>NW_027411592.1:20000000-30000000 GCF_049639745.1 Rhodnius prolixus
ATCGTAGCTTCTCTGAGTCAAAAGTTATACAAATTGCAAATCTCGATACGCAGCAAAATGATCTCAAAATGGCGGTGCTTCCTCCTCCACCGCGCGCGATGCCTCACAGTCCTCGTTTATCGTAATGAGTTCTTTGATCCTTTAGCTATCCAGTGGTCTAATTTATTTTTGGATGTAGTCGATAGATTCGAAACTATAATGCTAAACTGTACCCCCCGATTTTGTTATCATTAGGTTTTTTGGATTGCCTCCATAAGATAGCAAATTTAAAGACGTATTCACGTCAAAAAATACAAAATTCTAAAGAAAAAATAAACTTTGACGTAACAAAAATTAAATTATAAAAAATTTCTCTATTTTATTTTTAAGTATTTTTTATTTTTTTTTGGAAACCAGGCCCATTTCTGGGCTAAGGCAGTTTCTTCTACAATTTTTTATCTTGTGTCGTTCTACTCCAGTTGGTACTCCCCACTGACTTCAGTTCTTCTGGCCATCTTAAAAGCTGTCTTGCTCTTTTCCTTCTATTACCCACCAGTATCCACTCTGTCATTCTTCTAGTCCACCTGTCATCAGTCAGTCTTGTTCTACGTGTTCCGTCCTGTTCCATTTTAAAGTCTGTTGTATTTCCTTTATTATGTCGCCTAGTCACTTCGTTTTCCGTAAGTTTTTATTTCTTATTTTTTCTTTTCTTGTAAAGTTAAGAATACTCCTTTCTATCGACATTTGACTTAAAGGCGATTTACATTCTATTTGGAGAGGGACCAATATTGCGAATCAGGCAGGGAACAATGCATCTCTGATACGCTAGTCTTTTAAGGTTGAGTTGCATGCTGTTTTTGTAGATAATTTTCATTCCCCAATACTTCTTCCTGCGTCTATTAATCTCTTTCGAAGTAAAGTCCTTAAATGAATAATCTGGTCTAAGTAGATATTGCCTTTTATCCAATTTAATTATTCCCTTTCCAAATGTGCATTGTTGCACTCTCCGTTCGTCATTACTGCCTTATCAGCGGTTCTTCTTCCGGCGAATTCCTCTTAGGATTTGGCTCAAAATAATTATATCATTCGCAAAGCGCAGATTCGTTTTATTGCTACCGTTAATGCTGATCCCTCTATCTTTCTAGACAATGCATATGAACACTAATTCCAATATGGAGTTGAAGAGGCTTGGGTGATAGTGGATCGCCCTGTTTTTCACTCCTCTTTCCCGGTCTCTCCCACACCACTATCCTTTTAACTATTATATTTAACATTAAATATGAAATCATAATTAGTAATTGAGCCAATGTAAAAGTACCGCCACTCTATTGAAAGATTGAGGAGGTAACTTTTAGGTGGGAGTGTCTAGATCAAATTTCAAATTTTGCGTGCGCTGTCACAACATTGGAGTTGATTATATTATAAGGTTGAAAGGTTAATTAAACCAGAGACTCACGAATTTTTCTTTTACACGAGTTATCTACACTAGGAACAGTATAACTTTAAACTAGCTCTTCTTGATGCATGGTATTTCATAACAACTGTTATGAACTAACTCTTAATCCATGAATTTCCCAAACTCTGATTATCATGTAACGTAATAATATCTACCCTACTTCTAATTTCTGAATTAGGAGCATGCGCGAAATGATTGAAGTCTTCAGCTAAATTCTAAAGCGGATTCTTCATTGGACTAATCACAAACAGTTTTGTTTTTAAAAGCTTAACAAAGTGATATAAAAATAAATACTTAAAATAGTACCAAAAATAATAATTTTTTGTTCTAAATGAAACAGTTTTATCGAAATGCTAGTCGCATAGTTAATTTATAACTATTGGTATAAACTCGTAATGCAGTTTGAATAATTTCATTGTTAGGAAAATGGAATTTATTTTATGATAAAATTTTAGTTAGTAGATGTTATTAAGGAAATGATTTTGCCAAATAGCTGACATGTTTCAAAACTCCCATCTCATCAAAATTTTGTCTCTTGACAGTGCACAATATAAAATAGTATGAGTTGATGAGCTTATTTGAAGGTTATTTAATTTTTATTATTAGTTGGGTAGATGTTGAGCTGGTACTAGCACCCCGGGACATGTTTTAGTGAGGGTTTGAGTGAATGCTATGTATTGTATGCAGGGCTGCCACATGGGGGTGGCAGAGGGTGCTCGCCGCATAGAGGGGCCGCCAGTCCTATAAAATGTAAAAACTTAGCATATAAATAAAATATATTTCTGTTGTTAATTTCATTACGAAAAGTTATCCGCTACGCCAACTGTTTGTTTGGAATGTTTTACTTCAACTTACTTAGCTGAAGGAGGAGCTGATACTGTGTAAACCTCTTTGCCTCTTTGTGCACCGGACTTCCCTTTTTTGATCAAACGACACCTTAGAAAACAGCATAACTTCATCGCCTCACTCAGAATCCCGCTTAAATGAAGTTGCTAATGCACGTAATAACCCGCGTGCATTTAGTAAGTTGACTTAATCTTTAAAAAAATCTTTCAAATCATTTTCAAAAAAACAAAATCGCCAAAAAAACTTCAAATATTCGCTCTTAAAGTGCCACTTCCAGCCTTCTTCTGAAAAATGAATCTTCCAGAGTATCGTATTTTTTTTGTAACATTAAAAATTGAAATTTAGTATACAGGGTGTTTCAGGGTTAAGTATCCTAACTGAAAATATTAATTTAAACCTCAAAACAAGAAAAACATTTCCTATGAAGGTATGTCCATTAACGCTTTTCGAGCATCCAGAGATGATAATTTGTTTTTGGTTGAACATTTCTTGTGAATGTGAAGCTTCATCCGTCCAGAGAATATGACGCGAAAATTGAGGCTTAAGATCAACTTGAGATTTAAATACTAATCGGAAAAATTTCTTTGACAAAATTCTTGCGGTAATAAATATCCGTACCCCGTTGATACGGAACGGGACGTCCATCTGCAGAGAGAGTTCTCCTTTCTGTAGTTGGCATAATATGTAATTCTGCTGCAGCTCTTCGTACACTGGCGGGGGCGGATTATCATCAAAATATTGCAATATTGGTGCACTCCTTTCATTTCATTAAGGGGCTAGAGCTCCATCAGCAGGTGGTATTAAATCAAATGTGCCAGCTTCTCTAAGACGTTGAAATGTGGACCTAAAGATGGTCTTGTAAGGTAATCTTCTATTCGGAAATCGCACGGAATATTCACGTGCATTGCAAAAACCATACATAAACACCATATCGGCATATTCACTGTAAGAACTAATGCGAGGCTTAACGATGTAAACTCTGTAAAAGCGTCTAACTGATAAATGTTACTGAGAAAGAGTTTTTATTTAGAAAGTCCATAGAGCAAATTCCAGATGATATTATTCCGTATGGTACTATTAGTATGGTTTCAATGTCAATATCAATATGTACAGTTAGGGACACAAGAACATTTTAGCAGTTATACAATCAATTTATCATTCGTTCTAAAATCTTTAGACGTGAATATCTCATAATCAAAGCGTTAACGGGCATACCTTCATAAGAAATGTTTTTCTTCTTTTGAGGTCCTAAATTCATATTTTCAGTTAGGACACTTAACCCTGAAACACCCTGTATATAAGAATTGTTCATTAACTTAATAAATTTACAGTTCATTATTTTTGGTGACTGAATCATAGTTTCAATAGGATGAAAAATTAATGCCAATTACAGTCATTATAAACTTTATTCTGCCAAGCTTTCGACCTAGGGACTAGGTCATCTTCAGGGCTAATTTACAATATACTGTTTTACATCATTAGAGGGTTGGTGTGTCTACTTGGTATGTTCATGTACAGACAAGACAGAAGACAAACCAACCCTCTAATGATGTAAAACTGTATATTGTAAATTAGCCCTGAAGATGACCTAGTCCCTAGGTCGAAAGCTCGGCATAATAAAGTTTATAATGACTGAAATTGGCATTAATTTTTCATCCTATTAATAAATTTATTGAAATTCAGACTAGAGGGCTCAGAAAAAATACATTTTTTGCCCACAGCCTCCATTTACCCACGTTCTGATCGTGTGTTAGCTTTATATTATTAATATTCCATGCAGTATTCACATAGGTAATTTCAATCAATTAAACTTTTACGTACTGAATTATAAGCTCCTTAGAAATTGAAGCATGGGCTTCATCGTATTTATCACATTTAGCTGACATTTTTATGTGCGAATACAAACTTAGTTGCATATCTACACATTTCTCTGTAGGCCCTTAATGGATTATTGAGTGACGTCAGTGCAAATGTTAGGCTGAGATAGGACCGCACGGTCCCATAGACCTCAAAAACAATTTCGCTGCCTTTTACATTGGAATTAAGCTAAGTCTAACTGCAATTAAAAGACATGGCTCTTTAAATTTGAGCCCATAAGTTTGCCCGAAAATTCTTGTCGTTTAATGTGCGCGCATATGTTTGTTTTTGACTACCACATTTCATTTACACTTCTAATTAAGGACTAAAATAGATCTCATATTTTTTTATTTTTTTTTTTTGTTATACGCAATTATTAATAAATTAAACATTTTTATTTTACAGGGGTTTAATTTACAAATCTTCTACAGATTGCTTGATTAAAACCGTTGAAAATGAAGGATTATTTGCACTTTATAAAGGATTTATACCAGTTTGGATTAGAATGGCACCGTGGTCTCTAACATTTTGGTTAAGCTTTGAACAAATTAGACATACAATTGGTGCAACTGCATTTTAAAGTTATATTAGCTAAGGAATTAATTTGGTTAAATAAAAGAAAACAAAACAAAAAATAAACTACTTTAAAAATCACAATAAAATTGTTGTAATTTCATTAAAGAAATTAATGATGGGCTGGTAACCTCAGCCATTCAGATAACTTTGTTAATATTAAAAAATGTTGTCTCCGTCAATGGAAGAAATTTTTTTAATCATAATTTGTAAATCCTTTCATAACACCCGAACATCTATGTAAAGGATACAATAAAAATCCTTAAAAATTGTAGGTATCAGATTTTTGTTATCTCTGCCTCTCCTTCTAACGTCCAACTTGCTAATAGCGCAGTAATATAGAAGTAATTGGACAGTTTTGAAGGTCCTAAGAGAACATGATTGTTTTAATTATATATCGATATTATATATTGAAGAAATCGATAGATTCAAAAGTATTAAACTTTTGGCCAAATAGTAGACGTATTTTTTTATGCTATTAAACCGATAACAAAATTAGCTTACATGATTGATACATTACCTTTTTTTCAGTTTATCTTGTTTTATTAACTTTTTTTTTTTGTATTATAAAATTTTAATATCCTTTAAATTTTATCTAATTCTTTAAAAAAAAGTTAAATATAAATAAAACTGATGATCATTTTGAAAATGAATTATTAGAGAAATGTTAGATTAATTAAGACGTTGATTGGTTAAGATGATATTTATAAACTGTTTGGGATAGTTTTTTAATAGTACATAACATTTATTTTATCATTATAATAACAATTTTAAGCATAATTGAAATCAATCGTTACAGATTGTTGTTGGATTGTTAGAACTACCGCCATTAAATTTAGGTGGTTATTTTTTTTTGGGAGAGTCTTATTGAAATATTGACATGAAAAGTTGTCTGCTTTAAGGTTTTCCTGTGCCTTAATTTCAGGTAAAATCTAAAAAATAGTTTAGTAGAAAATAATGGAACACTACTTTTTTTTTTGTTGAGGTAAATATATAATGTAATAAGGAATCGATTTAATTGATAATAATTAAAAAAATTGTTGCATGTATATATAGTGAAATTATTGTATATTTAGAAAAACTTTTGTGTATATTGTCGTAATTTGTTAGATTGTGTACTACTCTAATAGATTAATTTTTCCCCCATGAGAAGTGTAATAATTATTTTTGTATTTTTTTATTATTATTTGAGTTGTTTTCAAAATTTAAAAAATCTTAACTTTATTTAAGCACTGTTAAAAAAAGAAACTTTGTATTTAATTCTTTCCGTCCTTATTTTATTGTCCTTATTGATTTCAAAGTTAAACAATCAAATTTCTATTAGCATGAAAATTATTTTTAATGTTATTCATATAATTTATGAAATGTAGAAGAAAATCATTTATACATAATATATTTAATAACAATCATATTGTAAGTCTCCTCACTGCCAAGTTGCTATTAGGTATCTATCCTTGCAATATTGTGGCCTAGATCTTTCAATATGGGGGACTATATTTCTCTCTCTCACGCGGTATATATACATATATATACATCTACAAAAAAGGGATCATATTTTATTTTTGAATCGCGGTACATTAAATTAAAATAAATAGATTGCATATTGAAATTACCCAACGTATGCAATGGTCAAAGAGTAAAAGATGATAAATAATAAAAGTATCAACAAAATTTATATTTGTGAGTATATTTTTGCAAGTACGGAACAACGTTTTGATAAAATAAACATATTTTAAACCTTATTATAAGATATCAATACTTTTTTAAAAAAACTTATAATTGTTAATTAAAATAAAAATGTATAGTAATACATTCACTAGTATTTTAGAGATATTTTTTACCAACTTGCACAAGATAATTTTTTTTCATTTTTTTTATTTGCCTCCTTTTTATTTTACTATGATTTTTGTAAATTAATAAAAATGAATTCTATAAAATTGGTCTCAGACTGGCAATAAAATTGTTACTACTAATAATACTAGTCAAATAGAAAGTAATTAAAAAAAAAAAATGAAATGATAATATGGAAGCAGTATTTGTCAAGTGTCAAAAAAAAAGGTTTAATGAGTTCAACAGTACTGATATAACTTAAGAATTCAGAAAGTTAATTCCCTGAAAGATCAATGTAATTTTGGCATATGGTTTATTTATTCCATTTCTGGAAATACATTTCTGGAATATTCATTAATATATATATAATGAATTTCAGATATTTCTTTAGCAAATAAATATTTTATTAATGAATTAAATTAGGGTGTGCCAACAATTATCATTGAGAAAATGCAGGTTTGTCATTAGAAATTTTAGAAAATATAATATTCCAAGTGCTATACGAGGATATGTCTACACATAACGCTGTCATATGGGTGGCTTTTATGTGGATTTGTAAAGTTTTTATAAATGCATTGATCATAAGTGTAGCCAAAAAATAATGACGTAGTGCACAATTTAGTATATATTGTATGTAATTATATATATTTCACACTATATAGTTGTAATTTAGACTGAATTTTAGAAATGGAATTGCGATTCAGCTCAAATTAGTTTTTACTTTTTTTTATCCTAGAATATATTAGAGTGAATCTGAAATAAATGCATTGTTGTTTATGTAATACTGAGTTTTTATTTATATCCTTTATTATTTATTTAATTCTACTAATCCAATTATTTTAATAATTACTCTGGATTTAAAATATTTTAGATATTAAAAACTATAAATTTAAAGTTCTGGAAATGAAAAATTGTTCTATAAGCCCTAACTCTATAACGGTTAGGCAACAGAAAAAATAACACTGGGTGAAGTATTTTAAAGGTCTGGTTGGGAACAGGAGCTTAGCGATGTAGTTGCCTTTCAATAGCAAAGGGGGTACGAGGTCATTTATTTTCTCCCCTCCCTTGGCTATTCATGAAACGCAGCTGCCTTTACTCTCTCGCTCTCGTAAGGGAGGTTACGTTACATATGAATTTATCGTAAGTGTTAATATTTTCAAAAGGTAGTGCGTTTACGATCGGAGTTCCGTGTAATATTTTACTTAAAGAAAAGTTTTCGGATATAAAAATATTCGATTTCACAACATAGAGCGCTCTAGTGGAGTCTAAGAACACTTTAGTTATCACAATGGCTTCCTCCATAAAGGACACTGCTACTTTCTTTGCTGCAGGTTCTGCAAAACAATTTGAACATGTTTTAAGTTTATATCCTCAAGCACTCCGGTTAAAAGCAGAAAGGAAAAATAAGAAACCAGAAGAACTTATAAAGTTGGATAACTGGTAAGTACATTACAAAGTGTTATTTAAAAATTGGTAGTAGGATGTCATTGAACCTTGCTTTGTGACTACACTGCACATAGCAGACTGCCGATCTTGCAATTGCATGATCCGCTCAGCGGTGGCAGTCATTAAATGTCAAACCTGTCACGTGGGGACCAATGTCAACTTCAAATTCTCCAATTTTGATATGAGTTTAATTAAGGTTCTATTTAGAGAATTCCTGGTAGCGTCATATCCAACACGATGACGTTAGCCATGAATGCATTGTCATTTTATTAAGCTTTTAGTGTTTTATATATTATTTTTTTTGTTTAAAGAGGACAAAAACTTAGTAAAGAAGTCCTTTCCAATATTTATGTTTGTTTAAAATTAATTTTAAAGTATAATAAAGCTGAATGTCGTAATATTTAACTTGTACTACTTTCAGCTTTCCCATTACTGCAAACCAAAATGGAGTCTCAACAAAGAGTCAGACTTTATATTTCACAATCACATTGTTTAATAAAAATATTGACTTAACTCTTTTTTTTTAATGTTTCGGTATTTTTTTTAAATACAATTGTACCCTTTTTATGATTAAATCCGTATCCCGAAATTACAATTATAACTGCTACCAAGCTGCCTTTTAAGTTATTGATGCATGACCATACTTATGTATTCCCTGCCTCGTTTTGCCTCGTTCAAGCAAACAAATTCATTTTAATGTTTTGTCCATTGTTACCATTTGTCACGGATTTACATATATAATATTGATTTTTCTTTTTCCTTTCTTTTTTTTAATTTCTTAACTTTTATAAAATTTCAACTGGTTTTTAACTATTCTCATTTTTAGGTATCAGAATGAGCTGCCGAAAAAGATCAAGTCACGGGGAAAAGATGCACATTTGAATCATGAAGAATTGTGCCAGTTAATGAAATGGAAACAAACCGTATGTAAAATCGTCTTTAATCAATAAACTCCATAGTTTTTTACATGATACTCATCGTTTTTATTATTATTATTTTTTATTTATATTTTTAATTTTTTTTTTTTTTTTCCTTTTATTCAGAGAGGAAAATTTTTTCCTCAACTCAACTACCTCGTGAAAGTAAATACTCCAAGGGCAGTAATGGCAGAAACTAGAAAAGCTTTTCGCAAATTGCCCAATCTCGAGCAGGCTATAACTGCATTAAGTAACTTAAAAGGCGTTGGAACTACAATGGCTTCAGGTAACAAATATCTCGTTAAAAAAAAAATGATATCGTTTATCTACTAATTTATTTATGAAAAATAGCAAATTTGGCTTTATCAACTTATTTATGTGAGTGTTCTAACGCATTATTTCTAATTTTCAGCTTTATTAGCAGCAGCTGCCCCCGAAATGGCTCCATTTATGGCCGATGAGTGTTTAATGGCAATTCCAGAAATTGAAGGCATCGATTATACAACTAAAGAGTATCTAAATTTCGTTACCCACATTCAAAATGCTGTTCAGAGGCTAAATAGTGAAAGTGAGTAAAATCCTCTAACAATAATAAAAAACATTATTTTTGTTATATATTTAGGTTGCTTAATTATTTATAGTGTTTGCCAAATTAATAATAATAATGGTAAGACTATATGAAAATAATAGAACCATCTGTCAGATATTTAGAAATAAAGAGGGTTGTTCACATTTAGAACATAATAGAAAACATTTAGAAAAGAATATTACACAACTTTAATCTTATTTATTTTGTTTAAATAAAGAACCACGGATTTCTTTCATCAAAAAAGGAAATAGTGTTTTTAATTTTTTTTAAAACTTTAGTTTCTTCAAAAGTGAACTTCAATGATATTGGTCTACACTTATTTTTAGTTAATATCACTTTTGGCTTGATTAGAACGTGCAAGCGCGAGGTACGTACGCATCTGTATATACATGTGTTTATGCATAATCTATGTAAATATTTATAAAAATGAGAAATTTCTCATTCTTCTAAGATTTTCTCCTGTGTCTCTATGTAAACATTTCCAGGCTCAAAAAAAAGAGAATTTGTATTTTTTTTCTTCTTATGAGCATAGAGTTGGAACGACGAATATATGCCCGCTCAGAAAAAAAAATTATTTGCTTGAAGTCAATAAGCGTCACAATAAAGCATTGAAAAGAAGACAAAGCTAGTGGACAACAAGCAATTGCATTCACAGCATTGGGTAGTGCCAGACGACAAAGAACATCTGGAATTCCAAGTGTTTCTCATTATCAATCAAGGGTCGTCGCGGAATCGGTTTTTTTAATGGGTTATAGCCAGTCAGAGGCGCAAAAAAGTCATTTTTTGGGGGGAAAAACGTGTTTACTTTTTTATTCGGGAACTTTTGCGTCATATCAGTCCATGTTTAAAGAACTTATTGTAATTTTCTCGTTACAAATTAATAATAATTGTACTAATGGCGAATATTTTAATGCAACACGTCAAAAAAATGCAACACTCTCGTGGACATGATATCTTGAGAACTGGATCATCTGAAATCAAAATTTCGAAAAGATTTCGTTAGTAGATGACTTTATCTCGTACTTGACCGAAGGATTTAGAAAAGAATTGAATTTTTAATTTTTGGGACAACTTTAAAGTTTGAGTCACGATTTTCACTAAAAAAATTTACCATTTTATGTTTGTAAAACAAGTTCTATTCATTGAAAAAAAAAAAATCCTTCGTCCAAGCACGATTTTAATATGTGTAAAAGAAAAATTTCAAAAAGATCGGTGCAGTAGATTTTGAGATATCGTGTCCACCGACTTTGAAAACGTAGTTTTGAGAAGAACGCGTTTAAAGTTTTCAGTGGTTAAAGGTTTGCGAATAAAACCTGGATAATTTTTTTTTCAACTTACACTTTTTTTTTCCAGGCCCATGTCTTCCAAAATGTCGCAAGTTTTCCGATTTCTGCTGTCTGCGTAGGATTCTTGCCTCCCGCGTAGCAAGTTGCGCTCTGTGCTCAGCGATGGTAATTCAAACGGTCGGGGCTTGTAAACACTTTCACTCTTACAATTTTGCTCGCATCGACTTGAAATTTTAGGACAACATTCCTGAGATACTATACTTTAATATATATATAAAAAAAAAATCGATTTTTTCAAATTTCTGACTGCCTATAACTCCTTAGGAACTAATGAAAAATTTTAATAGAGCTATTTTGAAGCATTAGAAAAAAATAATTATAAAATTAATTTATTTTCAGAGTAGGTATAGTTGGTACGGGATAAGGCTTTAGATGCTTCTTTATGTAACACACAATCATTTAATCAATCACTAATTCGGTATTTTGTATTTTTGCAGTTCTTGTAGCGAATGATGGGTGAATGATAAATTGGCTTGTAAGCGATATTGAACAGTTTTCATGGAATGATTTAAGCTTATTTATCATTTCTTCATTTTCTATAGCAACAAAATATACATCCTCTTAATTAATTACCTTCCAACTTTCGGTACAAAACTAAGTTTAGTTAAAAAAAAATTTTCACAGGCAGAATGTATTGTATTCTTAATAACAGTCGTAATTTGAATTTATTAAATAATAGATATTAGCTACTGCTTTAATTATTAAAGGGTCATCGCTGCTATTACAGATATTATTTATCAATCGCATTGACAATTTTTATTTATTATCTTATTTTATTATAATGCCGGTTTTTCCGTGTCTTTGGGCAGGCCATAAGTGCTCTTTTCTCTGGAATTGTTTCAATGAATTGTAGTTTTTTCCCTGTATATAGAGAGTTAAAAATGTTAGTAAATAATTTTTTTACATTTTTTTTGTGTCAGACATTAAACATATTTCAATATAGTGTTAGAAATAACTGCCAATTAGGTTCTTATTGAATAATTTTTACTTTCTCCTGTCTCAGAGCTGGAAATATAACATTAGATTAGAGATTGAAAGATTTCTATGCTTGTGATTTTTTCGACAAAAGTAGATTGAACAATAGAACTAGATTTCATCCAGTTTTATTTTCAAAATGTGGTATTAGATAAAGAGAATAATAATAATAAGGGAAGGGATTAGCTATGCGGTTAGCATACTGGACTCCCACGCGGAGGTCCCGGGTTCGAATCCAGCAGCTGACCCTTAGATTTTCTCTTCCTAGGAGCTTCTTACAGCTCACTGTCCGGTGATGGACAGTGTTGTCTGTAACGAGAGAACACTGTCCGGAGGCCGGCAGTGCACTGGAAAAAGCTCCGGGCGCTAATAACCTCAGCTGTTGATGCGCAAAAAAAAAAAAAATAATAATACTTTATTTTTAAAAAGTATATAAGCACATTAAATTTTTAGTACAAAAGTATAATAGGCATGGCTACGTGCAGCCGTCTGCCAGAGTTTACTAATGTTTAAATGAAAATACTCTTTCTCAATAAAACAAAGAAAGCTAGACCTAAAAAGATATGAAATAAAAATGAATAAAAAGTATAAACATAAAATAATAATAGTGAACTGTTACAGAACAAACAAGAAAACAACTTTTATAACAAATTAAATAAGAAAGTACAAAAACGAAAAAAAGTTCAAAATAAATAATACAAAAAATAAATGAAATGTACATGAAAAGAAATTCTAAGAAGAATCCACAATCCAGATATACCAAACTCTCCAAGCATGACGAGCATAGCGGATCAATGGGCGAGGATTTACTTGGCCGGATAAATAAGCAATAATTTCATCCCTTGCAAGAGTTCGCTTATTGAAATAAAGAACTCGAAATTCCGCCAATAGAGGACCCACACCCAGAAAATGATATATCTCTTCGCGGGTATTGAAGTTACAAAGAGAACACATTTCAAGGTCGGAATCTCTCTCAAGCCAAGGTCTACCATTTAAATATAGTAACTCTCCCCTCAGCTTAAATAGCCAACGAAGTTCAGAGTGGCTTAGATTCTCGGAGAAAGAGACCGTAACCTTTTCCCGATAGTCCGAAATCAAGACTCTATACAATAAAAACCGGTCGGATGCTACTGCACGATTTACAGACTCCACCAGACGAGACTTATTAATAGCATCTGGAAGTTGCTATTAATTACATAGGATGTTACATTTTAATGATTGGATAACTTAAATAAACCAAGCTTTAAAAAACTAGTTTAAAAGATTTTCAAGAAAACAGCAACTCACAGAATATATTCTGCAAATTTGAATTAACTGTCTAGATGAGTTATTGTAGATGATATCCCTTTAAACAGCTGCCTAATATGAAGTACAAGTCCATATCATAAAAAACAAAATTTTTACAAATCCCATTTTTGAAGTTTGCGGGATTAAAAAATTGAAAATCTTTTTAGATAAAAACTCAAATCAGCAATTTAGTTCTTCCACAAATTAACAATGAATTAAAACTAATGTACTTTATTACAACCATTTTTCATTACCTTGCTGTTTTCTTGAAAATCTTTTAAACTAGTTTTTTAAAGCTTGGTTTATTTAAGTTATCCAATCATTAAAATGTAACATCCTATGTAAATTTATTTTTTGAGAGATTTTCAGAAAGTCACTATAGGAATTGAGACAACTAAACTACATACCACATTAAATTATGAGTGTTAATAAATTTCCAAATTTTAGAAAAAATATTTGTGAAATAAAATTTTGAGTTTATTAAGATTTGCAAGTAACTTCCAATGATTAGCATAAAACGTGCTACATTATAATAATCACATCAACATTTTCCCAATCATTTGTTTAAGAGGAGTCGTGGTTGAATTGACTAATGGGTTGGCAACTAATTTCCCGACGTTTATTTAAATTTTTTTAAAAGTTTATTTTTCAACAAAAATTAACAGCAAATTGATCAATAATGTATTCTCCCTTGTTGTTTACAACTTCTTCCCAACGTTCAACAAGATTTTCACTACCTCGTTGGTTGAAATCACACGGTTTCGACTCGAACCAAGTTCTCGATTCTGCATCAGTTTTGAACGAAACTCCGCGCATAGCATTTTAAAAAAAGAGATCGAAAGAGGTGGAAAATCTGTTAGTGCCAAATCGGGAGAGTACGCGGCGGGTGTGGAAGCACTTCCAAGCCATGCGTTTGAACGGCTTCCTTGGTCTTATTGGCGATATGAAAGCGGGCTTTGTCGTGCAACAAAAAAAAAAAAAAAAACCTCAATGCTGCTGATTAGGTCTTTTGTGTTGAATAGCCGTGTTTGAGTCGATCCATTTACTCTGCCATTTCACCTGTCGATTGATGCGAATTTTCGTGCAAAAGTTGGATTAATCGCTCTTTAACTGGACGGCCAGGACGAGGTGCGTCTTTGAGGTTAAAATTTCCATTTTTGAAATTGGCTTACCAATCACGAGCGGTTCTTCTAGCTATGGCACCCTCTTCATAAACAGCACAAATGTGGCGAGCAGCTTTTGCGGTCTTAGAACTTTGATTAAAAGCAAACAGTAGTAGGAGGTGTCAAAAATGCTCATGTTTCTCAACTTGACATTCCATTTTAATGAACTGTACTCTAACATAAATTAACGTGGAACAAAAAAATTAAATAAATAAATTCTGGTAGATCAAAACATCCCTTTTCGAATGATTTAAAAATGCCAAAAACAATTAATGACAAGCGGAATGTTAAAATTTAAAAAAAGACGGAAACTTAGTTGCCAACCCATTTAATTTATAAAAATAAATTTGGTGTGTATCCTCAGTCGTATTCAATCCTTAAAATCTAAAATTCTAGATAACACACTTAATGCTCACTTTTAAACCTCAAATCTCACCATCCATACCGATTTAAAAATTCCCTTCGTTTCCTCCAGATCCAAACACCGTTTCTAAAATTTCACTCCAAACTATCTCCCCGTTCACATTGAGTTATCTAAGCCCTCACAACCTCAGCTTTTCCCACGAATCCTCCTAGACGTTTGAATGCATGGATCCGCTACCCAGAAAGCCAGTAGCACACCCTATCGCCTCAATCAAGCCAGTATTTGTGCACTGATACTAGTAGCCAACGCACATTCTATTTGTATATTTCAATTTTCTCTCTCCATTAGTTATACAGTTGTAAAATTAGATAAAAAAAAAGTGGTGTATGTACTCGCAAATATAAATGATAAGGATTGTGGTCGTTCTGGTTCAAGATAAATCCGAAAAATAATTAAAGTAACCACCAAATTTAAACCATCTTTTTTAAGATTTTCTGTTTGTCTTCATTCATTTTGTTGCAAAAAAAAAATATGCCCAAAACGTTATGGTTAAGATATGTTGAGGTTTATAAAAATGAAATGGTTATAATTATGTATTAAACCCTACGAATCTAAACATGACCATGGAAAATTGGACGTTTGGTATAACGGTAAACAAAATACTGCTGCGGGATTGTATCAGCCAAGAAATATTAGTCTGACTGTGTTAGAAATCTACAAATTTATACCTGTGTCTGCTTTAACATGGTTGCTCCCGGGTTCGAATCCAGCAGCTGACCCTTAGATTTTCTCTTCCTAGGAGCTTCTTACAGCTCACTGTCCGGTGATGGACAGTGTTGTCTGTAACGAGAGAACACTGTCCGGAGGCCGGCAGTGCACTGGAAAAAGCTCCGGGCGCTAATGACCTCAGCTGTTGATGCGCCAAAAAAAAAAAAAACAAAAAAAAAAACGGTTGATTATGACCATTTTTTCGAAAACTTTATTTCAAACAGGTATTGTACAAATATTTCTATAAATGGATTTTCTATTGTATGTGAGAGGGAAATTAGAACACACTGTTACTCACTTCTCTCAAAGTTTACACGAAAAATAAAGCAGAAAGTTAACAGAATTTTAAACAAAACAATAATGATTTTTAGATTCTAACGGGACTTGTTGGTCACCTCATCGCGTAGAGCTTGCTTTGTGGACTCACTATGTGGCTAGTGAATTACAACCAGAATTATTGGACTCCATTCCAAATGGGACTACAAGCCACAGCAACGGTAGTGAAAAAACCCTTGAATCTGAATCATCAAATGCTGCTAGCACTGTAAGATTTATTAAAATGTTTTTATTTTTAATTTCTTTAAAGTTTTATTTTTTTAAGTTTAATTTTTAACATAAATCACATTTTATCTTTTACACAGTGCAATTTCAAAAACCTTCACTTTATCTCCAAAGTTTATCTGTATTTACATCCTCCATCACTGTGTACGCCTCACATCTCAGACATTTCCACTTTTCTGAGTCCAACACAGTTTCTATAAAATTACTTCATTATTAATTATTGATTAAAAAAAAACCAATCACAATCCGATGTATTTTTTTTTTATTAATATTTTTAATATTTAGTTATTTGTGAGCGTTCTGTTAATTAAAAAACAATTACTTCTTTTTTTGGATTCAGTAATTTTTCACAAATACTTTTATACTTCTACCCTCACACATGTTTTTTAAATTAATAGATGGCTCATAAATAAATTGAAGAAACAAAATATTCTTTAAATTACATATCAGATCGGTTTAAATTTTGTTTATGTGTATTTACATAATTTTTTTTAAATGTATTTACATTTTGTTAATTTGTATTTATATAAGTTTGTTCTTAACACTCATTACCCCTATTTGTGCTCTTACGAATTTTTCTCACTTTTGTCGCATTTTTCTCAGAATTTAATTTTTAGTAAGGAACTGTAGCTTGCAAAATATCGTTATTCGATAGTTGATTGCCGATTGGCTGGCTGGCCTAGAAGAATTCCTAGGCCATTCTGGCAAGGTTGAGCAATGGACAAGTCAAGCACTTTAAATGTTAAATAATTAGCTTGTACGGTAATAACAACGATCTCAAAATTTAAATTTTGTTTTAATTATTGTTAAAACTATTTATGAATTGCATTCCAAATTGGAACTTCGTTTTCATTTATGTTAAACTATGATTTCAGGATGCGCTGGATGCGTCAGATGAAAGTTCATTGGAAGCTAACGGAAAGGCTAGTGGTGTTTCGTCTTTTCCAGTCACAGATGATAACACTTCTACTTCACTCCCAGACGATTTGTCTGCTAATGATGATTCTTCAGATCAACCACCAGCAAAAAAGCCCAAACCCGATTCTAAGTGACCTAACAAGCCTTTTTTTTTTAAAGAAAAAATAAAACGTAATTAACAAATCCCTCTCAACCTCATTTTAGTCTACATTTTTTCTTTTTCATTTTTTCTCAATTTTTTAGTACGTAGACCCGTATTTATTTTTATGGTGGGGGCGAATATTGTTATTGTTACAAAGTCGAGTTACTGTTCGTATTTTCTAAACCGACTTCTTATTGTGATCGTATTATATAGACGAGTTTAGGGAATCGCATTTTTTAACTTGAAGAATATGCTAAGTTTATTAGCCCTTTTGATGCTGCAGTGAACTTATAATCTTGATCTTGAGGTGTGGTTTAATTTATTTATTTTTTAAGCTTTTTTTTTTCTTTTAGTTATCCCACGCTCACCTCTTATGAAATGCGTCATAACAGAACGTCCATTTTACACTGTCAAAAGGGCCTATAAACTTACTCCCCACCTTAATACAAAAAGTTATTTTAAAAAAAGTCATATTTTCCCCAATCAGAATTGTAAAAGTGTACAGTGTACCATAGGAATAACAGTTTTTATATTTATATATTGAAATATATACGAAAGAGGAATTCAATACAAAAAAGTACTTAAATCTTGATAATTTGCAGTAGTTGAGTGGGTTAAGCAGTAGATTGTTTTGCAGGATAGTTATTTTTTACCGCACATAGTAGATTTTTGAAAGATAAATGAGCACCACTCCATTGCTCGCTATTAAATGCAAAAAAATAAATAAAATTAAAATTTTCAAAAAAAAAATTAGATTAGATTTAAACTGTGTGTATACATGGGTGTACGGATGAAATCTTGTGTGTTCACTATAAAAGATTTTAGTGAGATTATCTCTAATATATATATATTTTATTTACAAAGATTGTATAGAACATTCCAATTTCATAATTACAAACAAATAATAATATTCAACAATTACAACACAAGTTTTTAATATTCAAAGGTCAAATCTTCATCTTATTTAGATATAAGGTAGGGTGGCCTCTGTTGATGTAGAATTAGGGCACTTAATATTTCGGGTACCTTAAAATATATTTATAACTTTGCATTTACTGATAATTAGTTATTGACTTTTGAATGTAATAATTTGTAGTGTAAATGTTACAACAGAATAGAAGATTGCCTACATATGTGCTATGAATATATATGTAATGTGTGAATGTGTGAGTGTGCTTGTGAAAAATCGCCTTTATCATTATGTAAATAAATAATGTAACAGTCATATTGAAATAGATAGTGCTACTACAAAATTCAGACCAACTTCAGTATAATAGTTCTTTTTAAGTTATACAAATAATAATAAATAATATTAAACAAAAAAAAATTGTAAATACCTTATTAAGTACATATAGGTAATCTTATTGAATTGCAGCAGATCAAAATATATAACTATCGCCTCTTAATTTGAAAGTAATTTAAATTATGCTGTAATCATAAATAAGGTGGCTTGAAATGAATATTGGAACACAATTCTACCTTTATACTTTGTATATCAGTAATTTACGTAATTGTTTAAATTATTATATTGTATTTGTCTTTTTTTTATTCTGTTGCCCTAACTCAAGGGTGGTTAGATTTTAAGTAATCGAGTAAGTCACTTTTGGTAATTATTTATATTATAAACTTTTTTTTAATCATTTAATTCGTGAAACACTTGGGTTTCATTCAATACCAGGTTTGAATGAATTGGCATTTCATTGCAAAAATACAATATTCCAAAAATTAGTTTAACAAAATAAATATGGGTAAGTGATTAAGTATTCTGTTCAAATGAGTGTCGTTACTTCCAGGTGAAAATAATATTTTATTTTTAAATGCCAATTGCCTTTATATAGATAGCAATTTATGAAATTAAGATTGTATTTACACAATTCATACTCTGTCTATAAATCACTTAATAAAGTAAGAAATTTATTTCATTTTTTCTTTATTTTACCCCTACAAATTAATCAATTGTGTGCCATTAAAGAGAGTGTTTGGTAAGAATGGAAAGGTGGAAGATTGTTGGGAATGAAAGTAAACTTAGAATTGCATATTTATAATTTTAACAGACTAAGAAGTTAGGAAGTAGGTACATAGAAATTTAAATGGGCCAGTCGTCTAAAAATGCTCAAGGATTGAGTTTCGTTTCAAGCCGCTTGAGGGCGTTGGGTGATTTTCAGTGCAGGTCTATCTAGAGTACAGTCATCGTCACAGTGCTAAGCTATTGTGAAAATAGCGAAGAGCGCGTGCTATGCACGTTAGTGAAAGATTATTCCTCAAAGTGATTAGGATTAGCCGGAATCTTCTTTGATAATAGCATCGAAATATTAACTATTTTTAGTTTTTTCATGATAGAGTGTCGGTGGAAGTTTCCTGTATAAAAATTGTGATAGTGTTTGTCTTCAATTGGGGTCTTATAACCTTATCCTTCTTATTCAAGGACGGTATCCTAAATAGTTATTTTTACAATTTGGTGAACATTACTAATTTTGCCATGGAAGCAACGGCAAAACACGACTTTAATGCCACGGCAGAGGATGAATTGAGCTTCCGAAAAAATCAGGTGTTGAAGGTAAAAGTTTAAAAAAGTTTGACTAATCATGAAACTAGCTATCCCTTCTCTGTTTAAAGTGTTCATAAGAAATTATTGCATTCTTAGATTCTAAACATGGAAGATGATATGAATTGGTACAGAGCAGAACTAGATGGAAAAGAAGGATTAATTCCGAGTAATTACATCGAAATGAAAAATCATGAGTACGTTTTTTGTATTATATTTAATTCTAGTTCGAATTAATCAGTCGCAATTAATCAAGATAAATAAAAATTGGTAAATTTCTGGTTTAATTTAATTTAAAGGTAGAGATGGTTTTGCATCCGTTGAAAAAATTGTCAACCAATTTTTACTTGTATTATTATCATAGGGTGTGTTAGATTGTTATTTATGTTCATGAAGTTTTATTGCAAAAAGGATTACTTTTTTCTTTTTCATTAAATATCAATAAATTTACTTTTAGAATATGACTCACTTTTATTGTTGTGATATTACAATGTATTTCACGTATCCTTTGATTTGTATGTTAATGATTTCAAGGTGATGTTACAGGGCTTTTTTAGCAAGGTCTTTCTTATCAAGCATTTTTGTCTTTGTTTTTATTTAAACAGTAACCTCATGAGAATATGTACATTTAATAAATCTCTGTAGCATTATTTCCAACTTTTGGTTGATATTTCTTCGTTGGCTTACAGTTACAGCAGTTATTATGTCATGTCTGCTAATATTGCTATTTAATATTGTCGGTGTATTACTTAAAGAAATTTACATAACAATCACTTCTTTAATTGTTGGTAATATCATTTTAGTTGGTATTATGGAAGAATAACACGGGCTGATGCAGAAAAATTACTAATGAATAAACATGAAGGTGCATTTTTAATTAGAGTGAGTGAGAGTTCGCCGGGTGATTTTTCTCTTTCAGTGAAGTAAGTAAATTAAAGTAAAAAAGTATTGAAATTAGATCACAGATATTAGTTGAAAAAACTACCAAAAAATATTTTTTAGGTGTTCAGATGGTGTTCAACATTTTAAAGTTCTTAGAGATGCCCAAGGAAAATTTTTCCTTTGGGTGGTCAAATTTAATAGTTTAAATGAACTTGTAGAGTATCATAGAACAGCTTCCGTTTCTAGATCACAAGATGTTAAACTACGAGATATGGTTCCAGAAGAGGTACGTAAACAAATATAGTGTATATTTTAATATTTTTACAAATATATTTGAAAAAGTTAAAGAAAAAGAATATATTAATTTTTATTTTTGCTATAAATTGTTTCACCCACCCCTTTCTATTAATTTGTATAGATAGTTTAAAATAGTGTGACAAAATTCATTTGATTATATTCTCTTATATTTCTTCAACCCAACCTACTTATTGGCCAACATCTCCCGCAAACGAGCTGATCTCCTGGGCTTCTTTATTGACCCTCATATAAATGTCTTGCATACTAATACCTTCATTTTAAGTGACTTATCCTCAGACCGTAGTCCTGTTACTCTTATATTCGACATACATCCTTACAGTATGCAACCTATCTACGGACCTATCGACTAGAATCTGTTAAGGGAAAATTCGAATCAAGACTAATCTTAAATGTACCACTTAAGACGGCAGAACAATTAGACGACAACTTACATTACCTAAAAAGTGCAATACATTCCACTACACACATCACCTGTAGAACTTTCTCCTATAGACATTACAACCTTCCTCAGCAAATGATCCAGTTAATCACCAGGTCTCTCTGGCAGCGCTCTCGTAATCTTCGCACAAATCACTCTTTAAACAAACAACTAACTGAAAAACTGCACAAATACTATAATGACCAGTATGCTACATGCACTGAATCCCAAAGCACAAACGACCACTCCTTATAAATACAAATAAGAAAAATAGTCATATACAAATCTATTTCCCATTCCATTAGACACCTTCTTTAACCATTCTTTGGTTATATACGTTCGAAGAAAGAGTAGAACTCTTGGCCAATTTCTCTCATCTGTATTCGCGCTTCAAGAAGACTTACTATTGGAAGCAGTACAGAACATGTTCTCTGTTAACTTGACGTACTTCTTCAACTACTCTCCTTCCCGAACTCTTATAACCTAATGACGTCAAAATGACCATTCAAAACTTATCAAAAAAAAGAGAAAGTTTATGATTTAATCACTTCTAGCATCCTAATCGAACTCCTAAAGAAAGCAATTGCTTATTACCACTATATATAACTGCCCAGAGAACCACACTTCCCCACCTTCTGGGAATGCGTGATTCCCAAAACTAAAAATCTTCTCACGATCCAAATTCTTACAAATCAATCAATCAGCTCCTGCCAACTCTCGGGAAAGTGCTTGAACAGTACTACTTTTTTGAATTTATCGTCTCGTTATTTGGTAAAAGCTTACAATACAGGATCGCTTGCCAATCCTGTCTGCACAGAGTATGAGCTCGTTTGGGTGAAGACCGGATTTTGAGGTGGCTAAAGTTGGTTCATTCCGCTTTAACCAAGTTTTTTTTGTTTGCTCAACATTAAATGAATAATTTTTCATCCCCCGTCACTTCTTGCCTCAAAAAATGGTGTTTCCAGTCGCGTTAATAGAGCGATTCGCTAATGGAAATACGATCCATCAGATTTTTCGCGGTTAAATTGTAAGAAACCTATTCCTCTAAACGATTTATGTTGCCAAGCTTCACAAAATGCTCGTGGATGGTAGATTTTAACATGTTTAACATTTCTGCTAATTTTCTCGTCGTATAGAGCATGCATTATTCTCGATCAGTGTTTTAATCTGATCTTCATCTGGTGGAGGGCCTACCCGGGCGTTCTTGATCTTTAAGGTTAAAATCACCAGCTTTAATCCTAGCCAAACCATTTTCGCCATAAACAATGCATATCTTGTTTGCCGTTTGTTGGGCATTTTTGCCTTTCCGGTAAAAGAAAAGCAGTAAATGCCTAAAATGCACTTGGTTTTCTTCAATATTCAAGAGCATATAAAACTGACAAAAATTAAGGTATCGTAACCAAACTTTTTTTCCAAATATGTCTGAAGTAACGTCTTTTACGATATGTACGCATGTCAATTACTTACATTCGTTCTGATTTATTCAGACCAGTCCTTATGCCACCTGCCAAAAATGGCACAAACTTTCCGGGCAACCCACTACATAAAAAAAAAATCACCCTGTGGAAGTAAGCCTCCCCCTCTCTTTCCCATAATATTGCAGAAATATGATTGTTCTTAGATAAATTATTTAAAAAAACTTAATAGGTGTATTTATATATGTAATATGATATGTACACGAACTATAGAAAAAATCAGAGCAGCCATTTTTCGAGAAACTCTTAAAAAAAAAATGCTCATTGTCCGCTCATAGGTTTGTCTATAACGGAAGAATAACATGCGCTGTTTTGAAACAGGCTCCGGCTCTATTGATGACTCTCCTTAATAAAAATGATTATCTTGTGCGAATCCTCACACCACTTTATTTGAATTTCTCGCAAAGTTCTTACTCGATCAGTTTTTTCAAACGCCGAATGTTTGAGTCCTATTTAATTCCATCACTTTAGAAGGAATCTACCTATCACAGAAGTAGCCTTACTCGGAAAATTCTATTTATTTGGTAAAGTGAAACTTCCGGTCACCCTTCAGTATTGGAAATTCATTCTCACATATGATTCTTATTAATATTAAACAGGTGGCTAGCCTGTACAATAAAAATAACGGCATTTTAGAAGAAAATGTTCTCAGGAGTGCCCTTAATCGAATTCCTCTGGTATACTGTGTCAAAAAAAGAAAATAATTATAGCTTTTTCTAAAAAAAATTTAAAATATGGAAAAAATATTTCCATAAATTCTTTCTTTATAAAGTGATACTTTCAGTTAGTCGATTTTCACTAAAACCTTGTAGTGGATTCGCTGTTTGTACAAAGCTAAATTTAAAATTTGAACTTTCTGTAATGTTACATTTTTGAGCTATAAAGGAAACGTACTCGTACACATAGACAAACACAAACGCACAGACCTTTCCAGATGTAAAACATTTTTTCAAACTGAGAGATCTCAAAACTGATATTTTATTGAGAAAACTCGGCACGATTACAGTGCCTTCCTACCTAGTAGAGTAAGAGAAGGTAAAAAAGCAAACACGCACAATTTAATCTTTATTCTTTCTCCTTTTAAATTGATATCTGATTAAAAAAGTTGAATCATATAATATTTCAATTAAAAAGTTGAATCATATAATATTTAGAGATTTTTTTTTTTTTTGCCACTCCTAGCGGCCACTTGATTATTCCAGCAAAACCTCTTAGCAACTACTGTCGAAAACATGAGCAAATGAAATAGTTAGTACAATATTGAGCAATTTTTATATTTATAAATAAATGTTTACCATTTCTCTCGATTAATGAAATCAGCACTTTGGCTCAATAGCAGTTCATTTCCCGAGAAGAAATCCATATAGGATAACTAAATTGCTTCAAAAGAACCAGATTTCTTCTTTTGTTAACTGAAGGTTAGACAAAAGGTTGTTGCTTCCGATTGACAATATTTTGCGTTTTATAAACAAACAACTGCCTTTTATTTATTTATATATTATGTAAAAAAAAGTCGGATTCATTGATATTTATACAATATAAAGAAAAGTAAAAATGTTTGTGTTTAGTCATTTTATGTAGGAAAAAATAATTTATTATAAAATATAATTTTACAACGTAATTTAAACCGAAATATAACTTTAAAAAAGTCAAATATATCTGTTTTTTTAAATTGACGTTTTCTTGTGAAAAATAAATAAAGTGAAGGTCGTGACATTTTAATTTTTTAACGTTGAGGGACAGATGATATTCAACTTGTATAACCAGATATTTGGAATACAAATCAATAGAATTGTCATAGACTAAAACTTACTTGTTGCATTTCTAGCCTAATGATTTTTATTATTATTATTGATTTTAGAGTATCGTATATGCTCAAACTTATTTTTTCTTACTCCTGTAAGAAGTAGTGGGTTAGTTAATGTTAAACTTTCAGAATTACATTTTTCTGAAATACGTGTTTTGAAACCTGTGAATAAAAAAGTTTTTTTTTTTTATGGAAAGTGCTCACAAACATTTCCACTCACCTCTTATAATCTTACTAACAGCATAAATATATATTTCAAAATATTTGAAAAAATGGGACCAATCCTTTCCTAAAGTATAAAAATGCATAATTTACGATTGTTTCTCAAAATCAATTGTATTTATGAATACATCTAGTGCCCGAAACAATTCAGTAATTATGAAAATTTAATTATTATGGGACACTGTCAATTTGTAATGCTGATTTCTTATTGGTGTAATAGAGTAGATTTCCTTAAGCAATCATGGCCGCCACTTTGCAATAGTATAGTTTGCACTATTGACTCTTCACAGTTTCTGAGTAATTTTATTCATCTCTTTCATCAATCAACATGTATTTTTGGTGAGGGGGACGGGAATGTTTAAGTTAGTCGGGCAGGGGGTTTTGATATAGTGGTTGTGAAGCGTGGATTTGTAAGTTAGAGATCCTCGGTTCGAATCCCACGGTTAATCGTACTCTATTTCCACGACATCTAATCGATAGTTGGACTTTACGCCTGCCTGAAAAAGTGGGCGATTACTTTACTTATTATTCGTTAGCTTTCGCTATTCCGGAATATCAGCACTTCCATCAACGAAACCTCGTCTAAGAGCTTTAACTTTAAAGTTTAGAATATGCTTTATGGAGAGTCTTCATTTTTGATGACAATTTGATCTATTTGACTGGCGATTCTGTCATAGAATGAAAAATGTTAAGATCTCTTTGGGATAAAAAAAAAAAACTCTCAATCGCTACGATAGACCATGCTGCTGGTCCATTCCAAAAATAACTCGATGTAGTTATTACTAAACTTTCAGTAATCAGTTTCTTCGTCTGGATTCCATTTAATACAAGCGAAACATATATTTTATCGATTGGATTCTTAGTTCTCCGCTGGAGAACAACTTCAGCTAACAACTTCTTCAGGAAACTTTGCGTCCCAGCAGGTACC
The DNA here is from genome assembly GCF_049639745.1 of Rhodnius prolixus. Taxonomy (NCBI): domain Eukaryota; kingdom Metazoa; phylum Arthropoda; class Insecta; order Hemiptera; family Reduviidae; genus Rhodnius; species Rhodnius prolixus. The sequence continues at coordinate 20,025,613 of NW_027411592.1, forward strand.
CCAGTCAACAACTATTACAGAGACACTCACACATATACATAGGGCTTTCAGAAAATGTCAGGAAGTGCAACTATTGAGGGTTAAGCGAATCCACAGGCTAAATCGCTCATCGTGACTCAATACACTCACTTGAGCAAGCAAAACCATAACCCATAGCTGTTCTCTTGGCTTTCTGTTCGCGTTATTCAGACATTATTTAGAGAATCAACTTGAATATGAAGTTACAAGTGGAAAGCCAAATAATTTAAACTTATTTATAGGTAAGACTACAGTAATCGCCGGGAGAAATCCAAATGCTCAGACAAATTTTCTGTTCATTTTAAAAGTAGTAACTTTTTCCTTGATCCTATGAACATCAAATCTCAAAGGAAGATAAAATATAGATTTTTCTTTAAGTTCGGACTGTACCAATCTTTAAAACTTCTTTTATCGTTTTTTTTCATCTATTTGCTAGCCGCTTATACTCAGATTATTTTAGAAAAACAAGTTATCACCATCGTGAATGGCGAATAATAAAAAAATCGAAAATAAACTGATTTTCATGCGCCATGCACCTACCTTACAGCTTGGTAGGCAAGCAGCATGGCGTTCAAATCCCTAACAACCCAGCTATCCTATACTTTATGCAGTGGTATATACTTTAGTATATGTTATAGCTATCCTCCCACCCGTGCAGATTGTCAAATAAAATTAAGAAACATTCTAATTTATAAAGATTTCACCAATAAATACAATCTTTTAATTTATCGATTGTTTTGAATTTACAGTGTTTAGTGCAAGCTTTATACGACTTTACTCCTCAGGAAGCAGGCGAATTAGGATTCCGGAGAGGTGATGTAATCACAGTAACGGACCGATCTGACCAACATTGGTGGCATGGAGAAATCGGTCCTAGAAGAGGCCTTTTCCCAGCAACATATATAACACCATACCACTGTTAGTATAGGTAAGATTTTATTAGCTAAACTTAAGGCCCTGCTGACACCATGATCAGTTTTTATCGATTAACTTTTTGAAAAAGATTTGCTTTATTCGGATTTGAAAAGAAGCACTTGTTTTAAATCGATTAGTTTATATAAATGAGAAACCAATTTTTTTCAATAAATATTTTATTCCATGCCTATAAAGGAAGGTTACCAACACCTGTTTAAGATGACATTATTGGCTAATTTATTCCCTGCGTCATTTTTTTGACGTCCTTTAAATATATTTATTCAAAATGTAAATATATTGAAAATATTTAGAAAAATCTGGGCATAAAAAGGCATACGACTACTTTTTCTTTCTGGAATTACATTCAATCTACTCTATTATGAACTATGATTATTTATCTCCAAATTCAGCACATTTATACATGTGTAACAATTACTGATATTTGTAAAGAAACTTCACTATTGCTATAAATAAATGCTGATAATTCCTTGGCGTTCTATACAGGGTGTTCAGCATAAGACTACGGTAACTTCGGGAGGCGATTCTAGGCATCATTTGCAACAAAAAATTAGTATACCGTTCGAAAGGTGATCGTATGTAGATGTTTTTCCTGAATAGTGCACGGTTTTTTCATATAAAATGTTTTTGAGAAAAATGAAGTCAAAGTTTTTGGAAAAAATTAGAAACTTGCTATTTCTTATGTTTGGGCCACAATTTGAAATACTTGATATTATTATTTTGGAATACAAATTAGCTTATTTAAAAGGAAATTTACCCTTCTTTCTAATGAGCTTATTAAAATAGCTGTAGCTTTAATAGTTTGAGAAATATAGACAACGTTTTTGCTAAAAAGTAGTAACACCTTGAAAAACAAAATTAAAAATATCTATAAAACGGAGCCGAATCGAGCTATAGTTTATATGGATTTTTTTGTTGCAAATGATGCCTAGAATCGCCTCCCGAAGTTACCGTAGTCTTATGCTGAACACCCTGTATAGTCAAAAAGCCACGCAGTACGAAAATTTATGTTGTAGTTTCTTCCTGATCCCTTATGGTGTCAGTGGGAACAAGCTGTCCTGTTCGACAGGGAAATTTAAACTTCTTGTAAAGTTCAGAAGTAATAATTGAATGTTCTTAATAAAATATTATAATTTTGTTTTTAACTTGCCTACTTTAAACTCCAAATAAAAGCATTTTACAAAATTAGGTCGTACCAATAAGTAATATGAGAAGAAACAGTAATTTAAAAAAATGTTAGGGTTTCACATGAAATCAGTTGGTCGATATTATTTTTCGTAGACTATTAATACTGTGTTTTGGGACCCCTGACAAAACATGAATTGTGTTTACCAAAAACTAAATGTATTAGTTTAATAATTATTTAGTAATAATTGACGACTTGGTAGACTTCAGAGCGAAGACAATAACTGTTGTCAAAAATGGTTTATTCTATACTGGCAGAATTAACTAACAGCAAATATCTTTATTGACTTAGATAACTTTTAATTGGCAAAATCTACTAAATCATTATTTCTCATCGTAACAGCTGAGTGACCCCGTTCGAAATTGATTAACTAATCGATGTGCAGTCAGATTTTAATTAACCATTAATCTCTGCACTTTAGCCGTTGTAGTTAGAAATTAAAGTAGGTAAGAAGTATTTCCTTAATAAGATTAGTAAACAATCATTTCCTAATTAGATTAAAATTCTTCATTTCTCTTCCATGTATGTATGATAGCATACATTATTTTCGTCTAGCTCAGGAGGTTTATGTTCATTGAAACAGTCGGATAATTTTGTTTAACTGTTTGATATACTTAAATGTAAATTTTTACCTCACATTACTTTAGTGACAACTTTAAATAATCAACTGTTGCAGTAAAACGATTTTTGGGCATAGTTTTAAAAAAGTTAACGATATTTTCATTTTTGTTTCTCTGTCATTAACAGTGTGAGAATCTTTATTTAACCAGAATAATCACTAATAGTTGTTTTCCAAATTACTTACCGTCACTCTTAGAGTGGGTGTTGGTATAGAGCGTTATGAAGTGTTGATTTTATTATAAGTGGGGGATCTCCAGTTCGAATCCCGCGTGATGCAACTTTTTATTTGTCAAGAAAAAGTTAATAAAATAAGGTGTGTGCTTTTTGCCACCCGCTCCTCGACACCTAATTAGTAATTGGACATTTAAGGCGGCGCCATATTAGCCGAGCGGTTCAGAGGTGACGCCCGTAAAGCTTGGAAGTATTGGGTTATTAAGTTCTATTCCCGGTCTAACTTTGGATTTTATTTAATGTTTAATATGAGAAATTTGTCGTAAAGTACGTTTGATACAGTCGCTTTTGTCCACGATACCTAATTTGGGTAGTTGGGTGTAGAGCCCACGAGAAAAAATTAATTTACTTTTACTAATCTTCTCCCAAAAGAGAAACTTTTATTCGAACCACTTTCCCTTTTTTTAAGGATTTTTATCTAAACTGTAATTCAATTTATTTCCGATTATTATTAGTCAGACTGAATTCCGTATTTGGCGTGAACCAATTCTACGTAAGATGTGCTCTTATCTTAACAATAAACAAACAAAAAATACAGTACTATTGTTACTCGTTAAGAATTTTAAAAACTCGCTTTTTTTTTTATTTTGAAACTTAGCTTCCTGATTTAGTTTCGACTTAAGTAGGGGGTGCCTACATCTGGTTATTATAGTGCGGATTGCCAAATTATTAAATGGCGATCCAGTTTCTCAGTGAAGGAGAGTTTGTTTATCAGAACGCTACAGTCTCAGGAAAAGAAAACTTTACCCCTACAAAATGGGGCCTAGTTTCTTTGGACTCACAATGTAGGCTGCACAAATTGGTGACAGACTGAAGACCAGAATTGAAATATATGATATTTCAAAGTAGCGTGCCCACTCACCGCTTAGATTAGCTGGCTGCTGAAATTAAGTAGAAGTCCATTAGTCCAAGGGTTTCCCTAGGGCAGGGGTCGGCAACCTATTTTAAGTAAAGAGCCATTTCTCCTTAAATAATTTTAGTAAATCTTACCAAGAGCCGCAAGGATGAAGGTGTACAAAATTCTGTAGATCATTTGTATTCACAAATTATTATTTTATGATATTCAATAACATTTAAATGTTTTATATATTATTTTCACATATTGCAAAGTAAATAAACAAATAAATAATAACTAAACCTGTATGTGAATGAAAATGGCGGCAGTCCTGTATATTACGTACTCTATTTTAATATAATTCTATTCAATTTCAAACCTATCACATTTAAAATTCTTTTTGAAAAAATATCTTTATTTTAATAAATGAAATTTTCATTTGTTTCAATAAAATTGAAATATGTATACAGTTTATTTTGGACAAGCAGAAGAGCCACAAAATTTGGATAAAAGAGCCGCATGCGGCTCGCGAGCCGCGGGATGCCGACCCCTGCCCTAGGGTAACGAATGCAATAAACGATCATAAGAAAACGTTCTCTAAATTTTAAAGTTATAATTTACAAAGACACTTGAGTTTTGAATAAAATAAATTGGTCTTCATTAGAAAACCTACAAGACATTTGCTTATATTTCTGATAGATCAAACGAAATTAATTACATATAATTAATACCCCAAACATTGTCCAGAGAACATTCGTTCTTTAAGGAGAAGCCCAGCTAATTTTTCTCCCGAAAAGCAGGGGGAAAATTCACTTTCTTAATAAAAACACAAAAAAAACAAAAGGAAGCAAGTATTTCATTTGATCTTAGTTTATACGTTCATGGATCTTCCAAGTCCAACAACCCGTTAGCTCCCATTTGGGAAGAGCTCGTTTGTTCTTGGATATCATTGACAAGAGGAAATGTTTAAAGTACAAATAAATCATTAGAACATACACGAAATAAATTGCTAAGAGAATTACTGCTTCTAGAAATAGAGCGTCATTTGTTAGAGCAATAATAATAATAAGACACTTTATTATTGAAAATAATTGCAAACTTTAGAATGGAAAACAAAACAAAAGCGTTTACGGCTTGGTAATCCGTCAGCCGGAAGGATTTGTTAGATTATCTGCTTCGTGAATGAATATACAAGAGCTTTTTTGTACTTTATAAATTCCATAGAGCTTCTGTATATTATCAGGTATTACGGAGGGCCACCCAAACTTTTAAAATTCCAAAGTAGTTCACTATCTCTGTATAAGTTGAAAAGTTCCGTTTGAGTGTAGATATTTGTTCGAGCAGATTTTCTACTCATTGTTTTGTCCATATGTTGGTATTTGGTATATCAATCAGCCTGTGGTTTTGTGGTCATTATAATTTATGAACGAAAATATATTTTGTTTAAGGGCACGATTTTTATTTATATTTATTTGTTTTCTTGAAAACTATTGTTAATTTAAGAATTTCATCAATCGTTCTGCAGTAATTCAGTGTATTGATATTGAGGAGTACAGAAATATAGTTTAATTTTTATGTACGATAGAATTTGTTTATTTCAACAGGCTAACTCTTAGTATTAAACACTAACGTTTAATAAAAATGTTAGTAGGAGGAAAGAGGGAGAGATAATGGAGAGAGAGAGGCAATGGACTGCAGAAAGTAGCATGACTAAAGAGCACTATGCACATGAAACCGCATTGTACAGTCTACAGTCGCCTGCCGAACATTAACTCTTCTGCCCTGGCATTCCTCTAATTTGTTCCAGATTTATTTTATCCTTAGATTTTTATTTCATATATTGTAAACATCATATTACTATATATTTGTTATTTTTATTTTAATCTAATAAAACTAATATTGCGTTACCTATTTGTCACTTAAGTATGTGAATTTATTTGTTGAACTGATTGAGTGTAATGAATTTTTCCCCTTTTTAGTTTAGCCCTAAATTTCTTACGCTTATTCAGTTTCTTATTAATTGAACATTTTACACCCATTTTTTTTTTTAACTAATTTTAATAAAATGTTTTTAAAATAATCAAGACTGAAATAAATAGATTGCATTTATGCTTTTATAAAATTTGTAACGTCAAAATTTGTTTTGCTTAAAATAATTCCTGTTCTTCCTTGATAATGTCGGCCTTAACAGTAAAACAATTCAATAAATTTCATTTTAAAAATAGTAATTACGATAATTTTTCAAAATTAATTTTTTTTTTGTTTTTGTTTTCTTCGGGGAATGCAGTTTACTATTGTGATTGAGAGTGAACTTTGGGCATAATTCTTTTAGCTAATTTGTATTTTGTGCTCCCATTAGTAAATGCCTGGGAAATGTAAACTGTATATTTATTATCTTTTATTTTTAATCAGAGTAAATTCTTATATCTATTTATGTATTTAGTTTCTCTAACTTTCTTAATTATCAGTTTCTTTTGCATGGTAAATTGTAATTGATCGTTTTGGTAAATTTATCATTTAATAGTACATCCCCAGGGCAATTCCCTTTGAGTTAGGTGCTCTTTTTCATGTATATAATAAGAATTGTAATAAAATTTTAATATTGTTAATATTGAGAAGGCATATGTAGGAATAATGGGTCCATCGTATATTGCTTTGATGTTAGTATTTATTGAAAATGTGGTTAGGCCTGCAGTGCTGGATAATATCGTTAGTTTTATCCGACGTAGCACACGCATGTTTATTTATCTCTGACTAGTTTCGAACTTTCGTCAGAAAATTAGGTAGATTAATTAGCATAGTATAAAAAATTCAATATCGCCTATGTTTCCGTTTCACACTACACTTACTGATTCAGTGAAGGAGGTTAAATGGTGTTTAATATCTACCTCTAGTAATGGAAGTCCGAAACCGGTCAGGGATACAATAAACATGTTACGATGGATTGAAATCAACGTTAGTATTCATTAATTTATTTAGAATTAATGTTTCCCAAAATTATATCTCTTTCTGATTTTATTTTTTACCCTAATAGAATTAAAATTAATATCAATAATATTAAAATGAAAGCAAAAATAAATATAAAAGTGTATACTATAAAAAAAAAATTGAAATTGTGCCTCAAAATCTGTTTTTGAATATTTTATGATGGATTCTATTTATTTTTAAATAAATATTAATAGAAAATAGTATATATATTTCTAACTAAATACTGTTTCCGACTATTTCTTCTCAATGTTATTTCAACTGGTGATTTGTAGGAAAATTGCTAAGCTACTTAATCGATATGTTATTTTCCCATTTATTTGATAATCGATTTATATCTGTAATATAACTAATATTATTGAAACTGTTTATTTTGAATTTTTATTGAACGTTTAGTAAAAATAAAAGAATTAAATTAAAACGAAAACGAAATTGAAAGGAGTATAAATGTTTAAAAAAAAAACAGTATTATAGAATGTTCCGGTTATTTTTTTCATTTCTTCAAAAAATTGCATTTATATTACAATTAATATGTGTAAAACTACTTTTGTTTTAAATAAGTTGGTCAATAAAAAAGCAAATATATTTTGTTTTATTATGTAGGTTTTATTTTATTAAAATAAACTTGGCCCTAATCTTTCTTTTCTTCATAAAAATAGGGTCTTTTTTTTTTTTAATTTATGAATGCGTATATTTTAAAAGAGAAAGTTTTGCATTTATGAAAAGAAAGCAGAAGAAATTTATTTTCTTTGTTGTGCTTTTTTTATCTGTGGAAAAAATCCAGTTCTAAACATTGTTCTGTTTTTTTTTTTTGTTTTTTTTCATACCATCAGAACAAATAACGTGTTATCACATTTATTGCTTTTATTTCTGTTTAGTTTATGTTAAATGTTTATATAGTTTTAAGAACAGAATGCTATTCGCATAATGGTATATAAAATTGTATTTAAATTATCATACAATAAAACATATTTTCTTTTTTTTCTCTCTTCTTTTTTATTAATTTATTTAAAGCATATTGCAGGAACAGTTACATAGATTTTTAAATTAAGGCACATCATCATTTGAAGTCATTGTCGCCCGAACAATAATATACTAATCCCAATTAACTGTTGATGTTTAGATTATATATCCTTTATATATAAATATATTTAAAAAGCAAATTTTTAGTTCAGTTTCCCTTTATACTCTTTATAATTCTGGTTTTAAGGACGACTTTTACACGAAGAATTTAAATTAGGTATAATCAGCGTCAATAGTAGGCCATAAGTGCTTTTATAACAAAAATTTATAATGTGAAGTGTGCACGGAAGTGCTGGATAGTTTGTATTTATTGATAGTGTGAAAAAAAAACTCCTACACATATCAGATTTATTTATATATCCGGTTATTTTGTTTTATTTTTTTTTTTAATATTCCCTTGCATTATTTGTAATTATCCAGAGAAATTGCTTTATATCATTTGTATTCCAAATAAAACTGAAACTGTTTTAGATTTGTGAATCTAAATTACCTTCTTATATTATTTTTCAATGATTGATAATTATAAGAATCTAAAGAAATACATATGAAGCATACAGAATTATAGAGTTGAATGTGTGTTTGAGAACTTCACATTTCGAAAACGAAATGTAATATTCCGTCTAGAAGACGAAGTCTAAAAGCCCATTTTTCACACAACACCTTTCCCACGGATGCTCATTATAATGAAAGTCATTCATCTGAGGGTGGCGTTTTCTAAATTTCCAATACAGACGACAATGTCCAACAGGTCATTTTAACAAAACAGTCTCTTACACAAGCCAGTGGTGTATCTTAAATACAATGATACTTAACGGACTTAACACTTTCGAGGTTTGTTTATATTTTATGGCTTTAGCTATTTCAGAGTTTTCATATTTTAAAGCCACATTTGAGAAAAACAATTTTTGTTATGGAAATTCGAAGGACCTCTTTTTACCTTCATTGGGGTGCGTCACTATCAAACAAAAGAGCATAAATGAATCCTAGTTTTGTAATAAGAACAAAACTAGTAAAAACTATTTATTTTACATAAATATGGTAAAACTGTGCTGCTTGGAGTATGCAGGCAATTTAGTAATTTAATTACTGTGCTTATCTTAGCTAACCAAGCTTTGAAATCTTGGATCCAATTTTTGACTTATCTTTATCTTCGTGTTTCAACTAAAACATAGGTCAAAAAGTTAGTCAAATTAAAAACTTCTAAACATGAAAATCCACGGACTAAGTTTCTGTACACTTACATATTTCTTAAAGTGACTTTTAGTCAATAAGTGTTTCTCTGATTGCTGCTTGTCTTGTAGATAAACATTGCAGAACTTGCAGAAAAATCCCTCTACTACACCTTCATCTCCTGAAATAATACAATTAATATAGGATTAATCTACCATAAATTTAACCATCTGTATTCACTTGCTCATAGAATATATCTTTATTATGAGAAAATTAACTTGCTTTAAGAAAATTTTGTTTTTCCCTTACCCAGGAGGCTATTTATGCCAGGTTTAATTTCTTTGAAAATTAAAATTAATTTTGCCAATGCCTAATTTTTTTTTAATTAATTTAATAAGGGAGCTGGACCATTCATCTCTTTAGATTTGACAAGTATGCTTGAAAACGGTTCAACACACACACAATCATTGATGTCACAGGTGACCAAGAGGATGCTTGCTGTTAAAGGACAGCCTATCATCTATCAAACTGTTGTATTTAAGTGACTACTACACTTCTTAGCTAAAATTCCGTTGCACAGGAGTTAGTTTCAATCCCCTATTAACAGTGGTTAATTAAGTACAGTTCATCCTCTGCTGCAAAATATGAGTTAATAAATTCAAATATTTTGATTAAATCAAAAGATTTTAGATTTTTTTTTTTGCATTGGCTGCCAAGGCCTTAGCCACATATTTTATTATTGTATTTACGCGAGTCCCGAAATCAAAGTTTTCCATCACACTAGAAATCGACTTCGTATTTTTAAAGTAAATCGCTGCTACTATCTGTATATTATCTCTAAGTTTCACAAAAGTCAAATTTTACAGATAATATTAACAACCATGAAGCAAGAAGTCAAATTTACTACATTCATTTGAATATGCTTGTGCCTAATCAACTTAGGTCTGCCCCGAAAGTTTTGTATAAAATAAACAATTAAGGTTTAAAAATATTTTTCAATATTTGATGAAAACAAATTTGGGATTTGTAATGCATGTCTACAAAAGTTGTTTTATGCTTTACATTCTTTCGTAATTCAAACATTTCGATTGTATACTTCTGATTCTTTTTCCTAATTTTTTCTTTAAATGCATTAATTAATTTTTTAAATGGAAATAAGAATATTTTTTCTGTTTTTCCTGCATTTTTTTTATGTGTGCTCATAAATTTTAATATATCAGCAAGATAATTCTTTAAACACGTTAACACACTTAGGGATGTATTCCTTTTATCTTTTAAATTTTTGCAGTACACCTTGCTTGCACCAGTGTACCAAAATCGCTTCTTTAAATGTTCATTTTAATGTTAAGTATTTGGCTGGCCGCTTTTATAAAATTAAGAAAAGATAATGAGTGGGTTCTTTTTACTAGAAAAGTGTTATAAACTGATCAGTATTTGACTCGATAGACCATACCTACTCCTGCTAGGAAATAGAAAATTAGTGGAAAATAACAGTTGACGGATCCAATGTAAGAGTCGTTGCAAATGATAATCAAAAAGGTTGACTACCTAATTTTTCAAAAGGATTTAAGGGCGGACGTACGAGGGCATATATTTCAGATCTATTCCCTAAAACTAAAAATCCACAATTTAGAATGATAAAAAAAAAGTGTATTTGCGTTTGTCAAAGTGTATTCTTGCAAATTTTCGAACTAGAGAAACAGATTTATTTATGTACAATTATCTACAGATAAGGGGGGAAAAAAAAAGTTGGTCTCACCTATAGAAGTGGTGCCTGTGAATGGAGGAAGAGGTTCTCTCTTAATGAATTTCGCTAAAACATTTTACCGTACCCAGTGAATATAACTTGCAATGGTATAAATTACAAATTTAAATATTAGCAAATTCATAGTTTTTACAAATTATAACTTACTTCTAGGTTTATTTGCTTCAATTTTCTTTTTCTCCTGAGAAAAGTAAGTGTTTAATTAAATTAATTAATTTATAATAAATTAATTAATTGGTATTGTCAAAAAAATATAATCATTTCTTACTCTGTTGCCAATGCTTCTAAAAGCAAACATGGTAACTTACCCAAAGAAGAGTCATCATTTTCTTGATTACGGCATTGGGGCTTACTTTTGAAGACGATTTCCTGAAAGGATTTTTTCCAAGTTAAATATTAATTAAATTATTCTAATGGATATTGTAATATATCTGTAATATCCTGGAGAACAGCTTTTAGATTGTCGTTATTGACTTTCGGACCTTTCAAGGAAGCTAAAGAGGAAAAAATTTAATTCTCCTTGTTGATGATTCAACATCAGGATTTCTATTAGACCAAGCTACTGGCCCTGCAATGGTGTGGTTATGTTTTAGTTGAGCATATATCTTCATTAAGAAATACCATGACTTATTAGAGCAATTATGCAGCAAGTGGGCATGCTCTTCACACCAGAATACCAACCATAGGCTACACCAATAGAGCAGGAGAACATAACTTTAAAAAACCCACCAAACACACATGGGGTAAGAACCTTTCAGCTATAGGGTTCGGGTTTGCTATGAACATTGCTCACTGATAAAGCACGGGTTATATCCCGGCATGACTAACGTTTAGAAGAGAACTGCGAGTTGTAGTTGACGTTATTCATAATCTCGAAAAAAAAAAACAAGTGGGAATTTTTATAGATGCACTTGGATTCAACAGAGAAGCAACAAAACCATCAAAAACAGTGCTTTGATAAGAAACGCCAAGACAATGTGTCTCCCGAGAAAAAGGCTTGAACAATTGCTTGCTCTGCATAGTGGCGATGTTATAGGAAAATATGTTTCGCAAATATACAAATTCAAGGTGTTCCAAGGGTAAGAAACGAGAACGACTGGAAGAAACAGAAGATGGTTCATAAGTGGGATGTAATTGATAAGGGGATATACATACTGTATAATCTATGGATTGTATTATATATGTGGAAACGTAAATAAATATATTTTTAAATTTGGAATAGAATAGCGTTTAGAGATAAAGTTTGGATTTGTAGTTTTATTATAACTGATACTGCATTATTTATTAACTAACTTTTTCTTTTTTTTTCTTTTTTTTTTGGCGCATCGACTACTGAGGTCATTAGCGCCAACTAACTATTATTATTACTAACATTATTAAAAACAAATAATTATAATAAATAACTTACTTTTGATAAGGTTCCCAGTGCAATCCATTGAGGAAAGGAGAGAAACGTTCATTGTCTTTTTTATAATTGAAGTTTCCTCTGCAAATGTTTTTTTTTTAATATTTACTAAAATTACTATCAACGACTATCAAATAAATTTAGCGCCCTTGGACAGTTTTTTTTTTTTTTGCGCATCGACTGCGATAGTCATTAGCGACTTAAATTCAGTTTCTTTCTTGTTCTAAAGCTATGCGAGCAAGATGCCACATGCTATTGTCTTATTAGCTTCTACACGCAGTGCCTACAAGGGTGAAGTCTGGTATGCACTTATTTCATAGCCTAGTCGACGAGAGGAAGTTTCGACGCTATTAAAAAAGTTCGTTTTATGAAAAAAGTGATTTCTTTCCTATCTTTGATAATTTACCAAATATCAATAATAATAAAAAAATAATTGACAAGTAACATTTTACAGATCTCTTTCTTGTAATGCAGAAAAAAATAAATCTATTACTTACATTTCAAGATCATCAAAATTTCTCAAACGATGGCTTCTTCTAGAATCAACTGAATAACTTCTTCTTTTACGACTTCTTTGAACAGAAGCAGACCTTCCTCGATTGAAATTATACATAGTAAAATTTCTCTAGGAAAAAAATTATTAATTCTAAATTGTTAAATAAATTATAAGCATATATATATAGTGTGTTCAGCATAAGACCGTTACATCGGGAAGCAATTCTAGGCATCATTTGCAACAAAATAATCTATATAAACTATGGCTCGATTCTGCTCCTTTTTATAGATATTTTTAATTTTATATTTTTTCAAGATATTACAACTTTTTAACAAACAGTTGTCCATATTTCTCAAACTACTGACGCTAAAGCAATTTAAATGAGCTCTTCAGAAAAAAGGTTAAATTTTTTTTTAAATAAGCTAATTTATATTTCAAAATAATCATATCAAGTATTTCACTTTGTGGCCCAAACATAGGTTACGCAGATTTAAAGTAAATTTAATGCTCTTTCAATTGGAATAAGCAGATTTGTTGTAGGATAAAGGATAGAAAAGTTACGACCGTTTTTATAGTGGAAAACGTGAATATCGACTGTAAATAATTTTTTGCAAAGCTGTCACAAGGGCCGTTGTGCACTACTGATGAACCCCCTCTTGTCTTTTCTGTATGTACTTTATACAATCTACAGTACATAATTATAATTTAATTCTTATTTGCACCTTAATACTGTAAGGGCAATAGAGATCCCCAGTTGTTAAAAGTTGAGAGAATATTAACTATATCAAATTTGTATTCCCTTTGTTAAACTATGTACATAGTTGTGTATATTTTAAAAATAAAAATTTTAAAAACACAACTGTATAATTTAAAATGGTAACTTATATATATATATACATTATATTATAACGAAACTAACCAAAAATCGATTAAATAAAATGAATGTATTTATACACACAAACCTTTTGAAAGGAAGAATTTTCGTCGCAATCATCACAATTCCACATTCTTTGAAAATTTTGGCGACTGCGATTCATTTTTTATATAATTTTTAATTTTTGATTTGTTAGTTATTTCCACTGAAAACAAAATGTAATATTTAATGCAAAATAGCACAATTTATGATGTAAATATATGAATTTTACATATTTCGCTACTGCACATAAATAATAAATAGTTTTATAATGTTTATAAAATTTCTATTTAAAGTATTATCTTGAAACTTTCGCGCCTAATCAAAAGTAGGGAAAAAATAATTATATTAAGTTGATTGCTAATTTAAAAATCGATATTATGGGTATCAAGAAGAAAATTAAATTTCTTTTGGATTACCAGAGCTTTAGATTTAGCATCATTTTAATCATAACACAATGTACACATTTTGAATCCTATGAATCCAATTAATCAAAAATTAACCCCTTGAATTTTCTTAAAATATGTTCCCAAAATTTATCACCGCAAGTAGAAGCTAATTATTATTTATTTGAATTTATTAACTTAAAAAAGTGCAATGTTTAATTATATCCCTTTAAGAATTTGATGCAATTTCATGAAATAGGAAGAGTAAATAATACACGCGATCAAAAACTTATAATGGTTTATAAGAAAAATTGTTTTTGTGCGTAAGGTAAATTCAAAAACTTGCAACCACTGGGTAGTTCACAAAAAAAAAAAAGTGATGTCCACACTCAAGAGAGGGGCTTCATGCAAACAGACTAAAACAAAATTAATTCATGCTATAACATAAAAGCCTTTAGTTTTTAGAATTTGGAGAAATGAAATTATTAAGGTTTTCAAACAAACTCAAGAACAAACGATATAAGAAAAATTTCTCACCTCAAATCTACTATTTGATAAAATACAACTGAAATAACCTCTTGGTATTTACATAATAAAATACTAGAATTTTAAAGAAGATAATCTCATTAGAGAAAAAATAAACTGAAGAGTAAACATTGATGTTGAAAAAGATACCTTACTTTTTGTACGTTTTTATTTATTATTGTTCAAGACCAAAGTCTCTCTGTAGTAAGTAGATTGTTTTCATTTGTTTAAGCCTCCAATTATCCTCATTTCTTAGACCAGATCGTACAAGTTCAGTTAATAGTTTTGAGGTGTATAAACTTTTATGGAATATCCCTTCTCTAAGCTTCCGATTATCAGAAATCATTTCAACCCTAAATTTAATGGAAAAATCAATATTTCCAACATTTTGACACGTGAACTAACTCCTCAGAATATGTTTGTTAAAGAATTTTCTGACAAGTGACAACCGACCGCGCCATACATTTCGTCACTATCACATGCCCAAAAAACAGTCTAATTATCTCGCGGCAAGTCTTATCTAAATCAAAATAATTATTTTTTTATGGTGGTAATTTTGTATTGTTTGGGGTATTCTGAATTCATAACTTTTTTAGCATTTTTGTTTCTCTCACATATGCATATTGTATAATCTGGATGAGAGTATATTTTGAATATCCCAAATTCTGCAGGGATTTTTTTTTTAACATTCAGCCAACACAATACTTTTGCTAATGACTTACATATGAAAACTACATATGTACATATGTATTTCTTTAAGAGTGAACTGCTTTTTGTTTTTCAGCAGAGCTTGCTTTACATTCTTAGTTTATAGCAACGTAAGTAAAGGAGATGCATTTTATTTTTGTTAGGCTGTGGAAATTAAAATTAAATTAAATGTTTCAAAATTATTATCCAACGGCTTATTAGGCGCGAAATGGCTAGTTGTTAGGACTGACTTACCCTGGCCATGGCGCCCCGTACCATAAAAAATAATGAAATACATATATAAAATTGGCCAAACAATTTTAACTGAAAAGAAATAGCAAGTTCTAAGCTGAGATCTATTTTTCATGAATGAACTGATGATCATTGTCAAAGAATCCTATTTTTCCTTTTGTTTAAATCTGCAGCAGAAGCTAGTATCTTCATTCAAAATTAGTCAAATTGCAGTAACATGACCCTTTTAGTTCTAAGACATTTTTTCAGATCCTGGAGCTTGATTGTCTTAAAGTATAACCTAAAAAAATAACTTGAAAGTAATATATTTGAAAATTTAAAACAACTTTTCCCAACAATGCCAAGAAAAAAGTAAAAGTTTCCAAGAGATGAATATCTATATAATATAAAGTGATGCTGCACCTAGATTCTCGCTTGAAGCAATTCACGGACTCGATTATAAAAGTAAAGGGCTGCTTACAACCATAAAAATATTTCATTCTACACCGCGCTCCTAGATCGTCCACCACATTTACCTTTAGACCCTGATTTTAAATCTTATGTCAATTTGTCAAAATTTCAATACGAATAAAAATAGGATTAGCGCAGTTTCAAGAAAATGTTAAAGCTATTTTTTTAATTTAACTTGTGATAAGAGCACGTTACTGGAGTGACACCACTGGGTGCCTTCTCCACTCATGATCTCTTCTATTTCTTTTTTCTTATACCATATTTGCTTGTTGCAACAACTGTTGCAGTGGTAAATTACAATAAAAGATTAAAAAAAAAAAAAACTTGTGATAATTCTTTGGATGATAGCCAGCATCGAAAAGGGAACGATAAGTATCCTAATTGGGCAAAGTTTAATATTGAAAGTAAATGAAAGCAGGTCAAAACTCCGCTTTTATAAAATACATATGTACATAAGTGTCATTTGCTGTGCATGTTGACATTTGTGCCGATTATCATTTGTACAAAGAAACAATGCATACGTCAACCAATGGTTTATTTTATTTAAAATCACTAATGACTATGAGCTATTTATAGGTCATACGAATTATTATAATATGTGAATACCTAATTTATCTTTAATGGCAAGGTTTTTTTTCGAATTGTAACAGCTAGTCTCCTAACTGTTCATCTTCCGGACATCAACGGTGTCATGCGTACTGGCTTCTTTGGATATTAATTCTTTTCCTACATATTTGGTGCTGTTTTTTTGTCAAGCGTCAATCAAGTATGTTATGGCAGTAAATTTTAAGGTGCTTGAATTGAAATCGCTTGAACTAATGCAGCAATCTTCTTTCAAAACAAATATAAGCTACTATGTGTATATTGGGCTTCAGTTTTGTGCTGTTCACATGTACTACTAACATCGATAAGTCCTTAGAAATAGTTAGGAGAAGTATTTATTAATCATTCTATTTTTTTTTTCTTTCTTTTTTATTTATTTATTTTTGAATTAGAAAGTAATCGTTTAAAGGACGGACTGAGTCTGAGAAACAAGCAGGTGCAGATGATCAGTAGAAAATAACAGTAAACCTGACAGTCTAAATCCAAGCTTTCTCTAGAGCTATGGAGCACATTGACTACATTAAGATCATTTTAGTAGAGATAGGTCAGGAAGGTAATTTGGATTCCATGAATATATTAAAGCATAATTTAGTTGGAGATGATTTATTTCTTTCTCAATACTTTAGCTTTCAAACATTTCATGCGTATTATGGAACCGAAATGACAAGTTGTATAGTTTTATGGACACTGCGTAAAAATAAGATTGCTGGGAAATTAAATAAAATACTTTTTTTAAAGGAAAGGAAACTCCAATGAGCCTATTCAAATCCAATAGATTCTTTAATGTACTATACATGAATTTAAAATTTGCTAGAGCAGTTTTTTTTTTTCTATTAGCAATAATTGAAACTGTGTTTTGATTGAAAACGCGTTTACTCAATAAAACTTTCATAATTGAATCCTGCATGTAGAATCTGCAATAAAATGACACTAGATTCTTTTTATAAAAGGTTTTAATCCTTATTTAAAATATTAGTTGCTCTGACTGGCAACCTCTATTAGAGAGGCTCAGAACTATTCTTATCAACCTAGTATACCATTTAGACCAATGTTACAGATTTGACTTCAATTAACTTGCATGCATCTATTATTATTCTCTGCTTAAGTGCAGTAAGATATGCATTTCGTCTCTGTGCTCATAAGCCTATGTTTAGAAATGTTATAATAATTTTAATTTTAATGGGAAATTATTCTTTTACCTCTTTCTCTTGATTTTGCAAATATCGATTGGAAATAGTTCGAAGTAGTAGTCAAAGCCGGTAAACGAAGGAGCAGTCCCGATTAAAAGAGTCGCTATGACAATTCCTTTAAACATTCTGCTAAGGAATCTTTTTAGGTCTGGCAATATGAGCGGAGCAGTCTTCATGCTGATACCACATTCTTCGACTCAAGGGATTCGGTTCAAGGGATACAGGACTGAATTGAGGAGGAAGAATAAGGGTGAAAATCTCAGGTTACAAAACACCACACTTCCTTCCGTAAATGTATGGTCCAATCATCTTAGGAGTTGAAGTGCTGGAATAAAAAATAAATAAACTTAGTTAACCAGCAAGTTATAAATTACCATTTCATTTTTTGAACTAACCTGTTGATTACAAGTGGAAACCTAAAAATTGAGAAATTTTGGATGTAAATTTATTTTTCTTAGATACTTTATTATATTTTTACCTTTATATATTTTACAAATAACTACCATATACCCTAATCATATACCCTAAATATCAATCACTTTAGGGAGTTATAAATTTACAAGTAATTTGAACGTAGTGAAGGAAATTCGTTTTCCATTTCCTCTTGAAAATAAACTTCAGAAGAAATGGATGAAATCTATTTTTAGTTGAACATGATTTCAAAAAAATGCACAATAGAAGTGTATTTATAGAAACAATGTTTGTTTGAAAAGGTGAACCACAAAGGAAAGGAAGTGAAGTTTTTTAAAAGAAGTTTCGAAACATTAATAGATAAGAGAAATCCTAATAGACGATGTTTGAATGTATTAAAAATGTAGAACCAACCAGGAAAGAGGAATATATAATTAGCTCCGCCTCTCTTTATTTATTTTTAAATGGGTTAGAGTTGTTCTTTTTAATAATAATTCTTCTTATATTTTACTTTTTTCCCCCTTTTCCTTGACCTGTGGCCACTTTAAAAATGTGTGGGTAAATGCAGAAGAAAGTTAGTACGTAGTAAGTGTCCTTTCTGCTCATTAGATCGTCAAAGGAGTATTCATGTGGTTTATATCTGTACTGATTGTTGTAATTTTTATTTACTTAATTTTAGATACTCAGAAACCGTCCCGTTATCCACCTGGTTCGTTAATTTCAATATGCATCTAAAATTAAATTTGTATTCAATACAAAATTAAAATTAAAAAAAAATATCCTCGTAAAAAACTATCAGTTGCAAAAGTTATTACCTAAAAATTATTGTTGAACATTGAAAATATGTGAAGAAGGGGCGATTTTAAAGTAAAAACGAAAAATAATTGTACTTAATCAACAATTAAATTGCACTGTTTTAGAAAATCTATTAAAATCTGAAATTTGAAATTGTGTAGAGTTATTTTTTTAATGGAAATTTACGGTTTCTCTAGCCTGATAGAAGGCTCTTGGAACAAGTCTACTTGACTAACAATAAGTTTTTTAAAAAGAATCAAACAAATAATTAAATATTTAGAATTATACTGTCCTACACAAGCTTTTTAATTTTTATTTGGGATTTGTCCTATATCAGTAGCAAATCATTTTCTTTTGTTATCTCTCATTGAAACTTTTCCCTTAAAAAGAAAAAAAAACAAAATTCGTTATTTATTATTTTTAAATAATATTTGTATTATGCTTTTAGAGGTTTTAATTGGAATTGCATTTTAATGGATTTCATAGATGTATTTGGAAATGCTAGTTTTCCAGAACTCTAAGCTCGAATAACGTTTTTAATATGTCGAGGTTTTTTTGAAAAACTAAAAATTCTTTAGTAAAAGAACTTCAACTGTGATTCTTGCAACCCATGCACACACACAAATCGGAAGTACCGATAAGGCTGCCATCTTCAATATCTCTCAACATACATGGTAGTTCAACCATTTGTACAATATTCGATTAACCGGAGGATGAAAAAAGATTAGTTCGTTGGGTCTTTTTTTCTATTTAACAATTACCAAAGTCCTCGAATATAATAAAAAACTATTGTTATAGCTCAAAATCTATTATTTGCGCTTGTCTTTTATATTAATGTTGTAGTCCAATTAATATGTTTGCACAAAAAAGTTTTGAAATATTTCCTGGCGCCTAATCATTAAACTTCTAGGCGCAAACATAACATGTTTTGTGCTTCTAGTTCGATTCATGGTGAAGTATGCTAGCTATTCGCCTCCGTCCTCCTGATCGGTGGTTACTCGTAAAGCACGCCTGAACTAATTGGTTTTTTTTTTTTCAATAAATTTCGGCAACTAACCCCTCTAGAATTCCATGCTTTTTCAAATTAAATACAAACTCAGTTATCATATAGCGTAGTTGTCATCTATTTGTGTATAGTGTAATACCTTTTTAAAAGAATAGAAATAATAATTTTGATTTATTGAAGGGCCGAAATGGATACCGTTAATTGGTAACTACATGGAGTACCGTAAATTATATAGAAAGCTAGGCTTTACTCACTTAGTTTGGTCAAAGCTATCGAATGAATATGGTCAACTAATGGGTTTGAGATTAGGCAAAGATCTTTTGGTTATTGCATCAGGTTTTGAGGCAGTCAAAGAAGTTTTGACCAGAGAAGAATTTAATGCTAGACCAGACGGATTCTTCTTCCGATTGAGAGCATTTGGAGAAAGATACGGTAAAAATTAATTTTATACTCACACTAATATTAAACTACTATGTAACTAAATTAAACAGTGTTATAAAACAATCATTTTTTGTTGTTTGCGTTTACACAGGTCTTGTATTTGTTGATGGGGAGTTTTTTAAAGAACAAAAACAATTCTGTATGCGTCATCTTAAATTGTTAGGGCTTTATAATAGTTCAATGGAAGACCGTATTTCTTTTGAAACTAACGAATTAGTTAATAACATCAAAAAACATAAGGTACGATTGCCCTTTTAATAACTGCTATTAAAAGCTACAGATCTGTTTCTTTATCTGTTATATTAATTTTATTGTAATTAGTAATTAAATAACAAATTAAATTGCACTAAAAACTATATATTTTTAAGAAAGACGATGCAGAATTGAGGAAATGATGATTCACAAAATAATAAATATATTTTTCAGGGTATAATTGCTATTCCAGAAGCGCTACAAGTAAGTGTAATCAATAGCCTTTGGGCTATAGTAGCTGGCGAACGATTTAAAACTGATGATTCTAGACCAAAAGAGCTAATGAAACATATAAACTTAAGTTTTAAATTGCAAGATATGTCTGGAGGAATTCTCAATCAAATGCCAATAATACGTTACATTGCCCCTGAACTAAGTTCTTTTAATAAACTAAAATTTGTTTTAAATTCGCTCATTTCATTCATCACGGTAAGTAAAATTTTCACTGTTTATACAAGAAAATATTTCTATCATTGCTTTAGAGACATATGTATTCATTTTCTTTAATTTTTCAATAACTGAAAAAACACTCAGTCTGTTGGAAATTATTTAGTTAAAATGTATAATCCAGTAATTAATAATTTATCAAGCTGGATTATGAGAACAACTTGAGAAAAACTTCATAGGTATTCACCTTCAAGTAAATTTAACTTAAAGATTGTATTTCATGAATAAAGCACATATATACATGTGCATTTATCATAAAATTGATGTTTTAAACATAAGCATACTTAAATTTAAAGCAATAGTTACAAAAATAAAATTCTGAATAAAAAACAAATTCATTTGCAATTATAAAAAAATAAAATACAAATAAAATCATTTTAACTTAAAGACAAGAATGATGAAGCATGGGATTATGATTATTCATGAAATGTAATAAAAAGAAGGAGAATCAATTGCCCGAATGCTAAAATGCCCGAAGCGCAAGAAATAAATCATTGCAATATGTAAATGATAAATTGCTTTAGAATTATCTCTATTATTTGAAAATTTGTAAAACTTTTGACTCACGTTTTTTGAAATGTAATAAATTTTAGGAACTAGTTGAAGAACATCTTAAAACAGCTTCACCTTACAACAATAGAGATCTGATTGATGCTTACATTAATGAAATGAATAAAAATTCTAAAGATTCTACTTTTTCAGGTTAGTAAAATTTTATGTATGCTTTTCTTTAAAGCACACTTTTGTTCTTATAAATAAAATAGAATTTCTAAAAGATTATTAAAGGTTTTATCAAAAATAATATCTACAATACAACGGATCAAAGATGAGGGTTAATAAAATGTTCTAAATGCATTTTTATACTTCCCATTTAAAATTTTTTAAATTGTTTACAGAAAAACAGTTAATAATATTGCTGCTAGACTTATTTCTTGCTGGTGCCGAAACTACTACCAGTACATTGGGCTACGCATTACTATACTTAATTCGTTTCCAAGAAATCCAAAAAAAATTGCAAGATGAAATGGAAAGGGTAATTGGGAGAGGTAAACAGCCAACACTTCAGGATAGAGCGAGGTAAGTTGGCTTGAAGTTATTTATTACCGTAATTATAATGACATAACTTGGTAAAGTCCATGTTTTAGAATTCTTAAAAATAAATATTTCCTTTATGATGGTTGCTCTAATCTTAGCAAAAAATAAAAAGTTCTAGTTCCAGTTTTTCATTAATTTTTGCGCATATTATATGCCACTGATCATTAATAAATCTTATTATACATATAGATTGAAGTACATGGGAGCATTTCTTATGGAACTTCAACGTCATGCTAATATCACACCAACCACAGTATCCCACAGAGCAAAAAGTGATGTAGAAATATTAGGCTTCAGGATACCACAGGTGATTCAATTTATTTAAACTACATCCAATACAAGAAATCATATTTTTCAATAATAATAATAATAGTAATATTTTATTTATTTATTAATTTTAAGAATACGATAGTATTAGCCAACCTTTATAGTTTACATGCAGACAAACATCATTGGGGCGATCCTGAGAATTTTCGACCTGAAAGATTCATCAATTCAAACGGAGAATTGATTCATGATGATTGGTTTCTTCCTTTTGGATTGGGTAAGTACTTTATGTAACATATTCTTCTATTAAGTTAATAGAATTGATGAATAGAATGAATAGAATTCGACTACGAATCACGAAAACAACTTATTAATAGAAAAGATGGATGTTGATTAGTGCTCAAATTAATCAAATTTTCATTTGGTAAACGTTATTAAATTTACTTCTTTGAATGATTTGAAGTAATAATTAAAGAAAATCCAAGAAAAAAGTTGCAAAACGTTTTGGGAATCCCCATAAGTTTTTTCTTTTTTAGTTTTATTTCTTAGCCCTTCCAAAAAAAGTTGTTTTATTAATTCAAAATGCTCAGAGTGAGCTAGCTGTATTCAGCTATCAATTCCTACATATTCTGCGTACATCATCATCTACAAAACCGTATTACATACAAGTACACTAATTACATTTCAGGTAAAAGAAAGTGTATGGGAGAAAATTTGGCAAAAGCTAGTTTGTTTCTCTTCGTAACCGCATTACTGAATGAATTTACTGTCACCGCCGTTACTAATGATAAATTACCTACTTTGAGGGCAGTGGATGGAGCTACAATATCTCCTACACCATTTGAATGTTGTTTTATACCTAGAAATTAAATATAATAGGTAAAATTGTCATTTAATTCTATAATATAGCTTAAACAATATCTTAGAAAAAGAAGCTTAACTATGTACATATACGTAGAATATATCTAATTTACGCCGTTTTATTTATTTCCTAGGTCAATATTGACGTTGCTATTTTTTTATACTTGTAATGCCTCTTTTAGGGTACAATTTTCATCTAGAAATACTTAGAATTTAAATAATTATTAGGGTTAATTTAATTGAAAAATAACGGTACTAACTGAGCTTTCTGTTCGAGACACCATCGTGTAATTACTAAATGTTTATTCGGTAGGAAAATGTTAGATTAATACCTTCAGCCCCCTAAAAAATAGACATTACTTTCTCTTTCTCCTTCGGGCTATATTAATTCAATTAAAAATCTTATGTGACGACTTCTTCAAATTTAGAATTTGATTACATATTTAGTCCTTATTAATTAAATAAAGAAGAGAGTAAGATAAACTTTTTTTATTAAATATTTACAATTAATTACATAAAAATAAAGTACCAATATATATACATTTCAACTTTCATTTAGTTAAGGGTACGCTTTGGATAGGAAAAGGATAAATATGCAAGGAAAACGGATAGAAAAACGTTTAGCTAGAGGAGAAGGTTAGAGAAGAATGAGTTTAATTCTTTTGTATAACACACAATGTTGTGAAACAACAGCGGAATGGAAAGATTGTAGTTGGCTACTTCGCGACAGAGAGGGTTAGATTGACAATCTAGAATGGAGAGGAGTTTTAGCAGATGGTTCCTTATTAATATTTAATAGGTGATAAATACTTATATTACACTTAAATGACTGCTTAACTCCTAAAGCTCCATTGGATATTTCGTTACCGTATCGCTATAGGACTCCTGGTCAAAATGTTACTACTTTGAAGTGCCGTCTTAATCGAGTCGATTGGTTTTTAATTTTCCCAAAAAAAAAGCTCCAACGCTTTTCTCAAAACTTACATAAAACAGAAAAATGGTTAACAGTGTCGAAGAAAGGCAACAAAAAAAGCAGTACTGTTTCCAACCCCTAAAAGACAATTTAAGATTTATCAAGTAAGTCATTAAAAATGTGGAACGGTGCCTAAGCCTGATTTAAATTCGCTCAACGAATAATTGCCTTCGTCCACGAATTGATTTAACCATAAATACGTAACTTCTTCAGAGTTACATGACGTGTTCACTAATTTCAGGTAATTTAGTAATATTATTATCAAGATTCATTATCTCCTCAAACATATAGATCAATCCTGTCACAATCTGTTTGAGTTTAATGAAGAAAAAGTAACGATTTCACAAAGATATCAACGAGCTGGAGAAGAGATATCTGGACAGGTGAGGCATTCATATGATGGTAGATAATTTATTTAATCTAATTAAGGCTTTAACAATTTTAAAAAAATGTGTAAACTTATGAATCTAATGGCATGATCATAAAATTCGTTATGAGATCATATTAGGAGAGAACTCCTCGTTTAATTTTAATTTAGTTGGCATCTAATTTTTCAATTTCGTGATAGAAATGTGGAAAACTGTTTTTGTAAATAGCTTGTAACTTTATAATCAGGCTACATGAGTAAATAAAACCAAAATTCAATTTTAACCACAGTAGAGTAGTGTTCGTATTAAAGCTAAAGTTCTATTTTACACAGTAATCCAATAAGAACTAATTTTCATTTTTTACCTGAGAGAAACTCTTTTATAAAAAAAAAAACACATAAAGTATCAAGACAATCATTACACATATAAGTCTGGAGTGACCAAGAAAGAGTAAAGATTTTCAGTTTAAAAGACTATAAAGACACTCGTTGGGGTCTCTTTTAGCAGTTCTGTTTTCAAAAATATTTTAAGGACTCAGTTCTGAGCTCTAATAGGAAGCAAATTACTTTGAAACAATATAATTTGAGGATATAACTTTTTGATGTCATTATTTTTTAAAAT
The DNA here is from genome assembly GCF_049639745.1 of Rhodnius prolixus. Classification (NCBI taxonomy): domain Eukaryota; kingdom Metazoa; phylum Arthropoda; class Insecta; order Hemiptera; family Reduviidae; genus Rhodnius; species Rhodnius prolixus. The sequence continues at coordinate 20,050,824 of NW_027411592.1, forward strand.
AAATGCATTCCATAAGTTAAACATAATGGCGTAAATATAAGTACATATAGGTAAATACAAATACAAATACATTTTAAAGACTTGTTAGTATTATAACTAAATTATTATAACAGTATTATAACAAAACAGCTATTTATAACAAATAAAGACATCTATATTTATTCAACAATTTATTATTCAGTATGCGATATCATAAACATAATAGATACAATTTAGTATAGAACAAATTTATTCTGCACCATCCGTACACAATTCCTGATCAAGTAGTAGGACGCATGACATAATAGCCATTAGATTGTTTCACTTTTTTAATTAAGTAAAGTAAAGTTATTGATGTGTAATGTTAAAAATATAATTACGAAAAGTTTGCCTCAGTAAATGTGAGAGGTGCCTACTCTACAAAACTATAATCCGTCCCGTCCTTACCTACTGCTCAGAAGCATGGTGTCTCACCAGAGCGGATGAGAACAAATTGTTAGTGTTCGAGCGCAAAATTCTCCGACGCATCTACGGACCAGTTCGTTCCGACGATGGCGAATGGAGAAGGCGGACGAACGCAGAGTTAGCCACCCTCTACAAGGAGATAGATATTGTTAAATGGATCAAGTTGGGTCGGCTTAGATGGGCAGGACACGTGGCCAGAATGAACAATGATGAACTGCCTAAAAAGTTGATGCTGGCGCGACCTGATAGAGTTAGGCGGGTAGGCAGGCCCAGGCTACGATGGGAGGACTGCGTTAGTGAAGATTGTCGAGCCATTTTGCGGGTAGCTAATTGGAGGACGGCTGCACAAGAGAGACAAACATGGACGAGACTGATTGAGGAGGCCAGGACTCAGCAATGAGTTGTAGCGCCCATGATGATGATGATGAAATGTGAGAGGTAGACTTCGCAGAAGTGAATTGATCTTGTACACTAGATTCCAAGAAATTGTTGACTATGATAGAGTTGATAGAAGAATCGCCATCAGCGTCTACTTAGTGCATCATATATTTTGCATGATTGAATAGTTAAAGTACGATACATTTTTTTTGAAATAAATAATACATAAAACAGATTTCCGTTTAAAGATTACAAAACATTTCTAGTAGATAACCCTCCATTATTCACTTCTTTGTTATTCAAGGAACTTCCTATGGTAACGCCAGTACACGTTTTATTTCTCCGTTTTTATTAATTGCATCTCTGAAAAATTATTTAGTGTAAGCACTATTATTAATTATTAGTGTAAGCACTGATACAAAAAAAAAAAAAAAAAATTTAAGATGAGTACATAAACAACTATTATGTTATAAGATTAAGTATTTCTACTTCTATAAAAACCCTGCTGATAGCATATCCACTCCCTATTCTTCAACCAAGCACTTCTTCAGTGAAATTTTAGAAGTAACAGCTGGCTAAAGAACAAGCTGCCAAGGAATAATCAACCTTAGCTTCTCTTTTCAAATAGAATGCATGGAATAAAGTGTACCCAAATATTGGCAAAAGCAAGAAAACAATTGTCTAATAAACCATTTCTATACAAACAATAAATTCTTGTTTAATTTCTAATACTTACCCGTTCTTCAATATAATAGGGTTGAATTCTGTAACTGATGTACGCCTCGGTGTAAATGTTAATTCAAAAGGTAAAGGAGTTGGCACTATTCCAGGTAGACATTGTAATGATGGTATTGAATTGTCGTCGGAATTTTTTATTTTAAAATTATTCAAGAGACTTGAAAAAAACAAAAATATAAATCCTTTGGCTAATTTCTCGCCGGGACATCGACGTTTCCCTATAAAACATTTTTATTTTAATTGCAAATGTAAATAATTATCATATAATATAATTGTAATAAATATCAAAATTACTTTTATTAGTTACAATTAAAAAATTTGATTAAACATCTTAATCATTGCTTTAATTTGTTATCCTGTCCAGAAGTATAGCTTACGAAATTCTTAAAGTAATTTATTTTCAAAAATTCAACTGCAACATCCAAGATATTTTATAGTGTTTTCCAAACATAATCGCTATCGCTCAACCCATAACATTTTTATAAATAACTTCGGTAATATTTTAGAGACTCGAAGACTGATTAATAAAAATTGTGTTTCTGGGAGAAACATCAGCCAGAAGAATTTACCACTAAGAAGTTTGTGTCTTCGCAGATTTTATCTGTCCAATCACATGCATGTTTTTGTATACCTAACCGATTTTGGTCTTTCACCCAAAATCAGAGATTAATTAATAGCCATCTCATTTAATCATTTCTCAGACGGATGGCATAGTAGCTAAAAAGAAAAAGCCTGGAATATTGTACTAAAATAGATTATGGAACAACTGCAAGTCGATGAAGTGTATGAAGAAACGAGGGCACCATGCGATCTAGTGGAAAACCTGGGAACTACTGTTGGCAAAATAAAATTAACTTTAAAGTATCCGTGCTATGCTACATCTTTTGACTGAAATTGTAAAAGTACATATTCGGTGGTTAAATTTGAAATTGCCTATGAATAAAAAACCTTGGCTTCTCTATTCAACTCGACTGCAACAATAGTTAATGAAACTGCATCATAATCAGCTAGAGTTGTGTGAGTCAGAAACTTAGTCCAATTTTCTACTAAAAACAAACTTATTAATCAACCTCTGATGACGCATGGAAGTCAGGAGTACAAAAAACATGCATGCTACAGCTGAGAAAATCAGCGATATTATTCACCTGTGGACCTAATCAAATTATCAATAAATCTTGGCAACACCAACTGCAATGCTAGTGTCGCAATGAGTTCACCTTTAAATCTAACTCTTTTACAAATTTAATTATTGAGAACACTATTGCGAATAACACTACTTCAAAATTTTTTATATTGAGTTTTCAAAGAAAATTTTTGTTTTAAACACAAATTTTACTAACTTTAATAAGACTAGATCTTAGGCCAGTGAAGTGTAAAATATGAACGATGTGTGTGGAGGGGGATGTTACAACTTGTTAGCGGATTCGCTAAACCCAAGCGATTGCACACATCTACGTCATTTGTGTGCCTCATAGGTATTGTGTTGGTAGGGATTAAAAAACTCTGCAGGGGCGCCAAAATTTCTGAAGATTGGCTAGTCCACTTCCGTTTTAAACCAATTTTGGATTAAATAAGAGATTGAATATTGATTAAAACGCAAAGAAAAAAAGATTAAAACTAAAAACATAAACGCACCTCTTCCAAACGTAAGAAGTTTTTCTTTCTCCACTTGAAAGTTATTTTTCAGAAATCTTGATGGTGAGAACACAGCAGGATCTTTCCATTTATTTTCATCATTAGCAGAAGCCATGATATTTAATAAAACTGTAGTATTCTAAAATTTCATTATTTTAAAATTATTATTAATATAATTGTGGATTACCGTAAAAAAAATTTAGAGCCAGAAAAAAAATGCTTTCGGACTTGCAGTATTATTAAAATTCCATTATTATAGGGATGGTGAATGCGAAACAAGTAAGAATTAAGACAATATATCTCGTTTATTTTAAACAATCACTACTAAACTGCCAAGAAATTTTGCGATGAGCTTATAACAGCGATAAATCTGATAGAAACTATTGAAAAAAAAGTAATAAAAAAAACATTTCCATTATGAGTCACTTATATAGTATGTCACATTGAACATTTGTTTCGTCATTATTTGAAAGTTACTGATCTTAAAATTGAATCACAAATAAAAGTTACCTTTTTAAGTGTATAACCTCCTATAGATATATCTTTCAAAACTCTTCTCGGCCCTGCGATTGGTGCGACAGGTGTCATTCTCTCATTCTCTAGCATAACAGCTTTTACATACGGCATCCTACAATAATCATTATTGACAATTAATAGATTTCTCTTCACATAATAAGCCTCCTCTGACTTCACAGTGAAAGTACGGAAAGTTGTCTAGATTTTCTTACGTCATTATTTTAGCTGTGTTATGGCGAAAACGTTTTAGTTGAATAGTTACGACGGAAAACCACAGTGACGTAAAAGAACTGTTATGGAGCCTATAGCTTCACTGTTTTTATTAGAGTATAGACTTCTTAAAATGAACAATGTAAAAGTGTAACGTGGAGCCTAAGATGAGCTAAAGTTGCTTGTGGGTTCTTGAATTCCAAGCTCTGAGTGTGTTTTATATGTATTTATGTGTATGTATTTTTATATTATATGTGAGATCTGTTTGTCATAATTTGGAACTATACATCAATAAATCAGCGTTAATTTTTCGAAATTATTTACGGTCATCTTCAGGATCTGGATTAAATATCATTAACGGTCCCGAAGAAGAAATATTGATTCTAAATTGGTCGTGGAGTTGGGCTGGGAAAGTCACAGGGATAGCCCTGAAGATGGCTATATTTCTGAAAAAGCGGCTACCCCACTTCCTGCAAAGAAAAGTGCTAGAACTTCATGCTAATAGTATCTCCAAGGAGGACCTCCTAACTTCGCTCTAGCATCACTCTTTGTATCCTTCTGGCAGAGGATGGTTATACTTGAATTACCATCTAAAGGGCTACAGATAAACCACTTTTGAGGAATCATAATTAGAGATTTTAAAGATCTTGAAATCAAAGACGTTTCTAACAAATCTGGCACACATTATGAGGCTGGTTTGATTAAGAGTTTCCCAATGAGCTCAATAGCCCAACTTGGCTCACTTATTTATTTAGCTAAACAATTTAGCAAAATTTATGATTTTTGTTATATTGAAAAAAATGTTAAATGTAAATAACTGAGATTTCAAAAAATTAAGAAAAAAAAAATCTCAGAATACTTACTGGTCCCTGTGTGACAATGACGATATTTGCCCTGGTTTTAATATGCTACTTATCTCTTCGTACACTTTTTCTTGAATATCAGGAGATCGAATCATGTGAAGCAAAAGAAAGATAATACTTGTACTTGTTGTTTCTGATCCAGCAATAAAGAAGTCCAGACATCCCATAATCAATTGATCATCTGAAAAATTAAATGAATCAATTTTTTATTTAAGCAGAAGATAATTTCTTATTTGTTAATTATTATTAAATTATAACAAAACATTAAAAAAAAAGTCTCATGCACTCGAGATACCCCCTGTTTTCCTGGACTTGCAGGGAGTTTGACCTAAACCAAAAAATGACTGAATATAAGTCATGTAATTTCTTTTGAAGAATAGCAGTTAATTGAAATTATAAATATCATTCATTTTGCAGTGCGTTTTCTTTTTATTTTCAACAGTATTTTATAAACTTTTTAAATTAAAACAAATTGGGTTTGAATTCTTTCAAGGCTTTCTCTTACTACCTCACTTCTTTAGGTTCTAATTTCCACATAATGTTTTTTTAAACGTTGTCTTTTATAACATATTTATTTTTTGTTAACTTTACCCAGATTTTAAATTGCAAATTACACGAAATGAGACCTAGAAGGTACCTACCCCTTTCAGAATGACCTAAAACCAATTTGATTAGAAAAATTAGTCAAATAAATCTCACTGTTCTAGCGCCCAGTAATGTATAAAGTTAGATTTTCTCTTCCTAGAAGTTTCTTACAGCTCACGGTGAGGGCATTTGTTAGATAATTTACAGGTTGGTCCTGATCTAAGTAACAAGTTTTTGCATCCAACGATTTTCATTTTTGGGATATTTTGTTATTCATATTCATTTATTTGACAAAGGAGGCATCAAAACCGATATTTCCAAGTGAAAACGTAAACTTCAAAAATTTGATATGACCAGATTAGAAGAGAAAGTTATAAAAGACTAGTATCTGAAAATTACGAACGGTTATTAACTATCTTGGTTATTGACCTGTGAATGTTGTATGCTTATCCTGTGCTCCGTACATTTCATGAAGAAAAGCGTCAATATAATCTCTTGTTGTGTGTTTACTGTATGTTGCTTTATGTTCTTCTATTGCCCTCTTTAAATGAAAATAAAAAAATCAATAATAAATAAAACTTTCATTCCAATTTCATTTCTATTTCTATTTTATTTTCTTTCACTCTTAAAACGAATTAGTAAACAATTTATATTAAACATTCTAATTTTTATATGATTTTTGGAACTTTATGCACACTTAAATTCAATATTTTTATATTTATTAGAGTCTACTTCTATTAACTCTTATATATCTACTTAAATTTTGATTCAGTTACCTACTATGTAGATTTCAACAAAGTGCAACATGAGAAGTGGACATTACCCAAATATAAATAAATAGGTAAACTATACTTACACTTATAATATTTTTCAATTTATAATTTAATTGATTAATTAAATTATATCCTGAAGATTCCGGTGCAATGAATCTAATCCAAGAAAACTGTGAAATAGTACCTCCTGCTAAATCAAATGCCTTTGTTCTTTTATGCATTAAAGTGAGCAATTCATCTATTTCTTCAGTGTTAATCTTGAATCCTGCTACCAATGTCCACAGTACGTTAAGAACACATCTTGAAACTGCTAGTTTAATACCTAGTTTCAAGCCATCCTTTTGAACTGAGTTTATAAATTTCTGAAACCAAATTGAAATCATATTTACTGGAGATATTTTTGCTTCTTAAATTTTTCAATCAGTCAGTAAAATTTATTTAAGTTTATAGGTAGCGCCAGATTGCAACAAGTTATTTTTCCTCCTCAAAATTTCATTTAAAACAATTTAAGAAACAAGATTAGAGAAATATGCACAATTGAATAAGATCAGAGGAATTATTAAAAAAAATATATTTCAATTACTTGTATTTCTTCTTGCATTAGTTTTTCCATAATTTCTTTACCAAATCCGAGATTTTGCAGATGTTTCATAGCAAATGTTCTTTGTTCATGCCACAGGAATCCATCTGTCATCGTGATTCCTACAAAGTTAATACAATCAAAATCCATCAAAACAAAAAATTGTATATATTTATTAATTTTTTCATTAGTTAGTTTTCTTTCTTTTTGACAACGCAAATTAGTCAGTTTACTGTTTAATATTTTAAACTTTAACATTATTTATTTGATTGATTTTAATTTTGTTTCCTAAAACTTGTTTGTGCAAGTATCAGTTGAAAATTAGTGAGCTGCTATATGTTATATGCCAGAGAATACAGCCCTTTTTTTGTCTGCTGAGTAACATTTAAAAATTAAGTGGATATCTGAGGATCTTTTCTTCTTTACATTCAGGTCGTGTACAGTCGAGTGTGATTCAACCTCGAACGGACTGTAGAAGTGTAAAATGCTCTATATGCGTTTAATGAAGCGTAAGAAAGCTTGATGAAAAAGAAGAATATAAGTACGGATGGAAAAATTGCGTATTGAAAAAGTTAAAGTAATTTTATTAATCTCGCAAGAGGGATTAATCAAGGCGATTTTAGGTATCAGCTAGTAAAAAGGGATCTAAGTTTGTGAAGCCATAAGTAGGTCAATCATGGCTCAATTGAAACTGCCCAACACTGTCTTCTTTGATCAGGTGGACAATTAGTGGCACCTTTATAGAAGAACGATTCGAAGTCAAAATGCAACTTTTGAATCAAATCAAAACAATGACTGTTATCAATGCAGTGACCCTGATGCTATAGAGGATATGATTCACATTTTTAAATTCATGCTTGCTGCATATGACAAAATTATGCTACAAAAGTAAATTGACGGGTTCTCCATTTAATTTGTGCTTTGCACTTTAAACATTTCACAAGATGTCATCCAGATTATATGGATAGTTAATTCAATAGTTTTTTCAAGATAGTTAATACAAGTTGAATAAGTTTATCAGAATTTTTTTTTGTTTTTACAATTCTATAAATATTTTGTAGTTGTTTCTGTACACATAAACGTTTGGTGCATTTACCATTGAAGGTTATTCCTATTTATTTATATGATTATGAATTTTTATTTATTATCTAGAAGAAATCACTTTTGTTATCATTCTTCACTTATTAATTTTTTTTTCGATTATATTTACTGCGTTTTTGCTAAATTAAAATGATTTACTGCAGTGCATGTGCCGCTCAACACTATTTTGTACAGGATTTAACGTCCCAAAAACGAAATAAAGAGTAAGAGTCTAGAGAGGAGATTCTGGGTACGCTCGCTTAGAATAGTGGGGCCTCTAAAAAGACACAAGGGTCCATGGTTGGGGAAAACAAAAAATTGATAAAAACCCTGCTCTAGAGGGCCTTACAAAATTTGCAATATTTATTTAGCCTTTTGGAAAGGCCAGTTAATATTGGACAGCTCTTCAACTAAGAAGATCTGATTACATAATTTATTTGATTAGGTTTGGCAATGTTAAGATACAAGTAGGAAGAGAAGGTGATTAAACCCAAAATTATATAACTCTGTACCATATATTATAGTAGGTCAATAAACAAGATAAATACCTTTATTTGTGCACATTGATCTTAGATATATAAAGAAATTTTTCGGTCGTCCTAGAAACTCATCTTTTAAAAAAACTTCTTTTATATGATTGTCTGCTTGAAATACTACCGTGTACGACCCACCTAGTCTTAAGCCGAGTATGTCAGTTTTGTACACTTTACATAATTCAGTTAAAGCTTTAGAAAATCCTCCGTATTTGATGCTATACTTCTTTACAATGTAACTGCATCCAATAATCGGAAAACAAGTTGGACCTATAAAAGAAACATGTAAAAAGTTGAGTACAAACCTAGTTGTTTACAAATATAAAATCATTTAATATAAAATCGTGCCAGAATTTCATCTTCATCAATATTCAATATTATTCGTCTCAAATCAATGGAACGATTTTCTAAAAAGACGCTATGAAACAAAACAAAGTGTATTTACTGAAATAGTACTTTTTCAGCCTATTATATTTAAAAGTGAAATTTTTCTAACATATTATTGCTTATTAATAGATGATAAGTGCCACTATTGCCATTAAATGGCCTTTTAAAATGATCCGACTATCTTTTTCGCTAAGGAGTACTCTTACATTAATTTTTCCCAAGTAAATGTTTCTAGCTTAAAAGTTTAATTTTATAATAACATTTTTGGGAAAATATTATCAATTGAAAAATTTATTAAATTCAGTATAGAGTAACTTCCAGTTGTCCGATCATTAAAAATACCATAACTGTTTCTATACAATTACAATCACCTTTGGGACCTTTGAAAAATATTATCTCCCAAAAATTTGAGTTTCTCGATCTAACTTGCCTCCAGCACTGTTTTATTTATTTACCTTTTTTGAGAAAATAATTGATTTTTTTTCTCGATTGTAGCTTATTCCTATTAATACAATAATTAGGTTTCCATTAATATTTAATACAATAAGTTCAATTAATACGAAAAACCATCTTGGAAAAAAATCATATTCATTCAGAAACTTTTGCGCATTTGGTATTTGCTCATGGTTAAGTTCAATACTAGCGAATGGCCTCGAATATTATTTCTACTGATTATTTAGATTCACTTCATTATCATTGAAAAGAATACCCTGCGATATAAACATGATAATATCTAATTTTTTGCATATTCTTTAGTTCTCTACACTTTTTACTCTACTTTAATAACTTCTTTTCAGCGCGATTTATCAGATTAAGTAATTAGTAAAATCGTTAGGTTTATATGCAATTTTTTTTTGTTTTTATTACTGTTTGTATTGATGTGCAATTATTGGTTAAAGCATGAAACCAGTTTAGAAAAAAATTACGGGCGTGATTGAAAAACTAATAAAAAAAAAAATCCATTTAATTGTAATATAATTATATTACAGATTTCATGGAAATACACGTGAGGGATCCTTGAGTCCAAAAAATTTGTATTTAAAAACCGTTTGCTTGTGGAATCTCTTGTTACAAATGCTAAATTAAAAGAAGGAAAAATTTTAAATTTCTTTGTGACATCTGGGGTAGATGACTTTGCAAATAAATATCTCTCTCACCTTACTGAATGGTTTTATAACTTTTTTTTCAAATTTACTCGGAAATTCCCTAACGATTCTTTACAAACTTGAAGTTACTTTCACCGTCAGTCAACATCAGCTTTTATTTGAATCATGTTTCTAGGTAATTACCTTAAAAAATTGCAAATCAATAATACAAATAATAATAAAAACAAAAACAAAATATTGCAAATTAATATGGAATTTCATTTTATAGGTCTTCTGGGACACGCTGTTTGTGTGGGGGTTACGAGTATTCTTCCCTCCAGTCAGAAGTGTCCTTTCAGTGTGCGCTTTTACAAAATGTATAATATAAATAGAGATGTTTTACAAATTTGAAGCTTAAGAAAATCTACGAGTTGAAACCTGATATTTACAGAAAAATCATATAGATGTTTTTCTTCAATTTAGGTTTAATTGAAGTTATGCACAGTAATGAATATATTTCCTTTTTCTAATACTATAATTATTTATAAATTACATGCATACATATTAATTGTAAGAAATACGAGAAAAAAAAAAAACAATTTAGCATGAAGATATTACTTTAGCATTGTAAAATGTAATGAATCTTATCTTGCATTTGTTCAGCAAAAAATGTAATAGAAAAAAGTATAGGTCACAGTTCATCGTTCTGTTGCCCTTAAAATAATAACTGTCTCTGCCTACTCTTCTCAGAGAATGGACACAAAACATTTTTAGCTCTATTTGAAGTAGCTTTTTAAATGAAATTCCCGAAATACACTATTATCTCTAAGGAAGTTTAAAAAACTCTAAAAATAAATCCACGGCATAAAAAAGAATAACAATATGAGTGAATCATTCAGATTATATCCAATTTCGTAAAGAACATCAGTTTGAACTTTATGTACCTATTTAATTTTGTGAATAAAAGAAATATATTTATTTATATTAGACTTACAGACACACTAATGTGACAAGGTACAGCGGAAGATTTAATCACTCTTTCCACTCGAAATTATTTCTTTGCCCAATCAAGAACAGTCTTTTCCCAAAAGATCCCACTTATCAAAGTGGTATCAACCTTTAAGAAATAAGTTCTGGACTTAATTTTTGAACTTAAATTTTTCTGTCAGCATGAAATAGAGAGTAAGCGAATATTGATTTCAAGTTTACTTATTTCTTTAGAACATAGTCTTTTAATAAAATCTCATTTCCAGTTTAAACAGAATTTAGTTTTCATAGGAAGGATATTGCTGGCTTCAAAACTACTCCTTCTCCAGAACGCATTACCGCATCCTAATAGCACTTGTCTCAAAATAGGGCTCTTTTGGTTTATTTATAAGGCATCGAAACTACTGTGTCGTGTAATGCTAATAGTAATAATGAGGCCACAAACCCTGAGATAACCGTCTTTGTGCATTACCTCTGTGCTAATTCTTTTCCTCTCTAAAGGTTTTCCTAAATGTTCCATGCTCATTCTTTAAAAAAAGAAAAGAAAATGTCAGCTACTTTTCTTTCACAAAGGGGTTGAATACCCCTCCGAACAAGTAGCATGGCTCAGGAGTGATTGGGCTTACATAATATAACCATTAGACCAAAGGCAAGCATTTAAATACGCTCAAGGTCCAGCGGAGCTCATCCCAATAAACCCTACCAGGCCATCTACCCATTACTTAGGAGATATTCTCCAGTTCTACCAAAGAAAAGAAAAAAGTTTGCTTAATTTTTAAGTTTGAGTGAAATACTACAGTTTCTAATAAAATACGTACATATGTATCTAAGGCCAAGAAATTAGCCTTCTACTAAAGTTTTTTGACTTCTTTTTAATGTTTGTTACTAAGCTTATTATTCTGAAGTACAACGGAAGAAATTTAAGATTATGATGAAGGGAAGAATTGTGAGACTCGGTTCCTAAATCAGTAAATATAAACATGTACGATGTATGAATAAGGAGTAATATAGATGGCAATGTCTGTAAAACATACATGTAATTTTGGTTATTATTAATTAGTAATAAGCATTAAAGGTTGCATGACGACATTTTTGGGGGGAAGAGTATCTGGCCAGGAAAGTTTCGAGAAGGCACTTTACAAGATTTTTTACTTATTGAAGAATAAAATGCAATAAATATTTAATTAGAACTGAACATTGATTAATAAAACAGTAATGTTTTTGTATCTTCGATTAATAATCAAACAACCGTTTAATAGGAAGATAGGGAACAAATTGTAGATATGAGCAAGGCTGATTGTATTTCATGTAAAAGCTTCATGAAGAAAAATTAGATAACAATATATGAACCAACCGAGAGCAATCAAACATTTGTAACTCGATAGACAAATAATAAAAAATATTGTTAATGATGTTGTGACAACTTGTAGGCTACAAGTACGTGACAATAAAAGTAAGTTGCTAAATTTTATTAATAAAAAAAAAGAAGTTATATTTAACATCCATCCAACTAAGTCCAACGTTTACTTCACTTCCAGAGAATTGCTTTCTCGGATATTATTTAGACCTGAAACTGGAACTCTCACTCTAAACTTAAAAGGCAAGCTTTGAACAATAGATTTTGTCAATTACGATTGCTGGACGGATAATATGACAAACTCTACATGATATTAATATAATAAACAATATTCGACCTTAATGGATACTTGCAATTCTGCCAACACAAAATACAGTCGTTTCAATCAAAATTACTGACGCGCCATTCTATGTCAAATCTCACCTTACCCGCTGACCTAAACATATCCTGCGAGACCAACGTAATCAAAACCAAATGAAGTAGTTTTCAATAACTACTAACACTATACCATAATTCTTTAATCTCCAACTTAACAACAACGTTAGCGCCATACACACACAAGGGACTGAAAAGGACGTAGTACAGAGACAACCTTGGGGACGAATTACACCAGACATGCCGATCAGGCCAACACGCTTCTTCAGTGCTCAAAGCAATTGTTGTATTGTTATACAGAAAGGGCTTGTAAATTGAACAAATTTAAAAAATGTATAACTCACCTGGAGGTAATTTCTGTTTCAAAACTACAGAATTGAAAATAAAATAAATTATTAACAAAGTTGATATTAAAATTAATAAAAGTGTTGGCAGTTCCATACTATGATTGATTTACAATAAACGATTGAACGATAGCAACTGCCTAAACTATTGATATCGTAAATTAAAACACCCTCCATGATAACCCACTGACACAATGATAACAAGACTTACTTTACTTTTTTTCTCTTTTAAACTTACACATTTGGAAGCAAATCTAATAGCTCCTCACCACCCATTAAAAAGCTGGTTCAGTAAAGAAAGTTTTTTGCAATTTGCAGAAAAACCAACTGTCTGATAATCGCTAAACTTGTTTTCACTTTTAAATATATAGGCCAGAAAAAGCTTTAGCTTTAAATTAAAAAAATAACAAATAAGTTTTTTAATCATGACGTTTTAATCTACTATCAAATCTACAATTTGTTTGTATGTTTGATTTCTATATGGCATCCCAAAAGATTTTCGTTTGATTTTTCTAGACAATATAAAGTAATCATTTCGCTAGCAAAGATTATTAAACCTTGGTAATAATAACAAATACAATTTATAATAAACATCTTTTATATCTTCGTTGGTTCTCTAAATTAATTTTCAGAGATATCAATCAAAACGCATTACTCGGCTGGAGCAATGTACCCGAAGTACGATCGAATGAAAGCTCTGTTTCGAAAGTAATCGCGACTGGCGATTAGAATAACGCAAATATCAGGTCGAAAATAGTTTTCAATAGCCTCAATGAAAAAGTTGAAATAATACACCAGGGTTAGAATGTCTGTTATTGTGATAGAAATGCAGTAGACTGTGCTACTCATACTTCATTAATACACCGCGAAGAGCCGGTGTTCTTATGCATCAACCTCACAATGTTTCTTAAGAGTTTTCAACCTTACAAAGTGTGATCATTTTCTGTCTAAGAAAGATGAGAAGCAGTTATTTTCATAAAATTCTTGTCCAATTTAAATCCAAAGTCTATTTCTAAGAATATTAAGATCTTCAGGTTATTTTTTTGCGTTTATTTTTGCTGCAATCAGCGCGTTGGTGCTACAAGTAAAAGAAGTGAATGGTAGATACAAACGAATGGAGAGGTTTCCCTGTGGTAACACTCCAAAACATTAGACTATTAGTAACTCTCTTCACTTGAGAAGACATCACGAGGCCACTGTCTCTTAAGGTTGAACCCCACAGCTGTATTCAATACGCCAAGATAGGTTTTGAAGTAAAAGTTTAAATCAGTCTTTTTTTTGTCCAGTAGAGAGAGTTTTGATCTGCCGTCCATGAGTCTTTTAAGTTGTTGATAGCGTCAGGTTAATTAAAAATATACTCATATTAAGAAATGCTATAAAAAAAAAAAAAATTGAGTATGGTCAGATTCACACAAATAACAAACCAAAAAGTACTTGAAAAAAATTAGATTTAATATTTTATTTGATGATCAACTCTTATACAACTGTCCTACCGGACAGTTTTAATAAAAAAAAATCATTTATATTTTTGTTCTAAATTTAACATTTAAGAAATCTGGTTCGCTACCTTCGGCTGTTTATAGACAAACGACTCACGTGGAACCCACATACGACTTAAAAGATAAGCCACGACAAAACGTGCAAAACTTCTTTACAGACTACTTGGAGGATGCTCCAATTTGCCTACAGACTGAAACGTTTAATATACGAGTACAGTACTATCCTCAAACTTATGTGGATTAGAACTGTCGGGTTCAGCCAAACCTACAAACATACGGACAGTACAGATGGTTGACGCTCTTTTCTACGTGACTAACGAAAAGTTTACTTTTACTTTTGCTTTGCTTTTACTTTGTACTGTCTTAAGTGTCGGAGTTAGGGAATACTAGTATTTTAGGGTTAAGAACAGACCATCCTTATAATTGGTACAAATCCCAATAAATGTCAGTGTGCATTAATACGTCCAAAGGAAAAAAAAATTAATGATGATCTGAGATTGCACGATAAAAATAAATACGTTCTTTAAAAGCTATAAATTTTTTTTTGGATTGATTTGAATGAATGAATAGTAATTATTAATTGGAGCAGATAAATGATTGACACCGATTTTTATTTTGATTAACAATTACTTGCATAAAAAAAATGCTCCCTAATTATTTAGATAATGTTAAAAAAAAAAATTGCAATGAAAAACAAAAAAAATGCAAATGCCTTAATAACTATGATTTTTAATTATTTAATCCTTGAGTTTTTGACTTCTTAAGCAATCAAAAATAAAGTTTTTATTTTAGTTTATTAGTATTTTAGTCTCTTAAAAAAATTAATACATTCTGTATGAACATCACAAACTTTCTTTAACCATTATTTTAAGGTTCTAATTTATTGATTACCGGAAAGTATATAGTACGAAGGATTGAAGTCAAAGTTTAAATAAAATCGTGAGAGCTGTTTGCAAATGAATCTAAAAAAAGAAAAATATATTCTGTAAAGTGGCACTTCTCATCAACAAATTTGGAAACTTAGTTACATAATTAATTCGTACTAATATTGTACACATAATAATGCAGTACTATATACATAAATTACTTAAGAAAGAATCCTAATCACGACCTCCCAAGGAGCGCCTTAATCGGATTTTCCGGGAAAAATGTTCCTAATAAAAGTTATATACATATACAATTGGTAAACCAATTTAAAAGAAAAGCGCTGGAGGTTTTCCAAAAAATCGCTTTTAAAATATTCTCAAAGCGTTGATAGCTTCTGGTAAATATGTTACCTTATAAAAAGCAAATTCATTTAAAAGACAAGATTAATTATTGCTAATTTAGGGACAATGAATCGATTAGGCGAAAAATATAAAATTTTACTTATTTGATGACATACAATGTATTTTATAAAATTATGTAACATTTAACCTTGTCTGATAAAAATGTTTCGTAACTTTAAAGATGGACCTAGCCCCTAGGTTTAAAGCTTGCCAAAAATAGTTAAAAACTATGAATAAAATTGGCATAATGATTTCTCTTCCGTTTTAGCAAAAGCAATTTTCCCAGTTAGTTTAGTTACCCATTAACTACTATTACAAGGGAAGGGTCGAGTAACTTCCTCTTTTGTACGAGTTTTTACTGGCTATTGCAGGTCGATAATAACTGAAAATTGCTTTCACAGGTACTGCTGAACGTCTCTGAACACATTTTAATGCAATTTTTAGGAGTATTTTTTTAGATCAAACAAATATGAAACACTTATGAGAAGAAGGCTGTTTGAACTAAATACTTCGTCTAAAAACATGGTAAAACCATATTGACGTCCCAAGCGCTAATTTAAAAAAAAAACTTTCATACTTTTTTTTTCTGGTATTCTCTAAAAATTTAATCAAGATGGGAGTAGTAGTTGTTTTGTGAAATCCATTTTTAATCTTTTCGACACAAAAAAATTCAGGCTCCTGAGGGGCCTATTCAGAAATGTGGCCGAATTCGTGACGATCAGCAAAAAAGTGAGAAAAAAAAGCGTTCAAGAATCTCACAAATTTAAAAAAAATCTAGATTGATGCTAATTCAAATCCAGTTTCCAAAGAATCCCTAGGAGGGAAGAAGCAACTGTTGGAGATAACCGTTCTCTGATGTCAACCATCGCTCTCTTCAATGCTCCAAAAGAAAATACATCTATTCTAGCGATTAACAGTGAGGTAGTCAACCAGAAAAGGGAAAAGAAATGGTAGTCATACCTAAGTCTGCTATTTACAAACCTATGAGATTAAAATATTCTTACTGTTTAATAAACTAATTTTAAAAAACCACTTGTTTCATTAAGTAATTTTTCAACGTTTTCAAAATTATGATGTAGATTAAGTATGGGGGCATTGATAGTGGCGCATAAGGGATCTGCAAAGCAGGGCATGAGGACAAACAGAACTTAGCTCGTCAGGCGGCCACAGATCCGCTAAAAACCACGCCAACTACTGCCATAGAAATGTATTGTGGTACTGGGTTCGATTCCCGGTCATAGGCCTTGGATTTTATTTAATGGTTAATAAAATAATTTACAGTAAAGTATGTTTGCTAGTCGCCTCCGTTCACGACAACTAATTGGTAGTTGGACGTAAAGCCCGCCTGAGAAAATAGGCGATTACTTACTGCAATAGAATCTTTATAAGGAATTCTACCTATCTTTAGAGAGGCAAAAACAATAAAAGGCTTTACATATCTATTAAGGCGGTTTTTAAATAAATTAATAATTCTATTAATTAACCTATTAATCAATAGGTTGCCTTCTCAAATTAATTGGTTAACGATTACTGATGTGATTCTGATATTTACTTAGGGGTTATTCTCACAGAATTCCAGATTTAATGGAGATAGGAAAGCACTTTCCCGCGTTTCTTCAACTATGGAAAATTGTCACAGGTGTACGATATCTTTATCGTATTTCGGGTAGCTTGTACTGTAATCGAAGGATAAGTAACTGCTTTCACATTCAGACCGCTGAAATCACTAATAATAACTTGGGAAGGGAAGGGATTAGCTACGAGGTTAGCATACTGAACTCCCACGCGGAGGTCCCGGGTTCGAATCCAGCAGCTGACCCTTAGATTTTCTCTTCCTAGGAGCTTCTTACAGCTCACTGTCCGGTGATGGACAGTGTTGTCTGTAACGAGAGAACACTGTCCGGAGGCCGGCAGTGCACTGGAAAAAGCTCCGGGCGCTAATGACCTCAGCTGTTGATGCGCCAAAAAAAAAAAAAAAAAACCTTGGGTCTTCACATAGAAATTAGTGACTGGTGAAGGTTTCTTCTTTCCAAGACTTATTTTTTTATACATTACACTTGAAAGAAAAACATTTTCAGTAATCTCAAAGTGAAATCTAATTAATTATTCAACAAAATAAAAACAATATTTACAAATTACTTTTACAAAAATAACAGAAACATTCTTCAGTCTTCAAAAATTACATCTTGTTTTCTTTTCTTTTTATATTTTTGTTTTTTTATTAATTCAATTTTCCTCTTCTTTAATCCTCTTTTCTTAAGTTGTTTTTGAATTTTTCTTTTCGCAGCCCTCTCTGGGTCAGTGACCATCTAAAAAAAAGCAAATAAATTCAAAAATGCTAGCTAATCTTCATCATAAGTGCTCTAAGAAGAGACATGTGTCATGTAAGAAGGGAAAACTACAGTTTTCATACAGCATAAAGAAGAAAAAATGCTTTTGGAAGAAAGAAAATTGTTTGTCATTGGTTAGTTGGGTTCCACCATGTTTCCAATGTTATCTGTTCCTTTTTTTCCATAGGTTTTTCTTGTAAATAAAAAAGGAAAGCCTGGTATAAATTTCAAAAATTAAAAACACACTATAAAAAAAAAGAAGAAAGAATAATATACATTTTACTTCTTGCATTCAGAATACCATTAGACTTTAAAAATAAATTTTTAGTCATTTTATTCGAGGAGTAGGAAGGACTTCTCGGAAGAAATGGGAGAAAAATGGTAAAATGTCTGAAGTGTCTGAAAACAGAGAAACCCAGTGACTAAAGACTTTTGTTTGACTCGCCAAACAACTATAGTCAAATTTCCAAAATTTGTACACTTACAATACTTAATCAGAGAAAGTTAAAAATGATTATAATAATATATTTCAAAAAAAAAATTCAAAATATAAAATTAACTAACCAACTGACTCCGTTCCTTTCGTCTATCTGCCTTTTTTATTTCAAGAACTCTTGTAATGTCCGCAACTAGAGACTGGTAAGTGTCATTACCTAATTTAGATTTAACATATGAAGCTGCTTCTTTTGCGGATTTCTTGAGTGAATTATCTTCCACAAGACTCATCTCTCTTACTAAAGGGAAAAGCAATGAACTTGCTATTGGCTCTAATTCTTCACGCAGTAACTTAACTGCTACTGCAGCAATCCAATTAAAACACATTTTTCGCTGAAATAAACATTTTAATTTTTTATTTTAAACCACACATTACTTTATTAATAATTGCAAATTGAAATCTGTAGTAATAATTTAATTAAAATGGAAAATAACTTCATTATTCAAAAAAAATTATTTAAAAAATACTTACAACAATAATTGATTTGGGAGAGTGAATAACTTCATAATTAATTTTTTTTCTTATTCTTTTTACTAACCACATTAAGCTGAGGCTGTGGACATCATCGGTCAATTTAATACTTTTCATAATTTCAGCAATGTACACCAACAATTTCATGCACTGAAATTAACGTGTAAAATAAACTTCATAAAACAAAAACATGTGGCTATTTCAGGAATTAATATTATTATTATTTTATTTAAGGTGCATCAACATCTGAGCTTATTAGAACACGGAGCTTTTTTCAGTGCACTGCCGGCCTCCGGACAGTGTCCTCTTGTTACAGACAACATTGTCCAGTATTGGACAGAAAGCTGTAAGAAGCTCCTAGGAAGAGAAGGGCCAGCAGCTGCATGGGAATCCAATACGCTAACCGCATAGATAATCCCTCGCTAGGAATTATTATTATTTTATTTTATTATTTAACCCTGAAATGTATTCTAAAAGAATTGACCTGAATGTGTATATTGAAAGTTAAAAAAGTAAAGTAATTGCCCATTTTTTCAGGCAGGGCTTAACGTCGAACTACAAATTAGGTATCGTGGTCGGGAGGGCGGAGCTCTGACTTTACAATTAACAATTTTTTCTAACAAATAAGAAGTAATCATACGTGGGATTCGAACTGGAGATTTCCCACTTACAAAGCCAGGCTCTTGACCACTAGACCAACACCCGCCCCAATAAATAAAAGAAAGTAATAAATGTGAAAAAAATAATAAAAAATATAGGTATGGTTATCAATAAATGCCCTATTCAGTCACAAGAATCTTCTTTATTTGTTTAAGCAAGACGTTTAGGGCAACCTTGGGGTTATTTTGAATATAGAAAAATTTGCAACAAATGACGAAATTTGGTATAGATGTATTTTTTTTCAATTTAATAAATTTCTTATCACAAAAATACAACTTTAGGCTCCACATATCCCATACAAAAAAAAAGTAAAATACAAATTAAAATTTGGTTCTATACCTGTTGCCAAATTGAAAAATAAATTAATAACGATGACATGCGCTATAATAACAGAGTGGGCAAGTGGAGTGGAAATATGATTTCTTCCTACAAATTCAGCGATTAGATGGACCTATTTAGATATTTCAAACCGACTACCCTTCACATAGTTTGATTACGAGTATTTCGCCCATATAAAATTATTGGGAGTCTATAAAAGAAAACTAAAACAAGTTTTTTAATAAGAAAAAAATATCAATTTAATCTACGTAGCAAACACTTCCTGGACATCAGAATTCCATTTATAGCAAAATCTAATCCCAAATTTGGACGTTTCTTTAAAAAAACAAACAAATAATTTAGCTACTTCAAAAAATTTAATAAAGTTTTAAGATAAATTGAATCCAGAATGAATTTATACCGAGCACTTTCTAAATAAAGCCTGGAAGTTCGCATATGATTTTTGGCGAGCCACTAGTTTTAGGGGAATTCCTTTGCAAGAACATCCGAAAAGAAATTCTCTAAGTAACTATCAAGAGTTAAAGACATTTCCTTATTTTTTTGGGGCATTTCATTGTTAGATTTCAGAAGGTCTAACGCATTTAACTGGAACGTTGTTTGAAAAATAATACCTATTCAGCACGGATGAGGAATCTAAAAGTTGATGAGCCCAGAAAAAAAATATCCATCCTTTCAGCAGAACTTATAGTACTTGAAAACCATAATAATTACTTATTTTTTAATATTTCAGTATATTTACCTTGACTTCAAAAACAATAAAAAACAAACCTGTGTTAAAAATTTCTCGTTTACTTCTTCTGAAGAAATAAGTTGAGAAGTCAGATCCAGTGTTAATGACCTGAGTTTATTTGAGCAATCTGTTAACATAAAACCAGGACGTTCTAAACTAGGATCATTAATCGCTTCAGCGTAAGCTATAGCAGGTGTTGCACTAACTATCTGCCCTAACAATTGTACTGCAGCTTGGCGAACCCATTCGTGAGCATGCCCAAGTAAACTTTGCGCACTGTCTGCAAAATAAACAGAATTGTATAGACATTGTTTAAAATGATCTGTACTTTTTTTTTTTTTTTAAAAAAAAAGTATGTTATACCTCCTATTGTTTCAATATAATCGAGATATTGCTGGTTTTTCAGAAAATTAGGACATATAGAAGCAATCTTAACAAGCATATGAAGAACATGATACATGTGATGATCGGATATTGTTTCATCATTTGAAACCGACACAGGTGGATTTAATAGTACAAATCTTCCGGGAATCTTCTCTTGAAAATCATCGACGAACTGTCTAAGTATTAAAGGAAGTATTTCCAATAACCGCTTCTCAAATTTCTCTCTTTCTGCTGCAACGAACAGCCCAATAATCTGAGCAGCCAGACGTCGATGACTTTTCTAAAAACCGCAAGAACGAGGGTGATTTTAATTGGTACCAATATTTCTTTCTTAACCCTTTATTCAATAATTTTTTATGATATTTCACCTTTGAATCTTCCAACCATAATTTGGTTACATCAAAAAGTTTATCTTTGCAATTGTTATCTATACGACCCAAAAGAAGGCCGATAATCTGGGCTGCTTGTTTGCGACATTCTGGTTGTGGATCATTAACAAGAGACGTCGAAACATTCACAAATATTGCGGCACAGTTTGCTTGTAATTCTTTCTGCAAAAATGTAATCAAATTAGAAGAAAATTATATATTTTCTAATTATTAGAAAAGTTTAAAAAATTCAAATAAAACTGAAAAAATGAAAATTTTGATAGATTACAATTGGAAAAGCATTGGTAATATTTCTTAACATTTCCAAGGAGCTAGCTCTTCCAGTTTCATGACTGTAGTTCAATTGAGATAAGTAAAAAGACACAAAATACTCTACACGGTTTCCTAAAGAGTATTCCATCAAGAAATGCAGCATTACCTGCCAGCAAAACCAAATAATTTTTATTAATGGACTTGAAAATTAGGCAATTAAGTTATAACACAGTATCCTACTCACTTGTCTAGCTTGCAATCGTATACTGTCCTGATTTGATGAAATACTCAAATCTCCAACTTTTTTCATAACATCTAGTAACTCCGGAGCATCGATCTTCTTTTTAATAATCGCTTTCAAAAGAGAGAATGCTGTAACTTGTCGCGAATAATCATCCAGATCTTGTTCGCAATAAAGAAGAAGTGCTCGGATTTGATCTGGTTCTAATTGAAAATGTTTGACATCTCTCACAATCACAGCTACAGCCTATCACAACAAAGGGAAAATAAAAAACAAATTTTAATTATAATGGGTTAGCCATAAGCCAGATTAGACTTTTTGTGACAATCTGTACAAAATATCCAATTTTTGCACCACTGAAAGAAATATAATAAAAAATCTAGTGTTAATATGCACGACTTTCTCTAACTAAAATTCTCGAGTTGTTCACTTTAGGTACTAACCTAAAAAGACTCAAAACGAATTTTTCCAGATTTTTTCATTCAAATAAAAACTTTTGATATCAATACGAAGTTCAAAGAAAATTTAGAAGATATTTTCTCAGAAACGCGAAAAATTCATTGAGAAATCTGAAACTTGTACTTTTAGAATTGTCTACCATTTCGGAATTCAATCAAGACATTTAACTGGCCTTTAAAATATAAATCGTGTCCTACATTATACTGAAATGGTTCTTTAGGAGGAAATAGCCACTTCCTCTCTGAAGAGTCCTTTTGTTCGAATGGTCCAGGTAGAAATAATTTTTTAAAAAAGTTGTAGACTAGTGCAACGATAACAGAAAATTTATAGAAAACAGTTGAAGTTATTTTTAAGAAAACCTTAAAGAGGTAAATAATCCATTCAGTAAAATGGTACTTCTGTTTGTATAATGACTCAATGCACTCAAAACCTATATAAAGAGGGCAACTATTCTA
The DNA here is from genome assembly GCF_049639745.1 of Rhodnius prolixus. Taxonomy (NCBI): domain Eukaryota; kingdom Metazoa; phylum Arthropoda; class Insecta; order Hemiptera; family Reduviidae; genus Rhodnius; species Rhodnius prolixus. The sequence continues at coordinate 20,073,667 of NW_027411592.1, forward strand.
CTATTTATTATTCAAACTATTCATACTTTTTTTCAGTTTGTTATTCAGCTTACATTCTATTGGTTCCCACTACTTTATCTTTCGTCATATCAAAGCAGTGATTGAAAAAGGTAGGTGATAATACAGAAATATAAAAAACAAAAACAAAAAATGAAATACAGAAATTATTACCGTCCAATTCGATTTATGGGATAATATTTACCCCTATTTTAAAGCAACTTCGGGAAAGGACATTTTGTTAATTCCCATTTAACTAATTCCAGCTACTAATACTCTAGCTATATACTTTCACTGAGTTGTTGGACTGTTATGAATGTTAGAAGAACGTTTCAAGTTTCTTTTGTGGATGAGACGACACGTGCAGTTAATCCTAAATTATGATTATGAAACGCGTTTTGAGATATGTAACATAATGTAGTTCACTAAAAAATGGTTGCTAATTGAATCGTAATTATGAATGAGCTGAGGACCTTTGTCTACGGACTTATGACGCTCTTTATTTCCAACATTGTTAACTCCAACAAAATTATTAAGAAATTTTAATATATTAGCACTTAAGGTATGTATATTTAATAATTAAACAAAAATCTAGTGACGGAATTGTAATTTTTCCTACCTTAAATGTAATCATTACGAGATCATAATTATCTCCTTTATTACTGAGACCAGCGCATGCGTATTTGTGTAGAACAGAAAATAAATCCACTGTAATTTCTTTTATCTTAAGGCGTACTGATGGTAAATCCATTTTTAAAACCCAGCACAGGCACTGAATTGCCAAAATGCTAACCTGAGAAAAATGATACTGATTAGTTTTATTATTATCTTATTTTACTATGTTTTTGTTTATTTTTATTTTACCATCCACATACCTTTACATGCTGAGATTTGATACAATCAGAAAGCACTAAAACCACTGGATCAAGATAGTCTGCATAATTCTGGGCTTTAAGTTTTTCCCGTTTGAAAAGGAAATAAAACAGACGTAGACCAAATTCAACGAGTAAATTTGCATTGGTTTGACTGCAAGTAAAACTTTCCAATGCTTTTTTCTTTTTAGGTTCTAAACAAAAATGAAATAAGTTTTATTTATAATTTTTTCACCTCCGAAATATACAAAGAAAGACTGTACTAGCCTAAGCTCTATCATAATCACAATTGTACCACACGCAAAAAATAAATAACGAAGTAGATAACTAATTTTAATACTTTTTTTCATCTATTGTATTCATTTATTTATTTTTATGTAGGAGTATATTTAACTACAATAACAATGTTAAAATCAAAACTTGAAGCTACATTTTCGATTCAACTCAAGCTTAGACCGTCATGGATCTGATTAGAAGCAGTCGTTCGTTTTAAACAAGATGAATGAACCTTTGTTTCTGCTTTCCCCTTTTAAAACTGTATCGGCCCCAATTTTACTTTCTATCATTAAGACTATGGCGGCCGATCAGTCCTCTGGTGTGCACGTCCTATTTACACATCCAGCTATAAAGTTAGGGCCAAGGACACCAAACATCAGGTATCTTCTTAGCAGGGAGAATGGAATTAAAGGTTTTGAATAAGAGAATAACTTGAACTCAATGTTTATAAAGAGAGTTTTGTTGGAGTAAAAAGGGTTAGTGAGGTAAATTGCAATAATTATCGATAACTTTATTCAAAACAAATACCTAATATTTGAAAATAACTCCACTTTTAAAAACCCACTATAGTATTTAATTTTTACACTGTGAGAGATTAATATTTTTAAATAGAAATGTGTTTGGATTGAGAATCAACTACAAAATTTAACGAATTTATGCTAAAAACGTATTTTACTCACACAGTAAAGTAAGAATTTCACATTGCAGAATTTTCTTAGAAGTCATTTGTTGACAAATGTAATAATGGCTGTTTGTCCATAAAAATTCTCTGTTATAAAAATAAGTGGCCACAGCTTCGGCTGATTTAGATTTTGTATGTATATATAATTTACCTTTGTATTTTTATATATAATGTTTAATAAATGGCTATTATTATTATTATAAAAATAATGTAACGAATAATAATGTAGCGGTTAGTTCTATTAATTAATGATCAGTAGACGATTTTTTCCCCCAAACCCGTAAATTTAAGAATTAAAAAAAAACTAATAGAATGCAGAATTGCCAGTCAGCCAGTCAGGTAACGAGTCTAGACAAAATTATTCTCAGGGGGGCAAAGGAATTGAAGGCGACAAAAAGATCATCGAGACACACATTAACACCAGTGGTAATGATCTTTTCATAGATAAGTAGAGATTAAGTAAATGTAGGATGTAAGTGAGAAACATACGCCTAATTAGATTTCCTCATTATTCTATTGTTAACAATTACTTGGTAAACAGCAGACGAAACAAACTGAATTTAGTTTCTTACTATAGGCCTCATAAAGCTATTATTATTAAACACTTTCAAGATATAAATAGATTTATAGTATTTATAGTCAAATATAAAAATTTAAAAACACTAAATACCATTAGGAATTAGAAACGAATCTGGTTGTTTCCGGGCTTCAAGTTCTGCTTGTTTTGGATCAACTGGCTCTTTTTTCATACCATAGGTAAGTGCAGGGATGCTTTCAGAAGCAGTACCATAAGCAAATTGCAAAAGCGACTCCGGAGAGATAAAGGCGTTTTCTGTCAAACCTAGTACCACTTGTTGTAAGCATTCTCTAACTTTAGACACATATTTGTGAGACATAGTTCTGGATAGTTCCTAAAACAAGGAATAAACGTTAACTTTATTCAGATAAAAGGAAGTCTGGACTCATTTTAATTAAAATTATTAACATCATAATTTTACCTCTTTTAATGGAAGGATTATATTAAGTAAGTAATTTTCTGAAGCGTAAGTGGCTAAAATATGGTAAACATCGTAACTTCTGTTTGCTCGAGCTTCAAATACTTTTCCAAGTATCTGATTTACCTCCTTTTCTTCTGACGCATGTCCAAATAAATCAAGGCTACATATCTAAAAAAAGTAACATCAAATTTTAATTATCAGAATCTCAACTAAAAGTTAGGATATCTGAGTTAAAATTATTAAAATATATCTGCAATAGAGATCACATAATAGATAGATACTTACCTTGAGTAAGGAATGAATACAAGCATCTATACTGCCCTGTTTAAAATGTGGGGTCAAGACCTTCAGCACGGAGTGTACAGAGTACACCAAGACATGTACATGAAAACCTTTAGTCAACAAAGTTGACATTTCATGAATGAGCAATGGCAAATAGTCACATCCTAGCGATAACATGATTGTCTGTAGGGTTTCTCGTGTCACCCGTCTTACACTATCAAGGCGACTCTTCAAAAATGTACAAAGCTTCATGAATATTCTGAAACAATTTATATTAAAAATTCAACTTTAATTAAAAATTAATATTTAAACCCTAGAAAAAAATAAGTGAACATCAAATCATATCAAATATCCTTTCTTACAAAATATACAAAATAAAGCAAAGTACCCCGGTAAATTCGTGTCAAGCATCTTTTTAGTTGGAAGTTTCTGCAGTAATTTCACGACAGCAACAGCAAGTGGTACTCTAAGAACATCTTCCTCATCTCTGTCAGGTCCAGTAGTCTTTCGATTAAGTTTGTGTTGAACCTCCGTCTGGGTTCTCTGTGCCAATGTCTTTTGCAATTGCGGTAGAAGTGTTTCAGCTATTAATTTGATAACTCTTGTTGCATTTGCGTTCGTCAGTTTTATTGTCTGATCTAATGCTTTTAAATTTGTTTGAGAGACATCACTTATATCATCTGTACTAATTCCAATATCCTTTTCCAATTCATCCTCAAAATTTATTTCACTTTCATCTAAATAAAAATACAAAAGAAAAAAAAGAAATAAAACGAAATTTCAATTGTTTTTTAATATCATTTCGGTTATTTTATGCTTTCTCATCACTGCCAGCACTCAATTAATTTTGATACATAAAAGTATTCTCTACAAATAGAGTGTTTAGAAGATCAAATAACAAAGACATAGAGTCTGTGAGTGAACTGTTCTAAAAATTTACGGAATTCTGCAGATGTATTGTATTTATTTTTTTTTAAGCCACTAAAATTGCCGGAACACAATGGAAAATTAGTAAGTAAAAATAATTATAATATACATCTTAGCGAGCGCCGTCACCTTTGCTTACCTGTTTCTGTACAGACTACTGCATTCCCACAATTGAACGTACCATAAAATATAAAAATTTTGTTTAAAAAAGAATGCTTACCTTCTTCAGTTAATGTGGAAGTTGTTTTAGGGACTACACTTTCAATTTCGTCATGTTTAGGATCAATTTTTTCTTGGTCTAATTTGAAATCATTATCACTTTTGCTTTTAACAACTCTTTTTTCTAAACACGCCATGTCAGCTAGTGTTAAGTCGAAATGAAACGCGTTCAAAACTTCTATAACAATTCGTACAAGCTGCTTCTGATACTCAATATTTTCTTGAAGTTTATGAATGTATAATGTTAATATACTCTGATACTGACGCCAAGGAAGCATACGACAAACAGTACCTAAAGCCTATAAAAGTATTATATTAGTATTATTTCAATTAAATAGCGAAATTATTTTTAAAACAAAACCACTTTTACCACCTTGATTGCTGAATCAATTAATGAGTTTTTTTTGCTGTATTTTTCGCACAATAAATATTGTGATATCAGTGGAATGATGAATTCTGTTAAAGTACGTGGATTCATGGGTTTATCTAGGGTATCAGCTACTGTTGCGAATCTGCAACAAAATGTATATTTCTGTTAGTTTTGAAATACAATAAAAATAATAACCATTCCAAGAAAAATGTGCAAAAAATAATTAATGTGAGTGTAGCTGAATTATTAAAATTAGAAAGATGATTTTTTTGAAAGCAAATAATATTAGATGTTATAATAGAGTTCAATTCTAATCATAAAGATGGTTAGTTACAGGCTATAATGCAGATCAGGAATATGGGGCATTTCTTTAAGTTAAGACGATCGAGATCGAGTCAAATGTTCCGGATGTGCCAATTGAGAGATTAATTTCGAATTGGGCTACAAAATAGAGATCCTTGATAACGCCTGTCACAAAATTCTTTAATAGAATAATGAACATTTAGTAAAAATTTGACGTTTTAGAGGTTTCTCACGCATTTTCTTATAATATAGCATAAAGTTAAAGATATGCATTAATTATTATTTTCGCGAAGTTGCTCTGATCCTATTCAGATCAATTCGATAAACAGAATAAACTAAGTATATATCTGTGACCAAAAGAAATTAAACCAACCCTTCTTCAAAGAAAAAAATGATTTGGTTATTTGGTTTTTATATTCTAATAGACCAACTCTTTTTTAATAGACTAATACATTTTTAGATTTTCTTGAACTACTTAGGGATATTCTTCCAAGAGGAAAAAGTTTGATTAAAATCTTTGCTATCTCTTTTTTATTTAAATATCTGACGTTTTTGTAATAAAGTATAAATAACTTTTAGAATCAAGGGTTAGCTAATAATGGTAAGTTTTACATGTAATAGTTATCTTTTATTACTTTAAGAAGGCTCTAACTCTTCGATGTAGCTGCAAGTGCTGAAGATTTTCGAAGAAATCAACTTCCATATCAATCTTGTTGCCAAGATAAGATAAATCATGGAGTACCGGATGTAATGCTGAACATTCCCTAGCCTGGAACAATTACATAAACAATTCACTATTTTATAGATGATTAATAAGGAATAGAACTATTTTAGAAATTGCTTTAAAAATTTTTTGTCGCCTAAATTCTAATTCAATAGAAGTATCGTTTTATACTAATTTTTGGAAACATAATTTAATATGAATGACATTTATTTACATACCATGTGTCCCAATAAATATATTGAATCATTGCGAACACTCTCAGTTTGTTTGTCTGACAACCCTTTTGTGACAAGATAAAGAATTGTGCCTATTACAAAATTTCTATCTCTATTGTTATCTTGTAACGAATGACAAAGTGCAGGACAAATTTTTTGTAAGCAATATTTGGAATTTTCTTTCAGTGACAGATCCTTTTCCTGCAAACATTTCAAAATTGTTTTGGTATTAATAACGTAAAAGAGTAAACACCGAGTTCAAGAAGGATTGAAGAATCCCACCCAATGGATAAAAAAACATTAAGAGAAAAAAAGTCGAACACTACTTACTGTTTTAACAAAGAAGAAACATGTATAAATAACAATAATTCCCAAATTAACAGAAATATTTTTTTCATTTGCCATTTCTTCCAGTTTTTTAAAAGCATTTAATCTTCGGTTAAAATCGGGCTGATCTATCCACTTAACATCCCAGGCGTTTAAATCACCTAGAAGACCTTCATCTAAGCCAGATTCTGAACTGAAATTTTGTATTATCATTAAATAATCAAGAAATATATCCATTTTAAAATATAATGATTGATAAATTGTTTACCCCTCTTGTTTTGAAAGATCGATTACAATAGAAAATAATAATTTCCTAGCAGCAGGACCTTCCACAGAACCATATAATGGTGCAAGTTTTCTTACATATCTTCCAGGATTTATTACATATTTTATCAAATTGTAGGCTGTACTCAATAAAGGGATAATAACATCTTCACTAGAACCAGATTTTTTAATTAAACGAGGTATTAGAAGATTTAACAACTTATCAGCAGAATCCGGATCCGTGACTAATTCAGTCATTCTTGACAAAATTTCCACTTCTTTCCTGTTTAATCCTTGTTTGGTGGATAGTTTTCTTTGGAACAATTCCAAAATATCCGGGATGTATGGTACTAACAATATGCTTCCATAATTTAAAGATTCTGAAACAAAATAATAGTAATACGAAATAGAGAGTTAATAAAAATAAAATATATTTGTATATCAAAAATTAAAAAACAATCTAATTCAAACTTACGTTTCAAAGTTGATAACTTTTCTTTACATAATAGGGGTGGATTTTTAACTTCAATTCTCTTAAATTCGCTTGTATCATCCTGTTGCAATACGAACATATTTTCAATCAAATCCAGTATTGTGTTGTATACAGATCCATGAATTTTAGGTGAAAGCCAAAGCTCAATAATAAACCTTAATGGCGCTAAGTTTTTATCATCTTCAAGATATTTGCCCAATAAAACGAAGTATCTGTAAATTTTGCAAATTAACTTAAAGTATTCCACAATGCGTGCTGTAACATTTAGAGTTAATTTGTACTTGTATATTTACCTAGGATTTTTGCTCCAGAGACTAAATAGCTTCAGTTGAGCAGTGGGGCTATGGATTCCTTCTATTGGTAACTTTTTAAGATATGGCCAAATAAAAACCTCAAAATTAACAAAATCTATTATTAGGTATTGAGTTTAGAAAATTTATAGAAGCACCACAGCCAGATAGACTAAGCTACAATAAATAAAAATCAATGATATTGTCAAGCACTGCGGGCCTCAACCACATTTTTATTTTGTTTGTGTAGGAAATAAAAAAGGCACTGAATTAAATCTAGTGTGACCATTCCCAAGATTTTTCTTGAAGCAGTTTACTTAGTTAAAAATGAAAAATTGTATTCTAAGATTTATACTCGCAAAATTCTTTAAATATTAGAGTAACATAATCAAATACTATTATAATATGTCAGTCAAAGCCGTTCTTTCAAAACCTGATCAAAACTCAAGATACTCCGAAAAAATTATCTACATTCTATAGTGTTTCAATTGAGAACATGGGAAGGGCACTAAAACTGTAAAACTAGTTAGACACAATGCACACTTAGTTAATAATCTCAAAAACTATATCGGCGAATGATACCTAATATGAAGGAAAGCTGCCAGTTACATGGTTTATGTTGATAATAATTTAAATAAGAAAATTTAATGAGATTTGGTCACTAAATTAGTTATATAGAGGAAATGACAATAAGCCTATTTACACTTTGTCCCTCAAGCTTATCAGGATCATTTATTTACAATCTTCTTATTACACACAGGAAAAATTTATCTGCAAAGCTAGATCACAAGGAAGTAAATATAAAAAAAAGTAAAATATAAGAATGTGAGTTTATGTTGTGATAGTGTAGGCTGTGAGAGACAGTAGAGATAACTGGCGTTTAGATTTTCGCTTTAAGAACCGAGATTCTCCTTCGAAAGTTATACACAATGCACATTATACTGTTCAAATGAAAGAGAAGCCCTTGCTGGAATTACTGCTTTGACGCCAAGATACTCAAGAATTGCTGAGGCTTTTCTTAACGGGGCGGAAATGAAGTAAACTACATTTAAAACCATGAAGTAAAATTGTCAAACAATGAATCAAATACAATAATGCATTTAACAAAAAAGATTAATCTTGTAGCTTAATGCAATTAACAAAAAGTATTAATATTGTAGTATGATTTTCAATCTAATTGGACTGATCCATTCATTTACACAGGAGTAAACCGTAGATTTTTTTATATTTACAAAGAATTATTACATTAATCATAAAATACCTTGAATACAGCTTCAGTTTCTTCTAAAGTCCATTCATAAGTTTCAAACTTTTCATAAAACTTTATTAAAGCTTCAAAACTTGTGTTTTTAATATCTCTTAAAGTTCTTAAGTAGCAAGGATGAACACGTTCTCTCATTTGAAATATGCCAGCCAAATGACCACTTACACTGATAAGAATTCGTAATAAATAATTTTGATGATCACGACCCAATAAACCTCCGCAATATATCAATACAGTGTTCAATAAATAAATCTGGGATTGCATTTTTTTCGGTGGGATTACACACTCCAACTCCAATTCAGAAATTGTTCTCTCAGCTAATTCAAGGATGTTTCCTATGTAAAATTTATATATTTATTTAATGAATATAGTAATAAAAAAAATACTAGGGCTTAGCAAAAATCCAACAAGCTCTGCATTTTTTTAAATAGCAAATTTACACTACTCAAGGTCATGGACCAAGAATCAAGGCCTCCTCAAACGGCCATTGCGTTTATTTCTGCCCCAAGCTTTTTGCCTAAGCAAACTTTACTGTCTAATAACTTCCTTCGACCACATTTACTCAAACAGCAGAGGTCTACTCTCTTTGCCCTCCTTCTTACTTAATTATATAACAATATAATTAAGTTATGTAAAACGTTTTGTCCTTCATGATAATTTTTAAGTGCCTTTTGAACGAAGTAAACGCACAGACAATTCGGGGTCAATCTAGTTTCAAGAAGTAAATCATGAATTCATGATTTTTTAAATGGGCCATATAAATGTTCTTTTTTGGAACTTCCCTTTCCCCGAATAACTGTTCAACAATCTGCTGCTAGCTAATATCTAACAGCTATTCTATATTCTTTCTGAATGTTAAAAAAAACAGAAGTTTTGAATTGCAGAAAAGTTAATAGTACTAAAACAAACGAGGAAGCAAATTTACTTATTTTATCTTATATTTTATTATTTACTTACTTAAATTGACTTTGAATCTAAAGTTCGAGATTGTTGACTGAACCTAGGTGCTAAACGCGGGAGAGGGGGAGAAAGAATAACCTTAAAAAAAAGTTTCAGTATAATAAGTTTGGTACTTGGGTTGATTAAAGTGAATTAGAGGTTCAAAAATTAACAAGTACCTAAAATTTCCATTTCAAATCGCAACTTTATTCAGAGAAAAACATTCGGAAAATGCTTGTCTTTTATTTAAATTTGTTATTAATTTTCTTTCCCGTCATTCTGAACTAATTCAGTACACTACTCTTAGGGTTAAAACAAGAACAGTTACTAACAGTTACTGAATATGCAGGTCAAGGAAACATTTGAGAACATTACTCTTATAAACAAGAATAGGTTCTTATTTATTCAGAAAAGTCAGGAATTTTACCTTTATATTAAAGGATAAAAAAAAAAGTCGAAGTAGTTATTCAATAATCAGCTTTTACGTACAGTTTTTATAATCAACCCTCATACGAGGTTGACACCTCGTATATCTGTCCTACAGGACAATTTTAGTTTTAATACGTTCCAAAAAACATTCCTTAGACAATCTCAAACTAAAAATCCAAACAAGATTGGACAAACAAAAGTTCTTTGTTAGAGCAAGGTACCTTAAGAAAGGCATAATGAAAACATAGATTGCAACCACAAAAAGTAAACAAATTATTTAAGTAATTAAAATTTAACTTATGAGTTTATAATAAATATGTACCAATTTTTTCCACTTTTCCATGAAAGGCGGCAAATACCATTTTAAAAAAACAAATGAGTTCTTCAGGCGAACAACCAGCAAGAAAGCGTATAACAGAAGCTTTTCTATCTTGTCTGTTGACACCTTTAACAGTATTAGTCCTAGTGTACATTTTACTATAAACAATCCTAGATAAACAAAAATAACAGCAATTAATAAAAAAAAAAAAAACTTTTATAATTACAATGCACTAAAAATAAAGGATGCCTATCGTACCTCAAAACAAATGGAATGAGATCCGATCGATGTTCAGGTCGTAATACTTCACTTTCGGTGTCTATTCTAAATACTGTAATTTCGTTTTTAAACGTTTTATCGTCTATCAAGCCATACAAATGTTCTCTAAAATATATGCAAATAAGTTGTGAAAATTACATTAAAAGCAGCACTTAAATATAAAAAATATATACTTTAAATTTTAAAATAATTATTTTAATACCTGTAGGGAAATAAAAATTTGTGTTTATAAGTCATTAAACAATCAAGCGCAGCCTTTTGCACTTCAGCTGCTTTGTGAGATAGAAAATCAATATAAATTTTGTGCAAGTCAGCCTCTCGATATATGTTTTTAGGACTTCTGAACTTCCCCAACACTCTCATGTGTACCAATAAAGTTCTTAAAAAGAAAAATAAAACATTAAAGTTGTATTTATACATCATCCAAGTTACAATCCTAGTTTCATGTATAATTAATTGAACATAAAGTAAACACTTACTTTGTAATTGCTTTAAATTTCAATACAGAACTAAGATCAGATTCTGCTAATTCTTTATTAACATCTGCTTTAACATTTATTTGGTAAACTTCTTTTTCTTCGCAAACCTCCATTTGATTTTCATCAATTGCTAAGTGATTTACATCAACATCCATTTGATTTTCATCGGTTTTTTCCAATTGTTTTTCTTTAATTTCCAGAAGACTTTCATCAAGAGATAAATCTTTTTCTTTACTAGCTAGTGATATATCCCAGGTTTTAGCAAGATCAGAATGACGTTTCCAATATTCTTCCCTGAAATATTATGGGTTTCTAATTAAGATTAATGTTACAGTTATCTTCACTACCCTTCCTTTTACTTGCATTAATCAAACTCTTATTCTCCAGATCTTAAAAATAATTTTTACCCAAAAAATCAGATATCTACTTTGTAAAATCGCACTCTTCCGGATTACAAATTTTCTTTAAATTAAACTTTCAATAAAATGGTTTAATTTAATATTATACATCTTGCGGAACCGTACATTATCAAAATAACGCTGCATTAAGTGCATTTCTTCGGAAACCTCAACAAACCAAGTTCTTAAGAAAATAGAAAGGGAATGATTAACTCAATGATATCGTATTCTGGATTGCAACGCGGAGACTCCGGTTTCGAATGCATCTGCCGGCTCTTACATTTTTCTCTTTCAAGGAACTTCTTACACCTCACTTTAGTGTTGCCTGAATTTCTGTCCGGAGGCCGGCAGGGCTCTGGGCGTCAATGACTTCAGATAATAAATAATAATAATAATATAGGGAAGGGATTAGCTATGAGGTTAGCATACTGGACTCCCACGCGGAGGTCCCGGGTTCGAATCCAGCAGCTGACCCTTAGATTTTCTCTTCCTAGGGGCTTCTTACAGCTCACTGTCCGGTGATGGACAGTGTTGTCTGTATCGAGAGAACACTGTCCGGAGGCCGGCAGTCCACTGGAAAAAGCTCCAGGCGCTAATAACCTCAACTGTTAATGCGCAAGAAAAAAAAAAAAATAATAATAATAATAAGAAGAAGAAGAAGAAGAAGAACAATAATTCTGAGAAAATGAACATTAGGAAGTTCGGAGGATAATGCCGACTTTCAAAGGAGAGGAACGCACAATCTAGTGGTTGGCGAATCTAAGAATTTGGAACTAACCACTAAACCATTTCCTGAGACGTGACCAAATCACCGACTTAATTTATATTAAATATTAAATAAATACACTTTATAATAATGTACGTACTCCAAAAAACTAAAAAATAGTATTACGATATCCCGGTTCTTCACTTCACATACATGGACACATTCTGCTAGGATAGTCCATAGTAATATGCGATGATTCACATGATCGGGTTTTTCTTCTAGTCCATTTAAATTTATGTAAATATCATCCAAATTTTTACCTGTACATTAAATAAATAAATTAGTGACTTTTTCTGGTATTAATGCATAAAATGTCAAATTAAAATCTAAAAGACTTACACTGAAATATTGAGATTACTTTCGGTTCTTCTATTTGTTCTCTGATCATTTTTCCTACAACTGAAAGTTCTGATCCAAACACCGTCCATATTTGATTGGGTTTGAGCATATTTAAATATGATATAATCAATTGTGATATAGGTTCCCACATTAATTTGAAATTAACATAAAGCATTCCTAGCAAAAATTTAAGAATCAAGTTATAATCTATTATATCATTAACAATAGCAACTTGTACAGATTCGTTAGTGGGATCCAATTTTTGCAAAAATTTTAATTTTTCTCTGTAATCGTTTAAAGTAGTTGGAGTAATTTCTGCTTTCCAACACATTTCTAATAATGATACCATTATTTCTTTAGTAGCTGTATTAGACTTTTCGATGTTGTAGAGCATATGAATTGCCAACTCACGAACCTTTAAAAACACACAAAACAATTATCAATATCATTTATGTTGAAAAAAAAAAGGAATTATTAAAATTAAAATGTAGATGGTACACAAATTTAATGCAATAATACCTTATTGTATGGCGACAGTAAACTTGAACTTAATTTATCATATAATAGAGGTAATACTGGAGAAATGGCTGAAAAATCGCTGCCGACTATACAAAAGTCCAATACACGAAGTACATAGAGGTGTTTAGCATCGGCAAAAGGAAGAATAATGTTAAGGACGCGTTCTAAACAGCAAATTTCTGTAAAAGATTCTTCTGGTTTTAAATAAAACAACGTCTCAATAGCAGAACACAACAAGTAAACTGAATGATTCATGGACAATTCAAAACACTCCTTCTGTTGTAACTCAGAAATATATTTACATAGAAATTCTATAAGTGTTTTAATAGTAACGATTGCGACTTTTTTCTCAATAGGCTTAATATGTGGTAATACAGCTAAAATCTTGACGCTATTTTCAAATTCTTCTAAAAATCGATCAGATGGTTCACTTAGCTTAGACAAATATGCATCGCTATAATTTGTGCTACTAAGATTTAAAACATAAGGTGTCCATTTTAGAAGCTCTTCACCATTTCTAGCTGGGGGAGCTTTGTACAAAATAATGTTTGTAAGGAGAGTAAGTGACTTCTCTGGCGTTATACTTTCACAAAAATCCAAAAGAAGAGGCAGAAGAAGTTTGTCAAACTGTTTATAACTGAATAAATTTGATATAAATGTAACCTTGATTTCATCATCGAAGTAAGTGATCGCCTATAATAAAATAAAACAACATTATAACAAACTGTCAGTTTCATAACTATTAAAAAACTTTAAACAATAATTACCGTAACCAAGTATCTCTTGCTCAGATCTTGGGTTATGGTTAATGAAGGGGCTAATAGTACAGGTGTAAATATTTGCGATACTGTTTGAATAATTTCTGGATTTTTACTTTCTACAAATGGTAAAAGACTTTCCAAAATTTTTTCTGGTTGAAGTAAATATTTGCAATCTTTAGCTTCAACTATTTGTAAAATTGTATTCAGAATTTCTTTCACGTTTTTTGTGCTACATTCGTCATTATCCTTCCGCCATAAAGCATAAAAATTGTGTAAATATTCCTGAAATAAATGATTAACTATTTAGGTTGAAAGATTCAATTTCTTTTATTTAATTTATAACGTTTCTTCAATTATAAAACTATTACAACACTGAGCCTAGAGTTATATTTGTTGATTCTTAGGGTACGTTCACAACGGAGCTGTGAGCATAGATGATAGCGGAGATGATAGCAGTGATGCATCAGCGCTTATAGAATAACCTAGTACATTCTTATGTGAGCGTGCACAACGAAGCTTCGACTAGTGACTCATACTCGCTGGTATAAACGAGCATAGATGATAGAATTGAATTTTTCATTTTTCTGCTAGCTGAACTCCAGTATCGGAGCTTCAAAATGGACGTCGAAAAATTATTTAGTGCTGTCTTTACTCATTATTTTTGGTTATTATTTTATTATTTACTTTTAAACAATATTTTGTTTTTTAAATCGTGCTTACATTTATTTTTATGTGTATTTATTTGTTTTTCCTCAATATAACCTTACCTCAGAGTTATCACTAGTTTTTCTTCTATAGTTATAGGATTTCCATGACAATTTTTCCTACGTTTTCTTAATTTTGACCTTATTTTTTCTAAAATTTAGTCAAATGTGGTTGGACCCATCCTCACATATTCAAAAAAACGATCCGGATAATTACGAAGTTCCTTATATAAATAGTGAAATTCGCCCAAAGTACTTCGTTTTTTTATTTATGGTATGTACATGATATTTTCTACATCTTTTTTTTTTAAAATATACCATTTGGTTGCTGGTGAACATAAAAACTCTTCTTCACTACTCGACATGTTGCATGTATCACAGCTCCGTTGTGCACACTAATCAGCGATTATATTTTACTCTATCAGTTATCATCTCTGCTATCATCTATACTCACAGCTCCGTTGTGAACGTACCCTTAGAGGGCAATATGAAGTATTTTATTTTCATCAGAAAAGGTCGGTTTCAACATTGCTCAAATTCCCCACACGTGGATAACACACACATACTCACACAGAACATAACAAATTACATAAATAAGGGAATATCTCGCTAAAACGTTTTTCGTGCTCAATGACTGCATATAAATGTTTGGAAAAAACTCCTTTCTACCAGCATACACTCAGTTTCTTCTATCTGGCACAATTTTAACTTTTTTCAGGTAACGAGTAAATGAATTTTGTTTAGTAAAGTTTCAGTGCTTGCAAATAAAGAAATAAGATAATAAAATGTACTTACAAAAACAATTTTCCACAAAACTGAAATATGTTCAACATAAATATATTTTACAATATTGGAAACTGTACAGTGAAGAATTTGCCACACTAGCTCTTGAGGAAAAGATTTTTCATTCACTGCTGTGAATAACGAATTCAATGTTTTTTCGGCACAGCTATGAAAATGACCTGGGACGCCTCTTAAAATTTCACAAATCAAGCGACCTGAACCTTCTATTCCCTGAGGAAACAGAGCAGACAATTAAATTTTTTGAAGCTGATTTATTATACATAATTAAGAGAAAAATAAGCACTCACATCACGATTTTTCTTTAATGATTTTAATATAGTCTTGATTAAAAACATTTGATCCTTGACTTTGCGAGCAACAAATGCAAAGCTTTGAGCAGCAAAATTGTTAATATAATTAGGTTTTGATGATGATAGTAATGGTAACAAAGATTCGA
Organism: Rhodnius prolixus; assembly: GCF_049639745.1. Taxonomy (NCBI): domain Eukaryota; kingdom Metazoa; phylum Arthropoda; class Insecta; order Hemiptera; family Reduviidae; genus Rhodnius; species Rhodnius prolixus. Next base: position 20,089,342 of record NW_027411592.1, read on the forward strand.
ATACAATAGGTAAATTTCTAGCCAAATATCTCCAAAGAAATTTAAATAGATAAGCTAAGCACTGAAAAGTTTTCTCAATGAGATCAGCATCTGTAATGCTGATAAGCGGGACAAGCTTTTCATAAATAGGGAGAAAGTGAGGGTAGAATTCCTGTCTCAAATCTTTAGCTAGCGCAACAATTAACCTGTAAAGCAAAAAACAGAAACTTAGTGATTTTTTCCGAAGCTTTCATAAAACAATTTAGCAAGAAATTATTAAAGCAGAATATCAGCATCAAAAGAAATGACCCTAAATGAACCTAACTGGACACCTAAAAGTCAAATAGTATTAACAAATATCGTACTTATTTTTAGAAGGAATATTTAGTATAAATTATTATACTATACATTTTAGGAATCATCAACACATTGAGGTCGCAGCCGGACGTAGGGACAGACAGAGAGCTAAGCACCCCGAAATTAGCATGAATTTAAACTACGCATTTTAGCAAAACATTTAATCCTCAATAATAGTATACGAGAAGTAGGATGGTAAATAATGCCAAGGACTTTGTAGGATAGGGCAAAGATAAGACTTATTGTGGTAACAGGCTCGATTATGGAGGTCTAGGATTTTATTTAATGTGTTAGAGTGAAAATAAAGCACGTTAGCTATCCAAATTCGTCTACGACACCCGATCGGTAGTTGAACGAAAAGCCCGCCTGAAAAAAATAGTTTTACTGCACATAAATACTTCCAATCAAAAACCATTTTCTAAAACCGTTTTTTTGGTCTTAAGGTAGGTTCCTATGAAAAATTAGACTTAAAAAATTTAACATAATCGCAATACTTACTCTCACCAATTAAACTAGATAAAAACTATGCTGGGCATCTTGTAACTATTAAAACGTGTAATAAAAATTACTTTGTCTATATACACTTAACGCTTCATACATATATTTAAAGTCTACCTAGTTAAAATTATTCGGCTGTAACAGTTTATAATGATATTTGTAATAATATAAAGGAGTAGCAAAAATCTTTGCGTTTTTTCTTTCAATTAGCGGCAGAACTTTAAATAAGTTGTGCATTCTGTATTGGTTCCCGACGGGTGAGCTATCATATCTGAACTGATTCAATAAAACTAAGAGCGGTGCATTTTAGGACAGGAAGAACCCCTCTGTAGAAACAGAAAAACGTTCTTCTGCAGCATCTTAATTAGCGTAACATGTATACAAGGTAAATAAGCTGGAGCTTGTGCTTCTTCCCAGCCTACTTACAGCCCAAACCTCACTTCTAGGTTACTTATTAAAAAATAAAGAAGTTAATCCATGTTTTTCTTTTTTTCCCAAAACGCAAAGATTTAAGCCTAGTATAATGGCATATCTAAGGTATTTATTACATATCTAAAAAAAAATTAATCATTTAAATTTCGAAACATAATGCGATTATAATTTTAATATAATAATGGTACATGGACCGAAAAATTATACTAACTCTAGAACAGCTTCCAAGTTGTATGGATTTTTATTTGATAAATGTTTCTTTAAGACTTCAACCAAATGATCTTTAAGTGTGAGAAGTTGTGGTAAAATTTTTAAATCCTGAGTGATTTCGTTTTTCAGCTGTTGAAAACTCTCAGAACAATTTAAAAGTGTCCATTTTTCCAACGTTTGATAGAAGTATGTAGCCTCATTAGATTCTTCTTCATATTTATGCTTTACATGATGGTAAATATCTATTTTTACATTTGCTATCCTCTCAGAAAAAGGCTGAAACTGAATTTAAAAATAAATTATTTTATTATATCATGTTAATACTAACTTGATGAAGACATTCTACCTTTGTAAAAAGCCTTCAAAAATGAGTACAAACCTAAAATGTAACTATTTTAATTTTTTCCAAAAAATAAATTGAAGTACTGCATGAATATTAGGGTCATGCTACATAAACTTGCAAGTAATTTATAAATTCAAACAAAAATATTGTCTATGTTCAATATGTATGAGGATTATGTTAGAGTAAGAATTTGATGGGATTAAAGTCATGCTTGGATTGTTGGAAGAGTACGGGACCACTTCTAAAAAGTAAAACCATTACGTAGGATAAGAAAGTGAGGGCAGTTTTAACCTCTTATTCGGCCTGATACAATGAGAACTTTGATTTTGTACAAGACCTTATGCCTCAAAAAGCAATTTATACAAAAAAACTAGATGGAACTAGATTAATGGAACTTATTCCTTAATTTTCATTACTCTGTCAATATATCGTGTGACACTTTTGATTTTGTTATACTCCAAGCACAAATAAACTAAATGAAATTTTAAACTATTAAGAGGACTAATATGAAAAGTAAGTCAATAGTAGTACTTTTTACAACAAACAAGAGCTATTTGAGTGGAAATTTGAATAGCGCAGCATGAATAAGTAACGATATGAATGCAAAGCTCAAATAAAAAATAAAACTTGCCCTGAAAGTATTTTTTTCTTTATGCCTTTGGGGCTTGTTTTTCATTTTGATAGTATAAATGAAACTGTCATAAACTGAACTAACTGATCATCAATGTCATTTAATCAAACCAATATCTCACATGGCACACACTTCTATTTATCTTAGCGTAGAAGGGAATGTTATGGTTATTACTTACAAAACATTTAATCAGGTTATTGATGTCATAAAGCTTTAATTATTTTTCCCACCAAAGCAACACTAAAAAACTAATCATAAAATTTACGTTAGAAATTTTTTTTACTACATTTTACGCATAAAATTCAAAAATAATTATTACTCAGCACTGATCGAAATCATCAGTTGGTTATATATTATTGATACTTGTGATCATCTGAATCTAGGATTTGTGTTTCGGTGTATGTGGATTAAGTGTTCCAACCACCAAGTACGACCAAATTTGTTTAAATACTTTCGTGCATTGTAATCCAAGCCTAGTTAGTTATCCTTAATTACCAAGTAAATATGTCTGACTGGGAAACTGTTACAGTTTTAAAAAAGAAGCCCCAGAAAGCTTCTGCATTGAAAACTGAACAAGTAAGATTTTGTCCTCTTTACAAGAATTTTTAAAACAAATCATTATAGCGAAATTATTTTAAATTATTCGTTTTTTAAACATAATGTTATTTATATAAGATTTAAAATGCTTTTTGCAAAGCCATTAACCCAAATGAAATATATTATAATAAAATTATGTAGATTATAAATTCTTTATATTGATTACATAGATGTGTAGTTCACATTTACACTTTTATTGTTGTATGTTTTTTCTTTATACATAGTAATATATATATCCTATTAAATATCTTGTTAAGTATTTTTTGATTAAATTTATTGAATATTAATTGATATTTGATGACTAGGCTGTAAATCGAGCACGCCGGGAAGGTGTTCCTGTAGAAACACAGATAAAATGTAAATACTTTATAATTTACTACGTATTTCATTAAATAAATTAAAAACAGAAAATAATTTTAATTTTTATTTAGGGGGCGGGGGCCAAAATAAACAACATGTCTCCACCAAAAATACTGCCAAGCTAGATCGTGAGACTGAAGAACTAAAACACGAAACCATTCCGCTTAGTCTTGGCAAACTGATTCAGCAAGGGCGACAGGCCAAAGGTTGGAGTCAAAAAGAGTTTGCAACGGTAATGTAAAATTTATTTAAAAATATCTAAATATTGAAATAGATATTACAGAAACTAGCAACATCGCTATTAATAACAGGTTCACTAACAAGACTGTAGTAGTTACGGTTACGAAATACATGCTGTTTATTAATGCAGTAATAACAGGAGTAACAAGATTTATGTCTGTGGAGTGTACGTAGTTATAGTACAAATTATGTGACCGTTAGACTTTAAACCTCGCCTGCAAAAATAGGCGATTACTTTAGTTCTTTAGTGATAAGAAGTTTTTCGTTTTAAATATGAGGAATTTGTTTGAATAAGGAGAAAAGCTTAAGAAGTTAAAAAATGAAATCTGTGTGTGTTGGGATCTGCAATGCTGGGTTGATTTAGCTAGCTTTCGACTTCTTGAGAAAGTTCTTTAATTCTGTTTTCCTAATTTCATCCTTCTTTTAAGATTGATGCATCAGATTGGTGAAGAGAATTTGACTTCCATTAACTAGCTACCGAACCTCAGTCCTAATTCGTTGCCCTTAAATATAAATTTTTGCACCAATTTACGGGTCTTATAAAGTATCTTTAGTTTCATCCCATACGTGGAAAAGTCAAATTACTTTTCTTTGCTGAAAAAGCTTCTTTTTCTTTGCCTAATTTTTCTTACCAACAGTTTTATAATGGAATTGGCAAAACATTATTAAACAAATAGACTTAAGCCGACTTCTTACAGTCGGGTTTTCTTTCCATCAATCGTTTTTGCATATTATCTCCAAGGGCAGAGGTCTCGTAGTCATTGCCAACTAGCGATTATATTGCAATTAGGTTAAAAGCCACCGTTTCCTCACCTTCTATTACAGTCTGATTTTGGAAAGGGTTAAGCCTCCCATGTACCAACACTCTGTGGAGATGTTTTTTTTAATCTATCGTCCTCTTTAAAAAAAAAAGGCCACATTAGGCCGGTATTAATTATAGTCCCTTATTGGTTGGCTCAACGGCCATTTCAACGGTACCACTTAAAGTTGTTCTGTTTGCGTGATCAGTAGAGGTTAGTAGAATCGTCGTGTGGGTTGTATGATGGCTGACATTATAATGAACTTCAATTTGTGACGAAGATAAGAGAAATCTTTAGAACGATTGATAGAAACTTCACAGCACGCTGCCACGGTTAGCAGCACTACCATATCTCCTCCAACTTCGATCTTCATCTAAAGCATTTTTTTATTGCAAAAAATGAGAGCTTAAAAATTCAAGACGGTTCTTATTCATAGTCATTGAGTTAGAACATATTTATTGTAACATATTCGAAGAAACCTGAAATATTTAATAAGTTCTTTTTTTGTTTTCTCTCCTTCTCTATTTAGAAAGAATATTTTCACTGTATGTATATTGAGTACATGATACTTATTTACAGAGATGCAATGAGAAACCTCAAGTTGTAAATGATTACGAGGCCGGAAGGGGAATCCCAAACCAAGCCATTATTGGAAAAATGGAGAGAGTTCTTGGTAAGATTAATTTTTATTGGACAATTTTTTCTGTGTTCTATAAAAGATTTTATTTTTTTGTGTTGGGCATATCCTCGATTATAAGTGTATTTTTTTTTTTTTGCGTTTACGTGAATTTAATAGATTTAAAGAAAACAGTTACCAAAAATGAACAAAAACGTCATTTTCAAAAATTTAAAAATTTTTCTTGTTGTACTTACTTGTTTTGTAAACAAAGTAGCGCCTAAAAATGGGTGAACCTATTTTCATGAATGAGATGTCATTCGATTCGGAATTTCACACATTTAGATGTGCGTTCTTGGGTCTCCACGATGAACATCCGATGGAAGAAGAGGCTTTCTCTAAAATTTGTTACTAATAATAACGCTGTAACTCTTTGTTCGATTTTTATAAAATTTTATAGGTAGAAATGGTTAAAGCTTCCCTCTAAAGTGCTATCTTGCTCTTACCTTATAAAAAGAATTATTGTAATCGTGCCATGTTAGCATTTTAGTTTCTCTTACTCTTTTAGGAAGAAATTTTCTTTCTCCTCTTAAGAGGAGTATACTGTTTTCGAAGTTTTATTTACCTTACTCATCTTAAAAGGAAGTACTGTAATCACAGGTTAATTTCTCTTTCCCCTCTTTAGAAGAAGTTATTGAAATCGCAGCTTTATTTCTCTTCATCCTTTAAGAAGAAATAATTTAATTACGATTGATCTTACCAGGAAAGTAATGTAGTTTCTTTTTTTCATGCCTCTTAATGGGAAGTAATTATTCATCATTTCCCACCAACTTGGTATAGGAAACATCCAAAACTTTTAGCGATTTTCTCATACGAATTTGCTTTACAATACTTTCAACTTTTATTCGAAACGTTTTTTCAAGAATAGTTTTTGTGGAGTTCTTTGGCGATGATGGCTCCTACGTGTTTCTTTAATTTGGTGGAGTAGTTCATATGGTTGGATAAATTCACCCTAAAGTGTCATTTTTTGTATGCACAAATCCTATCTATTTTGTATAGAAGGATAAATATGGTTCTAAAATCAAGTATAAAGATAATTGGTAATAATAAATGATACTTTGAAACAAGTTTTTGTTCAACATTAGTTGTTCACTTTGACCGCATAAACATTTTACTATTTTAATTGTTTAATTAAATCATTGTGATTTTTACAGGTATAAAATTACGAGGAAAGGACCTAGGCAAACCGTTAGTGCCCCCAGGGAAAAAGTGATATCCCCGGGGGCAGAAGACGTAACTACTAAATCAAAGAGCACAATTCTCACATTCTTTTTCTCTTTTAATGTTTGTTAACAGTTAACATCTCTTCTATTTTCCGACTTTCTACACTCCTAATATATTTCATAAAAGGAATACACTAACAAAATTTATAAATGATAAAAATTGACAAGAGTAGAATTGAGTTTTTTGTTATTCTTTACAGGACATATATTATTACAGTTATTTTAGGTATTAAGAAGGGGAACGTTCTAGAAAAATTTTCAACTTAAATATGAATGAGTGTTAAAGTATGTATGTATATGTACATTTATACACTTTTGGTGAGTGCATTTTTGTATATGTATATAAAAAGAACCTGCACATTTCTTGAGCCATAAAAATTATATTATTACATAATTGTATCATTTACATGTTAGAAATAAATTTATGTTGAAAATATATAATATATTCGTTCCTTGCCTTTCATGGTAAATTAAATTCTGAATAGTTGTATACTTAACCCTGTTTCTTACATGGTTCCTTTATTTACAACTTGTTTTTCAATTAACATTTAACATTAAACCTAAAACCACTAAAACTACATTGAATTGTGGATGCATTCTATTTGGTGTATGTGGTTGGGTCGCCATGGTGGTCCTTCTACGGTATTGTTCCATGTTGTGGACAACGTGAAAGTAATGTATTTTACAACTTCAAGCTTCTGGATATTTCTCATTATGTATGTTTAATGAACTTTCGTCCATATTCAGAGTAGAATAAGAAAAGGTAACAGCCCACAATCACCATGTAACAAAAGGATCAGTTTTGAAGCATATAAGGTAAAATTGTTGGTAGATAGCGATTTTAAAGCGTGTGATAAATCACGTGAATCCATGGAGAAAGCTTGTTTGACCAATAGTTTCAATAGCTTTTTGTTGAGAATGTCTCCAATGACATCAGCGAATGAAATTATCTGATCATGAAATGAGTGAAAGAGGAACTAATAGCGACAAACGTCGCAAACGAAATAGGATTGTTGTTCAAGTGAACTACTAGTAAGAAAAAAAAAGTAATATGCCTTTTTTCAGGCTGACTTTGTCTAACTACCAAATAAGGTTTCACGGACAAAGACGTACATGCCAACTAAATTTCTCATTTAATAAAGTCCAAGACCGGGAATCAAACCTAAAACACCACCATAGTTTTGCAGACCCTGGCTCTAACCGTTCAGGTTTATTGTAAATGTTAAATAAGACGCATGAAGATCGACTAAGTGAAAGAACTAATTCCGTAAAAAGGAAACGGTCTTGTTTTCCAGTTAGCGAATACTGATACTATAAAAATGGGCTCTCAAATCGCTTCTGCAATTAAACAAAAAAAAATCCTCTGCTTTTAACCAATATTTATAATCGTTTGAATGCTAGCTAAAATCACTAAATTTAAAATTATTTTTGATAGGTTTTGGCCTATACTCCCCTGCAATGAATTGTTTGTGCAAAGAAAGAGTCGTGAGGAAGGCACGATGAGCAAATGCTTTCAAAATACATTCATTACAGGATTTACTTCGAAGATACTTTGCTAATCCAGTAGTCTCTCCAGTTAAGCCAATGTTTGCATACTTCATGTAGATTGAATAAGACTGATGAAGCCTCAAATATGCCAAGAAAAAATAATAATTCATAAAACTGAACTTCGTTGGTTAATTTAGAGCAAGTTACAACATGAATTAAATTTTATATACTTGATTTTTAATTTTTTTCAAATTAGAAAAAAACCTGTAGAATTGTTTCGGCGAACTTCCATAGTGATATTTGCTAAATTCACCCTCCTATGCTGACTAAAGGGATTTAAAAACTGGTGGATGGATTTCCGTGGGTTTTGTATACTTTCTGCAGTACACACAAGTAATAAAACATTTTTTTAAAAAAAAGGATATTTATTAAAGTGTAATTTTTAAGTTGCAAAAATAATTAATCTTTTCTTAATTCAAAACTATCTTCCTTGATTCCATCCTTAGTGATAAGGGCAATACAAATACTATCACCCGTAAAAATATCTCTTTCAGCAGCAGATATAAACACATCCTTAACAATGGCTAGAGCTTTTTCCATACTGTAAGTTTTGTCTTCTACATTTTCTTGATTTTTCATACCCAACTGCAAATAGAACACTAATATTAATAACGCTACGAAAAAGTAATACGTACCAGAAAAAAAATGCAAAAATTTCGAAGTTTTTGACCCACTGTTTATATTTAATTTCAATATAATAAATTCAGCACTATCGTAGTAATAAAATGCGAAAATAAAACAATTGAAGTGCAATATAATCTATCATTACAGACAATTGTCAATCACTGGTCAGTGCGTTGTAGGAGCAACTAGGAAGATAAAATTTGAGGGCTAGCAGCTGGATTCGAACCCGTGATTTCCGCATTAGAATCCAATATTCGTTAGCCACTCAGCTAACCACTTCCTCACCAAATTAGTAAACTCATTCTAAAGGTTTCTAAAAAAAATTTATCAGGGTAAAATACGGTCCAAAACTTTTATGTTTCTTTTTCACTTTCAGACATTCCTCCACAATCCAGTTCATTCACATTGGAGCTACTCACTTGACTCTCAACATGCATTAAGTAAATGTAATAACGCAAAATTCATTTAATTTTTGGTCTAAAAATGAAATTAAATAAATCTGATAAATTAATATTTGCAACTTCACTTTAAGACGATATTTAGTGGTGTTTACTTAACTATGAAACACTCACTACCTCAAGCAACACAAAACTCTTCCTAGGACTGGCAATGCAGGTACGAGGAAGGGCGTGATGCAGTACAAAGTACTAGAACTGATGGCAGAGTGAAAGCACTAGGTTGACGACTGGCAATTTCACATAAGTAACAAAAAGCAATCCATAAGCCACATTGAAACCTGTAGCAACTCTTTGCTGTTCGGTGCAACTAAAATAACAGGCTATATAGAACATTCTATTTTACACAAAGTGACGTTCACCATACTGTGCTTCACAACTGAGTTTAAGTACAAATTTACAAATAGCGTTTAAACAGGCAGTAATAATAGACTCTTGTTTTACAGACAATTCCAAAACCATTTACTAATAATTGCGACACACTTAATTCCTCTAGGTCAACACAAGTTTCACTAATGATAATACATTTATTTCGTCACTACAGAGATCGGCTGAACAGTACCTCAAAATAAACAAGTAAATTTAAGTGCAAGACGTTGATAAAGTAAACCTGAAATGAACTACCTGATTATCAAGAAGAGGCTGCAAAAGTGCTCCAGCTGAACCACCTGCTCTGTATCTCGAAAATTCATAGTGTCCAATCGGATCGTAACTGCACACTATTCCCTTCCCGTTCGCATCCAAACCAGCCAAAATATTGGAAACGTAGTACGGAAAGAAGCGTTTATAATATAGCATTATAGAAAGCATTTGGGCTACTGCAGATGTTGACATTTCCTTATTATGCTCATACAAATACATCTGAAATGTAATACGTCCTTTCAATAAAATTTAATTTATAAGCTAACAAAATTTTATTTTAGAGGCCTTATTAGACTTCTTAGATAGAACTAGATGAGAGGTCATTAATATTAATTAATTGGTGGAATGATTTTCCATCATTACTAGATATGAACATACAAACAATAGCATTAAAATAACATTTCAAAATGGTTAGTAAACTGAATTTTTTTTTGCCTTCATTTTACAATAGCCTTTTATTTATCTATTTAAATATATCACATTCTAGGGAAAATAATACTTCTGGAGAGTGTAATATGTCGCAGGCATTGTAAATTTAATTAAAAATTTACAATTTTTTCACAAATTGACTGGAAAACATATATTTAAATAAAAAGTCATACCTTCATTCTTGTTTGAACTAACTTAGTCAAAGACAAAACATCACACCAACAGCCGGAACTTCCAAGAATCGTCCTATCGGATAACTTAAATAATTTCGATTGTTTTCTAGAGTAAATCTGAAACCCTGTACTTAATCTCGAGTCAGATGCTATGATAGCAAAATCATCTCCTGCAACTGCTACAACACTCCTGAAAATTTGCAAGCATTATTTATAGATCAACAAAGAAAGATTTTGTAAAAATTACATTTAAAAACGTACCCTCCATTATCTACATAAGGGCTAAATGAAGACATTTTTATGTTTAATGACTATTTTACTGTTAAGGCAGACCACCGTGACCAACAACTTTCTGCTTTTAAAAGTTGTGAAGAAACCATTCAGTAGGTTATTCATAAACTCAATATCATTGTAGCAGCGCCCTCTATGAACTTATAAAACTAGTTTAATTTAAATGAAATGAAACTTTTTTTGGAAAAACAAACCCATAGTCTTACAAAATAAAGGATCAGTAAAATGATAAAACATGGAATCGTCTCTAAGAAACTCTAAAAGACCCAATTAATTGTGTTTCTAAAAATATTTGACTTTTCAACTATTAATTTTAAAATTTACTTATTGGTGCTAAATAGAAAAAGGTAACATTTACTAAATTCTTTCACAGGTACTTCTTTATGTATTTTCACTAGAGATATTTAATATTAAGTAGAACAGGAGGATCGGAAGAAGTAGTGTAGTGGGGTGAATCAATATAAGGCTCCCAGTTTCAACTGAGACAATCCGCAACCCCTACATTTAGTTACACTACTTTACATTTATTCTCATGTAACCAGAATCATGGCAGACACAGAATTTGAAGAATTTCGTCAACATTTTGAATCTTTACCGCAACACATCAAAGCTTCTGTTCAAACATATACGTAAGGTTTAAAAAATGTGACAGTATATGATTAGTTTTCATTCGGAATTCCCCACTGATGTCTAATCAGCTTGATTTGATATCATTAAACTTATTTTTAAAAGAAATAATAATTAGCATTTATAAAAATTTAGTCCAAACAGGTAAAAAAAAGTTGACCTTTTTCCCAGGCTTGTGCCTGACATTTTACTTGATGAGGATTCACCTACATCTTCAAAGAGCAGTGAGAGTGCGACAGAGAAAGATGTAAACCACCAAATAGCTGCTCCAAGGGAACTAGAAGAGGAAGAAAATTTCAACAAAAAATTGTATTCAGAGAGGTAAAATATTATACAATAAGATTTTGTAGTTCACATTGATCAGAACTATAATAATATGTAATATTTACTGTCTTTTTTTTTTATTAATTGTTTTCTAATAAAATCAATAGGCACTTTTTTTTAAGCAAAAGCAAGAAAGAAACTTTGTTGATTTACTGAGCGAAATTTGGTAATTTTTAGTCACTCTTGATATTGTATTAATTATATTTTTTGTTTCTTGCTGCCTTCCAAACTAAGTCTAATCTTTTGACATTATTCGATTTGCCTTAAATATCCAATGAAGAGGTATTATAAAAATCATGCATACATCATAATAAAATCATTTAAAATTTATAATTTCTGCTTATTGCATTGCTTACGACTAACAACAAACTAGGGGCGTATTTTAAAGTATCTTTAGACTTTTTTTTAATCACGAGTGGAAAAAAATTGAAATTAGTATTGTCTCTTAAAATGTATGGAGATAAAATTTTATCTATTGAAACATTTAGTAATAAAAAAATTAAATAAATAAATAAACATACTGTTAAAAAGTATATCATTATTCCATTCATTTCTATAGTTAAATAATACAGTGTGTAACATCAAACAAATTAAAAAATAATTATGGTTGGAAGGAAGTGGAGCATAATAAGTCTGTTGAAAACAAATCAAGAAAATCGTTACTATTTTAAGAATTACTTATTAAGTATTTCTTTAGCTTTCTTCCTGTTTTAAAACATGTATTCCAAAAGAAAAAGGATAATCTTTTATTTCTTGACATTTTTAGGGAGGAAGGTGGTAGTAGCGAGAACAGTCCCGGGAGTGTGGAAGAAGAGCCACAGTGGACCACAAGGCCACCTCTTGCTCTCAGACGTCGACGGAAATTACCCGAGATTCCTAAGCACAAAAAGCGTAAGATAAATAGATTTATAGTAGTGTTTACAAAACTAGTGACCACAAAGTAGTTTGTTCTTACTATCTTATGTTTTATTTTAACTTTGTAAATACGTACCAGGTCCAAAGAAGATATCAGCGGATTAATTTATTTATGTTAACGTAGCAAGGATTGGTTAACGAAATGCTTCTAAAATAAAGTAATAATTTAAAGCATCTGTTTTCACTGTTTCAGTCTGTCAATTATAGACTAATATTTGAACATGAACATGAATGCCTTCAAATTTAATGCTAAATTCGCACTGTTTTGTGTATTAATACACAGAAGAAAGAGGTCCCTTGTATTGAACAAAAGAGAGCCAATCCCAAAAAAATTAGTTTTTTGGAATTAAAACTACAGCTTACGCATTGATGTACGATTTGTGCAACAGATGTACTTTTATGTTAACATGTTTAGAATTAACACTTTTACGTAGTTAGTTAGAATACAATTTTGATTACCAGCAGTATTTTGGACTTGATAGGTTTGTATTCTATTTTCTTTCCGTTGAAAACTAAAAATTTATTAGCAAACCTTTTTCACCTATAACTCATCATTGTAAAAATCCACGATTTCTTTTAAAAATTGACGATAAAATTCGGCAAAAAATGTATAAAATATTCACTTTGATTTTTAATTGATTTTAGATAAACGAATAATAAATTCTTTTACAACAGTACGACATAGAAAAATTATGTCAAGATTAGTTTCATGGATGAAAAGATTATGCACTTATATTTCACATTATTGTGTTCAACGCTCTAAATCAAGAGATAAACGTTAACATTTTATATATTTTGTTATTTAAAAGCGTACGTGATGACCCTGGCAGATGAGCTAGGCAGTGCGCTGTCACTTCAATTGGAAGGAACAGGCTGTGGAAATAGAGTGCGAGCTCCGCCATCAAACCTTCTCATGTTGAAGTATCTAAGAGATGAAGATTTGTATGGATGTGATGTTGATTCTGGAAATTCTACTGCACATTCTCCAGATGGACCAAAATCTACTTCGCCAGTGCCTCTAAACACAGGTTATACATTTTACTGTTTTTTAATGAAATAATTCAACCGCGAAGCTAAAAGTTAAATAAGCGGCAATTCCAATCTGAATTCCATAAAATAAGGAAAGAATGTTTACTTTTCCTTCCTCTTCATGAGCAAGTACCTCCTGTAATCATGCAGATTTTCCTCATTAAGTTTTCACAAGAATTATCTTTTGTGAGGTACAAGTACATAAAGTGGTTATTTACAACTCAAAAGCGAAAAATCGCTCAGGGTCCAAACTTAATATATTGCTTAGGTACTGCGAGAGGACGCCAAATAAGGTTTTCAGAACAAATTCGATCACACAGAAGTATAACTTGACTGAATTAATTTTTCATTTTAAAAATTTTCTCAAAAAGGCTCCAATATATTCTTTAAACTTGGTAATCATACGGTATTTCAAAGAATGGTGTAGAGTTAAGCTTTCTCTAAATTGCCATTTCCGTATTTTGTACTTTACCAGTTATATTTTTATTAATTAGGATAAAATGTGGGACTACTTTTCTAAATTCAAAAAAAATTGACTTTGCTGCTTTAGCGAATATATTTTTCCAGCATTTTGGGATTTTCTTAAAACAGATTTATTTTTTTTTTTAGAAAAACGTTATGAAAGGTACTTTTAGAAGAGGGATGGGTATACATTCCCTTTTCTATTTTCACTTGTGCTTTATTTTATTTTTTTTAAGGCGCTCCTACAGCTGAAGTTACTGGCGCCCGCAGCTTTTAACATTACACTTCCAGCCTCCGCTCAAGGTTCTCCTGTTACAGACAACGCTGTCCATCACAGGACAGTGATCTGAAAGAACCTTCTAGGAAGAGAAAATCTAACGGCCAGAGCAACTGGATTCGAACCCGAGGCCATCGCGTTAGATGTACATACTAACCATTGAGCTATTACCTTCCTCAAGTTTTAAATTTGTTGCTAAAATTAAATCTTCTGCAGCCAATAAATTGTTCACTTTTTTTGGAGTTTTTTCTCGGCAATGACTTTTAGGATTTTCTGCATATAAACTAATACAGACAGTTCGAAACGTCTAGGAAACTTGTAAACATAAAATAAAGATTATTCAATGGAGACTAAAAAAAAATAATTTACTCAAAACAATAAGTATCTCATCTAGGAGATAAAGTATCTATCTAAAATATGGTTAACTATTTTGTACTCACAGACAATATGTGTTCATGAAGCACTCAATAGATAATAGAAAATAAATCTCACTTTTGGCCTTTGCTCTGCCAAATTTTTAATGTTAAAATATTTTTTTTTTTTTTGTAAAATAAATTGAAGTTGGTTAATGAAGTTTTATTGATAATATATTTATTTTAGGTTCGACGACACCTGCTTCTACAGAAAGTTCTAGTCTGCCCTGTGCTCAACTTGAATTATTAGAAGCTACACACAGAGGTTTGCATAAATTCATACCTAGGCATAGAGATGAAATAGATGTTGAAATTGGTGATCCAATTTACGTACAAAAAGAAGCTGAAGATTTATGGTGTGAAGGTAAGTTTTGTCATTTGCTAGTGATATAAACGTTAAATCAAAATTTGTTTTGTTACGTTTGTTTTTAATTTTGTTTTTTCGTACTTCTGGATTGCTTCTGGTTATGCCAAATATTTATTGCAATTGTTGCACTTAATTTTAAAAATGCTTATATATAAAAATTGAATTTTCAAAAATCTGGTTTGAAACACTTTCTTTTACTGCAATATATATATAGTATATAAAAAAAAAAAAAATTTGTTTTGAAACACACTGTTTACAAAATGTGTTCATTTATTTTATGGTACAATTATAAGTTTGTATATCAGTGAAAGAATTTGCACACACTATATAAGATTAACAAAAATTAATATTACATAAAAAATACAATCAAACATAAACTTCTAATAAAGAAATTATTTGCTAAAATATTAAATAAATTAAAATTAAGTGACGTTAAACCTAAACATTTTGAATAGCTAAAAAATAAAGTCAATGAGATTTAAAATAATATTCATTAATAAAATAAAATAAGAATGACTAATTGTTGAGGTAGCATTGTTATTAGAACATAAACTAATACTGAAATAAATACATAAAAATAAATAATTGAATTATATCTTAACTTTATTAATGTTCTCTAGCTCTCTTTCTGAAACCTAGATAAATGAATAAAAAAAACTAGATCGTGATAAATCAACTACTTGAGCTGCAAAGGTTTAAAATTTAAATGCACAAAATCCACTTGTTACC
Source organism: Rhodnius prolixus (assembly GCF_049639745.1). Lineage (NCBI taxonomy): Eukaryota > Metazoa > Arthropoda > Insecta > Hemiptera > Reduviidae > Rhodnius > Rhodnius prolixus. Next base: position 20,104,993 of record NW_027411592.1, read on the forward strand.
CAAATTATTTTCTTTAATTACCGAGTAAAAGTTCTTACTGGCTGAGATTGAGTTCATTTTTGTTTTCCATAAAACTCAGTCTTCATTTTGTATAACTGGAGAACTTTTAGAAAGTGACGTAAACGGTTATTAATATTTAAGTGAATTAGATAAGATGGTATGTCCATAACAGTACAAGTCTAAATTTGCAATCTGGTTTGTTTCTTCAATTATTGCTCTGTTACTTATACAGCTATGAGTAATATAAAGGAAGAGCATTTTTTAATCAAGAGTGGATTTGGAGCAAAACATTTTAATTGAAATATCACTCTTCAGGATTCACGTTGAATTAATTCAGATATTGCATTTTCTTATAAGTACTACTAACTAATTACTGGAACCCATAATCGTGATAAGGAAAAGCAGGATATAATAAAAAATGAACGATGGAAACATTTAATGCATTATGAATGCAATTATATGTGTGTGTGTTAGTAATACTGATTCCTTTAGTAACTATACTAAATTTGCTGTTCTGCAGTTATTTAATTAATAAATACTGAGAATGATATAAATTTTTAAGTATTCTATTACGCTATATCTTCTGTTAGTAATGATGAAAAAGTAAGTTTTTTCTATACAATAAACTAGCATTTATAACATTTCTTTGTTGATAAAGGTGATTTAATTTCTTGGGCACTAAATGAAGTAAACAATACCTTTTTAATGTTCTCTTTATTAATTACACCAAGCAAATCTTCGTCTTTATGGTCCAAATTACATTACATATTAAAATATCAAGTCTCATTGCATTCAAAGAACTTATTTCTACGAAGGTTTATAAATAATATACTTCGAATGATATTTTTGTCTAGAATATAGAAATATAGAAACGAATTATGATTGAGCCCTATTATAATACTGATTGATTTATTATAAAAGGCACAATTTTAAAAGTTTACCGATTTTTCCAGAAAACAATTTGATTGATCATTATAAAAATTTAAACAGTACTTTTTAAGTCTGAGACAATAAGTTACATTATTTTATTTGTCTCTTTAATTTAAACCATTATGATATATTTCATTTTCTGCATTTTGTTTTCACATACTTTACATTCAACAAAAAACATAAAATTATGATTGTTGTACTGTTTACAATAAATTCGTTATTGCAGCTTCTTGATTAGAAAGTTCTGACAGCGGCCGAGAAATTCCTTCTCTAAAAGAAATATCCATCATCAATTTATCTTGTAAATATTCCGAATCTTGTTCCAAGACAAAAAAATTCTTCGTGATTTCTTGATTGATATCATCCCAGTTTGGTTGTATGTCAATTATATTTTTGGATTCTTCCAAATGAACGGATTCATTTTCTTCCACATCATTTGGAACCAACTCTTTCACTCGGTCAGCATAACGTAGTGTATTTAAGGTATGTTCACAAGAACACATTCCTGGGCTAATCATTGCTATCATACACATTTTAGATTTTTCGCCTACGAAAGAATCTCGTAACACTTGAGTTAGTTTACTTTGTCTAAATGGAAGATGGGCACCTTTACGTCCCAAAGCGCGAATACATTCTTTCAAGGCTAACAGAGATTTGTTGATCTCTGCTCCTTCCATTTGCGTCGTCTTGTTAGCCGTGGATGTGTCCACCCCTCTCTCATTTCCGGCTAGATCTATAAGAGAGAACTTTCCATATAGCTTTTTGGTTTCCACATAACGAAGAATGATTTGAAATACAGCGTGTGATCGGGATGAATTAGAGTTTGCTGTGGTTTTACCACTTGCTCTAGCTGAGTTACCCTCCTGTAACAAAGCGAGTACACTTTCCAATGACGTGACTGCTTTTTCAGTCAGACCTACCACCTGAACCTGCTGTTTTCCATCTTCCAACACTCGTAACCTAGCCTTCTTTGCGAGAAGGTCGAATACTTTCCCTTGATATATTTCAAAAAAAGTCGATGTCACCATTAATCTTTGATGCTGATATCGTGGTGAATTCAAAAATCCAAAAACATCTCTTGCTGCCATAACATAGATGCCGTTCTCAAGGTCTTGCTTTTTACCTGAAAATGTTCCGCCCATTGTGTAGGTCTTACCACTGCCAGTTTGTCCATATGCAAAACAAGTAGCCATTCCCCCATCAAATATAGTTTCTATGAGAGGTTTAGCTGTATATTTGTACACTACTTCATTTGTACATTTCTCATCAAACACATAATCAAAATAAAAATGTTGATTATCTAAATATTTAGTGAGATCAACTTTATTCTTCGGTTCGTGCACAATAATGAGGTTTTTTTTTGGCACAGAAATGACATCTATCTCACTTTTTCCAACTTCTCTCCTATTTAACGGCCTCTTCCTAACACATACTGTAATTTGCCTACTTTCAACCATTTCTGTACCGACTAAAGGTTTAAACTCCAACGTTGATTGATAATCTGTAATCATTTTTCCAAATTTCCAATTAGAATTCTTTGGATAAAAGTTCATTATTGCTTTCTGTTCCTCCCTTACTTCAGCTTGGCGTTGACGCCTTTCTTCTCTGTTTTTCTTTAACTTTTCTACTTCGACTACAACACTTGGTCTCGCATTTCGTTTGGTAATATTAGTTTCGGAGAGGCTGGGTGGTGGAACTAGTGACATGCGTGACATCCGAAACTTTGCTGCATTTGAATGAATATTTACTGAAACCTGAGAAGTGACTTTATCGCAGTTTCCATAAGCATTTTTTGTACTGATTGCACTTAAACGACCGTTGCGCATAATTGTTCGATTACTTACATTTTTTGGGTTTGCCGCTGGCAATGACAAGTTGGATGGTAAAGGAGTAATGCCTTCTTTTGCGCGTGCGCTGTCAGCTTTTATATGTGGATTCAGTGCATAAACATTTACAAATTCTATTTCTTTTCCCTTAGTTTCACCATTTTCGTACCATTCCACTGTGACAGTTTGTACTTTATCATCCACATTTGACACAATGGCAGAATGTTTTCTGCCATCTTTGCGAAGAATTATTATGCTTTTTCCTACTTCTAACTTCTCGGACATATTAATTACTTTCTTTTTTCTTTGAAGGATTTATACTCTTATATCTATAAACAAAATGTTTATTACTTAATATTGATGATATTATACACACAATCAAATAAAAAAAGTGGTGATTATTGTTCAATGGTCCTAAATCATTCGCTTGACTCATTCTTTTACCTCATTTTTACTAAATTAATTTGACCACTCAAACACATGACATATTTAAGTTGAAAAATAAATTTCATATGACTACAGTGTTCATCAGTGAACAAGTTTAATTTTTATTTACAATGTTTTAATTGAACCATAATAAAAAATTTGTATACATACCGGTAATGGATGAGATTTTCTTAACAAAACCATCAATTCCTCAGAGTTGAAAATGTTTTATTCTGAATGATTACAATTTACGAATATTTTAGTTTTTTTTGTATATTTTTTCTCAGAAAATAAATGGAAATAATTTATAAGTCGAGGTTCACTACAATACGAACTTATACTAGTCAGAGGCAATGAGTCTCCATGGTAACAGGGCTAAGGTGTTTTGTCCATTTGGCGCCTTTCTTAAAATTTTTTTTACAAATCCAAATTTCGCAGACATTTATGTTCTACTAAAATAAGAAACATATTAATAAGTAAAAATTTGATTTCTTACGTTCTTTCATTGTTGTTTTGCAACTTAAATAATATATTATACGCTAAACTAATGTTTTTCCTGATATTTTAAGCACTTGGAATTATCTTGAAAATTTACAAATCTGGGTGATAGAAGTAACTTGTTTTCAAATTAACTAATGGCTTACATGCAGTTTTTTAAGGAACCTTCATTTTTTTTCTTCGTTCATAATTGAGAACTGTGAAATTAAATTGTCCATTTTATCTGTCATACCTTATTTTCTTCAAATCCAAATTAAGAGTTTGAATTCCACTCTGAAAGTAAACTTATTCCAACTATATGAATGAGTATGCGATGGATGAAATAAAGAAGAGGTAGAAGTAAGAAAGAAAAAAGCACCTACCCTTTCGAAAGGTATTATTTGAAGATCTATAAGCATGAATCATTAATTCATAAGTGATAAATTTGGTGGAAAGTCTTCTTGATAATTTTGATTTTAGTTGAGGGTTTAATTGAGGGAGCCCTGATCCTGTGTGTAGAAAAACAACGTTTTCTTACTTTTGAACTCTTTAATTATGGGTACTTCTAGATACCTAAGAATTATTTCACTTCTTATGAATCTCGTTGGTCCCAAAGCGATTTGCAGCTTTTTATTTCCTACACCTGCAACTAATTTTTGCATCTTATTAGCCCCCATTCATGCGGTGCAAAAGGCTGAATAAATACATATATATGTTTACAGAAATCTGGAACATTGTGGTCTCAGTCGGTTGATTAATGGTTAGAGCTGATTAGAGTTAATGGGCGTTTTTTGATTTTAGTGATGTGAGCGAAATCCAGTTAGTCTTTTGGCAGATGGACAAATGACCATTCATTGTCTAATAATGTATAAGTGTATACAGGGTGATCCATTTAAAACGCACCAATCGCTAATAACTTTTTAGGAAAGCGGAATTTCGAAAAAAACCAACGAAGTAAACTATATGTTTTTTTTAGGTCTGTTTTCAAATTTTTCACCCCCGATGCTGTATCTTCATTTTTGGCGGAGTTACGGCTAAAAACCCGATTGGGGTTTCATAAGGACCACTGGTTTTGACAATGATTATGAAACCTACATAAAAAACTGTGAAAAATGACGTTAATTCCGTTTCGATATCCCTAATATTAGTAGAGATATTTGAGATCAAAGTTACAAATCTATTCGTGAACGGTTTTCGATATTAATTTTCCACCAGAAATACACGTTTTGTGAGGTCTTCTGACTCCAAAAAATGTATTTGTGACACAAAGTAAAAAAATAATAATAATTGAAGATTTTAAAGAATGTAGTGTAATGTAATGGTTGTGGGTGAATCAGGATAAATTTGTTTTATCATCAAATAAAAGCAATCATCACATTATTTTAATGTACCCCTTATGAAAGACTTCTTGACCTATGATTGCGGTAAGAATATCTTGCCAGGGAGGAGCGGGTGTTGGTCTAGTGATCAAGAGCGTGGCTTTGTAAGTGGGAGATCCCCAGTTCGAATCCTACGTTTGACTACATTTTATTTAAAAAAGTGTTATGATGCATTAAGAATTGTGAATGACTGCACCCGCGGGATTCGAACTGGGGATCTCCCACTTACAAAACCACGCTATGGACCACTAGACGAACACCCACCCATCCTTGGCAAGATATTCTTACCGTAATCATAGGTCAAGAAGTCTTGCATACGGGGTGCATTAAAATGATGTGATGATTGCTTTTATTTGATGATAAAACCAATTTATCCTGATTCACCCACAACCATTAAATTGCGCTACATGTTTTAAAATCTTCAGTTATTATTATTATTTTACTTTGCGTCACAAATAACATTTTTTGCAGTCAGAGGACCTCCCAAAACGTGTATTTCTGCTGGAAAATTAATATTGAAAACCGTTCGCGAATAGAAAAAATTGTAACTTTGATCTTAAATATCTCAACAAATATTAGGGATATCAAAACGGAATTAACGTCATTTTTCACAGTTTTTTATGTAGGTTTCATAATCATTGTCAAAACCAGTGGTCCTTATGAAACCCCAAACCGGTTTTCAGCCGTGACTCCCCTAAAAATGAAGGCACAGCATCGGGGTCGGAAAATTTGAAAACTAGACCAAAAAAAAACATATAGTTTACTTCGTTGGTTTTTTCGAAATTCCGCTTTCCTAAAAAGTTATTAGCGATTGGTGCGTTTTAAATGGATCACCCTGTATATATTTTTTGATATATTTTGTAATTTTGTAAATAAAAACACCATCTATCCAGTTAGTCTTAAGATAGTTGTATACCGATACATTTTTATTTCTAAGTTTTTAAAACACAACACAGGATCAAACTTGCATGTCGATTTCGCCAAAATTCGATCGAATTGGCTCCTTTTACTCGCAAATGTTTCCATGTATTTTTGCAATAGTCAGGAAACTGTAGTTCCATTCAGTGCTACGTTGCGGCTAAGAATCGCATGATGTCATCTGCGCTTAACTTTCTCCGTTTTACGACGCATTGCTTCATAGTGAAATAAGCAATAAATCTTTCAATGATGGATTTCAGTTAAATAAATAAAAATGATAAAAGAATGTTTCAATCCGAAAAACTTATGACCATTTCCTGTCATAAAATGTTCCGAAATGTGAAGGATTATTGTGTACATATATCGTCATTTTATATACAAGTCAAAAATATAACATTTTATAAAAAATGTTTTCTTTATTTAGCGCATAATTCTCACTTTGTTCTCAACTATCTTTTGACAAATGATTTATTTATACAAAATGTAAATTTAAATTTATTAGGAGTAAATTTGAGGACAGGAAAACAAGGAGTTTTCCCTTCTGCATACGCTGTTGACACGGAATACACTGACTTTGATCCATCAACCCCAAAAGTGAAGAGAGAAAGATTTCTACTTGGTTATCTTGGCTCAGTAGAGACATTATGGCACAAGGGCACCAATGTATTGTGCCAAGCAGTTAAGAAAATAGTTGCAAGTAACCATCGACCTCATCAATATATATTAGAAATCTCAGACCAAGGACTTCGCATGGTTGATAAGAGCCGTCGGAAGGTAATATCTACAAATGCCATTATTCTTTTATTTCATACAATCTTGTTTGTAAATAAATAGAGATTGTAGTAGGAAAAGAAATTATAGCCTGTAGATAAAATAAATAAATTAATATAAAACTTCACGCTTCGGCGGTATCTATCAGCTTTGACTGCAACGAGCAAACAATGTCCGGAGACCGACCTTTCTCAAGGTTTCAGGCATCAATTATCCTTTGTTTTTAAACCCATCATTTATTTTTTCAACATTTTTTATACACCGAAAACATAAAAAGTTTAAAATTTGATATTAAAATCTAACCATCCTTATAATTCGGTTATTTCTTAAGAATCCAAATCCTGTTGCTGCTACTGAAAAAATATTTCGTGTATACATGTTCAGTTTTATTATTATTATTTTTTTTTTAGAAGTATTTATACTTGCATTTATATGATTTAGTTTTTAAACGTTCTTTTTTCTGTTTTAAATATTACAGACCACAAGAGCGCCTTGTCAAGATTATTTTTATTCCTTGAAGAATGTATCATTCTGTGCTTTTCACCCTCAGGATCATAGGTATATGGGTTTCATTACGAAACATCCAACCCTACAAAGATTTGCTTGCCATGTCTTCCTTGGTAGTGATAGTACAAGACCAGTTGCTGAAGCAGTTGGGTAAGCAGAATTCAGTTTCTTTCTCTCACTTAACTAGCTTACATACTTCTAATGTTACCAGTCGCGCTAAATTCATCCATTCCTAAGCTACCAACCGAGAAAATAAATTTATATCCATTTGAAGTGGTTGAGCCGCAAACCATAACAAACTTACCTCTTGAATTTTTCACTTGAGTTGTGACACCTACCCCTTTTGTGTCCCATCTTTTTCTTATTAAAATTATTTTCTTCTTTCATGTTCTTGAAGAAATGGTTGGATCATTGACATTCTTATCTTTCTATATCGAAAAATTTCAATTCAGATATAATTTTGGTATTTAATTATCTGTTGCAGGAGAGCTTTTCAAAGGTTTTATACAAAATTTATTGAGACTGCATATCCTATTGAAGATATTTACATAGAATAAGTGGTAATTAACAATTGTGCTGTGAGACTCCATGAGTCTATTGCATTTAACTCTTTTTCCCTTAAAAAAATATCTTCAACACTTAATTCGAACATATAAATAACGAAAACCATGTTTTCAATAATAATTTAAGAAATATGAACATATTTGTAAATAAAACATTAAAAAATAATGATCGATAAATATTTTTTCGACAATTTGATGAAAGCTTATATACAAGAATGTTGAATTTCATCATAAGCAAAATAAAAAAAAATATGGGGGGAATACATTTTTTTTATCCTATGAAATAAGTCCTTTATTTATGAAATAATTTTTTTTTTTGGCACAATCAATTAAGACTGTACTACATTAAATTTGAATCTCTCATTTTTAATTGAATTGAGACAAAGTTCATTATTTTAGGCTGGGCGCACAGACACAGCTGTTAGTCATGTAACATTCATGTTTTATCTACTATAGTAGGTATTAGAGCGAGCATACAAGATTTATGAAAAATGAAAGTAATTCGTATAACTAATTTTAAATTTCTATTGATTCTGTTCTGAGAGCCATTTCTCTACGCCATATTTAGTATGTCTGAGGTGCATTGAAACCACACATTTAAATCTTCTGATAATCCTTCAATCTGTTGAAAAGAAAATAGATTTCTTCCGGCAGAAAAGAAGAAGTAATATCAAATATTTGTATGAACCCAAATGAAATTTATAAAAACCTCTCCCCAAAGAATTCGAGAAGCATCACATCTACTTCATTCTTCTTAGTTTATTCCATCTTAATTCGTTAATGAAAATCAACATAGAAACTCCTAAACATGACTGTATTTGTAATTATTTTCCTTTTAATATTTACTTGTAATTTTAGGAGTGAAATAGTTACTGTTGCTAGTCGACGATAGAAGGTGTGTCTAGCCTAATATATAATATTGTTTTAGAATACCAATAGAATATGTTATAATAATTTTTACTTCAAAAATTTAAATAATTCGGACTGTGATAAAAATGGAATAATGTAGTAAATATCTTTTTTGTGTTCTTTAAATTAAAAAGAAGTGTTATAATTAAAGAATGATGAAGTATTATAAAGTAAAAAAAATTAAACATTATTTTGCCAAATAACCAATTTAAAAAAAGTTGGTAGCCAATCACAACAAAAATAACTAATTTTTACTGTGTTCTCGTGAAAAAGACAACTAATACATTTAATGTTGTATACAAAAGTATCCTTTGCTTGATTAAAATAAAAATTAGGATTAACAATTCTTTGTTATTGTTTAAACATTGTTTTGTGTTCCACTGTATTTATTATTTTTTAATTCTAAAAAAAAAGTTCCTTCTTGCCTTCTCAAATTAATGGAATGCTGCTGAGCAGTTCTGGAGAAAAGAAAGGAATTGAAAATAATATTAACTGGGCGCTACTGACCACAATTGTCAACGCGCGCAAAAGTAACACTAACAAATATACAGCAGGACCATCGTTTAGAATTAAGGGATGAAAATGTCAGCTTCGCATCAGTGTCAGAAAATATATTTTATATGCAGATAATAAATGTTTTATTAATGGCCAGAATTACTTTATCAACTTCTGGCCATAAACCTATTTACATCAGACTAAATAAAATGCCTGGATGATTTGCATAATGCAAAATAAATAGAAAAATATTTAGGCGAACTGTAAACTGTAGAGTAAGTCATGTAACATTCATTGTATATACGTGAATTATTAGAGCTGTGAGAAATGGTATATTATTTTTATTACTTAGCACTCCTCGTAAGCTTCTTGAATCAATTATTTTATTTTGTAATCATCAAATTTATTTAAAAATTATGTAAATAAAATATATTCAATACTTACAGAATTAAATTATGCGATTCCATTAAGTTAATTTGTTTTGAATTATTCCTTGCATTGAAATAAAATTCATTTTAATATTTTGAAAACTGCTTTTCAGAGTTATGAAACTATCTTCAAAAACAAAAGAATCCCTTAAGACTGGGATATATCATACACTATTCCTACCAGTGCGAAAAATTCCATCAAATTTGAAAATCACTGGGACAGTTAAGTGAGTCTGGAAAAATCTATGCCCGTGTCATAATAGAACACAGATTGAGGAAGGAAATAGAGAATCACTAGGAAGGGGATCAAAGTGGTTTTTGACCTGATTGGAGGCGCAAGATCAGGTATTCGCTCTAAGGTAAAAATGTGAAAAGGCCATAGAATATATCAGTGTACGTGTGTTTTACTGACCTACAAAAGGCATTGGTCAATACCTGCGAGTCACGCTATAGGCATCACTTCGAAATAAGAAAGTTAATGAGGCTGTTCTTAGAGGATCAAATATTTTTAAGTCAAACGCGGGAAATAAGTTAGAATTTTCAACCTAAAACCCTCTGAATTCGATTGATTCTACGTTGCGTGTTAAGCAGGGAAGTAGCCCTCTGGGCATTGTTGTTCTGGTAGATGATTTATAAGGAATGTAAAAGAAGAATCAGAGCTACACGAATAGGATACTGGAAGCCAACCACCTTCTCTGTCTTTGCATTTGCATATTTTCTAGTGTTAACAACAGACAAGAAGAATAGCTGCAAGAAAATGTTAACATATGGAAAGTGGAATTGGCGAAACCGAATAAGACTGTAAATATCGGTAAGAAGAAGCTCGTGGTGGTCGCCAGAACATAAAAGAAAGCGAGAATCACCAACAAATAATAGAGCAGGACCTACATATCTGGTTGTGTAAATATGCGTGCGGGAAACTAAAAGATGAAATTAAATGCAAAGGTGGCCGCTGCAAGGAAAATGTACTCAGCAATAAACAAAAAATTTGTAAGCAAAAAAGAAGTGAACGACAAAACGAAAATGGCAGTCCACTTGTCGACATTCTTCTTATACAAATTCCTTTTGTATAGGAGCGAATCCTGGGCTTTGAATCAAACCGATCAGAGTCCGTCTCTAGGCTATGGAAATGAGGTTCTTCAAAATGATATGGAAACGTAAATAGAACGGAGGCTACGGGATGCCCAAAAAAGTCATGGAGACAAGAGTGGCTGAAAAAAGACTCCGGTGAAGAAGAAGAGTAACCTGGAAAAATAACATCCTAATTAACTTGAAAAATAAGGGAGTAGAATTGTCTGAGGCCAAGAGGTTGGCCAGGGATTGAGAGAGTTGGCGCTCCTGTGTAAAAAAAACTCTACAGCCGACATTATATGAGGCGCCGAATAAGTATGTATGTATGTTTTGAGATCTCAAGGGGACAAAAAAGTGGTTTTTAGAAGTTTTCCCTGTATTTGTTTCCTCCCACTTTTAGTGCATTCAAACAACTTATTGGTTTTTTCACTTTTTCTATTCACTCTCTCTTTTCTGTGGATGTAAAAGTATGCGTAGATTTGCTTTGAAAGAGTTGTTATGTTATTCAAATGTTTCATGGAACGTTTTGTTCTTTGTTATTGTAGTGTCAGAAGCAAAAGATTTGATTCGGTTCATGCATAGCAAAGGTATAATAAAGTACGAGTTTAGTAGCACTCCTAAATTATGAGCAAAAAAGAATCCCTTGACTTTGCCATCATTCATTCATTTAGGTCTAATTACTGTCTTGCACCTATTAGCTTATTGCAGAGGTTGTAAGTTTGAATTCCTTTCAGGATTCGTCTCAGTTGTAGAAATGTGTTATGTTGAGCTTGTCTTCAAACTGATTCCTTTAAAGTGTGTGCGAATGATAGTTGATAAATACTCGTACATCAAGGACAATAAAACTAAACGCTCAATTGTATTTAGTATTTCTAGAATTTTTTCAAAAAATAAAAAAAAATCAGAGGAAGTTAATGATTACCACAATATATTCATTTTTTGTTTTGTTTATTTTTAATGATATAGCAACACATAAAAGATATATTAGTTTTTTCAGTCTTAGTATGTTTTTAGATTTACACTTCTGAAACATAAATTTTGCAATTTACAAGCTCCTAAACATTTCCCTTACAACTTGGACAATATATTTCGTCCTGGGCATTTTTCTCAAATTCCTTAATAAAACCATAATGAATGAATTAAAATAACACACGGCTATTTTTTTTTAAACATTACTTTTTCTTTTTTACAACTATAATATTGCTAAATGTATTACTTAATCTGACTAAGAGCGTAGAAGTACTATACACCATAGCAATTCTGTTAAATCAATCTTGAATTTAAAAGTAATTTTAAATAAATCTAGTATAAAATCATTTTGAACACATAGAGAATTGAGCTTTGTTATTTTTATTCAATTGTATAAGAAAAACGATAATATAAAATAACAAGCATTTAGATATTTAACAAAATTTGTGTTTCATATAATATTCAATTGTTTATTTGATGATCGCTCTAAGCTGTGAGAAATAAACTTTTTATATTGTACTTTCTAATTATTCTATAACTGAATGGAACGGGGCAAGTAACAAACAAGCATTAAACAACATTGTTATCGCTGATAGTTTCTGTCAGATCAACTTTTCTTCAACTTATAGTATTTATGACAAATTATCTTTGGAAGGTTCTCACGGCAGTTTGCTTGTTAGGACCGAAAATTTTGAGCCACTTTCAGATGATATGATTAATGTAATTTGGTTTATGCTAGTGAAGTAATTACCCAATTATAAACGATAACAATTAAATAAAAATTTAAGGCAAATTTAAAAAGAAATTTGATAGCAATATGTACGTTATTACAACACTGAACAAGAAATACAAAATTATGATTTTACTTTAATTATTAAGCATATCAAACATTTAAAAACACTTATTTATACAATTAACGAAATATATACAATATTTTAATGTTTTAAAAATTAAGAGTTATTATTAACATGAAAAAAATAATCATAAAAATAAAAATAATTTGTTGAAAAAAATAAACTAAAAAAAAAAATTTGCATAAATAAGTGTTAACATAAAATGGTAACTAATTTTAAACTGTAATTTCTTTTAGATTTATACATTGATTTTTTTACAATTTGTAAATATATATTACAGTAATATTAGTAATAAATTCTATACAATAAACTCAATTTACAAAAAAAGGAAGTATAAGTTTATTTAATACAAGTTAGAAAGTTAAAGGTACATTTTTATTTTTTCGTTTTATTTTTAATATCTCCTGAGTTTTTAAATTGAATTATGCATCAAAAGGAGAAAAACAATTATTTAAACCCATTTTATTTTGCAAATTTACAAGTTGGGTAGCGTAATTATAAATATATTATGTTATCCAATTATTATTTACATTTAAACACAAAATTAGAGAAACTGAAACAAAAAAAATTCTATTAAGGCCTCTCTCACCCAAGAGCTTGAAAATAGAGTAATCCTTTATTTATTTTGCTTATTCTTTTTAAAAAAAAGTTTTCACAAAAAACACGCGAGACGAACCTGTGATCTCCCACTTAATAATAATACGCGCTGTTAAACTCTCCAGTACAGGTAAAATCAACAAATTGGAGATATCTCTCTTTGTTAATTATCCGATCAATGTAGCACTCGAAACTACTCACAGTTACCACAGGCAGTCTTCTCTCGTTGCACTAGATATGCCGACAGGGAGCTGTAGAAGCTACGAGAGCAAATCTGACGATTTGTAGAACAACTTCATCATTCTAAGATAAGAGCAATTAAGAATGATTCAGAATGAAATAGAAAATGTTTGTGGGTAGGGCCTTCTTGTCATAAGTTTTAAGAACAGAAAGGAACTACATATTTACTTTACGACCTGTTTTAAGATTTAAAAAATGGAAAAATACCGAGTGATCAGGACAAAAAAAGTTTTAACAACTAAGCTAGAGGGAAAGCAAAGCAAGACGTTAGAAAAGAGTTCTTACACATTGATATCTCATGAAAACACAAATTGCACTCGCGAAGAATGTAGGTAGATGTGTTGCGAAACATTTTAAGGGGACCGGATGTTTGTGATAAACATCTAAAAGAAAAATATGTTAATGTCATTTCAGTACGGATCGGACGATAGGTAAAGTCTTGCAGCAGCTAATTAAAAAAAATTTCATTTTCCCTCTACATTGCAATAACAGTCTGAGAATTAAGAAAATTAAAAGCAATACTAAAACATAAACCACAGATATTTATAGAATAATAATCCTACAGAAGTTGTTTAAATGATAAGCAAAAACAGTTAGAAATGATAGAAGTGTCAAGTTCGAATGTACGAAGACAACATTTTTAAGAGTAGTGTTCTTGCCAGGCATACGAGTAGTAAGGGTCTCCTACTTATTTAAAAATAAACGTTGCCAAGAGAATAGATAAGCAATGTTGGCTAAATGTTCCAATGAACGCACAGAGGTAGGTTACAGATAATGTGGAGATCATCTTACTTAAAAAAAATTGTTCAGGTTACAGAAGTAGCAGCACTTAGTGCCCAGTTAAAGTATTAACAGAATTAAGTAATTTGAACCTTTAATAAGTAATCTTACTGCTCTATTAAAAAATATACTAAATCGCACAGACTTTATCTGCACCAGACTATCGAAATAAGGAATAGCGCTGGTGGTTAGGGCAAGGTGAATGTTATAGCCTGACCCTCGTAATGAGGACAAAGGTGCAAAAATTTGTGCCATTAATTATCCATGGCTAAGCACCAGGGGAGTTATTACACCTAATTAATTGCTCGCTACCCTTCCTTAGGATTCTCTTGAGAGCATGGGTAGAAGTTAGGTGAAAGAGGATGTATAGATTATCTAAAACTTCTAAAATTCTATCTACCTTTCTTCTTAATGATTTTCTTAATACTATGAGCAATGAAAATGGTTTTAGTACTTTTCGGACATCCCAAATTCATAATTTGAGTTGTCTTGTTTGCAATCGGACCGCCCTCATAACATCTGGGGAACTTGAGAGAGGAGGTGCATTGATAAAGAAGTTAATTTCCAATAGTCGATATCCCCTCTCTCCTTGGAGCTTCCTTGGTAAATCTGGGTAAGTACCAGGTGTTGTAGAGGAATAACCCTACTCAATCTTCATCTTTGGGGAAACCTTATTAAGAATCTTGGAAGGGCGTTGGAGCAAAGAGATATAAGGTTATCCAGTTAGTAGTTATAACTGATTATCGTCTCCCCGTTTTTCTCATAACTTCCCTAGACTACTAGGTGAGTGGTTTTATCAACTGGGGATTGCCCTCACACTGCATCTAAAGGGACACAGTAGGTATATTTTAGTAGTAATAGAAAAATAACTAATAATTATAAAAATTTACCAAAATCAAAAATGAAAATAACTAAAACGAGCAGTATTATATGATTGTGCATAATTTTCTATTGTTCATTTGTTAGCAACGGGGAGATAAACAGTTATGGCACTGTTTTCGTACATTTCTGAACGTAGTAATAAATTTATCTATTATTTTTTAAAGTAGATCTTAGGCTTTGAGTGCGTTCTCATGTGAAAGAGGTCTAATGAATCAAACCGTCAAATAAACATTCAATTAATAGCAGCTTTGTTATTTATACAAACCTACAAGGTTGCATTTGTGCGACAATAATATTTACATACCTACATTTGTTCTAGAACGATGGCTCAAATAAAATTATTATTTCAAAAGAAATTTAACATTAATTCAATTGATTTCTTTAAATCAGTTATATACATACAGTAAATATACAATTTCTTAGCTTTTAAAATAATGTTATTAATTTAAATTAGTAGTCCATACCATAAACCTGTACAGAGCGACATATATAACAATATTCACGCTATACAGTCTGTTCTCATTTAATTTCAGCCTTTCTTAAGAGCACTAAATACGCAGAGTTTCAATAAGATTCAGTCTGACAAAAAAGTCTTTAATTTTTCAATTAAAAAAGAGCTTTACAAAAACTTTTGCATATTTCTCTTGTAAAAAGTGAAAAATGTTCGTTTACTGTAAAAATTAACACTATCGATTTCCCACTGGTAAGCAGTTTCTAAATTATTTTACTTTTAATTTGACTATATTCAATTAGAAGCATAAAAAAAAAAATCTGTGTGAAATTAAATGTTTAGCTACTTTTAATTTGTCTCAATCAACAATTCCCGGATTCAATTCAAATGTCATGCCAATAAAACTACTTACATTAAATACAAATTTTATAATCATCACAGTAACAAAAGTGCAAAATTCCACACTAATAAATTGCTATTTCTAAACAATACTAATCAATTTAGTTATAATTGATATAAAATAACATTATTTATAATGACAACAAAACTATAAAAATTTATTCATTTAACTGAAATTTCCTTTAATAAAATATTAAACATCTCAATTCAGGTAATTTATGATTTTTTTTTTCTTTTTAATTGTTTACATTTTTTCTAAATACATACTAAATTGGAGCAGGCGTCCAAAACGGCATCTGCACTGACACTAGCTACATATAATATATTTTCTATTATATTTAAAAACATTTATAAAAATTGGGTTATCTATCTCGCTCAGACATGGAAGATAGATACAATAGGATTTTTTTTATCCAATAGTTCAATTATTTATCTGTTCTTTCTTTCTTTATTATTAAATGTCACTCACATTTAACTGTTCACGATCCTGTTGAAGAGTTTTCAGCATCTGTTGCTGCTTTTTATGCTCAGCCTGCAAATAAATTAAATTTTCTTAAAACAGCTGTATTAGTAATTCTCGAAAATTGTTTAACTAGTAATGAACTATGAATCTATTTAAAATATTCCATTTTCTCCAATAAATTGAAATAACGTTCTAAAGAATTTAGTTTTAACAAATACAGAAATGAAATTTCCACAGATTATTTGTTACAAAAAATAATACGGTTACATTAGCTTGTATGTAAAAGAGGTTCTTTTCTATATCTACGCTTCTTCACTTTTTAATTAAAAATGGTTTGTTTACTCCACCGATTAAGCTAATTCAAACTTTAACTTAACTGAAAACCAATAATTAGATGCTCTTCAGAAACCCTCTTTTTTTACCACGTTAAATGGTGGTAATGGTTTTGAAGTTATTGATACGGCCAAGTCTGGGCGTAAGAAGCTCAAAATTTAAATATTCGATTACAAGGAACATGACGATGAAGATTTGAGAAAATCTAAAATCATTTGCAGTTTACAGACCTCAATGCATTTCGACCCCTTATAGAACGAATTTTTTCAAAGGCGATCTAAACAGCTGCTACGTAAAAGATTTGGAACAAATTAAATTGTTGCAGTGCTCTCAAAAAGTGCAACTTTAATCATTTTGTCGGTTATAAACACCCTTCATTTTAAATTATTTAGAAGTTTCTCAACGAAGCCTTACACAATTCCAATAATAGAACTATTAAAAGTAAAGTAATCGCCTATTTTTTCAGGCGGGGCTTAACGTCCATTTACTAGGTGTCGTGGACGGAGGCGACTAGCAAACATACTTTACTATTTCTCATTTAACCATTAAATAAAATCCAAGGCCAAAACCGGGAATCGAACCCAGTAACCACAATGCATATTAGCTTTGCAGGTCTCGCCTCTTAACCCGCTCGGCTACCGTGGCGCCTAATAGAACTGTTATTATCAATGAAAAAAGAAACATTTCCACATTATACAAGTACCACTTCCGCTAAATTCGTCATTCCGAATGTAGAAAATTTAATTCATTAAACGAATATTATTTTCATAATTAAATAATATTATTAAGCACACAGCGAAAGCAAAAACAATCAAAATAAAAAATAAGTCAGATCCACTTTTTATGAACTTTATCTTTTGACTAATTTAGCGTAAATTGGAATGGCTAATGTATATTACCCTGAGATGGGTGAATTCTGAACGGTAGATGTGGCTTTCAGTGTTGGTTATTGGAACAGAAGTTAGATCATTTTCAATAGCAAATATTTGCCTTTCTTGCCTTTGAATGCTATTTTCCAACTGTATCTGTCCTCTTATAACCTTTTCTTCAACTTCACTTTCCCATAACCGCGGCTGGAACAACAGTAATACATTAATTGAGGAAACAGAAAATTGTTAGAGAAGGTTCACAAGATAATATAGCCCAAAAGTAGATTATAAAGTGTATCGCAAATCAATGTCAGAAACAGGTAACTGACTAAATAAATCATTTTAAGGAAACTGGTATTGTAATTTTCAATCAATTAGTAATATTCTGATAATTAGGAATTATGTATTTTGTATATGTACTAATTATATGTTAGGAATTATATTGTATAAGCAATAAGTTTTTGCAGAAGTAATTCGGAAGCTAAGTAAAAATGATTAAAAAGATTCTGAGAAATAATTTTAATTTTTTAAGCAAGTTTTCCTCGCATTCACTTAAAATTATAACCTATCTTTTATCCTAGATTTTATCTTTTTCAATATTTACTGGTGATTTTGAAAAAAGATTTATTTTACAAGTATTTTTATATAACTTACGTCAATAGGAACCTCAAGTTCCACATGAAGAGATCTTATATCAACAGATTCATCCACGCCACCTAAAAAATTTTAAAAACAGTTCGATAAACACTACATATGTAATATCTACAACCATCAATACAAAAGTAGATTTATCAATTTTTAAATTATACGACTTTTATCGGCGATTTGTTAGCGTCTAAAGATTTCTGACTAAAACAATAATATACATAATTTAAAATGACATATTATTTGTAATTATAACTGTAATGGTGGTATTAATAATAAAATTACCATGAACAGAAGCATCTGTCACTAGATAATCATTTGAGAAAAGGAAATCCCTGCTGTAATGTGACTGATGGGATGGTGGTACTTGCTCCTGACACGAAGGAGGCTGCAATCCTGCATCTTCTCTAGCTACAGTTCGTATGACAGAAGTCTCTTCAGGACGTATCCTTTTCAACACGGATACTTTTTCTTCATTCACACCTCTCTTACTTTTGTCCTTAGAACGAGGTAATGGAGTAATGACTGATGGACGGTTATAGATAGGTCCTTTCTTTAAGCACGGTACTGACATTACTCCTATCTGTAAAGATTCAGGAAAATTCTAGTAAATATTCTCTCAAAACCAAAATTCTTAATGTAGATTATTTCAGGCAACCCAAGTACAAAAGACTCCTCGAAAAACGCTCCAAATTGTCTCTTACGACCAAAAAGAAACTCTACACAGCCCTAATAGCCGCAATCTGGGCATACGGACTTGAACTGTAAGGTACTGCAAATCATTCCAATCTCAACCACATCCAGTCCTTTCAATTGAAAATCCTATGCACCATCATTAATGCACTTTTCAACGTTAACAATCACACTATCCGCACTGATCAAAAAATCTTTTTTGACCTTGAGCTAACCAAATCCCGTTACACCAAATTTCTTTCGAAACTTTCCCAACACTTCAATCCGCTCCTACACAACTTGTCCCAGATTATTCTTCCCTCGAATCCTCGCCGAAAAGCGTAGATGGTCTCGCGATCACCTGACAAAAGGGCATCCTTCGAATTCACTTCAACGGCATCTTATGTTACTCGACTCATAATGGTTATCATTGGATGGCCCTCATTCATATCTTTCAAGCCATTTTTATTTATGTATTGTAAGCAATCTGTTTTTCTTGCTGCCAATAGGCAGTTGTAAATTAGAATTGAAAAACAAAATATGTATTACACATAGACTCAATAAAGATTTTAAAAAATCAAATAAATTGACCTACATATTTTTCTGGTGAAAATTCAAAGTCAAAAAGTTGATCCGATTGCATTACTTTCTCTTAATAGTAACAAACAAAAATGATATTTAATATAAACAATAGGCAGATAAATACCCTGCTGCTTTGAATGGTCACTGGAGGCATATTTTTGGACTCCTTAGCAATTTTGGCAAATTGCTGGTTTGGAACTGGGCTTTCAGGAGAAAGTTGTACCTCAGATGATGGCACTTCAGTTAATAACTGTTCAATAGCAGTCCTTAGTTCATTAGGATCGTCCACTTTTAATGGGCTAATGTTAGGCGTTGGACTGCTATCCTGAAAAGAGAGAAAATAATATATTAGTTGACTTTTGAAGTGAAATATTGTATAGGATTTTTGTTTTTAACTGCAATCTTTGTGGCAATCAAGGGGCAGCTGTCAGCGGGAAATTTGGATGACTTGTTTTACGGCAATAACTTCAAAACAAATAAATTAAATAGAATCAAAACTTAGAATCACCTGCCTCATCTGTTTTGTTTGGCTGTTATGTCCTCAACACTTGCCACGTTCTGTTCTAAATAATAACTATGTGAATAAAATATTTACTAAAACTAGGTGACTAACCATAATAGCTCTAGTATCGGCGAGGGCGGATGTTCCTGGTTCATTTGATTGCATTACTATAGGAGCGAACTGAGCTTTCATCTGCGCTATTAACTTCTCGCCTTCTTCAGGACTGTAAATAAAAGCAACACTAAGTTGTAATCGACATAATAGAGGCAATAATTATTACTAAAAAAAAAATAATAATAACAATAAGGGCAACGCCTTGAAGTTCCAATTGAACTTCTCAATGTATTGCACAAGGGCTTCTTCACGCTCCCAAAACATAGGCAACGTATTCATTCTTGTGGCCATCCCAACAAAAACAAACCTCTAAGTATTAAATGTTTTGTTCTCTACTAGAATTACACTAAATATTAAAGTCATATAACGTGAATAAATGCTCACCTAACGAGGCTATTTATACAAATAAAAGATTGAAAGGAATTATCTTCTCCACTTAATTCCAAATATCCGTGAGTCCTAATATAAATGAATTCACCATTTTTTGAGAGGAGCCTGTAACAGCTGGATCCATAACTTTCTCCTTTGTAATACACTAAAAAACGAATAAAATTGATTAATTTTTTGAAAAAAGTTACCCTAGAATGTTTTTTTTTGAAATTTTAAGGGTGCTTGTTAAGTGAGTGAGGGTTAAAGGGTCTATTAGGAATAGCCAATAATAATAGACCACTCAGAAGCAGCAATGGATCAGATTTATGATCTACATGAAGAGGATAGAGCAAGCATATAGAAATCGCTGTCACAGGAGACAATAACATCCAAAAAACTGTTGCTAAAATAAATAATGTATCACAACATAAAAATAAATATTATGTAAATATTATTATTGAATATGCCTGTTGGAGGGAACAAGGGTGTATCAGATTGGCATGTAGGTTAACGGCTTTATTTCCCATGCCACGGAGAACCCAATTAATTAAAAATCTTTTAAGGCAAGTGGAAGAGAGGTAGAAAACGATTATCTAGAGGGGTACTTTCAGAATCACAGTAGAAAAGATTTCCAATTAGCACAGTACCCGAAGGTTCTCCAATCCAGTTTCTGCCTAAGAGATTACTAATAATGATGATAACAATAATATAAATAAGAAAAATATAAAGATTATTACTTTGCCTTAGTACAATCATCACCCACCGCACATCATCACTATGCATATACAAGAAAGCCGGACTTCCACTAACTTCATGCGCCAAATACCCAGATACTACGGATATCCTGCAAATAAAAAGATTTTACATTTATTAAATCACTTGTTATTTAGAAATTTAAGATATTGATTAAAAAGAAATGTTATTGATTTACTCTTAAGTAGTACCTATGATCAGAGTAGACAATTGTTCCATCGATAAGATGCCTGCTTATCCATTCTTCCTTCGTTGCTTCCAATATTGAATGGGCAGTAATTCTTTTCTCTCGACAAGGTTTCATTACAGCAACCAAAACCACATTATCATTGGTTAAATGCTCCCCTAAAACAGAATTCATAAATTAGTTATATAATATTCTTCAAGTTTTGTCTTTTTTTACAAAACATTTTTAGTGATAGCGTTTTTCTGTAACGAGAGAACACTTTTCTGATGTGAGTAGAGACTGAGAAGGCTCCTGGAGCCAAGGAACTTAAACGCTGATGCGCCTTAAATTCAACAAAAAAAGGAAGATAATAAAATCAGGGAAGAGTTTACTAAAAATAGTGGTTAGTGCATTGGGCTCTTTCACGAAGATTCTGTGTTCGTATCTAGCTAGCGGCCTTTAAATTTTCTCTTGCTATCAGCTCTTACAGTCCTATCTTCGAGGTAGATTTTGCCATAAGAGAACGGGAAACGGTAATGCACTGGATAAAAAGCTTGGAATGTCATTCATTCGTCGTGAAGATTCGTTCTTGGGCCACCTCAGACGAAGCAAAAGCCTCTCTCTGCTTGCCTCTATCTATTAACAGTTATTACTGCTCATCACAACATGGAAGATCCCAACCGCCGTGCTGCCTTGACATTGTTGTTTAAACTGCTGTTATAATCCACCAGTGTACCCAAAACGTATGACAGAAATATAAATTTTCTTCAAAACAGTTTCTTTGGCC
This sequence comes from Rhodnius prolixus, assembly GCF_049639745.1. Classification (NCBI taxonomy): domain Eukaryota; kingdom Metazoa; phylum Arthropoda; class Insecta; order Hemiptera; family Reduviidae; genus Rhodnius; species Rhodnius prolixus. The sequence goes on from NW_027411592.1 coordinate 20,127,120, forward strand.
ATTGCCCAAAAGAATCCATCTCCTCAAAATTTCAGTTTTGAAAAAACTAGATAAAATATAATTTTTTGTTTTGCTTTAATTAGATAAACAAACAAAAGAAACGTGCTCTAGTAGTCGACTGTGAAAAGATCATAGCATGATTTACATTTCCAGCCAGTGAGTTTAAACTCGTTAATGTTAATTAAAAGTTACACGTGAACAACAGTACAACCATTTCTGATGGGACTCCCTTAGAGTGCATTTAAAATAATACAGGATTGCCACTATCATTATAATTTATTATTATAATTGTTACACATTGTTAAATTAAAACCATACGTTAATTTATGCATTTAAAAATTATAAGAACTTTTTTGCTGAATTAATAATAAGTTTATAAAACTAAAAAAGCGAATTGAAGATTTTTTTGTTATCCTCGGCATTACCAGTATTTATTGCATTTACTACACCTACCAATATGTAGGTATAATGTCAATTCTTTACTAAATTTCTCTTCTTAGCCATCTTGGACATGTCCCCTGTACAATTACGAAGTAACAGCTACACTACTTCTTAGCAAAAGTTTAATGAAGCCCAAATAGAAGATTACGGGCATTTCAAGACATATTAAAGCACCGAGTCAATTATTTAGTTAGGTACTAAATAATACGAATATATTTAAATATATTATAAATAATTAATGAACAATATGAATGTAAATCAACTTTTCCTTAAAACTTATTCCATATCAAATGAAAATAAAAATTTCTACTTCGCAAAGCTTACGGGCCAGTTTATGATGGTTGTAGAAGATCTGTGAACTGAATACTCATATAACTTAACTCTTTCATATATCGTACTACTTTACATTCTTCAACCTTTAAAAGTTTTTCCTGTTTTTTCAAATCATTTTCTCTTTCGTATTAGATGTTTATCTAATTATCTTCCTAAGAGCTACAAGAAAAAGTTGTCTCTAACAAAAAAACTATGCGCGAAAGTGTTCGAAAACTGTTTCGAGAAATGATCTCAGGATTTGTACATAAAGCAGTTAATATTTTATCTGCTCATTCTTTAGATTAAATCGTAGGCCGTGAAAATGACAAAAAAAATGGTCAAAAACGGCGATAAAAGAATATCATCTATATTTCACAAACATCGTTCTTTGGGGCAATAACTTTTAAAACTGTCTTTTGACAAATGTTTAACTGTGGTTTGGATTTTCTCTAAATAAATAAAGCATTGAGATCGTACCCAATTTTTGGAATAATAAATGAAGCGGATATCTAGTTTTAAACTAATTAGTTTTAATTTAAAAAACGGAAATAAAACAATTTCTGCACATTCTCCTGGGCAACCGATTTTTAGCTCAAAATAAAATATGCAGAATGTTCAAAATTGATTGAATTAAGTAATCTTACTCAAAAATTAAATCGTAAGTGACCAAATTAAATCATTTAAAAAATGTATATAAAATTAAAATTAGGATATAAAAAGCAAAGTTACATTTAATGATTGCAAGAAAGACTTTTAGTGGGAGAAACATTTGAAATAGATTTTTCCTACATTTTTGCTACGCCAAATGCAATCTAAATTGCAACAGAGTTGTGAATTGTGAGCATGTGGTAAACATAAAAGATGGACAGTGTAAACATACAAACGGAAAAGGCATAAAGGATATACAATGTAAGTTACCATATTTTTGGATCTATTTCTGGCCTAAGCTAAGTTTTGAATTCTTCATATATCTAGGTTTATTATTTTTGAAGTATCTAGGTTTAGTATTTTTGGTTCTTATTAAATATAGAATTATTAAAATAAAGTTCCAATTTGGAAAAAACATAAAGGTGAGGATGAATGTTCTTATTCGAATTCTTTTTTTAACGAAATAGATATGATATTTTTTTTTTATGTCGAATAATAACCATGATCTTAAGTTACGAAAAAATTCTAGGCATTGAGGAAGACTTACGATCTGTGGGCGTCTGATCTCCCATATTTCTTTTAGCTCGGGTTCGTTCGAAAGTCCGACCAGGAGGGTAGCACAACACAGGAAATCGGCTAGGGTATTCTGCCTCAAGCCGGTACGTCGGTATCGGAACCTATTTCTATGTCCCGTGCTATGTTGAGCTGTATACGATGATCTATCAGGATAGTAACTGAGTCTATTTGAGCGTCGATGATGGAGAGGCCACAAATGCTCAAATTATGATTAGTATCTATTCTTCTACTATAATTCTTTTGGACGTAATACTTTTAATCTTCTCAGCAACCACTTCCTTTTCTGTTCTAAATAATCTCTACCCATCAACCCTCATCTTTACAGTAATTCCATCATAACCTTCTCCCTGCAACCACATCACCTTTTTTTCGCGCCAACAATGTCAGCTAGGGTTAGCAACAGTAAGGTAAAAGGCCAAATTGTTTTTAGATTTAGTTAACTAGAGGTATACTTTTGGGTAAGAGTAAGAAATAACGGGCAAAGTGAATACTTCTTGAATTTATTACGAATTTGAAGGGCAAAACTAAATCAGTCAGTATTGGAGCCCATATGCAAAGCCAAGCGTAAGCTTCCTTGAATTTGCACAAAAGGGCACGGCAACTGAATTGGAAGCATGTTCCCAAAAGCGTCTAAACTTATACCGGGGGTATTATCAGTTGTAAGGACTTCTAAAATAGTTCATCGAGAATAAAATAAGAGCCCGAAATAGGAATTTTGATTAACGCAAAGTAGGTCCAATGTGCATTATTTTATTTTCTGTTCAATGTGAACACTATCTTGAGAATAAATCTATCTTAGATCCTAGTCTTCAGCTTGGTAATAACTGGCAAAATATTAGAAGAAAAATAACATTTAAAGATGCACAATAAAATAGAAGACATCTCACCCTTCCAAGTCTTCAAACGAGGCATCAAAGTAATACTGAAATATTGCCAGTGAAGCTGCATTATATTAAAATTTATTTTGAAACTCAGGAATGTATTCTAAAAACTAAACCAAATTTCTACTTGTACACACTAAGCACACTTTACCTTTCTGTTTTTTATTTGAAGCCGAGCCTGGAGGTATCCTCAAATGACCCTCAATGTGGACATCCTCGTACTGAGGTTGATCACTTTTAGAAATAGCCCTATGTTGTAATTTCAAAAAGAACGATCGGCGTGTTCTTTTCATTCCTTCCAAATTTAGAATATCTTCCTCTGAAAATAAATAAAAAATTATCAATTATTACTTTGCTTTTGACGTAATCACACAAATATTCTTAGTCTCATAAAATGTTTCTTATTTCACTTATATTAATTATTATTAACTAAGTTTGGGCCGTATCTTCAGTCTTTTTCAAATCACAAATTACATTTTCCTTCACTTTGGAAATACAGTAATGCTTTACGTCCAACTACCAAATTAGGAGTAATTAAGTGTAACGGAAGCGACTAGCTAACATTCTTTACTAATAATGTATAATATACATTTAAGTATATTATAAACCTTTATATTATAAAGGTTGCAAATACATTTTAATAACTTAGTAGTAATTTGTTTTTTGAAATTACTGATTATTTTCAAAAGTTTTAATATTATTATTATTTTTTTTTTTTGGCGCATCAACAGCTGAGGTTATTAGCGCCTGGAGCTTTTTCCAGTGCACTGCCGGCCTCCGGACAGTGTTCTCTCGTTACAGACAACACTGTCCATCACCGGACAGTGAGCTGTAAGAAGCTCCTAGGAAGAGAAAATCTAAGGGTCAGCTGCTGGATTCGAACCCGGGACCTCCGCGTGGGAGTCCAGTATGCTAACCACATAGCTAATCCCTCCCCTCCTTTAATATTATTATTATTATTATAATTTTTATGATTTAAGGCGCGTCAACATCTAAGGTTATTGGCGCCCGGAGCTTTTTCCAGTGCACTGCCGGCCTCCGGACAGTGTTCTCTCGCTACAGACAACACTGTCCATCACCGGACAATGAGCTGTAAGAAGCTCCTAGGAAGAGAAAATCTAAGGGTCAGCAGCTGGATTCCGCGTGAGAGTCCAGTACGCTAACCGCATAGCTAATCCCTTCCCTTATATTATTATTATTATTATAATAATTATTTTATTATAGTTAATTTAGTGACCACGACTCTCTTAGAGTATCCAAATACCTCTTCATCTAATTAATGGCGCGCATTAACTTAATTACGAGATTACCTCGGATCCTAACTACGAGAATTCGTACTATGTAGCGAAACTAAATCTAAAGGAATGGGTTTGGACAAATCATCAGGGAAAGATAATGTTAAACAATACTTTAGTAAGGTACTGTATGTATTAAGACATCATAAATGAAGGAGGTAATTCCTTAAACTGCTACCAATGAAATACCATTACTTTCATACTTTCCTCTCAGCGAGGCAAAGGGCGGCCGATACGGATAAAGCTAAGTGCGTTCTCGCATACTTTGTCGCGTTCACTTTCTAGATACGATTGTACCGATAATTGCTAAAACTAAAATTGCGACACGACCAACGATTCGCTGTGGGCACAGAGGTGGATTTGAAATATACTAATTGATGTTTTACTCCCCGCAAAGAAAACTGCATTTCACAATGAAGCCGATTTAAGTGTTTTCTCTAACTTTTAATTCAGAAGGCCTTGTTTAAGATTACTTAATTTACCGTTATAAGTAGTTGGCGATAAAATAAATTATTTAAAAGGTAGTCCATGTGAGAATCTTGAAGAATTAGGGGTTTCAACTCAAACGGTTAATGTTGTCAGACATGATTCAAATTTATAAATTTTACTTTACAATTCCTTGTAAACAAAGAAAAAAAAAGGTAGAACTTGGATTTACATAGATGTATGAGATGTAATCAACTAAAAATAGTAATGGGTTTCCTTCCAATAAAATTACCATAAGCTCAGAATAAATTTTTATTGTTTTACATATCGTAGACCTACTCACAGAAGTTCAGTTTTCTACTGGACACTTCCATTGATTTATTTGAGAACTTGTTAATTGTTATCGATCTTTGAAGAAAAAGGACTACCTTTCCCCCCATAAGAATGAATTGGAAAGTTGGAAAGTTCACAATTTAAAAATGTACTTTTTAATGTTACAATACTTTACTAGCCGACAGTCTTTTCGTCAAGGAGTTGATAGATTGTCCTCTGCAACGCCTTTTCTCGCACTTGATGTTGTCTCCTTCTTTTTGCTTGATGATTGCCTGTCCCCAAATTAGAAGCCATTTCTCTTCAATCCGTATGTCCTAAATAAGCTAGTAAGAAAACCTTACCAGTTCCTACAGGCATTCAACAGTTCTGCTGGCATTTCGTCAATTCCAGGAGTTTTGTGATCCTTTATTATCATGATAATTCCACAATATCTTTCCTAAAGTTTTTTTTTGCTAAACTTCATACTAGAAATCAATAAAACGAGAAAGAAATACTACCTGAAGAAGTAGAAGGCAAGTCTGGATCGAAGTCTGGTTTTAAATTCATTTTCAGCTTATCACGATCCTCCGGACTGGTGATGGTAAACAGAGACTGTCCGAGCAGATCATTCTGAAACACATTTTTTACATTAGAAATTATACTTTAATGACCTGAAGGAAAAGGTAAATGAGATATCCTTTAGTATTCCAGAGTTTTTAGCGTAACTCTTAAATTCATCAGTGCTATTATTTCTATTGTTATTATTGACAAGATTTCAATCTTGTAAAGAGAAATTAAATGAATAAAAAATAGCTCTTTTTTTGGTTTTTTGCTCAAGCGCATTTGAGATGAAAATGGAACTTCTATAAGAATTCTCTTAAAAACCAAAATTAAAACTGGTAAAAGAGACAGAAATTCATTGCCTTCATACTCAACGGCAATAAGTAAGATCAACTTCTTAATTAGATTAATGTTATGAATAAGGAGGAAAAAGTAGTTAACTTTAAAGATAAGATCGTTCCAACCAATTTAAGGACACAGATGACTAAATCTACTACTATAAGGTAGATCGGCTTTATGTACATTTAACACTACCTGGACATTAAGGTGAAAATCGTGTGAAGCTTTTAATTAAAACCTCGATGTTAAAGATCGAGACAGATAAAAGTTTTATCTCTCAAACAAGGCTCTACGAGAGAGATATGGGATGAAATATAAATGCATTTCGTTTCTAGTTGATAACAATACATTTCATTTATGACTATATTAACATTTTCTAAATAAGATTTCGGAGAATTATGTTTACAAAGTAATTTAGGTAAAATAACTTCTTTAAGATATTAAAAAACATTAACAATTGGTTGTCATTAATAATGAAGCAATGACTTTGTACCTTATGACCCCAAAAGCCTCCATTTTTGAAAAATCGTAAAGCTGGCAGTGCTAATAATGTACGCGGCGGACCCTTCTGGGGTCGATCAAGTGGGCTGTGCATATATTGACCCACTTAGAAATGTCAGCGCCTTCTTCAAATTACCAAATTAGTTTTCAGTTTTTACAACCGAATTAGTTGCTATTTTAGAAGCTCTTAAACATGTACAATCAATGCAATATTTAGAATTAATAATTGTCAGACTGCCAAAGTGCTCTGTATAAACTAAAATCAGTTAAAATACATAAAATATATAACCATTTAATTATTAATACAATGAAAAGACTAATAGAATCGAAAAGTGTAGGAAAAACAGTAAGGCTGGTGTGGAGAGTAGACCATTGCGGAATAGAGGGCAACGAGAGGATGGATATAGTGGCGAAAGAAGCTGCATTGGGCGGTCCGTTACTATCGGTGTCTCTGCCTCATTCTGACTTTAAAGCCTGTAATAGGAAGGAGATAAACGAAAAGTGGCAAAAGACTTACTCAGAATCTCCTAACGGGCAATTTTATAAATCGTTAGTCCCTAAAGTAGGTCATAAACATTGGTTCCGCGATGGATCAAGCTCCAAACAGTATGTCTCCATTGTCAATAGAATGCCAAGTGATCATTACCTAAGTAAGAAGTATCTTCATAATATAGGTGAAGAGACATCCTCTCCTCTTTGCAAAACTTGTGACTGTCCAGAAGACATGGAGCACATTGTCATGAGCTGCTCCAAATATACATACCATAGAGATCAGCTTTTTAAAAATTTAAGATCTCAATTGCCGGCAAATATAACATACCTTAGCATTCTAAAGAATAGAAAAGCTTTTGATGAACTGGTTTTCACTTCAGTATCAGTCTTAAGGCTATCCTAAATAAAAATTAGGATCTATGAAGATAATTTTCAGGGGGCAGGTATTGCTCAAGTGGTCAAGAGTGTGGCTCTGTAGTTTGGAAAATCCCAAGTTCGAATCCAGCGTATGACTACTTTTTATTTGTTAAAAAAAACTGTTCAGAGTAAAGTATGAGCTTCCTCCTAGTCCACAACACCTGTTTGGTAGTTGGACGTTCAGCCCGTCTGAAAAAAATAGGCGTTTACTATACTCTAAAGATAATTTTTTGGCTAATAGTGTAAACTGATGCCAAAGGTGGGGGAAAAAATCCAAGTTATGAAATATTGGTAAGCCTAGGAAAATGGTCGCAGTTTTTCCGACGGAACTAGTTATAATACAGGTGTGCGGCTCAGATTATAAAATAAGGATGGATAATCAATTGTTTTTGCAAAACACAACTTTAGATAGTACGCATTGTTGATTTTGCTTGCAGTAGGCGCTAAAAAGACAGCAACAGTAGTTACAATGGATTTGTGTCTACAAAGTTGTTTACGGGAAATGTAACAAAAAAACAAAAAAAACAACAACAATTAAAAGCAAAGGACGTCATTGTAAACGACAAACAGACAAAAAATGAAGGACTGAGGAGGATTATTTTGCAAATAAGTCGAAACACCGCAGGAGGTTGGAATATAAAAATAAGAAACACATAATAATGATGAAAATGAAGCAATCAAAAATATGCTGATTAGCTAATGATGCTTGATTGTATTTTCATCCACGTTTCTTCTTATTGCTTGCAGAACAGTAAAGGATTTTGTGATATAAATAACTTTATTCTGTCCTCTTTACTAAAAATGTTAGCGAGGTTCCAATGCGATTCTGCACTGGATTCCCAATCGGCCTTGGGTTTCATAAAAAAAAGTAATATTTTTCTATTAAATAGATATAAATGAACCGTACAAAGAAAATATAACGTAATCTACGGCAAGGAAAACTGTTAATCGGTGGTTAGTGGGATAAAAGAAAACTATTTAAAAACATGTTTTTTAGACTCTTTGGTAGAAAGAAAAACGGTACACTTGATTTTAATTGCATCGAAAATAACGAAATGACAAAAGCTTTCAATTGTAAGTGCATTATTATAAAATAGATGTGGAAGTTATTCAAGAAAGGAAGATGCATATTGCGCATACTACACCAATCTTCGGGATTAACTAAAACCCCAGTTAACAGCCCGTGATATCTCTTATGGACCCAAATTTCAACCAGATTGAGCAATGAACCGTGAAAGACAGACATTCTCTTCTGCTTAGCGGTTTCACCGCTGAATCCAAAAGAGGATAATAATTTATCATTAACAATTCACCTCTTCTCTCAATTAGCCGTCACAGCTCTCGCAGAGATAGATTTGCAGAATCATCACTTACCATTCTAAATAAAGTAAATTCTTTTTGATTCCCTGAAGAAAAATGATCGCGAAGTAGCCAGCATTCGCTCAGTAAAATCCTTGTATCAGTATGCTCAGTAAAATTTTGTTATCAATTTAGAAAAAAACATCATCTAAAAAGAAAGAATCAGAGCTAACGGATTCATTCCAATGATGAAACCACAGGACTCAATTGATGATTTCATTATAAGATTTTTTTCGCATTGACTGCAGCGTCAATTAACTGCAATTCTGATCAATCTGTGCAAGGGAAGATTCAAGATTCTCAAACTATATTGTTTTCTCTTAATTCTTAATTCTAGCCTTTGGTAAACCTGAGATTGCTTAAAAGAGTATGGATGGACAAACTGCATTAAATAAATGAAATAAGTTAAAATAAATAATGAATAGGATGAACAAATAACTGCCAGTTTCAGTCATAATAAACTTTATTATGCCGAGTTTTCGACCTAGGAACATGGTCATCTTCAGGGTTAATTTACAATGTACTGTTTTACATCATTAGAGGGTTGGTATGTCTTCTGTGTCAGAGTCCACGAACAGACAAGACTGAAGACACACCAACCCTCTAATGATGTAAAACAGTACATTGTAAATTAGCCCTGAAGATGACCTAGTATCCTAGGTCGATAGCTCGGCATAATAAAGTTTATAATGACTGAAACTGATCAAACTGATCAGTTTATATGACTGCTCGCAATAAGATCCCAAACAGTACTCGTCAGCTCAGAAGCACTAACTGGACTGCCATAATTGGCATAGAGTACCCATGCTAGAAAACTGAGCAAACTGTAATCGGACCGTGCGTAGATCAAAATTTTTCAAAAAGATAAAAATATTTTATTTAAGATTTCAGTTAAAAGAAATAAAAGATCTTATTTAGATTTCAAAACTGATTTCTATAACAAACCAAACCAATGTCAAATTGATTTGAGATGAATCAGAGCAATCAGAGAACCATATCATAAAATAACAGTTTGGATCATACTCCATTCGTTTGGCATAGGAACGTTCCAAAAAATTTGGCCTACAAGTGAAAATTAATTAAAATTTTCCATCAGAACCGAAATTTTACTTGCATACAAATAGAACATCGATGGTTCAACAAATAATCACAAACCACTTGGTAACAACTAATCGTTTACTGCCTGATGGAACAAACCTTATTGTATACAAAACAGAACTCCAAAACAAAGTTAAAAACTTCATTACAGTTACTGTTTCTCCGTTAAACATTTAAGAAAAATAAAAACCCAAAAAGCAATATACTAAAAAGAAAACACAGCTAATGACTTCTAGCAGTTATAACTTTACTTTTACTAACAAGAAACTACAGAAACATCCCCACGTGTAACACATCATACACTTAGATAACACAAGCCTATAAAAATATTTTCAAGGACAGAAATTGTTTGTTATTTTGTTTTTCTAATGGAGAATTAGAGTTTTACTTTACTCAAATTGTATTAGATGTCCATGTTCTACGAAATTAATTTACATTTGTAATGTTTTCTTTAAAATGGAGATTACTAAGCATTCGTTTAAACTTTTAACGCTGCTGTATTTGAGAGTCGAAGAAGTTTCTTGACTTCTGAGACCAGCTCCATTCATGTCGATATGTTTTAAAGGGCGAATTTCGTTGAAATCACTGGACTAAAGTATAAGTAAATATTTTTACATTCAGAAATGTAAAATATGTACAAAAATGTTGACCGCACTCAACGTTGCTATACTAAGAGCAGAGATTGCAGCAACTGTACCAGTAAAGGACGATAGTCATATCTTCAGTTCATTTTAAACTGGCCAAACCGCTAAATTCCATTTTGTACTTCACCATATTAATCCATGGACATCTTTACCTCTGCATCAGAGTCATATCATTAAATTCATCTGAAGGCAATCCCGCACTTCGGAAAACATCAACAATTTGGTTCTTCATAGCCTACATTCTTTTGTGGCTTTCGAGCTTGCTGTCAGTTTCCCGATGTCCAGATAAACAGCGTGAATAACAACCGAGAAATACTTATCACAACTATTTTTATCATCTCATTTGCCTTATTGTAATAGCAAGATTAATGCAGATAATCTTCAAATTTATTATCATTGTGCTTCTGCTTCAGTAGATGATGGCACTCGCAACATACTAGAAGATATCTACTCTGTATATTTCCGGGATGAGATAAATGATTTCAAAATTAATATCTCTATAACTGAAATGTTGTGAGGAATGAGAATTGCAGATTTTTTAACAGAATTAATCACCAACTACCCGATATGGAAGTAATGGGATTGCGCATCTCCTTCATAAATTACTAAAGTTACTAACAAACTCTTCTGAATTGAACAAAAAGGGAAATTTCAAAATGCATAATCAACTTTATCTTAGTTAAAATTAACCAATTTTGTCTGCAGAATTCCACAAGTTACTAATCTCTCCACACTCCTTACTTCTTCATCATGACTACTACTGTCTGGAATACGACCATCTCACTGACGAACAGAAAACTTACCAAAAACCCTTCTTGCATTGTTTTATTTTTCACCTGAAGAAAGGTCAAAACATGACTACAAAGCTCAATTCTCTTCTTTAGTTGAACTGTTAAAATTAAAGAACTTTATTCTTACTTCTACCTGTGTTCCTTCTTGACTTATCGACTCAGTAATCTACTGTAACTAAACGATTGTCTAGAACTGACTTATCAAACCCCACCGCACTGTACTATTCATTAAAACACTCCTTTGGTACAGCTGGCAATAAATTTTGGAATTACCTGCCATTATAAATTAGGGAATTTAGAACTATTACTTTTTTTAAGAATAGATTGTATAATAAGATAGTAAATAAGATTATTTAAAGATTTTTCCATCCTGAAAACCTAATAAATAAACTGGAATTAAATAATAAAATGGAAAGAAAGGCAAACTACAGTAAAATAAAAGTGAATTCATAAATTATATTCAAAACTAGACCCGAATCAGGCAGAATTCTATATCCAGAATAATACAATAAATCTACAAAGAAAATCTCTCATATTAAAAGCAAGAGGCGAACTGTTAGACTTGAACTATCAACCATGGAGTAAGAATAGGGTGTTTACGTGTTCCTTGTGTCCCGGAAGATACTAGTCACTTCCTAATAATATGCCCAATTCTACGGGAATTTAGAAAGGGATATTTTGGTAAAATAAAATTAAATCAAGAGGAGGTGGTCAACTTATTAAATGGTACCAACTGGACACCACTTGCTAAATACCTAAAGTTATAAAATATAGGATGTTCCTGGTTGAGCATTTCCAACATAATCACAATTAAAGTAATAGATGAATGAGTCCGTAAAATACGGAAATATAATTTGTAATATTGAATATTAGATGTACTTTGTTTTGTATTTCAAATTAACTGTGTGAATACAGTGGTCAAAAAAAGTATTCATACACTTAAGTTTTCTTACTTTATCTACTGAACTTTTGTATCTAGGATGACTATTTCTTCAGCACTGAAATCGAAGATAGTAACAATGAATTTAATGCTCTCATTTTCTTTTATAAACATACAAGAATTGAGTAAAAAGCAGAAAAATAAAACCCTATTGAAAATTCATGGTCTTGTTTAGAGTGAAAAATTGAAATGTTCTTCCAAAAAAGAGCTCAGAACCAATTTAAAGAAATCATGGGCAGAAATCACATCTCAAGAGACACTAAACCTGGTAGAATCTATGCCAAGGAGGCTTCAGGCAATAATAAATGCAAAGGGATTGCTTACAAAATATTAGGTCTTTAGTTTTGCGTTAATTATAACACTCAGACTGAGTGTATGAATACTTATTTGGCATACAATAAATTATTTTTCTGCTTTTTAATCAATTTATTATGTTTATAAAAGAAAATGAGAGCATTAAATTCATTGTTACTATCTTCGATTTCAGTGCTGAAGAAATAGTCATCCTAGATACAAAAGTTCAGTAGATAAAGTAAGAAAACTTAGTGTATGAATACTTTTTTTGACCACTGTATATATTTCTGAACTAATAAAAACAATAAATACTGTAATTAGAGGTTAAACTCAAATTATGCCATTCGCAAGACGCCATAAAGCCACTGTCTTGTACGCTTTTTGGTATATATCTGTATTTGTATTTAAATGTTTTGTAAAATAAAAGCATTTATTCATTCATTCATTATTTCAAGATTTAAAACCTTTTTTTCTGTTTTAATTCGTTCAAATCTCCTTTCACTTCATTCATTTCTATTTTATTTTATTTATTTTTTTTTCAGCTCCTTATTTATCAATTAGTGGTGATGGGAATTAATATCCATTAATATTTTAATTAATATTTTGCCGTATTAAAAAGAGCTTAATATTACCACTCGAACTTAGATGACCAATTGTAACAATATTGTCCACATTCTTCTGGACCAATGTCTCTCTCGACATTTTAACTACACAACATTTTCTAGACATCTCTCACAGTGCGGCTGTTTGTTTAATTAAGTTTGTACCCGACAGTTATGGCCATCTGGTAGCTAAAGAACATCGCCGTCTTGGAGTGCACACAGTTTTATTCATGAGTTAGCATTATGATATTCTCTAATCTAATCTTATTAAGAAGTTATCTAACCGCATCTTATAGTACCACCGTCTCATATCGCGCATATCTCAGCATCGTCAGCAACAGCCTCTCTCTGAACTGTCCGTTTATCACTCAACTCACCGTCCTACTCTCTCAGGCGTCATTAAAAAAAGGAGACTTTTTTCTCATTTATCTACCTCAAATATCGGGGGGCTACCTCTCATAGGACCCTTACAAGAAAGCCCCCTTCTTTGTACAAAATTAATGAAGTTTATAGCTTACCCAGATCTCTAAAATGTTTCTTTTAAAAATAATATTTATAAATTTTGCAAGAATTTGAGATAGAGTATCTTAGTCTACAGAACCTTGTTGTCTTTTTCTCACAAACACACAGATCAGTGACAAACCCTCAGTATAGACCAGGGGTCAGCAACCTATTTTAAGTAGAGAGCCATTTCTCCTTAAATAATCTTAATAAATCTTACCAAGAGCCGCAAGGATGATAGTGTGAACAACGCTGTAGATCATTTTGTATTCACAATTTATTATTTTATGATATTCAATAACATTTAAATGTTTTATATATTTATTTTCACATATTGCAAAGTAAATAAACAAATAAATAATAACTTAACCAATGAAAAGGCGGCAGTCTTACAATATAAATCAAGTACTTTATTTTGATATTGTATAATTCTCTTCAATTTCGAACCTATCACATTTAAAATTATTTTTGAAAAAATACCTTTAATATATGGAATTTTCATTCGTTTCAATAAAATTAAAATATAAACTATATTTTGGGCACGCTGAAGAGCCACACAATTTGGATAAAAGAGCCGCATGCGGCTCGCGAGCCGCTGGTTGCCGACCCCTGGTATAGACGATCGTTCTTGCCTTGTATAAGCAGCCATAAACCCACAATATATCCAAATGTGGTACTGCACTTTTTTCCTTAGATTCACATTAGGTTTTTTTTCTGTCCGAGTTTACAATATTGAAAAATACATTAATCAAATAAATGAGATCTCGAACTTGATTATATTTGTAACAAGATTGGTGACCTGTATTAACTAAAAGTGTCAAAATCTTTCTGTTTCATTTATTACATTGCAGTGCTTACATTTTCTATTTTCATCGAAACCGAATAATGTTAAATGCTAAAATAGATACTTTTTTCATTCTTCTATTTCATACTAGCCGAAAATTGAAGATGTTTTTCCTGTCCAGGAAAGCACAGTATGCAAATGTGCATTAACCAATTAAATTCAGTTAATATTTGAAATAATTATTGAACTATTTAAATGGTTCCGATCCACAAACTAATTGCGCAATAGTTCATTCAAATAATTGTTTAGTTATTATTATATTTGTTTATTTATCCAGATCGATAGATATGTGTTATTGTTCAATTCTTTGAAAAGACTGTGCGTAGTTCCAATTGGTACATCCAAAACTTTGCAGTGGAAATACACAATAACAGTTCACTTAGAAAGCGTAAGAAGGGCTTATTCATGGTCAGGGATGACTTTAAATGAGTTGGACCGGGAGGACTTCCTCAGCTGAAATACTGTACCTTAAAACATACTTTGTTGGTCAATTCCAAATCTTTGTGCAGTTGAATATTTCCTTGCAAATCAAGAAGCGTTTAAGGCAATTCTGACTACTCTAATTTGGAACTTCAAACTTGATGATCCTCAAATTCTAAATTTGGTCACTAAATTGTATTTTAGTAAATATAATACAATTTTTTATTTTCTATTAGTCAACTAGTAAGATAACTTATTGCGGTTGTGCAGAAATATGTTTTGAAATACAATTTTTGAGGTCCTTGAATCTCAAAAAATAAAAATAAGTTTTGACGTACGTGTGTTTATTGTGAACAGCAAGTCACAAATTAGGAAAATCACAGAAAAAAAAAAAAAAATCGAAATTTTTAATTATTGCCACAATGGGAACGAAAATAATAGGCTATTGGAGAAAATCAGCCACCAGAATTGCCATTAACCAGTTAAGCGTGGAATTTAGTTTTTTTAAAAAAAAAAACCCACAGTGTGCAGAATTAAAATCAGACAGTGACGTATTTATACGTCGAACACAGGGCAAAACAACCAAAAGTTTACAACGTCATAATAGTCTCTGCAAGCGACTTTTTCTGCAATCTCTGGGGGGTTGAGATTACAGAGCATTCTGTGCTCATTTCAAAATCTTACACAGCATCGCGTATGCATTGCTCTAGTTAACTAGGGACACAAGAGCTTTTACAAGGAAGAAAAAGAGCTTTGAATTCTGTGCAAAATGAAATCATGCTCGTACTGAGGTCTGAACCTCTATCTAAGGTAAAATCGGCATTGCACAAGGGTTGAGAGCTTTTATTTGTGTACCTAATTCCCAATCTCTAATGCGGAGACCAAACATGTACCAACCACTTATCATTTGGCTGACTCCCTCCACCACCCTCCGTATAAAATACTCGGCATTCTATTGGTAAGATAAAGTAAATTACCCACCAAATAATATTCTTATTGTATTTTATTTATATTTCGAGTTTTTATAGTTAATGGCAATTTTATATTTTTCACGTGTATACATGTTGAACGCACCGAAACAGAGATTTGGTTTGACGTGTATACACGGAAGCCACTTTTCATCTTTTGTTTGAAGTTTTCTTAGAAAACCGCTCTAACGAATTTCCCTTAACTTCGTGCGCTGCTCATTGCACACATTGTAGAATCTTGAATTTAGAATATTTACCACGGAAAATGCTTTTTAAAATAGTTATTCAAAATTGGTAGGTTAAGTTTTCCTTTACATTGCAATTTAAGTACGATAAGCGGCCTTATCACACTGTATAATAATAGAAACTTTAAGTAAACTTACAAATTTGATAAAAAATGCTTGTGCGGACTTTTTTGTTTTGTTTAGCTACATTTCGCACAAAGAAGTTTCAACGAAAATTTTATTACGTGAATTGTGCCAAGAGAAAGTTTTTTAAGGAAATGGTATCATCGAGAAGGAAAAATGAAGCCACTGTAAAAGAATTATTGAGGAAGTTGGTTATTCTAAATTTAGTCCAAAAACAGATCGAAGATACTAAAACCAAACTTGCGCAGCATATCCTTAATTTCTGTTTCACTTTAACATTTTTCAACACTTTACTACTTTTTAATTTATCTACGAACATTTTGTATGACGTGCTAATATTACTACTTTTTTTTTTCGACCCATCGACTGCTGAGAGTCATTAGCGCCAATTACTGTTATCTCTTTGTAAGGCAGCAATAAGTCGACAGTTTAAACAAGGTGTTTTCCTTCTTGTTTCTATTTAGTTGAAAATAGGCTAAATTATGTCAAACAACACTTCTAAACCTTACCTATTAACAGACCCTCCAACAGTTGGGTAGATTTCACAACGGCCTTCAAAACATTTCTGCACAATACTAAGGATAAAATTCTGGCGAAAGAAGCAGTAAGATATTACTACGTAAAAGTAAAAAAGTATCTCCTAAGCATTCGGACTTCCTAAAGTAGTAATAATCAGAATTTCCGTTCCGACCATCTGCAGCCTCCTCTCGAAGAGGCGTAGCGCCAAAATCTTGATATTTTACAGAAATTATTTACCCACTCATCTTCTTCACGATCCAGTCCTAAAATCTCATAGGTAAATAACACTGTTCTCTAGCTAACCTTTCTTAAGTGCCTTCGGCAAAAGGCAAATCTTCTTCGGTTCCCTTCTATTTAGCTAAAATATGCAGGCCATGGTTCTTCATTTAGAGTAATCTTGGGAAAAACGAAGAAAATGAGAACTTCAAACCTACAACCTTTTTTCGTAGATTATAAATCAAAGTATGAAGATGCAAATATCCAGATGTATGGCAAAACATTCTACAAGTTGTAAAGGATTTTGGTGAGAGCGATCGACATACATATTGCTGGAAGGACTTCAGGAAGTTTTCTTTAGATTATTTGGAGTTTCTAAGGAAGTCGTGTACGATGTGTCCTCGAACTAGCTATATGAAGAACTTACGAAGTGTGGCTATTAAATAATGAGACTATTGCTGTAAAAAAAATTATTTTAAATTTATACATATTTAGTTATTATACAATATACACCCCTCCCCTAACCCTACAACGCTCCATGCGAATTTACCATTGTTCGAAACAGTGCTGGAAGTCTTTTTCTGTGAGCTCCTGCATGACGCGTGCCGCTTTTTCTTTCACAGCTTCAACGGTCTGAAATCGTGTCCCTTTTAATGCAGATTTGACTTTGGGGTACAGATAAAAGTGACATGGGGCGAATAAGGCGGATGGCCTAAAACTGGGATGTTGTACTTTTGGCTAGAAACGTCCTGACAGACAATGCAGTGTGAGCCGGCGCGTTGTCTTGATGGAGAACCCATGACTTGTTCTTCTACAAAGTGGGTCGTTTTTTCCTTACTCTTTTACGGAATTGAGCAAGCACCTCACGGTAGTAATTAATGTTGATTAATTATAATCGATATTTTCATCCGTTTTGGATGTGGAAGGGCGACCCGGGCGGTCATAATCTCCGAAGTCTTCTCGGCCATCTTGGAAACGCTTGAACCACTCAAAAACTTGCGCACGTGATAAACATTCATAGCCTTAAACTTCTTTTAATAAAAGATAAGTTTCAGTAGCGGTTTTACCCATTTCATGTGAAATTTCACAATTCGTTGCTCTAATACATTTGTAGTATCATGTTTTCGGCAAAACGAAAGAAACACCACTTACACAAACGACCGGTTCCGGTCAGACAGATTTCTCTACAAACACGTGAGACGCTACAATCGAAAGAGAAGGCTTACGCTGCACAGCTGTCGGTCGTTGGGATTTGGCGCATGCATAGTTCTTCTATAGCAGCATCAGTCTCGTTATTTAATAGCCACACCTCGTTTACCCAAAGATTAAATAGCAAAGCAAAAACAAGCTTTTATCTATTTCCGTTTATGTGTCAGTTCTAATCGTTATGTCTTGTATGTGCGCTTCGCACAAGTTATTTAACGAGTACGCCTCCCAAATGAACCACACAGAAATTAGAGCTTAAAGAATGTTTTTTTTTTTAGGGATAAGAGATGATGTGGTAGCTCCCCATCCACTAATAGCATGATTATTGTGACTGGATAGTATTAACTATTAATACGTTGAATACGTGTTAGAGGTGATTGTTGTTTCAGCTAATCAACTATAAAAAGAAGTATTGACATTGTGATTTGCACGTGTATTGTGAAATGATGAAGAGCTCTCTCCATCGTGGAAAGAGAGTTTAGCGCTGGATGTTGTTATATTGATTACTTTGTTGCATTTACTTTCCATAGCAACCAGAGAATCTCTCGTCTCTCTCTTCTCTTTCTTTCAGATTCATAAAAATATATTTATTTATTTATTCCTTTCTGATTGGCTGTCGGCTATTTCCTTCTTTATCAAACCACCTCTTCAAAAATTCTCTAAAGAACAACCAAACTGTATTCTAGATTACAAGGTTTTTTTATGGGTTTTAATTCCTTGATTTATGAAAATAACTCTACCAATTTAGAGCTTGATTCAGCCATAGTTTCGAACTACTCTGCCACAGACAAGGCACGACTTGTTTGGTAGTACTTCGAAATAGAAAAGAACTTCTTAATCTCACACTTCTTCATCTTGCTGTGAGGATGGCAAATCATATTACCAACTTTCAGAGGAGATGTTTTTGGGGAGATGAAAGAAAGCAGACTCTCTCTATTCTTCCCGACAATTCCCTCTGCCCAATTTAGTTTTTATAAATCAAAATGTTAGACACGCATATTCTATACTCTCAAAAGGATAATATTAATAGGTATAATTAATATTAAAGGTAATAATATTGATTACTGAAACCAATTATCACTCATTAGCAAGTGATCGTAAATAATTTAATGCTACAAATTATTCTCTTGTCAGCATAATCGTTTTCTTGGTTGACTTCCGGTGGAGCGCACCTTAAATTAAAAAAAAAAGACGAAAGAATCTGAACTTAATTGCATTATAGCTAGCATTATTTTCGCAAAGTTTCTGTATTAAGTGTTTTCCCACTGAGTTCTCTTTCTAAAGGCAGCCACACTAAAGTGTATTTCTTGACTTTGAACAACTGAGTACTACGAACAGCTGATTATTTGAATAAATAAAATTCAATGAGTAAATGCTTACATTTTTTACCTATGACCATTAATTACACCAGATTGCTCATCCTAAAGAAGTCTGACAAAATAGTCAAAAGAGTAAGTTTCTCCTTTGTTATAAACAAAATAGTCTACATTTTACTAAATATTACCCTGTATAATATAATGAAGAATATTTAATAAAAACAAATCAAGGGATCATTCCCTTCGTATAGAACTGTATATTTTAATTTAAAAAGAAAATGGAATAAATTCTTCAAGTGGGGCTTAAATTTATATATTTTCGAAAGAATAACATAATTGTATAAAAATAATGTTAATAAAAACGGTCTAATGAAGTAACTTTCATTTATTAAAAGAAAGAATTAATAAAAAGCAACAAAAACAGTTGCAGTATGGCTTTTAATATTAATTAAACTATTAAAAGAAGAAAATCTAAACTAGAAAATAGAAAGAAAGAAAATGAATTCTAAAAATGAGGATTAAGCAAAAGGTGGAAGTTTTAGAATACTAAATACGAAGTAATATTCAAAAGATTTGTAGGAAAATAGAGTTGGTATGATTAAGCTGCGTATTGTAAAGGCGGGGAAAACGTAGAGACAACGTTTAACATTGAAATGGCAGAGGAAGGATTTGCAAGGAATAAAATAATCCTTAGGTAAAATAGTAATAAGAAATCTGAGGATGTTAGCGAGGATCAGCTTTATACGTAGACGGAGATTAACATTGGAATGTTAGCAGCAGACCAAAGAGATTTGAAGAATGCTTTGGTTATGCAAAGAAAGAGATAAAAAAGATGGTCGTTCTGGAAGAATAAACGTTTCTGTTTTCTCCTTCGATGGCTTCGTAATAGATTAAGGAATTATCGTTCCATCAGGAGCCAGTAGGCAAGCCAATCTTTCATAAGTACGTTTACAAGCTTACCACCAAACATGACTGTTTCTTATCGTGGGTGTCCCTGGCCATTGCATCATTTTGTCCCAGTATATTTGATAAAAATGGAAAAGTGCCAAATACTCCATAAACCCTATAAATAAAATTTGCTATAATACAAATTATAGAATTCAATCTCCGCTTGGCACGCATATCTGCATCAGTAAAAGTTACATTGCACTGCAAGTTGAGCTGCAAGTTCTACTGAATTCATTGACGCAATAAAGGACTAAGAATTTTTACAAAAATATTTTCTTCAGTGAGTGATCTAGATCAACATCTTTAATACTTAATCAATTATCTAAGCAGATCAGCTGTGGCTTGTGACTCGGAAAGTATAGGCGAATTTCGCTCTTGAAATCTGTGTTGTTTTCAAAGGAAAAAGTGTACTGTTTAATGTGTGGAGATTCTCCTCTCATATAGTTTAACTTTTAGTGCATGTTAAAACTCTAAGTTGTGATGTAGGTACCAAAATATTTTATTTAGTCCTACAAATATAAACTGAACTTTTAAGGTTAGTTGGTAAGTTATTTGAACATTTTGTTTTATATATTATAAATATTTTATTAAATTTAATTTAATTAAGTGTCCATATGGAGCGTAACCATGCAACAACCAGCTGTGATCAAGATGACATGAGCATCACTGATACAGTTATAAATAAATGTTCAAAGAGAACAAATACATCTTCCAATACTCAACAAAAAAATAAAAAAAATAAAGGAAAATCCCGAAAGACCTCCGCTACTGAGGACGACGAGATCTTCGAAGATAATACAAGTATCCACCAATCATTAGAATCTCTCCGAGAAAATCCTCCGTCAGCAAATGAGACTGATCATTCTCCGGTAAAAGCAAGCAATTGTGAATCCAAATTTTACACTCCTAATCCATTTGCACCACTGAGTATAGAAGATGAACCAACACATGAAGAAAGTCAACCTGCTAAAAACATCAAACCACCTCCAATATTCATCAAAAATGTGTCCAATTATGTAGAATTCTGCAAAGTACTAACTCAGATTATTGGTCCAGACTCGTTCGAATGTAAATCCAGTGTAGACAGTCTACGGCTGTCCACAAAGACAGTGGAAGCATATAGATTGACAATACACTATCTTCAAGCCAATAAAGCAGAATACCACACCTACCAAATTAAAACAGAAAAAGCATTCCGCATTGTAATTCGGCACCTTCACCATTCCACCCCAACTGAAATAATTAAAGAGGACCTGGAACGCCATAATTTCAAAGTTAAAGGCGTAACCAATGTCAGACATCCAAAATCAAAATTACCGCTTCCATTATTTTTCGTTGATCTTGAGCCCCAACTAAACAATAAAGATATTTTCAAATTAAAAACGATTGTACATACAAGAATTAACATAGAAGAACCACACAAAACAATAGAAATTCTACAATGTAAAAGATGCCAACAATATGGCCATACAAGGTCATACTGCAATCATAATCCTAGATGCGTAAGATGTGCAGGTATGCATCCATCTTCAGAATGTAAAAAACCAATAGAAACTCCTCCAACATGTGCACTTTGTCTTGAAGCTCACTCAGCCAATTACAAAGGTTGCACTGTTCACAAAGAACTTCAGCGCCTCAGGAGAAGAAATATATATGCCAAAAATGGAATCTGGCCAGATCAACATCAAAATGGTTCATCACAGCAAACTGCTCTTCCTCCAAAAAGCTCCGAATTTCCTGTGCTTCCTGCTAAACAATCTACTCGTGAACAACCTCTACCAACCACCACCAGCAACAGACCTACATATGCAGAAGTTGCGGGGCCTTCAGCGATTCGTCCAGCTCTTACTCAACCATCCCCTATCTCTCACGATCTCACCTCTCTCCTTAACACATTCTTCTCCGAATTTAAGTCTCTTATCACTCCACTCATCACACTACTCACTTCTCTGGTAACAGAAATCATTCCTAAACTCTCACGTTGAACTCTAATCTGCAGCAATCACTCGCAATTCTCCTTTGGAATGCAAATGGTTTGAACTCTCACAGAGACGAACTGGAGATATTTCTAAATGACAAACGAATTGACGTTGCACTTATTACTGAGACTCACTTTACTGGACGATCCAACTTTTACATAACCGGATACAAAACGTACAGGACTGATCACCCAGACGACACATCTCATGGTGGCGCAGCTATTTTAGTCAGAAGCACTCTAAATCATCATCAAATTCCTTCCTACCAGAGAGAATTCATTCAATCCACGGCCATTTCTCTAGACTGCCAACCTCTAGGGTTCAATCTAGCAGCAGTTTACTGCCCTCCTAATAAAGCTATTTCAGCAATGGACTTTCAATCTTTCTTCCACTCTCTAGGGCCTAAATTTCTTGCTGGAGGAGATTATAACGCCAAGCATCCTCAGTGGGGATGTCGTACATCCAATCCACGGGGACGCACACTGCTGGATGTTCTTTCACTGAAACAGTGCAATGTTCTATCACCAGACCGACCGACATACTGGCCTACTGCACAGTCCAAACTACCTGACATTCTGGACATCTTCATCTCTTTTAATACGACGTCCATTTACAAAGACATCTATACACTTACTGACTTATCTTCTGACCACAGCCCTGTACTCCTTACACTCAGTGTAGTACCCAAACCCACTCCTTCACCTCCTACACTTATCACTGGGCCTGTAGACTGGACTCTCTTCCAAACTACCTTAGCAAACAAACTGAACCTGTTAACATCATTAAAAACCCCAAATGAAATAGATAACGCAGTACAGACACTTACTATTTCCATTCAAACTTCTATTTCCGAATCCACCAGATGCACTTCACTAAAGAATAATTTTCGACCACACAATGTACCTATTGCCATAAGAATGCTAATAAGAGAGAAACGAAGAGCCCGTGCTGTGTGGCAACACACTCGCTACCCGAGTGACAAGCTGACCTTCAACCGACTGACGAGACAGCTGAAACGAGAGCTTCAAAAACACAGATCCCTGAAGTATGACGAGTACGTGACCTCTCTGGTATCTGACCGCAAATCTCTTTGGACAGCCACCAAACGTCTTCTCAGATATAAATTTGTCTCCTCTCCTCTCAAACGTGACGACGGATCTTGGACAATTACCGACAATGAAACAGCGACAGAATTTAAGAACTACTTAACTAACGTATTCACTCCTCACCCAGATATTCAAGACGAGTCACACAGCACTGACGTCATAGCAGACCTAGACATCCCTCTCCCACTCTCGTTACCACCAAAACCATTCACTCCGTCTGACGTTAAACATCTAATCAAATCCCTACCGTACAAAAAATCTCCAGGATACGACTTGATAACAGCACAAATTCTTCGCAATCTTCCAAAAAAAGCAATCGTTTTCTTAACATACATTTACAACTCAGTTCTCAGGACAACATACTTTCCCTTAACTTGGAAATTCTCTGTAATAAAAATGATACCGAAACCTAATAAACCTTTACACCTTCCAACCTCTTACCGACCTATTAGTTTGCTACCGATTATGGGAAAAATATTAGAAAAACTTCTACTTAAACGCATCTACCCTATTCTGGAATCTGCGACTGTAATTCCAACACATCAGTTTGGCTTTCGACAACAGCACAGCACTATTCAACAGTGTCACAGAGTAGTAGACGCCATTGCTTCCTCTCTGGAGCGGAAACAATATTGCTGTGGGGCCTTTCTCGACGTGGCTCAGGCCTTTGATCGAGTCTGGCACCCAGGACTATTGTGGAAGTTAAAGAGTGCTCTTCCATCAACTTATTACTTGATTATACTATCATTTCTTACCGACCGCTTCTTTAAGATAAGTTATGGATCTGCCTCTTCCGACTACTCTCTGGCACGGGCTGGTGTACCTCAAGGAAGTATTCTCGGACCGCTTCTCTATACTGTGTACACATCTGACCTACCAACTGACTCAAACACACTGCTCTGCACTTACGCTGACGATACTGCTATTCTCTCTTCTAACTCAGACGCCACTACAGCCTCCTCTCATCTACAATATCATCTAAACAAACTTGAACCCTGGGCCAAAAAGTGGAGAGTCAAATTCAATACTCAAAAGTGCGAACAGATAACTTTTACTCTGCGTCGTAATTCTTGTCCCACTTTAAATTTTAACTCAATTCCTCTTCCTTCTGCTAATTTAGTTCGCTACCTTGGGATGTACATCGACAAAAGACTAACGTGGAATCCGCACACTAAACTGAAAAGACTAGAACTCAACCGACGAAACAAATTACTGTTACGACTAATTGGCAGACAATCCAAACTACCACTGGAACATAAACGACTAATATACAACAGTGTACTTAAACCGATCTGGACTTACGGACTTGAGCTGTGGGGTTCAACCAAACATTCCAATTCACAAAGAATACAGTCCTTCCAATCAAAAATTCTCCGACAGATTACAAATTCTCCATTTTATGTGTCTAACTCTTCTCTCCATAACGATCTCAAAATCTCATACATAACTGACGAATCTAAATCTAAATATAGAAAATTCTTTGACTCTCTTCTATTCTGTACCAATCCTCTTGTTCTAAATCTCGCCTCCACAACGATTCCAGATCGTCCTCCACGACGACTGAAACGCTGTTGGCCTCGTGACAATCTCCAGTAATGTAAGAAACTCCAGCGAGAGTGTTGCCGGTGGGCAGCTTCTCTCCTCATGTTGATCCAGTCAGGAAGACTTCTTTTATCGTATTCACTTATTACGAATTCTATTCTTTGTAGATTGTGAATATCAAATAAATTAAAAAAAAAAAAAAAAAAAAATTATCTAAGCAATGATAATTAAACCTAACAAATATTCGGAATTATTATTTTTTTTAAATTTAAATAAGGGTGCCTTAAATTGGAGCTCTCTTCACCTGAAGTGAATACATACCATCGAGATCTCTAAAAGATTCATCAGCATAAACTTGTAACACATTAAAATCGACGTGATAATTGATTCAAGCGATAATTTCTTATTTTCAGGAAGTACTTAGAAAATTTGGGAATTTTGTCTTACATAGAAATAGTTCTCAACGCTGCGTGTTTTTCTATAGTTCCATTTTGTGTGCTGTTAACGAATAACTCCTATACAACTGTCCGGTCGGACTGTATCACTATTAGTGACCACTTTAAAAGAAAAACAGAGTAATTAGAGGTTGTATATTATTTGAGATAACTAGAAATAAATATAAAACTTATTCAAAATTTATCTGCCACGAAATTTTTCAAATTGCGAGAGAAAAACACAAGAAAATTAAAGCTAAAACAGTAATAGTCTTAGCAGATACATCAGCTATGTGTTGCATATGTTTTACACTATACTACCAATGTGCTACTTGGTGTTAAGCAATAAAGAAGCGAAATATATCTTTAAAAAATGGGTAATCATTGACTGCATTTACCGTTTGATATCCGAGTAGCCCTTCAACATGACTGGATATGAAAACAATCTTCCCTGACGAAGTGACAATCAACAGGATTCCTCCCATCACCTGCAACAGAAATATAAAGTTACTAACTAACTCATTTTCAAGGCTAGAAATCATCACATGAATCAATATTCAAAGTGGAAGGTAAATGATCGATGAAAACCAACAATGTTATTTTCGAGTCTTAAAATGAGCTAATCGGGAATGTCTTACTAAACGATTCGTTTTATTTCTTATAGTTACGCTTTACTTTCAACTTCAGGGTTTAGATTGTAGGAGGATATGGAGAGCTGTGATGTTTGTAAAAATGAAACTGGAGGCTGTGTCGTGCGTGATCAAATGAACTTCTATTTAATGAAGAAGTAAGCATGAATATTCTGTAATGCGAATAAGCTAAAAAAATATTTCTTCCCTCATAGTCTCTGAGTAAATCAGCATTGCCAAATACAGAAAGTCATTGCCGACAATTAGTCTAAAGGTACTATTGCTTTCTAGAGTTCTTGGTAGGCTCCAAAGGAGTCCCTTTTTTTTGGCTTTTAGTAACATAGTCCAACGCTTGCGCTCTTAGATACTTCTCATTTCCTCAATGAATTCTTAACTTGCCTGATATAGTTAGGTAAATCGGGCTGGAATGGCGGCCGTTGATTCTGTTTGTTCATGTTATTTGAGATAACTCAGCATAATTGTTCTTTAACATCTGTAGGTTCTATTATTAACTAGCCGAGCGGTTAAGAGGCGAGACCTGCAAAGCTAATATGCATTGTGATACTGGGTTCGATTCCCAGTCTTGGCCTTGGATTTTATTTAATGGTTAAATGAGAAATAGTAAAGTATGTTTGCTAGTCGCCTCCGTCCACGACACCTAGTAAATGGTAGTTGGACGTTAAGCCCCGCCTGAAAAAATAGGCGATTACTTTACTATTATTAACTAACCGATTGCTACAGTTTATCGCTGTTATTTCTTCTGATTCTGAGGATGTTAACTAATAAATGCGCTGCTTAGATAATAAGTTCCATATAAAATAATAGTTATTTCACAACAAAATTTAATTAGAACTTTCCAATGAAAACACTTTGTCAATTCAATTTAATGAACAAATAAGCAAATGAATGTATCTAAGTGTTCTATAAATGACATCTTTTGAAATATATGTTTTTGTAGAAACCAAAAAACAATAAGAAGTTTGAATAAACAAACCTGACTGAATAACGAATAAAAAATGAATGAATACAAAAATATTACTCAAATCTTTAGGAATCGGGCAAAAGTTTATTGCTTCGGAGGATAATATAAAACAAATGTTAAAAACATACAAGAAATAAAGCCCAGAATGACAAATGATCGTAAATAATCTGAGATAGCTTCTTGTTCTATTGTTCAATGTTTTAAATGATACGGTGGCCTGAGCAACTACAACGAACAATGTTGTATGAATTATAGGTTTGCTGATTAAGATAATATGTAAAAATAAATAAGAAATTCATATTTTAAATATAATAAAAAGTAAGTTCGTGTTTATGTGTACTGACCAAGTATAACAACAATATCAATAATATTATGCGAACAAAATGAATATTAATAATTAGATATTGTTTTGTTAGGATTTTTGTACGAATATTTTTTGATAAAACTTTTGATTGAGGCAGGTATATAAAGGTTTGAAATATCAACGAAAGCATGGTCAGTTACTCAACAATAGAAGCAATAACAACTTTGACACTACCAAGGTAAGTTAATAACTATATATGTACAATATTTAAGTAAATAGTTAAAGAGTTCACTACCAGTGTTGGAGCAACAAGCTTCTGTATTTTACTCTCCAATATTTCGAACTTAGTTCAATATTTGAATTCCTTTTGAATATCGGCTAACGTAAATAGAACTGTCACAGAGCTGTGGTTTAGTAAGCTAATATTAGAGCTTACACGATTAGCCCTTATACATACTTGATCGTACACTTGAGACAGAAACTGTACTAAGTATTTATAGTACCATGATGACAAAGTATCTCCTTTTCCAGAGACACACCACCTCCTGGAAATCGAATTTTATTAGAAAAAAGTTTAAAATAAAAATGGTTCAGAAAATTCGTACTACCAGTTAAGTGATTTCGATCAAAGAAGAATGTTTGGCTACAAAATTATTTTTTTGGGACATTCTATACGAGAAGTGAAATGGCCCCAATGATATAAGTCCGTTGTTCCCTCAACATCAAAAAAATGACTGAAATTAATAGGAATAAGTTTCAAAAAAATGAAAGTTCAAGTTCTAACGTTCTAAGGAGCTGCTTTCAAGCGAGAATTGCAAGCATCGAATGGCCTATCCTGATGAAGAGATTTTGGCGAATAAATTACTGCTTGCAACTCCTTGCTATTTCCCAAAAGTGAACCTTCCTGCAAACCTTCAGGACCGAAGAATCTTAACAAAACCAGAATTTCTCTTGTCTTCTTGCGATAGTAAACATACTGTGAATAAGTATTGTTTTAATTTATGTTTAAATTTCAGGGGTTTCCTCTTAATATTTATGATCAGTTTAGCATACTCGGTGAATTTCCGGAGAGTGGACCGAGTTCTCTCATTACCAACTCTGCATCAATTAGTGAGCTGTTAAAACTTCCAAAGTAGAGAAAAACTGAGGAAAGCGCAGCTAAACGGAACCTTTTATAAGTTCTATGCCCTAGCTCATTCCTAAACTAAAACGTTTAAATAATTTTCTTCTTACCACTTAATAAATGAGGTAAGAAATTCGTGAATTTCTTTAGCTTCAGTCTAATATTTGAATGAAGATGTTAACACATATTTACATTAAATTCCCATTTTTATATCGAATAAAAGTAAAAGTAGCAGCAGTCAACAAGTTGCCATTTGAACTCTGTTCAGCTAACGATTCTAGTTGACAATTAAATGAATGCAGATGGTTTGCGTGACTCAGGCAAAGTGTTGTTGCAGTGAGTTCGGGAACTGAAGAATATTTAAGATGATCTTGACAATTAAGAAATATATGAAACAACTATTCAATTAAAGAAGCTGGTGCGCAAAACATAATCTTTACCGCAACTAAAAATTAAAAATAATTAAGATATTCAACATTCATGATCCTATTAATTTTTACATCCATTTTTAATTAATTATAATAAAGCTAAAGATATACTAAGAAATTCATATTTCATCCTGCCTTTTTTGGCTTCGATATTCTGGAAAGAGACTCCCCAGATTCGGCTTTACTACGTACAATGTCTATATCATCCCGTACTTTAGTCAACAGCTGCAAGGATTTATGAAAGTGATTTCTTAGTCTGTACTCGCTGACAATTCTTTAAGTGCAAGATTAATGCATTACTACTACTACCGGCGCTACAGCCCATTACTGAGCCTTGGCCTCCTCAATCCGCTTCCGCCAGTCCATCCCTATCCATTGCAGCAACCTTCCAATTCCTCACTCCTAGCAGGTCTCAATTTAGGTCTGCCCACTTTCCTGACTCTGTGTACATCTTCTTGCAGAAACCGTCTGGGTGTTTCCAACTCAGACATCCTTGCCAAATGGCCTGCCCAACTGAGCCTGCCAAGCCTAATTATTTTTACAATGTCTGCTTCCTGGAATAGATGCTGTCGTTCCTGATTCTTTCTTCTTCTCCAAATCACGCCCTAGACTAATGCATTAATAATACAAATTCAATATTTCATTTGCTGCTGGATTCATGATAGATTTCTTGATGAACAACTCTTCAGGCGGGGCTCAACGTCCAACTCCCCACATAAGATGTCGTGAATAAGGGCGCAACATATACTTTACTATATTTCTTATATAATAAACATTAAATAAAAAGCCAAGGCCTGGACCGGGAATCGAATTCAGTACCGCAACACTTCTTAGCTTTGAGGGCCTCGCCTCTGACCGAGAAATGTACCATTTATAAAAGAATCTTCGACTCTCAGCCTCCCAATAAATGATGAAGATGAAGATAATAACAAATTATTTTCTTTTTTCCAGCTAAAGATGAACATGAAAATTGCAGTGGTTATATGCACCTTGGCCTGTCTTACCATAGTATCAGGTATGTTAATATTTTCTGGTTGTTA
Source organism: Rhodnius prolixus (assembly GCF_049639745.1). Taxonomy (NCBI): domain Eukaryota; kingdom Metazoa; phylum Arthropoda; class Insecta; order Hemiptera; family Reduviidae; genus Rhodnius; species Rhodnius prolixus. The sequence goes on from NW_027411592.1 coordinate 20,156,922, forward strand.
GAAGAGTAACATTATTTTAACGGATTTACTTTGCAAATAGCAATCTTGGGTAGACTAGCTTGTACTGGAGTGTTAGCACCATTGACATCACTTTTCAGAATGTCAATTAAAAAGAAAAACTATCCATTGTTCAACTACTGTGGTGCAATTCTTCTGAGAATAATTTGGTTTTAATAAAACCGGAACCCTGGGTAAGCATTATGGTTTAAAGAAACAGCTCTAATGTAATGTTGTTTTAAGAACTGAGGAAGAATCTTCCATTCATTTTGGATCAAGGTGAGACTAGATATAGGCTCTTTGGTCGGAAGAATTTGACGGAAGAAGGGTTTGGGCTGATTCCTCTTTATTATTGTTCGTTCGATCGTTGCCCAGCTTGTTGGGTTTAAACCTTAAGTTTTATGTTTATGTTCAGGTGTAGAGTTTTTTCTAGACGACTTGGGTTCAAGTTAAAATGTGGACGCCAAAACGCGTAAGCCTGTCCTTTGATTTTCTCTTGATAGGAGCTTCTTACAAACTCACTGTCCAATGATTGTCAGTGCTAACCGTAGCTAGAATATCGCCTGATAAACGGCTAGGTACTGGTAAAGACTCCGTGCGCTAATACCTCCGATATTGCCTCGCCTTCCACTAGACTTAGTTTATCACTTTCTGGGAGCAGTCCCCTCTCAATCTCACTCTCACTGGCATTCTATTCAATGATGTCTGCAGCCAAGCAGGGGACTGGAAAATAGAGAAATATGTACACAATTCACCTGCAAAACAGCATGTTCTTCCACATTCTCTCACCTTAAGTGTACCTAAAGATTTTTATTTATTTATTTTTTTTAAATTTTGCAAAAGTCGCATTATTGAATTTAAGTTGATTGTGGTTACAGGCACACCATGTGGAAAGCATAAAAGAACTGCAAGCGATGAACCTGCAGAAGGCGGAAACGGTGGAGATTCATCAGGAAGTTCTTTTATTCCAAGCTCTATTCCACAGTCGCCGACAGATATCACTAACCAATTAACGGGCATGTTAAACTTCAAGCCTGGCGGTGGCAATCATAATGAAAATGAAAATCATTCAGAAAACTCTTTGACATCCTTTTTGCCAGACCCAATCAAAAATCAAATCGGACAGGATGCACCAGAAGCCGGCAGAAGAAAACGTTCAGAAGGTGGAGAAAAACCTGATGAAAATCCACTAACTTCTCAGTTACCAAACAAGGAGGTAATCACTCAATTAATTCAACAATTCATGGGCAGTATGGGTAACAAAGGCGACAAGGAAGAAGCACATGAATGAATTTGTTAGGTTTTTTTAGCTCAAGTAAAAACGGATACATTTTTCATTCAGGATTTTCAACGGAAACCAATGAAGTACGCTGTTTTGTAATTGAATTTTCAATCGATTTTAGGAAACGATTCTTTTATAATTTAGTGACGTAAAATAAATAACAACTTATGCAGAATGTGTACTGAGTGTTCATTCACTTTCCTCACCATGAAAATTATCGATATGAACCTAAGCGATTAGTGTGGTGTAATAGTTGGGAAGCGTAAGTGAGAGATCTCCAGTTCCTATCTTCTTCTAATTATTTGTTAGAGAAAATATTAAGAGCAAAGTATGAGCTTCCGCCCACCCCTAATTAGGACGTTAAGCTCGCCTGATTAAACAGCTGATTACTTTACTTTTTACTAGTTGACTGTTTTGATATTCAGTTAAAGACGCAGGAGGGTGTCTATCTACCTGGTTTTCGCCATTGAAATACCTAACGGGACGTTATTATTGCTTGATTCATTTTGGAGAGTTCAGTGAAGACTAAAAGTATAGATTTAAGTTTCTAAAGACGAGGTTGTGTTGGGTAGTAGTTAAATGGACGAAGAGAGAAGATAAGCACTTTATACGCAGTGTATAACCACATCTCCCTCTTAAGATTGCTCCGGGCTCTGATCTCATATCTGCTAAAATTTTCCCACATCTTCCAACAAAAGCAATAGTCATCTTAACCAGAATCTATAATTCAGTACTAAGGACAACTTAGTGCCCCACTCTACGGAAAACCTCCTTAATTTACCCTAATCCTACAACTAACAAACCTTTTTTTCTTTTAGTACACTGCCAATTCTTGGCAAAATTCTTGAGAAACTTCTTTTAAAACAAATTCATCCTATACTCGAATGTTCTAATATCATCCCAGATAATTAGTTTCGATTTAGGCGACAACACTCAACTGTACAACAGTGGTGGACACGATTTCATTCTCCCTTGAGAAGAAAGGGTGTTGCTCGGGTGTCTTTCTCAAGGAGAAGCAAGCCTTCGTGGCACCCGGGCTTGCTCTGGAAACTCAAGTGCATACTTCCGTTCACTCACTTCCTCATCTTGAAGTCCTATTTGTCAGATCGTTATTTTCAAATTCAAATCGGAACATCGTATTCAGCTAAACATCGTATTGAAGCGGGCGTTCCTCAATGAAGTATCTTAGGACCTATCCTATATGTTATATACACAGCAGACATACCAATCCATCCTGAAACTGTGCTCCGAACTTATGCAGATAATTCAGCTATACTTTCTCCTCACATGGTTCCGGTAACTTCACACAGAATCCTCCAAAGTCATCTCTTTTCTCTTGAGGAATGTTTCAAAAAATGGAAAGTCAAGTTGAATGAAACCAATCACAAAATATTACTTTCACCCTCCGCAGCATCGCCCTTCCTCCGGGCTACTATAACTCAATTCCTGTTCCTCCAAAGTTGTCCGTTATCTTGGGCTGCACTTAGACAAAAGACTGACTTGGAACCCGCACACACGACTTAAACGAACTGAAGTTTACAGGCGTTATTGACTATTTAAAAGACTACTAGACCAACGTTCAAAACTTTAACTTAATAACTAACGACTGATTTACCATTATGTACTAAAACCCGCCTGGATGTACGGTATTGAACTTTCGGGTTCAACGATCTTCAACAAATTCAATCTCTTAAGTCTAAAATTCTCTACACTATCGTTAACGCTCCATTTTACGTTTCAAATCTAACTATCCACACAGACTTAGAAATTCCGTTTGTAATTCAGGTCATTCGAACTCGCTATAAAAGTTTTCATCAAAACACACTCTCATTCCAATCCTCTTCTCCGCCATTTATCATCTCATCACCTTCCACATCAACCTCCCAGGCGATTAAAACGCCAATGGCCTCGCGATTTGCTCTCTTCTGAAGAGAGTAGCTAATCCAGGAGATGACTTAGAGAGTGTTATCGCTGGGGTAATTCTACCCACAGTTAGTGAGTAGAGTCGATATTATTTTTATTCACAGTGCATCTAGCGCTGGTTTAACTTAATAAACAAATTAAAAAAAATAAAATTTAAATAAAAGTTTTAGGTATTAAACTTTTAAAAATTGTAAAATGTCAATATATATTTTATTTCTTAATATATAAAAAAAAAAAAAAACGAGAGAGTGGAGCGCTTTGTTAGCAGAGTACGCTCTTTTGCTACATCAAAGCAGGGCATTCCTAACAAAGCGTCTATTCTATAAATTTCTCCTAATTGAAGAAAATGAAGAAATTGATTTGTTAGTTACCTTGGAGATTAGAATAACCTTGAAATTGTCACATAAATGTTCTAAACTCGAGTATAACAATAACTCTAAATTAACCTCCATTGTCAGCAGCCTCTTAAAAGTGCAAACTTAAAAACTTTTTATGTTTATTTAAAGTCAACAGAGCGAATTACCGCTTTTTAACGATTGATCTATATAATGCCTTTAAGCTGTGCTTTCTGGTTAGAAAGAGTAATTTAATACTTAATCATTAATATTGTTATTCTGCTTCTGAAATTTTTTCCACATCAGCCTGCTCTCATTTTTTTTTCGATTTATAGTTGTTTATACAACATTTAAGATAAAAAGACCATATTTTAGATCTTGCGGACCAATGGTTGGGAACCACTGATGCTGAATGGTTCAATAATAGCGAGGATTGTAGTATCTATTCTGTAGATTGCAGTCCACATTGGGCGATAAATCGATTCAGAGTTTTTTTTTAAATCTGATGATGAATACGTAAACTGTAAATTCAAAGCCCCTTAATCCAGTGGTTTCCACCTTTTTGTAACTGCGCCCCCTTTAAAAAAAAATTGTTGCGCCCCCTTAATTTTTCTAACAATCTAATTTCATAAATACTCAACTGATATTATAATTTATTTAATGGGCTACAAAATAATATACACTCAACAGCATAAAAAACTGGACAGTTAATATTTTTTATATTAAAAGCTGATTATCAGTAATGTGTTTGTTTTTGTGGGTAATCTGGTTATTACAGAGAAGGAAGGGTCTAAGTCCATTGGACTAATCCCTTCAGGATTAGTAGGGCACGAGATAAGACTCAGATGTGGCTTATTTGTCTTGGGGCTGCTTTACCTGACGGAACTCTTCTAAACTGTAAGCAGGTTTTCGCACCTTTAAAGATCTTTAATTTATTAACCGCGCCTTTCTGTCATTAATAGACGTGATTTTTTTTATTTTGGTCCAGAATAATGGTTCTTTCGAATGTAGACGTAGCCCGAGCTGATGCCTCGGCAAGAGAAGGCCGGAGCGTCCGATCTATCGCAGAAACCCTTGAAGTAGCGAAGTCCACCATTAATGATGCACTCCGGCGTTTCCGGGAGACTGGCAGTTATGAACGGAGAGCTGGCAGTGGCCGACCAAGGGCCACAACTGAAGTTGACGATCGATTTATCACGCTCTCAGTATTGAGAGACCGCCATTTAACTGCTCCTGAGGTTCGGGACAGGCTTCAAGTGGCGCGAAATACGCGTGTTAGCTCGGACACAGTACGGCGGAGACTGAGGGAGCGTGGACTTGAAGCAAGGCGCCCCGCGACAGGGCCCCAACACCAGGAAAGGCGTCGTAGAGAAAGGCGATTATTTGCCGACCAGCATTTTCATTGGACTGTAGAGCAATGGGGAACAGTTTTATTCACAGATGAGTCTCGCTTTGGTCTATACCACTCAGACGATCGAGACAGAGTGTGGAGACGATCAGGGGAGCGATTTGCTCAATGTACTCTTCGCGAGTCACAACCTTTCGAAAGGAGATCAGTTATGGCTAAGGGTGGAATCAATTTCCACTCCCGTACTGAACCTGATTTTCATTGATAATGGGGGCTCTGACTGCTCGGAGGTACATTGAGGAAGAGCTCCTAGAGGCTGTGACCCCGTTGGCTCCATTTATTGGTGACCAATTCATTTTGATGCAGGGTAATGCTCGTTCACATACCGCCAGAATTGTTACCGAATACTTGGAGCAAGTGGGAATCACAGTTCTGGACTGGCCTGCACGAACTCCCGATATGAATCCCATAGAACACTTATGGGATAATTTAGGAAGGCGTGTTAGACATCGTCATCCTCCTCCTAGTGACTTAAATCAGCTCCAAATTGCTCTTCGTGAAGAATGGGAGTACGTCCAAAATTTAATTTCTTCTATCCTGACAGGATTAGGGCCCTTCGCCGTAGAAGAGGGAGAAATACCCGCTATTAGAAGAACATCCCTTGTCAGAAAACGTGATAAAAATTAAGAATAAAGTTTAAAAAAGAAATGTGTTAATTTCTTATTTTTTTATATTGGCGTTAATAATTAATAAAAATTAGTCATTTGTGGCAGATTTTGTGTAAATAACTTATAAATAAACCAATTTTTACCATAAAGTAAAAAGATTAGCGTATTTAACAAAATTATGAGACCAAATCTGAGTGTCCGGTTTTTTTTGCTGTTGAGTGTACAATATTATGTAGAAATATACATAAAAAAATAATTATTTAATATAAGAAATAATAAATTTAAATGTAATAAAAACAAAAATACAAAAAAAAAGGTATAATTAATACAACATTATAAAAATTTAATGCGACGGTTGAGCTTGTTTTTCAGCACAAATTTTCTCAAACCGTGGTATCATTGAAGAAATCGCGGTTCTCAGTTCCTTTTCAATCACTAAGCGAGATCGATTCTTTGTTTTTAAGACAGCTACTGTAGACAAACCAGTTTCACATGGGTAAGATGTTACAAATGGCAATAAAATTTCTAAAGCTTTGTTTGTCAAAGTAGGAAAATCGTCCTTTACTCGTAGCCAAAACGTAACAATATTATTTTCGTCTTGAAACATCTGCTTTAATGTGCTATCACTAGATAAGTCAATTATCATTTCCTGCTCTGCTGTCGTAAGGCCAAAATCATCATATTTTTCAATCACAAACGGGTTTCTAATCGCCACGCTGGCGCTCGGCTCCCAAAGCGTAAGCGAGATGTTTTCGTTCCAGCAAGAGTATGGATGGATGTTTTAGCATTTGTACCCGAAAAATTCGCTGCGAGGATTGTGGATTACGTATACCTATTTTGCTGATTCATTTTTTTTGACACCTATTCGACTTTTTTGGTTTGTATTCGAAAATGATATTTTGGAAACAGCTGCATGCCCCCCTTGCAACAGTCGCGCGCCCCACAGGTTGGAAACCACTGCCTTAATCAAAACGTTGTATTTTTGTTTTTAAATAATTAGTTTTATGCAAACAAAACAAAGATTAAATACATGAAGGTTTATTGAATCGTAAATGAAAATTTATAGTTAATGAATCGTCAGTTTTAATAAAAAAAAAAAAACCTTTAAAAATATCAATAAATGCAGAATTAAAGACTGCGTAAATATTTTTGATGTCAATGAAATTCAATGAACAATATAATCAAATTTCATTTATTTGGGTACGGTTTGTTTTAGCCATTTTATGTGGTTATTAAAATAATTTCTACTGCAATTTGACTAAATAATTCTTCTTAGTAAACGTGTTGTTATCCGTAGTAATCCCGATACAATAATTGAAACCAAGTGATAATAATTTTGAACTAAGAGTCAAAAGAGTTGACTACTAAATTGAGTTACTTTTTGTGATAGTTCAACTGTATGGGATTTTTAATTTAATACAAAAAATTGTGGCCGGAAGCAATGTCATATTCAGGCAGACGACGAGGGTCAATTTATGAGTGCACATGGTTTTTACTAAATCCATCCGTAGGTAGTGTTACTGACAGTTCAACTGGTTCAAATTTAATCTTTTGCACAGAATATGTTTGGTTTTATCGATGTTATGTATCGAAAAGTTTTTTGCAGTTTATTTTATTTATCTAGGTAGTTGCAAAAAAATTACAGTTATAAAGGAGGATTTGCCCTATATTATAAAGAAAATTTGGGAATTTTATCTTTTATAGAAAAAGAGAAAAAACTTGTCAAAGTTGGGTGTTTTTCAACGTTACGCTTTTTCGTGCAGTTTTTGATGATCAACCCTTATACAACTGTCCTACCGGACAGTTTTAATACAGGGTGACCAAAGTTATATGCTCCACACACTTTTATTTTTAACGGCGGGAAATTTCGAAAAAATAAAAAAACACGTATTTAATCATTTTTAGTCTAGTTTATTTTCAGTGATTAATCCATTTTTTTAAATGTTAATATTAAATTTACTGTGAATATTGTTAACAATTTGGATTCTATTTTTACTTTTGTCCATTTATTATTACGGGAAAGAAGCATTGCGAGCAATTCGATTTTGAGTTAACGCTGGATATGCTCTTGTTGAGGTGTCCAGAATTTTTTTTTTAAAAAGAAGTGGTTTATTAATCACAGCAAGTGGCGCCTGATAAGTTTGTAGCCCACACTGGAATGCTTTTTCGCATGGTCTTGTTTTGCAATGTAATATGTTATTGCATTTAGTTATTTGAAAGGTGCAACATTAAGAGCATTTTAAAGTTAGGTAGTGAAACTGAAAAATGCAAAGGCAAACCTTTTGAAAAAAAGGACAGACACCACAGCAAATTCACAAGGACATGCTGAAGATATTAGGGAGACAATGCTCCTTCATATGCAATGGTGGAAAAGTGGGTTGAACATGTCAAGCGAGCCCAGACATCAATTGAAGATGCTGTGCACAGTGGTGCCGCAGTAGACGGAACTTTCCACCACAGTGGAACAATGAAACTCCAAGAGCGATGCCCATAGATGTATGACCCTCAAAGGAGGACTATGTTGAGAACTGACTGACCCACAGTCACTACTTCTGGGGTCGGGCCACGAACTTTTCAGGCGCTCCTCGTAGGTTACGTTGACGATGCTGACATATCCTTCATGGTGGTTAAAGTTCAATTACTTGAAGGCCGTTTAAACCACAAACTTTTTGTTTTCATTAAAACTGAGGCATTAGAACTACAATCAGTTACATAATGCCAGCGTAGTTTCAGGAAATAAAGAAAGAAAACACCGAACTGCGTCAAAACATTGAATGTTGTTATCTCTACATACTTTCCTTGGGACTCTACTTAATAAGAGTTAGCCTATGGCAGGATGTTCTTTAAACATAATTATTGTACTTTCTCACTGTTTCACATGTTAAGCTGTGAATGATATTATGTTAAACCGTGCCTTTGCAAAAACTGTCTTTAACATTATTCTTAAACTGTAATAATACAAATTTTTTTTTTATTTATTTTCACAACTGCAGAATAATTCTGCGACAAGTGAAGCTGATACAACATGATAATGGAATAGATACATGGATGCATGAGGGGAGAATTCACCCATTGGTGAAACTCCCAAAATGGTACAGTTCACTATTGTACATTGGCTCTTACTTCATTTAGAAGATCGCGTGGCCACCTGCGCTTCAACCGCCTGGGAGGATTTCCTGGTAGAGTGGTAAGTTGAGCTACTAAAGGATTAGGATGTGAGGTGATTGATGTGTGGAATTTAATGTAACGGGATCTTACAGCTTCTGAAACATAAGGAACAAGGAAATCTCGGTGCAAGGTATGATTGGAAACAAAGTAAGGAGCATTAGCGATTCGACGGAGAGTTTTTGACTGGAAGGATTGGATTCTGTAGATATTGGAAGCTTTGGCTGAGCCTCAAAGTTCCATTCCCTAAGTCCAGGCAGGTTTCACAGTATCATAGTGTAGATAAGTCGTTTATTCTGTAGTGAGAGTTTAGATCGCTTGTCGAGAAGTCTAGAGAGAAGTTTGAATCGTCTGTTCAAATTATCGAGGTTTGTCATTTTTTAATTGTATCGGTAAACTTTTCTGTGGGCTCTTATTGAACAGGCTGGAATTATTTGTTAATTCAAATCAGATCCTTAAAGAGTGTCAGGCTGGCTTCAGGAAGGGCTACTCCACGGTTGATTGCATATTTGTTCTGTTTAATTTGGTTCGTATACAGTTACATAGGAAAGGGAGGAAACTATATGCTTTCTTTGTGGACCTAAAGGCTGCATTCGACACTGTAGATAGGGATGCTCTCTATTTGAAGTTGTTCAATTGTGGAATTTCTTCACGGTTCATTACTGCCCTAAAAAATATGTATAGGGGATCGGTTTCTTCGGTCTGGACTCCGCAAGGTAGAACAGAGACTTTTAGTGTGAATACTGGAGTACGACAAGGCTGTCTACTTAGCCCACTCCTATTCGCATTATTTATAAATGACTTGGAGGATGAATTTGAATCAGGAGTGCAGGTAGGAAGTCAGGTAATTAAAATTATACTATATGCGGATGATATAGTACTGATTGCTGATAGTCCGCGAGCCCTACAGAGAAACATACTGAAGCTGGAGCGGTATTGCGAAAGGTGGAACCTTCAAGTGAACATTGATAAGTCCAAAGTGGTTGTGTTTCGCAATGGAGGTAGACTTGGAGCTAGAGAGCGCTGGACGTACAAGACCCAGGAGATAGAGGTAGTAAATCGTTTTGTCTATTTGGGTGTGTTGTTGACCTCTCAATTGAATTTAAAACCTCATTTTCTCGATAAATCCTCGTCAGCTAAACTTGCGTTAAATGTTATTTGGAGAGGAGCGATAATGCAGCCTCAAATACCTCTGAAAGCGAAACTCCAAGTATTTAATGCGGTGTCGCGTTCTATTCTTTGTTACGCAGCTCAAGTTTGGGGGTCAGAGGAGTTCCGTGAGGTGGAGAGAGTCCTGTGGTTTTTCATAAGAAAAATATTTGCTTTGCCAAATTTTACTCCATCATACATACTTCACTTAGAAACTGGCCTTGAGCCTATATTCTTTTATACCTTGGCATTAAATAGTCGGTATCTAGTAAAGGTGTTAAATATGGATCAATCGAGGTTTCCCAGGATAGTTGCTGAGGAGATCGTAAGAGTGGGTATATCATGGGCTAAAAGTTGGAACGTTTTGGCTGAGCGGGCTCAGGTTAATCTGAGGTTGGGCGTTCTGGAGCGTGAGGGACTCCCTTCACGCTTTCAGTCCATTATTGCTTGGTTGAGGAAGGGTTTTTTGCTGAACCAACTTGAAAGGGCGCAGGCTTCACATAGATATACGATTTACAAGTTGCTTGACCACGAGGTCAGGTGCGCAGATTTGACTGGTGGTGGCGGGATGGAAAACGGTATTACTGAGATAAGGTGGATATTAAAGCTGAGAGGAGAATTGCTGAACCTCAACCATAAACCTTACAACCTTGACAGAGAGGAGGAATGTTCTCTTTGTAATTATAGGGTAAAGGAGGACACCTTTCACTTTGTTGCAGAGTGCCCTATTCTTGCTCCCTACCGTTTATCTGTGTTTGGGGAAAGATTTCTTTCGTTCGGTTTCTTCCTCAATCTGCTGAACGGTCCTGATTGGTCTCACCTAATTAGATACGTGGTTGCAGCATGGCAATACAGGAGAATAATAAAAAATGAATTTAATTTTTAAATTTGTCTTATATACTATTTGTTAATTATAAACGCACTAGCCCTAGATTTAGTATTCAGTAGTTCTTCAACGAATACAATATAAATATTGTTCAATAATGAATTGTTTTATCTATTAGCAGTTTTGGATGTCTTTTGATTTGTATTTAATAACAAAATTGTAATTTATCTCTCTCTTTTCTTATATTTGTTTCTCTTTTTAATTTTCAGTTAATAGTCACTATTATTATTATTAAATTTGTAGTAAATAAATTTTGAAATTAATGGTAATATTTTGTTGAATTTATATTATATATATTATAAAAGGCACTGCCATAATTGTATCTAACCAAACCCCGGCAGACGGTTATCCTTGCCGTATTAAGTTTTCATATGTATTAATGAATGTATTTCTTTCTTTTTATGGTATTATGTGAAATAAACTTACTTATTATTATTATATTATTATTATTATCGTCTGTTCAGTTCTTTCCGTTTGAGTCTAGTAAGTGGATTCCAGGTTAGGCTTTTGTCCATTAAGAATCCTAGGTACTTAACACCATCTGTTGTGGGAAGAGGAGTGAGGTTTAGGTAAACGGGTGGAAGGATAGTTCGCCTTAAGGAGTATGCAAAGTAATTACATTTATTTTCGTTAATACCAATGTAAAGAAAGAATTTTCTATTTTGTTTCAGAGTTGTTTCAAAATAATACTTTCAGGAAACAAACATAAATAAAAGAAAGTAAAAATCTATGAAACCAAACTTAAAATTAAAAAAAAGATTATGGAAATGTTTTCTGTTTGAAGATGGACGTAAAAAAATTAATGAACACTTTCAAAATTTAATAAAAAAACAAAAGCAAAACTTGCAGCCTTGAAGTTCGCCCATTTTTCACTTCCAGTTCTCCCTAACCGTATTCCCAAAAAGCAACCTGTTGAACGTTCTCCTTCAGTTTGTTAGTCAACCGGCAGAATATCAAAAAACAGGAAATATTTATTTACTTTCTGTTTTGTTTTATTTTATTGCTTCTAATATGGTACCAATCATAATTATTCTAATTACTCTGGTGCAGATTCCCATTTGCGGATTTCAACCGAAATATCGTTTTCCAACTTCCCTGAATAGATTAAAAATAAAAAATTGGAGAAGGTTTTTACAAAATTGGTTTCTTCCAATCTGTAACCCTGATCAGAAGCCATTCATTTACAAGTTATACACTACACTTATGTATAAAGCAAGTATGTATGTAGTTCTACCATAGTTCGAAAATAAATCATGGCAGAAAATTAAAACTTAACATTACGCTTAGCAATCATCAGAGGATGGTAAAATAAGGTTTTGGCTCAAATTGGTTAGACTGAAAAACCACTTCACTAAATTCTATCTAAACACGCTGCCCTATTGTATAAAAGTCAGATCTGTAACTCTTATTTTAACATTTTTTTTTGACAAATGTAGTTACATTACATTCTCCCTAAGGTGAACTATTCTTCCACCCGTTTACGTGTTAAGTACCTAGGACTCTTCATGGACAAACGCCTAAACTGGAATCCACATACGAGGGGGTACCCAAAAAAAACCGGAATTATTTTTTAAAAGCTATTTATTTACAAATTTTTTACAGAACAACCTTATCCCCTTCAAAATACTCTCCATTACAACTAATACATTTGTCCCACCGGTGCTTCCACTGTTCGAAACATTTTTTGTAGTCATCTTTAGAAATGGCTGACAGCTCCTTCTTCGTTTTTTTCTTGACCTCTTCAATGTTGTCAAATCGGTGACCTTTCATGCCCTTTTTCATGCGTGGAAATAAGAAAAAGTCGCACGGAGCCAGGTCAGGCGAGTAAGGTGCGTGGGGCAGCGGAACCATGCCATTTTTAGCCAAAAACTGTGTAACAGAGATGGCTGTGTGTGCAGGTGGAAGAACCAGTCTCCTGTTTGCCACAAATCGGGTCTTTTTTGGCGAACACTATTGCGCAATCTTTTCAAAACTTCCAAATACAAGGTTTGATTGACGGTCTGACCTGGGGGGGACAAACTCTGAATGGACTACGCCTTTGGCATCAAAAAAGCAAATCAGCATTGTTTTGATGTTTGACTTGACTTGACGACATTTTTTTTGGTCGGGGTGAAGATGACGTCTTCCATTGGCTCGACTGTTGCTTTGTTTCTGGGTCATAACCATAGCACCATGACTCATCACCCAGTAATGACCTTTGACAGAAAGTCTGGATCAGTTTCAAGCTGTTGTTTCAAAGCACGACATGTTTCAACTCGATGTTCTTTTTGATTGTCAGTCAGAACTCGAGGAACAAACTTGGCAGCAACCCTTTTCATCCCCAAATCTTCCGTTAAAATTCGCTGAACCGAGCTCCAAGATAACCCACTACTCTCTTACAGTTGATCAATTGTCTGTCGACGGTCTGTGAACACCAGCTCTCGAATTTTTTCAACATTTTCGTCGATTCGGGCAGTTGATGGACGTCCAGAACAAGGTTTGTCATCAATCGACATGTCGCCATTTTTAAACCGAGTAAACCACTCGTATACTTGAGTTTTTCCCATAGCGTCATCTTTGTAAGCTGTTTTCAACATTAAAACACTTTCAGCAGCATTTTTGCCGAGTAGAAAACAAAATTTCAGAGCTGCACGTTGTTCACTTAAACTTGCCATCATAAAAAACGAAAAAAGAACAAAACAGCGCTGGTAAAAACAATCACTGCAGATGAACAGAACAAGCCAGGCAGACAACACAGGCAGGACTGAACTGGCAAGGAATTGCGCTATACACGTCTAGCGGCAGAAATGCGTACTACATAAGCTCCATGCGCGGCAACGCAATTCCGGTTATTTTTGGGTACCCCCTCGTACTAGACTCAAATGGAAAGAACTGAACAGACGATTCAAACTTCTCTCTAGACTTCTCGACAAGCGATCTAAACTCTCACAACAGAATAAATGACTTATCTACACTATGTTACTGAAACCTGCCTGGACTTACGGAATGAAACTTTGGGACTCAGCCAAAGCTTCCAATATCTACAGAATCCAATCCTTCCAGTCAAAAACTCTCCGTAGAATCACTAAATGCTTCTTACAATGTCTCTAACTCTACCTTGCACCGAGATTTCCTTGTTCTCTATGTTTCAGAAGCTGTAAGATCCCGTTATATTAAATTCCACACATCAATCACCTCACATCCCAATCCTCTAGTAGCTCAACTTACTACTCTACCAGGAAATCCTCCCAGGCGTTTGAAGCGCAGGAGCCACGCGATCTTCTTAATGAAGTAAGTGCCAGTGTACAATCTGTACCACTTTGGGAGTTTCACAAATGGGTGAATTCTCCCCTCATGCTATTCATTTATTCTATTATCACGTTCCATTGATATTTACTGCTATGAACAGTGCAAAATTGGTAAGAATTAAACAAAACTCGAATGTTCAGAGTTCAAGAAGATTTGAGAGTAGCTGTAAGAAAAGATTCGAGTTTTTGCATTTTAATTTGGCAATTTTGTTTTACTTCCTGTGCTGCACTTAGAAGCAGAGACTCATACTTCTTACTAAAACTTAATACAAACTATTTTACTTAAAAGTTTCTTTTATGCACTCAAACTTTCAAGAATAAATTTTTACTCATCATTTAAATATTTAAAAAAATTATATTATATAATCTCATAAAATAAAAATCATCACCTTGAAGCATAATATAAATATGTATGTAAGTTCGAACAATGATGTAACTTCCTCTTACATTAACGTAAACATAAACGATATTACGCTGTTAAAAAAAATCAGCATCATTCAACGATTATCAAGAAATGATTCCCAGTAATGATTAGAAATTGAAAATGACTTACATCGAGCACGCAATGGCACCAATTAATTGGTACAGACAGCTTCTTTATGGTGACTTCCTTTGTAGACTTAGCAACTGCAACATTAGAAAAGGGGTCAATTAAAAAAAAGAAACTAAGCATTATAAAAAAAAAAATCATCAATGATTTGGAAAAAGTGTATAAATTTAAACCATCAGCCAACAACGCGTTTTGGCGCTACGTTGTTCACAAAAAAAAAAAAAAAGGTAAGAACAAGAACAATTTCTGAAAATGCTGTGTTTGCTCATTTTTGGCAACTTTTTCCTCGAAATCTATTAGATCTATGTTGCTGCAAAAATTTACTCTATAAACAAGGATTTGCCCTATATTTTAAAGGATATTTGGGAATTTTATCTTTTATAGAAAAAAAGAAAAAAATTGTCAAAGTAGGCTGTTTTTCAAGTTACGCTTTTTCGTGCACTTTTTGACTATCAACCCTTACACAACTAACAGGTTGTAACTAAAAAAGGAAGTTCTTAACTTCTTGATAAAAGTAAATAACAGAAGAACAGTAGTAATATATATGTTACCGAGAAAGGCATTGGAGAATGTCTAAGATTTACTCGGTGAATGTTGAGATTCACATAGTCGCTTGAAGAAAGGCCGAATATTTGGTTTAAGTTGTTGCAATAAATAAGACTGTACAACGTCTATCACATAATTAAGTTTATTGTTGGTATTTTAGTACTTTTAGTTTTACATTCAACAGTTTTAAGTTGAATTTAAGTACATGCGCTATTCTGACCTCCTATTTTGACATCTATCACAAAACAGTAATTAAGAATGATTTCAAAACTTAACAAAAATATGTTTTTTACCAATAATAAACATAATTATGTAATTGACCTTATATAATTCTATTTATTGCAACAACTTGAACCAAATATTTCGGTCTTACATCAAGTGAAATCTCAACATTGACCAAGTGAATCTTGGCATTCTCCAATTTCGGTATTTCTCGGTAACATATTGTAACGAAGTTGACCTGAGGAGAGAAGAAAGGCCTAGATTGTTCTGGTAGTTGAGCGACCGTAGCCTGTAACGGTCCACCGCTGTGTAAAAGCCAGCTAAGGGAGCGGCCCCAGTTGGGGTGGTGGTAGTATGTGTTTTCCCCAGCCAGTGAGTGGCAGGTGGGAGTGAGACAGTTGGAGTTAAGAGTGAGACCGATCGAGTTGGAGTGGGGCAGTCGCAGTTAAAGGGAGGCAGACACAGCTGGAGTCAGTTAGTTTTTGGAGAGACACTTTGGAAGCAACAGTTTGAGAGAGTCAGTGTTGCTGCCAGTTGGGCGGTTAGTCATTTAGTGAGTAGAGCTTTGTTAGTGCAGCTGAGCCTAGTGCAATTCAGTGCAGTGCGGACCAGTAGTCAGTCGTGGAACAGTTTTGTGGAGTATTTACGTAGTGAGTAGAGCTTTGTTAGTGCAGCTGAGACTAGTGCAATTCAGTGCAGTGCGGACCAGTAGTCAGTCGTGGAACAGTTTTGTGGAGTATTTACGTAGTGAGTAGAGCTTTGTTAGTGCAGCTGAGACTAGTGCAATTCAGTGCAGTGCGGACCAGTAGTCAGTCGTGGAACAGTTTTGTGGAGTATTTACGTAGTGAGTAGAGCTTTGTTAGTGCAGCTGAGACTAGTGCAATTCAGTGCAGTGCGGACCAGTAGTCAGTCGTGGAACAGTTTTGTGGAGTATTTACGTAGTGAGTAGAGCTTTGTTAGTGCAGCTGATACTAGTGCAATTCAGTGCAGTGCGGACCAGTAGTCAGTCGTGGAACAGTTTTGTGGCGTTACGTAGCGAGTAAGTAACAGTAAACTGTTGTGACTGTTGTAAATAGTAACTGTAATGAATAGCGTTAGTTGCTAGTAAATGTTAATGTGAGTAAAGGTAATGTGTGAATAAATCAGGTTATTACTTACAAATTTAGCGAGTTTTATTATTTATCAAACCCACATATTATCTAATAACTAGTGGCAGGCACTAGTTGTAAGTAATGTTTTTAGTAAAAGGACAAAAACTTTACAATAAATTATGTACGTACATAGAATGTACCTAGTTTTTTGACTTATGAAATATAGTTTAATTTTTTTAAATACATATCATAAAGAACTTGAATCATATTTGAGAAAATACTTTAAAATTAATAACTGCAGTAATCAAAGATAATATTTTTCTGCTGCTTCATATTGGTGCTGCGAAAAGGAAGTAATGAAACTGCATATACGCAGTTATGTCCTTGTATACGCAATACTTTGTTCTTTGCCAACTACAATAAAATAAACGCTCGCTTTAGTCTGCACGCAATAGAGAGAGGCTTGTATTCTTCTTGAATTCTTGTTCAACATATTATTGTAGACAAAACATTTTAAATTTAGAAACCTTAACTTCCAGTTCCTTCTTCAATGCTTTCTATCTTCTACTTTACTTACAATTTTTGCAAACTATAATTTATCCTTTTAAGATTGATATTTTAACATACTTGTTGGAACTACTGGAACTTATTTAATAACTAGTATGTTGTAAATATGAAATCTATTCTTACATTTTTTTACTTGGAGACGTGCTATACAGCGTCAGTTATTTGGCAAAGAATTTAGAAAAATTAGCGATAGTTTCGAATCTGTGAGTCTAAATCGGTTTTAGTAGTGGATTGTGTAACCGTATTTGGCTGGTCATTATCGCTTATTAATGTTGTCGAGCTAGAAAATAGTAGCGATTCTTTAGTTTATATTTTGCATGCGACCACGTCAGTCGTTTGTCTATTAGAGTTCTAGTCGCTTGTCGGCGGAAGGAAGTGCGGCAAACATGAGGAGAAGTAGTAGTCAGTGAATGAAAGTTATAATACTCGGGCATTTATTAATATTCACTTTAAATTTTTGTTTCAAAAAATTAAGTAGATGCGTGTTGGCTGTACGGCATCAGAATAAGGAAGGATAATAGCTATGTCGTCCGCGTATTGAAGACTGAAGTATTGGGATCTGATAGAAGATCTGAAGTGCATATAATGAAGAGGATAGATCCAAGGAATATTGCTTTGAGAAACCCTAACCTCCATCGAGATAAAGGAAGAGTAAAACCGAAGTATACGGTAAAAGGATAAGGATATGACAATCTGGTAGTAAATATGAGAAAGAATTTAATCTGATCTTCCACAATTAATTTGGATGCCAGACCCGATCAAATGCTTGTAAAATGTCAAGCAAGGCACCCCTGAGCAATACCTGTTTCCGCTAAAAAGAGTAAATAACTAGAACTGCAAGACGATGAATACTGAAAAAAGGCGAAATCAAAAACAATTTAAGAAAAAGTTTGTCCAATAATTACTTCTTTCATCGGTCCAAAGCCTGTCCTGGGGATCACTAGGGGTTCGGTTCGTGCGGCTCTCAGAGATTGGATCTGGAGGGAGCACGAAAAGAACTGGGTTATGTGTCCTGGGGTTAAACACAGCAAGACTATGATGCCTTGGCTGTGTTAGCAAATAGCCAAAGAGACCCTGTACTTGGGTAGAAATCAGATTACTCTGATTACAGGTCTATTCACGGGGCACAGTAGGTTCAGGAATCATCTGCACAAGGTGGGGCTTATCAGCTCGGAACCGTTGTGCTGATTATGTCAGGAAGAGAAGGAAACGGTCTCTCACTTGCTGTTCGATTGCGTTGCAATCGAGCGTTTGCGCTATGAAACCTTTGGAACGCTGAGGCCGAAGGAGATAGTAGCGCAAAAAGAACTAGTAGGGAAAGTCCTCAACCTCTTTAGGAGGGGAGGGTTTGCTTAAGAACTAAGAAGGGGCTGGCACAATAAGTCTTTTGTGGCTGCGGTGCCGTGGGGCTAGGTCCCGTCCCATCTATTATCTAATCTAATCTAATCTTGTCCAATAATTTGCCCATTAATGGTATAAGACCAAAGAGGTTAGTAATAAAATGAGTTTTGGGATCAACTTTACTGCGATGAATTTTCATAGAATGGAGAATTGTTGAACTAATTTAAAAACTTTAAATACATACATTATGATAAAATCAACATTAAATCGGATTAAAATGAAAACAGTGATTAATGAGATCTACAATGTGCAATGTAGCAAACATTTCCGCAATTTGGCATTAGCATTAACAATTTTATGAATGCAACATCCATTAGAACATTCTATTGTATCGCAACCATTATCCAATTAAGTAACTAATGAAAAGTTAATTTACATTTAAGAATTACATATCATCTGTAATATATAATATGATTTTCATGTCTTAAAGCAAGAAAAATAACTGGAGTGGCTCGATAAGCAGCAAAAGGTCGATAACCAAAAAATGTCTACCCACCCAATCAATAAATTCACTAAAATATTCCTATAAAACCCAAAATGATCTAAATATCAAAATAAATAAGTTTGAATAAAGAGCCGTAAGAGTTTCGAGAATTATTTTTTGGTTTACTGCTATTCCTGAGGAGTTTAGACATCTTCTATCAAACTTCGGGATACCATTCAGAATTCTATTGTCATTGGGATGGTTTTTCAGCATATTGCGAACAACAGTAAAATCACTAGTTAGCAGTAGTTCATTTTTCCCTACCAATCATCATGATTAGTTTTTCAACTATGAACTTAACATAGGAAAAATGATTTTGGGACATGTTCTTATTCTTGTCGAGTGAAGTTATCCTTTGCCTAAATAAAACCGAGAATTACAGGCTCATAAAGAATGTATTCTCGCTTAGTGAATCTATATTATTATCAAAGATATATTTGACTACTAACATTTTTTTGCAGCGCACAATATTTACCATAATTTGTTAGTTTTATGGTGACTTTTGCTTCAAATCAACTTTGTCACTTTTTTTCTCGTACATTCAGTATGAATAAATAGATAAATATAACCACTACACAAAAACCTCCTTGGCACGCCAAATGTCTATAATTCAGTAAAACATAGGAAATAGTATTGTATGTTTACCATGATGCATCCTCAGGTAACTAGCGCTGAGCCTCAGGATGCTGGTCTTGTCTAGTTTCTTCGCTGAACTGGCCACCATTGGCACCAATACGGCCAACTCACTAATAAACTGGTTCAGTTTGTCTCGACGCTGTTTCTCGGCTTGGTTTCTCATCTGCCGACTGGAACTGTAAAACAAAAAACAAAAAAGAACTATTTTTAGTAAAAAATGTTGTTATAAAACAAACTCCAAGGTATTAATGAAATTACAACTAATCTCATTTAGAGGTCAAACATAAGTGAACATTCTGGTGAATAAAACGTTCGGAAGAGAACATATATTTTTCAAATACTGATAGACCAATCTTCTGTTTTATATTTTAAATATTTTACAAAGTACGCTACCTTGGACTGCACCTAGACAAATGGTTGACATGGAATCTCTATACTAGACAAGAAATTAACCAACGCAACAAACTTCTCACCAGACTACTTGACAAACGATCTAAACTCAACCTACATAACAAAAAACTCTTTATCTACTGTTACTGCGACCTATTTGGTCATGCGGTATCGATGTATGGAGATCGACTAAGCGTTCCAACTCACTACGCCTCCAGGCATTACAGTTAAAAAATACTTCGAAAACTTCTTAACGCTCCGTTCTATGTATCTAGCTAGCTTCACTATCCATAATGACCTCAAAATTCCTTTCATTACAGATCTGGCTAACACTCGTTTTCTCAAATTTCATTTCTCTACAGCAGTTCATCCTAACCCTCTCATAGAACACCTATCTTCCTCCACATTACCAGGTAATCCTCTAAGGAGATTGAAGAGAAGATGGTCGTGCAATGCAATGAAGCACGTTACTGGAGTGACACCACTGGGTGCCTTCTCTACTCGTGATTTTCACCGTATTTTTTTATCAGGTACCGCATTCGCTTGTTGCAACAATCGTTGCAGTAGTAAATCCCAATAAAAGACTTTAAAAAAAAAATATTTTAATTCATATTTAACAATCCAAAAAAACAGTTTTAACATTTAAAATTTCTTTTTGGTAATAATGAAATGGTTTCTGAAATAAGTTATTTATTATTAAACGTTCAAATTTGTTTTGTCGTTTAATGGTGTTAACCTTTATTATTTGGAAAATTTATTATAAATATTATAAATATAAATTGTAAGAAATGGTATAAGCATGTTCTGGAATTTTTTGTGGATCGTATGGATAAATTCCGCATGCAGAAAATCCCACGCTGCCATTTCCAACAGTGACTGCCCTATTTCACGCGGCGCTCAGCAAAGACCCAAATTGAAGTCTAGTGATTCTGCGTCGGGGTTGTTAAGGGCCTGCTGCCAAAAAGTTTTGTCTTCGATTTCTATTCCCTATAACATGATATTAGTTAGTTTTCCTTTTTATTTAATAGTTTTTAATGCTGGGTCAATATGACCCGAGGTGACGACTTATGGCACTTCATATAAGGTGACGGCTCAGGGGTTAATAATATTAATGTATTATACAAAAACTATATTTCGTTTGTCAGTAATTGTTTTATATTGATTTTATATTATAAAATATATCATTATAATGTAATTATGAAAGAGAATCAATATGAAATTGAAACAGTTCAATAGGTGGCATCTTACCCCAAGCACTGGAGGAAGACGCCACATAGGTTTGTTTTTGTACTAAGGCTTCAGTCATGTTGTTTCAAGCTAACACGTACTCATCAAGATGTACACGACACAAATATCACGGAATTATTACGTTTAATCTAGTCAATCCGTCACCAAACCTTAAGTATCGACAACGAAATATTATAACATGGGTACTCACCAAGTTCAAAGAGTTGAATTTTCAGATTAACGACGATTAAACTAGATATAAATAGAAATACTCACTAGCACGGTATTCACAGTTGTTTACTACACACTTTAACGTGGGAATTGCTGTCATCCAGTTGTAGATATGCAAAATATGACGATACTTGCATCTTCCCCTCACTTACCTTAAAAAAAACCTATGACTGTACCACGTGCTTTGACACTTAAATTTAGATACATACTCGTATTTCCAAAATTGGAGTTAATCGATTTGTACAGAGTAAAGCTCAAGTAAACAATAGGGGTTACATTATTTAATGAAAAAATCTATAGTTTAACGTGACTTTAAAGTTAAGGTTACCAATTATTTGACCGATAAGTACTTAGGTTTTAATATACTTACCCTGATAGGTATATTAAAACGAGTAAATAATACAGTATAGTGGTGATAAAGTACTTTTATATAATAAATAGTAAAATAAACAATCGGGTCGCAGTACGACTTCAAAGAAATGAGTTGGGTCGCGCAGCAAAAAGGCTCTAGTACCTTTAAACTATACTATTGTGGAAAATGTCAGAAAATGGAAGAATTATTGCTAACTTGATGGACAAATTATTGTTTCAAATGTTTGGTGTTTGCAACTACTCGTATTGTTGATGTTATTTGACGCATTATCTTCAATTAGATGGTTTTCACTCACTGCGACGTTTCAAAAAACATTATTGCTAATTTTTTTCATTGCATCTTATATTTTATTAACTTGGACTCACACATTAGGCTCCAACTTGGACAATGCAATGCAATAAAGCAAACCCAGCATGATTGTAGGTAATTAATTAATTCGCGATATTACAATAAATCGGATCGGAACAATTTTTCATGTCATTAACGCCATAATTAATTATAAAAAAGTGAAAAAATTCAATGTTACTTATTAAAAGAGTTTTTGTTTATTTATGCTTAGTACGTAACAATTATATCTGAAGGAGAGAACAATAACATTTTAAACTGTTATTTTGCAGGTTATGAGAAATGTAAATTGATCCAATTAAAATAAGGAAAAAATAAAATAAAAATCTAATTTCGCTTGAGTTGGAAAGCTCAGAAGAGAGTATAAAAGGAGAATTTGCATAAAGAGAAGTGAGCAACTGGAATTGAGTAATGAGCAGCCCATGTGCGGTTACGCTAGGTAGCCACTTTGGAAGCGTGCTCGTTACTCTGCCTGTTTATTGGCAGTCTCAATTATTAGAATTCCTGTTTTGTTTACCATTCACTAGTATCCTAGCAACGCAGACTGAACGTGCTCCAACCAATCATTACTATTGTACAGTTGAACCATCTCCAATACTTTTGTGACACATGGCTGTCATTATTAATGGCTGCCTTACTCTCAAATACTCGTAGGTACCAGAAATTATAAAACTAAAAGTATCTATTAATAAAGTAATTATGAAGGCCATTTTTTAATTAATTGTGATTTAGGATGATGGACTCCTAACTTTCCTGATAGGAAACCCTATCTTTCATTTAACTCTTACATTTAATCTTCATACTGGTTACATTTAAATCTGCACAGACTCCTGATAATACCTTTAGAAATCTGTCAAAAACAAGGATTTATAAAAAGTCTCCTCTCCGAATTGCACAAACATTCTCAGTCAGTGGTATTCCTTGAGTAAATTTACTATAAATTCTGTGAAGCGACTCGATCATAAGTTTGTTAACATCGTTTTGCCGAATTATCTTCACTTATAAGAGCAGCACACGGTCAGAACACCATATCCGGTAATCAGCGCCTCTAAGTTTCTTTAGATCATTCTAACTCCATTTAATCTGCTCAAGAAGTTACTTAGGCTTAATTTTCTGTTTAAACCTCATTGACTAGACAAAAAAAAGTAATGATGACGCCATCTCATGTCCATCTATTTGATTGTGGCAGCCCAATAACAATGTAGCAAGGGCACTGAGAAACCTGAATGCAAATTTAACTATAAAATTACCTCCGATCTTTCACATTTTAAGGATAAGCTCGAAAATGACTCCTACGATTTTCATAAAACGGGTTATGTTTACTGTACACTGTGCAAGCCTATAACAGGTAAATGCATTTAAGGGCATTTATATGTAGTATGCGGTAGGCTTCCCTCTAAAATGACGTTCCTGTATGAGAGTATAAGTAAAGTAATGCCTATTTTTTCAGGCGGGCTTTACTTCCAACTACGTCACGGACGGAGGCGGACAGCTAACATACTTTACGAAAAAGTTCTCATATTAAGAAGCTAAATAAAATTCAAGGCCTAGTCTGGGAATCGATCCCAGTGCCATACTTATTAGCTTTGCAGTTCTCGCCTCTAACCGCTCGGCTACCATGACGCCAAATAATTTTAATTTTGATAATGTGACCGAGCGCCGTTAAGGGCGATCAGGGCAAGGGGAATTTCGCTCGCTCAGCAGGGGGGTACAAATAACTCGTCAGGCTATGAATACACTGATTTATTGTTGGTCCCAATACACCAATTAGAAAATCGCATACAAAGAGTTGAGCTCATTAATACAAAACCAAACTAATACTTCCAAAAACATAATTAACAATAGAAATATAAACGAAACTGAAGAAACTATAAGATAACATAAAAGTAAGATTAAATAGGCAAATTACAAATTAAATCAACAAAGTTGGGCCCTTATTCTCAAACATTCTATTATTATTACTGTTGTTATTATTATTATTATTATTACTATTATTATTATTATTAATACTATCGGTTATCTTTTGTTAATCTACACTCTAGCAAATGTACTTCTCCCTCACTACGGCAACAGTTAGCCTCGGCCGGAAGCAATGCGTAAAAATTTATGTTCAATACTCACAGCAAAACAATCCCATCAAACGCATAACACTTGTTTCCTCTCACACACTCTAACTAACTCTGCCGCTGTCTATACATTATACACCACGCGCTCGCTATTCTCTCTCTCTCTCTCACACGGTACATTGCTCTCGGCCGCTACCAGCCGTGCCGTCAGCAGTTTAACTTAACAATTGCATTTTTTCCTACTAATTATTCAATTATTATTTACAAATTAAATGCTCTCCCTTTACACTTACCCCCCCGTTAAAGTGGGTTCTACCGCCTTGCGGAGGACCCACCACTCGCTTGTCACTTCCCAACTCTCCACCGGGCTCTCCGGAGCTTCGCGTCTTCACGCTCGGCGGACGATAGGGAACAAGTGGTGCCCCTGCATTCGCTGGTTGGTTGTCTCCAGGATCTCTCTGTGTCGGTGGGTGCTCTCATGCCACGGCGGTGCAATTCAGCTTGACTGGCTCGAGCAAACTGTATAACCACTCGTTCGACTCCTCCCTCCAGCTCTACGTAAGCTTGAATCTCGTTACCAGCATCCGCCACGCTCACAAGGTGTTCGCCTTCTCTTATAGTTTCTTGAACAGTAGTGTATGGCGAGACGGTCTATGGAGGGAGAAGACCGGCAATCGTGCTGGGCAGATTAGTGGACTCCTTCCCCAACAGTGCCTGAGGTCCTCCGTTTTCAGAAACAC
Source organism: Rhodnius prolixus (assembly GCF_049639745.1). Taxonomy (NCBI): domain Eukaryota; kingdom Metazoa; phylum Arthropoda; class Insecta; order Hemiptera; family Reduviidae; genus Rhodnius; species Rhodnius prolixus. Next base: position 20,181,831 of record NW_027411592.1, read on the forward strand.
GAAGCTCTCTCAGTCTACTCCCACCAGTGTGAAGTCGGCCTTAGGTTGTAGCAGCAGGTATAGTCCAGTTATCGGATCCTTCACGGGTATTGGTCCACCCGGTAGTTGTCAAAATATATCTTCCTTTGGTCACCGAGGGTATGTCCACCAAGATGTGAATGTCGTCATGTGTGGAGACAGCGTCTATCTCAGCGATGTCGTAGTAATGGTACATATCCGCCGGCAGCGGTTCCCGACACGAACCATAGTCTCTCGGATAATATCTGACTGTCTTTATACACTATCCTACTCAGTCACTTGGGGCCAATAGCCTGCTAACTTTCTCCTGGCTAGGGTGCTGAGGGCACCCTCGAGCGACCGCAATTCCACCTTCGCCTCCAAGGTATTGATCTCAAGATTCCGGAGGACGTGAGGAAGAGGAGGTGCATGAGGTTAGAGGTGGTTACCCTTAATTCCCTAATGGCTGTGCGGGTGCCTCCCATCGTGGTTGTCAAGGCTAGTTGGCTAATTTTGTCATTGGTCCCGGGTCAGCAGCACTCGTCCCTCGTTCGGGGACTCAGCTCCGCTGCTCAACCAAATTCATCCGACCACCGCCCAATAGTTTCCTACACCGGATTACTTCATCAGTCCTCCCGGCTCCTTTGGGAACGCAACGCGTAGGACGAGCAAGTGCAGGGAAGCCTAGGTGTACCGACTGGGGTGTATGTAGGGTCTCGTATCGTGTCATCTGGGGGTGAGTACGCCGACGGGGAGAGCTCTCCCACGTTCAGCTCAGTGGCTAGTTCTGTCGTCTCCGTTCTGTCATCAGCCCGCTGGTAACCCCGCGGCCTCAAGTTGACCCCTGCATAAAGATCGTCACCTCCTGAGGTGTTAATTTCAGTCTGCTCCTCTTCGATGGATTCTGCAGTTTGTCCAGACTCGGCGTTCCTTGCGCCGTCCCCTGCAACTTCTCCCACGATCCCCGGCGCCCCTTCGAGTGACAACCCTTCGTAAAACAAGTCGTGCGTGTCCTCCGCTCCTAGGTTCTGGCTTAAGGAGGTGGGGACATCTTCCTCCGTGGTTTCTTGGGGGATTCCCTCCACCACCACCGGTTTCAAGCGATTTATATGCACCATCCGAGTGCTTCCGTCGCCCATCGCAATCTCAAATGTCACATCTGTGATACTCCGCTGTACGCGGAAAGGCCCCTCCCACGGCCTGCGGAACTTCTGCGCTTCTCCTCGGCGTCCAGCGGGGTTGTGTAGGTAAACCCATTGCCCTTCCACCAAGCTCCGTACCCGCGCCTTTTTATTATACTGAGCCGCTTGTCCCTCGAAGGCCCGCTCGGTCGTCTCAGCGGCTATCCAGTGTGCTTCCCTTAACCTCCCACGTAATGCCTCTGCATAACTCGTTTCTTGATCTACCTCTTGACGAGGCCTAGGGTCGAGTGCGCTAGGGCGCGGCAGCTCTCGGCCGTAAAGGAGATAATTCGGGGTGAATCCCGTCGCAGAATGTGGCGTACTATTATATGCCATCAATACGTAGGGCACCCATCTGTCCCAGTCTTCCCCATCGCGGCGCACAAAATGCGATAACGCATCTACCAACGTGCGGTGGAACCTCTCCACTCTTCCGTTACTCTGGGGATGGTAAGCGGTCGTGAACAACTTCTTTATTCCAAGCGTATCGCAGGCGTCCCTTACCAAGGCCGAGGTGAAATTTCGTCCCTGATCAGTTAGTAGCTGACTAGGAGCTCCATGTCGGACTACCAAGTGGTTCACAAATTTTTGGGCCGTCTCTTGGGCTGTTCGGCTTTTTAGCGGTACTGCTTCGGCGTAGCGCGTTAAATGGTCGATCATCGTAAGGAGGTACATGTTACCCTCCCTTGTTCGTGGTAGGGGTCCCACTATGTCCATGGACACCTGCTCAAAGGGGCGCCCGGCCGCATATGGTACCTGCAGTGGTACTCGTAACTGCTGGGGCGTCTTCCGTTCCAGGCAACTCCGGCACTTCTCTATATGCCTCTTAGCGTCTTGAGACATAGTCGGCCAATAATAACCTTGCCTCAACAGAGCCAGGGTCCTCTCTAGTCCGGGGTGTCCCGCGAAAGGGGAGTCATGGCACTCCTGCAAAATGGTCTCCCGCATTGGCTCTGGTCCATCAGTTGGTACGGCTCGTTTCCCCCCGCAAATCTATATAATAGTCCGTCCAGATCCATGACGCATTGAGCTGTGTTGGTGTTCTTAAAGTGCACACAGTCCGCGTCCGCTAATTGCAGCGCCCGGATCGTCCCTCTCCCCGAATCCGCTTCCCCGTTTATCGTGGCCACCCGTCGACTCAGCGCATCGGCGTTGGAGTTTTTACGCCCAGGCTTATGAAACACTTCATACTGAAATTCCGCTAGGCGGAGCTGCCATCGAGTTAGACGCGATGATGGGTCTTTCACTGTGAGAAGCCACCGCAGCGCTGCATGGTCCGTGATCAGGTTGAAGGGCCGGCCGTATAAATAACACCTAAAGTGTTTCGTGGCCCAGACGACCGCTAGCATTTCCCGTTCGGTCGTACTATAATTTTGTTCTGCCTTATTCAGTTGGCGACTTGCATAAGCAATGGGCCATTCCGCCCCGTCTTGTAGCTGAGACAGTACCGCCCCGAGGGCAACTCCTGAAGCGTCAGTAGCTAAATTGAAGGGTAGTGAGAAATCTGGATATGCTAACACCGAATCGCTGCATAGCTCATCCTTTAGGCCCTGAAAGGCTTGTTCCTCTGCCTCTCCCCACTGGAACCGCTGGTCTAGGCGTGTCAGATAAGTTAGGGGTCGGGCTTTTTCCGCAAACCTTGAGATATACCTCCGGTAGTAACCTACTAGCCCTAGAAACGAGCGTAGCTCTCTAACATTGCCAGGAGGGGGAAAGTCCTTCACAGCAGTTACTTTCTCAGGATCCACTTGAACTCCCCTCCGACTCACAACGTGCCCTAAGTAGCAAACCCTTTCCGTAGCGAATTGGCACTTGGCGAGGTTAACCACTAGGTGCGCTTCTCTCAGTTTGCTCAACACCCCACTTAGTCTCTCGGCATGTTCTTCGATCGTCGCGCTATGGATGATCACATCATCCAGATATACAAAGCATGTTACTCCTTTAAGGTCCGCTAATAGCCGGTCCATCAGTAACTGGAACGTAGCAGGAGCCCCCGCCAGGCCGAAAGCCATCCGACGGTACTGATAATGCCCCTCGGGTGTGGAAAATCCGGTTTTTGCCTGGTCCTCCGTAGCTATTTCGATCTGGTGATAGCCCGAGGCCAGATCCAAGGTGCTGAAATAGCGGCTCCTTCCCAGACTTTCTAGCGTCTCATTGATATTTGGTAGCGGATAAACCGGAACCTTCGTTACAGCGTTCAACGCCCGGAAATCGGTACAAAACCGGTACTTCACCGATCCATCGGAGGTTTTCTTCCGTACCAACACCACTGGTGCCGACCATGGACTGTCAGACGGTTCAATTACGCCTTTCGTCAGCATGTCGTCAACCAGCTCCTTCATAGTTTCACGTTGGTGGTATGGCACCCGGTAAGGGCGCTTCGCAATAGGGGTCGCATTTCCCGTATTAATGGTGTGTTTGATTTGGGAAGTACACCCTAGCGAGGATGTGTCCGGGTCCTGAAAAACATCCTCAAACTGGGCTAGAACCGTAGCCAAGAGGTCTCGTTCCTTCCCCCGTAAATGGCCTAGCTTGTCCCCAAGGAGCTTTCCCAATCCTTCACGGGCTCTGGGAACCCCGCCACTCTCTTGGCAAACGCCGACCCACTTGCTTCCCTGAGTTTCTATTTCCGTCACCCACCCTAGCCTCTCAGATTTCCCTATCATCACTTCCGTTTGCGATACATTTACCATCCGCACCCACACGGCGCCATCAACTACTTGACTTATCCCTCTGCCTACACACCAGTCCCGATTGGTCTCTGCTGGGTAGGGTTCCACCAGCACAGTGGCGCCTGAGCGCCAGCCGGAGGCCCTACCACGTACCAACACTTCACAACGGGGTGGGATCCTTATCTTTTCTGCCGCGACCAGGTATACGGCTCCCGACCCATCTCTCTCTTCCTCGTCCTCGGGGAACTCATTTCTCTCAACTCTGGATTGAGGTTCACCCTTCCCTACGAGTAACACCTTCTCCTGTCCATCCGAGGCTCCTTCCCCCTCATCTCCTACCAATTCACGCGTCCGCATATCCAGCCTCATCTTCAAAGCAGCCATACCAACGATCCCTAGAATGCCATCTCCCTCCGCCCGGAATGACCAGTCGATTCACGCTCGCTCGCTAAGGAAGGGCCATCCGTGCCTACCATTGTCCTCAACGTGGTTAACTCCCCCTCCATGCGTAAACGTTCCTCATCTAGGGTCTGTAACTCACGATTGGCTCGGCGTAATTCCTCCACCTCCCTCCTCAGAGCCTCCATGGTAGGGTCCGTTAGTGGCATAGAGATCCCACTTCTGACACCAGAATTGTGACCGAGCGCCGTTAAGGGCGATCAGGGCAAGGGGAATTTCGCTCGCTCAGCAGGGGGGTACAAATAACTCGTCAGGCTATGAATACACTGATTTATTGTTGGTCCCAATACACCAATTAGAAAATCGCATACAAAGAGTTGAGCTCATTAATACAAAACCAAACTAATACTTCCAAAAACATAATTAACAATAGAAATATAAACGAAACTGAAGAAACTATAAGATAACATAAAAGTAAGATTAAATAGGCAAATTACAAATTAAATCAACAAAGTTGGGCCCTTATTCTCAAACATTCTATTATTATTACTGTTATTATTATTATTATTATTATTACTATTATTATTATTATTAATACTATCGGTTATCTTTTGTTAATCTACACTCTAGCAAATGTACTTCTCCCTCACTACGGCAACAGTTAGCCTCGGCCGGAAGCAATGCGTAAAAATTTATGTTCAATACTCACAGCAAAACAATCCCATCAAACGCATAACACTTGTTTCCTCTCACACACTCTAACTAACTCTGCCGGTGTCTATACATTATACACCACGCGCTCGCTATTCTCTCTCTCTCTCTCACACGGTACATTGCTCTCGGCCGCTACCTGCCGTGCCGTCAGCAGTTTAACTTAACAATTGCATTTTTTCCTACTAATTATTCAATTATTATTTACAAATTAAATGCTCCCCCTTTACAATAACAAAACCTGTATCTTAATCTCGCCTGTGTTCCAGTATACAGTCATCCCTGTTATTGCGGTTAATAGGGACCAGATTAGGCCGCGATAAGTGAAAAACCGCGAAGTAGTGTCATCCTCTCATTTTTAACATACGTACGTTTTTAGTGTATGTATAATATCAATAAGTGTATATGAAACCATATATTAAGTGTATATGATATCATTAGAATATTAAAGAATAGTTTCAAACATGTAAATAAAATATTATTAGTATAAATAACATACATAAAATAATGTATAAATGATATTAATATGATATGTGTTTGTGTAACATACTTAGATGTAACTAAAGTGTACATACTGTAAATATGTTTTTACAACTATTTTATTCTTATAACTTTTCTTTTATAACAAGGTACGTAACTCATCTCTGACAATAGCTTCTCTTCGCTTGATCTTTATAAATGCCTTCTGCTGGCGTGCGGGCAACTTTCGCGCCATAATTAATCAATTTTGAATTTTCGAACAATCCGCAATGTACTGAGGCCGCAATAAATGAACCGCGAAGTAGCAAGGGATGACTGTACTATCATAACTTTTAAATATTAAGAAAGAAGGCGCCACGGTAGCCGAGCGGTTAAGAGGCAAGACCCGCAAAGCTAATATGCATTGTGGTACTGGGTTCGTTTCCCGGTCTTAGGCCTTGGAAATTTATAGTAAAGTTAGATTGCTAGTCGCCACCGTCCATGACCCCTAAAATTAGTAGTTGGACGTAAAGCCTGCCTGAAAAAATAGGCAATTACTTTACTTTACTTTATTAAGAAAGATTACAGGACTTGCTAGAATACCAAGCTCAAAGAAAGTACCTTAGACGGAAGTAAAACTTTTCCGCCTAGATTTTCTATTTTATTGAGGTTTTCTCGAAAATGGTCACTAAGTTATTCTCTAAGCAATCTGTTTAACATTTCCACCACGCAAATACGTAACTTTTGTTCCAATAATTTTGTTATGAGAGTTCTTTTAGTGCTATTTCTAAGAAAGGATGGAATCGGACTGGAGTCACTTTGCAGTAAGACGAAGATAATTGGTCGGTCCAGAACTTTTTATTAATAAGAGTAAGTCATGTGACTTTTGGCGGGAGGAGAGGGAAGAATTAGTTCGCGCCGAGTAGTTCTTATTTGAAACTAACATAGCTTTTAGTTGAATAGTAAAACATCTTTTTAAAATAATAAGATTTTATTATTTAGATACAATAATGCGGGCAATAATTTATTAGCGGATTATTTATAAGCAGATCTGCATAATATGCTGAGTGGTTGTTCAGCACTGCACCACCAGTGCTTTGTAATAATGTAATTGATGCTAAAAAGCCGTTCAATCGCAGAGAATACTTTTAATTAATGTAATTCCACTGGGAGTTATCTAGATCCTGATCTGAATATAGAACAGCAGCAATCTCCTAAAGAGAATCGTATAAGGGTTACCTACAATGCAAACTCCACTATTATACTATATGTACTATATTACCTGCCACTGGTAACATAATTATATTTTATTTCAATCAATAAACTTATTAATAATAATAATTATAGTTCAATTTTGGCTACCGATCGTACTTTTCAATAAAAGAAACCTTCGCAATTTTTATGTAAATTATCTATAAAGTCTAATTTTACACGAATAAGCGCACAAAATAGAATTTTTGGTAAAATTCACTGTATTCACGAAATAGAAAGTTAATTTTGGCAAATCTGATGAAAGTTTTCGTTCAATCTGATATCAAAATCCACCGAGCAGTGATGGCTGAAGCTCCACCCCCCCCCAAATGGGGTAGTTTGTTGCTTATAGCCTATAAAACAGAATTAAGTTTTTCAACGCTTCCTTTTTAACATTGAGGCAATATTACTTTGATCTGTGAGGCTTTGTGACTTAATAGAGCTCTCTTTCTTAAAGAGAGGTCCATTCGTCTTTGTTACTCAAGATGAGATCTCTTTTTATAGAAAGCAAACGCCAAAGGTTTTAATTTTTTTTAAATGGAATTTCTCATATCCGGCATAAATATAATTTACATTGCAAATATGATACACAGTCCAAGCCTGCTCAACAAATATACTTATAACTTTTGATTAATATAAATATCTTTTTAGCATTTTTTAAAGTAAACCAAAACCCTGTATAAATATTACTTGTATCTCATAGTTATGCCAAGCCAAATTCAGCACCAAACAGAAATAACCCATTTTTAATAAGATATTTAAAGAATAAACTAAACAAATATCTTGAGATCCTTACAATTTCAAATTTAAAATAAGTCCAAATAAGAACAAACGACGACTCTATTACAGCTCTTCTCACACCAATATGGACTTACGGACTCGAACTTTACGGAACAGCTAAAAAATCCAACATCAATAAACTACAAACACTCCAATCTAAAATACTCCGCCGCATAGTAGACGCTCCATTCTATGTTAGCAACTACACAATACATACAGATCTCCAAATTCCACTTATCTCCGAACTTGCCAAAATCCGATATAAAAATTTTCATCAAAAACTCTCACTTCATCTCAACCCTTTAGCTGCAAACTTGTCTTTAACTACGCTACCCTCCAATCCTCGAAGACGGCTGAGGCGCCGTTGGCCCCGTGACCAACTGGGTGACTAATGGCGGCCATCACTGGATGATCGTCATTCACATCTGCCACGTTAATTATTTATACACTTATCACATTTACTTATTGTACCCTGTAGGTTCAGGTGTAAATTTCAATAAAAGGATATTAAAAAAAAATAATAAGTGCAGCGAAGGAGTTTTAATCCTTAACAAGAAACACAAGCAGATTACATCTGAAACTGTTTTCTTAACATAGAAATCAATTTGGAGGGATTACTAAAAATTAAACTTAATTTCACGTATTTCACTGACTTTTAATGTTGATTACAATCCCTAATGTTAAGTTCATCCGGAAGTTGGTAGATGTAAATTTGGTAACAGGAAATAAGGGGAAGAAAAAGAATCTTCAGAACTGGTCCATTACATTTTTTAGTAGCTTTTTTTCCCCACAATGCAATGGCGCAACCGTCGCTCAGTTCCAACATTCACATTTAGGTACTCAACACAAATCAAAATTTTAATAATTTTAGTTTAGGTTTAAAATATATGTAAATCAAAATTTAATGTTACTAACATACACATCTGTGATTTTTCACTTTTTCGTGAAATTTTACTTATTTTGAATTTGAAAGGTAAAGTACAAAGATACCGGAGTCCGATAGAGGATGTTACAATTATATAAATGTCTACGAAATGAATATATGAATTTTGCTGCAAATTCTTCTTTTTGCACCAAATTTGAAGCCGATCCTTTACAAGTATGTTCGCTTTTTGACCTAGTTTATGGAACACCGTTACTCGTAATTACAATTTCAACATTTTATGAAGATGGCAACTAGCTACTTCACCTGATCCCGTTAGTAATAGATAACCAAAAAAAAAAAAAAATACAGGAATTAATTTTCGAAAATGGACCCCCACTCAGTTGCAAATCATTAAGACATAAAAATCTGGAATAATTACGAGGCACATGGACTAGCCAAGGTCAGCAAAACAGGTTTAGATACTATCTAGAAATTAGAGTGGAATCCGACCAATTTCGCACCAGATATTCTTTTGAAAGCAGTTCAATATTTTATTTATTGTTTTCTCTTTTCTGATTGGCGACTTCTCTTGCACTTTATATGTGCATATCCTTCTTCCTCCTAAATGAAATTACTAGCGCCTGCTGCGGAAGAAATGTTACTAGTAAAAGTGATTGTTTACAATGCAATCATATAGCACATGTTTAGTAAATGTAGTGGAGCAAACTTCCGATAAGAACTCGTAAAGTTAGAAATAAACGTTACAAGAATCTAACAGAAAATTAATGGCTGCTCTGTGGCCGGATGTAGCTAAGCGCTATGAGCTCAAGTTGTTCCCTTCAATTACGTGAATATGATTGCTGGTCAAGAAGTGGGAGTACTTTTTCTCTAAGAATACGTGATGAGGCTATTAAATAACCGAGACTATTGCTATAAAACATTTCATTTTAAATTTATACATATTTAGTTATTATCACCTTCAATATATACCCCTCCCCTATCACTACAACGCTCCAAGCGAATTTACTATTGTTCGAAATAGTGCTGGAAGTCTTTTTCTGTGAGCTCCTGCATGACGCGTGCCGCTTTTTCTTTCACAGCTTCAATGGACTGAAATCGTGTTCCTTTTAATGCAGATTTGACTTTGGGGAACAGATAAAAGTCATTTGGGGTCAGGTCAGGCGAATAAGGAGGATGGCCTAAAACTGGGACCAGTTGTACTTGGCTAGAAACGTCTTGTGACAGACAATGCAGTGTGAGCCGGCGCGTTATCTTGATGGAGAACCCATGACTTGTTCTTTTACAAATCGAGTCATTTTTTCCTTACTTTTTCACGGAGTTGAGCAAGCACCTCACGGTAGTAATGTTGATTAATTATAATCGATATTTTCATCCGTTTTGGATGTGGAAGGGCGACCCGGGCGGTCATCATCTCCGGCGTCTTCTCGGCCATCTTGGAAACGCTTGAACCACTCAAAAACTCGCGCACGTGATTAAAATTCATCGCCATAAACTTCTTTTAATAAAAGATAAGTTTCATTAGCGGTTTTACCCAGTTTCATGTGAAATTTCACGACAATTCGTTGCTCTACTACATGTGTAGTATCATGTTTTCGGCAAAACGAAAGTAACACCTCTTACACAAACGACGGTTCCGGTCAGACAGATTTCTCTACAAGCACGTGAGACGCTGCAATCGAAAGAGAAGGCTTTTTTGAAAAAAGAAATAAGTCTGGAAGCGGTTGCGTTCAAGCGGTGATTCCATATCTTCTATTCAATTGTAATGAAACAACTACCAGCTTTGGAAATTTGATAAATGGGAATTAAGTGTTATACAATAAATTTTTGTTATGTTCAACGAATTTTAACGAAACAACTCCCAACCGTTTTCCTGTTTGTCAAACGTATTAAATGGTCCATCCATTAAGTAATTTAATATAGAGGATCCTCCGATTTGGTAGATGCAGTTATAAGCAACAATTTTAGTGCAACTTGTGGAATAATTTATAAAGAGGTTGCGTAGTTGTAAAAAATCATTATCATCACAACCAATTATCTTTCGCTGTTCATCAGAGCATATACAAGCATAAGAACACATTTTTATTTAGATTTTTAAAAAAATGCTTAATTAAATTTGGCCATTAATATTCATTTCGCCAGGTTCATTGTCAGACATTTCCAGCAGATTTTCTTGCACTTTACTTTTTGAATTTTTAAACTTTTCCTCGTTTAACACTTCCTGAGAATGGAATATTTATTTAACTTCTCCCAAATAAATACGTAGTCAATTTGAAGAGACATTGATTAGAGTTAGCCGACTGATATCACTTTACTTTGAACACTAATTTTCATCTTAATTAGAAATGTTCCGTTAATTAACTTTAAATGCAACGCTTTTAGTATTCGCAATCAAAACCCAATCACAACTTTAATTAACTCTAAAGAAAATTTTCTCTATTGCTGAACTTAAAACTTAGACGAAATTATTATAGCTTCCTAACAGGAATTAGTTTTTGTCTTGTCTCCGTTGGTACAATTATATAAATATGGCTCCTTCGATATTTGAAAGACGCCAAATTCACTGTTCAGAAGCAAACGAGGTGTGGCTATTAAATAACGAGACTGATGCTGCTACAGAAAAACTATGCATCACCTGACTAGCGCTTCGTCAAAAGCAGGGTGAAATGTGGATACTGTGAGAAATTCTGAGACAGAAAGCCGTGCTAGGATCACTAAAATAGATGTGTGCGTTTTCTGGACGAGGAAGAAGTAATTCATGATGAACATGTACCCCAAATGGACATTCACGAACCTTATCACCACCCAATAACTTACAAAAATGTGTTCTTTTACCTTAAAATAGGATCGCATGAAAATAGGAGTAAGATTTAGTATGAGATGCCAATTTAATGAACAGGATTACAGTTTTTACCGATCATTTTCGAAAATGATTGAATCAAATTGCTTTACATTTTGTACAGTTACTACATAAATTAGGGCTATTGCATTTGTTGTAGTGAATCAGTGATGAAGCTGAGTAGCATTTTAATAAAATAGTCGAGGCTAGAAAAGAAATCTGTGAATTCCAAGTCCTTCTCCACTTTTAAGCAGAGATTTTAAGCGCTTCTTAGAGCATTTCTTCCACGTCTAATCGCTAGCCTGCTGTGTCTTCTTCATTGATTGAACCTGTCCAACTAAGTTTAGATCACCATCATTTTCTCGTACCTATAGACGCCCATTCTTTGAGAAAGTCCTTTGTTTTAGAGAATGCCTTTCCATCAGTTTTAAGACAATTCCTTTTTTAAAGTTTATCTTGAAATAATAGAAGAAGGAGGGAGAGATGGCGGTAGTAATCCGTGGACTAGAACACAGTAATACCTTAGTCCAGGGATCGGCAACCCGCAGCTCGCGAGCCACATGCGGCTCTTTTATCCAAATTCAAGTACTTTATTTAACGAATATTCGAATATTATAACGAATTGGAAGCTAGATGTTTAAAAATCTGTCGATTTTTTTCAATTATTCTGGAGGAGATTCCTTAACGGTAATCAATTTCCTTAAGGTTTTTGTTAAATCCCATCGCTGAATTATGCACCACTTTCAAAAGAGGAGAAGACAAAAGAGCAAATCAGTTGAATCAGTGGACAATTTACAATCCATTATATTTATGAGAAATAGTCAGAAAGATTATTGCTAATTTTAGTCCGTTTTTTATTTATTTTTTGCCGAACTTTCGACCCAGGGACTAGGCCATCTTCAGGGCTTATGCTTGCAGTCATTTATAATAGTTATAATGTATATTTTTAACGCAAAGGTTAATGTGTCTTCCGTTCTGACTGTTTAGGTCTTGAATTGTTTAGGACTGAACTCAGAAATAGTTTTTCCTTTTACATTAATGAATCAGTCACCGAAAACAATGAATAATATTCTATAACTCAGAGGAAATTTTAACTTTTTTTATTTTCAAGATATTCTGATCTGCTAATAAATTATTCATTCAATTTGCTTATTCATATAAGATTTGTGTATTTGTTCAATTTATATTTAAGTATTTTTATTTAATATAATGCATTTATTTAAGCTTATTGATTCTATTCTGTAATTATCATTCTTGACTGACCAGTACACTGTGTTATTATTATAGCATCTCAACAATGTAGTCGAGCGGCTCCACTGACGTAATTGTAACTCCATTGTAAACAAAGTCGGTCTCTGGACATATTGATGTGATGTCTTACTATACTTGCATCGTATGGGACTATTGAGTGCAGCCAATCTATTTTTAGATCGTGGATCACCACTGGTGCTTAAAACCTAGTGAACTTGGACTGACTACGCTCTCGACTTCCTTGATACAGCTCCTTGATACAGTTCCAACTTTATTCAATATTCTCTCACTGTTCCTCATTAATTTTTAAGTTCATCATAAATCTTTTATAATCTATTTTTTTTTTTACAAAGATATAAACGTAGCCCTCTAATAAACAGTATTCCCATTACCTAGCGGAAAACTGTCTATTTCAATACAAACCTAAGGTTGTACGCAAGAAGGATTGATTAGACATTAACCGCCTCATAAAAGTAGGCATTTATTTTTAACTTGACAGTTTAAGCTACTCCTTGCTAGAAGGAACTTCTTGAAAATACAGAGATAGGAGGATGAAGAAATCAATCACACACAGTATCCAGCGGCTCGATATTGTTTGCATTTCCACACCGTTGATAGATTGCACTCGCAACCAATCGTCCAATATTATCGATCCTATCTATCGTCTAAAAAACGTTTGCCAGGTGATTAAATAAAAACGTTTTCCCAAGTATGCGGCGCTTTCCTTTTTGCGTTCAATGCTTTCACGATTCCTAAAGCCTAGCTACTGAACCGATCGTTTTAGTTACAGAGATTAATGAGGCGCGTTGCGCTAAGGCACTACAGCCATAAGGTCTATTGTAGTACCTCTAGGTGATCAAAAACAGCTAGATTCCCCTTTTGATACGAGGTCCAGAATTTGATAAGAAATTAACACAAATATGCGGACATACGAGGGTCGTTTGAAAAGTCCGTGCAAAAATAAAAACTACTTAATTTTTTGGGGTAAACCTTTTTTATTTTTCAACATAGTCTCCTTTTAGGCTTATACACTTCGTCCAACGCTGCTCTAGTTTGTTGATCCCTTCCGAATAATAGGATTTGTCCAAGTCTGAAAAATAGCCATTCGTTTCTGCAATCACCTCCTCGTTTGAATAAAATCTTTTTCCCGCCAGCCATTTCTTCATATTGGGGAACAAATAGTAGTCCGAGGGAGCCAAGTCTGGAGAATAGGGGGGATGTGAAACGAGTTGGAACCCTATTTCCATTAATTTTGCGACCACAACTGCTGAGGTGTGAGCTGGTGCGTTGTCGTGATGGAAAAGGACTTTTTTGTGGGCCAATCGTGGGCGTTTTTCTTGCAGCTCGGTTTTCAAACGGTCCAATAACGATGAATAATATGCACCTGTAATAGTTTTACCCTTTTCCAGATAGTCGATGAGGATTATTCCTTGCGAATCCCAAAAGACAGTCGCCATAATCTTTCCGGCCGAAGGAACGGTCTTCGCCTTTTTTGGCGCAGATTCCCCCTTGGTAACCCATTGTTTAGATTGTTCTTTGGTCTCAGGAGTGTAGTGATGTATCCATGTTTCATCCACAGTGACGAAACGACGCTTAAAGTCCTGCGGATTCTTCTGGAACAGCTGCAAACCGTCCTTGCAACACTTCACACGATTTCGTTTTTGGTCAAGCGTGAGCAATCGCGGCACCCATCTTGCGGATAGCTTTGTCATGTCCAAATGTTGATGCAAAATATTATGTACCCGTTCATTCGAGATGCCCACAGCACTAGCAATCTCACGCACCTTCACTCTTCTGTCATCCATCACCATAATATCATGGATTTTATCAATGATTTCTGGAGTAGTAACCTCAACAGGGCGTCCAGAACGTTCAGCGTCACTTGTGCCCATATGGCCACTCCGAAAATTTTGAAACCACTAATAAACTGTTCTAATCGAAGGTGCAGAGTCACCATAATGTTTATCAAGCTTCTCTTTAGTCTCCTGAGGCGTTTTGCCTTTCATAAAGTAGTGTTTAATTAACACACGAAATTCTGTTTAGTCCATTTTTTGAAAATCACTCGACTTCCTCGATTCAAACGAATGCCAAACACAAAGAAATAGACCGATCTGGCTGAAACTTGGTGTGTGTTCTTCCAAGAACCTCGATACGCGCCAGTAGTGCTATCTCTCTGACTTTGCACGGACTTTTCAAACGACCCTCGTATATTTAGCTATAAATGGAATGCTGTAATCCAATATTATTCATCCAATTTCCAAAGACCTAAGATTTTGTTCATTGGACCAAAGCTAAGGCAGTTGAAGTCAGTTGAAATTATGCAGTGTTCAAGCAGAAAAAGAACTTTAATTAGATAATGGTTTTGAAATTAGAATAACAATTTTACAGTAGTTTTATTGAGGGGTAAAAAATTAATTTTGAAGAGAAAACTGAAGAAATTAAAACAAAAAAAAACATTTTGAGGGTGGCCACACCACAAATTTTTGTTATTAAAAAAAGTGAAAATAATTAATTTTAAAAGTGAGCATTATGAGAAGAAAAGTTAAACCATTAATAGTTGAAGAATATTTATAACCATTTTTATTACTAATAAACTATAGTAAAAGGTGATTGAAAAATCCTTGAAAAAATTATTGCTCGTAAATATTTATGATTGTTTTATTGACATTATATTTATATTAAAGAACAAGTTTATACAAAAAAATATTGAAGCTTTGATACCAGTCTGTGCACTTCCTTTAGTTAAATGGTAAAAAGATCACAATCAAAATATGATATTGATTTAAATAAAAAAAAATATATATATTTGAAAAATATTAACTAGCACAAGGCCGTACTATGGACATTACTTTTATTCACTGCAGTTGTTACAATGTTTAAATAGAGTAAATAATACTTCTGGTCGAAGTGTTGGTCGGTTAGCCAGATAATATCGCATAATTGGGCATCACTTCATGGAACTAATATCACGGGTGTTCTCCACTTGCAACTTTATTTTAAAAGTAATTTTTGGAATCTATTTTTCTTGATGA
This sequence comes from Rhodnius prolixus, assembly GCF_049639745.1. Lineage (NCBI taxonomy): Eukaryota > Metazoa > Arthropoda > Insecta > Hemiptera > Reduviidae > Rhodnius > Rhodnius prolixus. The sequence goes on from NW_027411592.1 coordinate 20,197,286, forward strand.
GGGGGTGTTAAAAATTATATGGGCAAAGTCTATCTTACAAATGGCTGTTATGAGTCAGTGCCCCGGCGAAGATTGAAGTCGGTTGTCCGATAGAAGCTGACATCTTCTTAGATCCAGTAGTTTCAGTAAAAGTGTAATTTACCCGCTTCATAAAAAAAGGGGTTGTTAATTGCTAATTTTAGAGGTATTTCTTTCAACGATTCTATCGTCAAATTGTTCACCGGGTTATTACTGGTAAGAGTAGAACGATGGGTGAACGAAAATGTTTATCCTTTGGGAACATCAAGCGGGTTTCCGGAAAGGGTACCCAACGATTCACAATATTTTTTATTTTAACCAACTTAATGTAGTAAATTTGTATTGGAATATTTGATATTTGGCAACCCTGTAGAGGGTGTAAGAGAAGGGCTGACCGTTAGGGGTGCAAGAGGGTAGCAGGTAGTTGGAGACATTCCTTAGTTGAGTAGAGTTTAGTTTTGTCACTCTTTATGGAAGTTATGCTTTATGTGTGTTATGCCTTATGAATTATGTGGATAAACTATATTTAGGTTAATTGGTGTTTATTTCAACCCTTAGATATTTAAAGTATTAATTTGTGTTTTGTTTTTTAGTTTTCCTTTAACTCATTTCATATTCTACATTAACTAAATTAATAACAGCCCCCCCAAAAAAAGAAAAACGTTCATGCATTGTTAGTTGATTTTAAAACAGCGTTTCAACTCCACGGTAGGGAAGGGATTAGCTATGCGGTTAGCGTACTTGGACTCCCACGCGGAGGTCCCGGGTTCGAATCCAACTGCTGACCCTTAGAGTTTCTCTTCTAAAGGAGCTTCTTACAGCTCTCTGTCTGGTGATGGACAGAGAGAACACTGTCCGGAGGCCGGCAGTGCACTGAAAAAAGCTCCGGGCGCCAATAACCTTAGATGTTGACGCGCCTTAAACTATTAAAACAAAAACAAAAAACTCCCCTGATAGACATGCGCTTCATTATAAATTATACACCTTCAGCATCTCAAACAAATATATTAATGTTTTCCAAAATCTTTTTATAACATAGATAGTGATCCTCTATTCTATATGGACACGTGATGGACTGACCCCAAATTTCCCAACTAATATGGGTCTTAGCAAGGCTGTTCATTTTCTCCACTTTTATTCCCTTTATTCCTGAACGATATGGATAATTGAGTGGGTGGCGGATTTTCGATTTGGTAATGAGGGCCATAATGGTGCTTGGCGGCACAAGAACGGGGGATAACCAGCGGTTCCAAAATGTTGAGAAAATTATTACAGTTTTTCTTTTAAAAAAAACTGTTTATTTTTGCCTAGAAATATGCCCTATTTTATGATATACTCGGAAAAAAATTTAACCACTCTTAAATTTCACTTTTAAGTAACACTACAATTAGAAAGAATGTTTTAATTAAACATTCATTACAAGCAACCTACATTAAGAAAGTCATGTTATTGCCTCAAGCTCGTCTCCTTAAAATGGTAGAGCAAGCAATTACTAATAAAAAAACAAAAAAAAATTGGTACACAGAAAGCGAACAATTGTGTAATAAATACGGATTACCAATGTTTAAACTATAATCAGAATGATGGTTTTGGTTTACGAGGGTCGTTTGAAAAGTCCGTGCAAAAATAAAAACTACTTAATTTTTTGGGGTAAACCTTTTTTATTTTTCAACATAGTCTCCTTTTAGGCTTATACACTTCGTCCACAGCTGCTCTAGTTTGTTGATCCCTTCCGAATAATAGGATTTGTCCAAGTCTGAAAAATAGCCATTCGTTTCTGCAATCACCTATTTCCATTAATTTTGCGACCACAACTGCTGAGGTGTGAGCTGGTGCGTTATCGTGATGGAAAAGGACTTTTTTGTGAGCCAATCGTGGGCGTTTTTCTTGCAGCTCGGTTTTCAAACGGTCCAATAACGATGAATAATATGCACCTATAATAGTTTTACCCTTTTCCAGATAGTCGATGAGGATTATTCCTTGCGAATCCCAAAAGACAGTCGCCATAATCTTTCCGGCCGAAGGAACGGTCTTCGCCTTTTTTGGCGCAGATTTCCCCTTGGTAACCCATTGTTTAGATTGTTCTTTGGTCTCAGGAGTGTAGTGATGTATCCATGTTTCATCTACAGTGACGAAACGACGCTTAAAGTCCGGCGGATTCTTCTGGAACAGCTGCAAACCGTCCTTGCAACACTTCACACGATTTCGTTTTTGGTCAAGCGTGAGCAATCGCGACACCCATCTTGCGGATAGCTAGGTCATGTCCAAATGTTGATGCAAAATATTATGTACCCGTTCATTTCAGATGCCCACAGCACTAGCAATCTCACGCACCTTCACTCTTCTGTCATCCATCACCATATCATGGATTTTATCAATGATTTCTGGAGTAGTAACCTCAACAGGGCGTCCAGAACGTTCAGCGTCACTTGTGCCCATATGGCCACTCCGAAAATTTTGAAACCACTTATAAAGTGTTCTAATCGAAGGTGCTGAGTCACCATAATGTTTATCAAGCTTCTCTTTAGTCTCCTGAGGCGTTTTGCCTTTCATAAAGTAGTGTTTAATCAACACACCAGAAATTCTTTTTCGTCCATTTTTTGAAAATCACTCGACTTCCTCGATTCAAACGAATGCCAAACACAAAGAAATAGACCGATCTGGCTGAAACTTGGTGTGTGTTCTTCCAAGAGATGCTACTAACTAAACATAACCTCGATACGCGCCAGTAGTGCTATCTCTCTGACTTTGCACGGACTTTTCAAACGACCCTCGTAATTATTTAGCAATTATTTATTATTTATTTAAGTAGCAATATTCTCCTCGCCGAGCAGTTTCTCTAGAAGTGTATTTTACTCTATTTTTTTCCTCTCCCAATAAGAGAAAACTCTGTTTAATGTTATTTATATTTTCTGTTTTAAAGAATTGTTTGATTATATTTTTGGGTCTCTAAAAGAGTTCTATAGAAGTTATAAAGTAAACTAAAATTTTATTGTATTTTAATTGTATTTTCTTACTTTTTTCGCACAAAATATTATTAGTAGCAAGGTCAATTTGGCAGCGGACATCGGTCCATGCCTGTTTTTGGATAATGTTTATGTTTATTATATTGTAACTTCTGCTTAAATAAAACATTTCTTTTTTTTTTTTAATGATTTAAGGCGCGTTAACATCTAAGGTTTTATTGGCGCCCGGAGCTTTTTTCAGTGCACTGCCGGCCTCCGGACAGTGTTCTCTCGTTACAGGCAACACTGTCCATCACCGGGCAGTGAGCTGTAAGAAGCTTCTAGGAAAAGAAAATCTAAGAGCCAGCAGCTGGATTCTAACCCGGGACCTCCGCGTGGGAATACAATACGCTAACCGCATAGCTAATCCCTTCCCTAATAAAACACTATTATTATTATTATAACGGGTTTTCTCCATGTGCGATTTTATTTTAAAAGTAATTTTTTGAATCTATTTTTCTTGATGAGGGGGTTAAAATTATATAGACAAAGTCTCGTATCTTTCAAATGGCTTTAAATGTTCAGTAAAGTATCAGCTTTTAAAAGCTTATCTCACAATATCCAGGCAAACATTAAAATTGTTTCCGTTTCCGATAGAACCGGACATCTTCTAACACGTTTTGAACTATTGATTGTTGTAGGGTCGTCTTGAAAGTTGGACTTTATTTACTAAACTTTTCGGCTCGGATTTGCGCTCACATTAATGGCTGATACGATACGGATGTTAATAGAATTTCAGGACCATACTCTCGATCATCATTCAACCACTGATGAGCGCGACAAGCACACGTCTTTGCCGAAACATTTGGTAAACTGGGAAAGTGGACTTTGCGGGTCCAACATTGAACAATCAAAGAGCTCAAATAACATGAAAGAACAGGACTGATTTTTATTGTATTCATTCTAAAATATCTAACTTAAAATTTGAGCTTTCATTTTAAATTACTTTGTAGACCAAGTAGCTTTATAATATTTAAGAATTCTTTCATTGTAATTATGTATACGTTGATTATAAAAAAATAGTATTAAATGTTAATAAAAAAAATAAGTTTTATTTGTTTTCTTTTCATTGCTTTTTTTAGAAAAAAGAAAATATTGTAGAGCAGATTTTCTATTTAGACTTTTCACACTGGAAATATCTCTTTTAAGGTGTCTTGAGTGAGGAAAAGTGGTTTTTACACATAAGTAAAGTGGAAGTATCTCCTCTTTCTCAAAAACGAAAAATAATTTTTTAAAAAAAAATTGATATTTCGCCCATACCAAGGCACCTTGGTACATACGAGGTTTTAGAAAAATTCTGTCAATCAAAAGTTTCCTGTAACTGGATAGGTTTTCCGGTTTGTTGAGTAGTAATTAAAAAAAATTCAAAACAGACACCAACAATTTAAACATCATATACGCTAACCTACTACAAAATACTTGACAATTGGCAACACTGACTTCCTTACAACCAAAGACAATCACATATCACACACAGACCGATCACATTCAGTCCATGAACTGACAAGACAGAAGACATACCAACCAATCATGTAAAACATTGTAAACTTTGTAAATTGGGCAAATATTTTTGTAAATTTCATTACATTATACATATTCATTATAATAAACTGATGGACAAAATTAACGCACCACCCTTATTTTTTTTATTATTTCCAATTTGTACAAATTTTGGACTTTCAAAATATTGTTGGCTGAAAAAATAAGCCATTTGTAACTACGGCCATCTGAAGAATTTAGGCCTATTCTCACCTCATCTGTAAAGAGAACTCTCTTCCAGTTGTCTTAAGTCCAACTCACATGTTCATGTGCAAACTGAAGCCTGGTCATTTTGTGAACTGTGGTAAGAAGAGGGCCACGAGCAGGATGTCGGGCTCTAAAGTTACTTTCATTAAGTCTTCTTCTAACAGTCCTGCTGGAGATGGAAACATTTCGGACTTGCCTTATGAGACTTTTTATCTCATTTCTCGTTATGCTCCTGTTTCGTAAAGCCAGGTGCCGGATGTACCTATCGTCTCTCTCTCTCTCTGCTGTACATCTCTTCTTGAATGACCTCTTGTCTCCCTAAATCGCTTTAGACAAGTGATGTACGTCCAAAACAAAAGCGGAATATAGTTATTTAATTTTAACTAAACAAAAACTGAGTGGTGCGCTAATTTTGTCCATCAGTATATAATTAATTGTTAATATATTTAACACACAGTAAATCAACCCTTATACAACTGTCCTACCGGACAGTTTTAATATGTTCCTCAGCCCTGAAGATGACCTAGTCCCTAGGTCGAAAGCTCGGCATAATAAAAGTTTGTCATGACTGAAAATGGCATTAGTTTTTCATCCTATTGAAAATAAAATAAATAAATTAGGAATACTTTATTTTTAAAGAAACCGGTAAGAAATAGTGATTTCAAGCAGCATCTAATCATGATTCTGCAGAGTCACATTCTAATTAAGAAAAAATTCTCACTCAGTATGTTTCACCATTTTAGATCGCACTTTGGCTGGCAGTGCACTCATCACCACTCTTCCGCAAAAAAACTAGCCATTTCTCTCAGCTGTACTCTAGTGAGAATACTGGAAAAACATTATATGCATTTTGTTTCAAGGGCGTACAATAATAATAGTCATAAAATAAAATAAGATATAATAATTTCAATAACTGCACTAACAATAAAACGAATTGTAATTTCAACAAAGTTGCATCAAACAACATAAATAATAATTTTATCATTATTAACTGGAAATGGTATCTGCATTGTGGGAATTTCAATAATCATTGTGATTATATCTACAGGGAAATAATCACACAGAAATTAAAATTAAATTTCGCAACACGATATGAATAATTATTTATTTTTATTTTATTGAACCTAACGAAGTCCAACTCACGATAGCTACGAGTATCCAACTCATGTAACCATTATACTAGATGCAACTATTAATTATTGCGACAAGGGGTGACTGCTGTTCACAAAGACACTGCAGCCAAGAGGCTTATTGTACCATCCCTTGATACTCTAGAACAGTGGTGGGTAAACTTTTTTAATGGGGGGCCACAAAGTTAAAGAAATTCTAGAGGAGGGCCAGAATTTTAGAAAAAATGCATTTTGTGTTAAAGCTTTTAATCATAATATTATAAAAACATTACAGCATTACACACTTGTGTAACTACGCGGCTAGTTTAGCTTCACCTATAGGTTATGCATCTATTATTCTACTAAGTAGAATCTACTTTATACTTCTCGACCGTCAAAACGTAATTATAGCGGGCCATATACTATCCATGTCGATGGACCCTCGGCGGGCCGGATTAAATACTTTCGCGGGCCGGAGTTGGCCCGCGGGCCGTACTTTGCCCATCACTGCTCTAGAAGGTCCAATCCTTTCCTTCTTACCACGTCCAGAATCTTACTTAATAGTTTTTGGTTATGATATCATCTCCTCCGGCTGCAAAGTGCCAAATACCTCATACCTTGCGATAGCTCCACATCAAAAACAGATTATTAGAAGCGGTTTCCTTATCTTCTTGACCTAATCTACATAGAAGTATCCTTATTCCCCCACTTCCAAGTAGAGATTATTTCTGTACCTAGCGTGCACCTACCCATACACCTAACACTTACATCTGAAACGTTTACCCAGGAAGATTGGTTTATTGAAAGGCCCTCAAAGAAAGCTTAGGACCCTTTGTGGGGCTTAGGAATCTTTACGTCTGATTTCAAGATTTTTTTTCGGCTATGGTTTCGGAGATTTCATTATCAGCGAGTAAGTAGTAATGGTTTCTTATATATCACGGTTCGCCTAGAACTATTTTAATTGAAAAGTTCACCAACATGAAAAATTTTTCTTTCCCCTTATTATTTGGGTCAAGACTAACCAAAATCCACTGAAAACCAAATCGGTTTACGTTGCGGATTTTTTTTTTTTTTTTTAATTTTTCAGGTCAAAAAACAGAAAAAACGGCTTTTTTTTGCATTGTTAAGCCTAATAAATGGAAAAGCAATACAGTTTTTTGCAAAACCAATGCATGTATTTTGAAGCTGAGGGAATTTCCAACAGATTGATGTATTTTATAAATGATAAAAATGAAATTTCGACATACAAAATCAATAAAAAAGACATTTTTGAGCAAAATAAGGCAAAAACAAGGGTTTCTCGCATTTCAAAGATTACTTAACAAATAAATCATCGTTTTTTTTGTGGAAGGGAATGGGACTTTTCAAAAATGAGAAAAATTCCTGCAAAATACAATATTTATACACTGGAAAAAGTGAAATTTTCCAATTCAAATTCATTTAATGAAACTTTTTGAATTAAAAGAGCCCAAATAATTTTTTATCGCATGAAATTAAAAAAAAAAAAATCCGCAACGTAAACCGATTTGGTTTTCAGTGGATTTTGGTTAGTTTTGACCCAAATACTACGGAGAAAGAAAATTTTTTTGATGTTGGTGAACTTTTCAATTAAAATCGTTCTAGGCGAACCGTGATATAGGTTACATCTTTGTTATATATCATTTTTTTCTGTGTAGTCGATTATTGAATTTTAATTTTTTAATAGATTAATTTTTTCTTTGCCTCTTCCTACTTTGCTAGCGATTTTTTTTAGTGCAATGCCGGCCTTGTTTGTAAGGAAAACAATACTGTCCATCACCGGCTAGTGAACCATACAAGAAGCTCCAATAAGCGGATACCTAAGTCAAAGAAGTTGGAAACGAAATATTCTTTTCGTTAAAGTGTAGTAAAAGTGAGCTATGTATATTATTATTAATAACATTTTAATTTAAGAACTTTCTGAATCTTTTTTCAGTGCAATGCCGGCCGTCGGTCACTGTTCATCAATTATCAATGAGTTGCAAAGACTCTGGCAGGAGAAAATCTAAGAGCAGCACGCCTGGATTTGAACCCGGAACTTCCACAGCTTACTAGACCAACGCGCTACCTACTGAACTAATCACTTCTTTCATTATTATTATTATAAATGAAAGGAACATACACAAAGATTCAGCTCTAGAAAGCGGGAAATTTATTTTGAATTCAATCAAGGAAGTTTCGTAAATATACATCTTTAAGCAGGAGTCTGATCCTAATTTCAGTTTAGAGAATCAGGGCCTGTACGATTTGTAAGTAATGAGCTAATCAAACAAATAAACCAATCCGGAAGGACAGTTTGTATAATGATTGATCACGAAAAACTGAACAAAAAAATCATAATGTCGAAAACATATAACACTGACAATTTTTTTTTTTGTATGTGAAAGAACTATAAAATTATTGAGTCAATTATTTTAACAATAAATAATTGAATCATTTCACAGTTGATTGGGATTAATTATTATTAAGGTGAGCTGTATCCGGAGGATGTGTCAAACAGGTTGGTAGAGAATCTGAGTAGCGAACCGGTTCGCAATGCAGGAACTATAACCTGAATAGAACGGGACCGGTCGAGTTAGCAACGGAACCCAGTTGCTGATATTGAATATTCACTTTTCGCTTTATTTATGTTTCTTTGACAGTATTTATTTATTTATTTTGTTCACAAAATAAAGGAGATTGCTAACGATTTCTTGTTACTTTCACTTTATCAAAATCGGGAGGAAATTGATCATGTTTCAATTAAAAAGTTTTAATTAAGTATAATTTTTAATTGATATCCAAATTAGGCATGATTAAGGTAAAAGGGACTCTCGAGTTAATTAACAGTTGATGATTGAACTCTCACTTTTTCATGATCCTTCTTCAAAGATCCGTATTTACCACAATCGGTTAACAATGAATCGATTTCCCGAAGGACTAAAACTAAAGTAATCCCTATTTTTCCAGGCGGGGCTTAGCGATTTTCCAATTATTCATGTGTAGCAGCACATCCTTTATTTTATTTTATTTTTGATTTATTTTTTTAAATGATTTAAGGCGCGTCAACATCTAAGGTTATTGGCGTCCGGAGCTTTTTTCAGTGCACTGCCGGCCTCCGGACAGAGAACACTGCCCATCACCGGACAGTGAGCTGTAAGAAGCTCCTAGGAAGAGAAAATCTAAGGGTCAGCAGCTGGATTTGAACCCGGGACCTCCGCATGGGAGTCCAGTACGCTAACCGCATAGCTAAACTCTTCTCTCACATCCTTCATTATTAATATTTTTTCTAATAAGTTGAAATTAGGTAGAGAAGGGAGTAGCCAGGGGGTTTCTCCCAATAACTCTGCATTCCCATACGGAGATCCCAGCTTCACCTTTAGATTTTCCCCTCCTGCGCGCTTCTTAAAAAAAGCGAAGAGAAAAAGTAACTTAAAACTGAGTAATTAATGGCAACACTATTGTTAAAACAGCACGATGTTTATTGTGTTTACTGTTGTAATAAGCAAGGCTAAGTCTACCAAAGTTGGCAACACGAATAGACTGAATTTGCAAACATTAAGCTAAGAAGTATTAAGGAAACTGAACCAAGGATGAAACACTTCCTCAATATCTATCAGAAGAATGGAGGTGATAGTAGCTAGATTGGAATTGGGTCAACTAAGGTCACCCAAGGTTATGTTATGGGAGTGGTGCACCTAATGCAATTTACTACTTACAGTTGCATCTTCCAAATTTCAGGGCAACACATTCTACTTAGATGCTAATCATATAGTATTCATTATAGAGGAAATTACATGATCAAATTCATCAGCTGAAGCTCTTAAAAATGATCTACTCAGCAACAATCGGGCTCTGTTCTTAAAAGGAATAGCAAAGTACCATAAACTTTAGTGGAAGTCAATGAATGACTGTAAATGATTGGCTATGACAATGATTAAAGTTTTATGTTTTACTATTATTTAATTTGGATCTAGAGGGAGCATGAAAAGAACTGGGTGATGTGTCCTGGGGTTAAACACAGCAAGACTATGATGACTTGGCTGTGTAAGCAAAGAGCCAAAAAGACCCTGTGCTTGGTAAAAACTCAGATTACTCTGATTACAGGCCTATTCACGGGGCACGGTAGGTTCAGGAAGCATCTGCACAAGGTGGGACTTATCAGCTCGGAACCGTTGTGCAGATTATGTCAGGAAGAGGAGGAAACGGCCTCTCATCTGTTGTTCGACTGCGTTGTAATCGAGCGTTTGCGCTATGAAACCTTTAGAACGCTGAGACCTAAGGAGATAGTAGCGCAAAAAGAACTAGTAGGGAAAGTCCTCAACCTCTTTAGGAGGGGAGGTTTCATCTACTAGATCCAAAGGAGGAGGGCACAATAAGTCTCTTGTGGCTGCGGTGCCATGGGGCGTAGGTCCCGTCCCATCTATTATTCTAATTCTTATTATTTGGTTAAAATTAAAGATTATGAGGTAGCGCAATACAGAGCACTTTACCCCAACTCTGAATCCAATTGAAGAATGAAAGTATTTATTGGAATAATGGTGAATGGTGGTCTGATGGACTGGAATTTGTGTAATGTAAATATAGCAATCGAGAGAGTATAATAACCGCAGAATTTATTGCTTAAAAAAAAAAAAAAATATTATTTATCTGTCATTTTCACCACCAGAAATAATTTTGCAGACTGCAGAGCAATTTAAGGATCAAAAAAGAGTTCCTGAAAAAAATGGTCTGTTTTTGAATATTTGCATATTAATGATATCCTTTTTTTTATTTTTTGATAACAAACGTTTGTGATAAGAGTAGTAACAAGTAAAAAATATGTGAGTGTAGTAGCGGCGGGAACAATGTGAGGATGGCAGGAGAAGGTAGGAGATAATTTGTCTCCAGGACCAACAGGCTGTCAGGTGGGTAACAGTACTTGCCGCCTAGATGGCGGTAGTGAGGGGACAAATAAACGAGGTGACCTTGATCTGTCCTTCAGACTGTTTAGCCATTTTCTCCTTTGACTTGAAAAGCCACGAGTATCTTCAAGTCGCCATTATTTCGTTTTTTTACTGATTTCATTTATTTTATATACAATATTATTTTCTTATAACTGTAAAAAAAAAAGTTTACATTTCATTCATAAAAGTTTCTTTCATTTTTAAAAAAAATGAACTCTGACCCTGGATCCTGGCAACCAAAAAACGAGTTTGATATTTCAGTCGTATTGGATAAGGGGCACTTTAATTTACAGGTTCTTACCTGTTGAATTGCGTTGATGTTAAATTTTAGCTTTAAATAGGTTAAACTATCTGGGTTCGTAAAGAATCTCGCAAAGCTAATATTTATTGCGGTACTGGATTTTATTTAGAAAATAGAAATAGAAAAGAAATTTATTATTCTGGGACAATTGTCCCCTAAGAATAAATACAGGTACAAATAGAGGCCTTAACAGTTTGGCCTGTGATTAAAAGAAAATAAATAAATAAATAAGTATTTACAAAAAGTGAAAATCAAAATAACAGCAGAAATTAAGGAAATAAATTAAAACAATTAGAATTTCGGAGGAAGCTGAATAGAAAGAAGATAACTGAATAGACGGGATTTAAAGATAGACAGGGTAGGAGCATGGCAGACAGATGATGGCAAGGAGTTCCAGAGAGAGGTAGCAGGTATTAGGAAGGATTTGTCAAAGGATGAGGTACGGTTAGAGGGAATATAGAGATTAAAGGATTTAAGGATTTAAACTCAAGGAGATGAAAAATATAGGAAGGCCTTTGAGACTGGATGACTTGAAAAATAAAAGAAACCAAAAAATATTGGCAGCGATAGACAGGAAAAAGCCATTTCAACTCATCGTAGCAGTGCGAAATGCGAGAGTCTCTGGAAATGCTGAGAATAAATCTTATGAAGCAGTTCATGAGGCGCTTGAGCTTAGTTTTAATATCACCAGAAAGACCGCCATACCACAAAGCAACCATAGTCGAAATGGGGGACTATAAGAGAGGAAACTAGGAGTTGCCGGGTCTTAATTGGAAAAAGTTGACGGGAACTATTAAACTGCTTAAGGATATGGATGGAACGACGAGAGATTTGGGAAACATGGTTTTTCCAGGATAGGTTTTGGTCAAAAGTGATACCAAGGTTTTTCACAGAGGAACAATATTTTATTGGGGTATTGTAAAGGAAAAGATTAGGAAGAGGAGCCAATGATTTAAGGAGTGGGTTGGAGCCAATAACAATAGCTTTGGTCTTTTCTACATTCAGGGTAAGCTTATTGTTCATGGCCCATGCTGAGATATTATTGAGGTCTTCTTGAAGTTTAAATACAGCTTTAAACAAATTCGTCGGGGAAAGGGATAGGTAAATCTGAAAATCTGAAAATTTAATGGTTAGTATGAGAACTTTGTAGTTTGTTTGCTAGTCGCCTCCGTCCACGTCACCTAATTTGTAGTTGGACGTAAAGTACGCAAAGAAAAGTACTTTTAATGGAAAAAAGCGCAGCAAAATTTAAAATTAGGTTAATTCTTTTTCACCCAACTAAGTGAAAAGCTGTAAAAAATTCTTGCAACCATCTAGACACTTATTTAATCATGACAATTTTTCTTTCAGCTGTAGTCGTTACGTTTAACATCGTAAAGTTTTAAGTCATTGCTAATTTTTTCAGGCTTGCTAAACATCAAAACTACCAAATTAGGGGTCGCGGACAGGAAGGCCAGGTGCTCATACTTTGCTGTTAACATTTTTGTAACGAATTAAAATTTGAATAGCTACACGTAGATTTCGAACTGGTGACATGTTACATTCAAATCCATAATCATAAACCTACACAACAAACCTGTTGTTTCAGCAACAAAAATTATGGTAATGAATTTCTGATTTAATTATAAGCACTTATAATTATATCATAATCATAATTATTACATATATTATATGTAATAGTTTTTATAAAATAGATTATTACTATCTTAACAACTATCTTTCGAAAAGTTTTTCATCTTTGACAAAAATCGTTTTAGCTTTTAAGTATCTTTAAAATCAATAGATACTAAAAATGGGTTTAAATTATAACAAATGAAACAGTAAGGAAATGTTTAAATTTGAGATGTTTATTTGTCCAATATTTAAGTGGTTGATTGATATGCTAATAATAACTGTTATCAGCTAGGCTATCTTCTAATTAACTAGCCTGGTATCACATACGCTATTAATGTCTTAACGATAAAATTGAAAGATCAAGCTAATTTGTCTTTCTATTAAGTAGTTCGGAATTCCCCATAAAATGATGTAAACAACCAAACACATTATAGGCAAAGCACGCAGAAATCTGAAGATCTTCAGGGAGGTCGTCTTTTAAATTAATTCTATTGATATTTATGGTTAAATACATTTTAGATTTTACTTTCTCTACTTCATGCAGTGGCTCTACGGCCCTTCGAGAAGCCTTAAGCCTTCTACTGAAGGGCAGATAGATGTACTAAGCCATCACTGAAGGGCAGATAGATCAAACATTTAAAAGGATTACGAGGTGTGGCTATTAAATAACGAGTCTATTGCTGTAAAACATTTTATTTTAAATTTATACATATTTGGTTATTATCAACTTCAATATACACCCCTCCCCTATCCGTACAACGCTCCACGCGGATTTACCATTGTTCGAAACAGTGCTGGAAGTCTTTTTCTGTCAGCTTCTGCATGACGCGTGCCGCTTTTTCTTTCACAGCTTCAACGGACTGAAATCGTGTTTTTTTTTAAATGCAGATTTAACTTTAGGGGAACCGATAAAAGTCACATGGGGCCAGGTCAGGCGAATAAGGCGGGTGGCCTAAAACTGGGATGTTGTACTTGGCTAGAAACGTCTTGACAGACAATGCAGTGCGAGCCGGCGCGTTGTCTTGATGGAGAACTCATGACTTGTTATTCCACAAATCGGGTCATTTTTTCCGTACTCTTTCACGGAGTTGAGCAAGCTCCTCATAGTAGTAATGTTGATTAATAGTTTGACCTTCAGGAACCCAGTGAAGGTACACAATGCCATGAATGTCGAAAAAGACGATCATCGTTTCGAGTTGCTTTTTTTAACTTTCGGTGAAGTTGGACCCTTCCAATATTTATCGCCATAAACTCCTTTTAATAAAAGATAAGTTTCAGTAGCGGTTTTACCAAGTTTCATGTGAAATTTCACGACAATTCGTTACTCTACTATAGCACTTATCATGTTTTCGGCAAAACGAAACAAACACCTCTTACCCAGACGACGGTTCCGGTCAGACAGATTTCTTTATAAATACGTGAGACGCTGCAATCGAAAGAGAAGGCTGCACAGCTGTCGGTCGTTAGGATTTGGCTCATGCATAGTTCTTCTGCAGCAGCATCAGTCTCGTTATTTAATAGCCACACCTCGTATAATTACTAACAGCTAATCGTAATTACCATATGAAATGTAGGTAACTTGCTGAAGGTGGGTACAGCTGAAACTGAATTAGAACCAGTCTTTCCTGCTTGACTCGTTTAGAAATCCAAAGATACGACGATTAACTATTCATTAATTTTATGTTGCATTGATGAAGTTTGTTTACTTCAATTCCGCAACTATTGCAACTCTTTAATATGGATATCAAAATGACTTGTAAATATTAATTCAGACCTGATTGTGTTTGTATAATGAAGTTGTTGAATAAATGCAATATAAGCAATTATTGCATTTCATACAATTAAAACAAACCATTTTGGTACATAATTGAGAGAAAGGTCACGGCTATTGGACTTCCTGTTTCAATACAAAACCTCCGCACGAACAATTTCATGCACAAAATTTTTGAAATATTGTTGCAAACTGTCTATTGTTTAGTAAGACAATTTATAAGGCATTTGTATAATAAATAAATTGTTTCAGTTTCTGCTGATTGTTTTGTTTCCTCTGTGAATCTGCCACTGAACTAAAAGAGGAAGTCGTACGAAGGTGCGAAAATTTTCTGGATACCCCCTTCCCAAAAAAAAAAAGCGATCACTCAAATTAGTTGTGCTCGTAACTCCGAATATCGTAAACCGAAAATTCACAGGAAGTCAAATTTGATAAACATATGATTTAGTTATCACGATCGGACTGAGAATAAGGTTTCGGATAAAATAAGTTTATCAGAATTGCCAGCTTACCGAATCGATTTATCATTTTTGAAAGGTTTTTATCGATATTAGTGTTTTATTTAAATTGGTATATTTATTTCGCTTAAGTAGTAACACAACTTTTATTGGAAACCTTCCCTGGGAAATCGCTATAAAACGCTTGTCTTCTGGAAAAAAGGTATGTATGATCGAGTTTTCTTTTTTTTTTCTTTTTTTTTTTTGTTTGTTTTTGAGCAATGAACCTTTCGGTTATTATGCTCTCTATCCCACTTCCCTCTTCATCCCTTCACGGACCACTCAAGGTGTAGATCTACCTTCCAAGCTATATCTCATCAAACAGCCTGACTTGCTTCAAAAACCCGATCACCCTGTTTATCTGAGCTGGATCATTCCCAAGGGGCCTCCGCAATGTCGTTTTGAATATTATTACTCCGTCGAACTTGTTCATAGGCCGGGCATTCAGCAATGACATGCTGCATAAAAAGACAGCTGTTACAGGCGTTGCACAACGGGGTAGGCTCGCCACACATCAGGTAACCATGCGTTAGCCGGGTATGACCAATTCCCAGCCGAGCCACTACTACCTCCTCTCTTCTAATTGACCTGTATGCTGAGTCCCAGGCGTGCACAGGTTCCTTAATTGCTCTTAGTTTGTTGTCGGTTACTGACGTCCACTCGCGCTGCCAGCTACGCTTTATAAGCTCTTTTGCCACACGACTTATATCAACTGGCATGTTCCTTTCTATATTTGCTGTCATGCTAGCGGCCTCTTTTGCAGCTAAATCCGTGTGGATATTGCCTTGTATCCCTGAATGGCCCGGAATCCATTTGAAACACACATTAATCTCTTCCACTCACAAGTTAAAAATCAATGTGTGTATATCTTGGATTATAGGGTGTTGGGAATAAATATGTTGCAATGATAGTAAAGAGCTTATAAAATCGGAGCAAACTGCAACTTTACCCCGGATTCGAGTTTCCTTCAAGTTAAATATGTAATTAATGCTCAAGTTTTCAAGAAAGATTTGGAGAGCTTTTCATAGAATTCATTTTTGTAATTTTTTAAGATTTTTTTTCTCTCGAAAGTGACACCATTAAAATGATCGCATGTAGTGCAGAAAGTTTATTTATTATTTTTAGCACAAATTGTAATAAAATCTAATTATTTAAGCTACGTTACGAGAAAAGCGCGTGTCTGCAACACATTTTTTTCACTTCTATTTTTTTTAAAAAAGTTGCATTGTCACTCAAGGAGAATAAATGTAAAAAGTTTTAATTAGGAGGGTAATCAATTAAACGGAAGTTAGGTTAAGTTTTTTTATAAGCAATTTATTTTTTAAAAAATTGTTCCGCTATTTAAACAATCTTTTTACCTTTAACAATCATTTACTAAGTAATTAGCGAACTTTGCTGGCGTCATTTGCATTAAATTTGTTAAATGTAACCTGCTACACTTGTGTCACTCAGATGATAATAATAATAGTTCTGATAAAGTTAAATGAAATAGAAATTAACAAATCAATTGGGAATTTATGCAATTAAATTAAAAACTGATATTTTATTCGGAAAAAAAATAACGTTTGTCACTTTACCAGAAGAATTTTAATAATTCAAATTAAGCCAATAACCAGGTTGTATTATTATTTACCTCGCAGGATCAATTGCTGGTTAACATAACAAGTTATTCTTTGAGCAAAAATAATAATTCTATTAAGGAACTGTTTCCTAATAAATATGAATATCTTTTTTAATTAATACTCCTGTAAGTTTTAGTCAAGGGGAGAATATACGTATTTCTGTGCTCTGCCTAGAAGAGTTCGAGTAAAACGTTGTGTGACGCAAGCCAAGAGTTCTATGATCAAGAAAAGGAAAATAAGAGGAAACTTTACGCTGATCTACAGCCTGGAATCTCCCAGCAAGCCTTGGATTTATTTAAGTTCCGGAAAGTGAGTGAGAGAGAGGTATTTTCATACATCTCATTGGTGCGATTTAGACTTAGGTTCAACCATCAACTCAGGAATCCGCATCTGGATAAAATAATGTATTACTAGATAGTTCCAAGTGCGATTGTGGTAGCGGAGAGGATGGAGACACCGATAATCTCCTCTTCGGAGGCAGCAGATTTAATATTAAAATAGAATATAGAATAATATAATAAGAAATAGATAATAGAAACATAGAATAGAGGAAGATGATACCTCTTTGGAGGCAGCAGAAATAATATTAAAATAGAAGATGGAATAATATAATAAAAAATGGAATATAGAACTGAGGAAGGAGATATCAATCAGCAGATATAATACACAGTACTCGTAGGAATAGAGACAAGTATCTAAAAGTTCTGTCAACACATGTACGATTCTTTTGAAGCGTTAAAAATATGTTAATTATATTGAATATAGGATGAAAAAATAATTGCCATTTCCAGTCGTGATAAATTTATTCTGCCGAGCTTTGGACCTAGCGACTAGGTCATCTTCAGAGCTAGTTTACAAAGTAATATTTTTACATTCCAAGGTTGGTGTGTCTTCTGTCTTGTCTGTTCTGTAATGTAAAAATATTACTTTGTAAACTAGCTCTGAAGATGATGCCGAAAGCTCGGCAGAATAAATTTATCACGACTGAAATGGCAATTATTTTTTCATCCTATTGAAACTATGAATCAGTCCCCAAGAAGAATGAACAACTATATTGAATATAGCATTTATAAAATTCATTATAGGAATAAAATAAAAATATAGGTTTTAAAAAGAGACTTCGTTGTTTCTCCAATAATTTCTCACATATAATGTACAAAATCATTTATCACTACGTGTACATTATTCCTAGCAAAGAATGTACTTGTGTGCAGCGCTCAAGATACCATTATTTCGTTGAAGTCATGGAGAAGAAAGTTGTTGAAGAGGACTGCTGATGTAGAGCTACTATTTCTTTGTAAAAACATGCAACGTTAGAAAAGATAGAACTGGTAGATAAAACCAATATATTGTTAATTTGATTGGAGGCATTTAGACGCCAACAGTAGCAATTAATACCAATATGTAACCATCTGAATGGGCTGTACGGCTGGCGGAGTATTCAGAAATAAACTCTTGAAGCCAGGCGTTACCGAGCCTTTCTAATAGAGCAATTCAATTATGATTCTTAATCATCTTTACAAACAACCTTAATAAAGAAAGCATATATTTTAAACTGGTATATAAGTAATGTTCTTGGTTATATATTGTACAAGAGTAGTTCTTTTTTAACTTAAGTGATAATTTTTTTTTTGTATTTATTTATTTGCAACTGTATTTGTACAGTTGCATATACATTTAGCAAAAGTGAAATACTAATAAACATTCGATTGTGCCACTGAACTGGTTCAGTACCACAACCAGGATGACAGGATGAGAGAAACCAGCCAGCGCTGGAACTCTCTAGGACAGGGGTCGGCAACCTATTTCAAGTAGAGAGCCATTTCTCCTTAAATAATTTTAATAAATCTTACCAAGAGCCGCAAGGATGATAGTGTAAAGAACTTTGTAGATCTTTTGTATTCACAATTTATTATTTAATGATATTCAATAACATTTAAATGTTTTATGTATTTATATTCATATATTGCAAAGTAAATAAACAAATAAATAATAACGAATGAAAAGGCGGCAGTCTTACAATATAAATCAAGTACTTTATTTTGATATTGTATAATTCTATTCAATTTCGAACCTAAAACATTTAAAATTATTTTTGAAAAAATACCTTTAATATATGGAATTTTCATTCGTTTCAATAAAATTAAAATATACAATATATTTTGGGCAAGCTGAAGAGCCAAACAATTTAGATAAAAGAGCCTCATGCGGCTCGCGAGCCAAGGGTTGCCGACCCCTGCTCTAGGAACTTATTGGGGGTTTAGGAGGCAATGAGGTCACTTGGCCAGCGCCGTTTTAAGCGACGTGGAGGATTGTCAGGATGGAACGATGTGGATAGTGATTGAGCCAGAGGATTTGGGTGATCAGAGAGTTTGCTGTAGAAATTTAGGAATCGGGTGTGGATTAACTCATTTACGGAGGGTGCGGTTGGAGACATAGAATGGTGCGGCGGAAGACTTTAGACTGGAAATATTGGATGTTGAATGGTTTGGCGGAGCCCCACAATTCTGCTCCATATGTCCATATTGGTCGTAATAGTGTTTTGTAAGGTGTAAAACCCATGGAGGATTTCAGTCCAAGGAGTCTCCTTAATAGTCCGTAGCGTCTGTTCAGTTCATGTCATTTAAGTATTGTGTGAGGGTTCCAGGTTAGTCGGCCGTCTAGGTAGAGCCCTAGATAACGAACCTGTGTGGAAGTCGGTAGGTCAGTATTGTTAATAGTTAGTGGAGGGCAGGTCTGTCTTCGTAATGTGAATGTCATCTGTATACATAAAGTGATAATAGTTTCGGATTCTGTACCTCGGTGTTTTGTATTTATATTGTATTTATAAGTTTATTTACTTTATTATTCTCCCGCGGTTACTATAAATTTTAGTTTGATTATCTAAATTTGTTGAAATAGAATAATACCAATAACTTGGCAGACGGCTAATAGCCCATGCTTAATAGCTTATTTTGCTTTAGTTTAAACATTAAATATTCTAAACAGACTAATGTAATGTGAATAAAGCGTTTACTACTATTATTATTGTTAATACCAATATGTTGGTTTTTTCTAGCCAACTCCCAAAAACCTCGTTCTCTAGGAGGATTTTTCTCTCGAAAGTGACACCATTAAAGTGTTTCGCATGTAGTGCAGAAAGTTTATTCATTATTTTTAGTACAAATTGTAATAAAATCTAATTATTTAAGTAAGGTAATTGAGGTTATTCGACCTCAATGTCTGTAAACTACTCAATAGAACTCAATATGATAGCAAAGTTACTTAGTTGAAGAACATGGAACGTTTAGTGGGACACTTTGCTCCCAATAGATTTTCTAGTTTTAACCGATTTTTTTGGGGACAAATTCTAAGAATCAAGAAAATTTTATTACGTAATCACTGAAAGGGAAATTTGTTTGAATGTTGGTAACAGATTTTGTTTTTAATCGTTTAACTGTTTTCAGTGTGTGTGTGTAAATAATACATAATTTTAGTACGTTTGTTCGATAATTCTTTGAAATGAACCCCAAAACTTGATTTTATGGGACCTAACTTTAATTTTACTCCTCTATTAGTTGTAATAGTGCTACAACCAGCTCTTCAATTAGACAAGATAAGAGCTACACATTAAACTCAGACAATGCACGATTATATACAGACATAGCTAACTTATGCTAGTTTGCAGGTTATAAGTACTGCTTACTTCTATATGTTAGAAATGTTATCTTTTCAATTTCTGTCAAGGGTCATTGTCATTACAGTTCATCGTACTGTCCTAGTCGGTTGATGTGGGGGATATGCGACCCGTCCGACTTCACAATTGTACGGCTGATGATAAATTCATCCACGCAGCTTCTTGATTTTACTTATTTAATGAAAATTGGTCTAATTTTCTTCATTTATCAACCTACATAGCTTCAGCTGACAATTTGAATCAAAATCTGTACAGTAATATACAGGGTGTCCCAAGCTATATGGATAACGACTTTTTCTCGAAAACTAAGATAGCTAGGAAAAAACTAAAAAATACGAGTTCCCTTAGTTTTTTTGTTAGAAATCCAAATTTAATTTGTAAATTTTTTTCGGTGCTTCCAGAAACGAGATACAGGCACCAAGTTCATTTTTTGCTCGAACTGGCCTCCACCATTAGAGATGCATAGACATGCACTTTCCTGCCAATTGCCCCTTACTGCCAAAGAAATAGATTCGGCTTTAACCGAGTTACAGGCATCTATTATTCTCTGCTTTAGTTCATCTGCAGATGCAATTCCGGTTTGATTCTGATACACCTAGATTTAGAAAAACCACACCTCCCCATTTTTTGAAAAAATGAAGTTGGTGCCTGTATCTCGCTTCTGGAAGCACCAAACAAATTTACAAATTAAATTTGGATTTCTAACAAAAAACTAAGGGGACAGGTATTTTTTAGTTTTTTTTTTCTAGCTATCTTAGTTTGCGAGAAAAAGTCGTTATCCATATAGCTTGGGACACCCTGTATCAGAGGTAGTAAAAGTAGACAGCGTGCCTATGTGTGTGTGTGTGACCGAAGGGGGAGTGAGAGAGAGGGGTAAGGGAGAAATTTCTGGTCTCCAGCAGACCCGCAATGATGGACGTCTATAATCCTGTCGCTTCAAGCGACTGCGCCCTCGGAGTATGGTACGACCGTAAGCAAGTATTGCAGGAAGAATTTCTTTCTCAAGCATAACTCAAATATCAAAAAGTGGGGGTCAAGTATTTCACATAGATATCTTCATTTTGGAGGTTCTTCGACAGTAACTCAGGCAAACCACCATTACTGATCGCATTTCTCGAAGTTGCTTCAAACAATTGTATTTATATCTATCAAAAGAATGTCCATTATTTTATTTGTAACCGTACAATTTGAAAACTTTTAAATCAAATTAAAATTTAGATTAGAGGGGGTTATCCTCTCCCATTGCATGTACAACTATGTGAGACCTTCTCCACTCCAACTAAAGCACATCTACATTGCATTCCAAATCGAAAGACACCTCATTCATGAAAATCGGTGCACGCGTTTAGGCGCTACGTTGTTTTGAAAATGCCGTTTTCCCAATTTTCAGCTACTTTTCTTCTCGAAAACTATTAGATCAGAAAAATCTCAGTTATAAAGGAGGATTAGCCTTATATCTTAAAGAAAAGATGGAAATTTTATCTTTTATAGAAAAAGAGAAAAAAATTGTCAAAGTTATACAACTTATACAACTGTCCTACCGGATAGTTTTAGTAAGTGATACGTGAGAAATAAGAATAGAACTTGTAATTTACTATTACACTACGAAGAATTTGTATAACCTATTCGGGATTGTAATCTAACAGTTACCAAAAATGAGTAAACATTTAAACTTAACAGTAGCAAGTATAAAACAATGTCGTCTATAAAATAAATTTTCTTTGGTAATAAAAATTAGAATTTTAGCATATTTCCGAGCCTGAATTCCTTCATGCTAGAGAGTACTTACCGAAGAAGTCGGACTAGTATTTTTCATTTACTAGGCTTCATCTTGTTTGAAGTGAAATTTATTTCATTAAACAAATCCTCATAAACAAAATTAGGAAGTACTTATAACATAAGGCGAAAAATATAACAAAATTTGCTGTGAGCGAATTTACTTAGACTTAGTTTTTCCCACAATTTATTGTATTTACCTTTTTTTTAAAACTTAGAAATAATTTGAACAAAATTATCGTTTTTTCCGGCATTAACTTTGAGGCATAACCATTACATTTATAATAGTGTAGAAAGAGCTTAATTATAAAACTACAATTACATGATGCGAAAATGGCCCGGTATAACCGATGCACAATGCAGTCGTACGGACACAGGAAAATGAGTGCCAGTGCTGGCACTCTCGGGGAAAATGTTTAATTAGATATTCTAATGTGGGTTATCCTTTACACAATTTTATTTTGCTGCATAATTAATGGACTGTTCATTCTGCAGATTTAATATTTGCACTGCCTTTCATACCTTAATAATTCTGCTGCAGAAAATTACAGCTGCTTATTAAATACTTATTCATCTTGACAGCAACCTAGAAGGTTGTTGACTCTAATGCCTTTAAAAAACCCAGCACAACAACACTGTGCTCGTCCACCAGAAACAAAATTTGCTAAATAGAAAAGATGATTTAATACTGCTAAACAATCTTTGCAGATTTTAAATTTGGTTTTCAGATAACAATGAGTCTCGGTAAAAAGTAAAATTAATATTCAAGGAAAGACTATGAGAGCTGATAAAACGACTAAAGACTATAAATTTTTGAGACCTGTAAATCTAATATGCATTGTGGTACTGGGTTCGATTCCCGGACTTAGGCCTTGGATTTTATTTAATGGTTAAATGAAAAATAGTAAAGTACGTTTGCTAGTCGCCTCCGTCCACGACACCTGATTGGTAGTTGGACGTTAAGCCCCGCCTGAAAAAGTAGGCGATTACTTTAATTTACTTTACTATAAATACATTGAAAGAAAGCTGCTTAATTCCTCAGCATGGTTAGTCCTAGGATGGTCTTCCAGCAACAACTCAGGTATTCTCTTTGTTGGCCCTTCGTGTCATTAAGGGGTATCAGTACCCCAAACTTGGCGACATACCACCCTTCACTGTTCTCTAGGTAGACATCCAGAAAGCGCAACTAACCTGATATGGGTCTATTTACTGTGTGAAGCATCCTGCTCAATAAATGATTCTGTCGGTTTCTAGATTTTTGCTTGAATTAGTTTTAGTTATACTAATTAATTCGTTTGTTTACTTTCCGTTACATTGTACTAGCGATGAGTTGTAATTAGTGAGTTGTAATGTTTATACAGGAGGTGTATGCGGAGGAGTGGTCGAACCTTCGGGAGGTGATTCAGCAGCTCAAATGCAACAAAAAAATATTCTCAATAGTGTCCAAGATATTTGCATTTTTAACTTTTCCGTCGATATTCGCGTTTTTCACCATAAAAACGGCCGTAACTTTTCTATCCTTTATCCTACATCAAATCTGCTTATTCCAAACGAAAAAGCATTAAACTTCCTATTAATTTGTTTAATATAGAGTCTCAAAATGTTTAGATATGTCGTTAAAATATGTTGCACAAACAATTGTCAAGAAACTATGTTAAAAATTTCCCATAATTCTTTCCCATTACCTTGTTAGAATAGTTCGAACAATTTTTGTAGCAATTTTAGCTAGCCACCTCCGTATAGTACTTTTTTACTAAATTATTTTATTGCTACTTTATTTTTTACTTCCGTTTTATTAAATAATGATTGTTAAAAACTAAAATGATTACTTTTCTTTTTGTTCCTTCTCTAAAAATTGACATTTGAGTAAATTAGTAGCGAAAAGTAGGGGTAGGGTTTTATTAAAAACCAAAAAAATCCATATGATCTTGAAGCTCTATAAATGCGCAACTTTTTCTGAAATTATGTGATTCCTTGATTCATTAATCATTGAAAAAATGCAGT
Organism: Rhodnius prolixus; assembly: GCF_049639745.1. Classification (NCBI taxonomy): domain Eukaryota; kingdom Metazoa; phylum Arthropoda; class Insecta; order Hemiptera; family Reduviidae; genus Rhodnius; species Rhodnius prolixus. The sequence goes on from NW_027411592.1 coordinate 20,221,368, forward strand.
TGAAAATTTTAACAAAAATCATAGAGAACGAATTTTTTAGACATTAAAGTAAAAATCTCATTGTTATAAGAAACGTTTTGAGGCTCGGTATTGAGCATATTTATAGGAAATTTAATGCTCTTTCGTTTGAAATAAGCAGATTTGTTATAGGATAAAGGATAGAAAATTTACGGCCGATTTTATAGTGAAAAACGCGAATATCGACGGAAAAATTAAAAATGCAAATATCTTGGACACTATTGAGAATCGGGCCTTAGTGAAGAGAATATTTTTTGTTGCATTTGAGCTGCTAAATCACCTCCCGAAGTTTCGACCACTCCTCCGCATACACCCTGTATAAAATAGAATATTTTTAGACAAACATGTCATATTAATAATTATAGGACATTATATGTTCCACTGCAAGAACATGACTAACTTAAGTACACAATTTGTACTGGAGGCAAATCATTTTTAATACAACGTTGAAATGAGAACACATTTAGAAGATCTTAACGCCTAAACATCGAAATTATTGAAAATGTGGTAGATCCGCAGTACTGAATAATATCGTTGATTTTATCAATCGTAGCATGCAAGTTTATTGTATTAGTGATCGGTTTCGGACTCTTGTCCATCTTGAAACCGGTACCCAATAAAAATGCGTACTAAGACGGAAAAAAATCAACGACGGCGAAATTATTTTTTAAATAGTGACGAACTTCAATTATGTATCACAACTAGTAACACTGCTACGTAAAGAGTGCAAAAGTAAATCGTTTATTCATGGTCTGGTTAATTAAGTAAGAATCTGAAGAGTGCATTTCCACCTCTAGATTTAGTAGGAGGTGGTAACACTATAGTTATTATACTGCAGAACTATAGAAAGCTCTGGCATAGTTCCAGGCTCTCTTTTTAAACAATTGTAGCTAATGCAGTTTTTTTAAACCTACGTATTTCAATGCTACGCCATGTCAAAATATTCTTAGGCACTCTTTAATCTGTAGATCTGTATTTCTTCATTATTCTTCTTATTTATATTATATTATTTTCTTCCATTATTTCAAAATAAAATACGTAAAATTGAGGATGTTTTGAATCAATTTCAAAATTTTAAAAATTATGCCTCTTGGAGCCTAAATTAAAAGCTTCAATCTTATCAAAATTATTGTTAAATGATTTTGTCTGAAACTAGTATGAATTTGCATCAAACCGAGAAGGACCTGAATGCGGCTGATTAGCCAATGGCATAACTTTTCTGCAGGATCCAGAACTGAGCGTACCAAAAACTTATTTGGGAAACAAGTAAACCTAGATGTTATCAGCCTTTTCTAATAACATTTTAAAAATGCAGCTTAGATGCAAAATAATTTTGCATTTCCAACTCTACGCATAAACGAAATCTCAACATTCAAGAGTCAAACCAAAGACTGCTGATGCTTTTCGCAGCTTCCTGCACTTGTGCAATAGTTCACTCCAGCTTTTATGAAATAAAACGAACCTTCTTTACCAAGAGAGGTTTACTAAGAAATGGGGAATCAGAGTTTAAGAGTACGAATGTTAATTATTCTTTTAGAAAAACTTATTATACTAGAAAAACTATGTTATATACAAAAAGTTCAATAAAAATGTTAAATCGTGTTGTTGGTAAAAACAATAAACTTGTTACATTTAATAATTAAATATTATTAGCAACATTTACTCGTAGATTCATGACTAAGTTACTTAACCAGTTAAGCGCGTTTGACAGGTATACACGTCAAACCAAATCTCAATTACGGTGCGTTCGACGTGTATACTCGTGAAAAATATAAAATTGCCATTAACGATAAAAACTCGAAATTTTAATAAAATACAATAAGAATATTATTTGGTTGGATGTTTCCTTTATCTTACCAATAGAACTGCCAAGTATTTTATACGGAGTGGGTGGTGGGAGTCAGCCAAATGATAAGTGGTTGGTACAAGTTTGGTCTCCGCATTAGAGATTCGGAATTAGGCACACAAATAAAAGCTCTCAACCCTCGTGCAATGCTGTTTTTACCTTAGATAGAGGTTCAGACCTCAGTACGAGCATGATTTCATTTTGCGGGGAATTCAAAGCTCTTTTCTTCCTTGTAAAAGCTCTTGCGTCCCTAGTTAATTAGAACAATGCGTAGGTAAAGCGGTGCAAGATTTTGAAAGAGCACAGAAAGCTCTTTAATCTCAAGCCCCAGAGAGATTGCAGAAAAAGCGCTTGCAGTAAAGTTGTAAACTTTTGGTTGTTTTGCCCTGCGTTCGACGTGTATACCACGTCATTGTCTGATTTTAATTCCGCACACTGTGGAGGGGTTTTATAAAACTAGATTCCACGCTTTAACTGGTTAATCTCTAAATTCATTTCGCTGCTGTTAATTACTTGCTAAAGTTGTTTAAAAGAAAATTAGCATTATAGTTGAATGGGAACAATTATTAGCAACATTTGTGTTTTTTAATTGGGATTTTTTATTTGAACGAGTTTAAGACTCTTCTAAACAATGTTAACAGGGATGTATTCCATCAACGATCAAACAATTTCTAACCAAGAGAAAATTGGAGGGAGTTACCGCACATTTCTGGTGGAAAAGCTATAATGTGCGGTCCTCGCGCAAACCCTACCCGCATTTAGCTATGGCATAAAATAAGAATAGTTATATCTAAAGATTTAGAAATTTGCTTATTGTCACTTCTTAAAAAATGAAGTTTTGAGACGTTAATTAATGATTACAAAATGAACTGCCACAACTATTAGTAGCGGTCTACGCTTCTTTGAAAAATGGTTTAATTTAGGCGTATTAGTGGACGAGGATGGGAAATAGATCCTTGCATAATATTTAGTTCATCGAACAGAAAGGTGATTTACAATTATAAGTAGCAAATCTAGAATTAGATCAAACAAAACGGAGACTGTTTGGCATCTTGCCTGAACAACAAACTTGCTAGTCCCAAATACAGTGCTTTAATTTGTCACACTGCTACACCTGCAATAGTACAATTGGTTGATACAAATATTTCTAATGGGATTATAAAACAAATTAAAAGTACTCTTGCAAACGTAAGATAAGAGCAACTTTTTTGCAACTATGTACTTAGATTTAATTGATTTCGAGAGAAAAAAAGTTGCCAAAAATGAGCAAAAAACGGTATTTTCAAAGATTGTTCTTGTTGTTGTTACCTTTTCTTTTTGTAAACAACGTAGCGCCCAAACGTGCGAACCGATTTTCATGAATAAGATGTCATTTGAATTTCATGCCTTGCGTGCCTTCTGGGAGCCTTGAAGCTGTACGTGCAATGGTAGAGGAGTTAGCCCCCAATAAAATTACTATTACTAATCATTCTGAAAATAATACTCCGATTTAGACCCGCAAAGCTAATATGTATTGTGATACTGGGTTCGATTCCCGGTCTTTAGGCCTTGGATTTTATTTAATGGTTAATAAAAAGAAATTTACAGTAAAGTATGTTTGCCAGTGGCCTCCGTCCACGACACCTAATCGGTAGTTGGACGTTAAGCCCCGCCTGAAAAAATAGGCGATTACTACTCCGATTTTGATAAAATTTGGCAGGATGAAGGGGGGGGGTTATTGCTCCACAACGTGATATTAAAGTGCCGTCCTGCTCTTACATCTACTAAGGGAAAGTATTGTTCAATCGTTCCGAATTATCGATACATGAACCGATTTTCATGAATTTAAAATAAGTATCGTTCGAATTAAAATTTTTTACGTAGTTACTAATGCATTGTTGAACAATCTTTAAAATGAATGATTTTTTTTGATCACTTTAATGCAAGTAGCGTACGTTCTTAAGACAAAAATTACTGCACAAAAAAGTTGCATAATCCAAAATGAAATGAAGTAAGAAGAGTCACGTTATTATGCAATGCTTACCATGTAGTAAGTAAACTTCTGCTCCATTAGGGAAATTGTTGCTTATATTTATGTTATTATATAGATAGATTCGCAAAATATCGTTACATTATAAAGATTGGTTTTGATAGTTTCATGATATTCTTTTTATTATACTTTCAATTAACGAATCTTTTCAAACTATCAATTTTTTTGTGAAATTTCTTTGGAATCAATATTAATACAGTGGCCTAGGACGGCCTGACCATAACTCTCAAATCAATATCTTAAGAAAGAAGGCTTACGTTCTAGTGCATTACACAAATCGAAAAAACTCAATCCGATCAACCCTATTTCATTCAAACTCGATTTTGTAAACATTCTGTACTATTCAACTTCCTCTATGAGGAATACATCTGTTACGAACTAAAGAACAAACAGAGCGTCACTACTAATGAACACCAACAAAATGAATTTTCTAACAAATAAAGTTTCAATAATGGCAACTAATCGTATTATTCCATAGAATTATCTCATGTAAATTGTTTGATTCTATAAACTAACACATAGATTAGTTTAATTAATTAGTTGTTTTTAGATTTATTGGAGCCCATCTTTCACTATCAGTCACCTATTGCACTTAGTTTCCCTCCGGTCTCTCTTCAAAACGCATGCATACTGCACTTTAGTTGTATCATCTGAAACTACAATTAGAATTTAACAGAAATACCGAAAATTGTTATTGCAAGATTCTTTTTTAAAATGGAACTGGTTCGTACAAAGTAATAAAAAAAAAAATTAATTCAATATTCTTTCTTGGTCACCAGTTATCCTTCAGATTCCACTAAATCCACATTTATATGGTAAGAATAAGCAACGTAAGTGTTTCAATTAATTAAATACCATTAAAATCTCTCAAAATCCATTTTCTGGAATATCTTTCAAACTTGACTGACTCTCCCAATTTTCTAATGTTTACTCTCCTCTAACTCTGCATAATATGGAAACGCCAGGGAATGGATTGCGAATACTGGATTCCAAAGCGGAGATCACGGGTTCGAAAAACCAGCTGCTGGCCCTTAGATTTACTCTGCCTAAATGCTTCGTCCGGTGATGAACAGTGTTGTCTGTAACGAGAGAACATAGGTCCGGAAATCAATGGCAATTTATACAGATTTTCGTTTTGAGATTACGCCGGAAACATCTCTGTCAAGAACCACTGAGTTTATGTATTCACCTTAAACAAAAAACCGAAATATCGAAGGAACTTTGATATTGTTAGGGTTGGAAGACAGTACAGGTAGGTTTTGGGGCAATATCGGTCAACCGCTTGAAACTACTTCACTAAATAAATAGATTTTGTCTAAAAAATACCTTAAACGATTTTCTCTGAACTTATACCAATGTAGATCCAATATTATCCAAATCTAAAACATTTTTCTAGGCAAATTCGACTAAAAGGCACCCCAGGGAAGAATGTCATTTCTTGTCTGCCACCCTATTTGGCCATTCCACTGTATTATTAGAAGAATTTAATGTAGAACTAAATTACAAAATTCAAAGAAAATCGATTGGCCGGAAATACAATCTGACCAATTCACCACCGTTTTCGTAGAAGTTACATTTAGTATTAAAATAAAACTTTTAATTAATTATTTATTTTGTAATTTACGATCTGTATAAACATATACAATAAGTAAATAGGATGACGTTTAGGTCTTCAGATAGTGAGGAAGTCGCGGGGCCACTGGCGATTCAGTTGGCGAGGAGTATTGTTAGGGATGTCAGAGGAGGCGAGAGACTGTACTAGAGGATTTGAGCAAGTAGAGAGTGCAGTATGGAATTTCTGATATTTAGTCTTGGCGAGTTGGTGTACGAAGGGGATGTTGAGGTCGTTGTGAAGAGTGAGGTTAGTCACGTAGAAAGGAGCATCAACTATCTGTTGGAGTAGTTTTGATTGAAATGTTTGTACAGTCCGTATGTTTATAGGTTTGGCTGAACCCCACCCACAGCTCTAGTCCGTAAGTCCTCATAGGTTTGAGGATAGTACTGTATATTAAGCGATTGAGTTCTATGGGTAATTTGGAGCGTTCTCCAAGTAGTCTGTAAAGCAGTTTCGCATGTTTCGTCATTGCTTGTCTTTTACGAACTTTTAATTTAAGCATTTTTTCTAAAATGCATTTTTTTTTTTTAATTCGGAATGTTCGGTTGTATTTCTTACGTACGAACTTCTGATGGGGTTAAATGTGTTGCCAAAATGGTTACTACGTTGCATTCACAGATTTATAACTTCCATCTTTATTCTATGAAAATTCATTATAGAGACAATCTCGGAAAGTGGTTGGGCTAGGCTTACCAAACGGTTAAGAAAAACTGTATAGTGTAGGTAAGAATGGAATTAAATGAAACGCCTGGATTTTGAAGTAAGTTTTTTTTAAAAGCCTGAATAAGAGCAGGTTACAGCAGATTTTTGATAACTTCATTAAAATTTATTCCCAGCAATTGCTCCCCGCATCAGTAAATCGGATAACTGATTCTTTGATGTGATTCATTAGTGGCTCAATCATTTAATTGGTGACTCTCACTGAATAGTGTTTATCTAATAATATACTTAGAGCATACAAAACAACTGTCTGCTTTCTGTTACAAAAAGTTCAAAGAGTCGTTAATCCTCCACAAAATACTGATTTTAAAGTACGTCCCTTTTTGTTTTTTTTTACAACGGTGAAGGAAACATTGCGCTCGCGAAAGAGACACATAAACAAAGAGAAATTTTGAGTTCAGGGATATCTGATGAGGCTACTGACTGCCTTCTTTCTGGGATTGATGCTCTTGAGAGTCTTTTTTTTTGGGATCAAGGTGTTGGGGAAGCATGGTAAAGCCACATCTTTTGCTGGGATTTCGCGCTTTTCGGCTTCCTTTATTAATAAAATTCTGAGCGATCAAGGATGTAATATAACAGTATTTTTTTTAACCGGGAGAATTTAGAGAACAGAAACATCTTCTTTGCCCTAAACATATAACTGAAAAAGCCCTGTAGCGATTACCAAAAAAACCTTCAACTTTGTAGTAATAACTCCAATTCGAGTCTAACCTGAACTCACATATTACACTGAAATTAAGACAGGCCTAGGACTCAAATTAATTGACCCTCACTTCTGAAACCTCACTGTACTGCACTCTTACTGGATTTACGCTTGCTCCGTATTCCTAGATGGGCAGTAAGAATGCAATGAACGAACTAGCTGCGATTTTCCCAAAATTAAATGCCGCATATCGCTTGGGGAGCATCGAGGTTTATGCTGAGTAAACGAAGCCCCCAGAGAGGAAGCTGGCAGTACCTACAGTAAAAGAAAGTATTTTATGGCAGGAAAAATGCATACTTCTAGAGAGCCTACATATTCCAGAGGCTGGGCACCACCGATCCGGAGAGAAAACAGATCAACGACCTCCAAACCTAAGTACCACAGGACTTATACTGCAAAAAACTTGACAATAGATAATTATAAATGCTTTAAATGTACACTTTACCTACTTTTTCATTATAGTGTATTTTGTAAGGATGAAACAAACCGTTCGGAAAATTAGATTTTTATTTCCTTTAAACTGAAAAAAAATATGGAAATAAATATCTTAATATGTTAAAAAGTTATTGAAATTTTTTACTAGCTTAAACTTTTTAAAAAAATCCTTAATTTTTTAATTGTCTCTCAAAATTCAGTATAATTGGTTCAAAGGTAAGTTAGCAATCTAATACATCATTTACTTGTGATTCGGCAGATCTATCACATTCTTCAAACCATGTGTTATCCATTATTCAGAATATCTTTCAACATATGAAGATGCGTGCAGTGGACAAGATACATTCTGTCGGGATGGAAAGACATAATGGCCAAGACGTAGGGTCATATTATTTCAGCATCACACGGTGCCGAAATTAGAATCTGTTATGCAAATACTATTTAGCGAATAAATACTTTCTAAGAAATATATTCAAGACTATTTTATTAGCGACAAGGATGGAATTGTGGAGCTTCGACTCCTGCGATCCAGTTTTTAAAATATGTTTCATCAAGAACACCCAGGAATTTCTGCATTGGGTTCAATAGCCTAATTTCACTTCTTTGAAATCTTTGGTACCAATTTGAAGCTAGAAAACTTGGTGAAAAAGGTGTAAAGCCTTAAAAAGAAAGAAAGATAGATAGATCCACCCCCTCAAAAATGTCCAGTTAAACGTAGAAAATGCCTTCGGAACCCTGGGCGAAGCTATTGGCTATGCAAGTCCATTGACAGGGAACTATTGGTTAGTAGTAGTTGATGTTTACTGTAAGTGCTAGATAGCTGTGGCTAGATCTGTTCACGACGTTCGGGGCAGCCCAGGCAAACAGATTATACCACTTTCGATATAGAATGGACTGGGCAAAGCGCGCTGAGCGGACATTCAGGGCGGCATAAAAAGCTACCACTGCTAATGGCTATGGAATGCTAGATGAACTACGAAGCTACAGGAACATACTACATCTCGCAACGGGAACCATCAGTCTTATAACTAGGCAGGCGTCTTAGAACGGAGTTTTTACCTATTGCAGCCAGGAGGACATCAAGAAGACTAAGCATTTTCACAGAAAAGCTGATGACCACAGTATCGGTCCTTTGTTGAGAGTAAATCTGTATGGGCATGGCATGGAGACGACGGGTACATGCCAGGGGGAAATGAATAAGAAGAATGATTACTAATCTTAGCCTCGTGGATGGTAGGACCAGAAGTATTTTAAATCCTGCAGAGTAATTGGAGGGGAAGGAAGGAGCAATGCGACATAATAAATGTCACACGTGGCCCAGATTAGTAGCAATTATGTAATTAGTATTTGACGAATAAATAAGTTCTAAGAAATATGTTTAAGTATGTTATATTTCTAAGTTGTACTTGGACGTGAGGTGTGAATCAGAAGGATTTATCGAGAGGATGAACCTTATAATCTGTTTGCTAATCACCGTGAGTGCGACAAAACGCTCAGAAAGAATTTCTTATGGAACCCCTAATTAGCAAATCACAACGGAAGTATTTATTTGTACGAATACATAATGCATATATAATTTTGAATTCTTATAATTATACTCGTTTGCCTTCTTCTTCTTTTTGTATAACCGCAGAACACTAGAACGTGCAGTTTCTTGCCGTGTAAGCGAGTTGAGTGACCGGCCTATCTCCAACTCCGTCTCTTTTAGATTTATTATTAGAAAACTGAGCATGAAAATAGTTCGGGTACTTGACATTGGTTGATGCATTCTGTTTGAAATAAGTAAACAAATTATTTACTAAATTTCTATTTGAGTGTATCAAGCGAATCGTGCGCCATGTTTTGCAACAAATCCGAATACTTTAGATTACTTCTTTCTTTTTGGAAGATTTGTTCGAAAATAGCCCTGAAGAAGGTCGAAAGCTCCGCATAATAAAAATATATATGTCCGAAACTGGGTTATTTTTTCATCCTATTGAAACTATGAATCAGTCACCGAAAATAATGTACAGTAATTACAAGACGAATGCCTAGTTACTTTATAAAATTCAAAAAACTGCCTAGAATGCTAGTTATAACGTATAAAATTAAACGTAAAGAGGGCTGTAATTTAGGTTTTGAATACACATAAAATGTCTAAAGTTCTATTAAATAGGCAACACGGTAGTCGAATGAGAGGCTAGACCTGCAAAGCTAAAATGTATTGTAGGTGGGTTCGATTTCCGGTCTAGGTCTTGACTTATTTAATGTTTAATATGAGAACTTTGTAGTAAAGTATCTTGGCTAATCGCGTAACCTAACCTTATCGGTAGCCTGTCTAAAAGAATAGGCGCTATTTTACTTCACTAATTGTCTTTTAAATTACCAGAAAGAGGACTAGTCAAATTGTGAAGCATTTTGGTGTGCAGGGTTTGAACACGCAAATGCGTTTAAATAACTAATAAAGCTAAATAACTGGAAAGATAGACAGGGTGACTAAATGACGGAAGGACTTTAGATTGGAAGGATTGATTCTTTCGAGGATGTAGGATGGTTTCAGGGAGCCACACAGTTCGGCCCACAAGTCCAGATTGATCTCACAAGTACAGAGATAATTCATCAGCTTCATACAAGTTACAGGCACATTTACATTAAATAGAATCCTGGGCAAAGAAGTGGCGAATTAAAATGAACCCACAGAAATGCCAGCATGCCACGTTTACTCTCCGGTGGGGCTCCTGTCCTCTTCCAAAGCGGAAAAATATTAAACTAATAAAAATCACATTAATTAAGTTGTTTTATTCGTTATTTACAGGTTAGTTAGTTGTTTTTAGTTGTAAATATTACTATTTGTTAGATATTAAAGTCATTTATAGGTCCTACTGTTTATTGCTTCATTTATTGCTTTGTTATGTTATTTATCATTGAGTTTCTGTTGAATGAGATTTATATTTAAAATATCCTCTAATTTTCCTTTCTCTCAGCTAATTAATATTGTAATTGAAAAACGGAAAACTTCTAACAATTATGTACGTTCAATTAACTTATTTTTTGCTGTAGTTTATTAAAGATATAGAATTCTGCCCTTTAAGAAAATGCCTAAATCGATACAGAACATTTTTTGCTGGGTATACAAGGTGTATTAAATAACGAAACTGATGCTGTTACAGAACAACTATGCATGCGTCAAATCCTAACGACCGACAGCTGTGCAGCATAAAGCCTTCTCTTTCGATTGCAGCGTCTCACGTGTTTGTAGAGAAATCACCCGATTTGTGGAAGAACAAGTCATGGGTTCTCCATCAAGACAAGTACGTTTGCTAGTCGCCTCCGTCCACGACACCTAATTTAGTAAAGGCTGCCTAAAAAAATAGGCAATTAGAGGGTCATTCAATAAGTAACGAGACAAATTACTACTGCTCAAAAACAGCTAAATTGATCCGTACGAAACTTTCAGGACATAAAGTTGGCAACCTTGCGATGACATCTGATCAGCTGTTTAATTATATTTTGTAAACATAACCTCAAATTTACTGAGTTAACGATGGCGAGTCCGCTCGAGAATTGCACCGTGGAAGAACAACGTGCCGTGATCAGATTTTTAGTCGCGGAAGGTGAGAAAGGTAGTAAAATCCACAAAAGAATGTTAAAAGTGTACGGAGACAATTGTTTGAATCGTTCGAACGTTTACAAATGGGTAGAACAGTTTCAAAGTGGCCGTACAAAAGTTTCTGATGAGCAACGCAGTGGACGACCGATCGAAGTTGGGACTTCCTCTCTCGAATCTCGGATTGACGCGATAATTCGGGACAATAGGTGTATCACCGTTGAACTGATAAGTGAAAAAGTAAACGCGAGTGTTGGAACTGTCCATAACATTATTCACAACAAGCTGCAGTACAAGAAAATCTGTGCGAGATGGGTGCCCAGACAACTCACGGACGCTCACAAAGAAACCCGGCTTCAAATCAGTCAACAGTTGAAAAATCGATATTCGACTGAAGGAGAAGGTTTTTTCAAAAAAAATGTAACGTGTGATGAAACATGGATCCACCACTATGAGCCAGAGTCAAAACGACAGAGCCTTGAGTGGAAGCACACGACTTCTCCCATTCGGAAAAAATTCATGACCCAGCCATCTGCCGGTAAAGTCATGCTTACAGTATTCTGGGATTTTCAGGGGCCAATTTATTGTGATTTTCTTGAAGGCCAAAGAACAATCAACAGCCAGTACTACAGTGACATGCTGGAAAACAAGATAAGACCTGCAATTCGAACGAAACGCCGTGGGCTCTTGACTGAAGGCGTGATTTTACTTCATGACAACGCCCGTCCACATACGGCACAGCTGATGAAAGAAAAACTTCAGAAACTGGGATGGGAGATCCTTCCTACAGCCCCGACCTCGCCCCATCAGACTTCCATATGTTTGGACCCCTTAAAGATGGTCTACGAGGGATACATTTTCGATCCAATGAAGAGGTAAAAAATCAGGTGCAAAAGTGGCTTCGAGATCAACCCAAAGAATTTTATGCCAAGGGCATTTACAAATTAGCAGAAAGATGGGACAAGTGTATAAGTGTTGCTGGGGACTATGTTGAAAAGTAACCAAAGTTTTGTACTGATTCAATAAACCGTTTTTGAGCAATAATAATTTGTCTCGTTACTTATTGAATGATCCTCGTACTTACTTTACTATACCTATATTTTATAGTTTAATAATAAAGACATTAACCACGATCAACTGATTGCCGGAGGAGTCTATGTAGCAGACATTACATCTTGCCATATAATTAAGAACTATGACAACCCTTCATTGCATAGTGTAGCCAATCGGCTACATACCTTTTCTACTTGAACTTTACTTAACTACTGCACCCTATCGGTTACTTGATGCATTTACTCCTTTAGAATAGGCGTTTTTGTTTATGTAGATCAAAGTTTGACTCACAGAATGCACTGGTAGAGAGAGACGGTAATGTTTTTTTTCTATCGGACCTCCCATTTGATTTTTCTTCGTCACAAGTTACTTCAGAAAGGGGTGGGTGAAAATGACATTCATTTAAGAATGTGGAGAAATTACTGGTGTAATCTTATACACCTAGCTAAGTTCTTAAGAAAGATGTACTCAGTTAAAAAAGGAATTAATTTATTTTCTTTAAATTTAAGTCTGTAGCCGATTGGGTTCGAGCAAAAAAACCCAAATAAAATCAATTTGAAATGTTCAGAATCTTTGTTTACTATTTATCCCATGGAATAGAGGGTTTGATGGATCTTCTGTAATTTTTTGAATGAAAAATAATAATAATAATAATGGTAATGATAGTAATACTTAACAAAACTGAGTCCGCTATCCACTTACCTGAAACAAGAGAGTAATTTCTATGAATATAAATGAGTAAATTTTAATAGGACTAAATTTAAAATAATAAATCTATTTAAAGAAACAATTTGAGAATCTAGTTTTAATATTCTGCAAATAAGAATGTCGCATATTTCTTAAAAAACTAGATTCCCTGCTCACTAAAGTTCTTTGCACTAAAAAATAAACATTAAAAGGTGTCCGGAAGATGTCTGTTACGTGCTAACACAAAATGAGAGGATTCCAACGGGAACATGGAAACGCTAGCTAGTGGACGAAGAAAAAAGAAGATTTATATAAATAAAAATTAATAATAAATGGCCAAATTATGTACGAGTATAACCCAGGATGGTAAAATGGATAGATCCACCTCCTTGAGCTGGTGTTCTGAGAGAAACCTCAAACAGCGTTAATGAGCAACTAATTAATGAAGTCCAGCTAAACAAAGAATTATCATAACAAAGAAAACAAAAATGTTCGCACGTTTTTTTTTTTAATTGTGCTGAGGCCAACAATAAATTAGGATAGAAAAGTAAATCTCTAGTTTTCAGCAATGTGGACGCCCTAAATGTGGAGCCAACATGAACTGCCGTACTGGGAGCTTACCAGATAAACAGTTCTCCCTTATAGCTTCAGTGATGGCGAACCTTTTGAGCTCGGTGCGTCAAAATTTTGGAAAATCGAAACATAATTTTCGTGGCGTGTCCACACATCACAAAAGTAAAGACTAAAAGAAAATAGAAATATTTATAATTTTTTAAAGTTAATTAATTGTTTAATGCCATTTAAAATAGAAAAACCAAAATTATGAAACCAATAATTTACATTTAGAGACTTTTTTTACATATTTCATTGACACTTACCATAGAAAATCAAGTAATATATGTATAATTGAACAATTCAGAATTAAATTATTAATTATAATTAACGTAAGTAATAATATTATTATTAATAACCAACTCTGGCCGTTATGAGAGACAAATATTTGAATAATGAAATTTTTTATCTTTGAAGATGCGTGTCACCAAAAATGAGCTCGCGTTTCAGCACTGACACGCGTGTCATAGGTTCGCCATCACTGTTCTAGTTAGTTGTTCTTTGTTGGCACTAGTTTGCTGATCCAGTGATGAGGGTCTTTTCCAGATGTTTGCGCCAGTGGTCCCTATTTCTTTGCAACCACTACCCATTTACAGATCTCTGTTTGCAACTTGGGCTACGCTGTATTGCCACTTCCTGATGGAGCGCAGAATACTGAAGGAAGTGGATTAATAATTTGCGGCTTAATGAAACGACTTTCGGATTCGTTTGTTTCGCAAATAGGATGAAAATCCTATACGATACATTTTTCCTTTTTTTTAAAAAAATTATTTTTTAGCGGCTGTAAGAGTATAAATGCAATTACAGTTTATTGCATTTTGATTCATTTTCCCAGGCAAATGCTGGTCAAGGCAGTTCTGGAGGAAAGAGGAGGTTAATTTCCCCCCGCCTCCTAAAACTCATTTAAGTGTAATGAGTGGCTTCATAAAGTATATTGAATTCTGGCGCCAAGAGCTTCAGTACCATACCGGCCTCCGGACAGTGTTGTCTCTCGTCACTGTCACTGTTCATCACCGGACAGTCAGCTGTAAGAAGCTCTTAGGAAGATAAAAATCTAAAGGCCTGCAGCTGGATTCGAACCTGGGATCTCCGTGTTGGAATCCAGTATAGGCTAACCACGGAGCTAATACACTAACCCTTCCTAATTGATAATATTAATAACAATAAATATGTTATTAAAATAACATAATGGAATAGAATCAGTTGAACGGTTGTTCAACCAATTTACACAATAAATTTGAACTATTTTAGCGTTTCTCGCCAAAAAATAAAACAAAAAAGTAACAGATCATGAAACTACCATCAACTGCAATTAAACTAAGTAAAATTAACAAATTAATAATTTTTTTTTTTAATTTATTAAGTTATCTACAATTTGTATATACATATATACAATAAGTAAATCAGGAAGTACATGATTAATTGGTACGTGAAGAGCAGGAGGAGAGAAACTACCCAGTGGTAGCACTCTCTACGGGATATAATGGTCTTTATGTCTTCAGACTGCAAGGAAGTCGCGGGGCTACTGGGCGAGGTGGATTGTTAAGAGGATTGTCAGAAGAGGCGAGAGACTGTACAAGAGGATTGGAGCAAGTGGAGAGAGCAGTATGGAATTTTTGATATTTAATCTTGGCGAGTTGGTGTATGAAGGGGATGTTGAGGTCGTTGTGAAGAGTTGAGGTTAGTCACCGTAGAAAGGAGCATCAGCTATCTGTCGGAGGAGTTTTGATTGAAATGTTTGTACAGTCCGTATGTTTGTAGGTTTGACTGAACCCCACAGCTCTAGTCCGTAAGTCCACATAGGTTTGAGAATAGTGTTGTATATTAAGCGTTTGAGTTCAATGAGTAATTGGGAGCGTCGTCCAAGAAGTCTGTAAAGCAATTTCGCACGTTTCGTCATTGCTTGTCTAAATTAAGAAAATTAAAAAAAAAAAAAATTAAGCAACTAACTAACCAAAGCCAAATTTAATAAAAAGTTATTTAATAATTTGCTAGGGAGAACTAATATTTTGCAAAATTGGCGTAATCAAGTTAGCTCTTCTAAACGCACTCTCTAAATCTAAATCAACATAAAAAGTAATCTCCTTTCAGCCGATCAGTCTCATGATCTCAATGCAGGTCCAAAAGTAATCAAGGTGTAATGGCAGTGGAATCAGACGAAAAAAAGTTAGATATATAACATATATACAGAAAAATACTCGTACGAGCTTAATTAAAGTTTGACTACTTTGTGTGAGTGAGTGGTTATTTACAAATGAGTAAATGACCTTTAGATTTTATTTAATAACTTCTCTTTACTGTCAGAGACAAGCAACGCAAACTGTAAAACAAAATGGAGATTAATTACACATTAAAAAAACGTTCTTAAATTAAACGAAATTCCTTTATACGAAGCATTAAACAAAATAAAAAATTAATAAAAATTTTAATGAGACCAATTGAAATAATACTTTTTAGGTTAATTCATAAAAATGTACATCGCAGAGAGGCCACAGATTTAAACCACTCAGCTATCCAGTGGGGGCTGCCCATTTCCCATTGAACTTAAACGCTTAATATACCTACAATACTATCCTCAAACCTATGTGGACTTACGGACTAGAGCTGTGGGGTTCAGCCAAACCTATAAACATACGGACTGTACAAACAATTCAGTCAAAACTACTCCGGCAGATAGCTGACACTCCTTTCTACGGTGACTAACCTCAACTCTTCACAACGACCTCAACATCCCCTTTATAGACCAACTAGCCAAGACTAAATAACAAAAATTCCATACTGCTCTCTCGACTAGCTCTAATCCTCTTGTACTGCCTCTCGCTACCTCTGACATCCCTAATACACCACGCCGACTGAATCGCCAGTAGCCCCGCGTCTTCCTTGCAGTCTGAAGACCTAAATTATTACTCTCCTATCTCTACTCTCTCCTCCTCACACTCTCCTCCTCACATTCTCCTTTCTCCTATAGAGAGCGCTACCGCTGGGTAGTTTCTCTCCTCCTGCTCTCCTCCCGCACTAGTTCATCACGCTCTCCTCCTCTCATTCTCCTATCTCATATAGAGAGTGCTACCGCTGGGGGGTAGTTTCTCTCCTCCTGCACCAGTTCATCACTCTCTCCTCCTCACATTCTCCTATCTCATATAGAGAGTGCTACCGCTGGGGGGTAGTTTCTCTCCTCCTGCTCTCCTCCCGCAATAGTTCATCACTCTCTCACATTCTCCTATCTCATATAGAGAGTGCTACCGCTGGGGGGTAGTTTCTCTCCTCCTGCACCAGTTCATCACTCTCTCCTCCTCACATTCTTCTATCTCATATAGAGAGTGCTACCGCTGGGGGGTAGATTCTCTCCTCCTGCTCTCCTCCCGCACTAGTTCATCACTCTCTCCTCCTCACATTCTCCTATCTCATATAGAGAGTGCTACCGCTGGGGGGTAGTTTCTCTCCTCCTGCTCTCCTCCTCACATTCTCCTATCTCATATAGAGAGTGCTACCGCTGGGGGGTAGTTTCTCTCCTCCTGCACCAGTTCATCACTCTCTCCTCCTCACATTCTTCTATCTCATATAGAGAGTGCTACCGCTGGGGGGTAGTTTCTCTCCTCCTGCTCTCCTCCCGCACCAGTTCATCACTCTCTCCTCCTCACATTCTCCTATCTCATATAGAGAGTGCTACCGCTGGGGGGTAGTTTCTCTCCTCCTGCACTCCTCCCGCACCAGTTCATCACTCTCTCCTCCTCACATTCTCCTATCTCATATAGAGAGTGCTACCGCTGGGGGGTAGTTTCTCTCCTCCTGCTCTCCTCCCGTACCAGTTCATCACTCTCTCCTCCTCACATTCTCCTATCTCATATAGAGAGTGCTACCGCTGGGGGGTAGTTTCTCTCCTCCCGCACCAGTTCATCACTCTCTCCTCCTCACATTCTCCTATCTCATATAAAGAGAACGATAATTATTAAATAAAGACAATCAAAATATTACATCGTATTTGCATTTCGCAAGTATCCACAATTTTATTCATTAATAGTTCACTGAATTGGACTGTGGGCTGTAAATAAATTGTAAGTATGTAAAAATGCATAGTTAAGTGTAAATTAATTAACCAAAGAGGAAATAACGGTTATCTTAAGAACATGTTGCCTACTATAGAGATGGTAGAATTGGCAAGTAACTTCCACCATATCATTACAGCTCGAGCGTGTCTTATTAACAAGCTTTTAATTTCTTGCTTAACCTTCCTTAAATTACGCGAAATAGTAGTTTAAGTGCACCAATTAAGAACCAGTTTGCATTTAGTCTCATTAAATTTTGTTAACTAAAAGGAAATTTTTGCTAATTTCATGGTAATAGTAGTGGGGCAAGCCATAAATATCTAACATGGCTGCCCTAAGGCATTCAGTGTTTCTGATTGGCGGATGCAATAATGTATTATATTGATGTAATTATGTATTTACTTGGTCTTATAGCAAAGGCTTTTACAAAACATTATTTGAACGTAGCACATATAATGTAGTCGGTACAGAAAACAAGGCAAAAATGAACAAAATTCTAAACCAAGAACAAAAGTAAGAACTTTTTAAGCAAATCGTCAAATTATTCTTATGTTAAACATATTTATGCTGCTAATATAATAAAGAAGCATTGTATGTAATTACTACAATAATCGAGCAACAAAAAATATTACACCAATATTCCATTAAATAACGAGACTGATGCTGCTACAGAAGAACTATGCATGCGCCAAATCCTAACGACCGACAGCTGTGAAGCGTAAAGCCTTCTCTTTCGATTGCAGCGTCTCACGTGTTTGTAGAGAAATCAGACTGACCTGAACCGTCGTTTGTGTAAGAGGTGTTAGTTTCGTTTTGCCGAAAACATGATACTACACATGTAGTAGAGCAACGAATTGTCGTGAAATTTCACATCAAAACTTGATAAAACCGCTACTGAAACTTATCTTTTATTAAAAGAAGTTTATAGTGATGAATGTTAATTACATGCGCGTGTTTTTGAGTGGTTTAAGCGTTTCCAAGATGGCCGAGAAGACGTCCTAGATAATGACCGCCCAGGTCGCCCTTCCACGTCCAAAACGAATGAAAATATCGATTATAATTAATCAACATTACTACCGTGAGGTGCTTGCTCAACTCCGTGAAAGAGTAAGGAAAAAACGGCCTGATTTGTGGAAGAACAAGTCATGGGGTCTCCATCAAGACAACGCGCCGGCTCACACTGCATTGTCTGTCAAGACGTTTCTAGCCAAGTACAACATCCCAGTTTTAGCCCAACCGCATTATTCGCCTGACCTAGCCCCATGTGACTTTTATCTGTTCCCCAAGGTCAAATCTGCATTAAAAGGAACACGATTTCAGTCCGTTGAAGCTGTGAAAGAAAAAGCGTGACGCGCCGTGCAGGAGCTCACAGAAAAAGACTTCCAGCACTGTTTCGAACAATGGTAAATTCGCTTGGAGCGTCGTAGGGATAGGGGAGGGGTGTATATTGAAGGTGATAGTAACTAAATATGTATAAATTTAAAATAAAATATTTTACAGCAATAATCTCTTTACTTAATAGCCACACCTCGTATGTATATACAGTTCAATTTAGTTTCGTCATTGATCACTAGGAAAGATTCCATTGTGTTTTGAGTGAGATACGTGACGATATATTTGTGTCTGAATCAGGTAAAATTGATTGCGCCCGTGAGGGAGAAAGAACATAATACTTCCTGTATAGCAATTTGGTTCGCTACGATAGAAATCAAATCCCCTAGCGGGGCCGAACCGAAACATTAAGTTTCAGCCCCGAGCATTTTTTTATTATTAAATATTAGCTAAAAAAAATTTTTTCGGACTCAGAGGACATCAAAACTTTTGGTACTTCCTGACACTTCCAGCGTGAACTCGAAATTAATTCTTTTTTTATGATTAAAAAAGAACTGGATATTGTCCTGTTGAATCTAGGTAAATGACTATCATAAAAAGTAAATATGGTCTGTTAGGAGCTCTTACGTCAGTTTTGTTAAAACTGAAAGATTTTTTCAAAAAATTGTAAAATTAATAAATTTATAACCCAATAAAAATCCTTAACGCTAATTAAATCTTTTAAAAAGTTTGAAATAAATCTGATACGTTCTAATTATTATTACATAATCTATATAATTACGCATAAAATAAATAAATTACGTTTCTTATAATGTATTGTCTGTTGTATTGAAACCGTATTAATATATAATTAATATTTTAATAGCTTAAAAACAACCAAATAAGAAATATAAAAGACCACACTTTCAAAACAATAACAAATGTAAAAATTGATAATTCGATGTTTACTAGTATAAAGAATATCTCTGTAAGAATATCTGGTAAACAGTAAAATAGAAATAAATAGTAAACAGTCAAATTAGATATTGTTCTACGGAGAATAAAATATTCAAAGTAATTAATAATGATTAGGATCTTGTTACTGTTTTAATAATTATAATTTTATCAATAAAACTCATCTGAAAGTAAGTAGAAGACTTCCTCAATTAAATATCTAAAAGAAGAAGGAAAAATGAGTTTTTAGTGTTTCACATTATAAAACATTCTTTATAGTTATTATTATTTATTATTGCACGCCAAATTCCTAACATTAATACCTGGAAACTGATAAAATCCGTTGATAGAAACTTAAATGAAAATGATTGTGTTTATTATTATTAAAACTGTTTTTAAGAAAATCTAGCGGTAAGAGAAAGTCGAGTGTGCTCATAAGGATTTTCCAGATAGTCGATGAGGATTATTCCTTGCGAATCCCAAAAGACAGTCGTCATAATCTTTCCGGCCGAAGGAACGGTCTTCGCCTTTTTTGGCGCAGATTCCTCCTTGGTAACCCATTGTTTACATTGTTCTTTGGTCTCAGGAGAGTAGTGATGTATCCATGTTTCATCCACAGTGACGAAACGACGCTTAAAGTCCTGCGGATTCTTCTGGAACAGCTGCAAACCGTCCTTGCTACACTTCACACGATTTCGTTTTTGGTCAAGCGTGAGCAATCGCGGCACCCATCTTGCGGATAGCTTTGTCATGTCCAAATGTTGATGCAAAATATTATGTACCCGTTCATTCCAGATGCCCACAGCACTAGCAATCTCACGCACCTTCACTCTTCTGTCATCCATCACCATATCATGGATTTTATCAATGATTTCTGGAGTAGTAACCTCAACAGGGCGTCCAGAACGTTCACGTCACTTGTGCCTATATGGCCACTCCGAAAATTTTGTAACCACTTATAAACTGTTCTAATCGAAGGTGCAGAGTCACCATAATGTTTATCAAGCTTCTCTTTAGTCTCCTGAGGCGTTTTGCCTTTCATAAAGTAGTGTTTAATCAACACACGAAATTCTTTTTCGTCCATTTTTTGAAAATCACTCGACTTCCTCGATTCAAACGAATGCCAAACACAAAGAAATAGACCGATCTGGCTGAAACTTGGTGTGTGTTCTTCCAAGAGATGCTACTAACTAAACATAACCTCGATAGTGGTGCTATCTCTCTGACTTTGCACGGACTTTTCAAACGACCCTCGTATTTGTGCAGATAATCAATTTTGAGTTTTCCGATTTTTGATAACCGTTTTGTGGCCTTGTGTCTGAAACATTTATTTTTATTTTTTGAACAAACTGGTCCGCGAGTGCGTGGTACATATCCAGCTTAACTCAAAACAAAATAAATAAATAAATAAGCGTAGATAGTTCAAATCTGATATTTCAGTGGATGCCACATATTATGGTTTTGGGCCAAAATAAGTAAACCGAAAGTAACAGTTTTTCTAAAACAAATAGTACGATTTTCTGGAGAATCAGTAAACTAGTTGCATATGTGTTGTTCTAAAACTTTTATTAGAAATATTTTTACCCGAAGTTACTCGCGAGATTAATTGCTCTTCTTGAAGGAAGGTGGTTTGGTTTTTCTTCTAAAATGCCCTGTGTATAAATACATTATATTGGTAACTAGTAATGTTCATAGGTATGAAATAAGGACCTAGATTTTCAAATTTAAAGAAAAACTAAGGGACTGAAACTGATGCCTGACTGAATAGATTTTTCAGTATTTTGTGATATTCTTATAAATGGCTCGTACAATTTCATTGGAATATCGTACATAGTGGTTAACATTAAACATTTGAAACATGTTTCCTGGGACAATTTTTTAGGAGGTACTTCCAGGAAGGGGATGAAGATTCCCTTTAGAGTGTTCTTTTCTCTGTAATTTACGGTTCTCTCTCTTTGTACTGATGAGATTGATAATATTTAATGTTAAAATGCCGACTTTGATTGAATTTCCTTAATTTTACTTTCCTTAATGAACCGTTCAAATTTTTTTGAGCTTCCCTCGACAATGGCTCCAACAATTTTCTGTAATCTTGATAAATACATTTCAGATTAAACTGTTTTTCCAGAAAATATTTAAATATGTACTTACAATAAAGTGAGAAAAACTAGAGTGAGTGACCACACTTTTTTTTGTAAAAAAAAAAAAGGCTTTAAACATGTTTAGACGTACAGAATACAACTCTACGGAAGTGGTAAAAAATCGAACATCAACCGACCTCAAACTTTACAGTCTAAAATTCTAAAAACAATAGTTAACGCTCCCTTCTACGTCTCCAATCACGCAATACACTCTGATCTAAAGATTCTTCTCGTCTCAGAAATAGCCCAATCTCGCTACACAAAACTCCACTCAAATCTACACAGTCATCACAACCCTCTGATCCTACAACATGTCTACCAGAACTCTTCCTTCAAATCCACAGCGCAGACTAAAGCGGTGGTGGCCAAGCGACCACCTCAACACATAACGCCGACCTCCTAGGATGGTTGCTGCGTAAGCTTGCCAACGTGGCGATCTAACGGCTTCCATCACTGGATGGCCGACGTTCACTTCACTCATGCATGTATGTTGGTACATATATAAATATACGTGCATGTGCATTTGCGCTATCCTTATCATTCATCTCTTTTGCTTGTTGTATTGGATACAATTGCAAAATAAATTAATTTAAAACAAAAAAATTTAAAGTAAAGAAAGAGGAGAAATCAGATCTTTATCTCTTTGTGGTGTCTCGCGTATATCTCCTGAGATAGATTAAGAGAAGCAGTTAGAGGGACCTTTGACCCTCAGGCGGATTAAGGTAATCCTCAATCTCCCACTTCATCGCAAAATGTGGAATAGAACAAGGAAGCTATTTCAGAACATCTAGAGACAGATGTTGTTTGGAGCAAAGTGGGAGTGGTTAAACTCGACTTCCGCTTCTCACTCTTCCTTGAATTTTCTTGGCGAATGCCGAAGAATGAATGGCACAGGAGATTCGACTATGTTCAGAACCTACTTCTCCTGACTAATGTTGGCATGGAAGAGCAATTTTGGTACGCCCAAGTTAAAAAAAAAAAAATCAATCGTCTGAGTCGTTTTCGAGAAATCGATTCACTCGAAATGTCACTGCTGTTTGGTTAATATTTTCCAAAAGCTTATTGTCAAATCTTATAGCGGAACCTAATGCAAAGCTTAACTTTAATATTTCTTAATGTTTAATTTCTTGGTTTAATGATTTTTCGCTGTTAAGTTACGCTTATCATACACTTCACAGACAACCACGAAATGGCCAATTTATGAAAAACAATTCATTTTTTTGAAAATACTATAAGGGTGCGGGAGAAATCGTAGTTCCAGCCGGAAAATGGAAGGCATCTGGGATAGCCACAAGATTTCACATGAAGATTATTAAATTATTGCAGAGTACCTTTTTAACTTCCCACCTAAGTCTAATTTTTCTTTAATATATGTATATGTACTTTCTTACTGTAGGTCTGAGAATAGCCTTTATTATTATTATCGTTGAATGTAAATATACAAGTAAAATAAGAAATTAAACAAGAATTCTCCAGTTACTAGCAAAACAAGCTGATTTAAACAATATTCGTAGTAGAGGATTTATGTTGAGCTAGTAAAATACGAAGTTCCAAACTGATGACGTCACTACTACAATAGAAACACCTTTTTATGGAAATAGGAAAGAGATATATAAATATATAACTTGATGAAGTTACCATTCTTTTTTGATGTCCATGTTGAGCATTGCAATGCTTTGCCAGAATTATGGTAAGAATCGCTCACGATTATCCTTACAGTTCATATCGTTTAGGCATTGTGTACTATTATTTTATTAATTAAATTTTATATTTTAGGATGTAAATGATTTTAAAAGTTTATTTTGGTAACGTAAGATGATCTGTCTAAAAGCGCAATGATGATTTGTCTAAAAGCGCAACGATGATTTGTCTAAAGGCGCAACGATGATTTGTCTAAAAGCGCAATGTCTATTTAATAAGTAAACTTTCAACCAGGACTATAAAGAGTTTCCGCAATGTTGTTGGTAATTTCGTTGTTTTGGCTTGATTCTAACTGCATTCATATTTACAGCATGGTCTATTTTTATGCCGATACTCTGAGAACATGTCCCTGCTTTTTCTTTAACTGTACACATTTACAACTCGTGTTTTCAGCAAGATATCTCCTCCTGACCAAAAGTCACAGCGCCATATCGAAAGAACAGTTTAGGTACCGGCAACCCTGAAGGAAAGGGGAAAAACTGAATTCCCAAGTAAAAGTTAGCTTCAAATTGAGGAGGAGAAGGACCAAAAAGGATGGCTGCGAAGAGATGGAGATAAAAGAAAAAGGATATAGGTAAGTAGAACATGTTGATTGACGAGTCCCTGGTCCTTGGAGGACTGCAGAGAGCAAACCAGCAAGAAAACGTTACAACACTTTCAAGGCTGGCTAAAATGCAACCACATAGATGACTTTAAAAAAAATGTATGGTTTGAAAGTGCATAATTATTCTTAAAAGAATCAGCCATTCGTACAAAAATGCAATATTCTGAGAATCACTTTCGGATACCATGTATTGCTTACGTGTTTTTTTTTTTTTAATGAAAATTATCTCCCAAATTTGACGGATTGCAATACTTCCTCTTGTAAATAGTAAGAGGTTAGAAAGAGAGAAAAGGTAATGCAATTTTATAAAATTAATTTATAATGTTTAAATTTCAAATAAATGTTTAAATACTTGCGATAATAATTGCAACAATGTTACAGATAAGAAATGTAAAGGCCATGTGCAAGAATAAATCATATGCAACTCTCCCTTATATCTATATATAACAAACAGAGAAGAGCGACGAGTGCTATCAACATCTGTTGCGCAAATAATCACGTTTATCATGCGATATATTTTTAATGTTTTTTTTAAAAAATTATTATCAGAGATGCAACAACTTAAGTAATTCACTTCTATAAAACAAGATTGCAATAAAATAAATCCACTTACGTAAATTTAAATAACGTATTTTTTTTAATAAGTGGACATTATTTATCGTTATCAGGTGTTAAGTAGTTAATGGCTATTAATTTGTTTTTACATTTTCTGAATCTGCATTAGGCACTCACACTTTGTCCATTTTTCTTCAAACATGGAGTCTTTATTAAAAATCTAAATATAAGCTACTTAATAATTTATTATTTATATTTATTGGATCAAGGAGGCGTTTCCTGTTTAGCCATAGAAGCTATAAACAGGTCTTAAGTGAATATAAATTTATAAAATGGAGGATGTTAGGTGAAAAAATTTGCAACTTTTCGATTTTTTTTGCAGAATTTAATAAATTAACTGTACCTAGGGTGGTAACAGTGAGCACCTCGGCTCAGAAATAAAAAAGAGAATCAAGGCCGCAAACAAGTGCTAGTTTCACTTAGTAAATCGCTTCATACAAAAGCGGTTCTCTACAAAACCCTCACCCGACCAGTGCTGAGCAATGTCGTTCCGAAGAGTGGGCAATGACCAAGACAGATGAGCGGACCCTTTCGCTGATTGAACGGAAGGCACTCCTATACGCGATGGACCGAATTGGAGAATTAGGGAAAATAATCAGGAATTGTACCCTCTGTTCAAGGATCCTGATAATAAAGCTAGGTAGACTGCGATGGGCAGGATATGTAGCTAGGATGGCTGAATATGAAATTACTAGGAAGGTATTGGAAGTTCCAAGGATACAGGAGGGTAGGCAGACCAAAGCTGCGCTGGGAGGATAATGTCGCAAAGGATGTTGCATGTATGTTAGGATTTCGAGGGCGGATGCGCAGGAAAGGTCTTGAGGAGCCCAAGACTCTACATGAGTTGTAGCGCCATTTAAGAAGAAGAAACCTAAGGAGGAAAAGATTGAAAAGTTTCTTCGCCTCTTTCTTTATTTAATTTACATCTGCCTATTGGCTAAAAGTAAATATGATAGCGTAAATATATAAACAAAATTGCTTGAAGGAATTGAATGGAGGGCCATCCAACGATGACCATCATCAATCGCCTAACACAGGATACCGTTGAAGTGAATTCGAAGGATGCCCTTTTCTATCATGCGATCAGGTAATCGCGAAACCATCGACGCTTCAGTCTTCGGGGAGGATTCGACGTAAGGGTAGTTTGAGACAGGTTGTGTAGGAGAAGGTTGAAATGAAGGAGAAAGTTTGGAATGAAATTCGGTACAACGAAATTTTGCTAAGTCAAGAACAAAAGGGACTTTTAGGTCAGTGTGGGTTATCTGATTAGTGACGGAGAAAGGTGCGTTAAAGATAGTGCGTAGGATTTTCCATTGGGGGGGACTGGATACGGTTGAGATTGAAGCGCTTAGCTGTACCGTACAAGTCCGTATGTCCAGATTGGGGCTAGATTGGTATTTTGACTAAAAATAATTAGCAATAAATAACTAATATATAACCAATCCTAATAAAACAAGAATGTATGACATATAGGCTATACATGATTAGCCTACAAAGAGGTCCTAAGTCAATTAAATCGCATTCTGTGGCAGTGTTTGCAAAACCTACCACACTATGTAAGGTTGCCTGGTCACCAGTATAGTCTGGTTTCAATCTAGCGTCAGATTTTATACTTATTTCTGATTTTACCCAAGTTGCGGGCTTAAGTCTTTTATCATGTTCAATTATTAGAACAGCCATCCATTACCAGGGCTGTTGGTAATGCCAAAGACAAGTTTTTGGACCAACAAACAGAGTGGATTCTCCATTCCTGATCGCCTGATCAGCAACATTGTTACCCCGGTAGCTTAGCGTGATCAGATATCAATTCAAAAACAACTCAGTGATTCGCTATATTTCCAAACAAGTTTGATGGTTATCGTTCAGCAAGTAGCTAGCACTTTTACGCTGGTTTTTCACGGATATTAGAACTTCCTTATCTCTAAGACCACTTATCAGGTTCTCTCCTTAGCAAAACGGAAATTTCAGCCAGGAAGACTGCGAAGAAACCGTACCAAAGTATGTACAATGTATGCTTCCATATCCTTAAGATCTGGCTACCAGCCAAAAGCCATCTTGGAACCATATATGAACTAGAAGGTTGCTTTTATCGGTGATTAATCCAATCTTAGACCTGGTCAGTAAAGAGAGTACCTAGTTGCGTCATTCCTCTTCTGACAGACACCTATCCAATTTTGTTAAAAATCTTAAAGGTCTAGAGCAGGGGTCCCCAAACTACGGCCCGCGAGCCACATGCGGCCCCCTGAGGACATTTATCCGGCCCGCACTTCCGGAAGGGGCATCTCTTTCATTGGCGAGAGGAGCACTATAAGAGGCGATGATGCAAAGCGCTGCGTCGCTCATGTGCAGTACTACTTCCGATGACGCGTTACGGCTCCGAAAAATAACAGCAGAAGTAGGAAGAAAGGCAAAGCACTATAACTAAACCGGACATTGACCATCTCATTAGCCAAAAGCAGGTCCATAATTCCCACAGAAATACTGAGCAGTTTGGTGATTTAAATTTACTTGTTCTTTATTTGAAATATTCTATTTGTTCCCGTTTTGTTTGTTTTTTACTTTAAAATAGTTTGTTTTATAGTCCGGTTTGAGGTACAGTGTAAAAAGTTTGGGGACCCCTGTCTAGAGGCTTCACTATATCCCCCCCCCAATATCTTTCAAAGATTTTTTCCATCGATGATATTATTGTATAAGGGTCGTTCGTCAAGAAATGCACGAGAAAGCGTAACGTTGAAAACACCCAACTTTGACAATTTTTTTCTCTTTTTCTATAAAAGATAAAATTCCCAAATTTTCATTAAAATATAGGGCGAATCCTCCTTTATCACTGTAATTTTTTTGCAACATCGCCGATCAAATAGATTTTGATAGTATTCAAAGAATTTGTTACAGTAATGTTAAGTTGATGGCAAGGAACATGTAAAAACCAAAAAAATCTCTGAAATATCGAAAATGATTATATTCAACGCCCATCATATTTCACGATAACTGCGCAGTTACCACTAGAGGTATACTTGTTTTTGATTCCTTAGTCAAAAACCAATCTTCATTTGTAAATTTAATAAAATACCCCAAGTGTGACTCTAAATAATTTTTAAAGCACAATTTAAACTAAGTCAACAGCTATTAAAAAAGTAAAGGAAATGTTCGCCAAGATTCAAGGTTGAGAGAAAATCCAAAGCATGGATTTGATACTGAAGTGGCCGCGCTTACATTGCTCTCTGTTGATTACCTAGAGAACTGTGTCACAAGAAACTTGTCTTTTAAAGGTTAACGCAAAATAAATAAAAATAAGAAAGTAGCTAAATGGCTTTGCGATGCAGTGAGGGGCTAAGTGGGTGAAATACTTACTGTAATTAATGCAAAAAGTATACCGCGAAATAGAAAAAAATAATTGAAGAAATAAAATAATCAAAATGTATTATTCTTTTATGTCTACTTAAAAAGAAAGGGCGATGGAAGTAATGGAGATGAGTTATTTAACAGTTTTGTGAATAATTATAACTAGAGCTTGAGAGTAAATTAAAAACCAAATAGTAAATATATATAAAATGTATGCGATGAAGGAAAAATATAATTGCACCGCTAATATGCATAATTATTGCGCATTAATCTGTTTTAGCAACTAATACAACGAAAGCGCATTCCACTGGTCTGAGTTGTATATTATTCGAACTCAATTAGTATAATTCTGCAATTAACTTTAATGAATTAAAATTGCCGGCCATTAGTTAAATAAATTTTTATTTTATTAAAATAAAACTAAACTAACGCTTTACAATGTATTTTGTCCATAAATAAAACTGAAAAGAAGAGGAATTTCCAAGTAAAAAGTGAGTGAACTGGATGAAGCAGCTTCCAAATTCTGCCTCATATTCTCCTCACCGCAATTTGGATTCGTTCCCTCAATTTGAAAACTTTACAAAACCATTAAAGGTTCACATCCAAAGAAACTTTTTACGCTTTTATTTGTTTTAATGTCTCACTTTATTCACTTAGACAGGAGACTGACTTACTTGCGAGGAGATTAAGTTAGTGATGACTATGAAACTGAAAGTATGAAACAAGGAGATCCATGGATCCAAGTCCGGGTGGTGATGTCTGGAAGATTGTTTTTTCTTCGGGTACAGATTATTGGGCATCAAAAATAACTTAACTGTAGCACTTGTAAAAGTTTTTACTCATACGGATTTCGGTATCCCAACAACACAAACACTAACATTCTACACTGACACTAGAATACTACACTGACATTATCATACTAAACTGATACTAACATACTAAACTGACACTAACATACTGCACTGCCACTAACATACTGCACTGACACTAACATACTACACTGACACTGACACTAACATACTACTCTGCTACGAACATACTAAACTGACACTAACATACTACACTGTCGTCTACATAGGCCTGGAGAGCTTTTTGATGATTACAACTTTTTGGCTTTAACTCTCCATCATCCACACAGAATCTGACACCCTTGTACTTTAAATTATGAGTAGATTCTACAAGGGTTAGCCTAAAAGCCTAAGCCTAGAGTGGGGTCTATTATGGCACTCACCAGTTAAGATCCTGTTTATAATTAGATTTAGAAGTATAGTGAAGGGCTTCCAGACAAATTATGAAGCCGAGGTGTTATTTTTTTCCAGAGATCCAAAACTCTGAACCATTACAACCATTAACTGACATAGTACGTGCCTCCACTTTCACCCTACGAAATCTACAGGCTATCCTCTACTTGTCCCTTGAGAAGAATAACCTGCAATAACCCGTTAAGAAGCCTACGGCCATCCGAATGACCGTTCGGCCTTGTAGTAATGCCACTGTAAGTTTGGGCTGTTGTAAACTATTTCGCATGCTTCTAGCCAGTGGTTCTCCCACCCATTCCAGCGACCAGAGAAAGATCTTATTTTGGCTACCAATTCTCAACAGGCCTAAACTATCCTTTGAGCTGTGTTCATAGGACCTGTAAGGATGCCTCGCTATCCGAGAAGAAGACAACTGAGAAGATGAAAATGATGTAGGGCAGTGAAGATGATATAATTTACGTGTATTTTTCACAGACGAATTCTTGGAGACTATATCGTTGAAAATTCTTAAAGGATGGGATAGTTACCCCATCAGCGACAAAAATCAGTCCATAGATGGTTCCCAGATGCCTTGTAGTAGGATCATTGAACATTCTTTTGGAGGTTACTTCAACCTTCCAGGTTGAAATTGACGGTAGATGATCATAATAAGATCTCGGGAATACAAAAGTATATTTTGCCGAGCTCCATTAGATTAATTGTAGTGGACTGAGGCTTACAGATATTTCAAATCAAGGTTAAGCTCCAAAGCTCCTCTGTCTTGGAGTCGTCAGTGCACCCGATATACTTGCTTGAAAATAGTGGCCAGCCAGCTTCCAAACTTTAAATTTAACAAACTACCACATTCTATGGACAAACATAGAAACCAAAGGACCAATAGTACACCTTTTAGGATTCTTTTGGTTTTACATCCACTGCCAACATAAATCTAATCGAATTTTACACTGATATTAAAGACTATGTCAACTCAATTCCTCAGAATCTTTTTCTAGAAGAAAAATGAGTCAAATAATAACAGATCTAGTGTTTATGGCGTATAAAGTGTTTCAGGAAACTTTTATAGCCGTTTTTGGTATTTATAAAATAGCAAAAACAAAATCATTATTTTAAACATCAACCACTGAAGTTCTAAACAATAAATTTTCTCCAAATCAAAATTATGAAACATATTCAACTCTTATTAAAATTATAGTTGGTAAAATCGTAAATGAAAATGAAGTGACGCAAGAGAGAAGTGCAATCTCCGAATCCCAACCCCAAGAATACCCCAAATTATTCTAGAAAAAAATTATTAAAATAAAATTTACAAATTTACTAGCGTAAAATCAAAATACAAGATTTAAAAAAAAAAGTCGTAAAAGTTTTTTACCAGTAAATTTCGAAAAATCTACAGAGTAAAGCGGTATTTCCAGTTTAGGGATTCTGACTCAGGTACCTGAAAACGGATATATTTCTGCTGAAAATTGAAATTCCACAATTTTTCATGTTCGCACTATGTTGTCTTTCGTAGTGAGTGAGGGGTCTTTTTAAATTTTTGTCAAAAATGAAAATTAATCGTAATTAAAAATTATAATTCTTGGTGTTAAGCTCATTAATCAAAACAAAAAAAAAAAGCTTTAGTGTATGTAATTGAGCTTCAAAATTTTGGGATTTTTGTCAAGAAATTTCACTCTTTTTAGCAACTTGAACTTCGAAGTTGGTACAAAGATGGAATAAGTAAGACAATTAAATAAATGTAAGTATTGAGAGCGTGCAAATACCTCAAATTCACAATTTTACAGTAAAGGCCTTACTCTACCAGTACAAATTTCAGTACAGATAATTATTTTAAATTTACATTATATATACCAGAGTATGTTTTTTATGGAGGTAAAAAGTAAGTAGTTTAAATTATTTTCGGGAAAATCGCATCTCCCTCCAAAAAAGAAATTAAGTGAAAAGTGGAAATCCCAGTACTTTTTGGGTGGTCGATTTTTACTTTCAGAGATTTCAAATGTAATATCAAAATTGAATTGTCCCGTGAGAATTTGTAAGGACCATTTTTTGTCTTGTTTAGGAGCCGGGGACAGCAAAGTTCGAATGTGCTCTCCGAAACAGAACAGATAGAATAATAATGTATTATAACGTATTATCTCGGATTTTGAAATCATCTTCATGTAACATGTACTGTTTATAAACAAAGATAATCACCCACCTGGCTGCATATGATTCATTGTAATAGTTGGCCGGATAATAGTCTGGCGGAGGAGGCGGTGTAAGCCATGGCACTAGGTGATGAGCCGGTCTACTCAAGTGAGCATCACCGTAATGATGGTACTGATGAGGCGCCGATATTTGTGGATGGTACATATTATAATGATTGTTCTGATGATGCAAATAATTATGACACTCGCACATTACTTTTTTTTCTTTGAAAACAATCAGTTAACAGATAATAAGATCAACAGGTATTTTTAAATGTTGAAGCGTTATTTCATTTATTGAAAACGAAAAAACATGCGGCGGATACATAAGAAATACACACAAGTAATTAGCGAAACAGTGTAGCGGCTGTCAAGCTGCAATGATGATGGAACGAATACGGTCTGTTGGTACTGACTTACTCAACACCGATTCAATGGGCATGGGCTCTAGAGTGGGGGGAGCCGCCGGCGTACGTGAGGCAGTCTCTGGTCGACACCAACCAGCAGTATCAGTCAGGTGGGTCACTCATGCACTCCGTCGTCGTCACCCCATCAATCCCTCTCACTCTCGCATCTCCTCCCACTACTCGGCTCTTGCTAACACTTCACTAACCCCCTACCAAACGCCTTCCATCTATCCTCGCCAGCCTTATGGTGGGGATACAGATTAAAAGCGGCGGGGCAAGCTGGTAAACATGGTCCCAGGTCATGGCTCGTAACACCACTGTCTACTTCCTTAATTCCACAGACCCACTCAATTTATCAGCTTGCTTTTCGCCAATCTTATCCTAATCAATATTTTTGTCACTTATAGCATAATAATTGGAAATTTTAAAAGAAAAATTTTCAAAACTTGAATATGAAACTCATTAAAACCTTCAGATTGTAGCCAAATGTGAACTAATTTTCAAGTAGAGGAAAGGCTTCATTTGCAGACGTTACGTATTTGAGGGGCATTTAATGCTTGTTTTAAACACTTCAATGCTTTTTATCGCTCTCATTGTATTCACTGTGTAATTACCAACACATGCAATATCTTGCATGCAAAATTAAAATAAAAAAACCTTACGTGATCACTCGAGAATTTATCTTACAAAGTTGATGAAATTAAGTTATCTTTTAACTTGCCATATCTACTAAAAATTAGTTGACTTTAATATTATAAAAGTTCATTCACTTTAAATAACTACCGATTTCAAATACAAAATATGGAAAAAAAAACCAGCATTCAGTGAAAATGAACTTTAGAATAGCCAATCCATGATTAGAGAAGGATTACGGTGATTTCAATTTCGGTTAAGCTATAAGGATGGCAGGAGTATAGAGTACTGATCCATCCATTAGTTGTAAGTTTGTATGTAAATATTGGTATATAGTAGAGGGATGAATGTGTGAAGCGAATGTATTTATAAGTAAGAATGGAGAGTGAATGATATTCTAGTGATAAGCACCTAGACGATGCTGGCTGTATGGCGAAAGCCAATGCCAAAAAAAAGCCGAAAAAAAAGTAGCTAATCTTCCTCAGATTTAGAATTTAGGTTAGAATATATAGAATTTTAATATGAGACAAATCCATACATTTCACTGAAATTATACTTAGAAATAGCCCAACCTTCTAAATCCTTCGTTCAAGTATGAGATAAAGTCATCTACTAACCAAATCTTTTCGAAATTTAGATTTCAGATGGTCCAGTCTCAAGATATCATGTCCACGAGAGGGTTGCATTTTTTTGACGTGTTGCATTAAAATATTCGCCATTAGTACAATTATTATTAATTTGTAACGAAAAAATTACAATAAGTTCTTTAAACGTAGACTGATATGACGCAAAAGTTCCCGAATAAAAAAGTAAACACGTTTTTCCCCCCCAAAAAATTGAAAAAATGATTTTTTTGGCGCCTCTGACTGCCTTAATGCAGTGTTTCTCAACCACTGTGCCGCGGCACTTTTGCGAGCAGCGAAAGTTTTTGAAGTGTGCCGAATTTTAGAAACGCATACTACTATATAAAAATTATATATTAAATGTTGTAGAAGACGATATGAGAGTCGCATTATCATTTATACGACCCAAATAAATAAGCGAAATTATCAAAAAAACATCAAGCTCAAATTTCTCATTAAAAGTATTCTTATAATTAACTTATAATTAATCCCTTAATACACATATACTGTTGTTTTTTGTAGTACACATTATTTTATTTTATATTGAAAATAAACATAAACTATTTTACACAGTGTATCATGGATAAGTAAAATACTTTTAAACTTATCTTATTGTTAGTGTACCTCCAAATTGTGAAATTGTTAAAAGTGTGCCGCGACCAAAAACAAAAGGTTGAGAATCACTGCTTTAATGAACCGGATTGCCTCCAAAATATTTCTTTTTTTTTAATTTACAGTATACTCTCGATTATCCATCCGGGCTAATGATGGGGAGGGCTGGCACGGATAATCGAGAACACTATCGATATAAAGTACGTTTTTTTTTTTTTAAATTAAATTAACAAAACTCCTTTTATATAGATTTCTAAATAGACCATTATTAATTTATATTTTATTATTTTCTCATATATTTATACATATATTTCTAAAAAAGACATTTATTTTAGCGAGCCAGTGCCTTACAAACGCGGAAAGACGAAAGAGCGCGAACACTTAAAAGAAATTTACTATATTTGTTTTTATAAAATTAAATTTATGCCGGAATAATCCGCAAACCGGATAATCCGCGCACGGATAATCGGTAGTATTTTTTAAAGTTACAGCAGCACTGGATGCACTATTAGTAACAATGATAGTAACATGGACACTACTACATACTCACAAACTGAGGGGAGAAATTACCCAGCGGTAACACACTCCCTTAAGTCGTCTTCAGGACTAGCTACTCTCTTCAGAAGAGAGAAAATCGCGAGGCCACTGGGCTTTGTTGGAGCTATCAAGTGCACGCAGCAATATGTATACAAAGTTTCAAGAAAACCGTGGGAAATTTTTTTTTATCTTTTCAAAAGGATTTTAAACAAATGGAAAATGGATTCATTAAAGCGCTATATCCGCTTGGCTGATTATGACTTAAAGCTTACCGTTGTTAGGACCGATAGCCTACTTATATTCGTAGATACAGAAATTTGAATTTCCTTTGGTTATTTCTTTATGAGCTCTGAACGCCCACTATGTTGAAACGTTAACTTGAAATAATATCATTACTCCCCAGATTGGTAGGAGTACTTAAACAGCATCACGTTTGAACGATCTGCAATCTTTCGTTTAGGAATTATGGCTGACCTTTTTGTTTTAGGTCTCCAGGGACTACAGTTGCAGCACTAAATCGATATCAAAACTTATGGTTGATATTAAGCTTAAGGTTGCAATTTAGGCGACCAGAACGAGGAGGCGGAAGCTCGTAAATTTCTATTATCATTTCACCAATGAAATAGAAAGTAGCTCTGGACACCTGTAGACTCGAACCAGGGATCTCCTATTTACTAGTCCCAAACTGGCAACCATCCCAACTAAACTGCACAATTTAATGCAACTGTTTTAAAAACAATTTATCATTATAAAAATTAATTCATGGATTTTCCTTCATTTTCATACAATTTCCCGCCATTTAAGAACGATTTCTGCTTAATTATTATGGACAGATATAAATAATAATAGACTCTCAACTGTTTACAGATCAATTTAATCCAATCTGCACTGTTTAAAAATAAACAACAATGAAAATAATAAAAAAGCTCATGCGCAATAAAATGTATAAGTAGTCAACTATAATAGAACTATAAAAAGTACTATTATTTATGACATCATACATTTTTATGGCTATCAATCACGTCTTATATCCCACTTAACCTCCAATCCTATCTACAACAAAATAATAATTATGATGAATAACTTCATCATGCGCAATTAAGATCTAAGGAATAATAATAATAAAAAGAAATCTATATATGCCGTTCTGATTGTCTGCGAACGCAGGAGAATTGCATTTTTACTCTTTCAGTATTTTGGTAGATGTTATATATAAAAAGCAATTTGAGAAGTAATTGGTCTAAAAATTATTTAAAATAAATATTAGTTTTAATCACGCGAAACAGAAAGTGTAATTATTGTATTAAAAAAAAAATGTCCTAGGATAGTAGGTAGATTTTCTCTTCCTAGGAGCTTCTTACAGCTCACTGTCCGGTGATGGACAGTGCTGTCTGTAACGAGAGAACACTGTCCGGAGGCCGGCAGTGCACTGGAAAAAGCTCCGGGCGCCAATAACCTTAGATGTTGACGCGCCTTAAATCACAAAAAAAAAAAAAAAGAAAAAAAAAAGGTACTATGAAACATACTTAACTTTTTATGTATCGCACTTTTTAAGAATTTTTGTTAAAAATTATTTTGGGCCAGAAAATCGCTAAACAACAAATTCAATAAAATGGCATTTTTGCCCAACCGTTTTTCTATAAAATTGAAATTTTACCATTTAATTTTATATTTCAGGAATATTTTATCGAAGATGCTAGCAGCTTATTAAACTTAAATGACAAAATCTGAATTCTATCTATTTAGGGTATACTTGGTTGATCCCCATTTTCATATACACAGTTTTAAAGAGTACAAAAAGTTGTGAAAGAAACTGGAAAGCTCAATTCGATATCTTCAAAATTAAAGGTGCTAGGCCATTTCAAAATCTGGTATTTATTAATCATATTTCAATTTTTTAACTTGTTATCAAAGAGAAAGAAGAGCACGCGATAGGTCATTTTTATGTATTTTTTCATTCCCTTTCTACTGAAAATATTGCCAAGGCAGTAAAGCTAGTATTTTTCTTAATATCAGGAAATAAGTAGTTTTCCGAGTGATTTTCTAAGAAAAATCAAATGTTAAGAGCTTGAGGTGTTCTCAAGCATACACAAAATGGCTAAAAATTAATTTTACATCTGTTACAAACAAGAAGGTTTAATAATTATTTGGTAATTTTGGGAGAGTTGCGTTTAATTACCAAAAAAATTGGAAACCTACTGCCACATATTTAAGTGATCAATATCTTTCATGTAAAGGATCAAACTTATTTCTTAATTTATCAAATAATGCACTTTACTCAACTTGTGAAGCATGTACTGTGCTTTCAAAGGTGGCTCCTCAGATACAGAGAGCAGTTGATAACCTCCAGGCTAACCTGGCTTGCGAGCCAGAGGAGGCACCTTTGAAGGCACAGTACATGCTTCACAAGTTGAGTAAAGTGCATTATTTGATAAATTAAGAAATAAGTTTGATCCTTTACATGAAAGATATTGATCACTTAACTCAACTCTCCCAAAATTACCAACAAACAGATGTAAAATTAATTTTTAGCCATTTTGTGTAGGCTTGAGAACATCTAGAGCTCTTAACTTTTGATTTTTCTTACAAAAATCACTCGGTAATTTTGGAAGAGTTGCGTTTAATTACCAAAAAAAATTGGAAACCTCCTGCCACATATTTAAGTGATCAATATCTTTCATTTAAAGGATCAAACTTATTCCTTAATTTATCAAATAATGCACTTTACTCAACTTGTG
The DNA here is from genome assembly GCF_049639745.1 of Rhodnius prolixus. Lineage (NCBI taxonomy): Eukaryota > Metazoa > Arthropoda > Insecta > Hemiptera > Reduviidae > Rhodnius > Rhodnius prolixus. The sequence continues at coordinate 20,258,378 of NW_027411592.1, forward strand.
AAGCATGTACTGTGCGTTCAAAGGTGCCTCCACTGGCTCGCAAGACAGGTTAGCCAGGAGGTTATCAACTGCTCTCTGTATCTGAGGAGGCACTTTTGAAGGCACATACATGCTTCACAAGTTGAGTAAAGTGCATTATTTGATAAATTAAAGAATAAGTTTGATCCTTTAGGTACATGAAAAATAAGCAAACATACTTTACTGTAAATTTCTTTTTTTAACCATTAAATATTATCCAAGACCTAGACACCGGGGGAATCGAACCTACTAAACCAGCAATACATCTTAGCTTTGCGGGTCTTGCCTCTAACCGCTCGGCTACCGTGGGCGCCACATAGCTGGTCGTACGCATTGCTTTGCGATCAAGTTAGTTAATAAATAAGAAACTAGCTAGTTGTTTTAAATACTTATAACTTTTTAAGAAATAAATACAATAAGATAAACACCCATTTCAAAATGCAGTTTGTTTAGAGTTGAGTTGAGTTGAGTAGAAGAGAAAAGGTAAAACTGCGCCAAACTTGGAGGAAAGTTAATGTTTAGAAGTTTAGATATTGTATTTTACTAGCTAAGAATAATGTTCACGTTTATTATGCAGAAATACAGACTTGAGTGGGGGGCAGAAACCAAGGTCATGTGGTCGTCTAATCATGATAAGATAAAAACTGAATGCACATATAAATGTAAACGCTTTCCCACTTTGCATTCAACATTGTATTCTATAGTAATTGTGTTTGTAGTAGTTTTACACTGCTACTCAAAACATTGTAATACTAGCTTATATTAGCTACTGAAACATTGCTACACCCGTACGAGTATAAACCAGATTCAATATTAAGGCGCGGCTAGAATATAACTCTTTCTCGTTAGGAAAGAAAAGTATTGCTATCACCTCAAAATTTTAGAAATTAATGTTAAGGTTTATCAGTTTTGAGTCGAAAAAAGTCTATAATAATGGGAAGGGATTAGCTATTCGGTTAGCATACTGGACTCCCACGCGGAGGTCCACGGTTCGAATCCAGCTGCTGACCCTTAGATTTTCTCTTCCTAGGAGCTTCTTACAGCTCACTGTCCGGTGATGGAGTGCACTGAAAAAAGCTCCGGGCGCCAATAACCTTAGATGTTGACGCGCCTTAAATCATAAAACAAAAAAAAAAAAAAAATAATAATAATAATATCGTTGTCTGCAACGATAGAACACTGTCCGGAGGCCCGCAGTGCACTGAGAAAAGCTCCGGGCGCCAATAAACTTAGACGATGAAGCGCCTTAAATAATTAAAAAAAATAATAATAATAGAGAAGGGATTAGCAATGCGGTTAGCATATTGGATTCGCACGCGGAGATCCCGAGTTCGAATCCAGCTAGCAGCTTCTTACAACTCACTATCCGGCGATAGGCAATGTTGTCTGTTACGAGAGAACACAGTTCGGAGACCGGTGGTGCACTATTAAAAGCTTCGGGCCTTAAATCATTAAAAAAAAATAATAAAGATAATAATAATAATAATGAATAAGAATGTTAACTGAACCATTACGTTTCCATGAGTCCCCGCCAGGAAGCAGGATTGTAACATAAGGAACAAAAATCACTGAATCGTATTAATAATAATACTTTACTAAAGAGATTCGTTCTTTTTAGTTTGTTTTGTAGAAAATAACTACTTTTATAATTATTATTTTGGTCTATAACTTCTATTGGAAATACTTTTTCTGTGGATGGCGTCACCCACATTCTATCACCTAAAGCTTTCTCACTGCACTGCCTCTGAGATACTGTCAACCCATTATATCCCATCACCGCGACTGAGAGCTGTAGACACTCCTAGCAAGAAAAAAAAAGCTATGGATAGCATGGGATCTTCGGCCAGGTTTTGCAGGCACTCCCGAAGAACATCAGAACAACAGCTAAGTTCCAGACACGGATTTAAAATATCTCTTCAAAGCTCTACCGCTCTTACCGTAGTAATGAAACATGGTTTTGAACCATATTTTGATTATTAAATCATTCAGACAACAGAAATCCTAAAATATTGGTACTGTAAAAAAATAGCATTGTTCTGAGTTGCACAGGATTATAATGTTAGGGCCTAACTGAATTAAAAATTTAAAATGTTCCAACAGTAATTCGATTTTTTTTAGTTATTTTAGAATAAAGTTCAAAATCATTTAGAATTTAAAATTTAAAACTTAGTAAATTTCATTTTTATAAGGGTTTTCTTTTGTTGTTGCTGTTTTATAAAACTACTCATTACTGAAGAGTAGAACGACCTATTGATTGTACAGAATGAATTATCAGGGTTAGAAGTGACGTGCTCAATCTAAATTATAATCTCTTTAATCATGGTTCAAGCAGTGTTTGTGGATCTAATCTAGCAGAAATGAGCCTAGGGGTATCTGGCAACCTGTCCAACACTTACTGGGTATCGCATTCGTTGGTTAAAATGCAAATATTTATTTATCAAGAGACCATAAAATAAGATTCACAAACAAGAAAGACTGGTCAGCCTTGGCAAATTATTATTTATTTACGAGTATTGTATTTTATTTATGTATATACGTATTATTTAAGGTGCATCAACAGCTGAAATCACTAGCGTCCGGAGCGTTTTTCAGCACATGGCCGGCCTGTGGACAGTGTTCTCTAGTTACAGACTACAGCTCATTACTACAGGACAGTGAGTGGGAAGAAGCTCCTAGAAAGAATAAGGACCAGCAGCTATATGTCAATTTGTCTGAGGATGTAGCTGCTCATTGATTGCTCTGGCCACCGACAGTAGTTTAGAGAGGAAATCAGTTTGATTGGAGTCTGGGTACTCGCTGAAAAATACTCCAGGTATAATGCCAGGTTGTGCCGTTCACTATTTCGGATCCTGAGGAGTTCAAGACATTCTTTTCAGTGGTTCAAATGGTGGTAGTGTGACTGGCAAGACCTTGCTCCGAGGTACGGATTGCATTAAATGACCAGGTCGCATGATACCTTTCTACTAATCCTATTTGCTTGCTGATGCTGCTTTCATTTGACGCTTCAATTTTCACTTAATGACGGCAACAGCTGCTTAATCTAATTGGATTAGGCTATGTAAAACCAGTAAGAGCTTCGAGAATTAGTACGCAATAAGTTTTGGAAGGCAGATGCTAATTATTTAGAGTAGGTGGCTTTTTTTTTTTAAATCTTAGAAGATTATTTAATGTTAGTTTGAGAGGGCGCCACGGTAGCCGAGAGGTTAGAGGTGAGACCTGCGAAGCTAATATGTATTGTTGTACTGGGTTCGATTCCCGGCCTTAGGCATTGGATTTTATTTAATGGTTAATAAAAGAAATTTATAGTAAAATATGTTTGCTAGTCGCCTCCGTCCACGACACCTAATTGGTAGTTGGACGTTAATTCCCGCCTGCAAAAATAGGCGATTACTTTACTTTACTCAATGTTAGTTTAAGAACAAACTAATTAGAGGCATACCTGTCTCCCTTTCAACTAGGTATTTCTATCGAGGTACCAATGAAGTTTAACAAATTTGAGATGGGCTGTTCAACATAGCGCAATACCTAAACCAAACTCTGTAAGGTGTTTCGAATGATCGTTTCGTTCAATTTGTTTTCAGTTCCAAGATCTTATTTCAGTTTGTAAGCAGATGTCAAAAAAACTGCTCCCTTAGCAAAATTATCTGTGGAGACCGCCTTCTGAGCCACTTGCATCAAGAGACCGGATTCGAAACTTCACTCCTAAGAGAAATAATAAAGACTATTATCAAAATAAAACTTTTGCTCCAATATGGTAAGTATTTTCTATTTTTAGATCAGAAAAGAGAAAGCAAATGATAAATAATTCACTTCTTAAGAATCTATTTTCGAATCAAAATCTATTTCAAGTAAACTTTCAAGATTATCACAAGAGAAAGAGTTTACAAAAACCCTCCAAACGTTTCTGGAGCTTACTGTAGTATTAAATGCTCCAGAAAATCGACGGTAAGCGTTTTCAGAATCTGTTTAAGAGACACCATCAAAGGTCAACTAAGTGAGAGGGAACACACTTTTAGAAGATGAACAATCAAGAGAAGTAACAAAATAATTGTCCTTATTCCAAACTGAAAACCTGAATCCAGTTTATAATTAGCTAGTTACACTTTGTTGAAATTAAAAACAATGAGAGACAAATTCTGATTTTTTTTTATTTTTAGTTAATTAAAAAATATATATATATAAAAAAATGATGGCTGAACAATGAAGAGCTGGAGAAGAATCTATATACGGTCGCTATGGTGACAAAACGGCGGGGCACGCTGCTGTCACCAGTGGCTACCTCATACCAATATCCTTACAAGACGACAGCTCGCTTGATTACATCATCTTATTCACTATGTATAACTATTTTATATAGTTTACGGCTATTTGACTTGTTTACTAGGAACGTTATGAATGGCAAAACAATAGTTAAATTATAAGAGACAATTTTATAAAATACATTTTTAGATATATTAAAAATAATAAGAAGTAAATTAGGAGATATAAATAAATTAAACCCATTCCATTTTAATGGATTTTCAATTTGTATTCAGCAAAATAGACGTGAACAAGCACTAAACAATTACCAACGCCAGATCGGCTATCGAGATTTTGGAGGGGTATTCCAAAGTTGGGCTTCCCCTCTTTTGTAACATATTTCTCCATATTTACAAATATTTAGTGATGGGCCAGAATTGGAAATAGGACATGAAATAGATCGACATTTTTCAGAGTATTAGCGAGCTTTCGGACAATATTTATGTGCTATCTTTCAGAATTGTCCGAGTTAGTAGAAAATGAAGATGCGATTTGCGTAATAGTTTTAGTACAACCAAAAAAAAAATATTATAAGTAAATTTGCTTGGAGGATTCGTGAAATATGCTTGTCTTGAAAACGAAGAGGAGATATCTCCAGTGGAGGAATAGCATTAATACTTCAGATTGAAGCTGTATTTTTAAGGAAGATGGTTGCAAAGTCAACGGCGTTTCAATCACCTAAGAGGAATGCTTTAAAGCGCCACGGTAGCCAAGCGGTTAGAGGCGAGGCCTGCAAAGCTAATACAAGGGTCGTTTGAAAAGTCCGTGCAAAGTCAGAGAGATAGCACTACTGGCGCGTATCGAGGTTATGTTTAGTTAGTAGCATCTCTTGGAAGAACACACACTAAGTTTCAGCCAGATCGGTCTATTTCTTTGTGTTTGGCATTCGTTTGAATCGAGGAAGTCGAGTGATTTTCAAATCGTGTGAAGTGTTGCAAGGACGGTTTGCAGCTGTTCCAGAAGAATCCGCAGGACTTTAAGCGTCGTTTCGTCACTGTGGATGAAACATGGATACATCACTACACTCCTGAGACCAAAGAACAATCTAAACAATGGGTTACCAAGGGGGAATCTGCGCCAAAAAAGGCGAAGACCGTTCCTTCGGCCGGAAAGATTATGGCGACTGTCTTTTGGGATTCGCAAGGAATAATCCTCATCGACTATCTGGAAAAGGGTAAAACTATTACAGGTGCATATTATTCATCGTTATTGGACCGTTTGAAAACCGAGCTGCAAGAAAAACGCCCACGATTGGCCCACAAAAAAGTCCTTTTCCATCACGACAACGCACCAGCTCACACCTCAGCAGTTGTGGTCGCAAAATTAATGGAAATAGGGTTCCAACTCGTTTCACATCCCCCCTATTCTCCAGACTTGGCTCCCTCGGACTACTATTTGTTCCCCAATATGAAGAAATGGCTGGCGGGAAAAAGATTTTATTCAAACGAGGAGGTGATTGCAGAAACGAATGGCTATTTTTCAGACTTGGACAAATGCTATTATTCGGAAGGGATCAACAAACTAGAGCAGCGTTGGACGAAGTGTATAAGCCTAAAAGGAGACTATGTTGAAAAATAAAAAAGGTTTACCCCAAAAAATTAAGTAGTTTTTATTTTTGCACGGACTTTTCAAACGACCCTCGTATGTATTGTGGTACTGGGTCCGATTCCCCGGTCTTAGGCCTCGGATTTTATTTAATGGTTAATAAAAGAAATTTTACAGTAAAGTATGTTTGCTAGTCGCCTCCGTCGACGACACCTAATTTGGTAGTTGGACGTTAAGCCCCGCCTGAAAAAAATAGGCGATTACTTTACTTTACTAAGAGGAATGTTTGGGATTGTAAGTGAAGAGAATCTATGAATGAGCGAATTGGGTTGCGGTTGGGCGCGGAGTTATGATATTTTGTGTAGCGGTTTTTGATCAATTGTTTTCTAAAAGGAGTTCTGAGGTCCGTATGAAGAATTAAGTTGGACACGTAGAACGGGGCCGCTGGTAATTTTTAAGATTACTACTGGCTAAAAGGATGATATCCGATAGGCGTTGGAGAGTTAGGTTGGACCCAAAACTTTGCATCCGAATTTTCCAAAGGAGTTTTATTGCAGAGTTTTGTTTTTTCACTGAGGGTTACAAGTTATTGCTGAGTAAATGTTTTTTTATCACCTGAGCTGTAAGAAGCTTCTAGGAAGAGAAAGTCTAGGGGCTGGAGGCTGGATTCGAACCCGAGATCTCCGCGTGGGAATCTACCCGCTAGCCACTACTAAGTATTTTAATCTTCACCCGATATCTGCAAGAATATTGTCCAGGTGGGAAGGAGTAAAGCATCAGATAGTTTCTGTCCATAACAATCCCTTCACAAAGAGGGAAACTAAACGAACGTACTACTCTGATACGGCGTAAGTAATTTTGCTGGTAACTGTGCCCAGTTTTGGGATGGAAATTAGCTGGAGCTACTTTTTGAGAGAGAGTATCGGTAGAGGATGCTGCAGGAAAACTTCAAACTGTTTCCGTTTTGCCACGTCTTTCTCTGACGATTTTCATTTTTTTTTTTATTCGCTCTTGAATACGATTAAAATTTAGAGATACTGGAGAGAAGGAATCTCCTCACCGTTTAACGTACTGGATTCACAAGCGCAGATCCTGGGTTCGATACCAGCTATCAGCTCTTAGATTTTCTCTTCCTTAGGAGCATCTTATTGTTCACTGCCGGAAGTGTATTGAAAAAGGTTTTCGGCGCCAATAAACTTGTATTTATTGCCTAGTAAAGTCGGTCTTAAAGCAAGATTTTGACAAAACATTGTATGAACCTAGCACATAGTTTAGTCTGTCCAGAAAAACCAGCCAAAATAAAAACTAAGTTAAGGATCATAAAACAAAAATAAGAACACTTTTGTACAAAATTGGAAAAACTTTAATCATCGCAAATCAGATGTCAAAAAAAATCAATACTAATCAACGTTATTATCTAAATCACAATTTCAATTCTTATTTGCAATTAACAAATAAGCAAGCTTGAACAATCACAAGAAATATGTATTTAGGATAATTAATTTTCTAAAATTCCGTATTTGATTCCACAGTAATTTGCTAAAAGATTTGATTCTTTCGACTGTTGAGAAAGAATCAGTTTAATCAAAAAATGAAATATGCTATATTTGTAATATGTAATGGGCTCCTTAATACTTGATATTGTAAGTATATATTATATACTTATGAAAATTAATGCAGTAAAATTACTTAAATGACATCAATGAAGTATTAATGAAATAATGGGTACTTGCTGATTTGTGTGTACCTTTTGGCGTTTAATCAACCCTTATACTTAACTTTTTAAACTGTAAGTTTTTGTTATAGAGATATATTTAGGTATACAGAACAAATCCTACTTCACTAAGAATGGAAACAATGAATCATATTCTGTGGATAAAAGAAAATAAAAGAACCGATTAAAATGAAGGAGTGATGTTTGTGCTTCAAGTAAACATTAATTCAGCAAATATTCTAAAAGCGGAGCGCTGTGATCTGTCCAAGTGACATACCTTGGAGGCGTAGGTCTGTCGGGAGTTACATCGTTACTAAGGGCTAGTCAATAAAACTGAAGAGAATACGCTACTCTATATTCCACCGGTGTATCACCCAACGGCATTAACAATAACCATAGTTCTAATTAAAAGATGATAGATTTAAATTTATACACAATGAAATGATTGGCGGCAAATTAACAATTGTGACTCCGGACCAATTTTAGTCTTAAAATAACGAGCAGGGCTGGAAAAAAAAATATATTAAGAAAATCATTTGAATGGTTCCTGATCTAACCGCGGGTTAAATTAATCATGTCAAATTTTTTCGGTAACTTAATAGGGGAATTGTTGTTCATTCTTTGGTGACTGATTCATAGTTTCAATGGGATTGAAAAAATAACTGCCATTTCAGTCTAGTAAAATTTATTTTGCCGAGCCATGAACAGACAAGACAGAAGACACACCAACCCTGAAATGTAATAGTATTACTTTCTAAACTAGCCCTGAAGATGACCTAGTCCCTAGGTCGAAAGCTCGGCAAAATAAATTTTACTCGACTGAAATGGCAGTTATTTTTTTAATCCCATTAATATGGGAAGTCAATTCAACTAATTTGAGTTTACTTTAAAAATTATTTCAAGTTATTTTTAGGTTTTTAATTTAAAAATATTTGAGGAATATTTTTTTTCTATGTTCGCCGCTTACAGGCTGCCCTTATGTGAAGTTAAGGTTCATATTCAAGAGCAGGAAGTTGCGATTTGATCTCCGAGATGAACTTAGTTCATCAAGCTCGTCTATTCAAACAATACTTTGGGAATAAACAAATAGTTTAGAAAGTTTTTTTTGAGGGACACAAACCCAACCATCCTCGTAAACGGCTAATGAAAAAACAAAATAAATAAATAAAAATAATAATATATAAATAACTACAGTAATAAAAAATAGAAATATATAGTACAATTCGTCGTTCACTGAACAATTCGATATCGTAGCGCCTGCTACTGAATTTGAGTTGAATTATTGCAATGATTTACATTTAATCGAAATGACTTCTGAAATAAATAATTATTCAATGGCCAAACAATTTTTGCCATTTAATGGTGTCAATCTTCATATTTGGGAAATTTATTATACCGAAATATAAAAAGCTATGACTGAACCAAGGGCTTTTTCACTTAAATTTGTACTGACTTGTACAGTGACGGCTCCATATATAACAAACAATAAGGCTGGAAACGGAGGATTTTGGAGAAATGGTCCTTCCAGCAAATTTATCATTCCGAAGCCTTTCTTACCATCATTAATTTCAATCAATCATCATTCATCAAGCAATTAGCTCGGTATCGTTATTCAAATATAAGTCTGTCTGTCTGACTGTCTATAGTTTACATTAAATTAGCATAGGTTTTTATCTATTTATTTATAGTATTTCTTTTTTCTCTGTCAATTTGAGGTCATTCCAAATGAGATCATCATATCAGAAAGCTTTGGGAACATAATTTCAATTTCTACCCCTCTTTAGCCAAAAACGAGTACTTGGACAAAAGGAAGTTGTGAAAAGGTGGTGAAAGGTGAGGCTGGAAAATCGATCATTAATCGCCAAACACAAAAACATAGTCGATCAAAATAGAACAATAACAGGTGATTAAGTTAATAGAGTTAAAGGTGATAAAAAGACGAAATTGATCTGAGATTATTTTTCAAGTTTCGAAACAAAACCGTAACTGAAACAATAAGTGGAAATGCAGTGTTAATACAGTTGAGAGTGCTGTTATGTACGAGAACGAAAGAATAACACAGCCGGTCGGTAGGTTTACATGAAGAATGCACTCTCTTCGAGGTGATAAAGACTTTAGTACCTTTTACTCTGTGTTTATATCAAAACTTTACTGCCCTTGAAATGTGCATTCATATAAACAAACACTTAGGCACACTTAGGGTTGCAGTTGGAATACTGGTGCATGTTATTTCCTCATTATGTTTTGCACACATCGAAAGATAATGAAGCTCTTACAGTAAAGAGAGGATCTAATTAAAGAAACTAGGCTAAAGCGATTCCTAGATGTCTAAAGTAGCCCTTTTTTTTTGTTCCAAGATAGGCTCTATGCTCTTTTACGACTTCGATATTCAGGGCTTAAAGGTATTGGGCTCTCTAGAAATAGGATAGATTAGATTTCTAAAAAATATACTTTGCAGGCAAAATTCTAAACAGTGCCTCTGTTAAAAGAGGCTATGTTAATCAATGGCCGCTAGTAATCCAAATATTTGCTAGTAAGAGTTATACGCTGCTGGGATAAATTATTTATCTTATCGCCTCCAAAGGGCACAAGAGGATTTACGATGTGGATTAAGTGTGTGGAAATAATTATCCAGATTACGATTTGGCAATAACATTACTCTTCATTGTGCTCAAGAACTGAAGCATAATAAGAACGGCCTACTACCAAGAATGAGCAAACGATACTAAGTTTGAATATTGAAAGAAACCTTAACTGCACAGGTTTTCTCAAGTATAGAACTAATTATAGTGTCTGCTGTTTTATCTGAAACGTACGCACTAATATAAGGAAAATCAGTTTTTGTAGCCAGGTGGAATTGGCATATAGAATTTAATCAGATTATTATATACTTTTGGCAATTTTAATCGCTTTTATATGGACGATTTGTAGGCTCTGTTATCAGCCGATACATAAATCTCCTGCAACGCCCTATGTACACGGAGCGCAGACTGCAATTCTTGGGTAGTTACACATTGTGTAATTAACAGAGGCTACTATCTCCTCAGCAGAGGTGACCAAAAAATATTTGATCAAAATCTGAGACCATTGGAGTCCGGACATTTTTCAGCGTACTATCACCTTTATAGTATTCTCTCGTTACTGATCGGAAGGTGACTGTAAGAAACTTCTAGAAAGAAAAAATCTAAGGGTCAGGAGCTGGATTCGAAAACGGAATCTCCGCGTGGGATTCAAATACGCTAAACACTCAGCTAATCTCTTTCCTGAAAATGGGCACTATTATTACTGTTATTATTATTATTGTCATATAGTAAGATTATTATCATGAATTAAGATCTAAATCTCTAGCAGTTTCTATTTGTTCTATTTAGTTTCCATTACTCGTTTTGAAATTCTTGAAACTTCCCCAACAATACTTTAAGCAGAACTTGGTCAGATAAGCTCCAAAACACACATAATATATCAGCGGTAATGCGTCAAATCATTTAGGATACATAAAATAAGGAGGTGACTCATTTAGCTTCTCTACTTGTGAATGTTATCCATGAAGCGAGGATGGGTAGGGAGAGGTGATGGCATCCATTAAGAGGCATGAACCAATCTGGGAGTATACGATGCAGATGTTCGCCTATGCAGACATTATTATTGGGAGATCAGTACAATGAAACCAGGAGAGAAATTGAAGTCCTAGGCATGCAGATTGGGCCTCAAAGTAAATAAAAACAAGATCGAGATTCATGTACTTTGAAGATTATCTAATTCCAAAATTCCCTGCTCAGTGAATTTAAGGGGAAGATAATGAAGTCTACGTTAGATAATTAAAAAATAAAATTACTGCTGCAACAGCTTATTTTGGGACTACTGAATGACAAAGGCATATTGTGAAAATGATGAAATAGGGCACTGTAAGATGCATATGTGGCTAGAAAACCGTGTCCTGTCAAAGCAGGATTCAGTGACTGGGATGTATCGGGTACCTTCTGAAGATTGAACACTGCAGGACTGCCAAAAAAAAAAAAGGATTCAACGGGAAGCCTTACGGTAAGCGACTTCAGAAAAAGGGCGTCTTAGGTATAAAAGAAGGACAGCGTGCAGAAAGCTGCTAAGAAAATTAAAATCAAGAAAAGAAAGTTGATTAGGATCGTTGAGGAGGCCAATTACCTGTTGCGGCAGTAGGAGCACTAAAACATTCGATCACCGTGTAAGGATATGTCGCGAACTGATGGCATGTTCGCAGAACTATGCAAATCTTTTGGACTGATTGACGTCCGTTGATGTGATTTAGATTTTCGAGTACCGTCTGAAGACCAGAGAGCAAAGCGCTGGCTCATATGCTCTGGATGCGATTGTATTTATGTACGAAGGATCTATTTAAAGAATATTAACTCATTTTACATATAAAATTAATTAAAAATTTTTTTTTTAGTTAATCAAAGGAAAACCCCAGCATAATTTACATCCAGAAGAATAGGAGTAATGTATATATCATTTAGTATTAAAAGGTGTGTACAAACCTCAGACTTAAACGGATGTTCGGTTTTTAATTATAATAATTTTATATTTCAAATTACACTTTTATTACCGACAACTTGATCATAAAAACTGACCTCGTTAACAATTATAGAAATTAACAGTCGGAACTTAAAGTTGAAGGTAAACTGCAACAAACACTACAATGTATTAAATTGGCCTGCCACTAATTGAAGATAAGAAAAATTGTTTTTTAAATGAATGAAAAGTGATGTACACATTTCAATTATTTTGGCGCTAAAAGGAGTCAAGAAAAATAGCTATGGTTCCTCTTTCTGTAGAAAATGAATTTTGGCCACCATTTAATGACGTGGAGACACAAAATCGCCTCCATCAATAATTCGCTAACTAAGCATTAACTTGACATCACCACTTCATCCAGTTCATACGAGGGTCGTAGTGCGTGCAAAAAAAAAACTACTTAATTTTTTGGGGTAAACCTTTTTTATTTTTCAACATAGACTCCTTTTAGGCTTATACACTTCGTCCAACGCTGCTCTACTTTGTTGATCCCTTCCGAATAATAGGATTTGTCCAAGTCTAAAAAATAGCCATTCGTTTCTGCAATCACCTCCTCGTTTGAATAAAATCTTTTTCCCGCCAGCCATTTCTTCATATTGGGGAACAAATAGTAGTCCGAGGGAGCCAAGTCTGGAGAATAGGGGGGATGTGAAACGAGTTGGAACCCTATTTCCATTAATTTTGCGACCACAACTGCTGAGGTGTGAGCTGGTTCGTTGTCGTGATGGAAAAGGACTTTTTTGTGGGCCAATCGTGGGCGTTTTTCTTGCAGCACGGTTTTCAAACGGTCCAATAACGATGAATAATATGCACCTGTAATAGTTTTACCCTTTTCCAGATAGTCGATGAGGATTATTCCTTGCGAATCCCAAAAGACAGTCGCCATAATCTTTCCGGCCGAAGGAACGGTCTTCGCCTTTTTTGGCGCAGATTCCCCCTTGGTAACCCTTTGTTTAGATTGTTCTTTGGTCTCAGGAGTGTAGTGATGTATCCATGTTTCATCCACAGTGACGAAACGACGCTTAAAGTCCTGCGGATTCTTCTGGAACAGCTGGAGCAATCGCGGCACCCATCTTGCGGATAGCTTTGTCATGTCCAAATGTTGATGCAAAATATTATGTACCCGTTCATTCGAGATGGCCACAGCACTAGCAATCTCACGCACCTTCACTCTTCTGTCATCCATCACCATATCATGGATTTTATCAATGATTTCTGGAGTAGTAACCTCAACAGGGCGTCCAGAACGTTCAGCGTCACTTGTGCCCATATGGCCACTCCGAAAATTTTGAAACCACTTATAAACTGTTCTAATCGAAGGTGCAGAGTCACCATAATGTTTATCAAGCTTCTCTTTAGTCTCCTGAGGCGTTTTGCCTTTCATAAAGTAGTGTTTAATCAACACACGAAATTCTTTTTCGTCCATTTTTTGAAAATCACTCGACTTCCTCGATTCAAACGAATGCCAAACACAAAGAAATAGACCGATCTGGCTGAAACTTGGTGTGTGTTCTTCTAAGAGATGCTACTAACTAAACTTAACCTCGATACGCGCCAGTAGTGCTATCTCTCTGACTTTGCACGGACTTTTCAAACGACCCTCGTATATCACACGCAATATCGCATCCAGGACACTTTATATCTTCAATTCATTGCGAAGTAAAACTAAACAATTAATTTGTATTCATCCTAATTTTCGATCTAGGGGTTTCAGCAATTTATTTAATCCTGTTTAATTAAAACTGTCCGGTAGGACAGTTCTATAAGGGTTGATCGTCAAGAACTGCACGAAAAAGCGTAATGTTGAAAAACACCCAACTTTGACAGTTTTTTTCTCTTTTTCTATAAAAGATAAAATTCCCAAATTTTCTTTAAAATATAGGGAAAATTACCCTTTTTTAACTGTATATATATATATATATATATTTTGTATCAGACGAAGTAGATTTCAAGGAAAATTAGCAAAAACGGCATTTTCAAAATTATTCTTGTTATCTTTTTTGTAAACTAACGTAGAACCCTAAAGTGAGAACCTATTTTCATGAATGAGGAATCATTCGATTCAAAATTTCTTGTAGATATGCCTTTTCGTGGTCTCGATGCCCTACGTACATTAAGAAGAAACCTCATGTAAGTAAGAACCCCTTTTTTGATTCTAATAAAGTAACAAAACGAAAAATCTATCTAAAAGGTAAAAAAAATATCCCCAACAAAAACTTACAGTTTGAAAAGTCAACATGGGTTGATTAAACGACAAAAATCAGCAATTACCCAACATTTCATTCATACTTCAGCTCGTAACTACAGCTATTTGGACCAAGATTATGTGTTTTAGTCAAATTTTATTACAATTATAGATTATAACAGAAAATTTGCCAAAATCGCGGCCATCCCAAAATTGATACCACTTATTTCTCTGCTTGATATCAATGAACCAGTGTTGCACAACATATCACTTCTATTAAAAAAAAAATCCTAATCGGCAAGCTGGTTCACATCGTCTATCCTCGTAAATTCTTTGTTTTTTGCAAGTGACTTAATTTTTCAATAACTGCGTTCCGATAGATTCCTGCACCTATTTCTAAGACGGTATTACCTGAAACACTTTTTGTTTTGTTTTCGTTATATGTTCTGGTATTAGCCGCCAAGTATCTCTCAGCTTTAATTTGGACAATAAGTCCACCTGAACCCTCTCGTACATCACAAATTGAACTCCTACACTCGAAGGTGACCCTTTCTCTTCAAAGAAGTAATCAGCTAGATTTTCACTACGAATGTCACTCCTGCGAGACAAGTGTAGCAAAAACTTTGAAACATCTTCCTCAAAAATAATGCGACCAACTTAAAAGACAAATCCTGCATACAGGGCCGGATTTTAGATGAAAAGAGGCCCTAGGATATTCCACTTATGGGGCCCTTTCACCTCCCATTTTTAAGTTCGTGAAGTACATGAGAGATAATAAAATACATCATTACTGTGATATATCACTAAAATAGTGTTTCAGTGTTCACTGTTTTTAGAATAGTGTAATTTTAATTTTGCTAACAATATGTATGTAGGCCCCTCTTGATCTTGAGGCCCTAGGCTGAAGCCTAGTTAGCCTATAGGAAAATCCGGCCCTGCCTGCATATCTACACCACCTTGCTCCAATATGTACGCAATCTAAGAAGAGGTCAGTATTTCTTCTATCACTAGTTCTTCATCGCGGTTTCTATTCCAATTTATGAATATATTTAATTAAAATCTATTTATTAGTTTTAAGAGTTTTGAAAATGAAATGTTAAATGGTTTTCATTGCTACCTATACACGGCCCTCAGAAAGAAATCCCTGCTTTAGGAGGATTCATTCAAATCAATATTGACTCATCAATTACTAAATCCAATTATTTTAAGAGATTTCAGTATGTTTTTGCAAATTTCAGATATATCGATTGCTAGTATTGAATTTGATTTGCATGCGATGTTCAATGGTTTAACTTCTGCATTTATTGCTCTGACGACGCTTCAAATGACCTCTACATATGTATTGATATCCTAGAATATTGTAGCAATCAATATTGGCCATTCATAAATTTCCAGAGTTCAATATTTTCCAGATAAATAGTGCAATTTCGTTATCAATAATGTACCTGATGATTTTAGTTATTTTCTGTTCCAGTTACCAGCTCTCTGTTCATTCACAAATAGATTTCTATTGAAAAATATTTAAAATACAATTGCCGCTCAACAATTCACTTCGATTTCTATTGTATTCGAATACTTCTATTTGTTATTAATTGTATAAAATAAGGAATGAAAGAACACCAACCGTTTCAACAAGATAACTCCCACCTGACCGACAAAAACTTCTCTAGCTAGATTAGCTAGATGTTTTCTCATTAAGCGAATAAGCAGTTTTTGATTTAGAATTAACTTTAAATTTATTGTTGTTCATTCTTTTTGGTGACTGATTCATAGTTTCAATAGGATGAAAAAATAATTGCCATTTCATCCGAGTAAAATTTATTTTGCCGAGCTTTCGAGCTAGGGACTAGGTCATCTTCAGGGCTAGTTTAGATAGTAATACTTTTACATTTCAGGGTTGGTGTGTCTTCTTACTTGTCTGTTCATGGACTGAGTGTGATAGGTCTATAGACCGAAATGGCAATTATTTTTTAATCCTATTTAAATTTATTTATTTAACTGCCGTATCTATTCCTTTAGATCATTACAAGAAAAGAAGATCTTCTTTCAGCTAACATTGTTTTAAGTTTTATGTGCAAAAAAATGTAATTAAATTTGCTAGTTATAATTCTTGTACCAAATTCTCTTTTGCCAAACAAATCTTACCAAACTAAAGGCTATCGAGTACAACATTTTCGACGGAAAAATTTAAAACAGTTCTCAGAAATTATTTTAAATTTTTTAGTGGATTAATAAGAGAAGCTTTCTTGCAACTGAATGGGCAAACATTTTTAACCAGTTCTAAACTCGTTAAACGAAAATCCTTTCTTTCGAAATTGGTACCTAACACTCATTTAACATCATATTCATTTTTCTTCTTTTTATTTTATTATTTATATTGTAGATTTTATATTTTTTAATATAGGTCTTAATTAATTAATTATTAAATTATACGTTTGCAAAAAATAGTACTGGATTTGATGATTCTGATCAATTATATTCTTATGGTAGGTGAATTCCTTTCATAATGCCGACGCTGTTTTGACGCCTATTTTTTGTACAATTAATAAGAAATTTCTGCATCAATTTTTAAAATAACCACTATTCATGGTTTACCTTTCGAAAGGTGATGGTATGTAGATGTTTTTCATGAATAGTGCCCGTTTTTTACATATATAATATTTTTGAGAAAAATGAAGTCGAAATTTTTTGGAAAAAATTAGAAATTTGCTATTTCTTATGTTTGGGCCACAAAGTGAAATACTTGATATTATTATTTTTTGGTTTTTTTGTTTTGCGCATCAACAACTGAGGTTATTAGCGCTCGGAGCTTTTTTCAGTGCACTGCCGGCCTCCGGACAGTGTTCTCTCGTTACAGACAATACTGTCCATCACCGGACAGTGAGCTGTAAGAAGCTCCTAGGAAGAGAAAATCTAAGGGTCAGCTGCTGGATTCGAACCCGGGACCTCCGCGTGGGAGTCCAGTATGCTAACCTCATAGCTAATCCCTTCCCACTTAATATTATTATTTTGAAATATAAATTATCTTATTTAAAAGGAAATTTAACCTTCTTTCTAATGAGCTTATTGAAATTGCTGTAGCTTTAATAGTTTGAGAAATATAGACAACGGTTTGCTAAAAAGTACCTAGTAATACTTTGAAAAAACATAAAATTAAAAATATCTATAAAACGGAGCCGAATCGAGCCATAGTTTATATGGATTTTGTTGTTGCAAATGATGCCCAAAATCGATTCCCGAAATAACGGTAGTCTTACACTGCACATATTATAGAAAAAAACCGTCATTTTGTTACTTCAAGTTAAAGATGATGATAAGACAGTAATTAATAGACAAAATAATACTTGCTTCTGCCATTATTTGTTGTAAAAGGAGACAGATGTGGGAGGTGAATTACATAAAATTATCTGCGATATCTTTACCTTTATCAGGTAAGAAAAGGACGAATTCAGCGTGTAGCGTCAACAATACTTCAACTACCCTTGGAATATTAACTATTGCGCTTTATCAGCTGCATTAATTCAAAATAACCTTGAACAATGTAGCGTAATTTTTCTTTATTGGCGTCGTCAGTACAGTAACATAAGTAAGTACAGAAAAACTCCCTAACCAATTCTGATTTTGACCTCAATTCCTAACTGATTATAAATATATCCGCCAATTCTCTTCAATTCATTACAGAAGTTATTTTTATACTTAAACACTTACCAACAACTCTAGTATTGATTTGATACTTGTTATTGTTTTGAAGTCTTATACAAAATTTTATTTGCAGCTTATATACACTTTTGATGCTTTGGAGAACAGTGTTATTTGGTTACTTAGACATCAGTTTTGTATAACTAAAGTGCCAATTAGGAAAGTGCTGAATATAGGACGGTTTTTTTTTCGACCATCTTAGCTCGAAATACATAAATTGCCAAATTTTAATGATTTCTCGAGATGTTTGAGATATTAAGGTTGTTATCAGTATTCTCAAACCTCCAAAGAAAAAAACTCTAAATATTGTAAAAATTGTTTTACCAAATAGCAACAACGAATTATTAAAACTTATCTATTAACTTGATTTGTGAACATAGCAACCCCGAAAATGCAGATTCCTTCGCTTCTACAGCACGTTACTAACTCGTTTCAGCCATTAAACATAGTTAGAAAACTAGATCAGCGGTTCCCAATCTTTTTTCATTAGTGTACCCCTTTACCTGATTGTTTCCTTACTGTGTACCCCTAACATATTTATATAATATGTAATAAATAATCGTATTCTTGACTTTACGTATTGTAACTTACAGCAAAACAATCTGAATATAATGTCTTGTAAAGAACATATACATATGATATGTTCCTATTAAAAAGATCATTTATGAATAGGTAAACATTTCAAACCAATAACTATTGCAGGGGTCTTAAATTGAAACAGCAAAGCGTTAATAAAGGAGAAGTAAATTATATGCGGGCCATGTGTAATATTAGTCAAAACTAAAGCAACATTTTTTCGCAATTTATACATTTTCAAGAAATCATTTAATAATTTTTGATATACAAATATACACTGAAATTAACGCACCACCCTTATTTTTTTTATTATTTCCAATTTGTGCAAATTTTGGACTTTCAAAATATTGTTGGCTGAAAAAATAAGCCATTTGTAACTACAGCCATCTGAAGAATTTAGGCCTACTCTCACCTCATCTGTGATGAGAACTCTCTTTCAGTTGTCTTAAGTCCAATTCACATGTTCACGTGCAAACTGAAGCCTGGTCATTTTGTGAACTATGGAGAGGGCCACGAGCAGGATGTCTGGCTCTAAGGTTAGTTTCATTAGGTCTTCTTCTAACAGTCCTACTGAAGATGGAAACATTTCGGACTTGCCTTATGAGACTTTTTATCTCATTTCTCGTTATGCCAGGTGCCGGATGTACCTATCGTCTCTCTCTCTCTGCTGTACATCTCTTCTTGAATGACCTCTTGTCTCCCTAAATCGCTTTAGACAAGTGATGTACGTCCAAAACAAAAGCGGAAAATAATTTATTTAATTTTAACTAAACAAAAACTGAGTGGTGCGCTAATTTTGTCCATCAGTATATTTACTTTTAAAAAAATACTGCAGCATCGAATGAGTACTCAATTCTTGTCAATTTATATGTTATTCAGTTTTATTATAATAATTTTGTAATTAAGTTGTAGGAATCATTTATTATATAATTTTTTTCTCATTAATAATATATCTGTATAATTTTTATATCTTCCGCCATAATAACTTTTTTCTTGCGTACCCCTAAACAATCTTTCGCGTGCCCCAGGTTGGGAACAGCTGAACTAGATCATTGCGGTAAGCAAATCATTACAGATGATACAATTTTATTCTTGATAAGAAATATCTTTCTTCGCAATGTTTTAAAATTTTATTGATTGTACTCGAAAATACCGTTCAGGTTTTTGTGGAGGATGATGTTGAATTCTTCGTTATACAAACCGTACCGAAAGCATG
Source organism: Rhodnius prolixus (assembly GCF_049639745.1). Classification (NCBI taxonomy): domain Eukaryota; kingdom Metazoa; phylum Arthropoda; class Insecta; order Hemiptera; family Reduviidae; genus Rhodnius; species Rhodnius prolixus. The sequence continues at coordinate 20,278,181 of NW_027411592.1, forward strand.
GAGGAAATTCAGGAAATAGAGTATATTAGGTTAGGAAAACAAGTTTTGCGTGTCTTAACATGTTTAAATTTCAAAACATTTTTCTGAATGAAATATTTATATTTGACCTTGTTTTTTTTTTTTATTTATTTTTGTAAATTGTGTTGGGAAGCAAATTTTTTTGCTTTTTGAAAATGCGCAATTACTTTTTACATGACCTTGTTTTTCAATTTCTACAAGAGATCATAACTATATGATTGAGGAACCGATTTCAAACGGTTTTCTTTCATGAGTTCAAACTAAGAGAAACTGCTGCTCAGTAAATAGCTCGAACAAAATGTAGTTTATTACAAAGCACCGTGAGTAAAAATATCTCGAAACTAGATCAGAGGAAGCTAAAACATTTCGTTTGGATTGCACCAGAGAGCTGGACCGTAACTTGGCGGTCTAATCTCTCTACCTGAAAGAAGTCATGGTTTTACTCAATGGAACCGTTCACTTGTACTCATGTTGGTCTATAGCTTTCATTTGAAATATAAAAATCTAATTAAAGGATCATCTGGAGAAGGTAATTGGTTGGGCAGGCTTCTCTCTAACGTTCCATTCCCCCACTCTGTACGGTCTTGTAAAAGAAATATTAAATATGCTGCTAATATAATTAATTTGAAGAATATTCCAGAACCTAAAGAATCGCTTTATAATATTTATTTTTTTCTAGTTATTAAACGATTCCCGAAAATGGCTAACGAAATATTTTTTCAACTTTGTATCCTCATTTCTTCTCATGACGATCATGAATTACTTGGAAAAACATTAGCTCAGAGCCCTTTTTGGAAGGGATGGGTGGCCAGACTTCTCTCTAAAGTTCTATTTCAGTAGTATTGTCCATCACACTCTTAACCAGGTTAAATGTGCTGATTAAATTCCCAGTCGAGGAGAAAACTGCAAATCCGGAAATAACGCTTTACTAAATGCATTTTGCACTTTTTTTTTTAGTACTTTTTCGAAGCCTTCTAGAATAAAGAAAATCTTGTTTGGAAAAACTTTATAAGTTAGAGCTTCGAGAATGGTAGTACGAGAATTCCTGTTCATCTTGTTTTTTTACTTTTTATTTTTAGTTTTACTATAATTACTATTATAATGATTTTTTATTTAAGGCGCTTAAACAACTGAGGTTATTGGCGCCCGAAGCTTTTAATAGTGCACTACCGGTCTCTGAACAGTGTTCTTTCGTAACTGACAACATTGTCCATCACCGGATAGTGGGTTGTGAGAAGCTGCTAGCTTGATTCGAACCCGGGATCTCCGCGTGCGAATCCAATATGCTAACCGCATACCTAATACCTTCTCTATTATTGTTATTTTTAATGATTTAAGGCGCATCAACATCTATGATGATTGGCACCCGGAGCTTTTTTCAGTGCCTCTTGTAACAGACAACACTGTCCATTACCAGACAATGAGCTATAAGAAGCTCCTAGGAAGAGAAAATCTGAGGGTCAGCAGCTGGATTCGAACCTGGGACCTCCGCGTGGGAGTCCAGTACGCTAACCGCATAGCTAATCCCTTCCCTTATTATTATTATCATTATTATTACTATTATTATTATTTTTATTTACGCCCTTGACTATTTGGCAAATGTTTGGCTTTTCCAAGAAAGAATGTCGAGACTTTACAGTTTCTAACGTCCTAGACACCAATTACTTCACCTCTACTTAAAGATAACTAGTAAAACTACCAATCAAAAGGACAACCGGAAAATGCTGATCTGAAGGAGGATTGCAAAGAAGCTAAAAATAGATATTCAAAACCTTAAAAAATACAAAATAATTTTAAATATGTAAATTTTAAGCAAGAGCAATAATGATTTAAATCTGTTAGCGAATTATATTTAGAGAGTTAGTAGTATTGTGTGTCTAGACGCCACGTAGTCATTTGAACTTTTGCAACAAAGCATGTTCCGCCGTCTAACTTCGTTTCCGCTTTCCCTTTAAGCATTGTTGTGTTGAGATCACCATTGCTGAAGATTTGCACAGCAGAATATACTGTTGTTCCTCACTTGAAAATACTCGTATATTGTAGAGAAAGTTAGTTAATTTCACAATTCCAGAATAATATAAACATATTTATTGAACGCATACAGAAAATAAAATTTAAAAAAAAAAAATGCGTATGAACTCTCATGGACTTCTCTAATTATCAGAAAATTATGCATTAATATTCAAAACATAAAAGAAAATCTTTTTCAATAGAATGGACATTTCTCCGATAATATCCTAATTCATATTTTTCAATAATATTTTATTTGGATCGTGATCACAAAAGCACATGCAGTGGTACATCAAAAATATGTTTTCAGTAAGTGAAATTGGTTGGATTTTCATTTTAAAATAATTCATTTTCCTTCAAGTTAAAAAACAGTTTCTTTTTAAATGAAAATTTTTTGAGGATTGATTTACGAATTAAATTGAGCAACAGTACCTCTTTAACATTAAGTATAAAATAATTATTACTTATTAAAAATAAATTACTTCAAGATTTTGAATAGTTATCGGGTTGTACGGTGCAAATTCAAGGTATGATACGAGTATGTTAAGTCTAGGGAACAAGTCCTCCTACAGATAGCTCTAGTTTCAGTTCTTTTCACGCTCCTGTGAGCTTATAAAAATGATAATTAATTCCAGAATCGTAATTTTATCAGAAATCCAGGAGCTTCACTAGCTTTCAAATTCCTGGAATTTAATAAAATTGCCAGGATGGATATTGTAATAATTATAGTACGCAGGAGTCCCATTATAGCCTCAAAGTACCTGAGCCACTTATGGTCTAGGCAAAATGCTGCAGTAGTGCAGCCAAAAAGCGTGGACCCAGAAATAGTCCAAGGTGGGTGGTACCTCAGGCTACGGGAAGACAAATAAAAGTTCATTATCAGCCTAAGCGTCCAAGATTACTGGACTCCGGACGGGCCACTGCAGACTGAGTAAACAAAATAGACATGCCTCGGCCATCCAACCGTCAGTAGGCTGGTCAGAAAGAAGAAGAACAGCTTTACATGAATTGGGAACCTATTTCTTGTTCTGTGAAGGTCCCGTGTATGGCCGACAGCTTGGCTCTTTGAAAAACTCACGCCTTCAGGCAGTACCCAGAAGCTCAACTGCAGACTCGTTAAGTACAATCAATCAGACAGGACTGGCGAGGTGCGCCAACTACAGAGTTACACAACAGATTCCTGGGTCACAGTCCGATTAACCGATTAACTACTCGCGAAATTCACTCTCAAAACCAATTTTTATAGGAGAAAATGACGACTTCAACAAAAGCAGCTTGCTGCAGCAGCGAACTCTACAAATTTTTGTAGAGTTAATCTACTTAATTTTGTTTTATAGCTGTAACTTCCATAAATAAAGTATTTGGCATAAAATACCATTAATTTATCTATTTTTTATTGCAATATTAGAAAATGTTTATTTTTCCATGAATTTTAGGAAGGGTGCGCCTCGATGTACCCTAGCTAAGTATCCCTCCCTCAACAACATGCGTGTAGAGCCAACTAGGAAACCTTGAAGACGAATATAGTGAGGAAATAACATACACTTCCTAATAATGTTTTTATGTACAACATTATCGCCATGTAGCTGAAACCAATAGCTATCGAAATATTTGTATTTAAAAAAATTGAAGTATATTAAAATAATGTCAGACCGACCTTGGCATAGTTGTTGGGCCAGCATGTCCAGAATCATCCTGTTCATCGCCCGCTTCATCTTCACCACTCCGGGACGTTGTGTCCTCCATGCTCTCTCCTGAAATTAAATAGATTATTATAACAACTTCCATTGCTTTGATAATAGAAAATATTTAAAGTCACTGCCACCATTATGAAGTGAGCTTTAGCGCAGATCTCTTAATTCAGTTTCTCTTAGGAATTACTTTAACCCGATTAACTTTCATCTTGCATTTGCTTTCATCGATCGGGTGTTTCAAGAACAATTAGATTACTCGAAGGCAATCGACGTTATTACTAGCAGTCTATTATTTAAAATGGAGGCGCCACGGTAGCCGAGCGGGTTAAGAGGCGAGACCTGCGTAGCTAATGTGTATTGTGGTGCTGGGTTCGATTCCCGGTCTTCATCTTGGACTTTATTTAATGGTTAAATGAGAAATAGTAAAGTACGTTTGCTATTCGCCTCCGTCCACGACACCTAGTAAATGGTAGTTGGTCGTTAAGCCCCGCCTGAAAAAATAGGCGATACTTTACTTTACTTTTACTATTATTTAAAATGTATCTAATTTTTTCAGCACTTCCAATTTTACAACTAAATCAAAAGAGGGAAAGTATCAGAGAAGAAGAAGCAAGCCAAGTGTCCAACAATGACCCGGAAAGGTCTTCTTACGGTAATTTGTTGCTACTTCTATCTTTTGTAACGCAATTCTTTAATCACTTTCAGGCAAAGAAGTCTGCTGCCACTAAGTTTTCTCTCCCCTGAAGCTAGTTTAGCTCGCTGTTGTTGATGACCCGATCCAGTCCAGAAGCGGGTAATGCACAGGAGAGAGAAAGGCTCCATGCGCCCTTGATTAAGGTATTAATGTACCTGGATTATAATACTCGGTATTATAGTAAGTTTTAATTACTTAATAATGAAAAAACTTTTCTATCTTAAAAAGGTTTCCACTAAACTTCTATCCTTAATAACATAATTAGCTTTCAGACTTATCTTCATTTAAAGGGTAAGTTAGATTACTTTACGAAAATCGAACTTAACTACATACCAGTTAATAATAAGCTTATAAGATAATTTTACGGATTGATTTTTACAACTTTAGAAATATTTTTAATATTTAGAATTGGTCTCAATTCACTATTGACCACCCTGACCTTGTTCACTAAAAGAGTGCAGATCTTGGGATACTTGCACACCGAAAATGGGATGACTAAATTGCTTGCGAATTCCTTAGGTTATAGTGAATCACCAAACATACTTCCGCCGTCGTGTACGGCTTACTTGGCCACCATCAGATAGCTTACTCACAGTAAAAGAAAGTAAAAAATTATTTTAGGAAGTTATTTCATAATAAAAACTATTTTATAATAATTGTGAATGAATGAATGAATGAATGAATGAATCTTTATTGCTTAAAGAGATCTCATAGCAAGGGTTGACCTTACAAATTTATAAATACAAAAATTATAATACATTATTACAATAGTTAATTAAATATTAGTAAAGAAATAAAATATCAAGTATTATTTAAATTAACTGAGGAAAATAATTTTTTGAGCATAAGTAAAAAACAAAACAAAATAAAACAAAATAAAATCAGAACAAGATATAGAAAAAATAAATCATAAAATAAAAAAATGAAAATAAGAAACGCAACTGAATAGTTCTCTGCAGTAAAGAAGGTAATCTACTTAAAATAAAATAACAATTGATACAATAGGGAATTTGCTAACATGGCTTCTTTTAATTGTTTTTTCTTATTATTGCTACATTGATAAGTTAAGGTGAGCAAGGAAGTTTCATTGTAGCACTATTTTTCTAAATTTGAGACAATTAGTGACAAATAGAAAAATATTATTGACTTTTTCATTATCTCGATCATCTATAGTCAATAGATCTGAAATTTTATTACTATTATCACTACCAGGGTGGTGAGAGAAATACTGAGTGATGAACTTGTTTCTATATTGATTGAGTACCGGACATGTTAGGAGTAGATGTGAAATGTTATCTAAATCATGGTTACATAGTGGACAAACAGAATCAAGGCAGAATTTGGCAGAGTAATTTTGATAATTTAAATGGTTTGTAAACTTTCCAGAGAGACGTAATTGAGAAATAATTCTTAATTTATTTATGTGGAGCTTCGCTTTTAAATAGCTTTCACAACCACCTAGCAAACTATAAGTTCTATAGAGTGTGTTAAAAGAGCTGGAAATTGCGGCATCCACATCTTTACTGATTAGGTGATTCTCCATTCTCTCCAACAAGTTTTTGTAATTGTCACTGATTATTTTCACATCCTGTGATACCCAAATGTCCTCGGCACCCAGCATAACTAGATAGTATCGCAGCTGTTGGCACCAGTTGTAGGGCATATCCATTATGTCCAATAGTTCCCTTTGTCTCATATAGCAAAGTTTTGGAAGATCGATTGTTTCCATATTTAATAATTTAAGCCACCAATTCAACATTCTTTTAAAAATTTTGTATTTAATATGAACTTGACCGGTTTCAAGTCTGACAAAATAGTTTGGCGAGTTTCTAGGGAGCTGGAGAACTGACTTAATGAAAGATAACTGCGCCCTTTCGACCATATCCGCATAAGATGGAGCCCATACCTCGGAAGCATACAGAATAGTTGCCTCAGAAGTAGCTGCAAACAGTTTAATCTTTGTAGCCCAACTGTCAGATTTACTTTTAATGAGAGTATTCTTCACTACTGAATTGGCTATTATACCCTTGGCTAAGAAGTGTTTGCTTGCTTGCCAAAACTTTGCAGAGGACGACACTGGAACCCCCAGATACGTAAAGGTATTCACTACTTGAAGCGGTACATCTCCATAGGTCAATTGCAATCTTTTACCCGGTCGGCCACCTTTACAAAACGGAATTACCACAGTTTTGTCCGTATTGACTGTAAGGCAATTTTCTTTACAATATTCCTGAAGAACATCCAGCTTACGCCGTGCATCTATCCAGCTTCTAGCTAGGATTACCAGATCGTCCGCATAAAGCAAGTGAGATAGTTCTCTAGAATTACCGACTGAAATGCCCTCCACATTCCTGGAAGAGAAGAAATCCTGCAGATCCGCCAAAAACAAGGAAAACAACAGCGGGCTCAGTGTATCTCCTTGGAGGACCCCCTCCGAGATCGGGATATCATACATCGTAGAGCCGTCAGATATGACATAGGTTGCTGATTGATATAACTCAATTAAGAGTCGTAGCATTTTTCCCCCAATCCCCAAACTATAAAGTTTATACCAGAGCTTTTCATGATTTACGGAGTCGAAAGCTCTCCTAAAATCGATAAATATAGCTATAACTTTATTCTTCTTCAGTCTTAGTGCAATATTCACGGCGGAAATCAGCGTAAAAATGCAGTCACAGCAGCTCCTACCCTTTCGAAATCCCATTTGAGTATCAGGAATCAGTTTTTTATTTTCAACCCAATTCGTCAGTCGATTGTATAATACTTTATTAAATATACTTAAGGTACTGTTTAAAATAGAGATACCTCTGTAATTTTTTGGATCAGAAGTTGAATTTTTTTTATGTAACATGAATAGTTTGATCCGTGACCAACTTGGGGGGATAGTTTCTTCTTGCCAAATTTTATTTAACAACCGCAGAACATTTGATGTCCAATAGTTGTTCATTTTCTTAAAATATTCATTTGGAACAAAATCTAAACCAATTGCTTTATTGTTCTTGGCAGAATTTATAGCGTATTGAAGCTCCTCAACAGTAATGTCGGAATCCAACTCTAGAGTATAATAGTGGAGAAATTCTACTTTAACGGATAGCTTTTCAGGCATCAAGTTTTTATAAAAGTTTGCCCAATCTTTCAGTGAAATTGTATTTTTCGTTTGTGGTTTCCTTTGAAACTTTTTAATATTTGACCAAAATTCTTTAGAGTTTTTTGTATTTCCTATTTTTATTAATATCTTATCAAAATACTCTTTTTTGCGTTTAGAGATTAAACTTTTGTATGATTTTTTTGCAGATAAGTAATTCTTTAAAGAGGCCTCATCGAATAAATTCCGACGGCAACATTTGTACAAACTAGTTACAGTTTTTTTTGTCTTGTAACAGCCAGAATCAAACCATGGCTTACTACAATAATTATTTGCAGATCTTGGGATACTTGCACACCGAAAATGGGATGACTAAATTGCTTGCGAATTCCTTAGGTTATAGTGAATCACCAAACATACTTCCGCCGTCGTGTACGGCTTACTTGGCCACCATCAGATAGCTTACTCACAGTAAAAGAAAGTAAAAAATTATTTTAGGAAGTTATTTCATAATAAAAACTATTTTATAATAATTGTGCATATAAATATATATAATGCTTTGTAATAAATTTATATATTTGTGTGTGTATTCGCTGGCTGATCTCCAAATAGTTGTATTTAATCGTAAATACCAGTCTCATCATTTTATAAATACCTCGTGTTCCACTTACTCACACATAAGCAATGTGGTTTTATTTTTCTGTAAGTTGTAAAATAGTTTATTACATGTTAGGTTTTTTTTTGAAAGGCGCAAAGGGGATACCCAACATCTAATTAAATCTATTAATGTCCGGCTGAAAAGAGATATTTGTTGTATATTAGATATTATGATGCTGAAAAAAAAAATGTTTCGTAGAGACGAATTAAAGAAGACTAATTATTTGTTTTTTTGAAGACTGAATTCTTTACAGCCGAGAGAATACCAGGTATTTATAAAAAATCAGGTGAGAATTCGCACTTCTAAGATATTATTACAAAAATATTTGTCGGCATTTGCAAAGGAATTGGAAAAAAAAATGTGTATAATTTCCGACGATCGACCAGCACGTGTGTTATGAGTAGGGAACGGATTCGTATGTATTTACATATTTTTTTCTAGGCAATTTACAGACGTTTTTCAACTAGAAGTATTCATACTGACACTTTTTAAGCCGTTTGAGTCTACTTTTATTTCACATATTTCCACATATTTGGATGTTATCGCATATTTATACATATTTGATTAAAATAAATAAATATTTCTACATATTTAATCAAAATATGTACATATTTTTTCATATTTTTCATTTTGGGCATATTTTCATAATTGGGAGGTGGTTGACAGGAACTGTGAACCACAGACTGTAGGGCTGTGAATCACAGTGGGTACAATGGTTATTGTAATTTACAGAGAATGCTGCTAAACAGTGACGGGCACTTGTTAGTTCTTTGAAGTTGTCTGACGTTGTCTGTTCTTTCAGCTCGTTCGTTGAAGTGTCCAATTCATTTCGTTCGGTCACTTAGTGTATTCTTTTTGGGGTGAAATGCCACGAACATCGGCCTAAAACAAACAACTGGTTGCTAAATATCTTCGCGAGTTTCCAGCAGAACTTTTTCGAAGTGATGGAGACATTTTGTACTGCACAGCTTGTGACAAGTGCGTTTCTTGCTCTCAACGTTCCCAAGTCACCCAACATATTGCCACCGGATCGCACATAGAGAATAAAAACAGAAAGAAAGAGAGGACGTCCTATCAAGCCTTCCTTACATCTCCATCATCAAGTAAGTCTACTCTGAGTACAGATCTGTGTCGGGCTTTGGTTAGAGCAGATATCCCTTGCCACAAACTTAAAAATCCTCATTACCCAACTTGAGTCCCAAAATGTTCGACTGACAGAAAACGTGTCCAACGTTAAAAAAGTCATCGAAAAGGTGGAAGGAATACCTGGGAGTAAGGGAGTTCTGATCAGATCAAAACTGGTAGAAGTACTGAGCAAGAACAAAGGGTGGGAGACCATCTGCCAGATTTCTGATATTATCAGTGGAACAGAAGTCACCTCAGAACATCGTGTACCCTTTACAACCAACGAGATAACTTCTTTCAGCAAGGCACCTGTAACACCTGTAGATGTTGAACGATCTTTTAGTCGTTACAAGTCCATCTTACGCCCAGATCGTCGTCACTTTACGTTCCAACATTTGAAATTTCATGTGGTTGCAAACAATTTCGAAGAGTGAAGTTTTCAAAATTGAAAATTTAACACATCTTTTTATAAATAGTAAAAATGTTCTTTGTTGTATAAATCATTATAACTTGTAAAAACAAATTATTTTGTTCCTAATAAATTATTATAAATTGTAAAAATGTTCTTTTCTTGTATAAATAATTATAACTTGCCCCCCCCAAAATAAATTCCATTTTCATAAAAAAAAATGTCCATTTTACTTAAATATTCCAGAAAATATTTTAAGAAAATCACATATTTTCCTCATAATTGACGAAAATAAATGCATATTTTAGTTAAATATTTGGCATTTTTAAATACATAAAAATCCGTTCCTTAGTTATGAGGTTCAGGAGATAATATAGCTTGTTTTTATTATAAGGCACATCACAATCAAAGGTTATTGGTGCCTGCAGTTTTTTGCAGTGTCCTGCTGGCTTCCGGATAGTGTTCTCTCGTTATAGACTTTTTTTTGTATAGTCTTATACAAAACTCACGTGATTCCTCCTTATTGACTTATTTAAAAAAAATATATATCATTGGAATTATAAATGTAATTCAACTAATTTTCTGTATTTATTACAGTTGTGAAAATAAAATGTATATAATATAAAAAAGCTTTAACGTATCGTTCAGACGATGTCTAATGTAATTTCTTTACATTAGAGTACGAGAGGCTTTAAGTGCTCAAGTGAGCACTTGACATTAAACCAACTTTGGATATTAAAAAACAGAACAAACATGTGCCTTCCTTTAAACAAATCTAACCAATAAAAATAATCGTCACAAACTGGAATATTACTTCAAACTATTGGAATAAACTGAAATTGCTGAAATTGCCACACAGAGGTTCCCTGGGTTCGAAACCAGGTGTTGGCCACCCATAAATTTATCTCTCTAGAAGCCACTAACAGTTTAACTGAAATATGAGTGTAACCATATTTTCTAAATTATAATAAATTCTTTCTGATGATACTGGTATAATTAATGAACAATTATTTACCATGTATGCGCAACTGAATAGAATATGTAAAAAATAATACAGTGGAGTCTCCTATTTATTAGCCGCTATTAATGCAATTAATAAATTCATTTTCACAAACAATAATTAAAAGTAGTTTCTGTATTTTAATGACTAATAAATTAGAAACGAAAATCAATATTTGCAAGGTTAAAAAAAGATCAATAAAAAAACTATAATTGTTTTTAATATTACCATCATTTTGTTGAAATAATTTTTATCCTTCAATTCTCTTTTGCCCGCCTTCATTGTGATTGGCGTAAAATTATATAATCACTAACTACCATGTATTCAATTTATTTATGCAATACTTCCATTTTTGTTTTGGTTCAGCAACCACTAGCCAATATCCTGCATTTTAGGAAATTAGATAATTGCATGCCTCCGTCATCATCGCCAGAGCTAACATAGGTAACCTGTCAGCTTGTTTTGATTGGGCTGAGAGATTCCAAATTAAAGAAAGATTAATTAATACGAGGGTCGTTTGAAAAGTCCGTGCAAAGTCAGAGAGATAGCACCACTGGCGCGTATCGAGGTTATGTTTAGTTAGTAGCATCTCTTGGAAGAACACACACCAAGTTTCAGCCAGATCGGTCTATTTCTTTGTGTTTGGCATTCGTTTGAATCGAGGAAGTCGAGTGATTTTCAAAAAATGGACGAAAAAGAATTTCGTGTGTTGATTAAACACTACTTTATGAAAGGCAAAACGCCTCAGGATACTAAAGAGAAGCTTGATAAACATTATGGTGACTCTGCACCTTCGATTAGAACAGTTTATAAGTGGTTTCAAAATATTCGGAGTGGCCATATGGGCACAAGTGACGCTGAACGTTCTGGACGCCCTGTTGAGGTTAATACTCCAGAAATCATTGATAAAATCCATGATATGGTGATGGATGAGAGAAGAGTGAAGGTGCGTGAGATTGCTAGTGCTGTGGGCATCTCGAATGAACGGGTACATAATATTTTGCATCAACATTTGGACATGACAAAGCTATCCGCAAGATGGGTGCCGCGATTGCTCACACTTGACCAAAAACGAAATCGTGTGAAGTGTTGCAAGGACGGTTTGCAGCTGTTCCAGAAGAATCCGCAGGACTTTAAGCGTCGTTTCGTCACTGTGGATGAAACATGGATACATCACTACACTCCTGAGACCAAAGAACAATCTAAACAATGGGTTACCAAGGGGGAATCTGCGCCAAAAAAGGCGAAGACCGTTCCTTCGGCCGGAAAGATTATGGCGACTGTCTTTTGGGATTCGCTAGGAATAATCCTCATCGACTATCTGGAAAAGGGTAAAACTATTACAGGTGCATATTATTCATCGTTATTGGACCGTTTGAAAACCGAGCTGCAAGAAAAACGCCCACGATTGGCCCACAAAAAAGTCCTTTTCCATCACGACAACGCACCAGCTCACACCTCAGCAGTTGTGGTCGCAAAATTAATGGAAATAGGGTTCCAACTCGTGTATTGAAAAAAGCTCCGGATGCTAATGACCTGAGATGTTGACGCGTCTTAAATAAATTAAAAAAAAAAAAAGAAAAAATAACTTTCCATCTAATTATGTCGCCATTACACGGTTTAAGTGGCAAAAAAATAGTATTTGAGTGGATCTAATTAGAAGTTTCATGTCAAAATAGAATAGACCTGAGAGCATGGTACTATAATGGGTAAAACTGCCGTAGTAGAAGACGATTTTCCACGCAATCGAAGAGTATCTGAGATCAGTAATGAGACTGGTGCAAAATTTTTGTATACAATGGAGTCAATAGAGCAACAGATTGGCAGTGCCACCTTGGAGATAGTACGAGTACGAAATGGAAAGGAATATTTGCAATGATTGAGATGTATCAAATTGAGTTTGAGAATACAAGTAAAAACATATCCCTCGAAGCTAACCTACTGTCTACGAGTACGAGTATGAAGATATTTTTGGCAAAAGAATTGTGCTACAGCTTTTGGATCTCCGGCATTGAATCTTGAAGTAATAGTTAGCAGCTGGATGCAGCAAGGACCACGTTAGGATTGAAGACTGATCAGGGTGTGAAATAATTTCTTTAATAACTTAATAAACCTAATGCACCCTGCTAAAGTATAACTATAAAAACTTGATAGAATGAGAAAAAAAGAACAAATCTTTCATGGTAAGCAAAGATGCAAATCTGATGAGCGATCCAAATAGAACCGTTAAGGACGGCAGGAAACTGCGGAAACAGGAATAGTTTGAATCGGTTCTATTTATCTGCCAAAGAAACAAAGTTGTTCAGGAAAATGTCCGGGGGTGACTGAATGGCACTGCACCATTAACTAAGGGAGGTCCCACATTTCTTTAGGTTGACAAAATACCCAAATTTGCGGCAGTTATTAAAAACAAGGTTTTGGGGGCAAAATTAAGGAATCAAATCACCTTAAATAAAAATAGTAGAGAGATAATAAAAGGTCCTACAGGTGCTCACGTTAAACAAGATTGAATAACGCATTTCGACAAGATGACTGAATCTGACTCAGTTGTGCATTCCTTGAGTCATTAGTTGTTTTTGATAAGGTGAGACACGAGCATGTTACAGATCTAAGAGGGGCACCCAATAATCTTAAAACTGTTATTTCCGCTCTTTTTTTTTGTTTTTAAGAAACTGAAGATAAACATATTGAGGTTCACTGCACTGGTGGGATTAATGTACTTAGATGTGTACATGTACATCAGGGTGACCCTTTTTTGACTTCATTAAAATATTTCGCAAGAGACCTACATCATTCCTAAGTTAGTGATCACGACTTCTCTGAAAACATCAGATTTAGGAGAGGTTCATAAGAAATTAAATTTTTATGGATGTCATTGGCTGTGATTGCGAGCTGCACAAATAGAAACTAGTTATGGGAAGAATATGCTAAAGGCCTATTGGTTTAGTTGTCAATCCAATGAAATACGCGATAGTTATCACCATGGTGAATGAAACCAGCAAAATTTCACTTAGATCAAAGCGGTCATGGAATGCTCTTGTGATCAGGGGTCCCCAAACTATGGCCCGCGAGCCACATGCGGCCTCCTGAGGACATTTATCCGGCCCCCGCCGCACTTCCGGAAGGGGCATCTCTTTCATTGGTGGTCAGTGAGAGGAGCCACTAAATGTGGCGGTGCCGCAAAGCGCTGGGTCGCTCATGTACAGTACTACTTCCGATGACGCGGGATGCACGCGTCACGGCTCCGAAAAATAACAGCAGAAGTAGGAAGAATGGCAAAGCACTATAACTAAACCGGACATTGACCATCTCATTAGCCAAAAGAAGGTCCATAATTCCCACAGAAATACTGGGCAGTTTGTTGATTTAAATTTACTTGTTCTTTATTTTAAATATTCTATTTGTTCCCGTTTTGTTTTGTTTTTTTACTTTAAAATAGTTTGTTTTATAGTCCGGCTCTCCAACGGTCTGAGGCACAGTGAACTGGCCCCCTGTGTAAAATGTTTGGGGACCCCTGATCTAGATAAGTGAGGGTGGACGACATCGAGTACACAGTAGCAGATCTTTCATGTTCTTCCACCAAACTCATCTACCCCTATTTAGGAAGTATTATAAATAGAATCAATATTACTTTAATCTCGAATTCTACTGAGATTACAGCTGCAGCAGCATTTAACATTTATACACAATTTTCTAAATATTTTTTTCTTTAGTTTTATTAATCCATTTAATTTTGATGTTTTACTGTTTTACAGTCATAAAGCAATGGTTTATGAGCAAAGACTACACTTCAGTGACGTGAGTGTAACCTGATATATTTGGGAAAACCCATGTTAAAAGCGACTCTTTTTCTTGAAAAATTAAGACATCATGAAGAAATTTGAAAAAATAATAAATAATTTTTTCTTTATTTTTAAAAAATCTAAATAACAGCATTATTTAATATTTCCACTTAAAATGAACTAGATAGGAACTCAAAAAATTTATTACTACCATAAAACAGGAAATAAAGGTACAAAAATCACTTAAATTAGATTGGACTTTTATAGGATGCTCTGTATAATTCTTTAAAACACTTCCCAGATGGACAATTACGTCACTTTATAGACATTTTTATGGATTGAGTTTTAAAGTGAAAAAAGAAAGATTAAGAACTTCAACAACTGTAGTAACTTAAGCATTAAGCACCAGTCACATCAATGGTTAGGCTTGATCTTATTTCTAGTAACTAAATTTTTATTTTCCTCTTAGGCAGTATTGCCGATGAAAATCAAATCTTCGAACTTGAACTGCCTCTGGAAATGTAAAAACTTTGCGCAAAAGAACTGAACGATCTACATAAGTTGATGGGTCCTCCTTTATTTATAGCCTTCATCCTCTCTTGAGAGCTAAAGAAATAAAGATTAATACTCCAACGAGGTATCGTCACCTCCCTCGTAACAGAAATTTTCGGTTATAAACAATGTCCAAGTTTTTGCTTTTTTCAGATTTCGTAATTTTCTCGAAGATTTTCATGAAACTTCGAGAACCATCCGACTGTAAACAAAACTACTGTTTCAACTAAACTTTACACGACAAGCCCAATTGTTGCTATTGATGTACTTAAACTTATCTTTCGCAGACTCTTGAACGCAGGGGTCCCCAAATTTTTTACACAGGGAGCCAGTTCATTGTCCCTCAGAACGCTGGAGGGCCGGACTATAAAACAATTTTAATGTAAAAAAAAACAAAACGGGAACAAATAAAATATTTAAAATAAAGAACAAGTAAATTTAAATCAACAAACTGCCCAGTATTTCTGTGGGAATTATGGACCTGCTTTTGGCTAATGAGATGGTCAATGTCCGGTTTAGTTAAAGTGCTTTGCCTTTTTTCCTACTTCTGCTGTTATTTTACACTGTTTTCGGAGCCGGGACGCGTGCATCCCGCGTCATCGGAAGTAGTACTGTACATGAGCGACGCAGCGCTTTGCGGCACCGCAAATCTCACTGACTACCAATTAAAGAGATGCCCCTTCTGGAAGTGCGGCGGGGGCTGGATAAATCTCCTCAGGGGGCCGCAAGTGGCCCGCGAGCCGTAGTTTGGGGACCCCTGCTCTTGAGATTCACCCAATTTTCTATGATCACTAACTAAGACTTAGGTTTCTAGCTGAAAGTTCTAAAAAATTAATAAACACTTAGGAAAATGTTTAAATCCAAATTCAGCGAGCCCAGGACATTCACTTTTACTAAGTTCAAATGATATTCTTGTGGTCCAGTTGCTGGTCTAGCTCGTGGAAACAATTCCACAAGTGGAACTTTTGTGAATTTTCTCAAATTTTTCCAAACTGAAGTTTATTTAGGCATTGTCTCGAAGAATCTCCAGTTTTTCTATTCTCTTTAGCACAGATATCTGAGCTGGTCTTGTTAGATTTAGTTTATGCTTAGTTTTTTTCATTACGTCCAATAGCTTAGAATACCTTACGAGATTGGCCATCCTTCCAAATTCCTCTAAAACGCCATTCAGAACGGTTTCACTCCGTGCTAATCCCTGAATTTCTCAGCATAACCTCGTTGCTGATCACATCTATAGCGATACAGATATTCTTAGCACAAGAGAAACCACTATTTCACCATGTTCCCATACAACTTATTCTCCATTTCAGGTGAAAATCTTCTGCCTCGACTCACTTGTTTCTGTGGTTAAAATTTATATTCTAGATTCTCTTACCTCTTCATTCTCACGCTTTTGAACTTATTTAACTTCATTTTTTTGAACTTGAACTTTATTAGCCCAAAATCGTGTCATTTTTATTGGTTTTATTTTCTTTTAGAATGGTTCTCGTCTTTACGAGGAAAAGCTGGAAAACGTAGTCATTAAGTTACACAATACCCACCGTCTAACGGATGCATTACGAGACAGCATATTTCTTACAAATTAGGTGAGCATTGATGATTGTTAGTAACCCTACAACAATCGAAGCATTACATGGTTATCAAGAATTCATGCGGAAATTATCATTGGCCATATTCTCGCGAATCGAACTCCAGTTAATTATCAAAATCTAAATATGAGAGTGTAAAGATAATTTGGTTGACTTTATCCGTCAAAACACTCCTGTTTTCTGTTTCCAGCCGGTTCCGGATTTTCATCAGTTTAGCACGGAGAATGTGAATTACTTGCTTTTTTTTAACATCATCCAGATTTAATATTTGTATTCACCAAGAAGGGGAAGGTTTTTAACTTCATAACCAATCCAACTGTTAAGTAGAGATGCATAACCTTCTTTCTTTCATTTTGGTTTTACAAGTGGGAATTAACTTTACAAAACATTCGCTGTTTTATGGAAGCCTTGAATGGATTTTTTTGTTCTTTCATTTTTTTTTTTTGCTAAAGTGATTAACCACAAGGACATTTTGTCAATTAAAACTTCGCTGTCACTACCTATGTATATGTTTTTTATTGCTTTTTGAGGGATAAGTATAAATTGAATTTATTGTAACAACATTAACCCAAAACCGAGAACACTACCTCGAAATCCCACTAGAGCTGAACACTAAATATAACTCCTCAATTTTCCATCTACAACGGTGTTTCCCAACGTGGGGCCCACGCCCCCCAGGGGGGCAATTCGAAAATGGACTCGACACGACTTTAACCCTTTCGCTCCGGGCCATTTAAATGCAATGCAAGATATCGGTGCCAAATTTAACAAAAAAACCAAATTCTTAAATAATTGCGGTAAATAATTATTAGGTATAATTTCGTTTGACGAGACCAAAATATCAACTGGGTGATTGGAGTCGTCAAGTAAACTTCGTCCGGGGTTCACCGCGGAGCGTGAACGTGGAGACTTGAGACTGAAGCTAACCAAATTGGAACCTAATATAAAATCTCTATGCAGCAAGCATCAAGCGCAAGGATCTTACTAAATTAAAATAATAAATTAATATAGAAAAATCTGTATTAAAATTGTTTAAATTTAATACAACTCTACGGAAGTGCCAAAAAATCAAACATCAACCGACTTCAGACCTTACAATCAAAAATTCTAAGAACAATAGTTAACGCTCCCTTCTACGTCTCCAATCATACTGTACACTCCGATCTCAATATTCCTCTCGTTTCTGGAAATAGCCAAATCTCGTTACACAAAACTCCATTCAAATCTACACAGTCACTACAACCCTCTGATCCACAACATGTCTACCACAACACTTCCTTCTAATCCTCAACGCAGACTAAAGCGGCGGTGGCCACGCGACCATCTCAACACAACGCCGACCTCCTAGGATGGTTGCTGCGTAAGCTTGCCAATCTGGCGAACTAACGGCTTCCATCACTGGATGGTCGTCGTTCACTCCACTCACGCTCTTGGCACAACACGCAGGTGCGCGTGTGTGTATGAACATACATATATATGCGTGCATATGTATTTGCGCCATCCTTATCACTCATCTCTTTTGCCTATTGTACTGTATACAGTTGCAAAATAAATAAACAAATAAAAATATAAAAAATTATTTGGAATTTGAATTTCAGTTTTTCATTGTATGTTTTGAAATTTTACTTACTATGTTTTGCGAACAATTTCATAGTGATTTCTTCCTAGAACCTATCATTTATGTTTCTTAAGTGAACAAATAAATTTTTTAATTTTAAAAATTATGTATGTTACATAGGGGGGCATACAAATTTTAGAAAGGTTAAGGTGGGGCATGGCACAAAAAAGGTTGGGAAACACTGATCTACAATGACAAGTTTAGTAAATAAACGGTTAAAGTATTGTAGACAATTGCACATACAATTTGAACTTATCAAAGCTATATCCTACAAGAGCTGATAATTTTTCCGTTATACTTAAGAACAATTATTTCACAAAAGGTATTTAATTGGATAATCCACTAACGCTCCAACAAATGGCGTAAGAGATTTGCTTAATAAATTGATAATGTTTAACAAATCGATTCTTTTAAAAATATCAAGTATTTATTAAATGCGTGGAAATTAATTGTTTTTTCCTTTGAAGTAACCGGATCTTACAATAGATTTTCTCTTTTCCTAGGAGCGTCTTACAAAAAACGAATAATTTGTTTTTATTCTAAGGCTGGCCGACTGGAGGCTTTTTCAAAGCACAGCTGTAGAAGACTTCTAAGAAAAAATGAAATCTAAGGGCTGGCAGCTGGATTCGAACCCAAGATTTCCACACGGGGAATTCAGTATGCTGAACCAGAAAGCTAAACCTTTCCTAATGTTCAGTTATTATAAATTACTTGTATTATGTGTAATCTGAAATTAGTATCAACTGATTATTAAAAATACTGAAGCTTTAATATCGCGATAGCACAATGTCGTGAAGTTAAAGAGTAAAGTAATGTCGATTTATTAAGGCGAACTTTACATCCTATTATCAAATTTGGTGTCGTAGACGGAGGCGGATAGAAAACATATTTTACTATAGACTCTTTTTAATAAATCATTAAATAAAATCCAAGGTCTTGACTGGGAATCACATCCCAGTGCGGGCCAAATAGTGATGTACATTACCATTCGCCATGATACGCACCTGATTAGTTGAAATTGAAATAGTGCAAATTGATTGGCTGTTGGGTTTTGCGAATGAAATTATCGTTACAGTACAGCATGGTACTGTATTATTGCTGAAATTCGCACCTGATTGGTTGAAATCATTGAAATAGTGCTAATTGATTGGCAACTGAGTAGGAGTTGTAAAGGAGTGTTGAAAGTTGCAACTGTTAATTGATATTTTAAAATTATTCATATATTACTAACAGTAATATTAACACGTCAAACAGAAGCCATTCTCCCCTTTATCAGGTTAAGCATTAAAACACTCCAATGAGAATTCTTAACATGGAGTACTACTTTAGAACTATGTGAACGCTTAAAAAGTTATTTATTTATTTATTTTTATCTACAAAGTTAGGTATTAAGTAGTTCCGAAGATGGTAATAAAACTACAAATCTATATTAGTGTTGTTCTGCTGTACAATACCATTGTAACGGAATCCGTAAATGCTTTGTTTTATTTTTAACATCACTACTTCTCTCGTTATCGTTCTTTAAGGCGGCCATTACTTCTGTTTTTTTCAACTGACAAACCAACAGAAAGCTTCATCTTGTTGAATAAATGTAACTTTGGTCCATCAAATAAATACGGGTTTCCCCTAGTTATTCTTAATTGTTAGCTTGATATATATTTTTTTTTTTTTTTTTTACAATCAATATGGAATTAAATGTCCAAATTTAGAGGAAATCGGCAAACCAGAAATAAAACTTCATTCAAATTCAAATTGTCCTTTAGTGCAAGGTCTAAATTGAGTCCTTAAAAGAAGTTTTATCAAATCTGCAATTTTCCGTTTTTGAGATATTTTGTTCGCAAACAGAATGTTTTCTAAAAACCTCTTTCTTGCTATCAGAAATTCTCAAAACGCATATTTATGGTAAAAAGGCGAAATAGAAAATTTGACATAGCAACAATTTTCTAACCTAGTAAAAGAAATAAAAGCACCTAATAAATACAACTATTAAAAGGGGATATATTATGTACAGAACACTCGACAAGTCTGAACATTAAAATAAAATTATGTTTGTACAAGTATCTGGTAAATATGGATCGGTTTTTAAATTAGTTTATTGGACCATTGCAGTAGGAAAAAAAAAAAATTATAAGGTAAACATTTCAAAAAAGTCATAGATCTACGTGTCAGCAATTAGCATAAAAAGTTAATTGGAATATACATTTTTTTTCTTTTTATTTAAGGATTCTACAGCTAAAGAGCTAGTACAAGTAAACAATAAAATGTACAATAAAGTATGTGCGTTGTCTCGGCATACGCACGCTGGCTTGATTTCATGAACGGCGGCCATGCAGGTAGGCCTTACAATACCAGGATCTCGGGATCCCGAATACCGGAATCCCGGACGATTTTTGTCCGTAATTAAAAATCGGTATTTATGTAAAAATACCGGTATTTTTGTATTACATTGGTTGATAAAAATTGAATTTATACACAATTTATCATTTTTCAGATAAAGAATTTAATTTATTATCTTCAATTATTGCTGCTCTTACTCCTGTAAAATTAACAGTAGATGCATTATGCCGAAAAGATGCAAATCTTTTGACGGCTGACGCTTCTTTGACATTTACGTTAAATACTCTTTCCCAGCAAAAATCTACAATTGCATTAGAATTATTGGAAGCATTAAAATCTCGAATTTTACTGCGACGAACTGAATTATCACAAATACTTCAGTATCTGCAAAAAGGCTCACAAGATGTTGTAGAAGTATTTAAACGCATATCCAAATTTACTATCATTAAAAAAATTGTAAGCTTAACAAAACGGCTCACACATGAAAATCTAGAAGATACAGAAGATATGGAAGTTGTGCAAGAAACATCCCTTCCAATATCTTTTCAAATTAGTAACGAAACAATATTAGAATCTGACAAGGTAAACGTAAACGCATTAAAGAGAAAACTACAGGCAGCAATAGACGAAACACTAAATACTTCACCCGTGCCCGCGTTTAAAAAAATTCCAAGTCTGGAACAAAAAATAAAAGATGAAATTACTTTTTTTGAAAAATCAGGAACCAAAGGAACGTATTTACAAAATGTGTATGATTTCTTAATGACAATAGTGCCGACAAGTGTAGAATCAGAAAGAGCTTTTTCAGCGGCTGGTTATATTTGTACGAAAATTCGGTCCTCGCTTGATGATGAAACGATTGATTGTTTATGTTTTTTAAGAGCATACTTTAATAAACAAAACGCAAGTTATTAATATTGTTTCATAAATACTTTCAATTAATTATATTTTTCGCTTCTTTAATTACATAATGCCATGCGAGCATACAACATAAAATTTAATATGTACTTTTTTTATTTGCACGATTTTTTTATCTATTCCTACTCTCTATGTAATAAAATTAATAATATCTACTCATTTCAGAACAATATTTATTAGATTTCAGCAATTATTTGTTAACAAGTCAATATAATATCTGATGTAAGTAAAAATATAACTAGTAAATTTTTTATTAATAATACCGGTTTTAATACCGGTATCCCGATATTTCAAATTTCAAATATCAAATACCGGCATTCAGATTTTACTTCGGTATTGTAAGCCCTACATGCAGGGCTGGTAGCCAGAATTGGCCCTCAAGGGAGTGCTACTGCCTCACTGGTTAGTGGAATTTTTAAGTCGGTATAGATGGTGAGGTTTGATTTGTAAAAAGTGGAGCATAGACTACAGAATGTAGGAATTTGGATAGTAAAGAGTGAATGCGATTGAGGTTTGTGGGTTTGGCAGTCCTGTACAGTTCCAAGTCCATGTTGGAGCTAGCAGAGTGTTGTCGTTTGTTGTGCAAAGCGAGTTTGGAGGGTTTGTCTAATACAGCGTTTCCCAACCTGTGGTACGCGTAGTTGCTGGTTGGTAGTACGCGAAAAATAATCAATAATGGCGGGCACAAAAATTTAAAAAAAAAATGACAGCATAAAAATATCAAAGAAACGTTTTTTCCTATAATACATAAAAATTATTTTAATTAATAATGTTAAACAGTAAAGTTTTAAATATGTACAGTAATAAGGTTGGTCTGTCTCAAGATATACGAGAAAATATAACATCAGATTTAACAGGAAATAAATGATCTTTCATGGAGTATTTTCCAAAACCCGAAAACACAAATGATAATTGGATTTTAAACCTTTTCTATAAAGAAAATTTAGGAAAAGCTACATAACTATCAATAAAAGATAAAGAAAATTTAATAGAATTATCATACGGCAGAACTTGAATGATAACTATGTAAAAATCTGCTTAAAGATACTTTGTAATGATGATTACAATGATTGTAATGAGTAAGCTCTTTATTTGTATAGAGATACAGTGTATCTGTTACAAAGGAGTTCAAGTTCATATTTACTTTATAAATTTTGTAATGTGTAAGATCCAACAACATTAAATTTAATTGGTACTTACAGGTAGTTGAATGCTTAAAAGAAATTAATTTAGAAAGATTTGGGCACAAACATAATAATCCTAAAGAAGAACTTTGTAAATTAATTAATAATCTTGAAGAGAAAAATATGTACGCAATTTTTAATTATTTAAAAAAAGTTTTAAATCTAGGATCTTACACATTACAAAGTTTATAAAGTAAATATGAACTTGAACTCCTTTGTAACAGATACACTGTATCTCTATACAAATAAAGATAATAATAGTAAAATAACACACTCGGAATAACAAATTTCACGAAATACAATCATTTTTACGAAGTGGTACAAATTAGCATGATGTACTACCAAATAGTACGTGAGCCAAAAAAGGTTGGGAAACGCTAGTCTAATAGTTTCTTTAAATTTCTGTTTCTGTAATTCAGTTCACTTTGTTTGAGGGTTCCATAATAATCCTTTAACAGAAAGGAGTCCTAGATAAAGGACTTAAGTAATTGCTGGGAGGAAAGTATGATCAAAATATATAGGCGGGGAGGATTTTACGGTCTATGGTGAAAACAATGTGCTCGTATTGTTTATTTATCAGTAATCCCTTAATTCTCTACTTCCAATGCAAGGGTTCCAGGATGTTAAAGTGGACTTGGAGATGGCGAGTAGTCATTACTAGAAGAAAGGGTAACCATATTATCGGCGAAGGTAAAGGTGTTTTGGGGTTGAAGTGGTAGATCTATCATCGAAATAATTAACCAGAAAATTTCCAAAAAACTGAATAATCGAATTGGTAACTGATTTTGACCTTTCTATGATTTTCCGTTTTTGTGTTAAGCACACAAATACACACACGCGCATACGCACCCAAGGGGAGAGAGACCAATTTGCAAAATACCACTTTTTCGGACCCAAAAAATCAAGAACCACTTTTTAAGTTTACACTTTCATATTTTAAATATTTTCCAATAAAACGATCCAACTTTGAAATTGTTAATGTATATTTTGGGAAGGTTTATTACATTAGAATTTGTTTTTCTAATAACTTTTCCAGAAAATGAGTGAACTAAAAAAAAAAAAAAAAAAAAATTAACAAGAGGCGCGTCGTAGGACTGGCAAAATCCCGAACCACAACATGGATTATATTGAGGTAGGTCCGGTCATTTCGCCACATCTCTGCTACTTCCGTAAACACCCCTTTACTATGGTACTTGAATACAATCAATAAACATGTTTGTAAAATCTTGAAGCTTTAATGCAGCAACAATTATTGCTCATAATTCAATCGATTAAAGTATAATTCATAATGTTTAAATATATTTTCGTAGAAATTTATTTATTTTTAATATATATATAAATCATTAATGAAAACATGGATGCGTAATTTTGGTAAAGAAAAAATTATATTTGCTAGTTAAAACTAAAGCTACATAACTACTATTATTTATAAATTTTATTTATAAAAATAAAATTAATCTTCAAAGCCTTCAAGAACTGTCACGTGCAACTACTTTTGACATAAGCAGCTGAGTTTCTAAGTACTAAATACTACTTTGATTTCAAGTAAAACATACATTCATGAAGTTTACAATAATAACTGCGCTTTACGATTTAAACACAAATTTCTAATATAAAAACTTTTTTTTTCTGGAATAAATATTTATAAGAGTAGATAACAAAGTGGTTGCAATCATAATACAATTTATAAGGTAAGCTGAAATTCTATCCAAAACATAAAGGGCTTATAATCTTATCGACTTAAATTATTGAGAAATAAAAAGGATCTTCATAAATGCATAATCGGCAACCGTAAAACGAAAATCATCCGTATGATCAAAGCTTCGTTCAAACCAAGTAAATCAAATAACATCAGAAGGGCAGACATAATATCTAACGAAGGAATTATCATTCAATGTAAACTTACATTGACTAGCCGAATTAAGCAACTTTCCCTGTTATACTACTGTAAGATAAATTGAAACAATTAACCAATTCAATAATATCTCATATTTATAAACATTAATGTTATTTAAACATAGACTAAATCAAAAAGTAAACGGAGCAACAATTTACTTAAGATTAGATGTGTTGCAGACTTCAGAGTGGAGAAATCAATAGTTTAGGGCATTGACCATTTTAAAAATTATATTTATTACTTTGAGTAACACATAAAATAAATTAAAAAGCTAAGGTTAAGATAAAATTTAATATAAACTATAAAATATTTTTTTACTTTCACTTACTAACCTGATCTCAGTCTTTACTATCTTCAATGTCTTCAGTCTTGTTATCCAGTCTTCTCGTATGGCACATGAGGCCTGTCAGACGACCACGATAGTACTCCAAACACACTAATTATCGCATTACATTGAACAACTTGCGACAATGTAAATTAATCTTAACAAATCAAAATAAAACCCAATTTAAATGAACTCATGAAATTACTTAGCCTGTCCGCCATTTTAGTTTGTACGATAATATTGCTCCAAGCGGTGATGCGTACAACTATGAAATTCCCTTGAAGTTAATTTGATGGGAATACGCAATGAACGAATGGTAGGCTGGCAGCGTATTGTTCGTTACTTTTAATTTTGTAGATAATAAATTTAATTCTTGACGATTAAAATTTGTCAATGATTTTCCAGGCTATTTTAAAGTAAATAAAGTTGTATCTAATTGAAATAATTGGATTATATAAATTTATTGTAGTTTTATCTAAAAATATTTATAAGTCTAGCAAGAAAAACTAAAATGGATTAGATCAAAATATTTGCCACATTATAATGAACGATGGTCATCACTGTGGCTAATTTCGTAATTCAAGTGATGGGTGGTCCTTGTGTGTATTCCAAAATTTGTCCCTTATGTGAGAACGAAAACAAAATTATTCTTCAGTCTCATATAAAGGAACTTCAGAACAATATTATTCTCTTTGATGTTTGGGATATTTACTAAATATTCTCTCCTTCATTATTAAAATATCAACTAACTATCGTAAATATAATAAATCCTTTGTCAACGCAAAAAAAAAGATAAAAAAAAAACCTTATTTTCAATTACCATCGCTAAAAGCTTTTTTAAATTCCATTTCTCTAAGCACAGAAAGCATTGCAGTCAAATAGTCAAAATTCATAATTTCTCCTGAAATAAATGTTTGGAGATCTATTTAAGTGGAAAAAATGTTTTTAGCACATGGACCGCAGGATGTGCATATTTTAAAATAGAATTAAAATAAAATTTGTAATGCTCCAACTTGGCATTCAATTTTCAATACGAATGTCTTCACTGATAATACGGTATGAGCCTTAAACGAAATTTCCACTTCATCTAATGCAATACCATACATTAAAAGAAAAAAAAAAATCCATACCAAACACAAAAATGAAAACATAAAGTAAATGTCTTGAAATTTTGTATGAAGAGAAGGAATTATTATTTTTGCATAACTTCAAATGGGTAAATTGAAGCCTTATTATACTTTTTGCACAAAATTCAAAATGCAACATAAAATTTGATTTGAACAAATAAAGAAAAAGTGGGAATCTTCGTACATTCGTAGAAAGGATTCTAGGAAAATTCTATCCAAAAAAACTTCTCCAAGCAGTTGTGTTGCTTTAAAGGATAGCAATATTGATTCTTGGGTTATATCTAAAACAAAATTTGAAGTAGAATTTTATTTTAAGATAAATTTTAACACATTAGTGACAAAATTGTTCATTAAAGTGAGTATATTCTTTAGTATATAGCAAGTGTATTTACAAAAAAAAAAAAAAATAATAATAATAATAAAATAAATAAAGGTACAATGAATACAGAATTAAAATACAATTTACACAAGCCAAGAAAAATATATAAAATGATTTCAATTTTACTATGTAGATACAAGATAAATCACTGAACTATTCTAAAGCTTTCAATTCAAAAAATTTGATATGGCCTTAAGTCTGAGGAACTACTAATTCCTTTTTGTCATAGGTTGTTAAAAACAAGTAAGTTCTAGCAAGTAAAAGTTTCTTATAGACATTATAAAGTTATTTCTAAAATCGGTTTAATATTTCCTTTACTTTAGGATAGAGAAGAGCTGTTTTTTAAATTTATAATATAGTTACTTGAACTGATCGGCCAGTAGTAAAAGTGTAATGTATTTTGCACTTTCTGTTTTTACTATATGGTAAGTGGCTTCATTAAAGAAATACCCTTACAGTTGCGAACTCCCCTTACTAAGTGTAACTGTTTTATTTTTTATAATTTTACATTCCAGTTAGTGGGCAAGTACTCTTACCTATTTGTTACAATTATTGTTGAACAAGCCCCTAATCTCATATCAGGCGCTTCGCTATACCCAAATCCCTGTACAGAAACTTATCCTGATTGTGAAGGTTATTTGTGCTACTAAAAATAAATAAATAAATAAATAAAAACCACAGTAAACTCAAAAATAGATGGACCATTGTTCCGCAAATAATTTTTTTGTTTTTATTGACTTCCAAATTTTAAAAAGAAAAGTCCTTTGCAAATATTTGGCCCAATAGTTGGAGAAGAATGGAGACAATGTACGAATCAGAAGCTACATAATCTATTTAGGGATACAGTTAATACAACTTCTTAAACTGGAAATACTTCGGTAGGCCGGACACGGATGAAGGATGGCGATAAGAGGAGTTAGAACCACCAAGCTGCGATTGCTTAATGGCGTTGAGAACGGTGCTAGCTACTTGTTAGGAATCCGCGTCTAAAGAGCAGTTTGAGATAGACATGTAAAAAAAAAAAGTAAAGTAATCGCCTATTTTTTCAGGCGGTGCTTTACGTCCAACTACCAATTAGGTGTCGTGAACGGAGGCGACTAGCAAACATACTTTACTGTAAATTTCTTTTATTAACCTTTAAATGGCCTAAGAACGGGAATCAAATCCAGTACCACAATACATATTAGCTTTGCAGGTATCGCCTCTAACCGCTCGGCTACCGAGGTGCCTGAGATAGACATGTATAGCAAATATTAATTAAAAAGGCCAAGGCTCACAACTAAGTAGAAGAGCCATTTAATGATTTAAAAATTATCATCATAGTTAACTGAATGAGAGCAGTGATTTTATTTGTTACTTGAGCCAATAGGCCTTCTTCACTAATCTTCGTCCGAGAAATTAAATCAAGGGCCACGTAAAATTTTACTCTAACGAATGTAAAAACAATCTAATTAACTTATTGATAATATTTTATAGAAATAAGAAATATAATACACAATGCACCAAATTTAGGTTTAAATGTACGAATTGTTATAGTTGGCTGAGCAAGTGATAACAAATCTTTGTCAGCCAAGCTCATGGTGGAAGGTGATTTTATTATTTACAATATAATTCATAGCAGAAAGTAATTTGTTGAAATAGTTGAAAAATGCCAAAAAAATTAATTTGAAGAGAAAGGAGATATAAAGTATTACTTTGATAAACAAAAATAAGATGATGTTCACTTGAACCTTGTCTTTTTACTATCTACAAACTAATAGACCGTTATTGTTGGCATTTACCAACAATTTTTGCGGTTTTCATATCTTTTTTAATCACCAAATATCAATTAATTATACTTATTCTCGCCAAAAACGAAATTTCTTTTGTCATTTTTTGCTAGTTTTTTTTTTTTTTTTTTTTTTTACCCTAAGAATAAGCTGTACTAAATCTGCATATTATGCACATAATTATTATACAATAGCTAATCAATAATGAAAAGCGTGATACCTGCTTCCACTCTCCCATCAATAACATCATTACTGAAGTTGCCAAAATTCCTTTCCCATTACTAACAGTTACATAACAGATACCAGAGCTCTATCTTACGAGTATTTAGCGACACCAACTTTACCCAAGACTGAAATAATATTCATTTCCTCAGTCTGCATGGATTCTTATTCTACCGATAACTGAATATCGGGTTCTTGAATGGCTCAAAAGTCGTATGTTAGCAGGATGATTAAGTCTGATTAATTTCAGCTTTGGCTGATGATGGTGTAGGTAATAATCGTCCATATTCAGGAAAGAATGTGCTTTTCTTGATATCTTCCCATATTTTTCCAGCATAATGCCACCTGAAATTAAGTAATTTGTACAAAAGTGAATTTTTTTGTTAAGAGCACCATTAAAAAAATATAAAAGGTCCTAGTTTACAAATAATGTGAACAAAACAAAAAATGCTTCTACTTTTTCATAACTCATACGAGGGAGTATTGCAATCGTACGGATTTTTGGTTTTATTCAAGCTTTAAGGACCCTTAGACACTTATGTTAAATTGTTTTTTCCAAATTAGGCTATAGATCAATTAGGTGGCATTATCCGCGACTCCGTGGCGAATTTGAAGGAAACCTTATTCCAAAGGCCATCTACAAGTTTTTTGTTCTAAATGACCATTGAATAAGGTTTCTATTGAATTTGAGCCACGGTTAATTGATTTTTCAGTTTTTGATAATGAGCTCAGTTTGGGTGAATTAAGTAGTTATACTATTTTTGTTTTTGCCTTCTTTTAAGGAAGTGTTGGGATCTCGCAAAACTCTCCCTTGGTAACAATTCCGAGGTCAGCCACCTCTTAGTATTCTTCCACAACTAAATAATAATTCCTTAAAATATATTTACAATTTGTAGGTAACCTTGTTTATTTATTTAATTGCTACATATTGTTATTCATTTAAATATTTATCCATTTAATGTTCAATTCGAATTTGAAATTTCTCTAATTTTTGGTCATTGCACGTTCATCTACGACCTTAGAGAAACTATTGCAAATCAGGAGTGCAGTACCGAATGCATGCCTTCCCCTTTAAAAATTGTAACCCTTGCTAGGTAAGTTTACAGGATTAACCTTCAAACCTTAAAAAGCACCTGCCGGATTAAAAATCAGCATGTTACATTTACAGAATTCATAAATTATTTTTCATAAAGAAAGTTAATCCGACAATATGCTTCTCGACAGATCAGGATTTTTAAGAGTGTACTCCTTTTTGGCCTGCTGATCAGACAAAGAGAGGAAGCCCCGGTGCTTTGTGACATCTATGCACGAGCAAAGTGCTGTATTGTGATGAACAGTTCAGATGTGCAAACTGTAATGAGCTGGAACGCCCCTAGCGGGCGCCG
This sequence comes from Rhodnius prolixus, assembly GCF_049639745.1. Classification (NCBI taxonomy): domain Eukaryota; kingdom Metazoa; phylum Arthropoda; class Insecta; order Hemiptera; family Reduviidae; genus Rhodnius; species Rhodnius prolixus. Next base: position 20,307,958 of record NW_027411592.1, read on the forward strand.
GCGCCCAAATAGCAACTTACTGGCATCAGTCACCCCGTATTTATTTAACTTTTAGAGGGCTGTTTGAAACTTTTTCCATAAATGCCACAACAGAAAATTTTTCTAGCGATAACGTTAACGCGATTTGCATCGTGAAACACCTAAATAAATAAAGTTTCTGAGGATCGTTGGTCTCTAGATTTTTACAAATTCAATCAGAATGCTTAGGGAAATGACTGATAGAAATAAAACAGGGTCTGCATTCAAGATGCATACTTTTTTTTAAAATCATATCTTTTTGGACTAAAAAGGATCTTCAATATTTTCTTAGTATTTATGAACGTGGACTAGTAATGGAAAGGTCCAGCACAAGAATTAACATTTTACTTTGTTGATTATACATTACGCGCTTTACTCCTGAAAAAATTTGGCATACCTCATTTCTAATTCTTTGTCTGATTTCCCTTACATCACTTACCTCTCTAATGCTGAAATTTAAAAATTTAAAACCACCATATTTCACACAAAAAATTTTTTTTTCTAATAAATAAAAATGAAGTCGAATATAAATAATAAAAAATGTAAAGTATTACTTGAGGGTTCCGTCTAACAACCAATTAAGTGTTGATGACAGAGAAAAATAAGGTTTACCAACAGAACATTTAAAAAAATAGAAATATTCAATTGTTTTCTACAGAAAAAATGCACGAATTTTTTTTACATCTTAATCTTAATAAAAAAATTTAAAGTCAATATGGCCATTTGGATGAATAGTTACCAATTCTTTTCCGTCAAAAGTGTATGAGTCAATGGGGCCGGGGCTAATCCATATATCTGCAATCTCAAATCTTTCACCAAAGAAGCATAATTAATATTTTCATAGCTTGGCTGTTCTTCTAAAAATGCAAAATTATAATATTATTTGTTTAAAATTAATTGAATAAAATACTTTTTTATAATGCAGAAAAAAATAATTTACCCACTTTGAAATTTAGGCAATAAAAACAAATTAATCGGATCACTTTTACAAAGTTCTGGTGTTAGCGACTTAAGAATGTTGCCGTTTGCTATTCCGATTCCACTTTGTATTGGTAATTGTGACTGCCCAGAGAGAATTTTATAGCCTTCCTGTAAACAAAGATTAAATATATTAAAAAGATAATTTGTTTATAAATATTTCAAAAACCTCGGTAATAGATAGCGGTGTTTGTAACGTCAGGCCACTGGCCAGTGACTGCTATAAAGGTTCTCAATGGTTGACGCGCCTTAATTTAAGTATAAATAAACAAAGACTTAATTTATAAAATTACCTGCAACTCGTGAAGATTCTTTTTAGTAAAAACCCTATGTTCTGATTTGTTATGCACTAGCACTACATGGGGAAAATATTCCAACAAAGTATCTTCATCCGTGTGAACACCGGTAGAAGGCTTCAACATTTCAGCAGCTTGTAAAAATCTTGTGGTAAAAAATAATATGTAGTACTATCAACAATAAACATCCAAATAGATTCAAAACAAAAATAATTGTTATAGCGAGGAAGAAGAAGAGAAAAAGGTTAACGGATTGCATATCTACCATCTAGTAACTGACTAACTAGAACTCGAGCGTACTATTTTTCTGATTGAAGATTTTTTCCCTAATAATTTACAAAGAGAATTGATTCTCTTTTCACCTGAACCCCATGTTTATATAATTATATTTCCTTCAATTCTGGGTATAATTGAAAAATAAGCTGTAAGTAACCTTTAGAGATAACACCCTAAAACCTTGAAGATCAAATGCGGCTTTCAAGCTTCAGTGAACGTACTTACTTGGAGTCAATAATAAAGAGAAGTGTGGTGGAGTCCAGGACGACCGGGTAGGTGGTGCAAAGGATATGGAAATATAAAACATACACTTGAATGACAATGTCAACGTTTAAATGGTTCTCAAGTTCAAGATTTTACCATCCTTCTGAGTCTGTAGGAGTGTATAATAAAAAAAAAAAGATTGTTTCTTCCGGATATCGACTTAATTGTAATAAAAAGACCGTCTTAACCACAATCTTTTTCTCTAAATGAAAGAATTTAGAGAATTCATTCGAAACAGAAAGTAACACGTACCATGCTGTGTGCCTACCATTGAAAAGGCCAAGTAGCGGACTATTTAACAAAAAGCTACAAATTCGTAGTAATAATTTTCAGAACCTCTTCAATTCGATACAAAACTAACCTGGACGCCACAAATTGCACTGAAATCAAGTCGGGACTACCAAACTCCCAAACAGTTTCGTCCTCTGATTAACAGTCGGACAGCTCTAAAACTTTTTGGTATACATCTATTCTCAGGACGTTACTGATTTACATTTTCCCAGTTTACAAGGGTTCTAGGCTGCAATGAATCAGCTGCATGTTTTCCATAATAGATAGCTGCGTATTGCGTTGAGAGCTCGGAAGTTCAAACGGAACGAACCAATCTACAGGGAGCTGGAAGAATACACACAGTAAATACTTACTGACAGTAAAAATTTATCTAGAAACCTAACAAACCCGACTTGGATCATTAACAGACCGACAATGGCTAAAACCTAAACTACCAATAGACTTACTTTCCATACTTAACAAACTGCCAGTAATAATTTTGAATGTACACAAAACAGAACGTCAGAAAAATTAAAGGTATCTTTATTAGAAGATTTTTTTAAACTGTTAAAAAGTACTTAATATCTTCTCATCGATTTCAAGTATAGTAAGTCAGCAAAGCAATATACCATTTTCCAGTAGAAGGTATAACAGTAGTTATGAATGCTCAAAGCATCTGACAGAATAAAACTAATACGACCTTCAAATGTGTTCCTAAAAAAGAGAGGCCTTTTATTTAAAGTACTTTAAAAGGAGGGCTCTTTAACTAGAAAATGGTCATTTTTCCTATCCTAATTCATAACCTGAGCAATCCTAATATACTAAGCAATCTGGCTAATGGCCTCTTCGTGGCTGTCTGCATTTTTTGGATGATTTCCATTTCGAATTTGTTCATCATCTTTTTTTTTAATACCTCTACTTAAAATTTTGCTTACTTTCAAACTCCTTTTCCATCAGACCAATAAAATTTTCTATTGTATGCGTCCCATTTTAACTATTTCATCTATTTATTTCGGTTCCAGCATGTTCTCAAAGCCATTTTTTAAAATTGATTTCTTCTGCATCTCTCTTGTCTATTACTCCTAAATACGATTTCCTGGCAGAAATTACTAATATTTAGATTAGTTTTTAATTATCTATTTCGTTTTCAAATTATTTACTAATGATTCCCAGTAAGCAAGTTTACCTCTAATTGAAGTGTTTAAGCATTCATGCTGGAGTCATAATCTTTTTTAGAACAATAGCATTTCTTTTGCATCTTAACATTTTACAACTTTTCTCTTGGAAAACCCTTCTCTTTCAAGTTAGGATTTCGTACCTTGATAACTTGTTATGTTTACAATCTAAACAAATCTTTCACCTTTTCTAACAATTTACAAAGATAAAGTTCATGTAACTGCCAACCAGAATGATGAAGCAATATGTCTTCATGAATCAACAGAAGACCATAAAGTAGTTAACATATTTCTAAAACCATAGAAAAATAAATGTAAGCCTTGTAGTTTTAGCAAAGACAGCTGCCATTAACTTGTTCAGAATCTAAGGAAACATTTCAATTGGTTTCGAACTGATTTTGACGTTATTAGTAAAAATCCCTCAACCAAAGGTACCATATCAGGACTACCAGAATAATAATGTTTAAACCTAAGACCAGCTGCATTTGTTTGAAATATCATTTCTCGAAAAATTATTATTATTTTTAATGATTTAAGGCGCGTCAACATCTAAGGTTATTGGAGCGCCGGAGCTTTTTTCAGTGCACTGCCGGCCTCCATACAGTGTACTCTCGTTACAGACAACACTGTCCATAACCGGACAGTGAGCTGTAAGAAGCTCCTAGGAAGAGAAAATCTAAGGGTCAGCAGCTGGATATTATTATTATTAATTTTGTTATTATTATGATTAATTTTTTTTTTTTAAAGTGAAGATTCGTTTCATTTAACCATATTTATAATAAGAGCCCTTAAATGATTTGATACTGTTCCTTTTTATAAACATTTAGAAGTGAGAATTTTCAGAATAGGTATTTCTGGAATATGATTTTGAAATTTTATTGAATTTTACTTAAAATATTTACTTTCAAGATAGTTGTCTTCAAGCTTGGAATGCCAAATGCAAAGATATATTTACACTTTCATTTATAACATCATCCGTTTTTAAAAACCTTATCTAATAAGATTGATTTTAAAGGGGTTTACGGACAAAAGTAAATCCATTGTCTTTTAATAAAAGAGAGCAAAAGTGAAAAGCTGTAATTCTATTTTAGTAACAATTTATCCTAAGAATAAACAATTTATAAACTTTTTGGGATTAAATAAAAAAAAATCACCTGATTAATTGGGGATTAAATGAGTAATCTTGTACAACGACTACTACGTGGCACACTGTCAGAAGAAATGCGCAATACTGCAAAGATAGCAGTTCCATATCACTTTCTATACATGGATAATCTGGATCGTCTCTTGAACAGCTTCTAGCACTTAAATTACCTTCATTATTGTAATGTCTCACGAGTACAGATAATGAAAGAACTGGTTGTGAATCGAGAAGAATAACACGTTCATCTGTTATATATGCATCAATACCATCCGTACAGTGGGTAGACGAATCAATGTGTGTCTTAGATTGTTTCTTAAATATTAAGTTCCTGAAATAAAAGTTACATTTGTGTTTGATTTTCAATTTTTTTTATAGGAATTTTAATTTAGTACGAAATTTAGTTTTAACTAAAAAAATACAAAACAAATCCTTGTTATTCAATAAAAAATAATCAATTGCAGTAAAGCCCCGATCTAATTGTACTTACTCTACTTAAGGATGGAACTTACTCAGAGTCGAAGGGATCTTCTGGAGGCTTAGCAAAATGTGACAGAAGAGTTGATTTACCAACACCTTGTGGCCCGATGCAACCCACAACAAGAAAATCTGTAGATTCAGTCAAATATTCTAGAAGTCCGTCTTGAATCATTTGTGTATCATCATCAAGCAGCTTTACACAACATTTCATTGCGGTTGGGCCAGACAATATATTTGATACTACGCAAATCAGGAAGTTGTATTATTATGACTGATGAGTTTAGAACTACAAACATATAACTCAAATAAAATTAACTCACAATCTGGCACGGATACTCTTGGTGCTAACTGGTAGGCTGGTCCAGTATCTGAATCTTTATTTATCCTGTAATGAAAAATTGGTAAAACAAAGTTTCGGATTTCTATCTTCAGAGATTAAATCTGGTTTATGATGACACCATTCAGTGATATAGTGTGGTGGCAATTGATAGAAGCTTTATAGAAGAAGTCAAACCTGATTATTCAATCTTTAAAAATCCTTTAAAGATCAAAATCGCAAAAAAAACAGGTATTCTATGACAGATAAAATCACTGAAAAATGTATCATTTGTTTTTATAAGTACAAGTGGGGATAAATTTCTATATTCTGTTCATAATCGAAGATTTATATTATGATTTTAACAATTATAATTGACTAATCAAATAAATATGTAACTATAAGAACTTCTTCGATGAGCTAAACTATGTGTGAAAGAAGAAGATGCTGAACGAGACATTGCTAATTGGAACATTATTTCTGAAAATATTTTCTTGTATGTTGACAAAATGGATACGTCCCCTAGTGCTCGATGGTATAGCTGAATTTAACCTCATAGCGCATTTGTGTTTTTTTTTTTATCTATGACCGGTTTCGGCTTTCATCCACTATCACAGGTTGATTAATCAATATTGACAGACAAATTTAAAGTGTAAAACAGAGATATTTTCTTATTTCTTAACTAGATTCAATCAACGCAAAATGGTTTAATTAAATTTATGTAAATAAAATTTATTTCTAAAATATTAAAAACTAAGATGTCACGAAATTGATGATATTGATGTAAGAAGAGGAGGAGTAATTATTTTATTTTAGTCGCTGCACCTTTTTAATGATGCAGTAACTAAAAAAAATTATTAACGATTAAACTTAACGACTTCTCAAACATATTTAGCTTGTAGAATTTATTACGTTATCGTAATCTTGAAAGCCTCATGCATCGTTTTTTTAAATAATAAATTTCTAATAGCACCCAAGCAGCGAAGGACTGAATTTTCAGCCAAATTAATATTATGTTTTTTATGAGATTAATTCTTTTTCCATGTTATGATCATCCAAGTTAAATATCAATAAATTAAATTTTAGGTTCGGGAGATGCATTTTTAGAGCACAATACTTGTGGGAAATATAACGGACCAATTTTAATTGATATGTATAACTTTAATGACTGAAAATATAATTTCTTTTGGGTTATAGCTTGTTTCCCAATGTTCAAATGTGTAAATTCTATTTTTTTTTAAAAAAATTTAGAACTTATAACTAAAGCAAATGCAGCTCACTTTGCTGTTGAAGTTTGTGGGGAGACTGCTCTATTTTCGCCATCTCTCGTTTTTATTAAAATTGTTGGTATCGGGGGGTCATCTACTTTACTAGCTGACTTTTCAGTATCCTTAGCTTTCATCAATATAATTGGCCTTTTCATAGGTTTCTCCTCTTTTTCCTGGAAAACAAGGGTTAATTTTTTTTTACAGATATTTCCATTACTTAGGACAATTAGTAGTAACTAAAATTCAAGTAATTCTGAGCGGCAGATATAGATTGAATTGTATGAAGCTTTAACTAATAAATGATTAGTGCAGCACGAATACAGTACAACCTCGATTAACCGGGATCGTGTTGAGTCATCATAAGAACACCTGGATCGGCGCCGAAACAAAAGTTAATTTTCGGTGGCGACGGGAAAATTTTTTGTCTTCCGATGTAACATAATTGTAGGCGTGGCAACAACTCTTTTATACCTAATTTTCTTGAAGGGAAAAAAATAAGTATGTAAAAAATAAAAAAAAAGGATTGCCGTCTAAGATAAGAGTTGATCTATGGGTCGAAACGGCTTTTTAAATTACATATTTTCACATAGGCATCTTACTGATGAATCAACCTATGCACCTGTATAATACATACATACATATGTACATTCATAGGTACAAATGTTCTGTAATACTGTGTATTCGGTTTAACCGGGATTTTAGTTTTCCGGGGTGGGTATGGCCGGAGGTCAGCCCGGTTAATCGAGGTTGTACTGTATATGGAAATCAAAGTCAATAAAATTTCCTTTCAATAAATATGAATAAACTTAACGACTTAAGTTAAACTACACGAGAAATTTACACAAATCAAAACCTAAATTTCCACTTTTCAAGAAGCTTCAAGTTTCAAGTCTTTACTTGTAAAGTTACTTTGTCTGATGATGCAATTTAAAAACATACCCTTAACGTGGGATACTTCTTTCTGCGAAAATCTCTTCCTTTTTCTTGATCCATGATTAAGTATAATCAATTCTAGCTCCAAACCGTAAGCCCCATTGACAAGATATTTTTCATCACTAAATTTTAAATTAATCTCTATTTTTAACGTAATCTATAACAATTAAACAATACTTCACGTTGTCTTACCGATCAATTAAACATAACCTCCTCATGGCAGGTTACAATGAGTAACCTTTTAAAATGCAACCTTCACACCAAATATTCAAAGATAGATGGCGTCTTCACAATTGAGTTGTTCATTGCACAACTCGATTAACTCCATAAAACATAAAGTGATGAAATGCGATAAAATAATATACATTGTTTTTTTAAAATTCCGCTTACAATATACATGAATTAAAATAAATTTACCGTTATAATTCAGCTCTTGCTACTGGATTTAAATTGAATTATTGCAAAGATTTACATTAGAACACGGAGTTAATCAAAATGCCTTCTGAAATTATTTATTATTTAATAGCCAGACAATTTTTGACATTTAATGGAGTTAATCTTTATTATTTGGGAAATTTATTATAAATATAAAAAAACTATGTCTTAACCAAATGCTTTGACACTTTTTAAGATATTTCAAAAAGTGGAGTTAATTGATTTGAACAGTGAATGGCTCAATTGAAATAGAGGTCCATCAGAGATTAGTGGTGTTTAAAATCTTCTATGACGCTCTGACAGCACTGTACTTCATCAGCGTTATTCAGGTAGAAGAGGGTGTTGATTTTAATCAATATTTGACATTCAGACTTTGTAAGATTGTCTAATTTTCTGTAATGGAAATGATGTTTTTGCCAGTCAAGATGCCGTCAGTACAGTTGCTTTATAGAAATTATTTAATAGACTTACAGATAATTAAGAGATAATAAGAGTAATAAAATATTCAACCCAACAATGGATTGATGAGGATTATAAAGCTCCGCATACTAGCGTTAATATGTGCATACATAACATACATACTCATAATGATAAATGAGCATATTCTGGAAACCACTTGTTTCGGAAGGGACTCAGAATGGTTATATCTTCTGAAAACTCAATGTTAGTAAGTTTTAATTTGGTCGCAATACTTTTCTTACAGTAAGAAAGTTATTTATTTATTGTTTTGTGCAGTAAGAAAGTTTGTATAGTAGGAAGAAATAGTACATATTTCTACCAAGCATGTGTTGCAACCTAGTGGCTGTTCATGAAACTAAACATTAATGTGGGGTTTGTCTTTTTTAAAACAAATTGAGTTATTCAAACTCCAATTTCACTTTAGTCCATATTTGATATAGTTATCAAACATAAATTAACATTTGCGTTAATCCACTTTGCATTAAATTTTTCATCAAAAATTTTGAGAGATGATACTTATTTACCAGAAAAAAAAAGTTGAAATATGTTGATTATAAATAAAAAAGATCTGCACGAATATCTAAACTTCAAGGAAGATATGTGATATTTAAAAAAATGCAGTTGTTTGAATTATCTATAAGCTAAGTACAAGTTGAACTAATGTATATTACTATTAATGAATTTGCTACAATTTTTTTTCTAAATGAAAGTAAAAAAAAAATTAAAGTAACGCCTATTTTTCAGGCAGGTTAATTAATTACCAAATTTGGGGTCGTGGTCGGAGCCGACTATCATGTATCCTTTACGATGTATTTTTTTATAAACCAAAAATTAAAAATCTAAGGCCTAGACCGGGAAACAAAACCAGTATCACCACAATACATATTAGCTTTGCGGGCCTCGCCTCTAACCGTTTGGCTACCATGGCGCTTAAATTTTTTCCTTAATTGCAATTAAAAAATCAGTATCCGAAAAAAAACTCTCGTTAGGTACGTTTAAAAAACTCTCGTTCTTATAATTTAATTGACATCTTTAATAAATGTTTTCTTAATTATAACTAAGTTTTTAGCGTAATTCTGTGGAATTACATTTTTAAAAACTGATATTCTGGTTAGTGATATAAAAAAGATATTTCAACCTATTTGCTGTAGCGAAATCTTTTAAGTTTTAAAAAACATCTCTCGCACATTATAGCAATAATATGTATATATCTTATCTTACAGAATGATGCTCCCTCAATGTCCATTAAAAATCCTATTATATACTCTTCATCAATGATGGTTTCTCAAGCCTAGTTACCAAGTAGTACAGCGAAGCCTCCCACTTAAAACCAAACTAGTTCGAGAGGGACCGTCTCCGGTGCATGATGCTCCAGAAGGCTCTAAAGCAGCAACCTCTCCATCAGCTTCAGCTGGAAAGGTATCAGAAAAATTACCCAGTTTGAGGATGGTTTCTGATAGAAATCCTTTGGTGTAAAAACACCCTTCTTTACCCTGCGTTCTACCCCTGGTCAAAGCAATTCTTAAACACTCCAAGAAAGGCTCAAATAAAATTCTCTGCCTTACCTGGAGTATGCCAGATAAATACTATCTGCTCCTAGGAATTTATAAGTTTCAAACACTAGATACCAATGAAACAGTGTCGCCAGTTTATCAGTAGTCGAGCGATCGAAGGTCGTGTTTGGTCTTATCAACCAAAACATGTCAATACCTCAAAGAGACTGCCAAAAGCGAGACGATGCTATCTAAAGTAAGCCGAAACGTATCTAAGAAAGTAACCCACACATAACGCAAAAATAAATAGAAAGAAAGATCCTTCATTGCTTATTAGATATAAAAAAAATTGCATCTCATAGCAGGAATTGTTTTATTACCAATAATTAATAATCCATTGATTAATAAAATTAAATTAAATAGACTTTTATCAGATTGCGTAAATAAATAAAAACATGCAGCTTAAATAAATTACAGAAAATTGTAGTAATTAATTACTTTTTATCAAGGAAAGACAAAGTTGGAAGGAAGTACCTCCATCTACTTTCCCATCCGGTAGAAATCCTCTGCAGAAGTAAAAGATCGAACAATACTTCTTCAGCTCTGAGCATCCAATCTCCCCATAAGTTACCTTCCACCGATGGGAAAAATTCAATAAAAGCTTTCCTCAAACTGTGTTTTTGAGCCCTAACTGACCAACTTTGGTTGGATTTTAAAAGTTACCACTTTGTTTGAAAAATGTAAGTTAGCACCCCTAGAGTTAAAATGTTTTATGAATTTTTTTTTCCAAATTTTACCCACCTTATATTATATATTTTTCAACTCTTCAAGTACAAATCCTCGATCGATTCTCGCAATACTAGATCTCGTTCCTCTGATCTCTGTATTCCCTTTCACCGTACTTCATCCTTTGACAAATCTTTCTTAATTCGCGCTACCTCTCTCTGGAAATCCTTACCATCATTTGTCCCCGCTATGCTCCAAGCTTTTTCCATCTTTAAATCCCTTCTGCTCAATTATCTCCTTTCTACTCAGCTTCCTCCGAATTAATAATTTAATGCATTTATTTTCTTAATTTTAATTCTAATTTTTGTAAATACTTGCTTATTTTTTGTTTATAAATATATAAAATACAGGCCAAAACAAAAGGGCCTCCAATTGTACTTGTATTTATTCTAAGGGGACAATAGTCCTAGGATAATAAATTTATTTTTATTCATTTCATGTATTCATCCCCTTTTTTAACATTTATTACTATTTTTAATAGACTCAAGGAAAACTATTGATTCTAAAATAAGGTCCATTTACCCTACAAATAGTAGATAATGTTTTTGCAATAATAAATGTTTTGAGAATATTACTTTTTTATCACTTGAATCTCTGATGGTTTTAAAATTTTATTCAGTGAAAAAAATATTTACCTCTGTAGCGTCACCTTCTACATTAAACTGAAATTTCCTGCAATGTTCATTAGCTAAAATATTAGCCAATAGCTGTAATTTCCTGAAACTGTCGTAATGACAGAGGTACGAAAGTAATAAAGATTTTAAACTAATCCCAATAAAAAGAAGGCGTTATGGACGTCGAACAGAACAAGGATATCAGATAATAGATTTGTATATACATTATATAACCGATGTAAAAAGTTACTATTATTTACTTTACAACTTGTAGATAGAACAGTTTTACAACTCCAATCATTTAGCAATAAAAAAAAATTATTTAAGGTGAATTTAATGAAGTAAAGAGAACACTTGAATGAATGTGTGAGAAAAAAACTCTTTTTTATTTTAATTTAGCAACAAGTTTCTTAAAGGTCCAGGAATGCATTTTAACATTTTGAGGGCCAACCTTTTGAGAAAAGTTGTCTTCTTTTTGACCAATCCAGGTAACTTTTGTCGGAAGAGTAGTTGATGGTATCATGCTGGTGCTTTCTACGTCGGCCTCTAGTATTTTCCCTATACATTCCATCAAACGTCATCACTTATAAGATCTAGCCATAATTAATTTGCTTAAAAGCCCAAACTATCTCAGCTGAAGCTCCTAGATTTCATTAGCAGAACCTGAGCTAGAATGAATGCAAGAGCCACAATGGTATTTTACATTAGCTTTTTTTCGGGTGGTTTACACCCTACCGCGTTGAGGATAAACACCACTTACACTGTATTTTTTGCTTTACATTATACATTAATTCGCCTATATTTCTTAGATATCTTTTTAGCCTCTTTCACTAAAAGAAAGAGTCTTACATACTTATCCGGCTATTTCCTTCTTGAAGAGTTGCCGTCAAGACAAATGCCTGGACGGAGACCAGTCGTAGCCATCTTCTCCTCTGTCCCCGCCTGTGCTGGTCTACTCCTTCTTCTTGTCCTGGGCGTAACTCATTGCCGAACTCGCTGTGGCCATTTATTTAGGGCCATACATCTCAAATGCCAAAGCCATCTTAGTTTTTTGCTTACAATTCTTTCCGCAACCAACTCATTTATGTTCATTTCTCCGTTTTCTTTTCAATGACTTGATTTGTAGCCAGTGTGTTTTTTCTGTAGGCAGGGAGGTGGCCTGACATACAACCCTCAACCTGGAGGACCAGGAACTTTTTAGGCTGTCCTCACCTTAGACAAGAGGCCTTCCCTCCGGCTATTGAGTACCTCCCCGAACAAAGCGCTATGTTTAAAGTGGCAGCTCCAACTCGTCACTGTCACGCATCATCCCAGGATTTCGATGCCTTTTATAGGATTGCCTGCGTCACCAGGCAGCCCACCTCCCCTCCGATGTGCCCCCTTATCCGCCACTGCTCATTCGTCGGGTAACACCCACTTATCTCGCAGTTGATCATCATATATGATGGCCGCTCAACAATCCGCTACCCGAGGACGCGCCTGGTAGCAAGGGTATGCATCTGGGAGGAGAACCCAGAGCCAGGAAAGTAAGAGTTTCTTGAAATCAATGTGTCTGTCAAATTGCCAAAAAAATTAATTGCACCAAAATGAATGGCAAGTTCTAAATTACTGCCGTATATACTAAACGGTAAATTACTTCACTATTTTGTAACAATTAAACTAAATTAATGTAACTCACAACATTAGTTTTTCTTTAGCAGCTGTGGCGCAAAAAAAGATCAACTTACAAATATAGTCTTAATGAATATGGAAAACCAAAACATTAGATTCTTGATGAGTCAGGCAAGGAAACTGTTAGATTTAGAGATTAAGAGATATTTCTTCTCATATTTTATAAACTATGCAGTTTCCTTGGCCACACACTGCCGAGTAGACCGCTGACTGTAATATCGCGTGTTATTCCAGTGTGTTTTTATGATTATTTTTTAATGGGGTTATTATTACAGACAGTAGTATGTTGTGTTATGTAACTAAATATTTTATAATAATTACAAAGAAACTCTGCTGTTTTAGAAATTACAATCCTGAACGAGTTCTCATGCAACATTGATTTAATTATACACATATTTTTTTATTTTTGTCACATCTACTTTTAACTACTTAAACAAAAAAAGTCCTAGTAAAGGTCATGTAGCAATGTTGTTATTATCTCTTCATAATCTCTTAGATCAAATATGTAATTAGTGTACAATTGTTGCTTCCTTTGAATAGTTTTTAGTTAAAAGTTTAACTATAATTTAACCTTGTAACAGTTACGAACTCAATGATTTTTTATATTGTTTCTTTAAATTTTTGTAAAGAGAATTACAACTGTACAGTTTGGGGTCACTACTCGACGTGCAGACCGACAGAGTAATCTTCAGCAAAATCCATGTACTATAAATAGTTACACAAATTATATTTTCTCAAGAAAAATGGCTAGCACTGAAATGCTGAAAATTCAACCTAGCTACAGTCTATCCAGATAAAATAATTGCATTGCTACTTGTACATTACTAAGGAGGCTTTAAATGAGTTTGAAGTAAACTCCCCTTACAGAGTAAATTTTTCTGTGACTTTCTCCACTAAAACTCCTATTATTTACTCTAATTTTGGAATTTACTACATACACATAGATCTGTAATCATAATTTGAATAATGTTTTTGAAAAAAATGTTTAGGAGAATTTTAAGAAGAGATTTAAGTAGATGAAAAGTGCAATTCTAGTGTAATGGGCAGTTTTACTAGCTAGATAATGTTAATGAGAATTAAATATGGTGCAAAATGTTGTAGTTAGGATCTCAAGCCGTAAGAGCGTTCACACCAGCTATTTTTGCGATTTTCCCAAGAATCGCTTCTAAAATTTAAAATTGTCTAGAAATTTCTCGAATACTTATATATAGATGTATATATTATATTGCAATCATTTTTCCATGAAATATGTTTTGGGGCAGTTCTGAGAGGTTGTAGGGTAGGGTAGATTATTGGATTTTAGGGTTACCCAAATTCGTAATTTGATTTATGATAATTTAGTAATGGAAAGGTCATATTGGTGCCCACGCTAGATTTCTTTGGAAGTAGAAGTTCATTTTTTGATAAATCTTTAATTCTCTTGTGCTTTTATAAGAAACACCGTATTGTAATTTGATTTGTATTCCATTTTGTACATATTTACTCTACATTTCCTTTACTTTACTACTTATTATTTATTTATCTGTTTCGATATCTGTTTCTCAGTTCTTGGCTTTAATACATCTACAATAAAGGTAATAATAATTACTAATATCAAGAATATTTTCCAGTTTAATGAAGTGAGAAGCGGTAAACCAATTTTTACCAAATATTTTACTAACTGCAATACCATCGTTCAAGCGATTCTCTTCAAACAAGAATTTTTGCAACAAATTTATAGATTGTTTTATCTTTAAATGAATAAATGTTTATTTATTAAGTGTAATATTTATTGTTCCGACAGGGTTCACATACTGAATTTTTGTAGAAAACATTTTTCCAAAGTGTTGAAATTCTTCATTATTCACTTAATATAAAAAAATTACTACTAATAATAATAAAAATAAAATAATCGTCTACCTGCTCACTAAAATTTACTTCATCCTTTACAACAAGTTCCTCCCTCTCCCCCCCAAAACAAAAACGAAAAAACGAAGCGTAACTGGCTAAATTTACCATTTTAAAATGTAAATTTTGGGAAATTTGAATTCAGTTTAACTGAATATTTGAATTTCAAAATAAAATCATTGCTATGAAGGACAAGAAAATTATACTTGTTTATTAATCATGTAGAATGAAACATATGCGTTGAACTCGAGGTAAAAGTACAGTGTAAAACCCCTTGAGAAAATTTAGCCAAGAATAACCACGTAGATGATTGTTTAAAAGAATTGATCCAGATCTTTAATCATGCATCCTTTGTTTTCATCGTTTCAACAATATAAATAGCATTAAAAAAAATGAATACATAAAACTATTAAAAAAACGAAATCATAAAATACATTAAGTGATTATTTAAATTTTGTGGGAATTTTTCAATGCTAAATTCAATTTATATTTGAGCATTTTTTTTAAAGAATCAATTTCTTGAGATAGGCTGTTGGTAAAAGCACAATAATTCAAATTTCAACAAGACCAGTAGCTGTAGGAAACTTAAATTATAGTTATGTAAGTAGTACCTAATAACAAACTAATTGATAGGCTAGCCAATTCTTCCAAACAATATTTTTATTTTTGGCTTTATATACATCACGCATCGTCCAGTTGAGATGTGTCAAAATGTAGGTATTAAATCTGATTGGCACTGTACTAAACTGGCGAGAACCGCACCTTGAAAATGAAAATGTATTCCACCAAAACTATAATTAACTTCCCTCATCTTTTCATTTCTCTATCTTTTATTTTATTTTTAAATAAAAAAAACGGATCAATATCCAATTTACAGATACAACAATAACTATAATATAAATAATACAAAGTTAGGCTCGTATTTATAATTTAGATTTATATATTTTATGTTTGTAATTAGGCTTTAGCATTTTATTTTACGTTTTAGAGGTTATTATAAAGAATTATACAATACAAATAGTTCAAAGAAATGGTTGACATCTGGCTTTATTTAGAAAATTTTGTATATTTGTGCCAAAGAAATCTAAGTTAAAATCCGCAACTGTCCGCAACATACGAAAGATAGGGGAGTAAAAAACATAATTATGTTTGCAGTACGGTACATTGAATAGAGAAGAATGTCGTGTAGTATGGGATGAGATATTAAAAGAAATTAGAGAAAGAAGATAAGGACAGTCTATTTGAGAATGGAGAAGTTTGCAGTGGAAATAAAGATCTTACCTTACTTACCATTCATCTCACAAAAAAGTGAATGCAAAATCATGAATGGTTGTAATAAAATAAAAAATATATAAAATCGCTCATTAAACCCTCTTATAAATGTTGTTTTTAAAGAAGTACTAATACGCCATTGTTTTTAATGAAATTAATTTTTTCACAGCCAGAAAAAGCAGGTTATACCAGGGGTTCTAAACACTTGATGAACTTGTGCTATGAGGTATTATGGACTCACAATTGCTTTTACAACTTTTATTTCTAATTCATAAGTTTGAGATCAACAATAACACATAGGAGCCAGAGCTGACTTGATGAGCATAATGTAGTGTTCGTCGAGAGGAGAAGAGTGTGTTGTCACTAAAATTTACGATAGTTGTTAAAAAAAATTGTAATATTAAAAAATGATCTTGTAGAGAATTGACACCATTCGCCAGTTTCAAATTACCATTTATAGAAGTGTTAGGCGCCACAGTAGCTGAACGGCCTGCAAAACTATGTTGTACGAGTATAGTGGGTTTGCTTCACGGTCTTGGCCTTGGAATTTATTTCATACGATAATAAAAAAATATTGAAATAAAATAAGTTAGCCCAGTACTACCGTTCATGACAACTGATCAATAGTTGGATATAAAGCTACCTAGAAACTTATTGTCAATAATGGTGGACGCAATCTCAGCAATCTGACTCTTAAAGAAGATTAAAATATTCTTCAGAAGTTCAACCATCCTCTCTCCCAGATCTACCCTTAATCAAATTCAACTGGCAAATTTTTCAAATAATGTAATAAAATTTCGCATTCGCACTGTTTGTACCAAGTTTAAAAAAAAAAAATTCGTTGGAGTCGTTTCCAAAAATACTTTAAGAAACTGGAAAATTAATTCGATTTGGCGGCACTTCAGAATGGTTGATTTTGTCCAAAAGCTCATTTCCAATTAGCTTAATAGCAACATTTCGAGGTACCAAAGTGGAACTTTTTGCGATTTTCAGGTTTTTGAATTAAGCTGACTAGTCACTAAGACCAATTTCAAAAAACTCTTTTGTTCTCATGAAATCTTAAAGCGAATATTTCCGAAGATAATTCAAAATCGATATCCCTCACTAGAAGAGTAGGAGATCGTAAAAACATAGATTCTACCGGAGGATGCCCGCAAATAAGAGCAACCCTCCACTAGTTCATTCTGTTTAACTGCACTTGGCAGTCTTATAAGAAGCTCCTGGGCAAACTATAAAGACATGCATTTCTCCTTTTTGAAGAGCAGAACCTTGACACAGACACAAAATATGTGTTGCTAAGTCATCTTCTTCCTGTAGCCTACACGATGCGTTCATGCAGCCTAAAATAGCCAATGAAAAGGCCTATGATCATCCTTAAGGCTGTTCAGCCTTGCTGAAATAATGCAACAGAAAGTTTGGGCGTGTAGCTGCTGATCCTCTCCTGTTCACCATTATGCCCTCATTCTTTGCTTTTGACAAGGTATTTTGAGAAGCCACAAAAGAGTTCAGATGCTTGAAAGCCACACAAAAACCTTTTCCGGGCCAAGAGATCCTCTAACCCGAATTCTCAAGAAGTAAAGGCATCAATTAAATTAAAGAAATTTGCAATCTTTAATCTGGCATTGATGGCCGCCTTTTAGGCAGGCCTAATTAAAATACATGACAAAATTTGATGAAGATTAAGACAAGTGCACTTACAAATATTTTCATTGATGACATATTTTCTTCTCTTGTTACAAATTTCGCACTATATAAAATGGATGAATTTAAATAAATAGAGACGAAAAAAATAATTACTGACCCTTCATATAGCAAGCTAAATGTCTCAGTACAAGTTAAGGCAACAAATTTGAAGCTAAACACTTACAGGCAGCTTATAGCTTTACTTATTTTCTCAGAAGAAATTCCGTTTTAATCGATAGACACAGTTATATTATTATTATTATTATTTTAAGATAAATTACAGGACAGTTTTTATAGCAAAAAATAAGCCATGTGCAATTTAGCGTGGGACATGTGGGTGTGCACAGGAAGAAATATTGTGACTGATGAAGTTTGGCAAGGATGGGACAGATTACAAGCTTTCCCTATTTCCTCTACAATACATCAAGCTAAAGCACGTACAATGTGCACTAAAGTTCAGCGCTCCATTTTTTTGCCTTCCCAGTCTTGTTTATTGTACTTTACAGGAAAGTTCATTCATTAACTTCTATTTTATTTATTTAAGGAAAATAGTCATGTGTTCAAGATCTAGATTCATCAGATAGCATTCAAAAGATTTATATAAATATATATCTGTGTCCCTAATTCTTATTTAGGTGATATTGCAACATAATCAATTAATAGAAAAAAAATCTTGTGCAATAATTCATAGTTGTCACAAAAAAAATTCTATCAAAATATCTATGTTTTTGATGTGATAAACTTAGAAAGCAATCATTATGATTTTATTCATATATTTTACTAAATTAATATTATTATGTTCAGCCCTGAGATCTAATGTTTAACAGCTTCTCTTGGTATTTGGAAATTTTATAATGAAGTTGTAATAGTTTGAGGACTAAAGTGGCACCTCTTTCATATAACGAATTCGGGGTTGCCAATTGAACGGGAATTGTAAAATCACCCTCTACTCTTGCATCATATTTTCTATAATAGTTAAAACTGTTAAACAAATTATTCAACAGCGAAAATATATCATAGGCAAAAAAGGGAGTAGATGAAATGTGCCTTGATTTAGTTTACTTTGCAGAAAGTTAGCAAGGTAAGGATAGTGACACAAAAACCAAAACGAAAAACGATAGAGACTATTTTAGAATGATAAAATATTTTCAGTTAATAAAATGGAATTTCAAATATTAGTTAGCAGATGGGCCCAATCAGAAAAAAAAAAAAAAAATTACTAACAATAAACTATCCGGTTTATTATTCCAGTTTTTTGCAGTCGTTAATTTTTTTTGACAAAAAATATAGTTTTTTATTAGAGACATAAAAAAGTTTTTTTCGTATCCTTCAACTTTAAATACTGTAATATTGGATTTGTTCCTATTTGCATTACTTGACTAGTATTTTTTTAAATTATTTTTTATTTTTTAAATTATATTTTCAGACTAGAAGAGGCAAATTTGGAAATTATTAAAATTAAATCTTAATGAAACTCCTCAACATACTTCTTAATAAGACGTTTCATTCTTATAATTGGCTTGAAAGGACTTTGCTGGCTTGGAAACTAAGAAAGTGCCTTTTCAAAGTTGCTAGCAGTAACTGAGCACTGAGCAAGTAGTCTCTTTCCAATAAAACTCCTTCAATATTAAATCACACTACAAGCGAGTTTCACAGTAAGGAGAGTATAACATAAATGTAGAAAGACGTTAAAGATGTCTAGAAAGAAATCAAAGATAAGTAGCTGAATAGTATTCAAGTATATTGAATTAGTCGCAAGACGTCTTCCAAGAATAAGTAAGGAGTAAAGTTTATATGAAGTAGATTTTCTAGTTTAGTAGAATGAAAACCTTTTAGGTTTCCTCCATCTTTCGTTCTTCATTTTGAAGAAATAGTGTGGCTTTGCAGCATGTGCAAGAAATGTTAACACAGGGGTGCCAATCTTCTGTCGTACCTTGTGCCAATTCTTTTAAAGACGAGTGAAGATGTGCCAATGTAACTCGAACACGTTTTATATCGTCTTACGTTCATTGTTGAGAGTTGGTTAATAGAGGTAAGGATAGAATCTGCTTCGCTTAAGGAGGAAAAAGGAATAATTTTATCACGGATTTAAATTAATTTATCTAGGCCAGTTTAATGAAGCGCCAATCTATAATAGTAAAAAATGATTTCATGTATGAGAAGGTGATCTCATCAAGTTGGAGCATTATCTGCCAGAGTCTCGTTTGGTGAAGATAACTCTGGACCACAGTTTTTGCAACTGAGAGCAAGAAGAGCTTGGAACTTGGATTTAACTGTTAACTCTGCTCGCGCCACTTGAAATCATGTAATGTGCCATATTTGGTGCATGCGCCTCGTTTTGGCCAACTCTGTGTTTACGTTTTTGGTCGCCAAAACTGATTACTGTTTTCTAAAAAAAAGAGAAAATAATAACAAATTGGGTCAAACGTCTTCTTTTTCTTGGGTCTCGAAGTATTGCTGCATCATTTTGCCCATCTCTTGGCCGTGTGGGAAAAATAAGGATAATCATATAAATAAAAAGTAAAAGAATCATCGGCCAATCGAGCCTCTAATTTTACTGTTAACGAGCTACCAGATGAAAATAACCACAGATCGTTAACATTCATTCTTCAGTTACCTGAATAGTAATGCTTGAGCGTACTGACAATACCAACAGAATAAGTGTATGACGTCTCAACTAAAATTAATTGTAAAGGTGAAAGTTGTATTTGTTGGAAAAGTGGGTAATTTTAGAAGATACATAGATCTGAGAGGAAATCGTTGGCACTTGTATTAGCGCCATCTATCTCCACTTTAATGGATACCTGCACACAAGTTCTAGTAATTGAATCCACTAGAACCAAGTTTTAAATCTTCCAAATATAATAAAGCCTGGAAGGATTTATTAGTTCTTTGTTAAAGTACTTTGGAGAAAACATTTTTGGATAATATATTGACTCATCTGCTTTCATTTTTATTTGGCCCTTTGTAAACCAGAGTTTACATAAATCTATTTCATATTTCACCATTTTTTTATTCACTCAAACGACAAAGGATAATTGACATTCAAGCCCAATAAACAGGCATGAGTGAAGAGTCAAAAATGCTATTTTTTCACCACCTGAAGCAAAATACTGAGCAGTAAAAGGAGTCAATGGATCAGATTAGACGGTTTTTGCATTTGACGAGTCTGATTCCATGTATTTTAGGCTAGATCGTTAGCTGTGAGAAAGAAGAAAGGGAACCGGAACTTTCACCTGAAACAGGTTGTCCGTGGAAGTGCTTTCTGCTTCCTCGAAAGGTTGTGAGATATAGGTGATTGTAGTAGTGTTTCTGTTAACGTTTAGAGCGAAAGGTGTAGAGGTACACTAAATTACATATAAGAACACAAAAACTGTTTTTGATCAAGATCGTTCATTAAATATTGTCGTTCAACAGGTAAATTACGACTGGATCTGAATTTATGGCCATTCAATGGTACCTCTTAGACTAGCAGAGAGGCTTTAGATAGAGTATGACTAAGTCCCATTGACCAAGCAAGCACTGTCTTTGGAACGCTGAGTTCAAAAGTTGCAATCAACAACTACGTTAACTAGGCCTTAAAATTATGTTTTTAAATTAAAGAAATTAGTTAGGTTTTGTCTTACATTAGATTTGAATAGCAAATGATTATATAGCCAAATCTACTGCTACTCAAGGTTCTATTGTTACTCTCTTAAGTATCAGTGTTCATTCTGTGCAAATATAGTGTAGAAGGTACGGTGTGTAAGTTTGAGTGACGTTGAACAACTGCTGATGAACCAGAGCTTGCCAGTGGGTACGCCAAACTCAGTCACCTTGTACTTCAACTTCCTCTGGTGTGACAGTAAGGAAGGGAACTGAGCGTTGTTTTAGGCGGACACTCAAAGGATTGCCAAATCCCTAAAATAGAGGCAAGCTAATTATTTACTTACGGGCATTTGCAAAGCTTAAACCTCCATCAATGCATATTTCTATTGGGCGTGTTACCAACAAATTACACATTTTTATTTGAAATAAAATGAAATTTTTGTTTACAAATAATTTTAGGTATCATTCACTACAATACTGTATACTGACACTTTAGGGTTCACTTTTAATGTTGCACAAAACAAAATAGAAAACTATTGAAACATAATTTGGATTAGATAATGCTGGGACGTTTTAAAGACCCCATTAGTCCCATTAGAGGGGTTATTATGGCTCCTAACTGCCACCCTGTTCAGCATGAAACACCATAGTTAGAGAATTCAACACAAATAGAAAATAAAATTAACTTCACCTTGTGCATGTAGTAAATTGAAAGTATTATTTTTTAACTGGTATCTTTAAATGGTATAATTGTAAATAGTGTTGTAAAAAATAATGCAATAAGTGAAAGATAGATGCATACAAGTAATTGTCCACTATACTTGAGCAAGTATCTACTCCCAAGCATTCTTGTTTTTAAGATTTTTAGAAGAGACTTCTGTAAAACACAATTGCAGTCGCAGA
The DNA here is from genome assembly GCF_049639745.1 of Rhodnius prolixus. Lineage (NCBI taxonomy): Eukaryota > Metazoa > Arthropoda > Insecta > Hemiptera > Reduviidae > Rhodnius > Rhodnius prolixus. The sequence continues at coordinate 20,330,164 of NW_027411592.1, forward strand.
TTGTTTATGATAAGAAACACAATCTAGTCTTTCCATACGTGATTACATTTACTTGTTATGTACATGATAATTCTGTCCTTGGCAAGCTAACGGCTTGGTAAAAGGAGAACAAATAATATTGCATTGTTGAAATAGTAAACAGCACTAACATAATAAATAAAATAGAACTTGTGAATGAATGGGAATAGTTTAAACAATGAAGCTAAAGGATGAAATTATGCCTTTGCTGAAAGACTAAAAGTTCAGGGTAAACTCCTGAAGAAAGAATAGTAGCTTTCCTGCAAAGGTAAATATCCATGAAGAAGAAGCTGGATTGATCACTCAATACTCCTTTCTTTCAAAACTCTCAAGTTTTGCTTCAAATTTTGAATTTTTTCTGTATTAATTGGCTTCAATAAAAAACAAAATAATTAAGGTAGTTTTGAGGGAAACTTCACTTTCAGAAATTCTCATTAGATCAAATTTTCATGAAAAGAATCGATTAATACCATGAAATTATTGTTCTTAACGTTCAAAGAGGTTTTTGCTGAGGGTTTTATGATCATGTTACTGGTTGTAAAGTTCACGTTTTTTTAATATTTGCTGTTCTCAATCTAATATGCAGGGTGTATACGGAGGAGTGGTCGAAACTTCGGGAGGTGATTCAGCAGCTCAAATGCAACAAAAAATAATCTTTTCGCTTTGGCCCGATTCTCAATAGTGACCAAGATATTTGCATTTTTAACTTTTCCGTCGATATTCGCATTTCCACCATAAAAACGTCCGTAACTTTTTGTCTTTTATCCTAGAACAAATCTGCTTATTCCAAACGAAAGAGCATTAAATTTTCTATAAATTTGCTCAATACCGAGCCTCAAAACGTTTCTTATAACAATGATATTTTTGCTTTAATGTCTAAAAAATTCGTTTTCGATGATTTTTGTTAAAATTTTCAACTGTATTTTTTCAATGATTAATGAATCGAGGAGTCACATAATTTCAGAAAAAGTTGCGCATTTATTGAGCTTCAAGACCAAATGGATTTTTTTGGTTTTTAAACCTCGAACAGAGGGGTGTAAATGCAGAAAACTGGGATTTTGCGTAACCGACTTTTCACTACTAATTTACTCAAATGTCAATTTTTGGAAAAGGAACAAAAAGAAAAGTAACCATTTTAGTTTTTAACAATTATTATTTAATAAAACGGAAGTAAAAAATAAAGTAGCAATAAAATGCAGTAGTTGACTGCAGTTGTTTGAGCAACTTATTTGAATGACATGATGGTGGTTTTTTTTATCAAAGTTAATTAATTAATAATTATTGAAAAATAAAATGGTTATATTCTTTTTGTTCCTTCTCCAAAAATAGATTAGTTTTGAATTATTATTAATTAACTTTAATGGAAATAAAACCTCCATTATGTCATTAAAATATATTGCACAAACGTGTAATATCGACGGAAAAGTTAAAAATGCGAATATCTTGGACACTATTGAGAATTGGGCCAAAGTGAAGAGAATATTTTTTGTTGCATTTGAGCTGCTGAATCACCTCCCCAAGTTTCGACCACTCCTCCGTATACACCCTGTATAATAAGTGAGTGTGAAGATATGATCTAAGTTTTAAATTTAAAAAAATCTTTTTTTCTTATTACACTGTTTTTCTTTGTAAAATTTTAAATTTTAAACCCTACTTTTCCCTACTAAATTTCCTTCGGCAAACATACGGTTATTTTATTCAACTTTCCCAGAAGTTATGGTTATTGCGAAATAGATTAATGAACATAAAAAAATACTTGATACTAAGAATTACACGCTGACAGTAAATTTTACAGTTTAAAAGTTTCAAGTGCAACAACTGAGTCCTCTTGTTACAAAGTACTATAGTATAATAAAGTAACTACTTTTTTAAATATTAAATGCAAGGTTATGTGATATAATAAATATTCATTATATTATCAAACTACTTATGTTCTATAAATATGATATAGTTTCCCTGGAAAGATAAATTACAGAAAAAATGCGGCAATTCTGGATAATGTTCAAGGGCATATAAAACATATTAGACTGCATGGCGTTTAAAAGTTCCTTTATGAAATTCCTACTTTTAGTTTTTTCTCTCTTTTTTTTTTGGGTACCCGCCTTCAAGGTTAGTAATTAATACACATGTACATATTTTTAGCGGAGCAGCTTTTGGTTTGCTCAGCTGCATTTGAAAATAGTTAAGCTTGTTTCAAGGGGTCCTTGTAAAAATAATTAAGTATGAACTGGAGCGAAATAGCATTTCTCTTCTTTTAGAGCTTAATTTGTTCTGAATTTCTTCAGCTTGCAGGTTAAAGCGATTCTTTGGGGATTAACCAGCTTTAACAAAATACAAAAAGAGTAAGTTCACTGATTGAATTATACTTTTGACTACATCTTGGAGTGATAATCATTAATGGGCAGTCACTATCCTCATTCTTGTAAAAGTTTTCTGGTTTTTGACCAGCTCAAAAGTTTAGTGAGAAGGATCTTTGGTGACATTTTCTGAGGTTTCCCTATGATTGTCTCAGTTCTTTTACCATCTTTCTTGACCTTATTCGCAATCATAGCAAGCCTTTCTGATTGACTAATACTTCTCAAAACTAGCTTAGGTTAGTTTGGATCGTATCCCTCTAGAACGTTCCTTCTATTCTTATCAAAAATCTCTCTTCGATTCACGCGATTATGGGTTAATATGGCAAGATACGATTATAGAAGAAAAGAATTGAAGCGAATGTAATGTTAACTGAGCTCAAATATAGACCATTTGTTGGCGAAAGACGCTTCTCAGACGCTAGTAGAAGACCAATAATAGATGTTTGTAATTTCACTGTTCTTTAAAACCAGCAGGGTACAATCAGTGTGAAAATAATTGAAATTCAAAGCCGCCCCAAATTTGAAAACAGAGACACCTCGCTCAAAATCTTGATGATCTATAATTTAAATTATTTTCCCTTTTTTTGTACCATTCTGAAAAGCTAAATACATATGTATACATATTTAAATTGTAGGATTTCAGATTAGAAAAACCCGTTCTAATTCAATTTTGTTCCAGTCTGTTTTGACATTGTCCAAGCTTCAAAACCGAAATTAAAAGATGTTTTTATTAATGTAAGGAACTTCAAGATTGGAAATGAAAGGTAGTAACAAAATCGCAGAAAATATTTCTAAATCTACCATCTGATGAAAAGTAGAAGAAATAACATTGTGACTCCTTCTTCAGGGTTATCTCTTCATCTGTTTGTCAAGCATCTACATCCCAATGGATCGAATGGCATTCTTCTGTCACAATTTCGTCCTGAGCTGCAATTTTCTCTGAGAGCTTACGACTAATTTCATTGTTGTCCAGTAGGAGGTTCTTCAGTCTTTTTCACTCCTCAATTTCTTCAGTCCTTTTCCAAAAAAAATCAATACTCTTACTCCAGCAAAACTTTCTTAATTCTGGACCACTTATTACCAAAGCAATCCTCCATAGTTGGATAGTTCTGTTCTTACTTTTCTTTCTTAAATTTATTTTACAAAATGATGTAAGCAAATTCGTTCCCAACCTTGTCTGATCCTTATTAATAAATTAAAGGAATCCTTTATTAATTTATAGTAGGTTCGAATTTTTTTTAAATTTCATTTTTCTTTTTGTTTCTATCTTTATCACTTATTGTTCTTGTGCATCTCGCTTTAACTGAAGTTTTCTGATTCAGTAATCATTATCAGCAGTTGTTTAGTCTTCTTAACTAACTTTTGGGTACATTAATTGAGAGACTAAATTTGCATTGCAACTATTTTTATGCAACAATGATTAACTCAAAAATTATTTTTGTACATTTGTTCAAACGTCAAATGGTTTATAAACTGTCAGATTTAATATAAGACGGACCAAACCTTGCAAACATGGCATCGTAGCCATGTCCCAAAAACCACTTTTTCGGAAATAAGAATCGATCAAATTTCACCTGCTTCCCTTTACCTCTGAAAACACCTCACTTATGAGCAGCCACTCATAATCATAAGACATTTCTGAGCTTCAAATCACCCAAGCATTTCATGGCATTTCTATTTTTTTTGCCTTGTTACACGAAATCCCAAACCAGCCTCAATTGTTAAACCCCGTTTTACAAACTCCATTAATGCAACACAGCTCTTGGCACTCAAACCTAGCCGACCTATCTTGTGGCTGGCCATCCAAGTGTATTCTATTAGCATACCTATCCACAGAAAAGAAGAAACTTGATCTTTAAAACTATGTGGTGAGTTTATAAAATTTTTTTTTTTTTTTTCACTATTTAGTGAAGACGCGCATTGTAGTGTTGTTGAAGTATGAACGATAACAGATGTTTTGCCAAAGGAGAATTAGAGCCAACTACTGAAAGGCATCTTCTCTCATTTTATAAATTCTTTAATAAAAGATTAAAATTAAAACGTCACAACCAGAGTATAATTAGAATGTCTTTTACAAAGAGGGCTTTTTGCTTATTTAACCAAGTGATTAATTGAGGAAACAGCTCTCCTCTTTGACACTCGTTTCATAGGACGGTCCTACATTTCTTTCAATATATATATATTCCATTGTACTTGTCATTTCTAGCTGCAAACAAAATACTTAGCCTCTAATACTTGCGTCTGATGAAGCAAAAATAAACAAACTAGAGAGAGAAAGGTCCATAAAGTCGTTTAGACAATTTATCTAAACCATAATTAATGTTGTTTAAGGTTATATTGTGCGCTTCTTAGTCCCAAGTCGCAGAAAAGTCGTCAAGAGAGCTTTGGCAGACCCTGAATGAACTTAACAGTTTCTTTTCTCTCATCGAAAGATCATTTTTTGCAACCTGCTTTTTTGCACCTGTTTCCGTTGGCCTTCACATTGCGGTCGATAAGGTTTTGTGCAGGATCAAGAGTTAAACGTTTGTTCTTGAGGAGTTAATAACTGTAGTTTTGCGGCTTCTTGTAGTAAAAAGGAAGTGGATTATGATTCTGCCACGATGTATTAGTCAATAAACCATAACTTTATTTAGTTACTGCAGCAGCCAGTGGGGCTCTTGTTTTCGGGAGTTCTCTCTACCTTTATCTTATTTGCCAAAATTCTTCCAAGTTAGTAAGTACTATGTTTATATATTAACAAAAACTTACACTTTAAAAAGTTAAGTATAAGGGTTGATTAAACGCTAAAATGAACACAAATCAGCAAGTACCCAACATTTCATTCATACTTCATTGATATCATTTAAGTAATTTTACTGCATTAACTTTCCATTAATATTTTTTAGAATTTATTAGGTATCACAAATACTCTTATGCTGGCCATTTTCATTCATAAGAATTTTACAGCTAGAATAATAAAATATGAATAATGCAGTCATAATTAGTAATAAAAAGACACTTTATTCTAACTCTAATCCAAATTATGCTGGTGATTTACCTTTATTATATCCTTCATTCTGAATAATCGTCATTAAATAAAATAAAGGGAAAGTTGGAGTTGGTCTATTACTGCCATAGTATGAATTACGGGTTTAAAACGAAATTTCAGTCTTGAATTCGTCCTACAGAAGAATGCGAGAGCACGAAGTACGTAGAGACAGGGTTCAATAATATACTATTTGTTACTAGTATGTACTGTTACATACTAGTAACAAATAAATAACTACTAGTAATAATAATTCCTTTTCAAAGACGCATCTACATAAAATTCCGCCACGGACCACGCGTTTAGGCGCTATAAAAAAGGTAACAAGAAGAAGAAGAACAACAACAACAAGATGGAAGGGATTAGCTATAAGGTTAGCATACTGGACTCCCACGCGGAGGACCCGGGTTCGAGACCAGCTGCTAACCCTTCGATTTTCTCTTCCTAGGAGCTTCTTACAGCTCACTTTCAGTATTGTCTGTAACGAGAGAACACTGTCCGGAGGCCGGCAGTGCACTGGAAAAAGCTCCGGGCGCCAATAACCTTACATGTTGACGCGCCTTAAATCATATACATATATATATATAAAAAAAAAACAAGAACAATTTTTGAACATGCTGTTTTTGTTCATTTTCAGCAACTTTTTTCTCAAAATCTATTAGATCTAGGTTGTTGCAAAAAATTTACAGTTATAAAGAAGAATTTGTACTATATTAAAAACAAAAAATTTTTTTGGGAATTTTATCTTTTATAGAACAAGAGACAAAAAATTGTCAAAGTTTGGTGTTTTAATTTAACGTTACGCTATTTCGTACACTATTTGACGATCAACCCTTATACAAATGTCGTACTGGACAGTTTTTATACAGGAAAATGAAATAAAATTAAGGTAAACAACAATTTGAAGGACTTATTGTACAATTGAATTTTATTGCAATTGCGCATTTGCCATATTTACGTCAAATCCGTTAATGCAGCTGTTTCAAGTTGAACCACCTCGTCATTATGTTGGCGTAGAAGTTTCTAAAGTCCCTTGGCAGTGTGATTTTCTAAATGCTTGCAGACTCAAAAGTTATTTCCTGCTTATTCTGTGCTAAGTCTGTCGCATATAGAACCTATAATTACTTATATGCAATCCAAAACTTTTGAATTTTGAAAAAAAGTCTTAGAAAAGTTCCCCTTAGGATTGTTTAGAGTAAATTCAATATGGATTTGTCGCCTTGCAGACAAAATGTGCTCACGCCTTACACATTATTTTTTTCTCTGTTTATCTATTTTGTATGGATTTGAATCCTTTTACATAATAGACACTACATTTTTATAAATCTATTAATAATAAAAAAAATTGTACTTTCAAAACAAGAAATATACCGACCGAACGAAATCTAAATTAATGTGCAAATATGTATATTTATGAAAAGACGTGAATTAACAAACTTAAATTATATTACTATACAATTCAGATGATCTGAAATACAACTTGTATTAAATGAAAGGGAAGAAATACAGAAAATGGTGAAGATTTAGGACTAAAAAATGCATTTAATGTTCACAGTTTTACTGAGCTGAAAAATCTCTTACGTATTTCATACGAAAAGTTATTTACAAGACTGAGAGTTGAAGCATAAATATGTTTACGAAATTTAGAGGGGAAAAATTTATAGTCTCACATTATTGCAAGGAATGTTGAAAAGGTAAAGAAAAGACAAGGTTATCACAAATATAAGTCTATAGCTCGTATAAAATTTTCTCCCATGTTAAATAAGTTAGTAAAATTACTAGCAATTACCACGTAAAATAATAAACTTACCACAAATAACATTAGCGAAGATCAACATTTTTGGTTTATCCTTAAAAATATTTGCTACTTTTTCTTAAATTGGGCAATCAATAAGAGAAAATATCCTAATAGAAAGAATATAGATTAAATTAAGAACTGACATGTTCATTTTATTTCTATAATAGTTGTGAATACAACATTAGTATGTCCTTAATATGTCATAATTTCAACACAACAGGAATCCATTAGCTAAAGAAAATAGTAAAATATTTTAATCACTTTGTAACACTAAATGAGTGTAACCTACAATTTGTTCCTCGCTGTAGAAATAGGGACAGTTATTTTTTTTTAAGAACCACTTAAAATATCACCATTTTATTACAAATTTAGAAATGCCTAGTTACCATTGGTTAAACTATTTTAACTCTCTGAAGCATTTGGACCTTGAAATTTTTATAACAGACCATTTTTATTTTTTTGTACATATGTCCAAAAATAATTTGGTACACAAATAAATAAACAAATTAACAAGCTAACTGCCACCCTACTGATTGGCTTTCTTTTTTTAAAAGCATTAATTATAGTCATTGCAGATCTATAACAAAAAAAGAAATAGTAAGATATAAACATAAGTAAAGCAATGCGCCGTTTTCCGAACTGATTAGAAGTGAGTGGAGAAGCAGTCATATTTGAATACAAAATTTTCGCTTCAATACTTCCAAGTTAATCAAGATCCCAAAGAAAATGGAATCCGCACAATTTATCTAGCTTGGCGATTCGGCCTGTGACCACTCAGCTAATGGGCGGTCGCCTACAAAATTATATTTCATGAATTGTTTTTTTATATATTGTTTATAAGAAATAATTTTACTTTGATATTGTACTCAAACTACTACTCTCAAGATTCTATCTCACGAATTTTCTTTCGACTCTGAAACTGATCTGGCGGATTGACTCTGCAGACTTCAGATATTCTTCCCCCTCATCTGATTTCGTGCCAGGGACTCCCGATTTGACACCGCTAGATTTTTTTTTTTTTTTTATGGAGAGTAATGATTATGCGCGCCCATGACATCAGATGAGGGGAAGAATATCTGTGGTCTGCAGAGCCATTCCACCAGATCAGACACAGAGAGCCATTTGAAGACACAGTACATGCTGCACTAGATTGGAGCGATAAGTAAGTTCTCGGCTAATTCATTAGCTCTTCACAATCTGTTAGTTACAAAAGTTTATTGTGTAGTTCAAGAAAATCTGTGTTTTATTCACATATTTTTCTAATTAACTAAAGAATAACACAAGATATAAACTCAAACGAAAATCCTTTCTTTCGAAATTGGTACCTAACACTCATTTAACATCATATTCATTTTTCTTCTTTTTATTTTATTATTTATATTGTAGATTTTATATTTTTTAATATAGGTCTTAATTAATTAATTATTAAATTATACGTTTGCAAAAAATGGTACTGGATTTGATGTTTCTGGTCAATTATATTTTTATGGTAGGTGAATTCCTTTCATAATGCCGACGCTGTTTTGACGCCTATTTTTAACAATTGATAAGAAATTTTGCTACACTTTTTAAAATAACCACTATTCATGGTACACCTTTCGAAAGGTGATTGTATGTAGATGTTTTTCACGAGTAGTGCACGTTTTTTACATATATAATATTTTTGAGAAAAATGAAGTCAAAGTTTTTGGAAAAAATTAGAAACTTGCTATTTCTTATGTTTGGGCCACAAAGTAAAATACTTGATATTATTATTTTGGGATACAAATTAGCTTATTTAAAAGGAAATTTAACCTTCTTTCTAAAGAGCTTATTGAAATCGCTTTAGCTTTAGTAGTTTGAGAAATATAGGCAACGGTTTGCTAAAAAGTAGTAGAACCTTGAAAGAAAATAAAATTAAAAATATCTATAAAACGGAACAGAATCGAGCCATAGTTTATATAGAATTTTTTGTTGCAAATGATGCCCAGAATCACCTTCCGAAGTTTCGACCATTCCACCCTGTATATGATTAACACAAACGATATTTTCTAGGCATTCAGTATCCACAGTTTAGAAAAAATATATAGATCCGAATTCGAGAAAATTACAAAATCTTAAAAAACACTGAGAACTACGAGTGTTAACTACTTGTGACAGCAATTTTCGTATAGTACGAGTGTACAAAATGATGTAAGTGTAAAGTTGACATTTTTCCAAGCCTTTGTGAGCTAATTTTTCTAGACCAAAATCCGCAAATTTCCTTCTTAATTATTCCGAATAAACAGGTGAAGAATATGCGCTGGATATACTGGTTGAGAAGTATTAGTGGAAACAACCACAGTATTTTGGTTTTATGACTTGGAAACAGTGCGTAGACATACAGTGTGGTTGTTGAGGTAATTTACAAATTTATGAAGTATATCTGATCTATAATTATGTGATTTTGATAAGAAATAATGTCAACCAAATTACGTAGTTATTTATGTAAAACTGTTTATAACATTTAATCTGAAATTATCTGCATTTCAATCAGCTCAAAATATCCATATCTTCTCACAGTTATTTCTGACAATCTTACTTCATCCAGGATATTAAGAAATTAATAAATTAATTTGTTACTATTTTATTTCAAGATATATGTATGTTTATCGCTGTTGACTAATTTCTGGCGTCTTTAACTCGTAACTTAGAAATGAAGGCTTTCTGTAATATCTTAATCGCGTAGTTGGTTTATGAAAACAAAGTTTTTTGTTACTGTATTATGGTAATTATTCTGCTTTACGCCAAATCTATTCTTCCATGACGTTCATGTCTTAATAAAAGTTATAGATATTGAAAAAAGGAACACAACTCTTATAAATAATAAATAATTATAAATATTAATATCCTACTGGAAGTAAGATCATTTGGCATGTATCGCAAGGTTAGATTATTCTTGAGATATTTATTTAATTGAAATTTACAACTGCAGGACACTAAAGGTCCTACTACAATTAAATAAGCTGAGGATACCTAGAACATGAGAGGAGTAATCGCCCAGTGATTTTTCTAGAATAATATTTATTTAACGTGCGACAAATCGAGCGGCCATCGTCGTCTCAGTCGTAGAGTGGAATTGTCAGGAAGTATCCGAGCTGAGAACCATTTGATTAGTAGTGACAAGATAAGAGAGAGTTTTATTTTCAGTGATTTGTAATGAGGTCTTCGGCAAATGGAATTTTAAGATCTTAGGTATTGCTTCAATAAACACATAGTTTGGAGCATTTTTTTTTTATTCTGTTTTTACCAAAAAGGTGTACAGAAGGAGTTGCGTACACAAATACTTTTATAAACAAATAATATAAGATAAAAATTAAACATAACTTAAATAAAGAAAATAATACTCGTAAATTACATAATGTAAAATAATCATAACAAATGAAAATTAACCTTCTAAATTAAATTGTAACTTAAATGTTTTAGCATTACATTATAACTTATATTAGTCTTTAAGTATGGATGAGCACAACATTACTACATTTATGATATAATTGTAAATGTTTAAACAGTCAGCTTTCGATTGCAGTGACAGTAAATGAAATAATTGTTCCTCTCTACTAATAGTGGTTGGGATAGATAATTGAGGAAGATACTTTAATCTAATACATTCATAAAGCGGACAGATAATAAACAAATGAAATAAATCTTCATTTTCATGGAGATTACAAAGAGTACAGAACAGGTTAGGATTTATTAAGTAGGCTATTGCTTTGTGAACGATTTTAATGGAGAAATTACTGCAAGTTCTAAGTTGGAACAATATACTAGTTACAGGAAATGGTAGAGAGAGTAAAAGATAATTTTGAACATCCGAAGTAATTTAAAGGAATATTTTTGTAATAAATGCTATAATTTGAGGAGTAAAGTCTGGCTACGTCAGTGTAGTGTAAGTTGGCTTCATACGATGACAAAATTGTATTTTTATTTTTACGGATTACATAAGGATCCTGCATTTCCCAAAGATGTTGTAACCAACATTTATAAAAAATTCCTTTATTTGGGTTACCCAGTTGAACTTGATGTTATTAGACGGTAAAGAGTCGAGATGTAATAGTCTGTCTTAACAAATACGAGGTATGTTAATCTGGATCGATCCATTTCCAATACCTTACAAAACCATTTCAACGCAAGCTTAAAAACAGTGGTGGCCATATGAGATAATACAGTTTCCAACAGTATTATATAGAATGGAGTAGATTTTAATAAATGAAAAAGACGTTTATAAAAATTTGTTTGGGCATATTCTAAACGGTCTAAATACCTTAGTCCCCAGATTTGTACTGAAGGGCATTTGTTATAAGGGCAAAAGATTCTTAACTTCAGTGATTGGAGGTGGTAGATATTGGAATAATCGGATTGCCTCCTTTACTTAAGTCATCAAATCAAAATTGGTTTCAATGGTGCGTTTTATAATGTCTGTGTTAATTTTTATTGTCTACCAAGTAGTTGTCAAAATAAGTTTCCTTAGTTCTTGTAGTTTGAATAATGTCAATGTAAAGTCCTAGGTGTTTGACAGTGTCCGCGTAAAGAAGTGCAGTTATATTCTAGCATTCATTTTGATTTTCCATTTTCTAATGCCTCTTTTCAAGAAAATGTAAGTGTTGATTGATGCTCTATCTACAAGAGTATTTTACTAGATAAGAAGGAGAAGTGATGGCTAAGTTGTCTGTGTAAGGTAGATTATTGTGTTAGAAAGAGTTGAAAAACCTTTAAAGTAAAGTATCGCCTAATTTTTCAGGCGGGGAAAAACCTTTATGTATTTAATGTGAAGATATCAAGAGCGAAAATACTGCTCTGAGGGACTCGTAGCGCTTTTTAACACCCAAGTATCTGCTACAAAGGTTTGAGGTTAGAATAAGATAGTAACTATTTAAAAAAAATTAATTTGAGCTTCCACAGCAAACTGAAATAACAGACTTGTTCAAATACTTGATCTGTAACGAGGAAAATATCCGAGCAATACTACTTCCGCTCAAGAGAGGAAACAGCAAGATCAGCTATCGAAGAAAGTTGCGAAATCCTGACTGGTGATGATTTTGTTTTAAATGTCCCTTTAACTTTTTCACCGTCTTGCCCGATTAGGTAGGCAGTAACAAGTATTGGGAGAGAAAAGCATGGAAAAGGTTACAGTTCAAAGATTTTCCTCTGTCATGTGTACATTGTGAAGTCAAAGGTAACAACAATATTTTAGATCAATTAAGGACTTGCCGAAGATTAGCTGAATAATGGAGGAGGTAGTCAAATATTTTACCACTGATAGGTAGCATAACTTTGTTCTGAAGTATAAGCTATTTAATGAAGGTAAAAGATGGCACAGATTCGCTGCTCGAAAATAAACTGCTCAAAAGTAGCTAAGGAATTTATAAATAACATCGAAAGTAATTTACTTGCACAATGTATTGATGTTTATCGCGTTATTTTGGCATTTTTACATTAAGGAATTAATGCATTTCTTAGTTGTACAAAGGTTAATTCATTTTGATAAACAACAAAAATCAAACATTGCTAATTTTGTCCTTTAAAATGATTCAGTATTCTAATGCATTTGAAAGTGAATGAACATTTTTTTCCTTCTCAATTCTTATTTTTCATCATGCAAAGAAGTGATGAAAGGGCAAATTCAATTGTCCAGTTTCATTTCCAGGGCCTTTCTCAGCTTGAAAGTGCTAATGCTTTGAACATTACACCAAGTGTTGTTTGCCGAGCATTGCAAACACCTCGAGTTTGGAACTGCACAAGGACGCCAACCAAGGTGGTGGGAATTTCCGAAGAGCCACTGAAAAAGAAGAGGCCGCCTTGTGAGGATAAATGCCCGTAGAAACCTTATTCTGACGCCTGGGCGTTACAAATTCGCCTTTTTGAATCCTCTGGGACTCAAGAAGCTGATCAAACGATTAGAAATCGATTGAGAGAGGTTGGTTTATATTCGTATCGTTCTGTTAGAAGGCCAACTTTGGACACTCGGCACAGAAGAGCAAGATTGGTGTGGGGGTAAACACTAGGCTGAGGGGGAACCAAAATTGGGAATTTGTATCGTTTAGTGATGAGTCAAGATTCTGTTTATCGAGTGATGGCAGACGTTTGCGAGTATGAAGGAGGCCAAACTCTTGTTTTGAGCCACAATTCATCCAACCGGTAACAGAATATCTACCTACGCCACCGCGACCCCATGGTTTCTATTGTGGTAACCTCACGAGCCCCCTCCGGAGAAGAATTCAGTAAATTCATTATTAATTTATCCTTATACTGTAAAGATCTGCACACCATCCAAAAATATATTATTACAATTCAGCTCATATTACTCAAAGTATTGAAATAAAATCTACACACACTTAACACACTTAACATTGAATCATTCAAATCATAATTGATATTTTTGCCATATTGTTGACAGAAGTACATTGTGGTGTGAGGTTATTGATGGAATCATTACTCTAAGGCAACATGCAACAGAATACTATGATCTACAAATGGAATATGAGGCATGTCATCATTTTTCCATCATCATTTAAACATTCCACTTTTGAACAGATGGATTTATCAGGCTGAACCAGATCATTCCAAGTCTGCAACTGTTGTTATTTACTTTTATACCTAATTATGGTTAGACCATCAGAGTGTTTTGTATGCTGATAAGTTTTAGTATTCCTAATTTATTCTCTCATCAAGAAATTTAATAAAGTGATTGTAATTATTCTGTCCTCAAGTATAAATTATATGCAGATTACGCAATGAGAAAATGGATCAAAGTATACTATAACTGGAGACCAAACATCCACTTCAACAAAACGAAACATCAAACCTACTTCCATAGTAAACAGTGAGCTTAAGAACGTGCTGAAAACGGTCCATAGTCCAGACTGCAGGTGGTTCAAAAATTTAGGTGAACAGAAAAATCAAGGGTAGGACAATAAATTGCTCTGGAGCAAACAATTTTTGAAGATTACAAAGCGCTATTCATCTTGCTTCGAATGTTTAGAGCTGTACATTGCAGAAATCTGGACCCTTAATAAACACGGATAGAAGAGGTTGCTATCCACCGAAATGGATTATTGCAAGAGAATGTCGGCAAGGAAATCTAGAAAATAGTATTAGAAACGAGAATGTGTGTTATAAGCTAGGATGCTGGAAATGAACACCAACATCTTTCAAGCTAAAGAAATTAAGCCGTTTAGGGGTTATTGAGGATGGTTAAAGAAAATTCTCTAAAAGCATGGTTTCGCTGAATGAATAGGAAGAAAGACATCCTGGACCAGATGGGAGAAAGGCGTTGGTATAGTTAGTATTAACTAGGTTAGTTCGTGGATTCGGAAGCGACCTACAAGACCTATTAGGAATGCTGAAGTCGGCTGGATCATCGTAGTGCTACAGTGCCATTAAGATACATACAGCAGTCACTCTCTGTACTAATCTATCTACTGTAAACAAATCTAGAGATTGTCAAAAGTTATGTAATCAATATGGATTGTCAATGTTTAATTATATTGTAAATAGTAATACCGTAGATTCATTTGAAAACTTTTTAGAACGGGTAAATCTAGAATTTAAATCGAGATTTCATACTCTGTCTAAACAATTAAATACTAATTTGCTTGAACATCATTATGTTAATAATGTAAACATTGTTCGGATGATGTCAACTATCTTGAAGTTGCGGGGCAAGGCGGTGTATTCAAATTATAACATTAGTATAGAAGAGAGAGCACATAGATGCGCATTGTGTAATCTAAATGCAATAGAAAATTTGATACACTTTTTAGAACTTAGTCCAATCTTGCAGGAGTTCAGAGTGAGGTGGTTAGGAAATAAATTCATAAGTGTTGATGAAGTGATAAAATATCTCTGACTATGGTGACTATATTTGGGAACATTTATATAAATACACCGAGTATGTCTTCTATTAAACGAGTTTAATTTTCAGTTGAATGAAAGTGTTTTAATTTAATTTCTTTTCTTTTAAACAAACAAGTCGGTTTTAGTTTTTAACTTTAAAATATATTTTCGCTTTTATTTGTTTTGTATAACAAGTGGTAGACAGAATGGAAGTGTAGGGATTTAGAGGTATTGCAGTTTATAATATTTGTACAATGACTGATTTGTATTCTGTAGATTTATTTAAAGAAAAAGAAATAAACATCTTTAGTAAAAACTTTTATTTTAGCTCTGGACAACTTGGTCAACTTGGCGGACGGACTGTGCAGTCCATGGCTCCTAAGTGTTTGTAATCTGTTAGTATTGTTAATATGCTTGTTGTTTCAATAAAGAAAAGTAATCGCCCATTTTTTCAGGCGGGGCTTAACGTCCAACTATCAATTAGGTGTCGTGGACGGAGGCGATTAGCAAACATACTTTACTGTAAATTTCTTTTATTAACTATTAAATAAAATCCAAGGACTAAGACCGGGAATCGAACCCAGTACCACAATGTATATTAGCTTTGCAGGTCTCGCCTCTAACCGCTCGGCTACCCTGGCGCCCTGTTGTTTCAATAAAACACTATTATTATTATTGTTATTATTATTATAAATCTAGAGACAATTGCATTAAATGCTTATTCATTTTTGAGGGAATTTGTTAGAATTTAAGCAGTATAAAGAATGAGAAGGCTTTACTTTAATTTAAATCATGACATCAAAGAAAGAGTTATTCTCTGTAAATAGGAATTATCGGGATTTGTCCTAAAAAGAAAGCTACTTCTGCTTGGATTGATCCAAGTGGATAATCACTTGGCATTCTTCTTTTAGGATAGTTTACAGAATCGGTCAGGCATAAAAAAAAAAAATAGCTTGTTTTTAATTTGAATCAGCACATTATTTCATATAAATAAAAAAATACTGTTGCTTAAGTGTGTCAAGATCAATATGTTAATTTGCAAACCTTAGAGTAATTATTTCCAGGAAAATGATAACGTCATTCGATATCTACCGAAATAATTTAAATCGCTCACACACTTAGTATCAATTAAACGATTGTACTGCTTCACCTTTTACTGGTAACCCTGTTTTCAAATTAATTGTAAAATGGTGTCCTGCAAGCAACTGATGAAGATTAAATACATTCGCAAATTTCTTACATGTAAATGGCATTACTAAAGAAAAAACATTTTAAATGTTTTTGTTTATGACATTAACTTTTAGTATGACCCCTTTATCTAAAAAGAAACCTCTTACTTTTTGGGGGAGGGGAGTTATCTGCCCTAGCAACGAGTAGTTTGATTTCGGACCGG
Organism: Rhodnius prolixus; assembly: GCF_049639745.1. Lineage (NCBI taxonomy): Eukaryota > Metazoa > Arthropoda > Insecta > Hemiptera > Reduviidae > Rhodnius > Rhodnius prolixus. The sequence goes on from NW_027411592.1 coordinate 20,346,609, forward strand.
TTAGGTTTTCATCTATTATCAGAGGTTGATTCGGCTGTTTGTTGTAGAGAATTTAATGTCGAAGTTTTTGTCAACTCTACACTTGCTGACTCAGTCCGAACTTATGAATCAAGCTTTGAATCCAGTCAGAAACACAAAAACATGCGGTCTACGTGGATAAATTCAACGACATTATCCCTTATTATAGTGACTCTCCTCTGCTTGATCAACAGCATCCTATCTTCGACTCCTTGGCCAACCTCTACTATATCTCTCTCATCCTTCGTCAATGCTTCTTTCCTTCTATTACATCATTATTTTTTTTCATAATTTTCTATGAGAAAAACAATAAATTGTGTCACAATTTCCGTAAGTTCTAACCTGTTAAGCCTATTTCTTGAGTTCTCTGCTTTGCACTAATTCTTCAATTTTAGGTGTTTCACCGAAATTTGCTTCTTCTTCTAACACCGGCTACTCGGTAGAACTTCGTCTCCTCTTTTATCATATGAGGCAGATTGAATTTCCAAATATCTTGGTATTTCTCCTAAAACTAATACCTAATACTAAACACCTTCCGCCCTTTCCCATAAAGACACGATTAGCTCCAAAATCTGTTGATTTTGGGACCACTAAAATCTTCCTAAACGTCCATCGGGCGCATTTAATCTGTGAGATGAAGAGAGCATTTTTCTATTGATAGCAACTCAGGTATTTCTTAGAATGAGCCATAGCCCTCAGTAGCTTCCTCTTTTACCATCTTCTAACCAAATGGCCTGTAGGTAGTGTTACATGGTCTTAGCGTTCGTGTAATCTATTGCGCCCGATGGGTAGAAAATTTTTTCAGGTTTTCTCATCAAAAACTCTTACAAAGTAAGTACTATCATTTATGAGACAGTTTCCCATTCATTGATTATTTCTGCAATGAGTGTTTTTTGTAGAATAACATTGAATAGAAGAAAGAGAAGGAGATTCATACTCTGAACAAGAAGCTTTTTTTTTACTTTTTTTTAGACGAACATGATGCGGATGAATTAGAGAGGGTATGTAAGTAACCAAATTGTCGGTTAAGTAAATCTACTTCCAGAGTTAGGCGAGGAAACCATATTTTATTGTGTTTGCCAGGTGTAGTTGGTGACAATAGGAATGTACAGAGTGTACAGAAACGTTCGCAGATGACTCATGGTCATTTTTTCGCTCTTCTGAACAAAGCGGACACCAATACGTACAACATTTCTTAGAGAATGATGTTAATAAACTATCGCATATTTAAAAAATATGTGCACCTTCAAATTGGGGATTTCTGTGATTTTTCTATCCATGTTAATGTTCCATTCTACTTAACAAGTTTTTTTTTGAAGGAAAAATTGAAATAAACAGACATTTTTCATACCTTTCCACATTTTTGATAAAATTAACAGATATTTGGTCATTAATCTCACAGATTAGTTGCGCCCGATGGGTTTCTACCCATTTTTTTATTTTTTTAATCTGCTTAATTTTGTAATCGTTTTCCTCCTTTCTCTGTCATTGTTTTTAGATTCTCAGTTTTCCATCTCTCTTTGTTTCGTCATCAAATCATACTCTATAAACGCATAATTTGTACTCTAGCCCCTTTGCACTTATCACCAAAATTTTTCTAATATTTAGTTAACTATTTGGGCATAATTCCTGCTTCTTTCTTATTCTAAAGTGTTCCAAAACCTACAAGAAGTAGCTGGCTACAGTTATTTCTTAAATTTGTATTATACCTTACTTTACTTACACCAAATGGCGACCACCATTCTGCTTCATTGGGCTTCAATCATCGCCTTAACTAAATCATACTTTGACTCTATAACGATGTGATTTAATTAGTTTTTCCTTGACATTCGGGTCTTATAATATCCAGGCTTTGCTTATGAATGTCTTTTTTGCGAGAAGCATGTTCCAGCTCGTACATGTTCCTCTTTGGAAGCAGTTTCTTCTGCAAGAATTCTCATTTCTTATTATTCATTGAGGTTACAAATGGATGGTTTAAACACAATCTCTTTTTCCATCTGTCAACCATATCTTGTCACTGTTTTAACATTTACATCTATGTACGCATTTCTTTTTCATTATAGGAGTTCAAGGAAAAAATCATCCCGCTCTGTCTTGTCCACTACAGACATGTACTTTATCAGTTATACTTGTAGCTGTTCAGAGCAAACCTGAGGCCTTTCTTGCATTTGAAACGTGTAACCTGATTTATTTTAGTACTGGATCCATTATTTATGAACAACAAGTTCTAAATTCCAAAGAATATGATTCCAACCACTTAATTCCGATCTAGATGAGAATAAACTCCAAATTTGTAAAATGTAATTTTCAAGTTCAATTTTCTGGGTAGGTTGTTGTAATGCCCGCCTATTTCGCCCCAATAAATCACTTCCTGTATTATGGGCAGTTCTTGACGTGAGTTTCATTTATTACCAAAGCAATCATCTGTTCCTTTGAAATTTTTGATTAAATTTTAGCATTTGTTAGCTGAAAATCCTGTAGGATCCTTCATTTATTTTGGGCAATAAATCAAATAAAAAAATTGTACAAAACGATATTATTTTCATCTGGATTAATGATTGTTTTTTTAAATAGGAGCGATGAAAAGTTAAAACAAATGTCTAACTTTCGATTAGTTAATGTACACAATGGCCTGGAATGAAACAAAGACAAATATTTCTCATTTATTGGTTGCATTTCTGTCAAAGAAACATAAGAATAATATTTTGTAAGAAAGAGAAAAATAAATTTCAGTTTCTTACGACAAGACAAAGAGCTGGTTCGCAGATCATGCATCAATCAGTTATTACCGTAACAAAAGGGAATTTCCAAGAGCACCTTGACGGACTGCTGGCCTTGCACGCCTAGTATCTAATGTTTACTCTTCGCTAATCCACTTCCTCCATTGCCAAGTTTTCTTCTTGTCGGTCTTTAAACTGTTGCTATTTTTAACTTAGTCTTTAATTTTAACTCTGTTCTAAAAATACAACAGTTAAAATTTTAATAAATAATTCTGTGTATTTTATTTAATATTAAAAAAATGAATCATCATTTAATAATCTCTTCTAATTGAAGAAGCCTCTACGCTGGTAGTGACAAACAATTTGGACTCTCCACTGGACACCGACAACTCTACAAGATTTTTAATATAAGAATAAGGACCAAGCATAGGGCACTCTATCCTAACAGTGGCGAGGCTTTAACATCCTTAAAATTAGGGTGGACGAAGTCTCTTCTTAATTTGTAAACCTTGTGCGCCAGGGCGGACGAAATATTTGTAAAAATATTTTTTTTAAATAAAAGAACTGCCTTGCTTGCAGCTGTATGTTGGGCACATACGAGTATGTATCTAGTTTTCTCCGCTAAAACTTTATCTGTGTGATATCGAACTACTTAGATGCATGAAACGTCTGCATGGTCATTTTCCGGAAGCGTTCGCGTAGGCCAGGAGTCCGCAACCTATTTTAAGTAGAGAGCCATTTCTTCTTAAATAATTTTAATAAATCTTACCAAGAGCCGCAAGGATGATAGTTTGAACAACTCTGAAGATCATTTGTATTCACAAATTATTATTTGATGATATTCAGTAACATTTTAATGTTTTATATATTTATTTTCACATATTGCAAAGTAAATAAACAAATAAATAATAACTAAACCTGTGTTTGAATGAAAATGGCGGCAGCCCTATATATTACGTACTGTATTTTAATATAATTCTATTCGATTTCAAACCTATCACATTTAAAATTCTTTTTGAAAAAATATCTTTACTTTAATAAATGAAATTTTCATTTGTTTCAATAAAATTGAAATATACAATGTATTTTGGGCAGGCTGAAGAGCCATACAATTTGGATAAAAGATCCGCAGCGTAGGCGGCTGCTGACAAAGTCGTGTACAGAGTCGTACATGACCAACGGAGAAAAATGAGGGATTCGCCAATTTCAGTTAGAACAAAATAATTAACACGTCTCCTAATTATTTTGGGATTACTCCCATTTACATAAAATTTCCTGTACAAAACAGAAAACTTTTGAAATTAAAGTTTAAGAATTTTAAACAAGTTGATTTTTTAATTAAAATATAAATCTAAAAAAACGTCCTAAGCTCTTATGTAAGCAATTATTAATTCACAACAATAGTGACTAGCAGTATTTCCCGACGAATAAAGACTTTTTATTTCTTATTTTAGGCTCTTTAACCTTGTCGCACTGCATAATAACCAGACAATAAGATTAAAACAATTAAACCATTTTATCCTAAACTTATATCATAAGAAGAGCACAAACAAAACATTCTTCTTGATGAAGTTGCATTTTATAGCCAAGGTTAAAGTAATTAGTGAACGTAATCTGTGCAGCCGTAAGTTGTTTGTTATACGATGTGCTGAAAGAGTGATGCTGCGATACATCGCCAACTCTATGTTAATAATGATTATGCGTTACAATTTATTAATAACAAATGTATCTCTTTCGAGGTCAAATACTGTCCTGTATGTCAAGGTTACAATTCATATCTGATCCGCTCACTCACACAAAGATACATACCATATATACATATGCATACCATATTATGTAAGCATAAATACATAATTATCGCCGCCAACACATTTACTCTATTTAAATAAATAATTACAATAAATATGATAAAATAATCAAGTGGATTTTCTTTTATTCGTTTTCTATTGTTACATAGAGTAAAAAACGATGCTGTATATTTTTAATGACCTTCTTATTTAATACAGCTGTATATAGATGTGTTAGAATAGCAAGCAAGTGATAGAAAATTCAAAAAAAGCAAAAAAAAAGGGATTAGAGAAAAACCGCAAAAAAATAATAGAGCAATCATTTTAAAGAAACTGTGTTACTCGTATAGATTTATGTTAGATCCCATTTCGACCAATCACAAAACTTAACAGATCAAAGTTTAACTGTAACAAGTTTACATCTATTTACCGACAAAAGACTACATTAAATCGTTTAAGTGTTGTTTTTGTTTATTACAGAGTTGCATGCAATGGACACCTGTGGATCATAAACACGCAACATTGTTATTTCTGTAGCAAAAATGATTGGCAGGTTCTACTGTCTTTTCAAATAACTTTCGTCGAGTGTTAATTACAACAGGGTATTTGAATTGTTTTTGTTTAATTTAGAAGATCTTGAAGGTTGTAGCGATAATGTCTCCAAAAGCTATTCACCAGTCAGCGTAATTTAACCTATTTCACCGTGCGGGGGCACGTACCATCGTATTGGGTAGCACTTCTCTACCTTCTAACATATCATGAAGTCTTTCATTTAAGTCACATATTCTTCAGAATTTAGTCAATTGTATTAGTATTATTTTTCAAGAAGTGACTATTGCCCAAGCGTTATCACTAGAGTGATATTGGAATCTTCACAATAGCACAATATGTGGATTTTTTTGGTAACTGTGGATGGCATGGTAGTTATTAGCACCAACTCTACTAAACTAAGCTTCATAAGTCTACAGAAGATACAGATGCAAACTTCCACACGCTGATCTTTATTTTCTGCGGTTGTAAAGCCTGAACTCGATGGTCATGAAAAGGATGCAGTTCATCTCGGAGTAATGTCCACAATTAAAGTTTGTTCCAAATTTGAAATAAGTTCATATAAAACTTATACTTAAAATAACTTCACCAATTAGTTATCTAAGTTTTTTTGCATTTACTATTGATCACCCATTTTATATTTAAATAATTTAATTTATTTATATTTAAAGAGGCAATTGAAAAAGAGTTCGTTCTAATCTTCATTTCATGTAAAGTTCATATAAACCACGGTACGATTTTTAAACGTTTCGAGAATGTGGTCATTTTAGAGTTAAATTTCCATCAGATAAGTTCTACGTCTACTATCAGGCAGAGGAGTTCTTGGCAGTTATCTTGGAGAATGGGCAACTTTTAACCAGGTTGAGTACTGTGGTATTATTTGTCGTGTATTTCGTTTAAGCGGGTACTTTATTATGTTAGGTAAAAAATAATCTTCAACTGTTCGATTTGTCAGGCTGAGTTGACTGAATTATTGTGTTTTCAACTCTGTTCTGGCAGAGTGCAGGCAGAATCTTCTAGTAACGAGATGTCTAGTCTGAGTATCCTCAGAATGATTATGAAGAAGGTAGGAAAGCCAAATTAGATGTCTCTCTAAATATTGCCCCAAAACTATTGTTTAATAGTCTGTCTGGCTCTAGGAATGGATATCTTCATAGTATTCATCGTTATGGGATACGCCCATGAGTTGTCGGCATTCTGAAGCGCAGATTAGGAGTTCAGTCTGGGAAGATACGAGTATCATCTCGTAGTAAGATGATTCCCGACTGCCATGGATATCTCTCATTCCCCTTTGGCCATATAAGTCCTACTAGGTCTCGGTAGGACTTGGTCTTTTTTACCCTTAAATTGAGGTTTTCAAGAATTCCTAGAGAATTATTGCAATAAATACCTGCAATTTAATAATCAACAAGATTTTTTGAAAGTGAGCAACGAAACTAGAATAACGTGAAGCATGCACCATGTTTGCTGGGCCCCTTTTTTTAGCAAATATTTTGAGGATAGTTTTGCATCAAAGTTCTGCTTTTTAATATCTTATTGGTGATCATTGTCTTTCGATACAAAGACAGAAGTAGAAAAAGAAGTTATAATAGAATGGTGACAATAGAAGGTTTAAAGTAATTATATCGGAAAGTAACTATGCTAGTCTGTCCTAGAAATGTTCAGTACAATCGTTTTATATATAAAATACGGTTTATTAGTTATTTCAAATTATGATAAAATAAAAGATGTATCTAAACGGCTTTAACGCATGTGTGGACAAGCCAGCGAGGTCACAGTAATAACGTACTTTTCCTTCGCAATAATAAGTAATTGTTTTCTATTGTAGCGATGCTTTTAGCACCTCTTGTACAATACCTTTATTCATTTAAAACCTTCCTGAAAAAAATATGATTGAATTAACAAACCTTTCTTCAGTTTCCGAACAGTTCTCTCTCGTTACAGACAACACTGTCCATCACCGGACAGTGAGCTGTTAGAAGCACTTAGGAAGAGAAAATCTAATGGCCAAAAACTGGATTCGAACTATGCGTGGGAAACCAGTTCTGTAACTGAGCCAATCCTTTGCTTTCTCACATTATTTTTATCATTCGGACGCACCTAACCAAGGAATCTGTAGAAACCAACATAAGTGCAAAGTCAAAGGCCGCACATTGGGTATCCGGTGGCGAATTTGGTGATGGTTGGGTTTTAATTTCTGTAAGCCAGGCAAAGAAAGCAAAGCAGTGTACATACCGGAAGTCGGAAGCTATCAATTTAGTGGTTGGCCGTGAGGAAAGAACTCGTACTTTCTAATACTGGTTAATCATCTAAAAAAGAATGCTGGTAGGTGAGACTACGAGCAAACAATGAGAGACAATTCCGTGGGATTGATTGCTACCTTGCCACGTTCCTTAGTGAAGCCTAGTTCTGCCTGGCTACACTTTCTTTGACACTAACTTAGAGATGATACGCTGGGATGGTACCTGAGGATCTATTAGTACAATTATTTCTAGGGAATTCTCCGGGCAAAGAAGGGTAACGTGGTTAGGGAGATTTGAGGAGAGAGCCTGAAGTAATGTGACAAACGCTTCCGGAATTGAGAGGGTGTATTGTGGGAGTTTCAACTTCAGATACTTTTACCGCCTCGTAAATGCATTTCGCGTCATTAAAAAACTTTTTAATCGAAAATGTTTAAAAATATCATTTGCATAATGAAAATTATTTTCTGTCAGCAATTTAAAAACAAAAAAATTAACCGTACTTTGAAGACCATACTGAAATAAACGTTTTGTTAAATACAGTAGAAGAATGAACCTAAATATGTAAATCATAAATAAAGGATTAATAAAAAGAATCTAATCTACTGCTCACATCTTAATAATGTTGTTTTTCATGATCCAGAAATGTTCTGTACCAAACTGGTCACTGATTTCAACACCTTATGGATGAATTTAGCAAATATCAAATAAATCCACCGAAAATCCAATCGTTATGGAATTCTAGAAGTTTAATTAGTCTTGGAGAAGATTCTTTGAATAATAAGTATTTACTTTCTAGGTCTTCTGTATAGATGTGAACAATTTTTGGAATCTCTGGACTCAACCACTTTTGATCTGCTTTTACGACCGCCATTACTTGATGAATGAAGAGCATTTTGGATACAAATCTTATCCAAAGTTTTAGGGCAAAGATCTTTTACATCAGGCAACGGGATTTCTATTTTTCTCCACCTAACTCCTTTTGCCTTGTGGCCCGCAGAAGCAGCGCTACCATCGGGTCCTGCCCTGTACCATTTTACTCATTCCCTTAAGAAATTCCATAACTGAGCTCCCCTATCTTTCATTGAATTCTTCTTGTATAATAGAATGCCTCTTGCTCTCTTGTCAGTGGGGCTGCGATATCCAAGAACTCTTTGGCCTTACATCCGCTATCTATTCTCTCAACTTACGTTTCTAACTCTACAGTTGCTCCTACTTCTTACCCTTAGTGATAAATTCAAAATCCAAAAATTCTACCCCTTAAAACAAGCAAGAGTAAGGAACAATAACAGAGTAATAATGTAAACCAAACAACGTTGAAGTTAAAATGAGATAAATTGTATCAGATCCCAATACTTGTCAATATACTTCAGCATGAAAATATACTAAATTTTATGATTGTTGCAACCACAATCTCTGGGAGAAGTTTCAAACCGAAATGACTTGTAAGTGACCAATCTCTATATCAAGGTCTACATAAATTTATAAATAATCTGTATTAAAATACCAATCGCATATTTAATTACAGGAATAGTTAGGTTATGTAATGCATAAAAGTAATACAATATTCTGTATTTCTAAGCGCATAATACTTGCAAGTTACCGAACAGTAGATGTTGGTAAAAAGAGATGTAACTGTGTAGTGAGGTTCAAGGTTATGTCTCCCATTGGAGGTTACAGATAGCAACAGTTCTGTTACTCAGGAACCAAAGAAAACATTAATTCCTAATCAAGTCTCTCACATTCTGCTATTGTTTCAGTTAAACTAGTACTACTTCCTAAAACTTTAAGCACACTACGATTCTTATTTATTGTACAAATGTTGGATGCTAGTTTTTCACTAACGAGTCCAGGTTTTGCCCAAAAAAAGCACTTATTTATCTATCCCCTTATCCAATCCTGAAAATAACATCATCGAATCCTTAGATCGTCCTACCAGGGAGGGGTTCTTTACTTCCTGGTATTACCTTTCTTAGCTGGAACTCTATTAGCCCGACGGCCTTGTCACTTCTTCCGATTACGTTCATTTATGTTACCTTGGTTTTTCCTTACCGCACTTTTTCCAAGTGACCTTAATTCTATCAAAAAACTGTCCAGTTGATTAATGTTTTCCTTTTCACTTGTTCAAACGCTTTATAATTTCATTAATTATTTTTACCCCTTTCAATTTTCTTTGTGTTTAATTAGTAAGTTTTCATTTTTTATTAATCACACGCGCTCATAATGAAATTGTTGAAGAGTGTTCACGCTAGATTTCTGTTACAATCCGCTCTGCTTCACCAAAAATCCATAATCTACAGGACAACCTGATCGTATAAGCCACAGAAGGCATTTTTAGAATAATTTGAACACAAAATTTATGCAGAAATACAATGTAAATTTAACGACTAAAAGTAGTCTTAATATTCTTGACAAAGTACAGAAGATCATTGGAAATAGAACTGAGGTGACCTAAACCCAAAGCCAATTGCACCACATCCCATAACACCTGCAGCGCCACTGTGACCACCAGCACCAAACCGAAATTAACCCAAGAACTTCTCACCTCCAGTCTTCAATCATTTCCACCGACAAAATCTGCAATTGGGCGCTAAATATTATGTGTTACTATTGGTTGACCACTGCCGGCCATTTAGATATATTATTAATTTTTCTCTGCTGTTATCAGTTTTTTAAGGTTAGCTGATCTGACTTTTGGTAGGCACACAGATGTGCGCTGGTTCTCACAAAACTGTCAATTCTTTTTCTTTTTCTTTATTCTGTTTACTAAAGAGGGGTTAATATTTAAGCTGAATGACATTTTTCAAATAAACCTTTAAAATTTGAAGAAAGTATGCATTAAATTTTGAGATTTACAAGTAAAGTGAGGTAAGTTCTATTTACTTGGATCTATTGCTAGTTTTGTGAAGAAGAATATTTCCTAAGTAAGTTGCAGGAATTTAGCGATTTTCCAACTACTCAAAGACATTGAGAGAATTAATGATGAATATCAAATAACAAATTTTATTTATAGGAATGAATGAGATGACTAAACAGACATATATATTTTTGAATAATGGTCTAAATATCCAAAACAATATTAACCTTGCTAAAGGCGGTCGAGGACCTCAATCTCTCCACTTGGAGGAACTAACGACTAAACAAAAAAAAAAAAAAAGGAGAGTTTATAGAAAATACAAGGGGCATCGAAAGAAATCGTCGTGATTTTCAGACATCATGATAATGTAATGAATATCATGTAAACGCGATTAAATAAAAAATCGAGATATTTGTTGTCGATAACAACAAAACAATAATAATGACGATGACGATATTGAAGAGAAGTAGAAATGAAGGACACTAGAGCTATAATAGATACTTTAAATTGTGTCAGCCTTGAGATGGTCAACTATTTTTTACTTTGTTTTTTTTTTCTAAATTCTAAATAATTGTTTTATAGCTAGTTTTGTCTATAACAGGGCTTCTTAAACTATGGGTCGCGACCCCAAATGGGGTCGCGTAGCAAAATTCTGCGGTCGCGAGAGATTTTAATGTCAAATATTTATATATACCATTTTATAACAACACTAGAGTTGGCGGAATACAGTGGACTTGCAGCGTCTAGACACGCGCATTTGTTGAAGGTTTTGAGCTATCTCCACCGACAGCAGTAAACGATCGATGATCGCTATTATTATACTATTATTATCCATCTCATTAAATTTTTTTTTACTTATATTTTAATTTAATACTTACCACGCAACTACTTGAATATATTCGAGCGAATTAAGACGGTCAGAATCCACTTTTATTTTTGAAACTATAATAAACACAATTTTACAATTTTTTGTGCAATTTTTTAATTTTAGATTTTTGTATGTTTCAAAACGAATTCTAAAACTATATATTTTCTTATGTATATGTGTAAGGGTCCAGCTTTTCATAACATTTTGTAGAAAGTCATTGGGATACTTAGTTTTTAAACAAGAAAATAAATTTTATTTAATTTAGGTAGTTTACTCTCTGAATTGTTTTGTAATCGGGGTTATAAGAATTAGGACAAGGAGGAAAATCACTAATTAAATTAAGGCGCCACGGTAGCCGAGCGGGTTAAGAGGCGAGACCTGCAAAGCTAATATGCATTGTGGTACTGGGTTCGATTCCCGGTCTTGGCCTTGGATTTTATTTAATGGTTAAATGAGAAATAGTAAAGTACGTTTGCAATTCGCCTCCGTCCACGACACCTAGTAAATGGTAGTTGGACGTTAAGCCCCGCCTGAAAAAATAGGCGATTACTTTACTTTAAATTACGAAAGGTGTAGGAACCGCTGAGTCGACACCGTATCATATATAAAAACTGGGCTACTGGCTGGCCAGGGTCTCACTCTTTTTTCGGAGGGCCCGTTGTCCAGCGGAGGAGCCAGCTGTCTAGCAGAGGAGCCAGCTATCTAGCAGAGGAGCCAGGGGTCTAGCGTGGAGCCAATGGTCTGAAGGTACAGAGGACTGATGCGGTTGAAGGAGATCGTCGGCTGGATGGTCCTGTTGGCTGGTAAGTGGTAACCCAGTGGTAATTTAATTACGGTATTGGTTGAGCCCCAGTCGGGTCGACTCAGTGGTTGCTAGGTCTGGATTGATACTTGTAGTTAGAGGGTTGGTTTATGTAAGGTGTGGAGCGTAGGATCCGATTTACTTTGGGGTATTTGTTGATAATTTGTTTGTCCTTTTTTTTGTTATTGTAAATAAATTATTTTAAATTATTGTAAATAAATACTATGGCCAAAATCTGTAATTATATTGAAGTGTGGTTGGAGTGACCAGTTCCTGTTTCCTCACCGTGCGGGTTGGCAAGCGCCCCTTACAATTGGTGTCAGGTGTGGGGTGTTGCAAGAATACACCACGAACCCCAGTTAGCAGTTGCCTATCCAATAAATAAAAACAATAATAAAATTGTTAGAATAATCCGTCAGTCGGGCAACGTGGAGCGCGCGCGGTGCCAGCTCAGCAATCATTAGTAGGTCAGTAATCGGACAGCAATTTTCTTATTTCCTGGAGTTTACGTTGTTACGTATTGATGATCCAGCGGTATGTGATAATTAAAGAGTTACTTCTATTAATTCGGAGACCGGTGGGAATGGGAGGTTCGAGAAAAAAAAAAAAATTTCCTTTGTCAGTAGCCGTTGTCTATTCGGTAAATAAATCAAATAAATATTTATTCATTAACAATAATTAATAATATCAGATTAACTGCCTTTAGTGAAGAAAAAAATAAATTGAATGAACGATTATGTGGAATTAGCCAGTGCAATTGTGAAATAGAGTTGTTTAGTAAAATAAATAAAATATTATTATCGTTATTCACTCGTTTTATTAATAATTATATATTTCGAAAATGATGGGGCTTTAAATTATCTGTTAGTAATTTTATTGTAAAATATTTTATTTAAAATATCAATTGTTTTCTTTTACTTCACTATTTAGTAGAATTGTTTTGACTTCTGTTAAACGAGAATCTATCGCAGAATTTATTAATTATATAAAAAAAAAAAAAAAAAAAAAGAGAAAAAAACCCAACACTAGATAGCGAACATTATAATCGCAGGGGTTCCATCGCTATCAACTAGTCGTCCATCATGTCAACGGAGCGAATTAAGGAGCTTGAGGCGCAACTTCAGACCTTGCGGGCGGCCAATGAGTCATTTAGTCGCCGGGAGGAAGCTCCTCGGAGGGACTTATCCTTACAAAATCTAATAAAACCCTGGTCGGGCGAGGAGGGGTCGCTACCTGTTGAAGAATTTTTCGCGAAGTTTGAAAGGGTCGCCGCGAGCGGGCGATGGGACGCGGCCGATAGACAGATGATTTGCGAGGCCAAGCTCACGGGGGCCGCAGCTACGTATATCGCGTCACATCCGGAATTGATCAGCCCGGAAAGCAGCTTCGCGTCATTCAAATCTGCACTGCTAGAGAGGTTCAAGGACGTGCAGACCCCAGATTACTATATAAGGGAATTAGTGAGCGCTAGGCAAGGCCGAGATGAGACTGCCCAGGCCTTTGCTGATAGGGTCACCTCCCTTGGCAACCGAATTCTGTTCAAAGCGGAAACAGAAGTGGAGAGCGTATGGGGGCGTAAGGAGAAGGAGCGTAGAGTGTTAGCGGCTTTTATAGCTGGCGTAAGGGGAGAGGCGGGGTGATTGCTGGCTTTTCTGCCGCCCACAGACCTTCGCGAGGCAGTACAGAGGGCTATGGCCGTGGAACAAAAAACGAACAGGGAACCTGTCTCTCGAGAAAGCTTTGCAGTTGAACGGGAGGATCCAAGCAAGGGAAACGTGATGGAGACCACGAAGAACCTTCTTACCTGTTTCCGATGTGGACTTCCGGGCCATTTTGCGAGGGAATGCCACACCCCGCCTATTAAAAGGAATCTAACGGAACCCAGGGGCCGCGCCCTAGGGCCTTGTTTTACCTGTGGGCAATCGGGCCACCTAGCTCGGTGGTGTCGACGTGGAAATCGTATAAGTGCGGCAAAAATGGTCAGTAAAAACCCAAAAGGAAACGATCTGGCAGAGGCCCCGAATGGGGCACAAAAATGTGCCACCATAACTAATATCCTGTTAAACGGAGGAGGGGGATTGGAGGTCGGTGTTAATATTAACGGGATTACACGCTGTTTATTGTTAGATACCGGGTCAGAAATTACAATACTTAAACGGCCGGTACATGATGTCCCACTGGAACCAGCCGATATTGGGGCCACCGGGGTAACCGGAAACCCACTGAGAATTCGAGGGCAGCAGAATACACGATGTACACTGAAAGCGAAGACCTTATCTCACAAAGTATACATCGCGGACTTAAAAACTCGTCTGGATGGAATACTGGGACACGATCTCATGAGGCGAATGGGAGTTACAATTGACTTACGCCAACCCAGCCTAGAGGTCAAACCGGTTCAGGTTGCTAGCCAGGAAGTAGGTAGTGGGGAGTTGAGATTCGGTGAATTGGTCCGAGCTGTAGATACAGCTATCGAACGATGGTATAAATGTCACCCCCAGCCCTACCCTGTCACGAGAGGCAGGCTTAGCGGGATACCTTTAAGAACAGGGGAAGAGTCATCCGGAAGCGGATCTCTCCCGCCTGACCCAGAAGGTGGCAAGCAGGAAAGAAAAAATATAGAGGGCTGCATTGATAAGTGTGGCAAGGGTGGTACCGCTCGTAAATTGGTGTGGGTTCGTTCGTTGAACGAGGTGGAAGTACCACCAAAGTCAGAACGATTAGTACAGGTAAGGTACCCTGAGGGAATTGAACAAGAAGTTATGATTGAGCCGGTGGAGGTGAAGCAAAAAGGGGTACGAGTGGCGCGTGTTCTAGGGGCAAAACCCAATGTATGCACCAAAGTAATAAACCTGACTAATCGGGGAGTGAAAATCGAGAAGAATCAGGTGTTAGGTTATGTTGAGGGAATCGAGAAAAATGAGGAACGGAACGGAAAAGAACGTAATGTGGGTGTAATTAGTGCGGAGTTATTAGCGGAGCTAAGTCGTAAAACGGAGCACCTTTCCTCGAAAGAGCAGCAAGCTGTATTGAATGTACTGAAGAAACATGCGGCCGTGTTCCAAGACCCAGGGTTAGACGGGCGTGGTTGTGCACTAGAAGTGTTTCACCGAATACCTACAGGGGACGCTCCACCTATTATTAAAAGACCTTATCGTGTCCCTTACTATTTACGAAATGAAATGAAAACGCAAATTCAAGAGTTGCTACAAAAGGGTATTATTGTGCCCTCAGATAGTCCTTGGAGTGCCCCGGTAGTTTTAGTCAAAAAGAAATCCGTGGAAGGCGAGGGCGAGCAGTGGCGTTTCTGTACCGATTACAGAGGCCTCAATGTAGTTACGAGGGCCGACACCTACCCTCGGCCTCTTATACAGGAGACTTTGGAGGGACTTGGCCGTAGCGTATATTTCACTACACTTGATCTGGCTAGCGGGTATCACCAGATTCCCATCCACCCCGATGACGCGCATAAGACCGCTTTCAGTACCTCCGAAGGGCACTTTGAATATCGCCGCATGGCGTTCGGATTACGTGGAGCACCCGCAACGTTCCAACGGTTGATGGACCGATTGTTAGCAGAGGTTAAGGGAATGGAATGTTTTGTATATTTGGATGACGTAATAGTTTTTAGTCGTGACATCGAACAGCATGCATCCCGAATAGACCACATTTTAGGGATTTTCGCCCAGGCAAATTTGAAAGTAAAAATAGCTAAGTGCAAGTTTGCACAAACTGAGATGAATTACTTAGGCCATTTGGTAACGGGGGGAGGCGTGAAACCTGACCCCGCGAAGTTGAGCGCCATCCGCGAATATCCGGTTCCACAAGATGTGTCCCAAGTGCGTGCATTCCTAGGTCTAGTGGGGTACTACAGGCGCTTTATTGAAAATTTCGCCGAAATAGCCACGCCATTGACATCCTTAACAAAAAAAGACGAACCCTTCTATTGGGGAGTGGCACAGAATGAGGCCTTTGATATTCTCAGGCACTGGTTATGTTCAGACTCTGTGCTCGTGTACCCAGATTTCCAGGAGCAGTTCATCCTAGCTACCGATGCCTCGGGCGTCGCCTTAGGGGCTGTCCTTTCTCAAAAAAACAATGGGCACGAACGGCCTATTGCCTATGCCAGCCGTCAACTCAACCATGCTGAGCGGAGATATGCTACAGTGGAGAGGGAGCTGTTTGCCGTTGTCTGGGCCACCGCGCAGTTTCGGTGTTATTTATACGGCCGTCGCTTCAAACTTGTTACCGACCACGCGCCACTGCGGTGGATGCTTAATTTAAAGGATCCTTCATCTAGATTCACGCGATGGGCGCTTAGGCTGATGGAATTTGATTATGAAGTCGAACACAAACCGGGAAAACGCCACACTAATGCGGACGCTTTAAGCAGGGCCGTGGGCGTAGTCCTTTTGGATAAGAAAGTTAGAGAGCAACTAATGAGAGATCAACAACAACAACCCTGGTGCCAGACACTCCTGGAAAAGTGTCCCCAGCGTGTGTGCGCCGATAATGATGGAGTGTTGTACTGGGTTAATCCGGAATACCCAACAGAGGGGCGAAGGCTGTTAGTGCCAGAGAGGTGGAAAACCAAGGTCATACAACAATGTCATGACCAATCCTGGGCGGGCCACCCAGGCAGCCGCCGAACGCTGAAGCTGGTCCAATCCAAATACTTCTGGCCTTCCTTGGTTCAAGACATCAAGAACTATGTGTCCGAGTGTGACGCTTGTGCCCGTAGGAAGAGTCCTGTGGGACTCTCAGCCCCTTTAGGGAAGTCTTATGTAGCTTCTGCCCCATTTGAAATGATATCCATGGACATTGTGGGGCCGCTACCAACGACAGGAAGAGGAAATAGGTATCTCCTGACATGTATTGATCACTTCAGCCGATACGCAGAAGCCATCCCCTTGCGAGAACAAATCGCGTTCGTAGTTGGCGAAAAGTTTGGTGGTACACCTCATCACCAGACATGGTGTACCCCGGCGATTACTCACCGATCAGGGTAGGAATTTTGTGTCCGATCTCAAGAAAAGTCTCTGCAAGTGCTTAGGAATTAAGAAAATCCAGACTACGCCATATCATCCTCAGAGTAATGGCATGGTAGAAAGGCTTCATCGCACCTTAGTAGAATCCTTATCGCACTATGTGCGGAAGGATGGCAGGGACTGGGATACATGGATTCCATTCATTTTAATGGCCTATCGTTCAATTCCTCATTCGGCGACAGGATACTCCCCCAATCGTGTGATATATGGCCGGGAGTTAGAGAACCCATTTGATTGTAGGGTGGACCATGTGGGAGAGACCGACCATCGTCATACGCTAGAAGACTTAGCTGATAGACTAAAAGAAGCGTACCAAGAAGTGAAAGAGCGAAGTAGGTTAGCCGCTGAGGAGCACGCTCGCTACGCCAATCAAACGAGGCAAAGTCGCCTGTTTGAGGAGGGGGAGCTCGTGTTCTTGCACAACCCCGTGCCAGGACCAGGGACCGCGAAAAAATTCAGTAAACCCTGGGAGGGGCCTTTTCCGGTGGTGCGGCGACTATCCGAGTTAACCTACCAACTGAAGGTCAAGGGAGACCGGTTGGTCACAGTACATATCAATCGCCTCAAACCTGCAAGAAGAGGAGTCCCCATAGAACCCTTGGAATTGCAGGATGTAAGCGAAGGGCCGCGGAGGGAAACGACAGGTAGCCCCGAGCAAGAAGGCGAGGGTGACATAGACGAGATGGTTCTACCCCCCCGCAGTCCCAGCCCTATAGGTGACCGAAGAGATAATATCCGAGCGGAGGAAAGCCAAGGGTCTGGAGAGTCGTTTGGAAGTGCGAGTTCCCGGCGCGAGCGCTTGGACGATTTGTCAGAGGAATTCTCGCGGATGTGGCCCGACTCCCCGGAACCGGAACCGGAACCGGTGGAGGACGCAGATTGGGTACCACCCCTTCCCGTAACCCCGAGACCCAGGTCCCCGTACGCGCTACGCCAGCGACACGTCGTAAGAGAATGAATTGAATGAATTGAGCGTCAAAGTACAACGGAGCTTGGCCACCTTAGAAGCGGAAGTGACTAACATTACCGTCGGTCTCCGAGCGTACATGGGGTATTCTACAGTGTTGAGGAATCTGGAGCTGGTCACGCTAAGATCGCTAATAGAAATAAGTAGGTTACACCCAGCCATTGAGTCGACTACAGTAAATGGGTTTAGCTCGGAGCTCTTACCACCAAGGGAGCTAAGCGAAATTCTATCTCGGGTGAAGAATTCTTTACCCACTGGGTCGTAGCTGGCCACAGGACACCATTCCATTGCCAAGAGCTCCTTCAGTCGAACCACCAGCGAAGCGTAGCATCAGTTGCGGTATAAGCAGTACCAGTAGCCGTGGTAGCAGGAACAGTAAAAGCAATAGCAGTAGCAGAAGAAGCGGTGCAGCATTTAAGTGGCAGTAGCTGCAGCAGCAGCAGAACCAGTGGCATTAGAAGCAGTAGCAGCTGCCGCAGTCGCAGTTGCAACAGTAGCAGTTACAGCAGAAGTTGAAGCAGCAGAGCACCAGTAGCAGAATAAGTGGCAGCAGCAGTTGCAGTAGGAACAGCTGCAGCAGGCGCGTAGAAGAGGCTGCTAGGGTGGCAGTAGCAGCCGATCAGGAGCAGTAGCTTTAGCAGCAGAAGCAGTCTCAGTAACATAGCCGTTTTTCTTTTCTATCAGTTCTGATTTAATTATACTAATTTTGAAAATAGTAATTACAGTAGCTGCAGCAGCAATAGGAATAGAGCTAAGCGTAGCAACAGTAGCAGTATCCGCGATAGAAGTAGCTGCAAGAACCGTTGCAGCAGTTGCAGTAGAAGCAGCCGCAGTAGCAGAAGTAGTGGAGCCGTAGGACCAGCAGCTGTAGACGCAGGAAGCCGCGACGGTAGCAGTTACCGCAGATGCAGTCTCACTAACATAGTTTCTTTAAACGTAGTATAAGTAAAATAGAAGTAGTAAACTTAGATCAGGAGGGTGTGAAAAGTGTAGCCTCAGGGGCTTCACTTTTGAAAAGGGGGGCAGTAATGTAAGGGTCCAGCTTTTCATAACATTTTGTAGAAAGTCATTGGGATACTTAGTTTTTAAACAAGAAAATAAATTTTATTTAATTTAGGTAGTTTACTCTCTGAATTGTTTTGTAATCGGGGTTTTAAGAATTAGGACAAGGAGGAAAAGCAATAATTAAATTACGAAAGGTGTAGGAACCGCTGAGTCGACACCGTATCATATATAAAAACTGGGCTACTGGCTGGCCAGGGTCTCACTCTTTTTTTGGAGGGCCCGTTGTCCAGCGGAGGAGCCAGCTGTCTAGCAGAGGAGCCAGCTATCTAGCAGAGGAGCCAGGGGTCTAGCGTGGAGCCAGTGGTCTGAAGGTACAGAGGACTGATGCGGTTGAAGGAGATCGTCGGCTGGATGGTCCTGTTGGCTGGTAAGTGGTAACCCAGTGGTAATCTAATTACGGTATTGGTTGAGCCCCAGTCGGGTCGACTCAGTGGTTGCTAGGTCTGGATTGATACTTGTAGTTAGAGGGGAATATTCAACGGGGTTGGTTTATGTAAGGTGTGGAGCGTAGGATCCGATTTACTTTGGGGTATTTGTTGATAATTTGTTCGTCCTTTTTTTTGTTATTGTAAATAAATTATTGTAAATAAATACTATGGCCAAAATCTGTAATTATATTGAAGTGTGGTTGGAGTGACCAGTTCCTGTTTCCTCACCGTGCGGGTTGGCAAGCGCCCCTTACAATATGTATATGTATATTGTTGCCTAATAAATAAATCATCAAAAAATATTAATTTATTTTTCTTTTATATTTGTATGGGGTCGTCAAGAAACTCGCAATCATAAATGGGGTCGTGAATGACAAAAGTTTAAGAAGCCCTGGTCTATAACATTGATCAGAGACTCTGACTCCTTTCGTATGAAAACAAATGCCCAGCTATTTCTTCAAGTTTTAAAACTTCATCTTGAATTCATGAATTGTAATAATTAGAAAATAATTAAAAAAATATTTTATTATTTTCTTTTAACGAAACAGTTGTGCATCTATTGTCGAGCACCTTGAATAAACCCATTTTCTTGACACATGACAGCAAATTGTCTGGTATAGCCCAATTATTTTGTCTGCTTTACATTCCTTTGTGTTAGAATATTTTGTGTTTAAAATGAATGTCTTATATTTTATTACAATTTAAATCTTTTTTTCCATGGAATACTGTGAAAAATAAAATGTATTTAAGAAAAAAAGACGATCTCGAGACCTTCATGAAATTTCTACAACTCTGATATCTACAGGTTTCTTCATCATACAGTGGGAGAAATAATTTATAAGGGAAGGAATTAGCTCATGCCGGAAGTCTCGTGTACCAATCCAGGTGTTAGATTTTCTAGGGTCATCAGCAGCTGATTCTTCGATGATGGAAAGTATTGACTGCAATGACAGAACACTGCAGGGAAAGCCGAAAGTGGACAGAAAATGGATCTGAACGCCAATCAACTTAGATGTTTACTCGCCTTAATAAAATAATATTACATTTATTTATTTTATTTTTTATTTACAATTTATTTACAAAGAAACTATAAAGTATTTACAGGAGTACCAATAAGGTAATTCTAGCTCCATCACAGTCTTAGTATTATCACACAGGCTAAAAACGAAGTAAAATTTTGATTAGAGGGAAAAATTGCGCAAAAACCTCTACAATGTAAAGTAAAATGCTAAAGCCTAAATTAAACTAACGTCTGAGTATATGTTTAACTCTTTTATGTTTGTATTGAGAGTTAATATCGTATCTTCCTGTCTGGCTGTAAAGAGTTATGTCACTGTCTTGTAGTTTGGTAAAAAATCTGTGTGCACTATTTCTAAATATGTCCTTGATGTACGTGGAGTCAGTATTTTTGTGGAGCGTCTCGATGTAAATTTACCTGGGTGAGTCAGTGGCCAGACTTAAGAATTTGTTCTGAATGATTTGAATACATTTATGTGATGAAAAGTAAATAAAAGTGAGATAGAATGAAACATACGCTGTATGGCTTGGTAATTGGCCGCAATCAGTATTCTTTCTGGCAGAGTAATTCACTCAATTATTAACCGATTACGCCAAATGAATGTTACTAAAATTATTTTGATGTGGTTTTTGCAAGCTTTTGAACTTTGCATTCCAAGTTTTGCATATACTGCTATTTAACCGTTTTGTAGAAAATTACGAAAAGGGAAGCTACAAAAAAATAAAGTGAAACGTTGCAACAATCTTGTTTCGATATGGAACTTGAGTGTAAATAATGTCTTACTGCATTTCGTCAAGTTTCATAAGAAAGAACTTAAAAACAAATGTATTTGAGAAGGCGGTTTCTTCAGGCGCACAATTCGAATTCGAATAATCTGAGTTATAATAAATTCCCAAAAAAATAAGTAAAAATAATATATTTCAACGAGAGAAAAAATGTATTAGTTGGGTTTAAGTGAAAATTGCTGGACAATATAATCACTATTATTGCATTTTTTTTTAGCCTTGAATGGTAGATTTAAGGGCAATCTACCTGTTTTAAATATAGTTCAGAAGGAATAGTGGCATTACGCAAGGACTATGTTCACAAGGAGCAAAACCTTTTTATTTTACGTCATATTGTTAAAGAACTGCACGAGAGAGTGGCAGCATGAGAGTGAACTGGAGTAGAGTTGACCGACCGTGAATCTAGTCTATTTGCAGGCAGACACGGCTCCAACGGCAAGGTCAAGGGAAGTCATGTACGTAAATGAGGAAATCACGCCGGTAACATTCATACTTTCTTCTCTCCCAAGGCGGTCGTTCATCTGGTCTGATCACAGTTACTAGTGAGGGCTGGAAAGATTCAGCTTTGCTACTTCAAAAATTGTATTTACTTATTGACTCTATCGCAGAAGAAGTTGCCGCTTTAAACGTTGAATGGAGTTGTCACGAAGAGTAAGAGATGAGAGCTGAAGAACTAATGATTAGGATGACTAACATTATATAGATGTTACATAGATGAGAATGAAACATTGTGGTGAGATGATATTAAATATACTTGTTAGTGCACAATATATGTGTTTCTATTTTAGAGTATTGGAATAACTAACATGTGGTTTGTGGGTTAACAACATTATTAGTATTTAGAATTGTATGCTAAGTTTTGTGGTTAATTTGGTATCTGGTTTAGGGTTTTGGATTCGGAGAGGGATAAAATGTGGTAAATACCATCTTAATTGATAATTGTTGTTAGCGTTTATTATTCATATATGTACAAATATTTATTGTTTGTAGAAAAGAGTTATGAGTTATAAGAGAATAAACTCCGTTGCACATAATCCTGGTGTTTGATTTGGATCCAATACAATGCCTGATGAATTTATTATCGATTGTTTAATGAAACGTAGAGTAAAGCGTTCGTTATTCGACAAAGCAAAGAATAGAGACGATAGATATCGTAATGCCTTGCTGATTTAGATGACTAATGTTTTGAAATCCATTTCCGCAAATACAAACATTTCCTTAATGATTCCAGTTTAATAGTTGAATACTTAAAAAGACATTTTTTACTTAGACGAGTTTAAGTATTGACTTTAAGAGGGGCAAGATATTGCGCATCTGAAGTAAGCTGTGAATACTATTTGCAAATACATAAATTTTTTAATCAGTACACACAAAGGAAAAAAATAATTAATTCGAAGATTAATGTGCCAAAATAGGAGTCTTCCGGTGACTAGATTATAGAAAAGATTACAAAACCTTTGGCGCAGCAAGTCTGAAAAGGCCAAGGTCCCCAGTCGGTGCAGTTTGTGTGGAGTGGTATTGACTAAACCGCTGCGAATCTCTTGTGCTTTTTTTTTTTGTTTTATTTGCGATCTTCGCTCCTTGTAGCTTCCTTCATTTTTCCAGAATACTTGGGTCAACACTTTACGGACCAAAGTTGGTACAGAGCTGGGTTGTTTCACAAACAGGACATGGGCATTACTAAAATGTAAGACCATTTTTTGATGCGCAAATAATTTTTTATATTTTTTATTAAAAATTTACAAATGCTCTAATATAAGTAAATCAGCTATCTTCAGAGACGAGAAAGAAATCCTAACCCAATGACTCTACACAAGTAACATTTAATCACAGCTCTTTATCGCTATTGAATTCACCATGAATCGCCGCTTCAAACTAGGATTTTGGGAAGAATGAGTGCAGGCGCGCGAATACGCCTACACCCAGATGCGGTGGGCTCGTAACTAAGAGCGGTAGAGTGCCCAAGGGGACGGTGCAAGAAATAATATTAACAAAGGAAAATGAAATAATGGATAGGTGTATAGAAGAAAAGCGGGAAGGTGCTTACCCTCTGGTGCAAGGAGCGATGTGCGTGAGGTATGTTGACAAGACGCCTGAGAAGCAATGAGAGGAAAAGGAAGCTATGGAGCGGAAGCGCGTGTGTAGGACTCTGAGAAAGGTAGGCAATATTTGGGCTCAGGTTCAGAGAGGCGTAATGGAAGTGGAAGTGAGGTAAGCGGAAGAGGAAAGGGGAATAGTGCAATAAGTGCACTAGATGCGGTTAAGGGAAGAGTAATAGTGCAATAGATGCACTAGATGCGGATGAATATGCGTATGCTCGAGAAGAAGTGGACTGTATAAGTGGGTATCCGGTCCGGAGGACCAATGAGATTATTGAGTTTTACAAAATATAGAATGTTGAACCAATAAAATACATGTATACTATTAGAATAGCATTTATAACATTGAAGTGTTAAAAGATGCAGAGAAACATATAAATGAGACCACAATACTTAGTACTTAAAATCTCTCAAAAAATAACAGCATTTTACAAAGAGGAGTTCTACCGATCCCTTTCGTAACATCGTTTGATATTTTAAAGAAACTTAACTTTCACCCATTGATGAATTATTTTCTTTCACGCAGGGACGAATTAGATAAATGGCAACCCAGCTGAATACAGTAACACTGTAGATCCATGGCTTTATGGAGATTGTTTAGACCTTCTATTTAGAACCACAATTAGGTACATGTAGTGGAGACCTAAGAACTGCGTAGTATAAATAAATTCACATGGCCAAAAGTCAAATATTTGTTAAAATAAACGTAAAAAACAAGATAAAATTAAAGACAAGATTTAAAAAAAAGAGATATAAAAATTAAAGACATAAAATTAAAAGTATTCAACAAAGAAACAATATTTTACATTAGTACAAAATAGCAAAGCTTAATTTGAACATTTTTAACAACTTTTTGTCCCCCGCGCTTCTTTGAGTTGTGCTGAAACAGGTTGCCAACATGCAAATTTCCCACAGTTTCAAAAAATAAAACGGTATAAACGAAAACATGATTAACTTTTTTTCTTTATTTAATTTAAAACGCCAACCAGCTATTAATGGAACAGGATTCTTTGTTTGAAGCTGTGGTGATCGGCCGCAGGTAAGAGAAGTGGAACCATTCGGTCGTTCCAGCTGTAATTAGGTTGCTTCATCTAATTTGAGGCTCTTGAAATGTGAGAGACTTCAATGTCACGTGCCACTTTGATCAAATAATCATGAATATCCGACTATTTGAAGGCCACCAGAGAGAGCATCAGTTAGTTCGTGAATATAATTAATCTCAAAGAAACAAAATTGAGTCGTCAGAACATGAGAAATTTTTTTAGATCGTCTACTGTTTCTTATTCACATGAATGATTAAAATAAGGTCTCAAGGTTTCATGGGTCTTGTATGTGGAAGTGATTTGAATTCAGAAAATGAATATCTTCAAAACTAGAATGATGATAAGGACTGCAGAAAAATTAATTTGATGTTCCACAATTAACTAGATCTTTTGTCTAACAATTCAGCCTCAATCTATAACAACATTCTTGTTTCTTCTCCCAGCTAGATATTATCAAATTTTCATAATTGATATTTCACTGAAAATATTTGATCGGAGTTTGTTGAGTCCGAAAAATTGGTTTTTAGAAAATGCATGTGGTAGCCCAAAATAGAAAAGTCGTAGAAAGCTCAAAATAAGTGACTCGAGCGGGACTTACGAGTAGAAGTAAAAAATATCAGTTTATAAAACGGATTTTTTTCCTTTTTAAACATTTCATTAGATGGGTACTTATGATTTTATATTTTTTCATCTTTTAGTGATTACACACTTCTGGTCAATTGAAAGTAAAAAAGTAAAGTAATCGCCTCATTTTTCAGGCGAGCCTTAACGTCCAACTACCATTTAGGTGTCGTGGACGGTGGCGGAAGCTCATACTTTACATAAACATTTATTTTCTAATAGATAAAAAGAAGCTATACGCAGGATTCGAACTAGAGACCTCCCACTTATAAAGTCACGCTCATAAAGCATTAGACATCTCCATAAAGAGATATTTCAGACTGCGAAGTGCGATGTTATTGTTTACATTGTGTTAAGGACGGGTAAAAGTGTTTTACCAATATGCTAAG
This sequence comes from Rhodnius prolixus, assembly GCF_049639745.1. Taxonomy (NCBI): domain Eukaryota; kingdom Metazoa; phylum Arthropoda; class Insecta; order Hemiptera; family Reduviidae; genus Rhodnius; species Rhodnius prolixus. Next base: position 20,371,913 of record NW_027411592.1, read on the forward strand.
TTAGAACATCATTTCTTAACCAGAAAAAATGTTTATTTTCTTAATCCTCTAACCAAGTTAATATGTGATATTTGCCAAACTTACTCAATAAGTAGGAGAGCTTGAAAGAGAATAAAAATGGAAACGGTCCCGACTTTACTATTGGTCAGCACTCAAGGAAAAATCAAAAGAAAAGTGAACTATTTATGAACCCGCTATTCTTAATGGGCAGCCCGTTAAAAGAATTTGTCCAGCCTCAGGACAGACCATTAAATAAAATTAGTCTGGCTCTAAAAGTTACAAACCAATTTAGACCATGGCCAAGGTCGTTTAAACTGGTTTTCTAGAAGTATAAATTAAGTTCTTGTCATAAAACAGTGACTGAGCGTTCTGAGTTGCTCCTGGTGACTGATCGTTCTCTTTTACGCTCAGTTTTTTCGAGACAAAATGCGTCCTTCGAAGTTAGTTATAAATAATTTGCCAGGGCGGCCCGCTGTGATCATGCGTGAGGTTCGTAGTGCTCCGCCTCCATTCGCCACACCTGATTGGTGGTTATAGTAAAGCCCGCCTATAAAAATAGACATTACTTTACAATTTGTTTTTTTTTTATTATTAGCAGGGTGCCCTTAGAGGCACCAGTCTCGTTATTTAATAGCCACACCTCGTAGGTCCAAGAATACTGACCATAGTAACAGTAGAAGAATAAGTCGAGTCCTCATCAATGCAGAAGTATGTGTGAAAGAGATATGTTCTTAGAATGAGATAGTATGAAGAAGAATTTGTTTGAGCTTCGACAGTAAACCCGGATGCCAAGCCCGATCTAGTTGTTTTGGTTAGCTTGTGTAATGTCAGGAAAGGCACCCGCCCAGTACTGCTTCCGCTCAAGAGATGAGGCAACATGATCTAAAGAGACGATGATATGAAGCGAAAATGAAAAAGAAACAGAACATAAAAAAAGGAATGATCCTTGACCTATTTTGTTCGCTTCTCTGAATATTTGTATTTATCTAAATAAGGAACTTAATAAATAATAAACACTAAAGGAATTCCCAAAAAATGGGTTAAACTTAATTGAAAATAATGGGTATTGAAGCTGCACAATCTGAAGAACTGTAGATAGTATTGGATAGAAGGCTGCCACAGGGAATCCCCTCCACGGAGGAAAGTAGACGTACCCGTTTGATCTCTAACTGTTCAAGTTGGGATTCCCCGGTCAATCTCCTCAATTATCATCGCAGACACTCACTTATTCTGTTTATATACTACAATACTTTCCTCGTACATGTTCTTTCCAGGAATTATGTTCACATTTCCATCGAATGGCCCGCTGATTATAAACAACTTTATTACTAAGTATGTAGTATTTACTATTTCCTAATTCCAATCATGTTGTACTTTCCACTGTATAATGATATCAGATTTTGCAAGTTAGGGAAATACAGTGAAAGAAAAAATGTTTGGAATAACCTTTATAAATGGAGGAGAAGAAATGTCCACTAATTGCAAGTAGTTAATTTTTTTATTGACTGACTCAGTAATCCAAAAGATAGAAAGATAATTGCCAATTTCAGTCTTACTTTATTAATTTGTTTATTTTGCCAAGTTGTTGAACTAAAGACTAGTTCATCTTCAAGGCTGTGTAATATTTTTTTTTTACCGAAAAAGACAATGTACATTGATTTGATGTACCAATAATAAGAAACTGCAAACTTCCATTCAGAATTTTGTATACCTATACTTTGGAATATTATTTACAGAATCCCGTATGTTTAGTCCAAAAATCTCCATAAACCGCCCAAGCCACCAGGTATGTATCTAATTTTAACCTCTGACCTCAAAGCATTGATACACTTAAATTGTAAATTTTGACAAATTACCGGGGAGATTCATAAGTGACAGTAATGTAGTTTCATCAAATTTACTAAGTGGTGTGAATTTTAAATTACTGAGAAAGAAAGAGAAAAGGATGGTTAGGATGAGCTTGGACTGTGAAGAAGACAATGGGTAGGAGACATTTATAGAAATTTACATTTTATTCGGTTGCCTTTGTTAAGGTTAATTTTTTTTTATCCAGGGTTAACGCTTATAGTTAAGTAAGTTTTTGACGTCTGCTACCTACTAAGTCTTGCTTGGAAATGTCTGTGGTTTTCTATGAGAAAAACTCGTTTATTGAAATTGCTGTGTGACAAGGAGCATTATCGTGATGCAACACACACTTGTTCTTGTTGTTTGGTCTCACACGAATGACCCTTTTTCGAAGTTTTTCAAGAACCTCTTGGTAAAAGTGTTGATTGTCCGTTTGACCTTGAGGTCAACTTCGAAAAAGGGTCATTCGTGTGAGACCAAACATCAAGAACAAGTGGATGTTGCATCACGATAATGCTCCTTGTCACACAGCAATTTCAATAAACGAGTTTTTGGCCAGTAAAAAAATTCCTGTGGCTCCTCAGCCTCCTTATTCGCCTGACTTGAGTCCTTGTGACTTTTTTCTCTTCCCGAAGTTGAAAAATCACCTCAAGGGAACTCATTTTGGGACAGTCGAAAACATTCAAACGGCTTTAACCGACCAGCTGAAGGCTATTCCAGTATCGGTGTTCGAGCACTGCTATGAGGAGTGAAAGAAACGTCTCCAGCGCTGTGTGGCTTCAGAAGGGAGTTATTTTGAAGGTGACAATATAGAATTGTAACTATTTTTGAATAAAAAAATTTAAAAAAATCAGTCTCATTACTTAATTTACAGACCTCGTAGGCTCTAATTTTTCTAAACCTAAACAAAGCTTAACCTTACTGCAGCGTAGAAGAGAAAAAGAGGCTTCACTGTAATTTTTTAAAAGACAAGAACGGTGAATGATCCGCGAAAGTAAGAACGGTCTGCTGACTAACCAACTTCGGTATTTTTCGGTTATTACAATATATTTTTAAGTCAATAGATAATGTTGAATGAAGAGCAGAGTTAGAAAGATGAAACGTTTTCCGAAACTTATGAGCCCTTAACCAAAAGAAAAGTAAAGATACATTGTCGATTGAAATGTCTGAAGGAGTGGAAATGGTAGATCCTCAGCGGCTCTAGCAAGAGGCTAATGGTGCTTCTTAGAATGGCTCTGTACCGTCCACGAAGTTTTTGTCTGTACATTTTCTTCTCCTTTTTTATTTCAGTTTTAAAATATAATTATTTGTAGGTAATTTAATAATAACAGCCTATTAACCGGGGTCTTAACCAGTTCGTGTCTCACCAATTCGTATGTACATTTTAAAAAAAATTTATATCGGCAAAAAACTAGAAAAATTTTATGCGCATGTAAAACTTAGTTTTCTGATTACCCTCCACTGAAATCCGTGCAAAGCAAACAAACACCACCATTTGCATTGTTGTCTCAACAACAGATTTTTGAAGATGTTGCGAAGAATCGTCCCTGGAACCATGGCTCTCTCATTTTATATGTTACTAAAACAACCACCAACTCTATAAGCATCCGATGTACGAGGGTCATTCAATAAGTAACGAGACAAATTATTATTGCTCAAAAACGGTTTATTGAATCAGTACAAAACTTTGGTTACTTTTCAACATAGTCCCCAGCAACACTTATACACTTGTCCCATCTTTCTGCTAATTTGTAAATGCCCTTGGCATAAAATTCTTTGGGTTGATCTCGAAGCCACTTTTGCACCTGATTTTTTACCTCTTCATTGGATCGAAAATGTATCCCTCGTAGACCATTTTTAAGGGGTCCAAACAGATGGAAGTCTGATGGGGCGAGGTCGGGGCTGTAGGGGGGATGTGGAAGGATCTCCCATCCCAGTTTCTGAAGTTTTTCTTTCGTCAGCTGTGCCGTATGTGGACGGGCGTTGTCATGAAGCAAAATCACGCCTTCAGTCAAGAGCCCACGGCGTTTCGTTCGAATTGCAGGTCTTATCTTGTTTTCCAGCAAGTCACTATAGTACTGGCTGTTGATTTTTCTTTGGCCTTCAAGAAAATCACAATAAATTGGCCCCGATTCAAACAATTGTCTCCGTACACTTTTAACATTCTTTTGTGGATTTTACTAACTTTCTCACCTTCCGCGACTAAAAATCTAATCACGGCACGTTGTTCTTCCACGGTGCAATTCTCGAGCGGACTCGCCATCGTTAACTGAGTAAATTTGAGGCTATGTTTACAAAATATAATTGAACAGCTGATCAGATGTCATCGCAAGGTTGCCAACTTTATGTCCTGAAAGTTTCATACGGATCAATTTAGCTGTTTTTGAGCAGTAGTAATTTGTCTCGTTACTTACTGAATGACCCTCGTATTACAATCGTACCTCTCTGTAGGTTGTTATTGTTACAAAATAAAATATTAAGTTCCAGTACCATTAGATACTTTGTGAACACCTGTTGATAAGTTTAAGCAATCACAAATGCTGACCCATTGTTAACTGGCGGTTTTGCAAAAGACTCGAAACCTTGATTTTCTCAAAAAAAAAATTCCAGAATTGCGAGAACTAATCTGATCGAATTCTAAACAATTTGTGATGGAAAATAGTAGCTCAGAAGCTGGATTTCATAAAAATAAAACAAAAATTAATGCCAAGGTAAATTGCGCAAAATTCATGAATAACAAGATAGTTAAATCGTTCAGCGTTTATTACCCAAGTTGCTCTTGTACCAATCACAGATTAGTTTGTTACCTCCAGTATTTCAGTAATTCCAGTAATTTAAAGTATTCCAGGCTATTAAAGTGAAATCATTTATCTGAATTTGATTTAGCTATTTAAGAAGTATTTTTCCTTATTTCTAATATGAGAGCATCATAAAAAGATCTCTCATTCTGGGCTTTTCTTAATCTCAATAAAATAGAAACTTCTTGTTTTTTTAATTCTTTTTCCTCAAATTGATCCAATATCATCTGGGAAACACTCATTATACTTTCTTTTCAGCATCAAGTCTACAGTATCTGACAAAATTTCTTTGAATATACAATAATTGCTACACATAGAATTAATAAAGTACGAATATGTTGCTGACTGCTAAATATTAGTGTAAGAGTGATGAATCTACATTTACATATCTCTTGATGTCATCTAACATTATCAATGCTAATATACTCACATTGTTAATGAGTTCGTGACATTTAACGTTACGAGTTAATTCAAAGTTTCGGTTCCAAACACTGCCCATTGCTATAAAACACTCGGCATTATGTTCGTAAAAATACTGTTGGTAATAACTGAAATAAAATATTGTTCAAATAATTGCAGCTCAGGCTATTTGTCTAGTTTTTGGCGATAAACAAATTTTAGACGTAAAATGCTCAGTTTTATTGTCAACTTGCTATCCGTCCTTATATTCGTGCGACCTAATTTGTAAGTATTTTCTATTTGAAGACTACTCGGGAAGAAAGGGTTAAGTCCATTTTATAGATTTTTCAGGAGAGCAACTTTAAAGTTTGATACGTTACAGTTTTGAGAGTTTATTGAAATATGCTTTTGTAATTTATACAGTGCATTGAATGACCATTCTTTAGTATTCCTTAAAAGTATCAAACAAATATTTTTAAAAATTGGTGCCTGTGTGTCTATTTGTCTGTATGTCTATTTTCCAGTTATAACCCTCGAATCAGATTATGAAAATAAAAATATAATGTAATTTAGAGATCATATTTCACTACATAAACTCCATGTAACTTCCAATTCTATTCATCTGTGAGTCTAGTCATCTATCATGCAGGGTGTTCATTTACAGTTTATTATAGAATTTCGTCTTTTAAAGTTTTCTATTTTAATTAGATTTATATAAATACAATAATTTCTTTCTTAAATCGTTCCAATTCATTTAAAAATTCAAAATCGAAAGAAAATGTAAAAATAAAACGTAGAAGTTTAGTAAAAAATGTTGGTTTTGTCTAGAAAGACAAACCCTGTGGTTACTTTAAACAAATAAAATAGAATAAAAAAATAAAGGGTCTACCAAATATTATAGGTAAACCAGAATTATAATAAATGCAAATTTTGTAAAAAATGTATTTGCTTCCATCATGCATACTGAGTATGCCAAGAATATACACAAAAGTAGATGGTCGTGAAGAAAGAGTGGTGAGGTTGATCACTAATATTTGTATCCATATTAAGTACAATATATATTACAAATTTTTGAATTTTATTTACTGTATTATATTTGTTTTGGCGTTGAAATAATATTTAATATATTTAGTTAATTATAAAGTTATTTACCTTAAAGGAATTCTTATTGTTTTGAACATCAATCTTCAAATGTATAAATTCAGCACTCGCTGCTCTTTTCCATTATTGGTAGGTTAAGCAGGATGTAAATGTGCTCGAGAAATAGATTGTCCTGTTACACTATTTGGAGTAAATCTAGAAGTTCAAAGAACGCCTGGGATGTTAACATGAAAAACTATGAATTAAGATAATTTCTAAGCAAATGTTAAAGTCAAAGGAACCTAGTTTTTCAAGTCTGCGTTATTTCCGCATTACTCGAAAACTTAAGCAGACCAAAAAAAAAAAAACACTATTTCTCCAATCGTATTTAAACGCGAGGAATCCTAGAAAATATACTATGCTGTCGATCAAATGACAGTATGATCCAGCAAACTCTGGTCCTCTTTACTTTTAATTTTTATTTTCCATCTTACACCTCACTTCTTTCATCCGACCTTTCTATGATGGCACACCAAAATCAACCTTGCTAGATCAACATGATTGTAAACATAAAAGATTTTATTCCTTTTAGTGTCCTTGGATATTCTTTTGCTCCGGTTGGTTTCAGGATTTGATCCATTTCTGGAGATTAGTAAAGCACGTCATGTGTTTAACAATGATTAATATTTATGCAGATAATAAAATTTTTAAAAAATCAATATTTTATATGGAACTAATATCTCAATACACCCTATCATTACAACGAGGAAGTAACTAATCTAATCCTGGTTGAACTTTAAATAATGCTTGACATGTTCTCTTTAGTAAATATTTACATTAGGCGTGTTCACTTGGTTATCCGGGTAACTCGAATCCGGTTAAATAGTGCTATGTCAAGGTTTTAAACTTTTGCAACAATAAAACAAATGATTGCTGTTAATGGTCACAATTAGTTTATATTTTAATATTATAACCGTAGCATGTACAGCGTTAGTTTTATGTTTTCAATTTGTGCAGAAATATTTAATTTTTTATTTGATTCATATTTTTGCGGGCATAAAAATACAAGAGAAAATATATTTTACTAATTCAGCTTAGCCCACTGCACTGCAAGTAAATATACTCATGTTGCATTACCTCTTATTCGACCCTTTCTGACGTTTGCCTCAAAATGACAAACCATCCAAAAATGACAAGTTCTCCTGTCCTTATTTTTGTATTGAAATGATTTTGAATTACCATGGACAATAAAATATTGAGTATGGAACGAAGCAATTTATGTCAAGATGTTGACTTAGTAGGTTCATTAGACTAGGCCAACTCTGTATGGCAGGACTAGCGACAAAGATTATTCCTGAAGCAGTATCACACAAAGTACTAAATGAAAAGATGAACAGTAGGTCTAAAGAGTAGACCCCTGTTGATATGGAAGATGATGTTGTCTATGAAAGCACAAGTCCTTCTTGGAAGATAACAGAAATGGATATACACCTTTGTAGAGGAGATCCCGACTTGCGCTATTTTGATATCGATGAAAAATTGAAAAATTTGCTCTTCGTTTTTTGTTTTTTTTTTCAACTTTTCTGAAAATCCAGTTTCGAAGTTTTCTTTACAATGGTTACTGACATTCTTGAAGACTTAATTGTTTTTCACATTAAATTTATATTATTGCTGAATATTCCATGGCAGATAGAAACAGAAGACGTATGGTAAGGAAAAAGAAAAGGTAAGTGTCCCTCCAACTCCAATTTTCATTATAATTTATATGGATTAAACACTTTGCTTCCCTTGACCCACTTCCTTTGCAATTACTTCTTTTCTCTTAAAGTTCCCATTGGTGAATACAAAATTAGAAAAGTGTATAAATATCGAGAAAATTAAAAATACTAAACTTGATACTACAATTAAGAATGAATGTTATGTCTGTTCTAAAAGATGACATATTTCTCATTAAAATTTCATTTAACTATTTTATTCTTCTTTTTTGAACAGACCAATTAACTATTCTTGTATTTATTGGCATTAAAAAATTCTTTATTTATAAACATCGTCTCTCTGTTTTAATTATTCTATTTTTTCGCAGGTAATTTAATTTGAACTTTTCGAAGACATGGTGCCTCGAAGCATTCATCTAAATTTAGAAAAATCTAATTCTTCTTTTTTTCAACAATATTTTCAAATCGATAGAAAATATATTAATTTAAATGTATTTTAACTTTTAAATAAGAAAAACAATTAAGCTAAAAAATATAAAAATTCAATACATTATTTTTAAATAGAAATAATTTTTTTGTTAAGAATATTTTCAATAATTATCTTAATCTAAATTTTATCTTATTTTATTTTATATGTTAATTTTTTGTTGTCATAGAGTCTGCCTTGCACATGAGCAGGAAAAACTAATACCATTAAAACATATTGAAACCAATATATCCTGGAAAAAAAAAATGAGAAGTAAAATGTTCATTTTTTCACCGAGTTTATATTATCTAATAGATTTACAAATCTGTGAGAATTAGAGATCACCTAACAAGTACAAGTTTGAAAAAAAAAATGTTGAATATTATCACCTTAGTTTTACATGTTTGTCTAGCCAAAATTTATACTTTTTACCATTTATGTACCATGCTGGAAATGTTTTGGATACCTGTAGAATCTGGGCAATTACCGATATTTTATTTATACGCAAAGTTAAAGTTAACATAAAGGTTATTTTAAAGGCAGCTCAGTTAGAATATTAGGTAATGTAGATTATATCTAGATTCTAAAGCATAGTTTATTACTTCTGCATGCGATAGTAGACATTCAATTATTCCTAAAGATTTTTTTCAAAATTATCCTGCATTAGAAGCTTTATTAATTTCTTAAATCTAACCACTTTAGGGACAAGGCAATAGTTGAGCAAAGTTGTGTAACGCCACAGATGAAGACCGACACCTTGACAATGATGAAGTGTTTAATAATAGAATAAGTTGTAAAATAACAGTTTTTTTTTAAAAAACATTACGAGGGTCGTTTGAAAAGTCCGTGCAAAGTCCGAGAGATAGCACCAATGGCGCGTATCGAGGTTATGTTTAGTTAGTAGCATCTCTTGGAAGAACACACACTAAGTTTCAGCCAGATCGGTCTATTACTTTGTGTTTGGCATTCGTTTGAATCGAGGAAGTCGAGTGATTTTCAAAAAATGCACGAAAAAGAATTTCGTGTGTTGATTAAACACTACTTTATGAAAGGCAAAACGCCTCAGGAGACTAAGGAGAAGCTTGATAAACATTATGGTGACTCTGCACCTTCGATTAGAACAGTTTATAAGTGGTTTCAAAATTTTCGGAGTGGCCATATGGGCACAAGTGACGCTGAACGTTCTGGACGCCCTGTTGAGGTTACTACTCCAGAAATCATTGATAAAATCCATGATATGGTGATGGATGACAGAAGAGTGAAGGTGCGTGAGATTGCTAGTGCTGTGGGCATCTGGAATGAACGGGTACATAATATTTTGCATCAACATTTGGACATGACAAAGCTATCCGCAAGATGGGTGCCGCGATTGCTCACGCTTGACCAAAAACGAAATCGTGTGAAGTGTTGCAAGGACTAGACTAGAGCAGCGTTGGACGAAGTGTATAAGCCTAAAAGGAGACTATGTTGAAAAATAAAAAAGGTTTACCCCAAAAAATTAAGTAGTTTTTATTTTTGCACGGATTTTTCAAACGACCCTCGTATAAACAACTGAATGAACGTCCGTACATCTGCCGATAACTGTTTAGTTTCCTTTTTCTAAAAATTTTGAAATTCCAAAGGTTGTAGTTTTGTATCACTCCCTTTATAAGATGGAGTATTCACTGAAACATATAAAGGATTCTTACAAAGAACAGGCAGCGTCTTGCTGTCTTATATGCATGCATATTCTTCATTAAGACTTAAAATTCATTGGTAATGAGGAAAAATTAGTTTATTTGCACATTTTAATGTAAAAATAAGTCAAATTTAATGCCAAAGGCACATTCCTTCCCAAACTGTCATTTCTTTCAAGTTTAACAAGTGTCGCCCTAGAAACTTTCACTATTTTATTTAGTTTAGATGATTGAGGGCACCAGATATTAATCAATATCCGGTAGTTTTATGAACAAGTCTTCCTCTAACGATATCAAGGAGGTGTTTAATTTTTTTTTTTAAAGTTATACATATATATAAAAAAGATTACCTTTAAAAGTTATAATCAAGACAAATAAAATGCAGGAAAAATTAAAATAGTTCACGGACAGATTCTATCACGATATATTGAAGTATACACAAATTTGTGGTAGTTTATGTCATTATTCTAGGCTTTACCGAACTTATAACTTATAACACAATTTTTATTTTGATCAACATTATGGGTAAAATGATCAACATTATCAATAGCATAATGCTAGACATTTCTTATTAATATTTTTATTACTTTTTATTTTAGTATCTGACCGCAAGACAATTTTAAGTCGTGCCTGCGAGAAGTGTCACGGCCGTTTCACTGACTCAACGCCGTTTCGTTCCATTAATTTTATAGCACACTACATGCAGCCGTTTATTGCAAAAGATTTTTTTTTTTAAACTGCAAGGGCCAAGGTTAACGCATTCGTATTCTATATAACAGATCATTTTCGTCACAGATAAACTATGATAATATGTGCTCAGAATACTGAAATAATGTTTTGTCTGATTGCCAGTTACTCTCTCTATCTCCATTTCTGTTCCTTTTAATTTTGAAAGAACCGCTTCAAATACGTCGAGTTTGGATTGTCTCCAAACGGAGAAACTGGAATATACTATGACCTGGGATAACAATCTTCTCATTGAAGTACTTAGTGCTTGGTGTAAAAATTAATTTTCCACCACATAGCAGAAGTTTTCATAATTTCTGTATTTTCACTTCCCTCTTGTTTTTTAAATATTTTTCTACAGGCGCATCGACATTTGCGCTGTTCCTATTTATAATAAAATCGTTCAAATAACAATATTATTCGGATCTAAGACTGTAATTGCGATTATTGACAATTGCATAGGTCAGCGTTTCCCTACTTTTTTTTGGCTCACGTACCACTTGCTAAATTGTACCACTTCGTAAAAATTATTGTATTTCGTGAAATTTGTTATTCCGAGAGTCTTATTTCATTATTATTATCTTTATTTGTATAGAGATACAATGTATCTGTTACAAAGGAGTTCCAAGTTCATGTTCACTTTATTAAACTTTGTAAAGTGTAAGATCTTAGTTTTAAAAAAAATTTAATGTTGCTTGGATAGAGCTTACTCATTACAATCCAGTCTCTTTAAGTAGATCTTTAAACAGTTATCATTTAAGTTCTGTCACATGACAACTCTATTAAATTTTCTTTATCTTTTATTGATAATGATGTAGCTTTTCCTAAATTTTCTTTATAGAAGGTGGTTTGAAATCCAATTATCATTTGTGTTTTCAGGTTTTGGGAAAATACTCCATGAAAGACAATTTTAATCCCGCTGAATGTGCTATTATATTTTCTCGTATATCTTGAGACAGACTAACCTTATTACTGTACATATTAACAACTTTACTTCAATGACCAGAGCACTATCGATAGAGTCATAAAGTACCTGCAAGATATTCACATATATAATTATATCTAGATGTACCTGAAATTACTAAATTGTAAATAATATTAAATAGTTGATAATCTTTAGTGATATTGTTAGTGATAATACTGTGATAATATTATATTACTGTGATAACTACTGTGATAATACTGAATCTGTTAATCATATTTTTAAGGACATTGTTATAAGTTGTTGTTAGTATTTGGTTGTTTAGTTTGTTATTTAGTTGTTTAGAGTTAGTAGTAAGTTTAGTCAAAAGGAACAAGGGCAGAGGGCATAATAACCCATTGGTTCATTGCCCCCCCCAAAAAAAAAAACTTTACTGTATAATATTATTAATAAGAAAAAAAATTTTCTTTATCTTTTATTGATAATGATGTAGCTTTTCCTAAATTTTCTTTATAGAAGAGCTTTGTAATCCAAGTATCATTTGTGTTTTCGAATTTTGGAAAATACTCCATGAAAGACAATTTTATTCCTGCTAAATGTGCTATTATATTTTCTCGTATATCTTGAGACAGACTAACCTTATTACTGTACATATTAACAACTTTACTGCATAATATTATTAATAGGAAAAAACGTTGATATTTTTATGATTTAATTTTTTTTTTAAATATTTTATGTCCGCCATTATTGATTATTTTTCGCGTACCACCAACAAGCTACTCGTGTACCACCAGTGGTACGCGTACCACAGTTTGGGAAACGCTGAATTTTTAGATGCCGGCTGATATCGCTAAGGCTTGAAGAAGGTGGCTTAGCAGTGTTTGGTTGCATAGTAAGAAAAAAAAAAGGTATAATTTTGTGATTATTTAAAAAATTATTTTTTTTTGATAAAAGTAAACGCCCTAACGACTGTCTCGTGTCCTACAGGTTAAAATAAAAGATATTTTACTGCATTTGTCACAATTTCAACTTACAAATTTGTATTTTTTAAATCCACCATAAAAGTATATTAATTTTCACACAAATTAATATATTATAAGAAAAAAAAAAGGTATAATTTTGTGATTATTTAAAAAAATTTTTTTTTTTTATAAAAGTAAACGCCCTAACGACTGTCTCGTGTCCTACAGGTTAAAATAAAAGATATTTTACTGCATTTGTCACAATTTCAACTTACAAATTTGTATTTTTTAAATCCACCATAAAAGTATATTAATTTTCACACAAATTAATATATTAAACACAAATATATTAATTTTCGTACTTCTGCAAGTAGAGGATTGCAGTCGCTAGTTTCTATTACATAAAATATTGAAGGTCATTTCGTATTTTGGCCTTAAAATATCTCATATAGAAATATCAAAATATTTAAAGAATTCCTTAATGTCAGATTAAATGGAAGACAAGTGTAAACAGAGGGTAGGAAACCGGTCTTGAATGTATAGTCACAGGCAGTGTAACGTTAACAATGAAATCTGGTAAGGTTACTGCGTATTATTCAGCAATCCAAATAACGGACCACTTTTCTGAATATGGCAAATGTCCAATGTTTTATTTATACCCCTCCTAACAGGAAACAAAAAAACTGTATTTGATAGAATCAGTTTACAAGTTTTCCTAATATCTTTATTTCAAAGCAAGCTACTGGCGTCAATACTTGAACACTTGATCTTACTATAAGCTCATATTTTCATCAAATCCTACCGTTTTATGCGCGTACTTAAACAATTTAAAGTTCATAAATAAATCACCCATTATCCTGAAAAGACAATTTAAAAAATAAAGCAACCATTTCACCAGAATGCGCGGTTGTACTTAGGAAATCAATATTGTATACGACTTAATTTTTGCACATAATTCCATAAAAATGAAAAATCCACTGAGACTCAGGCGAAGTGGACAATTATTAATTTTTAAAATACCACTTGCGAAATAGCCATTCTCTGTTTCAATTAAAGTTAATTGCTGTTGAGAATTTTTTTTATGTCTACTTTATTGTTACTCTTATAAATTATTAATATTACATATTTCCTTTCTTTGATTACCTTTATTTAATTAACTTGTACAATATATTTTTATTTTCTGGTTTTATATATATTATGCAATATTTTATCACCGTAGACCTCCGCCATTCGAATTTTCCATGTCCTAAATTATTTCTTCTTTCTTTTACTTGTGTTTGTATTTTACTTAAAATGAAGTAAATTTATTATTATTAATGAAAACCTGCCAAAGCGCTATTCTATTTGGTAACTTACACCTTCACGAAGATTTTAAAGCGGAAAATTGACAAAAGTTCCATTTTGAAAAATAATTAAATTAGTTTAGAATTTAAAATAATTTTTACTGTAATCTTACTTACTTTCTCTTCCTAAAACAAGAGAAGAAAAGTGATCCTTCAAAAATGGTCGGTGGAAATGAAAGATGGAGGAGAAACTTCTGAGTTCAAGAGACTGTTAATTTGATGCAACCACTTACATGACGTCACATTTCTGCATTCTTTGCAAGTATGTGGTTGCTTTGTAAGCTGTTGAATATTAATGTATATTAAAAGATTTATTAGGCTTGCCTGAATGATTTAAAAAGTTTGCCTGACACAATTTATGGGAGAATAATAGTTGTATTTCTACAGAAAGTCCTTAAATAACGCTGACGTCAATGGTGGGTAACATAAAAAATAAATTAGGGTAACAGTTACAAAAACTAAAATAAAATCTAGTAATTCTTGCCAAATCAACTTGCTATATAATTGACTCGCTCGAAATAATTTAAATTATTTATTTACTAACAAATTCTCATTAAATTAATTGTTATTTTATTAATGTAAACTTAAGAGTTACCCAGATCTTTAATGATTAATTGTTGGAATTTAAAATACATTCTACCGCAGCTCATTATTATGGATTTAGCTAGGAAGATTAAGCACGTAGGATATGTGGAATTCACCAAGCATACTTCTTGTAGCGTCACTGCAGTACAGAAGGCATGTACAAGTATGTCTAAAATTGTTCACGTTTATCTCCGAGACAAATCCTAGTGACCCGAATTTACACTCACTGATACTTACTCTTGTAAATTTTACAGCGCTGGGTGGTAAGACATTCTTTAAAATGAACTCTGGGGCAAAACCCTAGGAAGCGTACAACCTATTTTAGGCTGCATTGCATTGACTCTTAACAGGTAGTTTTAAAATAACATTTTGAAGTATTAATCATTTTCTGTTTCTTGCAACTTATTAATTTTCTTTTTCTCTTTCTATTTTTCTTCTACAATTAAAGGAACGAACAACGAATGGCATTGTAGCTCGAAGTAATTTTCATTGTACTGCCAACCTTCGGTTTCTTTCGTTGAAAACACCACTTGTACTTCACGTAATGAGCTGGTAAGACTAACGCTATGAGAAATAATCCACCATCATTCTGTCTGATTATCTCCCATCCATGGTGGTCTTCTGAACCAAGAGGATGTGGAGTATAATGTCATCCGAGTCTTGCATTGCAGATAAATAACAATGATACTTAATGGATTTGAAATACTGATTATAAAGACATCCACTCTGCCCATCATATTTGACACGCTCTGGCTGCCATCTAAATCAGATCTAAAAAAATTTGTGATAGAAAAAGTTTTTATGCCAAATGTAGAGGTTACGAACAACCGCTTGCTAAGTTTATTATTTTGCACATCTTCATCTTGCAACTTTAGCGTTGAAATGCATACATAGAAAAACATTTGAAAAAGTATTTTGAACTAAAAGGACAACTTCCTTGGAAACTAAATGCATTTTTGAACTAAAGAAACAATCTTTCACAAACCCTCGCGAAAATTGGAGCATTGGAAACTTGTACAGTAATTTCTGGGCGATCTTTGTTTTTGGGGCAAAATGATTGCCATGTAGACATACAAAAATTCCTGTTTTATTTGTACACTGAAAATAACAATACTCAAACCAAATTTTAATTCTGTGATGAGCTTAAATGTTTACAGGAAAATGTAAGGCAAAATATTTCTTGGGCTCCCTTAACTAGCCAAATAAAACAGGTGGTGGCAGATATTATAATTAATTACACCACATTCAAATAACTATGATAATTAGCAGTTCCAATGGGCGTGATTAGTTATTAATAGATTTATAACTAACCTTGAACTTTATTGGCAAGACTGTACTATTGCACCATTACTAATGACAATATTAACGCAGCACGATGTATAATCCATTAGAACAAGTCTTAAAATCTGGAACGAGTATCAAGAATTACCAACATAACTAGGATTAATTTATTACTTTCAAATTGGAATGGATTTTATTTTTCCAGTATTTCGACTATTTCAATCACTAAGAATTAAAATTTAAGAATATACTTAAAAATTTTATTTAGTTTAGAGGACTTAATAGATATTTTATTTTATTATTATTTATTTTGTTTCATTTATTTGCTTGGGTAAGCGTCTTAATTGTGACCTCTGATTCAATCGAAGATATGACTTAATTAATAAGAGTATTTCATAAGCTTTTTGAATTTCCGTCCCGTTGTTCGTTAAAAAGTTTTACTGCAACTCCTCCCTACAACACAATCCGAAAAAAAGGTGCAATATAATCAGAATAAAAAATAATTTCTACATTCAATAAAATTTTAATTACTTTGTAATACCCCTTTTTCTGCAACCATGTAGGAATGCTCTCATTACTCAATTAAAATCAGCTGTGTAATGCCCAACTTCCCTCACTAGTGAGTGGAAGAACTTTATTGTGCTTCCTTGATATCAGAAGTTTTGTTATTAACATAAATATTTTCTGTAAAACTTTAAGAAGCTTATTTAACGTAACTAAATAATTAAAAAACGAATATTAAAAAATAAAATAAAAATTGAAAGGAATATAGAAATAAAAATAATACTTTAATAAATAATTAGATATTTTTAATTATAACAGTTAAAAAGGTTATAGTGTTACCTTATAGAATTTAAAATGGATTCTAGTGATTCCTGTTTAGAAAACACTCCTCCATCAATAAAAGAAACAGCAGAAAATGTAATAAGTAATGTAAATACGTAAGTAATGTAAATAATTGTAATATAACAATAAATGTTTATAATAAATAAATTACTTTTTGTAGACTGTAAAAATGAAATTTTTAATTTTTTTAGTTAATAAATCTAATGGTTGCAGAAAAAATATAATATTTAACTCGAGTGTAAAGTATTTTCCTCACACTCGGCAGTTTGCACTTGCACTCGCCTCGCTTCGCTCGCTCGTGCGTGCAAACCCTGCCTCGCGTGAGGAAAAGTACTACTTTCCACGCTTGTTAAATAAATAACTATTTTGTAATATAATGCGAATAAAATTTTATTACAAAGATAACTTTTGAAGGTGATTTACTAAAAACTGTGTTTTTACTGGCCAATGATAGTTGTATCTAGCCCGCGCTTAGCCGATTCGTTCTAAGACTTATCCGGAGCTTGAACTACCAAATGTTATCCAAAATTTATGTGGCTTACAATAGGTTAGAAGTGACAAGTGACTAGAACCCTACGTCGCTCAATTGAAAAAGAAAACTATCGGTGGAATGAGTTCGAAACACACTTTATCTCTTAATTATTTTTTAAATTTGGACCTGAGTTTACACTAATTTATGCCATTTCCAACAGCTTATGTTTAAGCATTCGGATTTACTTTGTGGTAATTGTTAAAATTTAATAAAAATGTATAATTGTAATCTCATCTCTCTGAATTCCCACAATCACACTGTCTTAACTCAAGAGATTCTTTACTAAAATCTTTGCATAATTATGTGGTCTACGTATAGCATAATATCTGAAACATCGAAATTAATGGTGCTTTTTCAATACTTTCTAAAAAAGGCATCTGAAAACAACTCGCCTAAAACAAAATTTTTAATAAAAAATAAAATATAAACTCTTTTAGAATTCAATATTTAGTTAAATGGAATGATTGGTTGGTAAAGAGTATATAGGGCTTTAAGGACCACTAATTTGCCACCGTTACTCGACACTGGATTTGATTCCTGATCTAGGCCTTGTATTTATATGGTGTTAACAAGTATGATGCAATCGACCTTCAGCCAACACAACATCTTATCACCAGTGGCTAACCTGAAATAGAAGTTTATTGTTTTTTGTAATACTTTTTAAACAAAAGAACAAATTCATCGTTTTCTTGGATAATTATCAGTTTTAGAAAATTCCCGATTATCAAATTGTGTGATTTCTTCGTTTTTTGTTTTGTTTTTTTATGAGATTGGATTTTAGAATGGCTATAGAACCTACAAATTTGAGAACTTGTCATTTTGAAATGCATTAATAAGTAAAGTAAAGTAATTGCCTATTTTTTCAGGCGGGCTTTACGTTCTCAAAATGTACTGTCTAGCATTGTACTTAATATTAACTATCAAATACAGAATCAGCAGAATTCCGGCGAGATTAGAAGAAAAGTTCCAGTTTTTCCAATGGTTTTTACTTCTTGTCTCTCAAACAAGATCGACCCAAAATGTACTGCCTAGTAATGTACTTAATATTAACTATCAAATACAGAAACAACAGAATTCCGGTGAAATTAGGAAAAAAGTTTCACGTTTTCCAATGGTTTAAACTTCTCAATCGACCCAGAATAAACAATCTAGCATTGGCCTTGTTATTACAGTCAATTTCAGAAAGAGCAGCATTGCATTGAAATTGAGAGAAAAGATCCGCTTTTTCCCTATGTATTTGATTTCATATTAGATAGACCCAACGTGTACAATCATTGGCTTTAATATTTACTAAAAGTAAAGTAATGCCTATTTTTTCAGGCAGGCTTTACGTCCAGTATTAAATAAAATCCAAGGCCTAATACCGGGAATCGATTCCAGTACCACAATGCATATTAGCTTCGCAGGTCTCGCCTCTGACCGCTCGGCTACCGTGGTGCCTAAATGCATTAAGAATTTGGGTGTTTTTCAATATATTTTGTAACAGGAGATGTTTTCAAACTAAGCTAATATCTATTATGCAGTATTCTTATAGTATCATAACGGAAATATTTTTAAAGTGTTTTTTATTTTATTTATAAACAAAGATTAGTAAGAGGTATCTATCTTTGAAACCAGAAGCCATCGAAATAGAACTAGTGAGTTAAGGTTGGCTAAGAAGGTTCTGCAGGGTTTCTCATATTTAGAGAAAGTTTTTTTTCTTTACAGAGAAATGAAATCTTTGGCTTGAAAGATTATTTCTACAAGATAATTGATTAAGTCAAGCAATTCTATGATCGGGAATTGAACCCAGTACCACAATACATATTAGCTTTGCTAGTCTCGCCTCTAACAGCTCGGCTACCGTAGCGCCTGCAACATAATATTTATTGTATATATAAAATCAATAAGGTAGGTAAACGTTAATGAATCAACGTATCTTTTATTTTTAGGAGTTTCTTAATACCGAGGTTTACCTCAACCAAATATTCCTTTTAATTTCAGCTTCCAACTGGATCTGTCCCAGTTATCCTCTTCTCGGATAACCATGGAGGCTTTCTCGGATGCCGCCATTTATCCACTTTTTCCCTTGGGTCTGCCCTTTCTTCTTATTCAAATTTTCTTTGGTACTAAAAAGAGGGAAGAGTAGAAAGTTGACGGTGTGGCATATCCAAATAGAGAACTTCCAAATCTACAAAAAGAAAAGGAAGTGTAAAATAAATTCTCTCAATAAGGAATAATGAGTTAAGAATTTGAAAATTATTGGTACACTCTTCGAAAGAAATATAGATTTTCGAGTGTATAAAGTGTTCTCGAGCAACACCTATGAAAGTGCATTATGGTTGTCGAATCATTAACTTTATATTGAGCTATTGAAACGAGGCACTTATACATAAATTGGAAAATAAGAAAAATTCACTGGGTTTTTATTATATTTATGTAAATTAATTAAATAAATACATGAAAATTAAAATATACTCACACTAAATGAGAAAGAAATTAGGTTAATACCAGCTAGTGGCGCTACAGTCAAGCCCATATGAAGGACATTTCGAAGTGACACTCGATAGTAAAAACAACCAAATTAATTAACGAACTCTCCGCCTACTCATTTTTTTTTTATTTTATTTTTGTCATTTTGAGGTTATAAATTTTAAAATGAATGGATTAAATATAAACACAAAGTAACACCATGAAGTGATCGATTTCTTTAAACTAACATAACAGGAGATTCTAACGAAAAAATTTTTTAGTGCTTCTTCGCTTCTGGCTAATCTTCTTAAGAGGATTATTATCAAACGTCTTCGTGGGAGGATGAAATTGAAAATTAGAAAAAAATTATTTTAAAAAAATAGTTCATTTTCAATGGGGACAACAGCTAGATGCTGAATCCATATTGAAGAAAATGGTAGTAAAGTAAGCTAATTTAAAATTTGGTAAATGCAAGCATTAAATTTATATAACTTTACATTTTCCTAGACTAATATTGTTAAATATAGAACTGAATTAGATTCCAATCAATTGTCAATAACCGGGTATTGCAATGAAGTCAAATTCTCGAAGTAAAGAGTTCATGGGCATTGCAAGTAGACGCCGAAACCATGCACCCTTGTCGTTGAGTTCATTAGGTTGTCATCGCAATCATTGATTGTTAGAAAGTTACTGTACCTCTCATCGGCAGTTAGTGCCCCGATTGGATTGGTGGCTGGTCTATTGTGATTTCACAAGACATATCTACATAATAGAGAGGTGGTCATACCACACTTATTTTGTAGAGTTTAATGAGAAATGGACGTTCAAAAAGGTTGGTTCATCAACACTTGTAAACAAATTGCTGCCGTCAGACTTCAAAAGTTGCAGTCTTCCCCTAGCTCTAAATTATGTTTGAAAGTATGATGAAAAATCTCTCCTAAAAATAAGTAATGCGCAATTTTACTATATTTTCTCAAAATATTAAATAAAAATATAATAAAATTAGAAATGATTGAGAATTAAATCAATGGATCGCTCTTTAATGTATAACAGTTTTGTTGAAAGCACTCAGCTAGAGGGAAACTAGAAAGCTTTAAAAGAATCGGCAGAAATTTTACAATTCCTGAAGATTCATTTCTGTTATAACAACTTATTGCACTCTAAGTAATGCTCTTTGATTTATGGCGGTGACTTTTATACTGGATTTTCCTAGCTAGTAAACTTCTTCAGAGTTATGGCTGTGAGTCAAAGACAGTAAACATAAAATAAATGTAATTCATACCTTAATTTATTGCTTTTTTTGGTTTTTAATAGCTTTATTGAATACAACTCTAGGTACAGTGCTTCTGCTACAGCTAAATAATATTTTTGGTGTATTTTCAATGAACGTATCATTTACTGACCTCCAAAACTGAGTAAATCGCGTTGGTAATCACGCGACGATTGAGCATATCAGATACAGACAAAGAGGAGAGCTGATCAATGAGATGGTTGGGATAAACCGAGTAGCGAGAGTGGAATTTCTTCTATCGGCGTAGAAATTTCGTTTGTAGCGTTTGGACTGCTAGATCTTAGCGTGTTGACTAAACTCGCCAGATCCAAATCGTTTTCAGTATCGTTAAATTTATACCCTTTTGTTATTTTGTCCGTTTTGATAATCTGGCCAGGGTGCTTGTGCTCACAAACGATTCCTTAACGTTTAGTGCCTGCGGAGCCGAACTGAAAGTCGAAGATTTTACTCATCTATGCACTGGCATTCTAGAATTATTCAAGATTAATCGTGAGCTGTTTTCTATGAGGAGGGACACACATAACAGGGCCCACTTTGTGCCAAATCTTACTTCTGTTTAGGGACCCCTATTCTAAATAACAACATACTAATGTCGAAGTGTCGTAGGCGAAGGACTACTGGTCGCTCATATTAATTTCTGTAAAAGGTCCAGTTCAAAGGGACTGATTATTTCATAAACTTATGCTATTTTATTGATCAAAAGATGTAAGTATATTTTATATTTATTTATCATTTAACTTTACTTATTATTATTTTAACCAATTACGGCTATAAAAATAAATTGAAAACAATATTAAAATAGAACAAATTAAAAAAGAGAAAAGGCAAAACTTTGTAACTTTTGGATAAATTGTACCTATATTACTATTATAACAAAATGGTTATTTCTTTAGTAGCCGAGCAATTAGCGGCGATCCTTACAGAGGTAAGATGTATTGTGGTATTGGGTTCGATTCTCAGTCTAGACGTTGGATTTTATTTAATGGTTAATTAATAGAATTTTTATAGTATATAGTTCGCCTCCGTCCCCGATACCTAATCGGTAGTTGGACGTAAGGCTCGCAAAAAAAAAAAAAATAATAGCCATTACCTTACCTTATTACGCAGAGTAAACCAAAAATACAATGCTAGATTTATTACCTTACTTTAAATTCTGATTTTTAATCCAGTGTTACGAATATTAATAATTTTGGTTGAGAAAAAAATGTAAGAATATTTGGAATATCGACTCAGCATTACAAAGTCACTTGAGTGAGGCTACACTGATAACTGCTTTGTAAACCTTGCAAATGTTCGTCTAGTTTCATTTTATCTATCTCGCTACCAGTATAATGTTCACATGAGTCATAGATTGTTCTAAATACTATGATGACCTTAACCTCCCCAAACTATTATTGGCTAAAAATTACAACATAATGATATAAGAGAGATAAGCTTCAACTACATCATGGCCGCATTCAAGTTAACAATACCTAATTAGTACATCACATTTCAACACATTAAACCTACTTGTTTCTTTTATTTTTGTTTAATTTATCTTGTCTGGGTCAATGTCACCTTTTGGAATGTTCAAGATAAGGTCGCAGCATCTCTATGTTATAAAGAAGTTTAAAATTATTAGAGTGCATTTAATTGTTATTGTAAAACAAAAATCTGTAAAATATGATTAGACATTGATTATATTTTGCGTTATTTATTGCCTAATTTTCTCTTAAACGTGAGTAGCATTTTGGGCAAAGTTTCTCCAGGGTCACGAGGTAATTAGTGGAACTGTGTAAACATAATGACGAGATCTGAAAGGTCTCTACACTGAAATGCAGTTTTGTATTTTTTCCCCTAAAACTGTTGTCTCAATGCGCTACGAATGACTATAGTTTCAAACCAGCTAAACCAGCTTAGGGAAATTATAGAAATAATTTTTGACAAAGATTTCTGACTCTTCTTTCGTTCGCGCTTAAGAATGTAGTAGAAAGTGGAGCTGTAGGAATGTACGAGTAAACTAACAAAACCAAACTCGTAAGATCCTTCCATCTGCTGGACAATTCCCTTAACTCCGCTTCGAGGTTGTAGTAAAAAATGTCTGAATACAAACCACTGGGAATAATATGGAAGTACATTAATAGGTCTGCCTTAGCGTTGGCTCTACAGAGTGATGCCAGTATCAAAACGAAGATAAAATAAGGTCCGTCCAAATTGCTTTTGAATAGTATTGCTGGTCGAGGTGCAATAGCCCACACTTATATTTCTTTCTTTGAAGCTTGTCTTTCAAAACATGTTGAGTACGTACACTTGGTCTCTCCTTGTAAACACAAAAAATGACATACGCTCAGATATGCAGAAGAGCAATGTATGCAACTTAAATCAGTAGTTTGTGACTTCACACTGACATGAAGGCCCACTAAAACTCTTTTATATTTATGAAATAATGGACCAAACAGTTTTGAAAGTTTTGAGATCTTTTAAAGGAAATTATGGTTGTACAGTCAGTTCGAGTTGGACAGCCTCAAGTTGATCTGTACTAGGATCCGAAATTGATCACTGCTAAACTAGGTCAAATGGTAGAAAGGTTATGTGATCTGAATTGGCAATTCTAAAACCTCGAAATGAATTAATATTGATTGAATGTTTGAAACAAGACTTGAAATTAAGTGCGATGGCAGAGAGAGCTATCCACTACTTGCTGTTCTGAAGACTAGAGGAAGTTTTTGGAGGTAGTCAGCACCCAGAGATGGGTCGCAGGAGAAAATTTACTGTACAAACTGAAAGGCTATTTCACTAAAATCTTACCTCTAGTTGCTCGATATTATAGCTCTCTAGGTAGGGTGCTTAAACATTGTCAGCAGATGGCTAAGTGCCTTATGCTAGTCCTTAAGCCCGTAAGAACTCGAATTATATTTAAATTGGGGACTACAAATTCGGGTTGATACCCAGAACTTCTTCTTCGCTAGATTTGCAGTCCACAAAGAGGCTTAGCTTCCTACAAGCCACCAATCCTGATTCAACCGATTCCACTTGATTCCTTTCAATTCCCTTGTAAACTAGCCTGTCCATCCTACTCAAGATCAACATCTCCATCACTTTTCGCAGAAGGGCCAGCTTCTTGGGGGGTTCCTTTCTTCTTCTCGTAGATGTTCCAACCATCACAATCACCCTCGCTTCCTATCAGTTCTTGCTTTTCTGTTTTAATTTTACAGCTCCTGAATGGATCTCCTTCTTTAATAATTGTTCTTTATCAAGAGACCAAATATTTTACTGAGAAATTTACTCTTCCTGAAGCAGCTTAACTTCCTTTGTCAGCGTACAGTGTTGGGCTACTACATGAAGATAGTTCTCAAGTTTTAATGACCGTCTATTTGGCTTACATGTAAACAATTGTTCAATTGCTTTTCCCTTATTCATAATTACATATCTTCTAAATCACTCTAATGCCCTAGAAAAAAAACAAAACGATAATTCTAATAGACAAATACTTGTACAATATTCGTGATTTACATGTTGAATATTGCAGAGAATTTTTATTTTATGAATAAAGTTTTTATGGAAACGAGTATTTCCATACTGGTTAACCATACTTAAGTAAAAAAAAGAATTTTTCAAGGACTTGCTTTTACACCTGTGTTCCTTGTTTTTGTATAAATCGGTAGTTGTTGGACATGTTATTACAGCCGGCTAGAGTTCTGGTTAGTGCGGATAAAATTCAATTGAAATTTACTAAACGAATTACTCATTATGCACGTAATTGGGTAAAATAGATATTTCATGAATAATTTATTTTCAAAAAGTTAAAAATACATTTCGTATCTATGAAGTTCTGTAAAAATTCTCATTTTTTTTTTTTTAAGTGAACATTATCAACTAAGAAGTATATCAGATCCAAGTGTTATCAAAATTACAGTTAAGAAGAAGTATGTTAAGTATTTGCTTTATTGTTTAGTATAATTAAAAGGAATGTATGGCTTACTTTCATCTCCACTTGGTAAGCCCACCTTGTCTTCGACAATTTTCAATCTTGACTTGGGATCCGAATAGGTATGATGAAAGATGTTCCTATTTTATACAGGACATCTCTTCCACTTCTTTCCATTTCTTACTGGATATACCACTGACTCTGTTGACTTGATCGGAATGAGTAAGATCGGTCATCCATTGATGACCCGTATGGTCTGGTAATATTCAGTCTCTACGGGAATCCCAAGACCAGTTCCTTTCCAGTTCCCTTATGGTGATTTTGGCAATGAAGGTGGGTTAAGTTTCACATTAGAGATTTTTGTGTCGTACAATTATATCGGCAACTTTCACTATTTGGTTTTGATTTTGTCAGCCAAGTTGTTTGTTTCAGTGTGTACGGTTTTTTGGAGACATAGAACGGTGCGTTGTAATTTTGATTCGAAATATTGTAAAGAATGGAAGTTTTGATAAAACACCAGACTTTGCAGCCATACATGTAGGTTGAATTATTATCTAGTAATGTACTACATTGCATATTGAATATATTTATTAAAATAAAATGTTAAATTATGTATTTTTTATGCCGTCCTTGCTTAAGTGAATACAATATATTTGTAATTTTGCAAAGTAATATGTATTTTTTGTTTAATAAATCTATTATTATTATGGTCCTTTTGTATTATGCAAATTAGTCATTAATTGTATGATGTCTATGATGGATTAACAATAAGTTAAAGAAATATGCGTTATGCGGTTATTTTAAGATGTCCAATATTGTTCATCCTAATGCAGTCCAGGTAGTTGAGGGTGCCTTTGTGATGTCTGAGAAAGGTATTTACTTACCTAGAGGACGTAGAGGTCAATTTTTCGGTAATGTGGTCTTCTACCCTTCCGCAGCTATATCTGTCGCCGGCCAAGATCAAATAGCATCCGCAATGGATTCAAAATCATATATACATACCGTGCTCATTTGAATACCATTTCGAGCCAAATATTGTGGCAAGCAATTGTGGTTTAACAAGTCTGCAGATGTTTTTATGACATCTTCTGCTTTCTATTTAATTGTGTGGAACCACAATTGGTTTTTTGAAAATGGAAGTTTTGATAGCAGTTTAGCTATTAGCTTCTTTGAACTTAACTAATTTCGTTCTCATTTTTGAAACACTTTTTTTATTTATGGTGCTTTTTCAAATAATGTGTCTGACAATTGTGGTTGGTATGCCGAGGTTCATCATTTTACTAACAAGTACGTAGTAGATATTAGATTTGGTTGTAAGCATCTTTTTAGACGGCATTTTTCGCTAACATTATTATTTGTTACCTAAAAGCATTCATGTTCGTATCTAGAGAGTGCATCAAGTGTCTACGCTTCTTCCTGGGTTTGATAAGTCGTTCAAAAGTTTTGCCTATGCAAGTGGATAGAACTGTAGTAGGACTAGTGACGGTAGGATTCAGGTAAGAATGGATCTTCGTTCGGTTTTAATAGGGTTCATGCTCTCCTTAATGGACAAATATTAACGTTATTTTCTCTATTTAGCCTAATTAAAGCATTTGTTTATGATCATATTTGAACTAATTGAAGATTAGACCTACTAATGAAGATTTTAAACTAATTTTATTTTCTTATATTAAATAAAAATAACTCAATTAATTCAAGGTACATTATTTTATACACCTGAACACATGTTTAATAAAAAAAACTTCCGTTAATTTAAAAACAAGTATAACCAGTATTTATAATATATATATTAGATTAGTATGCGCACTAGTTAACCTTAGAATCGTCAGGAGGCTTGTCTATTGCGTAAACCCTATTCAGTTGGGGCGTGCACCCAGATTATGGCATTAGGAGGAGATATTATTCACTATTTATACAAATACTACGCATATTTATCCCCCACCATTTCTTGTGCCTAGTTTATATAATACAGACAATGGATTTGGATACGCGCCAAAATCCAGATTGGAAGTTTGCAAGTCTTATTGGGAATGGCGCTGCCAGAATAGTGTGTCACTTTATTGTTATGATCAGTTTAATTGAATAATTGGCTGGTATTACATTTAAACATATTTTAGTTCTCTTTTTGTGTAATTTCATTTTTTTTTCTCACAAAACAGGGTTGGTGAGTGTAAGTTAGATTAAGACTACGTTCTGTGAGAATACGCAATATTGGATCACAATTATTACTTTTTTGAGGTAATTCTAAAAAAGTAAAAGTAAAAAAAAAAAGTGTGTTGATAGTGAAGATAAACCAATTATTGTATAGAAAAAAATAAGGTTGGTTAGCTGGTCGAACTGATTGTTGAAGTTGTAAGAAGGGCACATGAGACAGTTAGAGCTATCATTTAAGTTTAAAGAATTGAAAATGAAAAGAACGAAGACAGTTTGTTTTATATTCGAAGCATAAATTACAAGAAACCACGATTATCACATAGTCCCTAAAAAGTAATCTTTATTAATCAATTTTGCTCTGATTCTAGTCTTGAAATCAAGCAGGAGCGTTTTATCATGAACAACCGTTGCCAAAGTGAAGAACTGTGAAAGATGAAACAAGTATGAAAGCTTAAGGCAATGGGAACGCTTGTCTTCATGCAAGGCGTGTCGCCAATGGTGTGATGGATACGCTAATAGTCCCGTAATCGCTAGAGATGGCTACGTTAGAAAGCAAGCTCCGCTTCAGGATGTTCGCTCTTCACGATTTCGTATTTAATAAGAGGCTGCTAACTCTGATTACATCATTCAACACCTACATCCACCATTCTATTCTCGCCAGGTTAGATGCTAATCATACTCTCAACTTTGTTACCCTATCTTTTGTCAGTTACTTTTTCTAATTACTCAGTTACTATGTTGGTTCATTATGCATTTTTCTAAATTATGTTTATTTAATTGGGGAGTTTAATGTATAAAGTAGTACTAATTACATAACTTTCTCCCCTTCTTACCTTTGACTAACCAAGAAGAAGTAGCAGATGTACTGGTACGAGCAACCAAGAAGAGGATGTACTGGTAAGAGCAAGGAAGAAGAAGATGTACTGGTACGAGCAACCAAGAAGAGGATGTACTGGTAAGAGCAACCAAGAAGAGGATGTACTGGTAAGAGCAACGAAGAAGAAGATGTACTGGTAAGAGCAACGAAGAAGAAGATGTACTGGTAAGAGCAAGGAAGAAAAGGATGTACTGGTAAGAGCAACCAAGAAGAGGATGTACTGGTAAGAGCAACCAAGAAGAAGATGTACTGGTAAGAGCAGGCATAACATTGCTGAAAATTAGTGTGCTTACATAAAAATGGATAGAGATTTATAATCTAGTTTGGATTTTGCAGACCATCCCACGAGATTGAGATAAAAAAAAGGAATAAATATGAGGAAGAGGTTTTTGAAATGGGTTGAAAGCGTTTGCTGTCAATGAAGATCTAAAGATAAAGATATCAGTTCATCAGAAATAGGCCTTGGCTTGAAGCCTCCATTTTATCGAGCTTGTAAGCGAAATAAAATTATGTGTTTTAAAGCTAAATTCCACTTTAAACAGAAGCGAAGTTTAGAGAAATATAAATAAATATATGACGAAAAAAATTACTTTTGCTCCCAAACGGCCAATAATAAGCAAGAAAATAAAGCAATAACCCAAACATTGAAAATTTGGTTAGGTTCGCGAGTGCTGGTTGATTTCGCTGAATTTATCCATCGTAGCTCCTATGTTCTTGTTGAATCCTATTCACCAAGTGTTGTGTGAGTCAGAAATATAGTTTAGTATCAAATTATCTTCACTAAAAAGATTATTCAACTTCTGGTGATGGATGAAAATCAGAAACATGTTAGGAATAATAATAAACATGTTTCTTCGACGAATAAATTTAGCGATAACCCCAGACATTGCTTCATTTAGACCTACTGATTGGAGAATATTTTCTTTTCACTTTCTAACGTTAAGAAAACACTGAGATCACGCCAAATTTTTGGAATTGAGTTTTTGTCAATTTCTGTTTTTAAAGTTTACTGAGTCGGAAAAAAAGTGGTAGAGGTATGTGGAGATTCTTCTAAGTTTCACTTTATCGTAATGACGGTTAACCATTTTAATGGGAAGAGTTAAAAATGTTTTAAAAAGAAAATGGATAGGTTGCAATTTTAGAAATAGCAGCAAGGTTGTGTGAATTTTCAAGACTATTTTTTTTAAATTTACAGTCTTTGTAAAAAATATCATTTTAAAAATCTGCTGGAGAATACTCTTGGCAAGGTTAAAGAGAGACCTAATGATCACTCTACCCTGCTTTCTAGTCAGATAACTAGCCTCAGTCGACGCGAAGTATTCCCAGGGAATCATAGTGGAGGAGGAATCATAGTCCTGCGGGACGAAACCTTACACGACCTTCGCTTAACCTAATTCTCCAGTTTCTATGGCACATTTCCTTCAATATCTAAATTTTAAATTGTAAAACTGCATCTTTCAGTGAAGCGTATCTCAATCCAACCCTAGAACTGCACTAAAACAAATTTTCTTATAAAAATTATTCCAATAAAAGTTTGATCTAAGGGTACGCACAATCTATATTCAAAATTTAAAGAAAATCGTCAGGTCCAGTTTCGAGAAAATCTGTAAAAAGTAAAAATCCATTGAACTGAAAATCCAAATGAAATTGTACTTGAGTTTGCGTAATTTTCATTGAACTATTGACTTTTTTTTAGTTCTATTTTGAGATTGGCCGGCTGATGTAAAGTTAAATACGTATAAATACAACTATATGAAATGAAAGTTTCATTGCCTTGACCTTCAAAGTCTTGAATAGAACAGAAATTAATTAATATTTTACGTGATCACATAATTTTTGAAAAGATCTTTTTCTTCATCCTAAATTATATAACATGAAGAACATTCTCTCAAATCTGTTCCTGTGAAAAATTACTTTTACATCCCTCTAAACAACATGGGCTGCAATATGATGTTCTTTGCAAGGTCATCTTTTAAATTCACCACACCCATTGCAATTATACATTGAAAGTATCCTTATTAACTATATCTATTTTTAAATAATATCAATTATTAATTAATAAGTTATCATTTAGATTGGTAACTAGTTATGTTAATTTTTGCAAATTATTCCATTTTTCAGTAGATTAGTTATTATTATCACAAATATAAAATATAAAATTATATATTAGTTATTCCCAATTACGAAGGTGATGCAGTACGTTGCATAAGAAGAGATGAATCTTCTAGTAAAAAAAAAGTAGTAAAGTAATCGCCTATTTTTTCAGGCGGGGCTTAACGTCCAACTACCAGTTAGGTGTCATGGACGATTAGCAAACATACTTTACTAAGAGATGAATCATAGAAGATTCATATATTATAGATAATCTAAATAAAAAATGACCAGCTTCAAAACTTCTAAGCAATTTCTTAGCGCACCTCTACCGTTGGCCCACGCAGAGATTAATCCAAACAAGGACGTTTTTTTTGGGTAATACCAGCAACCCAGTGTGTCTAATACTAACCAACCAAAATTCTCAATTGCGCCTATTCAAAAATTATACTTATCTCCAACTTTGGAAAGCTTCGATAATGTATTTTCTGATGAATATGAAATAAATATAGAATATTTCAGGTTCTACCAAATGTAAATATAACTTTTTATTAATCAAAACACAATACCCTTGCATAGAAAATGGAACTGGCTTTGAGAAGAGGTGAAGCATATTTACTAAAGAAGAATAACAGAGTGTTTTGCTCTGATGGTGCCAGAAAGGAGGAAACTGGTCTTTCTGAATTTGGGCACTTTACTGCATGGTCTGAAGTGTCGAAGATCAGTTCTCCACCGATCTATCACCTTGGATTCCAGGCAGAGATGATTGGTAACAGTAAAAGCTGCTGCTTTGCTGAAAAATTCTTGGAAAAAATTACAAAAAAAATAAGAATAATTTTGCACAATCTGGAAACGCACAAGATTATGAGTAAGTCAAGTAGGGGTTCCAAGTAAATTGTTAAATAAGTAAAGACTTAATGGTATTACTATAGCTTATGGATTAAACGGTTTGTGAAATGGAGGAATGGTAACTTCTTTTCTTGAGTAGAAGGATGCAATCGAGTTTGGTGGGCATACGCAGGGGCACATTTGGCAGTCCATTGCCAATCATTAAATCAAAAATGATAAAAGAGTTCACCCTGAATGAAGCGACTATTGGGAAATTACGTTATATCTTGAGCAATGCTTTGATAATTAAATGGGGCTCAAGGAAGGTGTACGATACTGAAGACAGATTGGCGGTGGACAGCCATTATTTGGGTATTGCTTAAGTGGATCAGAGGCACACAAGATTCAGGTCTCGCGCCTCTAAGGACACTCTGCAAATAATAAGAAACAAAATAAAATGTAATGACCATTTTTATAGGCGGGCTTTGACAAGAACCAATCAGGTGTGGCGAATGGAGGCGGAGAACTACGAACCTCACGCATGATCACATTCAATAAAATCAAGGCCAAAACGGGGAATCGAACCCAATACCACAACAATGTTTCCTAGCTTAGCGAGCCGCTCTCGCAAATTATTTATAGCTAACTTCGAAGGACGCATTTTGTCTCGAAAAAAACTGAGCGTAAAAGAGAACGATCAGTCAGTAGGAGCAACTCAGAACGCTCAGTCACTTTTTTATGACAAGAACTTAATTTATACTTCTAGAAAACCAGTTTAAACGACCTTGGCCATGGTCTAAATTGGTTTGTAACTTTTAGAACCAGACTAATTATTTATTGGTCTGTCCTGAGGCTGGACAAATTCTTTTAACGGGCTATCCATTAAGAATAGCGGGTTTATAAATAGTTCATTTTTCTTTAAATCCTTTTTAGGTGCTAGACAACAGGTTACTTGGAGGAATTTCTGAACCTAACTGTGGAATATCTCTCAAATACGTTTTGTAAGTGTTAGGGTTTTTTCTTTATTTTTATAATTAAATATGACAGCAAAGAATTTGTTTTAGAAATTCGATTGGTATAATTTTTCTGTTACAAATATCAGCCAAATATTGGAGTAAGAAAAAAAATACAAAAAATCAAGGCAGCTGTCATTTACCAATCTCCATATTTTATCAGCTTCCGTTTCCAAAATGCTCGTAAACCTTTTAAATTTGGGTGTGTACAGTGGATAATTATAAAAATTAACAATTTGTAAATGTATATTTCTTTCTTTATAAAAAAAAAATAACGCGTAAAATTACTGGGGTGTGAATACCGTAATTATTTTTCCGCACACGACTGAAATTACCCTTGAACTTCTACACTAATGAACATACAAGAATGTGGCTCATGTTAGATAATTACACACTTTCACCTAATAATTAAGAAACAGGTTAAGTAGTTGATCAGGTGCGCTTTTGGTTGGATTTGTTCATTAAATACGTCAGAGTTATGTTCTTTAATTCTGGAAGGTTCCACAGGTATATCCTATAGTTGGAGTTAATCATGAATATGAAATCAAAATCTCCACAACAATATGATGAACTAAATCTGCCGCTGGTGAATAGAGAGTCCTAAATCGGGTAGAATTAAAAGACACGTCACATTGAAGGGTAGTGTATATATGTATGTAAGTTTTCTTCAAATCTCAACTTTTAATTACGTATTGCTTGGTTCTGATTCTGTGGTGACTTGTGAGGAATCCCTTCTAATAAATTTTCAATATATTGAGAATGACCACTCATAAAAACGGTACCAAAATCGAATAAACTGCAAATAACTTCTAACCTCTTGCTGACCAATCAGTTTATTACCCACTACGGGAAAAATACTCGCATTTAAGATTGTTACTTAAAAGCACTTTCTCCACCCTGAAACTTGCGAATATTATACCAACTAATTAACTTGGCTTTTGTTAACAACACAGTACTTTTAGCTGTGATACAGAATAGTCGACATCATAGCCTCATTTCTAGAATGGGAAAAGTTTTGCTGTCGGCGACTTTCTCGACGAGATTTGGGCTAAACACCGAAGCTTGCAGCCAGGACTATTGCGGCAGGTGAATAGATATCTTTCGTCATCTTATCTAATCGTAAATTATAATTACATATTAGAACACTGTTTATAGTAGACTGTTTCTTTCAACTTAGTGAATCTTCTTGATCGCTAGAAAGGGTGAGACGCCAACCATCATCATCATCAACTGGCGCTACAGCTCACTAATGAGCCTTAGCCTTCTCGATGCACTTCCGCCAATTCTTTCGATTCAATGCGGCAGCCTTCCAAATTCCTGAAGCCAAGCATACTTATCCGGTTTCTTTCCTTCTAGGTTTCGTGATATGTCGAGCGGGTGATCGGCCTACAGCTCCTGAGTTTAGTGGAGAGGCTACCTCCTTAGAGCCTCTAGACCTGCTCCCCATTTCGGGGCTCTAGGGAAGGTAGCCCTAAAGAGGTATACTGTTGATGTACTTGTGTTGTTATAAGTGTATTATATTATACATATATTATAGCGTTCTGGTGAATGCATACGGTGGACGGTTGAGACGCGTTGGCCTCGTATTCATCTCCAACAATAATGCAGCTAAATGTTGCAGGCTTTGGAAAATAAGCAAAGGTAATGCTCAACAGAGTCTATTAATGAATAACTTGTTTCTGTAACCATAACATAAGTAAATAAAGACATAGTATATTTACGACATTTTATCTCCTTTCTGAATCCACAAAGCCAAAATAACTTAATTAAACAGTCAGAATTTACACTAATATTTTTAAAAACTACCAAATTTAATCAACAAAACAAATAACAACAATAAAGGTTCTTTACGGCCACAGTAAAAGGTTGTTTTTAAAGACCTGGTTGCACTTACAGCTAACTCGCTCTACAGCCGAAATGTTTCTGCATTAACTGCATCCTGTGTATAATGCCAGTGGACAGCTTCTCTCCTTCAGTAGATGCCGCCAAAATAACTATGAGATTCCCTGATTTCGTTTTGTAAAACTAAGGTTTTTAAAGGAATCATACTTGTTCAAAGTTAGTTTGAGGCAATTTAAGAGCGTCTGTTCACTCAAAATTTTGCTCCTTCTCAATGAAATCGCAAATGTAATTTTTTTTAAAAAAAGGGAATTTACGAATTTTTCGGATGCCAGGATGCGCATCTACTTCTACTTCATTTCAGTGCTAATAGTTTAAAATTCCGTTCTAATATAAAATCAAGGACAAACTTTAGCTTAGAAAAGAAACCTTTGAACTACTTGTCCTGAGTTGGCCGAGTCAATAAATTATAATTTGCCCAGTAATACACTAATAATTAGGTATAAATATTTTTATAACAAAAAGAAGGTCGCAGATTGAACTGAATCACTTTCACGATGAATCACCATCCATTCAAGTCTCATTGTTGTTAAGTTAATTTTAATCTCTAAAACAAAATCAACATCTACAAATCTTCAGAGATGAGTCATACAATGTATTAATAATTAGGACTGGTGACTAGTGGGAATTATAAAAGAAGAAGAGAACAGCTGATAGAGGCTCGCGCCACGGTAGGCGCACGTGATGTGTGTACTCGCCAGACGAGATGGTAATGTAAACATGAGGGGCAAGATCCTGCTGATAAACCAGTCAGAATTCATGGCAAGCTTATTGCATCATCAGATTATTGTCTTGATGTTCCGTTTTTTCACTTATTTCTTTTTGTTTTAGCACATTCAAGTTTATCTAATTATTTTGTTAAAATAAATGTACAATTAATTAACAAAAGAAATTTCTAAAAAGAGAAGATAATCATCACTTATATTAAGAAATCTTGTCAAGTTCGTAAATAATTAGCGAGTGTTTTGTCTGATTTGTGGTCTATCAGCAAAGGGCGAGGCTTCGAGCCCAAATAATTTTTTACTCCCTAAAACAATTCGTGGCCATGATGAGGAGCTTTAATGTGCCGATAAACACTTTGGCGAGCTTTTTTTTTTTTAGATATATTCTGATTGTATAATGTTGCTCAACGAATTTGGCTATTCAGCACCATGAATATGGCTACCCAATATAAAAAATTTATTTGTAAAAGATCAATAAAATGAATAATACAAACAATGAACAAAAAAAAAAAAAGGTTCGACATCCCTGCTCTAGGCAATGAATGTTACTTACCTGAGGAATATTGAGCTAAAGAGACCACTGTCCAGTAGAGAAGCTGATCAGAAAGTCTGAAGTCGAAGGAGCTAGTGCAAAAACTTTGGTAACACCCTGGGTTATTGTTTTAATAAATACATTGAGTAATCATAATCTAATGGTTTCATCTCTTTTCTTTTTGTATATTTTATTTTTTAATTATTATTAAATGTATTTTTTTGTTAATAAAGTTTGCTTATTTCTTGAAATTTGACTTTTTCTTATTTTTGTTTTAATGAAATCTCGTCCTCGTACATCCTCATTCATAGATCCTTCTGTTACAGCAAAACACTTTCAGGATTGGTGCGCCATGTTAAAACTAGAGACTTAACCTACCCTTCACTGATTTACTGTAAATGACAAAAAATATTACAATTCGATCACAGGATCGAACGCAGGGAGAGTTAAGTTACCGGTGGCCAGCGACATTGAATAAGCTCTTATTGCCGCAGTTAACATATACTTAAGAAGGGTTTGATCAATTGGAAAGAGAGGTGCAAAGTTATTCGGCTTTACGAATGAATCTATCGAAAACAAACTGTTGTTAGCATCTCGAGACGATAAAAAAGCACCAGTATTGCTCGTTAAATTAGTGATTGAGGAAATTCTTTGAAAATGTAAAGAATTTCAAGTGTAAACTGTAGGATAGCAGTCTTATAGATCAAAGATAACAAATCGCGACCCAAAGGTTATGAAAGGTTTTCCTGCATGATCTAAATGCAAGAATAGTTAATCTAATCTATTTATCTTATGCAATCGCTGAATTCCCATTTAGTTGACTCTAGTGTATGATATAAACCTAGCGGAAGTTAAATTCTCAACATCAATCCAATAAATCAACCTCAGATAATAGTTGGAAACTCAGAACCGGTAAGAAATAGAAACCACTGGATATTATCCAGATCGGCTAATCCAAACAGATTTCCAACAATCAATTAATAAGGGTTTACTATGTAAACAAAACAGCCTCTTCTGCCCACCGTAAATACAAATCGAATAGATCATTCACAAACAAGCGTATAAATATCGAAATTATTCTACATCTGTCTTGTGAGACGAACCTAGCAGAGAGGGTGGGAACTTTTAATTGCAAAAAGTACCACCACCTCCTGCCGGGTCCACCCCACCAGAGAAATGCTTGTCAATTAAATATCAGAAATCAAAATCAGTATGTTAGTCAAGTGCAACGAAGATACAACGAAGTCAAACAATCGTTAGTGAAATTTCTGACTGAGTGTTTTCATATTGTAGGTGCTCCTCTCCCTTGCTGACTTTATGAATAAATAATAATATTATTGACCAACACTGATATATATTTTTTTTTTAATTAAATAATAAGATCAACATTAATTTAAGATCTATAGCAAATGATGGTAACTAACTTTGTGAAGTTCCAGGGTGTAGCTCCTTAAAGTCCCACTTTTGAGAAATTTAAGCTTTCTTCACCTAAGTCAAGAGGATCACAATTTTAAAATTCTGTATAAACAAGTTAAAATCACTTTTATAAGAAGCGACGTGAAATTTGTTCAGTAGTTACCATCCAAATTACAACCAAGAAAGTTTATTAGACAGGTGGAAAGAGGTTACTATTGTACGCAATCGATTGGAAAGACAATGTTGTTTGGGGAATAAATGACAGCTAAATCGATAGTGTTTGTCTGGAGAAATCAAGTCAAGAAGTTTTAAACCTGAGGGAAAACAGTGCAGCATTGATGTGTGAGGAAATTGAAAAAGAGTAGAAGCTACTTAGTGAAATGAAAATGAGGAAATTTGGTGGCACGGTGGAAGAAGGTAGGCATTTGAAAAGATTAAGGTATTTTGGGTATTTGGGGATGTGAACTCTAATGGTAAGATTAAACGTTAGTCCAAGGAGAAGACTCCCGTTTTCTTAGTTATTGAAACCCGTCAAATGAAATTTATTATTGTTTTATTGAAAAGAACATCTTGGTCGATGAATCCATTTATCAGACTATTTAGTAACTTCTAAAATCAACTGACATAACAGAGGTAATGTAAGTATCTTCCAGTTAAATTATCTAGTAAAAATACGAATCTAAATTAGAATACCTTTCGTAACTGTATCTGTATAATATTCACATCTTGTTTAAAGTTTGGTGCTAAATATATTTGAGGACGAATTGGTAGATGCTGATGGACTATTATCTACTCTAATGAACAGTTCAACAGCAACAAATGGATAACGTTTGCCCTTCATGGTGTGCCATTACAAGCTTCTAATAAAATCAGAGAGAAAATAAAACTTCAAAGAAATCGTTTAGTTGTGCTTTTAGTGTTCCTTTGAATTCAATTTTATTTAATTTATAAAAATATAAAATAATTATAAGGGAAATGATTACCTGAGTTGGTAACGCGGTGGAATGGATCAGGTGGTAAGTGTTTATATCCAGGAGGATTGCTCTTAAATTTTTCTCTCCAGTGTACGGATCTGTACGAAGCTAAAATCAATAAGAGAGTTAGTGCTATGAATTTTGGAGTAGAAATTAGAAAAGTTATGAGTGTTGTGAACAGAGAAGGTTTTGTGTAGTGGAATAGGAAACTGGCAGGGCTGCAAGTAATTTAGATTGAGGTGCCGGGTGCATAGTGGAAACTTCGAGTAAAGTTTGGTGACATGAAAACAACTTTAAGAGCGAATTGCACTTTTTTGGATGGTGTGGAACTGATGATGGAGTGAAGAAAGCATTTGCTCGTGTTTTATTCAATTGGTTTTTGAGAAAAGAGTTGATTGAAGAATTGAGATCGGATTCACAGATGGATCGTATGGCGCTATTGATGCGTCAAAAAGAATTAGATACGTTTGCAAAGATTGTAGAAAAAGAATTGTTTTAATAAGTTAGTTTTTGGAGTAATTAACTCACATAAGTAGTTAAGTCTTGAAAAGGTCTGGAATATCTAGTATATGTTAGTTACGATTCATTGTAGTTTCAGATTGTAGCAGATGTTGTAGCATTGAATATAATTTCTGCCAAAATGCTGTATTTCTCAGTACTAATTAAGACAAAAAGAACTATTCAACATTTTCTTTTGTAATTCCCCAAACTAGCAACCCTAAGGTGCGTCCTCCAGGGTGATTCCCCTGATGGTTCCCAAGTAGGTGTTACTCCAAAAGGTACGGAAAGGAACCGAGTTCTGAAACAGTGGTCGATGTGTCATGGCGATCACTTGGCAATGTATTTTGGAGGCTAGACTTTCGCGATTTTATTTTTTTGTATACCGTGTTAGCGAGTCGAAACTAGCTTACAAGAGATGAGTAACATAGCAGCTAGTACATCCCAGCTGCCCTGAATACTAATTTGTTGCCTTTTCTTCTAAGTAGAGTAACAATTACAATTACAAAATCTTTGCGTTATGCTTACTGATTTTAATTGTAACATATACACAATATTATATTTTAAATTTTATGTGAATAACAATTGTATAAAAATAATCTAGATGGGAATGCCCCCAAGTTGTCAACGCAAAGTTCTGCGGTTAGTGGCACCATGACGTCAAACTCAGAAAAAATATTCCACCCGCCTAAAATTCACCACTTCTTAGAACTTAATGAACTGGTTTGTTTACAAAGAGAAAGGAATTGAAGCATAATTGTTTTGATCGATATTTTAATGTTTTCAAATCAATTCTGCATTGATTGTAAGCACTATACTGTATTTAAAATACTTCATTTATTGTAAAACATTAGTTAAATACTTTGTAGGATTTGCAGGATTTACTTTCCACTGATTTAAATCACCACAAATAATGGAAAGATACTGGAACAGTTTTATACAAATAATTCAAATTAATTATTTACCATTCATACAGTTTATATCAAGGTTTTCAAAAGGTGGACGAGCGCCAATAGTATACCAAGCTGTTGCTGCAAAAAAAACTTTATAGCCTCGACGTTTCGAGAATCTTTGGTATTGGGAAGTCCTACTTCAGGAACTTTGTCTAGAAGTAAAACAGGTTGAAGTATTTTAATAATGTCACAAACATGTATAATGTAAAAAAATATTTAAAATAATGCGATAACTGGAAACGACGTGGTGATAGGTGTTCCGTGGTATGTTGATTGAAGGTTTACTAGACTGTGGTTGCAACGACTGGTGGAAACTACTGTAGACTAAGTTTACTAGAAAATAGGCGAAGAAAAAAATTGATATGTTGTGCCAGATTGCACTGGCCACAAGTAAGGCGAATTTTACACCTCCTTTGTAATTCAAAAGTTAGTATCAAACATTTGATCTTTCCCGATTTTAATATGGATGACGAATACAAAACAACTTGCGTCCATTGCTGTTGAGAAAACAACACGAGGGATATCGAAGAAGTGTTGCGATCCTGAAAAGTGTGCTGTTGAAACAGAATGCAAAACATGCGAATATATAGGTACACAGACTTCTTCGTGCTATTCAACGGCCTATTTGACTTCACAATTGTGGACTTATTTATCAAATTGATTGAATTGAACCATGTAAATCTAACCAATGCTGACTGTACAGAAACTGCTACAACCACAGAGTTTGCTTTCGCTATTTGGCCTTCTCCGATCAATCTCTTATTGATAATGGTCGCCAATTCACTCAATGCGTATCTTTTCGGCCAATTAGATTTCAACTCTCTTGAAATATTCATCAACTAATGCTCTTAAAATATATTCTTTTCAAATTTACCTCAATGGCTCTATTAAGCCTTACAAAAAAAAAAGGTTTATTGTTATTTTTGTTTTTTGAATTAGGATTCACATCAGAGACGCTTCTGATGGTTAAATTAGTGGATCTAGTGGGAAAATTTCGGAAATCAAAGTAGGTGGTCAAGAGTACGGGGAGTTTTGCGAGAGATGAACAGACTGCTGTAAAGTAATGTCAAATTTATTCAGGCGAACTTTACCACCAATATTCAAATTAGGTATCGGGCGGAGGTGGCTAGCAAACCTAAGTTACAGTCAGTTTCCGATATTAAACATTTAATCAAATTCAAGGTCTAGACTGTGAATCGAACCTAGAACACAGGAAATTTCAGCTTTGCAGGCTTCGTCTCTACCCGCTATTAGGGGCAAACAATCATAAAACGTTCAGCAATGTTTGTATTATCGATAATGTCAAAAGCGAAGTTATGATCTTTTCATTAAAAAATAAATAAATTAAACCGACACTGATGCTCTCACAAAACTGAACATTTC
This sequence comes from Rhodnius prolixus, assembly GCF_049639745.1. NCBI lineage: Eukaryota > Metazoa > Arthropoda > Insecta > Hemiptera > Reduviidae > Rhodnius > Rhodnius prolixus. Next base: position 20,412,078 of record NW_027411592.1, read on the forward strand.
TTTAATAAACAATTTCCCACACAAAACTTTGACTGCCGGCTGTCAGAACTTCTCAATGGAAATAAGTTTACGTTACTAACTTTGAAACTTATTAAACTATTAAAGTCCAGGACCGCTGACACAAGCTTGTAACAAAAATTTGAAATAAAGCTATTTGTTATAAAGAGTTCGTTTTTTATGAAACTACCTAAGTCTACATTCTTCCTTGGTTGGTATTGGCAGTTTTTAATCAAGAATAAAAAACTAAATCAAATGAAGAAGGTTACTAAGGTTCTTATGGATTTAGAAAAATCTGCGGTACACATATCTCAGTGTTTCCACTAAAACCTGATAATCTGTTCTTAAAAATGAATTAATCGCCCATTTTTATCAGGTGGGGCTTAACGTCCAATTACCAATTAGGCCATATTCTGTTCTGATTGTTTCTTCTAAAGACAATCAGGGATAACCTTTTTTTCTTTCCGCTTATCACGAAACATCTTTGCGGGCTTGCGGCTTAATAAAGCTTGTGCAACCTGGAACAAAAACCCATCATTATTTGGTTTTCTAAAGCCCTGAAAGTAAGAAACTCTAAAAGTAACATCAATGTTGGTAACTTTAAAAAATGCTGATCAGGAATTTACGTGATTTAGGGGAAGGAATAGCTTAGGGGTTAGCGCACTGATATCTCGGGTTCGAGTTAATCTGCCTTTCATAATTTCTTTTTAAGCTTCTTAGAGCCAGCTTTCCAGAGATCAACTGAGTTAATTATTATTTTATATTGATTGATTGATTTTTTTAAGACGAGTCAAATCGCCCAGAGCTTTTTACAGAGCACTACCGCGACAATATCCATCACCGGACAGGCAGTATGAAGCTCCTAGAAAGAGAAGCTTTAAGGGTCGGCAGCTGGATTCGAAAACGGGATCTATTATTATAAAAAGTATTGTATAGTTCCTTAGTATAGTATTTTTTCAGACGGAGCTAAACATCCAACTACCAATTAGGTGTCGTGGACGGGGACGGAAGCACTTTCTTTACTGTAAACAAGTTTTTCTAACACATAAAAAGTAGTCATACGCGGGATTCGAACTGGGGATCACCCATTTGCAAAGCCACGCTCTTGACCACTAAACCAACACCCGCCACTCAATTATTATTAACAGTAAAAATAATAAAAACTAGACTACGTCAAAAACATTTGATGTAGAGCTACTTGAAAGGATGTACGTGACAAAGGCAAAAATTACTACTCATTCAATACGTTTCATTAAATTTTAAAATAGCATAAGGAAAGTTTTGCAATACACAAGGAGAAGACAATTCGGTGTACTGAAAACAAAAATAAAGTGTCTAAATTATTTATTTTACGAACCTTGAAACTCAAGGATCTTTATTTTTGTCTGTTTTGATCGGCAGACGTAAGTTTGAAAAAGTTTTAAAGGATTTGGAGCCGGGTGTATTATTTGGCTGTCTGCAACTACTAAGTCGAGAAAGTATTGCGCATGTTCGAACTGGAAAAAAAAAAAATCTCAACTTATGGACCGGTCTTCCCAAAATATTGGTATAAATTAGCAAATTTTTTTAGAAAATGAAGTTACCCTTATAAATTGCTTATTTTCATTTTTGTTTTGTTTATACGCACATAAACAGACAACAGAGTGTTTATATATTTCTGAAACGCATGACGAAGAAAGAAGGGAAAGAGGCTGCGCTATTCCTCAAATTGAATATTGGAAAAGATAGGGCTGGTTTTTTTCCACCAACATATTGGTAAATTGAGGCGCTAGGAGCCAACTGTAATTGGTCATACCAATATGTTGGTTTTTTCCAGCCCTCATATAAAGTAATTGGTTAATGTGCAAACAAGACCACTATAACAATAAATAAATAAATATTTCTGAAACTTTAAATGCAATTTTTTTCTAATTATTGTGATACACATAACACAATCTATAATTTGTTTGTTAACCAACTGGAATTAAAATCCTAAACGTCATTTCCTGTATTTTTACCAATTATTAAAACCGCTCATGTAAAGTTAATACCACAAACGAAAGAAAGCCAGCAGAAAGAATAAACACTAAATTACATAATAACTACTCGACAATTTAAATTAACTTAAAAATAGAATTAAAAAACATCCAACGATTTCAAGTATTATTATAATTAATAAATGTGTACCTGCCCATTCTAGTCCCTATATTTTTAATTTCTGCTCCTTGAAATCACTAAAATTTAATGCGCCACTAGGCAACCAGTGAACAACCTTCAGTCCATTTCAAGGTAAATGTGGCCGAGTTGGCGCCCTTATCGTTGGCTACCAATTGCAAACATTTGATTCCATTTTGTCTAAATAATTCATAAAGATAAAACAGAAACAACTTTTTCTTTCAATTTTTTTGTTGATTTCCTCTGAGAAGTAAGATCGTCTAAATTTTGGAATGGAACTTTCACTGTAAATACATGTTATTTTTTATTTTTCCTTACGAAGCGCGTTTTAGCTGACCAATATAGCCAACCTGGCGCAGAAGTCTTAATCTTGATTAAACATGTTTCGAATATCCTGGTTCTCAAGGTGAGTTCATTGTATTGCATCTCTCATAGAGCAACACTCGCCGTACCTGAAGATGCGTGTGCTCCAGATGAGATCAACATGAGTAGTAAAGGGTCTTGAATCAGACCTGAATGTGAGTTCTATCCTTCCAATTTCTTCAGTTTAAGCTCCCCATTGGCTGTACACCAGATGCTTTCTGAGTTAGGTTTCACAATTTTCATTAGCACTTTGTACTATTTTTTACTAGTCTTTTACTAACCGTTTTGCGGAAGATTAGGATAGTCAAAAGAATAATGGATCCCGCTGACTCCTACAATCCACAGGAACGCCAGCTTTGACCAGCGCTTTATTTTATGGTTTCAATGTGCTCCAGACACTCTTAAAACATTGCTTTTCGAGCTTGAAAGGCTGACTGACCTTTATCGAATTGGCGGCTCAGAAATCGACCAACAACTCAATTTTTTCTGGATTGTTTTTAGATCAGGTTTTTGAAATTAATGTTTTCTTTAAACAAATTTAAGTATGAAATTTGTCCTGACTCCTGCAAGCTAATAATCGGTTTTGCATAAAAGTCCCGATTTTAAGTATATTTTATGTACTTACGTAAAAGTGCCATCAGAGGGGGCTGCCGACAACGCCATACAGCCTGAAGGTTAGGTTATAGTCTAGGAAGGTTTAGCGTCAGTTTAGAGTGTTTACGTTACAGTTTTTCATAGTGTTTAACGACGGTGAAATATAACTAGTAATTTAATTATTCTTTACAGAATAATAAAATCTGTTTTTGAAAACCGTCTTACTTCTTATAAATTCTGATTTGAGTCCTGGACGTTCAGTGCAGTTAATAAATTGAGATAAAGCAATATTATAGAATATATAAATGCAAATACCATATTAACATCTACTACAAGAGACTGTAATTAGGTTAATTATAAACAGTGATCTCACAATTATCTAAGATCCAACATTAAACGAAATCTATTCTGTTTACTTGAAAATGCTTTTAAAAATAGTAAATTTAACTATTGAAATAAAATTAATTGAAAAAATCATCAGCATATTGTAAATCCTTGGCCTTGAACTAAACAAATTTAATTTTTTTTAAATAAAAATTAAGCCCCTTGTTTTAATAATTGCATTTGTTTTCTACGTCACCTCATTTGTATAAATAATAGGCTTCATCAAACGCAACGAAAACTCAGGAAGTAATTAAATAAAAATAAAACAAACTTAACCTCGTTTCTAGTGAAAATTCTAGCTTAACCACAATTGTTTTGCCGAATAAAGTTCCGTCTACGTGAGAGGTTAATATTTCACCAGCTGGCAAAGAGATTTTATTGATAAGAAACTATTCTGAGGAAAGAAAATAATATTAGCAGATCATGAAGATCTTACCTTGGTCAGACGAAAGAAATAACTGCACCGGAACGTTAGCCACAAGTATCTGTTTGTTAGTGCAACAGAGTGAAGGAGATGCGATTAGACAGACTGTGTTGCCCTTGTCCTATTTCTCTAATTAAAGATTTCCTGAAGCCTTCAAAATTACAAGCAAAGTATACGGGACTGTCATACCGCGGCCAGCTTCTTGTAGACTAATTGTACGTGGCAGAAACTAGGGTTGAGTTTGTTACGCCTTGAGAAGATGACGTGGTCTACTATAATTCTAATAAACAAATTTTCGTTTCCGCACAAAGAGGGTGTGGATTAGCCTATTTTAAAAGGATCCTCTGCGGATAAAAATACAAAATTGTATTGAATCCCAACTTGCATACGATTCTAATAAAGTAGTGCAAAACCACCTTGTACGCTCCTGTCGTAAATTTACGGGACATGAGGTACTGAATCTGGATACTTTCTTTGCGTCTAAATGCATTGCTGAAATCAAATCTGAAAATTGTTGGATTTTAGAAGCTTAACCTCAAAAACTTTCTTATGTAAGTCTCAAAGATTTGTGCTGACCAGAAATATTTTCCTGAAAAAGAAAACAATGCTTGCAGTAGACTTTCAAAACTATCTTCATATTCATACCACTAAATAGACCCTGAAAGTCCAAGGATTGTGTTTTTCGCATCCTATTGCACTTGCACATTTGTTATTATTTTTTATAGTCTTTATAGTTTTATAGTCTTGAGATCTAAAGACTAGCTTTTCGACTACCTCCGGACGTTGTCAGAAAGACGAGCCGCGTAATGAGTTTAATCATACTGCTATTTTGAACAAATAAAAACTATTAAATGCTCTTGTAAAGTCGGTCATCAATTCTGAGCATGTTCACAGCTGTCTTGTTATATTAGTGGGTACTTTTTCGTGTGAGATTGCAATTTAAGTGTTACGGTCAGGTAGAAAATTAAAAAATGATAACATTGAATTATTGTTCCTTTTTAGCTTTAATTAATAACCAAGATTTATTGGGTAATAAATTGAATTTCCCCCATTTTCGACTCAAAAAAAGATCGAAACTTAAAGAAGTAATCATATTCTCCTTTTAAAGAAGCTTGATACGAAAGTTATTCGCCATTTTCAAAAACAGTTTCACGTATAGATCCGTGAGTAAATTGGAAAATTTTATTTAGATTTGTTAGCTAAATTTAAATTTTACAGGGAGTTCATCCTGGTGAGGCCTGTCCCAGCATATTCTCATGGTCTTGGATTTTATGACCACCAATATTCTAAGGTTGTGGATGAATTGATATTAAAGGGAATAATGTCCTTGCCACATCTCGCTCCGGTAATATCTATAATGTTAATTTTTCCGATAAAATGTTTTAAAAAAAAAATCTGGTAAATAAGAACTTACACGATTTTTTTTCCTTATGCTGTTTACGAAATATAATTGTACTGAAACTAGAAATTTGTCCTAAAAAGATAAACTCCAAAATTATGCAATATTCTCTTTCTGTTAAAAATGTACGCAGTACATTTGATAAATTATATAATCAATTATTGTAATTTGAAAATAATATTTGAGATATTTTATATGTAAATTTATTGTTTTCATATTCTTTGGGTTAATGAAACTGGGATGTTTCAAGGTTTCTTTACTTTTATAACAATAGATTGTAAACAACAAATTTCGCACTGTTTAGTTCGTTACATTTCTAGATATTTGTTAATTGATTTCTTTTTATATTTGTTGGATATTTACGTGTTCGTAAACAATGCTACAATTTCAAACAGCTGTACTCAATTAAAAAGTAACTAGAACTGTAACAGACTAAGCAATGCGAAATAATTATTTACAATCTTTTGTTACTTTCAAATTTATGCGTTCAAAATAAAACTACATACATATTTGAAAAAGCTCTTGAATAATAATATTTATCATACGCTCGGCCGGCAAAGCTATGGTAGATGTATTGTGGTTCTTAGTTTTATTCCCGGACTTGGCCTTGGATCTTATTTAATCTGATAACAGCAAAAATATTTAGTGAAGTATGTAAGCTATCCTGATCGGCAGCAAGTCCCTTCTGAAATCTTTCCTTCTAATCTTAATTTAAGCCCTGAGGATCCTCTACCATGTTTAATCACTAACTTTGTTCCCAATTAACGTTAATCACTTTTTCTTTTCGTTGCATTTCTTGATTTAAATTAAATTAGGTGCGTCAATAACTTGAGGTCGTTATAGCCCAAGGGTACTTCACTTCTTGGCTTCCGCAAGTTATACTGTCACCAAGATGAAAGTTCTTAAACTGGCTCTTAGCAAGTGAAAATCTTGGTAGCTGAGTGCCTCTAGAGCTAAATTTCCTACCCCAACTACCGGAAGGTAGATTCTTGCCGTCTTAATGCCATGCATTTTTTGAATGTTTTTTCCGGTAGCCAGATGTACATTTTTGTTAAACAGTATTCCGTAAAATATTATTTTATTACACGTTAAACAAACCCAACTATGACAAAACGAAAAAATGAAAAACGAAGCAACGCTGTTCTCTCTCTATCAACGAAACAGCTTTTCCCCTAGGCACAGGTTCTTCTTCGGGTTTCAGGTTCCTTTTTTTTTAAAGTTAATTGGAGAAATGGTTCATAAGCCGAGGATAAAATTAAATGGAAGTAAGTGTCGGCATATTATTTCCACTTTTCGCAAATTAACACTGCTTGCCCTAATTTATAATCAAACTCTTCTCCCAGCCTCTGATGTCGTCCATTACCTTGGACTGTTCAACGACACTATACTGTCTTACAACCCTCACACTCCAATTAAGGGATTAGAAATGAACGCACGATCCTGCCAGCTCTAGATACTATTATAACCGATCACGTCTATCACTAGAGAACAAACGGCCCTTCTTGTACGAGCAGTTTTCTTCTCGTAAACCAATAAGGATCTATGAAATCAAACTAAGAGGGTTCTACCAAGTGGTCCAACCTCTTGTGAATTCCAAAACGTGCTATCAAAAATCTTCCGCACAATTTTCAATGCTCCTTTCTGTGTATGAAACCGAATCATTCTTAATAACCTTAATATTGCTTTCTTGTCCGACGGAACCTCAATATATCAAATAAAATCTCTTGTAAAGAGTGCTATAACTGGGTAGTTCCCAGTTTCAATTATTATTTATTGTTCAGAACTGCTGCATTACTTATGGCAAAATTTGGCCTTTTAATAATCAAATAATATTTAAAAAAGAATTTTCTTCAATTTTTTTGTGATTTTGAGTTTTACTGAAACAGACGAACTTAAAGATTAATTTTTAAAAATCACTTTCTCACATCCAGGAACAAAAACAAAACGTGAATTTTCGTTTAGCTACTTCCGATTGAAAATCTGGAGGATGCAATGCTTTTCTTTTTTTGCGGGAATAAGAGGAAGCACGTGCATGGAAACAAACCTAAAGGGAACCTGTCGGCTGATACCAGATTGGGTGAAAAAATGGTGTCAGACTGGGGAACGAGCCTCCAGTTTGCGGTTATAGCAAGTATGCAGATAACACGTGTTGATGTGTGCGCGAGCCTTGACCTTGTGGCCGGGTCCATTAACCTGGCGGCACTTTGGTTGAATTTTGAGACAAAACTTTTGCACCGAGCTCGAAACACATTGCACTCTTATGCACCACCAAAAAAAAATCTAAATTCGCCAAGGAAAAGCCACAATAAGCAATTAAAGTTTTTTTCCCGCCAAAAAAAATTTGGCCGGATTTGATTGAAACTTACTTCATTATGTTAAGTACACTTTGCACTCCATTGCACCACTTAAAAAAATTCATTAACTTTAATAATTACGGAGATATGGCCATTCAAAAGATCAAAGGAATTTGCCGCAAACACTGAATTTCGAACCGCGACTTAGTATACAGGTAGAGGAGAGCTAGCACCAGCTAGAACCACAAAAAAAATCTAATAAAATATGCACACATTCAGAAATATAAGGAATTAAAGTGCTAAAAAAAGCATTAACTTGGCGGCACTTTGGTGGAATTTTGGGTAAAAAATTATTGCACCCTGCTCAGAACACTTTGCACTCCTATGCACCACCAATAAAAAAGCTAGCACCACCAAGGAAAAGCCTCAATTTTCCATTTAAAGTTCCGCGCGAAATTTAAATTCAAAAAAAATGAGTCTTATTTGCGGGAAAATTGGAGCGCTTTTTTCCAAAATAGCAAGTACTAGTATTAGAACAACTAGCCCCACACAGGAAATGCCAAAAATTAGCATATTTTCAAAGTAATTTACAAATTATTCGACCGATTTTCCCGCCAACTTACCTTTAACCGGAAGTGCTCTAAATTGAATTGAAACTCATCCTATTTTGTTCATGGTAGCTAGCACCAATATGCACCACAAAAAGAAATTTTGAATTTACACTAAAAGCTGATATATTGATAATAAAAGATGCACTGACAGATGTGACCATTAACTTTGCGGCACTTTGGTGGAATTTTGAGAAAAAAATTATTGCACCCAGCTCGAAACACTTTGCAATGCCAATAATAAGCCAGCAACACAACGGAAACTGTAAAAATTCACCAATTGTACGCCAAATATAACTTTAACCGGAAGTGCCCTAAATTGAATTGAAACTCATTCCATTTTGTTCGTGATAGCTAGCACCAATGTGCACCACAAAAAGAAATTTTGAATTTACACTAAAAGCTGAGATATTGATAATAAAAGATGCACTGACAGACGTGACCATTAACTTGGCGGCACTTTGGAGGAATTTTGGGTAAAAAATTATTGCACCCTGCTCAGAACACTTTGCACTCCTATGCACCACCAATAAAAAAGCTAGCACCACCAAGGAAAAGCCTCAATTTTCCATTTAAAGTTACGCGCGAAATTTAAATTAAAAAAAAAATGAGTTTAATTTGTGGGAAAATTGGAGCGCTTTTTTTCAAAATAGCAAGTACTAGTATTAGAACAACTAGCCCCACACAGGAAATGCCAAAAATTAGCATATTTTCAAAGTAATTTACAAATTATTCGACCGATTTTCCCGCCAACTTACCTTTAACCGGAAGTGCTCTAAATTGAATTGAAACTCATCCTATTTTGTTCATGGTAGCTAGCACCAATATGCACCACAAAAAGAAATTTTGAATTTACACTAAAAGCTGATATATTGATAATAAAAGATGCACTGACAGATGTGACCATTATCTTTGCGGCACTTTGGTGGAATTTTGAGAAAAAAATTATTGCACCCAGCTCGAAACACTTTGCAATGCCAATAATAAGCCAGCAACACAACGGAAACTGTAAAAATTCACCAATTGTACGCCAAATATAACTTTAACCGGAAGTGCCCTAAATTGAATTGAAACTCATTCCATTTTGTTCGTGATAGCTAGCACCAATGTGCACCACAAAAAGAAATTTTGAATTTACACTAAAAGCTGAGATATTGATAATAAAAGATGCACTGACAGACGTGACCATTAACTTGGCGGCACTTTGGAGGAATTTTGGGTAAAAAATTATTGCACCCTGCTCAGAACACTTTGCACTCCTATGCACCACCAATAAAAAAGCTAGCACCACCAAGGAAAAGCCTCAATTTTCCATTTAAAGTTACGCGCGAAATTTAAATTAAAAAAAAAATGAGTTTAATTTGTGGGAAAATTGGAGCGCTTTTTTTCAAAATAGCAAGTACTAGTATTAGAACAACTAGCCCCACACAGGAAATGCCAAAAATTAGCATATTTTCAAAGTAATTTACAAATTATTCAACCGATTTTCCCGCCAACTTACCTTTAACCGGAAGTGCTCTAAATTGAATTGAAACTCATCCTATTTTGTTCATGGTAGCTAGCACCAATATGCACCACAAAAAGAAATTTTGAATTTACACTAAAAGCTGATATATTGATAATAAAAGATGCACTGACAGACGTGACCATTAACTTTGCGGCACTTTGGTGGAATTTTGAGAAAAAAATTATTGCACCCAGCTCGGAACACTTTGCAATGCCAATAATAAGCCAGCAACACAACGGAAACTGTAAAAATTCACCAATTGTACGCCAAATATAACTTTAACCGGAAGTGCCCTAAATTGAATTGAAACTCATTCCATTTTGTTCGTGATAGCTAGCACCAATGTGCACCACAAAAAGAAATTTTGAATTTACACTAAAAGCTGAGATATTGATAATAAAAGATGCACTGACAGACGTGACCATTAACTTGGCGGCACTTTGGAGGAATTTTGGGTAAAAAATTATTGCACCCTGCTCAGAACACTTTGCACTCCTATGCACCACCAATAAAAAAGCTAGCACCACCAAGGAAAAGCCTCAATTTTCCATTTAAAGTTCCGCGCGAAATTTAAATTCAAAAAAAATGAGTCTTATTTGCGGGAAAATTGGAGCGCTTTTTTCCAAAATAGCAAGTACTAGTATTAGAACAACTAGCCCCACACAGGAAATGCCAAAAATTAGCATATTTTCAAAGTAATTTACAAATTATTCGACCGATTTTCCCGCCAACTTACCTTTAACCGGAAGTGCTCTAAATTGAATTGAAACTCATCCTATTTTGTTCATGGTAGCTAGCACCAATATGCACCACAAAAAGAAATTTTGAATTTACACTAAAAGCTGAGATATTGATAATAAAAGATGCACTGACAGACGTGACCATTAACTTTGCGGCACTTTGGTGGAATTTTGAGAAAAAAATTATTGCACCCAGCTCGGAACACTTTGCAATGCCAATAATAAGCCAGCAACACAACGGAAACTGTAAAAATTCACCAATTGTACGCCAAATATAACTTTAACCGGAAGTGCCCTAAATTGAATTGAAACTCATTCCATTTTGTTCGTGATAGCTAGCACCAATGTGCACCACAAAAAGAAATTTTGAATTTACACTAAAAGCTGAGATATTGATAATAAAAGATGCACTGACAGACGTGACCATTAACTTGGCGGCACTTTGGAGGAATTTTGGGTAAAAAATTATTGCACCCTGCTCAGAACACTTTGCACTCCTATGCACCACCAATAAAAAAGCTAGCACCACCAAGGAAAAGCCTCAATTTTCCATTTAAAGTTACGCGCGAAATTTAAATTAAAAAAAAAATGAGTTTAATTTGTGGGAAAATTGGAGCGCTTTTTTTCAAAATAGCAAGTACTAGTATTAGAACAACTAGCCCCACACAGGAAATGCCAAAAATTAGCATATTTTCAAAGTAATTTACAAATTATTCAACCGATTTTCCCGCCAACTTACCATTAACTTGGCGGCACTTTGGTGGAATTTTGAGAAAAAAAATTATTGCACCCAGCTCGGAACACTTTGCACTCCTATGCACCTCCAATAAAAAAGCTAGCACCACCAAGGAAAAGCCTCAATTTTCCATTTAAAGCTACGCGCGAAATTTAAATTTAAAAAAAAATGAGTTTTATTTGTGGGAAAATTGGAGCGCTTTTTTCCAAAATAGCAAGTACTAGTATTAGAACCACTAGCCCCACACAGGAAATGCCAAAATTAGCATATTTTCAAAGTAATTTACAAATTACTCAACCGATTTTCCCGCCAACTTACCATTAACTTGGCGGCACTTTGGTGGAATTTTGAGAAAAAAAATTATTTCACCCAGCTCGGAACACTTTGCACTCCTATGCACCACCAATAAAAAAGCTAGCACCACCAAGGAAAAGCCTCAATTTTCCATTTAAAGTTACGCGCGAAATTTAAATTTAAAAGAAAATGAGTTTTATTTGTGGGAAAATTGGAGCGCTTTTTTCCAAAATAGCAAGTACTAGTATTAGAACCTCTAGCCCCACACAGGAAATGCCAAAAATTAGCATATTTTCAAAGTAATTTACAAATTATTCAACCGATTTTCCCGCCAACTTACCATTAACTTGGCGACACTTTGGTGGAATTTTGAGAAAAAAAATTATTGCACCCAGCTCGGAACACTTTGCACTCCTATGCACCACCAATAAAAAAGCTAGCACCACCAAGGAAAAGCCTCAATTTTCCATTTAAAGTTACGCGCGAAATTCCACCAAAGTGCCGCCAAGTTAATGGTAAGTTGGCGGGAAAATCGGTTGAATAATTTGTAAATTACTTTGAAAATATGCTAATTTTTGGCATTTCCTGTGTGGGGCTAGTGGTTCTAATACTAGTACTTGCTAATTTGGAAAAAAGCGCTCCAATTTTTCCACAAATAAAACTCATTTTTTTTTTAATTTAAATTTCGCGCGTAACTTTAAATGGAAAATTGAGGCTTTTCCTTGGTGGTGCTAGCTTTTTTATTGGTGGTGCATAGGAGTGCAAAGTGTTCCGAGCTGGGTGCAATAATTTTTTTTCTCAAAATTCCACCAAAGTGTCGCCAAGTTAATCGTAAGTTGGCGGGAAAATCGGTTGAATAATTTGTAAATTACTTTGAAAATATGCTAATTTTTGGCATTTCCTGTGTGGGGCTAGTGGTTCTAATACTAGTACTTGCTATTTTGGAAAAAAGCGCTCCAATTTTCCCACAAATAAAACTCATTTTTTTTTAAATTTAAATTTCGCGCGTAACTTTAAATGGAAAATTGAGGCTTTTCCTTGGTGGTGCTAGCTTTTTTATTGGTGGTGCATAGGAGTGCAAAGTGTTCCGAGCTGGGTGCAATAATTTTTTACCCAAAATTCCACCAAAGTGCCGCCAAGTTAATGGTCACTTCTGTCAGTGCATCTTTTATTATCAATATATCAGCTTTTAGTGTAAATTCAAAATTTCTTTTTGTGGTGCATATTGGTGCTAGCTACCATGAACAAAATAGGATGAGTTTCAATTCAATTTAGGGCACTTCCGGTTAAAGTTATATTTGGCGTACAATTGGTGAATTTTTACCATTTCCGTTGTGTTGCTGGCTTATTATTGGCATTGCAAAGTGTTCCGAGCTGGGTGCAATAATTTTTTTCTCAAAACTCCACCAAAGTGCTGCAAAGTTAATGGTCACGTCTGTCAGTGCATCTTTTATTATCAATATCTCAGCTTTTAGTGTAAATTCAAAATTTCTTTTTGTGGTGCACATTGGTGCTAGCTATCACGAACAAAATGGAATGAGTTTCAATTCAATTTAGGGCACTTCCGGTTAAAGTTATATTTGGTGTACAATTGGTGAATTTTTACAGTTTCCGTTGTGTTGCTGGCTTATTATTGGCATTGCAAAGTGTTCCGAGCTGGGTGCAATAATTTTTTTCTCAAAATTCCACCAAACTGCCGCAAAGTCAATGGTCACGTCTGTCAGTGCATCTTTTATTATCAATATATCAGCTTTTAGTGTAAATTCAAAATTTCTTTTTGTGGTGCATATTGGTGCTAGCTACCATGAACAAAATAGGATGAGTTTCAATTCAATTTAGAGCACTTCCGGTTAAAGGTAAGTTGGCGGGAAAATCGGTTGAATAATTTGTAAATTACTTTGAAAATATGCTAATTTTTGGCATTTCCTGTGTGGGGCTAGTTGTTCTAATACTAGTACTTGCTATTTTGGAAAAAAGCGCTCCAATTTTCCCACAAATTAAACTCATTTTTTTTTGAATTTAAATTTCGCGCGTAACTTTAAATGGAAAATTGAGGCTTTTCCTTGGTGGTGCTAGCTTTTTTATTGGTGGTGCATAGGAGTGCAAAGTGTTCTGAGCAGGGTGCAATAATTTTTTACCCAAAATTCCTCCAAAGTGCCGCCAAGTTAATGGTCACGTCTGTCAGTGCATCTTTTATTATCAATATCTCAGCTTTTAGTGTAAATTCAAAATTTCTTTTTGTGGTGCACATTGGTGCTAGCTATCACGAACAAAATGGAATGAGTTTCAATTCAATTTAGGGCACTTCCGGTTAAAGTTATATTTGGCGTACAATTGGTGAATTTTTACAGTTTCCGTTGTGTTGCTGGCTTATTATTGGCATTGCAAAGTGTTCCGAGCTGGGTGCAATAATTTTTTTCTCAAAATTCCACCAAAGTGCCGCAAAGTTAATGGTCACGTCTGTCAGTGCATCTTTTATTATCAATATATCAGCTTTTAGTGTAAATTCAAAATTTCTTTTTGTGGTGCATATTGGTGCTAGCTACCATGAACAAAATAGGATGAGTTTCAATTCAATTTAGAGCACTTCCGGTTAAAGGTAAGTTGGCGGGAAAATCGGTTGAATAATTTGTAAATTACTTTGAAAATATGCTAATTTTTGGCATTTCCTGTGTGGGGCTAGTTGTTCTAATACTAGTACTTGCTATTTTGGAAAAAAGCGCTCCAATTTTCCCGCAAATAAGACTCATTTTTTTTGAATTTAAATTTCGCGCGGAACTTTAAATGGAAAATTGAGGCTTTTCCTTGGTGGTGCTAGCTTTTTTATTGGTGGTGCATAGGAGTGCAAAGTGTTCTGAGCAGGGTGCAATAATTTTTTACCCAAAATTCCACCAAAGTGCCGCCAAGTTAATGCTTTTTTTAGCACTTTAATTCCTTATATTTCTGAATGTGTGCATATTTTATTAGATTTTTTTTGTGGTTCTAGCTGGTGCTAGCTCTCCTCTACCTGTATACTAAGTCGCGGTTCGAAATTCAGTGTTTGCGGCAAATTCCTTTGATCTTTTGAATGGCCATATCTCCGTAATTATTAAAGTTAATGAATTTTTTTAAGTGGTGCAATGGAGTGCAAAGTGTACTTAACATAATGAAGTAAGTTTCAATCAAATCCGGCCAAATTTTTTTTGGCGGGAAAAAAACTTTAATTGCTTATTGTGGCTTTTCCTTGGCGAATTTAGATTTTTTTTTGGTGGTGCATAAGAGTGCAATGTGTTTCGAGCTCGGTGCAAAAGTTTTGTCTCAAAATTCAACCAAAGTGCCGCCAGGTTAATGGACCCCTTGTGGCCACTGAGAATGGCAGTAGTCCCACCAGTTCCGCTATATCGCCACAATCCTCTCACTTTCGTTATCGCGCACAAATGGGAGCGCGTAGCCACATACCGGCTGCACAACTTGCCCACAGCCCAATAAATAACTCGACATCCTTTTCTTATTTCTTTTTTTTTTATTGCAATCAATAATTATTATAACATTACGATACAGATATCACATTCACTTTTATTCAATTGTTAAATGCAGAAAAAGAAATATCATTTGGATTGCAAATGCATTATTATCACAATCTACTGTTTAAAGGTTATGTTTTTTTTCCAGCACGTTTAACTAAATAAACTAACAGTTACATGAACTAATAAGGTACAAAAAATGAATTCAAAAGAAGGTATTTGTGCAACTAATAGGAAAAAAAACTCTGAGACTAGAAGGTGCATTCAAAAGTTGCAGTAATATCAGTCTAAACAAAAAGGAAAAAACATTAAATTTAAATTAAAAAACTGGTAGAATAAAACACAATTTATTTGCCAGGAAGCAAATTTGGCGTGATAAAGAAACCTTACAAAATTTAACATTGAATACTTATGGTATACAGTAAAGCACAGCCTGTGTCGTTCTAGATTGAAAAATAAATATATGTGTGTTGAGGATAAAAAAACCATTCACCTGAATATCTCTTTCAAGTACCCGTTTGTACCTAAAAAAGGTAAAAAAAATGCCCACTTTTTCAGGTGGTCTTTACGCTCATCTACAACAGATGTAAGAGAACATACGAGGGTCGTTTGAAAAGTCCGTGCAAAGTCAGAGAGATAGCACTACTGGCGCGTATCGAGGTTATGTTTAGTTAGTAGCATCTCTTGGAAGAACACACACCAAGTTTCAGCCAGATCGGTCTATTTCTTTGTGTTTGGCATTCGTTTGAATCGAGGAAGTCGAGTGATTTTCAAAAAATAGACGAAAAAGAATTTCGTGTGTTGATTAAACACTACTTTATGAAAGGCAAAACGCCTCAGGAGACTAAAGAGAAGCTTGATAAACATTATGGTGACTCTGCACCTTCGATTAGAACAGTTTATAAGTGGTTTCAAAATTTTCGGAGTGGCCATATGGGCACAAGTGACGCTGAACGTTCTGGAAGCCCTGTTGAGGTTACTACTCCAGAAATCATTGATAAAATCCATGATATGGTGATGGATGACAGAAGAGTGAAGGTGCGTGAGATTGCTAGTGCTGTGGGCATCTCGAATGAACGGGTACATAATATTTTGCATCAACATTTGGACATGACAAAGCTATCCGCAAGATGGGTGCCGTGATTGCTCACGCTTGACCAAAAACGAAATCGTGTGAAGTGTTGCAAGGACGGTTGCAAGATTATGGCGACTGTCTTTTGGGATTCGCAAGGAATAATCCTCATCGACTATCTGGAAAAGGGTAAAACTATTACAGGTGCATATTATTCATCGTTATTGGACCGTTTGAAAACCGAGCTGCAAGAAAAACGCCCACGATTGGCCCACAAAAATGTCCTTTTCCATCACGACAACGCACCAGCTCACACCTCAGCAGTAGTGGTCGCAAAATAATGGAAATAGGGTTCCAACTCGTTTCACATCCCCCCTATTCTCCAGACTTGGCTCCCTCGGACTACTATTTGTTCCCCAATATGAAGAAATGGCTGGCGGGAAAAAGATTTTATTCAAACGAGGAGGTGATTGCAGAAACGAATGGCTAACGAATTCAGACTTGGACAAATCCTATTATTCGGAAGGGATCAACAAACTAGAGCAGCGTTGGACGAAGTGTATAAGCCTAAAAGGAGACTATGTTGAAAAATAAAAAAGGTTTACCCCAAAAAATTAAGTAGTTTTTATTTTTGCACGGACTTTTCAAACGACCCTCGTACTGAACTTAAATTTCTCGTATTCCACCACATTTGAATCAAATTCCAGACCGGGTTTCGAACTTAGTATCACAATGAGCTCTCTCTAACCGCACGGCTATTGTGGTACTTACCTAATTCCCATCATTTCTTCATTTCAATTTTAACGAATTTGTTACTTAGTTTCAATAAAATACGTAAAATGATTCTTTTGAGAAAAGCTGGGCTGCCCAGCCACTTTTTGACATACCGTTCTTGGACCATAAATATGTGACTAAAGTATCTAACCGAGAATTCGGCATACTAAAGTGAGCGTTCTTCAATACCAAACGTGTTATTAAGATTAAGTTAATTAAGTCACAGGGAAAAAAAGATCACAAGTTTGGCTATGTAAGAAAGTTGACCAGCTTGTCTTCAAGTCCAAATCTATCGCCCTTTATTTAAGAACCAGAAATCATTAAATGATTCAACCGAAAATATTTATATCAGCAATAGACTGAGAGAGCAAGGTTCTGGTTTCAGCTGCCAAAGGGATGCAATCATAGGGTTATTTATTACCTATATGGATTTTTTATTTGTTTTTTTTTTTTTTTTTTTTTTAAATTACAACATCGATGCAGCGAGACTCCATAGTTTCGATTTTAGTTCTTAATTACTCACACAAATACTATCATAACTACACTACTAATTACACCATTCTAAGCTGACATCAAATAACGAAGTCACATTCAGAGACCATTGTGTTGTTCTAGGAAGGAATGTCAGTACGCAGCGCTCAAGTTAACCTTATCTCATGGAAGCCACGAAGCAGAATGTAGTGGAAGAGTGGCAGTCATGATCAAGAAAGAAGTGAAAGAGGCTGCACTATTCCTCAAATTGAATATTGGAAAAGATAGGGCTGGTTTTGCCACCAAGATATTGGTAAATTAAGGCATTAGAAGCCAACAGTAACTGTGCGGTACCAATATGTTGGTTTTTTCCAGCCCTCATATAAAGTAATTGGTTAATGTGCAAACAAGACCACAATAACAATAAATAAACAATAAACGATAAACAGAACACGACGACAAAAAAAAGGTCTTATTTATAACATATTCAAAAGCTGTATTATTGTAGTTATGTAGCTATATTATATTTTACTGAGTCTCAGTCAGTTCAAGATATTTGATGGGAGATGAAAGCAAGACCTAAACTTGTGTAAAGCTGTATTATTGTAGTTATGTAGCTATATTATATTTTACTGAGTCTCAGTCAGTTCAAGATATTTGATGGGAGATGAAAGCAAGACCTAATCTTGTGTAAAGTTAAATATCAAACTCTACTTTGACAAAACAAGCTGATTGCTCCTTGTACGTCCGACAGAAACCTGAGAATATAATTCACCTGTGTGTCCCGTGTTATCGGAAATAAGAAAGAGATGGTTGAAAGTCACTGTGTTAAATAAGGACCATGTAAATTGGAATTGTGTTTTAGTTAACTTTTGTAAACATGCATATAGTCTGAGATAGACTTTTAATAAGAATAAAAAAAAAAAAGTTAAACAATTTGTCTTGATGTTTTCAGTCTCTTTAAGTAGTAATAATCATATGGTATTATAATAATGGTAGTCGAAATTAATAATTAATATAATAATCATAATAATTGCTATACTTCACATTGGTTTATATGCCGTGAATTATCTTTTTGTTATCTGTATATCTGTTTGTTATTTTATTTTTTATTGGAAGTTTTAAATTATTGAATTTGTCTTTTATAAAAATAAAGATACTACAACTATTATTATTATTGTAGAATACAGTTCCTTTTTATGGTGAATATTTAATAAAAAGGGAAGAAAGATTATTTCCAATATATTATTCTTTATTAACTGTCAGAATTGAAGGCTCACCAAACGTTAAGGCAAACACGCATGATATAAAAATTATTACAATTTTTCAAAAACTGTAAGCCTTGAAGATTACTTATATGACTTTAATTGGCAATAATCTTTCTTACCTTTGCATTATTATTATAGCTGTGTGCAACTACTTACAGGCTTCCATCTACTTGAAATTGAAAGAATTTGTAATTCGTGATTAGTTTGTAAGGTAACTGTAAAGTTTTTTTTTTTTAAATAAAGTTCATGAACATCTATGGGAAAAAAGTCTAAAAATTTAATCATTATTTCTTTCCCTCACAAAGTCAGTGTCAATATTATGAATTCTTGAAATGTAATGAATTATTTCTGAGAGTTGCCAGAGGCGCTTTTCTTTAGTTCTATTTCCTTTGTCTAACATAATTTCCTCTAGGAGAATGATTCAGTAAAGGGGGAATTCATTGTAATTAAATCCGCTTCCTTTTTAATGTACCTAACTTAATGTTCTAGAAATAGGAGAAAGCGAAAATTA
Source organism: Rhodnius prolixus (assembly GCF_049639745.1). Taxonomy (NCBI): domain Eukaryota; kingdom Metazoa; phylum Arthropoda; class Insecta; order Hemiptera; family Reduviidae; genus Rhodnius; species Rhodnius prolixus. Next base: position 20,431,171 of record NW_027411592.1, read on the forward strand.
TAAGAAAAACCATTTATTCCGGACAAATGGCATTACTCCATTTACATAATTTAATATTTCAATTTCCTGCTCTGCTACACTTCATTGACGCGTCATCTTACCTGCAGTTCATATTAACTCGTGCCTTTACCGCTTTCCAAGACAAAGAAGTGACAAGAAATGGTTTAAAAATATATGCCTCACAATATTATCTCTTATTGGAATCCCTTACTTTTTTTTTGCTATTCCTAAATGCTGATGTTTCCCGTCATTTAACTGCCAATATCTATGGGCGAATGCCCAAAATATTTATCTATCATGGAGCTAAAAGTGAGGTGATACTTTGGTGACCAGTAATTAAGTCACAGGGGAAAAAAGTCACAAGTTTGGCTTTGTAAGAAAGTTGACCAGCTTGTCTTCAAGCCCAAATCTATCGCCCTTTATTTAAGAACCAGAAATCATTAAATGATTCAAAAGAAAATATTTATATCAGCTATTGACTGAAAGAACAAGGTTCTGGTTTCAGCTGCCAAAGGGATGCAATCATAGGGTTAGGTGTCAGGTTTTCAATTATGCACCTTTTTCTAAGTTCCATTTTTTTTTCTTGTAAATTTGTTTCAGGGTTTGTTTCCTTTCAGGTTAACCGTGTGAAATTGCGACGAAGCTGGCAAACTTCCCTCCAATGCCTATCGTTTAAGATCCTCTGTGAGCACCGTAGAAAAGTAATCAATGAAAATTTAGACAGGGATAATTTGTGACAGATTAATTGGCGTAAGACAATCACCATATTACTGGCTCACTGGTTGTGGAGCGAACTTCACTCAGCGATTTCAACTAAAAATAAAGTCGAACGATCACATCATATTACTTTTTTTAATCAAAGAGTCGAACCCAGCCATCTGTTAAATTTTGAAGCACTAAGTTTGTATGGTGCCAAAAGTAATAGATATTTTATAACATCTTACTGTCTAACAGAGATTATTTAAAAGTTTCAAACTTTTCCATCATCCTATATTTTCATTTATTTTAACTTTATATCTGCAAATTATACAAGCACAAAATTTTCAATTCATTGAAATTGAATAAAAAAAACTCATAATAACCTTCGTATAATAACCGTGACATTCTTTTTATTTAAATAATTTATTATAAATGTAATCAATTAAACATCAATAAAACCTTCATAAATATAGAATAAATATACTAATAATAAGAAATTAAAGTACTAATATTGTTTAATTCCTATCATGATGCTCGTATGAAGGAATTGCTCGTGGGCATCGTGGCTCTATCTCGTTGTTTAGTAGGACAATTCAGAATACGTTACTAATATACTTCAATTAAATCACTTGTATAAATTCATGTATTCATTATATCTTTTAAAAAATATTAATATTGGTCAAATTAATTGGTTGGTTAAATGGTTAATTTAGCTCAACATTTTTTATGCATTTTTTATTTAAATTTATTTAGTTATTTACAATATAATATATATATATACAATAAGTAAATAGGAATGTATAAGATAAATGAATGCGTGAAAGGCAGAAGGAGAAAAACTACCCAGCGATAGCACTCTCTTCAGGATATTAATGGTGTTTATGGTCTTTACACAGCAAGGAGGTCGCTGGGCCATTGACGATTTAGTCGGAGAGGAGTATTGTTAGGAATGTCAGAGGAGACGAGAGTCAGTACAAGAGAATTAGAGCAAGTAGAGAGAGCAGTATGGAACATTTTTTTACATATACAGGTATTTAGATGCACCATTTCGCTACGAAGACATAACATTCTCTACCAACATCTATGTGCTTAAATCTATAGCAGAGCTAGCAATGAAATATGAATGTATTTAAAAGTTATAGCCGATTAGAATGAACATTGACGGCTCAAATGAGGAGATATTCTTTTGGCAGTTGTTCTTAGAACTTAGAAATGTTTTCCTTAAGCGGTGTATCGTAGGTTATTACCTTCAACCATTCACTCTTCATTACAAATATATTAATAATGGTAGGCACAGCTCCTTATTCGAACTGTCCAAGGATGAGCATTTTCCTTACAGCGTCTCTTTTTAATGAGATTGGTGACAATGAGAATGGAGGCTATACCTTTGCTTGCAATGATCAATTAGAGTGAACGAAATGAAGGTACATAGTTTTAAGTGGGAACAAGCTTTTGCATTCCTTCCGGCTACCAACCATATAATTGCTCACATTATAATACTAGAGCAAAATACCAACAGTAAACAATGTTTTGAAAGCAAAAAAATCATCTGCTGAAGTTGAAAGTAAAGGGATGAACTCAGTTAGTAGCGCAGGTAGCCTAGTAAGCCAGAAGTTACGGGTTCAAATCCAAGCATGCTATCCTTAGATTTTCCTCTTCCTCAGAAGTCACTTTCCTTCGTTGGACATGGTTGTGTGTAGCGAGAGAAGCCTGTAGCTTACAGGATATCGTTTCCGCTAAACGTTTGCAGAGAATTTCTAAACTAAGATCATGATACTGATGAAATGATAGGGCTGGCAGTTTTATTCGTATCTGTTGAGATTTAGCGGCATTTATAGAAACCAAAAGAGTTTTGAATCAACACATTTTTTTACAGTTTCCCTCAAAAGAAGTATTTTTAAAACAGAACCACACAAATAAATAAACTAAGTGGGAGTTCTGCTGAGATATTCTCTAATTATGTATTTCTATCTTCTTTTTTTCTCTTTTGTAAGTTCTAAGTAAAAATCACATCTAATACTATTATTTTTCATTTGTCAAATAATTTATTAATGCAAAAATAAAAGAAAGAGAAGTGCCAAAATTTAACTACCGCAAAATTGAAGTGTAAACACCCAATTTATTTTCTTAACAACAGACCTATTTCATTCCATTACCCCAAGCATAACGCTAGGGTGAAGTAAGGTTTTTATTTTTTGGATATTGACCAAAAAGATCATTTAAGATCAAAATTTCATTTAGGATGTTATTATGTTAGCATTATTCTAGCTCTAATAATCAAGAATATACGAATCATGTATTACTTTGATTTGTTGAAAAATAATTTCTTCTAGTTTTTTATTTTATTTTTTAACACTTGCGATAAACATCTACATGATTAACGAACGAATTAAGTTTAGGATTAATCATCAAGTGCTAAAATAGAACTAGTTCTTATCTACCGCTATTAACTTTTGGAATATATGATTAGAGATTCTCTCAAAATATTTGCTTTCAAATAAGGCAATTCATAGCTTTTTTTATTCTGCTATAGTCAACGTAGGATTTATCTAAAAATTCTGATTTCTTAAAGTTAAGATTTCACCTTAAGCATGATTTTAAGAAAAATGCCCATTTACTTTTTAAGATCTGATTATATTTGCCTTCCTCTTTGACTCAGTAATAACATCAACTTGTTCTTTTTAATGAGATCTTGTCTTTCATTAATGCAGGTTTGAAATGAAAGAATTTAAAGTTTTAACTTAGAATTTGGTTAAAGTTGTTCATTAAGAATAATTTTATTTTTGATGCCATTGTGGGAATAAACAAGTTTCTTTTTTCAGAGTGTCCTCAACATGTTTGATTTTTTGCTTGTTTTCAAAGAGGTAGATCTTAGCCACATCAGGTTGTAAACAACCATCAAGTAAGCCTGTTAATTGATATTTCCAAGAAATGTTTTATTTAAGAGTTGTTAATTGGGAAATCCTACATGTGGTTTCTGTTTATGCCTGTGTACAAAAGATAGCAATCTTCTGCCCCTGAATGGGATCTATGAACTCTTGTAGAAAGTAAAGTAATTTTCCATCGAAAGGAATTCTCTGAGGATAGTGTCTATTATACTCAAGTGCTGAATGTAGACATAACAGTCTCTCTTATTGAGATTTGTTATTCTACGAATCAAAAATCCTTTTTTGAAGTTTGCACCAGCTAATTTCTTTGGTCAGAAACAATGATTCCCGCAGACGGTTTTTTTGAAAGGATTTTTAGGGTTTGAGCTACTTGTTAACGTTGCACGGCTGAAAGTTCGGCGAAGCTTGAGTTGTGTGCCGGATTTTGTACATTACACTGAATTAGATCCGCAATGATATGTAGAGAGTACTTTTTCGATACTTAGTGGTGATAATTAGATACCTGCCATTTAGGTATGTTGGATCTAATTTTTGTTTCCTTCTGAAGTGTTCAGTTATAAATATTTTCAAGGTCACTGGTGATACTACAAAAGGATAATTAAAATAAATATATGACTTTTAACACAATATAAACAATTCTACGAATAAACATCTCTTCATTTATTGCAACCTACATGTAAATAGATAAAATACTAAGGGATACTTGTTCGGTTTATTTATTGGCATTTTCAATAAAAAAAAAACGTAAATTTAAAAGAATATATCTATTGACATAATTTATATCTAATAAAGGAAAACCTTAGTTGAAAAGGCAGTCAATTCTCTAATTACACTTTAAAATGCTATTAAATTAAATAATAAGATTTCCATGGACATAATTTATAATACAGAAAAGAAAAAAATCCTTTGTATTGTATATACAAGGCAGTCTCTCATCTAAAATTAACAGTGGCACCCATTTATTCAAATTTTTATAAATTCATTTCATTTTATAATTACTATTAATTAAATAAAAACTATTTAAATAAGTAAATAAAAATGTTTTGGTAGATTAAAAAAAATATATATAATAATAAGTGCAAATTCTACCTCTCATAAGTATTAGGACACTATTATAATTTATAGTTTGTCCAAGGTTTTGCCCGAATATCTATACAATTTGTAAATATATACCTTAAGCATATATTCAATATGAAATTAATAATTATATTAGTTTATATAAATCAAGCCATGTATAACATGTCGCGCAAAAATACAAATACAACGATTGAACAAAGAAAAATTGTAATTTCTTTGCACAAAGACAATAAAAAGTGTTAGAGAGACAGAAAAACTGATCGGACCTAAAACATCTACTGTGTAGAACATCATTCAGCATTACCAAAAAGAAAAAAGAATTGTTTCAACCCCACAAAAAGGCCGTCCTCAACTGCTCTCTGAGAGAGAGCAGCGTTATATATTAAAAGAATTAAAAAAGATCACCGACTTAGTGCTCCAAAACTTCAATGTGAAATTTTGGACATGTTCAGAGAGCAAAAAAGGAGCAGAAACAGTTCGGAGAGTGCCAAGAAAACTCGACTATCATGGTAGAGTAGCCTGGAAGAATCCTTTTGTCAGTAAGATAAATCGTGTTAAGGGAGTGAAATTTGCCGAAAAATATTCCAATGTAAATAGTGACTTTTGGAATGATATACTCTAGCGATGAATCAAAATTTAATGTTTTCCAGTCAGATGGAAGGGTTATGGTCTGGAGGAAAGCGAATGCTGAACTCGAAAAGAAGAATTTACAGCCAACTTTAAAGGGTTTTAAAGCTGCACCTCCGGGTGGAGGTGGGTCAGTTCAGGTTTGGGGCTGGATGTCCGCATCAGGATTTGGAGAATTAGTGTTTATTGATGGAATGATGCACAAAATGGTTTATAGTAATATATTAAAATATAATTTGAAAAAAATGCCCAAACATTTGGTATTTTAGGGTTTTCTGAATTCTACCAAGACTACGACCCCAAACCTACGGCTTGGGTGATACGTCAGTGACTGTTATATAATTGCCCAAAGTTTTCCAAACACAGTCACCAGATCTTAATCCCATTGAACATTTATGGCAATATTTAGCTAGTGCTTTAAGCAAACGAGTAATATCTAACAAAAATGAATTAAAACGATGTTTCCTGGAAGAATGGGAAAAAAACACCACCTGAATTAACCAAAAACTTGTTTCACCTATGCCTGATCGTTTGAGGGCTATTGTAAGTCAAAAAGCAATTATTAAATTATTACCAACCAAATATTAAATAGTAGGAGATTTTAAATATTGAACATTTAAACTCTAGCACTTCTGGTGTCCCAATATTTTTGAGAGCCTTATTTTACACTTTTTCAAAAAGTGCTACCTAACAGTTTGGAATTTCATCGATTTATACTTATATATAATTTCTACAGATATTGCTAATGTAATTTAAAAAAAAAAAATTCCAAACTTTTGTATGTTGTTTTCATTTTCCTTTTAAATCATTTTGTAATAGGTGCCCCAATATTAATGGGAGTCACTGTATACTTCAGACCAATCCATATTTGAAGCAATGGAATAAAATGTACTAATAGAATCCAAAGATTACAAAAATGGTTTGATCCAAAATTATCTGTCAAATTTTTCTCTTTCAGATTATATAAATGTAATATTGCGCAATAAAACTTAAGAATCATTAAATAGAAAAGAAAGAAAATTAATCAATTTCTGACAATGCAAAGCATCTAAATCTTATTCGAGAAGATAGAGTGCAGTAAATGACTCAATCTGAAGTTTCTTATTTTACACAATTATTTCTCTTCATTTTTAATTTATTAATACACAATTTATTCATCAACATAGTGTTAATAAAAGAGTTCTAAAGAATTAATAAAATGATATCACGAATGATTCACTCATCTCAAAAATAACAATAAAAAATAGTTTACATTTTGTTTACCTATATAATATAGTAATGAAATGTTTTGTAGTTATATGAATTGTTTGCAGGATCGCTTAATATTGATTGAACTTGGAATGTGCGACTCTAATCCTAAAGGGGTGTCGTCTGGTTGTTGACAAGGGCTGTTCCAATCCATTCATAATACTGAGCGTCCAGAATTCAAACCTGTCTCTCACTCCATTCACCTGTCGTCCTGGTTGCCAGCTGCAGATCACATACAGTCCTTCCATTTCTGACGGCTATTTTATACTCCTCTCCAGTTCTTCTAATGTAAAAACAGAATTCCAACAACACATTTAAATTATTCAATAATGTAATATTTCTATATTATTATTATTATTATTAATTTAATGAAATTAAATATGTAGATAGATATTTGTCTCTTATATTTTTTGAGGGGGTAAAGTTAATATAATATTTATATTGAAATCATCCAATTACTCTCATTGTTCTGTTCTACCAAAAAGTTTACTGTTGTGAGAAAACTATCCTGTTTTTATATCGCAAAATAAAAGTAAAGTAATCGCCTATGCTTTGCCACATACTTGCCTAATGACATTTTATCCCATATTATATTATGTAATATATATTCTATTTTGTATCCTACACCTACTCTAGCCATAACTGTGTCCCTAATACTGTGTCCTTTGGTCTCATTGTTAGCCACTAGAACCTTAAATTCAGTGCAGGAATGTCTCCAGACATTGCTTTTTATTATTTAATTATTTTTTTTAATTTTATTATTTTTTTTTGCCCCAGGTAATATGGATTCAATATAGGGCTGATCTTGATCTGTACCTATTTTGGCCCCAGCTTTTCCACCTTCTCGATACCATGCAACCAGCAATAAGCGGAAACCCACTGCAGGACAAAATCATAGCTACAAGAGGGACTCGAACGAGAGATCTCTCACTTCTAGTCTGAACGCTTAACCTCTACTCCCCCAGCGCACTCTAGGCGAAGTATCATCATCAGTATTACGTAACATAACTTGACCATTTCCTTCATTTTTCTGCCACGTCCTTTTACCAACAGAAAGCTGTTGAACTTTCCCAATTCGGTCTTCAATAAGTGAAATCAATACATTTTACCTAAAATCTTTAAACATTTTTAAGATTCTTTACGTAAAACATTCATTAATACCAAAAGTTTCGGCACGATTGATCCTGTTAATAGCTCACAGAAATCTGCAATCATATCTCTCTTCATTGGAACAGTGGTTCAAGAGATGGGCTATAAAGCTAAGTGAAACTAAGTCGCAAAACATCACCTTCACTCTTCGTCGCATTACTCTTCCTCCAGTCTTCTATAACCTAACACCTCTACCAGTAGTGAACGCTACCTTGGGCTTTACTTAGACCGAAGACTTTCTTGGAACCCCCACACTAGACTTAAAAGAACAGAACTAAACAGACGCTATCGATTACTTAAAAGACGATAGATTAAAACTCTCTCTGGACAACAAAAGACTGATTTATACTTCTACTTTGAAACCCAGCTGGGTCTCCAAAGGATTCAATCGCTACAATCTAAAATACTTCGAACTATCGTAAACGCTCCATTTTATGTCTCTTACCTATACACACTAACCTTAACATTCCTTTTGTCACCCAAGTTGCTAAAACACGATTCAGAAAACTCCACTTCAGCCTGCAATCTCATATAAATCCTCTAGCTCAAAATCTTTCTTCTAGAACTCTTCCTAACAACCCGACAAGACGTCTTAAAAGGCAGTAGCCTCGTGATCTCCTCTCAAGTGAAGAGAGTGACTAACCATATAATGTTTTGGTGTATTACCACTGGGTAACTTCTCCACTCGTTACCTTATCATTTACTACTCAATTGTATCATTGTTACTTACTTACGCGCTGATTGTAGCACAATAAACGCAAAAAAGAAAAGATTGAAATTGTTACCAATATTTTGTAATATTTTATTCAGAAGCATATTCTACTATGGTAACTGGCAAATTCGCACCCAATTTTCCTTTTCTAATTTTTGTTCAGAACAGTTACAAGTCTAAACGTCCCAAGTTTAAATCCAGGTGTTTTATTCTCAGATTTTCACTCCCTACGAAACTCCACAGCTCACCGGTAATAGCGCTATGAATGAATAGAGCTGTTATACCAAATTAGAGATATGGAGGAGGGAATAAAATTATGAATAGCGCTGGAGGTATCACAGTTCTTTTCTTGGAAATATTCATCTGATAATCACATTGAAATCTTGGAGGACACAATTAGCCAAAATAAAACTGTATTTCAACACTAATGCCTTTAGGAGCAAACCAATGCAGTTGCATCTGGATCACTCGCGGCGTTAAAGTCGGCCGCTAATTGGGTGCCTTGGTTAAAAATCTAATAACAATTTACTGTATGGAAGAGATTAGTTCTATATATGTTTAGCGAGATTACTCTTACTAGGAGCCTCTTACAAACACTATTGCAGACCGCGTGGTCTATTATCGAGAGATCACGTTTCTTAAGTAAATATGCCAACAAAACCAGACGGCCATTTGGATAGTGGTAATCCTCCTGAGCAAACACATACATTGAAACACAAGGTCTTGGTGAGCCTTGGTGGAAATTTGAACGGAAATAGATGAAGAATGATCACTACAAATATTTGGGTAGACCCCAGTCTTTTTTGTAGAAGAACTTATGTGAACTATTTGTCCAGCAAACCCTCACCGGAATCTTATTACACAGGTGGGAATATATAAGGTTTTCTGACTAGAAGAGCAGCGAAAGAATTTTTGGATTTAAGTAGTTTAGGTTGATATCATCGATCGGATGAGATACATTGTGTTAGAACTGCGCAAAACCTAGATTTGGTGAACCTTTTATTGTGATAATTTCAAATAATCCAAAAAAGTATGATATTTAACAATATTTAATTACTTCTAACTTCGCAGTTCCAAAATACTAAACACGAGAGGAGAGTGAATTAAGTGGCTTGATGATCGTGACGACTGAATATTCTTCAGAATGGTCATCTAAAGCTTCCTAATTAACAGTAATGGAGAAGCGGATTAAAATACAATTAACATAAAAATTAATAAAATGTTCTTTAGATTATAAAAATCCAATTTGCAACTTTTCACTTAATCTTTACTGACTAGAATTATTACAATTTTATTGAATGACGAAATAAGAGTTACCAGAGAGAAGATTTTATCCCCCAGGGAAGTGGAAGCTTAAACAGGGAACGATTCAATCAGCTTAGAACCTTGTTCTGGAGCTGGGTAGATATCTATTTCCAATGAAATTGCTTTCAATTTGTAACTTACAAATAAATTTTTACTTTTAAATTTGTTATTTCTCATTTTTTTAAACAAAGCTCATTTTATTGCTAAGGTATACCAATAGTTCAAAGTTTTACAGCACAAATTGATTTATGAAATAATTATTGGTACGCTTAAACCTGTACATACTGAATATAATCGCAGGTACAAATAATTGGTCTAGATTTCTTAGAACAATGATATGGGATATTCTAGACAAAATCTATTAGAACACTCAACGTCTATCTTTTACCCCTGATCAAATTATTGTAACGCAAAACGTATTTTGAACTCTGTATATTTTAATCACATTTAATTTTTCTAAAATCATTTAATACACATTGCAACACTTCATTGTAATGAACATTACATGCATGTTTTGGTGCAGAAATGAGCGTGGACTTACAAGAAGGAGATATATACTTAATTAGGGTATAACTGATACTTATTATTTGGTTGAAAAAAGTTTTCTTAGTAAATTATGATCTTCCGTGACTTATAAGTTGGGGTAGTTAGACTTAGTTAAGCACTACCTACAAAAAAATGGACTTCTTTTTTTTTAAATTTTTGATGCACTATTTCACATTTTCAAATTCATGTGTTAAACTAGGAAAATTTGGAACGTGCAGCTTTCGTATTTAAAATTTTCACCAGTCTCGGAAAGACTGAGCGACTGAGCCTGCTTAAACAACTCTACACTACCAAAAGCCTAGAGGATCTGGAATTGATGACGAGGAATTTAAAAGATGCGTTCACATGATGGGGTATGAAAATCAATTATAAATACAGCTCTCAGTTCAATTGGGAAATGAAAATGAGATTGTGAACATAAATGAGAGAGAATGCAAAAAAAATGAAGTGCTTATGCTCGATTTTCAGTGTATCTGGTGTGAATAAGAGAACACTACGGATTGGGGGGCATCGTCGGTCAGGATGATGGACTTTAGAAAGAAGACTTTAGTGTGTTTTAGACAGAAAAAGCTTAGGGAACCCTATATAAAGAACCCAAAAACGCTGATTACCATATAAGCACTTAAGCCTCATCGCAGCCAGGGCCGGATTTTCCTATAGGCTAACTAGGCTTCAGCCTAGGGCCTCAAGATTAAGAGGGGACTACATTCAAATTGTTAGCAAAATTAAAATTACACTATTCTAAAAACAGTACCAATAACAACATGTTTCATTTAATATATTGATATACATATATCACAGTAGTGATGTATTTTGTTATCTCTCACGTAATTTACAAACATAAAAATGGGAGGTGAAAGGGCCTCAGAAGTGGAATAGCCTAGGGCCACTTTTCATCTAAATCCGGCCCTGATCACAGCATAATAATAATTAAGCACGAACCACATTGAGTCAGAAATTGCTTAATGGTTACTGAAGAACTACGGAGTAGATATGCAATTATGAGCGAAGATTTTTGTAAAACTATTATTAACAGAATTGAAAAGATTCTGTAACTGGTTGGTGGTTTAAAGGTAACCTGTTTGAAAATCACCGCCCACGAAATGAATCAGAAGCCCTCATTAGCAGTTTCACACGGAAACGCGATCAGTGATGTGAGTTTAACCAGTGGGAAAATTGTAGAAGATTTAAATCCTAACCTTGACCATACATTGTGAATAGTGAAGGTTGCGTAACTTAGTGCATTCAGTTCTATTTTTAAATTCTTTAAAATTCTATTTGTATCGCAACATTGGTAAAATACAAACAAACAATGGGAGAGTATAAGTAATTAAAGAACCCACACAGAATTTAATTTGCCTTTTAATATCTATTTATAACTACTTGCATCTTTACGGACGGCTGTTATAAATAAGGAAGGGAGGTACATAAGTATCAAAAAATGTGTTGGGCTGGATGTAGGCCCTGAAAAATCGTAAATATGTCTTTGCCAAACATGCAGTAACTCCATTACCAAATGTAAGGATGGAATATACCGAAGTAGAAGAATGAACAGTAAAATGTGGAGGTTAAGTTGATTTGTTTTTTTTTTTTTTTTTGTCATGTTCATATCGAAGGTTAGATAATCAGTTTATGTAGAGAAACAGAAGCTAAACTACCAACCAATCAATTTGACAAAATTGAGATACAAATCTGATTATTTCGCTACAAATACAGTACAACCTCGATTAACCGGGCTGACCTCCGGCTGTACCCACCCCGGAAAACTGAAATCCCGGTTAAACCGAATACACAATTATACATAGCAATACATTACTGTTTCGTCCCAGAGATCAACTCCTATCTTAGACAGCAATCCCTTTTTTTTATTTTTTACATACATACTTATTTTTGTTTATTTTTTTTTTTTTTTGAATTTTTGAATTTTAATTTTGTTTCGGCGCCGATTCAGGTGTTCTTATGATGACTCATCATGATCCCGGTTAATCCGAATCCCGATTAACGGAGGGCCGGTTAATCGAGGCTGTACTGTATATGCATAATAGAGGATAGTTAGACAATGTGGTAATCATAACTTTTAAGGACTTGGCCATATTATGAGCGTTAAACTTTAGTAAAGTTTAAGGTAAACCAAGAAATAAGGATAGCATCTAGAAGATTTAGGAAATGGGGGATTTTGGAGCAATTGGAAATGCCAGCAGATCTCTTACTCGAAACCACAACTGAATCCTTTGCTCTACTCGCTACATCTTTCTAAATCACCATTTATTAATCATTTCAGTCAATCATGCATCCTCCAATTACCTTGTTATTATAAAGTTTAAAATATATACATATCCAGCAGCTGACCCTTAGATTTTCTCTTCCTAGGAGCTTCTTACAGCTCACTGTCCGGTGATGGACAGTGTTGTCTGTAACGAGAGAACACTGTCCGGAGGCCGGCAGTGCACTGGAAAAAGCTCCGGGCGCTAATGACCTCAGCTGTTGATGCAAAAAAAAAAAAAAATATATATATATATACATGGTTCACATAGTTTACCTTAATCTTATTTTAACTGTTCCGTACTGTTGTTTACCTTCATTTCTCTGTGTATTCTTTGTTTTTACATTACAATGTACTGACTTTACATAAATTTTGATTCGTTATAAATCCTTGCATACTTTTTGAAACTAAATTAAAATAAAAGTTTTTAATCTCCGCCAAAAATTGTATTTTTAAATCTTTGAATGAGTTTTAAGTTGGTTATAAACATTTCAACATAGCATTTATCCAAGTAGTTAGTATACTGTCTGTAAAATAATTAAGGAACAGGATGTACAACATCTTAAACTTGCCCGGAGTGGTCAACAACCATCCACTCGATACGCCAAATCAAATACAAATCTCTCCGAAAAAGCGGGACGATGTTCTAGTTCTCTTTGCATAAGGATAAATAATAATTGCAAATCTTGAATTTTTTGTTTCCCTATTGGAGAAGTTTGTCAGCTCATGTCCATGAACAAGAGGGAAATAATCTTTTAAAGGAAGTTGGTTATCTTTTGAAACATTATGAGGAAACAAAATAATAAAAGAAAATACTCTGAACTTATCAGAAAAAGAACTTGATCCTGACAGACAGGAAGTCTGAAAATGAATCTAGAATACTTAAATGTCCAACAGGTTGCAGGGAATCATGGGATTCCCAAAGGTGAGGCACTCATCAGGTCAAATACCTCTAACAAGTTCGTAAAGCTGGAAACGATGGATACCTCACTTACACAGAAAAAAATAAATAAACTCGTTTCCTCTTTTTACCATAAAAGAAATGAATTCAACAAGAGGAAAAAAATATTTTTTTATTAATAAAGTACTGATCAGCAACATATCGTATTTAATCAAACGACTTTAATTTACTTTGGAGGAAGTAGAGTTTGGCAAGGACTCTATTGGAGGAATTGAAAGTCCAGTTCTTACTAATAAATTAAAAAAACAAAAAAAAACACTATTTATGACCTCTTTAAGGATTATTGGAGGCCATTATTGTAAATCAATTTCGAGGAAACAAGGCGTCTATAACTGACCATTTCCTATTTTACTATTCAACTGGGAGCTGCCCAAGTTCACTACATGTAGGCTTACAATAATTGAGTAATTATCGTTTTTATGCGGACAAGTTAGCCGTATCAGTTCTTATTGAAAAGAAAATGCTCCTAACTTTTAAGGTAACCTTAAGGACACGACGACGTTCACTCCAACAACTTTAGTTCCTCAAAAATTTATTTATTTTCCTAGAAAAATATTTTAAGGCAAATATGAGTATTCAAGAACAGGCAGGTCCGTTGATTTCGTTAGCATCCCTTCTTGTAATTATTATTAACTCGGGCATACGATTCTTACAGCCACATCACTGTTATTGTAATCAGAAATTGAATAGATTTTGTTTTTAAAGTTTTCACCGAAAATAGCCCCATGATTTTCTTTAGACATCGAACGCTGATTGCCCATTATCTATAACTCTATAACTTTAATACAACTACATTATCTATAATTTTTATTCGATTCATTGTTCCCAGAAAATCCTTTTTAAGGAAATTCTGAGTGAGAGGTGAGGATCAGCTTTCTTTAAAGTATCTTTATAATTTTCGGACAAATATCTGTATAACACTAATATGGATTAAATATGTAAAAAAGAGAAAATGGATTGCTAGGGAATGTGCCAGAAGGGTCAAAGGAAGTGAATAAATATTATGGACTTCTGGTAATTATTCCGAACGAATTTTAAATTTTAACATAATTTATTAAATGGCTTTAAGAAAAAATTCATATGTGTTCCCATCTAACATTTTTACATAAAGTAATGCATCTTATATAGTGATGCAAATATGCAAATGCCATGTGTTGTCAGTTAGTAAATGATTCAAATAAACTTTTTTATTGATTTTGTATTATAGCCACAACTAACTTTATATCTGGCAGCTTATAGTTCAGTCCACCAAGAAAAAATGTGCAATATTTTACTTGATGGATACAGAAATGATAGCTTGAATAGTAATATAAATGCAAATTATTTTGCAATAAACATGAAACATGATTTTGTAACATGAAGCCCAACATAACTTTGTTTAAAAATTAAGTCTTTTTTCCGATCCAATATATCTTTTGTATAAATCTCTTTTACCAACAAGAACACCGTTACAATTAACGAAACAACTTATTTTATCCGTAATTATTTTCGGGAATCATTTAACTATGTACCAAACAGGATTCGATTGAATCAATATACAAATAAGATGGTTTTTAAATTTTGGATCGAGCAAGATAAAGGATTCAAAGAATTTCTACAATTTAGAGTTTCAAAAAAACTTACTTCACCAGAAGTGCAAATTTCTTCGAGTTGTAAACTTACAGGAAGTCTATAATATTTGTTTAAAACTATATATTTTTCGTAATAATTCGTAAAGTTTGATGGTTTAACGTCTTAAAGTTACCATGGAGAAGTTTTCGATGTGTGTAGACTGAGTAACAATGACTTTTGCAGAGAGATTATGACTTGGGCACTGACACAGAAGAGGGAAGAACGCACTAGTATAGAATTGCCGTGTATCTAGGCTTTGTTGTCAATTTTCTGTAAGATAAAATATAAGTAAATATTGTGAAAAAAAGATTCATCGAAAAACTATCGGATATATTTTAAAATTCGCTATAGAAGTAAAAGCGTCATTTAGAACCAGAAGAATGTGTAAAAGAAGATCGTACGAGGAATCATAGCGGACTATCTAGTCTCAGATAGAGGAGCAACTGCCTTCTGCAGTATCATCTCTTAACATTTCGTGCCCACACGTTTTAGAGTATCAAGCAGTATCTGAGTTCTTTCAATTTACCGCTTACAGCATCTCTCCAGGAAATTAAGTCCTTGATTTAATTACTCTATAAATACAATTAAATGCAATTTACAATAATTGAAATAAAATTTATAAGAAATAAAAAAAATACCAAGAAAAAATTGTGACTTAATTAATAATTAAATAATATTTTAATTGTTACTTTGACCTAAGATAAAATGTAATGATGACGACTTGACCTTCCAGTGGAATGGAGAGGTATACTGTTTTACATGACGAATCTAATTAAACAATTGATCTTTCATTGCCTGCTAAGAGTATAATTATTTATGAATTATTTACATTGAGAGTTATTCTTACAATTCGTTTAGTTATGCTTCAAATTGTCTTCCCAGGTTGATGAGTGATTCAACTGCATTTTTTTTTTTTATTCTTTCCCACAATAAGTCTACCACCTATAATTATTGTCTACTGTTGTTTCTATTAAATAAATTCCCGAAGACCAATTTACATTTTCAATGTTCAACTCCAAGATTGCTAATTTGTTGTCGTTTACATTTCTCGTTATCTGCCCAGAATCTTATACAATATAGTTTTAGTTTCAGGACTTCACGGACTCTACTCACTACTTTATTTGCCTCTCCTTCCGCTCGAGCCGCAACTCAATACTTTGAATTTGTATGTATACAAGTATATTTTTTATTTCAGTGGAACATTAAACAGTCTGGTACTGTTTGTACGGAAGCGGAACAAAATGTAAAACATGACAATTTGCAAGGTTGTGAATAAATCAACCGATTTTAATCTAAAATTAAAGTAAAATACAATTAATTTTTATTAAAATAAAACTTTTCTTATTTACTGAACAAAATTGTATCTTGTATATTGTAAATCTTAAAGAAATAGAAAACAAAATTAAGTAGTTTAGCCGATTTTTTTAAAATTTAAGTTACACCTGATACACTAACAGTAACAATGACAAAACTGATACCATTAGAAACTCACTAACTGAGGGGAGAAGTTACCCAGAGATAATACTCCCTAAGCCGTCTCCAGGAGTAACTACTCTCTTCAGAAGAGAGAAAATCGCGAGGCCACTGGCGTTTTAATCGTGTTTGACGTGTATACACGTCAAACCAAATCTCTATTACGGGGCGTTCAACGTGTATACTCGTTGTGGAAAATATAAAATTGCCATTAACTATAAGAACTCGAAATTTTAATAATATTATAAGAATATTATTGGGTGGGATGTTTCCTTTATCTTACCAATAGAAATGCCAAGTATTTTATACTGAGGGGGGTGGAGGGAGCCAGTCAAATGATAAGTGGTTGGTACATGTTTGGTCTCCGCATTAGAGATTGGGAATTACGCACACAAATAGAAGCTCTCAACCTTCGTGCAATGCCGTTTTTACCTTATTTAGAGGTTCAGACCTCAGTACGAGCATGATTTCATTTTGCACAGAATTCAAAACTCTTTTCTTCCTTGTAAAAGCTCTTGCGTCCCTAGTTAACTAGAGCAATGCATACGTGAAGCGGAGCAACATTTTGAATGAGCAAAGAATGCTCTGTAACCTGTAAGCCCACAGAGATTGCAGAAAAAGTGCTTGCAGTGACTATTATGACGTAAACTTTTGGTTGTTTTGCCCTGCGTTCGACGTGTATTCACGTCATTGTCTGATTTTAATTCCACACACTGTGGGCGGTTTTTTAAAATTAAATTCCACGCTTAACTGGTTAATCGTCTGAGAGGATGATCTAGAAGGTGATGAGAATATGGCGGACAAAGAGGATTGGAGAGAGAGAGTAGGTTATGATGAAAACTGTTACAGCGAGTTCCAGCTACTTGATTTACAAACGGAATTCGTAGTCTGTGTAGTTGGGTTAGATTTGAAGCGTAAAATGGAGCGTTTAAAGATAGTACGGGGAATTTCCGTTTGAAAAGATTGAATTCTATGAAAATTGGAGCGTTTTGTTGAACCCCACAATTCGAAAACGTATATCCTGATTTGGCTATGGGATGAATTTGTTTTAAAAGAAGTTTCTCAAGAATTTTGCCATTGGCTGTAGACAGTAAAAGAAAGAAAGGTTTGTTAAGTTTAGGATTAGGGTGAATTAAGTATTACTTCCATAGAGTAAGTACTGAATTATAGCTTGAACTCAGCATCACGACGAAGAGGTTTTGTTAGACTAGTAGCGGTCCAGTGCGAACTTTCTTCTGTAGTTAGTTTGCAGTCTTGGAAACGTTCATTCTTCAACTGTTTTAGTTCAGTTTTAAGTCTTTGAGTTAGGCTTTTGTAGAGTCGTTTGTCAGATGGATAGCGTTGCCTTAGCTCTTGCACGACTTTGTAATTTTGTAAAGAAGGAAATTTAAAAGTGTTTGCCCTTGTTGGTTAGTCTTGTGACATCCCCATTGTTCGTTCTTTGCGTTGTAGGCTCCTCCTGCAAGAAAGTTAGTACCGGACGCAATCAAAATTGGATTACCCGATTTAATTCTCAATTTAAGGTCTCCTCTATTTATGAATTTAACCATTTAATATGAAATCCACAGGGAATATAGTTAACTCCAATCAAATTGCTTGTAGTCCAGCATAAAAAAAAAAGTATTTGAATTGCAATAATGGGTATTGTGCACCAACTTGTAGCTCTGGGTTTAACAATTGGAACGATGCTTGCTGCCTAGAAATTAGTTTACCACTGTTCTAGAAGTTATCTTGTTCAGTCAATCAGGTCGCATTATCGATATATGAGTGTAAAATTAGCTCAGAAAATTGCATCTAGCAATAACCTAGCTTACAAACAACCAATTGCTCTAAAACATTTGAAGGTGTGACAAAACCTGTTTTGCAGAATAATCCAAACAGTGGTCTGCACCTACTATTTCAAAAATATACAGTTCCGCGATGTAAAATAAAACTAAATTCAATTTAGATTGTAGCCAATATTCCAACATCGCTATGAAAAAAATAAGAGCAATCTCCTTGTACGAGGACAAAGTTGAAAGTAGGTAAATCATAAACTAATTGGCGCAGTGGCCTATGGTTACTAAGATACTTGAACGTAGACTGAAAACTGAACATTTCTTTTCCGCATTGATTAACATTTCCGAATAAGCGATCACCAACAGGATATTAAATATACTGAATAATTATTGAAACATTAATTGAATCGATTCCCAGTTTGTAGTATATATAGTTATTTTGTTCAAATTGTTCTTTCTCATAAACTACATTTCAACCCTGATATACTTATTTATTTAATTATAATGAAGCCTTCAACAAGCAGATAAATGAAAGGATATAATAAATTAATAAGCAAAGTAAGTAGTAAAGTAATTGCCTATTTTTTCAGGCGGGCTTTACGTCCAACTACCAATTAGGTGTCGTGGCCGGAGGTGACTAGCAAACATACTTTACTGTAAATTTCTTTTATTAACGTTTAAATAAAATCCAAGGCCTAAACCGGGAATCGAACCCAGTACCACAATGCATATTAGCTTTGCAGGTCTCGCCTCTAACCGCTCGGCTACTGTAACGCCTAAATAATAAATTAATAATATACCATACATGAATAAAATATAAGAAACTATTGATTTAAGAATCGCGAAGACTGTGAATCTCCGTGAATAAAGCAATAACAAGCAGTAAAGTTAAGTGATCGCCTATTTTTTCAGACGGGCTTAACATCCATCTAACTACCAATCAGCTGTCGTGGCCGAGGCCGAAAGCACACAATTTTCTTTTAACATTTTCTTTTCTAACGAATAAAAACTATACGCGGGATTCGAACTGGGGATCTCTTACTTACAAAGCTTCATAACCTCTAGAGTCCTTGGCACCTTGAGTATGGCTCTTCTACTTTCAATACCTTACAGTTTAATTTCATTAATAAATAGTATCGTTATTAAGTATATCAAGTTTTATTCTGTGTACCTTAAGTTTAACTAATTCTTAAAATATTAAGTACAGTTTATTAAGATAATTTTAGGGATCGTTGAGGAGTGAAAGAAGATGTCGATTCTTCTTCCACCTGGAGTTCCATATAACAGTTTCTTTGGTAGTCTTGTTTCGGGCATCCTTTCTACGTGCCCTAACCATCTTAATCTGGCGGCATTAATGAAACAAACCAGATCTGGTTCGCCATATAAGTTACGAAGCTTATTGTTTGTTCTGATCTTCCAAATGTTATTCACTTTTACGGGACCAAATATCTTTCTTAACATCTTTGAAGACATGAACAGGAAGACGTGAACAGACGCTACAAGCTACTTACTAGACTACTTGACCGCAATCCAAACTCGACTTGAATCACAAACTGTGAATCTACAATTTACAAGACAATGAATTTAGAAGACACTGTTAAGACCCATATGGACGTACGGTGCAGAAGTGTGGGGTTCAACCAAACCTTCTAACTCCAAACGCCAGCAGACACTACAGTCTAAAATCTTAAGAAAAATCCTGAATGCTCCTTACTACATTTCTAACCTTACCATTCACTTTTGTCACCGATCTAATAAAGTCTCGGTACCACAACTTTCACAGCCTCCTAGCTCTCCAACCTAATCCTCTTGTCAAACAACTCTCCTCTCCTAACCTTCCCGACAATCCTCTTCATCGCTTGAAGCGGAAGAGGCCTATTGTGATTAAATCATTGTGAAAGAGTTTCACCAGTGGGTGATTGCTCTAACCATGACATTACAAGTGAACTGAACCAGTAAGATCAAATTTACTTGATGCATCAATTGTTGCAGTTGTAAATATACAAATAAAGTGGAAAAAAAAAATCTTTCTTTCTTAAATATTTAGAAGACGGTCATTATCCTTGGTCAACGCAGCCATAGGTTATACCGGTTGGATAATGGTTTTGTAAACTATTGCACATTTTCTAAAAAATATTTTTTTTTATGGTCTCCATGGACTTAAAAATTTACCGGTGAAACTCTGTGTAGAAAATTTTGACCGTTAGTGGGGAGATATATTAAGTGGTTACTTAATATATGAACACAAGATTAGATTTTAGATTTTGAAAGGCGGGACGAGACCATTGGCCCACTGCACCGCAGCCACAAGAGGCTTATTGTGCCTTCCCTCTAAGTCTAGGAGATGAAACCTCCCCTTCTAAGAAGGTTGAGGGCTTTCGCTACCAGTTATAATCTCCTTTGGTTTCAAGGTACCAAAGATGTCGTAGAGCAGTCTCTTAATCAGCCAGGATCGATTCATTGTAAGGATTCTAGAACGCGAACTTGATTCGCATCCACGAAGATTTCTTTTAGTTTTCACCGTCTTAGGAGCAGATTCAACTTAATGTAAAAATGCTTCTTGAAAAATGAAATTTACTTCCTTCTTTTTAAATTCTATTGGCAATTATAGATAAATAAATTTATTTGCATAATTGGTTTCTTGGTTTCAACTTAAGGAAAGGAACGAAGTGACCCCAGGAAGTGGAATAAATGGAAAGTTACCCCTGAATTAATCAAAACAAATATACAGGAAGTTATAATCAACTAGATTGCACGCGTGCTACGAATGAACCATTCACACGCTACGGAATGAAGGCATGAATTTGAATCCCAATAAGAAATTTGTTTCTTAAAATGGAGGAGATTTTGCAGAAGACAATGCTTCTGTCTGTACCACGAAGGAGATTTTCTATTAATTTACATCAAAACAGATTGTTTTAGAAATCTATGAAGCTGTACTGTGTGAATTAAATGCGGAAATAGGTTCTATTTTTTCAAGTATGAATGCAAATAATTATTAAGTTATCTAAATTATAAGTTTAAACTGAAAGAACTGGTAATGAACAGAATGGGCAGTTACATATGAAGGACGTCCGGCGCATTTAATTGTTTGGCCTATATTTCCACAAAAATATACACAACATATTGAAACTTACATTCAAAATTCTTAAATAATCTTATTAAAACATATTCCTTGTTTTTAACCGTTTTGGCGGTTAACTGAATTTTTATTATCTAGAAATTACTTTTAGGTAACTAAGGTCGCTTGCATTACACTGTTGCATTTTTTATTACCTCTGACTCTATAAGTGAAAGGAGGAAATGCATTGTTGCTGATTTTAGATTGTGATCTTTTATCCGTATTAAGGACTCCTAAAATTGAGTTTTGCAGAAAGTTGCCCAACTGGATGTAAATCTTGACGGAAATGGCTTCTTGCTTTTCTGTTAACTTCATTTCGACATTATATACGCGTAGATTTTTTAATTTAAAAATTGTTATCGTTTTTCGGGCAGTATTTGGGGAGGTATTTGGGTAGACTTCCTAGTTAGCTTACATTTCACTAGAAATTACAAACTGTATAATGATGGCAAGAAGTAAATACGAGGTGTGGCTATTAAATAACGAGACTGATGCTGCAACAGAAGAACTATGCATACGCCAAATCTTAAAGATTGCAGAGTCTCACGTGCTTGTAGAGAAATCTGTCTGACCGGAACCGTCTTTTGTGTAAGAGGTGTTAGTTTCGTTTTGCTGAAAACACGATACTACACATGTAGTAGAGCAACGAATTGTCATGAAATTTCACATGAAACTTGGTGAAACCGTTACTGAAACTTATCTTTTACTAAAAGAAGTTTATAGTGATGAATGTTAATCACGTGCGCGAGTTTTTGAGTGGTTCAAGCGTTTCTAAGATGACCGAGAAGACGTCGGAGATGATGACCGCCCGGGTCGCCCTTTACACGTCTAAAAACGAATGAAAATATCGATTATAATTAATCAACATTACTACCGTGGGGTGCTTGCTCAACTCCGTGAAAGAGTAAGGAAAAAACGCCCCGATTTCTGGAAGAACAAGTCATGGGTTCTCTCCATCAAGACAACGCGCCGGCTCACACTGCATTGTCTGTCGAGACCTTTCTAGCCAAGTACAACATCCCAGTTTTAGGCCAACCGCCTTATTCGCCTGACCTGGCCCCATGTGACTTTTATCTGTTCCCCAAAGTCAAATCTGCGTTAAAAGGAACACGATTTCAGTCTGTTGAAGCTGTGAAAGAAAAAGCGGCACGCGTCATGCAGGAGCTCACAGAAAAAGAGTGGCAGCACTGTTTCGAACAATGGTAAATTCGCATGGAGCGTTATACGGTTAGGGGAGGGGTGTATATTGAAGGTGATAATAACTAAATATGTATAAATTTAAAATAAAATGTTTTACAGCAATAGTCTCGTTATTTAATAGCCACACTTCGCATGTCTCGAATATTCTGAGCTTAGAAAAAAAAAAATAAAAAAAATTGAGTTATATAACCTTGTCAATGGTAAGAAAAAGATGTGTGGATCACTCCAGATGTTCAAAATCGCCCGCATTTCCAAAATAAACTACGGGCATTTTTTTTAACTAGCTCAGTTCTTTACATAAGCTGAAACTAGAACAAACTGAAAATGAAAAAGAGATTCCTAATTTTTTGTAAATAAAATTGGCAACATAAGGTGAAGATTAAGTGAAAAGAACATTTAAATCTAGCCCTAGAGCATGGATAAAGATTTAATACAAAATAAAAAACATTACATACAGACTAATTCCTAACAACTATACCAATACTAATTATTCCAGTAACGCTGCCTTATGAATAATCATTGAAATTATGTCCTTTTATATTAAATAAAATTTACATAAAAGATCGCATAGCTACCAGTTATCTTATACATTGTTCATACTCTCGCCGCTAGTGCATATTGATATCACAATAACATCGAGAGTTACACTCAAGGATAAATATTATTCTCTTTACTTTTGATGAAATGTTGGATGGAGCCATAACTGTCGCTAAGCAATGGACCAATTTCAGTGGCACGCGAGTTAATATCACATTTCATCCTACAGTTTCAGAACAAAAGGGCACGATAATCTGAACGATTTGGGACGGAGGTTAGTTATGATCACTGAAAGTTCCGATTAACGAACAGTTCAACAATCAAAATAGTTAAACTTGATCACCAGTTCGGAATTTGTGGCTCGGACTCTTACTTAGCAGGTAACTTAGCAGTCCCATCGTATTATGCCTTTCATCTCTATGGCTCTTGAAGTTTAAAAACAAGTACTTGGCCAGAATTTTCTTTGGACATCTTGCAGGTCTTCGACATAAAGGTCTTCTTTGGAAGATGAGAACTGTTTAATTCAGTGCTTACTATATATCATTTTCAAATCTAACCTAACTGATTAAGAAATTTTTAAATCATCCAAGGCAGTTCTCAATCATCCATCTACCATGCAGGAGTTACACAGGGAAATGTCTTAGCTCCCTTTCTCCGCTCCGTATACAGCGAAATTACCTTCAGACCAACTTAACTCTACTTTACCTTCGCTGCTGACATTGTTATTTTCACATTAAATGACCCTGTTCTCGCCATTGGCTCGCTTCATTCTCTGAAACCTTGGCAAAACAATGGCGCATAAAGACTGACAAATATAATATAATTCATGTTCTTAACACCTGCATCGGTTTTTTTTCTTGCTTAATAGGCATTTTTATCTTTTCCATAAGCTGATCGTGGGGGATTTCTTTGAATTTATCTAAACAAAAGGCTATCTTAGAACCCCTAAACGAGATTTAACCACATCGAACTTAGAAAGAAGTATAATCTCCTAACTAGATTAATGGACAAACGGTAAATAAGTATGCTAAAATTGGTAGAGACCGTGCAGAGTACAAAAGCACTTTTAGTAATGAGTTCACCGCACTCTAATGTTGTGACCACAAATAAAAATAAATAAAATAATTGAAATAATGAGGTTTTTGAAGGTACATTGAAGATAATTGCGAGGTACATGGATGAATTTAGTGTTAGTATAGTGGTCATGAAGTGTGGTTTTGTAAGCGAGAGGTACTCAGTTAGAATTCCGCGTGTAAGAAAATGGTAATGTACGAGGTGTGGCTATTAAATAACGAGACTATTGCTGTAAAACATTATCACCTTCAATATACACCCCTCCCCTATCCCTACAACGCTCCGTGCGAATTTACCATTGTTCGAAACAGTGCTGCCACTCTTTTTCTGTGGGCTCCTGCATGACGGGTGCCGCTTTTTCTTTCACAGTTTCAACGGACTGAAATCGTGTTCCTTTTAATGCAGATTTGACTTTGGGAGATGAAAGTCACATGGAGCCAAGGTTAGGCGAATAAGGCGGATGGCCTAAAACTGGGATGTTGTACTTGGCTAGAAACGTCTTGACAGACAATGCAGTGTGAGCCGGCGCGATATCCTGATGGAGAACTCATGACTTGTTCTTCCACAAATCGGGTCGGTTTTTCCTTACTCTTTCGCGGAGTTGAGCAAGCACCTCACGGTAGTAATGTTGATTAATTATAATCGATATTTTCATCCGTTTTGGACGTGGAAGGGCGACCCGGGTGGTCATAATCTCCGACGTCTTCTCGGTCATCTTGGAAACGATTGAATCACTCAAAAACTCAATTAATATTTATCGCCATAAACTTCATTTAAAGTTTCAGTAGCGGTTTCACCAAGTTTCATGTGAAATTTCACGACAATTCGTTGCTCTACTACATGTGTAGTATCATGTTTTCGGCAAAAAGATACTAACACTTACAAAAACGACGGTTCCGTTCAGACTGATTTCTCTACAAACACGCGAGACGCTGCAATCGAAAGAGAAGGCTTTACGCTGCACACCTGTCGGTCGTTAGGATTTGGCGCATGCATAGGTCTTCTGTAGCAGTATCAGTCTTGTTATTTAATAGCCACACCTGGTATGTACTCCCGCACCAGTCCAAGACAACTAATTGGTAGTTGGACGTAAGCTTTGCCTGAAAATATTGGCTATCACTTTACAATATTGATGGTTATAAATTCTTTAAATGCATTTTATGGATGCCAAATTGCATCCATTGCGAAATGCAAAAAATCGTCGATTTATTTAGCATGCAAAATGGTTTATTAGGATATGCTGGGATATTAGGATCGTTCATATCTTCCACATGAGTTTGCCCTTGATGTCATGTAGACATATTTATCATCTCACTATAAATTTACATTTAAAAAATGGTGTATAAATTTAATCGAAGCCCAGAACCCCATACCGCTTCAGCTCTGTTGTGTTTCAATTTTTATTAAGTCGTTGACGTGTGTTCATGAGCAATAAACTGAACATTTAAGTAAACGAGTATGTTCTTTGTCTTGGTACACTTATTAGGCTAATTGAATTAGCTGAAAGTGTAGCTCATTAAATGTAAGTAACCATACGGAGGATGGTAGCGGAGAGATGCAGGAAGTAATGAGGTTGTCAGCGCATGGAAGGCGGCCCGGAGAGAATCAGGTGTTCTGGTGAGTCACAGCGCCCTCCAGCAAGGAGAATACCAGCTGTAGAGCTCCAAGGCCGCAGGCTGGCCAAAACATCGCTATTCCCCACTCTGTGCAGTCACGCCTCCATTTCTGCCACATTAGTAACTGTATATTTAGAAACAGCCTGGGCTTTCCGTTAATACTATCTCTGCACAAACTACACGATTCTAAGACATGTACAACCTACTAGAACACTAAGACTGAGGGGGAATACAAGAAGGAAAATTACTACACAGGGAATTACAATTTGAATCTAGTCATGAGCTCATCTTTTTTCCTTTAGCAGAAGAATCTTGCATTCCAATGATCATTTTGGGTTTTCTACAAGGATTGGTCATGTATAGTTTTTCCACTAGCAAACCTAATTAGTAAGAAACATTAGTATTAAACATTCTTGCGTGAAATACTTGCCCTGTTTTTACACTTTAACATTATTAAATAGTAAAAAAAAAGTCTTCACTCAATTAGTTACGAAAGGGGTTCTATCTGGACGTGGTTATGTGACAACTGAATAAATAAAGATCTGAAATATGATGCACTGAAGCCTTGAAATCAACATCATACAAAGATCGCAACCAGCTTAAAATATTTTTTTCTCGTCAAATAACGTAATAAGGTGTAAGTGCAATTATTTATTTAATTTTTTTAAGACCAAGAAATCTACCACACTTCCTTAGAAGACCTTTCAGATTCTGAGATTTCTCCGACATGTGAGTCTTCACATGGATGCTAGGATGGATGCAGTGATACCAGTAAGGAAAGCAAAACAGTTCGTACAATCCTAAAGGTCGCAGATCACAGTCATAACATTGTCACATATACGGGGTATGACTTGCACAATAAGTTTACAGTAAAGCTTGGCCTCAAAAATTAAAATAAAAACCTATTTTTCTCAAATCAAAGCTATGATTTGGTCACCTTGAGATCAGTAACGTGAAAATCGGAATAAATGGAGCAATCGTTGGGTGAGGTTTGCACGTGCATAAAATTTTTCATGTTAAGAATGTCGCGTGCAATATTCATTTAAGATAGTAACGATGTTGATTCTAGGGGGTGTCTGAATTTTTATGGATATCTATTAAAGATATTCCTAATATTTACAATAAGCAATATTTTATTTGTACAAAGAAGGCGTCTAAAGCTGTTTGTGAGCTGAAGTAGGAGGTATCATCAGAAGAAACTAGCCACGCAGATAGAATCTAATAATCTCTCAAAACAATGCTGGGCATTTGATAAAACAATTTATTTTAATTGCAAATATAAAAAATTAAAACAGAGCAATCTAGAAAGATTTACACTTTGTTTAGGAGTGCTAAACAAAAAATTTTAAAGATATAAGCAAGCTTATTTATCATTTGCATTAAGTATGCCTGGATAATAATAATAATAATAGCAATGAATAAAAGATTTCGACCTACGAAATTACAGGCAAATAATAAATATAAACCCAAATGCAGAAATTTATCTATCTATACCCCCATGGGTCTATTTAACAAAAGTAGGGGTCGATCTGAGCCAGAGAGTCGATTGAGGGTCCTATTTATATTTACTTATTATTTAATAAATATTAAGGTATTTAAATTTCAACATTTAAGATATTTTTCATAAAACAATGTAAAATTACTTTAATAAATGTTTAAAATCATAAAATAAATGTACAAACACAGAACCTAATTTCTAATAAATAGTTTTATTTTAATTAACTGAAAATTACTTTTTCTGCAACCATGTAGGAATGTTCTCATTACTCAATTAAAATCAGCTGTGTAATGCCCAACTTCCCACACTAGTGGGGAAAAATTCCCATTAGTGTCACTTTCCTCACTAGTGAGTGGAAAAACTCCATTGTGCTTCCTTGATATAAGAAGTTTTGTTATTAACATAAATATTTTCTGTAAAACTTGAATAAGCTTATTTAACGTAACTAAATAATTAAAAAACGAATATTAAAAAAATAAAATAAAAATTGAAAGGAATATAGAAATAAAAATAATATTTTAATAAATAATTAGATATTTTTAATTATAACAGTTAAAAAGGTTATAGTGTTACCTTATAGAAATTTAAAATGGATTCTAGTGATTCCTGTTTAGAAAACACTCCTCCATCAATAAAAGAAACAGCAGAAAATGTAATAAGTAATGTAAATACGTAAGTAATGTAAATAATTGTAATATAACAATAAATGTTTATAATAAATAAATTACTTTTTGTAGACTGTAAAAATGAAATTTTTAATTTTATTAGTTAATAAATCTAATGGTTGCAGAAAAAATATAATATTTAACTCGATTGTAAAGTATTTTCCTCACACTCGGCAATTTGCACTTGCACTCGCCTCGCTTCGCTCGCTCGTGCGTACAAACCCTGCCTCGCACTTTCCACACTTGTTAAATAAATAACTATTTATCAACGTTATAATGTTTTAAAGTCATTACACTGTAACGTTACAGAGAACCTACTCCATAGTACAGAACTTATACTGTATAATGTATTTGTATGCAAAGTATTCACAAAGTTCGCTGAAAATTCATTGAATAGAGATGTACTACAAATTGTTGAATCTCGCTTCGCTCGCTCGTGCATGCAAACCCTGCCTCGCGTGAGGAAAAGTACTACTTTCCACACTTGTTAAATAGATAACTATTTATGGGAGTCGATGGAGATTTCGAAAAATTATCTAGGGATCCATGACCATGAATGTGTTTCTTCAAAATTTTTTAATTTCTTTTTTACAATTTTTGATGAGGTTTTGAAAAGTTATGGACTACATCAGTTCCGTACTGTCTAAGCCGTGGATTATTTCTACATTAGTAATAAATCAAAAATTTACATAAATCCTTCACAAGAAATCATTGGGAACACATCTTTGATGGAGTTCCGAGAATACTTTGGAAGTTTTTTTTGCAAATTGTTTCAATTCATGGACTTATTCCTAGGCAAACTTTTATTGTCCAACCTTCGCTCATGACTAAACTATCTTAACTGTCTGCTTTTTATGACGTCTACAGCTGTCTAATAGAGTTTTATGTTTCGTAATATTCCATTTTCAACTCCGGCAAGCTTGTAGCTACTTGCTGAATGGCGGAAAGAAACCCATTCCTGTGGGCTCTAATTTACTGATCTCTTTCTTCATATTTCCATTTTTCCGCCTTATTTCCGCTCCATAACTCAAAAGTTACATTTAACAATAGCATTATAAATACATACGAGGGTCGTTTGAAAAGTCCGTGCAAAGTCAGAGAGATAGCACTACTGGCGCATCTCTTGGAAGAACACACACCAAGTTTCAGCCAGATCGGTCTATTTCTTTGTGTTTGGCATTCGTTTGAATCGAGGAAGTCGAGTGATTTTCAAAAAATGGACGAAAAAGAATTTCGTGTGTTGATTAAACACTACTTTATGAAAGGCAAAACGCCTCAGGAGACTAAAGAGAAGCTTGATAAATATTATGGTGACTCTGCACTTTCGATTAGAACAGTTTATAAGTGGTTTCAAAATTTTCGGAGTGGCCGTATGGGCACAAGTGACGCTGAACGTTCTGGACGCCCTGTTGAGGTTACTACTCCAGAAATCATTGATAAATCCATGATATGGTGATGGATGACAGAAGAGTGAAGGTGCGTGAGATTGCTAGTGCTGTGGGCATCTGGAATGAACGGGTACATAATATTTTGCATCAACATTTGGACATGACAAAGCTATCCGCAAGATAGGTGCCGCGATTGCTCACGCTTGACCAAAAACGAAATCGTGTGAAGTGTTGCAAGGACGGTTTGCAGCTGTTCCAGAAGAATCCGCAGGACTTTAAGCGTCGTTTCGTCACTGTGGATGAAACATGGATACATCACTACACTCCTGAGGCCAAAGAACAATCTAAACAATGGGTTACCAAGGGGGAATCTGCGCCAAAAAAGGCGAAGACGGTTCCTTCGGCCGGAAAAATTATGGCGACTGTCTTTTGGGATTCGCAAGGAATAATCCTCATCGACTATCTGGAAAAGGGTAAAACTATTACAGGTGCATATTATTCATCGTTATTGGACCGTTTAAAAACCGAGCTACAAGAAAAACGCCCACGATTGGCCCACAAAAAAGTCCTTTTCCATCACGACAACGCACCAGCTCACACCTCAGCAGTTGTGGTCGCAAAATTAATGGAAATAGGGTTCCAACTCGTTTCACATCCCCCCTATTCTCCAGACTTGGCTCCCTCGGACTACTATTTGTTCCCCAATATGAAGAAATGGCTGGCGGGAAAAAGATTTTATTCAAACGAGGTGATTGCAGAAACGAATGGCTATTTTTCAGACTTGGACAAATCCTATTATTCGGAAGGGATCAACAAACTAGAGCAGCGTTGGACGAAGTGTATAAGCCTAAAAGGAGACTATGTTGAAAAATAAAAAAGGTTTACCCCAAAAAATTAAGCAGTTTTTATTTTTGCACGGACTTTTCAAACGACCCTCGTATTTACTATCCTAATTTAAAAACATAAAACTACTGTACGTAATTTTCTATCTAAATTCATGCATTATTTTAGTGTTTGAAATTATAATTAATTGATTTCCTAATAAATCAGTGACAACTTTTCTATGAATAATCGTAAAATTTTGTTTTTTAAATCTCGTTTTACCTTAGAAAGAAATTACTAAAAAAATTCCATCTAATTAGCACAATACATTAATCTTCTACATTTTCTATTTATTTGGAAATTTAAAATTAAAATTCGATGAGATATGTGTTTTTAAATGATAAACTTTACTGTACGTGTTTTTTCCTTAATTAAGTTTTATGGTAAAAATTTTTAAAGAAGGTTACGGAAATTGAGAACGTAGTAAATACAGTCAAAGTTTTGGTATAGTAACTTTCCTAAATATTATTCGATCATCTTCTTAAAAAGTATACAGTGGGTCAAAAAAGTATTGGCACACTACTATATTTTCCTTTTGTCAATAATGCATACTGAAGGATATTTAAATTTACAAATTTTATTAAACTAGAGTTTGAGCGAAATATCGTGGTAGCAATTAGAGATGTAAATTTAAAAGCTGTTTCAAAGTAAATAAAAATATGTAAAATCCAAAGATCAAAAAAGTATTGGCACTGTCTTAATTCTTTACTATTAGCTTGAGTCAAAACAAATTGATCGTTTTTATTTTGATACTTTAACCATTAGGATTAACAACAATACAAAGATAACAATAAAAATCCGTCTTTGCTTTCACTTTGCCATAACAATATGGGTAAAACCTGTGAATCTTCTGTAGTTTACAAAAATGCTATTATTAAATTACATTCGAAAGGATTTAGCTACCGATAAATTGCGACTAGATTGGATATTAGTTTTAGTACAGTAAGAAATATTGTAAAAAAGTTTAAAAAGACATGTTCGGTTTTAAACAAACCGCGTTCGGGACCGGCCATCGAAATTTAGTGAGAGAGAACAAAGGAGTATCCACCGAATTGTTGAGCGACATCCCACTTGATCAGCCGCTACGGCAGCAAAAGATGTCGCATCAACTTCAAATAACAACTTCTGCTTACAGACCCTGCGAAATGTGATTCATAAATATAATTACTATGGCAGGGTTCAAAGAAAAAAACCTTTTAACAAGGAAATAAACCGCAAGAAGAGTTTGCGAAAACTTTTATAAATAAGGACCTAGAATTCTGGAAGAATGTCATTTATTCAGATGAAAGTAAATTTAACATTTTCGGCTCTGATGGGCGTAGGTACGTTTGGCGAAAACCAAACACTGCGTTTCAAGCTAGACATGTGAGGCCGTCTGTAAAACATGGAGTTGGCAGTCTTAGTCTGGGGGTGTACGTCATGGAATGAAGTAGGTAACTTAGCCTTCATTGACAATATTTTGAATGCTGAAGCATATGTCAATATTTGCTGTACATCGTTCCCAGGCAATTGAAAAAGCCACCACACTCTCCGGATATAAATCCAACAGAGCACTTATGGTATCTATTGGACCTTGCAAGTAAGAAAGAATAAAATTTCTTCCAAAAATGGTTTGAAAGAAACTTTGTTAAAAGAATGGCATAAAATTGGACAAGAGATTACTTAAAATCTGGTATCGTCGATGCCAAGAAGACTGCAAGCTATCATAGATGCTAATCGTGTGATGACAAAATATTAGTGTTACCCAGTTAATTAAAACTTTAAATTTACAAATATAAACAATACATAAATAAAAGTGTGCCAATACTTTTTTGACTACCCACTGTAAATAGCTAGAGCACTCTAAAACTTTCAATTAACAGACTACTTACTCATTAACTCTGCATTAAAGATTTACTTAATGCAAACGTGCGAATAAAATGATTTCAAAATGAAACTTAGCTTCTCTTCGGAATACAATCTCTGTTTTAGTGGGATTATAAGGAATTAAAGCGTTTAGTTTTGTACACAGTACTGTAGTCAACACGTTCGAGTCAGCAGATACGTATACTAATTCAATGCTTGCTAGATAAAGTGTGTGATCCACTGCGAATTTGTTAATATCTTACAAATAGTTCTCCAATGGATTTAATATTTTGAGAGAGGTTCTATGAGTGCGGTTGAGGTTATAGTAAAAAGTACGTATAACAGGCAAGAAGAAATCTCTATTGCGCCTCCTTGGAGGAGGCGTAAACTAACTAAGTCAAAGTAACTTGCTTTCTAAGGATACAAAGAGTACATAAACTTCTTCGTTAGTGAGACCCTGATTAGAGATTAGAGCGCCTCGAGAGCTTTGTAAGCGACCGAGCTGCAATGTGGCTCATTTTTGGGGAAGTATACTCACTGGTATAAAATGGGTCTTCTATATTGGACTGCTTAAAAAAGAGAACAGAAAATGTCCCTTAATAGGCTAAACAAGCGAGTATGTTACTTCATTTATTAATACAAATTGTTCGACAAATGATAACTTTTTGGCAAAATTTGATATCCACACTCGGGTAGAGTAATTAGAGTAAAATATTATAGTAAAGGGAGCACGTCAGCTTGCCTTGGTAAAGTTGATTTAAAGTTCACGGTTTTATATACAAATACTTAATTGGCAATGCTTGCAATAACTTAATAATTAGCAATTTGTAATGGATCGAACTATCAGAATGGTATCGCTTGGATAATTGCTTGTGTTTTTTAATATGCGTATCTTAAAGCTTAAAGTTTGCATTCTACGGAACTTTCATTCACTATAAGTTTGTAGGATAATTATTTAGATTTTTTTTGTAATTATAATTGAGTTGTTGTGGAGTTATTATAAATCGTATGATAGAATTCTTTTTTCACAAATTGTTTAAGAAATTATCCAAATCTTTTCTGGGTTTGCAGAAACATCTAAGCCACTACTTTCCAAGAGAACGGTTCTACGAAAGCAAAAAAAAAGGTATGCATATTTACTAAAATGGTTACAGTTACGTGTGAAATAACTTCCTCATTAAGTACCTTAAAAAAAAAAGCCATTCCTAAAAAAGTTCTGGTAAACCCAGGATCTCCATTGCCGACTTGATTGTTCTTAGAACCGCTGAACATCATTCCAGTTCTAGGTAGAACCAAAATTATAGCCGCTGTGATTCTCTTCTGACCTCCGATTCGATTTTTTTCTGTAAGCCGGGTTTGTTTTGTTTTTTAAGTTAGAAGGCGAAAATTTAACACATCTTTTTATAAATAGTAAAAATGTTCTTTGTTGTATAAATCATTATAACTTGTAAAAACAAATTATTTTGTTCCTAATAAATTATTATAAATTGTAAAAATGTTCTTTTCTTGTATAAATAATTATAACTTGCCCCCCCCAAAAAAAATCCATTTTCATAAAAAAAAATGTCCATTTTACTTAAATATTCCAGAAAATATTTTAAGGAAATCACATATTTTCCACATAATTGACGAAAATAAATGCATATTTTAATTAAATATTTGGCATTTTTAAATACATAAAAATCCTTAGTGATAAGATTTGTGTTAATCACTGCTCTTAATCAACACATTAAAATTTCCGAAAATAATTAAACGTAAACAAATGTGAATATCTAAGATAAATATCAGAGATAACCATTAATTTTTTAAAAAATAAATTACTCGCTACAATGAATTTTTAATTAAAACCATTAAATATCGTAAGATTACTTGAATGATTTAATTACAATTTTAGCTCTGGTTTTTATGTGATTCTTAAACACTTGTTCTTGTATTTTAAGAATAGAACGCCTTATGATTATGGAAGTACTAGAAATCTACGTCATCTACCACGTGTCGGTAATGAAAGGGAAATCTTTCTGTTTTGTTTTTTTTAACCGAAAAGATGAAAACAATAATTGTGAAGGTTATATGGAATAGTAAACCTGTTTAGACATTGCTGATCATATTTAACAATTAGGGACTCCACATATAGTCGTGCCATTTCCCTTTAGAGAATCAACTCTTTTCTATTATTATTTTACACAAAATCAATTGGGTTTGGATACTGAGGGCTTGTAATTCTTACAAGTATCAGAACTTCTACTTAGGTTAGTCTATCATGAACTTATTGTCTTCTTCAGGCCGCTAATGAGTGAGTTGGTTTGAGTTACTATACTTATTGTTGGGCACTGTTTACTCTTAGTAGATATCATAAGCCTACCATCGAGCAGTGTTTTCTCTTTGCAGATATCACACACTAATCAGCATTGTTTTCTCTTTGTAGATATCTCAGCCAATCATTACTTCGGGCACTGGTCTCTGTTGAAATTAAGCTAACTATTCTGATTAAGAGAAACAAACTGGTTTCAAACCATAATCCTCTTGTCCCTGTCCAGTAGGCTGTCAGCAAACTCCTTTTCTTTTGCAAATATGTAGTACAACAAAGAGAAAATAAAAAATAAAATGAATAAATCGTAGATACCAAAAAATATAATTATATTATCTCCTACCAAATAATTTTTTTTTGAATTTTACCACTTTTATATTCTTATAAAGTTATGCACTTAGCACAGCTATCCTTTGAAATAAATCACTGCTATTAATCAACGCACTAATATTTCCAAAAATAATTAAACGTAATCAAATGAGAGTATCTAAGATCAGAGAGATAACCATTAATTAAGTTAATTAAGGAACGTAATTTATTATTTATTTGTTATTTAAAGGTAAATATGGAATTAGAAACTATATCTAGATGGATCTAGATAAATTGTGTAAAAACAGTGGCAAAGCGGATTATTTAAGTGGTATATAATTAAAACACACAAATATTTGGAGTTGTAATAATGCCACCTTACTTTCCAACCAAAAAATGCTGAAAAATTAATTTCAGCCAATGATGTGCACCAGATTCTGTAAAAAAAAGTCAATTGATCAACCAGTGTTATGTGTTACGTTGTTCAAAATTGAAACATTGAATTAAATAACTGTGGATTTTTTTTTTTTATATTACTAAAAATTTATAGCAGAGTAAATAAAGATAAGTTTTGTAACTCTTCCTCCTGTCTTTTACAATCTTATTCCTTTACCAGCTGTCAACGTAGTCCGCTACCTTGGGCTTTACCTTGACAGAAGACTCACATGGAACCCTCATACTCGACTTAAGAGAACAGAACTCAACAGACGCTTCCGACA
The DNA here is from genome assembly GCF_049639745.1 of Rhodnius prolixus. NCBI lineage: Eukaryota > Metazoa > Arthropoda > Insecta > Hemiptera > Reduviidae > Rhodnius > Rhodnius prolixus. The sequence continues at coordinate 20,466,670 of NW_027411592.1, forward strand.
ACTGAAAAGACTACTCGATAACAGATCAAAACTCACTCTGGACGCTCTATAGTAAACGCTCCTTTCTACGTCACCAATCAAACTATTCACACAGACTTGAACATTCCTTTCGTCACACAAGTTGCAAAAACACGTTACAGAAATTTCCATCTTAACATACAAACACATCACAATCCACTGGTACAACATCTATCTTCAAGAACATTTCCAGACAACACTTCGAGACGTCTTAAAAGACAGTGGTCTCGCGATCTCCTCTCTGATGAAGAGAGTCAGTAGAAAGTAAATTGTTTTTGGAGTGTTACCACTGGGTAACTTCTCCACTCTGTTATTCTGTTATTTATAGTTATCATTGTTGCTTATAACGCAAAATGCGTTTTGTAATTTAAATGAAATACCTAGCTATACCATGTACTGTATATCCATTATGTTTTAGATTACAATCATCTTTATCTAGCAGCTATCATTAGATAAGCTAGATGGTTTCTCAAGGTGAGAAATGAAGATGTCGAATTTAAAGCCTAACGGATTAGAGAACACCATACTGTTCCACTTCTAGTGCGTGAAAATATCTTCTATTTTGAGGCAATTTATAAACATTTACGAGAATTCATGGTTGGTTGAGTAAAGAATAATTTAAATTAGAATGAATTGAATTGTATGTTTTACTTCACTAATTTTGATAGACATTGTTTATTTATTTTCAAGTTACCAATTACGGTGCGCCATCTATACTCTTATGCTTAATTGCTATTAAGCTTGGTTGTGTAAGCTACACCAGGTTGTGCGTTATAACATGAAAATATTGCTCCGTAAAACTCAAAGAAGCATCTGAAAAAAAGAAGCAATAATGGAACTTAGAGTGGACGATTAAGATTTTTAAAAATCCATTAATCAACTATCTAGTCTTCTAGGTTCTTTACTGATTCAGGTTTAAGAATACAATCGATTTGGCGATTACTAATTTGCAGTTTTTACAGGATTTTGGGCATTTGAAATCTGGATATTTTTGCTTTGAATTCGTTTTGTTGCATTTAATTCAATTCCATCTAAATATGTAAGCTATACTATTTCTCTCAAAGCCATTTAGAGGTTATAGCGAATTGTTTCAGTATTGTAGTGTTGACTGTTTAGAATAGTATCGCCGGCAAAGAAGATATAAATTGATTAATTCCACTGTACATTTAGGAGGACATAACGCCATCAGAAAGTGATAAGTGATATAAAAGATGTGTATAAATAAATAATGTATACTGGGTGTATGCGGAGGAGTGGTCAAAACTTCGGGAGGTGATTTAGCAGCTCAATTGCAACAAAAAATATTCTATTCGCTATGGCCTGATTCTCAATAGTGTCCAGGATATTTGCATTTTTAACTTTTCCGTCGATACTCGCGTTTTTCACCATAAAAACGGCCGTAACTTTTCTATCCTTTATCCTACAACAAATCTGCTTATTCCAAACGAAAGAGCATTAAATTTGCTTAACCCACAGCCTCTTATTTTTTACTTCCGTTTTATTAAATAATGATTGTTAAAAACTAAAATGGTTACTTTTCTTTTTGTTCCTTCTCCAAAAATTGACATTTGAGTAAATTAGTAGTGAAAAGTCGGTTACGCAAAATCCCAGTTTTCTGCATTTACACCCCTCTGTTCGGGGTAGGGTTTTATTAAAAACCAAAAAAAAATCCATATGGTCTTGAAGCTCTATAAATGCGCCAACTTTTTCTGAATTTATGTGACTCCTTGATTCATTAATCATTGAAAAAATGCAGTTGAAAATTTTAACAAAAATCATCGAGAACGAATTTTTTTAGACATTAAAGTAAACATTTCATTGTTATAAGAAACGTTTTGAGGCTCTGTATTGAGCAAATTTTTAGGAAATTTAATGCTCTTTCGTTTGGAATAAGCAGATTTATTGTAGGATAAAGGATAGAAAAGTTACGGCCATTTTTATGGTGAAAAACGCGAATATCGACGGAAAAGTAAAAAATGCAAATATCTTGGACACTATTGAGAATCGGGCCAAAGTGAATAGAATATTTTTTGTTGCATTTGAGCTGTTGAATCACCTCCCCAAAGTTTCGACCACTCCTCCGCATCCACCCTGTATACACATGTAAATTTTATTATAAAATTTTGAATTAATTCGTCCAATTTTGATTCAGACATTCCTTCTTACGAACCATTGATAAAATTTATTATAATCCTCAATAAAATCAAAGTATGACGAGAAATGTAAGCACTTTATAACAATGAACTTGAAATTACTATTTTATTAAATATATAAAAAAGAAGTTCAATTGTAACAACTTTATCTGAACTGTGTGGCATTTCCATTAGATTATTCTTTAAAAATAAAATGAAAGATAAAAAAAGAGGAAGAGTAGCGGCGTCACCATGGAAACTGCTCTCACATTCAGCTTAAAAGCTTTTTAGACTGAACTCAGTAATTGTGTAGAAGAGCTTTAACACTTACTTTTTTTATATTAATCAAAATGTGAAAAGAGATTTAAGAGCGATTAAAGTTATAATACAAAATATATTAATAATTCATTCTAAAAAAAATCTATGAAGTAGTTCAGTAATCTTAGTTTAGATCCCATCATGAGGCGTATAGTCTATTGTAGCATCCACCAGTTACAGCACCTCTATCAGTTCTGCCTGTTAAATTAGACTTTCCTTCCTCAGTCAATAGTTTTCTGACAAGAGGCCTGTCTGAACAGCCATTCTTCGTAATAATGGTACAAAGTGGTTTGAGTCCCGTGAAACCCCTGCAGAAACCCTTCCGGAACAAGCAATGTATTGCTTCATTGCCCTTATATTACAAAAATTAGGGCGACAAAGACTTTATTCAGGTTATAATCTGGCTTCATAATTTCCATTCAGTAATATTCAAGCCTTGACCTTGACTTCATAGTCTGTAAAGTCGCCTAGCTGTCCCAGACGATTCTGTAATTAATTATTTCTAATCTTTTATGATCTTATCATCCCAAATAAATACTGCGACTAGCCTCTTTAGCCTTCAGGATCTTGGCTTCCAAATATTTCTCAGACTTGAAGCAGAAAGCAACAATCTTAGACTATACTGGGCGAAATTCAAGCAGCGGTAACAGGAACAATGTAGTTATAAAAGAAATTCATCAGCTACAAAATTTGTAATGCAAGCTGAATGGTTAGGAGTTTATTGTTTCATTATGTAGCTTCAATTTCAAACCTAATTCAGTGTTTTTTCCTTGGAGTATCAACGGCCATTAGCGCCATTTTATCACTTAAACCATTCATTTAGGATGGTGCTTTCTTTTCTTTCTCTGCAACGTCCATTACAGCTTCTACCTAGAAGCAGAATGAAGCCGAAGGATCATGTGCAAACCTGCTTCCTCTTCTCGCCTTAGACCAACAAATCCAATCCAAGGAGAGAAAAGAGTTGACAGTAACATGCTGGCACCAATCTTCGAAGGCATCCCTGTTGGCCCATGTCGCAATTGCTAGGGTTGTTGCATGGAGATTTTTGCACGATGAAATCTGAGGAGATCACGTCGTATAAAATTCTGGATCTTTTTATGAGGACTTTCTAAGGCATGTGGTGCAGCAGGCCTCTTTGACTGCAGAGCTTTTAGGAAACAAATCCTGCCCGTAGTTTCAATAAAAATAAATAAATTATAAATATTTATTCTCACAAATACAAACATTCACTTCGCTTGCATTCATTCTAATGAAAAGGCACTTTACGATATTTCGCTCCACCATTTAAATAATTTCTGAAATACTCGTATCTACGGGCTTACGGAAGAACTGCACTTTAACTGATATTACCTATATTATTACTATTTTTTTCAAGCTGCATTTACCCGTGAATTAATATTCATCATCTTCTATACAATTAATATTTATAAGATAATTAGTGAACAAAATAGCGTCAGTAAATAATATACGAAGTGAAAGGTAAAATGTGACAAGTGGTAAATATGAAATAAGTTCCTTACTCAGTAGTTATCTATAACTGCGATTTTACAACATTGTGTAAGTGTATTATTTCAAGGTTGATAGTTACTTCAATTTATAAATTGCACGATTTTTTTTTTTTTTTTTAACTTATCCTCAATGCATAATTTAACAAGAATTCCTGATTATTTTTTTTTTGCTGTGTTTAAATCTGTATAAAATATTTATGCATTTATTACACATTTAAATACCAGAAAAATAATCTAATAAATGTAAATCGACGCTCAAAAAGAAAACCATGTCATTTCTTCATACAGTTCTTCTATAGTTTTCAAATTTGCTCTCACAATTCTTTTTAAGTGCTCTTTAAAATGCATCAAAAAAAAAATATACAAACTAAGGATTCAAGATTGACGAGGAATCGGTCAAATAAAAAACAACTCGTCTTTTTGCCAACGTTTCGACAAATATATTGTCCTCTTCAGGGCCTGGATATTACAAAAAGTTTCATTAAATGAATTTGAATTTGAAAATTTCACTTTTCCCAGTGTATAAATATTGTATTTTGCAGGAATTTTTCTCATTTTTGAAAAGTCCCATTCCCTTCCACAAAAAAAACGATGATTTATTTGTTAACTAAGCTTTGAAATGCGAGAAACCCTTGTTTTTGCCTTATTTTTGCTCAAAAAAGTCTTTTTTATTGATTTTGTATGTCGAAATTTCATTTTTATCATTTATAAAATACATCAATCTGGCGGAAATTCCCTCAGCTTCAAAATGCATGCATTGGTTTTGCAAAAAACTGTATTGTTTTTCCATTTATTAGGCTTAACAATGCAAAAAAAAGCCGTTTTTCCTGTTTTTTGACCTGAAAAATTAAAGAAAAAAAAATCCGCAACGTAAACCGATTTGGTTTTCAGTGGATTTTGGTTAGTTTTAACCCAAATAATAAGGAGAAAGAAAAATTTTTCATGTTGGTGAACTTTTCAATTAAAATCGTTCTAGCCCAGTGGTTCCCAAACTTTTTTGACCCATGGACCCCTTTTTATAGTCAAAACTTGCCCACGGACCCCCAAGTGAAAAAGCTACATAAATGCATAGTCTAAAAATTACAAATTTAAAAAAACAGTTTGTTGAAGAAGTATTTATTGAAATTATAACTTTTGTTTAAAATAAAATTTAAAAATTTAATAATTTGGATGAAGGTGATGAGATGTTATGAGTGTATTTATATCCGGCTCAATGTTTGTGGGTAGCAACTGCAAATCCCCACGAGTAATCTTTGGTTCAGGTCTGCATGAAGAGCCGTTAAGTGTTCGACAGTGAGCAAGCCAATCTTCATCTCTATTTTGCAATTTCGAAAGATCTGGAAACTGAGAACGTTCTCCTCTTCCCAAGTTTTGTTTTTACAGAAAACGTTTTGCAACAAACGGAGATATTACCCTCGCAATTTTGATTAAATTAAATTGGCCACCTTGTTACTTTCTAATTTCCATAATAATAAAAATGGATCACAGTTTTATTATTTTATAATGAACCTTGCTCGGACCCCTTGACGTTGTTCAGGGACCCCCAAATCAATTTGAATTTTCCACGGACCCCCTGAATGATAACCGGGGACCCCTGGGGGTAGAATCTAGCCGAACCGTGATATTGTATACTGTGTTTATACAAAATCTAGTAGCTAATTGCGAGAAAGTGGACTCACATCTATTGTAAGTCAACAAGTATTTCTAGTGGATGATTATTTCATAAAAGTCGATTTTAGCTAGACATTTAACCCCTCTTTAGCAGCAAACAAGTGTTACGGCCGAACTTTACAGAAAATAACAGTTCAGAAAGAATCTATTTTGGAATCTTAAACTAGAATCCTAAATAGTATTTTTCGGAAAAAAATGTTTGGTTTGCCTTAAAAGACTGAGAACAATGAAGATCAACTTAGAAGAGCTGAACCTGGAACAAAAGATAAGAGACATCATCAAGAAGAAATAAGATAATATGGAAGGAAGAAATCATCTCAAAAAATAGACTAAGAAACTGTAAAACAAATTAATTATTTACGAATTAGAATTTTATTACCATTAATTAATCATTTCTCTAACTAGTATCGATAAACGGAATAATCTCCAAGAACTTCTTAGAAGTAAACCCATCTTGAGCGAATCCTGTAAAATTCCGTAATGATCAAAAAATAATTAGAAAATTGATAACACTATTTGAAAAAAAAGATTATATAATTTACAAAAAAAGAGAGAAGGACTGGAGAGAATAAAGAACAGATTGATTATAACTTCTGAACTGACACTCGGTTTTATACGCTAGAAAAGATACATTCACAGTTCACAGAAACAATAATAAAACTTACTGAAATACTTCATGAATAATTTATTCATAAGGAAGAAAAACGAAATATTTTCTACGATAAAAATTTCTTTGTACCGTAAAACAAAGATTTAGTTTAATTTATCGTGGTGACCCTGCACCGGGGAATAAAGAATTAGGGGAAGCCCTCGTATCTCCTGGTAAACGAATCTGTCCTTCACTGATTGACTACGCCAACAGATTAGATCGACTGATTAAATGATTCATCGACCTTACGTAAAACAATATATTATTATTATTATACATAAATGAATATTAATTTCTAGAGGTTAACCTCTCACGACAATTGTTAATTAATTTTATTATTTTTTATTATCTCTAATCAATTAAGAACTAGCTCAAGTATCCGATTTTGAATGATGCGGATATTATGTTTAACGGTTCATTAAGATAGGTGCTGCGCAGGTGCTAGGATTTGTTTTTTCTTTCTGTTTTTTGACTTTGAAATTTGTTTCCTTCATTTCAACCACACTCCAGCAAACTTATACTAACAAAAAAATTAATTTAATAGAAATATTTCACCTTGAAATTGTTAATAATTTTCACTAAAGCCCAAACCACCCAAAATATCTGTAATTCAGCTTCTTTTAATGGCATAACATAATAAGACTAAACATTAGTTTTGAATGCATTTTCTAAATAGAGTTGAACTTGATAATGTATGCTATTTTGTTGGGCTTTCGTTCGAACTCATGATGCGCCAGAGGTTGCTTATTGTGCACCTCGCAATTGCTTTCAAATTTAAAGCAGTCTAGTTCCTTACTTAAGGAATGGTTAGCCTGAAATTAGATCTTAACCTATCCTACCCTATATTTAGCCTAAATTTAGATCTTTTCTTATCTTAAATTTCGATAAGTAATAAATTCTTTTTTAACTGCAGTTCAAAACTACAATAAAGTAAAATGTAAAGTAATCGCCTATTTTTTTCAGGCGGGCTTAACGTCCAACTACCAATTAGGTGTCGTGAACGGAGGCGAATAGCAAACATAACTTACTGTAAATATCTTTTATTAACCATTAAATAAAATCCAAGGCCTAAGACCGGGAATCGAACCCAGTACCACAATACATATTAGCCTCGCAGGTCTCGCCTCTAACCGCTCGGCCACCGTGACGCCTTCAAAACTACAATAAATGCAACTAGTAACGTGCTATATAAGTAATTCTCAAGGAAGAAATCCCAATCTTTATAATACCAGCCGACCAACCAGCATCCTGGGGAGTCTCGGAAAGTAAGGAAAGCTGGCAGATTAGGATGGCCACAAAACTAAAGTTCTATCACCTTTTTCTTCAACCCTTCTCGATCAACCAACATTTATGAAGACTATCTGTGGTCCTCCAGGATGTATGTAGTGTACAATAAGAGGTTATTGTGCTTTAAAGTCCGCGTGAAGTGGTAAAGGCTACTTAATCCAGTTCGTACTTAAAGCTAGATGCCCGTTTTTGATAGTGGGTGCTATCCATTTTCGGCAACGGTCGAACACCTTGGGAAAGAGAAGTGCATTTATTATATCGCTCCCTCATATATATCCTCTCCTCAAACATTTTCCCCAGGTGTCCTGAGGATTACTTCGTTCAAAGCACTTCTCAGCAAAATGGAGAGCTTAATGATCACCTCAATTCCGGCTGTGTAACAAGTACTTCTCATACCTTATCAACTGACCAGCTGCTAGGAAAAGAAGTGGTCCGTAGGGCGCCGCGAGGAGGTAAATTGAGATTGGATTTTACCCACTTATTGTTTTCCTCGTGAGAAGTCGAAATCGCATTCATTAAGTCATTAATGGCATTGCTAGAAATTACCAAATAAACTGAAAGAATGTTCTTCTTAGGATTTTAGATTTCCTTTTAAGTGTACATTCCTAAGGGTTGTTTATAAGAAGGAAAGGAAACTTAAATGGATTATACGGTACGTTTTTTTTTATCAAAATTTGTATTTTGATCTTCTCTTTGACACTGAAGTTTTGAAATGATTCATAGCGAGCAGTTAATTAGTGGGAAACTTCAGACGTTTTTAAGCAATTTTTTCTAAGAAGTTTGTAATTTAGTTCCCTAGAGTAAAACCTCGGCGACTAAGAAGGAATGATTCATTTATCTTTTCCATCTTTTACCAGAACCGACTGTGCGGATAAATATGTTAATTATCCAGGAAACTATCAATAAATATCTTGTTTTATTATTTATTTATTTATTTTTTGTCAGGTTCTTTTTTTTTAATTCTAAAAACAGTTACTTGTCACAGCAGGAACTATTTTGCAGCGGTTTCCATGACCAATTTCCCATCGCTCAAATTACTGAAATAATTTTTTCAACTTCCTTTGAATGATATAGTATGTGGCAAATCGTTAATAATTTTAGGATTTTTGAAACTAAAAATTTCTTTAATTAGTCTGCAAATTATGCTAGTGATACTGATTCAGCGAGTTTCTCGGCAAACGCATTAAATTTTTGTTCCTGAGCGAATAAAAGATGAACGTAGCAACTACTGGTGCAATAATTCAATGTTCCACAGCCGAATTTTCACCTACTTTAAACCAAATTCTAGGCAACCAGTTTCACCTGGGATATTTTGGAAATTAGGAGTGATATAGGCTCTGCTCCAATCTGCCATAACTACATATTATGCTATCGACGTTGTAGAACAGAGATGGAGCAGTGGATTTTGAAGGAACATCGGAAACGGTGGAGATCCCGAGCTGACTGCCGTCACGCTAAAGAAATTCTTGGCCTTTCAAAAAAAGGCTATAGTTGGTTTTAGCAGGTCCCAGATCCGCCAGTTGGTTCAGGTGTTGAGTGGACATGCGAATTTAGCGTACCATCTTTTCAAATACGGCCTTGCCCAGTCGCCAATTTGCGCTGGCTGTGGTTGAGTCCAGTGAGACTGTGCGGCACTTTGTAGAGGAGTGCCCCGTTTATTCTAAAACTAGACTTTTCGTCTTCGGAAGGTTCAAATGTCTCCCTACCGGAGATTTTGGTATCTGGTAATCTTAACGAACTTTCTAGGTTTATTCAGTGCACTGGGCGATTGAGTCGCCATGTTCCCTAGTGTCCTGTTGCTACTTTATTAGTTTGTTGTATTGGCATCTGGCAATTTTAAGCCGGATTTGTTGGTCTTGAAGCCCCGGGGAACAATGGGCATTTTGGATTGCCTGCGTTCCTTCCCTTTTTTGGTGGAACCGCCCTTTTAATACAATCTACAATATATTATGCTGCCTTGGGATCTACATTATTTTAGTAAGAATCAAATCTGGGGGTTAATTTTTATAAATTTGATGAAAAACGACCAGAATTGCCACTGAATAGATTTTCCTGTATTTCCAGATTTTTTACAATATAATGGCGCTCTCCAATGATTTCCTTTTAGCATGGTGTACTAATTCTGCAAATACAGGTTTATATTGTTCAATATACGAACCTAAAACTTGTGCACTAATTAAAGTATGAAGAGTCGTTTTTGAAATAAATGCATTCAGAAAATTCAATAATTTGAAGTACATCTCTACTCAATGAATTTTCAGCGTTCTTTGAGTATACTTTGCATACAAATACATTATACAGTATAAGTTCTGTACTATGGAATTGGTTCTCTGTAACGTTACAGTGTAATGACTTTAAAACATTATAACGTTGATAAATATTTTTTTTAAAATAAAATTTTTGAGTTGGAATTTTATTTTTTGTAATCACTGTTCACTTTCTACCGTAAGATAGCCCATTATGCAATTTAGCTCTAATCGGAATAATGTTGGGCTTACTAAATGAAAAATTTTGAACAACTTAACCATTACTTTTATGATTTGTGTAATTTTTTTACAGATAACTAAATAAATACTGACTTTGTAACCTGCACCCTTGGTATAGCCTGCAGTTTTAAATTTTTTTTAAAAAAAAAGGTATACTGTTTAGATAGTTGTTATGGCGGGAACAACAGGTAGGAAAAGGTTATGAACGCTAGAGAAGGTTTTTGTATTGTTTTGAGTACTGTATGCAATTTGTATTTGTATTTGTTTAGTCTTTTAAATAAAGATTTTGTCAAGTATTACGTGTTATTTGGTATAATAATATAACATAGTATACTAAAAATCATTTTTAAAAAATTCAATGGAATTCACTACTTAATTTGCCTGTTGACTACATTTCCTTTGGCTGGTTGTCTGTAAGCACAACTTTAGTGCCTATCTTAGATCGACTATTGTGGACATGACGGATTGCAGAAAAAAAAATTATATATTTATACAAAAACCCAAAATTGCTAAGTTGAAGTTTAACCTTTATTTTATTTTTCGTGTCTACTTAAATTCTTGTTTGAAATTAAAACGAATGGTATTCAGCAAATGATTGTAAGGTCATGGCCGGGCAGCTCTGGTTTCATAAGTTGGTCTCGCACCTGGTCGGGCAATAATCCAAAACGACCTTGTTCATGAATAATGAAATTATGTTACTTTATTGCTAAATGAAGTGGCGGTAAAAGAATACTATAAAGTTCACAAGTTAGAAATTAATTTAGCTTTTTGAGAATACATTACATTAAAAGGGATGAAGAAGGGGAAATTGTTCAGAAAAAAGAAAATAAAAAGATGTTTAGGTTTCAAACTTTGTATCAACAAGTTCTTCCGGAAGTTCCTGGCATGAGAATGCAGCACCTTTGGCTCATATCCAAAACAGATTTTAAAATATTCTACAGATATGGACTCAAAATACTCATATATTATCAGATTGCTAGAAAGGGAAGTAATGGCTATTTTTCAGGTGAGCTTCAAGACCAAAAAATTAGGTATCATAGGCTGAGGCTAAAAGCAAATAGGCGAGCAGCAGACAAATTATCATTGACCGAAGCGGACAGAATACTAGATATTATGGTCTGAGGAGGAGAGCCAATTGGATATTATGGTCCGAGGCTGACAGCAAACTAGGTTTCATGGTCCGAGGCTGACAGCAAATAGATATTATGGGCATGGGCGGGCAGTAAACTAGACCTTGTGGTTTCATAAATGAATTAATAATTGATATATTATCTGGGGTGAATCCTCACATAACTCTCTTAATTAAAATTAAGTAAAAAAAGGTGTTTTTCTTCTTGTATAATGTCTTACCTCAGGAAGCAGAAACCTGGCCTCAATAAGACCTCTGACTAAATTAATAAGCAGTGAAAGTAGAAGAAGATATCTTTGAAGAAGAATAAATTAGGATGAGGGAAATTTAGGTAAGGGAAACTTCTTTAAGGGTAAGCAAAGGGGTGGAGGTGGCATAATCGTATACTGAGGATGCCATCTGGGAGATAGCTGGAGCTGGCAAGGAGGCAGAACCTACCATTGGCGGGAACCTCATCGTTCTTTGGGAGGATGAACTGGAGGAAGAGTTAGCTGGCAAATGCTGCAAGAATGGTGGTGACCGATACGACGGAAACTCTTTCCAGTCAATGAAGACAATATCCTGGAAATACCACGTTACAAGAAACAAAACCTTTGGCGCAACACTCGGCTTTGTAAAACGAAGATTTTTGTAAAGATATGCAAACTAAAGGCCACACGCAAAACCCACTCCGATAGTTCTTGTTTTCTCTATCATGTTCTCTACCCACTTGTGCTGAAGAAGTTGGGTGTGTAGAACCTTCTTGAGTTTAGAACCTGGATTTTCGCACTCCGTATTTGAGCAGTAACAAGGAAAATTGAGTTTAAAAGAACTTTAATTTCAATGCTTCAGATCAGTAAAATTTGGATTATTATTATTATTATGACGTTTTAGAAGGCAATTCTCTCTTTCAGTATTTGAGACATATCCTCATACTTATTCAGTTGCTTAAATTAACTGGCCTCACGAGAAAGAAGCCTCGTTTTACGTGGAGTCAGAGCAAATAAAAAAAAAAAAAAAACGATTTTGTCTTGCGACGTTGAATGTATCCTGTCCTACGAAGCCAAAATCTGATTAATAATTAGAAGTGGAAATGAAAATCTTGCTTCCCTTAACACAATCATCACTGTAAACGTCGGACTTACTATCTGGCAGATTCATGTAGCTGGTTCATTATTTCGCATTTATCTCACTGGCACATCGTGCAGTCCACGTATTAACATTCTTTGATCAACTACTTACTTATAAGAGGGTCACAACAGATCATTTAGGTCGCAATAATTTCGCTTCCTAGCTACTCAGTTTACAAATCTATACATCTACATTTATTTATTTTATTTTATTTTATTGTCACACTTTATTAGTACATTTACAAGCGCAACAACTGTTGCAACAAGTAAATTTGATGAAACTGGTTAAGTTCTCATGAATGTCATGTTAGAGCAATCACCCAATGATGGAACTCTTTCTCAGTGGATATTACACTCACATCAGTACGTCCCTAGGCCACTTCCGCTTCAAGCGATGAGGAGGATTGTCTGGAAGGTGAGGAGAGGAGAGTTGTTGTACAAGAGGATTAGGATGGAGAGCAAGGATGCTGTGAAAGTTGCGGTAGCGAGACTTTATTAGATCAGAGACAAAGGGGACGTGAAGGTCAGTGTGTATCGTAAGGTTAGGAATGTAGTATGGAGCATTCAGGATTTTCCGTAAGATTTTAGACTGTAGTGTCTGTAGGCGTTTGGAGTTAGAGAGTTTGGTTGAGCCTCACACTTCTGCTCCGTATGTCCATATAGGTCTTAACAGTGTCTTGTAAATTATCAGTTTGTGGTTCAAGTCGAGTTTGGATCTGCGGTCAAGTAGTCTAGTCAAGTAGCTTGTAGCGTCTGTTCACGTCTTGTCGTTTCAGTCGAGTTCACATCTTCAATGTACAGTCCTAAGTATCGTACTACGTCAGCTGGAGGAATCGTTACACCGTTCAGTTGAACTGGTGGACTCGCAGATTTTCGTAATGTAAAAGTAATGTGCACTGATTTTTGCTCATTAATTTTTATTTTCCATTTTCGAAACCAGGTTTCGAGAAGCTGAGTTTGAATATTCTGACTGGCTTGGACCGGATCGGAGTGGGATGAAAGTATAGCAGTATCGTCGGCGAATGTTGAAACTATTGTATTTTGGGATAGAGGTAAATCAGCAGTGTATAGTAGAAAAAGGATAGGGCCTAGACTCCTTCCTTGAGGGACTCCTGTTTTTATTGGTATAAAGGACGAGAGGTACATTTATTTAAGTAGAAAATTATTTACCCAAACAAATAGATTTATAACAAGTTGCAGAAGTAAAAAAAGTAATTAGTGAATTTTACATTACAAATAAAACCAAAACCAAATGCATCTAGTATGACACAAATAATCAATTAAAGGATACAACAATGAATAAAGGAACTGCAGCACCTTGAAACGAGGCATGGTCAGACATTTTCTATACATCAGCTGTCACGTATACGCATCTCATTTAATCCCTCATTGGTATTTATTTCCAATGCTGTAAGAAATTTATTTACATATTTTTTTATATAAAGATCATTGAGTTTTGGAAGGGAGAAGAGAGTAAACAAAGAATTGATTATTATAAATAATAATTAATAATTTTTTTTTTAAAGTAATAAACCATTTTTTTTTTTAAATATTTTTTCATTAATTTTGGGGCATATGTTAATTTCAATCAAGGTCTTAACTGAGATTTGAAAAATGTAAATTTTCGACTGTTGATACTTTTTTTCTTATACGAGTGACCTTGGAAGAAGTTGACTTTGAAAATTGTCTAATTTGTAAAGTGATAAACGCAAAAAAATAAAATAAATAAATAAAAAATGGCGGAATATTATTTTTCCTTAAGAAATATGATACATATACATTCATATATACATATAAATGTGTGTGTTTGTATGTACAATTATATGTATTATATAAAAATGTTACTTTATGCTCGGCCACTTTGAAATTAAAAATATATAAAACAGTATGAGTGTATTATACACAAATGTATAGATATTATTTTTATATAATAAAAGTAACAACAACTATTAACTTTAAACCCAAAATGCCCTTAGTTTAGGCTATATAAAAAAAATAGAGTATATGATACTAACTTACGACTCGTACTTGCAGAACTTACTGTACAAAATATAAATAATCAATCCAGTAAAAAATCATAATGTGAATATAAGGAACTCTTTCGATCAAAGATCTTTCAGAACTTCGGTAGTCTTTATTAGACTGTATTATCCAATTCTGTGGCACATCGCTTTCCCAGCCAAGTCATGGATGTTGTAAGGGCCAACAGATATCAAATTTTTTATTCATTGTAATACAGCTTCAAGAAATTCACGTGTTTTAGTAAAAAATGATAATTAATCAAAAGTGATAAATTTTTTTGACCTTCTACTCTACTTTAAATTGAAGTTCTTTGTATAGAGATCTGGCATTTTGGAGAAAAGCGAGTAATAAAATTGATTGCATAAAATGTTAAATCGTACGATAATCCATCAGGTGTTACTCAGTTCTTCATCCATATTTCTAACTACTGCTGGAAAACGCAACACATACATCGTACAGTAAAACAAGGGTGCCAACCATACTGACTGAACAAGTGCAGTGCGAGACGGTAACGTAAGTGAAGTTAAAATCTTTACGCCAGACTAATGGTGAATGAAAGCCTGAAACCTGATAAACTACGGATAAAATCAAAATCAAAATATCAAAACCTATGAACTATTAGCTCCTTTTCGTTTTTTTTTGAAGATTTCGAATAACAAAAAGAAAATAGTCTTTCATTAAATGCATTCCTATAAAACAGAATTGAAAGTAATTTCTTGTTTTGAAAGATTTATCATAGAAATAAATACAAGTATCAAAGCAAATAACAATTTTAAAAATAGCGTACCAATTAAAAAATAACAATAAAACTTCGTTCATTTATTTTTTAAAATTTTTCACAAATAACCTTGAAAACTTCGCTACACATTCGTGGATATGGACAATGATCTGAAAGTTACACATTATGTGTAAGCTGGGCATATACAGTTGACCTTCATACTACCATCTACTACGAAATAAACCACTTCACTACTAAATGATCTCTTAAAGTTCTTTAAATTTATTTTGTTTGCAATTTTTTAATAAAATTGAATTCAAACTAAAACTATTACAAAATTAGTCACTCAAATAACTATGAATTAGCCCTTCATTTTCAAAAAAAGGAGTTTTACGGAATAAACTGATGCAACGAGCTGGAAAATACCCTGATCTGGAACACAGAAATAGGTTCCGAGATATTCAGTATAAATATTGAAACAAAAAAATCATAGGAATAAAGAATTATTTTGCTTAAAGGTTAGCTAAGAGTTTCGCGTCCATTCAGGGCCTGGAAGGGGCCCTTCCAGCTCCGGATTCCGGGTACCTGCAAAATTAAAGTCGTACCAAATTAGAAACTTCTCACTGGCAGTGTGCTCCTCATTACACTGCACTGTTCAAGTTTTATGACTAATAGCTATCGTTGTAATGGATTTTACAAGCAATTTTAAAACTGGACATTCTAGAAGTACATAGTTTTATAATAATCTGTTGTGATAAAAAAAAAAATAACTGCTAATAGTTTTCAAAAATGTATTTGTCCTGAGATCGAGCAGAAAATTAGTCTTTCCCAAGTAGTTCTGGGTTTGAAAATTATTTTTGCTTGCTAAGTACTGATGAAGCTGGCAGAAAGTGACCACTTTCCTCATGCATTCTGATACAGCGTTTAATTTGAGAATACTGCGTTACATTACTATTATTATTATTATTGTCACATTACTATTACTAACTGAGCCATTTTGTATGATAATATTTAGAACTAAATTTTTTCCTGACTTATTCGGTCTAATTTCTTCTTTCAAGTAGATATGTAGATATTTCACTAAAAATATTGGTTTTCATTACATTTTTTTTTACCAGTGTTACCTTGATAATCGGTAATTACTTTATCACAGATTATATTTGTAACATTATTATTTCCAATAATTAGTTTAATAATTTATTTATTTTGACCAAGGACAAAATATTTTTTGTGGTTAGGGCGGAAGTGTTTTCTTGTTCGTGTGCTTACTTTACTCGTTTCCGGCTCGTGCCGCATCGTTCCGCATTCGTAAGAAAAGAATCTCTTTCCGCATTAGTCACCAAAAAGGAGTGCAAGGAAGAGGCAGATCTAGAGCCAAAGACGTGGAAAGCGTAATGAAACAAAGCGGGCAGACAATATCGTCCATCAATTTTTCGGTTAAGAAAATTCTCCTTTTTTTTTTTTAAAAAAAAAAAAAGTGGACTAGTCGCTTCTTCAGGCATCACGGCGTGATCCCAGGCGATGGACTACCAACATACTTAGAGTATCCTGCAGTGGTGCCCAGGCTATTTGGTTTTCGTGAACCCAAAGACAAACCCTAGCTCATCACACTCTAACGTAGCCACAAAGCTTAAGCTGGTAATGGATACTTCCTCAACACATCTTCTTTTTAGAAGGAAAACGAAAAGGAAATTGTAAAAAAGACATTTACAAAATATATTGCAATTCCAACGATTATTGTGCTAGATTTTCGACAATATAGCACTTTAATCCTGGTTATTCCAGTTTGATTGTTTGTGTAAATAGAGAGCAATATTTAAAATATTGACAGGTGTCGTTGTCACACCACACACTTAACAATACACAATACTTAGCACTTTTTGCTGGTAACCAATTCTACCAACTCAACTTCCTCGGTTTAAATTAAAATAGAATTTTTAAACGGTTCAAATAGTAGTAATCAAACTGTAACAAAAGAATTAAAATAATATTTTAGGTTAAATAATGGCTTTTTCGATTAATGAAACTGAAAATGAGTATTACTCAACGAAAAATTAACGTATTTACTTTGATTAGATCTGTAAGAAGATAATTGAGGTATTCTCAATCTTCTAAAGAAAAAATAATAATTTTGATGTCTATTTCGCGATAGATTTTACTGTATTCTCAAAATTTAATAATGGCGGAGAAATGACGTATGTACTTCATTAAGGTCCATATATTTCTCACCTGGTTCTGGCAAGAAGGTGTCAAAATTCTACTCGAATATCCGTCCGCGTCAGGGGATAGCCTTTATCATTTCGTTTAAATTGAAAATTGTTTTATTGGCAAAATAACCGTCAAGTTTTTTTTTTTGCAGGACAATAACAGCAAAGTAGCAAGTTAGGTGTAATGATAGAGGCATAATCACATTCTTTGCTAATAACACAAACAAATAGAAAGTATAACTAAGACTGTTCTATCACTAATAATATCAGATCATAACCATTCAGCGATCTTCATCAACTTTTTTAACTGTCAGTTTTGCCAGCATTTCTGGTTGATGAGGGTACAATTTGCATTCATTAAAAAAAAACGAATTTAAAGACAAATTATTAATTAAAATCACTATTAAGTTCAAATGCGGAATAATTTGCTTCCTCCAAGTTTTTAAATGGAAAAAATTGTACTAGTTTCCTTGTATTGTAATTATTTGTTGTCGTTTGTTTTGTTGGGAGCCAAAAATGGAGAAATATTCTTTTTAAAGCTTTGTATATATCCAAAAATTGTTTTCAACTTTTTATTTAATGTAAAAAGATAAATTTGATAATCTTAAATTTAATAGCTTGCATTTATTGAGCAAAATAACAACTACCTGCAATCCACTTAAATTTAGTGCAAGGTTACAAGGTTCTGGATTGATGTTTATGATTGGATCTACTACCGTTTAGATAGCATTCTCTATAAATAAATAACGTTTTAAATATAACTTAATATGGTGAAAATCTAATAGACCTGTGCATTGTTCTATCACAGCACTTTAACGCGTAGTTTTGGTTGCATTTTCCCTTTAATATTCAATTTTCCTTTGAAAATATTTCTTTATAAAAGTGGCAGAACTTTTGTATGCATTTTACTATGAACTTGATAAAGTTTAATGGAATTCGTGCAAGCTGACTTGTAGAAATGAAAAAAAAACTGTAAATCTTTTTCACTAAAGGAGAATATGAGATAATGGCTAATTGGAACAGCAAGAAAGCCTGTAATGATACTTCGCTATCACCACGAATTTATACTCGCAAATCTATATTTAAAGAAATTTCGCAACAATAAACTCTCTTACGTACAGAAATGTCGATTTTATCTGGCATTTTATTTTAGTTCCTCATTTGATGGTAAATCCAAAGGTACTGGACAAGGAAGTTTAAAAAAAAATCCTTGAATAGTTAAAACCAATCCTTAAATTCAGGAATTATATTGGGCGGATTGAGAGAAAGAAGCGGGATGAAGTGAACACACAGTTTTAATTCAAAATAATAAAATTTGCTTAAAACCAATTGAAAAATTCTAAGGTGTACTCAAATTTTTAAATTTCATTTATTTTATTGCCAATAAAAAAAAAAAGTAATAATTTGAAGATGTATGTATTTATCTGTTAGTTAAAATAAATTCATGAATGATCTTGGTTGATTTTATTTTAAAAAATAATAAAAAATTAATAGTGACGTACATCTTGAACCAAAAAAATTTCAGTAAATTCACAATGAATCACCGTGTAAATAATAATTACTAATTTTATATCAGTACAGGTAAAACTGTAAGGTCCAGAATACCGGGGGAGTTTGTGTTCTTGGAACAGGAGGGGAGGAAATCCCCGCGCGAAGTGGGAGTAAATCAGAGTATATATAAAGCGGGTGAAGGCACCGAGAAGTTACTTCAATCCGCAGTCTCACAAACCTCGTGGGAGTCGGCCAAATAGTAATTTAGGCAGTTTTTTGTAGTTCGATTCCAAATTTTATTTTTTTTATACAAATTGCCCGTTTTGTTTTTTTGGTAACATTAATCGGTAGTTTGATTTGGAGAGAGAGAGAAAATAAATCGATCTTCTGATACACGGATACGGGTTTATAACATCTTTGTTTGTTTTTTGTTGTTTGGAAACAAGCTACAAAGTTTCTTTTTTTAAATTTAACTGCATTTAATTCAATTTCCCGAGGGGGCGAGAAGTGTTGGAATCTTGGAGTTTATACTCATCACTATTTTTTTTTGAAGAATTTTTGTAATTCTAAAATAAAAAACTCAAAATGATGGCCGTAGCAGCAGCCCAGAAGAACAGGGAGATGTTCGCCATTAAGAAGTCTTATAGTATTGAGGTAAATCTATTATTTTCAAATTTCTATTATTATTGTTTCAATTTAAAATTTGGATTTTTTGTTTGTTTATTATTTAATTAATTATTATAGAGGTAATTAGCCTAAATATTTTTGGGGTTGCTGGTGGGGGTACATAATAAACCCCTATTTGTACGGTCGAGGGTGAGCCAGCCTTGCACAACACCTGCAGAACTGGGCCATCGGCCTTGTGGCACTCTTCTATGCAATGTTATTTCTTTTATTTTTTATTCTAGATAAGGGGGATATCCTAACAAGAATTCATTTCCTTTTACTTTTTCCAATTATTAGTTCTAACAATCAAAATTTCGTGTGATTAATTAATGAAATAATCTTTTTAAAAAGAAAAAATAAAGATTGAGTTAAATTAAAAATAAGAATATATTATAAATATAAAAACTGACCTTCACAAAAACGAAAAATTCTCTTTCTTTGCCGCCAGATATCGCTAATAAATTAGTCAATTTGACCTTGTTTAAGGATGAATTTGTTTATTAATACAAAAATTTTACTGGTTTAAAGGTGTGCCTTTTACTTGCTTTAATTTATTTTTTGAATTCCACTGTTAAATAAAAGGTGGTTGACGAGAAAGCTGGGTGCATATTGTATTTGTTGGAAATCGATATGCAATTAAATTGTGTCACTATAAAAGTGAACGTTTTTTTGTTGGTTAAAAACAAGAAATAAAAATTATTTCTACAGAGTTCATGTTTATCCTTCATTTTGACTTCAAGTTTCTGTTAAATGCAAGCTTTTGTAATCTAAATCATTGTCTCGAGATTTATATCAAAGATAATATTAAGTCTGACAAATACATAAATTTCCTTAAATTATATATAACTGGAAAATCAAAGTACGAGCAATAAATATCCATTATTTCATTTTATCTCAAAAAGAAATGTCTTTCTTCTTATAAACGGTTAGAATTTTTTATTTCTAGAGACAGTTTAACGAAAGGACTTTATTATAAGTTAGATAGACGGTAAATAGGTTATAACAGGATTAGCCCTACACGTACGCTGTAATCTGGCTCGTATAAATTTGGAGGTTACGGCCATAGGACAGCCCATTTTCTTTATATATTCTCTCAAGGGTATCTTTTATAAGATTACACAAATCTAATATCGACGTTATCCATGCCCATCTTTCTTGAACTAAGTAAAAAATAAAGGACATACGTATATAAGCCATATATATATCCAGTTGCATTTACAATACACCTGGGTACTTTTCTTATTTACACACTCATCAATTTTAAATCATCCTTTCTCAAATATCTAACGGAGTTTTTACTAATTCGATACAGAATGGATATCCAGCAAGACGAAGATCTTTAGTGGATGATGCACGATTTGAGAGCGTCGTCGTTAAGCAGACCAAACAGAGCGTTCTTGAAGAAGCAAGAATTAAACATAATGGTGTGATTTTATTTTTATTTTTTTACTTTAATTAAATTTGATCTAAATAAATTTTTTTAGCATGTTTCTCTGTTAGCGCATGTCAATTTATAATCGCTTCTTTTTTTTATTTATTCATTTTAGACAAAGCTGATACACCATCTAATCAGACCAATTTAAAAGGTAGGCACGCTTAGCTTTTTAAATACTACTTTATTGTCTTTTTCAATATTTAAGCTTGTTTTTTCTTTTTGCTTTCATTGTTTTAATTTATTTTTTTATTTTCTTTTTTTAATTATAGAAGAAATCAAAAAATCATCAGAATCTCATGAACCAAAAATTCCAGGTTGGTATTTTCGGGAGATTTTTAATTTTATTTTATTTGGAGTGAACATTTTTTTTAAAAGCTTCTTTATATAAGCACGTCAATGAGCTTGAGTTTCTTTTATTTTTATAGTTGAAATAGACGATGAAAACAAAGAAAACGTTTGCGATGAGACACTACAGCACCAAAATGGCCATTCAGGTTTGTGTTGTCCATAAATTATTACAGAAGAAAAGATACATTATTCAATATTTCTTTAAAAGAAATTTTTTTTTTACTGATGAACACAAATTGGACCTGTTATAAAAATAATTCAAATACGCTAAAATTATACACATTCAGCGCAACAATTTCAGTTCCTCTTGTCTGGCCATAATCTTTAGATTCGTCTTCATCCTCCTTTAGTGAATGTAAAAGCCAGAATAGAAACGGGAGAGAAGTGCGTCACTCTTTGAACAGAAGCAATTTCCTTAGCCCGAGTTCTCTATTGTGATGGCATATTGTACTCCCTCCGAGATCATTCTGGCGCAATTTGTCCAGTGACCCGAACAAACCACCACTTAGATATTTACTCCATTCAACTCTTTTTTCTCTCTATTTCCATTTGGCTTTTCTTTTTTTCTCAACTAAAATCATTAATCTTTTTAATTCCTGAGTTCCCTCACCTTAGTTCTTTGTTTGAATTAAGAGAACTAAATATTCCTCTTACAAAAAAGAAATAAATAATAAAAATTCTAACAAAATTCGTTTCCTTTAGACGCTGGATTAACTGAAGAGGAAGTTATCCTAAGCAATGCAGCTAGCGAAAGCAAGGAGGCTGAACAAGCCATCCAAAGAGCTGCTTTAATTCTAAAATTAAAAGAAGGCATGGGATCATTGGCTCGCACTTTAAAAACTATTGAGGTGAGTTATTGATCGTCTTTTGAACGTGAAGACATATTTTAATTTCCTGTTTTAGTTAGTTCATAAGTCTAAAAAAAAGTTTATTCAGTTTTTTATATACATATATATTTTGTTTATAGAACTTTAAAGGATCAATAGTTCACTTGGAATCACGGCCATCTAAAGATGCTGGTGTACAATTCGACGTACTTGTAAAAGTTGATATGTCTCGACAGAGCTTATTGCTCCTCATCAGATCTCTTAGACAAAGTGCTGCTCTAGGAGGGGTCGATCTCCTGGCTGATAACAAAATTAGCCTTAAGAGTACGTTGGTCTCATATATATATTTCAATTTCAAAAGTAAACGAATCTAAGCAATGTAAACAAGAAATGCATATTATTTCCTACGATTAAAATATTACAATATGTGGATTACGTAGAGTAATGGGTAAATTATATGACAGATCCGTGGTTTCCACGTCACGCCCGTGATTTGGACAACTGTAACCATCTGATGACGAAATATGAACCTGAACTTGACATGGCGCACCCAGGGTTCGCTGACAAGGTGTACAGAGAAAGGCGAAGAGTCATTGCAAACATTGCCTTTGAATATAAATAGTAAGTATTAGCATCGTTTTATGTGAAAAAAAATTGTCAAATATATTTGAAATTAATAAGATAACATGAGACACTTCACATTTGATACGTAAATTTAAGTAAGTAATAATTGTTTTCTTTCTCATCAAAAGCGGAGATCCAATCCCATACATTGAGTACACCGAAGTAGAAAGAGCGACATGGGAAGCCGTCTACAACACTGTTGTCGAATTGATGCCCAAACACTTCTGCAAAGAATATAAAGAAAAGTTTGCCCAAATGGAAGAAGAAGGAATTTTCACTCCTAAAAGAATACCTCAATTGGAAGAAGTGTCCAATTTCTTGAAGAAAAACACAGGTTTCACCTTACGCCCAGCTGCGGGATTGTTGACTTCCCGTGACTTTCTTGCAAGTCTTGCGTTCCGAGTGTTCCAAAGTACTCAGTACGTAAGACATAGCACCACGCCATTCCACACTCCTGAACCGTAAGTTGAAGATATATGGGTATACATATTTAAAAATAAAAAAGAAAAGATTTGGTTAAAGTTTAAAGTGGCCTTTCCTACGCCCACATTGTATGATGGGTGGCGATGGGTGTAATTGAGTTGGAAGTGTATCGACAAAGGGTGGCAACTTGGCTAGGCAGGCAGAACAGTCAGCTGTAACTAATGGCTTCTCCTGCTTTGCCTCACGTAATAAAGTGTTCTCCACTCATAGCGGTTTAATTCTATTATAACTATATGTAGACCAGGATTGCTAAAGGTGTTTAAATGCTTTTCTGCTAACTAACTTTGTTCTATGTTACAGTGATTGCATTCACGAACTATTGGGACATATGCCATTACTCGCTGATCCAGCTTTTGCACAATTTTCACAAGAAATTGGACTAGCTTCGTTGGGCGCTTCTGATGAGGAAATTGAAAAATTATCAACCGTATATTGGTTTACCGTTGAATTTGGTATGTGCAAGGAACATGAACAATTGAAAGCCTATGGAGCTGGTCTTCTATCCAGTTACGGTGAATTATTGCACGCTATTTCTGATAAACCAGAACATAGGCCATTCGATCCATCAACTACCGCTTTGCAACCATATCAAGATCAAGAGTATCAACCAATCTATTATGTAGCCGAAAGTTTTGAAGATGCCAAAGAAAAATTCAGAAGATGGGTATCTACAATGTCCAGACCATTTGAAGTTAGATACAACCCACACACTCAAGAAGTTGAAGTGTTGGATTCAGTGGACCGACTGGACAATCTTGTATCACATTTGAATTTGGAAATGCAACATCTTACCACGGCTATCAACAAATTGAGAGCGACATTCGGTTAGACTGGTTTCGTACCTGTTCCTAATTTTTCACCAAACACTAATTATTTGTATTTTTTATTATTAATTTTTTTATAATTAAAAATGCACCTTAATTGTTCTATTTTCTCATTTTTGAGGGACAGGGAAATCAAAATTTTTCTTTAAAAAAAATGAATTTAAGTTTATAAGTAATTATAAGATATTTCATATTTGTATTGTACATAGAGTATAATTTATAATACAGTCTAACTGTTCTCAAATTTTATTTTAGGGCACTAAAAGTGCACTTTGTGAATATTTGTATTATTGTTCTAATTTCACTACGGAATATCTAAACAGTATTATTATGATACTAAATGATAAGTGATATTTTATTTTAGAAATTACCATATACCTTTCAAATCTTCTTTATATAAAGTTTGTATAAAGACAATGAATGAAGTTCCTTCTTTTTATTTAGTTTTTGTGTTTATGTGTAATGAGTAGTTATCTTAAAAATTCTTCTTTTCTTAAAAATATGGTTGTTGTAAATCTAATTTAAAAGAAAATAAATTGTAAATTGTATTTATGGATAGCTACTGTATAGTTAATATTTTATATATATTATATATTTATTAAGATATGTATACATCCCACATAACATCATAATAATTACCCTAATATAAATGTTCATGCTAGCTCAAAGCATTAGATTTCGATATTTAGATTTGTGAGTTACAATGCTAGTGTCATGTCGATTATAAAACGTTTTCTTTGTGCTAAGTATGTAAAACCTCTTGCTGTGAGACTAATAAATATTTTAAAGGCACTCATGATTTTTACTTTTTTTCCCATCTATTTTAAACATATGCAAGGTATCTTTTATTTATTTAGAACGTTTCTTTTAAGTATTCTGAGGATATGGGCTTTTAACAACAATGATTTGAAAACTTAACGTTAACTACAAAACAAACTATAACTAAATTAAAAGAGCGAACTCTTTACTAAAGAATAACTAGAGGATTCTAAATAGGGGGTTTACCTTCTCTATTTTAACCTAATCTCATTTCTCTTTCCTGATATTTCTCTAGCTTCTTGGATTATTATTAGTCTGATTAACTGTTATAGAGTTACCTTATGGTACCTATATCTGATCTTAGTTTTAATTCAGGGTTTAATTCAGGCCACATAGAGAAATCAAAGAAGGAAGCTCGCAATACTCTCTCTACACTTCTTTTAGCTAGACTATATGTCCTATCAGGTTCCTTCAATGTACTGAAAAAGTTAGAAAGGAGTTCTTTACGGAACATGCGCTCTTAGGACTACAGATTATAATAAGAACACAGTGGTCTTTTTCATCTCCTTCTTCTTCTTCTTCTTCACAAAAACTAAGAATACCGTTGTAGGCTTTTACAGAAAGATTTCACCTATCCATTATTGAAGATCAGGTTATTCCTCCTCATCTTTGGGCAAGTGAAACACCTGGCAATATGATTACGATTCAGAACTTTTTCGAATTTTTTTTAAAATTTCCAATCCCAAGTTTTCCATCTGACATCTTTTTTTTATCACCTTACAGCTTTAGGTTGCATTTAAGGGAAAACTAGTAAATGATAAGTCCGTCTGGTGTGATACCTGATAAATAATATAATAATAAGTTTTATTTAAAAAAAATCAAAATACAAAAGGCATTTTAGTTAATAAAAATAAAAACTTATTACGGCGTGGATATCCGTCTGCCGGGGTTTGGTTTTTAATATAAATCAAATCATGTAAATACAGCTTATAAATTTTGAATAATTAAAAACAATTTTGAGTTGTTTTAATGTAAAATAAACCTTTTTTTTATAGTAGAGAAAAAAAAATCATAAAACAATTAATAGTTAAAAATTACCTATTACTAATAATAAATCAACAAATCAGCACGCCAATCAGAATGCAACATCCTTACCTGATAAATAATAAAAATAATATAAAGTTGTATCTAGAATGGGGAAAAGATCGGGAGCAGCGATCTCGTTTGAGTTGGGAAAGCGTTTGTTCATGTCTTCTACGTATTGAACGTGACATCCTAAGTTTTGTTCATAACATTTTCCAGAAAATATTTTTCAAGACAATATTAACGTTTTATAAACATTTTAAATTTTTATTACATTAATTTTTTTATTTTTATTTATTTAGGTAATTAATGTTCAATCAGAAATCGAATTGTAGTAAGCAGAGGTAATAGCCGTAATTGGTTCTAGTGGCAACCGGCAGTAGTAAGCAATGCGATTAGGCACACCGTGATATACAATAAATAAGGTTGACCGTGCCATACTAACAAAGTATCTGGCTACTTGGTACTTAAAATATTTTAACTTAGCGTCATATCATTGGAGTCTGTTCAGCGTCCATATCTTGCTTACAGTCCATAATTAAACACTGGACTATTTGAAATATAATAATTATTAAAAATATTATTTTACTGTCATTTAAGTTTCTCTTAATACTTCAGATATAATCCACCTTTGGGACTTATTTTTGACAAAGACCACTCTAATTTTTCAGTCAGCTTTGGAGATGGCCTAAAATCCAAAGAATAATATTGGAACAGTAAATCAATACTGTTCTAGCTAAGAGGATGAAGTAAAAAAAGATCTTAGGTATTGGTTTGCTTTAGGCCAGAGATAGTCTAAAAAATGTCTGAGAAACCTGTACTTATTCAGACTTCAGCATATTAATGATTGACTTGAGTTAACTAAAGAGCATAAGTAACTAATATTAATTTCCAATCTTATGAAACAGTGTACTTTAAAT
The DNA here is from genome assembly GCF_049639745.1 of Rhodnius prolixus. Classification (NCBI taxonomy): domain Eukaryota; kingdom Metazoa; phylum Arthropoda; class Insecta; order Hemiptera; family Reduviidae; genus Rhodnius; species Rhodnius prolixus. The sequence goes on from NW_027411592.1 coordinate 20,493,384, forward strand.
GATTTCTGTTTGAAATAAACTAACATAAAAATGTTTCCAACAGAAACTACAATGTCCAACTCCTTTCATCTATAAATTAATATATGAATCGTGGATTCTAATAAAAGTAAAATATTTTGTTCCATTCTTTATAAAATTTAGGGTTCATTATTTCTTAGTACGGTTCAAAAAAATGGTTAAACAAACTTTATAATGCTAGGAATATTCTAGAAAAATAAAGAAATATTACACGAAAAATGGGTTGTTTTAGCATCGTATTAACATCTAGTATATATTTATGTATACATTTAATAAAATGCGTTATTAAATAATTAATAATACTTAAACTGTTAAGCGACTAATTTAGATTAGTTCAACTTATAACTATTGTATTGGATTTTGCTTATTGATCTGGTTCAGGAAGTACAAGAAACTGCCATTAGACTGCAGCACATGATAGAAAGCACCGTAGTAAAAAGAGAGGAAATTTTACTTTTTTTCCAAAACATTTATGAATAAATGGATCAGAAAACTAGTTCCTTTTCGAAAAGGCCTCGTTAGAAAAAAGCAACAGTATTTTTTAGACTAAGCTACACACCACATACATATTACTCTGAAATTAAGATAAGCCTACCAAACTCTCAGCCAGCTCTTTTCTCTAAATAACCAACAGACAGACACCACTGAAACTACATTGCTGTAGATTCTTGAATAAATCTATTCTTAAGCTAACTAGACTCCATTGAAAATTTGAAAGTTTTTCAAATGAACAAATCTTCAGGGAGTACAAGTACCCACAACTAAAGTCCTTATGGACAAGACAAGACAACATTTTTAGAAAACCTATGACCAAGGAATTTGGTTAACGCCATCGACTCGTATTTGATTGCTTCTTTAGATTTTATACTTGTCTATATATTTGGCTTGGTCCAATATACAAAAAATTTAGTAATGGAAATCTTAAAACTTAAAACATCAAGCTTGAAAGATTTATTCACATATGTACTTTTATTTAACTTTTTTAAGCATTATAAAAATGAAGCGAGTCGATATGTTTAAAAATTCTAATATTTTATGTAGGTAATATTAATATTTATTTTTTAACACATGTTCTTACTTAACATGTTACTGAATAAAAATTTAATGATAAAGTTTGAAATATTTTCGAATTACTTAGAAAGGATTTTTATGGCCAATGATTGGTTGTCTAAAACGTTTTTCTTTTATACTTTATTAAGGATTTCAATTTCGAGTTTTAACTATTTTTCTAGTAATTGGATAAATGGGAATTATGGTCAGTATGTTTTACTTTTATATCAATCAATGAATTATTCCACTTATGTATTTTAAAAAGTTCTATTCAGTTCAGACTAGGAATGTCCAAGAAATTGAATAAATATTTCATCTAGAAAGTACATGTTTATACTCCTAATAAATTATTTTGAATAGATCTATTGCTGTTATGTTTATTCTATGATCAATCGCTATCATTACTTTAATTTAATTATAACGTGCCATATGAGTGTTTTCCTGTTTCTTTCTTCAAACTTACATTTTAAATGAGACTGTTCTAATGAGAATAATGAAACGCAACTTTATAAATCATATTTAGAAAAACTTTTATTCAAAATAAAACAAACATTTCAATTTAAATTTTAAAACTAATCCTAATGTGAAGGATGAACCTGATGATTTTTAACAAGTTTGTTAATATCAGGCTCGAATTTACTCAAAAACAGCGGTGAGACACCGCGTTCGGGAACATGCAAACGATTTCTCTTTCTAGTTAGCAGCGTTGCCACAGCACTAAATCTACGTTTATATAAATGCAACGGTGGAAATGCTATCAAAAATCTTTGTACAATCGACCTCAATCCAGGGTACAATTAAGGGATTGGGCTTTTGTTGCCAAAATTGACGAAAAAACGAAATAAAAAACAATGAAATAATCTATGCAGATAGGTTTTGAGTTCAGTTTAGAAAATTAGAAAAAACACAAATCAGCCACCGTCCCCCCCTAAACCTCTTCAACTACCCCAGTTTTCTCTGGCCTCTTTACCGTCCCACTTTAGGCCTCCAGCGCCCACAAGGGGGCGTTATCGCCCACTTTGAGAAAGACTGCTTTACACCAACTTTTTAAATTCATTCTTTGACTTGCCGTTGGAGTATCATCAACGGTTAGTTGCCCATTCACCCAGTCATGGTCATAACCACATACTACAACACTAACCGTTATAATTGTGTGAAACAGATGTTGTTTATACAATAAATAAACAAACCAACAATCTTGAATCTTAAATTTCCTCTGTAAATCATTCCAAAATGTTGGATCAGAAGTGTTACGCAAATAATTGGTATTGTTGAAAGTGTGGTCAGAACTGGCAGTGCAGGATAATATCACTGATTTTATCCGATACGTTGTTTGTGTAAGTAGGTTAAGTGTAAGGCCGTTTTCGAATCTTCATCCATCATCATACGATGCAATAAAATGCGATACAATAAACATAAGTGCTATGAAGGATAAAATCCAAGCCATTAATATTGTCATATTATTAAACCTTTATCATATTGTTCTAACTTCTAAGTTCTCATGCTTGGGTGCTACTACATATTTACATACAGGTATTTTTTTTTAACAATGGCTTTTATTATTTGGTTCCTCGTAGGATTTAAGATATTTTAGATTATTAAATAAAATTAATTGCTTTCAGGAGAAAAGTACACGAGTTTGGTATCTCTCCAACCAAATAAATTCCCTCTGGATGAATTTTCATTATTACTATGTGTAGCCCTAACATCTTTTGTTTTCTGTTTTGTCAAGAGGAAATTCGGTAAGCAGACCTTGAGCTATTTTTGCAAATGGAATCGATTAACAAATTACGATAGTAAAATATTTATCTCTAACTTTTCATTAAACAGGAATCCAAAAATATTTGGAAACCTCAACTTTTGAGGAAACTGTGCAAGCTGCTCTTATAAACTCCAATAAAACCATGAATAGTATGTATAATTTAATTAAAAACTAACATTAAATAAAACCATGTTTAGTATGTTAGTGTTTAGGCGTACAGAGCGTAAGAGATTTCCACCGAGTAGAAATATCAAATCTTCGCACGCTATCCACAAGAACTAATAACGATTACATATTACCAAACTCCCTGAGCTCTCTACTAGCCGCGATCAACCATTCATCATTCATTCCTTTATTGATTTCTTATTTTTTCGTACAGCAGATCAGTTCAGATTACATCATCATCTCCTTTTCTTTCTTTTTTCTTTTTTGGAAGGATTGTAGATAGACACATTTTACTGGACTTGTTTTTTAATTTCTTTTATTTTGTCTTTCGTTTCGGCCAACCTAAGAGGGTTTCAACACCAGTTTCCCCATGTATTGACTGTTTTATTCCTTGATTGAGTGATGTTGACTTGATACTTTCCAAACATGAAGATCGGCCAAGCAAATGCTGAAAGTAAACCAATATCAACAGTTTCTCATCACGTTTCATGGATCCAAGGCCACTGATCTAGATGTCCGTTGATGCATTTTATAGTATGCTTGCAAAATTTCATGGTTAAGTTTGGCCCCTCTATTCTCTTTTTTATTTCAAGACACAAATGCAGCGTAACCCTTACATGCAAATAGTCAAGTTTCTGCGGTTTCCAGGAGGAAAAATGTTTTATGAAGGCCAACTGTTGCAATACAATAGCTTAAGAATCTACCAATAACAATATCTTGCTCGTTCCTTTTTCCGGAATTTTATTCTAGCCAAATGTTGCTATCCCTGTCGAAGCTTGCTCGTTCTCGACGGCTACAAAAAGTAGAAAACTCTAGTTTAATCACTTTAATTGTTGAAGAATTTCCCTAGGCTTTGCACACTCACTAAACTTTTTTTTTTTTTCTTTCTTTTACTAAGCCCACTTTTATGGAAATGGATTGATGCCGTATCCCTTCGCTAAACCAGCTATTTCAAGATTAAACCAACACACAGACTAAAAATAAATTATTTCAGGTCTAGAAAAGATCCTGTCTAGGCTAAACTCTCTGGAAAAAACTGTTCAACTGTCCACTGCAACTATCGGAGATATAATCAAATGTGTTAAGGAGCTGGAAGAAAAATTAATAGTTCTAGAGAGAGAGGTAATGTTATAGTTATCAATTATTAAAAGAAAAGAAAGTTTTTTCAATTATTGGACTTTTAAAAATTTATTTTAAGTTTGGAATACATGGATATGATTTACTAATAGCCAAAAGGGCTGCTAGTGAATTGAAATCTGGATTCATTTTATTGGATTAATTCATTTCCCTTTAATTGCAACTGTAAAGTCCTGAATGTAGCACATTTTTTCTAATTTTAAAGTGGAGTACCTATACACAGTTATTGCAGCAATGTAATGCTATATTGTAATTATACAGTCACTTGACCGCTTTTTAAAGAAAATGAACTACATATATTATGAATATATGACATGTAAAACAAAAGAGAATTACATAATTAAAGTTAATTATATAGTTAATTAAAACCAAAGATATTTTAGGATAAAAAAATAATTGCCATTTCAGTCGAGTAAAATTTATTTTGTCCATGAACAGACAAGACAGAAGACACACCACCCTTGTAATGTAAAAATATTACTTTATAAACTAGCCCTGAAGATGACCTAGTTCCTAGGTCGAAAGCTCGGCAAAATAATGTTTACTCGACTGAAATGGCAATTATTTTTTCATCCTATTGGAATTATGAATCAGTCACCAAAAAGAATGAACAACAAAGATATTTTGCACTTTGTCGGAGTCAATGCCCGATACTAGCCCCTTACAGGCGGCATATTTAGGAAAAAATGTGCTCTGAGTAGAGAAAATTTGCAAATATCTTGATGGTAAAGATTAGTCTAAGCTCTGAAAGTACGTAAAAGATGCCCTACATTATTGAAGATTGTTGCTGGCAGAATTTTTGAAATTAACTTCAGAGTTCACCTTCTAAAGGATTTAATTTGTCTTTATTTTATTTATTTATTTTCTTCTTATTGTTCTTATTATTATTATTGTTGATTAAATTTGATTGAGCCTTAAGGGCTGCCAAAATATCAACTGAGGATATCAACTGAGTCCAAATTCTGTGACACACTCCACTCACTTCATTTTTTACATCAGAACTCACTTCTGATGTCGCCCAATTTTCGTTAATACTGAAAATGTGTTAGGATCGCAAGACTTTCCTTATCCTTAAAAATTGCAGAACATTATTTAATTAATCTCTATTTTCAGGATGGTGGCTGGAAAAATTCTTATGATTATGAAAAAAAATTGGTTGTACAGCAAGTACCAGAGAAGGATTCAAACTATAGCAATTGCTCATTACAATCATCGCTAGAACAAGAAGATTATACCGATATAAAAGAAAAGGAAATTTTTGAACAATTAAAAGAACTACAGGAATCAATTTCCAAATTAAGACAGCAGACAAAAACAATTATGTCAAGCCCTTCTAGCCAAAAGACAGTAATTTGTTCATCAAGTTCTAAAACAAATAATTCAAAAATAGAGTCACCACGCCCATTTTATTTATCTAATGTAAAATATCGTCAATTATCAAATATAAAAACTGAATTGGTACCAACACTGAACAAAGTTCAATCAAGAATAAATGATATTAAATCAAGAAATTCGTAAAAAGTGTGTACAATCAATCTATAAATAAACTGGAATTTAGGAAACCTGTGTATTTAATTGTGCGTGAATTGATTTTGCTTAAAAACATTAAATATTAGTTTATGAAGGTTGGAAGAAACCAACAAATTTACATTCTAATTGCTGTTTGCTCCCATTGCCTGCTACTGTTAACATGTTGAAAGGAAAAAAACACTATATACCTTTTCACTTTATTTATTTTTTGTACATCTTTAGCCTTTTCCATTTCCTTCTTCTCCTGTTCTGCCTGAAAATAAGAGAATCTTGATTGCTGCAGATGTTTTGCCCGCTCTATTCATTGTCTATAAAATTTGTTATTAATTTATATGAAACAAGAACGCGGTTGATGTACCTCGTTTGACCAGATGTACGAATGATGTTAATGAAATCGCAGGTGCGCAGGAACACTTCTGGTTTGATAACGACTATAATACTTTTAGTACTACAAGGGAATATTCTGTGTGCAAAGAGATGGTGCACATACTAGGTTTCTTTTTCAGAATTTGGTGCAGAAGAAAAGGGATAATCGATGTCACCCACCTCTCCATTCCCTCACTTACATTTAGGGTTATTTATAATAGTATTATTATTATTTTTAAAGTGGTTTCGTTAAGATCAATATGGTTTGTATAGTTGGAAACATAATGTTCGTCAGTTAATTGTTTGATTGCAATGATTAAAGATGGTGGGTGGGTCTTAGAATGCTTACCTGATCTCCTTAAGTTCGAAAGACCAAATCGGTTTCAGTACTGAATTCTTGTTGGCAAGTGTTAATTTTGAATGTCTGTTAGTAGTTGAGGTAGTAAGTAATAAGGTTCCTTTAATTCCTGTCGAATGAGTCTTGTTTGCTGATTATATGTATTCATTAGTCAATAATAAGTCCCAAGTACTTGAAACTGGCGGCGTAGAGAAGTGGAGTCTTATTTAGATGAAGACAACAGCAAGTGGTACGAATTAGAGTAAAAGTTATATCCTGGTATTTATTTATATTTATCTCTATTTTCCCTTTTACAAATCCGTTTTTCAGAGAATTTGTTGCAAAAGGTGAAGGAGGATTATCAGTAAGTGCCAGTATGACGATAGTATGGCTACATCATCGGCGAAAGTGTTTGTGTTCTGTAAGGACGAGTTGGAAGGTCGGAAATGTGTAACAAAGTGAACAGAAAAGGCTCAATAATTCTGCCCTGAGAAACAAAGCCCTCCTCAGGGTACAAAGAAGAGTAGGTAGAGCCCTCATTGACTCAGAAGAATCATTTGGAACAAAAATGAACTGACAATGAAGTAGTAGATTTGCGGAAGAATTTGTTTTAGCTTTATCAGCAAACCCAAGAGCTAGACACGATTTAATGCCTGTGCAATATCAAGAATGGCATCCGAGTAATACTGTTTCCGCTAAAGAGAAGATGCAACTAGTTCTAGTCTAAAATCTAACAAGACAAACAGGAACTAGATGCGGACATTGACGGACAATGGATTAGCTCACCGGTGATGACGTAAAACACTCCGAATGTCAAGAATAGAGAAGAAACTTTTCAGAAGATTTTTTTCTAATATTTTTTCTATTTTGGTAAGAAGGCTAACAAGTTGGAAAGAGGTTCGTTGGTGATGAAGTTTGTTTGGCTTAATCATCTTAAAACTACCAAATTTAGTATGCAATTATTCGTTTCTCTAAGGCAGGGGTGTCAAACTCAATTAAACCACGGTCCACTTGGTGCAACAGGCAAGATTCACGCAGGCCACATCATATTTACAATTTTTTTTTGCTAGATTCCCAATATCTGGATTCAGAGACTGAGAACAGACAATCTTCATTAAGGCAGATAGATGTTTATCAGTCAATCTTGATCTGTATGCCATTTTATTTAATTTCATACGACGGAAATAGTTGCTCAAAAAAATACTCCAAAAAATTACACGAAAATTTGTACAGCAAACATTTTTGGATATTTTCTCACCTAAATAAGAATATATCTTGGGAATTCCTACTTCATCTTTTAAAACCGAATTATTCTGGAATTGCACTGAGAGTGGCAAACATATGACTTCCAAACGTCTGTGGAACTAAGCCAGCGCCTTTGTACTAAGCCCACAGGCCCCCAGGAAAGGCCCTGGGCCACATGTATACTCGTCTTCAGTAGTTAACAGAAACTGGGAATTGTGTGTATGATATTGCCTCGATCCTCCTCTAAGCGCTATTTCCTTCATAAAAACTGTTTCTATTTTCATTTTATTTCAGTACATCGTCGGCCACAAGAAATTAACTCGAGGGCCGCCAGTTTTACCCCCTGCTCTAAGGGAACAGCTCGTAAGATAAATAGGAATTGTTGAAATTGCTCTCTGCATTTCGAGTTGGATCCGTTCCAAATTATTTATTCGACCAGTGAAGAAGGTATATTCAATTAAAACCATGTAGTAATTTTAAATTAAATAAGAGAAAACCTTCTTCGAAGAAACAAATTCGGAATAAAAGCAAAGAATGAATGTTGCTGCAAAATTTAATAGTTATCACTTAAAAATTTCCCTCCCAAATTGTTATAATCACACCTTTAAATTAAAAATACAAAATTATTTAAAAATTGAACTATTAAATAAGAATGTAATTAAAAATAATATGATCTTGATACATATGTTGTAGTGAATTTACAGTAGAAAACAATTAAAAATTTACGATTATTAGTTCCTAATATTTTCGGCCGAATGATAACATTAATCAAATTGTTGGTGTTACTTTTTCTCTCGATTCTGGGATACGACACTATCAACTTATTTCTGCTCAAAACATTCACTAATGAAGCCAGAGAATTAGGTAAATAATTTATATGTCTCTTATTCTTCGTATGTCAGTTTCCATAGTTTATCTAATTTAATATGTTGTTTTATTTTTAGCTACAGTCATTCAAAACGAAGAGCCACTTACAAGTTATCCGCCTGCATTTGTATTTTATTCGATAGGAAATAAAATTCTGATTATTTTCTTAACAAGTATAGCTGCCGCAGTTGTATTAATCCTTTTATTTAAAAAAAGGCACCGATATGAAGGTACACGAATTGAACAAATTGTGTCACAGTTGAAGAATCTAAATGAAAGCACTAAAAATGTGGATTTGAGCATTAACTGTGACAATGAGGAGATTATCGAAGAAGAAGCTAATTATGAAAGTGATAACGACAATAATCTTATCGATGAAACCCAATCTGCACCTAGTTCAAGGAATTCACAAGATGATAGTAAATCCAGTGAAGAAAGTGAATCAGATCAGTCACAACAAAGAAATAAGTTTCTTGTTACGAAACCCATATCTACTACACCGGTGTTTGCGATGCCATACACTGATACAGTGAACTTGTTTGAAAATGGGACTCCAATTGAAGAACAAAAAAGTGAACTTTCAAATGAAACCCAAAGGAATTACTACTTTTCATATCGTTTAAATGAGCCTAGGCAATTATTCTTTAAAGATTCATTGCAAATGAAAAACCTATTCCCAGAAGCAGACAATGGAATTTTAAGGAATTGTGAATGTTAGTTATTTTGTTAATGATATTCTAATATCCCCGATTATTATTATGATTTATCAGCTTTCAAAAAGAGCTATCGTTCTTTATCAATTTATTTTATTTGAAAGAAAACCACAATTCCTATGGCTAGGTCAGAATCTAATTATAGTCATGTTCTACCTAAAATTTATTGGCATTCCAGACAAAGTGATCAATATGCAACGTGGAGATAAGTTATTTTCAGCAAACAATGGAAAACGCTGATAACAATGTAGGTAGGCTTATTCTCAAGATAATCTGATTAGAAAAATAAAAATAATAATTTCTTTCCCGATCTCTCAATCTGCTAAAGGTCTGCGCAGAAGTCCTATTTTATTCAATCATATTTGCGGCTTTAATATTATCTGCAAAGAGGAGGTTTGGAAATGCAGCAACATGCGTTATGTGGAATCCTAGGCTGAGAACATTGAAGCTTACATGGGTATTAGGATTTTCTTTTAGGTGAAAAATAGGTGGGGAGGTACACCTTATTTTATGCTCAACTCTTCATTATTTGGGATTCCCAAGTAAGTGTTGCGTGTTATTCTAAATCAATGTACATACATTGCTATTAATTTAATAGTAAACTTATCGCGATAGAATCAAATAGATTCAATGAATCTATCAAAAATACCAAACTTATTCCATTTAATGGTAATGCATCAATTTTTATTTTCTTTGTTAATGAAGATAAAGTACTTTAATTTAAGAAACGTAAGCTAGTTGCATTGGAAGCTAGAGGAATTTTAGGCAAAGGTAAATATTTGATAGTCTTTTTAACTTGATAAGTCTCCTAGAATTATTTCTTTACTTTTTCCTAATTCATACTGAAGAACGAGCAGATTGTTATTCTGTCTGCTTTTATCAAGGAAATTTTACTTCTGTCATGATTTTGCATCAACTTTTATAGATAAAACTCTAAGATTCCTAATCAATAATTTTTACAACTGATGGTAGGTTAGTTATCAAAATGTAGAGAGTTTTGAATTACCGATAAAAATATCTTTTTGTTAATTTTGAAATGAGACATTTAGTGATGTGGTTTTGTACGTAACTTTATGGCCATGTTCCTCAATGAGGGCTTTAAAATTTGGGGCATTGACCTATGGAGGTTTTGTTGTGCGTGCACTGATTTATTGGTAAACCCTGTACAAGATTGTACAAGATTACAGGATGTGGTCCTCTTCTTGCAAATAGAGCTCCAGTATTGTCTATTTCTTTCCTTGCCTCGCTTTCCTCAATGATTTTTATTATGAGAGTTTGGGGACTTTGTGATTCGTCTCACCATTCAAAACTACACTCATAGCAAACCCATTGTATTTTTGTTTATTCCATATCCATTTCGATCAGTTTATCCACAGTATCAAACTAATTCTGCTATGTATGTGGTGTAATGGAAGACTTTGGAAGTCAAGTGACATCAATTGTGGTCGAATTTGCATTGCAATGACTTCAACTCTTACTAAACGTCAAAACCTCATAAAATATACTCTCGGAGATTGATTATCAATTAATTGTCTATTGCTCTTGTTTAGGTAACATAGATAAATTCCAGGAGAGATTGGAAGAAGTCGAATGTAATTTAAGAACTACAAAAGAAGTAACGATTCTATGGAGGAACAGAATTGAACAAACTGAAGAAGAATTGTTAGAATTGCAACAGCAGGTTAATAAAGATTTATGAATTATAAGTTATATAATTATAATTTTCTCATTTAGTTTGAAGAAGCATCCTGAGAAAAATATGAGAGAGAAAAAAATAAGGTTAAGAATGAGTCAGAAACCAGAACTTAGAAGTGAACCGCGGGGAGCGCGCTTAGAGCATCAAAGCATCGCACTCCTTGGCGCTTAGGTCGACAAAGTTTTACTTAATATAAAAATTAAATGACTGTAGAACTTAATATTTTACATTTCTTCCCTTTTTTATAAACGGCTACTTCCAAAACTAGCTGACTTAATGAGTATGATCAAGCCCTGGCATAAATTGAGATTGTTAGAACCCAAAATTAATAAATTAATAAAATTAAAATACATATAATATGCCTTCAAGCAACCATACTGACAATGAATTTAAAACTGTACATATTACCAGTATAGCTACCCACTATTTAAAGACAGCCAAACAAATGATGACTAATTTGCAATAACCATAAGGCCAAGAAAGAAGAGAGAAAAAACAAAACAAAAAAATAATACGAGGTGTGTTCAAAAAATAAGGTGAATTTTCATTTTTCTTAAAAAATATTTATTTATTCATCGATTTTTATTTTGTCTCCTTCAAAGTAGTCCCCCTCAGATATAATACATATGTGCCAGCGTTTTTTCCAATCCTCGGAACAGTTCTGATATGCACTTTTTGGTATGTCCTTGTGCTCTCTCAGCGATTCGGTTTTTATCTCCTCAATCGTCGCAAATCTCCGTCCTTTCATGGGTCTCTTCAATCATGGGAACAGGAAAAAGTCGCAGGGCGCCAAATCTGGTGAATACGGTGACTGAGACATGATAATGTCATTCAACAATTCCTGAGCGATGCTCATGCGACGGTTTTTTTGATCAAAATTCAGCAATTTTGGAACGAACTTCGCTACTACACGCTTCATGCCCAAAATTTTCGAAAAAAATTTTGCAGGACATGTGCCAACCGATATGCCGACAACCTCAGCAACTTCTCTAATTGTGATTCGACGATTCTTCTCAACATTTTCATCGGTTGTTGATGTGCTGGGGCGTCCAGGGCGAGCGTCGTCATTCACATCTTCTCGACCTTCTGTGAAAAGCTTGTACCACTTGTAAACATTTTTTTGACACAGAGTACTCTCACCGTACGCCACTCTCAACATTTCAAGTGTTTTTGAGCACTTAATTCCATTTTTTTTACACAAAATTTGATTCAAATTCGTTGATCCATTTTTTTCGACAGAAGAAAATCGCCGAACTCGCAAAACACTTGTCTTATTTATGCCTCTAACATACAAACTAAACATGCTATATAGCTACAACTTTGAAAATATGTTCGAGACAAGTGTACCAACATAAAAAAAAAGACAATCGAAATTCGAATGTACGTAGCCCGCGAAATTTGAAAATTCACCTTATTTTTTGAACATACCTCGTATTATTACGAGTACCTCTGTATCCAACAACTTTTCGAAAAAGATGACCAAGCTACCTTTGGCACCTTCTAATACAGGATGTTTAATAGATCTCATTCACAAAAATCATCTTTATTTCAAAGGTAGCATTTTATTAGATAAGATAAAAATTGAATAACTAAAGAATTTATGAGAAAAAAAAATTAATACAATATAATAATCATTACAAGGTGGATAGTAGTTCATTCACTAACTGAGCTTCACAAAAACAATAATTGTATACTTGTGAATAAATATCTTTAAACATTAGTTAATTTTTATGAATGATTTTGTGAAGGTTCCTACAAAATAATTTAAAAACTTTATAGATTCAATAGCTTGGTTGTTTGAATATATAATTTATCCAAAATTCTTTTCTGCTTGGCGGATTTTAATTTCTTTTTCAGATTACAATGTATAAAACTCGTAATGTTGCTTATTTATAAGGTAGTAATCATTACCTGGTGAAGATTTAAGAAGTGAATTTACATTCAGATTAGTTGGATTGAGGTGTTTCAGATTGCCAAAACATTATGGCCTCCAGTTTATTTCTTGATGCTTTATAGTCCTCAGTATCTTCTTAGTCCGCTCATAATTGCTTTCATTTCTGATGAAACTTCAGTTAATAATATCTTCAATTCCTTATAAAGTAAGGATATAGCTACTAAATTTGAATTGAACTGATCAATCACTAGATAGACTAGATCATTATTATTACTTTTAAAAAATGACAGTGAAAAAATTTTTACAACGAAAATATTTTCAAACAAATTTAAAAGAAAAAAGTAATCATTTTACTGATTTCTAAAAATTCGTTGAATTCCAAACTTCTTTGGAAGTTCCAGTATTTGATTGAACTATATAAAATAATCCTTCCCGCTCGAATATGTTTTAAAGCTGATGCCTTCTACTTAGGATTAAGGACAATTTGAAAAATTTAGTCAATTTAGTAATAGTTATTTATTTAACAAGTGTGGAAAGTAGTACTTTTCCTCACGCGAGGCAGGGTTTGCACGCACGAGTACTTAACACTCGAGTTAAATATTATATTTTTTCTGCAACCATTAGATTTATTAACTAAAAAAATTAAAAATTTCATTTTTACAGTCTACAAAAAGTAATTTATTTATTATAAACATTTATTGTTATATTACAATTATTTACATTACTTACGTATTTACATTACTTATTAAATTTTCTGCTGTTTCTTTTATTGATGGAGTGTTTTCTAAACATGAATCACTAGAATCCATTTTAAATTTCTATAAGGTAACACTATAACCTTTTTAACTGTTATAATTAAAAATATCTAATTATTTATTAAAATATTATTTTTATTTCTATATTCCTTTCAATTTTTATTTTATTTTTTAATATTCGTTTTTTAATTACTTAGTTACGTTAAATAAGCTTATTAAAGTTTTACAGAAAATATTTATGTTAATAACAAAACTTCTTATATCAAGGAAGCACAATAAAGTTTTTCCACACACTAGTGCGGAAAGTGACACTAATGGGAATTTTTCCCCACTAGTGTGGGAAGTTGGGCATTACACAGCTGATTTTAATTGAGTAACGAGAACATTCCTACATGGTTGCAGAAAAATTATTATTTACTTAAAGAAATAATTTTCATATTTTATTTCAGATTCATGCCATAGTCTTGGAAAAAACTTTTTCAAAACTCAGTTATTTGGAAGAAAACAAGAGGAATAAGAAAGAACTGGAAGATTATCCTTTTATATTCCCTAACTTAGGCTCATTTAAATCTTTACAATCAATATCTGATATTATAGAAGAAACTAAAAAGCAGGTTAGTTATCTTAGCTCATTATTTTGTTCAAAACCTGCTGAATTAAAATTGTTAATGCTTCATTAAATTTTAATTTTTATGGTTCGGTTTTTGTTCATCGAAAAGTGAGTTATTTTATTTCAACCTCCTTTTTCTTTTATTATTTTTATCATTCTATTAAATGTAGATATTTTTCAACGATACTTCCGGAACATATATAATCAGTAAATTTGATGAAACTGCATCATTGCCATGTACCTCAAAAGGAATAGCAATGACGACTCTCCCCTATAATTGACTACTATCAATTAAGGAGATCTCCATGCCACTGGCACTTCAGCCGACTTCTAGAATTTCCTAAGATGTAAGGGAAGTTTAAATTCACGTAGAAAGGGTACGTGTGGGGTGATATTGATTTATGCAATTTAACGGTCTGTGATGTAAGGAGTATTCAAGTTAGTGTGGAGGGTTCCATTCGCAGTGTGTTTGGGCTATTTTCAGAGAATTTTGGACAGGAGAGATTGGATTCTTTAGGAATTAACTCACACAGCTCCATCCCGTGTCTCAAAATAGGTCTAATATGTTATATGGCCCTGGTATTTTGTTATATACTGATAGTTCGGATTGTCCGTTCTGGTATCTTAAAAGAGAAAAACTTAATTGTCAGTTTGTTTGTTGTCATTTTAATCCAGGCCAGTCTTCTAACTATGACCATTCCAAAGCACTTAACGATGTCAGCTGAAAGATTAAGGGTATTATTAAGGGATAGTGAGAGACACAAGGTTAAAGTAACTTTGGTGCTCTTCCTTTCTTGATTATTATATTCCACTTTCTCGTCCGTTGCTGAGATTCAGTTAAATGCTGTTGCTCGTTATAGGCGATAGTTGTGGGATATAAGTTCGAGGATAGAGTTGGTGTAACGACAGCAAAAGAGGCGATAATAGTGTTGGGATTTTGAGGAAATCGGTTAGGTATACCGAGTAGAGAGGAAAAGGCCAAAAGTCTTCCTTTCGGAACACCGGCAGAAATGGGATAATATGGGGAACCTCTTACCAAATAAGTTACAATTTTGGTTGATAGTAGTGTGTTATATTTCATTTATTCTTCTAAAGAAAACCTGATTAGTTAAAGACTTACGACTACTTTAGAAGTTGGTAACTTAGTTCTGTGTTTCCCTGAACTCGCCCTTAAAACTTAAGATTCTTTGATTGCCGCTTCTTCTCTTTTGTCTTCTCAAAGCATTTAGTTTGGCTAGTCAAGACGCTTATCTTAATAACATCAGTATGATTGCTAAGCGCTAGCTGATTTCACTTATATCAACTTTAAATTATCATTGCTATGGCAGAAAGTTCCGTTTATTCGTCCACTTTTCTCGGAAGCACTTTCTTTCATTTTGTTAGGTATTCATTTTATTCATTACGCCAGCGAATAAGTTGTCGTTGGTCTTATAACTTTTTAAATTTTGTTGCTTACAGAATAAAAAACACATAATTCTAATATTTTCTCAGATATTCCACCCTGCCGATAGTTATTGCTTGTCTTCTCCAAATTGTGAAAAAACAAACAAAATTGTTCACTCCTTACATTATCTTCTTAAGATGGCAGGCAATGGTGTCGAAACGTTGGGGGAAAAATGAAATATTAGTTTTGTTACCCGATAGCCAATAATTTTATAAAGTAATCTTACCTCAGTCCTTTATAAATTCCAAGATTTTAGAATCAATTTATAGAAGTTGCAGTAATTATTCAATGTAAATCAATGAAGCAAAGTAAACTTGAAATTTTACTATACTGAGGATACTCTGAGGTACTGTTCCTTGATTAATACCTAGGTGTCGCCTTAGTTAAATTGTTCTGGAAGGAAACTGGAGTGTCTAATTACATCGGTTTCCCGAGTAAGTTTTTCTGAAAAAAGATTCATTGATTAAGAGAAAACTCATTACTTAAAAATCGTTATAGTTCTCCAATTGCAATTAACTGAAAACTCTCTGTCGAGTAAAAGCACACTTTCGGTAAATAGATTTTATCAAATCTGTTAGAGTTAGATTCGTTGACAGGTAGCAAATTAATTACAGTTTTGAGCCACTTTATCGCGATGAATTATTTTTTGTAATTATTGGATATTAACTAGTTCTTACAAGTACGTAAAGGAATGAAAAGAAACAGTTTGCAATCTTGAGAAGCAGCCAGAACTGTTCTACTTACTAGAAGGATAATATTTGATCATATTTTATTTATTTATTTGTTTTTTTAAAGCAATTCTGTAACATTTAAAGATATGCCTAAACAAGACAGGATAGTAGACTTGCTTCTCTTAAACTTAAATTTACTTATTACTCAACACTCGAAACGTTACTCATTTTTCTGAAATGTGGCAACATTTTTCCATTATTAAGCAGATATTTTCGGGAATAAAAAGATAACGATGTCACAGGTAGAAGAAGAAGAGGAGCAAGAAGGAGAAAAACCTTTTACCCGGATTGAGGCATCCGTTGATGAAACTCCAGTAAATTCTCAGGATGTAAGCTATTGCTCCACTATATCATCAGAGGCTGACCTAAGAATAAAAGAACAAATTTCCGATTCCTGCAATCAGAATAACATCACTCCTGTGGAAGTGACCGAGCTTAGTAAGGCAAGTTCCCGGCAATTAAACTAAAGTTACAACTTTTTTTTGTGGGGGGGTATTATTTAACTTTATGGGTCAAAATTGATTAAACAAGTGGTTTCAGAATTCCTAAAAAGAATGAAGAGAAATTAATTTGGATGTAAATTTTAAAGTAATGCCAATTCTTTCAGGAGATACACCAACTTTACAAGTAACAATGTAAAAAAAACATAGTAATTCAATAGCATAAGCCCTGATGATGAACTAGTCTCTAGGTCAGTGGTTCTTAAACTTTTCAAAGACGCGGAACACAATTATGTATACATTTTTCTCGCGGAACACTAACATTAAACAATTTGAAATTCGGTATTTAGCAAGAACTTAAAATTAATGAATAATAAAAAATCGAATATAATTTTCAAAAAAGATATATGTATTAATTAAAATTAAAAAGGATAAATTATTACATAGTTTTAAAAAATAATTCTGAAAATAAAATTAATCAAATAATGAACATAAAATTACGTTGCTACAAATAACAAATGTTGTAAAAGACTATGACTTAAAAAGACTGACCTTAAAAAAGGCCAGCTTTGGAAGTAGAAAATTCAAATTTAAAAAAAAAGGAACGATTTTTTGTTTTCGTATCTTTCTTAAGTTTCTAATTTTCAGTACATTTAAAATTGAAATTTCGCGGAACACTTGGACCATATTCGTGGAACACCGGTTAAGAACCACTGCTCTAGGTCATCGAAAAGAAATGGGAAATGGTGGCCAAATTAATTGTTTTTCAAGCTTGGAAATGACATATTCAGAGCTTATACTAAATAGCAATTGAAATTTTTCTAAGCTTCTGTTTTTACTTCTCACCATAAAGTTATTGAAGGGCTATTTGCTGGGGTTTAAAAGCAGATTGTTTGGAGAAATTAAACGAAGATCAAGCCTTTTCATTTTATTATTGTTATTCTTTTTAAAAAATATTGATTTAGCGACCACTGTACGACATATCAATTTGTTGTAGCTTTTTTTTTATTGTATTGGACGTTGTCTTTTTAAAAAACACTATTATCTAAGCCAACATTTGTTTGTAATTTTTAATCATCTTTAGAGCTGTAATAATTTTTTACCAGATAAATTATGTTGGTTACAACATTTTCTTCTTCTAAGAAATAAGATAAAGTACAATGAAAAAAATTGTTAACTTCACAGCATCCCTCCACAAGAGTGCCATTATTAAGATTGCCAGCCTATGTTAGGCAGTCCTGAGAGTCAATGTTTACTTTTGTTAGGTTTCAACTTTAAAAAATTCTTACAGTTTAATGTTCTGATGTTGTTCAGTAAAAATCACAACTCACTTACACTATTTTTTATTTATTTCTTTTAAAACTTAAAATTAATTTCTGTAAAAAAAACAACGCCCAAATACAGTTTTTAAATAAGTGATCTTATCGATTACAAAAATGAAATTTAAAAATCAAAAAATTACAATCAACAATATTTTAAAATTCTGTATTTTTTTTTTTAACTTTTATTTTTGCATACTCCATACAATGTATAATACATGCTGGTATACAAAATTTAACATCAATAATCAAATAATAATTTAGAGTAGAATAGTAATAGTTGATAATACTAACAAAATAATAATATTAAATTAAATGATATAATAAAATAATATTAAAATAAAGAATATTAAAATCATAATAATCAAAATAGAGAAAAGAAAGATAAATAATAAAATTAGAAAACTGCACTTAAAATAATCAAATGATAAAAGTAGCTAAATTAAATTGAAATAATGCAAAAATATATAGAAACTTGAAACAATTACAGAGCAACCGAAATAGAATTGAAATTAATTTAATTAAATTTGAAGGATTTCTGAAAAGACAGAGGGACAATGTGTTAGACTTTCCTAGGTAATTTGGGAGAGCAACACAAATAAAATAAAATAACAAATTAAAGGAAAGGGAAGGGTGGGGGACGCCACCAACACCCAGAATACCTTCACTTAAAAAGAACAAATATATTTTTATTCTCAATTTGGTAAAAGTACAAAGAAAATACCATAAGGTCTAGATCATAATTACTTATTACAACTTACAGTTCAGAACCCTATAACCATACATATAGCTCACATTAGCACGTGCTTGGCCTTTAATGCTCTACAATTTAAACACTGTTGGGAATGACACAGGAAGACGATGGCAATAAATTTCAATATTACAGTCAGATACAGAACTCTTGGCAGGGAGAGATACTTCGGCGTTTGCGGGGCCACATGGCTTTAGTGATGGGCTATTTGAGCGGACTCGTTCCATTGGAACGAGTCCGATGGTGGAACGAGTTGATTCAAATCCCTATTTTTAAAAAAAGTGATTCCGCCCCGCCCCAAAAAATTTAGGCAAATAAAAATGAAAATGAGGCAGCAGAAGGTTTGGAACGATTAAACATAAGAACAAATGTCACGCAATTTATTATATTATTATATCATTAAATGTTAGCTTTCCCAGTTAATAACAAAACTATATTTCTTTAACACACATTGAGTACTATCCCTAATTTCCAATTGCTCTGATAAATATAAAATTAACAACGTAATACAAATATTAACACAAAAATAGGCTAGTCAAATATAAATTAAAGCAATGCAGTTTTGTCATTATCTAGCTTGACCACTAGAAGACTGGAGTTAACTTACTTCAAGAGTATTCAAGGTAGAGAAACGGAAATGGGTAGGAAATTATTCCATAAAAATTCTAACCCTTCAAAATTATAATTACTCATAATATTTATTAACTAAGAATTGAATATCAAGCTTTTAAAATATTATCTTATTGTTTTACAAAAAGAAAAAGCTGTGTGCTTAATCTTAAACTTAGCGCTGGACACTCTTACTCTCATCTTCATTGGCGTAAGCTTGAACGTGTACATGTCAGCTAGACGGTCAAAGTAAAACTGGGCCAAAATTTAGTATTACCTAACTGGTTTACTTAGTGTAGTATCCCTCCCACTCTATCACCTATTTCACAAACATTCATCGATTGAAAATATTTTTTAGTTAAATATTCGTTTCATTGGAATACAAAAAACATTATAACGCTTTCTTAAGATGATTTGAATTTTTAAAATTTGTTTTTGTCCATTACTCTTATAAAATACGAAGAATTTCAAATAAAATATAATATACAAACACAGAATGATCTAGTGTGCAGGTGGAGTCAGTCGTAGTTACCATGACAACGGAACCGTTAAACGACTCCGGCCCAGCTCTAGCATTTTCATTGGTTAAATCCACTGGAGTTGGTGGAGTCGAATCCGGAGTGATTTAAATCCTTTTGAAACCGGACTCGTTCCATTTTTTCGTTCACTGAATCTAGCCAATAGAAATTGCTGGAGCTGGAACCGGAGTTGTTTAACGGTTCCATTGCTATGGTAACGAGGACTGACTCCACCTGCATACTAGATCATTGTGTTTGTATATTATATTTTATTTGAAATTCTTCGTATTATATAAGAGTAATGGACAAAAACAAATTTTAAAAATTAAAATCATCTTAAGAAAGCGTTATAATGTTTTTTGTATTCAAATAAAACGAATATTTAACTAAAAATTATTTCCAATCGATGAATGTTTGTGAAATTGGTGATAGAGTGGGAGGGATACTGCAGTAAGTAAACCAATTAGGTAATACTAAATTTTGGCTCAGTGTTACTTTGACTGTCTCACGGTCATGTACACGGTTAAACTTACCCAATGAAGATAAGAATAAGAGTGTCCAGCGCTATGTTAAAGATTAAGCACACAGCTTTTTCTTTTCGTAAGATAATAAGATAATATTTTTAAAGCTTGATATACAAGTCCTAGTAAATAAATATTTCTTTATTTATGAGTAATTATCATTTTGCTTGAAGGGTTAGAATTTTTTTTATGGGAATAATTTCCTACCCATTTCCGTTTCTCTACCTTGGATCCTCTTGAAGCACGTTAACTCCAGTCTTCCAGTGGTCAAGCTAGATAATGACTAAACATCATTGCTTTAATTTTTATAATTGACTAGTCTATTTTTATGTTAATTTTTGTGTTACGTTGTTAATTTTATATTTATCAGTGCAATTGGAAATTAGGGATAGTACTCAATGTGTGTTAAAGAAATATAGTTTTGTTATTAACTGGGAAAGCTAACATTTAATGATATTTTTTAATGAATTGCGTGACATTTTTACTAATGCATAGGGTAAGTACAGAGACCGGAATCGGTGAACGAGTTGTTGGAATCGATTCCAACCCTGGAACTGATTCAAATCCAACGAGTCCAAAGACGGACTCGTTCTGCCCATCACTACATGGCTTGACTTGGGTGCAACCGTCGTACAAAGTAACACAGACTAAGGATCCTGTTAGAAGCCCCAAGGGCAACTGGCTCGAGCTCCCAGGAACACGCTGGAGCCCCCTCTCCGTTGACTTCTCCAGTGCTGCCAACCGGACAATGCTGCGCTATTAGCACCAACAGATAAATTCTAGGCCGGGGGGGGCCGCACATCCCTTCGAGGATCGAACAAAATTAATTAATTAAATTAATAAAATTAATAAAATGAAAATGTCAATTCACTTTTGGGTCGATTGACTTAATTTACAATTTATCAAAATTGATGTTATTTACAAATTTTACAAATAACGATAGAATTTCGGTATGCAGCAGTGACAAGTGATTCAATTCCAAGTAATTTAACAGCATAGCCCGAATTAAAGTATTCTGTATTAAAACAACGTTAAATTAAACTTTATATTTTTGCAGAATCAAGAAGAATTAAACAACAATGAGCAAAAAAATGAAGAAGAAGAGCAATTAGAAAATGAAAAAACAGAAGAACCTAGGTATACAACACCTCCAGAAACAGCATCAGAGATTAATAACAACAAAGAGAACGACAATTTGAGTTTACAAGAAGAACAGATAGAAACATCGCCCATTGTGATGGAAACAATTTTCGAATATAATTTAAATACCCAAACAAAGAAGAAGTTGAATACCATAACGCCCAAGGTGCCATCACATATAATTGATCGACGTCCTATACCGACTAAAAGGCCAAAAAGACCACAGCCCAGATGTGCCTATTCAGTACTTACGGAGCCAAGTAGATAAGCTGCACATTAGCACAGATATTTCATCAACACATATAGAATTGACTTTCTCTTATTATCACTGTATTCGACTGTCCTTTGAGAGAATCTGTAATGTTCATAACAAACAATATTGTTTTAAATACAAATTATACACACGTTTATGAAGCTATTGAAATATTTTATAGTTTGTAATATTATTGAATGTAATAAGTGAAGTTAAAGTTAATATCTTCAAAGCTTAAACTAAATTCAGATATACTATGTAGAAGCATAGAAGACTTCTACCATAAGCACAATATGGTTTTCGAACTAGTCGGGAATGTCAGGGCAATGTGTTATATATTTGATCTTTTATAATAGAACTATGCATATAACAAATTTTTTGTTTACCATATCTGTACACCTCTAGAACCTTAGTCTCTATTTCATATCCTCTCCTCTAATTCGATGACACTTAGCACATCGACAAAACACTTTTACTGACCAATTTATAAAAAATATTTTTTGTCTTTAGAGGACCTCATGAGCCCTTTCCCAAAGAAAAGAATTATGGGTTACTAATGCAAAAATTTATTTATTCATAATACATTTATTTGGGCAAGATGAATAAAATATTTTCGAATAACTAAGAATATAACTTTTTTAGAAAAATATTCCAAATGTTTATAAATATTAAAAAATTTAAGATAAAAACTATCTTATCTATGGAAACTCATCCCGTATGTAGTAATAATTTCATTAAATAGATAATAATGTTAATCCACCTATTCATGTTAATTATACCTACATTAACTTTAATCCTATGTCAAACTGTCATAAACATTCAATCCAAAGATTTCTGCCCATCAAAAACTGGAAGTACCAAAAATCGAATACCGAGGCTTCAAATCAGAACAGTACTAGTAAGGTGTCCTAACAGAGGTGAGTTCCATGCAGTTGACCAAGTGTGACTCTAATACCTAAGTTCTATAATTAATCAGCCTAAATAATATGAGGTATGGTTTGTTTGTTTTTATTAGGAGGAGAATTCCATGTTGTGAAAGGAGGAGCTAGCGATAGTATCAACATGTCCGCCATTAGAACCCAAGATTTGATGGAATTTTATGGCTATGATACTGATGAACCATTGTTGCATTCTGAAGTCACTAATTGTCGCCGGAAGCTGGTTGTCACTATACAGATTACAAACTGCGGCCGAGTATGTTAAGTTAAAATAGTCACTCATTTTCATTCAGATGAGGGTCTGAAAAACTGACTGGAAACACATTACTGCAATATTAAGTTAATAATATTAAATAAGCCAGGCCAAGCACCAAACTCTTTTAATTATTAACACATTCACAATTTTTGAAACCTCTTATCGTCCAACTAAGAATTTATTTATGTGGTTTGTTTAATGTATAAATAAAAGAAGAAAAATGTCAGCTTCTCGGCTCCCGCAGGAATCCCCCTAACTAAAATAAATATCCTGCTAGCAAAAATTGAAACCAAAGAGATAGGTTTAACATAAAAATTCAATGAATAGGGCTGCCTGGAGAATTACAGGGAATTCGCCAAGAAAAACAGGTTCTATTTTTAATTTTTTGCAGATTATCACTCAAAATAGAATTGATTTTCACAAAGAATTCCGTACTTTTAACAAACAAATCTCCTTCCTTTTTAAACTTGTATCCATAGAGACGGTCCATTTTTTTTAACGCTTATTTCGGAGAGTAAAAAAGTAATTGATATGATAATTGAACTGTACTCTGCACTACTCGATTAACTCCAAAAAACAAAAAGTGGAGAAATGCAATGAAATAATGTACATGGTTTTTTTTAAAAAAAAATTCCGTTTATAACATAAATTCAAGAACATTTACCGTTATCATTCAGCGCCTGCTACTGAATTTGAGTTGAATCATTGCAACGATTTACATTAGAGCACGATGTTAATCAAAATAGCTTCTGAAAGAAATTATTTATTATTTAATGGTCAAAAAAATGTTGTCGTTTAATGACATTAATCTTTATTATTTGGAAATTTATTACAGCTATGTCTGAACCAGGTGCTTTGTCTGAAATTAAGGATATTTCAAAAAGTGAAGTTAATCGATTTACGAGGGTCGTTTGAAAAGTCCGTGCAAAAATAAAAACTACTTAATTTTTTGGGGTAAACCTTTTTTATTTTTCAACATAGTCTCCTTTTAGGCTTATACACTTCGTCCAACGCTGCTCTAGTTTGTTGATCCCTTCCGAATAATAGGATTTGTCCAAGTCTGAAAAATAGCCATTCGTTTCTGCAATCACCTCCTCGTTTGAATAAAATCTTTTTCCCGCCAGCCATTTCTTCATATTGGGGAACAAATAGTAGTCCGAGGGAGCCAAGTCTGGAGAATAGGGGGGGATGTGAAACGAGTTGGAACCCTATTTCCATTAATTTTGCGACCACAACTGCTGAGGTGTGAGCTGGTGCGTTGTCGTGATGGAAAAGGACTTTTTTGTGGGCCAATCGTGGGCGTTTTTCTTGCAGCTCGGTTTTCAAACGGTCCAATAACGATGAATAATATGCACCTGTAATAGTTTTACCCTTTTCCAGATAGTCGATGAGGATTATTCCTAGCGAATCCCAAAAGACAGTCGCCATAATCTTTCCGGCCGAAGGAACGGTCTTCGCCTTTTTTGGCGCAGATTCCCCCTTGGTAACCCATTGTTTAGATTGTTCTTTGGTCTCAGGAGTGTAGTGATGTATCCATGTTTCATCCACAGTGACGAAGCGACGCTTAAAGTCCTGCGGATTCTTCTGGAACAGCTGCAAACCGTCCTTGCAACACTTCACACGATTTCGTTTTTGGTCAAGCGTGAGCAATCGCGGCACCCATCTTGCGGATAGCTTTGTCATGTCCAAATGTTGATGCAAAATATTATGTACCCGTTCATTCGAGATGCCCACAGCACTAGCAATCTCACGCACCTTCACTCTTCTGTCATCCATCACCATATCATGGATTTTATCAATGATTTCTGGAGTAGTAACCTCAACAGGGCGTCCAGAACGTTCAGCGTCACTTGTGCCCATATGGCCACTCCGAAAATTTTGAAACCACTTATAAACTGTTCAAATCGAAGGTGCAGAGTCACCATAATGTTTATCAAGCTTCTCTTTAGTCTCCTGAGGCGTTTTGCCTTTTATAAAGTAGTGTTTAATCAACATACGAAATTCTTTTTTGTCCATTTTTTGAAAATCACTCGACTTCCTCGATTCAAACGAATGCCAAACACAAAGAAATAGACCGATCTGGCTGATACTTGGTGTGTGTTCATCCAAGAGATGCTACTAACTAAACATAACCTCGATACGCGCCTATCTCTCTGACTTTGCACGGACTTTTCAAACGACCCTCGTATGTAGTCAACAGCTCAATTAATAATTTTTTCTTACAAAACATGAGAAAAAAACTCTTTAATTTTGATTAATAGATTTAACACAGAACTGTAGAGTGTTTCGAAGATAGTTGTGAGATATTTCTACTTAATAATAGTTAATAATTATTTAAAAGATTAATTAATCTTCGTTGTTTATACATTAATTATTTGTAATAACTAATTAGGTTTTAGAAACTTTATACAGTTTTTTGTCGAAATTGAATTCATCTTATAAAAAAAAGCAAGCTTTTTCGTTTTTAAAGTGGAAATTTTTTCCAATTTGGATGTTAATTTTTCAGCAGTCGTTAAATTTCGTCCTGCATGCTGCAAGTTTTGACCAACCCCTGCGACTAACCTGACATTTTTTTTAAATATTTGATGCTTACGTTTCTTTATAAATCTTGTAAATAAATTTAAAAAACTATTCTTATTTAAAAATGACTTGTTTTCACTAAATAGACGAAAACAGAGGAAGAATTCATTTTGATTGACCAAGTGTACGATCCTGTATGGAAGCATAGGATTAGATTACTGAATCCAGTCGTATTTAAGATCAGGCAGCGTCAAGTGGAACAATCATATGGACTGATCATCCAACATGTAAGGCTATTCAATGTTGTACGCTGAATAATTTTCAACATTTTGATTAAAAAAATATTAACTAAACAATCTACTGTGATTACTCAAACGACTCTCTCTAATTGTGTTCATTCAACCGAATTGCAATCTTAGTGAACACCATTTAGGAAGAAGTTAGCTCACAGGTTGCTCCATTGGACTCCTATTGCTAAATCTGGGTTCGAGCCCACCCAGCTCTTAGATTTTCTCTTTGTAGGAATTTGACTTAAGAATCCCAAGAATTCACCAATGCAGAATCCCAAGCTTAAGTTTTGTGAACTTTCTATTTTTAAGATATTCTATTCAAATACACATTCAGTCTAATCTCATATATATATATTTACTTGTTAGGGAGACGTCGAAACACTCTCAAATATTTATTTCTTGTAGAACTCAGTTTTCGAAATTTGAGTACAAGAAAGTAAAGAATTGGTTACTTTATTTGTCAGTTTTTTAAAATAGATATGAATTAACAAAGATGATCAATTGTAACAGTCCAATATTTTAATATTTTGATTGACGTGATATAATTTTAAATATAGTATATTTATTATTTAACGATGGATGGTAATAAATTGGTTGCAGATAGTTAATGCTGAAGCTTCGGAACAAGTGATTAATAAAAATAACAAAAGTTTCTTGGGTTGTTCAGCGTCTGGAGTGAACCCAACTTGCGGATACAGCTACTACCACCATGAAGTGATTCCCTACAGCGAGGT
This sequence comes from Rhodnius prolixus, assembly GCF_049639745.1. Lineage (NCBI taxonomy): Eukaryota > Metazoa > Arthropoda > Insecta > Hemiptera > Reduviidae > Rhodnius > Rhodnius prolixus. Next base: position 20,519,993 of record NW_027411592.1, read on the forward strand.
CAGTATCTAGTAACTTTCATAACTATTTTTTGTTAATTAACAAAAGTAATTATAAACAAATGGATATATTTTTAGCAACACTAAAAAAAAAGTAAATAAAGCCATTTTAAAATTTTTTTGCCCGCATTGCACAATCTTTTTTATTTATTTGAGGCTCGTAAACATCTTCGAGTTTCTCTAGTTATTTTCTAGAGTCAATTTTCTAGACGCCAAACTTGAAGCCATACCTTCGATACTAAATGTTTATGGAAAATTAGTTATGCTCGCATAATAGCGACATCTTTGTCAGATAGGATATATGACAAAAAAAAAAAAAAAAAAAGATCTGAAAAAACTAAGAAAGATAAAACTTGAAATTTACTGTCTGGGCCAAACTTATCCTATTATTGGCCACATTTGTTTTTGCAAGTATATGTTAGAACTAGCTGCAGAATATTAAGAAGTAATTGATAATGAAAAGTTTTTGATATGCTTACGCACTGAATCCGTAGTGAATTGAGGTAAAAAAGTCACAATCTTATCTGCAATAAATAATTTAAGCAAAATACCTTTGCTTAAACTTTAAATACAACAGTTAATCTTGACCGGGCGCTTCCCAGTATAGTTAATTTTCGCTGAATTAAAAGAAATTGGTAGGTTTTACCTGATATGTATTAAAGTGTAATTATTTATAAATATATGCATATATATTTGCGTTAATTGTTTTCTATTATATTATTTCAAAGGGATTTTGTTGTTCCTGTGATCCTTACATCAATGTAATGCGTCAACCAGACACCCTCAGAATCCCGCCTATGTCCCCCATAGCTTTCACGACAAGAGAAGGGAACTATCCTCAAGGAATACAGACGAAGAAGCAAAAAGCTAGAGTAACAAAACGCAAAACCGAGCGGACTTTTAAGGATTCAATTGATGAAATTTATGAAAGTGTAATTTAATTTAATTTATATTTCCCAATATAATAATTTAAAAAAAATGGAAATACATAAGTTCAGTTAACTCAGGAATTCATTGAAAAAATAAGTACCAGTTTCTGGAGAATTTCAACATCTTTAAACCTTTAGTTCGTACAACTCCCATTGATTTCTGATTTTATTAGTAATTTCCTTTCATAATAAATTGTTGTAAGTGAAGAAAATTTGATTTTACTAAAGGGAAAATAGATGATAATTGAAAAACTGAAAAATGCAAGGAATCTACTAATAAATACAGAAATCTAGTTCCACCTCTAACCGCTAGATAGCATTCAAATTTACTTTCCCACTTCATTGGTGTTGGATTTGCAGATTTTATTTATTTATTTATTTATTTACAAGACGGGCAATCACCCAGTTACAAAGAAATATAATTTAAAATAACATTTAATAATAACTCAATATATAATAATTATAGAATATACATACATCATACATTTATACATATATATATCGTAGAATAGAAATAAAGATAATATAGAAATAATATATACACATAATTTACTTAATAGATAAACAAAATACTTCAAAATATGTTCTATAAAATATACTTTAAAAATAGAAACTTTACTCAATTAATAAATCTTTATATCACAAATAACCGGTAAGTTTTCCCTAGTACCAATCACCGCAAAATCAGCCATTTAACAAATGTTTCAACTCGATCATGTTGGTGTTAAATATATCAAAATCAGCGGGTAGATGATTAACTTGATCCGCAACTCTTGGAAAATAACTGAACTTACGATAATTGGTACCATGGCACACTTTAGAAAACACTTGTTTTTGTCTAGTACCGTTTGTTGGCACGTGAAAATTTAACAATGATAAAAGTTCAGGGCAGTTTATATTATTATTTAGAATTTTGAAAATAAAATTTAAGTCTGTGGCTTGTCTACGAAACTGTAAAGTACTCAAACCAGTAAATTCCATTACGTCATCGTACGGTACCTCCGTCATGACTTTTGTCTCTCGATACCAGAGCAATCTTAGGAATCTGGAAGATTGCACCAAAGCATGTTGGATCTTCATTTAATTTTCCATTTGTTTACAAAATATAGAATTCTTCCCTGTTTTAATAACTTCTTCTTTTTTTTTTTTTACTTCTATTTTTGTTTTATTTATTTATTTATACTCTCACTTCTATGATTTCTTTTTTGGAGTACACTTCAACGGTTTCTTTTTAGGTTTGTGCTTCAAGTTTCATACACTCATGTTTCTCCAATACTACTGCTTCATTACACGCATCTGAAATGTTTAAATGCTTATAAAATTGTATAACGTACTGAGGTGCACTCAGCAATTTCTTCAGCTTCAGTTGGTTTGAGAGAAAAGTCTACTGTACGTGTGGCGATGAATTCGGCCCTTACAAACTTGTACCTCCAAGCGTTACTCAGGTGTTCCTTTCCAGACTCTTCTAACCAAATAGGACTGAAGAGGTGCTCCATCTTAAGGTTGCCTCAGCTAGCTAGCTAACCTCACAGAATCTAATCTAAATGTATGTCCTAATTTGTAAATTAAAGAACTAAGTTTAGGAAGTAGATAAGTGATTGTTCATGTTTCTGTTCAGAAGTAGGCAAAATAAATTATTTAATCTTGTCTTACAGTTGTAGTTTCCTACCTGACGTTAAATTTACTTCCTTAAAAAACATTTCTGATATTTATCAGGAATTTCTTATAAATATTTGCAGTAAACTGCGCTAATAGTATGATCTTTCATATTTATAAGTAAACATCTTATTTTTATATTTACAAGTTAACATTTATAAAAATAAATGTTTTTTAACATTGCAGTTCGCCTCTAAAATAAAGAGCTACATGTATCCAGAGAACAGAAGAATGAGTGAACTGAAATCTAACGATCATCCTACAAAATTTCGGTCTTCGAGAGGTTTATTCAGAATGTCTCCTAAATATTATCAAATTCCTCCATTGAATCCAGCAAGAGGATTTAAGTATTCTGATGCTCAAAAAAAAGGTAAGCTAACATAATAATAACAATCTAATGATTACAACAATAGAATTACAACTATTTGAAATTAAATTAGAATAACAGGAGATCAAAACTTACTGTGGTCAACAAGAGACTAATTTATGTTAGTACATTAAAGCCCGTCTGGGACTATGGCACTGGACTGCAGGGTTTAACCAAACTCTGAAACCTACAAAGGATCCAGTCCATGCAGTCTAAATCATCGCTCCTTTCTACGTCACCAATCAAACTATTTTCACAGATTTAAACATTCCTTTCGTCACACAAGTTGCTAAAGCACGATACAGAAAATTCCATCTTAACAAAAAGTCTCATCACAGACCACTGTTACACCTTCCTTCCAGCAGATTTCCAAATAACTCTTCTAGATATGTTAAATGACAGTGGCCTTGAGATCTCCTCTCGGACGACGTGAGTCCATACATAGTGAGTGATATGTTGTTGGAGTATTACCACTGGGTAATTCTCCCCTCTGATTATTATCATTATTGCTTATAACAAAATAATTGCGATGATTGTAACTAAATAAATGATAAGAAAAAACTGAGAGTAAAAACCTTGAAAATAAAATTAAGCGTTACAATTATATAAAATTTTACACCTAGACAGAAATCTATTTGTTTAATTTTAAACCTTCACTTTCACGAGAAGTGATAGGTTTTACAAATTATAATATTTGTGAGAATTCATATAAGTAAAACAATCCGAACCTTCAGAATAATACATAGAGAAACACCAGATATTTTAGTTATTTCGTAACAGATAGTTGTTGCCTGATTATTAAACCTAATCTTTCAAACTCAGAGGTAAATAACTCCTTCTGCCTGTTTTCAAGCCGAAGACTTATTACTAAAGGCGATTTTTTCAAAAAGCCAATGATCAAATTTTTCTGCTCTCTAAAGTATTTACAAAAATACTGTTACAGATTACTTCAAATTTATATTGTATGTAACTTTTAAAAACTATTAAAGCAATTAGAAAACAAATAAATAAAAAATAGTTTACAAAAATGGTCTCACTAAACTGGGCTCAATGATAAATAATGACAAATTAATGAACATTATGGATTCAGTTTAGCGTGGAATCGGTCCTCAACAATAACAACATCTTTTTGCCAACGTTTCGGCAAATTTATTGCCTTCAGGGCCTGGATATTACTTTATAAAACAAATACAACAATTTAGGATATTAAATATAAATATTTACAAATATCCAACATCTTTTACAAAATTATTGCTGTTTTTTTTTTCAAATTACTATTGATCGTTTGGTTTATAAGTTTTCTCTTTTTAGTAAAAAAGTGTTTTTTTCGTTTTTTTAGGTTGTCATCGATGTATTAAAAGAATTTTCCAATATCTACTCTACTCTTTGTAAAACCAAACATTGTAATTTTTGTTATTGTTATATTGTATTTGTCCCATCATTGTATAGTCATTACCAAAATTTGCCCGGGCAAGCCCAGTTATATTCGTTCATTTTTGGCTCTTAGTTCTCTGTAACTCAACCAACCCCGCATAGCCACGTAAGTTCTAATGATTATAATTTATATCATTTCTTATAGTTTTAATAAGGAATATTATAAGTTGTATGAAATATTTGTAGTCCTGTGGTTAAATATTCTAAATTGTTGTATTTGTTTTATTTGTAATATTCAGGCCAAAATGTTGGTAAAAAGACGTAGTTGTTTTGAGTTCTGGACAGATTCCTCGCTAAACTGAATCCTTAATTTAAATATTTTAGGGTAACTAAAAGCTAATACAAATTCAAATTAAAGAACCTTCAATAATACAATTAATGTTGAACACATTACACACTACAACCATACAAAAAACAAAGACTATCAGTAAACGCCATATTTGAAATTATGATTTATAAAAGCATTAATAGTGTTTATTTCCAATTAAGTTATTGAACATGTCTGTTGACCATTGTCTCTTTTATCATTATTTTTCATTGCGTTGCTCTATTTTCAAGTATCTGGTGAGTAGAAATTATAAGTTGTTTGTATTCCATAATATTGAATTTATTTTATTTTATTATTTTTTTTGCAGCGTTTCCTAATTTCGATCCCTGGGCAATCAGTTACACGTTGAATGCAACACAGAAGGAGAAACTTGAAAACGATTCTTGTACTTCATATAGTCGTATATTAACTAAATACACGCCGGATAAGAGGGTTATTCGATCTTGGGAATGGGAACCCGAATTGTTGGATGAACTTCTAGAGCCAGATTTCCTAGAAGAATTATTAGAACAGAAACTATTATCTAATGATACTTGTATGGTAAGTAAAGAAAAAGAAATCTAGCACTACACTAATTAATTCAAATTTATTCTATTTCAAATTTCATTGAAAAAAATTAGGTATTGCTCAAAATTATTAAGATAATATTGGGAACTAAGCACTTGCCCAGAAATTGAAATGAAATGGTCCGAAAAGTGACTGTAAGTTTGTGAAATTGTTATCGTCTAGAATTTATATATGTTTAAATGGTTCCCAAAAATTTGCAATTTATTTTTCTCTCGTTATTAATTATTAAGCTAAGTGAATATATATTATTATTAGGCACTAGTTGTCCAGAGCATGGCTTTGTAAGTGGGAGATCCCCAGTTCGAATCCCGTGGATGACTACATTTTATTTAAAAAATTATTATGATGCATTAAGTATTGTAACGAAGTTGACCTGGGCATAGAAGAAAGGCCTAGTTTGTTCTAGGGGTTGAGCGATCAAAGACAGTAACAGGCCGCCACTGCATAAACAAAAGGGCGGTATCTACTTGTGGCAGAGAAGAAAGGCCTAGATTGTTCTAGGGGTTAAGCGACCAAAGTCGGTATCAGGCCACCACTGTGTAGACAAAAGGGCCGGTCGCTACCTGAACTAGAAAGGAAAGAGCTAGATTGTTCAAAGAGTTAGTGACCTGTGGAAAAGCCAGCTAAGAGAAAGGCCTCAGTTGGGGTGGTGGCATATGTGTTTTCCCAGCCAGTGATTGACAGGTAGGAGCGAGACAGAGAGTAGGAGGAGGGCGGCCCCAGCTGAGGTGGTGGCAGTATGTTTTCTCCAGCCAATGAACATCAGGAGGGCGTGGAAACTTATGCTCAGAGAGTTGGAGGAGGGCAGTCCCAGTTGGAGGGAGGCACGCAGTTAAAAGAAGGCAGACACAGCTGGAGAAGTCAGTCATTAGAGTGTTTAAGGAGTTCTTAGTGAGTTGTTAATCAGTTTTAATCAGTTAGTTTTGAGTGAGTCTTGGAGAGACGTTAGTTTGGAGAGACACTTTGGAAGTGACAGTTTGAGAGAGTCAGTGTTGCGGAGTGCTTCGGAGATAGCTAGTCAGGCGGTTAGTTAGTTAGTGAGTAGAGCTTTGTTTGTGTAGCAGAGACTAGTGCAATTCGGTGCAGTGCGGACCAGTGGTCAGTCGGGGAACAGTTTTGTGACGTTACGTAGTGAGTAAGTAACAGTAAACTGTTGTGACTGTTGTAAATGGTAACTGTAATGAATAGCGTTAGTTGCTAGTAAATGTTAATGTGAGTAAATGGTAATGTGTTAATAAATCAGGTTATTACTTACAAATTTAGCGAGTTTTATTATTTAATCAAACCCACATATTTAACGTAACTAGTGGCAGGCACTAGTTGTGTAAGTAAAGTTCTTTCTTAGTAAAAGGACAAGAAAAACTTTACAGTATTATGAATGACTGCATACGTGGGTTTCTAACTGGGAATCCCCAACTTACAAAGCCACGCTCTCGACCACTATATCAACATCCTGGCAAGATATTCTTACCCTAATCATAGGTCAAGAAGTCTTGCATACTAGGTGCATTAAAATGATGTTGTGATTGCTTTTATTTGATGATAAAACAAATTTACCCTGATTCACCCACAACCATTACATTACGCTACATGTTTTAAAATCTTCAATTATTATTATTTTTTTACTTTGCGTCACAAATAACATTTTTCGCAGTCAGAGGACATTACAAATGTGTATTTTTGGAGGAAAATTAATGTTGAAATCGATCTCGAATAGATAAAATAATTGTAACTTTGATCTTAAATATCTCGACAAATATTAGGGATATCAAAACGTGGTTAACGCCATTTTTTACAATTTTTTATGTAGTTTTCATAAACTATTTCAAAACCAGTGGTCCTTATGAAACTCTAATCAGTTTTTTGGCCGTAACTCCGCCAAAAATAAAGATACAGCATCGAGGGAGGAAAATTTGAAAACTAGACCAAAAAAAACAAACATATAGTATACTTTGTAGGTTTTTTTCGAAATTCCGCTTTCCTAAAAAGTTATTGGTGATTGGTGCGTTTTAAATGGATCACCCTGAATATTTACTAAGATTTATTGGCCCAACACTCACTTGTATAAAATATTGTTATACTTAAAACAAATATATTGTGAATGATATATTATTTTATTTTTTATAAATCATAATTTACATTTCTTTTATTTTGTAGTCACTATTAAGGGATATGTTACCAATTGAGAAACGTTCACTTTTCACACATTATTTCGATCGATCGAAAGGGGAATCACATACGTTACCACAAGTCAATATTACTTTAGGCGAAGTATTAAAAAATCTGGTAAGAATTTTAAAGTAATTTGTTATGTTCGTTAATATAGAAGTAAAACATTTTTAATGGTTTTATCAAGATCAGAGTTCCGCAATAACAGCGTTTCATAAACAAAAATGAAAAGATTGGACTTTTATTATTATTAATATGTGGATTAAAATGGTCACATGTAGTTTTTATAGTGTGCCCAGTATAACTCGTTACAAAGTTGTTCGCTTGAACGTTTCTGTAGAAAATTGAAGTAACTGCGTAGTTCGTCTGCATAGTTGTGTGATTGAACGAAATTAGTAGAATCTTGATTTATATTTCTTTTGTTCTATTTGTACATATTATTGGGTTTGCTGTTGTCTTTGTTGCAGATTGTTACTGATTAGATTAATATCTTACCTCTTTCTCATAAATATATCTAATAAACTAAATGAACATAATTGATGTCGTACTGAGACGTACAGATTACAAAGATGTTTAAAGCAAGAGCCTTCTGCGGGTCCATTAACCTGGCGGCACTTTGGTTGAATTTTGAGACAAAACTTTTGCACCGAGCTCGAAACACATTGCACTCTTATGCACCACTAAGAAAAAATCTAAATTCGCAAAGGAAAAGCCACCATAAGCAATTAAAGTTTTTTTCCCGCCAAAAAAAAATTTAAAATTCAAAAAAAATAGAGTTTTATTTGCGGGAAAATTGGAGCGCTTTTTTTCAAAATAGCAAGTACTAGTATTAGAACCACTAGCCCCACACAGGAAATACCAAAAATTAGCATATTTTCAAAGTAATTTACAAATTACTCAACCGATTTTCCCGCCAACTTACCATTAACTTGGCGGCACTTTGGTGGAATTTTGGGAAAAAAATTATTGCACCCAGCTCGGAACACTTTGCACTCCTATGCACCACCAATAAAAAAGCTAGCACCACCAAGGAAAAGCCTCATAAAAATAATAGTTAGTAGTAGAAGAAGCTAATTTGTGGATGATGCCAAATCCAGTGAGGTGCTACTTACTTAAATTCTAGTAATAGCTGGTGCTAGCTAAGCTGAACCAAATGGAATGAGTTTTAATTCAATTTAGGGCACTTCCGGTTAAAGTTATATTTGGCGTACAATTGTTGAATTTTTACCATTTCCGTTGTGTTGCTGGCTTATTATTGGCATTGCAAAGTGTTCCGAGCTGGGTGCAATAATTTTTTTCTGAAAATTCCACTAAAGTGCCGTCAAGTTAATGGTCACGTCTGTCAGTGCATCTTTTATTATCAATATCTCAGCTTTTAGTGTAAATTCAAAATTTCTTTTTGTGGTGCATATTGGTGCTAGCTACCACGAACAAAATGGAATGAGTTTTAATTCAATTTAGGGCACTTCCGGTTAAAGTTATATTTGGCGTACAATTGGTGAATTTTTACCATTTCCGTTGTGTTGCTGGCTTATTATTGGCATTGCAAAGTGTTCCGAGCTGGGTGCAATAATTTTTTTCTCAAAATTCCACCAAAGTGCCGCCAAGTTAATGGTCACGTCTGTCAGTGCATCTTTTATTATCAATATCTCAGCTTTTAGTGTAAATTCAAAATTTCTTTTTGTGGTGCACATTAGTGCTAGCTACCATGAACAAAATAGGATGAGTTTCAATTCAATTTAGAGCACTTCCGGTTAAAGGTAAGTTGGCGGGAAAATCGGTTGAATAATTTGTAAATTACTTTGAAAATATGCTAATTTTTGGCATTTCCTGTGTGGGGCTAGTTGTTCTAATACTAGTACTTGCTATTTTGGAAAAAAGCGCTCCAATTTTCCCGCAAATAAAACTGATTTTTTTTTAATTTAAATTTCGCGCGTAACTTTAAATGGAAAATTGAGGCTTTTCCTTAGTGGCGCTAGCTTTTTTATTGGTGTTGCATAGGAGTGCAAAGTGTTCTGAGCAGGGTGCAATAATTTTTTACCCAAAATTCCACCAAAGTGCCGCCAAGTTAATGCTTTTTTTAGCACTTTAATTCCTTATATTTCTGAATGTGTGCATATTTTATTAGATTTTTTTTGTGGTTCTAGCTGGTGCTAGCTCTCCTCTACCTGTATACTAAGTCTCGGTTCGAAATTCAGTGTTTGCGGCAAATTCCTTTGATCTTTTGAATGGCCATATCTCCGTAATTATTAAAGTTAATGAATTTTTTTAAGTGGTGCAATGGAGTGCAAAATGTACTTAACATAATGAAGTAAGTTTCAATCAAATCCGGCCAAATTTTTTTTTTGGCGGGAAAAAATACTTTAATTGCTTATTGTGGCTTTTCCTTTGCGAATTTAGATTTTTTCTTAGTGGTGCATAAGAGTGCAATGTGTTTCGAGCTCGGTGCAAAAGTTTTGTCTCAAAATTCAACCAAAGTGCCGCCAGGTTAATGGACCCGCCTTCTGCTAACGTTTGACTAAACATCATCCTTGCATTTTAATAATTTTTAAATCTATTTACCTACTATGAATAATTATAAAGCGCAATTTTAAACAATATAAAAACATTTACTTTCATTTCTATTTTTTAAGCAATTGTTGAAGGATTTATTACCAAATGAGAAACGATCAGTTTTTACACATTATTATGACCCCGGAAGTGCGGGATCAAAGCTGTTAGCTCAACCGCTCAATATGCCTTTGAATAAAGGAGAGAAAAATCCGGTGAGAAATTAATTTTTTAATAAATAATTACGTCAAATCATAGATAACAGACATTTGTCGGTTTGATCACAGTTCGGTAATAATTGCATTTTATAAACAATAATGAGAAGTTAAGATTTTTATTTCAATTTTTAATGAAGATTCGAAAATAGACCTTTGTAGCTAATATATTAAACATTATAAGTTTGAAATTTTTTGTAGAAAGTGACATGTTGGTATGTTATATGAACTAAACGGTCTCAAAATTCTAGATTGGTAAAAGAATCCATCTTCTAAGAACTTCTTGATTTCTTCAGTCTTCTTTGTTTTCTTATTTTTAAAAAATAAATGAACGGGCTTGACAATTCGGTTCTTCTTTTGTTATGGAGATTCAATGTCATAGCTATCATTTCTTATAATTGCGTAAACGAATAACGGCTTTATTGTTGGTTTTCCAATTTTAGTACTTTAGTCAAGAAAATAACACTGTCATTTCGATTCCATTTGTCAATTAAAATTTTATAGGGATTTCTTTTTTAGTGATGTATCTCCAAACATCGAGAAACAGTAAAGTCCGATTTTCTGAAGAGTTCATTAGGAGAAACTTTAATGTCATAATGATTGTCCCAGATTATTCAGCATACTCGGATAAACTAATCGCGTTTCACTACTGTTTGAAGTACACATAACTATTATTTGCCAAAGAGTATTACTCTTATAGCAATTTGAGATAAAAAACAATTTGGACAAAGCTTGAAACTGTTTTCATATTAGGATCAGAAAGTTCATAACAAATATTTAAGAGTAATCGAACGTTCTAGATTTATCCAAATTTGGATCGGCAATTTTAATTATATACTTTTTAATCATCTAAATAGATTTTTGGTAGATAATGAACTAAAATTTGTTTTCAGATGGAACATTTTGTCACAATGGTTAAAAAGACAAACGAAAGTGATTGGATAAATCGCCTTATAAACCCATATTTAGATTTAGGGGCGAATTGCCGTTTTAACATAACCCAAGAAGTGCTATCATCAGCACACGAAGCAACTACTTTAACAGCTCCAGTTAAATGGAATCATACTAAAAATATAAAGATGCCAAGAAAACCTTTGAAAAAACCTCGCATTAAAAGGCAGATTACATCAAGTGGTACGCAAGTTAGAGGAGGTCAAAGCTGTTTGGATAGACATACTCCAATGCGTGCGGATCCGGAAACCTATCACGAAAGTGCACACTGTTTAGTTTTTTCTGAACTATGGTAATGCAAATTTTTATTTATACTTATTACAATTGAATGTTCTACGTCCATTTTGTGGCAAGATTGTGACTAAGCCAGCTCATCATTCTTCACTGATTATTTGCGACGTAGATAGGAATGTTTTTTTGCTAAGAGAGATAAATTGTGCGTTATTATCCAGCACTGCACGTAACCACAATATTAATAATTTTAGACTTGGTACTTTATTTTATTTTCAATTGAAAAATAAAGGTAAACAAAAAAAAATTGTTGACAATTTTCCCCAACTACAAAATATGAACATCCAGGAATATATTGTTCCATATGGTTCGATACTCGGCCTCGGCTTTGGGCTTTATTTTACGCATAATAGACGTAATTGTAGCAGGGTTAGTCGAGCAGTTCCACTGTACAACTTGATCAACCTCATAAAACAAAATATGGAGAAATGCGATGAAATGATGTACATAATTATAATTCTGTTTATTATATAAATACAAATAATTTTATCTTTATCATTCAGCATCTGCTACTGAATTTGAGATGAATTATTGCGATTTACATTAGAGCACGAAGTTAATCAAAATGGCTTCTGAAATAAATAAATATTAGATAGTAATATCACAAAAAGTGGAGTTAATCGATTTATGCAGTGAACTGTTCAGTTAGTAATCCTTTTTTAGTCAATTAATGAACGTTAAAGTCTGCCTGAAAAATAAGTACTGCTTTAACATTTACAATTAAAAAAAATCCAATAAAAAAGCACGGTATGCTTATACCCTGATGCGTGGAGGGAGGCGGAAGCCAAGGCGAGCACTCTGGAAATAAATATATGCCCAATCGGGGCAGTGCAGTGCTCGGGGTAGCCGAGCGGTTAAAGGCAAAACCTACAAAGCTAATATGTATTGTGGTACTGGGTTCGATTCCCGCAGTAAAAAATAGGCAGTAGATAGCAGTGTGTAAAGTATACAATCAAGAATAAATGTACAACTAAGAGAAGGTAAAGAGAGCTTACCTTTGGTGAAGGAAGCGGAAGATACGGGCACCAGCGAGGTGGCGAAGAATCTTGGTGCACGCTAAAGAAGAAGCTGAGGAATGGAAAGGAAGAAAAGATTGTGCGTTGTTAGTGTGTGCATTGCAAGAGCAGAGAAGCGAAGGAGGTATAGAAAAGTTTCAAGGATAAAGGAGACTAGCTGGGGGTCCTTAGGGAACCTCAACGACCTAAACCCAAACAGGAGTATCGGGGAGGGAAAGCGGAAGTGTATGAACTAGGTGCGGGAACGGCCACACTAGAAGTGTCCAGAAGTGGTTGCGGTAAATAGCAGTGGGCTCTGCGGAAGTATAGACAGCCGAACAGAAGCGATGCAAAGCGTGCCGCTAGTGGAAAATGCAGTTGATGCGGCGAAAGATAGACAGCAATCTATGCCATAGCGGAGCAGGTACTCAAAGCAGCCTAGCTGTGGACGGAACCTAACTGAGCTGATGACTGATGTGACCAGATGGTCTAAAGGGTAGCTGGGAGGACAAAGGTGTTGGTGATGTGGAGACAAAAAAAAGTTTTGAAAAAAGTAAAGGGTCTAAGAAAATGACGTATCTATCATGAGCAAGAAGGAAAGCAAGGGGATTACACCGGAAGTTTCCGCGAGTAGGCGCGCAGGAGCAGGGATGGGAGAGTGGCAGAACTAAGAGAATGGGAGTAGGTCTGCCTCCAACAGAAGGTACGACTGGACACCTGTAGCGGGATATGATTGAAAAAGAAGTTATTATATATTTCTGTGGCTTAGTGCAAGAAGCACCAATGTCAGTTTTTGGCAAAAATGAGTTAAAGTCGGTTTTGATATATAAACCATCAGAATTTTTCATGTAAGAAGTGTCAAAGTCAAATTCAAAGTAGTAACTGAGATATTGAAAGTTACTAGTGCCAATGTCAAAATTTAGCATCAATATCTTTTTTTGTCAGAACAACCAAATAGGACATAGACTCATAATCCTAAAGTAATATTTGAGATAAAAGTACCAATGTCAACATTGGCACTTATTGAATTAAAAATTTTTCCGTCTAATCTATGTTGGCTGCACTGCAATGATATGTTTTACCGCTTTTTTATTCTGTTTCCCGCCTACCAAAGCTGATTATTTCCGTAACCTCAAGCGCTTCATCAGTTTAGTGCTCCAAAATTTCGCTTGCGAGTTTGGAATTTTAACTTTTATTTAATTTCTTTTTAGTAGTGGTTATTATTATTAGTGATATGTATTCAAGGAGCAAGAAGATTTTATCGCTATGCCAAGAAAGGAATGAAATAAGTATGCTTCTTTTTCTTATACCATTTTACTGAATTAATTTACTTGTAACTTTTTTGTTTTTAATCTTTTATTGAAATTACTTGTAACTTATTTAGAAATTTCGCTTTATTAATTTTTCTAATTAATAAATCTTAACTATTTGTAGTTTTTGCCAAAAGTAATTTTTTTTTTTTAATTTAAACACGAAAGAGCTATATTGCCTTCAACTTCGATTAAAGAAAAAGAATGTATACCGCAGCAAAGTGATATTTCATCAGATTCTGATATATTTGAAAAAAATAATAAGGAAAAACAAATATCGGTGCTCACAAAAAAGCAAAAAACTGGGAAAGGAGAGAAAGCAAAAAAATTATGTAGCGGAAAGAAAAAGCAAAAAGAAAAAGAAATTACTCGAAAACGGAGGCGCGATAGTTCACAATGGGAAAGAAATGTTCGAATGTCAGCAAAAATTCAAGGTTTGGAATACACATCTACTGCAGGCGAAACTGTTCCTGCCTAAGCGTTGAAACCACCCTGCTCTTGTAGGCGCAATTGTTCTATGAAGATTATTGAAGAACAAAGAAATAAAAATTTTCAAAAATTTTACAAATTATCGGGCAATTCACAGAATCAATTTATTGCGCAGAGAATTGAAGAAGTAGATAAAGTGGTGCAAAGGATTAGGAAGCCTGACAAATCAAAAAGTCGTCGAAATTTTACGAAGAAGTATTTCTTATCTAACAATAATGGAAACAGAATCCAAATATGCCAATTGATGTTCTGTTAAATAATGATTATATCCATCGCAAAATTAACACTTCCGAACAAAGTGTGGAGTGGGCGAAAGTAAAATGGATTAAATATAAAGCTGATTCACCGGGTAAAATGTTTTACAAGAATACCTTTAAAAAAGAAGAGCCCTTCCACGTTCTACAATTAAGCAGGACACCCCGAAGCAAACCATTTCCATCCAAATCTTCCATCACACAATTGACCCCTATTAATAAGTTTCCCATTCTTTTGCCTCGGAAAAAAGTTTCAGATCTGAAATTTTTATCAACATTTCTGAGCGACACTAGCAAGACATTTTATCAGTCGTTAGCTAATAGCGAAGAAACTGAAGATATTTTACCTGGTGAAAGAAGTGACGAAGAATTTAAATAAAATGACCATTTAAATGTAACAATAACATCGTTTTACGTTTGTACAAATAATAAAAAATCAATTCATGCTCGTATATATAAAAAAAAAGTTTGCTTTATAGTCTATGTCTAAAAAATAAAAAATAAAAATTTCTAGTAAAGGTGCCAATGTCAGGAGATTTCCCATTATTATCCAACATTTTCCGACAAAACACTGTCAATAGTTTGCATTCGAAATTATTTCAATAGGTACATAACTAGGAGTGACTAGGATTTTTGTACTATTTGTTATATACAAGTGAATTCTAACGTCTATTTTCAACTCCAAATTTCTCAAAACCAGAAATATTGACTTTGGCACTTCTTGCACTAAGCCACAGATTTAAATATGGCGCCACGGTAGCCGAGCGGTTAAAGGCAAAACCTACAAAGCTAATATGTATTGTGGTACTGGGTTCGATTCCCGCTCTAGGCTTCAGTAAAGTATGTTTGCTAGTTGCCTCCGTCTACGACACCTAATTTGGTAGTTGAATGTCAAGTCGGCCTGAAAAATAGGCATTACTTTACTTTACGTTTTTACTTTATATTTAAATAAAATAAAGATTACAAATTACCTCCGCGAATCCCTTAAAAATTTTAGTAGAAATTATTTATAGAGAGAAGAACTTTTAAAAATAACTGAATTGATTAAGCCTGGTTTTATAATTTGTAGGTACAATGTTTACCGTCTGAAAACACCATTTATAAGCCACAGTACATCTTTTAGATTATTTGATAAGAATACCTTTGAAGCTGGGCATAGTCATTGGGAAGATTTAACCAAAGGAATGCATATCAAGTGAGTACTAGTTGTTTGGAATTTCAATCCTATTTTGGATTATAAAGGATATGTTGCAGAACTTTGTATTTTTCCTACTTTCTTATTACGATAAAAAAGTCGTCCCGTGGATTTTATAAGATTGATGATAATATGACTTTTACTTAAGTCATATTCTCCAATCTAAATAAAACTTTAGAATAATAAACATTTTTCAAATTCTGTTTATAGCATAGGAACCTTTAACAGACATATTGTCAATCATAAAGACGATCCGACATTGGTATTCACCTACACACCTCTTTCTGACATTCGTCCAGATCAGTTCTGCTTGGATCCACAGAAAACAACACTTCTAATTCCACGTCCCTTACCAAAAGAAAGTATACGCGAGTTCCCTCAGATATTGGGTATGTATATTGATTTATTATTTAAATATTTATTTAATATGATCACTGGACATGATTACATGCAGCCACACTTATTTAGGATCGGGGTAGTTGACAACCCAAACTGTGTGCTTTGCGGGGACGGGCACATGACAGGAGATCATCTTTTTGAGTGCGAAGCCCTGTCCCATTTGATTGCGACATATACTGACGAGCTCTCTTCAGGAGCTAAAATATATTGGGCTGCGAGACATCTAATGGCAGAACGCCAATGATGTATGGCATTGGAAAAAAAAAAAAAAATTATTTCTATATTTCTAATTTTATAGAATGAGTTGCATTAGCTTTTTATACATCTAATGTTGCTCAAAGTATATATCTTTTTATTTTAAAAAGTATTTCGAACTATTTGCAATATTGAGGAGACTGGCTGTTATTCTGGATTATGTTTGGTTTAGACTGTATTATTAAAACAAAATATCTTGGATACATAGGAGGTCCTGAGGAGTATTTACTAGTTAGATCAGAAGATATAACATTCGATGGAGATGACTGTGACAAAGCTGGTGTTGGTTTTAAAGCATTCGCAAAGCAACCTGCACGTTGTGACAATCTGAGGGGCACCTGTCTTGCTAATCAACCAGCTCATCTTTGGAAACAAGATATAGTAAGTTTAAAGGCATTAATAGAATTTTAAAATGGAATATGATTGAAGGGGTATTGATTTAATTCATGTAAATTAAATGCGTTTATAAATTAATTTTAAACAAATATAGTGTTAAAAATGAACAAGTATTAAATTTATTCATAGATTTAATCCTTTTTAAATGTAGATAAATTTATCTAATTTTAATTTAAGTATGATACTTGTTCTCAGGAAGCAAGAAGAAGCGGAAGGCCGGGTAAATATTTTTTAGAAAACTATGCCAAAGTTTCAGAGGATCCAATTAAATTCCACAAAGAAGTGGGAGATTTTCTATCTTTAGACTTCTCAGGTCCTTATCAAAGCGTTGTTGAAGTTGAGGTACCAATCGATCGAAACGGACTGGTTAGAGCTGAGTAAGTTAGCTTTTGACTATGTAAAAAACAAGAGCGCCATTAAAAGTGTTGGTAATCACTCAATAACATTTATTTATGTCAATTGATAATAAAAAAGTTTATATGCATTCATGATTCATGAGAGGAATATTTCAAACTTTGCCACACGTGAATTTAACCACAATGTTAGTTGATTTTGTTGCTTGAATCCGCGGTAGTACACATTTTTATTGCTCTAAAAGAGTCTTTTGACGTCCGCACTAAATTTTTTTGTTTACTATAAATGAATTCAAAACAGTTTTTCTTATTTTAATCAAAGATTTTATTCGTCATTGTGAGTTTGTTCCACTTCTAAATTCAGAGTTCATCAGATTTTTGAAGAAAATTTGCTTTCTTCTATCCCAAGATATAGAAGATGGGTGGGAATCCATGTTCTGAAAGAAAAGAAACATGCTACGAAGGACACAACCAGGGCCGGATTTTCCTATAGGCTAACTAGGCTTCAGCCTAGGGCTTCAAGATCAAGAGGGGCCTACATTCAAATTGTTAGCAAAATTAAAATTACACTATTCATAAAAACACTACCAATAACAAAGGGAAGGGATTAGCTGTGAGGTTAGCGTACTGGACTCCCACGCGGAGGTCCCGTGTTCGAATCCAGCTGCTGACCCTTAGATTTTCTCTTCCTAGGAGCTTCTTACAGCTCACTGTCCAGTGATGGACAGTTTTGCCTGTAACGAGAGAACACTGTCCGGAGGCCGGCAGTGTACTGAAAAAAGCTCTGGGCGCCAATAACCTTAGATGTTGACGCGCCTTAAATCATTAAAAATAAAAAAAAAGTACTAATAACAACATGTTTCATTTAACATATTGATATATGTCACAGCAGTGATGTATTTTATTATCTCTTATATAAGTTACAAACTTAAAAATGGGAGGCGAAAGGGCCTCATAAATGGAATAGCCTAGGGGCCTCTTTTCATCTAAATCCGGCCCTGGACACAACCACCAAAATTGTTTATATGTTGCGGATATTCCTACAAATGCATGTTTTGTAGGTGTTAAAGAACATTCTTACATTGTTTTCTTACTAATCTATGACATCAGATCCACAGCACAACTGTCCGAGATTTATATAGATGCTACGTGCGAACACCAAACTCGAATTACTATTCTGGTGACCAACAACGGTCTCACATCGTCTGCTTTTTATCCACGCATGAAAGGATGTCCTCCAGAAATACCCATGGTTTGGACAGAAAATGAAGGCCCACTAGTGTATATAGCTCCTCAAAAAATACATAAATACAGATTATCCTTGTATGGAAAACTTCCTGCGACTAGGTTTCATTGTTCCAGTAAGTAAACATTTATTCAATCTAAATTCTATGTCAAATTCATTTCTTCTTATTGGTACATATGTATATATTTTTGGCAAATACATAAAAAGGTTATAGGCAAAAAGGTTATAGTGTTACCTTATAGGAATTTAAAATGGATTCTAGTGATTTCTGTTTAGTTTTTTTGTTAAGTTTATACTAATTTGGTATTTACTTTAAAAAAATAAAATAAAATAAAGTGAGCCAACAATATTAAAGTTGCCTTCGCAAGCTGTTAATATTGCTTAACTGTTTTAATATTATGCTTTCCTTCCATAGTTGAACTAATGAACAAAAAGAAAGAATTAGTAGCAACTAGAAGAATACGCGTCCAGCATTACGATCGTTGTATTTGCATGTGGCACTGTTTATGCGCTTGTATTGGATCAATTTCTGGTCTTAAGTGTGAACACATGTCACTAGAACATTACCATGCTGCTGGTTTTTTTGGAGCCATGCCAATAGATACTGAAGATCCTGCCTATGAACGAGGTGATGCTGGATTTTCACCTTTTGTCCTCAAAGATTTTTTAATTTACGTCGGCTATGTGTATGCCACATTTATAATTATGGGTAAGTGATTGATTTGTTCCATTAGTTTTAGTCACATAACACATACAAAATATGTACAGAGAGAGTATATCTACAATATAAGCCCTTAATGCCCGCTTTCATCACCTTGGTAATGGAATCTACAGAATTTTCTCGTGAAAATTCTCACAGTAAAATTCAGAAGGAAGTCTGAACAAACTCAGCAAAACTTCGGCAGACTCTCTTTTGGTCAGGTGAAAAATCTTACTGAAATATCTAATGATTTATTAATAGTTTTTGTTTAGTGTTTGTAAGCAATTGGCCTGAAAAACATCTCTTGATGCTGTATCAGTATATTTGTAAATAAATGAATTTTTAACATGTTTCAAGTCGGGAGCAAAGGAGGTTGTAAAATAATAGAACTTTATCAGTTTGTAAAACTGTTATAAATAAAATTTAACCACATCCATTATTTCATTCTGAAAGGTTTTGGATTTTCATCCATGTTTGATATTAAATCATCAGGTTTGTGTTTTTGACTTCCATTTATAAAGCATGTGTCCCCTTGTCACCACATATCTGACACCGATTCAGCTGTTGTGAAGATGGATGAAACACCAAAACCATTCAAAATGAACGAAAATGAACAGCTATAAAATAATAATAATAAAATCTTTATTAGGCCAAATTTTAAAAGATAATAAACAAAATATGAAAAAGAATATTAAAATAAAGATAATATTCTTTGTTATACACCATCAGAGGGAGCTGGCATTAATAAAAAACATTTAAAATCAGTAAAAAAAATTGCATTCTAACTTAAAATTATTTTTGCAAACCAAACTAATAGATAATCCATTTTAAATTAACATAAATACCCAGTAGTAATTTTATTAGAACTACTAAAATGGAATGTACAGGGTACTGTTTTGTAGCAAAAATTAAAAATTAATTTCCTGGCCTAGGAAATATCTGTATTACCAAGCCATTTTACAATATTTAATCAAAGCTTTAAAATCTTGAACCTTTTAAATAGTTTATTAATTCAATTCGGGTAAGAACAGCTTTTTAAACCACTGTACGCAATAATCTTTTAGTATTGGACAGATTGCAATGAAGTGATAGAGATCCTCCTGCTGTGAAAGGTTGCAAAGCAAACAGAGAATTGACGCCCTTGTTGCGTAACGTTTGTAATTTAAACTAAATTATCCCCTTCTTGCTTTTATGATCCAGCTTAGATCATTTATGGAGAGCCATTCATTTATGAAGTTTTAGTTGAATTTTAAAACTTTATAAATTACAGATGTTTTAGAGGAGGTAGTTGCATTTATGCAATCTTTTTTAAATTTCATACTTAATTTCTTTTTTAAACTAAAACTATTATTTAGGATGTCCAGATTGACAGCATTTACATCAAATTAAATTCCTTGTGAGTGATACAGTTCATTTTAAACCTTGAACCAATGTAAAAAAATTTTTATCGCAAACTGGGCAAGAATTTTCGGATATCAGCAGTCAAGGCATTTCCATTACTTTTAAAATATATTTATGATACAAATTAGAGTGAAAGAAAATAATGGGCAAAGCTTTGTCACGAGATTACATTAAAGAGGATAATGTAATATTAGGTAAATAACTTTTTTCACCTTACTATTTCAGGTCTATTGAAATTTCTAATTGGATTGTTTTTTGTGACGGTAGCAAATTATGGTATGTGGTTACTTTTTGAATGTGAAGCAAAAAACATGGACAATTATAAAGAATCATATTGGGCGTTCACGCATCTAGTGAGAGATTCACAATCTTTCCCAATCAGCCCAGCTGGCCGATCAAGACAAATCCAAATACTACCAAAGTAACCTACTTTACAATAAATAATGGTTGCCAGTTTGTAAATCGTGAAAGTTAATATTTTGTTTTTTGTTTTATTCACTGCTTACTAGGACTGCTCAAGCGTTTGTAAATATTTTATTTTTTTGTATATTGCCTGGCATTGTTTTGTTAAAACTGCCATGTGCCTTCTGCAATGTGTTGAGTGTGTCGTGCACATTATTAAAAATAGAACTTCTAAAAACAGAATGGATACGAAAATGTTGCTCATTACCGTGTTGCAAAATTTTATCACGCTGTTTGCGTAGAACAAATAAAGCTTGCAGAAAGAATTTTTGGCTACCTCTATGCTGCTTTGTGAATCCATTCTTTTTATACAGTCTTTGTAGGCGTAAAAAGAAAATCGAGTCTAGAGAAAGTAAGGTAATTAATTGTGATCTTATTATATTTTGTAATATCACTTTTTTTTTTATGATTAATTTATTTAGAAGAACATAAGTAACACTATAAGTAACATCCTTATTGTCGTACTGTTAACGTGAGTAGAAATTGAAGCCCATCTTCCTTATAGGAACGTCAGTCACTTCTTCGGGATCTTGCAACCCCATAGGAAGTTCAGCCTAAGAATACGAACAAAATTTACCTGTAGACAAGCCCACTGTTGGATCTAGTACTTCTTGTGTGCAAGTATTTAGATCAGCACTCACCTAGAAAACTCCTCTTCACTACAAAATACACTCGTTCATTCATGCGTTCCACAAATTTTGAATGTCTGTTTTCTTTTTAACGCTAACTAAACCGCCGAACTGCGTCTTTTAGGACATTTAGATCTCCTAAGCGAATCTAATTGTAATCTTAACAGGTTTTATATACAAACTATCCAAAAATAAAGAATACTTTTGGCGAAACCGTTCTATTTCAAATAGTTCCTCCTTAAACTCAGATGCATTTTTTTTTTTTAACTTCTACATTTAACCGCTTCAAATCTTTTATTTATTATTAATAATTTTTTTATAGGTAGTTCTTCTTTTGAGATGATTTTTTTTCTTTACATACTATTTGCCAGCTACTTTCTTTTCAGAATTTATTTATCTATCGTTACATTTTTACTATCTGTCTTTCAGCTGTTATTTATTATAATCCTCCTCTCCATCTTTTTGTCATATTACTATGGTGTCTTTCCTGTCTCTATCGTAGTTAAAAAAAAAAGAAATCCCCAACAGTTTATGCTTTAAGGTACTTAATCTAGAAATTTCGAAATATTTTCTGAGCAATACTATAAGTGCCTTTACTATTGTAAGACAGAGGTCGGCCATACCCAAGTACTGGCAAAGAATTTAATTTTTTGTAACATTTATTTTAGGAACAGCAACTTGTTAAAGGAAATAAAAAATGTAAAGTGCATATTCGCGTAAAGGAAAGTGCTTCAGAGGTAGATCGACCTCATACAGTACAATACTTTGAATATATGGCTTCAACTAAACATGGTAAGAGATTATTGAATTCTTATTGTACCTATAGATTCACAAACTAAAGATTTTTTCAATTTATTATTAATTTCATACTAAAAATGCTGATTAATTCTCTCTTTAGTATGCCGTGATACTAAAGTGGTATTTCAAGTCTTGTAATTTTGTAGATCTTAACAGAATTAGGTATTTCTTTAAGTTGCAAGTTTGGGCATCTCCTCAATTTATTCATGTTTAAAACAGTTTGGTATAACTTTTATTGCATTTAACTGCAGTTAAAATACTGCTTTTAAATGAGAACCTAATGAACCAGCTACCAATAGGAGTTTCCAAAATAACAGTTAAATGGTTATCAACACTCATACAACTGTCCTGCCGGACAGTTTTAATTAGTTTTTATATTAGCAATTTACTTAATTAAGCAGTAAATGGTGCAAACATTGCAGCCAGAATCGTGTGAAGTAAAATTGACGCTGGGGCAACAAGGTTTATTTACTTTTTTTTACTCCAAACAAAGAGAGAATATTGTAACCGTGTCCAAGTTTTTGATATTACCAGAAAGAGTTGTTTTAAGGTTTCTTCAGTTCAAAAATTGGTTTTTAATAACTATGTGTTTGAATCTAGCTCAAATATGAGTAGTCATAAGTGGCTAAAATTTTGTATTTTCATTTACCTACCTCCAAGAGAACTGACTTGATGAAATTCTTCTTGCCGGAATTATCATTTTGGAAAATTAATTTTTACTTTTTTGAAATTTTCCCGAAAATGGCTCCAATATTGCCCAACTTTTATTAGATATATTTTCTAAGGAATATTGGATTAAGGATATTTTTGGAGGACTACTTCCTCCGAAGAAGTTTACTTCTTAAGTGGCCCATAACATTAAGGTGACTTAAATGATTGCTGAAATTCCTAGATTGAGTTGAAAGGAGTGAGCGAAGTGAGGATTTCTTGATTTTTATTCTACTCATTCAACGGCTTAGCAGTTTTGCATTTAACTTTTCGGAAAATCGGTTTTAGGAAAGTGTCTGGAAGAGGTTTTTCTTTTGGGGATGGATTCTCTTTAAGTCCCCAATATTTTCCGTGTGTACATCCAGAATATTATTATTCAAACAGATTAAATATTTTTAACCGGGATAATCTTCTTTTTTTTTTAAAACAAAATATAAAAACCGATCGTTTCAGCTGATTAGAGCGCTATCTAAAATTTGACACCTGGGAAGGGCCTCCTCTGCATATAGCTCTGATTACAGCAGTGATTCTCTACCCATTGATCATGGGCCAGAGTTGGTCTGCGAAAAATATGACTTCCTTGCAAGCAAATTTCTTAAATTTGCAAAGTTACAACAGGGCCAGAAAGACCTGAACGAAGAGTATCCAGACTTTACTTGTTAGTTATCAGTTACGTATTTATAGTATCACCAATCTGTTTTATAAATACTACAATTTTCAATCTTTTATTGTTATTATTAAGTAGAAAAACTCCTCCAGGTTGGGGGTTGAGCGCAGGGCCAACCGACCCTGCCTCGGAAAAAACCATTGTTACGAACCAAGAAAAACATTTTTAGCTAAAAAATCTTGGTTACTTACAATGCTCACCAAACTTCTAAGGGGTTTCTGCTTTTGTTCTACCACTCTATGAGCGTGCAGAAATCTGATCAACTTAGAGGTGGACCCCTGCTGCTTAACGATTTCTGAAGTTGTTGCTTAGAAGAATAGCAAGAACAATGTAGTAAAACAGTATAGTAAACTCCCATCATTAGCTTCTTCCAAACTGCTGCAACTATCTCTTATATTATTCCAACATAAATGTTGTGAATAGTTATTCTTTAGTGATTTTGGGGTAGCACTTTCTTATTCTCTAGTTTAGTCAAATATATCTTTCAATTAAATTTTTTTAACGCGCTAGATTAAACTTAAAACCATTTGACAAAATGAGCAGATTTCCTGCATCCAGCCCGTTATTATGTATTCAGTAAGTTCCAGTAAATATTCTCTTCTACGTTAAATTGTTTAAATTATGGCAAACAAAGGTATTTTTTTTATTTATTTATAAAGTTTAATTCTGTTTAACTTAAGTTCATTTGGAAAGCATTATTTATAGATTTTTTTCTGTTTGAATGTAGAATATTCTAAATGTATTGTTTAGGTAATAATGATGAAGATAAATTGCTGCTGCCTTCTGAAAAAAATCCATTACGAAAGGATTGCAAAATGTCGAATAAAATTCCATTTTCGGTAGATGACGTGCTTCCGAATAATTATGAAGATATGATTGCTAATGTGTCTTATATTGTCAAAGCCAGTGACTATCCAAGTAATTACTTCTTTCTCATTTAGTTATTTTTTTAATTAAATTTGGCATATGTTATCTCAGAAGTTTTTTCTTTAAAGATCTTCCACATATTATTCAACGACGTGTCAATTTTTTTTCAGATTTAGACATAAAAACTATAAAATATGTTGTGAAAAATGTGAAGAAAGGATTTAACCACGTTATGGATCAAGTTATTAAAGCATACAAAACACACAAGCACAACCAAGGTAATATTTTATTAGAATAAATAAGTAACCATTAAATGCTCAATGTTCAATATTGTAAACTTTATTGTAAATGCTCAAATTCTGTGAGTGAATTCTGTGTGGCTATTAGGAGGCAAGCTAACATCTTAGTGAATCTGTTGTAGTATAATTCCATACTGCTTTGTCACCAGCATAAATCTTTTAGGAGTAATTAGCAATAGCGATATTGTAAAAATGGAATTGAAAAAATTTAGAATTTACCTAACTTCTAATTTCTACAGTTTAAAAATATGTCTAGCTGATTTAGTTTTGTATATTTTATAGTGTGTACTGAACAAACTAACATGAATTACCTCGTTCATTTTTCATGAACAAGCATTGTTTATTTCAGATGTTCGGTCAGTGATAAAGGAAGTTGAAGAAATGAAAAACAAAATGATTAAAAACGTTGTTAGCAATGTATCGAAGGCTGCTATTCAAAAAATCTTAAAAAATAAAAATGGAATGAAAGAAAATTCTGGTAAACAAAATAATTGATATTTATATGTAAATATAATTAAAAAAATAAATTTGAAATTTGGCATGTAGCTTCCATTTGGGCCCTAGCTGTTCTCTATGAACGGATTTTGTGGAAATGGTATGTTTAATCGGAAAAACAGCTGCATAAACGGAAAAATTTAAAAATCAGTGAAGTTGCATATCCGATGTCACTTTAGTATTTGCTTTAGTTGTTAAGCCGGCAGTGACCTAGAACGCCTAAAAGAAAAAAGGCCAGCAATGCCTGTGAATACACTAGACCGTTGTTAATGTTCTTAACAAACGATCTCTACATGTTTCAAGTATATTGTGCTAGTGTCGAGCTGCCATGTAAATGTTATTGAGTTGTCATACCTGGTATATATCTCAGAGATGTCATCATCACTGTTGAAGAGAGAGAGATTCGTCAAATTTTCGCCGAGAGAAGTAATAATTATACAAGTTCTCTGACTAATGAATTTTTTTTAGTTTTATCTTCTATCATTTAGTGGGAAACTATCTTTCGTTGTTAAAGTACGTAGAAATAGAATAAAAAAAAAACTACCTGGTTGGAGATTCAACTAAATTGTTCTTTGACTACCAGGTCATGAAAAATCTGCGGTAAAGCCCATAGCTGAACAAGTGGTGGTTTTAATTGATCGATGTTTTAAAGAGATTATCAAAAGAAAAAGTGGAGAAGCAAGACTAGCTAAATTATATGACGGAGATATTAAGCCAATGGATAACTTAATTGCAAATAATACGTTCGACCAAAACTTACAGTTCCAATCAGGCAACAAAAATAGATATTTCAGCAAGACTTAAGAATATATGAGTTAGCTAAAGCCTAACGTTATAAGGTGAGAATAAGTAATTTTTCAATATTAATGTAAAATAAATGTGAAAAAGTTTCTAAAATTCTGCCCTTAAATACTAATAATTAAATAATGGGATGGAGATACTTTTGATTTTTATGGCAATTTGCATATCCCGTTAAAGCTGATTGAAGTACATCTAGAAATGTTGGTTCTAATTTAATCCACTTAATTATTAATCAAACATGTTCTCTTACGATCTCCTTTTTGCCATATTTCTGATGCTGAGAACACAAATGCTTGTGTGAATTTAATATTGAGCTATAAAATAATGAAGAATATATAATTTTGGTTTAATAGTTTATTAATTAATAAGAACTGGCAGTAAAATTATTGAGATTGTAATGGACCTTTCTAATTTCAAGGGAAGTAAGAAACAGACCCAAATTTTCAAAAATTATCACAGGAAATTCACGTTTTGAAATCTCAGAGTCAAAAGTGGTATTTAAAAATTAGTTTGACTTGCAACTTGTAACAACTAGTCTGTAAATATCTTAGGCAGTTGAAGGACACCACTTGCATTCCTTTTGTTTTGATAAAACACTAACTCAATTCTCAATAATATCTGTAACTGACTAAAAGGACTAAACGGCTAAAAAGAGATTGCGAGTTCAATTAAACTTTTTTAAATTATATAGTATTTAAAACTATACGGTCGGTAGCGAACTGCTTTGGACGGTCCTAACAGACTGACAAGAGACTCTTTTCGCCATACTGGCACGCAACAAACACAATGAATATCTGGAATTGTACCATTTTATTCAAACTGACCAGTAGGACAGTTGTAGAGGGTTCTTAGTCAAAAACTGTACTTTTTAACCATGTAGATTTCAATAATATCGAGAAAATAGTTGCCAAAAGCGGAAAATCGCTTATTCAGAACTTACAGTCGATTAAAAGAAGAGGTCTTTTGGATTTTTAGTTGAAGGAAAAAAACATTTCTAAATAAATTATAAAACATTTTTACTATTCAAAGTTAATGAATTAAACTAACCCTGAAGTAGCAAAGATGTAGCACTAATGTTATTTTGTAAATAATAATTACACTATAAAAGGTTATTTGCTTCCAAAATAATAAAAACATAATTGAAATTTAAAATTAAATAATTCATAATAAAGTCTTACCTTATTTAATTAATATCTTACCAGCATCTCAACAGATCACACCAGTCCAATATCACTTGACACTTGACACAATTTAAAATAATTCACAACACTATCCGCACCAAAACTGTTTATCACGAACTAAGTATAACTTAAACACAATTTATAAAACCGAACTTCACTTTAACACTTACTAATCATCACTTAAAAAAATCACGTTAACAAAAAGACACTTAGAAAAAACTTAGTCAATTTGTTAAGTTGTAAATGTGATTAAGGCTCACAGAGCTAGATAATTCTTTGATTTTTGTGTCGTTTTATATATCATATTTTCTGTAACTTTGAAAAGTTTTGGACTTTAATTGATCAAACAGAGGTTGATTAATCTGTTTGATGAAAAGGAAACATAATTGAAGTCAAATCCTCTACACTAAACTGGTTAATTCACTCTGATGAGGAATGAAAGTCAGTAGCCAGTCAAGAATACAGTGAACATGCTTCTTGCTACGATGACATTATTATGCTCTTTCAACCAACTACGTTTTAATAGTTTTTAAAAAATTCTGAATTTCGAGTAGTATTTGATTTTGAGTAGCTAATTCTCACTAGACTTTTTTGTTTTGTTTTAGAGAAACGGCATCTTGATGGCATTTATATAATACTATTTCCGTTAATGGATAAAAAAAATTACAGTTGTGTTCAGGAGGTAACGATGTATGGCCCATTAATTAAATCAATAATTATATATTATTAATAATCAATTAATAATAATACCCCGTGGACTTGAAACAATCAATAAAGTTTAAATATCTACAATTATTATTGTGTTTTTATCGTAAGATTGATTATTTAAGAGAAATAGTATATAAAGAGGGTTTTTAAATGTCGATATTTAGTGAAATTTTGTAACTATTCTGAGTCTGAGACTGTAAACATTAATATGGCAGCTTCTACTGCGACAGTCGAGTTGTAACTTTGACTGTTGCGAATGATTGGTTAATTTATTAGGTTTACGTATTACAAAGTTCCTAATAAAATGGTTCCTTCAGACACCGAAAAGTGTAAATTTACTAATCTAGTTTGGATAAATGTATGATTGAAGAATAGAGTATTGCAACTTGAACAAACCTTGACAGTATTCCTCCGCTGTTCAGCTCAAAAAAACAGAAAGTTTAGTGCTATTAAGAAATCAACGGGCATGATGTTTTGCTTCGCAAGCAAAGGCTCATTTTGCCTGTTATGTTACTCTGAACTTATTTAATTTATTTATTTAGTTAATATCTCTTACTAGATTAAATTTAAATTAATTATAAATTTTGTAATCATGTCAAAATTTCGATTTTTAGTTTTCAAAAGAAATCTCCTGAGTCCAAAAAAAAAGTGGTCTTCAGAAAATCATCTGTAAGTGTGTCTTTTGCATGTGCATGAGCTAAATATTTAAAAATCGTAAACCCGCAGGAAACTGCGTTTATATTTAAATAGGATAAAAAAATAATTGCCATTTCAGTCGTGATACATTTATTCTGCCGAGCTTTCGACCTAGGAACTAGGCAGAATAAATGTATCACGACTGAAATGGCAATTATTTTTTTATCCTATTGAAACTATGAATCAGTCACCAAAATTAATGGACAACAATTTATGTTTAAATTTAACTTTAAACTTCTCACCAGGGTACCTTACAGAAACTTAGCTTATTAAACTTCTTCAACCTGACGTACCAATTTACGGAATGCATTTCCTTTTTTCCTTTTTTTTTTTGGCGATTTCCTTGAAAACAGCTCCAAAAATGTCCTCCAAATTTTGTATATACCTAGTTCTCATGGTGGTTTATTTTGGATCATTTTTCTAGAAAAATTCGGTTGAGTTCGCTTCTTTGGTGGGTTCATTTTTTTTCTACACAAAGCCATTTTAATCTCTACTTCATGTTATAAAGAAGGATTAAATGAGTTGTTAATACTTAAAGAGTTTTGTAGGAAATCTTATTACCACCATCTTTGTGCCACCTTAACGCAATACAAGATCTTGTCCCTCAGATCTCTATATTCCTGTCACACCGTACTTCATCTTTCGACGAATCTTTCCTAATTAGCGCTACCTCTTTCTGGAACTCCTTACCATTGCTCCTACCCTGTTCATAAAGATGAACAGGGGATGTAAAGACATCTTCTTTCTACTCAGCTTCCACCGAAGTAATAATTGAATGCATTAATTTTCTTAATTTTAATTCTTATTTTTGTAAATACTTGCTTAATTTTTGTACATAAATCTCTAAAATGCAGGCCAATCCAATAGGGCCTCCAATGTTACGTTTTTATTCTTAACGGGACAATAGTCCCAGGGTAATAAATTTATTTTCATTCATTCATTGATTCATTGAATGTATTTTTCACTTTTTTCCCAAAAATGGTGTCGAAAATGGCTCCATTTTTCTTTAATCTCCGAACATAGTACTTGTTGGCTCTATCACTTCGTCGTTTTCCCATAAAAATTGGATTCAGGGCACTTATGAAGGGTACTTCTAGGTGAGGATTCTGATTAGATGTTCCTTGAGAGCACCGTTTCTTTATAATTAATGGTACTGCGTGTTATATATGTTATAAAAAGAAGGGTCAATGTGCTGCTAAAATTTCGATTTCAAAAACTGCATAACTGGATGTACAACTGTAATGAATGGGTTTTTCATTTTCTGAGATTTTTTTCCCCTTAAAGTGCAATTTTGGAGTTAAATGTTGTTTTATAAGGTGGATAATGTTAGTAAGAAAGATTACAAATCGGTGTTTGCAAAAAATGGGTAAGTTAGAATTTTGAAAATTAAATTTAGGGAAACGTTGTGCATGAGTTTGCACCAGATTTTGGTTTAATTCTTACAGTATTTGCTTTTCATTATGCGAAGTTTCATCTGATAGTTTTAGATAACTGGAGGGTATTTTGAATCGCAGTTGAATGGTTATTCTTCATGGACGTGAAGAATAGACCAGTTTTTCTCTGTAGAAGTTTCGGGTTTCTTTTGATTGTGATTTTTCTTTTGGTAGTGAAGTTAGCAAGTCAAGTTGGAAAGAGGTTATGATTGTGCGCTGCCAGTATTGTGTTTAAGGCTGGAAACATAGTGGAGCGGCGCTGATAGCGAAGAGCGAAGCGGCAAAAACAAAAACTAGAAATAGATAGAGTTGCTCTATCTTCGCTTTGCTCGCCACTATGCGCGGTCCCATATGTTAACTTGTGTTTGATTTCGCCGCTTCGCTCTTCGCTATCAGCGCCGCTTTGCTCGCCGCTCCACTATGTTTCCAGCCTTAGACTCTAGATTAGCGCTAGAGGTTACTGTAAAACTGGGGAAATTAGGATATTCTAATCTGTTTAACTTTATAGCCTTTTCATCTTCCCAAATGTCCCATTTTTCGCATTTTAGTGTAACTATCATCAGTGCAGGTGAAATATCATTTATAAACACGCTAAAAATTAATTAACGTTTAATCAAATTACCTTGCTAGAAGAAAATAAGCCCAATAGAATTGTAGTAAGTGTGGGATTATCCAAAAAAAATTTTTGCCTAATCGAGTAAAATCACATAAATTATTTTTTTTTTTAAAAAATCGCCCTCTTCTTAATTCACAGTAGAAAGTGGGGACCATGTGTTTAACGCGATGTAGAAGCGGCAGACGTCTAAAAATATTAGTATGACCGTGCTAGTGTCCGTGAACACAAGTCGTCTTGTGCAGAGAACACTATTCAACATCGCACTGAATTTACGGGTCCATGGTAATAGTTAAACTTACTGTTATAATGTCGATTAATGCAATACCAGCCGTCATCATCTTATTTACATGACATTGCAAGGTATTGTCTCCCAATTTATTATTAATAATGGCCCTTAAGGTTGATGTAAATTAGATTTATTACTATAGATTAGTGTTACTTAAGGTAAAGTGAGTCGAATTTTTTCTCTGTAATAGAATTACCGAAAACTTTGCTACTGATGTTTCTTTTATTTGATTGTTTAGGTTAAATTTTCAACACAAGCATTGATGTAATCAACTTAGTTCTGTTTATTTTTATAACAACTTTTTGTATAAAAGTAAGATAGTGCTTCCATCAATTTGCCAAATTGTGTACAACTTTCAAACGTAAGATTGAAATTTTTTTGACTGAATTTTTGTGAGAAAGTTTAATAAAAGATTCAGAATTCATTTTGTATTAGAATAATTTTCTTTATTTGTGCATTATTTAAACAGCTTAACGTTTGAATCAGCGGCAAAAGTAATAGCTTACGAGGGTCGTTGGAAAAGTCCGTGCAAAAATAAAAACTACTTAATTTTTTGGGGTAAACCTTTTTTATTTTTCAACATAGTCTCCTTTTAGGCTTATACACTTCGTCCAACGCTGCTCTAGTTTGTTGATCCCTTCCGAATAATAGGATTTGTCCAAGTCTGAAAAATAGCCATTCGTTTCTGCAATCACCTCCTCGTTTGAATAAAATCTTTTTCCCGCCAGCCATTTCTTCATATTGGGGAACATATAGTAGTCCGAGGGAGCCAAGTCTGGAGAATAGGGAGGATGTGAAACGAGTTGGAACCCTATTTCCATTAATTTTGCGACCACACCTGCTAAGGTATGAGCTGGTGCGTTGTCGTGATGGAAAAGGACTTTTTTGTGGGCCAATCGTGGGCGTTTTTCTTGCAGCTCGGTTTTCAAACGGTCCAATAACGATGAATAATATGCACCTGTAATAGTTTTACCCTTTTCCAGATAGTCGATGAGGATTATTCCTTGCGAATCCCAAAAGACAGTCGCCATAATCTTTCCGGCCGAAGGAACGGTCTTCGCCTTTTTTTGGCGCAGATTCCCCCTTGGTAACCCATTGTTTAGATTGTTCTTTGGTCTCAGGAGTGTAGTGATGTATCCATGTTTCATCCACAATGACGAAACGACGCTTAAAGTCCTGCGGATTCTTCTGGAACAGCTGCAAACCGTCCTTGCAACACTTCACACGATTTCGTTTTTGGTCAAGCGTGAGCAATCGAGGCACCCATCTTGCGGATAGCTTTGTCATGTCCAAATGTTGATGCAAAATATTATGTACCCGTTCATTCGAGATGCCCACAGCACTAGCAATCTCACGCACCTTCACTCTTCTGTTATCTATCACCATATCATGGATTTTATCAATGATTTCTGGAGTAGTAACCTCAACAGGGCGTCCAGAACGTTCAGCGTCACTTGTGCCCATATGGCCACTCCGAAAATTTGGAAACCACTTATAAAGTGTTCTAATCGAAGGTGCAGAGTCACCATAATGTTTATCAAGCTTCTCTTTAGTCTCCTGTGGCGTTTTGCCTTTCATAAAGTAGTGTTTAATCAACACACCAGAAATTCTTTTTCGTCCATTTTTTGAAAATCACTCGACTTCCTCGATTCAAACGAATGCCAAACACAAAGAAATAGACCGATCTGGCTGATACTTGGTGTGTGTTCATCCAAGAGATGCTACTAACTAAACATAACCTCGATACGCGCCAGTAGTGCTATCTCTCTGACTTTGCACGGACTTTTCAAACGACCCTCGTAAAAATTCGACTTCAGACACAACTGCCAGTTCCTAAAATTTAATTGAAATTCCGCCCTCGCTGTTTATCCTCTTTTTAAATCAATAACATTATGCTTCATTTCCTGTATTCTGTTTCCCATCCCTCAATCGGCAGCTTATTCGTCAATTGTGATGGTGAACAGTATCATCTGAAATCATGCACTCATCAACATGGACTTATCAAATCTTCACATTTCTTCTAAAGAAAATGAATCAATCAGTTCATTTTCACTTCTCTTTTTTTTTCATTAAATAAATTCCAATAAAATTGGGTATTTTTAAGTTTTTCAATTTCGATTTAAAAAATAAATACATTTCCAACTTTTTTCTTTTTTTTTTTAAATAGCAATAATAAAAAAACGCTGCTCTTGATATCGAAATCGATCAGGAAACATTTTAACGACTTTAAAATTCAGGCTTTTTTTTTTATTTATTTTGTAATTTACAATCTGTATACATATATACAACAAGTAAATAGGATGTAAATAAGATGAACTGGTGCGGGAAGAGCAGGAGGAGAGAAAATACCCAGTGGTAGCACTCTCCATATGAGATAGGGGAATGTGAAGAGGAGAATATGAGGAGGAGAGAGCAGAGATGGGAGAATAATGACGTTTAGTTCTTCAGTCAGTAAGGAAGCCACGGGGCTACTGGCGATTCAGCCGTCGAGGAGTATTGTTAGGGATGTCAGAGAACGTGAGTGACTGTACAAGAGGATTTGAGCTAGTCGAGAGAGCAATATGGTATTTTTGATATTTAGTCTTGGCGAGTTGGTCTATGAAGGGAATGTTGAGGTCGTTGTGAAGGGTGAGGTTAGTTACCGTAGAAAGGAGCGTCAGCTATATGTCGGAGGAGTTTTGACTGAAATGTCCTGTACCGTTCGTATGTTTGTAGTTTTCGCTGAACCCCACAGCTCTAGTCCGTAAGTCCACATAGGTTTGAGGATAGTGATGTATATTAATCGTTTGAGTTCAATGGGAAATTTAGAGCGTAGTCCAAGAAGTCTAGTTTAGCACGTTTCGCCGTTGCTTGTCTTTTAAGTGGGTTCCACGTGAGTCTTTTTTCTATAAAGAGCCCAAGGTAGTGCTTCAGATCTGTACAAGAAAAAGGATTGCTGTTGAAGAGGACAGGTGGACAGAAGTCCCGCCGGAGAGTAAACGTGGCATGCTGGTGGCATTTCTGTGGGTTCCTTTTAATCCGCCACTTCTTGGTCCAGGATTCTATTTTATGTAAGTGTGTCTGTAACTTGTATGAAGCTGATGAAAGATGTGTACTAAATTCAGACATTAAATAAAAAATCTCTATTCAATCATCATTTTAATCTTTGTAAATACCATAATACTTTGTAAATAATTTAATTTTTATCTTCCTCGTTTTTATGTGTGGATGATAACTTTTTTGTCTCTTAAATTTGTTAGAATCTCTGTAATCACCCTTCGGAAGATAATATTGTTTACAATGTGTAATAACTTAAGGTTAAAAAATAACCCATGCGAGAGAAAAGTTGTTCAAATTGTTCATTTAGTGCAACTCAGTTGGTCAAGAAAAGTTTCAGTATCCTTGGAAAATGTATTCAAGTAACTTGTAATGAGGTACCAAGTTGATTAAATGTAGGATCAGTTAAGAGAAAAGTGTTCTAGTTGCGGACAGAGAATAGCGCCGAATCACCACAAACAAACCTTATCAGAGGTGACGAACAAAGATTTTGGTTTGTAAAATTTTAATTTGACTGTAAAAGCTGCATATTTCTCCAACAAAGAAAGAATGGTATCATGTTATTTCTCAAAAAATATATAAAGCGAACTATCCCTTCATGGGCAATTTTCTGCAACAAGAGATGACTGCCTGGAAATGAGAGTCTAGTGAGAAAGTTCCAGGTGCTGGAGGCCATCGATGCCCCCTTTAAACAAAAAAAAAAAATATGCAAAAAAATAGATGAATTCCTTTTTATGCGCTGGAAAATACGAATAGTAAGCAAGGGAGATTGCAAGGGGCAGTTAGCCTCTGGTGCTGGGGAAATTCAAGAAAGAGACGAGATCAGGAAAAAAAGAGGACGTTGAGTTCTTGACTGGGATTTACTGTTGGAAGTAGCTGGAACTAGGAATAATTTATTGTACGCTGCTGTCTTAAGTGACGGAATGCAGACTAGAAGAAGAATTGTGTAGAGGATTTGGACAGAGTGAGATGGAATTTAGATTTAGTTTGGTGAAAGAAGGCAAACAAAGAGTGTCCTTTCGCAAGAAACTTCCTTAGCTTTATCCTGAACTCTATTTAAGTTAGGACATTTAAAGCAAATTATAAAAAAATGATTTTCGGTAAGATTGTTGTTTGAATGTGTGAATTATTATTATTGTTACAAAAAACAATATTAATTCTAGACATTTATATGGGCAAAACTGTCCATCATGGGCAGTGAGCTGTAAGAAGCTCCTAGTAAGAGGAAATCTAAGGGTCAGCAGCTGGATTCGAACTCGGGATCTCCGCATTGGAAGTCCAACGCTAACCATTGGAGCAATCTCTTCCCTATTAACCAGTTAAGCTTGTTTGACGTGTACACATGTCACACCGAATCTCTATTAAGGTGCGTTCGACGTGTATAAAAACTCGAAATTTTAAAAAAATACAATAAGAATATTATTTGGTGGGATGTTTCCTTTATCTTACCAATAGAACTGCCAAGTATCTTTTTCGGAGGGGTGCAGGGAGCCAGCCAAATTATAAGTGCTTGGTCTCCGCATTAGAGATTGGAAATTAAGGACACAAATAAAAGCTCTCAACCCTTGTGCAATGCCGTTTTTAACCTTAGATAGAGGTTCAGACCTCAGTACGAGCATGATTTCATTTTGCACAGAATTCAAAGCTCTTTTCTTTCTTGTAAAAGCACTTGCAAGCCCCAGAAATTGCAGAAAAAGTGCTTGCAGTGACTATTACGACAAGTTGTAAACTTTTGGTTGTTTTGCCCTGCGTTCGACGTGTATACACGACTGTGGGGGGTGTTTTTTAAAACTAAATTCCACGCTTAACTGGTTAATATTATTTTTAATATTTATTACCATTCTTTAAGAAAAAAATGTTTTGTTTTTTACTTTTTTCGCAGCAGGAATTGTGAGATCTAGAATCTCTCTCCTTATATCTACAGATATTCAGAATTCAAAAAAATTTCCATGATATTTTTTGTATTGTTCCAAGATCAATGTCCATTCTATTAATCAAATATTGACGACTAAAAAAAATAAAACAAATTGGAGAGTTGATTGTGTTCGTTGAATGCGATGAAAGGACACTGGTTTTAATAATGAACGAGATGATAAGAGCGACTAACCCGTGAACCCCCTAGGGTCAATTAAAAACCTGTATACCCACAGCTGTCACCTACTAACCTAAATATAATTCTAAACGCTGGAGAAAAGGATGCTCGCTCGCCCGCTATCTTTATTTCAAATATTTTTCTCTTAATTGAAAAAGCAGTATTTTTTTTTAGCTTATAACAAGCAGTAGATTTTTATCAAATGGCAGTCCAATAGAATTGTACTATATTTTACTAATAGTTCAAAACAAAATGATGAAGAAAAGTTGCTCCTCTCAAGGAAAAGGACCTTTTTTTCTGCGGGGGATATCCTTAAAAATAACTCTTTAATCTATTTTACGAATTTTCTGTCCTTTCTTTGACACTACCACATCATTAGCTAAACAAATATGGAACACTTGGTATTGTACAAACGTCGAACTGTCGCTAATATATCTGAAACTTCCGCACGCTTTTCATGAAAATCTAGCTGATCAGAACAAACAGAATATCCAATCCTGAATCTCCTGTATATCTATTCCATCTTATGCTGAAATCCTTTCTTTCTTAAAGTTGAAGCTAACTTACCAACTTAATGCTACTTAGAGAGAGAACCGCTTAAGAAAACTTGGCTAGTTTAATCAATTAAAATGAAGTTAAACGTACACCTGGTATAATTAGCAATACACGCTTCAGGATGTGAATAGTTGGCATCAAGTACAGGGTGGAGCAAAAGGTATGAACCGGTTTTAAAGGGATGTAAAACAAAAACAATTCAACTTACAGAAATTATGTTTATGTTTGATCTTTGCAAATAAACGCGGTAAGTGGACTGTATAGAATAGGGTGTAGTTCGTTAAGCGGGCAATCAAATGAAATTATACAAATAGAATGAAATAATAAGGCTTACCTTGCAAGATGTGGACACTGGCGTGACACAGCTCTAAGGAAACGGAAACCCCAAAGGGAAAAGAGAGTCGACTCCCCCACCCCCTGGCCCTAGATACCTTTGTGAGCGTAGATTATGTCCTCTTGACTAAAGGCGAGCTGATTGAAGGCCAAATAGGCATTAATATTCTTTATAGCGGTGAACATGCGGTGTAGCGAGAATAGCGGAAAACTGCGTACCCGTGAACATGCGGTGTAACGAATAGAAGTGAACACGGGATAACACTTGAAATTGCGGTGTAACAGGAAGAGTAGTAAACTTAGCACTCGTACAGTTTCGGTGAACGTGCGGTGTAACGAGAATAGCGGAAAACGGAAAACACTTCCGTACGAGCGCCAGAGAACCGACGTTACGAACAGACTGCGGTAAACGACGAAGAGAGACTCACTCACATACTGAGAGGTGACTGCACAGAGCAAAGAGCAGCCGAGAACAGTCGTAAGCACGATAACTGCCGAGGTCGATGCGTGCGATGCGGTTAGCATACATTGGAGGACAGAAAGGAGTAGGAATGAGCTTGAACAGTTTATATTGTTTAATTCAGTACAGAATCTAGTTTTTTACATTAAGTTTGAAAGATGATATCACGTAGGTGGCAGCCGCCAGCCGCGATGCACTCTTGAAGGCGAATTCTTAAGTTTTCAACCGCTCTTCTGCACATTTAGATGGGTATTGCCGTAACTTCCTATCTGATTCTGTCCTTAAGTTCTTCCTGGGTATGTGGACGATGTTTAAAAACTTTTTCCTTTATCTACCCCCAAAGGAAAAAATCACAAATGCTAACCGTCCTGTCGCCGCTGAGCGCTATGTGATAATGATGGAAGAGTTTTTTGAACCTAAGCTGGAAGAATTGTGTGAAGCAACTAATCTGGGAGACATCTGGCCAGGACGGGGCTACATCCCACGCTGCTAGGATTTCAATGGCGAGATTGAAACGAGTGTTCCCCCAGCGCCTCGTCTCTTTGAGGGGTGACGTGGAGTGGCCTGCGCGCTCACCAGATTTGAGAATTTGTGATTCTTTTCTTTGGGGGTACATAAAGGAAAAAGTTTTTAAACATCGTCCACATACCCAGGAAGAACTTAAGGACAGAATTAGAGAGGTAGTTACGGCAATACCCATCGAAATGTGCAGAAGAGCGGTTGAAAACTTCAGAATTCGCCTTCAAGAGTGCATCGCGGCTGACGGCCGCCACCTACGTGATTGTTTTTGTTTTACATCCCTTTAAAACCGGTTCATACCTTTTGCCCCACCCTGCATAATTCATAAGTGACATTAAAATGCTGTGGGTTTTTTAGGTGATGAAACAACTGACATCATGAAGAGCACTTAAAGTCATCTTTGACTAGGTCTCAGCAGAAATGCTGGTTATTTCCTCCTCTGAATAGGAACTATGCTATAAATTTCCCCTATTTCATGCTATTTCTGTACAGATTATTTTACAAGTTCATAAACCTCTTCTACGCTCAAAGAGTTCTTTTTTACTCTCGTTATTCCACGCCTTTATTCTACAAAAAAAAAAAAAGATCCACGTATCTTTTTTAAAGTCTACAAACAACTGATTAATTTAAAAGAAGCTGCTATTAGAGCAACTCGCACACACCACGCGTGTTATCTAAACAGCTAACTAAGATTTACATCTTGAAAACGTTTAAGCTAAAGTATCTTACATTTAATTCCCTCAATCCACTACTTCTCTTCAACACCATTTATGTGACTGATATTATTAAATATAATCTGCACTCATAATAATTATTTTATTATAACTTTGTTTTATCATAATTGTGTATATTTACTGTTTTGAGTTATTAATATCCGTTTAACGGCCCCGTAAATCTGAAATTTTTACGAATTGGTCAGTTAGAATATGTAATTGAACAGCACAATCAAAAAAACAGCAAGCTGGAAATCGTAGAAGGTTGAAAATTGATATTCGAAATTGGTTTAAGTTCGCGGATAAAATTATCTAACCGTTTGTACCACATTAATGTGTCGATTTTTCATTTTCTCGAAAACGTTTGAAACGATTTTATTTAATTGTTCACACCGCAGGACTGTAACTTTATTTTTATGAATATTTTTTTTCCCCAGCAAAATGCTTTTTGAAGGCATTTCGTGGAAGAAATGGGTCAAGTTTTATTTTAAAGACGTTGTATTTAAGACTAATGAGCGGTCTTATCACTTGTGTAATATTTATAAGAATTAAGTAATAAAGAAAACTCCAGATTTGTTGAAAATCAAGCGAAAGTGCTGCTTTACTAAATGCATTTTATGGTTTTTATCGTTTTTTCCCGCCAAAATAGTTTCATAAGGAAAATTGCGGTACAAGAGAGTGACGCGAGGGTTCAACAGCCGGCCATTTGTTTTACTACACAGAAATATTTGTTCATTTATTTATAATATACAGAAATATGCATGCAGGATAAGAAAATGAAAGCAATAGATTTTCAGCTTACAATTTATGGATGAAAGAAACATTTTACATCTAAAATAAACTCAAAGAAATAAGTTCTTCGGCTACAATCCAACTTTGTTTATCCCATCCATTAATAATGAAGTTTTTAAAAACTTGGTTTACCCATTGCATTACGCATTTTTATTTTATTATGGCTTTTATTGAAAACATTTTCGTAGAAAAATTCTTTGAAAGGATTTTGCTGTTTTTTAAATTCTTAAGTTTCATTCAAGTGTAATGTGCTGCTTTACTATCTGTTTAATATTTTAGGCAAAATTTGAAGAATGTTGGTTTGACAAAATTACCAATAATTTTTGTTTGGTTTCTAGCGTTTTTTAAAAAACAATTTTTGTTTGGTTTCCAGCGTTTTTTAAAAAACAATTTTTGTTTGGTTTCCAGCGTTTTTTAAAAAACAATTTTTGTTTGGTTTCCAGCGTTTTTTAAAAAACAATCTTTCACTGCGTCAGTTGCAGAGATGTGGCTAATAAAGATTTTGGTTCAAAGTTACTCACCTGTAACACAGAGCTTGCAGAGATTTTCTTTTATGAGTGAATCCAGTGGTGTGTTCAAGTAGTTGTATTTTTGGCAACTTTACTATAATAAGTGTTGAAAAATAAGAACAGTTTATTCTTAAAATTATAATCCGTTGAATTCATCTTTCGCGTTAGTAACCCATTGATTGTCTGAAGAAAATTATTCAATATAACCATCATGTATCTCCCTTTCAGCAGTAAGCCACTGATTTAGTAGTGGTAGTCCAAAAGAGGCAAGATTTGAGCAGGGTGAGCAACAAGTTCAAAACTCCAGCTCAATAATTTTTGAGCCAGTTTTAGTGAGCAAAGTACATCGATTTACTCACATTGCAAAAAAAAAAAATCTTTTTTTTTCTTTTATCTGAAGATTAAGTACTTTTCGGCCCCAAGAGTCCTATCGAAGGGTGCTGAATTGAGTTCAGATCTGATTCATAACTCGTCTTTTGTAGAAAAATTAAAATTGTTTTTCAAAGTATTGTAAAATAAGTAGACATTTGGTTGGCCGCGTATTTGGGTTTAGCTTGCCCAAATTTCAGCTATCTACCATTTATTTAACCTTACTAATTTCAAATTCGAGAGTACCTCAACACTTTCTTACATAACTTTTTTTTTTGCCTTTCTTTTTGGCATTGGCTTCCGCCATACAGCCAGCATCGTCTAGGTGCTTATCACTAGAATATCACTCACTCTCCATTCTTACTTATAAATACATTCGCTTCACACATTCATCCCTCTACTATATACAACTATTTACATAAACTACAACTAATGGATGGATCAGTTCCTGTCATAGTTATAGTTCAGCCGAAATTAAAATCACGTAATCCTTCTCTAATCATTTTCTTGCATTCATTCTAATCGGCTATAACTTTTAAATACATTCATATTTCTTAACTAGCTCTGCTATAGACTTAAGCACATATATGTTGGTGGAGAATATTATATATTCGTAGCGAAATGGTGCATCTAAATACCCGTATAAGTCGTCAAACATTCGTTTCCTTTCTACCACATAACGTGGACATATCATTATTATATGTTTGAAATCCTCCTCCTCATTGCAATCTACGCAAAGTGGAGAGGACCTTTTGTTGATCCTGTGGAAGATACGATCCGCACACAGCGTGGTTCGCTCTCAGCCTGCTTATTGTCGTAACAACCCATTTATTAGTGACAGTTCCCTTAAACCATGGTTGTCTAGGTAACTTGATCTGCCATAGTTTTGTAGAATCTTTCTTTATTACCATTACTGTAATCTGTATGCCATTTTTGTAGTGCTGCTTTTGCAATTATACATACACTTGATATCGGTGTGTGGTAATTTATAATTTCCCCACTATTAATGGCTTCCTTTGCAAGTTTATCAACAATTTCATTTTCTTTTATACATAATTACAAATTGTAATAGTTAATTTTACAAATTTATTCACTTATTATATTTCCAAAAGGATATTTCCGATTCCTTAAAGACTCTCTTAAACATAATTTGATAACATAAACTCAATTTTCTCTTACTAAAAATTCTCATAATTCTAATTTATTCATTTACTCCACGTTTTAAAGCAATATGCAATTCTTTCTAATATTATTAGTTTCACAGACCGATTTGTAAATACAAATTTTTCGTACTTTGGGGATTTATAAATCGATGTTCGCTGTGAAATTCCAAACTCAAAATGCTACAGGATTACAATATTCTCACTTATTTATTAGTATACTTTTC
This sequence comes from Rhodnius prolixus, assembly GCF_049639745.1. Classification (NCBI taxonomy): domain Eukaryota; kingdom Metazoa; phylum Arthropoda; class Insecta; order Hemiptera; family Reduviidae; genus Rhodnius; species Rhodnius prolixus. The sequence continues at coordinate 20,561,851 of NW_027411592.1, forward strand.
CCTTAAAATACTTATTATACTATTAAATACTGCTACTCTTACTAAATAATACTAGTAGAGTAAGAACAAAAATAATTTCAACTAACTAAAAATAAAAATAATTGATGTGACGCAAAATTATTTGAATAAAACTAGTTCTAGGAAAAAAAAAGATTATGAAGATTTATGAGGCGTTGTTAATGAAGATCTCGTTAAATCAATCTTAATTAATCTTTGTTTTTATTAAACTTATCTCCATCTGATTGTTGATGAGTATCCTTAACTGCATTTTAAAATGCGATTACTAAACAAAAAACATAATCTTACGAAGTAGGGATAATCTTTTTCGCTAATTCTCTTTGATTTACTAGAAAACATGGTACCCAATAAAATACATAACCTATGAAGCAGTTATTCCTTATAAAGTAAAATGTTATTTTGAGATTTTTTTTTCTCAGCTGAAGCTCGTTACTACAAGGACATTCTATTTATTACTCCGTGAGGCTTTAAATACAACTGACATCAGTTCCAACATTTTAACTTGCCATATATTGCTAATACTTTCAGCATCGGTTGAACTTTCTATGTATTTAGTATTTATTAACTTGAGAATAAGTCCGTTCTATCTTGTTCTTTTTTCTCGATGATGATTTTATGGAACGAATTCCAAATAACGTATTTTTTTTTTATACGTATATAGCAAAAAATGGTATAACTACTGAAGCTGATTAAAATCTTTTGGCATTGAACTACAAGAACCTGTACTAGTCACAATTGCAGTAGGTAAAATGAAGTTCACAAAGTTTCTTCAAACTTTGGCCATTTTCTCACTATTCAGTTGCGATTAATAATTTACTGAAACTGGTGCTGCTGTTGGGAATAATGTCGGCTTTCAGCAAGTAGGAGCCAATGAATTGTTTACACAAAGAAACAACGCAACTAATCATTCACCATCCTTTGCAATTTAAGTCACGAATTCCACGTTCTTCATGAAAATCTAAATGCATACATTGTGAATGTTTCACACAAAATGGAATAGGATTGATCTTAGTTACGATTTCAACTAGAGAAAAATAAACATTAAATTTTGAACTAAGGCTTTATAAAATAATAATTATTATAATTTTATAAATAATAAAGAAAGAAATTAACCCATTGATAGATTAATTCCAGGCGTGTTACAACCCTTAGATTTTGTCTTCCTATGGCACATACTCGTATCCCTCACTGTATGATAAATAACTGTGTTGCTTGTTCCACACAGTGAGAGTACACTGGCCAGAGGCCGGCAGTGCACTGAGAAGGTTTCAAGCGCAAATAACCTTAATTAAAAAATGTAAAATAATTAAAACAATAATGACAGACTGCTTAGGAAACGGATAAGTTCAATGGTTGAAGTACTAGACTCCCACGCTGAGATCCCGGGTTTGAATTCAGCTGTTGGCCCTTAGATTTCCACATCCTTGGAGCTTCTTACTGCTCACAGAAACGGCTAATGGACAACGAATCAGTTCGAAGGCCGACAGTGCTCTGAGAAAAAGCTCCGGGCGCTAATAACCTCAGATGTTGATGTGCTTTATCAACAATAATAGACGCTAATTGTAGCTAACTGTAGCTGTATTACGCAAAAATAAAAACTTATTTTGGTTTAGTTGAATACGTAAGAATGCACTTCACAATTTTATAACACTGATAGACCATTCGGAGCATTGCTCAGAAATTAACTGTTCCAATTATCCTACTTCATGTTCAGAAAAATAAAGATGAGATCAGAGACATTTCTTCATAACAAGTAATCATTCTCCGCAAATTATGGTTACTGATGATAGTAATTTCTAGACATATTTGGGATGGTTTGCTGACGGATTAAGGTTCATCAAACCCAGCCTAAACGCGAGAAGCTACACATGTTCTAACCTACAGTTTTGATTTCAATTTAATGTTTGAGGATGTCTATTACTCGTATTTACTAAAACTGTAATGAAATGAAAACATTTGTTGACGAATTTATTGCTAATTAAAAGCAAATTATGATAGTTTAACGGCATCAGATACTTTTATTTATATTTAAAGTTTTGGAACATTTTCCTTTTCTTTTTTTTTTAATTTATTTTGTAATTTACAATCTGTATACATTGTATACAATAAGTAAATATGGAGAGAGTGATGAACTGGTGCGGGAGGAGAGCAGGAGGAGAGAAACTACCCAGCGGTAGCACTCTCTATATGAGAGAGGAGAATGTGTGGAGGAGATCCCGATTAGAGGATCTGATTGGAACGTAGCGATCCTTTTGTCACATTTTCTCCTAGAGAATTCTGTTGAAGGCCTTCTGGAAGAGGTAGGTACTTCATCTATTTGGGCCATTTTGTGTATGATGTACAGTTTTTTGTGATCTCCACATTATAAATTTGGAAATAACATTAAATGTCTTGCTAAATTTTCGCATTCATAACCGACGATCTTCTTTAAGATTGTGGATCAGTTAGAACTGACCATTACTGTCCTAAACGCTGTTTAAAACTCCGTCGTTCCTTCATTCACTCCGTGCAGCATCATTTTTTCGCGAAGACCTTACTAAAAGTCGATGTTATTCTAATGAGAAAACATTAAGTCAAATCTAAAGATTGGAGCTAGATAACACAACAAGTATCTGTATCTCATAGTCCAGGACCAAATGGCAATTATGTAAATAAACATGTCCACTAGGATGTTTTCTGTCAGCCTCACCTAAACACGTTAAAACAAAATAAATAATAATTTAAATCACTATTTTATAGCTGTTTAAAGTATCACTATTTTCTGCTCCCTAATTCTGTAAATAATTCAAGCGTAAGAGAAATGTTTTATTTAGACTCATGAATTGCACAGCTCTTGCGTTCATTATATGCAGCCAAGTTCTAGAAACTGCATCATATATTATGCCATTACTTCAGTCTAAGATGTAGAAAGTGAAGACGAACTAAAACTGCAATTGTCATCAGTACTTATTTATTGTTAAATCAATATTGAACCGTATTGATAGAAAGATTGTTAGTCGGCAACTTATTGAATTTTCGTTTTTGAGAATAATCATTTTGTATTACTTTTTGTTTATTTGTATCTAGTTTCTGGGTTAAAGTACTGCAATAAAAAAAAAATTATTTGAGATTTCGTCGCCAAATATTTCAACTAGTATGCATTTTGTATCATCTTCATTACTTAACATGGCTTTCACCGATATTATGTCATTGTTCTGGTAGACCAGAGTTCCGAAACCAGTTTGCCATGACATATTAGTCAGTTGTGCTGAGTATCTGTATATCTGTCACGGCAGTGTTCTCTCGTTACAGATAACACTGTCCATCACCGGACAGTGAGCTGTAAGAAGCTCCTAGATCAGTGATGGCGAACCTTTAGAGCTCGGAGTGTCAAAATTTTGAAAAACCCTAACTTAAATCTGGTGCTGTGACACATATAATATAGAAATATTCATACTTTTTTGACAACTGCAACCATAGTAACAGAAAAAAAAAAAAAAAAATGCAATGTGAGTAAATCGATGTACTTTGCTCACTCAAACTGGTTCAAAAATTAATGAGCTGGAGTTTTGAACTTGTTGCTCACCCTGCTCAGATCTTGCCTCTTTTGGACTACCACTACTAATCAATGGCTCACTGCTGAAAGGGAGACAAATGATGGCTATATTGAATAATTTTCTTCAGGCAATCAATGGGTTACTAACGCGAAAGATGAATTCAATGGATTATAATTTTAAGAATAAACTGTTCTTATTTTTCAGCCCTCATTAAAAGTACTTGAAGACCACTGGATTCACTCATGAAAGAAAACCTCTGCCAGCTCAGTGTTTCAGGTGAGTAACTTTGAACCAAAACTTTTATTAGCCACATCTCTGCAAGTATTAAGTGACCCGCTTTATGATCATTGATCTGAGGAAAGTTAGCCAGATCCTTATTCTCAATAAATACCTTAATTTCTTCAAAGTTCTCCTCAAATCGTTCAAGTATTATTTAAAATTATATCATAATTTTTGGTTTCTGTCGATGCGTGTCACCCAAAATGAGCTTTCGCGTATCACCTCTGACAGTTTCACCATCTAGATCCTAGGAAGAGAAAATTGGCTGCTGGATTCGAACTCGGGAACTAGTTTTGCTTTTCTTTTTTTTCATAGACTTCCTGCCAGCTCATCTTCTTTTTAAGACACCGTTTTCAGAAATTTAACATATTATTTTCTAAACTTTCCAACCTTCAAAACGATTCAGAAAGTGAATGGAGAATATTATTCGCTGGAATCTCTGAATTCTCCTAAATGTTTATGTCAGATTAAATAATAAATATTCCACTTCAGTCGAGTGGTTCAACTTTGGCGGCTACTAAACCATGTAGCGAGCAAAGCCTCCTTAGTGTGTAGTTGGTTGATTCACCTACCGCAACTACTCAAAAGGTAAATTTAAGTTCTTTAACAATGGGTTGTGTAAGGGGGATGGCCGCCCTTGACGCGCTCATGTTGAGGAAACGGGAAGTGGTCACTCAATTACAACTCCAGAGAATTACAGAATTTATTTCAATAAAAAAAAAACACTACAAATTATCTACAATTAACCTAACTGAATTCTACCCCATGCTTCATTCCTTTCTTATTACATAAACTAGCCCACCATACAATTATATATCTAACATCGCCTCTAACCTATTCCGATACGTCAATAAGATAAAATTTCCTTCATACACATACAGTAATCAATTCAGTCCTCGCAACCACTGAGACGACCACTCTGGGGCTCACCAATTACCGCAATTACAATTCTACTGGGCTACAACTTACCAGCCACCAGCCAGCCGACGAACCCCTTCACAGCATGGGTCTTCCTTCCGCCGAAACAACTGAGCTCCCCAGCAAGACCATTGGCTCCTACGCTAGGCGGCTGGCTCCTCCGCTGGACAACTGGCCCGTCCGCAAAAAAAGTGAGCCCCTGGCCAGCCAAGTAGCCCAGTTTTATATACGATACGGTGTCGACTCAGCGGCTCCCACACCTTTAATCCGCTGACTCACACCTTTAATTCGCTGACCCACTTAGTAATTTAATTATTAATTTTCCTCCTTGAGAAAAGTTTATTCAACTTTTCCCAATTCACACATCTCAAAACAACTTAATTCTACTTACAGATTTACATAATGCTAATACTAAAATAAGGTAATGAAGCCGACATACAAAACTAACCCTGAAAATCAAATGACTAAATTAATGCTCTTTCTGATGAAAGCTGAACCCTTACAGGTTGAACGAACAGTAAAAGCATTAAAAGATGGTTTTGAAAGAAAACAGTAAACCATATTTATATTCTATGCTTGTATGTATAGATACATATTTACCTTGATAAAAATACAGCAAATACCACTGATGTCAGAGATAAAATTCCAAAGCTATGAATATAAAGCTATCACTAAAAAATAAAAAAAAGTTTCCATATTTGTTGTAAACAAATTTTGTACATTGAATGTAACTACATCAATATTTATATAAACTGCTTTAAAACAATACATATTGGCACTGTGCCTAGGAAATCTCTTGCCTAGCATAAATTTGGCGTCGCTACTTAATGTATTTAACAAATAAATAAATTAATTCCGCTCCCGGAGAGCGATGCGAGCTAAAAAGAGAGAAATAGCAGTGTTTATGTTGCATCATTTTTTGAGGTTAAATTAGGCCTAGGACGACGATTATTGGTAAATAAATATATGTATGGAATTTCGTTATGTTTCACTCACATTTTGTTTACTATTTAGTAAAATCTTGAGCAAATTTATGATGTTTTCATTAGAATTTGTTTTTCTTTCAAAAAAATTTCTTCTTTTTCTGTAAACAATCTTTTTTTTATTTTTTGTTTTACTAATTTTGGTTGATGATCATCTTGGTTGAATGGGAGAAAAACAACTTTTACCGCTTGAAAATATTCTGATCCATCACAAAGTCTGGATGAAAGACGACTTTTGTAATGATTCGGCCATATGTACTCGTCACTAGTACTGTTTGAAGACTAGTCTTTTTTTAGAATCTACCTGTCAGGTGAAATAAGTGTAACCATCTGCGGCAACAGTGGAGCATTTCTATTTGAATAAACCTTGTGTCTGGGCAACATCCGGCGTTAACGCTTCTTTAAATTGTGGCCCTATATTTGTTTCTTATAAAATATTACTTTGAGAGATTTCAACTCAGTACCCCGGAGGTACACAACACTAAGTCCATTTTTTCAAAATTTATTTTTTTAATCTTTCTAATTATTCAAAATTATTGTTTTTTATTACACGCCCATCTGTTAACGTGCATCTATGTGACTTATTATCCACCAAAGATTTAAGCAAAATAACTCCCGTGGTCTTACAAGTAAGAAAAAACCGCGAGAAAACTCTTTCATTTGCTCTCTTGTAAAAAAATTAAAATTGGACATTGTGTTGTGTACCTCCGGGGTACTGAACTTATAATGTGCTTTAAAAAATATATAGATAATGATGTTAAGGTTCTCTTGATCTTTCTCTCTTCAGAAACCACTATAATTAATTTTCAGGAGGGAGTAACGTCTCTGACAATATTAAAATTATTAATTTAAATAATTAATTACTGAATTACTACACTTTAGAGCGTTAGTTCCGCGTTACATTTCTTTAGAGAGGGGTTAAAATAAGTAAAGGAGCATATTTAAGCCTAAAATTGAAAATGAGAAATAATTTAAAATTCAAATAGTAAATAACAATATTTACATTGTTTCTTAGTTGTAAGCTGGACTCTTAGTCTGTCCAGAATCGCTCAAATTTGATGTCCGTACGGAATGCATAGCTCCCTCTGCAGAAACTAACTTTGATATGTCTCTCCTTAGAATGGCTAGCTCTTAGATATTCTTTTTTAGCAATGGAACGTTTTTTTCTATCCAACTAAAAACTACTCGCGTATCACTAATTCACTGAATACAAGATTGGTTCCGCGATGCTGGACATTATTAGTAAGTTCATCCATCATACCATGATTGTTTTTCTGCATTCTAAAAACAAGAGACTCAAGAGTGGTATGGTAGTGGATGAATTCACTAACACGGCAATTTGTTAGAACAATTGTAATTGTAAAGTGTGTGTTGCCAACTTAATTGGAAGTATGACGTCAATTATGTCGAACAAACAAACAAAAAGAAAGACGATAGATTTATTATTTGAATTTGGACTGTGAGTAATTAAAAAGGACACTTTCGAAGGTCACTTCCTCATGAGCATGTTCCCAGACACAAGAGTTAGTTAATTTCCTGGCCTTAAAACTTTAAGCGTTCTTCCACCTTCTTATGGGGTTTTCTCTCTACGCTCGTATATGTAATGAGGAAAAGTAATGACTAAGGAACGGATTTTTATGTATTTAAAAATGCCAAATATTTAATTAAAATATGCATTTATTTTCGTCAATTATGTGGAAAATAAGTGATTTTCTTTAAATATTTTCTGGAATATTTAAGTAAAAATGGACATTTTTTTTTATGAAAATGGATTTTTTTTTGGAGGGGCAAGTTATAATTATTTATACAAGAAAAGAACATTTTTACAATTTATAATAATTTATTAGGAACAAAAAAATTTGTTTTTACAAGTTATAATGATTTATACAACAAAGAACATTTTTACTATTTATAAAAAGATGTGTTAAATTTTCAATTTTGAAAACTTCACTCTTCGAAATTGTTTGCAACCACATGAAATTTCAAATGTTGGAACGTAAAGTGACGACGATCTGGGCGTAAGATGGACTTGTAACGACTAAAATCCTTTGAAATGAGGATTTTTAAGTTTGTGGAAAGGGATATCTGCTCTAACCAAAGCCCGATACAGATCTGTACTCAGAGTAGACTTACTTGATGGTGGAGATGTAAGAAAGGCTTGATAGGACGTCCTCTCTTTCTTTCTGTTTTTATTCTTTATGTGCGATCCGGTGGCAATATGTTGGGTGACTTGGGAACGTTGAGAGCAAGAAACGCGCTTGTCACAAGCTGTGCAGTACAAAATGTCTCCATCACTTCGAAAAAGTTCTGCTGGAAACTCGCGAAGATATTTAGCAACAACCAGTTGTTTGTTTGAGGCCGATGTTCGTGGCATTTCACCCAAAAAAGAATACACTAAGTGACCGAACGAAATGAATTGGACACTTCAACGAACGAGCTGAAAGAACAGACAACGTCAGACAACTTCAAAGAACTAACAAGTGCCCGTCACTGTTTAGCAGCATTCTGTGTAAATTACAATAACCATTGTACCCACTGTGATTCACTGCTCTACAGTCTGTGGTTCACAGTACCTGTCAACCACCTCCCAATTATGAAAATATGCCCAAAATGAAAAATATGAAAAAATATGTACAATTTTGTTTAAATATGTAGAAATATTTATTTATTTTAATCAAATATGTATAAATATGCGATAATATCCAAATATGTGGAAATATGTGAAATAAAAGTAGACTCAAACGGCTTAAAAAGTGTCAGTATGAATTCTTCTAGTTGAAAAACGTCTGTAAATTGCCTAGAAAAAAATATGTAAATACATACGAATCCGTTCCCTAGTAATGACACTGTGGAAGTGGCAGTTGAGGAATGAGGAGATTTTGTAAAAAATGAATTAAATGAAGCGCAAATAGAATGAAGAACAAAGCTCCAAATCCGATACGTTGTGAACAACTGTGCTGCCAAGTAACCCACCATTTATTATCATAAAACTTATTTTTTTAAATCAATAAAGGTATTATTAAAAGTAATATAAAATATATCTGTGTAAAGAGAGTTTTTCTGTTTCCGTATTTTTAAAATGTATTTCCGTTATTTCTTTCATTTGCATTCCTAATTTCTTCCTTGATCTCGTCTCTTCAACCCCATAATGACTTCACTTCAATCCCGTGTCCTCCATTTTATTCAGCTACTATTAGTCAGCGTATTCAATCTCTACTGCTTTATACTATTTTGTTTCTTAGAGGGAGACCTGTAAAACTAACATGTATTGAGGTACTGGGTTCGATTCCCGGTCTTAGGCCATGGATTTTATTTAAAGGTTAATCATAGAAATTTACAGTAAAGTATGTTTGCTAGTCGCCTCCGTCCACGACACCTAATTGGTAGTTCGACGTAAAGCCCGGCTGAAAAAGTAGGCAATTACTTTACTTTTTACTTACTTACTATTTTGTTTCAGTGCAGTCATCTCAATTTGGTTTCATACTTGATCAATTTTTTTCATTAGCAGAATAACTTAAACTACAGCTTTGAGCCGATGTTGTTGATGTCGGTGCACGAAATCAATTAGTTTCTTTTAAAACTGTCAAAACATGGTTGCGAAATTGGTATTTCGCGTAGTTTTTGGTAGCATTTAACAAATGTAGCATCCTTATTGCACAGAGTTCCCTGTTCTTTCATTCTTGTTGCTTGAAGTGAATTTTACGTAAAATGCAGTGAAAAACAAATCTCAGAATATGTCTATTTTTATACAAAATTACTTCTTCCTTGACATGAGATGATTCTGAAAATGTGAGGAAACAATAAAAGTTGATTAAAAAATAATGGAAAATACCCTGAAAGGTAGTCTAACAACAGCCTGGTATTAATTGTTTCGTTCAGGAAAACGTTTCGAAAAGAACTCATGTTTAAAACCCAAAACTTTTCTTCCAACCAATAAAAATTATAAATAAATAACACGAGCTAGGAAAAGAGAATAACATTTAATATTAATTTTACCAGCGACTCCATATCCCGAGTTACCATCCAAGTAATTCTTCTCTGACTTTCTGGTGTACAGTCTTCAATTCGTAATATCATTCTCCAACTTTCCTTTTGGTCTTCTTATCCTTTTATTCCTTCAGGGTATCAATTTACCATCTCTGTTTTCTTATTTATATAACTTCACGGTTTCAGCAACTTTCATTTTTTGTTTTACGTCACATGAGTTTGTTTTATCTTTATTTTTATTCGCATCTATCAAAAAGTATTATCAGTGATTTTGCTGTCGGTGTGTGAATTATGTATCCCTTGAAAACAAGTGGGGAAATGCCTTCCAGTGAAGGAACTCTGTTCAAACTCATTCTTCACAGTAAATCAAACTGTCATTCCTCAGTTTTACAATTTGGCAATTTAAAGAGATCAACAGGGCTCTAAATAGACACGTTGTAAATAAAAAAAAAAAAAAAATCAATATATGCAAACCTACAGCTGGAAAATTAAAAACTAATCTCTCCGTACACATTTAGTCTTAAATTAAATAGAACATAAATAGTTACTTTTACAATGATGTGGTCAAATTACCTCCCTATATCGGCGATTGTTTTGCCGGCCCAATTACAGTTGCATCACTTCCAATGAAGTCTCAATCGCTTTTGCATCTGCATTGGCAAATAGAGATTAAAATAGATTATTGATTCCTCGGAGCACAATATGGAAAAATGTTTTCCTTTTACAACCAATAAATCTTGTCCAATAAATATCTAGATTTTAAAATTTCTCATTTACTGTCAACTATGTAATACAGTGAATAGCAAGGGTTGTTTACATCTGGCTGATTTCGTAAATACAAGTTGAAACATTGCACGTTATTTCTAGTTCTATTTCTAAATATGCACTTGCTGTTTTTAAAAAACCCTTACTTGCTCTTTTATATTTGTAACAGATCTGTGCCAGTTGTTAACAGAAAATAGTTTATTCTTTAATTGTATTTAAGAAAAGTTTGACTTTAGGAGAAATCACTGAGATAAACAACTTTTTCGTTCACTTGTATCTTAGCTCATTTCTGTAAGCTGACTAAAATGTTAGCTGAATTAAAGAAGAGAACGTCGCTATTTTTTTTAAAAGGAATATTTAAGATTCGTTGGATTCTTTTAAAATAAATCTTTCGGGATTAAATTCCCTAGATTTTGCTCATTAGCAGCAAACATAATCAATGTACCCCTCAAATGAAATATTTTTAAAATTATGCATACGCAGAATCTATTTTATCTTTTTTGTTTATGCTTTTTATTGCTTCAAATTTGACGTATGGATAACTTGGGTCGTGCACATTCTGATATTCTTATTTATAAGGAGGTTCCCAAAACTAAAGAGATTTACTGTTTTCATCAGGTGGAAAAGAGTCATAGTTGTGAAAAATTCTAGGCACCTAAAACTTTGTTCAGGGAGGAAATGGTGGTTTTCGGAAGTGAAAGCGTTTTCTTTCATTTATTATGTAGCACATCCACTTTCCTGATGACGTTGTTTCTTAGGATATGTTTACAAAAATGCTGCTGGTAACATGATCTCTTTAAGCTATAAAATAAAATTATTATTGATGGCCATTAATAATTAATTACAATGAACGTATGACTGTTAGGATCTTGAGATCTAGCACATAAGAAGGAGAGATACTGAGAGTACAACGCTTATCGAAAGATAATATCCTGGGTAAGCCCAGGAAAACTGGCCACAGACTTTCAGGCAAGAAACTAGTTGTAATACGTACATTTAGATTGCTGAAATTGGTAAAACATGGAAATCAATTCATGAATATAACTAGACATCCAAGTGGCAGTTTTGGCCATCAAGTTAATTCAAGGAACTGTAAGACTATCTGGATGGATATTCTGCTGAGTGACCTGAGCCAGGTTGCTTGGACTTGCCAGAGCAAAAGCGGCACAAAGGATTAGAGTCATTTAGGACAAACAAAAACGTCACAGTTCGGCAGCCAACAAAAGTGTGGAGGCACAAATATAGAAACCCACGCTGAGGCATGCGAAAATTTTGATTATTAACCTTGAGTCTTCTTAAGACAATAAGACTGTAATTCATACATCCGTAGACATCCTTGCGGGCTCCTAAAGACTGAGTAAACACATGCAGATAGCCTGTGTAAGATTGTAGAAAAGAAGAATCATTGGGAAGAACCAATTGAGCAGCACTTCCTTACCTATGCTGAGAGTTCAGAACTTTGGATTAGAAAACCTGACTTCAAGCTTTACCTCTTAGGATATTAAGCTTAATCAATCAGAGAGGACTAAAGGAGTCCAACTAGAGGTTGCCACAACAAATTCCTAATTCGTAGTAAAAGACGACTGGCTAATCCCCAGAGAATTTAATACAATTTCATCTTAAATTGTCCACTTTTAGATTGGAAAATTAAGTTTAGAATGCAGAAAACAGATGGAAGGTAATTGTTCTTACACCCTATTGGAGAGTTAAGCCATCTTAGAGTTAATTTCATAAATAATAAATGCAGTCTATTATTACAGGAGAACTTATTTTTCAAATATAAGTTCAGTTCGCTTGAGACCCCTCAAATGCGACAATGGTTCGCTGGGTAAGCTGGTAGCTGACTTTGGTAAGCGCTGGGTTACAAGTTCAATATGTACTTTTGTTATTACGACGTTACAGTAATGACCAAGTTCTGCTTCCTGGTGGAGAAAGGTAAACAAAAAGCACCTTTTTGCTTCGAAAGTCTCATGGGGAGAAGTTTAGATTTACTGTGAACGAGAGAGAGGAATGATTCCACGATAGGTTTTACGTTTTAAAAAGAGGTCGAATGTCACCGGTATATCCTTTGACTCCTTATCATTTTGCGGACGAAAATATTGGAAAAAAAAATGCAATCAGAATTGTAGAAATATTTGTTCAATTGTAGGAATTCTGTAGGAATTAGTAAGTTCTGGCTCAAAACTTCTTTCGGTTTAGTGTAGTGCTGCTAAACTTGACGCTAGTTGTTGCTTTGTCTAGTAACAATGTATAATCATCGTCTATAATCAATAGTAATAATCGTCGAACAGCACTTAAAGTCGAGTAGCGAGACGTTTCCCTATAACAATATGGTATACGATATGTTTATAAAGTTTCCTTAATTAATATCAATAATTGTGTTTAGATTTTCAAACTAATTCCGTAATAAATCCCTTAGCTGGGCGTGAATAGAGAAGCTCATATTTACATTTTGCTTGTATTCTTCACATCGCTTATTTAGAAATATTTATCACTCGCATGTAATATCTATTTATTGTAACACGTAATAAATATATTTAGGTAAGGGTTATAGAACTTTTCATTTCTTAGGTATCTGTAACAAGGTTGGCCAAATAAAACCATCCCCTACCTGCCGCACCTGTCGCTTGTTTGTCATCTTTTCAAATATATTAAACCAAACGTTTTGGCAATCTCTCTTTCTGTTACATTATTTTGGTGGCAGTTTGTTTGCCTAGTAGAAAGAAGCTTCGATTATTACTTCAAGATTTCTTAAATTCTCTAGCGATGATAAATATCATTTACACGACTTGTAAACTTTAATAATTGTAAATTTTATTTTATTTTATTCAAAAAGTTTAGTTGCCGTCAAATAAATATCAAGTGGGTGTTGGTTGATTCCCCGCAGGTATCGAGGGGTTCTAAATATGAGAAAAATGAGCAAACTTTTTCTTTCTTATTTACGAATAAACAGAACTCCCTTTATATAAATTTAACATGGTAGAATACGGAGGCTGTGCTTTATAGCAGTGACGTTGACTTTATTGTTTAAGCTTATGTTCTTTCCTTTCTAACTTTGAACCAGATTAGGTTTGTTTAACCAGATTTTTAAATTTGGTTTTACCTAAAAGCAGAGTCTCGCAAACATTTTCCGCCCATGGCGCACTACATTCTGTATTTTATTCCATCTCTGGTACAAATCACAGTTTTCAGTTTATTTATAGAAAATGCATTGTCAAATATTTAGATATAATATTGCAGTTAACGCACTATTGTAGTTATTTTTTATTGTCGTGGAATTTTATTCCGTTTTATTGAGGTAGAGGTGTTGCACCCGAGCTTCGGAAATACAGTACAACCTCGATTAACCGGCCCTCGGTTAACCGGGATTCGGATTAACCGGAATCATGTTGAGTCATCATAAGAACACCTGGATCAGCGCCGAAACAAAAGTTAATTTTCGGTGGCGACAGGAAAATATTTTGTCTTCCGATGTAACATAATTGTAGGCGTGGCAACAACTCTTTTACACCTAATTTTCTTGAAGGGTCATTATATGTATGTGTATGTATGTTTATATGTAAAAACCCAAAATATGGTGCAATTAGTACTGAATTTCTTGGGATATACCACTGTCTTACAAAAGACCATGGGATTTACGTGTCGTAAATGGTTGATTTTCAACTTCACGGTTTTATGTAATATTTTTATGGATATTTACGGGCATTATTTTAATCTTCTCAGAGAGCAGTCTAATCTCAAGCTAGTCATCAGTGTTAATCAGTTCATCCCACAGAAAACATCTTTCGTTTGCCCTGTCGGTCGAATTTTTATATCACTTATGCTATGGAATCCGATAAACGTACAAATGTAGCCTGTAATAAGTTCCTTTACCTGCGCGAGCCAACTATTCATAGGCCTTCCTCTTCTTTGTCTGCCAGCAGGTTGCCAGCAGAGAGCCTTTTCTTGGGAAGCGCTTATCGCTCATGCGAAGAACATGTCCAAACCACAACAGCCTTCTTTCGTTCACCCTATCCAGGATGGTTTTATCTCGTATACCGATGGCTTCCCTTATAACCATATTTGGGACTCTATCGAAGATTGTTTTCCTTAAACATCTCCTCCAGAATCCCATTTCTGTCGAATTAAGGATATTGCGCTCTTTAGTTATCAATGTCCACGCCTCGGATCCATACAGTATTAGGCTTTCTATTCTTATTGAATTATTAACTAGACCTCGTATCCTACATCACCTCCAGGAGAGAAACCACCTTTTAAAGAGCATCTCTGGGAAAGTTCGAGATAGAATGTGGAAGCGGCAGTCAGAAATAATACTCGCTTCTAGCACCACTTCCGCTCTAATTCCTTCCTAGATATTTTGAAGAGGACTCCCCTAAATTGAAAGGAACCGGATGCACGCTAGATGGTATGCCATGGTTCGTGGTAGCGTAGGCTTTCTAGCCTAGCAAATTTAGTTTCCTCACCAAAGTAGATGTACCAATTGGGGTTAATCACTTCTTGATGGAGCATACCCTCAGTGCTTCCAGAGTATATAAATCCTCTACCAGCACCGGTTAAAAAGTCAGAGACAAGGAATAGTCAACTAAAAACACAAGGAATGAATGTCCCAGATGAAGGCTGCTATTTCCGTATCTTTGAGTTGAAATGAATCTTTTCGAATTGTAAATTAATGATAATAATTTTGAACGGTTATTGCTCCACCTTTGACAAAGAAATATAACATCAGAAGGCCGTGGCAATGACTGGGAATTTCACGGTAGGAGAATATTGCTCTTTTTAAATGCATGAACCGCATAATTACAATAACACTGTGGTAGGGCCACAATATAACTTCGACCACGAAAGAAAAGTGATTCGACATTATTGAACAACGAAGAAATTAGTAACTAGCGAAAAACTGTTCATCAAAGCGGAAAAAATGATTGAAAATTTTAATAAACTTTTCAAAAATCATTAAGAGATTTCAGTTTCATACATATTTAGAAACTGCTTTAACGTAATGGATAACACACATTTTTTTTCTAATACTCATCTATTTACTTTTTGCAACCCGTCTGTTTCCACTCTATTTTTGCAACTTGTCTACTCTTTCTCATTGCCCTCTTTCTAAATTTACTTCAACTATTGCTCGTTAAGAAAAATAAATCTTATATTTAACACTCTTGAGTATTATTTTTGTACTCTCGTTCAATTGACACGCTGCACACTGTGAACTTGAACATAAAAAGTTAAAAACACACTTAAGGCGTATGAATATAAATGAAAATAACGTAATATCTTTTATTCAAGGTGCAGATCAAAGTTATAAATAATGATTGCATATAGTCATAAAATTATTTAATTGATCGTACCTAAACCTCGCAAGAATTGTATTCGCACAGTATGAGTAAATTTTTCGTAGATTTTCGGACGAATTCTTTTGCTATTTTCATTTCTTAGTCTAACTTAAATTTCTAGATATGTGTTGACTATGATCCTCACTTAATTTTTGAAATATAAAAGAAGAAAATCAAATACAAAGTTTCCTTTTTTGCTTCTCTTTTTCTAAAATATTTCTTTGTCTTTATCTTGCTGTTGCAAGAAGAATAAACACAACTTCTTCGTGAAGATTAAATTGGTACAGCAAGCTGCCAAGAAATTTGCATCGATTGCTTCAAATAAAAATAAAACTGAGTTCTTGCTGGCTTTAAGCTATTTGATTGAAAAGATAATCACCTTTGAGTAGGTTCCTGAAGTCAGTTTGTTTTATGGTAAAAACTAATCCAGCTTTGAATATCACCGAGGAGCTAACATACCTACCGTCTCATACGCTGCACCACTCTAGATTAAGTCATCAAAATCAGTTTATGAGGTTCAGCGTGAGTTTAGCATGATAAGAGGTTATCTATAACATTTGATACAGCCCAGCAGAGGCACATCAAGAATTTTTTCGGGTGGGTTTTCGGGTTTGTTTTAAAACTAAATTTAATTTAGAATACCATCCAATTTCTAAATGAGATTGTTTTGCTAGAAAATATTTTGTAAATACAAAATAGTTAAAGCAGTATAATCTCTTTAAGCTTAATAATAAACACTAAAAGGTGATGGTCATTAATAATAAGTAATTAATATTAAGTAATAAGTAAACTTATGGCAATGTTTAGTTTCTAGGAAGGCTCCAAAACAGAAGAGGTGAGCTAATCCAAGTTATATCCGTAAGTCTAGGCTAACTAGCCGAAGCTAGTTTCAAACACAGCTAGTTATAAGACCTTTGTGCTACTGGAATTATAACAGGGGGATAATCAATTCTGGAAGAGTAATTTCCTCAAATATCCAGTCTGCACTACTGGCTATCAAGTCATTTTAAGTTCATTCAAGGATAGTTGAGGCAGTTTGTTGCGAGGAGTGCAACATAAATTATTCTGCAGCACCATTCAGTACTGACAGCATCATTTTCTAAATAATGCCATCTTAAGGAATGTGTAAAGATGTTAATCAACTACAACCTCTCCTGTGCCATACAGAGGACTATTAAGTATACTCCTTATTCCTTCAGGAACTAGAGGATCCACAGATAAAAATGTTTGGGTTAGTTCAATCCAAAATTGGCAGTAAATACTTCTTAAGGTGGCAGGAAATTTTTATCCTTCAACAACTTGAAGAGTCTCAGAAATCAATTTTTTGAATTTCTACCAGAATTCACCATTTGCTTAAACGGAGGTTAAAAGGGTTTTTCACCATCTGCTGAAGACTGCAGAACATCTTTAGCTGCTTGGTCGGCCTACTACATTTTATTAGAAAAAGTATTATGATGAATTAAGTATTATGAATGACTGCATACACGGGATTCGAACTGGGGATCTCTCACTTACAAAGCCACGCTCTTGACCATTAGACCAACACCCTTGCAAGATATTCTCACCGTAATCATACCTTGCATATGGGGTACATTAACATGATGTGATGGTTGATTTTTATTTGATGATAAAACAAATTTATCCTGATTCACCCACAACCATTACATTATTCTACATTTTTTAAAAACTTCAATTATTATTCTTATTTTTGTTCTTTGCCACACAAATAACATTTTTTGCAGTCAGAGGACCTCCTAAAACATGTATTTTTAGTGGAAAATTAATATTGAAAACCGATTAAGAGTAGATAAAATTGTAAATTTGATCTTAAATATCTCGACTAATATTAGGGATATCGAAACAGGGTCAACGCCTTTTGCCGCAATGTTTTATGTAGTTTTCATAAACATTGTTAAAACCAGTTGTCCTTCTGTAATTCCGATCAGTTTTTTGGCCGAAACTCCGCCAAAAATAAAGATACAGCATCGAGGGAGGAAAATTTGAAAACTAGACCAATAAAAACATATAGTTTATTTTGTGGGTTTTTTCGAAATTCCGCTTTCCTAAAAAGTTATTAGCGATTGGTGCATTTTAAATGGATTACCCTGTATAATTCATAATTCTAGAAGTAATTAGAAGTAGATTAAGTAATTAGATAAATTAAGAGTGAATTTTTCTCCCTAATTTTTGTTCATTTCTTTTTAAAATTAAAAAACTGTTCATGACTCAAATAAATTGTAGATATCTAAAACAAGTGAGAAAATTGTAGCTAAATTTCTTTTGAACTATTCAGCGGTTTGTCTGAGTTGCTATTTCAGTAGACCTGGGGTCACTTTAACTTCGCTCGTTGTTAAACCAAATTTAAATATTTGTATTACTGAGACAGGTTTGAAGGAAATGTTTCTTCTAAAATCGTGTGAAGCGAGAGGAGGTTATTACACTAGATATTACTTTCTTCTGGTTTTATTTTTAACATTTGTGTCTCTCTTTGCAAATGTTGTCGTAAAGCAAACCACTTTAAACAGAAAAAAATAATCCTATAAATTACAGCTGACAGCAAAATTAGCCATCATTGGCAACTTTTTCCTACAAATAAATATGACAGCAAATCTAATTTTAGTTACTACATACCAAATCTTTGTAGTAAAGAGATTTATTATAATATAAATTATCCGGCAGAAAAGCTGTCAATACGTTCCCAAATGATTAAAAAAAAATATATATATAATTCATACTTATTTGTAAATATCAAAGTTAAAATACACTGCTAGCTTTTAACGCCTTCGTTAAGTACCCTTCTCAGTTCTAAAATAGTATCTCTAATGGTTCTAACAGCTGGCAGATACCTACCCACTATCGGACAAAAAAAATTTATTACATGTTGATGAAACAAGCGTAAAGAATCTTTACTTTTCTTCATTGCTAACTTCGAGTACAAAATAAGCAGAGGTAAAGTAATCGTCTATTTTTTCAGGCAGGACTTAAAGTTCATCAACCAAATTAGTTTTCGTGGATGAGGTGATGGAACAGACTTGACTGTTAATATTTTTCTAAAAAATTAATAGTAACTACACTCAGAACTCGAACTGGGGATCGATCTCTCACTTTCAAGTCCGCACTATACCGTTCATAAACGGGGGTGAAAAGTAACATATTTATGCTTAAATAAAGAAGTTTACAACAAACCGATGGGGCGTGTTATTATTTATTAAAAGAGAAATCAAAGTAATTGAAGTTAAATAATTTAAATGACCGTCAAACCAGGAGTTTCTTGATTATAGCTGGTCTTTTATAAAGTACTAGAAAAGTTAAATACCTTTTCTCGCATTCGCTGAATATTGTGAAATAGCAGCAGAAGCGGATCAAGGAATAGCAAAACCTCCTTCTTTCATGTTGGCTAACCTGTACGCGGGAATGTACGGTCAGTGTCGTTACCAAGTGTTCAAAGTGGGCGTTGGATCCTCTTTTAAGCCGAATGACGGTCGGCTATTCCTGTCCAGATCTACTGTCGTCGAAGTAACAGCAATCGTGTCAGTATTAGGACAGTTGTTAAATGATGATTTTGGGGGAATATTGAGGTGCGGTTAATAAATTTACAAAAAAATGTCTTTCTTCATACCTATGTTTCGGTAAATCTATTACCTTCTTCAGGGTATTGGAAAATTTGTGGAGTTTAAAGTTAAGCTACATCATCATAACTGTTGATAAACTGTTAACAGTTATGATGATATAGCTTAACGTTAAACTTCACAAATTTTACAATACCCTGAAGAAGGTAATAGATTTACCGAAACGTTGGTATGAAGAAGCAATATTTGTTTTTGAATTTATGACCGCACCTCAATATTCCCCAAAATCATTATTTGGGAAGTAATTGTATCAGATTGAAATTTACCATGGTCTAATTGTTACAAAATTTTAATTTAGAAATTAATTTCTAGCATGACTCAAGCCTAAAGGCTCTTATGTAGTCAATAGCTAAGGCGCGGGTGGCTTAATTAATAATAATAGCCTAATAAGAATAAGGTAAGAACAACAGAGTAACGGGATTTACGAGGGTCGTTTGAAAAGTCCGTGCAAAAATAAAAACTACTTAATTTTTTGGGGTAAACCTTTTTTATTTTTCAACATAGTCTTCTTTTAGGCTTATACACTTCGTCCAACGCTGCTCTAGTTTGTTGATCCCTTCCGAATAATAGGATTTGTCCAAGTCTGAAAAATAGTCATTCGTTTCTGCAATCACCTCCTCGTTTGAATAAAATCTTTTTCCCGTCAGCCATTTCTTCATATTGGGGAACAAATAGTAGTCCGAGGGAGCCAAGTCTGGAGAATAGGGGGGATGTGAAACGAGTTGGAACCCTATTTCCATTAATTTTGCGACCACAACTGCTGAGGTGTGAGCTGGTGCGTTGTCGTGATGGAAAAGGACTTTTTTGTGGGCCAATCGTGGGCGTTTTTCTTGCAGCTCGGTTTTCAAACGGTCCAATAACGATGAATAACATGCACCTGTAATAGTTTTACCCTTTTCCAGATAGTCGATGAGGATTATTCCTTGCGAATCCCAAAAGACAGTCGCCATAATCTTTCCGGCCGAAGGAACGGTCTTCGCCTTTTTTGGCGCAGATTCCTCCTTGGTAACCCATTGTTTAGATTGTTCTTTGGTCTCAGGAGTGTAGTGATGTATCCATGTTTCATCCACAGTGACGAAACGGCGCTTAAAGTCCTGCGGATTCTTCTGGAACAGCTGCAAACCGTCCTTGCAACACTTCACACGATTTCGTTTTTGGTCAAGCGTGAGCAATCGCGGCACCCATCTTGCTTTGTCATGTCCAAATGTTGATGCAAAATATTATGTACCCGTTCATTCGAGATGCCCACAGCACTAGCAATCTCACGCACCTTCACTCTTCTGTCATCCATCACCATATCATGGATTTTATCAATGATTTCTGGAGAGGAACCTCAACAGGGCGTCCAGAACGTTCAGCGTCACTTGTGCCCATATGGCCACTCCGAAAATTTTAAAACCACTTATAAACTGTTCTAATCTAAGGTGCAGAGTCACCATAATGTTTATCAAGCTTCTCTTTAGTCTCCTGAGGCGTTTTGCCTTTCATAAAGTAGTGTTTAATCAACACACGAAATTCTTTTTCGTCCATTTTTTGAAAATCACTCGACTTCCTCGATTCAAACGAATGCCAAACACAAAGAAATAGACCGATCTGGCTGAAACTTGGTGTGTGTTCTTCCAAGAGATGCTACTAACTAAACATAACCTCGATACGCGCCAGTAGTGCTATCTCTCTGACTTTGCACGGACTTTTCAAACGACCCTCGTATAGTCCCAACAGTTAATGGTGAACTTTTCATTTTTTTTTTGAACTTAGTAGAAACTATTAAAATTTATCTAAAACACATGAATTAGCCAAAGACAATCTGTTCTCCCCGAAAAGTTCTGTTAAGTTTCTTCCTGAGTCTATTTCTGCGTTCTTCGCTGCAAAAGATCATAAAGCTGCTCTTCCGTTGTCTGTTCAGTTCTCCCGGTAAGTTTAGCAATGTAAACATTACTCTATATACGTAGGTTCTAGATTAGTTGACAGAACACCTTATTAGGCTGAAACTATCTGTAAAAATATTGAAATCACATTAATACTAATAACCTAATTGAGAAAACTATATTCCCAAGTAAAAGAAAAACCATCTAACAAATCTGTCAAACAATTCAACATCTGATTAGTTGGAACATGTTCATTCTGTTGTTCAGAATAACCAATAACACAAGTCGAAAGAGATATAATTAGAATTGAAAACATGTGTTTCTCCTTATTTATTGTCAAATTCCAGCCGAACTTGTTTTTAATTCATGGGATTAAAATAGCATCTGAAGATGAAAGTAAATCATTATCAGGAACAGTTTAGTTGCCAATCTTAATTAAAATAGTGCTTCAATAGAAAAATCTTATTGCAGTATCCTATTGCGCAATTACATTTCGAAGATCATTAAATATATTATTGATTTTATCTCATCAACCGTCTGCATAATATTCAGGTTGCATATTTGTTTATCACTTTGTAAACATTCAATTATCATTAAAAAAGTAAAAATAAAAGTAGCTGCACCCGGCCACGCGATACTGTGGCTCAGTCTGAAGCAGCAGCAGATCGATTCGGTGATAGCATTCCCACTTGATTTGAGAAACTTCGCGATTGCTAAGCACAAATCTTCAATCATTATCAATGCTTTGTTGTAGATTTCTTCTGTGAAATCCATGTTCATGTTTAAATTTTTCTTACATATTCTACGGAAAATATCTTCAGCGAATTTTCTGTTGGAGATGAAGGAGAGCAAGCGGTCAATATGATTGCAAACAATGCACGAATTTGATTTGGATATAACGTGTTATACGCGTCATTAATGCATACATCCTAGTGTCGGTCGTAAGTAAATTCAGAGCTCGACACGCACTGCGGAAAGTGGCTTGTATACCCGCCGTTGATAGTTCTCAATTGCAGGAAGACGTTGGCCGGGCACATTTAGGTCACAGCTTGCGAAGAAAGAAGCATTCATCCTTGATTGGAATGCACGATGTACAGTCTGTCTGTCGTAGTTTGTTTAAATATGCCAAGTTGACCGTCGATTCGCCCTCCTCGTTTGCGTCGTTCAAATGATTTTCTGTTCGCATTCCATGTGTAATTTGTAGGCGCGTCATTTTGGGATAACGTGAAGAAAGCAGTTAGTGTTGTAGCCAGTGAATTCAGGGCTATTTGTTGCACATTGCAATCTATGAACATTCAGTTTAACAATGCAATCGGAAACATTGAAACGGAATTGTAAAATATTTAGTATAGCGTGTGTTGCTTTTTCGTCCAACAGATGTATTTAAAAAAAACATGTTTTTACCTGATACAGGTGTGAATTTTATATAATAGGTATATAAAAAGACGCCCATATTTGAATGCACTGTTGTGTCCAAAATTTCAAAGCAATCGGTGAAGAACTGTAGGTGATTTAAGATTTTGAACAAACGAACATTTACATGTTTATTTACTTAGATATGTTCAGAGGTGTTAACGCTCATTGCAGAAACTACAGCCGTCTCGGTTTATCGAGTATTCTCTAGCTATTGCCCAAACCATCCGCAAATAATTTGTGTTAAACCAATTTAATTCGGACTTAGTTCTTTCGTTGCAGACATCGTACGTTACAGCTCCCAAGAAGTCAGTAGAGGTGTCTGAAAAGATAACATCTACCTGCTGGACTCGAACCCGGGGACTTCTGCTTAGCCATCCATAGCGCTAAACATTTAACGATTTATTTATTTTTATATTATTTTTTTGCGGCGCATCGACGTCTATGGTCATTAGCGCCTTCTTACCCCTCATCTTTCTATTGCTTGCTGCAATAACCTTATAAATGCAATTTCTTCGCAAAAATGTGGGTCATATTTATAATATAAACAAGTATAAGACATCAATATATTGCTCATCGGTAAAAAAAAGAATGATAGAATGAAAATGTGTTACAGTTTTCGAATTGAATAAAACAAAATGTCTCAAAACTTTTACGTTTTACGTCGTTGGAGAAACGGCTTGGTGATAAATTGGTAATACGTATTCAAAGTCATCGAAAAGGATATTTTATGCTTGAATATATCCATTCTTTCCGTCCTACGTAAGTGCTGACACGGTATGGTAATACATTCTGAAAGGTGTTATATGTCTACACGCCCACGGATGCATTAGTTATAAAAAACATTTATTCAGCTATATAGCATATGTTTTGCGTAATCTAGATTGGTCTAAATGTTTTTAGAATGGAGCTTCCGTTTTCTTCTTGTAAATGGTTATTGAATAGGTTTTCAATCAAGTATGAATTGAAGCTATTAGTAGATTTCTATTTTGTAAATGAAAATTATTTTGCCTTCAAAGGAAAGTAGTTTAAGCTGAGCGTTTCTACCAGCCAAATGATTCTAATTATTCATTTATTTTAATACTTTTTAGGAAGGTACGGGGGCGATGACATCCAATGCCATCCGGGGAATCAGGAGGAAGAAATCCTCCCTCTCGGAGGTGAAAGTTGCTGTCATCGGCGCACCTGGAGTTGGTAAAAGTGGTTAGTGAATTTATTTTCTCTCGCTTTAAATCAACGTTCTATTTTTAAATATCTTTTCTTTGGTTCCCAAATATATACATATATGTAAGGCTTTGTAAGTGCGGAGATCCCCAGTTCGAATCCGGCGTATGACTACATTTTATTTTAAAACGTATTATGATGTTATTAAGTATGACTTCGCGGGATTCGAACTGGGGATCTCCCACTTACAAATCCACGTTCATGACCACTACATCAACACGAATTGTGCTTTTCAAAAATTTAAAACCTGGCTTGTAACACTCACTCAACGTTCTCTAACTGCAGTTGGTACAACTGAATGACAAATTTTGTAAAGTTTGTTGGTTTCTTAGTTACAACAAATATTTATGTGGTGAGGATTTCACAAGAGTGATATTGCCCGCCAGAGCACTCTGCTTTATCTCACCCAGAAGTAATGAAGAAAAATTAGTCTTATATCTCATCCATACATTCTACCGAAGCTTCTTAAAATCAACTAATCGGAAGTCTATTGTTAGTACTAGAGTGTACAAGTATTTTGTGTAATGTACTAAGTATACTGCTTAGTATTATGTATTTAATATCGTACGATCCATTATGGGAAAACATAAAACGGCATGATTAACCGAGTTACATCCATGGATAGGTTTAAGGCTCCGCAATAATCTGCAGATGATAGGATTATCCATTATTCTGACTCGGCACATTAGAGAAATACCTTTGATTGAATTTCCCTGAGAAAGAATCTCCCATTTCAGTTTTTCTGGAAGAAAGTCTCAATTAAAATCAATTAGTTTTAGTAAAATTGCATTTTCTTTTATGTACACCGATCGACACTTGAGTAAATGCAACATTTTGCTCGAAAGAAATCCCATGTTTGAACATTTGAAGACTTTTTTTTGTTTTGGAGACATTTTGAACTTGCCGAAATAAATTTAATTTTTTTTTAAAAACTATTTTTTATCCTGCATTATTTCCAAAGTTTACCAAATTCGAAATGCTATCACGACTGAATGCCTAAGTTTCAATTATTTGCATCACGTTGGAACTCCTTGATCTGTTTTATTGACTGCTGATCACGCACAAACACGATGTGTGTTTGAATGAGGAACAGTATGTATAATGTCGAGCTAGATTTGCTTGAAGTTGTGCTTGGCCCATGTAGTTGCACGCATCAACTACCTTTGCAGATGCTAAAGTACTGAGATTTTTGGTGGGAAAGAAGTGACTCGTCCACTGTAGCGATACATTTTGAGTAGCCTTCACGCAACAGAATGCAGTTGATGGTTGCAGAAAAAAGAATCTAATGTGTGAGATTTATTTCATCAATAATGCAATTCTATATTTATAATTGGGCAATCATTTTTTCGGTATCAATCAAGAGCTTAAAGACCAATAATTCAGCATTATTAGGCAGACACTAGAAGGGATAAATCCAGTAACTATTCAGTTTAGTTGCCCTCACTTTTAAGAGTGTGGCAGTACAAGTTCCTAGCTGCAATCCAGTAATACTTAGGTAATTACTTTCAAATTAATTGCTAAATTATCTCAAAATTACTGCAGAGTATGAATAGGTTATTTAAAAAAGAATCTAGACTAAAAGAAATGCTAAAAGAAAATTATTTAAATTTGAAGCGGAAATTATTAAAAATTAAACTCTGTAATGATATTTTACGCAATAGGAAGTTATAATATTTCATCGAAGGTGCAAGAATAATGATTTTATAAGTAACAGTTAAGATTAAAACGTTCCTGTCTAAGAGTTTTACTCATCATAACTAGTTATGCTAAATATTATCATGAATTTCAAACAAAATTACACTAACAGCTGCCAAAACTCATAATTTTTCGTTTACTATGTATTAGTTGAAATATCATGAAATCGAATTATCAACACTAAATAAAGAGTTTAACAAATTTAATGAAAAAATTAGTCCCACAATATTTTAGTAAGTTCAAAGATGTCATAAAGCAAGCAATTCTACGACCAAACACCAAATTTTATGCATTAATATCATAATAATACTGTGCATGAACCGTTGTTAAATGTCGAACAGCTGCAGTAGAATCTAAAGCGTTGTTAAATAGTGCTGAATATCATTTAAACATTAAAAAAACTTAATATCAGAAGAATTAAAAGTTACAAAATTTCTATATCACTCAAAACAGCACCAAGATATATAACTAATAATATAATGATTCATTGGCCTAACTAGTATCCAGATTAAAAATATATTCATTTCAGTAAATCACATTTATTGTCACAAGAGAATTTATTTGGTTGTCTGTTCTACTAACCTCAATCAAGACAAGCTACTATTTTTAGCTGTAGCTGTTAGGTACAATGGAAGGATTTATTAAACTATCTGCCAGAATTATCGTTTCATAACAAATAAACTGAACAATTACAAAAAGAATAGATAAAACAAGAAGAAATAAAGAAGAGCTGAGGGCAGTAACTTTCTCGTGTGCATGAGAGAAAATTAAAACTTAACTTTCTTTGTTTATTTACTTCTCTATCTGTTAAACTTGTTGCTATTTTTGACTTATTAATTATTTTCATTTTAGTTTTATATTGTTATAAAACATTCTTAACAGAATTTATTTTAAGAACCTTCATGAGTGGAATGAAACAAGCAAGAAGCCAATTAAGATGTTACTTGGATTTTATATGATGGTTGAAAGGTGGGAAAAAAGCAATTTACTGCATTGTGTATTTATAAGTAGATTTATGTATTAAAACTGTCTAAAATTATGCTGGTAACGTTTCATTATCGCTAATGGAAGATTGAGATTTTAAAAGCGGGACGGGACCCATGCACCATCGGCACCGCAGCCACAAGAGGCTTATTGTGCCTTCCCCTCTAAGTCTAGTAGATGAAAACTCCCCTTTCTAAAAAGGTTGAGGACTTTCCCTACCACTTCCTTCTGCACCACAATTTCCCTTGACCTCAAAGTTCCAAAGATATCGTAGCGCAGCCGCTCGATTGCAACGCAATCGAATAACAAATGAGAGGCTATTTCCTCCTCTTCCTGGCACAATCTACACAACGGTTCCGAGCTAATAAGCCCACATCTTGTGCAGGTGCTTCCTGAACCTGCCGTGCCCTGTGAATAGGCCTGTAATCAGAGTGATCTGATTTCTGCCCAAGCTCAGAGTCTCTTTGGCATATCACTCTTGCCGTGTTTGACCCCAAGAAGCATCACCCAGTTATTTTCATGTTCTCTCCAGATCTAATCTCTGAGAGCCTCACGAACTGCGCCCTTAGTGATCTCCAGGACTGATTCCAGGCCAATGAAAGGAGTACTAGCTCCGTTCCTTCGCTATCTGGAAAGGTAGAATGTTTTTCCAACATTCTTACTGAGTGATATTTTTTAAATGTTATTATTTTTACTCTCTGTTTGTTGTTCCTAATCATGGCTAGGGAATGTACAGTGATCGAGCAGATTTTCTAATTTGAGTGTTCCCCTTTTGGAGGTCCCTTGAGAATGAAAGATATTGTTTTTATAAATTGAATTGTTCGTCCGTCTGCTTTTGAATGTGATCAGCAAAACAAAAAAAGTATCAGAAAGTTGAAAATTTATATTTTTATTCGATGCTACTTTATGACCTCGCCAATAGGCTTTTAGACAAAATCGGCTTGTTCCGCCCCCAAGATTTTTTTTAAACTTTGTACGATCGTCGCAGACCCATAGATCTATAATTTTATGAACCATTTTCCTAGGAATAAGTACTTATTAAGGTTTTTTTCAGATAAGAAGATGAAATCAATCCTAATTTATAGCATTATTTGAGTGTAAAGAGCGACCACATCACACACTCACTCACTAATATCTGGTTCGACAGTCCTGGACCTCCTCATCAAGTTTTCCCCATTCATCCCGGTCTACGGCCTTAAGGCGCCATCTTCTTACTCCAACCCGACGAAAGTCTTCTTCCACAACATCCAGCCATCTTAGTCGAGGGGGCCCTCGAATTCTTCTGTTTCCTGGGTTTGTTTTTAATAAGTTTTCAGGGCACCCTTCCCGCAGGCATCCTCTCCACGTGTCCCAACCATCTCAATCTCCCCTTCTTTATTTGGGCGACTATGTCTGGCTCCCAAAATAATTCCATCAATTCAAGGTTCTTTCTGCGACCACATCACCTGCACATAACACTAATAGAAATTTCCTAATTAAACACTGATATGTAAGTAAATAATTATGGTGAAAATGTACTTTTACTACGAAGTAGATTTTGTGATTCTAGGTTTTGTGGATTTTTTTTTTAAAGGAAAAATTGTAAATTTAAAGAAAATTTCATAAATTGTAAAGAAAAGTCATTTTGAGAGTTCTCACCAGTATTTTTAAAGATTTGTTTATTTTATTTTGGTTTTTTGACTTTTGATTTTGATTTTTTTTTTAATAGCGCGTTAGCATGAGAAGTCATTGGCGCCCTGAGCTTTTTTCAGGGCACTGCCGGCCTTCAGACAGTTAGCTGTAAGAAAGAAGCTCCAAGGAATCTAAAATCAAAGGGCCAACACCTGGGTCCTTCGTAGCCGGGATTTCCATCTTGGAATCCAGTGTACGCTAAACAATGGCCTAGTCCAGGGGTCGGCTACCTATTTCAAGTAGAGAGCCATTTCTCCTTAAATAATTTTTATAAATCTTACCAAGAGCCGCAAGGATGATAGTGTAAACAAACTCTGAAGATCATTTGTATTAACAATTTATTATTTTATGATATTCAATAACATTTAAATGTTTTAAAACTGTGCGGTAGGGCATGGTAAAAGGGTAAATCGTCAAAAACTGCCCGAAAAAGCGTAACGTTGAAAAACAGTTAACTTTGACAATTTTATATATTTATTTTCACATATTGCAAAGTAAATAAACGAATAAATAATAACTAAACCTGTATTTGAATGAAAATGGCGGCAGTCTTTTATAATTACGTACTGTATTTTAAAATAAGTAATTCTATTCAATTTCCAAACCTATCACATTTAAAATTCTTTTTGAGAAAATATCTTTACTTTTATAAAATGAAATTTTCATTTATTTCAATAAAATTGAAATATACAATTGATTTTGGACAGGCTGAAGAGCCACACAATTAGGATAAAAGAGCCGCATGCGGCTCGCGAGCCGTGGGTTGCCGACCCCTGGCCTAGTCCCTTTCCTTTGATATTTATTGTTTTCTTTTCAAAGGCTAGAACCTTAGAAATATACCTGAAGAGTACCTCCGTAAAGATTGTTATTCATCATTTGCAAAACAGAGGCTGACTAATTCTTCGTTTCATGGCATTCCTGTGGTGTTTAATATCCCCACTCAATAACTTTCCTAGTATTTAGCATGGATTAAATAAAGCATGTTCTAAATGTAGTGGATAAGTTAAAGTAAAGTAATTGCCTATTTTTCAGGCAGGCTTTACTTCCAACTACCAATTAGGTGTTATGAACGGAGGTGTCTAGTAAACATACTTTACTGTAAATTTCTTTTATTAACCATTAAATAAAATCCAAGGCCTAAAGATCGGGAATCGAACCCAGTACCACAATACATATTAACTTTACAGGTCTCGCCTCTAACCGCTCGGCTACCGTAGCGCCGACAAAGTACATCAACCAACTCGGCTACCAAAGCTGACAAAGTGCATCTTGTCGACGCTGAACCAGGGGATCTTCGTTTGACTACTATTCTTAGTACCGTCCCCCTTCATCTCTCAAAAAAATTCTTCCACTAATCTTTCGTAAGAGGTTTGTGGTTCACGTGTAAACGGCGTTATGGGCGGATTGTCGACAAAGGTAGATGTTATAAGGATCAAATCCTCATTGTACCACAATTTTCTCGCTTTATTCAAAATACCAAATAAATATTAGAGCCTACTTATCCAATTTAATTAATTAATATTTTTGTTTTTCTTCCATTCTTAAGCAAGAATATAATTAATAGAAATAATTTTCTTCGCAGCTCTTACAGTTAGATTTTTGACCAAGCGTTACATAGGAGAATATGATCATCAAGCCGGTAAGACATTTTGTATTTTATTATTCATTTAAACTGTTCACTTTTCAACATAATACAATTTTTTTTTTCTTCCACAGATATGAGGTACAAACACGAAGTTTTAGTTGACGGAGAGCCAGTTTTATTTGAAATACTGGATACATGCCCAAAGGTAAATATAAAACAATTGAACATTACACTAAAACCAAAAATACTTTTTAAAAAATGATGGAGTATATTTTAATTTACAACTTTTTAAAGAAATATTTCCTCTTTATATATATATATTTTTTTTAATGCAGATTAGTAAAATTACTTTAAATTAATTCTATTAAAATGAGAACTCTAAACGAGGTCTGTTAGCTCATCCTTGTTTGCAGGAAACCTAATATTGCAAAAACCTCAATCTTGCCACAAAAACCAAAACTCAGAATCATGTATGGTTTAAAATTATTATTAAACTATTTCAATACTGAACGCTTGGTAATTGGTAAAAAATCTCTTCTTTGGCCACTTTTAATGTAGACTGAGTTAGTTTCTAAACCATTGGACATAACAACAATAAAAACCAAGAGAAAAAAATAAATAAAAAAAGATTTTTTCGCCTTGAATAGAGTTAGTCATTCAAATAATAATTGAACGTTTTATTATAGTCAAACAATGTAAAATATTATGATAATCATTTCCGTTTTTCTGTAACGAATCTGTCTTTATTTTTAAATCATAATATTCAGCTGGTTCTGACATTACAATAGAATAGGCAACATAATAAACTTCAGTAAAGAATATTTCCCCTTCAAAAAACAAGTCTAATATATAATTAGTTTGTATATATATGTTATTATTAGTATATTTAAATTTTCAGTTCTTTTGAGGTTTAGAAATAAACAACTTTTGTTCTTATCATTTTGTTCTCACGTCATTACTTTAATTATAATTAGATGAATATGCCTTTGCGATCTCATTTTTATCAATTATAAATATTATGTTTTATAATTATTTGTTATGGCATAGTTAATGTTTGTAAATTGCTTTTGGTAATGAACAAAATTTGGAGCTTGAGATCTATCCAAGAATTTGGATTTGTTCATTTTCGAGGAGGAGTTCCTCTAGGATCTTTGCCATAGATCGGCCCCTATCCACACCAATACAAATCGCTAACTCTCATCCAATCTTCAAATTACTTACCTTTAAACCTACCAATCTTCGCTGTTCTTTTACAGATTCTTTAAGTCGAAGTTTTAAAGTCGTTCCTTCGAGCCATATCCATTCTATCACTCATCTACTGTAGTGCCCAGAATGGGGGCATTTCCTGCTAATTTGCAAACAAAAAAAAGATCTCTGAATTCCACTGTCAAACACTTTTGTCATTGCGCGTGCCGAATTTCCTTCTTGTTAAACTTGAAGCCACAGATGCAAGACCAGAAACCAGCGCCACTAAGTTCTTTTTATTATTCCTATTTCATTGAATAATCTCGAGCGAATTCATTAGCTTAATCGTCTTGGGAATTTTTTCGATTTGACATATGTTAAGGTGGCAGCATCTCTTGTTCTACTAGTCGCCACTTCTTCAGTTATTGGTAGCCCAATAACTGCTAGAAGTAGTTTCATTGGCTTTAGTCTAAGAAGTTTGAAAAGCTCGCTTTTGCTAACTCATCAGCTTTTTCATTACCCACGATTCTTTGTGATCCAAAGAAAAAGGACATTGTTTTCTTCTATTCATTTCTAAAAAGTCTTATATCTACATCCCTTTTACCAGCCTTGATGAGGACTCTGGCTTCTCCAGAGATTTTAAATCAGCCTGACAGTGAGAAAATTTATAATTGTAGTAACCTGTGTTCTCTGGTTATTTCTATAGGACTATACACTAGAATTGTCATGACCTTTGTTTGAAAAACAGTCGTCCAGGTTCTCCATCTATATTTTTACTTCCATATGCACTTTTTTATCCATATGCAGGCCCCTGTGAGATCCGTCCGTAAAGCTCAATTCAACTTCCGGCACACTCTAGCTCGCAAGCCTTACCTTAATGGGTTCCCTTATGTTTACTTCATAGGGTTTTTTTAGGTGAGTATCCATCATCTTTGCAAGAACTTTTTCTCTCTTTTAAAGTAATTAAAGAATTCTAGCTTTTAGTCCAATCACTTGCTAATCGTCCTTAATTGTCTTTGCTCTTCCACTAATAATTCACATCTAACGGTGTTAGTTGAGGAACGCCTCCATTACCATTACCGTGGTTCGCAAAACTCCAAAGATTTCACTGTACCTTTCTGAGGAACTATTGTTCTGTACCAATATTCGAGGTCGCCATACAACAATTAATAGGTGATCCTTGGGCCTAGCTTACTTCTTTGCAAGCCAGTTCATCACTCTAGGACACAGACTCCAGGACTCACCAAGATTGGTTCGTATTTATTGTTGTGTAAAACAGGGAGAAGTGGACTAGCTAATTCTTCTGAGAGAGATGCGCGCCTGCGGGTACATACACAATACTTTTAGGTTTGTAAAGATATTTGGTATATGCAACTATTTAGATTTAGCGAACACGCAGGTTAATCTGGTCAGTACCTAACATACACAAACGCACTTTACAAAGCTCACATTTTGATCAAAAACACTTCACATTAGGGAGTCACACAATAGATCGTTTAGTTGGCTATGAATCTGGCTTTTAGCCACTTTCTTTCCTTCATCTACATCTACTTTGTTTTAGCTCAGGTGGAATTTTGATGCATTCTTATGTGTTTTAAATTTATTTACTGTCTAAGTTTTTTGGATGTATAATACTTCCTCTAAATCCACAGTAAATAAATATTAATCATTCCTACGCATTTTTATGTTTACATTCACATCTTTGAATTTGAATGCTCCCAACTACTGTTATTTCCCAAAAAAATCAGTTATTTTTGTAGAACCATAATATTTAATATAACTTACCTTCCAACTTATAAACTTGAGAAGATCTGGCTAGTTTGCAAATTCATATTCAATTTTAACATTTTTCTAAAAATTTTGGCATGAACAAACAAGTTAAAAAATTTAACCTCTCAGTGAGGAGTTTAAAATCTGTGAGCAGCTCTCACTGTCATGAAGGAATTTTATACTTTATAAAAGTGGAGTATAACAACATAAAAATACATTAAAACCATGATGTCTATAAAATAAATATAAAATATTTTTCATCGTGATGACTGTAATCTACCTAAAAGGGTAAAAGAGAGCCAAATTCAGACTGCGAGATTGAAGGTAGAAAATTCAATAACTGGCAATATTAATTTTTTCTTAGAGAATTCTTGAGTTTTTTTGTTTTGTAATTCATGTATTGTATTTATATGAGTAGAATTGATTACAGAATGAAGATGAGTTGCCAAGCAATGACACGCTTAACTGGGCTGATGGCTGTCTCTTGGTGTATGCTATCACAGATAGAATTTCCTTCAATTATATCCGTAGAGTACGAGAATTGATGTGCGAAATGACG
The DNA here is from genome assembly GCF_049639745.1 of Rhodnius prolixus. Lineage (NCBI taxonomy): Eukaryota > Metazoa > Arthropoda > Insecta > Hemiptera > Reduviidae > Rhodnius > Rhodnius prolixus. Next base: position 20,595,256 of record NW_027411592.1, read on the forward strand.
CCAGTGGTATTAGTTGGTAATAAAGGAGATATGGTGCATCTTAGGCAGGTCTCGACGGATGAAGGTTTGTTTAATATTCACCAATTTAGACATTCGTGAATTAATTTCTTTTATAAATGATTACTATATACAAGAATTGTATTTATACTGTTTAATAATAAAACTGCAGTTGTGTATTCTAGCCCAGAGGAGGGATCCTATTTGAAGGCAAGCAGTTACGTTTACCGTTCTTAAAGTAAATTCTAGTTCTGCACCTCTTACGCACAACTCCTATTTTCTGTTTGTTTGGAATTATCCCCGCCTATATGTGAATTAAATAAATCAAATAGTACAGAACTTAGACTCGAATAACGCAGATACTCGTGGAGCCATTAATTACCAGTTGGAACGCCGTAGATTTGGCATTTCAAGCCACTCCTTCCGTGCGACTATATTTGATTTTAAAATTTAATTCCGCTTTTAGCAATGGCAACTTTAGTTTGAAACAAATAACATAAATTTAAAAAAACTACTACGTAGTAAATAAATTACTTTCCTCCTTAATTACATATGTTTATGTTTTTCCATCGAAACTTTTGATATTAAAAATATTTAGTGCGATTTTTTATATATATATATTTAGATTGAGTTGGCCAAATGCGTTTATTTAAAAACATCTTGTTTTTTAGTATTGGTAAAAAATACATTTAACCGCGTCATTTTCTAACACCTACTCATATTCTTGTAATAACGTATGTAACATACATTCCTTTTGCATATCACCTCCAATCTATAAGTTAATGAAAAAGCTATTTAAAGAACAGAAAATAGTTGAACGCTGTTTAAAATTGATATTTCTAAGTATAGAACAGATGTTTTTGGGAAGGTTATCGGTGCTAGCAGGAAAAATGAAACGAAAATTTGAAAACAAATATTTTTTATTCCTATACGCTCTAAATGTTATTTCTTTTCTTTTTTTAAGAAGTTAAGTAATTTTCCTTTGTTTGAATGCTAGGAACAATGAATTGCATGGTACATTGATGAAGAATCTTAGTATTCGAAAAGTCTCTTATATCCTTTAAAGAAATGCAAAGTGATGTCTATTTTCATTTGAAAAGTTTTGCAATTGAAAAATGCATAATTAGTACCATTGTAAACATTGGTAAAACTCATTTTACCGCAAAAGATCACAAAAAGAGTATAAAAATGAGCCTAAATCTTTATAATTGCAATTTTATCTTATTTACTTTCATCCTTACATAAATACTTGGCGTTGGATTAAAATTATTATTTCTGACGGAGATATATATTTGTATGCTTTATAAATGAAATCACTACAAAATGGACTGTATGTTACTAAAAATGAATTTACCTTTGCACTGTAGGCTCAGAAGACTTATGAACCTGCTTGTTCTCTGTCAGCAGGGATCATTCCAAATTTTTTGTATGACTGAGAAACGGACACTGTTACAAGTGTTCTTTTTTTATGAAAGTGTGGCAGGAGCGAGGCTTCTCATACTGGACGAAGAAGCTCCCACGACGTAGAGCCTTGCATGTGGCCTTCTCAACGGTCTTGCCGATCGTCCGGGATATGCTCAGGCGTATGCGGATGATCTGGTGGTACTTCATGTGGGGAAGGATCTCGGTACGCTTCTCGATCTTTCGCAGCAGAGCCTTTGCTTTGTGGCGCGATGGGCTGAGGGAAATGGGCTGAGATTCAGTGTTTCTAAAACCCAGGTAGTATTATTCACCTGGAACCGAAGGCGTCCGCAGCGTGGTCTTACGCTTTACGGAGAGGAAATCCAGTTTTGCTCAACAGTGAAATATCTTGGAGTGATCCTGGATTCTAGATTATCTTGGACTCCGCATGTCAAGGAACGTGCGAATAAGGCCACCTCTGCACTTATGCAATGTCGCAGGGTGGTTGGTAAGAGATGGGGAATTTCCCCTAAGCTCATGTATTGGATGTATACGGCCGTAGTGCGTCCCATTTTAGCCTATGGCTGTATTGTTTGGTTGAATGCTACTAGTCAGAAGACGCTTTGTAATGTTTTGCAACGCGTCCAGCGGCTAGCATGTGTATTGATTACCGGAGCATTGCAGAGTACTCCTACTGCCGCTTTGGAATTTGTGTTACGGCTTCCTCCCTTGGATATTTTTCTTAGAGGGGAGGCTTTGATGGCCGCTCGTAGACTTGAGAGTGTCGGCACGTGGGCATCTAGGAACCTTCTTGGTCGGAAAGGCAGGCTTATTAGTCATGCTGATCTGGTTCGAGAGGATAAAAAGCATATTGTAGTGCTCTCCATGCCGGGGGACTTCATCCCTGCGACTCTGGATTTCAGTAGGAATTATGGGGTTCAGATACTTGCGAGGGAGGAGGCTTGTGCTTCGGCTGTCGAGTTATCAACAAACGCCATTTCTGTTTTTACGGATGGTTCATTGATGGATAGGGCAGGTGCTGGTCTCTGCATCTGGGGACCCCAGTTTGGGTTCCTATGGGAACGCACCTGCCTTGATCTTGGTAATTATGCATCTGTTTTTCAGGCGGAGTTGGCTGCCATTGAGATGGCGGCTACTTTACTCCGCTGGAAGGGATTTGCCGACACTGATGTTAGGTTCTTCACGGATAGCCAGGCTGCAATTAAAGCTCTGGCCTCTCCTAGTAGGAACCAAATTTCGGTCAATTCTCGTCATGCTGCTCTCAATTTGTTAGGAGCTTTGAATACTGTTTCGGTTGCTTGGTCTCCTGGTCATTCTGGGATTCCGGGTAACGAACTTGCTGATGAAACAGCAAAGAAAGGAGCTGCGTTGATAACAATGACTCCTCAGCCCATTATCCCTGTATCCTATCGACGTTGTAGAACAGAGGTGGAACAGTGGATTTTGAAAGAACATCGGAAACGGTGGAGATCCCGAACTGACTGCCGCCAGGCTAAGGAAATCCTTGGCCTGTCAAGAATGGATATGGTTGGTTTTAGCAGGTCCCGGATCCGCCAGTTGGTTCAGGACATGCGAATTTAGCATATCATCTTTTTAAATGTGGCCTAATCCAGTCGCCAAATTGTGCTGGCTGTGGTGAGTCCGATGAAACTGTGAGGCACTTTGTTGAGGTGTGCCCAGTTTATTCTAAAACTAGATTCCTCGTCTTCGGAAGGTCAAATGTCTCCCTACCGGAGATTGTAGCATCTGGTAATCTTAATGAACTTTCTAGGTTTATTCAGTGCACTGGGCGATTGAGTCGTCAAGCTCCCTAGTGTCCTGTTGCTACTTTGTTAGGTTATTATATTAGCATCTGGTAATTTTTAGCCGGATTTGTTTTTAAACCCCGGTATCTCTCATGAGATGAGGAGTGGGCGGGGAACAATGGGCATCAGGATTGCCTGCGTTCCTTCCCCTCTTTTTTTTTTTTGGTGGAACCGCCCGTCTTGTACAATCTAATCTAAGAGCCTTGCATGTGGCTTTGTTGTTTGTGATCATTGGGTTTGCGGATGTGGTTTGAGTCATTGGTTAACTTTGATTAATTTGAGGAAATGTCACAATAGATTCGTGCGGCTCACAGTGTCTGTGGGCCCGTTCCTTCTTCTTTCTACTTCAAGAATAAATTTATTTGAAACTCTAAATTACTGTGTAAATGCAAACTTCTGAAGGTCTTGTTACTATAAAACTGCAAATATTTAAATCAAACTATCCAGAATATACAAGTCTACCTTTTCAGTGTGTGTTCACTGTACAACCAAGATTGAACTTGTTTGTTAGCTCCTGTATAAGTTTATCAAAGTAGGTGGTATGTGCATAGGTAGAAAAATTTAACTTAAAGTACATTTCAAAGTAATATTAGCCTGCCAAAAAAAAAGATCAAGCTACCGATTGAACAAACTGCAGTTTTTTATTTATAGATTAACATTCTAAACCTTTGACTCCTAAAATAAAGGTGTCCTTAAACTTAAAAAAAAAAATAAATTAAATAAAAAATAAACAAATGTAGAATGAAATTTACAAGTAAGGATTAAATACAAAAAAAAAAGAAAGTCGTTTGCAGTCAATTTCCTTATTTTGTTTAAATTCAATTGTGAATAGTTGTAAGATAATGATTAAATACAGAGCTATAAAAGTTTGATACACCTCTAAAAATTTTGTATCTTCTTTATTTAGGTGAGATCTTAGCCAAAGACTATGAATGTTGGTTCAGTGAAGTAGCGGCTGCCGAACAAGTTACCCAAGTTGCAGAGACATTTCACGAATTGTGCCGCGAAGTGTTGACTGTCCGTCGTAAAAATAAACAATCATTATTAGATAGAATGCTTGGAAGTAAGTCTACAGTTAAACAATATGGTCGAGTCAAAAGTGATAGTGCTCTTCCTAAGGATTGAGTGTTAAAAACTTCTTTTTTTTTAAATAGTTACTTTCAAGTTGTTAATTACTCAGGAATGTGAGTCACTTTTAGGAATAAACATTCATTTTTTGTAATTAATGTTTACTGAAAGTAAAACATAGATTTTAGCACAATCTGTTACTATAAAATTTAATGGCACTTCAAACTACGAGTATTTAATTTCGTTGATACATTCGTATATATTATATTTCAATACATCCATTATATGAGACCAACTTTGTAATGTTACTATTTGTTTGAAACATCCATTATTATGGATGATCTTATTAGAAATATGTATATTATGGCAGTGCGATCTGGAATGCAATAGTTTTATATTTAGGCATTAAAATCCAATTTGTCATTTCTTTGTAATGTTTCATTGATGTAACAGAGAAGAGATGCAGTTTATTTGAGAAATATTTGATTTTATTACGTTATTCGTGCATAATATTTTACCAACATTTTTTCAATGTTACAATTACAAAGAATTAAATAGGAAACAAAATTAATAAGACATAATAATTAAAAAGCACGAATACAACTTGTGAACAGAAACTAGAATGATGATGCTTTTCATTGCTTTTAAATTATTTTGAAATAATTTTAGTCTTGTGAATTTATTGACTTTCATAATATATTATTTACGAGGAAGTATATTACACATATTTTCCTGCAAAATATTTCATTAAATGCTTTGTGACTCAACAAAACATTGGAAATTCGTTTTGTATTTCTACTAGTTTCATTTGTCTCCTACAGAATGTGTTGAATACAGTATTTCAAAACTTCATAAAACGTGGGCAAACTTATTTGTTAATTTAATACTTTTACGGTTAAAATATAGATAAATTAGGACTTTTTTTTCGAGAAAGAGAATGATATTTTTTTATAAATGAAGTTGTCATTTTTTTCTATTTTCTGACTTCTCTATCATATTGTTACAAAAATAAAACACTATTTAAATATTCCTAAGTTGTAGTTTCAGTTGTTTAACAAGTCGCTTCTGTCATTAGCCCTTGTTATTCTATTCATTATAAGAATAGACATGCTTATAAAATAAGACTTCTGTATTAAATGGTTTGTAATAAATGTTACTTTTTAAGTCATTTTTTAATGAAATATTTCAAACATGAAGTTAAGGTTTGAAAAATCTCATGACCAAAATTAATTTAAAGTACAAACTTAAGATATTGTCTTGTTGCTTTATTATGATCTAAGAAAAAAACACATTTGAAAGCAGGAAAGTACTTATAGGAGAATTTGCAATTTTCATGCAACAACTTTTAGGAGAATGTTAATTTGGAGAGAAGTTTTGATTTATTTTCACTTGAAAAGAAATTTAAATGATATATAATCTAAATTATTTACAATGAATTAAACATTTGTGCGTAGTTTTATCGAAAAACAAAAAATCATATCTTAATCTATAAGACACAAAGGAAATAGTAAAGATTAATTCTAATGTATGTTCGAAATTTTCTGACTTACATGATCAATCGAAGAATAAAAAGGTGGATGCAATACATCTTAAAAGACAATGTGTAGGCACACTGTTCATAATCAAATAATGCATTGCTGAATGTGGTAAAAGTAGTTCAGACCACAGTGATGGATAATATCGTTGATTTCATCCATCAACAAAGGTTGATTCACCAATTTGGTGTTGAGAAGTTGGCTTCAAACATATGTTGCCGTCATCCATAGTGTATTCTCTATGACGGACTGGTGATGGGTAAAAATCCATCTGAAAAAGAGAAAACATGCTGCAACAGATAATATCAGCGATACAATGCACTGATAAGTTGCAATTTGCCTAAGATTACAATGTATACATAATTTGACAACTAGTCCCGCAAGTAGAAGTTTAGAAAAAAAGGAAAATACAAAATCTTTATTAGTTTTTCTGGAATGTCCTTAATTTCGTTTTCGTACATTGTACTTTAGTGCCAAGCGTATATTATACACATTAGGTGGGCTTGTTTTGTATGTAGAGATTTAAAAAAAAGGGAAAAATACAAAATCTTTCTTATTTTTGCTGGTATTTCCAGATTTTCTTCGCGCTCTATCTCAAGAACGATTTATTGTATGTAAAATTTGCATAGAACCAAATTTGTAGAGAATTTTATGCTCTACAACTTATGTAATAACTTTAAGTAACATTTAGAGCCAAGGAAACCAGATATTTACGAAAAACCGATTTTAGTGACCTTTAACCAATGGTTTCCGGTGACGAGTACCGAGATTCTAGGAGACTTTTGAGCCAACTTATAAAACGAAGATTTATACGAGTTTATTATCTTCCATTCCTAATTAATATCATTTACGATTTTTCAATTTGGTTTTCAACTTAAATAATTGCAACGTTATTTCGATTACATCTGAAATAATTTTTTTTATTAGAGTTAAATTGAAATTCTGAAAGTAAAATTATTTATATCAAATATTTTTACGGAGAATCTACTGTCCTTTATACTATTAGAGAGGGGAAGTTTGCATCTTGAATTTTTGAGCTTCCAACCATTTGGCTAATACAGAAGGTTTAGTCTAAATTGATTAGTTGATTTGTTTGTAGTGTGATTAGGTGTTTTTATTGTAATGGATGAATTAAAAAAAAAAACAGGCGTGAACCCCAATATAGTTCACTCAAACTCTGCTTATTACGAGAACCAGCTGTACAACTCACCTTTCATTTAATGAAAAAAGTTGAAGTGATTCTCACTACTGCCGTACAATAGGAAAGCTCTCAAGATAGTAGTCTCTCTCTGCTAAGCTTTCAAGCATTGTTTTAACACATCTATTAGTAAGAATTAATTCATCTGTAACGCATGTAAGATCAGAAATTATCTGAATTTTAACATTTCAAATCAATGAAATGCCTTGGAATATTCTTTTCAAATTAGTTGCAACCACATTTTAGAAAACTAATTTGATAAAGGATTTTTGGTATTTTGTAGAGGCCGTCGTTCAATAAAAATTCCTTAGCTGTATCTGATGTCAGCTAGTTCTTTTTTACAGTTCGTAGAAGTGTAGTTAAAATTAATGTATTCTCATACAATACTGGAGATCCGAAATATGCTAGTACACCGGTTCAATTGCCTATATTAGTAAAATGAAGGAAAGTTTGTTGAATAGTCAGTCAGTCGTATACCATCCATTGTCTTGATGTTTATATTAATTAAAATAGAAATTTTTTGTAACAATATTTATACAACTCAGTAAACATTTATGTACTTAGCCTCTACAAGCAGAAACTGAATGAAGTCCAAGGAAAATAGCAAAATTGCACAGGATCAATTCAGCTAAGTGCACTTCTACTAATTGACTTTTTGAATAAACTTTACCATCGGTCTGCTGAGCACTACGTTATTTCATATTATGTTGTCCAGACACATACTCAAATTGAGTTTATAAAAATCACATTTTTAGTTTCAGATGACCTGAAAAACTAGTTTATGTCCAGTAAAAACACAACCTTAAAATTTGACAAGTTCACAGAAATGCCACTTGCAGCAGCCAAAGAAAAAAAGTGAAGATCAATAAATTTAAAGTAAGAAGGTGAGAAACAGGATAGCAGCTAGTGAGGCAGTTGTAATAAAAGTTGTCACCGTTACTCTCGTCAATGCGAGATACGTGATTCCATCTCACGGGTGAATGTGTTCACTATCTTCTGATAGGTCCGTAAGGCTGTCCTTTGAAGTCCCTTCTACTATTATACAGCCATCGTTGTACCTTTCCCCAACTCGCTTCCTTTCCCTTATTCCTTTTTATGTCCTTTTTTTTTTATTTGCTGCTTTTGATCTAAATAACAGAACACTCTTTCAGTTCTCAAAAATATAATAGTAGAAATAAGTTCTCTTTAATGGAAGGATTTATTTGTAAATTTGCAGTAACAGTTGGTGTTTATTTAAAAGGAGGATTTCATTACTTGTAACTGAAGATTATTTCTTCAACAGTTTTTTTGTTTGTTTGATTAGTTAAATCAATAAACAAAGGCAATTGTTCTACACCTTTCTAACTAAAATAAAGATTGTAAAATGTGATGAAGGAACCAGTTGTAGGGTGTGGCTGCAGCTGCAAAGTACTGTGTGTACAAGACCTATTGTGCTTCCCTTGGTATATTGTATACAGTTATTCTCAGGTTGAACAATGTGTTACTTCTATCTGGGGATTCGCAGAGAGAGTTTATCTGAGAATATACTTAATCCAAATAATACGAGGTGTGGCTATTAAATAACGAGACTGATGCTGCTACAGAAGAACCATGCATGCGCCAAACCAAGCCATCTCTTTCGATTGCAGCGTCTCACGTGTTTGTAGAGAAATCTGTCTTACCGGAACCGTCCGTTTGTGTAAGAGGTGTTAGTTTCGTTTTGCCGAAAACATGATACTACACATGTAGTAGAGCAACAAATTGTAGTGAAATTTCACATGAAACTTGGTAAAACCGCTACTGAAACTTATCTTTTATTAAAAGAAGTTTATGGCGATGAATGTTAATCACCTGCGCGAGTTTTTGAGTGGTTCAAACATTTCTAAGACGGCCGAGAAGACGTTATAATTAATCAACATTACTACCGTGAGTTGCTTGCTCAACTCAGTGAAAGAGTAAGGAAAAAACGACCCGATTTGTGAAAGAACAAGTCATGGGTTCTCCATCAAGAAAAACGCGCCGGCTCACACTGCATTGTCTGTCAAGACGTTTCTAGCCAAGTACAACATCCCAGTTTTAGGCCATCCGCCTTATTCGCCTGACCTGGCAGCCCCATACGACTTTTATCTGTTCCCCAAAGCCAAATCTGCATTAAAAGGAACACGATTTCAGTCAGGAGAAGCTGTGAAAGAAAAAGTGTCACGCATCATGCAGGAGCTGACAGAAAAAGAGGCTTCCAGCACTGTTTCGAAACAGTGGTAAATTCGCATGGAGCGTTTTAGGGATTGGGCAGGGGTTTATATTGAAGGTGATAATAACTAAATATGTATAAATTTAAAATAAATTTTTTTACAGCAATAGTCTCGGTTATTTAATAGCCGCACCTCGTATACTTTCATCTAAGAATTCTAGCATACTGATTTGTGTTCGCATTAAATTGTAGCAATGAAAACTATCACTTTGTTAGCCCATTATATTAACTATTAAATGTTCTAAAAAGTGAAGTGAGGAAAGTGTTGTTGAGATATTTAACTCTGAATTGAATTGCAATACCATCCAGTGAAAGAGATTTGTGATTATAAATGACACATCCACTTTCTTCTTTCTCAAGCGTGAACTTGTTTAGGGACTCGACTTCATACCCACATACTTATACTGGTATTGCAATTTTTCTTCTCTGAAGTTTGATTCCAAAAGTTTTCTTACAGCGAATAAAATAGCTTTACTTTATTTTTTGAAATTGCCTAGGTGAATAGATTTTTAGGTGTTCTCAGGTAACTGTAGCTTTATGTATAATAATTTACTGGCACCACTAAAGTGCATTTTCAGTTCTATGTACCACCTACTTGATATTAAGAAGCTTCTTAGTAAAAAGTAAGTACATAATTTAGAATTCTAGGTTTAAAGAAAACCAGTCAGCGGAAAGAGTGATTTCAGAGAATAGTTCAAGATTGCTCTCAAAAGCGACTCTAACAACTTTTATTTAACTTGGTGTAATATCCTCTTGGGTAAACAAAAATTTGAGTTTTTTTTTCTAATTAAAACCATATTTATGGGTAAGATGGTAGCTCTAATGAGGTCTACAGCTAAGCATTTGCAGGTGTTGAGTGGGTAGTAAAGGCCTGTTGGGAGATGTCCTCTAGCCTAAAATAGATCTATTAGATTAGGTAAAACGAGAGTATACTTTGGGGTGGAGATGTAGTTGAGGTCAAGAATTCTGATAAGAACACATACTTATCAAGATTTTGCAGAAAGTGAACGGCATGTTTAGCTGAAGTAATTGATACTAGCATTAGAACCTCTTCAGTTCTTTATTGAAGAATAATCAATGAACAACCATTTTAGGATTAGATGAAGAGTAACATTTTTCGAAGAAATATACTAAATTAGGGGATAAGCTGCGGCTGTCACTGTCGAAGGGAAGAGTAAGAAATGCTTGAAAGTATTTCAGGTTAAGGTTTGTCTATTAGAGAAGTGCTTCTTAAAAGAAATGATGGTGATATCTGATACTGAGTGGTTCCTGACGGGTGGAACTGGAGTTTCAGCTTGGCTGTAACTATCATCTGTACTGCTGGAGGTATGATCACGGTGATTCATGCGTTGGTATGCTTGGTTAATTCGTTTAAGCAATTAGAGGGAGGTTATATAAATGCGAGGACCTTTTCTGGAAGATCCTTCTTCCTGTGAATAAGGAAAGAAAATTGTAAGTAAAGAATTAGAACAGTCTACGACCATGAGGATATTGTTATGTATACAGAAGCAATGCGAATAGTATGGCTGGGTCATTTTGAAAGTAAAAGCATCAGGCCTGCGGAGAACACTCGTGCTAGAGGAAACCCTAAAAGTGCTGGTTAAAATATTATTAAACTGTCCGGTGGTGGACAGTGTTATCTGTAACGAGAGAACTCTGACCGCAGGCCACCAGTGTACTGAATAAAGCTCCGGGCGCCAATAACTTCAGATGTTGACGTGCCCTAAATCATAATTATACTGGCACTACTATGTAAATATGTATAAATTATCAATCAATAAACACGTATTATTATTATTATTATTTAATAATAAAAAGCATGCAATACACGTTCCGAAGTCACAAATACTGTGTGTTTGGATGCCAACAAACAATTAAGCTGGTAGTAACGCAAAGTAAGAGAAAGAAAGTCGGGTTATTTACAAATTTCCATTTTTTATATCAACATTGTTATTTATGCGAATCTTTAAACAAATTTTACATAGTACAGATTAAAATGATTAAATGATTCCTTTAGTGTAAAACAAAAAAAAACAAAACATCAAAGCTGATGTTAATGATGAACACAATTGAGACCAATTAAACCAAAACACACTTTTTTTTGGTGTTTTTGCTCTCAACCGGCCTTTTACCTTCCAAAAACAATGTGTTGTAAAATTAAAACAAAGTAAATTTTCCTTGTTATTAAATATGTGGTTAGTAACTGAATCTCCAAAAGCAATATCGATTTGTTGATTACAGGGCAAGTTTTAGGAATTGCTGTGGCGCTGTAAAATTAATAACAAAGTAAAGTTATTATCCAAAAAGAGAGGATAGAGGCGGTTGTATCAAATATTAGATTTCTCATTTTTAAGAGAAAATTTTTAGTTTCAACCTCTCAGATTACATAAAATATATTTATGTACTGGTTTATTGGTAACAATGTATGTATGTATTTCTGCGGGTGTTGAATTGGTAAAATTCTCAGGATTATTGTCTAATTACAAATAGTTTTTCCTTATAGCCACTTTATCGGCTTTTAAGCTCTAAAGTTTTTCGTCTGAGCTCCTACATGCAAAGAAACGATGGAACAAGAATACAACTGGAGCTCACATAGCAATGGATTAACTCCTTTAAAATTCGGACATCATGCACACTCTAATATAGCTATAAAATTTGGTATTTTGATATAAAATCCATTCGTTATCGTTTAAATCTAAATTAAAGCTAATTTAAAAATATATTGTGATGAGCTTCATATTATTAATTTTATGAAACATAAATAAATTCCATATACCTACTTGATATCTTTTTTTTTATCTTGTATTGGAATTTACAACTGCAACGACGTTGCAACAAGCAAATGTTGATAAAAAACAAACTGATAAATAAGATACATAAGAAACTGATAAATAAGAATAACTGATAAATAAGAAACTGATAAATAAGAAACTGATAAATAAGAATAACTGATAAATAAGAAACTGATAAATAAGAAACTGATAAATAAGAAACTGATAAATAAGAATAACTGATAAATAAGAAACTGATAAATAAGAATAACTGATAAATAAGAAACTGATAAGAACAAAAAACCTGATAAAAAAAAATAAAATACGTGAAAATCACGAGTGGAGAAGGCACCCAGTGGTGTCACTCCATTAACGGGCTTTGCTCTCACGATAAGAGTAGATCACGAGGCCACCTTCTCTTCAATCTCCTTAGAGGATTACCTGGTAATGTGGAAGAAGATAGGTTTTCTATGAGAGGGTTAGGATGAGCTGCTGTAGAGGAATGAAATTTGAGGAAACGAGTTTTAGCAAGATCTGTAATGAAAGGGATTTTGAGGTCATTATGGATAGTTAGGTTAGATACATAGAACGGAGCGTTAAGAAGTTTTCGAAGTATTTTTGACCGTAATGTCTGGAGGCGTAGAGAGTTGGAACGCTTTGTCAATCTCAATACTTCGATGCCGTATGACCAAATAGGTCGCATTAAATATTTTTATGAACTCAGGTTAGCTATTTGTGTGTTTTGTTTTAATCAAACAAGAATATGATTTTTGTATTGGTAATACTTTGAATTTTGAATGGAAATAATGGCAACATAGCTTTACAATGTTTTTAAAAAATAATCATGGTTAAATGAAAACCCTGCCTCGTGTGAGGAAAAGTACTACTTTTCACACTTGTTAAATAAATAACTATTACCAAATAGAAAACAAACGGGTCAACCCTTCTAACAGTGACGGTACCAGCATAAGAAATATTGTCTTTAGATTATAAGTATTTGGTATGACTCCTGCAGGGTAAATAACAATTTACAAGCTCAACCAAATGAATTGGTTCCTTCATTCCATCCCCAAGAAATCATTGAAGTTTATTGGGAAATGCGGTAATTTCACTGATTAATTTGGGAGAACACTTTGGATGGTAGCGACATCTGTGGGGAACTTCTACGCAAATTCCGGTTAGAATGCAGTTGTATTTGAGTTGGAAGTGATTTATGATGTGGATTAAATTCTTCTCAAGAAGAAATAGAAGAGCTGCTCTTATTGCATCGAACATCATAATCCGCACGAATGCAGATTTGTAACTGGCTGGAATTTCACAGAAACAGCCCTGTTGCGAATAGGTTATCAAATTTTAGTGAGGGAGTCTTTGTTGACGTTTTAGTGAAATTTACTTTTTATTTACAATTTCCTTTCTATAGATCACTTTTTTGTGACTTAAATCCTTCCGAACTAAATTTTTGTGAATAAGAAATGTTTCTAAGAACAACACAAGTAATAAATAATACGATGGTAGCAGTTCTTGATCGGTCGTTGATATTATTTCTAAGGAATCTAGAGTTTGGTGTATTTTTTAAATAAAAATATCGTTATACCAATGTTTCGAACTATGTTACTTGGTAAAACTGCTACTGAAACTTATCTTTAATTAAAAGAAGTTTATGGCGATGAATTTTTATCACGTGCGCGAGTTTTTGAGTGGTTCAAGCGTTTCCAAGATGGCCGAGAAGACGTTGGAGATTATGATCGCCCGGGTCGCCCTTCCACATCCAAAACTGATAAAAGTATCAATCATAATTAATCAACATTACTACCGTGAGGTGCTTGTTTAACTCCTGTGAAAGAGAAAGGAAAATACGACCCGATTTGTGAAAGAACAAGTCATGGGTTCTCCATCAAGACAACTCGCCGGGTCATACTGCATTGTCTGTCAAGACGTTTCTAGCCAAGTACAACATCCCAGTTTTCGGGCCATCCGCCTTATTCAGCATATGACTTTTATCTGTTCCCCAAAGTCAAATCTGCATTAAAAGGAACACGATATCAGTCCTTTGAAGCTGTGAAAGAAAAAGCGGCACGCGTCATGCAGAAGCTCACAGAAAAAGACTTCCAGCTCTGTTTCGAACAATGGTAAATCCGCATGGAGCGTTGTAGTGATAAAGGAGGGGTGTATATTGAAGGTGATAATAACTAAATGTGTATAAATTTAAAATAATTTTTTTTACAGCAATAGTCTCGTTATTTAATAGCCACACCTCGTGTATGTCCATATTGTGCTACTGTACTACAAAAAAACCGAGAATTTTGATTAGCCAAAAATTTAAAAATACGAATCTTGCGAAAGGAACGTATTGTTATGTTATAAGACCAATCTAGACTTGTGTCAAATTTTCAACTCTCTCTTAATTTTTTCAGTAAGAAATTTTCCTCTCTCCTTGGCTATCCTGCAAAACGCTTTATCTGGCAAATTCAGGTTATATACCTATAGTTATCAGGAAGTTAGGTTAAGTCCAAATGAAGTTTATTAGGTTCACATATTTCATCTATGTTTCAAATAGTGGAGCTCATCTTGATAATAAATGTTTTGTTACGATTGCTCCACGCGCTAATCTACTAATCTAGTATTTTTAGCTAAACCTTTCCATCCAGTAAATCGCTTATAGTTACGAGTACATCCTCAGGCTTTAAAAGAATAAAGGAGAAAACTCTCCGACATTGGTTTGGGCGGATTCAATTAATTGTATATAAGTAAATGGAAACAGCTTAAAAAGAAAAAATTATCTCAGATAATTGTGAAGGAACATTCAATAATTCTTCTTTAAAGAATAAAAGAGAGTAAATTAGTCGGAAAGGGCTGCCTTTCTTTTAATCAAGAGCAATTCGTTTATCTTCACTTAAGTACTGGCTATAATTACATTCCTCTAATTAGAGAGGGAATAAATATTACCCAAAAATGACCGACCAAAGATCAGAGAAGGCGCCTTTAATGTTTTACAGCATTATTCAAGATTCATAGTACGTACACCAATTCATTTGAATTCGTGACAATTTAAATTGACTTTGGCATTTTTTAAAACGTATAAACTTTAAAAAATACGTTACAACAATTAAGCGCCTTACATGATTTTTTTAAAATTACTAATCGACAAATTGTCTTCAAACATTTTTACTATTTTATCAATTATTTCTTTACTCTTATTAGCTTATCTGAATGGAGCGGAACGGTGTATTGTATTAATACCTGGAGAGGTAAGTAAGTGTAAGCTGTAGACTCCGCTCTGGATCGCGGAAGTGATTGAACCAATAGTTTTAACCAACATAAATGTGTTCTAAATAGATCAAGAGAAGTCGTTAAAGCCGACTGCCAGCTAATCATGCAAACACATGAAACATGAAAAAGATGCCAAGAAACGTAACTCTTACGTTTAAAAACTGGTTTTGATCAATAATTTATTTACTTAAGTTTAAGTACTTTAAGTTTACGGGAACAACAATTTGAGGACGTTACGGATATTAGTGAAATAGGCTCTAGAACTTACGTATAACGAATTCGAATTAATCGTCCTCTCGTTAGAGAAAGGAGGCAGTTTGCGGTAGCCGAATAACAAATTAAACCTGAAAAGACAAAACATTTTCCTACATTATATGTTTTATATTTACGTATATGCAGTTTTAATGTGTCAGAAGCGGAAATTTAGGAATATTGTTTATTTTATCGAAAAATGCGTAATCGAAAATTCAAAATAAATCGGCCATTTTCTAATTATATTCACGTATGGCTGTTATATCAGGATTCTTGTACCATTCTCCATTTCATTATCCATTGCATGTAACACAGTTTTATATAACACAGAAAAGATATTCGAAAATATCATTTATGCTTAATTTTTTGTACATTAACAGTATGTAATTCCTGGATCAGGACAGGCTTATTTTCTGGAATGCACTGCAACCGTTTATATCCCATATCTCTGATAATGACAAATGTTATGAAGTTATCTAAAACTCCACTACCTCTAGAAGTCCCATTTAATTTTAAAATTGCCAATTAGCATTTCCAATAGATTAGATTGTTTGTCTGGAAGAATGGTATGGTCTACACCAGCGTTTCCCAACCTTTTTTGGCTTGCGTACCACTTGGTAGTACATCATGCTAATTTGTACCACTTCGTAAAAATGATTTATTTCGTGAAATTTGTTATTCAGTGTTTTATTATTATTATCTTTATACAATGTATCTGCAACCAAGTAGTTCAAGTTCATATTCACTTTATAAACTTTGTAAAGTGTAAGATCTTAGTTTTAACAATTTTTTCAAACAATTAAAGATTATTTTCTCTTCAAAATTATTAATTACTAATTTACAAAGTTCTCCTTTAGGATTATTATATTTGTGCCCAAATCTGATAAATTAATTTCTTTTAAGCATTCAAACCTCCTGTAATTACCAATTAAATTTAATGTTGCTTGGGTAGAGCTTACTCATTACAATCAATCTCTTTAAGCAGATTTTTACATAGTTATCAATTATCATTTGTGTTTTCGGGTTTTGGAAAATACTCCATGAAAGACAATTTAAATCCTGTTAAATGTGCTGTTATATTTTCTCGTATATCTTGAGATAGACCAACAATATTATGTACTTATTAACAACTTTACTGTATAATATTATTAATTAAAATAATTTGTATATATTATTGGTAAAAACGTTTTATGATATTTTTATGCTTTGATTTTTTTTTAAAATTTTTATGTCCGCCATTATTGATTATTTTTCGCGTACCACCAACCAGCAAATCGCGTACCACAGGATGGGAAACGCTGGTTTACACGATGCGCGATTTCTCCGAATGAAATCTGCTTCATGCAAACTGAAAATTTTCGTTTCGGAGTTGTCAAATCCCAGTGAGTTTGCGTAATTGTTGGTGTAGCTGAAGTTCACATAAATTTCATAAAATTATGGAATAGCTATTGTTTATTTTATTGAGTACTATGTTCTCAATGTGTTTACTTAATTGTCCCTTTTTATTAGGAGAGGTTTCGTCTGCTAGATCCAAAGGGGTGAGCACAATAAGCCTACGGTGCCATGGGGCACAGCTTCCGCCCCGCTATTGTAATCTGTAACCCGTAAATTGTACCAAAAACGTTGGCCTTTAATTGTTACAAATTTTTTCCAAAATTGAAATAATCTAGTAATTTAATGAAGTTTCATATTGCGTACTTGAGCTGGCTCAATTATATTCACTAATAATTATAATAAATAACCCATATTTTTCGGCTTTTAAGCGTCAATTGATGGTTTGGAGTATATTGATAAAACAAAATTGAATAGAATTAATTAAGCAATGGGCAGAATAATAATTCAATATCTGTACAAAACTTCTCTGTTCATCTCTCATATGATCCAGACAATTTATTTCCAATCCAGCTTTACGGTTTATTATTAATTGGAGATGCAGCAATAATTTAATTAATAAATCAATCAAGCTGCAGCCAGGACCAAAGCTCTAGCAGAGGTATCGACTACGTTGAATACAGCAATGTTTGCTTCTACATAAAAAATTAATTAAAATTTACTCTCTCTAAAACTTGCATACACAATTATGTTCACTAATAATAATAAATAATATTCATGAGAATATTATTTTATATTCATTTTATTAATTAAAATCTATTGCATTGCACATTGGGGAATTTATTTATAATTTTTATTTTAAACTTAAGAATGTATTCTCTTTGAGGTTTTACAATGAGACTGTAAGAGAATAGATTAAGTGGCAGTAAATTAGTAGTAACAATTTAAATGATTTTTTTTTTTACTCTTATCCACAGGGCGACTCTTAAATTTCCAAAAAACAAGGATGCTGTGATACCGCTTGAGGGCTCCAATCTTCACCCTGTCTAACCTTTGCAACCTTCATGTTCCCAGTTATTTCCTCATACAACTTCTAAAGAAATTTCTAAAAGTGAAGTCCATTGTTGGAAAACCTTTTTCTTTTAGTAGTTCTTGAGATAGGTCACTGCTCCTAAGCTTCAGTAGATACGTTTTTTTTATTTAATTTACATGTTATTTTCTTATATTTTATTCAGGTGGTACCCTTCAATCAAGGCACATACCTTTAAGCGGTGGCACTGAGGGCATCAATGTAAATCTCCAAGATAGCAATGTTATAGATTCAACCGAGTATTATTATTTTAGAGCACTGTTTCTAGAATCAAGGTATAAATTGCTTTCTTTTTTTTAAGACTCTCCATAAAAGCAGAAGCCTTTCCACAAAATAAGTGAGTTAGTAAAGAATACCAGACTTGTTCCCTAGTAGGTAAACGAATAGACACCCACACATTTCCAGCGGAGTGCAGTTGCATATGGTAAGTTTTAACTTGACGTCTGCTCCTTATTTACTCTCCGTCCCTATTGCAATACATTTGTGATAAAGTCATCAATCCAACATTTCTTTTGCTTTCAACTAGAGAACTGCTACTCCATTTTTGTTATACTCTGATATTCATCATGTCTACTTTTTCTTTTCACATAATTGCAAATATAAAAAAGATATTTTATATTTTGAACAAGTCATCTACTTTAAAACTATAAACATTTCGGGATGTCAAGGATTTCGTTAAAATATAAATTTTAATGTGTATTATTTGAACATTGTTCGTCTGTAAATTTTAAAGTGGCATTAACGTCAGTAACTTCCGTTATTAATTATTTTAAATCAGATCAGTAAATGATAATTTATTGAATATACGTAAATTAATTTTTCAAGCAATTAATAATGTAAGATTTCCTTGAAACTGAACTTCCACCACATTGAACAATTCTCTAAAAGACTATGAGAGTTTATTGTCTTTAGCTTCGGTTAACATAAACTGAAATTGGGAAGCAAAAAATCTTTGAATTCTAGTTGGCATCCATAGTATCAGAATGTTAGTGGAACCAGTAATATCCTCGGCGATACAGTCATCTACTATGTTTAATTCTTTCCTGAATCGCACTAAAATCTGGATCATTCATGTTTCGAAGGAACCACAACTGTACTGCCACAGCAATAGAGCAATAATAAACATATTATTATTAACCAAGATATGGACATGGAAGTTCCTCAATCGAATGTAACCGAAACGTTCCGATCTCTGAGAGTGGCGTCAAACGCTGCGAATTTCTAACTACCAGTTTCAGAACCTTATTCTTATTACTGACAGAAAACATTACTGTGGCCCAGAATTCTTATTGATTTGACCAGACTCAGTTGTCAGGTGAAACTGTTTAAGGATCATTGCTGTTTACAGTTTTATAACAAATGATATATTTTTTTCTTCCACACACTAAAAATTTACTTGAAATATGCAGGGATGTTCCTATGGATGATGGGTAATATCAGCCATTTTATTTAGTGCCTTTTTACTGGTAAAACACCAAATGATTTATAACTGATATACCATAATCTTGACGAAGTAAGATTGGAGCTAGTAAAAGAGAGAAATTGTCCGAGTTAGTATAGAGCAATTTTTGCAGAAATACAAAGAAGATGGAAGTTTGAGTGAGATGTACAAACCACAGGAAGCCGCCATCAATGAGAAGACGCGGGAATACAAACCCACTGCCTCTATAATCGGTCGCAATGCGCGGTCAGCCAATCCTCTCCCTCCATAACACATATAAACACAGAAATACTTTTTATACCCTTTAGGGACTGGCCGTTATCAAAACGTTATCAACAGATGGCCAACGTTCATTTCGGCCAGACGCATAATATTCTCACAACCAAACTCTACTCTATTCCTCCTACTCTGCTCTAGAATAGATTGCACGATATTCCCTTTTAACATGACCTAGTAAACACACACACACACACTCACACACACACACATGCCATTCGGATCTGATTGGGAAAATATAGCTTGCCACAGCCGGCTAAATCTTCTAAATAATTTCTAGAAAATATTAAATCTTTCAAGAAGAACTTTATTCAATTTTTAATGATGATAGAATTTGGCAAAACATTAATTATCTTAGCTGTCTTATTAATTATTACTTGTGCAAATCTTTTAGCTTTCAATGTGTCATTAAGAGGAAACTATTTTAGAGACATTAAATTAAATCGACCGATTTATTTCAAGACAGATTCATATTCATTCATATGCTATTATTTATTCAGGCTAGATATTACATCTGAGTTCTTCTTGTTTTTCTAGAAACCTTTAAAGATGCTGCCATATAAAACTGCTCATATCTGATTACTTTTACCACATGCTAAAAGAAAAAGTGAGATTTTTTTCAGATAGTCCCTTTTAGAGAGTGACGATGTATCTCACAATGCTCACTAGATTAGGGCATCTCAGTTAGCAAGCCAGTAATTTAATTCCTCAATTACACTTTATTGTCCCTTATTTAACTAAAATCCTACAGATGTGATAAGTTTTCAAGTACATCTCATCAGTTTTGACACACGATATTTCCATCTAAGAATTAAGTTTCGAATAAGTGCATTTAAGTTGGCATTGCAAGTTTTTTTTTTGGGGGGGGAATGCATCATTGAAATGATGAAGCACCATTTTTTTTGACGGAATGTTCG
The DNA here is from genome assembly GCF_049639745.1 of Rhodnius prolixus. NCBI lineage: Eukaryota > Metazoa > Arthropoda > Insecta > Hemiptera > Reduviidae > Rhodnius > Rhodnius prolixus. Next base: position 20,615,860 of record NW_027411592.1, read on the forward strand.
CTTCAGCTTCCCGGCCAAGGATACAGGCTTAGAAAAATCAGCGAGAAAGAAGACCTTGTAGAGTTTGTTATAAGTTATTAATCAAACAAAGGACAGGTTCACTTATGACCCACTTAGGTGGCCAATTAAAACTTATTTGTGTTATCTCACTTTCATTACTATTATTTCTTATTTATTTTGCAAGAGCTAGGCTATTATATTTTCTGTAAACTGGCTTTTTAAAGAGATGTAAATTTTTTCTTTATTTTTAAATGTGTAAGCTTTGTAACCAACCCTTGCAATGGGGCATTGTCTTTTATAGGCAATAAATAAATAAAATAAGTTATTAAGTGACAGAAGATTAAACGAACTCAGGGCTGGTGAAGTAAGATGTTAAAAAAGGTTAGGTGAAAGGCTCTAAAGAATCTTATAGAAAGTTATTGCAATGTAGAAGCTGAAGGACTGACTATAAGACTCATTATATTTGAACAATTTAATAGAATCAACAATCTCTGTATTATAAAGATATAGATTTTATGCTAAATTCCCCGTAGAGGGAAGTTGATTAGCTTCTTCTTCAGGCTACTTGGCGTCCCAGCGGGTATCCCAGCCTAACAACATGAACATGAGCAATATATACTGTTACACCCCAATACATTTTCACAGGACACATAGGGCATAGATATCTGTACAAGGAGGCCTTCTTATTAGCTCGGAGCCGGTGTGCAGATTTTGTCAGAAAGAGGAGGAAACGGCCTCGTTTCATTTGCGTTGCAATCGAGAGATTGCGGTATGAAACTTTTGGATCTTTGAGACCAAAGGAGATAGTAGCGCAAAAAGAACTAGTAGGGAAAGTCCTCCACCTCTTTAGTAGGGGAGGTTTCATCTTCTAGATCCAAAGGGGATGGAATAAGTCTCTTTTGGCGTGGGGCATACGTCCCACCCCAATAATCTAATCTAAAAATCTTATGCTAAATTTTGTATATTATATGCTTTTTCGTAGAGAAGCCTCGGAGTGCGAAAAGATTATTTTATTTCAATGCAAATTTTGATTAAATTAAACTTTGGACGGTTGCATTAAAAAAAAAAAGTCTGTAGAAGCAACAAGAAAGTTCAGGAAAAAGAGGATCGAAAATCGAAATTTGAAGAAAATAAGCAAATTCGCTAATACTCGTAATCGATAATGATTAAACCCCTTTTGATATTGATTGAAAACTCGAAAGCCTCACTCGAATCACTCTTACTGCTGCGCTCTACAACTCACAAATTTTTCTCCAAACTCCAAAAGTATGAGTTTTTAGAAGAAATCTAACCAGCTCCACTCACAGAAGTACGATAATTAAAACAAAATAATAATAATTTCTTACGACGTGGTATATCTTCGCCATCCTAGCGAACTCCAGAATGGCGCTGCCTTAAGTAAGCATTAGTTTATTAATAGACAATACAAAAGACACACCAACCGTCTAATGATGTAAAATAGTACTTTGTAAATTAGCCCTGAAGATGACCAAGTCCCTAGGTCGAAAGGTCGGCATAATAATGTTTATCATGACTGAAACTGGCATTAATTTTTCATCCTACATAAACTACTTTAATGGCAATATTTTAACAAATTATATTACATTTTTTACACAGACAATGTTGCCCTCCTTTTTTAATTGAATACATAAAATGCAAATAGTTAATGCAAATACTTCACGGCAAAGATAAATCCGTCATCTTAAGGAACATGAAACTAATAATTGTACATTTTACTTAAATGAAATTAGGAGTTGTAGTAAGCAAATTAAAAAATAAAATTGTAAACTAAATCAAGAACTTTAGAAGCATTATTGAAATAATTTAACTGCAAAGTTTCAGAACTTATAGTAGCTGATTTGGCCTCAGCTCTTCAGCCAGGCTAAGCCTATATTCCCCCTATCAATTCTTGCAATTAGGCTGCTATTATGATTTTCTATTATAGAACAAAGTAATCGAAGTGAATTTTTCATTACTAAATTCACTATTAAAGCTGCTTCTGAATTTAGTCCTCTTAAAACAGAAGTCTTAATAACTTAAAATAAAATGAAATTATAAAGTTGCAGATAAATATTAAGAAACATTTCAATTAAAGCAGATGTAAAGTTGTTTTCAATACTTACACTTACAGTAAAAGGTTTGTTAGTTGAAGCAGGATAGCTTTCTTAAATTAATATCATTAATTTTTTTTATTTAGGAATGAATAAAAGAAGTATTTTAACTTTTTTTTGTAAATTCTTAAAATTAGAAAAGATACATTTGTTGTTAATCATTTACATACAAAATTTGGACACTCTTTGCTTGTAGGGCCACTAAAAATCTGAGAACTGAGGAAAATTTCATTAAGAAAATGGGGTCAAGTGATTGGAAAATGGGGGGAAAAAAGCATGGATGAAAAAATGGCTGTTCTGCATAAAGGTATGGGAAAAAGATGTGGCTAAGATGTTTGGCAAATTTGCCCAGGAATTTGGTAGAGAAATATAAAAATTCAACTCTCTAATAAGATGGTAGAAAGTTCTGGAGGCTATTAGATGATTAAAGTTCCATTTTATGAAATCCATTTCTTTTAACATAATGACAGTTTTACTCACTGTTTCCATGTGGCTGTGAGGCTCGTTTAGGTTATGGATTTTATTATACTTTTAGTTATTTACTGCGTAAAAACTAAGTAATGAGCTTTTCGATGGTGTGTTTTTTTTTAATTTGAAGTGTTCGATTCCTTTTTTTTTTAGTAATGGAAGCTTCGGCTTAGCCCTAAGTTCCAGCTTTGTATGTCCAGCTAGGTTGAATTCCATCGACTAATTAAGTCGATTGTTGTTTAGTAAAGGTTTTGACTGTTAAGTCGAGAAGTTTAGTTAAGAGTAATTTACTCTTTGAAATATTCATAAATTATCAAATTAAAACCTTTAAACATATTTGTGCTTTTATCTGTTTAAATACATTATTAAGACCAACTAGCTACACATTATAGCTAAAAGAAGCCCCAAAAACAGCTACCACGCATTCTACTTAGTCCACAACGCACCTTTAGGGTACGTTTCAATCCTGGTCACCAAAGACCCATTTGTGTTATAGCATCTTAGTACTTCTGTGTGTTTTTGTTTTGAGTGATGATGAACTACAGTAGGCCTTCGCAGCTGACTGCTAAACCCAAATAGTTGTGTTCATTAACTATCTCTGCCGGCAATTTGTAGACTGTTGTGAATTAGGGACATGGAGGACCGCAAGATCCCTGGAATAAGTAGCTAGTTCACGTTTACTTAGAAGACAGTTCTGTATAACGACAGAACAATCTCTGGAGGATGCCAAGCGCTGAGGCGCTGAGAACGTACCGAGAATAATTACTTCAGGTGTTTAAGCGCTTCAATAATAATAAATTGGCGCCCAAATTTGTAAAGTTAAATATAATTTTTATTTAATATAATACAAAACGTGTTTGAAAATACAATGCAAAGTGGACACTATGCCTTTATGACATAATTTATTAATATAGAGAATTTTGTTTAGGTAAACCCTGCAGACGTCTTTGTATTGCTTGAAATCGTTTTAAATAGAGACCAGAGTTTGCTCGAAACTCTATTGCTCGTCCATTTAGATATTTTAGCAGATTATCGCAGAATCATTAGTGTAAACGACTCGACCATAAATCTAAAAGTATCAGAGCTCTTGATTGGCTAATCTGTCGGCCAGATCGTTAATGTTTGTTGTATTTTAGTTGTAAATATGTTTCGAATACCTACATACACCACACACGTTTGAGGGAGTTACAATAGATATATTTAAGGTCGCTATAGATTCAGCACTGTAGCCAGTATCTACGTAGAACATTGCCATTATCTAAAAGTAAGCCTTAAAGATTACAGCAACCGAAAAATTAGGTGCCATCAGGTCTAGAACCATGGCTTTCCATTGCTCTAACCTCTCAGCCTTCTCTTAAGAATAACTTCTTTTCGTTTTGGTAATTATTATCAATTGATTTGTGATACATTGACCCTTTGAGTTTGATCTATACTGTTAATGAAGTAAAGAAGTCGCCTATTAATTTGAGTCCAACGACCGATTAGGCATCCACTCCAGTCGTTTAACTCAATACATACAGCTCGTGCATGCCCTAAAAATCTGGCATCCTTAATAAATCTAAAAGTCAAAATTTTTGGTAAATTTTTATCTCCCTGTATTAGATGTCTCAGTAAACTCGGCCTCTTGTTTTGCAATATATTTATGTAGACGAGAAGTTGATTTTACTGCAAAGATTTCTTAGAAAAATCAACATTTGTTTCACCACATGATTCAAACCCTTCTCTGTCCCCTTTATTCAGAAGAAAAATGTTTGAATGAAACAAATGTGAGGCATTATTCTCTGTCGAGAATCGAAAATAGGCCTGTTCCAGACCTGTCGATACGATACTTGTCGATATTTCTCTTGCAATACATGGAATTTAACGCAAGATACTTTTTTTCCCCAGTAGATTTATGTTAATCTATATTTTTTTGTAAGTTTTTAGAATATTTACTTTTCTTAATTCATGTCTTTAAACCAAACAATCTAAGTCGAAAGACTGGCAGCTAAGTAAACGATTAAATAATTTACTGATCTTTACATTTGTTCTGTGATTTGTTTGTCGTGTTAATTACTACAAATTATCAAACAGATTCTTATTATTCCTCTGTGAAATATATTTTTTTTAAAATTTTAATTAGCAGTATCGATATTTAAGGAGTGTCCCTTGTTGCATTAACAAAGGGCACCATGCGCATTGGTCATCAGATGTTGATGCTCGTTAAAAAAAACTACTGGCAATAGATACATTGTATATCTACAAGAAGCGCATATTCCTTGCGAAGAGAGAATTAAACTTGATGGTGTAAAAACTTGATGTATCTTGCATTTGATTGCCACGTCAAGCGGAGACACCTGTCGTTACAAACTTCAGCCGGTTACAATGAAGGAAAAGAACAGAATTTTTATAAAGTATTTTATAGCATGAAAGAATATAAAATGTCAACCCTTTTTTTAACATCGTTCTAAATTAATAATAGATACAAGCCAAATTTTAAAATTAAACTGCATCACAATAAAAAAGTTATTTATTTATTCATTTATTATTATTTTTTAAAAGGATTATTCATTTCAGTAAATTATATAAACAAACTCTTGTTGGCTAGACGCCACGGTAGCCGAGCGGTTAGAGGCAAGACCTGTCAAGCTAATACGTATTGTGGTACTGGGTTCGATTCCCGAACTCAGTCCCCAATTTGTTTCAAAATTTAAATCACAGTACACCATTATTACCAACTTACGGAGCCACTAGTGAATATGTTTTTAAATGCATGCAGTTATCATGCTCAGATTAATGAAAATTATTCAATAAACACAGAACATATCAAAATTTTTAACGATTATAACTATCTGGTGAACGATTCGAGAAATTTCAAGGTGAGGTATCAAGAAATTTGGTTATACTTCTTTTTAGGACTCCCCTTCCACCTTGATCAGCCCGGATCCCATAATCCAGATAAATATGTTACCGTAAAAGATCGAAATTGGAGAATGTCAAGATTCACTTGGTGAATGTTGGGATTCACTAAATACTTCAGTGAAAGACCGAATATTTGGTTTAAGTTGTTGCAATAAATAAGATAGTATAATTAAAAATCACATAAGCTTATTATTGGTATTTTTTTCTTTTCTCATTTAGTTTCTCATTTTAAGTACTGTTCGTTTTAAGTTAAACAGTTTTAAGTTGAATTTAAGTACATGTGCTATTTTGACCTCCTATTTTGACATATTATAATAACAGGTTTTAATAATAAAGTATGATTTAAAAACGTAACAAAAATATATTTATTTATTCAACGCTCGCTATTAGTGCTTGGTGAACAAATCAGAACTAACAATATTCAGCTAATATTTCGGACATACACCTAGCGACTATGAGAATCTCAACATAGACCACGTGAATCTCGACATTCAAGGCCCCACGGTAGCCGAGCGGTTAGAGGCAAGACCTGCAAAGCTAGGTTCGATTCCCGGTCTTTGGCCTTGTATTTTATTTAATGGTTAATAAAAGAAATTTACAGTAAAGTATGTTTACTAGTCGCCACCGTCTATGACACCTAAATTAGTAGTTGGACGTAAAGCCCACCTTTTATTACTTTACTTTTTTCATTACTCTTGTTTGTTAGTTGGTTTTTAATTCAATATTGCTAGGGTGGGCCGCAGAAAGATGTTACTTGAGCCGCACGTACCTAGACAGGTAAAGTCAAACCAAAGAAGTTTGTAAGCCTCTGTTAATAAGGCTAATTTCGCTAAAACTTCAATTGACGCCTCCAATATGTTTAATTACTAAAGCAGTATCAAAAATCCCTTTTGCATTTTTACAACGCCGACGTCAGTAAAGTCTAGAATTTACTTTCTGTAGATATAAGATGGCTCTAGAATGGTGTGAAATATAGGAGAAAGTTGAAGGCAATACAAAACTACGAAATAAGGGAAAATCGTTATAGTTTTATTTATATGACACAAATATGTGAGCGCTCTTTGGTATTGGCAACAGAGGCTATTTTTGTTATTTCTTCCGTTTTTATGTAGCTTAGTTATGTAGAATATATATTAGTTTTTGAGTAGTACAGTTGTAAAATTGAATATAAATTTTTTTTTTTCTTTTTATATGACCACTACTGTGAAACACATCTACGCTCTGTGGGCTGGAGATGTCCGTCTTTGGCTTTATCAATATTTTTTTTATAGCTCATAAATATGCTTTAGGCCATGGCTGCACGTCTAGTGCTCCATAAATAAGGTATGACAAAGTAAAGCTAGCGCGTAAAAATTTGTTTTGCATTCAACTTTTTACTATTTCTAGTTTATTTATTTATAGTTTTTATTTTTTTTTTTTTGACTTTGAAGAGCGTTTATGTTATCAGCGGCCTAGAATATGAGATATCTAAATTAGGGAGAATAAGGTTAGACCAGCAGTCGGCGGAACTGATTAGTGTAAATTTTATAGAGAGCGAATAACAAATTCATCGAAATATTAATAATTCAAAGTTTATAGTAGGATTGGTAGGGAATTGTTCCGCTATGGGTGGTGAGTGAGTGAAGAAGACGCCGGGATGGACATATTTCTTGAGGTAGTGTTGCTCAGTGAGTGTGTGTGTGTGTGTGTGTGGGCGGCAGAGGCGGAGGGTAGTTTTTTGAGGGTGGCTGTGTATGGCGACCGACCAACCCCACTGGGGGTGGCGATCGCTCTGAAGGAGGTTGGGTTAGTCACGTGACTAGTGACGTCACGGGAGAGCAGCATCCCTGGACCGGTGCTGCGCTGCCAACCCACCCCTAGTAAGTAGTAGCTATTGCAGTGTGATGTCGGTAGGTGGTTTTTCCGTGCCCATCGTGGGCTTACTCTTCATCGTTGCTAATTTTATTCACGTATTTAAATTTACCAACGCATCAACAACAACGGATAAGATACCATTAGGTTGGTACAGTTTTTTTTTTTTTATCTTAAACATCTCAGCATAACATTGGAAGTACTAAGCTGAAAAGTAGAAATCATTATTTCATCATTTAGAGCATAAGGAACATTAATTTTTTTTTAAATTGTTGCCACTTATTATTTACTAAATAGCAAAGCAACGACGTTACAAATCACTGTAACAATGACATTTCATTAGAAAGTTATTCTTTATCAAATAACGCAGCATCGCAGAAGGTTATAAATATTTATGAGGTTATGTAAAGTAAAACATGACAATGGTTATTAGTAAGATAAAGAATTAGACCTAAAGGTGGAACCTTGAAAAGAAAAGAAATAATAATAACTTGTATTTCTTGATTATATTTTTCAGTAACAAAAAAAAAGTTACTGTAAAATTAATTATTTCAATTAAAATTAACAATTTAGGAGATAATTAGTCCGCAAATTAATTAATTTTCCCCCATTTCATTTAGAAAAAAATATCTTCTTTCAACTTTAAGTACATTAATTGACCTAGTTCTTTCAGATGTTTGATTAAAATTTAAATATTTAATTTGCACTTAAATAAATATTTATTATTACATGTTGGTAATTTTCGGGGGTTAACTTAAGCTGTAATTGGTTTAGTTTATTAAAAGCTGCATCATTTTTTAATTCATTCCAAAAAATCGTGTGAAATTACTCTTTATCTTTAAATCCAACTCAACGCATAACTATAGGTAATCAAACTGAAACCTGAATTATTTTTATTACAACCACAAATAAACATTTTTTATTGTTAAACAACCAAAACATAATTTTTTTGGGGGGGGCATTGGCTTTTTACCAAAACATAATAGTCCATTTTAAAATACAACTTTGTATGATAAACAAATTGAAAGTCCTAAGAAAATTAATTTCTTATTTACTACTTAATATTTGTTGTAATTTAGATGCGGAAAATTCTGTTGTCTAGATTTTCTATATTTTCAAAAAAACCAGCGCTTTCTTCTTTGCTTTTAGGAAAACAAATATTTAAAGAAAATTGTACTTATAAGTTGTTCTTATAACATTTCTACTTTTAAATAATTACTATTCAAGAAAATTTAGTTTTGTCTTTTCTTTTCTTTAATTTCATTTAATTTATTTTTTTATTTACATTGAAATTTACGTTCAAGGACATTATCTGAGATACTCAAAACTGATCGATTTATTTTGTTGCCGATTTAGTGTTTGCTGAAATAAAAATTCCCTAGAATATTTTTGATCTAGCGTTTACTTAAAATCCCATAGATATTATGTAAAGTTTTAGTTGATCTCTATTGTTTTTTAATAATTTATAACAATTATAGACTAACAAAATAAACAAATAGCACCTTCAAGTGAAGTTAGTCGGTTGTTGCGCGACCAGCTTACTTGTACAAACCACTTTAATATTATATTAAATATTTTCAACCGTTTCTTGTAATAGCTATTTATTTTAAATAACTTAAATTTTGAAAGTAGTATCATCAAGTCGATTGATGTTTCGTTTTATTTACTAAATATGATAATAATGTAAATGAGAAATTAATTTTTAAAAAAATTAACATTTTAAAATGTTGTAAAATTTTTTAAATGTCACAGATCCTTGATTGATGGTGCTTAAATTTTGGTAATATTCATTTTGTGCTTTACTTGATGAACTTTAACGACCAATTTAACTAAGTGCTCAGCGATAAAATTTTATGACTTTTAAAAGTCTTTAGTTTCACCATAATTGCTAACGGATAGTTTATTTCTCTCTCTCTCTCTTTTTTGAAAGTTTTATATCATTTTACAAGAAGTTTATTTTTTAACTTTGTAAAAGTTTAGTTTCAGTAAATCTGTAAAGCTAATTTCTTTCTTTTAAGAGACTGATGAAATTAGAAAGCGCTGATTTTAATTTCCACAAACTTGCTCGAACTTTATTTAGAAGTTGGTGGCCTACCATGTTCTCCGAAAATAGTTGTTATTATATCTTAATAATTTTTTTTATAATATTCGCTTTATGTCTAAAAACGTGTGAAGAATAAAACGATTATAATTGAAGTTTAGGATGATTTGAGTACTTTGTTTTTATTTACCCAGCGCAATTCTGAATATATTGTTTTCTATTGCGCTTTTTGTGGTTACCCCTTAATTTCATGGTAATTTATCATTCTGGCATCAATTTTCTGAACTATTATTTTAAATTTAATTCTGTAAACGATTATTAAATCTACAAAAGCACAGGTTCACTTCGGATCCACCGACGGAACGGTTTTTTGTTTTTTATATATATTGTATGTAACATTTATAAATAAAGACAATGATGATGATGAAATTTAAATCATTTTTGAAAGTCATTTTAATATATTTGGACCAATTGAACGGTTTATCTAATATTCTAGAAAAAAATTAATGATTTAGTTGGATTTGATTATGAAAAAACGTACCAGTGCAATACAATCTAGTTAGTTTCCACTTGGACTTTCCAAAATTCTATTGTCGATTCCATTGTTATTTCTAAATGTATGATCATGCGCGCTTTCTTGCAATTTATTGTTGCTTTGTTATTAAAGTCTTCCTCTCTCCAAATCTCATCTTTCCTCAGATAAACATTTCTTTGCAAAACCAAAATAGAGAATATTGCCTTGCATAAGCATGATATTGTGCTTACATTTTTTGGGCGTAAATTCCGTCTCTTTAAATATGGAGCTGCCATATCATTCTTTTAATGTTTCTTTCTTATAGAATAAAGGTAAACAAAAGTTATAAGAAATGCTCGCTCCGATCAAACTATTGAGCGAACACCAGGTATTTGTTTACAAATCATTATCACTCTCTAATTTAACCTAATCTAAAAATATTTTACCCCATAAGCTAGCCACATGGAAACAGACTCAGTCACGTCTCGTTGCCTCCAGCTCACATTAAGTTCGAAACCTTCTTTCTACAGTTGCTACTCCAAACGTAAAGATATTAACCAGATAAATCCGTTTGGAACTGCCTTGAGTTCGTAAAAGTAGTTGTTTTTTTTTACAAATTGGTACCGGATTTGCGAAGATCCACCAAAAAAACAGGAAAAATATTGCATAGGCTTCAAATTTGATTTATGCACCATCAACGCTACAAGGAACCGTACATTTTTTGGTCAAAATCAACCAACCGAACGTACGTTCAATCAATTAATCACTCACTCAATCAATTTTTCTGCTTTATGGACTCATTTTCTTTGAACTTGCTACACTAATAGCATTGAATAATTGCTAGTATTATTTTTTTCAAGGAAATCCATTTCCAGACACTTTTTGGAAAGAGTGGGGGCAGGCTTTTCTCTAAAGTGTCTTTTCAGGGTTATTTATGTCTTCGACACCTATGTAATATGGATAATCATTAAATATACTAGCAAAACTCCAATTAAATCAGTCGACCCGAATACGCATTACATTATTAACTGTTCATTAAAATAAATCTGTCCCAATGATATCTTTTTAGTTTGTACATTGTTTTCATGCATCTGATATTTTACTACAATTTGAAATATTGTCCCCGAAACTTTAGATTTAGAATTGGAAGAAGTTTAGTTCACTAAAAGTGCCAGAGTACAGATCAGCTTATTCGATGTGTCTGCAACTTTATACGTGTTAGACGAAGGGTTTCATTTTAGTTTGGACATAATACCTGCGCAATAGGCTTTGGGTTGAACATTTTTTGTGAAGTCGTTTTGAAGTAGTTCAGGGGGAATTGTATACTTAGAGCTGTGTTTTGTTTGGACTATATTAGAATAATTCGTACTAACAACACTTATTTTAGAATATAACTTCTTCTTCTACCGACAACATACGTAAGTTTTATTTTTTAGGTTTATTTATTTTGCATCTGCATACAATGGTGCAACAAGCGAAAATGATCATAAGTAACAATATAGATACATGTATAACACATCATACAGACATATGCACCCGTTAATATGGTTACATGAACGTCGATCAACCTATGATAGTCTGCAGCTGTTACTGCAGACATGTCAGCCATTCTAGGACGATCGACAATATCTAGTTGAATTATCACTGGATGACCGACGCCGGAGTCTGCGAGGTGGGTTAGTCCGGAATTGTTCTGGATGAAAGAGAGCAGATTAGAGGATTGTCTTGGGCTGTTAAGTAGCAGGATTGGGCTAAGTTTGCGCGGCAGAGGGAAGGGTGAGGTTGGAGATATAAAATGGGGGTGTTTACTGAGGTTCTTAGGATTCGGGATTGAAGGGTTTGTATTCGGGTGAGATTAGTTTGTTTGGCTGTCCCGTCCGTGTGTCCATACAGGAGCGAGTAAGGTATTGTATATTTTTTTCTTTTGTTCATTAGAGTCAGTTTAGAGCGTTTGGAAAATAGTGTTTTCAATATTCTGTATCTGTTTTTGCAGTCCATCCGTTTTAATAAAGTATAAGAGTACATGTTAGTCGTTTGTCCAGGTAAAGGCCGAAAGATTTAACGTGATGTTAAGTTAAATAGGAGGGAGATTTTTTTGTTTAGGGGGCACACCATGTACTCGTATTTGGATTTCTCCACGTTAATCTCAATCTTCTTTGGGCATAACAAAGCTTCAAGGATTTGAAGGTGACTTTGTAGGTTACCGACGGCTAAGACAGATCCTGTAATTGTAAGGAGGACAAATGACTTCCTTGTTTCCATAGTAATTACACCAGCGCTAGTGTGTAATAGAGACAACGCAAGAGCTTATCTCCTGCTCAAAATAATTATTTAAGAAAAGGTTTTGCGCCAGATCTGGTATTTAGTTGAATTATTTTACCATAATTGAATTAGTAGAATAAAGAAATTCTAATAATATTTGTAATGTTAAACGAATATTAGGAATGAAATCAAAGCTTTGTAATAAGCATCTGATTGGATGAAATCATTGAAACTGATTGGCGGTGGAGTTGTTATGAAGAGAGTTGAGGATTATTACGTTAATAAACATGCACGAACCACTCTAAACATGGCCTAGAAAATTAGGCTAACTTTGTTATTTTTATTTCAAAATCTTGGAACTATTTTTGTTACTTTTCATACAAATTTTAAATCGTAATACATGATATAGGGGGTCTTCTTTTATGGTGGCCTGATTTATAAAGATTCTCTTCTTTCTAGTTCTGATAGTTCTCTTCATGTAGAGATTGAAATAGGTAAATCTTGCGATTGGCATCATTTTCAGCGAAACTCGTTCATGATCTCGGGTACCTTGTTTCATCACTGTACCCTCTTAACTGAAAACTTCTCACCGATCTAACATCGTGACATTTAAGAGCAAAAAAAAAAGGCGAGTTCATTAATTTCAAACAGATAAGATTCGCTTTCCACTCCATCTTGTAATTCTTGTCTCATAAAGAAAAGCTCCATTCCTTTACAATCCTAATCCTTGAGGATTAGTTTAGGAAGGGTCGACCTAGAAGAATCCTTTTCCGGTTTTTTCCAAAGCTTGCCCTGGCAGTTTTGAGAATAAGCCACTTCATTGCACAATTGCTTGCGTTGTTCTAAGTAACACACATCAAAACAAAGTTAATAAATAGAAATTATATTAAAAGTTAATCGATTTGTGAAAATATTAATTGAACTACTATAACATTATTGCCTACAAAAACTATATCTGTATGGCTATTTTGCTAGAATAATTTAAATTTTCATTAAAATGTTGGCCGCAGGAGGCTAGTGGAAGTTTATCAGCTGCAGATGTTACAAACAGCACTACAACGCTGTTATACAGACTTTAACTAACTTACCAGTTCAAGGATTAGGTCCGTTACACATTTAATTCTCAGATAACAATGTTTTAGTAATAAATATATTAAGGTACATTTATATTAAATACAGTTTAGTTAATTAAATGCCCTTTTGTTACTTAATTACTTACTAGTGTATAATCTAGGTAACTATTTGAAAGTGCATACTGCGTAAAACACTATGACTTCTACCTTCATTTCATTCCTGTACTTAGTTTTTTGAGATGTACCTATGGTTTCTGAAATTGTGTTGTGAATAATACGTATATGTTTTGTTTTGTCTTTGCTCCAAATTTGTTCCGAATTAATGTAAACAAAAAAGAGTCACAGAATCAAAGAACAAGAATAATCCCTATTATAGATCTCCGACACAAGGGCAGCTAAAATTTAGCCTCATTAAGTCTGTAAACACCAACTTTACACAATAGTCTGAGATATACGTATATTTGATGAAGAGGCTAACATCAACTCCTTCGTCTTCAGAATAACTGTTCCGTAGAAGTGTTTTAAGAAAAGTGGTAAATACATCTACGATGTATGTTCAAACTTTAAAGAAAATCACTGCGCCTTTTTCTAGTAAATAGCTGCAATAAAAAATGCATAGAATATTAGAGGAAGGGATTAGCTGAGTGTTTAGCAAATACTGGTTTTCAACGCGGAGATCACAGGTTCGAATCCAGCTGCTGGCTCCTTAGATTTTATAAGAAGTGTTTCTAGGTACTTCTTACTGACCTACTTGCCCCAATATGAACATACGGAATACACCTCTACGGAAGCGTCAAAAAATCGATCAACCGACTTCAAACCTTGCAATCAAAAATTCTTAGAACAATAGTTAACGCTCTCTTCTACGTCTCCAATTATACTATATCGTCTCTGATATAGCCCAATCTCGCTACACAAAACTCCACTCAAATCTACACAGTCTCCCTGATCCACAACATGTCTATCAGAACTCTTCCTTCAAATCCACAACGTAGGCTAAAGCAGCTGTGGCCACGCGACCATCTTAATACATAACGCCGACCTCCTAGGATGGTTGCTATGTAAGCTTACCAACGTGGCGATCTAACGGCTTCCATCACTGGATGGTCGACGTTCACTCCAATCACGCCTCTTGGCGCACATGCATGTGTACGTAAGTGCATATACAGGGTGTTCATTTTAAGACGGCTCAAATGCATTTCATGCTTAAACGGTTGATCTGAGCAAAAAATGGTAGAGGAAAGATTTGTTGCCCGTCACCTCTAGTTTCAGAATATGTGACTTGATTTTAGATTCCTGCCGGCATACGCGGCTGACGCGCGATCAAAAGTGAAGGTTTGCAGTTGACCCCCATTTTCATATACTCGTACATATAGGTCATTTCTATGTATTTTTTCATCCCCTTTCTACTAAAAATATTGTTAAGGCAGTAAAGTTAGTATTTCTCTTAATATCGGGAAATAAGTCGTTTTCCGAGTGATATTTCTAAGAAACATCAAATGTTAAGAGCTTTAGATGTTCTCAAGTATACACAAAATTGGTAAAAATTAATTTTACATCTGTTACAAACAAGAAGGTTTAATAATTATTTGGTAATTTTGAGAGAGTTGCGTTTAATTACCAAAAAAATTGGAAACCTCCTGCCACATAAAGTGATCAATATCCATATTGATCCATAAGTTAATGGCCGCAGACTTAACGCACTTCTAAACCCCCAAAACAGGGTTCCGGAGCAACGAAGTGTCCCGCAGAGCCTTCCCGGGCCAATAAATCTGCCACTTCGTTTCCCTTATGCCCTGAATGACCAGGTACCCAAACCAGAAAGACCTTATTTTGGTCACTAATTTCCTTCAGAGCACCGCTTGGTGTAACAAATTTCTCTCTTGCAGTTGTTATTGTCAAAAATATAGTAGAATAAAAAGAGTTTATTACGAATGCATAAATTGATGCACATTGACATTTTGGGAGGCATTTTTGAAACAATTTAAATATTAAAAATATTATTAAAACATAAATCCCCATTTCAAGTACAGAACAACATCAAAGAATAATTTTGAAAAGACAATGAATTGAGACAGTGACCGGTAAACAATTTTGGGCAAAAAATCACTATTTATTCATGGTACCTGGTGAAAAAGCTCTGGGAAAAATTAATTTAAAAAATTCAAATTATGCCTATATGAGGATCAGGTAATTAAACTAAAATATTTAAGTCTCATTACAGATTTTAAGGGATCCTAAATATTGAAATTGTTTTAGCATCATTTGATACGTATAAAATTGACAGCACTTTTGCTTAGGTATTTTGTACCATACGTTGCCATAGGTGCAATAGAAATTAAAGCGTCTCTTTATTGCGCTAATGCAACATCCAGAAGTGCTCGAGTTGATGATAAACTTCTGGCCCTCCATCTTTGTCTGTATAGTAAATTTGTAAAATGCTGACCTACTGAAACAAAATTTGTTTCCGTATTTGTACGCTAATGCTCTTCACTCTAGATGCTAATCACCTTTCAGTGACGAACTCTGGGGCAGCGAGAACGGCCATAAAATACGAGGGTCGTTTGAAAAGTCCGTGCAAAAATAAAAACTACTTAATTTTTTGGGGTAAACCTTTTTTATTTTTCAACATAGTCTCCTTTTAGGCTTATACACTTCGTCCAACGCTGTTATAGTTTGTTGATCCCTTCCGAATAATAGGATTTGTCCAAGTCTGAAAAATAGCCATTCGTTTCTGCAATCACCTCCTCGTTTGAATAAAATCTTTTACCCGCCAGCCATTTCTTCATATTGGGGAACAAATAGTAGTCCGAGGGAGCCAAGTCTGGAGAATAGGGGGGATGTGAAACGAGTTGGAACCCTATTTCCATTAATTTTGCGACCAGAACTGCTGAGGTGTGAGCTGGTGCGTTGTCGTGATGGAAAAGGACTTTTTTGTGGGCCAATCGTGGGCGTTTTTCTTGCAGCTCGGTTTTCAAACGGTCCAATAACGATAATAATATGCACCTGTAATAGTTTTACCCTTTTCCAGATAGTCGATGAGGATTATTCCTTGCGAATCCCAAAAGACAGTCGCCATAATCTTTCCGGCCGAAGGAACGGTCTTCGCCTTTTTTTGGCGCAGATTCCCCCTTGGTAACCCATTGTTTAGATTGTTCTTTGGTCTCAGGAGTGTAGTGATGTATCCATGTTTCATCCACAGTGACGAAACGACGCTTAAAGTCATGCGGATTCTTCTGGAACAACTACAAACCGTCCTTGCAACACTTCACACGATTTCGTTTTTGGTCAAGCGTGAGCAATCGCGGCACCCATCTTGCGGATAGCTTTGTCATGTCCAAATGTTGATGCAAAATATTATGTACCTGTTCATTCGAGATGCCCACAGCACTAGCAATCTCACGCACCTGCACTCTTCTGTCATCCATCACCATATCATGGATTTTATCAATGATTTCTGGAGTAGTAACCTCAACAGGGCGTCCAGAACGTTCAGCGTCACTTGTGCCCATATGGCCACTCCGAAAATTTTGAAACCACTTATAAACTGTTCTAATCGAAGGTGCAGAGTCACCATAATGTTTATCAAGCTTCTCTTTAGTCTCCTGAGGCGTTTTGCCTTTCGTAAAGTAGTGTTTAATCAACACACGAAATTCTTTTTCCGTCCATTTTTTGAAAATCACTCGACTTCCTCGATTCAAACGAATGCCAAACACAAAGAAATAGACCGATCTGGCTGAGACTTGGTGTGTGTTCTTCCAAGAGATGCTACTAACTAAACATAACCTCGATACGCGCCAGTGGTGCTATCTCTCTGACTTTGCACGGACTTTTCAAACGACCTTCGTATCTTCATTTCTATTGACTTATTTCCGTTTTTTTTTAAACTTGTTAACAGTTGCCGGACAAGTTCTTTTATGCTGTTTAATAATTAGGAATAAACAAAAGTAAAGACTGAAATTATTATATTTTTAATAAAATTCTATTGTTTTCAATATAATTTTTGTTAATTAAATACTATTATGAAATATGAACACCACAACAGAAGTGGCCTTCATGCTTGGCCCAGGAGCCTTTCACCAGACTCTCAGGTCTAGTCAAACAAGCCGGCCTGCAGGAGGTGCCCTAATTAGTGGGTGCCACAATACCCTCTCTGGCTCGCCGAGGCGTAGGCTTTTTGCCAACCCTCAGCCATTCCTAAGTTCATATCACCCACAGAAAATACATACATTTTATACCTAATTAACAAAACAAAATCGTTACCTAATATGGAACTATTATTTTTTATTTATTTTATTTTTTGTATTGATGGTATTTTTATAATTAATTATTAGATTCTTTAGAGTGTCAACATATGAAGTCATTGCCGCACTGCCGGCCTCCCGAAAACGTTCCCTCGTTACAATCAACGAGGAACTGTCGATTACTAGACAGTGAGCTGGAAGCAGCTCCTAGGAAGGGGAAATCTATGGGCCAGCAGAAGGATTCGAACCCGTGTCCTCCGTGTGGGAATCCAAAACTCTAACCTCATAGCTAATCCCTTCCCTTATATTATTACTATTATTATTATTTTCTTTAAGAAGTATTTTTTTTTTCGAGTTAAGGTTCTCTGCAAAAAAGCTCTGTGCCTTGCTCCTTGGGGAAGACTGCGTGCATCATCTCCTTGGCAATTACCATCTTGCATATTATGTACAGCTTAATTTCAGTTATTGCAATGATGTGAGTATACAGGGTGAACCAGTAAGTATTGTCCATAGATCTACTGTGTGTAATTCATCTAAAGTGGATTTCAATGACGTATTGGCCAACTTCATACTTTCCACTGTTCTCGAGTGACGTCACTTACTCAACTTTACTTTTTTGCAATAAAAATGTTATTACTCAGACAGTTTTAGTTCGAATTCGATTCTGATGACACGGTTAGAAAGATAGATAAATTTCCTAAAAATTGACACCATTTCGAAGCATAAGTTATTCTCCAAACAGCCTCAACCTTCCTCCGGAAACTGGGAAAATAAAAGTAATCGAAATTTTTAAGAAAACTCATTACGCCCTTACGTGATCATTATCCAACCTAGGTGCTGGCACTTTTTATAAAAGTTTCCTTGCCTAATGAGCTTTCAAACGGTATATCATTTTCCGGGATTCCTTTTATCTTCGTTTTGCAAGAAAACGTGTTCACGAGCACTCAAGAGTGTTAGTTTATCACGTTGTTTAATTCGTTGAAAACTCTTTTAGATGGACCAGTAGTCAATTTTAAAGTAGGCTTTCTTAAAATAAGGATGTGCTACACACAGTAGGCCTATGGCCATTACTTACTGGTTCACCCTGTCTACATAATACCTACCAATAGTTAACTGTAATTGGTAGCTGTTGTTGTTGTATTTTGAAGCATCTGGGAAAGTAGCCAATCTATTGGCAATCTCTGTTGACATTCTCGTCATGTGTGACGAGCATCACCATCGCACAATCCATCAATAAACACAATATTAGCATATGCACCTGTATGCATCGCTACGACTCCACTATATTTTCCACTAATCTAGAATTTATTGTTTATAAACAATGGAACCTATTTTCATTTCAAATACAGTTGCTTTTAAGTTAGCTAGCGAATTTGTTTAGTTAATAATTGATAAATTGTAAATGAATCGCTCTCTTGTAGATATGCCATTGTCATTTATGTAAGAGCCATCTACAATACTTCTGCCAATGACTTTGCATACATTGTCTGGAATTATTCGTAGGATTCTAAGAGACCTTGCTCTCTAGGATTGCGGCCATAGCAAGTGATATAAGTGAAACCCGGTCAGCAAAGTGATGGCAATATAGCGCGAGAAGGATCAAAATAAAGAGGATTGACGGCAAGCGAAGAGTTGCAGGAATGCGGAAGATGGTGAAATTAGAAAAAACAAACAGGATCGCCAGGGTAATTTTGTTAAAAAAGAAAAAGTTACTTTTACTGACATCAGAGAAATATATAAAGTGGCAAATAAACAAAAAAAATTCTTGAGAAAGAAAATTCTAATAGAAATTTCCACAATTAGGGATTCTAAGAAAATTTATTTTCCAAATTACTTCTAATTCAATCTTTACCTAAGTAAAAGTTGGCCAATTATTTTTGATTTCTTATAGCTGAAAATGGTCGTTTATCGTTTCTGCTTGGAAGCAAAATAAAGTGTCAAAGTAATTTTGCCAGGAAAATGAAGTACTTAATTGGGGAATTAACGGTTCTCATGATTTCTTTTTGGCGGGGAATTTAGTAAAAACAGAAAACTCTTCACGATCGCTGAACGGTATGGACTGCCATGTTCAGGGCATTATTTGAAATTGGCCTTATTTCTTGTTTTACTTTTGATTTTTATTTAATAAAAATTTTATTTCACACAAGTTGGTTATAAAAACATCTCAAATTTGGTGAAGTATGTTTGCAGTCCACCATGAGATCGATAGTTATCTATCATAGCTGCGGTGACCATACATCCTTTATTTCTCGGCTCTGTCCTCTAACTTTGCATTGTTGTATTGCACTATTTTCGTAATAAATGTTATAAACTTTTAAATTTTGTAAGTAATCTTTGTATTTTCTTCAATATGTTCTTTATTTTCCCCAAAAAATATGTTCACCCTAATCGTATGAGACCATTCGTTTGTTGGTAATTCCTCTTTTTACTGCAAATTGTAAGTTTCAACAAAAATTATGTAATACTGAAGTAAAAAAAAAATGGGTGTGTTCATACCAGTATTTCTTTAATATGTACTCTTTAAAGTATTCAAACAGAGCACGGCAATGAGCGGGAGGAGCTCTACAAATAGTCAGTAATCAAGGAATTTTCCCATTCAGAACTTGTACCACCTTTGATCTTTTTGGAAAATAAACCATTAACTTTACAAGGATTGGAATATTAATAAAGGGATAAGTAATAAAAACGCGAGGTACTGTCTTAAATATATATTCAAAATTTACGAGAAAAACGAATTAAACAATTTACACTCATTACAATTGATTAACTGTACAAATTCTGATTCTGTCTGATTACGGGCCTATTCACAGAAGGAAGGTTCAGAAAGCACCTGCACAAGGTAGGGTTTATTAGCTCGGAACCGTTGTGCAGATTGTGCTAGGAGGAGGAGGAAACGGCCTCTCACCTGTTGTTTGATTGCGTTGCAATCGAGAGACTGCGCTACGACATCTTTGGAACTTTGAGGCCAAAGGAGATAGTAGCGCAGAAGAAACTAGTAGGGAAAGCTCTCGACCATTTTAGAAGGGGAGGTTTCGCCTATTAGACTTAAGGGGAAGGCACAATAAGCCTCTTGTGGCTGCGGTGCCGTGGGGATAGGGTCCCGACCCGTCATTTTAAATCTAAAAAAAAAAAAATCTGACTAAAAAACATCGTTGGGGAAGGAGAAAACAAAATTTAATTAGAATTTAAAGTTACAATGTCCAAAGTTTACACATTGTTTCATATTCCTGAGTTGAAATTGAAATGGGAATTTATTTACAATTTAAAAGAAAGATACAAATTGTACAAAAGGAGGTTTCAGGCTGCAGTGCCTAAATACACTCCATAACCTTAATATTTATTTGGACCATATAGTCCAAACTTACGTAATAAGGCAAAAAAACATAAAAAAAAAACCTCAGTACACATATTCCTAAGTGAAAAATGCTAAATTTTCTTAGGATTTACACAAAATATGACTGAGTAAAATACGTACGACAACTTGTTGGTATTGGTGAGGCCACCGAATTCTGTGCCTTTTCTTATTTTCCAACCACCAAGACAACTGTCTCACCTTGGCCATGTGCTAGCGAGAAGTGACAGTAAATATATCTATCTTAATATTTTTCCTATTTTTTAAAAAAGTCTTGTTGCAAATAATTCCACGCAGCGTGCTTTTCACCTTTGCATTTTATTTATTATCATAACCAGCGTGAAAACCTTAATCATGGCTGACACGCAACATTGTTAAGAATGGTTGTTTGGGTGTGCTTATTATGTATTTTGTTATTATGAATAAAATTACTTCGATGTAGTTTTACAATTATTATACCAGATTTTTCTTTTTAAAAGATAAGGTGGATAAAAGGGTTCATTCTGTAATTTTCCTATTACACGAAGTTGCTTTAAACAAAATAATAATAAAAACCGGATGAGAAGGCGCCATTTCTCTTTCTTAACTTATGAATTCTATTGATGTTTCAAAAATAAAAATGTAGAATTAAATATTGCGTACATCATGTCTAGGGGAGAGGAGTCAACAATGTCCCAGCTATATCCCAGTAATAATGGCTTCAATACGCCATCTCATTGGATAGCAACATTCCTTCATTTGTTCGGCCCTTTAAGCAGTTTACAAAGCACAACTAAGTAGTTAGCAACATTTCCTAAATAAACTTATAATAATAAAATATAAAGCATAAAGATAATAAAACTGAATCAAGTTGAATGCCCCAAGATGGCAGCTTCACCGCGATAAATAACACCCATTAAAGGGGGTTTAGTTTATCAGCTTCATCTAATCCCACATAAAAAGTATCTCGCTTTCAAGGCACGTATCTATTGTAGGTACTTTCTATTTGGCAAAAGCTCTCTAAATTTATCCTAAGATGACAGTTGCACTAACATCAAACGAATCTTTAATCAACACAATATTTTTTTTCTTGATCTTCTTAACTCAATATTTATATAGGTCACTATATACGAGGTATGTTCAAAAAATAAGGTGAATTTTCAAATTTCGCGGGCTACGTACATTTGAATTTCGATTCTTTTTTTTTTTATGTTGGTACACTTGTCTCGAACATATTTTCAAAGTTGTAGCTATATAGCATGTTTAGTTTGTATGTTAGAGGCATAAATAAGACAAGTGTTTTGCGATTTCGGCGATTTTCTTCTGTCGAAAAAAATGGATCAACGAATTTGAATCAAATTTTGTGTAAAAAATGGAATTAAGTGCTCAAAAACACTTGAAATGTTGAGAGTGGCGTACGGTGAGAGTACTCTGTGTCAAAAAAATGTTTACAAGTGGTACAAGCTTTTCACAGAAGGTCGAGAAGATGTGAATGACGACGCTCGCCCTGGACGCCCCAGCACATCAACAACCGATGAAAATGTTGAGAAGAATCGTCGAATCACAATTAGAGAAGTTGCTGAGGTTGTCGGCATATCGGTTGGCACATGTCCTGCAATTTTTTCGGAAATTTTGGGCATGAAGCGTGTAGTAGCGAAGTTCGTTCCAAAATTGCTGAATTTTGATCAAAAAAACCGTCGCATGAGCATCGCTCAGGAATTGTTGAATGACATTATCATGTCTCAGCCACCGTATTCACCAGATTTGGCGCCCTGCGACTTTTTCCTGTTCCCATGATTGAAGAGACCCATGAAAGGACGGAGATTTGCGACGATTGAGGAGATAAAAACCGAATCGCTGAGAGAGCTCAAGGACATACCAAAAAGTGCATATCAGAACTGTTCCGAGGATTGGAAAAAACGCTGGCACATATGTATTATATCTGAGGGGGACTACTTTGAAGGAGACAAAATAAAAATCGATGAATAAATAAATATTTTTTAAGAAAAATGAAAATTCACCTTATTTTTTGAACACACCTCGTATATATATATTTTTTGTAACTTCAGGATACTATTTCCTGAGGGAATTAATGGTCAGTGACTGAATATTACTTTTGGAGAGACTCCATTGGTTGACATTTTCCATGACTCTTTTAAACAGCCAGTTATAATGAGACATCATTAGTGTTCTGCGGTTGTAAATTTTCAAATCAATGAATAGTATTTAGAAAATTTGGAAAAACTTCGAAGGAGTCATTTTGGGGGAATTAATCAAAAGAGTGAAAAATTAATTCGGTAGAGTATTACTTCCAGTTTTGGAGCCTTTCCTTCAAGCTTGGTGAGGAAAACCGTACGTTCCAGTTCAAGGAATAATTTAAAGGAAAGTCTACCCATCATTTTCTTAGTTTGGCTCTTTGGTTGAATTTCTCCCAAGAAAAAAGGTTTTAGAGCAACATGAGTACAAGTTTAACACCAAACCTACCGACATTTATGCATTCCTACCGTGACCGGTCAAATGACCGGACTTTAAAATTTCTTATTATAGAATGAAGATAATAATTATTTAACTATGAAAAAGCATAGTTTCTTTTGTTTAAAAATAAATCTCGTAGATTTTACTCTTTAGTGCATCATTTTTTATAATTATAGGCTTCCCGCATACGCATTTCTTACATCTTCCTTTCTTTTTAGTCTAATTGCCTTTGCAGTATCTTCTTTGACTATTTTCCGACCAGTTGTTCGTATACTAATACATATTTGTCAGGCTTTTGCAACGGTAATACAAAGTTTTACTTTGAAGTTTCACTTTTTTATATTATACTAGTTTTTTTTTTTTTTATACAAAATCCATGCATTTATCCCTGCTAAGTCTACTCGTAGGATGTTGAAAACTATTTGTTGAGACCATCTGGAGATGGTCCACGGTTGTATTTCTTCCACGAGCTGTATACATTTCTGCTAATTTCAGAGCGATAAACTCCCCAAGTGGAACTGAATGTTCTCTGCTTTCAAGTTTTCCCAAATACGGAAAGCCTTTTATTACATCGAACGCTAGCCAAAATTTGATACGAAATTTGTCCGGTTTATTTGGCATGTGCTGAGTAAATCTGCATCTTGAATTTGTGGGAAACAATTGTCCTTGGAAGAGATATATGCTCTTGGTTGAAACAGTTTTGACTTTTCTCTACGAATTTGTTCCAAAGTTTAGAGATCAAATCAAATTTATCGGTTTGTAAACGATGATTTCTTTGATCCACTTGAATAAGCTTCATAGTTTCCGTCTATGCAAGAATGCTGGCCCTTATTTTTTGTTCCATAGAAAAGGGCAATATCGTACATTTTTTGCCTCATATGCACCACATGCAAACAATAATCCGATAAATTCATTATCAAATTGAGTTTTCGAGAGAATTCTGTTACAAAAAATAAATAAATAAAATAAAATACTAAAATAAAATGAAAATATTCAGCCGGTCAAATGACCGGTCGCGGTAGTTAAGACGGACTACATATTTTTCTCAAAAATCAAATATTAGGAAAGTTAATATTTACTAAAATTAAAAAAAACAATTGTATACATGCCATGTTTTAGGAAAAATCGTGAAGTTTAATGGCGGTATGATAACGTTGTAATTAGAAAATTTAAACCAAATTTAAAAAACGGTCAATTGACCGGTCGTAGTAGGTTTAGTGTTAAAGAAAATAGAATGTGATATTTTTGAGAAAATCTGTAAAAGAAAAAAGAGAATATTTTAGAGTAGTCGATTGACAGATTTTAATCGATAAGTTGCAGTAGGGTCGCCACTTAGTCGAAATAAAAAGTTTTATATTCTTGACTCTTCTATATTTTTTATTTATTTTGTTCATAAAAACCCTCTTTAAGTTTCTCAGCAATCAAATTATACTAAACTAAATTATAGAGGGTTTCACTGAAAAAGCTGAATTGCACGGAGATAGAAGAATTATATAAATACATCAGAGGATTATGTCAAAATTTAGGAAATGGTCGAGATTTATTTGATATTTCCACTACATTAGAACTATAGAACCATTTGTCTCTGCATTTTATTGAATTGCCTCGAAATTTCCAGAAATTCTTCCTTTTCGATATATTTTGTACTCAAGGGCAAACTTTTTTTTTTTTTTTTTTTTTTTTTTTTTTTTTTTTTTTTTTTTTTTTTCTTAGCACTACAGCCCGTGAAGAGCCCTGGCCTCTACAGTAATTTTCCTCCATTCCTCTCTCTCTCTCGCCTTTTGGCGCCATCTCCTTACTCCCTGTAGCCGCATATCCTCCTCTATCTCATCCTGCCACCTTCTTCTCGGCCTGCCCACCTTACGTCTGCCTTCGGGTCGGCCCAAGAACAGCTTCTGCACACTTCTCTCATTGACCATTCTCACAACGTGCCCTGCCCAGTCCAGCCTTTTCCCCTTCACTTCCCCTACCAGATCCGGTGACGCGTACAGCTGCTGCAGTTCAGAATTTTTCCTAATCTGCCATGTACCATTTATCTGTTTTGCTCCGAAAATCCTCCGCAAAATTTTACGTTCCCATATTCGGAGCATATTACATTCACTTTTGTTTAAAATCCACGTTTCACATGCATAGGTAACAACAGGACGTATAACTGTTTTATAAATTCTGATTTTATGCTTGCGAGAGACAACTGTTGATTTTAACAATCTATTTAGGGCAAAGTAGCATTTATTTCCGGAAGCAAGCCTATCTTTTATCTCGGTTTTAACCTCTCGCTCCCGTGTAAATATGGCCCCCAAATATTTGAAGGATTTAACATTCTCAAAACTTATCCCATTTACCACTACAGAGGGTCGGTTGCCACATCTATTATCATATCTGGAGGACAGCATATATTTCGTTTTATCGTAATTCAGCTGTAAACCCACCGCTTTGGCACCTTTTTCTAACTGGTCATAACTTTCCTCTAACGCTCTAAATGTTCTGCAAACCAGCACCACATCGTCAGCGTACGCCAAATACTGCATTGACCTCGAAAAAATTGTACCATTTGGGTTTACATCAACGCTGCGAATTACTCTCTCCAACGTAAGGTTGAATAAAATCGTGGACAACACATCCCCTTGCCTCAGTCCTCTGCTGATACTAAATACGTCCGAGAAACCTCCTTGTACTCTCACTCTTGCAGCCGAATTATTTAAGCACATCCGCACCAACCTGATTAGTTTATCGGGGATACCAAACTCCTGAAGTGTCTCATACATTTTTGACCTGTATATACTGTCGTATGCCTGTTTAAAGTCTATAAACAGGTGATGCAAATCTATATTATATTCGTAACATTTTTCGTGCATCAACCTTAACGCAAATATTTGGTCGATAGTTGAGCGGTTCCTACGAAAGCCCGCCTGATAATCTCCCAAAATACTATCTGCGAAACGTGTTAGCCGTTTTGCCACTATCTTTGCCATTACCTTATATACAACCGGTAGCATTGCTATGCCTCTGTAATTTTCGCAAAGGGTCCGGTCTCCTTTTTTAAACAATGGGCATATAATTGCCACGGACCACTCATCTGGCATCTTTTCTTTTTCCCAAACAGCTGCAATTAATTGGAATATTTTCTCACCTAACAGTTCACTCCCAAATTTTAACATTTCGGCAGATATTCCATCTTCCCCAGGTGCCTTGTTATTTTTCAGCTCTGCAATTATTTCCTCTACCTCTTCTTTTTCCGGGACCTCCACATAGTCTTCATTATCCTGTCTCTCGTTTTCCGTTACTATGCTATCTCTTACTGTCTCTTCATGTCCCATATTCAGAAGCTCATCAAAATAATCCACCCATCGCTTTCTTACCTCCGTTACATCACCTATCAACTCTCCATTCTTTCCTCTACAAAACTCCATATCCGGCTGGAATCCTCTTTTCTCTAACTTTATGGCAGTATAAAACTCTTTAATCCTTCCGCATTCACCGTCTTCTTCCATTCTCTTCAACTTTTCTCTTTCAAAAACTCTTTTCTTTTTCCTGCATATTTTTCCGGCTTCTCTGCGCTTTATCCTATATTTCTCTGTAGCGGATCTAGTAGTTTTGGCAATCATGTCTAATCTAGCTTTGTTTCTTTCCTCTATTTTTTCTTTACATTCCTGATCGAACCACTCACTTCTCTGAGCTTTTCCTTTCTTACCTACTGTAGTCTCCACTGCCTTATTAATTGCCTGCTTAATCATTCCCCATTCCTCGTTCACATCTATTTCCTGGGATATGGTGGTGGCATTTCGTAAATTCTTTTCCACTTCCTCTTCATACAACTGTCGGCAGTCTAAATCCATCTTTAACTTGTCGAGATTCCACCTCTCCACCTTCCTTTCTGCCCGTTTCCTAAACAAGGATATTCGTTGCTTATACTTAATGCGTACCAGGTTATGGTCGGAATCGCAATCGGCCCCTCTACAGCTTCTTACGTCTAGTATGTCCGAGGCATGTCTACCATCTATCAACACATGGTCGATCTGATTCTTTGTAAGTCCCTCCGGAGATCTCCAAGTTTCCTTGTGAATTTGTTTATGAGGAAATTGTGTGCTGCTTACTATCATATTCTTGGATATTGCAAAATCAATCAGTCTACAGCCGTTATCATTGCTCTCCTCATGTAAACTATATTTTCCTAAAAAGGGCCTGTAACATTCCTCCTTACCCAACTTAGCATTTAGATCCCCCAGGACTATTTTCACATCATTAGCTGGCAGTCTGTCATATACCGCCTCCAGTTCTCCATAGAATAGATCCTTCAGCTCCTCCTCTTTATCTTCCGTCGGAGCATGCGCATTTATAAGCGATATATTAAAGAATTTTGATTTAATTCTAAGAGTGGAGATTCTTTCATTAATATTATTAAAATTCAAGATAGCTGCTTTCATTTTATTGCTAATAATAAATCCCGTTCCGAAATTCCCTTTCTTACTACTACCATAAAAAATTGTGTGATTGCCTGCTCTGAATGTTCCCTCTTTTCCCCATCTGATCTCCTGAAGCGCTGCAATCTCTATCCCATATTTATCCAGTTCCTCTCTTAGCGTTTTGAGGGCTCCTGGTTTCCCCAAACTTCGCACGTTCCATGTAGCTAACCAGTTGTAATTGCCATGTCCTCGCCTATGTCGTACCTTTTTCACATCCGATATATTACTTATAGTCTTCTCAACAATAGTAATTTTTTTCGAGGCAGGGCTGTCAACCCTACGCTCAACCCCCAACCTGGAGGACCAGGTCATTTGATTTCGGAGTTTCCCTCTCCTAGGTCGGCTGGTTTCACCACACCTTTCCGAGCCCGACCTACCCTTGGTTTTAATTCAGAGTTTTCCTTCTCCTAGACAGATTGCCTTCACTATGGCTCTGAGTTCTGTCCCCCCCAGGATGCAGTTTTACCTCTTACCCAGGAGGAAGGGCAAACTTACAACTCCAATTGTATGTTACTAAACGATAAATGTATCTTTTTCTGACTTACGAGATATTTCAACAAATAACTCTATTACAAAATTCAAGAACCCGCTCCTAGTAGTTTCCGATTCAGCAATAAAAGAACGCAGAAGAAGAGAAAGGAATCGAATCGCTCACAGACGGTCAGCAAAGCGGATAAGCCTCGAATGCCCAGTCAACAAAAAGAGAGCAGACAATAGTCGCATTATTATCCCTAATCATTATTTCTTTGGGAAGGACTTGCGAAATCAGCAAATCTAACCAGCATTTTATTTCTCAATGAACTTTACCGAACCGGGTCACACTAGATTAAATAGAATAAAATATAATAATACCATTTCGTCGTAATTCCATTTTGGTGGAATATTGCCCAAAAAAAGAGATTAAGGAAATTAAAACAAAAATTGGATTTAAATTTGCTTGGGAGCCCTCTGGTCTTTATCTCCTTTCTCGTCCCTTATCAGACCTGTACAAACTCCCAAAGCTCCGAGATTTCCACTAATAATCTTTCAAGAGAAATGTTTGAAATAAAAAACTATTGGGTAATATTTGTTCCAGAAACTCAGAGAACTTAAAACACTATAGTAATTCTAGCATAGTTTTTATTTTCCGCTAGATACTTTTGAGAGGCAGTACAGAAAATTGTTCAAGGTTATTCTTTTTAGTTAAGCTCAAAGTTGCGGCTTCTAGGAATCTCCAAGATATCAGTTTTCCGGGCAGAAGTTTAAAATGAAAGTGTTGGAACTATAAGAGTACTAATGAAAATGAATGAATATTTATTTAAATAAATATATTCATAAAATAAATAATGAAGTATAGTGTTCAATAATTTAACCTTCATAACAAGAGAGGAACGAGAAAGGTTAAGTGAGCAGGATAGGAATGCAGGGAAAAAGGAGAGGAAAAACTTGCAGCTAGTGTAGAGTTAGAAGAGTATCTGTTTTAGTCTTTTGTGTCTGTATGTTATTGAAGGATCTGTAGGAGGCTATGTCGCGGCAGAGTGGATTGGGATGGCAGTCTAGGATGGAAAGGATCTTGAGCAGACGATTTTGGATATAGGATGAAGATAATGGACGCAGTCTCCGTGGCGTGAGTCAATTCTAGAACGTCGTGGAGAGTCTGTTGCGAGTCTCAGAAATTTGTTTTGCGTTATCTGAAGTTTCTTGATGTTGCTACTACAAGTCCAGGCTCCAGGCGGAGCAGGTGTAGAGTAACATCGGGCCTAATGACTACTTCGTAGAGGAGGAGTTTGTTGGTCACCAGTGAGAGTAAAGGAAATAATAGTCGTTTAGTCCAGTTTGCCTGCGTTTACTTTGTCCCTGAACGTGCGTAGTGAAAGTCAGTTTGTTGTCTAAAGTTAGGCCTAAGTATTTAACGTGGGTAGACCACGGAATGAGAATATTATTGTCTGATTTGTCGGTTAAGAGAGGGTCTGCGTTTAGTGAAGAGTATAGCGTTAGTCTTGTCGAGGTTAATTTTAATTTTCTACTTACTGCAGAATTTTTTTAGTCTGTCTGCTGCAAGAGTAAGTCTGTTGGTGATACTAATGAAAAGAAAAGGTTTTAAAGATAGTCGGTTTTAAGAGAGAAAAAAAATTGCATCAGGTTACCAAGTTTAAAGTTCCTCAACTCTTCGGAAGAGCTTAGATGAGACCAGTTACCTTAAAACCTGATCTTTACTCGACCCATCCAGTCATAGTTCAATTGATTCTTCCTTCTCAAAAACTCTTCAAGAAAAGACCTGAGTATGAGCTCCATTATGTAAACTTATCTTTTGCTACATAATGGCCAGCATGAAATCGTACCGGATATCTGAAAGATGCTCGTAAAGGACCACAGTAACGATCAATAATCGCATTGACAATCTAACAAATTAACCAGCACGGATAAATACGAGTAGTGTAGACGTAATTGCCATTAAATGTATTATGATCGCATCACTAATTGACAGAAGAAATAATGAAATCACGTTTCAATCGTGCCGATGGGAATATACTAGTGGGTTACAGGTTGTGCACAACTGGCCAAAACCCTAAACACCCAAAACTCACAGCGTCCCAACAATTTGGACATCAATCACAATGGGTAACTTGGTTCTTACAACCACATATCCTTATTCCTTCGAACCAAATTTTCTCACAGCCCAAAAAATCTGTCATAAGATAGATTTTTCCATCTTATAAACCTCTTTCAAATTCATATCATCATAACTGACAATGCAGAAACTACAACAGAAATTCGATATATCGTAAATCCTATCGATGGTATGCCCCATGGTATGATGCTAGTAATGAACGAATGTTGGTTTATTTGATTTTCTAAAGGCAGGTATTTTTTACTTTACTTGAAAATTTATTCAATCTCCTTTTGAAATGGAATCATTAAGCTCATCTCCTTGTTTTTCTACAAGTTGGTCTTCCTTTTCCCAGTAGCACGTGTGGAATTTCCATGATAAACTGTGTTCATAATAAGATTATTAGTAAGTTGTTTACTGCGAGAAATTCACTCGAAGTTTATTTTAAAATCTAAACAACCGAATCCAATAATTAAATTAATTAGAATTAGACGTGGCGAGGCTTTGGGGCTAGGGTGGAAAAGAGGATCCTGGGCATTGAGGGAGACGTTGACCTGCGGGCTTCTTATCCCAACACATGTCTTTGGCCTCGGCTTCACCCAAGAGCTCCACCTGGAGGATACCCCTACTTCAGGAAATCGGCTAGGGAACACTGTCTCAGACAGGTTCCTAGGGGTAGGAAGGGGGTCGCGGGGGCACGGGTCGGTACCTGGTACCGGAACGTTGTCTTCCGCGGCACCGGTCTATGTTGGGGTGCGATGATCCATCCGGATAGTAACCGGATCCAATTGAGCGTCCGTGGAGGCGGGATCACGCGCCCTGATGAATCTTCGTTGATTGCTATGGAGAATCAACCAACCTTTTTCGGGCCTAGCCCACCAACTACCTCCCTTCACCCCACGAATCCCAATCCTTTCCTCTTACCTACATCGTCCCAAATCCTTACCGTTCCTACTACCAATAATCTCCAACTCCTTAACCCTCAACTCCCTACAATGGATACAACTGGCGGAAAACTCGGCATGGACATGGACACTGATTTAGGAACATCGACTTCTAGGGAGCAGATTACACTGCAACCCTATAGCCCTTCTTCCCCGCCAAGGAAGAAAGCCAAGGGTGGCCACAGGAAGGTAAGTGAATCATTTTTTAAATTTATTAATTTAGATGAAGACAACTGGGGAAGATTTTTTGTTTTGAAAAAGAAGGAAGGAACATTTTCAAACGAATGTTCCTTTAAGCTTCACAAGTTTATTAAAAGTACTTTGGGTAAGACTAAGAGTATCAGAAAACTTAACGATGGTTCAATATGTATTGAAGCGGATAACCGCAACCAAGTTAGAGCTATCTTGAACCTACAAAAATATATGGATACCGAATTGGAAGCTGGTCCCCATAAACGTTTAAATACATCGCAAGGTGTGATAACTTGCCGGGACTTTCTCAATAGTAGTATAGAGGACATAAAAGAAGGCCTAGCCGACCAAGGAGTTATAGAAGTGAGGAGAATAAAGAGGAGGCAAGAAGGATCCCTAGTGGATACCGCCTCTCTGGTCCTCACTTTCGATCGTCCTCAACCGCCGCAGATGGTAGATGCAGCCTTCTATAAATTAAAAGTGCGTCCATACATACCCTCGCCAATGAGGTGCTTTAAATGCCAAAAGTTTGGTCACACTGCTATGAGATGTAAGGCTGCAGAACCGGTGTGCATTTGTGGTAAATCTATTCACGAAGGAGATTGCACACCACCAATTACATGCGTGAACTGTGGCGGAGAACATAATGCCAGATCATCGGGGTGCCCAACTTTAGCAAAGGAAAAAGAAATACAAAAAGTAAAGACTTTGCAAAACTTACCCTACCTTGAAGCTAGGGCATTAGTGGAAAGCAAATCGTATGCGACAAAAGAAATATCCTATGCAGAAAAGATGAGGGCACCCGTATCAGTGCCACACTCAATTGTAACCCCTGCAAAGACCCGAGGAGTCCAAATAAATGGCCCTTCCTCGACCTTAAAAGATTCTATTATCAAGGTGGGAGAAATCCCACCACCTCAGAGGCTCTCCCCATTTGTGGGGAGGGACTCTTCAAAGGTGGGAGCAATCCCACCACCAATCCAAAACGCCCTAGCAGGAATGATGCAAAGGTAGGATCACTCCCACCAGAAAAAATGAGTCCCTCTGATGGGGAGTGGAAGGTGGTAAATCCACCAAAACGATCCCCCAAAAAGAAAATATCAAAATCCTCTTTGCCACCCCCTTTAAAGACAAGGGGGAAAACTAAAACATTAGAGCAACAAGCGTCCTCTCAGCTTGTTGTTAGCTCTCTAAAACAACAAAGAGAATTAATAGGGACAGACATGGATGCTTCAGAATCGGAAGGTGGTGAAAGCACCTCTTCCCTCCTTCCAAGAAGAAAGAAAAAGGGTTTGCCCAGGGGTAAAACTGGGGACGATTGTGGCACTGACTACGAGTCGGCAAAATGAAGTATATAGCTCTTCCAATTCGGTATTTATCTACAAAATATTTTAACATGTATTATCTTAAGATTTTTATCAAATGTATTGCTTTTATTGTATATAGTCTATCCTTAGTTAATAGAATATTTCTGCCAGGTCAGGTTACTAATAATATTTAAATGTGTGAGTCCATTCTTCAATGGAACATGCGGGGTTTCATAAACAACATGGAAGGTTTGCGCAGAATCGTAGGAGAACACAAACCATTCGGGTTGTGCCTCCAAGAGACCAAGATTCGCCCAGGACAAATCATACGAATCCCTGGGTACACTGTTTACAGTAAAGAAGTGCAACCAGCCCCCGGTGGGAGGGCGCATGGCGGAGTCGCCGTCTGTGTAAGGGAAAATATCTCCAGCAGGCGGCTACCACTTCAAACTAATTTACAAGCCGTTGCCGTGCGCCTAGCTACACCACTGCAGGTCACTTTAGTTAGTATTTACCTACCAGATATCTATTGGCGAAGAGGTGACCTGGAGAATCTACTCTCGCAACTCCCTGCACCGGTGCTGCTAATGGGTGACTTTAATAGTCACAGCACCTGGTGGGGTTCCGTCAGAACTGACGCTCAAGGTAGAGCTCTTGAGGAGATTATAGACAACGCTAACCTGATGCTCCTCAACAGTGGTGAAGCAACTCATTTCAATGCACACTCAGGAGGATTCAGTGCAATTGACCTGAGTGTGGCAACTCCCACAATTGCAGTTCGACTTGAATGGACCACACTAGAAGAATTATACCACAGTGATCATTTTCCAATATTAGTAGCAAGCTCCATCTCCAGGTCAGAATACGTTATGCCCTGGAGATACGACATCAAAAGAGCAAATTGGTCTGCTTATGCTGCCAAAGTGTTGATACCACCCCTTACAGGGGATGTCAACCTTGATACAAATTTGTTTACTAAAGGGTTGACTCTTGCAGCTGGCTCCACTATTCCTAGGGTGGGCGGGAAGGTCACTAGACCCCCTGTCCCCTGGTGGACTTCGGAATGTCGGGCAGCTAATGCAGCAAAAAAGCGGGCCTTAAACAGATTCAAAAGGCATCCGACGGAGGAATATCTTATAAACTTCAAAAGATTAAGAGCCAGGGAGAGGCGTATAATTAGAAAGGAAAAAAAGGAAACCCTCACCTCCTACTTGTCAAAAATCTCCTCAACATCGACGTTGAAAGAGGTGTGGAGTAAGATAAGAGCCCTCTCTGGTGGACATAAAACCCCGTCGATACCAGTCTT
The DNA here is from genome assembly GCF_049639745.1 of Rhodnius prolixus. Taxonomy (NCBI): domain Eukaryota; kingdom Metazoa; phylum Arthropoda; class Insecta; order Hemiptera; family Reduviidae; genus Rhodnius; species Rhodnius prolixus. The sequence continues at coordinate 20,649,933 of NW_027411592.1, forward strand.
AAAAATAAATGATGTCGTCGTCACCGAGGCAGAAGAGGTCGCTGAGGCCTTGGCCAGGCATTTTTCTCAAGTGTCTGGCTCGGGGAGCTATTCGGCGGAATTCCTCCGGCGAAAAGGTGACGTGGAGCAACAGCCACTCGATTTTGATGCCGCTATCAATGAAACATACAATGAACCGCTAACCATTCACGAATTAGACAATGCCTTACAGAAATGTAAAGACTCTGCCCCAGGAGTGGATGGGATCCCATATGCAATGATCAGAAATATGGACATAAATGGGAAGGTAGGCCTTCTCCAATTGTATAACAGCATATGGGATACCGGCCAATACCCTGATGGTTGGCGGGACGCTATTATTATACCGATCCCAAAGGAAGGAAAAAACCCTAGTAACCCCTCCAGTTACAGACCTATTTCGTTGACCACCTGCTTAAGTAAGGTCCTTGAGTCTATAATTAATTATAGACTAGTGTATCTGTTAGAAACGAGAGGACTTTACAGCCAGTTTCAGGCGGGATTTCGCAGATATCGTTCCACGTTGGATCAGATGAGCCGCCTCGAGATCTATGTGCAAAACGCTTTTATGCGTAGAGAACACGTGCTGGCCGTGTTCTTCGATCTCGAGAAGGCCTATGATACGACGTGGAGATATGCGATTCTGCGGAAGTGTCACGAGTGGGGACTGAGAGGGAGATTGCCGAGGTTCCTCCGTAGCTTCTTAGAACTGCGAAGGTTCCGAGTGCGACTGGGGTCGGTCCTTTCGGACCCACACGAACTACAAAATGGCATACCTCAGGGGTCGGTATTGAGCGTTACGTTGTTCACGATAGCGGTAAACAGCCTTGCTGAAGTTGTAGGTGACCCACTACAAGTATCCTTATATGTTGACGACCTCGCTATTTATTTATCAGGTAGAGATATCGATGAGGTCGGGGAAACCCTACAGCAGGCTGTAGAGAGAGTGGCTGAAGTGGCATCTAGGAACGGATTTAAATTTTCTAAAACTAAGACCGTGTGCCTTCATTTTTGTCGCCTAAGACGGAACTGCAATCCTCCAACACTGGTACTAGATGGCACACCGATCCGCTGTAAAGAAAGTGTCCGTTTCCTGGGCCTCGTATTTGATAGTAGGTTGACCTGGCAGGATCACATTGATTACATTAGCACTAAAGCAAGGAGAACCCTCGATTTATTGAAGTTCCTTGGAAGATACAAATGGGGGACGGAGCGGGAAATCTTGAAGAGTATTTTTATTTCCTTAACCCGTTCCAAGTTAGAATATGGAGCCCCAGTGTATAGTTCTGCGCGCAAGTCTCGCCTGAAACTATTAGATAGAATTTACAACGAAGGAATTAGATTATTCACAGGCGCCTTCCGGACTAGTCCTTTGCAAAGCCTCTATGTGGAGTCAGGGATGCATCCTCCTCAGCTGAGGAGAGAACTGCTCACCCTGACCTACATTGCCGGAATATGGGGAAAACGTTTTCATACTTTGTTTCCTACCATATTTGAGAGCCCACATGAAGATGAATTTAGAAGACAACGCTCGCGGACGCGCCCACTCGGGGTTCGGGCCAAAGAGCTCTTAGACACGGAAGGAGTGCAATTGTGTTCGGTGATGGATTGGGGCTTCTCGCCTTCCCCACCATGGACATTACCTTCCGCATGCGTCCGCATGGACCTGGCAATATTTAAAAAAGAAGAAACACCACCCGTCGTTTACAGACAAAGACTTCTAGAACTTTTAAACTTTTATTATGACTTCCGACCGATCTTTACAGACGGCTCGAAGGTAAACGACGGAGTTGGAAGTGCCTTGTACACGGAGGGAGTCACCCTCAGTTGGACACTCCCGCATTACGCGACCGTGTACACGGCTGAGATTTATGCTATTTGCCAGGCCATAGAGTTCATTAAAAGAAATTATTGCACAAAAGCATTAATACTTACCGACTCCTTAAGTGCAATAATGGCTCTCCGGGATAGATTCTCGACAGACCCAATGGTCATGAAAATACACTATTTATTGTCCGAGCTAAGCACACATGGTCGAAGGGTGGTGTTCGCCTGGGTGCCGGGCCACATTGGCGTGTCCGGAAACGAAAGGGCGGACGAGGCTGCAAAACGAGCAGCCTCTACACAAACTAACCATACCATCCTTGTTCGGCCCACTGACTTACAAATATATATGAAAAATATTATAAATAGAAAGTGGCAAAGTCAGTGGGATAATATTGATGGAAAACTTAAAGAATTTAAACCATGTGTGCGAAATGCTAAAGTCGAGAACTACCCGCGGCATGAATCAGTAATTTTAACGAGGCTAAGGATTGGGCATACACGTGTGACACATGGGTACCTCCTTATTGCCGAAAGAAGGCCGAGGTGCCCACGATGCCGAGAAAGGCTGACAGTGTCGCACGTGTTGGAAGGGTGTCAGGCACTGCGTAGCCAAAGAGAAAGAGCAGGCCTGCCACATGACCAGCGCGCAATTCTCCAAGAGGGTTCTCCTTATGTAAGGAGGCTATTTGATTTCTTAAAAAATATAAATTATTATGATAAAATTTAGATATAGATTAGGTTAGTTTATAGTTTAGTTCTTATAAAGGGGAAAGGAATATCGAGTACTTTCCCCTTGTGTGAATGAGTAGTATATTGTTTTTAATAGCGTGAGTGTATTTATTGGCGTGAAAGTATTTATTTGCGAGATTGCTATTGATGTAAATGTATTTATAGGCGTGAATGTATTTATTAGCGTGAACGTATTTATTAGCATGAATGATTTTATCAGTGTACGTGTATTTATTGCAAGAATGTTGGTATGACTGTTAGATTTAGGCTTTTAATCCGGGGTTGAAAGAAATTTATAAAAGTATTTCAACCCCCCTTAGGTTTAAATTCATTTAGGATTAGGACACTTTTCGAGTGTGCAGGAACATTTGTTAAAAGTACTGCACACTTGAGTTAGATTCTACGAAATAGCCTCCTTAGGATAGACTATATACATGAACTAGATTAAGTCGTTGTTACATATGTCATATACTACTATATAAGTCTTACACACATGTTTATAATTGTTAAAGCAAAACCCAAAGTACTTTTAAATGCATGAATTTTAGAAAATGTCAACTTGTGAACATAAGGGATGGTACCATCGGCGAAACCGCATTCCCCCTCGTCGGCTAGACTGATGATGTAAGAGGGGAGCGCGGTCTGCTTCCGTTTGCCTAGGCTCCACCCTGCCTTGCTGAGCAAGATATGTGTGTGGCAGCCTGATAGGACAATAGGGTACCTTCCTAGCTCTAGTGGCCTTTGAATAAGAAAAGAAAATGTGTAGCAGGCGCTAATGGCCACAGACGTCGATGCGCCAAAAAAAAAAAAAAAAAAAATTAGAATTAGAAAATAAATCATAATTGGTCCATTTACATGCTCTCTACATAATACATATTAATACTTTATCGAAAATAAAATTCCAACGAGATATTTCAAAGAATTCATTTAATAGGATTAATGTAACCTGAGTCTAAAAACCTCTTATAACGTGTAGCAATAATGAAAATAAATTAAAAGCGAAAATCCTCTTAAATATATCGATATTTCCCGTCTAAATAAGTACTATCATCATTAGGCATTATAACAGGGGTTTATTATAAAATATTGATAAGAATTTAGATTTGAGGTATAATTTTGTATTAATTAAAATATTTATCGATACATTTTTCAACCAATAGGAAGTTCAGCTGTTTCTATGGTACCGAAGGCCGTGAGCTTCATTGCACGTCATTTATAAATTTAATAAAAAATTGAGAGTGGTATTTATTAACCAGATCATGTCCAAAATGAAGTTGAAATCATTGAAGCTTACTACATCATTTAGGTAGCCATAAATTGAGCTCAAGAATAGTATTTCCTTTAAAATAAAGTCAAATTAATCCTCATTTTGTTGAAATTACATCGCCATTATCATATGTATCCGAACTCAACTACATGCAACCACAAAAATGTCTACATATACAGATAAAATGTATGTTTGCAACTATAAGATCTCTGTACGTATTTACACATAGAAAGCTTAATATTAGGCAATAATGACTTGTAAAAGATCGCTTTATATTTGGAATTCTTCTCGTATCATAATTTACAATAGACAGTTGATGACAGCACGTAATGTTTGATATATAGTTCTCTCTCCGCTAGAGTGTGCACCCATTCACTTGACAGATATATATAAAATATTGCGCCGAATCATTTTCCCCCAATGGAAATAAATCTAATGTTAAAATAAAAGATATGGATACAAATATAAGACAAATGAGTAAATCTATTGTTCTTGTTGTTTCAATTTGTTGAAAACCAAAGAAACTTCGGTTAAAAACAATAACAAAATTTTTTTCTTTTTTTTTAACTATTACAAAAACTTAAGCATTAGTTCATTTATAGAAGCTGAAAATAATGTCACAATTTGTGAATTTTACAATAGTATGTAGGCCTTTTATCCTCGAGGGATTTATAAAGAGCTACCTTCATTTCAGAGTAATATCACAGTCCTAAAAAGACCTATTCAGGATGGCTGTGTTTCCTGCTCTTAACGAAGTTGGTCAGCTGTTCAGTTCTCAGCGCAGCAAGGCTCTTACAGTTGTAAAAAAAAAAAACAAAACAAACACTAGAGTGCGTGTCATTCTCTACATCGCCATCATCTACTACTCCCGTAAGATTCTGGTCCAATTGAGACGTCAGTGGTCATGTTGTACATGGTGTTATACTGTTGTTTACGATACTGTCCCCAAAGAATGAAGCCTTGCACATATTCTTGTCCTTTTGCTGTTTGTCTTGGCCTTTGTAATATCCACAGTGAATTTTCTCGCGAGTATTTATTTAGTTTACTGCACTGTAGAAGACGGTCAGTCTGAAGGCTATGATTTCCCATCAATTGTTTGTCAGAAGCATTAAAGAGCATCCCTTTAACCTTCCCTACCCTGGTTATTCTCCATCTACCACAGTGCTGTTTCTACTTCTTTCCCTTTTCTTCTCTGTCTATATTCTTATCAAATAATCCAACTCTACTTGTAAATACCTTCATCTCATTCACTGTGTATTTCTTATCCCTCAGAACTTATAAATATCTGGGAGGAGCTGCTCCAATATCGCACTCATCTTTTGCCCTCATCCTATTTACCGGATGTAAGTTTTTGCAGTTTTAAATTCCCCTGAAAAATAAACTTACTACATTTAGCTTTTCCAATCGACTACCCAAGTCACTCTTCCTTCGGCTGAGAAAGTACCGCATCTTCACAGAAATTGAAACTGGGTAGCAGTTTGGTTCTGAACCTGGTAATTTTAAGAAACAAGTTAATAATCCACTCAAAATTACACAAGATTAGTTCTTAAATATTCAAAAATAATCGAATGATTGAATAATGCTTTTTATTAAAAGTTGCATCAAGTAAATTTGATCTTACTGGTTCAGTTCACTTGTAACGTCATGGTTAGAGCAATCACCCGTTGGTGAAACTCTTTCACAATGATTTAATCACAATAGATATCTAGGCCACTTCCGCTTCAATCGACGAGGAGGATTGTCTGGAAGGTGAGGAGAGGAGAGTTGTTGGACAAGAGAATTAGGATGATGGAGAGCTAGGAGGCTGTGAAATTTGCGGTAGCGAGACTTTATTAGATCAGAGACAAAAGGGATGTGAAGGTCAGTGTGTATGGTAAGGTTAGAAATGTAGTATGGAGCATTCAGTATTTTCCGTAGGATTTTTGACTGTAGTGTCTGTAGGCGTTTGGAGTTAGAGGGTTTGGTTGAGCCCCACACTTCTGCTCCGTATGTCCATATGAGTCTTAACAGTGTCTTGTAAATTGTCAGTTTGTAATTCAAGTCGAGTTTGGATCTGCGGTCAAGTAGCCTAGTAAGTAGCTTGTAGCGTCTGTTCACGTCTTGTCGTTTCAGTGTAGTATTAAAAGTTAAATGTAATTTATTAAAATACACTTAAAGACTTATAAAACGTAGACATAGACACATATTTTATTTCTAGAGAAAAATCTTGTCGAATATTTGAGTCTGGCACCGAAAAACAAGAAAATAAAGAAGAATAAAACCAGAAACTCAAATAAAAAAGGGCACTTATCAAAATAAAAGAAAAACAATCTACCTACTATGTGATACCTACTAAAAGAACAATCTCAAAATAAATCTACAGAGCATAAATTGTATGGTATTTCAGAATCTGAATATTATATTCTGTTATTATAATGATTTAGCCGTTTTAATCGTATATTTAGAATCTACAATAAACAAATACAAAGTGTTTAATTTCTCAACTCTGTCAATGTTCAGCAGATATTTGTTATTTTGTTTTATTGACGGCAAGTATATAGTTATTTATTTAACAAGTGTGGAAAGTAGTACTTTTCCTCACGCGAGGCAGGGTTTGCACGCACGAGCGAGCGAAGCGAGGCGAGTGCAAGTGCAAATTGCCGAGTGTGAGGAAAATACTTGACACTCGAGTTAAATATTATATTTTTTCTGCAACCATTAGATTTATTAACTAAAAAAATTAAAAATTTCATTTTTACAGTCTACAAAAAGTAATTTATTTATTATAAACATTTATTGTTATATTACATTATTTACATTACTTACGTATTCACATTACTTATTACATTTTCTGCTGTTTCTTTTATTGATGGAGTGTTTTCTAAACAGGAATCGCAAGAATCCATTTTAAATTTCTATAAGGTAACACTATATCCTTTTTAACTGTTATAATTAAAAATATCTAATTATTTATTAAAGTATTATTTTTATTTCTATATTCCTTTCAATTTTTATTTTATTTTTTAATATTCGTTTTTTAATTATTTAGTTACGTTAAATAAGCTTATTAAAGTTTTACAGAAAATATTTATGTTAATAACAAAACTTCTTATATCTAGGAAGCACAATAAAGTTTTTCCACACACTAGTGCGGAAAGTGACACTAATGGGAATTTTTCCCCACTAGTGTGGGAAGTTGGGCATTACACAGCTGATTTTAATTGAGTAATGAGAACTTCCCGACATGGTTGCAGAAAAAAAGTAGTTTTCTACACTTTTTTTTTGGCGTGAAATAGAATTACTCGAAATAGAATTATAAAAGCAAATGATGTAAGGGATCAACAATTAGTTTTTGACAAAGCGGGTAATTTGGGTCTGACATTAAATTAAAGGCGGAACAGTTAAAAAATAGTTTTAATATGTTATTGCCTGCAAGCCTAAGTGGCCAACAACTCTCGACTTATTAATATTAAGGTGGCACTGCAAATAAGACTGAGGCTGGTAATAATTTAAGTCTACTGTAGGTCTATAGATGCAACTAAAATTTGAATTTAGTACTCGGTTAATATGGCTCTAAGTGAATAGTTTTTTAATTTATCTATAATATTCCTTTTGTTCATCTCAAAATAATTAACATCCAATTTACGGAATAAATGAGGGTCATCTAATGCTTCCGCCCAGGATCTTACAATCGTTACCAAATTGAATTACTTATTAAACTGATCTCTGTAATCCAAGGAGCGCTAAAAAACATTGCTTTGGCAGCCGATCTTCTGGAAGAGAAAGTAGCTTACTCCAGTAATGAACAGCCCTTATAAGAACTTGGAAACTTGACAGAGCACTACCAGTCTTCAACCTCAACAAATAGTGAGGCGTGTGTCGAGGCCAATGAAATAAATGTTTTGAAAATTTACTTTGTGTTGTTTCCAAAGAATCCAAATATCTTAGCGCCCAAACTTCGGAACAATTCAAAGTTGTTGCTGTTATTACAAGCGCATCCAGCAAAGTCACTTTAGTTGCCCAGCAATTGAATTTACTCTTTACTAATATCATTTTTACCTTAGCGCTAGCAACTGTCGCCTTATGCAAAAAAGAAGTTCGTGACAATTTTAAATTTCCCATTTGCAGAAAAAGGAACAACCAAATAGTATTAAGTATTTTGTGTATTCTACCCTCAGCAACAACGTTTTGAGCTTTTTCATTCTCGGTGACTTTGTTTTTTCAGTATTTATTTTTAAGTTATTATTAGAACAATATTGGTCTAAAAGCTTTAGATTTTTATGTGCATCGTGCCAAGCATTAAATACCACCAACTATCGGCAAGCAGAAGCACATTGACCTGGGTAAACGGCGTAAGTTTAATACTTTTTGCTTCGTTTTCCTGGTAAAAAGAGAATATGTCTGCTAGGAATAAGAGTAAAGGCCTAAGACTAAGACTCTCCCCTTGCAATAAGCCAGAGGAGATTGCAATTTCATACGATAGTTTCTGTTCTAAATTGATGAACATTACTGCATTATCATAAATGCATTTAACTACCCTTATAATTTGCCCACTGACTCCTATTTTAAAGAGCTTATCCCACAATAAAGCATGATTAACGCTATCAAAAGCCTTCTTAAAATCAACGAATATCGCGTAAATATATTCTCCTTTCTTCTTAAGATTTATTGCAATCAGTGACATTAGAGTAAAAACATGGTTCAGACAGCTCCTGCCTTCATGGAACTCAGCCTGCTGCTCTGGCAACAAACCCCGCCATTCAGCCCAACTCAACAGCCTACGCGTCAAAATACTAGCAAATTTGGTAATATTATTCAAAATAGCAACCCCACTATTGTTGTCAAAATCTTTTCTATTGCCCTTTCTTATAAATCAAACTCAGCTTGGATCTCTACCAAACTTTTGGAACGGTTTCAGTGACCAGAATTAAGTTATATAAATTTAAAGACTATAAAACGTGTTGTTTTAACCAGTTAACAGTTTATGACGAAGATATTCGTCATGAAAGAAAGTGTAAAATTTTGTGTTATGACGAGTATATTTGTCATGCGTTTTCAGTAGTGACCATCAACAGTTAATTTTTCAATTTTATTTAAAACTAAAATATATTTGTATACTGCAAGAAGTTTGGAATATTTTGAGGCCATGTCGAAATAAAAAGAACTAATAGATAGATATAGTTTGAATTAGTTTTCGTAAATGTATCCTTGTCTTTTATTAGTCATCACTGAATCAATAACGAATTCATATATTGTGTTTGGCTAGACCATGGCAGTAAGTGGCGCGCCTGGTAATAAAAAACGGGATGAGGATCCTTTTGTTCCCTATTTACCTGTATTCAAGAGGCGGAGCTTTTGGCTCATGTGCGGGGTTCAAGATTTAGCGATCATCCAAATTGCGTCGTGGGTTACTAACCTGCCAAGATATTACGCTGCATAATTGTTTGTATTTTATCATCTGGTCAGGGATTCATTTCCATAAATACCAGTCTTTTAATGTTGCGACCTACTCGGGATATTTGCAGCAGTGAGCATTCTTTGCAATTTGGTATTTATGCAAGGAGAGTATTGAGTAAGCTGTTTAGTTCATTTAGTGGCACCAGGTTTTTCCGAGTTTTATGATCCTTTGTCGGATTTCCTCATGACACTTTATCATTTGAATGCGTATTTGAGCTAATAAGGTAATTTAGAAAATATTTTAATCCAATCGAAGAAAATAAATCAGTGTGTAGTTATCAGATCAACAACAATAGTATATTCGAGTGCAACGAAATTTATTTTTGATGTTTTTGGTTCCTATTTATGTTAATATAAATAAATGAATAAATGTACATGAAATAAATAACGAAAACAAAAATATAAAAGTAACCCAATTTCATATCAAACATACTCGGGGTTGGACGAATATATTCCTCATCGCTTAATTTGCACGACGCACTTAGGGGACACATTTTCCAAGATCGAAACAGTTAACTGGTTAAAGCAATAATTTTATATATAAGTTAGTATTTTTTTTTAACTTTATTTATTTTCATAACTGCAGTACGTGTCGGCAACAATTGAAGCTATCACATGTTATACTTAAATGAAGATCGCCTGGCCACCAACAAGCAACGTTCATAACTATTGTGAAGAACATTATTATAAAATGATTAGTTTTCATTTTGGGGGGTGGGTGACCGGATGCAGATATTAAAAAACCCAAATTTGCGTAATTCTAAAATGTTATAATCATTCCCTATTGTTTTGATTATACTAATTGTAGTGATTAATTGATGGAAACAATCGATATCTAATCAGCGGAGATTAGTGACAGTTGGCCTGAGGGGTTGAAAGGAAGTTATAAGGATATTCAATCTCCGGTTATTTGGCAACATATTAACTACCACTTCCTCGCACACATCCTCCCTTCTCATACGCACCATGCATTTACACACTCGATCATACCCAACATATAACTTTTTTTTTTGTAATCTGTTACCGGCAGCGTATGAAATTCTGACATTTCATCTGATGCCTAGATATCTTAAAAAATTCGACAAATTACCTAAATTACAGTTGTTACTACGTCTATTAATCCATTCTAATTAAAAATAAAGTATGTTAGTTTTTAGATTTGTAAAACTCCCCAGTAAGGAGAATTCTCTTATTCGTTATGTACAGATAGTTGGTTTTAATACTTGGTATTTATTTGTTAATTTTTGTAAGTTTTAAGTTACTTATTCTTTTGTTTTCCATCGTTACTTTTTCACTTGAATATCTTTACATTAAGTTACACAATAATTGGATTAATTAGTGAAGATTCACATAGATTAGTTTGTCAGATTGTACCAATTGTATATGTGCTTACATTGAATACAACTTGGTGTGACAGTTTGTAGTAGGAATAGTCTGCTCCTACATTTACCAAATCGGGTTTACATTCCAGCAGCGGCCACGTCTCTCATCAAGTAAAGAGTAATATATAGCCGCGTTCGGCTACATCTGTTTATTTGTGCATTTGAAGGTGTATGTGTGTCGACTGGCAGGTTGATAGAAGTACTACTGACTGGAACAGTGGTTAGCTTTCAACAGTATTCGGTTGTTTGAGTTACTCGCTTATCCTACAGAATATGTTTGTACGTACGTGAGTTTGTATGTCTAAATGTAAGACCCGAATGTGGGAGTCAGTGAGTTACGGTTCACCTTTTATCGTGAAATTAGAGATAACTTGCGATAAAACCGCTCTATATTTATATATTTTTTGCTATCTTGAAGCCGTCATTGTATGTACCACTCAGAGATGTTGAATATGGCGTTCCGCTCTCTCAGCTCCAGTATAAGAACTGTGAAAGACTCAGGAGCTACCTTGTTGAGAGAAAATCCAAAACTGGGTCCACGTCCAGCAATTTGCACTGGTTTCGATCGGCTTCACTGGCCTGGAGCTACTCCTTTGGATATATCCTGGATGTAGATGTGAAATGATGGTGATTAAAAAGAACGTCAAAGACTGCAGAAAGTGCGGCAATTGCGGGTGACAGGCTACGTTTAAGAAACTATCCTCAATCACTAAGGCTCTGACAGCCACTTCCTCGAAGTCTTGCGAACTCCGAACCGCCGTAGAACCTATAGGTCACCGTTGCTGTAATCATATTACTGGGTGTGTGTAGTAACACCAATTCTCTGTTGAAACTATATTCTAGTTTGTAAACAGAGTTTGTCTACCTCTTATTCTCTCTAAATAAGTAACGTTGATGGTTGTTAGCTTCAGAGGGAATATTAGTTTAAAGGAACACATTTCAGATTCAACAGCTATTTAGATGATTGTGGAATAATGAGCGCACACTGCAATAGTTTCTGCTTACAGCCAGAAATACACCCATCAAATCTTAAATTTGACCACAGTTTTGTGTTTGAGGTTATTCTGTACGGCTTCAATTCACTTAGAAGTGATAGCTACTTTTAAAAGAAATATCTGCTGAGAATGTTTTTAAAAGATAAGAAGATATTAGCTTCACATCTTTATTAATGTTAGACACATTTTATTTAACGTTAGGTCAATTTTTAAAATGGTATTTTGGTTTCATTCCCCAAAAGTGGAAACCTGCCAATATCCGTTCCATCCCCAAAAGTGGAAACCTGCCAATATCCGTTCCATCCCCAAAAGTGGAAACCAGCCAATATCCGTTCCATCCCCAAAAGTGGAAACCTGCCAATATCCGTTCCATCCCCAAAAGTGGAAACCTGCCTATATCCGTTCCATCCCCAAAAGTGGAAACCTGCCAATATCCGTTCCATCCCCAAAAGTGGAAACCTGCCAATATCCGTTCCATCCCCAAAAGTGGAAACCTGCCAATATCCGTTCCATCCCCAAAAGTGGAAACCTGCCAATATCCGTTCCATCCCCAAAAAAATCAAAACCTTCTCAATATCCGTTGTACTCTTATGTACTCGTATTAGGATAAAGTAGAAAAACATCGGCTCTTCACAATCACTTATCCCTAAATACTACTTTTATTGTAGGTATTTCTGAGTAGCAAATTGGTTCTACCACCTCCTTCTATAACATCACATGAATTAGAAAATTTCAAACGGGACAATGGTTGAAAAATAAAGGTTAGAAAACTCCGGATTAAAGAAAAGCATGCCCCAAATCCATTTGAAGACGGAAAACTCATAGAGCGCCAAATAGCCTAGGCTACCAAGCTGAATTGTAGAACCTAGGCTCTCCTCAATGGAATCACCTCCTTTCTAACAACTTATTCATCAATTAATTTCTTCGCCAACGTTTATTTATTAGATTTTAACAGGTTCCAACTGTGGCTCTCGCATCCTAGCCACATCCGCTTCACTAACTAATTAAAAATGCTATGTGACAGCGCCAAAGTGAAAATAGTTCAAATTCAAGCCCTCTTTTTTGTTTCCAAAGTTGCTCAGTGAAAGTAGAGGCAAAAAGTGAATACTTTATTGTTTATGAAAATGAGGAAAATTCAAAAAGGATTTACGAGGGTCGTTTGAAAAGTCCGTGCAAAGTCAGAGAGATAGCACCACTGGCGCGTATCGAGGTTATGTTTAGTTAGTAGCATCTCTTGGAAGAACACACACCAAGTTTCAGCCAGATCGGTCTATTTCTTTGTGTTTGGCATTCGTTTGAATCGAGGAAGTCGAGTGATTTTCAAAAAATGGACGAAAAAGAATTTCGTGTATTGATTAAACACTAATTTACGAAAGGCAAAACGCCTCAGGAGACTAAAGAGAAGCTTGATAAATATTATGGTGACTCTGCACCTTCGATTAGAACAGTTTATAAGTGGTTTCAAAATTTTCGGAGTGGCCTTATGGGCACAAGTGACGCTGAACGTTCTGGACGCCCTGTTGAGGTTACTACTCCAGAAATCATTGATAAAATCCATGATATGGTGATGGATGACAGAAGAGTGAAGGTGCGTGAGATTGCTAGTGCTGTGGGCATCTCGAATGAACGGGTACATAATATTTTGCATCAACATTTGGACATAACAAAGCTATCCGCAAGATGGGTGCCGCGATTGCTCACGCTTGACCAAAAACGAAATCGTGTGAAGTGTTGCAAGGACGGTTTGCAGCTGTTCCAGAAGAATCCGCAGGACTTTAAGCGTCGTTTCGTCACTGTGGATGTATCCATATCACTACACTCGTGAGACCAAAGAACAATCTAAACAATGGGTTACCAAGGGGGAATCTGCGCCAAAAAAGGCGAAGGCCGTTCCTTCAGCCGGAAAGATTATGGCGACTGTCTTTTGGGATTCGCAAGGAATAATCGTCATCGACTATCTGGAAAAGGGTAAAACTATTACAGGTGCATATTATTCATCGTTATAGGACCGTTTGAAAACCGAGCTGCAAGAAAAACGCCCACGATTGGCCCACAAAAAAGTCCTTTTCCATCACGACAACGCACCAGCTCACACCTCAGCAGTTGTGGTCGCAAAATCAATGGAAATAGGGTTCCAACTCGTTTCACATCCCCCCTATTCTCCAGACTTGGCTCCCTCGGACTACTATTTGTTCCCCAATATGAAGAAATGGCTGGCGGGAGAAAGATTTTATTCAAACGAGGAGGTGATTACAGAAACGAATGGCTATTTTTCAGACTTGGACAAATCCTATTATTCGGAAGGGATCAACAAACTAGAGCAGCGTTGGACGAAGTGTATAAGCCTAAAAGGAGACTATGTTGAAAAATAAAAAAGGTTTACCCCAAAAAATTAAGTAGTTTTTATTTTTGCACGGACTTTTCAAACGACCCTCGTAGTTACTGAAGAGCTTTAATTTTTTTTGACAATTCCTTTGTTTGTTGAAGTTTATAATATATACAATAAAATAAACGTTAATTTTTTAATTAATTTAATTTTATTTAATCAAATTTTACTAAAAACATAATTATTTCACTTGTTTTATAAAAATTAAAAACCTGTTTAATGTTGGAAACACTGTGTTTGAATTTAAGCTTAAGAGATTAAAAAGCTCGTTTACTTCGTTGTAAATTAATTCAATAGCTTTATTTCTTCACTTTTTCAATTTTAGTGAATAATTGTCGCATTATCGCACTTCTGTAAAATACAATGCTATTTTCTTAATGAACTTAACCCTGAAAACACTTTCTGTCTCTACTTATTAAACAAAAACTTATTATTTATTTATTTTTTATCAGTTGTATATCTGAAGCTACCGTCGAGTACTCAATTTTAGAATGGATATTTCACCGGTGTGTTTTGATATTGAAAGGTATCCGGAAACTCTTTATACTTTTTCCTGAGAGGATACCAACTATAGCTAATCGATGTGTAACAAATCGAAACACTGAGAGAGTTCCTGTGAGGAAAACACCGCATAAAAACCAAAAATATGGTACGCGAAGATATGAAGATTATGGTACGAGGGAAACTCCTCTATATAGACTCACGGTTTACTGATTACTAAATTAATATATTAAATTTAGTAGAATTACATGTGAATTTGTCTGTGTGAGAGAAATGCTCATGGACACTACCTTCCTGGATTGATAACTAGATTTATTATTGCCATTTTGCTGCAATAATGATCAAAGCAGCTGATGCATTATTCTAAAACCTTCTGGAGGTTTTTTTTTTCTCTTCTTACTGAAATAATTTCCACCGATGATGAATTTTCTTTTGGCACATTGTTGAATCATCAGCTAAGGTAATTGTTTCAGCCAACAGATTCAATACTTCTTTCCAACGTTGCAGGTGCATTCAGCCAATCGTTTTAGCACGCTAAGCTCCAAATATTCACAATTTCAATAGAGTCATTTCTGAACCAAGTATTTCGTCCAAAATTTGAAGATTATTATTCTAAAAAGTAATTAAATAATACAACTAGAAAAATAAAAAAAGTAGCACAGTATTATAAAGAGAAGAAAGAAACCTTAAGTCTTTTATTGAGAAATCTAAGAGATGAAAAAGAAGACTCAATAAACAAATCTTTGTCCTTGTACTTGTGGTTGAGTAATTCTGTTAAAACCTTTGTGACGCAGCCAACTCTTTATCAAAATGGAACTTTCTAGAATTTTAGTTCAAAGTAATTATTTCTATGTCAAGACAAAATCAAGGTTGTGTAAATCAAGTTACAATTATTTGTAAAAAAAGATTTACTGATCCATTATAATAATTTTCTCTTACCCTCTATTAGAGGAGGTCTGGAAATTGTGCAGATTTTCTATTTTGAATTTTTCATCGGCAGTATACATGTTATTGAGGAACTCGAGGGATAGCTCTTGTGGAAGAAGCACTGCCAAATGGAAATACCAAGTTACAGAATCTTTCTACATTTTTTTATCTAGCTTACCGTTCGTCTTATTCCGGCCATTAAATTTATTATTACAGAGGGTTTTTTAAATGCTTAGTCCATAGATTATGATTCTGTTTCAAATCAATTCCGCTCGTGTCTAACTAGATGGCTTATCTATTGGGTTGTCCGGAAAATAATGCAGGATTATGGTTTTAAAAGAAAAAAAATAAAAATTAATGATTTATAACTGTTTTTATTAATCGAAATAGTCTCCATTACTTTCTATACATTTCTGCCAACGTGTGGGTAACTTTTCCATACCCTCTGTATAGAATTTGGAATCCTTAGAATTTATAAATTCAGAAAACGCATTTTCTAATGTTCTTTGTTCAATAAACTTTTATTTTGTAAATAGCGTTCAAGGTGTCTAAAAAAGTGAGTAGGGCGGGTGTGGCAGTCTCGTAGCTCCAACAATTTTCGGGAAGTCAAACGTGAGATATGTGGCCGAGCGTTGTCATGCAACAGAATGGGCCACTTTCGATTGACTAATGATGGCTTCATTATTGTCAGTTTCTGATGCATTACGTCAATTTGGTTACTATACGATTCGGCATTGACGGTTTCGCCAGGATTCAAGAAGCTGTAATGAATCAGACCAAATGAAGCCCACCAAACAGTAACCATCACCTTTTTTTTTGATGATTTGGGGGCTTTGGAAAATGTCTTGCTGCTTCTCCTTTGTCAAGCCACTGTCCAACAGCGTCTGCTGTTGTCGTAGAGGATCCACTTTTCTTCGCAAGTCATAATTCTGGACAGAAAAAGATCGCTGTTGTTTCGGCAAAGAAGTGCAGCACAAATTTCATACCGCTGATCTTTTTGTCGGTCGTTTAATGTGTGAGGAACCCAACTTTCAAGCTTTTTCACCTTCCCAAACGCCTTGCGATGGTCATTGACTGTTGATTTGCTGACTTCGAGTTTCCCTGCCAGTTCTTGAACAGTTGTTCAAGGGTTTTCTTCCACCAAAGCTCGGAGAACATCGTCATCAAGGGCAGAACTTCTTTCACGGCCTTCTTTGTCTTCATGACTCTCTCTGGAATCACCGTTGAACGCTGCACTCACTTATACAGCCTTCGCTCCAGACATCGTTGATATTTCTGGCCGTTTGGCCGAGTTTGAACTCGTAAAACAAAATTATGCGAAAATCACGCTTTGACATCGTAAAGACTGAATTATTTCCAAGTAGCAAAATGTTACAGAGGTAAACAAACATTTTTGTTTGAAAGAGGGTTAATAAGTGTTTACATTTATAAAAGCCAAACAAACAAACAGTTTACTATTTGGAGGGGTATTTTTAAAGAAAACATAAAATCCTGCATTGTTTTCCGGACAACCCAATAATATACACCAGCCGACCATGTGCGGTACCTTGGAATGTACCCAGACAAGAGACTTACAGGGAACCCCCATACGAGACTTAAACGTACCGAACTAAACAAACGATACAAACTTCTAGCCAGACTACTCGACAAACGCTCAAAACTCTCACTACAGAACAAACGACGACTCTATACAACTCTTCTCACGCCAATATGGACTTACGGACTCGAACTTTACGGAACAGCTAAAAAATCCAGCATTAATAGACTGCAAACACTCTAATCCAAAATACTCCGCCGCATAGTAGACGCTCCATTCTATGTTAGCAACCACACAATCCATACAGATCTACAAATTCCACTCATCTCCGAACTTGCCAAAATTCGATATAAAAACTTTCATCAAAAACTCTCATTTCATCCCAACCCTTTAGCTGCAAACTTGTCTTCATCTACGCTACCCTCCAATCCTCGAAGGCGGCTGAGGCGCCGTTGGCCCCGTGACCAACTGGGTGACTAATGGCGGCCATCACTGGATGACCGTCATTCACGTCTGCCACGCTATTTATTTATACACTTCTCCATTTACTTATTGTACCCTGTAGGTACAGGTATGTACCCAAATTATTTAAATAATCAGGTTAATTTACAGAAAACTGTTATGCCATTTCCAATTTATTTTATTGATGAATACCGAAGGAATGAATAACCATTGAATGAGAGGAATTCGGTTTGGCTGCTGCATAACCTGTTTCTGCTGTATAACCTGTTTCTGCCAGCCCTAAGCAGACGGGTGTGCTTGCGCTTGATGATTACATTAATAATTTACTGACGTAATTAGCTCGGTTGGCATTGCTTATTAGTTAGGCCATGTTACCACCACACCACTCGGCATTCATTAACGGGCCGAGCAAACGAACAAATTGGCTTTCTTATGCTTCGTATTATTCGATATTATTCTCACTTTCATAATACGAGTATTTTATAGTCTCGTGTTCATCGCTCCAACTCAATTTTTCAAAATATTGGAACTGTTTTATATCAGCATTGTAGCGAACTCAGTTTTGGTTCTATTCTTCATTAGGTGGATAGATAATTGTTTTTACAATTATTTACATCATTTTGCATTTAAACTGCATCTTATAATTCTTCTAGAAAGAGAAACCAAGCGCAACCTGAAGTAGAATTAGGCCAATCTAATTAATCACGATCTATTTCTATTGTGACTTACCTAATTAAGTGTTAATCGTTATTTATGATTGATTATTCAGCTTTAGTTGTGATTAATTTTTAACAAAATGTTTATATTTCTAAATATTTCGAAATAAATAATTAAAAATATTTTCAAGCCATCTCAGTTCCCCAAGTTTTGAAGTTACAACAAACTATTGTGTGAGTGAGATGAGTGAAGTATTTTTGTACAGCACGAGAGGCTATTTTATTTAAAGAAATTTAATTATAAGTAAGGATTTAAAAATTTAGAATTGCATGAACAATTTGAAATAATTAATTTAATGACTGCAATAAATAAAACAAATAAAAATTTAGAAATAGAAATTTATAGCAGCTAGACAAACTGGCATAGATACTGCGTAGTTAACGGTTTAAATTAGTATTTCTTTTTTTGCTTGCAAAGTCCTGGTATTTATTTAAGGTAGTTCGTTATCTTCTTTAGGCGCCTTATCACCTGAAAAACTTTTAAGTTTTCCCTTCAGGAAATTCCTATTTGCTCTTGACCATAATTATCTATCTACCGGACTAGAAATTGTTTTTCAAATTCTCAGCTTTTTGTGTGCTTCTACTGCCAGTACAATTCTCTTAAGTTTAAACAAAAAATGTTACTTCTTAAATTGAAGACTGGGTTGTTCCTTTATTTGTAGTTCATTGGTCTTGATACTGATAAAGATTATGGGTAATTCTTAATCCTTACTATATTTAAAAAGCTGTAATTTCAAACGTGTTTAGAGTTAAATGACTATTTATTTAGAAGAATATACAATCGATTACGATATTGTTTAAAGTTGTTGGTAGGTCCCCAGAGAGAAAGTGTGAGAAAAAAAATATAAAATCATTAAAAACAATTAATTATAAAAATGAGATTCTTACTAAATAAATTAATGATAAAAAGCACAAAAAATTATCAGACTTATTAAAGCAATCAAGCATCATTATGTCAAGCATATTTAGTTGATGGAATTTTACATTTTTGTGCAGAATCTTGTTGAAAATTAGATCAAATATGGATAATGTTTGTGCCCGCCTAATTGGCTCTGTAAATGAGCCCTTCTGATTTTCATTCCGAGGCAACAAGTTACATTACTTTGTACGGGAGAGGGGGCACCTTTGAACAGGGGCACCTTTGAACAGTTTTAATTTCCTGCCAAATATTTAAAACATTTTCTGATTGGTAATTTTCTCCATATTTTGTGGTAGACCTGTTGTATAACTGACAAGAGTTTCCCTTCGTTTTCATTGTTTGTAAAGTCAGAATTGAGAAATGTTATACGAGTAAGGTGGTATTTTGTAAGGTGGAAGTAAAATTTTTGGTGCAGCTTTGGAAGTGTATTGTGAAGATTGTAGTGGACAAGGTGTAAGTATTCGTTAGTCCATATTAACATATGAAATTCGTATATTTTTAAATCTAGTATTTACAAAAGTTTATTTGCTTGCAAAAAGTGTTGTATATTACATTTTCTTTTATGGAAGGAGAGGGGGCCTATTTCAACATCACAGTTAAAATGTGCTCTACCGACCTGCAAGTTTGTGACTTTTTTTTTGTTTAATCGTAGAGAAAGGGAAAGTGGTCCGAACCCACATTAAGAAGCCGAATATTTTATTTAAACTTCCCAAACCATCACTTCGGGTACAACATCCCAGTTTGAGTTATTCTTGATTTTTGAACTGGATATAAGTGGTTTAAAAGAGAAAGTAATGTAGTAGTGAGAGAAATAACTGATAGAAGGTAGATTCAGAGTAATGTACTCGTAATATCATTTCTTTCTATTTTATATTGTGTTCAAAGCTACCCTACCAGTGGGGCAGATAGTTATATTTGACACGTCATTTTTAAATTAAAAAAATATAGATATAATATATGTAAAGTAATAACTGTTCATTGATATAGATCTGTTCAGACTTGAAAGTTGTAGAAAACAAAATAAAAAGGTTCAATAATACGATTCTGTGCCCTCTGTAACAGAAAATGTAAATTCTGTTCAAATATGCACCCCACTCCCTTATTTCATGCGAGGAGGTTCTGAAAAATATAAGGTTTGTAGTGTAACTAGATCTGCCAATGGTTTCTCAAAATAAATTGGGAAAATCTCTTAATTGCAATAAATGGTTTTGAAGTAGAATTCCCAATTAAAATTGAAAATGAGGTGCAGTATTTTTTGATTTTATTTCCTTTATTTTTTAAGAACATTATATCACTGAATTCAACTATGTGGTTGGAGCTGAATTAGACAGAATCTATTCTGCTTACATTTTAAATGATTTTAACCTAACATTGCCCTAAATTAGATACTAGAATTTAAAAGGGCCAGTTCACAATATTATTTTTATTGTGAAAAAATATAATTACCAGAGATTTAATCTAGAATTAAAAAAAAAAGAACTTTTTTATTAAATAAGAAAATAAGATTCTCATTGTTATATTTGTCATGTCCCTATTTTTTGCCTGGAGAAGAGTGCTACAGCCAGTGTGTAAACATGGCGTGGGTGGCCAGGATAGCGTTTTCCATTATAGGACAGCTTTTCTTATTAGTGTTTCTTCTTTACTTTATATATTTATTTATTTTTTGTTTAACCCTGGAGTGAAAGAGGAGTCATGCAATGATACGAGGAGTTGTGTTGCGGAAGGAGGATAAAGACGGAGGTCCTGCGGTAGACGTGATCCTATGATTGGCGGTGATGTCACATACTGCCAGTGCAATACATACAACTTGTTTTGTAAACACACATTCCTATTGTCACAGAGAACTGCTTGTCACCAATTTTTCTTTACCAAGTCTTTCCAAAATGTATTTGCCACATTCATATTATATATTTGCTACTTTTTCTTATTGCTTCTCTTATTTTTTGTTTCATCATATAATAAACCAAAATTCCATAAAGTTAACTTCTTTTTTGTAAATTTTCGGTTTAGCTGATATTTCGCAGCCACTTCAGAGTGATATTCCGTTTTCACTCTTTCTATCTTTGTTCTTTACTTCTTCTAACAGGTAATTTTCAAAATATCTCCAGATGACCGGGACTAGCATGGATCCTTAGAGATTTCATCCACTAAAACAGGGCCAACTTTTCTGTAATATAAAATCTACTTTTTATCTTAAAAGTGTGTCGCGATCGAATTACTGACATAGGCATCTTAGACTTGGAAGAAGGGGAGTGAAATGCATACTATATTTATACACTGCGTTTCAGTATAAGGTGCATTCCAGCAAGATTTGGGTAGATAAGTAAAATATATTATTTATTAAATCACTTATTAAGTTTTCGAGATATATGAAGAAAATAAATTTCCAGACCTAACTTTTGATAGCAGCATTCCGTCCATGCGGTCCCTAAAAAATTCGATTTTCCGACACTTTTTCCAAGATAGAATTTTACTAACTTAAAATGCAATTTAATTTTTTTATCAGCAGCAATGTATAAGTTGTTGTACTATTTGTTCGTAAATATGAAAAAGTTGTTATAAAAATACACAGTATGGCTGATAATTTGATTTCAATTTCATATTAGCGTTTCTTTTTTGGGCCAGGAAAATTTATCATGAAAGAATAATATGACTAACTTTTTGCTAACCTATCAATAGCTCGCTGGGTACACCTCGTACTGAAATATAGATATACGGCTTATCTACCTACGTAAAAAACAACAACAATAATTATTTAAAGGGCCAAAAAACTCACATCCAGGGAAATTAAAAGAACATGGATAATTATTAACAATATTTATTAACTCAAAGTAGCTACAGATTTAGAGCTTACATTGTTGCCTTAACATTAATAGGAAGACTGAGTTTGCATGTCTATAACCAAGGAATCATAATTAGGTATATAACCTTCACAAAGATAATAATAATGAGTTTTCAGTATGGGAATCAGTCAGGACAGAACGTTGATTAGTCTTGGTTAGCTTCAAGAATGAAAATGCCGATTCGCATAGATATGTAGATCCGAAACGAGAATAGATATATTCCCTACATTTGGTGATACAATACGACGATCGACTAAAACTGGCCTCGCTATCGACTTGTTGGCCACCCCTGCACTAAAATACCAAATTATTGCTTTTTTTACGAGAAACAGTAATTTCAATTTTTCTTGGATTAATTCGCACTACGCATTTATTTTATTTACTTTAGATTCAGAACGATGTACGATCACAGACATTGAGCTTAATGCTATAAGAACTTCACTAATTTTATATTTTCATTGATTACTTGAGGCTATTTGCGTACAATAGTGAGTACTATATACTACGAATATTATGAATCCCTGCAATCTGTACTAATCCTAAAATTTTCTGGTGTTCTGGTACTCTTATAGATATGTCTACACTCCTCAAAATAGTCTAATCCTAAAACCAAACTGAGTACACTATCACTAACCATTCATACGTTTATTTTTTGGTTATGAGAATGAAGTGAATATCTTAGTAAGAACTGAAAAACGGATTCAGCTGGGTTACAGTGCACTCTCCTGGTTAGAGGATTAGGAGCAAATAAAAATCTGATCTCTGTATTAATATTAGATAGGAGCCAAAGTATTATTGAAAACTTTTGAAAGAAAAAAAGTGGAATATGTACTATTGTTTTCACCTGAAACGAGTTCAATAGCTGCAGGGCTGGAGAATGAGAGCAAATAATCCGAAATCCAGACTGGAGCCGGGGATGGTATTTGGAAGGGGTGATGGCAGATAGAAGGTTTTCATCAGAAAGCTTGTTTAGTTTAGGGATCATCCGGACTAAAGGGAAATTTGCATAGAAAGGAAAAAGTAGTTCCTTGTTAAGCGCTGTTCGTGGTACTAAAGCTTACTGGATGGTAGTTTTGGAAAGATTAACAAAATGTGCTAATCACAGAGTGAAAATGTGTTAAGGTCTTTTCTTTAAAGTTGCCTTTTAGAACAAGTCTGAGGGCAGTTAGCTAATTGTGTATAGTTTTGTTTTAATGCATCAGTTGCTCTGCTTCATTCTAATTCCAGCTAACCAATGTACTCCAGTTACAATTACAAACTGTATAATTAATTTCATTAATGAAATGTTCTACTCACATTTCAATAACTTTTTGAATAGGTGCAATTCAATTTTATAAATGGCGTGAACTCTTACAACTGGCTCTTATTGGCATTCTCAGAATTCTAACTTCGTAATTTTCCTTACCTTCCTTTCGTAAGAGGAATGAAGTCCTGCTTATTTTGGATTTTGAGCTTCCACACGAAATATCAGTTTTGAAATCACTTTCTTCGAAAAAGGGAATCTTTTACAATTGGTCTGTATGTTAGTAAGTGATTGTCTGTGAATTCAAGATAATCGCTAGAAACTTAGAATTCTAGGAATCAGAAACTTTACCACTTTACCGAATCAAATTTTTTGAGTTTTCTCGAAAATTATTTCGAAGATTTTCATTTGTCTGTGTCCATTATCACTAATTATGATCGACAACTTTATTTGAAACATTTTTCCTGGAAAATCTGGGTAGTTCCCTCTAAAGAATCATTTCATTCGCAACCGATACTTTTTCTGAATGGTTTTTCCACTTTCTTGGACTCTTTCGACCTTGGTTCTTGCAATTTTCTTCAACTCTGTATAAACTTAATTCAAGCTCTTCTTTCCAATAATATATCTAAGAAATGGTTATGGTTTTTTCGACCGTTGTTGATAGATGATTTTTGGTAAATATCGAGGTGCGTTCTTAAGGACTGCTGCATCTGTATCATCAACAGTTATGATGATATACTCGTAGCTCTACATTAAACTTCACAAACTTTTTTATAATACCCTGAAGAAGGTAGTAAAAATTACCGAAACGTTGGTATAAAGCAAACAGTTGTTTTTATTCAAGACCGCACCTCGATATTCACCAAAAATCATATCTAAGAAAATTAATTTTAGGGTATTCTAGGAATATTTTGGTTTTGGCTCCCAATAGGCTTCAAAGTGAATATCTCCAAACTCGTTCTACTTGACAAAAACTATTTTCCTTTGGTATTGGCAAATTTTACGAAAAATACCTAATCTACCAATTTTTTTTTTTTTTTAAATCATTTAAGGCGCGTCAACATCAACAGGCGTCAACATTTAATGGTGCCCGGAGCTTTATTATTATTTCCCTTATATTATTATTATATTAATTATTAGAAGGGAGCCCGGCAGTGATAGCATGTGATGTCTACTGCTGATATATTTGGGGTATAAAGAAATGATAGTATATTCTAATGATTGCTTCAAGTAGACTATTCTCTCGGTTGGAGTAGCTGCTTTCCTGTGTCGTCACAGGATATGACGTGTGATCTGAATGAAATGGTCAAAAAGAGAAAGTGCTGAAGTGGTAGTTACATATGTTGCGAATTGGCTTGGTAATCCTCAGGTTCATTATTATTACCATGGGTCGTTAAGCACATATAATTTCCTTTGCATTCATTACGATCTGGATTATTGATTGTGGATTTCAAAAGGAGGGATTATTAGCCAAATCCATGGTGACCTAAAAGATCTATTGCGATTCAAGTTTGCCTCTTTTTGAGTGTTAACTGTGTGCTTGTAATACTTTAAATTAAGCGCAAGTACACAGTACCAATGGCTAATTTGCATAGTACAATAAGGCAAAAAAAACAGCAGACTTTAAAAACTAGTCTGTCTTATATGAGGTAGCACTTATATTGATCAGAAAGGTCAAAGACTGAAACCAATAAAACATCAGTTCGTACAAATACGAACAGACTCAATTTACGCAAACCACCTCATCAAACACAGTCTCCGACCGGAAGTATCAAAAACACAATGACTCTGGTACATTCAGGGAGGAAAGGAAGACGTATGGACGTCTTAGGAAGAATAGAAATATACTATATACACAGACCCGTAGATGCTTGTTGAAGGTTATAAAGTAAAATAAAAGAGATAAACAGAGTTAAT
This sequence comes from Rhodnius prolixus, assembly GCF_049639745.1. Classification (NCBI taxonomy): domain Eukaryota; kingdom Metazoa; phylum Arthropoda; class Insecta; order Hemiptera; family Reduviidae; genus Rhodnius; species Rhodnius prolixus. Next base: position 20,675,038 of record NW_027411592.1, read on the forward strand.
TCAAAGAATACAACAATATATTTAAGTTTTACCTACAGGATACTCGAAGATATAATGACATAAATAATATTCACAATTAAATAGAGGAATAAATGGTACGATTTGATGATAATTGAGCCGTTTTGTAGGTACAACTGTTTAGCGCGCTCTCACTCGGATAACTGAACACCGGTGGGTTAATATTACACGGCGAGCTACAAAGTACCCTTTGTGATCGGTCAGTTTTAAACAAAGGCTGCTTCCCAAATTTTATACACAAACGTCGCAAATAAATTTACTTATCAGGTTAAGACTTATTATCATCGAACCAAGTACTCTTTCTGAAATAGTAGATAAGTTGGTACTCCTGCACACTTGAATAAAAAGAAAGGAGATACCGTTAAATAAGTTTAAAAAGGACGTAAGAAGTGAAAATGTGGGGGTCACCTCTAACATCCAGGGAATACAGTCCTTCCAATGCAAATTCTTCAGGCAAATCATTGCTTCCTTCTACGTTTCCAATAAGGATACTATAAATACATTATCTTACCTCTTATTTTAGAACTAATTCGCTCCCAGATCACCTTCAACAATCCCGACAACCGATGAGATCTCCTTGAGGGATCAAGCTAGACAATAATGGCTGACTTCTTTCATCACGTTCTCAGAAGGTATGGCGCTTAGGTCTGTTTTCTTTTAAGGAAATTTCGAAAAGTTGTCCTTCCACAAATATGGAATTCACATTTATAAGTGCCTCTAAATATTAAATCTGGGTATTTTTGCCAAATTTCTGTACAAAATAAATCTTAAAAATTAAAAAAAAAATGAAGGGCTAAACGGATTCAAAATTTAACAGAGTAATATTATTTTGGAGTCAGCAATCTGTAAGTTTTGGGATGAAAAAGTAATTGTGGAGCTCTCTCATATATTAATCAACGAGGAAATGATTGACTGCCCTAAAATATTAGTGAATATGATGATGGAACAAATCCGATTTAGGTACTTTAGTAAATATTTCAAGAGGTTGTCCCTTACTTACAACAGGCAGTTACTGTGAAGGGTGAATGTGGCGATTAATTAAAATCTTGTCGTTAGAGAATCCAGTAGGGGGATTTAACTTAGTAGTGTGTTAGTAAGGCCATTAGTGGGTCGTGAAATCGCCAACATCATCATCTCCGTCTGAGTGGTTCACTTCTGAAAGGCAGGAGGTGAAGTAGTACCCAAGTTACTAGCGTGAAATTTTAAATACTATGAAATTCCAAATGGAGCGAATAGAGTGTTGGAGAAGGAAGTCGGCTTGAATAATACACATTGTTGGCGGCAAGTGGGACGGCACATTTGAGCGAGTTGTGCTGCTATGGTGCCGGGGGCAGAGTTCAAGGGCTGTTGTTGTTGTCGGGTGAAGGGTTTGTGCGGTGAGTTCGGAGAAATCGTTGTTGATGGGGTTTCATTGTAGCCGGGAACTCGTATACTTCTCTGCCTTCTATATAGTATGTTTCATCCTACTTTAAGCGCTTCATGTCTATAATCAAGCCGGCGGTGGTGTTTTGTTGAAGTAATGGAGCCAGTGGTCAGCTCTGGGAACTTGTTCCTGCAGACTGGTCTAGGACATCCACTCTTACCCTTCCTTCAATGACAGCTGTTATACTGTTGCTAACAGCCTATAATTCAGAGTAAACAACAAAGTGAAAAGCTTCACGGCTTGTCAGAAGTTGAATGGAAATATTCATTCAATACAGAATAGTTCCAACTTTTATCAGCGTATTCCTTTTTAGTCTTCTACTATTGGTTGATTCGTGGTAAATTTACAATAAACATACGCATATTGCATTAACAGCAATAATTATAATGTAAAAACAGTCCGCCCTCGACAACTAATTTAGAAGTAAGTTGAACGTAATTGTCCGTTTGAAAAACAAAAATAGGCTTTACTCTATTTTTTTAATCACGTAGACAATGCAAACACATTTTGTACTTAGTACTTAGGTAACGGCAACGAGCCGTATAAAAATCACCATAATTTGGTAAGAGAGAAAACATTTTTTAGAAAAACTGGAAATTAAAATGTCACAAAACCAAAATTCAAGCAGAATAATCTAAATAAATAAGCACAATAGTCTTGTAAAAATCAAAAGAAACTGAATAATTTGGATATTAATGATGAATAAATCTCAAAATGCAGAAAAAAGTGAATAGAGACTTCAGTGAGTGTAATAAATTGAAACAATTTAGAGAATAAATAACTTAAAGAAATAAGACCAAAATTTGATGTGAACCCTAATAAGATTGCTTCTTACCATAGTTTACGTAATTAAGTTTTCTTGAGACTTACGACTGGTTTTGAAAACAGCCACTGCTCTATTGTATGTACATCCTTTAAAAGCACACTTCAAAACTACCATTTTCGAGATAATATTAAAAACTTCAAGTGGAACGGCACTGAATTATCTTCAGTTCAGAATTTTGGTAATATACAGGGTGAACCAGTTAGTAATGACGTATTGACCAACTTTATATTTTCTACTGTTCTTGAGTGACGTCATTTAATTTTTTTTTTTTTCTAAAAATATCACTTTTTTGCAATAAAAATGTTATTACTCAGAAAGTTTTTTGTCCGAATTCGATTCTGATGACACGGTTAGATAGGCAGATAAATTTTCTAAAAATTGACACTATTAATATTAATTATATTTACGTATAAGAAGAAAATAACTAAATTTAAGTTAGAAATATTAAAAATTTAAACACTGATGCAATAAAGGTAAGTAACAGAGCAAACTGAAGTGTTGTGGACATGATCTAGTTTGGACGCAGGTTACTTGCTTGATGGGAGTGACCTGCAGAACTAAGTGCTCTCATGTGACAAGTCGCCTAAATTGTGTGAAAGTAGCTGGCAGCAAGTGCATTGAAAGAAGTTCAATCTTGTGATCTGAAGATAAGATACCTGTTTGTGCAAACTGCATCTAACTTGCACGCAAGCCTGCATCATGAGTAACAGCATGAGTGTTCGCAAAACAGATTGCTTCGTTCTTTTCTATTTTATTTCTGGTCTGTTCAACTGCCTAGATATGAAATGAACCAGGAAGTAATAATGTCTGCAGTTCTATGCACGTAGTTGATATGTACATCCTTTATTGAGCGTAGATATGTTTTTCTTTCATTCATGCACACATATTTACATTAAAATGTAATCGATTTTTTTCGAGGTCTTCATTTTATAGGGTTCTGGTGTGTGTATGTATAAAATGTTTTCTGATAGGTTGCGTTAAGGAAGTATATATTGACTGTATAATATGCGGTGTTGGTGTAAAGGATTGGCTCGGTGTTGGGTGCTAAGATATGTAAAGATATGTACAAAGATGGATAGTGTTCGGTTAGGATGTGTCAGAGTCGGGCGTAACCTGTTCTAATGCCAAGGGGAGAGTAAAGTTGAAAAAGATGGGTTCTGTGTACCAGCCCATTTTGCTCGACCAGGGTTTGTGGTGACTGCGGTGGTAGATAGAGGGGGTACAGGGGCAATAGTACGGCGAGGCTGGAGAGCATCACTAAGAGAAATAGAAGATTCTATTGGGAGAGCGAGAGATAAGGAGTCTGAACAGACGAGCGAGAACAGAGTGCCTTGATAAAAAAAAAAGAAGAATATAAAGTAGCCATCATTCAGTGCTTCTGATGGCGCCCTGAGCTACCGATCTATCATGCAAGAACCGGAGCGAATATTTAAGTATACGGGGAATGATTTTGTGAAACAAGTCAGTACAAAAACACCTTGAATTTTCTTCTCATTTGGGATAAAAAAGTGCAAATGTTTAATGTTGCATTCTAGAATTAATAAACCTTCTTCTTACAATGTCAAATAGAAGTCTTCATAAACCCCCCCCCTAAAAAAAAATTGCTTGACCTACATTCGATAAATGCGAAAAATGAGAGCCAAAATCCGTAGCTGGATGCTGTGTAAACTATAGACTTGAAGAACACTTTGAAATAACTAATTTAATGACTAAAATAATACGAGATTACAAATTTAAATATAGAACTAGTTAATAATTATAAAGGCTAACAAAGTGTCATACTTGCAGTGTAATTTAACGTTTGGAATTGGACTCATCTTCTATACAGATTGGTCGTTTTTGTTTTTGTGTTTTGTTTATTTTTGACGTGAATACGTCTTTAAATTTGCTATCATATGGAGGCAATCCAAAAAACCTAATGATGACAAAATCGGGGGATACAGTTTGGCATTATAGTTTCGAATCTATCGTCTACATCCAAAATTAAATTACACCACTGGATAGCTAAAGGATCAAAGAATTCATTACGATAAGCGAGGACTGTGACGCATCGCGCGCGGTGGAGGGGAAAGCGCCGCCATTTTGAGATCATTTTGCTGCGTTTCGAGATTTGCAATTTGTATAACTTTTGACTCGGAGAAGCTACAATGTTCGTTTAAGTTTTAATCGTCAGTTGTCGTCACAATCTATCGATTGTATATAAAACATTAGTGTAAAATAGTGACAGTGAATATAATAAGGTGTTAGAATAAAAAAATATTATCAAAAATATATAATGTCGGCCTATACGCGTCGAAAAGCCAAAACCAAATTCAGAGATCGTATACTGTTGGATAGGGCTTCTCAAGAACAATCGAATGGTAATAATAAAACACCATATGACCAAGTCAAGCTGTGCCGGGAACGTAAAAGAATGAATGCGGCCGAGCGGATCAACGACGGTGTCCGTACATCAGCAGCTAGGGCAGTTGAAATTATGGAAGTGGATGATGAAATCGCTTCTACATCGACAACGGACTGTATAGGCATAGATTGTGTTCGATCGTCGATTTGTTTCCTTGATTTCATCCTAAATACATAAATAAAAATATTTTATATTAAAAATATAACCCGTTACATAAACGTATTCACGTACAACACACTTGTTTTAAATAAATTAAGAAATATGCGACGGCAAAATGCGTGAAGGTGTGCTTTATGATGGGCCAGGGATTTTCCTAAGGATTTGCGAAAAAAAACAGCTGTTAACTTAAGGGGGCAGATTTTATGAGCTTTGCTCCAGCGACAGCTTCTCGTCTAGACTCTTCTACCTCCTCGCCATGGCCCTCTCGCTCAATAAGACATGGTAGTGATATCCAGTAAACTACGTACCTTCAAGATGCATTCAAGAAATTACAACATTATTAGCATGTTAAGAGTCTCATACTCTTACTCCTGAAGAAAGGGTACATTCTAAGAGCCTAATGTGCTAGTAATTGCAGGTGTAATACATGTGATACTACTTCCTTGCCAAAGGGCGAAGAACGGTGGGATTGCGAAAGGCTGTGGTTAGTAAAAGGATGGGGAGCAAGGAGCAAAAAAGCAAGTGGACACCGGAAAGTTGGCAAGGCATCCTGGAAATGGGGTACGCTAGGCTAATAAAGCACGAGAGGCTCTACAAGGAGAAAACGAACAGTTAAATTGATTTCCACTACACTCCGTTTACAAGAGGCTATGGGTATTTCCAGTTCTTTCTGAACCGCATGGGAAAAGAAAACGTCATTAGATTGCATTCACTGCCCAGACGTTTCTGATGATTCTTATCAGCTGGAAAGGGGCACTCGTGACTGACCTTAAAGACTCTGCTAGACTACGACCTTACGGTACCTTAGGAATTTTTAGCAACTGAAGAAGAAGGCGGATTTCTTCAGAGAGAAATGGCATCAGATCTTATGGTCTTCTGCTGATGAGCCTAAAAGCAGATTGAAGGCCAAGCCTGAAGTGAAATAATTCCTATTTTTTCAGGCGTTGCAGATCTACCGCATTGGGCGTTGTGGACGGAGCCAAACGTACCTTAATAATAAATTTCTTTTTATTCAATCTAGTAAAATGCAAGGTCTAGACCGGGCATCGAACCCAGTACCACAATAATTTCTTAGCTTTTCAGGTCTCAACTTTAACTACTCGTCTTACCCTAAGATATTGCAATGGCAAGTTAACTATGAAGGTCTCCTGAGCAGCAATTATTGCTAGAACGAAAACTTGTACCAATACACTTCCTAGCCTGAAGTACTTTGCTGAACGGTCCAGGTTATTTACTTTTTCATAGACAACAGAGTATAGGCTTGTCATCAATTTTGTCTAGGAACAGTCTCACTTTTAAAACGTGTATAGTTAAATTGATTTTTGTTGATAAAATTGATGTGACTCTTAAATTTGGCTTAAAGCCTGTTTGAAAAAAATGTAAGCATTATTTCTGTTCTTTTTCAACATTTTCTGCAGAGGGACGATGCTATAATTGCAGTAGTTCTCTCACAGGTAGCAGGTTCTCTAGCTCGCAGAGTAATCTAGTTACCGCCAGTTAATTGTGATTATTACTTTTTCTATGGGAAGAAAAAAAAACGTTGAATAAATGCAATCAGTCTAATGAAAACATAAATTATGATTGCCGCAATATTATTGTAGTAAATTGCTTCTTTTTTTCTTCTTTGATTCCATTTAAATTGTAATTTGTTTATTTGCCTTAGAATTTCAAATTACTTGTATCTCTCTTTCTATTTTCCCGTCTGCATTAAATTTAAATTATAAATGTAAATATTTAATGTTAGTTCAAGTAGCTTTCGTAAAAGGATATATAAATGAAAAATATTAATTGAATCATAGGTAGAAAAAATAGAAAATTAAAGCAATAGAAAGATGGAGAATCCCAGAGTAAATAGAGTATTTACTTCAAAGTCTGATGTTATAAATTTGAAAGTTAAACATTTAAATAACTTTGAAGAGATAATAAGTAATAAAGTGGAACTTGAAACACGTAAAGGCTGAAAATATTTTAAATTTAAGGAGTTTTCCTTTGACAAAAAAAAAAAGAAATCTTCCTTCACTTGTATTTACTTGAGATGCTTTTTTTTATATATATAAATAAACAAAGATGAAGAAAATGATATATCTTACTGTAAAGGCCATGAGAACATACTGGAAGATGGCTCAGTTGAGAGGGAATACCAGTAAAAATCTTTATTTAGTGGAGAAAAGTAAATTACATTTTTAAATTTGTTGTTAGAAATTATAAAATTGTATTAACTTAACTGTTTTAGGAAAATGACATAATTCTAGTACCTTTTGAGTGAGATTACGAGTAGTTTTAGTAAAAATGTTTTTGGTGTGTATATAAAGATGGAGATTCTATTAAATAATGGTCTAAACACTCATTATGAGGACACTCATTGTGTGAAATGTTAGATCTTATTATGAAGCTAGTTTTGGCCAGAGATGAGGCAAAAGGAATATTGTCTGTAGATCCGTATATTGGAAAAGGTGGGACACCCAGAACGACGATATTAACATGTGTATGATTTTGGATTGGATGCTGTTTAGATTAGAATGCTTATATCCACAGTGGTCTCAATAAGGAAATGTAAAGCAGTCTTTAGTTAGCAAAGGATAATTTAAAGCAGTCACCAACTCTGCTAGAGAGAATTTGGATTCCAGTGAAGACGTTCTATGTGAACTGCTAGTGTGGAAATAGACAATATAGCGAGGATGATCAGGTTGGAGGAACGGGATTCTGTTTCGAGCTAAATTGAAAATATAAATTAAGGAAGAGTTTCGCGATTTATGGTAAACGATAATACTTCACAATTTTTAACTTTAAATCTCTTTAAGAAGCTTGAAGAGATCGGGATGTTTGGACAGTACCGGGGTTTGGTGAGAAAATTTTGAAAAACTGAGAAATTTAGGTGAGTGGTAATGTCGGCTCTTCTTCTTCTTCTTCTTCTTCTTCTTGCAGCACTTTGGTCTCTGAAGCAGATGATTCTGGAAACTCTGCCTAAAACTATCCTTCTCCGCAGCCGCAATGTTTTGGTTGAGATATAGTGTAGAAATAGAAATAGAAATAGAAAAGAAATTTATTATTCTGGGACAATTGTCCCCTAAGAATAAATACAGGTACAAATAGAGGCCTTCATAGTTTGGCCTGTGATTATAGAGAAATTAAATAAATAAATAAATATTTACAAAAGTGAAAATATAATAAGTGAAAATGAAAGTAAAAATAAAATAATAAAACAGCAGAAATTAAGGAAATAAATTAAAACAATTAGAATTTCGGAGGAAGCTGAATAGAAAGGAGATAACTGAATAGACGGGATTTAAAGATGGATAGGGTAGGAGCATGGCGGACAGATGAAGGCAAGGAGTTCCATAGAGAGGTAGCACGTATGAGGAAGGACTTGTCAAAGGATGAGGTACGGTGAGAGGGAATATAAAGATCAGATGAGCGAGATCTAGTGTTACGGGAATGGATGGAGGATTTAAACTTAAGGAGTTGAAAAATATAGGAAGGCCTTTGAGACTGGATGACTTGAAAAAGGAAAGAAGCCAAAAAATATTGGCGGCGATAGACAGGAAAAAGCCACTTCAACTCATCGTAGCAGTGCGAAATGCGAGAGTCTCTGGAAATGCTGAAAATAAATCTTATGAAGCAGTTCATGAGGCGCTTAAGCTTAGCTTCAATATCACCAGATAGACCGCCATACACTAAACAACCATAGTCGAAATGGGGGAATATAAGAGAGGAAACTAGGAGTTGCCGGGTCTTAATTGGAAAAAGGTGACGGGAACTATTAAACTGCTTAAGGATATGGATGGAATGACGAGAGATTTGGGAAACATGGTTTTTCCAGGATAGGTTTTGATCGAAAGTGATACCAAGGTTTTTCACAGAGGAACAATATTTTATTGGGGTATTGTAAAGGAAAAGATTAGGAAGAGGAGCCAATGATTTAAGGAGTGGGTTGGAGCCAATAACTATAGCTTTGGTCTTTTCTACATTCAGGGTAAGCTTATTGTTCGTGGCCCATGCTGAGATGTTATTGAGGTCTTCTTGAAGTTTAAATACAGCTTCAAACAAATCCGACGGGGAAAAGGATATGTACATCTGAAAATCATCAGCATAGAGGTGATACTGGGAATGAGAGATGGAAAGAGGAAGGTCATTGATGTAAATTGAGAAGAGGGTGGGAGATAGGGAAGAACCTTGAGGTACACCGCGTGACAAAGGAAGAAGTGAAGAAGGATTACTATCGGGAGTGACAACGAATTGGGAACGATTAGACAGGAAGGATTGGAACCAACGGAGGGTGCTATTGGAAAAAGAGAGGGATTGTAGTTTAGATAGCAGGATATGATGGTCAACGGTATCAAAGGCTTTGGAGAAGTCTAGGAGTATAAGGATGGTAAGTTTTTGGTTGTCAATAGCCGTCTGCAAGTCATGGGTAATTTTCAAAAGTGCAGAATGAGTGGAATAAGAAGGACGAAAGCCAGATTGGAGTGGATTAAGGAGATTGTTTTGTTCGAGGTAATTAGAAAGCTGGGATTGCACTAAACGTTCAAAGGGTTTGGAGAAATTTGATAAAATAGAGATGGGACGAAAATCAATAGGAGAGGTGGGATTTGAGATTTTATTTAGAGGACGGACTAGGGCTATTTTCCAGCAGGATGGGAAAATAGAATTCTGAAGGGAGAAATTATAAATATGGTAAAGGACTGGCAATATCGCTGGGAGGCAGGCTTTAATTAATTTAACAGGAATGTTGTCAGGGCCATAGTCATTTGTAGTGTAGGTCCCACGCTTACGCTAAATGATCTGCATGGTCGGCTGAGGCTCTTAGCCGTATAAAAAGGAGACTTGCCTAAGAATAGAGAATAGAATTCAAATTCTCTGGTCCTCTAAGTTGGAAGTTGGGCCTTGTCCACCTATCTTACAAATGCGTATTGGTTCCGAAATCTAAAACAATAATGTAAGTAAAGAAAAGAAGCAGGGACACCATCTTAAGAAATAACTGAAAGCAGAGGATGAATGAGAGGTACCTTCACAGTCGTGATAAAATCTTTTTGTAATTTAGGATTTTAGTATAAGATGAAAGTAACTTGAGAGAATGCCCTTGGTCTTAAGATAACATACCCTTAGCGCCATACTCTATGAAAAACTTGCACTATGACTAAATAAAGACACTAGGGCAGAAGTACAAACACTCAGGGGAGGAGACGATGATGTCTACAACGTGTCATCGTTAGTCTTGTTTCTGAAGGGCTCATCTTCAAATACTTATCACTTAGTTTATTTATTTATTTTTAATTTCGTTTCTTTCTCAATGCCATAGGTTTTGTTTCTTAATTGCACCTCCTTTACTGCGCCTGCAGACCATAAATAGTAATAGAATAAAGTGAAAAATCAATTACACCATTTTAAATGTAATTCAGTTCTAACTAGATTTTATTAATAATTATTCGTCTTTCACATCGGAGAGCTACGGAGAAAACCACCGTAAGAGCCTCTTGTAACGTGATGCCGGCTAAAGAAGTGATAGAGCTAAGATGATAAATGATAAAGGTTAAAAGAAAAAATATTCAATTTTGAAGTGAGATGGCAAAACTCGTTTAATCTGGAAACTTTTAATTAGGTCAGAAAACCAGATATTTAAGATTTGCCCTGGCATCTTTTTTGCTATTTGTTTTATTGTTTCCAAAAACTGATTATTTTCTTGGCAACGTTCATTTCTTTGTTAATATTCTTCTTCTTTTTAAGAAGATAACCATTAACTCTATTTTCGCAAGGAATCGACTGAGTTCTATCGGAACTTTGTTTTTTTAATCCTAAATAAAAATAAGAATCTAGTTTTTTACTACTAGACCCTTCAGTAGTTGTTGCAGCAGTTGTTTCTTCTATTATTATCTATGTTCTTTTCTAAACAAATAAATGATAATACGGATTGAAGATAAAAAAGTAAATAATATAGAGAATTTACTTTTATAGTTTCTAGTTCAGAAAGAAAACACCATTATATTAACAGAAACGAAGCCAAGGATGCGATAAGAATGAAGCGTTTCTGCAGCTTTGCGAACATCTACTCCAAACTTCGCACATAAAGTAGCTAAAAAAGTATGTAATTCTTTTAACCCACATCTACAGATTTCCCACAGAATATTACATTTTTTTAAAAAAATAAATAAGGAGGTGGTAAGTGAATTGCGTATTTTTAAACTTACCATAGCTGCAAGGATTTATGGTTGTGGGATGAATTTGAAATGGTGAAATGTACAATCCACAAGCTTCACAATTTAAGATAAAAATATTTTTTGCTTCTATCGTTTTTATTATAGCCACATTACCACACTAATTTTATTGAAGCCAATAGTACAAACAAACTTCAATCAATGTTTGGTTTTACTAGGGCTTAATTAATAAGTTTTCATTTGTATATTAATCATACAAAACAAAATAATGTAATATTATTATTTATTCTCTTTAAGCTTGTGGTAAACTAAGCCTGTAATCGATGAATAAACAAACAACTTTCAATAATATGTTTTATTATGATTATTCAATAAATATATTCCACAAACAGCAGAATTAATAATAATACTTTTAAAAAAATCCATTGTTTGACTTGGCAAATCCGCGAACCTGAGTTAAATTTAACTTATTTAACTAATATTCCTGTTGTTCATCAGGGATTTGTATAAATGAAAACATGGTTAGGTCAGCAATGCTAGATAATATATTTTCATCAATTATTCATCGTTTTTAGAGGCATTCATCTTAACTTTTATTTCAGGGGCTCGAACGTGGCGTCCCTTAGCGATGTGTACTAACCTAAGCTTTGAATATACCTATTGTGCAAATATTTACAATGTACAGACCTCATTACCTAATAATCTTAATTTAAGATTTTTTTTTGTTAATTTTTTTGCAATTCAAAATCTAAATAAACTATGTAATAAGTGAACGCCGTAAAAGACAATTGTTAATTTGAGAATATGGTTTGTCAAAGACTTATTTTGCTATTCAAAATTCCATTTTTCTTGTCTAGACATCCTAACCTGGTATACCACCTACTTTGATGTCTGATATTTCCAGGCAACCCCACTATGTCTTAGATAGCAATAGCTGCGTGATCTGCTTGTTGACAGAAGTCAAATAAATAAATATTACTACCAATGGGTGATGACTTCTTTCGCGTTTCTGTTATCACCATATTTACACAGAAGGACTGGTTGGTTAACAGTTCAAGGGTTACTGTGGCGTAATTGGAATTTCCAAAATTTTAATCTTTCAATTCCTAGACAAGTTTAATATTTTCTGTAGTTTATTTTCTTTAATTAAGACGCGTTAAAATCTGAATTTAACCTCCGGATAGTTCTTCTCGTCGAGCCGAATTCGAATTTGGACCTGCACGCCCAGTGAACTAATCCGAGACACTCTACAGTCAGAGTTAGGGTGGAAATAATAGACACAGATCCGAGTATCAAACCACACCAGTTGAATGTTTTTTCAACCATCTTGTTGAAGAAAGCGTTCGAGTGTTTATATTTGTGGTAGAAGGCTTCTTTTTCTATTGGCCAGCATGAATGGTGGTGAAGATTGGTGTAAGATTTGAGAAGGTTTAAGGGAGCAGGTTAGTTTCCATTATTGTAAAGAGGGGGATCATCATTGTTGAGGGCACGCCATTGTCAGAGCGCTGCATGCTTGCAACAATAGCTTTCAGACAAACGTAAACAGAAGACCGTTTGTTCCACTCCAACTAGCCCTGGATTAGGTAGGTTCTAGCCACTAACCTTCCAACCCTAGTCCCATCGCAAACTCTGATCTACAACCACCCCGAGCCTCGCTCTTATTTGGCCAATCCCATGATGATGCTACTTTCCTATTCACCCCTCCCCCTCCTCCTAAAAGCAGCTTTCTCTACCCCCTTCCTTTTCTAAATTGAAACCTCCATTAAGCCAACCTATTCAGCCGGTTTTACTGCTTAATTATTTAGCCATTTGTATTATTAATCTTTTTTTTATATTACTGGTATTTTTTTAAATAAATTGTTTTCCCTGTTGAGATCTTGCTAATTAGTCTCATAAGTATTACATAATTAAATAAGACGTTAAAGATTAAGTAGTAAATATGCTGAGCAATTTAATTCAACGTAAAATTTGAAGAAGACCCTTCATTTATAATGCAACTCTGTTTTATTTACCCTTGCACTCAGAATTATTTTCGGTTTTTCTTTATTTGATTTGAGACGTAAATCCATTACTTTTTCGTTTTTAAACTACATTTTCAGTTAAAATGTAATCACTTTTAATAAAATTGTTATTCTGAGATCACGTTCTTTAATAATTAATAGTCATTAGCATTTAAATTACTTCAATTCTATGATCTAGTTCTTGGACGGATCCAAGACAGAATAAGTGTGCTGATCCGAGGTTTGATATTATGGTACTCTAGAAAAATTGATCTGTCAGACAGAGCTAGTTACTGCAGTTGTACAATAATTGTATTATTACAAAATTATTGTGCTGCTGAGATTATAAGAAAAGGATATTCAATTTCCGAGTCATATATGTATTTTCTTGCAAGCGGCTTTATTGACTATCATTCTTACCAAGTTAATTCAAGACAGTCTGAGATTACCTGGATGGATATCTGATGTAGTTGGTACATAGTGTCTTGGTGCCCAGGCATTCCACAGAGACAAAAGTGTAATGATATTGCCTTTGTAGGTTTGATAGAATAAGGAAGAAACTGCACTGCACGAATTGAAGGTTTTTCTTGTTATGGTGAAGGGAGGGTATGGCTGAGAAGTTTCGCAATGAAAGGATACGCCTTCAAGCTTTCTCAGGAGCGCTGCAGATGTGCCTTCAAGCTTTCCCAGGAGCGCTGCTCCAGTCTCTTACGTCCCATCAAGCTGGAAGAACTGGGCAACTAACCCAGATTGGCCAACTTCCATGTTTACCTCCAGTTTTTTAGATTAAAGGATTATATTTGGAGTGCAGTCAACTAAAGGATTTGTGTTCATAATATAGGGGAATAAAGTGATTTAATCTTGTCTAAATAATGTGTATGTTGACATTACAGATGCATTTTTTATCTCATCTTCTTGGAAAAATATTTTTTCAGATTATTCGAAAAGTTTCAAACTGACCTTAAAAAGATGTTTCTAGTGAATACTGTAAATCGAAAATCTGCAGTATGCAATTCCTACTCTTACCAATGCAGTTTAGAGGGATTAATAAAAAATATCGCTCCATGTAGGATTTTTTTGAATAAAAGTTACACAGAAATTTATGTGTTTATTTTTGGCGGTAACTTCAAAAGGTACTTATTAGCCTGGAAAGACAATGGTGTATCATCATCGGAGCTGTTGGTGTTGGATATTGCACATTCTGAATGTTTGACTACCTCACTTTCCGTTGGTGATGCCAATAATTGGTGCACATTAATTGTTGGTATCCGTTGATGTTGATCCTTTTTAGGAGTGGGTAAGAGGAACAGAGAATGGTCTGTGGGATGCTGGTGGTATAGGCGTCATGTGATGGACGAGCGCTCTCTGTGACTGGAGTAGTGGTACCGGTTGGTGAGGAATACTGTGCCGCCGGCCGGCGATAAGCCTCTGCGACAGACAACAAATCAGACAACGGTCGCCTGGGTGGATGTGGTTTGGTGAACGGCAAGTGAGAGTAGAGTTATATGGGCGGATAGCGTAGGGGTATGTTTGTACGGCTGAATGGGGCTAACGGAGGCGAAAGAGCTAATGAATTTGTGAGCTGAACTTGCATTGCGCGTGTGTGCGTTGGATGCTGGCCATACCGTATCTTCCTCCCCACTCTTCTCAATGCAAAATTGCGACGTGGGGGGGACGTAGATCAGGTCTGTGCTAATAACTCGGCCATCACCTGATCAGTATTTTACATTTAAGCATATCAATGTTTAGCTCAGACTAATATAATATTGTATATCTGGTAAGATAGTCATTCACGCCCAAGAAATGTCAGCTTTTAGGTGCACAGAACAAACGATGTTGAAAGTAACGGTGGTGTTACACTGTAGAATTCCTGCATACAATCATTCTTCATTGAGATAAGAAGGATAAGCAAAAACCCTGATATCTCATAATTCTAACTAGTTCAACGCTTAAGCAATAGATAGAAAGTACCATCAACAACAAGTCCTTCACGTTGAGGTTCTTGTAAACCTACGTTTGCACCAAACAAACTAGAGCTTGATGCGAGAACAAGAACTGCATTACAAGATGGTTAGGCGATACTTGTATAAATTGCTCTTAGAACGTTCTTGCAGCAAATGCTCATGTGAACTAGTCGTTTATGCGAAAAGAACTTTTTCTTCAGTTCCTATCGCTCCTAAGCTCCTGTTCGAAGAGAAGAGAGAATTCTTTTTTTTTTAATTTATGAATAATTAATAATCAAAAAAATAACTTCGTTTGGAGGAAATTGATGGAACCGTTGTTGAGAAAACATATACAAACGAATTCACAGCTGGCTGGAATTGCAAACTTTAGGTGCTTACTCGGGGCTGGGCGATCGCGGTACTAGATAAAATAAGAACATCAAGTTTCTATTACGTACATCTGTTTTCACCAGCCGAGCGAGCATTCCAATACATTATCACGGATGCTCGGAGTGGGAGAAGAATTGGGGGCTTTGGCTTGAGGTGGGGTTAGAACAAGTGCTCGTTCGCTTGGCTTGCACGCACCTAAATGGCCTAGAATGTACTGGGTTAGCTGTGATTAAAACTGCTCCTCTCCATTCCATTTCCGTCACATTCTTCATTTTCCTTACAGGATCAAGATGATGGATGGGTGCTCCTTATCCTTCCCCTCGTGATTGCTGGAGCCTGGACAACTGGCGGGTGTTATGCTAGCTTAGAGTTTGACGGAAAGCTAGTTGTAATTTAGACGTACATATTACATACCCGTTTGTTTACTTCCTTGAATTTATTTAGTCTAGACACTTCTTTGGGTGTCGTTTTGGGTATCTTTGTGGTGTCACAATAGATCCGCTATTTAAAGGTTTGCTAGTTCTTAGATTTTCGACCAACCTCCCGGGTAATCTGCATCTATAGATGGAATCTGTAGTCGACCTGGGCATACATTACATTAAAAGATCGAAAAATATTCCCTAACTTCATCTGGTTTCCGAAAACTGTTAAACTGTTGCAAATATTAGCTAAGAAACGTACAGAAACGTCTCAAATAAATTCCAAGGGATACCAGGTCGAAAATCGTTTCAGCGTGGCCATTTTATAAAGCTATACAAAATTGCTCCTCGGATGTCTACTAAGACACTAGCATAAATATTAGGTAAAACGTTAAAGTAGGCGCCTACAGGTCAGAGAAGGTAAGTCAATACAAGTTTGACCCTCTCAGATACTTGTGTACACCGTTGGTACTATAGCACGACACAAACCCATTAGTAATTGAAATTAGCCATGTCTAAAGCTAACTAAATAAGTTTTCCAATTGAATAGAGTGTAAGTTGCTCCAGAAAATAAGCTTTTTTTAAAAAAATGTAAGAAATAGTTACAGCTGCGTATACAGCTAAAAGTGGGCAGACCTGGCTAGTCACCCTCAACTTCAAATAATATGAGAATAATGCTTTATTTATACAAAAAGTAAATACATTTTCATTTAAAATAAATACAAAAATATAAGAAACCATTGTACGGCATGGAAAATCCGTCTGCCGGAGGGTTAACGCTAAATAAAATAAACAATTCAGTAACTCACAGTACAAAACTTACATTAGAAAGAAAAAATTGATAAATTGAAAAAATTGAAAAAGAAATAAAAACTTATACATAATAATAATAAGAAAGAATATAAACGAAAGAAAAATAATCAGAAGAATATACATAAATCGAAATCCAAGGGACTACAAGAAAAAATCGAATTATCGAGAGTTCGAATTATCAAGAAGTTTGAATTATCAAGAAGGGGGGAAAAAAAATCGAATTATTTAGAGTTTTTATTATGTATATATGTATGTACATACGTACATTGAAAATACGTATGAGCTTACCTAAGTTTTAGACATATATAGCCTCAAGTAAAATAATAAAAATAATGAAAACGACAAAAAAGAACAAAAAAATTACATATGTATTAACATTTCAATAAATAATAATATACATATGTACCTAATTTAAAAAATGAAGAACAGTTTTTTGTTACAATGTGGCTTGACTTAGTCAAGTGACTTAGAATTGTAGAAAGCGTTGATGGTGGAATATTGAAAGTTTTGGCGATATCTTCTTTTTTTCGAACCACTTTTCACGGCCACGATAATGTTTTCTTTGTGGGACACAGTAAGGGAGACGTACTTCCTATCGTGACAAACTAAGAAAGGGAATTGTAAAGTTAAACTGGGCTGGAAGGAGGGAAACATTACGCAGGAAATGAATAATAAGCGGAAAATGAGAAGTAAACATTACTAGGGAAAATTCGAATTATAAAGAGGGGCATGCGGCCTCGTTCGAATTATAGAGCCTTCTCTCCCCCTGTTGTTAAGAAAAGGATTTCGAATTATCGAGCGTATCTAAATACACTGAATTTTTTCGATTTACCGAAGTTCGAGCTGTAGAGTTCGAATTATCGAAAAATTAGAATTATCGAGAGTCGACTGTACAAGAAAAGTATGCATGCTGAAAAAAGAAAAGAAAAATTCATAAATAAATAGAATTGAAAATAATGTAATATAACTAATTAAATCATAAGTCGGCGATAATGCCAAGCATGTTGAGCATACTTATAAAACTCATAAGACGCACCGTCAGGCCCAGGAGCCTTATTGTTTTTTAACTTGCTAATAACCATCTGTAACTCACGGAAATCAAAAGGGAGATCCAAAGTACTAGAGACAATGTAAGGTTCAGCTTACAAAACTGACAGAGTGGGTAAGCAAACTATGGAAATAGGTTACAAAATTAGAAATATTAATATTATGTAAAGTTAAAAACATTATTTAATAATAATAATAGCCTTTATTACCAATACAAATTGCACACAAGCAAATAATTCCACATTTTAAATTAATTTAAATAAATACAGAAACAGAAAAATTAAATTCAAAAAGTAATGTTATATAAAACGAAAGATTTTGCTTGAAATAAACTTAAAATAAAAATAACTAAAAATAACTTTTCATCTGAAATTTTTTACTGAATATAAGATTGAAATTAAAAATTAAAATACTTGAAAAGAATAAGCACAAAATAATATTGGTAACTAGGCCCATCTTAGGGCAAAGGCCTCTCCTTGTTTCTTCCATCCACGTTTGTTTTGAGCCGCTCTGCTCCACAGTACCCCACAGAATTTCTCCAAATCATCCTTCCATCTCAAGAACGGCCTTCCTCTTTTCCTTGGTCTGTCTAACGGTATCCATTCTGTTACTCTCCTTGCCCAGTTAATCTCGCTCATCCTGGCTACGTGTCCAGCCCAATTCCATTTCAGCAATAAAGCTGCTTCTACTACATCCGACATCCCAGTTTTCCTTCTAATTTCGGCGTTTCTAATTTTCTGAGCTCTTTGAATACCCAACATGCTTCTTTCCATCGCACTCTGGGTAGCTCTAAGACGACTCTTAGCTCTCCTGGTCAATGTCCAAACTTGCGCTCCGTAAAGAAGGGAAGGGAGGATGCACACCTCAAATACACGGCTTTTTAGCTGGATGCTCATCTTACTTTTAAATACAAACTTGAGGCTCCAGAAAAACATTATTTAACTGCACGTTTAAAGTGATTTGTTAAATGCCAAAACTCTCTAGAATCATTTACTGTTTTAAACTTATCAGTTACCATAGAAAAATAAAGTTTCTACTTTCTAATACACAATTCCTTATAAGCCATACTTGCGAGGAGATAACTAGATTTGACAAGATCAGAACTGGTAATACGGAAAAGATTTAGGAGGGCGAAAGATTTGTTTTTTACACGAAGACATTCCCCATCAAACCACTCCTTTTTACGGACAGTTCTGATATACTGAGATACATTTGGAGCTATAGCGGAACTTTTAATACAGTTCATTAAAATATTTAAAAACCCTTGGTTATCCGAGGGATAGTGTGGAATATTTTTAACAGCTAGCTCAAAAGAATTTCTGTACGAATTCAAATACTTATCAGACCAACTTAAATGGAATGAACTGGAAGCAAAATTCTCGCATCAATTTTAAATTACCAATTCTTTTTTTAAAGTGTTAACATTTCTAGCTGTAATGGATATTTAAGAAGCAATTCCTTCGATAACTTTATCAGCAGCTTCTATTTTAGAGAATGTTTTAGAAGCGCTTAGAAATGGAATGTACCTATATGTGAATATATATATTTTAATGAATAAATTCTGTGTATAATATATAAATATATAACATATATTGTGTTAATGTAAATTTTAGTTTACTTACGACGAAATTATATTCAAGAGAACAATCATGGCAGCCAGTTACAATCAAGCAGTGGTTAGGGTCTGTCTGTCCTTCACCCTTCCAACTTGACAAATGTTATTTATTATTACTTATCCTATCACATTTATTCTCTCAAATAACTACTCATTTCATCACCTTTACTTAACTCGCCATCTCTCCCGTTTCCGCTCAAAACAAGATGATAAACTCTGTCTGTCGTAAAGAGCAGTTTTCTAAAGCCGTATTGTATTTTTTCTTTAAATGTAAGACATAAAACAGCGGGGGTTATTAATGCTTTTATTGTAGTTCTAGTAGGTTCGTAAAGTAATTGAGGAAAAGGCTTCTAGAAAGATTAAAAAAGAGAAACCTACGGAAAGGCGAAAATGGAACCTGGGATTTCCGCAAAAACCTTTCTGCTTTACAGTTCCCTCTGTAGCAGAAGAGTTTGCGTAATTCATAGACAAACAGTTTATTTGTTTTAAGATAGAAGTATCTTATACTTAGAAGTTTGGCTTCATAATTATCATATTGGGTCTCACCCCTCTATTTTCAAAAGAAATAATAATAAAATAAGATAAAATAAGAGTTGGGTAAGAAGAGGATGGCACTACTGGGTACCCGCACTCCCTCTTGTCGGCCGGACCGATAACCTATGAAGGTAAGTGTGGACCTAGGTCGGATTACCCGGGGCTCCGCCATGCCTCACTGGATGAGACATTGGTTGGACGCTAATCGGGTGGAGAGACATGTGCCATCCTAGTCCGAGAAAAGAACATAGCTCTAGGGGCGCTAATGACCATAGTCGTCGATGCGCCAAAAAAAAAAAAAAAAAAAAAAAGTAAATAAAATAAAGAAAATATATACACTAAATTAAATTTTTGCTTTTAATAGGAATAAAAAATAATAATTTAAATTACTATGTTAAAATTATTCATTCTTTACGAATGCTTTCAATTTGAACGACCCTACTGGGTACAAATAGGTGTTACTGGCCTGATCTTTATCATTGATTTCCAGCAATTTTGTTACATTCACCCCATTCATATATTTTGCCAGATACTGTAATCTTAGAGGTTCATACAAAGGGCATTTTATCAAAAAATGCTCTAAATTTTCTGGTAATTGGCATTTACATTTTAAACAAAGGGCAGTTCTCTGACCCTTCAAATTGATGGAGTACCCCATTCCAATATAGTTTAAAATATTTATCTCTCAATTGGCTTATCAACCTCCTTTTAACTATATTTTGAACAAAATATAAATATTGTTCTCCCAAACCAAAAGTTGTTAAATTTCGGGAAATAAGTATGTATTGTAATTTGACTTTATAACTGCCCTAGTATCTAACGAATTATGGTGGTTTACATACCGTTCAATTAGGTTCGAGGTTTTCCTTAACAACGTCTGGATATCATGATTCAAAACCCAACCTGATCCCACCGTATCTAATTTAGTTTTAATTCGACTAAACCAGTTGTAGAACAGATCATTGCTCTCCCAAATGTTAACCACTTTAAATCTCTCCTAATACAGTTTGGGTGACCTAGATGGTGGCATGGTATGTACGAGGTGTGGCTATTAAATAACGAGACTGATGCTGCTACAGAGAACTATGCATACGCACTCCTAACGAACTATGTGCAGCGTAAAGCCTTCTCTTTCGATTGCAGCGTCTCACGTGTTTGTAGAGAAATCTGTCTGACCGGAACCGTCGCTAGTATAAGAGGTGTAAGTTTCATTTTGCCGAAAACATGATATTACACATGTAGTAGAGCAACGAATTGTGGTGAAATTTCACATGAAACTTGGTAAAACCGCTACTGAAACTTATCTTTTATTAAAAGAAGTCTACGGCGATGAATGTTCTTCGCTTGCGCGAGTTTTTAAGAGGTTCAAGCGTTTCCAAGATGGCCGGAGAAGACGTCGGAGATGATGACCGCCCGGGTCGCCCTTCCACGTCCAAAACAGATGAAAATATTGATTATAATTAATCAACATTACTACCGTGAGGTTCTTGCTTAACTCCGGTGAAAGAGTAAGGAAAAAACGCCCCGATTTGTGAAAGAACAAGTCATGGGTTCTCCATCAAGACAGCACGCCGGCTCACAAAGCATTGTCTGTCAAGACGTTTCTAGCCAAGTACAATATCCCAGTTTTAGGCCATCCGCCTTAATCGCCTGACCTGGCCCCATGTGACATTTATCTATTCCCCAAAGTCAAATCTGCATTAAAAGGAACACAATTTCAGTCTGTTGAAGCTGTGAAAGAAAAAGCTGCACGTGTCAGGCAGGAGCTCACAGAAAAAGACTTCCAGCACTGTTTCGAACTATGGTAAATTCACATAGAGCGTTGTAGGGATAGGAGAGGGGTGTATATTGAAGGTGATAATAACTAAATATAAGTTTATAAATTTAAAATAAAATGTTTTATAGCAATAGTCTCGTTATTTTTAATAGCCTCACCCCGTATTTTGTGTAGGCAGCCAAGCATGCGTTTTACCACTTCAGCTTCCATATACTTCAATCTTAATTCTATTCTCGCAAAATGCATTACAGTAGTTCGAGGTCATTGATAAAGTGCTTTATAAAATTTATGTGGAATAGATTCCAATCTATGGCAGTGTAACGGACACCAAATTTCGTTTGTGTAATTCTAACTCACTTTATTTTATATTATGCTTTTATTTTTATAGTTTTATTTATTTATAGGTAATAACCAATAATAAAATAATTTCACAACTCTTCATAGCGAGTTATGCAAAGTTTGTTTCCCTGTAGTTATTTCTTCCATTGTTTTATTGCATGGATGATTGCTCACTTTAGTGGCCATCAAGATGTCTGGAGTACAGTGCTGTACCTTCATTTAAATTTAAAACTTTCTCTCATTCCAAATCAATTCGACAAAATAAGCGTACATAATTTATTATTATTTAAATGACAAGCACATAAACTGCATCTCTAAAGTTCTTTTAATGTTTCTATGGAAACTAAGTAATCTAGATCCTTCTAGAACTCTCATTTTCCCTTACATCGTTTCTAGTTGAGGTGTGTGCAAAAAAAAAAAAAATCCTTTAAAGTTATATTCACAAATCCTGAAAGAGAATGTGCAACGGACCGTAATATTACACATGAAAGATATGAAGCGTGCGAAATCTTTTATGTCTTTTTTAACGACGTTTTTATACATTTATAGTTATATATACATACTCTTTTATTTTATTTTAGCGTCCATGGAAATTCTTAATTATGCTCATCGCTGGTCAAAAACAATGCAATGGAGATGCTTCAAGAACTTTACAGTGATACAATACCTTTTTTTTTACTTTTTTTGGGTGTATTTTTTGTTTTTGTGGCTATATTTAAAGAAAAATAGTAGCATTTGTTGGAGCCTAAGGCGTACGAAACGGGAGATTTAGGGGGATAAATTTCCTCTTGAAAGTGGCTAAAGCAATTTGATAAAGCGCAATAAGTAAATGCTGTCGGCAACTTGAACCTGTAACAACAGCCGGAGCACAACGATCTTTTTCTTCATCTCGTTGAATAAAGATTTATTTACGGAACCTGATATGAGCGATTCAATAACCAACGTTCACCAGGAATTGTGAGCTTTCTCAGATGGAAATTAAGTTTTGGATTAAACGCTATCAAATTCTGGTTGGCCGATTTCTACAAAAACAATAAAATAAATAAATAAAACTTGTGATCATCATTGTAAGCAAAATATTTTGAGTTCGGTAGACAAACATACGCACATAGACTAACTTATAAAAAACATTTTTTCATCTTCCTGGGGACCTAGATTTTTCAGGAGAAAATCGAAAATCTGCAACATTCCAATACTTTCTCTTCCTTTATGTTGAGTAAGAGAAAGTTATAGGCAGCACGTTACTTCTTATTTTACTCAAGTTTACGTTTCAAGTTAATTTCTGGATCGTGCTGATTACCTGAGACTTTCAAAAGCATTTCTAGGAAGTCACCTGGTTTGTGGGTTAGTCGAACACAAATTTGTGGTTGTGATCTTAGTTATTTTGTTTATAATTTAATATATCAAAGGCCCAAAGGTAGCCAAATGGTCAGGGGCGTGGCCCACTAAATATTGTTGGTTAGTGGATTCGATTCTCGGTTTAGTCCTTGGATTTTATTCAGTGGTTAATATGAGAACTTTATAGTAGTTTGCTAATCGTCTTCGTCCGTGACAACTAATCTCTTAGCTGAGCGTAAAGCCCGCTTGAATAAACAGGCATTAATTTACACTACTGCATACGAGGACATCGTATATGGAGGACTAGTACGATTTGTTTTCTTGGGGTTACTTAACCTGTTAAGTGTGTTAGTCGTGTAATACACCTCAAACCAAATCTCTATTAAGGCGCGTTCGACGTGTATACTCGTGAAAAATATAAAATTGTCATTAACTATAAAAATTCGAAATTTTAACAAATTACAATAGGAATATTATTTGGTGGGATGTTTCCTTTTACCTTACCAATAAAACTGCCAAGTATTTTATACGGAGGGGGTTGGTGGGAGTCAGCCAAATGATAAGTGGTTGGTACATGTTTGGTCTCCGCATTAGAGATTGGGAATTACGCACACAAATAGAAGCTCTCAACCCTTGAGCAATGACGTTTTTACCTTAGATAGAGATTCAGATCTCAGTACGACCATGATTTCATTTTGCACAGAATTCAAAGCTCTTTTCTTCCTTGTAAAAGCTCTTGCGTCTCTAGTTAACTAGAGCAATGCATACGCGATGCGGTGCAAGATTTTGAATGAGCACAGAATGCTCTGGTAATCTCAAGCCCCCAGAAATTGCAGAAAAAGTCGCTTGCAGTGACTATTATGACGTTGTAAACTTTTGGTTGTTTTGCCCTGCGTTCGACGTGTATACACGTCATTGTCTGATTGCAATTCCGCACACTGTGGGGAGGGGTTAAAACTAAATTCCACGCTTAACTGGTTAAGGAGGAATTAATAATGCATCATATTTTATTAGAAATGCGTAACTAACATTCCGAGAAGGAACAAATCAATTCACCTGAACTTCAACTTAATATAAATACTTCCCTCGTTTTTGAAGTGCTCTACTCCATAGCTAGCAATCTTTTTATATCGGCCATCCACTGTACTATATTAATAGTTTTTTTACCACCCACGAATTCCTTTTGAACTTAATTGTTACTATATTGTACTCTTTGAGTTTTGAGAGGACTTTTTGAAAATATCAGTTTAATCATTTGGTTACGTTTATGATATGTACTAAGAAAATTTCATTTGGAAGCCCTGAATAGACTTCATTTCCCTGTCAAATCGATTTTTGGGCTCCACCAATTTTTAGGTATGAGCTAAATGTATCATCGGCCGCCACACATACTTGGGAAAGAATATGTGATCTTGGCCATTATTTCGTTCTAGTAAGGTCTTCACCAAAATGTACATAAAATGAGGCCATCTAACCGAGAAGATATTCTTCTCTTGTGACGTTGAGTACTACTTCTGTAATAGAGACAATCTGTCGTGGTCTGATTCCACTGCTAAGGTATTCCACTGCCTTGCTAGAGGTTGCTGAAGATAATGTATTAATATTTTATATCTAAGTAAACATATAATCGTTATTTGGGAGAGTTAGCAATGTGATAGGATAGGTAAACTTGGCTAGATTTACTGTAAGGAACAAAGAACTGGCAGGGTACCTGGGCCACATGTGGCAACCTATTTCCTAGATGTAGGAGAAGAAGCAAGACTGTGTTGCTAGAAAGAGAGGTGTTTCTGTTGGACAGAGTGCTCTATTCTCCAGATTCACACACAGACCTCTATCCGACGCTAACCACCACTCACCCGTTACACCCTGCACTAATTCCAAGGCCTCTTTCCTTCACAATCTCCATCCCTTTTTCACATTTCCCCAAACCTCCTTGTTATTCTACTAAAAACCTTTCTTTACTCTAAGCGAGATATTTTTTGTGCTTTTTTGTTTTTTGTTTTCTTCTTTGCTAAAAGACCAAAATGTGATAATTTTACCTTTTTACATTGTACTACATGAAGCAATTTTTATGATTATTACTTTACTGAAAAGTTCGCTATTCTCCCACTTACCTAATACAGATGTTCGGAGAACAATATGTGTACCTATTACACGTATAAGCTTTAACTTTCATGAAAAGAGGGTAGAAAATGGAGACTGGCATCCCCTTCAGCCTCTGATGAGAAATAAATTCCAGGATCTGAAAGAGTTCCAGGGAAGCTGTTTCTTCCTTTTGCACCACTTGCCCTGGTGTCTGAATGGCACCACAGTCAGTTCGGAGTTCGCAAGTCCGGTCACACCCGCAGCTTCTTCAGTTGCCTTCTGAATCGTCAATACTCTGACAGTTTACAGAATTTAGGGGAACATCTCTGAATGAACATGTTTCGGATCTTTTACAATTTATAACTAGTCAGGTCTTCAACAGGTCTCAGACTAAGAACGGCTGATCCAGAGCGTATCTCTCTCTCTGATTACCTCTTTAACTCCTCATGAAGAAAGCCGTCGTCATCAATGGGTTGAGGCCCCCCTTACTAGTGAATGTGAAGCGTGACTTTGTTAGTTTAAGCTCCTCAGTTCGAATCCCACGTGTAGTTTTTATTTGTTAGAAAATATGTTAATAGTAAAGTATGTTCTTCCGCCCCCGACTACGTAATTGGTAGTTGGACGTTAAGCCACGCCTAAACTCAGTTCCTCTTTCTCCTGCTAACTTGGTCCACTACCAACTAAAAAGACTTGAACCTAACCGACGGAACAAATTATTGTTGTTGCTAATTAGCAGACAATCGAAGCTACCACGACTATTATACAACAGATCTTGGCATACGGGCTTGAATTGTGGGGTTCAACCAATCATTCCCATTCACAAAAATCCAGTCCGTTCAATCGAAAATACTTCGTCAGATTATGGATGCTCCATTTTATGTCTTTAACGCTATTCTTCACAAGGATATTAAAGTTTTATTTGTAACTGAAGCCAAAATTCAGATATTGAAAATTCTTCGACTCTCACTTTTTTCTGTACAAACCTTTGGTCCGAGTTCTTGCCTCCAGCTCGCTTCTAGATTATCCAAAACGTCGATTGAGACAACGATGGCCTCGTGACTACCTTTTACAGTGACCAACTCTCGCGAAGGTGTTGCCAGTGGGTAGCTTCTCTCCTTCCAGTTGATCCAGCCAAAAAAACCACTTACATCCAATTCACTGATCATTATTTACTGCGTATTGCGTTTGGTAGAACAGTGTTATTCTTTGTTCACTTGGTGAACGGAATGTTCTGATATAACATTATGTATTCCATCGAAATCCTAGGCTTAGAGTTGTAATTTATGAATGTTTATCCTTCTGTTGCATTCATCAAATAAGTACTCTACATTCTTACATTCTTGCAATACACTTACAGCTCTTGAGTATCAGCTAGCAAAATACTTGAAATAATTTTTAGCTCCCCCAACTTTAATGGACAACTTTTTGAGAAAATATGAATTTCTCAGATTTGACTGTAAAGAAAGAAGTGCGTGAGATGATTTTGACAATAGTGCGTAGAATGATAGGAAACAACTTGAAGAATTTCTGTAACTTGTGCGAATGAGTCACAGTTTATTGTTATGATTTCATTAAAAGAATGTTTATTAAAAGTCTAGCGGCCGTTAGTATAAATCGGAACCATGGTAGGACATTGATGATGTAACTCAATCAATTTATTTGAGAGAAATAGTATTTTATTACGAGAAGTTGGTGTCTTTGTTAATGAGAATCTAGAATAGAAGCTTCAAATCAGTGGTCTGCTGTGAGTCATTTTGTTCGGATTTCTCTGTTGAAACCTGACCTTAATTAACACCGTCGGTTAATCTGACATTAATTTAAATGAAATTTGATTTAGATTGTATGCTTTCAAACAGCACAATAGCTATTATGACAAAGTCATTTGACAGCGATATTATTTGAATTCCAATTGATTAGGAAATAGGAAAACAATAAATATTAAAGTTTTACAGAATATTAGTGCCAATATTAAATACTTCTACAGTGGTATCGCTGGAGGTAAAACTATTTTGAATCCAATTCTGTTCTATTTCAGTATTGCCTTTTTTAAGGTAATGAAGTTCTTTTAGTTTTACATCAATCATTTGTACAATATCTAGTATAATCAGAATCTTTTCGATATCTGACTAGTTTTTGACAGTTTTTTTCAAGAAAAGTTTCTAGAATTATCAACAAAGGGGTTCTGTGTGAATTTAGTTATTGGCAAAAAAAAGAAGACAAACAAACAAACAAAACAAAATGCTTAAAATTTGAAAAACTTTTGGGGAAAAATAATTAAGAAATAGTTTAAGAGAACGTTGCCTTTAATATCTTGTCTGTACATTGTACAAGTCTGAACTTATCCTTACCTTAAGAATTCAATACTACAGCTTCTTCCGGGTTTAAGAAATCATTTACAGAAATTGTTGCCCGAAATAGTCCATCTATTCTAAAATGTTTATTAGTGATTTTTACCGTGCATTGATTTTGGGGTTGTTTGGTAAGGTTATGTGGAGATGATGTTGATGGCCAATTTGTATTTATACTAGGGAAAGGTCCAGACACAGAGATAGCGTTGCAGCTGTCAATGAAATTTTGTTTTTGTTGCTGTAACGTAGGTCAACAGTCAACAACATGATTTGTAGAGTATGATTTTTTTTAGAATAAATATGAGTTGGAATAGTTAGACTGGTTTAATAAGATGCCCTCATTAAATTCTACAATTTTGATACTTTATTTGTGTTAATGTATATAAAGTATGGACATTCACTTTAAACAGTGAATAAGTATTTACTGAAACGAAAACATTAACAATTGACAATAATAAATAAAAGAAACAGAAGTACTTCATTGCAACAATGAGGAGAATTCCAGGTGATGATCCTGAGAGGTTAGAAACGTCAGAAAGAGATGGTTATTATAAAAGCAACCATCACTAGGCGTAATGCAACTATGTGTATTTTCAAAATCGCGAAGATGAAGGATATGAAGTTGTCTGGAAGGAGCGATTTTATCAAAAACCGTTTGGCGATTTTCTCGCTAAAATCACGAACACGATGTTTGACAATAACTTTGAAAACGTAGACTTAAAAAAGATTTTCTCCAAAAAAGGAGTTAGCACTCAAATAAGATCTGTATTAAGTGATGCCTATAAATTATTTATGTTTTTTATAGTTCATGGTTCACAAATAATTTCTTAATATTTTGCCGCATACTTTGTAAATCGACAAAATATTATGTATAATATAATAACATTTGGAGAGTATAAAAGGTATAGACAAGTAAACATTGTCTCATTTTGCTGTTAGTGACGGTGAGCCAGCATAGGACGGTTTGGCAAACTTCCTTATAATATTGGGTCTATACAAGTTCTCTAACTTAATAAACAGTCTAATCTATCTATCTCATTCTAGTCTTCTTGTTCCATCGAAGACACAACCAATACCGAGTTTGGTAGATAACTGTATTTTTTGTTTTGTTTTTGTCTTGCGTTGTTGTTTTGATTGCTGTTTGGATGGAGAGAAGCAAAATGTACACCAATAACTGCTCTTGATTGTTCATCTCTGCCCTAAACTGAGCATATACACACTGAGCGCTGTACACGCCCTAAAATGACATTGATCAGACCAAACCGATACCACAAATCATTAGTTGACTTTCTATCTTTTGTTACTCGTTTTGAATACATTTTCCAGTCATAATATAATGCATAATAAATTGTTTGATGGCCCAATATATCTCAGACAAGAAAAATTTATGTTTCGTATATAGAAGGTTTCGGTGAAGTTGTAAGAAAAGTTAAGATAAAAAGAGAAGACGTGAGAAAACTGAAGGCTTTGATAATAGAAACATTTACATTTAATTTACGTCATAATTATGAAGTACGATCAACTATGAATCTTTAACTGGTATCCTCAAAATCTCAACTTCAACTGGTATCGTCGGGTCAGCTTTGACCCGAAACTTTAAATGCACATTACTTTTAAAAGGTCATCGATATAATTAAAGTAGATTTAGTTTTTCTTAGAAAATTTATTTAGCAAAAGAAAATGATGAATATTAAATTTGTTTCATTAGATTAAGAAAAACAAAAAAAAAAAAGTTAAAAAATGCATAAGTTGCAATTTTTTCCCCATAATTCTGCAAGTACTGAATTATCATGATGCGAGTATAACATACTTGTTTTGTTTTGGTACGAAAAAAAACCTACGTTTTGTTGCCAGTAAAAACAAACGATGAAGTTCCGACGGTAGTTATTTTTATTTGGAATTATATAAGAGGGGTTTTCTTTTTTATTTTTTCGTAATGTCCCTGAGAAAGACAAATTTAGCTTTCCTAGTTCACGGACCAGCTTAACTGTACAAATATTTACTACATAATATTTAATATTATAGAATAATATTAAAAAATAGAGCAGAAAACAAACTCCAAAACATAAAATTAAAAAATATTGAGAAAAAAAGTTATAACGTAAATACGTTATACCTTTTAATATAAAGGTATAACGTAGTATTGTCGGGTCGAATTTGACCCAAAACCTATATTTTATTTACTTGCACAGCTCAAGAACGACTGATTTGTATGGTCGATTGTTGGTGAGGATGAAAGAGGAGAATTCAGAGAAGGGGAGAAGAGAAGAATCCGAGATTTGACCCGATGATACCAGATGAGGGTTAATTGTAAAGCCGTGGCTTTGACCCTTGCTCCCAGATACATCCGATACTCTATCAGGGGCTTCCTTAAATTGCGGATAGTGGAATATCCATCGGATAGAATGGTGAAATAATAAGCAGCCGGAGACAAGAAGGGCACATTGCCGCCGGCAAAGTGCGGGGGGCGGTCTGAGCTTGAACCAAGTGTAGATGAGTGTCGAGTTAGTACAGCCATTAAAAGAGTTGGTGACTTTGTGAGGGATAGACATGACTGTCAGCTGTGGGAGAATCAGCATTCTGACTAAGAGGAAAATAACCCTATATTCCTAACCTTCCTGGATGAAGGTTGAAAATGGGTTTGAAACCCGCCCCAGATACCAATCGATGGAATAGATAAAGACAACGGCTTCGAAAACATAGCTTTATAGGCTTCGCCTCTGACACCTCAGCAATCGAGGTTCTCTCTAAATACATTGTGTTATGGTCCTAAACTCAGTAAATCATTAATATGCAAATCGCATAATAATGAAATAAACAGTAATTTAGTAAAAGTAAAAATTAATTGTACGAAATACTATTTTCTACTCACAGAAGAGGTGATGTCAATGATTACAACCACAAAAGCAACAGCTGCTAGTAAGGCGGCCAATTGTAAGAAAGGTCGCAGCGTAGCGATAGGGCAGTATTTGGTCGTTCCTCACTCACTCAAGTTCCACGGATTGTAAGTGGAATTCTTTTGGGCGCTTTTATCACTATTACCGTGTGTGCTTAATTAGTAAGTATTCTTTTGTACATTAATCGCAAATGAATTAAATATTATAAATTTTATATTGTCCTCTTTTTTTACACATCAGTAAAGCATTCTGAATCTGCATTTGTTCTATTTTACCTTTACAAAACTTCCTTTTAACATATATCAATTCTGAAATGTCTTTAAACTGTATTAGTTTTTTATTTTTTTTTATTTTTATTTTTTGGCATTGGCTTCCGCCATACAGCCAGCATCATTGTCTAGGTGCTTATCACTAGAATATCACTCACTCTCCATTCTTACCTACAAATACATTCGCTTCACACATTCATCATTCTACTATATACCGATATTTACATAAACTACTGCTAATGGATGGAGCAGCACTCTGTGCTCCTGCCATCCTTCTACGAGCTTAACCAAAATTAAAATCACGTAATCCTTCTCTAAGCATTTTCTTCCATCTTTGTTGAATAGTCACCTAAACAACTGTATTAGTTTGTTTTTATATTCTATATATTGAATAGGATGTGTACAAGTAGTTTGGTAGACAAATTAAAACCTGCCAGTAACGAAGTGAAATCAAACCCATTAGCTGTTTAGAGATCTGTGGTTTACATTCAAATTGGTGGTTTACACTATCCTAATCTTTGTCCGTGGACTCTGCTAGTTATATTCTTAATTTCTTATCGATACAATTTAATATTGTAAGACAGCAGTACCTATTAAATCAATTATATGAGGTTTAGGACACTCCTAAGAGAAACTTTCCTACACTGAAGCTGTGATTACTAATCTGAAGCAGAGATATAAATCCAGGTAAAAGTGATAAATATTTTTCCGTATGAAACTCATCCTAAAATTGAATCAATTGTGGTAACTAATAAATAGCGAGTCTTGCTACCATGCCAGTTTTAGAAACAATTTATTAGATGTAAAACAAATATCAACAATATTAGTACGGGTTAAAAAATTAAATTAAAAATAGTTATTTATTTAACAAGTGTGGAAAGTAGTACTTTTCCTCACGCGAGGCAGGGTTTGCACGCACGAGCGAGCGAAGCGATGCGAGTGCAAGTGCAAATTGCCGAGTGTGAGGAAAATACTTTACACTAGAGTTAAATATTATATTTTTTCTGCAACCATTTATTAACTAATAAAATTAAAAATTTCATTTTTACAGTCTACAAAAAGTAATTTATTTATTATAAACATTTATTGTTATATTACAATTATTTACATTACTTACGTATTTACATTACTTATTACATTTTCTGCTGTTTCTTTTATTGATGGAGGAGTGTTTTCTAAACAGGAATCACTAAAATCCATTTTTAATTTATAATTAAAAATATCTAATTATTTATTAAAGTATTATTTTTATTTCTATATTCCTTTCAATTTTTATTTAATTTTTTAAAATTCGTTTTTTAATTATTTAGTTACGTTAAAGCTTATTAAAGTTTTACAGAAAATATTTATGTTAATAACAAAACTTCTTATATCAAGGAAGCACAATAAAGTTTTTCCACTCACTTGTGCGGAAAGTGACACTAATGGGAATTTCCCCCCCACTAGTGTGGGAAGTTGGGCATTCCACAGCTGATTTTAATTGAGTAATGAGAACTTCCCTACATGGTTGCAGAAAAAAATCTTTTATCTTAAACTCATGGCCGGGCTCAATTATGTTGTGTTGGGATTTTAATGGGCACCCATTCCACTTACTTTGACGGTGTGTTGTACAGTTTAATAAGTATTTCATAAATAACCGCAGGAGCAAAGGGAAATGGTATACTTCTAATGTTTGAGTCAATCAAATATCTTTAACCAAGACACAAACCACATTTTCAATTAATCCAGTTTTCCTCCTAACTTCTAGTGTTTCCCTCCCAGTTTGGAGAGTTCTCTTTGAATTATTAAAATATTGTAGAAACAAACAATATAATGTTGAAAACTTGTGGAAAGTATTTTCAGACGCTCGTTTAAGACAACATGCACACTCTCTTCGCTTGAGAAGAGATAACTTGAACGCTTCGGGCAAAAAGTGCAATTTTAAAATAAATAACTAATAAATTTCTAAGGTATGACGGTAAAACAGATGATTTAAAGGTGCACTTCAATTGCTAGTCTGCTGTTCCTACTTCAAGTACTTTGGGAACTAACAAATAGAAAATTCATTACACTTTTCCCTTAATTCAAAATTAATTAATTAATATACTTTGTTTAATATTATGTACCATTACTAGGGAACGGATTCGTATGTATTTACATATTTTTTTCTAGGCAATTTACAGACGTTTTTCAACTAGAAGTATTCATACTGACACTCTTTAAGCCGTTTGAGTCTACTTTTATTTCACATATTTCCACATATTTGGATGTTATCGCATATTTATACATATTTGATTAAAATAAATAAATATTTCTACATATTTAATCAAAATATGTACATATTTTTTCATATTTTTCATTTTGGGCATATTTTCATAATTGGGAGGTGGTTGACAGGAACTGTGAACCACAGACTGTAGGGCTGTGAATCACAGTGGGTACAATGGTTATTGTAATTTACACAGAATGCTGCTAAACAGTGATGGGCACTTGTTAGTTCTTTGAAGTTGTCTGACGTTGTCTGTTCTTTCAGCTCGTTCGTTGAAGTGTCCAATTCATTTCGTTCGGTCACTTAGTGTATTCTTTTTTGGGTGAAATGCCACGAACATCGGCCTCAAACAAACAACTGGTAGCTAAATATCTTCGCGAGTTTCCAGCAGAACTTTTTCGAAGTGATGGAGACATTTTGTACTGCACAGCTTGTGACAAGCGCGTTTCTTGCTCTCAACGTTCCCAAGTCACCCAACATATTGCCACCGGATCGCACATAGAGAATAAAAACAGAAAGAAAGAGAGGACGTCCTATCAAGCCTTCCTTACATCTCCATCATCAATTAAGTCTACTCTGAGTACAGATCTGTGTCGGGCTTTGGTTAGAGCAGATATCCCTTTCCACAAACTTAAAAATCCTCATTTCAAGGGATTTTAGTCGTTACAAGTCCATCTTACGCCCAGATCGTCGTCACTTTACGTTCCAACATTTGAAATTTCATGTGGTTGCAAACAATTTCGAAGAGTGAAGTTTTCAAAATTGAAAATTTAACACATCTTTTTATAAATAGTAAAAATGTTCTTTGTTGTATAAATCATTATAACTTGCCCCCCCAAATTCCATTTTCATAAAAAAAAATGTCCATTTTACTTAAATATTCCAGAAAATATTTTAAGAAAATCACATATTTTACACATAATTGACGAAAATAAATGCATATTTTAATTAAATATTTGGCATTTTTAAATACATAAAAATCCGTTCCTTAATCATTACATTACCCTCACTCGGGCTACTTCAACTTAGAAGCATTAATAGCAACTTTAATGCACTTATCAAGAAAAAAAAAACTAAATTTATCTTGCAGTAAATAAGTTTCATAAAGAAAAAATGGGTTTACTATGAAACAAACTTATCTCTTAGATAACCTAAAAAAAGAAAAGTTAACTGAGATTTTACTTCTTAGTTTGCGCAAAATTGGTGATTGGGAAGGCTGTGCAAAAAAGTAGACTTTAGTGAAAATTTAATTAAATAAAGAATAAACAAAACGTTCGTTCATTCCAGCCATCATTTCCGGGACATAAACTCAATTTTTTGCACCAATTAAACTGAATACTTTGTACTTGTAAACTGTACAATTTGTAATGATATCAACTGATTACTATAATCGCCTAGAAGGGGCTTGATGTCCACTTACCAAATTAGTGTCATGTAAGGGGGCGGAAAACAATATTCTTTACTATTAACAATTTCCCTTATAAATAGGCCCTATTCGAAGTCTCGCCAAAATTCATAGCCACTGCACTGTCACCGCTCATTCTTCATCTGACTGTTCTCTATAGTAGAAATATTCTCTATTTCCATTCGTAATCGCATAAGTTCAGTTCTCTTCCTTCTGGTAACTTCAGCCCCGTCCTGATGGATTATAAATCCAGCATGTTTTTTCTTGAACATCCGGGCAGCTTTCAGCACTTATAACAAATCTTCGAAATAAATAAATAGCTCCAGCCCAGAAGCATTGAAAGTATTTCTCGTACTTACAAGAATTTTCTTTTTAAAATTCTCTATTTACTGCTTGGGTATGAATGATTATTTAGCGTGGTTGGTTTGACATAGTGCTGCACGAGACCGAGACGAGGCGAGACTTTATGCAGTCTCGATCTCGGTCTCGGTCTCGGTCGCTCAAGTCTCGGTCTCGGTCTCGTCGAGATATCTCGGTCTCGGTTTTTTTGAATTTTTGTTTAAGCATTAAAAGCGGTTTGCTATTAATAATCTTTTCAAAAAATGTTACTATTTTCTAATAATTATTTTAATTTATATATTGGTAATGAAAATGTGTGTAAAAGAAGACAACTACTTACACCTCAATGCATCATATATTACTATTACTGTTATATATCTTTATATAATTTCAAGAAGATGTTAAAAACGCGCCAAATGAAAGACTCAAATAACAAATCTGCCTGCTATAACAAGTCGATTCGTGAAATAAAAAATACAAACTTCCCGCTCCATTAGTTATGGCTGTTGATGAAGATAAAGAATCTGATGATTCACCTTTTGACGACGACGACGACGACTGCATCAATATTTTTGCACCATTTGCTCAAAAATCAGCAAATATCACCGAAGCATGGAAGACAGAAATAATTAATTACACCAAATTAGACCAAGCACCAGTAGACGTTGACATTTTAGAATGGGTGGAAAACACTTGAGAATTCCTTCAAAAATTTGTCTAGAATGGCAAAAGATATTTTTAGTATCTGTGCAACTTCAGTGCCATCGGAAAGATTATTTTCGCAAGCTGCGATGATAATGACCAATAGAAGATCTTCTCTAACTTCTGACTCAGTAAAAGCTCTTTTATGTATCAATGCTTGGGCAAGGTGTATCTTAAAAACGAAAATTTGTGGCAATATTTTTTAGGTGCATAGATAGTCTTTTTTTTCAAATTCACTAATTCCAAAATTCTAAAATATAATTCAAATAATATCAAAGTTCAAAGTATTAGATTATTAATAGTGAAATTTATGAAATTGAATGAATGAATAATATGAATAGTGAAATTTAGTGAATTTATGTAAAAATTATGTAATTCGAAGGGGGCCGCCACGGTAGCCGAGTGGTGCGAGACCTGCGAAGCTAATGTGTATTGTGGTACTGGGTTCGATTCCCGGTCTTAGGCCTTGGATTTTATTTAATGGTTAATATGAGAAATTTACAGTAAAGTATGTTTGCTAGTCGCCTCCGTCCGCGACACCTAATTGGTAGTTGGACGTAAAGCCCCGCCTGAAAAAATAGGCGATTACTTTACTTTGCTTACTTTACTTATGTAATTCGAAGTCAAATAGATGTAGTAATATTGAACATATATAATAAAATCGTATCTTTTAATAATTAATTCAATACCCGTAATGATTATTTATTAATAAAGAACACAATTTTATAATTTTGTAGCTAAAAATTAATATTTGAAAAACCGAGACGAGACCGAGATTTCTCGACGAGATATATATCATGTCTCGATCTCGGTCTCGGTCTCGGTCTCGGTCTCGGTACCGAGATTTGTCTCGTTTCTCGTGCAGCACTAGTTTGACAAACTCCAAACTCTGATAAAAATCTTATAAATGATACATAACTATCGCATTTTGAAATCACCGCACATTATTCCTTATTAATGGTAAAATTCATGCATACAATGCTCAGCTAAATTTAGAATATTAATTTATACTTATATAAATATATATTACATGCTGGAATTCACAAAATTACTGCATGAATAAAATTATTAATAAATATTTCTTCGTATAAAACTTCTTCCCTGTTGTTAACATGTATTAATTAAAATTTTAACCAAATCCCTGCAAAATTCTCTGCCTGAGAGGATTTCAAAGCCTATTAAAAATTATGAATTCGTTTAATTATTTATTTATTTCTCGTTTATTCGCATTTTTTTTTTTTTTTAATTATTGTGAACACTTGCTCTTGCCTTTAAAGCCTTGGTTTCATCAGTATTCGTTGAAACACAAAATTAAGGCTTACCTTTGGTAAATAATTTTTCTGTTAACTTACTTAACTGGCTTATCTTCTCTTGATTTTTAAGTTAAGGTGTGAGCTGGTTCCAAGATTCCCTAGAAAGATTCTTTTTGCAAAATCAATACATGTTCCTATTTGTTATCCAGATTTCTTCCCTGCTTCAAATATGCAAGTTCTCCCATGGTTTGTGTTGCACCATGGTACGTATGTAACGCGTACAAAGGTTTAGTATTGGCAATTGTTAAATGGAAATTTGCTATCATATCAATTTTATAAATTTTTGGTAACAATTCGTCGGATGTTCATTTATTGACGTTCCCTTAGACCGAAAAATGATTTTTAGAAGACAGGGCACATCGGAAGCCGCAATAAACGTTTGGTTAAAATAGAAATATCTATTTACTAAATTGATTTTTCACTTTTTTTTGGGTGATTTTTTATTTTTTAAATGCCCTAAACCAGGGGTTAGCAACCTATTTTAAGTAGAGAGCTATTTCTCCTTAAATAATTTTAATAAATCTTACCAACAGCCGCAGTGATTAAGAGTAAACAATAGATCATTTATAATCATAAATTATTATTTTATGATATTCTACAACATTTAAATCCAGTACTAGATCTTTATACTAACAATGGAATCTGGACTCATTTCCCCTCTCAACCATTGTATACCAAAATTCTAATTTCCGGTAATATATGTCTTATCTCTTGTGTCCTGTTAAGGATCGTTAAATGTTTTGCCAAAATTCCGATTTTTTTTTGTATTTTGTTTTGTTTTCCATCATCATCTTGATCATTCTGAACTTTCATTTCCTCATGTTTGTCCAAATTGAGTATAGTTATAAGAACATTTAGCGGAGACAAAAAGTTGTTAAATAAGAAATGGTTATATGCAACACGCTATCGTTGCACGTTATTAGTAATGGCGGAAGTTATTTGAAAAATATGGGTTATTGTGGTACGTGCTTCGTACTTTGAAGCGATATAACGCTACATCAGCATTGCTGCCACTCACTAGAAATAGCACTTAACATTTTCCCTTGTTACTTCCTTAGCAACAATATAGACACACGCTTGTCTAGGGTTATATGTACTTCACACGCACCATTGTATCGCATCTTCTGTGCTTCTATCTATTGCTCTCTACCGCAATCATCTTATATACAGATTATCTCGGCCGTCTCCTTGTTTGCGCCATAGTACCCTTCTACACTCTATTCCTCTCTTAAAATCTTCTCACGAGTTTTTTTTTCCTTTTTGGGGTTATCGCTCTTCCAGGGGTGAGAGATATTGATAATCACATTGCTATTACAAGCCGACTTTACATAATTTCTACCTGGCAAACAATTTTCTGTTTTAAACATGGAGTTTACCCAAAATGTAACTAACCTTAACATCGTTATATTTGGAAAGAACTGTTCCCGATTTAAACCTTTGACTCGAACAAATTTATAAGGTAAATCCAGTTCTACACTCACCCACAAGAAAGTGAAAGTAAAGTAGAGTAAAGTAAGGCCTATTTTTCCAGGCGGGCTTTACGTCCAACTACCAATTAGG
This sequence comes from Rhodnius prolixus, assembly GCF_049639745.1. Lineage (NCBI taxonomy): Eukaryota > Metazoa > Arthropoda > Insecta > Hemiptera > Reduviidae > Rhodnius > Rhodnius prolixus. The sequence goes on from NW_027411592.1 coordinate 20,713,401, forward strand.
TGTCATGGACGGTGGCGACTAGCAAACATACTTTACTGTAAATTTCTTTTGTATAATAACATCCAAGGACTAAGACCGGGAATCGAACCCAGTACCACAATACATATTAGCTTTACAGGTCTCATCTCTTCACCGCTCGGCTACCGTGGTGCCTTGAATGTCAAGATTCACGTGGTGTCTATGTTGAGATTCTCGTAGTCGCTTGGTGTATGTCCGAAATATTAGCTGAATCATTCTAGCACTAATTGCGAGTGTTGAATTAAAAATATTACGTTTTGAAATCATACTTTATCATTAAAACATGTTATTATATTATATATGTCAAAATAGGTCAAAATAGCACATGCTTTACGGGTCTCGCCTCTAACCGCTCGGCTACTCAAAAATTCAACTTAAAACTGTTGAACTTAAAACGAACACCACATTCTAAATGAGAAAAGAAAAAAATACCAATAATAACTTAAGTGATTTTTAATTAAACTATCTTATTTATTGCAACCACTTAAACCAAAAATTCGATCTTTCACTGACGTATTTAGTGAATCCGAATCCCAACATTCATCTAGCAAATCTTGACATTCTCCAAATTCGGTCTTTCACAGGAACATACATATCCGGATTATGGGATCCGGGCTAATCAAGGTGGAAGGAGAGTCCTATAAAGAAGTATAACCAAATTTCTTGATACCCATCAAATCTTTCACCAGATAGTTATAATCGTTAAACATTTTGAGATGTTCTGCGGTTACTAAATAATGTTCATTAATCTGAGCCATGATAACTGCATGCATTTAAAAACAAATTCACTAGTGGCTCCGTAAGTTGGTAATAATGGTGTATTGTGATTTAAGTTTTCAAACAAATTGGTAACTGAGCTTTCAATTGAATCGCCATTTCTTTTACTCCAAATGAACAATTAACCAGAGATTTTCGCTGATATACTTGATTAATTAAGATTTTAGGTCTAGTATGACGAACTCAATAGACATGTTAACTTTTTTTCTCGAGTCTTCTTCTTTTTGCTGACGGTTTGTTTTCATTGCTTGAGTCTCAGCGTATACTAATCATGATCAAAAGGGATTTAGGTGCAGCAATCTGATCTAGCAATGTAATTAGTTCAAAAGAATCTACTGTCCACTTCATAGCCGAATCCATAAATCAATTTAATTGATCAGCTGCACCATTCTCTAATTTGATTAAATATGGCCTATTTGCGTGGCATTGCCGCTATCAATTGACTTCAGAATTTCAATTCTGGATAAGAAAATGTTCTATATTTATTTAATTGTCGTGCATGGCATTTAGTTTTATTATTTTAAATTAATTGATTATTTACTTCATTCATAATTATCAATCCAATGGTAATATTTCTGATTTTCTTTTTTACTTTTTATTTATTAATTTTTTTAAAATTTATTTGTTGTATATTTCTACATTTATAGCGAAACAAAACTAGAATTTTCTAACCATTTATTACTTATTTCTGTATTATGACACAGTTTCTAGCAAACGGATATTTATTCTACATTGTTTATGTAAATTCTATAATATTATTATAACTTTTATTACGACTATTATGAGCATCAAAATGCTTATTGAGAAAGTTCTGGTGGAGAGATGGTTATAAACTTTGCTATAAAATGTTATTGAAGTGTTAAGTGCAGTCTCAATATTAGTATAACAATAATCGATATTCAATATTTAAGTTAAATTACGATTTTGAAGTAAATCGATGGAGTAAAAATGCTTTTCACTGCATAAATTTACTTATTAACGATTTTTAGTTTAGTTGAAAAAAATTAAGTTTTATGTAAATTTGACGAGTGTGTGTTTTTTATGTAGTTTGGTCTTGTTTCTGATGGTAAGAGAAGTTGATTGCTGTTCGTAATAATGAACCCCTAGTATAATATAAATCGTGTACTTCTTCAAATTTGGCTAGATTACAACGTCTGCTAGAGAACGAAGAATATAACACAACAGATTTCCCTCAAACAACTGAAGACTTATATTTGAGGTATCAAGTCGAAAATTAGATATGAGCGTTTAATTTGTGATTCCGAGTAGATGTTAAGAAAGAGAAAGTGGAAGGCGGGTGCGCTGGACCTAATAAATGGAGGGACCATTTCCCGCAATGAACCAGCAGGGAGAGAACTGAAGGCGTCTTCCAGCATCTCAGCATCCGATCTGTATTAGAAGTTGGTTATATTATTCGCGCTTTAAGGATGTTAGAAGGCTCAGGGGATTAGAGTAGTATAGATTATTAATGTCAGGCGTACTAGGCGTTGTTGCCTACGTAGTGGATCGCAGGCTCCCTATCTAGGTCACCAGAGAACCCTAGTGAGACTGGTAAAGAGATATAGAGCACATTAGATGAACACAGATTTAGTTACAAGTTTCTGCTATAACATTAGCCATCCTCTCTGATATGTATACATCCATGGAGACCACTAACATCCACCAGTTAGCTACTACACCACTACAGCATCCTGGGTATAACGGGAAATTCTACTATATATTGCCCCGTGGGTGTGTATGTACGTAGTAATGAACTCTTACGCATTTAGTTTTAACAGTTAAGCCTGTAATTATTTTGTATTGTAGTTTCATTATTTTGTTTTCATTATTGTGAAAATTGTTATCCTTTATTGAAGCTGCCGTTTTTCCAGGACATTGTTCTATAATGGAAGACTGGTTGGCAGGAGAGGTGGGTTTAATTACAAAATAAGTCTCCAACCGCTAATCTACAATTATGTAGTTTGGTCTTGTTTCTGGTGGTAAGAGAAGTTGATTGCTGTTCGTAATAATGAACCCCTAGTACAATATAAATCGTGTACTTCATCAAATTTGGCTAGATTACAACGTCTGCTAGAGAACGAAGAATATAGTGCAAGTCTAACGCACTCACCAATGTCATGAGAGACTATCGACGAATGAGCAACCATTATGGTCATAGTCGCTTGCCAATTAATAAAGAATGCTAACGCGATAATACTTAATTAGTCTCAAGAACCGCTCAAAGTTCCCAACCGTAATTAGGAGCCTTCCCTTCATACAAATGTAATGGCAGTTCAAGGGCATACCCATCCTTCTCAGAGTATTCGTTTTTTACCACCCACTATAAGTCTTTTAATTAGCAGTAACCATTGTTAACAAAGCATCAGTTTTTTTACTTTATTTCAGGTTTGTTCATATTTCAAATATTTATTTATTTGCGTAGGTTAGGTTTGAACATTAATCATTTTGTTTTCTATTGCCTGCAGCTGTCATTTTATTGGTTTAAAAAAAGCCCAGCCCAATATTTTCCTTCACCAGTCCTATCTTTCTATTTATGTTTTGAAGATCATCAGCCTTTTTCTGTACCCAACAAGGGTATGAGGGACTCTTGGGTGCTGCAGATCCTTTGCTCGCTCTGTTCATTGCCGATGATCGCTCTCTTTCATTCTCTGTAACAGAGCGTGGTTAATGTCTGTCCTGATGTGTGCTTTTAATGTTCGCTTTTGGTAAATATGCTTGTAAGTAATATGTTTTCGTATTTTCGTCTAGTTTTCCTGTTTATAAACATTTATATTTTGTATCAGTATTTTGTTGCTACTAAAGAATTTGTAAATGCACTGCAGCATTTCTGGATTCATGATGGATAGAACACTTTTAGTACTGCAAGGGCACTTAGTACTGCAATCTGTACCTGCGCAGATAGGTCGTGTAAAAAACTAATCTTTTTTTTTTTCTGCACTTGGTGCTTGAGAAAAGCTCGTCCGTAAGGTAAGGTTACACCAAAGTCGCATAATCTTAGAATAAAATTGCCTTTCTTTCCCTTCAAGAAAAACCAATGTTTCAACGGGCTAACAGCATTGTAATTGTATTGCATTTGTTTTTATTGTTCATGCAATTCTTGCTAAAGCTGAGTTCCTCCTTAGGTTGGGCTATGGTTATATGTTTTCCGGATCGGATAGTTACATTTGGTTGGCAGCAAGTTTTTCATTATTTACAAGTCCTGAGCACTCTTTCGACCTCAACAGCTGTAATCTGATGCCACCCGCTTTCTCTCAGACGAATTGCTATGTCCTTAATGATAAGGACTGTTTTGCCCTCTGGTAGCTTAATTCTTGGAATTGCGAATTCTCGAATCACTTAAAATAACAATTATATTGGTGCTACAGCTGGTGAAATTTTTGCTTTGATAACCTTTTCCCAGATCGCTGCTACATTCGCCGTGAACATAGACGCAATATTTAGTGAGCCTTTATTTCGCTTAAACTATGCTTGGGTATTCCTCACCGCTCCACAGCCCACATCATGTTCAAAATTTAGTCAATTTCATTCTCTCCACTCTTCCACAAATAACAATCATAAACACCAAACACATTATATGAAAACATTTTCTAACACATAACATTTTGAGATATTCTTGAAAAAGATTTTTTTGAAACATTGAAAATGGGGGCTAAATCAGGGTATATGACTTCCTGTGAGAAGTGTGTAGGGATAGGGAAAAGGGCTCAGCCAGGAGAATAGCGACGAAATGTGAGCTGTCCTGACGTAGAGTTGGCTATCCAATAGCATCGATTATTACCACCCACTGTGGGGAAATAGCACGACCAGCCCCGCCTCAAAAGTCGTCTGAGTGATATCTATGAGTGCTAGTGAATTGATGCTCCACTAGCCAGCGGAGAGGAGCAACATTTTACCTTCCACGGCAGGAAGTGGACGTAGCTGACTTCAAAAATGATATAATCACAAAATGTACGGAAATGACCGTTCTTTTCCTGCCTAACTAATCCAGGACTTCCTGCATTAATTTTTTCTCATTACATCATTTATTAGTTAATATTTCCATCTACAATGTGTTTTGAACGCTGTACACCATGCTCTTTCTAATTTATTCAAAGTAATTATTTATTTCATATTATGATTTTATAAATTTGTGTTGGAAAAATGATTGAATTGCTGAAGTTGAACAGAATATCTGTACCGTTAGTTTGGTGGTCAAATTCCCTGGCACTTCTTTAGGTACAGTTCCATTGTTGGAAAGAACACATGAGGGTAGTAAAAGAGATAAAAGTTTAAGTATTGCAGAGGAGTTATGTTGCACGAATAGAGATAAAAGTTAGATGCTGTAAAGGATACAACGCTCCAGATGAGATCAAATTTAAGCATTGTGAAATAGTAATGCTTCTAAGTGAGTTAAAAGCTGTCGTTCTATGTGAAAGGGTACTTTCTGAATTGACCTCAAACCCAATCTTCAGCTAAGAAAATATCCAAGGGTTTTTATGTGGAAAAAATCGTCCTGTAATAAGGATAAGAATTATCCATTGACAAAAAATTTAATAATTTGAATTTGTGAAGTTTGTTTTTAAAAACCTAATTTTGGAGAGATTGTACTAAGCTTGACAGAAAAATATTCTTTTACAGTAAACGGTGTAGCCCAGAGCTAAAGGAATACTATTTACACCAAACGAACTCGAAATGCAGTACTTGCCCTTGTTCTAGATTCTACAGTTCCTTTTATGTAAACGTAGCTTTTTGAGAAAGGAGTAGTAGGTTATCCTGAACTACCAATTCTACTCGCGATAAGTAGAGAAGTAAGTAAAAAGTAAAGTAATGCCTACATTTTCAAGCATGCTTTACGTCCAACTTCCGAAGCGTAATATCGTGGACATAGGCCATTAACAATTATGCTTTACCATAATATTCTCGTATTAAACCTTTAAATAAAAGCAAAGGTCTAGACCGGAAATCGAGCCCAGTAACCACAATACATCTTAGCTTTACGGGCCTCGCCTTTAACCTTTCGGCTAACGTGAGTGGTTATCCCCACGTGGTTTCTAGAAACCGAGATGTTCTGCCGATGACCTCGTCTCATGGTCTCTAGAACGTCTAGTCAGACTACTCGGGCCAAGCTTTCCAAATTATCAAGTAGAGAAAGCTTCCAATTAGGGTAGACAAGTTACAGCACTTCAACTTTAGTTTTAAATATTCCAAAATTTTGTATACATATTGCAGAATAGTTGAATTTTGCTTATTTTCTAAAATCAATAGTACTTTTGCAAAACACTGGGAGTTTGAGAGGTAGGTACAATAATATAAATAATTTTGTAAAATTTCTAAGAACCTAATATTGGAAAAGAATTGACATTTATTCAAAATAGTTCTAATAGTTCAGCAAAGATTCCAGAGAACCTCCCTTATCATCAAAGAATTTTAATGTCGCCGATTTTTCCTGTTGAATTGAGAAATTATATCAAGGATTTGTGTTTAAGATTCGAAAATAATTATTTACGAATTTAAAATAATTATTAATGAATACATAAGATAAAAGGCAGAGACTGGAAGAAAAACAATTTAATTTTTATTAATAAGTCCATTAGTTGTTACTTCGTCCAGTGACAGAATGAGTGAACATTTGACCAAACTAACGTTCAAGCGACTCTCCCCGATCTGAGCTTCATTTGGTACAGATTCCACTCGGATTGAAATCAGATGTTATCACTTTTCAAGTTGTCTTATTAAATAAAAACTATAAGTCTAATTTTTTTTTTCATTGTCAAATTGACAAAATTATTTTTATCAAATCATTACTTCTTTAATCTGTTATTGAAAAGCATTTCGTTTTTTTCTTTTTCTTTTTGTATTTCACACATCTGTGTAAATATTAACTCTTTTTTTACTTTATCTTACAATTCCGAAATTGTATTTTTATCTATTGGTCTAATTAATATATTAATGAAACTAGTTTGGCATGAGGGCGTTTATAGATGTTGCGCAAGCTTTTCTCCGTGATTGGCATCGTGGTTTACTGTTCAAAATTAGAACAGATTTACCTTTTAGTTTCTTCTTTAATTTGCGCTCTCACCGTCTCAGGCAGATACTTTCAGGTCATCAATGGTTCATCGATCTTTCCTTTCTCCTCAGTTTCATACGATAACAGTAGGAAAGAATCTACCCAATAGTAGCACTCTCTAGTGAGTGGAATATTGACACAGGTCAGTCCCCAAGGAAATCTAACGGCCCCTGGCGGTTCAGTCAAATTGGTTAGATTTTCAGGAACAGCAGGAGAGACTGTCTGAAAGGATTAGATCAATGAGTTGGGAGGTTATTATTTACGATATTTTGTTTTAAAGAGTCTTGCGGAGAGTAAAGTTTGAGACATAAAAAGAGAGAGTTTTTGTTATCGGTCAGTGTGATTTGGATTGGAGTGACAGAATACATAATTCCAACGATTTCTGAATTCCATAACGCATGTCTGTAAGTTCATATTGGTTCGACGTTTGAATTTACACTCTTCAATTCTATTGGTTTTATAGAATTTCTTTCAAGTAGTCGGTAAAGAAGTTTAGCACTTTTAGCCATTGCTTGCCTAACTAGTGTTGCGGTATGGGTTCCACGTGAGGCATTTGTTTTTGAACAGACCAGAGTAACGCTCCAGATTTTTTTTCAAGAAAGAGGATTGCTATTGAACGTAAGAGGGCAGGAAACCTACCGCCAAGGTAAACCTCGTTTTCTATGTGTTCATTGTTATTCGCCACATCATAGCCAAAGTGTTCTATTTAATGTTAGTGAGTTTCAAATTTGTGGCAAGCTGTTGCTGGGTCAGTACTTGTAGTTGAGTCGACAGCTTATTTTCGGAACAATATGGGCGGGCGTGGGATTGTTTACCTGTTGTGTTCACTAGGAACAATAAAGGGTGTACTTTACTTCTCAGTTTACTGGAGTTTAGCAAAAATGTGCTAGTTATTCAAAAAAGGGAATAATTCAACATTCCTGCCATATAAATGTATATACAGTAATTATATTGGCGCTTTGGTAGCCGAGCGGTTAGAGGCGAGACCAGTAAAGCTAATATGTATTGTGTGATACTGGGTCTTGGTTTTGGATTTTATTTTATAGTTAATAATAGAAATTGTTGGATGTATGGCGAAAACCAATGCCAAAAAATAAAAAAAATAATAGAAATTTACAAAGAAGCATGTTTTCTATCCGCCTCCGTCCACGACACCTGATCGGTAGTTAGGCGTAAGGCCCGCCTGAAAAAACTAGCATTACTTTATTTTTTAAAAAAATATATTTATTACAATTGACTTATTAACAATTTTTGTTTAATTTCTGTTTCAGGTGAGATCTGTGCATTTAGAAAACATATTTCTACCTGAAGATCGTCCGGAGATTTGCGTTTAGAAAGGTTTTTCATTGATTGTTCTTAATTCTAGTTTTTCAACTATTTGTATATCAAATTTGGTTTGACAAGAATCGAATTTCTTTCATCTATTTCTTTTTTGATGCTTCTTTGAATATTTCTACTATTTTTTTTCCAAGATCTTCCTTTGAAGACAGTTTTCATTTATTAATTGTTCTAATTCTATTCTAATATTAATATGAATATTTAAAGACAAAAACAAAACAAAGATTTCGTCCACTAATTGAAAATTCTACCTAAAAATGGCTGGATTAGAGGGCGTTTTTCAAGAGCAACGAATTAAATTTTGAGTATTCCATTCTTATAAAATATTTTCTGAAGGAATGTATAATCCGCTGTTGATATTAATTAATCAGCACTATCTTATTCCCTAACAAAATGTTTTATGCTAACTTTATTTTAAAACGCTGTTCATCAATTTTGATCTCTGATTTTTTTTAATCCCGTCGTGATTGGTTTTTAGTTTTTTTAATGCCAAGGTTTCGACTTCAGAGTCTGGGTCATATTTCTTTATTAACATTCTGAATGCTAACTTTATAGATTGGTATGGTCTTCTGTACTGACATTTTAGGTACTCCGAGTCCAAGTTATAATTATTAATAATTATAAGCCGCAAAGATGACCTAGTCGCTAGATCGAAAGCTGGGCATTATAACTAATAAACAAATTATGATAGAGCGAGGCAATAGTCTATATGCCCCTTAATTGAAGACATTTTAATGCGTCTGACATTGGGGCATTTAAAATACTAAAGACTTCATTCTTTTTACTTATACTTAAATTACCTTATTAATAATTTAACGCTAATTTGAATTTATCTATTTTAATCTCTCCAGTCAGATTATAACTCCTAGTGGACTCTTTTTTATCTTTATTTTATCCAGTTGATTAACTTTTTTAATAAACAGAGTTCATTTACATAATTTCAATTTGGTCCTACTCTTGATACGAGCTAGGGCGGCTTGCTGGGGCTAGTCCAGGCTGCGAACGAAGAAACCCTTAGGGTTTCATTGTCAGTAAGCAAAGGAATGGACGGACGGTCGGTGGAGCAGATATGGTTGGTTCTATCCACCAGGACGGCTGGAGACCGAGAGAGGTCTTATTTCTAGTGTTATAACCTTATCAAACAGTTGATGTTGCCGGCTGGTGAGCAGCTCGCCGTCAGACTTGCCCTATCGCCAGCAGTGAATCTCCCTGGAGAGAAAACTGCCGGAAGGTAATCGTATTAACGTACCACTCTCCCCTCTTTACAGTAGGGCAAAAAAGGACGAGCTTGAGGAAACACTGTTACAACGGCGTGATTATAAAATAAAAAAAAAGCAACTAAAGAAGAGGAGAAATTCAATCTAGGCTAAAAGGTTGTTTTAAAATAATTATAATTTCCATTTATAAATAATGCCACTTGTTTTTGTTAAACAATTTTTTTTTTATAAAAACGTGAAGAAACTTCAAACATGAAGTGCAAAGACCTAACATTCGAATCAGGCGATTTTACTCGAGCAAACCAAGTTGTTCGGTATTCCGCTGACTTTAAGCCTCTATCCTTACAAAGCTGGTAAACAATTTTTCCCTTAAGGCATCTAATCGTAGTAGAATCGGAAAATTCATAGACGGAAATTTCTATTGTTTCATAATGTTCATAGTTCTCAGCGGGGGCGCCACGGTGCCGAGCGGTTAGAGGCGAGACCTGTAAAGCTAATATGTATTGTGGTACTGGGTTCGATTCCAGGTCTTAGGCCTTGGATTTTATTTAATGGTTAATGAAAGAAATTTACAGTAAAGTAAAGTTTGCTAGTCGCCTCCGTTCACGACACCTAATTGGTAGTTGGACGTTAAACCCCGCCTGAAAAAATAGGCGATAACTTTACTTACTTTTTAGTTCTCACCGATAAAAGCGATAAACATGTAAAACGCTTAAAATGTGTCTATATCCTCAGGCATAAGTGAAGTCTAATTCTTTGCAACAATCTGATTAATAACCTCTGTCAACGGATGAAAATCCGAAACCGATCAGGGGTACAATACACATGCGAGCTTCAAAGGTCTGGTACGAATGGGATTTGCAGGTCACTGTGGATCGGTGTTTCCCAACGTGGGGCCCACGCCCCCCAGGGGGGCAATTTGATAGTTAAGGGGGGCAATTCGAAAATGGACTCGACACGACTTTAAATGCAATGCTAGATATCGGTGCCAAATTTAACAAAAAAAGCTAATTTTTAAATAATTGCGGTAAATAATTATTAGGTATAATTCCGTTTGACGAGACCAAAATATCAACTGGGTGATTGGCGTCGTCAAGTAAACTTCGTCCGGGGTTCACCGCGGAGCGTGCAGTCTGCCGCGGGGAACCCCGGACGTTTTAAAAACTCGCTAAACAGCGCAGTTGCACTTAATTGGCCCATCGCTGCATATCAAATATGCAGTATCAAGAAGAACTCGCAGAATTGCAAAATGATGAGTCAGTTAAAACTTTATTTAATATAAAAGGAGCGATGGCATGGCTTTGTGAGGAAACAGAAATCAAATACCTAAATTCAACCAAATGTGCAAGAAAACTATTGCTACCGTTTCCATCTTCATTTTTAGCTAAATGTGGATTTAGTGCTGTAAATGATTTACTGGTAAAAAAAAGAAATCGGCTGGATATAACACAACGTGGAGACTTGAGACTGCATCTAACCAAATTGGAACCTTATATAAAATCTCTGTGCAGCAAGCATCAAGCGCAAGGATCTCACTAAATTAAAATAATAAATTAATATAGAAAAATCTGTATTAAAATTATTTGGAATTTGAATTTCAGTTTTTCATTATATGTTTTGAAATTTTACTTACTGTGTTTTGTTAACAATTTCAGAGTGATTTCTTCCTAGAATCTATCATTTATGTTTCTTAAGTGAACGAATCAATTTTTTAATTTTAAAAATTATATATGTTACATAGGGGGGCATGAAAATTTTATAAAGGTTAAGATGGGGCATGACACAAAAAAGGTTGGGAAACACTGCTGTGGATAGTACAATTGCTTACATTAAAGGGAACATTAGTGATTTTTTTTTTTACTGTAGGGTTTGTATCCGGTTTAGTTTTGAACGCTTTGCTGTTCCGTTGAGTTCAAGTCGAGATTGGAGAGAGCAAATAAGATAGGCTCTTGTCTCTTTTATTTTTAATGGTCAGTTTTGCACGTTATTGCAGAATTTGGTTGGGTTCTACTAGTTTTAGTCTAGATGATGGATTTTAGCAAGTTGCTTGTTGAGGACGGTATGCTGGCAGGATAGGGGTGTTAACCAAACTGGAGGGAGTATTTTTCTTTTTAGAGTAATGGATGAGTATTACTTACATTAACCTGTATTCTTTACTTGAGGAACCAAAGATCCAGTACATTGAGATAAGCCTAAAAACTCTAAAAACACTTTTTTCGGACTTAAAGGACTTAATCACAGGCATTTCCTGTGAAAAATAGTTCCGAAAGTTAGGCATACTTCTCTTCTTCCAGGTAAAAGAGCTAATCTTTATGATCCAAAATTGAAAATGAATTTTAAAGTTCTTGTGGGATTCCATTTTACACATGCTCTTTAAAATCCGCTCTAATCACACACAAACTTTTTTTGCGAAAATATTGTCCTCAGAAGTAAGTGAAAATGTAAAACTAAACTAATAGAACATAATGGAAATCTCTACTCCTTACTCTACTGTTAATAAGAACAGTCAAAGCAGCGTACATGTAATTAGCTTTCTTCGTTGGTTTTAAAACGGAAAATTTGCTTAAAATATGAAAAAAATAATGCGTTCGCCAAATGTTCACCCTTTTGTGGATCAGCAGTTTGCATTAATTATCGCCTCAGGCATTTAACCACATAATGGTCCTAACAAATATGTCAGCTGAATGTATAAACAAAGCACTGAATGTCCAGATTGAATTACCATGCTATGTATTCAATCAATCCATTAATATCCGTTATTAGATGAATTCCTTTCGTTATGTGGATAATGAGCAACCTAGGTTCGTTATTAATTTCTGTATTGTTACATTACTGAAATTTCATTTCAAATATCTCATTAAATTTACTTTCTCCTACTCCTACTATTGTAACAGAAAGTATTGTAATCGTACATAATTTCGTTTTTTAGTTTCCTAACGAAAATAGCTGTTTTGAGATCAGATAAAGTGGTTATTAGGAAAGGTTTGTCGTAACTCAGCAGGGGATGTCATCGTATGATTTTTGTTAAGATAGGTACACCGTAAGTCTCACTTACTGCATAAAGTTTTTTTTTTTTTTTTTAACGATTTTTCAAAAACGTTTTTAACGATTTTCTTTGGACAACAAGGAGGTTACGCTTTGCCCTAAAAAATATCATTTTTTATTTATTGTTCTTGCTTGCCACAATGTATAATTATATTAAAGGTCAATGATAGTTTTGGTTTTCGACGGTTGTTTACTGATGAATTTTGGGGAATATTGAGAGGTGCGGTCAACAAATTCACTAACAAATTTTGTTTCTTTATACCAACGTTTCGGTAAATATGAGTATATTACCTTCTTCAGGGGTATTGTAAAATTTGTGGAGTTTAATGTTAAGCTACATCATCATAACTGTTGACAGTTATGATGTTGACAGTGTCAACTGTAGATGCTGATGTTAAGCTACATGATGCTGTAGCTTAACATTAAACTCCACAAATTTTACAATACCCCTGAAGAAGGTAATATATTTACCGAAACGTTGGTATGAAGAAACAAAAATTGTTTGTGAATTTATTTACCGCACCTCAGTATTCTCCAAAATTCATTGAAAGTCAAGTTATGAGTTTCCAAATTTGAAGAAAAACGGAAAAGAAAAATTTTTTTCTCTATTTTTCCTCCACTCAATTTTTATTGGTACATGCTATTGTACTCCTTAGTTTCCTTCTCCAGGATCTCTAGAGACATTCTAGAAAGATCTATTGGAAACAGCCGGCAGGTATCACTACTCGCTGATGATATTCTGAAGAAGACTCCACTCCAAACTCACAGCAAACTGGATGGATGCACTACACCCCCTCCGGCAATTTGCCACTACTTAGGCTTTCCAAGGAAGCCTTCTTTGGTAGTAGTCGGAAGTTGTGGATAACCACTCTCTGAAGCCAACTGAACTTCCTCCGCACAACGGATGGCCCTACCAGATGAAGATAACCAATGGTTTAGAAACAGCAAGCCGCCAGTGAGAGATCACCCACCATTCCTTCCCCCACCAAGGTCTTCTAAGATATTCTGAAGAAGATTTCTTCGAATTAAAAGAATCTTGATGGATATGCCCACCTAGGTAGGACGGATACACTCACAGACAGCATTCGTCGTCTTTCACCAACATTTCTCGTTCCATGTAGTCCTCATTACACACTCTAGTCTCGTTATAAGGTAGTCAACTGGAAAAGTGGCTAACTACAAAAGCCATGCAAAATTTCGGTGGCACAGAGGTGAAGACTGTAAACCAAAAAAGTAATCGAGATCTAATTGCTAATCATTGCGGAACGAAGTCTAGCAAAATGAGAATATTAGTGATTTTTTCTAATTTGAGATATCATTAGATACAATTCATTCTGAAAAAATTCTCCTTAAAAGGTATCTGATGAACAGCGACGGGTCATTAATAACTTACAAAAGGTTTTATAGCAAGTACTAAGTATGTTATCTAATATAATATTAAATTTGAAAAATCAATAGTTCTGCTGAAGTTCGTGGTTTGAAAAATCAATAGTTCTGCTGAAGTTCGTGGTTTGAAAAATCAATAGTTCTGCTGAAGTTCGTGGTTTGAAAAATCAATAGTTCTGCTGAAGTTCGTGGTTTGAAAAATCAATAGTTCTGCTGAAGTTCGTGGTTTGAAAAATCAATAGTTCTGATGAAGTTCGTGGGTGTAGAACTTCAAGGTACTGGGGTCGCTGTCACCCCAGCTATTCTTAAATTCGTTCCCTACGGTTATATTTTTAGTTTTGTTTTCCAAATTCCCCTAAATGTATTGGCAAAAATTTGATGAAATTATTTAAATTATTAATTTGTACATAATTTATAAATTTTAAAATAAACGCCTAAATGCGGTACAGGTGTAGAACAATTAGAAGTAGTGAAATTCGTTTTGAGCTTACTAACGAAATGTAAACCATATGTGTGGTATGTAACGATGGACGGAGTGTTACTGTATATAGTAGTAGGGAAATGGTGTTTATTCAGTGGGTAGCCGGTAGTGAAACCCATGGGTCACTTGGGTTCTCTCCAGTCACTTGACCCACCTTACTACCACCACCCTACTTCTAACAACGATCCCATTTCTCGTTCTATGTAGTCCTCATTACTCACCCAAGTCACGTCATACCCTCATTTTCAAGTCCTTACATGGACCACAATGCCATACAGAGCTTCAGCTCCCATAAACAAACATGGCCTCTTTACGCAAATAGGATCCTTTTAAAAAGTAAATAAAAGTAAAATTGGTGCTTACAACTGCATAAAAGAACAAGATGTACTAAATAAAAGCATACGTAGGTATATAAATCGAGTTAGTGCACATATTATTTGGTGCGAAATTTCCTTTAGTGTACACAAACGATGGGGCTTAACGTTGAAAAGAACAAACGCTTTCGTTGTTACAGTTTTTGAGTCTGAGTTCCTTCTTAATAGACGTATACCTCGTTTGTTAAAGGCAATCACCCACACCAAGAGTTAAGGTAAACGTTTGAATAAACAAGAACAAATACAATTGTACTTTAAGATATATTCTTTAAAAGAAGAATATTAGCAACAATAATAAAGAGGAATAAAATAAAATCTATAAAAGTAAAAAATTACCAGAAGCTAGTATTTTATAACATTAGAAAATGTAATACTTTTATCTATAAAGCATTAATTGTTTATACCATAAAATTTACTCAATACTCGTAGTCTCTTTAAGATACCATCTTTCATCAAGAATTCATCTAAATTGAAGAAGATTCAACACATTCTTAACATAATGGTTAAAGTAGCAAAAATTTTCCTTTAGAACCTGATGACTGATTGACTTAGAAATTATTTAAGTGATAATTCTGTGCTCTTTGAGAAAATTGTTTACTAATTGGCTCATAGTTGGGAAAATTAATTAGATAACGAAATAGATCTTCATTGATATTTCCTTCACCACTATTCTGCATATTTGATTAGACACAAATCATAACCTTTAGTTGAGCAACTAATTTAGGTATACAAGGCATTTTAATTTCAATAAAACCATTTGTATTACTTTATTTGAAAAGGATCATATTAGTTACTGGATTAAATTTGAATTATGCCAGTTTCTGATTGAAACAGCTTTCACTAATTGTTGATGCAATATTGCCAACATAAACTTCATTTTAGATTTAAAGGATTTGTTGATTCTACAAATCGCTAAAATCAAAATCTAGAAAGAATTGTTTCATACGTGAAAACCAAATCAAGCAAATGCCATCTGTAATCGCAGATGCGATGATATCTGCGTGATACTACATTTAAACTTTTGCAGAACTAGTCCACAGTTATTTTAAGCGCAGTTATTAATGTGTAAATCGGGGTACTGTGATGCAGTTCTTCAAGTTTCCATTAAAAGAGAGAAAATGCCAGCCAAATGCTAAGATTTATCCTGAAGAGAAGCCCTAAGTAGGTAAATGGCTGGATGTAGAAAAGGCAAGAGGGAGGATCGGGTTGGAAGATGAGTTGGCTGATCGTCGATAACTGTTAGCCTATGGAAGGAAGTAGTGGGATAACTCTTTACGAAGATCAAGGTGATTAAAAAATTATTAGTTTTCTAAAAAATAAAATAATGATACAAGTCTACAGCTGTACTTTAAAAGAAAACTTCGGAGCCAACAGAATTAGCATTTGAAATATTAGTTATTTGAAGTTAATTATTACAATATTTGAAACTAAGTTGTACTTGGAGATCTAATCAGGAAGAACAGAGAGAAAATGGGCTAAGATCGCCCTGCACCTCTGTATTCAAGCTTCTTTAATGTATATGTGGGCTCAAAGGAAATTTTAAATTTAGGTATTTTTTTGAATTGAGACTTTCACTTTAATCGGAGTGACACGTCATTCAGTATTCATTGCCAAAATGAAAAAGGAAAAGTCACAGCAGCTTATTTAGGTTTTACAAAATACTTTTTTCTGCAACCATGTCGGGAAGTTCTCATTACTCAATTAAAATCAGCTGTGTAATGCCCAACTTCCCACACTAGTGGGGAAAAATTCCCATTAGTGTCACTTTCCGCACTAGTGTGTGGAAAAACTTTATTGTGCTTCCTTGATATAAGAAGTTTTGTTATTAACATAAATATTTTCTGTAAAACTTTAATAAGCTTATTTAACGTAACTAAATAATTAAAAAACGAATATTAAAAAAATAAAATAAAAATTGAAAGGAATATAGAAATAAAAATAATACTTTAATAAATAATTAGATATTTTTAATTATAACAGTTAAAAAGGTTATAGTGTTACCTTGTAGAAATTTAAAATGGATTCTAGTGATTCCTGTTTAGAAAACACTCCATCAATAAAAGAAACAGCAGAAAATGTAATAAGTAATGTAAATACGTAAGTAATGTAAATAATTGTAATATAACAATAAATGTTTATAATAAATAAATTACTTTTTGTAGACTGTAAAAATGAAATTTTTAATTTTTTTAGTTAATAAATCTAATGGTTGCAGAAAAAATATAATATTTAACTCGAATGTAAAGTATTTTCCTACCCTGCCTCGCGTGAGGAAAAGTACTACTTTCCACACTTGTTAAATAAATAACTATTTAATGGCTTAAGAAGGAACAGTATCTAAAAAATTAAAGCAGTAAAATTTTACAAAGGACTTTAGGATAAAACAAGTAATTGTAGATCTCCTGCATAGCAAAACTAGGCCTCCTTTAATTATGAAGCATTAAAAGCTTTGATACAATTTTTAGTTTAAAAAAATCTTATATCCGATAAATTTTAATAATATTAATAATAAGAAAAGTAAAAAGCTTATTTAGTTTTGTTTTTTAATTTAAGGCGCGTTAACATCTGAGATTATTGGCGCCCAGTAAGAAGTTAATGTTTTGTTAATGTTAATGTTTAACTGAGTTGCGTTAAGTAAAATATAGAATTAATTTAAATATCAATTTTTTATATAAATAGAATAAAAAATAAATAAATAAATGAAAAATAGAATGGTGGTGATAAATAATGTACTTTGCAAGAAAAAGGCTGGGGTGGTCACGAAGATTATCACGGAAGAATCAAATTAATGGAAACGTTTGCGTGCTAATTGTTTGCAAATGAGAAGGTAATTTGGCCGTAATAAATTAAATGCATTGAAATAATTTTGGGAAATAAAAGGCAGTACAAAGATGCCGCCCCTAAATCTGAAATTAATTAAAAAATTGTTTTGCTATAAAATTAATGGTCAAAACAATAAAAGGGAAATAGCAGCTAATAAGAATAAAAATTATTAAAGAACCTGGTTTGAATTAAAATTTCGCAATAGTACTTATATTATTACAGACATACATACCTAACTGTATAACAGTAGTGTGACATGTAATGGTCTTTATCTCAAATGATAAATGTAATTGTCTAGCTGAAGATGGCCATTAACACTGAAACTTCCAAAAAGTAAGATGCGGAGAAAATAATGAATAAAACAAAGCTGAGCAAGAAACTCAGATTTGTGTTTACGTTCATTAATACAATCATTATGCTAATTATACAGGGTGAACCAGTAAGTATTGTCCATAGGCCTACTGTGTGAAGTACATCTAAAGTGGAGTTCAATGACGTATTGGCCAACTTCATATTTTCCACTATTCTTGAGTGACGTCACTTTAAAGTTTTTTTCTAAAATCATTACTTTTTTTTCAATGAAAATGTTATTATTCAGAAATTTTTAGTCCGAATTCGATTCTGGTGACACGGTTAGAAAGATAGATAAATTTTCTAAAAATTGATACCATTTCGAAGCATAAGTTATTCTCCAATCAGCCTCAATCTTCCTCCGATTGCTGGAAAAATAAAAGTAATCGAAATTTTTAAAAAAACTCATTAGGCCCTTATGTGATCATTATGAGACCTAGGTGCTGGTACTTTTTATAAAAGTTTCCTTGTTTAATGGGCTTTCAAACGGTATATCATTTTCCAGGATTCTTTTTATCTTCGTATGAGAAATTACGTTTGTTTTACTAGAAAACGTGTTTACGAGCACTCAACAGTGTTATGGTACAATAGAAAATTTTGAAACCAAGTCTAACAGATAAGGGAATTTTATTTGTAAGGCACCTGTATTGGTTGTATTGGTTAATATCTAATTCAGATTATAAAGATTATCTGTTAGTGGGTTCAAAGGGTTGTTAAGGCTTATTCATATTTTTTTCTTTTTCAACAGGGTAGTTGTGAGTGAAATTGTAATTTGGAGTTTTTTATTGAATTATAAAAATAGTTCTTGTTTAAAATATTTCCTAACATTTTCTCAAATATTTTAGAGTTTAGATTTTTTTTTTTAGTGCAATTTGTAACCTTTGACTTCCTTATTTAAAGATAGCATACTTTAAAATTGACTATTGGTCCATCTAAAAGAGTTTTCAATGAATTAAACAGCTTGGTAACTAACACTCTTGAGTGCCCGTGAACACGTTTTCTTGTAAAACAAACGTAATTTCTCATACGAAGATAAAAGGAATCCTGGAAAATGATATACCGTTTGAAAGCCCATTAAACAAGGAAACTTTTATAAGAAGTGCCAGCACCTAGGTCTGATAATGATCATATAAGAGCAGAATGAGTTTTCTTAAAAATTTCGATAACTTTTATTTTTCCAGCATTCGGAGGAAGATTGAGGCTTATTGGAGAATAACTTATGCTTCGAAATGGTATCAATTTTTAGAAAATTTATCTATCTTTCTGAATTCGGACTAAAACTTTTTGAGTAATAACATTTTTATTGGAAAAAAGTAATGATTTTAGAAAAAAACTTTAAAGTGACGACACTCAAGAACAGAGGAAAATATGAAGTTGGCCAATACGTCATTGAAATCCACTTTAGATGTACTTCACACAGTAGGACTATGGACAATACTTACTGGTTCACCCTGTATAGCCTGAGTAACGCTACAGATGTACATTATTAATTGTGCATTATATTTGCGAATTAAATCTAATTATGTTTATGCTTTGGAAAACGCAGATCTTTCTCTTTATTTTGTAGCACTGATGAAGAAGGGAAGTTAGTTCGAAAGGTTGGCATAAAGGAAGCCAGAGACACCCGCACAACACTTTTGATCAGCTGCGGAGTGACATTAAATTAAAAACTTATTAACCAACAACTTTATAGAATTTTCTTCTTTTTATAAAATAATTTATGTATTAATAAAAAAAATATAGTAATCCATATTTTTCCAGGCGTGGTTCTACGTCCATCTACCGATTGATATCTTTAATAAAAATAAGTATGTAAAAACACTTTTTTCTTAAAATATGCGGTTATATCTAGCGTTCGTTTAGAATAAATTTTGTATACTTATTAATTGTGGTTAGCTTGAATTGCTTATTTTAAGCTGCTAAATATGTCTCCACTCGACGCTTCAACACATTGCAATGTATATTTATATTGTACATCCTCAGTTTAGAATTCTCTTGATAACTATGTGCTACACCTGCATCGACACTCAGTCCAGAGTCCAATAGATGCACTTTTTGTCCAGAGCACATGATGTCGCTAGAAAGATTAGTTAAAAAAACCAACTTCAGACAAGTCATTTCCCATTTGGATCTAAGTTCAAATTTCATGTTCTAATCTAATCTTCTTGAATTTAGAAGTATATTATCATATGTTTCTTCGCAATACTTAACGCACCAAAGTAGGAGTTTGCCTGACGCTCGATTGTCTTAAGTAGAATTTGTGAATCATAATAAAGAATCATTGTAACAAGAAATTGCAAGAGAAGTCTCCAAACAGAAATTGCTTTGAGAGTATTGTAACGTCCAAATCAAGGAACAACGACCTCAAACAATCTTTTCCTCATTTTGAAAACTTTTTTGAATTCTTTGTCTTTTAATTGCTAGATTATCGTGCTGCACGTCTCTCTAATACATAGATTTTTCTAAAGAATGAAGCGACAAGTAAAGGGTAGCTCGGAAGTGAAATAAATCTATTTTTTTTGTCTAATTTCGGGATAACTTCTAGCATATTTTAGGGGAATGAAAAAATATTATTTTTCGTGAGGTGGTGGTGGCAGTGTTGTTTTAAGTCGCCAACAGTGCGGCCCGTCAATAATTTAGAATATTTGCAAGTGGCCATTTAAAAAGGTTGCCTAGACCTGGTACAAAGAGTTGTTTTTTTTTTAATACCTAATTTCAAGAATCGTAGAATAATAGAATTTAAAAAGAAGAACAATTAATTAATGATAATAATAATAATTGTTAAATAGTTTTAAGATTTATAAAAAGGAAGTTATAATTGTGCACATCTTATCACTGAATTTGGTTGCCTAAGAAATTTATAGCTTAAAGCTTCCGTCTTTGATATTTTTTTTTATAAGAAATTTAGTAATAACTAATACTATAGTAGTAAGCATGGAATAAGGAAAAAGGTAAAAGCAGGAGAGAAAAAAGGAAGGAAAATTGTGTTTCTCTCGTGAGTGTGCGAAGTAGCGACCCCAGTAGGTCAATAAAATCTGGTATCTGAGAAATTACATTCCTAGTGGTGGCTTCAAGACGAGGGGTACGCCAATTCTAGCCAATTTCTCCAACTGGTGTCTTGGACGGGCCCAGGTCGATCTCCGAACGACAGCTCGTGTGCGTGACCAACCTTACCCCCTCTAACCAACTGCCCTCCGTTCTTCATGAACTCTATTCCCCATCATTCCTCTCACCAGTTACTCAGTTCATATTTAAATACAAAGATATATTTAGAATGAGTGCAGCAATATTATGAGCTTAAACTAGATTTTTGCTGACATTTTACTAATGTTCATTCTATTACAATTAAATGTTGTATTGAAATAATTAGATTTTTGCCCCCCCCCCCGTATTCGCTAAATTTTGGGGCTATAATTGAAATAAATTTAAAATTCGAAGTTCAAATTTCAATTACTAGAGGAAATGGTGGTAATCTGGAACAGTGCTGGTATTATTATGGAACCCTATAATATTTAGGTCGCAGATGATTGTGTGTTAACAGTATCTGGCTCAAAATGTCGCTAGATAGCGGTAGTGTGCAAAGCAGGTTCAACTGTTATTGCAAGTTCATCTTGAAATTTACAATTTTGTTTTTATCGATTCTCGAAAACTTTAAGAAGGCAAGTTCAAACTGTTATTTTTGTTTTGTTATCAAAATAGTGGTAGACAGTCCATAAAATTGAAGGTTCTAAATCTGGCGATTGGAGGAGAGTGAATTTGAAAACAATAGTGCAAGACTAATATATAAAGCTAATAATTGCCAGAGAAAGCAATACAATTTTTTGGAATGTCTAGCATAGATAAGTCAAAAACAAAGAAGAGTTCCATATTACCACCACTTCCTCTAGCGATTGAAAAGTTTTTTGAACATACTTGATTCCCGCACGGTGATTCTGGGTTCGCATCTAGCTACCACCTTCCTTGGAGCTTCTTATAGCTCACCGTCTGGTGATAAGACAGTGATGTAACGAAAGAACACCGTCTAGAGGCCGGCAGAGCGTTGATAAAAGCTACGGGTACTTTACATCTACTTCATTTATTTAGGGAGAATTGAAGTGAGTATCTTTTCTAAAGTAGGGCATCTAGGGACATATTGTACGGTTCAATCATCTGGTAATATTTGATAAGAAACGTCTAATCTTATTTTTTGCTCCTAATCACAATTCCGAGTAGAAAGAATATAAGAACACCGGAAATTCGAATTTTCAAGATAGATTTGACACGTTTCCTGTTATTTTCTGTGCAATAACCAAACGGTTCATTTGAAGATTGACAAAACGTTTGGTAAGTTATCAGTTTGGTTTAAAAATTTTTCTAAGTGACAAACCAGATAATAGTCTGTTTTTTTGGTGTGGGGGGGCTAGCTGTGATGTCATTTTTCCTTAGATAATTACAATATTAAACAGTAAATATTTAATATTGGAAACAGGCGCCACGATAGGCTAGACCCGCAAAGCTAAGATGTATTGCTGGTTTAGTAGGTTCGATTCCCGGTCTTAGGCCATGGGTTTTATTCAATAGTTAATATGAGAAATTCATTGTACGAAGTATGTTTGCTAGTCTCCTTTCTCCACGAGACTGATTTGGTTGTTTGGACGTAAAGCCCCGCTCAAAAAACAGGCATTACTTTACTTTTTTATCTTATTTTTTTTGAAGACAACTGTGTATGTGTATAGAAGAAGAAGTTTAGGTGTTCACAACACATTTTTAATTTTATTCTAAAGCCAAGATAGTAAATTTAGTTTCTTGATGCAAAAATAACTATCACTCAGGTTTGACTTACACTTAATTATTATCCTAAATATAAATAATACATTATGCGGTTAATATTGTATTGTTGGAAAAATTTGTAATTCTTATAATAAAAGATTAATTTCGTAATTACCCGTCAATAGCCGTGTATATGCTACAGTAACAAACCTGCGGAAGTAATATTTGGAGATGAAATAATAAATATGAGGAAGTGAACGCACATATTTCATTCTGCCGCTATTATTTATGGTATTTCAGCAAACTAGAATGGTGGAAACAGAAGGAACTACTACGCCATTACTAATAGAAGTACGTGCACAAAACTTGGTAGTAACCTTTAATTAAATAAAAGTCTTATATAAGTTGAGTAACAATACGGGTGTCACGGGTGAATTGAAATGGGAAAGTTTGCTGACGTAAAACGTCCGCTGCATGAAAATGTTTAATTAGAAATGAATTAATAAAATTTGATCTAAATTTGTATAATTAAATTAATTATAATTCTTTTAAATTGTTACACTATCTCTCTTCATCTTATTTTTTGCTCCTAATCTGAGTTGATTTATATCCCTTTATTTATGAGCTCTGGAACCAAGTCTGAGATGAAAAATATCTCTGTTATTGCTAATCTCACTAGGTGAGGGAAGAATTGTGATCATACGTATCCAGTTTTGTTCTCTCTGTTTCTTTTGCTTTCCTGGACTTTGCAGATCGCCTTGTAACTCGGTGTTTTATGGCATTTATTGTGAACGTGTATGAAGCTCTGTTTTATGTGGGTATGCTTTCTGATTACTTGGGATTATTATTATTATTATTACTATTATTGTGCAGGAGTGAGGGATGACGCCTATCACACCTTTTTTGATTGTGAAAGGTGGGGTCGCTCCAGAAGAGATTTGGAGCAGATAATCGGGCGGTTGACTCCTGAGAAGCTAGTGGAGGCATTGCTCTCTTGCAGGACTAATTGGTCGCTAGTGGCTGGTTTTGCAAGAGATGTACTCGTCTCTAAAGAAAGAGATATGGGATATAGTATAAGCAGGGTCCCCTGAATTGGGGTAGGATAGAGGCCTAGCCTGATATAATGCTGAAATCACAGCGAATCCACGCTAGGCCTGGCAGTAGGGGGGTGTTTTAGCTTGGGAGTCCGGCACAATGTGCGTAAGTTGCATTTCACCCCCTTTTTTTTAAAAAAAAAAATTATTGTTACTATTATTATTCTATTATTATTATTATTTTTTTTTTTTTTTTTTTTTGCGCATCAACAGCTGAGGTCATTAGCGCCCGGAGCTTTTTCCAGTGCACTGCCGGCCTCCGGACAGTGTTCTCTCGTTACAGACAACACTGTCCATCACCGGACAGTGAGCTGTAAGAAGCTCCTAGGAAGAGAAAATCTAAGGGTCAGCTGCTGGATTCGAACCCGGGACCTCCGCGTGGGAGTCCAGTATGCTAACCTCATAGCTAATCCCTTCCCTATTATTATTATTAATATTATTATTATTATTATTATTACTATTGAGGAGCGTTAAGGATCGCCTGTTCCAATCGAACGGTCTCGGAGCCTGTGGCACTTGTGGTGGCTGGAGTGATCCCCGGAACGTAAGAAGGCTTACGACCTGAGGGAAGTCCTCGGAAGATCGGAGGCGAAGGTGGTGGCCAGGGATCGCTCAATTCGGTCCTGGCATGTGAGGTGGCGGACGGACACCCGAGGCAGATCGACTGCTCGGCTCATTGGCAACCCTTCTGTGTGGGCCGGAAGTGAGCATGGCGAGGTCGACTACAACCTCACCCAGTTTCTTACGGGGTATGGGTGGTTCACCTCGTACCTGTATAGGATGGAGACCCGTCATGCATCTTCGGAGACTCTGACCTCGATGACGCCCATCACACATTCTTTTTGTGTGATAGATAGGCGCCGGAGAGGGAAAGCTTGGAGGAAGAGATCGGAAGAATCACTCCCGAGAACATAGTAGGGATAATGCTCTCCCACAGAGACTGCTGGGACCGGATGGCGACCTTTGTGAAGGCAGTCTTGATAAGAAAGAAGCAGGAGCTGGATTTCCGTCTGCTCCGGTCGTTCCAGAGAGGTATATAAAGGCCGGTGGGAGCTCGTATGAGCTATTGTGAAGCACCACCCTGAAGTAATGCGCAAGTGGTTCCAAGGTTGGTTTCAATGCCTCTAGGGGAGGTGGGATTTTTAGTGGGTGAGAGTCCCACATACCGTGGGCATTCCCCCCACGACGATGCATAATGCATTTTTCCCTCTCCATAAAAAAAAAAATCATTATTATTATTATTATTTTTTTGGCGCATCAACAGCTGAGGTTATTAGCGCTCGGAGCTTTTTTCAGTGCACTGCCGGCCTCCGGACAGTGTTGTCTGTAACGAGAGAACACTGTACATCATCGGACAGTGAGCTGTAAGAAGCTCCTAGAAAGAGAAAATCTAAGGGTCAGCAGCTGGATTCGAACCCGGGACCTCCGCGTGGGAGTCCAGTATGCTAACCTCATAGCTAATCCCTTCCCTCCCTATTATTATTATTATTATTATTGGGACTAGTTGTTGTTAGGTGGCTTAGGGTATTTATCTGTTTTATATTTATTCTTTGTTTTCTATTTATTTATTGTGATTGTATCTATGTATTTGTAGGCTTGTCTATGTGTGTTTTTTTTTTAGATATATATGTATAAAGTTACATAGTTCTATGTATGTTTTGCCGTTGTTTAATATGGAGTTTAAGTTCAGGAGAAGTGTACATGCAGCCTTAACTGTGGAGCCCTATAATACTTGCCCAACCACTAGAATATATTCCGTGGGCTAGAATTATGTGTTCCGCATCGATTTTGACGTCAGCTGCACATTTGGAATCAATCGTGATTCCCTGTTCAATGGGGGACTGAAGTTATGATTGAATCTCAGCCTGCTTATTAAAGCAGAGATATTCATATTTTCGCCGAAGGCATGGAACCATGGTTTATTACGGATTTTTTAAATTTTATTTCGAGTTTTGAGTCCTGCTGAATCCTTTCTTCTTTTTTTTTTTTTCAGAAAATGGTCTGTATGTATGTGAATGAACAAAATATCTCAAAAACTAAATATAGCCGGAAGCTGAAGCCTTATCTAGATTAGGCCCTACAGCGATTAAATATCTCTACCGGAAGTACACTGTACAAAATGGTGTTCCACTTTATTGTTTTCTCGAAAATGGCTCCAATAATTTAGCTTTAAACGATCTGTATTTATGATGGCGCACAATTTTAATTGGATTTGTTTAAACCAATTTTTTAACAGTTGGTTATAAATTGATTAGGTTACAAACAACTAAATTATTACTTAAACCATAAATGATTAATAATTAATTGGTTAACTGTTAACTATTGGAGCAATCTCTTTTTTAAAACGGCTCATCTGGCTATAAAAATCAATCTTTTTAATTAAAACTATGTTTAATTGCTTCATCAAAATGTTAATCAAATATAAACGTGCTTTTCCCACAAAACGTTGCCAAAATTTACTGTCGTTTAGACTGTTTTTGTTCTACTCTAGAAAAAAAAGTGAAGGCTGCGAGGAGGGGACAAAACTAATATGTTGGTTACCAATAATGAATTATTTTGCATTTTTTTTCTCTCTTTCATTCTTTTAATTAAAAGAAAATTTGGAACCGTGGAACAGAAAAAAATGTTTGGAACCGTTAAATATATGTATATACGAGGGTCGTTTGAAAAGTCCGTGCAAAAATAAAAATGGGGGTAAACCTTTTTTATTTTTCAACATAGTCTCCTTTTAGGCTTATACACTTCGTCCAACGCTGCTCTAGTTTGTTGATCCCTTCCGAATAATAGGATTTGTCCAAGTCTGAAAAATAGCCATTCGTTTCTGCAATCACCTCCTCGTTTAAATAAAATCTTTTTCCCGCCAGCCATTTCTTCATATTGGGGAACAAATAGTAGTCCGAGGGAGCCAAGTCTGGAGAATAGGGGGGATGTGAAACGAGTTGGAACCCTATTTCCATTAATTTTTCGACCACAACTGCTGAGGTGTGAGCTGGTGCGTTGTCGTGATGGAAAAGGACTTTTTTGTGGGCCAATCGTGGGCGTTTTTCTTGCAGCTCGGTTTTCAAACGGTCCAATAACGATGAATAATATGCAACTGTAATAGTTTTACCCTTTTTCAGATAGTCGATAAGGATTATTCCTAGCGAATCCCAAAAGACAGTCGCCATAATCTTTCCGGCCGAAGGAACGGTATTCGCCTTTTTTGGCGTAGATTCCCCCTTGGTAACCCATTATTTAGATTGTTCTTTGGTCTCAGGAGTGTAGTGATGTATCCATGTTTCATCCACAGTGACGAAACGACGCTTAAAGTCCTGCGGATTCTTCTGGAACAGCTGCAAACCGTTTTTATTTATTAGATTAGATTCAACGAGGGTTCCGCAGAAATCCTTCGTTCTTTGACTTCTGCGGGTATATTATGGAACCCACTTTATACAGTTTCTCTTCCAGTGTTGTGGACTGATGGACGAAGATCGAAGGCGTGGGCCAAACTATCCTTTAGTCTAACCATAGTCAATCATATTCCGGCCATAGTCAAATTTTCAAGGAAACAAGTTGCAATATTAGGGGAGAGGGGACTACATTTGAACAGAATTCACATTTTCTGTTACAGAGTGCACAGAATCTTATTATTGAACCTTTTTATTTTGTTTTCTACAACTTTAAAGTCTTCTTAACAGATCTATATCAATAAACAGTTGGTACTTTACATACATATTTGTATTTTTTTAATTTAAAAATTTTGTGTCAAATGTTTGTGTCAACCCCACTGGTGGGGTAGCTTTGAACACAATATAAAATAGAAAGAAGAGTGATATTACTTCACTCTGAATCTACCTTCTATCAGTTATTTCTCTCACTACTACATTACTTTCTCTTTTAAACCACTGAAATCTAGTTCAAAACTCAAGAATGACTCAGTTCAGGATGTTGTACCCGAAGTGTGATGGGTTTAGGAAGTTTGAACAAAATATTCGGTTTGTTGCGCTTCTTAATGGTAGGTACGGACCACTTCCCCTTCTCTGCGATTAAACAAAAAAAAAGTCACAAACTTGCAGGTCGGTAGGGCACATTTTAACTGAGATGTTGAAATAGGCCCCCTCTCCTTCCATAAAAGAAAATATAATATCCAACACTTTTTGCAAGCAAATAGAGTTTAGTAAATACTAGATTTAAGTATACGAATTCCAAATGTTAATATGGACTAACAATACTTACACCTTGCCCACTACAATCTTCACAATACACTTCCAAAGCTGCAGCAAAAAATTTTACTTCCACCTTACAAAATATAACATTCCTCAATACTGACTTCACCAACAATGAAAAAGAAGGAAAACTCTGTCAATTATACAACAGGTCTACCACAAAATATGGAGAAAATTACCAATCATAAATGTTTAAACATTTGGTGAAAAATTAAAACCGTTCAAAGGTGCCCCCTCTCCGCTACAATACGCTGAAAACGCTTCAAATCATTGGAGCCATTTTGAAGAACCCCTGAAAAACGTGATTCTTCCTGTTTGGAGATTTAGTTCGCTCGAGTACAGTCAGGTATCGAAGTGGGGCGTAATTTAAATACAAAGTTTCAGCTACCTATAATTTTTATTTTTAGAGATATTTTATTCACTGAAACAAATAAATACGCAACCTTTGCAAATTTCGGTTTAAGGGAAACTAAAAACCGACATTTTGTGGTAATAACTCAATTTCTCCAATTTGACCTGATCACAACTCTTTTCTTAACTAGTGAGGAAAAGTGAAAATATAGTCTTCATCTATTAGAGTGTAATCCATTAATTTAGGCTTGCGAGTTTCACAGGATCAACCTACTACATATTTCCATTCTCTGTATAAGATCCTTGTTTATTTTATGGCCTAAAGAGACACCTTATAAAATATTTATAATTTTATGGACTTTAAAAAGATATTTCTGATAAAAGAGGCGCGCCTCCCTAGGGGGCGCCACTGCATTACTTACTTGTGCATCAATACCTTTTATTTTAATTTTGTTTTCTCTTTAAGAAATTTTAAGAAAAAGCAAAAATTCTCTTTAGAGCAATCTGAAAATGAATGGGAGGTATATTCTCGCTATATTTACACTTCTATGCCATGGACAGTTTTATAATGTAAATGTTGTTAGCAATGATGAATTAAAAATTCAAAGCTGTAAAAAAACATGTTATACTGCAACCTTGAGAATCGTATTAAGGGAAGTTCAGTGAGTTTAATTAATGTTCTGTGGGAATATTTAAAAGAATAAGGAAATGTCAATATTTGATTACTTGAAAAAGGCTTCATTCAGTTTTAAGATCGCCAAGATTTGTAAAGTTTCAGTTCATTCATCTATTTTAAAAGTTTCCTTATCAATGACTATATTTTTGTTTTGAAAATCCATTTGTTCTGGCCGGCCGCAAAACTTGTAGACAGAAATGAATGTTTGAATGCAAACAAATCATGCAGCAGTTTGCAGCGAGCGGTTGTAAAAGATGAGAAGCTTGGAAGTTGGAAGATGACAGTGGTGAGGATTAGAATGTGGGTGTTACCTTCTTCATGTTGCTACTTTTCAGCAAGGTTGTTCTATAAGCTGTAGCCACTAGCGCCACTGGTTGTAGGTGGGCGACACTAGACTCTTTCTTACCCTCACTAAGATAAATAGTTACAGGGCCCCAACCAAGCCCTCTTACTTACCTCCGCATCCTTTTTGCCGAGTTATGAAGTGTACTCCTACGACAAGCCAAAGCACTTTTGACTTAAGTTCTTGGTTTAGTTGTGCAACTCTCCTTTCTGTACAGTCAATTATTTCGTATGAAATCTTCACCCCTTTGTCTTAACAGTTAAATTCCAAATTTCTTTCCTCAATTATTCTTAATTCATCTTCTTTTATCTTAGTTTAAGAAACATTTATCTTATTAACAAATGCTCTTCAAGACTTTTATAACAAAATTAGCGCAATCCGTCTCATTTTATCCAACTCTTTCTATTTATTATTGTTATTTTCAACTTTTCAATTAGATTTTATTAAATATTTTGGATTAATTCTTACGTTCCCCAAGTTAAAACCGATAATGGAAGAATATTATTTATTTTAAGCTTTGCGGACTGCACCTCTAGTTTGCTCGACTGATATCGTTAGTAACACATCATTTTTTTTTAGTATAGAAATAAACATCGAGCTTTACCATTCAACCTTACCTACATATTGTATTATTGTAAAATATTATTATATTGTAATTAGATAAAACAAAAAATGATGTATCGCTAAATTTTTATTTCGTTTTACGAACATTAGTTTGAATATTATTTTGGATTATTTTGACATAAAAAAGTTATGAACTTTTTTAAAGCTTACGCACGAAGGAATGTCAGTTTAATATTACCATTCTCAAGTTATCTCAATATTACATGTCTCAACTGGCACACATATCAAATGTCATCTTGAAAATGGCCTAGATCAGGGGTCGGCAACTCGCAGCTCGCGAGCCGCATGCGTCTCTTTTATCCAAATTGTGTGGCTCTTCAGCCTGCCCAAAATATATTGTATATTTTAATTTTATTGAAACGAATGAAAATTCCATATATTAAAGGTATTTTTTCAAAAATAATTTTAAATGTGATAGGTTCGAAATTGAATAGAATTATACAATATCAAAATAAAGTACTTGACTTATATTGTAAGACTGCCGCCTTTTCATTCGTTAAGTTATTATTTATGAGTTTCTTTACTTTTCAATATATGAAAATAAATATATAAAACATTTAAATGTTAATATATTATGATATATTATCATAAAATCATAATTTGTGAATACAAATGATCTACAGAATTTTTTACACTATCATCCTTGCGGCTCTTGGTAAGATTTATTAAAATTATTTAAGGAGAAATGTCTCTTTTCTTGAAATAGGTTGCCGACCCCTGGCCTAGATCTTTTGTCAAAAGATTGTGTCTTTAGTGAAAAGTATTGAAAATAATATTCAAAGCATTTAAACGTGTTAGACTATAATTCTAAGCATTTATGGTTTTGGTAAACTTTTGGCAAAAAAATCATCCTAAAAGAAATAAAGTACATAATAATTCCTGCAAAATTTATGAAATATAGGCTATAACCACTAGCAATATTTAATTTATAATCATGGGGCATAAACCAAACTATTGATTCCAATAGCTCCTTGAATTCTAGAGTTTAATAAAATCAATTCACCAGAAGAGCGAATAATGTAAAATTACAAAACTATTAAAGAAACTAAAATACAATACATTGGCCAGTATCATTTTATATTCACTAAATATTGAAACAATATTGAAGCTATTGTACAATTGTAGGTCGGGTTGGATTCAATATTAAGTCTGCACGTTAACAATAAAATGGTAATATCTTTGAACAGTTGGCGAGAGTAGAGAACTGACTATTAACAGCCATTAAATTGGGCTAACGGAAATGAAGCCAATATACTGCAAGGTAGGATTCATTTAATAAGTGTAAAGCATTGCATGAATTCCGATAAGTGTCGAACACATGGGAGAGTTAATCAAGTATAGGTATACTTTAGTATAAAAGCCGTTAGGTTAATACTAAAAATACGTTACAGCTGCGAATATAGCGATGAGGCCAATAAGAGTCGAACAGGTTATGTTTTCCCTTGTGAACCCAGAACAGATCTGCAGCTGGGACGAGCTGAGGTACTACACTATAGAGAACCCACCTGTTTTCTTATTCAAACCAACCCACGTACTGTTCGCTCACGCTTCCGGGATGGGCTCCCCACTACATTAGGTATAGTACCTCTCTCTTCTATCACCTGGGACCAACAACCACTTTACTTCAGCTACCTTCACAAAACTACTTTGGTGGTAAAGGCTTGGAAGTGTGGCTAGAATAGAAGAGGCTTTCCTAAATTACAAAGTAGCAGACCGTCTTGTTTTTGCCAGCAAGGGTCGTTCTTACTGTTTACCACCCGACCGAGACACATGAGGCGCACCAATGAATGCTAAAGACGTCATCTTCCTGCTTTCTTCTCATCCCGTCTCCCATCACAAGAACTAATCAACTTAACTCTATTGAGTTCCGCCTTAATAATTCTTCTAAGAATACAAAATAAATATTTGTCTAACTTGTCTGTAAGGTGAAGATGCATTTAAATGCGACGATTAACTAAAATAGAATTCCCCTCCTCTTCCCTCGCAGTAATGAGGTAGTACTGTTGATAAAAAAATAATGAGGTGCTTTCGAAGTAAACGATGAAAGAAACGTTTCATAAACCATCAAAATTACACACAACGATTCTGCTCCGAACAAACACGTATTTACCACAGAGTATTTCTTAAGGTGCACCAAATGCTATTGAGAATTGCCAGAAGATAAAAATATCTTCTTTACTGAAAGAAGATAAAGAAAGCTACTCGACATGACAGGAGAAAAGGGATGTACGACTAGGTCTCAAACTGCCCAAGATCTAAGGATTATGAACTGCCCGAAAAATGGAGTAGAATGGACATTTATTAACTGTCTATCTAGCCAGATATTGATGAACACTCAAGTGAACCACCTAAAAGGAACTATTGCCTGGAGTAGATTTTGTGTGACTATCGACGAGATGTTTTGTGAAAAAGAAATTAGGATATGCTTCGCCCACAGGGATGCTGTCGCCTGAAGAACCACATTTTGTTACTAATGAAAGTACACCATTCGTCTTTAGAAAATGTCGGCGAAAGATTGAAACTAGAAAGGGCTAAGGAAATGTTGAAAAAATAAGGAATTGATGTAGAAGAAAATGTAAAGGAACTAGAGGCTGATACTGTTAATGAGATTGGAATATTTTGTTTATAAAGAAGATATTAATGAAGCATCATGCACCAGGAATCACAGAAGTGAACTCAGCGCCTTGATCATTTTGCAGATTTATAATCTTTCTAAGAATATTAGAAAATTCTAATTTATAGGTTTTTTTACCCCATCTATCAAAACATTAATTAAGACCAATGTTTGAAATTCAAAATTTAAATATTCTTCCTCCTCCTCTTTACTCCTTATTTATAGCAGACATACCTCAACACCCAAATACCATCCTCTCCTCCTTTGCTGACGATACTGCAATCTTATCTCCTCATTCCGATCCTCTTATCGCTATACGAACTCTACAAACACACATCAACCACTTACAGGACTGGCTTTTCAAATGGAGAATCAAAACTAACGTTACGAAGTCAAAGTTTATAGTATTTACTCTCAGACGGAAAATCCTACCTCCCATCATCTTGAACCAAACTCCTATACCAACTGTGGACAAAGTACGCTACCTTGGACTGCACCTAGACAAACGGTTGACATGGAATTCCCATACTAGACTGAAAAGACAAGAAACTAACCAACGCTACAAACTTCTCACCAGACTACTTGACAAACATTCGAAACTTAACCTAAATACTCGTAACAAAAGACTTTTATATCTACTGTTACTGTAGACCTATTTGGTCATACGGCATCGAAGTATGGGGATCAACTAAGCGTTCCAATTCACTACGCTTCCAGGCATTACAGTCAAAAATACTTCGAAAACTTCTTAACACTCAGTTCTATGTATCTAACCTCACTGTCCATAATGACCTCAAAATCCCTTTCATTAAAGATCTTGCTAACAACACATTTTCTCAAATTTCATTCCTCTACCCTCTTATAGAACCTCTCAGCTCATCCTAACCCTCTTATAGAACACCTATCTTCCTCCACGTTACCAGGTAATCCTCTAAGGAGATTGAAGAGAAGATGGCCTCGTGATCTACTCTTATCTTGAGAGCAGTACAGCAAAGCACGTTACTGGAGTGACACCACTGGGTGCCTTCTCCACTCATCATTTTCTTTTATTTCTTTTTTCTTTCACCATATTTGCTTGTTGCAACAACTGTTGCAGTGGTAAATTCCAATAAAAAATTAAAATAATAAAATAAAAATATTCTTGGGGTATATAAAAGTTGTAGTTTTTAATAATTTACATTAGTTTTACAGCCTTATTTGTAATATTAAGTAGAACTATTATTAATACAACCTAGAGGACCGTACATATTGTTCTATCAGTTACTTTAATATCTTTATTAAAGATGCGGTTTTCGCCACCAGCTGGAAAATGAAACCGTTCTCTTGGGAAATTAGTGCAGCCGACTGAGTCTCCTTTTTAGGATACCATTTAATTAGTACAGTAGTGATTCTGTTTAGTATTCAAAATGAAATACTGACAAAAGACCTAAAAGGAAGCCGCGCCTAGGGGAAAATAAGGAAAAACTCTTTTAACTCACACCGCCATCTTTTTCTTACATTTACTAACAAAGGAAAGCATTTTCTCACACCAAATAACTAGCGCCAGTACCGTCTTTATAGTCTTAAAGCCGGATTATGTTATACCTTAAACCTTTTACACCTCATAAAATCTTTTCATTTAATATAATTATTCAGTGACGTGCTTACTATTTTTTTCTAGGTGTAACAAAAAATAAAAAAATAAATAAAAAAAATGAAAATGAAATCGTAACAGATGAGCCAGCGAGAATATTTGGACATTTTTGTGTTTCGTAGATCATTGAGCATTTTGTAGATAACATTTAGGGAGGTTGCAACTAAAAGTTAAATTGATTAGTTCTCATAGAATCATAGTTATTGGAGAGTATTCAAAAAAGGACGAATGATAAAGTTGTAGGGGGGATTGTCTCTTTTATTGGAAAGAGAGATAAGCCACATAAGTGTCTATACATCAGAGTTGGCCATTGTTTCAAATAAACTATTATTTCAAAAAGTTATTTTAAATAATCTAACAAAATAATAATAATTTTTTTTTTTCCTAAAAAATCGCGATGAACTCCTTTTTGCAGTTCTCTTCAAATTCTCCCACGGAATGCCAATCGCCTGAGAGTTCACTACGACGAACTCTTATTACTGTTGCACGACAGAGAAATTGACATTGACCTACATTTACCTTTACCTTTGCCTTTACCAAGCGCTCAACCAGTGACCACGAACATTCCAATCAAATGATCTATAATTCTTTGTAAACATGTAAAATATCCTTCGCTTTTCTCATACAGTCAAGCACTACTATTACTTTGCTAATAATACTCTGATCTCCATCAACTCTCCTCGTAAATACCTTCATCTCATTCACTATCTATCGCCTGCATATTTCTCCTTTCTCACTGCTTGTAATTGTAATTGTCTCGGAGGGTTTTCACTGGACAGCTGCTCCACTCTTGCACTCATCTTTTGCACTTACCATATGTACAAGATGCAAATTTATGCAGTTGTAAATTTTTCAATAAATAATTTTTTTTAAAATTGTTTAAATGACAAAGAATTGTGTAAACACACTTTTCTTGTTATTTATATCACTTTCTCACTACCACAAATTCATCCCATCAATTTAGGGAGTCATTCCTCAAAACTTCTGACAAGAGTTTGTCAAAGTAAGTTGTCCACTACCAAGACGGTGGTCGTCAAATCTTTCAATAAAATAAACACTTTCAGAAACCAACCTCTCCAAGCTGTGCCCTGGATTCTCCAAGAGAACGTTGAAAACATTTTGTGAGGATGAGCAACCAGCCATTATTCTTTGAATAGGACTAACGGTATGATGGTAGAAAGACTGTGCTCGCAAGCGTCACCTCGAAGAACGACAATGGTTGCAATTGCTAATGGAGATCTGCATTGTTTGAGTGTGAGGAAAAACTATGACGAATAACCTTGAAGGACAAGCTGCATTTAAAAATAAATTTTTGTAAATACTTATATCGTTTTACAATCCGAAGAACATCTAAAGTAATTCTGGGTTGCTAGGCAACCAGGCGGCCCTGAATTCATTCCATCTAACAAAATTAAGCGTTTCACTCATTAATTATAAAAAAAGAATTTCCGAGTAATTTAATTAACAACCCAGCTTGTGCCCTTTTTGGTGGGCGGTAGGAGCTGCTTCATTTTCCTGATAAGAATGTTTCCCTTTGATTAATTCCTTAACAAAGTATTACATTTACTTTTTTGGGTTAAATAATTATCTCTTCATCTAACCTCTAACCTTGCACCTTACCGGTAGAGATAGAGACGGTAGTAATTAGAAGCAAACATTTTACAAATCGAGTTTCTGGAAATAACAAATCGTTGAATGAGTAGTAGATGATTTTGGTTAGTAGCTCACGACTTCATTCTAAGTTCTGCGGTGCAGTATTAATTAATATTTTTAGTATGCCTTAAATACTTTTCGCTGGCCCAAAATATGCATAGAAAAGCAAGAATTTTCTGCACTCACCGCTTCTTGCAATAATGCCCTTAGTACCATACTCTTTTCGAAAACGGAATTTCCGCGTGGGAAACCATGTGAGCTAATACCTTCTCTAATTAGGATTGGTTCTTTTTTGTATTAATTCAATGCCATTTCCGTACCATTTTTTTCTTATAATTATTGTTTAGGACCGTATTTTAGTAGAATTTCTTGGGGTAGTATCAAACCATTGAGTAATTTCCAAAGTATTGAGGAAAATATGGTCCGTTGAACGAAGGAGGAAGATGGAGGATCCGCACCCAACTTAGAACTGCAAACTCTGTATGGAGATGTAGACTTCGTTCAATGTATTAAAAAAGGAAGATTAAGTTGGTTAGGACATGTAGGAGAGGCTGGTGGATTACCGATTCCCTAAACGCCTTTTATATCAGGCGTCAGAATAAGAGGTACGCGAATTATGAGATGGCTTGATGACGTCGAGAGGGTTTTGAGGAAAATAGGTATGCGAAGGTGGAGACTGAAGGCTCTTGATAGAGTTCAGTGGAGATCCTTGGTTGAGGAGGCCCTGGTCCTTTTAGGACTGTAGCGCCGAAGAAAAGGAGTATTAAACCATAATACTGGTCACATTTATTATATTTCGTATAATAGTTATTCTACTAAGTCGTAACCTGGCTGTCCATCTTTATCCACACTGAATGAAGTGGCTGTGAAATGTTTAAATCTGTGAAAATTTCCAGTGCCACCAGAATCACCACTGCATCAACCTGATTTTGGAACATCCTTCTGCAGTCTTCTGCCTGAATAGCATTTCTTCAATTCAATCACCTATTTAATCATATTCTTTGCCCCCTCCATCCGTTTAGATATCCTATTTGTAGTAGAAAACCATTTGACCTTCAATACTTTTGGAAGTTTTAACCGGATGTAACAAGTGCAAGACATCAGCAGTGCCCATCTTGCTTTCTCATCTGAATCTCTCATAATTACCCTCCATTTTAGATTTAGTCTAACTTCTTCAATGCGAGGTCCAAGGTCATGATGTTGGCCACAACTCCAACTGTTTCGTAAGAAACTAATCGATCTTTGCTTGGCCTCATGTTTGTTCTCTGGCTTTTTTGCTGCATCATAATTGCTCCACTTTACGGCTCTCAATTTCACGAAATATTTTGTACTTTGATAAATGAAAACACTTTTTTCTCTCCTCTGTTAATAGTTTCGTCTACCACGGAACAGACCTTTTCACATTCTTAATCCTGTCATAATTAATAATGTAGTGAGATAACTACAAAACGGAAACTCGCCAAAGCTTCAAATTTAGTACTTACTTTTGGTTGCACTATTGTATCCGGCAATTTTGATAAAATCAGCCTGACGGCGAGTGCCATTTTACAAAATTGATTTCTCAGTTTTTATTCATTTTTTTTTTTCTCAACAACTGCCATCTTTTCTTTAAAAGTTTTATACTAATTGCTTAGGTTTAGATTTAGAACTTTTACTTGAAACGTTTTACCTTTAAAATTCATTTAAAGGAACTTTAGGTAAAAGAAGTGGGAGAAGCTTCCATTCTAAAGTATGGCTTCGCCTTCATTGAAATATTAAAAGAAATTTATTATTAAATGAATTCTAACTTTGGGAAAAATTCTTCAATCGCGGAGTGTATATTTTTTGATTTTGGAATTTTCTAGAAAATGACTTCAAAAATTTTCTCTAAATTTTATCCAAACAAATTTACTACTTTTATTTAAATAATTTTCTTTTTAAAACAATTCACGGATGGAAATAGATTTCCCTCCAACATAACTTCATTATAATGCACGATTCTATAAACTTTATAAAGAGCGTATGGGTTAAATATTATATTTAAATTTCAAATTTAGATAAGTAGTATTGGTGAGATTTTTGAGACATTGCTGTAAGAAAGATCTTGTTCTGTTTATTTTGGAGGCTTTCTGGCGCAGATCTCACATGTATGTAGCTGTACGTCTTTTGCACATTTTGTAATACACGAAATAATTAACATTATCTTTCAAATTAAGACAATTTTGTAAAGCAATATAGAATTTTTTTTAAAAAAAGGAAAATGTTAAAGAACTTTTTAAAATCACTTTAAGTGCATATTTTTTATAATGTGATAGAATTACTGTTAAATCACTGAAGATTATTTGAGTTTGCAACGAAACGAATTTTATTTTTTGAATGCAATAAGAAAAAGAGAAAAGAATTTCCAGATGTTTCTCTTTCTCTCGCCCTTCATCCTGAATACTTGAGCAAATATTGAAACAAGGGAGGTTCTAGATGAGCAGGATGGGCCACTAAACATTTATTAAAAAGGAAGTTGTCTGCTCTAGAAAGATAACACTTTTGCTAGTCTACCTTTAGAACAATGTTCAGAATGATAGGCACAAAATTTTTCACTGTTAAAACTATTTTATAGTACTTAACTCACGAGCCAGCGTGATGTTGAACCTGCCACAGGTTTCTTTGGCGAAAGGAAATCAGATGCTTACTGCTATCTTTGCACTGATCCTAAACGGATGAATTGATTTTAAGTGTCACTTCAGGTGTTACATAAGTAAGAAACACGTTATTTTTCATCTGACAGGTTTTTCATCTTCTTATAAACAATTTATTCTACTCTTTATCGTTTTTATTCTCAGTTACATTTTCAACAATTTTGATGATTTATATTTATGTAATTATTTTACAAAATTCAATTATAATGATAGTTGTAGTTTTTGAGGAAATCTCGAGACTACTGGAAAATCTTTTTTTGTGAAGTTGTCAGCTGATTTTCTTCGAATTAGGAAATTTATTACCAGATTTGGTCCTTATTCTTATCAATCAGGTAACAGGATATTACTGGGTTCGAATCATTTTAGGGAAAAGCCCAAACTTCACTTTGTAAGAAATGACCTCAATCGAATTTGACCAGCATATATTTATTTATTTATTTGTAATTTAAGGCCCCTTGTGCTCTTTTCAGGCCTCCAGACAATGGTTTTTGACAGACATTACTGTCCATCAAAGAACAGTTTTAGCTATAAGAAAAAATAGCTGGATTCGAATTCGGGATCTCCGTATGAGAATGACTACACTGACCTAATCCCGTTCCTTTCTGGCATAATGTCGCAAAAAATCCTTTAAAAGACCTTTAATTAGTGTCTTGCATAATTTAATTACTGCAGGGTACTAAAATTCATTATTGGGAACAAAATATTTTTTTGCATTTCATAAATGCCGGTGAGATTGATTTTTCTTTGTTATTTATAATTTTGGAAGAGATGAAACCGCAATAAGAAGGTATTTTGACTCACTCACAAATATTAGACAAAAAAGAAAGGCCCCATTTACACAGAAAGTTTTATTAGAATCTCTACCTTTAGAGATAAGATCATCTACAGAAGATCGTCTTATAGAACTGGAACAGGCTCTCCAGGAAACAGACTTAGATGTTCTAGGAATGTCAGAAATTAGAAGATTTAATGAAAACATAATTGAAAGACAGAGTGGTTATATTTTTTATTATAAAGGTATTACAAAAGGTATAAATGGAGTAGGCTTTATGGTTAAAGAACACCTAAAGAAAAATATTAACTACTTTGATTCGGTAATGGATAGAATAGCTATTTTAAGTATGAATTTTGGCACTCGTAGAACTCTTTGCATAATACAAATTTACGCCCCGACATCTCAGTCATCGGGAGAAGATATTGAAATATTCTATGCAAAACTAGAGGAAAAGATGAAGAAACTTCGGGAAACGTCCAGATGTAAACTGATTATTTTAGGAGACTGGAATTGCCAAGTAGGATCGAGAAGGAAAGAAGAGCAGGAGGTGATGGGACCTTATGGTATCGGGCGGCGTAGTAAGAGAGGATGGAAGTTAATACGCTTTTGCCAACAACATCAATTCAGAATAGTTAGCTCCTATTATAAAAAAAGGAAAGGAAGGAAATGGACTTGGCAATCACCAGACGGAAGATGCAAAAACGAAATAGATTTTATCCTCGTGCAAGATATAGGTATAATTCATAAATTCGAAGTTTTAAATAAATTTGGATTCTTTTCCGACCACCGAACTGTAACCTGTTCTCTTAAGATAAATAAAAATAATCCCCATCCAAGTAAAAACAATCTGGAAATACAAAGAAATTTGGACGAAGAAAATATAAAAATAGAAATAGAAAATTTCCCAAAACTGCTACATTTAACAAAAGAAATGGATGTACAAACAATGTATAATAGTATAGTAAGTGATGTCAAGGAATTGATAAATAGTCAATCGGGTATACACAGTAAGAGAAAATCAAAGCTAACCAAAGATACGCTAGAAATGATACAAAGAAGAGATCAGATGAGAAGAAAAAAGAAAAAAACGGCTGAAGAAAGAATTGAAACTAATTTAATTTGTAAGTTAACAAGATGCAATATAAGGCGAGATATAGAGAAATATAATGAAAGGATTACACGAGAAATTATAGAAGAAGCTAACTCAACGAAGAAAGTCAAGAAGGCTCTATTTCCGGATAAGAAATGGATGATGGGAGTTCAGAATGATGAGGGAAGGCTAATCTTAAATCGCAATCAGATCGTTGAAAATGCAACATTTTTTTACAAAAAGTTATATTCTATGTGCGAAAATCAAATATGTGAAGGGGTAGGTGAGACAATAGAAAATGAAGAAGAGAAAATAGAAGATTTCTTGGAAGAGGAAATTATGGCTAACATTAAGAAGATGAAAAAAGAGAAACCCCCGGGTAGCGATGGCATTACTAACTGCACCTTATCTTCTTAAATCGTTAACCTTATTGTTTAATAAAATTCTGTCTTCTGAAAAAACACCGGAGCAGTGGAATGAAATTAATATTATACTTATTCATAAAAAAGGAAGTACTCAAGATTTGAACAACTATCGCCCAATCAGCCTAATTTCGAACTTTTGCAAACTTTTTATGATGACTTTAAAAGAGAGAATAATAATCGTACTAAACGATAACCAACCTGTAGAACAAGTGGGGTTCCGCTCTGGCTACTCAACTATAGACCATCTACAGGTGATAAATCAAGTAGTTGAAAAAGCTAAGGAGTATAACATTACTATGTATATCGCTTTAATTGACTTTGAAAAAGCCTTTGATAGTGTTCGGCACGATTTTCTTTATCGAACCTTGCTTGATCAAGGTGTACATCCAAAATGGGTTAGAATTCTCTACAATATGTATAAAGATTTAGTAGCACGTATTGTGATGGATAGATCTGGTCCTACTTTTAGATTGGCTAGAGGAGTTAGACAAGGAGATCCATTATCCCCCAACATATTCAATGCCGTCCTAGAGCAAGTTTTTAGAGGTCTAAACTGGGAAGAGGTTGGTATTAATATTAATGGAGGCAAGTTGAACCATTTGAGGTTCGCAGATGATGTTTGTCTTTTCGC
Source organism: Rhodnius prolixus (assembly GCF_049639745.1). NCBI lineage: Eukaryota > Metazoa > Arthropoda > Insecta > Hemiptera > Reduviidae > Rhodnius > Rhodnius prolixus. Next base: position 20,754,792 of record NW_027411592.1, read on the forward strand.
TTCCTCAGTGGACGAATTATCTCTCATGATAAAGCAACTTCTTGACCAAACAGGTAAAGCGGGCTTGAAGATAAACGCCAAAAAAACAAAGTTGATATCAAACGGACCGGAAAAATGCATCACCATAAATGGAGAGAAAGTAGATTGGGTAGAAAGTGCAGTGTACTTGGGACAACTGATCTCTTTTAGGAATAAAACTACAGAGGAAATTAACAGGAGGATTTCTATCAGTTGGAGTAAGTATTGGTCCATGAAGCACATTTTCAAATCTAATTTGAATATAGTAACTAAGAGGAAGGTGTTTATTGCCTGTATAATTCCCTGCCTTCTGTACGGGTCGCAGACTTGGTCTATGACCAGAAGAAATGAACAGCAGCTGAGAAGCACGCAGCGAGCTATGGAAAGAAGTGTTCTAAATATTAAAAAGAAAGATAAAGTAAGGAACACCGAGATTCAGAGCAGAGCTGGCTTTTCACAAGCAGTGCAAACAGCAAAAAAGTTCAAGTGGAGGTGGGCAGGGCACGTATCTCGTGCTAGAAACACCTGGACAAACAGGGTAACTGAATGGTGTCCAATGGATAAGAAGAGGAATAGAGGTAGGCAGTTCTTAAGATGGAGAGACGAGATCCAGAAATTCGTGGGATCTAACTGGAGTTCCAGGGCTAGAGACAAAGAGGTATGGAGAGAATTGGGAGAGGCCTTTGCCCAAAAATGGGCCTAATTCCGAAAACAGAAATTTATTTATTTTTTTGTGTTATTTGGTTCTATTTTTGTTCTCTATTTATTTTTATTTATTTATTTTATTTTATTTTTATTATTTTTTTTCTATGTAATCAGAATTTAATTTAATTTCAGTATGTACTATATATAAGGATTTATAAAAGAAATAAAAATGAAAAATAAGGTAAAAACACAAAAGGAAGGAAAAATGGTATTATTATAATTTATTTTTTTTGTAATTTTTTGGAATAAAGGCTTTATTTATTTATTTTATTTTATTTTTATTATTTTTTTTCTATGTAATCAGAATTTAATTTAATTTCAGTATGTACTATATATAAGGATTTATAAAAGAAATAAAAATGAAAAATAAGGTAAAAACACAAAAGGAAGGAAAAATGGTATTATTATAATTTATTTTTTTTGTAATTTTTTGGAATAAAGGCTTTATTTATTTATTTATTTATTATATTCTAATAATAAGTTAGATGTGTACAACTTAAAATACGAACATTTATTGAGCGAATTAAGTGTTAACACTTCCTTCGACTTGTTAAAGGTACCGGAAAGATGAGAAAAGATTACATTTCTTCCCATTATCCGGGCTCATATCGTTTATTTACAGATGGGTCCAAAATCAATAATAAAGTCGGAAGTGCTGTGTATGATCCGGTTCGGAACTATTTTACGATAATTAAATTAGAAGATGAGGCGTCCATCTATACAGCGGAGCTAATTGCTATTTTAACGGCTTTAAAATATATTTATTCGTTGTCATATATTTATCTGATGCGGGCAAACCGATTTTTTACACGTACCGCACAGTTTAAAGTCCGCTACTGGGTTCATCAAGGAAAGTATTATTAAGCAGCAGTAAGTGTTTTTCTTTTGTTAGCTTCAATGAGCGCAGAAACCATAGGCGATCACACACATCACACTTATGTCCGATGGATTGTTGACAAACATCGTAGTGAAACGTGCACTAGCTGCTGCCCAATGTGTCTTCCTAATCGACGATCGAACACCTATACAGTCCGTTGTCAATGTAGAAGCGATTTCATCATCCACTTGCATAATTTCAACAGCCCCAGCTGCAGATGTACTGACACCGCTCGGCCGCATTCATTCTTTTTCGTTCCTAAGCACAGCTTGACTCGGTCATGTGGTGTTTTATTATTACCATTCGATTGTTCTTGAGAAGCCCTTTCCAACCGTATACGATCTTTGTAATTGGTTTTGGCTTTTCAACGCATATAGACCGACATTATATATTTTTGATAATATTTTTTTAATTCTAACACCTTATTATATTCACTATTTTACACTAATGTTTTATATACAATTGATAGATTGTGACGACAGCTGACGAATAAAACTTAAACGAACATCGTAGCTTCTCCGAGTCAAAATTGCAAATCTCGATACGCAGCAGAATGATCTCAAAATGGCGGCGCCTCCCCCTCCACCGCGCGCGATGCGTCACAGTCCTTGCTTATCGCAATGAATTCTTTAATCCTTCAGCTATCCAGTAGTCTAATTTAAGTTTGGATGTAGACGATAGATTCGAAACTATAATGCCAAACTGTATCCCCCGATTTTGTTATCATTAGGTTTTCGGATTGCCTCCATTTGATAGCAAATTTAAAGACGTATTCACGTCAAAAACAAAAACATAAAAGAATGGGCCCCGCTAGAATGAGTTTGTGAAACTTTAAAACTTAAATCAAATATGATTATTCATTAAAAACCATGTTATCCAATTTACTATACCTGTTTCACTGTAGGCTCAGTTTTTTTAAGTTTAAGTTTCTATTAAGTTTCGATAACGTCAGCGACAAAAAAAAATGCACATCATCTTACGATATCAAAGCTGAAATAATGATCTGCTAAATTGGCCCTTTTGAGCAATGATTAAACATACCTGAGGTGATTCAATGGTCAATACTTTGAAAACACTCTACGAGTGCTGGGAATAATCTTGTGTTTGTGCGCATCTGAAAGTGGAACTAAACTACCAACCTGGGGTTGTTTTCAATTTCGTTAAGTGTGGGAGTTGGTAGAGCTTGTTGTAGCAAGGTCGGCTGTGGAGTTCCAGTAGAAACCTGGGAGGCCTATTTCCAGATGGAATAAGCGTCCGGCCATGGAATGTTGTTGGTTTGTTGAGTGAAAAAGTTGAACTTGATGGGATAACTGGCAGCAACAAGCAATCCGCTAGATTAGGAGGGTGGTCTGACTTCTCTAATTGCACCTGCTTCCTCAGAGACTAAACGTTAATAATCCTGATTGCATTGATGCTTTTTTATAATAAAAAAGGCGCTTTTATTACTTTTTGTTTTGTTTTCTCTTGCTCTAATAAAATTAGATTCTGTAAAGAAAAAACCTTTTATCTATAATTAATGAAGAGAGTCCCTCCAGAGCAATCCAAACTGGAGTGGAAATCTAATAATAACTGTCCCTAAGTCTCCCTCTAATATAGTTCTGTTTTTATTTCCATATAATTGTAACTCTATTTTCTATAATATGCCAATTAATTGTTTAAAAAGCGAAGGTTGGTATTACTTTTATAGATAGAGTTCTTAGGGTTTTTTGAGGAGGAGAGAGAATTTGTTAACAAAAATCTCTAACAATTTCTTTAAATCAGTTTCGGTAATTTCTAATTTACAAGCCGGTGCGCAGTTTTTTGGAGAGTTGCTTTTCAGTTATCTGCGATTTTCTTAAAACCCTGCGATTAAAATATATGCTGAGGACAACCTCAGGGAGATTTGCATCTTTTCGGACAGCCAGGCTTGCAGAAGGCTCTTGTATCCTCCAGAATGAAATTTTCTCTGGTATGGGAATACAGACAGGCCCTAGAACTACTGGCTCGGTACAACAAAGTTCGGCTGGAATGGGTGCTGGATCATGTGGGGGATTGTAGCGAATGAGAAAACTGATCATCTGGCCATGAATGGATCTAACACTCCTTTCAACGGTCCGGAGCTTGTCCTGGGGATCACCAGGGGGTTTGGTTCGAGCGGCTCTCAGAGATTGGATCTGGAGGGAGCACGAAAAGTACTGGGTGATGTGTCCTGGGGTTAAACACAGCCTTGGCTGTGTAAGCAAAAATCCAAAGGGACCCTGTGCTCGGGTAGAAATTACTCGGGTAGATTACTCTGATTACAGTCCTATTCACGGGGCACAGTAGGTTCAGGAAGCATCTGCGCAAGGTGGGGCTTATTAGCTCGGAACTGTTGTGCAGATTATGTCAGGAAGAGGAGGAAACGGCCTCTCACCTGTTGTTCGATTGCCTTCCTATCGAGAGATTGCGCTATGAAACTTTTAGAACGCTGAGGTCGAAGGAGATAGTAGCTCAAAAAGAACTAGTAGGGAAAGTCCTCAACCTCTTTAGGAGGGGAGGGTTCGCCTATTAGAACTAAGAAGGGACTGGGCACAATATGTCTTTTGTGGCTAGGGTGTCGTAGGGCGTAGGTCCCGTCCCATCTATTATTCTAATTCTAATTCTTAAAACCCAGTGTAAGAGCAGAGCCTATTATTACGTTGGTAATTTGTGTTATCTTTTAGTGACCGTAAGCTATTAACCTTTAGGATTGAAATGGCGCGGATTCGGTCAAAATACAATAAAAACAACTCCGTCTTATAAATAAATAATGCAACAATTAGACTATTGAAACACAGGAATGAGAATACACAACATCTTATTAAATAACTGTAAGAAGTGATATCAATAGCAACTAACGTGATTATGTGAGTTGGTTGATTTACAGAAAAAACTGAGAACCATTGAATGCAAAACAGATAGATGTCCAAATATAACGAAACTTACATGGGGAATTTTGGTAATTACTTTTAGATTTTCTGTATTTATTTGTAATATCTAGGCCCTGAGGAAGACAATAAGTTTGTCGAAACGTTGGCTTAAAGACGAAGTTGCTGTTTTTTTTTTTTTTTTGTATTTTGACCGAATCCTCGCTACATTAATCTTAAATATTATGTTGGTAAGTGTTGCGTAAGTTCAAATAATCTAGATTAACCCTAGATCGGTGTGGTGGGTGGAGCTAACAAGCAAGGCTGAAGACGGAGGCTTTTGGTGAAAGATTGGATAGACCAGCAAACCTCTTGGTCGAAGCCACTTCTAACACTAACATTAACTCTTCTAACACTTTTTCTCTATTCGCTACCATCGTTCTACTTTTACCACCTTTTATTTAAGTTAGTCATCTTCCAGCATTCACTTAGCTCGGTATTGCCACTTAATAGAGAATTTAGTTAATATAATATTTTCAATAATCTCTTTTGATACAGTTTTTTTTCATGTTTAAATTCATGTCTATATCGTTCTTCTCGCTAACAACAATGATGCAGACTTTTAACAACTCGGATAACTGCATATTAAAGCGCCTATCGGTATTTTGCTGAAATTCCTAGATGGCAAAAGACAAGTTAAATTTTTTTCAAAACATAGTCACACATTTCTTTTTGTACCTCAACTTACTCGTACCTTATACTGACATTAAGGATCTAATGGAAATATTTTCATACTGCAACGTTAAGTTCCCCTCAAAGCTGATTTAAAAACTTTTCATTTCCATTACATACATGATATTAAGGTACCAGCATTGCTCGAATTCCTTCTATTTAAAGGGAGTCTATAAACAAAGTACCTGCAATTTTAACCTTTTTGATTATTACTGAAAAATGAAAACTGCAGATCAAAAAAAAATTAATCAAAAACTTAGTAAGCACACTATATTGCTCAATGGCTTTTTATTACTTTATGATTCGTAATGAGAGCTTTCATTTAACGGAAATCAAACACCGACGTTCGCTACCGTTTCATATTTACGAGCAATGAAGGTAAATGGATTATATACATGCTATTCCAAAACCACATTCACGTACAATGATCTTTTTAAAATGACTATACTTATTGTGAAGATTGCACCGATTCTTTCCTATTACATGCTTAGAGATAAATTCAGGATTAACTTCTCAAACAGCTTGCCTTTAGAAGAAATTTCCAGAATAAAAGAGATCTAGATAGCCTGGGAAATCAGGCCTTTATATCAGAAGCTTCCTCTGTACCAAAATGAATACGTGGAAATCTAAACAACTGGAAGATCTTTCTATAACCCTGAATTATATACTTACACAAACAAATCTATTGAACATTAAAGTATAAATTTACTAGGACATGAGGCAGGTCCTGTTCTTCAAGGTCTTGCAGCCAAACAGGCTTTCTAATTTACAATCTCCCAGTAAGTCTAGCAGATAAAGCTTCCCCTCTTTAAGGTCTAGGATTTTCCCGTAAAGTGGCTTTTCCTACGTATATCGTATGCTGTAATTCGTCTCTGCGCTCTAATAGATCATAGACTAGCGATTCTAATGCTGTCAATCAAGAAAGCGATTTCTTGAAAGAAGCTCTAAATGAAGAAAAGAGTATTTTAGTAGCTACTTATTGCAATTCTATTTAGAAAAAAAAAACCATCGTCTTTTTACAAGACCCAAGGGTGCCTACCACTCGTTTTTACGAATTACTTTCTGCAACATCATACTTCTTATTCCTTATATAACAAATAATAATTGGTACGCAAAATGACAAGATATAGACGTTTTTCTGTTACTGTCATAGTTTCTACGGAATTGGATCCTCCATCTAACTTTTTGAAGATGTTTTCTGATCTATCGTGTCTTATAAATATGCATAAGGCAAGCTTAAGACGACAAAAGGCCTAAGTACGGGTCAAGACCCAGTAATCAGTGAATGTATGTCCAAAGTAACATCACTGCTGCTCAAAGCTGGTAATGGAGTCACGTACAGCAAGCCTGTTCCTTAAAATAGCTACTGAGACCAAGTGGGTGTGTTGACCCAGGATGTCTAATGACCTAGTCACGTAGGCCCAAATTCAGATAACAGCACTCCACACTAGAAACCTGCATCCACTAAATGCTAATCTCTTTTGCTCCAACTTCATAGCGTAATCTTAGTCTCTGACATTGATGGAATCAACTTGAACTGACAGATACATTGAGAAATACCTTCCAAAATATATTACTTGTTTTGCTGATAATACACAATGTATTTTGTATATTCTAGAAACTGCACTATTTATTCAATAATATTTAATGGGTCATTAAAAGTTGCCAAACGTTAGAACTCATCGTTCATTGTCATCTCAAATAGGAATCTCGTATTTCATCTTGGTTCAGTTCTTTCAATAAACTAAGAGCAACCATAAATAAATAAATGGTCCCTTGAATGAAGCTTCAATTAATTAAAACTTTCAGGTTACTTAAATATTTATTTTGTCTTAACTGGAACTACCACAGTAAAGAAGAAACACAAAAAACAATGACTGCATTGAAAACGGTTAAAGAGTGACTGTCTATTGTACTTTAATTTCTATTTTTACATTTTTATTTATATTCTGTTTTAGAAGAGAAAGTTTGGAAACTAAAATTTATCGAATTTGATTGTTTACAGAAAATTTTGATTTAAGATATCCAGAATCCTAAATAAAAAAGATTATTTTATAGTCCGTTTTGAATCTTCAAAATTTGAGTCTTCATCGTTAATTTCGTCTATTAGAGCTCAACTTAAATTTTAACTTTAAGTTTAGAGACTTTGGGAGTTTCAACAATGGGTGAATTCTCCCCTCATGTATTCATGTATCTATTCCATTATCATGTCGTATCAGCTTCACTTGTTGCAGAATTATACTGCAGTTGTGAAAATAAATAAAGTAAAAAAAAAAAAAGTTTAGAGAAAATTTGTGAATCTGTTTATTCATAAAATTCTGAAAAATTCTCTCATTAATCTCATTAGAGGGTAGATTGGATTATACGAGAGTTGGACAGAAAGCGCCATCCAGTGATTGTGGCACCCACTAAGTAAAGTATCATCCAGTTCAGTTGGTTCATCTAGACTTAGAAGTTTGATGAGTGGCTCCTGGGGCAAAGTATGAAGGCGGGGCTTTTCTTGCCCCAAAGAGCCGAATCCTGAGCAATCTAGTTCTTCACGCGTCACAACATGTGCATTCTATTTTTTTACCTTTTTAATTCCTATATCTAACAATAATTGTATCGCCTAAATCAGAGTCGATGTTTGTAACGTTTCATACTCGTCAATTTAATTCTATAATTGTTTTACAAGTAGTATTTTAATAAATAATTGGTGGCATTTGCAGAAGCAAATGATTTAAACAGATTAAACTCCGTTTATTTTTTAGGATCACTCGAACTTGAATAAATTTAAGTAAATTTTGCGAATATTAAAGACTACATCTGCATTGCTAAGCTGGGTTACACGTAGCGACGCCAACACTTCTGCAATGGCTCCATCAGTTGCCATATTTTGCAATGCACTTTTTTTTACTTTTGCTTTCTTATCTGATTGGCATTGGATTATGAATTAATGTAATGTTACGACCTGTCTTTTTGATCTTTTGTCTTAAACTGGTGGATGAACCCAATCATGTTGAAAAGGGGTTTTTGAGGCCACTTACTTTGTCGCAGTTAAGATAAATAAGTAGTTGCAAGTTCTGCAGCAAACCGCCTCGAGATTTAATAAGGCAATGCTACATAAGGTCTCCATAAAGAACATTTTTAGATTATACGAGTATTTATGATGCTCTATACAATATTAAATTTACCAAGATTTTCCATTATTAAGTATATTTGACAGCTTCACATTCAGTGTGTTTATTGAAGTTTGAGAAGAAAAAATTAAAATGACAATTTAAAATACAATTAAAATATCGAGTTTTTAATGGCATAAAAAAAATCTCTGCAGGATTAAAAATCATAAACGGGTTTTGACGGGTTTTGTTAGAAACTAGCCAAATCGTGGCGAAGAATGACGCTGTTGCTAGGGCAGCTTGCATAAAAAACTGTTGTTTTTCAAAAAGGGACAAACTGCAGCTTGCTACCAGCTGTGGTTGTAAATTATATCTTTTCTTGACGTCATTTCTAACCTCTTTTACTTCAAATCTGTTCTTTAGATCATTTTTCTGTATTTTTAAAATAAAAGTTCTTACACTCACTTTTTACATGAGTTTACATTCTGCTAATTTACTTGTTAATTGATTGGCGGCCAATTCATATGAGGACCTTATCAGTATGCATCTTTAAAGAAGTAAAACTTCTATTAGAATGTCAATTCTAATTGCCGTTTGAAAATCTCTAAAGAAACCCTTATCTATTCCGATCTACAGCTCACTCTCAATATTCCTCCACTTGCCACCAGAAGAATTTATTATGATCTCTCTTACCTCTGCAAACTTCTCCATTCTCAAATAGACTGTCCTTACCTTCTTTCTCTAATTTCTTTTAATATCTCATCCCATACTACACGACATTCTTCTCCGTTCAATGTACCGTACTGCAAACATAATTACGTTTTTTACTCCCCTATCTTTCGTATGATGCGGACAGCCAATCATTTTAACTTAGATTTATTTGGCACAGATATACAAAATTTTCTATATAAAGCCAGATGTCAACCATTTCTTTGAGTTATTTGTATTGTATAAATATTTATAATAACCTCTAAAAGGTAAAATAAAATTCTAAAGCCTAATTATAAACCTAAAATATATAAACCTAAATTATAAGGACCTAAATTAATAATGTTGTTGATTCTGTAAATTGGATATTGATCCGTTTTTTATTTAAAAATAAAAAATAACTATTAGTTTAATAACTATTAGTTTAATAACTATTAGTTTAGTTTCGAAACTAAATATTTCTTTGGTGCAAAAAAAGAAAATTTTGTTTTCATTCATTTCATCTTTTTCGATGAACCATGATCAAAAATTGAGTAAACTAGTTTCTTGTAGTGAACGACTGAATTAACTTTGGCTACTTTCTTTCCTTTATGAATGTGTACTTTCACAAAGTTTTAGTTTTGGATCAATCAATATTACAGTTTCTAAAGAAAGCAGAAAGAAACAGTAAATAGAATGAAGAACAATAACAAACAGAAAGAACTTGGCTGGGTAGAATTGCTAACATCTCACTCAGGGGACACATCATAAAGAAAATATGAGCAGCAGATAGAATATTCAGCTTACTGCAAACCTACCATCTACCATTCCAACTTGTCCTTATCGTCAATTTTCACCTTTCTTCAAATTTAATATTTTAATACAATCTTATGTGAAATGTAAAGGATTCATTTTAGATTTGTAAAAAATGAATCAAATCGTTCGTCACAAAATTAGCAAAATATTCTACTTAGTTTCTTTTACTTTGAATTAAAGGATTGAATATCCACCTCTTTGTCTGGTTTGATTCATTGGTATCTAAGCGATTTATTAGTGTTTAACTAAAACTTAACTCATGAAATTCTGGAAATAAAATCTGATGCTGGTAATATCTCAGCCTTAGCATGCAATTTGAGTTAAATTAGCAAAAAACAGAATATTTTTTATATCATTAAAGTTGTAAGAATTTATATTTTTATGGAAAAAATGGTATAATTTGAATTATAAAAGGGCGGAACTCGCCTGACGATCGTTTGATCAAGGCACTAAATGTTTGAAAATCAAAACAGAAATGGAACAAATTATTTTTCCAATAAAACATTTATAATAATAACAATAATACTTAATATTATTAAGTTAATAATTTTCATGAATTAGGAATGTATTAAAATAAAATTATGACTGCTAATGTACAATATTTTCTCTTACTTTAGAGTAAGAGAGGTAAAACAGATGGGATCGACAAAATTTGAAACAAGTACTTTTTTATTTTCAAAAATATAACCAAAAACCCGAAGTGAATATCATTGATTACGTAATGCGAGACAAGACAGCTTCCGGAGTGGGAAAAAAGTGGAACGTAGCTGCCCATTAGGTTAATTTCTGAAGAAGAACAATAGTGCCGTACAGTGGTTGTTGACTTCATTATCGTTTTGCTGTCTACTTCCAAGTACTCGCAAGTAATACTACTCGGTAGCCGCACAGAGAAAATGCCGTCGAGTCACTACTCCTCCGCTCTCTCCAGGATCGAGAATTAATTAGTAGGGACTCAGTGTTAACAAGTTCTCTGTTGGCTGTCAGCATCTAATTGTTTCATGAAACTCTTGGCGCGTCCGAAGATAATTCAACTTGTACCTCCGTTTGCTCTCCTTTATTACCAGCCTTTTTTTAAATTACTAGTTTTTTAAAACTTTACATTCACTGAAAATTGTCAAGAGATAAATTTTCATCTCATTCTATTGATTACAATTTTAGGCTTAAGCCCTTATTTCTCCTCTTATTGGACCAATATTTTGTTAACTTAATCAGAAAGCTCGGGATCTCCACCGTTTCCGATGTTCTTTCAAAATCCACTGCTCCACCTCTGTTCTACAACGTCGATAGGATACAGGGATAATGGGCTGAGGAATAATTGTTATCAACGCAGCTCCTTCTTTTGCTGTTTCACCAGCAAGTTCGTTACCCGGAATCCCAGCATGACCAGGAGACCAAGCAATCGAAACAGTATTCAGAGCTCCTAACAAATTGAGAACAACATGACAAGAATTGACCGAGATTTGGTTCTTACTAGGACAGGCCAGAGCTTTAATTGCACCCTGGCTATCCGTGAAGAACCTAATTTCTACTGCGATTAAGAATTGTTCCTTGGAAAACATACTTCACCTTTCTAGGACAAGTTAGTAACTGAGACCTGAAGAAGCAGCTTAAAGGCTAAATAAACAAGTACTTGATCTGCCAACTGATTGGAGAAATGAATGGCAAAAAGAAATGAGAGAAGGATTGGGAAGATTCACAAGAATAATAAACAAGAAGTATAAAGAGTACCCACATAAAATGGCTGAATGCTTAAAATATTCAGTGGACAGAGAAAAATTGAAAACGGTTACCAACTTGAAGGATTGCGCCACAAGAAATTATGTGCATTTTGTGCACATAGATGCAATTCCTAAGAATACTTAGCTTCTTCTCTATTGACACCATTAGCTACCAAAGTTGGTTTATAAAGTTAGCTGATTATGGTGCCAGTAACCATGGTATTCAACCTCGGCAAGGACAACATTTTCTCCAAATTGCGGGCCAAGTGAATCCACCCTCTCTGGTATGCGATTGATTGGTTCAAGGAAGGATAGAAGTCTTCTGAGCGAAATGGGATTGGAGTGTTTCAGCCACTAATCAGAATGACCGCCACAACAGCAACTCCAAGGCACCTGCACATTCTGTGGGAAGGTAGAGGAAACATCAGAACACCTCCTTACTCATGGTGATGTCATTATCCAAGACATATACATACTTATCTTCTCTGGAACCCTCTCAGATCCTTAGATATCTGGACTGGCAGAGATGCTATATGGATTGTTGCCATCAATAAAGGAACCGAAACAGATCATTATTACCCCCCAAGATAAATATATCATTCTCGTATCGTATCGTTCTCACATTTCTTACAATTCTTCGATGTTTCCTTCCATCATGCTTCTGACTAATTTACATCAAATTAAAGTTTCATTTCCCAACTTCGCAATCAACTCTGGGGAAAATCTCACTATAACGCTACAATATGCAAAGTTAAGGTTTTTTGTATAAAAGGATTTTCTTTCAAAAATTGAAGATCGATTGCGAACATGTAGGGAAGTTCTGGAACAAGAAAGAACAATAGAAATGCAATGCGAAACTGTAAGATAGTCAATTGTTTACACTTCTTTGATGGTTGAAAGGATCTAAGCTTGATATTACCAAAGCCACTTCCTTAAATGAGATCGCCGTCCTCAGCTTTGTAGTTATTCATATCAAACCTGTTCCACTTTAAAATGATGTTCAGTAAAATGTTGAAAATGAGCGCACACTCTTCGCCTAGTTCTAATCTAGAAATGCATGTTTAATGCAGGATATGAAAAAACTTTGTTAACTGCAATGACGCAATTTCTCGTGCAGTTTTTTGTTTAACCCTTTTCAACATTAGAAATTAACGTTCCTCTTAACTTAATAAAAAATGTCCGTTTATTATTATATTTTTTTTTAGTTTAGAATCATAATTTTCATTATCTCAGCAATGAGATTCCTTGAGGAACCTATAAACTAAAATTTTATTAATTGACATAGTTTTTAATTTCCACATAATTTATTTCACAAATAATGCCATCATCGACAAGAATAGACTTTGTTCCTTTTATTTAATGATCTAATGAAGTAATTTAAAGAATCATTAACTAGGAATCGTTTATTTTAAAACTCTCTTCCGTCTGAAGAACTGCAATCATAATCATAAGCATTCAACTGCTTTTAAGCATTGATAGAATAGATTTGGAAGGTTTTTTTTTTTGTTTTTTTTACTCTCAGCGGAGCAGCCAATCAGCGCCCTACACAAGCCATGAGCGGTCGATAAGTCTGGTGTTGTTCACTGCCAGAAAGCTGTTCAGAGTCCGATAAGCGAAAGTGCAAAGATCGTACTTGAAAAACTTTCTGGTTGCAAAAAAAAAAATGATCAAATGGCTCGGTTGGTCCGTCCAATTATTTTCTGAACAGTTACAAAGAAATCAAAAAGCTGTAACTTTTCCGTCACTGGGGCGGGCTGAGCGAGCTAAACTTGCTGCTGGATTATTTTTTAGATAGCTTACAATCGCATATCTATGACGCTTGCAGAGACGGTATACTTTCATATTTCGTGCTGGTCACGACTATTTGCAGAAGCATCTCCTTGTGTCGGAATATACTCTGTTGCAGTCATATTATGCTCTCTCTTTATTCTATATATCATGACTTTACCTGCTTTATTAATGAGATGAAAATTTATTCTCATTTTATTCTAAGCTGAATTCTATATATCATGACTTTACCTGCTTTATTAATGAGATGAACATTTATTCCCACTTTATTCCAAACTGAATAAAATAAAAATTAAACGTAAAATCGAACTTATACCAGTGAAGTTATTGCTTTCAAAGAGTAGTTAAATCGTTAATTCTTTTGACTTACTTCAATATTAATGTTATTAATGTTGACCGTTCAAAGTTATAACCAACTAACTTTGAACTTCAGACGTCGCCATTATATTAGAATCGCTCTTTGCAGTGGATAAAATAATGTCGATTTTATTATTATTTAAATTCAACTCTTATTATTACGGATCCATTTAAATAAGGCACTTTATTAAGAAATCCATTTTAGTTTCATAAACGGTCACTTTATCATCAACACTTTTTATTATAAGTCTCCGACTTGGCGCCTGTCCCAGATTTCTAAAAATTATTATTTTAATAAGAACATTAGGTACCATTTCGGGGCCCCTAATGTATTCATTGAACAGTCAAATATTTTGAACAGCTGAATAATGAAATGGCGAAAAAAGCGTAAACACACTTCTCAAGTTTAGTGCTTTAAGATGGATCCACAGAGAGCGCTGTATTCTCTTGAAATGAAGTTATAAAAACTCAAATAATAAAGCGAACTGGAACGAGATAAGTGTCGAATAAACTACACGAGATCTTGTTGCTGGTAAATAAAATCTCTTCTTCAAAAAGCTACCTTCTTGAAAACACAGATTTTTTTTTAACCAGCTAAGCAAAGCAAAGAGTTCTTCAGAATCATAGCGGCTCTGCCAAGGAATCTTAACCTGACACTTTCAGTGACACTTCTAATTATCATAAAATGCAACTAGAACTCTTTGAGGAGTGCTTTGCTGGTTTTTAGCAAACTAAAGGTAGCATACCTTGCTTTGTAAACAAATCAGCTCTTGCTACAACCCACAATCTGTGAACAAATACTTTTAAGCGATGTTCAATGTAGAGATGCAAAGGATTTACCTTACTTAGAAGGGGAATTAATTTTGGAGATCAACAATTTGTGAGATAAACATTCTTTTATTTAAAAAGCTCAATTCTGCAAATATAGAAATGACACTATTTTTACACTGTAGACTATTTAATTTCACAATTGGGACGAAAAAAGTGTCAAATTTTTGATATCGTATTTCCAAACGGAAATATCTTTTTTCTGGTCTCGTGAGTACAAGCAAGTGGTTTATGCGAATATGTTTTCCCTCTTCTAGAGTAACCCTGAGGAACGAGATTTATTCCAGCATGGTGCGGTACATTAAAACTGTCCTGTAGGACATTTATTTAAGGATTAATCACCAAAAACTGCACGAAAAAGTGAGAATTAGCAATAGAAATAGAAGTTAACCAATAGGTTAATTTCTGAAGAAGAAAAAAAAGCCGTACAGTAGTTGGCTTCATTACCCTTTTGCAGCCTACTTCCAAGTACTCGCAGTAATCCTGCTCGGTGACCGCCGTACCAGTAACCCGTATTTATTATCTAGAATTCGTAGTAACTCACTTTTTTTGCGGTTTTTGTTTTCTGTCCTTCCCGAAAACTGTTCTCAATCAAATGCCCAATAGTTTGACATACAAAAATGAATTCCTTTTACTGGTCTAGAATAAGAAATTTCAAAAACTTACAGTTCTAATGGCTTAAGAATACTTAATTGGACTTGTATAAATTCTATTACTATCTGTTGGTTTTACTGTGATTAGCAATATGGCAGCTAATAAATGGAATACATTGTTACCGTGATATTAAACAATTAACTTATACTAAATTGAATATAATTTAATTAGCAGAAATGTTAGAGAATAATGAATTAATTCAGATTTCAATTGCATTAAACTTAATTAATTATGTATTATACAGGAGCCTCTAGGAAATTATAAACAGTAAAATTAGGTATATAAACGGATATAATATGTTATCGACATCAAGTTCTGGTTTGGTGGAATTTTGAAAACTAGGAAGCATTGGGAAGGATATTCTACAATAGAGTTTTATTTATTACCTTAATACATAACTGGAATTTTCCTGAAGTTTAATTCATTCAATTTTTCCTCATTTTCCTAAAAAAAGTTGTGATCACCTCTTGTACTCGACTTCCTTAGCTTTAAGCGAAAAAATGGACAAAAAGTAAACATATCCTCTTAAAAGTATCATAATAATAGAGCGGAATGCAAGCTTTTAACTATAATAAGGCGATAAGAAGTAGGATAGATATTTTGAATTTCTAAATATTGACACGTATGCATTTATAAATTTTGACAATCCAATATTATGCTAAGCAAATGAAGAGTCATTCTTATTGCATTGACAAAGATTTAAAATTGATTGTTGATTTAATTTAAACTACGTTAGTAGTTCGGCCCTTAGATTTTTTTTAAGGAATCTCTGAAAATAGCATCTATATAAAGGTCGTTTGAAAAGTCCGTGCAAAGTCAGAGAGATAGCACTACTGGCGCGTGTCGAGGTTATGTTTAGTTAGTAGCATCTCTTGGAAGAACACACACTAAGTTTCAGCCAGATCGGTCTATTTCTTTGTGTTTGGCATTCGTTTGAATCGAGGAAGTCGAGTGATTTTCAAAAAATGGACGAAAAAGAATTTCGTGTGTTGATTAAACACTACTTTATGAAAGGCAAAACGCCTCAGGAGACTAAAGAGAAGCTTGATAAACATTATGGTGACTCTGCACCTTCGATTAGAACAGTTTATAAGTGGTTTCAAAATTTTCGGAGTGGCCATATGGGCACAAGTGACGCTGAACGTTCTGGACGCCCTGTTGAGGTTACTACTCCAGAAATCATTGATAAAATCCATGATATGGTAATGGATGACAGAAGAGTGAAGGTGCGTGAGATTACTAGTGCTGTGGGCATCTCGAATGAACGGGTACATAATATTTTGCATCAACATTTGGACATGACAAAGCTATCCGCAAGATGGGTGCCGCGATTGCTCACGCTTGACCAAAAACGAAATCGTGTGAAGTGTTGCAAGGACGGTTTGCAGCTGTTCCAGAAGAATCCGCAGGACGTTAAGCGTCGTTTCGTCACTGTGGATGAAACATGGATACATCACTACACTCCTGAGACCAAAGAACAATCTAAACAATGGGTTACCAAGGGGGAATCTGCGCCAAAAAAGGCGAAGACCGTTCCTTCGGCCGGAAAGATTATGGCGACTGTCTTTTGGGATTCGCAAGGAATAATCCTCATCGACTATCTGGAAAAGGGTAAACTATTACAGGTGCATCGTTATTGGACCGTTTGAAAACCGAGCTGCAAGAAAAATGCCCACGATTGGCCCACAAAAATGTCCTTTTCCATCACGACAACGCACCAGCTCACACCTCAGCAGTTGTGGTCGCAAAATTAATGGAAATAGGGTTCCAACTCGTTTCACATCCCCCCTATTCTCTAGACTTGGCTCCCTCGGACTACTATTTGTTCCCCAATATGAAGAAATGGCTGGCGGGAAAAAGATTTTATTCAAACGAGGAGGTGATTGCAGAAACGAATGGCTATTTTTCAGACTTGGACAAATCCTATTATTCGGAAGGGATCAACAAACTAGAGCAGCGTTGGACGAAGTGTATAAGCCTAAAAGGAGACTATGTTGATAAATAAAAAAGTAGTTTTTTACCAAAAAATTAAGTAGTTTTTATTTTTGCACGGACTTTTCAAACGACCCTCGTACCAAAAAAACTTTTCTAAAACTGAATGCAAAAGTGCTTGAGACGGTGAGATCACTTTAACCTAATGCGCTGGCTCGCCTTTGTTTCTAATACTTGATACTTTTTTAGTAATTTACAAATTTTAATAGTATTCTATTTAGAAGACTGTTGTTCTTTATGCCCATTCAAAATTATTTGTGTTAATTTGGCACCCATGATTTTACTCAGATTTTCAACAGATCTGATCAGGTACAGACCGCTTGAAAATGAATTGATCGCACTTAACAATTAGGATCAACTGTTGGGGGAGTGGCGAAAGGAAATGATGACAGATATGCGCAGAAAAAGGCGTAATAAGAGTATTGTTACTTTATAACCTAAAATACGTATTTACTCAATATTTAATATCTTATAACATTTTTAGCATCTTCCTAATAACCAATCAATCAATGAGATTTATTAGATAACACCTCATTCGCCGGGAGGTACCTAAATTTCCATGAAGTTTTGGTATCAATGTGCTTCTCTTGTTATGCTCAGTTACTATGGAAATAATATAATGTGAAGCTCCAAAAGCAATACATTTCTTGAATAGAAATATTATTTTCGACATAAAGGAATGTCAAGTCAAAATATTCTTTCGAAGGTTCGCTAATGTACTATTTGACATTGACAAGGCGTTGTGTACCAGTCGGAACGATGCTATATAAAAGCGTCCTACGATCCAGAGCAGGTTTGTCAATAGAACTCTCAAAACTGAACCTACTTCTATGGGTGTGACAGACTTGATAAGCTATTCCGATCTATTGTCAGTTCTTGTGAAATGATGCTGTGATCAGCGCTTTTCAGTAATCTAAATAATTTGCTTTATAATGTCTTTACAAACGGTTTAAACCGGCAAATTTTTCTTATATAATCTCTTGATCCTGCTTTAATAGTGTACAAAAAATGTAACAATCAATGCAATCAATCAATCAGTAGCAGCTCCTGTCCAAGCATTGATATTGAGTTTTGGCCAGTTAAAAATATACCATTTTTACTCCAACGTTTCGAAATATATGTATTTATATTTAGTTTATCCTTAGGGCTACAAAACAACAACTAGAGATCTGGATAGAATAGTTCAAGACTTATAAGAATAAAGTATTTATATTTGATACTAATCAAAAATCTAATGAATATTGTTTAGTTTTGAATTGTATTTATTGCTTAAAAAGTTCTGGTCCTTCAGCAAGAGATTGGCAAAACATTATTTAGTACATTATATACGGTAGGTATATATGATAAATAGTCTGTACAAAAAAAAAAAAAAAATCATATACATAAAACAAAAATAAGAACTCTTTCGTACAAAACTTATACACATCGCAAATCTTGTTGTTCTTTATTGAACATATTTAGCACATAAATAATTTAGAAACGCTTTAATCAGTCAAATAATCCATTAACAAAAATCTTTGTTCATCAATATTCGATTAAGAATTTCCTTAATTTTAGACAATTAATCAAAAAAAATATATACCTATACACTGTTCAATTAATTTACATCATTATCCCTAGCAAAGATTCCATTGTGTTTTGAGTGAGATATGTAGCGATATATTTTTGCCAAAATATGAAAACCAGATTTACAGAGTTCATAAGATATAAGTCCTGGAAATTCACGCTTTATCCGAGTTAGGGTACGTTTACAACGGAGCTGTGAGTA
This sequence comes from Rhodnius prolixus, assembly GCF_049639745.1. Lineage (NCBI taxonomy): Eukaryota > Metazoa > Arthropoda > Insecta > Hemiptera > Reduviidae > Rhodnius > Rhodnius prolixus. The sequence goes on from NW_027411592.1 coordinate 20,773,694, forward strand.
TAGATGATAGCAGAGATGATAACTGATAGAGTAAAATATAATCGCTGATCAGTGTGCACAACGGAGCTGTGATACATGCAACATGTCGAGTAGTGAAGAAGAGTTTTTATGTTCACCAGCAACGAAATGGTATATTTAAAAAAAAAAAGATGTAGAAAATATCATGTACATACCATAAATAAAAAAACGAAGTACTTTGGGCGAATTTCACTATTTATATAAGGAACTTAGAAATTATCCGGATCGTTTTTTTGAATATGTGAGGATGGGTCCAACCACATTTGACTAAATTTTAGAAAAAATAAGGTCAAAATTAAGAAAACGTAGGAAAAATTGTCATGGAAATCCTATAACTATAGAAGAAAAACTAGTGATAACTCTGAGGTAAGGTTATATTGAGGAAAAACAAATAAATACACATGAAAATAAATGTAAGCACGATTTAAAAAACAAAATATTGTTTAAAAGTAAATAATAAAATAATAACCAAAAATAATGAGTAAAGACAGCACTAATTAATTTTTCTACCTCCATTTTGAAGCTCCGATACTGGAGTTCAGCTAGCAGAAAAATGAAAAATTCAATTCTATCATCTATGCTCGTTTATACCAGCGAGTATGAGTCACTAGTCGAAGCTTCGTTGTGCACGCTCACATAAGAATGTACTAGGTTATTCTATAAGCGCTGATGCATCACTCCTATCATCTCCGCTATCATCTATGCTCACATCTCCCTTAGAAATAAGCGAGGAGTTTCTTTACTTGATAAGCAAATTTGCGTCAATAACCTTAACTTCTTAATTTGAGAAGGAATCCCAAAATTGGGCTCAGGGATACCCAGCAAATATTTCTATAATAATCTTTGAAACTAATTTTTATTTTAGTCAAGAATTTGGATTATAGACTAAGTTTAGTCTGTAGTTTTTAGATTATTTATGTTTAATGTTATTTTTAAAAGGAATTCCATTTAAAATATTCACAATTGTGAATAATCTCTTTCTTTACCGATAATTTGTGAACATCCAGATCTCTTGATTTTGTTTTGTAGCTCCCAAGATGAACTAAATGTAGTTCGCATGGATGGTGTAAAGATTTTTTGTTTATAACTGAACTAAACTCTTTAAAAATGACAACTAATAAATGCTATATTTTCCGATATTTTCAAGTGACTCATTTCCTACAATTCATACGTAGCCAGATAGATTGGACAGTTTCCTTTAAAATATTTGGATAGAACTATTGTTGATTCAAGTTCCTAGCTTTCTATCTTTTTTGGGGGGTAAAAATGTAGATAATTTGGCAAGATCGCTACCCTGCCCTCACTAGTAAGTGAGAAAAACAATAATAGTTTTAAAATTTTAATATAAGTACGATTTTCCCGTAGGGGGAAATGGGTTATCCACTTCTTCAGGGATCTGGGCGTCCCTGCAGTTATCCCAGCCTAACAACATTTCAACACACACACCACACTTAGGATCTGCAGAGGTAATGTGTGCAACGTTATGCTTGTAGGCAGAGTTGGGCACTGATTAAAAAAAAAATTAAATTCTAAATTTAATTGATTAAAGTTTTTAATTAAATCCACACTTCCCTCCAACCCCCGAAGACGGCTGAGGCGCCGTTGGCCCCGTGACCAACTGGTAGACTAATGATGGTCATCACTGGATGATCATCATTCATGATTGCCACGCCATTTTTATTGTACGCACAGCATATTTACTTATTGTACTGCACGAGTGCAGGTGTAAATTTCAAATAAAAGATATATATATAAAAAAAAATAAAAATTATTTAAATTTATTTTTAATTTTAATAAGAATTTAATCGGCGAATTTAATCGTAATTTTAATCATATGACAATTATTTAATCAATTAAATTTCAGATTTAATCGTTAATCACCTTCCCTTCTCACACCAATATGGACTTACGGACTCGAACTTTACGGTACAGCTAAAAAATCCAACCTCAATAGACTACAAACACTGCAATCCGAAATTCTCCGCCGCATACTAGACGCTCCATTCTATGTAAGCAACCACACTATACATACAGATCTCCAAATTCCACTTATCTCCGAACTTGCCAAAATTCGATACAAAAATTTTCACCAAAACTCTCACTGCATCCCAACCCTTTAGCTGCAAACCTGTCTACAACACGCTACCCTCCAATCCTCGAAGACGGCTGAGGCGCCGTTGGCCCCGTGACCAACTGGGTGACTAACGGCGGCCATCAATGGAAGACCGTCATTCACGTATGTAAAATCGTTAATCAAACTAATTTAATCAAACTAAAAAAATTATGATTAAATCTGAGAATTAAATTGAACTTTAATTTTAATCACCGAATTACTTCAATTTCAATCGTTCATCAAACTAAATTAATCATCCACTTTTATGGCTTTTCAAACAATGGTTCGAACCACGTTTTGGCGAGTCCATTTTTCTAAGCGTCTTCAATAAATACTTTTCGGTTAATTTTTGTAGACTTGGACTTCTTCACGAGTCTCTAGACCAGTGGTTCTTAACCGGTGTTCCGCGAATATGGTCCAAGTGTTCCGCGAAATTTCAATTTTAAATGTATCGAAATTTAGAAACTTAGGAAAGATACGAAAACAAAAAATTGTTCCTTTTTTTTAATTTGAATTTAATTTTAAGTTCTTGCTAAATACCGAATTTCAAATTATTCAATGTTTGTGTTCCGCTAGAAAAATATATACATATAATTGTGATTCGCGTCTATGAAAAGGTTAAGAACCACTAATATAAAAGGTTAAAAATTTTTTGGGTCATGAAATTCTGTAAAATTATGGCCGTTCTATATCTCCCACTGTGAACCACGTATTAGTATGGAATTTTGTTCTCTTGTACACTTTGTTTTTCTCAATTATAAACTATAGTTATTTTGTGCACAGATCTAAAAAGTTAGAAGATATAAAGGGTTGAAAATTTTTTGGGTCATGAAATTCTGTAAAATTATGGCCGTTCTATATCTCCCACTGTGAACCACGTATTGGTATGTAATTTTGTTCTCTTATACACTTTGTTTTTCTCAATTATAAACTATAGTTATTTTGTGCACAGATCTAAAAAGTTAGAAGATATAAAGGGTTGAAAATGTTTTGGGTCATGAAATTCTGTAAAATTATGGCCGTTCTATATCTCTCACTGTGAACCACGTATTGGTATGGAATTTTGTTCTCTTGTACACTTTGTTTTTGTCAATTATAAACTATAGTTATTTTGTGCACAGATCTATAATTTTAGAAGATATAAAGGGTTGAAAATTTTTTGGGTCATGAAATTCTGTAAAATTATGGCAGTTCTATATCACCCACTGTGAACCACGTATTGGTATGGAATTTTTTTCTCTTGTACACTTTGTTTTTGTCAATTATAAACTATAGTTATTTTGTGCACAGATCTATAATTTTAGAAGATATAAAGGGTTGAAAATTTTTTGGGTCATGAAATTCTGTAAAATTATGGCCGTTCTATATCTCCCACTGTGAACAACGTATTGGTATGGAATTTTGTTCTCTTGTACGCTTTGTTTTTGTCAATTATAAACTATAGTTATTTTGTGCACAGATCTATAATTTTAGAAGATATAAAGGGTTGAAAATTTTTTGGGTCATGAAATTCTGTAAAATTATGGCCGTTCTATATCTCTCACTGTGAACCACGTATTGGTATGGAATTTTGTTCTCTTATACACTTTGTTTTTCTCAATTATAAACTATAGTTATTTTGTGCACAGATCTATGATTTTAGAAGATATAAAGGGTTGAAAATTTTTTGGGTCATGAAATTCTGTAAAATTATGGCCGTTCTATATCTCTCACTGTGAACCACGTATTGGTATGAAATTTTTTTCTCTTATACACTTTCTTTTTCTCAATTAAAAACTATAGTTACTTTATGCACAGATCTATAATTTTAGAAGATATAAAGGGTTGAAAATTTTTTGGGTCATGAAATTCTGTAAAATTATGGGAGTTCTATATCTCACACTGTGAACCACGTATTGGTATGGAATTTTTTTCTCTTGTAAACATTGTTTTTCTCAATAATAAACTATAGTTATTTTGTGCACAGATCTAAAAAGTTAGAAGATATAAAGGGTTGAAAATTTTTTGGGTCATGAAATTCTGTAAAATTATGGCCGTTCTATATCTCTCACTGTGAACCACGTATTGGTATGGAATTTTGTTCTCTTGTACGCTTTGTTTTTGTCAATTATAAACTATAGTTATTTTGTGCACAGATCTATAATTTTAGAAGATATAAAGGGATGAAAATTTTTTGGGTCATGAAATTCTGTAAAATTATGGCCGTTCTATATCTCTCACTGTGAACCACGTATTGGTATGGAATATTGTTCTCTTGTACACTTTGTTTTTGTCAATTATAAACTATAGTTATTTTGTGCACAGATCTATAATTTTAGAAGATATAAAGGGTTGAAAATTTTTTGGGTCATGAAATTCTGTAAAATTATGGCCGTTCTATATCTCTCACTGTGAACCACGTATTGGTATGGAATTTTGTTCTCTTGTACACTTTGTTTTTCTCAATTATAAACTATAGTTATTTTGTGCACAGATCTATAATTTTGGAAGATATAAAGGGTTGAAAATTTTTTGGATCATGAAATTCTGTAAAATTATGGCCGTTCTATATCTCTCACTGTGAACCACGTATTGGTATGGAATTTTGTTCTCTTATACACTTTGTTTTTCTCAATTATAAACTATAGTTATTTTGTGCACAGATCTATAATTTTAGAAGATATAAAGGGTTGAAAATTTTTTAGGTCATGAAATTCTGTAAAATTATGGCCGCTCTATATCTCTCACTGTGAACCACGTATTGGTATGGAATTTTGTTCTCTTGTACACTTTGTTTTTGTCAATTATAAACTATAGTTATTTTGTGCACAGATCTATAATTTTAGAAGATATAAAGGGTTGAAAATTTTTTGGGTCATGAAATTCTGTAAAATTATGGCCGTTCTATATCTCTCACTGTGAACCACATATTGGTATGAAATTTTGTACTCTTATACACTTTGTTTTTCTCAATTATAAACTATAGTTATTTTGTGCACAGATCTATAATTTTAGAAGATATAAAGGGTTGAAAATTTTTTGGGTCATGAAATTCTGTAAAATTATGGCAGTTCTATATCTCCCACTGTGAACCACGTATTGGTATGGAATTTTTTTCTCTTATAAACTTTGTTTTTCTCAATAATAAACTATAGTTATTTTGTGCACAGATCTATAATTTTAGAAGATATAAAGGGTTGAAAATTTTTTGGGTCATGAAATTCTGTAAAATTATGGCCGTTCTATATCTCTCACTGTGAACCACGTATTGGTATGGAATTTTGTTCTCTTGTACACTTTGTTTTTCTCAATTATAAACTATAGTTATTTTGTGCACAGATCTATAATTTTGGAAGATATAAAGGGTTGAAAATTTTTTGGATCATGAAATTCTGTAAAATTATGGCCGTTCTATATCTCTCACTGTGAACCACGTATTGGTATGGAATTTTGTTCTCTTATACACTTTGTTTTTCTCAATTATAAACTATAGTTATTTTGTGCACAGATCTATAATTTTAGAAGATATAAAGGGTTGAAAATTTTTTAGGTCATGAAATTCTGTAAAATTATGGCCGCTCTATATCTCTCACTGTGAACCACGTATTGGTATGGAATTTTGTTCTCTTGTACACTTTGTTTTTGTCAATTATAAACTATAGTTATTTTGTGCACAGATCTATAATTTTAGAAGATATAAAGGGTTGAAAATTTTTTGGGTCATGAAATTCTGTAAAATTATGGCCGTTCTATATCTCTCACTGTGAACCACATATTGGTATGAAATTTTGTACTCTTATACACTTTGTTTTTCTCAATTATAAACTATAGTTATTTTGTGCACAGATCTATAATTTTAGAAGATATAAAGGGTTGAAAATTTTTTGGGTCATGAAATTCTGTAAAATTATGGCAGTTCTATATCTCCCACTGTGAACCACGTATTGGTATGGAATTTTTTTCTCTTATAAACTTTGTTTTTCTCAATAATAAACTATAGTTATTTTGTGCACAGATCTATAAATGTAGAAGATATAAAGGGTTGAAAATTTTTTGGGTCATGAAATTCTGTAAAATTATGGCCGTTCTATATCTCTCACTGTGAACCACGTATTGGTATGAAATTTTGTACTCTTATACACTTTGTTTTTGTCAATTATAAACTATAGTTATTTTGTGCACAGATCTATAATTTTAGAAGATATAAAGGGTTGAAAATTTTTTGGGTCATGAAATTCTGTAAAATTATGGCAGTTCTATATCTCCCACTGTGAACCACGTATTGGTATGGAATTTTGTTCTCTTATACACTTTGTTTTTCTCAATTATAAACTATAGTTATTTTGTGCACAGATCTATAATTTTAGAAGATATAAAGGGTTGAAAATTTTTTGGGTCATGAAATTCTGTAAAATTATGGCAGTTCTATATCTCCCACTGTGAACCACGTATTGGTATGGAATTTTTTTCTCTTATAAACTTTGTTTTTCTCAATAATTAACTATAGTTATTTTGTGCACAGATCTATAAATGTAGAAGATATAAAGGGTTGAAAATTTTTTGGGTCATGAAATTCTGTGAAATTATGGCCGTTCTATATCTCTCACTGTGAACCACGTATTGGTATGGAATTTTGTTCTCTTATACACTTTGTTTTTCTCAATTATAAACTATAGTTATTTTGTGCACAGATCTATAATTTTAGAAGATATAAAGGGTTTAAAATTTTTTGGGTCATGGAATTCTGTAAAATTATGGCCGTTCTATATCTCTCACTGTGAACCACGTATTGGTATGAAATTTTGTACTCTTATACACTTTGTTTTTCTCAATTATAAACTATAGTTATTTTGTGCACAGATCTATAATTTTAGAAGATATAAAGGGTTGAAAATTTTTGGGTCATGTAATTCTGTAAAATTATGGCGGTTCTATATCTCCCACTGTGAACCACGTATTGGTATGGAATTTTTTTCTCTTATAAACTTTGTTTTTCTCAATAATAAACTATAGTTATTTTGTGCACAGATCTATAAATGTAGAAGATATAAAGGGTTGAAAATTTTTTGGGTCTTGAAATTCTGTAAAATTATGGCCGTTCTATATCTCTCACTGTGAACCACGTATTGGTATGGAATTTTGTTCTCTTGTACACTTTGTTTTTGTCAATTATAAACTATAGTTATTTTGTGCACAGATCTATAATTTTAGAAGATATAACGGGTTGAAAATTTTTTGGGTCATGAAATTCTGTAAAATTATGGCCGTTATATATCTCTCACTGTGAACCACGTATTGGTATGGAATTTTGTTCTCTTGTACGCTTTGTTTTTGTCAATTATAAACTATAGTTATTTTGTGCACAGATCTATAATTTTAGAAGATATAAAGGGTTGAAAATTTTTTGGGTCATGAAATTCTGTAAAATTATGGCCGTTCTATATCTCTCACTGTGAACCACGTATTGGTATGGAATTTTGTTCTCTTGTACACTTTGTTTTTGTCAATTATAAACTATAGTTATTTTGTGCACAGATCTATAATTTTAGAAGATATAAAGGGTTGAAAATTTTTTGGGTCATGAAATTCTGTAAAATTATGGCCGTTCTATATCTCTCACTGTGAACCACGTATTGGTATGAAATTTTGTACTCTTATACACTTTGTTTTTCTCAATTATAAACTATAGTTATTTTGTGCACAGATCTATAATTTTAGAAGATATAAAGGGTTGAAAATTTTTTGGGTCATGAAATTCTGTAAAATTATGGCAGTTCTATATCTCCCACTGTGAACCACGTATTGGTATGGAATTTTGTTCTCTTATACACTTTGTTTTTCTCAATTATAAACTATAGTTATTTTGTGCACAGATCTATAATTTTAGAAGATATAAAGGGTTGAAAATTTTTTGGGTCATGAAATTCTGTAAAATTATGGCAGTTCTATATCTCCCACTGTGAACCACGTATTGGTATGGAATTTTTTTCTCTTATAAACTTTGTTTTTCTCAATAATAAACTATAGTTATTTTGTGCACAGATCTATAAATGTAGAAGATATAAAGGGTTGAAAATTTTTTGGGTCATGAAATTCTGTAAAATTATGGCCGTTCTATATCTCTCACTGTGAACCACGTATTGGTATGGAATTTTGTTCTCTTGTACACTTTGTTTTTGTCAATTATAAACTATAGTTATTTTGTGCACAGATCTATAATTTTAGAGGATATAAAGGGTTGAAAATTTTTTGGGTCATGAAATTCTGTAAAATTATGGCCGTTCTATATCTCTCACTGTGAACCACGTATTGGTATGGAATTTTGTTCTCTTGTACGCTTTGTTTTTGTCAATTATAAACTATAGTTATTTTGTGCACAGATCTATAATTTTAGAAGATATAAAGGGTTGAAAATTTTTTGGGTCATGAAATTCTGTAAAATTATGGCAGTTCTATATCTCCCACTGTGAACCACGTATTGGTATGGAATTTTTTTCTCTTATAAACTTTGTTTTTCTCAATTATAAACTATAGTTATTTTGTGCACAGATCTATAATTTTAGAAGATATAAAGGGTTGAAAATTTTTTGGGTCATGAAATTCTGTAAAATTATGGACGTTCTATATCTCTCACTGTGAACCACGTATTGGTATGGAATTTTGTTCTCTTGTACGCTTTGTTTTTGTCAATTATAAACTATAGTTATTTTGTGCACAGATCTATAATTTTAGAAGATATAAAGGGTTGAAAATTTTTTGGGTCATGAAATTCTGTAAAATTATGGCAGTTCTATATCTCCCACTGTGAACCACGTATTGGTATGGAATTTTTTTCTCTTATAAACTTTGTTTTTCTCAATAATAAACTATAGTTATTTTGTGCACAGATCTATAAATGTAGAAGATATAAAGGGTTGAAAATTTTTTGGGTCATGAAATTCTGTAAAATTATGGCCGTTCTATATCTCTCACTGTGAACCACGTATTGGTATGGAATTTTGTTCTCTTGTACACTTTGTTTTTGTCAATTATAAACTATAGTTATTTTGTGCACAGATCTATAATTTTAGAAGATATAAAGGGTTGAAAATTTTTTGGGTCATGAAATTCTGTAAAATTATGGCCGTTCTATATCTCTCACTGTGAACCACGTATTGGTATGAAATTTTTTTCTCTTATAAACTTTGTTTTTCTCAATAATAAACTATAGTTATTTTGTGCACAGATCTAAAAAGTTAGAAGATATAAAGGGTTGAAAATTTTTTGGGTCATGAAATTCTGTAAAATTATGGCCGTTCTATATCTCTCACTGTGAACCACGTATTGGTATGGAATTTTGTTCTCTTGTACACTTTGTTTTTGTCAATTATAAGCTATAGTTATTTTGTGCACAGATCTATAATTTTAGAAGATATAAATTCTAGTGAGTGGTAAACACGGTGAAATGTGAGTGTAAGGTGGTCCTATCTAAGTCTAGTGAGTGGTGAAGATAGTTAAATGTGAGTGTAAGGTGGTCCTATCTATGTCTAGTGAGTGGTAATCATGGTGAAATGTGAGTGTAAGGTCGTCCTATCAAAGTCTAGTGAGTGGTGAAGATAGTTAAATGTGAGTGTAAGGTGGTCCTATCTAAGTCTAGTGAGTGGTAAACATGGTGAAATGTGAGTGTAAGGTGGTCCTATCTAAGTCTTGAGAGTCACCAACATGGTATATATGAGACACCAGACTGGTAGAATGAAGGTGCCAAGTTTAGGAAAAGTGATAATATTGATAGAGAAGAGGCACCAGCTGGGCGGAATAAAGATGCATCGGTCCGATTCTGGTTTAACCATTGGCAATGTTTGGTTTTAAAGATTTAATCTCTCATATTTTGATTAAATTAAAAAATTTAATCGTCCAAAGTGATTAAAACTAAATTTGGAATTTAATTCAATCAATTAATATTATGATTATTTAATTTTAATTTTAATCTTAATTTTTAGTTATGATTAAAAATTTTAATTGATTAAATTCCGATTAAATTAAAAGTGAATTTAATTTTAATCAACTAATTTTGGCCGATTAAATTTTTTAATTTTAATCATGATTAAAATTAAATTTCTGTTTAATTCAAGTGTTTTTTAATTGATTAAATTTTTGCCCAACTCATTGTAGGGCACATCCATTCAGTACTAAGTTATCCTGTCAGGATCGCCCATAGACTGGGCTAACAAGAAATCAAGGAGGATGCTTGACGTAAAATTTCTAGGAAACTATAAGTGGGGGGACGGAGCGGAAAAATTTTAAAACGTATTTTCATATCGCTCAACCGTTCAAAACTAGAATTCGGAGCTCCTGCATATATAGCTCTGCGCTCAGGTCTCGCGTGAAACTAGCAGATAGAATTTATGATGAAGGAATTAGATTATTTATAGGCACATTCCTAACCAGTCCGTTATAAAGTCTCTACGTAGAGTCTGGGATGTTCGCAGAAATCCCGCAGACCCAGCTAAAACTGAGCTCATACAGAACATCATAATTTCATTATTTTTCTTGTTTACTTTAAAAAAAAAAACTTACTTTTACAATCTGGTTGGTGGTGGTATCACAGAACAACGATCTGCAAAGAACCATGCAAAGAAGTATACATTTTATCTATCGATTCTGATAGTAATCGATTTAATATTGAACCAACATTTTTATGTTTTATAAAATGACATGGAAGCAGTTCATTTTAATCATAAAAATACCCAGAGAACTTTTCAACTCTGCTTCAATTAAGTGAAATACAAATTGACAAGTAAAAAGGAGATCGGTCAAGGCATTATCTTTTTAAATGCTTGGTTGATCGCAAAGTAGTGCAACTTAATTAAGTAAATTAATTGCATTATGCCTCTTTTAATAAATTAAAGCTTCTTGTAAATTATTTAATTATATATTAATACTCTCAATTAAGATAATGTAGACGCAAAAATAAAATATACACTAAGGATTCATACAGTTGTTTTATACATTTAATCCGATATATTTTTTGTTGCTGTTTCTTTAAAGAAGTCTGTACTTATTTGTGTATACTGTAACAACTTTATGTATAAAGATCAACGTAAATGTTACTCTTGATTACGTTAAGTTCAAACATCAAGACTTCCTTGTAACGTTTACAAGGTACACTGCAGAAAGAAAGATATTTTAACAGAAGCTGTGCATGAAAGAGAGAGAAATGATCCATATACAAGTGTTGTGAGTAGTTGCATCACTTCATAAATCAGTTGCCAATGAAGCTCCAACCAAGGGATAAGGTTGTCTTATTTTTAATCATGGATTTTGTAAGTTTTACGTGAATTGAAACAAAACTTAGTGGATCACAAAGTACGTACTTCCGGTAAAACCTTTCAGCTATGTCATGGCTGACAGACTTCCGCTCAGTACCAGTGTTGAGAAAACAAAATAAAGCCTTTATTAAACATATTGTGAGATAATCACCATGACGCTACTGTTGATGTAAAGTATGAACATAATACCTGGCACCGTCTACTGATAGAACACGTTTTATCCATCGAACATTTTGACACGTACTATTTCTCCTGTCACGTAGCTTACGTGAAGGCCATGTCTCTTGTGGACCTACCTAGGACTAACCGTAACATGCTATCTATCTGTCCCCAGCGAGCGATACAATGTTAGTTATATTCAAAAGCAACTGACATTTCTCTTATTTCTTTCCATAAAAAACGTTTTACTCAAATTACGTCTGAATAATAAAAGAACTTTCTCAAACATAACTCATCTTTCTAGATTATAAATATCTATCTGTTTAAATTTTTGCAAAAATTAGATATTTTGTCTCTCCAGCGAATTATGTAAGCTTTTGTACTATATGATCCAAATATAAATCAAAAATCGCAAGTTCGTTTTTCCGATACTGTTTTAGGGCAAAGGCAGCCAGAATCCTGTTAAAAAAGTCACAACTAAAAAAAATATATATATATTAAAACTGTCCGGTAGGACAGTTGTATAAGGGTTGATCGTCAAAAACTGCACGAAAAAGCGTAACGTTGAAAAACACCTGACTTTGACAATTTTTTTCTCTTTTTCTGTAAAAGATAAAATGCCCAAATTTTCTTTAAAATAAAGGGCAAACCCTCCTTTATAACTGTATTTTTTTTGCAACAACCCAGATCTAATAGGTTTCGAGAAAAAAGTTGCCGAAAATGAGCAAAAACCGCTTTTTCAAAAAATGTTCTTGTTCTTCTTCTTCTTCTTCTTCTTCTTGTTACCTTTTTTGTAAACAACGTAGCGCCTAAACCCGCTAACCGATTTTCATGAATGAGGAGTCGTTCGATTCGGAATTTTATGTAGATGTGCCTTTTGGGAGACTTGATGCTGTACATCGAATGGGAGAGGAGTTAGCCCCCTCCTTTATGTAAAGCCCCTTCCAAAATTATTATCCTTAACAAAAACTTACAGTTTAAAAAGTTAAGTATAAGGGTTGGGGAACGTTAAGATGTTAACGTTCAATAAATGTCATTACTGTAACTTATTGCAACATGAAACGTATCGTGGAGAATACCTATCCAATGTATTACCACACTTTATTAATCCACTTTTATGTATCCAATTTATCCAATGTATTATTAATTCACTTAATTAAAAGGATTTTTGTGAATTTTTTTTTAAAATCCAAACAGCAAAACATGTGTAGATCTAAAATTTTTATTTGAATTTGAAGAAATTACTTAGGAAGATAATTGAACATCCGGCCAAATTTACAAAAGTAAATTTAAAAAAAAAATACTTATGTGAAAATTTTTCATTATCTTTTCTAACTTTGATTCTGGAGGTGCTCTTTCATAAAAAAAATTTCAAATTCCGAATTTGAAACCATTATCTATGTGAGGGGTGGCTAACCCATATGATCTTGTGGACCCATTTCTAAATTCATTCACAAATCTTTTATTTATTTATAAAATTACATGCATATCTATTACTTTCGACCAACTACAAATACTTCATGCAGTGAAAATTCAAAACAGAATTAATTATTATTATTGTTTTCATTATTATTCATACAATATAAACATGAATAATATAATAATGAGATTATGAGCAACATAAACAACATGAACAGCATAAAGATGAAAAATTATTTGCGTTGATTTGCAATTTTTATATAATTTAATAATAATGTATTATGCATTTTTTTTTTTTAATAAATTATAAAGAAAAAAGATAAAGAAAATTAAGCGATAAATATAAAAGGAATAGGTTTTGTTATTATACAATTTTATTCGTTTAATATAATAAGATATCTATCAAGATATCTTGAAAATCGTCCAGTAGCTTAACCATTAAGTCTTCAGAAATTATTTCATACGATCATACTTTTGACGCAATTTTTTTTTTCTTTGCGCATCGATTCGGGATCATTAGATCATATGTGGATCATTATTTCAAATTTAATTATTATTTTTTTTTAATCTTTTATTGGAATTTACCACAGCAACAAGCAAATATGGTAAAAAAGAAATAAAAGAAAATCATGAGTGGAGAAGGCACCCAGTAGTGCCACTCCAGTAACGTGCTTTGCTCTCACGATAAGAGAAGATCACGAGGCCATTTTCTCTTCAATCTCCTTAGAGATTTACCTGGTAATGTGGAGGAAGATAGGTGTTCTATAAGAGGGTTAGAATGAGCTGCTGTAGAGGAACGAAATTTGAGAAAACGAGTGTTAGCATGATCTATAATGAAAGGGATTTTGAAGTCATTATGGATAGTGAGGTTAGATACATGGAACATGTTAAGAAATTTTCGAAGTATTTTTGACTGTAATGCCTGGAGGCGTAGTGAATTGGAACGCTTTTTCGATCCCCATACTTCGATGCCGTAGGACCAAATATGTCGCAGTAACAGTAGATATAAGTGTCATTTGTTATGTAGGTTGAGTTTAGATCGTTTGTCAAGTAGTCTAGCGAGAAGTTTTGTAGCGTTGGTTAGTTTCTTGTCTTTTCAGTCTAGTATGGGGATTCCATTTCGAATTTAATTAAATTTTAATTTTAATTTATTTACTAATGAAAGAAAAAAGAACAAAAACAAAACAAATACAAAAACGTGACCTACCGTTGAAAAAGTAACCTATAAACTTGCCTCCAATCGCTAAAAACCATTGTGGGACAGATTTTATTGTCTCCACACTAAAGCACAAATTGACCACGGCTTACCCGAACGTTCTAGCACGATGCTTACTCGAGCGATTGTCTTTCTGACCAACGAATCGATTTAAGTTTTACCAAAATCCTAAGTACAAAGTTTATGGGACCTAAAAGATTAGCTTAGTGTTTGCTTGGCATTCTTGCAGAAAAACATTAATAATAATAATAATAATGCATTTATTAAGAAATAGGATACATTATACAGAAAGATGAACGTAAAGCAGTAGCACTTAGCTTGAAAGAAGGATTCTGTCGAGTTGTTAAACTATGTATAATTGCAAACAACTTTTATAATTAATAATAATTAACAAAGGAAAAAAGAAATAGAATGAAAAACAAATTAGACCTTTAGGAGGTGGACACGGAAGTTCGTTATGTGAACTCTTCCAACAATTTCCTATGATGTAGGGCATCTTTTAGATATTTATAGAGTAAAGTCCAGTCCTTGCCAACAAGATATTTGCAAATTTCATCTATTGAGAGTACATTTTTTCCTAAATATTGCCGCCTTCAGAAAAACATTACGTTTTTTGGTTTCTTTATATTTTATTAAGAAAGTTGCAAAGCCCAAAAGCTTCTGGTTTCTGGACCAATAGTTTTCTATAAAAACCAATCCCCGTACTAATAATTAATCTACTTTATTATTAACCTTTTCTCTCTAATTGAGAAAGAATTCGCTAAAGAACATCTCAATACAACTTTTTGAAGCTGGAAGTAATTAGTGGCCACACTTCTCAACTATATCTAAGCCAATCACATTGCTTTTCGTCCGCTGCCTAAAGTTGCTTTGCTAATTATTGGTTTACACCTCACACTGCTTATCTTTATGCACTATACCTTCAAAAGATTTTCTCTTGGTTTGTAACTTGGTAATTAGCGCCTAAGAAACTTGCTTCTTTAGACTTTATTCTCAATCTTTACATCTTATCTTAAATTATCAATAAAGTTGCTGCAACGAATTTTATACCTACCTCATTATTAATAAATGAAATTATGACATTCATAAATTAACAAAAATTGTGTAAAATTTAGGTTATGACATTATTTTTAAATAATTATAAATATATCTTAAGCATGCAATAAGCGCTAGAGAATGTTTTCAAATTAATGGGGTACTGAGATAATATTAAATTCGCCAAATCAAAAAATAAAAACTTATCCTCACACCTTCTTCTGCTATTTTAGCTGGTCGAACAAACCGAGTGCAAAATTTGTTCTATATTTAAATGATTCAAATCTATTTCTTAAAGGTATTTCGTATTATGTTGGTGGGTAGCGGAATGGATGCTAGTGATCCATGTAATGTGTTGTAAGAAATATCTCTCCAGGGAATTCTTCTTTCTTTAGAGATACACTCTGCTCTCCTAGAGTAGGCTTTCATTCCTGTACTCTGCTATTCCTGGAATTCGTTGTTTGAATCGACTATCCTGTCTCAAACCTCTTTTCCAGTCTCCTGTTCACATCTACAGATATTCTATTAAGTTTACTGAAATCTGTTTACAGTAAATTTGATTTTTACTCCCGAGAAAATTTGTAATGAGAAAAGAGTTCAAACAATAAAAAAAAATTGGGAATTATATGTTATACACGTAAAAAAATAAACGTGGTATATAATCTTAAATATTTGTAACATATTTTCTACATCTAGATCCTCTTTCAAGCTTCTGGTGATGTCAATGTTTGCTGTAGCAAAAACAAAATGGCGGTTGTTACTTCTATTTTCCTTATTCACGCTATAAAATAAGGATTTTTTTTCCTGGTAAACTAAAAAATTAAATTCGTTTAATTAAGCTAAAAAAAAGTCAGTATCTCCTCCAGGCTTTCAAACAAGTTCTTAATTAAAATACAAATAATTATGCAACCTTTCGAATCTAGCCAAACAACCTACTACAACTGATGAAGATCAGTGTTGAGTATAATTAGAGAACACTGTCTGGAAGCTGGCAGTGCACTGAAAAAGTCTGCGGGCACCAATTACCTAACAATGAATAAGGACGTGAATTAATAATGTTAGTATTGTAAATAGCCTTCTTATTGTATAATTTCTATGTTTTGTAAAATTTATTATTTATAAAGGTACAAATTCAGATAACTGTCGATATTTTGCAAATTATATTATAACGCTGGTAAAGAAGGCGTGGCCCAGTCCATATTCTATGCTTCCTTTCGTCTTTTAAGTAAATTAGTACATGGAATATGGAAAAAATTCCTTACCAAACGAGGTACTGGAGGTCGAAGTGAGTTTGGCTGACAGCAGCCATCTCAGCCCGAGTGGTTTCAGTTCGAAAACGAAAAAAATTCTTCTTTACTCTAACGATCATTAGATGCGCTATCCTCCGAATACAATGGGAAGGAATTAGTAATTAGGTACTGATTTCCACACGATATCTCGGGTTCGAATCCAGCTGTCAACGTTTAGCATCTGAGAGAAAAGCTTCCTTTTCTTCACAGTAAAGTGATAGCTAGTGCTGTCTGTTAACGAGAAGACACGGTCTGAAGGCCAGCAGTGTACTAAATAAGGCTCAGGGCGCCAATGAATTCAGATTTTAGCTCCACTTAAATTAAACTTATAATTGAAAATTTTCTTCATCATTTCTGTTAGCCTGTATTCTCTCTCAGATTGTGTGATCGCGTGATTCTTGATTGGCATTTATGCCTCAGCAGCAACTACCAAGTTCTTGAGCTAAGGGAATCAGCTTGATTGTTTACGATTTCTTATTTTGTATCAAAAATGTGTTTTCTTAGGGAAAAACTAAACTGAAATTAAAAAAAAGAAATATAAATTAAAAAGTAGGACACTGAAAATTGTAGAATTAAATAAAAGTAACGAAAATACAGCATAGTATGTTCAATGTTTATATACTCATTGAGGGAGCACTTGGTCGTCTCTTATTTGACCAGCTAGTTTGGACCACACATCAGTTAAAATAATATTATTTCTCCAGAATTGAAGATGATAAACACGAGTGTGTTACGTAGTAAGGGAATTGCTCCAATTCTTTAGCTGGAGTAAATACAAATATTACAGAAGAATTCAATCTATAGATATGTGAAGCCGCAACAATGTTAGAAAAGTAGCTATTATTCTGGATATTAATTTGGCTGCATAAAATTTTAATTTACTTCTTTGCTCTAGGCAAACTAACTCTGAAGAAAAAAAAAAAAACTTTCTAGAAACCTATCTTGCCTTCGGGAATCGAACTTAAGGGCTTCGCGAAACCCTTCATCGTTTAGAAAATCCAATTCTTCTAATCAAAATATTATTTTCAACGTTCAATGTTTCACATCCAGTTAAGCCTAAATTAATAGCCTAGAATTAGTAAAATTTTAAACGAATATTGTACTTAGGAACTAATATATTATTGGCAATTTAGTGAATTTTATGAAGTAACAAGGATTTCATACTCGCTGGTAAAATTAGTTTGTGAAGTTAGCGATTTAGACTGAACATCCAACAACTAGCGACCCATCATCTGGGTTCAGTAATGAGTATAAGTATAGTTTATTGTAAGATGCTTATAAATGCTTAAATGCCAACTTAATAATGATATTAAAATGTTGTACGTTAGTTACATAAATTTAAGATGAATGTAGAGGTCTATATGTGTTATAATTATATATAAGAAAAGGATTAAATCTTAAATAAGTTATATATAAATTTGAAAGGTCTTTTGTGGAGTTGATATAAAATACTAATTATGGTCACTAATAACTCAATTGAGTGAGATTCAATAGAATTTCCAATTTGATGACCATAATTTAGCGACATTTTGTTCCTCAATATTAGCGTGCCACAGCTTTATTGTAGGTATTATTTAAATATAAAAGGTAGGAACCATATTGAAATCTAACACAATTTCAACATGTATTTCTAATTTAATATCCAATTTTATGATGTGTATTCCATCAGCGCGTTAAAGTATTATTGTTTTAATTAACTTCCAAGCGAACTTGTAGCTTTGTGCAATATAATGGACTGAGTACAATTATTTGCTCTGCAAAATAAAAGAACAAATAGTCTAAAACTATACTTCATATTCATCCTCACTAAAATCCTTGATGACAATACCACTGTTGAATGCAGCGTCTCTGAGTAACTAAATCGATAAATCCCTCAGTTGTGTAGTTTCATCCGACCATAATCTATCCAGAACTTTAGAAAATGACAATTGTAATATATGTATACGTAACATATATTATACAATATTATATAACATAATATACATGTAATATAACAATACAGACATCCAAAGTAAATTTTACAATAACTCCACGTGTTATGTTTCGCTTTATTTCAAAATAATTTAACATTAATTAACATCGTACCGTTCTTATTATTTACCGTTCTTATTGTATTACTGTTCTATTGGGACTTTGTCTAAAGTTTCGAAATAGAAAGACACAAGAAATTCATAATTTAGTAAAGTATGATAAAAGAATGTGGTGTCAAAACTCAGGTATCTTACAGCAATGTTGAATGTTCTGCAAATCACAATTATAATAAAATTCAATTTGCCTTGAATGATTGCGACGGAATTGAGCGACTCTTTTGAGGGAAGCATCTGCATAAATGCGGTAAGGTATTGAAAAAGTGGTTTAAATCCGCATTAGTGGATAATAACTTTGATTTTACCCACCGTAGCAGGCATATTTCTTGACCGTTTTCCGTCTGGATCAGCTAGTGTAAAGCGGGACGGTTACGTAAGTGAAGTCGACATTTCTACACAAAACTGATTACCTATGATGATGGTTGAGAATCCGAAACCTGTCAGGGTTACAAGAAATATGCGTGCTACGACGGCATAAAGTCAAAAATACTTACCAGATATATTCGAAATTGCTTAAATATAAAAGAATTTTGTTAATTTAATGCAGGAGTTATAACCGCAAAGCAGGATCGAGCCTCTAAACTATGATGATCAGGGGAAAATGGCGCCAAATAGGTGAAAAAGTGTAAGGGAAATATAGAATAAATAAAGTAAAGGAAAAAGTAACCTCATATAGCAGTATAGTATTTTTCTGTTTTTAGTTTATTAATCTGCTTGATCAAATCTTCTAATAAGAAGTGATCTGTTGTTTTTTGATGATTAATGGATGATCAGATACAAATTGTGTGGATGAGATGTAATGATAACACCAAAGTTATGCTTGATAACCGCTTGACTTCTAGAAAAAACCTCGAACTGGATTTCGGATAACCTAGAAATACGTTTTTGCGTAGGCCTAGAGTTATGCAGTTTTCAGTTCATTATACTAAACAAAACTCGATACTTTGCATTTATTTATTTCCTGCATATGTGTATATATGTTTTCTTAAAATATTATTAAAAAATAGCTCACAACAAGATAAATCACAGTACATTATCTTTGTAACTTTGAATTTAAATTCTATACACTCTTTGTTGAATGATTCTCAGATATTTAAGTGTTAGATGGAATCCAGTTCAGAATGAAAGGAAAACAGCGAAAAGGAGAGAACCTAGGAGATACAAGATTTCACAATTATTTACTTTTCCTAATAATCTGTCTTCATTCATAAAATTACACGAAGAGAAACTAAGATAGCGTTAAGTAATTCTGAAGAGATTACCCACAAAATAAAATCCATGTTACACTCATACAAGTATCAGGGAGATAGAGAGAGACAGTAACTGGCAATGTATGTCCTCCTTTGTCTTCATAACATCCTTGGTTCCATCTCTAGTATCGCTATCTGCACTGTCTGTATTATAGATGATGATACTTGTTTCCATCCAAGAACTTAGCCGACAACTTATATAATGGCTTCATATTAATACATGTTTAGATCCCCTGCCAGCCATTTTTTTAAAATCTTATTTAGTGTCTTTTCTAAGTTCTGTTTAAAAATATTGCATTATATCATACTTCTTCATATTATTTATTTATCATTCATTAGTGCATTGCCTGAAAAATAGAGCTCCACTCCTAAAGCAAAATGGAGCATTGAAATTTTACATAATCGTAATTTTCCTCTTTTGAAGAAAAATGTGAAGATACGAAAGTATCCTTAAAAAAAATCCTTAATTTGCGAAGTAAACACAGTCAATGTTGAAATATAGACCAATATTTCGTAAATTACCATTAATTTTTGTGCGAAAATAATGGTATACAGCAGGAGTTCTTGTACGCATGCGCCCGCTGAGCAATTTCTACACGCCCACACCAATGTCTTAAAATGATGAAAAGAAGTATATAGGTATAATACTCGTATACGATATCTGTATGAACAGGGTGTTCATTTTAAGACGGCTCAAATGCATTTCATGTGCTTAAATGGTTAATCTGAGCAAAAAATGGTAGAGGAAAAATTTGTTGCCCGTCACCTCTAGTTTCAGAATATATGGCTTGATTTTAGATTCCTGTCCGCAGACGCGCGTCCAAATGTGTGGGTTCGCGGTTGACCCCCATTTTCATGTACACGGTTTTAAAGAGTATAAAAAGTTATGAAAGAAACCGGAAACCTCAATTCGATATCTTCAAAATTAAAGGTGCTAGACCATTTCGAAATCTGGTATTTATTAATCATTTTAATGTATTTTTTCATCCCCTTTCTACTAAAAATATTGCCAAGATAGTAAAGCTAGTATTTTTCTTAATATCGGGTAATAAGTAATTTTCCGAGTGATTTTACTAAGAAAAATCAAATGTTAAGAGCTTTAGATGTTCTCAAGCATACAGAAAATGGCTAAAAATTAATTTTACATCTGTTACAAACAAGAAGGTTTAATAATTATTTGGTAATTTTGGGAGAGTTGCGTTTAATTACCAATAATCTGATTACAAATTTCTGGGGACCAGATGAAATGATAACACCAATGTTATGAAAACCTACATAATTGCAAATCAATATTGTTAAATTTAAGTATATGAAGCAATGTCAAAACTGATTACTATACTTTACTAAACTAAATTTGTTTGTAAAACAAATGGACTGAAGTAGGCAACTAAAAATGACCTAGTTCCAAATAGGGTGATTGTTACAAACATGTAAATTATTGTCACTAGATGGCATTGTAATTAAATTCTGAACAATATTTTTTAATCTCAATGAATGTAGAGAATAAAAGAATTGTGTTAAAGAACTAATTTTATAAAATAAACTCGAATTAGATAGATCATTCTATTAAAATTACTGGTTACTTACTGGAACTGGAATAGATCAAATTTTGACAAAGTTTAAGCCTAATTAACTACAAATGGAAATAGCTCTCATAATTAGGATATTAATAAGTTAACAAAAAAATATTCCTGTATCCGAATTATCTGCGTATTAAATGGGAAGTGTCTCCCTCGTAAGTTGCCAAATTTACTGAGCTCGTGATAGCAAAACTTAAATTCCTGAGTGAAAACCTTATTTCCTTCACTTGTGTAATAAATTTACTAGTAATTAGGAAAAGTTATTAATTGACATTTTTCTTTTTGATAAGTATTTCTTTATAATCTTATATAAATACAAATTTATAACGTTCGGCTTATTTATTAGGATATATATATATATATATAGAGTACTGTTTGGTAAAACTTGTTAAGCCGCTTTAGAGAGAAAAGGCTTTGCCCGAACTCCTTTTGACTCAGTTATGAGAAAAGGAACCCACGGCCTTAGTCACTCAAGGCGAAACCAATCGAACAGTTGGTAGAACATTATTCGGTAAAGTTTCGACTCTCACTTAAGTAGTCTGCCTTAGTAGTATTCTCTCTTTCTTGTTCCCTTCCAATTCCCTTCAAGTTGCTTGTATATCCGAGGGAGCCGCTACAACTCGTTTAATGAGTCCCGGGAGATTTACTTTCACATAACTTCCCTCCCTTCATTCCGCTTTCTCACACAATCACTCACTCACACTAGCGCATCAGGAAATCGCTAGGCTCAAAACTTACCGATTCTGCCTTAAAGTATATCTTATATTTAGCAATTTTAATTAATCCATGGGCAACTTGTATGTGTTCTAGCTACGTGAGCTCTTCAGCGTTTACTATACTTGTCTGAATTGCAAATTTTATAGACTTTCCTCCTTCTATCATCATAAATGCACATAAATTGACTTTTACAGTCTATCTAACGAACAAACCAGCCGTTTACTCTCTACCCATCCTTTATCTGCAATAATCTTGTGATTGCTTGGACTCCTAAAAAAAAAGGATGGTATAATTCATTATTAGAATTAAATTTAACTAAAAACTTCGTAAATATTTATTGTGAAAAGTGTTATTAATATTGTTCACTATATCAATCCTGCAAGGATGCGGGATTTGCACCATGCGGTCTCTCAAGAGCGAAGAAAGATACTTTCTGCAGAGCTAAATTTCTGGAGCTAGCGTCTGGATGAAGGCAAGATAGATGGATTCTAAAAGAGGAAGAACAACTGGTAAGATCCAAGAGCATGATAATCTGAGAGCCATAATATAATCACACCCAAAGCATATACTTACCAACCCAACTCGATACCTTCAATCGTGCTCTTCGATGGATCCTTGGTCTCTATATTAGCTGCTGGAGCTCTTTAATTGGGGAGATACTCGCATCTTAGGCAACACAACTAGTAACAGTAGCTGTCTTCTTCGTTCAGCTCTGTTCTTCTTCAACAATCTTATCCGAGGGCATACTGATATCTTTCTTCTCTATGTTATTGCAAAGTAAATTAACGATGGATGTAAACTTTTAGACATAATATTCTCCACCAACATCCATGTGCTTAAATCTGTAGCAGTGCTAGCAATGAAATATGAATGTTTTTAAAAGTTATAACCGATTAGAATGAGAGCAAGAAAATGATTAGAGAAGGATTACGTGATTTTAATTTCGGTTAAGCCATAAGGCTGGCAGGAACTTAGAGTACTGATCCATCCATTAGCTGTAGTTTATGTAAATAGTAGTATATACGAGTAGTAGAGGGATGAATGAGTGAAGCGAATGTATTTATAAGTAAGAATGGAGAGTGAGTGATATTCTAGTGATAAGCACCTAGACGATGCTGGATGAATATTTAAATAATTAAAAGATTTTTTGAGGTCTCTTTACATAATTTATGTTCAAATGGTAATTTGAGAAATATTGGTTCAAAGGACTGGACATATTGGAACAGCAGAGACTATGATGGTGGCGTAATGGTTAGAGAAATACATTGTCCCATTAGTTTACTTCCAGAGGCGCTTCAAAGTTACCGTGGTCGGCTTCTAATCAAGGCATGTATATAACAGAAGGGAGAGGATTTGCGGAGGCCGGTAGCCAACTGTAACAGTAAAGTTTCCTTCTCACAGTCTAACAGTGAAACTGCAGTAATATCCTAGACTTGGGGTCACCAGCTTTATGCCAGATCGTCGTTAATTGTATTGTTCAAACCTCAGATATACCTCAGACCTAATGCAAACAAAACAATGCAGTCAGCAATACGACCAAACAACCTTTACTATTAAATCGCAGACATCTCTTTACCAATTCTCTCGTCAACAAGCGAAATTCTCTCTCAGGTTAACAAGCAAAATGGAAATACATCGATTGCATTATTAATGAAACATTGTCTTCAATTTCATCCCTACTAAAAAATAAATAGAGCTTTCTCTAATTTAAATAATTGAAACAATTATTGAATTTTCAAGAGAATTTTGCTACATTAAATTATTTACTTTTTTTTGGCAATGGTTGTCTTTGAGTAAAGCAATGCCTACTTTTTCCAAGCGGCCACCCTTTAATGTTTTTTTTGTTAGTATTTTACAAAAAAAATAAATTATTTTTTACTCTGTGTTTCGGGTGCTATTTTTGTTCTGGTGACATCTATAAGGAACTTCTATGTATGCGTTAGAGATCTGAATACATTTAGATAAATTTTATTAGATATAGCACGTTAGATTTGATCCGACTTTCTGTACTATTTCTCTGACTGGCGTACCGAAATATAAATATGCCCTAATACTGACAGTTTATGTAGTAACAGGTGACAGAAGCGCCAAAAGTGAACTTTCAAGTTCAAGTTATGCAATAATCTTTAAAGTTGGATTGAAATGAGAAACAAAACGGAATGAAGAATAAAGAGAGCCAGGCATGCTGGGAAACAAAATATCTATGTGGTTAGCGTAGAGGATTTCTACAGCAAAGTGCTACTGGGTTCAAGATTTCTCTTCCTAGTGGCTTATAGCTCTCTCTGTACGGTGATGGACGGTGTCGTCAACAATAATTGAACTTGGTCAGGAAGCCGGTACTGAATCAGAAAAAGCTCTTCTGGGCTTAGGGCCTCAAAACTGACAAGCAATAGCTTGTACCGTGCTTTAAAAAAAGTTCTAACTTGTAGAATTAATTATAATTTAATTTTTATAAACCAGCTTTGGAAGTATTCTACAAAAGCAAGGAACCTGCAGGTTTCATGTTGATTACCTGCAGGTAATTTATTGCACCTTTGTTTGTTCATCTTGATTTAAACCCAGTGATTGTTTAATGTCAGTCTGTGTTTGCTCGCAGATTAGGTACAGCGCTGACAGAATCACGTCACCCAGAATTATTTCTCCATATGAGATCATAAAAACCTTTCAGTCTCAAATTCCCCTCACCAATAGCTCTTTATAGTAGCACACTTTTGTTTTCGCGTGTTCGAACAATGAATGAAGTTTAAACCAATTGACGAAACTTTGCAGTTTAAGTGAATCCCTTGGATGTGTTATATGAAAGGAAGGTTATGTGTAACTTAGCGTGGAGATTCACTTCTTTTTCTTAGTTCATTAAACCTAGGAGCGCCCTTTCCTAAAGTAACAGGGCACTGTTCGTAGAGTTTAGCCCTGTACGACCCTTCTGGAGCTTTATTACTAATAAACTTTGAAACTTTCACAATTGCCTCTGTCGCCTCAATGTTCTCTCCCTAATCCTTACCTCTTCCTCCTCACTCATACAATCTACCCAGTTTACTGCTTCACTTTCTAACCGAACTAGCAACTTAGGAGGAAGTATTGTCTCTGGATATTAGCCTAAAGCGAGAAGGGTTTCAGAAGTACAGCAATGATCGGGGGGAGTGGTTGGCTCAATTTACACTATGTTATCCGTGCGATACTTCCCCCGCCTCGCATTCCCAGTAAGAGGCAAGAGAGTACACTCCACTCCAGCCCTAAATGGCAGGAGCCAATCCTATTTTCAGGGGTCATTTAAGTCGCGCCAACGTATACTTGTTGATACGTGCCTTGGGGATGGCACGGAAATGGACGGGCTTACATTTTATCGCAAGTTTTCCAACTCCCTCGTCCTTTGTACAAGTTTTTCGCCGTATACACCGTACCGTTATAGCAAAGTGGCACGACGCTTTTTCTTTCAAAACAATTCGTCTTTTTAAATTCATTTTGTTATCCAGGCGCCTACCAACTTGCTACCCTACACAAAAAGGAATTTTCTACATAATTGGATTTCAGCTCTTCCTTTTATAACAGTTTTAACAGATTTATTTTTCGCGTGTTCTTACCCTCTTCCTTTTAGAGACGAGAAATTGAATTTTTAATAATAATAAAATCGAAACAAAGTTGTGAGCAAGATTTGAGAAGGAGGCCGAGAAAATGACCTTAATCAATCTTTTGCTGCTCAAATGAATAATTTCATCTTATTTAGGTAAAAAATCACCTTCATCTTTAAGTTAATTATAGCTAATCAATTAAAAATATATGCATTTTAAAAATACTAAATTTAAAATTATATAAACACAATTTACTCCTTACAGAAGGGACATAATTAATTACTACACAATTTCAAAAAATTGATTAACAATTGCAAAAAAATAATTAATATATAATCTTTATTTGGCTGTAATAAGAACAAAAAAGAGAAAAGATATTCCGCTGCACCGAAGTACAACTCAAGCTAAGACTGTTCTTTGGGTCCCCAGAGGGTCTGTGTGCTTAGATAATTAAAACTAAATAAGGATAAAACTATTTTAAAGCACAAACATACCTTTTGTTTGATATAACATTATTATAGTGTAGAATTCATTAAATTCGTGCCTTTAGTCCTTAATTTTATTTCATTGTATTTTTACTGCTTATTTATTTGGACAACAAGTAGTTAGATGATTAATAAAATTAACATCTGTCGGCCATTTAATTATAACAAATATACTTATTTGTATTTTTTTTTTGTTTTTGAACTGGTCATTTTATAAAAATTATCATGAGCGATCCAGACTCTCCCATTACACGGGCAGTAAGTGAAACAGGTACTCTTGACCCTCTATCAAATGAGTGAAATTACGAAATCTTATCCCTTGCTTTAGGATTACCCAAGAATTGGACAGATTCAGTTATATGTCCTCATAGAAATTGGTTGTTATGGATTTTTCTAGGAGATTATTATTACAGTATAGTTTTTAATATTTAAAACAACGTTATTATTAAGAATTTCTTTGAAAATATTCTTTAACCCTACATATATCTTAAAAATGTATCTGCTTAGAAAAAATACCAAAAGTTTGGCGTATCTACAGATTGGTAATTAAAATATTTTTAAAATGTATCAAAATATAGTTTTTTTGCGATAACCTTGACTCAAAATGAATGATACTATAATTTTTTTAGAAACTTAAGATAAATAATTTTTCACCAAAAAAGTATGTCAATTTTCCCACTTTATTATACTTCTGCTATTCAAAATTGATGTGACTATTATTGCTAGGTTAGTTTCTATATCGAGTGGAATTCAGTAAAAACAAATTAATTTAAACAATCTAATAATTAATTAAATTACAAATAAATTATCCTAATAGTCAAAATATATCAATATACTAGGGGCCACGGTAGCCGACCGGTTAGAGGCGAGACCTGCAATACTAATATGAATTGTGGTACTGGGTTCGATTCTCAGTCTTAGGCCTTGGATTTTATTTAATGGTTAATATGAGAACTTTGTAGTGAAGTTCGCTGTAAGTCGCCTTCGTCCACACCTAATTAGGTAGTTGGACGTAAAGCCCACCTGAAAAAATAGGCATTACTTTACTTTTACAATCTACTCTTTATATCTAAAAAAAAATTATTTATGTCTACAAAAGTAATGAATTATTATTATATTCGTCACCCCACTTGGACGTACGGTATTGAACTGTGGGGTTCAACGAAACGCTCCAATTTCCAACGAATTCAATCGTTTCAGTCTAAAATTCTCCGCACTATCGTTAACGCTCCATTTTACGTTTCAAATCTAACTATCCGCGCAGACTTGGAAATTCCGATTGTAGGTCAGGTTACATGAACTCGCTAAAAAAGTTTTCATCAGAACTTGCACTCTCATTCCGATCCTCTTGTCCGCCATTTATCATCTCATCACCTTCCAGATCATCCTCCCAGACGATTAAAACGCCAGTGGCCTCGCGATTTTCTCTCCTCTGAAGAGAGTAACTAATCCTGGAGACGACTTAAGGAGTATTATCACTGGGTAACTCAATTAGTGAGTTTGTAGTGGTGTCAGTTATTGTCATTGTTACTAATGGTACATTAGCTCTGGTGTAACTTAACAAATAATTTTTTAAAAAATATATATTGGTCTACTAATATTCTAACACTGATATAGATGAGCGAGGATTGAATTGGTAGTGTCTAGACTTCCAAGCGTACAAGCGCTTCAAGTGTTCTCTTCCTATAAGATTATCAAACCGGAAATGTGAAGGAGAGAACAGTGACTGGTGGCCGGCTTGAGTATGCCACGTGAATAGAAGACCCAGCTTTTCCAAGATATCGTATTACGAGGTGCATTCAAGTTATAACGCCTCCGAATTTTTTTCTCACTAACCAATCACACCAAAAATTTGAAACTTTTGTCATTTCTCGACATAATCTTCATGTTGCCTCACACATTTTTCACTACGTCACCGCCATGTTTCGATGGCCGCTGCGAACGCTTCTTTAGGAGTCTGTTTTGACCACTGGAAAATCGCTGATGCAATAGCGGCCCGGCTGGTGAATGTGCGGCCACGGAGAGTGTCTTTCATTGTTGGAAAAAGTCAAAAGTCGCTAGAAGCAAGATCAGGCGAGTAGGGAGCATGAGCAATCACTTCAAAGTCTTCATTCGTGGCACCCACCTGGAGGACACTTTTCGCATTTTCAGGTCATCATGAAGGATTGTGTGTGCAGATCCCACGGAAATGCCAACTTCGGAAGCGATCTGTTGCACACTCTTTCGGTGATCCTCCAAAAAAACTTTTTCCACTCGGTCGATCGTGGATCGTACTACGGCCTTAAAGATCTATTGTGGCCCACTTATTGATACCAGGCGAAGGGTTCTTCCTGTACCACCTCCTCTATTCCAGATATATAATATTAGAAATATTAGAGGATCTGAAATTCCTCTTCCAGATAGGGCAAATCCTTCTCCAGCACGTGGTAACTACCCAGGTGTCTGTAACTTTCTTGGAAACCGGGCATCATAATCAGTTTCTTCCATCTCCGCAAAGACTCTATAGGTGTTGTTCAAGACCCAGCTTGCCCACTACTGAGATAGTAACTCTAAGATAGTACGGTTCTCACTTTAATCAGTTTTTGAGTCTTATTTTTGTTAAATATAAAGGAAAGATGGTACTAATTTCCAGAATAATATCTTTTATGATTCTATTTTATAAAATATTATTCACTAAATCACAAAATGCATTTTTTAACAAATTCAACGGTTTATTCCGTGTTTTATCTTTAATTACTTTTTTCCTCCCTTTTGCAACAATCCCTTTTCTATCCAACAAAAGAATATTTACAGTTAAATAAACTTCAAGTTTTAATTATTCCTTAGTCTCAATTAATTCTGATGAATAAGTAAGTTTAATAAGAAAAGAATTTGAATATGCTTATTGCTAACCATTACTTTGGCCACCCACACTCTATCGTAAGCACACTTCCATAATCTTAGATGATAGCGGAATGAAACTCTGAATTGGATTTCTTAGCCGCCCCCAATAGCAGCACAGTACAGTCCACACTTTACTTGCTGCCCCCAATAGCAGCACAGTACAGGCCACACTTTACTTTTTCCAACTTAATCAGTTTAGTCAAACTTTTTGAATAAACTAAACGTTTGTTAAGTTTTTACACTTTTGCCAACTATTTTCATAAGCAAGTTTTTGTTTGAGAATGCTAACTATTAATAATGAATTTTTCAAAAACATTCCTTCAAAAAGCCGTTTTAAATTTACACCTTTTCTGAAGAATTTAAAAATTACGGTGGGTAGAGTTGTGGGATGTTAAATTTTCATCGTAGATCTTGATACGGCCCTGGGGAACAAACGCTGAAACACTTCTAAGTTATTCTGGAGGTTTGTTTGTAGCACATAATCATGCAACACCCAGCCTTTGCGAGTAAAACGTGAGATGCTATAGAACTGAGAGTTTGCTGTAGGCCAACGGATTAAAATCCAGGAAGTAGTTGTGCCGTACTCCGAAATAAAACAAGCACGCAGTAGCTAAAAGTGAAAATATACAACTTTTTGGCTGTAGGGCTTTGTCTAGGATAGCAAATGTTATAAGATCATGAATTTATGACAAGGTTAGTAAAGTGTAAGTTTTTAAAAAGAATGAGTTAGAGATTAATGAAATAAAAAGCTAAGTACTAAAGGGTTTTGGCAAGTATAATAATAGGGAAGGTGGTCAATTTAAAACCAGCAAAAATATCAATTTGGGAGCAATTACCCTAATTACTACTCATACTCTTTAAGAGAGGGAGAGAAAAATGCTTAAATAAAGAAAATAGACTAAAAGATGGAGTTTGAGAGGGACTCCAGTCTCAAGTTATTAATGAGACGCCAGAAAAATGAGGCAATGAATGATTCGATTAGATTGAAGAAATGGCGGTGGAAGGGTGGTGACAGCCAAGACCTAGGCCTATCACAAATTGCGCGCTAATGGAAGAATAAAGATTCTACAATCAGAATAAAGATTCTAAAGTAAGAATAAAGCTTCTGAAGTCAGAATTAAGATTAGGAATTACATTTTAGAAGGAAAAATAAGGCAGAAATATTTCTTATTTCAAGCGAAAATCTTTGGATTAGCTTTAAAGGATTCGTCATAATTCTTAACTTTCGATGGCCGTGGTGTATTTTTCGATAGCAAGGTAGTAAGTTGTCTTAAGATTATAAATATTAAGTAAAGTTTATGAAGTACAAAAGTATAGGGTTATAACATAAATCAAACATAAATTTATTTAATAACTTTAACTCATCATGTTCTGCCAGCTGGATAATAAAACTAGGTTGTTAATTTTCTTGAAATAAATTCAGGCTGGTGGGTTGTTGTTTCATCTGCCTTGTTTATTTTCAAGTAATTCTTAGCTACTCATTCTGCAAAAACTTTGAAAATGAACTTTTTTGCAATCACATTTCTCTGGTCTACTTTTTTCTTTTTGAAGTTTGACATAGTTTTCTTTCGGGCCCTCATTCTATAACTTTCTTCACTATTAGTTTATTTCCTAGTGGCCTACATCGGATTCTGGTGACCTATATTTAGCCTCTCTTGAAACTCTGGGTGTATAAGCATTATCCAAACTATTGTAAACAGATTTTATTCTTGCAAAAAAGAGCAGCTCTACTCATCAAGATAACTCACTTACTAATCGATGCGACAGTCCTTAAAGTAGGACTTGGATCTGCTCGATAAGTTTTTACCATTTTTGACGATGTTTGGTCTTGATGCGTCCTCTTCTTACACCAGTTTGGCGCAAATCTTTCTCTATATCAGTGATTCCCAACCTTTTTTGGTCTACAGCCCTCTTTTTGAAAAGAAAAATACTCACCGCCCCTTTTCAGAAAAAAAAAATAAACTTACCAGCTCCCCTTCTTGAAAGCAATAATCTAACTGTAATCTATAGATTCCCAACTTTATTGGGTCGTAGTCAACTTTTCCAAAGAATCGACAGCACTCGGGTCTTGGATTAAAAATAAGAAAGATTTTGAAAATAATTTTATTAGAAGATATTAACAATATTTTGGTGTATTGCTCAGAATTTGATTTTTTTGTTGTTTTTTTTTTTAATCTTTTATTGCAACAAGCAAATATGGTGAAAGAAAAAAGAAATAGAAGAAAATCATGAGTGGAGAAGGCACCCAGTGGTGCCACTCCAGTAACGTGCTTTGCTCTCACGATAAGAGAAGATCACGAGGCCATCTTCTCTTCAATCTCCTTAGAGGATTACCTGGTAATGTGGAGGAAGATAGGTGTTCTATGAGAGGGTTAGGATGAGCTGCTGTAGAGGAATGAAATTTGAAGAAACGAGTGTTAGCAAGATCTGTAATGAAATGAATTTTGAGGTCATTATGGTTAGTGAGGTTAGATACATAGAATGGAGCGTTAAGAAGTTTTCGAAGTATTTTTGAAGAGGTAGGATTTGATTAAGAAATATATATTACTAAAAAAAATAGATGTAATATTATTAGTGAGAGAGCTGAGTCTGATGTAATGACACTAATTTTTCGATATTTGGTGCCATTTTTGTCATCAGCAATCTTAAGTCACCGCGTTCATCTATTGAAACCTGTTTGTTTGGCTTGTTAGTAGATTGTAGACTATGCTAAATAATGTTTCGGCCAAATTTGACGATAGGAATGCAATAAAAAACTTTCTGACTGTAGCCCAAAGATATAATACTGGACTTTGCCTTTGAAGCCACAATTCTTGATATCCATTTTTTAATTTCAATTTTAACTCTTCGTTTGTTGACAGTACTAACAACTACTCCTGCAGTAATAATTCTGTTGTTTGTAAGTTTGAGGAAGGTTCTAGGACCCAATATGGAATGATCATGTTGAGGACATCCCAAAATCTATTTGTAAAAACTTCCCAATGCTGGCAATCTTGTCATGACCTACGCATGGCCTCTGCTTTGGCTCGTTCCATTCCCTAGGAGGGCGTCGGCTAGTCCTCAACGCCCCCTAAATTTTCCTTTGACCCCCCCCCCTAGACATCTTCAGCGCCCACCGGTGGGCGGTACCGCCCCCCTTGGGAACCAGTGCTCTATATGAAGCCAAGGGCGCCCTCGTATCCTGCTGGTTTTCTCAGGAGCCTACTCTCAGTCTCCAAAATAACTAAGTGACTTAAATTAACTTTTATTTTAAACTATTGTAACATTAATGAGCACGTTATATCAATTTAATCAAAATAGAAATTAGCTTCATATTGTAAGAAATATAAACCTAAACGCCTAAATAAACTTATCGTGCTAAAGACCGTTGAAAAATAGTAAGCATTATTGAGATTAGGTGGTTGAGGAGATGTTGTTTTGTCAATTGATAAACTCATCCAGTTTAGTTTTATATTATTATTATTATGAACATTTAAATATTGAAGTTTGCCAACTTTTTAATGCAAAATTTTTATTTTCTGTAACAATCAATTGTATGCAATACGATTAGAGAAAATTTCCCCAAAACTGCTACCATTTAGTTTTTGCTATAATTTAAAGATTAAAAATAAATTCTAAGTAGGTAGATAACAGGATTTTGAAAATTTAAAGTTTAAACATCATGTGATTTTTCCATTGTTAATTCACACTCATTCACTTTTGCGGACTTTCGTAAAAAAAAAAAAAAAAAATCGATTATTATTTGCGAAGTGATTTCTTATTGTTTTCAAAAACGAGTGTGCAAGAATATTGCGAGCTGAAGCCAAGTGTTCTAACCGCACTAAACAGCCTAGCTTAGAATCTAAAGAGCAATAAAACTTTTGTTCAAGAGAATTACAACTGAAGAAGTAATTAGCAGAGAAAGTTAATTTAAAGTAGGAATGTGTAATTACGAACATCAAAGCCTGTGTAGCTGAATGCGAAAATAAAATATTTGTATATTTTAGAAGGATTAAAGTTTGTTTTTTTTGTGAGTAAAAAAGGTGAGGAATGTGAGTGAAAAAGCAAGGCTGGGTGGTTAATGAATAATTTCACTTTTAAAAAAGATGAAGCTGCTATTTTTATGCCTGAGTTTAACATTATTTCCCTTTACTCAAACGTAATGTTAAAAATTATAATTATCAAAGTTTTCTTTCCTTTTCCACGTGCTCTGAATTATCCATTTAAACATTTTTCTCTACATTAAAATGATTTGGTGTGGACCCTCGCACGACTTGCACTTGCTATAATTCTAACTCATGCGTTTTCTACAAACTCTGCGTTCTATTACATATTTCATGGTTACTAACATAATCTAAGTAACTATTAGAAACATTGTAAGTAACCATTATGTATTACAATTGTAAAATACTCTTAACTGACCATTAAGGGAAATGTTACATTCATCTGTCTCTAAAACTTCCCTGAAATGAATTCTCTAGGATTCGTAAAGTAGCACTTTTTTAAAATCCCTTTATACAAGTATATAGGTGTATATCGTAATATATAGGAGTTAAGAACGTACATTTTACTTAAATAACACTTAAAAAAATGAATCACCAATATCTTCAAAACCTACAAACTTCAATAATGAACTAAAACACATTTTTGAAACATCAGAATCAAAAATAGATTTTTATAACACTTTTATTTTTAATTATTTATCCTTTTATTGAAATTTACACCTACAGGGAGCAATAAGTAAATGAGATAAGGGTATATAAATAAATAGCGTGACAGACGTGAATGACGGTCATCCCATGATGGCCGCCATAAGTCACCCAGTTGGTCGCGGGGCCAACGGCGCCTCAGCCGTCTTCGAGGATAAGAGGGCAGCGTAGTTGAAAGACAAGTTTGCAGCTAAAGAGTTGGGATGAAATGAGAGTTTTTGGTGAAAATTTTTATATCGGATTTTTGGCAAGTTCGGAGATGAATGGAACTTGGAGATCTATATATTGTGTGGTTGCTAACATAGAATGGAGCGTCTACTATGCGGCGGAGTATTTTGGATTGGAGTGTCTGTAGTCTATTGATGTTTGATTTTTTTAGCTGTTCCGTAAAGTTCCGAGTCCGTAAGTCCGTATTGGTGTGAGAAGAGCTGTATAGAGTCGTCGTTTGTTCTGTAGTGAGAGTTTTGAGCGTTTGTCGAGTAGTCTGGCTAGAAGTTTGTATCGTTTGTTTAGTTCGGTACGTTTAAGTCTCGTATGGGGGTTCCAGGTAAGTCTCTTGTCTAGGTACATTCCAAGGTACCGCACATGGTCGGCTGGTGGAATAGGTGTATGATGTAAGAAGACAGGTGGTTTGTCGTTTGAGTGTGAAGACTATGTATTTAGACTTAGTTGGGTTAATTTTTATAAGCCAGTTTTCTAACCAAGGTTCTATTTAGTGAAGGTGGGACTGTAGTGAGCGTACTGCGAGGAAAGGGTCAGAGTGTGTGTGGAGAGAAGGGCAGTGTCGTCAGCGAAGGTGTAAATAGAGGTATTAAAGTTAGAAGGTAAGTCGGCAGTGTAGATTGTGTAAAGAAGAGGAGCTAAGACACTTCCCTGTGTCACACCAGCAAGGACAGGATAGATGGAAGAGTGAGTAGTGCCTTGAAGAACTTGAAAGAATCTGTCAGAGAGATAAGAGCTGAGTATGAGGTAATAAGTGCTAGGAAACATAAATGACGCTCAATTTTACGGATAAAAACCTACATCAATTACATTTTGCGAATACGCGCCTTGAGATCGACTTGCTCGAGATAAGGGAAAAACTTGAGAGACAAATATCTCGCTAATTAAATATCATTCGACCATCTCGTAATTGAGATTATTGAATGAATGAATGAATGAATCTTTATTGCTTAAAGAGATACAGATCTCATAGCAAGGGTTGACCTTACAAATTTATAAATACAAAAATTATAATACTTTATTACAATAATTAATTAAATATTAGTAAAGAAATAAAATATCAAGTATTATTTAAATTAACTGAGGAGAATAATTTTTTGAGCATAAGTAAAAAACAAAACAAAATAAAACAAAATAAAATCAGAACAAGATATAGAAAAAATAAATCATAAAATAAAAAAATGAAAATAAGAAACACAACTGAATAGTTCTCTGCAGTAAAGAAGGTAATCTACTTAAAATAAAATAACAATTGATACAATAGGGAATTTGCTAACATGGCTTCTTTTAATTGTTTTTTCTTATTATTGCTACATTGATAAGTTAAGGTGAGCAAGGAAGTTTCATTGTAGCACTATTTTTCTAAATTTGAGACAATTAGTGACAAATAGAAAAATATTATTGACTTTTTCATTATCTCGATCATCTATAGTCAATAGATCTGAAATTTTATTACTATTATCACTACCAGGGTGGTGAGAGAAATACTGAGTGATGAACTTGTTTCTGTATTGATTGAGTACCGGACATGTTAGGAGGAGATGTGAAATGTTGTCTAAATCATGGTTACAGAGTGGACAAACAGAGTCAAGGCAGAATTTGGCAGAGTAATTTTGATAATTTAAATGGTTTGTAAACTTTCCTGAGAGACGTAATTGAGAAATAATTCTTAATTTATTTATGTGGAGCTTCGCTTTTAAATAGCTTTCACAACCACCTAGCAAACTATAAGTTCTATAGAGTGTGTTAAAAGAGCTGGAAATTGCGGCATCCACATCTTTACTGATTAGGTGATTCTCCATTCTCTCCAACAAGTTTTTGTAATTTAATTGAGATTATTATAATATCTATGTTTAGGTAAGGATGATAATTAATACAATAATTGTTTTGAATTTTCCCTGCTAAAAGTGTTAGTAGTGGGTCCAATCTGTTAGATTTACATATAATTGTGTAAGAGGCCCGCAGGATTATAATGAATTTGCTAAGTGGCCCACAAGATCCTTTGAGTTGGCCACCCCCTGACTTAAATTCTGATGACCGTAACTTTTTGTCACATATAATTAAAAACAAATAATTGTAACTCCAACTATTGCTTGAATAAATGCCTCCAAAATAAATTAAGCTGAATAACAAAGCACGTGAAACAATTTATTTGTTCAGAAGGAGCAATTATTATAACCAATATTTTTAAATAGCTTCGTGTAGATTTATATTATTTACATGGAATTGGTGTGGCAAACAATGTAATAATATGCGGAAAACTTCTTTACACGTGAGGTTAGACGTAAAGAGGGACTTAATTGTAACATTAAATGAGCACGGCTGTTAAACAGTGAGGGAAGATGTTCACTTCTAGTTAAATGTAAACTTACCTTCACACTTATAACGACTTAATTATATTTAACTTCTCTTATCAAATTTTAATGAGCGAAATTAACTTTATTTTAATTAAACACCATTTATCATTGTCGCTGATAGAGGTGCGCCGGCAAATCAAACATTCAATTTTATTAACATTCTTCTCAATGTGCGAGATATCGATATGTATTTAATAGTAACCATCGATTTTCCTTCTTGTTGTTCCCCATGAATTAGTTAAATTTACTGCCTCATTGAATTGCCATCACTTTTCCACATCCTTGTTGCAGGATACAGGAGTTCTGTGGAAGTA
This sequence comes from Rhodnius prolixus, assembly GCF_049639745.1. Taxonomy (NCBI): domain Eukaryota; kingdom Metazoa; phylum Arthropoda; class Insecta; order Hemiptera; family Reduviidae; genus Rhodnius; species Rhodnius prolixus. Next base: position 20,810,382 of record NW_027411592.1, read on the forward strand.
TTGTAGCCCAAGCCTTCGAAACTAACTCGATTAAGATTTAAACAGCTGGTATCCGGTAGTAAATTAAACATGTGTGGCTGCTATGTTGAATAATGATAGCCACGAAGATGACGCTAAGTTTGGTGTCTTTAAATAGCAGCGTGCAGATGATTATAATTGCTAAAGAGTTCAGAAAGGGACGAACAGAAAACATGTTACAGTTCTGATCAAGTAGATCAACCATCAAGACATGAAGTGACCTTCCCGTCACCCTAGATTTGTTATTTTTTATTCAAACATCGATTTGCTATTGTAAACTATGTTACGTTATCGTACTTAGAGTTCTTTCCAGGGAGCAGGGAGCGTCGATAGTTCTAAAAAAAACAATCTGTTCCTTACAGTATACCCATTCACACCTAAACTAATATAACTGCCTCTTCACTTTATTATGAATATAATATAAGTGATATGAAATAAATCACAGTTAATGTAAATAACGCACCATTGGCAAAGATCAAATGTTAATGTAGTAATTTTGAAATTACAAAAACAATATGGCTACACCAATTCCTTTAAAAATATATGTCGAAATGTCCTGAGCCAATGAAAGAAAAAAAAAAAAAAAATTGGAAGTTCTCTGTAGTTTGTAGTTGGAGATTGTAGTACCAAGTCATTGTAGCAGGAGTTGCCGATGATGCGGCATATTTCTCTCCTATAAAGAGAAAGCTCCATAGAAAATATCCTAAATGGGATGTGAAGGTCAGCAAATTCTTCTTCTTCTTCTTAACTGGCGTTACAACTCGCTTGCGCGAATCTTGGCCTCCTCTATCAAAGTTTGCCTGTTGTCCCGGTCCAATGCTGCAAGTTTCGACACCAAGGAGAGTTCTTGCATTCTTCGAAACACCTTCACGCCATCGCGACCTCGGTCTGCCCACTCGTCGCGTGCCATATATATTTTCTTTTATTATCTTGTGTGGTACTTCCTCGGGATTCATTCTGCCTACGTGTCCTGCCCAACGAAGGCGTCCAAGCTTCACCACACTCACCACGTCGACGTCCCTGTACAAACTCCTTAGTTCTGCATTACTTCTCCGTCTACATGTTTCGACAAAGGTCAGCAAATTGGAGATAGAATTTGTATTTTTATTTGGAGGTCGGGCAGACCCTGAAGGTTAAAAATGGGAATCATTTTCGTGAACATTTTAAAGAAATATAAATTTAGCATGAACATGGTATGCGCTTTGAATCCAAGCTTGCTTAACTTGGAGGCTAAGAAAAGAATGAATAAAGCCTCTGTGGAAGTGTAGCAAGAAGCAAGGACTCTTTTGTCAATGGAAATGCACTTCTGGAGTTGTTATAAAAAAAAGGCCCCTCAAATTGATGGATTTCTCCAAAATTGACCAAAGTCTAAACGAGAAAATTCGAGGTCGCATGGAAAGAGCGAAAAAATAATCTCCTGCACTACATTGAGTCTCGGCGAGTAGTATGGCCACGATGACTACGGATGACCCCGTAGGGGGAAATGGATTAGCCACTTCTTCAGGGTATCCCAGCCTAACAACATGAACTTGCGCTACATATATACTGTTACACCCCAATACATTTATATAGTTCACATTGGGCATAGTCATTTGTACAAGAAAGGGCTTAATTAGCTCGGAACCGTTGTGCAGATTGTGTCAGGATGAGGAGGAAACGGCCTCTCACTTGTTGTTCGTTTGCGTTGCTATCGAGAGAGTGCGCTATGAAACCTTTGGATCTTTGAGACCAAAGGAGATAGTAGCGCAAAAAGAACTAGTTGGGAAAGTCCTCCACCTCTTTAGAAGGGGAGGTTCCATCTACTAGATCCAAAGGGTAAGGCACAATAAACCTTTTTACGGCTGCGGTACCATCGGGCATAGGTCCCACCCTGATAATCTAATCTAATGGCCACGTCATGAGACTGGATCGAAACAGTTGAATAAGAACTTTCGAAAGTGCGTTGATTTCTGAGCGTCTCATTATTATATGAACCAGCCAATGTGAGGCTTTTGGGCATTGCAAAGCCTGCATTGCGCGACATTAACCCAGGCTTATATCCTGCATCTTTATACTTCTTAAATTATGCTGCCACTAAGTTGAAAGACAGGAAAAAGAAGACAAAATTTTAAAAGATATTTCAAAGACGCACTCACCAATTTGAGGATCCCCATCACTATTAAATATACAAATTAGCAGGAATAATTGTCTCCCTCTCTTAAACGCGTTTTATTATTGCTGAATCTCACAATCAATTACATTTATATTGTCTCCCTATAAGTGATTTATAAAGGAAACTTACCAATTAAGCTCATTTAGAGTAAAGCTTAAAAGAGCTATTGGAAAGTTGGACTTAATTTTCTAGAATCAAAAAAAATAATGGCTCATTATTTAGTGATTGCGGGGAAAAAAAAGTATTTTTCATTTTCATTTCTCCCCAGAATAAGCCCATTTTGAACCCATTTGCACTTAATTTCGCCATCTAAGAGGTAATGATATAAGAGCAACCTGGGAGCCCAGCAAAGTGTGTGAATTATGGCGAGAAGGAGGTAAGCGATTTATTCGCATTAACAGACCTTGCACACGTGGACAAGAAGGAGTAGGGCACCATCTACGAAAACGGCGAGCCTAAATTTCACGGCCGTGGGTTAAATTAGTCGCAAGCCCTCTCTGGAACCCACCGTGCATTTTATATTCCACTCTGTGGACTAAAATTACTTGCGGGAGCTGCAAATGAAGGCTAAATATATCTCATTAATCTTTACTAATACCAAACGATTATTTTATCGTATTTATAAATTTTATTTAATTGCCTCTAATACAAATTTATTGATTTAATGGGATTTATTAATATTTTATCGCAGAAAAACATTATTTTTATTGGCTCAGATTCACTAATAAAATTCAATTTTTTGTACTATATTACAATAACTCCGATTCTTTTACTCCTAAAAGTGAAACTTATTGCAATACAGTGGGGATTTTCAATCTTTAGTGATTTCCCTGCGGTATTTGTATTTGTGTTCGTCTGAGGAATGAGTGGCCAGCATAACTCAGTATCAGAAAGTCGCAGATTATTCAGTTTGATATTTGGAGCCTTAATGAAACCAACAATAAGATTTTTGGAAAAATTATTTTTTAAGTCTACATTTGTTTCAACACTTGCTCCGGAAAAGTCATTTTAGGGTTTTTGGAGAGTGAGGGGGGAGCCACTTCTGAATATGGCATTAATTGAAATTCAATGTGTTATTGAATTCGAAATTTGTTGCCACCTTAATCAGTATATTTTTTCCGGGGGACTTGAAACTTCATTTTGTTGTAAGAGCGAGGTGGAATGATGCTTTTCTGTCGAATATCGTTTAGTTGTTTGTTCTTTGTTTATAACATTGAACAATATTTTGTGCAATTTTAGTAATATTTATAAGTATCAAATGGGTTACTAAAAAAAGTAAAGTAATCGCCTATTTTTTCAGGCGGGGTTTAACGTCCAACTACCAATTAGGTGTCGGGGACGGAGGCGACTAGCAAACATACTTTACTGTATACATTAAATATATTTTATTACCATTATAACATATTTTATTTAACCATTAAATAAAATCCAAGGCCTAAGACCGGGAATCGAACTCAGTACCACAATACTTATTAGCTTCGCAGGTCTCGCCTCTAACCGCTCGGCTAACGTGGCGCCTCAAATGTGTTACTAAATTCACCCGATGGTGCAACTCCCAAAGTAGATCATTCTCTCTCTCTCTCTCTGTTGAGGATTTTCGGCCAAAAACAGCGAGTTAGGTAATTAAAAAATTGGCTTCTGAGGAAAATGAAGAGTAGAACTTGACAAAGCGAGATATTGCAGTTTTGGATAATTACAGAACAAAATCTCTAAGCAAAGTAGTGTTAGGAAGAAAGTCAGGAGCGATTCGTCAGGAGTGTTTTCGATTGAAAGGATTGTTTTTTTGTTACAATAAACAATTTCCCAGCTCTTATATCCTGCGTGGGAGAAAATCTTGGATATTAGAGATTTAAGGCGCGGCAACATCTTAGGTCGTGCGCTCCCAGAGCTTTTTTTCAATGCACTGTCTGCCTCCGGGAATTTTCCTGCTTACAGTCCTTAACGGTGATCTCTGCCTTGTTAATCCAGTGCACTAACCACTGAGCTAATACGTTCCCTTTCCTTTAAATTAGTTATTAATAGTTATGATAGTTCAGCAAGAAATAGCGCTTACTTTGGCATCGCTGTCCAAGTGAGAGTAATTTTGATAAGAGGATCTTCAGTTCCAAGCCGCTCACTAACCGTCTTAACATGCTGCACCAGTCTCTCTTTTAAGAGACAGTCAACCTATTCCCCTGAAGACCCCTTAATGCCTAGTACTTTCTACTCTCTATCCATTAGAGAGGTAGAGAAGAAGACTGGAGCCTCTCCTTAAGGATCTGCTTTGTAGGAAAGGAATGGATGAATGTGTCCTATTTAACGAAGGTGGTAGAGGTAAGGTTTCAGCTATTACAACTTCTGGTAGGTACACTGCTAGAACACTCTGGCAGCCCTTTTACACGCACGTGCACACATATATACAGCCACGGAGTACTTACTCCCCTCTTACTCTTCACCAATGCTGACTAAATCACCAGTAGTACCATCATTCTGTTTCCCATTTCGAATGCTGTTCACCTCTGCTCAATGGAACCACAAATCACCAGTGCATTTAATCTTATTTAAACTCTATCAAACCCATTAACCTTTCTTTTTTCCCACATTGGTTCCCAGGGTATTCAAGGTATTAACCTAAAAAAAATCCTAATCTTAAAAAAGAAAAGAAATAATTAAAAAAATATTTTGTTTTAAATTTTATTAATAGCTACTTATTCTCTTTATTTTAAGCTTTGATTCACAGAAAGATTTCTCCTTTTAGCAAAAACAAGGAAACTAAATAAGTTCAAAAACTGAAAAAGATTTGGTTGTTTTTGTTGTTAAAATAGGAAACTGATTTACAATAACAGATTGATTTACGACAGTATAGTGTCCGAAACAAAAATAAAGTCGATATCTCTACACCAAACTGAATAACCTTTTTCGAACGATGGTTGAAATACAAAAAAAAACATAAAATGTAAAATGCAATCGATAATGTTAGATATACTCGTACAATAAACTTGCGAGCTGCGAGGATAAAATCAACGATATTAACCCTTCAGCCGTCACTTCGGGTCATATTGACCCGACTCATACTTTCAAGTCTTCTATTTTAATATCTATAAGCGCGAAATTTTTATTTATCTCTTTTTGACGTATTTTGATTGAGATGGCATAGGATTTTTTCCCGCCGCCTGCTGTACGGGCTCGAACCAGCAATTTTGACCCGAGGTGACGGCTTGTGTCATTCATTTCTAAGTGTTTTGACCCGAGGTGATTCCTTGTGTAACATTTTTCTCCTCCAATAAAACTGTTTCCGAAGGAGGTAATTCTTTAATTTTATTCAATAAAAGGAATTTTTATTATTGTTATTGCTACTAATAATATTGTACAAGTATCAAAGTTGCCTTGCCGCCGAGGGGGATGTAGCTATTGTCTGTGGAGATTGTTCTGGGAGTAGAGTGACCGAAGTCTATCTATGGTGTCTTATGTACCCAAAAAATCAAGAGCAGTAATTTTGTTATCTACAATGCACAGCGATAAATCCATTGACAGCGGAACAGGGAACAAAAATAAACCCGAAATTATAACTTTTTACAATGCTACCAAAGGAGGGGCAGATACTAATGACCAACTTTGTGCAAATTATTCTGTAGGAAGAAAAAAACAAATAGATGGCCCATGGCCATTTTTTACCACTTACTTAATGTGTCAGGCATTGATGCGTATATCACATATAAAAATAATGCTCAACGTAAAAATATAAACTTCAAAATGGACCGACGCACCTTCGTCAAAAGTTTGGGGCATCAATTATTGCGAAACGTCATTATCAGAAGGTCGCTGAGCACCGTAATCTCACGGGATTTGAACCTGAGGATCAATATTTATCTGCAAGAAGAAGGCGCAACAATTCTTCCGATTGCAACAAATGAAGAAGACATTCCTAACCCTAAAAAAACGAAGAAGATGCCACATGTGCCCTAGTACAAGAGACAATAAATATCCTACTTTTTGCAGTAACTGTAAAAATTACGAATGTAAGATACACTCAGTAACTATTTGCACTAACTGTAGAAATAATGGTAATTAATTAACTGTTTTAATTTTAATTGTAAACTGTAAATATTTTCTCTGTTTTTCATTACATGCTAAGCAGCACCTCATTTAGAAATTACATCTTTATGTTATTGATTTTTTTTTAAATTTGTATTTCTGTTTTATTAAAGTATAAATAAATGTTTTGTCTTCCATTTCTAATCCTTATAACATGATATTAGTTAGTTTTTCCTTTTTATTTAATAGTTTTTAATGCTGGGTCAATATGACCCGAGGTGACGGCTTATGGCACTTCACATAAGGTAACGGCTGAAGGGTTAACCAACACTATGGTTCTACGCTTTTTCGTGCAGTTTTTGACGATTAAACCCTACAAAACTGCCCCACCGGATAGTTTTAACGCATTTTTTCACGACCAAACTTTAAAGGTCCTACCAGATAGTTTTAATTGGTGCTAATTTAAAACAGAATGGATAGTGTTTTACGTAGTTCTCAGCTAGAATGTTCAACCGAGAGGTAAGATGCATTGTGGTACTGGGTTCGATTCCCGTAATAACACTAGATTTTATTTAATGGTTAATATAAGAAATTTACAGTAAAGTACGATTGTTAGGCTTCTTTGTCCACGATACTTAATACGGTAATTGAGGTTTTTGCCTGATAAAAAGGCAATAATTCACTTTTTACTAAATCCAAATGATAGCACACCTCAACTATCTCCGCAGGCACGTGTGTATATGGAGGTGCTGTAACATGGTTCATGATGTTTAGACTGGGACGCCACCATCTCTCTCTAAACAAATGGCTAACAGCGCTCCTTGATTTCAGGGATTTAATTTGCATACAATAACACAACTATCGGGGAAGAGATCATGCTCAGTGTAGACTCGCTCGCTGCTGATGATACTGGGTTTTGGTAGTTAGAATTCCTCTTCCTAAGAACTTAGGTATATAATTCCCAGGCCGGGTGCACACTGTGTTGTCTTCAATAAGAGATTGGCAATGTATTAAGATAGCTACAAATGTCTATGTTCACTGTATCGAGAGCCTAATTTTAAAAAACATGACACTTTTTCCTCCATTAGCTTTGTGACTAGGGTGGTAATTGGCCTAATTTTAAATTAACTTTCTACATATCCCCTTCTATTAGTCTACAAAATGTTATCTTCAATTTTTCTATTAAGTAATGTTATCCTAAAACTTCATTCAGAGATAACTAAAAATACCAAAATGCTTTTCGATTTCTACATCGTAATTACATGTTTCAACAGGGTATATTTGAAAGCTTTTGACATAAAGTATGGTATAATTCTCTATTACCGTAACAGGTCTGCCTTGTAAAAGTAAAGTAAAGTAATCGCCTATTTTTTTTTCAGGTGGGGCTTAACGTCCAACTACCAATTAGGTGTCTTGGACGGAGGCAGAAGCTAATACTTTACCATAAACAAGTTTTTTCTCACAAATAAAAAGTTTGTACTGGGAGAATCTCCCACTTACAAAGCCACCCTCTTGACCACAACACCTGCTCCAGGTCCGTCTTGTATGTTTAGATTTACGGGTCATTCTGCAATGTTTGCATTAAATGGCTGTGACCTAATTAAAGTTTGTTACTGCTGATGAATGGTTCAATTTTGGAGTTGATCACGGTTGATTCTCTATGAGCGAAAGAAAGATTGAATTCACTTTATGTTTACTCGAATCATCAAAAATAAAATGGTCAATTTACTCAAGAATCGTCCAATCAGCTTGCTATTTCGTAATAAACAAGAAAAAAAAAAAGTATGCGTGATCCATCTTCTAAATAAATATCACATGAAAAAATTCCTGTTTTTCTGTCAAGTGAATGTAGGAGCTGAAAGAACTAACAAGAATCAGTTAAATTGATAAGAATTTTGATTCCCACAAGGACTAATCATCCCAGTGAAAATCCAGAAGGTGCCAAAATGGAACTTATCTCTACTCTGTTCATCTCTCTTGCTTTTTGCTTTGGATTAATCATTTGCGAAGAACGCCTAAAGGGGACCAGCTATCAACGTTACCTATTCGTTGTTGGACGTAAGAGGCCCTTCTGAAAAAAATAGCAGTTTCTCTACTTACTTTTAGAGAGCTAAGGGGAAGTTTAAAATACAATAACACCTACATATATTGGCTGAAATTAAATTAATGCTATTCAATTTTGACAATCAAACACTTTAAACAAGACCTTGTAGTAGAGTAAGCATTAAAGATGGGTACCTACCTAAAATCCACACATTTCAACTTCTTTTTTCCATTCTTTTCTCGCTTGTAAAACCATTAAGGGTGAAAGCGTGGAGGAAAAAAGGTTTCATCTACAAGCGTCTGTTACATGGGGGCCGACCACACGCCAGCTCTAACTACCAATCCATTACTTCTGCTCATTGGCGCCCACTTCCGCACACTCTGGGCCCTCGAATTCCATTAGCAGACATGTGTCAGCTTTTTACAGCAGCTTTAATCTTAAATCAATTCTAGTTACTAAATTAAAAATTAAATTGAATAAAAAAAATGTTCAACATATACATATGTATATACTATATACACACAAATATATATATTGAAATATTTATTAATTTGTATAGGTTCATCAGAAGTTTATTACGTCACATGAACCAGTTAATTAAAGAGCTGAGGGATGTTTCGAAAAAGTTATTTTATAGTTTAATCAAAGCAATCAATAATAGTTTTTCTACTGCAATTGTTGATTAATAGTTTTTCTTCGAATGATGAAGTTTAGAATTTTTTCCCCATTATTTTTTCAATTAAATTGAACTGTTAGTAGTTAGACAATTTCGGATTATCATGAAGATAAAATTTAATCCAATTTTTAATTTTATTTTTTATTTTTTGTTAAACAATGTTTGGGCGTTTGGTGGGGACAAGCAAACCTACTTTACTGTAAATTGCTTATATTGTCCATTAAATAAAATCCAAGGGCTAAGGTCGGGAATCGAACCCAGTACCACAATACATATACGAGGGTCGTTTGAAAAGTCCGTGCAAAAATAAAAACTAATTATTTTTTTGGGGTAAACCTTTTTTATTTTTCAACATAGTCTCTTATACACTTCATCCAACGCTGCTCTAGTTTGTTGATCCCTTCCGAATAATAGGATTTGTCCAAGTCTGAAAAATAGCCATTCGTTTCTGCAATCACCTCCTCGTTTAAATAAAATCTTTTTCCCGCCAGCCATTTCTTCATATTGGGGAACAAATAGTAGTCCGAGGGAGCCAAGTCTGGAGAATAGGGGGGATGTGAAACAAGTTGGAACCCTATTTCCATTAATTTTGCGACCACAACTGCTGAGGTGTGAGCTGGTGCGTTGTCGTGATGGAAAAGGACTTTTTTGTGGGCCAATCGTGGGCGTTTTTCTTGTAGCTCGGTTTTCAAACGGTCCAATAACGATGAATAATACGCACCTGTAATAGTTTTACCCTTTTCCAGATAGTCGATGAGGATTATTCCTTGCGAATCCCAAAAGACAGTCGCCATAATCTTTCCGGCCGAAGGAACGGTCTTCGCCTTTTTTTGGCGCAGATTCCCCCTTGGTAACCCATTGTTTAGATTGTTCTTTGGTCGCAGGAGTGTAGTGATGTATCCATGTTTCATCCACAGTGACGAAACGGCGCTTAAAGTCCTGCGGATTCTTCTGGAACAGCTGCCAACCGTCCTTGCAACACTTTACACGATTTCGTTTTTGGTCAAGCGTGTACAATCGCGGCACCCGTCTTGCGGATAGCTTTGTCATGTCCAAATGTTGATGCAAAATATTATGTACCCGTTCATTCGAGATGCCCACAGCACTAGCAAATCTCACGCACCTTCACTCTTCTGTCATCCATCACCATATCATGGATTTTATCAATGATTTCTGGAGTAGTAACCTGAACAGGGCGTCCAGAACGTTCAGCGTCACTTGTGCCCATATCGCCACTCCGAAAATTTTGAAACCACTTATAAACTGTTCTAATCGAAGGTGCAGAGTCACCATAATGTTTATCAAGCTTCTCTTTAGTCTCCTGAGGCGTTTTGCCTTTCATAAAGCAGTGTTTAATCAACACACAAAATTCTTTTTCGTCCATTTTTAAAATCACTCGACTTCCTCGATTCAAACGAATGCCAAACACAAAGAAATAGACCGATCTGGCTGAAACTTGGTGTGTGTTCTTCCAAGAGATGCTACTAACTAAACATAACCTCGATACGCGCCAGTGGTGCTATCTCTCTGACTTTGCACGGACTTTTCAAACGACCCTCGTAATTTAGCTTACCTCACCTTTAACCGCTCGGCTACCGTGGCACCTAGTTATAAATTGTTTAATAAACTTTCTAATATTTTTCTTAATTTTCCTAATTTTTAAGATTTTATAGCCATATGTTCCTTAATAGTAATTGTATCATCTATTTTTATTATATTTTATAATTTTTGAATATAGAGGTATTTCTATATAAATAGAATCTAATTTCCCTCAACCTAAATGTTGGATTAGAACTATATACAATAAGAAATAGATGATAAAATGAAAATTGTGGATTAAATGAACCTTTATATGGCTTTATGAGATCGATTAAGTAGATATTATAATTTGCGATAGGTGCCTTAAGGCTTAGGACCTAAACCATCAACTCCCTCCCTAAGGCTTAGGACCTAAATCATCAATTCCTCCCTAAGGCTTAGGACCTAAACTACCAACTCCCACATTTGGTTTTCACACGAGTTGCCATTATTGTTACCAATATCGTTACAATACCTTTACATATCCTTCAGAGCCAACTTATCTCTCTGGATTCCACTCCAAAGACCTTCATTCAATCTGCATTACACAAAACGAGTACATTCCCCAAGTTTGTGCATCACCCAAGATTGTGTAGGCTAGTCTGACAGGCTCTGCCGAATTACTTTCATGTTGTACAAATGCTCCTGCTGCATGTCCACCAATCTAACACTGAAATGTAGCTTAGGTTCTTCCTGTTGCATTTAATAATTTTGAAGAAGTCTTTAAGCTTAACCTTTGACTAAATCTCTTCGATTGCGCGAAAGAGTTAATTGGTGCCAACTCATCTCCATTTCTTTTGGTTATTTCAGTTCAATTGTACATTAGCTTCATACACGGTGTAGAGTGAATTGTTTATACGATATAAATTAAAGTAGATGGTTAGTTACAAAATAAATAAAAGAGGAGGTCATAATTTCTAAATAAGAATCAAAAAGAAATTTAACCAATAATAAAGAAGTTCATCGCATGTTGAACAAGAAGCAAAAACAGAAAATATTAACTTAAATTATAACTCTGAATAAGAAAATAACTCTAGCCATAAAAAGCTCAAACAAATAAATTAAGAAATAAGAATGTAATGTTTTTTCATAGCTTACAGTTTGTTCATGGCAACATTTATATTCAAGTAAAATATAATTTTTACAGTAAATAAATAATTTCTAAATTCTTAAGCACAATTTCTTTAAAAATAATTTATGCAGGAACGTATTATATTTCTTATTCAATTACCTTTTCTTCTTTCGATTTTAAATTTAATTTATTATTATTTTTTTAAATTTCAAAATTTATTAAACAAAATAAGAAATTTCTTTAACTTCTATTGCATGTATAGCAGTCTGTTTTCATTAAGTTTAAACTGCCATCTAAGTAGGGCTACCAATCACAATGTGTCCTTGTATTAATTTCTTTCAATTTTTAACTTTCGCAAGTCGTAATTCTTGGTAATACGAGGGTCGTTTGAAAAGTCCGTGCAAAGTCAGAGAGATAGCACTACTGGCGCGTATCGAGGTTATGTTTAGTTAGTAGCATCTCTTGGAAGAACACACAACAAGTTACAGCCAGATCGGTCTATTTCTTTGTGTTTGGCATTCGTTTGAATCGAGGAAGTCGAGTGATTTTCAAAAAAATGGACGAAAAAGAATTTCGTGAGTTGATTAAACACTGCTTTATGAAAGGCTAAACGCCTCAGGAGACTAAAGAGAAGCTTGATAAACATTATGGTGACTCTGCACCTTCGATTAGAACAGTTTATAAGTGGTTTCAAAATTTTCGGAGTGGCCATATGGGCACAAGTGACGCTGAACGTTCTGGACGCCCTGTTGAGGTTACTACTCCAGAAATCATTGATAAAATCCATGATATGGTGATGGATGACAGAAGAGTGAAGGTGCGTGAGATTGCTAGTGCTGTGGGCATCTTGAATGAACGGGTACATAATATTTTGCATCAACATTTGGACATGGCAAAGCTATCCGCAACATGGGTGCCGCGATTGCTCACGCTTGACCAAAAACGAAATCGTGTGAAGTGTTGCAAGGACGGTTTGCAGCTGTTCCAGAAGAATCCGCAGGACTTTAAGCGTCGTTTCGTCACTGTGGATGAAACATGGATACATCACTACATTCCTGAGACCAAAGAACAATCTAAACAATGGGTTTCCAAGGGGGAATCTGCGCCAAAAAAGGCGAAGACCGTTCCTTCGGCCGGAAAGATTATAGCGACTGTCTTTTGAGATTCGCAAGGAATAATCCTCATCGACTATCTGGAAAAGGGTAAAACTATTACAGATGCATATTATTCATCATTATTGGACCGTTTCAAAACCGAGCTGCAAGAAAAACGCCCACGATTGGCCCACAAAAATGGCCTTTTCCATCACGACAACGCACCAGCTCACACCTCAGCAGTTTTGGTAGCAAAATTAATGGAAATTGGGTTCCAACTCGTTTCACATCCCCCCTATTCTCCAGACTTGGCTCCCTCGGACTACTATTTGTCCCCCAATATGAAGAAATGGCTGGCGGGAAAAAGATTTTATTCAAACGAGGAGGTTATTGCAGAAACGAATGGCTATTTTTCAGACTTGGACAAATCCTATTATTCGGAAGGGATCAACAAACTAGAGCAGCGTTGGACGAAGTGTATAAGCCTAAAAGGAGACTGTGTTGAAAAATAAAAAAGGTTTACCCCAAAAAATTAAGTAGTTTTTATTTTTGCATGGACTTTTCAAACGACCCTCGTATATGGGTAAAACAATTTAAGAGAGAGATGAATGAAAATATTTTATTGGGAATTTAAATTATATTTTTTTATAGTTATTACTAAATTTTAATTCCGATAGCTAATTCTAACCTTTTATTACTACAATATGTAGTTTTAAATTGCAGAATATTATATTTAGGAGACAACTATTCTGATCAAAGGATATATCAGAAAACAGGAATGTGATTAATACTAGATAGGTTCAATTGCTAATTAATATTAGATGTTTCTACTATGTTAGCGCAGCGATGGCGGATGTACCCGAGAAGTAGTCAGGTTTAGAGAGGAGCTGTACGGAAACGCTTTGAATATGAACTAACTGGCCGAGCAATATGCATAATGTACCAATTTCTGTTCATAGTTACCCCGGTTATGCGACACGACGACCAACTCATTTTCCTCACTTCTTGTTCCATGACCATCGCTTGCAACGGGTTTATTAACACTAAATTATTATCTTAATCTTAAGTTATGTACCACTATAAAATATATGGGTGCAATTCTATGTTTGATATTTTATAGCTTCATATCTCTGCAAAATAAAAGAAGATATTTCTGAATGTTATCGTGGAATGAGTTTCTGCAAGTGAATCTAACACAATCAATTGTAAGAGTATTCATCTACGTTGTTTTTCTTATTACTTATGAAAAGAAGAAGAAGTAAACATTTGTAAACTTTTTAAAGGTTATTTATTAGGAAAAACAAAGTGATTGTATCCTTGGCAATGACAAACGATTTAGATGAGAAGTCTAACAATAGTTCATAACCAAAGTATGACTGTCAACTTCAATTGAGTGTAACAATATTATCTTCATTTCGAAAGTCGATTAAATGACGACCATGAGCCCAAATCTTCAAAAATTAACAAAATATTTATAAATGGTCAAATAATATTCCAAAAAAAAATCTACCTTAATTTACAAAGTATTTGTTTTTTAAATTATTTTGTTCAATGTTTAGTTTTTAAAATCGTTAAAATTATAAATTTTTGTTAACAACCGATTTTATTTTAGTTTTGAACTTTACTCATACTAAAGTAATTACACACATTAAATTGCTAGAAAATGTTAAAAAAATAAAAAATAAAGTAAGAAAATCGTTTGACCAGTTTTCCAGAAAATAAATTGGGAAAATTCAAAAAATTGGTACGTAAAATAGAATTCCGATAGCTAATTTTGACCTTTTATTACTACAATCTATAGTTTTAGATTTCAGAATATTTTATTTAGGATACAAGTATTAATTTTTCCCAAAAAACTGTTGGCTGGTCTCATTAAAACTGTCCGGTAGGACAGTTGTATAAGGGTTGATCGTCAAAAACTGTAACGTTGAAAAACACCCAACTTTGACAATTTTTTTCTCTTTGATATAGTTACAAATCAATTGTAATATTTCTGTGAGTTTCCGTTTTGTTTTTTAAGTACACGCACAGACACACTAACTGCTAAAAAAACTCGTTTTTAGGTTAAAATCAAACGTTTGTACCATTACTTCAATATATTTTCTCTTACTATTGGTAGGAGAAAGTAAACATTGATTTTCACTCAATTTGGAACAACATTGAAAGTTTTTGAACAATAATTAGCTTCAATTAAATAAAGGAAATGATAATAATGTGTATTAAAGTATTAAACTTAATTTTTAAAACAATTCAGGTTGATATTTTGTATTGACAAAAACAAGAAGAGTATTCGAACAATTTACTATGATCAAACTTCGGAATAAAGTATAGTTATAGTACAGATACTTGGTGATGTAAGTCAAAGGATAAAGCAGCAATTTGCGTTTAGGGTACACAAAGTGTAGGAGGTCGACTGTGCTCTATTCCATATTATGGATCTTACTCGCTTTCATTTATTAGTCAAAAAGGCTACAAAATGAGGTCACTGTATTGCGCAGTTACGAAGCCTTTGTAATGTTTCTAAGCCTCACACTTTGTGCCACTTTATTGGAGCAGAATTTCATTTTTATCAAATCACGTCCTTCCTTTACTGGAATTCTGTCCTTTTTTTTAATAATAAATTTATTGCAATAATTAATTTAAACCAAAAATTAATATCGCTAAGCTTATGGTTTCCATCGTATTTTGAAAAGAATATCATAGATCTTTTGATGGATAGATATTTTTATCAGGAGTTCCACAAAGATCTAAATTAGGACCTTGGATACTTCTGGCAACTAAGAATGATTTACGAATGAGTTACGAAAATTGCAAGATCTCTTTTTTCCTAATGATTCGTAACTTTTCCTGAGAACATATCATTAGAGGACACTAAGTATTACAAAAGGCCTGAATTACTTGAGTGATTGGTTGAAATCGATCTGTTTTAGAGCTAAACAGAATGAAGGTCAATTGGAAGAAAACCCTATTTAGGCTGCTAAACACTTGCGAGAATCTCGCCTCCAGTAGTGCAGGACCTTGAAGTGCTCATAGATTCAAAGATAGCTCATTGATGAAGATTATGACACTGGTAGTTAAGTGTTTAGGATTAATGTTTGGGCAAGAGCTGGGATATTAAGGATCAAAAAGCCCAGAAAAACCAAATATGATTGCGTTATCAGGACTAAACTTGAATACACCTCCATTATTTGTAATCTGTAAACAGCATTTTCTTATACTTTTTCCTAGTTTTTAATTTTTCTTCATGAATATTTAAATGTATGAAGTTGGAAGCCTAATATTACAGAGTAACTAATTGTCCGACAGCAGCTCTTAGATACTGAAATAGCAGACTGTTGAAGGAGCTGAGATATTCAGCTCGAAATCTGATTGATGTGCATTACTCCTTTAAACACGAAAAATAGTAAATTTTTGGGAATTTTCTCTTTTATCTAAAAACAGAAACAATTTTCGAAGCATGACTACCTTGTAGATATTTCGCTTTCAAATCGCACATAGTACATATTTTTACTTACTACATATAATTACATTTATCAGTAGTTCTTGGTTTCATCTAAAATTTTATATATTTTTTTTAAAAAGAAATTATAATCACACTAATCTTATCTCTTGCGTAATCACAAGAAATAAGATATTTCTCTAAATAAATCTGTGTTTCTAAAAAGAAGCACTTTATGATTTAACTCTCGTAAACAGTATAGTATATATATAATTATACATATATATAAATCTTGTTGAAAGAAACATTATGGTACTATAATTCTAGCCCACGTTTCCAGAGAAATAAAATTGTGCATTCTATACTTCTAGAGCAGCTTTAAAAAAGGGAAGGAATACATTTGGGACTCATTATTTAAAAATAAGAAAAAAAGCGAAACTCGCATTAAAAAAACTTACGAGCTAGGGTGAGTTGAAGAATGATGGCTGAACACGAATCCCAACTTACAGAGATGCTCATAAAGTTCTATTCTCTCGCTCTCTTTCTGAATTCCCCTCGCGGTACCCCACCTTTGTGCCAGCTCTGTGAACTAAACATTATTTATCTTGACAGTCTTTCCAAAACAGAATTCTATAAAACTGTAATCTTAAAGGATTTTAATAATAATTTGGATAGATAAATATGCATGTTTTTCACTTGTTGACATTCCTATCTTTGACTGTATGATTATATACAGTCGAACCTCTCAATAACGGACACTGGCGGGGGAAAGCAAAGTGGCCACTGATTGGAGGTGGCCGTTAGAAGGAGTGTAGGCCAGTTTCATCATGAAAAAATATGTTTTTTTTTTTTTCAAACTTCTATTTAAAAATTGTTTATTATTAATAGATTTAACAACGTATATATTTGCATAATTATTTAGCTATATGATATGCATCAAGTTTTTCTTAATTATCCAAAAAATTTATCAAAAAACTACATATTATTGACTTATTTAATAATTTTTATAATAATCATCACATTTATTCATAACAATAATAATTTATGGGGTGTATCTCAAGCATTATTTATAATAGATGCTGATTGTTGGCGCCCCGGTAACACTGGAGGGTTGGATGCCCTGACGATGCTGCGGGAATTAGGCTGTTCCGCCAGAAGTCCGCCGATGTACCCAGTGAGATCATGACCCACCAGCTCTTTCAACTTAGATATTCCTACATCTCCTTTATAAATAAGCCCAGTGGAGTCATCCCATGATAACACGTTACCATTTAAAATTAATTTATCCGATCCGTCTGCCGGAAAAATAGCACTTCAAACGGTAATCAATTACATTTAAGTTATGTTAACATTCTTTCTTTTAATATTGCGGGCCTTAATAATAAAGTAGGAGATTTTTTATTTATTAATTTTGTTAAATCATATGATGTTTTTTTTTCTATTTGAGACACATGTAACGGATAACGGTAGTTGTTCATCTTAATTTGAAAATTATTTTTCTGAATTTAATCTTATCTGGATACATGCTATTAAGCAGCATAAATATGGTAGGCCTAGCGGAGGTGCGCTATATGGAATTAAAAAGAGATTAAAACAGAGAATTAAATTTTTTAAAATGGGAGATTCGGAAATAGTTTCATGTCATGTTGGTAGTACTTCTGAATTTTACATTGTTCCAACTTATTTAAATTGTTCTCATTGGGAGGAGCACTTTAATGGTCTTACTGAGTTTATTTCTGAATTCGCTGAGGCTGATATTATTGTGGTGGGTGATATTAACGCTAGAACCGGAACATTGCAGGAAATAAGTTCTGAGTTACCCATTGATTCAGAGAAATATGACTATGTCAGACGTTCTAAAGATGATGTAGTGAACACAAGAGGGGGTAAATTTGTTAATTTATGTGATGAATATGGGTTAATTATATTGAACGGGCGATCTAAAAGTGACGCTGAGGGCCATTTTACATATGTAGGCGCACGCGGTAGCTCCGTCATCGACTTGTGCTGCGTCTCACTAAATGTTCTCCCAATAATAGATGACTTCTCAGTGGAATGTGAGACTTTTTCTGACCATCTCCCAATTTCGTTTTCCATAAAGTTACTAAATGTAGATGAACAGGTATCTCCTTTACTTCCTCAAATAAGATGGGTTGATAACAATAAGACTCTATACCAGAAACGATTGGTTAAGGAGGTTCAGCAATTCAGTGATCTTGAGCAGTGTGATCCTGAGAACGCCATCTCGCTCCTGGTTGAATCTGTTCGTAGAGCAACTTTTTGGCACAACTCGTGTGATAATAAAATGCAGGTATTTAAGCAACCATGGTACGATTGGAACTGTTATAAGGCTAGGAAGAAATCGCGAAAGTTACTTAAGCTTTACCGCAGGAGCTCATCTCAACTTGTTAAAAAAGCATACTTTGAGGCCAATAATAATTATAAGCAGTTAATAAAAAGTCTGAATACTATAAAAATTTGTTGGAGAAATTTAAAAGTGTCAAGTTAAGTAAAGATTTCTGGGATGTTGTGAAAGCTTTTAAAAAGCCTCGTCATTTTATCGATAGTGGCATCTCTTCAATTGATTGGGTGCATCATTTTAAGTCGTTATTATGTCCTCCTCGCTCTACGTGCGCTCTTCACTGCTATGCTCCACCCTTAAACATTTCT
The DNA here is from genome assembly GCF_049639745.1 of Rhodnius prolixus. NCBI lineage: Eukaryota > Metazoa > Arthropoda > Insecta > Hemiptera > Reduviidae > Rhodnius > Rhodnius prolixus. The sequence continues at coordinate 20,829,139 of NW_027411592.1, forward strand.
CCTCAGTTGGATGGCGCTTTTTCAATGGATGAACTGTATGCAGTTCTAGGGAAAGCAAAGAACAATAAAGCTCCCGGAGTTGATAGGCTGAGCTACGAATTCTTTAAGAACGCACCCTCAGAGTACCTGGAACGGCTTCTTCTTGTCTTTAATGAAATTTACGTTACTGGCAGTGTCCCGTCCAGCTTCAAGGAGTCTATCATATTCCCTTTATTTAAAAAGGGTTCTATATCTGAAGCCAAAAATTATCGAGGTTTGTCATTTTTGAATTGTATCGGTAAACTTTTCTGTGGGCTCTTATTGAACAGGCTGGAATTATTTGTTAATTCAAATCAGATCCTTAAAGAGTGTCAGGCTGGCTTCAGGAAGGGCTACTCCACGGTTGATTGCATATTTGTTCTGTTTAATTTGGTTCGTATACAGTTACATAGGAAAGGGAGGAAACTATATGCTTTCTTTGTGGACCTAAAGGCTGCATTCGACACTGTAGATAGGGATGCTCTCTATTTGAAGTTGTTCAATTGTGGAATTTCTTCACGGTTCATTACTGCCCTAAAAACTATGTATAGGGGATCGGTTTCTTCGGTCTGGACTCCGCAAGGTAGAACAGAGACTTTTAGTGTGAATACTGGAGTACGACAAGGCTGTCTACTTAGCCCACTCCTATTCGCATTATTTATAAATGACTTGGAGGATGAATTTGAATCAGGAGTGCAGGTAGGAAGTCAGGTAATTAAAATTATACTATATGCGGATGATATAGTACTGATTGCCGATAGTCCGCGAGCCCTACAGAGAAACATACTGAAGCTGGAGCGGTATTGCGAAAGGTGGAACCTTCAAGTGAACATTGATAAGTCCAAAGTGGTTGTGTTTCGCAATGGAGGTAGACTTGGAGCTAGAGAGCGCTGGACGTACAAGACCCAGGAGATAGAGGTAGTAAATCGTTTTGTCTATTTGGGTGTGTTGTTGACCTCTCAATTGAATTTAAAACCTCATTTTCTCGATAAATCCTCGTCAGCTAAACTTGCGTTAAATGTTATTTGGAGAGGAGCGATAATGCAGCCTCAAATACCTCTGAAAGCGAAACTCCAAGTATTTAATGCGGTGTCGCGTTCTATTCTTTGTTACGCAGCTCAAGTTTGGGGGTCAGAGGAGTTCCGTGAGGTGGAGAGAGTCCTGTGGTTTTTCATAAGAAAAATATTTGCTTTGCCAAATTTCACTCCATCATACATACTTCACTTAGAAACTGGCCTTGAGCCTATATTCTTTTATACCTTGGCATTAAATAGTCGGTATCTAGTAAAGGTTTTAAATATGGATCAATCGAGGTTTCCCAGGATAGTTGCTGAGGAGATCGTAAGAGTGGGTATATCATGGGCTAAAAGTTGGAACGTTTTGGCTGAGCGGGCTCAGGTTAATCTGAGGATGGGCGTTCTGGAGCGAGAGGGACTCCCTTCACGCTTTCAGTCCATTATTGCTTGGTTGAAGAAGGGTTTTTTGCTGAACCAACTTGAAAGGGCGCAGGCTTCACATAGATATACGATTTACAAGTTGCTTGACCACGAGGTCAGGTGCGCAGATTTGACTGGTGGTGGCGGGATGGAAAACGGTATTACTGAGAAAAGGTGGATATTAAAGCTGAGAGGAGAATCGCTGAACCTCAACCATAAACCTTACAACCTTGACAGAGAGGAGGAATGTTCTCTTTGTAATTATAGGGTAAAGGAGGACACCTTTCACTTTGTTGCAGAGTGCCCTATTCTTGCTCCCTACCGTTTATCTGTGTTTGGGGAAAGATTTCTTTCGTTCGGTTTCTTCCTCAATCTGCTGAACGGTCCTGATTGGTCTCACCTAATTAGATACGTGGTTGCAGCATGGCAATACAGGAGAATAATAAAAAATGAATTTAATTTTTAAATTTCTCTTATATACTATTTGTTAATTATAAACGCACTAGCCCTAGATTTAGTATTCAGTAGTTCTTCAACGAATACAATATAAATATTGTTCAATAATGAATTGTTTTATCTATTAGCAGTTTTGGATGTCTTTTGATTTGTATTTAATAACAAAATTGTAATTTATCTCTCTCTCTTTCTCTCAAATTTTCGTTTCTTTTTTCTTTTCTTATATTTGTTTCTCTTTTTAATTTTCAGTTAATAGTCACTATTATTATTATTAAATTTGTAGTAAATAAATTTTAAAATTAATGGTAATATTTTGTTGAATTTATATTATATATATTATAAAAGGCACTGCCATGATTGTACCTAACCAAACCCCGGCAGACGGTTATCCTTGCCGTATTAAGTTTTCATATGTATTAATGAATGTATTTCTTTCTTTTTATGGTATTATGTGAAATAAACTTACTTATTATTATTATTATTAATAATTTATGGTAAAATTATCATCATACTATCATCTATCATTAGCAAAATAGAACAAACCTTTCGGCCAGTTGACGATGGCTCGATCTGGTTTTTGCAAAATCTTCCAACACATTTATTTTCTCTTTTAGAGTTAACCACTTTCGTTTAAGAGACATATCGGAAAAAACGCCCAAAGTAATATTGAAAAATGATTAAAATGGTACAAGATGTATGGAGCTTATATAGGAAACTTAAGAAAAAAAAAAAAAAAAATTTGAGAGGGGATAATTATTTTTATCACCGCGTCAAACGAACTTTTAAAAATAAGGTGGTCGTTGGTGGGAGGTGAAACATATAATCCGTTCCCCAAAATCAATGTCCGCTGTCGTTATGTAGTATCCGTTAGACGGAGGATCTTTTATATAGAATGTGTTTAGGGTTAAAACGGGGAAATCCAAAAACTGTCCGTAAATGGAGGTGGTCGCTAGTGAAAGTGTCCTTTATGGGAGGTTCGACTGTATATTTGTATATACATTTGGTACTATGAATTCTTAAGGCGGTCTGAAGTAGCCATAGTTTCACAAACAGAAGCCCTCGTTCTGGCTCAAATAGTGCGGACCATATCGATACTTTGAATCTGCGGACATGAATGAAATTTGGGTTATAGAGCAAGGGGAATACCCGCAAATCCAAAAACAGTTACAGTTTTTGAAAAGAATTACCGCATATCCAACAGTAGGACAGAAAATTGTCTTCAGCAAATGCTGACGAAGTGCGAAATGTCCTTGTTTCCGCAATGATGTCAATAATCGTATACAGATGTCTTGTATAAAATTAGATGGCTATTTTTCACGTTTCATGCTATCTATTTTGCTATCCAAGCGCAGCATGTTTTGGCTATTTCTTAGCGGCTTTAAATTTTAATCAATCTTCAAAATTTGGTTTATAAGTTTGATTTGTGGGATTTGAGTTTCACTTATACAGAGAATGATTCCGTCACATAATTAAACTCCCACTAACTGAGGAGAGAAGTTACCCAGCGGTAACACTGCCTGAGAAAATTTAAATTTACAGATCTATTGTATCATCTACTGTTGGAATCGCCAATATTTTCAAAAAAGGATTTTATATTTGTTTCAACTCGAGCTTAGCACCTTCTGTTTCACTCTCAAGAAAGGTAGTTTTACTTCATTACCATTGTTCGCAAACTAACTGAAAGACATTCGCACAGTACCTTGCTAAGCTTTTCAAGTATTAATATGTAAATGGCTTATTTCAACTTACAATTCCCCAGAGAAATAGCGCGCCGCTCGGTTAACCTGGAATGTGGTATCTCTTCATCCTCTCAAGACACCAGCTGTGGTCACATAGTTGTCATTCTTAGACAGGATTGTCGAAATAGTCTCTAATTAGACACAGCCAATAGACGACTCCCTATGGTTTAATGGTTCAAAACCAAGTCTTTCGCTTTTTAAAGAAATCGCAGTTAAGAGTTTTAAAATTCTTACTTTAAAAAAACTTTACTCCGGTGATAAAACCGCAAATATTTGTGTATTTAAGCGATATTCCCTATTGCAAGAATTAATTTCCTAAAAGTTGGTAATTTGTCTGATTACCTTTTGTATTAAACTGGTCGGTTGCTAACAGACGAGCCTAATTATACTAATGATGGGTTTTTGAAGGATTCTCGGTTCACTTAGTTTGTCACTGTGTGGTGCAGTTCATTACCTAATTAAATAACAGCTGCAAGGTTCTGCAGCAGAGAGTCTAAAGTTATTACTTGGCAATGCAACATAAGGTTAACTACAACGTACAGTGTATTAATTATGCAGTAAAATAAAATCAGTGTTTCTAATTAAAAACCCCACAACTGAAGTAATTGTCAAGAGTTCTTACAAATGTATGAAGTAATTAAAAGTAGAACTTGTAGGAGTCAATTTCATAGTTAAATTAAAAAAAAGAGAAAGTAAAATATGATAATTTTAGAGTAAAATCAAATATCAAACCCCAAACGGATTTAAATATCAGAGATTACTTAATAAAATTTTACTTCGAAAGACACCAGAACCGAACTGACCATGGGTCTAGCGATGACCTACCGTTTGGCTAGGGTACGTCGTACTTTCTTTTACTTCTTTTTTTCCGATCTGTTAATTTCTTGGATTTAACAGTGAAGAGACATAATGAGAGAAAAGCTGACTCCTTTAAACTCATTATTTATTTACGAAACTCTAAAGGAATTTTGTGCTAAGTGATGATGTAAATAATTATATACGAGACAGAATATGGTATGTTAATTTGACTGCGAAGAATTTCAAATTGCTGAATTCAAAAGCGATGTGCGTTAGAATGCCTGATGTTTACTTTCGAGTCCGTAAATACAGATTAAATAAGTTCACGGTCAATTAAGAACTCCTATTTATTGTGCTAGCAAGTACTGAAATTGTCTCTCTCTTTTTGACATTGATTCTCTTTTTAACAAAGTATCGCCCTGGAGAGTGGGAAAAAGTTGGTAAAAAAATAGTCGAATGGACTGCTCAGGATCACTGTATGAAGAGAGAAGGATTGCATCTTAATAAGTAAAAGTTTTAGTATGATGGTAAGAGAGCAGGACTACTGTATGATTGATGAAGGGTGTTGAGCCGAGAATATAAACCTGAGTAACATCAGTCTTCATGGGATGAAAAGATGAAAATGAATCCTTTTATCTGTTAGTGATACCTATTGGCGCGATAAGATGAAAGAATTAAAGAGTTCCAGTGAATCGGATGCCAAACTTGATCGGATGCTAGCATAATGTAGAAAAGAAACACCTGAATAATACACTTTTGATCTAGCGAACAAATCAGAAATATTAAATTAAAGAAAAATGCATTGGCTTCGTCAGGGGAAACAAGTTAGTTTTTTTGATTTTCCAAATTTAATTTTTGAGAAAACAACTTTAATTTCGAAAATTATTATAATCTCATACGTAACTCAGAAATTAACAGTAAGTACCGCAATCAAGTATCTAATATATTCGTGTTAATAGCAAAAACTACAGAAATGAAACATTTCTTTATGTTTTCGAAAATGAAATACAAATTGGAGAAGTATGTCCCTTTAGCTGAGTGACAAAGGGTTAACTAAATAGTGAACAATGTCCTATTAAAATATGGACAGTTTTATTTGATGTATTTTAAGTTATTTCATAAAATAACTTATGTAGAGTAAATTACAATAAAGCGGATTCCAAATACTAAATAAAACAAATATCTTGCATAAATAAATAGAATATTTGAATGGTCCATTTATTAAATAAAATTTTTACAAAAAACAAGTATTTTTTTTTACATAACTTTGTTATTTCTCTACTCGTCTGCTTTTCTCTCGCAGCCTCTCCCTCGATTTCCCACTTTATCTAATTTCCATTTTAATTAAACATGAAATGAATGAAAATAACAACCCCAGTGGAGAGCATGCAAGGCCACTCATTACGATAGCAAAATTGAAGCAACTTTTTTTACTCTCTCTCGTTTATTTTTTATTTTTTTATTTTTTAAATAAAAATAATATTCCCGCTAAAAACCATACTCTCATATTTTTCTGCAAATCTCATTTCGCAATCTGGGCCACCATGCTAGTTTTAATTGTGGGCTGGAAATTGTGAGAATTCTGGGAAATTGTGGAAATTAATGTTGTTGTTGTCGCCAAATTTCTAAAATTTACAGTTTCTTGGGGGTTCCTTGATTTTGATAAAATATTTATCGCACGATTAGTATCTGTTAGTGAGTAAAATAAAGTTCCTCTCTCCTCCATAAGTGACGTAGTGCTTGGAAATGTGTTACAGTTTACCATATTTTAGTTAACAACATGGATGAGAGAACCTCCATCTTGTACTAGCTAGAAAGTACGCCAATTTGATGGATCTAGATTGTGGGCATAGCCTTAGCAAGAGTAGAAGAAGCTTGATGGGCATTTATAAGCATGGCTTACTTGAAGTGGACAATTTGAAGAACCAACACTATCATTATAATCTAGGGGAATTGTTTTTTTTTTTGGATGCTCGAAGGAAACCGCAACAAAATATTCGATCTGTGAAAAAATACTGACATTTAAGGTAGCCACAATACAACTTGTGCTTGGTTTTGTGCTTTTCCGTGATTTCTCGTAATAAGTTAAACGTTCATCATTAAATCACCTTCATAGTGATGTAGGCCTTCCTATTTCATGTCATCAATTGATATCAGTGTCAAATGATCTCTTACAGATTTCTTTTATTTATGAGTGAAAAAGAATATAGTCCGCAGCAAGTTTGCTGCAATATTCAAACTAAAACTCTGCTTTAGGTAAAGAATATCTGCTACAAGGTATTTTAAATGTATTGCTGGATTAAATACAATTTAACGAAACTCTAGGTAAAAGTTAGAGCACATTTTAATTTTATGGAGGTTGTCATGAAACAGTACAATACGAGATTGGTACACTAACCTGATTAATTATCGTAATTTAATAGATAAAGTAAGGTTATTGGCATATCTAGTCACGAAGGACTTAGAGTAGAGTAATCGTCTATTTTTTCAGGCAAGCTTAACGTCCAACTACCAATTAGGTGTTGTTGACGGGGGCGGAAGCTCCTACTTTACTGTAAACAATTTTTTCTAACAAATAAAAAGTAGTCACACGCGGGGTTTGAACTGGGGATCTCCCAATCACAAAGTCACGTTCTTACTACTTGACCAACACCCGTCCCTGTCACGAAGGACTTTAATATCCTTAAAAAGAAAAACAAAAAGAAATGTCTCACTCAAAGACTTTCTTAATTAGAGGACGTTGCTCATAGCAGTAATTCACCTAGATCACTTTTTTAAAAAGTTCCTTTTGTGAAAAGTCAGATTTTCATTAAATGTTTAATGAAAACGATCCAACTTAAATAAAATAAAACACGTGAGGAATATGATGTCCTCACTTAGTCTTTCCTAAAATCAAAATTCTCTTGGAGGGGAAAAAAACGCAAATAAAATACGCTTTTCATGCTAGAAATAGTTCACACATCTTCAAATGCAGAAACAGCTGGTAGTAACTGGGTGTTTTCTAGTTCATCTCAGTCACCATTTCAGTACCTAGCGTATATTCTACCTGCTCAAATAGTTGTATAGAACACGTCAATTCCTCACAACTCCTCTAAAATCAATATTCTCGGACAGTATTTTATGAAAATGCAAGCTTAGTCTATTCTTAGTCTAAATAAGAATTCATTTCAGTAAAGTTGCATTTCCTTTGGTTTACTAATTTTATTTACGCCATTTTTGTCAGGTCCGTAGTTATCACTTAACACTTTTCTGCTTTTCACACTCACAAATCCTCAAACCTGATTTTGTAAAAATTTGTTTTTACTTCTCAATATCTAAATAAGCTTTTCACTTTAAATTTTCAGCTATTAAATTTATGTCTGAAGTGTTTTACTGTTATCAAACTTGATAAAAGGGCTTAATATTTTCAGCGTTTTATAAAATGTTTAGTAGAAGCATTTATACACATCAAAATCCACTTTAATCTTCGTTCCTTACCTCTTAAACTAGACCGGAGATTCTTATCCTAGAACTTAAGTTGAACTAAGATGATTGGATAAATTCGAGTTAATAACTTATATTAATAATAATAGTAATAAGGGAAGGGATTAGCTATGAGGTTAGCATACTGGACTCCCACGCGGAGGTCCCGGGTTCGAATCCAGCAGCTGACCCTTAGATTTTCTCTTCCTAGTAGGAGCTTCTTACAGCTCACTGTCCGGTGATGGGCAGTGTTCTCTGTCCGGAGGCCGGCAGTGCACTGAAAAAAGCTCCGGGCGCCAATAACCTTAGATGTTGACGCGCCTTAAATCATTTAAAAAAATAAATCAAAAATAAAAAAAAATAAAGGATGTGCTGCTACACATGAATAATTGGAAAATCGCTAAGCCCCGCCTGGAAAAATAGGCAATTACTTTACTTGATAATACCAATAGAAATAGATGAAGTTTATAAAAAAGGCGACAGAATTAAAAGTACTACAGGTAAATTTTGTTTACGAATTCCATTACAATAATTCTAATATTTTGAAGAAGACGTTACAATTTGAGGGAGATGTGAGAAACGATGATCACCGAAAGAGGGAAACGAGTTACATTTTAATCGCTAATGGTAGTTCCAGAGAGAAGCTGGAGCTAAGATGGGGGAGCGATGCATAAATCTTATTGGAAGCAGCTGTTGGGATTTACTTAAACTAAAAAAAAAGAAACGTGAGAAAAAGCGCCTTAGAAAATAATTGATATTGTTGAAATCATCTATTAAGGATGAAAAGGAAGAATTGTAAAGAGTTAGGAAGTAGAAGTTATATTGAAGCAATATGAAAGGTTTCAGAAGAGGAGGTTATATGAGGTGATGTTTGTTTTTAGCAAACTGGAGGATGTGTTACAGCGAAAACAAGCTCACTATGGCTCTCTGTTATTGTAATACTTCTACTCTGAGATTATACTTCCAATATCTACATCCACAGTTCTTATATCTACATTATTCTACCCATTTTACCTTTATACGCAACACCAACCAGCACACTGTTCTACTAATCTACATTTCTTTGCACTTGATTCAGTTTTACTCTTAGTACTTCCTGTTTTGGAGGATGTTGCTTTACATTTATGGTTTAACTTTTACTGTTAAAACAAGCGGAACTGTGAATTACATTTACTGTAGTACATGGTAAAGCACAATTTCACCAAATTGTTAATTATTTTGAAAATTTGGTAGTGCACGCACACTGGAAATTTTATCTCTTATTTTTAGTTTATATTTCTGATCGGTTTTGGATTTTTAATTGTTTTTCTGCATCTCTCAAATCTATAAGATAATCAATTAATGAGATAATCAACACATTGGGTAAAAAAAAACTGTGGCTGTATCATGGACACGGCCGTGTGTTTTTCGTGAATACGTTTATTAACGGGTTATATTTTTTATATAAAATATTTTTATCTATGTATTTAGAATGAAATCAAGGAAACAAATCGACGATCGAACACAATCTATGCTTGTACAGTCCGTTGTCGATGTAGAAGCGATTTCATCATCCACTTGCATAATTTCAACTGCCCTAGCTGTAGATGTACTGACACCGTCGTTGATCCGCTCGGCCGCATTCATTCTTTTACGTTCCCGGCACAGCTTGACTCGGTCATATGTTTTATTATTACCATTCGATTGTTCTTGAGAAGCCCTTTCCAACCGTATACGATCTCTGTATTTGGTTTTAGCTTTTTGACGCGTATAGGCCGACATTATATATTTTTGATAATATTTTTTTATTCTAACACCTTATTATATTCACTGTCATTATTTTACACTAATGTTTTATATACTGTGACGACATCTGACGATTAAAACTTAAACGAACATCGTAGCTTCTCCGAGTCAAAAGTTATACAAATTGCAAATCTCGATACGCAGCAAAATGATCACAAAATGGCGGCGCTTCCCCATCCACCGCGCACGATGCGTCACAGTCCTCGCTTATCGTAATGAATTCGAATCTGACGATAGATTCGAAACTATAATGCCAAATGTATCCCCCGATTTTGTTATCATTAGGTTTTTTGGATTGCCTCCATGTGATAGCAAATTTAAAGACGTATTCACGTTAATAAAATTTATTATTTTATACTTACTGGAAAAGGCCCTCTAAGACATAGCTTTAAGCAAGAATCGACGTCAAAAAATGGTTCAGTTTTGCAACCGTGAATAAAAACAGCTGTTATCACAGCGGTCACTTGCTGGCTGAGAATAAATACAGTTGAAGTCAAATTCTCTACATCAAACTGATTAAGCAACCTTTGGTGATGAATGAAAGCCTGAAACAGTTAGGAATGTGCAGAAACCACGCAGGCTAAGACGGATAAAACCAGCGACTACCATTTAGCACTGTGAACCTAACCACACTTTCATTGAAAATCTGTGCTTAATTACATATTCTAATGTATTTCGCTGCATAATTAATAACATACCTTCTGTTGCATTGTTTTATTATACTTCTAGACTCTCTGCTGCGGAATTTGCATTATTTATCAACCTAATTATAACTTACCTATCAAAATTCTTTAGCGGGAGATTCCAGTTTTACTTTCAGGGTATTCTAAGGAAGGATTGTGTCAAGTTAAAAATGTGCAGTTTTAAAATTTGGATAATGTTGTTAAAAATTAAGTGAATTTTATAATTAGGACTTTGTTTATAGGCGTTAGAGCCTGAAGGTGGGTATTTTTTGGGGGGTTTATTTTTAAACTAAAAATATAGAACGGATATAGTAACTTATCTGGCCGGTATTCTTAAATCTAGGATTTGATATCATTGTCGCCACCACTCTATTTCATTACAAACCAAAAAATAAATTGCTGGAAAATGAGGACGATTTATTTTTTTAGCTTAAAGAACATCTTTGGGGGCCTTCTTCGACGAAATTCTTCTTCTTTTTTGATCTTTTGTTGGAATTTACCACTGTAACATTTGTTGCAACAAGCAAATATGGTAATAAATAAAGAAATCATGAGTAGAGAAGGCACCCAGTGGTGTCACTCCAGTAACGTGCTTTGCTCTCACGATAAGAGAAGATCACGAGGTTTTCTTCTCTTCAATCTCCTTAGAGGATTACCTGGAAATGTGGAAGAAGATAGGTTTTCTATGAGAGGATTAGGATGAGCTGCTGTAGAAGAATGAAATTTGAGGGAAACTAGTTTTAGCAAGATCTTTAATGAAAGGGATTTTGAAGTCATTATGGATAGTGGAGGTTAGATACATAGAACTGTAATGCCTGGAGGCGTAGTGAGTTGGAACGCATTGTCGATCTCCCATACTTCGATGCCGTATGACCAAATAGGTCGCAGTAACAGTAGATATAAGAGTCTTTTGTTATCTAGGTTAAGTTTCGAACGTTTGTCAAGTAGTCTGGTGAGAAGTTTGTAGCAACGAAATTCTAAAAAATAAAACTGTTCAGTTAAGTTGAACTTATGAATTACAAAAACAGTTAAACAAAATGCTAAGTTAAAGAGTCTCTGCGATTTTGCTTTGTTTTTGAGATAGTGTTTAGCAATTAGCAAAACTTTTTTTTTTTTTTTTGGAAGGTGATTCATGAAGTTTTGCAAATTTTGACGAATCGGCATCCTTCCGTTTTTGTACAGAAAGAAGGGGAATGGTGAGCAAAAAAAAAAAAATGTTTTCAAAGATATTATAACCAGTAAAAGAACCTGTGTGAAGGTTATGGCAAGGCAATACAAGGATCTACGTATTGTAGGAGAAGTGTGTTGAGGCCCTTATAAGGGTGACTGTGAGTGGGAGAATCTGGCCAAGTGCTTATAAATCAAAGTTAGTTGCTGTTATTATCACACTTTATGGTAACCAGGAGTGAGCACAACTTTGTAGAAATAAAACACCATACAGTTAGTCTGTATAAAGCCGGTTTCTGTCGGATTTCCACATAAATCTGTCGACAACTCCTACCAAAGGTACCCTTCAACACCAACGCCATTCGCCTACAGACATCCGGGCAGAGCTTCATATTTCAGGAGGAGGTAAAAAAAAAATACGTTTTTTCAAGTCCAGCTGGAGTGGCGGATACAGATAATCATTGTACGATATAGCTTCAAATTTTTCCCCGCTTATAAGAAGACACTCTATCAATACAAATACAGTATTTATTTCATAGTTCGTTAATTGTTAAAAAGAAAAACTGCAGTAACTTGCATTAGCCAAATTTCCACGTTTTGTTGGTCATGTGGTACGAAATGGGGATAGAAATCAAGGAAAGGGAGGAATAACTAAGGATTTTCAGTTCTCAGGAGTTATAATTTTTTTTTTTTTTTTATTAAAGTAATATGACGTAGCAATCCTTAATCATCAATTGTGAGCTAGAATAGCCTAATTCTTGGCTTAATTCCTGCTTGTTGCAGAAAATAAAAGTAAAAAATATTACTAAATTCCTTAACTGTAATGCAAAATAGTACTGCAAAATCATAAGAATATATTTTTTTTTAAAAATTTAATAGCCATCGCTCACCACTAGCAATCGAGCAGCAGTTTGAGCATAAATGCTAACTTCATCTCAACACTGCCAGACTTCCATCTAACATATTTTAAACGAATTTAAAGAAGTTAAATTAAAGAATTTAATCTGACTGGGTGAACTTCTTAACACTCGTTCCGGATGCAATTCTACAGTTCTAATAGATAAATATTATTCTTATCTGACGAAAGTATTCAGGGACAGCATCAACTAGTTTTTATGAGATTCCAGCGAACTTAAATGACATTAATGTTGTTACTCAAAACTGGAGAGCGCTTATGTCCTGAAATTATTAATTCTAAATATAGCGATATATTCTCTAGAACCCTGCTAAAATAGCTAATATTTTCTATTGAATATGGCGTTGTAAAACATGAACAATCAGCGTACTAGTTATAATTAAAGTTGCGTAGAAACTATTGATTGTAAAGTTAGTAATCATCTATTCGAGAGTTGACTTTGCAAATTTTAACCAAAGCCATCTAATAACTTAGAGAGATTTGTTGTGTTGATCAAACTTACCATACCAAGCTTCTATATTGGTCTCTTCACCTTCATCTTCGTCATTTTATCTAAGAGATGATGAGAAAGATGCTGCAATGTCAGCGTTCTAAACTCAAATCTCTTTCACCCCTCAGTTAAATGAGACAACTACAGTAGTTAATAGTAATTCTATTTTCATTTCCTTGTTATTCATTTCAGCAACTTTAAGCTAACCAAAAGAATATAGTTAGAAGAAAGAAAGAATAATGCCAATTTCAGTCCATTACTTTTTGTCGTGCTTTCGATCTAGAGACTAGGTCATCTTCAGGGTTTACTGACAATAGAATATTTTTACATTGTTATTCTAAAGTTGATCAGAGTGCAAATTTAAGGAGACTGAAGTTAGTATCCATCTGCTTTCCGAAAGAATTTATTATCAGCAGAAATATTGCCTAATCTTAGAACTTGAATTGGAATTAATTTTGTTTCTGCCTTTCGTTCCTAATAAGATGAAAATTGAATTTTATGTGGAATAGATAAAAAATAGGTTAGCTTTTATTCCTTAGCATACAACTATTGTACTACTATAAATTTTTATTCGTTCTTTTGATGACTTCGCCGTCCTGAGTATATACCGTTTTTATATTCATTTTATTCATATTATCATTAATCATTTACTTCAAAAAAATTAATATATATTATACGGAAAATTCTTTATTTTAGCATTTCAGTAATAAATAGCAACAACGCTACTGAAAACTCAATGTTCTAGACAAAATTTGTACAATCCGACAAAAATTTTCTTAAGCGGATCGTAACTACTGGGATGCGACCCAATTTTGGGTCGTGGAGTTTAAAAATGGTTCACGACTTGCGGCCATTTATGTATGTATATACGAAAAGTCATTGCATTCATTACTAAATTTTACTGAAACTAGCTAAATATTTATTAAAATATTTACAACTAAAATTAATTACTTTGAAAATTAAGTGGAAGGTACCTGCGTTGCTTTGCCAGAAGCAGGAATAGACCAATTGGTGAAGGAGAATCGGCAGCAGAAGAGCTAGTAGTGTGCGCTCGTTTAAAACTGCCATATGTTTGTAATATAAAATTATTGTTCTGCACTTGCTTAATTTTGTTTCCAACTCATAAGGGTCGCCTTATAATTTTGTTCTTATTTTTGGATGGATGGATAGTCACTAAAGGTTGCGGAACGCAGATGTACAGTATACGTCAGTTAGTCTAGTCTGTAACAATCAATATTAAGTCGCTGCTTGTATTGAACTGTATAAATTAGTCCTATTTCCTTGTAGTTTCAAAACGAAATTGGTTACCATGAGTATGGAGACACTGTTTTACCAGTATAAATTTATCTAAGGGAATGAAATGACCACATAGATGCAGCAATTAGAGTGGAACAGCATCCTTGCACTACTCTATTTTGTGCAACTTACTTAAGATAACTTACAGTAAGGCAACTTACCAAACATAATACGGGCATTCAACTTGTAATAAATTACGGAGATGTACATATAAGGTTTTAAAGATCTTGTACTTATATTGTAGGAGTTTGTAGAGGTTTTTCGATTAAATTAGTACATTGGTTTGAGTATATTTGAAAAGATAAAGCTCTACCTGTAAGGATAACAATATATGATTGAATGTGTACTAACTTATTTTGTAATCTTTCGGTAACCTCTAAACTGTTTAGAAAATGAAAATTTATGATAATATCCTTCCGTTACGAATAATACAAGAAATTAATCATTCAAAGAAATGTGAAATTAATAGACATTGTTTGATGAAAACGAAATTAGTTTCAGTTATATTTAGGAAATTTAGTCGATAATTTTACTGGGGACATCAACCTGTGCTTTGCAAAAAACAGTAATACCCATTGGAAGCCACTAATGGACTTTCTATTCATTTTTTAAGTCTCCTCTATGTGGAACTTTTTATTGCTTTTAATTCAAACCTTTTGAAAGCTTTTAAATTGATATCTTTTAAAATAAAAAGATACTGATCATCAAAGACAAGCTAGATTTCATTTAGAGGGTATTGAATTTAGTAAAAAAAGAAGAAGAAGATGTGTGGGTAGACATAAACCAAAAGTAAAATAAAAATACAGTAATTGGAAAATAATTTGCTAAAATTCAAACGATTTGTTAAAGTACCTTGCCTTAACTGAATTTTGGAATCCATGATAAGTAATCAAAACTGGGAGTTAACAAGCTATAAATTCGCTTTGCTATGCCAGAACGAGTTGCAGCTTTCATTTACTATAGCCGCAACATAAAATGTTAATTTATCACAGCCATAATGATCCATTTTTCACAAAATCTGTTGCAAAAAGTTTTTAAAGTAACTTACGCTTAATAAACATGAAAAATTGGATTCTACTACTATGTACATAAGTTTCTACACAGCAATTTTAACACCAAGCAAACAGGTCTTAATAAATTACTAAGCAGGTTGGTGACGATTTATATACGTCACTATTTCTCTTTGCTGCCCAGCGTAAAAGCAATATCATACCCGTTAGAAATAATGGATTGGACGGATCGGTTGATTCGCCATTTTAAAAACAATATCTTAACAATAATCCATCTTGTGATAGGCAGCATCTTCTACGTGCAGGTTAGTAAAGTTGTCTTTTGTTGGTTGGCAGCCGTAGTCATGAAATTATCACTTTTTTATTAATGACACAAAGACGAAAATTAGAGGTTTAACCTTAAACAATCAAGAGCACCTCAACCTAAAATAGATAGTTGGTGTACCCATTGGCGCATAAAAATTAATGAAAGCAAGTACGTCCACGTAGCTTTTACGCTCAGGCGTCGAAAGTGCCCCAATGTTTTCCTACTCAATAATCCGTAGTACGCTACCTGGATTTCTACTTGGACAGTAGACTCACGTGGAATCCCCACACAAGACTCAAAAGATAATAACTAAACAAAAGATACGGACAACTAAGACGCATGATTGGACCTAAATCTAAACTAACCACATCTAACAAACTAACCCACTACAAGACGTTACTTCAACCCATCTGTACTTACAGATCAGAGCTGTGAGGCTCAACTAAACCTTCCAATATCTCCCGCATCCAATCCTTCCAATCTGAAGTCCTCCGCCGTATTGTAAATGCTCCCTAGTATGTCACTAACCTCATCCTTCACAAAGACCTAAATATCCCTTTTGTCACTGAAACAATCCATTCACGATTCCTCAATTTCCACAAAAGCCTATTCTGCCATCTCCATTCAACAGCTCAAACTCTTTCCTCATTATCCCATTCTGATAATCCCCCACGAAGTCTAAAACGACGTTGGCCTCGTGATCTCCTATCCTAGACCTTTCCAGTCACTAAAATTCCCGATGTCAGCACTGGCTGATTTCTCTCTTCCTGTGTCCTTACGATAGCGGTGCGCGTCGGCTATGCCGGACAGCTTTCGCTTCCTGTATTGTACTTGTACCATTTACACTTTGCCTAGTGCATATGTATTTTTATACCGGTAGCAAATAAAAAGGAAAAACAAAAAACCTTAAACTAATTAACTAGAAAATAGTGGCTGATTTACCGACAACTAAGCTATCTTATGGCCGATAAATTGCTTCACTGCTGCGCACTTTTCTTTCAAAATCCTTGTTATTCAATTGTTCAATCGTAGATTTCTAGGTGAATTCCCAGAAAGAGTGGCAATGGAGAAAGTCTGGTACTTAATTTAACGGGACCTCTGACATTCGCCAAAACCACGGAACTATACAAAGAGAATTCTAAATGGTTTCTACGTATTGTCATTTATTTAAGGCAGAAAAAGTGCAATTTAAGAGACTGTACGAACAGCGAAACGACTATAAAATAATCTTTCTAGTTAGGAAGGAGTCCAATCTCTTAGCTAAATTGCTGATTTGAAGCCCAGCTCTTATGACTTACAGTATTTGTGATGCATTTTGCTCGTGAGCGTCCGCAAAGATTCGTCCGCCATTTTTTCCCGATATTGCTGTAGAAATAAGCTTCTATAGAAGCCAGCCTCTGTTAAATTGAACAGTGAAGTAAATGACGTAATGCAATTAAGCTTTCTTAATTTAGGTTAACATTTTAAATTAAGCTGGTTATGGTTTTGAATTTTTGTAACTACATTTTAAAATTGCTGATTTGTAGCACGCATTTTTTTTTAATATCCCAGGCAGGTTTTAGGTCTTTACATCCAATATCAGAGATTGATAAATCAGTTTAATGTAGAGAATTCGTCATCAACTATGTTTCCGTCTCACACTACTAGTGCTGACTCATCAAATCTGATTCATCAAGGTCTGAGGGTGGAGGTAGGTCCGAAACTGGCCAGGTGTACCAAAAACATGCTTGCTAAGACGAAGACAAAGAGATTATGCAGCACTACGGATCAAACCAAATTTTCTGCGTTATTAATGGCCACAAAACTTAATCATGAAGTACTTTTATAATATTTATTTTTATATCTAACAAAGAAAATGTTAGTAATTTATTATAACTCATTGATTATTATTGCATTCAATTTATTTTATTTTAATACTTATATGCACCTGCTTTCAACAATAAAATGCATCATAAACCAGTTTCTATACGGTTTAAGGTTTTTATAGCAAACTACAAAATAAATAAATAAATATGTTGCTGGATTAAATGAAAGAACAGAATATTGCATTTTGACGCTGCATCCTGTGTGAGCCCGGTACGATGTTTCGCTACTAGTAAATCTTCAAGCGTCTTCTAATTCCACTCTAACCCATCTAGTGTAAATGTTTGGCAATTCAACAAATAGTTTAATTCTATAATCCGTCAAGTATAAGATAAGCGCGAACGTTTCTTAGGGGGCGTATTGACTATGATGGTCATTCGCGCTCCTTATTCTGAAGCTATTCAGAATAACAAAAGCTATAACAGATGCTGTTGTCGTGTTTAGCTTTCACTCGTTTTCATCTATTCATTGTCAATCAAGGTAGAGTGAAGCATTGGTGATAAGGCTGGGGCTGTGGGATCTTTCATTAGCGTTGAAGGAGAAATAGGTTCTTTACAAAATAATAGCTAAAATAGCTACAAATAATAAATATACAATAAGAACCAACTCATTTTATTTATAAACACCAAACTATTGAATAAATATGATTTTCCAATTACATACTTCTGTAGTGCTGGCACAAACCACAAAAGAACGTTGATATTAGTATAAGAAGTCCTATAAATGCTTAAATTATCTATTCAGCAATTACTTTTAGTAAAATACGGCTTCAGGTATTTTAATATTTTCAATCTTCTGTAATAAGAGAAATATAACGAATTGATATTCAACTGGAATAACTAATAAGATCAGATTCTGAAACGGAGATTGCTGGAACTTGGTTTGATTATGTGTGAGATAGATCATTTTTACGGAAAGTTCATTGAGTTCTCTGGAAATTCAAGCAAAAATCTTGCTAAAACATATTTATATTTTCCATGTAAATTCTAAAGCTAAAATTACAAATCTCTCCAAAAATAATTTTTAAGATATTCATTAAAGATAGCATAAATATCATCCAGAATCGGTTTTAGCTGTTTTAAAGAAATTTTACCACACAAAAATTAATGAAAAGGGATTATACTGTTGAGATGTATAGATAATACGGCCATCTTCCGACTTGTGCTTAATCTAAGAGACTTATGTATAAAATCACCCAGATAGGTAACTTTAACGTTAACAATTGAAGCAGAATTGAGAAACATGGTAGGGCTGATTGTTCATCGTTGCGGAGGATCACCATGGGGGATAATTGGAGTGGCGCACTGTCAGCTAAGCAGGACTGAGAAAGTAAGAGATGCAGTACCATACTTAGTTGATTGATGACTGCTCGTTATTTGTACAAACAAGATTTTGGTACGGATATATCAGCAAGGTACAGGTTTAGGGATTTTGTCCTTGATTGATTTGAGAAGATATGTTAAGGGACCAGCAGATTACGTGCTAATATGTGCAGCTAGGAGATTTAGGTTAATGTGAGAGTTTGGGTTGGGATTATGGGCTTAGGTTCTGATCTATACAGCGTCCACCGTGAATAATAATCATTTATTTTTAATATAAGCAAAATTTGATTTAAATTAGTTGGAAATTTGTGGAAGCAAAGTTGAAAAATTGTGTCGAATTGACTTCATATTAGCCGGAATTTGTAAACCAGCGCTACTGTTATTCGCAATTGCATACATCAAGTGCAGAGGATTGTGGAGTAAAGGCGAAGGGACTTGTCTTAGCCATCAATCCACTTGTAACTACCATCAATAACCTCATTTCAAGAGGTTTGTATCGTTATGTTGCCTAGAATAAAAGCTCAGACTTTCCTTTATTTTATTTTTTGTTTACAAAATTCTGGTTAGTTTGCTTTCAGTCACTTTATCAATGTCACCATCACTACCACTAGGCAGGTCTTAGGACAAAGCCTCTTCAACCGACCTGGCAGATCACTTGGAGTCTCTACCAGCTATGCTCCAGTTAGACTAAATAATAAACCCTAAATAATATGAACTCTAATAATACAGAAAATAAATAAACATTACTTATACTCTCAATTATTTAAAAAAAAAAAGGTTGTTAGTTTATGTTACATAGAACAGATAGTTAAGGGAAGCGACTTATACAATCTATAATTTAATCGATTGGATATTCGTGGTTGGGCTCCTGAGCTTTCTCAGGCAGTGAGAAAGGCAAGTTGATGAATAATTGGTCTGGGCCTTCCTAACCGGAACTTATCTGAACCTTGACTTTCTATGAGCAAAAATAGATGTGTTTCCTCATGGGGCACTGTAAACTCGGTAAACTCCTGAAGAAGTTGGGCCTGTAACCTGATAGCCCCGAAGTATTTACTAGGCTTTCAATGCTCCTGCTGTTCAGATTGTGGTGTTTTCTTTCAATTGAGATTTCTGGATAGAGTAACCAGATATTAGAGAAAGATGCAAACTGTCTAGAATACTTCCAATTTCTGACATTTCTTGGATAAGTTGGAGGCAGTGCTTCTTCGACACCAGTAGAGACCTGATAGAACTTTCTCAAAGCTAGCCCAAGTTGTAAATCAATATTTTGCCGGAAATATCAATTCTAAGGCCTCCTAAATTAAGAAGAAGTTATTTTTTTACCAAATTTCTTAAAAACATAAAATCAGACGAAGCAGAAACTTTATCACCCAATTTGCCTCACCAGGGAACCCGACTGATGCTACGTATTTATTACATACAAAATAAAAAACTAAATGTAACAATTTCATTAAAAAACAAAATTAAACATAAAACAGAACATGAAATAAAACCTCAGCGCTGGCAACATTCTGTTCCTTTCAATACTAATGTTGCGATTTAACTGGCAGAGGCAAACGCTGTACGCTAAAACGTTAAACAAGTTGTATTGTTACAGTTCTACAGCTAGAAAGAGCTTAAATAACTAGTGGACCATGATTATCAGATCTAGTGCGTCCATCTGGAAATTTGGTGTACTAAGATCAAAAACAATTGTATTTAGTGCCAATTAATGAACAGGAAATTACGCTCTTGATTGGGTAGAAAGAGCCTTTATTCTGGATTAAAGTGAGAAATAGAGTCATTTATTTTAATTCTACGAGACGGTCGTCAAATATTAATTTGATTTTACTTTATTGCCAGACTTTAGGTTGATAAAGATTTCTAGAAAATTATCTGAATTTTGTAGATCACGTGGTTTAATAAACAAATTTCCTTTCTCAGTTTTATTCAAATTAGATACTGTTTCTAGCTAGCAGAAACAGTGTATGAAAGAATCATTACTATTTTATTATCCTGCGTACAAAATTGGTTTGACAACGTAGAAAAACACTGGATTCTTAGATCCTGCTCTGTCGTAGAAAAAGCACACAATACGAGGGTCGTTTGAAAAGTCCGTGCAAAGTCAGAGAGATAGCACTACTGGCGCGTATCGAGGTTATGTTTAGTTAGTAGCATCTCTTGGAAGAACGCACACCAAGTTTCAGCCAGATCGGTCTATTTCTTTGTGTTTGGCATTCGTTTGAATCGAGGAAGTCGAGTGATTTTCAATAAATGGACGAAAAAGAATTTCGTGTGTTGATTAAACACTACTTTATGAAAGGCAAAATGCCTCAGGAGACTAAAGAGAAGCATGATAAACATTATGGTGACTCTACACCTTCGATTAGAACAGTTTATAAGTGGTTTCAAAATTTTCGGAATGGCCATATGGGCACAAGTGACGCTGAACGTTCTGGGCGCCCTGTTGAGGTTACTACTCCAGAAATCATTGATAAAATCCATGATATGGTGATGGATGACAGAAGAGTGAAGGTGCGTGAGATTGCTAGTGCTGTGGGCATCTCGAATGAACATAATATTTTGCATCAACATTTGGACATGACAAAGCTATCCGCAAGATGGGTGCCGCGATTGCTCACGCTTGACCAAAAACAAAATCGTGTGAAGTGTTGCAAGGACGGTTTGCAGCTGTTCCAGAAGAATCCGCAGGACTTTAAGCGTGACTTAAAGATGAAACTGGATACATCACTACACTCCTGAGACCAAAGAACAATCTAAACAATTGGTTCCCAAGGGGGAATCCGCGCCAAAAAAGGCGAAGACCGTTCCTTCGGCCGGAAAGATTATGGCGACTGTCTTTTGGGATTCGCAAGGAATAATTCTCTTCGACTATCTGGAAAAGCGTAAAACTATTACAGGTGCATATTATTCATCGTTATTGGACCGTTTGAAAACCGAGCTGCAAGAAAAATGCCCACGATTGGCCCACAAAAAAGTCCTTTTCCATCACGACAACGCACCAGCTCACACCTCAGCAGTTGTGGTCGCAAAATTAATGGAAATATGGTTCCAACTCGTTTCACATCCCCCCTATTCTCCAGACTTGGCTCCCTCGGACAACTATTTGTTCCCCAATATGAAGTAATGGCTGGCGGGAAAAAGATTTTATTCAAACGAGGAGGTGATTGCAGAAACGAATGGCTATTTTTCAGACTTGGACAAATCCTATTATTCGGAAGGGATCAACAAACTAGAGCAGCGTTGGACGAAGTGTATAAGCCTAAAAGGAGACTATGTTGAAAAATAAAAAAGGTTTACCCCAAAAAATTAAGTAGTTTTTATTTTTGCACGGACTTTTCAAACGACCCTCGTACTAAGCTAGATCGTGATCATAGTTCATCTTAACATGCAACAATAATTTTCAATCAACTTGATCGGAACATGGAGGAACAGTGCGGGGATGGAGATAGAGTAACTATAAAGCAGCATCGTCAGAAAGCTAGCCGGAAATGAAAATAATTGCCCTTCGTGTAAGTAAAAATAACATACAAAAACACACACCAAATCGAATTAAAAAAAAGAAAACAGGTTGGGGAATTCATTTTAAATAAAAATGTAGTTTGTGAACGAAGGGCCGATCCCGATCAAACATAGTTCAAGGTTCTGTCACCATGATAAAAAAAAAGTTCATGCTGATACGTTTGACGGAGAAGTTTAACCCCATTTTAAGGGCTTATAGTTTTAGGAAAAGTTAAGAGGACAATGGTATTGGATAGTAACAGAATTAAACTGATGTCGCCTCGAAATATTTGGATACTTTATTTTTTTGGCGCATCGTCTGCGGGTGGACATTAGTACTCGACGTGAGTGTTCATAAAACTGGATTTAGTGATCGAGAAGTATTAATGAAATAACCCAGAGGTTAACAATTTGTTATTTGCTCACGTGGATTAAGTTTCGTGAATATTTTTCTAAATAGGTGTTCTCGCCCATGCAGGGCCTGAAAGGACAAACTTTTGAGCGAATTATATTTTCTGAAAAGATGAATGAAAATAATGGTTTGTTCGGGATAATGCTTAACGATCTCTTAATAGTATATATTCTATCCAAAGATATAGAAGCATTTGCAAAAAAGGAAATACTCCTAACATGTAAATAAGCAGGAAAAATAAGTAAAAACAGACAACTTTAACTTGCAAAGCAGGTCCATTTTAGTGAACCTGGAATAAGTCCTAGACCTAGACCTTGAATAGTTCCCGTGTTCCAATGGTGTTTCTCATTAAAAGAGCAGAACATGCTGTCTACCAAGAGAACGGTAGTTTGGAGTGATGAAGCATTGATTGAAGAAGAGATTGAATCAGATTCCATAGAGAGCTGCTACGAGACCGTACGGAAACGAAGACGGTGCATGTCTAAGAAAAAAGAAAACAAATAAAATGATTTTATACGAAATTGTTTTCTTAAAAGGTCTGTTTATATTTTCCAAAAAGCAATTCAAATTTTCTCCCACCATGATTATTGCCTTTAAAATAAATTTAATTAATATCTTTTGTGACTTTTTAAGTAAAGGTCGCTATTATTATATTTAATAAATTAAGAAATTAAAGACTTCGAAATATTTAAAAAGAGAAACGGCAAGCTGGGCTGTTAAATTGTGTCGTTTAAATAAGATTGTTTTAGTAATGAATCATTAAGTTAAATTGGCAAAGATGTTAAGCTTAGTTTGAGATGCTGTTAATAGAAACAAGAAGAGATCATAAAACATGAATGAAAATAAAATGACGTAACGAATGTACGCAGAATGAAAGCAAACAGAAATACTTTTTTTAATAACCATTTAGCATAATGGTAGAGTAGACTTTTAATGTAATTTTTATTATTATTTTGGAACATACAGGGTGATCCATTTAAAACGCACCAATCGCTAATAACTTTTTAGGAAAGCGGAATTTATAAAAAACCCACGAAGTAAACTATATGTTTTTTTGGGTCTAGTTTTCAAATTTTCCACCCCCGATGATGTATTTTTATTTTTAGCGGAGTTACGGCCAAAAACCTGATTGGAGTTTCATAAAGACCACTAGTTTTGACAATAATTATGAAAACTACATAAAAAACTGTGAAAAATGACGTTGACCCCGTTTTGATACCCCTAATATTTGTTGAGATATTTAAGATCAAAGTTACAATTTTTTCTATTCGCGAACGGTTTTCAATATTAATTTTCTAGCAGAAATACACGTTTTGGGAGGTCCTCTGAATGCAAAAAAATGTTATATGTGACGCAAAGTAAAATAATAATAATAATTTAAGATTTTAAAACATGTAGTGTCATGTAATAGTTGTGGGTGAATTTTTTTTTTTGAAATTTACACCTGCACTCGTGCAGTACAATAAGTAAATATGCTGTGCGTACAATAAAAATGGCGTGGCAATCATGAATGATGATCATCCAGTGATGACCATCATTAGTCTACCAGTTGGTCACGGGGCCAACGGCGGCTCAGCCGTCTTCGGGGGTTGGAGGGAAGTGTGGTTGAGAATAGGTTTGCAGCTAAAGGATTAGGGTGAAATGATAGTTTTTGGTGGAATGTGTTGTAGCGGGTTTTGGCAAGTTCTGGTATAAATGGAATGTTGAGGTCTGTGTGTATGGAGTGGTTACTGACATAAAAGGGAGCGTTTACAATGCGGCGGAGTATTTTAGATTGGAGTGTTTGTAATCTGTTGATGTTAGATCGTTTAGCTGTCCCGTAAAGTTCAATTCCGTAAGTCCATATTGGAGCAAGAAGGGAAGTGTACAGTCGACGCTTGTTCTGTAATGTTAGTTTTGAGCGTTTGTCCAGTAGTCTAGCAAGGAGTTTGTATCGTTTGTGTAATTCAGCCCGTTTAAGTCTCGTATGAGGGTTCCAAGTTAGTCTTTTGTCTAGGTAAGTGGGTGAATTAGGATAAATTTGTTTTATCATCAAATAAAAGCAATCATCACATCATTTTAATGCACCCAGTTTGCAAGACTTCTTGACCTATGATTACGGTAAGAATATCTTGCCAGGGTGTTGATCAATATTGAAAACCGTTCTCGAGTAGATCAAATTGCAATTTTGATCTTAAATATCTCGACTAATATTTGGGATATCGAAACGGGGTTAACGTCATTTTTCACAGTTTTTTATGTAGTTTTCATAATCATTGTCAAAACCAGTGGTCCTTATGAAACCCCGATCAGGTTTTTGGCCGTACCTCCGCCAAAAATGAAGATACATCATTGGGGGGGGGGGGTAGAAAATTTGAAAAGTAGACAAAAAAAAGCATAGTTTACTTCGTGGGTTTTTTTTGAAATTCCGCTTTCCTAAAAAGTTATTAGCGATTGGTGCGTTTTAAATAGATCACCCTGTATAATTAAGTTTTTTAAAGTTACATTTTTAGGGTTTAGAGAATAATATTTTAAATAATTAATTATTATAGAGTTCATGCATTTTTACTAAAAAAACAAAAAAGTGAAATAATAAATTATAATAATTATAATAAATTGTAATTATAATAGAGAAACCGTTGTAGGAACATGAATCACACTGTTCTTGAAGGCTTCAAACAGTCTTTAATTGACAAGAAGCCGGATTTCACCCAGAAATACATAAGTGTAGAAGCGCAACTAGCTAATTTTAATTATAAATCGCTTTACAATTACTAACTTGTAATAGCAGTTGTAGAACCTCTTATCTAATGATCCAATGATTATTACATTATTGTAAAAAAAAAGATAAAAAAAAAAACCTTACATTAGCGTAAAGAATCAATTACGTTTGTGTATAAATATATCTGTATACATTACAATACTTTTGTAACCGCCAGGAAAAAATACATCCTTTATCTGCTTGCATTGGGCTGGAAGCCAAAGTTCACGTGGTCTGAACTTTATTAGTTTCAGCCCCATTTACTTCTGCGTATCTTTTTTTCTGTCCCGGTCTCTCATTTCCATTCACTCTCATTCCAGATAAAATTTTCAGACATTTCAGCTTTTTTTACTCTCTTTAAAAGAAGTGATGATTATGCAAAATTTATTTACGCCCATTTAATAATATTAGCTGATGATACAAAACATATTTTTTTTAGACCTCTAGGGACTTTTTGTATAATTTTGATTGATATCAATAAAAGGTACGAATTTTTTTTTTTTTTTTTTTTTTTTAGTTAAGTAACTCAAATAATACTTTTAATTGAAGCATTGTTAAAGTTTACTTTCCTTATATTTTGACCGGAATTCAAGAATTATTAATTATAATTACTTTATATGCTCTGAAAGAGGAGAAGGGCCAATCATCACTGCATTTATCATTTTGTTAATGGCCTCGTAATTGATGATGCTCTCTAAGAACCAAAACAAAGGTGTCTCTAACCACTAAGTTTGTTCAATTAACTAACTCAACTTGTGTCGATTTTTTTTTAAGAAGCTCGTTCTACTTTCAGGAATTGCATTCATTCGTGGTTATATATGGCCGATATATTGTAATCTCGAAACATAATGGCATTTTCCTGCGCTGAATCAAAATAGCAACTTTGGATCTTTAGCAATCTTCCTGCAACTTGGATTTTTAGTCATTTTGGCCAGATACTTTACTTTACTAAATAGCTCTACAGCTCCGATCGAGCCTTGGCCTCTCTGACAACCTCTAACCATCTCTCTCTCTGTCCAGCGCCTTCCTCTTCCAATCATTCACACCCAGCTTTCGCAAATCAGCCTCCACATCCTGCATCCAACGCCTTCTTGGCCGCCCTCTACCTCTTGTACCCTCCATTTTGGAGAAAAGTAGTTTTTTTGGCATCCGATTGTCCGGCATTCGCACCACATTTTGTCACAAAAATAGTAATAATAATGATAATTTTTTTTTTTTTAATTTATTTAGAAATTTACAATCTGTATACATGTATACAATAAGTAAATATGAGATATGAGGAACTGGTGCGGGAAGAGCAGGAGGAGAGAAGCTACCCAGTGGTAGCATCCTCTATAGGAGAGAGGGAATGTGAGGAGGAGAATTAAAGAAGGAGAATACGAGGAGGAGAATAGGAGAATATGGCGTTTAGGCCTTCAGACCTCAAGGAAGTCGCGGGGCCACTGGCGATTAAGTCGGCGAGGAGTATTAGGGATGTCAGAGGAAGCGAGAGACAGTACAAGAGGATTAGAGCTAGTCGAGAGAGTAGTGTGGAATTTTTGGTATTTAGTCTTACCGAGTTGGTCTATGAAGGAAATGTTGAGGTCGTTGTGAAGATTGAGGTTAGTCACCGTAGAAAGATGCGTCAACTATCTGTCGGAGGAGTTTTGACTGAAATGTCTATACAGTCCGTATGTTTGTAGGTTTGACTGAACCCCACAGCACTAGTCCGTAGGTCCACAATAGGTTTGAGGATAGTGTTGTATGTTAAACGTTTGAGTTCTAAGGGCAATTTGGAGCGTCGTCCAAGTAGTCTGTAAAGAAGTTTCGCACGTTTTGTCATTACTTGTCTTTTAAGTCTAGTG
Organism: Rhodnius prolixus; assembly: GCF_049639745.1. Classification (NCBI taxonomy): domain Eukaryota; kingdom Metazoa; phylum Arthropoda; class Insecta; order Hemiptera; family Reduviidae; genus Rhodnius; species Rhodnius prolixus. Next base: position 20,856,384 of record NW_027411592.1, read on the forward strand.
TGTGGGTTCCACGTGAGTCGCTTGTCTGTGTAGAGCCCAAGGTAGCGCATCAGATCTGTACAAGGAAGAGGATTGCTGTTGAAGAGGACAGGTGGCCACCTAGTAATACGAAATCATGATTCCGATGTTAAGAAATTTTATTACTCATTTTTTATTTCATTCTCGCGACATACGAAAATAGTAGAAGAACCTATCTTCATGTGACTCCAGTTCGATACATAAGCGGTGGTACTTCCCTAATTGTTCTCTCTTCTTATTGATTTCATGCACCCAACTTCGTCTTTTCTTCTTTTTGCTTTGCAAAGCTAATAGCAGCCCCGCCGGAGAGTAAACGTGGCATGATGGCATTTCTGTGGGTTCATTTTAATCCGCCACTTCTTGGCCCAGGAATAAATAAATAGAAAATAAAAAAAAAACAGATTCGAAAAATCCTCTTTTTCTACTTGAAAGGAATATTTTTGATAATACGACGTCACTTCGCAATAGACTGACCGAAATATTATCATGAAATTAATTTGTTACTTTACGTTAACGTCCAATAATTAAACAATAATTTGTATCAATTTTGTTAAAAGAAAACTAGAGATGAATTCTAGCTACAATACGGGATTCTATGCAAATTAAACTCAGCACATTTATTGGAGTATATAAAGACTCTTCTTACTAAGGAATAGAGGAAATAAAAATATCTTCACTTTACTGGAAATGACATTGTATTTAACTTTATGCGGGTACTCCGTTTGGAAGACTGCCAGCACCGGAACTTGGGCAAGTTCTGCATATTAGAAACATGACGGAGGATATTCAAGGGTGAACAAAACATCAAACTGCCAATATATTTTTTCTCTTATTAGTGGAAGAATATGTTCATAAAAATTTATATGTTTATAAAATGGGCGAAAAATACCTGATAGTTTAAACGTTAATTTTCCAAAATTTCCGCTGTAAGGCGCTACATAGAACCTGCTATCTTATTATGAATTGTTCTTAAAACGTTGCCAAAACAAGTTCAGAAGTTCATGTTGCGGAGCAATGAAGCTACTGCAGTAACTAACAAAGTGAGAAAGATGTATACCTTACCTTCAAGCTCTGAGCGTGATTTTTGTCCATAAGAGTTAGGCATTTTGTTCCAAATCCGTTAAGATGTTTCAGATTTTGTTTCTTAGATATAACAACTGCAAGGTAGACTTGGTTGACAAGAGAAACAAAAGTTGTCCGTCATATATTCATCAAAATGAACATATTTCCATTTCCTTCTGTGCATTTTAGGCCTTGGGCACACAGAAAGCGGTCTGTCGCGTCGGGCAACGATCTCCGACCGAGGCGGTCAGGCGGTCTCGTAGTTGTATTACACAATGTTGTATCATCTCTGTCAAACAGAACGCGGTCTATCGCCGCGGGCTAGTCTTTGTTGCGACGACAAGCGATCTGGTAGTTCAAAATTACAGATTTCAACGTGACCGCCTTGCCACCTAGTAATACGAAATAAAGATTCCAATGTTAAGAAACTTTATTACTCATATTTTATTTAATTCTCGCGACATACGAAAATAGTAGAGGAACCTATCTTCATGTGACTCCAGTTCGATACATAAGGCGGTGGTATTCCCCTAATTGTTCTCTCTTCTTATTGATTTCATGCACCCAACTTCGTCTTTTCTTCTTTTTGCTTTGCAAAGCTAATAGCAGAAAGAGTTGCTCTTCATCCAAGCTCATACTCAATGCATAAAAATTAAAACAAATAACAAGAAAACGCACTACTACTTCTCAAGATGAAAGCGACCAAACTGGACCGCTCAAACAAAGATATCGCGTCCTGTGTGACGTCCCCATATTGCAGATCACCGCGACGACCGCTGGATCGCTACCCGCAACGACAGACCGCTTTCTGTGTGCCCAAGGCCTTACTGTACGGTTCCTCAGAGTTACAGAGTGCAACAGCCGCATTAAAAATAATAAGTGTAGAAAAACCTGAAACTGTGACAGAAAGAAAAATTCAGAAAACTAAAATCTAGAAGATGGAATGACTGGTAAACGTTGTAGAAAGATTTTTATGTTTGATCTAAACACAGACACAGAATTTGCTCATTACGTAGTGTACAGTAGGAGCATAGGACCTTAGTTGTTGGACAAAAATGCTTCCCAAAACAAACAAAATTGACAGAAATATGAAAACACTATTTTACTCCGGAAAATAAACTGCAATAGGCTGTAGTATAATACGGTAGAGTATTCCTTTATCTGCTTTACCATTGGCTTTACATCGACAGATGACTGACGTGGATTTCTCATTGAAACAACAAGAACTGCTTCAGAATAACTGCTTCAGACTGCTCAAAAGAATCCATAACAACAGATCCAATCCGATAATACTAAAGAACTGATTGGTTTATAGTTCACCCATAATACTTATCTAAACCTATGGAGAAGAGAATTCAGTCATTCAGCGAAACGTCAAACGCTTCAAATCGCTTTAGTCCAAGATCCTTCATGTAGTTATTTATCTAATGCTCCATAGTTGTTCGCTATCCACAGTGATCTTAGAATCCCATTTATTAACATCTTTGCTTCCTCTACATCCATTAAACTCCATCTTTATCCTTAGAACTCCTTTAAACCTCTCTTCTTGAACTCATCAAGATCACCCTTCCCGTAACCGCAAGCGTCAATAGCCTCATGATCTCTTTTCAACAAGTGACAGTGATTGGTTAGTTCCTGCATCATATGAGCGTATGAGGCACGTTGTTAATGTGCAATTTTGTATAAAATAAATCTATTAATTTTGTTCAGAAATGCAAATTGCGCTTGCTTTGACTTGTCTATAAATTAGTTTTATTTTAAATTCTGTCGCCAACGCAAACCAATTTAAACCTATTTTTAGGAAGCGAGGGACGCCAAAACGAATGCCACTTTAATGTTTAAAAACGAAAATCTATACGATTTCAAGAACCATCTTTTTCTAATAGTAAGCGCTAATACTAAAAAGCGCTAATACCAAAAATTGGCTATGGTATTTTTCAAGCCAGCTCAACATCTTAATGTCAACTTACTTCTTTAGGGTCTTATACATTATCTGTTGCTCTAGATTTACCCGAAAAAGGATAAGAAGTACAAAAAAAGGGAGAATTTATCATCTGATTTCTACCATTTACGTCCTTATTCCAGTTGAGAAATGTAAGTTTGTACTTAGCGTTTAAAAAACGTCTTAATGCTTAAATTGTTTGCCTAGCATTTTTCTCTTGTCTGCTAGTAGTATCGTCTTATCTCCTAGCAACAAATTATATGGCCACGTGCGCTGCAAAGACATCGTAATGAAGTACGTAGTGATTCGGCAAATATTTTACCAATAGATTGGCAATGTGATATTTTTCCTTTCTTTTAAGAAAAAAGTACCAAAGAGTTAATTTTGTTTTAAAGTTTAGATTATCTTCTTCTTTTAAGTGAAGAACTGAGCTGAATTAACATCGATTTCATTGAAGCAGTATTTTACAAATTGACCATCAATGTAATCGAATTGTTAAAGTTCTGACTTACAAGCATTCCTTGCTACATTTCTCTTCTTACTTTTAACGCATTTCCTTCAAACTTTAATCAGAGGGTAATTTATCAGATTAGTGTACAGAATTTACAATGAAATCGCCAACTAAATCAGTATATTTTCGAGGATTGCGTACTCAACCAAAATTTTTAACAATTTTGTAGAACTTAACTTGATGAAAACATTTCATTTAACTAAGTTATGTACCATTTTTTTATTCAGTCAGCGAGTAAAATATCGTAGAAACATAATTGAAGTAAATTCTCCACAACAAACTGTTTAATCAACCTCTGATGATAGTTGAACAAACAAAACAGTTCAGAATTTTTTGTTTTTTTTAAAAAAAAGTGCATAATGACCTTTATCTACCTAACCACATTTTCGACAGCAAGTTTTTTTTCTATTATTAAAGAAGTACCTCGTAAACAATAAGTCTCAGGCAATAAAACCTTTGCCGAAATGTTTTATTGCATATCAAGTTTTAGAATAGTGTATAAGATTTAGCTGCAAGGATTCAACATCTACGTACGTATGATTTTTTAGGTCTCTGGCGACATTCAGTTAAATTTCTTCTTCTAGTAGGTCTCCCGCTGCAAATAGGCAACGCAGAAATTTTCTGGCACATATTTTTTTTTTCTCTTCAAGTAGTTCTTGAATGCGCAGAAAATGCATTAAATTCTTCTGTTAAATCGATGTAGCCTTCCGATGAGAAAAACGATTACTGGTGTTCGCTAAGACGTGAGATTTAGTAACAAATGAAAGAGACAGAGTAAGGGTGAAGAGAGTAAAAAGGTGTATTTTATGAAAGAAGTTAGAAAGGATAAAAAAAAAAAAGGGTTGGTATCATTAAAGGTGGTACTAGTATTCTCCTAATCAGATAGGTAGTTCAAGATGGCCTAGGTGTCCTCTAACCAACAGTATTCCTTACAGGAGAAAGGGTTTCTACCTTCTCATAATGGAGACCAGCCCGAACTGTTCTCACATACTAGTAGAGGACAAATACAGGTTAGTGGCGATTTGTTAGAGTGTGTGTGTGTGTTTGGTTACAGTAGGTTACTGGGAGAGTATTGGTAAGGGAATGTGTGCGATAACGGGCTAGAAGGAAGTAGAGCAACTAGCTTATTCTCTATACTGTGGCTAATGTGGACAAAGGTTTCCCCAGTGCCCTTATATGTACTTACTCTAGCCCCACCTAGGCGTGGGGGCGAATAGTATAGCCCAACCGCTACTGCCCCAGCTCTAAACCTTGTCCGCTTCCTATCTAGTTTTCTTTATCACCGCGTACTCCTCTTTTCTAGGGCTTTTGTTACTTCCTGGTACCACACCAAACCACCAGCTAAGCTGTTAAATTATATCAGTAAATCTCGGTACGGTTTTCTGCCTTATAAATTGGACTAACAACTATATCAGCAACCAAGGAATTAAGGTTTTGTTGTAATTCCGCACTTGCAGTAATCCTAACAAAGAGTAAATTTGTCGCTGGTTAATAAAATTTAATCCGATAACGTTAGAGTTTTTTTTAAAGAAATATATATCAAATATTAAATATTGAAGTTGTTAATAAAAGAATTGTAGTTATAGGATAAGACGTTGTGTAATCTTTGGTAGCATAATTTTATCAGATGGGATTTGAAGGGACAGGAAAGATCATTATGTAGGGTTTTATTGGGGACATAATAAGGAGCGTTGGAAATTAATCGAAGGATTTTGGATTGTAAGGATTGGATTTAGTAAAGATTGGAATGAATAACGGATCCCCCACACTACTAACAAGTCCATGTACATCGCAGCAAAGTTTCGAACAAAAATTAGTTCGTTTTGTAACGTATGTTTAGATCGTTTGTCGAACAAGTCTTGATCGTATGCGGAACCAACTTTAGTCTGTGAGTGGAGAGGTATTTTTACTTATTATTTTTTTTAAATGGCTTTAACAATTTTCTGTGAACTTTGTTCACACCTAATACGCATGTGGGCTTACAACTTGTTGTTTTAAAGACAATTTGATTATGGACATTTCGGAGAAAGAAGGGTGGTTTAAAGCACCATTTTGGTGATTGGTGCTGTGTCTTATTCATTTTAAGGAAGAGTCCAATAGTTTGCTACAACTCAAATTTTGGCGGAAATTCCACTACCAGGAGTACCACTTTATTTAATGCACTTTTCCCTTTATTTAGACTCTTCTTGAAGTCAGTATACTCAAAAATGTTTGCTCAAGTATAATATTTATAAATTATGATACATAATATCTCTTTGTTTATGAGTATATAGATACAGAATGCTAAAAAGAATAAGGTTTATGGTATTTTATTAGTAATATGGTTGAGGGATAGACAGTGATAGTGGTAGTAGAGCTATTTGGCTGGAATTCTGTTCGATGTATAACATGGAGGCGGACGTCTCTCTAGCTTGTCCGCTTACAGCCATTCAATATGCTTCCAAAGGAATCCAATAATTCCAGTAGGTATTGGAGTAACATTGTGCACCACATAATATAGTGCTCTTGCTGCATCTTCTTTGTATGTGTTTACATAAACAGTCCACAAATATTTTCTACAAAGTGTATTTGGAATAAATAATTTAATAGTGACATGTAAGATTTGAGATAATTATTTGGTGATCCATTTAAACATATATATTGGTAAGTTATTGAATTCCAGATATGAGTTTGCACTTAAGCCCATTAAAAGTAAAGTAGTCGCCTATTTTTTCAGGCGGGGTTTAACGTCCAACTACCAATTTGGTGTCGTGAACAGGGGACAGAAGCTCATACTTTACTGTAAACAATTTTTCCTAACGAATAAAAAGTAGTCATTCCCGGGATTCGAACAGGGGTTCTCCCACTTACAAAGCCACGCTCTTGACCACTAGACGAACACTTACTTACATTGGTATTATTTCTGAGGTAGTTCGCTAAAACCTATTCAATTTAAAAAAATAAAATTAATCAGAAATGTTAGAATTGTTTCTATTATTTCTCAATTAGTTCTATTTCAGTTCTTTGCAATTGATAAGTTTTTGATAGCAGTTGATTCTAAAAATGGAATTTAATTGTTCCATTGTTAATACTAAATCCGTTCAATGGTGGAATATATCAATCCAGACACAAATTTGTTTTTCATTTGCTGTCAATTCTCTTTTATTCTGTTCTTATTTAACCTCTTTCACTAATTTCCACTTGGAGCTAAAATATAATCTTATAAGCATCCCTTGGAATTGTGCGTCACATCTTTAGCAATGCAAAGGTTGTTTATAGTGTATAAATTAAATTAAATATTTATGATTTAGTTAGAGACTCAATTTGTTAACTCCGGTACCCACCATTTGTATACTTGGCTAAACAGCATATTTTATTTATTATTATTATTTTAAGAACAAAAGTAAAATTATTCTTTTTAGTTCACAATATTTCTGTGTTCAACAAAGAACGTCCTTAAGAAAGCGGTATAAAAACCGATGAACAATCACAAAATTACTTCAACATTTACTGCACTGAACTTGCGCTTTGTAAAGTTGGCAACAGAATGTGTAAATAGTCAATAATTCTTTAAATCAATGATATAATTCTGAATTAATAATGGATGAAGTAAATCCTGAAAAAAAAATCTGATTTTTGTAAAAAGTAAGATTGAGTCCGCAGTGATGGGAAACATACTGTCATACAGTTAGCATTTTACAAAATGTCACAGAAACACTGTGTAAGTCGTTTTCTCTGCATTAAACGGATTAAATTAACCTCTGATCATGAATGAAAAGTTGAATCCGGTCAGGACTAGAAAATGCATGGCGGTCTAAGACGGGTAAATTTCAATGATGTATAATTTTTTGATCCCTAATGAGGATTCATTCACCTTAATAAGAACTCTTAACAAATTACTGGTATATAACTTAAAAAGTTTGAGTCTGGTCTGAATTACATGATTTTCAAGAGAAAATAAGAATCGTAACCTTCATAATATTTTTTGTTTTTTTTTAAAACCACTTCGAGCGAAAAAATAGTTCAAAAACGGCTAGATAGTGTATTTCTGCCCAACATTAACCAAATTTGGCCACTAATTCTAACTAAATCACAATTTTTTGAGGAAAGTTTAACTCTCAACTCCTTCCTAGAACAGCCTTAAGAGAAAATTTTTCTTGAAGGCTTCTATCATCAGGATCGTTTTGCCTTAAATTTGAGTAATGTATGTTCTGTTAAATCATGTTGTAGAATGTTAGTGTTTTATAAGAAAAGCAAATACTGTATCAATGTGGCTGGGAGTTATCTTGCAGAAATTAGGTCAAATTGAAGGGCTGTCCCTAAGTCGTAAGACAAGCAGTCAGTAAAAAAGGGTTTATTTAGTGAGGATGACACCGCAAGTTGGGCAACCCATACGTTTGGTGGAGGTTCATTTGTTCAGCGTATGTCGGTGAGGCGGCTCAGTATTATCTCTTCTCGACGTTTAGTACGGAAAGTGGAGCTGAGCCAAATTAATCGCTGCGAAGTTAGTAGACAGTTTTTTGAACCATTCTTTGAATAACATAACAACTAGTTGAAAAATGTAAACAGAAGAGCGGCAATTTGGGTTCGCTGTTATTGACCAACATGAAATACCTAATCTCATAGAAGTACCGATTTGAAATAACAGTGATATTCTGAAATACCTCACTGGCATGCACAGACCTATTTGCAAGAACCCCTGTTTCAGTTTTAACCACGTTAAAACGGATATTTCTGTTGATAATTCGAGAACGAAAATCTGCTCGGTCTCAATGCCTTTGATTCGCAGAATAATGGAAAGTAAAAAGGAAATGTTAAGTATTTTCTGAATCAAAAATTCTCCTGAAGATGGAATATTGTAGTTAAGTTGATGGATTCATTGATTTTTAGTTCAAGGTATTACAATAAAATAGATATTTAAACGAGAAGGTAATAATGTATTTGCTTGTTTTATAATGTAGAGGTCTATCTATCTATCTATACATGGCGCAACAGTCCTAAAAGACCCAGGCCTCGTCCACAAGCTTCTGCCAAACATCCTTTTGCCTTTGGCCTTCATTCTCCAACGCCTAAAACACCAATTGAGGTGAGGTCATCCTGGAGATCGTCCAGCCAGCGCAAGCGAGGTCTTCCTCTCCGGCGAGCTCCACCGAGTCGACCATAGATTAGCCTTTTAGGCAGTCTTTCCTCCTCCATTCTCTCTACATGATCTAACCAGCGGAGACGACCTTTCTTTATAAAGAGCACGATATCTTCTTCTTTGTACAATCTGGTACAATTCTTCGTTTTTCCTATAATCCTCCACTGGCCGTTCACAAGGCGTGGGCCAAATATTTTTCTCAGGACCTTTCTCTTCCACACCACAAGTAACCTTTCACTCTCTTATAATGTAGAGGTAGGCTTTCAGATTGCATGCAAGTTTTATTTTCGAAACCCAAAATTTTACAAGTTCAAATTGCTGAGCTGAAGTTAAAATATAAAATTTCATTCAACACTTTAGGGTATTATTATTATTATTATTTAAACATTAGTAAGAAATAACTGCAATAACAAGCTACAAATGTGTTTAAATTCAAAATTGTCTACCAGTCGTACAACTAAAATAGAACGAAATATATTTCTCTAAATAAAAGTGCGAACAGTGTTTGAGTCTTGGCAAAACTTGGTTAATCCAATTTCAACATTGTCTTTACTCTTTTTTCTTCAAATATTCTATTTATAATACAGTTGCTTGGGGTATCAAATTTAATTATCTAAATTGTGCTAAACAGTTTCCTCCGATGGTATACATTAGATAAATTAAAAAATGTAATCTCTTTTACTAGTTTAGCGATGGGGAAAAAAATTAGCCAACCACTGATAGTGCTAATGCTCTTTCTAATTCTAGTTTTTATTCCCGTTTACGCTCTAAGAACAGGTTCGAAGATATTCTCGCTCTCACTGGTTTTGTCTGCTTACAACTGAAGAAGTAAGTGTAAATTTTTTGCCATTTTCTTTGTAAAGTTACTATTTGTACACTGATTAAACTTCAATGATTTACCTGCCTTTCTTATATTTATTTTCAAGAAATAGATTTATTTATTTATTTACAAAACGGGCAATCACCCAGTTACAAAGAAATATAATATAAAATAACATATAATAATAACTCAACATATAATAATTTATAGAATATACATATGTCATACATATATACATACAGTGCCGAACAAAAGTCTGCATACACCCTGAAAATTTGTCTTTTATCTCGGTCGGAAAGGATATCTCGCGTGGCTTCTTTGAATAATGTTTGCAATGTTACGATATGAAAATCCTTGATTATTTAATTTAACTATTAATCTGCGTTCTGACACAGGGATTTCCTTTCTTTGGTGAACCATTTTAAATAATAATAAATTCTTAACTAACTCAGATCCGCCTATATTCACGTTTCAACTAAAACTAATAAATTTGTAGTTAAAGTATTATTATAATATTGAATTTATCAATTCTGTGTGTGGACTTTTGTTCAGGCATGAACTCCGATCTTTTTATTTATAGGCTACGGGAGATGGCAGAGGTCTTTTCATCTCTCATAGTTACAAATGTTTAAATCACATTTTCACTTTAATAATTCTTTAAAAATTCCCGAAATATTGAAGTGTATGTAGACTTTTGTTCGACTCTGTATATAGACATAAAATAGATAAAAAAAAAAAAATAAATAGAAACAATATATAGGCATACTCTACTTAATAGATATTCTTTAGAATATATACTATAAATATACTTTAAAAATAGATAAATATACTTTACTTAATTAATAAATCTTAATGATATCACAAATAACTGGTAAGAAGTTTTCTCTAGAACCAATAATTGCAAAATCAGTTATTTAAAAAACGTTTCAATTCGATCGTGTTGGTGTTGAATAAATCTAAATCAGCGGGTAGATGATTAACTCAATCCGCAACTCTTGGAAAATAACTGAACTTACGATAATTAATACTATGGCACACTTTAGAAAACACTTGTCTTTGTCTAGTACTGTTTGTTGGCACATGAAAATTTAACAATGATAAAAGTTCAGGACAGTTATTATTATTATTATTATTATTTTTTTTTTTTCCGGCGCATCGACGTCTGTGGCCATTAGCGCCAACTACACATTTTCTTTTCTTATTCAAAGGCCACTAGAGCTGGGAAGGTACCCTATTGTCCTATCAGGCTGCCACACACATATCTTGCTCAGCAAGGCAGAATGGAGCCTAGGCAAACGGAAGCAGACCGCGCTCCCCTCTTACAGCATCGGTCTAGCCGACGAGGGGGAATGCGGTTTCGCCGATGGTACCATCCCTTATGTTCACAAGTTGACATTTTCTAAAATTCAGGCAATTAAAAGTACTTTTAGTTTTGTTTTAACAATTATAAACATGTGTGTAAGACTTATATAATAGTATATGACATATGTAACAACGACTTAATCTAGTTCATGTATATAGTCTATCCTAAGGAGGCTATTTCGTAGAATCTAACTCAAGTGTGCAGTACTTTTAACAAATGTTCCTGCACACTCTAAAAGTGGGACCTAATCCTAAATGAATACTTTTATAAATTTCATTCAACCCCGGATTAAAAGCCTAAATCTAACAGTCATACCAACATTCTCGCAATAAATACACGTACACTGATAAAATCATTCATGCTAATAAATACGTTCACGCTAATAAATACATTCACGCCTATAAATACATTTACATCAATAGCAATCTCGCAAATAAATACTTTCACGCCAATAAATACACTCACGCTATTAAAAACAATATATAAATTTGCTTGGTTGAAAAACAATAATAATAATAATAATCGCAATTTCCGAATAGTATTTACTAACAGCGAACAACTGGGCCAACTGCGAATATGTCGATTTACCGCTCGGTGATAGTAAAATCTTTTTTAAAGGCACTTGTACGCATTTTCTAATGAATGCAATTGTAAATTATACTAGCTTGGTTTGCCCAATTAAATTTCTCATTTTTTGTTGACCTGCCGATGCTGGCAGATAAAAAAATATTTTTTTTTTTGCAAGAAATAGAGCTTTTTTCCTCTGACAGATTTAATTTGCCTTTTAATTAAATTACAACCTAATATTTTTCTCTGTAATTTTGTCTAGCTGAAGTTGAATCTTTAAACAGTGTAGAAACATGTTTGATCATGCTCAGGGTCCACTGCAGGCAATTATCCCTGGATTGTGTTAGTAGCCAGTAAACCGCGGAAGTTTGCAAAGCCGGGGTATTGCTCGTAGCGATATTCTTCAGCACAACATTTTTGTTTTGTTGTGTTTTCCTCTCTGGTTTTCTCTATTTGCTTCAAATGAGAATAACTATAGCTGGTACCTGTAGAAAAAATAAAAGATATCCAGTATCTTTATTTTTTATGCGGCAAGATATTAAATTTATTTTGAACTTATAAACATTTTTTTTTTAAAAAAATTTGCAAATTCATCACTAAAAATGAAGGTACGAGAACAAAGGGTTTTCCAGCTTTATACTTTTGTCTCTTATATTTTAGGTACTTTATATTTAGACAATTACTTTACGTGGTTTTTTAATGAGAAAATACATATACCTATATAATTTTTTTTTTTTTTTTTTTAATTTATTTATTTTCACAACTGCAGTATAATTCTGCATCAAGTGAAGCTGATACAACATGATAATGGAATAGATACATGAACACATGAGGGGAGAATTCACCCATTGGTGAAACTCCCAAAGAGGTACAGTTCCCTATTGTACATTGGCTCTTACTTCATTTAGAAGATCGCGTGGCCACCTGCGCTTCAACCATCTGGGAGGATTTCCTGATAGAGTGGTAAGTTGAGCTACTAGAGGATAGGGATGTGAGGTGATTGATGTGTGGAATTTAAAGTATCGGGATCTTACAGCTTCAGAAACATAGGGAACAAGGAAATCTCGGTGCAAGGTATGATTTGAAACAAAGTAAGGAGCATTAGCGATTCTACGGAGAGTTTTTGACTGGAAGGATTGGATTCTGTAGATATTGGAAGCTTTGGCTGAGCCCCAAGGTTCCATTCCGTAAGTCCAGGCAGGTTTTAGTATCATAGTATAGATAAGTCGTTTATTCTGTAGAGAGAGTTTAGATCGCTTGTCAAGAAGTCTAGAGAGAAGTTTGTATTGTCTGTTCAGTTCTTTCCGTTTGAGTCTAGTATGTGGATTCCAGGTTAGGCGTTTGGCCATGAAGAATCCTAGATACTTAATACAATCTGTTGTGGGAAGAGGAGTGAGGTTTAGGTAAACGGGTGGAAGGATAGTTCGCCTTAGGGAGAATGTAATGTAATTACATTTATTTTCATTAATTTTAATTCTCCATTTCTTTAGCCAAGGCTCAAGAGATTCTATATGGGATTGGAGGAAGCGGTAGGCAAGGACCGGGTCTTTATGAGGAGAGAGGATGGCCGTATCATCGGCATAAGTAAAAAGGAAGGTACGAGGATTGGTAGGAATATCAGCAGTGTATATGGTGTAGAGTACAGGCCCAAGGACACTTCCCTGGGGCTATATAAATTTAAATCAAAGAAATTAGGGCGCCACGGTAGCCGAGCGGTTATAGGCTAGACCCGCAAAGCTAAGATGTATTGCTGGTTTAGTAGGTTCTACTCCTGGTCTAGGCCTTTGATTTTATTTAATGTTTAACAACATAAAAGTTTACAGTAAAGTATGTTTGCTAGTCGCCTCCGTCCACGACATCAAATTGGTAGTTGGACGTTAAGCCCCGCCTGAAAATAATAGGCGATTACTTTACTTTTACTTTACTAAATCAAAGAAATTAAGTAATAGCACAAAATGCACAACTCAATTGCTTTTTTGTTTTGTTTTATGATTTGATTATGATTATTATTTTCTCCTAAATATGGTATATTTAAAACCCTGTTGAGTTTGGGAAAAAAACTTTGTTATCTTGCTGTTCAATTGTTCTAATTCCGTGGACCCTCCTATAAATACCGATTAATGGTTCTGGTGCATTGCAGACAGATAAAAAAAAGAATAAATATATAAAACCTTTTTTTATACACTAAAAAGATTGTTTTACTTCTATTTTATTATAAAAACTTATTGTTCCATTTAGATATAGAAATATTAGCAGTTATTTTAATACATTTAATTAGTTGAAATGAAGACACAATTAGTGAATTTAATTTTAGTCAGAATGTAGTTCATTAAATACTGGCTAGCGGAATGTTCTGTTTCATTAGTGTCAACATTTAATGACTTGAGGCCAGACATTTGCCTTCAACTTTAACTTACTTCCTCCATAATTAATGCTTTACTCGCTATTCCGTTTACTTACAATCAAATAAACAAATATTTGCTGTTGGAAGGGTGTTACTGATTTTGTATTTATACGGTAAACATTGCACATTACCCAAATAATTAGTTTCAATGTATTTGATAGTTTCAATACGTAAAAACAATTCAGTGTATTTATTATGGGCCTTTCCCAAGCTGTATTTATTACATTTTTCTAATTGAACAATCTATCTAAGTACGGCACAACTTCCGCCAGATATCTCTGTTTTTGGGCTTCATTCTCTACGGCCTGACATCCAGTGAGGTGTGATCATCTTGGAGTTCATCAAGCCAACGCAAGAAAGGTCTCCCCCTCTGGTGAGCTGCACCGAATCTCGACTACAGAGAAGCCTTTTTTGGCCGTGTGTTCCACTCCATTCTCTCCACATGACGTAACCAGCAAAGACGATTTTACTTTAAAGGTCATGACTTCTTCCTTCTATAGCTGGTACAATGCTTCGCTTTTCCAGCATTTTTAATTTAAGAGGCTAGTCAATAGTGCGAACACTCAACTTTTTCGCCAGACGATACAGAAAAAAAGAGGCTAAGTAGTTAAATAGATGTTGTTGTACCGAGAGTATTTAACTAATTTGGATAATACAAGTATTTAACAGTCTAGATATAACAGCCACTATGTAAAAGTTTTTAACCCGTCAATTGAAACACAATCGTACCTAACATATAAAATGCCGTTTAATTATAGCAAATTATTATTCCAACTTAGGACAAGTGGAAAATACTCAATAAAGTAAACCTAAGATCGATTAGTAAGCAAAATAGATCCTCAGTTGGATTGTGAATTTTGTTGGTTACAAAAGAAAGAGGACCTGGTACATATTCTTGTTGAATGCCCATTCTACAAACCTATTAGAGAGTATTACCATTCTGATAATGTAGGGCAGCGTTTCCCAAACATTTTTGACCGCGGCCCGGCATGAGATTTTAAATGTTTTCGCGACCCACCTTATAAAAAAAAAAACATTTATTTACAAAACAAATATTTTTTAATAAAAATGAAAATTCAAGTTATTTGTTGGTTTATTTCATACCCAAAAATTGCAAAATAATTATATAACAAAAACATAAGTAATTAAAGACAATCCATTATCTTCATTTAAAACTTAAATTAAATTTTGTTTTACATATTTCGACCTTAGTGCGAAAGATGATGTTGTTTTTCATCACATAGTGATTTAAAATTAGGACTTAATGATGTTAATTTTATTCTCAGATTAGGTTCGACATCCAATCTGTTTCAATACGTATTTTTTAAGTACACCAAGCTGAGAAGGCAGTTTCACAAGTATAAGTGGTGACAAAAGGCATTAAAAATTGTATCGCTTTTTCGCTTACGCTTGGATATTCCTTTTGACAGCGCAACCAAAAAGTTTCAAACACTTTTTTAAGATCGGTGTCGCATGAAATTTCAATTAAATTATCAACTTCTTGTTCACTAAGATTAAGCATTTCTTCCTTTTCAATATCGACAGAAGGCACTGAATGACGAATCTAAATCAGCCAATCAGAGCATCCGAATTTAAACGGTCCGGTAGAAAACGGTGGTAAAGGGTTGACACCTGCAGTACTTGAAAAAGTTTCGAAAAATATTAAATTTAGAGCAAAATGTTATAGATATTTTGTGTTTTTAAAATTTTTGCCACGACCCAGCTGAATTTTTCTGCGACCCGGTGCCAGGTCGCGACCCACACTTTGGGAAACGCTGATGTAGGGGAACATATTGAAAAATTGTTGAACCCAGACACAGACAATTCAGCTCATGTTTTGTATAAATATTTAACATGCACTTTGAAATTAAGACATTTTCTTTCAATATAAGTATGAATGGTTTTATAAAAACTTATATGTAACTTTGGTCTGCATAAGATAATTCCTTTATAAATTCTGTATTTGTAATTATTAATTTTTGGTTTGTTTATAATTGTTTGCGATTAATCTGTATCTTAACACCACCATGCTCCTTTGTATAGGGACTACCCCTATAACAAATAAATAAATTGAATTGAATTGAGTTAGATAGATTAGTCTAGGAAGTCTTTCCAGCAAAAATAACTTCTAGTCGCTTTGGAAACATATTTCAGAGAAACTAAAAAATTTTCGAACAGAGAAGATTGTGGAGTTGTTTTTGGAATTCACCTCCACCAATGCGGCTCACAAAAACAAAATCAATAAAACATCTTCGTGTTTCAGTCATAACCAACTGTTTGAAGCTTGTTTCCAAAATATGCCTTTTACCAATGCTTAAATAATAATTCGCATGTAATTTATTTAATGCTTAAAAAGCACAAACAAATTAGATGTTTTTTTGTTTTTTCAGAAGGCAGAGCGTTTTATTCTTAATGTTAGTTTCGCATGCATTAATTCTGATGTTATTTCGTGTAAATAGTGACTTTTGCTGACTCATTCCTTTCACCATTATTACATAAACAACCTTCCAAAGGTACCCTTATCATAGCAATGAAAAAGTTGAGTTTTATTTTTACTAATCTTACTAAATTACAGGGGAAAGAAAAAATAATTATATGTCAAAAAGATTTGAGTTTAATTTTGCTATAGTTTTCAATTCTATTACTTTTCTAATGAAATTACTTTCTGGCTGGTTACGTTTATAGTTTATTCCGTGATATTAAAACATTTATTTAAATGGATTAGTTTTTATTTCGTCCAGAACGTGGGAACTAGGTTTGCAGTAATTTGGTCATTTCCAATAAATAGCCCATTTTTTATTCGATTTTGACAATACTTGTAAATTTATTTTTTAATTTAAAAGCTGTAAGTGGTAATTAGTAATTGGGTACTTACAATTTTCTGCCGCTAAGCTACTCATATAGTCTAATTATCTATTTCGATGCCAACTTATTACACATTCTGTAATTAGAATTACATGTTTAATAGTCTTCGCTTACCTTTACAACAATAATTGATTTTATTGTAATTGATTTATGGGCTTCCAGGCAAGGAAACAATTTAAAATTTTAAGGGAAAGAAAGCGAACAGAACGAGGGAGTAACATTTTTATTAATAAGGAAATAGTTGATAATAATTATTGATAAAAATAAAATAAGTTGTTAGGTTCATACAAAATTTCCAAGTACGTTGGTAGAAAATATCGATCTTCTACCGCAATAGTTGGTAGTATGGTGTGATCCTTCGCAAACTGCTGAAAGAGCGTTCTAATGGTAGTGTATGTGGATGAAGAGTAGAGGATTAAGTAAACCTTATTCATCACTTCGAAGGAAGGATCAGTCAGTGTGGGATGAGGCAATGTCTTTTGGTTTTCCCCAATGGAACCAGCCAGAACTAGTAAACAGCAAAAATAATCTTCAAGTTGGCAATATCATGGTAAAAGGAATACAACGTCACTTGGCACTAAGGATGCAATTAGGAGGGGTAAGCGTGTATTCTGTTACCTGAGGAAGAGTTAAATTAATGTTACATCACTATGGTTATATTCTCTAACAAGGCGACGCAAGCTTCAATGAGATGACTATTGTCTTTCTGATAAAGCATTAGTTAAAGATGAGAAGTAACCTAAACCCAAGGTGTCATCCTAATCCATAAACGCTAGACTATTTGAACAGCAAACTAAAATAATATCTGTGAACCCCCAAACTGATCATTGCCACTATATCTGGGTACCAGACAATGATCTTATTCCAGCTATTCTATCCTTGAACAGACTGTGTAGGATATGATAACTTGCATTACTGTTGTAGAAGTTATTACCCTAGAACAGTGATGGCGAACCTATGACCCACGCAAGCTTTTTTAATGACCTACAATTGCTAGGCAACCATTTGTTTGTTTACGCGGGTTGATTTAGATTTTCTAATTGTGTGGATAATTTATATTCTATCTGTATTTTTTTCAATCACGCATTGTCACAAAAGCAATTTAAATGCTATCTATAACCTTTAGTTTGATCATTACCGTTCTAAAACGCAAATGACGACAAATGCTTTTGTAGTATTTGAAATAAAGAAAAAGTGTTTACAAAATATCAAATAAAATGTATAATTTTACTCATATTTTGTTTGTTAAAAAAATCGACAACCCAAAGCAAATAACCATATTTAGATTTTTCTTCAGATAAAACACACTTTTGTAAGGTTTTGTTCAGTTATGTTTGTAAAAAGAGACTTCCATAGCACTTGTTTCGCCCCGTTTTACCTGTTAAGCCAACTGAATTTTTAAGGTGTTTAGTTTTGAAAATATTCAGTTTAAAATTTGTAAACTTAACTCTTGTGCAAATGGGCATTAGTGACCCAAGAGCTAGTACTAAAAAAAAAAAATGAAAGTTAGTCTAATTAGGCCAACTGAGAGGTGAATCTTGGATTAAGTTCTACAGCCTGCTCCTATTCATTCCTCCACCTTTGTGACACACAGGGTCGTCTAACTATGGCGGTCAGCTCTTTCAAGTCCAGAATACTTTGATGAGCTGTATTTAGGAGCTATTCTAAAACAGTATGAACACTCTGAATTAAGTATAATCAGCGTAATATATTCTATTTGGATTCATTTCCGCCAATCAACCGAGTAATTCTTTCTTCATTAACTTGGATTACATTTAAGTTAAAACCAGTTTTATCTTATTCAACCAGTGGTCAATTTTCATAATCAGGGCAGAAACTGTGAATTCATTAATATTAATAGACGAAACTGTTTACTTCGTTAATAGTTCACAAACCCTCAATTAACCAACTATGAGGAAATCTCCGGACCGAGATAAACTTCTAGTGTTTCCTCAGAGAATCTGTTAAGTCAAGCACTTCAGTTCGCCTGCTGTTTTGTTGGCTCTGTTCATCATTCTTGGGCGTAAGATGCGTCCAAACTGTATTTCTTAACTAAAACTCTCTTAAATTGTTTTTTTCTTTCTTTATGTTAACACAATATAATTACACTAAATTTTGGTCCATCTGTCTGATTGCAACTGTCTACCTGCCTTCTTGTGGAGTGTATGGTCAGCATCAGTGCCTAGTTCTAGCACTTTTAATTGGCTGGCGTTGTTCAGTACTGGTTAGTGCAATTCAATACTAGTTACTGCTGCTAAACCGCATTATTTGAGGATGACGGAGCCTGAAACTAACTCTTTCTTTTAAGAAGTCTGAAAATTTCATTTTTGCATTTTTATTAAAGGCGCGCCAACATCTGAAGTTATTGGCATACTTAGTTTTTCCAGTGCCTCCGGGCAATGTTCAACGTCACAGACAAGGTATCTATCCCCGAATAAAGAGCGGTAAGAAGCTCTTAGGAAGAGAAAATCTAAAGGATAACAGCTGGATTCGCACCCAGCCTTATTTAATACACACAATTTCTTATTTCTTAGGTAATTAGATATGATTGATATTGAAAATATGTAGTTTGATAGAAATGTTTTTACTGCATTACGTTTGATGAGAATCAGCTTAACGAAATAACCACGCTACGATCGAACCACTTCCTCTTCCACTCACCATAGCAGTGCTCGAACTCCGATACTGGAATAGCCTTCAGCTGGTCGGTTACAGCCGTTTGAATGTTTTCGACTGTCCCAAAATGAGTTCCCTTGAGGTGATTTTTCAACTTCGGGAAGAGTCACAAGGACTCAAATCAGGCGAATAAGGAGGCTGAGGAGCCACAGGAATGTTTTTACTGGCCAAAAACTCGTTTATTGAAGTTGCTGTGTGACAAGGAGCATTATCGTGATGCAACACCCACTTCTTGTTCTTGATGTTTGGTCTCACACGAATGACCCTTGTTCGGAAGTTTTTCAAGAACCTCTCGGTAAAAGTGTTGATTGAGCGTTTGTGACCTTGAGGTAGAAACTCTTTGTGAACGATTCCGTGGATATCGAAAAAACAAATCAGCATGCATTTGATCTTCGACTTCGCCATCCTTGCTTTTTTGGGCCTTGGAGAGGTTGAAGTGTACCACTCCATGCTCTGGCGCTTGGTTTCTGGGTGGTACTCAAACACCCAAGACTCGTCAATAGTAATGACACGTTCCAGAAAATGGGATCAAACTTCAAGGGAACTCATTTTGGGACAGTCGAAAACATCCAAACGGCAGCTGAAGGCTATTCCAGTATCGGAGTTCTAGCACTGCTATGAGGAGTGGAAGAAACGTCTCCAGCGCTGTGTGGCTTCAGAAGGAAGTTATTTTGAAGGTGACAATATAGAATTGTAATTCTTTTTGAACAAAAAAATTTAAAAAAATCAGTCTCATTACTTAATTTACTGACCTCGTATGTAAGTTCGGTGTTACGCGAAACAGTTTTACGCATCAACCTTTGTAGGCGCGCGTGGCCGCCTACACCCAAATGCTAAGGTGCCCCAAGTGGGCGCTGTACGAAATAATAGTAGACAAAGAAGAATAGAAAAAATAAAGAGAAATAAAAGAAAAAGGGGAAGGTACTTACCCTTTGCAAGGAGCGATGTGCGTGAAGTATGTTGATAAGCTGCCTGAGAAGCGATGAGAGGAAAGGAAGCTGTGGAGCGGAAGCGTGTATATATGTTTATGTAAATGTGTGTGTGTGTGTGTGTGTGTTGAGCTTTGAGAAACGTATCGGAAGGGGAAATGAGGTAAGCGGAAGAGTAAAGGAGGAATAGTGCAATAAATGCGATGGATGCGGTGGAATATGCGGGCTATATGCGTTGAGAAGAACACCAGAAGCAGGCAGCAGAAGCGTGTGAAGCAGTGCCCCACAGAGAACTACTAGGCGTCAGCGGAAGTGATGCGTAGCGGATTGAGATGCGTTAAGTTGCTAAAAGCGTGAGCAGTGAAGCGTCTTAAACAAGGACTAGCAGGGAACTCCCTGTACTGGAAAGGTGACCACATGGTCCAAAGGAAGTAGTGGGGCAAAGGGTCTAGAGTATAGAAAAACAAATAAAGGAAATAGAAGCTATAGGTCGTGACGCAATTGGATCAGAACCGGAAACAACAAGTTAATATAGACGGAAAGTTTAAGAGAATAAAAGGTGTAAAATAAGAACATAATAATAAGCGATAAGAAATATGTAGAAAAAAGAAATTAAGGCGGATGCGTACATTAGTACGCGCGCGGGCGCGAGGCTGACTCGCGAGAGACGGACGCTAGCCAAACTGGCCGAATGGTCTCAGTCACGACCGAACATCCCGCCCGCCCTGAAGGCTTGGCTTCAGTGAATTTGACGTGAGCGGGGAGCGGAGTCTGGCCTAGATGCGGCGGGTGACCCCTGAAGCGGTTGGCGGTAGTACGTAGCTGTTTGAACCACTGCGGAAGCGGGGGAAGGTTCCCGAAGGCCTGCGGGATAAGGTTACGGAGATTCTCCTGGCGGATGCGATCGGGATGGACCGTAGAGGGGGCTCGTCCTTGAGATGCAGTTAGAGAAGGCAACCAGTGTGGTCCTGGAGTCTTGGGTTTAGAAGCGGCTGGATCCGAGGATGGAGCGCTTAGCGGTGGGGAGTTACGGATGGTCTCGACCCTGAACACCATGTTTAACAATCTCTCACATGAGAAGCGGAGATCACTGATAGCGTGCGTGAGGTGTTGCTTCGTGGACTGAGATGGAGCCTCTTTCATGACGCCCACACTGCAGACTTGCGAGGGATATACCCGCCCGCCATTCACTGTGGCAGGGGAGTGCACCTCATGGTTAAAGTAAGTTGCGGATGATGGAGGTGATTTCCCAGCTCGCGCAGTGAGTTTTGTGCGTACACGAGATTAGTTTTGATATCGGAACACATCGTGAAGGGTAAGCTACGTGGGGCAACAAAGCGTTGAGAGGCAGCGGTGACAGGGGAGGTGAACAGCGCGGAGGCCTTCTTGCTCAGCGAAGCTGCGAAGGTGGTGAAGCGGTGAAAAGATCCTGGATGCCCCTTGGGTAATGTGTCACTGCGCAATTGCGCGATAGACCTGGCGAAGGGGCCGGTGAGGTTGACACCGGCCACCCTGCAGGCCATAACAGGATGTGCTTAGGCGGGAGGGCACCCATAGGGGGAGTGATGGAGTGAAGCGTGGCGGGGCAGCACTGGCTGCAGTTGTTAAGGCAGCGCCAGCTACCTCTGCGCCCATCCGGTATGGCGCAGTGGCAGTGGACGAAAGCATTGGGGGCTAAGGCACCAGTGGGAAGCAGACGGTGCAGCGTAGCATCAAGAATGAGCCGGGGGCGATACTGATTCCCGGGCATTCGCATAGAATAGAGAAACGCGCAGGGTAGTGGTGCATCAGTAAGAGGTCCATGTACGCGCAACGGATCCTTGGAGTTCGAGGAGCGGTTTAATTGCAGATCTAAGCAAGGCGGAGAGAAAGGAGTATGAACCTCTAGTAATTTCTTAGCAGGATACTCTTCATGTATGACCCAGATGATATGACTTAAGGCGTTTTGTAGCTCCAAGGATGATAGCTCACCATGGCGAAGCGTGGTGGGGTTCCTGCAGTTGAACCCGAAGCGTAAACAATACGCAGTAATGCGTTGGCGGTGGAGCAATGAAGAGAACTGGGAAATAATATTGTCCTCAGGAGCAGTGGTCACTAGAGCCACCTTGACTGGTGGTTTAGCTTCCTGATACATACACATTGCGGTTGAATCAGGTGATGCGGGGCGTCTAGGCCCATTGTCTAGAGGCTCAGAAAGCCTAGCAGGTCCGCTCGACCCCTGGGTGCATTCCTGAAGATGAGGCGGGTTAAGACTGTGCAAGGCGCTATCAATTGGATCATCTGCGGTGGATGTACACACGGAACCTGAGACAGGTTCTGCGTTTACCGTGCAGCATGGCGGAGGGCATTCTGCCCGGATGACATGGAGTGGAGGAGGTGGGCGCACAGCCTCACTGTGTGGAGAGGCACACTCAGCTCCGCTAATGCGAGATGGAGGAGGTGCGGGGCGTGACTCCTTAGAGGCAGTGAGTAAAGTTGATTGCGGAGGAAAGGCGTCCTCTGCCTGAGCGGTAAGAGGCGGAAGAGATGCAGGAGACGTAATAGGCGGCTCCTCCGAGGTGGGAAGTAAAGGTGATTGCGGGAGAGAAGCGCCCTCAGCCTCAGTGTGATGAGGCGGAGGAGATAAGCATTCAACTTCACTGTTGTACAGTGAAGGAGAAGTGCACTCAACTCCGCTACTATAAGACGGAGGAGATGCGGGGGGCAGCTCCTCAAATAAGGGGAGCGAAGGAGAGACATCCTCAGCCTCAGGAATATGAGGCATAGAAGAGCACTCAGCCCTACTGATAGGAGGCGAAGGAGAAGCGTTCTCAGTTCCAGTGATGTGAAGCGGAGGAGAAGCGCACTTAACTCTGGTAATATAAGGCGGAGGAGACGGGTACTCAACCTCACTAATGTGAGGTGAAGGAGATGAGGAGTGTGACTTCTCGGCAGCGGGACGAACAGGTGAGCGCGGAGAACCGGGGCTAGCAGCAGGGATGCCTACGGCCTCATCAGAGACCTTGAGAAGACCTGAAGGCTGCAGGTGCGCTGGAAGCGCAGGAGGGAGTGATGCAGCAAGGCGAGGCGTGGGAGAGGCTGTTGAAGCAGGGGTTGCCGACGGTGGAGAGCTGGCAGGCGTGGATGGCCGCGTAGTGACCAAGGAAGCAGAATTAGCCTTCGCAAAGATATCGATAATTTCGAGGTATAAATTTTGCACCTGCTGGAACCCGTCTATCGAATGCCATTCCGAGAGGCCCTCAGGAGGCCGGTTCGCATCCAGATACGGCTCAACTCGCTCTCGGAAGGTGGCGAAGTCGGTCTCGACTAATCTCGTCATCGAAGCTATGAGCGTTGAGGGCAGAGGAGCGACTCTGAGTCGTTGGACAAAGTACTCGAGATGGCGATCCAGGGCCAATTTAGTTGCTCTGATTAAGCGAGTGAAGGCAACCAACGATAATGCACCTGCAGTGTCTTTCCCTTTTTTAGGCGCCATAGTGGGTTTTATTAAGCGATGCGGAAGAAGTGGACTGTATATGGGCCCCGTATCCGGCCCGGAGGACCAAAATGTAGGCGCGCGTGGCCGCCTACACCCAAATGCTAAGGTGCCCCAAGTGGGCGTTGTACGAAATAATAGTAGACAAAGAAGAATAGAAAAAATAAAGAGAAATAAAAGAAAAAGGGGAAGGTACTTACCCTTTGCAAGGAGCGATGTGCGTGAAGTATGTTGATAAGCTGCCTGAGAAGCGATGAGAGGAAAGGAAGCTGTGGAGCGGAAGCGTGTATATATGTTTATGTAAATGTGTGTGTGTGTGTGTGTTGAGCTTTGAGAAACGTATCGGAAGGGGAAATGAGGTAAGCGGAAGAGTAAAGGAGGAATAGTGCAATAAATGCGATGGATGCGGTGGAATATGCGGGCTATATGCGTTGAGAAGAACACCAGAAGCAGGCAGCAGAAGCGTGTGAAGCAGTGCCCCACAGAGAACTACTAGGCGTCAGCGGAAGTGATGCGTAGCGGATTGAGATGCGTTAAGTTGCTAAAAGCGTGAGCAGTGAAGCGTCTTAAACAAGGACTAGCAGGGAACTCCCTGTACTGGAAAGGTGACCACATGGTCCAAAGGAAGTAGTGGGGCAAAGGGTCTAGAGTATAGAAAAACAAATAAAGGAAATAGAAGCTATAGGTCGTGACGCAATTGGATCAGAACCGGAAACAACAAGTTAATATAGACGGAAAGTTTAAGAGAATAAAAGGTGTAAAATAAGAACATAATAATAAGCGATAAGAAATATGTAGAAAAAAGAAATTAAGGCGGATGCGTACATTAGTACGCGCGCGGGCGCGAGGCTGACTCGCGAGAGACGGACGCTAGCCAAACTGGCCGAATGGTCTCAGTCACGACCGAACAACCTTGTTTGTAGGCTCCCAGAATATTGTATGAAATGTAATTTTTCTTATTTTGATCGATTAGGAGTGATAGTCCAGATTCCCTGAAGAAGGTATTTTCTAAGAACAAACTGAGGATCGCTTGATGATGAGATAAATATAAAGCGTTTAAACTCACTCTTGCTGAGGGGAGAAAGAGATATTGCAGCCCTGAAGTTCCCCTCTATAAATAGACGTGCGTTGCTTTTAATAGTTGAGCAAGTAGACTGCTTAATCATTTATGAAATCAAATTGTATCCGACTGTTTGGTGTTTTAGAATATGTGGCTGGGGTAGAAAAAGAGAATGGTAGATGCGCACAGCTTCCATATTACAATATAAATGTAGATGACGTCTTTTCCCCCCTGCGGTTTGTCTATGCAAATGTCGCAGCCGTACAGCTTGGCATTTCCACCAAAAAGATCATCCTTTTACTTTACTTTCTTGTACTGATACACGCTCTATCTAAGGCCGCAACTTGTAGCTTCCTATATTTCGTTATCTCATTGCTTTTTGCGTTACTACCACCAATGAAACTCGAACGTACCCGATTCGAAAAATACCTTCATCTTTGTTTCCCCTCAGTTTGTTACTACAAGCTTGGGTATGGAAAAGAAGAGTATTAAAAAAAAAAAAATTGAAGCATTTTCTGGAATAAGTGCTTTCTGATCCACTTTGTTTCAAACGGAAATCTCATTTCTCAGGTCCTGGCTCAAAAGGAAGCGAACGTTTTAAAACAGGTTCACCACCACTAACAGCACCCACTTCCATCAACACAGAATTCCTCTTCTATCTCCCATCCCGCTTTATAATCCAACCACCATCTCCTTTTCTCCATATACTTTGCATCTTTTCCTTTACCTTCCAGCTAAATAGCAAAATTGAACCGTAGACCTTGTAAATCTGGATAAAAACTTGTTATCACTTTTAAAGAGCACCTTAATTGGAATAATTACTGACGCTCAAGATGCCCTGCCCATCACTATTGGCGTGCGTACGCAGGTACTTTTGATTAAAATTTGTTTCTTTTATTACAGATATTTGATTTTATTCGTAATTATCCATAAAGTTTTAGAAGTCCATCTTTCTTAGTCTTCAATTTTTCTTTTACTTTTTTACCTAAAGAGGTAAAATTACAAACTTAAGAAACAAATTTGAACTGGAAAACATAATTTATTATTATTTTATTATTATTAAAGTCTTTATTTATAAATGTTACATGCTTAATAAAGAAAAATACAATTCAAAATAAAACAATCAAAAGACATTACCATGGTCATAGACCGTCGGTGGAGTCAAAAAAGAAAAGAAAAAATTCCATTGAAATGAAGAAAATATGCTTCAAGATAACTAAATAAACTATAAACAATATTAATCCAAATGAGCAGCAGAAATATAAAATAAAAGTATTAATGTTAATTATTACAGAATTAAGAGAGAGTGAGCTAATCAAGTAAAAATACTACTGTATAATTCTAAATTCTTACATAAATTGATACGTAATCAAATCATACAATAAATAAGAGTCTATGAGTAATTTAGAACATGCACATACGCAGCTTTGATGTAACTAACAGTTGGGACCCAGTTACGACCGTTCATGTATGCCAATGCTTCCTCTCCAGATAGTTGCAGCTGGCCAAAATATCCGAGCCTAATGTCGGATAGTCTCGGGCAGCTTGCTATAAAGTGATACACACCGTCAGCTACAATATCATTGCACAATTGGCAAGTATCATTTTCATCTCTTTGGTAAGGAGCAGAGCTGCCTAACTTCAATATACCCGCTCGGGCCTTCATTAGCCAACGCGTGTGTTCCAGGGGCAAATTACAACGCAAGTAATGATTGTTCCCAAGATCAAACTTAAGCGCTCTATATAAGGGATAAGAATCATGTTCAATAACTTTGTTCGCAATTTGCGCTTTGAAGTTTAAACTAATCCTATTTTGCAGCTGACCAAATCTATCACTCCACCTGTTGATATTACTTAAATTAATTTCCAAATTTAATTCACATTGATCCATTAGTTTCAAGATAGCTTTAAACCAATAGAGCTGCTTCTCAACAATATGTTTAGCAACAAGTTTAGGGAGTCTACTATCCGGCATGTTAAAAACCTTAAGAATATAATTACAGTGTAATTTGAAAGTATGCGTGAAAATTGGGAGGTAACCAAGTTCACTATAAATGAACGCCGATGGAACAAACATCGGTAATCTAAACAATCTTTTAACAAAGAAGCGAAATAATTTTTCGAGTTCATCATAGTAAACACCTCCCCACACTTGAGCACCATAGCAAACTATGGAGCGACTAACAGCATTAAAAAATCTAAGTTTAGAATTATATTCTACATTATTAGTTTCTATAAGATATTTCCATAAGGTATTCATTCCCTGTTTCGCTTTGGAGAGTTTTTCTTTTAAATGGCTGTGAAAAGTTAATTTAGAAGACAGAGTTATTCCTAAGTAATTATAGTTATTGACAACTTCTATCTTTTCTCTGTTAAAAAACCATCTCTCATTCTTTGCCAGTTTTCCTCCATTTTTGAAAACCATAATCTTTGATTTGTTCATGTTAATTTTTAGATTCCACAAAGCAGCGTAACTGGCCAGGCAGTTAATCATCCTCTGCATTGATTGCGGTTCAGAAGAAAGAAGTACTATATCGTCAGCGTACGCTAAGATTTTTATTCTTTTTGAACCTACTAAAATTCCTCCCCCATCCATACATTCCTCCATATCATTGATAAACAATGAGAAGAGGAGCGGGCTGAGGAGGCAGCCTTGCTTTACACCCATCTTTATATCAAATTCAGTACTTCTTCCTTCTTTACACCAAACAGATCCAACAGTATCCGTCAGCAAACCCTCAACGGATCGAATAATCTTTGTGGAAACCCCCAAATTATAAAGTTTCAAAATAAGGGAATATCGATCAATAGTATCAAATGCGGAGGTAAAGTCTATGAAGAAAGCATATACTTTCTGTTTTTTAACACTAAGTTTCAACTTGACCAAGTTTACCAAGGTAAAAATATTGTCAGTAGTGGAATAGTTTACTCTGAATCCTGCTTGGAACTCTTTCAGTACACCATCATTTGCCCAATCAGACATTCTCTGCAATATTAGACCTGTATATAATTTTGCTATAACATTAATAAATGAAATACCCCTATAATTGGAAGCAGTATTTCCATTACCTTTCTTCAATAGAGGAAAAATTACTGCGTTTAGAAAACTAGAAGGAATTCTACCAGTTTCAAAAATTTCATTAAAAATGTTTAATAATATATTTAAAAAATCTAAAGTGGCATTCTTAAAGAACTCGTATGGAACTCCATCCACACCTGGAGCTTTTCCATTCTTAGCTTTGGCTAGGACATACAACAACTCATCCATACAAAAGGGCTGGTCAGTTTTATGATTTTGCGTGAGCGGCATGGCATACTGAATCCTGTCCACATCTATAGTGGGATTATACAAATTAATAAAATAATTTCTCCATTCCTCAACTGTTATAGCATCATGTATAGCCCATTTTGCACCCTTAACCAATCGGACACCACTCCAAAACTGTTTGCTATCTTTACTGTTATTTATACGATTAATCATAGCATTAAAAAACTGTTTTTTCTTAAGCAGACATAAATTTTTAAAATTTCTATTATGTTCTAAATATAATTCCCTATCAGTTATATTATTTGTTTTCCTAAAATTATTAAGCAGCGTGTAAGGAAGTTTCCTAGAATCAAAGCACTCCCTATCAAACCACTTCTCTCTAAATACTATTTTACGTTTTGGATTTGGGTTTTGACTGACGGCTAACTTTATAATATTCAATAGAAAATCAGTTTTACTGTCGATACTATTGGTATATAATAATGTGTCGTCATATGGCTTAGCCATCAGCGAAAAAATCTCAAGTTCTGTCTAAAGACAAACTCGAAGCCCAATACAAAACTCAAACATTTCAAAACATAATTTAGGGTATCGGGAAGTGGACTAGCCACTGCTTCAGGCTTACCTACAGGTATCCCAGTCTAACAACTGTGACAAAGTGCGAATCTTAGAGAACAAATAGGCAAAGTCCAGCTTATTAGTACAAAGTTACTCACTACTAGCTCATACTTATCACTAGGGTACGGATTCGTATGTATTTACATATTTTTTTCTAGGCAATTTACAGACGTTTTTCAACTAGAAGTATTCATACTGACACTTTTTAAGCCGTTTGAGTCTACTTTTATTTCACATATTTCCACATATTTGGATGTTATCGCATATTTATACATATTTGATTAAAATAAATAAATATTTCTACATATTTAATCAAAATATGTACATATTTTTCATTTTGGGCATATTTTCATAATTGGGAGGTGGTTGACAGGAACTGTGAACCACAGACTGTAGGGCTGTGAATCACAGTGGGTACAATGGTTGTTGTAATTTACACAGAATGCTGCTAAACAGTGATGGGCACTTGTTAGTTCTTTGAAGTTGTCTGACGTTGTCTGTTCTTTCAGCTCGTTCGTTGTAGTGTCCAATTCATTTCGTTCGGTCACTTAGTGTATTCTTTTTTGGGTGAAATGCCACGAACATCGGCCTCAAGCAAACAACTGGTTGCTAAATATCTTCGCGAGTTTCCAGCAGAACTTTTTCGAAGTGATGGAAACATTTTGTACTGCATAGCTTGTGACAAGCGCGTTTCTTGCTCTCAACGTTCCCAAGTCACCCAACATATTGCCACCGGATCGCACATAGAGAATAAAAACAGAAAGAAAGAGAGGACGTCCTATCAAGCCTTCCTTACATCTCCATCATCAAGTAAGTCTACTCTGAGTACAGATCTGTGTCGGGCTTTGGTTAGAGCAGATATCCCTTTCCACAAACTTAAAAATCCTCATTTCAAAGGATTTTAGTCGTTACAAGTCCATCTTACGCCCAGATCGTCGTCACTTTACGTTCCAACATTTGAAATTTCATGTGGTTGCAAACAATTTCGAAGAGTGAAGTTTTCAAAATTGAAAATTTAACACATCTTTTTATAAATAGTAAAAATGTTCTTTGTTGTATAAATCATTATAACTTGTAAAAACAAATTATTTTGTTCCTAATAAATTATTATAAATTGTAAAATTGTTCTTTTCTTGTATAAATAATTATAACTTGTCCCCCCCAAAAAAAAATTCCATTTTCATAAAAAAAAATGTCCAATTTACTTAAATATTCCAGAAAATATTTTAAGAAAATCACATATTTTCCACATAATTGACGAAAATAAATGCATATTTTAATTAAATATTTGTCATTTTTAAATACATAAAAATCCGTTCCTTAGTCATTACTTTACAGACACGAACATTGCGAAACGTCAATACATCTTTAGATCGCATTTCTTAATTTATAGCCTAGCCACTTCCTTGTCATCTACAGCATCTACTTTTGATATCCTTAATACTCGTAGTAGATGATAATTAAATAATTTTTTTTCGGTTTCTATTATTCGGCATTTGCAAAACCTTGCAATGAACTGTATTGATTCAAGAGTTATGAAATTGTGTTAAGAAATGTTTCCAAAGAAAATCTGAATTTCCATTGTGGAATTTTCTTCGATTTTCTGAAACTTCTGAAATTCGCCATCTATAAAAATTTTAGTTCTAAACTTTATTTAAGTCTCTGGAACTAGTGCATATAAGAAGCAGTCTGTTTATTACAAGAATTATATTTTAGTAGAAAGAAAATCCGAACCTGTAATTTTAAAAGAGTTTTTTTTGAAATCCAATATGGGATGACTTTACATGCAGATCTAACAGATTTAAGGCGATATGATTCTGGTGATTGATGCTTTCCAGCTTTGATATTAGACGCTGCATTTGATGGTCAACTAGAAGCGTTCAAGCTTATTACTTGGCGCGAGTCATGGCAGACTTTTATTTTAATTAATTATTTTTTGTTTTTAAAACATGTTTTTATTGCTAGTTGAGGATCTAATTTGACACTGGTATTATTGCAACATATGTTGGAACGCTTTCTTTCGCGGAATTTGTTATATGAAAGCTCAGAGTAAAAACAATTCGTCAGTAATTTCTATGGACAATCAAGTCATTTAATTTCATTCAAGTTCTAAAATAGATAATAATGTATGTTGAATTACTTTCAAGCAAATAGAGTAAATCCAAATAGAGTAGCTCCACCTACAACAATGAATTTCACGAAGCACTTGCTATTTAATTAGAGATTCTCTATCGTAATAATGGTGCACTCAATCAAATTTTATGGACTGGAGTGCCTGGAATTTCAAATTATAGTAATGCATAATTCAACCAATTAATATGTAATAAAATACATAAAATTCGCCTCAAGTAATCTTATTTTTTTTAAATTTATTTGTTAGGTTACACCAGCGCTAGATGCACTTAACATTGTCATGTAACAATGACAATAACTGACACCACTACAAACTCACTAATTGAGGGACGAAGTTACCTAGTGATAACACTCCCTAAGTCGTCTCCAGGATTAGCTACTCTCCTCAGAAGAGAGAAAATAGCGAGGATGATCTGGATGGTGATGAGATGATAAATGGCGGACAAGAAGATTGGTGGAATGAGAGTGCAACTTGTGATGAAAACATTTATAGCGAGTTCGTACAACCTGGACCTACAAACGGAATTTCCAGGTCTGTGTGGATGGTTAGATTTGAAATGTAAAATGAAGCTTTAACGTTAGTGAGGAGAATTTTAGACTGAAGCAATTGAATTCGTTGAAGATTGGAGCGTTTCGTTGAACCTTACAGTTCAATACCGTACGTCCACGTGGGTTTCAGTATAGAATTCAGTAAATCAGTTGTTTGTTACCAAGTGAAAGATTAGATCGTTCGTCTAGTAATCTTTTAAGTAGTCGATGAAGCCTGTTAAATTCAGTTCGTTTAAGTCTTGTGTGTGTTCGGGTTCCAAGTCAATCTTTTGTCTAAATACAGCCCAAGATAAGGGACAACATTGGCAGAAGGAATTGGAATTGAGTCATAGAAGATCGGAGGAAGAGTGATGCGGCGGAGAGTAAAAGTAATATTTTGAGATTTTGTTTCATTCAACTTGATTTCTCCATTTTTTAAACCATTTAAACCTAAAAATAGAAAATAAATTTCAGCAATTCTACTACTAATTGCTTTATTTTGACAGATAACATTTTAATTTTTCTTTCTATTTATTCCCAATAATTTCTCACATCTCCTTTACAGAAAATATATGTATATATATTTTTTTTTTTAGTTTGATGGAGAGTGCGTTTGTGTAAACAACGTTCTGTTTGTTTTCAATTTTTAACTGTCGCTACCAACTGTTGTTTGATTTATGAAAATTGCTTTTCGCTGAAACGAATCACTTATTAACATCCGTCATCTAACTTTCGTTTCCAATATGTAAATAGATGCTCACTACATGCTACACAGCAACGGTGTCCACATGTTTCATTGGTACATATATTTTGGAATTCGTATTATATTTATATAGGTTCCAATTTATATTTGTCTTTGTAAATTTATTGTATACATATAATTTTATTTTATTTATTTTTATTTTTTTGTGCACATAACAATATTTATTAGAACCATTTATTACTTTATTTTTTTTTTCTAGTAGAGATTTTAAGGTGTAGATTTTAGATTTTCATCGGCAACCTCTGTTTTTAATGTCTCCTGAATCAGAAAACTGGTCTGTCACTGTGTCTGTAGAATTCAGCAATACCCAAATAAAAAGGGAAATCGCATAAATTTGCGATTGGTGTCACCACGGATAATAAAGTTTGGTATAAAACCAGAAATACCACATTACGAAAAGATTTTATTTATTTTGTGAACCACTTATTGGTGCGCGTGCAGGTAGTTTTATAACTTCTTTTATTCTTGTTTAGACAGTAGCTCTTGTAGCATCTTTCCCCAGAGGGTAGTGCGAAATCCTCTGATTATTCTACTACATACTTACTACTGACGCTACAGCCCATTACTGGGCCTTGGCCTCCTCAATCCGCTTTCGCCAGTCCACCCTATCCATTGCAGCAACCTTCCAATACCTCAACTCCTAGCAGGTCTCTAGCATCCACGCCTACCCCATCATTCCATCTCAATTTAGGTCTGCCCACTCGCCTGACTCTGTGTACATCTTCTTGCAGAAGCCCGTTTGGGTGTTTCCAAATCAGACATCCTTGCCACATGGCCTGCCCATCTGAGCCTGTCAAGCTTAATCATTTTTACAATGTCTGCTTCCCTGGAATAGATGCTGTAGTTCCTGATTCTTTCTTCTTCTCCAAATCGTGCCCACTTTAATAGGGCCAAAAATTCGTCTAAGAACTTTTCTCTCGAAAACTTGTAGCATCTTTTTATCTTTTTTTTTTTAAATTACCCAAGCCATAAGTTAATACAGGACGGATCAGGGTCTTATAGAGAAGCACTTTTGTATTTTTTGATTTTAGGTTGCTTTTCTTATGCTTATTCAATCCATAATAGCACCTATTGGCCAACATACTCCTTCTTTCTATTTCTAGGGATACATCGTTATCCCTAGGGATTAAGGTTCCGAGGTATATGCATGAATCAACTTGTTCAATCATATAATTGCCAAGTGTTACGTGCGCGGGATGATCTGCAGGGATAATTCTACTAACTATTGCATAATTCTGGTCTGCACGGTTGGTTTTCTAGATTTTTATGCAATTCAGTGATTTACAGGTTGTCATTGAATACGATTACATCAATAACTTCCGAATACTTCTTCTCTATCTGCCAAAAAACACTTATTTTCCAAATATTAATTCAAACTTGAACTTAACTGAAGTTATTTTTACTATTGAATACTTAATTCAAAACTGTAATGTATTTTAAAGTGTCCCGTAGGAAAAAAACAAAATAAAACGGGTTTACTTTAATTTCTATTGTAAGATAAAAACTAAATTACTTTTAATTCCTGCAACGTGAGATGTAATTCTATATTTAGCTTTTAAGGATCTCTCTCACGTAGTCCAATTTAAGTAATAAAAATTATCATTACGCAAAGAAATTCTTAGAAATCTAGACTAAAATAACAAGAATGATAATGTTTTACGGTAACAAGTGTTTTTAATTGGCCCAAATATGTGACTTACACTGTTATTCATATTTATAAATTGGTTGAATCTGTTAGTAATAACCACCCAATGAGGAAGGTTTGTGGTTGTACAAGGTGATATTGTGGTCTGATAATCGCTAATTATACACTACAATTTTATCATTACCATTTTGGTTGGATTATAATAAACAGATTTAATTAGAGTAATGCTACATGGTAATCGGAGAATTATCATTGCTAGTTGAAATTATCCCTGATAAAACACTTTTAAGTGTTTTTCGGTTTGGTAAAAATGAATTCTTCTTTCATTCATTGAATTCTTGAAGTAGTATTTCACTTCAAACAGAAGTAACTTTGGAGCGCAGAACAGTTTTAATTTTGATTATTTCTTTCACGTTAAAGCGTCGGATGGATTAAGAATTGTGCATCACTATTTCACAAGCAAAGTAGATGATAAATGGTAAAGATTTAATATTTTAATTAATTTTAATGTTTTTATGCTTTCTTATTGAACGAACTTCACATAAGAAGAAGTGTTGCGACCACGCAGATTTCTTAAAATCCACATCCACGTACGTCTGATGTAAATGAGAGACCGAGCCGAACTGTTAAAAGACAATGCTGTGCTTAAAGGTGAACTGTAACAAACATGGTTAACCAGAGTTAGAACCAAACATTTAGAGCACATACGCAAGTCCAGCGCTCACAAGCGATCTTGAAAGGCGCCATGGACTTTCTAAACCCATTTTAAGGAACCAATTCTCTTGTCACACCCTTGTTACATATTGCATATTGCATATTGAGCGGATGTCGCGTGAATGTTCTTCAGTTTTATTTACCTTCTTTTATTTATCTAAGTATAAGTTAAGAAAAAGCTAGAAAGTAACTTCGGCAGAAAATAGGAGATAAGAATTTTAATTGCTACGGGATAGAAACCTGATTTTTCCCTGTTCATCCTTTGCTCATTTTAGCCTGACTGGTTTTAAGCCCACAGATTCTTGAATAATTCGGTATTGCTGAACTTTCCGCATTGGACTGGACACTACATCAAAGGAACATCTACACTGTCATTATTTTTCTGGTTCTGGTATATTTAGCACAAGTAGACCAATTCGTCATTCTATGAATCCTAACTTCTCTCTGACCTAATATATTAATTTACAGTTCATGGTACCTTGTGTGAAGAAAATAATTATATTTTACATGTATCTCTTTGTAATAATAAATAAAATTATCTTTTAAATAAAATTAAAAACTTATCTTCTAGAGAAGTTCGTACTGTGCGAAATATACGACTTCAACTTCATTTAAAGCTTTGTTCTTTTCGGTGCACACAATAAGTTGAAACTAAAACAGGAAAATTTAATTAGATCTTTCTTAGAACAGTATACTCTACACATAATGCCTTCTAAGACTTAAAATAGTTCAGTTCTTTTGGAGAGAAATAATTAATTTCTGACCATGCTTAGATTTTTTTGGTTCACTCTTAATTGGTACTTGAACTCTGTGGCAATTAGCGCATGAATTAAATTGTGTCAGGGTTGGTGAATCATTTAGCAGGATCGGGTGAGGTTAATGAAATTGATTTCTAAATTATTTCGTTAATTAGAAGCTACAAATGTAACAAGATATAAGTAAATTATATTCGACTTATAAAGGTATGAACTATGGGCTGTAAAACCTCTCAATTCAATTTAGTGTTGTTCAATTGAGGTTCGAGCTGAAGGCTCAACCGAGTCGAGCTTCAACTCGAGCCTTTACGTCTTGAGCCTTCAGAGCTCGAGCTAAGGCTCGAGGGCTATAAGTAGCCCTCGAAGCTTGAGCCGTGAAGCTCAAATTGGATGCTCACAAACCTGGAGTTGAAGGCTCACAAAGTGCAAGCTTTTTTAAATTCTTAAGGAATGAAGAGTAATCAATGATCAACATTTTAGAAATTATTGTATTCATTTATACAAAACTATGTTTGAAGAATTCATTAGCTGCTTGCTATAAGTTGATTTTATTTTAAGAAATGAATTTATTAATAGTACAAATAAAATGCTTCATATAAAAAACATAAAAAAAAGAAGCTGGAGCCTTTTGAACCTAGCCTTGGAGGCTCACCGAGCTCTCTGTGAGGCTTCAGCTCGAGCTCTGACTCGAGCCACCCGCTGAGCCCTGAGAGCTCGAGCGCTCAAGGCTCGAACCTTATAGCCTTATAGCTCAGCTTTTGAACAACACTAATTCAAACGTGAATAAACAAAAAGTTGACTTAAAAACAACGAAAAAATAAGTAAAGTATTGCATTTTGAATGTTATTTGTAAATTCAGGTTTTGTGAATGGAGACAGATAAGCTAAAATATTTTACTAAATATTTCTTTTTAAATGCCAAGACCCTAAATCAAAATCATAATAACTCGAACTACGCGACAATTATAATGAATAATTAAATATCGGTAGAATATTGATTCTTGTTCTTTGGATTCTAGTAATTTTTAGCTACGTACACTTTCTACAAAAACTCATTTGGCACTTCGTTCAATTATATTTGTTGGGGTTTCCTCTGCAATATTATCGTTTTTTAAACCGGTTTATGTTGTTAATTTCCTCAATATTATTTCGTTTTCTTGTGGTCTGTATTCTTCAAAATACTCGCTAAATTATTTAAAACTATATAATTTTTTTGTCCCTGTCAATGCGTGTCACCCAAAATGAGTTCGCGTGTCACCTTTCGCCATCACTGGTTTAGTGTCTCTTAAAGCTCTGAGTGTAAACATTGGTGCCAAAATAAAATAATACATCTAACTTTTACAAAGCAAAACGAACAGTAATTCCCACTAAAACAGGAGAATGTCTTAAATAAACTTTTATTTTAAACCAGTGGTTTTTAGACGAGAGTTTCTCGCGGGCTTAGGATGCCACAAGTACCCTTAAGACAGCCACAAATTTATTTTTTTCTTTTTGTACCTAAAACGCCAAATATTTGAATGCTATATCTTATAATCTAAAGCAAGTTTTCTTTTCATTATTTTCTTTGATAGAAGTCGAACAAATTAATTATTCACTTTAATGGCGGCACTTGAAGGCTGAAGCATTCAGAAAAGTGTCTGATCTCAGTTTGGATAAGAATTATGAAGGAATACTAGAATACAGCGTTTTAAGTACTTATCATTTTATTGAAGTTTTTTCACATTGTATTTGTATGAACTGGGATTTTCCGCCCTCGTAAATATTTAAACAAAGAAGTGAGGAAGATTAAAGTCCCTTGAAAATGAGAATAGAGCATCTCTCTCTCTCTATCCCAAAAACAGGACTTGCTATCAAAGAACTATGCAAACTCCATCAAGCGCATATTTCTCATTAAGTACACATTTTATAACCAGACACCTTTAGTTTTGTTTGCTTGTTCGTGTTGTTAAGGGATAAAATAAATTATTTTAAATAACATTTATTCTTTTCAAATATCTCTCATCCATCATATCTTTAATGATTTTTACTTGAAATACGTTATGTTCTAGTCCAAATAGTTTAAAAAAATCAGCGGCACTCCATACAAAATAGAACTAGCCTTGCTTAATCCAGATCTGAATTCTATTAACATGGAGAACAGTCACAATTGAACTGTCTCCCTTTTAGAGAGCTAAAAATTTCTATTTCTAAGCAGTATACAATTTGCTTGGCAAATCTTCTAAACGATCATTCTTGCATTATTGATTTGATCCGAACTAATATTTTTTTGTGAGCGAATACAATTTTGAAAAGTACATTTACGAGGGTCGTTTGAAAAGTCCTTGCAAAAATAAAAACTACTTAATTTTTTGGGGTAAACCTTTTTTATTTTTCAACATAGTCTCCTGTTAGGCTTACACACTTCGTCCAACGCTGCTCTAGTTTGTTGATCCTTCCGAATAATAGGATTTGTCCAAGTCTGAAAAATAGCCATTCGTTTCTACAATCACCTCCTCGTTTGAATAAAATCTTTTTCCCGCCAGCCATTTCTTCATATTGGGGAACAAATAGTAGTCCGAGGGAGCCAAGTCTGGAGAATAGGGGGGATGTGAAACGAGTTGGAACCCTATTTCCATTAATTTTGCCACCACAACTGCTGAGGTGTGAGCTGGTGCGTTGTCGTGATGGAAAAGGATTTTTTTGTGGGCCAATCGTGGGCGTTTTTCTTGCAGCTCGGTTTTCAAACGGTCCAATAACGATGAATAATATGCACCTGTAATAGTTTTACCCTTTTCCAGATAGTCGATGAGGATTATTCCTTGCGAATCCCAAAAGACAGTCGCCATAATCTTTCCGGCCGAAGGAACGGTCTTCGCCTTTTTTGGCGCAGATTCCCCCTTGGTAACCCATTGTTTAGATTGTTCTTTGGTCTCAGGAGTGTAGTGATGTATCCATGTTTCATCCACAGTGACGAAACGACGCTTAAAGTCCTGCGGATTCTTCTGGAACAGCTGCAAACCGTCCTTGCAACACTTCACACGATTTCGTTTTTGATCAAGCGTGAGCAATCGCGGCACCCATCTTGCGGATAGCTTTGTCATGTCCAAATGTTGATGCAAAATATTATTTACCCGTTCATTCGAGATGCCCACAGCACTAGCAATCTCACGCACCTTCACTCTTCTGTCATCCATCACCATATCATGGATTTTATCAATGATTTCTGGAGTAGTAACCTCAACAGGGCGTCCAGAACGTTCAGCGTCAATTGTGCCCATATGGCCACTCCGAAAATTTCGAAACCACTTATAAACTGTTCTAATCGAAGGTGCAGAGTCACCATAATGTTTATCAAGCTTCTCTTAGGCTCCTGAGGCGTTTTGCCTTTCATAATGTAGTGTTTAATCAACACACGAAATTCTTTTTCGTCCATTTTTTGAAAATCACTCGACTTCCTCGATTCAAACGAATGCAAAACACAAAGAAATAGACCGATCTGGCTGAAACTTGGTGTGTGTTCTTCCAAGAGATGCTACTAACTAAACATAACCTCGATACGCGCCAGTGGTGCTATCTCTCTGACTTTGCACGGACTTTTCAAACGACCCTCGTATTTTGCACCAAGTTGACGACAAAACTTCATTACAATTCTGATAATAAAGAAATAAATAAATTTAGTATTTAAAAGTGGTTGGACTTGAATGAAAATAATGTCTGGCTGCAAGTCAGTGTCATCCCACTTAACAGCCAAACAGGAACATTTGACATTAATTACAATTAATATTGTAAATGAAATTGCGCTAGTAAAACGTACAAACAACAGAAAACAATGAATGGTTACTTAATATTTACTTAATATTCTTCTTTTTAAATGCTCTTTTACTACAATTTTGGCAAGCGTATGCAAAAGAAGAGCAATTTTCGTGGAACGACTTCCGGCATATTATGCATTCCAACCAATCTTTTTTTCTGGTCTTGTTGTAGCTTTCCCCATATCTTGTACATCCAGTTTCATCGATTTCTAAAATGGCATCACTTTCCACTTCAAATTCGATTCCTGTTTCGTCCTCTTCATCGAAACTTGGGGAAGGTGAGCGTTTTCTTTTTCGGACAATCCTTTCTTTCAGAATTAGTCTCTTTGGGGATGGTATTTCTTGTTGGTTTGGATTTCTTTGCAACTCTGTTTTTCACAGCAGCAATGTGCTCGAGAGAAGTTAATAAAGTGGCAACCGACTTGGCTTTTTTTTTCTCGCAGAGACGACAGTTTGGGTGTGGGGTTAATACGATCTCAAATTTTCTTCAGTATAATTTCCGCGGTTAGTGTTCTGTCTTTTATGCTGAGTTGGCATTTTTCTGCAGTGAATTGGAAACTGAGCCAAACTATAACAGAAAAAAAGTAAAAATAATTGGCCATCTATCCCTAATGTTTGATGGCCATCTGTCCCGAATACTAGAGAGAGATGGCCAATATGATAAACATAACTCAACGCGTACTTTTTGACAGTTTTAGAAGTTAGGATTTATTAATGTATACTGTACTTTCCTAATATGTAAAAAGCAACACTAAAATTTTGACACATACATTCGCTGCAGCACGCAATATCATAAACTATCATAAAATTTTTTGTTAAGAAGATAATGTTTTTATTCTCTGAGCTTTGACGCAGACCAAAATAAACTCACTGTAGTCGGACATGAAGGTTCATCACTGGAGAGGTCTCGCAGCGCCGTTGGACGACATTTCGGTTAAATTTCGGCTGTTGGCCATCTCTCCCGACTTTACCCTATATAGTCTATAGTGTAGGAGCTAGAATACAATATTTGGTACTTCTGTAAATAATT
The DNA here is from genome assembly GCF_049639745.1 of Rhodnius prolixus. Classification (NCBI taxonomy): domain Eukaryota; kingdom Metazoa; phylum Arthropoda; class Insecta; order Hemiptera; family Reduviidae; genus Rhodnius; species Rhodnius prolixus. The sequence goes on from NW_027411592.1 coordinate 20,896,439, forward strand.
ACTTTGAAGTAACTTTGTAAATAAATTAACAAATATAAACTAATAATAATAATAAGTCCTTCTTACCTCGCTCCTAATAACTAAAACTAAAAAAAAAGTTACTAGCAGATTGAGCGCGTTCAATGTAGTCACAATGAATATTAGTTGGATAGATTTTCTTAAAGTATGCGAGTTGTACGATCAGTTAGAAGATATCTGAAGAATCTTTTAATTATTCCTATTTTAGCAATAATTTTCAAAATAACGATTTATTTTTCGGTTGCAGGTAAGTGGCAGCTTCAAAAAAGAAGAAAAATATTGAGTGCGAGCTATCGTCGGTCAGTGAACTAAATCGATTGTTAAGTATGATTTCTTTACGATGACTTTAAAAATATCTGTATGCCAGCAAGCACCGAAAATTGGGTTGCAATCAGGAATTAGCTGGGAAAATATGCGATATACTAAGGAGTTGGACATCTTATAATTAATGAATATTTCCTGCTGCGAAGCAAGTTTGTTTCCTTTTATTCTGAACCGGTTTTGGATCTCATCCTTATTCAGGGGAGTAGATCATCATGTTTGTGTGGTGAAAATTTAACGCCCACTTGCAAAGTTTCAATCGTTTGGACGAAATATTATTGTAATTTCGAGATACGGGCTCTGAGGGCTCTAAGTCGGATGGGCTCCTAACCTTCCTGATAGGAAACCCTACCTCTCCTCCAATTCTTATCTTCAATCTCCAAACTGGTTACATTTAAACCAAACAGTCACTTACATTACCTTTTCAAATTCGTTTAAGTCAAGTCGTCCGTCACTCTGTATCTCATCTACTCCAAAGTTCCTCAGACTAAAGTGCACAAAACGAGGCACATATCCCGACGGATGTTAAACAAGTGTCAAAAGTGTATTCCACAGGGGCACTTTGTCGAAATGCTGTAGCAATTGATCGCGGATCATGCGGAGTAGCAGCTTTGTGCAACCATTTGTTACGTAATTTCTTGGTAGTCCTTAGGGGTCTGATAATTCTACATTAGACTAAATATTTAGTTACCAAAGCTAAACATCGATCTAAACAATTTACACGAAACCTAACCGAAACCAAACGCCTACTCGTAGATTTGGTATTACTGTTTACAAATCACTCCGATTAACTACAGAAACAGGATAAAAATCATTTTAACTGCACACGTTAACACCCTCCAATTTTTATTTTTTTTTAAATGATTTAAGGAGCGTCAAACTCTGATGCTACTGGCGCCCGAAGCTTTTTCCAGTGCTTCCGGACTGTGTTCTCTCGTTGCAGACAATACTGTCCATTACCGGACAGTGAGCTGTAAGAAGCTCCTAGCAAGAGAAAATTTAAAGGTCAGCAGCTGGATTCGAACCCGAGACATCCACGTGGGAATCCAATGTGCTAACCACACTGCTAATCTTTTCCTTAACATTCTCTAGTTTAAAACTAACTTTACCTAAACTAACATTTCCGATCCTCGCCCATTACTGTAATAATAAAACTAAATAAATAAGACAGAGAGATCCTAATAATTTTTAAAAATCTCTTTTGCACCTAGCGATATCTTATCGTGTACTGGGTGAGTACAGAAATATTAATTCCAAAATACATTTGCTTGAAATTTTGTTTGTCCCTGGATATAACCTAACAATGTTTGCCGAATCGCCGGGAAACACAAGAAGTAATAATTTCGACTATTTATTAGAATTTGCCCTTCAATAAGGCCGGCTGCAAAGTATATTTTAAAAACCAGACATCTTACTATATTTTTTGTCTTTCTTTTATCCATAAATAACGACCGTTACAGAAAGGGAGATATTAAATTGAACGATTTCTTATTAAATATTGATTCTGTCATAACTACAGGAGGTTTGTAAGGTTGGAAATATGTTTTTCAAGTATATACTTGCGATTTGGTGTTGGTGAGTGTTACAAGGTGGAAGGGCCGCTTAATAAATCAAGTAGTGATGCCGAAGGTCCCTTGTTGCCGATGCAAGAAGGGTGTGTTCGACACCTAGGTGTTAATGCCAAGCTTCCTGCCGGCGGCTGGTTTATCGTTTAAATTCTCCACTCGATTATGTGGAGACGTTGTGAACGATGTTGGTACAGTTATGCTGGCTAGAGGAGAGGATGGTACCGCCTTAGTTGTAGCGCCACTTTGCCGCTTCTCTAAATAATGGCGTGCGGTAGTGGAGTGATTGTAGGAGAATGGCCACATTAACATTCATACAGTGTACCAACCGCTGTGACTTAGCATGCTCCACAGGGAGTGGAAACATTTGGAAGGTCCCGCTGTACCCTCACTGCACATTCTTCTCCCTTCTACGCTCCTTCTACAGCACTCCACCTGGCCGGCTGCTAATCCTGGCAATGTCACCTTACCTACTCTCTACACCTTCATTACTCATTAAGGGCACCAGACGACTGATTTTTTTATTATTATTATTTTCTTTTGGATAGAAAACAAAGTAATTTCCGATCTGCAGACCTGGTTTCGGAAATGAGAGTCCACTGTTAAACCTTCATTTCTCTTCTTTTCAGTATGGCCGTTGTTTTTACTGTTTATTGCAGACGCTAAATCCAATGGAGATGACTTGTAGTCGCCCTTATGGAATACGAAATGAAGGCTTTTATGAATTTTCCGTCTTCTCCATTGTATGCAATTGTCTGAAAATGGAAAACTTTTGTCGTAATTTTCACATCACACTTTAGTAGACATTTAGGCGACATTTTCCAACCTCTTTTACTTCTACAATTGTTTTAATTCAGAATTAACATAACAAATGTAGTAGTTGCCAGGTCTAATAAGTTGATAAACTTTAAGATGTTTTTTTATTATGAATGTATTTCTTGATGCGAAGCAGACCTCGGACTGCTATGAAATTCTCTGGGAGCTCAAGGACATCCTTCTAGCCACCTATTTTCTAATTTGGAAGTCTTACTTGGTGATAGATGTTTTCAAGCGAAAGTGGAAACTATACCGTTCATACTGATGCAGGAGTTCTGCAAGGCAGTATCTAAGTCCTATCTTGTACACAATACTCTCTTGAGACATACCAATTGATCCTAGGCTGAGGAAAGCAGTCTAATCCAACATCCATGATCCAGTAAACTAAATCCACTATCCAGCCTCATCACTGTTGGAATGTAGTTACAGAAATTGGCCATAAAATTGAAAGAAACAAAATCTGAATTTATAAATATCTCTCTTCGGCGCATCACTTTCCCTCATATCTTTCAAAATCAAATTCAGCTGTTGAGATATAGAAAGTTGAATTTTGCAAGCTTTGTAAATCGTTCAGATTTCAAATCTCTATAGCTCTCTTCCTATTGTTCCGATTTTAATTAATCCTTTACTGAATTTTAGAGATAAGACTGCTCTGTAACTGGTATAGATTGCAATGTTTTAGTTATTATAATTTACGAGATATAGGAGGTTAAAAGAGATTATAGGGTATTCATATTCCTTCAAATTTCCAACCTTTTCTATTTTCGTATTGTTCAGATTTTAATGAAATTTTTACTGAATTGTGAGGCGCCACTGTAGCCGAGCGGTTAGAGGCGAGACCTGTGTAGCTAATGTGTATTGTGGCACTGGATTCCATTCCCTGTCTTAGGCCTTGGATTTTATTTAATGGTTAATAAAAGAAATTTACTGTAAAGTATTTTTGCTAGTCGCGTCCACGACACCTAATTGGTAGTTGGACGTAAAGCCCACCTATATAAATAGGCTTTTTGTTTCCTTTTTGCTGAATTGTAGAGAAGGATTCTTTGGGGACCGCAACTCTAAGCATCTTTTGAAATATCTTTCCAGTGATAGATACAGTTCCAGATTAATACCATATTAGGATATTAAGAAAGTAGTGGTTATTCCAAATGTTGAAAATCTTTGAAGCAGATATGTACCTTTACACATTAGAAAAAAAATGAAAATCAATCCAAAAGGTACCAAAATCGCTTTATCAGTCTTTTTAAAAAGTAAGTTATAATGGTTGATTAAACGCCAAAAGGTTCACAAATCAGCAAGTACCCAGCATTTCTATAATACTTCATTGATGTCATTTAAGTAATTTTACTGCATTAACTTTTCATAAATATTTTTTTGAATTTATTAGGTGTCACAAAAACCCAAATGCTGGCGTTTTTTCATCTATAAAATATTTTTTTAAGAGATCCGTTTCATTTAATTTTGATTGATTTTAACTGGAGTTATTTAACTAGAGATGCACAGGTTTTTAATGAAACGTTATTTAAAAATAACAGAAAAAAAAAATGGTGCTGAATAGATCAAAACACTCTGCATAAGTTTGGAGATCAAGAATGCATTCACCAACATTAGATTAGATTAGATTAAATTAGGGTGGCCTCAAGGCCTGCACCACCGCGACCCCTATAGATCTATTGTGGCTCCCCGGCTTTAGAGCTCACCTTCCAGACCCGTCCGTTTAATCAGACTCTTAATTCTGGAGAGTGGCTCCTGGGTAAAGCTCTCAGGCCTTGGTTTTTCCTCCCCGAGAAGTAACATCCTTAGCCATACGAGCCCCTCACACTGACACAACACGTGCAGTGCCGTTTCCTCCTCTTCCTGACAGAACCTACAAAGGCTATCTTCTGCCAGGCCCATGCGATGCATGTGTTTTCTGAGCCTGCAGTGGCCCGTTAATAGGCCTACAATTATCCTTATAGCCCCACGGCCTTGACGGATTAATTCTGCGGTCAGCCTCGGCGAATAGCCTCTGATGAACTCCTTTGCCTGTCTCAGCCCAGTCACCACTCCTGAGCCCTACTCTGCACCCATACATTGATGGCCGCAGACTTAACACATTTCGAAACCCCAAAGCAGGGCTCCGGGCCAACGAAGTGTCCCGCAGAGCCTTCCCGGGCCAATAAATCTGCCACTTCGTTCCTCTTGTGTCCTGAATGACCAGGTACCCACACTAGAAAGACCTTATTCTGGTCACTAATTTCCTTCAGGGCACCCAGACAGTCCCAAACCAGCCTTGAATTGACCTGGTAGGAACTAATTGCCCGTAGAGCAGCCTGACTATCCGAGAAAATTACGACTTTAGAGTTAATAATTCCTCGCCCTTTAATCTCGGTAGCACAGAACCTAATTGCAGCTAGCTCAGCCTGAAAAACTGTAGCTAGTTTTCCTAGGCTAACCGAAAAACTACATTTCGGTTTCGCCCCGTACACTCCCGCTCCTACTCCCTCCTCCATCTTGGAGCCATCTGTGTACCACATTGAATCTTCTACAACTGGGGGTCCACTTTTCCAAGCCTCCCGGTCCCCAATACAGACTTTGAAAGGCTTGTTGAAGTTATATTTGGGAGTCATAAAGTCCGAGGGCAGGCCCAGAATTGGGTCGGCCTCCAGCTCCTCGTATAACTCTTGATACGCTCCTCCATGCCTGACGGTGATGGGAGCTTGTCCTGTCGTAAGCCTAATGACAACGGCCTTTGCAACGCCTTGAATATATATGTGCAATGGGGGCAAATTTAATAAAACCTCTAAGGCCGCAGTAGGGGAAGTCCTCATGGCACCAGTGACACTCAGGCAAGCCAGCCTTTGAATACCACTTAGTGCCGGAACTCCACCCACCTGCAAGGTTTTCGCCCACCACGCCACCGCCCCGTGTGACACCATGGGTCTAACCACACTTTTATAGATCCAGAGCGTCATCCTAGGGCTTAATCCCCAACTTTTCCCACACAGCCTTTCGCAGCATCCTAAGGAAACCTTAGCCTTGTGGGAAATCATATTTATGTGTGAATTCCATGTAAGCCTTTTATCGAAGATAACCCCAAGATACTATTCACCAACATACATTTACGATTTAATTTTATTTTTTGACGTCATATTTATCTGCAAATTTATTACGTCAAAAGGGCGCTGAACATCGTCGGTTTAAGTTCATCCATCCATTAAGATGGTTGACACTACTCTTAGTCAAGTATACCGCGTTAAAAATAGTAGATAATGTGGTTAATTAATGTTAAATATTATTATAGTTAGCTATTGTATTGGTACATAGTTTTAGGCACAACCATAATACAATTATAGATATTTCTTACTTCATTTGTCCTTAGATCGATTACCCTGTTTATATAACAAAAAACTGATTAGGATATGCATTTATTTATGATAGCTATCACTGCAAACGTAATTTACTAAATATTCGATTATAACACATCTTTACAAGCACTTAATTAAAGGGACTGCATTTAATTAAAGTTTGGAAATGAATTACTGAAATTTCGTTTTAAATCCGTACTTCATACTATGGCAGTAATAGACCAACTCCAACTTTCCCTTTATTTTATTTAATGACGATTATTCAGAATGAAGGATATAATAAAGGTAAATCACCAGCATAATTTGGATTAGAGTTAGAATAAAGTGCCTTTTTATTACTAATAATGACTCTATTATTCATATTTCATTTTATTCTATTCTATTGTAGACTTTTATTCTAGCTGTAAAATTCTTATGAATGAAAATGACCAGCTTTGTGACACCTTATAAATTCTAAAAAATTATTAATGAAATGTTAACGCAGTAAAATTACTTAAGTGATATCAATGAAGTATTAATGAAATGTTGGGTACTTGCTGATTTATGTACTTTTTAGCGTTTAATCTTTTACTTAACTATTTAAAATGCAAGTTTTTGCTAAAAATATTTATGTTTAATTTTGTGAACAGTAATTTTGTAAACATGCAGCACCACATTTTCACACTCAATTTTAGTTCAAAAAACAGCATTGTGTAACAAAAGTTGTGATGTCCATTTTCCATGGTTGGCAATTTTTAGTTTTCATCAGCCTGTCTGTCAGCTATTCATGATGGAAAACTATTTTTTTTTACAAAGGATCTGTTGCAAATAACTTTTGTCTCAATCAAATTTATCAAATATTCATAGTTTGATCATAACGTTCGTTAGAAATTTTTAAAACCACTGCAGCTTCATGTAAATAATGTATAGCTTTGTATTCTCTATTTCTTTTTTTATAACAAGTTTTTTAAAGCTTGTTTTTCCTTTATCTCTGGTTTAGACTTCAGGTCTGGCTGATGGCGGTAGGTATCTCAGAATAATATCTCACTGTTTCAGCAACACTGGTGTTTTGGTACGAACATTTTTAACCTAGAATCTCCTTGATAAAGCAATGCAAATCTTTTCTTCTTATTCTAAGAAAACCAATTCTTTATACATTCTCAAAAAGTTTTGAAAATATTTGGTTAGTTCAGGGGGTCGGCAACCTATTTTAAGTAGAGAGCCATTTCTTCTTAAATAATTTTAATAAATCTTACCAAGAGCCGCAAGGATGATAATTTGAGTAAAATTCCGTAGTTCATTTGTATTCACAAATTATTATTTTATGATATTCAATAACATTTAAATGTATTATGTATTATTTTTATAAGTTGTATAGTAAATAAACAATAAATATTAACTTAACGAATGAAAAGGCGGCAGTCACAATATAAATCAAGTACTTTATTTTAATATTGTATAATTCTATTCAATTTCGAACCTAAAACATTTAAAATTATTTTTGAAAAAACATCTTTAATAAATGGAATTTTCATTCGTTTCAATAAAATTAAAATATACAATGTATTTTGGGCACGCTGAAGAGCCACACAATTTGGATAAAAGAGCCGCATGCGGCTCGCGAGTCGCGGATTGCAGACCCCTGGGTTAGTTGGTAGCTGAGGGGGACGCCTTGAGTTATCTTCTTTAGTTTATTTTATTATATATTTATATAATATAACTAACTCTACACAATAAATAAAGTAATCGCCTATTTTTTCAGGCGGTGCTTAACGCCCAACTACCAATTAGGGGTCGTGGACGGGGGGCGGAAGCTCCTACTTTACTATAAACAATTTTTTCTAACAAATAAAAAGTAGTTTTTCCCAAAAAATTTTACAGCTATTTGTTTTAAAACTTCTCAAATTTCACAGGAACTTGAAAATGTCTGACCAATTTTCTATTTTAATTTTTTTTTTTCCGGCGCATCGACGTCTGTGACTATTCGCGCCTATTTATTTTTATTTTTTGAAAATTTATTCTAAGAAAACCAATGTATCCCCGTAACATATTACAATATGAAGTAACACTAAGAATCGTAAAGATACTTTACGCTAGTTGGAAGCTAATCGCAAATCAAAGCCTAACTCTTAACTGATCTTGCAAACTTTTTTCTGTACTTCCTTTTCAAGGTCTCGAAGATAACTCGACCACTAACCTGGTCACGGACGCTGTAAGACACTTTGGGATGATTTGAACACCCATCACTTTCGTTCGAAAGCTGTTGCTTTCGTTTCTGTATGATTTCTACCTAATTGAGGGGGATTTCCCATTTATTGAATGATAGCTCCTTCTGGCCACTCCAATGCAATCATTTATCTCTCCTTCAGCTGGACTTCGCTCACGGTCTGTGAATCCGAAGAGTTCTTTAATTCAAAACTATGGAGGTGGCAGGCAAACGTAAAATGTATAAAAATGGCACAAATAAAAAAAAAATCGCAATACGATTATATGGCTAAAGTGTTAGTTAAATTCTTTTTGTTTCTGTATGCCTGATGTCAAAAATACAATTCAGAAGATAACTGGGCGTGATTGATTACGCTGTATTAACAAAGGAAAATGTATAAAACGAAAGGAAAAGTAGAGTTTGATTTTGCAGGATGAAGGCGTGAGAAGGATAGAAGAAAAAAAATATCTAGCTGAATACGAGTATAAGAAGTGATGGCAGGATTCATCAATTACATTCGTTACCACTTGTGTTAACTCAAAGTGGGGGTCTGAATGTTAGCTGCTCAGTGATCGAACTTAGACGCGCAGTGAGAAAATCTAATATGTACTACTCTCACGACTTGCTGTTGCTTTCAAAACCATGTTTTTTCAATCTGAATTTAGGCTAAAAATTACTGTCTTCAGGAGCATACTGGAAATCTAAATTAGTAGAAGAGAGAGTTTTCCTTAACATCAATTTTTATAACCAATTTAGTAAACAGGTCGTTTTATTAAATTATATAATTATTGGTGAATTGTACAAGAAGGCATGGTGGCTTTCGCTATTTATTTTTGTTCAACATTTTATTTTAGTCGAAAACCCACTCTAATTAAGTGGCCTAAAGAAGTTTTATCATTATATAGATCAGAACGCTCAATCGATAAACCAGGTTTCGAGGCTAAAAGGAGGCAATTAATACTACAAGTTTTTGGAACAACTGAGAGATTGTAACGGAAATGCTGGAAAATGTATGAAAGATTTTTATAGCGGGATCGGGGATCGGTGAAGTGGATATGTGCGTGGAGTGTTAAGTGATATATCCACACTCAAATCTTAGGTATAGCTGCTAATTATCTGTAAGGAAATTTTCAAGCGTAAGGAAATTGTCTTGCGTGAACAAAAAGACTCTCCTTGGCGCCCTTCGAGACTCCAATGTTTAGAAACCACTTCGTCTGAACGGTTAGAAGTACTGGCCGCCATGCTGAGACAGATTGTAATACCGATTTTGATTCGTGGCCTTGGGATTGGATATTAATAAAGTAATGCCTGTATTTTCAGGTGGGTTTTACGTCCAGCAACCGAATTCAGCATTGGATATTATTTTTATTTCTTTCTTTTTATTTTTTTAAATCTTTTATTGCAATTTGTGACAGCAACGGTTGTTGCAACAAGCAAATGTGTTTAAATATAATGTTATGAATGAAGATAGGAGAAGGCACCCAGTGGCAACATTCCATTAACGTGGATAGATGCACTACACTGCTCTTATGAGGAGAGTAGATCGCGGGGCCATCGTCTCTTCAATCTCCTTGGAGGATTACCTGGTAATTTGGAAGAAGATAAGTTTTTGATTAAAGGATTAGGATGAGCTGCTGTAAAGAAATGAAATTTTAAGAAATGAGTTTTAGTAAGGTCGTTAATGAAAGGGATGTTGAGGTCATCATAAATGGTGAGGTTAGAAACAGAATGGAGCATAAGTAGTTTTCGTAGCATTTTTAATTGTAAAGTCTGAATGCGTAAAGAATTGGAACGTTTAGTCGATCCCCATACTTCGATGCCCTATGACCAAGTAGGTCGCAGTAACAACAGGTATAAGAGTCTTTTGTTTTGTAGGTTGAGTTTAGATCGTTCGTCAAGTAATCTGGCGAGAAGTTTATAGTTGGTTAGTTTCTTGTCTTTACAGTCTAGTATGGGAATTCTATGTCAACCGTTTGTCTAGGTACAGTCCAAGGTAGCGTACTTTGTCCACAGTTGGTATGGGAGTTTGGTTCAAGATGATGGGAGGTAGGATTTTCCGTCTTAGAGTAAATACTATATATTTTGATTTCGTAACGTTAATTTTGATTTGCCATTTGATAAGCTAGTCCTGTAAGTGGTTGATGTGCGTTTGAAGAGTTCGTGTAGCGATAAGAGGATCGGAATGAGGAAATAAGATAGCAGTATAGTCATCAATAGGAGAGGATGGTATTTGGGTGTTGAGGTATATCTGCTGGAGTAAAGAAGAGGACCTAGGACACTGCCCTGAGGAACACCAGTTCGAGCTAGATGGATAACAGAGTCTGCTGCTCCACAGTTCACTCTGAAATATCGATCTTGTAGGTAGGATTTGAGGATGAGGTAGTATTTGTGAGGAGGAATCTCCCTCAGCTGATACAGTAGTCCTTCGTGCTACACCCTGCCGAACGCTTGAGCGACGTCAAGGAAAAAAAGTATATTATTTAATATAAAAAAATGAGAAATTTGTAAAGAAGTTTTAAATGCTGTCCAACCCTGCCACATTTTAAATAATTGAATCTGTAATAGTTCCAGACTGATTGCCTAAACAAAAAGCCCAACCGGTCTGACATTGCTACCATGTAAAGGAGTCGTTTTAATTACTTATTACTTTTTCATTACCTTAACCCTAAATCGCCATCTAAGCTACATATATCCTAATTCTCTCCCTAGGGTGTTGTTTCAGTAGAACGGCTGAATTAGGCCTTACAAGACCAGGATCTCGGGATCCCGAATACCGGAATCCTGGACGATTTTTGTCCGTAATTAAAAATCGGTATTTATGTAAAAATACCGGTATTTTTGTATTACATTGGTTGATAAAAATTGAATTTATACACAATTTATCATTTTTCAGATAAAGAATTTAATTTATTATCTTCAATTATTGCTGCTCTTACTCCTGTAAAATTAACAGTAGATGCATTATGCCGAAAAGATGCAAATCTTTTGACGGCTGACGCTTCTTTGACATTTATGTTAAATACTCTTTCCCAGCAAAAATCTACAATTGCATTAGAATTATTGGAAGCATTAAAATCTCGAATTTTACTGCGACGAACTGAATTATCACAAATATTTCAGTATCTGCAAAAAGGCTCACAAGATGTTGTAGAAGTATTTAAACGCATATCGAAATTTACAATCATTAAAAAAATTGTAAGCTTAACAAAACGGCTCACACATGAAAATCTAGAAGATACAGAAGATATGGAAGTTGTGCAAGAAACATCCCTTCCAATATCTTTTCAAATTAGTAACGAAACAATATTAGAATCTGACAAGATAAACGTAAACGCATTAAAGAGAAAACTACAGGCAGCAATAGACGAAACACTAAATACTTCACCCGTGCCTGCGTTTAAAAAAATTCCAAGTCTGGAACAAAAAATAAAAGATGAAATTACTTTTTTTGAAAAAACAGGAACCAAAGGAACGTATTTACAAAATGTGTATGATTTCTTAATGACAATAAGAAATGCCGACAAGTGTAGAATCAGAAAGAGCTTTTTCAGCGGCTGGTTATATTTGTACGAAAATTCGGTCCTCGCTTGATGATGAAACGATTGATTGTTTATGTTTTTTAAGAGCATACTTTAATAAACAAAACGCAAGTTATTAATATTGTTTCATAAATACTTTCAATTAATTATATTTTTCGCTTCTTTAATTACATAATGCCATGCGAGCCTATTATATGTAAAATATAACATAATATTTAATATGTACTTTTTTTATTTGCACGATTTTTTTATCTATTCCTACTCTCTATGTAATAAAATTAATAATATCTACTCATTTCAGAACAATATTTATTAGATTTCAGCAATTATTTGTTAACAAGTCAATATAATATCTGATGTAAGTAAAAATATAACTAGTAAATTTTTTATTAATAATACCGGTTTTAATACCGGTATCCCGATATTTCAAATATCAAATACCGGCATTCAGATTTTACTTCGGTATTGTAAGCCCTAGGCTGAATTTTAGAACTAATTCGATGTTAGGCACGACCGAATAAGAGTGCTATTAAAAAACGTACTTTAAGTATAATTTAATATAATGACCTTTATAATATTGAGCTGTTTACACCACTAAATTAGACAACTTAAAGATACACAATTATAATGGCAAGACAAATTGGCATAGGTGCAGGTAGCGTGGTTAAAAGTTGAATGTAAATTTTTCTGTCTGCTGATAAAGTTCTTCTTATTATAGAAGTTGTTTACATCGTTATCTTTTTTCCACCCTTGTAAGGTCTGAAGTGGTTATCTTTTATCCTCAATTTTTTTGTCTCCTTCTGCTATAATTACATTTACAACAATCTGTTTTTAATTTCATCTTAGATGCTCCTGTTTATATAATTCATCTAACCAGTTAATAACCAAATCAATTTATTATTTTTTAAAAATTAATCTCATTAAAATTCTGAGCAACTTCACAAGTGATTTCTTTTAACTCAATGGAATTCCAAAAACACATCCCCACCTCACGCACTATTCACGTACATTTTGTTCTTTACATTTCCTGGCGGCAAAGAAGCAGAGTGTTGAATAGACCAGGAAGTATTTTGGAGCTAGAAGAACTGGAATACCGAATCTGGATTCGTCGTGGGTTTAACATCGCCTCGCTTACATTGAAACGTTACTTTTTTTTGTTGTTGTTGGTCGGCGCGCGCGTATGTAGAGTGCATTGAGTGAATGTAAGCAATGGGTGGTGGGAGGAGGTAGAAGAGAGGAAGACACGCACGGCACATCATCATTTGGCGCTCACCTCATTGTGCGTACGCGAGTGAGATTTAGTTTGCACACACCACCCTCTCCCGGTAAGAAAGTGCGTGCGCGTAGGTCCGCAACCCTTCCTGGCCGCCGACCTGGAGGTTGCCAGGTCTCCGGGACTACTCCCACTGTCACCATGTGTACATTCCCCATTCTTGTCGCTTACAACCTTTCACACGCACACCATCACACCTAGCCGAGTGTATTATATACCCCAAATCTTATACCAGCCTGTGAAAGAGTTGGCTGGCTTTAAAATCCCAGAGTTGTGTGCCAAGACAGTAAGCTCAGGTGCCATAGGCGCAACAGAAAGAGCAACGTAAATAAAAGCAACGAGTGAACTTACTTCCCCTACATTCCTCTTTACAAAGACCTTCTCGCTTGCTGAGCGTCTGGCTGCCAAAAAGTGTCACACTCTTATAACCATCACATGGCTATAACCTTTTTTTACCACTACCCCTTAATATGTTTCCACATAATTTATGTTTCTATCTGTACCCGTACTTGTTGGTTTCACTACTTGGCGTATGAAGAGGATGGTTCTATTGAATAGCAAGAACTTGAAAGGAACGTCAATGTTTATATCGGAAGATTTTCCACCTGAGGTAGTAAATAAACGTAGAGAACTTTTCCCTCAAATGTTAGAGGCAAGAAGGAATGGAAAGTTTTCTGTTATGAAATACGATAAGTTAATTGTGGAAGAGTTAAATGCGTCAAAACATGAAGCTCCCCGTAACAAACGACAACTAAGTAATTCGCCAAAAACTTCAGGAAAAAAAGAAAATAAAAGCGGAACTGAGGTGGAGAAAGAATTAGGTGTATCGACACAACAAATACACAAGCGTAATAAAACTAATTTCCATTCTATGAGTTTAGAAATGGATCAGGGTAAAATTACTTCATTCTTAAGAAGAAGTGACTCATTAGGAAGTCTGAATTTGGAGAAATTAGTTGCAAACAAGAGGAGCACACCTGACAAACTGGGAAATCTACAGTGCCAGGTACTTCGGAAAAAGGAAGAAATAGGTGAAATTTAGCAATTAAATGTAAGTGAATGTAAAAATAAATTTGTTAACATACTTTCATATAACATTAGTGGCCTTTATAAGAAAAAATATGATTTGGATTTTCATAATTATGTAAAGAAATTTGATATTTTCCTGTTTTTCGAGACATTTGTTGAAGTTGCGGACTATTGTAATTTTGAGAACCTATTTCCGGGATATGTTTTAAGGTGGGTGCCCGCTGTGAGAAGGTCTGTTTTTGGTAGAGCTTCCGGAGGTTGTCTATATGGCATAAGGGGATGTAAACATTTGCATTCACGCGCTAAATTTATCCTATTAATAAATGAAGAAGTTATACAATTGAAATTGGGTAAAAATAATAACTGTTATTTAGTGCCAGTTTATCTCAACTGCAATAATTGGGACAACGATTTCTCTAGATTGTACAACCTAATTTTGGAGAATCCAGGAGCAGATTTTCTCTTATGTGGGGATTTTAATGGCAGATTTGGTGACCTTCAGAATTTTTCTAAAAAATTATTTTCGCATAACCCTTTAATACAAAATAAAAGAATTTCCAAAGACACAGTAATTAATAGTAATGGTAAGAGACTGATTGAGTTTTTTGATAATTTTAATTTGGTTGTTTTGAATGGACGGGCTAGAGGCGATTACGCTGGTCAATTTACATTTATTGGAGGAGCAGGTAGCTCGGTTATAGATGTATGCGCAGTTTCATGTAGTTTGGTTCCCTTTGTTTCGAGTTTTAGTGTCGAACCCCATATATTTTCTGACCACTTGCCTCTGGTACTGAACTGTAAGTTTAATGGTGAGGATGTAAAACGGCAGGTATTCCCTTTATTACCGAAACTAAAATGGATAGATCAATATAAAGATAAATATACGGTGAATTTGGACGAGAAGCTGCAAGATTGTGATTTTGAGTCCCTTACTGTGGAGCAACAATTAAATTATATAATTCAAATAATTAAGGATTCATCTAATAACAGACTATACAGTGTTAGGGGTTTTGGTAATCTCCCGAAGAACAGATGGTTTGATAATCAATGTTCGAGAGCTAGGCGCGGGGTTTTTAAACAATTGAAAAAATACCGAGCTTCTGGATTGGAAGAAGATAAAACTCTCTATTTAAAACTTAATAAACAATATAAAAACGTATGTAAAACAAAAAAGAAGGAGTTTTATGATGACTCTATAAAGAAGTTGCGGTGCATTAAAGATTCTAAGAGTTTTTGGGAGGTTATTAAGACCATTAGGGGAAGTACAGTTAAATCTGTCGGTAATATTTCAGTTCAAGATTGGGTAGACTACTTTAGTAATTTGTATAATCCTCCACTGCTTTCGGAATGTGTAAGTTATGCTCAACCACTCATCTTAAATAATGAATTAGATAAACCGTTTACTACTGAAGATCTGAAAAATGTTTTAACTAGTGTTAAAAATAATAAGGCTCCGGGTATTGACCGAGTACCCTATGAATTTTTCAAAAACAGTTCGGAACTTTTCCAAAGACAATTACTTAGAACATATAACACTATTTTTGAAACAGGTGAAATTCCTACAAACTTTAAAGAGGGAATTATTTTTCCTCTTCATAAAAAAGGAAATTTAAATTTGGTGAGCAACTATAGAGGCACTTCCTTTGGAAATGCTGTAGGAAAGATATTTACTGGTCTGCTCTTAAACAGATTACAAAAATGGGTTGTTGAGGATAATATATTGAGGGAGTCACAGGCTGGTTTTCGTCCAAACTATTCTGCAGTCGATAATGTGTTTAATTTAGTTAGTTTAATTAAAATAAAGCTAAAACAAAAGAAAAGTAAAGTGTTTACGTTTTTTATAGATCTATCCGCTGCTTTTGATTCTATTGACCGTCACGCTCTGATATATAAATTATGTGAGTTAGGACTCTCCACAAAGATGGTGCGTGTGATTGAAGGGTTGTATCAGGGGTCGGCCAGTGGTGTATGGTGCGGAGAAGGGATCTCGGAATTGTTTGAAACTAAGATGGGGGTAAGGCAGGGCTGCCTGCTGAGTCCTTTATTATTCGCTTTGTTCATTAATGACCTCGAGGATTATCTTCCGGATGGTTTATACATTGGCAATATCCATATTAAGTTGTTAGCGTATACGCAGACGATATTGTTTTGATTTCCTCAGATGTAAAATCTTGACAAAAGTCTATCAACGCATTTGAACGTTACTGTGAAAAATGGAATTTAAAACTTAATCTTTCAAAATCTCAAATCATGGTTTTTAGACAAGGGGGAAAACCAGCAAAATTCGAGAAATGGTGGTACGGAAAAGAGAAAATCCTGGTCGTTAATTGCTATAAATATTTGGGTGTCTTACTAACTCCTACTTTGAACTTTAAAAAGCATTTATTTGCGAGGCTTTCTAAGGCGAAAACTGGGCTTAATTCTATTTGGAAGAAGGTAATGTTGGAAGCAAACGTAAGTTTTCCAGCAAAACACAGAGTGTTTAACTCAGTGTCCCGTGCTGTCCTGTGTTATGGAGCTCAGGTATGGGGTGGTAACTTGTATGTTGAAGTAGAGAAATTGCTGAGGTTTTTTATTAAGAAAATATTACAGTTGCCTCAGCATACGCTAACATATTTTATACACCTCGAAACAGAAATATGGCCGCTCTATATACATACTCTTAAATTACACCACGACTACATAATTAAATCGTTAAATCTCGCTACAGATAGATTACCCCGGTTACTGGCACAAAAAACTATTGATAGTAATACATATTGGTTTAAAGATATTCAAGACACATTAGTCAAATATAATATAAACATTCAAATAGATTTTACTGATACCATTTCTTTGAAAAAACAGTTCAAACAATTAAGAGATGAAGTTCTAATTCAACTACAAAATGAATATTTAACTGCAGCTAGAAATACAAATAGATATTTATTGTATAAAGATTTAGATTATAATAAAAGTTATATATATGATCTACCACTAAGTGATGCGATATGGGTTGCAAAAATTAGAGGAGAAAGTCTAAATGTAAATGCTAAACCAATCAGCGGCCAGTTGGACGCTTCATGTCCTCTTTGCTATGTCTGTGACAGAGAAGATGTCTATCATTTCATAGCAATTTGTCCAAAGCTAGCCGGTGTTAGATCTAAATGGTTCAACCAGCAGCATTTAGAAGGGTATCAGTTTATGAACTATGTTTCCGGAGATGACTGGTATAGGCTTATCGGCTACTGTAAAGAGGCATGATGTTAAGGCAGAGTTTATTGTAAAGTCTTCATCATGCATAACTTTGTTTTCTGAGTATACTGTTGATTACGTTAGGTTTTGGTTTAAAAAAAAGAAAAAAAAAAGTTATATTAAGTTGATGTGATTTAGAATTATTGTTTATTTATTTATATTAATTTGATGTTATTTGAAAGATTGTTTATTTATTTATATTAATTTGATGTGATTTGGAGGATTGTTTATTTATTTATATTAATTTGATGTGATTTGGAGGATTGTTTATTTATTTATATTAATTTGATGTTATTTGGAGGATTGTTTATTTATTTATATTAATTTGATGTGATTTGGAGGATTGTTTATTTATTTATATTAATTTGATGTTATTTGGAAGATTGTTTATTTATTTATATTAATTTGATGAGATTTGGAGGATTGTTTATTAGCTTATTTATTTGATTTTATTTTTATTTTTTGCAATTTATTTATCGTTTGCTTTTTCCTATATCATAGAGTTGCAGCTCCCTTGAACCCCTCGGACGGTCATTTGACCATGTAGTATATTGTCTTGTTTTTATGTATTAAATTGAGATTGTAAATTCTTTTAAATAAAGACAATTTATTATTATTACAGAGTCAGTAACGTAGAAAATCATTAATACAAAAATAAACAATAAAATACACTAAATTCTTTATAATTATTGAAACTTACGTGGCTATGCGGGTTGGTTGAGTTACAGAAACTAAGAGCCAGAACTGGAGAAGCAGGTACACATATATAGATACACGGGAATTTTGGTAATTACAATGGGACAGATAAAATAGAATAATTACAACAAAAGAGTAAATAATAAGAGTAATTGTTGAAAATATTTCATTTAAAAAATAAACAATGTTTTCAGTAAAATGGCGCTTCTATTCGAATGCTTTCTCTTTAATTTGGGAATTTTACTCAGATTTTCCAATTTTATTGATATTGCCAGGTGATAAGACCGCATAAATGAGACTTTACGGGAATATTGATCCCAAATCTCTCCCAGAAATGCATTAAGAAACATTTTTCTGTAAAATAGTTGCAAATTAAGTTCTTTTCCTACCAAGATGTTCGCCTAAACAGGGTTTCTAATACCAACTGTCCAAACAGTTCTATCCTGGGCAGCGTTACCTGTTTTTAACCTTCTGACTGGTTGCCAGTTTAGGGTTTTTTTTTGTGGAGGAGGGAGACGTGCATCATTCATCCGATGGACATTTCCACAACATAGTAGTGTTCACTCATTAGTTTTATTGTATCTTAATAGTCTGTTTCACGTCAACGATTTCCGTTACGACAATATTTGGTGATCTACCAAATATTGTCTTCCTTAATCACCCATTTCCATCGCTTTGAGACTCGGAATCTTGTGTGACAATGTCCGTGCCTAGGATTCATACTAAGCTTTCCTCTAAAGTGAACACTTTTGGTTTTGTGGAAATGTTGCGCGGTTCCAATTTACGAAATTTAGCATCGGCTCTCCTTTATAACCTTCTTCTAAACATCTTCCAAACAAGTGTCGTCTTTATTCCAAATCGACACCAGCTTAGTTCCCCTAGGCTTGTTTGGCCTTCTACTAGCAAATTTATTTTATAAATATATTATATTTATATAATTCTGTGAAATGAAATTGGAAATAGTGTAGACCATAGAATATATTTCCAGTTAATTTACTAGATAATAAGTAGAATTAATATACAATACTTTAATTAGAAGAAGTACAGAAGCCATAGGTGAATATATATCGTATATTCATTTTTAATAATCATTAACTGAAGATTAGTTGTTTTGTGAACTCTGAAAAGTTTAAGTTGTTTAGTAGTTAAGGTAATGTTAAGCCATAGTAGCTATTGTACATTCAAATTTCAAGTTGTCAGAAGTGGTATTATGTTTGGGTTTATTTAATGAAACCAGTTTACTGTAAATTACTGTTTTGCTTTGTTAATATAACTAAAACTGAAGTCTTCAATACTAGTAATATTTTACCACACAAATGCCTAAATTAGAAATATCTGACTTTAGATTTTTCTTAACCATATGGGAAGGTGAATAATTTTTCTGCAACACACTTAGTTGAGACGAGATGCTAAAATAAAGAAGAAAAAAACCGCTCTTAATTTTTTTCAAGGCAGCCGCTGTTACATTGTTAAAAAGGAAGTATTGGGTGCTGCATTTTGGTTTAGTGACAGGAAAAAGTGGCCATAAGTAGACTGGCATACCTTGAAAAGTGCCTTTTTCGCTCAAATTGTAGTCATAATGAGTCTATAAGTTTACTTATTACGTTCCATACTCATTTGTCTTTGTCCTATTGTTTGAATCATTAAAATTGTTATTTTAACTAATGTAATGATAGTTAGTAGTCAATGTTAAAAAGCTTTAGTGTTCATGCATGAACCAGATGAGTTCCATGAACAAATATTGCAAAGTTGACAGTATTATTTGTTTCAATAAGGTACTAAAAATAGATAAAATTTACAAAAGAGAAAATTAATCAAGCGCAACTCGACTATCAAATGCAGTTTTTTTTACGATCAACCCTTATGCAGTCCTCCGGACAGTTTTAAAAAAACAAAAATGCACAAAAGGTGTCCTGAAAAAATTACATGTTATTGAGTATAATAACTTTTACATTGAGTATAATGATATTCTTTCTGACTCATTTGTTATTATTAACTCATGCATACTCATTTGCTGCACATTATCATTGAAGTATTTCTACGCACTACTCGCAATCCAAATTTGATTGTTCTCTTGTTGGTCTGTGAAATCATTAAAGGTTGACTTTACTTTTTATTCATGTGTGAAAGTGGCTTAAGGAGAGATCAGCCGGCGATTGACAACAATGTTTTTACTCGAAAAAACCAGAAAATCACGATAGATTATGGAGGTTTTACAAAATCTATTTTTTCAATATAAACTGGCATTATTAGGTTTAAATTGATAAAGCTACAGACAACAGAGAAAAGTTCAAAGCAATTTCTGGAGAGACCAATATAGTATATTATCCTTTGGTGACAACATTATTCTACATCGCACAGGGGATTGTGTGAAAAGTATTCACCAAATCCCGGAGAAGTACAGTTTATAGTAGGCTCAGCCAGTATAATGGTCATTTCAGAAAGAACACTAAAGCATTGGCTTCTTGTGGAAGGAGCAAGAAACAACCGTGGTCTCCGAAATAATAACAAGAGAACATCTCAAGAATCAGGAATAATATTCCAGGAACTCTGGTGGATACCGATTACGAATTACTGGTTAACTTTAATTTTAAGTACCTAGGAATAATACTCTCTTCAGGACAACAATATCTTCCTCAAGAAGGATTAAGCCATTCGATCCGTTTCCTCTGTAAATCGTCAAGAAAAGTCAGTTATAATAATTTACAATAGATTTCGCTAAAGGGCAGACACATTACAACAAATAAATAATATCATTATAAAACAATTAAAGCTACAAAATAATTTAAATCCTCAGACAAATATATAGATATAAAATTAGAGTTTCTTCGCCGATGATGGTACATCCGCTTCTTCAAAAGGCACCTTACTTCCTCTCCTCCTTAATGCGCGAACCATCGCCCTCTGTCTATTTGTCCAGTAAGGGCCACCCTTTTTTAATTCATTCTTGATATTTTTGCTTCTGCGATGGTCCAAGCAGCGTGAATACTTTGACCGCTCCCTAACAAAGCTTATTTATGCGCATTTGAGCAATTTTTGACAGAAATATTGTAGGAATTGCACCTGGTTTTTAAAATTTGCTCTTTATAAATGCTTTGTAAAATTTCAGATAAGAATTTTTAGTGAACCAGACGATGATACACCAGTAAGTCCTTGGTCCTTACAGAAGAGCACGAACCACTCTTCTTACCTAGCTTGAGGAAAAGTCTTAAGAAAAATGAATTCCCTCTTGGGAAAAAACATCCTGATAAAATAAAAAAAAGTGAAGAATCAGGAGAGCTATATGGCCATCCCGATCTGGTAGCCTAATTACAAACAGATCTGCTACTGTGACCTGTAGAGAGGTAAGGAGACCGGGAAGTGCAAAGAGTCAGAAAAAATGCTCCGAATGAGATAAGAGAAATGATGAGGAGGATCAGGACGAGGAAAGAGAAGCGAATGATCGTGATAAGCGTAGAAGGAAAGCGGAGCAGGAACTGGCCGTAAATAGACCATAGTAGCAGAGGAAGGTGAATTTACCTTTTCAGTGGAGCGAGACCTAGTAATGTTCGTAACGGCGCGTGACTCTTGGCTGTACCTGGCTGGAAAGATGTTCGTACTGCGCTCTAGCGGTGCCCAAACAGTTTGAAAACTTCGAAATGAAATTCCCCTTGCATTCTTTTCTCAAATATTTAAGAGAAAAATTATTGTATCCTTAAAATGGCCAAATTGGATTGTTAAAAAAAAAAAAATTACATCACACGCAGAATCTGACATTTATTTGCAATATAATTTACTAAATATTTATAAACACATTTTTTGAATGCATCAAAACCACCCTAACTGACCACAATCTCTATCGACACGAATAGAATTTAATTAAAATAATAATCTCCCTTTATTACATTTTTTAGAGCAAAATACGAAGTTTTTAGAATTTGTTATAGATCGAGTAAAAAAGTATTAGCTAAATAATTAAACAATAAAAGGTTTAACGCGCCAAAAAATGGTAGTAATCCGCTCAAGTTCCCTATCTAGGTGGCCAGTAATTTTTTAAATTAAAATCCTTAACCCTTATTAGGGCAGTCCTAAACAAAAAATGTATTTTTTTTTGTTTTCTAGATAAAGTAAAATTCATACATTTTTTAACGACTTCCTGTAATAGTTTATTTTCAAGCGGTGTACTGTAGAATACTTTTCCCTTTTATCGATTAAACAGTTCGATCACTTTTTTAGGGATTTAAAATAAAGTTTAAAAAAAAAAAAAGAATTAAATACAACAAAATCTGCTGTAGATTAAAGTTAAAGTAATGCCTAATTCCGCAGACAGGCTTTACATCCAAGTACCAAATTAAAATAATGCTACAACTCATTCGCCTTTATTTAAATCGTAAAGAGTCATTATTTTCAATTTCTTTGTCGATTTTCTGGTCATTATGAAATGTTGATACTAACTACGAGTTTTTGTTTTTGAGTTTGTAAGAAAGATGAAAATTATCTCATTCATTTCCTTTTTTTTTAGAGTTCTAACTGTAGTTACAATATTTTCATTTGAACCTGTACAATAAATGAATAAATAAATAAATGTGTTACGTGCAGAGCGTCGCTATGAAGGATATCCGCTGTTCAGACTTATACCAGTCACTAAATCAAACAGGGATGATTATCTGCAGCTAACACGAGCTTAAATTAGCATGCATAGGCAATCTATAGGCAATCTTAACCTTCGGACAACAACATGCATTACAACGTTGGGTCTTTTTGACCCAATTCATTTTTTATTTGCAATAATACCTGTTTGACATTTAAGGAAATAATAAAATCAATATTTTCAAAAATCAGACTTTTATTAACGTGGTAGTGGAAACAATGAATTCTAATTTATTAGCTGCATATCAAAAAAAGTACTTAGTAAATTTTAAAAAATAGATACTAAAATTTACAAAATTCAGGTAACTCCAAGAGACAAAAAATTGAAAAACAGACACGAAAAAATAAAATAATTAGGTACCTAGCATTTTATATCATTCTGCCCCAAGGGACTAGGTAACTAATTCTCGTCCATCTTCAATAGTTCCTTCCAGTCCACATCGAACCCACATTTTTTCGTTTAATTTTTTCGTGTTGTCTACAAATTGGTGAGGCACAGATATCGCAGGAATTGTATGTTTTCCTGTCGTTCTTGCACAGATGGCATCTCCTTCTTGTCGCTGTTCGGCCTCGGCAAGGAGGGGTACGTGCAGCTTCCAAAGATTCTGGAAGCCCCAGAACTGTTCTTATTTCGGTTCGTACAGTTTTGGGTAACTTTGTGTTGTTCATTCTCAGCTTCATGAAAGGCTCCGCCAATGAGAACGCTAATGATTTTAAAAAGTCGGATCGGATGGTTCGATTCACTGGGTTGTTATTGAACCATGAAGTACGAAAGTGTTTATTCCAGCAGCATCTAGTACACCAAAAAAATAGCGCATTGGCCATCTTCTGGAAGCTCTTTTGGTGGAATAGCTGTGGCATAACATGTCGAAACATCGACTCCACCTTTCGTCAAGTTGTAGAAGTCAATAATGTCAGGTTTTTGCGTGTTTTGGTTCACAGTTCCAGTATCGTGCATCGATGACAGCAGAAACAATTTAAGAGGGTTAACAAAAACGTAGAAACC
Source organism: Rhodnius prolixus (assembly GCF_049639745.1). Lineage (NCBI taxonomy): Eukaryota > Metazoa > Arthropoda > Insecta > Hemiptera > Reduviidae > Rhodnius > Rhodnius prolixus. Next base: position 20,920,097 of record NW_027411592.1, read on the forward strand.
TTCCAGGAAAAACAATAAAATGAATAATTTATAAAAACAGATTATTGAAAAAACCAGAACATATTACAGAACGTGGGGTCATATTGACCCAGTCTTAATGTACTTAGAATTTTACAAAGTCCTTACCCTCTCCCATCACTGCCAACTGACGTACGCGCGTTTTAGGCGCGCGCGGGTCAAAATGACCCGTACGTTGTAGTCCGAAGGTTTCTTCCAAGTTTCGCTAAAAAATTTAATTTTTAATACTGTTCATTATTCTTGGTGACTGATTTATAGTTTCAATTGGATGGAAAAATAACTCCAGTTTCAGACATGATAAACTTTGTTATGCTGAGTTTTCAACCTAGGGGCTAGGGTCATCTTCAGGGTTATGGAACATATTTAAAGTGTGTTAACAATAATTATATTACAATGAATATGTATAATGTAACGAAATATACAAAATTATTTACCTAATTGACAATGTACTATTTTACATCATTAGAGGATTGGTGGGTCTTCTTTCTTGTCTGTTCATGGACTGAATGTGATCGGTCTGTGTGTGAGATATATGTTTGGTTGTGAGGAACAAGTCAGAGTTGCCAGTTGTCTAGTATTTTGTAGTAAGTTGGCGTATATGTTGTTTAAATTGTTGGTGTTAGCTTTGAAATTTAGACTGTTTTCTGTCTTAGACATGTACTCGTATATCATTTCTAGCACTTTCCTTCTCTGTTTTAATTTTTATTCCAAATTGTTGAACACTTAATTGGTAACAAGTAACTATGTTAGTACCTTAGAGATAGTCAGTCACTGATTTCTCCTTCAAGAGCTTTTGCAGCATCTATACTGCGCTCAACTAAATCCTCTGTACGTGCAAGAGGCGATATTTTTGCTGGGAAACTAAAAAAGAAAAACTGAAAGTCTGATTCTGGCGAGTCAGATGAAATAGAGGGGGAAAAAGAAAGTACAGTGTCTATAATGGTATAATAAGATCCTGTCCAGGTAAGCAACCAGAGAGGAGAAACAAGTGAAGAAGAAGTGATGAGAAAGAAGAAGTGGTGGTTGAGGACTCCGTTATTACGACCAGAGAGGCTTAGGAGGCTCAGGTTGAAGGAGAGGAGGTAATCTGCGGCACAGGAGGGAAGAGCAATGAAAGGAGGATTTGCAGGGAGAGAGAAACTCGAGCCTTGACAGCGCGTAGAGAGCAATATATGAAGGTGTTGTGGCAACGATGTCTGCGGTAAAATGAGGAGGAGATTCGACTGAATATGGGTAAAAGGAAATGTGTGTATTATATTATTATTTTCCCCTAAGAGGGGAGAATAATTCCCTCAGGCATCATACAGCAACTGCCGCCCCATCATGTCTCAGCCCCATTCAATTGTCACAGATCTTAATGAAACTTTGTGAATCATTTTCACTCGCTTGTTACGCTGTACTCTTCGTTATACCTCTTCTCGTTCAAGAGATATTAAGAGTTAAAACAAGAATCCCGCAGTGATGTCAGCGCGAACACTCCAGAATTGAAAATAAAGAATTATAATAAGTCACAATATGAAAATAATATAAAAGCAAAATTTAATCTGAACAACAAATAGAAGAAAACCATTTATGGTTAATCTAGCCGAGATCAATTGAACTCACAATTTATTTATATTGAAAAGGAACGCAATAAACTTTTGAACACTAAAAAAAATTCACATATGAAATCACACTTATAAACCTTTAAAATTATTTAATAATATTGTAGAATAACCGAAGGAATGGAAAATTCCTTCACTTAATATTTTGGTTTCTCATCTTAATTTTAATTTTGTCTCTATGCAATTACGTAAGAAGAGTTTTTAATCAAGTTATTCGAATCATTAGAAAATATAACTTCAATTACTGAATTCCCATCTAATGTTGATTCTTCAATTCCATCAAAACAGAATTAATTTCTTTGCACCGTTTAAGTGATAAACATTTCGTGCGTGAGTAAAAACAAGAAAAACTTATTGTAGTTTATTCTAAATCAGTACTGTCGATTACTACGGAAAAAACTTACTCTAGTAAAAATATAATAATTTATTTAGTAAAGATTTTTTTTAAGTTTAAGTATTAAATGCATTTACCAAAGTAAATATATCAATAGTTATTTATTTAACAAGTGTGGAAAGTAGTACTTTTCCTCACGCGAGGCAGGGTTTGCATGCACGAGCGAGCGAAGCGATGCGAGTGCAAGTGCAAATTGCCGAGTGTGAGGAAAATACTTTACACTAGAGTTAAATATTATATTTTTTCTGCAACCATTTATTAACTAATAAAATTAAAAATTTCATTTTTACAGTCTACAAAAAGTAATTTATTTATTATAAACATTTATTGTTATATTACAATTATTTACATTACTTATGTATTTACATTACTTATTACATTTTCTGCTGTTTCTTTTATTGATGGAGGAGTGTTTTCTAAACAGGCATCACTAGAATCCATTTTAAATTTCTATAAGGTAACACTATAACCTTTTTAACTGTTATAATTAAAAATATCTAATTATTTATTAAAGTATTATTTTTATTTCTATATTCCTTTCAATTTTTATTTTATTGTTTAATATTCGTTTTTTAATTATTTAAATAAAATAAATTTAAATAAGCTTATTAGAGTTTTACAGAAAATATTTATGTTAATAACAAAACTTCTTATATCAAGAAAGCACAATAAAGTTTTTCCACTCACTTATGCGGAAAGTGACACTAATGGGAATTTCCCCCCACTAGTGTGGGAAGTTGGGCATTACACAGCTGATTTTAATTGAGTAATGAGAACTTCCCTACATGGTTGCAGAAAAATACAAATTCACTTGTACACCAAACACCACCAGAAAGGTGTTCAGTTTTCATTTGTTTAGTTACAAATACGTAGAAATAATTAGAAGTTATTTTTGGAATACATTTCTTTAGTTTTATATGAGCGAGTGATGGTAAGCCGAAAAATTTTACTTCGAATCTGAATTTTGGTGTTACTTGTTTATCTCCATGGCATCTTTTTGTAAAATGAATTAGATTTGGCCGAGGTTCTTGGTTTTTGAATGCAAAAAATGGAACAGAGCTCAATAAGTATTAACTCTTAAGATAACTCTCCTCTCCGGCCGGGCTCCTGTCCACCTGACCTTGCAACAGCAATCCTCTTCCTTGTACATATCTGGAGCGCTATATTGGGCTCTTTATAGACAAAAGACTCACGTGAAACCCACATACAGCCAAGTTAAAAGACAAGCAATGACGAAACGTGCGAAACTGCTTTACAGCTTCTTAGACGACGCTCCAAATTAGCCATTGCACTCAAACGCTTAATATACAGTACTATCCTCAAACCTATGTGGACCTACGGACTAGAGCTGTGGGGTTCAGCCAAACCTATAAACATACGGACTGTACAAACATTTCAGTCAATACTACTTCGACAGATAGCTGACGCTCTTTTCTACGGGATTAACCTTACTCTTCATAACGACCTCAACATCCCCATCGTACACCAACTCGCGAAGACTAAATATTAAAAATTCCATACTGCTCTCTCCACTGCTCCAATCCTCTAGTACAGTCTCACGCCCTCTCTGATATCCCTAACACGCCGACTGAATCGCTAGAGGCCCTGCGACTTCCTCGTAGATTGAAGGCCTAAAAATCATATCCTGGGCAGTTTCTCTCCTCCTGCCTTTCACGCCTCCATTTATCCTTCATACTCCCTATTTACTTATTCTATATTATACATATTGTAAATAACGAAATAAATTAAAAAAAAAAAGAAGATAACTCTTAGTTTTCCAACCCCGTGTCTAGGCTAGAATACAAAACCAAATTTTAAGATTTGTAGCATTACAATTTTATGTAAGCGTTATACCTGCCTGCATTGAGAGCAAAAAGGTAAAGAAGTTAATGTCTCCAATAGAAAAGTTTGAACAGATTATTTGTCAAATCCCAAAAAGAAAATATAGATCTAGTAATTTTGGTGTAAACGATAAATTTAAGAAATTGATGTCTTAAGCCTACTTTTAAATTTTCGCAAGTATAATGTGAATATATGTTATAATGTGTATTGCAGAATTTTAAGATGATGGTGTTTATGTAAACATCATTCCACATTATTGAAAAATTCAATTTACTAAACAATAAAAATCAATACAATAATTTAACATGAACTCTATTAATTATTCTATTATCTACTACATTCTATAATATGCTACTCTATAATTTTTAATACTATAAAATGTTCATTATTTACTAAATTCATTTTGAATAAATTGATAATAAGGGAATTCTAAAATTAGTTTACATGAAATATGCATCAGGTACTTGAAACTGTGCTTAAAATCAACCTATTATTAGTACCAGCAACATGGACAGAGAAAATAATTGTAAGTCAAATTCTAACATAAACAAAAACTAAAATCGTTTTTACGTAGAATAAAATCAAAGCTATTATCCAGTTCTGCTAGCCAAACTATATTTTCATCTGGTACAATAGTTCCAACCTGAGCAGAGATACAATTTTATTACAGCATACTTATGTAAATGAATTACCACAAATATAAATGGAGAGAAGTTTCGTAGAAGTGCCCAGTTGTTTTCAAACAAAGATTTAAAAGTAGGGCCTTAATTAAATCATCTTTGGAGAGAATTACAAATCTAGTATGTACTGGCGGAATTTTGCAACCATTTCTAACAGTTAGACATATAGAAATTCAACTAAACAAAGAAACCAAAGTGCTCTAAGAAGGTCAAAGTTGGAATTATCAAACGCATTTCATTCATTAGCCTTGGGGGCAGATAGTTGCCGGTAGTGATTGGTAGGCAAGCCAAGCTTTGAATCACCTTTCACGTCGCCATCAAAACTTCGGCCTCTTTAATGATTTAGATTTTATAACCGTAGGATATATTCATTTAGAAATACTAAAAGTTTTGCTTGCGAACTAAGGCTCTGTCTTCCAGAGACTGGATCTGGAGAGAACATGAAAAGAACTTGGTAAAGTGTCCCGGGGGGTCAAATTCAGCAAGACTATGATGTCTTGGTTATGTAAACAAAGAGCCAAATTGTCTCTGTGCCTGGGCAGAAGTCAGATTACTCTGATCACAGGCCTAATCACAGGGCATGGTAGGTTCAGGAAACATCTGTTCAAGGTGGGGCTTATTAGCTGGGATCCGTTGTGCAGATTGTGTCTGGAAGAGGAGGAAACGGCGTCTTACTTGTTGTAAGACGAGTGATTGCGCTATGAAACCTTTGGATCTTTGGGACCAAAGGAGAGAGTAGCGCAAAAAGAACTAGTAAGTCCTCGACCTCTTTAGTAGGGGAAGTTACGTCTACTAGATCCAAAGGGAGAAGGCACAATAAGCCTCTTTTGGCTGCGATGCCTTGTGGCACATGATCCGCCCTGCTATTTTATTCCTTAAATCCTTAAGGCTCTGTCTGAAGTGTCGTAATCTAACGGCATCTGATACTCTTTTTTATTACATTCTACTCTTGTTTTCTTAAAAAATGAATTCACGCTACCCTTTCTTTATCTGGTACATTGGTGCTACAATCAGCGCGTTGGCGCTATTAGTAACACTTCAAAACTGAACTATTAGACACTAGGGAGGAGATCACAAGGTCATTGTCTTTTAAGACGTCTTGTTCGGTTGTCAGGAACAGTTCTAGAAGAAAGTTGTTGAGTGTGATTGCAGCTTGTTTCTTTCGTACGCCTTGATTAGCATCTTTAGTAGAAGGCGTCTTAAGTAAATCAATCTCCGAAAGAGTACATTTTAAAGGAAAAAATCTTAAGTAACGAGCTGGAATGCGCCTCTGTATCACGTCCCATTAGTTTTAACTCTTGAATTTATTAATCCCGTTACTTCATAACATAACTTATAAAGTGTTCGTTTATATAAATTATTATAATAGAAAACATTATTACAATAAACGTTTGGTTGGAATTATTAAATGGGTCGAGAATAAAAGTAAAGAAATATGAAGAATGGTCTTTTAGCATGAAAGAATGTGGAGATTTTAAACATTCTTTCAGAGTCTTTTGTGATTATTGTTTCATTTATTTTTCTTTCCAAAATGAATTACTGTAAGAATGTTTGGCGTGTAGCAGAGTACATACCGTCGCTATAAAACAGTGCGCTACCAAATCTGGTTTTAAAGTGGAAGCGGAAGAAGGATTTACTGGTTACTGTGTGGACGCTGTAGACAATGCAAATAAACTGTTGTATTTGCTTGGGAACTTTGGGTAAGAGTATGAGATGAAACACAGAGAAGGTTGGCTGTGGAATATTGTATAACTTTCTGTCGCCCTACAGCTTGATACAGAGAGCTTGAAACGGAGGCGGCTCTAGTGTCCAAGACTTTTCCATTGTAAGCTTGTCTGCGGTCCCTTTGTCAGCCACTTCTCTTTCATTTTAATCAAGAATTTAACATTCTTTTACTCTCTCTAGTGAAATTTAACTTGACTTTCATAATTTAATTAGGTAGCACTTTTTTTTTAATTTGAAGTATATGTTTATTAATTAATTATTGTGCAATTTAATAGTATATCTTACTTCTATTTACAACTCTGTTCTCCCAACAATCAACTCCCAGATGATCCTAAACCTCCACATTTTCCAATTGCTTACTGCCCTTCACCATTTCTTTCATTCATGAAAGAAATATTGGAAAAACGCTTCTGTTCTTGATACTAAGTAGCACTATTGTTCGGGCCCCTTTTTCGACATTGCCCAGTCAGGTCTATCATCCGCATTTGCTGATGAAGCTCAAACAATTTCTGGCTAAAACAACATGTCTTTTTCTTCTCTAACAGATACTTTTGCGTTAATGAGGGCTATAGTTACTATCCCTTAACCTTGTGCGTGCTCTGGTGTTGCTCAATCAATTCTTCATTAACCGTTTGATTGGCAGACGCAAGCACATGTATCTGTCTAAAATATAAGCTAGTTGTTGATATAATATTGGCAGCTGGTCAGAAGGGGGTGTAGTATTCTTAGCCTCCATAGTACTGAGGCAATCAAGTCTTAGAACACTACCCAGAGACCATTCGGCTCCTTATTAAAGCGCCTTATTCCTCAAAATAACTGAGGTAACACGATTCCCATAGTCACTAAGGTAAAAAGACATTTTTTGGGTTCCAGGAAGCCATTTGGGAAACTGGGTAGGAGCCACAATTATCTTGCAGCATCAAGAAGTTAGTAAAGATCGGTGTTGGAAGCTAGCGATCACAGTAATAATAATTGTTATTGGTCCAAACTTTACTTTACAAATTAAAACAAAAAAAGAAGAGAGATGGATAATAAATTCCATGATGGTAAATATTTGCAGCTACATGTGCAAATAAAGAAACAGAGTAAAAATCTCTGTCAAGAATGCGCATATTACTGTATTGAGAAAGACATATTAATTTGTATTCAATTGACATACTCTTTTCCAAATAAAAAAGGAAAATACTTTGAGATCGAACGCGAAATTTAGGCGAGTAGCACTAATTGAAAAATAACGTAGGATTCAATTTTCGTAAAAATGAAAATCACTCAAAAAGAAAACTCCAGTTAATGCAGTCTATAAACAATGTGCACTATCTTTCAATTAATTTGTTAAATCAAAGTGCGCTAAAAGTAAATATCATATTTATAAAGGGACCAAATTGAACTAGAAGAGAGATCTGGATGTATTTTTAGGCGGTTAATTTTAAATTCTTCACTCTGAAAATAAATATTGAAAATATCAACATTGATCAGACTTTGTTTTGTTTTAATCAAAGTTGGACAGTGAAAGATTCTTGAAATAAAAGTGTAGAGATAAAAAGGAAAATAGACAATCCCAGTTCATCCTTTTTACAAAAATTTATTATATTGGTAATATTAAATGCGTGATCTCGTAATTCGTTGCATTATTTAATATTATTAATAGCATTAATAACGCATCTATATTTAAATAATTTAATCAACCAAAACACTCATTAACTACTTTTCATTATATTAATTAAAAACATTGAAATAATCATGGAAATAAGTCTCCTTTTCAAAGAGGTTTCAAAGGTGGGAGTTATTTAGAAACGTTGGATATGTAAATAATAACGTTATTGAAATATAAACAAGTTATTGTTCCAAGAAGAGTGAATGAAAACAAAATAATTATAGAAAGATGTAAATTTAAATTATTTTAATTAAATTAATTCATTCACATTTACGAGGTGTGGCTGTTAAATAACGAGACTGATGCTGCTACAAAAGAACTATGCATGCGCCAAATCCTAACGACCTGGCAGCTGTGCAGCGTAAAGCCTTCTCTTTCGATTGCAGCGTCTCACGTGCTTGTAGAGAAATCTGTCTGACCGGAACCGTCCGTTTGTGTAAGAGGTGTTAGCTTCGTTTTGCCCAAAACATGATACTACACATGTAGTAGAGCAACGAATCGTCGTGAAATTTCACATCAAAACTTGATAAAACCGCTACTGAAACTTATCTTTTAATAAAAGAAATTTATGGTGATGAATGTTAATCACGTGCGAGAGTTTTTGAGTGGTTCAAGCGTTTCCAAGATGGCCGAGAAATCGTCGGAGATGATGACCGCCCGGGTCGCCCTTCTACTTCCAAAACGGATGAAAATATCTATTATATTGTAAAGTTTTTCTAAAAAAACTTAAAAAACTTTACTTACACAACTAATGCCTGCCACTAGTTATTAAATATGTGGGTTTGATTAAATAATAAAACTCGCTAAAGTTGTAAGTAATAACCTGATTGATTCACACATTAACATTAACTAACATTAACATTTACTAGCAACTAACGCTATTCATTACAGTCACCATTTACAACAGTCACAACAGTTTACTGTTACTTACTCACTTCGTAACGCCACAAAACTGTTCCCCGACTGACCACTGGTCCGCACTGCACCGAATTGCACTAGTCTCAGCTGCACTAAAACAGCTCTACTCATCAACTGACTAATTTCCCAACTAGCTACCACTGAAGCACTCCACAACACTGACTCTCTCTAACTATGTCTCAACACTGACTCTCCAAGACTAACTCCAAAACTAACTGATTAACAACTCGTTAAGAACTCCTTAAAACTTGATTAAAAACTCTTAAAACTCAATTGAAACTGACTTCTCCAGCTGGGTCTGCCTCCTTTTAACTGCGTGCCTCCCTCCAACTGGGACTGCCCTCCTCCAACTCTCTGAGCATAAGTTTCCACGCCCTCCTGACGTTCATTGGCTGGAGAAAACATACTGCCACCACCTCAGCTGGGGCCGCCCTCCTCCTACTCTCTGCCTCGCTCCTACCTGTCAATCACTGGCTGGGAAACACATATGCCACCACCCCAACTGAGGCCTTTCTCTTAGCTGGCTTTTACACAGGTCACTAACTCCTTGAACAATCTAGCCCTTTCCTTTCTAGTTCAGGTATAGACCGGCCCTTTTGTCTACACAGTGGTGGCCTGTTACCGGCTTTAGTCGCTTAACCCCTAGAACAAGGCCTTTCTTTTCTGCCACAAGTAGATACCGCCCCTTTTGTTTATGCAGTGGCGGCCTGTTACTGACTTTGGTCGTTCAACCTCTAGAACAATCTAGGCCTTTCTTCTCCGCCCAGGTCAACTTCGTTACAATATTTAATCAACATTACTACCGTGAGGTGCTTGCTCAACTCCGTGAAAGAGTAAGGAAAAAACGACCCGATTTATGGAAGAACAAGTCATGGGTTCTCCATCAAGACATCGCGCCGGTTCACACTGCATTGTCTGTCAAGACGTTTCTAGCCAAGTACAACATCCCAGTTTTAGGCCATCCGCCTTATTCGCCTGAACTGGCCCCTTGTGACTTTTATCTGTTCCCCAAAGTCAAATCTGCATTAAAAGGGACAAGATTTCGGTCCGTTGAAGCTGCACGCGTCATGCAGGTGCTCACAGAAAAAGACTTCCAGCACTGTTTCGAACAATGGTAAATTTGCATGGAGCGTTGTAGGGATAGGGGAGGGGTGTATATTGAAGGTGATAATAACTAAATATTTATAAATTTAAAATAATGTTTTACAGCAATAGTCTCGTTATTTAATAACCACACCTGGTATGTTCAAGATTTGCGTCGCTTGAGGCAGATTCTAGGCCCGAAATGACTTATCCCAAACAAGTCCCAAACTCTTTCCCTTTGCTCTAATCTCCAAGATACCCACATTAACTCGAATCCTGTCAACCCCCTATTCCTCAAATCAAACAGGAGTACATCTATAACTAATCTAGTTTACACAAACCTCGGACAGTCGCCTAAGAGAAGAGTATCACTCTTTCTGCTACTTCTTAAATCTCCCATTGCTGACACAGAGCGCGGTCAATGTGCCTCCAAGTTAACCAGGTGAATCATAACTGGTGGTGTCACCAGATACCACTTTTCTCAATCAGCTCCCACTCGTCAGTGATGTGACTGTATATAGGAATCTCTTTGATTGAAAACTCACAATTTGAAAGCTTGTTTTATCATCTACCATCTCTTTTACTGACACTCCTTAATTTTGGGTCTTGAAATTTTTTGGTGGAATGGCTAACGCCGGTTTTGGGCCAATAAATGGTTGGGATTTACCCATTGTCGCTAGCTTCTGCGGCTTGCTATTCCCATCATGACCAAGAATCAAAAAAGTATACTGTCCTGTAATTTTTCGTTTAATTTCTGCTGGCATTAAGTTACAAACCAATCAGTTCAGTGTTTCAGAGGAAGTCTGACTGTCATAGAAAATTCTGATCTCCTTTAGCTGATAATTCCTAATCATCCCTTATACGCTTTAAACTTTTCACTTCGCAAGAATACCATGACTTCTGATTGAGATACAGAAAACACATGTCAAGGGGAAGGCCATTCCTCTCACCTCCTATCCATTCACCAGTTCCTGTAAAATCGTACTCTGGAAGAAAGGGGATAGCCTAGGCATTAATCAATATAAACCATCTAACACTTATATCTGTCCAATAAAATTATTTAGTTATTTGATCTGACATAACTTATTTTTATATGATGGAGGAGAATAAAAAAAAGTAACTGTCAAGTAAATTTCCAAAACTTTTTGATGGATATACCAACGATTGCCTGAAGGAAAATGGGCCCAGACAACAGCATCAGTTCTTGACTTATGGCGAATCTTACCAGCATCTCTTAAAGTCAGTCAGCTACTCGTTAAGTATTTAATTCTGCTTAAAATTTTATGAATTACTATTAACAACGGCTTTACTTACTTTGCTGGCTTATTTGTACATCCTTCAACAAACCATGAAGTTGGATGTTGTTCAAAATTAGGATTTTTTTATCCAGTTTTATCCAGGGATCCATCTTTTTTACTTGACAGTTTCAGTGCAAATAGAAATGTGATGATGCGGTGAAATAGGTGTCAATCCTTGAAGAATACAGCACGAAGTAGGACGTTATACACTATTGTCTCTGCAAATATAATTTTAGGCTCTCTATAGCTGCCATTTCTATCGTGCAGAATTGGCTTCTATCCTCTGCCTTACAGCTCCTTTTCTAAAGGCCGTTTAATCATGTAAATTGGTATCATTTCTTTTTACTACTGAGATGTTCTTCACTTTGTCTGCTTTGGTATTCCTAACACTAAATAAAATTTAAAATGAACTCTTTTAATTATTTACATTAATTCTACTTAATACAGTTTCTAATTCGGCTACAGTTGCTGGCCCTTCTTCTATCTTCACGTCTTATGCTAGCTTTAGGTTTACAAGCTTCGAGTTACTGCTAATATTACGAATAGACCAGACATATGGTGGTTTAACATGAATCAGCGCCGTAGCCGCCAATCAAGTCAGAATAGAAGATGAGTAACTTCCAGCAGAAGTAACTGCTGCTGGAAGAAGCAGCAGCGTAATATCTATTGCAGAGGTACGTGTTCGCAGACACGAAATACGACCAACGCTTACAGTAGGAATGCAATTAGCTTTTATCCCGTAATCACCCAGAATCATTGATAATCAGAAAAAAAAAACGTTGTGTCAGGCTTCAGTCTATGAATTTTTTTATTCAGACAATGGCAAGGCCATTGTCCGCGTGATCTTTTGAGACTAAATAAATAAAAAAATATATTAATAATAATATTAAAGTAATAATAAAAAACTAGCACGTTTTTAATTAAAATAATAAATTTGAATAATAGAATAATGAATTGTTGTGGGTTCAGTTATTCTAAAGAGGTCGCCGGGCTGTTCACAAAGGAGCAGGGATGTTCGTTGCATAAATAATCTGTTTCCACTATTGTAAGCAAATTAATTCAATTTTTTTTGGTGTCTCTGTTTCCCTGATTATGCCAACATTTACGAATTGTTTTTGAAGATTACCATTAGAATAGCACATAAATTGCTTTAATACTATCTATACTAGAACGGCCGTTATGATAGTTAAATCAGATAATATTTAAGTTTAAGTATTGTCTCCTTATTATATTACTACTGGTAGGAGAAATCAGATGAAAAGCCGAGAATTTGAAAAAGAAATTCAGAGGATTTTCAGCCATAAATACTAAAGTCGAAAGAAAAAAGAACGAATGGGTTGACCTAAGAGTTCTTTTTCCAGGATTCTTTGCTAATCTAACATGCGAAACACTATCTACAAATGTACAGGGAAATATTCACTATGCCTTCAATAATTTACTGCTCTGATACTCTGGCTGGTCGTCTAGTCGTTTATAATTGTCTTTCTAACTCCATTTTTATATATAAGTGATTTGCCATCAGGGGCGGCTTAACCTATAGAATAGAATAGAATAGAATAGAAAAGAAATTTATTATTCTGGGACAATTGTCCCCTAAGAATAAACACAGGTACAATTAGAGGCCTTAATAGTTTGGCCTGTGATTATACAGAAATTAAATAAATAAATAAATATTTACAAAAGTGAAAATATAATAAGTGAAAATGAAAGTAAAAATAAAATAATAAAACAGCAGAAATTAAGGAAATAAATTAAAACAATTAGAATTTCGAGGGAGCTGAATAGAAAGGAGATAACTGAATAGACGGGATTTAAAGATGGATAGGGTAGGAGCATGGCGGACAGATGAAGGCAAGGAGTTCCAGAGAGAGGTAGCACGTATGAGGAAGGACTTGTCAAAGGATGAGGTACGGTGAGAGGGAATATAGAGATCAGATGAGCGAGATCTAGTGTTACGGTAATGGATGGAGGATTTAAACTTAAGGAGTTGAAAAATATAGGAAGGCCTTTGAGACTGGATGACTTGAAAAAGGAAAGAAGCCAAAAAATATTGGCGGCGATAGACAGGAAAAAGCCACTTCAACTCATCGTAGCAGTGCGAAATGCGAGAGTCTCTGGAAATGCTGAAAATAAATCTTATGAAGCAGTTCATGAGGCGCTTAAGCTTAGCTTCAATATCACCAGAAAGACCGCCATACACTAAACAACCATAGTCGAAATGGGGGAATATAAGAGAGGAAACTAGGAGTTGCCGGGTCTTAATTGGAAAAAGGTGACGGGAACTATTAAACTGCTTAAGGATATGGATGGAATGACGAGAGATTTGGGAAACATGGTTTTTCCAGGATAGGTTTTGATCGAAAGTGATACCAAGGTTTTTCACAGAGGAACAATATTTTATTAGGGTATTGTAAAGGAAAAGATTAGGAAGAGGAGCCAATGATTTAAGGAGTGGGTTGGAGCCAATAACTATAGCTTTGGTCTTTTCTACATTCAGGGTAAGCTTATTGTTCGTGGCCCATGCTGAGATATTATTGAGGTCTTCTTGAAGTTTAAATACAGCTTCAAACAAATCCGACGGGGAAAAGGATATGTAAATCTGAAAATCATCAGCATAGAGGTGATACTGGGAATGAGAGATGGAAAGAGGAAGATCATTGATGTAAATTGAGAAGAGGGTGGGAGATAGGGAAGAACCTTGAGGTACACCGCGTGACAAAGGAAGAAGTGAAGAAGGATTACTATCGGGAGTGACAACGAATTGGGAACGATTAGACAGGAAGGATTGGAACCAACGGAGGGTGCTATTGGAAAAAGAGAGGGATTGTAGTTTAGATAGCAGGATATGATGGTCAACGGTATCAAAGGCTTTGGAGAAGTCTAGGAGTATAAGGATAGTAAGTTTTTGGTCGTCAATAGCCGTCTGCAAGTCATGGGTAATTTTCAAGAGTGCAGAATGAGTGGAATAAAAAGGACAAAAGCCAGATTGGAGTGGATTAAGGAGATTGTTTTGTTCGAGGTAATTAGAAAGCTTGGATTGCACTAAACGTTCAAAGGGTTGGAGAAATTTGATAAAATAGAGATGGGACGAAAATCAATAGGAGAGGTGGGATTTGAGATTTTATTTAGAGGACGGACTAGGGCTGTTTTCCAGCAGGATGGGAAAATAGAATTCTGAAGGGAGAAATTATAAATATGGTAAAGGACTGGCAATATCGCTGGGAGGCAGGCTTTAATTAATTTAACAGGAATGTTGTCAGGGCCATAGTCATTTGTACGGGATTTCAGAACTGAGGTGCAGGGTGTGCGCCGCGGCGCTCCCTGAGACAGCTAAGAGCATCGTCTTGGACCATCATGGTACAACAATGATATGGCAGAAGCGGCCAGCTAGCGCGGTGGCGGCAGTTATCAAACGCGAGCGCCCTATGGGCGGCTTCTTTTTCGAACATTTTGTTTCAACTCGAAATAAACCTTATTTCACGTATTTAAAGTTTAGAAGTTTAATATGAAAAAACTTTCTTGTTACGACGGCAAAGTTAATAGTTATAGCCGCGGGGGGGTCAGGCCTAGGGGGCGCCAGGGTTTCATTGCACACGGGCGCTACACGAGCTAGAGCCGCCCCTGATTGCCATATTAAGTTATTTGTCCCAAGAGTCCTTCAAATTCATATTCCTATGAATATGCTTAGTTATATTCTATTCTGTATATTTAAATATTAACCGCTAATTTGAACGTGAAAGTTCAAAAATACATCAGGCATCACGCAACTGTACTCCTTTATCTACATCTTCGAAATCCATCATTGTCACACTATTGATAACAATTTCATGGCATTTGACACAAAAAATAGTAATTAGTAAAGGTTAATTGGTGCGTTTGTATGTATGAAATGTTTGCAGATGTAAGTGTAAGGACCCGTGGGGGCGTTACTCCCCAAGAATTTTTTTTTTTTTTAAGTGCAATTTGTAACCTTTGACTTCCTTATTTTAAGATAATCTACTTTAAAAATCGACTACTGATCCATCTAAAAGAATTTTCAATGAATTAAACAACTTGATAACTAACACTGTTGAGTGCTCGTGAACACGTTTTTTTTGCAAAACAAATGTAATTTCTCATACGAAGATAAGAGGAATCATGGAAAATGATATACCGTTAGAAAGCCCATTAAACAAGGGAACTTTTATAAAAAGTGCCAGCACCTAGGTCTGATAATGATCACATAAAGGCCTAATGAGTTTTCTTAAAAATTTCGATTACTTTTATTTTTCCAGCATTCGGAGGAAGATTGAGGCTGTTTGGAGAATGACTTATGCTTCGAAGTGGTATCAATTTTTAGAAAATTTATCTGTCTATCTAACTGTGTCATCAGAATCGAATTCGGACTAACATACATAAAAACATACAGAGTAATAACCTTTTTATTGGAAAAAAGTAATGATTTTAAAAAAACAAAATTAAAATGTAACTCAAGAACAGTGGGAAATATGAAATTGGCCAAAACGTTATTGAACTCCACTTCAGATGTACTACACATAGTAGGCCTATGGACAATACTTACTGGTTCACCCTGTATACGTTGCAGAACTATACGCTATATAGATAGCGGCTATCTAAATGGCACCAAGTACTTTAAGAGGATTTCGGGGTAAAATTGGGGTGTGCACCGATTCTATAAGCTCCCTTACTGTCGATATTTCTTCAAAACACCTAATAATTCAAGACATTACTCCATTACATCGAGCGAGCGTGGACGTCCATAACGAACAACAAACTCAGAGCAATTAAGGAAACTGTACACTCCTGGAACTCAGCATACAGATCCATTAGTAGAGAGGAGGTTGTAGTGGCCATACCCGGCTAACGCATAGATACCTGATGTGCTGTGAATCCTCTCCAATGCCTGTAACAGCTGTCTGTCCGTGCAGCATATTATCATTGCTGAATGTCCGTCTTAATGAAGAGAGAAACGAAATTTCTAGCAACATTGTGAGGCCCTTGGAAGTGATGTAGCCCAAATAAGCTGGGTTTTTAGGGAAATATATGTATTTGATCAAACAAAAGAGTGTAAGAGTGGAATTGACACCCTGGCAATTGAATGAAGTGTTGGAGAAGGAACGAAGATAAAGCGAGGTGAATACAAGAATAACAGCAAAAAGGAAATTGGTTCGTAAATCGTGTTTCTCTTGAAGTTTCCACCCACATCCTAACTAAAAATGAATATTTGGAAGGCACTGCTTTTATTATTATTATGGCTGGAGATGACTCTGTAATGGTGGATTTTCTACGACTTTAACAAATTATTTCAAATCTATTTATATTTGTTTTTACACAATGTAAAGCGGAGAAACAAAATTGGAAACCAGAAAAAAGTTTTAGAAGGGATCTGAAGTTATGAACTCGTTTTATTGTATGGAATTTAAATTTTACTACAGGAAAAGGAATAAATTCACTGTCTCTCGACTGTGTGTCAGCTGCAAATCTATCTTGAATATCAGTTTACAGTAATTATGGAAGCTGTAGCAATTATTTAATGAACTGACTGAAATTTTATCACAGTTGGTGAGCGATTCTGCCAGTCGGGTCATGTTACAAGGAAACGAAGTAAGTAAAGTAAAATAAAGTAATCGCCTTTTTTTTCAGGCGGGGCTTAACGTCCAACTATCAATTAGGTGTCGTGGACGGAGGCGACTAGCAAACATACTTTACTGTAAATTTCTTTTATTAGCCATTAAATAAAATCCAAGGCCTAAAGACCGGGAATCGAACCCAGTACCACAATGCACATTAGCTTTGCAGGTCTCGCCTCTAACCGCTCGGCTACCGTGGCGCCTAAAAGGAAACGAAGTCTTCACCTCTTTTTTTAAAAAAATGCGGTATTTTGTACTCCTTTACTCAAGGGCCATGACGTCCCTGCCGACATTCCAGCTTAACAACACCCAAAATACTTATTTGGTGTGCTTAAACATCTCTTCCAGAGCCTAGGATGTAGTGCATGTATGCAATTATTTGGATTTGGCATAAACCACAGGGTGTGTCATGGGTAGAAACACTTAGGCGAATAATAGATTTGTATAAGATGACTTGAAATGCCAAAGTCCTGTGCAACTTAAAATGTTGTTGCTCCCTTAACCAGCTAAGCGTGGAATTTAGTTAAAAAAAAAACACAGTGTGTGGAATTAAAATCAGACAATGACGTGAATACACGTCGAATGCAGGGCAAAACAACCAAAAGTTTACAAGATCATAATAGTCACTGCAAGCACTTTTTCTGCAATTTCTGTGGCTTGAGATTACAGAGCTTTCTGTGCTCATTCAAAATCTTGCACTTCTTCATGTATGCATTGCTCTAGTTAACTAGGGACGCAAGAGCTTTTATAAGGAAGAAAAGAGCTTTGAATTCTGTGCAAAATGAAATCATGCTCGAACTGAGGTCTGAACCTCTAACTCAGGTAAAAACGGCATTGCACAAGGGTTAAGAGCTTCTATTTGTGTGCGTAATTCCCAGTCTCTAATGCGGAGACCAAACATGTTACCAACCACTTATCATTTGGCTGGCTCCCTCCACCACCTTCCGTATAAAATACTTGGCATTCTATTGGTAAGATAAAGGAAACATCCCACCAAATAATATTCTTATTGTATTTTATTAAAATTTCGAGTTTTTGTAGGTAATGGCAATTAACGAGTATGCACGTCGAACGCACCGTAACAGAGATTTTGTTTGACGTGTATACACGTGAGCGTTAGTTTGTGAGAGCATACCTAAAGGGGAATAACGTGTATTTCACGAACTAGAGTTCACCATTGTGGGGTCGCTAAAGTTCCTTGTGATTTATCTTTCTAGATCTATATTTTTGTATTTTGTAAATTGCTTAAAGTTTCATTGATTCTAGTCATTAAATTAGTTAATTCAAAGTTTTCTTTATTTTAAATATCTAAGTCCTTACTTTATAATTCTACACCTAAATCAATTAACTAGTCTTGCCTAACTACGTGGCTAATACCAGTTACGCCAAGCAATCACATAGCCTCACTACATATTCCTTCAAGGCTTAGTTGTAATAGTACGCCTGAAGCAAGTGCTTGATTATCTCTTCTGCGTTTATATTAACAAGTTATTTTGGAAAATTGAGGAACTCAAAATCTCATAAACAAACTCTACTTTCAAATTCCGTTCCTTAAAGATTTACAAAAGGTTGTGATAGCTGAGCGAAATTTGAAGTTGGTAGGGTGTTAGCTGAGTTCCTGAGTGGTGGCTGAATAGACTCACGCAAGATCTTCGACTTTTTTGTACTGACTGGGGAGTGATTATAGTTTCCAAGCAATCGACAAGAGAGGTGGCCACTGAATCGCCCCCCGTGTCGATATAACACGCCCATCAAATTTCCTATCGAGATATCTCTTTACATGCCTGATGGTGTTATATCCATCAGTGGCCACCTCGTTCACCGGATTTGACACCCATGGACTATTTCCTTTGGGGATACCTGAAAAACAAGGTGATTATTCATAACTTTTTTCTTTCTTTCCTTATTTCTGCTTATCTAAAAGCATTTCTAAATCTAGGTGTATCAGAATCAAGCCGGAATTCCATCTGTAGATGAACTAAAGCAGAGAATAATAGATACCTGTAACTCGGTTAGAGCCGAATCTATATCTTTGGCAGTAAGGGGCAATTGGTAGGAAAGTGCATGTCTACGCATCTCTAATGGTGGACGCCATTTCGAGCATGATCTGTAACATTAATGAGGAGTAAAATTTATAATAAAATAGTACTTTTCTTCTTAATTAATCAAAAAACCGTTATAATATTATCATTTTGAAATTTCTTATAAGAATCATGTTTTCATTCCTAACTTCTAAAATATCGCTCACAGAAAAAAACAGTTCAAGTAAATTTTTCTTTAAAAAAATAGAGGAATCTATTTCTGAAATAAAAACCGCACCTTCTCATTTGAAAAAATGAAGTTGGTGCCTGTATCTCGCTTCTGGAAGCACCGAAAAAAATTTACAAAGTAAATTTGGATTCCTAACAAAAAACTAAAGGAACACGTATTTTTTAGTTTTTTTCTAGCTATCTTAGTTTCCGAGAAAAAGTCATTATCCATATAACTTGGGACACCCTGTACACTTCAATTTTGAAAGTTATTAATTAATACTTGTGCATTAGCCAATTAGATAAATTATGCAAGTAAGCTTACCTTCCTCTCGCCTGGGATAACTTCCCTTACTGCAAAAAACAGTAATAATGGTTTAATAAAGAAATAAAGAGAACAATTACCTGAAATATTCTTAAAACTTACTCAAAAGATAGTTTTACGTACTTCAATGTTATGCTGGAACCATGAATATTAAACCCTAAAAAAAATTCTCTTCAAATAAGAGATGATGTCGTTTAACCGATTTTTGATTTTGCGATTTACTTCAAATGAGAACTATAGTTGGTACTTTCAGAAAAATTTAAAGAGGTACCAGCCTCTTTTTCAATTGTAAAAGGACGAAATGATCGGAAGTGTAGAATCGACTTATCAAAATATTCTTACAATAACCTAGAATTTTATATTTACATGAACGCCTGGTACCTTAATCTACTTTTCTACAAATTGCCACTAACATTAAGGCACTTATCGTAACGTACAGCCAGCTTTCGAATCCCATCCTCACAGAAGTCTGCCACATGATTTGACAACCACTGCTTGATTAACTAAGAATCCTATGTTAGTACTGAAAATAAAAAGGATATAAAAATGAACGGGGAAACCAATAGACCATTAAACGATCTCAGAGACCCAGAATGAGGTACTCCTCTACCAGTTTAATATCAGGATCTCTGGCAAACTCGTGTTCTCTCGAGCAATCTCGCAAATTCATACAATATGACCTTAAAATGAGAAAATCAGATCAGAAAACTGTGTTAGTTTCCACCTAAGATAGATAAAAAATCCACAAAGATAATCATTGACCGACCAAGTCTTAAAACATGCATTTAGGCTAGAGAGAAAGCATTTTCAATTTTTATTCATTTATTGATTTGCTCTTGCTCACGGTTATCATCCTCCACAAAGCTGTAACTATTCGCTATCACATAAAAGTTTTGTTCCATTTTAAACTGGTGACTTTTATCTCCTGTATTTTCGGTAAAAAAAAAAAAAAAAAAAATGTTATAAAGATACATGTATATTCAAAGAGAGAACTCACAAATCATGCAATGAAGGCAGACTGTTGTGCAGCGCTGTATGTAGTTTGTTTATTTTTTTCAACTTTTAATGGCGGGATCAGTTAACTATAGTTTGAAGTCACACAGAGATTTATAACTCCCTAATTAAACTTGTTCTGTTTGCTATTTCTTTTAAATTATTATTATTGAATTGGACCTATCTCTTTTATAATACAGGAATCGTTATCCTCAATAGCTTTTATTAAAAATATAACCAAACTTTAGGACTTCATAAAATAACTGAAATTTTACAATTTATTCTTTTTTATTAATACAAAATATCTAATATGATTTAATTTGTTCCTCACAGAGGACGTTTCTCAGAGTGTTTCATCAGCTCTTATTACGTCATCTAAAGATTTGATTTACTTTATTTTTTTTAGAACATTATTAGATTTAAATAATATAAGGTAAGTGGGGGGAAGATGCAAGTATCGTCAGATTTTGCATATCTACAACTGGATGACAGCAATTCCTACGTTAAAGTGTGTAGTAAACAACTGTGAATGTGTGAGTATTTCTATTTATATCTAGTTTAATCGTCGTTAAACTGAAAATTCAACTCTTTGAACTTGGTGAGTACCCATGTTATAATATTTCGTTGTCGATTCTTAAGGTTTGGTGACTAGATTAAACGTAACAATTCCGTGATATTTGTGTCGTGTACATCTTGGTGAGTACGTGTTAGCTTGAAACAACATGACTGAAGCCTTAGTACAAAAATAAACCTATGTGGCGTCTTCCTCCAGTGCTTGGGGTCGGCAGAAAAATAAACCACCTATTGAACTATTTCAATTTCATATTGATTCTCATTCATTATTACATTATAATGATATATTTTATAATATAAAACAATTACTGACACACGAAATATAGTTTTTGTATAATACATTAATATTATTAACCCTTGAGCCGTCACCTTATGTGAAGTGCCATGAGCCGTCACCTCGGGTCATATTGATCCAGCATTAAAAACTATTAAATAAAAAGGAAAACTAACTAATATCATGTTATAGGGAAAAGAAATCAAAGACAAATCTTTTTGGCAGCAGGCCCTTAACAACTTAACATTCTAACCCGGGACGCAGAATCACCAGACTTCAATTTGGGTCTTTGCTGAGCGCCGCGTGGAATAGGGCAGTCACTGTTGGAAATGGCAGCGTGGGATTTTCTGCATGCGGAATTTATCCATACAATCCGCAAAAAATTCCAGAACATGCTTATACCATTTCTGACAATATGAAAGAAAATTTGAATGCCACACAAGAAGTTAACGCACCTCTAGCAATAGCTTCAACAAGCAGCAGCGGTGCCATCACTTCTTTTGAAGAAATTAGTCCTATCCCCAGATTTCAGAAACCCAAGCAAACTCGAAGAAAGAAACAAACTGCTGAAGTCCTTACGACGGTGGAGAAATGAGAGGCATTGAGAAGAAAGGCTGCTCTGCCGACAAAAAAAAGGGGAAAAGTACTGCAGAAAAAGAAAAGGAAGGACCGTTCATCTTCAGCATCCTCCGCTCCCGATAATTTGGTAATGACCAGTGGTGAGAGTGACATTAAAGAGGAGGACGACGATTTTTGTATAGAGTGTAAAGGATATTTTTATGATAGGAAGGGCCCAAAATGCTATTGGCTTCAGGGCATAACATGCAAGAGATGGCTACATGAAATTTGCAGCAAAGACAATTTGCATTGCAAAAAATATTAAAAATTAAACAAAAAATGTCTTTTGTTCGGTATTCCTTCCCCTCAGTGTTTAATGAGAATATTTTGCTGTTTACCTAACATTAAATTTGTAATTTTTTCTTTCTCAATTTATATCTTAAGTTATTGTTGCATCTTCCCCCGCATCAACTGGCATCTTCCCCATATGATGGGGGAAGATGCCAGTTTTGACAAATTTCATTCAAATGCATTTTTAATGGTTTTGCAATTAATCTAATATACTAATATATATATGTAATTAAAGAGTAAAAAACAACCTGGACGTTGATACATTTGGTGTTGTTTTTCGATAACCCAGTTTCCTACAAAACGGAAATAAGTGTTAACTGTGGCATCTTCCCCCCACTTACCTTATCCATTCATCCTTCGAGAATATATTATACACCCTATACTTTCCCGTTTAATGATTTGAGTAGGCACTGGCAGGTTGAAAAAAGGTGATTTTCTGATAAATTGAATTGTACAGATTTTTGTTATTTTAAAATGTGCAATAACAATTCGTTTATAATTTCCGATTTCTTGCATTTGAAATATGTTGCTCACCTCCTCCCCGACAAATCGTAACAACAATAACATTGATTTAAAGTGAAAATAATAAAAAACTAAAGCAGAGTAATAAATAAATTTTAGAGTAAAACATTTTTTGAATAACATATCTGAAGCCGTTTTAAACAATCAAGTACAGATTTTCGTTTACAAAAATTACTTTTGTTTTATGGATATAAAATAAACAATAACATATTGTGTTTAGAGTTTTCATTAGAATATTTATTGTATTGTTCATATTTATTTACTATTGTGAAAAATAATAATGTCACATTCAGAGAATTTAAAGGTTGAACCAGTGCAATGAAATGCAAAATACACATTTTGCGTACGACTTGCTTGTTTAAGGTTCAATATTTCATTCTAAATTTTCTATCGCATTCAGAAATTCTTTATCGCCAGTTCCATTTTTTTTTCTGAATTGCATTTGACTCATCTATTATCACACTCCCTTTGGCTTTTGAAAATGATCCAGTTCAATTCGGAAACATAATAATTCTTCAAGCTTACTCTATGTAACAAAATATCTTTTTCAAACACAAAGATGGACAAACTTTACTTCTATTAACAATTCGATATTCTCAAAAAAAAAAACAGTTTGTAGTTTACAGTGCTAATGAACCAAGAAGTACTATTACCCATTTCAGCAGTGCCTTCAAGATCAGCAGCAGTCTCCATCTAACATAGAAAGCCATTCATTCTAGAAACTAATTTCTATCTCAATACTTTTACTCGCTTCCATTCTATTCTCAATTATTGTATTAACACTCCAAATACCAACCTACAAGGGCATATATCTGGCTTAGATTTTAAAGTTCATAACGTAATTTTTAAATAATGGAACAAGTTAATTCTTAGATTACTCCTATTATTATTACTATTTTTATATAACGTAATTGAAGAATGGATTAATTGATCTACTAAATCCGTAAGTTGATATTTCAAAGTTAACTATTATAATTTGCAATACAGGGATAATTATAGGACCTTATTGTTATATTAACTTAAATAAAATAGAATAAAACGAGCTTAGAGCTGGTTTGGGTTTCGGGTGAAATCAATGTCCCTCTGGTCTCTCTCTAAACGCCAAACGTTTCACCATCGATGAACCTGATGTAATAATTAATAATCCTACAAGGTAGTAAACCTTTTTGGAATGAAAAAAAAAAAAAACATGAAAAAATTGTAAATCTTAATAAGAACGATTTGTCATCCATCTTTGAGTAGGTTATTCAACCTTCCATTAAGGGCTTATTAGTAAAAAGACACACTCTAGAAAGTAACCTAGATGGGTTAAAACCTAGGGAACATGTTTATTAAAAAGGATGACGTTTGATATACTTGGGAAACAAAATTCACATTTAACCCAAGTTGCCTTCAGAAAATTTGGACTCTACAAAAAGCATGTGAAAATCGAACTATATTACACAGTACTACAAAGTTCTCATTGCCGCAATAATTTAGGGTAACTGCTGTCCATAAGAAATTTACAGAAACTAAATTATGACATAAAAAACAAAAAGAATTTGCCTCACATACTTCGTAGCTTTACCCTTTTTAATATTAAGTACCTCAATCTATCATAATATTTACATAAATTGAGAGCTAATATTATCGGGGTTAAAAAAAGAATACAATTGCTGTTAACAATTATATAACCAGCGAGGTTTGGCCCAAATATTCAAGACAAGTCACACAGAACAAATAAATAGATTAAACCTAAATTTTTTTTTTTTTTTAATTTATTTGTTAAGTTACACTAGCGCTAGATGCACTATTAGTAACAATGACAATAACTGAGACCACTACAAACTCCACTAATTAGTGGAGTCCTCTTCTCTTCTCCTCAATTCTCTTCTCTTCTCTTCTCTTCTTAATCCTCTTCTCCTCAATTGAGAGGAGAAGTTACCCAGTGATAACACACCCTAAGGCGTCTCTAGGATTAGCTACTCTCTGCAGAAGAGAGAAAATCGCGAGGCCATTGGCGTTTTAATTGCTTGGGAGGATGATCTGGAAGGTGATGAGATGATGAATGGCGGACAAGAGGATTGGTGGAATGAGAGTGCAAGTTCTGATGAAAGTTTCTGAAGCGAGTTCGAGTAACCTGAATTACAAACGGAATTTCTAAGTCTGTGTGGATGGTTAGATTTGAAACGTAAAATGGAGCGTTAACGATAATGTAGAGAATTTTAGACTTAAGAGATTGAATTTGTTGAAGATCGTTGAACCCGAAAGTTCAATACCGTACGTCCAGGCGGGTTTTTCTAGATTCAATAATAAAAAAGTATTTACTTAAAATTTACTGCAAAAGTTTTGAAATTATGAGTTAAATTTGTGCATTAAATGAATGCGTTAAAGCCATGTATATAATAGTGAAATTTATAGGATTCAAAGAATTAAAATTATCTCTAAGCCTGGGTTCCGAAAGGAAGCAAACATCAAGACAACTGATGGTTTTGGTGCACGGTAAACCAAAATACCAAACAATTAGTAGAGTGATTAACGAAATACTGACTTCCCACATTGGGAGGGAGGCTTTTTCTTTCAACAAACGAACCAGCACATCCAATCGGTTGCCTTCATTAATGTGAGTAAAGTAAAAACCAAAACAAAGTAATGGTCTTTCTTTTCAGGGGGGGGGGGGCTTTATGTCCCAAATATCAGTTAGGTTTCTTGGACGAAGGCTGAAGCACATACTTTACTATTAACATGTTTCTAACCAATGAAAAGTAGCTACACTTGGGATTCGAACTGGGAATTGCCCACTTACAAAGCCACAACCACTACATCTCGCTCTGTCCTTCAAGAATGTTATCAGCTTGGAAAGTACACATATATCTAACTTCCTGTTATTGTTCATGACCTATATCTCGTTTTACTCTCATTTAAGTTCCATCAAATCGCCTTTAGGCTTTCTATTCAACATCTTCTTGACGTTTTGCAGATTCTTATAATGGCATCTAACATCAAACAGATTTAAGTCATCGTCATTCTTTATATTTATTTTCTATCACAAAAAGAAATGCTTACTTTCCTTCAAAAGTTCATTTATGTTACTGATAGTTGGCCAGTTTGTCACCTTTTTCTCTGTAAATGACGTATTTTTGCATCTCTGCAAAAATTATGTTGTCTATAATCGCGCTTTGAACGAATTCTTATTTCGGAACTTTTTAATGTTCAGATTACATGTTAATGTTGAAAGTTGAACATTCAATCGCGCGCACAAAGAAAACACTTACTATTATAACAAGGAAATATGAGACTGTGCGAGGGTGAGTTATTGTAGTTCAATTTCCGTTCTGCATTTTTTTTTATTTTCCAAATGAAGGTAACAGTTACACCTACGCAAAAGTGGATCTGCCTTAATTGCGCGTGATAAATACCGAAAGATAGATTTTTTTTTTTTTACAATGAAGATGTGTTAAACCGCTTCTTCCAATGTACATCTACTGAAGACCTTTTTAGATATGACAGAGGGGTTGTAAAGGTATAAGTGTCGGGGAATCACGTGATCGAAGGAAATGTACCAAAGCACGGCAGTGTGACCAGTGGACCGGCACTTCCGCTCCAAAGGGAACTGCTTCTTTACCGCAGATTTCCACTTCAATGGTAACGACGCCGGCTGTACGTCCTACTGGAGCGAGACCCACTCGGTCAGAGAGAGGAACCTTTACTCACATTTATCCACCCATTGAACAAAACAAAAAAACAAAAAAAAACATTGTTTAGAAAACCTAGCATTTTTATTTAACAAATTATCCCCAGCAAGATGTTCAACTATTTATTTTTAGGATTTTAAGGAATTATGGGATAAGATGTGATGAATTTAATAAGCCTAGTTCGTTTCATTAATGGTTAGATAATGGGTTTCGGTTTCATAAATCAGCGGACATAATTCAGTTATCCACATTAACCTGACAGTACATTATCTCTGGGCTACCTTTACAAAACGCTTCAGCTCATGTATGCACGTTATCTTTTACAATAGTACCCAATATGTATCTAAAAACTCTTGCACTAGGAGTATGGAATCATTCAGAGTTGAGGAATCAACTCCGGCAAGTTTATCATCGTAGTGACTGAAATTATCTTAGATTGAGAGAAATACTTCCTCTTGGTAAGTGAGAGCTGGCCAGAAAAAGTAGCTCCTAGCAACCCGAAAAGGCCTATTTTGGCATCCATTAGTTTCCAGTCCTGCTTATTTGATTGTATATAAGAGTCTGATGGTGTTTTCCTGAACAAAGTATGAAGGCAAAAGTTTTGTTGTCCCCGAAGAGTTCAGCTCTGAAGTCGATCATTCCTCTTCTCCAGACATAACACGTGCAGCGCCGTTCACTCCTCTTTCTGATAACCTACATTTTCCCTTCCAAAAAATAAAAATAATAATTAATAAATATTATTACTATTAGTATTATTATTATTATACTTTTAATTTGTTTTACAGGTTCTAAACCTGTAACAAAAGGAGTTGGTTTTGTCCTTATCATTATCAATTATATATACACAACAACAATTCATACAACTTGGTACAAAGAATACAAACAAAATAATGAAGATCTAACGTACAATTAAATTCAAACATTACTCATTCAACAGAAATGACCGTAACATTAGTATATTTTTAACATACTACACACTCCGTGAACGTTTTTATGAGAGTAATCATTAGCTAGTCTTTCCATTTCTGTTGTTAAATTGTTGTTGTCAAGGTTTAAACTTTGCCTATAAATGCTGTATGCAGGACATTCTAAAAACAAATGAGCGATAATAATAAATAAATAAATAAACTTTCCCAGAGGAAACTAGTTAAAACAAAACTACTGTGTGTTTAGTAGAGGATCAGAACACAAAGATTGAAAAGAAACCATCAAACACCTGAGTGCCAGTGAACCTCGCAGTTGAGAATTTTTGCTGGAACTGCAGTAAAATTAAAGTTTTCAAAATTGAGTTTTTACTATAATTTAGTGAAAGAAAAAGAAATTATTTGTCACCGCTTAAATCTTTATAAATTAAATACTGTATTCTCAGAAAATTATAATTATAATTCTTACTTTAATGGAAAATCAGTAGATTGTGTCTTTCGCAATGTGGAAATTTTACAGAATTGAAGAAAAAAAAAGCTTAAAATCTTTGTACTTTGTTCTAAATAACCCAAAGATTGAAATTTAGAACAAAAAAACTGCAGAACCACAGTGATTCCAAATTTTCAGTTTTTTCATTTTATTGCTAATGAAATATACAAAAAGGTTTACTTTTTCGTTTCATCTTTATTTCATTTTTAAATAAAGAAAATTAAAGTTAAGTAGAGCTTAAAATTATCATAATAAGAAACCTCAGTATGGTTACCTTGTAGCCGAGTGTAAATAAGACGGGAGCGAACTGGCTGAAAGAAATAATATAATTCCTTGAGAAGATGCAATCTAAATGATAATCTAGAACAGGTGGTGTCGAAATGAAAATTTGTCTGTTTATTCTATGGAGTTGCTTAGATATAACATAATTACCTAAGTTTTTTCTGTTTTTCTTTTTAAATTTAATTCGCTTTTTTTTGCCTTTTTATAGCGAGATTTTGATTTTTCATCTAAATTAAGACTTCTTTTGAGGTCCTGACAGTCCCAAAAACTGAAATCTATTTTTTCTATTTTGTAGAGGATTGAGGCGCCACGGTAGAGGTTAGAGACGAGACCTGCGAAGCTAATATGTATTGTGGTACTGGGTTCGATTTCCGGTCTTAGGCCTTGAATTTTATTAAATGGTTAATAAAAGAAATTTATAGTAAAGTATGTTCACTATTCGCCTACGTCCACGATATTTAATTGGTAGTTGGACGTTAAGCCCCGCCTGAAAAAATAGGCGATTACTTTACTACTTTTTTTTTACACGAAAAGAACTTGGTGAAGTGTCCCGGGGGGATGAAACTCAGCAAGACTATGATGTATTGGTTGTGTAAACAAAGAGCCAAATTGACTCAAAGATTACTCTGATCACTGGCCTATTCACAGGGCATGGTAGGTTCAGGAAGCTCCTGGTCAAGGTAGAGCTTATTAGCTAGGATCCGTTGTGCAGATTGTGTCAGGAAGAGGAGGAAACAGCCTCTCATTTGTTGTTCGATTGTGTTGCAATCGAGTGATTGCGCTATGATACCTTTAAATCTTTCAGACTAAAGGAGATAGTAGAGCAAAAAGAACTAGTAAGTCCAAACCTCTTTAGTAGGGGAGGTTACGTCTACTAGATCCACAAGGAGAAGGCATAATAACCTACGACACCTAATTGGTAGTTGGACGTAAAGCCAGTCTGAAAAAATAGGTAATTACTTTACTTTACTGTAGAGGTTGGTTAAAAATTTCCTACAAGCTGACAAATTAATGCAATGTACAGACAGGTTACTTTTGTAATCCCATCAATAGTACATCTGATTTGTTGGTGGATTATTTACTAATCTGGAGATTGTTAATAAATAAAATATATTTTGTAAAGAAGCTATTATTTTTGCATTAAAAGCTGCGTGCATGGGAATGAAACTGTATCAGCATGAGGTCGCCCGTTTTGCATTCAGCAGTTCAGCATGATAACGGATAAAGCGATGGGTAGAGGAGGGGAAGGAAATAAGAACCCCCCACCACACACGATCACACTTTCTAGAGAGGAAATGCCAAGAGTTTGGATTGTGGAGCGTCTAAAACAGATTCAATGTGGAAGCCAATCTTATGGATAGCGCTTATAAATAATGTATGTACGGTGCTTGTTGTGGCTTGTATAGCCCTATATATAAGTTGTATTTCTGTAAGATAGCTGTCGTCGTCTTCTATTCCATTCTGCAAGTGACAGCATCTCCACTCTGTTCTTTCACTTTACTTTCTTCTACTGGTATCTTTGGTTTCTTTCACTTACCTTTGTATTGGAAATGTTTTACTATTTGTTCATTTAAAGCTAATATTCTGGACCAGAGGTTTTGCAGGGGTCACAGGAAATTTATATATAAAAAAGAAGAGAAGTCTTATAAATTATCATGAGTGACATAAAAATCTTCATAGTAAGCGAAATGGGACAATCAGATTGGCTAGTGAGTTAAGACGATTGTAACATGGGAACTATCGATTAGAACTCTAAGAACTAGGTTTACAAGTGATTCTTCAGTCCACTTGATATATACAAAAGCGCAGCAATTTTTTTGGGGGTATTTGCTCCAAAAATTAAAGCATTTTTTATCTATTAGAATGATACATTAGCTACATTTGTCTACCAATTTGTTGGAACTGGTTTAAACAGGCTAATCATTTTCACGAAAATCTTAAAAGTAACCAAAATCCATCGTTTGTTCTTTCCTATTAGTTGTGGAACATGGAAGGAGTGGTACAATCTCAGAGATTAGCCAATCGTTTTTGGTAATTATTTCTAGGAAAAATACTATTTAATTTTTTTTTTACTAATTTTTCCCCCATTGGCAGGAAAGAACATGTCTATGTATCTCTAATGGTGGAGGCCAGATCGAGCATGATCTGTAATATTAATGAGAAGTAAAATTTATAATAAAATAGTACTTTTCTTCTTATTCAATAAAAAAAACGTTATAATAATATCATTTTGAAATTTCTGATAAGAAATCATGTTTTCATTCATAACTTCTAAAATATCGCTCACAGAAAAAAACCGTTCGAGTAAATTTTTCTTTAAAAAAAATAGAGGAATCTATTTCTGAAATAAAAACCGCACCTTCCCATTTGAAAAAATGAAGTTGGTGCCTGTATCTCGCTTCTGGCAGCACCGAAAAAAATTTACAAATTAAATTTGAATTTCTAACAAAAAAACTAAGGGTACACGTATTTTTTAGTCTTTCTCTAGCTATCTTTGTTTCCGAGAAAACGTCGTTATCCATATAGCTTGGGACACCCTGAATATATTTTTTTAACTGATTGTCTTGACATAAATTTAGGCTTCTTAGAGGCTTAAACAGCTTAGATATTCAAGGAATGTTCATCTAGTTTCTAGTGCAATCCTTAAAACAAATTAAACTATTGATTAATTAAATAATAAAAATATTTAAATTCAAAAAAGAATTCCACTTAGAAATACATTGCTATTTCTTAGGCCAGAATAATAGAATTTTATAATTCGATCAACTATATCAACTATTAATTTTATAGTTACTTTTTTTATTGATTACTTACTTTTAATGATCTTACGAGCCCAGATTGCGTGGCTGTAGCTCCTTGGTTGAAAAGCCCATATGCTGAAATCAGTCCAAACTGTTTTATCAATTTCCAATTATTCAATTTCAATCGTTTTCAATTTTTTGAAAAAATCATAAAAATTAATTAATTTTTTACTTTTGTTTTGGTTAATTATATTCTTTAATATATTTTGATAAAAAATATACATAAATTATTAATTATTATTGATTTTGGGGAATATCGAAGTGCGGTCATAAATACATAAAACAATTTTTGTTACTTCACATCAACGTTTCGGTAAATTGATTACCTTCTTCAGGGTATTGTAAAAACGTTTGTGGAGTTAAATGTTTAGCAACATCATCAAAACTGTTGATTGTTATCTGTTATTGTTATTATTATTATAAAGTCAGCTTCCTGAAAATGCTACTTTACCGATTAGAAATACTCGTATTTTAACGTTTCCTCTAAGAAACTACTGCGATTTCAGTTCAACTTTTTATTATGATTACGAACACAATCTACATCTTCACGTGAAACATGTTTTCAGTAAATCCAATCACAGGTTCCCGGATACCCGATCTACTTCTAGTCTTCTTCCTCATTAGCTAACGATGTCTTGGAGAACCAATTCCATTATCAATTCCTATAGCCTGTTTTTTTTTGTTTTTTTTTTTAATATTGTACGGATACTGCAACAACAATGAACTCCAACAAAACAATGTATCATTCGATTTTTTTACAATACAAACCATTCTACCATTCATCTGATCAATCGGTTATCTAATGAATTCTGACGTTCATCATATACTCGTACTTCACTTGTTTTTATAGCGTAGAATCAATCCTAAAAATCACAAAGTGATTTACGACGAAGTTGAGCCTCATAAATAAATGATACATGAACATGAAATAGCTATTTTATTCCTTTTTCTTTGTTGAAATGGAGTGAAAAATTATTTTATTATTTATTATTTTATAAATATAAAAGTCAGGACTTGATCATTTCAGACACGACTATTACGAAAAACTGACCTCCTATTTTAGTAACCCCAAATGAAACTTCCTAAGCCTAAAATTTAAATATTTTTATTAGATTCCCTGTCTTGACATGAAGGCTGTAAATAAATGTAATCCATTTATTCTAGAATGTATGAAGTATGTATTATTTCCAAATTCTACCAAATGTCTTTGTTAGGTTAGTAAAGCCTGTTATTGAAGGATTCTGTTTCTTTGTTGAAGGATTCTGATGAATAGTAAATTCTTAGGCGAAAACTGGGCTTAGCTTTAGCAAAAACTTCCCAACGGAAAATCTAAGTGAAGGCTTAGTAAGCGGATGTAGCTTACGAAATTAGCTTCTTGTGAAACACTTTAATTAAAGTAGAAGTACGAATATTTCTTTTAATGTGAAGTACTAAGCAAATAATAAAACAAGAGCATAAATTGGATGGTACCATCATACTTTTTTCTTTTTTTTGTTTATTTTTTTAAGATTAAGCAGTTTTTTAGCGAATTGAATTTTTAAAATTAATAAGATTATCCTCCCAGAAAAACAAGAGAACGTCAAATGTTTTTGAAGGTTTTATCATGAATATAATACTCTTAAAGTACATTTCTACTTCAGACTTAATACAGGCCAGGCTAGGTAATTCATTTTACCTCCATTTTCCGTCAGAGGTACACGAGTATTAACTTAAACGAGTAAAATTCTAGAGCAAACACTCACTTGAATTTTTCCTTCTACAATGTTTAAAAATTAATTGGGTCATTTTTGTTTTTATAATTCATGACGTTTCAGTTTGCCTTAACCAAAATGGGTGATATGATAAAGGGCATTCAGTTGAAACTGAATATGACTAATCTTGCTGCACAACTAATAGCAACTATGATTTAAACCTGACATTGATTTAAAACAAATTGACTTTAATATTATGATAATTTTCCATTCAAGTTAAAATCGTTGGCGCAGTTTATGATAAAATTTAACAAGAACCAAAATATGATAAAGCAGAATCAGTAAAATTGTTAATTTTCGTCAATACATTTAAAGTTTCTCACTATTACTGATGACTTATCAATTGTTTTGACGAAGCACATTAGAGAGCAGCCTCAATTTGCCCTTTCCTAATAACCAGAAAAAATGTAATTTTTTAAAAAATAGATGTAGGTTTTTGAAGGCAGTAATATTATTTTCATTAAAATCATATTCCAGCTCAAACATAGTGGATTTTGGCCATGAGATAGCGTAGCAGCAGTAATGGTGCAAAAACGGATTAACGTTTGCGTATATCAGCTTTTGAGATATGCATTATCGTTGTTAAAAACGTGAGAAATCTGAGCCTCCAGCGGTTTTCATTCTAAATACGTTCCAAAAATATCCCTCAATGTTTCCTGATCAGACTACCGATCTTAATACAATAGAGTACCACCGAAATTTTCACTTAATAAATGGCCAAATATTTTACACTTAGATCTTAGGAATCCGAGGACTCTGTGCTAAATAATGGTATACAGTCTTCTGCACCCTAACTTAGAGATGGCGATGGTTTTCCTGGCGAGTGCTCAGGTGCCAAGCACACTAGCCCAGAAATACTCTTTTAAGCATTCCTTGCGTAAATCTAACAAGTACGAGGTACTGTGTTCTTTCTGATTTAACACTTTCTATCAAACTCTTAGCCTGTCTACATCCTCTTTTAGTGGCAAAGAACTTCTTCAACTCCTTCACTATATTCCGATATCACTATATTGTTATCACTATCACTATATTGCTTGAAGAATACCAAAGAAGGTTTGGATACTCAAAATGTTGTTTTAATCCCCTCTCTCATGAGTAAGTTTATCAGCTGTTTAATATATGTCCTGGAATCCAGAAGAGTCTTAACCAAACCTTCCAGATGGGTAAGTTGATCCAGAAGTCTCCTCCATTCTCCGAATAGCTAAAACATTGAAATGTTTATTTACACTCACACAAACTCTAACAAAGATTGCACCTTTGTATTTTTTTTTTTTTTTTAATTAAGTGAATCTGTCTGACCGGAACCGTCGTTTGTCTAAGAAGTGTTAGTTTCGTTTTGCCGAAAACGTGATACTAGACATGTAGTAGAGCAACGAATTGTCGTGAAACTTCACATGAAACTTGGTAAAACCGCTACTGAAACTTATTTTTATTAAAAGAAGTTTATGGCGATGAATATTAATCACGTGCACAAGTTTTTGAGTGGTTCAAGTGTTTCCAGGAAAAAACGACCCGATTTATGGAAGAACAAGTCATGGGTTTTCCATCAAGACAACGCACCGGCTCACAATGCATTGTCTGTCAAGACGTTTCTAACCAAGTACAACATCCCAGTTTTAGGCCAACCGCCTTATTCGCCTGACCTGGCCCCATGTGACTTTTATCTGTTCCCCAAAGTCAAATTTGCATTAAAAGGAACACGATTTCAGTCCTTTGAAGCTGTGAAAGAAGAAGCGGCACGCATCATGCAGGAGCTCACAGAAAAAGACTTCCAGCACTGTTTCGAACAATGGTAAATTCGCATGGAGCGTTGTAGGGATAGGTGAGGGGTGTATATTGAAGGTGATAATAACTAAATATGTATAAATTTAAAATAAAATGTTTTACAGCAATAGTCTCGTTTTTTAACAGTCACACCTCGTACAATAACAGCAGTGGCCTCCGCACGGATGATAATCGCCCAAAATCTATTTCTGCGTTCCCTCATAAGCAGAATATTCGTGAAGAATAAATAAAAATTCCCTACAAATATAGTCTTTAATTTTTTTTTTTACTTTACGCAAAGTTTAGAATGAATGTTTAATATTATTGAAAACAATATGATGCTAGAAAGAGGAGACACTTGTTGGGCGTTACGTCTTAACTTGTGCAAAAAGGTAATTGGCATTGCACTGAACGACATTAACAGAATTACAATGATGTCATTGCAATGAACAGCTTTTCCGCAAAAACGTTACTCTAAAACTATCGCAATTAGAGGAGGCTTTGTCATTGAACTAATACAGAATTTTAATACAACTAATTGCAACATCGACATACCGCTGTAACTCATTTTGGTCGACCTAAATTTGAATAAAACTAATGCGCCAGTAAACCATGTGGGTAATTTAATTTATTAATAAAAAATGAAACCTCTATTTCAGTATGTAACAGGTATTCATGAATTAATGCCCATACAAATACGCCATTTAAATGTATAATGGTTTCTTACCCAGAGTCTAAAACATTCATCGAGCTTTAGGCTTCTAGTTCTATGCAGAACCGACGCTTCTGCATACTATATCATATTTCCTACATCACCTGTTTTACTCATTGATCAAGTATGCTTAATTTCTACATATTTACCTAAACATTTTCAGCTTAAACAACTGGACCCTTAATTTCATCTTTTATTCAAGTGTGATGTCATTATGACGTCAAAGGAAGTGTGATGGAGAGGGCACTTGAGTGAATATGGAAATGAATGAATGATGTATATCTGCAAATAAACTATCAGGTAACTGTTCTAAACGAATTTGTGGAATAATTTTTAAAATGGCACCATAGTTTTTACAAAAAGTTAAACAAATTAGTGCTGCACGAGAATCGAGACAAATCTCGGTCTCGGTCTCGGTACCGAGACGAGACCGATACGAGACTTGAGCAACCGAGACCGAGACCGAGACATTATATATATATCTCGTCGAGAAATCTCGGTCTCGTCTCGGTATTTCAAATATTAATTTTTAGCTACAAAATTATAAAATTGTGTTCTTTATTAATGAATAATTAATCATTACGGGTATTGAATTAATTATTAAAAGATACGATTTTATTATATATGTTCAATATTTCTACATCTATTTGACTTCGAATTACATAAGTAAAGTAAAGTAATTGCCTATTTTTTCAGGCGGGCTTTACGTCCAACTTCCAATTAGGTGTCGCGGACGGAGGCGACTAGCAAACATACTTTACTTCTTCTATTAACCATTAAATAAAATCCAAGGCCTAAGACCTGGAATCGAACCCAGTACCACAATACATATTAGCTTTGCAGGTCTCGCCTCTAACCGATCTTCTATTGGTCATTATCAACGCAGCTTGCGAAAATAATATTTAAGACGGCACTGAAGTTGCACAGATACTAAAAATATCTTTTGCCATCCTAGACAAATTTTTGAAGGAATTCTCAAGTGTTTTCCACCATTCTAAAATGTAAACGTCTACTGGTGCTTGGTCTAATTTGGTATAGTATTAATTATTTCTGTCTTCCATGCTTCGGCGATAGTTGCTGATTTTTGAGCAAATGGTGCAAAAATATTGATGCAGTCATCGTCGTCGTCAAAAGGTGAATCATCAGATTCTTTATCTTCACCAACAGCCATAACTAATGGAGCGGGAAGTTTGTTGGGAGGTGCAATTTTTATTTCACGAATCGACTTGATATAGCAGGCAGATTTGTTATTTGGGTCTTTCATTTGGCGCGTTTTTAACATCTTTTTGCAATTATATAAAGATATATAACAGTAATAGTAACATATGATGCATTGAAGTGTAAGTAGTTGTCTTCTTTTACACACATTTTCATTACCAATATATAAATTAAAATAATTATTAGAAAATAATAACATTTTTTGAAAAGATTATTAATAGCAAACCATTTATAATACTTAAACAAAAATTCAAAAAACCGAGACCGAGACCGAGATTTGAGCGACCGAGACCGAGACGAGACTTGAGCAACTGAGACCAAGACCGAGATCGAGACTGCATAAAGTCTCGCCTCGTCTCGGTCTCGTGCAGCACTAAAACAAATATGCAAATTTTGGATTTTTTGTTCTCTGAATGTAAGGCCCTTTCTGAAACTATTATCGCTAATAACTCTGTAAATCTCTGGCGATTTTGATAAAATTACCTACTAAGAGGAATTGAAAATGGTAATTGTTTCAGATTATCGACGCGTTAAACGATTTTCATCAATGAATTCTCAGTCAATTCAAAATTTTATGTTGATATGGCTTTTTGGGATCTCGATGGTAAAAAATATACTTTAGGAAGGGTAAATAAAATTAGTTAAGAATAATATTTAGCCTTTTCTAAATGGCTGAAATTATGAGCTGAAGTATAAATGAAATGTTGGATACTTGCTGATTTGTGTACCTACCTTTTCGTTTAATCAACTTTTTAAACTGTTAGTTTTTTTGTTGAGAAGAAATTTATTGTATGTACTGCGTAAATAATACATCCATATGTACCAACCAATACCATTATTAACTATTTACAGTTTATGTAATCCTAAACATTAAAAAACATACAATATTTGTTTAAATATTGAAAAGAAGATATATTATCAGGGTGTTATGAAGAACTATTATCGCTACATTGAGGTAAATTTAGGAACAGAGTTGTTCCCTCAATCAATATTATATTTACACAAATTAATGAATAAAACAATCGTTTTGAACAAAAACTTGTTTGTTGGCTTCGTTTTCTGTTACAACACACCGAACTTTGTTTGCTTTTCACATAAAAACAAATAAAATCTCACTTTACACTCATCTCCCGCTTCATATCAATAAATCAATTAAATAAGTATGAACGTTTTTTATTCTAATTGAGTTGATTAATAAATATGACACTTTCATTTTAGTATTACTTCAACGTAAAAGTGAGTAAATTTAAAAGAATTTTTGTGTAATGTCCACCAATTCAAGTTCACTAATTCTTCTAATTTTAACTCGGCCAACGATTGATAAGGACACTAAAAGGAGCTCAAAGTTTCAAAATTATCACTGGATTGTTTATCAGCAGCTGTTAATTGAATGCAAAACCGAGCATTTCAGCTCATATTGCACTTTATCCTTTCTTCAAGAATTTACAGCAATATTAACGACATACTCTAGAATTTTAACTTAATAACTAACAGCTCTTTACACAGATCGCATAAATTCTTGTGCGTCGCATTATTATTTTAACAAGCCAATCCAAACGCTTTCCTCCCTCCATAACTCTATCCCTTTCACATCAGTTACAGATTTTTTGATGTAAAGATATTATGCTTTTCAGCCAAAGTGGCACCGTTAAAGTAAGTCAGTACGCATATGTTTCTGTCTTTCGTTCGTTCAGCTGTGGATATACCAGCTTCTAGTTGTAGATTATAACGTCACAAACGACATTAGACTTTTCTGTCTTACAGCATAGTTCAGAGCTATCGTAATAACAATAGATTAATACGAGGGTCATTTGAAAAGTCCGTACAAAAATAAAAACTACTTAATTTTTTGGGGTAAACCTTTTTTATTTTTCAACATAGTCTCCTTTTAGGCTTATACACTTCGTCCAACGCAGCTCTAGTTTGTTGATCCCTTCCGAATAATAGGATTTGTCCAAGTCTGAAAAATAGCCATTCGTTTCTGTAATCACCTCCTCGTTTGAATAAAATCTTTTTCCCGCCAGCCATTTCTTCATATTGGGGAACAAATAGTAGTCCGAGGGAGCCAAGTCTGGAGAATAGGGGGGATGTGAAACGAGTTGGAACCCTATTTCCATTAATTTTGCGACCACAACTGCTGAGGTGTGAGCTGGTGCGTTGTCGTGATGGAAAAGGACTTTTTTGTGGGCCAATCGTGGGCGTTTTTCTTGCAGCTCGGTTTTCAAACGGTCCAATAACGTTGAATAATATGCACCTATAATAGTTTTACCCTTTTCCAGATAGTCGATGAGGATTATTCCTTGCGAATCCCAAAAGACAGTCGCCATAATCTTTCCGGCCGAAGGAACGGTCTTCGCCTTTTTTTGGCGCAGATTCCCCCTTGGTAACCCATTGTTTAGATTGTTCTTTGGTCTCAGGAGTGTAGTTGTTGTGGCCAAACAACAAAATTAAAATTAAAATTAAAAGAATATAGTTTTATGTAAACAATTGCAAGGGAGGGGGGCGAAGTCTGTTAAGAGCAAACGGGTGTTTGGGGTGTGCGTGCGTCTGGGAGTAGCCGCGCTATAACCTCAGAGGAGACTTATTATATATGGCTGGAAAGAGTTAGTTTGAACACCCGTTGTGCGACCAGTTTTCACTTCTATGAATTATTCTACTTCATTGGGACCATCATTGGAGTTTTTAGAGCTGCAGCAGCCAAAACCAAAGAAGAATAACCACAACCACGTAAGTGCACTTACTATCGTCACAACAGAGCGACTCCGGCCAGGCCAAGTACACAAGTTTAATTCACCTCAACGGGCACATACATTTTAACCTCTTACCGCCCTCACATATTTAATTCAAATAATTATTGTCATTATGTAATAACTTTATTCATGATGGATTCATTTACTTTCATAAGGTAATTCATTAATTACTTTCTTGCTGTACGTGCATTTTGGTTATATGCTGTACTCTATTAAGTGTCGTGGTTTTCCACAGATGTTTGTTTATTTCTTGTTTGTTAGTGATTTAACAGGATATCCTTTATGTTATGTATTAATTTAGCTACAATTTTATTTCGGGTTTATCATATAGCAATTCATTTATGTCCTTTTTATTGTAAATACATGCAATTCATCACAGAACGCACTATTGAATTTCTGTTCCTTCAGTCAGCTCCGGTCACCCAATAAGCTAAATAGCTTATTGTGGGTGTTTACTTTTATACCAGAACATTTAGGCGGAGGAGTAGGAAAGGCCTCTTTAGGACCTCTACCCGCCGTCGCAACATTTTTTGGCGCCCGAACAGGGACACGATTCTGTTAAGACAATTTTGAAGTTTATTCTGTGGATAATGTATGTATTTGCAAACCTACTAGCTACGGTTTAAGTCGTAATATAAGTTATAATTCATGCTTTTATTTTCTGGCCTATTATATTACTGGCCTAACATTTTCCCTATTGATTAATTTTATTTTAACCCTTCCTCAGTTGTTTAGTTATCTTGTTTTTTTTATTCGTTCTTCCGTTTCTTTTTTTCTGTTGTGTGGGATTTTCTATATTGGGATTATTCTACTCCCTTCAATAAAATGGAAAACCATTTTACCGGAACAGGTAACTGAATTTACTTCTTTAAAGACTAAACTTCAGAGTTTAGGTCACAAAATTAAGGTGATTGTTGAACAAGGACGCCTAATTGCCTCGGATGAGTCTCAATTATTTTTGTTTAAGGGAATGTATAAGAAGTTGGACACATATTTTGATTCCTTCAATGAATCATGGGATCGGTTTCTAGAGTTTATAACAACTTGGGAACTTACCTCTACCTTCCCTACCCAACAAGAAAGGGGACTGCAACAGGCCATTGAGAGATATTATTATGAAGCCTCTGCGATCTATGAACATCATATGAACCCCACTCCTGGATTTCCTACCACCGCAGCCCCTACCACTCAGCCTTCGGCATCTTATAATGAGTCTCGCACTTTGCGAAGTAAATTGCCGCAGATCAATCTTCCACAATTTGATGGATCTCAAGCAGCATGGCCTATGTTCCGTGATACTTATCGCTCAATTGTCCACGATGAAGCTTGCGTCTCTGATATGGAAAAGTTTCTTTTCCTTGTTTCATGCCTTAAAGGTCCAGCTTTAGTATTAATTCAGGGTATTGAACTTGAAGAGCGGAATTACGCCCAAGCATGGAAGTTGCTGAATGACACCTACAACGATAAACGGAGATTAGCAACGAACCATCTGAAGTCAATGCTGAGCTTTACACCCTTTCGAAAGCGACCCACAGCTAGCGAATTAAAACACCTATTGTCGACTGTAGGCGAAAGTGTAGGGTCCTTCGCGAAGCTGAAAATCCCCCATTCAGGAGAATTTATTTTATTTTATCTAGTTCTCCGGTGCTTGGACCCAGAGACTAGAAGAGCCTTCGAGAAACAACATACTGCTACTGAATTTCCTACTTATCAGCAGATCCTCGACTTTCTTCGGGTCGAATGGAGGACAGAAGATTTGGCCACTGAAGATCCTGTGCAAGAACGTTTACCTAAGGTCGTCCAACATCACAACGCCAATCGTCCAGTCTCCTTGGGCAATAAAGTAAAGAGTTCATTCCTGGTAGACAACCGATCTAGCCAATCCGGATTTAGGGAGCAGAAGTGTAATGTTAAGGGTACGCCTCCAAACTTTAATTGCCCAGTTTGTAAAGTTAGTCATACGCTGTACCAATGCAACCAATTTAGGAAGATGTCCGCAGAAGAGAAAATCGCATCTTTAAAGGATTGGACAGGATGTACAAATTGCCTTTCCAGAAAACATTTAAGTAAAAATTGCCTTTCCACCAGGAGATGCCAGACATGTGGACAAGCACATCACTCATGGTTGCATCAAGCTAGCATCGGAGAGAACCATCCTCGTAGCACTATGCCAGCTGCAGACCCACAGAGTGAAATTGCCTTAGGTAGCCTTAGCAAGCGCGGTGAAGTCTTACTAGGTACTGCCTTGATCGATATCCAAGATATTAGTGGTACATTTCAAAGTATCCGTATTGTCACAGACAGTGGAAGTCAGCATTCCTTCATAACTGAAAGCTGCGTCCAGACACTTGGATTGCAAATAGAGCCATGTGGTGACAATATTTCTGGTATAGGTCAAGTACCCTTGAAAAACATTCTAGGCAAGATTCCTTGTAAACTCCGCCCAACTGGTAATGCCAGCTTTTCTTTCCTACTTAAAACTGAAGCCATTGTTGTTCCAAGAATAACAGGAGATCTTCCTCATGTAGCCCTGCCGTCGTCGACGCAGGTTTGTTTCAAGAAATATGTTTTGGCTGATCCAGAGTATTGGAATCCAGGTCGAGTAGAATTCCTGTTAGGTGGTGATTTATTTTACGATATAATTACTGGACGACCCATTATGATAAGTGATGAAATTCCTCGGTTGATACCAACAATATTTGGATATATAATTGGAGGTCCAGTAAGAAATATCCCTTCACCCCTGGAAACTTCAGTTTTTCTCATTCAAGATGATAAACAGCTAAAGGATGCTCTGACAAAATTTTGGGAGGTGGAAGAGGTTCCACCACGCCAACTCTTATCTGAAGAGGAGAAGTTCTGTGAAGACCATTTCGCCTCCACACATTACAGATTACCGTCCGGGAGGTATGTAGTATCATTACCTCTGAAGGAAACCATGGTGGATCTCGAGAATCCAGCAGCGCAGGCTCTAAACCGCCTTTTAAACTTAGAGAAGAAGTTCTCCAAGGATTTCCAATTGGAGAAGGAGTACCGCCAATTCATGGACGACTACATATCCTTAGGTCACATGAGAGTAGCTCCAGCCGATACTTCAGCCTACACAATACCTCATCATGCTGTTTTGAAACTTAATAACAGTCAACTGAAGCTGCGAGTGGTGTTCGACGCATCTTGTAGGACTGCAAAGGGGTCGTTAAATGATCACATGTATGTAGGGCCAAAACTTCAACTGGATATTGGAGAGGTTATTACTAATTTTCGCACACACCAAGTAGTCTTCACTACAGACATCGTTAAGATGTACCGACAAATTCTTGTTAATCCAAAGGACAGGAAATTCCAACACATATTGTGGAGGTCTACTTCCGCCGAAGCGATCCAGACATACGAACTGTGTACAGTCACGTATGGAGAAACAGCTTCACCATTTCTTGCCCAAAGAACCATCCACCAACTTATCACGGATGAAGGAGCATCATTCCCTTTAGCAAAGAAGGCGCTCTCGGAAGATATATACGTCGATGATATTGCGACGGGAGCCAACAAGATGGAAGATGCCATCCAACTGCAAGACCAACTTATTGCATTGCTGGCAAAAGGTGGCTTTCAGTTAAGTAAGTGGGCTAGTAATT
Source organism: Rhodnius prolixus (assembly GCF_049639745.1). Lineage (NCBI taxonomy): Eukaryota > Metazoa > Arthropoda > Insecta > Hemiptera > Reduviidae > Rhodnius > Rhodnius prolixus. Next base: position 20,962,788 of record NW_027411592.1, read on the forward strand.
GCCCTAAATTACTGCAAAACTTAGAGCCTTCTCAGCTTGCAGTTTCCGCTGTGCAGCTATCCGATGAAGACATTCAAGGCGTTAAATTGTTGGGCATTCAGTGGCATCCTTCGGAAGATATCTTTTCCTATAAAATTTGCCCTCCACCATGGAATCCAACCAAAAGGGCAATATTATCCGCCATTGCAAGAATGTATGATCCCCTTGGATATCTATCTCCTGTGATTTTCTACGCCAAAGTCATTTTACAGGACATGTGGAAATCGAACTGCGATTGGGATGAACTCGGTCCACCCTCAACCTGTGCTAAGTGGAAGACATTTCTCGCACAGACCAGTTCCTTATCAGACATCAAGATCCCTCGTTGCATTACCTCAATTGAAGATGTTTCATACATGATAGTCGGCTTCAGCGACGCATCGCAAAGAGGTTATTCCGCTGTACTATATTTGCATGCTACTACAACCTCCGGGTGCCACGTACATGTGCTCAGAGCCAAAACGAAGTTAGCGCCTATCAAGCCTATGTCTATACCCCGTTTAGAACTGTCTGGAGCACTACTACTAGCTCGTCTCTTCCAGTCATGTAAGAGTGTGATGACTAAGCTTGGAATTCAACGGGCTACATGGTTTACCGACTCGCAGGTAGTTTTAGCATGGCTGTCACATCCTCCACATTTGCTCAAGACTTTTGTGGCGCATCGGGTTATGGAAATATTAGAACTCACGACTAGAAGCCAGTGGAACTTTGTAGCGTCTCAAGACAACCCAGCTGACTGCAGTTCTCGCGGTTTACTTCCCAATGAACTCACTCACCATCCATTATGGTGGGCGGGTCCTGCATGGCTTTCCACTTCAGAAAACGACTGGCCGATAGTGCAACCTGAACTCAAAGAAGATCTCCCCGAAGTAAAAGACACAGAGATTACTACGCTGATCGTAGCAGAAGAGAACCCATTTATTGCATGGATGCAACGTTTCTCATCATTCAATAAATTAGTACGCAGTATGGCTTACACTTTGCGGTTCATCAACTACCAAGGCAGAAGGAAAGGTCCGATCTCTGTCCTAGAATTTAGAGAAGCTAACAAGCGCTGCATAAGAATCACGCAAAGCTGCTACCGAGCTGGGGATGAGCTGGATCAAATCCAGATGGCAAAGTCTAAGGCTCTTCGTTCACTACGTCCATTTCTAGATGAAGATGGGCTAATCAGGGTGGGCGGTCGTATTCAGGATGCAGAACTGCCATTCGATGCCAAGCAACCATACCTAATACCGAATTTCAGTCATTATGCTTCGCTACTAATCGACCATTATCACATTTTACACGCACACATAGGGCCTACCGCATTGCAAGCAATTGTACAAGGGAGATATTGGATTGTATCAGTAAGAAAGTTAATCCGCCAAAGGGTGTTTCGATGCATCAAGTGTTACAGAACCTCACGATCACCTCAAGTACCTGTCATGGGTAATCTTCCAGCATATCGACTGGCGGAAGGTAAGGTATTTGATCATGTAGGTGTAGATTTTGGTGGACCATTTCACATTCGGGAATCGATGAGAAGGAAGGCAGACACTGGCAAGGCGTACTTATGTCTCTTTATTTGCATGAGTACGAAGGCTGTACATTTAGAAGTAGTCTCAGCATGTTCCACAGAAGCCTTTCTGGCAGCTTTCGAACGATTCATTGCGAGAAGAGGAAAACCTATGCATGTCTACTCCGACTGTGGAACTAACTTCATAGGTGCCGCAAATCGGATAAAGGAATTGACGAGACTCTTGAGATCGAGTGAAGCACAAGGCAAAATCCTAAGGACAACAGTGCCGCAAGAGATACAATGGTCTTTCAACCCTCCTTCTGCTCCACACTTCGGGGGATTATGGGAAGCAGGGATCAAATCTGCGAAGTCAATTCTGTACAAGGTTGTTGGAGAAAGTGTTTTGACCTTTGAGGAGCTGGCCACCATTTTTTGCAGAGTGGAAGGAATTCTGAATTCCAGACCCTTGTCATCACTAGGAACCGACCCAGCAGCGGTTGAATGTCTCACCCCAGGACATTTTCTAATAGGCAAACCTATCACCGCACCTCCCGAAGAGCGAATTCAAGAAACCAAGAACCTCCATCAACGCTGGAAGCTAGTAAGCCAAAAGGCGCAGCACTTTTGGAATCGTTGGAGAACGGAATACATCCACCAGCTACAGCAACGCAAAAAATGGACGAAGGATACTGCTAACTTAAAGGCTGATGATCTTGTCATCGTTGAAGAGCCCAATGTTCCACAAAGGACTTGGCCATTGGCTAGGGTTGTTGAGACTCATCCTGGCAAAGACGGTGTAGTCCGCGTTGCCACTATTAAAACAAGTTCAGGGATCTATAAGAGACCGGTTGCCAAATTGGTTCCCCTAACTCCTGTCAACGGGTAGGATAATTTTTAATCAAAAATTGGTGGGCGGAATGTTGTGGCCAAACAACAAAATTAAAATTAAAATTAAAAGAATATAGTTTTATGTAAACAATTGCATGGGAGGGGGGCGAAGTCTGTTAAGAGCAAACGGGTGGTTGGGGTGTGCGTGCGTCTGGGAGTAGCCGCGCTATAACCTCAGAGGAGACTTATTATATATGGCTGGAAAGAGTTAGTTTGAACACCCGTTGTGCGACCAGTTTTCACTTCTATGAATTATTCTACTTCATTGGGACCATCATTGGATTTTTTAGAGCTGCAGCAGCCAAAACCAAAGAAGAATAACCACAACCACGTAAGTGCACTTACTATCGTCACAACAGAGCGACTCCGGCCAGGCCAAGTACACAAGTTTAATTCACCTCAACGGGCACGTTAAAATGTAAACCTCTTACCGCCCTCACATATTTAATTCAAATAATTATTGTCATTATGTAATAACTTTATTCATGATGGATTCATTTACTTTCATAAGGTAATTCATTATTTACTTTCTTGCTGTACGTGCATTTTGGTTATATGCTGTACTCTATTAAGTGTCGTGGTTTTCCACAGATGTTTGTTTATTTCTTGTTTGTTAGTGATTTAACAGGATATCCTTTATATTATGTATTAATTTAGCTACAATTTTATTTCGGGTTTATCATATAGCAATTCATTTATGTCCTTTTTATTGTAAATACATGCAATTCATCACAGAACGCACTATTGAATTTCTGTTCCTTCAGTCAGCTCCGGTCACCCAATAAGCTAAATAGCTTATTGTGGGTGTTTACTTTTATACCAGAACATTTAGGCGGAGGAGTAGGAAAGGCCTCTTTAGGACCTCTACCCGCCGTCGCAACAGTAGTGATGTATCCATGTTTCATCCACAGTGACGAAACGACGTTTAAAGTCCTGCGGATTCTTCTGGAACAGCTGCAAACCGTCCTTGCAACACTTCACACGATTTCGTTTTTGGTCAAGCGTGAGCAATCGCGGCACCCATCTTGCGGATAGCTTTGTCATGTCCAAATGTTGATGCAAAATATTATGTACCCGTTCATTCGAGATGCCCACAGCACTAGCAATCTCACGCACCTTCACTCTTCTGTCATCCATCACCATATTATGGATTTTATCAATGATTTCTGGAGTAGTAACCTCAACAGGGCGTCCAGAACGTTCAGCGTCACTTGTGCCCATATGGCCACTCCGAAAATTTTGAAACCACTTATAAACTGTTCTAATCGAAGGTGCAGAGTCACCATAATGTTTATCAAGCTTCTCTTTAGTCTCCTGAGGCGTTTTGCCTTTCATAAAGTAGTGTTTAATCAACACACGAAATTCTTTTTCGTCCATTTTTTGAAAATCACTCGACTTCCTCGATTCAAACGAATGCCAAACACAAAGAAATAGACCGATCTGGCTGAAACTTGGTGTGTGTTCTTCCAAGAGATGCTACTAACTAAACATAACCTCGATACGCGCCAGTGGTGCTATCTCTCTGACTTTGCACGGACTTTTCAAACGACCCTCGTACACGGGTGCCTGCTCTGGAAGGAAGTTTAGTCAAAGTGGCCTGTCACGGAGAAGTATGAAGATCAAAAAGCATAACGGATACAAAGCTCATGCTTGTATTCGTCATCCGATATAGTTGTACTTCAATATTCTCCGTGCAGTAAATGTACTTGCGAGCACAAGTGTAGAGCTCGCGTTGATATTATGTCCTTGATCTTTGTGTAATTGATTTGATTATCTGTAATACTTTCAAAATTTAAATTGTTATGTTGAAACTGATTGTAAATAATCCCTTTGTTAAACTGTTCAAGAATGCTATTTATGGAAATATGCAGCTCATTAGAATTTTTAATACTTTATATAAAATTCCCTCTCTACTTTTTTTTTTAGATCAAAGTCGTTTCTTTACTTTATTCAAATTTAATTATAAGTTTTGCAGTTCTGAAAACTTTTTATTAGCTACTCGTGATGCTTTTTTTTTTTTGACTTGCACCCCGATGTTTCCTCTTCCTTTACTTTTGATGCTCAGTGAATAGCATTCCATGAGACTGCCTGGTCTAGTTGTCGCTAACCTTAGGCCAAAAGCAATGTGCCACTTTATTAATATGTATGTGTTTGCAGCGAGATATGCGAAGCAGGCCTGATGGCGGCCGGGTGGAGGCAGCAATCTAAGTTCTCCTGTCAATTTACATGGGAATGCTGTGGGTTAAGGCGGAGAAGTTGGGTGCTTCTATCACCCTGCTTATTGCCTGCTCTCCACAGACTCCGCCGTCTCTGCCGCCTCCATTCTCTCTCTCACACACACACACACACGCGCACGCAACACCTGTTTACTCATTTCTATATCCTTTCCATATCAGTCATATATTTCTCCGCTCGGCAAACTCCACAGCAATCTTTTCCTATTCTATAAACCCATCTTTCTGAAGATAGTCATTTATAACTTAATAAGTGCAAAGCAATCCTCAGTCTGTCATCTACACTCACCCTCTCCACTAAAACTTTCATTTCTTCTTCCTTAGGCTGTCATCATCGTATTAGACTTGATACGTATTTATCTACTTTTCTATTCATCTACTTGGATCAGGATAGTTTAATAAAGTTGGAATAACTTTTCTTATTTTCCTTCTAGATTGAGTGTTCGTGAAAGGTAGATAGATGTCTTTATGCATTAGAGATTATCCCAGTGGTAATCCAGAAAATCTATTCTGGATTGAAATGTCCTTTCCCTCGAGGTATAATTTTCTCTTACTACTAAAAGGTGAGTTTCGAAATTTAGTTTTCACCGTTTCCAGGCTCCAAAAAGTGGGTTTTAAAGATTTATCGCTCTGTAGTTAAATTAAAATTTTATTTTTAGTTAGAGCTGTGGGGTTCATACGGACTGTACAGACATACGGACTGTACAGACATTTCAATCAAAACTCCTCCGACAGATAGTTGACGCATCTTTCTACGGTGACTAACCTCAATCTTCACAACGACCTCAACATCCCCTTCGTACACCGAACTCGCGAAGATTGAATATCAAAAATTCCATACTGCTTTCTGTACTTGCTCAAACCCTCTTGTACTGTCTCTCACCTTCTCTGACAATCCTCCTCGCTGACTGAATCACCAATGGCCCCGCGACTTCCTTGAGGTCTGAAGACCTAAACATCATTAATATCCCGTAGTGAGTGCTACCACTGGGTAGTTTCTCTCCTCCTGCTCTTCACGTACCAATTAATTAATCTTGTACTTCCTGATTTACTTATTGTATATATGTATATACAGATTGTAGATAACTTAATACATTACTAAAAATAAAAAAAAAGTTAGTTGCCAACACCGGAACTGACAATCAACTTTTGTCATTAACCGCTATCTGGAGGTTCCGCTCTACTGAATCGATTTTTCAGTTTATTGTGATTTTTTAGAAAACTGCTCTTACGATTTCCCTCAAACTTGGTATAATTAATACGCAGCCAATGAAACATTCGCCTTAAACTCGAGGATGTCTGGCGCATCCTAGAGTTGTGTTTATCTGATTCTTTATTGTAGTCACTTCGCATCCTCCTAAAATGTTCTTATGGAGGTGGTTAATGGCAGACTACTGGTTGATTGATGCATTGATCCTCGCTGTGTCCATCTTATTGCTGGGAATTTAAGATTTTGCTCAGATTGTGTAATCAATCGTAATACAACCCCTTGTCACCAGATCCAGCTTATTCTTGCGATTTCAGGGCTGTAGTTTGGTGAGTGGATATATGAGAGCGGTTAAGGAATCATGAAGAAGGAATATTTTGTTTTTCGCGGGTAGTGGAGAGGGGGGGCACCTTTGAACAGTTTTGATTTCTCGCCAAATATTTAAAACATTTATGATTGGTAATTTTCTCCATATTTTGTGGTAGACCTGCTGTATAATTGAGTATTCCTTCGTTTTCATTGTTTGTAAAGTCAGAATTGAGGAATGTTTTATTTTGTAAGGTGGAAGTAAAATTTTTGTTGCAGCTTTGGAAGTGTATTGTGAAGATTGGAGTGTACAAGATATAAATATGGTTAGTCCATATTAACAATAGGAATCCGTATTTTTAAATCTAGTACTTACAAAAGTTTACTCGCTTGTAAAAAGTGTTGGCTATTATATTTTTTTTTATGGAAGGAGAGGTGGCACATTTCAACATCTCAGTTAAAATGTGCCCTACCGACCTGCAAGTTTGTGACTTTTTTTTTTAATCGCAGAGAAGAGGAAAGTGGGTCCGAACCTACATTAAGAAGCGCAACAAACCGAATATTTTGTTCAAACTTCCTAAACCCATCACACTTCGGGTACAACATCCTGAACTGAGTCATTCTTAAGAACTAGATTTCAGTGGTTTAAAAGAGAAAGTAATGTAGTAGTGAGAGAAATAACTGATAGAAGGTAGATTCAGAGTAAAGTAATATCATTTCTTTCTATTTTATATTGTGTTCAAGGGGTACCCCACCAGTGGGGCAGATATTAACATTTGACACATTATTTTTAAATTAAAAGAATATAGATATGTATGTAAAGTACCAACTGTTTATTGATATAGATCTGTTAAGAAGACTTGAAAGTTGTATAAAACAAAACAAAAATATCCAATAATACGATTCTGTGCACTCTGTAACAGAAAATGTAAATTCTGTTCAGATGTGCCCCCGCTCACCTCTACTTTTAATTCGTCCAATGCAACACTTAAGGCAACTATTTCCCTACCAAATTGCTGGCCTACAAATCTACCGCCTCGCAAGAATAAGATATTGTACACCCAAACACTGCCATTCTTAGAGTTTCAGATAACTAGTTTTACAACTTTTCATTGAAACATTGCCCCGGGAAGATTTTATTAGACGTATATTTAAGAGTGTTGGCCATTTCCGTTATGCAATGGATGCATTTAACATCTGGACCGTTTATTTTGAAAGTGGTGTAAGTCCATTTTCTGTTATTTCGAGAAAATTAAAGGTTAACATATCTGTTAATTATAAAATTTAGACAAATTATATGAAGTCTGGCAATGTTTCTACTGTTTTATCAGTATGTAATTTGGTTATATAAATTTGTTTTAGGCGTATTTTACTAAACTGATGTATACTTACGGGCTGCAAATGGACTTACACCACTTTCAAAATTAGCCAATTGTAAAAATTGTTTAATTTCAATTTTGAAAAATCAGATAATAATGTACTAATATATAATAATATTTCATGTTAATAAATAATAATATACTTCATATTAATCCAATTTTGTTTACAAATAATAATGACACGACATAAAATAGAAGTAATATTTTTAATTTTAGACGCTAATTACATTGTTAAAATTACAAGATATTGATAGCATTTAATATAAAACAAATGTAAAATAACAGGCTACTGATCGGCAACCATCTGCTAAGCCGCCTACCTCTGTCAATTGGACTTACACCACTTTTATAATCAATGATTATGCAATTTCATTTACCGACCAATTTTAAATTCTACAAAACATGGGAATTTTTAAGAAATTAAACACGGACCAGTTATATTTAAAAAATTAACATAAAATTAAGCATGAATTACGTGATATCTCATTTTTTTCAAAAATGGACTTACACCACTTTCAAAATAAACGGTCCATCTATTCAAAATTAGTGCATTTCTCGCAGCAGTAAAAGGTTATAATCAGAAATATGCGTAGTAGATGCAATTGAATTAAATTATAGTAATGCAAAGCTTCTTAAAAAATGTCTGCTAAAATTGAAGAGGGAAATTAACAAAATCAGCTCCTTCGAAAAGTTGAGAAATTCGGCTAAGGATAATAATCGAAAAAAGAAATACATTTTTCTGTTGAAAACCATCTTTTGGAACAGGAACCCTCCTCCAGAGATTTTTTAAGAGATTTTGATGGTAGTAATGACAATGCGCAGAAGTTTTCCGGTGTAAATCAAATAATTATTTAAATATGTGATCATCATAGCTTGCGTCCATATTAAGAGAATCTAATTAAGAAAAGATGTCAACATTTGATTAGAAAAAAAAGTACCGTAGCAGCCCGCTGCTACAAAACAGCACCGGAAGAGTATCTGTGCTGTAAAGGTATGGGACAAGAGGAATGGATTAATCCACTAGGGCAAACCATTAGGAAGTTGTCCGTATTATATTTTGCTCTTCGATCGTGCTTTTTTTTCTTTTTTTTAAAGGGAACTCACAACGGCCATTATAAATCGCAAAAATGACTTTTCCATTTGCCTAATTAAACGGAGGACAGATAATGTCATAAAATTAAAAAAAAAAAAAATGTCCTTTTTAGTGAAAATGGAGGAGAGAGAGAGAGTGGGGTTTTGAGTAAGAGACCGGAAATGGGGAATTGAGGAGTAGAGTTGGGCCAGTTGATAGCCCAAGTTGTGAATGTTGCCATTAATTAAGTCAGAACTCTGCTGACCTCATTCCTCTTTAGTCAAGTTCTTCCCCCCAATCCCACACTTTGTTTTTTTTTGTTTTTTTTTTTTTTTTTAATTATTTTATTATACCAAAGAATAGCGAGCACTGTTCCTAGACAATGAATGGGGTCCCAGTTCAAGTTTATTTTGTAAAAATTTGTTTTTACTTCTCAATATCTAAATAAGCTTTTCACATTAAATTTTCAGCTATTAAATTTATGCCTGAAGTGTTTTACTGTTGTCAGACTTGATAAAAGGGCTTAACATTTTCAGTAGGTTTTATAAAATGTTTAGTCAAAATCCACTTTAATCTTCTTTCCTTACCTCTTAAACTTGACCGGAGATTCTTATCCTAGAACTTAAGTTGATCTAAGATGATTGGTTAAATTCGAGTTAATAACTTATAATAATAATAATAATAATAATAATAAGGAAGAAGGGATTAGCTATGCGGTTAGCATACTGGACTCCCACGCGGAGGTCCCAGGTTCGAGCCCAGCTGCTGACTCTTAGATTTTCTCTTTTTAGGAGCTTCTTACAGCTCACTGTCCGGTGATAAGCAGTGTTGTCTGTAACGAGAGAACACTGTCCAGAGGCCGGCAGTACACTGAAAAAAGCACCGGGCGCCAATAACCTTAGATGTTGACGCGCCTTAAATAAAATAATAATAATAATAATAATAATAATAATAATAATAATACCACGGAGCCGAGTGGTTAAGAGGCGAGACCTGCGAAGCTAATATGTATTGTGGTACTGGGTTCGATTCCCCGGTCTTAGGCCTTGGATTTTATTTAATGTTTAATAAAAGAAATTTACAGTAAAGTATGTTAGGCAGCTATAGGCTAGACCCGCAAAGCTAAGATGTATTGCTGGTTTAGTAGGTTCTACTCCTGGTCTAGGCTTTGATTTTATTTAATGTGTATTACATAAAAGAAAACAGTAAAGTATGTTTGCTAGTCGCTTCCATCCACGACACCAAATTGATAGTTTGGACGTTAAGCCCCGCTTGAAAAAATAGGCGATTACTTTACTTTTACTTTTAGAAAGTACCAACAAATTAAATTTTGAATTCAGTATATCATTTTCGTGAGCAAATTTTTCGCAAAACTCCATCCAAAATATTGAATGTCACAGAATGATTTTCAACTTGGGCTTTATGAGAAAATCTCCCTTAAACCAAGTTAAGAAGGTAAGTAATTAGTGGGCGGAGAAGCCCAGTAGTGATTTCTAAATCCCTTTTGTTAAAATAAAATTCTTAATCCTTCCGTCTTGGCCCTCATCCAGATTAGTTTTTGCCCTTTCGATACGAAGATGGTCACTAATGTGCCTTCTTAATCATGAATTAAAAATAAACAGGGCGTTTCGTAATTCCGTTTGAGAACATGAGCACCATGCTTATTTGAATTTTCATACAGTAGTAGATCATTTAAGGGCACCACTATCTCGCATGCACTTAGTAAATTGTTATTGTAATACCCTCAGTTTATTATAACAAAATGTATTCCGTTTTGAACATCGTTTTGAACTTGGGTGTTCCAAAGCACAGCTCTTAGCTCTTTCAAACAATGACACTAAAAGAAAACTTAACCGAACTTTTAGGCCGTAGTGCTTTTTAGCAACTCTTAAACGTGTTGACCTTCAAGCGAGTCCACAAACTTTTCGATAGCTGAAATGGAACTAGCTTAATAACCTAGGCTTTTGGCCTTTTGTGTAAAAGAATGGTCGCTCTTGGACTTGGAGAGCAACCCAACGTGCCATACCCAATCGAAGGCTTGCTTCACATTTAGAAAAATATCTGCACAGAATAATTCCGCTCTTGAGAAAGCATTGGTGTAAACAGAGTGAGGACATTGCTGGATAGTGGATAGCTGTCTTCTAAAATCAAGATGATGATCAGAAATAACTTAGAGGTTTCGAGTTTAGAGAGAGAGAGAGAGAGAGAGAGAGAGAGAGAGCTGTTTCGAGGGGAGCTTCTAGCCAAGTATTGTGATTATAATATTCGATACTTACTCGCCTATTCTGCAATAACTCGTTAACACAGTCTAATTTCGATTATTCAGCGATTTGAGATTTAATTAGAAATTTTCGTGAAAATGAGTTGTATGTTTTCAAATAAGATTTACTTACAAATAATGATACATGTTTTTGTAGCAATTTTGATGCAATTATGATGAACTGGAAAAGTTCAGAAAATTTTTGAATTATTATTGTTATGTCGGAAAAAGTGTTACACGTTTTAAAAATATATTAATTTAAAGAAAAAAAAAATGCAGGCCCCTTTATTTACTACAACACCAATCATTATTTTGAATAAAAGTTCAAATATTTTATTAAACTATTAAAAAAAAAACTTTCCTAATTGTAAAAGTTTCAGGGATTAATAATTTACCCTGTATTTCGAAACCATTGTGTAGGTGAGAATGTGAGTAGAAGGTTGATGTAAAGAGATCAATACAATATCCCTTGGGTAGTTGGGGATACAGTTACTGAATGTTAAATGAAAAAAGGTGGCCTACAGGGATTTAAACTGTTCCTGAGAGGTTGAAGGCCGCTTTAACGATGATAAACTGATCCGATTTGTCCAAAAAGTCCTTATATTGTATTAAATATTAATTCATTTTTTTTTTTATTATAGAAAACATTTTTAAATAATATTTTTTTTAGACTTTCATTTAATTCAAAATTTTGTCACACAATATTTACAGTTCAGTTGACGATAGCCATTGTAAATGCCAAATGTAGCGATTCGAACTGAATATTTTACAGACATAGTCACCTCAAAGATCTACAGAGTCTTTTGAAAAGTCGTTGTACACACGCTAGCCAAGAATGGTATGAAAAAGAACAACAAAAGGTGAGCACTTACTGTGCTGACCCACAGCCATTAAGCCTGTTAAAACGGTGTTTTGGGGGTGGAGGGGAGATGATTATGTGACTCAAGTTTGACCAAAACCTCACGAAACCACTCATAAACAAGAGAAGCAAGTATCGGGAGAGGTGGAAAAGATAGGGCTGGTTTTTTAGCCACCTGCTGCCGGCAGTTGAAGCCAATGAATATTTGGGATGGTCAATATTTTGGTTCTTTTCCAGCACACACAAAATATGGTTAATTTTAAGCAAATAAATAAATAAGCTTCACAAATGATAAATAAATTTACTATAATAAATAATAGTTTCTGTCATTGCATCATAATTAAAAAAATATGCATCTATTCTAAATAAAACAGCGATAAATATGAAAAAATTGTCCAGTCTTACTACCACTTACAGATCAAGTTCCATATCTTTTAACCCAAAAATTACAAGATGGATTATTTTTATATTATTTAATAACTACGTGTTTAATTTCTCTAAGTAAGGAGGTAAAAGCCCTTATTATCAGGATCCAATAAATGTGGCTGTAAATGTGTGCTGTGGTTGTGAAATGAGGAGGTAGTTTCCTTCAGTGATCCTGAAGTACTCCTTTAAAATACTGATCACTTTTTCAAGATCAGGTGATTAGCTGAGGTGGTACCGCGGTCTGTAAGGTGAGGTCTTCCAAGTCTTTCCATTTAGAAATAAAATAAATTTCCAAATAGAAATTTCTGAAAAGAAATGTTTATCTAATATTACTAGCTGCTTCTCTTCGTGTATACGAAAATTTGAAAATAAAAGCTATATGATGTTTGCGGTTAAATTTTACTGGTCACTGGCCTGTAAAGATAGATTTTGAGGAAGTCATAAAAACTGATTATTTTAGCTCTGAATCTATGGAAAAAATTGATTAAAATAAAGAAAACCAACTAACAAATAACATTAGAAAGAGTTGAGGTATACAATGACATTTTGGTTTTTTTGATTGTCAGAATTTATCTGTTACTTATTCAGTTTAAGGGCTTTACAAAAGGTTCATCATTTCGTAAAATATTTTCTTATTCCGTTTGTTTTTTCTGCCGCTTGGATGTGCTGCATGCATCTTGGTATTCCTTAATGGGGGGCACACATTTTTCTTTGCAAGAAACACGCCTTTCTTCTCCACTGATTACTCCTTGCTCTTGTACGTCCTGAACATTTCAGTGGTGCTTTCGGCCGTGAACGTCGTCAGCTTCCAATGGCAGCTTCTTGTGGGGAAGATAGCAGGCTGAACGAAAGAAGAAACATTTGTATTAATAAGGAAATAATTCGTAAAATTTATTGGTAGAGTAAATAAAGTTTCTCGGTTCAAGGCAAATTTTCGATCACCCTTCGAATGAAATAATCGTAGCTGTCAAACTATGAGTTGATTCTTTACCGATAGTATCCAGGAGGTTTATCCATTCCTCTAGTATGGTGCTACGTGGTACACTATGTCGCAACTCTTCGTACACTGCTAAAAGAGCGATCTACTTTATGTTGGTTGAAAAAATGCTTTAGTCTCCTTTAAGAATGCTTTTAATTCATCAATCCAAATTTCTAAACATTTTCGATATCTGTTTCTAGCCCTCCACGGGCTAGAAACTATATTCTTCTTTAAGTTATTCACTGTCATGAGAAACTAATAAGATAAATGCGTGCAAATAATTGCATCAACCAGCCAGCGTTAAGTTACAGGCTTTAAACTTCCACAGTTCACATTAACCTGAGTTATTTCCATTAAGGCAGGAGGGATAATAATGCATAATTACTTGAGTAATACTTACGTCACCTTGATTAACAATTCCTTCTCTAAATACAACCAAGCACGCTTTAAATGTGGTGCTCTATATCCTTTTGTAGCACCTCATATCAGACTTGTTGAAAGTGTCTGCCTACTTAAGTTCCTTTAAGTTGTCTCCTGTTTAGGGGAAGCCGCTTTAGAGGTCGAAGATTTATATCGGGAACACTGCCTGCTCAAACGAGAGTACCATATTGTAGAAATATTAAACACATTCTTAAATTAGCCTTGATGGCAGCTTCACTTGATGGAAGTACAATGATCTTTCAATTCGTGTTTCAAAACTGTCTTAAGAATTGGTTGGTACATCGTTGAGCTATCTGTCTTGGTGGTCTTAAACGTTTTGCCAAGAAGTCTATATAAAAGGACGAGTTTGGTATTGGAAAGTGCCCCAATTTAAAAGAAAATTATTGAGTTTTATGCAACATCATCATCATCCCCACAACTCCAGAAAACATAGATATTACTACTCTTTACCATGAGTTTTATTTCCTGGTATTCATTTTTCCTTATTGATATTCAGGATCCATTGCTATAATTAATAAACAAAAAATTCAAAAAGCTAATTTGAGGCTCCAAAAGCTTAAGATTCTTAAAAAGCGAATTTGGAGAAAATTTATAAAATAAAAGAGAATCGCTACAGACTATGAATGAATGAATGAATGAATGAATGAATGAATGAATGAATGAACGATGCTTTATTACAAAATAAATACAACTATACAAAATTATATTTCAGACATCTATATGACATGGTCTTAAACCGTCTGTCAGAGTCTACACTTTATATGTATTCAAAATTAACCTATAAACCTGATAAATAAATAAAAATAAGTATATTATTATAACAATAAAATAAAGTGCTATCTTAAAATATTACACAACTTGATTCTTTATTATTAGTATTATAATTAAACTTAGTAATTGAATTCAGCCACAAGCATGCTTCTATACATTAATGCATATTTTGTGTACAATGCTAAATTCAACCAATTACTCCCATTTATTAAGGAGACAAACTCTTGTTCGGATAAGGAACTTTTATTGAAATAACGGAATCTATAATCATTGAAAATTGGGCATTCGGCAATAAAATGGAATGTACTTTCAATTTTATTTAAATTACACAATGAGCATGTAAAATTAGTTCCAGTAAGCCAAGGCTTATAATTTAGATTAAGCATTTCTCCCCGTATTTTAAATAACAATATTTTATATTCCAAGCTTAATTTTTCACTCATGTAAGAAATATTAAACTGCAGAAATTTAAACTTTTCATGATACTGTGCATGTTTGGCAAGAAACAGAAATTCCTCTTTCTCGTTTTGCATAACTGCAGACAATAAATTGTTTGTTTGTTGTTTCCATATATCGCTAGGGTAGCTATCCAATAATATATTAAACCTCTCTGCCAACTGCAACCAACTTTGAAACCAAGAAACCTTATTCTTTACTACTTGCATTGTAACTAGGTACGTTAATCGATCCTTCGAATGATTAAGCAGAACGTTTAAAACATATGAGAAATGCAGCTTCAAGGCAAAACCGAAGAGAGTACCCCTTCCCGTTTCCAAATGCAAGAAATATGTTGGACAGTTTCTCGGTAGATTAAATAATCTTTTTATAAAAAATCTTTGCAGTTTTTCCGCATCTTCGAATAGTTCATAACCCCAAACTTGACATCCATAACAACAGACAGATCGAATTACAGCATCGAAAATCTTATACTTGGCGGGTAAACTGATCCGATTATTTTTAATAAAATTATACCATACACTTCCAACACAGCGTCTTCCCACGATTAATTTCTCTTTTATATGCAGTTTAAAATTTAATGTCGAGTTCAAGTTAATACCCAAATAATTGTAACTTCTTACAACCTCAATTGGCTCTCCTTTATATGACCACTTTTCACCCGCACAGTTCCTCTGACCACATTTCCTAAAAATGACAATCTTGGTCTTTTCAAGATTAATACGGAGATTCCAATAATCAGCATATTTACCCAATCGCTGAATCATCACTTGAAGAACTTTAGCGTCTTCTGCCAGCAGAACGATATCATCAGCATACATTAAGATATTTACTTTAGTCTGGCCAACCATAAGTCCTCCACCAACATATTCGGGCAAATCAAGTATGTATAAAGCGAAAAGTAGTGGGCTTAACAAGCAACCCTGTCTAACTCCCATCTCTGTAACAAAAAAGCGAATTTGGAGAAAATTTATAAAATAAAAGAGAATCGCTACAGACTATTAGAGAGTCATGTTATAAGAATCATATTTGCCAAACCGGTTTTAGTACTAGAGAGCCTGAAATATTGCTGTGATTGAGGAAAACCTACTTCCAATTACACTAAATTCAAGGAAATTATCTTTTCCTCTCGTAAAGGCAGGAAACTGTAATTTCACAAGAAAGAAAGAAGTATTTTCTCTTTACTAGAAACTTATGGTAACTTTTCCTTGACTGAATAAAGAATTTCAGTGATTTAATAGTATTCATATCCTGGAGTCGATTTTCCATTCTCAATTTTGTTGTTTTTCATAGTTTTTCACAGCTGTTCATCCCTTGAGCTTTTCTTTGAGCTTCTATATTGCAAGTTTTTCTTTTATTACTTTATTAAAGTAACTGGGAGAGAAAATATTGTTGACCTAATCATTCTAGATTCAAATTCTGTTGTACTTTTTCTAATCAAATAATTACAATTGGCAGGAACTTCAAGCCACTGGATATCAACGGAACTTGTCTAATCAGCTAGGAACAAGCTTAGCTATCAGTAGCTTAAAATTAGGATGACAAAAGTTGCGAGTTCTTGGGTGTTTTACTTTAACAAGCTTTAAGATGTAAGTCGCACTAGTTTATTCTTCAAACTATAATCCATTAAAACCCATCTTTGTGTCAGTAATTCAATTTCGATTTTTACCCCGAAATTGTTTTGCCAAGAATTAAAAACAAATAATAAAAAATGCCTTCTCCTCCTTGTTTATAGTTATAGAATTTATCCCAAGGTTTAATGGTTCGATAAATGGTTGTTCGAAAGTTGCAAGATCAGGGCCTAAGCAAGTTGAAGAAGAAATTTGAACTCCAGCTCACTTTTGAGGAAGTCTAACGCCAAATTTGTGGTATTGCGTACTGCAGAATGTTTTAGTTTTCATTTCTGTGGATTAACGAGGGGTACTTTTCGTTCAGAGTAGCAAGGGCACTTATTGTGATGAATAGATATCAAATATGAGAGCTCGCCGTTTAGCAATCAACTCGAAATGGGTACAAATAAATGAGGTTGTACTGAAGTGCAGTTATACGTACAATTACAAAAGGTTATCACCAAGGAAGTGGCAAAAAGCAATAGAGATTGCTGTTTTTAAGGTTAGGACATTTTTAGCCTCCTCTCTTGATTTCGGATCAAATTTTGATCACGGGATGGTGAATTAGCCTGCTGTAGATCCAGTTAAGAATTGGTTTCTTCAAATAGTCGGCAGTATCTCTCCAAAAAAATCTTTAATAATTTTTAATTAAAGAGTTTCTACAGAACTACTTTGAATATTTCAGCAAGTTTATTTCAACTCATCAAAAGGCTTCAATGAAATGTTGTTGAAAGTCAATAAATGGTTGAAGTGGTTACCAGTTCTTTCAAGGGCATGTTTTCAAAAGATTCAATTTAAAGTTTCCTCCATGTGGAACCAACAATTTTTTGAATTTTAATTATAGTTTAGCCCAATTTTACCTGATGAAAGTAGTACCGTTATAAAGAAAGTTTAAAGAACTTATTTAAATAATATAAAATTACCTGTTCAAGTAGAAATAAGCTTAGAATTGTCACTTTAATGAAGAAAATATGGAAGTTAGTTTTCAAAAACAAAGTGCCAAACCTTAAAAGTTCATTTTCAGAGACAATAACTGCAATGTAATGTGGAAAATCGCTCATCGCCAATAAGATATAAAGAGATTGGTCCTTCCCATGATGCTACATACTGGCGTAACCAATTGCCAAGCGCAATAAAGCAATCTTCGTCTCGCCAAATATATAGTGATCCATTAATCATAAATTTATTTAAGTAGTAGACCGAATGGTTAAATAGAACATGGCTAAAATTTAAACTATTGAATAATTAGGGATGCTGGGATTTAGATTATACAAAGTGCTGAACTGAGAGGATCAAAGCTAAGAGAGCAATTCTTGCAGAAAATTGAAAAGAATGATTATTATTTTAAAATTTTAGATTATTTCCTGCATTATATCTAAAAATTTAAATAAATCCGAAAAATAAAAGGGGTTTAGTATATGTACCGCCGAAGAGAGTAAAGACGCTCTTTTCTACGGTGACTAACCTCACTCTTCACACTGACCTCAACATTCCCTTCATAGACCAACTCGCCAAGACTAAATACCAAAAGTTCCATACTGCTCTCTCGACTAGCTCTAATCCTCTTGTACTGTCTCTCGCTTCCTCTGACATCCCTAATACTCCTCCTAATACTGAATCGCCAGTAGCCCCGCGACTTCCTTGTAGGCTGAAGATCTAAATCATTTTCTCCTATCTCTCCTCTCTCCTCGTATTCTCCTCCTTCGCGCAGTAATGTTGCCCATCTTTTTATCAATCTTATTCTGACAAATCTTGGGCTTCACTTCTAAGTAGAAATCCCAAAGTTTTATCACCTGCATTTTACAATAATCCATTAATTTACATCCATTACAAAATAAATTAGAAAGAAAAAAAAAAGGTTTAAGTTTAAAAAGATCTAGCTAATACTTTAATACAGAATAGGACATATTATCATCAGAAAAGACATTTGTAAAGATTTCATATGAAAGATATTTTGGCAAAAGATCAAGAATTTCCAAAGGGCAGCAGCAACGGCGGTAGAGTTGTGAAAGAAATCAGTTCAGCCACAATAACACCAGCGCCAGGGCGCGCGCTCTTTCGAGTTCGCAATAAGAAAATATCTTCCGCCTTTCTTGTATTGTTTTTGCAACTTCTTAACTTTTGCTTGTTTCTGACAACTTTCTTTGCACAACTCTCTTCCGCTTCCTGCAGACCCTGCTTGCTCTAATACGAGATAAAATTAACAATAATTGTTATTATTAAGAACACTTTTTTTCAATTTTTTTTGCCTGCTATTGTGAACTTGTAATTTTTTGGTACTTTTTTTCTGCGCACCAAAATTCTGTTCTGTTTTTACTTATTTATTTTCTTTTTTTTCTCAGGTTTGTTTCAAAATTTCTTGAAAACTCATCTGAAAGTTTAAATTGTTTTTTTACATTCCGCAGTTTTCTTAACAATATCCAACTTGTTTCATTAAAATTGATTAAACTTAATTGTTTGTGATTTTCACTTTTTCTCAATTTTGATCTAATAATGTTACTGCGCAATTGTATACTTCCGTTCCAAAATACCTATCAAGATTAATGATTTTTTTTGGCGGATTATTGTAAAATGCAGGTGATAAACTTTAAGATTTTTTTTTAGAATTTAAGATTGATAAGAAGATGGGCAACATTACAGTGCGAAAAAATGGCAAAAATCAAAAACACAATTTCCAAACTTCATTGTAGTAATCCGTACCTGCAGTAGATGTTGCAATGTGTCGGTTAATTTACAAAATGAATGAGTGCTAAAGAATTTAATTTCAACAAAATTATGGATTCCTACCTATCTAGTATTTAAGTTTCATTTTGGCAATTACCTGTGTCCCCCTTACTTTAGCTTTTCACAGTCAGCAGGTGTTCTTAAAGTGTGCAACGACTTGGAACACAGATGTTTAACACTCCATTACCCCTCTAATGGTATTAACAAAAGGTAAGGCTTCTTGTGCTGCCTTTCTGGAAAAGCCGTCAATCTGTTAACACGTATTGTATATGTGATGTAGATGTTCATTCATTGGATATTGTAGTCCGTGTCAATCACTTGAAGATGCTTGATTTCCATCAGAGAGGCTTGAATAGTGAAGACCAGTCAGATAGTTCTCCAAGTACGATGAGAGGACCATTGCCGGAGGTGAAGTTTCGGCCGAGCAATCATCAAGCAATTAACAGAACAGTGAATCCAATTTCATCTTAAGTCATCCAGAGCTACAGCTGGTGAATTGAATACGCTTGTGTCCTCGGTTAGGAAAACAATCAACTTAAGTAGGATATAAATTTTCATTAGTTTAGGACGATCGTTAGAGTATTGATCGTGTTCAAGTGTTCAAGTACAGCAACCAAATCTTTGTAGTTTTCTACTTTTACCTGAAAGCGAAAAAATATTTTCAATCATTTAACGTAAGACAATTTCTGAGCTTAACTTTGAGATTAAGTAAGTAAGTAAAGTAAAGTAATTGCCTATTTTTTCAGGCGGGCTTAACGTCCAACTACCAAATTAGGTGTCGTGGACGGAGGCGACTAGCAAACATACTTTACTGTAAATTTCTTTTATTAACCTTTAAATAAAATCCAAGGCCTAAAGACCGGGAATCGAACCCAGTACCACAATGCATATTAGCTTTGCAGGTCTCGCCTCTTAACCGCTCGGCTACCGTGGGGCCTAACTTTGAGATTATATCGCGTTATCGATCTATCGCGGTCTCTTCTATAGTTCTATCAGAAACCAAGCTTGCTTTTCCTCTCTAAATATTGAAGATTTATTTATTTATTTATAAATTGTAAATTACATTGTGTAAATTATTAATTATATTATGTACATTACAATACGGGAAATCACCCATTTACAATTAAATATAATTAAAATTTATAATATTCGTAAGTAGCATATAATGTAATACACTCGTAATACAGTGCAATATTTACAGAATATATTTAGCCCAATCAAATAAGGCTTTAATCTCGGAATGGAAATTAAATAAGCTATAAACTTGTATAAATCTTTGTTTTTGGCAATTTATAAGTTAGCTCAAAAGTTTTATAGAATATCGTGTACGCGTTACCGGAAATCAGTGGTCAAAAGTCACGAAAATAGATTTTTTTTCTGTGTAAATATCTTGTTTCCTTTGCTCTGAAAGACATTCAAAGTTTTGTAACTTTATAAAACGTACTAAGCACTGAATTAGACAGTAGTTCTAACGTTACTAACTATACATACAGCTAAGCACCTCCCGCTCTTAGCGCTCTATCTCAAGAACGGTTGATTGTATGGAAAATCGCATAGGACCAAATTGGTAGAGAATTTTATGCTCTACAACTTAAATTATATCTTTAGGTGTCATTTAGAGCCAAGGAAACAAGATATTTACAAACAACCGATTTTAGTGACCTTTATCTTCCATTCCGAGGTTTACCACTTTTTTTTTTACCTAATCTGATAGAGCTGATATAGTTATAGAGATCAAATATATGAACAATAGTAAAATGTAATTAAACCATTAATTTTTGGCTTATATAAAGGATGCTGTAGTGATACTACAGAGTGAATAGTTTAAAACTAAAGTATTTTGGAGAATTTAATTTTACTTATTTATTTAGAATCCTCATCATCTACCTCACGGTGCAGAGGATTTCTTCCACGAGCTCAGGTTCCTTGCCCATAAGGCCCCACGCATTCCAGCTTCAATACAATATCGAAGTTCCATATCCTCGCAATGTCAGCTATACTTTCGAAATCGGTGCTTTTCTTTTAATCATAGGAAGATTGACCCTAGCGTAGTGGAGCGGCTGCTTCCTTCAGGCACTTTACTGACATTTCTCATTTCAGTAGGACAGACGTCTTTAACAGGAAACTAAGCAATAATGTAAGCTATAAAAGTAAACCAAGTGTGGGTGGAATGACCGAAGTTATTTGTGAAGTTAGAGAGAAGATGAATTTGCAAGAGAGATAGTAGCTGTTGCGGAGTTAGCGCTAAGTATGAAAGAGGTTCAGATCATCCATCACGCTATCTCCAAGTATACCAAACCTTGCTCTTACCATACTGTTGGAAAATCCCTCTTTACCTCACATCCTGCAGTATAACTAGCGGCGAGCAAAGCTACTACCAACGAAAACGTGGGAGAAGGCCAAATGACGAGGCGACGACAGGAAATTAGAATAACTCAAGTCATTTATCACGGACGACAGTGGGGTACGGTGGACCTCCAGTTCCTCTAGGCTGAACCAACCTCTGAATTATGACGTCATATTTACATGTCGCCTATTTGCTCCATTCGTACAAATGTTACCGGAGAGGGACGGTAATTCTGTAGTCTTTACAGTTAAGAGGCGAAGTACAACACATAACTTTAGAGTTTGTAAACGATACAAGGTGTTCTAATGGAGAGCGGTTTTCACTTTGTTTCGGGATAAAGTTAACTGCAATCTATCTCCTATTTAGGAACTGTGTTTCACTATTTCTGGCTCGCAGATCGGTTTGACTCGTCTAATTATTCAAATCAAGAAAGGTACAAATTGAAACAAGATACTGTAAACCCTTATACAACTGTCCTACCGGACAGTTTTAATTAAAACTTTAATGCCATGTAACTATTGTTAAATAATACATTCATATTGTGCAAGAATTGGCTCTTTTGCAAGAATTGGCTCTTTTGCAAGAATTGGCTCTTTTGCAAGAATTGGCTCTTTTGCAAGAATTGGCTCTTTTGCAAGAATTGGCTCTTTTGCAAGAATTGGCTCTTTTGCAAGAATTGGCTCTTTTACCAAAAAAAGTTGATAAAGGCTGCTTTAATCAACAGACAGATCTCACTGAAGCAACAAGGCTCTAGACTAGGAGTCGGCGGCCCGCGGCTCGCGAGCCGCATGCCACTCTTTTATCCAAATTGTGTGGCTCTTCAGCTGTCCAAAATATATTGTACATTTCAATTTTATTGAAACAAATGAACATTTCATTTATTAAAGTAAAGATATTTTTTCAAAAAGAATTTTAAATATAATAGGTTAGAAATTGAATAGAATTATATTAAAATAAAGTACGTACGATAATTGTTTGTCTGCCATCTTTTCATTCAAACACAAATTTAGTTATTATTTATTTGTTTATTTACTTCGCAATATGTGAAAATAAATATACATATAAGACATTTAAAAGTTGTTGAATCTCATAAAATAATAATTTGTGAATACAAATGATCTTCAGAGTTGTTTACTCTATCATCCTTGAGGCTTTTGGTAAGATTTATTTTATTTTAATGATTTAAGGCGCGTCGACATCTGACGTTATTGGCGGCCGAGCTTTTTTTCAGTGCATTTCGGGCCTCCGTACAGTGTTCTCTAGTTACAGACAACTATAGCTGGACAGTGAGCTGTAAGCAGCTCCTAGGAAGGGAAAAATCTAAGGTTCAGCAGCTGGATACGAACCCGGGTCCTACGCGTGGTAATCCAATACGCTAACCGCATAGCTAAATCCCCTTCCTGGTAAAATTTATTTAAATTATTTGAGGGAAAATGGCTCACTACTTAAAATAGGTACGTAGTCAACCCTATGCTCTAGAGTCTAGACTATCAGTCTTACTAATACTTAAATCTCTAATGAAATGACATTCGCCTGTCTAGACTGCATTAAAGGTAGCAATTAATAAAGTGGAAATCTTTCAAAATGTTTCGCTTGGTTTGTGCGCCATGGGCGAATTCACTGACAAAAATACACTCTTCGACGATTTAAACCTAAATTACCACAAGACTTGCTCCACAACAACCAGGTATGCATACCTGCATTTAAATTAAAAAAATATTTTGTAAGGCAGAACAATGGCTGCTGGGCAAATAGAAAGATTTCTTCTTCTAATTAATAATATATTTATTTTATTTTTTTAATAAAATTTGACTGCGCGGTAATCCTATATCAAGAGATAAAGGATACGGGTACACAAAAGGGAAGATTGAAGAGATGACGCTGTATATATGTATATTCTTGTGGCAAGCTTTAGAGAACATTCCTTTTATATTGCAACCAAGGGGCACGTTATGTATATCTCACACAAACACAACCATACATGTACAGACACAAACATTCGCTCACTTATTAGCTAATATCAAAATCTCGCTCATTTCCCCGCCAAAACCCCTTCCAAACAACATGTCCTCACTAACACATACAACTTCATTCCTTTAATTTACAACAAAACCGCTCAGCCCACCCCATTCGCTTGCACCCCCTCCCCAACGGGAACCACAATGAAACCTTGAGCTACCTTAAACCTGTACATCAACGCATACCTCGCAAACCTCGGTTCTCTTTTACAGGTTTAGTGTAATAAGGACAGTTATCTGAAGTATTTATACTAACTCAGCTGGTATTTTTCTGTTTTTTTTTTTGTTTTCTTTTTTTATTAAAATGTAAATACGAGCCCAGTATATTTAGGGTTTACATTACCAACACATTTCTCTTATTTCTGCAACAATTCAAAACTCATTTTAAAAAGGATCTTTTTTCAAATATGTGTTTACATTGTATATTATTTAAATTGAATACTCTACATCTACCACTTTTAACAATCATTTTCTATCTCTTGTTCTTTAGATTCTCAGTCGACTTACAAATTTACTCGTTTATGAATGTGAAGAACACATACAAATATCTCTTTATTTGGGTGCAACAACTTAGTTGGTTATCTGCACCGTCTTACTGAACTTATGCCATCTTTTCGTATTTTTTTATTAGTCACAACGCGCTTGTTTTCTTTAATTTTGTGCAGTTTCAGATTTACAGCCATCTCGGAGTTACTTCAGCTGAATCTATCTGCTGTCGCCTGTGAATGGGAAAGAATGGTTTGTGACAAAGAAGTACCGCTGAAATCTCGAGGATTTTCTATTTTCAGTTTAATCCAAGTTTTAAGATTCCCTGAATACGAAAATATCTAGTTATGGACACTCTCACGACCGTTAATATTATTTGTTTAAGCGTTTGCAAGTACAACCAGACTATGGCAACATTTGTCTTATCTATGTGCAACCTGTCTGCCTGCTCGTAGCCATTATTATTCAAAAACGGGCAAAAATAACTGGGTCTTTAATTTATTTGCCTCGTAACAATCAATTGTAATCAATAATGCTTTATACACAATGATACTTATCGCATTTTATCACTCTTTTGAAACAATAAATGTTTAACTTTATGAGTTGTTAATGCTATTATTGTACCAAAAATTATTCATTTTCTGCGAGATTATAACTGTTTTCTAAGCAATGAAATATACCGAAAATTAAACTAATAACATAGTCATCAGAACGGGTCCGATACTGTTGAATGAGGTCGTCTCACGAATCTCAGTCCAAAAATCCAATCCAGTCGGAGATCATAGTTCTGGCCATTATACCAGAATTCTCGCCAGCGTATTATCACTTTTTTATGCGTCAGTTTTAACTTACTTGCTGACGAAACCTTCATCACCAAGAGAAACCCAAAATTGGAGGTATCTCTGATGTTATCGTTGTAGCTCGCATGTTTATTCTATTCCTGACCGGTATCACTTTGATGGGCTTTGATCCATCAGAGGATGATTAGTAAGTTTGATGTGGAAAATTCTATCACATCCATCTCATAGAGCTACACTTGCTGAGACTCCACCAAACCGGTTTTGGATTTTAATTCATCATTAGAGAGTGATAAGTCAGGGATATGCGCGTTAAAACTGAAGATATTATACAGCAATGAGGATGCTTTCAATGCTAGGGCTCCTTATTTCGGTCAAATTGAACGGAGTATTATTTTTGAATGGTACAATTTCAAAGTAAACCATCTGAAATACACAAAGCTTATCTTCTAATCAAACAATTTAATGTCAGAAACTCCCTGGAAAGGATCTAACTGCCGGCCCTTAGATTTTATATTAATATGTGGCTTTAACAACACACTATCCAGTGCACTAGTACTGTCTGCATGACTAGATAATATTGTCCGCATGCCGGCAAAGCACTGAGAAGGTACACCTCAGAAATTGACTTTTATTAAATTCAAGTAATAAAACTATTGAATACATGACTCCATAAATCTTATCAGTTAGTCGGTAAAGAAAAGAGAATTAAGGCTGAACATCATCTCCCATTGACTAATTTAAAACAACCAATAAAAGAAAGCTGTAAGATAAAAGAAAAAATGAGTATTGGTCCTCGATCACATCTTATAAATCTTCAATCAGTGGTTGTAATCGCCTGAGGGGCAACACAAGTTGGGCACGATGCTCTTTATACTATAATTTGATTCTGTTGGTACCGTGAGGACATGGAACGGCCGTATAATTCAATACAAAGCCAATCGTTGTCGTGTAGCGAAGCATTGGTGCTATTAGACAGAGAGCCTAACACCTCTTCCACGTCATAGTTCCTAAAAAAGGAGTTTGAATCGACTGGGTCGAAGATCGAAAGTGGGCCGAACAGTTTTAACCCCACACCTTGCGTGGTCAGATCTCCTCCATTCTTCATGTGTATACATCATGCTTCCATTTTCCACTCTGCTAGTTTCTCTCCATCCGACTCATGATTAACTTAGCTATAACATCCCTCTAATTCCTCCAAGCCCACCCCTTTAAATACTCTCTTTCTCCAATCTCTGAATGTTGACCTCCGGGTTAGGTCTGTTAAAGAAAAGCCAACCCATGTTCACTAAAGCCGAAATTGAAATGGTTTGGAACTGTGTAACGGCTTTATTCTGGGGTTAACCCTGGTCAGATATAATTTGCATAGCTCAGCCCAGTATTGGAGCAACCAAAAGGCGTATATTCCACGTTCTCAGCTATTCTACGCACATGTCCGCCCCATAAAGCTTACCACAGCGTATACAGGACTATTGTTTACAACGTTTTAATTCATTCTCTCCCTGGCTCCATTAATTCTTTCAGCATCAAACATCATCCGTGGCCAAATACGATACAAATCTTTGCTAGAGACAAACTATTATACCAATACCACTATTTTTGTTTTGGCCGACGGATAAAAATTTTCTGGTAAATAGGCAAATAATTTAAATAAAAACTAACATAAACAATCTTTTTGCTTCAAGTTTTAACTTTTATTGGCCTTCGATTTATTTTATGCATCACCTTCTGTCAATCAACATTTTTTGGCAGAATCAACAATGCTCCATTTTATTTTCCAATCACATCTACTACAATATGAATTATAGTTTCGATGAGCTTATTACGCCTCGGTACAGAAAAAGACTCTCATTTTCTTTTCAATAAATCAATTATTTGAAGAACTTGTTGCCCAGTTCTAACTTGAATATCCTACTTGAATATTGTGAGATTGAGATATAAATGAGTGCATCTTCTGATGGGCTAAAAGAGAACTCTGCTTCTTATTTATAACCTTTCTGGCCTTAAATTACTAAGTAAACTATTCTGCAATCATCAGAGATAGTCTTCTTTAGAAAAAAAAAACACTTCAACTTCTAAGAAGCTGCTGATGATAGGAACCAGTAGTAACCGAAACGTGGACACCAATAAAATATATATAGTATATATCTTTTTATTCGTTCAAATACTCTTCTACAGATAAAATCTCTGCCTTATTGCTTTACTTTTGATTACTCTCACTCTTCTTCAGCTGTACTTTTAAAATATCTTCTATTAGACCATCCAATGCCTACAAAACTCTCACACCCAGTAATGGTAAAATATCTCGGAAGGTTGTCTTTGTGCAGTTGTAAACAACTCAATAAATGTTTAGTTAAAATAACAATGTTAGAAACATTGGATCGTATTAGAAATTTTGATTAATCGATCTTTGTTGTCTGTCATTGCAAGAGAGAGTTCTTCATTTTTGACTGTTTGAAAGTTTGAATCATCTTTGGAGATTTATTTAGTCTTAGGACTACCTGCCATAAAAGTCAGCTAGTTACATAGCTCATCCTTGTTGGCGTCGTTTCTTCTCAGCCTCTATAGCATCCGAAGTTCTTTTGTTCTGTACATCACCGAGCTCATGATAATGAAGTATTGAGGCTCTTGGTATGGAGCAAAAATAGGAAGGACTTGAGGCTAGCAATTCAGCGTGCACCAATGAGGAAATCCAGCTCCTTGGGTGACCTGCACTGTTCTTTTGGTTCTTTTAAAGGTGCTCAAGTAGCGCCTGCTGGTATATCGGATAAAAATAAATGAAGAAGCAGAAAACTACATCAGAAAACAAAACCAAGTTATAATCGCTTGATTAATAGAAAACCTTATGATTACAAGGTTATGTACAAATTACGTCACTAACAAGCACAGAACATAAACAACAAACATTACCAATAGGTCTCATAAATTACAATAACTGATGGAAAAATACTTTTGCTTTGTACTGGTTAAAATCATGGTCTCGACAACAAAACATGAATTCTATGATCCTACTGGATCGACCTGGGAGTTCTATTGCTTGGTCTCGTATTGTATGTAGTACCCATAAGCACACTGACTGGCTAAGGCATGGAATGGGTGCACAACTGGTGGGTATTCCTGAGTAGTTTATGGGTACAGCAACAGAGGTGGCAGTCTGCAACTGACAGTCTTCCCTCTCCACACGCTACGAGCTTATATATATATATATATATCAACCAGCGGCACACACAATGTAGACAAACAAACGAACTTACTCACCATACGCCACACACCACGTCACTACATCATTCCTCATTAGAAACGTCACAACAAATGCGCGCTTCTGAAAAAATACAGCCCTTCTGTCCATTCACAGAGAATACGACAACACAAACTTGATTTACTGCACCATCGCCTATTGATCTGTTAGCATTATTCTTTTGCAATGAATAGAACAAAGTAGAACAAACTGTTTTGCTTAAAACAAAAAATGCTCGAAGGTAGTAAAAAGCATTTAAATTCAATTTTTAGCAAGATCTAAACAGAAAGAGCCGACGATTAGTGCTGACAATAGATTATAATGAGCGTTCTGAATCGTAGTCATTGCAATTAGTCTGTGGAGATTCAAGCTAACCATGAACAATTATTCACGCTTTATCAGAAATTAAATGTAATATTTCATCGTAAGTCTAATCGGTAGTTGGAAGTTAAGCCCCGCCTGAAAAATAGACGATTACTTTACATTACTTGGTTACTCGGTTGGGCAAAAATAGCATCGGATATAATTAGCACAATATATTCATGTTATTCTTAAATAGCTGATTAAAAGTCTTTTGCTAAAGAATTGCTATTTGGTGATAACGATGGCTTGGGCTGGACATAATTTCATGTTACAAATAGTGTTTGTCCAAAGTTCTGTTTTAATTTAGAAGTTAATAAAGTTATTTATACTAATAAAACATCATGTATTTGTTGACCACGATTGGATTAGTTATTAAAATTTGCAGATTACTGCGAATAGTAATTATGGTAGATTTTAATTAATTCCATGACAAGAGGAAGTCTTTAACAATGCTTTAGAAGGAGACTTGAATAAGAAAGACGAACGGACTTACAAGCCAAGGCCTAGACGGGAACTGAACCGAGTACCCCAATACATATTTGCGGTCCTCGCCTTTAACCGCTCGGCTACCGTGACGCCTTTTGCTAAGATCAAAGTGTAGGCTCTGTTCGTATAACAAATATAAATCATAGATGTAGAAGGCAGAGGAAATGGAGGGCTAAAACTCCATATATGTCAAAATGTCTACTTAGCACGTTAATTGTGAACTGACGTATGTATGGTGTGAAACAAAAATTTAACCTGTTTACGTAATACAAAATTAATTACATATAACCTTCTTAGCCATTTGTCGTGAAAATTTTTACAAGATCTCCTTGCTGTCTTAATCTCTCTCGTGTTTCTTAATTTTACGCGTGCCAAGACAGGAAAGCGAAGATTTGTAATGAAATAAAGGATTCTAATAACTAATAATTCAAGAACTCTAATAATAATTTTAAATTGTAATAGATTCGATCAAGAAAAAGAGCTGACAGAAAACTCTTGGAACCAAAACCACCTCTAAGAATCTTGAGAATTAAATTTTTTTATGGTTTCAAGAGTTTTTACTTGCTCTAAAGAGCCACACTTGTAAAATGTACAAATCTACAACCTACCTAATTCGAAACCACTAAAAGACTGACAATTCTCTGCACCCATCGGAAAAGGTTTACTTATTATTTTTATTTATAAATTTTTTAAAAGTCTAACTAATGTTAACTTGAAATTTAAATGCTTAAATAATCAATCATTTTTATCTGGAGTAATTTCCGGAAACGGATTTTGAGGAACTTGGATTAGATACCGAAGATTAATTTGTATAAAGTGAAGTTAAAGTGAAAATTAGTTTAAAATATTTTAAATTTAAAGTTCGAAGATTACTTTTTTCTAAATATTTTTCTTCTATAGCGCACCCATCATCTTAAGTGAGGATAATGGACTTTAATGAAACTGATTGCAATTTGCAGTCACACTTTATTTAGAGAATTTGATCGGCAATTTTAGAGAGCCTTCAAAACAAAAATTAAATGACTACACAATTCGAGTTTACAATTCTCTTTGATCAGTTGTAACAATTTAAATAATAATAACAATCTTTTTTAAATTAATTTATTTATTAAATTACAGCAGCGCTAGATACGCTATAAGTAACAGTGACAATAACTGACCCCACTACAACCCCACTAATTGAGGGGAGAAGTTACCCAGTGATAACATTCCCTAAGTCGTCTCCAGGTTTAGCTACTCTCTTCAGAAGAGAGAAAATCGCGAGGTAACTGGCGTTTTAATCGCCTGAGTGGATGATCTGAAAGGTGATGAGATGATAAATGGTGGTCAAGAGGATTGGTGGAATGAGAGGGCAAGTTCTGATGAAAGTTTCTGTAGCGAGTTCGAGCTACCTGAATTACAAACGGAATTTACAAGTATTTGTGGATAAATTAAAAAAATAATAATTTTAAATTTAATGTACCAAAAACTTATTAAACAATTTAAAGAATAAATCACAAATTGATATGTGGAAGTTATTGATAGAGATTATTGTGGGCCGATGTTAGGAGAGGAGGGTTCCCCGTAGATGCACGACGATAGAATTTCCACAAGTTGAAAGGAGATAATATAATACGCACCCTTACCTGTCATCCACACTATGCCCTCATAATATTAGTAATTTTATGTATAAGCCAGCATATAACTTTAGCGTTTACAGTCGCCGCAAACATCGTCTGTTGGCGATAATATTTTATGTCCGACTGCATTTTCCCGGATATTTCTGCGATTGAATTTTATAAGTCAATTGGACTGCTGTGATTTTAACAATTTGATCCACTTATTTTATTAATAGCCTCAGTCACTTTCTCTGAGTCTCTCCGTCTATTGTTTACACTGAAGCCTAAACAAATTGTACAAGTACTAGTAAACCAGTTTTTTTTTATTAAAAAAGCGAGAATGTACTAGAAAATACTTTGTGAATACCGTGGGGTCTGATAGGCATCCTCAAATTACAATTGCTTGCATCTGTCTTGAAAGGAGTCAACAATAAGCTAGTAACAGCCATAAATTTCCTTTAGGCTTAGATGAAGGACATAGATTATCAAGGATACAGCTAGCCTATTCAGGAACAGGGTCAATGTCCTTGTTTTTCCATTTAGTAAATCGGTAAGAAAGATCCCTTTCAATTTGTTGCTATCAAAAGCTTTCATCATTAAGCGCGGATGGTCAAATAATCTGCTGTAATGGTGAGTGAGTTGAGGCCATTGATCTTACCGCCAATTAATCGTCAAGTTTGCCAAACATTATTTTCATTTTTATTTTGCCATATCCAGTTACATGCTTTCAGGTCCCAAACAAAGACATTCTACGCTTAATGGTTAAGACTAATGATGGCTATAAAAGTTTAACCGGCAGTGATCCCAGTTGCCATTGTTAACTACCAATGGCCAAGAGCGGCAAAGAGTGCGGTGTTAAAGCTCAAATGCGTAGGATCTTTGCCAAAAGCCTCTCCCAAGTAGCCAGGTTATCCAACCTAACTTTAGTGCCCAGTAAAATGTCGAACCAATGCCCACACGGCCAACCAGGGATCTCCTCTTCTAATCTCTTTCCTTACAAAAGATCTTCTCTGTAACCTATGGGTGTCAAACTCAATTTAAAAAAGGGGCCAATCGTACTAATCTTGTTAAATTTATACTCTGAAGTGTGGATTCAAGAATATGGATAGGATAATTAAAACACTATATAATTGTATTTATAAAACGAAAATTATTCTTTTTTACTCGAAACGTGGCCAGCGATTTCCTCTACAAGTTTTGCTATATCTGGATTCACGGACTTAGAACTTAAGAATGTATTTTGGGAATTCCTTTTTATCTTTTAAAACCGAATCATTCTGGAATTTCATTAAGAGTGACAGATATATCGCTTCCAAAAGTCGCTGGAACTGAGTCAGTGAGTTTACACTCATCCGAAGGCTTGCAGGTAAAGCACGGGCCAAGTGTACACTCGTCTTCAGTAGCTAAAGGGTTGTTAACGAGGGAGGAAATTGTGTGTACTGTAGTGCTACGACTCCTCTAAGCGCAATAACAATGTTTTTCTATTTTCATTTTATTTCAAAACAATATGGGCCTCAAAAAATTTCCTCGGGGGTCGCCAGTTTGACACCCCTGCTGTAACCTAGTGTTTGCTTCACAGAGCTAGAGCTTCTTCTATATCTAAGAAATCCATCAACACAAACTGGGTGTTGTGGCAAACCTGAACACAAAGGAAGTGAGCTGAAAATTATCAGTATTTAGTTTTAACGGCTTCACTTGCATACAGAATTTTAAGATGGTTATTAAAAAGAAATTTTAAGACATAAAATGGAGCATCTGTAATTTTGATAAAGAAGTTTTGATTATTATTAAGACTGGATTCTTTGTGAATTTGAGAGTCTGGTTGAAGTCTACAGAATTTCAGGAAGTCCACTTGGAATACTATTTGCAAAAGGAATATCTAATAAATTGTGGATAGAAGTACCATTCTATTCAGCCTAATCTCCGTTCCCAGAGCGTTCATCTTGAGGAACAATAAGTCGTCAAGGCTTTACTTCAAAATTCTAACCCTAAAATGGTCCTAAAATATCACTTTTGGATACTACATGTACATTCATCTTTAGAAATAGATTATTTCTTCACATTTCTGAAAAGAAACTGTATTTTCTTTGAATCTTCTGCCATTTTATCCTATTATTTCACTACTAGTATACAAAAGAAAATTTGTACCATTACAAAGTTTCTCGATCAAATTTAAAAAATTGCCTTTTTAAAATAAGTTCTTTTTTTTTAGGTCATTGAATTAATTGAAGTTCAGAACTTCCAGCGAACAGAATTCCTAGAGGATTTCGTAGGCGAACGTGATTCAATCTTAATAAGTCTTACAAAGTTGAATAGAAGGACCAAGCCAGTTCTAATTGGAATAGTCTAAACTTGGAACATTGACTATAATCGCTACAATCTAATCATTTATACGATCAAATATTCCTAACTCTAATCATGGGAATATGATGATGTTAGTTGCTACGTAGGAGGTTAGGAGTTTATTTAAGTATATTGAAAATTAAATCTTGCCACTTTTATAAAACAAATAATAAGGTAACTTTATTAATGATTTTGCTCTTTTTATTTAAAAGATAAGAATTTGTGTTTCTAATATCTGAAAACGAACAGTGCGGTCATTTTCAACCTTCGCAGCGTGATCTTACTTGCATAATTGCTACTTTCTGACATTAAGACGTATGAATGTTAAAACTTTAGACGGAAAAAGCGCTTTTTTTTATAACCAAAAGGAATTAATTACTTATGTTTCGTTTAATCTAAAAACGTGGGGGGGGGGGGAACGTTGCTTTTAATTTTAATCTGAGGTTAGTTGAAGTGAATGGCAAACCTTAGCTAAAGCAAAAGAATTCTACGCAATCTAGAGTATCTTTTTTTTTTTTTTTTTTCAACAAAATAAACCTTTTGATCTTTCGATTTACTGACTTCCGTGGTTCCAGGTCATTGACAGAGGAGATTCTTTTTAACGCAGCACGGTCTAATTTATGAAATACATTCTTAATAAAAAGTTATTTAATTAAACTAATGCTCCCAGCCCATCTGGAGAGTTAAGAAGTGTGTGCAGAAGAAGTCAGTAGAAACAAATTTAATATCAGCCGCAAACGTAGAAACGATGTTAAATGCGCTTTAGATTTTATTACTGGATAAAAAGAAAAGAAGTAGATCCAATTGCGAACCCTGTGGTACCTCAAATTCTACAAAAAATGGTTCGTACTAAGGGAAATTTATTATCTTAACAAGTTGGACCAACCTGAAAAGTTATTTTGAGATCACTTATGTAATATACGTTCACCAAATCTTGAGATTTTTTAATAAGAATATAGTGAGTAACTTTATTTTAAAAACTTAGACAAAAGCAGTTAAAACACTGCATTGCCAATGCTCGAACTTAGTCAGTTATTGCCAATGTGGAGTCATATTGACTCCATAATTTATTTTTATCTTTTTTTATTACATTGATTTCAATTTTAATAATAAAATTTGCATTAAAGGATGAGAAAGAATAGGAATTAAGAACGAAAAAACAAATTTTTGCGCTGTCCACAAATAGAACACAATGACTACCTTCAAGTTTTACGATTAGCACACAAATTTCGATTCACTTAATCATTATGCAAAGATGAGTTGGAGTCAAGTTAATAACAGAAAATCTACTTATATTACCAATCAGGAGTCGAAATGACTCCGGTATTAAAACTGTCCGGTAGGACAGTTGTATAAGAAGGGTTGATCGTCAAAAAATGCACGAAAAAGAGTAACGTTGAAAAACACCCAACTTTGACAATTTTTTTCTCTTTTTCTATAAAAGATAAAATTCCCAAATTTTCTTTAAAATATAGGGCAAACCCTCCTTTATTACTGTAATTTTTTGCAACAACCCAGATCTAATAGATTTTGAGAAAAAAGTTGCCGAAAATGATATTTACGTGTAATGCTAATCTGGAGTCATAATGACTCTTATGATTCAACTAATCTGCAAAAAAAAACTAAGAATTCCATGGTCTTCAGCTCGTGACTATCAAATGGTGAGAGAGTGGGGATAGCATATCTAAGAGCATTTTGGGATAGCTATGAGATGTGGGGAAACAGAGACCATTCATACTTTTTTTGGAATCAAATTGACTTGGCAATGCAGTGTTAATATAGAATTTACTTGGGTATTGATTTTAAATAATAAGGAATCAATACAATATTACTAATAGTTGGGTGATCAGATTTTTCTAGCAAAATAAAAATGTGATAAAGGTCTCTAGTTATGCCAATCTTATTTGCGAATTTGGATTTTTTGATTTTATTTACAAGTGATGGAAAAACTTTTTCTTTAAGAGATTTATTAATATACTTAGAGAAATGGGAAAGTTCCGATCAGTTTCTTATGCAGCAGTTTCTTAACATTAAAAACCAACAATTTTGTTCAGAATGACTTAATCTCGAACGTGATATGAATGAATATTAATTTCATTATTCCAATTATACTAGATACACAAATAAAATTATCGACCAACATTTACGTTCAAAGTCAATATATTTGAAAATACAAAACCCTTCTACAGAATTAGTAATTTGGAAACGTGAATCCAAATGTTGTTTGCATTTGTTTCCTCTAAACTAAAAATTGGACCAGTTGGAAGTAAGATCGAGGTACCACGGTAGCTGAGCGGTTAGAGGCGAGACCTTTAAAGCTAATATGCATTGCGGTACTAGTCTTGGCCTTGGATTTTTACTTAATGGTTAATATGAGAACTTTATGGTAAAGTACGTTTGATACTCGCCTCCGTCCGCGACACCAAATTTGGTAGTTGGACGAAAGGCCTGCCTGAAAAGAATAGTAGAAAGATCGTGGGGGGTTGATCAGTCAGTCATATGCTACCGCGAAGCAGAGGATCCTTAGCGGTACCCTCTAGTTGTCTGTCCCTGGTAGTTGAGTTCTCTAGCAGGTTTTATTAGCCTTTCAGATTCCAGAAAGAAACACCAGAGTAAAGCTAAAAGACGCAAGTTATTCTTTCTAAAAGCACAAGGGTTCTGCCGAAACATTGCTACGACTATTTGTGCTTTGAAACTTTGTTTGGCTGCACTACAGCGACATTAAGCTATGCCTTAAATGGCTCAAGCCTTTTAAGGGTACCATGAGACCGGGCTACTATTTTATTACGCTACCGCTGTGAATGTCTGAACACCTGTGTATTGTAATTTATAGCTGAGCCAGTCAGCAAGTTTTCTGCTATGGCGAAAACATAAGTGCAGTCGAAATCTCTACACCAAAGAAATTATTATCCTCTGATTATGGTTGAAGGTCTGAAAACCGGTCAGGGATACAATAAACATGCGGATAACGACGGTTAAAATCAAAGTTATAATGGTGGTACTTCTACAAGAAGAATTTGGATTGCTAAGTTACACTCAGATCCTCTGTTGAATCCCAATCGAAAATTTAGCTTTCTGAGATATTTTGTTTTGATATTTTGTATACAAATACCGTCACACACTGGCCATTTTATATATATAAAAAAAAACACTCGGGATGATGAAAAACTGATATTTCCGGAAGTGAAAATTTAACACGATTGCCACAATATTCTTACCCAGTAAGAGATAGTAAAAACTAAACCAATTTCACTTCTTACAGCAAGCGTTCTGGAAAGGATAGTAGTTTGGAGAAGGACCAGTGCCATTTATATTTGAAAAGGCCATAAATAACGGTGATAATATAAAATACATAAAACAAGTTCTAAAGAATGGTGTCAGAGAGTTGCAGCGATACGTGCGTGTGTAAGGTGGTGCTGATACTAGTACATAAGTTTTATCGTTGGTTAGTGTGCATGTATATATACAATATATGTTTTAGTAAGATATGTAGTCTAGCTGGAGTTGATGCAGGGTTAGAATATATTGTAATGCGCTCTCGTGGTATCTATGTATACCAAAACAGTGGTGCAAGTGTAGTGGAGAGGCTAGTACTGTGGTGGCTAGCCGGATAAAGCAGATATATAGCCAACTAGCTCCTCTACATTGGTACGTGGCTTGCCGATGTTACGGCAAAGCTGGTCGTGGACTTGAATCCAGACTTCTCCAGCCGAATTTCCAGACAGATTCATATCACTAGTACCCCACTCTTTGTCACCGCTCGCTGGACCTCTCCAACTGAATGCACTCGCTTTGTTTCCAACCATTAACTCCTCCCTGTGTTATTCCATTTGGTAAACATTACTTACTATCGATTACTTTACGAAATTAATCGCCTGTTAAACTGTTTTGAAGTAAAATTAGGAATAAATTTATTCTATTATTATTTAACTAGATTTGTTATGGAAAACTGGTATAATTAAACAATTTCTGTGGAAGAAAAGATTTGCAATTTTTAAACTTTTTCTCAATTACTGTTGAGCAAAACCATCTCTTAGCAAATTATCTGCTTACTACGGACGCTCCGTTATTTCCAGAAACATTGTGGAGGAAATAATTTATGGCTAAGGCGCCACGGTAGCCGAGCGGGTTAAGAGGCGAGACCTGCAAAGCTAATATGCATTGTGGTACTGGGTTCGATTCCTGGTCTTGGCCTTGGATTTTATTTAATGGTTAAATGAGAAATAGTAAAGTACGTTTGCTATTCGCCTCCGTCCACGACACCTAGTAAATGGTAGTTGGACGTTAAGCCCCGCCTGAAAAAATAGGCGATTACTTTACTTTACTTTAATTTATGGCTATTGGGGGGGGGGGGTTAAACTGCAAGCGTTGTTAAGACAGTTCGAAAAATTAACACATTTTGGGGGCACCTATAGTGTTAATGAAAGGATTTACTAAGTTATTCCAGAAATTTGGACCACCAAAATTGCCAAGGTACCGTTTAGCCACTGTCAACCGAACCCTCGTGAAAGCTGGCCCATCGTAATCTGTTCAAAGGATCGCGAACCAACTGAACCTCAGTATTATGTTTGGGTTCCAGGGTCGCTTATTAGGTAAGGGCCAATATTAGCCAAAACCCCTTAGAAAATTCTGCACGTTCTAAGGTAGAAGAGCTTACTTAGATGACTCCATCCAGGCTTCACCAGCACCAAGATGAATCTAAATTCATCAATGCAGTTTTTCTAGCTGTTATAATTGTCCATCAAGTATTATTTTATTATAAGTGCACATTGCTTGTATTATTCTAATCATAAACCAGATATTTCATAGCATTGTTGTATTACATATTGCTTAGCCCCCTTAGTTATCATTTAATTTCTTTGAATAAATGATTTTCTTTTTTTAAACCGTTGAGGCTAAATCTAAATTTAGCTCATTCCTGTGAGCGTTTAAACAATTTCTTAAAATGTAGCTTAATAACTTGAGCTAAAATGAAGTGCTTAAAACTGTTATAGAGCTGAATAGGTTATTGATTTTAGAAGAAAGAGTTGGGATTAGAAGTATTTAAAAAGACTGATAATGTTAAAGACGTCAGAGAAGCTTAATTTTATAGAAAATAAAAAGTCTTTCCGGTCCCAGCTGGTCCAAAATGTTTTTCCTTCCGGTCATCAGCGAATACATGGTTTTTGCAAATTGTTTTAAACTCAGATCTCGAACTGCTAAAGTTAAATTAAAAACAAAAACAACAAAAATTAAATCTCAAAGTCTATCTTATAAGAATTTTATCTAAAACGTTTGATAAAAAAAGGTTCACTATATTGGATATTACAATACATTCTGTAAGATAAAGTCAAAAATAAACCTCCATAAATAATGGATAACCCTGTGCATGAATATAAAGGCTGGAATATCTCTGTTTCTTTATTTTATTCTGATTTTTATTTCATAAATATAAAAATTGTTTATTCAGTTTTAAAACAA
The DNA here is from genome assembly GCF_049639745.1 of Rhodnius prolixus. NCBI lineage: Eukaryota > Metazoa > Arthropoda > Insecta > Hemiptera > Reduviidae > Rhodnius > Rhodnius prolixus. Next base: position 21,001,076 of record NW_027411592.1, read on the forward strand.
TCTTGAAGAAATATATATTCTGCTTGATTTACCAGTTTGTGTTTACACAATATTTTACACCTGCTTCATTTAAGTTTATTTTTAGATTAGATCAAAAAGATTAGTCTAGTTTATAGCAAAAATTTGAAAGACGTAGGAGGCTGAATGTTATAGAATGGAAAATGGTAAACTGTTCTATTTTCTTTTGGTTCGATTCCCGATCAGAAGCTACAAGTATGGCAAAAAATATTCTAATATGTGTGTATTATAATTATAGTTCTCAATCGAAAATATGGTTGCAAAAACAACAGAAAGTGGGCCTTAAAAAAAGGTTTCAGTTATAAAATTGAGAGTTATTTTGTTCGTTAACCAACGAACTTCTTTTGCAATTTACCATCTCGATTAAAATCATGATACCTTTTAAAATCCTCGGAATAGTTCCGGGATAACTTTGATAACGCATAACATTGCTACTCCTTCAGGATCAGATGCTAGAAAAATCCTTTAAAAACATTGAAATTCATTTCTTTTTTAAAAAAATCAAGTTTGCAGTTGATAGATTTTGAGATCAGATTGAAGCTAGGATGATTCAGACAGAAATAACAAGAACTATTAATGAAATAGTTTTAATAATAAGCTGAAAAGAAATTTTAAATTTTGTGCAAAGGTTTAAATACCTCGTAGATTTTTTTTAAATTTACCATCTGTATTTATGTGTACAATGAGTAAGTATTAGGTATGATGAACTGGTGCGGGAGGAGAGCAGGAGGAGAGAAGCTACCCAGCGGTAGCACTCTCTTTGTGAGATAGGGGAATGTGAAGAGGAGAATACGAAGAGAAGAGAGGAGAGATCAGAGAATAATGATTTTTTGGTCTGCGAGGAGGTCGCGGGGCCACTGGCGATTCAGTCGGCGAGTATTGTTAGGGATGTGAGAGGAGACGAGAGTCTGTACAAGAGGATTAGAGCTAGTCGAAAGAGTAGTATGGAATTTGTGGTGTTTAGTCTTGACGAGTTGGTGAACGAGGTATGGCTATTAAATAACGAGACTGTTGCTATAAAACATTTTATTTTAAATTTATACATATTTAGTTATTATCACCTTCAATATACACCACTCCCCTAACCCTACAACGCTCCATGCGAATTTACCATTGTTCGAAACAGTGCTGGAAGTCTTTTTCTGTGAGCTCCTGCATGACGCGTGCCGCTTTTACTTTCACAGCTTCAACGGACTGAAATCGTTTTTCTTTTAATGCAGATTTGACTTTAGGGAACAGATAAAAGTCACATGGGGCCACGTCAGGCGAATAAGGCGGTTGGCCTAAAACTGGGATGTTGTACTTGGCTAGAAACGTCTTGACAGACAACGCACTGAGAGCCGGCGCGTTGTCTTGATGGAGAACCCATGACTTGTTCTTTCACAAATCGGGTAGTTTTTTCCTTACTCTTTCACGGAGTTGAGCAAGCACCTCACCGTAGTAATGTTGATTAATTATAATCGATATTTTCATCCGTTTTGGAAGTGGAAGGGCGACGTCCGGCCGACGTCTTCTCGGCCATCTTGGAAACGCTTGAACCACTCAAAAACTCGCACACGTGATTAACATTCATCACCATAAACTTCTTTTAATAAAAGATAAGTTTCAGTAGCGGTTTTATTAAGTTTGATGTGTAATAGCCACACCTCGTTTGAAGGGAATGTTGAGGTCGCTGTGAAGAGTGAGGTTAGTCACGTAGAAAGGAGCGTCAGCTATCTGTCGGAGGAGTTTTGACTGAAAAAATACAAATTTAAAAAAAAAATATTTTATAGAAGTTTGGAAGCATGTAATTTACTTTTGTCATACACAGAGTGTGATAAATAAAATAACTGTTATAAGCACAGACAATGGCACAACTCTACAAACAATCATAAACATTGTAGGTTATTGTCACAGTAATTTACTGAACAATGGTCACAAATGTTCGGCAAAATCATCATTTGTATTCATGTCGGAGAATAAACAATAACATAATTCATACATCATTGATTTGAATGCTATTCTAGTCGGTATGTACTGCAGTTGTGCCCATATACTATTGGGCACACATCTGTCAGTCAGTACCTGGCCATAACTTCCGTTTATGATGAATAAAATGTAATCACTAAAAGAATAGCACGGGCTGCGAGATTGGTGCCATGAGTATGAGCTAAGAGCGAAACCCTGTCTCATATAACGCGCCTAAGATACTTTTTAAGTAGAAAAGCCTTGTTTAATCAATTATAAGCTACCACATCCCGTGGCGTCCACTAATTTGCAAATAGTATGTTGGTTGAGCTCCGCATAAAAAATGTTGTACAGGCGGGAATGTCCATTGTACGCCGAAATCCCTGGAGATTAGGTTTACCTCCCCTAGCAGGAATAAAAAGGGTCTCTTTTGCGTACAGTTCCATGGAAGAGTTCCATATATTTACTATATTCACGATTAAGAAACCATCTCTGGCATCTAAAACAGTATAGAGATCAAAATGAACTTTGTGGCAAGCAAAAGATTTACGTTACAAAAAAAAAAAAAAAAAGCCTAACTAAAGTGCTTTTAATTAGTTTAAAACGTAGGCTGAACTTTTTTGAGATCAAAGAGGCATTGAAATACGTTGTAAATGAGCCAGTGTTGGATCGTCAATTGAGTTCTGAAGAAGCCAAGTTTTTCTTTTTCTGAACTTCTTTAATAAACCAAAGTGACACTTAAACTTGTACTTAAGTAAGGTAAAGAACTGCTTATATTTTGAATTAAAAATCAAGTTGTTCAGCATAAAAGTTATGAAATGTAACTTTAGGGTTTGTTAATTAAAATTATTTAAGGGCTTAATGATTTCCATTTATTTTCTTTCTACTTGGTCACATTAACTGTTTTTTAAGGATGATGCTGTAATTGTAAGAAGATACTAAATATCACGTTAATTCTATTCGTTAAAAAGTAATACAAGATTATTATAGCAAGACTAATATTAACTTAAACATATCCAAAAATCCACAGTACACTAAGAAACAAAAGCAAAAAGCAGATATTTTTGCCAATAAAACAAGTTTTGCTAGCAGAATTATTAAAATTTCAAATTAAAACTGTCCGGTAGGACAGCTGTATAAGGGTTGATCGTCAAAAACTGTACGTAAAAGCGTAACGTTGAAAAACACCCAATTTTGACAATTTTTTTCTCTTTTTCTATAATAAAATTCCCAAATTTTCTTTAAAATGTTGGGTAAATCCTCGTTTATAACTGTAATTTTTTCGAATTAACATAGATTAATTAGTTTTAGAAAAAAACGATGCGCCAAAAATGTGCAAAAACGACATTTTCAAAAATTGTTCTTCTTCTAAAACCCAGATCTAATAGATTTCTAGAAAAAATTTGCTAAAAATGAGCAAAAACAGCATTTTCAGAAAATGTTCTTATTCGAAGTTCTTGTTCTTCTTCTTCTTCCTCTTCATGTTGTAAACTTTTACGTAAACAACGTAGCGCCCAAGCGCATGAACAGATTTTCATGAATGATATTGGATTCGGAATTTTATGTATGTTAGATGTGCCTTTTGGGGGTCTCGACGCTGTGCATCTAATGGGAGAGGAGTTAGTCCCATGTATGTGAGGCTCCCTCCAAAATTATTATTACTAATAACTCTGTATTTATTTTACTTAATTCACACCAAACTTTAAGTTAGCAATAGGTGTGTATTTTTTGAAACATTAAGAACTTGTTTTACAATCTTTGCTGTTTTTTCAAGTTAGTCTTGTTGCATGTTATACTACAACATGGAGCTGCGTAAGTCAGTATAGGTCTAATATGGACCTTGTAAAACAATAACAATGCTCAGTGACGGTTTCAAGTAGAAACAGTTGGCCCTAATAATCACTACTCAGCTAACTGTACTTTATTTAAAATATATAAAACGGATAAGGGTCATTGAAGAGGAGTTTAAGATAAATTAGTTTGATCTGGACTTATCTTTGAAGTAGTATTTTAATGAAATATAATGATTGAATGTGCACATCACGAAAACGTCTAATATTAATTCAACTGAATTAAAATTTAATAGAGAATATAAATAAATAGTCAACCTTGTGGATGATTAGATCATTCAGTGTTTAAAAGAGGGGATGTACTTCAAAGATCGCAAAGAAGGGAAACGCAAAAGGTCCTTGATTTTCCTCTTAGTCATCAGAGTCAGAAGGCGTCAATAAAATGGAAAAAATTACAAAAGTCTTGAAAACAGTAGTTAAAGTCAGATAAATGCCTCTTAAAACTAAATTGATGGGCGCGGTAAATGAAATTTTATCCCCACTATAAGAACTTATACACAAAATAAACTTTTTATGCTGAAGAGAATGCATGAGAATCAGCCACGCCCGACAGAAGGTTAATGTAGAGTTTCTGGAAGGTCTTCCTACAAAGGACCTTGATCTTAAAGAACCTGAAAGAATGAATGTTCACGACTGTTGTTATTTTTTTTCTTTTTTAAACAATCAAAGACCCTGACTGCTTGGAGGAAAAGTTAATCTTCGCGAAGTCTTCACGTGGAACCATCAAATCTGATGGAGAATGGTGTGAAAGATTGAACGGCTGTACAATAAAAAAAAAAATGGTGAAGAATGAAGGTGGCAAAAGCCACCTAGATACTATAATAAAAAAGATCATCAGTTCAATGCTGTTGAAAACTATTGATAATAAGAAAATAAAGAAAGAAAAATGTAAACATGAAACAATGGTTAGCAATATTTCACTGAGTGACTTTGTTCTACTCGGAGATTATTAGTAGAGAACAATGAGTATGTGCATTGTCTGTTCGCAGAGGGCTGTTAGCAAGATTGATTGACATGTCTAAAAATGAAAAAGTGTGAAAGCAGTAGATAAGAGGAACATGAAAAGTATTAAACATAAAAATGGCTGGCAGTTGCGTGCGGCTAGATATAGCAATCGGCTAGATGATGATTTATTGGAGTTCAATCTATTTCTCTCAAGGTGAAGGAAATCTTTCAGAAGCGTAGGGTATTTACCGCAATGCGCCTGAGGTAGTCTTCAGTAAAGATCTATTTTGTGTTGCTCTTCGTTTTGGTTGCACTGCTCTCTTTCATCAAGTATTTCTGAAAAAGTTTTGAAAAAAGTAATAAATTTTAAGTTAAAATACTGATTAATTTAATAAAGCAAACATACTATGATAATTATAGTCTTGGCGCAATCGAATCTATCCTAGCACTATCCTACGAACTATCCTGAGGCAGTCTGCTGTTTAGAAACAGGCTAGAAGATGCTATTTACTGTAGTAAATCTAAAAAAAAAACTTGAATCAAAAATTTGACTGTCTTTGAAATAGTACAGGAAATGATAAATATTAATTATTATTAATAATAAATCTACATGATAAGACCTTCAGATTTTCACTCAGTGTCCCCAGTTTCGAATCCATCTGCCTATTTAGACTCTTCCAAATAGTCTCTTACAGCTCACTGTCCAGTGATGGACAGTGTTGTCTGTAACAAGAGAACACTGTCCGGTTTCCGGACAATATGGCTCTAGGGGGCCAATGACATCAGATGTTGTTGACGTGCCTGAAATTAAAAAATGGTACGTGATGAATCTTTATAATTTCTCCTAGTATTTCTTTTAACTTTAAAATGGACATTATTTTATCCTTTTTAGTAGAAGTATTTTGTGATACTCATTACATTTTTGGAGGTCCATTAAATAAATTGTTAGGTAAGGGAATCATTCCTACGAGGTGCGCCCATTCTTATGTTTTATTATTATTTACTGAAATAGTACCGCATTTAATTATTTATTAGTACTAAATGTATTTAAATAAATAAATAAATACATACCGCATGTAAGATATCCGTATAAATAATAAAAAAGAAGTACAAAGTACAAATTACATGGTTTGAATAGAAAAGATGGCCTCTGGCGGAGCCCAAACAATTTCAACAGGTACAAAATGAAGTGATTTAGCAAAAAAAACTATCGTACACGTTGAAAAACTCGTTAAATTCAGGAATTATTTAAATTTGATTACAATTTAAAACAATAAATAACAATTGTCAATAATAAATTACATCACACGCAGAATCTGGCATTTATTTTCAATATAATTCACTAAATATTTATAAACACACTTTTTGAAGGCATCAAAACCACCCTAACTGACCACAATCTCTATCGACACGAATGGAATTTAATTAAAATAATAATCTCCCTTTATTACATTTTTTAGAGCAAAATACGAAGTTTTTAGAATTTGCTCTAGATCGAGTAAAAAAGTATTAGCTAAATAATTAAACAATAAAAGGTTTAACGCGCCAAAAAATGGTAGTAATCCGCTCAAGTTCCCTATCTAGGTGGCCAGTAATTTTTTAAATTAAAATCCTTAACCCTTATTAGGGCAGTCCTAAACAAAAAATAAAATAAAATAAAAAGGTAAACCTTGTTTTTCTGTTTTCTGTTCTGGGGGGGTTTTAGATAATGTAAAATTATTTATTCTTTCTTTTTATGAATGTTATTGTTTGTTTAGACTCTTAAATTTAGAGAAATAATCATTCCTTCTTATACTACACAAGAGGTAGGGCTATACATTACAGAAAAATGGTACTTAAGGGCTTATCTACGCATCTTCTTCATCAAAGGTGCCCTCTACAGAATTTTCCTAGAATTATCACTACAGGATGTTTTATTAAAATTGTAGGAGCCTTTTTTAGTGAAAAACACACATTACTATGGATCTATTAAGGAAAGAGTTAATTTCAATACATTCCTTCTAATGTTGAAGTTAAGTCACACATATTCTTATTATATTATATTCTTAGTATAAGATAGACGGCAAGATAGAATTAAGAATTAATGGCAATGTGTAGTTTAACCAGCCCACATTTCAACAAGTGCTTTTACTCTATTTTCGATGGAAAACGCTTTAAATAAAAATTATTGATATCTTATTAGTGACTAGTACAATAAGTTTAAAGAAAATCCAAAAGTCCTTTTCGGGAAAATTAAAAAAAAAATTGAAAACGAACTCTTCTTTTTCAGTTACGGCGGATATATTCAATTCAAACATCCACGAACATTGAAAAAACAAAAAATAGGTAAAAAACTACATTTTTACTGGTCTTAGGGGGTTTCACAGGATATGAGCAATCTGCACGACTTCCATAATTTACCTAATTTACTAGAGTAAGAGTATGTAACCCAAGAAAAAGGTCCTATTCCGTAGTAATTGAGAGTAATAGTCCGCCGGAAAAGTAAAACCTTTAACTAAATAATAAATAAATTTCAATAATCAGCATAATTTTGTAAATTAAGGATTAGCTCAGTGGATTTCCACGAGGAGCTCCTGGGTTCCAATCCAGCTGGTAACTAGTTAACCTCTCACACTTCACTGTAAAGTTCAAAGTGGACCTGTTTTTAAGAATCATTTGAGTGAAAAGTTAGGCACATTTAGCTTCTTGCAGCTCACAGTACGGTGATGGGCAGTATTGTCTGTAACGAGAGAACACTTACGGAGGCCGGCAGTGCACTGAAAAAAGCTCCGGGTGCCAATAACCTTAGATGTTGTCGCGCCTTAAATCATTAAAAAGAAAAAGAAAAAAAAGTAGTATGAAAAGTTCAAAGCAAGTGGTTGAAAATATTTTATAAAAAATTATTCTTACAAAAATAAATCAATTTTCAAATAAATTCGCCCTTCCTTGACTTCGTTCGAAATTTTCAGCATCAGGAGCGACAGATAATAAAACGGAATATCATGTTTGAAGTTAGAGTGATTTCTTAGTTTTTAGTTATTTTTAGAACATAAATAGTTTTCTTGGCAATCAGTCACAATATTCTTAGGTGAATAACAACTTGGGCAGTTTTCTATTCTCACGAATGCATCTATGTTTGGGGTTCCGAAGTATGTGAAGTCTGCGGCCATTAACTTATGGATACATAGTAGGTCTCAAGAATGGTGGCTTGCCACCACTGGGCAGAGACAGGCGAAGAAGTTCATTAAAGGATATTCGCCGATACTGACTACAGAATTAATCCATCAAGGCCGTAGGATGATTGTAGGCCTACTAACTGGTCACTGCAGGCTCAGAAAGCACATGCATCGCATGGGCCTGGCAGATGAAAGCCTTTGTAGGTTCTGTCAGGAAGAGGAGAAAACGGCACTGCACGTGTTGTGTCAGTGTGAGGGGCTCGTGTGGCTAAGGATGTTACTTCTCGGGGAGAAAAAACCAAGGCCTATGAGCTTTACCCAAGAGTCGTTCTCCAGCATAAGAGTGAGGGAAGCCACAATAGATCCAATGGGGTCGCAATGGCGTAGGCCTTAAGGCCGCCCTAGTTTAATCTGTCTATCTATCTATCTATGTTTGATTCTTGGGTAATGCTAAGACGATTTTACGAATTTTTATTTCACTCCTGTCTGCTAGATTCGCGAAGGAGTTACTCCAAATTTCTTTAATACAAGTTTGATCCTCATGCATTTAGGAGGTCCCTTTTTTTCCTAGCTCTTCATAATAGCAAAACAGACAATCTCGAAGCTCTAGATAAATGTTTTGTAAATTCCTTTAAATGCTGTTTATTGGCGGAAAAAATTGTAAAAAATTTATGTTGAATTGTGAACTTTATTGAATTTGTTTAGATGCCTTCAAATGATTGCACAGAATATTGTTTATGCATACTGCTTCAAATATAATTTTCAATTTAAAAAAAAATGCCTAATTTAAGTATCTTTTTTACCACTTCTTAAAATCATTGAGAGAATTAGGACTACTTATAAACTTTAAATTGAATTCAAAGACAAAACAATATATCTGCAGATGAGTATAAAGATTACTTTAAAAGATAGAAACTAATTTAACTTAATAAACATTACCGCGTAACTCGAACTACTACTATAAAATAGTCTACTATATTATAGTAATGAAGAGTAGAGCTGGGATTGGTCAGTCCATCTGTACGTGAGGGTATCTATGTTCGCAGATAAGGTTCAGAGAAATGGGGACAACAAAGTTGCACAGTCCCATAGTTGGAAATGTGACGGCCCGCCACTGATTTAGATAAATTGTTGCTACCATATTTCACAACTAGAGAGTGCTTTGTTTCTACGAAATTTAGTACTAACATTTTCTGCTTAACACTATATTATTTGCACTTTATTTGCAAAAAAAAAATTGTGAAAACAAAAAGCATTTTTTTGCAAATTTTTGATAACGTAAACGATTTTAGACATTGTATTTTTTATTCACAAGTTGCATATGGGCAAGTTCATTAATGCTTTGCCCATAAGTAATAATTATTATTATTTAGTTGTAGTTTAGTTTTTTACAGATTTTGATGAAATCTCGATTTCAGTTTCGCAGTTCGGTCCTGGCTTTTGAAGTGTGGGAAGAGATTGCCTTTTGTTTGGAGGGTGAATATCTAGAATGTTAGCTTCTCTGATTGTCGCTACTTAATCAAAAAGTGTTCAGTGCAATTTGTAGTACTTTGTTTTGAATAGTTTGTAGCCCTTTCGTCTCAGTGTGTTGCTACCTGCAATCCAAACTGAACAAGCACATAGTTCTAAGATGTGTCTGGTAGAGCAATTATAGTACTCTATTTATAGTACTACAATAATATTACTATTTTGTTAGTATTATCAACTATTACTATTCTACTCTAAATTTATTATTATTTGATTATTGATCTTAAATGTTATATATCAGCATGTATGGAGCATGCAGAAATAAAAGTTTAAAAAAAAGTACTGTAGTTGTGTTGATAAGTGGGCTTAATTGTTTTAGTCGAATGGATTTGTGGAATTTTTTTATTGAGCCCATTTCTTAGCTCTTCTATTTTCAATGGATTTCCTGGTTGTAAGCTCCGGCTTCATTTTGAAAGAAAATTTTAGCTTCTAAATTAGAAGGATTAAACAGCATCTTCTGGTTTAAGAACCAGCCTGATTTCACTTATACCCATGATTGTAAGTCTGCATTGGTTAACGTCTTTTTTTTAAGATGAAGTTATCATTGTATCGTTTGCATAAATAGCTAACATTGTAGAGAAAGGTTCCGGTATGTCCAAGAAATAGAGTTTACAAAAAGAGAGAAAGATGTTTGCTCCTTGGGGCTCAAGAAACTAACGTCTTAACTGGAATAAAAGATCCAATAATATAGTTGGGTGCGATTGTATTTCTGAGTTTGTAAAAGTCCAATGTGCCAAACAGTACCAAAAACGGAAGCTACATCAAAAAAATTAAGTCTTTCTGTCTTTTGAAGTGGTGTAGAAACTATTCTTTGTGACGTTTTATTCTAGTGGGTGTTTCCATTTAATTCCAATTGGTTACAGAAGAGGTCTTGGTGAAATCGTTTGTTCGGTAAAGTTCAGGTGGTTAGAGAATATTTTTAACTAGTTACACTTTCCAGATTAAAAGTTAAGTTCTGTCATTCTAGATGCGTTAATAAGCATTAACTTTGCGTGAGAAACCCAATTAGGGTACATCTTCTTTTTCAACCAGGATATTTTAGTTTACTTAAAGAGCCCTGAAGAATTTTATTATCTCAAATAGAAGTTATTGTGTTGATGAAGCTGCTTTTGAAGACAAAAAGAAATCTTTAAAAAGTGAGAAATTGATTTGGTAAAGAGCAACTTTTGGTTGACCCGACCAATTTTTCGAGCCTCAGGAGAAATTCGATATTTCCAGCGATAACTCAAAACCTAAAATCTGTGCGATTACATTGCTTCCTCTTGGTAGAATAAGAGAAAATAAAAATGAAAAGTTTTTTCTAATTTAGCCCTTTGAATGTCTATAATAAGATAACAGAATTAATGTTAATATCTTGAATTAATTTCTCACTTCATTGAAAGACTCAGTTGAAAGTTGAAGTGGGTGAAATGTACTAATAGCGACTTCAGAAAGATATAGAATTATGTCGCATTGGGCTCAGTTTTTCTACCATTACTGCTCGTTTCGAATACCTTTCAGGCCGACACACTTTCAACAATAAAGACATCCTGTGGAAAATGGAAGGCAAGGGTGGAGTGCTGGTTGTGGTTCCTTTTGATGTACCATTTACTACATCCGCCCTTTGTAAGTGTCTGGTGAGTAATTGCGAAGATACCACTTCCTCTGCAGCGTTGCTCCTCCTCCCTTCTTCTCTTTCCTCTTCACTTTACTTCCCCTGTTCCCTCTCCAATCTACTCTTAACCAACCAACCTCCGCTTTCTGCCCTGATCCTTTCTTGATCAAAGGTGTGATTTAGAGGAACAAGCGCCTTAATTTCTTTTAATTAAATCTAGCGGTTGATGTAAGGACATGCCTGAGAGGTCGTACAATGGAAAATATATTTCTGTATAGGGGCCTTAACGCTGGTTATTATATAGTATATGATGGATATCCACTTGAACTGCTGCAGAACAAAGGCTGCATTTCCAATTAAATCTTACATCTCCATTTCCATTCATTTATGCGCCGTCCTTCTTCGCATATTTTTTCCATAACTTTATAATCATTTTATCTTCTACGAATTCTAGATGGAGTTCGCTAAATTGATATTCGCATTAAGGTTAAATTTGTTAGAGGTAATTATTAGGTTTATGTTTTTAAATAGTGAAATTTAGATTTTAATGCTTTGCGAACCTAGATGGATAATGGACTAGAGCTGTGAGGTTCAGCAGAGTTTCCTACCAAACCGCTACTTCCACAGAAAGGTTAATGCTCCTTTCTATGTGACTAACCTTATTCTCCCCAAAGAAGACAGCATCCCATTTGTGCAACAACTCACCAAAACAAACTATCAATTACATACAGAGCTCTCTATTTGTTCTAATCCTTTCGGCCTGAAGCAATTTTTTGTTTTAAAGAAAACTTCAGCTAGTCCTCCATTTAGGTAAATTCACATTTTTTGTTGAAATAGAAAGTAAGGTTATTATAAGTTCCCTTTCGCTCTTCTAGAGTTTGTAAAAATGAAACATTAGCCGGAGAAAATTTTAAGTGGTTTTTACTAAGTGGATCTTTAAAATACTTTTTATGAAAATGTTTTTAAAACATTTTGTAACCACTAATGGAAGTTCCCATTGAATTGTAACTCATTAATGTGAAACACTAGCTTCATTGTTTCCCCAGTACACAGCACTCGAGCTTTATTGTTTGGTTTGTTGGCCACTAAGTAGGGAATATCCGGCCTATCTGTATCCCCAGCAGGTTTTGCAGAGTCAGTGAACATTCTTCTTGTTGTTGAAGACCCGTTAATGTACACTCTAGTTTTAAAAGATCTACACCATTCTACTCTGCTAGTCATGATCTTTAGCGGAAATATTTTCTAGCCTGGTTACTTTTCCCCTACTCTAATGCCTCTAATTTAACGAAAGTGTGACTGTGCGAACTAAAGAGAAAGGGCAACCAGTTGGAAAATTGCAGTTGATAAAAAGGAAATTCAATTTTTTCATCGCAGAATTTTCTTTTTAAAATGAGCTACAACAATTAGGTCAAATTAAGGTCTTTGATAAAAATAATCATTGTAATCGAAGCTTTTTCACCTGAATATGTAATGATATAATAATAATTGTATTATTATAATGATATAATAATATGATAAAAAATTACGTTCTGCTCCAAAAATTTAAATAAATCTAAACTATTCAATTCAATTGTGATGAAGTTTGTTTTATATATCACATAATGATAGATTAGATTTGAATATCGGGGCGGGACCTATGCCCCACGGCACCGCAGCCAAATGAGGCTATTGTGCCAACCCCTTAGGATCTAATAGATGAAACCTCCCCTACTAAAGAGGTGGAGGACTTTCCCTACTAGTTCTTTTTGCTTTACTATCTCCTTTGGTCTCAAAGATCCAAAGGTTTCATAGTGCAATCACTCGACTGCAACGCAACAGCCAACGAGAGGCCGTTTTCTCCTCATCCTCACACAATCTGCACAACGGTTAAGAGCTAATAAGCCCTACCTTCTACAGATGACTGCCCAATGTGTACTGTGTAAATGTATTTGGGTGTAACAGTATATGTTGCTCATGTTCATGTTGTTAGGCTGGGAACCCATCAGGGACGCCAAGTGGCTAATCCACTTTCCCCTTGCGGGGTCACATAATTATAAATAGACTACTTTTTTATTTTATTTTATTTGATGATTTAAGGCGCGCCAACCTCTAGGGTTATTGGCGCCCAGAACATTTTTCAGTGCACTGCCGGCCTCCTGACAGTGTTCTCTCGTTACAGACAACACTGTCCATCACCGAACAGTGAGCTGTAAGAAGCTCCTTGGAAGAGAAAAACTAAGGGTCAGTAGCTGGATTCGAACCCGGGACCTCCGCGTGGGAATCCTAGATAAATGGACTACTGCAAGTATGTTAAAAAGTAAAGTAATCGCCTATTTTTTCAGGCGGGGCTTAACGTCCAACTACCATTTACTAGGTGTCATGGACGGAGGCGACTAGCAAACATACTTCTTTTATTAACAATTAAATAAAATCCAAGGCCTAAGACCGGGAATCGAACCCAGTACCACAATACAATACTTTACTGGACTACTGCAAGTATTTTTTATGCAAGTTGCAAAAAAAACATCTTTTTGGCACTTTAAACCAGCGATTATCATGCTTTCATGCAACAAATAGTCTCCACTAATCAAGTAATCAAAATACCAAGATTCCAAAATAATTTTTGGCCACATTTAAAGCTGACATCCAAAATCCAAAATTGAATCCAAATTGCATAATCCAAATTTTTTACAATTTTGTGGGAGTGCTACCTAGGTGACAGTGTAACGATTATTAAGCGAAGTGGAATCCCCATGTTGCATAAAGGAGACTCCTCTACCGAATGCTATCCATATCCAGTCTATTCTGCAGAGACTTAGCGGAATCAACCATCCATCTTAGGACGGAAAATGTTTGATTTCGAATTTTTGATTGAGTGGTTTAACGGTAGAAGCTTAGGATTTCTCTTGAAGTCTATTATCCGATCTGTGAAACTTTGTAGGTTTTTCAGTCCTAGACAGGTTTGTTCCTGTTGTTACCACTGGGATTTCTAAATGAGTACAGAGGGGTTCAGGTTGCATAGTGTTTTTCCTCCCTACCGACAAATAATACTAATTGTTCCACAATTTCATTTACGCCAAACGTTCAGTTAATTAAGAGCTTTACTGCCATTTCACCCAACTGCTAGAGTAGAACTCATTTTCATCGCACAGTTTCAAGTATCTTGCTGCTTTACTTCTTTTTCTCCAGAAAAAGAAATATTGTAAATTAGGATGTGAGTATGGTATTTTATGAAATAGTAATTTTAAGAGCGGAAGTGCACCTGCAGAAATATTTGGGAACTCGAGTAGAATGAAATTTTATCAGAGGAAGCAATAATCATGGACACAATGCAAACTCAACTATTTATCATTATTTTTACAACAGTTACGAGGAAATTGTAGTCAATTTCATTTGATTTTGGCATCCGCTCGAAAATTTCTTTCAAAAATCAAATGTCTAGCAAAATGAGCGAAGGAATAGAACAAAGGATGCTGCATAGGATAAAGAATTAAGATAATCATTTACCTTTTCTATCATTTAACCACACTTACTTATCCTGATAGGAATTGATAGCGAAAAGTAACCGCAAACAGCAAAAAGAGTATGGAAAAATGGCATAACAAGATCATCTCTTGTTTACTAATTGCCATAAGACTTGTGCTCATTCTAGCAGAACGATTTCTGCACCTAATATCCTCTCCGCGTCCAGCTAACAATGCTGTGAAGACCGACAGAGAGTGGGTGTTAGTGAAATCTAACAGCTAATTGGCCGGATGTTCTTTGTAAGCTCCTAGAGCTTCGAGCTCGCAAATATAGTCCAACTTTGCTCTATACGTCCAATTTAATTATTTCCTTTCTAAACTTATGTATCCAAATAGTTGGTAATTAGTTTTTATTACTTTTAGGAAATATTTTATTCGTTTTTGCTGTAAATAGTAAAGATCGTGAAGTTAAATGGCACCTTTTTCTTTTTAAAACTCTCCTCTAGAAGACAGCCTTAACTTTTTAGTCGAGCTATTTATTCCAACCATTTGCAAATCAATGTTTTCACCTTGGTTTCTAAAACATTCCTGTTCACATAGTTTAAGTAGTATTTATGCATGCCTCGATAGAGACGACGTTACAAGCCGCCACGATGCGTCAAATGCAATATAAAGTTCCTTAATGGGTTATACGGTTCTCTTTGAACATAATCGTGGAAGTTAAGTGTTCCTATAAACAGTTTATTTATTGTCAATTTTACACGAGGAAAAATAATTCGGCCATTTTAATTATATCATGAACAGAAATACGCTTGGGATGGGAATCCCACTAATTTTACCCTCGCTCAGTTGTTTACTTGGAGAACCACGTTTTATTGGAATAATTAGAAAACATTAATTAAGGATTCTTAGGGATTCTTGGGGGGATGGGCAGGAAGCCTTTCTCCCATTGATCATCTCACTAAAACGCCCACTGGTAGAAACATACGTTTCTTGTGGAACAAAATGAGGTTAATGGTGGGTGCTCTAATAACAAAGCTTCGGGGGTACTCTAAGCCGTGATGATTTGTAATCATGAAAGAGCAATGAGGCGTACGTAGTGCCCTGTCAAATATTCTTAATATTCTTTTGCATATTAATCAAAAACTTCTGCAGAAGAATGACAAGCTAACGAGCGCTCTCTAGTTTGAGCAGCACTTACCGCCCCTACAATAACGCTCCAAACTAGCTCATGGGTTTGGAGAGAGCAGGCAAAATTAGAGCAGACAACAAGTCAAAATTCAGGTTTTAAAATCGATGGCCAAATAAGTGAACCATTTATTCGTCAAGCCTGGCCGGAAGTTATAGTCTTATACAAGTCTTAAACTACAACAGTCTATAATAACAGATCTAAAATTATGTTTACCGCAGCACTAAAAAATCAAAATAAAATAGCATTCTTCGAAGCGTACAATAAAGAATCACATCTTGATACGGCTTTTCCAAAAGACGGTATCACTGAAACTGAAATATTTCTTCTGTAGAACACTTTCATTCTTAAATCTTTTCAATTCTCTAAAACAGAGTTCTGCAACCGGTGGTTAACCACAGCACTTTAATATGTACCAGTTCTTGGCAAAAAGTATTCCGTGATTTCCTAAAGTAAGCTTTTTTTTAGAACTTAAAAATGTAAGTTCACTTCCAAGTTCGGAAAATGCAAGCCGGGATGACTTTCCTTTTTTTCTCTTTGTGTGTTGACTACTAGATTAACCAGTGATGGCATCCTAAATTTTTATGAACCGGTTCCATAAAGTCAAGTGAAAGCTAGGAACCTATTCTTTATGTGTTAAGAGTGAAAACAAATCACTTACCAAGCCTTACTTTGCTTTAAAAATACCATATTTTAGTACTTTTGAGTACACTATTGCAACACAGATTACGGCGAGGTTGCAATTTTGTACGGCTCCCGACTTAGGCAGTCTTCTGTTGCAACACTGCAGGGCATGGTGCACGATTCAAAACTGAAGTCACGGGTACTTCATTTATTTTTAATAACCGGTTCTCTAAGGTTTCATAATTTTAAAAAACGGTTCGCGCGAACTGGTAGGATGCCATCACTGATTATTACGGTTGCTGTGCATATGTATGTAAATTTATCACTTTAAACAATTTTTTATTTTCACAATTTTATATTTTTATCATTGTTCTGGAGTACATCTTGCTTCTACAATCTGGAACCTGGTGTCCTCTCTTGCAAAACCTAACTCTTTTTAAGAACTTTTCCTTTGGCTCCAGAATCTGGGTGAATGGATTCAACACCTGGGGGTTACAGTAGGATCAGTTATCTCATAAGGGTAAGGGCGCAAAAATATCATTTTGGTCAAAGTGTAGTGCATCGTAATTAAAAAATAACACAACAACACCTTTAGTGTGAGGTACACAGATGCTGTACCGCGTTTTGGTAAAACCGAATACAATACCACGTCAACGCATTAGAGCATAAAAATATGAAACTTTTTTTTGAAAATGCATGTTCTATAATAAGCTGAAAACTTTTTATCGTGCCAGATAGAATAAAATACAGAATTTGGTGTACCTACCGCGGGATAAAAACATTGCGGAATAATGGTCTAAAACTTTGTGGGTGGCCAGCTTGTAAATACGTACAATAATAATCTCGCAGCGCCACGATAGCCGAGTGAATAGAGACGAAGCCCACAAAGTTTAATAATTTATTTAGGTATTGGGTTCGAACCCTGACCATGGCATTGGGTTTTATTTAATGGAATTAAGAAGAAATTTACAGTACATACAGTTGGTTCAGGTATCCGCGATCCGTCTACTCCTCTTAAAATTTTATTGAAAGATTTGTGTAAACTCTGTCTTAAAAAATGACAAAGTAGACAAAAAGTTACGTTCTTCACTTAATCTCTCTGCTTAATAATTCAGAAAATTTTCGAGTCTAATCTTGTGCTAGCCCACTCACATCTATTACTAGTCCTTCATCAGATTTCATTGCATTCCTAACTCCCGGGTACTCCCAAAAATCCAAACTTTACTGGAATTATTAACAATGTCGAATTGAACCTTCTTTCTCTCGCTAGTCCTGTAAGGTTTGGCTCTTTGCAAAGTTTCTCCCGCTTCTAGGTATAACTGAAAATGTTTTTTGAAAAAATTCTAAGGACGAATAAGTTGGGTATTACCTCAAAATTAATTCGAGTGCCTAGTAATAATTAATGAAATATGAGTTGAATTTTCGGCCAGCATTGTAAGTTCTAAACAAGAGAATGTATGCTAGCACGACGACAAGGGAAGATACAGTTACTATGGCAGTTTCTATTATAGAGCTTCGAGCTAGGCTACTCAGCCAGGCTTACTCTGCAGCTGTAACTACATTGCTTGACATCTTTACACACACTAACACATAACTTGTATCATTAGCTAACAGGAAGAGGTTATTATGTTTCACTTACATTTACTAATACACAGTATCTTAAGAGTTACATTTACTAAAGGCTGTGCTACACTCTACTCTTGTTACCACCTAGCGCTGGCATCTTCTTCTGCAACACTTACCTGGGCTATTTAGCCGCCACTAATACACCTTTCTCATGATAACCGCGCCCAGTGGATTACCCATTCTTTCCTAGTTCATGTGCACGCTGCTTCTGTAGGAATCCTTCTACTTATTTACTTCTACTTCCTTGTTGTATACATAACATCCAAGATAATCTTCTGTTGTTTATCTAATTATGTCGGTTTGAATTATTTATTCGGCCTCAATGTGTCTTATTTAATCTAATCGAAAAATCAAGACCACCTAAAGCTACAAGTAGCCCCATTAGAGAACAAATGGATCGTTTAATTGCGTCAGCACAGGAGAATTACACGTGCATTCCTATTTCAGTTGGAGTCGATCTTTGTGCAACCTGTTTCTACAAGGAATGGTCACAGTGATCCAGAGTGAGTGTTGTGGTACCCACTAATTAGAGCACCTCCTCCAGTACTGTCTCTTGTTTAGCTAAAACTTAAGAATCTCCTGTAAAGGACATAAGTGATGGCGTGGTTTTTACTCTCCCGAAGAACCGAACCCTTCACACTATCTCAATACATGCTGTTTCATCTTCTTCCCAACACAACCTACTCAGGTCGTCCTCTGCCAGGCCAAGTTGTTTATTTAGCCTGCAGTAGTCCTTTGTCATCCTGATGGCCAGTTAGTGTTCCCGGAGTTTAGGCGAGTAACCCCTCTTGAACTTTCCCGCCTGCCTTTGGTCCGGGGTTCCTCCCCACCACATCTACAACTTGATCGATTATTTCTTACTGCAAAAAAAAATTAACTCCTTCTCTACCCCTACTCATATCCATAACTTGAGGTCCTCGAATAAACGAAAAACGTTTACAGTCAAGATTCTGGGAGTTTAAAATCTTCCACACAATAGTACTGTTGCTGTTTTTCAGAACATTTCCAGCCTATTACATCTAATTGAATTCCTCCTTCCTTCTGTTTACATTCTTAAGTGAGAAACGGAAGAAATTCAAAACCATTTGCTTCCAAGAGAATAAAAAGTTCCTTGTACATAGATATAAGCTGGGATATCAAGCAAACCGTTACAATATACCAATGAAACATAACATAAAATTATGCTAATCTAACGCTAATGAATACTCAAATATGCATGAAATAGGTTTAATCTGATTGTATGTTTACATTCCATGTTGACCAATATGCATTAAATGTACAAGGGAGTTAGTTGTGTTCTACGCGCATGTAACAATAATGGTAACAGTGTGTTAATTGTTACCTACGCATGAAATATTTAGCATAATTTGCATATTTTATACGTTGTATTTATAGAATATTGAGAATAACATTTTGAAATTCAATAATTTCTAAAATAAATGTGACTTGTGTTATAATTAATTTATTTTGACAGAAAGTTAAGAAGAATATGTTGCAAACTGTCTAATGTGTGTTCGGTTTTGAACTGGAAACACCTAGTTTGGAGTTTACCTCGAGTCTGGAGTTCAAAGCAGCTGTGTAAATGTTTACAGCGCGCATTTTTCATCTCAAGGAATTTATTCCTAGATTTTCAGTAAACTCGAGAGCAGTACGCGGTGTGGCTATTAAATAACGAGACTATTGCTGTAAATCATTTTATTTTAAATTTATACATATTTAGTTATTACCACCTTCAATATACACCCCTCCTCTATCCCTACAACACTCCATGCGAATTTACCATAGTTCGAAACAGTGCTGGAAGTCTTTTTCTGTGAGCTCCTGCATGACGCGTGCCGCTTTTTCTTTCACAGCTTCAACGGACTGAAATCGTGTTCCTTTTAATGCAGATTTGACTTTTATGTGACCGATAAAAGTCACATGGGGCCACGTCAGGCGAATAAGGCGGATGGCCTAAAACTGGGTTGTTGTACTTGGCTAGAAACGTCTTGACAGACAATGCAGTGCGAGCCGGCGCGTTGTCTTGATGGTGAACCCATGACTGGTTCTTCCACAAATCGGGTCGTTTTTTTCCTTACTCTTTCACGGAGTTGAGCAAGCACCTCACGGTAGTAATGTTGATTAATTATAATCGATATTTTCATCCGTTTTGGACGTGGAAGGGCGACCCGGGCGGTCATCATCTCCGACGTTTTCTCGGCCATCTTGGAAACGCTTGAACCACTCAAAAACTCGCGCACGTGATTAACATTCATCACCATAAACTTCTTTTAATAAAAGATAAGTTTCAGTAGCGGTTTTATCAAGTTTTGATGTGAAATTTCACAACAATTCGTTGCTCTACTAACTACATGTGTAGTATATTTAATGAAACAGCATCAGTACATGTGTGTAGAAGTCGTTAATTTTTTATTTAAACTTCATTTTAAGGGATTTCTGGATAAGGGAGGCAAGTTCGACTTCTCTCTTCAACAATCTTAGTGTAATGTAGAGATTTTTAATCTTTTGGTAAGAGAAGAGTACAAAATACGTTTTCGCGACCCTCCTATATTTTATTTAACAATTTAATTTTGTAAATACTCGTATTTCTGCAGACAATTAATTTAATGCATCAGTAAAGAATGTTTTATAGTTTGTAAAGCTCTGTTAACAGAAAAACGTAATATTAACAATAAGCCTGATTTTATAATCCAAGAATTTGACATCTTAGATCGATTAGACTAGGGCGGCCTCAAGGCCTACGCCACTGCGACCCCTTTGGATCTATTGTGGCTCATTTGACATTTTAGTCTTATTTTTATTAATTAATAAGTTTGACACCAGAGTCATCTTTAGTGGTTTGTATTTTTTCTTCTGCATTGTTTTAAAGCGGTTTAATTAAATGTCTCTTGTCGTCTCATTTATTGTCTTAGTAACAATTTTATCATTTATTAATGACGTGATAAAGAAACTACTTTTCCTTGTGGTCTAAACAAAGATTCTAAACAGAATACTGCTCTCAAAACTAGTCTTTAGTAAAATTAATACAAACCATTTGCAGAATAAAGAAAAAATAAGTAAATAATAGGAGAGAAGATACAATTTAAAAATAGATAACTGCAATCTGTCTGTCAATAAAAAATTATATACTAAAACATATTCTCAGAAAAAAAAACTACAAGAAAATAAAAATAAACAAAATATGAATATATAAAACGATTGGCAGATAATGAAGCCGTCAACAACTTCAATGATTTTATCCGCCGTAAAATGCATTCCCCCCATGATTTCAAAATTTTCATGCATCATCAGAGATTGTATGCGGAAACATAGTTGAAGTTGAATTCTTTACACCAAACTGATTAATCTATCTCTGTTGATGAATTATAAATCTAAAAACCAGTCAGGAAACGAAAAAACATGACAAAGTGAGCGATAATTTCCACCACTGCCAACTTAACTGACATTTTAGAGGGGAACTAAAAACCCCAACTGCCTTTTAAATTTCCTGAGTACATGTTTCTGAGACACTTTTTTTACATAGATTCAAGTAAATAAACATTTTAGACCACAAAACTGCTAATTAAAGGTAAAATGTAAATTTCTCTGTATTTTATTAAGCCCATGCTTTATGATATTTGGCAACACAAATATTTAAAGTTATAAACGATAAAAAAAGGGAATATTATCTTTTATAGAAAAAAAAAAAAATATTGTCAAAGTTGGGTGTTTTTCAACGTTACGCTTTTTCGTGCTATTTGACTATCAACCTTTATATACGAGTAACTGTCCTACCAAATAATTTTTAATTACCTGCTCTACTTTTTATTTTATTTTTCATTTTATTTGAACAGTTATTTAAACCAATTAATTAGCATAAACACACCGTTCAAACATTCCTGTATGGTACTGCTCCACAAAACGTTCCTAGGAACTCTTTTAACATAGACTACCCAGTCTGGATTACACGGACGAAAAGACCTGCAGACTTTTCAAAATAATGTACTAAGAATTACAATGAACATGTTTACTAGGAACAGACAAATACAAAGCGAACTGGACATTCAAGTCATTCACACTCTCATGACCAATCTAAGAAACAAATTCTTCTTCAACCTTCACACACTGCCATCCAGATCGTATTACCACCTTGGCAAGCCTAGAGCTTCAAGAAGACTGAAACCAAGACTGTATAAAGATCAATGAAGAAGTGAATTCCATTTAAGTTATGTATACGAGGGTCGTTTGAAAAGTCCGTGCAAAAATAAAAACTACTTAATTTTTTGGGGTAAACCTTTTTTATTTTTCAAATACATAGTCTCCTTTTAGGCTTATACCCTTCGTCCCACGTATTGTTGATCCCTTCCGAATAATAGGATTTGTCCAAGTCTGAAAAATAGCCAAGTCCGGAGAATAGGGGGGATGTGAAACGAGTTGGAACCCTATTTCCATTAATTTTGCGACCACAACTGCTGAGGTGTGAGCTGGTGCGTTGTCGTGATGGAAAAGGACTTTTTTGTGGGCCAATCGTGGGCGTTTTTCTTGCAGCTCGGTTTTCAAACGGTCCAATAACGATGAATAATATGCACCTGTAATAGTTTTACCCTTTTCCAGATAGTCGATGAGGATTATTTCTTGTGAATCCCAAAAGACAGTCGCCTTAATCTTTCCGGCCGAAGGAATGGTCTTCGCCTTTTTTGGCGCAGATTCCCCCTTGGTAACCCATTGTTTAGATGGTTCTTTGGTCTCAGGAGTGTAATGATGTATCCATGTTTCATCCACAGTGACGAAACGACGCTTAAAGTCCTGCGGATTCTTCTGGAACAACTGCAAACCGTCCTTGCAACACTTCACACGATTTCGTTTTTGGTCAAGAGTGAGCAATCGCGGCACCCATCTTGTGGATAGCTTTGTCATGTCCAAATGTTGATGCAAAATATTATGTACCCGTTCATTCGAGATGCCCACAGCACTAGCAATCTCACGCACCTTCACTCTTCTGTCATCCATCACCATATCATGGATTTTATCAATGATTTCTGGAGTAGTAACCTCAACAGGGCGTCCAGAACGTTCAGCGTCACTTGTGCCCATATGGCCACTCCGAAAATTTTGAAACCACTTATAAACTGTTCTAATCGAAGGTGCAGAGTCACCATAATGTTTATCAAGCTTCTGAGGCGTTTTGCCTTTCATAAAGTAGTGTTTAATCAACACACGAAATTCTTTTTCGTCCATTTTTTGAAAATCACTCGACTTCCTCGATTCAAACGAATGCCAAACACAAAGAAATAGACCGATCTGGCTGAAACTTGGTGTGTGTTCTTCCAAGAGATGCTACTAACTAAACATAACCTCGATACGCGCAAGTAGTGCTATCTCTCTGACTTTGCACGGACTTTTCAAACGACCCTCGTAGATGTATAAAGCTCTCGGTGAGCTGGTTCATAACTAATTTGTAAACATAATTTTTATTTAGGCGCTTTGACATTTCAGGCCATTAGCGCCTGAAGCCTTTTTTCAGTACACTTCCTGCTTTCAATCGTGCACTCTATTACAGGCAACACACTGTCCATTGTGAGGTGTAAAAAGCCTATAAATAGCGGAAATCAAAAGGTAGGCGCAGCTGGATTTCCGGGTGCTAAT
This sequence comes from Rhodnius prolixus, assembly GCF_049639745.1. NCBI lineage: Eukaryota > Metazoa > Arthropoda > Insecta > Hemiptera > Reduviidae > Rhodnius > Rhodnius prolixus. The sequence goes on from NW_027411592.1 coordinate 21,024,619, forward strand.
CCAGCGCTTCCACCTCTAATTCTTTTCCAAACTATTACAGAAATATTAATTTATTCAAATCGAAAAGTATTTGGTTAAAAACAAAATCGATTATACTTATCAACTAAAGTTTTTATAAAAACAAAACAGAAAAAAATTACAAAATATTGTTATTCATGTTGATTTAATAAAATGATTTGCATATTGCCCTTAGAGAATTGGCAAATGTAGGTCAAATGGAATACTAATTTAGTTATTAGAAAGTTATAGTTCGCACATTGCATAATAATCGGTAATAATCGTAGTTTATACGTATATGTATATAAAATATATATTTCATTATCAGGCGATATATATCTTTTCCTCCTCAACCCCTCTCACTTACACACGTACAATACGAGCACACAGACACACTACCACAAGCACAACATATATTTATTACATATGTGTAAACTGTTTCTTAGAATTAAAGTCCAGACACGTACTCACCTTGAAATATATCGTTATGTTGATAAATAACGTTAGCCAACTTAGTATTTCTGTTCGCATCTATTTAGTGTGTTTGTGTGTAAGTGCGTCTGTACACAGTGGCGTGTAAAGAGTTAAATCCTGCAGAAGATAGCCTCTACGGTTTGTGGCGATAGTAGAAGGTTATCGCTTGTTAGCGTGTAACTGCTCTAGTACGGTTTTCGCCTAGCTGTGGATCGTATGAGCACCACGGTTTGCATACGGATTAGAGGATAATTGGAGCGAACACTAGGATTACTTTGGCCACTTCTACTCTCACAAACTGGGAGGTGTAACCCACAATCAGTATGGGCCACAATCCCATAGTTATTATAATAAATCTCTTCTTTATTAAACGTATAAATGCTTTAATACCAATATGTATTGCAATTTAAATTCGCAAAATAATGCAAAGCTATTTCTTTTCTCGTTTAAAGACTATTAATTTTCCTATCTCCCAAGGATAGTTTTTGAAATTACTTAAGCCGAAACACATTGTAGATAAATTGTAGATAAATTGTTGAAGGAAGGAATAAATTCTCTACATACATGTTGGATTGTTTCCTGGAGCCGCACAGTTCGGCTTCAATACGTCCAGATCGGTCTTAGCAGTGTATTCATACAGAATTAGTTTATTTTGTCCATTCAAACAGGCATCGTAGAAAATCATAACGTCTGTTTAATTTCTGTTTTTCTCAGTCTCGGGTGGAGGTTTCATGAAAGTTAGCTGCCCAAGTGCAGTCCTAGTAGCTAGTGCACTGGAGTGCACTTGATGCGCTTGAAGGGGAATATAATAATCTCTCCAAGCTAGTTCAGCTAATTCCTGATTATGATTGATTGTAATATACATAATAATACTTTTTTTAATAAAATGTCATGCGCGGGATTCAAACTGAGGATCTCCCACTTACAAAGCCACGCTCTTGAACACTAGACCAACACCCTGGCAAGATATTCTTAATGTAATCATAGGTCAAGAAGTCTTGCATACGGAGTACATTAACCATGATGTAATAGTTACTTTTATTTGATGATAAAACAAATTTATCCTGATTCTCCCACAACCATTACATTACACTACAATTTTAAAATCTTCAATTATTATTATTTTTGTTCTTTGCGTCACAAATAAACATTTTTTTGCAGCCAGAGGACCTCCCAAAACGTGTATTTCTGGTGGAAAATTAATATTGAAAACCAATCACGTATAACATCAAATTATAACATTGATTTTAAATATCTCGACAAATATTAGGGCTATCGAAATGGGGTCAACGTCATTTTTCACAGTTTTTTATTTAGTTTTTATAATCATTGTTAAAACCAGTGGTCCTTATAAAACCTTGATCAGTTTTTCGGCCGTTACTCCGCCAAAAATGAAGATACAGCATCGGGGGTGGAAAATTTGAAAACTAGACCAAAAAACGTATAGTTTATTTACTATGTTTTTTCGGATTTCCGCTTTCCTAAAAAGTTATTAGCGATTGGTACGTTTTAAATGGATCACCCTTTATAGTGACGTATTTGCGGGAGTCCTGAAAAGTAATTGCCCACAACTCAACGCAAGAATTTAAAAGAAGAAAATTATACCCTAAGAATGATTGTTAGCATGTGTCACTGTTTAGAAGCGATTCGGTTTGCTCAAATCTTAAAAAATTATTCTTTTATTAAGTGTCTACTTTATGATGTTATTAGCGCATTTTTGGAGTTCTCTGAACTAGGAGGGAATAGAAAGGAAATGAAATAAAAACGGAAATATATGATCCTCAAGAGGAGTTCCCTTATTTTTTCGCCTTCTCTGGTTTTCCAATCGTTCGCCCACTTTCAGGACGTTTCAACGAATACTTTGTCAAAAACTTTAAATATAACTTAGAAAACATTGAATTCCTTCTATAAAATTGAATTCAAATCAAGCCTACGAGTAATTTCGTACTTTCGCCGCAGATTGCTTTCCAGTTCAGGCTAACCCGAAGTTGTAATTTGTAAAAGATCTCTCGCCGATGAAACTATTGTTGACATCACGCAATTTCACCATCCAGCGTCAAGATGAGCCATAAATCTCATAACCAAAACCGAACGCCATCTAAGAGAGCAAGTTCTGCTCTTCCATTTTAACCACTCGTAAGATCGGCATAAATCCAAATACCATTAGATGCGATCAATTCAGTCTTTACTAAAGACTCCTTGCAAAGATAAATTAGATGACAATTAACAATTAACTTTAAAAAATGCACATTTCAAATTCATTATTCCCCCCAATTATAGAAATTTCTATATTTTAAATTCTCTTGCTGTGATCTAAAGCAATTTATTCTTTCACAAGGCTTTGGAGAGTATTTGTGCTACAGAATCGTGAGCTGGAAATGGCGGGATGAAAAGAAATTATGAGTTGACGATATGTGGCAGACGGTAAGCTCGGCTTCAAATAAAACCTTCATTGTTTTCTCCATTTAATTTATTAGAATAGAATTCAGGAGGCATTGCTATTACTGTAAGGCGAGTCCTTTTTGTATCCAATGACTGGAAACAATTTATTTTTATTTAAGGCATTAAAAACTTATTAAAGAAAAAGGAATCGTTTAATATTATTATCATTATTCCATCTAAGAAAACACATTATATCATAACATACTTATTTTAGTGATGCTGAGTAACTTAATGATTCCAAACTTTGATGAAATATTTGATTTTTCATTTTCTCCTAAGCATTTTCAGCACTTTTACTTTTAATATGTGCTTTACAAATACAATTTTCGCCGTGGGAACATTTTTAAGAGATTTTCCGGCTCCCTTCTCAAAAGGCGCATCTTTCATCTCTTAATAATTGAATCATCTTTCCCCTCCTTTTGAAGTGTAGACATTTTTTTTTCCGAATATAGTCGAGCCTAACCATAAATAATGCATTGCAGAAGATAACATGATTTCACAGTAATATCACTGTCTTGTTGGTTGGATGGTAAATGTGAAACTAAGACGAATCTTCAGTAAAGTTGAAATCATTGCTAAGGGTTCTTCTACTTTTCGCTGAAAGATATTTTTTTCAAAAATTTCTTCATTGTTTCTTTTTGAGAGTGCCAATTGAGTTTGTCATTTCTAAGAAGGTGCACTGCACTAAGATTAACTCGTGTACTAATCAAGAATTGCTTAAGGGAATTAAAATCACGCTAAAGGGCACGAGAGGTGAAAAATATTGGTCAGATACACGTGAACAGCTAAGGCATAATTTATGATAATATGAACGATTAGGTTTTTTCTTGGGGAGGAAGGTTATAAAAATGAAAATAAGCACATCAAGTGGCCCAACTACTGTGGAAATTCACCAAAGATTAGGTTGGATGAAATTGGCCCTTGGTTAAGCTACCCCTTGAGGGTTAACATTGTTTGAGTAGGGCGATTAAAGCAGTTGACAAAACGAAAGAAAGATTGGAAAGCAAATAATTGCGTGCGTTTGACAGCAGACTAATGCGAATGCAATCGAGTACAACTTCATTTCAGTTAGCATATTTGTAAAAAGGTTTAACGAAAAATAATAATATAAACTTTTCTTTATTATTCTACGTACAAACAAAATGGTGGATCTGTTTACATTTCGATTGGAGTTGTACAAGAGAACGAAGAAACAAACAATTTCCACGGAAAGAAATTGAAAAAACAGTACTATCGGTGAAAGAAGAGGAAATAGAAATGAAAAAGTCGGAGCAGGCTACCGTGGACACTCCAAGTGAGGAGTTGATTGTGTTACCACCACACTGGAATACTGGAGGCACTGCTACTTCCAGCTGCTGGCCGTCCAACACTTCAGCTAGGCCAGTATTTTCACAAAGTCAGCACATAATTAAACATTCTTCTAGCTCTCCAGAGCAGTTGGAGTAAACTGTTAAAGAGTTTGGGCAACGTTATACTGTCCGAAACTGCACATAGCTACAGGAGTGAGGTAGACAATATACACGCCCGCCTTCTTTCATTACTCCAAAAAAGGGTTTTAGGCTAATAAAACCGGCCACTACCAATTAGCTTTTACATTTGTGGCCAGTTAAAGATCATTAAGAGCCGATCGTGTTTAATTTGTAAACTGTTAAGCTTGGTTAAACTGTATAAGCTTACACTTACTGAAAGAGCAGAAAAAAAGCAGTGAATTCGACTTTTGCCAAACCTCAAACGCCCTTTTACTAACATGGCCGGCTGTAGTAAAAACCAAAACTAAAGCTCTCCCCTTTAGAATACCACAATAAGGAAAGAATCCGTTTCAGATGCTGCCCTTCATTCTGCCCTTGTCCCTTTTATAGGAACATTGTTTTTACTTTGTTTTTAAATCCAAACTTCTCTAAATAATACAAAAAAATGAAATGCTGGAATGAATTTTTTGAAGAGATTTGTTTTTTAATGCAATAAGATTAAAATATATATATATTTAAATTTACTTTCAACACCTTTTTTAATGTTTACCATTTTTTTTATTCTTATTAAAAACCAAAAATGGTAAACGACGACTTCGTTAAACAATATATTTATTTTATTTATTAATTTTGCTTCGTAATTTGCCCTATATGCAACGATATACCACTTTGTAAACGGGCTAAATGCTCGTTTGTCTTTAAATAACGATGATAGATTAACGCCGTTAATGAATGTTTTCGCGGAGGGTTCTACACAGTTGGGTTTACAGCTGCTCGCTTGAGATATTTTGCTACATGCTTGGAAAACTAGAAACAAACAGAACGACCTGGCCAGTTTCTTTTTGAAATTTGTCTTCTTAAACAATAGTTTCTTTGTACTTGTTACAACCATTTGTACTAGTTGCAAGTTCTAATAAAAATATAAAATATATATCAAAAAAATAATAGATTTTAGAAAATGAAAAAAAGAGGATAATTTTATTCTAAAATGTAAAATAAAGTTTAAAAAGGCTGTGTCTATAATATAAATTGTGTCTAGTTATTATATACTATTATATAGTGTCTAGTTGTGTCTGACTAAAGTTACATTCTTGTAACCTTGGCAATACGACCCATAACTTAAACGAGAGATTGCAGTTGTTTTGGGCAGCATGCCAATCCGGCATAGGAAGGTCTGCTGCACTTAATCTACCCCAATCAAAATTATAGCTAAGGATACATTTGTGTCCTTTTATATATATATATATATATATATATATATATATATATATATATATATTTATAGTAGCGTATGGTAGAAAGAAAGGTTCAGAGAATGTCTGAGAGAGCTAGATTGACGCTGACCCTACGTCTTTTTAATTACAAGAGGAACTTTTACCACGATTCTTGAACAATAAATTGAAAAAAGATTTTTAATAAAATTTGAAATAATAATTCACAGATATTAAACTGAAATTTATTATAATAAAGTCCACTGAATATATGTAAATAACATAGATAAAGAATTTGTTGTAAATAAAACTAATAAAATATTTTTATAGAGAGTAGGGCTAAAGTTCTGGTATAATATTTTTCAAATGTTTTCCATCTCCATTTTGAACTATTTTCCGTGTCCATTAAACTAATAACTTTTCTGGTACAAAAACTGACTTTTCAACTACATGAGTGCATTAGTTCCCTGAACTGTATCCAATTAAACAGACCGTAGAATAAATATAAGCTGTTTTTTCAACGCAATTCTGTTCTTCTGATGAACAATATCTATCTAATCCACAATCATTTATTGCTTCTTCGATTTACACAATAAGACTACGTTGAAAGATGTGTAATTCTTTTCTAGATTAATGTTTTTCTCTGTCGGTAGAAAAGTGTATATTTACTGAATTGACCTATTTGACGAATACTTTAAATTGAAATTACTTTAAATCCATAAGGTGAGATTTTCCTAGCAAAAGTGCCTTCTCTCTGATAATCCAAAGAGACACGTTGAAGCCTATGTCCAGGAAATGTGGAATAACATCAGATTGACACGGTTCCCATTCATGAAGCTAAGGGTCTTTTATGATTTCACAAGTATCTCTTGAAGAAAACAAACCTCGTTAAAAAACGAGGACACCCAAGTGGAACGCCCTTGCGCTCAAAGTCTACGTGGTTAATTCTTTAGTCTCAACCAGTTAAGCGTGGAATTTAGTTTTAAAAAACCCCCCACAGTGTGCGCAATTCAAATCTGACAATGACTTGCATACACGTCGAACGCTGGGGAAAACAACCAAAAGTATACAACGTCATAATAGTCACTGCAAGCACTTTTTCTGCAATTTCTGGGGCTTGAGATTACAGAGCATTCTTTGCTCATTCAAAATCTTGCACTGTTTCACGTATGCATTGCCTACTTAACTAGAGATGCAAGAGCTTTTATAAGGAAAAAAAGAGCTTTAAATTCTGTGCAAAATGAAATCATGCTCGTACTGTGAGGTCTGAACCTCCATCTCCAAGGCAAAAACGGTATTGCACAAGGGTTGAGAGCTTCTATTTGTGTGCCTAATTCCGAATCTCTAATGCGGAGACCAAACATGTACCAACCACTTATCATTTGGCTGGCTCCCACCACCCACTCCGTATAAAATACTTGGCAGTTCTATTGGTAAGATAAAGGAAACATCTCACCAAATAATATTCTTATTGTATTTTATAAAAATTTCGAGTTTTTATAGTTAATGGCAATTTTATATTTTTCACAACGAGTATACACGTCGAACGCACCGTATCAGAGATTTGGTTTGACGTGTATACACGTCAAACGCGCTTAACTGGTTAAGGCATTTCCTTTTCAAATAACATGCAACAAGGCGATGTATTTATTATGAAAGTTCAAATTACATATTCTGTTGGATAATCATCCGGAGAAAACTATTGATTTGGTTGAGTTTAGCTATTTTTCTTTTTTAAAATACAATACAGGAATAAATCCAAGGTGATTGGTTAAGATTTTCCATAGAATATGTTCCGAGAGATCTAGGTATTTCCAAATCGCCTGGTTAAGACTGATAATGAAGTGATGTACCTTAAAATAAGGCATCAATTCCATCGTTTAGCCAAACTAAGGTATCTAAATCTTCTTTAGTAGGCCTAATTACAAGGGTTTTATCCAATCAATCTTGAAGCTTGGAGTAACCATTGCAATCTTCAACCAGTCAATCCGAAACTTCGGGTCAATGCTTTGCATGTTATTATGTTTACTAATCTGCAGTATTATGGCGCTTTCACATAAAACCAGTGAGTGCCTGCTTACTGAACACTGATGCCGTGCTTACAGATGCTTTTGATAAAAGTACTGGACTACTTAATCTCTCTTTTCTTCGGAAAAATTTGAGCTAATCAAAATTCAATACGATTCTCCTCCTTAGCACAGTACCTTGCGGATTTTGGGAAAACTCAAATTCTAAACCTAGCAAGATTACCACAGCTTCAGTTACTTTACTAAAAAAAAAATACTTCAGCGTTCACATGAAGATTGTGGTAGCTGTGGCCAGCAGTTGGACGAGCTAGCTACAGATCATATCTTTCAATCCATTACTCCCTCTTCTTTATGAATAAATAAAATTGGAGCCGGTTGATAATAGAATGTAACAATAGGTGCAATGTGCATTTGTCAGCCTCCTCGGCAAGAGCATCATTGTACGATACAGTTCATTGTTTTCAATGGCTAACGAATTCACAGTAAAATTGCTTTTTGCAATTTTCCTAACTTTCCCCTACTGTGTAATAATTAATTTAAGCCGTTATCTTTTTGTGAACTGATGGCCAGATAAATCTACTAAAACAATGGTTGTTACATTCTACGCTGATTAGATGTCATTAGGGTCTGCATTGTCCTTGAACAATGAGCTATTAATGGACAATTTCCTCCATTACAACATGTTTAGTCCCTATAATAGTTTAGATCTATTAAAGGTAATTTAAATGAAGAAGAGGTTTGTTTTAAAATAGCCTTTTGAAGAGCCATTTATCTGATTCAAGAAATATGGGAATCAGAAATTTTGTCCATTTATCTTCGCTCTTTATTTTCCCAGCGATATTGATTGAGCGGAATTGTTAATTTATTAAATTCTTCTAGCGTTTAATTTATTTTGAAACCTCAAACAGAATGTGTGCAATAGAATATATAAACTTCTACTTCAGAATTCTTTGTATCTCTAGGGATATAGCCAAGCATAAACCAAACTTCTCCAAGTCCAAAAAGCCTGCAAAGACAGGTGATCGTTAGCAAAAACTTCGCTTAAAGCACTGGCTGGCTAACCTTTAGCTTATTAAGTAAAATCGGTCATATTAAAGGCATCACTGAAAATACGCAATGCAAGAATCAGTCGAGAAAAGTGTTATTCGTTTTACACTTTTTTTCTGATTTCTATTTTAATGTTATTGTTATAATTTAACAGCTGAGGTTATTAACGCCTGAAATCATTTTTTTTCGATAATTGTTTTTATGTTACAGACATCTTCGGGCAGCGAGCTGTAAGAAGCTCCTCGGAAATCTAAGGGCCGGATGCTGGATTCGAACCCAATATCTTTACGTTTGATCTCAGTGCGCTAATCATTCAGACAATCCCTACCCTTCTCTCATAGATTTTCTCACTCAGGCATTAAGAAGAGAGAAATGACCATCCCCCTCGCTGAAAACAAAAAGTCCAGACGGACTGCCTTTGGATAGACTGCTAACAAACTTAAAAAGATGCTTAGTTACAACTCGTGCTGTAACTACCAGCAAATGTTTATGCATTGCAAGAATAAGTCTTGTTTCGAGGGCGATTCTCTTCACGAAACCGATAAGTTCTGTTGGGCTATCGTCATTCGCCGAGATGGCCACAGGGACCAATACTGGTCATTCTAAACTCCCTATTATGCATTATCTTGTACCAGCTTAGAGTCTGGCTATGCTTTGTTATCATACAAACAGATCAACTCTAATTTTTGTTTTAGATTTTCTTTCTTATTGCGGCAATAAAAGTAAAAATACTTAAATGGCAATTTTATCTTTTTTGGTGTAAATTATTTTTATAATAAGTGCAGTAAGTTTTGAACAATGTACATTTCATATTTTTTGTCTTAGACAGGTAAGGGCAGTTGTTTTAATTTTTTATGCATGTATAATTACATAACTTCAAAATAAATGTAATCTTTATAACCAAATAATGTAAATAGCCTCAAGTAAGTAATTAAAAGTAAGGAGTAATGATTGGGTTACTAAACAAAACTCAGGTGATCTATAGCTCAGGACAGAATTGAAGATCTAGAACATATCAACTTAATTGAGTAGGACTGGCATTTACATCAAAGTATAAAATACCTTGCAAAGGTATTCCAATTAAGCAAATTACAATCAGGTCTCCATGGGATTATTGTCTAATTGTTGAGTATAAGGAGAAAGCCATAGTCTAAGCTGATATTGCATTGTTGTGAAGTTACGACATCAGCTGAAATTAATGTGACCTCATGAGACCTTGATCTTATATTAAGTAGAACTTCAAATAATTTCTTAGAACAATTCTTTTGCTTTTGTAAAGCATCAAAAGTATTAAATCTAAATTAATTGTAATATCAATTAGTAATTTTGTCTTAAATTCGCAAACGCAAACAAGTAAAAAATTTTAATCCACATTTATTCTATATTATTTGAGATCTTTTTTATCCAAGAGCCCGTCTTAACTTTCTTTCAAGTGTTGATCAAGTCTTCAGATGTCTCGGTCTAAACAATTAACATTACACAATTTCGGAGATCATAAATTCAGAACGGATACACGCTAGATCAATTAAATCAAATATCTCTAATTTAAAACTTTTTATTTTCGGCAAAATGGTGTTGGCATATTCTAGCTGTAGTAAATAAATTTTCTCCTCTCAAATATCTGCACATATTTATCCTACTTACGTGACAAAATTGAATAGCAGCTATACAACAACAAAAAAGTGAATATGGCGTATTGAAAACAGCGGGGAGCCAGTATATTTATTTGAAATATTTTATGGAAAAATCATATCAGCCAGTCATTCGTTATCAAACACCAAGTATAACGATAATCGTCTAATTATATGAGCCTTTTTCTCATTAAGTTTGTATGCTTGTTTTGATCGCTCAAAATAAATATCATTTTTGACTTCTACGTACAGAATATTAGCAATTCCGATTACTTTTGGCGCTAAGAAATGAAACAATCGATGCGCAAAATAAATAAAATATTATTAAAGCGCTCTTACTTAAGCAACATTTCAAACTGTAACTCATTAGTAAGTTTAAGCTAACTCCTGCTGCTTTTCCCTGATTCTCTTTTAGTTAGAAATCCTCAGAGGAGCCGTCAAGTAATCTCCATGTCTTAGAGCTGATCTATCAGACAAGTAATCTCTCCATCTTTAAGAAGATCTACCTCTTCCATCTCAGAACTGTTACCTTGCAAGTCAATTAGCTCGTAAAGTAAAACAAAAAATAGCAGAATGAATAAATGCAAATAGTTAATGTAAGAAATATTATTTTATAAATACACAAAAAGGCACTTTATGAAAGATTTAGAGGAATGAGAGCTAAGAAATGTCGGAAAAAAATGTTTTTTTAACTTCAGCTGCTTGCAATGCTGAAACTTGCCGCGCTGCGGGTAAAAGATGTGCATTTAAAAAAACTTACCGCATTTAAAATTATATAAAATCATTTCTGTTCTTTAAGTTAGTCTCTGCTTTCATGTTTTGATTTCTTTATAATCTGATATATTGTCTTAAATATCGACATTTTCTAATATCTTATTATTCCATTCTCGATATTGCTGAGTATGTTTTCTAGGCATGAGTCAATAATCTACAAATATTACCAAAGAAATAATTGCAAGAATAGTTTAATAGGTAAATTTCACTAAAGCTTAAATGTTGGAAATAAGAAAATGACTTATCAAATTGATATTGTTAACTTAATCGATATTTTTCAAAAGAGAAAGCGTATACTTTATGCGTTTTATTTCTTTAAATAGATTAATTACTATAATTAAGTAAAATATTTACAATTGAAAGTTCAGTAAATTACTTTATAATTTACAGCTGATGTGATAAGAATAACCTAATATTAGTATCAGCTGGTTAATGGAGTTACTGAGATGACAAGATATAACACGATAATACAGCATACAGCCAATTGGTTGAAATCATTGAAATGGTGCAAATTGATTGGTTTTTGGCTTTGTGCGTGCAATCATCACTGTTCTTTCATTGCAGACAACGCATTCCATCAGTAAGCTGTAAGAGGCTCCCGAATGAGGGACGGCTGCTGGAATCAAACCCTCTCATTTGGTCCTAACGGGAGTCCAGTGCACTAAACCACGGCGCTAATTCCTTGTATGATTGGAGGGATTACCAAAACTCGCTTCATTGTTTAATTTTTTATATGGCTATAGAGAAAGACACGTTCAAATCTCCAAATTTAATAAGTCAACAAACGGTATAGCAGAAAATGAAAACAAAAGAAATGGTAGTAGGGTTCTTTTCACAGGTTTAAAGCGGTCTCGAGGAATGAATTATATGCGCCATTAAGAAATTGTTGAAATTCAATTTTCTGAAGAACCGAAGAAGGCGAAGGCGTAGGATTTGATAAATGGGTGTAATCGAATACTTTGATTAAGAATCTCGGTAGCTAGGCTTGTAGATGAAGCGCATTGGTGAGAGTAGATGAGAAAAAAAGGATGAGGCGGTCAAGATCTTTGAGAACAGTAAAACCACAAAAACAGAACTGGAGATGTCAAATTATATTTTTTGCGGCTTGTTAGTGCAGCTTTTGATATTTATTCAAATTATAAAAAATCAATAGTTACTTATAATCAATGGGTCACATGTATAATCGTAGAACATTGTTTTAAAGTCGCCCCAAAAATATCTGTAGGTATCTGGCGATCCCAGTTTCATAAGATTCTCGCACTCAATTTCCACATGTATCAATGGTCCCCACTTAAAGAACGCTGAGTGGTTAAAGGCGAGGGCTGCAAAGTTGAGAAGTTTTGTGGTATTGGTTCGATGCTTTCGTCTTGGATTTTACTTAATGATTAATATGAGAAATTAATAGTAAAGTATGTTTACAAGTCGTCCCCGTCGCACGTAAATTGTTAATTACAAGTAAAGCCTGCCTGAAATAAATTGGCATTTTGCTTACTTCTTTTTATCAATGAAACGCTTTTCTTGTAAAAGATGGCGTCAGCTGTACGCAGAAAAGTTGAATAGTTCCAATAAATTTCAATTAATTTCAGAACGATTAAGAAATATGAGTTCTTGTTTTGAGATAGTGTACTCAGTGAACATGTGTGTGTTGGCTACCAGAAAGTCAGGTGAACTCGTTGGCGTGTGTGTAGATAGTAGAAATGGCTATGTTTGGTGGTGTACCTCGCTTATCCTCTCAAGAGATTAAGGAGAGTAGTTGGAGGAGCAACCCCATAAATGGGGATAAACGTGGGATCTAATGGTAGACAGGGAGTACAATTAGCCCCAGTTTGGGCTTCTCTGTTAGCAGGGTTAGTGTTGGTGCCTGGATGGTCTGTGAGGCTACCTTGCTCACTCACTGACCATGTATGCCATGTCACAAGGACTGTATGCTCCATGCAGAACAACATAATAATGGCTCTCTGGACATACATGCTGCAGCGATAACGCTAATACCAGCTTATTTTCATACACTCTTGCTTGTCTAACTAAACTGTTTTAATACAGGTATTACAATATTAAATAACACCAAATTGTACGTACTACTGCATTAACAGCTAAAATTAACTCGGAACATTTTGATTGTAATAACAAAATTATGTTTATTTTTAACGCCTCAATTTTTTTCCCCCACGATGTTTGGATTTTATATAAATTCTCAGATGATTCACGTAATCTGAAGCTGGTTAAAATTAGAGCTTCAGTCACAAAGCCTCTCCAGTTACATGAAATCATGAGGCGCATAACATTTCTTAGAGTAATAATCTTCAAGTTCCACAGTTCGCTCTTTTTCTTCTTTATTATTTTACCCGTCACCGAGAAAACGCCTTTCCCCCAAAAGATATCCCCAGTGAAACCGGCCTTCCACTTTCCCTCACAATCATTACCCATCAGTTTATTGGGGCAACCAATTCTTTTTACTACCCACACCTTTTTCTCCACGTTAACGGCGCCATTTCATTTGCTTATTTGTCTGTTTGTCTATCTGGATTTGTTCAAACATTAATTATTTGTTTTGTGATTAGAAGCAAGCCTTGTCTCGCAGAAAGAATTCTCTATGATGAGAGTTTATATCGCAAAGATCATGTATTTATCAATGAATAAATGCACCTAGCCATTGAATTATTGCTTTAACATACCCTGAAGATCAGTGCTTCCGAAATCTTTACGCATAGATCTAGATAAATACAAATAAGTCCAGTAAACCAACATGATAAAACAATCTTTGACTCTTCATGTAGTGGAGACAATTTCTTACAGTAACACGAGGTGAGAATGATTTAAGAAGTTATTGCCTGCAACGATTTTGATATTACAGTCGAATCTCTCAAGAACGGACACTGGTGGGGTAAAGCAAAGTGGCCGCTGTTTGGAGGCGGTGTAGGCAAGTTTCATAATGAGAAAATATGGTTTTTTTTCCAAACATCTGTTTAAAAATTGTTTATTATTAATAAATTTTAAAACTTACATAATTTCATAATTATTTAGCTATATGATGTGCATCAAGTTTTACTTAATTATCCAAAAAATTTATCAAAAAACTACATATTATTGACTTAATTAATAATGTTTATAACAATTTTTATAATAATCATCACATTTATTCATAAAAATAATAATTTATGGTAAAATTATCATCATACTATCATCTATTATTAGAAAAATAGAACGAACCTTTCGGCAAGTTAACGATGGCTCGATCTGGTTTTTGCAAAATCTTCCAACACATTTATTTTCTCTTTTAGAGCTAAACCACTTTCGTTTGAGAGGCATATCGGAAAAAATTACATTGTATGTCCAAAGTGAAAAATGATTAAATTGGTACAAGATGTATGTGCTTATATGGGAAACTTTAGGAAAAACCAGAAAAAAAACAAAAACTTGAGAGGGGATAATTATTTTTATCACCGCGTCAAAAGAACTTTTAATAATAAGGTGGTCGTTGGTGGGAGGTGAAACATATAGTCCGTTCCCCCAAAATTAATGTCCGCGGTCGCTATGTAGAGTGACGGTTACACGGAGTTTCTTTTATATAGTAAGTGTATAGGAGTAAAACGGGGAAATCCAAAAACTGTCCGTAAATGGAGGTGGTCGCTAGAGAGAGTGCCCTTTTTGGGAGGCTCGACAGTACTTTTATTTATTTGCAACTTTCAAGTTGTTATTTCATCACCCCAGTAAAGCGTGACTATTTCTTTGGGACATTGTGCTAATTTATCCCAGCCCTTTGCAGAACAATGGGAGTTTTTAAAAAAATCGACGAATTGATTATTCTCATTACCTGAATTCGGTAATTAGGACGGAGCTATGAAGAATCGTCAGGAAAAAACAAAACAAATATTGGGAAGTCTTGTAGAAAGACAAAAGTGGATGCCAGCTTAAAAACGAAGGAGTTCTACGCTTCCTTAAGATTCTCCAGAGGCACTTGCACTTCCTTGAGATTATGAACACGCCAACATGTGCCTAATCTCATACGGAAGTCTTGAAATGAGAGCACTTGATAAACTGCTCAGCTCGGCAAAGCATAGCCACATCTTCAGGCTGTTTTTTTTTTTAAAAAAAAGTGGCCGACAGGGCATTGTGTTTAAAAAAAGTCACGATTTAAGAAAAAAAAAATGCATTTCTAGGAACATACTTATTCAGATTCACAGCTTAAACAGATTCATCTCTGATTCTTCAATATTCAGTCGGAAACCTTCTTATTTATAAACAATTATGGGTTTTTAAATGAACTTCTAAATTTTTCAATCTTCTCAGGAAGCCGGAAAACATCTTGGTTCTTCAGTAGTCTTTTATCTCTAGGTTATTTCAGATTAATTGAATTTGTTTTCATATTCCCCTAAATTTAGACTGAATATTAGTTTTGGTAATAATTTAATTTATTCAATTAGTGATAGAGTCTGTAATAGCGGAACTTTTTCTAGTGGGTGTAATCTATAATTAGAGCTAAATTATAATTATATACTTTTAAAAAAACACACGCCATGCTATTATTTATGGTATATAATAATTGCAGGGCACTGACGCCGCAAATGTATCGCAACCCTACTTTGATTTTACTTTAGATAAAAATATATAATTTTGCACCTCTTGTTCATTGCGTTCCCAACCTCACTTCCATAACGCGTCAAAAGTACGTTTTTTATTTATGAAATTTCTTTTTAAGCACAAATTATGTTTTCAAAATTCTGACCGCAGGAGAATATGGCTGAGAAAACAAATTGTAGAACAGGTTATAATTTTGAAGCAGTGTTAAAATAACAACTCCATTCAAAATTTATTTTGTGCTATCCATACGGTAATGTACAGAGTGCATGCATGTAGTGTGCACTTTGAATGTATCGCACAGCTTCGCAACATGCAATCTAATGTGGAAAGCAGACAGTGTTACCATTCTTACATATTATCGATTGCTATTTTGCTATTTTTATTTTTATGATTTAAGGCGCGTCAACATCTAAGGTTATTGCCGCCTGGAGCTTTTTTCAGTGCACTGCCGGCTTCCGGTCAGTGATCTCTAGTTTCAGACAACACTGTCCATCACCGGACAGTAAGCTGTAAGAAGCTCCTAGGAAGAGAAAATCTAAGGGTCAGCAGCTGGATTCGAACCCAGGACCTCCGCGTGGGTGTCCAGTACGCTAACCGCATAGCTAATCCCTTCCCTTACTTTTTTTTCTATATTACTCCAATTATTTAATTATAGAAAATTATTAACACTCGAGTGCTGTTATTTTTTCTGAACTTTTAAGTACATTAAAGACGTATTTGTTCTTACAATTGCGTGAGATTTAATCTTCATCTCAAAATTACAGAAGAAAAATAGTTAGACGAATAGGATAATTTCACAATTATTGAAGTAAGAAAATTGCTTATTAATTAATTGATACTTTACAAGATAAAAATTAATTATTTTTACACAAATAATTTTATTTATTTGAAGCAATTGAAATGTTTAAAATTAGATTTTTTCATAATAACAGCTGGTATGTCAGTTATATTATAACCTAACATTATGATTAGTAAAATTATCAGAAATGTATTATCTATTTAATCCACATTTCATGTAAACATAGTTCAATAATTCCAGTTCTCATTTTCATTTCAGGTGCTATTTTCGAACAGGGTACAGACGAAGTACAGTCCGCATTCAAATTCGCGATGCACATGCATAATCAGAATGTTACGAACAGAAGATTCGAATTACAAGCCTATGTTGATGTTATAAACACCGCTGATGCTTTTAAACTCTCCAGGCTGAGTAAGTAAACTTATTATAATTATTTTTTTTATATCTAACTTGTTGCATTGACCTGATTTATAATATAACTGTTTAAATTAATTAATTTAGACATTTTTTTTATAATTGAAACTTCATTTGGAAAATATTTCATTGAAATCAAATTTAATTCCATACAGTTTAACTAACAAAGTATTGCATTTGATTGAATAAAGGTTTGTGACACACATCATTGAACTCCAGCGTGAAATGGTGGACGGTAGATAGTCAACTTTGTCAACGCACATCTGGACAGATGTGTTACGAAGGTTGGGTATAAATAAATAAGTACATTCTTGCCAGGAGTTGCCAAACGTTTTTTATCACACAGATTTAATACCGAAAAATAAAATTCATGTTCCAGTAATTTCTCCAGAGATATTCGAATTTGTTTAAACAATTTCAAGGTTTTTTTTTGTTCAGTATTGTACAAGTTAATATATATTTACCCAACATTATTGTTTTTGACAAATTATTATTATTTTGTTTTTTATTATATTTAATTACCAGTAAATTAGGCAGAAAATTAAATTATCTCTATTAATTCTGACAATCATATCTATCCTTGCGGAAGCAATCAACAGTTTGAATTGGCATAACTGTTTAAGGGAAAGTTGTCACGCGAGGGATTTCCGTGCTAGTAACTCCTTATTTCCCTCATCTAATATTCGTTTAACAACTACCGCAACTACAGGTCGTCACGCGAACTAAAAAAACACATTATCCTTGTCTTCTTTCTATTTCATTCTCAGATAAATTACCCAGTGTTATTTTTTGACTACAATGCACCTAATTACGGGTAGCACGTTTTTTTCGGCAATCTGGTTCTATGTGCCAAATTTTTCAATCACCAAACGGTAATTTAAATCATTTCAATTAACTGGATGATATATTTCTCTGGTTACGAGAAAACCTTTATGCTTCCAAAGTTAAGAGTTGGAATTTTTAAAATTACTGCTTAGAGCAGGGGTCCCCAAACTTTTTACCCAGGAGGCCAGGTTCACTGTCCCTCAGACCGTTGGAGGGCCACACTATAAAACAAACTATTTTAAAGTAAAAAAAAAACAAAACGGGAACAAGTAAATTTAAATCAACAAACAGCCCAGTATTTCTGTGGGAGTTATGGACCTGCTTTTGGCTAATGAGATGGTCAATGTCCGGTTTAGTTTATAGTGCTTTGCCTTTCTTCCTACTTCTGCTGTTATTTTTCGGAGCCGTGACGCATGCGTCCCGCGTCGTCGGAAGTAGTACTGTACATGAGCGACGCTGCGCTTTGCGGCACCACCATATATGTATAGTGCTCCTCTTACTGACCACCAATTAAAGAGATGCCCCATCCGGAAGTGCGACAGGGGCCGGATAAATGTCCTCCGGAGGCCGCATGTGGCCCGCGTGCCGTAGTTTGGGGACCCCTGGCTTAAAGATTGTTGAAGACTTAATATTGCGCTGGCTTTAAAGAGTACACAAGGATTGCCCTCTAAAGTCCATGAAAGTCGTCCTTAAATTTCTATGTTCGTTAGCCAGAAGATGTAGTCTCTTAAATGAACATTCTCTGGACGGTAAAAAGTAAATTTACCCACAAAGGCATCATGAACCGTTGGCAGAATTCAGGCGAAATTCCCATACATCAGACAGTCTTAAGATAAATGTAGGCTTCTTGTAGAAATATTTTGCCATACTCTTCTATAGGAAGCATGAATTGTGATTTTTATCCTTAGCTTCTCATCAACATTCTTCTCATCTATACATCTAAAGGAAAGTATACCATGAGTGGTGACATTGCCATACAAAGATATGGTATGTAACAGCATGTTGGCCGCTCATGACACGTGGCACTTAAAAAGATTTCCTAACAGAATGTATAACAGGTATTTTATTAAAACGATTCAATGGTCTCCTTGTTCCCAAAATTCGATATCCCAAACAGTTCGATTTCTCTTATTAATATCTTCCTTAAGAAAAACAATTCTGCTATCAATCTTTTTTGAATCAGTTAATTCATAAGAGACTCGCGATATACATTGTTTTCCTATGATTGGATCATCTAGTCGCATTACTAGCTTTAGTATCTATGAACAATGCTCCAAGTAGGCTTCGGACTTGAAAATAAATAACATAGAACAAAGCTCAATAAAAAATTTGTGAGACATATGAAGGCCTTGTAATCTCTCCAATAGGCAGTTATACTACAGGTGATAAATATGTCCATTAAAAAACTACAAAGTTAGAATCATTGCTTTGTGTTTCAAATTTTTATGCTAATTTATTCTAGTACTTTAACAGAATTTAGTTAGCAGTGGTGAATGAACTAGAAGTATATGAATTGAAGATATATTCTAACATTCCTGTTTCGTATACAAATAATAAATTGATGGTTCTGCTGTCGACTGTAATAATTTGATGAATTATTTAAGCAAATCTAAATCAAACAATGTTTTGCAAACTCCAAACAATTGGGTAAAATATTTAATTCTTTATACAATTTTTACATTACACTGAAATGTATCCTTACAAGAAAATCTACATAAACCCCTCCACGAAAAATGCCTTTTTTTTAAATAAAAAAAAAAAACTGATCAATGTAAAAGAAATAAATTTACATGCATAATGTAAAGTATATACGAAGTTTACATAAAAGCCTAGGAGCAGTTTCAGAGTTCGGGAATAAATCCACTGAATCAAGAGATACTTTCCCGGGTTGGGACTTTTCTTGAATCTAAATTTCAACAACACATTTAACCTTTCTTCAAAATGTAAACAAGAGACAGGATTCTACAGTATAAAGGACGCTTTTCCGCGAGGATCTACTCAACCATTTTCCCAAAATTATCCTTAATTGAATTTTTCTGAACACTAATGTTTCAAATAGAAGTTGTGGACTACTTTACTTAGTTTAAAGGAAATCGTGAGAGCCGTTTTAGAGGATCTTTCTAGACTCTAGATCAGGGGTTGGGCAGTCTTTTTACCTTTTTCTGTAAAGGGCCATATAAGGTTATTGGTTTATTACCGAGGGCCGCAGTATTAAAACTGTCCGGTAGGACAGTTGTATAAGGGTTGATCGTCAAAAAGTGCACGAAAAAGCGTAACGTTAAAAAACACCCAACTTTGACAATATTTTTCTCTTTTTCTATAAAAGATAAAATTCCCAAATTTTCTTTAAAATATAGGGCAAACCCTCCTTTATAACTGTAATTTTTTTGCAACCCCCCAGACCTAATAGATTTCGAGAAAAAAGTTGCCGAAAATGAGCAAAAACGGCATTTTCAGAAATTGTTGTTGTTGTTCTTCTTCTTCTTCTTGTTGTTGTTACCTTTTTTGTAAACTACGTAGCGCCTAAACGCGAGAACCGATTTTCATGAATGAGGTGACATTCGATTCGGAATTTTATGTAGATGTGCCTTTTGGGGGTCTCGACGCTGTACACCGAATGGGAGAGGAGTTAGCCCCTTTTATGTAAGGCCCCCTTCAAAATTATTATTACTAATTACTCTGTAAATCTTAGCCCGAT
Source organism: Rhodnius prolixus (assembly GCF_049639745.1). Classification (NCBI taxonomy): domain Eukaryota; kingdom Metazoa; phylum Arthropoda; class Insecta; order Hemiptera; family Reduviidae; genus Rhodnius; species Rhodnius prolixus. The sequence continues at coordinate 21,045,008 of NW_027411592.1, forward strand.
TTTGATAAAATTTGGTAGGATGATAGAGTTAGGGCTCCCCTACGTAACATTAAAGCGGCGATCTGCTCTTCCACTAGTTAAGGGGAAGTATAGCAATCGTTTCAAATTATCGACAAGTGAACTGATTTTCATGAACTCTTTAACAAAAACTTACAGTTTAAAATGTTAAGTATAAGGGTTGATTAAACGCCAAAAGGTACACAAATCAGCAAGCACTCAAAATTTCATTAATTCTTCATTAATATTTAAGTAATTTTACTGCATTAATATTCATTAATATTTTTTAGAATTTATTAGATGTCACAGACCCTTATGCTGGCCATTTTCGTCTACAAAATATTTGTTCAAGTAGCACTGTAGATTGACTGTAATATCTAGTTATTTATAATAATCAAACTATTAAATACAGGTTAAAAAGAAAAACGTTATAAAAAATAAAAAATTATGAGGCTAAAAAATTCAAAACTTTTTTTTATAAAAAAAAATGTAATATGTAAAATAAAGTAAATAAGATATGTATATTTTTAGGACAGCTAATTATTCCAGTATTTTACTATAAGTAAAATTAAATTAAAATAGAGAAATCAATAATTGTTGTTGAATAATCTACTTGTTATAACTGTGTGTTATTTGTGCTCTCGAATATTTCGGTAAGACGAATTCAAGACAGTAGCCTACTCTAACTTTGTCTTTTTCTACTTTAACATGCATGTACATATGTGTGATTTATCATAATTATAACAAAAAAATATTATAAATGAAGTGGCCAGCATAAGGGTCTGTGACATCTAATAAATTCTAAAAAATATTAATGAATATTAATGCAGTAAAATTACTTAAATATTAATGAAGAATTAATGAAATTTTGAGTGCTTGCTGATTTGTGTACCTTTTGGCGTTTAATCAACCCTTATACTTAACATTTTAAACTGTAAGTTTTTGTTAAAGAGATTTTTGTACCTTTTGGATAGATTTTCCTTTTTGTCTATTTTACAAAGTTACATATCTGCTTTACAGATTTTTTAAATTTGGAATAAGCAATTCTATCATTATAACCTGATAAGATGGTAAGTCGGAACCGTAACTACCACTAGAGAGATCTTTTTAAAGAATGATTATCGTTAAGGTCCCCCAAACCATCGTCAGTAACAACTTTTCTTGAAAAAGCGTTTTGAATAACATAGGAAGGTATTTGTGCGTGAATAGCAAAATTAAACTGCGATTTCATTACTTCCTTTTAAGAGGAGTAAGAAAAATAAACTGCGATTGCAGAACTTCTAGGCAAAGAGGCAAAGATTTTTTAATCGAACGACAATTCATTGATTTAAATCGGTTCACTCATTGATAATTTAAACGATTGCAGTACTTCCTCTTAGTAGGTGCAAGAGCATCAGCAATGTAGAGGAGCTTTAACCACTTATTCGAGCTGAATTTTATCAAAATCGGACTAAGCGTTATAGAAATATTGGTAATAATAGTTTTAGAAAGGGCCTTATTTGGGTGGGGCAAACTCCCCTCCTTATGAGGCACGGCGTCGAGACTTTTAAAGTGCAAATCTGTACAAAATTTCGATTCGAATGACATTTCATTCATGAAAATCGGTTCACGTGTCGATAATTTGAAACGATTGCTATACTTCCCCTTAACAAGTGTAAGAGCTGATCGCCGCTTTAATGTTACGTAGGGGAGCCCTAACCCTATCATCCTACCAAATTTTATCAAAATCGGGCCAAGATTTACAGAGTAATTAGTAATAATAATTTTGGAGGGGGCCTTACATAAAGGGGGCTAACTCCTCTCCCATACGATGTACAGGGTCGAGACCCCCAAAAGGCACATCTACATAAAATTCCGAATCGAATGACACCTCATTCATGAAAATCGGTTCACGCGTTTAGGCGCTACGTTGTTTACAAAAAAGGTAACAACAAGAACAAGAAGAAGAAGAAGAAGAAGAAGAACAAGAACATTTTTTGAAAAAGCCGTTTTTGCTCATTTTCGGCAACTTTTTTCTCGAAACCTATTAGATCTGGGTGGTTGCAAAAAAATTACAGTTATGAAGGAGGGTTTGGAGTAAGATTTAAAGAAAATTTGGGAATTTTATCTTTTATAGAAAAAGAGAAAAAAATTGTCAAAGTTGGGTGTTTTTCAACGTTACGCTTTTTCGTGCAGTTTTTGATGGTCAACCCTTATACAACTGTCCTACCGGACAGTTTTAATGAAGTGTCATTCGAATCGAAATTTTGTACAGATTTGCACCCCACCCAAGTAAGGCCGTTTCTAAAACTATTATTACCAATATTTCTATAACGCTTTGTCCGATTTTGATAAAATTTAGCACGAAGAAGTGATTACAGCTCCTCTACATGGCTGTGAAGTGCCATCATGCTCTTACACCTACTAAGAGGAAGTACTGAAATCGTTAAAATTATCAATGGGTGAACCTATTTACATTAATGAATTGTCGTTCGATTCAAAATCTTTCCCTCTTTGCCTTTTAGGGAGAAGTACTGTAATCGCCCGTTTATTTTTCTTACTCCTCTTAAAAGGAAGGTCTGAAATCGCAGTTTAAATTTGCTTTTTACGTACAAATACCTTCCTATTTTATATAAAAAGGCTTTCTCAAAAAAATTGTTATTGAGGATGGTTTGGGGACCGCAACTATAATCATTCTTTAAAAAGATCTCTCCAGTGGTAGTTACGGTTCCTACTTAACACCTTATCAGGTTATAATGATAGAATTGCTTATTCCTAATTTAAAAAAAAACAGTAAAGCAGATATGTAACTTTGCAAAATAGACAAAAAGAAAAATCTATCCAAAAGGTACAAAAATCTCCTTAACAAAAACTTACAGTTTAAAAAGTTAAGTATAAGGGTTGATTAAACGCCAAAAGGTACACAAATCAGCAAGTACCCAACATTTCATTCAAGCTTAGTTGATATAATTTAAGTAATTTTGCTGCATTAACTTTTCCTTTACATTTTTTAGAATGTATTAGATGTCACAGACCCTTATGCTGGCCATTTTCATCTACAAAATATTTGTTCAAGTAGCACTGTAGATTGAATTTAATATCTATTAATCTATAATAATCAAACTATTAATTACAGGTCAAAAAGAAAACGTTATAAATAATAAAAATTACGAGGCTACAAAATTTAAAAACTTTTTTAAAAAAATGCTTACACCAACATACATCAATGATTTCGATTATTTTATTTTTAATAAAAATCGTCTGTTTAAGTTCATTCTTCGATTAAAGTAATTGTTATTTTATGTAGTAGTCAAACGTTTATAATAATAGGTAATAATTATCTGGCTTTATCGCAAATAATATAGTTTTCTTCAATCACACTCTCAATGTAGCTGTTCTTCTCACAATGTTATATATATGTTATGTAATATAAAATAAATAAGTATTGCATACTTTTAGGACAGCTAATTATTCCAGTATTTTACTGTAAGTAAAATTAAATTACAATTGATAAATGAATAATTGTTGTTGAATAATCTACTTGTTATTAACTGTGTGTTATTTGTGCTCACGAATATTTCGGTAAGACGAATCAAGTCTGAAATATTGTTTTAAATCCTCCGTGATTCAAATTTAAACAGTAGCCGACTCTAACTTTGTCTTTTTCTACTTTAACATGCATGTATAAGATGTGACAACTTCAGAATAAAGGGCATATTAAAGATAAATCAGAAGAATAATTTGGAATAGAGTTAAAATAAAGTACCTATTTAAAAACGAAGATATAATATACATTTTATCATAATTATAACCAAATAATATTATGAACGAACTGGCCAGCATAAGGGTCTGTGACATCTAATACATTCTAAAAAATGTGAAGGAAAAGTTAATGCAGCAAAATTACTTAAATTATATCAACTAAGCTTGAATGAAATGTTGGGTACTTGCTGATTTGTGTACCTTTTGGCGTTTAATCATCCCTTATACTTAACTTTTTAAACTGTAAGTTTTTGTTAAGGAGATAATATAATATAATATATTATATATATATAATATAATATGTATATATATATATATATTATATATTATATATTTCTTTTTATATGAATTAATTTTTATTTATTTCGGATCCTTATTTATTAATTGTTTTTATTTATTTATAATACAGATTATTAATTAAAATGAAATTTATTAACAAATCAACATAAAAAAGGCATTAGTGACATGTATGAAATTGCTTCATATCTTCCTTCATCATTTTTTCTATTAAAAGCTGGACGAAATAAAAATAATGCGATTGCATTATTGCACATTTATACATCAACTGTCGCACCACAAAATAAATAACTAGAGGAGAAACGAAAATCCGTAGCTTCGACAGCGAGAACACGCTCTCAATTTTTATTATTTGCCGTTTAGTGTCACGGGCCGCAGGAAAATGTTAAAAGGGCCGCACGTTGCCCACCCCTGCAGATAGTGAGGAATCAGTTCATTAAGTGATATATCACCGGCCGATTTTATTCAAATTTCAAAATTTGGTTCCTATATTTATTATAGAAGTAACAAGGCAGTACATAGCCCAAAAGTGGAACTTTAATGGTAAGTCTAAGCAAATTTGAATTTGTATTAATTTTGGTATTCTGAAAAGCTTTTTCACGTTGCATTTTTAGTGAGTTAACCAATACAGGCAATCCTCAGCCTGCAGGCTAAGCTGTATGACTGCACAAAGCTGGTGAAGAGTCGTTTGTGTTTAATAAGAAAAGCGATAGCAGCGTGTGCACACATGGCTGGACGGAGGCCAACAACGGCTCTGTGATTCCTACATACCGCTGTAGTCAGCTACACCCAAATGGCGTTGGTGGTGTCGGCGAGCAAGCAGAAGACCCCAAGCATCTCGCCTACCGTATCACCACTGTTCTGTCCCTTGGTACAGGAAATAGTCACTGTGTAGGAAAATGGCCAGCCTGTAAGACCAACTGCCCTCTCCCCTCCAACCGAGCATTCCTTTTATTACAGCGACTCTATGAGTAGTATATCTACCCACTCCATCGCCATAGTAACCACAATGAGTTTTCTCATATTTTCTTTTTTATTTTTTTAGTTTTTCTTTATTTTGTGTGTGTTTTTTCACAACTAAAAGAGCAATGTGTAATAAGTAAAATGTAATATGCTCGCTAGATTTGTATTCTACACTTTGTACCCACTTTTGTTAAACCTTTACTGTGGCCGAACATCTCTTCTCTTTCGCTTAAAAATATATTCGTAAAAAAAAGAATAAAAATAATATTTTTATAATTAAAACTGTCCGCCAGGACAGTTGTATAAGGGTTGATCGTCAAAAACTACACGAAGAAGCGTAACGTTGAAAAACACCCAAATTTGACAATTTTTTTCTCTTTTTCTATAAAAGATAAAATTCCCAAATTTTCTCTAAAATGAAGGGTAAATCCTCGTTTATAAGTTAAATTTTTAAGTGATCACAGATCAAATAGATTTCGAGAAAAACGTTTCTGGAAGTAGGCAAAACCAGTATTTTCAGAAATTCTTGTCTTTGTTACCTTTTTTTTTTGTAAACAATGTATTAATTCTCTGGTATAATTCATACAAAATCTACTCTGTACAAAAAATAATTGCATATTTTCGTGGACTGTGGCTGTATCATGGACACGGCCGTGTGTTGTACGTGAATACGTTTACGTAACGGGTTATATTTTTTATATAAAATATTTTTATTTATGTATTTAGGATGAAATTAAGAAAACAAATCGACGATCGAACACAATCTATGCCTATACAGTCCGTGGTCCATGTAGAAGCGATTTCATCATCCACTTGCATAATTTCAACCGCCTGAGCTGCAGATGTACTGACACCGTCGTTGATCCGCTCGGCTGCATTCATTCTTTTACGTTCTCGGCACAGCTAGACGCGGTCATATGGTGTTTTATTATTACCATTCGATTGTTCTTGAGAAACACTTTCCAAGCGTATACGATCTCTGTATTTGGTTTAGGCTTTTCGACGCGTATAGGCCGACATTATATATTTTTGATAATATTTTTTTATTCTAACACCTTATTATATTCACTGTCATTATTTTACACTAATGTTTTATATACTGTGATGACATCTGACGATTAAAACTTAAACGAACATCGTAGCTTCTTCGAGTCAAAAGTTATAGAAATTGCAAATCTCGATACGCAGCAAAATGACGGCGCTTTTCCCTCCACTGCGCGCGATGCGTCACAGTCCTCGCTTATCGTAATGAATTCTTTGATCCTTTGGCTATCCAGTGGTCTAATTTAATTTTGGATGTAGACGATAGATTCGAAACTATAATGCCAAACTGTATCCCCCGATTTTGTTATCATTAGTTTTTTTTTGGATTGCCTCCATATGATAGCAAATTTAAAGACGTATTCACGTCAAAAAGTATTATTATAACTCTGGATATCTCCATTCTTTCATGATGCTGCAACCACTAATTACTTCCCTGTTGACAAATCAACCAATTAAGGGAGTTTTTTAAAACAAAAAAAGGCCTTGAACTAGGCTCTTGTCATCAACCAGTGTTTTTAAATTACAATTAGTTGTTATCATTACAGAAAAAATAATGCAAAAGAATGGAAATAGGATACATCACATCAAAAATTATTTGAAAAATAAGGTAATTTACGTTTTGAGCGAATTATTCGTTGCATACAACTTTTTTTTTTTTTTTTTTTTTTTTTTTTTGCCTTCTGGGCATGCAGATTAGCCCGCATACAACTTAAAGAACAAAAAGGAAATAATAAAAGCGTACATTTCATATTAAACAGGAACTAATATTTAAACTGAGAAAAGGTATTGATGTATAATGTTGGGGTGAAAAAGGAATGTATGTATATTATACCGGAAGTAATATAAGATATAAAATATTGGCAATAGTATCAAGAGATATTGATAAAAGGAATATAAAACTATCCAGTTTGCTGTAGATTTATATTGGGCGCGCAGCAGGGCAATGCGCTCCAGCTATACCGGGGAGGTAGTGTGGCTGTTTTATAGTTTGAAAGGTTATATATAGGGGTTCGGCTATTAGCACCAGCTGTTTGTATTATATGAGAACATAAAACAATACCACGCCAGTTTTGGTCACAAATATTTATACACAACTTATAACCAGGCTGCCTGTTCCAGGCCCCACTGAACCTTATCCCTGTTGCGAAACAAGAATTAGAAACTCAGTATTTTAATAAGAATTGTTGTAAACATTTAGAGATCATTTTGTGTTCAACACAGAAAGTTTTTCATCTAAATTGATTCTAAATGACCAATCATTGAATCACGAACTAACCATCAACAGGAAACTGTTAAGACCAATGTGAACGCACGGAGCTCAGCCTAATATTCAAACAATAAACGCATGCAGACACTGCACTCAAAAATCTTAAGGAAAATCCTTAATGCACCATCCTGCATATCAAATCTCACCATACACACTGACTATTGCATCCCTTTTGTCACCGATCTACAAGTTACCGCAATTTTCACGGCCTACTAGATTTCCAACCTAATTCTCTCGTGCAAATCCCCTCTCTTAACCTTCCAAACAATTGATGATTTTGGGGAATGTCGAGGTGCGGACATAAATTCAAAAAACAAATTTTGTTACTTCATATCAACGTTTCAGTAAATTTATTATTACCTTCTTCAGGATCTGTACAAAAATTTCCCAGCCCTTTTGTTTTTCACCCCTCCCTTACCTCAATATAAACCTGCTTTTCCATGAATCCTTGACAGTAATGATGATATAGCTCAACATTAAACTTCGCAAACTTTTTTACAATGTAAGTCATTTCAAATATTTTATTTATTTATTTATTTAATTTATGTTTTAATAATTTCATTTTTTTTTTAATTTCTGTATATTTTTTATGGTTCTCAATTTATATCTATATTAGTGTAATATTCCTTTTGTACAGACCCTGAAGAAGGTAATAAATTTACTGAAACGTTGGTATGAAGTAACAATATTTATTTTTGTATATAAATGAGACCGCAACTCGATATTCCCCAAAGTCATCAATCAACAACGGTCGAAAAAAAAAAACCTTCCAAACAATCCTCCTAGTCGTTTGAATGGGAAGGAGCTTAGAGATCTACTGAGTGAATAAAATCCAACGCGAAAGAGTTTCATCACTGGATAATTGTCTAACATGCAGGCTACACGGTAGCCGAGCGGGTTAAGAGGCGAGACCTGCAAAGCTAATATGCATTGTGGTACTGGGTTCGATTCCCAGTCTTTAGGCCTTGGATTTAATTTAATGGTTAAATGAGAAATAGTAAAGTACGTTTGCTATTCGCCTCCGTCCACGACACCTAGTAAATGGTAGTTGGACGTTAAGCCCCGCCTGAAAAAAATAGGCGATTACTTTACTTTACTTGTCTAACATGACATTACAAGTGAACCGAGCCATTAAGATCGAGTTTATTTGATACAGCATTTGTTGTAGTTGTAAATATTTCTAGTAAATTAAAAAAAAAACCATTATCAGGTAGGGTTGATTGTCAACAACTGCACGAAAAAGCGTAACGTTGAAAAACACCCAACTTTGACAATTTTTTTTCTTTATTCTATAAAAGATAAAATTCCCAAATTTTCTTTAAAATATGGGGTGAACCCTCCTCTATAAGAGCAATTTTTTAGCAACCACAGATCAAACTGATTTTTCGAGAAAAACGTCGAAAATGGGAAAAGTGGTATTTTCAGAAATTCTTGTTATTACCTTTTTTATACAATGCAGAGCCTAATTCTCTCTGCTAATAACTCATACGAAATCTATTCTATACAATAGACAATATTTATTTATACTTAGCATATCTTCGTAAAAAATTTAATAGAAATCTACTTTTGCCAATAAATTATACTTACAAAGCTTTTAAATAAATAAGCAGAAGTCATGCCAAAAATGAACTTAAGTTGATTACAACCAAGTTATTATTTTCTTAAAGAGAATGATTCGAAAAAACGCTCATTTCTAGAGAGAATATCATTAATAACGATAGAAAACACTAATTCAAATTCCTGCGCTTCGAAGCACAAACCGTTCTCTAATAATTATTAATATAGGTATATATATAATTGGATTTTACTTTTTTGAAGGCTAGCCATTTTGTTATCTAAAACCAGAAGTTTTGTTATCATAAATTTACAGTTCTACAGGTGAGCAATGTGTATACAGAGATTAAACAAAATCGTGAAGACATTCGAGAGAATGCTAGATTCAATAAAGAGACACTTCTGGTCGATTAATTTTAACCAAAATAATAACTTTTGGACCACATAAAGGCGTGATCACCTCACCAATTGGTAAAAAATCACTTTTTCTGATTCAGGGGCCCTAAAAATAAATAATCCCATTGAAAATTCAAATTATAAAATTTGAGAAGATCGCCCCACACTTATTATTTAGTATTGGGAGGATAAAGAATAAAGAAAAAGTACTTGTTGCATCAAAATTTGCGAATCAAAATGTCACTAGCGCACATTGCTTCAAATATGAGATTAAAAAAATCGTACTTCCTAGAATTATACAAAGCTTCCTTTATACCCTTGTAAACAATGGAGTAATCCCACAATGTGGCAATTAACATTTCCGTTAATCCTCTCAACACAAGGTGATAATCCAAAAGTGAAATATTATTTTATAGTAGTTTCCTTTTTTGCAAATCTGCACAGATGTTGCGTAATTGCATTTTTTGTTCTTGTTTTTTTTTTTTTTTTTTTTACTTGTTCTATTTGAAGTACGTTCAACCATTTCCGGTTTAGTTCCCAGAGGACATGCTGTGACTTATTAATGGCTCTCAATGTGAAAGTAGGGGTAAAACATTTAGCGAGCTGATACTTCGCAATGTTTGCCTTGTGATTGCTAAGCCAAATATCCCTAAAACGGAAAAAGCGGCAAGAAGCTTTAACTTTGGTATTTGGCGGTTGGTATTCACATCACTGAGAGTTGTGGTTTTAAACGTATGAATTGGGTTTTGGGCTTTACAGAATACTTCTTTTTGGGGAGCTTTAGAGGAATTTTGGTACACCTTGGAATAAAAAGCTGCTCAAACCAAGACCTATTTGAAACTTTCGTGCATGACGATAGGATTTCCGTAGAGGGATACTTTTTTTTTTCGGCGCATCGGCTACTAAGGTCATTATCGCCCCCGGGATTATTGCTTTGGAATGTGGCAGAACTCTTCGCTAGATGCCGCTCAGCATTTAAACCCCTGCAGTTGGACAAGCTAACCTGCTGGCCCGCAGATAAGTCTAAATTAGATATTGCAAATTCCTCACTAAATACCATATTATGCTTTATTCTAGAAATAATCGTTGGCACATATCACATTGCAGGAAAATTTAAACAAATCCCTTCTAAAAAGCTAATTTAGTTTTACCTGTGACGGAATATTATGATAAAATTAAATTCAAAACAGGCTCCTATTCCACCTGGATTCATAAGCCACTCAACTCCACTTTAGTTTATCATCAAAATATTATGTTTACGTTGTGAATATGGAACTATCTGGAAGTGAATTTTATAAATAAAATAAGAAACATTTAAATTTTTTTTAAAGTACTCAAACGATACAAAAATGCTATACAAATATTCTATGGTTCAGTCTGCCATTGTTATTCGATTCTCATTTAAAAAATATTACATGAATTTATTAAAAGATTTGATAATTACTTTGAGGACAGATTGAAAAAAGGCTAGTTAACGGAAACTAAATTTAACGATAAGTAAAAATTTGTTCATTATTATAAAATTAAGTTACCTAACACATTACAAATAAAGGGGCCAATTACAAATGCTCTTTTTACACTTGAAGATCGATTAACTTTATTTAAAACATTTTTGTCCCGGAAATTCTTCTTTTTAAAGTGACATTTACGGTCTCATTACTGGAATCTCATTACTGGAATCTCATTATTGGAATCTCATTATTGGAATATGTAAGTAAAATTCCAAAAATTAGAAAGAACTTTGTTAAAGAGCTCAAGTTATTTTAGTCACTAGTGATATACATTTGTACTTCCTTCAATAAATTCAGTTTAATAATGTGCCTAAACAAATGCAATGTAATTATTACATTACATTCTCCCATACAAGGCGAACTATCCTTCCACCCGTTTACCTAAACCTCACTCCTCTTCCCATAACAGATTGTAGCTAAGTACCTAGGACTCTTCATGGACAAACGCCTAACCTGGAATCCACTTACTAGACTCAAACGGGAAGAACTGAACAGACGATTCAAACTTCTCTCTAGATTTCTCGTCAAGCGATCTAAACTTTCACTACAGAATAAACGACTTATCTACACTATGTTACTGAAACCTGCCTGGACTTACGGAATGGAACTTTGGGGCTCAGCCAAAGCTTCCAATACTTATATAATCCAATCCTTCCAGTAAAAAAGAATCGCTAAAGCTCCTTACTTTGTATCAAACTCTACTTTGCACCGAGATTTCCTTGTTCCCTATATTTCAGAAGCTGTAAGATCCCGTTACATTAAATTCCACACATCAATCACCTCACATCCCAATCCTCTAGTAGTTCAACTTACCACTCTACCAAGAAATCTTCCCAGGCGGTTGAAGCGCAGGTGGCCACGCGATCTTCTAAATGAAGTAAGTGCCAGTGTACAATAGTGAACTGTATCACTTTGGAAGTTTCACCAATGGGTGAATTCTTCTCTCATGCTATTCATGTATTTATTGTATGAATCATGTGGTATCAGCTTCACTTATTGCAGAGATATACTACAATGTGCCTCTATATAGCGATTACAGGAAAAAATAGATTTAAATTTTATACATATAAGATAGATTACAAATATAATGAACAAAAACATTATCTTATCCACCTGAAGCCACGAAGCCATTTTGACTTTTTTTAATCCGATTTTACATTCTAAATCTAAGGTATAAAAGTAATTGGAAATGATGTATGTCTTTTCACATTATTCATAGTTAACCTCTTGGAAGGATAGAATGCTACACCACATGGAAGACGAATTTGTGTGAGACTGTGTATTCAGATTTGCATTTGTGTGCATTGTGAAGTAGAAGTTAAGAGAAAGCCTAACTGCGAATAACGCCAAGTAAAGAGAAGCGAGAGGTGGTAATTAACTTCATATAAGCCCCAAGGCAGTGAGCACTACTGCCGTTAAAGTCTAAAATCTTGACAAGGACTTGTGAAACAGATTAAGTAACTAATTGTTGGGAAGTTGTCGCCAGGGTAACCCTCCGCTTCCATTACTTCTACTTCAGTTTGGTGGCAACGTTACTAGAAGTAAGTACGGATTAAATTCTACCATAATATGAACCATCCTTTAGTTTTGCTAAATATGGAATACTACTTTTACTTCAAAGTTCTTACAAAATTAGAAAACGGCTATATTTGTTTATTTGAACTTACAAGGAGAGGCGTCATGAATTCTCAGTAGTAGAACAGCGATACAATTAATATTTTTTTAAGGAACAATTCTGAAGAAATAAAATTCTTATCATCATTTGGAATCATAGATTTCAAATGAAGTTATCATTTTTATTATTATAATCATCAAAGTGTTTCTGTATGTTCACGTTACAGGATGAGGTGCTGGCTGAGCCCCTCAAAGAAAGACACACTACTACAGTTAATCTTCTCGTCTATCTTGCAATTTCCAGGATTTACCTGGAATATTTCTCTTTCTCTGGCCGTTTAAAGAATGTACCACATTCTCCAACCAGGTCATTCCTTTCCTTCGGCGTCGTGGGAAGTTTCGGCTCTTTCATTCTTGTTAGGTGTCCAAACCATGTACTTGCATTCACATAATTCGTATTCCAAATTCCTTGTAATAGCAGTTTTTCTTAATTCGATTTGTTTTATCTTTTACTCAACGAACGTATCTCACTTCCATCTCTTAAATAACGCTTTTACTGGCTCTTCTATGAGCCCAGGACTCACATCAATAATGTGACGTGTTGGGACTTATATCATATACTTTAGGCACTGTGTGATGCTTCATTTTTGCTGGCTTTTTTTGATTAATGCTTAGGCATAACCTTCCTTTGATGAATCATTCATTAATTTAGTTCATCTTTAACGCTCATATTCACGTTGACCAATGCCCATACATTTATAGACATTTATTTGAACAGGTCTTCTGTTATGATTTCTTCTACAATGTATGGTCATTATTTTGTCACAAAACTGCTTATAACTTAGTACGGCCACTTTCTTTGTGATTAGTTAGGAATAGATTTAAAGAAATAGAATTAATACCAGCGATTTAGGAATTGAAACTTAACACGTTCCGTGACAAGCAATTTTTGCCTGACTTAATTTTCAGGCGATTTGATATTTTGACTAAAGGTTGATATATTATCACACAATCTTTCATTACATCATCAATCGATAAGTAGTTCTCTTGTATAGAGTAGCTATCACATTGTGTACCATTTGTGGTATGTAAATAACTTGAGGATGAAAATAACAACTCGTCTTCAGAAACTGCGACAAACTCTAGAAGACGCCACAAAATTAAAAAGAAAGTGGGCAAAGCGAGGACAGCAAGACGAACGTTGCTTTTCTTGCTTCAAACAAAATGTTAAAACATTCGCTATTCAAGTAGCAAGAGAAAAAAACGATAAGAATAATGACGTTTCGCAGCGATTGCCCCGAAAAAGCCATCTTTATGCCTCCCTTGCTTTAACAAAATCCATTATTACATGTGATTACTAATTATTATATATATAACAATTAAATAAACTTGTGTTTTGTTCTATACTCAATTTTGTATAATGCCTCATTGTTTTGGTAGAAATATATTTTACAGAATTACATTTATCATAAAAATAAAGTTTTCAACGCATTAAATAAATGTGACTGCGTGTACCACCGGTGGTACACGAGTCACGGAACGTGTTTAAAAGGTAAACTAACTAACTTAATGGCTAGAACAAAACGAGCAATTCACGAGCGTAAACCATACAGAACAAGACTAAAAAATTAAATGGACTAAAAAAAAAACTGACGTAGTTACAGAATTAACTGTTGGATTCAGGCTCATCTTCCTGCCTTAATATCTATACAAGATGGTTTTATGGATTCCTTTGTATGGTTTAGCCTCTAGTGGGGGATACACTAAGGACCTTGGAAAAATTTCTTTAGTCTTGTGTTGTCCGAAAATGCCGACCGCACCAAAGATTCGCTTAACTTGGTTTTATATTTTTTAAATTATTTTCTATTTCTGAATTCTGCTGCCATTAAAAAAAAAAATCATTTTCCAAAAAATTCCCTTCTTTGAACATGATTTCCGGTTTCAACGCCTTCGGTCGGATCTAAACAAATAAACAATCCTGACCAGGTGTTACGGTATTGAGTCTTATTATATAAAAACAATTTCTTTTGTAAAGTTCATTAAAGAATGAAGTAGGGACAAAAATTTTTAGAATGTTCCAAAATAAATATATATATTTTATTAAGATATAAATTTTTAAAAAAGGTTATAAAATCTAAAATTCTAAACTCTGTACAGTTTTCTGTTATTTCATTCTCTCGAGAGTATGAATTGCTAAAAAACTGCATCGGGAGTGAGTTAATGCTGACATCCGTCCAATTGCAGAAACTTCAAGGAACTCAACTCAATACAGTTTTGAGAGCTTCCTAATCCATAAGATTTTTATTTTTAATACGGATTTTTGAGTTTTTTTTTTTTATGAGAACAATATAACTCAAAATAGAAATAATCATTGACCTAGAAATATCACCGCGAATAACTACAATTACTCCAGGAACTGCCCTAAAACGAACTTTGCTAGAAAAATGATAACAATAAAAGTTATTTGTGTACTGTATTTGTGATGATATTTATTAAAAATCTTAGGAACTGCATGTGGAGTTAACCAAATTTTCAAAAGAAATTATAATAGCAATTATTATCTTAGCTCCTACTTAATTAGAATCAACAGTGGACTTTAGGATTGCCTTACGCCCGATTGCTTATTTCTGCAGCATCAAAGAGTTTGACATAAAACCACAGAGGTTATTGTGTGACAGTTTCTGTTTTTGTTTTGTTACTTCACTTTAATTACACACACACACACAGAGACTCAAATATATAAAACACACAACATATGTACACACGCATACTTTTAGCAAAGTTTGCACACAATTCCTTTCTTTAAATTCAATTACTATCATTGAATTGGACATCACATCGCACAAAGCAGCTGCCAAACTAGCAAACCTAATCAACTAAAATGAAAATGTTCCCTTTAATAACATTATCTCAGCACAAATTATAAGATATACAATTTTATTGAAAATACTGACTGCGTTCCTTGGTAGAATTTTTGTGAACAAATAAGTGAATTGTAACTTTTTATCAATAAAACATTGTAACATCTATTACCAATATTAAATGTTATCTATTAAAATATCTGCACTTTGATTCCTCTTTAGGCTCTTTGACTTGCGTCAAGAATGACGTAGAATCTATTGAAGTAACTTCTACCTTTTTGTCCCAGATTTCTGTCATAATATTAATAATAATATTCCTAATACAAATAATATTTCAGTGGACTAATTTTCATTTTCTACCTTGTTACAAAACACTCGTAAAAATAAAAAAAATAAATAACGAATTTCCCTACTGTATTCTGGCAGTACATTTTTATTTACTTATTTTGCCACTTTAAATTATATGCATGAGTAAATGTCCATGAGTGGACGAGAGGGACCGAGTGATCTGCTAGCTTGAGATGGAAATTTAGGAATCAGATATGGATTACTTCATTGAAATAGTGAACATTCATGTCATAATAGTAGCTGCGATTGTAGACATAGTAAGGTGGGTTTACTAATTTAAAAGGGTCGTGTAGTTGAATATTAGAAGGTTTGGCTTAGCTCCACAAGTCCCATATTGGTCGCAGTATTGTTTTGTAAAGTAAGAGGTTGCTGGGTATCGTCAAGGTGGACTTAGGTCCAAGTAGTCTCCTGAGTAGACTATTAAGTTCCAGTCTTGAGACTGTCCAGTCCTAAGTATCGAATAATTAACAGTGTTGAATTTCGCTCTTAATTACATCATTCAAATCATATGATTTTTTTTTTTCCAAGACCTAACATTCTGGGTAATATTCAATAACATATACAGCACTCGACGACGATTCTAGGGAGCCTGTCTCAGGGAGCAATAAGTCCTATCATCTTCAATTTCTACTCTATAGACAGACCTAAACCTAGTATAATGATGTTAGCTACTTACGACACGATGTCATTAGCAAAAGGCGACAACACAGACATTATCAAAACCATCACCGACTTACAGACATCAACTAATCTTATAACAAAGTGGATAAGAAAAAAAGGGAATTGAATTTAAACCTATCGAAAACGCAAGTTAAAATCCTCCCTTTAAGAAGGTAACGAAATGAAGATCCTTAGATCTTAATCCCTATAAACAAATGAAAAATCTCTTAGAATCTGAAAGATCAGAGTGTGGAAGCTCTACGTAACTCTAGACTTCGACTCTTCAATACAAAGCTGCAACAATCATAACCCAACTGAGACAGCCACATATTTACATAAAAATACTTCCAATAACGTACAAGACACTAGTAAAACCTTTTCCGACATACGCCTGTCAAAATTTAAGTAACAGCTAATAAACCTGAGATGTTGACGCGCCTTAAATCATCTAAACGACTGACCGCCCTACTAAAGACATGACAAAAAATAAATCACTGAACGTCTCTTCGTTCACCAGAAAAAAAAAGCCTCTTAATCGGATGTTGTTTTAATTTGTCAGTAAGGAAGTAATTAGTGGTTGTGTCACCAAGAAAGAATGGAGATATCCAGGATTATAATAATTTTTTATAATTATAATCCTGGATATCCTGAATGGAGAGAAAGAGTGTGGCTCAGTTTGTAGGATGAGGTGGAATCGGTTTTGGGAAGTCTCAGAAGATGGAGAAGGAAGAATAATGGATAATAGTGGTTAAGAAATGGCCTTCGAGCCATTAAAAGAATATAGTTAAAACTGCTTATTCTGTTACAAAACCGATGAAAGAACTTGCTACCCGAAGAAAGGATTTTTTTTGCATGGAGGATAATGTTGCCGATTTGGGAGAAATTTTGTTTTTAAGGATATAACTGTTGAACTTTTATCTAAGGGGAAATAAATGTTAATTAATTTTAGACTTAGTGGATTTACTTAAGGGGAAACTCTACGAACACTTTTAGGTAACGTGGAAATTCCAATGGCTTTCTTCAGTAATGGTAGAAGCACTTTTCAATTTGTATCAAATGCACTTAGTCCGTATTTCCTTAAGAGTCTTCTTACGCTTTAGCGCGACTGGACGTAGCCAGTTCATACCACGGTCTTAGATTGAGATCGTTGTCTGCGTTGAAGAAAGGAATGGAAAGTAGTTGGTTCGTTTAAGGTGTTTGACTGATCAGTTTGAACGTGGAACGTTTAAGTTCAGCATAAGGTTTAAGTTTAGGTTTTCAGGACTTTACAGGTCCCTAGAATGTTCAGGGGCTCCTTCCCAGTAGCGTTAGTGAGGTAATTTTTTTTATTGATTATTTAAATTTTATACAATTTTATTTCATTCTTTTTGTGGTTGTAAGCACCTGTGTATCTGTTATCGTTGAATAGTTTGAGAGAAGCGATTTGAAATTGAAAAGCAAAAAATCACCTATCCACCAGTGCCCTGAAAAATTTCAAATAAAGTATTTACGTTTTATAGAATAACTGTTTTATATCAATGCCATTGTTCGGTTCAAACATTAGTTTATAATTTGAAAAGCAGTCAGTGGCCCAATCCTTATCATATCTTGAACAGACATCCAAATATTTCATAAAAGTAAAAAAAAAAAACTGTGCGTAGTAATTCTATGCGATAACTCGCATTAAACTCTATAGCAACCAGTTTGTCACCAACAGTACAAGCAAGATTAAGGCAAGCAAGCGGCTAGAATAAGTTCTAGACGTTTCCAGCGCTCTACTTGTCAACTATAGTACACCCTAGGTAGCCATTACAGTTATTGCCCTTATATCCTGTACACACGCTACGTATGTGGGTAAAAAAAGTGTATATATCGTGGCTACATACAAGTATACTTACACATTACGGTCAGATTTCGCCTTACCTTCTTCAGAATAAATAATATATTTTAGCGTACATTTTCAGTGGACTGCTTTTATTAGACGTAAAAATCTCATGCTTAACTTACTGAATATTGTCTTCTGTGAATGAATAAAAAATCTACCATTATGTTAAATCAACAATTAATTTATCTCGGTTTTATTCAAAGATTACCTTTCTAAAAATTTGATCTGTCCAAATCAGATTAGATTCCGCAGTTTTCATACCGAAAATTTTCATATAATTTTCTCTGCCAGAAGAAAACGCTTAAGATAGCCATCAGGACTTCATTATCGTACAGATTTGAAGCAGTATTCATGTTTTTTTTTTTACCTGTACCTTGAGACTTGCCGTTTTTTTAGGGCAGTGAAACCTGATCATAAGCAGAGTTTCCTGCGAAAAGTTAAAAAGCTTAAGGGGAAAATACTCAAAAAGGGATCGATTAGGGAGAACATAACTGGAGAAGGAGGTCAAATATAGGGAATTTTACGCCCTTTACTAGGAGCTATTAATTGTGTTCTTCATGAACTGCTAGAAACTGAAATCGGATGGCCTTTCCTACAGAATGTTAGAGTTTCGTGTTGTCAGAAAAATATATTTGCCGCTAAGCAGAAAAAATAGGAAATATGTGAAGGGATAGTTTAGCCAGTGGATGGGAGCCAATGGTCTCATTCATATCGTGCTGGCTAAAGGACCGTCACGGTCTGTATACACCAGAAGAAGAAGTTTTTATTTCATTGAGAAAGTCATAGAGAAATTGATCTTAATGCTTCTTCTTTGGAGTAAGAATATCTGGGATGCCTTTCTTGACTTTGCGCAAGCATTTTTTGTACGAGTTTAGCATCCGGGATGGCTGTGGCAACTAAAATAAAACTCCTGACATATATTATTAATTATCCAATTACTTTAGCTTGCAACAGATATTTCTGAGTGAGATAAGCGTATTTGCATCCAGTCTCATACCCACTCTGCCTCATGAATGTCACCTCATAACCTTCATGACAGACATTTTTGTGACTAAAAACTCCTCTTAGCAAGTAAGATGACATAGCCAACTTATCGCATACTGACCCTATCCCGTCTCTTGTCTAAAAAACAACACCTACTGTCTCTTTTGAGCAATGGTTCGTCAAATGGAGAATCAAGATAACTGTCCAAAAATGCCAAAAACAAATCGTTCTCTCTAAGACGATCTATCAGCACATACTATATACATCTTTATCACATTATGCACTTTCCTTTGCGGAGCCAAGACTGCACATTGACCAAAAAATCGAAAGCTGGCCATACTTTACTGGATGCGATACGATCATTTCTAATTGCACGAAATGTAACTAAGATTTCAGCTCTTCACGTGTAAATAAAGTTGTACATGAAATCAATAACAATTTGACTAGAAATTGACCCCCAAATTTTTATCGACTTTACTTTCTTTTGTCTTGGTTAACTTCACCTCAGATATTAAAATGAAGGAGGAGTATCAAGCACAGGAATCATTGACTAATATTAAATAATTGAATTAATAAAATTAATAAAGTAACACTTTTACACATTCGACTATATGATGGTAAAAGTAGCGAAAGTAATTCACTTAATAATTTATTTGGAACAAACAAATGAGCACAGAAATTAGCATACATTTCTGAAGAAGTTCACTTAATGCAGAAACAGGTACAAAGAAGCCCCATTTTGCAAAATCTACCTAATTGAAAGTTGGTGGCAAAGATTTAGCTGGAGAGGCGAAAGTACTGGAAAGCCGGTCTTGGAGTTTTATTAGCACATAATTAAGGGCCAATTAATAATGACTACTACCATCTACTTAATTAAATTTGTAATCCAAATTTTAAATATAAAATCCTGAAATAGCTTAAGCAAAGTACTTACTTGATTTTTATAGCCCATTACAAAGTTATGAATGGCCATTGTCAAGCGACTAATAGCAATGGAAGATGATAACTAATACTTCAGATCAGATCCACTTGGGGTAACCCTTTTTTATTAATTGTAATTTCATAAAGTTGGCACTTGGAAAAGTGTGCCATCAATGGGAGTCTTAATAGTTAGGCTGTAACTCTACGATCAAAAATTTTGTTACAAAATTGCAAATTACATCTTGTTGCACAAATGTATGCGAGTCACTTCAACAGTTATCTAGTGGGAATACATCGTATTTTTAGAACCAAGTCGAGCATTACTAGGCTGAGAGACTTCGGATGTTGAGGTAGCTAATGACGAGTGAGATAGATAATACACAAAAAAAATGCTAAAATTTTATAATTTTAATTATTAAGTTTCATTTTTGTAAACGGCCGGAGGCATTGTGCGTATTCATCAGCTTAAGATAAAGATCCATAATTTATTTTAACTTTTAATTAGGAGGCCTCAATCTGAAGGCACTGGCGCCTGGAGGCTGTATTTAGTACGTTGTTAGTCTCCGGATAGTCCTGACAACACTGTCCAGTAAATGTTCGTAGATAAAGAAAATCTCCCAAATATTGTAACAGACTCACTTACTTATTTTATTGTACCCACCTACCTACTATAACTTCTTAGACATTTTGGGGACACTTTTATTCTTATTTGGCAAAGAAGCTGGGCCTAATGATTGAAGGGCAGAAGACGAAATATATGATCAGTACACGGAGGAATCATATTGCTTACCTTAAAAGTATGGCAGGATTATTTAGGCTTTCAAATATAAAATAAATAAAAGTTAAGTAATAAAAGAAAGAATAACGCTGTTCAATAGGATTCTGGGCGCTGAAACTGTTTTCATGTTTAGGGAGCTAACCAGAGAGGCGAGTTGGAAGCAGAACTAAGGCCAACTGTAACATTCGTCAGCGACACATGGGTTCCCCACTAAAGATGATTTGTGAAAGTTGAACGTTTGGGACCGATAGATATTCATAATAGTATGAATTTGTATTATCTATCAGTGACCGTAAACTATTAGTATTTAGGAATAAACTAGCGAGGAATCAAAACTAGCATACCCTGAGAAAAAACAATAAACTTGTCGAAACGTTGGCGTAAAGGCTAGAAGGCGCTAATGACCTTAGACGTCGATGCGCCGGAAAAAAAGACGAGTTGCTGTTTTTTATTTTGACCGAATCCTCGCTAGTTTAATCCTAAATATCCCTAATAGTATTTTCTTATTCAGTGTGGGAGATAGTTCTGAGATGAGGAAATATGAGGAATTAACGTAAGATAAGACAAGATTCTAATAGGGCGGTCCTTAAGGCCTACGCCACTGCGACCCCTTTGGATCTATTGTAGCTCCTCAACTTTAGAGCTCGCCCCCCAGACCCGTCCGTATAATCAGACTCTTAATTCTGGAGAGTGACTCCTGGGTAAAGCTCTCAGGCCTTGGTTCTTCCTCCCCGAGAAGTAACATCCTTAGCCAGACAAGCCCCTCACACTGACACAACCTCTCTGCCGTTTCCTCCTCTTCCTGACAGAACCTATAAAGGTTATCATCTGCCAGGCCATGCGATGCATATGTTTTCTGAGCCTGCAATGGCGAGTTAATAGGCCTACAATTATCCTTGTAGCCCCGCGGCTTTGATGGATTAATTCTGCAGTCAGCTTTGGCGCATAGCCCGTTATGAACTCCTTCGCCTGTCACTGCCCTGTGGTGGCAAGCCACCACTCCTGTGACCTAGTCTGCACCCACAGTTTAATGGCCGCAGTCTTAAGACACTTGGAGACCCCAAAATAGGGCCGTGTTCCGCCAGAGCTTTCCCTAGGAATTAACGTAACTTTACTTAGGTACAGAACCCGGTCTCTGAACCGCATTTGGTAGATTGGATAAGAGGGATGAGGTTCAGATGGTTAGGATACAGTGTAAGAATAAAGAAATCTGAAGTGCCAAAGAAACTGCTGCTGGGACACCTATAAGTAGTAATGAATGAAGGAAGAGGTAGGAAAAGATAGTAAGATGACGCCAAGAAGCCATTAGAAGCGTGAGGGTAAGAAGATGTTGAAGAGATAAGAACCGAGATGTGGGAGTGAATGGTTGAGGATGCCAAGTTCTTTCAAAGACGATAGAAGAAGAAGCGTATAGTGTTCAGCTATTTACAGTTCCTCAGTAACAATTGGTCGGTTAGGCTAGCAACAATTAGGGATTTAAACCGATCTCTAAAAATGTTTCTACAATTCAATTTCCTATCGTTATTGTTTAGTAAACCGGCTAAACTTTAGGCGAGCTCAATATCTCCACATTATTCCAATAATTAATTATCCGTCATAATCCTGAATCAAATTGATTGAAAAACAGCTTTAATAGCAGTAATTAACAGCAATATTAATATTTACGAATTAACACTTCTACGAGGAATAAAAGCTTTACGAACTAAATAGGCAAATAATTTAACTGCATTGAAGTATTCATACTTAATTAAGTATTTATTGGCTTATAAAAGTTATCTAATGAGTTAGTACGAAGTATTTACGGTTTTGTTAAGTTATTAATATTAAATAAGATCTTTATGGCGTTCTATAATTTAGTGAACATTATGTGATTATTACACTAATCAGCCAAGATTTCAATCGCCATGAACTGAATTTATTATATTCGTTATTCTCTTTTAATATTGACACATACTGATTAATTTTAATAAAATGGAATTAACGTAATGTAACGTAAACATACATAGAGTACGTGTGTATGTTTTAAACTGAAAATGTTAACTGAGGTAGAATTTAGTCTCTGATTATGACTTGATTCTGTCAATTGAAATCGTATCTTGATGTAGTCTTGGTGTTAGATATATTTTTGTCGTTAGTGCAATATATTTCAAATTGGATTACCGTAGGTAGTAGATAGAGGGGTCCCCTGGCAAATATATTATGATTGGTAGAAGTTTATTTTTCAAATAATTGTTAATAAATATCACCAAGCTACAGTTTTAAAGACATAATCTGCATAATTAACTGTCTGATTCCTAATTAACGTACGAATTTTTAGATTCAAATAAAAGTTATTGCTCTAAATACGATGTTAGACAAAATCAGGGCAATCATTCAAAAAACTAAAAGTTTGCCCTGTATTTGAAAATATTTATTAGAAAGAAATATTTAGATATGTATTTTAAATTCAATTTAGGGAAAGAGGAGAATTTACAGAATTCACTAGTTATAAATTATTTAGAAAAAATGAATAATTTATTTTATTTTGTAAATTCAGCATTGAAGTTTAAAGATTTTTCTGATAGTTCGAAAGATTTATTACTTTATTATTATTATTACTTTATTATTATTATTATTACTATTATTATTATTGTTATTATTATTATTATTACTGGGTTTCTTGCGCTTCCCAGGCCGCCGGATAGTACAGTGGCCCGGGTCGGACTAGCCATCATGACCTGGCTGCCACACCAGCCGGTGTATAATCTCGTCTGTAGCGGTAGCTCCGGTTGGCGACCGGATTAGGGGCCTGCCGTTGCAGGCGGGGGGCTCTGTTCGAGGCCACCGGTTGTGGGCGCGTTGCGCTTGGGGGGCGGTCGGTGGGGGGATTTGGCGCTGCCGTGGGCTGGGTGTTGGACCGATGATCTAATTCCCTTTTTCCCTTCCCCTTCCTAGATATGTTAGGTGAGTTTTTGGTTTTTTAAAGAAAATGAAAAGTAGTAATAAGAAATTAGTGTCTAAAGCGCAGGAAAATATTTCTGGGGATTCCCTATCCCATAAGATGATCGTAGGCAGTTCAAGAGCTGTGGAGTCGGTGCTTCCATCAGCATCGGAAACCAGCCCGTTCCAACGGAGCGCGAAGTTACGGAGAACGCCTCCGGATGTTACGCCGGTAAAACGTTCGGCAGAAGCAGAAGAGAAAATGCCAAGTTCCAAAGAGGCGCCGGTCAGTCCACAAGAGAAAGCCTTAACTTCGCAACATGACTCGCGGTATGACTCTCCTGTTATTACGGGGGTTTTAGCAGGTGGTCCAGTTGGATCACCGGAACAAAAAGACATGGAGGATGCGTGTAAGAGGGTGGATGAAGAGCTGGCTAGGATGAGAGATGTGCTTAGGAAAATGAAGCTTGCTACAAGCCGTCAACGCAATATCAGCATGGATATTAAGGATGGGTTGTGTGAAATTGAAGAGTCAGTAGAGGTAGTGCAGACCCTGAGTGGGTTTTGGGGAGTAGCACTGCAGCGATTAGTTCGGTTACAGGGGAAGCCGAGGATTGGCCTCCTTAAGCAGATAGCAACCCAGACCCCTCCCATAGCAAAGACGGAAATTTTACCTGATAGAAAGGAGAAGGAGGTAACAGGCGAACAACAAGCAGGGGAGGCAGCAGTAGAAAATAAAACCCATAATGAATGGACTGAGATCCATCCAAAAAGGTTACGGAGGCAACGCAAAGAGAAAGGAGGAAGTGAGGTCGTTACACCGACTGAAAGGGGAGCTACACCTCCACGGAAGGAAAAGAAAAAGAAAGTTAAAAAGAAAAAGAAGCAACAAAAGCCCCGCCCAGATGCCTTGTTGATTAAACCCGCGGAAGGCAAAACCTATGCAGAAGTCCTTAAGGAAATCAGGGAAAAAATCAAACCCGAAGACACCGAGACAGAGGTTAACCGCATAAGGCAGACTAGGGCAGGGGATATTTTGATCGAACTAGGTGATAATACAAGGGACAAAATGGCCTTTGAGGCGGCCCTTAACACCGTTTTGCAAAATAAGGCTACTACCTTGCATCTGGAGCCTAAGACCTCGGTTGAGATTCGGGATCTGGACTCTCTGTCAGAGGAGAATGAGATAAAGGAAGCAATTGAATCGCAGATAGGCAAGGCAATAGGCGATATTAGAATACACCTCACTAAGGCAAATGCAAGAGGTTTGAAAGCTGCTATAGTCCAACTCAGTATTAAAGGGGCTGATGAGCTTGTACGGGAAGGCTTTCTTAAAGTTGGATGGGTACGCTGTCGTGTTAGAAGAAGGGTTGAGGTGCCGAGGTGTTTCAGATGTCTTGCTTACGGGCATACCTCTGGGATATGTAAGGGACCGGATCGCAGCAAGCTTTGTTTTAAATGTGGGGGGCTAGGACACCTGGCAGTAACCTGTACTGAAGAGAGTAGTTGTATGCTGTGCCTTGACAGGAAGTATGCTTTAGAGGCATGTCGGCACCTCCCAGGGTCGGGAGGGTGTCTGGTTTTCAGGGAGGCACTGGAACAGGCCAGGAAAAAGCCGCGTAATTAATGAAGATCCTACAAGGGAACCTTCATAGGAGTAGGCTAGCTGATTCCTTATTGGATCAGCTAGTTGTCGAAAAGGACACGGATCTGGTGCTTCTTTGTGAGCAATACCGGGACCGTAATCCCCGAAGTTGGTTTGTTGACTTGCTTGGAACTGCCGCGATTTGGATTCCCGATCTGGGCAAGGTCCCAGCTGAGGCATGTGAAAGGAAAGCCGGTTATGTTTGGATTAAGAGCAGGGGTGTAACATATATCAGCTGCTACTTTACCCCCAATGAAGGTATCCATGATTTTAGGAGGAAGCTTAATTCTTTGGAAGATGATATCCGGAGGGTAAATGGTAGGATTTTGGTTGTGGGAGACCTCAACGCAAAGGCAGTGGAATGGGGTATGCCTACAACGGACACGAGAGGCAGGCTTATAGTGGAAATGGCAGCCAGAACTGGGCTTGTTGTGATTAATGAAGGAAATACTTCCACCTTTAGGCGCCCTGGGTATACGGAAACTATACCGGATATCTCTTTAGCGACAGAGGGCTTAGCGACATGTATTAGTGGATGGCGAGTGATTGAAGATTTTACTGGAAGTGACCATCAATATATTGCATTTAACATAGGAGAAGGAAGAAATGTTGATCCCATAAGTGCTCAAAACATGTCCTATGGATGGAATATTGATAAAATGAATAGGGAAGTTTTCCAGGAAGTCCTCCGGAATGGGAGGCTTCAGGTTGAGCTGGTCCCACTTGAGGGGAAAGCAGGGGCTGAGGCAGTAGTTGCCACTACTATGACTCTTATTTCTGAAGCATGTAAGCAGTCTATGCCCGCGAGAGCCCCCTGGCGGGGCAAGCGGCCAGTCTATTGGTGGACATCCGATATAGCTGACTTGCGTAAAATCTGCATCCAAAAGAGAAGAAGAGCTCAGCGAGCACGGCGACGACCGGAAGCGGCTAGTCGCTCTCTGGAATATAAACAAGCAAAAAAGGAGCTACGCAGGGCAATAGCCAAAAGTAAAAATCGCTGCTGGGATGCCTTGAAGGATGAGGTGGACGCGGATCCATGGGGTAAGGGGTACAAGATTGTTATGCAAAAGATAGCGGGATTTAAGAAACAGTCAGCATTGGACATCCGGACTATGGATGACATACTGAGAAGCTTGTTCCCTTCCCACCCTCCTAGGACGGTTGCACTTTTTGAAGAGGTGGAGATCCCAGCCCTGTTTATGACTGAAGATCTAGAAGAAGCAATGCGAACACTAAAAAGTAGGAAGGCCCCTGGCCCGGATGGCATTTCGAATGAAATACTTAAAGTGGTTGCGCAACAGAACGCCGACTTGTTGTTGGGAATGTTCAATGCTTGCCTAAAAGCTGGGTCATTTAGTACCCGGTGGAAAGTGGCGCGGCTTGTTTTAATTAGCAAAGGTAAGGGGGACTTGCTTCCCTCATCTTTTCGTCCACTCTGCATGCTGGACACTGTCGGGAAATTGTACGAAAAACTTCTTAGGAGGAGGCTGGTTGACTGCGTGCGTGCTGCGGGGGATTTATCACCGAAGCAGTATGGCTTTAGAACTGGCCGATCTACCTTAAATGCAGTGGAGGAAGTAGTGAGAGTAGTTAAAAGAGCCGAGGATCACAATCACCATTCACGAAGGATAGTTCTCCTGGTCACGCTCGATGTGAAGAATGCGTTTAATTCGCTTAGCTGGGAAGATGCTCTACGTGCGCTGGAAGAAGATTTTAAGGTCCCGAGGTACTTGCTGCGGATCATTAGCGATTATTTTAGCAACCGAATTATTATGTTCCAAACAGATGAAGGGGTTAGATCCATGAATGTCTCCGCTGGAGTGGCACAAGGATCGATCTTAGGGCCAGATATATGGAACATAACGTACGACGGATTGCTCCGATTGACGTTACCAGAGGAGTCAATGCTGGTTGGTTATGCGGATGATGTGGCTGCTTTAATATCAGCGCGTGATATTAATAAAGCTCAAATAAAATTAAACCAGGTTATGCGGAAGGTAAACCAGTGGATGACTGCACATGGTTTAACCCTGGCGCTGGCAAAGACGGAGATTGTAGTACTGACCAAGAAACATATAGATGTGTGCATCCCATGGAAGTTTGGGCAGGAGGCAATAGTTTCTACGGAGGCAGTTAAGTACCTGGGAGTGACGATCGACGCCAAGCTAACCTTTGGTAAGCATATACAGAAGGCCGCGGAAAAAGCGTCTACAACCGTGGGAAGGTTAAGCAGGCTGATGAGCAACGTCGGGGGACCTAGGGCCCGCACCCGTAAGGTTCTGATGAGTGTTGCACACTCAGTACTGCTGTATGGAGCTGAAGTTTGGGCGGACGCCCTCAGCAAAGAGACGTATAGAAAGCGATTGGCGCGGGTTCAGAGGCTCGGTGCTCTCCGGATAGCCTCTGCATACCGGACTGTCTCGGAGCCGGCTGTGATGGTGATTGCGGGGGTCATCCCTATTTCATTTCTCGCCTCCGAACGAAAGAGAATCTTCGGGAGAAGGAGGGAAGTGGATAAGATAGCAGTCACCCGAGAGGAGCGACTGCGTACTATGCGGGAATGGCAGGCTGCATGGCTGGAGGAGACCAGAGGAAGGTGGACTGCGAAGTTAGTCTCGGACGTGAACAGTTGGACCGGGAGGTCGTTCGGTGAGGTAGATTACTATCTCACCCAGCTTCTCACTGGTCACGGCTACTTCCGAGACTATCTGCGGAGAATGGGCAAGCGGCCGGGAGGGGACTGCCCCCATTGTATAGGGATGAGGGACGATGCCCATCACACCTTTTTTGAGTGTGAAAGGTGGGGTCGTCTCAGAAGGGATTTGGAGGGGAGCGTCGGCCGGTGGACTCCTGACCGATTCCAAAGTGCAATGCTCACAAGCAGAGCGAATTGGAGAGCGGTCGCATTTTTTGCAAGAGAGATTTTAATAAATAAAAAAAGGGAATTGGATGAGGAGAAAGCGAATCCCTAATTAGGGTCAGGATGGGGGGCCTAGCCTGATGTAATGCTGCATAAGTGAATCCAGGCTAGGTCCAGGGATGAAGGGGGGTGTTTTAGCCGGTAGGCCATTTGGTTGGGAGCCCGGCACTCTGTGCGTAAAAGCATTTCACCTCCTTTCAAAAAAAAAAAAAAAATTATTATTATTATTATTATTTTATTTCTATTAGATACAAGTAATATTTTACAAATGTTTACACTAGAGTACTCTGTTATTTATTACCTATTGGTTTGAAAGAACCTTTAGTTTTATATGATTTTATTTATTTACATTTATTATTAATGTAGTTAATGTTGTTATGTTGGAAGATTTATAATTAATTAATTAATAATTATAATTTTCTTTTGTTTTATTTTATTGCTGTGTATTTATTGGCATGAAAGTATTTATTGCCGTGAATGTATTTATTGGCGTGAATGTATTTATTGGCGTGAATGTATTTATTGGTATGAATGATTTTATCAGTGTAAGTGTATTTATTGTGAGAATGTTGGTACGAATGTTAGATTTAGGCTTTTAATCAGGGGTTGAAAGAAATTTATAAAAGTATTTCAACCCCCCCCCCCCCCCCAAGTTTAAATTCATTTATGATTAGGCCACTTTTAGAGTGTGCAGGAACATTTGTTAAAAGTACTGCCCACTCGAGTTAGATTTTACGGAAATAGCCTCCTTACGATAGACTATATACTTGAAGCGGATAAGTCATTGTGATTATATATACGTTTAGATGATGCAAATCCCAAATACAATACTTTAATTGATTGATTCTTGTCAAAATGTGAGTTTATGATTTAAGGGATGGTACCATCGGCCAAACCACATTCCCCCTCGTCGACCAGATCGATGATGTAAGAGGGGAGCGCGGTCTGCATCCGATAGCCTAGGCTCCACCTTGCCTTGCTGAGCATATGTGTGGTAGCCCGATATGCCAATAGGTACCATCCCAGCTCTAGTGGCCTTTGTATGAGTAAAGAGAGAATGTGTGGTGGGCGCTAATAGCCATAGACGTCGATGCGCCGGCAAAAAAATTAAAATAAAAAAGGACTAAGGAAGTTAGAAGGAGTGAGATAAGTGAACGCAGAGCGTCTAAGTGGTTGCGCTTGCTTTTGTTATTGTGGAGGTAATGTTGGCTACATGAGTGCACGAAGCGGAGAGAGCGCAAAGTGTGATTATTATTATTATAATAATAATAAAATAAAAAAAGTAAAAGAGAATAGTGAAAAATCCATTTAGTAATGAGTTACTTGCGGTTGTAATATTACACTGGAACCAGTTAATGCGTTCTTTTTAAATTAAATTTTCTATGTGTGGCTTTTTAATGTATTTCCAAAGTTCCATATCGCTTTTTTGCTTCATTTCTATCAGTTCTAACGAGGGTTTCCTTGGTATTTATCTAATTAGGTTTGCCCATGTCTTGGAATTTCAATTTTAGCAGTTATTTGTATTTGTTTTTACTTTTTCAAAGGTACGGACAACTAAGACGCATGATGGGACCTAAATCTAAACTAACCACACCTAATAAACTAACTCTCTACAAGACGTTATTTAAACCCATCTGGACTTACGGATCAGAGCTGTGAGGCTCAACTAAACCTTCCAATATCTCCCGCATCCAATCCTTCCAATCAAAAGTCCTCCGCCGAATTGTAAATGCTCCCTATTATGTAACTAACATCATCCTTCACAAAGACCTAAATATTCCTTTTGTCACTGAAACAATTCATTCACGATTCCTCAATTTCCACAAAAACCTATCCTGTCATCCCAATCCAACAGCTCAATCTCTTTCCTCATCATCCCATCCTGATAATCCCCCACGACGTCTGAAACGACGTTGGCCTCGTGATCTCCTAACCTAGACCTTTTCACAACTAGAATTCCCGAGAGTGTCAGCACTGGCTGATTTCTTTCTTACGGTTGCGGTGTGCGTCGGCTATGCCGGGCAGTTTTCGCATCCTATACTGCACTTCTACTATTAACAATTTGCCTGGTGTATATTTATTTTTTATACAGGTAGCAAATAAATAAATAAATAAATAAAAAAAAAAAACTTTTTCAATAGCCACGTGTTTCTTGATGCTTGTGACCGAGTATTCTAGAAATTAACACAAGTTTTCTTTTACATTTTTACCGCAATTTCCTTTTATAAGTGAGTATATGGCTGCTAAAATAACTGTTTCTCGTCTATAAATTAACAATTTTTCTAGCAGAGAACATGTATAATATTTTAAAGTCTACTGCTCTAAGTTAAAAGAAAGTCACGTGATTACTTACTTAAGAATTTTGTTCCTTTTTGAAGTTGCAGCATCGTAGCAAAGTTGTTTTTTTTTTTTCAAGATAACGGTGACAAGAGCACAAAGTATTCCGCCATTGCAGGACTTTTTTTCTTCCTGCTAAGTTGAATCTAGAATAAAGTTAGTTGTAAGTACAAGAAGGTTTTCAAATGAGAAAAGAAGCAAATAACATTACACGCTGCTAGTATTGTGTACGTTTGTTAGGGTTAGCGTGTTGTTAGGTTGCTTTCTTGCAACAGTGTGGTTCGCTGGCCTTTTAACTATTAGGGGAGACACTCAGCGCAGGAATCTCTCATCTGAAGGAGTTTCCTCTGGAATTAAGGACTAAGGAAGCTAGAAGGAGTGAGATAAGTGAACGCAGAGCGTCTAAGTGGTTGCGCTTGCTTTTGTTATTGTGGAGGTAATGTTGGCTACATGAGTGCACGAAGCGGAGAGAGCGCAAAGTGTAATTGTAGTGTATTTACGCGCTAGTGTGAATGTGCACATCTGTCGCAACGTTCGCCGGCTGGAACTCTTCTAGAAACGCCTCTTACTGTCTTCATCTTATTTAGTGTCCTTACTCCTTCCAGACGCGAGCAACTGATGTTCACGATGTGGAGTACAGCCTTGTGCAAGGCTCTCCTAACCACCTTGCCTATAGCTACTTTACCTCCATAAAACGGCGTGTAAATAGAGCGCGCAGCAGCTGCTGTGCACACCGCCTTCACTAACACACCCTTCTTGCCATCCTAATGAATGGAGTATATCCTTACACAGCTAACATAGTAACTAGTGAGCTGTTTAATAGTTTCAATTACATCGCCTCACCACCATATGTGCCTACATAAATTGCGTACATAAAACTATAACTTTAGTTTCAGTTGAATAGTGCTCACAGAATATTAATATTTTTATTATTCACTTATGTTTCTTTAAATTACTTAATTATCCCTTAATTGATTAGGTGTAAACCCAAAAACAAGTAAAAAAGCCTCTACACTTGTAGGGTAAAGTCGGGTGAGATGGCTACCATTTTTTTTGAAGGGTGCCTGCAAAATTTTGGTAAGGGCTAGGCTTACTTTATTATTATTTTTGGAAACCTCATACGTTCACAAACATAAGATAAG
Organism: Rhodnius prolixus; assembly: GCF_049639745.1. NCBI lineage: Eukaryota > Metazoa > Arthropoda > Insecta > Hemiptera > Reduviidae > Rhodnius > Rhodnius prolixus. The sequence goes on from NW_027411592.1 coordinate 21,076,771, forward strand.
GAAAAAATTTCAGAAAAAATGCTAAGGGAAACATTTTTTTATTCCTACAAAAAAATAAAATAAAATAGCAATAGCCATCTATCCCCATTGGGTTGGGTGGGTTGGCCAATGTAACTTGGGAGAGATGGCCACATATTGTAAATGAAATTGCTCTAGTAAAACGTAAAAATAACAGAAAACAATAAATAGTTACTTAATATTTACTTATTCTTCTTCTTTTTAAATGCGGTTTTACTAAAATTTTGGCAAGTTTATGCAAAAGAAGACCCATTTTCGTGAAACCACTTCCGGCATATTATACATCTTTTTTTTCTGGTCTTGTTGTAGCTTTCCCCATATCCTGTACATTCAGTTTCATCGTTTTCTAAAATGGCATCACTTTCCTCTTCAAATTCGATTCCTGTTTCGTCCTCTTCATCGGAACTTGGGGAAGGTGAGCGTTTTTTTTATTTATTTATTTATTTATTTATGATCAAAATACATAAATTGCACAAATAATATTCATTGAATCATATAGCCTAGGGTACAGTGACCGTCAGGCGAGTTCCGCGTTACAATACAAGTATATAACATATCGTAATTCCCCAAAAATAAACTTATTTAAAAATATCGGATATTTAAAATTATCAACATAACCAAAAAACACAAAAAATTTTCAAATAAACAATTTCAACAATTACTTAACACAGCTATAATAACCAATATAAATATTGCCTACATTTCCAATTATTTATTATTTACTTAATTTGTCCCATATCTGCATATTAATTGCAATAAATATAATTAAATCCAATGAACCAACACAAACAGTAACATGAAATAATCACTAATATGAAATCAAATTCGCAATCACATATTATATATTTTTTATATTTTATATATATATATATTTTATTTATTTATTTATATATTTAATTTTTATTATACATATATTTTATTTCATATATTGACACTTTGAATATAAGAACTTATGAAAACAAACTCAACCGCAGAATAATGCCGATGGTCTATGTACAGTTTTCAAGAACAGACTGTCTATATTTGTAAGCACATCGTACATAGGCAACAATTTGAGACCAATCGTGGCCATTCAATAGTTTTAACATGCTTTCCGTAGAAATCTTATCTTCCCCCAGTATTTCCAATCTATAATTTTCAAGAGCAGGACATACCACCAAAAAGTGGTGCAAGTCTTCCTTGAGCCCCATATTACACAATAAACAATCCGACGAGAACTCAGATATCCATGGTTTACATCTTAAATTAATCATTTCTGATCTTATTTTTATAATTAATTTACACTCCAAAAAACTCTGAGTTGTTAGATAGTGGTGACCTGAACTAAACTGAAACTTAAGATGCTTGTATAGTGAATGAAACGTGCTATCATTAACTCTCTTGTATAAATTATTATTTTCAAAATTAATCATACTTCGCAACAGTGTGCCCGAATTCTCATCCCACTGTTCTACAATGTTTCTATTATTGCCAGGGTCAATATTAAAGTGATTGACAAGAGATAGCCATTCCTTGGCCCAACCTAATTTTTTATTAATCATAGATTTAGCCAAAAATTTAGGTAACCTGCCATCAGCCATCAGCAATACCTTTCCAACATATCTTATATGCAGCCGATACGTATACATATACATACTGTTTAGACCGGTTTCAAGCAACAAAAAGTAGGTAGGGGTATTCTGTGGCAATCCAAATATCTTTTTAAGGAAAAAGCGCTGAATTTTTTCAACCTCGTCAAACTGTTGCCAGCCCCAAACTTGGGCCCCATAACATAGAACCGAGCGTGAAGTTGCATGAAATAACCTCAGTTTTTTAGCAAAATTTATATTTTTATTCGAAAACAAAACACTGCCGAAACTATTTAACCCCAGTTTGGCCCGACTTAATTTAGCAATAAGATGCCTTTTAAAGTTCAGCGTGCTACTAAATTTAATACCCAAATATTCGTATTCATTCACTTTGACAATTGGATTACCTCGAAAACACCAATTTTCCTTACCCGATGTTTTGCCACCACTCGGCTTAAATACCACTATTCTGGATTTGGCCAAATTCACTTCCAAATTCCATTTTTCACAATAGCATTCCAAGTTACCGATCATACGCCTCATCGTGACAATATTATCAGCAACTATTACCACATCATCTGCGTATGCCAATAATTTTATTTTTAAGCCTGCTATTGTAACACCTCCATCTAGCTCATCGTATAAGTCATTAAGGTATAAGGCGAACAATACCGGGCTTATTACGCATCCCTGTTTTACTCCCATAGTTACTTCAAAATCATCGGTCAGTCCACGCTCTGTCCAGACTGCTGCAGAAGTACTATGAAATAATCCTTTTATTGCACTCAACATTTTAGTTGATACTCCCAAATTATACAACTTATAGAACATAGCACGCCTGTCCACGCGATCAAAGGCAGACCTGAAGTCAACAAAAAATGCATAGACTTTTTTCTTACTATTTTGAGCCCATATTAACTGAACTGTGTTATACAATGCGAATATTTGGTCAACAGTGGAGTATCCGGCGCGAAACCCAGCTTGAAATTCATGTAACAAATTTTCTGTATTTAACCATTTAACAAGCCTATTTTTTAGAATACCGGCAAACAATTTTGCAATGGAATCTATAAATGATAAACCTCTAAAATTTTGTAATAACTTCTCATCACCTTTTCTTTTATATAGCGGAAAAATAATTGCTTTTACAAAAGAGGCAGGTACCGAACTTTTGTCATAAATGTTATTAAACACCTTCAATATCATATTTAAAAGCTCTCTTGGCGCATTTTTATAAAATTCTACAGGCACCCTATCTCCTCCCGGCGCCTTGTTTATTTTTGCTTTCGCTAGAACCTCAATTAATTCATCTATTACCATCGCTTTATCTAATTCATGATTAACAATTAAAGGTTCAGCATACGATAATGATAAATTATTTAAACAAGGATTCAACAGTTTACGAAAATAGTTGATTAATTCGTTATGAGTACATCGCGGAAGTACGAATTTATTTCTTTTTTTAAATGCGTTAATTATAGCCCAATAATCTTTACTATTATTTACTTTATTTAAAGATAAAATTAAGTTTTCATAATAAAGGGTGTTCTTTCTTATACAAGTCTGTTTATATCTACTATTTGCTTTTGTATAAAGTTCTCTTACAACAGTTGAGTTTGACCTTCGATAAATATTTAACAACTTATACGAGATCTTTCTTAACTTAAAACATTCAAAATCATACCATGGTTTTTTGAAAATAATTTCATTTTTACACACTTTAAGATTACCTCTTTCGGCACATTGTTTGACACAATCTATCAAATTATCAATTTCCTGCTGTGTATCTATTAAGTCGAGACCATGCTGTAGTTTAATTTTTTCCAATATTTTACTTGGGTACTCTACATTATCTTTTTTCGTGAACAATAATTTTGGCAGTAAAACATTGAATTTTTTAGTAATATCAGAAGGCTGTACTAGTTTCCCCAGATTCAAAGTCAGCTCTATGGGCATATGGTCAGAAAAAATTTCAGATAACACTCTAAAGCTTCTAACATATTTTAGACAATGATAAGGTACACAGCACAGATCAATAACTGATGATCCCATAGGCCCAACAAATGTATATTCACCCTGATTATCATCCACTGATCGACCATTGATTATGCACAAATCATTATCCTCACAAAATTCTAAAAAAAGTTTTCCCTCTCTATTCAACACCTTATCTTTAGAATTTCTTTTAACTGAAAACTTGCCTGAATCTTTTTCAACAGGCACTATCTGAACATCAGACACTCTGGCGTTACAATCCCCTAACACAATGCAATTATATAAATTACTTTCAACATATGTATCACGTACTACGGAAAAATCTTTCATCCACGATGTACAATTTAAATATACCGGCAAAATACGTATACATTTATTTTCTTTATGAACCTTAAATATTACTAAATTATTAATACACTCGTACTCTAATTTAATAGATAATGAGGTTCTGTAACCCAGTAAACAGCCTCCACTAGCTCGCCCGCGACTAAAATCAATTTTACTAGCTTTTATCCAATGTAATTTATGCTCATTAAACAGTTTTTCATAACTACTTGTATCAATATTTATAATAAAAGTTTCACTGAGAAAAAATAAATCATAATTTTTAATGAATTCTATGAAATTTTGATTGAATTTTTTATTATTTAATCCTTTAATATTATAACATAATATAGAAATAGTAAAACTATCTTTTAGGATTTTATCAGATGTCACAGATGTATCACGCGAAGTTCGAGCTGTAGATGTAGAATTAATAGCCTCACCTTTTAGACACCGTCATAGCGATAATCGCTGAAATCCACCTTGAATTGTGCGTTCATCAGCTACAGATGTTCTAATGTTATCGTCGCTTTTAAATACATAAGTAAAATCACAACTGGTTATTACCTTCAGCTCTGCAAAACCATTCATATCATCGGTTGTTAACAGACCGCTCTCTTCACTCCACTTTAACTTCACAGACCGACCATTAACATTAGTTACTATTAGCTTATCCTCTCGCAAATGAATTTTCATCTCTGGCAGACTTCGCTTTATTTCTTTTCTCAATAATAACAGTTTAGTTCTTCTCCTTCTGGTTAAAAATCCAAAATCTCGGTTTATATAAATGCCTGTATTTTTTAAATTACTTAACTTGGACAGAATAGCTGCTATATCCCTGTATGAAGCCAACTCCACGAAAACTATCTTTTTATCATCTTTCAAATTACCTATTTTAAATGCCTGCAGTATATTTATATCTTGAGTTACATTCAAAACGCTTCTGCACACATCTCTAATAACTTTTTCGTAATCACTATGATCGGAAAGACCACGAAAAATTAAATTATTTTTTCTTGTTCGATTCTCTAATTCTTCTATCTTCTCTCTCATCTCTCTGTTTTCTTGCTTCAAGACTTTTAAATCCTTTTTTAATTCATTATAGCCAGACAGCGCTTTCTCGATTTTATTGTCTATGTTATTTAAATCATCTTTGGTAGCCACCTTGGCCATTTTTTCATTTAATGACTTTATCATACCCATCATATCATGTAGCCAGGCAGGCTGAATGCTACCACTAGATGCTTCCATTTCACTTAAATTATCTGATCGAGAGATTTTACTTGTCATTTCTGGAGAATTTGGGGCACGCCTTCTTTTAGACTCTTTAGCCCTGGGCCCAAAGTATTTCTCAATAGAATCTTGACTCATTAATATTAGAGCACCAGAAATTATAATAATATATTATAATAAATACCATACATTATATTACTCTATATTATATTTTATACTTTAAGTTTATTTAAACATGCGTGAAGTTGATAGAGGTAACATAACAATAATAATGCAGCTCTCCCCACTACTTCAAGTCCACACACTAAATCCACTACTATCTTCACTAGTTTTATCAAAAACTATAATAAATCTTTTTAATTTTCTGATGGTTTCGATGCACCAAACTTCATGAAAATTTAGTATAATATAGAAAAACCATAAAACAAAAAACTGTGCAATTTTTACGAATTAGCCTTTTATAAAACTTCAAAAAAAGTCACTTAAACATAGAGCTATATGAACACGTCTTTACTCTACCGTGTCACACACGGAACTCGAGCGTTTTTTTTTTTCGGACAATCCTTTTATTCAGAATTGTCTCTTTGGGGATGGTATTTCTTGTTGGTTTGGATTTCTTTGCAATTCTGTTTTTCGAGCAGCAGCAATGTGCTCGAGAGAAGTTAATAAAGTGGCAACCGACTTGGCTTTTTTTCTCGCAGAGACGACAGTTTGGGTGTGGGGTTAATACGATCTCAAATTTTCTTCAGTATAATTTCTGCGGTTAGTGTTCTGTCTTTTATGCTGAGTTGGCATTTTTCTGCAGTGAATTGGAAACTGAACCAAACTATAACAGAAAAAAAGTAAAAATAATTGACCATCTATCACTACTGTTTGATGACCATCTGTCCCGAATGCTAGAGAGAGATGGCTATCATGATAAACATAACTCAACGCGTACTTTTTGACAGTTTTAGAAGTTAGGATTCATTAATGTATACTGTACTTACCTAATATGTAAAAAACAACACTAAAATTTCGACACATACATTCGCTGCAGCACGCAGTATGCAACTATCATAAAAATTTTTGTTGAGTCGATAATGTTTTTATTCTCTGAGTTAATTAATAACGCCTTGACGCAGCCCAAAATATACTCACTGTAGTCAGACATGAAGGTTCATCACTTGAAAGGTCACGCAGCTCCGTCGGACGACATTTCGGTTAAATTTCGGCTATTGGCCATCTCCCCCGATTGGCCATCTCACCCGACTTTACCCTATTAATATTGACTGTTCTCAACAAGCCAAAATTCGCAGTGTAGTGGTAATTTATATAAATTCTTTTCAATGTGGGTTTAATTGCATGCAAGTTAGCAATAGGTGTGCACATTGAAGCATCAAATGAAGTATAATAATTCTTCAAATATACAGGGTGAACCAGTAAGTATTGTCCATAGGCCCACTGTGTGAAGTACATCTAAAGTGGAGTTCAATGACGTATTGGCCAACTTCATATTTTCCACTGTTCTTGAGTGACGTCACTTTAATTTTTTTTTCTAAAATCATTACTTTTTTCCAATAAAAATGTTATTACTCAGAAAGTTTTAGTCCGAATTCGATTCTGATGACACGGTTAGAAAGACAGATAAATTTTCTAAAAATTTACACCATTTTGAAGCATAAAAGGAATCCTGGAAAGTGATATACCGTTTGGAAGCCCATTAAACAAGGAAACTTTTATAAAAAGTGCCAGCACCTAGGTCGGATAATGATCACATAAGAGCCTAATGAGTTTTCTTAAAAATGTCGATTAATTTTATTTTTCCAGCATTCGGAGGAAGATTGAGGCTGTTTGGAGAATAACTTATGCTTCAAAATGGTGTCAATTTTTAGAAAATTTATCTGTCTTTCTAACCGTGTCATCAGAATCGAATTCGGACTAAAACTTTCTGAGTAATAACATTTTTATTGGAAAAAAGTAATGATTTTAGAAAAAAAAAAATTAAAATGACGTCACTCAAGAACAGTGGAAAATATGAAGTTGGCCAATACGTCATTGAACTCCACTTTAGATGTACTCGTACTTCACACAGTGGGCCTATGGACAATACTTACTGGTTCACCCTGTATAAAATGAATTCAAATTATTAATTAATAAGGTTTTCTTATCTATATTACATAATTTCACTGGTTTTAGTCATAAAACCAAATTCAAAAAAAATAAATATCTTCTTCAATCCTCTTTTTAATATGACTTGGTTTAAAGTCCTTTCATCGTTTTGATTTCAGTCGGAAGAATTTCCGTTTTGTTTCTCAGAAATAATAACTTGCTTCTCGCGAGATCTCTAATTATTGTAATTTAAATAAATTTCTAAAAATCTTTTATTTTTTTAAAAAGTAAGAAAAATATGAGAATCAGATGTAACAACTTTTTTTTTTACTCAGATTTTAAACCGAGGCTGAAGATCGATCTTGGAATATTCAAAACGATTCTAATTTTTTCAAAGAATTAATAAATTTTTTGGGGGGGGCTGTTTCGACTTTTTCCATGTTTTATAACCAACCAGTCATGAACGTTTACACGACTTTTTCTTTCAAAAATTCACAATGATTTATTTGTAATCAATATATTTAGATTAAAAAACACTTTTTGAGACGAGTGTGACGTGTGACAAAAAGTTTTGTTAAAATAAAACGCGACAGATAGAAAAACAGCTCCGAAAGTAGAAAACTCTCTTGATTACAAAATAAATCGCGACAGCTAGAAAAACAGCTCCGAAAGTAGAAAACTCTCTTGATTACAATATAAATCGCGACAGATAGAAAAACAGCTCCGAAAGTAGAAAACTCTCTTGATTACAAAATAAATCGCGACAGATAGAAAAACAGCTCCGAAAGTAGAAAACTCTCTTGATTACAAAATAAATCGCGACAGCTAGAAAAACAGCTCCGAAAGTAGAAAACTCTCTTGATTACAAAATAAATCGCGACAGATAGAAAAACAGTGTTCCGAAAGTAGAAAACTCTCTTGATTACAAAATAAATCGCGACAGATAGAAAAACAGTGTTCCGAAAGTAGAAAACTCTCTTGATTACAAAATAAATCGCGACAGATAGAAAAACAGTGTTCCGAAAGTAGAAAACTCTCTTGATTACAATGTAAATCGCGACAGATAGAAAAACAGTGCTCCGAAAGTAGAAAACTCTCTTGATTACAATATAAATCGCGACAGATAGAAAAACAGCTCCGAAAGTAGAAAACTCTCTTGATTACAAAATAAATCGCGACAGATAGAAAAACAGCTCCGAAAGTAGAAAACTCTCTTGATTACAAAATAAATCGCGACAGCTAGAAAAACAGCTCCGAAAGTAGAAAACTCTCTTGATTACAAAATAAAACGCGACAGATAGAAAAACAGTGCTCCGAAAGTAGAAAACTCTCTTGATTACAAAATAAATCGCGACAGATAGAAAAACAGTGTTCCGAAAGTAGAAAACTCTCTTGATTACAAAATAAAACGCGACAGATAGAAAAACAGTGCTCCGAAAGTAGAAAACTCTCTTGATTACAAAATAAATCTCATTTATTGCAATCTAGAAATTAATGTTGTTCGCTGCATGTGTAGCACTAAATCATCATTTGTTTTAATTTTCAGTAATTACTTATTAATTTTATGTTTTTATTTTAATTAAAACTGTCCGGTAGGACAGTTGTATAAGGGTTGATCGTCAAAAACTGCACGAAAAAGCGTAACGTTGAAAAACACCCAACTTTGACAATTTTTTTCTCTTTTTCTACAAAAGATAAAATTCCCAAATTTTCTTTAAAATATGGGGCAAACCCTCCTTTATAGCTGTAATTTTTTTGCAACAACCCACATCTAATAGGTATCGAGAAAAAAGTTGCCAAAAATGAGCAAAAACGGCATTTTTCAGAAAATGTTCTTGTTCTTGTTCTTCTTGTTGTTGTTCTTCTTGTTGTTGTTCTTCTTGTTCTTCTTGTTGTTACCTTTTTTGTAAACAACGTAGCGCCTAAACGCGTGAACCAATTTTCATGAATGAGGTGTCATTCGATTCGGAATTTTATGTAGATGTGCCTTTTGGGGGTCTCGACGCTGTACATCGAATGGGCGCGGAGTTAGCCCCCTTTATGTAAGGCCCCCTCCAAAATTATTATTACTAATTACTCTGTAAATCTCGGCCCGATTTTGATAAAATTTGGTAGGATGATAGGGTTAGGGCTCCCCTACGTAATATTAAAGCGGTGATCTGCTCTTACACTTATTAAGGGGAAGTATAGCAATCATTTCAAATTATCGACACGTGAACCGATTTTCATGAATGAAGTGTCATTCGAATCGAAATTTTGTACAGATTTGCACTTTGAAAGTCTCGATGCTGTGCCTTATAAGGAGAGGAGATTGCCTCACCCAAATAAGGCCCTTTCTAAAACTATTACCAATATTTCTATAACCCTTAGTCCGATTTTGATAAAATTTAGCACGAAGAAGCGGTTAAAGCTCCTCTACGTGGCTGTGAAGTGCCATCATGCTCTTACTCCTACCAAGAGGAAGTACTGCAATCGTTAAAATAATCAATGAGTGAACCGATTTACATCAATGAATTGCCGTTCGATTCAAAATCTTTGTCTGTATTCGCAGTTTATTTTTCTTACTCCTCTTAAAAGGAAGTACTGAAATCGCAGTTTAATTTTTCTATTTACGTACAAATACCTTCCTATTTTATTCAAAACGCTTTTTCAAAAAAATTGTTATTGAGGATGGTTTGTGGACCGCAACTATAATCATTCTTTAAAAAGATCTCTTCAGTGGTAGTTACGGTTCCGACTTAACACCTTATCAGGTTATAATGATAGTATTGCTTATTCCAAATTTTAAAAAAATCTGTAAAGCAGATATGTAACTAATAGTTACATACAAAACTATACAAAATAGACAAAAAGGAAAATCTATCCAAAAAGTACAAAAATCTCCTTAACAAAAACTTACAGTTTAAAATGTTAAGTATAAGGGTTGATTAAACGCCAAAAGGTACACAAATCAGAAGTACCCAACATTTCATTAGTACTTCATTGATATTATTTAAGTAATTTTACTGCATTAATTTTCATTAACATTTTTTAGAATTATTAGATGTCACAGACCCTTATGCTGGCCACTTCATTTATAATATTTTTTTGTTATAATTGTTATAAAATGTATATTATATCTTCGTTATTAAATAGGTACTTTATTTTAACTCTATTCCAAATTATTCTTATGATTTCTCTTTAATGTGCCCTTTATTCTGACACATATTCATGCTTGTTAAAGTAGAAAAAGACAAAGTTAGAGTCGGCTACTGTTTAAAAAATTTGAATCACGGAGGATCTAAAACAATATTTCAGTCTTGAATTCGTCTCACCGAAATATTCGTGAGCACAGATAACACACAGTTACTAACAAGTAGATTATTCAACAATAATTATTCATTTCTCAATTTTAATTTAATTTAGTCCCCTTAATTTTACTTATAGTAAAATGCTGGAATAATTAGCTGTCCTAAAAAGTATGCAAATTTTATTAAAATGCATATATATAGATAAAAAGATATTACAGTCAATCAATTTAAGTTAAATGGTGTGCTACTTGAACAAATATATTGTAGATGAAAATGGCCAGCATAAGGGTCTGTGACATCTAATAATTCTAAAAAATGTTAATGAAAATTAATGCAGTAAAATTACTTAAATAATATCAATGAAGTACTAATGAAATGTTGGGTACTTCTGATTTGTGTACCTTTTGGCGTTTAATCAACCCTTATACTTAACATTTTAAACTGTAAGTTTTTGTTAATTAATATAGGATTGAGTGAACCAGTGTATTATTATTAATATAGGATTGAGTGAACCAGTGTATTATATTCTGAGAATATATATTCAAGTCAATTTTTAGAAATTCAATCTCATAATTAACAGAGATCAAATTTATCTCTTTTACGTTTCACATTTACCAATTGGAAAATTATTCAAAGCTAAAACATTTGTGTGATCAAATTTACAGTTTTATAAAGTTTACTTTAAAGCAAATACATATTGAGTCGCTGTTTGATTTGGTAGATTGAAAAATAAATAATTTTTATCGTTGCAATCAATTAGGTTTTTTATATATATTTAATCGTTCAAACATGAGCGACATTAACTTAGTATATTAACATTCTATTTTTGTTGATGATTTTTGTTTAATTCTCTTTGAGTTTATTTTATTATTATTAATTTTATATTTTTTAGGGATTTTGTTTTTGGTTGGAACATTTAAAGTGGAATTGTGTATTGGCTAGTTATTTGGGATGACATAGAGGTGAATGATTTCCAAGAGATTGATCCATCTTTAACACTATTTTGAAAGTTTAAATCAAAATTTTTAACTTACAAGTAAAAATCTGACAAATCAAGAGAAAGAATACTCGGCTACTACGTATTAGAGTTCGTGTTACAGACAGAACCTGTCACTGCTAGGAACTCCTCTTTGGCAGAACGGTAGATCCTTTAAGGTAGTAAACGGAAGGATCATCCACTCGCACGAATTAAGCGAAAATTTTCTCTCAATAGTCCTCGAGACTTGTTTGCCGTTGCCAGATTAACTGGTCAACATAAATAATAGCGGATATGGGAAGGAATTTTAACCTGTTTAGCCATTGAAAGGAGTCAGTGGAGCCTATTCGTATTGAGCAGACCGTGGACCGTCTAGGTTTGTACATCAGAAAAAGAAGTTTCATTCCATTATTTACCTCAGATATAGAGATGTTAATGTTTCTCCTCTAGAGCGTAACGGCTGATAGAGTTTAGCATCTGGATTTGCTTTAGAAATAAAATAAAAATCCTTCCTTTTGTTATCATCCAATTAGAGGGTCCGATATGTTAACGTACACCTTTATATTGATGTCCATAATGGACGGAAACTTGAAACTCTGGTATTCATTTGAACTTCTTGGTAAGCAAAAACTAGGCGCCACGGTAGCCGAGCGGTTAGAGGCGAGACCTGCAAAGCTAATATGTATTGTGGTACTGGGTTCGATTCCCGGTCTTAGGCCTTGGATTTTATTTAGAGGTTAATAAAAGAAATTTACAGTAAAGTATGTTTGACAGTCGCCTCCGTCCACGACACCTAATTAGTAGATGGACGTTAAGCCCTGCCTGAATCTTTATCATCCAATTGTTTCTACTTCTCACAACAGATATTTCTGTTTGTGTTACATCACACTGGACAATCAATTCCATTAATACAATAATTGTGCACCAAACATCTGTAGCAACACAGTAGTCATTGTGGGTTTTTTTTTCATTGTGAAAAACCCATAATGCAGTGTCCCCACGAGTCTCATTATAACCTACAGGATTGTCCCAAGCCGATTGAACGAACTAACGCTGACGTTTGACCGATTCTCTACCTGAAATAAGCGCCGAAGAAGACGAGCGTTTGAGTTCGCAGATCTCCGCCTTTGTCCAGTGTCCAGGATCCCCCTTTTATAAGGGCACAGGTCACGTGAGACATCTTTAGTGGATATAATGTTCATGTGTAAGAGAATTTCTGGGCCTATCCCAAGAGAAACTAATTTGCTCCCGCTTTTAAAAAACTTTTTTCTCAATTTATTATTTCGTAGAACGGAATGTTTTTTCGTATCCAATTAAAACAATTTGGTTCCCGCAAATACTTTTGAATTCTTTAATACCAGTCAAGAATGTCTCTGGAAAATATTTGATAAGTTCGAGTCAAATTGAAACTTCTACTCGAAGAGGGAATTTTTAAAACTTAAACTTGCGAGATGAATTTTTATAATAGTTTCGTAAAAAATGAGTAAAGAAAAATATCCTGATGATTTAAACGGAAAAATCACGGAAAATACTGGTGAACATAAATACTTTTCTGAAGAGAATAGAACTAGACTTATCAAGATTCTCCTTCAACTACTAAAACGCAGTAGAACCCGAAAAGTAATTATTATTCCAAGTGTACAGAAGGTGAAATCAGACTGTCGCTTGTATGAGAAATTTTGGCCGAAAAGGTTGGTTTTTATTGCTGGTTGTAGGCGAAATACAGGTGGAATATATATATGAGGGAAAGTTTGGTAAACGGAAAAGTTTTAGTGGAGGGTGTTTGTGGAAAGTTTATTGGAATGAGTCTGTTTGTGTGTGTGCTAGCGGAAGTGAATCTCCAGATAGAAGTGAAAAGTGAGATTGAACTGGCAATGGAATTCCATTTTCTTTTACTTTTATTTTATTTAAATTTGTAGGAACAAAATACGAATTTGGTTTTTCCTAATTTACAGGAAAAATGAAAATTTTTATATTAAACAGTTTTCTGGAAGAAATTGTTCTTTTTAGCTGTAATCAAGTTTTACTTACAGATTAAGAATTATTAATTATTCAACGACCATACTGCAGATATTTTTAATGAAGTATAGGTATATATTAGATTGTATGCAGATTAAAACATATTAAAACTGTTTCAAATATTTGATACTTATAAAACTGAGAAATTATTCTAATAAAATTTATTGATCGTTGTTTATGCGAAGTTACAAACAAAACAGAAAGAAAGAAAAAGCGTAAAAGATATTTTTGTGAAGATGTCAGAAAAATTGATAATTCATTCAATAAAGTGGTGAGTTAAAGTCGATTCCCCGCACGGAGCCAAATTAAAATATGAAATTTCGTAATACTACAATTTTTGTTTTGTTTTTTCCCAGATATTTGAGATACACCCGCCCGAGACCATTTTATACAACTTTTTCGGAATCTGGGGGGTTCTAAACAGTTAAAAAAGGTAATTCTCATTTTTATAGGTCGGCTATACGTCCAACTACCAATTAGGTATTATGGAAGGAGGCGAATACAAACATACTTTACTGTAAATTTCTTTTATTAACCATTAAATAAAATCCAAGGCCTAAGACCGGGAATCGAACCCAGTACCACAATATAACTTATGTAGCTTTGCGGACCTCGCCTATAACCGCCCGGCTACCGTGGCGCCTTCTAAACTTAATTTCAAAATTTAATCATAATTCCTTTATAACGTAAATATAAAGTGTTCACCAATGATTCGATTAAATTAAAATGACTTTTACCTAAGTGAATTACACTCCAACTTATTATAATGAGACAGAAAAATAAGGAAATAAACATTCAAGTTGATAACTGGCAGAGAAAAGCTCAGAAAATTCAGTCCAAAGTGTGATAGAACAAGAAATAAAGATGTACGATCATATGCCATAATATTCGAAGCATTGGGCGAAATCCCAAAACGTAGGTATTAAGTATGCGATTTGAACTGTCGGCTAATGCCTACCATTGCTATTATTTGCAGGTATACCTTGCCTTTACTATAATTTACATACAGGTAATTCGGTAGTTAAGTTGAGGTTTTATAAGTTCTTTACTCAAACTGTTCAATAACTTTCACATCTTATCGTTTTCTAACAGGAAATAAACATCAGTGACAAAACTGTAGGGGTCTAAGAATTTCCGGCTCTGCAAACTGAATCTGAAGGAAATATGAGATATAAATATCAGAAATCTAAGATCCATTCATCTTTCATGACTATCGCAGAGAGAGAGAGACGTCACCTAAGATTTGTGGCTTTGAGATTTACTCTCTTCTACTAGAGTGAGAGGTGAAGAGAGAGGACGAGGTGGCTCGGAAGCAATCTCCTATAAACAAGTATAATTATAGATCTACATGCGTGCGATGAACATGTCAAGTTTAAAGAATATCGTTTAAGCTATTTTGGGGAAAAATGGAAAAACCTGGTACTGCGCAATGATGCACATATGAATCGCTTGAGATTTTAGCCTATACTTCCATGTCGATACACTGTTTCTGTGCTTAAGCGCGCTCTGATGCTTTTATGAATCGTACATGTAACCTTCCCTGTAATTTGGTTTACATGTTTATGTAAAATAATCCAGTAAAGCGTGTTGTGTTCCTTGACTCCAGTGAGTGAAGATTCGTCATTTTTCAAGTGTAAATAAATTGATTAATTTACTAAAGGTAGGTAAAAATATAAAATATTGAATGCTTTGTCATGTATTTTATTTAAAATCAGCAATAACTTCAGTTTTGTGCTTCTTAATTAGCAAAAATTAGTAAAATATTCATGATTCAAATATTAATCAATGCGCATTTTTAGTAATATTTTTTTGATGTTTTTAATCTTTTTTGATAATGCAAATTATGTCTTCTGTTATCTTTCAAATACCTCTCATTTGCAAAAATAGTGGTAAAAAAATTGATTTAGAGACATTAGATCCTTAAGAATTATACGATTTAATCTAAAATATTCCTGAAGGGAGTGAAGATGAATTAGAAAATATTGAAGACGAAGTACGTTCTGGTCCTAGACTTACGAACGAAGAAATGCTCGAGAATTCTTGGAGACACATGGTTTGGAAACCGCAAAGAAAGGAGCTGCGTTGATAACAATGACTCCTCAGCCCATTATCCCTGTATCCTATCAACGTTGTAGAACAGAGGTGGAGCAGTGGATTTTGAAGGAATACCGGAAACGATGGAGATCCCCAGCTGACTGCCGTCAGGCTAAGAACATTCTTAGCCTGTTGAAAACGGCTATGGTTGGTTTTAGCAGGTTCTGGATCCGCCAGTTGGTTCAGGTGTTGAGTGGACATGCGAATTTAGCGTACCATCTTTTCAAATGCGGCCTTACCCAGTCGCCAATTTGCGCTGGCTGTAGTGAGGCTGTGCGACACTTTGTAGAGGTGTGCCCCGTTTATCCTAAAACTAGATTCCTCGTCTTCGGGAGGTTAAATATTTCCTTACCGGAGATTGTGGCATCTGGTAATCTATACCAGAACTTTCTAGGTTTATTCAGTGCACTGGGCGATTGAGTCGCCATGCTCCCTAGTGTCCTGTTGCTACTTTATTAGTTTATTGTATTGGCATCTGGCAATCTTTAGCCGGATTTATTGGTCTTGAAGATCCAGTGCCTCTTATGGGGCGGGGAACAATGGGCATTTTGGATTGCCTGCGTTTCTTCCTCCTCTTGGTGGGTCCGCCCTTTAATACAATCAATACCTGTTTTTACTAGTAGAATAAAGGAAAGTTTAAAAATAAAAAAAATATTAATTAAATAATATGATAAACTTAAGTTTTAATAGTCATGTTTGATGTTCAGTTAGTTGCAGTATTGTAAATATTCTTCAAAAAAAGGCCTAATAAAATTTTAAAAAAATAAATGTCATTTCTAATTATTGGTTCACTCGTTTGTTGTGGACCTAAATAACAATGTCATTATCAACTGAAGAGTATATTTTTATTCAAAACTTTTAATCCTCCATGACAATTAAATAGATGTATAGACTATCAACTAATGAAGCCCTTTTTAAATTAAAACTTTTAATTAATTCAATGGTATTTAAATGAATGTAGAAGACCTAAAGTTGTAAAAACTGATTCTGAAATTGGACTTTATAAAATTCGAATCAAAGGCTAGAGGTTATAAATTTCATTGCAGGTTTTCTAGTTTTATATTGACTAGAAATGTTTTAAGTACTTTAAGCTTTATAGTTTTATGTAGCTTTGCCAATGATAAATACAAAAACAGAATGGTACTTATTTGGTTAATAAATAGCTAAATAGATCTCCTTTCAAATGTTCTAACTATTGATTGAATTGACTATGTTCTTTTATACAGCAGGGTAGGTTCTCTGACAAAGTTTAACAGAGAATCAAAGAAAACAGTTCTCCTGCATTGACTGCACTTCCTTTTACAAATTTGTAATTATTATTCGATCCCGACCTTATCCGTTTTCCCCTTAGTTAAAATTTAATTTTATTATTACTCTCCCAATGTTCAATCCTTTGAGTAGTTTAGTGTGGACCTTCGAACGACTTTCGTAGGGGTTTTTCTTCCCACTTCAATCCTTTCTTACCATCATTTGGCTTCAATAGAAGTCCACTATAATAAAAGATCTTCTTTGGAAAGGGAAACCTCTTAAAACCCTCCTTCTAAGACGAAAATCGCATAGCGATAGGCTATTTACCTGAGAAGATAGTACACTATAGATCCATAGGTGCCAATTTCAGTCAGCCAATCTGATGCCGTCTTTGTATGAGACACTGCAACCTTTTAAAGTACCTATTTTGAAGAGATCAGTTTCTTGTTGCTTTGTTTAGCATAATTGCTGCTTAGCATTGAAAATTTATTCAATTCAAGTTGCGGCGGCACCAAATTTTCAACTTTAGGAATAAATAAAAGCCAAGTTTTCAGCATATTAAGAGTTGAATAATTTGTTAAGCGAGGTGTGCGTAGATTAACGGTTTCTCATTAAGTTTCTTGTTTCCTTATTAATTCTAACTCATACATTAAGAAAGCTTTTCTCCTCCTTTAAAATGTGTTTCCATACTTAAAGGAGTTTACAACGAGGTAAGACGCCGCGAATGAGTGACGTTGAACAAATCCTAAAGCTTGCTTTCATACGTGAAAAGCGTTGGTTTTCCAACAACCAACACATAAATGTCTTAGTGTTTGTTTCTCTCTAGTTTATTTGTGCCTCAATCAGCGCATTGGTGCAGTAATGATAGCATTGAATAGTAGATGCAAACGAATGGTGAAATTACCCAATGATAACACTCCAAAACACTGGATTATTAGTCACTGTCTTAACTATAAAGTGGATCGCGAAGCCACTGTCTTTTAACACATCTTGTTGGGTTTTTAGGTAGAGTTCTTGAAAAAAGATTTTGAGCTAAAGGATTTGCGTATGATTACAGGTTGAAGAAGAGTTTCTTGTATCGAGTTTTGGCGTCATTGGTTGAATGGAATGATAAGATCAGTACGCGTAGTTCGGCGAGAGCAGCAAAAAGGATCGTTTAATATGGATGGAAGTATTTTAGAGTGGAGAGATTGAATTCATTGGAGATTGGTGCGTTTGGTTGAATCCCATAGCTCTATTCCAGCCACGCAGATAGATTTTAAAACAGAAGTATAAATTAGTCTTTTGTGGTCCAGAGAGAGTTTAGATCTGTCGTCTAAGATTCTTTTAAGTTGTCGAAAACGCTGTTTAGTTCTGTTCTTTTAAGTCTAGTGTGGGGGTTCCAAGAAAGCCTGCGGTCTAAGTAAAGCCCAAGGTAGCGGGCAACGTTCACTACTGGTAGAGGTGTTAGGTTATAGATGACTGGAGGAAGAGTAATGCGCCGAAGAGTGAATGTGATGTTTTGCGACGTGGTTTCATTAAGCTTAATAGCCCATATCTTGAACCACTGTTCAAATGAGGTGAGATATGATTGCAGGTTTCTCCGAGCTGTTACAGAATCATGATTAGTGTCAACTGCGTATGTTAGAAGTGTAATGCTACGATCAGTTGCTATGTCTGAAGTGTAAATCGAATAAAGAATAGGATCCAGCATGCTATCCTGTAGAACTGCAGCGTCGATTTGCTTAAGAATATCCTAATTGTACTCGAAAGTCCAAATTTGTTAATTTGTTTAATTGCTTCCAGAAAAACCAGTTATAAGATTTTAATTAAAAATTCTGAAACGGAAGTATACTAGTTTACTGAATGGAAGAAAGGTTATAAATTTATTTGGGTTGGAAGAGTAATTCTGGCAAACACTAGATTTTTTTTCTTAAATAAAAAGTTAGTATTGTCACAGAAGAAAGTCTTAAAATTAAGAATTCACCAAACGTTTTCAAAATGACAAATCGTCATAACATACTGGCTTGCTCTTTTCTTGTAGTCGTAAAGACAACAGTCGTAATTTTGTGAGAGAATTCCGAGCAACAATCATCTGATATGTCCAAGATATAATAATAGTCATATAGATTCATCCGCAAAAGCAATTTCCTTTACTAAAATGTTTTCATCTTCTTAGGATAGTCGTATAAAGTATGAATCTAATTTGTGTGAACATAATATTCATTACAATTATTTAACACAAATATTAGTTATTCTGTTTCCAGATTTATTACATTATAAAATTTGGTTATTACAATGTTTAGCTTTCATTAAATCGAAAAATGGTTTTCAATACTTCAAAATTAGTTAATGTCTCCTTATAAATTTTAGTAAAGCTGCTTCTCTAAGCACCTCTTTCTTAATTAAGTCTGTGTCATTCAAGATAAATTACCTTAAACGAAAAACATAAACAAAGTTAGTCGCTAGATGTGATAAACAGTTCATCGTGAAGCATAAATCAATTTAAATTATCTAAATTTTCAAAGTACTACAGATTTATTAAAACTTTGTTAATTTAATGTTATATAAAAAAACAAAAGTATATATATTGGGCAAAATTAATCGTGACTACCGGACTAAGTCTTATGACCAAATAATTGGCAGACCAAATAAGGCGTAACTAAGACTACTAAAGATAAAGACGTTGAATTTGTGATGAGTTCAGTTTCTATCTGTTCAGCTGCAGGACGATTGAAGTTTGTGATTAATCACAAATCTTAAACGACTACTAATTTAGTAGTTAGTTATAACAGTAAGTTAAATTAATCATGGCGTTTCAAGTTAATGATTTGTGAATAAAAAATTAATCACGTCTAATGATTAGTAATTAGTAACTTCTAACGAGACTTAACTTTTAATCACAAATTATAATACCAATCGCGTTTGTGACTGATGCTTAGTGATGATTATATGTGATAACGATAAATTAATCGTGAATAATTCGACACGAATATTATTTTCTTTCTGCTTTTTAATTAAATTTAATCTGATCTTCTTATGCATGTTCTAACATGATAGTATCGTATACATCATAGCACACTGGGCTCCCATAGAAAACAGTTCATATCCATCAAAAAGTGGCAAGTTCAGCTGTGGGTTACAGAATGGTTTACAAGCATAAAGCGCGCAATCTCCAAGGAAATGGAACGGAATTTTGTTCCCCTAGCCATTCTTCCAACACCGCTACTCCGCAGCTAGTCTTTGTATATATAGGAAGATGCCTCCTTTGGGACAATGTCCCGTAATTAGAGTTCCTGTAAAGATATAAGTTGATCAGATCTGTAAGGACCTTTCAGAAGTGCCTCATTTCCACCATACCAATCTTCATATTAGTAATGATTTATAATTGACCCATCTCCTGTTATAATCCTAAATGTAAACATAATTTAGGAGCAAAGATATTAAATAGAGAAGGACTCTTAAAGCTGGGACAACTCCCACGGTCTTGGCTTTGCATTTTATTCATTCAGATATATGAAAAGCAATTTTTTATTAATGCATCCGCATCCGTCCATGACACCTGATCGGTACTTGAACATAGGCCCGTTTGAAGATCGCCATTACTCCATTTCTATAAAATTACAGTTACGGATGGAAGAACTATTGTTTATTAAATATTATAGGACTGTGTCAGGATGTGACGCAATGTCTATAACAGTCAAGCTAGCGTCCAGTTCTAAGAATGAGTTCAAATCCATCCACTTGATCAATGCCTCTGTTGAAAAAATTTCAGCTTTTTGCTATTTTATAATTTTTTATACAAAAATAATTTACATGTTTATTTTTCAGCTCGAAGAACTTCGGAAATTTCGAAACAATTTCTCAGATACGTGAAGAATGTCAATATTGATTAAACCTTTATAGTGGAATGTAAAAGATAAAATCTTAGTAATTTAGGAGAACTGCCCGAGTTAAATTAATATCGCTGACGATTTTATAAATAAAATGCTAGACGCGAAATTTAATTAAACAGAAAATCCAAACTGCTGAGGAAGAATATTAAAGATGTCAATTAGGTGGCTGGAACAAAGAAAGGTGCCGCTCTGGGTGAAAGGCACGGCAATTTCGCCGGTTATTTAGCTTCATCTTCTACAACCATCATCCCTCCGCACCCTCTCCCAATTTCTTATTCTTGTTCTACCTCGTTTTCTTGTATTGTACAAGCGGAAATGTTCTTTAAACTTAACAGTCTGAGAGAGGGTCCTGCGGACGTTCCACTTGATTGCCCAGTTTTATCAGAATTTCTGGCGGTCGACTTTTATAAGTTTAGAAGCAGCCTTTACACCTCATGTCGGTCTCCAAATTATTACTTTGTTAATATGCCAGCTGTGAAAGGGGCTCTTGTTTAACGGCTATGTCTGAAATAAAGTAAATATGATTGTAAATATATTAAAACTAATTCTATATTAACTAAAGGAGAAATAATGTAAGAAAACCTTTCAGCCATCTTATTTGATTTGAATTCAGTAATTTTTCATTCCTCATTTCAGCATGCTACCTCCCTCGCACCCAAAAAAAACCTTTTACATGACCGAGTTTCAGTTCCTTGACGATTTCTTTCAGCTTTTAGTTATCTCTTCTACTTCTCCCGTCCATCTCGTTCCAAATTAAACAGAAATTACCGTCTACATTACTCGTAGAGTCATTCCTATCATAGGTTAGCGCACAAACAACTTTCTTTGACTGCAGTTTAATTTAAACTAATTTAATTTTCTTGCATTTTAAAATTTGCACTAATAATAATACTGCATCTTAAGTCATTATCATGCATGAATAATTACATTTATTTTGGCAAAAGCGAAAGATAGTTGGGGAAAATTTGTTTAATCGCTTTACGTTCGGAACGCGATGATCCGTTTCAAATAAAGTTCTCTTAGAAATGGTCGCGGAGTTGAAAAGTTTCAAGACCAAGTGCATCAATATAATATTTCGAAACGTAGTACCTTCAAGTCTTTTTACTGAATAATGACTTTCTCTACATTTTCAAAACATTGAAACTATATTTGTGGCATAACAATTAAGAAACAAACTAAGCTATGAGAGCAAATATATTGTTTATCTCAGCAACAATAACCTTCAAGATATTATCTTAAAGATGACAGCAAAATAGGTTTTTACTATGTACTTAAACTTACTACGTAAATGATATGTTTTGGAAAAATATTAGTAAAGTTTGAGAAAAAAGAGAAATATAAATATACTAAACAAACAGACAACAAGCTTTCCAAAAATAATAGATAATATGTTTATACTGGAATAAATCTCATGTATAAAATAAGTAAATTTAGTTATTGTTGAAGACATAATGGAAGGCATGTCTTTTCTCGAGAATGCTTGTTTTTATTTACTTTTTATATAATCTCTTAGCAGAGAGAAGAAAATAAAAAGATTTTAATATTTAAAAGGTTTGAAAAAGTATTTTTAGGATGACTTTTTTCCTAACTCTGGTGGAGGAACTTAGAGAGCTATCATTTTAAATTTAATTCAAATTTGGACCACAAGTACAGGAGCAAGTTTTAAAATGCATTTTTCGTCTACAGTTTGTTTATGGACAGTTGCTGATACATAAGAAAAAGAACAAAGGTAGTATTATGGGTTCCAAACAATTGTTTCCGGCGTATCCAGTTAGTTGCCTTCATGAATCGTTTTCCTACCGGATGTAGGGGCCAGGGGGAGCACATTTGAACAGGGGGCACCTTCGAACAGTTTTAATTTCTCGCCAAACATTTATGATTGGTAATTTTCTCCATATTTTGTGGTAGACCTGTTGTATAATTGACAGAGTTTCCTTTCGTTTTCATTGTTTGTAAAGTCAGAATTGAGGAATGTTATATTTTGTAAGGTGGAAGTAAAATTTTTGGTGCAGCTTTGGAAGTGTATTGTGGAGATTGTAGTGGACAAGGTGTAAGTATTGTTAGTCCTTATTAACAATTGGAATTCGTATTTTTAAATCTAGTATTTACAAAAGTCTATTTGCTTGCAAAAAAGTGTTGGATATTATATTTTCTCTTATGGAAGGAGAGGGGGCACATTTCAACATCACAGTTAAAATGTGCCCTACCGACCTGCAAGTTTGTGACTTTTTTTTTTGTTTAATCGCAGAGAAGGGGAAAGTGGTCTGAACCCATATTAAGAAGCGCAACAAACCGAATATTTTGTTCAAACTTCCTAAACCCATCACTTCGGGGTACAACATCCCGAACTGAGTCATTCTTGGTTTTTGAACTTCAATTTCCCAACCAATGGAGAATCAAGATTACCGATCAAAAATCCAAAAACATAGTGTTCGGAATTAATCGGAAAACTTTCCCTTATCTTTACATTGATAAAATCCTCATCCTAGTTGGAAATCAAGTGAAATATCACAGACTTTATCTGGACAAACTGTTCACTTAGAATCCTCACACTCGACTAGAACGAAGAGACTGTAGTTTCAGGTAGAAAATGAATTGTACGAGACAACTGAATGTTTCCAAATTTCTTCGAATTCAAACTCTCGAACTACAGAATTCACATCCACCTAAACATACCGTTCGCAACCAACCCAGCCTAAACCTAATTTAATAAATTCCATGGCACATTATCTGTCCACTTTAATCCACTAATCAACACCCTTTCTTCCAGAACACTCCCATCCTAACACCATGAAGACTTGGGCGCCGTTTGCCCTATGTAATTGCTAGGTCGGTGTCATGATGGCTGCTAACACTGAAAGATTGCTGTTCAAGTTAGCGTGCTTTTGTGTATTTGTATAATTGTACATATTGTACATTTTGTTACTTTTCAAAACTCTTTAGCGCACACAAAGAAAACTAGCTTCTTTACTATATTCTTTAAAAAAAAAAAAATATTTTCACACAAATAAATTAATCTTTTTTAATTTGTTCTAAGAAAGAGAGAAATAACAAATAAAAAAAATAAATTAAAAAAACAGAAAGGAAAATGACTCCATGTAAAGTTTGTTGCCCATTTTCCCAAGATGAAACTTAAAAGTTAAAAACTTTCTGCCCTAAAGCTCCATTAAGTCAGTAAAAATTTTAACAAAGTTATAAATAATTTCAAGAACTTTTTGAAAGAAAATTTGTCAAGAACATGTAACCTAGTTTAATTTAATGCTATAATCCTTCAACAGAGTAACAAAGTAGCAATTTTAAATTGAAATATTTAGCTATTATTAAATTTGAGTTTTAAAAAAGGGAAAAAATCATAATGGAAGTACAAAAACTTTATTCTATAAGTACAAATTAAGTTTATTATTTCAAATGTTAACTAAAAGGAAAACGCCAATTCTTTGTTCCATTGAATTTTAATTAATCTTATTTATTTTTTCCAAGTGAAAATACATCAAGATTGCGGATTGCTGTAGTGTGGACTCGTAGGAGGTCCGCAAAGTTTACAATTTTATTTAAAAGTTTTTATCTCGGCCTTTTCCCTGCTATTTTGTAATTATTATAAAACAATCCGACATGAGTCATAAATTTTTAGGCTGTCATATAAATTATTTGATTATTAATCATTTTATCACAGTAATAAAACGTCTCAAAAATTGGGTAAAAATTCTGGACCTCTGACTACAAAAGGCTGTGCACCCTTGACTTTCATTCATATTCTTTTCATTGACCAGCGGAAGCTTTGCTGTCAGAAGCATCTTTATTATCCGGCCTGTCAATGGCAACTGTAAATCCAAACTTAATCACAAGTTCGATCGAGGCATGCTTCTTTCGAACAAGTTGTTAGACATTTCTAGTATATTCTATCAATAAGTTTTGCTGAAATTTCTTTTAACCATAATAACTCTTCAGAATCAAGCAATCCTCTCGCATTCAGCTCCACACTAAGGAACGCTTCAGTTTAATGTAATTTTTTGAGGGTTGGTCCCTTACAATTAAGGTAAGTGGGGGTAAGATGCCACACTTAACACTTATTTCCGTTTTGTAGGAAACTGGGTTATCGAAAAACAACACCAAATGTATCAACGTCCAGGTTGTTTTTTATTCTTTAATTACATATATATATATTAGTATATTAGATTAATTGCAAAACCATTAAAAATGCATTTGAATGAAATTTGTCAAAACTGGCATCTTCCCCCATCATATGGAGAAGATGCCAGTTGATGCGGGGAAACATGCAACAATATCTTAAGACATAAATTGCGAAAGAAAAAACTACAAATTTAATGTTAGGTAAACTGCAAAATATTCTCATTAAACTCTGAGGGGAAGGAACACCGAACAAAAGACATTTTTTGTTTCACTTTTAACATTTTTTGCAATGCAAATTGTCTTTGCTGCAAATTTCATGAAGCCATCTCTTGCATGTTATGCATTGAAGCCAATCGCATTTTGGGCCCTTCCTATCATAAAAATATCCTTTACACTCAATACAAAAATCATCGTCCTTCTCTTCAATGTCACTCTCACCACTGGTCATTACCAAATTATCGGGAGCGGAGGATGCTGAAGATGAACTGTCCTTCCTTTTCTTTTTCTGCTGCACTTTTCCCCTTTTTTTTGTCGGCAGAGTAGCCTTTCTTCTCAATGCCTCCCGTTTCTCCACCGTCGTAAGGACTTCAGCAGTTTGTTTCTTTCTTCGAGTTTACTTGGGTTTCTGAAAACTGGGAATAGGACTAATTTCTTCAAAAGAAGTGATGGTACCGCTGCTGCTTGTTGAAGCTATTGCCAGAGATGCATTAACTTCTTATGTAGCATTCAAATTTTCTTTCATATTGTCAGAAATGGTATAAGCATGTTCTGGAATTTTTTGCGGATCGTATGGATAAATTCCGCATGCAGAAAATCCCAAGCTGCCATTTCCAACAGTGGCTGCCCTATTCCAAGCGGCGCTCAGCAAAGACCCAAATTGAAGTCCGGTGATTCTGCGTCCCGGGTTAGAATGTATCCAGTTGTTAAGGGCCAGCTGCCAAAAAGTTTTGTCTCTGATTTCTATTCCCTATAACATGATATTAGTAAGTTTTCCTTTTTATTTAATAGTTTTTAATGCAGGGTCAATATGACCCGAGGTGACGGCTTATGGCACTTCACATAAGGTGACGGCTCAAGGGTTAATAATATTAATGTATTATACAAAAACTATATTTCGTGTGTCAGTAATTGTTTTATATTATAAAATATATCATTATAATGTAATAATGAATGAGAATCAATATGAAATTGAAACACTTCTATAGATGGCATCTTACCCCATTTTTTTACTAAGGCTTCAGTCATGTTGTTTCAAGCTAACACGTACTCACCAAGATGTACTCGACACAAATATCACGGAATTATTACGTTTAATCTAGTCAATCCGTCACCAAACCTTAAATATCGACAACGAAATATTATAACGTGGGTACTCACCAAGTTCAAATAGTTGAATTTTCAGTTTAACGACGTTTAAACTAGATATAAATAGAAATACTCACAAGCACGGTATTTACACGGTTGTTTACTACACACTTTAACGTAAGAATTGCTGTCATCCAGTTGTAGATATGCAAAATCTGACGATACTTGCATCTTCCCCCAACTGGCATCTTCCCCCCACTTACCTTATAGTATGTACGAAATAAGAATTCCGATATTAAAAATTCGTATACGTTATACGAATACGTTATTAAGAGTATACGTTATTACTCATTTATTGTATATTATGACAATCATGAAACATAATGGTCCTCGTAGTTTGTTTAATCATATGTTTTCTGTTCTATCTAATTCCAATCCTTTCAACATCAAAATAATTAATAGAATTAATTAATTAACCAGTTAACTTTTATGACGAAGATATTCGTCTTGAAGAAAGTGTAAAATTTTCTTATGACGAGTATATTCGTCATGAGTTTTCAGTAGTGACCATCGGCAGTTAATTTTGCAATTTCAGTTAAAACTAAAATATATTCGTCAATTTATTGTTGATATTTTTGGTTCCTATTTATGTTAATATAAATAAATGAATAAATGTACATGAAATAAATAACGAAAAAAATAAAAAAGTAATTTTATTGCAACCTAATTTCATATCAAACATACTCGGGGTTGGACGAATATATTCGCCATCGCTTAATTTGTACGACGCACTTAGGGGACACATTTTCCTACAAGGTCGAAACAGTTAACTGGTTAATTACCAGAGACTTTTTTAGAGAAAGCGATTTTGAGTGGCACCATCTTCACTGGAGAAAAGTGCATTGATTAAAAGGATAATATTTTACGAATTAATGCATAAGTGAAAATGAGCACTAAAATATAAAATTCAAATTATAATAAATTTGGCCAATTAATTATTTAATTTTCTTGCATTAAGAAGTTCTATTTTCCTTAAAAACACACTAAAATAGTTTTACAGCTCTGGAGCACTTTGCAGCATTGCACTAAACAGACTTATGCACTCCTCTCGGACAGAAATTAATGAGTTTTTGAATGACTCATTTTGATTTCCATTTGGGCAGATAAAAAACGTTACCTCTTATAATATCCTCTCAAAGAATGGAATTTTTGTTTCCACATAAAAATTGGCCACAGTATTCTGACCTACACCAAAACTGTACCATTGCAAGTAATATGCGCCTATAATAATCCTATTATAATAATAATAACGCCTACAATAATGAGCGTGTGTATCAATGCCAGTGGTAGCATTGATACACTGCAGAAAATCGTTTGAGACGTGTAGGAGGATTGTTCCGGAAGAGAGGCGATGGATTAGGGAATTATGATGTGTAGTTGAGCTATGGTAGAATTACTTCTAGAGGAATGTGTTTAGATTGGTTATTAATGAATCGATTGAAAACAAAGAACAGGGCATTAAAATTTGTGCGAAGGATTTTTTTTTTTGGGGTAAGATTTTTGATTTAGAAGAAGGTTGAACACTTGGCAGAACTCCCCCAACTTTCCCCCCCTTCGTTGGGTCGTTTAGCATTGTAAAGTTTCTGTATCGGTCGAGGAGCTACAGGCCGGACGCGACAACCCCAAACCAGGAGCTTTGATTTCGGAATTCTCCTCCCCTAGATAAGTTGCCTTCTCCACGGCAGTGAGCCTTGCCTTGCAAGAAGAACGATGGAAGATTAGGAAAGGAAAAGAGGATAGAGGTTAAGGCTGCAAAACATAGTGGAGCGGCGAGCAAAGCGGCGAAAACAAACACAAGTTAACATATGGAACCGCGCATAGTGGAGAGCAAAGCGAAGATTGAGCAACGCTACCAAGAGAGAGTAGAGCAACGCGTTGTGACATGTTTGATTTCTTCGCTCTGATCGCGCTCAATTTTCAAGGTTAAAATGGGTATTGCTGCATTTATTGGTGTAGTTTTTTTTTTAAATGAACCTCTGTGAGACCAAAAGGATCTTCTAAATCATAACCGATTTGTGTTGGATAAGAAATGGGACTGAATTAATGAGGCTAACATTGAAATTCGTCCTTTTCTTGATTAACATGCCCTCAACACTGGTTAGTATGTAATCATTTGTTGAATCAGACATTCGAAAATACGCATGAAACTTGCCAGGATGCTCCCGAAGTTGTTGGTACAAGAAATGGAATTAACCAATTTCAAGTCTAGTCCTGTTTATATCATGTACTCTGCAGCTCCTGCAACTAAGCTACTTTTTCAAGGAAGAATTATCGTATAAAAATAATTCCTCCATCATGTCTCATCGAAAGGAGAAAGGTGACTAAACTCGTCACTATGTGCAAGCGACTCTTTGCTCGCTGTTTGACGGTCTCTTTGATTTGAAGCAACTATCATCGCCGCTTTGCTCGCCGCTCCACTATGTTTCCAGCCTAAGAGCCACGGACAGTGGATCTCAATGGTATTCACTCTTTTAGTCGCCTCTTACGACAAGCAGAGTTCACTGCGGGTGTATTCTTGAACTCCCAAACTCAGGGGATTTTTTTTTTTTTACGAAGATAAATTTAAAATGCGTAATTTATAATATTTTGTTCTGCCATTATGCGTAGAATGAAATAATTGATTGAATTAAATTGATAATACCAATGAGTACACTGCAACCACAACATAAAAGATGGCTTTTAATTTAAATCTAATGTGCAGTAAGTAACGTAATGATCTTTAGATGTAGAAATCGGCCATTCCTATGATTGATTTGAAAAGAGATGCTTGGAAAGCTTTATAAAATAGTTTATGAAGTTATTAGCTTTCAGATATATAACAGAACATGGCCTTTCGCGTACAACAAACAAGTCTCCTAACTAACGTTTCCAGAGTGGGAAGGTTTATAACTTGGCCACGAGGTAGTGTGCTTGATTGGATCCATTATAAAGGAATTGTTTTCTAACTTTCCAACTAGACGAACTACCGATGGAGAAGAATATGATGGAGTTTGGTTTCAATCACAATGAAGGATTTCTGGAAAATATTTCCTTCACAAATTGTGTTCAATTGCAGCAGGAAAATACCGCAGAATTCTCGCTTGAAGTGCCAATTTCCAGGGTACAAAACCAGTGCTGGATAGTTCTTGCCTTGGTTAGTGACTTCATATGCAGTTTGATTCTCTTTAGCCAAGTTTATCATTGACCAACTCTATTGCACTTGATTCCTCCAAATTCCTATCTTTCGTTTAACTTCCCAAATCCATTCGCGTTACTTGTTCTTACCTTTCTAGTTTCTCAAATCTCCATCTCTTCTCTTACATTCTTCCACATTCCATTCTGATAATATTGAAATCTTTTGCCAAGTATTTTCACTTTTCTGCTTTTCAGTTATGAAGGCAATATTAATACGCTTCGAAAACTTCGTAATTCTTGAAAGATTCTAGCCGGGTTTATTGTCATTCAATAAATTGAATGCTGCATTTACGTATTCAGTAATCCTTTTGCTCTTTCCTCATATGCACCGGAAGGAATATTGAATTAGGTTCCACTGAATTTCTTTCTCATTTATCTTTAAACTGTTCAGTCGAGAAATGCCATCTCATTTGAGAAGTTAAGTTCAATCATGAAAGACTTTCCACTACGATATTAACTACTACATAATGAAATGCAAAATGTAGGCAAGATTTAAGACAATAATTCTTTTCTTCTTGTTCCTTCTTCGAGATTTACAGTTTCTGGATTGTTACAGTACTAATCTTCCAGCCTTTATCTTCATATTTCAAATTCCCAGTATATTTTCCCCCCTCTACAAATCTAATGTTTCCTCTATAAATATTTTCCAACATGAAAGCCTAGAATTAAAAGCTTTCCAAGTGATTTTATTTTGAAAGCACACAAAAATGATAAACAAGCTTCATTATATAATCATCAAACTTGATTGATACATATAATTAACTTATTTTCAGAACATGTGCTCCTGCAGATTTGTACAGCTTCTATTCGTCTACATATAACATTGATGAGAAATATGTACTTTAATATGTAACATAATATTCAAAAATATAATATATTCTCTCGAAATATAATTTATTTAAAAATATATATACAGGGTGACCAGAGTTATATGCTCCACCCACTTTTTTTTTAACGGCGGGAAATTTCGAAAAAATAAAAAACACGTATTTAATCATTTTTAGTCTAGTTTATTTTCAGTGATTGACCCATTTTTTTAAACCCCTGTATCTCGAGATACAGCATCCAACTTTTGTTTTTCAAATGGAACGTTATATTTTTTGTTGCATATTTTTGTAGTATTTGTGCTCTAAAAAAAACAAAAAACAAAAATTTTGAAATCGGTTACGTTTTCCAAAAGTTATGGTGATTTAAAATATGAAAAACAAATTTCAGTTTTCGGTCAAAATTACGTTATTTTTTTTAAAGAATCTGTTCAAACTGGGCACAATCAACGGATAGGCAAGCCAAAACTCTGGACTCCCACGCTTTGCTTGTAGCAGCACTTATGGTGGCGAAGTCAAAATCTAGGCAGGCTAGAGTTATTCGACTTTTCAGATCATCGACTGAAGCCACGGGATTAAGGGTACTGTACACTTTATTTTTTAGGTATCCCCACAAAAAAATAGTCCATTTGGGTTAAGTCCGGAGATCCAGGTAGCCATTGGATGGGACAATGAGTCCCTAAGCACTTTTCATGGAAATTTCTGACCAGGTAACCTCCAACCACTCTCGCATTATGTGCCGGGCAACCATCTTGTTGAAAATACATATCTAGCCGACGTTGTAGATGAACATCTTCAAGCGGAAATGGCAAAATGTCTCTTAAAAAAAGTTAGATACCTTACACCAGTTAAGTTCTCTCTGTAGAAGTATGGGCCGATTAGTTGATTTCCTAAAGCTCCACACCAACGTTTGTAGAAAAAACATCCTGAACGTCGGATAACTCTAGCCTGCCTAGATCTTGACTTCGCCACCATAAGTGCTGCTACAAGCAAAGCGTGGGAGTCCAGAGTTTTGGCTTGCCTATCCATTGATTGTGCCCAGTTTGAACAGATTCATTAAAAAAAAAAAAAAAAACGTAATTTTGACAATAAACTGAAATTTGTTTTTCATATTTTAAATTACCATAACTTTTGAAAAATCTAACCGATTTCAAAATTTTTTTTTTTTTGTTTTTTTTAGGAGCTCAAATACTATAAAAATATGCAACAAAAAATATAATGTTCCATTTGAAAAACAAAAGTTGGATGCTGTATCTCGAGATACAGGGGTTTAAAAAAATGGGTCAATCACTAAAAATAAACTAGACTAAAAATGGTTAAATACGTGTTTTTTATTTTTTCGAAATTTCCTGCCGTTTAAAAAAAAAGTGGGTGGAGCATATATCTCTGGTCACCCTGTATATACGTATTGTTGTAAAAGCATACAATCGCAAAATAATTCAATTGTCTAAAAGCAGGTTCAACTGTGCGTTCTCATAGGTTTAAAACAATGTATTTAAGAAAGGTGACCGACCACTAAGGTAGAGTGGATGTCTTCTTCAAATAGGTTGATCTATTGTGAACTGAAAAGTAAAGTAATCGCCTATTTTTTCAGGCGGGGCTTAACATGCGAATACCGATTAGTTGTCGTGGACGGGGGCGGAAGCACTTTCTTTACTGTAAACAACTTTTTTCTAACAAATAAAAAGTATTCATACGCGGGATTCGAACTGGGGATCTTCCACTCACAAAGCTACTCTCTTGACCACTAGACCAACATCCACCCTTTCCTATAGGTCAACTAATTAAATATCAAAATTTGAAATTGGTGCGACTTTCCCTTTTTGGCTGCTGTAGAGCACATACATAAATTTTATCCTTTTTAAAAGTCCTTTTGTTTTGGTGCAGACAGGAAAATTAAAACCGGATATTTTTGGTAAAAATTAAGTCAAAATACAGGCCGATCTCTGTCTTCTCTTAGTAGAAGTAAGAGAAGGTGCATATTGAGAGGCGAATGCTGCAAATTGCAGTTAGAATAGTGTAGTGTGCTATTGAACGGCAATAATAACATGAGGATGCTAAAATAAGTTTTAATTTTTGCTAGTTTCTGATGTTAAATATAAATTACTTTTTTTCAGCAAGTTTTTTTGTGCTTTAATGCTGAAACTTGTTCTAATAATTTTGGTAGAAATAAAGCCATAAGAAGGAAGCCGTATCATATTAAGGGCTATTTATTTCTGAGAAAGGTTTTCTCGCATGTACAGTCGGCCACAAAGATACAGCTGCCGTACTAACCAACTAGAAATTCCGCACCACACCCATCTCCAGCCAACGGCCGGCGAGTCCAGTCTTTTTACTATCCTCTTCACTCTACATCTCCCAAATCCTTCTGGTGACTGTCCTATTTGTCTTCCATCTCTTACCTAGTAGCTCTTCATCCTTTTTCTCTGACACCCAGATCCAATTTGGTGCCATTACCAGAGCCACCCACAGCTTCAATTACTCCACTTCGTCCATTCAATCCTTTCTCCCTGTATCTAAGTAAAGAAAAAAAGGGGGAGGCTTCCTACCAATAAGGACTTAGCTTCATTTCTTCGCTCCATTTCACGGAGATCCCAATAATTCCATTAAATTTTTAACCCTTTACACTTAAATCCAAATAAATTATTAGGATTATACTTTGAAAAGATTATTAGAGAAAAACTGTTCGTAGAATTAGTTACACTGAGATAAGCAGCTTAGGGTTCCAAATTACACTTTAATGTGCTATTATAAATGTACTATATAATTAACGATACTGCTACACGTGGAAATATTGTTAAAATAGAACTATTTCTCACAGCAATGTACCTTATCGATCAGATTATCGATTTTTAGCTTTCATCACCATCCGTTTTGAGATTGAGTCCCTGAATAAAAAAAAAGTCTCTTTTTTTAATAAATTGGTGAGTGTCTTTAGTTGAAATATGATATACGCTGAAATGCCAAAAGGGGACGCAATTAATAGGTTTTTCAAAAAACCTAAAACAGTTGTTAGTGTTGTTAACACTTTTGTAGAATTTTTTCAAAAAACAACTCCTTTAAATTTCCTTTTCTTCTATCAGTATTCCATGAAGGCCCTTTTGGGAAAAAAGGGCTGGCTGAACTGTTCTCTAAAGTGCTATTGCTGTTTATTGTACTGTCTGGCCATCTGAAGAGTATTATTAAGAATCAAAAATGAGACTGAATTACTGAATTTGATGAAATTCAGCAGTCCAGTGAAGTGCTGTTTTACTGAATAGATTTCCGTATTTGGAGATTTAAATGTACACCTTGAAAGTACAGCCAGCTGAAGGAGTAATAGCAGAGAATAGGCTACGCCGGTTGGAGCACGCTCGAAGAATGGTAACTGACAAAATTAAGCTCCAGTGGAGGGACAGAGAGGATAAGGTGCATGAACAAGCCCCACTCCGCTAAGACGTCTTAGAAGAGTCGTACGATTTGGAGATTTTCGCTCAACCAGCTCCTAAGATTTCATTTAAACTTTTGTACAGTGGCTAACAATGCATAAATCTATTTTTAATAACAATATTTTGTATTAATTTGATTAAGGATTGTCCTGAGACAGGGGCTGTTTCTGTTTTGCACAATCTTATAAAACGATTAGAATAAAATGTGACTAAATATTCGGAATGTTAGAACATTGGGAATAGATTTTTTTAATTTATTTAGTTATTTACAATCTGTGTAAACACATACAATAAGTAAATTAGAAGATGGATGAGGTATATTGGTGCGTGATGAGCAGGAGGAGAGAAACTACTCAGCGGTAGTACTCTCTACAGGATATTAATGATGGTTATGGTCTTCAGTCGGCAAGGAAGTCGCGGGGCCATTGGCGATTCAGTCTGCGAGAAGGATTGGCAGGAATGTCAAAGGAGGCGAGAGTCAGTACAAGAGGATTGGTGCAAGAGAGAGCAGTATGGAATTTTTGATATTTTGGCTTGTCGAGTTGTTGTTCGAAGGGGATGTTGAGGTCGTTGTGAAGAGTGAGGTTAGTCACGTAGAAAGGAGCGTCAATCATCTGTCAGAGTAGTTTGGACTGAAATGTTTGGCTGAACCCCACAGCTCTAATCCGTAAGTCCACATAGGTTTGAGGATAGTGTTGTAACTATATTAAGCGTTTGAGTTCTATGGGCAACTTGGAGCGTCCTCCAAGTTGTCTGTAAAGCAGTTTTTAACTTGGAATTTAAAAAAAAACAGTAAATATTCGTACACAGCAAATTTCTCGGTGAAAACACAAATTCGAATATCTGCACAGTCGCAGATCACTTTTTGATTGAATATATATTATACAATAGTTCGACAAATTGGGCATGAACAATAGACGAAATATCGCAAGTTCAATATTGCTCGCTCTATTGGCTCTAATCCATTCACGCCGACTGAATCGTCAATGGCACCGATACTCCCTTGAGAACTGATCATCAACATCATCCTCGATATCCTGTAGAGAGTGCTACCACTGGTTACTTTCTCTCTTTTTGCTCTTCACGCACCATTTACATCATCACCATCATATTTGTTTAAATGGATATGCAGATTGAAAACTAATAACTTTAAAAAAAAAAGTGTTTAATATCTACTTTCTTGAAAGCCCCTTGCCTTCGAAGGAAGTCACGTTTCTCAGGATCACTATATTAATACTAGCCGCGTTTTAAGTACTAATAGACGCAATAAAATTTATAAAAGCTCCATCTGTTTAATGTTTCAAGATTTTTTATTGAACAAAAATTAATAATGGAAGGCGCAATATTTCCATAAGGATGAATTCGAGGACAATAAAGTTTGATTCACTTTTATAAAGTACTTTTTTGTCGCCAAACTAATTTATAAACTGAGAAAACCTGCCTCTCGTCGTCTCTTATCGCCCCTTATCCCAGCCGCCAGTTCTTTCTCACACCCAGCTGGCGAAATGAATTGCCTGGATCTTAATGAGAGAGTGAGCAAGATGAGAGGGATAAAAGTTAGTTTAAAATGGTGTGGGATTTCATTTAGGACGAAGGTAGGTTTCATCAAGGCTGTTCTTTTTAGATTCTGGGTTCAGCTCTACCAGCGCGATATTGAAATCCACCTCTTTCATCAACTCTTTTTTTTTTTATATATATATATACTTTTTTTCTCTTTTTAGGAGGTTAGATCTTGTACTAGTATATTCTCGATAGAAGAAGAAGTGTTGGGAAAGTGTTTTACAGTCAGCAAAGGTCCAGATAATTCTAGTAGATTGGATATGAAAGGGTTGTTCCTCTACCAGCTACGCTTCCTTTGCGCATAAAAATATCTAATCTTTAAACATCGGTTCTTGTGAAGTCCGTGCAGTCCTTCTTCATTACTCGCCCATACCACTGCCTTTCAAATCTGATGAAAGCTACTCACACGACCAACCTTTTCGCTAAAATTCTCTAGGTTTTCCTCAAACTTTGACTCTTTATTAAATGTTTGCTTCTA
The DNA here is from genome assembly GCF_049639745.1 of Rhodnius prolixus. NCBI lineage: Eukaryota > Metazoa > Arthropoda > Insecta > Hemiptera > Reduviidae > Rhodnius > Rhodnius prolixus. Next base: position 21,112,462 of record NW_027411592.1, read on the forward strand.
TTATAATAGTATAATTTTGGCCGATGTTACAATGGTTTTCTGGGGCAAAAAGAAAGTAAGAAAAAACAATAAATCCTAGTTTGACGTTTTAAACTCTTCTGGTGCACCTTCTTCAGAATTTGGTTGAGTAGAAGTTTAGGAATTTTTCCAAGATCTCCTCTTGTGGGCTTTTTTGAAAAACGAAATTATAACTCCCTTGAAATAAACTTATAATTATTTGTAATCCATTTTAGCGTGTTAAAAAATGTGGTTAGGCCCGCAATGCTTCATCTGCCGTGGCACGCATGTTTATTGTATCTAGTTTCGGGCTTTTATTCATCAATAGAGATTAAACAGTTTGGTGTAGAGAATCTGACTTCATCTATGTTCCCAACTAACACTACACTTTGAGACCGGCCAGGACGCGGTATCTTTTCGGTGCCAGATAGCCGGAGCTAACAGAGAAGATAGCCCCAAACAGCCCCAAACAAAATATACCCTTAAGGGCGCCTCTGAAGGGACCACTCAATCCGGAGAGGAGGGAGAGTTCGTTAGTTAGTTTCGTAAACAGCGGTTAAGGAAGCGAAATAAGATCCTCTCCAGTTCTATACTCGTACAAAAGAATAACTTTATTTAATAGAATAAAACAATTTAAAACAATAGAAAATTTTGGTATAAACCAAAATGATGTAAAATGAAAAGGCATACAACAAATTAATTATTTAAATAATAAATAAGAGAGAAAACTCTATACAAAATAGTAACAATAATAATAAGATACAGGTTCGTAACTTACGGTAACGATACGTTAATCAAAGCACTGGCCAGGCCGAGAGTACCACACGGAATGAATCTCTTATTTTTTTAAAAAAGTTATTAGCGGTAAACAACACGCCTGTCTGGCAGTCCAAGGGTCACTACCATTTTTCGGTTACAACTTGACTCCTTTGGTTTTAGCAAGGGAAACTGTACAGAACCTCTATTCCAGGATGCTAGAGCCAAAGAGGCTTATTTTACTAACCTTTTGAAATTTCCAGCAGATCACTTAACAATTGCATCCGCCTTTTACTAAAACCACAGTCTCCATAAGGGCAAATTTTACTTTGCATACCACTTTGTGAAGAAAAAGGTTTATTGTGACAACTTTTTCGTAGTTCTATAGGGGAAAAAGTTCTTGTCTTTCTACAAGAGCCAGAGTTATCAAATATCCAGAGCTTTACAAATTCCAGACACATATGCAAACTAGAAATCACAGTGCAATCTAACTGAGAGTATGAGTTGTTTCCTCTCTCCTAACAATATTCTTGATAGATGCTGGGCCCACCTTCGGCAGGAACTGTGAACACTCAATGAAGGTATTTTTTTTATCTATCTTAAGAGAGGAGGCATAAGGTCAGATGGGCACTCTGTCTACTTCGGATCAAGACCTATGTCTACTTACCAGAGGACTCTTTCAGCGGTGTGCCGATTACCCTGACGAGCAGAAGATAATGGAATAGACTTGTGTTACTCATGCTGACCTTAAATACCGTAATTCTCCAGCCCCAAGACACCAAAGGCCGCAGATAGCAGAAAAGATTGATTGTTCAGAATAGTCGCTAGGTCCTCGCCAATTGAATGACCGCAAGTGCCACTTCATTCTTGAATTATCTTTTTTTAATTTTGGCAATCTTTTCGAAGAACAAAACTTTTAGATTGACAGGGATGGCGAACCTTTTTGAGACGTGGGTCAAATTTTGTTCATTTTTTTTTTAGTACAAGCTCTTGGGTCACTAAAGCCCGTTTGCACAAGAGTTAAGTTTAAAAATTGTAAACTGAATATTTTCAAAACTAAACATCTTTGAAATTCAGTTGGCTTAACGGGTAAAACGGGGCGAAACAAGAGCTATGGAAGTCTCATTTTACAAACATAACTGAACAAAACCTTACAAAAGTGTGTTTTATCAGAAGAAAAATCTAAATATGGTTATTTGCTTTGGGTTGTCGATTTTTTTAACAAACAAAATATGAGTAAAATTATACATTTTATTTGACATTTTGTAAACACTTTTGCTTTATTTCAAATACTTCAAAAGCTTCAAATACTTCAAAAATGTCGTCATTTGCGTTTTAGAACTGTAATGACTAAACTGAAGGTTATAGATAGCATTTAAATTGCTTTTGTATCAATGCGAGATTGAAAAAAGTACAGATAGAATATAAATTATCCACACAATTAGAAAATCTAAATTAACCCGCAAACAGATGGTTGCCTAGCAATTGTGGGTCAGTGAAAAAGCTTGCGCGGGTCATAGGTTCGCCATCACTGAGATAGAACATTTAGAATACAGAAGCAGCTACTTTAAAGAACAAATTGGATTTCCAGAAATTTAATTTCGTAAACAGCGGTTAAGAAAAATTGTCAGTATCCGGGAAAGATTTAGTCATTACAACAAGGGAAACTACGGAAATATTTAAAATGAGCTTTTTATAAAAGAAACATAGCTTCAATTCATCAATTTACCAAAATTATAGTGAAAATATTCAGTTTTAAATTTGCCAGAATTAAACGACTAAATAACAGCACTTTGTAAATCGAAATAAAACAAGCAAATTCGTCTACAGTATCTCAATTAACTTTTTAAATGTTTGTTGGTTAACGTTTGCCAAAAATGTCTCTCTTAAAACGTAATTACTGGAGCTCTGGAGCTGGAATTCAAGCGTCTCGCTTCTTCACTTATTTTAGCGTAAATTCCTCAGATGACTGTCCTAATAACTGTACATTGTTACTTCTTTATTCACTCCACTAGTTTTCTGTTGCCATAATATTCCACCCTGCTAAATTGCCAATTTAAAAAATCTTTGTTACAAACAAAAAATCAAAGTAATTGTAAAATTTTAGATTTTTCTAAACATTTAACCCTGGCGGTTCAAATAGTGAGATGAAATTATTACACTTCGCTACAGTATTTAATTTTATTGGCTAGTTGGTTTATATAATAATAATATTTTTTTGTGGATGGTGGATGGGGAAAAATGCATTATGCATCATCATGGGAAAATGCCCACGGTATGTGGGACCCTCACCAACTAAAAAACCCACCTCCCCTAGAAGGCAGAGAAACCCACCCTGGAACCACTTACGCATTACTTCAAGGTGGTGCCTCACAATAGCTCATACGAGCTCCCACCGGTCTTCAGTCACCTCTCCGGGAACGACAGGAGCAGATGGAAATCCAGCTCCTACTTCTTTCTTATCAATACTGCCTTCACAAAGGTCGCCACCCTATCCCAGCCGACTCTGTGTGAGAGCATAATCCCTACTATATTTTCGGGCGTGATTCGTCCGGCCTCTTACTCCAAGCTCTCCCTCTCCGGCACCCATCTATCACACAGAAAGAATGTGTGATGGGCGTCATCGAGGTCAGAGTCTCTGAAGATACGTGACGGGTCTCCAACTTTCCCCATCCTATATAGGTAAAGGGACGTGAAACACCCGTGCCATTTAAGAAACTGGGTGAGGTTGTAGTCGACCTCGCCATGCTCTCTTCCGGCCCACTCAGAAGGGTTGCCAATAAGCCAAGCAGTCCATCTGCCTCGGGTGTCCGTCCGCCACATCTCATGCCAGGACCGAATTGAGTGATTTCTGGCCACCACCTTCGCCTCCGATCTTCCGAGGACATCCCTTAGATCGTAAGCCATCTTACGTTCCTGGGCCATCAAATCGATGGAGGTCACTGGAGTACCACCAGTGTCGCAGGCTCCGAATAATAATAATAATAATGATAGTGCATTTATTAAGATAAAATATAAATTATACAGAAAGATAAACATAAAGCAGTAGCACTTATCAGCTTGAATAGAATCCGTCTGCCGAGTTGCAGACTATGTATAATTACAAACAACTTTTTACTTTTATAATTAATAATAATTAACAAAGGAAAAAAGAAATAGAATGAAAAACAAATTAGACCTTTAGAGGAGATGGACACGGAAGTTCGTTATGTGAACTCTTCCAACAATTTCCTATGATGTAGGGCATCTTTTAGATTTTTACAGAGCAAAGTCCAGTCCTTACCTTCAAGATATTTGCAAATTTCTTCTACTTCGAGCACATTTTTTCCTAAATATTTCCGTCTGTAAGGGGCTAGTTGGTTCATATATAGAATCCGTGTGAAACTAATGTATTTCACGACTTTATCTGGAAAGGAAAATTTTAACTTTATAGTTTTAATTTTTCTTACATGAAATTTCAAATACTCTGCTCTGTAACGATTCTGGTCTATTTTATACAGTAAGGTCTTGACCGTCATTCCACTCCGCGAAGATAGCCTACTCCTGCCACGATCTCAGTTTTGGTTTTCCTCGAAGCCTTCGTCCCTTCATTCACTTCACTCGGACTTCATTCTTCAGCCAACTTGAATGTGAAACCCAATCTGGAGAGAAAGCAGACGAAAGGGAGATTTACATTTAAATTACATTTGATGCGAATTTCCTAAGGACCACAAATAGATTGAGTTAGTAGAATTCGATACGCCTCCCTTTAGCTCACTGTTCACCCAGAAGTCGCCACAGCAAGAAGGTGCTACGCCTCACCTTACCACGCCACAAAACTCCTCCAGCTGATGAATGTTTTTGGTGAAATTTGTATTTTTTGTAAAGCTTTCTTTACATTGTATTTCTTGATACGTTGATTGACAGCTTGATCATTCTTGCTTCAAAATACGCCCTAAAAAATCTCAATTTCTCGCTCCGCATTAATTACATCATTGTGAAATCTAAATACTTATAGATTAAATTTGAAATAAAAAAAAATTACTCTTTTGTTACAATAATTTTTTGTAACAAAAAGTAATATAAAATAAACTCAACGAAATATTGGTTCTCTTCTTCACTTCAGGGGAAAGAGGAATTAAACTGCGATCACGGTACTTCCCATAAAGTGGACAAACTGAAATCCGAATGCTATATTTCTTGCTAGACTGAGGTAGCAAAAATTTAACTTCGATTATAATACTTCTCTCCCTAAGTAAGGCAACTGAATTAAACACATTCCCCATAAGAGAATATAAGTTGCGAATATGGCACGATTGCAGTATTTTCACTGAATAGAAGTAAGAGTAGGATGGCACTGAAGTACGGAATCTCTCTTTTTCTTTATCTTGCCAAATTTAAAAAAAAAATCGAGCCACGATTTGCAGAATTTTTTTATTTTTTTTATTTTTATGATTTAAGGCGCATCAACAACTGAGGTTATTGGCGCCCGGAACTTTTTCCAGTACATTACCGGCTTCCGGGCAGTGTTCTCTTCTTTACAGACAACACTGTCCATCCTAGGGGCCAGCAGTTGGATTCGAACCCGGGACCAACGCGTGGGAATCTAATATGCTCACCGCATAGCTAATCCCTTCTTTGATTCACAGAATTATTATTAATAATGGTTTTAGAGGTGGTCTTGTACCTATACAAAGTTATGTATATAAGATATTTAGGATTACCGGATTCAGTTCCATACATCGGTATGTCCATTGCAATGTGAGTCATTATGCTTAGTGAGGTGTGCATGTTCGGTTCAATGCATTGTGAACGCTTTCCTTGTGATGATGCTAATTATCTAGTAGCCAAATTGCTGTCATAAATTGTCTACCGAATAACATATCCTCTATTTACAAGCCTCTTCACTCACACAGACACAAATCCTTAAAGAATATTGACACATAAAAATTAGAAGTCAGATTCAGTAAGATTATTCAGCAAAACCATTTCATAATTAATGGATTCAAGAAACGCATGGGTATTTATTTCTGGTGGAAATTCATTTGAAACTTAGGCATAACAGCTGAATTTCTGAAGATAGAGTGCAAAGAATGTAAAGTGTTATTCATGAAGTTGAGAGAATGTCGGAAAAGGAGAACTGTATACCAGCTTTTATCGTAACAAAGCTCACTAACCCGAAACCTGCTCTACGCTCCAGGTTTCCGACAATCAGCGGAAGAACAACAGCTGTGGACTTACATATGACTATCTTCCCTAACTCATTGGTAAAAGAAAACAAAATTAGATTCTCCGAGTCCCCTCACACAGAAAATGATGAACAATGAGAATTTGCCTTGCGTTATGGAACATAGAATTCTCCATGTGTCTGGAGAAAAGTGTGTAATAGCAAATATAAAGTGCTGAAGAAACCCAATTTTGTACAATATAAGAAGAAGTGACAGGAACTTGCCAGAAGAAGTGCTTTTAAAGCTAATTTTTGTAATGAATGGGGAAGCCACAGATGCGATGGCTTAAGATGTTACAGTAGTGTAAGTGGTTTAGCTGCAGATGGGTTCACAAAACTGAACGGAGGTATTTTATTGAAGTTAGAACCCAGATGGATAGAAGCAGTATGTGGTAACGTCTGCTTTTTAAACTAAATGTAATTTCTTTTTCAGAATATAAAACATTTTCAGCAGCAGCACCTTAGCACAAATGTCTTAGATCAACGTCAAGAATGAGAAATACGAACTCAGAATAATGCATTTTCCTCAAAACATTTAATTCAATTATTAGAACTTGACTCTTCAAGGAATTATTGGAAAAAACTTTTACAAACATGTAACTACTACTAATCATTGTGTTTATAAATTCTAGATGCATAAAGTTAACTCACATATCCAATTAAAAACAATTCGTGCATATATGTACGTTTAAAAATGAAACTTTATAAATAACCTAGTTAACATAAAATCTGTTGTTCTGCTGTTTGTAAAATACTCGCCCCAATTTTTCTTATTACAATTATAATTTGTACATTTCTTCAAACACGGAATTGTAAACTACAATTAAAGCAAACTAAAATTATTCAAGTTGTGAAACTGTGACATCGAAATTTTGCAAGATGGCACCTCTACGCCAAACCTCTTCACAGAATTAACCGAAATCGAATTTTATTTCTAGAAAAATGATGAAAATAATATTGATCTAATCTACGTAAAACAATGACCAAGTTTAGAAATAATTGTACAAGATGTTTTAGAATCTAAACTCATTTTCCGTATGTTTTTGTTTATTTATTTATAGATTTTCCTCATTTCCATTACTTTCCACCAACTCTAAGCTTTTTCACGAACCACAGCTTCATATTTCAAAGTATTATAGGTATTATTATACCTATAATAATAATAAGCCTTTATTTACATATTTTTACAGAAAAATAACACAAATAAATATCCATCGCTCAGTTTAAATAAGACAAAAAAATTAAAAAGTAAATAAATAAGCGATTACCCATTAGGTACTGTTTCTGATTAAATAATTGTTCATTGAACTATTCTGCTGTAAATATGTAGGCCTTCCCATAGGGGAGTTTTGGTCCGTTGACGGTGACCAGCCGTACCTAAGCTTCCATTAAAATTGGCATACGATTGATTTCATATTAGTGCTTTGACAGTCTTTCGTTGGACGACGGCACTACGATGGAAGGATCAGGAAAAGCATACTCACTAAAAATCTAAGTAACCATTTGATTGACTTGATTGGGCCATGCTGAAAATGCATATCATATTTAGCTCTAAACTGCAATGAGTCATTTAGCTTCCAAATCAAAAAGTCTAAATCTAAATCTTTTTTATTTACAGTGTGGTTGGACTCAGTGTTTTTGTATTTTGGTTGTGATTCCTTTTTATTCGTCTGTATCGAATGAGAGCAGCGAAAGTCATTGTACGAATATTCTGAAGCTTCCATTTTTAAATAAGCACAAGTTAGGTATAAATATTTATGGGTACAATCGATCTCATTCACATTTGAAAGATTTTGATTTTATAAAGGCGATGAAAAAATGTTTATTGAAAAGAAATCTATTCTAACGATGAATTCTTGGCTTAAACGTGACGTTAAAAAATCTATTTTTCTTTAACCATTCAGATAATGTTAGCTTCGGTTGAACATTTTTGAAATTAATAAGTGCAAATAATTTGTTATTTTGTTATCTTTACTGTTTTTCAGGATTAGCGTGTTTTCCAAACAATGTTTTATTTGATTTTGCTTAAATTTTGTGTGTGTTAAACTTAAGGAGATGGTCGGAAAGCTAAAGGAGGATTCACTGAAAAGAGAAGGATTGATTGAGTGTGCTACAGAGGTAACACCAACCAGTACGCTGACTATCTAGAAGTCCTCCTTTCATTTGACCATTAGACTAAGTGCTTACTATCCCACTGGTTGCACCCAAGACGTGTATCTTCCACTGGTCCTTCACTACGGAAACAAACGTCCTAATGTTTACCATTAATTAACTTAAGTAATAACAGTCCTTGTTTTGGTGTAATGATCGGCGCTTGGAAGGGTTTTTGCTTGAAGACACCAACACGCTCTTCATGAGTTGTCCTTGAGTTGGAGCAAGTTGCTCTGCGTTGTTTCAGGCGACTACACTTCCTAATGTTGGGTTATGTAATTAACTCTGCCAACATTGTTATTTCAGAAACTTAAGGAGTAGGCTCGTAATAATGACCCACTATCTATACCCTACCATCCAAACAACGAACCCAATATGGCTGCTTCTCCCTTAACGCTGGCCGAACTATATATGGATGGAGTGAAGAAGAGAGAGACAGTGTGTGATGATAGAGAGAGATAAAGGGAGACAAACTCTCCTCACCAAACTGGTCAATCCATTTTAAAACTGGCACAACTTCTTGTTAATTACAAAGTACATTAATCTCTATTATCTGCGTTTTGGCGTCGAATTTCTGTCGCTGGTTATACACGACTATGAGCAGAGGTGTACTCTACGAACATTCTAGAAGCGATGGAGATTTAGTTTCATATTTCCATTGGTATTTTATTCAATTCTAAAGCTATATCGCATTTCCTCTCGTTAAGCCTTCTGCATGATCTACAGTTTCACAGATAACACACTTATACCGCACCAAAATGTCCTATCCAAAAACATTTGGGAGTAAAATTAGCATATTTCTCGCATTAGTTCAACATTTTAAGTAATTCATATTAGTAAAATGGATCGGTAGATATTGAATAAATTATTATATAATTAAACGAGGGCTCATCCATATTTGTATTATACTTGATAAATATGCTAATTCCCCCTTTCATACGGTATTGCTTTAGTAGATTTTAATCTTAGAATTAAAATAGATATTCAATGAGGTGCCACGGTAGCCGAACGGTTAGAGGAGAGACCTGCAAAGCTAATATGTATTGTGGTACTGGGTTCGATTCCCGGTCTTAGGCCTTGGATTTATTTTAATGGTTAATAAAAGAAATTTACAGTAAAGTATGTTTGCTAGTCGGTTCCGTCCACGACACCTAATTTGGTAGTTGGGCGTAAAGCCGGCCTGAAAAAATAGGCATTTACTTTAGTTATTTAATGTAAAATACACTTCTAGTTTTTATTCACTTTAATCTTATTGAATATATTAATTCGCCTGAAATATAAATTATAGTATCTATAGTATGAGAGCATTTGATGTTTAGCTAGACTTAGCTTTGTGCACGCAAAATCTCTAGCGTATGTACGTTGTTGGAGCTGCCAGTGTGTGATAGCTTGCTTTGCAAAGCAGGGATACCCACATTTAATCAAAGAAAAACGATTGTTATCATCTTTTGTAACGTTTCCTCATCTATTATAACGTAGGATCTTTTGTAACATTTGTTTTCCAAGACGTATACCTAGCAACCCATAGATCGAATCATAAAGAATGAAAATGTCAAGGCTTTTTTTAATTTAAATTTGAGCATTAAAACTGTACAGATGTGGTGCGCTACCTTGGGCTCTTTATAGACAAACGACTTACATGAAACCACATACTAGACTTAAAAGACAAGCAATGACGAAACGTGCGAAATTGCTTTACAGACTAAGCTCCAAGTTGCCTATAGAACTCAAACGCTTAATATAGTTACAACACTATCCTCAAACTTACGGACTAGAACTGTCAAACCTACAAACATACGGACTGAACAGACATTTCAGTCGAAACTACTCCGATAGATAGCTGACGCTCCTTTCTACGGTGACTAACCTCACTCTTCACAGCGACCTCAACATTTCTTTCATAGACCAACTCGCCAAGACGAAATATCCAAAATTCCATACTCTCTCTACTTGCTCTAATCCTCTTGTACTGTCTCTGGCCTCCTCTAACATTCATAACAATACTCCTCGCCGACTGAATCGCCAGTGGCCCCGCGATTTCCTCGCAGTCTGATGACTTAAAGATCATTATATCCTATAGTGTCGAAAGTGCTACCATTGGGTGGTTTCTCTCTTCCTGCCTATCACGTATTCATTTATCTTTTATTCTTCCTATTTACTTATTGTATATATGTATGCATATACAGATTGTAAATAACGAAATAAATTAAAAAATATGTGTAGGGTAAAGTCGGGTGAGATGGCCAATCGGGAGAGATGGCCAACAGCCGAAATTTAACCGAAATGTCGTCCGACGGCGCTGCGTGACCTCTCCAATGATGAACCTTCATGTCTGACTACAGTGAGTGTATTTTGGTCTGCGTCAAAGCGTTATTAATTAACTCAGAGAATAAACACATTATCGTCTCAACAAAAAATTTTATGATAGTTGCATATTGCGTGCTGCAGCGAATGTATGTGTAGAAATTTTAGTGTTGTTTTTTACATATTAGGAAAGTACAGTATTCATTAATGAATCCTAACTTCTAAAACTGTCAAAAAGTACGCGTTGAGTTATGTTTATCATATTGGCCATCTCTCTCTCTAGCATTCGGGACAGATGACCATCAAACAGTAGTGATGGTCAATTATTTTGACTTTTTTATTTTAATTTTTTTGAATATATTGGTTTCGAGACCGTAAATTACTAAATTAAGGATTTAGAATTGGCGAGGAATCGGTCAAATAAAAACAAGAACTCGTCTTTTACGCTAACGTTTCGACAAATATATTGCCTTCTTCAGGGCATGGATATTACAAATACAAAAATACAAACAATTTAGAGAATGAGTAATATAGAAAATCAGTTAACAAAATTAACAATTAACAGAAACGTTAAACAAAAAATATCGGAAAACCAAACTTTTGTACTATTGTACTATTGTTTTATAGTGTTCCATTTGTTGGGCAATTATGTTGACTACTAATTCTGTATCTACTCGTATATAAGGGTTCGTACGGGTTTTTGGTTTTTCCGATGTTTTGTGTTTAACGTTTTTGTATTAAAAGAAATTTCCCAGTATCTACTGTATTTACTCTTTTGTCAAAGTTTTAACGTTAGTAATTAGTAAGTAGTCTATTGTATCTGTCCCATCTCTTTATAGTTATTACCGAAATATCGAAAAAAAACTAATAAAACAAATTAATATATATATATATATAATTGAAAATATTAAAAAAAGTAAATATTAAGTAACCATTTATTGCTTTCTCTTATTTTTACGTTTTACTAGTGCAATTTCATTTACAGTATGTGGCCATCTCTCCCTAATTGCACTGGCCAACCCCCCCATCCCAGTGGGGATAGATGGCCTAATGCTATTTTTTCTTTGTAAGAATAAAAAAAATGTTTCTCTTAGCATTTTTTCTGAAATTTTTACCTTATCTTATGTTTGAGAGCGTATGAGGTTTCCAAAAATAATAATAAAGTACGAAATAAAGTACTAATAATAAAGTACTCCAAATAAAATGGTGGCCATCTCACCCTAATTTACCCTATATTAAAGTTAATTATATTTCAATTGTTTCCATAAGTGGTATTTGTTGGCAAATCTTGCTGTTGTAGTCGCTTCTATTGTATTAGTAAGCTATCTTTTAGTGTATCTATGGATTTAACTTTTGGAGAATTTTTAAAATAAAATATTCATCACGTTCGCGTGAAATCAGGCGCATTATCTTGATTTTAGACCTAGGGGAGCTTAAAATTTTGTATAAAAATAAATATTGTTCAATTTCCCTTTGGCTTATTTTTTAGTCAGAATTTTTAGGTTTGCATTTGTTATCTCCGAATTTAGCAGCCTTTTAAATTTATAATGTTACATAATTTTGTTTGTATTATTAATTTTGAAAAATCTGCTTTACTTCCTCTTACTGTTATACTAATAGTTCTAACTCATAAATGTTCTCTTAACTCAGAATATTTGAGTAATATTTAATTCTTACTGCTTTAGAATGGATCTACCCACCCATCAGAATACTGCTAATCAAATTTTTACGGAACTCGTTTTAGTTAAAGTAGATTTATATGTTGGTAGTCCCAACAAAGTTTAACTAAAATCGTGGCAGCCGTTTGCCAGAAAACCTTAAAATACGAAAATCTATTCGGTAATCTAATCTACTTCACCATTCGAATGATTTTTATCAAATAATTAAGTAATTCAGTCTCACTTTTGATTATTAAAAATACTCAACAGATGGCCAGACAGTACGATGATCAGTAATAGCACTTTATTAGAGAACAGTTCAACCAGCCCACTTCTCCAGAAGTGCCCTTAATGGAATTCTGCTGGAAAATAATATTCAAATTAAAGATGCAGATCTACTTAAGTGCGTAGGCATTTTGGATTGCCTGCGTTCCTTCCCCTGTTTGAAGGAATCGCCCTTTTAATACAATCTACAATCTACAATCTACAATCTACAATCTACAATCTACAATCTACAATCTACAATCTACAATCTACAATCTACAATCTACAATCTACAATCTACAATCTACAATCTACAATCTACAATCTACAATCTACAATCTACAATCTACAATCTACAATCTACAATCTACAATCTACAATCTACAATCTACAATCTACAATCTACAATCTACAATCTACAATCTACAATCTACAATCTACAATCTACATAAGTGCAACTACTACACTAAATTGAAATGAAACAGTTAAAGCCAGTTTTCTAGAGTGATTGTTTCTGTAAAGAATGCACTTTCGATTGCCCGATTTAGACTTAAACCTTATTATGACATCTTATGATGATTACTAAAGCGAAATATTTCTGTGTTCGCGTTACGATGGATAAATTTTTCCCAGGAAGATAAACTACGAGACAGGCTCACAGGAAGCCAGTCCGAAGCACCTTTTTTTGACTCAGGTGAGCTGAAAGCGGAAAATCTACACGATTACAATATTTTCTCTTACTGCACTTGGGAAAGAGAAAGTGAAAATGAAAACTTACTTATTAAGTATTTATTGATGAAATCAATCAATCACTGATGGAAATTAGAACTTACATTACTAAATAATTTAGTCTAAGAGTGGGCCGTTTACTTAAAGAGTGCAGAAAATTTATAAGTACATATTAAGCACGTTGCTTATATTTACAAATAAATATTCAACTGTTTGCATTAAATATTATGCCAAATATATATATTTGTCGCTGGTCACATTGTAAAGAAGAAACCTAGAATGGCAATAAGTAAATTGTAAATTCGTTAAAATGGAGCTTGAATGTATTACATAGAGCTTAGGTTTGCTCTAATTGAATCAGATCAAGTGATTTTCCAACGAGAGGTTCACTAATTTAATTGCTTTTGCACTAAAGTTAAATGAGCAATGGGTTTAGTAAAATGGATAGAGTAACAACAAGAAAATGTAGCCACAGTAAACAAATTTAGCTTTGTATTGCACGATTAGCAATTAAATAAAGATCATTGTTTAAAATGGTTCACTACAGAAAATAACAATTAAAATAATTGTTAATTTAATCAAATCACGTACCTAGTAAATATTTTAAATGAGATAGCTTGAACTGAATTAGTAATTTTCTAGCTACAAGCAGCATTAGAACAGAAAGAGAGTGGTGAGAAGTAGATACAAAAGTAATTATCTAGTTTAGACTATTCTAAAGAAAATAATTAAACATAAACAGTCACTTTAATTTTTCTTTAATTCCAAAGTTTTGGTCAGAATTAAATGAGATAATTTTCATTAAAGCATCGAAATGTTGTAACTACTTTAATCCAGTAACAGGTCAGCAACTCGCCAGCATGAAATACAATTAATACAGAACATTATTAAGCATTTAAAGATTGCTTTGTGGACTTTACTTAGGCTTCGACAGAGTTTGGCACCTAGAGCATTATTATCATCACAGTTCATCCGTAGGGAGAGAAGCCTTAAGCTATTTTAGGCCATTCTACCTTAATACAACCACAGTAACAAAACGTGACTTGGACGAAAATACTGCCCTGGGCCTAAGCCACCTTTAGATTATCCGAACAGATGCTGCCGTAATCTTAAAAGGAAATTTTAATTTAAGCTCCGTTTACATCTCCAACCAAATGTCCTAATCTTAGCCTCTACCTTTATACATATATGTATTTATATACATATATATAATATATAAATCGTAAGATGGAAGGAGAATCCTTGTTATATTTGTAGACGATCACACATCGCGCATTATTTACACATATCCTGTGTTACAACAGAAAAACAACGTTCGCTACCGCTTTGTGTTGGTTTATGTTTGTAAGTTGATGAAAAGTTCTTTTTTCAAACAAAATTATGGGCGATTTTTGTCATTTCTTTAAAGACAGCTAGCTGCAAAAACACGTCTGCTGTTTGTATAAGACTTCTTTGGTCTGGTTTTGAACATTATTTGCGGCTAACAGCAAGTTTTCTCTTGGCGGCTTCTACCCTATGTTCAGTACTTCAAAACTGCAGCCATGGCATTGGATGTTCGCAACAGCACTACTCTTTCTGGAAAAGTTAGGGGTATTCCATTCATCTGTAAACACGAACTACACACGAACTCCAGAAACTCCAAATGGTTACTGATTAGGGACAGTAAGAAGCCAAACTGAGTCACCATATCCACCTTGCCTTCTCACCCGAAATTCCTGTATGCTCCATTATCCAGTCTAGAAGAACATATTAACAGTACTTCCACTCACTCTCCTAGACATTAAGGGCTACTCTATAAATTTACAAAAATCCTTCCCACTCGATTCTACCTTTTCCTACAAATACTACCTGCTCGAACGCTATATTTATCGGAGTTCTTCGATAAACGATAAGCGCAATGTGCTGCAGGATAGTAAATTGGACCCCATCATTTACCATTTATACCAGATACCACTTCGTAATGCTGTGCACAGCCGTTCTGATCCGTTTCAAGACTTTATTATCACGAGAGCATGTGAGCTTATTAAAACATTGTTTAAATTCTGGAAAATGAAACTCAACCAACTAAATTTGTTCAGGCTCTTTTCCACTACGACGACAAAGATACATCCACCCACTTCTACACCGCAGCTTAATCTCCGACTTAAAATCTCATCCGTAAGCATACGTAGCAGAATTTGGCTTAGCTTAAACCCTTCAATTTAAACTTCGTACAATCGAAAGTCTTTCGCTGAACAGTTAATGCACTCTATAATTCTCGATTCCAAAATTTCCTTTTCAACCAATAGGATTTCCCAACAATCCTATAATGCCCTTAAAAAACTTCTGGTCCATCACACCATCGTCATAGTCTTGCACTATTGTCTCTTGGCAATGGGAAACAGTAAAGGTTGATGCTAATTTTGAGCCCAAGCGTATTTATGCAATGTTAGGGTTTGTTACGATATCTATTTTATTGTGCGTTTTTATATTATCATTACGAATTTTGTAAACGATGAATTTCTAAATTTTTCTACGCACAGGATTTTAGAGTCTTTTGGTTTACTATGTGCCAAAATTAAATAGAAAAAAGAACAAAAAGAGTGAAATATGCGAGGAGGTACTCGGCTGGCACATTGTTAGCCAGGAATGATGAGGGACGCCAGCTCAGGTTTATTGAAATGTCTACATGATGGGTGTTGCATGTAATCTCACCTTGGTAAATGGGCCTCTGCTCTCTGACACATTCCCAACATCATTTTATCTCCGTACACATCCCGTTCCTTCTGGTCCCATTACAAAACCCATCCGCACTCATACACCGCACTCTGCACACACACACTGAAACTACTCTCTAACTTTACGAACAACCCTCAACCTCTATTTATCAACGTAATAAGGATGAGGGATGTTGGACGGTGGCCAGAGTGGCCCAAGGCTTGCCCGGGTCTTCCCAGTAGTAATGTACTACTGGAGCTCTGCCTCCACACACTATAAAACCTCAGAGGTCGCGGATAAATCTGTGTGTGCTTCAGTTCACATACTCCTCCTGCCTACTCTCTTCGGCACTGCCCAGATATTCTCCCTAAACTACCGGCAGAGCACTTATTTACCAATATATAGATATATCTTGTAATGCATGGCTACATTCTGCCAGGAAAAGCCCATCTCTTTGCTTTTGCGTGGCTCTCTATCAATACCCTCCTTCAGACATTCAGTTCTCTCCACCAGTAAGTAAAAGATCACCGATAACCTGCATGGTAATTTTTCTATAGTATTCTGCATGAGAAACATTGGGTTGTTACTTTTTTAAATATAAAAATTCGTGCCTAAGATTTGAATTTATGTAAAAAAAAGTGAAAGTAAAGTAATTGCCTATTTTTTCAGGCAGGCTTTACGTCTAGCTACCAATTAGGTGTCGTGGACGGAGGCGACTAGCAAACATACTTTACTGTAAATTTCTTTTATTAACCATTAAATAATATCCAAGGCCTAAGACCAGGAATCCAATCCAGTACCACAATGCAAATTAGCTTCGCAGGTCTCGCCTCTAACCGCTCGGCTACCGTGGCGCCTAATTTAAATTTATGTATATATTTAATAATTTATTTGAATATAAATTTTTATATTAATTTTTTTTTTAATATATTTATTTTCATAACTGCAGTATAATTCTGCAACAAGTGAAGCTGATACAACATGATAATATAATAGATACATGAATACATGAGGGAAGAATTCACCCATTGGTGTAACTCCCAAAGTGGTACAGTTCACTATTGTACACTGGCTCTTACTTCATTTAGAAGATCGCGTGGCCACCTGCGCTTCAACCGCCTGGGAGGATCCCCTGGTAGAATGGTAAGTTGAGCTACTAGAGGATTGGAATGTGAGGTGATTGATGTGTGGAATTTAATGTAATCTTACAGCTTCTGAAACATAAGGAACAAGGAAATCTCGGTGCAAGATAGAGTTAGAGACATAGTAAGGAGCATTTGCGATTCGACGGAGTGTTTTTGGCTGGAAGGATTGGATTCTATAGGTATTGGAAGCTTTGGCTGAGCCCCAAAGTTCCATTCCGTATATCCAGGCAGGTTTCAGTATCATAGTGTAGATAAGTCGTTTATTCTGTCGAGAGAATTTAGATCGCTTGTCGAGAAGTCTAGAGAGAAGTTTGAATCGTCTGTTTAGTTCTTTACATTTGAGTCTAGTATGTAGGTTAGGCGTTTGTCCATGAAGAGTCCTAGGTACTTAACACCATCTGTTGTGGGAAGAGGAGTGAGGTTTAAGTAACCGGGTGGAAGGATAGTTCGCCTTAGGGAGAATGTAATGTAATTACATTTATTTTCATTAATTTTAATTCTCCATTTCATTAGCCAAAGCTCAAGAGATTCTATATGGATTGGAGGAAGCGGTAGGCAAGGACCGGGTCTTTATGAGGAGAGAGGAATGAATAAATTGAAAACTTGATCCCCACGAAAAACGTAAAAATAATGATAATAAAGACAGAAGAAGGATTAGTTAATTAGATTAGTTAATGCATATATGTATTATTCATATTATCTAGATTTCAAATTCAGCTGCCCGTAGTTAAATTTCTTCCTAGGAATTTCTAAAAATTCTGATACTCGAATGGTCAAATCGAGAAATCGTTTTAAATCTGTATTTTTTATTTATTTTTTTTTAATTGAGTTACGGAAGAAGTTCGTTCACTGAACAGGTACTTTTCATATGTTCTACAGTAACGACCTTCATTGCTATGGCAGAAAAAATGTAATATACAACTCCAGTTATTTTTATTATACGCTCAATTACCAAGATCCTACGCTCAACTCGAATGTAAAAAAAAAGAAAGTTTACTTTTCTCATGATTAATAGATACGATTAATAAATTTTCGATGGTTGGTATTATTGTTAGCAGGGTGGGCAAGCGCTTTAGTAGCTTCAAGATTCAAGTGGCCACATATCTAGAGAAAAAAGCCCCTGAGTAGAACTTCAAAGGTAACCATGCATTCCGTTTAAGGGCGAACCGCTCCCGAATTCACTAAACCTGATGATGGCGAAAAGGGGATCCTTACTTTCGGTTTCACACCAGTTTCCCAAAAGTCTGTCTCTATTCCGACGCTCAAGCCAATCAGAGATTAGGGTTTGGCTCCCTCTAAGTATCATTATTTCGATTCACTGTTCAGCCTCACCACTAGATTTCTCTCTCTTCATCGGCCGGCGCAACCCTATCAGGAGATCACTTACTTTTCTACATATTTCAGTACATATTGCATGTAATGGATTGCAATTAAAACATTATATACACGTTCACATATTTTTGGTATGTTACGGGGTGCCACTATCGAGGGTTACCACGCCCTTCTTGTCAATTTTATGGATGAACTAAGACAGAATGTGTGGCATCGATTAATTCGCCTGAAACTCTTTCACACCTCGCTGGCCGCGGTGCAGTCGCAGAAGCTTAATGCTAACCGTACTATGTTTAATCTGGATCGAGGTGAATAAAGTCGCCGCTAGTAGCCATGGCAACTGTCGCGCAAAAACCAAAAAAACGAATCAAACTGAGGTAAGACATGTGTAAATTTTCATCACAGATTTTTTTTTCTTCTAACCTAAATTAAAATAAAGGAAATTAATAAAAATTTAAATAAATAAAATAATAATTTTCTAAAACCCGGTTTAAACGTAGAATATAGAAACGATGTGAAATATTCGTTGATTCTTACTTTGTATTTAAGAATTCCTAGCTCTCCAAGCAGAATATACTACATCATTCTTATCTGAGAACCGAGCGCAAGTTCATTTCCAGCAGCCTGAGTGGGCGGTAGAATAGATTGTTCCTCCCATTAGAATTAGGACAGTTTCTCTGGTCCATGGTAGATCATTTCCCATCCTTCGCATTCTTTCTTCAGAGACAACTTATAGCTCATTCAACTTTACATTATTATCATTGATACTATATCGAAATTTAAAAATTATTTTTTAATCTATTAACTGAATGTAACTTACAATTAGGCAAGTTCTAACGGTTAGCCGTTGTCATATCAAGTAATCATCTGTATAAGGTGAGTTCATCGATTTATTAATCTCAGTAAGCTTTGTATATCCTCTTTTTGTACATTGTACAGTACTATTTACCGGGCAGTGTTCTGCAATTATGCTAATATGTCCACACCGAACAAGCAACGGAGCTGAAGTAGTCCCAAAAAAACGCTCATAATTGACTGGAATGGAACTCTGTTAAAGTAAAGTAATCGCCAATTATTTCAGGCGGGGCTTAACGTCCAACTACCAATTAGGGGTCGTGGACGTTGGGCGGAAGATCAAACTTTACTATAAGCAATTTTTGTCTAACGAATAAAAAGTAGTCATACACGGGATTCTAACTGGGGATCACCCACATACAAAGCCACGCTCTTGACCACTAGACTAACACCCGCCCACGTATGATAATCGGGTGCGCTAATTACAGTGCGCAGTGCCCAAAATGGCTGTTTAAATCCTTGGTCACTTTAACAATAAACAGAACATTTCCAGCATACTCTACCAAAACTTCTTCTTTTTTTTTTTATCAAGAAAATCGCTAAAAAAATCGTTGAAATGAAAACGTTTGAGTACCTCTAACACTATAATTTTTTCACGAATAAGTAAATGATTCAGTTTTTTTACTTTGGGAAGAGATGAACTGGGAGGAGACAAATTTAGATATATTGAGCATCCTTCCGGGTCGTCATCGCATTAGCTTTTCAAACAAAACAATAAAATAAATACGGCGTTAAGATGTTGACAGATACAAGTTAAAAAATTTCTGATAATCTAAATCTAAATCAGGCTGGATTTCCTGGCGTCGAACAGTATCTAGATATTATTAAGGAAAACAATGGCATGTCATTAACTAAAAAAAAAAATTATTACGTCACAACTTGACAGTGTTTAAAAACTAACATTGGCTAATAAAGATTTAAAATGCATCACTGGACCTATTTGCAGAAAAGTATGACGTCTGTAACACAATTCATGTAATATTAACAATAATTTTAATAGGTTAATCCAAAACGGTTCTCAGCTCTGACACTTTTTGAAAAAACGCTCAGCTGAGGCCGCTCTATTTTTTTGGTAAAGGAGATTAATAAGTAAAATTTTCTTTCAGAGTGTCACCGCTAGGCGATAACTTCTCTCAAATGTCTGTTTTCAAAATGTTAACTTATTGCAGCAGTTCTTTGCTACCCTGTAATTGTAAAAAGCAAATAGAAGCACAAAAACAAAATCTTGTCAAATTATGAACCGGTTTCATTTTTAAATTAAAAATTTATGTTTTTCTTCTAACAATTTTTGTTAATAATTTTGTATGGAGCCCTTGTTTCTGAATTCCTGTGATTATGCAATTCTTCAATTCAGCATTATGTATTCCAAGTATATAATGTAGTTCATGTATAAATAACATATTGCTCATATATTATTCTGTACAGGTAAACAACTGGTAGAATTATCTATGTTAGGCCCGAAGCCGGCCGGTGTTAGTGTAGGTACTACTTGCAACAGTTTACGACTCCACAGGGAAGTAGAGGACGGTTGTGATATTTCGGAAAGTCTGCCCTTGTTAGAAAAGCTAACTCATACAAGAAGTTAGGCATTTAAATTCAGAACAGGATTTGGGAAAATTTAACCCGTGAAAGCTTCTCTTCACAAAATATCACAAACTGTAATTTGGTTTTATTTATACTTTTTTGCGTTCCTACTGTATTATTTAAAGAAATAAATTCAAATAAACAAATTTAAACTGAAAACTATTGAATCGTAAAACAACAAAAAAGTGATAAAATCTAAATTAAATTTGATTAAACTTTGCTGAGTCTGTACGTGCTGAGTCCTTTTGCTCTCTTGATACTTCTCTTCAAAATTCATCACTTGTGATGGATAACCAGAATCTAGCTTGCTTGATAGTTGAAATTCCTTGTGAAAATTACTTTCATTTAAGATTAAGTTATAACTAATATTTACAGAAAACAAGATTAGGTGTAGGAGCACTCATGAAGTTCTAATTTATACATTCTAACTTCGAATTGTTTGCATATTTTATTATCATTTAAATTATCTGTAAAAAACTGTCCATTACACGGAAATAATACTATCTAACCCTTCTCAGAATACTCTAAAAAAATGTTGAACAATTATTCTAGTAAACGTTATCTAAATTATTATTATTTATATAAAAATGCGAGGTGTGGCTATTAAATAACGAGACTGATGCTGCTACAGAAGAACCATGCATGCGCCAAATCCTAACGACCGACAGCTGTGCAGCGTAAAGCCTTCTCTTACGGTTGCAACGGCTCACGTGCTTGTAGAGAAATCTATCTAACCGGAACCGTCGTTTGTGGAAGAGGTGTTAGTTTCGTTTTGCCGAAAACATGATACTACACATTTAGTAGAGCAACGAATTGTCGTGAAATTTCACATGAAACTGGATAAAACCTCTACTGAAACTTATCTTTTATTAAAAGAAGTTTTTGAGTGGTTCAAGCGTTTCCAAGATGGCCGAGAAGACGTCGAAGATGATGATCGCCCAGGTCGCCCTTCCGCGTCCAAAACGGATGAAAATATTGATTATAATTAATCAACATTACTACCGTGAGGTGCTTGCTCAACTCCGTGAAAGAGTTTTTTTTTTTTTTTTTTTTTTTTTTTATTGTATATATTTATTTATTTACAACCTGTATACATATAACATACATCAAGTAAATGCGTTCATCAATTTGTTAGGCACAGGTTGTAGGCTGAACCCGAGGATCCAGCGCCACAATCGGGAAGGCATGGTGAGAGGGGCCAGCCAATGCTGGAACTCTCTAGGGGTTGGAAGGAAGTTTAGGAAATAGGTAAAAGGTCACGGGGCCAACGTCGTTTCAGGCGTCGTGGAGGACTGTCGGGATGGGTTGTTGTGGATAAGGCTTGTGCTGTGGGATTAGGATGTATGGTTAGGCTATTATGGAAATTAAGGAAGCGAGAATGGATTAGGTCATTGACAAAAGGGATATTGAGGTCTGTGTGGAGGGTTAAATTGGATACATAATAAGGAGCGTTGACGATATGCCGAAGGACTTTAGATTGAAAGGATTGGATTCTTTGAATGTTGGAAGGTTTCGCAGAGCCCCACAGTTCAGCTCCGTAGGTCCAGAGGGGTCTTAGTAGTGTCTTGTATAGAGTCAGTTTGTTATGTACGTTCATGGTTGATCTCCGCCCTAGCAGTCTTCGTAGTTGTCCGTATCGTCTATTGAGTTCTTGTCTTTTCAGTCTAGTGTGCGGGTTCCATGTAAGTCGACTGTCTAAATACAGTCCTAGGTAGCGTACTTGTGTGGAGGTCGGTATTTCTCTGTTGTGTATGAGTAGTGGGGGGCAAGTTTGTCTACGTAAGGCGAATGTTATCTGTTGGCATTTGTCTTCGTTCAGTCTCATTTTCCATTTTTTGCACCAAGAGGAAATGAGATCAAGGTGTTCTTGGATATATGTGGAGGCTTCAGATGGATTGGGATTTGAGGATAATATTGCGGTATCGTCTGCGTAGGTTGTAATTAAGGTATGTGGGTGCGTGGGGATATCAGCAGTGTACACTAGATATAGGACTGGGCCAAGGATGCTTCTTTGCGGGACGCCGGCTTGGATGTGCTTAGCATCAGAGAATTCAATGCCACATCTAACCTTGAAGTAGCGACTTGTCAAATAGGATTGAAGGATTTGGTAATAAGGAGTGGGAAGGAACTGCTTCAGCTTGTACAACAGTCCTGGGTGCCACACCCTGTCAAAAGCCTGTGCTACGTCCAGGAAGGCACCTAGACAGAAATCTTTTTTTTCTAAAGCAGAGGATATTTTGTCCACTACTCGGAAACATTGTTGTATAGTGGAGTGTTGGGATCGGAAACCAAATTGGTGATTAGGGATAATTCTATGGGATTCTAAAATTGGAATTATGCGTTTAAGTAGGAGCTTTTCAAGGATTTTGGATAACACTGGGAGGAGACTAATGGGTCTATGAGAGGACATTTCGCTAGGATTTTTATGAGGTTTGGGAATGAGGGTTATAAGGGAATGTTTCCACTGAATGGGGAAGTGAGTGGTCCGTAACACAGAATTATAGATGATGGTTAGGAGAACTATGGCCTTTCGGGGAAGGTGGCGAATTATTTCGGAGGTGATAAGATCATGTCCTGGGGATTTTTTTAAAGGAGTATGGTCAATGAGATATTTCACTTCAGAAGGATGGAAAGCTTTGGGGGGAAGTTCCAGAGGATGAGGTATGTCTAAGTTTTGGTGGACATGTTGAATATGAAGAGGATCAGGTTGTTCGGGATGAGGAGTGAAGGTTTTCTCTAGGTAAGTGGCGAATAAGTTAGATTTCTCTCTGTCGCATCTGACCCACGAACCATCTTCTGAGCGAATGGGAGCTGGAATGGTGTGGTATTTTAGGATTTTTCTGGTGGCAGACCAGAGGGAATTGTCGTCAGTGGAAAGGGATTCCAGGTATTTGCTGTACTGAGAGGATCGCCAGGATATTAATTGCTCACGTAGCTGGTTGGTCAACTGATTGAATATTCTTTTGTCGGACGGGTAACGAGTGCGCTGCCAGCGGCTCCTTGCCCGCCGTTTGGCTGAAATAAGGGAATGAATGTGAGTAGGAAGTTGTTGGCTGGGGAGTGGGGGACGTGCTTTTGGAGAAGAGGAGGCTTGCTGGATTGCATGTTGGATATTGTTTGTAAGGTACTGTACTGCATCTTCTACTTGCTCAGCGGATTTTAGGGGGATATTTAGGTTTAGGGATTGATCAAGGATGGTTTTGAAATGATACCAGTTGACGGGACCTTGTATCAGGGAGGGCCTTGAGGGCTTAGGAATAGGTGATATATTAAGGGTTAGGAGCACTGGGGAATGATCAGAAGATAGTTCGTTCAAGGACTGTGCTGTTGTGAAAACAGATCCTACACCAGAAGCGACAAAGAAATCAACTAAATCAGGAGCACGATTTGGATCTGAAGGCCAATAGGTGGGATGGTCGGGGGAGAAAAAGGAATATCCTTGGGCAAGGATTAAGTTGTTAAGGAGACGGCCACGGGAATTGACAAGTCTACTACCCCAATGGGGATGTTTTGCATTGAAGTCTCCTCCTGCAATAAATCGGCGACCGAAAGATTGGAAGAGGGAACTCATTTGGGGATAATAGATTGGGACGGAAGGGGAACAATAAACTGCTGATATGGTGATAGGAAAAGGAAAAAATTGGAGCGATATTGAAATGGATTGATAGGAGTCGGTGAATTGTGATAGGTGCAAATGGTGCTGTAAGGAATTAGAGGCTAGGATAGCGGTACCACCTTGAGCTCTCAGTGCTGTACTGTCGGTTCTGTAAGTAGTGTAACCGTTTATGTGAAAACGATGACTGTCGGTCAAGTGAGTTTCTGTAATAAGTGCTACGTCAACGTTTTTGTCATTCAATAATATTTCGAGTTCATGTTTATGTGTCAGTTGTCCGTTTGAGTTCCAGAGAAGAACTGTGAGAGGCTTTGAAGATAAGGGATTCATGGGTTAGGATTTGGGAGAAGTCGGGATACTAAAGTAGTAAGGAGTGAAATAAGGGGGGTAATAAGGGATTTAAAATCGTTTAAGAAGGACGCTAGTTGATGAGAAAGATCAATAGCAGGTGGAGGTAAGGTTGAGGGAGTAAATAGGGGTGTAGGATTTGTTGGGATTGGAGTGTTGGGAATGGGTTTGGGTCTGACTGTGGCACTGGCTACTTGGGCGTAGCTGGTAGTCGGCTTTACTAGTCCAAGAGTGTTCGAAGCTGGGAGTGCAGGGTTGAGACTCCCTCTAGTTGCTCTGATTTGAGGTAGATGTGAAGGTGTGTGAAGCGACTGCCTAGCATCAGTTGATGCTGTCCTCGTGATTACCCTATTTTCAGGAGTGAGCTGTTGCGCCGCCGTAATTTGCTTTATATTTCTTTGCTTTTGAAGCTCGCGATGTGTGACACAGCCTTTATAATTCGCTGGATGCGCCCCTCCACATTGGGCACAGGTGGCTGGCATGTTTAGTGGTCTTGGACATTCCGCAGAAGGATGAGCTCCAGCACAACGCACACATTTATGAGGATGGTTGCAATAGGTGCGGGTATGGCCGTATTCCTGACATCTCACACACTGGGGTATATTAGTTCTTCTTCGAGGCTCCTCCACGCTGATTTTTGTATATAGCACATACTGCAATTTAAAAATATCAGAACTATTTTTATTTTTGGCCAAGTCGACGAAGAAGAGGGGAAGAGGCGCTTTGGTTCTGGGGTGCAAGACTGGGTGCACTCTTAATACCTGAAATTGCTTTTCTTGTAGCTCTTTTTTAAGCTCTCCAACCGGGGTTGAATGATGTAAACCTCTGATTACAACCCGGTAGCATTTATCTTCATTTAACTGATAACAGTGAAAATCAAAATGACGTTCCTGTAGGTATTTCACTGCTTTTCTGTAGCTATCGCTATCATTTGCGTAGAGCAAGAGGTCGTTAATTCTCGCTCTACAATAGAAATGTTCATTTCCAATTAAAGAAGTTAAATGGTGGCAGAAATCGACGTAGTTTTGAATATTATTTATCATAATTGGGGGAGGTTTCTGTGTATTACTATTGTTATTGTTGTTATTATTATTAGTTTTCGCAGATGAGGAAGGCACCCCAGCTGGGGTTATTGATGAGGTACTATCAGAGTCTGTGTTCTCTTGTGTGCCCTTTTTTATTTTATTCTTTGGTGAGATAGTTTGCGCGCTAGTTTTTTTGTAAACTCTCTTCCTCGTTACTGAAGGAGGCCTCATTGATACTTCTGAAGTATCAGATTCTAGAACAGTGTTGTATGCAGAAGTATCCATCAGAGCACCGCCCAATCCGACAGGAGCTGTCTGAAGGGCAGCGTCAGCACTACTCCGAGCGCTCATTGTAGCCCTATCAGGGCGGAACTAAAGTATAGCAGTTATCAGAACGGCAAGGGAGCTCCCCCACCACTCTGTACTTCAATAGATAACTAACTAGTAGTAATTATTGGCTCACCTTACCATAACATTCAAGAGTCCAATGATCCCCACTACTCTCTGCATCAATGTTCAGCACTACGATTTTACTATTAATTGTTTAACTATTTACAGTATTTACAGAAGATAAAGAATTAATTAACAAAAACTATTTACACCATAAGAAAGAAAAACTCAAAACGAATATGACTGTATGAAAATCTAAATAAAAGGATGAAAAAAACTCAAGTAAAAATGTAAAAGATTGCGGAGAAAAAATGGTTGTACACTTCACTCGTCAAATGTCTCAAGGGCACTCCCGTGAAAGAGTAAGGAAAAAAAAACGACCCGATTTGTGAAAGAAGAAGTCATGGGTTCTCCATCAAGACAACACGCCGGCCCACACAGCATTGTCTGTCAAGACGTTTCTAGCCAAGTGCAACATCCCAGTTTTAGGCCATCCGCCTTATTCGCCTGACCTGGCCCCATGTGACTTTTATCTGTTCCCCAAAATTCAAATCTGCATTAAAGGGAACACGATTTCAGTCCGTTGAAACTGTGAAAGAATAAGCGGCACGCGTCATGCAGGAGCTCACAGAAAAAGATTTCCAGCACTGTTTCGAACAATGGTAAATTCGCATGGAGCGTTGTAGGGATAGGGGAGGGGTGTATATTGAAGGTGATAATAACTGAATATGTATAAATTTAAAATAAAATGTTTTATAGCAATAGTCTCGTTATTTAATTGCCACAACTCGTATTAGTCGCCTCCGTCCACGACACCTAATTGGTAGTTGGACGTAAAGCCCGCTTGAAAAAATAGGCAATTAATTTACTTTTTTAAAATATTATTAACATTATTTCCTAGTAGGCAACATAAACAATTTAAAATGAACTTAAAATCATTAGTAATTAATTTCAGATACCTGGAGCTATCTGGAGTGCCAGCTCTCCTCACAATAGTTGACAAGGGATCCCTATCTTTACCAATCAAGTAGTCTACAAGTTCATGTCTTGTTAAAGCAATTTGTAGGAATAATTTTAGCCATCATTCTTTTAGATTAGCACATCTTTCTATATAAAATGATTGATCTGTGATGAAGCAGTTCACAGATACTCGTTTTTGAATAATTGTGGAATATTATACTCGTATCGTGGAATTTCTTTGAAACTCAGAATTCCGGCAATAAATTTAACAAGACTTATCAATTAGGCGTTAAAATTTGGTTTAAGTATCAGTCGGATCCGATATGAAATGTTTAAATATATTTGTTGTAATTTTGTATAAGATTCATACGCTCACTTTTTCAGACTCAGTGGCTTTCAAACCGGATATTTCCGATGGAACCCAATTTCGCTTGATTATAATAATTTCCTGAGAACAAATGAATATGACCTCGAGAGAACTGAAAATAAATTTTGCGTCAAAATAATTTTAAATTAAAAAAGTTTTTTCCGCTAATTTTTTACCTTTTTTTCTTCTTTTTGTTGTAGATGAAAAGTTTATTCATTAAGAGAGAGGTTAAATAATAAAATCCATTGTTGTTGTTTGGAGTTACGAAGGTTCTCAGAGGGTTATGTCCTTCTTACAGCATTTGATAACAACACGCTGAGCACATACATCTCTGAAGTTCTACTTTATCAAACAGTTCTTTCTACTTGCATTACCTCCAGTCACTTCACAATTATCCGAACCTTCAAATAAATAAAATAAGAAAACATTATTATTACAATGAGATGATAAAATGAAATAAATTTTTTTCAAAATGGAGCTACTTAATTTAAAAACTAAAATGAATGTAAGATAGTCAATATAAATAATTGATAAAACAATGGATCGAGTGAATGTTAATGGTTACTCGCGATGATGCAAGTGTTCTAGCTTGTAAGCGTCGTAACGCTCTGATCTGGCGATTCGTGATCAAGTCACTTTGCTGACGTCCGTGTCCCGCATCTTTCCTCCCTAAAGATGGGGATAATAGTTAATAGTGTCCCTCACATTCTAGACCAGGGCTTTTTACACAGGGGGCCAGTTCACTGTCCCTCAGACCGTTGGAGGGCCGGACTATAAAACATACTATGAACTAATCCCTATGCACACTGCACATATCTTATTTTAAAGTAAAAAACGAAACGGGAACAAATACAATTTTTAAAATAAAGGACAAGTAAATTTAAATCAACAAATTGCCCGGTATTTCTGTGGGCCTGCTTCTGGCTAATGAGATGGTCAATGTCCGGTTTAGTTATAATGCTTTGCCTTTCTTCCTCCTTCTGCTGTTATTTTACACTGTTTTCGGAGCCGTGACGCGTGCGTCCCGCGTCACCGGAAGTAGTACTGTACTACAGTACTCCAGGAGCACAGAATGCGGATGTGCTCCTCTCACTGACCACCAATGAAAAAGGTGCCTCTTCTGGAAGTGCGGCGAGGGCCGAATAAATGGCCTCAGGGGGCCGCATGTGGCCCGCGGGTCGTAGTTTGGGTACCCCTGCTCTAGACTGTGGACAGCTGTTGTTCCCCAACAGTGGCTTGTCTTCTGAATTAGTCACCTGCTGCATCACCGAATTGGCCGAGGAATACGACATTGAAAAGCACCATGACATCGCAGTTAAATTTCCACAGCAGAAAATGCAGTTTCTATATTACTTATTAATGTATAAGACAGTTTTCTTTTTAAAGCGCTAGATAGGGAAATTTTTAAAAATGAAAGTATATTTTTGAAATTCATAATAAATCAAATTTCTCTTTGAGTAGATAATTGATAAATGAATTTCAAACTAGTTTTACCTATAACTCATACATAAATGATGTTATAAGTACCAGTTTCTGTATTAGGTTGAAGTAATTAATCTTTGGAGAATAAACTGCTGCTACGCCACACTTCCTTCAGCGTACCAGCACACAGCATAATTCACTTAACAGTCGCCAAATTGATAGAACTGCTCACGCGTGTTTCGCTAACTTAGTTCTACCCAATTATCTACAATTTAATAAATCAGCATTAACAATTTATTCTTGTTTTAACTTCCGTTATCATGAAAACTTGCCTTTATAACGTATCTTTAATTCGATTAAAACTTCAATGATTAAATTTAAGGAGAACTAACTTTAAATTTTGAGTCTTTAACAGCGTTTTTTATAGGCACAAACTTTCCAACTTCAATGAATCTCTACAAAAATCAGGGGAATTTTCATTTTGGTTTATTTGATATGCTGTTGATTTGTGGGTCGTCTGGTTCAACGTTAAACTTTGAAATTATTATGGCTAGTATTGTTGCAAGGTTATGAAGGTTATTTTTTATTGTTTAGTCGATTTGCATTTGGTCTCTTCGTTCTGGTACTAGTTAGCCGTGGTTTGAGAATTTAGGTCCAAAATGTTGTTTTTTGTTTAATTCTGTTTTGATTAATTTTTAAAAATTAATTATAGGTTGACTGAACTCACCATTTTCAGTTACGTTTTCTTGATATTCGGCCCACTGCGGGACTGCTTTTTCCTTGTTGCTCTTCATTTTAATGTTCGAGAGTGGTTCTGTTTTGTTTCTCCTCATAACGGGGACCGTTTGAAGTTCATTTAGTTCACGTTTCATTTCTGTATTTGTCTAGATTAACGCATTGTAAAGATTTTTTTTTATAATACATTTTTTAACAGTACTTATTTTGGTTGCCATTGAAGCTCCAGCAAAAAGCAATAAATATACAAAACCATAATAGTAACAATTATTTACCTCTTAAAATAGCGCTTTTTTATTTGCTATTACTGGATATAAATAATTAATATGCCAATCCCTTCCTTAAAAGTACATTTTGTTATTGTAATTGCTTTCCGCAGCGTATTAGAAGATTTTATTTATTTATTATTACTATTTTTTTGTTTTTAATTCTCCGTAAGAAGAAAAATTAATGCGTGAAGTCTGCTGAAGAAGAGTCTTCATATTCAGTGAACATTTTTCTCTTTTATGAGATAAAGAGTTGTGGTAGGTGTCTGTGGTTCTTGGGAAGGAGTTAGGATTCCCTGTAATTTGAAGGAAAGTCCATGGATTAAGGTGCCTCCTTCCAAAAAAAAAACTAACTGGTATGGATTGAACCAGCAAAAAGTACCCTCTATAAAATCTGCTGTGAACACAACCTCAAGATTCTAATTTACAAAAGTTTTCTAAAAATCCCAACATTTGAGCCATATCTAATTACTACTAACACTACACTGTTAAATCATACATTACTCTACACCAGCGTCTCCTCAGAAATTTGCCTAAAACGAATTCAACTAAAAATAATAAATGTATGCGTCTATACGAAGTATAAAGACAATTCTAGAAACTACTTTTTGAAAAATCTCAACATTATGAACAACATTGAGTAAAGACTTTCAATTGAGAAATTTTCATCGATTTTGGAATTTTGGTAATAATTAAATCCTTCTTAACTGTAGAACACAAGAAGTAGAACCGTACTAATTTCCCAAAAAATGTTCTTTGAAATTCTACACCTCTCTATACTCAAAGGGGCCCTTAATCGAATTTATTGGAAAAAATATTTAATAATAATAATAATAATAATAATGTATTTATTATTAATCAATTACAAAAGCTACTATTTACAAATAAACGGATTCATACAAAGCATGGACAATAGTCCATCTGCTGAGTTGCGTCGTAATAGTTCTTTAATTTTCATACATATATGTATATATTTATAAAAATAATAATCACTCTTGATATAAACAGAAAAATAAAACCAAAACTAAATAGAAAATAAGCAGTAATACTTCCAGATTCTTTAAAATATATAAAACAAATAAAATTATATTATATTTTTAGTTATTTTAATGGTAATTAAGTATTATAATTTTCAATTAAAAAACTCCTGTATTTCCAAGCATTAACGTGGTAATTATATAAAGCTGCCCAGTTCTGACCATTCAAATAGCTGATACATTCTTCTTTAGACAAATATTTCTTACCGAACCACCTTACCCTGAACTCACCCAACACCGGGCATACTGCTAAATAGTGGAAAGTATTTTCTATGGCCTTACAATTACACATTGTACATAACTGAATCTCCTCTCTCCGTGTTATATTGTAATTTAAATTTAACAATTGACCTCTTAACTTTATTATTGTTTTCATAAAATTGAAATTAACATCGTCAGAAATATAATGATTATTACCTAAACTTAAATTTAACTCACTATACAAACGGTGATACTGGGAGTTTTGAGCTTTTACGATTAAATTGTTCTTAAAATCATTTCTAATATTCCCCAGTAAACCTTCAAAACATTGTTTAGTCTCATTAATGAAATAGTAGCTGTTTTCCCAGCTGTACTTTTCACAAATTGCTTGAAATTCCTTATACCAAAATAGTTTTTTACTGATTATTTCCCTTGCCAAAATTTTTGGGATTCTATTATTAGGCAGAAGCAACACTTTTTGAATATATTTCAAATGCAGTTGGAGAGTAGATATGAAGGGCGGGTCAATTCCAGTCTCCAAATATATTACATAATTTGGTGTTGACCTATAAAGTGAGAAGAGCTTTTTTATAAAAAAGGTAAACAATTTTTCTGTTGCCTCTATACGCAAAAACCCCCACACTTGCGCAGCATAGTTCATAATCGCTCTACTGACAGAGTTAAACACTTCTACTTTTGACGATAAAGGGACATCTTTATTTTTAAAAAATTTTGAATAAGTAGAGTGAATACTGAACTTGGCAGCACTTAACCTGTCCTCAAAATGCTTCGCGAAGGAGAGTTTAGGTGTTAAGACAAGGCCCAAGTATTTATAGCTGTTGACGATTTCAATTCGTTCCCCATTTAATTGCCATCGTTCACTTCTCGCCCTCCTACCACCTTTACCGAATACAATAATTTGAGACTTTTTCAAATTAATAAATAAATTCCATAATTTACAATAAGTAGAAAGTTTATTTATCATTTCTTGTAAAATAAAAGGATGGTCTGCCATTAACACAATGTCGTCTGCATACATTAAGCATCTAACATTTATTCCAGCAACATTAACACCTCCCTCAACAAATTCATAAATATCCGCTATAAAGATATTAAATAACGCTGGCGAAAGAAGGCAACCTTGTTTCAAACCAATATTAGTGGCAAATTTATCTGTCACTCCACGTGGGGTCCAAACACACGATTCTGTATTATTATATAACCCCTTTAAGACTTCAATATATTTTGTAGAGGCACCCAATACATTTAATTTATAATAAAGAGCGCGCCGGTCCAGGGAATCAAACGCTGATTTAAAATCCACGAAAAAACAATATAACTTTCTACCTTTCTCCAAGGTTTTAAGCTTAATAATATTTACAAGGCTAAAAATACTATCCACAGTGGAATAGCCCTCCCTGAAACCTACCTGATGCTCTTTTAAAACATTATTTTTATTCACCCATTTATTTAATCTCAGCAGAAGCAATCCTGTAAATAATTTAGAAACACAATCAGAGAAGGCTATTCCTCTGTAATTTTCAACTAAATTTCTTTTACCTTTTTTGAATAGAGGAAAAATTATTGATTTTGTAAAGCTCACTGGCACTATACCAGTTTCATAAATATGGTTAAATGCATTTAATAAATAATCTAAAAAATTTTGTGGACTCATTTTAAAAAACTCATAGGGCACCCGATCTGGTCCTGGTGCTTTTCCAATTTTAGCTCTGTCGAGCACTTGATTTAATTCATTGAATGTAAAGGGTTCATCGACAAAGGGAATAGTTATTAAGAGTGGCGCATAGCAAATGGGATCCCCACTTTGCATTGGATTTAATAAATTTTTAAAATGTTCAATCCACTCGACCTCTCTAATTTCAGGGGCGCCCACAAAACTACTACTTTTTAATTCCCTTACTAAACTCCAAAAACTTCTGGAATCAAATACTTCTTTAAATTTTCTATTTAAACTAAAATAATATTCTCGCTTCTTATTCTTACATGTTATCTTATATTCTTTATTTATTACAACATACATACGTCTAAATAAATCTATATTTGTTTTCCTAAAGAGATTTAACAAAGCAAAAGACTTGGACCTTAGTCTTTTACAAACAACATCAAACCATTTTTGTTTCCCATTGTTAAGTAAATAAATATTCTGATTACAACTCCCTAGACAGGCAGCGCTCTTAATCAACTCTATGCCCTTATCAATTATATCCTGTGTTTCAACTGGCGCACATTTTAAATTATCAACCAAATTCTCCAACTTTTTTTTAAAGTGTTTGCCATCCATAGGCTCCCATTTTAATCTTGGCAAAAGAGGCATAATTTTTTCTCTGTCCCCTATATTATCTAAATTCAGAACAAGGTGGATCGGCATATGGTCAGAAAACAGCTGAGGAACAACTTTAAAATCTCTAACGCTATTTATAATGTCGAATGATACACAGCAAACATCATTTACTGATCGGCCAGGGGCACCAATAAAAGTAAATTCCCCTTCCAGATCACCTGGAGTTCTCCCATTTAATATTATCAAATTTTGTTCATCACACATTTCCAAAAATTGTTTCCCTTTACTATTTATAATTAAGTCTTTAGATTTTCTTTTCAAATTAAATTTAAATTTACCCTCGTTTAATTCTTTGGGAACTCTCTGAGCGTCTCCGATTCTAATATTCATATCCCCCATTACGATAACATTTAAAAAATTATCATTTAAGAGTCTAGCAATACATTCAAATTCATTACACCAATCACTCCCACTTATATAAACTGGTAATATATAAAATACTGTATTATTAATTCTACCTCTAATTACAATAAAATTTTCAATTGTATCGAATTCAAACAACTCCGAGATCTTACTATCTATCTTAATACCGTATAAACAACCTTTCATTGCTCTGCCAAACCTACTATCCCTAATAGCACTAACCCACTTCAATTTATAACCCTGAAAAAAATTTTCATACCAAACACAATCTTTTTCTTCCAGGTGAGTTTCAAAAATGAAAAACAAATCAAAGCTTCTAATAAACTTAAAAAATTCTATTTTTACTGCTTTATTCTTAATTCCAGCAACATTGTAACTTAAAATTGAACAAACTCTCTCATTACTCACCACTAAATCATTTCCAAAACAACTAGATATATCATTTTTTAAATACCGTTTTTTGATGCCGTCACGGACCCTTCAATTTTCTTCTTCAGAATATCCAACAGCATTAATAAATCTTCTTCATTGGCTGCAGTTATTCCTTTTTCCTCGTCCCATGAAAACTTCTTATTTTTAAAAAGTAGATAATCATCTCTTACCAGAACTCTTTCTCCTTTTTCTACTTCCATTACTCTCTTCCGAATTTCCAATAATTTTTTCTTCTTTTGCCTAGCGTGATGCGTGAGGTCCCTGTTTATCCAAATTCCGGTACCTTTGAGTTTTCTAGCATTTCTCAACACCGATTGAACGTCGTACTGCTTAACGAACTCCACTATTAATGCCTGACCATGGCCAATTGTAAATGCTCGATCTATCATTGGTTCATTAATTCCCAAAGATTTAACACACAACTCCTTCACTATATTAATATTATCTTCATCTTCTTTTAAACCTTGCAAACCATTTATAACAATATTCTTAGCCTTGAGTTTTTTCATCAAAAATTCTGTATTTTCCTTTATACTTTTATTTTCTTGCTTTAAATGTATAATTTCCTTTTTTAAATTCCGATTCTCTTCTAGAATATTTTCTAACTTGCCTTCCAGAGAATTGATATCATTTTTTGTTGCAACTAACGAAAGTTTAGCATCCAGTTTGGCGTCTAACATTTCGCCTAGCTTAATTAATATAGCTTCATCCATTTTATATTGTCCTTCGACACTTGTATTACCAACACTTCTCTTTTGCACGCCTCCTAGCTGTTCAGGGGAACTACGACTTCTTTTACCAGACGCAAATCTTTCAAACTTTGGCGTTCCAAATTGTTTTTTACTTTTATTAGAGTCTTCTTTCTTGCAACTATCGCCCATACCCAGATTGCACAACGTAACTCATATATAATATAGCAAATCTTCAAACAATATAAAAAATATAAAAAAGAATGGCAAATTCAATAGAAAAGCGATGTAGTCAGATGCTTATCATTTGTCAAATGACGGTGGGCGTGGCAGTTCAAACGTCCCTTAATAACCCCACCACTATACACTATCAGTCCCCACTCAAAACCCAAACTTACGCTGATAAATAATAATAGATTAATAATTAATTATTATTCACTTTTTTCCATTAATTAAAATAATTTTGCATTTAAATAATCTCACTAATTAAATCCTCACATTATAAAGAGCAAATCCATACCAAATTCAGTTAAAAAAAGATGAATTTTTACTCAAATAACTCCACTTTATATGAAGAGCAAAATAAACGTGACCGTACTGATTGAACTCTCGAACACAACTCTCTGGAAAAAAATATTTTAAACAATACTTTTCAATTTACGTTATTGTTAAGTAATTGGATGTTTCAACAAAATCAAAGGAGGCGTTTCCGAGAAAATATTGACCAAAAAAAGAAAAAATGAAATTCGGACTACGGAGATCTCCGGATTTATCCGGACCAAACTCAAAATATAAAATTTACCCAATTTAGAATACCTTCTCATAGAGTAAGACAAAGTAAATATTCCTTTAAATTACCGAGCTAACTAAATAAAGAGTATCAAACTGAAGTAATAAAATGAGTAATTTAAATAATGGTAGCAGTAATTAAGCAATAATAGAGTGGCGAAGTGATGAACCTGATTGTTTCACATTGGTCGCATTGGTCGTAATGGACTACTGCTTAGATCTATTTCTTAAGGTTGGGGATGACTGCAAGTGATGCCACTACCACTGCTCTAACTCGAGACTGTGGACTTCTCCGGTTGGAGAAAAAAAATACTATTCATATTTTAAAAAAAGTATGAAAAACAAGCAAATCTAACAGTGTAAACGGTGTTTAAATAATGGAGAACATTTTATTGCTGTGTATATCGAATTAAAAGTAAGGAGATATGGTAGTTTTATGATCCCGTAAATGGGCATTAATCAAATTTTATTGAGTCCCATAAAAAAAAGAAGGTAAAGGATTGATTGAATTATGTAACAAATCAGGTTTTTAATCATTTACATTTTTTAATCATGTTTGCCAACATATTTTCAAAACTGTTTTGCTGTTGTTATTGAGTCCCATAAAAAAAAGAAGGTAAAGGATTGATTGAATTATGTAACAAATCAGGTTTTTAATCATTTACATTTTTTAATCATGTTTGCCAACATATTTTCAAAACTGTTTTGCTGTTGTTATTGAGTCCCATAAAAAAAAGAAGGTAAAGGATTGATTGAATTATGTAACAAATCAGGTTTTTAATCATTTACATTTTTTAATCATGTTTGCCAACATATTTTCAAAACTGTTTTGCTGTTAATGAATTAAGATCACTGACTAGATGCTGCCAAATTTAATGGGGTTAGCTGACATTACAGAAGGTGCTATAAAAGGGTGAGTAACTGTAGATTCTCCCAATCGAGTTGAACACTGTTTATTAATTAAAGAGGATAGAACACAGAATTCTCTTACCAAAGTCAAATGCTGGAACCATTAGACCACCTGTGAGAAACTTGAAATATTCTTAACTTTAATAACTTTGACGAATTTAAAATGATTGTTCCATTAATTCTAAATCGATTAGGGAAGACTAATGTTCAGATGGGAACTAATTCAATGGAAGAATAAGGTTAATTATATTAGTTTTATTGCAGTCAAATATACATGAAGTATGGAGCAACCCAGCTAGGGGACATAGTAGTTGCACATTTAACGTCTCTTACAATCAGATTATGTGCTTGTTATGCTGGCTCGCTTGGAATGAAGTGGACGTACACAAAGGGTTTTAATTGTTCTTTAAAAAAATTTGGAAAAAATGTCGAAGGTCAGGTATATTCTCCTTTCCCAGCGATCAATTTGTCTGGCAATTCTTAGCAGAAGGCAGCAGTGTGTCTGATTGGTATGAAATTATTGTGGAAATAGCCACGAAGTGAGAACTACGCTAAAAGTAAATATTAAATAAACAAAGTGACAATAAAAGAATCAAAGATATACGATAACCAAGCTTAGATGTTCATTACTATTTACAGCTCTGTTTGCACTCTTCTCTGATATAAAATTCTAAAAAAATAAAGTATTTTATACATATGTTTTCATAATAAAATAACTGAAAATAAAGAAGATATTTTATATAAATGACAGTAAAAAATATGACGTCTGTTACTAACATGCACACAAGATAAACTGGTTTATGTTTTATCTCCATTTTAGGTTTACGTGCTCTAAATTCATGCATTAAAGGTTAACATCAAGTGTAACCTCTTTATCGTGATGATACGTGTCCCCCAGTATACATATGTATTCATTTACAAATATGTATGTACACAGTGTCGCATTTGTGCAAATAATCTGAAAAAAGCATTTATTATTTTTTTCTAAATAGTTCAAAAGTTTATTTTCATGGCGGTGGTTGTTGGTCTAGTGGTTAAGAGCCTGGCTTTGTATGTGAGAGATCCCTTTTGTCGAATCCCGTGTGAAAAAAAAATGTCTACAGTAAAAAGTATTTATGCATGTGTGACAATAACAATTTTTTAAGACTTTTTGTACGCAGAGGCTCAAATAACGTAATATCGAAGCCAATAAGCGAAGGATACTGTAGAAAAATTGACGACAACTAGCTCAGTTAACTGAATGTAGCAGCATCATGCTTAGTTGGAAACTCAGGAGTTCATCGAACAATGGCCGATCATTATCTTTATTGGCTATAAATAAAAAACACAGACCAATATATTCTCTTACATTGATCACAATTGAACATGTCCATAAAAGTTCGCGATTGCTGTATCTCTGTACTGTCTTCTGCGACGATGATCTATTCTGTGAGTTGCTCACATATTTGCAAATTGCTCGAAAAATGGCCTGAGCTGTTAAGATCTGTTCAGTATTCCTAATTAAGTAAATTACGACAAATTTAGTGCAATCAATCCCAAACAAAATGTCGCTGTAGAATTTTGTTAAATAAAATAAAATTAGCAAGACTCCGAAGTTAAGCCATTAACCAACAACATGTCAATTTTTTTAACAAATAACATACGACGGATACTTACAGGGTGACCAGAGTTATATGCTCCACCCACTTTTTTTTTTAACGGCGGGAAATTTCGAAAAATTTAAAAAAAAACACGTAAGTAATCATTTTTAGTCGTTTATTTTCAGTGATTGACCCACTTTTTTAAACCCCAATATCCCGAGATACAGCATCCAACTTTGTTTATTCAAATGGAACGTTATAGTTTTTTTTTTTTACATATTTTTATAGTACTTGAGCTCCTAAAAGAAACAAAAAAATTAAATCAGGTTTTTCAAAAGTTATGGTGATTTAAAATATGAAAAAAAAAATCAGTATAATGTCAAAATTACCTTTTTTTTAGAAAAGAATCTGTTCAAACTGGGCACCATGAACGGATAGGCAAGCCAAAACTCTGGACTCCAACACTTTGCTTGTAGCAGCACTTATGGTGGCAAAGTCATGATCTAGGCAGTCTAGAGTTATTCAACGTTTCAGATCTTCGACTGAAGCCACGGGATTAAGGATACTGTACACTTTATTTTTTAGGTATCCCTACAAAAAATAGTCCATTGGGGTTAAGTCCGGAGATCAAGGTGGCCATTGGATCGGACAATGAGTTGTTAAGCACTTTTCATGGAAATTTCTGTCCAGGTAACGTCGAACAACTCTCGCATTATGTGCCGGGCAACCATCTTATTGAAAATACATATCTAACCGCCGTTGTAGATGAACACCTTCAAGCAGAACTGGCAAAATGTCTCTTAAAAAAAAAGTTAGTTACCTTGCACCAGTTAAGTTCTCTCTGTAGAAGTATGGGCCGATTAGTTGATTTCCTAAAACTCCACACCAAACGTTTGTAGAAAAAACAACCTGAACGTCGAATAACTCTAGCCTGCCTAGATCTTGACTTCGCCCCCGTAAGTGCTGCTACAAGCAAAGCGTGGGAGTCCAGAGTTTTGGCTTGCCTATCCGTTGATTGTGCCCAGTTTGAACAGCTTCTTAAAAAAAAAAATAACGTAATTTTGACAATAAACTGAAATTTATTTTGCATATTTTAAATTACCATAACTTTTGAAAAACCTAACCGATTTCAAAAATTCTTTTTTGTTTTGTTTTTTAGGATCTCAAATATTATAAAAATATGCAAAAAAAATAAAACGTTCCATTTGAAAAAACAAAGTTGGATGTTGCATCTAGGGATATTGGGGTTTAAAAAAATGGATTAATAAACTAGACTAAAAATGATTAAATACGTGTTTTCTATTTTTTCGAAATTTCCCGCCGTTTAAAAAAAAGTGGGTGGAGCATATAACCCTGGTCACCCTGTATATGTATATTCTAAATTATATAGTCTAAGGATGGTTATAAACACTTTTAAATATAATAGTTTGTTATATAAAACAAGGCTATCACGGTTAGAGGTGATGAGGCGATAAAGTTCTCTTCAGTCTATATTAAATTTCAAGTTTATTCTTAAACTTTCCGCCTCTCAGGCGTATGCAGTTTCTCTAACAAAGTTCTTTATTAAAATAGTTCCTTAATAAAGCTCGGCTCAGTTACCGAGGAAAAAAGCTATCCGCTAAATATGTGAATATTGTTAATAAAAATCTGCTTATTTAATAGCAACGAACATACTATGATGACTTTTCTTAGTTTAGCCAATAAATTAATTAAATATTTTATTAGATTGTTATTTTATCAACTTTTTCGCAATATTGGAATCAGTTAACACAATGAAAGTCATTAGTACCAGTGAACGGTACTCATTAACGTAAGCACGTTCTTAAAGCGCCAAGTAACTGGTGGAAGTCCCCAGAAATTTCCTGAAGTAGAATAAACCATAAAGCGCATGGTGCAACACCCCCAAATGGTGCTGCTGAGATATGAACCGCAAAAAAGAAGGGATCCAACTTTAAATTAAAAAAAAATGCATTAAGCTTTGTATAAAAGTATCAAAAGTACTCAGAGATCAAACAAACCTTCCTCAGGGGTATTGAAATTAAAGGAAAATGTAGTCTCTGTGAATATTTTTCAATAATATCATTTGTGGCAGTTTTATCAGGATTGATAGGGAATACTTGAACAGGAAACCTAATGTTTAAAATGGCTAAACTTAAGTTCTTCTTGTGCCAGGTTAGTCTTATTGAAAGCAGGTTTTTCTAAATTCATTCAACACCAGGCAGGCTGCTATGAAATGGAACGTATCTTCCATTCTGGTTTAAATCACACTGAGAGCACCTATACGAGCACAAAGAGGGACAGCGAAACCTATTAGTGCAACTTGTTTCTAATGATCTTAAACCGTTAGTGATTACAATTAATCATAATCAGGAATTAGCTGAACTAGCTTGGAGAGATTATTACATTCCCTTTCAAGCGCATCAAGTGCACTCCAGTGCATTAGCTACTAGGACTGCACTAGGACAGCTAACTTTCATGAAACCTCCACC
Source organism: Rhodnius prolixus (assembly GCF_049639745.1). Classification (NCBI taxonomy): domain Eukaryota; kingdom Metazoa; phylum Arthropoda; class Insecta; order Hemiptera; family Reduviidae; genus Rhodnius; species Rhodnius prolixus. The sequence continues at coordinate 21,153,117 of NW_027411592.1, forward strand.
CAAGACTGAGAAAAACAGAAATTAAACAGACGTTATGATTTTCTACGATGTCTGTTTGAATGGACAAAATAAACTAATTCTGTATGAATACGCTGCTAAGACCGATCTGGACGTATTGAAGCCGAACTGTGCGGCTCTAGGAAACAATCCAACATGTATTTAAGAATTTATTCCTTTCTTCGGCATATTGCAAACGTTCCTTACTAAATATCAAATTTAGTTCTTCACAAAAACATAAATATCCCATTCGTTAAAAAAATGATCTATTTTCGCTTCTTGAATTTCCAAAATAAACCTACAGCTTATTTAAATCCTCTAAATCTCCTTAACAAAAACTTCTAGTTTTAAAAGTTAAGTATAAGGGTTTTAAACGCTAAAGGGTACACAAATCAACAAGTACCCAACATTTCATTAATACTTCTAGTATCATTTTTTAAAGAATTTATTAGATGTCACATCCCCTTAAGCTGGCCTTTTATCACCCATAAATATTTTTCTGTTAGAATAATAAAAGATGTATTTCATCATCATAGTATTAAAAAGGCATTTCATTTTAACTCTATTCCTAATTATTCTTGTGATTTATCTTTATTCCGAATAATTATCACATTAAAAAGAAAAAGGGGAAGTTAGAGTTGGTCTATAACTGTTGTAATTTGAATTAGGGAGTTAAAACTAAATTTTAGTCTTGAATTCGTCTTAAGTGAGCACAAATTACATAGTAAATAACAAATAAATAATACTTGGTATTATGAATCATTCATTTTCAAACTTTAATTTAATGTAGCCCTTTAATTGAGTACTTGCTATGAACAATCAGATGTCAAAAACAAAAAACGAAATAATCCTCTAAATCACTTAGGTCGCCACTAGTTACGCGACATCCATAACACAGCCTATTCAGAGAGTTCCAGTGCTTTCAACACGTGTCACTGCTTGTGGCACTGAGTCTTACAGGAATCTGAGATTCATTTATCTTGGATTTCTTAGCTCCAGAACATTCTCCCTTGAGGGTATTTCAAGCAATACATCAGAGTATTGGTTTCCCAAAAACTAAAAAAAACTTGTACATCTTGGAAGGTTCACTGGTAAAACACTTTCTTCTAAAAACCATCTAACGCTGGCACAACCACAGCTACTAATCGAAGTAGAATATTATGTAATTTCTAATCATCGAGTATATTTGGTGTACATCCAATAATATACGACTAGCAGACGAAATTCTTCTGACTTTGTCCAACTCTTACGACCAGAATTTATCTCTTTTCCTGGGCTTTATTTTTGTCCAATAGATCCTTTATAATTTATAGTCTTCCGAATCAGAAGACATTTCTTGTGAGTAATAAATTTCCTCTCGCCAAAAAAACATCCGCTTCTAAGTTTTCTTTATTCTCATCATATGATATCCTTAAATTTTGGCATGTAGCAAAATGCGTTTTGGATCCAAAAATAATTAAACATCTTGCAAGGGATCTAAAATGGGTGCATCAATTTGATGCCTGAAATTAAGCACGATAACAAAGCGAAAAATTAATTTCCTCATGGGGTAAAAATTTACAGCTTAAGAAGTTAAGTTTAAGGGTTGATTGAACGACAAAAAGTTCACTAATCAGCAAGTAACCAATATTTCATGTATTTTACTTGTGGTGAGATTGTTAATGAATAATTTATTATCAATTTGTTTATTATTATTATTAATGATATTAATTATAGTTATAAAAACTAAACGTCCACAAATGTGGCCAAGGGCGTTAAGAGATTAACTTCCGGAACATGTAACTAAGATCCTCTCTGCTAAGGGCCAAGATCACCTGATCGTCAGCAAATAACAAATTACTTATGAATAGGTCTTTCCTGATCACCATGTTGCCACACTTCTTTTGCCATTTGGTCAGGGCAATGTTTGGATTGAATTCAAACAATTTGAGGGACAGTGCAAATCATTGTAACAAACCTTTGGTTTTTGGGAATGCAATGGATACTCTATCTAGAGCCTACATTAACTTGAAGAGTGTTCCATCGCGTAAATTCCTTAGTTGGTTATTATTAATGGTTGCCCAATATTTGATAATTTGAGAGCTTTTCCATAACAATTTCCTTGGAACAAAATCGTACGCTTTTTCCAAATTACCTAAAATAAGCTAAATGTCTTGGGCCTCCTCCAACAGTTGTCTGATCGTAAAAATATTCTCAATGCAAGACCTGCCCGCGGTGAATCCACAGTGGTCTTCTGCATCTTTCGTTTCATTTTCCAATCGGATTTTAATTAATTTGGTAAGGATCTTCATTCTAGTATTGACCACACATATTCCTGTGTAATTGGCACACAAAATTTTAGTACCATTTTTATGGATCGGGTTATATATATGTATATCCTATCCTCATTTCATCTGGCATTTTCCTCCACTTTAATATCGTATTAATGAGCTTTGTAAGGACCAAACACACTTCCCTACTACCATATTTTAGCAGCTCCATATTAATTCCACCTGGGTCTGTGGCTTTCTCATTTTTACCCTTTTTTTTCGATTCCTGTTCTACATCTTCAACTGATATTTCGATTCTTATATTGAACTCATCCAAAAGTAGTAATCATGCCTGGTCGATGCGATTAATCCGTCAACGTTCTCTAATTATAGGTCTTTTAGCAATGTGCGTTTTTTGTGCTGAACCAGGTTTGATTTTGGGATCCTCTTTCCCTAGACGGGTTGCCTTACTGGCGGAAAAGTATAGGACAAAATAGGATAAAAGGAGGTAAAAGAGAGACAGAAAGAAGGACGGTGGTCGGGAAAAAAGCCTGAGTCCAAGGACAGTTGACTCAGGGTCTCTCTTTTAGACGTCTCTTACGACAAGCAGAGATGCTGTCTGTAGAGGTATTCTTACTCCCCATCCACTGGGAGATCATAACTAAATGACGTCGCAAATGAAAATACAAAAATTATTACTACGCTATTAGAATTGAGTAAACTGCCACTTTTTGACGCTACACAATTTTGTTTTACCTATTTAATCCGGATTTTTCTGCTATGGGTTTACGTAGGTCACTTCCTGTCACCAAAGTGTCTTCTCCGCTAGTCATCCTCTCTCAAACCTGGTCTCGCCATCAGCTGGTCGATTTCCTCCTCCCATCTCTTCGCCGGTCCTCCACGAGGGGTTCCACTTCCTTACTTCCTCCGGCCACCTTCCGGCGGGCAACCTCCTACCACGTAAGAATTCTCTTCTACAATTTTTCAGTAACTGTCTCCAGGACTTCCATCTCTCTCTCCTTACATCCTCATTCCTCTCTCTATCTCATCTGGTTTTCTTGATACTACATCTCCAATAATTCATTTCCACAACCTTCACCCTATAACAGACTGTCCGTGCGGTAGTTTCAAGTCCAAGTTTCTGCCCCGTATGTGAAAATCCCCAATTGAATTAAAAATCCCTTTTTTGTTTGCCTAAGAAATTACTTTATTCTACAGCATTCTCGCTGGTTTCCGGGGCTGCTCAGCTTATACCTTCACATTCTCATCGTATCCTCAACTTCTTGGAGTATTGACTCCTAATATTTAAACGACTCTAGTTTCCTACATTTTCATTCTTCACATTAAAGACAAACCTTCATGTCCTACAATAACCATATATATTCCGTTTTTATTTATTTTCTATTTTTTTATTCATCAATTCTAGATCTCCTTTAACGTGAGCAATTTTGCCAAACTGTAAAGAGATGTTTATTACCTAAAAGCTAGGCCAATTTCTACGCAACTTTTTATTCACAACATTAAATTACTTGCTCCATAATTTTAATAAACTTTAAAACTTTAACGTCCTAGTAAAAATACAAAAAAATGACGTTTTTCTGAATCTATAAAAAGCGCTTCTAGACGATGCACCGAGGGCTTCGTTTCTTTGATCCAAGAAATTCAACCATAAATTTGTGTTTGTTTCAAAATAAAGTTTTTTTACAAGTTTTAGAACTTAGTGAGGTAAGTTTGGGTTTAAGGTAGTTTTATTTAGTAACAATCTGGTGTGGAATCACCCTCATGATTTTATGTTCCGGCATTTCTCAAGATTCAAACTTATACATTACCTTCAACACCCAAATTTGAAATCATGTATAATCTTTAATGATATCCATTTTTTCGTAATAAATTTTTCTATTACCACTCTACTTCTCTGTGTTCTTGCTTATTAGGCAATCTATAGAAAGTGGAGGAGATATTGCTGGTAATAAATGTTTCGATCACTAAGTAATTTTATATATTCATTGCAAATAAATTTAAATAAAGTTACGATAAGAAGGAGAGTTAGTATTTGGTAATTGGGGAGAAATGGCACGCCTGTTTAGTATTCGTGCCATTGTCACCTCATTTTTATTACTTTATTATTTTACAACGTAAAATCTCAAAGGAATTACCAGACAATGGTTTGGCCTTTTAGTGTTCTAACTTCTATTTTTGACTTTTCTGCATTTATCTAAATAATACCCAAGGGAAGTGTTGGTTTTATTAACGCCAATCTCAATGAGAGATATGAATGCTCCAGGGGGAAATGATCTGATCCGATACAATGTTGAGCGTGTAAGGGGCACAAGATAGATAGAGATGGGGTACTCCTGCGTCAACGGGCCACTTACTTGAGGGTTGCCAGCTCCAAGTCAGAGTGTAGAACGCTTTCCTAATATTTACTACTGAGTTCTGTCCAGTTGACTGTGTTACTCCGTTGGTTATACTTATTCGGTTTGTCTCTTCGGAGTTGCAATTCTTCCTGCCTTATACGTGAGCAGAATGCTCCATATCTTCTTCAATTTGTACATCCTATATATTAAATGTTGGGCATGTGTGTGTGTGTGTAAGTCTCTGTTTTGTGTGTCTAGAAAGTTAGGGGCGGAAATGTTTGGTTTGGTTTCCTATCTAAAGCGCATGCTCAGCTGTGCCCACCCTTCCTCGAAGCGATCTTAAAAGCTGGCACCGCCGTTCTACATATTTAACCTCACCACAACCCTGAATAGTTAAGCGTACCAAACGCCTTGCATTATTCCTCAACCTCTAATGCATTTAAATGCCCTTTTAGTGAGTAAAACAGTAGTATGAGATATAAACTCCCAACACATCCTGTCAGCGAAGGGTAGGAAAGATGGGTTGCAAAGAGAGATGTGGTGAAATCGTCCTAAAACAGGTCACACTTCTCATGACAATTGTCGCGTCTAGCTCTAAACAACTGCAAGCCGGGTGACTAACTAGTGGCTCTAACTTAGCCCACTTTTGTCTTTCTGATGCGAACGTACCTACGTCGTATGTACATAAACAGCATATGTACCTACTATGCTATACAACAAACATACCAAAGTCAAACGTAATAACATCAATTCTAACTTTGGTTCCAACTAACGTTTATTGTCGTAAGCTAGTGTGTTGCTCAGTTCTCAATATACACATATATATTTAGAACTATTAAACTTCTAAGAACTATCCAGTAATATTTGATATTGCTAGCTAAAATCTAATTGCAAGCAATAAGAAGTTAACATTTGACCTAAAACTTAAGCAGTTCTCTTACTTTTAAAAAGAATTTTCGAGTCACTGAACGACAATATTGATTCTGTAAACTGGTTAATGTTTGCGAACAGAGGCGCAGCCAGAGTTTTAGAGATTAAAATTAAATAATGTTTACAGTCAAAATATGTGCGAGTAAAAAACTAAAAGTTTTCAAATAATGTTGAATAAAAAAAATCTAGTGTTAGCCTTAGACAAACGATTCACGTGGAACCCACATACTAGACTTAAAAGGCAAGCAATGACGAAACGTGCTAAACTGCTTTACAGACTTCTGGGGCGACGCTCTAAATTACCCATTGAACTCAAACGCTTAATATACAGCACTATTCTCAAATCTATGTGGACTTACGGACTAGAGCTGCGGGGTTCAGCCGAACCTACAAACATACGGACTGTACAGGAAATTTCAGTCAAAACTACTCCGACAGATAGTTGACGCTCCTTTCTTCGGTGACTAACCTCACTCTTCACACCGACCTCAACATCCCCTTCGTACACCAACTCGCCAAGACTAAATATCAAAAATTCCATACTGCTCTCTCCACTTGCTCCAATTCTCTTGTCTCTCGCCTCCTCTGACAATCCTCCTAACAATCGCCAGTGGCCCCGCGACTTCCTTGAGGTCATTATATCCCGTAGAGAATGCTACCACTGGGTAGTTTCTCTCCTCCTGCTCTTCACGTAACAATTAATCTTAGTACTTCCTGATTTACTTATTGTATTGTATATATGTATATACAGATAACTTAATAAATTTAAAAAAGAAAAGTGTTAGCCTTCACACAACTTATTAATCGAAAAGATTTTTTTTTAAACTTAGATTATTTTTAATAAATGCCCCTCAGCTTTCAGACCGATTCATTAAAATAAAAAAAAATTTAATATTCCCAAGATGTATGTAGCGTGTTTACAAAGTTAAAAGAAAATTGCTTGAATCGTTTTCGAAAACATTGCTGAAAACCGTAAACCTCTGCAGCTTTGTGGCATTGATTGCCTGATGGCTGTTTTCTTCACATTTTGAATTACACCCCACATTTAAATCGTACTAATTATTATTTAAGTGGTGAGAACGTACATTGCATTGAGTGGCACTTAAGGAAAAGCTTCCCTTCACTATTTCAATAAATATTTTATTGACTGTGTATTAGCAAAATTATTTCAAATAGTTTCAAGAAAATCTATTGTAGATGTTTTCTAGAAGATTGGCTAAACTGTCCTACAGCGGCATAGAAACATAGAAACATGAGTCTATCTGTTATCAGCATTATAATTATTGGACTTGGTTTTAAACTAGATTGTTGTCGGTTTCGATTGTCTATGAACTCCAGCCTGATTAGATCATGTAGTGAAGGGGCGTTTCTTTTCTGAATCGCAGAACTGCTAGCTAACAATTTCTTTTCCTTGATAAGAAATACTTATCATGTAAAGTGTTATTCCTTCTTTTTTGCGACAAGCCTACACAGGTTTGGACACGTTCATGCACCACATAGTTTTCTTGATTAGCAAGAGGCTCATGAACTCAGGTTCTGGCTAATAATAATGTACTGTTTGACCAGCCTCTGGCCTGCGGTTTCTATGACTATTCCTGCGTCCACGGTTTGTTCGCTGCATTACTACGCCATTATACTGTGCTGTTTATGGTTTAGGACATTTAAGGATACCTTGGGACCCTTATTGGGTCAATTAGGACTGCCGACTCATTACGCTGTTGTATGTGTCAATATTCATCAGTATCTCCATTCAAGCAGTCTTGCAATTACCTTCATCAGACTTTATGACTGGTAAATCCGCCTGAATAACTGAAGAAATTACTACTCTGGAATTGATTGCGCTTGAATTTTCGAACATGAACTATTTGCGATTTCTCAATTTCAGGTTATGTTGGCTCACAAACACTGATGTCAAGTTTTTCATCCTCTTAACCAGTCGCAAACCACAGACCATGACCACAGGCTTTCCATAGATTTCCCTACATCACTTCCACTCTCCATCTCCATTCCCAACCTCCTAGACTTGATGCCCTCCTTACAAAAACACTCTGGCCAGCCTCCTTTCCTAACTATTGTTTCGTTAAACATTTTTTCCTGATCTCTTCTAGAGCATTCTTGATAGGTAGTCGAACCAATGAAGTTGATTTATTGCTTCAGTGTCCAGTACATATTTCTTCATTTTTTTCCCCCTCTAAACATTTGTACCATATTTGTTTTTGATTTCCTAAAGAAGAGAAACGCCACAGTTATGATTGCATTTTTATGTGCTTAAATCTATAGCAGAGCTACCACTGAAATATGAATGTATTTAAAAGTTATAGCCGATTAGAATGAATGCGAGACAATGATTAGAAAAGGATTACGTGATTTTAATTTCGGTTAAGCTATAAGGATGGCAGGAATAGAGAGAACTGATCCATCCATTAGTTGTAGTTTATGTTAATATTGGTATATTAGTAGAGGGATGAATGTGTGAAGCGAATGTATTTATAAGTAAGAATGGAGAGTGAGTGATATTCTAGTGATAAGCATCTAGACGATGCTGGCTGTATGGCGAAAGCCAATGCCAAAAAAAAAGTAATTAAAAATTAATAGTAATAGTTGGCCATTACTACAATTTTTATCGCTTTCGAATTCGCAATTTCGCTAGCGAAATTACTTGGATCAATAAAAAATTTGCCTACAATCTGTAACTTCTCTTTCATTTTATTATTTCTTTGTGGTAGATTTCATTGCAATTTATTCAAAATCTTTGTTTTAGCAACGTGATTATTTAATGTAATAGCCAATTATTTCATTTATTAAAACTTATGTAAAATCCAAAACTGCCCTAAAAATAGCTTGCTAAAAATTCAATTTTATAAAAATTTAATTCTTCCTTCCTCACTGAAATCATCTGGGCAAGAAATACTTTTTCCTATTGGTGCAAAAAGGGATGTTAATTTGCTGTTTTCTGATTATTGCTCTTTGGAAAATTTACAAACATGGTTAACTTAAATTTCGATATTAACAATGTATTCAACACAGCCTGAGGTAAAAAAATCACCTACCCAGTATTGAGATACCGATGAAAGAGTACATAGATTTAATGTTCTGCATAATTCAGTGGTTGCAGAATGTGATTTACCTTTGGAAATGTCTGAACGTGATATTGTTGATGTTTTCCGCAAGAAGAATTCTGTTTGGTAGAAGCTTGGAGAGAATACATTGTAGAGTTTTCCCAGGGTAGATGGTTGGGGTTGGCTGGCAAGAGGAAATGGCGAGGCCGCTTCATATTATAACCTGCAAGGTTACCTTCCACCGCTTCATATTACAACCTGCAAGGTTACCTTCCGCCCCTTAAATTTCTTAACCTTAGTACTACCAGCTTCCATTTTGCACTTATTATGACAAAATTGAATTTTATAAATATCCCATTAGCGGCATCACCTTATCGCCATCACCTTATCATCACCATCATCTTAATCATTATTCCCCTCCCCAGTGCTCTTCACTTCCATTCCATTTTATCTTATCTAGCCGGCCTTCAACATTTTTTATTATTATTTTTATATTTACAAATATTTTTCTGTTTTAAGAATTAACAGAATCTAGAGGACTTTATCTCCTGGACACTAGAAAATAATTTCTCTTTCAGATCATAAAGATAACCCATATTTTGCCCCAGACGAGGTTCTTGATAAAACCAGTTCAGTGTTACTCAAAAGGAGAGGAATCGGTTAGTCCGCCTCAATTTTTTTTTTTTTTTGGTGTTGTATTTTTTAGTGGTTATTCTAGGTCAAAAATAAGTCGACACGTATTCAGCTCTTTGTCAGAATGAACCTTAGGAGATCGAAAAAAAAGAAAATTGAAATATGACTCAAAATATCTTTCAAGTAACAGCTCCTAGTCACTGAACTAAATGGAATTTAGGGTGTTTATAGAACTTTTAGGAATTCTAAATGAAAAACTTTGTGATATGTTTGTGGTTTTCCTACGATTTTAAGCAAAGATAAAAGTTTAAACATTTTTCTACTGGAAAGAGACACTATAGAGATTAAATTTAAAACTTACTATCTTAATTTTAAAATTAATTATTATCAATATCTTTTAAATGTTAAATGAAGTTTTAGGTACTCCTCGAGAAACCTTGTTACGTACTGCACTTCCGACATCATGATGCGGTGTTATTTCTCTGGATGGGGATGAATATTTTTCTAAATTGATTCAATTGCACAAAACTAATTGGTAACTTTCAAATATTCCAGTAGTAACTAATCAACAGCCGAATTACGTACCGCGGAAATACGAGGTGTGTTCAAAAAGTAACGGGAATTTTCGTTTTTTGAAAAAAATATTTATTTATTCATCTACATTAATATTGTCGCCTTCAAAGTAGTCCCCTTCGCATACAATACACTTGTGCCAGCGCTTTTTCCAATCCTCGAAACACTTCTGAAACTCGATCTTTGTGATAGCTTTCAGCTCTTTCAGCGATTCGCTTTTAATGTCATCTATGCTTGTAAAACGACGGCCTTTTAATGTTCTCTTTATGTTTGGAAATAGAAAAAAGTCACATGGAGCCATGTCTGGCGAATATGGAGGCTGGGGCATCGTTAAAGTTTTGTTTTTGGCCAAAAATTCACGAACAAGCAATGAAGTGTGAGCAGGTGCATTATCGTGGTGCAAAATCCATGAATTGTTTTGCCACAAATCCGGGCGTTTTTTTCGGATTGCTTCTTCACGCAAACGGCGTTGAACTTGTAGGTAGTACTCCTTATTGATTGTTTGACCTTGTGGCAAGAATTCATGATGCACTATGCCATTCAAATCAAAGAACACAGTGAGCATAACCTTCACATTCGACCGCACTTGTCGAGCCTTTTTCGGTCTTGGCGATCCAGAATGCCTCCACTGGGACGATTGAGCCTTAGTTTCGACATCATATCCCATGTTTCGTCACCTGTTATAACACGTTTCAGTAGATCCGCATCGTTGTCGACTTCATTGAGTGACTCTTAAGCAACTTCCATTCTCCGCTGTTTTTGTTCGAAATTCAACAATTTTGGAACAAATTTTGCTGCCACACGTTTCATACCCAAAACATCCGAAAAAATTTCATGGCATGAGCCAATTGATATGGCAACATCATCAGCGACTTCTCTGATTGTGATTCGGCGATCGTTCATAACCATTTCTTTCACTTTTTTCGCGTTTTCATCGGTTGTTGATGTGCTTGGACGTCCAGGTCGTTCGTCATCTTCAACGTTTTCGCGGCCATCTTGGAAACGCTTATACCACTCGTAAATCCTTGTTTTACTCATAGCAGACTCACCATATGCCTTTATTAACATTTCACACACTTTATTTCATTTTTTACGCAAAATTTAATACAAATTCTTTGATCCATTTTTTTTAACAAACAAAAATCGCCAAGCTCGAAAAACACGTCTAACCTTAACGGCTGCCACTTAAGAAGTAAACAATGAATATTACTGAAAATTTTATCGTACTTCAGGGGCATGTGTACCAACATAATAAAAAAAAAAAAATTACAATCAGACTCTCCAAACCCGCGAAATTTAAAAATTCCCGTTACTTTTTGAACACACCTCGTATTGAAATTACAATAAACAATTATGTATATAACAAAATAATTTGTAAAAAACTAAATTAAAGTATTTTTTAGCAATTTTAATTTATTTATTAAGTTTAATATTTTTAAAGATCAAGTGAATCCAATATTCTAAATTCAACAATCTACCTAAGCGGGCAGCCTTTTCAACCATTTTACATTTTAGTTTGCTTTCTAAATTATTGAAACGATTAATAAAGATATATTTTTGCACGCTTAAGGGAAGTGTTTTCATTTTCTTGCACAATTGTTCATTCTCTACGATCAATGAGAGAAAACCTTCTTTCCACACTAGTACAATGAATAACTAATAAAATACTGATTTTAAAATGAAAGTTTGTAAGAAGGAACCACGAGAATTGAAGTGAGATAAACATTATGTGAATTTTGTTAGATGCTCTTCTTCTAGTTTCCACAGTTTTATGAATAAAAAGTTTATTAAAGTAATCGTTTATTTTTTTCAGGCGGAGTTTAATGTTTAACTATCAATTAGATATCGTGGACGGAAGCGGAAAACTTATGTTTTACTATTAATATTTTTCTAACAAATAAAACGTTTCTATACATGGGATTCGAACTCCCACTGACAAACCACTTTTCAAAACATATAAACACTTGCCTCCAGTTTATGAATATTTTGTTGGGTTAAATAATGCATAAATTCGGGCCAGTTTAAATTGAATTGTGTCCATATTTATTGCAAGAGGATCATTGTTCTTTGGAATACAATTTATCTTTTTTTTGGAAAAATCGAAACTCGTTGAAAATTTGGCTAGGTCTGTAATGTTTGATTTTCATTAACTAAGGTCGATCGATCGAACTTGAAAGTAATACTTTAACTATGTTTTTCTCTCACTTTACACTAGCTGAGTCAGTATAATGATGGAAAAAAAGTGCAAAATCGGTCAGTATTTTGTCTTACAGTATTGACATAATATGTTGAACGCAGCAAAACTTTATCCCAGTCTATGCAATACAAGCTCAAAAGAAGATAGAGTACCTACTGCTAAATTGGACCCGTTCACAAATCCTTGATTTGCTTCGGCCGAAAAACACAATTTTCTTTGAACTGAAAACTCAATTGTTTCCGGATCGATAGATGACGTCTGAATCGCCGAGCCGACAATTTTCTCTTTAAACAAAATGGTGTTTTTTGACTACAGTCAATCATTACAAAAAGTATGTTTTATTTTTTACCTTTAAAATGCTGAAAATGTAAATTTAGCAGCGTAATAATTACAGCTGAGTTTCACACAAGATGTGTACATACTTGCAAAAGAGAAATCTATCGTTTAAATGGCTTTTAATTTCCTAATTTACTTTGGAATTCATTAAATTAATGAGTATAAAATATTAACTTGTATTCAACAAAAATTTGTTAGCTGAATTCTCCGTTTTTTTCTGTTTAATTTTACCTCTAAGGTAGGTGTTAATTTGGTTGCGGCTAAAAGGTAGCTGTAATTCCTCTTGGATTAGAAAGAGTTGGAGTAAATGGTACGAGGCTATGTTGAAAATTTCATTTTCTCAGGATGAGTTAAAGGGGCGTGATGCTGGGTACTAAGGAGATGGTGAAGGGGACTGTTCGCGTCCCCTGGACCCCCCAGAGGGGGTGGATGTAAAGAAGCCGCACCGCCATCTCACGCAATAACAACCTTGCCTTGCTCAAAGTAATAAAAATGTATCTTCAACAACAAATGTTGGTCCCAGGCTGTCCTGTAAGACATTTTTAACAATTATCTTCTATAGCCAACCCTATTTTTCTACATTCTTTTTCATCATTCTCATATCTGTTTTTCCACACGAGGTCGCCTGTTTACCTTCACTCTGGCCCAAGCTCATACCCACTAACATTACATTAATTATTTCTTACATCTTCTATTTGTAGCCATTACATGGTTTTTAATGTTGTGCCATCCACACAACGAGGTATTCAGAATTTTCGAATTTTATTTCATTTTTCTTTTATCCCTCAATCTTTAATAATGTTACAAATCTCCAAAGTACTCTTGCTTTCTTTAGGTTTCACCAAAGAAGTAAATTCCATACTACAACATTTGCTGAATAAAATTGGACATTATCCAACTTAGATAGATTTTCATTTCTGATTTATTTTTCAAAGCAAATGTTCACAAAGCTGTGGCAAGCAGATCAGCCTCTTAACGTTTCCAAGACATTCTCTTATTGGGAATCTCGTGCTTCAAAGTCAGAATAAAATACATATAATAATAATTTAATAATACATAATTTATTATACTTAGAAAGAAAGAACTGAACAGACGATTCAAACTTCTCTCTAGACTTCTCGACAAACAATCCCAACTTTTATTAAACAATAAACGACTTATCTACACCGTGATACTCAAACCTGTCTAGACATGCTGAATGGAACTTAAAGTTCAGCCAAAGCTTCCGTTATCTATCTACAGAATCCAATCCTTCCAATCAAAAAAACTCTGTCGAATCGCTAAAGCTTCTTGCTTTGTTTCTAACTCTAGCTTGCACCGAGATTTCCTTGTTCCCAATCTTTCTGAAGTTGCAAGATCCCGCTAAATTACGTTTCACGCTTCAGTTTCTTTATATCCTAACCCGCTGTGTATCCTAACTAACAGTATTACCAGCAAATCCTCCAAGACGGTTGTAGCGCCGATAATCGTGCGATCATAATGAATTAAATGCCAATGCAAAACAGTATAATGTTATTCTTTGGGAGTTTCACCATTAGGTGAATGCACCATGATAGCTAAGGCTGGCAATGCTGCTAAGGTATTGGTTTCGATTTTCGGTGTAGGCCTTAAATTTTACTTAATAGTAAAGCATGTTTGCAAGTCGCCTTCGTCTACGACACTAAATTAGTCAGTTGGACGATAAGCCTGCTTGAAAAAAAATAAGCATTACTTTATTTTATTACTACTCTCATGCTACTCATGCATTTATGCTGTTAAAATGTTGCACAGATTCACTTTTTTCATGCAATTTCGATGTAGTATACAGTTTTAATATCTATAGTTTATTTAAAATAAAACATTATTTATTTAAATTAATTTAGCAGTATATTTTAAAATTAATTAATTAATTAGTTTATATATTTATTTATTTTGCAACTGTAATAGATACAACAAGCAAAAGAGATGAGAGTAAGGAAATGGCGCAAATACACGTGCATGCATATATATACACTTACATACACATGCATGTGCGCCAAGAGGCGTGAGTGGAGTGAACGACGACCATCCAGTGATGGAAGCCGTTAGTTCGCCAGATTAGCATGCTTACGCAGCAACCATCCTAGGAGATCGGCGTTGGGTGTTGAGATAGTCGCAAGGCCATCGCCGCTTTAGTCTACGCTGTGGATTTGAAGGACTGTCTAGATTTGAGTGGAGTTTTGTGTAGCGAGATTGGGCTATTTCAGAGACGAGTGGATATTTAGATCAGAGTGTATTGTGCGATTGGAGATGTAGAAGGGAGCGTTAACTATTGCTCTTAGAATTAGGGACTGTAAGGTTTGAAGTCGGTTCATGTTCGATTTTTGGCGCTTCCGTAGAGCTGTATTCCGTACGACTAAAATTAATTTTAATTTAAAATTATATTGTTCGTATTCGTATGATTATTGTAAAATTCAAAACTTATTATTTGCAGAGGTGCATAAAACAGTGATTAAAAATTGTCCAATCGCTAGCGATTAATAATTGAACTACCTTCACAAAATTTAGTATCAAATAGGTCCCTCTATTTAACTATTGCAAGTAATAATAGTAATGAAAATAATATTTTTTAAATATTTTTCTTTTATAAGGAAATATCATCACAAATTTATTATTTTCTTTAGAAGAACCCAATCGTAATGCATTGGAAGTTTGTTTTGGTATTAAGCAAATGTAGAACGCTAAACCTTTAGCCGATAGAAGAAAATGCGTTATTTATCATCAGATGCCGATCTTTCAAGATATTAGCTGGCTTTTTATAGGGAAAGAGAAGCTGTTTTCTTTGAGCTCACATAAGAAAAGGGAAAATATAGCTTGTACGTACAAGTTGTGTATAAAAGAGTATTCTTTTCTTCTTGGAATTTTCATTCTATTTGAGGCTTAGAAACGGAGGCAGGGAAAGAAAGAAGCGAACGGTCTTATTCCGCGTACAAGAGCTCCAGGCAACTCTCCCTTCTTGCTTCTCCAGTCTGTGCCAGTGGCAACACCATCTAGACACCCCTTCATTACGGCTGGCAGAGGCAGACGGATCTTGTATAAATATATTCCTTTTCGATGTAAATTGAAAACAAGGTTCTCTTGCCCTCTGCAACCGGGTCAGCTGTATTCAAGCCTCTTTCCTACCCCTCTCCTAGCAACTCTACACCAGCACACTTTCTGCTGTTCGCAAAGAAAATATGCTAACTAGATCCAAAGAAAAGACCCTGTCGGCTTAGCCCAGACTTTGGCTCATTTAATGCGGCTTGTTTTCTATTCAAATATAAAAGCATAGTAGAGCTGCCCCTACTGAGTAACTTTGGAGTAAATCAAGTTTTGATTATTAAGAGCCGGCTGAGATTTAGAAAGCAAACTCTTCCAGAATTACTGTTCAGATAATGCTCAAGATGTACTCATTCTAAAAAATTGGTTTGAACTCACAGATGATTTTCTTCTACTAAATTTCACAAAATTTTTGGCTTTTAAGTTTTTGTTAAAACTATACACCGGCCTACTTGCCCCAATAAGGGCGTACAGAATGCAGCTCTACGGAAGCGCCAAAAAATCGAACATCAACCGACTTCAAACCTTACAATATAAAATTCTAAGAACGTTCCCTTCAACGTCTCCAATCATACGAGTACTATACACTCTGATCAAAATATTCCTCTCGTCTCTGAAATAGCCCAATCTCGCTAAAAAAACTCCACTCAAATCTACACAATCATTACAACCCTCTGATCCACAACATGTCTTCCTTCAAATCCACAGCGCAGACTAAAAAGTGGCGGTGGCCACGCGACCATCTCAACATATAACGCCGACCTCCTAGGTTGGTTGCTGTGTAAGCTTGCCAATCTGGCGAACTAACGGCTTCCATCACTGGATGGTCGTCGTCCACTCCACTCACGGCCTTGGCGCACATGCATTTGCGCGTACGTGTATGTACAGATACGAGTATATATACGTTCACGTGTATTTGCGCCATCCCTTATCACTCATCTCTTTTGCCTATTCTACCAGGATACAGTTGCAAAATAAATAAACAAATTAAAATTTTTTTTTGTTCAAATTGGAACTTTCAATACATATTTAACCCTCCAGCACGTTGGGTGCTGAATTTGTTCATCTTACCCCTAACTTTGTTCTTTCTTTGGCGGAAGGTAATCCAAATGCTTTCTTTGTTAATGCTATATTTCCATTCACTCACCTTGTGTGAGAAAATGGATTTTTTATTGTCATTTCTGGTGTTATTTATAATGAAATATCAATTTGAATCAGACACAGTGCATTGAGTTCATTACTGCATCCAGTTATGTAAGTGTTTTTTGTTTCGTAGATCTACATTTATTAAAGAAAAGGATTACAATCAAATTTCACGAGAACTTTGCGATGTTACTAAATGTTGATTTATGGAATTGAAATCTGGTTTTAGAACCCCAATTTTCAGATGGTTATGAGGAAAGAGTTCAATGCTCAGATAGCGATACCTATTCGGAAAAAGAAGCAGTTTCAAATTGAACTTTGAAGCTTGTGATTTAGACTTCATTGTAATCTGATATTTGTTTCATATATTTCTTTTTTCTTTCTGTTTGGTACCATCCACTGTTTAATTAATAAGAATTTTTCATTTTATTATTGTTATTTAATATTGATCGAACACAACTCCGACATTGTAACGATGTATTTCTATTACAATAAATATATAAATAAAATCTAGAGGAGTCCTTTTTCAGGCGTCCTTGAAAAGGTTCGGTGTACTGTTCTATGAACTTTGGGTAAACTAAACTACAAATTAACAAAACTGAACAAAAAGCAACCTCTTGTTATAAAACTAATTTTAAATTGGAATTAATCATCATTTATAAGACAAAAACTATTTTTAGAAGTGAGAAAATAATTGCAATATAAAGTGAATATGAGGGATGCATCCTAAAGTACGTATATAATATAGGCAGACAATACTCTAACAAAAAGAGCAGGTTAAAGAGCAATCTCATTCGAGTAGGCTGTACGATATTGCCTCTCTACGCTGATAATAAATTATCTTTATGTGAAAACTTGTCCACTATCATTTAGATTCCCTTTATTAACAGTTGAAGCAATTGATTAATTCAATTTAAGTCCGTTATCTGTGTTAAGATTGAGTTAATACTGGCTCCCTAGACAATTGGGCATTTAAATAGTTCAGATATAAGATAATATAAAGGTATGAATGAATGAATAAATGAAATTTCTATGCTTAAGTCGTAAAGACTGTACGGGAATTCGAGTGATGGTACTTCTCGTTCAATTATTACAATTTTAAATAAATAAATGACAAAACAAATATAAACTTTTACAAAATAACAAAAAAAATGCAAATAAGAAAAGATAGAAACAAAATAAATCAGAGAAAGTTACACTGATTCATTCATTAAATAATGAAAATAGGAAATGTTTTTCATTTCAGATACACAAGGTGGCATTGGCAGTGACAATGAATATTTTTTTCTTGAAAATTTGAGTAAAACGGAAGTTGGTAGATCGTTATGGGGTGCTACTTTGGGCAATCATAAAATGATGAATGTTTAGTTGAGTTACAAGCAGTAAACAATCAATTTGAGAGTCTAGTCTGTAAGTCCAATAGGTAAATTTGATGCTCGAGATACGCAGTTGTTCTTATGAAATATAATACTGAAGATCTCTTAAAATATTGAAAGTGTTTATAAAATAAAGACTTTATGAGAGCTGATTAATGCAATTCAGATCTCTAAACTTTACTGATTCATTAAATTTGACTAGAAAAAATGCAACTGCTTTCTAATTGCAACAGCATTGAATAATACTTTTAAACAAACTGTCGAAGTTGAATTATCCAGTTATGCATACCAGTTATGATTTTGTTGTCAAGGATTAGCATTTTAGTGACAGATCGTTATGGGTTAGTGGGTGTACTCCCTTTTTAAAATACTTAATTTGAATATAGTTTTAAGAAACAGAATATCTACATTATGAGAGCCGTTCTTAAACCTAATTATGAGATGAGGAGTAGTACTACAGAGTTGGAACAATATTCTATAGAAAGGCAGAACACTGCTCTCTGATTGATCAATGAAATTCAGCATCCAGGGATTCTTGTAGCAGGAAATTTAAAGATACGGCATCATTCAGTCTTCTTTTTTTGTTTCCTAAGATTTTGTTTTAGTCTTAGCACAGGCACCAAGACAGTGCCAACAGCCAAATTAATCCTGAGATACTACACCTTGATAGATCGGTTAAAAAGATATGAACTGCTAAATATTAAACCAAGGTGATTTTACTCTGACACTTCTGATAATTTCTGTTTATTTTAATTCATCTTTCTAGAATATTTTGGACAATCCCCAGTGTATTATGTTTAGCTTCGCGTTGTTGTTTTGCCAGTATTTACCGAGTGAATCCATTGTTCTCTGCACATCTGTTTGGGAATCCGCATTCATCGAGTCGACGGCTTACATTAACAATTAATAATGCGGAAAAACTCCACTTAACCCGAAATAATTCCTTTAAATCGCAGATAAGAAAAGGAAATATTAAAGGAGAGACTGTTTTTCGCTGCAACGCCTCTCTGAATCGTGTGTAAGCAATAGTTTAAATTTAGAAATTTTGTTTTAAATAATTTCTGAGACTGGATTTTTTGCTTCTTTTGAAATACTTAAATCAGCATCAATAGTCTACATAGTTAACATCGAATATTGGTTAAAAACATCGAATATGACTGTTATTTAACCAGTTAAGTGAGGAATTTAGTTTTAAAGACCCCCCCCCCCCACAGTGTGCGGAATTAAAATCAGACAATGAGCGAAACAACCAAAAGTTTACAACATCGCAATAGACACTGCAAGCACTTTTTCTGCAATCTCTGGGGCTTGAGACTACAGAGCATTCTGTGCATTTCAAAATCTTGCACCGCTTTACGTATGCATTGCTCTAGTTAGCTAGGGACGCAAAAAGAGCTTTGAATTCTGTGCAAAATGAAATCATGCTCGTACTGTGGCATGAATCTCTATCTAAGGTAAAAACGGCATTGCACAAGGGTTGAGAGCTTCTATTTATGTGCGTAATTCCCAATCTCTAATGTGGAGACCAAACATGTACTAACCACTTATCATTTGGCTGACTCCCACCAACCCCCTCCGTATAAAATACTTGGCAGTTCTATTGGTAAGATAAAGGAAACATCCCACCAAATAATATTCTCATTGTATTTTATTAAAATTTCGGTATTTTATAGTTAATTAATGGCAATTTTACATTTTTCACGACGAGTATATACGTTGAACGCACCGTAATAGAGATTTGGTTTGACGTGTATACACGTCAAACACGCTTAACTGGTTAAAAGAGAACCGATTTTCGATTAAATCTCAAACAAATGAAAATTACAAAATATTATGCCTAATAAATTCAACTAATTACTCTCTAAGCATTTGCCAATTATTAAATTATTTGACCCTAAATATAGTAATCAATAAATAAAATAATACTAATAAATACTGGTATAGTTTGATTTGGCAATACTCCAGGCTAATTTTCAGTTGATCATAAAGTGCAGATATTTAATTTATGCGATATTTTGAGTTTATATGATTTTTCAATATGATCTCCTTTTGGCAAACATGTACCATTTAGCTGCATATTTTATTTATTTACAAAAATTATTCGCTGTTTTCTACAGTACTTGCTTTGAGATACTTCCATCACTGGTTAAACCAATAGTCCATTTTCATATTTTAAAGATACCTTCCAAAATAATTTTGGGTGCTTATCTTTCTCTACAATAGCAACAGCAATATAAACAAAACAAAAGTATATGTTGCTGGCCTGTTATAAAATATTTAATAAAGAGAAAGAGAAGGCCGTATTTGAATAACGAGATAAAATTAAATATGGAACACCAGTGTGGCGCGGCAAAGAGAATTGGGCCAACGAGATATACAAAAACTCCTCCAGTTACCTCCCTTTGTGGACCGAACCTATCCGGGGGTCATGAAAATATGTGACACAACCAACATCTGCCTTAACAACCGGACTGGACTAACATCGTAAAGTTAGTTCATTTTATATGGGTTAGTTCCACAGGATTTCTTTTATTCTAGGCGCTCAGTAATTGAGATTATTTGTGGCAATAATTCGGACTGTTTATTGCTTTGCGTTTATTTTTCCTTTGTTTTCATTTTTATGAAATATAAAATTATCGCGGTTTAATCTTTTGATCTGCTTACATCCCCTTCTGCTTTTGCTCCATATCAATTCGCTGGATCTGAGAATCTTCCTGAATGGCAGTCAATACATCCCTGTCCCTCTCAAGATTGTCTCTTCCCCATAAAGGTACATTTAGAGCAAACGTTCAAACACATGTTCTAATACCATCAGGAGCAGTACTCCCAAATTCTATCCCCATTACGAGCATTCCTGAAAATTTATTGGAATGCTCCCTTTGTTTTTTTAAACAATTGTTGTAAAGAAACATGCGTCCATGTTCTTTCACCCGGGAATCACCCGGCCTAGAGATTGGAAGAGCATTCTAGCCAGTTGTTAATTTTTTTTCTCCAAAACTTCTTTTCAAAATCCCTTTTGGTGTCCTCTGAATCAAAAAAAGTGTTTTTTTCAAATGGTCTATATACATGTGTATGTGCTAATTGAAAAACAAAAACTTCTTCAAAAGGAAGTCCAAACTTAATATTTTGGTTAGATAATACGTGGGACCGGAAGGAAAGTTAGCGGTCAAAATATTTCAAACGGAATTACCAAATTACTGAATAGTTTTTCAATTTCTTTTTTTATTTGAGATTTTTCCGAAAGCAGTTCTAACGACTTAGCACCTCATTGCCCACATAAAAGTCTATAATTTCTATTAGAAACATTTTTCCTTAAAAATCTGTAAACTTTGGTCTTTAGACATCCCTACCATTTTAGTGTCTAAGAATGTTTTATAGAACATTACAGATTCTCTCTACACTTAGTTCTAGATGCATCAATTTATTCATAAATATTTTGTCTGCATAAATTGGTAGTAAGAGTTTACCTAGGAGTGTAGGAGGCTAGAATGAACTGCAAAATGTTGTTTTATGGGTAAACGCCTGTTCGCAAAAGCGTTCGCGGCAACAACATTCTAAGGATTACCGTTTACAACAAACGAACACAAAATACAGTTCTTGTTGTTGCTCTAGGCTTATTTGTAAACGTAGTTTTAGGATTCCTCCCTCACATTCTGCCTGCATCGTGACTTTGATCTCCCTCCCTTCTTGGCATTCTGGAGTTTACCCCTACCACCATCTCAGCCAAATATTCATTCGAATTTCTTTGTCTCCTGTTAGTGCTCTGCATCCTCTTATGCTGTTATCTTTTCCATTTCTTCTTCTTTTTTTCGGCACTGTGATTCTTTTTATGCTAAACTTACTGGTTAATGTTAAAAGAGCCTTTTAATCTTAATCTATTAAGCAGTAAAGTTCGATTAATTGATTTCAACGAAAACCTTATTCTGGGATCCGCTATTGATCCCTAAAGTTAGGTGTCGTATTGGAGCTTACGGCAATTTTTTTCGGTGGACCTCTGTTAAAAACCGTAGGGATTTCATGCAGTTGATGAACTATAAATTTGCTAGCTTAAAATATTTAAGAGTGTGTGTTACCGAGTAGAATGACGTTAGCTTAGACATTAAGGAGAGAGTTGCAGCAAACAATAGGTGTTACTTCGTGATTCACAAAATGTTACGCTTTAAAACGTTATCTACTCATATAAGACTCGTATAAGTGATAAGGCCAGTAGCTACTTACGCTAGTGAGGCGTGGATATTGATCAGGGAATACGAGCGGGCCCTGAATGTCTGGGAGAGGAAGATCCTCAGAAAGATTTTTGGGCCATGTGGAGCGGATGGAACCGGAATGCTTGCTCAGAAGGTTGCTTTGTGGCACTCCAAGGGATCGACGTCATCGCGAGAGGCCTCGTATGAGGTGTCTGGATGATGAGAAGGCAGACCTGAGGAGCTGGGGCGTGCGTAAATGGCGTTCTAGAGCTCACGATCGAGAGGAATGGAGGAGGCTAGTTGAGGAGGCCCGGGTCCTTTCAGGTCTGTAGCGCCTTAGAAGAGGAAGAAGGGATTCCAAAACGGATATTTCTGGTGAAGTCCGTTTTACTACAGTTAGAGAAACTAAATTACAGGACATGATTACACAAATACTCGTATACAGGGTGTCCCAAGCTATATGGATAACGACTTTTTCTCGGTAACTAAGGTAGCTAGAAAAAAACTAAAAAATACGTGTTCCCTTAGTTTTTTGTTAGGAATCCAAATTTACTTTGCAAATTTTGTTCGGTGCTTCCAGAAGCGAGATACAGGCACCAACTTCATTTTTTCAAATGGGATGGTGCGGTTTTTATTTCAGGAATGGATTCCTCTATTTTTTTTAAAGAAAAATTTACATGAACGGTTTTTTTCTGTGAGCGATATTTTAGAAGTTATGAATGAAAACATGATTCTTATAAGAAATGTCAAAATGATAATATTATAACGGTTTTTTGATTGAATAAGAAGAAAAGTACTATTTTATTATAAATTTTACTCCTCATTAATATTACAGATCATGCTCGAACTGGCCTCCACCATTAGAGATGCATAGACATGCTCTTTCCCTCCAATTTCCCTTTCTGCCAAAGAAGTAGATTCGGCTTTAACTGAGTTACAGGCATCTATTATTCTTTGCTTTAGTTCATCTACAGATGCAATCCTGGCTTGATTCTGATGCACCTAAATTTAGAAATGCTTTTAGGTAAGCAGAAATAAGGAAAGAAAGAAACAAGTTATGAATAATCACCTTGTTTTTCAGGTATCCCCAAAGGAAATAGTCCATAGGTGTCAAATCCGGTGAGAGAGGTGGCCACTGAATCGCCCCCCGTGTCGATATAACACCATCAGGAATGTAAAGAGATATCTCGATAGGCAATTTGATGGGCGTGTTATATAGACACGGGGGGACTTTTTCTCGGAAACTAAGATAGCTAGAAAAAAACTAAAGGAACACGTATTTTTTAGTTTTTTTCTAGCTATCTTAGTTTCCGAGAAAAAGTCGTTATCCATATAGCTTGGGACACCCTGTACCCTGTATATTTAGGACTATTATTTTGTTAAACCCAAAAAATCAAACAATACATGATTTTTATCAAATCCACAACAAAGTTCCTATGGATTTATGGCAGCAGATGAATCTACATAACACTCAGAACGCGGTTCGAGAATTAAAACAAACTCTCGCATGAATCAGGATGCTGGAATATAGTTTTTCTTGTGGAATCATGAGAATCTTGCGAACATCTGCAATATGCTCTGATGCTGTGTGCAGGGACAGATGAAAACGCTAAAAGTTAAAGTTAAAAATTCCACAAACACTCTATAAAACATAATGAAAGGCCTCTACACTCAAGCAAAGATTACTAAATAAAGATCCTTGTCTTAAAGATGCTCAGAGTGAGTTAGTGTGCGTAAGAGCGGACCTCTCTCACGTGCTTGGTAAGTTGCAGCACAATCTGGAAGTTCTCATAACGTAATCCAGTTGGTGAGTTCTTTACACAAGTGCTTCTAAGATAAGTATTTCTTTTACACTACCATTGTTATTTACAAAATGCACATGAAGACTAAATAAATAAATAAAAAAAAATCTATTCTCGACAATTTCTTTCCTCAGTTAATGTAAACAAATATTCTTGAAATGTGGATTGTAACTAAAAAGATATCTTCAATAATATGTATTATGTTCTCTGTAATAAATGTGATAAAACAGTTAAAAAAAATGTACACATTACAACTATCCGGTTTTACGTCGTTAAAACGGCAAGAAAATATCTAATGTTAAAAATATAGAGCATGTTATTGATGCATAATTAAGTGGTTGAATTACTGTTTGCGTTGTTGAAGATTCCATGGCAGTTTAGATCTTACTCGCCGGCGGCCAGTTTTGTCCGTGGAGGAGGTATTGATCAGCTTCTGATGTTTGTAGCAGGAATTTATGTGTTATCTTCTCTATGAGCCTTTGAGTGTTGATACTTACAGTTCTCCCTTGGCTATACGCACTTCTTTCTTCTTGAAATACCAGCAACATGTCCATTGCAGGCTTATTAGATCCTACCCAGTTACGGCAAGCTTAAGTTAGTAAAGATTTGAGTACTTATAGTAAAGCATTGTGATTTTCAGAGAAGTCTGGCAGTTGATTAGGGAATAAGATTGTCTAGGAGTGTGATATGCCTGTATTTATTTCCATGTTATGCGTGGGCTTCTCGTAAGATCACGTTGTAAACTAAGATAATGTTTCAACTGTCCTGGTCCATTGTACTTCACAGGTTTTTTTTTTTTAATTTAAGGCGAGTCAACATGTGAGGTCGTTGACGCCCGGAGCTTTCTTTACTGCACTTGTGGCCTCCGGTCAGTGTTCTTTCCAGAAGTGAGCTGTAAGTAGCCCCTAGGAAGAGAAAATCTAAGGGCCAGCAGATGGATTCAAACCACAGGATCTCCGCATTAGACTTTTATCCAGTACACTATCCACTGAGCTAATCTTTGTACTTTTGTATATAGTTGTAGTAACATACGAGTACTTTACTTTTTACGTAGAAAAAAAGTTTTATACTCTACTTTTATTTAGCCTCTTGATTTGTCTTGTGTACGTTTATATCGCCATTCCCTTTAGTGAAACCCGTCCAATAATTTGTCTAATGATGTTTGTGTGTTACCTATTCCTTCGGCAAGCTGTTGAAATCTTAAAAGAATGGGTGATATTTTCTGCTATTCTTGTAAATAGTACAAGTGAAGTTGAATGTGGGTGTTGAAAGTGAATAGAATGGAACCATAAACTGGGCCCTGAATAGCTCCAGCTCCGATAATTCTTCCAGTAGCGAAGGTTGTATACAGTCTTGTCTTAAATGTTCTAGGGTGCAAAAATAAAGTTTGAATAGCTTTCAGTAAGAAGATGAAAGAGATTGAATTGTCATAGTTTGTTCAGGTCGTACTGAGTAGAATACTCAAGCTACATCAAATATTATATACCGTCGAGTTCTGATTCCATTTGAATACCTAGAAAAGGACGATATGAACGATTATGTGAGTCCTTTTAAATTTTAAATCTTTGAAAAAACAAAAACTATTTAAGATATCATTTGCATTTTGATTTCGTCTTTTGCCAGATGGAAGTTACCTCTATGAACTTGCAAGTGAGATCTACACATTAATACCTATTATATATAAAAATTCTAAATAAATAAATATATAGAATTTATGTATATACAGTCGGCAGATGTAGAAAACTGGTCTGCTTCTGCCCAAACGTTGCAAGCTGACAACAGCGTGTTCAGCAGGAGATAAGGTTTGAAGCTGTTCAACACCTTCTCTCTTGATTCCAGTTCCTACTGTCCACTTTAGCCTTCGAGCAGGATCAACCAGGATTAGACTTAGTATCAGTTCGGTACTTCTGTCTTTCATTTTGTCCCACGTTTTGGTTTTTTTGGAGATTTTTTTTTATTTTTATTTTTGTCTTCAAATTAAAAGAATACTTGTCTCTGGCATGTGCTAGGCTGTTATAATTAGTGTAGCTATCAAATCTTTAAAATATTTAATATTGTTTGTAAAAAAAAAATTGAATTATTTTATAAAATTTATACAGATTCATTACAGTCACACAAAGAGGCACTTTGTTTGCTTAAGAGGCTATAATTTAAAAAACTTCTTAAAAACAAAAACAAATAAAGGAAGTTTTTGGAAGAACTTCTGTTGCAATTCTTAAGGTTCAAACTCTTAAATTTTGTTTAAAATATGTATTTTCAAAACTAATTTAACTGATACTATCACAATTTTCTCCAACACATCCTTCATAAGGAAATAACCTTGGAGGAAAGTCTTACCACCATTCTTCTTCCGGAACTGCCTTAAAACGAGCTTATCAAGAAAAATGATCAGAATAAAAGTAATAGACCTATGTACGAGTACGAATCGTATGTGTAATGTAAATATTAGGAGCGGAAAGAATCGTTTAATCGTTTCGAAAAACCATTAAAAAATATATATACAGGTATATTGGTCAAATAAAGTGGTATTTTCAATTAAGAGATTTTATTCATTAAGTTATGGTTTAACTCCCACAGGGGTTTGAGGAAAAATGAAAATAAAATAAATAAATGTAAAATTCAGCTTCAAACGTTTTTAAGTTGGTTCCCACATACAGACACTTACTAAAGATTTACTTCCTAAAAACCGTATGTGTGTGTGCCTTCAGTAGAAATTTAATATCAAAAATTGAATACCATCGCACCAGTAAACTTACATTTAACCTTCCGTCACACGCGGGTCATCTGACAGATTTAACCGCCAAATATTTTGCTATATTTGGATAGCAAATAAAGAGCGCGTATAAATATATCTTTCTAGCTCATGTTTTTACTAGTTTTTAGAATTAACTTTATCGTATTAACGCGAACAGGTTTTCAGTTAAATTAATATTTCATCTGTGAGATTATCGCGTTTATTCTTGTAAGTATTCTGTTTTCATAATTTCTTCTAATTATTGTATTAAAATGTTTAAACAATAGAAGTGTATAAGCCTAAAAGGAGACTATGTTGAAAAATAAAAAAGGTTTACCCCAAAAAATTAAGTATTTTTTATTTTTGTACGGACTTTTCAAACGACCCTCGTACATACTCGTAGAACAGACAATCAGTACATGATGGAGGGTCTCGAATTCATTGCGATTGCAAATTGTGGACAATTCATCACAATTTATAACATAAGAATTATTACGAAAATAGCATCTAATTCTATTCTTAAAGGAAAGTTCGCAATTGGCTAATAATTCGTAACTTGACGATGCTGGTTCGGAACCTGAGATAATCCTCACCCAAACCCAGGTACTCGCTTCGGCGGTACATATACTAAAATTGGTATTTTAATGTAGAAGTAGTTCCAAGGGAACATTTTGGTATCCTGCTTTACTTTCTCATGATTTATCCTGAAAAAAACAATATCTTGGAAAATGTTTCAAATATAGATGATAGTCTATGCATAAACTTTAAAGTAAATTTCTGAACTGTACAGTCACTGAATTCTTAATCCCTAATTGAGGAATTAGGGTGAAAATTTTAATATCAGATTGATTGTTTAATATCTAGTCACGTCAGATGAGAATTTCTTACAAATCGGTTCGTCTAAGAAGGCGCTTAACTATTACATCTCCAAATAAAGAAAGGCTGTTTATTCCAATGTGAAGTTGAGTTGGCAGTGGATATCGACTCGCACTAACACACACACTGCACATCCCAGAACTAAAGACAAGGCAATAAAAGCCTTCTTTGTAGACTGACAGTCTATTGGGTTATCGTTTGATTGTTTTTGCGGTCTGACGCGCTGAGAAGAGCGAAGTGTCATCAGTCAGTTAGTTCTTGCTCCATCCAGTCATCCCCTCCACACACACATACACAGTCCCTAAACATTCCCCCTTCGACTCTCTGATTCTCTCATTTATTTGTTTTTTTTTTCCCCTCTGTATTTTCCTACCAGGTCAACCTTGGAAATTCCCTGATTCGATTTGCTCTTGCCGCAAACCAACCCTCTCGAGGTACCGCTGTCACCAGAATCACCTCTTCCATTAAGCCGACCACACCTCCGGATGTCACTCACTCACTACATTCTTCTATTGGCGTTTGACACTTTTTCTTTTTTAAATGTTGAATTAGTTTTCCATTATTTCTTTATTTTTTTGTTGAATACAAAGTCAGCAGAAATAACTTTCATCAGCAAACAATCAATCTAAAATTGATTTCTTTCTACTTTCACTATCTAGATCTAGACAAACCATGGCGATTTTACTTTTATTTATTTATTTATTTCTTCTTTCTTGGCCTTATGGTGATTCCAAATTAGCCATCAATCAGTGTCTATCTTTATACAGGCGATTAGAGCGAGTAATAAGTTTGTGGCTTATTCATTAGCTCTCCACAAACTCCTGTTCTCGGTTTATTTATGAGCTCTTCACAACCTGTTAATTCCAAAATTGTGTAGTTCAAGAAAATTTGTGTTTTATTCACATTATTTGGCATATTTTTTTAATTAACTAAAAGAATAGCACACAGTTCTGAACTGGTTAAACGAAAATCCTTTCTTTCGAAATTGGTACCAAACACTCATTTAAACTCATATATGTACCATTTTCTTCTTTTTATTTTATTTTATTATTTATCATGTAAATTTTATATTTTTGAATAAGTTTTTAAATAAATTAATTATTAAATTACACGTTTGCAAAAAATAGTACTGGATTTGATGATTCTGATCAATTACATTCTTATAGTAGGTGAATTCCTTTCATAATGCCGACGCTGTTTTGACGCCTATTTTTTTTTTTTTTTGCAATTAATAAGCAATTTCAGGGAAGGGATTAGCTATGCGGTTAGCGTACTGGACTCCCACGCGGAGGTCCCGGGTTCGAATCCAGCTGCTGACCCTTAGATTTTTTCTTCCTAGGAGCTTCTTACAGCTCACTGTCCGGAGGTTGGCAGTGCACTGAAAAAAGCTCCGGGCGCCAATAACTTTAGATGTTGACGCGCCTTAAATCATTTAAAAAGAAAAAAGCAATTTCTTCATCAATTTTTTTAAAAAACCCTATGTATTGCATACCTTTCGAAAGGTGATTGTATATAGATGTTTTTCACGTTTTTAACATATATAATATTTTTGAAAAAAATGAAGTCAAAGTTTTTGGAAAAAATCAGAAACTTGCTATTTCTTATGTTTGGGCCACAAAGTAAAACACTTGATATTATTATTTTGAAATATAAACTAGCTTATTTAAAAGGAAATTTAATCTTCTTTCTAATGAGCTTATTGAAATTGATGTAGCTTCAATAGTTTGAGAAATATAGACAACTGTTTGCTAAAAAATAATAGTACCTTAAAAAAACATAAAATTAAAAATATCTATAAAACGGAGCCGAATCGAGCCATAGTTTATATGGAATTTTTTGTTGCAAACGATGCCCGAAATTGCCTCCCAAAGTTACGGAGTCTTATGCTGAACACTCTGTATAGTGGGTAGTTTGTTAGTATCTATAGTTTTAAAGTCACTGTCCGCATGGATGCGTGAGAATTATAATATTAATTTTATTAGTCCTAATGTAGTCATATACGAGTAAGTCTGGGTAAATGTTTGGGTAAGTCAGTATAGTGTTTAAGTTGGCCGGAACTGGAAAGTTCGTCTGTAATATGGCCCTCCACAGCTGATCCCTACCGTTCTTGTTCTTTCTACAGGCCAAGATAATATGATTGGCTTCGGCTGTCGATTCTCTGACACAGGAGCATATGGGATTTATTTCTGTACTGATGCGTGCCAAATGATAAGGTGAGTAATTGTGGTTAAATTTCAACCTGCAAATGGTGCAGTAAAATCCTCTGTTTTGCGCAAATACTGCAAACCATGGTTTAGCTGGTATTTATTGATTTATTGATTTCAAATTCGGGCCAATATGGTAAATGAGAAATACAATAAAATATCCTTCTTTCTCATTTTTTTTTTTCTAGCGACTAGAAATCGAGAAATTAGTGAAAAATTAGTTAGTATTAATGTAGGCATTAAAATCAGAAAATAGTTGATTAGATTGAACCATAATTGTAAGTACTTAGTCACCGCCTCATCTACCTTGCGGTCTAGAGGTGAAGTGTAAGTTTTTCTTCTAATCTGTTTTATTTCGGAGATGTAGGGGGATTGGTCCACAGTCTCCTGGTAGTATGGATGGATTGCCTCCTTTAGGCCTCTACGATTGCCCTGAGCTCCTTCAGAGTTTTGTATTCCTACTTCCTGAGACGGTTTGATAGCCTGACCCATTTTGGTTGATGTACTGTTGAACTGTATTTACTGTACTGGACACTACGAGCAGGCGATCAACTTCACCCTCCATAGTTCTGGACAAAGAACTGTATTTACGATAATTTGTACTATGGTACATTTTAGAACACAGTTTTTGTCTTTTATTATTTGATGGCACGTGAAAATATTATTATTTAGAATTTTGAATATAAAAATGAAGTGTGTAGCTCTTTTTCGAAATTGCATATTTTGTAAATTCCAGTATGTCGTCGTATGTTCCGTTAAGGTTTTTGTCTTCCGATTCCGGAACAGTCTAAGGAATCTTCTTTAAGTGATTCAAGCTTGTTGACGCAAGTTTTCTGTTAAGGAGACCGTAAAGCAGAGCAGTACTCAAGAGTAAGTGGAATAAGTTGAACAGGACAGACATGGTTCTGACATCTTTAAAGTTTCGAGTAGAACTAGATATAAAGCCAAGCATTTTATTTGCCTTTGTGACTACAGAGTTCATGTGGAGGTTGAATGAAAGATAAGCACTTTAGATAAGATCTATTTAATATTCATTGGGGATATCCGTTGTGAGAACCTCTAAGACCTTGTAAGAAAATGAAGTTCGTGTTTTTGTATATGAAAATACCTCATAAACAAAAAAAACAACCTCAAAATGATTATTTTGAATTTAATTACAGTGGTCGGCAACTGCAGCTTGCGAGCCACATGATATAAAGCTGCATTTTTTTAAATTATTCATTAAAAAAGACGTGTGATTTTGTTTTTCTGTTCACAAGTAATTAACTAATGCATACGTGCATATTATCCTGAATTAATATTAAATAATTACTTTTTGAAATTCAAATTCACTTGTACGGTTTGTCTGGAGTAGTAAGAGCTAGTAATAAAGGAAAGTAAAAGAAGTCCTGGATAAGGATAATTTGACTAGCCATCCTGACATGGCGGCGGGTTGCATGGTAAGTTGGCGCTTGTATATAAATGGGCAGATACTGACAAGTAATTAGTCACTGGGTATTGTAGTTGGGTAACTGTTAAAGATATGTTGTGATGTTATTGATCAGCAACTCGCCTCTCCATTTCTGAACATTCAATACACCACAGTCTGTGTGCCAACACTTGGCTCTCTAACCACCATAGCGCTAGCTAC
The DNA here is from genome assembly GCF_049639745.1 of Rhodnius prolixus. Taxonomy (NCBI): domain Eukaryota; kingdom Metazoa; phylum Arthropoda; class Insecta; order Hemiptera; family Reduviidae; genus Rhodnius; species Rhodnius prolixus. The sequence continues at coordinate 21,184,457 of NW_027411592.1, forward strand.
CAATACACTCGGCTATTCAGTAATTGAAAGTAATGCTTTTCAAGACTTATTGCTTTTACTGGTATATCCACACACTGGCCTTTACTAGCACCACCTCCTCAAACCAAAGTAACATATACTCTGCACAAATTGACTCCTTTATAAATAAAAGTTTAATAAATTAGTCTATCGGTTCCGTTCTTCCTTTTATGTATAATACAGTAGAATTTATACAATATACTCTTATAAATACATATAAAGTACGCGAGTTGCTGGTTGGTGGTACACGAAAAATAATCAATAATAGCGGACATAAAAAAAAAATAATAAAAATACATAGAGACGTTTTTTCCTTATAATTCATAAAAATTATTTTAATTAATAATAGGAAAAAACATATGATCGTTTTGGATAGTAAAATTATTTTATTTTGCTCTCTTAAATAATCAGTTTAAAAGAGTTTAAGTTGTGTTAATAGATGATTGTAAAGTACTTTTAACCAGTTTAACGGTGTGCAAGAACAATGTAAATATAATTTTTTTTTTTTTTTTTGTTAGTTTTTTTGTGCAAAACATTCATAGTGACCTCTAACCTTCAGTTCTGTAAGTATTTGACCTTCTGAGTGTAAAACCAAGTGCTAAGACAATTTCTCACCACTCTTTATTTATCTTCCAATTCTCCATTCTCAACTCTAAAGATGAGTCTCAGCAACACATCTAACTCCAAATCATCTCCCGCCAGCTTATCTACTTCCTCTGTAAGCTCAAAAACAACCAAAAAAAGAACAATCTCACCTCACAGCTCTCCCCCCAAAGACAAAAAGAAAAATGCTCCGCCTGCAGCAGCTACGAAAACAAGCCTAGCAAGCAAACCCACTCTGTTCCCCGAGCTGAATTCAGAGCCTAGCAGTGCAAATGCAAATTCCATGCCAGACACAATAGTAGCTCCAGAAATACTCACCTACAACCCGTTCACTCCCCTAGCTACTCCAGATGAAATGCCTGCAACTGTGCCTACTCAGTCTCAGAAAATACCGAAACCACCGCCAATATATTTAAAAAACGTAACCAAGTACGCTGATCTCTGTAAAGCACTGACACAGTTAATTGGTCCAAACTGTTTTACATGCAAAGCCCGAGCAACTGATTTAATTATACAGGCGAAAGCAGTTGACGGCTACAGACAAATAATCCACTACCTCAGGGAGAAAAAAGCAGAATTTCATACCTACCAACATGAACAGGAGAAAGCATATCGGGTAGTAATAAGGTATCTGCATCAAAGCACACCTCCCGATTTAATAAAGGAGGAACTAGCGGAACATGGGCATATTGCCCGCAGTATCACTCCAGTTATTCATCCTGTTACAAAGCAAACATTACCACTTTTTTTCGTTGACCTCGAGCCAAATAATAATAACAAGGATATTTTTGACCTAGAATTACTTTGCTACACGAGAATAACAGTTGAGGAACCTCACAAACAGCGGCTTATTGTGCAATGTAAACGTTGCCAAGAATATGGTCACACCAAAAGTTACTGCCAGCATCGACCAAGGTGCGTCAAGTGCGCTGGCGAGCACTTCACTCAAGAATGTGGCAAGCTCACCATAGAACGTCCTAAATGCGCTCTTTGTGATGGAGAACATCCTGCGAACTATAAAGGATTGCATAGTCCACCGGGAACTTCAACGCTCAAGAAGAAGACCGCCAGTTTACGACCATCCCTCAGCCCTCAACAGAGTAGCTGCGTCTGTTCAGCAACCTGCTGCTTCGGCCTCATCAGGGAACCTCCCACGGAACAACATTTCAGCCACCGTCAACGATTGTTCATCTTATGCCCGAGTGGTCGCGGGTCCGCCGCCGCCTCAGCAGTCAGCCTCTCCTTCCAACATTACCACTTTGCTAAATTCTTTCCTTTCTGACTTCAAATCGCTCCTTACTCCTCTCGTCACTCTTCTCACCACCGTTGTCAACACCTTACTTCCCCGTCTCGCTCCTTAATGCCTCTAACTCAGTTCTCTCTTACTATATTATTATGGAATGCAAACGGACTAACTAACCACAGACAAGAGCTGGACATCCTCCTACACGACAGACGGATAGACATTGCCCTTATAACAGAGACCCACTTTACTGAGAAAACACGCTTCTACATCAATGGCTACCAAACCTACAGAACTGACCATCCTGATGGTACTGCACATGGCGGTTCTGCTATTCTCATAAAAAATTCATTATCTCACTTTCCCATTCCATACAATGCCTCAAACTACATACAACCTACTGTGATCTCTCTCCAAAGTGAACCCTTCCACTACAACATTGCTTCAGTGTACTGTCCACCTAATCACACAATCCTTCAAAACCAATTTCTATCCTTCTTCCAGTCTCTGGGTCCCAGGTTCATAAGCGGTGGGGACTACAACGCGAAGCATCCTCGCTGGGGTAGTCGGGTGGCAAACCCAAGAGGACGCCTACTCTACAATGCACTCTCTCTAACTAGCTTCTCATACATATCACCTTCTCAACCAACTTACTCAATAAACTCCCTGACTTGCTTGACTTTTTCATCTGCTCTAACATCTCATCATTTCATACTCACTCATTCACCTTAAATGAACTCTCCTCTGATCATAGTCCAGTCATCCACACAATAGACATCCACCACAAACTTAGACCACCAAAACCAACGCTAATAAACGGACCTTTAGACTGGGACTTCTTCAGAGACTTACTTGAGAAGAAAATTGACCTCAAAATACCTCTCAAAACACCCCAAGAATTAGACAATACCGTTGATCACTTCACTGCCGCCATCCAGCAGAGTATCTGGCAAGCGACGACTAACTGCACCGCTAAACAACCTGCTCGCATACCTTATAACTACCCTTCTATTTGCGCACACTCATAACTAACAAACGACGAACGAGATCTCTCTGGCAACGTACAAAATACCCATCTCATAAACAACAACTTAATCACCTGACAAACCAACTTAAAAAAGAACTCCGCAAATACTACAACAAACAATACACCGAATATACCAAATCTCTGACTACTGAAGACAACTTTGAAAGTGAGTATGAAATGATGAGATGTTAGAGCAGATGAAAAAGTCCCTTTGGGCTGCCACTAGACGTATTCTAAAATTTCAACATACCTCCTCTCCCCTTCGTACTACTGACGGTTCCTGGGCTAAATGTGACTCGGAAAAAGCTGAACTATTTGCAACGCACCTTTCAACTGTCTTCATTCCGCATCCTGACGTTCTCAACTCGCAACATACTCAAGACGTTATTAGGGACTTAGACATACCTTTACCTCTTTCTATGCCTCCAAAACCGTTCACACCCTCCCAAGTCAAGCAAGTCATTATTAATCTCAATAAAAAAAAAGAGTCCTGGTTACGATCTAATTACTGCCAACATCCTACTCCAACTACCCAAAAAAGCAATAGTCTTCCTCACTACCATTTACAACTCTATTCTCAGAACTTACTACTCTATACTCTGGAAATTTTCTACAGTTCGAATGATACCCAAGCCCAACAAACCGACTCAACTACCTTCTTCCTATCGACCGATAAGCCTACTGCCTCTCTTGGGCAAAATATTCGAGAGACTTCTGTTACCACGCCTCTACGAAATTACAGAATCTCTCGAAATTATACCGGACCATCAGTTTGGTTTCAGAAGCTGCCACTCGACGATCCAGCAGGCCCATCGTGTTGTAGACACCATCGCTTCTTCACTCGAGCGAAAACAGTACTGCGCTGGAGTATTCCTCGATGTTTCGCAAGCCTTTGACCGAGTCTGGCACGAAGGTCTACTGTGGAAACTAAAACGCATCCTTCCTAGCACTTATTACCTCATACTCAGCTCTTACCTCTCTGACAGATTCTTTCAAGTTCTTCAAGGCACTACTCACTCTTCCATCTATCCCGTCCTTGCTGGTGTGCCACAGGGAAGTGTCTTAGCTCCTCTTCTTTACACAATCTACACTGCCGACTTACCTTCTAACCTTAATACCTCTATTTACACCTTCGCTGACGACACTGCCATTCTCTCCACACACTCTGACCCTATCCTCGCAGTACGCTCACTACAGTCCCACCTTCACTCAATAGAACCTTGGTTAGAAAACTGGCGTATAAAAATTAACCCAACTAAATCTAAATACATAGTCTTCACACTCAAACGTCAAACTCCGCCACCTGTCTTCTTACATCACACACCTATCCCACCAGCCGACCATGTGCGGTACCTTGGAATGTACCTAGACAAGAGACTTACCTGGAACCCCCATACGAGACTTAAACGTACCGAACTAAACAAACGATACAAACTTCTAGCCAGGCTACTCGACAAACGCTCAAAACTCTCACTACAGAACAAACGACGACTCTATACAGCCCTTCTCACACCAATATGGACTTACGGACTCGAACTTTACGGTACAGCTAAAAAATCCAACCTCAATAGACTACAAACACTGCAATCCAAAATACTCCGCCGCATACTAGACGCTCCATACTATGTAAGCAACCACACTATACATACAGATCTCCAAATTCCACTTATCTCCGAACTTGCCAAAATTCGATACAAAAATTTTCACCAAAAACTCTCACTGCATCCCAACCCTTTAGCTGCAAACCTGTCTACAACTACGCTACCCTCCAATCCTCGAAGACGGCGTTGGCCCCGTGACCAACTGGGTGACTAACGGCGGCCATCAATGGATGACCGTCATTCACGTTTGCCACGCTATTCACATACATTCATCGCATTTACCTATTGTACCTGTAGGTACAGGTGTAAATTTCATTAAAAGGATAATAAAAAAAAAAAAAAATTAATAATATTATACAGTAAAGTTGTTAATATGTACAGTAATAAGGTTACTCAGTCTCAAGATGCACGAGAAAATATAATAGCACATTTAACAGGATTAAAATTGTCTTTCATGGAGTATTTTCCAAAACCCGAAAACACAAATGATAATTGGATTTCAAACCTTTCTAGAATTAGAATTACTAATTAGTATGCATTATATCACAAATCTAATACATAATATTTCTATAATAAAACAGGGAACATTTGCACTTAACTGATTTAAATAAAGTAAATAACATTATGTTTAAAGTATTTTGGAACTCTCAAAATTCATTACAAAATGTTGGTCAACAATATTTAGATAAATTCATTTATTTTCAAGTTATAAGGATTATTTCTGAAATAAGATTGGATAGGTAATAATAGTAAAATAACGCACTCGGAATAACGAATTTCACGAAATACAATCATTTTTTCGAAGTGGTACAATTTAGCATGATGTACACTAACAAGTGGTACACGAGCCAAAAAAGGTTGGGAAACGTTGTGTTAAGTAATACTTCCGTTCCATTGATTTATGTTTATATTGTGATTTTTATTCATATTTATAAAAAGTAAAGTAATGCCTATTTTTTCAGGCAGGCATTACATCCAGCTACCAATTAGGTCTTGTGGATTAGCCTACATACTTTACGACAAAGTTCTCATATTAAACAGTAAATAAAATCCAAGTCCTAGACCGGAAATCGAACCTAGAGCTGCCAAACAATGCATTAACTTTGCAGATCTCGTGTCTAACCGCTCGGCTTCCATGGCGCCTTTATTCATATTAATATTTACTATTAATATTAATATTTTATTAATATTTAATATAGTAAGGGAACCTTAAAATATCTTCCCTTGGAATTGTCTTATGAAGAATTTATCTAAAAAGAATTTTACAATTATAGGTTAAAGATCTAAATTTGTGAAATGAGCTAAAGATAATAAAAGAAACCCGTTTTAGTCGTTTTCCAGCAACATGGCATATCAAGATGGCCGTAAAGGGAATTATCGAGTTCAATGGTAACATCGATTCTAAATATCAAATTTTATTCTCCTGCAATTTTCGTTTTAGTATTATGCTGAGCATATAAAGAGAGACTCATTTTTTTTAATCTTCTGTCTTTTCTGGCTCAAAACTCAAAATTGAAAACTGGACAATCGTGAAGACATCCTCTTGCTAGCGGAAGAGACAAAATAGAGTGCGCTAGTTATACATTTTACAAGCTTGATCGTTTTACTTATTTTGGATTGACTGGGGCTGAAGTTAGCTAAATTCTAGAGAGGGCAAACACAAATAACATGGGTCTGGACACAGTTCTAAATGAACAGTTTGGTTCTTGGAATGGAGCTTTAAGTCCTTTCTCAATAAAGGATATAGTTCTCTTATTACCACTCTACCGTTGTTAACTCGGTCATTGATTTAGGCACCAGAAGCGCTCTCGTTACAGAAATAGACTCCTAAATACTTTACCATAGATTTTTCACATTTTTATAGAAAACTGTTTTTTGCTTTTTTGTCTGTAAACTAAAATTGTTTTATTTTTGTAGCAGGATTGTGTTCCTTTTAAATTAAGGACATTAAATTGCATTATTGATTCTTTATTCGATCCATCCACGACACCTAATTTGGTAGTTGGACGTAAAGTCTGCCTGAAAAAATGGGCATTACTTTACTTTACTTTTACTTTTTATTGATTGATTGTTTCTTTAAAAGATGAAATCCCTTTTTTAATGGTTAAATCGCTGCCTCCTCTTTATATTACCATCTTTGCCGCTTTTCCAGATTATAGATTACCATAAAAACGTAGAGAGCGCTACGGTGTATAGCCGATACACTTCTAGAATCTTATTTGTGTGGCCTACATAGAGTTATTTATTTTTTAAATACATATAAATGAAATATGTTGCTCCTCTTTGAAATATAAGATAAGCAATCTAAATAAAATAAAAGGTTAGGATGAGATGGAAGTGGTAGTGAGTAGAGGAAGTGGTAGTGGCACACAGCGGTAGTGGCAGACAGTGGTAGTGGCAGACAGTGGTGGTGTATACACGCGCCACAGTTTTATAAAACCGTTTTCGTATTAATCTGTTTATAGTAGTGCGAAGGATGGGAAGTACGTGAAAGTTGGTGTGGCGCACATCGCAGCCGCCGAATAGTCTGCTTGTCGTATATATACTAAAAGGGTAGATCCATGTCAAAAAGAGACCCTAAACAAACCACCCACTCCAGTCACGGTAGTGGGCCAGTGGGCTCGCTAGTGCGGAAGTAATACTAAGCTCCCACCCAACAGTGCTATAGTACACTACTAAACCCATCTCTCCTTCCTCCAGTTCTTCTGCTGCTAACATGGTGGTGGCAGCATCTGAAACGGGGAGGATATATTCCATCCTCTATAACAGCATTAAATTAAATGAACACAGCGCTAAGTTAAAGCTTTGGCCTCCCAATTTTATTGCTTAGCCTCCAGTTTTCAATTTTCGAAAAACTTTCAATTTCTATTTTTAATTTTTTTTTTATTAATTATTCTATAAATTATATACCACTATTTCCACATGATTGGTTCTGTAGCCCAGTCAAATTAGGATTTAACCTCGGAATTGAAGATAAGCTATAAATTTGTATAAATGTTTGATTAGGCACTCCATAAGTCGCCTCAAAAGTCTTATCGAATCTTGAGTATGCGTCACCGGAAATCAGTGTTCAAAGGTCACTAAAATAACTTTTTTGTAAATATCTTGTTTCCTTTGCTGTAAATGAAATTTAAATTTATTCCTTAAAATTTCATTCCCTTTACAGCAGCTCATCCTAATCCTTTAATTGAACACCTATCTTCTTCCACATTACCAGGCAATCCACCAAGGAGATTGAAGAGAAGATGGCCCCGCGACCTACTCTTCTCATAAGAGCAGTATAGTGCTGTTCACGTTAATGGAGTGTCGCCACTGGGTGCCTTCTCCAATCTTCGTTCAAGACATTATATTACATCACATTTGCTTGTTGCAACAACCGTTGCAGTCGCAGATTTCAATAAAAGATTTAAAAAAAAAAAAGTTATAACAAAAGTAGTAGAGCATAAAATTCACTACAAATTTGGTTCTATGCAAATTTTCCATACAAGCAACCGTTCTTGAGATAGAGCGTGAAGAGTGGGAGGCGCTTAGCCCTATGTATGGTAACGTTAGGTCAACTGTGTTGACACAATTTTTGAGCCCACATACGAGGGTCGTTTGAAAAGTCCGTGCAAAGTCAGAGAGGTAGCACCACTGGCGCGTATCGAGGTTATGTTTAGTTAGTAGCATCTCTTAGAAGAACACATACCAAGTTTCAGCCAGATCGGTCTATTTCTTTGTGTTTGGCATTCGTTTGAATCGAGGAAGTCGAGTGATTTTCAAAAAATGGACGAAAAAGAATTTCGTGTGTTGATTAAACACTACTTTATGAAAGGCAAAACGCCTCAGGAGACTAAAGAGAAGCTTGATAAACATTATGGTGACTCTACACCTTCGATTAGAACAGTTTATAAGTGGTTTCAAAATTTTCGGAGTGGCCATATGGGCACAAGTGACGCTGAACGTTCTGGACGCCCTGTTGAGGTTACTACTCCAGAAATCATTGATAAAATCCATGATATGGTGATGGATGACAGAAGAGTGAAGGTGCGTGAGATTGCTAGTGCTGTGGGCATCTCGAATGAACGGGTACATAATATTTTGCATCAACATTTGGACATGACAAAGCTATCCACAAGATGGGTGCCGCGATTGCTCACGCTTGACCAAAAACGAAATCGTGTGAAGTGTTGCAAGGACGGTTTGCAGCTGTTCCAGAAGAATCCGCAGGACTTTAAGCGTCGTTTCGTCACTGTGGATGAAACATGGATACATCACTACACTCTTGAGACCAAAGAACAATCTAAACAATGTATTACCAAGGGGAAATCTGCGCCAAAAAAGGCGAAGACCGTTCCTTCGGCCGGAAAGATTATGGCGACTGTCTTTTGGGATTCGCAAGGAATAATCCTCATCGACTATCTGGAAAAGGGTAAAACTATTACAGGTGCATATTATTCTTCGTTATTAGACCGTTTGAAAACCGAGCTGCAAGAAAAACGCCCACGATTGGCCCACAAAAAAGTCCTTTTCCATCACGACAACGCACCAGCTCACACCTCAGCAGTTGTGGTCGCAAAATTAATGGAAATAGGGTTCCAACTCGTTTCACATCCCCCCTATTCTCCAGACTTGGCTCCCTCGGACTACTATTTGTTCCCCAATATGAAGAAATGGCTGGCGGGAAAAAGATTTTATTCAAACGAGGAGGTGATTGCAGAAACGAATGGCTATTTTTCAGACTTGGACAAATCCTATTATTCGGAAGGGATCAACTACTAGAGCAGCGTTGGACGAAGTGTATAAGCCTAAAAGGAGACTATGTTGAAAAATAAAAAAGGTTTACCCCAAAAAATTAAGTAGTTTTTATTTTTGCACGGACTTTTCAAACGACCCTCGTATAAAATGCCAAATCAACGATTATAATACGAAATAATTTGATGAGATATTAAAATTAATTTCTTTTTTAATAAAATAAACGAATTACAAGTTGAACTGTAACCCCAAATCAAATAAGGGAACAACAATCAACGAGGGAACAGAACATGTTTTTAGATTAGTGATTAAAAAATAAAAATTAATATAGATTGTTCGTAATCATTTACTTGAAGTTATACAAAACAAAACCTGCTGTGACTTTCTCTGACTATAATTCTAAAATATTTCCACACTAGACTTGAAAGAACAGAACTAAACAGACGCTATCGACTACTTAAAAAGACTCTTAGACGATAGATCAAAACTCTCTCTCTGGACAACAAAAGACTGATTTATACTTCTATTTTGAAACTCATCTGGGCGTATGGGGTTCATCCAAACACTCCAATCTCCAAAGGATTCAATCTCTTCAATCTAAAATACTTCAAACTATTTTACACGCTCCATTTTGTCTCCAACCTGGACTATACTTACTGACCTTAACATTCCTTTTATCACCGAAGTTGGTAAAACACGATACAGAAAACTCCACTTCAGCCTGCAATCTCATATGTATACGAGGTGTGTTCAAAAAGTAACGGGAATTTTTAAATTTCGCGGGTTTGGAGAGTCTGATTGTAAATTTTTTTTTTTATTATGTTGGTACACATGCCCCTGAAGTACGATAAAATTTTCAGTAATATTCATTGTTTACTTCTTAAGTGGCAGCCGTTAAGGTTAGACGTGTTTTTCGAGCTTGGCGATTTTTGTTTGTTAAAAAAAATGGATCAAAGAATTTGTATTAAATTTTGCGTAAAAAATGAAATAAAGTGTGTGAAATGTTAATAAAGGCATATGGTGAGTCTGCTATGAGTAAAACAAGGATTTACGAGTGGTATAAGCGTTTCCAAGATGGCCGCGAAAACGTTGAAGATGACGAACGACCTGGACGTCCAAGCACATCAACAACCGATGAAAACGTGAAAAAAGTGAAAGAAATGGTTATGAACAATCGCCGAATCACAATCAGAGAAGTCGCTGATGATGTTGCCATATCAATTGGCTCATGCCATGAAATTTTTTCGGATGTTTTGGGTATGAAACGTGTGGCAGCAAAATTTGTTCCAAAATTGTTGAATTTCGAACAAAAACAGCGGAGAATGGAAGTTGCTCAAGAGTCACTCAATGAAGTCGACAACGATGCGGATCTACTGAAACGTGTTATAACAGGTGACGAAACATGGGTTTACGGATATGATGTCGAAACTAAGGCTCAATCGTCCCAGTGGTGGCATTCTGGATCGCCAAGACCGAAAAAGGCTCGACAAGTGCGGTCGAATGTGAAGGTTATGCTCACTGTGTTCTTCGATTTTAATGGCATAGTTCATCATGAATTCTTGCCACAAGGTCAAACAATCAATAAGGAGTACTACCTACAAGTTCAACGCCGTTTGCGTGAAGCAATCCGAAAAAAACGCCCGGATTTGTGGCAAAACAATTCATGGATTTTGAACCACGATAATGCACCTGCTCACACTTCATTGCTTGTTCGTGAATTTTTGGCGAAAAACAAAACTTTAACGATGCCCCAGCCTCCATATTCGCCAGACATGGCTCCATGTGGCTTTTTTCTATTTCCAAACATAAAGAGAACATTAAAAGGCCGTCGTTTTACAAGCATAGATGACATTAAAAGCGAATCGCTGAAAGAGCTGAAAGCTATCACAAAGATCGAGTTTCAGAAGTGTTTCGAGGATTGGAAAAAGCGCTGGCACAAGTGTATTGTATGCGAAGGGGACTACTTTGAAGGCGACAATATTAATGTAGATGAATAAATAAATATTTTTTTCAAAAATCGAAAATTCCCGTTACTTTTTGAACACACCTCGTAAATCCTCTTGCTCAAAATCTTTCTTCTAGAACTCTTCCTGACAACCCGACAAGACGTCTTAAAAGACAGTGGCCTCGAGATCACCTCTCCAGTGAAGAGAGTGACTAACCATCTAGTGTTTTGGAGTGTTACCACTGGGTAACTTCTCTACTCGTTACCCTTATCATTTGTTACTTTGTTATCACTATTACTTATTGCGCTAACGCGCTGATTGTAGCATAAATAAACACCGAAAAAAAAAATCCAGTAATAATTCAGTTTAGAAATTAATGTGGAATCTCAATTACTCCAGTTAAAAAGATTTTAATAATGTTTTAAGTTTCTAAATAAAATTAGTAACTGGAATGATTCGGCCGCCATGATCGCCAAATTGTAATTAATTAATGCTACTATTATATTTGCCTATATAAATTTCCATGTTTATAACAATGTTACAATACTAGAGTAGTATTATTATTAGTTACCGGGGATAATTAATATTGCTTTACTCACAATATATGCTATATACCGCCATTTGTATTTGACAGGATTGGTTGCATAGGTTTAATATAATGGCATCGTAATGTACGCCTCTCTCTGATTCATAGGTAACTCTGGATGTTCAGCGATTTAAACCAGTTCATCTCTCGTGTCTGTAACTTAATTTCATAGTTTAATGATTTCATTTTTAACATGGAATTTTTTTTTTTTTTAAGGGAAGGTGATTTAATAAAAAAGTTAACCTAACATGACATGCCACTGTTGTTGTGGTGTAGCTTTTACTGAAAATGTTTTATGCCGGGCCCAATTTCGGGAAAATGACGCACAGAATCGACGTCATCAGGGGGAGAATGAAGCCCCCTAAAAAGTAGTATTATTTCTTTATTCCTCCAAGTTCCTTAAAACAAATAGTTCTACAGTTTCCTCAAATTATAAGCGGAAAGTAGTTTTTTTAGTCAACTTTGCTTAGTAGCTCCAATTATACACCCACCATCTAAGTAATATGCGAGGACATTAAAAGCATGGTATATTGAAGGAAAACGGGTATACCGGAGTACTTCTTCACTCCGTGGATTGCCTTGTAATACGAAATAGAACATAACTGGTACAGTCAGATAGATCTGTTTCTTTTTAATGTAGGTGCCAGTCTCAAGGATTTAGAATTAAGTACTCAATATAGGAACCTATCTATAAATATCAATAAAATTGTACACTCCAAATGTAATCCTTTGTATAGGAGCGTTAGTATAATCCTAAACATTGGCGAGGAATACATTAGGTTTAACCATCCATCGGGGGTAATATTTTTGTAACACTATCGGGCGCAACTAACCTGTGGCCCAATAGCTGTTAATTTCATCAAAAATGTTTTGGAAACGTAAGAATTTCAGTTTAAGTTCTTCTTTAAGAAAAAAAAAAAAAAGCCGTAAAGTGGAACAGAACATTAATGTGAATAGAAAAATCACAGAAATCCCTAATTTGAAGGTGCACATATTTTGTAAACATGCGATAGTTTATTAGCATCATTATCCAAGAAATTCTGTACCTATTGGTGTCCAACTTTGTTCAGAAGTGCGAAAAAAATGACCATGAGCCATCTCCAAACGTTTCTGTAAACTCTTTGTTTCTATTGTCACCAACTACACCTGGCAAACACAATAAAATATTATGGTTTCCTCGTCTAACTCTAGAAGTAGGTTTACTTAACCGACAATTTGGTTACTTTATCCTGTACATACCCACCCTAATTCATCCGCATCATGTTCGTCTAAAAAAAAAAGCTTCTTGTTCAGAGTCTGAATCTCTTTCTCTTTCTTCTATTCAATGTTATTCTACAAAATCACTCACTGCAGAAATAATCAATGAATGGGAAACTTACTCATAAATGATAGCACTTACTTTGTAAGAGTTTTTGATGAGAAAACCTGAACAAATTTTTCTACCCATTGGGCGCAACAGATTATGCGAAAGCTAAGTAAGACCACGTAACACCACCGACAGGACGTTTTGGTTAGAAGAATGTAAAAGAGGAAGCTACTGAGGGCTATGGCTCATTCTAAGAAATCCCTGATTTGCTATCAATAGAAAAACGCCCTCTTCATCTCACAGATTAAAAGCACCCGATGGAGGGTTAAATGTTCCATACATAAAATAAAGTTCCAATACCTCACTGGGCAGCTTCTTTTTATGACACACAACTCATTTTTATTTATTAATTGGCAGTTCCAAATAAATTAATGGATGGTTTAAAAATAGGATACAATAAATCGTGAAACGTGATGCTTGTGACGATCGTAGTGTTTGGCAATTTCTCAATTTTTAGTTTAAGTTTTTTAACCTGACAATCTCAAAGTAAGAACTTTGGGTAAATGGTCGGGAATCTTTCTATAAGAATTTCCATTTTCATTGGCCAAAATAATTGAAACCTTTATCCATGATTCGGGTCTTACTGATTTATTGTTACGCACATATATTGCTTGTACACCATTTAGTCTTCTTTCCATTGCTTTTCGTATATTAGATAATGTTTTCAACATATAACTTGGTGTGTGTTGGTGAAGTCCTTTTGGTCGGTTGTTAGCCAGGGACAAACAGTACAAATAAGGGCTGTTTGTTGGAAAGGGCCTCATTCTCTGTGTGTGGCTGGCCCTTAATGTATATGGCAAGTAAAGGAAGGGAATTACTGGCTATCCTTGCTAACATGCTCTCTCCAGTTACTGTGGTCCAGCAGTGTGCCGGCTAGCTGGCTGATTACTTGATAAGGTTTCTGTCTGTGGCTAATCACCTCTCTTGTAATTAACTACTTCATTTATCTTTCCAAGCTCACTTGTACAATCACCAGCTAACCGAAATGACCAAATCTCTTCTTGTTGTAAATCACTAAGATTCGGTTGATTATTGCTTCATCTATTTTAACTTTGTAATAAACAATATTTCTTTTAAAGTCTTTAATTCACCGTTTTCTTGTTTAGATAATTGCAAGTAGATTAGTTGTTTGTGTGACTAGGGCGGAAATTGATTCTTTTTTTTAAGAATCGAACCGGAAGCGAGACATTAGTCCCACAATATCTTTCCTTTTGCTCTCCGGTAAAAGAAGAAGAATTTAAAAAATATATACGAGAACTGAAATATATAAAAATATATCGTAACTGAAATGCGAAACTAACCTGCAACAAAGTATTCCCGGTTACTGCAGTTACTCTGGAAACAAATTGTAATAACATCAAAATTAGTCCTTTTACGTAAGGAAACAATTCAGTATAAACATTAACAAACAATACTGTTCAAAGAAAATTAATTATTATTAATTTTCACCAAAATAAAAGTTACGTTAACTTTCCTTATTGGTTTTCCTAAAATAAATTTATTAAAACCCTAATTTTATGTGTATTTTTTAACAAAAATTAGACCAACTTGAACTAAGTATTCTTGGGTAGACTCGAATAGAAAACGGGACGGGACCTATACCCCACGGCACCGCAGCCACAAGAGGCTTATAGTGCCTTCACTTTTTTGAGTCTATTAGACGAAACCTCCCCTTCTAAAAACGTTGAGGACTTTCTCTGCTAGTTCTTTTTGCGCTACTATCTCCCTTGGTCTCAAAATTCCAAAGATATCATAGCGCTACTGCTCGTAATCGAACAACAAGTGAGAGGCCGTTTCCTCCTCTTCCTGACACAATCTGCACAACGGATCCGAGCTAATAAGCCCTACCTTGTGCAGATGCTTCCTGAACCTACCATGCCCTGTGAATAGGCCTGTGACAGGAGTAATCTGATTTCTGTCCAAACCCAGAGAATCTTTGGCTCTTTGCTTGCACAGCCAAGGCATAATAGTCTTGCTGTGTTTAACCCCAGGACATATCACCCAGTTCTTTTCATGCTTTAGAATGTTAGCTCTTGGCTAGCTGATCGGCTGTTTCATTCTCCTTGATGACCCAGCTGAACTTTATTATGCCGAACCAATTGTTCTAGGGCCTCTTTACCTTCCCAAACCAGGGAAGAGGTAGTTCTGAAGAAAGTAAGGGCCTTCAGTGCAGTTTGACTGTCCGAAAAAATGCAAATCTCCCTATTTCTAAGATTATTTCGCAGATTTTTCTCGAGCCGTTTTTGTAGCAAAGAGCTCGGCTTGAAAGACGGTGGCATATCTCCCAAGAGCTCTCTCAATGAGTAGCTCAGGTTTAACCCGATACACTCCAGCTCCGGCCCAACAGAGGCCATCTTGGAGCCATCCGTGAACCATATGACTCCCTTCCGGCTCTGTTCTGTCCTGTTCACCCTCCATTCAATCCTCGATCTGAGGGACACCTGAAATGGAGTCTCTAAGCTCTATCTGGAGGAATAGGACGTAACTAATAATGCACCTCCATTGCCCGTTCCTCGGTAGTCTGTACGCACCGGTCCTTGCCTCCGCCTGAACAACAAACTGAAGCGGAGGCAACCCCAGCAATACCTCTAGCGCAGCAGTAGGGGCACTACTAAAGGCCCCCGTAATTTTTGGGTAAAATGGTTATCTAATTTTTTAAAGATATCAACGCTGAAATAGTAAGAAAAATAAGTAATGTCCTACTTTTTTGCACGGCCTTTGGACAAGAAGAATATTTAAAAAAAACTGGAATGAAGCTCCTGTGAGTCACGACTTCCGAAATTAAGTTAATAATTCCGCCACCTGTAATTGATTGATCATTTTTTCTAAAAGGTTAGTTCAAATATTTAATATTGTCTCCCTCTTGAGCTTCTTTCAGTTCACTGTCCGGTAATGGACAGTATTGCCTGTAACGAGACAACACTGTCTAGAGGCAGTGCAATGAAAAAAGCTTAGGGCGCCAATGACCTCAAATGTTGACCTGTTTTAAATGAAAAAAAAATGTGTCACCAAAATGATAAGGCCTAACACAATGTAGAAAGTATATTTGTCAGCGCGTGAACGTTGACACCCCAAAGCGTAGCGTTAGGCGGATAAAACCGGACGTGACGAAACGGGTTACAATAATCGTGAATAGGTCACACTTGAATACATGCAAACATATATAGAGAGTAGAGCAGAGGTAGGAATGAGTACCACTTACCCTTGCGGCCGGAAGTGAAGCTCCTAAAGCGCAGTGCTAGAGGTATAAGGGCGAATACCAGGACAGCGGATATGGTAGAGGTATAAGCGTCTCTAAGAAAAGCGGAAATAGTGCATGTATATGCGTCTAGAAGGAAAGCGGAAATAGGAACTGTATATACTTGTCTGATGGTTAAGCGTAGCGTGGAGGAAGAGGGAAATCTCAGGAAAGGCGTAAGGAGAGAACGAACCTTGCACCGGAAACGGGTCCACGGAGTGGCCCGCGAAGCGTAGAATAATTGGGGTGATGTCCCTTGATGCCAATCGAGTGATGGTACGTGTATACCACCAAGGCGGAAGCGAAGCGTAGCAGCGTAGAGAAGCGGTAAGAAGCACAGTAAAACCAGCAGGCTCAAAGGCACATACAGCAGACCAAGCACCGTACAGGACGCTGGTCAATAGCGGACTCCCTCAATAGATAAGGAGGTGACCCTATGGTCTAAGAGAAGGTAGGTGGGGTAGTTGGGCAGCGTGAGAATGGCATAGAATAACATAGAAACTAAGGTAAAATATTATATACAAAGCTTCAGAGAATAAGAATAAGGTTTTAAATATACACGAAAAGCTAAAAGTCCAACCAGCGGAGGCGAACGTCAGTACGCGCGCGGGCGATGGGCTGACCAGCGCGAAGCCATAGCCAGCCGAACTGGCCGAACTTCCCCGATCGCAATCGAACAATATTTACTTGAATTATAACATTGTGTTTAGTGTATACTAAGTTCAAATCGAATCTATTGAGACTAAAAAGAAAATCCAAAAACTATTTGGGAAAAATAGCACTACCCATCAGCTTGTATTTTTCTAATTTTGAATTCGGCAACACATTTGAATACTCTAGAATAATATACAGGTTTTGGGACCATACAATTACTGGAATGGCCCTTTATATGTAAGCGTAACTTCACCCTCCTCAGGAAATAAAACCTTTTAGTTTGCCTTTAGCTAGAGATGTGTACAAAATACCCCATTAAAAATAATACCCTTTAATACCTTTCGTAATACCCCATTGACTAACCTAGATTATTAAACAAAAACTCTTTTAAAAGAAAATGAGCAGCAGAATGCTCTTAAAGAAATTATTCAATAACAGTTATAGATCTACGACTAAACAGTACATAAACTTGGGGAAAAATCGTAAGTAACGAATGTTGTAAAAAGCTCACAACAGCGGAAAATCCATTTAATGAAGCGCCAATAACCTCAGATGTTGTCTTAAATTAAAACTAAATATAATAAGAATTTCTAGTTACAGTGGCTGAATTACCTTCATACTTGAAAATTTAACAACAAATTTAAATCTCATTCATAAAATATAAGAAACAGGACAGTACATTAATATTTTCTGAGAAAATGTTTTAAGTATAAGATGTACATTATGATGAATAAGTTAGTGAATAAAAAGCAAAAAGAAAATGCATTTTCAACTGATTAATGACACAAAAACATTCTAATAAGTTAAGTAGAACTCTAATTAATTTTAAAATATATTTCACACAAATTTTCACAAAAAAAGAAATACGAATATAAGATTGATAAAGAAAAACCTAACATGCTGTAAGAATTTCGAACTTAATGTTAGAAAAATGTATGACCAACCCATGCGTAGGTACTACTTTTTCCATTATTTTTTAATAATTTGCAAACTCTGGTTAAATTTAAATGTGACGCTTTATGAAACCTCAGTTAAATGAAACTGTATTGCAATATTTTCCGTGAAACAATATATTGAAATAATGACAAACAAGTAGCTGCTCCTAAGTGAAAATGGTTGTAGTAAACCAATAATAGAACTAGGTTCTATTACAATTAAATAACCTCAACATAAAGTATAGACATAGATCTAATCAAAATATAGAAATATTACCTTACCGTTATATGAGAGAAAACAATTTGGACCAAGAGAATCCAATTTTTATTTTGCCAAGTGTTATAAGAGAAGTATAGAATCCTTTGTGGTTGGGGATATAGCATAATTCGATAGAACAGAATAGTGGAGTCAGGACCCTCGGATTGTTGGACTGTACGATTGGAGAAAGTAGAGGTCACACTATCTTTTTTATTAAGTAAGGGGCAATATATATAGAGGGACAGGGATTAAGTAGGGATGGAGAAAAACTCTTCCTTAGAGTGGAGATGACGTCGTCTTATTTAACCAAAGCGCAACTGATCACTCACAAGACGACATTTCCCTTTCCAGTATTTTAATGGTACCTACCAACGAATTCTTTAAATTCTGAATATTTACATCATAGTTACTTAAGTTAATTATTACTATCGTTGCACAGTTGTAAAACCGTACATTTGCACTGACACGTGTGTCATAGGTTTGCCATCACTGTTCTAGGGCCTAGTGATCGGCAACGTTTCTTACAAGTGGGTCATTTTTTCGCAAAAACTTTTGCTGGTGAGTCAGGGACTCACTGCTATTTTAGATTACGTATTATCACTGAGTACAGAAAATATAAATAAAATAACAGATGGGATAATCCAATATACGAGTACCTTAAATACTATAGATAATTACAAATTTATTATCAACAAATCCTTATTTATAACTTGAAAGAGATTCTTAAAATGTTAGCAGAAAAGTAAAAAAACCATGTACCTAAATAAAATGTAACCCTATTTAATTAAGGATATTTAATCATTTTAATGACTTCCTTGATGCTGTTTCATTATCCCTGCAAGCCTTTAGATATTTGGGTGATGGTTGGATTTTAAAAGAACCCATGATTCTTAATTTTCGCGATGAACTGAGAATGAATCCCATTTGGAAAATTACTTTTTCACCTGAGTAGCTGGACCCAGAAGCTGATCGTAAAGCGAAACCAGCGAAGAAGTGATTCCTAACATGTAGTAGTCATTTTTAAGTGATTCTCACCTGTTGTTTTAAGATGTCTTCTTAAAGAATCCTAATCTATCGATCGTCGTTATTAAGAATTGTTTACTGTTCACTATAAATTTTCTAGCCTATGATCTGCGTCATAGGCCGCCGATCAGTGGTCTAGGCCTTAGATTTTATTTAAAGTTTAACATAATTGAGAACTTTGTATTAAAGTACGAGGGTCGTTTGAAAAGTCCGTGCAAAGTCAGAGAGGTAGCACCACTGGCGCGTATCGAGGTTATGTTTAGTTAGTAGCATCTCTTGGAAGAACACACACCAAGTTTCAGCCAGATCGGTCTATTTCTTTGTGTTTGGCATTCGTTTGAATCGAGGAAGTCGAGTGATTTTCAAAAAATGGACGAAAAAGAATTTCGTGTGTTGATTAAACAATAATTTATGAAAGGCAAAACGCCTCAGGAGACTAAAGAGAAGATTGATAAACATTATGGTGACTCTGCACCTTCGATTAGAACAGTTTATAAGTGGTTTCAAAATTTTCGGAGTGGCCATATGGGCACAAGTAACGCTGAACGTTATGGACGCCCTGTTGAGGTTACTACTCCAGAAATCATTGATAAAATCCATGATATTATGGTGATGGATGACAGAAGAGTGAAGGTGCGTGAGATTGCTAGTGCTGTGGGCATCTCGAATGAACGGGTACATAATATTTTGCATCAACATTTGGACATGACAAAGCTATCCGCAAGATGGGTGCCGCGATTGCTCACGCTTGACCAAAAACGAAATCGTGTGAAGTGTTGGAAGGACAGTTTGCAGCTGTTCCAGAAGAATCCGCAGGACTTTAAGCGTCGTTTCGTCACTGTGCATGAAACATGGATACATCACTACACTCCTGAGACCAAAGAACAATCTAAACAATGGGTTACCAAGGGGGAATCTGCGCCAAAAAAGGCGAAGACCGTTCCTTCGGCCGGAAAAATTATGGCGACTGTCTTTTGGGATTCGCAAGGAATAATCCTCATCGACTATCTGGTAAAGGGTAAAACTATTACAGGTGCATATTATTCATCGTTATTGGACCGTTTGAAAACCGAGCTGCAAGAAAAACGCCCACGATTGGCCCACAAAAAAGTCCTTTTCCATCACGACAACGCACCAGCTCACATCTCAGCAGTTGTGGTCTCAAAATTAATGGAAATAGGGTTCCAACTTGTTTCACATCCCCCCTATTCTCCAGACTTGGCTCCCTCGGACTACTATTTGTTCCCCAATATGAAGAAATGGCTGGCGGGAACAAGATTTTATTCAAACGAGGAGGTGATTGCAGAAACGAATGGCTATTTTTCAGACTTGGGCAAATCCTATTATTCGGAAGGGATCAACAAACTAGAGCAGCGTTGGACGAAGTGTATAAGTCTAAAAGGAGACTATGTTGAAAAATAAAAAAGGTTTACCCCAAAAAATTAAGTAGTTTTTATTTTTGCACGGACTTTTCAAACGACCCTCGTATGTTAGCCATCCACCTCCGTCTACGACACAAGTGATTGGTAGTTCTACAAAAGTAAACAATAAGAATTCCTTTTTCAATTTTATAAAAAAATTGATAGGTTTTCTTTGTTTTAATTTGAATAGAATGTCCTTAAGGAGATGTGGATAGCGCGACCATTGTCCTGGAAGGTTGTAATTTTTTAGCTTAAACAATTCATTAAAATTTATACAGTGTTCTTAAATGCAAATAGTAAATTTCAAACTAAAATAGTGTATTGATTAATTTCTATTAAGCCGTATTATTGAACAAAATGTATTTTAAAAGTAGATCTTTTATAAACTCTATATAATGCATGCATGAAGCTCTACACACAGTTCCTGTAGACTAAAAGGTAGAATCAAGTTTTGCCAAGTTTACTTCCTTTGGGGATAAGATAAAAGTTATACTTCATGAAGTTAAGTTGAAGTACTCTAAAAGTTGAGCGGAAACTTAAATTTTGTGTACTATATGAGATGTTTTATACACCAGATGTTCTTCACTTTTCGATATTATTATTTAAATAAAATTAAACTTTCTTGTTATTATATTAGAAGACATTATTTTGTTAAAGATTCTTTTATCATAGATAATTTAGGCATTTTTTTAATGGTTTCTTTCTTGTTATTCAAGAACTACCTCGTTTATTCTCTTTTGAACCTCAAACTGATTCCAGGTGGTTTAAAAAATTATCCTGATTTAATCCAGCCTTGTTTTAGAAATCGTGACTTATAGCGATATTTGTAATAGACACATAGTTTACTAATAATTCTTTATATTTTGCACAATAAGATAACACTTGAATGAGTCTAAATCGACTAGTTTAGACTGTTAGATTGGTTAGCACTGTTATGACTACATAGAACTGTTCATTGTTCTTCTTATCAAGACTTTATATTATAACGCAATACTTCTAGCAATATATGTAAAGCGATACTTCCAGCAAGACATGTAAAGCGATACTTCTAGCAATATATGTAAAGCGATACTTCTAGGAAGACATGTAAAGCGAGACTTCTAGCAAGACATGTAAAGCGATACTTCTAGCAAGACATGTAAAGCGATACATCCAGCAAGACTTGTAAAGCGATACATCCAGCAAGACATGTAGAGCGATACTTCTAGCAAGACATGTAAAGCGATACTTCTAGCAAGACTTGTAAAGCGATACTTGTCTATTGCTAAAATTGGTCTACTACTTCAAACAAAATTGTACACTTCACTTTGACTCTACCTAAATTACGTAGAAAAGGCATTAAGAACTTAAGTGTCTTTGTTCGCATGCGCTGATGAGGAGTTCATAACCCAGTTTTTTTTTTTTTTACGTTCTTTACATGGCTAATGCCTGGACAAAACCACAGATATCGGCCAGAAGTTTATTACCTCCAGGATCAGCTAAAACTTATCTTTCCCCTACTTTACTCGTAATCCATTAGTAGGACGAAATAGTTTAGAAAAAGATGTAAACATTTCCTTTCAACGTTAGACGAAGTCATGCATAAGCTTAGTGGTTATGAACGTGGCCTAGTAACTGGGATATCTCTAGATTAAGTTCTGATAATCAGGTTAAGCCATTTGTTAGAAAAATGTTAGTTTGTAAAGTATATGACCCTGTCAGCTTAATCTAATTTGGTAGTTGGAGCTAAAACCAACCCCTTCTAAAAATTATAAGTGATTACTTTTAGTTTTAATTTCATTAAAACTTTTTTTCTGTTTTAAAAAACATATCATCAATTAAAGAATTCGCCCTTCGAGTAAATAATTGAAGAACTACCTTAATTACAGTGACACTAAGTTTTACTTGCGTACAAAGTTGTGACATACATTATTTTAAAAAAATGTCTGAAGTGAAGCTTTCTCTTACTTTAAACACATTTTATGCAATTCAATAACATTGCGAAACAAACTTTGTTTTCGCTCAACCGATTTCTATAAAATTTGAAATTTTAAGTAAATAATAAATTGTTAAAAATATTACAAAGGCCACTCAGTTTGCTGCATTTAAATCTTCATCTCCCATTGTAACACCGATAGGAAACGTAAAATTTGGACCACGAAATGGATATTTCCTCTGGTGACTCTAAATCATTTCTTTCTCAAAGTGGACGATAACGCTCCCTTGAGGGCACTGGAGGCCTATGGCGAGGAAGCGGTGAAGAGCCCATAGTAAATTAGGGAGCAATGGCTGAATTCTCTAATGTTTTAAACTAAAATCAAAACCTGCCTACTACACTACATCGATTATTTCGTTGTCTTTTATTTCGTTTTTTTCTTTAATTTTAGCTACAAAAGCCAATCCCGCGATTGTACTCTGGACTGTGGTCGGTTCAACGATTTTAGACAGCATTCCCATTGTCGTTTTTTTGGTGAACTTTAGTGCTGTGGCAACGCTGCTAACTAGAAAGAGAAATCGTTTGCTTGTAACCGAACGCGGTGTCTCACGGCTGTTTTTGAGTAAATTCGAGCCTGATATTAACAAACTTGTTAAAAATCATCAGATTCATCCTTCACATTAGGATTAGTTTTCAAATTTAAATTGGAATGTTTTTTTTTAATTCGTATAAAAGTTTTACTAAATTTTATTACGTTTTATTTCTCTCATTAGTACAGTCTCATTTAAAATTTAAAATGTAAATTTGAACTCAGAAACAGAATAAGACTTTCATGGCACGCTATAATTAAATTAAAGTAGGCGCCACGGTAGCCGAGCGGTTAAGAGGCGAGACCTGTAAAGCTAATATGCATTTTGGTACTGGCTATCGTTGATTTCGTTCGTCATAGCACGCTTGTTATTTATTTTCCTGACCAGTATCGGATTTTCATCCATTATCAGTAGTTAATTCATAGAGAAAGTGACTTGTATAATGTTACTGACATACACGCCATGAGTCCGGGTCATGGCGGAATTTAGATCCCAGGAAAGTATTTGGAAACTTCATAAAATGTATTCCATCCAAGTTTCAGCTTTTATACAGTTTTCAAAAATACAGTTAACTTGACACTTACTAAACTACTTTCAAGTACCAAAGGAAGTCTCAGGATAAATGATTTCAATCAGAAAATATGTCAAAGTAGGAGAACAGGACATCTTAATCTTCAAATTGAAGGACTCCTGGGTATTTTGAAATTAAAATAATAGATCTACGCGATCAGTGTACTAAGGAAACACTGTCGGCCTTATTTGAGAAAAACAAACTGATAACTCCATCTGTTAAGTTTCACGGTTGACTGCTGGTCCATCTAAAAGAGTTTTCAATGAATTAAACAACTTGAAAAACTAACTCTGTTGAGTGCTCGTGAACAGTTTCTACACCAAATATCAAATTTAAACACTGCTACCTTACAACGGATGCGTAACTTACTCACATATAGATTTGCAAATCTATTTAAATGAAAATGTAAATGTTCGTTTGTTCAAAATCTTAAATCTCTCAAAGTACTTCACCGATTGCTTTTAAATTTTGACACAAAGTTGCATTCGAATACGGGCGTGTTTTTATATAACTATTATACAGCGTGAACCAGTAAGTATTGTTTATAGGCCTACTGTGTATAGTACATCTAAAGTGGAGTTCAATGACGTTTTGGCCAACTTCATATTTTCCACTGTTCTTGAGTGACGTCACAATTTTTTTTCTAAAATCATTACTTTTTTGCAATAAAAATGTTATTACTCAGAAAGTCTTAGTCCGAATTTGATTTTGATGACACGGTTAGAAAGACAGATGAATTTTCTAAAAATTGATACCATATCGAAGCTAAGTTACTCTCCAAACAGCCCCAATCTTCCTCAGGATGCTGGAAAAATAAAAGTAATCGAAATTTTTAAGAAAACTCATTAGGCCCTTATGTGATCATTATCTGACCTAGGTGCAGGCACTTTTTATAAAAGTTTCCTTGTTTAATGGGCTTTCAAACGGTATATCATTTTCCAGGATTCCTTTTATCTTCGTATGAGAAATTACGTTTGTATTGCAAGGAAACGTGTTCACGAGCACTCAACAGAGTTAGTTTTTCAAGTTGTTTAATTCATTGAAAACTCTTTTAGATGGACCAGCAGTCAATTTCAAAGTAGATTGTCTTTTATTTTAATAAGGAAGTCAAAAGTTACAAATTGCACTAAAAAAATGGTGGTAATTTTTAGAATCGAATTTGTCTTTCTAATCGTGTCATCAGAATCGAATTTGGACTAAAACTTTCTGAGTAACAACATTTTTATTGCAAAAAAAGTAATGTTTTTACAAAAAAAAATTAAAGTGACGTCACTCAAGAACAGTGGAAAATATGAAGTTGGCCAATACGTCATTGAACTCCACTTTAGATGGTACTTCACACAGTAGGCCTATGGACAATACTTACTGGTTCACCCTACATAGATGTCTGCTCTGTGACAGGTAAAAGCATGTTTTTTTTCAAAAAACAGCGCCATTTGTTGGACGTTACTAAATATTTTACGATTCTATTTCAATGTTTC
The DNA here is from genome assembly GCF_049639745.1 of Rhodnius prolixus. Taxonomy (NCBI): domain Eukaryota; kingdom Metazoa; phylum Arthropoda; class Insecta; order Hemiptera; family Reduviidae; genus Rhodnius; species Rhodnius prolixus. The sequence continues at coordinate 21,209,668 of NW_027411592.1, forward strand.
CGATTGCATTGTTAAATTGTATGTTCATATAGTTCAGAGTGTGAATAATAGCCTTAAATTCGCCGCCTATAACGTTAACCGCTTTCTTTACGTTATGTTAAAATTGAGTGTTTACGAAAACACTGCAGTATTCGGAAGTGCCTACGTATTACACACAGAATGCGAATAGAAGATCATTTGAACGACGCAAACGAGGAGAGCGACGGTCTACTTGGCATATTTAAAGAAACTACGACAGACAGACCGTGCACCGTGCATCCCAATCAAGATGAATGCTTCTTTCTTCGCATGCTGTACCCTAAATGTGCCCGGTCCAACGTCTTCCTGAAATGGAGAACTATCAACGGCGGGTATACAAGCCACTTTTCGCAGTGCATGTCAAGCTCTAAATTTACTTACGACCGACACTGGGATGTATGCATTAATGACGCGTGCTACACGTTATATCCAAATCAAATTCGTGCATTGTTTGCAATCATATTGACTGCTTGCTCTTCTTTGTTGGAGAAATATAAATCGCTCGTGGCTGAAGATATTTTACGTCGAATTTGCAAGGAAATTTCCAACATGAGGTTGGATTTCACTGCTGTAACTACAACGGAGCGTTGTTAATGATTGAAGATTTGAACTTAGATCTTATCAATTGGGAATGCCATCGCCGAATCTATCTGCTGCTGCTTCACTGCGAACTGAGCCTCAGCAACACGTGGCCAGGTACAGCTAGTCAATGTATAAAAAATCTCTATTTCATTCTCAATGGATCTCAAAGCGTTCGTTTTCGGTTCAAGTTCACAGTAGAAAATCTGAGCGATTTCAAAGCTTCCTCTAAATAGGGATAAGGGAAAATGATTTTTTTTCTCTCTCTCTTCTCGCGTTTCTTTCTAATAATTGCCATTTTTTTGTTTACAGGCGTTAAATCCACAGAGAGTAGAAGTGGGGGAAAAAAGGTTAACAAAGTTGATTAATTTTCATTAACTTGGGCTGTTTATTCCCAAAGTTTGTCTTACATGATATTAGTATCAGTAACAAAGTTAGTATATTAAATCTTGTAAATACAAGCTCTTTTTGTGCGCCAGTATGTGCTGCTGCCTGGTGCACGCTTCTGCGCGTCGAGTGCGTCCGTACATCTTGCTCGATACGAGCTATGATTTAAGTTGGTATATTTTTTCTCATTTACTTTAAATTATGTTATAAATGGTTTAAATCATTTTGTATTAAATAGCCCAAAAGAGGTCAATAATCTAGCCTATTGAAGAAAATATATTTTTCATATATCCCTTTATTACCATTCATATTGATTGTGCTCTCCTATTCTCTCGTTTCGATTATCCCACTTCCTCAAACTAGGAATTCCAACCAACTCTTCAATAGACAGAGTTGGCCTTTTAATTAAATTCTAAGCGTATTCATACCGAATTCCCCAGAATCTGCGGCTTCGCTAAATTAACCCGGATTATATCTTATATATTATGGCTTTATTATTATTACTATTATATCGGCTAGAAAAGCGGTACAACTCTTTAATTAAATGTTCAAATACATGGATAGATCTGCAGATTATGACTGATGTAGCTCGTTTGAAACCCTCTAAAGAATGAAAGGAACAAAGATTGAATTCCATTAAATATAAAATAGTTACCTACATTTATATAATTCAGCACAATCAAGGCTGAAAATTAAAAAAGAGCCATTGATGAAATAATTTTTTTAAAAATTTATTTGTTAAATTACATCAGCGCTAGATACACTATTAGTAACAATGACAATAACTGACCATTACAAACTCACTAATTGAGGGGAGAAGTTACCCAGTGATAACACTCCTTAAGTCGTCTCCAGGTTTAGCTACTCTCTTCAGAAGAGAGAATATCGCGAGACCACTGGGCGTTTTAATCGCCTGGGAGGATGATCTGGAAGGTGATGAGATGATACATGGCGGACAACAGGATTGGTGGAATGAGAGTGCAAGTTCTGATGAAAACTTTTGTAGCGAGTTCGTGCAACCTGGACCTACAAACGGAATTTCCAAGTCTGTGGGGATAGTTAAATTTGAAACGTAAAATGGAGCGTTAACGATAGTGCGGAGAATTTTAGAGTGAAGAGTTTGAATTCGTTGAAGATTGAATCGTTTCGTTGAACCGCACAGTTCAATACCGTACGTCCAGGTGGGTATTCTCAAGTTTTTAACTCAAAATCTTCGAATTCCAAACATTGGAGTCATATCTAATTATTCAATAATTTGAATAAAGTTTACTTTCGGTTAAAACATTTCTTTAAATTCGATTGTCCTAATACAACAGTAATAAAGGTTAGCACATTACAGGAAAACTGACTCTTTAGATCAGGGGTCCCCAAACTACGGCCCGCGGGCCAAATGCGGCCTCCTGAGGACATTTATCCGGCCCCCGCCGCACTTCCGGAAGGGGTATCTCTTTCATTGGTGGTCAGTGAGAGGAGCACTATATGTGGCGGTGCCCCAAAGCGCTGCGACGCTCATGTACAGTACTACTTCCGCGGGATGCACGCGTCACGGCTCCGAAAACAGTGTAAAATAACAGCAGAAGTAGGAAGAAAGGCAAAGCACTATAACTAAACCGGACACTGACCATCTCATTAACCAAAAGCAAGCCCATAGTTCCCACAGAAATACTGGGCTTCTTGTTGATTTAAATTTACTTGTTCTTTACTTGAAATATTCTATTTGTTCCCGTTTTGTTTTTGTTACTTTAAAATAGTTTTTTTTTTTTATAGTCCGGCCCTCCAACGGTCTGAGGGACAGTGTACAGGCCCCCTGGGTAAAAAGTTTGGGGACCCCTGCTTTAGATCTATTCCATATTCAAAATACCCTATAATAGAATTTTTCTAGAAAAACATTGTAAATAAATAGGATGAAAAAATAAATGCCATTTCAGTCGTTGCATATTACATATTAAACATATTACACATAGACCGATCACTCTCAGTCCATGAACAGACAAGACAGAAGACACACCAACCCTGAAATGTAAAAGTATTACTATCTAAACTAGCCCTGAAGATGACCTAGCCCCTAGGTCGAAAGCTCGGCAAAATAAATTTTACTCGACTGAAATGGCATTTATTTTTTCTTCCTATTGAAAATATAAACCAGTCACCAAAAACAATGAACAACAATTGTAAATAAAAGTTACAGATCCATATAAATGCGACTGGGACACCAACTTAAAAAAATAAATACATATATAAGAGTCGTTTTTGAGAATAACTCGAAACAGTTAGAAAATTTAGGTAGTAAATTGGTACTTTTCTTCAAATTTAGAAACTAAGTTCCACATCTGAGTATTATTATCATTATATCGGTGATAAGAGGGTACACTGTACAATAATGGCACTTAAGAGGTATAATAATACCCAGAAGGGTCCTTAAATGAATTTAGCTTTAAAAACGTTTCAAATAAATGTTATTCATCTATAAGTATTTTTAAATTTACTTAAAAAAAACACAAAGAGGCATATTTAAGAAAATTTTATAAAAGAATCAACTATTCAGTAAAAATGGTTCTTTCGGGAAGCCAATTTTGGCTAAACCCTTATGTTATCTTTAGTCGCACCAAAGAGAAAGAGCTTCTAGCTGTGGACCAGGAAGTAAGAAACACAACTCATGTCTAATAAATGTCCACATTGTTATTTCTTATTTTCTTCGTTGCTAAAATTCTTAATTTCTATTTCTTTTTCTAATCTTTCTTTTGCATTTCTTCAAGAGCAACATTTACAAGGCATAATTCCAAGAGCTTGCAATTTAGACATAAAAAAAAAATATAGGATGGGGAGATTAAGAAATATTGCACCTTTACGGCTAGAAGACTGTTTGCAACAAGAGCGTTACTGTTGACATGTTCAAAAGGTAAGGTTATGAAGTCTTAGCAGTATTAATGCTTATATCTTTCCCCTTCCGGTAAATCCGGGATATAGAAGGGTAGTAAAATGACATAGTTGAAAGGAATGAGTGTAAAGCTGGAGGATCGAGAAGGGGGAGCCAACCTAAGCTGGCAAACCGATGATATTGGTCGGGGAAATGAAAGGTGGTACTTTTGGATCTTTCCAAGGTTGGGGCCTAGTGTACATACTGTCGTGCACTCACCTTGTATAATAATAATGAATGTATAATCCTCGTCGTTAGAAATTTGTGTCCCTTGGGACGAATTTATCTCTTGTCTAATTTTAGCCCTTTGCAAATATCCATGCACACCGTACCCTTGCTAACTACCACAAATCATGGAAATATCAATGGCTAATCAAATTTTTTTTTAAATGATGCTTAAATTTTACCTTCTTGAAGCAATAAAATTGTTTTTGCACCTAATCCACCTATTTGTAATAATGACAGATTACCATATAATTACTTTCACCAAATAAGGCAAGCATTCGGTTAAAATTAGAAGTCAAATTATCTAAACCCTTTCAACTGCCAAATTTACTTACACGAGGCTAACTCATCTTCTAATGATTGCACAGCTTTGAGACTTCAAAACACACCTCTACATGACAGCCTGAATCGAAAAGCACTTCATTCATGAAAATTTATTAATGCGTTTAGACGCTACCTAGTTTTACAAAAAAAAGTAATAATAAGAACAACTTTGGAAAATGCCGTTTTTGCACATTTTTTAAAACTTTTTTCCCTAAATCCATTAAAAAAAAAAAAGAAAAGAAAAGTATAGTCAAGTAATCGCCTATTTTTTTCAGGCGGGGCTTAACATGCAACTACCAATCAGATATCGTGAATGGGGCCGGAAGCTCATACTTTACTATAAACAATTGTTTTCTAACAAATAAAAAGTACTCAAACGCGGGTTTCGAACTGGAGATCTCCCACTTACGAAGTCATGCTTTTGACCACTAGATCAACACCTGCCCGAAATCTAATATCTGCGTAGTCACAAAAAAAAAAAAAAAAATTACAGTTATAAACGAGGGCATGCCCTACACTTTAAAGAAAATTTGGGACTTTTATCTTTTATAGAAAAAAAGATGTCAAAGATTTACGCTTTTTCGGGCAAACTCTGATGATCCACCCTTATACAACTCTGCTATCGGACAGTTATAATATATATGTAGTGTGGCCCACATAGCCGTAGTACTTAACAAAATACCGTTTTCAAGCCTAAACTAGCTAAAAGTTCCTCATTTTAATGTGGTTCTTGGTGATGAGTAGAATAAAAATAGTCTACAACACTTTAACCAGTTAATCGTGGAATTTAGTTTCAAAAAAACTCCCACAGTATGCGGAATTAAAATCAGACAATGACGTGTATACACGTCGAACGCAGGGCACAACAACCAAGAATTTACAACGACGTAATAGTCACTGCAAGCGACTTTTTCTGCAATCTCCGGGGCTTGTGATTACAGAGCATTCTGTGCATTTCAAAACCTTGCACCGCTTCACGTATGCATTGTCTAGTTAACTAGGGTCGCAAAAAGAGCTGTGCATAATGAAATCATGCTCGTACTGAGAGCTGAACCTCTATCTAAGGTAAAAACGGCATTGCACAAGGGTTGAGAGCTTCTATTTGTGTGCATAATTCCCCAATCTCTAATGCGGAGACCAAACATGTACCAACCACTTATCATTTGGCTGACTCCCACCAACCCCCTCCGTATAAAATACTTGGCAGTTCTATTGGTAAGATAAACGAAACATTCCATCAACTAATATTCTTTATTAAAATTTCGAGTTTTTATAGTTAATGGCAATTTTATATTTTTCACAACGAGTATACACGTCGAACGCACCGTAATAGAAATTTGGTTTGACGTGTCAACTGGCCCAGTCAGTCATTGTAAATACCAAAATGCCCTTTTTTTTATATCTGATTCTCCATCGTTTTTCAAAATAATTAAAACAAAAAGATCTACGCCCTGTTTTATATTACTTAATACTGGCCAAAATAGTTAAGTCCTTATCAAATATACCATTTTTGTGTTTAAACTGGATGATAGTTCCTTTGTTTCCATTCATTTTTTTGCAACGATTGAAAATTTTCGTCAACCTAATAGTTAGATTTTATTATCAGTATGACCGGATAAAGATTGTTTTGAGATCAAGATAACAGGTATTGATGTCATTTTTCGTTTTATTCATTTCGGCTAAGAAAAAAAATTAAAAACTATCAACTAGTTTGGACATGAAAAGAGTGTTTTGTGATAAAGAAAAAATCTATTTAAACCAATATATCTCTCAACAGTTCTAGACTTAATTCATTTCAAATAATACCAAAAACTAAGTAAATGTTAAGAATTGACACGTAGTTTAGACAGGGAAAGAGTTTTTGTAATTAAGACAACAGCTATTCAAACCAGTAATGTATTTTGCAACAATCGTAGACCTAATACTTTTGAATTATGCCGAAAAACTGAGAAAATGATAGAAACTAACACCTAGCTTCAATTACTTTATGAATAATAAAACTATTTAGGCTATCAAAAAATGTTAGAAAAAGGGTAGACATAAAAAAGGGGTAAATTAAAAGACTAGACCCGCTGAATGAAATACGAGGTGTGGCTATTAAATAACTAGACTACTGCTATAAAACATTTTATTTTAAATTTATACATATTTTGTTATTATCACCTTCAATATTCACCCCTCCCCTAACCCCTTCCGGAAGTGCGGCGGGGTCCGGATAAATGTCCTCAGGGGCCGTATGTGGCCCTTGGGCCGTAGTTTGGGGACCCTTGGCTTAGGTTAATAATTAGGCCGAGTCCCTTCTGTCTCATAAAGTTGTAACTTTAGAAGTAAAGAGAGAAACTTTTATAATCAATAAACGGGAACAGAAAATAAAGCGATAGAAAATTGTATTTTTAAATGTTGAATAAGGTAAGATATAAAATAATAAAAATAAAAAATAAATAACTCGGTGCCATCAACGTAGTTATTTATTGAGCAAGTCATTGTGTCAGTAGCAATTCAACGGCCAAGTATTGTGATATAATAGTTGTGAGCTTGTGTATGTGTGCTTTAGGTGGTAAATGCTTGTACGCTCTCCAGGGGTTTTGGGTGATTTATTGCTTGGCTTTTACTGCGATTTGATCACATCTTGTTTACTCCCAACAATTGCGCTGTTAGCTCCCATGTTATTTCTAGTACTAGTTTAACCAACATTAAGTCTGACTTCGCAAATTGTTTCTACCTTCTTCTTCTTTTTAATATAAATTAATGAAGAATTTTACGGTTTACTAAAAATAATTTAATTTCTTAATCTTGCTTCCAAGGGGAGGGTCCATTGGTAAGTTCGTATCCTACTTTATTCAAATATTTACTTGTTATTCTAGGTCTAAAATAAGTTGACATGTGTTCGTTCAGCTCATTGTTTAAATGGAATCAGACAGGAATTACCTTTAATTACAACCGCGGGGACATAATGAATTAAAAAGTATAAATAAAATTAAATAATAGTATTATTTAATAAAATAGCATTGAATTATAAAATTCAGTGATTAAAAAACTAAAACATATAAACACAGTACACTTAGCGTTGTTAACACGGTACATTTACCGAGTTGAAGATCTATATAAGAAATTAAGTCCCAAAAAAATTGAAATAAGACTAAATAAAACGAATTTAAAATTCTTCTATCTGAAATTTAACATTCTCCGATTGTTAAATTTATTTTGGGTAAATTACCGAAAATAATACGTTAATAAAGCAAATCTAGCTGCCATTAATAATTAAATTCATTAATAAAAAAAAGAAATACTAGAATTCCCACGCAGTAGAAGCATGCTGAAAACGAAATTTCCCATCTACACTCGCCATTTAAATATTTAATTAACTGCACTCGAGAGATAAATCGCCTACCGAGCCAGCAGCGCATTCTATATTCTAGTATAAAAGTATGGAGTCTTCAATTTACCATGGTACAAAAAGAAAAAGCTTAAAATGAAAGAGATCGATATGTCTATACTAAATTTAAAGCTATGGACATAAACCGGTTATACCTAAATTAGATAATAACTTTAGGACCTTTCAGGCGACTAACAATTACATTAATTAGAAGAAAACAAAGGTAGAGTTCGCTCCTATCTGTGTTACAGTGGTAGAAGATGAGAAGGGATATTCTAGGGTCGGGGATATTCAGAATAAAAGATACATTTATCAAGCAACAAAACCACGTTTCCACGTTGTGATGCTGTAGCAAGATAACCAACATTGGTAGTTTGTCTTCAATTAATTTCTTTAAAAAATACCATGAAATATTAATTTTTAATTAGCTAATTATACAATTTGTTAATGAGATAAAAAAAAGAGGAATTTGCTCCGTTAGAAATCGACGCTTTAATATTTTCTTTTTAATTTTCCAAGGGTTCACATACTTTGGTTTCAGTATTCATTCATTTCGCAAACTCCTGCTGCCTTAAAATATTAATTTATACAGTTTTTCTTTGGTATACAAGCTTTTCGTATAATTTTCTGTGATACGAGATTTCAATTTCCTTCTGGATTTCTGAATCGAAGATGTTCTTAAAGTAGAACCTTTTCTCTCCCTGAGCGATTGAAATTGTAAAATTGGTAAATGGGCTAAATGTGAGGAGTTTTGTTTAGAGTCATTTATAAGTGGATGGCAAAAATCTAATTCCACCTACCTCGTAGGTACACTCGGGACAATTCCTAGGAAGATACAAGGTATGTGGCCTAGTCTTGTAGCCTTGAGATAAAAGGTGACAAGCTGAGGACATCTGAAAAAGATCTTTTTAAAAAGATGATTGATTAAAAGTCTTTAAGAAAAACATGCTTTGAGTGAATCATTTCTTTTTAAAGCTTTTTTTCCCTCCCTGGATCCAATCCATAGCGAACCCTGCCATAGGATGGCTGGCACTAGAGTGACTGTGTCAAAATCGGAGCCTCGCAGGTTACTTGGCCTTTCCCAGTTCACACGGGCATGGGAGGATAATCGCCCAGAAGAAATGCCTAACCACCGTGTAGCGGATCACCTTATCACCTTTCTTGGGGAAAGGGATGTTGAAACTTTAGGCAATGACCATCCCTTTCTCTCTCTCATGATCTTTCCTAAAGAACCTGGGTGGTTACCACTTGTTAGGGCAGGACATCAATTTCTCCTCATTAGGAGAATAAGAGTTAGGTTTCTGTCTTCAGAATGTGATTATCCTAAACTGTGGCTCCACAATCCTTGAGATTATCCTAAAGTTCTTATTTCTTAGTTGGAGGGGTGTATTCCATCCTTAAATCACTTCCAACATCGTAATTTGGGGAGGACATAGCCGAGAGGAAAACCATAGGTCATGAAGGAGATTATACTTGATTCCCAGCAACCTCCCGCTTCCTAAAGCCATATGCGTCTTCTGGATCTGTTTGATGCAGTCATTGTAGATTTTGCTTGTCTGAGAAAGTGCTCACCCGTACTCCGCTTCTCGTGTATTTAGGGGAACTTCCTAAATTGGACTTTTAAACCATCAGGTGTGCAAGCTTTGCGTACTCATACAGTAAAAAATTTTTGTAACTAATAAAAAGTAGCTACGCGCGGGATTCGAACTGGGCTTGCTTCGAAAGAAAGTAACAAGATTTTAATTTGATTTTTAAGTAAGAAAAACATGTTTGGTTTTTGAAAACTTTCATATTACATTGTAGCCGAGCGGTTAGAGGCGAGACCTGCGAAGCTAACATGTACATATTGTGGTACTGTCTTCGATTCCCGGTCTTAGGCCTTGGATTTTATTTAATGGTTAATAAAAGAAATTTACAGTAAAGTATGTTTGCTAGTCGCCTCCGTCCACGACACCTAATTGGTAGTTGGACGTTAAGCCCCGCCTGAAAAAATAGGCGATTAATTTACTTTACTTACTTTCATATTTCACTGTAGAATTAATAATAATTGTACTAGAAGGCAATAATATATTTTGAATACAAGTAACTTCACTGAATCGCAACTCGTTTTAGGTTATTACGTTTATTTTGGTTTACATTTTTGCATTAATTATAATTACGTAATTACCTAATCCCTATTCAATATTTAATTTAAAAGAATTGAAAATAATCTTAACTATTTATGCGATAATAATATTTGGTAACTAGACTGAATATTTGGATCATTATAAATCATTTAAAATTAGGTCACAAAACCTGACCAATCCGATTGCTAAGAAAAGAAACTAGATCTGCAGAACCTATTCGCCATCTTGAAAAACAAAAAACAAATCATTGATCTCAGTTACATCATTAATTCAGGACTCAAGACCACTTACTTTCTCGTCTCGTGGAAATTCTCTTTAATCAGAAAGATAAAATAAACATACCTTTTCATCTTCTATATTGATATTCAACCCGTCTGGTTATTATTACCAGTCATGGGGAAAGTTTTTAGAAAAATTATTACTAAAATAAGTAAGCTTGATTCTGGAATCTGCACAAGTCATCCCTTCTCATCAATTTAGCTTTTCGGTGACACCAGAGCACGATTCATCAATGTCATAGAGGCAGTGGACGTCTTTGCTTCTTCTATTGAAAGAAAATAATAATGCTCAGATATCTTCCAAGGCTTCATTTAAAGGCTTTGATCGACTGTGGCACCCAGAATTGTCGTGGAAATTGAAGGAAAACTTTGCAAAGAAAATACTTGTTGCCTAATCCTAACTAACTGAGTAATTCTTTCATGTTAGCCGTGTGCCAACCACTTCTATTTACTCATTGACTCTTCCGGGTGTTTCCAAGAAAGTATTATTGTTCCACTTATTTATTCTGTACATAAAACTAAATATATAGCAAACAGTCATTCTTTCATCCTAACTACTGCCTCCTGACACTTACTGACGCTCTTAAATTATGAAATTGAACCAAAAATTGCGAATAAACTGTACACCATTATGCTGTTTTTGCCAGTCCTACCCGACAATTTTAATATTGGCAAGAATTAATCAAAGCAAATGTATTTTTAGTAGCAAATGTAATTTCAGGTATAGTATTGGGAGAAAATGGAGTTATGTTCGCGCCGCACATGTTTATAAACAACTTTTTTCATAGATCTCGAATCGAGTTTGCAGGTGAAAATAAATTCGAACTTCAGCACGATTGCATCACGGCCCTTTCGAGGGTAAAGCGGAAGTAATAATTAAATACCAAATAATGTTTTGGTTTAAATTATTTATTCTGGAAATATAGATTGTGTTTTAAATTTTAGTTCACCGTCGCATCACTACAAACCAATGTGACCAGTATTACATTTATGCACATTTTTACTAATTCATTTTATCAAATAGTACAATATTTATTAATATTTTATTAGATTGGTAAAAAAAAAATAAATGGGAAATAGGTCTGACTTTTGGGTTTTTAGAACTTTTATAAATGATACAGGTATATGTAAATCCTCTACACCGGTAGTGTTTGCTTCTCCTTGCCCACAGGTATACCTACATCGTTCAATTTCCGTTTTATAAAACTGACACTTGCTATAGAGTTGGATTTATGTATAACTTACTATTTAAAAGGCTGCTGCATTGACATTTGTATCGTTAATAACTTCTAATATGTGAGCCTGGAAGTAATAAAGGCTTACAGAGCGTGGTTGACAGATGGCAGATTTATTGTCGATGGCAATGAAGTTTCGTACATAGAGTGACACAGCCTGAAGGGCTAAAGCGATTACAGTAAAACTAATTACAGTTTGCTAGTAGTCCGTTCAGAAAAAAAAGATCCGTCCAGTTTAGCGTCCATTTCACGTTGAATTTTTTTCCAATTGCCAATGTTGACTTAGTCTAGTTGGATTTTATTGTTTATTTCATTAAGGCCATTGTTATAGTCTTCAAGTAATATAGGCAACATCTGCTGGTTTAATAAAAATATTTAGTGAATTCAAAAAGTTATCTTTAATTAATTTCTAACAATGGTTCAGTAGATTCGTAATGAAACTAAATCATGTTATACACTAGATATTAAGTAAAATCTCAGAATTTAGTGGAAACCAATTTATCTTTTTTGAAAAATGATAAGTTATGATACAATAAATTAGGTCAGATTATCACATAAATACTTCATTAGGTCTGTGCATAGATGATACTCCGCACTAATCTATCCATGATACTGAAGTTCTCTAAAGGAAGTATTATGTATAAAACTAATTGAACTGCCGAGCCTTCGCACGTTCATTTTAATCTGAATCAATAAATACTGGAAGATTTAATTTATTAAAATAATTTAAATACCCAAATGAACGAATAAAGTCACATCTCTTCAGATTTGGTATTCTATTAATACGAGTACTTTAAATGTAGATCTTTTCAGACTTGCTTATTGACACATATGTTTGTGTAATATTGGTCAAACTGATGATTTCAATAATTGCATTAGTTTTAATATGCACGCTTACTCTACTTAATCTTCCCACCTGTATTAGGTTGTACAAGACAAAAAGAAAAGTAAAGGTAATGCGCGCCTATTTTTGTCAGACGAGCTTTACACTTCTAACTACCAAATTAGGTGTAGAGGATGGAGGTAATTACCAAATGTATTCTAATCTCTTTTTTAATTCCTTTTATTACACGTGAAATAAAATCCAAGGCCTAGAAAGTCCGGGAATCGAACCCAGTACCCTCACAAACCACACTAGCTTTACCAGCAAAGTCCTCTAACCGCTCGGCTATCGCGGCGTCTTGTCTAACTGAAGTTTATTTCGCAAAAGTGTCTCAAAAAAGAGCATTTACTTTATTCTGAAAATTGCTGCTTTTACAGCCAGGAACTTATATTATTGCATTTTATCCTTTGCATTATGAGTACTTCACTTTTAGCATCTTCTCTCCAACATTTTGCAGTGATTTCTTCAGGGAAATGAAAGGATTTTTGTCATTATCATCCCAATTTCTTCATCTTTTTAACAGGCTACATATATTTGAGCGTATAATATTTACTTCACCATCCTGAGAACCCTATAGCTACACTTTCTCAGTGAACAAACTCAGTATCTTTATAAAGAGCAATGAGAGGGAAGTAACAGTTGGACAGCTTTACAAATCTGAACGAAGAATAAAGTGTCAGAAGCCAGGTTTACTTTATCTTATATTTGAACACATTAAGCTGCAAATAAGACTCAAAAGCGGAATGAAAATTTAAAATCAACTGATTTAATCGACAATCATTTTTCAAGTTCCCCATCATTAGATAACCGTGACGTAAACAGCGGACACAATATGGAGTATTACCATCATTCGCGTGTCACCATGAATTGTGTGCACGCACTCATCATTGGAGTGATTTGGCGTAAGCTGGAACGCTGGATAGAACAACATTGCCTTTAATTAGTTCCCTCGATTCTAGATTTTATGATTATTAGTTATATTTCTTGAAAACTTTGAAGTTATAAATTGACTTACTAATTACTAATAATTATTCTAATTGCCGCCAAGGTGAACTGGTAAAATAAACAAACTAAAATTAGAAACGTGTCTTCTAGTTTTTCCTATTCCTTTTCTCATGATCAGAATTAATGAGAAAGAAGAGAGAAATAAAAAAAAAGTTGATTTTTTTTCTCCCACTTTATCCATAACGCCGTAATTTGATGAAACTTTAGAGATGCTATAAAGTGCGGGTGAGGGGGTGAATACGATTAATGGCTGACTGTGAAACTTGGTCAAGCTGGGCTTCGCTGAGAAATGCTGGCCCAACTTAATTTATATAGACCACCGTTTCTTCCCTATTTCTTTGCTCCTCTTTCCCTTCAAACCTTGGTTCACTTTCTTAACTTCTTCCTCCAATGAGCAATTTCTATAAAAACTTCGAGACTACTTCTTTCATTGTTAAGTTCTCTAAAGTTTTCCAACTGAAATTATTATTATGATTGTTTTGTAGTTATTTTATTTGTTATAAAAGTTAATTTAAGATCATTACGATAAGTCTCTGAGGATATCGTAAGTTAAGTTTCCCTTTCCTCCTATAAAAGTGTAACTACTGCCTTTCTTTTACACGCATCGACTACTTCATCCAATTAGCTCCCTCAACTGTGCCCAAGAAAGTGGATTGGTGGAATAAGGTTATAGGCTATAAAAAAAAACTGCCTTGTGTCCACACCCGATATGGTAGAACATAATTTCTCTTGCATTGATTTTGAATTTGAATACTACCACAAATTTTTGAAAAGCAACAAATAAATAAGGATTACATAAAAGTAAACTAAGGATTCAAGATTGGCGAGGAATCGGTGAAATAAAAAATAACTCGTCTTTTTGCCAACGTTTCGACAAATATATTGTCTTCTTCAGGGCCTGGATATTACAAATACAAAAATAAAAACAATTTAGCGAATCAGTAACATAGAAAATCAGTAAAATTGTTTCTACTTTTGTATTTGTAATATCCAGACCCTGAAGAAGACAATATATTTGTCGAAACGTTGGCAAAAAGACGAGTTATTTTTTATTTCACCGATTCCTTGCCAATCTTGAATCCTTAGATTAATAATTGATGGTCACGAAGCCTATGTACTCGTATTCATAAAAGTAAACTATTGAGAATCTAGAATGATAGAGTCTGGTATGAATAAACCCTTATTAGTTCAGGAATCTAAGGGCCAACGGCGCTTCAGCCATCTTTTGGAATTACCTGGGATTGAGTTAGATTAAATAATTAGGAAGAGGATATTTGGATGTTGAGATAGGCAATTATAGAATTGGTTTTATCGGGATTTGAAGCAACGGATGGACAAATGTTCTTCTTTCTTTGTGGGTTTTTTCTGGTACTACAGCCCATGTTGGGCCATGACCTTCACAGTAATGGCTCCTCTGAACGTTTATGTCCTGAGCGTTAAACTGTTTCGATTCCTAAAAATTATCTGTTTATAAGGTAGAGGTGTTAACCGTAGACTTAACCACCGCTGCTTTGGAGGACCTAGGATGATTGGACGTTTTCTCCTCCTGCCAAGGAAAGGCCTAAACTTAGGGACGGAAACCCTAAGGTGGATACTGAGGTGCCTTTATGATGAATGTACCCTGAATGTAGTTGTTTAATGTTCTGGTGAATCTGCATGGTGTACTGAGGTCAGGTACCCGTGGGGTCGCTGAACCCAAGGTGATTGCATGCGACAATCACCCCTTGCAGGTGGTGAACAAATATTATTGGGATTAATTTGGATTGAATTTCATTCTTCATATCTTTAATATGGACAGTATCGGGTGTGTTAGCAGCTATTTTTAATTCATTTAAAAGATATCTGTTTAAATAATTTTGTATTGCTCAGTTTATAGATATTTAAGTTCAATAGGCTTGTCTGAGAAATATTTAGATTGGAAATACTCCATCAGATTGTTAAGAATAATAAAGCAGCTTCGACTGGCGAATGTTACAATTACCACCTTGCGCTGTAATTGTAGTAAATAATTCTTCAACAACCAATAGTAAATAGTCTTTGCTACGAGTTTGTCACAGATTCCTTGTTTTCTCTATTTATTTCAAGGCCATGTTTGGAGAATTAAGTGAGTATTATTTGATAAAATGTACAAATACTTTGGCACTACAATTTAACATGTACTAAAATATATTTTTAATTACATCTTTCAGAAACTCTGTTTTGTCTTAAACGAATAATATTTTTTGAATGTACATAAAATATTAAAACTTTTACATAATTATATTCACTTTCATTATTTGTATTAATATTAATTAAATGTTTACGAAAATGTGGAAATATTCAGAAATTAACTTTGAAAATTATTAATTAATTTGTATATTTTGCGAGTCAGTTTATTCTTTTGCTTTTCATTATTGACAAAAGTGGTTAACTTTTTTCATTATAGTATCGACTTCCGGCAAAAGGTGGAATCTCCTAAAAGCTTGTAATAAATAAAATATTTAAAAAGATTACGTAACACCACGTAAAATGAACTCTTATTTTAAATATGTTAACCTTTTATGTGGTAGATCTGGAAACAAGCTGGAGTAGCGCTAGTGCTTCGAATGCTTTCGGATTTCGTCCAACAAAGAAAGATTTGTTTAAAAAAAATGGAATGACCTAGGGGTATTATTTCTTATTATTATAAGAATCAGTATATATATTTTGATTTAATATTCGGCACATTAAGATGTGAAGTTATTGACACCAGCAGCTGGATTCGAACCCGTGATCTCCGCTTTAGAACCCAGTATTTGCTAGCCCACTAAGCTAATCCCTTCCCCCAATTTGGTAGTTCGTCTGACAAAATAGTCGTTAGTTTACGAATACTCATTTTTTTTTTGGTTGTATTTACCATAGGTTCATTGCATATTCTTTGTGTATGGCTAAGTTCGGTTTATTGTTCACTGCATTATTCTATTTACACATATTATGTAGATAGATAGCTAGATAGATAAATTGCTTTATTTATAAAAAAAAAATACACACAATAATTACAATACATAAATTAAGCATTTTTCTGACATGGACTAATCGGTCTGCCAGGAGATGTTGCAAATAAATTCTATCTCTATGATTAATTAAAAAATAAATTGATACACATATTATGAATATTTCACTGAACTCGCTGGCTGGTCTTTTTGGTTCAGTTTATATGTTTGAACAAAGTAATTGCCCATTTATTTTTTTAGGTGGCGCTTTACGTCCAACCAGCTAGTGTTACGTTTTAATAAAATGGTTTTGGTTTTTTCGACCTGTTGATAGATGATTTTTGGTGAATATCGAGGTGTGGTCTTAAATAAAAACAACATTTTTGCTTTATACCAACGTTTCAGTAATTTTTACTAAATTCTTTAGGGTATTATAAAAAAACGTTTGTGAAGTTTAATGTAGAGCTACGAGTATATCATCATAATTGTATATTCATATAATACCCTGAAGAAGGTAGTAAAAATTACCGAAACGTTGGTATAAAGCAAAAAACTTGTTTTTATTTAAGACTGCACCTCGATATTCACCAAAAAGTTTTAATAAAAATTAAATATACAGGGTGTTCTGCATAAGACTACCGTAACTTCGGAAAGCGATTCTGGGCATCATTTGCAACAAAAAATTCTATGTAAGCTGTGGCTCGATTCGGCTCCGTTTTATAGATATTTTTAATTTAATGTTTTTTCAAAATACTACTACTTTTTAGCAAACTGATGCCTATATTTCTCTAAGTACTAAAGCTAAAGCGATTTCAATAAGCTCATTAGAAAGAAGGTTAAATTTCCTTTTAAATAAGCTAATTAATATTCCAAAATAATAATATCAAGTATTTCACTTTGTGGCCCAAACATAAGAAATAGCAAGTTTCTAACTTTTTCCAAAAACTTTCGACTTAATTTTTCTCAGTAATATTACTTAACTTTAAAACGTGTACTACTCATGAAAAAGATCTACATCAATCACCTTTCGATAGGTGTAGTTATTTTAAAAATTGTTGCAGAAATCTGGGATTAATTGCAAAAAAGTAGGCGTCAAAACAGCGTCGGCATTATGGAAGGAATTCACCTACCATAAGAATATAATTGATCAGAAACATAAAATCCAGTACAATTATTTGGAAACGTGTAATTTAATAATTAATTAATTAAGAACTAATACCTTGTCAAAACATAAAATTAAAAATATCTATAAAACGGAGCCGAATCGAGCCATAGTTTATGTAGAATTTTTAGTTACAAATGATGCCCAGAATTGCCTCCTGAAGTTTCGACCACTCCTCCGTGTACACACTGTATAAAAGTGGGTAATTTATTTGGAATATATAACTGAAAGCAGGATGCATATAAAAGTTCGAGAGTTTTTTTTAAGAAAATGAATGAAAATGAGAAAATAAATGATTGGCGCGATAAGTAGTTGTGGAGGGACATGTTGGGATGAAGAATGCTACTATGGTGGCTACTAATCCTGTTGAATGCAATCTAGGTGGTGCGGCCATTAGGCTGGTCGACTGTTAATCACACCACGCGGACAGCCTGTGGTTTATTTTATTGCTTCTAATGGTGGCGCAAGAGCGAGGCACAATGAGGTCCTGCAGGCGGTGTATGTGGCCCTCCATTAGTCCAGTTCTAACCTTTTCGCTTCTGCCCTTTCATGACTTGCTCTGTAGTATGTTTGGTGGAGAGGATGTGCCAGCGTGGTCTGTAGTTTTGTGAGTTTATGGGACATGTGTGAGTTAGGGCTCTCCCTTCCCCCGAAATGTCTCTATGTATATAGTACTCACCCCTCCTCCGGGCCCCTTAATTACGAATGTAGGCCGGCCAATGGGAACTATGACAATGGTACTTCTCCAGCGTTCTCTGTTCGGCCAGCCGGCGAGAGGAAGGGGTAAGCACAAGAGGTAGTCGTAGAGGTCGGAACTGGACAGGTCAGCCTGGCTGCAGGAGGGTGCCTCTACGCACATTAAAATTACATTATTGTCATAATAACTGTGGCCGAGGATAGAGCAAAGTCCGGCCATGTACCCTCGTCCAGTTCGCTGGGAGTCCTTCCCGGCGGGTCATCAAATCAAATTATTGGACATTCACATTTATGTTTAAAAAATTAAATATTACCCTATTAATGGCTTCAATCGACAACGAATTCACTTTAAAGTTTCATTTACGTATGAACTAGATTTTCATTTCCTAATTTCAACAATACCTACAAAATATTGTTATGTTTTAAAGGTAGCCACTATTTGGTAATATTCCCCTACTGCAGGGTTATTGTAAATTACAACATTATCTGTAATATTAGCGCTCAAATAACCTTGATTTCCCGTTAATTTGGTTTACAATTACATGAAAATTAATATGAACTGATACTCCATCATGTGAGACCACATATTTTCTGTTTTATCTGGAAATATTATTTTAATAATAATATCAAACGATGTCGACAAAAATAACAATATCTCATGGTAACAAATAACTTTCACGAAACAATGGGTTTATTGATAAACGAAGTTGATAAAAGTTTTTAAATCTCTAAAAGGAGTTACTGAAGTAAGAAAAGCGAAAAAAAAACCACTTTACAGAGTGGAGCCACTAGAACATTCCAGATGATGCAAGCAAATATCTTGAGATCTAAATTTTAAATTGTTTCCCCTTGTGATCATCGCTTACACTCTCATATCTATCGCGAGCGCGTACAATTGTTGCACGCTTTGCTGGTTCTGTTCCGGACCCATATCTCCATTTATCTTGAACTTCAACAATATTCTGTTGAATATTGTTTTGCAGTATCTCTTCAAACGATAATCGCGTCTCAATAGTGTTTTTAATTTACCCAGTTGCATAGCAATGCATATGTGAACAGGAAATCATAGATGTTGATGTTGATTTCCGAACACCACTTTAAAATATTTTACATAGACATCTCTTATCAAAGTCGGCATACCTTTGGTTTTTATCCTCTTAATATTTAGGTGCACATAAAACCTTTTTATATTGGTCTAAACATCAGCATGCATTTAGTGATAAATGTATTTCTGAAAATACTCCTCCTAAAATTGACACTCCCTCCAATGTACCTGTACCACACTCCTATTTCTGTAGCGTTTACCGTTCGTTATCTTGACAAGCGACTCACGTGGAATCCACATACAATTCTCAAACGTCTTGAACTAAACCAGAGATATCGAATGCTCAAGAGACTACTTGACAAACGATTAAATCAAAACTGACTCTTACAAACAAGAAACGACTGTACTTAGCTCTTACATGTTCCTCACCTGAACTTACGGACTTGAACTATACAGAACGGCAAAGCGTTCAAACCTAAACAGGATCCAAACCCGCCAGTCAAAAATCCTTCGAACTATCACCTTTATAGGGACAACACCATCTGACCTCCAAATCCCACTAGTTCCTGACCTTGCCGAGTTCAAATCCCACTCCGAAATCACACATAATAATCCCATAATCCGCAACTTGTCCGGCACTAACCTCCTGTCAAATCCTTTTCGCAGGCTGAGGCGCCGATGGCCTCACGATCACCTGGTCGACAGATAAACTAGGCATCCTTCGTATTCAATCCATTCGGTATTTTTCATTAACCGACTGATGATGGTTAATCGTAGGATGGCCTTCATTCATGCCTTTCCAGTGATTTATTTTATCTACTTATTTATTATTTCATTTTGATTTTTGTATTATTTTGTTTTGTTTTTACTTTACTTTTTGCTTTAGTTTATTTTTGTTTATATTTCATATCTTATGCTGTATTATAAGTTCCTCTATTTGCTTGTTGCGTCAACATATTACGCAGTTTCAAATTGATCAATAAAGGAAAAAAATTGGCACTATAATAGAAAACTAATAGAGAACTTATTAATCTAACAGAAGCAACTAATCATTAGCAAAATTACCTCACTCTGCCTGTTTTTATTTTTTAAATTTGTACACTTCTAAAGCTCAAGTTAATGTAATATTCCAAATTCAGTCACCATCAGGACTGCTTCCCTATAATAACGGTGGTAGAATCGAAGCTGAGATAGAATCATTCTAATGATAATTACAAATCAGTCCCCCCCCCCCGTAAACCTTGAATTTAATTTTGTCGGGTTTCAAAATCCAGTGATAGAGTATTTGGCAAATGCCACAGATATATCACTTGTATTATGCTAGATATAAATTATATAATGTTATAGGAATGATGGTTTTATACGTACATAAAACGAAGCTTTGTATATTGGGCCGAAGGATGTTGCCTTGCTGTTTGGTTTATGATCTATTTCTGGATATACTTAGTGTATACGGGTATATGCTGTATGAATAACAGGATGCCTGGGAAGGTATAGTGGAGGTAAGGGTGGTTGTAATGGAAAGCTGGTACGGAGATCCGATGAAATATAAGTGCAGCGGGAGTGTGCGTACCATGTCCCTTTATTTCTTGTGTTTGCTCCGGGAGAGCTGCCGTACGGTGGATTCTGCAGAGAGAGAGAGAGAGCATGCCAGGGCGAGGAGCAAGGGTGTGGTGTATTATAAAGAGTGCCGGGTCTAAATGATGAGGAGCTGTTGACGACCCGCAATATGTGTGCCACTGAGCCATCTCCGCCTCCGCCGCCTCCAGCCAGCATGCTGCCATATAATACCTTCGCCTCCATGGCCAATATCATTTCAACATCTCCGCCGCCCGATCTCACCTTCTCACTTGCTTTATCATACCTAACTACTAATATCTCTGTAGCAAATCTCCGCCTCAACAAACTGACATCATCATCCATTACTCCTACTCTGCTCCATCATCTCACTTTTATACCCTATATCCTCATGCTCTTCTTTCCTCATTAGAAAATTCTTCGGGCGCTTTTCTTATTTGTTTCGTTTTTTTAGCGAAGTATATTTCAAAAATTAACTTCTATTTTATTAGACTTGATCAGGCATCTTTCTGCATATTAATATTTTAATATGCATGCTTTGAAATTCGATCGTTTTGTATATCAAGTGCATAGCGTAATAGAAGTCATATTGAACAGCCTTGAGCAGGGAGGATACTGCACAGGAGAAGTGTTTTTCTTGAATTAGCACAAGCTATTGTTGGTAATTTGGCAATTGGACTTGTTCTTCAAGCTCTAGAAAATTATTACCTCAACCTACTACCTACTCCTGAGGCACTATCCAACTTAAAGGTACTTTCAGGTTAGGCAAGATAGACCTTTCTTCATGATTTCCTTTTTCCACAGTGTTTCCTTGGTCCTCACTTGTTCTTAGTATACAAACAACAAATATCTCTCAAAATTTAAATACTGTTATCTCCAAATTCACTGAAGTTACAGCAATCCTAACTACGAACATAAATTCCACAGCAGTTTTTAACTGAATCGCAACAGTCAACGAAAAAAAAGGATGTAGGCAAATAAAAATCAATGAAGTCAAAAGTATGTTACTTTAAATTCACTTCGGAGAACGTGATTATAACTTTATATTATTAAGTTTACGAGGTCTGTAAATTAAGTAATGAGACTGATTTTTTTAATTTTTACTTGTTACCTTATCATTTGTTACTGTTATCATTGTTACTTATAGTGCTAACGCGCTGATTGTAGCACAAATAAATGCAAAAAAAAAGAGCTTATCTATTTTCTAATAACCCATGAAAGCATTGTTTTATGTGCACTGGTAAATTGGGCTGTAAATGTTACTTAGCTGTCCGTTCAGTATTGCAGAGAAAACTAGAATTTCAGTAACTCTTTTAGTTCTATTTATATAAGAAATATGACCATTCAATGGACTGAAATGGAATCTAACCAACTGGGATTTAAAGAAGTCGTGAAAATACAGTTCATCTGGCGAGTGATTCGTTTGAAGATCTTACACGGAGAGTGAACGATACGACGGAGAAGTTTTGATTGATGGGCTTTGTTTCTCTTGTCTAAGCTCAGTTAGTTGAAGTTTATTATGAAGTTACTACTAACAGAACGTATAAAATTTATTAAACTGTTGTGTTGAATCAATCATTGAAAAATTAAAAGCGCAATAGTATTGCAGAAACTTTGAGATGGTGAAAAATCTCTGGATGCTGCGATTCGTTCAGCTATTGCTCTTCCCAAAATCAATTTTGTATAAAAAAAAACCTAATGGAAATAGAGTCTCAATTTAAACTATCGGTATGTAATTATTGTGATAACAGGCCTACCGTTTTTAGCATCTGAGTGCCTATTTAAGTATCAAGGTTATACAAAAATGAATGAGTTATTGTGTTTTACTTTTATTAAAATACGAAAAAAATGGACGTAGTATCCAACAGGTGGTAATGGGTTTAGCGAAAAATAAAATATTCCTTACTTCCTTGTTTTTTTAAAAAAAATACATTTTTTTTCATTTGACATTCATTCATTGTTTTTCGTGTAATTATACATTCTTTTGTAATGTTTATGTTCCCTTAAATTATGCAACTAAGCAAACCGCATTTGTCACTAAGAGTGTTTGTAGATGTAGATATCAAACAACTTTAAACATTTTTTTAATGAGCTAGCAGCTCAATGATGATGTTAGCATGGTCAGACGGAAGTAGCGACATGCTGGTACCATGATGATCGAGAAGGAGGCTTTCTTGTTTTTTGTTATTGGTTTCTATTTTAAATTTTACATTCTATTTTTGGCACAGCTGCCATATTTACGGGTTTCACATGAATCATGGCAACACACGATCCTTGTTTTGTTAAATTGCGCTTATTTTAGAATGTCATCAGGGGTGTAGAAATGTTGCTGATTATCATTTGAAATTTGCAAAAGTATTGGCCCGATCAAGGAGGATGAGGCATTGAAATCCTTCTCTGAAAATGGAAGAAAATAAATCTGGTGTTAACTCGACTTTTATCACAATATCCGTACATTTTCTTGAGACTTTTGGTAGACTAATTTCAAAATCAGATTGCCAACCATAACTTCACCCTGACATCCCGTTAATAGTTCGACTAAATAAACAATTTCATTTTGTTACTTTTGTGTTTTGCATTTGAAAACTCAAAACCGAAAATGGGCACGATTACACCTTCTCTAACTGCAGTAAAATGAGAGAAAATAAAAACGCTGTGTAATTACAATTAGAGAACTCCTCAAAATGGAATCCTTAGATTTCAGTTTTAAGTACTCTTTTTAACGATCCCTTTATACATTGTCCTGTGGCAGTTAAGTTTCCTAAATGTAAACCCTGTTTTGTGGCCCTTTGTTATAGGCTTCCTCGTTGTAAATTACCAGATTTGCATATTCTGCTCAGAACTGATAAGCGATCATTTTAACTCTAATGGACAGTGTCGTATTAATTTTATTTTTGACTGCTGTTAAATGAGTTGTTATTATTCCTTTTTACATACTAGGCGAGGAAACTATAGCGGCCAATATTTGAAATTGGGCTTCTACCGAAAATTGAAGGTTGCTGGAGTGTCGGAAGAAGATGAAACTTTATATTCTGATCTGATTCCACCAAAAAGTATAATTTTGCATAAATTATATTATCTATTGCGTTTATTATATTACTGCAATTCAGCAATCAATAATACTCGACCAGAAATACCATTTACTAAATAGATTTAACATATTTTGAGTTTAAATAGTTTCAATTAATTTTCTTTGAACTTTCTATGCACATTTTCTTCAACAATTTTAAAATTCGATTTATGGCACTTGTTAGAGAAAAGGCGGAAGTAGACTTTCATTTAAAGCAAGCTTCCATTGTACTGAACAGTGCTTGGCCTTGTATATTATAAAATGTAAGAGTTAATATGAGGCGGAAATTCAATTTTTCACTTAATACAACTACCAGAAGATTATGTTATTTTGTACTTTATAATTCAGAAGCCGGATTTTAATTACCCTATGGAAATAAATATTGTTTTAATTGATTTATAATGAATTTCATTCACCGTTCTCTGCTTTCATTAACCAATTAACTTTTTGATATTTTTAGCGTAACAATTATACCTTTCTAAATCTTCCAGTAATAGGCTTACCATTTTGCCCCTTTTTGAAGGTACAGTCCTGGCGTTCTGGCTAATGTACTATTTTTTCCCGGTTATTTGATAAAATTCATAAAGCGATAAATATATAGTGAATAGTGTGGGTAAAATATGAATTATTGAATACATTTTGAGCCAGCCAGGCATCTGTTGAAAGGAAATTCTCAATAATGAACATGTGGTCAGAATTAAGGGTAAAAGGTTTATTGCAATCTGTGAGAGCGAAGGATCTTGGGATGCTCCTGAACCAGAGGGACTCAAATTCGAAGAGCACATTGATGAAGTGCATGAGAAGTCAGCTAAATCCATGAGGATTATGTTTAGGCACCGCACGGAAATTAGAGATTCCAAATCCTTATATTACAGCCTTTTCTGAACTAAATTTTATTTCCGTTAGCTGGTATCCGTAGCTGACGAAATGCAGCTGCAAAATAAATTTTGTTTTAATATTTTCCTTCTCTAAATAACTAAAAAGGTTAAATAAATATAGGATTTATGGTAGACTTGACGTAATATTTTTTCTACGAACCAGAAAAAATTCCAGAGTTTGTTTAAAGCAGACCAGATAAATAGAAAAGGTTTTATTAAAATAAATACAATTTTATTTAAGGAAAACAGCTCCCACTCTGTATACCTATAATTAATTAAAAAGACCAAATAACAAAAATACAATAATTTTTTAGTCACAATTTTTAGTCAAGAACGTCGCTAGACTCAAACTGAAATTTAAGTGAAGCTACCACAATCCTAGACTGCTCTATCCTGTAATTAACCAATGGACATCTTTGAAACATTTTGCTCCATTTCTGGAACACATCTACACTTAAACCATCACTACATGGGCTTGCTCTGTACGAATGGATGGTCACAATAAGACTACAATGAATAAGCTGTAAGCTTTCCAAATTAAAGTGGTGGCACTACTGGTAAACCTTGGTTCAAACAGAATGATTTAATCCACAGGTATTTGAACTCAAAGATGTACCTTCAATAAAAGACTATGGCTAAGTATTTGGCATATATTTCTAGAAAACTTACACATTACCGGAATTAGACAACACTACCGACTCGTAAAGAAGACAGACCGGACGATGGTTCAAATCTAAACGACCACAAAACGTTTCAAACAAAACTCATTGCGAATGAAAATTTTAAATGCACAGTTTGGGTTTACATTATATTGCTTTTTTGAAAGGTAGGAAATAACTGTCTGTAAATTAAAAGAATCTTTCGTGTAAAAATAAAATAAATCTCTCTTTATTAGACATATTGTCACTTGTTAATAAGTTGTTGATACTCGTATTTTTTAGTTCTTAAAAAATAAAAATAAAACTCTAAATAGGAGAGATTTTCCAAGAGTTAAAACTGGCCAAATAAGGTTTTCTTCCGAGTGAATCAAGGTCGTTAGAGTTTAAATCTTAAACACTTCTTTTTTGACTCATTTAAGTAATAATGCAGGTCCTTTTGTGCCTTCTGAGTGCCATATACGACAGTATTTTAAATAAAGAGTTTCAAGTGATTGGAAAAAAACAGATTGTCTAATCGAAACCGAATGGCTAATCGATCATGAAAGCCAGAAATATTCAGGTTCCGACTAGAACCTAACAATACTTCTGACTGCATGGTCACTCTAATTTTATTCATCAATTCTATTTGACGATTCCTCTTCTTCAAAAATGATGAGAATCAACTGAATGCCAAACGGTGCCTGTTCATTAAGCAGAAAGGGGAAAATCAAATGCCTTGCAAAAATCAAGGTTCATCGTCAGTCTTCTGCAGAATGTAGTTATTAATTAGAAAAATTGCAAGTTTTTTTCTATTCTACTACTAGACCACATTACCCTGTTAAAACAGTAATTCATAAATAATGGAGCTATCCGATTCCAATGCGGTTCATTACATTTCCAGGCAATTTGTCAGAACAATAGCTACAGTAGCGCAATAGTAGTGGCATAGCGGCAAGAGATTGTACTGAGCTGACCCTTACAAACTCCCAAACACTTGCCCCAGCCTTGTTGGCCATACCATAGTTTGCATGGTGAATAGGATTTAGTGTGAGCGAACGAAGGATACGAGAAGAGTGGTGTGGCAAGGAAATATGCGCACAATTTAGGCGACACTACAGGCGGCCAACGGGCGACAATAGGAAAGCCCGTGCAGTATCCAACACAATGCGTGATGTACAGACGAGGATGGAGGGAATTAGTCAGATATTGTGCTATCTAACGACTGTGTACGAGGGAGGTTTGTTCCCGGACATCCCAGTGATTAATATGAAGCCCTACGTGTTAAGACGTGCATTATGTAGTATAGTGGGCCGTTACTGCCCAACACCACATAAATCCTTCATTCACAACTATAGGTACCGCTCTTATTAACTAAATTATCACTTTTAAGCACTACTTACAGATGTACTTTAAAACCTCTTATTTTATTACCTGTAGTTTTAGTTATATTCTTAAACTGTTCAAACAGTCTTATGCAAGGTGAAGAGAATGACAATCAACACATGGACTTGAAAGATCTATTATGGCTCCGTTAGATGACCGATTTGTCACAGAAATAAGCCCGTTAGAAATATGAACTGTGGTGAGACTAAAGGAGAGCTTGAGCTTGCTTAAAACTCTTGGACCGTCTAAGTCGTATCCTTAGTACTACGAGCCTTCCTTCTCAAGAATATCCACTTTGTTTCTAAGATAAATTTCTTAATTTTCTGGACATTTCTTTCCAAAGACATGGTTTTTAAAATAATGAGGAATAATAAAATATTTCTTTGGATGTACCTAAAACTTGTAATGCTTATAACTTCTTCCATTCGGGTGAAGATTTACCAGTAAACCATCGCAAATTGATATAAACCTCATTTCTCTTTTCACCTCATTTGTCTATTTATATTATTTCTTTAGGATATTCAAGAAATCCAAGCCTGGCTTAACATCTTACAATTTTATAGCCATCTCGTAAACCAGAATTGCCAGAATTGGTCGGCCTTGAAAGATTGAACGATTGTATTACAACCTATTTTCGAATAATAAAGTTACACTACCAGTTGGAAAGATTTTTACTAGAGATTAAGTTTTAAATTTGACAGACATTTCTTTTGTACATAAAACGATCAATGCAAGAACGATGCGAGCTAATGCTGGGATTTAGTATAAGTAGTTGAGGGAGGTTTTTGGGACTTTAAAATAATAAAGTCAGCCGACGTTAAGCAAATTGCCTTAAGACATTCTAAATTGTGAATATGCTACAAAAAGGAAAAAAAATGCGAATGTATTGTATTTCTCAAAACGATGTTGTGCATTTTCATAAACGTATTTGGAACGTAAAAAAATGACACTAACAATTCACTATTTCATTGAATTGATTCCTGCTATCATTACCATTCCTTTAAAAAGAGAATATATTCCCTTAGGCCTAAACCTAATCCATAAATATTGAAAATATTGGCGAATGTATTTGAAAGAGCTGATTGAATTATACAGAAAAACTTTGAGAAATTAAAATAAGGTTACTAGCGAGAATAGTGATGCTGCACAACGGGAGTAAATAACTGCACTACCAACTTGCTAGATAATATTAAATCTCCTTTCCCTCCTGATGCACCGTCCATTGTGAATAACTAACCATATGAAAGGACCATTAAAACTGTGCCATAACTAGGCTTGCCAACACGCTATCCAGGCAAACTGTAGTTAGTTCTCGCCACCGCAACTTGCCAACGCTCAAATTTTCAAACGTTTGCGGTTCATTTCATAATTTAATTCGTTCACTAATTACAATAAAAATATTTTTCTATTTTTGGTCCGGATATTTTAATTACGGTAATAGAGAATATAAAATTGTGAATCTAAATATTTTTTTTAAAAAAAATTAACATACAGTTTCCGCTGACGTCACTCTCACAGTTATAAGTGGAAAATTTTCTTCATAATGTGGTAAACCTTGCGGCCTACCGTAATAGATCTTTAGAGGGATACCCGAAACATATCTTTCTCGGAACTCACCTAAAATCTATATTTGTAAAGCAGACTTTCAAGCACAAGTGCTAGGAGTTTTTTTTTTTCTTAATGGGTTGCAATGATGCACTGCGAAATCTATTGTGTTTCCCTTAATGTTGCTAGCGAAACCCTGAAACAGGTTCTGAAGAGAGTAAAAAATTAAATAATGCCTATTTTTTTTAGACGAGCTTTACGTTCAATTAACAAATTAGGTGTTGTGAAACGGAGGCGAATTGCAAACAAATTTCACTATTAAATTCTCATGTGAACTATTAAATAAAATCCAAGGCCTAGACCGAGAATCGAACCCAATACCAAAATCCATCTTAGCTTTGCAGGCTTCGCTTCTAACCGTTCAGCTATCGCGGCTATTTACTAAAGAGTGTATGCAGCCTCCTACAGCACCTTATAAGATCCCAGGTATCTAAAGCTTGCAAAAGGAAAATGTCATCACATTCAAGAGGTGTACTGGAGTTTCCTCTATCACTTCGCCGCTCGTTCAAGACCTAGTTTAGGTGGTAATCTGGAGATAGGCCTCATTAAATACCTGAGAAGTTCATTCCAAAAAAAGGTGTTAGGTTGTAAGAAGCACTTGACAAAATCTCTCTTAGCAGTCTGAACCGTAAATTATTTGGAAACTTGAGATAGAATTTGAAATAATTCTAACCTCCATTAACTAAGCAAATATTTTAATAAAACTGTATTATTTTACTGTGTAGGAAATTGAAATAGTTATTTTAGCAGATCAATACAATTTTAGCATAATAAATTTACCATACAATAGCTTGTGTATACAATAGCTCTATGCTTTCCGCAGGGAATTACTAAACTTATTGAATGAAGTATTAAGTTAGGATACAATAGTATATTACAATAGGTAGTAGAGGTGGTGCAACATCCATTGAATCGAAATACCACTGAAGACATATGAAGATCTATTTGATAAATGATTCAATGATTCTTTAGTTTCTAGTATTTAATGTAAGTTTCTAGGAATATTCTATTTTGGAGGGATAGCAGATTTTACTTCAAGAAAAAAATAAAATTAAAATAAAATGTAAAGGAATATATGTTGAAATCCTTACATAAACAGCTACTGTTTTTCTCAAAATCAAAGATGATTTCTCCAGAACAGAAAATAAATTATAATATTTTTTGGATATTTCAAAATGAAAAACCTAGCTTAGTCTCATGATCTTTTTTTTTTACATCCTTGATGTCATGCCGGTCATTCTCAAATTCTGTAAAATGTTCCAAAATACAGCTAAATACAATCTGGAGTTTATCTTTAAAAGTTTACCAATAAAAATGTACAAACATTGTAGGATACTTTACAATTGTAGTCAAATAAATTGTTACACAATTTAACATACGTATTCATAACGGGATAATATTTTTTTTTTTTTTTTTTTTTTTTTGGCGCATCAACAGCTGAGGTCATTAGCGCCCGGAGCTTTTTCCAGTGCACTGCCGGCCTCCGGACAGTGTTCTCTCGTTACAGACAACACTGTCCATCACCGGACAGTGAGCTGTAAGAAGCTCCTAGGAAGAGAAAATCTAAGGGTCAGCTGCTGGATTCGAACCCGGGACCTCCGCGTGGGAGTCCAGTATGCTAACCTCATAGCTAATCCCTTCCCTGCGGGATAATAGTGAAACTAAAAAAATATAGGTAAATAATTTTTTTGTTTTTAAATTAAAGTATACATTTTTTGAGAAACATGTAAATAATTAATTATTACATGGTAAACATTTCAGAAAAATAAGTATACGAAATATGATATTTTTTTTGTAAGCTGCTCTGATCGATTTTAAAATAAAGTTGAAAAATGTTTTCTAATTTCCACCTTTTTTAATGTATAGCATTTTCAGCAGTTTAAATGGCTATAATCTTATTAATTTCACATTTTAATTAAGAAATTCTCTAATGATAAACTATTTTTTATATGTAGTAGTATTTTTTCGGTGATCTCTAAATAATGGGTCCATTATTTTATTAAAGGAAATGGAAATGAAGAAAGTGGTAATTTTTAATGTTTAGTGATGAAAAAACTGTCATGATTATAAACCGTGGCGAAGTTTGAAGCACATTTCACTATTAAACCTGAATAAACATCCTCTGATATCATTCACAGTGGGATCACCCAGTTTTACCAGGCCTGATAGACTGAAATTTGGTGATTAGATGCTCGTAATCTTATTTGATTTCGTTAGTTTTCTTAGTTTTTATTTGACAACATTCTGGCTGATGCAAATAGCATATTTTTTTTTTTTTTTTACGACCACAGTTCATCGTATAATGCTTAGAGCCACATAGGAGTCATAATAGTCAAAATGTCGAAATCTCCCAAAAGTGCACATAGCAGATATTGCTTTGACAAAGACGAAATGCGATTGCGATTCTTCATGTTTCGAAAAATATAAGAAAAGTTGTTCAAAATTAAAAGGGCTCTAAAGTACATATAAAGCCCTAAACTAACAAATGGTCTCACATTACAATTAATTTTTTACATTAATGACCATTTTGTGAGTGAAAAATCCACCATATATTCGGCAGTGGAAGGGCAGTAAGTTACTTATTGGCAAACACATTCTATCACTGGGTGGTGGGCCCTTACATAGGGCTGTTATTACTAATGTACGTACATAAACGGAAGTATCACGGGCAATAGTACGATAACAATGATTAAAGTGTGGAATTCCATAACATGCTGTAATTTTTAGGGTCGCAATTCACAGAGAAAATACGGCAGGACCGAAACGAGCGGGAAAGGGGTGGCCAAGGAAAATTGTATCCTTGTCCTTGCGTCCACCGCGATACTGTTAGGGATTTAGCGATATTCCATACTTGTGCCATAAAACCTCTACACTGGTTACACCATAAAACTGCCAGCTGTAGTTACGGTTCTTTCTTAATTGTTTGTAATAAACTCATATTCGTAATTTACAAGATTTCATTAATGTTTTCCGTTTTAGTGCCCAGTTTGGCACAAAGGTTAAATTATTACAGTTATTAAAGTAAATTAAAAGTAAAAGTAAAAATTCATTGCTAAATTTAGATTGGAAGAAAATCTGTTATCTGAATGAGCGACTTAAAAAATATTTATATTTCCAAATTTTATGAAATTTCTGGAAAACGGATCCAGTTTTCAATTTGATTTCTTGTTTTGTAAACAAATGTACATATCGATTACTAAATGTTTGAATTTAACATACAAGCTGGTTAAAAATACAAGCAAACAAATCTTGTAGACTGTTATTTTGAAAACAAAACGAATAGATTTGGAACTTCAACAAACAAGTACTTGCTCAAAATGGTTTTGGTCCCACATACGATATTTATTAAGAAACAAATTTAGATATGCATCAATTGGATGTGGTAATTGGATGCACATTCTAGTATTCAAATTGCTAATTGTTAGTACCGTCATATTGCTAACAACGGCAAGCGCAACTTAGTGTAATATACAAACAGACATCTGAATGTTGCCATACAATTAATTAGTATAAAATGGTAACGTATTCGCTCTAACTAATTGTGACATATTTAAACGAATTACATCTGATACAGCGATGCACTGTTTTAAAATGGGTGGTTTGAATTCGTATTCATGGGAAGTCCGGCATTAGCATTAATATTCGGCAATGTAATTGCTTTAAATAAATTGGTTTAATGTGATTACTAAATATCGCAGAAATAAATTATTTGTGTTTCGGAATCAATTAGAGTCAGAATTTGTTTTTCCTGTTGTTTCATTTTGTATCTATTGATAGGTCCTGGGACTCTCTATTCACTAAAAATGAGAAATTCAATCGAGACACCAAAAAAAAATTGAGTATAAAGATAAAATTTCTGAGTTTATTCTGGTCTCTTTGGTCTTACCAACTTGATTGCAAACCCAAGTTAAAGCCTTGCATCTACGCAAATGTTTAATTCTAAGTTTTCATTTGAAATATCCGTTTCAAATTTGGTATTTTGTGCCACCATGGACAAAACGTGTCCACAATAATCACCCAGGGAAGGGATTAGCTATGCGGTTAGCGTACTGGACTCCCACGCGGAGGTCCCGGGTTCGAATCCAGCTGCTGACCCTTAGATTTTCTCTTCCTAGAAGCTTCTTACAGCTCACTATGATGGACAGTGTTGTCTGTAACGAGAGAACACTGTCCGGAGGCCGGCCGTGCACTGAAAAAAGCTACGGGCGCCAATAACCTAAGATGTTTACGCGCCTTAAATAATAATAATGATAATAATAATCACCCAACTGCCAAGAGGCTTTCTCGAACATAGCTTCAAAGGTTTTCTCTAAAACGGTATATATGTACATAATTGCACGTTATCATCAGAAATCGTCCCGCATCTGCGGAGAAGGATTTGACAATGTGGGCGAAAATAATTTTATCGAAATAATAATAATAATATACTTTTATTGAAATAGAAAAGAAAATGAACAAAGATTCTTGAATACAAAGTATGTACGGCTTGGGATAAATTCCGTCAGCCGGAGGTTGGGGTTACACAAAATATCAAATATACTTATTAACAAATAAAACAAGATAAGAATATTTAAAATCAAAAAGTGCCAAAAAAATAAAATAAAATAATTTAACTACAATTAAGTGATATAAAATAAAACAAGAAAAAACAGAAATATGCAATATTCCAGCAATTTAATAATTAAATTCTTGGACAAGGAAATATCGGTACTGCCATGCACGACTAGCAAATATAATTAAATTTTTATTAAGAGAGTTTAGTAAAGTGACCATCTCAGCCTCAGAAAAGGTAGACGCACCCAGATACCTTGTTCGAAATTCTGACAGTATGGGACACACTGCCAAAAAATGCATAATATCTTCCCTAACATTCAAATTACATAAAGAGCAGAGTTCAATTTGCCTTTCGACCCAAGGAGTACAGTTTAAAAACAACAACTCTCCTCTCAATTTAAAAAACCAGCAAAGATCTTTTAATGTGTAAGAGTTGGCCTGGGAATCCCGCTCAAAAGAAAAAAGATTTAACGAGAAGTTTAGTTTTTTATAGAACACAAACTTTGTCGACGATCTGGCTTTTTCTACACACTCCTCCCGATGCGCCAGCCTAACAGTATCCAACAGAACAGGCAACTGACCACTCCATAGATGCATATTCTCAACTGAGGGGAAGAAACCAATAGAATATTTGTCAAACAGATTGATCCAGTGTTCAAACCAGAATACTTTACGTTTAATTACTTCCAATGCAAGTAATCTAGGAAGACGGTACTCAGGTAGATTCAAAACTTTTAGACAATATTTGAAATGCAGTCTCAGGGTAAACACCTCCAACAAGTCCACACCAGTCTCTAAATACAATATAAAATTAAAACGGTCTCAAAAGCTATACTGCTTCTTCGTTGATTTTTCGGCCGCCTTCGACCGTGTAAATCGTCAAGCATTATTTTTAAAGCTTTTCAATATAGGTATTTCCTCAAAATTTGTCACAGTGTTGCAATCACTGTACTCGGTAACTTTAGCTGCTGTTGGATGTAAAGATGGAATTTCCCAGTTTTTCCGCGTGGAAAGTGGCGTCCGGCAGGGTTGCCTGCTAAGCCCACTGCTTTTCTCGATTTTCTTGGATAAGTTGCCCTTTTGTCTTGAAAGTGGTGTTCGTTTTTCAAATACTGTAATAAAGGTATTAATGTACGCAGACGATATCGTTTTGATCAGTGACAACCCGATTAAACTCCAAAGAAATATAAAAATTCTAGATGCCTACTGTATGCAGTGGGGTTTAACAGTTAATTTAGAGAAATCCAAGATATTGGTATTCAGAAAAGGAGGGAGACTATCTTCTCGTGAGAAATGGTTTTACAGAGGGCAGAGGATAGATACTGTCAACAGCTATAAGTATTTAGGTGTAGTTCTCACTCCTCGCCTCTGTTTTAATACTCATATCAGCGAAAAAGTGTTTTCTGCTAAAATGGCTCTTAACTCTGTTTGGTCGGGATTGCTCTCCCAAAACTTAGTTCCTGTTTCGCAAAAGTTCCAGCTTTTTAATTCTGTTTCTAGGTCAATTGCTTGCTAAGCAGTACAGGTCCGGGGTTTCCTACGCTACGATGAATTAGAAAAAAATTATTACGTTTTTTTATCGAAATGATTAAGGGCAAACCGTAAATGATAGTGAAATTATCAATAAATTTACAGATCATGAAGAAAGACAAGAAGAACCGGTTTCTAAAATATATTCAGGGATACAGCTTTACAGCAGATTGGAAAAGCTTTTTCTTAAAGTAGATAACAATTCCGAAAGAAGTTTGAAATTCTGAAAAGAGCTTCGATCTGGCTATCACGACGAAGCAGCTGATCAAACGACCGTCGACGCAAAAGCTTACTTTCGACTACATGGTGACAAGAAAAGTAAATCAACTCTAATATCTTCAAGTGACGAAAGCGATTAAGAATAAGTTCATCACAAGAAAATGCGCGTTTTGTACTAGGGCGTGTAAAATTGAATGAAGTACATTTTGAAAATTCGTCTATGTTAAGGAATGAGGAATTAAATTTTTTTAAATTGTTTCCATGGTGATTTAATTATTTATTTGGCTTAGAAAGCAGTTTCTCGCTATTTCGTCAAGTTTTGACATATTTTCTGTATGGAACTGTTTTTATGCGGTCCCTATCTTCCGCTCAAAACAGGTTTTGCTGTATTTATATTTTTATGTTTTCAATAAAAATTTAAAAAACACAATAAAATTTAAACAAATTGGAATATTTTTCAGCAAGATACATTGAAAGTGGTAAAAATGCCATTTTACTTCAAACTTATTTTTTTTTAGCGAAATGAGATAAATCAGCGAATGGTTGGAAAAAGTTAACGTATTTAACCCATGGGAAATGAATTGCACTACTTTTGACACAATTATTGCGCATGAGTTAGTTAGATCTATAACGTAACTGTTCTACCACAACATGTAATGGAAGGAGTGAAGCAATTTGACATTGAACCGCCAATTCGAGTGGCGAATCTGATAGTTTTAAGAAAAGGAAGGGATTTAAATCCATTTGCGTGCCCTTAAAATTTCTCTACGAAGTTATTTCTTTCAGCCAATTGTCCGGAGATGGACATTGTTGTCTTTAACAAGAGAACACTGTTCGGAAGCCGGGCGTATCCTGAGAAAAAGCTCATACTTTTGTTTGACTGATTTCGATCATAACCTATTGTAACTTCTCCTCTGTTCAAACCTAAGCGAAATACCAAATTTATACTTCTGGCAATTTTTAGTTTTAGAGAAAGAGAGTAACCATTTTGTAAAAAAACTACTTTTTCTGGAAACTCAAAATCAAAAATCTGCATAATTACATTTTCTTACTGTAGTTGAGTACCAGAAAGTAAAAAATCGTCTATTTGGTGTCGATTACTGATTACTGATTATGTCGATTACATAGAGTGATTGGTATAAGCGTACTGAGTTCGAACAATATTGGGACTAGAATAACTTTGGTATTAGTCGCTTTTGTTTCTTTTTTTCCCGCTACGAATACTGAGGACTTGAAGTTGATGGTACGCTGTGAGAGCTGAAGATCAGGATAAGAAAATAAAACAACTGATTAAAGATTATAAGACAAACGATCAGAGTAGCAGCATCACTAAGGAGAGAGGTTACAGCCTTTCTGCCCTTATAGCCTCCAGCCTTATCTCTCTTCTCATCCTTTCCTGGGTAATTACCTAGATTTTACCCACTTTTACTAGAACTCAACTCGTCCTGGATGGCGATTTCATCCGCTTTTAGCTTCTTACTACACTACAACCATAAACATCACCATAGCACCAAGAATAAAGTCAATATCCAAGCACCACTTATCCTGATGTTAGATCTAAATTCACAATACCCTAAGCTCTGTCATATAGTTGGTTGTAGATATTTTAGTGTTGTTTAGAATTTATTTATATTCGATCAAAGAACCGTCTTTATCTCTTTTCGTCGTATCTTCTTCCTTGAACTAGAGCAGAGCAATAAATCTACTTTTATAATATTCTCAGTGGCCAAACACATTGATAATTTACCATTGCTCTAAGCTGGCTGAAACTATTTGGGCGCTACTGAAGAAGAACTGCAACTGAGATAAACGAATCGACTTACCACTGGCTTCTAAAAACCCAGATTTCCTTTCTAGAAAAAACTCTATCCTGTGTACATCTTACGGCTGAATCTAGACCTTTGCTACTGTCTCCTCATACAATGAAAAGTGTGATAAACAGAAAAAAGACTCCCAGGATTATGAAATAGAAGCGTTGGGTTTGGTAAAAATCCAAAATGAGAAGTACCATCGTGAGGTACTAGTATTTCTTTATCGAGTGAGGACTAACTGACTCATCCCCATTGATCTCTGATTCTTGAGATCTACTTCGAGGTCACTGGTTAGATAGCTGTGTTGAAGAATGTAGAGTGGGAGGTTATAACAATAAAGTTACTAGCGCATATTCATTGTAGCTTGGATTAGATATTATCCTGCATTGATGCTAATTCAACATCGTGTTTATGCAATCTAATGTATTTACATTAAAAGGTAATCCTCCAAATTAAGATCATAAATAACTTAATTTTCCAGACAAATATCAAGTATATTTGGGGATTTTGCTTATTTTCCGTATATTAACCTAATCTTCTTAACCTAAATGAGATAAACCAATTAAATTCAATTAAATTTAAATAAATTTTTTTCATTAAGAATTTTATTTTCATATTCTAATAATTTATCAAATACCTACGGGAAATATCTACAAAATTATTTTGAAAAATCTAAACTATATTTTTCTATAAAAAAGAGCGTCAACATCTGAGGTTATTCACGCCCGGACCTTTTTCAGTGCACTGCCTGCCTCTGGACAGTGTTCTCTCCTCACATAAATCAACGGACAGTGAGCTGTAAGAAGCTCCTAGAAAGAGAAAATCTAGGGGCCAGCAGCTGAATTCGAACCCGGGATCTCTGCGTTGGAATCCAGTATTCGCTGATCACTTTCCTGTTATAGTCCCTTAATAGTGTTATTATTATAAATTTATAATGAGTGTTATTAGTATTCAGTTCATTAATATTATTGCGAAATTTTGATGCGACACTTCATCTTCATACACCAATGTAAAACGACAAGAATGTCGTCTGACGGTCTTAGATCAAGCCTTAGGCCTTGGGCACACAGAAAGCGGTCTGTCGCGACGGTCTGCGATATAGGGACGTCACACAGGAGGCGATATCTTTGATTGGCGGGCCCAGTTTGGTCGCTTTCTTCTTGAGAAGTAGTAGTGCGTTTTCTTGTTATTTGTTTTAATTTTTATATATTGAGTATGAGCTTGGACGAAGAGCAACTCCTTCTGCTATTAGCTATGCAAAGCAAAAAGAAGAAAAGACAAAGTTGGGTGCATGAAATTACTTGTCATGTTGAGTTCTTGAGCTACCTCATTCCATGCTTCAGCCATTTTTTAAGAAATTTTTATAATTTTCGTGTGCACTTGTCTTGCGCAGATTTTCTATAAAAATTTCATTTTCTTCCCTCACTTTTTTTCAAAAGGTGGTGTAGAGATTGAGTTATAAGTAAATGTAATCAAATGAAAACATATGATTAATCAAATTGCGACGATCATCTGTTTCTAGTTTGTTAAAATGAAATAAAAAATGAGTAATAAAGTTTCTTAACATTGGAATCTTTATTTTGTATTACTAGGTGGCAAGGCGGTCACGTTGAAATCTGTAATTTTGTAATACCAGATAGCTTGTCGTCGCGACAAAGACTAGCCCGCGGCGGTAGACCGCGTTCTGTGTGTCCAAGCCTTTATACATTTTGATAAATGTTTGGTTTATTGTTATTTTATTTTTCAAATACATGATTATTAATGAAAATAAGAATGAATGAGAATAAAAACTGATAAAATAGAAAATGAACATGTTGAGACAGAAAAATCTTTATAGTGCAGAGTAACGCCCAAAATGCTGGACTGCCTGCCGTGCCCTTGGGACACGACGACCATATCCTAGGAAACTATATTGATTTATCAAAGTATACTTCTTGGGATAGCTATGAAATATATGTGACTGTACTTCAGTGAAGTTGGGTTTGCAATGTTGTTAATCCAAATAAAAAAAACAAAAAAAAAACGCTCATTCATATAAAAGTAGTGTATTCAATGTGCAGAACATTAGCTCAATAGTTAACGCATTTTGTAGTTGCACTGTAGGGTGACCGGAAGTATTAAGAGATTTTTTTTGTATACACGTAATTTTCATTATTCAAAATTGTTTTTATTTCCTTCGTTTAGGGCGGGGAGAGGTCAAAATAGCTGGAAACAGCAATATGTGTTAATTATTTTACAATTACTCATTTACCTCAAATTTCTACAAATAATAATTCAGTACCTCGGAGGTATACAGCACTAAGTCCATTTATTTTTTTTTTTTAAATTGTTTAAATGTTTCTGATACAAAATTATTGTTTTTTTTTTATTATGTAGAGGTAAATGCAAATCGTGGGATTCCCATGTGTATCTGTTTGACTCTCTGGTGAGAAATACGAAGTACATTGATGTATTGTTCACCAGTATGGCCACTCAGACATTTAGAGGACTTGGAAAGAGTGCAGTTAAATTTTTATAAAAGACTATTCCAAATTCCTCGTAACACACCAGGTTATCTTGTACGATTGGAGACTGGACGGTTAAGGATTCATTATGCTATAGTTAAATCTGCTCTTAATCTGATGTTAAAAATTGTTAACCTTAATTCTCAGAACTATTCTAAATTGTGTCTTTCTCAGTTAGTTTTATTTAATGATAAATCTAATAATATACTAAAGTATAATTGGTATTCGCAACTGTCAAATTTATTGCTGAATGTACTCGTAAATCTAGAAAATGTAAACGATTTGGTATCCTTTATAAAAAATAAGTCCCAAGTTCGCACGCTGTTAGAGAAGTATAAAGAAATTTTAATTTCCATGGATTATGACAAAATGTTCAATTCTAGTTTTCTTACTTTTACCAAAAACTCTTATCTTAATAAACAAATAATACAACCATATCTTAATGACAAATTATCATTTCATATTATTAAATTATTCTTTCAATTCAGAATGTCAGGACCTTATGTACTGAAGTTTACTGTTAAAAATATTATATATAAAATAGATTCAAATAAATTTTGTATGGTTTGTAATGGAGGTCAGCGTGAAAATATCGCTCATTTGTTTTTAGAATGTCCTGCATACAGCATTTATAGGCAATGTTTAAGCCTTGACAACAACAATTTAGCGAGAGAAATGGAAAGATTAACGAATGATTATTCTCATAAAAACGTTCACAGAGTGTACAAATATGTTTAAAATATACCAATGTTGCGGTCATTTCTGTTGAATGAATAATGTTTGAATTTAATTGTACGTCAGATCTTTATTATTTTGTTTGTATTTTTTGTACCAAGTTGTATGTATTGTTGTTAAGGATAAAACCAACTCCTTTTGTTACAGGTTTAGAACCTATAAAACAAATAAAAAATATAATAATAATAATAATAATAATTATTATTATTATTATTTTTTATTACTCAACCATCTGTTCACGGGCATCTATGTTACTTATTATCCTTACTTATTACCTCCGAGGTACTGAATTAAAGTAGCTTCAAGTACAGCTTCTGTAATAATGTTCGATTCAAAAGACACAATAACCAAATTATATAGCTTAGGATTTTTTTAAATATAATGTAATCAAAAAATAAAATTTCTTTGGCATTTCGTTATTTGCCTTCGCAAATGAATTTAATTAAAAATGATGTAATTTATCGGAACAATTGCTGCATTTGTCCAATAAAAAGTAAGTAGTTCTTTTTCTCTTTTTGGAAAATACTTTAAAAAAGGCTGAAGAATAGAACTTATTACTGCGTAGAGTGTTGGGAATAATAATGCAAAAATGAAAATAAATACAGAGCGAGGTAAAGTAAATAATTGAGTCGTTCCAAGCAGTTTTCAGTTTTGACATTTTTCTCTTGATAATGAGATCTCGCGAGAATAACAATGAGTTCACCTTGCTGATTTCACTCTGTGGAAGGCAGCACAGTGCTGCTTTCTTCCTGAATATGAGATTTTACTTAAAAATCTTTCAAACTAAATAAAGAATTTAAAAAAAAAAAAAAATGGTATGGTATTGAAGTAATGTGTTTTTTCTCTTTTAATTTTTCTCGTTCTCAAAGTGTTGTGGTCATGCCAAACTCTAGAGTTACCTTTCTCTTAGAGATCCCTGAGTCGGAAAGAGTGGTTTTTAGAGTGGTTGGTGTACAACATAGCCGGAAAACAGAAAATTACCTGAAGCTGATACTATAACGATCAAATCCTTGAACCGAAACCACCTTTCAACTAAATGAGTTTTCTTTTTACATTTTTTTGAAGTTTTTCCGAAAATGGCTCAAACTTTTTACTCAAGGTTTTCTTCAAGTCTTATTAGATACATTTTCCTGGAAAATTCGATTAACCTTCCAGCAGGCGCGCCCAAAAAGTTACAAAAATGGGCGCGCGTATCTTACAGATAAACTTTGGTATTTTTAATGTTTTCTATCAATTGAAGAAATGAAATTATTTAAATAACATCTGTAATTATTAATAATGAAATAACAAATAAAAAAAGACTCAGAAAACGACAGTACTTTTTATTTTTTACAAGCCAATAAGTGTAATTTTAC
Organism: Rhodnius prolixus; assembly: GCF_049639745.1. Classification (NCBI taxonomy): domain Eukaryota; kingdom Metazoa; phylum Arthropoda; class Insecta; order Hemiptera; family Reduviidae; genus Rhodnius; species Rhodnius prolixus. The sequence continues at coordinate 21,250,735 of NW_027411592.1, forward strand.
AATCACCATGCTCAGCCACTAGACTGTCTAAAAGTGTTCGCAGTTATTTCCTCCTCGTATCTGAGATATACAATGTCTTTTTCTGTCAGTAGAAAACAATATTCTTATAAACAATGTTGAAAATAGTTCAATTTGATGAACACGTATAAAAGAAAAAATATAAATAATTGATGTCAGGAAACTTACTCGAATGGTCGCGAGTATATGTCAGGCACGGATCGGCAATTGCAAAGAAATGTACAACCCCAAACAAGATAAGATTTTTACTGAAGGAAACTAGTCATGAGAGAGTAGCGTTGCTTAAAGGACAGCATCCTCCGCCGCTCCGTCTCTAAACTGCGATTATTTTAGTCTAAGCTTGTATCTGTGAGATACGCGCGCCCGCTGGAAGGTTAAGGGCTTAAGGAAGGAGCTTCATAGTTTTTAAGCTGTAAAAAGTATCACTTCAATGTGATTTTCAGTTTCAGTTGTTGCTAAATTTCTGAATTTAAAATTCTAAATCCGGATATGCAACTTCGGATTATTATTTTTTTTTTTTTTGACGTTTTAGAAATAAATCAATATCTTTTAAAGTTGGGAGTTATAAAAATATGTAGTTTGAGAAGTTTAAGTTGAAACTTCTAGATGTTTATAAAGAGAATTTCATGCAAGTACTGACTCAGATCTTGCATAGGAAATGTCAAAAACACCATTAGAAGAAGAATAATTAGGCTTACGTTCAGATCAAATGTGCTGAATCGTATGACCAAATCTATAGATCTGTGAAAAAGGACGTAGAATTCGTACTGCAGCGATAGAGTATCACAGAGATGAGGAGGAAAGAAATGGATCAACAATAAATGGGATTAAATTTAAGAAGATCCCTGTTCGCTGTTTTATGTTCTTAGGTGTAAAGGCTATGAGGATGGCATGTCTAAAAGTAGAAATTTATTCGGTAATTTTCTGAGGAACGCAAACGATGGTCAAATCAGAGAATCGGAGATGCTCTTTACAGTCTCACATAAGTAGTGAATCACGTTTTGTAAAGGAGTATCAGATCGATGACGCATGCAGAAGCTGGTGAGTAATACCTCCTAAAAAATGAAGGTTAAGTCATGGAAAGACCCTAATTCAGCAATGTAGCGGCGATAATAATAAAGTCAGAGGCTAGAATTGCAGTAAGTCCGATCCTTTCAAGTAAGGAAAATTAGTTGAAAATATGACACAAAAAAGAGTCTAAAAGAGGTAACAGAAGCTAAGGATGTATAATAAAAAGTCAGAAATAAGAACAACTGGTATTCCATAAAGATTTGTGTCTGTGTAATTGTTTTCCCAAGGAAGATGAAGCAATATGGAGTTAGTTGAATAGAACAAGACCGCAGCAGAACTGGCAAATTTAACCAGAATTAGCTTTACTGCTCGTAAAAAAAAAAAAAAAAATCAGATTAGATTTTGTGCAACTGGGAAACCGGTGGACCCAGAGCCCTGGAAATGGCGCCCTGTGCATTGATGAAGTTGAGAGACAGACGGTTCTGAACGTATATGACAATGAAGGCATACAAATACTTTTAAAAACTCAATTATAATAGAGTATGACAATTGAAAATTTAGCTTAAAAACTGAAAGACCCGTGCCCACGATTATTTCTACTAAATATGTGATCTAGTGAAATAGAAATTCAGTTTATAAAATTTAAGAAGGAAGATCTAAAGAAATGGAATATATATATGTGTGTGTGGAAATTACTGCTGCAAAGAGAAAATATTAAGAACAAAGATTTGTGTCAACTGCAAAAGAATAAAGCGCACAAAATATAAAGGAAATTGTGTTTTCTCGTCTATTTTGTAATCGTGCATTATTTGTAAACCCAATTTCCCTTGCATAGGCTTTTGTTTTTGTGTTTTTTTAATTTAATTGTTTTGTCAAACACAAAGAGTTTTTGATTGAATTTTACTATGGGTTTGTAATGTGGGCGACTTTAACAGTAAAATTGACTTTACAAAGCCTTTAACTTAGAAATAATAACCTAAGCTACGCAGTACAGGTCTTTAAAGGGACTTTTTTTAAAAAATATACCCACATTATAAAGGTTTATGGTAAAAAAAAAAAAAAAAAAATATGCAGAGTTATGAAATAATTTTTGAAGCATACAGTCACATTTAGAATATTATTTATCCAAATTGTTTAATTAATTAGCGATTAGGCCTACAGTTAGATTATCACTCACACATTTACATTATGAGGCTATCTTCACTAATATAAGCTACATATATAATTAAAAATGTGTTATACCAGGTCGGAAAGTCAGTACCTACTGCTAATGCTTTCAAAGAAGAAAGTAAAGGTAAAGCATGAAGACCAGGAGTCGAACCTGCTAAACCAGCAAAACATCTTAGCTTTGCGGGTCTAGCCTATCGTGGCGCCTCCTATTAATTGATATCGCCCTACCATAATTCCACTTAAAGATGTGAAAACTAATTCTACGGTAGAAAATCTAACCTCTACATCACTCCACTCAAAAACAAGGAAGACTTATTGCCGAAATGCACCAATAGTTTTTCGAAGTTCACTACTTTCTATAGATAATTCATGATTAAGGACAGTGCAACTGACTAAATAAATAAAACACAAAAAACTGGTATGAATATAAACGAAGACTGTATCAGTAGGTGGGACATGTTGGTGGTTGGTGACCCATAAATAATACATCCAATTAAATAAAAGCAGGTAAAGGCACTAGAAAGGCCGTGATAAACACTGTGTGAGCTTTTAATGGCCATAGTTAACGCTAAAGCTTCAGAATCATTCCTGGTCTTGCATGATTCGAACTTTTCTATAAACTGGGCTTAATTCAAAGAACATCTTCCCTACAAGTTATTATAACTTCACTTCTAGAATATCTGAAATGAGAGTTACATCAACCAATTGTAGCAGACGAGTGATAAAAGCTGGCATCCCTTACCCCATTAAGCGCGGAATTTAGTTTAAAAAAAAAAAAAAACGCAGTGTGCGGAATTAAACTCAGACAATGACGTGTATACTCGTCGAACGCAGGGCAAAACAACCAAAAGTTTACAACGTCGTAATAGTCACTGCAAGTTCTTTTTCTGCAATTTCTGGGGCTTGAAATTACAGAGCATTCTGTGCTCATTCAAAACCTTGCACCACTTCACGTATGCATTGCCTACTTTAACTAGGGACGCAAGAGCTTTTACAAAGAAGAAAAAAGCTTTGAATTCTGTGCAAAATGAAATCATGCTTGTACTGAGGTCTGAACCTCTATCTAAGGTAAAAAATAGCTTTGCACAAGGGTTGAGAGCTTTTATTTGTGTGCGTAATTCCCAATCTCTAATGCGGAGACCAAACATGTACCACTTATCATTTGGCTGACTCCTATCAGATGGTTATAAAGATGGTAAGTACGTTCCTACGCCCTACGTGTATACACGTCAAAAGCGTTTAACTGGTTAAGGATCGGTTCTGAGCCCTTTTTTCTTCACCATCTATACCTAGGACATTCTATATTTGAGATTGCCGTATTTGCAATTTTAACGCAGACATTACAATCTTACTGATACTTTAAAATTAAATTACAATCTTCTCTGGACGTAATAATAGACTGGATTCATAACTTAGACATAAAGGTCCAGAATACCCAAGAAAAAATCTAATTATAACATGCTTTTATGTGAGTATGTACAAATATTTTTTTTTTTTTGTATTCTGAAATGCCGAATGATAATTTCTAGGCATTTCCCTTTCTTTCTCACTTATAAAAGCAATGGGCACGTCGTTTTATAAAATTTGAAAAAGTTCTCGTTTTTTAAAAAGTGGTACAGGCGAGGACAAGAATGGAACAGAAGTGACCATTAGGGCAAACTATCTCTAGCGCCTTTGTTAGAAGGAACACCCTACCCATTGGGTCCTTCTCTTCTAGCATTCCTAGTACACACGTCATTCCTAGATCGACCACTATTCAGACACTGTACTCTGTAGAAATAACGTTTAATATTTAGTTCCATAAGTTAGTATTTGTAATTATCTCTCGTTATTTTAGTTTAAATTAACTTTATTTCTAAGATCCCTTTATTTTGGTTACAACTCAATTACTAAAGTTTGTAGTAAAACAATGGAGGCAAATGTCTGTTTTGGCCAAGATTCCCTATTCGACTCTAACACTTCTCATTTACTAAGTTGTCATTCTTACTTTAACAGAACATTTGAAAAGTTACTAAGTAAATAAAGAAAAAGAAAACTAATGGCGTATTTTTCAGAAGCGGTTTTACTTACCAACCTAATAGGTGTCGTGGACAGGTGCGGAAGGAATTTCACACACAAATGACACTAAACTAAATAGATGTTGAGTTCGACCAGCGGTATATTCATCAATTAGTGTGGACACCTTAGAGATGTTTTTGGTACCGTTTTGGTTTTATGATGATATTCCTCTACGTCGACGTTAACTAAAAAGTAAAGTAAAAGTAAAGTAATCGCCTATTTTTTTAGGCGGGGCTTAACGTCCAACTACCAAATAGGTGTCGTGGACGGCGGTGTTAACTATCCCTTACTGGACGCCTCTAATTATTCATTAAAGAGCATTTAGAAACCTAAAAGTACTGAAGCTCCAGAACTCCATTAAATTTCGAATGAGTTTTACGATCATTTCCGTGAGCCAGAGAACAGGCTCTTTTAGTTATTTTTTTAAAAATTGAATTCTTGCAAGTGAAGTTTTCCATTAAAATGGTCCCAAGTTTCCTCAGTTTATGCGGCGCAGAGACGGATATACTCGTAGAAACGATTTACGATATTATACGGTCATTTCCAAAAGCAGGATATTCACTTCAATTATTTTGAACAGACTGTTTACATCGGATAAAGAGGTTGGAGTTATTCCAGAATGTTAGAATGGTTTTTGACGCTCAGGGATTAATTTTATTCAGGGATCACTATTGTAATTTTATCACAAATGTTAATTAGTTTTTGTACGAGGCTTTAGCGTTAATGGCAAATAAATAATAACCATTTTTATAAACAATAAAGCAACACGCGGAATCCGAACTGGTTATCTCCCACTTATTACAAATAAATCTACGTTTCATAACCGCTACACCAGCAAGAGTGTCCCCTTAAACATAACAGAATATTAAGACAATTTGTAGCATTTATGAATGTAGTTCCCACATAATTGAAAATTTAATTATGTTTTTAGAGAAAGGTTTATTGTTTATGGCAGCGGAGATTGGAGTCTGGATACGGAGGCCAAAGGGATGAGTCTACAACCGCAACTATCTGCTCCAAATATTACCAGTGAAGGTACTGCTCTCCTTCCACTGCCAAGAGATCCTTTGATATTCTATTAGCTTTAAGCAAATATAACCCACTTTAGGCAAGTCTATACCCTTGTAGTATTATCATTATCAAAGACATAAATCTATTATTTACTTACTACTATTAGTTTAACTTAACCAACATGGGATTGAAAATTTAATGAAATTCCCATATAAATTTTTAGTACATTTTAGTCCTGTTTTGAGAGAATAGTATATTTTTATTTATTTATACTACTGTTCACTTTAGTAAAATACCCTATGATATAAAATTAACTAGTATAAAGTAAAAAATATATAAATGAAAGTAAATTAGGAAATAGAATCAAACCGAATAACTAAAAGCTGAAATGAGACAGGCGTTCAACCACGGCCCGCAGGACTCTGAGTAGCCAGCGCTGGTCAGACAGCATGTACGCAAGCGCGATGCTCGGTAATGTAATATTTTGGGAGCCAGTGCCTTACCAAGATATTAAATTAATTAATTTTCAATAATTAATACTGTATTACTGCAGCTTCCACAAAGGAGTCTGAGTTACCCTTGATTGGAGCGAGATGAAATCATTAAAAAAAAATAATTTGGTTACAGATAAACATAATTTAAAATACTAACTCATATAAATACCCATCATCCTTGCATCATAACTGTTTCCCTTCTTTAGCAGCAGCATCACCTACCACTCCAGGATCAAAATGGTCAGTAAATCACCTGGTTTCTTCTAGACTCATTTTTGGGTTCGATACATTAGTCTATTAGTTTCCTATGTAATCTATTCAAAGACCTTGTTGTCAATAATAAATTCAAATACTATTACATCTGTCTTTCCGATGAATTTATAACAACATGAAGGTTAGAAATTTTTAGATGCATATTCAATATCTCCCTACATCCACTTGTCATTTCTATTTCCTTCTACTATATTGTCTATGCACCTCAACTTCTTCCACTTCTTCAAATAGTACTTCCAATGCTTATTGAATATTCAAGTCTTCAACTATTGATGCTATAAGTCTAAGATCGTATTACTCATCACTATTGGCGAAACTGGAATAAAATAATACAATTTAGGAAAGAAAACAAAATTGTTTTTAATCTAGGTCCATTTATTATATTTGAACTACGTTCGTGCCACTTTTGGCACACCAAAATGTTCTGTACTAAATAAAAACCCATATCATGGGTTTAATGAAAACTAAGCAGCAACGAAACCCTTAATAATTGAACTGATCAGGAATACAAATAAATGAATAAAAAATTTCCTGAACAGAATTGCCAATGTTTTCATAAAATTTTACTTTTTTTAACTGCAGAAATAATTGGATGAAGGCAAGATAAGATAATGCATCTGTATAAAGATAAAATTTGGAAACTAGCCACGACAATATTTTATCTCTATTAGTTTTAGTAAGAAAATATTTGGAATTTTCTCAAACTGTCATTATTGTTGTCAGATTATTGCCATGTTATCTGGGACACCATTAGTAGATCAAGGTTATCTAATACAGAAGGGATGTTTGTTTTGGCTGGAGTAACTGTCTAAATCTCTTCCAGCTTCTTTACTCCAGCAAATACCAACTTGTAGATAATGGAGCTTAGCTATTTGAAACAGCTGCTTCTGCAGTCGTCTAATCTTCGTCATTACTTCACCAGGTAGATCCTTTTCATCCTAAATGTCGTAAATGACAAAAAAAAAGGTTTTTTTTTATTTTATTTTTTATTTTGTTTATTTATTTTATTTATTTATTTTTAAAATAAATAATGTTTTTACTGCAACTGTATCCATTACAACAAGCAAAAGAGATGAGAGATAAGAGTTGTCCACCTCTAAATACGGCATTAACTGTACGTGGAATAAATATATCGATGTGAATGATATCCCAATATCGGCAAAGTATACTTTATTTAGAGCAGTGTCAAGGTCAGTTATTTGTTATGGAGCCCAAATATGGGGATTCGAAGAGTATGCGGCGGTGGAAAAATTACTGCGCTATTTTATAAAGAAGCTTTTCGCCTTGCCCCAGCGTACCCCGAATTACATGCTTTTTTTGGAAACGGGATTAAAGTCTATGTATGCTTATACCCTGCGACTGCACGTTATATACATATTAAATACTTTAAAACACGTGAATACCAGGCTTACGCAACAAATAGCCAATAAAGCAATGGAAAGGAAATTGTATTGGTACAGGACGTAGCTGGACCTCGCTGGGAAGTACGACAGCGATATAGAAATTGTACGCGGTAATATCCAGGAACTGTCCGTCAGAATGGATAGGATTGTGGAGCTGGTGGGCCGTGGTCGTAGTGAGGAAATGATGGCTTTGGCAACCCATTCGGAACGCTACATTCTTTATAAAGAGCTGCTCTCATGTGTAGATTATGTTTCATACATTTCAGATGAGCAGAAGTTATCAGCGATGAGGCTTTGTGATCTCACCACATTGGCAAGCTTACCCAGCAACCATCCTAGGAGGTCGGCGTTATGTGTTGAGATAGTCGCGTGGCCACTGCCGCATTAGTCTACGATTTGAAGGAAGTGTTGTTGTAAACATGTTGTGGATCAGAAGGGTTGTAAGATTGTGTAGATTTGAGTGGAGTTTTGTGTATATTGAGATTGGGCTATTTCAGAGACGAGAGGAATATTTAGATCAGAGTGTATAGTATGATTGGAGACGTAGAAGGGAGCGTTAATTATTGTTCTTGGAATTTTGGTCTGTAAGGTTTGAAGTAGGTTGAGGTTCGCTTTTTTAGCACTTCCGTAGAGTTGTATTCCGTACGTCCTTATTGGGGCAAGTAGAGCGGTATATAGTGTTCGTTTGTTCGTCAGGGTCAGTTTTGAACGTTTGTCGAGTAGTCTTCAACATTTTATGCTTGAGATTGAGGTCAAATCGTTTGACTCTCGTATGGGGGTTCCAAGTTAGTCCTTTGTCAAGATGTAGTCCGAGATATCGTAATTGAGCCTTTTTTTTAAATTTAAAAATAATCTTTTAACTTATTTATCGCTTTGTGATAATCAAAATTAATATATCTTCAGTTAACCGAAGCAAAATGATTTGATGTGAACACTGATACGTCTTTTTCTTACTGCTAACTCCGGATTTCGGAAATGTTTTAATTTTTACCAAAGTTATACTGGTTTTTATATGAAAGTTTTCAGGAGAAAATCGGCAAAATCTACTTCAATATTTTCTAACCACACTCCAGCTTCATATCCTCAAATCTTCGGCCACATTCTATATTCTGAAGGATAACAGTTTAATATAGTAGATCCTCTCTTTGTACAAGTGAAATCCATTTGAGTCGACTAGAGTGGCTCTTTTAGTTATTGCTAGACCTTCCAGTTGCTCTCCCAACAATATCAACCACACCACTTCCTGCACCCCGCTAGACTGTGCAGAATAGCGCCATTATTGTAGTCCTGAATGGCATTTCCTCGACGCTCTCCACTAGCCGCCAGGCCTTATCATTCAATATAACAGCTTTTTCACTTTTATTACCGTCTCCATATTGATTTCTATTATATAGCAAAAGCAATGATAGATTTCACTTCGTAAAACAGTTTTTTTCCGCAGGATATTGAGGCACGAGCTCTCAATTAGGAAAGCAATTCTATAATTTTAAATAATAAAGTCGTTTGTGTACCAAATATATTTTTATTTTTCAGTACGATGCACTCCATCAATAATATCACTCCTCACTTTCTAAACTTACTTTATAGTACAGTCCTTACAACAGCACCTAGAACTCGTCCATAATTGCATTTTAACTTCCAGGTTTCTAACCTCAGTTCGTCTTCTTACACAGGCTTGAATTCCAGTCACCACAGTGTAACAAACTCCATCTTCAGTGAAACATGCTGCGAAGGTATTACTATTCTTACGAGCCGATATAAGACCTGATTAAGTCGGCATTGACATTCGGCATAGTTAGTGCCAAAATCCGCGTCCAGTTATCTGCGGGATCATCAGGAGGTGTGTCTAGATCAGCAGAGCTTGGTGATATCGAAGCTTCTTTAATCAAAAAATTCACATCATCCAACCACCTTAGTACGTGACTAACTTTCCTAATTGCGCCTTCCCTTTGTAACATTTTTTAGTTAAAAAAAAATTTATTAACTGAACAAATGTTGAAAAATTTTGAACACAACAGTTATGATGATATAGCTGTACATTAAACTTCACAAATTTTTGTATAATACCCTGAAGAAGGTAGTAAAAATTACCGAAACGTTGGTATAAAGCAAAAAAGTTGTATTTATTGATGACCGCACCTCGATATTCCCCCCCCAAAAAAAAAAATCATTAGAACACTAAGTTCAACAGCCGAGTTTTTTGGGTGGGGTACAATCGAAATAAAATCTTCTAGCTTCCCGTTATTGATTTTTTTTTTTTTCTGCACTATTTACTGTGCTGTTTATTATGCTATTTTTATGTGACTATTTACGAAGGACCACTTTTCTTGTCCTAGGCGACCTCTAAACTGGTTGAAACTCTATTTAGAAATTTTGGCATGATCTCTGTTTTTCATTATCATTTTGATCTTTAAGGTTAGCTTGATGCAGAAGTTACTTGTTCGGGTTGATTTGAATTAGTTTATTGAAAGGGATAATGCTTGAACAAATTATTCAATTATCTGTTAAAAAAAAAATAATGAATTCAAATTCAGTGTAAAATAAAAAACAAAAAACTATAATGCTAATGCGATTTAGGAGTAAATAAACGCGGTAAATATTTACTTGACAATTTCTTTCTTTCTTGGAAGTTAATTTTAAAACATGGGCCGTTATGCTAAGAGGCTGTGCTATTGTGAGACCGTCGGTCGGACGCTCTGGTCGGTGGCGGCAAGAAGAAAGAGGAATGGCCACGGTTCCCATTCTTCCTATTATTCCAACTTTAAACGACGTCCTAGCTTAATGCGAACTTTCGTTATAGATGCAGAAAAAGGAAGAGTTTTATACAGCAGAGAAGAGCAGAAGATGGGCCGGGTATTACCCTAATAGCTCTAGAAGACTGAATACAAAGCAACTTTCTCTCTCACTTCTGGGCCGGCGTTGAGAGAAGATCATCTCAGAGAATAAGAGATTTTACTGTCGCTATGCTACTGTTATACGCTGCTACTAAGTTATATAGGCTATACTCTTAGAGAGTTATCTACTTCTCTTGTAGTCGATATTCTTATTTCTCTTTTATTTTCAACCAACCCCTAACGCACCAACATTAACATTAATCATTTGCGTCTCAACCCCGCCCACCTCTCAGTATTCATCACTTGCTTCACCTCTTTATCGCAAATCATTTCATTCAATACAATCTATCAACTTACATAGATACACACAATTTATCTCTCTTTTTCAATTGCAAATTACATTTGAAATACAATGTAGAATTTCGGAATAATGAACTTTTGATTTTCTGTCACATTTTGCAACTAATTACTTAACAGGAGATTGATATTGAAGTGGACATTATTTTAAAAAATAGTGAGAGCTTCCGGCGGATTATAAATGATTTCATTTTTCTTTCTAAACGCTAATAAAAGTAATGTTAAACAGGAAAATTAATCTAATGGGAATCAAACGTAATTTCATACTGGATTTTATCAATAAGAAATTTTGGAAACACTAATCTTCTTTATTTGTTGTGTCTTTTAATCAAATCTAGTCTGGAATCGGTGCCTCCCGATTGGAATTGGGGAAATAGAATATGGACTTAGACAAGTGTGCCTCCAGTAGAAAATATCTCATATCAGCCCTATATTATTTAAGAAGCCTGAGCACATCCAGAGAAGTCTTCTAACAGGTGGTAGTTTGAGCGAGCATTGTCAGGTCGCGTTCCAGAAACAGTGTCTCATAATAATAATAATAATAATAATAAAGTAAAGTAATCGCCTATATTTTCAGGCGGGGCTTAACGTCCAACTACCAATTAGGTGCCGTGGACGCGGGCAGAAGCTCATACTTTATAATAATCAATTTTTTCTAACAAATCAAATGTAGTCATACGCGGGATTCGAACTGAGGATCTCCCACTTACAAAGCCACACTCTTGACCACTAGACCAACATTATTGTTATTATTTATTTATTTATTTATTTTATGATTTAACATCTATGGTTATTGGCTCCAGGAGCTTTTTTCAGTGCACTGCCGCCCTCCAGACAGTGTTCTCTCGTTACAGACAACACTGTCCATCACCCGATAGTGAGCTGTAAGAAGCTCCTAGGAAGAGAAAATCTAAGGGTCAGCAGCTGGATTCGAACCCGGGACCTCCGCGTGGGAGTCCAGTACGCTAACCGCATAGCTAATCCCTTCCCTTTATTATTATTATTATTATTATTATTATTATATATCAATCATTACTGTTGTATAGCACAGTATATCCCCGTTTATGTTCTCCACTACACAATAAACGACTGTGAGAACTATTTCTCAACTGATTGTTTTATAAAAAATGTCAGAAAAGTTCAATGCCGGAGGACATCCGCAAAGTCCCCAGTTTGGCCAGCCTTTCGGCATTCTTGTCAACTTCTATTCCTTTGTACCCTGGCAAACTACTTAGCCATTCGCTTTTGTGGTTTACCAGAACCTCCAGTTCTCTGCGGTCTTTTATTGACAATCTCCAATCTGACCATTCCGCTTCCAAAGCTATCAGGGTGGCCAGAGATTCACAGAAGATAGCGATTAACTTAATTTAAGATTATGTAGTACTGCAATTCTATTAAAAACGTTTGTAAGTTAAGCATTGGCTGTGCTGTTATGGTTATAATGATAATTAAAAATTAAATTATGTGAATAGATGAAAAGGTAAAAGCTGGTACTAGATAGGTGACAATTTCCCCACTAAGGGTCAAAGTTTGAGCCCTGTGCCTGAGAAGCTTGTTGAGCTCTACGAAAGGGTATTAATAAATCATAGGTGAAAGAGTATCCGGTGGCTAGTTTACGCATATCACGCGGATTGCTAGGGTTTGAATCCAACTGCCTTCCTTATTTATTATTTAATGTTTCCGCTCTCGAGTAGCGTCTTAAGTTTTCAGCAGTTCATAAAGCACTTTGTCACACTGAAGTGTTTTTTTTAATTACTCGTGCTTTTCTCGAAAATTTTTCCAAAGATTTTATCTTATTTTTTCAACTTTTAAGCCCTTTTTCGTCCTTCATATCTATAACTTTTATTTGAAACATTGCGGAACTTCGTAAAACTGATTTTGTATTTATTTATTTCCAACTTTCTAAAAATTTCTGCTTCGCTTTTTGTATGGAAATACTTTTAATTGAAAAAAAATCTAGAATATGTTTCATTGAATTCTAGTTTCTTAATAATCTGTCATGATGGAAATCTAGATTTATGATGTTTATGAAGCATGTCAGGTCTTGACTTTCGGTTACTGCGTAAATAACCCTTTAATGCTTTCTGGTACTGAACCATTAATATGGTATCATATCTGCATTCAGTTCAAGAAAGCTAAACGTTTAAAACCCTTTATTAGTGTGGTACTTGGAATAACAGAAAGTAAGGAAAGTCGTCTGTGATTATTGCGTCTAAAATGTTTAAGCTTTTACTTGTGCCAGCCATAATTTGGAATTGCCAGTGAAATGTGCTAAATATTATCAATTAGAAACAGAAATTTATTATCAATTTCTAACAAAAATCAGCAAACGTGGAGGAAAATGGTGGCCCACTGATCGTTTTTTAAAAAAAAAATATATTAAAAGCTAAAAGTCTGGATAAAATGTGCAATAAATCATGAAAATATCAATATTAAGATTTATGTGGATATATATTTATATATATAAGATATAGAGGATATTGTGTGTGCGTTTGTATTAGGGAGGCAGTTGGCCGGCCAGCGGAGGCGGCCATATAACTAAATCCGATAAGCAGAGAAGGCGGTGGGCTGTGTGCACATAATTGTGTGGCCGAGTGCCAGCTGGGCAGGAGCCTCCAGCAAGCCAGGTGGAAAGTACTTTGTCCGACAGAGGGTGTACTTCCAGAGCGCTCTATCTAGTCCAGGCTGTGTTAGTGGAGCTCTACTAGCCTTCTCTAGCAACCTTAGCACTAACCTCACTATCTTTTAAGCAAGAACATAACTTTTGCAGATAAACCTTCCAAAGCATCAAAGCCTCAACTTAATCCTACTTTAACCTTTCCTCGACCTTATTACTACACCAACTGTTAAAATAAAATTTATTTTTAATAATTTTATTAATCAAAAGTAATTGGACAATGTAATAAAGCATTTCTCAATTTCAATTTTACTTATTTTCGTAATTTAGCCGAGCATTCGATTTTTAGGTCTTCTTCAGGGCTTTTAAGAGCGAAGTTGCGCCCATTTGTCATTTTGATATAGGCGCCACGATAGCCGAGCGGTTAGAGGCGAGACCTGTAAAGCTAATATGTATGTATTGTGGTACTGGGTTCGATTCCCAGTCTTAGGCCTTGGATTTTATTTAATAGTCAATAAAAGACAGTAAAGTATGTTTGCTAGTCGCCTCCGTTCAAGACACCTAATTTGGTAGTTGGGCGTAAAGCCCGCCTAAAAAAATAGGCAATTACTTTACTTTACTTATTTTGGTATGATTTGTACATTAGCTGAAGTTATTGGGGAAAGCTATTGCACAACTGTAATGCATATTTTGTAAGAATTACAATAAAATTATAAACAATTTTTTGGTATGTAGAGTCGGTTAAGGTGTATTCAAGAAGTACTAAGTCTAAAAATGTTACATTTATACATCTTCAATCTGAAAATTGAAAAGAGAAGTAATTTTCAGGATTGTAGAAATATCAGATTCGTATAATTGAATACATCTGGATCAGCTTTCAGATTTTTATATACACAAAATAAAATTTAAATTTAAAAAATGGTGTTCCAAGTGTTTGCTGGCTGGCGTGACCACTGTCCCTTCACGGTGATGGCTCAACACAGCCAACTTTCACTAGGTAATTTATTAAGAAGAGTGGGTGGCAGCAGACTGTTAGGGATAACTGCTCTCTGGCAAGCTGAAGTCATACGCCAACGCTTTCTAGATTTTCTGAGAATGGCTCCCTTAATATGGCTTTCCAGGAAAGTCCTAAGTTGAGAAGGGGATCAGGTAGCCAGGGATTATCTCCCTACAGTTCAATGTCCGCTTTCCTCGCAACGCTCCCAGCAGATATTCCAAAGATATGGCTTAGGAAATTTTAAGAAGCTTTGGTAACCAGCTAGACTCAATAAGAAAATCTCAGAGAATAGAAAGCTGGTATTTAGGGATAATCACTCTGAGTGGCGAATTAGCCTCGTCTTAATGTCTCATCCACATTAGTTTACAAACTCCTTCAACACCTTGCAACTACCCTAGAAATCTTTAGAAAAGATACAGAAAAAGAGATTAGGATAATCAGTCCCTAAACAATCTTGGGAAGTTCATAAGTCTAACTTTTATTATAGTAAGAAGGGTTTTTCCATTCCCGACAGGAATATATCACTGCTAACCATCCTTCGGCTAGGATCACCTGACGCTTTGGATCACGTTGGAACTAGATCGGATTACCTGAACCCAAATAATTGCATCTCTGCAGACTCTTATCTTTATTGTGTGCATGTTGATAGTATCTGTATTGAGAGTTATGTTGTTGGGCGGGGATAGCCACAGGGACGGTAAGATCCCTGACGGACTGGCTACTCCATTTCCTCTTATGGTAATGCCAAGACTCACTCGGGTTTCTGTTGCTAAAAGCTTCTTTTTTTTAGTAGTACACTGCAAATAGTGGGTTATCATTGTATTTATCTCAGATCTAGAGAAAGGGCATTGCAGCCATAACTTTTTAAACTTGCAAAACCTTCAGTAATGGTTAAACTATTTCTTTAATGTGGTTTCAATGATTTAATTTTAAGTAGCTGACAAAAGCGATGTGTATATGTGTTTGGGGCACCAAATAAACGTTAAAACAGTCAATTTAACCAAATGAATGTCTACGCTAGGTCTCATTTTACAGATATAGTATGCTGTGGCAAACATTCAATAGATTTATGGGCCAATAGAATTTTGGTTGAACGCTTCCATTTCTATGGATAACTTCTACGAGTACTTATTATAATTAAGTTGCTCCGGAAGCCTTATAGATACTTGTTGGGAATTCAGTCATGGCGATTGATTTTCTATTTTGTTTTCAGAGATACACATTTTGGGGTTCCTGAGTGTAAAAGTTTTTTTTAAACCTTTACTTTTTGTGCAGCAATTGTTTGCGCATGTGTAACTGTTTCTATTGTCTGCAAAGCTGGAAAACGGAAAAGCATAAAATAAATTTAATATTTAATACTTTGTAAATTTAATTGGCACTGGCAATAAGCAAACAGGGTCAAGATAAACAAGCAGGAAGTGCCACTGTATACTCTGAACACACATCCGGCTTAACCACAATTTAAACATTTCTCGATTTTTTTTTTTTTTAATCTTTCCGGGCGAAGAGTGACGTTAGATATTCCTCTAAAGTTTCATTTTAACATCCGTTATAAGAAAAATCTGGCACGCTTATACATTCTTCATTTTCTTGCTACGATCTCCAATGTACTGTCTAAAAAGTATTCTTTTAAGACATTAAGTTTGATTCATACTCAATTATTACCAATATTCTACTGTAAATTCGTACATGTAACTGAAATGTTACCTAACCTTGGGGAAACCCTAAAATTACTCCAGGAATTCGTCCTAAAATGAATTTTTCTTGAGCAATAAATTATTTTTTATTTATTTATTTTGTAATATACAATCTGAATAAACGTATACAATAAGTAAATAGGAGGTGAATGAGATGAACTGGAGCGGGAAGAGCAGGAGTAGAGAAGCTACCCAACGGTAGCACTCTCTATATGAGAGAGAGGAATGTGAAGAGGAGAATACGAGGAGAGAGGAGAGATTTAGTTCTTCAGACTGTAAGGAAGTCGCGGGGCCTCTGGCGATTCAGTCGTCGAGGAGTATTGTTAGGGATGTCAGAGGAAGCGAGAGACAGTACAAGAGGATTTGAGAGAGCAGTATGGAATTTTTGATATTTAGTCTTGGCAAGTTGGTTTACGAAGGGTATGTTGAGGTCGTTTTGAAGAGTGAGGTTAGTCACGTAGAAAGGAGCGTCAGCTATCTGTCGGAGGAGTTTTGACTGAAATGTCCTGTACAGTCCGTATGTTTGTAGGTTTGGCTGAACCCACAGCTGTAGTCCGTAAGTCCACATTGGTTTGAGGATAGTATTGTATGTTAAACGTTTGAGTTCTAAGGGCAATTTAGAGCGTCGTCCAAGTAGTCTGTAAAGCAGTTTCGCACGTTTCGTCATTGCTTGTCTTTTAAGTCTAGTGTGTGGGTTCCACGTGAGTCTTTTGTCTATGTAGAGCCCAAGGTAGCGCACCAGATCTGAACAAAGAAGAGGATTGCAGTTGAAGAGGACAGGTGGACATAAATAAATAAATAATGTAAGTGTTTTAGATCTTGTTGTATGTAATGAATAAGCGAAATTGTCAGAGAACTCTAGTAGCTAATTTGGAAAACACTTTAAAAAGCGAAAAACAACAAGTGTGAATCCTCACGATCGCACATTTTGACTCCAAAGAAATCTCTATCCCTCTCCCAAAGGTCCTTCAATCGAATTTTCTAGAAAAAATGTTTTCAAATTAAAGTTGCAGCTTTTACGATAGCAATCACTGCTCAAAGCTTTCAAAAGTCAAACTTTTCGTGAAAGTAATAAAATGTTTATTAAATAAAGAATTACTTAGCCCAATTTCTCCAAATTGTTACATTAAATCCCATATTTAATTCTTACACAGGAACAAAAATGGCACATTAGAAAGAACTTTAACCACAAACTTCTTTTAAAAAGGATTCAGAAGAATTAAATGAAGTAACAAGGTTTCCACTAAAGCAGCACTTAGTATTGCAAAGTCATAATGCTAATATTAGCATTGGATACAATTTCCAATGAACATTTTATATCAGCGGAGTTCTAACGAACCAAGTTCTGACGACCTGCTTCTCGGGAAATTATAATTTTCTTAGAGTGAACATAACATTGAAGTCTAACTAACTTATTGATTCCAATTTCTAAGTTTTGAAGGAAATTTAATTAGATAAATGTGGGTCTTTCACGCATGACTTTGATAATTAGCCAACAGTGTCCAGTTAATTAATTAGCATAGAATATGGGAGAACTTCCAGCGAACTGAGCTCGCTCTGTGAGAAAGGAGGTAACCTAACTATTCATCTTATTCCAGATTAATGGGTTCAGTCTTGATCAGAAATTTGGTCGAGTAGGATGTCTGAGGAGTACCGCCTGAGCGTCTGGATCCACCACAGAAATCTCTATATTTATAATTAGCCAACAGCAAATCTACCAAGAGTCTACTTTACACAATCTAGGCAGCCTATATCTAAAATTATGGCCGAAATAGAGATCCCTGATACTTTAGGATAGATTATTAAAGTTCAAGGGAAACTGTCGTGTTAAAATTGTGAGGGATACTTACTTCCTTAGAATGTTATTATATCTCTACTGAATGGCAGTGCCAAGGACTTACAAAATTGCAGTGGTCCGCCGTCTCATACGGTTGGAAATATTCGCTTGTCATTAACAATAATACTGTATAACCCAAGTCTCTACTAATACTTAACTTTATAAATGTAATTGTTGTTCATTATTTTTGGTGATTGATTCATAGTTTCAATAGGATGAAAAAATAATTGCCACCTCGTCACACTCAGTCCATGAACAGACAAGACATAAGACTCACCAACCCTGTAATGTAAAATATTACTTTGTAAACTAGCCCTGAAGATGACCTAGTCCCTAGATCGAAAGCTCGGCAGACGACTGTATCACGACTGAAATGGCAATTATTTTATAAATGTAGGCGCCACGATAGCCGAGGGGTTAGAGGCGAGACCTGCGAAGCTAATATGCATTGTGGTACTGGGTTCGATTTCCGGTCTTAGGCTTTGGATTTTATTTAATGGTTAATACAAGGAATTTACCAGTAAAGTATGTTTGCTAGTCGCCTCCGTCCACGACACCTAATTGGTAGTTGGACGTGAAGCCACGCCTGAAAAAAATAGGCGATTACTTTACTTTACTTACTTTTACTGAACTTTATATTTTTCTTCCTGGTTTTTGACTCAAATTTCGGCACAACTAAATGTGATCCACTTTAAAAAAAAAAGTAATGCTGCCTATATTTTTTCAGGCGGGCTAAATTAGGTTTCATAGATGGTAGCTTCCTCAAACATACTTTACTATAAATTATTTGTATTAACCATTAAGTATAATTTAAGTCCTAGACAGAGAATCGAACTCAATGTACCCACAATGCGAATTTGCCTTGCAGGCTTCGCCTTTGGTTCCTATCTTAATATTCCGCACTGGGAAGAAAGGAATAACTTTCTGAACTACTCGTAGTCACATAAATAACTATTAATTACTAAAAAATAAATATATAAAATACTTTAAAGAATACCTTACATTATGAAAAGTATCGATTTGTTAAATGTGGCTTATTTTCATAAGAAGTGATTTCTTTGCTCCAATCATTTCGTGTGTCAATGAAATGAATCGATTATTTACTGCGAGTGCGATAACTTTCCTTTGGTAATTTTGAGAAGATTGTTACAATTGTTCAGACAATCTCACTCGTGCACTAATCGGAAACGTGCAACATTCAATGAACGAGGCAGTCTTTTAATTCACTCAAAATTATCAGCGCTTTGGTACTGAAAATACATTCCTTTCAAGTAAAAGCAACCGAATTATTTCTTGACCGAAAAAAAAAGAAAAATTTAAAGCAAAGCTGGAGGGAAATGGATGGAGGGCGGAAGTGAATTAGGGGAATTAAGAAATGAGAGAGCAAGAAGATGCTGCCATTTATATATATATATATATATTTTTTTGAAAAGTAAGGTTGAAGTGGATACCAGTCCGGTGATATTCCTTAGTGGTAGATGGTTGACCTCGTTCACCAGCGCCGACTCACTTTAGTAATAAGAAAATTGAGAAAGTTAAAAAAAAGGAAAAAGGAGTGGATTCATGTTAGTCTGAGGCATCTTTCTTTTGCGGGCACAGAAGCCGCTACTATGAGCTAAGTAAAAAGGGTTCGCAAAACTTTTTGCAGTGCAAAGAGTTGGCCAAACTGTCATCAACAACAAAGTTTGCTGGTAGGGTGTTACTCTGAACAGGATGGATGTAACAGCGACAAGAAGGTTTCGAGCCAAAGTATAAAAGCCTAGTCCACCTGCGCGCTGTCGCTATTTATGTAATAATTTAAAATACGGCTTTTCTTTTCTTTTCTTCCACATTTTCTGGCGAATTATTTACTGTCATTCGGCTTCTAAATATATGTATATATTCATTTTTATTTGTTAAATATTATAAGTTACTAATTATAACAGTTTATGATCTAATTTTTGTTTTAAATGGGAATATCCGCTTGCCATCAACAAAAATAATGTATTATCTAAGTATTTACTAATTTTTTTACTTTTCTACCTTTTTTTTTTGTCTCAAATTTCTGCAAAACTGAATGTGATCCACTTTTTAAAAAAAGTAATAATGCCTATATTTTTTCAGGCAGGCTGAATTAGGTGTCATAGACGGAAGCTACTACAAACATACTTTCCTAAAAAATAATTTGTATTAACCATTAAATAAAATCCAAGCCCTAGACAGTGAATCGAACCTAGTAACCATAATATATATTTGCTTTGCAATTATTTCTTAAATATATTTTAAAAATTTTAAAACTACCTGAATATAGACTGCCACAAATAATTATTAAAGAAATGATAAATAAGAAAATATTTTGGTTTGATACAGGGTGACCAAAGTTATATGCTCCACCCACTTTTTTTTTAACGGCGGGAAATTTCGAAAAAATAAAAAACACATATTTAATCATTTTTAGTCTAGTTTATTTTCAGTGATTGACCCATTTTTTTAAACCCTTGAACCTCGAGATACAGCATCCAACTTTTGTTTTTCAAATAGAACGTTATATTTTTTGTTGCATATTTTTGTAGTATTTGGGCTCCTAAAAACAAAACAAAAAAATTTTTTTTGAAATCGGTTAGGTTTTTCAAAAGTTATGGGTATTTAAAATATGAAAAACAAATTTCAGTTGACCGTCAAAATTACGTTATTTTTTTTTAAAGAATCTGTTCAAACTGGGCACAATCAACGGATAGGCAAGCCAAAACTTTACTCCCACGCTTTGCTTGTAGCAGCACTTATGGTGGCAAAGTCAATATCTAGGCAGGCTAGTGTAATTCGACGTTTCAGATCATCGACTGAAGCCACAGGATTAAGGATACTTTACACTTTATTTTTTTAGGTATCCCCAAAAAATATGGTCCATTTGGGTTAGGTCAGGAGATCGAGGTGGCCATTGGATCGGACAATGAGTCCCTAAGCACTTTTAATGGAAATTTCTGTCCAGGTAACCTCGAACCACTCTCGCATTATATGCCGGGCAACCATCTTGTTGAAAATACATAGATAGCCGACGTTGTAGAGGAACATCTTCAAGCAGAACTGGCTAAATGTCTCTTAATAAAAGTTAGATACCTTGCACCAGTTAAGTTCTCTCTGTAGAAGTATGGGCCGATAAGTTGTTTTCCTAAAACCCCACAACAAACGTTTGTAGAAAAAACAACCTGAACGTCGAATAACTCTAGCCTGCCTAGATCTTGACTTCGCCACCATAAGTGCTGCTACAAGCAAAGCGTGGGAATCCAGAGTTTTGGCTTGCCTATCCGTTGGATGTGCCCAGTTTAAATAGATTCTTTAAAAAAAATAACGTAATTTTGACAGTAAACTGAAATTTGTTATTCATATTTTAAATTACCATAAATTTTGAAAAGCCTAACCGATTTCAAAAAAAAAATTTTTGTTATTTTTAGGAGCTCAAATACTATAAAAATATGCAACAAAAAATATAACGTTCTATTTGAAAAACAAAAGTTGGATGCTGTATCTCGAGATACAAGGGTTTAAAAAAATGGGTCAATCACTGAAACTAAACTAGGCTAAAAATGATTAAATACGTGTTTTTTATTTTTTCGAAATTTCCCGCCGTTAAAAAAAAAAGTGGGTGGAGCATATAACTCTGGTCACCCTGTATATGGAGGAAATTATGTTGCCATTATCAAATTAATTTAGCAGATAACCAGAATATAACCTCTGAATGGGAATTTAGAATCTAGATAAGTTGTTGATTAGTACTGAGACAGATGTAAAACAAAAGGCAATAGAAAAAGCAAGAAGTGGAGTTTTTCATTGGCTGCATTCTAAACTAAATTATAACTGTAATTATTTTGATTCTTTGCCATTCAGTGATGTGAAGTTGATTTTGAAAGCTCGTTGTGAACTGTTTTATTTAAATTACAGGCCTTTTAACTAATTTAAGCACTAAAGTTATGTCAGTTATGCACATTATGTAATTTTAATCAAATAGAAAATGTAACCCACTTCATTGCAGTCTGTCCAATTTTAAAAAATTATCGCAAAAAATATTTTAATAAATGTACCCTCAATAAAAGTGAACTTCGTAGTTATTTAAATGGTTTAGATTGGCTAGCATTGTGTAAATATTTAAAAGATGCACTCTCCTATAGAGCTATGCTAGTTAGAGAATTTAATTATGATTAATTTTTTAAATACTACATTTATTTTTTATTCGTATTTTATTTTGTTGCAACTCTGCTGACGGTTTTGATCCATGACAAGAAATGTTTTCAGATTTTTTACGTTTTTTTTTGGGGGGGGATGTACTCTTTTTCTTTAATAAAACATTATTATTATTATATTATTATTACATATTTGCTTTGCGGTCCTCGCCTCAAACCGCTCGGCTATCGTGGAGTCAAATAAAACTAGTTGATCTACTTAGTCGACTGCTGCAAAAATCTAGAAGGACCATACAAACCATCCACATCTGCTTCTATTCGCATATTTCATCTTCCTTTAACGATTTCGTTGAAAGTCATTCATCCGGTAGTGATGTTGCGTACTCTTTTGCTTCTTTCCTTGTTTCGTGTACATTTTCCCCTCGTCATGGTTTTTTTTAAACATTTTTAAGTTTTTTATTTTAATTTTCAGTATCAACTGCATAGAAAGCGCTAATGATTTTTGCTGTCGATGCGCTAAAATAATATAAAAAAAAAAAACCTAATACATATTCATATTTTAGTGTTAAAATTTTATTTTTTTTTATAAAAATAAATCGAAACAACTCATTTTAATTTAAATGCAAATGCCAAATACCAAAATTTCACAAAATAATGTACATATAATTAAAAAAAAAAAAGTACATCTCCGCACTTATTTAAATTGTAAATGTGCATTATTTCCGCCATTTGAATTTATTTTTTTATAGTCGACTGTTGAAATGAAAAGCCAAACGTGTTATCTCCAACTATTCACCGTTTCATACTCTAAAATCTATCACTTTTTCATTTTCTCTGATGGTACCAACAATAGCCAGGCTCATCTGAAGTGAATTGAATCATAGAGAGTCTCCCTCTTTGAGGCAAAAAACGAAAATGTTGGTACGCGAAGTGCTGTACTGCTAGGGAAACGCTGCTACTGGTTACTTACACAATCAGCGATATTTAACTGTAGTTGACCCGAACATGAACGAACATGTCTCAGCCTGTCTATCCACTACCTAATGTCTCTTTTCTAGAAACACCTCAAAGAAAAGTACTAGATTTGGTATTATAAACATCTATAGATCTGTGTAAGGCTAACGCTCACCACGGGTTAATACAAGCGTCTTACCACCTAACTTTGGATCTATAGAATTTAACCATTCGTCTAACCACAAGAACAAAATTTACGATTTACGTAAATCATAATGCAGAGAAAGCGTACAAAGTTGATATGAGCAACTATTCCAGTTTAGCTCACCCCCAGGACAACTTGAGCTCATCACCGCACATATACACAAGCACTCGCTCGTAAATACTTGATGACATGTCACAGTCATCTACATTTATACAGAAACATTTGGAAGCCACTATGGATCTTTTAGTCGCCCTGGCTTTGGCTTACAAATACTTTATAAATCTACCGTTTCTTCTAATCCACAAAGATTTGGCAAAGCAACCACTAACATTGTTACCGTAGTCTTCTTATGATGACTTCCCTAATTGGCCCCGCAGGGTGCCACAGTAATCTCCCTAAATCTTTGGTATAAATAAAGATTAACCTTCTTTTGACCGCAATCGGTTTCTTAAAAACAAGGTTTTACGTAGCGTACTTAATTGATCTTTTAAAGGAGCTAAGCAACTCCGATACAAACTCATTCAAATATCTCGCAATTCTCCTACCTCCTCTAAATTAAACTGTCTTCATCTTTACAGAATACACGCTATACAAACATTCAGTTGTATAAATATATTTGTATCAACAAAACTTTATAGCATGATTTATTCTCATGTTTCTGTGTAAATATTTTTCTTTGTATTGTATTTCTATTTTTGTTGCAATAGTTGCAATACCTGTCTCCGTTTTTCCGTTTCAATCATCTCTATTATTATTTAATATACTCGTACTTATTCAATTATTTTAATCAGGCTTTAATGTTACAGTTCTTACAGAGCACCATTTGTACATTATTCCATTTTCTTACAAAATGCTCATTACAATAAAATAACTTTCTCTAATTCTGCAGTAAGCCAGATAATGCTATTTATGTGCTTGAACTGGAGTTTATTTTTTTGTCAGCCATATTAGGCTAATATTTTTTGCAAACATAATTTTATTTATATTCAATAAATAAAGGCTGAGATTTATTGTTGGACAACTAATTTAAACATCATTAAATGAATGCGATTAACAATGTGTGGACTTAAAAAAATAAATATGAAATTTATCAAACAGTATTTAGGTTGAAAAATTGGAATGCATAGACAGAAGTTACTCTTCAAATTATAAAATAGCATCTGCTTGATATTAATTCAGCAAGAAAATGCTTTTAGTATATTAATGAAATGCTTGTCTAAAATGGGAAATGTCTTCTATTCCAGAACATTTTTCCTTTAACTTGCCCCCTTCGTCTAATAACGTCGCCGTCTTTTTTTTCTTAATTAAAGGCCCCTTTCAGTATTAATAATCATTTTCATTTCTTATTTCACTTGGTTGATGCTTATATTTTGAACCATGTACTTTTGTAAAGTAAATTTCTTCATCGCTTCACTTCACGTTGCTTGTAATTCACATTGTGCTTAGATATGATTGGGATATGAACTTGATATCAAGTCTTTAATAACCCTTAGAGGACCTGTATGTCCACTTGATAATTGTGTCTAAATAAAATTTTACTACAAGATAGTAAACGTGCCTTTTATTTTTTATTTTTTAAATATAAGGCATAAACCTGAGATCATTGGTGCCCGGTGCATTTTCCATTGCACTGCCAGCTCCCGAAAGTGATGTTTCGTTGCAGACAACAACTGTCCATCACCGGACAGCGTGCCGATAGAGGCTACAAGTGAAAGAATCTCTAGAACTAAGCTAAATATGATGAGAATGTTGGAATTCTGTCAATCACTGAGCTAATCTCGTCCCTTTTCAATTATTGGTTTCTCTTAACAATATCGTTTCGTTTCTAAGTCACTTGTTTATTTCTTAGTTGGCAATTAGTAGGCTATAAGTTGGTAATAATGGCTGGCAAGCATTCTTGCCTGTAAAGCAGCTTTTTCTTTGATCACACCGTTCATTCTGCCATGTTGTGCAGTTGCATTAGTGCATTAGGCCGAGGATCGTTAAGCTTAAAGATGCCCTGCTGGAAAACCCATTTCCTGTCTGCTATTCGATTCCTATACGTTTCAGATTTCAAAATGTCTTCATTTTTCTTCTATATTAAATAATTCTCGGTGTTAATTATTAACTATACTTTTCATAAATAACTACTAATACTATTTTTGTTCCTTTTTCAGTATGCAACCAGTTTTCAAGGGGTGTTTTCTCAATGTTGGGCGCGGTCAGTCCAGATTCATTTGACACGCTTCACTCATACAGTAACACCTTTCAGATGCCATTCGTCACACCGTGGTTTCCGGAGAAGGTGAGCCATTAAATGAATTTTGGTTAATTTTTTAACACAAATTTAATGTTTGATTTTTTATAAATTAAACTCTTGTACGATACAATTAAAAGTAAAGTGAGATAAGTAAAGTGAGTAAAAGGAGACTGAGAAGTGTTATAATGTTGAACTTTCAGACTGAGCATTATGCGTTATTAAATATTTTGTGAAATTCTTACAAAAATCTATGCATGTGGGTTGAAGAGCAGCGTAATGAAAAATAAATCAGAAACAAAATATGTAAGTCAGTTCACTTAAAATAAGCAAGCAGGTTTAAAGCTTCTGACGTAACAGAAAGAGGCCCTGAACAAAAAAAAAATTAGATTTAATGTTACTGCAACATATTAACTATACTCTTAATCGTTTATTAAGGAAATTAAAAGAGATTTTCAACGTAAAAAGTAAATATAAACAATATTATTTTTAAAAAACGGAAAAGGACTTTTTTAGAGAGGTAAGAAATGACGTCAAAAATGGTGTTTTACAGTCACAGCTGGTAGCAAGCTGCAGTTTGTCCCCATTTTGAAGAAAAAAGGTTTTTAAGCAAGGCTGTTACTGGAAACAGGGCTAGTCATCTGTTATTCTTCGCCATGGTAAGTTTTTCTCGTTCAGTCACTCAGTCAAGTTCCAGTGTTTCATTAGTAAAACTCTATCGAAACATTTCGGAACTTTCAGTCCTTCTGAGTTTTGATATCTTCATAGTTTGATATTAGGTTTTACTGTGTAGCGTCATATTTTAACATTCTATCCTTTAGATTTTTTAATCATGCCTTTACAAGCTCTAAATTATAATAACAAATATAATGTCGTAAAAAAATTGTTCGAATTATTGTATTATCATTTTCTGATATACCAAACGCTAGTTATAGCAAATAAATTATTTCAGACAGGACTTACCTTAAATTCGGAGTAGCGATGGTTAGTAAGTTGGTGTTCCTTAGTTCGAATCTGGCGTGTAGCTAATTTTTATTTGTTACAAAAACTGTTATTCGTAAAGTATGTTCTTAGGTTCATGTCTAAGACATCTAATTGGAAGTTGACTCTGCCGACAAAATCTGCCAATAACATACTTTTTAACTTAAAATTAAAATGTTGTGGGCAGAAAATATAAGTCTCAACGATGGACTTCATAAAAACTATCATCTAAAACAGCCATAAGTTTGAACCCATACCTCAATAAGTTTGAATGAAATGTCGGCTTAATTTAGCTTATCTTTAGTATTAGTTTTTCCAAGTGAATAAAGAAACCATTTTCCCCATATTATCTTAAACAATTTCTCAGGTAAGCCGACTAACTATGCAGGGAAGCAGAAAAGATACCGTGTTTCATATTATGTTTACTGGAGTGATATTAGAGAGCCTAGGAAGTTAAGCCGAATCAATATCAGTTATCTAAAAGATCCGGTAGCCAAACTACTCTGCGTTTATGTGAAATACTAAAGATTAATGGCTTACGAAAAATCGCCTGAAATTGCGACTTTTAGTAAAACTTGTCTCGCCCGCACCCCCTCTCTTTCTCTAAAAGTGCATGCATGAGAGAGATGTAAATATGCTAACAATTAAGCTCAAATCACAGAAAGCTTAGGAGACATCGTACATAGATGGGGTCTCTTCTGTTGCTCAGTTGAAACTGTAAACTTTATTGCTCATAACTAGTTTCAAACTATAAAGATACACTATAAAAAACTGTCCTCAAGTTTTATGGCTTTATCAGAACTGCTTGGGAAACGGCTAATAACTTTTTCCTTGCATTTCGTTAGTCAATTGCTCTGACATAATTCTATAACAAAAGATTGGAATCCTTTTTACTGGCATAATGATTCTGGCAGAGTTCTGAGATATTAATGTCTGATTTTGATTAGGGAGGACGGAGTTAGAAGAGGTCTCGTTATATAAAGTTAAATCCTTTTACAATAAAATTTTTCATAGAAATTGGTATAGTTAATGAAAAAAGAATTACTCGTAGAATTACTGCAAGAACTGCGGGATGAGAAAGTTGCATTTCCTGAGATTGAGTGAGTGATTTTCGCCATATTTAAGATTTTACACGGCGTCTGTATTATTTTTATCTCTATTTTGTTATTACTAGAAAAAAACATCGCCAATCAATAATCTATAAGGCATTGTGAGAAATTATTTCCCTTCAATAATTTGTTTAAATTAATAAATTATCTAATGATTTGTTGTTTTTGTTATTTGAAAGGTGCACAACATCTAAGGTCCTTCGCACCTGTTTTCTTATTTCTGATGGACACTATACTGATTATGTTAAACTACTAGTTACCTTACGAAGAAAACCTAACGACAACTGTCATAACATATAAATAAATCGCACCTATATTGTTTCTATATCTACTTGGGGTGGAGTACTTGATATTCCTCGCACCCCTCACGGATCATAGCCTAAGTAAAAATTATCTAATGAGATCTGTGTCGGGATTGACACCCCGACATAAGTGTGAATGGTCATATGAATGCTGTGTAAATAATTATGTAAGTATGTAGATAATTTTATTTATCTTAGATTAGGTTATTAATGTGATACGAGGAAGTCAAGTACTTCGCGATTAGTAAACGAGGAAATGCATTTTGCTAGGTTTAATGGGTGTGATTGTATTTATTTGGATGAATGTATTTATATGCATGAGTGTTTTTTAGTAGAATGATTGTGTTAGTTTAGAATGAGCTAGTGTAGTGTCATTCAGCAACATTGTCAAGTGCGAAGGACATCTCCTTAGATGTTGATCACCTTTAAAAAGAACACAATACGAGGGTCGTTTGAAAAGTCCGTGCAAAAATAAAAACTACTTAATTTTTTGGGGTAAACCTTTTTTATTTTTCAACATAGTCTCCTTTCAGGCTTATACACTTCGTCCAACGCTGCTCTAGTTTGTTGATCCCTTCCGAATAATAGGATTTGTCCAAGTCTGAAAAATAGCCATTCGTTTCTGCAATCACCTCCTCGTTTCAATAAAATCTTTTTCCCGCCAGCCATTTCTTCATATTGGGGAACAAATAGTAGTCCGAGGGAGCCAAGTCTGGAGAATAGGGGGGATGTGAAACGAGTTGGAACCTTATTTCCATTAATTTTGCGACCACAACTGCTGAGGTGTGAGCTGGTGCGTTGTCGTGATGGAAAAGGACATTTTTGTGGGCCAATCGTGGGCGTTTTTCTTGCAGCTCGGTTTTCAAACGGTCCAATAACGATGAATAATATGCACCTGTAATAGTTTTACCCTTTTCCAGATAGTCGATGAGGATTATTCCTTGCGAATCCCAAAAGACAGTCGCCATAATCTTTCCGGCCGAAGGAACGGTCTTCGCCTTTTTTGGCGCAGATTCCTCCTTGGTAACCCATTGTTTAGATTGTTCTTTGGTCTCAGGAGTGTAGTGATGTATCCATGTTTCATCCACAGTGACGAAACGACGCTTAAAGTCCTGCGGATTCTTCTGGAACAGCTGCAAACCGTCCTTGCAACACTTCACACGATTTCGTTTTTGGTCAAGCGTGAGCAAACGCGGCACCCATCTTGCGGATAGCTTTGTCATGTCCAAATGTTGATGCAAAATATTATGTACCCGTTCATTCGAGATGCCCACAGCACTAGCAATCTCACGCACCTTCACTCTTCTGTCATCCATCACCATATCATGGATTTTATCAATGATTTCTGGAGTAGTAACCTCAACAGGGCGTCCAGAACGTTCAGCGTCACTTGTGCCCATACGGCCACTCCGAAAATTTTGAAACCACTTATAAACTGTTCTAATCGAAGGTGCAGAGTCACCATAATGTTTATCAAGCTTCTCTTTAGTCTCCTGAGGCGTTTTGCCTTTCATAAAGTAGTGTTTAATCAACACACGAAATTCTTTTTCGTCCATTTTTTGAAAATCACTCGACTTCCTCGATTCAAACGAATGCCAAACACAAAGAAATAGACCGATCTGGCTGAAACTTGGTGTGTGTTCTTCCAAGAGATGCTACTAACTGAACATAACCTCGATACGCGCCAGTAGTGCTATCTCTCTGACTTTGCACGAACTTTTCAAACGACCCTCGTAATAATAATATCTAATGAGATATTGATTTAAATAAGACAACAGGGTCCTTCGTCAACACTTGTGTACAAATTCGGGCACCCTCGGGTTAGAAGTTATTTACACTACATTCATTAGTTGCGGCAACTGCAGTTAAAGTTGTATTCGTAGAAAAGAACTAAAAACCCATTTAGACGGAGCGACCAGTTCATTCTTCGGTAACTACTCAGTAACCAATGTTAATTTAATAATATATATGTCTTATATTTATTTTACGTTACTTCTTTATATTTTATTCTAGTGGTGCCTGTTTGCGGTTCACATTCACCAGTCAATATTTAGGTTATTTGTGAAGAAATATGATCAAGTGGAATGGTCTACATAATTTTGCCCTGGTGCTTGAGGGATGGGTACCAAACTCCCTCGAGTACAGGTTCAACCTCTAATCTTCTGGCCACGTTGGCGGGAGAATGTCGTACCATATATCTCACTGCATCAAACCCCCTTATTATACAATATGGTTAACCAAATATGCTGACCCATGCTGCTCGCAGCAGATTTAATCCAAGGCATCCTGCAACACTAGTCGGCCTGCCTTTCCTACCTTATAAACTCAATAAATTTAAGTTGGAAGCTTAATAAGATCAAAAAATTTTTACAAGAACTTGTAAATAATTTTGTAAGAAGTTGCGTGTTAAAAACTATATTCCTTATTATATAAAGGCAATGTTGGGTGGAAGTCCATTTCGTTTAGTTTACATAAAGCGAGGGAAACTTGTAATGGATTAAAAAGTCGGAAGACGTTAAGGTGGCAAGGGTGGGCAAGGTGAAGAAGCCGAGCCGTGCAAAAAGGTATAAATGAAGTACAAAAGTTACAAGTAGAACTCGTTTGTCTTAATTATAAACTAATTTCTTGTAGTTGAAAGAAGGGTTGGTCCAGAGGCTGGAAAAATAAAGGGACTTATACGTCAGGCAAATTGTTACTGATGGCCCACAATATCTGCGAATTAAAGTATGTTGGGCGTTAAATTAAAATGTTCCCTAGCTTCGGGACTTGTCTGCTAGGCTTACCCAGTGCTTCTACGTCCCCTTTCACTGCTCAGTATTGTGCAGTAAAGCACGTTATATTTACTAAATTGTAAAGTATTGCAGTTCTCCTCAGTGCCCACAAATTGAGAGTTATTCATATCTGACGGAACTCGTTCTCTCGCTTGCTCTTATTGCATTCTCTTGTTGTTGTTGTGTAATGGTAATGTGTTTGTGTGAGGTTCGTCATTGCAGGGAAGATTAGTAATCAAATTTGATGTACTACGACAGCTCTTGAGCAGCTGCAGTTGTTGCAATGTTCATTAAGTAATGCTTTTTTTTTTTTTAAGGCGGGCTTTACCAAATTTGGTGTCGTGGACGGAGGCGACTAGCAAACGTGTAGTATTATAAATTTCTTTTTTATTCAATTAAATAAAATTCAAGGCCTCTACACCGGGAATCGAACCCAGTACCACAATACATATTAGCTTTGCAGGTCTCGCCTCTTAACCCGCTCGGCTACCGTGGCGCCTGCTGTAATGTAATGTATAACTTCCCTTGATTTCTGTAAATTACATTCTTTCCCTATCCTCTAGCTTTTAGGACTTGTTTTTTCTGGATAGAGTCGAATATCTAAATTCTCAACTATTTTAACAATACACAACTCTCTCCTTTGCAAACTTTGCGTTTTACTAAGTAAGTATTACAACATTGTCAAACTTTCTTTTTACGAGTTTTCTCCTAAATTGTCCGTTTTCAAGTTTTGTGAGTATGAAAAAGTGGATTTTTTTTTTTTGTAAAAATCGTCTCTGTGAGAAACACAATTATATCAAAAATGGAAATCTCCGAAACCTAAAACTTTATAATTTGATTTAAACCATCAGGAGCCAAAGTCACTCAATCAGGAAAAACTCTTTACTGAATAGATTTTTCACTTTGTTTTGCTTATTAGAAAAATTTTCCAACGTATTTCTTAAACCGGATATAAACGTCCTCATGTTGGACAAAATAAAATAGTGTGTGATAAGTATAGTTTAGTAATCCACAATTATCATGTGAATAGAATTGAGACAAAATAATCTCTTTAATTGGGAACATTATTTCCGAAAAAGTCATTTTTGAGGATTTTAGGGAGTGGTAGAAATCTTGTGTACTTTTACGGAGTTTGACGTTGGCGCTGCCGAGGCGTTTGTTTGCATAACCTGTCCCGTAGAGTATCAGTAAATAATTAACAATTGGAATGGACTGTAAAACAATCGCCGTGAAGGTTGGTGGTGTGAGTATTCGCACCATTTTTTTAAGTCTATCTCCACTTTGCCAATTAAAGATGCTTCTGGGTGTTTTTGTAGAATAACATAATTAATCTGTTGCTGGAAAAGCGAGGTAATTGGCAAGTTACAGACCAGCTCTGTTACAAACAGCTTATAGTTTAAACAACAAGCACAATCTTGCATACGAGCAGTCTAGCCGAGAATGACTACCCTATTAAGAGTTCACGTGTGCATGTGGAATGAACAAGGGTGCATGCAGCAGTTGAATGTATGACGTTCTCAACATGTTATCTCTTCCTCGGTTGTGTTTATGTGTGCTCGTGTAGTATTTAAAGATATACACACTCTTGATGGTAGAATTACTAGACGCTTTTCCTGCCACGCTTCATTAAATAGGATATCCTGTAAACACATCCTCAGGTAACTGCTTACTAGCTCTCACATCAACAGACACGCTCCATTCCTGTCTGTAACTGGACCACATTGTTTTATCCTTCCAAGTCTATTTAAACAGCTCTTACGTTTCTTCATCTGTAAGGTTCAGGAACATAATGCGACACTCTCACTATAGTATTGTTATTAGTATTGCTGTTAGACAGAGATAGCTGAGAGAAGACTACGTTTTATGGATTGTTCAGGCCGAGCATTTTGAAACTATTCATCGGATGGCAGTCATTCAAGCTGCCGGTTTGAAGGAGCAGTTCTAGGTTTTAAAAAATAAAAAATCTCACTAGGAGCGTTTCCATTGTGCACAGTTACTACATTCGGTTTCCATTCACTCATTTGAACGGCTAACTGCTAACAGTTTTCTACACACACACGCATCTTTTCAGTAAGATTGGTACTTCTATGTCTCTCCTAAGCACAATAAGAGAGGCCAGTTAATTTGCTTTACCTGCAGAAATGGGACTTTTGCCGTAGAAATCCCATTTCTGCAGTTATAGTACTCGCTAGCAGTGAGAGTTCGTATAATCTGGAGTATGCATCAACCTCTCTACAAATTGCTAGCTGTCGCAATCGGATTGTCTTTGATAAAGAAGGTCTCTCTTTCTCTTTCTATTTATCATGAGTGGCTTTTGCGATGTCCAGTAGTGATTCAGATACAACTCGTCCAAAAGAAAGATAAGGGAGTGGTGAATGTTGATCTCTACGTGGAATTTCTTTTGAGAACGCAGCAGGAGTCGAGATACGAGCTCGAACTCCATCAATAACCACTATACCAGTCCAGTAACTGTATGCAGACAACGGACAGTTAATGTATCTTCCATGGTCTGTTATGTTTACCATGACGAAGAGGGTGACAAAAGCCAAAATGTAGTGACTAGTCGTTTGAGCAGTTACATTGAGATTCACATTTTATGTGACCCTCACATCAAGAAGTTGAAGATCTCCGCCGGCAATTGTGCCGGACAAAATAAGAATCTTCTGATCGTGAACTTCATCTTGGCACCTTGTTGAAGTCGGCAAATTTGATACTGCTGAATTGCTTTATCCAGGATACTCATTCATGTGATTGAGACTCTTCTCTCTCACCAAGAGAAAGCTTTTAGAAGAATTGACAGACTCTACCTCATAGAAGAAATTCTAAATTTAATTTCAAACGCTTCTAGTAACCAATCCAAATTTAGTGTGCATGTGATGGAACACAAATGCTTTTCTCAACTTCAGTACTTGGTTGGTAGCAGCCTTATTATGAGAAAACTTGTCTCAGTAACTTGTAAGTTGAATCTATGAAGTTGCGATTGAAATTATTAATCCTATTCTGTATTTCACGATTTGTGAAATGGATGTTTTGGGTGGACATTTACCATTTGGTATGGATTTTACCGTTCATTGGATGGAGCTTTATCAGATGAACTCAAAATTCTTGAGTATTCTGTGGCACTGAACGTCGCCTTTTTTTCATAAACTATGAACTTTTGTTAAGTTAAAAATTATTCTAATCGTAAGTTCTTGCCATATTGCCAAATTATGAACAATGCGAAATGAATTGTAAACGGGAAATGAGTAGTGAAGAATATATCTCCCAATATTAAACTCATAATTAGTATACCACCCGGTTTGTATGTATTGCAATGGAGAGAATTACAGAATCATTTGGCTTATTAGAAGTAGTTTTATGTATTCAGAACTATCTTTATGTATATATGGCTTTACAAAAAAAAGTTAGATATAACAACCGTATTTAGTCAAACATTTCATTAAAAACTCTTGTCTCTGAGTGTAATAACATTGAGTCCTGAAGGAGTGGCCTAGTCA
Organism: Rhodnius prolixus; assembly: GCF_049639745.1. Taxonomy (NCBI): domain Eukaryota; kingdom Metazoa; phylum Arthropoda; class Insecta; order Hemiptera; family Reduviidae; genus Rhodnius; species Rhodnius prolixus. Next base: position 21,284,724 of record NW_027411592.1, read on the forward strand.
ATGAGAAGTAGAATTTAATTAGCCAGTGATTGGTTTGAAACAAGAGCCTGCAGAAGGAACCCAGCCAGGATATTGTTTGTGCCTAGGCTTTACTAACTTGTATTAATTTAGACGGGAGTTCCTGTAACCAACGGGCCTGTTGATACAAGTTTACCCATAAACCATTTTAACCCAGTAAATCGTATGAAATTACTAGACCCAGTTTGCTAAATATATGCGGCCTGTTTTCAAGAATACCACTGATAATGTCGCATGAATATGTGTACATATAAAAAATAATCAGCAAACTTTTTTTTATAATTTTTGCAATAAACTAAAATTTATTGCAAATCGGTTTCCGGCAACTTCCTGCCCAATTTATTACTAGGCCAACCCCCTCAGTAGGTCTTGTTGACTATAACAGATGTAAATGTAATAAATAAATAATAAAAAAATATTGTACCCTAATTGAAACTAAGCAAATTAACCTTCGATTAAAAAAATAACACTTGTTTAAAATATTTCCTTAAATTTTCTCAAATATTTCAGCGAGATCAGAAGTAAATGTTTAAAGGGCAATTTGTAGCCTTTGACTTCCTTATTTTAAGACAATCTACCTTCAAAATTGTCTACTGATCCATCTAAAAGAGTTTTCAATGAATTAAACAACTTGATAACTTACACTCCTGAGTGCCCGTGAACACGTTTTCTTGCAAAACAAACGTAATTTCTCATACGAAGATAAAATGAATCCTGGAAAGTGATACACCGTTTGAAAGCCCATTAAACACGGAAACTTCTATACAAAAGTGCCAGCAGCTAGGTCTGATAATGATCACATAAGGGCCGAATGAGTTTTCTTAAAAATTTCGATTACTTTTATTTTTCCAGCATCCGGAGGAAGATTGAGGCTGTTTGGAGAATAATTTATGCTTCAAATTATTTTATTTATCTGTAGGAAATTTATCTGTCTTTCTAATCGTATCATTAGAATCGAATTCGGACTAAAACTTTCCGAGTAATAACGTTTTTATTGCAAAAAAGTAATGATTTTAGAAAAAAAATTTAAAGAGACGTCACTCAAGAACAGTGGAAAATATGAAGTTGGCCAATACATCATTGAACTCCACTTTAGATGTACTACACACAGTAGGCCTATGGACATTACTTACTGGTTCACCCTATATATGCATAATGCAGTTCCTTATAAGCAACTCTGAGCGGATATACATTCGATAACATGTAAGATGTGGCAATCTAAAGCATACCTAATACGGTCTACATTGCTCGGAATATAACTTCGGAAAACCTAGAATTTTGCTAGTAATTAAAGCTAAACTTAATCAGCCACTGAGTGGTTCACTAACTTAGAGCAAATAACTTTATCATATAATTAACAGTGCTGAACTGGTTGTTCAATTCTATCAAAGGATTAAAAATGAACTTAAACTTCGTGACCAAATTTCCAGCATATTTCTTAATGCGTAATTCTAAAAATACACTTTACCGTTTGCTCACTTATCGCAATCGATCGTACCGATTTTTGATTTGAGTATTCTGCAAAAAAATATCCGGTTTTTAGGTGCCTTTAGCCAGAAAAAGTTTTCCATTACAATTCGTCGGTGAGCGTGTGAATAGAAGTTTTGGAAAAGAGATTGCCAATCTAAATACACATGCATAAATCTTTGTATTGATGACTGCTGCTCAGAGTGAGTCTGCTAACGTTATTAAATATTATTTTAACTATGTTTCTTGTGTAATAAGAGGAAAATAAGTAATATAAATCCTAAAATTACCTAGTTATAGAGAATGATATTACGCTAACTAACGGAATAGCCCTAAGTTAATTTTGATATAAACTGATGTTAGGAATTACTAAGAACTGTGAGACATAATTTAGTCGGAAAAGTTTGCGGTATGATTTTGTATCATGTCCTTGGAGAGCAGTATATACTGATATTTATGGTTGAGCTAGAACTGGTGTTTATTTCAGCCAGCTCGCTAAGTAATTGGATTTACCAAATAAACGTTTAGATGAAAGAACTGATTACAAAATTTAAGAAATCTATATTATAACGAAATCAAAATGATTACCAGTACTTGCGACCGTTTACACATGCAGATCTATACCTTTTTTCGAAAGATCTTTCCAAAATAATGCTTCTTGAGATCTTGACTAAGGAGGAGATAGTATAACTTTCAACGCTCCTTTGAAGGGTTGTTTTATTACAACGTGTAAACCCATGTAGTAGTTATGAGTATGAAATGTCAAACCAAAAATTGTACTTGGAAGAATATCAGACCACCTTAATGCGTTAACGGACGGGTGTGGCTATTAAATAACGAGACTGATGCTGCTACAGAAGAATTATGCATGCGCCAAATCCATGCAGCGTAAAGCCTTCTCTTTCGATTGCAACGTCTCACGTGCTTGTAGAAAAATCTGTCCAACCTGAACCGTCGTTTGTGTAAGAGGTGTTAGTTTCGTTTTGCCGAAAACATGATACTACACATGAATTGTCGTGAAATTTCACATCAAAACTTGATAAAACCGCTACTGAAACTTATCTTTTATTAAAAGAAGTTTATGGTGATGAATGTTAATCACGTGCGCGAGTTTTTGAGTGGTTGGCCGAGAAGAGGTCGCCCTTCCGCGTCCAAAACGGATGAAAAAATCGATTATAATTAATCAACATTACTACCGTGAGGTGCTTGCTCAACTCCGTGAAAGAGTAAGGAAAAAAACGACCCGATTTGTGGAAGAACAAGTCATGGATTCTCCATCAAGACAACGCGCCAGCTCACACTGCATTGTCTATCAAGACGTTTCCTAGCCAAGTACAACATCCCAGTTTTAGGCCATCCGCCTTATTCGCCTGACCTGGCCCCATGTGACTTTTATCTATTCCCCAAAGTCAAATCTGCATTAAAAGGAACACGATTTCAGTCCGTTGAAGCTGTGAAAGAAAAAGCGGCACGCGTCATGCAGGAGCTCACAGAAAAAGATTTCTAGCACTGTTTCGAACAATGGTAAATTCGCATGGAGCATTGTGGTGATAAAGGAGGGGTGTACATTGAAGGTGATAATAACTAAATATGTATAAATTTAAAATAAAATGTTTTACAGTAATTGTCTCGATATTTAATAGCCACACCTCGAAGCTTTGAAGTTGGACACATTTAATATTACGTTTATTACTTTGGTTTTGCGGAAAATATCTATTTTAAGCGATTTTTGAGGATCTGTGACGTCATTCTTTCTTCAAGATTTACTGCGGAATCGTTGTCCCTGTGAGCATTACCGCCGCACAAGTTTAAATTTCCTTGTAACTACTATATTATTAGCTAATATTTATTATTCTTTAGTTTTTTCTAGCTCAAGTAAAATATTTACCAAGAAAAATGGCCAAAATACTGAAAATAAAAACTTAATTAAACTTTACTAAATTTTCAAACCCAAACAGAAGTAATTTTTAAAGTCTTCCCGGTATGAGAAAAGATTCTTTTTGAAATAAAAGCAAAGAGAAAGTGGGAGAAAAATTCTCGTGTTTCATAATGGGAATAAATTAATAAAACATGATCAAATCATTTATTAAGTTGTAGAAAAAGGTAAATTGGATCAGCCACAAAGGAAGGAAAACGAAACACTGAGTTATAACAGTGCAAAGCTAATTTACAAACAAATTGAAGTAGAGCAAAGAAAGCGCGTCTTTTTTATTCTGTATATACTTTCTTTTTTCTTTCTAGTATTCTTTTTAGTTTTTTGCGTTATCATTTATATTCTACCGCTTTCCTATTATGCGGGTGTAATTTCGTTTTCTCAGTTGACCGTTATCCTGTTTACTGCTCCGAACAAATCCTCTAATTTGAATTAATAATGAAAATAAAAACCAGTTAACTTTTCTCTTTTTGTGCCTTGCTGATCTGGTGTTGTGTGGTGGTAAAATTGACATTATTTTTGCTTGCAATTTACCTGCGAGCGGGTTTTTTTAAAAAAATTATTTGCTACATTGGCTACAAAATATTGTAATTATACTATTGGAGCAAAGCAAAAGTTGTTTTTCGCCTTTTGCAGAATTTTAAATTCATAAAGGCAGAAAACTTCATCTAAAGAAATAAAACAATGTAAATGAAATTTCCTATTCTTCGATAAATGCATTATCTTTTCAAAAAGTCACAAATTAACAAGGAACTTCTGAACTTCAGCATTTACCAATTACAACTCATTTTAATCTTGTCATCCCCACTAAAACATCTAATCCAACACCATCTCTACAATTTTTATAAATTAATTGCATTAAATATTAATGTCAATCGTTAACAAAATTAACGAAAAATAAGATATAATAATTACAATTAAGAAATATTTCCTCCCTACTCTTTGACTTGCCCAGAGGACCATGTTGCTGCCAACAGCAATGTAAACCAGAACCTGTTTACACAATGCGATTTGAAAAATATTTAATAGTTGTCTGGAAACCAGATATTCATTTTATTTAGGACAGAATAATCGCTTTCTTAATAAAATCACTTCTAAGAATATTTTCACAAAATAATTTAGGTAAGATGATCTCTTTAAGCTACAAAATACACATTTATGAATGATAGCTATTAATAATAATTAAATAATTATTTAATATTCGATTCTGTGAGGACAGTTCCGGGAAGCCGAGATGTACAGCACTATATAGAGATATAATATTTCGGAAGTTTAGGAAACTAATCACACAGTTTCAGCTGGTAGCTGATTTTATCAAAATGCTGAAGTCGTAATTTTCTCAATCAGGCGACCATACTGGTTATAAAAGTCTTGCAATGTTAATGCAAAGAAGTGTGCGAAATTGCTGGACGACATTCTGATGAATAGTGGTAAAAAGTTTCTCTCAGGCAATCTGCATGGACTTGAAGGGTTTCTGTAGGTAAACTCAAGCGCCAGAGTCATTTACGAAGTAGCGAAATGCCGTAGTAGGGCAAAGCTTAGATACACAAGTAGTCATGTCAATGGCTTTATTTATTAGTTTATTATTAGCCACTTGCGTAAGTTTAGTACGGCTTCATTCCAACAAGCTTGGGTGGCCATTAGCACCATCTGTAGACTGGCTAACACTTGCATCGCTTGGCACATCAACAGTTGGCCAGAAAATAGATATATTTGTCTGAAAGAGAATAGAATGTCTTTACAACTATGGAGAACCGATTTTCTTCAGTTCGGCTCTGTAGACAAGAAAAACTCGTATCCTCTTCATTGCTCACCAAGAATCACCTCTATAAACTCTTGTGACTAATCATGCAGACAGAACTGGAAGGAGCAATATCATCTTGGGTCTTGCTGGCGTAGGTTGACCGTCCAAACCTCCGCGGAATCTAAACTAAACTTGAGACGCAATTTGTAGATTATAGAATTACGTTTACATTGCAAACAGACTTACAAATGTAGAAGAGGTAAGATATTTTATCTTATTTGAAGCAGAAACTTCTTAAATTTTAGCTTTTTCACTGTTGAAGTATGTAGCGTGTCTAGAATAAATTATGTTTTTTTTAAATAGAAAACTTTTCAAACCTTTTCTGAACTAAATTTAAAACAAATAATAAATATGTAAAAACTGTTTGCTTAAATTATGTGTATTTATTTACAATTATAAATTTAATATTATTATCTCTATAATTCTTACGTAATTTATTTATAATCTTCAAGATTGCGCAACTTCATTTCCTGATTCACTTTCTCACAGCAAACTTGATCTAATTTTGAAGTTCCTGTCTAGCCCAGAGGGTCCTTTAGGGAGAATAGAAGTGCCCCTTAGTTTCCCGTTTATCATAATCGTCCCAATAATTAGTAGTTTTGACAGTTATTACACATAATGTATCCTTGCAAGTTTCACGAACTATACAAATGATATATTTCCAAACTATTGTAATTTCCAACTGAAGTAAACTAGATAAGTTATGAATAAGCGTCCATAACTTTAATTTCTTATAATTAATTATTTATTATAGCTAATTTTAGTTATCACTCCTTGGGTTTGTATCTAATATACTTCTCTGCACTTCATGGTCAACCTTGGTGAAGTCATTAAACTTTTTCTTTCAATAAAAGTGGGCCGTGAACTGAAAGAATGGAAATCGGATGGAGTTAAGTCTGAATTTCAGGGGAATTGAAAAGAAATGCATGCCAACAAAATCTTTTAAAAAATAAAAATAAATTAAATATTTATACGATATAACCTGACAGGAGTAGTGTAGAACGAATCCAGTTTGCTATTGACCAAAGCTGGTTAATGCTGCGCCATTTTTAAATAAATTCTCTCTAGTTTAATTTTATAAACCCACAACACCCCACGTCCGTATTCATAAGAAAATTAACCAGTTTAATCAACTCACCATGGTTAAAGTGTTTAACTAAGAAGTTTAAGTCGAAACTGATTCTATTTTTGTGAAGCATTTCCTAAATCTATTCACATTATATATTCGATAAAGAATCTGGTAAAAAAACAGAAAATAATAAATACATGGGATACTAATCACTATATATAGATTTTGTTCTAACAGAAAGACCAGTATAATAATAATAAAAAGAAGCCAAGATAAAGAAAAGAAGAAATAACATAAATAACAGAGATGTAAAGAATATACGGGCTGACATATATCCACAAGCAGGAGTAAGCACGCCAGTGCAGATAGCAGAGGATAACATTGGAAAAGTATTTGCTGTTTGGCTACTTCCGGAAATCTCAGATTGCGTTTGTAAAGGATCCAAACTTATAGCCAACATTCTGTTGTTGTTTTTTTTATAGAACTTATAAAAGAGAAACAGAAATCGCATTGTTTGTTGTATTTATTTCTATATTTTTTTTTCTTTTAATTTAGATATAATCTTGGTTTGTATTTGCTCTGTATTCTATACAGAAAAGAGGTTAGCATTCTGTATCAAAGGAGGATAACTTTTGCCATCGTATTCAGATGTCTTAAACGTGATTCTTGTCGGTAATTTTGATGAACTTTTTAACGTCATTAGGGTACGCCAGAAGCGGTTAGCTTAATATTTTAGTGTGGTCCGCAGTGCGAAATTGAATTAAAGGCTCATTAACTGCTTAAAATAAATTTAGTGAATTCCAATTATAATTTTTTATAACTAATTTTTCTTGTATGATTTTTTTTTCAGCCTGTAAAATTACAGTTAATTTCATAGGTCCTAAATTTATCTGAGAAGTGTATTATTTACTTTTACCTATTTTACCTATTTTTTCGTCAAATTTGGGTGTTTATTTTATTTGTAATCACTGTTAAGTTCAACTCCTTGCTAGGAGGATATGTAATCCTTATAAACAATTATTATTATTATTATTATTTTTTTTTCGGCGCATCGACTTCTTGGTCATTAGCGCCCACATTCTTAGTTCTTATACTACTGGAGCTGGGATGACACATGTGCAGACCCATAGCTTCCAATCACAACACCTTGCTTAACAAGGTAGGGTGGAGCCTGGGTCTGCAAAATTGTTTCCACACATCCCCTCTTATTTCATCGACCTTGTCGACGAGGGGGAGTGTGGAATATAATTGTGTCATCCCTTAAATCAACTAACTTTTATAATACATATCTAAATCTGAATTAATAATTTTAAATGTTTTCTATTATATTTATTGTAGGCAAAACCAAAAGTATTATAATTTCTAAGTTTACTATTTGCTTGGGCTTTACTGAATACTAAATCCGAGGAGGCTATTTACTCTTCTAGTAGCTGGATGTGCAGTACTTTGGACTAATATTCCTGCACATCCTAAAATAAACTAGAACTAAATATAATTAACCTAATGGGGTTGAAATACTCGTATAAAATTTCTTTCAACCCCGGGATAAAAAACCTAACCTAAACATACATACGACTTTCTCGCCAATAAATACGTTCATGCCAATAAATACATTCACGCTAATAAATACATTCAAACTAATAAACACATTCACGGCAATAAATACATTCGTACCAATAAATACATTCATACTAATAAATACATTCTCACCTATATACAATACACTCATCCTAAGCATTCACACTAGGGGAAAGTACTCGATATTCCTTTCCCCTTTAAAAGGACTAAACTATAGATTAACCTGATTACTAACCTAAATTTTAAAATATAGATTGATATGTTTTAGATACGTAAATAGCCTCCTGATGTAAGGAGAACCCTCTTGAAGTATAACGCGCTCGTCATGTGGCAGGCCTGCTGTTTCTCTCTGTGTTCGCAGTGCCTGACATTATTATTATTATTCTAATAATTTATTATTTAAGTTATCAATTCGAAAAAAAATGAAGTGAAATGAAATTTTGCTCGCAACTATCAATAATTTTGAACTATAAATTAGATCAAAAATAAAACTGTTATAGTCGTTAATGTAATATACTTGGGAAAATTCGGTTTAACCTCTTGTTACAGTCGGCTGAAGATTGTCATCTTCGTTGTCCCAGTATCTCAAGAAGCATCACTGGTCACGGACGCATGGGCATGAACCTTTTTTTCTTTAGTGTATTGCGGCCTCCGAAGAGAAATTTCACTTAACAAACAACAATCTGCAAAGTGTATTGAACAACTTGTTGTTTAGAGTAAAAATGGAACTGCTTTTGCTAATTTGAAGCAATTCATTGACACTTCGGGAACAAATGTTTCTTAAATGAAACAGTAATCATGTTAAATGTGCAGGTAGTTTGGCTCGGTAATTATGGATTCATTTATTTGTTATTAGATAATGAGGTTCTGGACAATATTTAATGAGTAAAACAAGAAAAAAAAATTGTAACAAAAAGAGGTTAGGTTAGGTTAGGTTAGGTTAGGTTAGTTTAGTTTAATGTCTATAACTATTCTAATGTTTCAAAACTAGAATTGTATCGGAAGTATCGAGGATTGAATGCCAGGTATTGTAACAGAAGGATCGATATTTATAATGAATGAAGATGTTGGATCAACCCTGCTGAAGGATCGATATTTATAATGAATGAAGCTGTTGGAACAACCCTGCTGAAGGATCGATATTTATAATGAATGAAGATGTTGGATCAACCCTGCTGAAGGATCGATATTTATAATGAATGAAGATGTTGGATCAACCCTGCTGAAGGATCGATATTTATAATGAATGAAGATGTTGGATCAACCCTGCTGAAGGATCGATATTTATAATGAATGAAGATGTTGGATCAACCCTGCTGAAGGATCGATATTTATAATGAATGAAGATGTTGGATCAACCCTGCTGAAGGATCGATATTTATAATGAATGAAGATGTTGGATCAACCCTGCTGAAGGATCGATATTTATAATGAATGAAGATGTTGGATCAACCCTGCTGAAGGATCGATATTTATAATGAATGAAGATGTTGGATCAACCCTGCTGAAGGATCGATATTTATAATGAATGAAGATGTTGGATCAACCCTACTTACTAAGTTTAACCCAAAAAATAATTCGGAACCATGACTTATTTATTGAGTTTGTTTTTTGATCGTTAAAGTCTTTGAATAAATGTCAATTTATTTAAAAAACCTTTCCTGATTATTTTTTTGTTTCTTTGAAGACTTATTAAAGAGGATTGAGGTACGAGTATTATTTCTCTTTAATTGTGGAGAAGTTTGTGTAGTACTTTTTTGGACTAAATCTTTTTTGTGCCTGTTTGTGCAACCCTTCAACATTTAAATAAACAAAACATTTATCTAACCTCTTGGTCTAAAAAAAAAAGTTTGCTCTGCCGTGCTCGTAGTGTTTTTTTACAATTCCGGTGTAAAGCGCAGCAAGAGGAACAGTGGTGACATCGCGTCCCAAGGGTGTAGGGTGATGACGTACCCATTGTCCATCTCCGGGATGAAAACTTCCTCCCCTGATTAGCAAGATTTCCCACCAACTTCTCCTCTATAGCTTAAACCACCTTTTTTTACAGGCAAAAAAAGGCAAGCCATGTTTCTTTTCACAGGTGGACATTATGTCCATCTATAATCTGGATTAGGACAAAGGCGGATAGCAAATTGGAATTGTTGCATGTTCTTCTTTCGTAGGCTTTTAGAATTGGTTAGCGAATTGGTGTTTTTGATTGGTTCATAAAATCTTGGTAGCCAGACAACTCGCAGTTCTAATTACAGACTTAATCTCGTCTAATCTTCCTTCTATTTAACCTTGAGTGTTTCTTTCTTCCCCAATAACCTCGAGAGTGGCTATCTGTACCACTTTACTGGATCATTTTTATTTAAATTTGTTTCATTCCCTTGCCTTTTCTAACCTATCATGGATGGTTGATACCTACAGGGTACAATAAGTAAATGCGATAAGTGTATATGAATAACGTGGCAGGCGTGAATGACGGTCATCCATTGATGGCCGCCATTAGTGACCCAGTTGGTCACGAGGATTGGAGGGTAGCGTAGTTAAAGACAAGTTTGCAGCTAAAGGGTTGGGATGAAGTGAGAGTTTTTGATGAAAATTTTTATATTGGATTTTGGCAAGTTCGGAGATGAGTGGAATTTGGAGATCTGTGGTTGCTAACATAGAATGGAGCGTCTACTATGCGGCAGAGTATTTTGGATTGGAGTGTTTGCGACGTCTATTGATGTTGGATTTTTTAGCTGTTCCGTAATTATTGTAGATTAAACATGAATGAAATAACAATATTAAAAGCACATAAATTGATGGAAGTAAAGAATTCGGGTAAGAATACAGTGAGGGAGGATAGACAATAGTAATTGCTGACTGAGAATACAATAAGAGAAATAAAAAACAAATATGAATTCTTCTTAATAGAGAAAAAAAAAAAAATAAGAATAAAATAATTAAATGAGTAAAAATCATAAATAATTGTAAAAAACAGAAAAGTAATTACTTCTAATTAGAGGGAAGAGGAGGGAGTAAATAAGGAAAAAGAGGAAAAATAGAAATATAGAGAGCAAAGTGTCGAATAAGAAGTAATATACAAAATTGTAATAAAAATCATTGTAACCAAATTATAATACAAATCTGTCAATAAAAATAATTAGTGTTTTTCTAAAAAAAAAATAATTAAGAGTTACCTATTGGTTTAATAGAAAACTGCGCGACTTCATAGCTTTTATTTTAAAATTATAGGTATCATAAATTTGAGCTATACAAAATTATTAAACAAAAGTAAATTGCCCAAAGAAGCGTCTGAATATCTGGTTAAATATTGGTCTCTATGTAACTTACAATGATGGCACACAAAAAATATATGTTTAATAGATTCTTCGTTCTTTTTACGTAGAATTTATGTTTTATTTATAAATCTAAAATATGTTATTTATTACCTGCAGTATTTAGAAGTTATGAATGTCAAGACTCGTTCAATGAAAAAAGAAGTTAGAATTGCTCCACAAGCTTCTTACTAATTAAATAAATAATCTACAAGAAAATTTTAGTGAATATGCTAAGATATTTTGCAATAACTCTAATATCTAAATATAATTATTTATAAGCAGAAAACAATAATCTTCGCGTACTATAAGTATATAGCTAAATTGTTCGGGCCAACTAATAATATAGTTATTAGAACTATAAGACAGGTATTAAATTGTTCATTAATACTACTCCTCACCTATCGTGGTATGCTCCTTAATTAATTATTAGTTCTCGTATTAATTAAATACTACAGAGTCTTGTCTTCCAGTTCGATAACTTTGCATCTCATTGAGCGAGAAGTTCCCTAAATACTTAATTTATTACTAGACTTAATTCAACTCTATAAATGCTAATTTCTTAATAATTAATATCATAATTTTTTTAGAAAAGTTTCAAATACAAAAAAAAATAATAATCATACGGTAATTACGTTTCTAGCCGTAACTATTGATTTCTTGATTGGAAAAACGGAGTTATGCCTACTTTATAGATTTGCCAAATTAGGTAGCTCATATTTTATTGTTAATATTTTCTTATAAACAAAAATTGACTCGAACTGTAAACCTGACACTTATAAATCTACACCAATAACTACTACCACAAACCAAGTGCCCTGTCGAGTCAAGCTATATTACAGCTTAAATCCAAATAAAATAATAATTGCTGAAAATTAATCTATTATATCAATCAATCATTTTATTTGCACAAAAGAATACATCTTTATGGCAAGGAGTTGAGGTCACAATATTTACAACAAAATAAAACAGAAATCAATATCCATCTATAAGTTAAGAACTCAAAAAATGAAAACCAAAAAGGGTTTGAAATAAAATTACAACTATTATATTTGTTAGGTTATTTCATTTTCCGAGAAATCTTAGAATCTTCTTTGGGATAACCTGAGTTGTTAAGAGTTCCCAGAGATACACCGCCCCAAAGTTCTGGAAGCACCAGAAAACTGAGATTGAGAAATAAGAATTCAGATATTAAATAGTTTAAAAATGATAAAAATTGAAGTTAGAACACAGCTTTCAGTTGTTGGTAGGTAATTTAGGTCAAAGAGCAAAAATCCAACATTCTTAGGATTATCCAAAGAATAATCCGTACCAAAAAAAAAGGGACTTTTGGACCAACTTCTAAAAGAGGAGAATCTATCCGGCTGAAAGAGAGTCTTAATCACGCCGTGACGTCACCAGATGGTTTAGCCATTTTATTAGCACTGATAATTGCCTGTTCATGACAACTAATTGGCAGTTGGTCGTTAAGCCCCGCCTAATAATCCGTACCAAAAAAATGCTTAGAGAAAACTTCGACCATACACTAAAGATCAACCTCGAAATAAACATCATTTCTTATTCAAAGAATCACCAACGGTCTCTTAACTCGAATTCGTCTAGGGTCGCCTGTTCTATATTCCCGATTACAGGACATCTTCACATAATCTATTCCCGTGGATTTATCTCCATGACCACGGGAAATCCAATTATTCCTTTTTCGTTCCGCTTTTCAGTTATAAACTTCAAGTTCAATTTTTCTCAAATGGCCGGCTATTTCCAGCTTTTTCTTTGCTAGATCTTGGAGAAAAGAGCACTTCATTTGTACTTATTTATTCCTTTTTATTTTATTTTAGGTTTGAGCAAATATAATTTTTTTTTTTTAATATTTGTCCGATGTGTTGACCTAACGCATCAACCATAACATGGTTTAATTTTAAGGTCTCTTTCTACTAGAAAGGATGCCTTCACTACGAATTCGAGGCCTGTTCGTCAAGTAGACTATTCAGGCTGACAGTCTACTCGACTCCCAATATTCTACAACATTTAGCTTCATTGCCTTCTAAGGCGATTTCAAGACCAAACACTTTGGCCAAATGATCTTTGACAAAACGAAGAAAGAGAAAGAAAAGATGTCTTATTTATTTTGGAGGGGTGGAGAGAGAGAGTGAGAGGTGTTAATGATATGTGATGTTAATGATAATGGAAGTGGTAGGCGTGGCGTGATTGTTCCAACGGAGGCTGAATAGTTGAATTACTGATGGACTGCTGACATGTAGATTTGGTAATTTGTAATGAAGTTATGTTCGCGGTGTTCCAAGTCTATTTCCTTGAAGTTATGGAGGACTGACGGAGGAAGGACATGCCCCACACTTCTCCAATTATTAATTGTCTCTCACAACCGTAACCAACTTTTACATTCGTAAGGACTTCTTTTGTGGACTACTAAACTTGATTTGATCCCTATATGGTTTAAAAATAAAAATAATTAATAATAATAATAATAGTAATAGTAATAATAATAATAATAATAATAATAATAATAATAATAATAATAATAATAATAATAATAATAATAATAATAATAATAATAATAATAATAATAACAGGGAAGGGATTAGCTATGAGGTTAGCATACTGGACTCCCACGCGGAGGTCCCGGGTCGAATCCAGCAGCTGACCCTTAGATTTTCTCTTCCTAGAAGCTTCTTACAGATAACACTGTCCGGTGTTATCTGTAACGAGAGAACACTGTCCGGAGGCCGGCAGTGCACTGAAAAAAGCACTTTTCTTTTATCTCTAATTTAAAAAACCAATGCATTTATCATTAACCAACATTAAATGTAAAAAAAAAAGAAATCAAAATTCCACGAAAACTAGAGCATGCACAAAAAAAAAAACGGATTTTTAGATTTGGAATCAGCAAAAATATAAGGTAAGTGGGGGGAAGATGCCAGTTGGGGGAAGATGCAAGTATCGTCATATTTTGCATATCTACAACTGGATGACAGCAATTCCTACGTTAAAGTGTGTAGTAAACAACTGTGAATACCGTGCTTGTGAGTTTTTCTATTTATATCTAGTTTAATCCTCGTTAAAGTGAAAATTCAACTCTATGTACTTGGTGAGTACCCATGTTATAATATTTCGTTGTCGATACTTAAGGTTTGGTGACGGATTGACTAGATTAAACGTAATAATTCCGTGATATTTGTGTCGTGTACATCTTGGTGAGTACGTGTTAGCTTGAAACAACTTGATTGAAGCCTTAGTACAAAAACAAACCTATGTGGCGTCTTCCTCCAGTGCTTGGGGTAAGATGCTACCTATTGAAGTGTTTCAATTTCATATTGATTCTCTTTCATAATTACATTATAATGATATATTTTATAATATAAAATCAATATAAAACAATTACTGACACACGAAATATAGTTTTTGTATAATACATGAATATTATTAACCCTTGAGTCGTCACCTTATGTGAAGTGCCATAAGCCGTCACCTGGGGTCATATTGACCCAGCATTAAAAACTATTAAATAAAAAGGAAAAACTAACTAATATCATGTTATAGGGAATAGAAATCAAAGACAAAACGTTTTGGCAGCAGGCCCTTAACAACTAGATCCATTTTAACCCGGGACGCAGAATCACCAAACTTCAATTTGGGTCTTTGCTGAGCGCCGCGTGGAATAGGGCAGCAACTGTTGGAAATGGCAGCGTGGGATTTTCTGCATGCGGAATTTATACATACGATCCGCAAAAAATTACAGAATTTACAGAATACAAAAAATTTGAATGCCACACAAGAAGTTAACGCACCTCTGGCAATAGCTTCAACAAGCAGGAGCGGTGCCATCACTTCTTTTGAAAGAATTAGTCCTACCCCCAGATTTCAGAAACCCAAGCAAACTCGAAGAAAGAAACAAACTGCTGAAGTCCTTACGACGGTGGAGAAACGGGTGGCATTGAGAAGAAAGGCTACTCTGCCGACAGAAAAAGGGGGGAAAGTACAGCAGAAAAAGAAAAGGAAGGACAGTTCATCTTCAGCATCCTCTGCTACCGATAATTTGATAATGACCAGTGGTGAGAGTGACATTGAAGAGGAGGTCGATGATTCTTGTATTGAATGTAAAGGATATTTTTATGATAGGAAGGGCCCAAAATGAGATTGGCTTCAATGCATAACATGCAAGAGATGGCTACATGAAATTTGCAGCAAAGACAATTTGCATTGCAAAAAATGTTAAAAATTAAACAAAAAATGTCTAGTGTTCCTACCCCACAGTGTTTAATGAGAATATTTTGCAGTTTACCTAACATTAAATTTGTAATTTTTTCTTTCTCAATTTATATCTTAAGATATTGTTGCATCTTCCCCCGCATCAACTGGCATCTTCCCCATATGATGGGGGAAGATGCCAGTTTTGACAAATTTCATTCAAATGCATTTTTAATGGTTTTGCATTTAATTAAATATACTAATAAATATATGTAATTAAAGAGTAAAAAACAACCTGGACGTTGATACATTTGGTGTTTTTTTTCGATAACCCAGTTTTCTACAAAACGGAAATAAGTATTACGTGTGGCATCTTCCCCCCACTTACCTTACAGAAAAAGTTCTAAAATCTCAAGCAAATGAAAATGAAATAATAATTGTTGCCCTAACTTTGAATGATTGTTTTAAAGTTAATTGTGGTAACTCAGGAGAAAAGACAAATAGGTATATCGAAACATTTCTTTGTTTTTCCATCACCATTATTGGCAAAGTTTTTGTGAAAGAATTGCCATTCATTAACTTGTTTCTCTAAAAATTCCCTCGCTGACAAAAAAAATGCTATAATTGGTTATTAGAATTATTATTTTGTAATTGCGCCCAGTTTCTTGGGATTTATTATTATCTTTTTTTCAACCTCACTGAAAACAGCAATAAAGCTTCTACGTCTCATATTGCTATAAATAAAAAGATCCAAGAAGTGACAAAATCAATCGTAATACGCTCCCTTATCAGTCAGTGCTGTTGCATCTATGACTGTAATGCTAATCTTATTTCAAGAGAAGACGTGGATCGCAGATGGAAATCTGAAATTAGTAATAGAACTAATCGTGTGATATTTTTGAGCAATCTAGACTTCAGTTTAGGATGACATACTTTTGTTCACCATCTTTACTGCCTTAATGTTTTACAGCCAAGTATCTTACCGCATGCCGCACAATGCTTATCGTATTTTGAATAAGTATTCAGCAATTACCGTAATTTTTTTTTTGGAATGGGAGGACGCGACGAACATTTACGCCTAGAATGACCTAAATATCATTGTTACAAAATTACTCCAATTCTCTCTATGAATTGCCTTGAATTTAGACTTGCTATAAAATGAAAATGTCCCTGATCAGAAGGCAGTCAATCAGGATTCTATAAAATACTGAAATTACTGCGATCCTAAGTTGAAGTTAATTCCTTCTGCGTGAAATGTTAAAGCCGATTTGTGGACAAAATTCGTTTTTTCGTTCTTAATTCCCATTCTTTCTCATCCTTTAATGCAAATTTTATTATTAAAATTGAAATCGGTATAAAAAAAAGGATAAAAATAAATTATGGAGTCAATATGACTCCACATTGGCAATAAATGACTTAAGTTTGAGCATTGGTAATGCAGTGTTAAGCGAACCGTAGAACGCCGCTACAGCTGGCCACTTGATTTTCCCCATTCTCATTGAAGATAAGTAATTATTTTGTATTGAAGTTTTCGAGTACCAAAATTGAGCTTTACCACTTACTTTTACTTACTTACTTTGAAAGCCATCATTATTTGTATAAATTGCAAATACTAAACTGCTTACAATAAAACTATAAAGAATATATGTTAAGTTCTAAATTTAGAAGTACATACCTGTATGTAATCAATGATAGGATATCACAAAAAAGAATTAAAGGGCAATAATAAATGTTTTTATCGACCTACATTTTATGATAATGATCCTACAGTAACCACAAACCATATTATGTGGTCTTTAATCCTTTTATTTTCAAGCAAAATCCACTCTCGTGTACAGCGCTAGTGGTCCTAATTAATAGAATGGGGCAAACGAGAGGCGTTGGTTGAATGCATTTGTTGGGAAAAAGGAGAAAGAAAATAAATGAGCGATCCATGTAACATTAGTGCGAGCTGAGAGAATGAACATTTGTTTCCAATGAATTCACTCTGGAAAGCAACGGTTAAGAGAAAAATAAATACTTTTTGTGTGTGTGGCCGAATATTTGGACAATTTATTGAAATTGGGAGACCAAATAAATAAATAACTTACAGTGAGGGTAATAATTTTTTTTTTTTCGTAAATTAAAATTCAATGACCGATTCCACTTCCTAATATCTTCTTTAGATAATAGAGCAATTATTTTCTATAGATTGATTCTAGCATAACTTATTAAACTAATTATTTGCACGCATCAGATTCAAGAATTTCTGAAGCTTTATAGATGTATTTTGGAATCCTTATTTCTGTTTACTTTGAAGTAAGAATGGTTAACTTTATATCATGGAAGAGATAGTGGAAGAGAGCCTCTGTGATCTTGTCATGGAAATCATGGAGAGGAGAGAAGTGTTAGAGGCTGCTCTAATTCTCAAACCAATTGAATATTGGGAAAAGATTGGGCTGGTTTTGCCACCAAGATATTGGTAAATTGAGGCATTAGACGCCAACATTAGCTGTGATGACCAATATGTTGGTTTTTTCCAGCCCTCATAAAAGAAAGATGGCTAATGTGCTAACAAGAGACCTACCAACACAATAAATGAAATAAATAAACTTGAAGTAAGAGCAGTAAACATTATGTACGAGGTCTGTAAATTAAGTAATGAGACTGATTTTTAAAAATTTTTTATTCAAAAAGAATTACAATTCTATATTGTCACCTTCAAAATAACTTCCTTCTGAAGCCACACAGCGCTGGACACGTTTCTTCCACTCATCATAGCAGTGGTCGAACTCCGACACTGGAATAGCCTTCAGCTGGTCAGTTTCAGTTTTCAGCTTCAGTTTTTCAAGAACCTCTCAGTAAAAGTGTTGATTGACCGTTTGACCTTGAGGTAGAAACTCTTTGTGGATGATTCCGAGGATATCGAAAAAACAAATCAGCTTGCATTTGATCTTCGACTTCGCCATCCTTGCTTTTTTGGACCTTGGAGAGGTTGAAGTTTGCCACTCCATGCTCTGGTGCTTGGTTTCTGGGTCGTACTCAAACACCCAAGGCTCGTCACCAGTAATGACACGGGGGTCATTTTAATTTGAATCCAAAAAGTCCGACCTGTAACCGACCAGCTGAAGTCTTTTCCAGTATCGGAGTTCGAGCACTGCTATGAGGAGTGGAAGAAACGTCTCCAGCGATGTGTGGCTTCAGAAGGAAGTTATTTTGAAAGTGACAATATAGAATTGTAATTCTTTTTGAATAAAAAAAAAAATAAAAAAATCAGTCTCATTACTTAATTTACAGACCTCGTATGTTGAGAGTAAAACAGTTTGGGTTACTCTGCCTCTTGCATTATTGAGTGCCTGTCAGACAGTTTTTAGATACTCTAATCGTATTATCTTTGTCTATTCTAAGAGCGGGTAACACGAAGGTGATGAAATAGAACAGTATGAAAACGAATGTTTGGGGTCACAGGAAGGCAGTCAGAAAAGCCCCAACCGAACTTTACCTATATTTTACGTGTCTCCTACTGATTGAAATTTATATCCTCTGCAGGAGCCCCCTTTGGGCCGTACACTGTTCCACTCTCTAGACACCTGACTTCTGGATGCTCAAGAAAGAAAGAAAAAAAAAAATCCTTGAACCGAAAAATAGTGGAAATCCACTAACACAAATTATCCAATAAATTTCAACTTGACGGAACCAAGAAAATTGTTTCATCTGAACATTGTTTCAGAAAATTGTTCATGAGCTTCATCATACTGTGAAAATAATATAATATTTACAAAACGAACTGTTTCGGACAACTCGCACAATTTTTCTCTTTATCACAGTTCACATAATAAAATTTTAAGGGAACAATTGAAGAGCTTGGTGCAAAAAGGAGTTATCTACATTTTTTTTTTAGAAAATGTGTTTAGTGGCGCCCCCTATTCTATGTTCAATTCTACATCTTTTGGTGCATAAACGAGTCTTTATGCAGACACGTTTATTGTTACTTATATTACTTATTCTCTAACCTGGATTAGATTTGGAGCAAAAATGAGTTTTCTACTGCAGATAACTTTCTTTTGCTCCAAACAGAAAAGATGACGCCATCAATCAAGCAAAAAATGTTTTATTAGGTTTATTTAATGTTTATATTAGGTAGATATTATTATTTTTATTTTTGTCAGGCATAATAATATATCTAACATTCGCTTCGACAAGACACAAAATGCCACTTAAAAGCTCAAAAACAAGAAATCTGTTGACTAAAGTACTTAATATGTACTCAAGTTTTACTGAAAATTATGATTTTGGTGCAAAAAAGAGTTAGCTGCAAAATAACTTTTGCTTATAGCAAGCTTAAAAAATGCCCTAGTTCAAATTGAGCCCCAAATGTATTAACTAATCCTTACAGCAGACACAACATAAGGAATACATCTTAAAGCATATTTGGTTTTTTGTCCCTACTAAAATTTAAAAAAAAACTGTAGATAACTCCTTTTTGCACCAAGCTCTTCAATTTTGGTGAAAGTATCTCTATAAATTAAAATAGTTTTCAGTACCTTAAACTCTCTATCACACTATCACACTCTCTTTGTACTATCACAGGTACAAATAGTGTATTTGAAATAAAAATCAATGTCTGTGTATATGTCTGCGCTTGCAAGCAATGAATGCACAATCAATGATGGGCGATTGCTAAATGAAGTGATAAGCTTAAAACATTAAGGGTCTTATTTGCAAATAGATAGAAAAACGATTTGTTAGCGCAAGAAATGCCTGTGAACTTCTGCATTATGAAACAGGAATACTCATATGAATACCAAGAGACACATCATTAATAGAAAGTATACTGCTGAATGCACCCATAGACTGTGACTAGTACCTAAGATGCAAAACAGGTTAACTGCAATGGAAATGGATTTCTGGAGGCGATTAGCAAGAAAATCTCAGATTGGCGAGGAGAAAGACTTCTAAGATAAAGAGAATTGTCTAGAATAACTTCAATTGGATTGGTTGTGCTGGAAAGCCTGCCATTACTGGAAGTTCACGGCCGATTTTTAGTGCATACAAAGTGCTGCAATTGTTATGCTCATTTTTCTGGACAGTTTCATTTTTGTCTTTACGCAGTTATTCACACTTTAAGTTTGCATATATTTAGATACACGGGGTAAGTTTTGTATGTTTCCATATGTTAAGTACTGAAATTTCTATTCATTATTAATTAATTTTGTGCAACTGTAAGTATGTAATGATCTCAGATTGTCTTATTGATTTGTTTGATTGATTGGATTGCTTTATTTTGGATCCTTAGAACCTCAACTTTACGAAAATGTTTGCAAAAACTACGTATTTAATTCTTACTAGCTTACCAACTGTACATTATTAACTAAATGCACTTCAGAGTTCCCATAAATAGTGCCAAGGGCATCCAGAAGACCCATTTGAAGGCGCCAGTAGTTCGCGGACGTGTGGTTAGGTAGGATTGATTTATTGTAAAACTAAGGGAATTTATCAGTAGGTCTTACGAATGGGGTTCTCAACGCAGTTTCAATAACTGGTTTACATCTTCATTTTTATCTTTACCTCTTCATGAGAGGTTAATGGAAGGACAGAAACACTTCCCTGAGTATTCAGGGTACTTCTGAAATTAATTTTCTACACCAAATTACTTTTGTATTGTTTTCAATATCGTTAATTTAGCTTATACACGGCAAGACGTATTGGGAATTCCAAACACTGCAATTTTTTGCCAAGTAGTTAAAGTATTGCTGTATAAAATGAATGCTATGGAAGCATTTTAATTCTTTTAATCTACGAATTTTCTGATAATTGTTAATTTTCTGTACAGAATTCATCAAACGATTAGAATAATTATTGATTTGATAAAGACCGTAGTTCATAAAAAGGCCGATTTTCAGTGCCCCTCCTATTCTTAAGGTTTGCGATTTGAACTGGCCAGTGAACGCAAGTGCTAAACTGCATGCAAACAAGATAAGATAGCCCTTTTGCAGGAGGCTGTTTTTAATAACTATTGATTTTGAACGGAATATCAATAGTAAACAGTTTTTATTTTTCGTTTTCTCTGAACTTAATTCGTGAACGGAGGACATAGCAGTAATAATTATTCTTTATATTTTACTGCGAAATAATTTATATAAAGGCATAATCTAACAACTCCTTAACAAAAACTTACAGTTTAAAATGTTAAGTATAAGGGTTGATTAAACGCCAAAAGGTACACAAATCAGCGAGTACCCAACATTTCATCAATACTTCATTAATAGTTAAGTAATTCTACTGCATTAATTTTCATTAATAAGTTATTTTTTAGAATTTATTAGATGTCACAGACCCTTATACTGGCCATTTTCGTCTACAAAATATATGTTCAAGTAGCACTGTAGATTGACTGTAATATCTAGTTATTTATAACAATCAAACTATTAATTACAGGTTAAAAAGAAAAACGTTATAAAAAATATAAAAAAATTATGAGGCAAAAAATTCAAAACTTCTTTTTATAAAAAACTTACACCAACATACATCAATGATTTTGTTTATTTTTATTTTTAAATAAAAATCGTCGGTTTAAGTTCATTCTTCGATTAAAGTAATTGTTATTTTATGAAGTAGTCAAACGTTTATAATAATAGGTAATAATTATCTGGCTTTATCGCAAATAATATAGTTTTCTTCAATTACATTCTCAATCTAGGTATTCATCCCACAATGTTGTATATATGTAATATAAAGTAAATAAGATATGCATATTTTTAGGACAGCTAATTATTCCAGTATTTTACTATAAGTAAAATTAGGGGGACTAAATTAAATTACAATTGAGAAATGAATAATTTTTGTTGAATAATCTACTTGTTATAACTGTGTGTTATTTGTGCTCACGAATATTTCGGTAAGACGAATTCAAGACAGTAGCCTACTCTAACTTTAACATGCATGTACATATATATGTGACTTATCATAATTATAACAAAAAAATATTATAAATGAAGTGGCCAGCATAAAGGTCTGTGACATCTAATAAATTCTAAAAAATAACTTATTAATGAAAATTAATGCAGTAGAATTACTTAACTATTAATGAAGTAATGATGAAATGTTGGGTACTCGCTGATTTGTGTACCTTTTGGCGTTTAATCAACCCTTATACTTAACATTTTAAACTGTAAGTTTTTGTTAAGGAGATTTTTGTACCTTTTGGATAGATTTTCCTTTTTTTCTATTTCGCAATCTTTACAGACTTTTTTAAAATTTGGAATAAGCAATTCTATCATTATAATCTGATAAGGTGTTAAGTCGGAACCGTAACTACCACTGGAGGGATCTTTTTAAAGAATGATTATAGTTGCGTTCCCATCCATCCTCAATAACAATTTTTTTGACAAAGCGTTTTTAAGAGGAGTAAGAAAAATAAACTGCGTTTGCAGAACTTCTAGGCAAAGAGGCAAAGATTTTTTAATCGAACGTCAATTCATTGATTTAAATCGGTTCACTCATTGATAATTTAAACGATTGCAGTACTTCATCTTAGTAGGTGCAAGAGCATCAGCAACGTAGAGGAGCTTTAACCACTTATTCGAGCTGAATTTTATCAAAATCGGACTAAGCGTTATAGAAATATTGGTAATAATAGTTTTAGAAAGGGCCTTATTTGGGTGGGGCGAACTCCCCTCCTTATGAGGCACGGCATCGAGACTTTTAAAGTGCAAATCTGTACAAAATTTCGATTCGAATGACACTTCATTCATGAAAATCGGTTCACGTGTCGATAATTTGCAACGATCGCTATACTTCCCCTTAACAAGTGTAAGAGCTGATCGCCGCTTTAATGTTACGTAGGGGAGCCCTAACCCTATCATCCTACCAAATTTTATCAAAATCGGGCCAAGATTTACAGAGTAATTAGTAATAATAATTTTGGAGGGGGCCTTACATAAAGGGGGCTATCTCCTCTCCCATTCGATGTACAGGGTCGAGATCCCCAAAAGGCACATCTACATAAAATTCCAAATCGAACGATACCTCATTCATGAAAATCGGTTCGCGCGTTTAGGCGCTACGTTGTTTACAAAAAAGGTAACAAGAAGAAGAACAAGAACAAGAACATTTTTTGAAAAAGTCGTTTTTCTTCATTTTTAGCAACTTTTTTCTCAAAACCTATTAGATCTGGGTTGTTGCAAAAAAATTACAGTTATAAAGGAGGGTTTGCCCTTTATTTTAAAGAAAATTTTATCTTCTATAGAAAAAGAGAAAAAAATTGTCAAATTTGGGTGTTTTTCAATGTTACGCTTTTTCGTGCAGTTTTTGACGATCAACCCTTATACAACTGTCCTACCGGACAGTTTTAATTTGGAGACTCTAAGCGCCTTATTAATTTCATTCATGTTTTCTCATTAGAGTCATTCATTTAAAAAAATTTAAGGTAAATGATTGCATGCAGTTGGTCGAAATTCAAGATATACCGCCACTCAGTAATAAATTACTTGCATTTGATTAATAGGGCCGCTCTAAGTACTAACAAGTTGGAGCCTAGAGCGCTTTACTCTCAGGAGACGGCCATAGCCTAGCATTTTATAGCACAACTACTACTCAACTTATACTTGATATTACGACATTGAAGTAACTACTTTGGCGTTTAACTTTGTAAGTATCGTTAATCTTACTCTGAGCAAATAACATTCAGTATTATCCAAGACTAAATTCGTTTTACAAATGCAAATAAAGTCTTTCTTTCCTTTCGGAAGATTCTGCACTGACTTTTACTCAGATCTATTGTCAGCTGGAACCCTGCAACATCACAAGTGATGGAAACAATTCATATAGATACTCTAAGCGTGTTCAAGAAGCAGAAGTCTGAGCCAACAGCCAGTTCTCAGGCTTTTTGTAACCCAGTGGTTTGAGGATGGTACTGTATTCTCTTTTATAATAAGCTGAAAAATCAGTCCCAGAAAGGACATTTTTGCCATGAAGTCTATTAATATTCGGCCCCCTAATATGAAACACCCCCCCTCTATTATCTGAGAAACATTTCCTGGAACTCCTGTTCTCGAAATCTATAATTATATAATAATTAAACATAACTGAAAACTATAAAAGAAATAGCAACTAATGATAGTTTATTATTATTATTATTTCTTTATGATTTAAGGCGTGTCAACATCTGAGGTTATTGTCGCCAGGAGCTTTTTTCAGTGCACTGCAGGCCTCCGGGCAATGTTCTCTCGTTACAGACAACACTGTCCATCACCGGATAGTGAGCTTTAAGAAGCTCCTAGGAAGAAAAAATCTAAGGGTCAGCAGCTGGATTCCAGTGGGAGTCCAGTACGCTAACCGCATAGCTAATCCCTTCCCTTATTATTATTATTTTTTGCATTGACGACTATGGCCATTAGCGCCCCTAGAGCTATGTTCTTTTCTCGGACTAGGATGGCACATGTCTCTCTACTCGATTAGCATCCAACCAATATCTCATCCAGTGGGGCATGGCGGAGCCCCGGGTAATCCGACCTTGGTCCACACTTCCCTTCATAGGTTATCGGTCCAGCTGACAAGAGGGAGTGCGGGTACCCAGTAGTGTCATCCTCTTCTTACCCAACTCATTCGTCTTGTCTCAGTTTTATTTACCACCTAAAGGCTATTTGCGTCTATATCCTTTACCAAACTACCCTAGCTATCAGTTTTGAACTTTGGGGTGTAGTACTCTTATAAATATTCCTACAGCCTTTAAAATATACTAAGCCTAAAAATATGTACGATATTTACTCTCATTTATACCTACATTCTTCTTAATGAAAACATTCATGCTGATAAATACACTCACACTGATAAATACACTCACGCTGATAAATACATCCATGCCTACTGATACATTCATACATCGTCCATCCAGAGGGGAGAGTACTCGATATTCCTCTCCCCTTTTGTTAAACTAACCTATTAGCTCACCTAACTATTAGATAACCTAATCCTAAATTTTATGATAAAATTGAATTTTCTTCAAAAATGCAAATAGCCTTTTTTTGTGAGAAGACCCTATTTCTAGCACTGCACGCAAATCATCTGGCAGACCTGCTTGAGCTCTATGTTGACGCAGGGCCTGGCACTCTTCCAACACATGTGCCACTGTCAGCTTTTCATTGCACCATGAGCACCTAGGTCTTCTATCCCCAATGAGAAGATGCCCATGAGTCACTCGAGTGTGTCCAATCCTCAGCCTCTTAATTATTACCGATTCTCGCCGCGGGAGATTCTCAGCTGTTGAACGTTGCACCCGTGGTTCAATATCTTACAATTTTTCATTTACGCAATCCCACTGATGCTGCCATTTTCTAATTATGTTTTCTTTAATGTGAGCTTTTAGGTCAGTGGGTCGAACAGGGATGACACTTTGTATTTGATTAGAGGCGGCACTTTTTGCCGCCTGATCCGCCTTTTCATTCCCAGATACGCCAATGTGGCCTGGTACCCATGCAAATGTCACCCTCTGTCCATATATGCGTAGTTGGTGCAACATATCATTGATATTAATAATCATTGGATCAGCTGAGAATATATCCCGGAGAGCCATCAAAGTACTTAAGGAATCTGACAATATTAATACTTTATTATACTTCTTTTCAATAGTTGATTTCAGGGCCTGGCATGTCGCGTGCACTTCTGCCGTGAATACTGTGGCGTATGGAGGGAGTGTCCACTTAAGGATAACGCCCTCCGTGTACACGGCACATCCTACACCATTGTCTATCTTCGACCCATCTGTGAAGATAGATCGATGATCGTAGTAATTATTTAAGATCTCAAGTAATTTCTGTCGATAGACAATGGGAGATGTTTCGTTTTTCTTACATATTGTCAGATCCATACGGACGCAAGCAGGAGTCATTAGCCAGGGAGGGGAGTTACTAAATCCCCACCCCTCTACAGGGCAAAATTCCAGACTCGCCGATTCCATGAGGCGTTTAGCTCTAACACCTAGGGGCTGCGTCCGCGTACTTTGTTGTCGAAATTCTTCATCGGATTGGCTCTCGAATATGGAGTGAAACAAAGGGTGTGATGGTTTCCCCCATATTCCGGCGACATAGCACTGTACTAGCTGCTCTCTTCTTAGCTGAGGTGGTAACATCCCTGATTCAACTTAGAGGCTCTGAAGAGGACTGGTTCGAAAGGCGCCAGTAATCAACCTTATTCCTTCATTGTATACATTTTCAAGTATCTTAAGGCGAGATTTGCGCGCAGAGCTATACACTGGTGCACCATATTCTAACTTGGATCGGGTGATACATGTAAATAGACGTTTTAGAATTTCGTATTCTGTTCCCCATTTATAACTCGATAGAAATTTCAATACATCAAGGGTCTTCTTTGCTTTAAAGTTAGTTGAGTGCAGATGTTCTTGCCATGACAAACTTGAATCAAATGTTAGGCCCAAATAACGAGTACTTTCTTTATATTCTATAGGTGTGCTGTCCAGGTATAAAGTGGGTGGACTATGCTCGTGCCTTAGTCTACAGAAATGTACGCACACCGTTTTGGTTCTGGAAAATTGGAACCCGTTTCTAGAAGCCTCGGCAGCCACTCTGTTTATTGCCTCTAGTAGGGTTTCCCCAACCTCGGTTATGTTGTTTCCTGAAAGGTATATGGCGAGGTCATCTACATATAGTGAAACCTGTAGAGGGTCCCCTACGGCTTCTGCTAGACAATTTACCGCCATTATAAACAGTGTAACGCTTAATACCGATCCCTGGGGTATGCCATTCTCTAAGACTTTTGGGGCCGAAAAGACTGATCCTAAGCGAACTCGAATTTTCCGTAGCTCTAGGAAGCTACGTATAAACATGGGCAAATTTCTCCTTAGACCCCACACTTCCGCAGTATCGCATGCCACCAAGTGGAGTCATATGCCTTCTCGACCTTTTTTTTTTTTTTTTTTTTTTTTTTTTTTTTTTTTTTTTTTTTTTTTTTTTGCGCATCAACAGCTGAGGTCATTAGCGCCCGGAGCTTTTTCCAGTGCACTGCCGGCCTCCGGACAGTGTTCTCTCGTTACAGACAACACTGTCCATCACCGGACAGTGAGCTGTAAGAAGCTCCTAGGAAGAGAAAATCTAAGGGTCAGCTGCTGGATTCGAACCCGGGACCTCCGCGTGGGAGTCCAGTATGCTAACCTCATAGCTAATCCCTTCCCTTTCTCGACCTTATTATTATTATTATTATTATTATTATTAGTATTATTATTATTATTGCTATAATCCTAAATTTGTCTCTTTAGTTTAACTAAATTTTATATTAGTTTTAATCATAAAACTATTCATATCACGACCTGAATGAATAGCGCTATGTTGTGTTGAATTGTTTATTACTAGATATGTAAGTACATATATACAGAGCGGTGTTTGACAGCCATTGTTGGCCTGCTCAATACATATTGTTATAAAGCTTCCTCATATACACCTAGCCAACTCATATTGAGCGAAAAATAAAGGAAAAAAAAACAATTTTCAATTCTGTGCCCGATATACCATTCACCATCTCAATTTACATTTTATTCCTGTAACGTGCCCGGACGTAAAAACCCGATCCCTTTTCTAACAACTGTGGCCTTGTCGCCCTCAATCTCGCCTCAAAATATATATATATATATATTTATATGTATATATATATTTTTTTTAAATCCCTTTTACGGTTCAATACAGCGTATTGCCCACAAAATGGGATGTTGGTTTGCAAAAGGATTAACTGTTACACAATTTTATAATCTGTCGGTGAGTCTGTGGTATAACATGGAACAGATTTGTTTTATATATGTACTAATTTTTATTATTTACATTTTCTTACTACAGAAGTTATTTTGCGATTTTGTAGATTTCTTATTTTGAGTTTTTATCAAGGAAAACCCTTTTAGTTTCCCTGAGTTCGAAGAAGTAGTTTTTGTAAATTGGGCTGGCAATAAGTATGAGAGAGAAAGAAACAACTTAAATCGGAAAATTGCATTAAGTTTAAGCTCGATATTTAAAAAAAGACTTTTTGGAATCCAGTGAGCAAATCGGAATTACTTATTAAATTTTCCACTATTTATGGATTTTTTACGAAAGTTGCTGTAACGATTTACTCCAAACTGTATTAACTTTAGATCTAAAACTTTTATTTTGCAACATTTTTAAGTTTCTTAAAGCTTTTCTAGGAAAAGATTAGGTTAAGATTCTTTCTAAAGTTTCTTTTAGCTGTATAGTAGTACTAAAAAGTCAATATGCCAGCAAAATTTTAATAAAAAAGTAGTAAGTAATTACCGATTTTTTCAGGCGGGCTTTACGTCCAACTACTAATTAGGTGCCGTGAACGGAGGCGACTAGCAAACATACTTTACTGTAAATATCTTTTATTAACCATTAAATAAAATCCAAGGCCTAATGACCGGGAATCGAACCCAGTACCACAATACATATTAGCTTTACAGGTCTCGCCTCTAACCGCTCGGCTACCGTAGCGCCTAGCAAAATTTTAATAATTGCTAATAAGTAGTTCATATGTTCATTTTAGCGATATGATTTGCGAAAATCTTCGCTGTCAATTACAACAGTCTATTCCAGTAAAGTGGTAATTCCAATCTACAATTAATTTCCACCATGGAAAGATCTCTATGGAAAGGAAAGAAGGTCTCTGGAATGGAATGCGAGCCCAGGACAGAGATGTGATTTTCATGGTAAACAATTTAGCCAAGAGGGGCCTAGAGATCGATCTCGATTAACCCGAAGATATGGTAACGAGGATCAGATATCGAGAAGGATCTCCAACTCTCACCTGGAGCCACAATTAGGAGAGCTATCCTAGTACTTGGGATCTATGTTCCGTAACTAGCCACCGTTCAAATAAAGACCCTACGCCCAAAGCGGAAGAAAAGCTATTAGATTGCTGAATTCCGTATTGTGGAATGCACAGCATCAGCAGCAATAATAAAAAAAAAGAAGAAGCAAATTTATACGTCCATCGTGGAGAGTGTATTGCTGAATGGAAGTGAAACCTGGATCCTCACACAAAAAACAAGTCCAAAACCTTAGAGCTGACGAAATGGATTTCTGGCGAAGAGCTAAAGAGTACAACGAGTGAAGCCCAAAACAATAGAAAGGCTCCTCGAAGAAGAGGATGAGATAATAGCCTGAATCTACCAAAGAGCCTTAACATGGTACAGACACATTCTATGATAACAGACGGCCCAGATGTTTGAGATGGATCCTTTATTTTACAGAAAGAGCGATTATTGTTTTAGTAATAATCGCCCTTGTTCCATGGATTGCACGAATTAAACAGGATTTTTAAATTTTATTCTTAGATACAAAATGGTAAAATGTCACTCTAAACACTTGAAATGGTGTGGATCGCAAATTGTCACGCTCAACCGATACCCAAGCCTCATATGACTACAAATGAAGCAACCAACTCAGCATGGGATCAAGCCTGTTTTTGTGGGTTAGTGGTAGTAATAATCAGGTGGCCTATCCTGAATTTGTTAGCACTGCTCTATAGTTTTCTAAAAATACAAATAAATTTGAGTTTATTAGGTATTTATTGAAATTTAAGTACCTTCTATTCTTGAAAAAATTATTGCGAGCGAACTAAACTTCGTACAAGTGCAAAAAGAAGTTTCAGAATGAATGCATTTATTGAGAATACGAGTGAATTTAATACGTCACAAAGGGAAAATATTTCATCCCTCAAAATGCGCGAATTAGAAATGGTTCCTCAAACAATTGTAAGATTATATCATCTATATGTATTATCTGCAAATTTGCAGTAAATTCTAAATTATTAACACTCTAAAATCAAGCTCTATTTGGGCCGGGGGTCTGGAGTTTGGTCTTCTTCGCCATTAGCAAAGAAAATTTATTATTATTTTTAATTTCTTTGGTGACGTATGAAGAGGGCAAAAAACCGTGGTACTATTCATGGTTTCTTGGAGAGAACATTCTGTTTCCTAGCACTTTACGCCTTACATTAAAATTTCTATGTATAATTGAGCTGTACAAGAACGTTGAATTTATTTAAACCAAAAAATAATTTTTATATAATTAGGAGAGTGGCTTCTTTCAGGTGAGCTTGATTGTATTGATCACTAATACCATCTGGCCGAGATTAAACAGGTTAATCATCAATCAACCTTCCACTTTCTATCATTACACCAGTTCTATGTATTGATTTATATAGATTTTAAACAAATATCTACAAATTATTCATTATCTTTATGGAAATCAAACTATAATAAATTCGCTAAATCAATATTTCATTGGCCGGCATGCTTTGATCTGGACACGCGTAGACTTATTTGCTTCCCACAGCAATCCCATCATCAGCGAATAATTCATATCTAAATTTCTAAGTCCCAAATAAAGGAATCAGTTGTTATTCGGTCACTTGATTTCCGATTCCACTTTTCATTCAAATGTTCAGAATTTCGAAATCTTATTTGTGTTAAATTTTTACTCAATTACATTTATTTGTCTCTCTTTGTTGCTAAAAAAATGTTATTGCAATCTTGTAGGCTTTTGCTTTTGAGGTTTAATCAAGAATATCCCGTCTTAAGAATCTGAAAAAAAACTGCATGCTTGGGCGTGATTGGAATAAAAATTGGGACAATGTTTAAAGGAATGGATGGACATCCGTTATTCTCATATGTCAATTTCCAGAGCATTTTATGCTGACTTTAAGTTGGCGGCATCTTCTAGCTTGAATCTATCGTAGTAGATAAGTAGGTCTTTCATTTCCGTTCAGTGTCTACACAGAAATTACTCCAGTTAGGATGTCTCCTTATACTCTTTAACAAACTTATATGGCTCTACTTACGGACTAGAACTGTAGGGATCAGCCAAACATACGGACAATACAAACATTTCAGTCAAAACTACTCCGGCAGATAGCTGACGCTCCTTTGTACGGTGACTAACCTCACTCTTCACAACGACCTCAACATTCCCTTCATAGACCAACACGCCAAGACGAAACATCGCCAGTTCCATACCGCTTTCCCTACTTGCTCTAATCCTCTCGTACTGTCTCTTGTCTCCTCTGACATTCCTAACAATCCACCACTCCGACTGAAAAGTCAATGGCCCCGCGACTTCCTTGCAGTCTGAAGACCTAAAGATCATTACATCCTGTAGTGTGCTAACCACTGGGTAGTTTCTCTCCTTCTGCCTTTCACGCATTCATTTATCCTATATATGCATATTTACTTTTTGTATATATGTGTATTCAGATAGTAAATAACTGAATAAATTAAAAAAATATATATTTTCAACTGATTTGTGATAAATTTAGCACTATTTTATCTATAAGTTGTGGTCTCTTAAAAGCTGTATCAACTGAAAAAGCTTTTTCTTAAAAACCAAAGTTACTCTATAGATGTCTACTTAAAGGAAAAATCTGTGGACATTTTCGCTAGGATGGGGCTAACTGTTAAACTGTTTGTATGAAATTTAACAAAAGTAGAGAAATAATATATGTGTATTTAAGTCGCTGGCAGCACTCTACTACTGTTATTGCAGCGATATAAATCATTCAGCTCAGAGGGTGAGGCTGAAAGAGGTGTGATATCTGGAGGGCGTCTCTCCCCTTGCTTGTGGTAAATCCTATTCTGTTATTAAATCCATATCAAGTAGTTGCTCTAAGGACTTCTTTACACTCAGCAGTTCTTTCACCGCACCCAGATTCTGCTCCTTCTAAGTACATTTATTGCTGCTCCTCCCCTGGCACGGTATTTCATTGTGACAGAAAAATAAAGTTTTCTTATACACTCTCGTTACCCGGAGCCCTCCTATCAAACCTGCTTACTTTTCCTGCTACTCACTAACTTTGCCTGCTACTCGCGCTAACTTTCTCCCTTTATAACTTACAATAAAACTTTTCCAAACACTTGTAATCAATTCGAAATGTGATGGTGACTTCAGCTCGCCTTTCTACACAATGCTAAGTAAGAGTTATTTTAAACCCTAACTTTTATGTCAATTTCTCTTTTTTACACCAAATCTAATTATTATTTTCTCTAATCCTTTACTGTGAGAGTTGATTGGTTAGTTACTGATGTTATTATTTATCTTAATCTATCGGCTATTGGACACCAACAGTTCTAACGAATTATTATTTTTTTGACTTTATGTTACTTAAAATTTACATATGTAAAAAGCATAAAATAATTGCTGATATGATAATCTGACTAGTTGTAGTTGAATGACACAAGTAATGACTGACAATGAATAAAATAAAAAAATACTGTGACTGTGTCATGGACAAGGGCCGTGTGTTGTACGTGAATACGTTTATGTAACAGGTTATATTTTATGTATAAAAAAATTTTTATTTATGTATTTAGGATGAAATTAAGAAAACAAATCGACGATCGAACACAAGCTATGCCTAGACAGTCCGTTGTCGATGTACGATAGAAGCGATCATCCACTTGCATAATTTCAACCGCCCCAGCTGCAGATGTACTGACACCTTCGTTGATCCGCTCGGCCGCATTCTTTCTCTTACGTTCTCGACACAGCTTGACTAGGTCATATGATGTTTTATTATTACCATTCGATTGTTCTAGAGAAGCCCTTTCCAACCGTATATGATCTCTGTATTTGGTTTTGGCTTTTCGACGCGTATAGGCCGACATTATATATTTTTGTTAATATTTTTTTATTCCAACAACTTTTTATATTCACTGTCACTATTTCACACTAATGTTTTATATACAATCGATAGATTGTGACGACAGCTGACGATTAAAACTTAAACGAACATCGTAGCTTCTCCGAGTCAAAAGTTATGCTAATTGCAAATCTCGATACGCAGCAAAATGATCTCAAAATGGCGGCGCTTCCCCCTCCACCGCGCGCGACGCGTCACAGTCCTCGCTTAACGTAATAAATTCTTTGATCCTTTAGCTATTTTTAGTGGTCTAATTTAATTTTGGATGTAGACGATATATTTGAAACTATAATGCCAAACTGTATCCCCCGATTTTGTTATCATTAGGTTTTTTGGATTGCCTCCATATGATAGTTAATTTAAAGACGTATTCACTTCAAAAATAAACTGGTTAAACCAAATCAAAACCAATTTATGTTTTAGAATTAAACTAAAATACGCATAAAAATGAAGTAAATAAAAGTAGATTTTCGTCACGATGAAACTTAACTAATAAAGGAACGAAAATAAACTACATCCTCTGATGAAAACTTATACCTCTTAGTAACAGGATATTGTGGTTACAACTAAGTGTTGATATAACATTTATAACGAAAGCGATAATAAGCTACAATGTAATTACAATAGTATTAGCTGGTAATAGCAATCTACAAGAGCTACTCATTATTTAAAGAATTCAACGCTTAATAAACCTTATTTACATAACCAAGTTATTCAAAACCTAATAGGTAATTTAGATAAAAGTACCGTTACATGCAAGGTAATATTAAAACAAAATCTTTGCTACAATCACTGTCTTGAGTTAAATTGTGGCTACTCAATCATGAACTGTAATGCTTTTAAATGTAATTTTAAAAAAGGCGGGGCCGAACCTGTGCCCCATCGGCACCGCAGCCACAAGAGGCTTACTGTGCCTTCCCCTTTAAGTCTAGCAGATGAAACCTCCCATACTAAAAAGGTTGAGGGCGTCCCTACTAATGCTTTTAAATTCAGAAATAGCCGGCGTACCTTCTTCAGAAACCTGAGAAACACCATTACCTGGTGATTTTGAATTTTAAATTTTTTATTTTTTGTATTCATTTTAGTCCCACGTGAGGTGGGGGATCAACGGTCATCTATGGCGGTTCCCCACTACCGCAGGAAAGCTACATTACATTAGGGTTTCGCCGGTGCCCCAAGGTGATCGTTACCACACATATATTTTATTACCCTGTAAGCATTCAGCTTCGACACGAATCCTCATCTCAGCTTGGGTAGGGATTGAAGGAGTCAGGAGAGGGATAGGCAGAATCAAAGGAGGAATAAGATCAAGGATTAGCAGTGGGAGTATACCACCACTATACCCTATACGAGTATGTATGAATCTCGTATGTACTGTGTAAATGTATTAGGGTGTTACAGTGTGTGTAGCTCATGTTCATGTTGTTAGGCTGGGATACCCGCAGGGATGCCAAGTACCCTGAAGAAGTGGCTAATCTACTTCCCCCTACGGCAGAGTTATTGTTATGACATATTATTATTTTGATAACATAGAGATTCAGGTG
Source organism: Rhodnius prolixus (assembly GCF_049639745.1). Classification (NCBI taxonomy): domain Eukaryota; kingdom Metazoa; phylum Arthropoda; class Insecta; order Hemiptera; family Reduviidae; genus Rhodnius; species Rhodnius prolixus. Next base: position 21,319,315 of record NW_027411592.1, read on the forward strand.
AATTAATGTTTACTTTCCAAACAAATATGTTCAAAATTGAATTGATTACAAATGCAAATGCATTTACAAGCTCAGCTGCTGACTGAATAGTTCCAATCACTGCATTATAACCTAAACATGTAAAGCTTTTTGCGGGAAAGGAGGGAAACTGGTTTTGTGAAAATGCTCTTGTTGAATTTACCCTCAGTAACTCGCATACATCCACTCATTAGGAATATAGGGTTTTGGCCAATCATTAATCATGAATATTATGCGAATGTTGGAGGTTACACTAAAATACAAGAGGTTGAAGGGATATATGATTGCTTGCGGCAATATTTATTGTCGGTAGGGGTCAGGTTCCTCACGATCCAGCGGTGGAATCATCCTCATCATTGTCCAATAGACAGATCTCCGGTACTTAGAAAGTCCAAAAACCTTACCCCTAGTCTTCGTTGCGAAATGATCGCAGGCAACCCAATAACGAAACATCGCGATGGTATTGCAATCAAACAGGAAGTGAGAAGCTGTTTTCTCCTCCTTTAGACAGACTTTACGCAAGATACTTCGCAGGGAAGAAGTTTTCTGAAGCCTGTAAGAGGGTGGGCACGAGATTAATCTGGTTTCTACTTCAGCGTTTCCATGGTCCTGATTTTATGAGGATTGGACACAAGCTTTTTATTGTTTTCGATTCCTGGGATGGTTTTTCCAGAATTGGTAGAGTTTTCATCAATGCAATTGCTTACTCGTTTGCATGGTACCTTTGGTAATGGCTCTTGATGCCGTCACGACACAGTTTTTTTCTGAAGGACTCCTTTATTGCACCAGGGAACTAGTATCTTGCGTCTTCCTGCAATCCCAAACCAACGATGAGGTTGTCTCACAAGCTTATCTCTGCCTGGAAAATGAGAATCTCCTTACTTTTAAGACTAAGGTTCTCGACAAAATAATTCTTAACTGAAATAATTTTCACTTAAAAGAAAAGTTAAGTAGCTTCCAAGAGAATTTTCTATAAAATTGGTTTTCCATCAAAGATTTCGAGCCATAAGCCATCTTAGTGATATCTGTAATCCAAAAGCATCTGTGAATGGTCTATATAATCAACTCAGTCACTCATATCCCTTCAAAAGGGTGTTCAAAATCTGAATCTTTGGACGATTTGGTTCTCACTCATGTTACTTAAAGATTCAAATTCGGGTTGACCCAGTAATTTCCTTTACTTATATTGCGGTAATTTTCTTCCTAATTTATTTCTTCTGTGCAATTGAATCCTAGCTAGAAATGAGATGTCAATGCGATTTTTGAGGAATATCCTCAGAAATGTAAGAAAACCATTATGTGAAGAAGCCCTTCTGTCATTCGAAAGATTTTGTCCCAAAGCCTGTTCCAGGTCGTGACGTGGCAACTTTTCCAAAAATTCAATTTCAATACTTTCCGCAATTTTCTTTTCTTTTTTTTAATTAAATACTTGCGTACACTCAGTAAACTAATTATTAAAATACTTTTTCCTTACAAGGAGACCTGCAAACATAGATTTCCCATGAAAATCGATACCGAAATCTGCACGATTGCAATAACTCTCCTTATGAAAAGGAGGAGAAAATAAAAACAAAATGTTACGAGGGTCGTTTGAAAAGTCCGTGCAAAAATAAAAACTACTTAATTTTTTGGGGTAAACCTTTTTTATTTTTCAACATAGTCTCCTTTTAGGCTTATACACTTCGTCCAACGCTGCTCTAGTTTGTTGATCCCTTCCGAATAATAGGATTTGTCCAAGTCTGAAAAATAGCCATTCGTTTCTGCAATCACCTCCTCGTTTGAATAAAATCTTTTTCCCGCCAGCCATTTCTTCATATTGGGGAACAAATAGTAGCCCGTGGGAGCCAAGTCTGGAGAATAGGGGGGATGTGAAACGAGTTGGAACCCTATTTCCATTAATTTTGCGACCACAACTGCTGAGGTGTGAGCTGGTGCGTTGTCTTGATGGAAAAGGACTTTTTTGTGGGCCAATCGTGGGCGTTTTTCTTGCAGCTCGGTTTTCAAACGGTCCAATAACGATGAATAATATGCACCTGTAATAGTTTTACCCTTTTCCAGATAGTCGATGAGGATTATTCCTTGCGAATCCTAAAAGACAGTCGCCATAATCTTTCCGGCCGAAGGAACGGTCTTCGCCTTTTTTGGCGCAGATTCCCCCTTGGTAACTCATTGTTTAGATTGTTCTTTGGTCTCAGGAGTGTTGTGATGTATCCATGTTTCATCCACAGTGACGAAACGACGCTTAAAGTCCTGCGGATTCTTCTGGAACAGCTGCAAACCGTCCTTGCAACACTTCACACGATTTCGTTTTTGGTCAAGCGTGAGCAATCGCGGCACCCATCTTGCGGATAGCTTTGTCATGTTCAAATGTTGATGCAAAATATTATGTACCCGTTCATTCGAGATGCCCACAGCACTAGCAAATCTCCTTCACTCTTCTGTCATCCATCACCATATCGTGGATTTTATCAATGATTTCTGGAGTAGTAACCTCAACTGGGCGTCCAGAACGTTCAGCGTCACTTGTGCCCATATGGCCACTCCGAAAGTTTTGAAACCACTTATAAACTGTTCTAATCGAAGGTGCAGAGTCACCATAATGTTTATCAAGCTTCTCTTTAGTCTCCTGAGGCGTTTTGCCTTTCATAAAGTAGTGTTTAATTCTTTTTCATCCATTTTTTGAAAATCACTCGATTTCCTCGATTCAAACGAATGCCAAACAAAGAAATAGACCGATCTGGCTGAAACTTGGTGTGTGTTCTTCCAAGAGATGCTACTAACTAAACATAACCTCGATACGCGCCAGTAGTGCTATCTCTCTGACTTTGCTCGGACTTTTCAAACGACCCTCGTACCTATTAGATTTCAAAACATTTAATCTTCAAAACAATATTAACCAAACAATAAGAGAATAATCTTTATTTGTATTAATAATGTATGCGATTTTGCAGGTATCGGCACCTTCTTCCGGATTCCTGGATTATGCCATCAGTATGCGACCTGATTACCATCAAGCCATCATCGATACAGTCAAATATTACGGATGGAGAAGAATTATTTATCTGTATGATTCTCATGATGGTAAGTAAAAGTTGAAATATCTTACCAACTATACCAATGAAAATATTTATTTCTTTATATCATTGCATTTATACCAAGTGACAAGGTTTATCCCATTATTCTATTGCTGATGATTTAAAAATCATTAAACTAATCAATAGCTCACATAATTCTAAGGATCATCAAGCCGTACCTTAGTAAATGATCTTATTTCAAAGAGTATTAAACATTAAAGCAATAAATATTATTTAAATATATCCAAGTTTTTATTCTATTTCAAATTAGATGTTGAGCATCCAACACTCTCCTGGGACAACTTAGAGGAAATATTTCTGTTTGGTATTTCTATTTTGAACAAGTGGACCTGCAAGATAATCTGATGGTTTGTCTAAAATTGGCTATTAATACTTTTCGAAGCCACCCTTTTCGCAAGATTTTATGAGGTTTTCTCATCATGAGATTCCAAATTACTTTTAGGTTTTGCCCCATCAGTGTCAGCCTTTGCTTGGGCGAAGATCAGTGGTTCTTCTCCCATTTGCTGAAGCTCTTAAGCCGCTTGATGTGCCACCACGTTCTTCAAGAAGCCCAAAGTGAATATTAGGCTAATATTTATCTACCATTGATTCTCTATGATTCTAGGATTACTAAATACATAATTTAAGGCGCGCTCTACATTTGAGATCATTGGAGGCTGGTGTCAAGTACAATGCCTCTTTTCGGTCAATGTTTTCTCTCTAACGTCTGGCCCAGACACTTATAGAAATGAAGCTGTTTGGTATCGATTATCTAGGCTGCTAGATTTGTACCTGTGATTACTGCAAAGCAAATTCTTCCTTTATATTATTACATTGTTAAATATTTCTAATTACGTATTTTTTTTTTGAAGATTTTGGCATGCATTTCGAAACTAAATGATGGAAGAATGTACGCTTTGAAACTATAGGACCAAAGAAAATACTTTGCACTTGGTGGTGTTTTGCCCGACCTTTACCCCCAAATTGACTATGATTATTGCCTTTTTTAGTTATTTTTTATGAGTCAAAGAAAATTTTAATAGAATAAGGTTATAGAATAATAGAAATCTCAACTCATATATAACTAGAAGAATATAATACGTTATTAGAGTACATTTTATTACAAGTAAATCTGAGTGAAATTGCAAGAACTACTGAACCATACGGAAATCTGCCTTCAATCACCTTTAATCGCCAAGACCTTTTTTATGAATAGGGCAAGCATTTAACGTAAGGAAAAATCGTTCCCGAGCTGTAGCACATTCTTATCAATGTTGCAAGCAGCCTGATACCTTAGTCAACAGCCAAGAGTGCAATGCTTGCTGGTAGTATTGTCGCAGAGTTTCATCCGCTAAGTGCACTCAAGTAAAAAAAGCGAAGTATGAAGTTCAAGTGATGTAAGAAAGTTTCACCGAAACATTTTTCCATTCAAGATAAAACGGCGTTGACAATCTTAGGCATCCAAATATTTGCATCGACTTTGTCTAATGATAGTTCTTTATCCTTAGCCTACTTAAAATAACTGGTTATTTTCTTTTTTAACGTGCGGATATGTTCCAATTTAATCAAAATTACCTCCTTCAACTCCGTAAATCTCACACAAGCCGCTAGTTGCAATATTTTTGAAATTCTTTTCCAACGAACATCGCCAATTATAATGTATTCAGTAATTATCAATTCTTGGTTGTTGATGATGTAGTTCATTCCTGATAATTGGGAGAAATTCGTAATCTTTGAAATTAGAGCAATACATTTCACTGTCGGCATTTTTTTGAAATATTAAAATCAAAATTTAGGTACGCAAACAGAAGTAATAAAAACATCTCTATAGTGTGGATGATCAAGATCGCTTTAAATTGTGTGTTTGGAGGGGGTATTTCTACTAAAAATATTTAAATTCTAGTCAACATTAGAGATCATTGGGCATTTTACAGAGCACTGGTGGCCTCTGAACACTGTCCTCTCGTTTTTGGACAACACTGTTCACTTCTCGGCAACTAGGAAGAGAAAATCTTGGGACAGGCAACTGGACTTGAACCTGGGATCTTTGCCTGAGAATCTGATCTCTTCCATATCTTTTATTTTATAACGAATGAATGATTATTTTTAGCCATATTCAGAGATGAGTAGCGATTTCATGAATTGTGACAAAACAGCTTAGAAGTAGTTTCTATTAAGGCTGTACAGAAAAGCATGAATTGTTGATTGTTAGAGGTGGATCGAAGTGAATTTGAGGATAGAAGAGCAGCGAGTGGGTTGTAGAAAGACATTTGTCATATAATACCTGTGGTATTGACTGTTTCAATTACTGTTACCAGTACAAAGCGATGTTAGTATAGTTCAGTTCAACGATATCAGATGTCTAAATCATGTACTAGAGTCTTCTTTCTTGTTTCTAAGCCAGCTTTAAGGCTTGTCTACTCTAGATCTGAACAGTAGCTCCTTTTCATGAAAAACTAAACCATTTTCAACATTATTCTGCAGATTTTATTGTTCCTTTAAATATTTTAGTTACAATGATGGTGAACATTGGACAGGATTTTAGAACCTTCTTTGCTGATCTAAGCGCTTTTATAAATTTTATTGTAAAAAGTTACTTCTTTAAAAAAGTTAAATTACTCTAATATCTTTGGGACTATTGGGACATTGTTTTTAATGGTTTATTAAAAGAGCTGAAGGTGCTCAAAGTTGTATTAATTCTCTTATAAGGCCTATCAAATCAAACTCTTGGTTAACAAAAATAAACTGCTTGATTACTTGAGCTGTATTCAGCTCCAATTTGATACCTGTCCTTTGCAGACCAAATTGAAAAGGTTCAAGTTAATAATTTTAAATATTTGTGCAATCTAACTCGCAATATATTTGTATAGAAACTGTTATAATGCTTCTTTTATAATTTCTGTTTCAAAATTCAGTAAAGTTGTTAAACTAAAATCGCCCTTGGGAAGATTACCGATATTCTAAATTTTGTCGTAAAAATTATTACAATCGGATGCTATCGTTTGAAAAAAGATACTAAAATGGGTGACCCTCCTGTGTAATTTTTTTAAAGATTTTAAAGTTTTAAATTTTGATGCCCATTCACTTCGTACAATGAATCTAAACAATCTTTAGGTTATTTTATATATACATAAAATAGAATTGGAAATGGAATAATGAAGAATTAATGTGGTTAAAATTATAAACTCTATTCTCTCTCCATTCTACTTGGTTCCCCAGCCAAATGTAGATAATAAGGTCTATTGCTTATTAAAAAAAAAATATTCCGTTTAAAATTGAAGAGTTATTTACTTAAGCTGGACTTTAAAGTAAATTTTAAACAAAACTCACATTTATGTAACTAAATTCATTTGTTTCTTATCTCTCCGACCGTTTCTTCCATGTCAAATAGGGTTCTTCTTCTTCTCTTATCCTTCCAATACTCGCTGGAGTTCCTCAAGGAAGCATTCTAGCCCCCTTACTTTATATTCTCTATACTGCCGACTTACCAACTAACCCGACTACAATCACTTTCACATTCGCCGACGACACTGCAATTCTTTCTCCTCATCTAGATCCTGTAATAGCATGCCGTGCCCTCCAATCACACCTCAATCTTCTAGAGCCTTGGCTGCAAAAGTGGAGAATCAAAGTGAATGAAATGAAATCTAAATACATAGTATTCACTCTAAATAAGAAAACTCTCCCTCCTCTCTCCTTCCACAATACTTCTATACCAATCACTAACCAAGTACGATATCTCGGACTGCATCTTGACAAACGACTAACATGGAACCCTCACACGAGACTCAAACGAACTGACCTCAATCTGAGGTATAAAATGTTGAAAAGACTACTCGACAAACGATCAAAACTGACTCTGACAAACAAACGAACGGACGTACCGAATACAACTCTACGGAAGCGCCAAAAAATCGAACATCAACCGACTTCAAACCTTACAGTCTAAAATTCTGAGAACAATAGTTAACGCTCCCTTCTACGTCTCCAATCATACTATACACTCTGATCTCAATATTCCTCTCGTTTCTGAAATAGCGCAAACTCGATACACAAAACTCCAATCAAATCTACACGGTCACTACAACCTTCTGATCCACAACATGTCTACCACAACACTTCCTTCTAATCCACAGCGCAGACTAAAGCGGCGGTGGCCACGCGACCATCTCAACACAACGCCGACCTCCTAGGATGGTTGCTGTGTAAGCTTGCCAATCTGGCGAGCTAACGGCTTCCATCACTGGATGGTCGTCGTTCACTCCAATCACGCCCTTGGTGCACATGCATGTGCGCGTATGTGTATGGATATGTACATGCGTGCGTGTGTATTTGCGCCATCCTTATCACTCATCTCTTTTGCTTATTGTAATGCATACAGTTGCAAAATAAATTAACAAATAAAAAAAAAAAAAATAATTTGTAAATGGGAAAAATTAATTAACTTTGAATCATTTAATAACAACCTGAACAGTTTGCGATCTCTTCTAGGTTCGAACTTTTTATTTTTTATTATACTATATTTATTTTATTATTATCCGACTATAATTAGTTTTCTTTAACATTTCTTAAGAAACACAGAGAAGTGATTAGGTCAGTGGTTAGCGTGTAGTGGATTACAACGCGGAAGTCCCGGGTTCGAATCCAGCTACTGGCCTTTAGAATTTTTTCTTCCTGGGAGTTCTAACAGCTCACTGTCCGGTCTAATGAGAGAGTACACAGTCCAGTGGACGGTAGTGCACTCGTAAAAGCTTCGTGCGCCAATAGTTTTTCTTTAATTTTCTTAAATTGCAAAAAAATCTAAAATTATGAAGAGTTATGAAATCTGGAACATAAAATATATAATTACTCTTAGAGAACTTCTGAATTATATTTTTTCCTTTGATTGTGCCATTTCAGTTGTAATGTACAGTTCTGTCTTTTAGTGTTTATACAGGAGTTGTTAAAATTACCAATTTGAAGACAATTTCAAAACCGGTAGCACCAATTAAAAGCTTTTAGTTCTTTTTTTGAGGGGGGAATAGTTTTTAAGGTTTTTGAGTTGTAACATAACAACTTGAGAGTAATAGTGAAAGTAAGTTTGAGGGTTCAATTTGACCAGATTTTGTCAAATACAAGGTTCATCAAACTCAAGTTCATATTGAATATTGTCTACAATTTAACCAATCACTTCATTAGAATAATTGATCATACAATGTTAGAATAATTTCGTGATTTGTTTGTCAATATCTTGATAATACTTTTAAATTACTTGAGGACACAAATAAAAAGTAAGATAAATAAGGTTATGAATATGTATGAAGACCGGACTGTTGTATTATTATTTCAAGAAGAGACATCTCAGGACAAAAATAGGAGTAAAATAATAAAACGAGATGTTGGTCACCGTTGTTTGTCATTTTGTGCACACCGGTGGAAATGAAATGTGAAGTCTAATTTCCCCAGAGTGATCTTAACGAAATCTTCTCTTTACGTTTTACTACTCTAGTTTATAAAACCAAAAAGTATATTTCCATAATATTCCTTCAAGGTTCTCATTATTTATAACGTTCTAAACTAATATAAAACTCCATTTTTTATTTGTTTTTCATTGACGTCTATTTAGAATTGTTTCTATTATTATTATTATAAGACTCTATTGATTTACGAATTCTCTCGTTATCGTCTTCTGTGTGTTTTTTTGGAGCGAAGGTGCATCGACTTCAGGGTCATTAGCGCCCGAATATCATTTTCTTCTTTCAAGTCCTTTATGCTACAAGAGCTGGGATGGTACGCTACCCACTTTCACGACCTAAGTTGCATCCATTTCTACTTTCTTGCCCAGCAAGGGGATGTCTCAGTCATCAAGAATACGAGTATTCCCCCTTTTCTTCATCATCGACCTTATGGGCGAGAAGCAGAATATTATTCGTGGCACCAATTAAACTTTAAAAGATATCCTGAGTTCTATTTTACCATTTTGAGTTTTAGTAGGTAAGAAAAAGTTGTATTTTTACAAAGTTATCAGTATAATATATGTGTGTATGATTAGGACTTAAATACAAAACGCAGCGGCGGTCTTTCTAAAGTCCATTTCACTGTAATGTAAGGTCTTTATGTCTTTTACAGCGACAAGGAAGATTACATGTGATGCTGTTACGATAAGTTTGAAGAATATGTTTCCACCAGAACTTCCATTTTGCCCATTAAATTTTTTTCAATTTATCTACGATTTTGTCTTTTGTTAAAAAAAGTAAAAGTAAAGTAATCGCCTATTTTTTCAAGCGGGGCTTAACGTCCAAACTATCAATTTGGTGTCGTGGATGGAAGCGACTAGCAAACATACTTTACTGTTTTCTTTTATGTTATAACACATTAAATAAAATCAAAGCCTAGACCAGGAGTAGAACCTACTAAACCAGCAATACATCTTAGCTTTGCGGGTCTAGCCTATTGCCGCCTAACATACTTTACTGTAAATTTCTTTTATTAAACATTAAATAAAATCCAAGGCCTAAGACCGGGGAATCGAACCCAGTACCACAATACATATTAGCTTCGCAGGTCTCGCCTATAGCCGCCTAACATACTTTACTGTAAATTTCTTTTATTAAACATTAAATAAAATCCAAGGCCTAAGACCGGGGAATCGAACCCAGTAGCACAATACATATTAGCTTTGCGGGTCTAGCCTATTGCCGCCTAACATACTTTACTGTAAATTTCTTTTATTAAACATTTTTTTTTTTTTTTTTATTATCCTTTTAATGAAATTTACACCTGTACCTACAGGTACAATAGGTAAATGCGATGAATATATGTGGATAGCGTGGCAGACGTGAATGACGGTCATCCATTGATGGCCGCCGTTAGTCACCCAGTTGGTCACGGGGCCAACGGCGCCTCAGCCGTCTTCGAGGATTGGAGGGTAGCGTAGTTGTAGACAGGTTTGCAGCTAAAGGGTTGGGATGCAGTGAGAGTTTTTGGTGAAAATTTTTGTATCGAATTTTGGCAAGTTCGGAGATAAGTGGAATTTGGAGATCTGTATGTATAGTGTGGTTGCTTACATAGAATGGAGCGTCTAGTATGCGGCGGAGAATTTTGGATTGCAGTGTTTGTAGTCTATTGAGGTTGGATTTTTTAGCTGTACCGTAAAGTTCGAGTCCGTAAGTCCATATTGGTGTGAGAAGGGCTGTATAGAGTCGTCGTTTGTTCTGTAGTGAGAGTTTTGAGCGTTTGTCGAGTAGCCTGGCTAGGAGTTTGTATCGTTTGTTTAGTTCGGTACGTTTAAGTCTCGTATGGGGGTTCCAGGTAAGTCTCTTGTCTAGGTACAGTCCAAGGTACCGCACATGGTCGGCTGGTGGGATAGGAGTGTGATGTAAGAAGACAGGTGGCGGAGTTTGACGTTTGAGTGTGAAGACTATGTATTTAGATTTAGTTGGGTTAATTTTTATACGCCAGTTTTCTAACCAAGGTTCTATTGAGTGAAGGTGGGACTGTAGTGAGCGTACTGCGAGGATAGGGTCAGAGTGTGTGGAGAGAATGGCAGTGTCGTCAGCGAAGGTGTAAATAGAGGTATTAAGGTTAGAAGGTAAGTCGGCAGTGTAGATTGTGTAAAGAAGAGGAGCTAAGACACTTCCCTGTGGCACACCAGCAAGGACGGGATAGATGGAAGAATGAGTAGTGCCTTGAAGAACTTGAAAGAATCTGTCAGAGAGGTAAGAGCTGAGTATGAGGTAATAAGTGCTAGGAAGGATGCGTTTTAGTTTCCACAGTAGACCTTCGTGCCAGACTCGGTCAAAGGCTTGCGAAACATCGAGGAATACTCCAGCGCAGTACTGTTTTCGCTCGAGTGAAGAAGCGATGGTGTCTACAACACGATGGGCCTGCTGGATCGTCGAGTGGCAGCTTCTGAAACCAAACTGATGGTCCGGTATAATTTCGAGAGATTCTGTAATTTCGTAGAGGCGTGGTAACAGAAGTCTCTCGAATATTTTGCCCAAGAGAGGCAGTAGGCTTATCGGCCGATAGGAAGAAGGTAGTTGAGTCGGTTTGTTGGGCTTGGGTATCATTCGAACTGTAGAAAATTTCCAGAGTATAGGGTAGTAAGTAGTTCTGAGAATAGAGTTGTAAATGGTAGTGAGGAAGACTATTGCTTTTTTGGGTAGTTGGAGTAGGATGTTGGCAGTAATTAGATCGTAACCAGGGCTCTTTTTTTTATTGAGATTAATAATGACTTGCTTGACTTGGGAGGGTGTGAACGGTTTTGGAGGCATAGAAAGAGGTAAAGGTATGTCTAAGTCCCTAATAACGTCTTGAGTATGTTGTGAGTTGAGAACGTCAGGATGCGGAATGAAGACAGTTGAAAGGTGCAATGCAAATAGTTCAGCTTTTTCCGAGTCACATTTAGCCCAGGAACCGTCAGTAGTACGAAGAGGAGAGGAGGTAGGTTGAAATTTTAGAATACGTCTAGTGGCAGCCCAAAGGGAGTTGTCTTCAGTAGTCAGAGATTCGGTATATTCGGTGTATTGTTTGTTGTAGTATTTGCGGAGTTCTTTTTTAAGTTGGTTTGTCAGGTGATTAAGTTGTTGTTTATGAGATGGGTATTTTGTACGTTGCCAGAGAGATCTCGTTCGTCGTTTGTTAGTTATGAGTGTGCGCAAATAGAGGGGTAAGTTGTAAGGTATGCGAGCAGGTTGTTTAGCGGTGCAGTTAGTCGTCGCTTGCCAGATACTCTGCTGGATGGCGGCAGTGAAGTGATCAACGGTATTGTCTAATTCTTGGGGTGTTTTGAGAGGTATTTTGAGGTCAATTTTCTTCTCAAGTAAGTCTCTGAAGAAGTCCCAGTCTAAAGGTCCGTTTATTAGCGTTGGTTTTGGTGGTCTAAGTTTGTGGTGGATGTCTATTGTGAGGATGACTGGACTATGATCAGAGGAGAGTTCATTTAAGGTGAATGAGTGAGTATGAAATGATGAGATGTTAGAGCAGATGAAAAAGTCAAGCAAGTCAGGGAGTTTATTGGGAGCAGTCGGCCAGTAAGTTGGTTGAGAAGGTGATATGTATGAGAAGCTAGTTAGAGAGAGTGCATTGTAGAGTAGGCGTCCTCTTGGGTTTGCCACCCGACTACCCCAGCGAGGATGCTTCGCGTTGTAGTCCCCACCGCTTATGAACCTGGGACCCAGAGACTGGAAGAAGGATAGAAATTGGTTTTGAAGGATTGTGTGATTAGGTGGACAGTACACTGAAGCAATGTTGTAGTGGAAGGGTTCACTTTGGAGAGAGATCACAGTAGGTTGTATGTAGTTTGAGGCATTGTATGGAATGGGAAAGTGAGATAATGAATTTTTTATGAGAATAGCAGAACCGCCATGTGCAGTACCATCAGAATGGTCAGTTCTGTAGGTTTGGTAGCCAGTGATGTAGAAGCGTGTTTTCTCAGTGAAGTGGGTCTCTGTTATAAGGGCAATGTCTATCCGTCTGTCGTGTAGGAGGATGTCCAGCTCTTGTCTGTGGTTAGTTAGTCCGTTTGCAATATAGTAAGAGAGAACTGAGTTAGAGGCATTAAGGAGCGAGACGGGGAAGTAAGGTGTTGACAACGGTGGTGAGAAGAGTGACGAGAGGAGTAAGGAGCGATTTGAAGTCAGAAAGGAAAGAATTTAGCAAAGTGGTAATGTCGGAAGGAGAGGCTGACTGCTGAGGCGGCGGCGGACCCGCGACCACTCGGGCATAAGATGAACAATCGTTGACGGTGGCTGAAATGTTGTTCCGTGGGAGGTTCCCTGATGAGGCCGAAGCAGCAGGTTGCTGAACAGACGCAGCTACTCTGTTGAGGGCTGAGGGATGGTCGTAGACTGGCGGTCTTCTTCTTGAGCGTTGAAGTTCCCGGTGGACTATGCATCCTTTATAGTTCGCAGGATGTTCTCCATCACAAAGTGCGCATTTAGGACGTTCTATGGTAAGCTTGCCACATTCTTGGGTGAAGTGCTCGCCAGCGCACTTGACGCACCTTGGTCGATGCTGGCAGTAACTTTTGGTGTGACCATATTCTTGGCAACGTTTACATTGCACAATAAGCCGCTGTTTGTGAGGTTCCTCAACTGTTATTCTCGTGTAGCAAAGTAATTCTAGGTCAAAAATATCCTTGTTATTATTATTTGGCTCGAGGTCAACGAAAAAAAGTGGCAATGTTTGCTTTGTAACAGGATGAATAACTGGAGTGATACTGCGGGCAATATGCCCATGTTCCGCTAGTTCCTCTTTTATTAAATCGGGAGGTGTGCTTTGATGCAGATACCTTATTACTACCCGATATGCTTTCTCCTGTTCAAGTTGGTAGGTATGAAATTCTGCTTTTTTCTCCCTGAGGTAGTGGATTATTTGTCTGTAGCCGTCAACTGTTTTCGCCTGTATAATTAAATCAGTTGCTCGGGCTTTGCATGTAAAACAGTTTGGACCAATTAACTGTGTCAGTGCTTTACAGAGATCAGCGTACTTGGTTACGTTTTTTAAATATATTGGCGGTGGTTTCGGTATTTTCTGAGACTGAGTAGGCACAGATGCAGGCATTTCATCTGGAGTAGCTAGGGGAGTGAACGGGTTGTAGGTGAGTATTCCTGGAGCTACTATTGTGTCTGGCATGGAATTTGCAGTTGCACTGCTAGGCTCTGGATTCAGCTCGGGGAACAGAGTGGGTTTGCTTGCTAGGCTTGTTTTCGTAGTTGCTGCAGGCGGAGCATTTTTCTTTTTGTCTTTGGGGGGAGAGCTGTGAGGTGAGATTGTTCTTTTTTTGGTTGTTTTTGAACTTACAGAGGAAGTAGATAAGCTGGCGGGAGATGATTTGGAGTTAGATGTGTTGCTCATCTTTAGAGTTGAGAATGGAGAATTGGAAGATAAATAAAGAGTGGTGAGAAATTGTCTTAGCACTTGGTTTTACACTCAGAAAGTCAAATACTTACAGCACTGAAGGTTTTGTCACTATGAATGTTTTGCACAAAAACAAATGTTATTAAACATTAAATAAAATCCAAGGCCTAAGACCGGAAATCGAACTCAGTACCAGAATACATATCTCTTTAACAAAAACTTACAGTTTAAAATGTTAATAAGTATAAGGGTTGATTAAACGCCAAAAGGTACACAAATCAGCAAGTACCCATCATTTCATTTATACTTCATTGATATTATTTTAAGTAATTTTACTACATTAATTTTCATTATTATTTTTTTGAATTTATTAGATGTTTCACAGACCCTTATGCTGGCCAGTTCATTCATTTTCTTTTTCTTTTTTTTTATGATTTAAGTGCGTCAACATCTAAGGTTATTGGCGCCCGGAGCTTTTTTCAGTGCACTGCCGGCCTCCGGACAGTGCTCTCTCGTTACAGACAACACTGTGAGCTGTAAGAAGCTCTTAGAAAGAGAAAATCTAAGGGTCTGCAGCTGGATTCGAACCCGGAACCTCCACGTGGGAATCCAATACGCTAACCGCATAGCTAATCCCTTCCCTTTGTTCATTCATAATATTTTATTTTTTTGTTATAATTATGATAAAATGTATATTATATCTTCATAATTAAATAGGTACTTTATTTTAGCCTTATTCCAAATTATTCTTCTGATTTATCTTTATTATGCTTTTTATTCTGAGTAGTCACATGTATGTACGAGTATGTTCATGCACGTTAAAGTAGAAAAAGACTAAGGTAGAGTCGGCTACTATTTAAATTTGAATCACGGATTTAAAACAATATTTCAGTCTAGAATTCGTCTTTCCGAAGTATTTGTGAGCACAAATAACGCGTAGGTAATATCAAGTAAATTATTCAACAATAATTATTCATTTCTCAATTGTAATTTAATGTAGTCCCTCTAATTTTACTTATAGTAAAATACTGGAATAATTATGTTAGCTGTCATAAAATTATGCATATCTTATTTATCTTATATTCCAAATATATAATACTGTGGGAAGAATACCTAGATTGAGAATGTAATTGAAGAAAACTATATTATTTTCTATAAAGCCAGATAATTATTACTTATTATTACAAACGTTTGACTACTACATAAAATAACAATTACTTTAATCGAAGAATGAACTTAAACCGACGATTTTTATTTAAAAATAAAAATAAATAAATGAAATCATTGATGAATATTGGTGTGAGCATTTTTTTTAAAAAGTTTTTGAATTTTCTAGCCTCATATTTTTTTATTATTTTTTTTAATAAAGTTTTTCTTTTTAACCTGTGATTAATAGTTTGTTGATTAGATATTACAGTCAATCTAAGTTAAATGGTGTTCTACTTGAACAAATATTTTGTAGATTAAAATGGCCAGCATAAGGGTCTGTGAAACATCTAATAAATTCAAAAAAATATTAATGAAAATTAATGTAGTAAAATTACTTAAAATAATATCAATGAAGTATAAATGAAATGATGGGTACTTGCTGATTTGTGTACCTTTTGGCGTTTAATCAACCCTTATACTTATTAACATTTTAAACTGTAAGTTTTTGTTAAAGATGAGTCATAGCGACGAGACTTTTAAAGTGCAAATCTGTACAAAATTTCGATTCGAATGACACTTCATTCATGAAAATCGGTTCACGTTTCGATAATTTGAAACGATTACCATACTTCCCCCTAATAAGGGTAAGAGCAGAACGTCGTTTAAATGTTACGTAGGAGTGCCCTAAACCTTTCATCCTGCCAAATTTTATTAAAATCGGGTCAACATTTTCAGAGTTATTAGTAATAATAATTTTGAGAAGGGGCCTCACATATATGAGGCTAACTCCTCCCCCATTTGATGTACAGCGTCGAGACCCCCAAAAGGCACATCTACGTAAAATTCCGAAACGAATGACACCTCATTCATGAAAATCGGTTCACGCGTTTAGGCGCTACGTTGTTTACAAGAAAGGTAACAAGAACAAGAAGAACAAGAAGAACAAGAAGAACAAGAACAAGAACATTTTCTGAAAAAGCTGTTTTTGCTCATTTTCGGCAACATTTTTCTCAAAATCTACTAAATCTGGGTTGTTGCAAAAAATTACAGTGATAAAGGAGGGTTTGCCCTACATTTTAAAGAAAATTTGGGAATTTTATCTTTTATAGAAAAAGAGAAAAAAATTGTCAAAGTTGGGTGTTTTTTAACGTTACGCTATTTCGTGCAGTTTTTGACGATCAACCCTTATACAACTGTCCTACCGGACAGTTTTAATTAGCATCGCAGGTCTCGCCTCTAACCACTTGGCTACCGTGTCTTGTGTAATTTCGTTTACTCATAGCTTACAGAATTACTATAACTTATTTGTATAATTAAAACTGTCCGGTAGTACCATGTACAGTTCTACTTTTATCACAAATTATAAATATCTAAATGATAAATTTTACAATTATCGCAAATATTGTAATTAAAATTTACAAATATATACAAATACAGTATCAAGAAGTACGCCTGTGTACACTTACAACAACAACAAAAAAGAAACTACTTGTCTTGGGTTAAATATTAGGCATATTTACCATTTAAGGAAAAAATTAATTTTAAAAAATCTTAACGTGAAAGTTACTTTACAGCAAGGTGTGCTTCAGCATTTTGTGTTTATATCTTTGGTACAGCTTTGGGTATTAGTTATATTCCACGATTTTGGCCATATAACTTTGTAGACTGTTCCAACAAGGCTGAATAAACCTTTTGGTTAAGTTATAAGCAGTAGTGGACTAGCAACATCTAGCACAGCGTGCAAGTGGTCCATCGGAGTCCATCTGCAAAAAGGACCCGACTAACTCTATGCAGTTTTTGGTAGTTAAGCAATAATTAAGTATGTTTTATTATCGGAGTTTCCAGAGAATTTGGAAGTTAGAACCGTGAGAATTGTATGTCCGGTTTGTGTCGGGATTGGCACCCTGGCATGCGTATGAATGGGCTGCGTGAATGTAAATAGGTTTAGGATTGTAAATGAGTGAGAGGAATATAGAGTACTCCACTCAATGTATATATAGGATTATATCTATTAGGATGAAGGTATTTATTAGGATGAATGTAAATATTAGGGATGTACGTATTTATTGGGGTGAATGTACTTATTAGGATGAGTGTATATATAAATTTTGTGTAAATAAGTTTTTAAAATTTAGGTTAGATCTCTATGGGGTGCGAGGAATATCGAGTACTCCACCCCAACATTAGTTAGTTAGGTTAGAAGGAAATACGAGTTAGGCCAACCGTTAGGTTTGTTTCGATCAGATTGACTAGGTGTAGATTAGGCTGTGTAGTAAAGTGTCTATTTTCCAGTATAGTCTAGGTGCAAAGGACCCTAGATGTTGCGCACCTTACAAAACCCAAAAAAAAAAATTGTATGTCCCCAGAACTTAGTTAAAAGTAAAACAAGAAAGACCATCGACTTTGATTGATTTTTTGGTAAACAGAAGGGAAGATATTGGGTGTAAATTAAGTTGAATGTTGTTGTTTTAGTAAACTGGAAGAAGGTGACGATCTGAAGGCTATAAGGTTATGTGGCCTCGGCAATGGATGCTCCCAGGCGAGTACTAAAGAAAACAATGTGTTGCCAATGACGATATGCAGCCCAAAAGGGGATATAGAGCCCGAAAGGGGGATATAGAGCCACAGTTCTCTCTTCACGCTTATCGATATAACAGTTATCTGTTGTAAGAACCAGCCAATGTATTCCACTCACCCCTTTACGATACAAAGTTTTTGTTAAGAATAAAAAAAAGGCCCAAGAAATACTTCGCATTTTTGCCCCTCGTCTTTCTCTACATTTACACTTTGGTAGCGTAGTTGGTATATGGGAATAACATACCACGTTAAGATGGTAAAAGCAAACATTGTTACGCAAATGGAGGTATTATGCAGCCTGAAATGGTTTGGACTTGCGACTACTTTTATTGTAGCCCTGACTATCTCCTATGGGTCGCATCATCCCCACTATTGCAGCAGATATGTATCTCCACATAACCGCAATGCCTCTTATCACATTCTACCTAGCCTCAGATTATTTCCTAACCCCACTACAATGGTAAATATTGACAAAATTAGCACATGGTTTTTAACAGATTTCCATTTTTAACCTTTTGCAATACTCTAGAAATCTCACTAGACTTTATCTCACTTCTCTTCAATAAATGTTTAACTCAACTTTTCTTGAAAACCCGAACTTCACTTCAGACAAAAATCTATCCATTCCTCCTTAAATCTATGCGGCCTTTTCGAAAACATTTAAAAGCCATTTCTGTAGAATCATATTTCTGCGAAGCTGATTTTCCTCAATTAAAAACTCTTATCCAATTCATTTTATAGGTGGCTGAAAGAGATGCTTCAGCGTGAAGCTTACCGATGAACAGCCCCATGAATCCTTCCCTAAAAACCAAACGTTTTCAATAAAGCTGTTAGGATTTAGTCTAGATAAATAGTATACAAAGATTAAAGCCAAAATTTATCTATAAAAAGTCATTTTTTAGAGAACCGCAAAAAACTAAAATTACGTCAGAAAAATTGTACTTCTGGTTGTCAAATTTTAACCGAGATCTTGATATCAACAGCCTAGAAACCAAAAACTCTAAAAATTAAACACGATCACAGTACTTCTTTATATTGTAAGTTTTCACCATTACCTCCATATTAAAGCCACGTTTTAATATTTAATAGTAACATTTTACTTCTTCTCAACTTTCTAGGAGCAATATGCTGATCAGCAACATTCATAAACGATAGGAAAGAAACACAAATTGGGCTGCATAGAATTCAGTGGCCACCGTAAGACTCTACAGTAATCAGCCGTAGAACAACCACTTCAATTGAGAATTGAGGGTTTCCTCTAAAGAGTCACCATTTATTAACAATTAAACTTGATATTCTAATTAAATACTTGTAGTTCTATGTATAAATCTTCACGACAAAAACTTACAGTTAAAAGAGTTAAGTTATAAGGGTTGATTAAGCGACAAAAGGTACACAAATCAGCAAGTACCCAACATTTCATTTCTATTTCAGTTCGTAATTTCAGTCATTTAAAAAGGTTCTAAAAAGCAGGTGTTTAATTGGCATTTTATTACAATTGTTATCATTTAAGTAATTTACTACACTGCATTTACATTAATATAGTTCAGAATTTATTATATGTCACACAGACCCTTACACTCGCCATTATGTACGGTTCATTTACCTGTGTAATTTTGTTGAAAATTAGGTGTTTATCCGAATTTAAAGTTGGAAACAGTTAATTTAAATTTCTGTCACTTTACAGTCAGCAAAAAAGTGGGATTTTAACTTGAACATAACGTTTTAGTGCTATCACTTCGGTTTGTTTTTTGTTTTTTAAACATTAATTTCCGGGGGATTTTGGGAAGACCTTAACATCACGCTTCTTTTAACGTTATCACTTTCTTCTAACCAACATTCAGTATTTATCTTTTTTTTAAATAAGTTCCAAGAGGAACAATGTTTTTTACTGTAGCAAGTGAATTTTGAAAGAGTGTTCAGCTTGGATTTTTAGTTAAAAATGTTCCATTTTATAGAGCGAAAGGTTAAAACAAAATATATATTACGAAGGCAATTTTTTAAATTAAAAATATTGAGAGCAGCTCTTCCAGTTTAATGATGTTAGATCGGATGTCAAAGCAAGAATGTTATAGCAAGGATGTCAAAGCAAGTATCTCTGGCGGCATTAGAGTTATTACTACAAACAGTGCGCAGGTTCCGAGTTATAAAAAAACAAAAAAGGTAGAGAAATGAATATTTGAATTTTCGCTCAACGAGCTTGGCGACTAAAATATCTGGTGAGAATGTCGCACGGGTTCGAATCCAGCTGTTCCCTCTTTCTAGATGCTCTCAGTCCGGCGATGGGCAGTGTTGACTGTAACGAGAGAACAGCAGTGCGATGAAAATAGCCCCGGGAGCCACTATTAACCTCAGATGTTGACGTCTCTTAAATGAAAACCACGCTTTCTCTTGTCATAATTTTTAAAAATTTTCCTCAAAGTTTGAAAATTTCTTAAACACAGCTTTTCCCTTACAACTTTTTGGAAACCACGTTGGCTATAAAGGACTTACTCTTACGAAACCCCTCCTTAAAGGAATCAGAAGGGATATGACTTCCTCCGAGCATGCGACATCTAACAATACTCCTTCCGGTATAAAATATTGGACTCAACAAGCCATTCACATAACAGGATTCATATAACAGACTCAAACTACCAGAGGTACCGAATTCTTGAAAGACTTTTTATCAAAACGATCAAGACTTTGCTCACTCCTATGTTTGATTTACAGATCAGCAAAACGTTCCAACCTGAATTGAATTGAAACTGTGTAAACAAAAATATCCTTGGATCTATCACTGATGCACCAACCGTGCCAATCATAACATCCACATCGACCTGTGAATCCTGTTTGATCCTGACTTAGCGTAGTTTTGCTGCAGCAAACTCTCACAACATCATATTTCCCTTTTCCGTATGCCACTCTCTCTTCGAAGGCTGAACGCCAGTGGACTCGAACAATAAATAAGGTCATCCTTAAAATTTAATCCATAAATTTAATTCATTCCGTAAATTAATTAACCGACTTAAGACGATTATCGTTGGATCACCCTCGTTACAACCCCGAACGCGATATTGTTTTAGTATCATTATGTTATTAATTTAATTTTCATGTATCCATCAGCTTTGGTTGTTGCGGTATAATAACAATATAAAGAATTCAGGGAACGATTGTGGGATTGCTCTGGAAGCAGAAGAAAGATCGATTTTATTAACTATCACAAAATCTAATTTTTATTTTTAAATATAAAGTACAATCTTTGCTGTGTAGACCATTACTGCAGTCAAACTAAAATAAACGGACTAGTTTACTGCATTTCGAGGATAGCGTGTACACTATTGTAATGGCCGTATTGTACTATTTTTATATTTAGACTAATGGTGTGTAAAAGAGAGAAAATGACCATTAAGCTGGAGTAATAGGGTCTAAAAACATTTGTAATGTTTTCAGAGTAGAGTTCGCCATTATCTCGCAAAGCTATGAGATGGTTATTTATACAGCTTTCCAATAAAGTGTAACGATTATTTCTCTAATAATGGCAGTGTCTACTTAGAGAGTACGAGTATATGTACGTAGAGAGGTGGCCATAGCTTTGTGTAAGCAAAGAGTATGTGATTGAATATATTATATTGCTATGGAAACACTTACGTCTTCAGAAGAGATAACTTTGTGGTTTCCAACAGGCGTTTCTATGGTAACCTAAAATCTCGTAGTCTCTGAACTGTAATGAGAAATTAAGTGAAAAAAATGTTCAAGTTTTTGCCAAAAATAAGTCAGTTTAACTGAATGGATCCTACAAACAATTACGGAAGTGCTGTTTCAATTGTAGAGTCACAATCAGAACTTACAATTTATAAAAGATTTTTTTTTTTTTTTTTACTTCCTTCTGCTGCGTAAGTTTTATAGTCGTGGCAAATTTTCAATTACGAGTTTCCATTGAAAATATCAAAATTTTGAGGTCTCCTGAGATCAAAGAAAATGTAATATCTTAAAAAAATAAATACCGATGTTAGGACCTGCAGCATTTCAGTAAGAAAGTGACTCCTTAAAACAAAAAGTGGAGAAACGCGATGAAATAACTATTTATTATTTATTGATAAATAATAAAGTGACTTTTTTAAAATTCCTTTTGGGTAATTCCACGGATCGTCGTCACACTTGAAAACATGAGGGCCGAAAAAATGGATGAAAATATGATTTTTGGATTGTGCTTCTCGACTAGAATTTACCTGAATTTTTTCAGATTTTTTTTCAAGGTCATTTATTGTTTATAACATTTTTTATTTATTAAAAATATGAAAAATCAGAAATTTCAATGAATTTTTACGCCAATTCTGGCCAATAAACAAAAAAAACATCCCATATAAAAAGTTTGTGTTTTTGTCCAAATTTTTCAAAAATGATATTAGTTTAACGTTTTATACAATATCTTTATTTCTTATTTGAAAAAACACTTTAAAAATCGCAATTCCCAGAAAACGCCACCTTCTATCAGGCTGAAATTTGGCAATAATATTGGGTGTACATTCCAAAAGACACATACAAATTTTCAGAGTGGACCGCCTAGTAATGCCTGTTTTAACGATGTTGTGACTCCTTCTGTAAGCATCGCTTTGTGATGGGTGAAGCTGCAATTGCATTCAGAAGACTAGAATTGATCACTTCAACTTCATAGTTTCTGTCGTGAAAAGATTTGTCACTTCCAACGGATTGCTGTGTTTGCAATGAACCGCCGTTTTCGTCTATCTCATAATCATCCGCAATTTCTTGCTGCTGTCGTTCATCTTGGATCTCCATTTGCTGGCCTTTTTGTTTTTGCAAAGACAGAAAAGTTTCTCGGTCTGCAAAAATGTTGATAACAATAAAGTAACTGACAACGTAACTATGTGTACCATAAACATAACCTCAAAACCTATCTGTGTCATACAATTTCTTCCTGCACTCATTACACAGCCGACCTCCCAGGTAACCAAACTTTTTTTTCAAAGGCTTCGAGGGTTTTCTCAATTTTGTCTTGATCAAGTGCCGATCCAAACCGAATGGATTGGAACAACGGTCTAAATGTTTATAATCTGAGCGACTTGCCAAACTCTTTCGTGCGACTTTTTTCTTCGCATTTTTTTTCTTTTTTGCCTTCTGTGTGTTTCGCCGAACTTTCATTTTCCTTTTTCAGAGATCAGACTAGACCGCAATTATTCCAGCACCATCTACAATGTGTTGCCATACGAAAAATAACAGGCGGGGAGGTTTCAATCGACAACTGTAGATGTCGCCATATTTAAATCGCCATTTTGAAGTGTTATAAAACTTAAAAATTCGTTAAAACCAGCATTACTAGGCGGTCCACTCTGAAAATTTGTATGTGTCTTTTGGAATGTACACCCAATATTATTGCCAAATTTCAGCCTGATAGAAGGTGGCGTTTTCTGGGAATTGCGATTTTTAAAGTGTTTTTTCAAATAAGAAATAAAGATATTGTATAAAACGTTAAAAACTAATATCATTTTTGAAAAATTTGGACAAAAACACAAACTTTTTATATGGGATGTTTTTTTTGTTTATTGGCCAGAATTGGCGTAAAAATTCATTGAAATTTCTGATTTTTCATATTTTTAATAAATAAAAAATGTTATAAACAATAAATGACCTTGAAAAAAAATCTGAAAAAATTCAGGTAAATTCTAGTCGAGAAGCACAATCCAAAAATCATATTTTCATCCATTTTTTCGGCCCTCATGTTTTCAAGTGTGACGAAGATCCGTGGAATTACCCTTTTATAATATAAATTCTAATAAATTTACCGTTGTAATTCAGCACCTGCTACTGGATATGAATTGAATTATTGCAACGATTTACATTAGAGCACGGAGTTAATCAAAATGACTTCTGAAAGAAATTTTTATCATTCAGTAGCCGAAAACAATGGGGTTAATGTTTATTATTTGGAAAATTTGTTAGAAACATAAAAAGCTATGATCGAAAGATCCAAATGCCAACTGCACCAGCTCTATAAATATCTCTGTTCAATTTGGTATCATGCAATCGCCCCAAGACATCTTTCGACCTAATGTAACATTTCCCATCTAATTTCCTAGAATAGAGCTATCCTCCAGTTGGTAACCTTGAACAAAAAGAAATTTAGGGCAAACAAAATCAAAATCTACGCATCGATCGTCCTTCCAGAAAATCTCATGTCACGTTTATTTCCTTATCTTTCTACAAGAGATGGTTTAGGAACCAGTCAAGAAAGGCTAAAGAAGTAGTATAAATGACAGACCATAAACCATGACTTGGACGCTGAAAAAGCATTTATTTCTTGGGGAAAAGTGCTACGGAAAATTTAATGTTCTCATAGAGAGGATCCGCATAAATGCTATTTCTTCAGAGAGTGAGACTGGTATATCTGGATCTTGTGGAACGTACGACTGTAGAAAAGACTCTCAGAAAGAAGTTGTTCGCAAGCATAAAGGAAACAAGCAAAATGAAGGCCTGGACATTTCTAACTCCAGGATATCTTCGTAGGTATGTAGTGCCAAAAAAGGACGGAAAAGACGCAAGAAGATCATTGTTGAGGCTATGTTCTTTTTAAGACTGTATATAACAAATTAGTTAGTTATTATTTCTCCATATTTAAATGTAAATGCATCATAAGATGTTCGATCGATAAACACTGCATTAATGATTATTATTTTAATTAAGGCGCTGTTCTGGAAATTCCTGTTCTATCGGAGGAGAGTGGGAATTTTAAGCCTTAGTTAAACTAAATTGGAGTACATATTTAATTTGGTAAGGTACTCATTAAATAACCCTTCAGCAAGATGGAATTAGATAATTTAAACATTTTATTGATTTCCACTGGTTGGTTATCTCAAGCCAATAACTGCGCTATCTAAATAATTAGTTGTATCGGTCGACACTAACAATAACACCCCCGGGGAGAGATAAGGGCGCAGTTTTTCCTTGCTTTCCTTTTCCTTTTTCTTTCACTTCCTTATTTTCAACTTTCCCAAAACTTTTATTGAGTTGGCCGAGGCAATTATAATTTTTCCTCACTTATTTCCTCACTTATTTTTATATCAAACTTTCTCTGCCACGTTTTCTCTTCACTCTCTTCTGGTTTCTATTTATATTATATTGGGAGCTTCAGGCTCACTGGTTCCGCACATTTCCCTCGACCTTTTTACTGGCGGAGAAAAAAAAATTAGTTTCTGCCACAACCCTCACCTCACACTTTCAAAAGAATTTTTAAGCTTTTATTCCAACATTCGCATACAGAAGTTCTAGAAAAATAAACGTATTTAAACTTAGCCCTGGCAAGCAGGCTTACGCCTTACGAGGGCGGAATATAAATAATCTCCGGTGCCATCGTTTGACGCGGCAGTAAGATCTTAAATAAAATCGATTAAGACGAGTAGTCTATTGATCAATTTTTCCATTTATTTAAAATTTTTTCCATTATTTTTCCACAAAAAAAAGGTTAACAGTTTTATTACCTTTTTGTTTGAATTTCACTCATTTGATCTACAACTTATACTAGAAAACGTTTTCCCCAGATAATTGAATTTTGAGATAGATAGGGTTAGGTATTAACATTATAGGATTCATAGTTAAGTCTCATAGTATAGTGTTAATTTTAAATAAATCTCCTTAACAAAAACTTACAGTTTAAAAAGTTAAGTATAAGGGTTGATTAAACGCCAAAAGGTACACAAATCAGCAAGTACCTATAATTTCATTAATACTTCATTGATATTATTTAAGCAATTTTACTGCATTAATTTTCATTAATATTTTTTAGAATTTATTAGACGTCACAGACCCTTGTGCTGGCTGAAAATCGGTTTAGGCGCTACGTTGTTTACAAAAAAGGTAACAACAACAACAACAACAACAACAACAAGAAGAACAACAACAATTTTTGAAAATGCCGTTTTTGCACATTTTCGGCAACTTTTTTCTCAAAATCTATCAGATCTAGGTTGTTGCAAAAAAATTACAGTTATAAAGGAGGATTTGCCCTATAATTTAAAGAAAATTTGGGAATTTTATCTTTTATAGAAAAAGAGAAAAAAATTGTCAAAGTTGGGTGTTTTTCAACGTTACGCTTTTTCGTGCAGTTTTTGACGATCAACCCTTATACAACTGACCTACCGGACAGTTTTAATAAACGCTACTTATTTTAATTTAAATGCGAATTGTTGAATTTCAAAATATTACATTAGATTAGATAAATACTGTATTTTATGTATTTACATATTACAAGGGGTTCTGTTTGTGAGTTAAATTTCATTAAAAAACTTAATGGTTAGTGTTCAATAAACAAATAAAATTATTCTTGCAGTTACAAAAATAAATTATACATAAATAAATAATATTTAATGACAAAAAAATTAAAAAATAATATAAAATAAGAATGGAGTTCACCGTCTCTCTACAAACAATTCTTAATGTTCCTTGAAGAAAAATAGTAATAAAATATATAACTGAACGCACGACTTACAAAATAAATAAAATAAAAAAATTCTGACCAAACTATTACCATCATATTCAGACTTGAATACATTGAAGAGGATTAACAAAATTAGTTTATCTTTTGAATTAAATTTAAGCGAAAGTAATTAAGGTTCAATCAAAATTTATAATTGAATTTCAAAGTATTAGAAAATAGGACTTCTATTCAAATAATAATAATAAAAAAAATCCATTTCGCTCCTATTTTAATCACAAAAGTGCACCATTTTTCAGGCGCCACGATAGTCAAGCGGTTATACGATAGGCTAGACCCGCAATGCTAAGATGTATTGCTGGTTTAGTAGGTTCTACTCCTGGTCTCCAGGACTTGGATTTTATTTAATGGTTAATAAAAGTAATTTCTAAAGTAAAGTACATACGAGGGTCGTTTGAAAAGACCGTGCAAAATCAGAGAGATAGCACTACTGACGCGTATCGAGGTTATGTTTAGTTAGTAGCATCTCTTGGAAGAACACACACCAAGTTTCAGCCAGATCGGTCTATTTCTTTGTGTTTGGCATTCGTTTGAATCGAGGAAGTCGAGTGATTTTCAAAAAATGCACCTTTAACATCTGTTGGTGATCCAAGTCGCTAGAGAACTGCCTCCAGTTCAAAGTAGCCCATTTAATGACGTTTCAGGATGCCAAAAAAGGATCGACATCGAGATTCAGGAGTTCTATTAGTAAACCATAAAGGCCGGAACTAGGGCCTTAATAGTTCTTAAGTGAACATTGCATATTTACTGGCAGAGAAGAAGTACAAATTTAGAATCTGTATAAAGTAAGAAATAGGGCAGGTTCGCTAGTGTAAAGCTACATCTGGGCACAAGTCATGTACGAACATCCTGTTTCTGTATGAAAGACATCAGACACATATTCTTCGTTCTCATTTTTCTTTCATTCCTCGCCCATCTCGCTGCTTATTCACATCCTTGACCGCTGTTTACTCAACACAAGTGTTCACGAATCTTAAAAGTTTAGCCTTTTCTGTTATTAAGTTCTTCCTACTGTATAGTTGTAATATCACTCATTTTCTTAAAAAATGCTAGTCAATAAACTTCATTAACAGTACTCAAGTATAAAGTCACTTGAGTGAGGTCACTTTAATTTTTTTTTTAATTATTACTTTTTTGCAATAAAAATGTTATTACTCAGAAAGTTTTAGTCTGAATTCGATTCTGATGACACGGTTAGAAAGACAAATAAATTTTCTAAAAATTGACACCATTTCGAAGCATAAGTCATTCTCCAAATAGCCTCAATCTGCCTCCAAATACTGAAAAAATAAAAGTAAACGAAATGAAAGGATTCGGAGGAAGATTGAGGCTGTTTGGAGAATAACTTATGCTTCGAAACGGTATCAATTTTTAGAAAATTTATCTGTCTTTCTAACTGTGTCATCGGAATCGAACAGGAGCTAAAAAAAAAAAAAAAAATCTAATGGTAAGGCACCCGACCCGAACATGAATGTCCTCTAAACAAAGATGGCCGCATTACTACAATAATTTTTATGAATGAACAAAAATAAGTAATCACTTTTCACAATAAAATAAAACGTAAAAAAAAAAAAAAATGATCAGTTGCCGTAGCCGTTTTCTTACTTCCGTTTGAAGAAGGAAATAATTTTTAATTAAAATTTTAAACGTCATAAACAGAATGAACAATAAATCCAGAGGTAACAGCCAGTAGCGTTAAACTACCAGGTAGTAAATACTAATTAAGACTAATCTGGAATCTGAGTGAGACGATGCTATAAAAGCTGAACTTTAAGGAACATAAAGTCTAATCACGATAATCCTAATTAGTTTCCGCCAGCGTTTTGGTTATCGTTTCAGGAAGGGTTATAATCATAAATTTAATAAGTTCCTTTGAACAACTTCTTTTCTTTTAAATAATTTTTTTTTAAATTATCTTAAAGAAATAAATTTCGTTCTTTACTATTTAAAATTTGTGTTACTTTTTCATTAAGCCCAACTACGAGGGTCGTTTGAAAAGTCCGTGCAAAGTCAGAGAGATAGCACCACTGGCGCGTATCGAGGTTATGTTTAGTTAGTAGCATCTCTTGGAAGAACACACACTAAGTTTCAGCCAGATCGGTCTATTTCTTTGTGTTTGGTATTCGTTTGAATCGAGGAAGTCGAGTGATTTTCAAAAAATGGACGAAAAAGAATTTCGTGTGTTGATTAAACACTACTTTATGAAAGGCAAAACGCCTCAGGAGACTAAAGAGAAGCTTGATAAACATTATGGTGACTCTGCACCTTCGATTAGAACAGTTTAAAAGTGGTTTCAAAATTTTCGGAGTGGCCATAAGGGCACAAGTGACGCTGAACGTTCTGGACGCCCTGTTGAGGTTACTACTCCAGAAATCATTGATAAAATCCATGATATGGTGATGGATGACAGAAGAGTGAAGGTGCGTGAGATTGCTAGTGCTGTGGGCATCTCGAATGAACGGGTACAACATATTTTGCATCAACATTCGGACATGACAAAGCTATCCGCAAGATGGGTGCCGCGATTGCTCACGCTTGACCAAAAACGAAATCGTGTGAACTGTTGCAAGGACGGTTTGCAGCTGTTCCAGAAGAATCCGCAGGACTTTAAGCGTCGTTTCGTCACTGCGGATGAAACATGGATACATCACTACACTCCTGAGACCAAAGAACAATCTAAACAATGGGTTACCAAGGGGGAATCTGCGCCAAAAAAGGCGAAGACCGTTCCTTCGGCCGGAAAGATTATGGCGACTGTCTTTTGGGATTCGTAAGGAATAATCCTCATCGACTATCTGGAAAAGGGTAAAACTATTACAGGTGCATATTATTCATCGTTATTGGACCGTTTGAAAACCGAGCTGCAAGAAAAACGCCCACGATTGGCCCACAAAAAAGTCCTTTTCCATCACGACAACGCACCAGCTCACACCTCAGCAGTTGTGGTCGCAAAATTAATGGAAATAGGGTTCCAACTCGTTTCACATCCCCCCTATTCTGCAGACTTGGCTCCCTCGGACTACTATTGGTTCCCCAATATGAAGAAATGGCTGGCGGGAAAAAGATTTTATTCAAACGAGGAGGTGATTGCAGAAACGAATGGCTATTTTTCAGACTTGGACAAATCCTATTATTCGGAAGGGATCAACAAACTAGAGCAGCGTTGGACGAAGTGTATAAGCCTAAAAGGAGACTATGTTGAAAAATAAAAAAGGTTTACCCCAAAAAATTAAGTAGTTTTTATTTTTGCACGGACTTTTCAAACGACTATCGTATGTTTGCTAGTCGCCTCCGCCAATTGGTAGTTGGCTGCAAAGCCCGCCTGAAAAAATAGGCAATTACTTTACTTTTACTAAGCCATTTTTCCTTGATGATTTTGTTGCCATTTTGGGAATATTGTTAGTAACAACACATTTTTATTTATTATTTATTTAATTTTTTTTTCTGATTTTTACATAAGTAAAGTACAGAGATTTTGGCTTGAGAATAACACATTTTTCAAAAAAGGAACTGAATTAGAAAAGGAAAACCAACAATTAAAAAAAGTAATTGTATCCTTGCGCCATGATATTAACTTAAACACACAAAACAGATTCTGTAATGCACTGAAAATTTATAACATACCGGAACTTCCCAATGAGAATTTATTTAATTAATTTGAAAAAAAATTGCAATCTCATTGGTTTTCAGACGGCACAGTGTTTATTGGATAATATCCAACAGACTAAGAAGACGTGCCAAACAAT
The DNA here is from genome assembly GCF_049639745.1 of Rhodnius prolixus. Lineage (NCBI taxonomy): Eukaryota > Metazoa > Arthropoda > Insecta > Hemiptera > Reduviidae > Rhodnius > Rhodnius prolixus. The sequence goes on from NW_027411592.1 coordinate 21,349,209, forward strand.
ATTCTCCTTCAATAATTATGGTTGAATTCATAAGAATCTCCAATAAAAACCCATTTTTTTAACAAAAAAAAGAAGTAATAAACCTCAGTTATTCAGCACAGAACTAGAACCTACATTTGAAAAGCTCCCTAATCATATTAACGAACACAACCTTCAATCTTAAGATATTGCGTGAGACGAGTCAGCTGAAATTAGATGGTATTCTCGAGTTTGTATGGTGCAGAAATGGAAATATCTTTGCGAGGTAGCGTGCTGATTCCGAAGGTATTACTAATCAGTTCTTTGGAAGACCTCAACAAACAACACATTTTTGTTGCTATTTGTTTTTGTAAAACCCAAACTTGCACTCCAATCTACTCACCCTTTAACAAAGATACTGGTATCTCTTCTGTATTTTCCTTAGAAGAGAACTATGGTTGTTTTCATTTGTAGCAAATCAAAACACAGAAAGTGTCCTGTAAGGAAAATACCGCAAAAGGCTTCGATTTACTGGTCACTAACCCAATCCTGTTGCTGCAGCCGAGCCAAGCATGAACAAACACGTCTCATCCTGTCTTTCAATTGAATATGCTCAAGTCAAGTTACAATCACAAGCAAGCTTGATTTTTTGTGAGCGAATGCTTAACGCTCTCGAGTTAAGGCGCGCCATTATCTGAGAAATGGTCAGTGTTCTCTCGTTACAGACAGGAAGATACAATTTAAGGCAGTTGGATTGAACCCGCGGGTACTAGTACTCTGATTACTGAGCTTAATTCCATTCCTAAAACTTCATTTTGCAATTGATCGGTAACAATAAATAATGAATGAGCTGTAAATTTATAAATATTTAACTTTTCAGTCAAGCTTAAAGAATCAATTCCCTTTGAAACATTCGACTGAAGCAAAAATAATGGACAGCTTGAGCTCTAACGGCATTAACCCATTATGAGGCCTGGAAAAGAACTTTATTTTTCTTTACAATTCCTTTATTTTTGCTTACAAGTTCCACATCATTAAAATGAAATTCTTTGTTCTACTACAACCGACTCAGTCTACAAATAGGCACAATAGAACAGCCCCGAAACCATTAAACGAATTTAGTTACTTCTTTTAGTTAGTAGCATGTTTGCAGCATGGAACCAATAAACCTATTGTTAGACTGTTTCAGTTCCTTCTCTCACATTATCTATTTACTCTTGCAGATACCTTCTTTTGTAAAGGGTTTTACAAATATTTAATTCTGTGTTATAACTCACCTCATATTTTTCTATTTGCTAGGAAAAGATCGTTTTAAAAAGAATAATGAACATTTTAACTATTTTTTTCTTTAAAGGATTTTAATCTAATGAGATGTGAACAAACTAAAGATAAGTTACTATTTACTTGACGGTGAAAGTTCCACCCGAACATCTTTAAGGAATGGCGGCACATTGTACATTAAACTTGAGAAATAACTTTTCATACTTGTTCATGAAATTTTAAGCTTATTACTTCTCTATCTCTTCTTAATGGATTTTTTTATTCCAATTTAAACTATTTGCTTTCCTTGTTTTATGTAAGAGAAAACCAAAATGTTGACCAATTTTAACTTTACTGACTATTTACTCTACATTGAGCTCTTTAAAAAACATATACACATACATCACGTCATCCTTGACAACATCTGACGTTATTAGCGCACAGGGCACGAACGTACTGCCGGCCCTGGGGAAATGTTCTGTAATTCTAGATAACCCTGCACATCACCGTACAGTTATCTCTCTAAGTGGCTTTTGAGAATACAAAATTTAGGCAGGACTTTAAACAGAGATCCAGCGTGAGGTGTCCAGTTCACTAATCATTGGGATATTCCCTTTCCTTTAATCCTTTTCTAGAGACCTTAGGAGAAATTTGTCACTGTCAGCTTAAAGTTGATGCAAGGTTACTTCAGGAACTGGAGTCTTAGACAATTTGTTCAAACCTTTACAGGAACAGGGAGAGGACATAACCTGAATGTCACATGAATGTCATTGTTATTATTAAATTAGTACAAACCAAGTAAAATTTAGTCTAAATAAAGTAAAATTAATTTAGAATTATAAAAAACACGATGAAACCTTTAAAATATGGCTCCTCCTGCGGGAAACAAATAATTTCGGGAGCTACATTAAAATATCTGAAAAATACGGGCAAGAGAAGCTTCTACGAAATACTTTAAACAAATTGAAACCTTGAATGGGGATTATGTCTTGACGATAGAAATACAGTCGAGCCTCTGGTCACTGGCGGGGGAAAGCAAAGTGGCCGCTATTTGGAGGTGGCCGTTAGAAGGAGGTAGCCATGTTTTATAAAGAAAAAATATGGGTTTGTTCCCAAACATCTATTTAAAAATTGTTTATTATTAATAGATTTAAAAACGTACATAATTGCATAATTATTTAGCTACATGATAAGCATCAAATTTTTCTTAATTATCCGATTTGGTTTTTGCAAAATCTTTCAACACATTTATTTTTCTCTTCTAGAGTCAACCACTTTCGTTTGGGAGACATATCGGAAAAAGTAATATTGAAAAATGAGTAAAATGGTACAAGATGTATGGAGCTTGTATAGGAAACTTTAGGAAAAACCAGAAAAAAACAAAAACTTAAGAGGGGATAATTATTTTTATCACCGCGTCAAAAGAACTTTTAATAATAAGGTGGTCGTTGGTGGGAGGTGAAACATTCGGTGTATGGCTATTAAATAACGAGACTGATGCTGCTACAAAAGAACTATGCATGCGCCAAATCCTAACAACCGACAGCTGTGCAGCGTAAAGCCTTATTTTTCGTATAATCTGTTCTCCAAAATCAATGCCCGCCTTCGTTATATAGAGTGTTAGTTAGACGGAGGTTCTTTTATATAGAAAGTGTATATAGGGATAATACGGGGAAATCCAAAAACTGTCCGTGAATGGAGGTGGCCGCTAATGAGAGTGCCCTTTTTGGGAGGCTCGACTGTATTATAATTTTAGCCATTTATATTTCGTATAAAAAAAAGATTTCGTAGAGGATCCATTCTAGAATTTGAACTTGAAAATACTTGTTCCTGATAATTTTATATACATCAATTATAACTAAAAGAGTATAGATAGATGGATTATAACAAGTAAATAATGTGAGATGCAGTGACCTGCGCGCAGTTACCATTCAATAGAGGGCTCTCATAATGCGAGTCAGGAGTTACCTCAAATTACGAAATAACAATCCTCACCAATTGTTTGGCGACAGTATTTTATAATTTTAAAGTAGAACAGATTGGAATTATTGTATAGTTTTGTTTCGGCTGCATTTACTGAAAAGTTAAGTGTTCAGTTTTTTTCGTTTTTTGTTTTATAAAGATGTACAAACTTAACTACAAATTTTTGGGACGGGTGCACAGAAACTTAACGTATGCGATGGAAGCAAAAAGAAAACACAAGCAAATCCTTTATAAAATAAAAGTAATCATTAAAATAGAACACATCGCGTTAATTAACACAGGTTCAGAACAATGTTTTTTTTACGATGCATTAAGTGTGCTTATCATTGGAAACCCTAGGTCTATATCGAAAAAATTTAAGAAAACACAATTTTCATGGATAATCTGCATTTATAATGGCTGCTTGTTGCTTGAAAAATGATGTATCTAAAGTTTTTACATTGTTAATAAGAAAAGTTTTTGAAACTATAAAGTGATTCCGGTAATAAACATGTTTTATTATGGAAATTAATATTAAAAGTTGATAACTTTTTAATTAAATATGAGATCAACTGGTAGACATATTATAATTTCTTTTGTTCCTTTATCCAGGAATAAATCAAGTCTAAGTGGAGCGCTTTTCATTTGAAGTAGGTTTTGGGGAAGAGAAACTTAGCGATAAGTTTGGAGCATACACAGACGGTCACAGTATAGTATAACGTGGCCTCGTTCACTCACATTACTGCGACTGAGGTAAGCTGTAGGAGCTGTGTGCAGGAGGCTGGCTGTATCTGCGAGAGCTTGCCTGGAAGAGTAATAGGCCACCAATTACTTTCCCGACCTTACACACCGTTTCATTAAAAGATTATTGGTGTTTAAGTGGCACACACAAACTCAGTTCCAGCACAACACACCTGCACAATAAACACAAAGCCCGCAAATGTTCTCTCCGCACCTAATTCCTGCTATTAGTAAAACATTTAATCGAAAAGTTCCTCTAATTTAGATGTCAATTAAATGTACTAATGATGTACACTGTAATTACAAACATTTCACAATATTTCCTCAGTACTAAGCAATATTACTCTCTGAAAGAACTAATCCTTTTAATTAATAAAACCTGAATATATAGTTCGATAAATGAAACGAAAAATATTGAAACTGGTGAAGGCCAATTACTTACCATTGTGTAATTTATTGCTTATCTGGCAGCACTAGTTTTCATTGCTTCAAGTTGTGCTCTTATTGACTTGTTGTTTTATTGACTCATCAGCTAACACCAAAAATGTAGGCTACACCATAAAGTTTTATTTAACATGCTATTTATCTCTTGCAAAATTTTTGCCTCTACATATTGATAACTAGACAATTTAGTTTTATGATGGACAGAAATTGAGTGTCTCGCTCGCGAGAAAATACTTTTCTATATTATTATTATTATTTCCTTTTTACGGTAAATTCTTGTAGAATAAAGCTTAGATAAGCTGAGGTATCATTTTGTTGTCACTGCTCAAAATCTCAGCCTTAGACCAAGAACAATATTTACTTCTACGTACAATATTCTTTTATTGCTTACTAGGCATAGTGTCTCAGTTAGTAGACAATGTTTGCCTGCATTTTACCAGTTTTTCTGAGTTAATTTTTTTTGTACGCGTGTTTTCTCGCAAGGTATATTATTACTTAGTAGTTATTGTTTCGAAAATAGTAATTTAACTTGTGGTTATTGAAACTGCCAGCGATTGTAGCGCTACCATTAAACATTAATCTTGTATTTGTTTACTATTGTGCATAAACACAATCGCTGCACCTTAATACTGCATAGCCAATCCGAAGTCAATTTGACTCCATTTCCCCACATCTCATAGCTATCCCAAAATGCTCTTAGACAATCTATCCCCCCTCTCTCACCATTTGATAGTCACGACCTGAAGACCATGGAATTCTTAGTTTCTTTTTACAGATTAGTTTACTTGAATCATAAGAGTCTGTAACAGGCTCCTTTCTTCTCTGGTATCGGGTAAGAATAGGGTCCCCCGTATGTCGGGAAAGGAGACTACAAGGGGGTCCTATAAGGTTACCGAGTTAGATATTCGAGAAATGAATAGTGAAGAGCCCACAACAGTCAGCTCCTAGGAAGAGATTAAGTATGCATCAACTACATTCTATCAGAGCTCACTGCTTAATTTCGGTTTTAAAGATTTAAATATGAAGTTGCGTACAAAATGTAATATGTAATGTTTAGTTATGTGTGAAATGGAGTTGATCACTTTGAGGCCTAAGAAATCGCTCACCGATTTCTGTCTAATGTGCACATAATTTTGTTTTTTTAACGAGTTACTGACTGAGTTCAGAAAGAAACTCCATGATCTTGCAAAAGTGGCTAGTCTACGAGGGTCATTTGAAAAGTCCGTGCAAAAATAAAAACTACTTAATTTTTGGGGGTAAACCTTTTTATTTTTCAACATAGTCTCCTTTTAGGCTTATACACTTCGTCCAACGCTGCTCTAGTTTGTTGATCCCTTCCGAATAATAGGATTTGTCCAAGTCTGAAAAAAAAGCCATTCGTTTCTGCAATCACCTCCTCGTTTGAATAAAATCTTTTTCCCGCCAGCCATTTCTTCATATTGGGAAACAAATAGTAGTCCGAGGGAGCCAAGTCTGCAGAATAGGGGGGATGTGAAACGAGTTGGAACCCTATTTCCATTAATTTTGCGACCACAACTGCTGAGGTGTGAGCTGGTGCGTTGTCGTGATGGAAAAGGACTTTTTTGTGGGCCAATCGTGGGCGTTTTTCTTGCAGCTCGGTTTTCAAACGGTCCAATAACGATGAATAATATGCACCTGTAATAGTTTTACCCTTTTCCAGATAGTCGATGAGGATTATTCCTTACGAATCCCAAAAGACAGTCGCCATAATCTTTCCGGCCGAAGGAACGGTCTTCGCCTTTTTTGGCGCAGATTCCCCCTTGGTAACCCATTGTTTAGATTGTTCTTTGGTCTCAGGAGTGTAGTGATGTATCCATGTTTCATCCGCAGTGACGAAACGACGCTTAAAGTCCTGCGGATTCTTCTGGAACAGCTTCAAACCGTCCTTGCAACACTTCACACGATTTCGTTTTGGATCACCAACAGGTGTTGAATGGTCCCATATTAAAGGTGCAATTAGCACTTTTCTTTTTCTCATACACTTAATGGTATTTGATCTGTGGAAAATTACTTCATTTAATTTGATGAATTGCTAGAAATAAAAATAAAAAAGAAAAAGGGCAGTTAAGAAGGTCTTTTGGAAAAGGAGAGAATCTCTGAAGTAGAGAAGATGGCGCACGAACTCGAGCAAGCCTGTGAAAGGATGTCATGAGCGGCAAAGGATCAAGGACAGGAAAAAAGAGAGAGACAGGGAACTCTTTTAATTTATCGCAGCTCGACCTTCTACCTTTAGTAACACTACTCCCTATAGTCCTGGCAAGGAGACCCTTTGCTCATTCTTCATCGTGTACTTCGTCAACTTGCCATCATCACTGTTCACCTCCAGCATCCTAACTCCACCTTCATATGTCCCTGGCAGATCCCTAGCTGCCTTTCTGTCATAATGAAAACAGCATTATTTTTAATACGATGCTCCTGGTGTCTCTTGAGGATTATGTGTAGGCCAAGGCAGAGAGGATGAGGGTGAAGACAAAAGGTTGTCCTGTTGTGGAAGAGAAGAAATATTGTCTCGCAGCGTTGCGCAGCCATTCTAAAGATCTAGCAGAGTCCATACAGCTTTCCTTTCGCCAACCTATTAATGTTCTAATTTTTCCTTCTTTTATTATTTTTCTATTTTGTAAAATAACCTTCTTAACCAAACTAAGCCGCTCTTGTGTCATACTTTTCATCGATTAATGATATTATTTCATTTTTTTAATTATATGCTACCATATAATGAAAATAGTCTTTTTCAAGCGCAGTCCATTGTAAGGAAATAAAACCACATTAATTACAATTGATTCCAATTCACTACATTTCTTAGAAACTGTTTTGAAGCTTCAATAGTCCAGAATCCTAGATCCAGAATGTAAAATTGGAACAATCCATAATGATCCACGCCAGTTTACCGCAAGTTCCTTTAATCCCAATCTTCTACTATGAATCCTCTTACTCACCAGCTACCTTTAGCCCAGATCCTAGCTTGCCTTTCATGTAGGTAGAAGAGGCTTATGGCACGTGTTCTGTGGCAGCGATAGTGACCATGATCAAGTGAATATATCTCTATTTTGAGTGCTACCAATGCGCGCTTAACTTCTCCATGTATTATAGTTATCATTAATGCTAAATACCAATAAACACAGTTCTGGAGTTTTCGCGAACTCCGATTCGAGGCCTCATTATTCATAAAATTCAACAATGTGAAAAGATACTTATTGTTTGTTCATTTTCTTTTGTGTTTTATGTATAGATTACACATATACGCAAGTAGTACATTGACATTTTTTGTCACTCTTTGGGGCACAAATTATCTGTCTATCTTTTTGGTCTGTCTATGTGAGAATTGCATGTATGTTTGCGAACTGCGTATTAAGACGAAAATAGCGGTAACTAAAAGTCTGATGATGCTTCATAAACGAACATGAGATAAGATACTGGATAAGATTGTAGACGAGATTTTGTGGGGTTTGCCCTGTCTGCAACCTACAGGTTCTGTATGGCTCCTGTAGTTAGAGCATCCCTTCAGTTATGTCTGCTTGCAGTCCTTTTTAAGGATTACAATAGGAAGGACTTTCTTCCAACATCTTCGCCGTGCAACTATGTGAACGTTAGGCTGAGCTACATGAAGTTTCGTATTGATATTCAGAGTATTGAGGGGGCGCCTATGTGGATGTAGCTTGATGACACGAGAGTTTCATCTCAGAGTGCCGAACTCTTAGCACCGTTCTCACAGACAGGAAATACTCTACGCCTGTAGAGCCGTTCTTGTTTTCTTTCTCTTTTGTTTTCTACACTGACTACTCGACAAGGGACCCACGCAATGCATGTTGGTAACTCTGTCAGGAGTTTACTTTCAAAGGACCTACGGTTGTTCGAACAGGCTCACTAGCATTGGTGGAATATTTTCGTACTAGATGCTTGTGACAATAAAGAAACGATCTCGTCTGCTTCTGACCTGAAGATTTCATCCGTATTTATTACGAATGGTGCAACACTGTGGCTGCACTCCCGCTATAATAAGTTCCTTTGAGGACTTTCCCAGGCTTTGCTTGTTGAAATCAAGCTGGGTTTTCACCTGAATGCTCGAGCACTCAGAAAATATGTATAAATTCTTATTAGGCAATCCATCCAGGCAATCCCACATTCAGGAGACTTGACAGCCATCATAATATCGGAGAAAATTAGAATTGATTATCCCTCTCTCATTAACTTGGCTACACAAATGTATTGCCCTGTCCCTGACTGTGGCCAGGTTTCCTAGGTTACGATTAGGAGGAAGCAGGTTAACGGCCAAACATCCTGGCCCCTTCACCTCTTCTTCCAGCTTAGTACAGTCTGAGTAATTCACAGTAAATCGCTCAGAGTAATTACTTAATTATTTATTTTGTTAATTTAAAGTGTTCATGTTGCGTAAATGATTTTGAAAAAGTCATTCTCAGAAACAGACTCATTAAGAAAGTGATTGTGCTGTGTACAAAAAGAAAGAATAATTTTAAAATGAAGAATTAATGTAAATTTCTATCAACCACTCCTTCCCCGAAAAAATACAATTTTGGGAGCACCCCTCTTTTTAAAACCTTTGTTATAAACGAAATTGAGTTATACTCCGATTATAACTTAAGTTACAGCTCTTGCAACTGGGGTTCAAAAGAAATAATGTTAGAACAATCAAAGATGTTCAACAGTTATTTTTTATTAACTACTGTTCCATCGAATTAATGTTCTAAGTATAACTTCTTTTCTTACAATTTCTAAACTTTATTGTCTTAGTTTTTCTTAACTCAATTAGTACTTTTGTATGAGTGTTGTTATAATACTCTACTAACTTACACAGATTGCTTTTATGTTTCGCAGTTTCTTGGCAGACGAATGTACACACACCGAACCACAACGTAAACAGTGAAAACTTTTGTTGTTGGAACATTATTGGATATATATTGTTTCTTCTGACGTACTACAATTGTTTTAATAAATACTTAAATTTAATGCAGATGCCATTCTGATAATACTTTGTCTATGGATGTCGGTTTCCATTCAAAATAATTTATTTTTAGACATTTAAATTTATTTGTTGGAATCTATTCTTACTTAAAATTATTTACTATATAAATTTACCACTTACTATAGTTTATGGAGTAGAAGCTTTATTAATGAACTTTAAACATTTATTATTTTTATTTCCATTTTGGCGTGCATCCACATTGTGGACATAAGCGTTCCTCATCTTTTCTTACTCGATGAACAAGATCCTCACAGGCTCGTATTTTATGTTCTAACGAATTTTACCTTCTATTACAAATCTCAGTCTTCGCCAAGACGGCTAGCTAACATACTTTACACCAAATAAATTTTCCATATTAATCCATTAACCAGTTAAGTGTATTTGACGTGTATAATCGTCAAACCAAATCTCTATTTTTTTTTTTTTTTTGGCGCATCAACAGCTGAGGTTATTAGCGCCCGGAGCTTTTTCCAGTGCACTGCCGGCCTCCGGACAGTGTTCTCTCGTTACAGACAACACTGTCCATCACCGGACAGTGAGCTGTAAGAAGCTCCTAGGAAGAGAAAATCTAAGGGTCAGCAGCTGGATTCGAACCCGCGACCTCCGCGTGGGAGTTCAGTATGCTAACCGCATAGCTAATCCCTTCCCTACCAAATCTCTATTACGATGCGTTCGACTTGTATACTAGTTGTGAAAAATATAAAATCGCCAATAACTATAAAAACTCAAAATTTTAATAAAACTCCTTAACAAAAACTTACAGTTTAAAAAGTTAAGTATAAGGGTTGATTAAACGCCAAAAGGTACACAAATCAGCAAGTACCCAACATTTCATTCAAGCTTAGTTGATATAATTTAAGTAATTTTGCTGCATTAACTTTTCCTTCACATTTTTTAGAATTTATTAGATGTCACAGACCCTTATGCTGGCCTGTTCGTTCATAATATTATTTGGTTATACTTATGATAAAATGTATATTATATCTTCGTTTTTAAATAGGTACTTTATTTTAACTCTATTCCAAATAATTATTATTCTTCTGATTTATCTTTAATATGCCCTTTATTCTGAAGTTGTCACATCTTATACATGCATGTTAAAGTAGAAAAAGACAAAGTTAGAGTCGGCTACTGTTTAAATTTGAATCACGGAGGATTTAAAACAATATTTCAGACTTGAATTCGTCTAACCGAAATATTCGTGAGCACAAATAACACACAGTTAATAACAAGTAGATTATTCAACAATTATTCATTTCTCAATTGTAATTTAATTTTACTTACAGTAAAATACTGGAATAATTAGCTGTCCTAAAAGTATGCAATACTTATTTATTTTATATTACATAACATATATATAACATTGTGAGAAGAACAGCTACATTGAGAGTGTGATTGAAGAAAACTATATTATTTGCGATAGAGCCAGATAATTATTACCTATTATTATAAACGTTTGACTACTACATAAAATAACAATTACTTTAATCGAAGAATGAACTTAAACAGACGATTTTTATTAAAAATAAAATAATCGAAATCATTGATGTATGTTGGTGTAAGCATTTTTTTAAAAAAATTTTTAAATTTTGTAGCCTCGTAATTTTTTTTATTTTTTATAACGTTTTCTTTTTAACCTGTAATTAATAGTTTGATTATTATAGATTAATAGATATTACAGTCAATCTACAGTGCTACTTGAACAAATTTTTTGTAGATGAAAATGGCCAGCATAAGGTTCTGTGACATCTAATAAATTCTAAAAAATGTGAAGGAAAAGTTAATGCAGCAAAATTACTTAAATTATATCAACTAAGCTTGAATGAAATGTTGGGTACTTGCTGATTTGTGTACCTTTTGGCGTTTAATCAACCCTTATACTTAACTTTTTAAACTGTAAGTTTTTGTTAAGGAGATTTTTGTACCTTTTGGATAGATTTTCATTTTTGTCTATTTTGCTAAGTTACATATCTGCTTTACTGTTTTTTTTAAATTTGGAATAAGCAATTCTAACATTATAACCTGATAAGGTGTTAAGTAGGAACCGTAACTACCACTGGAGAGATCTTTTTAAAGAATGATTATAGTTGCGGTCCCCAAACCATCCTCAATAACAATTTTTTTGAGAAAGCCTTTTTATATAAAATAGGAAGGTATTTGTACGTAAAAAGCAAATTTAAACTGCGATTTCAGACCTTCCTTTTAAGAGGAGTAAGAAAAATAAACGGGCGATTACAGTACTTCTCCCTAAAAGGCAAAGAGGCAAAGATTTTGAATCGAACGACAATTCATTAATGTAATAGGTTCACCCATTGATAATTTTAACGATTTCAGTACTTCCTCTTAGTAGGTGTAAGAGCATGATGGCACTTCACAGCCATGTAGAGGAGCTTTAATCACTTCTTCGTGCTAAATTTTATCAAAATCGGACAAAGCGTTATAGAAATATTGGTAATAATAGTTTTAGAAACGGCCTTACTTGGGTGGGGCAAACTCCCCTCCATATGAGACGTAGCGACGAGACTTTTAAAGTGCAAATCTGTACAAAATTTCGATTCGAATGACACTTCATTCATGAAAATCAGTTAACTTGTCGATAATTTGAAACGATTGCTATACTTCCCCTTAACTAGTGTAAGAGCAGATCGCCGCTTTAATGTTACGTAGGGGAGCCCTAACTCTATCATCCTACCAAATTTTATCAAAATCGGGCTAAGATTTACAGAGTAATTAGTAATAATAATTTTGAAGGGGGCCTTACATAAAGGGGGCTAACTCCTCTCTAATTCGGTGTACAGCGTCGAGACCCCCAAAAGGCACATCTACATAAAATTCCGAATCGAATGTCACCTCATTCATGAAAATCGGTTCTCGCGTTTAGGCGCTACGTAGTTTACAAAAAAGGTAACAACAACAAGAAGAAGAAGAAGAAGAAGAACAACAACAACAACAACAACAACAATTTCTGAAAATGCCGTTTTTGCTCATTTTCGGCAACTTTTTTCTCGAAATCTATTAGGTCTGGGGGGTTGCAAAAAAATTTCAGTTATAAAGGAGGGTTTGCCCTATATTTTAAAGAAAATTTGGGAATTTTATCTTTTATAGAAAAAGAGAAAAAAATTGTCAAAGTTGGGTGTTTTTTAACGTTACGCTTTTTCGTGCACTTTTTGACGATCAATCCTTATACAACTGTCCTACCGGACAGTTTTAATATTGTATTGTACAATAAGAATATAATTTGGTGGAATGTTTCCTTTATCTTACCAATAGAACTGCCAAGTATTTTATACAGAGGGTGGTGGAGGGAGTCAGCCTAATGATAAGTGGTTGGTACATGTTTGGTCTCTGCATTAGAGATTAGGAATTACGCTCACAAATATAAGCTCTTAACTCTTGAGCAATGCCGTTTTTACCTTACATAGAGGTTCAGACCTCAGTACGAGCATGATTTCATTTTGCACAGAATTCAAAGCTCTTTTCTTCCTTGTTAAAGCTCTTGCTTTCCTAGTTAATTCTAATTAGAACAATGCGTACGTAAAGCGGTGCAAGATTTGGAATAAGCACAGAATGCTCTGTAATCTCAAGCCTCAGAGATTGCAGAAAAAGTGCTTGCAATGACTATTGACGTATGTTAGTAAACTTTTGGTTGTTTTGCCCTGCGTTCGACGTGTATACACGTCATTGTCTGATTTTAATTCTACACACTGACACTGTGGGTGGTATTTTGTTGTTTCACAGATTTAAGGTTTTTATTTATTATTTTTTCACGAGTTATTTATCAACTAATGTATTAATTATTCAAAAAAAAAAATTATTTGTAAAGGGGATTTTTGTCCTAAATGAATCAATTGAATTGAAAAAAGATAACAATAACGATAAAATTTAGCTTATTTATGGTAAATTCTGCCTTATCGATTTCGAAACTTCCCCTCTATTGCAGGAAACCTCAATTTCTTCGCCAGCTACTGAGGTTAGGTAGGCTCGTTTGTTCTAATATTTAATTTAGCGACAATTTCTAGAAGTTCTAAAATTCTCTAATTAATCAAGTTCATTTTTAATAATAAATAGATGTTTGTAATTTATCGGAGCAATTAGTGCTGTAACACGCCTATACTTGATTATTGGCGCGCATAAATTACTCCTTGTAGTTCTAATTTATGTCGCTGGTAGTAATAGCGTTACACCAACAAACTAATTTTGGCCGGCCGTGCCCCTTTCGTCAACAGTTTTACTGGTCAGCCAGCTATAATTGTTTTAACAATTTCTCTATCACAGTTCTATTTTCTAGTTTCTATTTAAAATATAATATTGCGAATAACATCGGAGAAATCATTATGAATACTACAACCACTATTTACGGTCTGAGTGATTCTGGGGTTGGATGTATTAAAAACTATTAAGATGTGAAAAACTATTATTTTTCACAATTCTCACATTTCTAATTGTTATTTTATTAACTTCAAAATTTTTACAAAACATTTAATTGCCTTCAATAACAGAAGTTTAAAATTCGGCTATAAATCGAAAAGCAACGTTTTGATTGGAAGGATTGGATTCTGTAGATAGATATTGGAAGTATCGGCTGAGTCCCAAAGTTGTATTTCCTATGTCCGGTCAGGTTTAGTATCAGTGCATATCAATAGTGAAAGATTCGATCGTTTCTCATATCGTCTGTTCAGTTCTTTCCGTTTGAGTCTAGTATGTGGATTCCAGGTTACGCTTTTGTCTTTGAAGGATTTAAGTACTTAACACCATCTGTTGTTGGAAGAGGAGTGAGGTTTAGGTAAACGGGTGGAAGGATAGTTCGCCTTAGGGAGAATGTAATGTGATTACGTTTATTTTAATCCTCCGTTTCTTTAGCCAAGCTCAAGAGATTCTATATGGGATTGAAGGGAGCAAAGGCAAAGACCGGGTCCTTGTGAGAGGCAAGCATTGCGTTGTCATCGGTGTAAATAAAAAGAAAAATTTGAGGGTTAAAGGGTCATCTGCAGTATACATGGTGTATACGGAGGAGTGGTCGAAACTTGGGGAGGTGAATCTACAGCTCAAATGCAACAAAAAATATTCTCTTCACTGTGGCCCGATTCTCAATAGTGTCCAAGATATTTGCATTTTTAACTTTTCCGTCGATATTCGCGTTTTTCACCATAAAAACATTGACAGAGTAAATTAGTAATGAAAAGTCAGCTCGCAAAATCCCACTTTTCTGCATTTACACCCCTCTGTTCGGGGTAGGGTTTTATTAAAAACCAAAAAAATCCATATGATCTTGAAGCTCAATAAATGCGCAACTTTTTCTGAAATTATGTGATTCCTTGATTCATTAATAATTGAAAAAATGCAGTTGAAAATTTTAACAGAAATCATCGAGAACGAATTTTTTAGACATTCAAGTAAAAATTTCATTGTTATAAGAAACATTTTGAGGCTCTGGGTTAAGCAGATTTATAGGAAGTTTAATGCTCTTTCGTTTGGAATAAGCAGATTTGTTGTAGGATAAAGGATAGAAAAGTTACGACCGTTTTTATGGTGAAAAACACGAATATCGACGGAAAAGTTAAAAATGCAAATATCTTGGACACTATTGAGAATCGGGCCAAAGTGAAGAGAATAATTTTTGTTGCATTTGAGCTGTTGGATCACCTCCCGAAGTTTCGATCACTCCTCCGTATTCACCCTTTATAGTGTAGAGTTCCCTAGGGAACACCCAGTGATCGCATCCTAAATTTTTAGGAACCGGATCCATAAAGTCAAGTAATATATCTAGGAACCTATTCTTTATGTTTTAAGAGTGAAAACAAATCACTTAAGACGTCATTTTTCATTAAAAATACCATTTTTTCACTAATACTGTGTAAAAATCCAGCGTTTCCCAAACTTTTTTGTCTCGCATACCATTTTGTAGGGGTAAATCATGCTAAATTGTAACACTTCATAGAAATGATTGTATGATTTGGAAGGGAAACATATCCTAGTCTACAAAAAAGGAATGGTACCCAGTACCGCAATACATTTAAGTTAAGCGAATTGGAAACTGAATGAAATTTGAGTGTATGCGTCAAATGTTGGCAGATATTTGTAACCATTTTCATGTGAACAGAATATGTATGGATAAGGTATTAAACATTCGCTTCCACATCAAATTGGAATTGCGCAAAATTTGGGCTGAAAACCCCCTTAATGAAAACAAAACACTACTACCCTAGTTCTTATTTAATTTTTTTTTTAAACAGTGCCTTCGACCAATTTTTTCTTATATTAAAACTGTCCGGTAGGACAGTTGTATAAGGATTGATCGTCAAAAAGTGCACGAAAAAGCGTAACGTTAAAAAACACCCAACTTTGACAATTTTTTTCTCTTTTTCTATAAAAGATAAAATTCCCAAATTTTCTTTAAAATATAGGGCAAACCCTCCTTTATAACTGTAATTTTTTTGCAACCCCCCAGACCTAATAGATTTTGAGAAAAAAGTTGCCGAAAATGAGCAAAAACGGCATTTTCAGAAATTGTTGTTGTTCTTCTTCTTCTTCTTCTTGTTGTTGTTGTTGTTGTTGTTACCTTTTTTGTAAACTACGTAGCGCCTAAACGCGAGAACCGATTTTCATGAATGAGGTGACATTCGATTCGGAATTTTATGTAGATGTGCCTTTTGGGGGTCTCGACGCTGTACACCGAATTAGAGATTATTCCTGGCGGCACCTTAGTAGGGCAGTCACGAAGTTTTCTTAAAAGTTAGCTTTCAGTTTTCGCTAATATCAAACATCCAGAAAGATTCTTATGATTTCATTCACTTTTATTGTCTGCTAGCATTTTAAAATAAACTGTAGAACTATGAATATTAATTTAACAGTACTAAATCCAGGAAGGCCGACTTTTTGGCCAAACAAACAGAATAATAATTAGGAAATGAATAATATTGAATTTCCTTTTTTAACTGTTATTGTTTTTATAATAAAGACCGACGTGGCCCAGGCTTTCGACAGAGTTTGGCACCCCAGGACTACTATTTAAACTTAAAAAATTCCTCCCCCCACACCTTTTTACCTACTTCTGCAATCCTACCTTAGCGATCGCTGTTTCAGAGTGAGATGCGGTGGAGAGGTCTCTGATCTTCATGCAATACACGCTGGCGTGCCACAGGGCAGCATACGTACTTGGACCAATCCTATACACCATCTATACTGCTGACATCCCTACCCATCCCCAAACCCTAATCACAACCTACGCCGATGACACCGCCTTAGTATCTTCCCACCCTGAACCTCTTCAAGTCTCTAACATTGTTCAAGAACACCTTGAGCTCATAGAAGCTTGGTGCCGAACATGGAGGATTAAACTTAACACTACCAAATGTATACAGGTGACATTCACATTACGAAGACAGACCTGTCCTCCACTAACTATTAACAATACTGACCTACCGACTCCCACACAGGTTCGTTATCTAGGGCTCTACCTAGACAGCCGTCTAACCTGGAACCCTCAAATAAGACTTAAAAGACAAGAACTGAACAGACGCTACGGACTACTAAGGAGATTCCTTGGACCGAAATCCTCCATGAACATACAAAACACACTTTACAAAACACTATTACGACCAATATGGACATATAGAGCAGAATTGTAGGATTCCGCCAAACCATCCAACATCCAACCTATCCAATCTTTCCGATTCTCCATCATGATCTCAATATTCCGTATGTAAATGAATTAATCCACTCCCGATTCCTAAATTTCCACAGCAAACTCTCTGATCACCCAAATCCTCTGGCTCAATCACTATCCACATCGTCCCATCCTGACAATCCTCCACGTCGCTTAAAACGGCGTTGGCCACGTAACCTCAATGGTTCCTAAACCCCAATAAGTTCCTAGAGAGTTCCAGCGCTGGCTGGTTTCTCTCATCCCGTCATCGTGGTTGTGGCACTGAGCCAGCTCTGTGGCATAATCAAATGTTTCTTTGTACTACAGTTTTGCTAGATGTACATTTTGTACAGTTGCAAATAAATAATAATAATAATAAAGACAAAAATTACTAAATGAGGACAAAGTTGTTAACTAATTAAAAAATGTTTTAGAATTTCTTTTCAGTAATTTATTGCACTGATAAATAAAGTTATTTTGAAGAAATGAGGCAGGGTAAATAGTACTATACATACATATGTTGTAACTATATCCCTCTCTATTATTTTCCCTGAATTCATAAGGAAAATATTGTGATCGAGTTAAATTCAACCTTTCTCTAGAAGTATCCGTTTTGAAACTGCTTAAATAAAAAAAAAACGTCTGGACGTGGGTGTTGGCGAAAAATTGAAGTTCAAAATTGATACCTAGTTTAGATGTTATCATCGGACCCTGCAATTTATGCTTTTTTGCCTAAAATCAGCCAATCAGAATTGCAAGTTTACTAAGCCAACTTTACAGTTCTTTCGAGAATTCCTTACAAAATTGCTCCTGTTTTCCATTAATTAAACTATGGGTACCCATTCAGCTTAAATAGTTATAGCCATTTAATTATTCAAATATTTAATTTGTTTGTTTTTTTCAGGGAATTGCTTTTTATCTCATTTGCCAATTAATTAATTACTGCATTTCTTCGAGTCATTTGCACTCTCGCTTGGGGGTCGACCTGAATTTAATAACGTGGTTTTGATGTAAAAAAATGAGCCTTTCTGTAATAAATCTAAATTATTACTTTTGCCACTAATATCGGTGTCAAAATGGGAGCGCGCTGTAAGATGGCGCACAGAAAGGCTGGTGGCCCTTTCTGGCGGTAAGATAAATTATTTCAGTTCCTGTATCAGTATAAAGCCTATTCTAAGGCAAAGAAAAAATAAAAAAAAGTAAACAAATTTTAGGAGGTATGAAAAACGAGTGAGGCACTGCTTGCGAAGGAATACTTGATGAATACTTCAACGTTATTCGAAGACTTACATTGCGTCCTATTTATTTAGTTTTTTTAGCACACACATTTTAGAGTGAAAGTAGGAACTATTCTTTCTCCATTCAGCCATGCTGACGCTGGAGTTCCGCAAGGCAGCATACTAGGCCCCATTCTGTACACAATCTACACCCCAGACATACCAACTCATCCTCAAACTACTCTTCTCATCTATGCTGACGATACTGCCATCTTATCTACTAACAAAGATCCTTTAATAGCTCATAGAAACATACAGTCTCACCTCACCTCCTTAGAAAAATGGTTCAAAAAAATGGGCTATCAAACTGAACGAAACAAAATCTCAAAACTATTTCTTTCACTCTTCGACGCATCACTGTTCCTCCTGTCTTTTACAATCTAATTCCAGTAGTCAACGTAGTCCGCTACCTTGGGCTTTACCTTGACAGAAGACTTACATGGAATCCTCAGACTCGACTTAAGGAGGACAGAACTCAACAGACGCTTCCGACAACTGAAAAGACTCCTCCACAACAGATCAAAACTCACTCTAGACAACAAAAGTCTTATATGTGTAAGTATATTAAAGCCAGTTTGGGCTTATAGCATCGAACTGTGGGGTTTAACCAAACGCTCAAATCTCCAAAGGATTCAGTCCTTGCAGTCTGAAATTCTTCGCTCTTATAGCTGGACGCTCCTTTCTACGTCACCAATCAAACCATTCACCCAGACTTGAACATTCCTTTCGTCACACAAGTTGCTGAAAACACGATACAGAAAATTCCATTTTAACATTCAATCTCATCGCAATCCACTTGTGCAACATCTCTCTTCAAGAACATTTCCAGACAACACTTCTAGACGTCTTGAAAGCTAGGTGGCCTTGCGATCTCCTCTCTGATGAAGAGAGTCAGTAGAATGTAGAATGTTACCGTTGGGTAACTTCTCCACTCTGTTATACGAGTGTGATATGTTGCTTGTTGTTACCCTTATCGCTTATAACGCAATGCGTTGATTGTAACTAAAAATTTTAAATGATTTAAAAAAAAAGAAAGTTTTTTAGCGGCTAGAGATTGTTCGTTAGTTGTACGCTTATGATTATAACGGATTTATAATAAAATTAATTTTCTCAAACGCTTCATTAACTTAAATCAACAAAGTATGCAATCACAACAACTACAGAAATGTTGTATCAGTTACTGCAATTCAGTGTTATAATGCTGGTTCGAAATTGGCTTCAAAATGAGGAAATATCTGTGTTACTACTTCCAGAATAATATTCACAGAAAGACATGAGTGTTAAAACCAAATTTCTGAATTGAAAATCTGTGTTTTGGGGCATCTTGCAATCCCTTAACTTCCATCCTGTTAGTCTTTCTTATTCCAAATTCTCCCTAACTTCCGCCTACCAATATTTGGACACGAACAATGAAAAGACGCCGTTTCCAAACCTCCTGCTTACAGAATCATAAACACCTTTCTTCACCTATCCTACTTGGAAACGAAAAAGGAGAGCTTATGTATAACATAAACACTTTGTTATACCGCCAAATGGAAACTGGCCAAAACATTAATATCGATAACATCTGGGTGTGTAATGTTTACACATAAACAGACCTAGTTTTGTTATAATTTACAAGAATGTGCTCACAACAATGTAAACACAGCATACCAAATTTTGTAATCTTGATTTCATTATGGCAAGAATATTATTAATTTCTGATTAGTTTCACGATTTAGTAAACATTGTTATTTTCTTCTCTGCTCTATGGAATTTCCGCATTTCCGCTTGAGAGGATGTTAATCCACTGCGACGATAGAGAAACAGCTGACCTTTATTCCTACAGTTATCTTTAATCAAACAATTGTTGCAGGAAGGTTCTAACAATTTGTTGCGATAAAAGTGGCAGAACTTTACGATCTATTATTATATATGACCATAACTGAACTAGTTGGATTTATTTGATTTCAACTTAAAACTAGAGGAGTTTCTAACTGACTGTTAGGCTGCGAAATTCCATTAAATGATTGCTGTTAATCATTAAACATTATTTGTTTACTGGGCTCTTTGCAACTGCCTATCATTACATTTATATCGCCTACCGTTGTTGTGAGTAACGAAATTTACTTCTTGATTGCGCATTTGATTAACAAACATTTCATACGTAGGTTCAAGAATGATTTGTAAATAGTTTTCTTTTAATATTTAGTTGTAACTATTATTATAAGAATCTAAGAGTTAAGGTTGAGTTTTATTTTAGCTTCCCTTCGCCTATGTTTTCTATTAAAGGACCCACCCTTCTCACCGTAAAGATATTCCATCTGAGGCATCCTTAAGGGTATATTTATTAGGAGCTGACTAGGCTGTCCGTTTTCGGATAACTCCTGACTCCTTGAAACAGGTTTTCTTCCTCCAGAACTAAGCTGGAAGGTTCATTAGCTTCATTGGAAATCTTTTTTTCTGAGAATGTTAAAAATGTAAAAGTTGTAATACAATGACGACTATGTTCCTCTTTCTACTTGTTTCAACCTTTCAAGGGCGTGTCTCTTGATGAAGTATTCTTCTTCTTCTTCTTTCTTGGTATTACAGCCTTATACAGATACTTATTAAGGTTTTGCAGTGTAGGTTAGTCGGCCCTATGGCTAATCTCCAAAATAATGGAGGAACTTAGGTTTAAAGGGTTTACTCCGCTTTGCCGAAGCTATCTCCAAGGGAAGGTAGCCATTGGGTGTGTAGTGTATGTGCCTTAGTGTGTATGTAGGAGTGTAAGTGTAATGTGTCCCTATTTTATAGTACTGTGCTACGAAGCCGAGGGATTACAACACCCAGGAAGCTACATGCAACAGCGACCCCCTGCGGGAATTGCAGTATTCTCAGCCGATTTTCTACACACTGCATACATCCCAACCATCCTGAAATTGTTATTTCCTTCTTTGGAGCTGAAATGCTTTACTTTCGAAGCGATCAGGAATCAATAGAATCGTTTTTGCAACCTTGTTTCATTAACAGGAAAATTAAATTAAATAAAAAGGACATTACCTCTCTTCTAGTGTACTTCAACCCTACCCTCAGCGTTCAGCGAGTAGAATTTACAAACTGATACCTAAATAAAATAAAATAATAACTCCAGCCAATAATAAGATACAAACAGTAGGAGTAGAAATAAACAAGATATAAAAAAATGTATAAGTTTCTAGCCAATCAGAAGAATTACTGGAGGAGAGCAACGCGAATATCAAGGCTTAACCAGTTAAGCGCGTTTGACATGTATACACGTCAAACCAAATCTCTGTTACGGTGCGTTCGACGTGTATTCTCGTTGTGAAAAATATAAAATTGCCATTAACGAGATAAACTCGAAATTTTAATAAAATACAATAAGAATATAATTTGGTGGGATGTTTCCTTTATCTTACCAATAGAACTGCCAAGTATTTTATACGGAGGGGGTGGAGGGAGCCAGCCAAATGATAAGTGGTTGGTACATGTTTGGTCTCCTCATTAGAGATTGGGGAATTACGCACACAATTAGAAGCTCTCAACCCTCGTGCAATGCCGTTTTTACCTTAGATAGAGATTCAGACCTCAGTACGAGCATGATTTCATTTTTCACAGAATTCAAAGCTCTTTTCTTCCTTGTAAAAGCTCTTGCATCCCTAGTTAACTAGGCAATGCAGATTTTGAAAGAGCACAGAATGCTCTGTAATCTCAAGCCCCAGAAATTGCAAAAAAAGTGCTTGCAGTGACTATTAAGATGTTGTAAACTTTTGGTTGTTTTGCCCTGCGTTCGACGTGTATACACGTCATTGTCTGATTTTAATTCCGCATACTGTTCAGGGTTTTTAAAATTAAATTCCACGCTTAACTGGTTAAAAGAGTAAGAAACGAAGAAATTAAAAATAAAATGACCGTTTCAAAAAATGTGCTCGAGAAGATGGAGGAAAAGATACTTTGGTGGTAGAACGTGTAAAAAGAAAGGAAGATAGAAGAATAGCTAAGGAAATGCTAGACTGGGAAGCCGAAGGCAGCAGGAAAAAGGGCAGACCCGAGGAAAAGTGGATAGATGGTTCCGACAAAGCCTTCACGGTTACGGACTGAATGAAGAGGATAACTTGGATAGATCCAGTTGGAAGCTGAAATTAAAAGGAATGTATGGTCGAGGCAAACCTCAGTATTAAAGAACTAAAAAAAAAATATATATATACGAGTATATTATAAGAAAACAAAAATACATTATCTACTTGAAAAAAAAACAAAATGGTTCATACTAATCTGCTTGGGTCAATAATTTTATAGGATATAAAATATAAATGAAAAACAATTTTAAAAAAATACCTAAGCAGAAGGGAAATGAATAAAACAGATGTTTAAGAACTAAGTACAATGTTTAGGGATTATTTATATCGCTTTAAAATATAGACAATCTGGCATGACAGGGGTATCAATGTTCAATCCAGGGATTGGTTGGCTGTATTCTTTATCCCTCACTGGAACCCGCGGTGGTCACCTCATAAAGGATTTGGTTACTAAAGGATTTTAACTGTAAAACAGAATTTAACGTTTATTTTTTATGGAGATAGGAAATGACTGGCTTCAAACGGCAATTGGAGTAATTCAGCAATAAGTTTAATCGAGTTTGGCGCTGAAAATAAAAGAAGTATGTGGTTGAGGAAAACCTCAGTAATGTGGAACTCCTTTAAAAAGATTAAGCCGCTAGTAAATTTTCTGCATGCCTCTACCCCGGGGGCCATCCCAACAACAACTTGTAACGTACCCATTCTCTGATTTCCTCCCTGACAAAGCATTTGGCGATGCAGCCAAAAAAAAAATGTTATCCAGACAAGGTTATCGAGGCTCGTCTTGACAGGGTCCTTGTTTTTTGAATAAATTTCCCTGGACTTAGTTGGCAAAATGGATATCCGAGAAAATGAAGACAATGGAATGGAGTATTTTCCGCCTTATGATCTCGGAGAACACATATATATATAAATATAGAGGCTAGCTACGCCTGCAAGACTGTAGCTACCCTATTTAGGATTACCAAGATACCAAACTTCGTTTTCGCTTCGGAGATCCTGGCTCGCGCCTTGAAGCAGACAATGTAAAAAGAAATACATTAAGTGGTGTGCGATTATTAAAAATGTCTACTACTAAATTTTGTTTAGCAAAATTACGTAACCATTTCTTTACCACTAAATTTAAATTCCGTTGATGACCATATTTGTCCTTTTTGCGCTGTTCTTGTATGTGGTTTATTGGTTGCCGCTGTCATGATTGGCCCTGCTCAATGCGCGTGCGTGCCTCTTGTCTTCCTGCGGGACTGCTAAATATCGTTCCACCTCCCTCATTTTTACTCTCTGGGGAAATATCCTCTTAAGAGTAGTTTCAGTTCAAGTGTCTTCGCTCTCAACACTTCTCCCTGTTCAGAGTGGTAGCATAAAAGCAAGAAATATATCTCTAGAGAAGGTAGCGTTTGGCATGACCTCAAACTAAGCCATTAGTGCCAAACTCAACTTTCTACAATATTCTTAGAGCTTCAAAATCTTTTATGAATTGCATTAAAACTTTTTGGCAATAGATTTCGCAGGTTAAAAATACCTTGTTAATTCTCTTGCAAAGTGATACTAAATTCTATCCCCCCCAAAAAAAAAAAATCGGAACAATTTTTTATGCACCACCAGCTTAATTTTCTGAGATAAAAGGCATTCCTATCGGAATACCAGTTTTAACAGCATGAAAACGGCCTATTGGCTGCCTCCAAACTCATTCAACATCCATAGGTTCTGCAACGTCAGTTGATGTGTACCACTGTTAGGGCTAAGCCTCTCTCTCAGTGGAGAAAACTAGCTCTTCGCCACTCACTTGTCCAAGTTTTAGTGCTGGCCTGGATTACCCTCCCTAGGGCACAAAATAATTCTTCGGGAACTTCTATTCCGTAGGAGTTTTAAACTTTTATCTTTCCCAGAAGTATTCCTTAAAAAAATTAAACATTGTTAGCTTCAATAATTCTTTTTTTTTTACTTTTCATTACATGGTTCATCTTTTCGACTGTAAGCCAGTCAATCTCATAACATTACCTGGATTAAGTCGTGTTATCTATATTCGTAGTCATTCATAGAGCCTAGGTATCGTTTGTTTGTAATGCACTCAGCAAGAATTTGGATTTTTTCATATAGCATTTGATTCTTCAACATTTATTTTTAATCTTTGTTTTGGGAAATTGTTTAATTTTCTTACATTAATTTAAATTCTTCTTCTTTGCACAATAAATATAAAGAAACAAAAAATTAAACAGGTTTAAAGTTTCAAGGAAACATTTATTTTTTAACTAATTAGAAAAATTAATAAATTAAAATGGAAGCTGTTGAGAATTTTAATAGAATTAAATTTAATTTAAACTAAAGCTTTAATAATATACTTGAAATGATTTTGTCATTAAAGCTAAGTGACATTAAAACTTCCAAACGGTTAGAGATACCAAATGAAAGTTATGATTGATTACAAATCACGTTCTCAAATTATAATAATCATTTATCTTAGAGGATAGATTGTATCTCATCTGAGAACATTTATCATTAAACTTTAATTAGATACAGTGGCTACTGAAACCAGTGTACTGTAGATAAGTGATTTAACTTTTTCAATAAATCTGGATATCTTATTTTTCCAGACTACAATGCACTGATCCTTTCTAGAAATTTGTGGCTCCCCTTGCCAGAGCCTTCTAGAAGATATAATATCTGCTAATTTTCATAAACCGGAAGCGTTTTTATGAGGGTGTGACCTCATATACCTGGTAACTCTGCAGTTATTTAAAGTCAATTAGGGGTTTATTAAAGTTTTAATGTATTTCCTCACAGAAAGTGCACGTGCGAACACGTTTCAGGCCCAGCTTTTTTCAGATTCCCTTTAATTGACTAAGCCTCTGAAGGGAAAGCAACAGGGATTTTCCATTCAGACTGAGGAACACTAGATATATTTACTTAGACAGATTTTTCCTTGCCATAGTTCTTTGAAGTGGATCCAGAATTCAGTTCTGCAGATCTCTCCTCTTTTCTAAAGCTTCTCCTGGATCGGTAGCCTTTCGTGCAAAATGATCTAGGTCCACAAGAAAGAAGAGGCAAGAGCCGGTCCCATTGGCTTCTACTTTCTTGATGCCTTAAATATATTTCTCCTTTGTTGCGTGACTTAAGATGCAGAACCGTCCCCTTAAAGAATAACTCTGGTAGCCAAGTGGAAGAAAGAAGCAGTCAAGAAGCCCCAGTACATCTGCTTAACTAGTATCTTGAATTTTTAACAATTGTAGAAGATCTTATTTATCTTAGGAAAGAAATCTTAGGTAAGGAAGGAAACCTGTTTCTTGTCTTCCGCTAAAATCTTCCTCCAATTCACCATGGCGTCGTTTCATTAAAATTTGATTCGCTTTCTTCTTATAGAGGAGAAGCAGATTATAACCAACTAGAATTGCATAGTTATAAGCCATTCTCTAGGTCAGCAGTTAGCTACAGCTCACTGCCTTAGTTCTTTGAGGTATTGGAAAGGCTCCCTTGCGACGTCCCTTCTTATTACATTCCACTCCCTTATTTTAAAATTTAAATAACTATTCAATCTTAATACCTCTCCTAGCAATATATTAACCAATTCTTTAATGCATTATTTATTTGATACGGTTATTTTACTATTGGAGATACAGAATCCTTCGTACGGAGATTTTTTTTTTGTTATCCACTACTACAGCAGTTCATTTGATTTATTTTTTTCAGTGTATCTTTTGAATTTAATTCCTAATACTTTCAGCTACAATAATATTTGAGCCTGCAAAGAAAATAGATTAGAAACTCAGATTTAAAATAATAACTTCAAATTTGACGTCGTTCCAGCAAATACCCATTATTTTTGTACATTATTATTTGTATCTCTCGTTTTTTGCATTTAAATATGTTTAGCTTAAACTTAAACTAGTTAGCAAATATTATTCTGATTCTAACAAGTTTGTTAATAATATAAAACAATATTATTTTGCACAGGTCTGTTGAGGCTGCAACAGATCTATCAAAGTCTGAAGCCTGGTTCGGATTCATTTCAAGTGGAAACTGTGAAAAGGATACAGAATTTCTCGGAAGCGATTGACTTCCTGCATAGCGTTGAAGAATTATCAAGGTAAATGTTATTCTTAAATCTATTTTCTAAGTAGTTGTATCATAGATACGGTTTCAGGTAGCTACACAAGTAGGCGATCAAATCACCAATAAGAAGTGCAGCTAAATTTAATTTGACAAAATAAAGTTAAATTGTAGCAATTACACAGCATCGGACTTAACTGCAGAAAATTAGGCAATGGCCTAGAGTGCTAAATTTTAGGGGCGCCTTAGCTAGCTAAGTAAAATATTTTGTTCTGTAAGTAATGTTAAGTATTTTTGGTTATATCTAGATGGTTGCAATAAATTATTTGAAAATCAGTTAAAAATTTAGGACTTAACATTTCTCCTAACAAATTTCTGACTTTATATTTTAGAAAATTTAATTCTTAGTGTAAGCGTATTAACGTCAAGGATTAGCTGAGTGGTTAGCTGGATTTCGAAACCCGGAGAACTCGCGTTTGAATCCAGCTGCTGGCCCTTAAATTTTTTTCTTTTTTAAGGAACTTCTTACAGAAAGCTCTGTTCGGTGATGGACAGTGTTGTCTGAAATGTGAGAGAAATGCCTTACTTCTAAAGTATGGGTATGGGTGGGTAAGACTATGGCAGATCAGTTACCTAGACAACCATGGTTTAAGGGAACTATCATTAATAAATGGGTTGTTACGACAATAAGCAGGCTGAGAGCGAACCAAGCGGTGTGTGGATCGTATCTTCACAGGATCAACAAAAAGTCCTCTCCTTTTTGCGTAGATTGCAATGAGGAGGAGGATTTCAAACATATAATAATGATATGTCCACGTTATGTGGTAGAAAGGAAACGAATGTTTGACGACTAGTATGTTACAGGAATTTAGTGCACCATTTCGCTACGAAGACATAATATTCTCCACCAACATCTATGTGCTTAAATCTATAGCAGAGCTAGCAATGAAATATGAATGTATTTAAAAGTTATAGCCGATTAGAATGAATGGAAGAAAATGATTAGAGAAGGATTGCGTGATTTTAATTTCGGTTAAGCTATAAACATAGAGTACTGATCCATGCATTAGTTGTAGTATATGTAAATAGTTGTATATAATAGAGGGGTGAATGTGTGAAGCGAATGTATTTATAAGTAAGAATGGAGAGTGAGTGATATTCTAGTGATAAGCACCTAGACGATGTACGTGTACCGTACACCTAGGCTGTTTGGCGAAAGCCAATGCCAAAAAAGAAAAAGACAAAAAGAAAATTTTAGAAAGGTCAAATTTCCTTAATTTGTCTTTTGGGTTTTACAAAGAATGTATTGGTAATAAGAATAAATTGTGTCCCACACATTTGGGGTTAAACAAAACAAAGAAACTCTTAAGAAACTTGAGGAGCAGGTGCAGGAGAAGGTCTTGTGAATTAGCACACCAACATTTTTGCGAAACTTTGTATTTACTTAGAGCGTCAATCTGGGTGTACCATTACAATACGTAATTCACGGTTATTTCATATTTTGGGGGATGTTCCCTTAAAATAGCTCAGTTAATTAATTTAAATAATTAATTTTTGATTAATTACTCGAGACTTCTTCAAAGACGTGAGGTCAGTGTTGCATTGCACAAAGATGCTATAATTTATAAAAACATATTTAGGAACACATTTACATTTAATTTAAAATAAGGAATAATATAAATTTAATCCTTTGAGAAAGTGAATACTCGAACTTTTTTAAAAGAAGGACTTCTTTAAAAACTCTTACAAAGTTTTGAATGTATTACAAAAGCATTTCACTACCTCAAACTTAGCACTAGTTATTTTAACTCACTTAAAAGCATTACCACGCCACAATACTTAAATTTAATCTTTATTCGGGTAGCGTAGCTCTATTTACAGTACCTAAGTTTGAACTCCTTCTCCTTAGAAAGGCTATTCTGTCGAACAATGGACTACCATGTAATGGGAGGCCAGTGTACTTGACCAACACCTAACATTCTATTACTAGTTCTATTATACTGTTCAAATCTTCAAAATGGCTATTACTACATTAAAATAAATTTAAATAACAAAATCCTTAAGGAGGGATTTTCAACTGTAGCCAGAGAAAAACCTCATCACCCAAATTTATTGGGCCTTCTTTGATTCCTTGAAATTGATAGTACAATTTATAAATGTTGGAGATAAACGGTAGTGTGAACAGACAAGAAAAACTGTGCACGGAAAGTTCTTTTGATCTTTGACACTTTAATGTTGTGTTTGGTGTTATGACCGAAGAACCGAATCCTCGCCAGACAATACGTGCAGCACCGTTTCTTCTTCATCTTAAAGAACCTACAAAGACTATCCTCAGCAGGCTCTTGAATTGCATGTGTTTATTTAATTTATGATGATCCATGAAGAGGTCTACGATCATCCGAATTGACGCAACGGTCTTGTTTGAATTGCAGTAAAGTTTGGTCCTTTACTTTTTCGCTGCTTCTAACCGTTTCTTCTCTCCACTAGTTCTGAAACCTGTTTCGCAAACGTTCATCTTATACAACAATCTTACTGCCCTACAGAACGGTTCAAGTTAAATAAAAACTGTACATGACCTATTCCTAAAGATTTTATTTTGGCTCCAATTTTCGAAAATATTTCTAAACCGACTTAATAGTAATTAGTCTGTAATGGCTATCAAAATATGTGACGATTTTAGCAAAATGGTTTCTCGTCTGAGATCTCAACAGGACAAAAAAATATTGTGACAGCTTCACCTGAATGACTGTAGCAGGCCTGTCTATGCCTAGTAAGAGGTTTCAAATTTCGGTTTAGCTTCTCTCCTACCTCTTTTTTAGTCTAGAATCCTTCCGTTCTTTGTGCTTAACTGCGATGGACTTGTCAATGCTCCAGAAGCTATCCTGTCGGAAATAAGATCTAATTTAGGATTTTTTTTTTTCTCAGCTCATCACGTAGTTTATGTATGCTCTGATGTACCTGGAACTAATGGGAGCTTATCTTATTTAAGAGTTAGATTCTGTTTGTCAGTATAACACCCGAAACTGCGGAAAAAACTAGAGAATTTTTATGAATATAAATTATTCACGTCCGAGATTGAGAATTGATTATGTTACTTTTATTTTATATATATATTTATTATGATATACTTATTTATTATGATTATATTTATTTTTTTCAAGAATTGTCCTCCTTTATGTAATCGTATATAATATATATTTCAAGGGAGATGACATAATAAAAGAAATTGTAAGACTACATCTTTTAGAATAGAGGAAGAATAGTCATTTCCTGATACTGTATGCCCTTCGGGAATTTCCGGAAGAGAAAGGCACTATCAGCAGTTTTAGTTGTTTGCTATTTCTGAAGGTTTGAATGATTTCTTACTTTCTTCAAGTTCTGTTGGTTATGTTACCTAACAAGTGGTTTCAAGAGTATTTTGTTGTATCCTTAGCCATCAAGCCGGAATACAAAAAAAGAAAAAATAAAGGCAGCAGTCTGACAAATAAACATTTGTTTTAATTCAGTATTTCAATGAAGATTGTAGAAGAATCAATTTTAAAGGTAAAAGGTACAAAAATAAAAATAAAACATACATTTAAACTCTAATCTGCACTTCAGGCGAGAATTTTTGTGGGCAAAGAACTTAGGCTACCTTTAAAAAGGCTTCTTCTATGGATGCCGCAGTCAGTGAAGAGGACAGTTATTACGAGGGTCGTTTGAAAAGTTCGTGCAAAGTCAGAGAGATAGCACTACTGGCGCGTATCGAGGTTATGTTTAGTTAGTAGCATCTCTTGGAAGAACACACACCAAGTTTCAGCCAGATCGGTCTATTTCTTTGTGTTTAGCATTCGTTTGAATCGAGGAAGTCGAGTGATTTTCAAAAAATGGACGAAAAAGAATTTCGTGTGTTGATTAAACACTACTTTATGAAAGGCAAAACGCCTCAGGAGACTAAATAGAAGCTTGATAAACATTATGGTGACTCTGCACCTTCGATTAGAACAGTTTATAAGTGGTTTCAAAATTTTCGGAGTGGCCATATGGGCACAAGTGACGCTGAACGTTCTGGACGCCCTGTTGAGGTTACTACTCCAGAAATCATTGATAAAATCCATGATATGGTGATGGATGACAGAAGAGTGAAGGTGCGTGAGATTGCTAGTGCTGTGGGCATCTCGAATGAACGGGTACATAATATTTTGCATCAACATTTGGACATGACAAAGCTATCCGCAAGATGGGTGCCGCGATTGCTCACGCTTGACCAAAAACGAAATCGTGTATGTAAAGTGTTGCAAGGACGGTTTGCAGCTGTTCCAGAAGAATCCGCAGGACTTTAAGCGTCGTTTCGTCACTGTGGATGAAACATGGATACATCACTACACTCCTAAGACCAAAGAACAATCTAAACAATGGGTTACCAAGGGAAAATCTGCGCCAAAAAAGGCGAAGACCGTTCCTTCGGCCGGAAAGATTATGGCGACTGTCTTTTAAGATTCGCAAGGAATAATCCTCATCGACTATCTGGAAAAGGGTAAAACTATTATTAAAGGTGCATATTATTCATCGTTATTGGACCGTTTGAAAACCGAGCTGCAAGAAAAACGCCCACGATTGGCCCACAAAAAAGTCCTTTTTCCATCACGACAACGCACCAGCTCACACCTCAGCAGTTGTGGTCGCAAAATTAATTAATAGAAATAGGGTTCCAACTCGTTTCACATCCCCCCTATTCTCCAGACTTGGCTCCCTCGGACTACTATTTGTTCCCCAATATGAAGAAATGGCTGGCGGGAAAAAGATTTTATTCAAACGAGGAGGTGATTGCAGAAACGAATGGCTATTTTTCAGACTTGGACAAATCCTATTATTCGGAAGGGATCAACAAACTAGAGCAGCGTTGGACGGAGTGTATAAGCCTAAAAGGAGACTATGTTGAAAAAGAAAAAAGGTTTACCCCCAAAAATTAAGTAGTTTTTATTTTTGCACGGACTTTTCAAACGACCCTCGTAGGTTTGAAGAATAGCAAGTTTCAAACTTATTCAGTTAACTGCGATGCTGCATGTTTTTACTTTTTCGCGGTTTTCTTCAGCCATCTTTCTAGATTTTGTTTTAATCACGCATTGATACAAAAGCAATTTAAATGCTATCTATAACCTTTGGTTTGATCATTACATTACCGTCGTTATTTATTTATGCGAATATAATGAATATAAAAAAACAACGAGAAAAATGTTATAAGAAGTGATGAACATTCCTACAATTTAAGAGGCAAAAATGACTTACATTTGCCTAGAAGGAGATTATTTACAAGGCATGATGGCAGCCAGGATGTTCAACAAAATTCCTTAATCAATAAGAAATACAGATAAAAAGGCATTTCAGAAAATTATTAGACTTTTTATTGAATAATACATTTTATGAAAAGGAGGACTTCATGACTAGAGATGAAATGTTACCCACTTCAAAGTTGAGTGAACTAACATTGTTTGACGGATCAGTCCAAAGTTTATTATAACTAGTTTATTATGATTATTATGACGAGCCTATTGTATGTGAAATATGTGTACAGGCAAAATATAATATATTCTATTCTATTCTATCATAGTTCTAAAACGCAAATGACGACAAATGCTTTTGTAGTAGTTGAAATAAAGCAAGTGTTTACAAAATATCAAATAAAATGTATAATTTTACTCATATTTTGTTTGTTAAAAAAATCGACAACCCAAAGCAAATAACCACATTTAGACTTTCCTTCAGATAAAGCACACTTGTGTAAGGTTTTGTTCAATTATGTTTGTTAAAAGAGACTTCCATAACACTTGTTTCGTCCCGTTTTACCCGTTAAGCCAACTGAATTTTTAAGATGTTTAGTTTAAAATTTTGAAAACTTAACTCTTGAGCAAATGGGCATTAGTGCCCCAAGAGGTAGTACTAAAAAAAAAAAAAAAAAAAAAAAAAATGAACAAAATTTGACCCACGTCTCAAAAAAGGTTCGCCATCCCTGCACTAGCTCATCACCTATCCTACAGCGTGCTCATTTCGTTGCTACATGAGCCCATTGTGACATTGGGTTGCAGTAGATATTTCTCCATGCCAAATAATGTTTCTATTTTAATGCATCTCCTTGCTAAAGATGCACGTTTATGAGTGTGAATATAGTAAAAGCCCTCTAAATTATCAGAGGCGGTCCGCTCCCAAATCTACGACCAAGTTAGCATTATGTTTTACATTCCAAAAAGTAAAACAAATTCAATAAAAAGTCTAATAATTTTCTGAAATGCCTTTTTATCTGTATTTCTTATTGATTAAGGAATTTTGTTGAACATCCTGGCTGCCATCATGCCTTGTCGGACGTAAACAATCTCCTTCTAGGCAAATGTAAGTCATTTTTGCTTCTTAAAGAATCCAAGTAGTCTGTTACGTGATTTTCTTATCCACTTCGACTGTTGTCGAATTAATGCTAGTAGAATAAGAACAAGCAAATAAAGCTCAAATCACTTAAACAAGTATCTGTTTAATAAAACAAAGTCTGGTAGCCTTAGAGTAATAAACAAGGCATTGAATGTAGTTACTTTCTTTAAAGACATATTTATAAATCGTAAAAGGAACCTCTTCAAATGATGACATTCTATTTACTTTAAGAGAAAATAACAATACTGTAAAACACCAAATAACAACGTAGGTATACATACCTGAATGAAGTTGAAACGTAACGTGAATGCGTGACTGAGCTAGTATAAGTGTGTCATTACAAGGAGTATCTACGAAGCGGCGCTTGTTGCATTCATAAGAGAGTGTAATATCTTAAAATATTATTACC
Source organism: Rhodnius prolixus (assembly GCF_049639745.1). NCBI lineage: Eukaryota > Metazoa > Arthropoda > Insecta > Hemiptera > Reduviidae > Rhodnius > Rhodnius prolixus. Next base: position 21,382,411 of record NW_027411592.1, read on the forward strand.
ATCTTTGCAGGGGGTAAACTACACTCTCCCATTCACAGTCTCAGCGTGCTTCTTAGGAGCAGAAAGGACAGAAATATAAGAGCACATCTGGCAATTACATATAACACTCTCGTGCTGTTGTTAACTGTGCTACCATGTTATTCTAATTGTATAGACTGTATAATGTTTAAGTAAAGTATTTAGAACAATTACTATTACCTTCATTGTGGTTATTATTATTATTCTAATAATATATTAGCGTAATTGGAGACTTCAAAACTCGCTGGAGGCGCCCTGAAAAACAAAATGGAAAGAAGACTCAACCAGAACTTTATTCTGCCAAACTTCTGAATGACTCATTCGCCACCAGCCGTGTGAGAAAGAACCCGGTCGATCCGCTTTATTTATAATATTAATTCTTCAAATTTGCAAAAATTGTAATTTTTTTTACTGTACAGTTCCTTCTCTTGCCATTAAAGTAGTAGTGGAGTATGATCGACTGAAATTAATCGATGTAATGTAGTTTAAAATATCGATTTATATTGAGTAGGAAATTATAAATGTGTATATGATTAAGTTGACTTTTTGTTGAAGGTATGATGGTTAACTGGTCAACTATTTGGTTACATTCAGTTAGTTGCATTCTTGTGTAACCAAATTTTAAGAGGAAAACCTCAAATTTCACTTTTTATTTCTAGATGGGGTAATAAGTACGTGGTTCTGGACTGCCCGACGGAAATGGCCAAGGAAATAGTTGTCACCCACGTCAGAGATATCGCCATGGGCAAGAGGACCTATCATTATCTGTTAAGTGGTCTTGTGAGTAAACTTTATACTTTTATTTTAGATATTAATTGTTTTAATTGCAAAATAATTTAATCGCAAAAACATGTTTGGTTAAAATTATGGTAAGATATGCGCGTAGCAAGACTCACAAGAAACATATCTGCCAAGAAAAAACACTGCTTCAATATAACCAATTTTCTGCGCTGTTTCATGCCACGAGCAAATATTGGATACACCACTTCTAATGTGCGTCTAAATCCATTTGATTTTACCGCACAAGTTTGCGCTGATCGCTGATCTCAGTATTTAAATAATCTTTAGTAACTTTTGGAAGATGTCCATCAAGGGAGTACTTACAACGTTAATTTTTATTTCAATTAATAAAACTTGACGTTTTTTTTTTTCATTAATCTTTTGACTATTGATCACAGATAATGGCTTTGACAGTGACAAATAGGCTTATTCTACAGCATCTTCAACAACCAGAAATGGAAGATAAAAACAGAAAGTATAAAATTGACGCCTTTACTACAAATCTTACAGGAACTGGTTGCTTCATTGATATTTTCCTCGCGTCAATGTTGTCTGCACTAAAAGACTCACAATTCTTGCTAAACACGTCACAGACTCTTAAGCATCTTTACACTGCACCCGATTTCTATCTATTAACAATAAATAATTGTTTACAAATCTTAATTGATAAATTGATTTGGGCCGGATAACTTCTTGATCTACCTAGACAGCTCTCAACCATTTCTTTTGAAAATTATTTCTCTTATTGTTACTAAACGCTCTCCATTTTCGTGCAAACATATTTTATATCTTCAAACTCAAGTAATTGGACAAAAGACCCAACCTACAGATTTAATGATTAATAGTTTATTGCCACTTGTTACAATCAATCTAAGTTAAATGGTAAACTATTCTTTACTATGCAAATATTTCGTATATGAAAATGGCCAGCAAAAAGGTCTGTGACATCTAATTAATTCTAAACAGTATTAATAAAAATTTAATGCAGTAAAATTACTTGAATGATATCATTATTATAATCTATGAATAAAACGCGTAAGCTTTTTCGAACGTTTCTAACTCGTTGATATTATTACTACGTATAATTTCCATTGAAGTTGTAGTTTAATATTTTTTTAATTATCATTTAACTTTTAAAATAATCAATAATGCAATTTTCCGGAAAATTCCAAACCTTTAAAAGTCGATACTTTAAAGTTGCTTATCTGCTTTATAGATTTTCTTAACATTTGGGATACGTAAGCAATACTTTCATTATAACTTGATATTGCGTAACAGCGGAACTTTATCTACCATTGGAGAGATTGTTTAAAGTGATGCCTAGAATTGCTGTTTCCAAATCTTCGCAAAAACAATCTTCTTCGTCAAACATTTCGAATAAAAATGGAAGGTATTTTTTGTAGGTAAACATCAATTTCGTATTAGAAATTAAACCGCGAATACGTTACTTTCACTTAAGAAAAGTAATTAAAATTAAACGGCGATTACAGTACTTCTCCCAAAATGGGTAAAGAGAAATTAAACAGCGAAACCGACAATACTTGTCCTGCTATTTCTTCTTCCTGTCAGATTTTATTGAAATGGGGCGAAGATTTACCGAGAAAACTATTAAGAACTATTTCTTAATATTGTTGTTCATTCTTTTTGGTGACTGATTCATAGTTTCAATAGGATGAAAAAATAATTGCCATTTCAGTCGAGTAAAATTTATTTTGCCGAGCTTTCGACCTAGGGACTAGGTCATCTTCAGGGCTGTGGAACATATTTACAGTTTGTTAACAATGATTCTGTTGAAATGAATATGTATAATAAAACGAAATTTACAAAAATTATTTACCTAGTTTAGAAAGTAATACATTTACATTTCAGGGTTGGTGTGTCTTCTGACTTGTCTTTTCATTGACTGAGTGTGATCGGTCTATGTGTAATATGTGTTAGGTTGTGTGGAAGTCAGTGTTGCCAATTGTCAAGTATTTTGTAGTAAGTTTGCTTATATGTTGTTTAAATTGTTCGTGTCTGTTTTGAAATTTAAACTGTTTTCTGTCTTAGATATGTATATCATTTCTAGCATAACTATTTCTTAATAGTTCAAGAGGGGGACCATCTTACGTGGAGGCGAACTACTTTCTTAAAGTATATACCCAAAAAGCCATAACTAAGAGCTATATTTCGAATTGACTGAGAATTCATTCATGAAAATCAGTTCACGCGTCGATAATTTGAACGATTTCATTACTTCCCGTTAGTAACTGTAAGAGCAGGGTGGCACTTTAATGTCACGTACGGAAGCTCTAACCACTTCTTTCTGCCAAAGTTTATCAAAATCGTGATAAGAGTTATTTGCACCTAATAAATGTTTAAGATGGGGTCGTACATAAATGAGGCTAACTCCTCCCTCACTCATAGAAAGTACAGCACTCAGATTCCCCATAAGGCACATCTACACGAAATTCCGAATCGAATGACACCTCATTCATGAAAATCGGTGAGCGCGTTTCGGCGCTACGTTGTTTACAAACTTTTTTTTCAAAATTTATTAAATCTATGTGTTTGCAAAATAATTTCTCCTGTAAACAAGGATTTGCCCTATATTTTAAAGAAAATTCGGGAATTTTATGTTTGATAGAAATAGAGAAAAAAAAAATTTGTCAAATTTGGGTGATTTCCAACATTACGCTTTTTAAGTGCAGTTTTTGACGATCAACACTAATGCACCTATCGGAAAGTTCTAATAAAATTGAACTTAAAGTATGCAACTTCGTACGCTATGCCTCTTCAACATATTTCACTTTATTAATCACCTGTAATGTGGCTACCATCAATAACATTATAATGTAGTATTGTCACAAATTCTTTAAAATTTGGCACGAATATAATATTTTCTCTAGAAGTTAAACTAAACAATGAAAATGGAACAGTAAAGTAGAGAGTATTTGTTCGATTCCCTTACTTTATTATCCACTTTTTTGCTATCATGACTTTCTCTGATTGTATTCTATTGTCTTACTGACAGAAAATCTGCTATTAGTTGCCGTCAGCATTTTATGACTGACCTAATAAATCCGGCTTACCATTTTTATGCTGAACAATTTCTTATTGATAAGTTCAGATGCCATCGTTGAAAAATGTTTTAAATCAGCAGTTATTGAATCATTTTTAGCCCGCCCCATTGTATTCTATTTCCATATCATTCCACATTTCTTATTTACTCGAATCCTCGTATGAGTTAAAAAAATAAAATAAATTGAGAACAATACATTTGCTCATGCATTAAAATAAAACGAAAAATGTTTTCTAATAATATATTTAAGTCATTACATTTTATTCATATGATTACTTTAATCAATTAACATGATAAATTCTATCATTATCTATTGATTTAATGTTTTATAAAGTATCGTTGCCTCATGAAAATATTCAATTCAAATCGTGAATGCGGTTACGTCATTAATTTTTGACACATATATGGTCACAATTGACATAAGTGATTATGCACAAGTTAGCTGATATAGCTTTGCTTCTAACTTTTGACATTATTATTATTATTATTATTATTATTGGAACATGGGGTGCTTCTGAATTCTTTGGTACTTGAAAATAATCGAAGAAAATCAAGCATGGAGAGAGAGAAGCTGAATTCTGGTATCAACCGACACCAGTACTCAAGCATGGAGAGAGAGAAGCTGAATTCTGGTATCAACCTACACCAGCACTCAAGCATGGAAAGAGAAGCTGAATTCTGGTATCAACCTACACCAGCACTCAAGCATGGAAAGAGAAGCTGAATTCTGGTACCAACCGACACCAGCACTCAAGCATGGAAAGAGAAGCTGAATTCTGGTATCAACCGACACCAGTACTCAAGCATGGAGAGAGAGAAGCTGAATTCTGGTATCAACCGACACCAGTACTCAAGCATGGAAAGAGAAGCTGAATTCTGGTACCAACCGTCACCAGTACTCAAACATGGAGAGAGAGAGAAGCTGAATTCTGGTATCAACTGACACCAGTACTCAAGCATGGAGAGAGAGAAGCTGAATTCTGGTATCAACCTACACCAGCACTCAAGAATGGAAAGAGAAGCTGAATTCTGGTATCAACCGACACCAGTACTCAAGCATGGAAAGAGAAGCTGAATTCTGGTATCAACCTACACCAGTACTCAAGCTTGGAGAGAGAGAAGCTGAATTCTGGTATCAACCGACACCAGTACTCAAGCGTGGAGAGAGAGAGAGAGAGAAAGAAAGAAAGAAAGAAAGAAAGAAACTTTTATTTTGTCCTGGGACAATATCCCTTAAGGACAACAAACAAAATTTAAATTACAAAATTATTTACAATAAGTTCTCTATAAGTAAAAGCAATATAAAAGTAAAATTATTATAACAAAAATTACATTGAAATACACTTAATTAATAGATATAAAACTAAATAATAAATTCTCTAATGAGAAGCGTCTTCTATGAAGGACTGCATTAAGAAATCATACAATGCATTTTTAAATGAAGCTATTGTACTTTTATGAATTAATGTAAGAGGTAAAGAATTCCAGAAAAGAGAAGATTGCACAAGAAATGAATTTTTATAGGTAACTGTTCGATATGGAGAAATATAAAATTTGAAATTAGCAGTTCTGGTATTTTTTAAATCTAATTGGGCCTTCCTAATAAACAGATTAAATAAATATTCAGGACGTTTATTTTTTAGAAGCATAAACAGAAACCTTCCCAATAAATACTTCCTTCTATACTTGACATTCAGCCAATTAAAAAAAATAAAATGAGGAGTAATATGCTGAGAGAGAGAGAGAGAGAGAGAGAAGCTGAATTCTGGTAACAACCGACACCAGTACTCAAGCATGGAGAGTGAGAAGCTGAATTCTGGTATCAATCGAATAAATATGTGTAAAGTTTGAGTCTAAAACCCCCACTAAAATATAATATTGTGTTTTTCAGTTTTTAACTTGTAGCAGTTCTTAAGTAAAAGGTTTAACTTAGCATGTGCTTAATAACTTAGGAGCGAAAAACAAGATAAAAGGTGAAAGTCCACTTCCATAATTTTGAACAAAAGTGCAGAATATCTACATGAGATGCTAGGAGCAAATTCAGCAGACTGTCCATTGGTTTACAGCTTACTGTTCCTTGATGTTGCCTGTAAAACGATAAAAATGCCGCGTTGGCTTAGACCTATTAAAGACGAGCTAAGATGTATTGTGGTTCTGGGTTCGATACACGGTATAGGCTATGGATTGTATTTAATATTCAATATGAGTAACTTATAGTAAAGTATGTTTGCTATCCGCCTTCGTACGTGACATAATTGGAAGTAAAACCGGCCTGAAAAAATAGGTATTCCTTTCCTCTCTTTAATTCTATGATAATAATAAAAATGGTGTTTAGGATTAGCCGGTAATAATCAATACAACCTGATATCACTATTGATGGAAACGATAAGACAGTTATATATAATTTCTAGCCAATCTCAAGGGAAATCAACTCTCTCCAGAGAGGATGTAAGGATCAAACAAATCTTAAGGATCATGATATCTCTTTTCAAGAGGAAAGTATTCTTCTACCTCCTTTCTCTCATCCTGTGGCTTTGCTTCCTCCCCTCTCCTCCTCCTCGTCCTTCTTCTCGTATTTTTTGTTAGAGGTGTACTCCTCCTCCTCAGCCCAGTCGTCTCTATAAAACAGAACACATCGTAAATTCTCCTTTTCTTTTTGACATCGTTCTTGCTAACATTCCCTTCTTAATACTACACAGTTGCCCAAAAGTTTTATACATATATATGTTTATTTTTTAATATTTAACATAAAATGTAAACTTAAGAAAATTCTTTTGGTACATTTTATCATTCGTTAAGATTTTTTCAGTTCTTAGTACATATTACTAAATCTTTTAAACAATTTATTTCCTTGAGCATATGACATAATTTGGTATCTCAAACAAGTCTTGTTAACTGACTTTATTGACTTTGTTTATACACTTATAAATTACATACATATTATGAATAAAATTTAAATTAAAGTGCAAGAACATCTTTGGTCCTTGGCGCTAGAAGCCTTTTTGTGAGCACTGCCGGTCTTCGTTTAGTGGTACAGGCAACATTGTCCATCACCAGGCATGAGCTGTAAGAAACTCCTTGGTAGAGAGAATCAAAAAGGCAACATTTGGATTCGAACCCGGGATCTATGCGTGGGAATGCAAAGCACTAAGCTCTGAGCTAATATCTTCCCTATTATTATTATCCAAATTTACTCTCGTCATGCATGGTGCGAAATGGCAGTCACCTGGAAATCGGCAATCCCCAGGGACATTAGCGCCAGATTATTGTTATTATTACTATTATCTTTAATTTTACGCCATGCAGATAAAAAAGAGAAAAGAAATCTGTTGATGTAACTTAATTTGCAAAAGGAACCATCTTGGTGTGCTCTTGCCGAACTTTATGGCACAACTTCCTGCAAAGTAATAATATATCTTCTTTCAAACCCATTTTTCTTCGTTAATGCAACTAGTTCTGGAGGCCCAGATGACCACAGGGACCTCATAGACAAGGAAGGTACTATTCTATTCTATTTTTTATTATCTTTTTCTTTTTTTTGTCGAATATATGTGAGGCAGTTATTTTTGCTGCCGACACTCTAGATTTAGAAGCTTGTACTTGCTACATAGGCATAGTCAGAGATATCAATCAAATGTACTTGACCTTGCTCTTCGGCATTCAAGGCTCTGTAGATGATGGTTCGGTCAGCACGAGACGTCTTCTGTGGACAAGACTTTGGAGGTCTTCACGGACCAGTGGAGGGTTGTACGTGAAGTAAGAAGAAGTGCACCGCAACAGGTTAGGGTTTCTAGCGAGATGCACTTTCTATAGGACATCTTACCTCGTCATGTACTTGCACTTAGGGACGAGCGACGTGCAAGCCACTAGCCGAATGATGCACATTCGAGAGTTCACATCAAGAACAGAGTTTCACCGCCTATATCTGGTATATTTGAGTACGAGTAATGAGTCGCCTCCACAATGTGCGCCAAATTTTACATCGAATTCTGTACTCCAAATTGATTAACCAACCTCTGATGTTGATGAAACCGGAACCAGGGATTCATGAGACGTGCGAGCTATGTTAAGAAGGATTAAGTCAGAGATGTTATCCATCACTGCGAGCCTAACTACATTTTTATCAAAATTATTTAGAGTAAGGTTTTCTAAAGCAAAATGGAAGAGTTCGCGTTTTATTTTGGTATGTGCACTGAAATTAACATTTAGTTTGAGGGCGTCGATATTAAAAAAGGATTTCAATCAACACTACAGCACCAAATTTTTAGAGATATAAAGTCGTTTTTAAAAGCTTACATAGTTTACATAGAGTTACATAGATTTTATAACATATCAACTCATCAAGAATCTTTTAATTTTTTGGTCTTCGATCAATTCTCTCAATTTTAGATAGCCTTGATGAAAACAGTGTGACAGCAACGAGCGCAAAAAGCACATCAAAAAACCACTTGGTGTATTTAAGTAACCGAAATGTAGAATCGTACTGTGACCAATTAATGAACTGAATCCGACTCTAAGTAATCAATCCATCTAATAGAAACGTAGAGGTATTTCTAAATCATTTGGTACACGCTACCAAATTGATCGTTAGGGGTCCTGGGTAATTCTCAAGCCCTAATTGTTACTAAATAGGCATTCAACTAACATCACTGTGGTGCATCGACTTCATTTTGACACAGAGTCGCTCAGTTTCAAATTCGCAGCAATTGGGATTCCTATCTTTGAAAAATTATGTAAAAAATGATAACTAAATACAATTTATATGTCAACGCACAATCTTTAGCTTTTGGTTTGATCATTTCACAAAATTTCTTGCCATGTAGTAAATGTTGAGTTAACATTGGTTACGAGTAGCTAATCATTTTGTGATGTGATAACAGAGGAAAAATATATAATTTTTAATTATAAAAATTATAACTGGTGGTGCCAGTCAGACGCTAGTATTTAGGTCCAGTGCCGCGGTCAGTGCACGGGCAAAAAGGGACCGCCGCCAAAGACACACCGCTTTCAAAAGGGCCATTTATACGGTCAGTATACAGTGACCACCTGGCTACAAACACTCAAAGGACCGAATACCTGGCTACAGCCCTTTGATAACTTCCAACACCTGTCACCGGCCTATTCAAGACTAGGGTCAACACACGGCAAGAGATGTTTGAGTGTGACCCGTAATTACAAGACTTGTCAATGTGTGGTCATGGCTATATATGGTCTCGCTACAGGAAGTGGGAATCAGTCGAGGATTATTCTTCAGTATTTTACCAGCGTAACATCAAGATTCTACCAGCGAGTTACACCGCGAGCGCGTCCCTATCTAAGTATTTAAACATATATCTATTTAACGTCATTGTAGTTGTGCATTCTAGTTACAATTTAAATCATTTTAAATTATTGTAGTATATCTTTACAAACGTCTAAATTATTGTTAATATATATATTTATTTATTTTCGTAAACTCGTAATTCATATTCCGAATATCAACTCATTAAAATCTCTAACCATTTCCCGCATCATAAACCTCCTCTTCAAGTCATCTGAACCCTTTACAATTTTATATCTATAGTTTCAAATTAAGACCTAACCATTAATTTTTACAGAAATGCAGTGTTCACTGATTTCTAGTCTGCCTATAAGAATAAAAAATACAGTAATGCTGTAAATACTCCGTCTATATTGCATGGGTTCATTGAGGAAATCTTATTGGATGGTCCTAACACCCAAAATAAGGATAAACCTCCATGTTAATACAAAATGTTTGCGAAATGTAATGCGAAAAGTTTTTTCAAATTAAGTGATTGCACTGGCTTTACTTTTGCAAAAAGAAAATCGACTTTTCAAACAAAGACTGGTATAACATTTTGTTTTGTTGGAGAGAAAAAGCGAGAGATATTGTGCGGTTGAAAACCACCTGCGTGCAGCTCATATTTCATACAAAGCCTAAACAACAAGTGGTAGCGAACCGGGTGCTGTGGCTGTTGGATTTCCAGACTTATTAGTATTATCGTACAGTGAGGACATGGCATTACTATTCCCACTGTTGTCCCTAAGTACATATTGTCCCATAAAAAATACAACTGTCCAATGTTCTGTCGCATACTAACCCCTGGCTACATTGGTTTAAACGAACATAATTCTGGATACAAATAATTTTGTGATTTTGATGATTTAGTGATTTGTTTTTAGAGTCGATTAAAAAAGCAAAAAACAAAAATTTAACGACAATTCTTAAAAGATGCGATAAAAAATAAATTTCAGACTGAAGGACCAACGTACCATTCATTCTAAAAAAGTTTGATGAAACCATCTTACAATTTTTTTACTTTATTTTCAATTGAAATGTCTTTTTTTTTTAATGTTCTTTTTAAAGGTGCTCAAGATCTATGGTCCTTCGCACCTGACAATGTTGCTGAATGACACTACACTAGTTCATTCTAAACTAAAACTATCATTCTAACAAAAAACACTCATGCATATAAATACATTCATCCAAATATCGTAAATACAATCACACACATTAAATCTAGCTACAATGCATTTGTTCGTTCAGTCATTTTAAGTTTACTTATACTTATAGCAATTAGTGTGAAATAAATAACTACTTTTTAAAATCTGAATGGCTGAAACACTATTAACAACACATTTTGATTTCCCAAATTACTGATGAGAAGTCACAAAATAAAATTTCGTTTAATAATTAATTGTATAAATATTTACTGCTCAAATATTGTGAAGTTCTAGGGCTCTGCCTAAAGTGCTCTTTTTCTGAATAATGCGCTTTTTCCAGCTCAAAAATAATTAATACTAATTAAATATTTTATTAAAACGATCTCCTTAACTTTCTTATTTAAGATTTAGTCAATTAAGAGCGATCTCAACAGAAAAATTGTAGAGTACCTACTAAATCTCAGCATTTATCTGTCAACGAATATATAAAAAAAAAATAATAAGATTCATTAAATTCTCGAATGAGCCGCTTTTGCTTACAGAAAAATACCTCTCGAGCTGTTAGTTTGTTGTTTAAATTTCTCGGAGGTGGATAATGGTTCTCCTGAATATGACAGGACCAAAAATATATTCGTTAATTTAGGGATAATCAGAGATAAAATTGTAAACCCTAAAAAGAATTTTTCTAGCAAAAAAGCTGTAGGTTTTTAGAAGTGCTTTTTGAAACTGTTACATTAGATTTTTCCTGATTTCTATTTAAATATAGTAAGCTCATTATGACTAATTTTTCTCAGAGCTTTCACTCGAAATGATGTTTTTTGAGGGTTTTTTTAGTAAAAAGGAAAAACAAAATTCTGCGAATTATCCGTAAGTACCTTTCCTTGAATTGTAAGGTGGTTTGTGGCACATAAAAGGTATTTATTTCCTGGCTTATCGCAACTTGGACATTAGCGCCATCTAGTTGTTTAAAAACCACTCGAACAGGGATGGTGCACCCCTATCGCTTGCCTATTGCACTAATCTCTCTCTCTTAACTATCATCTTCATAGCACTAATCTGATGGGAAAAACAAAACGTCATTTTCGAAGTAGTATCGAGTGATTTTATTCCATATCTTTGAATTTTACAAAACTAAATTGTAGTTTATCGGAGCAATAACAGTTATCACCTTAACACTAAACATTACCAATATTAATAAACTTATTGGTAAACATAACCAATGAAATTTTATACGACGCTGGCGTTTCTGCTCTGACAAGAGAAAAAGGACCCGAGACCTACTGTACCGGGCACCATATTGTCGGTCTCAAGATCCTAGAAGCTCATTCTGCCTGGACACCACTTTGTGATGGGCGCAACACGTCTGCAGTGGACCTACTATTGGTGACGAAGGTTCAAGCGAATATGTGACTTAGTGGTGTGATACTACCGGCTAAGGTCAGACAAAGAAGTAATACGTATTGAATCTGCTGGTCAGGATCTGAGAAGATCGATCTGGCCGCTAGAGACATTGTAGTCATTCTCCGCTCTTCTAGAGCCAAGGCAAGAGCGAGATTTCTTACGCAATCGTTGAAATTGGGCCGACTATCAGCAGAATGCGTTTAAATCTTGAGTTATCGTACTATGGAGCAAGAAGAAGTAGGTGCTAAAGAAGTAGGGTAATGTGGAGGAACAGAAAAGAGATGAAAGATGCTAGTTGAAGCTAACAACAACAGCAGTAGCAGATATATCTTTGACTCCTAATTTCTGAATGAACTGTTGCGTCTGAATTGGGTTAAGGCAAGAAGTTTTTAAACTTGGTCGTCAGTTAGTTTATCAAAAAGATCCATTTCTTTATAAAGGACTAGAAGAAGAACAAATATTAGGAGAGTTAAGATAGAAATGGGGGTTTGTTCAGTGGGAAGAAGATTCATGCCCGGCTTTTAAATGATATAAGTCTTGAGGAGGTCTGAAACAGTGAGAAGACTGTTGGGTATGGAGAGAGGAGCAGCGTCCCTAGACTGATGAACTACCCTCCGACTAAACTTAGTTATTGTGGAGCTGTGGAGACTGGAAACAGCAGAGGACGGGTTTGATGACACCATGCACAGTGTGCGCATGAGAGATCACCCTGTTCATCTCCTACAGCTTCCCATCTCTTCTCAAGCAGCCAAGCACTCTTCCCACTAATGTAACAAGCAACACACTTGCTTCTTCTTTCTGGCGCAATCCAACTCATTTCGTACTTCACACACACTCCTCTTCTACTCTTTGTTAGCCTAACACACCACCTCTATACGTGTGCGTGGTCGTTCGAGTAAGGTCTCTTCTTCATCACTGCCAACATCTTTTCTAATGGTTAACTTAATGGAACATATTTCACCAAAGCTATGTTGATAAAAATGTCTATAATACAATTTATCAATGTTTTTCCTCCTCTTAGCTGCTTTACTTGTTCTTGACACTATAGTGTTAGATTTTCCAACATTTTAAATATTATCGCTTACCCAAATAATTTTCTCGACTACTCAAAATATTAATGCAAATGAAAAACAATAGAGAGCGTCCATCTTTCTAAGAATAATTAGCGAGAAAAAAGGTTTAATGTAATGTTAAAAATAAGAAGCGGAAAGAAACTTCGGCACTTCCTGAATAAAAAGATTTCAGAATGAATTAAACATCAGTGGAAATAATGAAAACCTATTTGTGAAATGGTATGGACAGATGCTTGGGATTTGCGCCTCATTCATAAAAGATTCCCTAAGGATGAACAATTTTCATTTGAGAAACAGAAATGCTCTCAAGTTCTGAATGGGTAAATCCACTAAACTTAACACCCATTATGCGGACTATCCCTGGACTTACAACTAGGACTTCTTAATGGAGTTGAGAATTTTGATTAAGATCTAATGATGTTGTTGGCCTAATCTTTAAGCTTAGATTTTAGTCCTTGGTGTTCTGTAGTGTGACTTACCTGGAATAAATTTTATTGTTTTCAGGACGATGTCATGGCGCGATTACCTTGGGGAGAATCGAATAAGCACTGGGAATATTCACTTTGAAGTTCGATTAATGGTGTATTTCTCGAATTTCAAGGAATAGTAAACCGGTCGCTACGTCAACATGGATTTACTTCCCATTAGGAATACAATTTCGCTATTAGGGACGCTGATAAATTAATGCAGAGTATACTTACATTATGTAATATCGGTTGGCAGTGGACTAATTGTAAGACTTAATTTTTGGAATCCTGTATTAAACGACATAATTATTGAGCCAAGTAGAAATTTACATGACCATGTTTCCTATCATACCTTCCTTAAGTAGTAGGAATCAACACTCTTGTCCAAGCTGCCTTGCTGCAGGACTTAATAATAATAACAATAATAATGTTTCAAATGAAAGTATTAACCTGCTTGCTTTAGGAATAAAACAAATTAAAGAATAAACGGAACTACTTACGAAAGCAAAATCGGAAAACACCGGAAAAACTTATTTATAAAATTTTGATACAAATTTGTAATATTTATAATATTTAATCCCTGTTATAGTAATATAATATTAAGAGCGGTCATTACTTTGAAATGCTCCATTAGGGTGAAGCCTACTTCCACACCTCTTCCTAATACTCCTTAAATGCACTTTTTTTCTGACAAAATTATCAAAATAAAAGTTTTAACCAATAAGACTGCAATGAACATAAGATGCGGTTTAATCAACAGTGCTGGATAATATCTTAGCAGGGATCCCTGATCAGTTCCGGACTTACATCTATCATCATCGCCTTTTACCCACACGGTGGGGGTTCGCGATAAAAAAACAATGAAGTCTCTTAGTTGAGTTTTGTCATCAACTTGGCCGTTTACTCCTTGCCTTTTGTGGATCATCAGGTGAATTGGTGGGTTTTCTTACAATTCGCTACTTCCGAAGTTTTCATCAATTGCAGAAAAGTCTTCACCCATTAGGCAGAGTAATTTTATATGGGTTCTAAATATTATGAACACTAGTTATTCTCTTAAAAATGCCCAGTTCCAACAAAATTATAGTCAAATGGAATGCAGTTTTTTCTAAACTCCTACAGTAATAAAAAAGAGTTGTATTACTTTAAGATGAAATATCGTACTGCAAGTTGAGCAGTTTCATAATTTTATTTTTAACAAAATATATATATACTTAGTAATTAAAAAATATTTTTCATTTTACCCAAATTGACTTTATTTAAGTTCTTTTAAGCATAATACGCAAAACTAAAGTTTTTCACATAATTACATTAAGCTCATGGTGCTCATAATTAATTTATTGCGGTTAACTGAAGCTCTTGTAGGAAATTGGTTCCATATTTAGGGTAGCATTATTATTGTGGAAAGCGCTATTGAGTTAGCAATAAGTGAACTAGATTCATCTAATAATTACTAAGAGTAGCTCTCTTATTGGCTACATAATGTAGATAGGAGAAATGGTGGTTGCGCTAGGTAGCTTTTAGCGCATTACTTAATGTGTGGTAAATATTACATTACTCTTTGGAGAGTGTCATCTCACTTATTATCGACTCAAAATTCAAATACAAGAATTAAGTTATTTTAAAAATTTTACTGTAGTTTTTTTTTTTGTTTATCAATAATATTTGAATTTCTCTTACAAATTCAAAAGAGGAAGTATTGCAATCGTGTCTATTTTTAGTTTTCATCGGAAAGATGATATTCAGATTACTGGAGATGGACTTTTGGAGGAGAAGGTAGCGTATCCCCTAATAATGCGATTAGAGTCAATGTAGCCATCAAGAAAACTATAGTGAATACTATAGAATCTAAGCGCCTAAAATGGTAGGTAGGTAGATCGCTAGCCAAAAAGAGTTCACAACTATCTCCCGAAAGAAAGACGCAAACGGGGCAGACCAAGGAAGCGCTGGATGGAGGATGTAGAGTCTAGCATGGCTGCTAAAGGACTCAAAGAAGGAGATTCACTGGGCCGAGAATTATGGCTTTTGGGTATCGAGGATATGACCAAAAAGTTGTTACACCTCCCACAAACCGAAAACGTACTATTTGGCATCAGGTATTATGTCACTCCAACTGGGATTAAGTAAGTACAAGTATAAGATCCTAATGCATAGCAACGTCGATGCACTTTTATGTCCTAACAGGATTTTAATTGACTATCCGTTCTATTCGATCAGATCTTGGCAAAATTCAAATAAATCGCTTTTCTAGACAGTCAACTAAGACGACTGAGGCATCGCTGGCCACGTTAACACCTGGAGGTTAACTTTTGGATAACCCTTATTTACGCGAATCATTCTTATTAGAGTGATTTACTTATTTCTTTGACTTCTTATATGAATAGCATGATTTTAAGAATTTTAAATAAAGTGAAAAACTAAATAAAAATTGCGTTCCAAGGAAATGGCAACCCTGTACTAATGGGCATTTCATGGATGATACAAATAGTGTGTAAATATTATATTTTAAAATAATTAAGAGAAAATAATCGCAGCCATTGTATTTTTGTCAAAGGTATTACTGAACTAAACTCAGTTCGGTATCATACTGCAGTTAAAAAAAATAAAGGAATGCTAATTTGTTCATTGTTCACTACGATCAGGTACCGGCGGACTGAGGCGATAAGTTTAACATACTTTAATATAAATTTTTCACAAGAAAAAATTAAATAAAGTTCCAAGCAAATTCCGTGGCGCTTTTAACAAACGGCAATTTCGGGGAAACAAGTTTCAGGGTTCACAATTTCCTTGAGTGGCAAAGACCACTTTTAGGGAGAGAGAGCAGAATTTAATTGTTGATAAATTAAAAGTTTTCTGAGAATATATTTTAATAACTGAAGTCACAATTTCCAATGACAAAGGTTCTTTATTAATAAAATAAATATATAGATATAATATATATTTTCTTGGAGGCGGAATTTTAATTGAAAATTATTCTTTAAGAAATAAATTATTACAGATTTTTAAATATCCTATTTGTAAAGGTGATTAGGAATGAAAGAATCGTTTAGGAAAAATCCCTAATGTTAGAAGTTGATATCTATAGTAACGCTAACTGTGACTGTAGGAGAGGGCTGTTGCATCCGATTATTGGGCCTAGAGGAAACGACCTTGGCCTACGTAGAAGGAAACTACCAGCTCGCCTCCAGTTGTGAGCGCCCAAACAGAGATTTAGCAGTTTCTTTGCTCTCAATGTTTCACGAAAATAACTGTGCGCCATTATATTCAATTATGGTAAGGACGTGAATCATACGTATTATTCTAATGAAAAATCTCTCAAATGGCATGACTGTTTTCAGAGAACATTTAAGAAGAAAAATATATTGTACCTGCTATTTCAGAAGAGCAATACTTTGTAACAATAGAAACTTGGACAATGAGATTCTTTGAACTAGTAACTTTAGTTGGTATTAGTGAATGTGGTTCTATTAAGACAACACTGTATGGTACATTAGTCAATCCTTAGAATTTTTGACTATAAACATTTAAGAGGACTTGAGTAAAACATTCAAACTTACAAAACGAGAAATTATTAATGATTAGAAACGTAGAGGTACCGGCAAGACAACATGGCGGAGACAATCAGCGAAATCACCGGTACTTTAACACGTTTCCTAAAAACAGGTACCACAAGTGTGCATCGTCACGAAAAGACTGATATTTTGATATCTTGGGAATAAGTGTCCTGTTATGAGTGCGCAACAAAAGCAAAATCATCTATGAGGGAAACTATTTATGTGAAACAATTCTTTCAGTATGGAAAGCTGAAAACTTCTCTTGTCAGACAAGAAACGCTGTGAAAAGTGTTCAGTTCTGAACGAAGGTAGCAGAATATTATATGAGTTTTTTTTTTTTAATTTGTTTATTTATTTTGCAACTGTATCTAGTACAATAGACAAAAGTGATGAGAGATAAGGGATGGCGCAAATACACATGTGTACATACATACAGGCGTACATACATGTGCGCCAAGGGCTTGAGTGGAGTGAACGACGACTATCCAGTGATGGAAGCCACGTTGGCAAGCTTAGGCAGCAACCATCCTAGGAGGTCGGTGTTGTGTTGAGATGATCGCGTGGCCACCGCCGCTTTAGTCTGCGCTGTGGATTTGAAGGAAGTGTTGTAGACATGTTGTGGAACAGAGGGTTGTAATGACTATGTAGATTTGAGTGGAGTTTTGTATATCGAGATTGGGCTATTTCAGAATTGAGAGGAATATTGAGATCAGAGTGTATTGTGTGATTGATGACGTAGAAGGGAGCGTTAACTATTGCTCTTAGAATTTTAGATTGCGAGGTTTGAAGTCGGTTGATGTTCGATTTTTTGGCGCTTGTGTATTTTTAAATTTAAAAAATTGGAATCTGAATTGGAGGAAAAAGGGCAAGCGTTGAAGCCTCTTCATTTAAACTAGTTGGATTTGAAACCAGTGATTTTTTATTGTTAGGGTGGAAGGATAGAATAAAGAATTTCTATTGTATGGCGCTAAACGTAGAAAAATGTTTCAGTATTTAAATATGTTCAGAGAACTTTTATTTTTAACGTTTCCATTAGATGTACTTGTGAAGCATTTTTTTTTTTTTTTTTTTTTTTTTTTTTTTTTTTTTTTTTTTTTTTTTTGCCTACCAACAGTAGCCCTGCTGATAGGGAGTTTATTTACAGTATCGCATAACATGTACCACTGTTTGTACAACATGTTATTATATACAATGCAATCCATAATTAAATACTAAACTATATATACATAATAGTAATAATAAACTACATATACCTACCTAATAATAATAATAATATTAATATTAATAAACAAACTATACATAATAATAATAATAATAAACAATAAAATATATATACATAATAATAAACTATATATACATAATAATGCAGAATTATATCTACAATTTCTAATATACATACATGCAATACATAAAACTCTTTACAATATATAAATACACCCTAAGAACCAATATATTTAATACAGACTAATATACAATATATTTATAATACACACTAGTATACAATATATATACATTTATAATACATAACGCTATTTACAACATTTATACATATTATTATATTTTTTATATACATAACATAATGCGTACCATTTCCATCAAAATTTCAGTCAGTCTAGTCAAAAAAATGTCTATCGATATTGAATGTATAAATTTGTCAAATGTTGGTAACTTGTCTCTTGATAGGAGTAAAGATCTCTCGATGGGCCAGTTGTGTCCTGTTGTCGTAACGTCTTGTATTAGTTGATGTCTGTACCGGTCCAGAAACGGGCAGTCATATATTAAGTGGGTCCAAGTTTGTTCTGTAGTATTGTCGCAAGGGCAGCTGCTGTCGTCAATTATATGAAATCTGCGCAAGTAGTGTCTAGTTCGTCCATGTCCTGTCAGTACTTGCGTTAGTTTGTAATTAATTTTAAAATGTCCCATTTGTTTCCGGTCTCGTATCGTCGGTATGAACTTGTGTGTCTCCCTGCCCTTAGTCGTGTTCTGCCAGTCTTCTTCCCATTTCTCCACACCTAACGCTTTCAGTTTGTTTTTCAGATAAGCTTTAGGTGCTTTGTGGTAGTAAGACTGTAGTTCAGTACTTGTGAAGCATTGTGACGAGAGATCTGCCCTATTTGCGTAGTTATTCATTATTAAGACCAGAGCTGTTAGACTTGCTCTTTATTGTTCTAGTAGCTCTAAGGAGCGTATTACAAATACTTATATAAATATTTATATACAATCTAAACTAGACGTCTCGGTAGACGAGCGGTAAGAAGCGCGGCTCGCAAAACTAAGGAGTATTGTAGCCCTGAGTTCGATTCCCGGTCTAGGCCTTGGATTTTATCTAACGGTTAATAAAAGAAATTTACAGTAAAGTGCTTTTGCTAGTCGCCTCCGTCTACCTGATCGGTAATTGCACGTAATATCCGCTTGAAAAAAATAGGCATTACTTTATCCTTTACTTTATTGTATTTTATATATTTATATAATATTATATTTTTACTACAAACGGAATAAAAAGATAAATTGTGAGAATTTGAGTATAATATTAATATGATAGGCAGTGACGTTGACATAAGAGTCCTTGAAGGATCTCTCTTGAGATATGGATTTTGAACTTGTCCAACCTGTCTCCAGTAAATATTGACTGAGATGTCCCGGACAGGCATTTCTATTGCTTTTAACTCACCAGCTTTTATAAACTTCTTTTTTTTTTTGTAGGCTATAGTTTGCTGATTTCTCAACCCCCTCTTAGTGGATCTTGCACCAGACAGCGTAATAATGTCATTCTTTCTCAAATGTTTTGGGAAAGTACAAAGTTTAAATCTTCTCAACAAAAACTTAAAAGTTTACGAAGTTAAGTATAAGGGTTGATTAAACGCCAAAAAGTATACAAAGCAGATAGTACCCGACATTTCATTCATACTTCAGTTTGAAATTTCAGCCACTTAAAAACGAAAGAAAGAGCTTATTTGTTTTATTCAAATTTAAAGAATTAACCAACACTGATCATAGCCAAGACGAAGCATTAATAATAATTTTTAAGTAATAATGAAATGTTACAATGTTATTGGCATGCGACAGTAATAAAAATATAATTGAAATATAAAATAATTAATTGATAATAAAGTCTTACCTTGTTTAATGAATATCCATTAACACTGTCACCGGAGCAATAAACTGAAAGAAGCTTTGGGCACCAATCATCTCAGTTATTGACGCGCCTTAAATTAAAATAACAGATAAAGCTAGGATTACTTTGTGGAACCTTACACCTTCAACTCTGTAAAAACAATGAGCAATGTTTTGTACTTAGAGAAGTAATCAATATATCCTAACTGATGATATGTAGTTAATAAGTATTTCAGATATTTTTCTGTACTCTTGGAAATAAAATATGATAAAAATAAAGGATGAAAAATATTTTGAAGTCTCACTGACAAGAGATATTTGAGAATTGTTGAAAGGAAAGTCCAGATGAGTTAGGTCAAGATAACTGCCAGCCTCTGGGCGTAATCAGCGGAAAAAAAAGCCAGAGGAAATAGTTTGCGCTGGTTTAGACATAACAGTAGATATAGTTTTTGTTCCGATGATGGCCAGGGTGGCTTATCCGGTTCTGGTTGATAGAGAAGTAGGGTGAGGGAAGATGGTAGGATGATGTAAGCTGGATTCTGTATATCCGGCAATACAGACAGATATATCCTTAGTTTAGTAGTATTTATTTATTTTTTTGTCCACTTTTCTCATTGCTTGTTTTGTTGATGTAAAGTAGCGAACTGCCGTTACTTATTCTGTTTTTCTTCTTTTTGTCTAATGTAAGGCGACATCCGCTACATGATAGTATTTTTCTTTACTGAGACCGGAAATCCTTAAAAACACTTATAGGGATTCCAGTTGGGTCTATCTCAGAACCTCTGGGTCCACTGTGGTAGTGCACCGAACTATTTATTTCTCTTATGTTTTCTGTTGTCAAGGCAAACAAGTCTAAATTAATTAGCAAGTTATTTAATAAAAAGAAGTCTCACTTTATTGGTCTCATTAATAAATAACTACACGAATTCGACGAAACTTTCGACTCAAATTTATTATGCTTCATAAGTGCAACTGAATAAAAACAAAACACTTAAGCAAACTAAGTTTCCTATAAAAGCAATTCTCCCGATTCGGCGCCGCCCTACTGAGGAAACTGACCTCTCCCACTCAACCAGATCAGCAAGTATCTCTGCTTTAGGATCCGTTGCTAAAAAGCTTCAAAACATTCCTTTTGCCTAGAATTCAATAATCCATTTTCTTTGAATTAAATTGCTCATATCCAGAAACCGCTTTTATTCATTAAGAAAGTCCAACTTTCAATATCCATGACATTTCTTCAAAATTAATAATTATTTATTTCGCTTACTTAGTCACTGCCTCATCTGCCTTGCGGTGTAGAGTTGAAGAATTGTTTTTCTTCTAATCGGTTTTATTTCGGAGATGTGGAGGATTGGTCCACAGTTTCTTTTAGTGGTATGGATGGATTGCCTCCCTTAGGCCTCTCATTTGCCCTGAGCTCCTTCTGAGTTTTGTACTCCTACTTCCTCAGACGATGGTCTGACCCATTCTGGTCAGGTGCATTTGTTGATCGTTTAGATTACGCAGGGGACACCACGAGCAGGCGATCAACTTCACCTCCTTTTGTTATTATTATTTTTTAATGATCATAATTAATTTTTATATCTACAAGAAAAGTTATATTTTACTAATAAAATTTGCAAATTGCTTTCAGCTACTTAAAAAAAAAGAAGAAAGAATTGAAATACAAAAAAGGGAAAAAAGTTATTGAGCACAAATGTATTCACACTTTTCTCATTCATTGAAAGCCTCAAAAGAATTGAAACTGATGTTCCTTACTTCTAAAATAGTTCGCTTCTTTGGGTTAAAAATCACTAAATTACGAGTTTAGAAACATCCCAATTCGCCCTGCAAGAAAAAGTTCAAAAGCCAACCATCTGCAGGAAAAATGATGCTTACAATTTTTTGGGACTCACAAGGCGTAGTACTGGAACATAATCAGGAAAGGGGCATAACAATAAACAGTGCGCGTTACAGTGAGATGCTTACTGACTAGTTGAAGCCTGCAATTCGAAACAAATGCCGAGGACTGCTGTCAAAAGGTGTTGTGGTGTTGCACAACAATGCCCGTCCACATACTGCTACGCCAACACTGCTGAAACGCTTCAGAAACTCAATTTTGAAGTCCTGGATCATCCTCCGTATAGTCCTGACCTTGCTCCATCGGATTTCCACTTGTTTGGTCCACTCAAAGAGGCATTAAGGGGCCGTAGATTTACCTCGGATGAAGCAGTAAAAGAAGCGGTGCATTCCTGGCTAGCAGCTCAACCAAAATCCTTCTTTTATGACGGCTTCAGAAAGCTTGTGCAACGATAGACCAAGTGCATTTGTATTACAATAAAATTTATAACTACATTGCGGATAATTATTGACTTACCCTCGTAGTAGCCTCACAAAAGACTGAATGGAAACCAGCAGAAAATTCTCATGCTTTTGAATAAGATGGCCACTTAGTAAGATATTTAACCGTCTCTTTTATGCAAAGACACAAGACCTGGCATTTTACTGAAATGGTCAGGATATGGTCACAGAATTCTGGATTTGTTAAACTATATTTATATACTGTAATAATTTATTTTGAGCCATTTAATAGTATTATTTAGTATTGTTGAATTCGATTTTGTTGGTTGAAGTGTTTCACTAAGGGGATTGAACCTTTCTGCTACAACTTAATAAGCATTAGTCAGAAGATACAATATTCTAGAGAATACACTATAAGCCTTTGCTAAAGTGATGTAAAAGCCCCCTGATTATGTCTCTTATTATGTAAAGACTTTGTCAGTCTCACTAATGGATGGTTGTGTTGAAATAGCCCGCTCTGATCATACATCTTTCTCGAAGTACTTAGCTCTCTTATTAAGCACTTCTTGTCTTTTCAATGGTACTAATAACCTTAACGAAGTCATCTAAGTTTCTATTAATGAAATAGTCTTTTACATTAATTTGGTTTAAGAAGACTTATTTGTTATTGTACAATTACATGCTCTGCGATGTCGCATTTACTTTCTCCAATTAATTTCTAAAATTTAATCATAAATCTAAAGAAACTAATGTAAACGCTAAATTTTGTGCGAATCGAAAGGGATTTTGGAAAGATCGAGGGTGCCGCGATGCAATTTTTATCACGTGCAATTAACGATGTGGGTGGGAGAGTTTCGGCTATATTGTTCATTTGAAATTATGTTACAAATTATATTTTCTGGCATTTTTTGTGAAACAATGTTTTATAATACACTATGTCATCCAATTATCTGTTAAGTAGGCGCCGCGGTAGCCGAGCGGTTAAGTGGTGAGACCTGCAAAGCTAATGTTGCATTGTGATACTGGGTTCGATTCCTGGTCTTGGGCCTTGGATTTTATTTAAAGGTTAATAAAAGAAATTTACAGTAAAGTATGTTTGCTAGTCGCCTCCGTCCAAGACACCTAATTGGTAGTTGGACGTAAAGCCCGCCTGAAAAAATAGACAAATAGCCAAAATAGGCAATTATCTGTTAAGTAAAGTAATCGCTTACTTTTTCAGACGGAGCTTACCGTCCAAATTACCAAATTAGGTGCAGTGTACGGGAGCAGATTTTACTATTATCTATTTATATTTATTATTTCTTTTCATAATTAACATATTTTTCTAGCAAATTAAAAGTAGCTTCACGCTTTATTCGAACAGCGGATCTCCCATTTACAAATCCACACTTTATATCAGTCTTATAGTTTATTACAGTCAAGTGAAATCCCTGAATTGAGGGGCGTTCTTTAGAGAGAGTATTTGTGCACATTACTTTTCGCCCTTATTATTTTTTTTTGAAAAGTTTTACTGTTCTAATAATGTTCAAGAAGAGATCTAGTTGTATTTACAGCGGTCATTGCTCAGTGACGTAAGTCTCTAAAAATAGGGAGCTACTTCCTGGAATAACCTTTGGGGGAAAACAAATGAACCTCTTCATGTGGATATTGAGGTATGGCAGCTAAAAAAAAGGCTCCAGCTTGATAGGTAATTCTGTCAAGTACCAGCAATCACACTTACCTCTGGTCTATGTTTCACTTCACCTGTTTCCCGATTAAGCCTCTTCAACCAAACTGGTTACCATCAGGATGTGGTCAAGTTTGATCAGTGTCTGTAAAAGCTAAGTTTCAGCTGACTTGTCGATCAGTGGTTTTACGGCTCCCAGGTCTGCGGCTTCCAGGCTTAAGGAATTTAAGAGATTTTTGTTTAAAAAAAAAAACTATTTGTTCTTCCTCCTAATACATCTAACCATATGTTGACTTCACCATCTCCATTCGTTCACCCTAAAAGTCCATTTAAAATATCCGAAAGAATTTTATCACTGGAGGACCATCGCCTTTCCAAATAGTTGTCATTCAGGATGTAAATAAACGAACTCTTTGGTTCAGATATCTTTCGACTCTATCTTAGCTATTATATTAATCCAGTTCTTCTTTTTTTGTCCCAAGAAAACACTTCTTCTCGAACTCCAGTTCCTTATAAAGGGCTAGACACCTTGAGGAGCCTATTAGACGGGCTATTACTACTGACTGGTTTCTGCCTTATAAAGTCTTAATCTCAGACTACCCTGCTTACTCAACAGAGTGATTTTTTAAGATTAGGAAAAGCTCCTATATTTGAACTTCCCGACCAAAGATATCCGTATAATGAAACATGCTGTCTTTACAGTTATCGTTGCCCTGAGCACCAGTACCATTTTTAAAGGGAAATGTGCTCGGCTTAGTATAACTTTCTTTTTATATCTAGACCAAATACAGTTCGTTTCTTTATAGTCCTTCTACGCTTGGGAGAGAAATACACATTCAGAAGTGAAATAATGTTGACCGACCAGGTGAGCTGTGTCCCTTTAATTTGCTACTCACGTGAGGCTTGGCTAATTCAAGATGAATAGATCGCGGATCTCTTCTTATAGTTGGCAGCATCCAATCTCTCTTGCGATTCCGCAATTTTTGGATTGCTTTGTTTTATATAAGAATGTAAGTTGCTTCTTATATTTCTTTTTTCTCTATCTTTTTCTATGTAAATATTATTCACTAATGCTTATATTTTAGGGTTATATTTACTTACGTTACTTTCTCATCTTTGCTTTGTTCTCGTTCTCTATAACAGAAATGGTATGAACTTTTGCTTTTTTCATGTATCTTCTTCAGATTTATTTACTTTTTCTTCTTCGATTCGAGCAGATTGGAGTTGTCATGCTCTAAATACTTACATAAGTTTGGATTTAGTTTTATTTTTTGTTGTAATTCTTTTTAATCAAGAATTGTTATTGTAAAATGCAGTTCATGTAAATTAGTTATTGTGAGCAAAATATACGTTCGCCCAGTAACTGAATAAAACAAAATTGTCATATTTTTTATTTATTTATTTTGGAATATGTTATTTTAAAAAGTAAAAATCAAATTCGCCATTTGAAATTGGATAAAAAAATAAAAAATCGCAGTTATTATTCATAAATTTCTCAATTCATCGTTAATAATAGATTTTAATGAAAATTTACTCTTTTATTAAACGTTATTGTCGTTGTTCTCTGATAATAATGGAATTTATTAATTTCAAATCTACAATCAAATTTCTCGGAAATATAACAGCGAATTGAAATTTTTAAATTGAACTAACAAAATACTTCGGTTATGATTTATTTTTATTTTTTATGTTTTTAATTAAAATCATGCCATATTGTTAGAAGCTTCAACCAGTTTAATGGATGCTGTACGCTTAAGTATTACATTCATCATTATTATTATTATAGATATAAAGACTTAGATTGTTAACGTTTTTATTCTTTTTAATATTGTTAATATTCTTTTTTTTTCTCGTTAATTACTCGGGAGTTTTGTGCTGCGTATAAAAAATTGATCTTAGTGTTAAAAACTAAACTTAATAGTACAGTATGTGGGGGACGGAACCGTCCACGACACCTAATCGATAGTTGGGACATTTAGCCCCAGCTGGAAAAATAGCCGATTACTTTTCTGGGATGGCCTTTTAAAGCTCCCATATCCCAGAATTATCCTTAATTAAATTTTTCTGGAAAAAAACTTTTTTAATAATTGTTGCTGCTCACCATCGCCAAACAACAGTTCAAAGAAAATTGGAGCTATTTTTGAGGAAAAATCTCAAGAAAATGAAATCCATTCAGAAAAGTGCTACTTAAAAGTGCCTAGTTGAGGTATTCTGATCGTTAGATTGCAGTCAGGCCTAAATACAACTTTAGATTCCTTAAAAACTACTTTTAGGACTTAAGAACCCTCAAATTGGATATTTAAGTTTTCCGATTATGATTCGAAAAAGAAAATTTGACATGACCGTAATAATTTTCGTAATTATTTCTGTTGAACCAAGTGGGAAAATATTGAAAATAACCTTATCTGTCCAACTTTAAAATATTATCGAAACAGATATTTTAATAAATGTACCCTCAATGAAAGTGGACTTTGTAGTTAGTGGAATGGTTTAGATTAGCAAGCATTATGTAAATATTTACAAGATGCACTCTCCTATAGATCTATGTTAGCTAGAGAATTTAATTATGATTTATTTTAAAAGTACATATCTCTTTTGCAACTCTACTGACGGATTTGATCCAGAGCAAGAAATGTTAATGTTATTTTGTGATATGTATTGTTTTTCTAGAATAAAACATTATTATTACTGTTATTATTAATGATAATTAAAAAAATTGAACATTCACTGTTATTCGTACTCCACAGAAGTTATAACTAATGTTCCAAAACCCTCCTGTATTTTGACGGTATCCCTCTTCGAATGGAAGATTTTGAACGTATCACCACGCCTGTTTCATGTAGCTATCCAAGAAGAAGAGAACTTGATATGGAAAATTACTCATATTTTAGTTTTAACTAAGTCTTTTTGGATTGGGTTTAGAAATTTAGGTCTTCCACTATAAATAAATATGGGAAAATTATTGTACTTATCTTTAAATCTTTCATCAAATAACAACTAAAATATTATTTTGAATAAAAAAATAATAATTAATAAAATAATAATCAGTTAGGGAGCGCTGTGGTTTCTTACGGAATGTACAAATCCCTCAGAAGCTGTACATCTGCACAAAACAGTACATAGATATCTACTTATCTGCACATAGATAAGTACAGCACACAGATATTTCAAGAACATCTAGAAACTACAAGTACTTGACAATAGCACCTATCACTGCCAATAACTGTGTATGTCGTACAGTAAGACTAGCAGTTAAACACTCAAGTACTTGTTTAATAATTAAATTAAAGGAATGGAATGGATTAGCTTAGTGGTTAGTGCACTGGACTCTCTCGCTGAGGTTCTGAGGACTCTCTTGCTGAGGTTCTGAGGGTTATTCGAGTTAAAAAAAAAAATTAAAATAAAGTAGTGCGGCCATAGTTGAGGATAGTTACATTTGTTTTAAAATTTCTTAACTTTATTTTTTATGGAACCTAATTGCTTAAACAAAATATTATTGTATATGAGCTTAATATTACAATATATTAATTCTAAGATTTAGGTGAAGATAAGTTTCTAGATAAGGATTTAGGTAGTTACTGCAATTTCCACTTCAAGATGAAGGAGATAAGGAAGATTAGCATATGTAATTTATTACAGCCTCTGTAAGATAAGTGATAGTCATTCGTGTAAACTGGAGAGAGACAGCAAAATGCACTTAGGGTCATCTATTTAGGACTATGTTTTGTTGTAATGGCCATCCATTAGGTAATCTCAGGGAAACATCCCATATTAACGTGTGTATTCCCTTGAAATTATACCTCTACCTTAATCTAAGTAACTATGTATTCAAAGATGGAGTAAGCGAATGCTGCTTTTAGACTCAAGAGCGGATATTCACCCATTCATTTAGCAAGTTCCTTTATTTATGACTATTTTTACTTTTAATATATCAGTTATTGACTCTCTAATTGCAGTGGTTGCAATTACAGATGGTTGTTTAAGTGAGTCATAACAGAACTTGTTTTGAATAAATTCATTCTGTTCTAATAAATTCATTTAGCTAAGTACCTATCTGTTAAAAACCAAAATAAAATTATTTTGAAAGAAAGGCGGAAAATCTGATATTATATTTTAAATTTAAGGCACGTCATCATCTGAAGTTTTAGGCGTACGAAGCCTTTTTTTAGTGCACTGCTGGCCTCCAAACATAGTTCTTTCGTTGCATTCAATACTGTCCATCACCGAACAGTGAGCAGTAAGAAGCTCCTAAGAAAAAAAAATTCTAAGGGCTAGCAGCTGGATTCGAACCCGGAATGTTCGCGTTAGGATTTAGTTATCACTAACCGTAGTCGGCGTAATTCTAAAGCGAAATCATACTTGAATGTCCAAATATTACTTTGGATTGACTACAGCGCATTCTGCTGCTGAAATCTACTATCTTTTAACTTAATAAGAGTTCCCATTTCAGAAAAACTAGATTCTAGTTACTTTTCTTTTGTTTCTTAGAAGTAATCGACTATTGACTTAGAAGTAATAAAGTATATCACCCGATGCCAATTAAAAATCGAAAAATTATAATCATAATCGAAAAATAACAATCTTAAAATGGCAGAAAGTTCAAACTGATTTTTGAGTTTTAGACATTATTATCGAAAATTCGCTTAGATGCCGTTAGGGGTCGTGACTGTGAGGTTTTGGTCAGTCAGTCAACGGGGTACCACTTTACAGAATTAGTTTTTAGGCGCCTTTGATTTAGCAATAATTATTAAAAAATTATGTGCATTTCCCCAGCGACTCTAGGCAAACTTTGGGAATGAATTTTATTATTTACTCCTATATTGAACTGAGGGGGAGGAAACAAGACTTCCTTGTAAAGGTTCTGATCAGAAAGTTAGACATGAGTATCACAAAGTAGTGGGAGAAGCAATGAAACCAAACAATATGGTTTCAAGGATTTCTGTGAGTCAGAAGTTTATTAAGTTTCTTAGGTAACATACAGGAAAGGCGAAGGTAAACCTTTGGTACCTTACACCGCCTCGATACCTCTGTCCAAGTTGAAGTTGAATAGTCCCTCGGGTTGGAACCTAGTTCTGCCACTACTTCCAACAGAGACTCTGCTGTTACAGTAGGTGGTCCAGTTTACTGACCTGTACTCGCAGCAGCTTCATTATTAATTTCTCGTCAGGGTAAAGGGATTTATAAATAAAAAATAATTTATGTAATTTTGAGATTCCTAAAAAGTTATTAAGAAACTGTTTTCGATACATTCGACTGTTGTAGCACGCATGTTTTTGAAACCCTGACCTGCTTCGGACTCTCATCGATTATCAGAGGATTATTTATCAGTTTGGTGTAGAGAATTTAACCTCAACTAAGTTCCCGTCTAAGTCTACGCTTGCTGACTCTTAGTTGTTGAGTTGATGCCTGTAACGATGAATTTTAATTATCATTTACTATTTTAGTTAGTATAAATAAACTAGTGCAATTAAATGCTATTTAAATATTTAATAATTAAACAAAAATGTTTGTAATGAAAATTAGACACAATTATACACATTTTCTAAAATTGATATTGCGTAGGATTTTTCTTCATGAATAGATAAAGTACAAAGTAGCTGAATAAGATTTTATTGATTGGTTGGGATCTTGAATGAAGTAAGGAAAGTACATAGCGGTTTAAGCAATAGAGCTGCGCTCCGCAGGGAATTGTTGCAAGAGATTACTACCCAGAAGTAGCAGAACTATTTGAAGATGGAAAATTTGGCTTAAGGCGGTTTGATTTCACTTGAACATTCATTACACTGAAAGCATTTTACTGTTATTGCCTTGATCCTATAAATATATTATCAGTACTAAAAAAAACTAATAGTTTTTTATAGTTTCAACTAAAATTTCATTTACATATTGATTTTATTAATTTTGATAAAATTAATTGTTTCCTGAAATGATTCGTTTCGCAGTGTCTACAAAATTTGCATTGATTAGATAAAAACGTTGACATTCAGTGCCGCTGTGCTGCGACTACGTCAACTGGTCAGTCTCCATTCTATGGACCGTAAAAAGCGCAGAAAATGAAAATGTATATCTTGGATTTCTAAATAATCAAATAACCTATTTCTGAAAATGACAATTACTGTTATGAAAAGAGCATCTACTTTGAATCAACTGTATTTCGTGCAAAAAATCTTACTCTTTCACGGAGTTAAGTAAGTAGTAATGTTGATTATAATCGATATTTTCATCAGTTTTGGACGTGGAAGGGCGACATGGGCGGTCATTATCTCCAACGTCTTCTCGGCCATCTTGGAAACGCTTGAACCACTCAAAAATTCGCGCATGTGATAAACATTCATCGCTATAAACTTCTTTTAATAGAAGATAAGTTTCAGTAGCGGTTTTACCAACTTTCAAGTGAAATTTCACGACAATTCGTTGCTCTACTACATGTGTAGTATCATGTTTTCAGCTAAACGAAACTAAAACCTCTTACACAAACGACGGTACCGGTCAGACTGATTTCTCTACAAACACGTGAGACGCTGCAATCGAAAGAGAAGGCTTTACGCTGCACAGCTGTCGGTCGGTAGGATTTGGCTCATGCATAGTTTTTCTGTAGCAGCATCAGTCTCGTTATTTTATATCCACACCTCGTATTTAAATCCTAAGAACCGTAGTTGAAAAAGCCTTAGAGCATGGAGATAGCACCGAGAACATAATTTTATATAAATTATTTAGATTAAATATATTAGTTAAT
This sequence comes from Rhodnius prolixus, assembly GCF_049639745.1. Taxonomy (NCBI): domain Eukaryota; kingdom Metazoa; phylum Arthropoda; class Insecta; order Hemiptera; family Reduviidae; genus Rhodnius; species Rhodnius prolixus. Next base: position 21,413,002 of record NW_027411592.1, read on the forward strand.
TAATTAGTTGTGATCTACTCCGTCGACTTAAAATCAAGCAGTTTTTGGTGGTATGATATTTTTTTCTGTTACTTTGTATTTCTTAAATAAAGGCTTGAAACAGCAGAAAATGGATAGATTGATCACTTAAAGCACTAATTTTTGGTTCAGTTTACTGCAGTCGGTGATGAACACTATATTCATAGCAGCAGAATAGACAAGTTGCAAGATTCAATAGATGAATATACAGAGGCATTAATTAAAAGTAACATGCATATAAACTGCAGTTCTTTTGTAATGGGAACGTTCTGGAACAAGTTGATAACTACAAGTGCTTGGGCTATAAACAAAGTTAGAAAAATGAAAGTGGGGAACTTACAAAGTTTATCAAAAATTAAACATGGCTGTATTAGCATAAGAGCATAATGACGGTGAATGGAGGCTCGAACTCAAGAAACTATACGGAGAACCCGTCATAGTTTTTTTGTAACAAAAAAGGTAGGCTGAGGTGGCTCGGCTATGTTGAACGGATGCCCCATCACCGAGTTTCTAAAAAAGTAATTATATGGACACCCGGGGGGCGCAAGACCATAGAGATCGCCCCAGGATAAGATGGTTGGATGACGTAGAAAGAGATCTGCGAAAGGTAGGTATTAGAAGATGACGCCTAAAAGTAAAAGACAGGAAAGAGTGGCACTCTTTCTTGAGTGAGGTCCAGGTCCTCCTACAGGAACTGTAGGGAAGAAGAAGAAGATTAGCATAAGAGATAAATACTGTAGAAAACAAGGAAATATCTCTGTTTGTAATGTTCATCCCTGATTAATATAAAGATCTGAGAGCTGGAGAATCTTAGTTAGAAACAAAAGTAAACTGCAGGGTGTGTAGGTGAAGTTTTTAAGAAAAATATTGATGGAAAGCAAGTTTGACAAGTAAGCAAGCAATAGAAAAAAGCATGGAACCTCAGCAAGAATAGCTGTTGATAATGGCCAGCACAATTGATTGCTGCCTAACCAAGTGCTGAAGGCAAGACCAAAAGTTAAAAAAAGGGGGATAAAAGGAACTTGGGATAGAGAAGAATATTTGACTGAAAAAAAGGAAGTCGCAAAGGCAAATAAGGACTTACTCCAGGAATCAGGAATTTGGGTGAGAAGACCTTTCCAGGAAATTATGCTGTTTAAACGCACCTATTTATTCTGATTTGCGGACTTAAATATATCCATATATTTAAGTTTAAAATTACTTTTTAGATAAAGAGGTCGCTATTTCATCATTATTTATATTATAACTAGAGTGATAGTGAAAGTTAGATCGCTACCCATTCATAATATAGCTTTTTTATTAATATTGTAATTTTTTTAAATAATAAACTTAATATTAAATGTGAAAGAACTTGTCTAAAGAAGAAAAGTTGTTGAACCACAGTTTGAAAACCCTTGTTCTCTCTTAAATTAAATAGGTTTTCCAATATTCTTATTTCCTAGCGTCTTTCAAACTGGGAAAATAGCGGGCGATGTTGGCTGAAGTCTTTTGGTCTAATTATTAACCCCTTGTTGGCTGAAGTAGGGACTGGAAGAAGTGGAAGACGCTCTGTTCTTGATATTAATTAGTTTGTCTAAGTGGTGCGCTAATTAACTTGAAGGAAGAGAAGTGGTTTGTAAGTTAGGGAAACAGAATTTGATTATTGAGAAACCAGAATATCCTCCTCGCCTTCAGATTAGGATTGTTAGATGTGGACAGCTAAAACTTCTTATTTCTTTATTTTTAATTTGTAAAAATTAAAATATATATATAAATTTTTATTTATTAGCTGATATTTATTATAACAGTATAGCTCTAGAAGTTTAAAATATGTGATAACCTTAAAAGTTAACTTTTGATTTGTACCAAAAGATTGCTATTTTATTAAAACTGTCCGGTAGGACAGTTGTATAAGGATTGATCGTCAAAAAGTGCACGAAAAAGCGTAACGTTAAAAAACACCCAACTTTGACAATTTTTTTCTCTTTTTCTATAAAAGATAAAATTCCCAAATTTTCTTTAAAATATAGGGCAAACCCTCCTTTATAACTGTAATTTTTTTGCAACCCCCCAGACCTAATTGATTTCGAGAAAAAAGTTGCCGAAAATGAGCAAAAACGGCATTTTCAGAAATTGTTGTTGTTCTTCTTCTTCTTCTTCTTGTTGTTGTTGTTACCTTTTTTGTAAACTACGTAGCGCCTAAACGCGAGAACCGATTTTCATGAATGAGGTGACATTCGATTCGGAATTTTATGTAGATGTGCCTTTTGGGGGTCTCGACGCTGTACACCGAATTAGAGAGGAGTTAGCCCCCTTTATGTAAGGCCCCCTTCAAAATTATTATTACTAATTACTCTGTAAATCTTAGCCCGATTTTGATAAAATTTGGTAGGATGATAGAGTTAGGGCTCCCCTACGTAACATTAAAGCGGCGATCTGCTCTTACACTAGTTAAGGGGAAGTATAGCAATCGTTTCAAATTATCGACAAGTGAACTGATTTTCATGAATGAAGTGTCATTCGAATCGAAATTTTGTACAGATTTGCACTTTAAAAGTCTCGTCGCTTCGCCTCATATGGAGGGGAGTTTGCCCCACCCAAGTATGGCCGTTTCTAAAACTATTATTACCAATATTTCTATAACGCTTTGTCCGATTTTGATAAAATTTAGCACGAAGAAGTGATTAAAGCTCCTCTACATGGCTGTGAAGTGCCATCATGCTCTTACACCTACTAAGAGGAAGTACTGAAATCGTTAAAATTATCAATGGGTGAACCTATTTACATTAATGAATTGTCGTTCGATTTAAAATCTTTGCCTCTTTGCCTTTTAGGGAGAAGTACTGTAATCGCCCGTTTATTTTTCTTACTCCTCTTAAAAGGAAGGTCTGAAATCGCAGTTTAAATTTGCTTTTTACGTACAAATACCTTCCTATTTTATTAAAACTGTCCGGTAGGACAGTTGTATAAGGGTTGACCATCAAAAACTGCACGAAAAAGTGTAACGTTGAAAAACACCCAACTTTGACAATTTTTTTCTATTTTTCTATAAAAGATAAAATTCCCAAATTTTCTTTATAATATAGGGCAAATCCTCCTTTATAACTGTAATTTTTTTGCAACCACCTAGATCTAATAGGTTTCGAGAAAAAAGTTGCCGAAAATGAGCAAAAACGGCTTTTTCAAAAAATGTTCTTCTTCTTCTTCTTCTTCTTCTTCTTCTTGTTGTTGTTGTTACCTTTTTTGTAAACTACGTAGCGCCTAAACGCGAGAACCGATTTTCATGAATGAGGTGACATTCGATTCGGAATTTTATGTAGATGTGCCTTTTGGGGGTCTCGGCCCTGTACATTGAATGGGAGAGGAGTTTGCCCCCTTTATGTAAGGCCCTCTCCAAAATTATTATTACTAATTACTCTGTAAATCTTGGCCCGATTTTGATAAAATTTGGTAGGATGATAGGGTTAGGGCTCCCCTACCTAACAATAAAGCGACGATCTGCTCTTACACTTGTTAAGGGGAAGTATAGCAATCGTTTCAAATTATCGACACGTGAACCGATTTTCATGAATGAAGTGTCATTCGAATCGAAATTTTGTACAGATTTGTACTTTAAAAGTCTCGACGCTATGCCTCATAAGGAGGGGAGTTCGCCCCACCCAAATAAGGCCCTTTCTAAAACTATTATTACCAATATTTCTACAAAGCTTAGTCCGATTTTGATAAAATTTAGCACGAAGAAGTGATTAAAGCTCCTCTATGTGGCTGTGAAGTGCCATCATGCTCTTACACCTACTAAGAGGAAGTACTGAAATCGTTAAAATTATCAATGAGTGAACCGATTTACATCAATGAATTGTCGTTCGATTCAAAATCTTTGCCTTTTAGGGAGAAGTACTGTAATCGCAGTTTATTTTTCTTGCTCCTCTTAAAAGGAAGTACTGAAATCGCAGTTTAATTTTGCTATTTACGTACAAATACCTTCCTATTTTATTCAAAACGCTTTCTCAAAAAAATGGTTATTGAGGATGGTTTGGGGACCGTAACTATAATCATTCTTTAAAAAGATCTCTCCAGTGGTAGTTACGGTTCCGATTTAACACCTTATCAGGTTATAATGATAGAATAGCTTATTCCAAATTTTAAAAAATCTGTAAAGCAGACGTAACTTTGCAAATAGACAAAAAGGAAAATCTATCCAAAAGGTACAAAAATCTCCTTAACAAAAACTTACAGTTTTAAAAGTTAAGTATAAGGGTTGATTAAACGCCAAAAGGTACACAAATCAGCAGTTCCCAACATTTCATTAATACTTCATTGATATAATTTAAGTAATTTTACTGCATTAACTTTTCCTTCACATTTTTTAGAATTTATTAGATGTCACAGACCCTTATGCTGGCCATTTTCGTCTACAAAATATTTACTCAAGTAGCACACCATTTAACTTGGATTGACTGTAATATCTATTTATCTATAATAATCAAACTATTAATCACAGGTGAAAAAGAAAACGTTATAAAAAATATAAAAAAAATAAGAGGCTAAAAAATTCATAAACTTTTTTTACATCAATGATTTTATGCATTTATTTTTATTTTTAAATAAAAATCATTGGTTTAAGTTCATTCTTCGATTAAAGTAATTGTTATTTTATGTTGTAGTCAAACGTTTGTAATAATAAGTAATAAATAATCTGGCTTTATCGCAAATAATATAGTTTTCTTCAATTACATTCTCAATCTAGGTGTTCTTCCCACAATGTTATATATATGTAATATAAAATAAAGAAAATAAAGATATGCATATTTTTAGGACAGCTAATTATTCCAGTATTTTACCATAAGTAAAATTAGGGGGACTAAATTAAATTACAATTGAGAAATGAGTAAATATTGTTGAATAATCTACTTGTTATTAAATGTATGTTATTTGTGCTCACGAATATTTCGTTAAGACGAATTTAAGACTGAAATATTGTTTTGAATCCTCCGTGATTGAAATTTAAAAAGTGGCCGACTCTAACTTTGTTTTTTTCTACTTTAACATGCATGTATATGTGACTACTCAGAATAATTCATCACTCATTTTATCATAATTATAATAAAAAAATATTATGAATGAACTGGCCAGCATAAGGGTCTGTGACATCTAATAAATTCTAAAAAATGTGAAGGAAAAGTTAATGCAGTAAAATTATTTAAATTATATCAATGAAGTATTAATGAAATGTTGGGAACTGCTGATTTGTGTACCTTTTGGCGTTTAATCAACCCTTATACTTAACTTTTAAAACTGTAAGTTTTTGTTAAGGAGATAATATGGTAAGATGCAATTTAAATAGTTAATCTAAACCAAAAACAATGTGCAATGTTAATCAGTCATCATATTGTCTGAAAATGATTCCAGTCCTAAGGTCAAAAGTTTAGCCGGAACAAATAAAAAACAAAAATGTGAAATTGGCCACCATTTCTATTTATCGAAGGCGGATGGTACAGAAAGTTAAAAACAAAAATATTGCTCGCATTTTTGGCCCATTCCAGATCGAACGAGACTGACGGAAGGTCACAAAACAAGTAAAAGTTGATCGAGATCCTCATACAATTTTAATTGCTAAACTTGCGAAGCTGGGATGAGCTGGCTGGTCGTGTGGCTAGGGTGAAGCCCAACTTTGATAGCTAAGAGAATCTTGGACGAGCGAATTTTCGGGAGGAGAATCGGGCGGCCATGATCAGGCTGCAGAACGCTGTTTACGACCGATTGAAGAAGCTTGCTAAAAGAATAGGAACTGGAGGGCAGCCGCAATGGAGATCCTTGCTTTTGGAGGGTAAAATCCACCTTATGGTTGAAGCGCCAAAGGAAAACGGAAATAATAAGTTGTGAATGATATTGTAGAGCTTGGGGGTACGCTAACTTGTTGACCTTTTCTTTGTTTCCTTGCGATATTTTGATCAGCGACTGATTTAAACAGGAAATAAGAATAGGGACGTGATAAACGTGTGGCTGTTTACCCAAATCATGGGGGAAATATATCCTTTACAAGGATCATACTCCTTAGTACACATGCGTATTATGTAGAACTCTGAAGGCGGCAGGCAATCATGCCAAAACGTCTGGAAATAGAGAGAATAACGAGTTATCAAGACATAACACAAACCACAGTTCTAAACTTATTATTTTGTTTCATGCGGAATGAGACTGATATTATGAGAGCTCCTTGAGCGAGATCTCCACCGTAGAGGAAAGCACTTTCATTAGGAAAGTTATAATACTTAACGATTTTAACTTTTAGCTGGCTTATACTTCCATTTCTAAGTATTCTAAGAAATTAACAGTTAGATAGAATTAACGGTCGATTAGAATCGAATCATTTTGTAAAGGCTTTCCTTAACAGTTAGATATAATTGTAAAACCGCTTGATGGAATTTGGCAGTAAGCTTTTTGATACCAAGCTTCATTACACAGTGTAAAGGCGCCACCATACATAAAACTACCAAGCATCTCCTGGTATGGCCATCTAAATCGAGAACATCACTACTACATCTCAACCGCAAGACCTAGGGATTCAGTGTTCAGACTGAACAGTGTCCTTGAAAGATTTATTTTCTCCTGTTGGAGACAACTTTGGCACTCTCCTGAACTTCGGATTATTGGACATATTTTCATTTACCCCTGTTGGTTTAGTGAAAAGTTAGCTTCTTTTTGTCCAGCTCTCGTGTGATTATATCATGGTCTACTTTATCCCTCGTACTATAAACATTTCTTTTAACATAATGAGTGTTTTTTATTTGTATTTGCATCTAAAATTATTGTATGGTTTAAAAATAAACAAATTGCTATTTTGTCATTATTATTATTATTATTATTAATGATTTAAGGCGCGTCAACATCTAAGGTTATTGGCTCTCGGAGCTTTTTCCAGTGCACTGCCGGCCTCCGGACAGTGTTCTCTCGTTACAGACAACACTGTTCATCACCGGACAGTAAGAAGTTCCTAGGAAGAGAAAATCTAAGGGTCAGCAGCTGGATTAGAACCCGGGACCTCCGCGTGGGAGTACAGTACGCTAACCGCATAGCTAATCCCTTCCCTGTATTATTATTATTATTATTATTATTTTTTGCGCATCAACAGCTGAGGTCATTAGCGCCCGGAGCTTTTTCCAGTGCACTGCCGGCCTCCGGACAGTGTTCTCTCGTTACAGACAACACTGTCCATCACCGGACAGTGAGCTATTATTATTATTATTATTGAGTGTGGAATGTTGCACCTGCTTGCTGCTAACCAGCTTTACAAATTGCTCCAGAATTAGGTAGCAGAATTATCACGATAGTGCATCTTCTTGTCTCAGATTCTTGTTGAGGCTGAATTAAGCGGACAGGTTCTCTTCATCGTCTCCCATTGTTATTGATTATTATAATAGAAGAGGAAATAAGGTGGATTTCGAAGAAACTGTTGTAATCTACGTACAACGTATCAAATCTTTACTCCAAAATGATTCTAGGAAGGGAGAGGGAATAGAGCATCCAGACAGACCATTTTTTTATGGATTTCAGATCTATTTACGGTAGTATTACAGATTTTTTTTAAAAAAACTGTGTGATTCACAGAAACACGTACGCGTAATTAGAATAACAATGGGACACGATGAAGAGAACCTGTCCGCTTAATTCAGTCTCAACAAGAATCTGAGACAAGAAGATGCACTATCGTATTAATTCTGCTATCTAATTCTGGAGCAATTCGTGAAGCTGGTAAGCAGCAAGCAGGTGCAACATTCCACGAGTCGACATGGATTCTGCCGAAAGCAGATGATGTCAATATCATTGGCATGCAATGGAAAGCAGCTTTTCCTAGTCAGAGCTGCTGAGAAGGTGGTTAATGGTACGAAAATATATATGCAAGCAGGTAGATGGCACTAGACACTGTTCGTTTAGATATTCAAGATCGTTGAGCTGCTTAACTTTTGAGAGTTAACGAAGTCTTTTTGATAAATAACCAATTCTAAACGGAAACAAAGGTTAATATTATTCCATTGATGTTAAAATTTTCGAATCCTTATTGTTCAGTAAAATGAAAACACATTATTTGTGCAATGGGAAGATTTTGGTGCAAAAAAAATGGCAGCAAGTGAGAGTGCGGAAGAGAGAAAGAGAATGATGTGATGATGCTGGAGAGAGGCCCAGACATCCGGTCGCGTAAGAACCTTCCATCCTCAATTCGCCTCTTGTCCCTGCCAGAGGATGAGTCCTAACATATACATGAATACAGGGAACAGGACACCCACTGGGGCACATGTATCAAGGGCATGTCACCAGTTGTAAGTAAGGAATCAATAGCCTTTGGGGAACGCACAGTACCATCCTAGTCCATAGAATGTGTTTGTTTTATTCATGTCCTGCCGTTGTCTATCCTTCCTACCACTCCTCACCTCGCCAACAATCTTCTTCCACCCTCTCCGTGAGCCTCTGAACTTTCCACTTCACTTACAATTCTTATAATTTTTTATATCTTTAACTGCTCAAAAACTAAGTATTCCTGTTGAATGTTCAGGAGAATACCAATTCCTACTTAAAAATAAGTTAAGTAACATTCGAACATTTACCAATAATTTCGTTTATATATATACGTAGATATATACTCGCATATACTATACAGGGTGTTCATTTTAAGACGGCTGAAATGCATTTCATGCTTGAACGGTTGATCTGAGCAAAAAATGGTAGAAGAAAAATTTGTTGCCCTTCACCTCTAGTTTCAGAATAAAAAAAGTAGTAATCGTCTATTTTTTTCAGGCGGGACTTAACGTCCTACTACCATTTACTAGGTGTCGTGGACGGAGGCGACTAGCAAACGTACTTTACTATTTCTCATTTAACCATTAAATAAAATCTAAGGCCAAGAGCGGGAATCGAACCCAGTTCTACAATGCATATTAGCTTTGCAGGTCTCGCCTCTTAACCGCTCGCCTACCGTGGCGCCTTAGTATCAGAATATGTGACTTGATTTTATATTTATGATCGCATACGTGACAGACGCGCGTCCAAAAGTAAGGGTCCGCAGTTGACCCCTATTTTCATATACACAGTTTTAAAGAGTGTATAAAGTTATGAAAGAAACCGGAAACCGCAATTCGATATCTTTAAAATTAAAGGTGCTAATCTATTTCAAAATCTGTTATTTATTAATCATATTTCAATTTTTTAACTTGTTATCAAAGAGAAAGAAGAGCACGCGATAGGTCATTTTTATGTAGTTTTTCATCCCCTTTCTTCCGAAAATAATGCCAAGGCAATAAAGCTAGTATTTTTCTTAATATCGGGAAATAAGTCGTTTTCCGAGTGATTTTCTAAGAAAAAATCAAATTTTAAGAGCTTGAGGTGTTCTCAAGCATACACAAAATGGCTAAAAATTAATTTTACATCTGTTACAAACAAGAAGGTTTAATCATTATTTGGTAATTTTGGGAGAGTTGCGTTTAATTACCAAAAAAATTGGAAACCACCTGCCACATATTTAAGTGACCAATATCTTTCATTTAAAGGATCAAACTTATTCCTTAATTTATCAAATAATGCACTTTACGCAGCTTGTGCAGCATGCACTTTGCCTTCAAAGGTACCCTCAGATACCAAGAGCAGTTGATAACCTCCTGGCTAACCTGGCTTGCGTGCCAGTGGAGGCACCTATTCATCACATATTCTGAAACTAGAGGTGACGGGCAACAAATTTTTTGTCTACCATTTTTTGCTCAAATCAACTGTTTAAGGATGAAATGCATTTGAGCAGTCTTAAAATGAACACCTTGTATACATGTATACGAGGGTCGTTTGAAAAGTCCGTGCAAAGTCAGAGAGATAGCACTTCTGGCGCGTATCGAGGTTATGTTTAGTTAGTAGCATCTCTTGGAAGAACACACACCAAGTTTCAGCCAGATCGGTCTATTTCTTTGTGTTTGGCATTCGTTTGAATCGAGGAAGTCGAGTGATTTTCAAAAAATGGACGAAAAAGAATATCGTATGTTGATTAAACACTACTTTATGAAAGACAAAACGCCTCAGGAGACTAAAGAGAAGCTTGATAAACATTATGGTGACTCTGCACCTTCGATTAGAACAGTTTATAAGTGGTTTCAAAATTTTCGGAGTGGCCATATGGGCAGAAGTGACGCTGAACGTTCTGGACGCCCTGTTGAGGTTACTACTCCAGAAATCATTGATAAAATCCATGATATGGTGATGGATGACAGAAGAGTGAAGGTGCGTGAGATTGCTAGTGCTGTGGGCATCTCGAATGAACGGGTACATAATATTTTGCATCAACATTTGGACATGACAAATCTATCCGCAAGATGGGTGCCGTGATTGCTCACGCTTGACCAAAAACGAAATCGTGTGAAGTGTTGCAAGGACGGTTTGCAGCTGTTCCAGAAGAATCCGCAGGACTTTAAGCGTCGTTTCGTCACTGTGGATGAAACATGGATACATCACTACACTCCTGAGACCAAAGAACAATCTAAACAATGGGTTACCAAGGGGGAATCTGCGCCAAAAAAGGCGAAGACCGTTCCTTCGGCCGGAAAGATTATGGCAACTGTCTTTTGGGATTCGCAAGGAATAATCCTCATCGACTATCTGGAAAAGGGTAAAACTATTACAGGTGCATATTATTCATCGTTATTGGACCGTTTGAAAACCGAGCTGCAAGAAAAACGCCCACGATTGGCCCAGAAAAAAGTCCTTTTCCATCACGACAACGCACCAGCTCACACCTCAGCAGTTGTAGTCACAAAATTAATGGAAATAGGGTTCCAATTCGTTTCACATCCCCCCTATTCTCCAGACTTGGCTCCCTCGGACTACTATTTGTTCCCCAATATGAAGAAATGGCTGGTGGGAAAAAGATTTTATTCAAACGAGGAGGTGATTGCAGAAACGAATGGCTATTTTTCAGACTTGGACAAATCCTATTATTCGGAAGGGATCAACAAACTAGAGCAGCGTTGGACGAAGTGTATAAGCCTAAAAGGAGACTATGTTGAAAAATAAAAAAGGTTTACCCCCAAAAATTAAGTAGTTTTTATTTTTGCACGAACTTTTCAAACGACCCTCGTATATGTACATGTAATTCTTTTTAAAACAAGAATAATAAAATAAGTAATAAGTATTTAAACAAATTATTCTTTAGGGAGGGAATTAACTTAGTTTTGAGAGCAAAGGTCTGTCTTGCGGAGATTTCCGTTCAAGTTCAACTTGCTGCACATAGAATTCCTCTTTCTAGAAACCTACATCCGGTGAAAGACAAAGCTGTCCGTTACGATAAAATTTTCTGGAGATAGCAGTACTGTAAAAAAGGCTCCGGGCGCCAAATTCCTGAAATGCTGACACGCCTTAATTTAATTTTTATTTTTTGGTGTCTGATTCATGATTGAAATTTGGCAATCATCTTTCTCTATTTTGGGTTTTTTCTTTATTTATTGAGGATCCATCATATGAAAACTTTTGATTTTTAAAAAACTTAATTTTTATTGCTAGCACTTTGTCAAAGATGTATTTAACTAGGCCTCAAAAACAATATGAGAATTTCGATAATACCAATTTATAGAAACATTTTTTTAAAAAACCCTAAATTTGTGGGTTATCCGAGCAAAATTCATTTAAAGAACACAAAAACAGATTACTTGGACTATTTATTTATTGTCAAATTTTAATTTAAAAGTATCGTTATTGTACTTACAAGGTGTGCACCGAGCACAATATAATGTAAAGAAAAGCTGAGAAGTTTTCCACCCTTCATTTCCACTATCAGAGTATCCTAGGGATTTTCGCATAAGTTAAAATTCATTTTAAAAAGCATTGTGGTTTAGGAACTTGTCAAGAAAGTTTAGAAGGAAATAATTTATGTGTAAGTGAGAGGGGTGTACGCATGTGAGACTTAAACTAAAATAAACGAGGCTTAAAAAGGATTCCTTTTTTGGGGAAGAAAAGTGCTGCGGATAATTTATGATCCTACTATTGGAAACTGGGAATGGAGGAACTGCACAAATGCAGAGCATAGTGACATCTTCCGGAAATGTGACTTTGTGATCACAACGTCAAATAGCCTGGATGAGCTCGTCGGATCTGACGTAATACTGATAGAAGAAAAAAATCCCTGAAAAATAACGTACGGCGACAAACTTGGACATTAAACGCTAAAAGGAATGCCTAGACTTACATATGTTGTGGACAGTTTCCGTATGATCGGCGTGAAAAGGAAAATATATAAAAAAAAACAACTCGCCTGAAGTCACGGTGACTCCAGGTCCTTGATGAGGAGGCCAAATTCCCTCAAGGACTCTCAGCAAGTAATAACTCAAATTTGATATTATTTATTTATTTTCTTTATATTTTCTTTATAAAAGGCTCTATTTCTCTAGAATGTGGCCAATATATGTAGTAAATAACAATTTTTTACTAGAAAAAACTTTACACAAATTTTATTATCCCAGTTGAATTAATCTTATCTATAAAACTCTTATTTTATTACTATTAAAATGATATATTTTCATCCTTGACATTTTCATAAAATAAATAAGAAAAACGTATTTGAAGGAATTGCAAGGCTAGAGAGAATTGCATTACCAAGGGACACGCTGTGCCTTTTCATATGCTGCAAAAGGATATATGTGACATCCTGGAAGCTTCTGCATGTAAAGTATGGTAAGAATGGCAGCCCTGTCTTTACTACCGCACTCTATCATTCTATAAATTATTACTTCCCTCAGATACAAGTAAATAAATAGATATAATAATTTATAAATGAACACTTATTTGATTATTTCACACAATATTCGATATAATTAGTTGATTGCTGTTGATTATTATAGTTCAAACCTAAAATAATACTTTTTATTACAAGTTTGCCTTACACTATTTACCAATGTTAAAAAATGTTTTCAATCCTCTTTTAAATAAAATATCTTCCTAAAAGTAATTCTGGATATGATCTGAGTCCCAATTCGACTAAACCTTGACATTTATGATCCTCCTGTCGTCGTAAACCTCATTTCTTTTCATCGATGAGATCCTGCAGATAAAAGACTGGACTGATTTTTTCAAAAATTAACAATTATAGCATAGCTTGGATAACCAATACCATTATGTTGCTTTCAGCAAATCTATGAGATATAAGTATTCTGCTCTAACAAGAGCAATTATAAAATTTTCCAAATATAGCGAATCTCCTCTACACTTAATAACCAAAATGATCCAATTAAGGCAAGCTTTAATTCAGCCTCGTGGGCGATAAAGGGTTGAGGTAAGGGTAAGAGAGCAATAGTTCCTCATATACAGTGGAACCTCGCATAACGAGCACCTCGCTTAACGAGTAATTCGCATAACGAGTAAAACAAATTGATTCTTATAGCGAGCGATGTTTCGCATAACGATAGTTTTCTAATGACATTTCGCTGACTGCGCAGTTTTCGCTGACTCATCGAAAACTGCGCATTCTTCGATTAGTCATTCCTGTTTACGCATATGCGTTTCATATTCTCCACGTATCTAATGCACTGATACAGTCGAAACCGAACTTCACCGAATGAGTGGTGTATAGGGAAAGTACATATAGTGACATTTGTGTTTAAATATTGTAACGAAGTTGACCTGGGCAGAGAAGAAAGGCTTAGATTGTTCTAGGGGTTGAACGATCAAAGTGAAAATTTTCACTGATCTCCGTACGAAAACTCCAGGATCGTCAACAGACGAAAAAGAATTTAAAGCAAGCCGTGGGTGGTTTGAAAAATTCAAAAAAAGAACCGGCATTCACAGCGTTATGAGGCACGGTGAAGCAGCAAGTTCCCATAAGAAGGCAGCTGAGAACTACGTCAGCGACTTCAAAAAACTTTTGATTTCCGAGGGTTACTTGCCACAACAAATTTTTAACTGTGACGAGACAGGTCACTTTTGGAAGAAAATGCCCAAGCGAACCTACATAACAGAAGAAGAAAAAGCATTACCCGGCCACAAGCCCATGAAAGATCGCCTCACGTTGCTGTTTTGTGCTAATGCAAGCGGTGACTTGAAAATTAAACCATTGCTGGTGTATCATTCGGAAACTCCACGAGCCTTTAAGAAATGCAACATCCACAAGAACAAACTAAATGTAATGTGGAAAGCCAATAACAAGGCTTGGGTGACACGTGACATTTTTGTTGAATGGATAAATGAAGTGTTTGGTCCTTCTGTGAAAAAATATTTATTGGAGATGAATCTGCCGCTCCATGCGTAGCTTGTACTGGACAATGCTCCCGCTCATCCTCCAAGTCTACAAAATGATCTTCTTGACGAATTTCAATTTATCAAAATTCAATATCTGCCTCCTAATACTACACCGTTACTTCAGCCTATGGATCAACAAGTAATTTCCAACTTTAAGAAACTGTACACTAAAGGTCTCTTCGAACATTGTTTTGAGGTGACTGAAGAGACAAACCTTACTTTGCGAGAATTTTGGAAATACCACTTCCATATTGTTACATCCCTCAAGATAATCGACAAGGCGTGGGACGGGGTTACCAAAAAAACTCTAATTTCTGCATGGAAGAAGCTCTGGCCTGAAATCCTCGTCGAATCTGGTTTTGAGGCGATTGAATCCGAACCTGTGGAATCTCTAGATAATGAAATTGTGTCTTTGGCCACGGATATGAGATTGACAGTTGATAAAGATGATATTGATGAGCTTGTAGCAGATCATAGTCAAGAGCTATCCACAGAGGAACTTGTTGAGTTGCAACACATTTCACAACAAGAATTGGTGGAAGAGAATTTATTAGACAAAGAGGAGAAAATATCAGAGGAACAACAATCTTCCAGCGCAATAAGAGAAATGTTGAAAGCATGGGAAACTGTTGCAACACACGTAGAAAACTATCACCCGAATAAGGCTGTGGCTATGCGATCTATAAATTTATTTAATGATAATGCTGTGTCACATTTTGAAGACATTTTGAAGCGACGGCAGAAACAAGGAACATTGGACAAATTTATAATTAAAAAGGATTAATTATGAATGTACATATTTATCTCAATTAATATATGTAATTTATATTATATTACATCATATGTACATCTGTATATAATATTTTCGAAATAAATGTTATAAAAAAAAATTTTATCAATATTTTTTTTGCATGGAACCAATTATCCCCTTTTATTTTAATTTAAATGAAAAAAATTGTTTCGCTTAACGAGTATTTCGCTTAACGAGTAAGGTTCTGGAACGAATTATGCTCGTTAAGCGAGGTTCGACTGTATATGAAGAGTTTATTAAGAATAAGTATATTAGGAAAGGCGTACCAACTTAAATTACAAGCTGTAGCAATAAACCCTAGTTCCTGCCATGTTTTGTGGAATAAGTTGTAATGTTTGCAGAGGAACTTAATTGAGTAAATTATTATAGCATTACTCTTTAAGCGTCATCAGCAAACAACTCAAAATTACAAATTTTTAAATATACTCATAAATCAGCAAATAGCATTTGGGATTAAATTAGTTTTACAACAGCATCAAACTTGCAGTGCATCTCCATGGATTTCAGCTCATCCTAAAGAAACTAAAATCTAGATACATCGTTAGAGTTTTACAATAACTTAAAAAAATCATCCAATTTTTTTTTCTACATAATCATTATCTTAGGAGTCATTTAAATTTTAAATTTGTTGTAAGGATAAATCAAGTTTGCATAATTTAGGCAACAAACTTCAACGTAGGATTAAGTTTTTTATTCTTTACATTAAACTATTGAAGGCAAAAAAAAGTAAAAGAGAAAATAAAGAAATTGATGATAATGAAGAATCAAAGTTGCAATTTAGAACGTTCTTTGTATAAGTTCCCGAATTACGGAGGCGTCCGCTAGAAGATATTAATATTTCCCTGCAATTTGTCTGAGAACGTCACTTTTCTGAGATTTTTAAATATGGGATGCTACCTACCATTTTCTTATAGCTCTCACTTAGATCTGGAACCTTTATTTAAAACTTTTTTGGAGGAAAATTCTTGATTGTACATTTTTGGGTGAGAGCGGAGAAATTTTCTGAAAAGAACTGCCCTTAAATGTAAAGGGTAGTAAGAGATAAAGTTAGGTTCTCATTGAAAGTGATAAATACAGCAACCATCTTCATTGGTTGGATTTAAATTCTGTTGACTAATTGAATAGGGGAAGGTGGTCATTTCTGTTATCATCATCGTGGATCATAATTAGACTCCAGTTCTGGACTAATTAACGATAAATATCCGTAGATATTTGGTTTATACCGTAATAACAAAACAATTTAATGTTTAGCAGTTCTTTATGATGTAAGTGCACCTTTTTAATTTAGCTACAACCATAAAAGGCTACTAACCTTGTGGAAGGGCACGACCCGTAATATTATACAAAAGAAATACTAATTTGGGAGTCACTTGTAAAAATGCGTATTATATAATTATTTGTCAGAATATCTTTTTGTAATGCGGAAAGAATGAGACTACAAAATCTGTAGGAATATAGACGCAATGAAAAATTATTTCGTTCCAATTGCTTTAAATCTCTCTTTTGTACAAAATATGTTTAAATAAACACAAGTCACAATTAAGTTTTATTCTGTTGTTTCAGATAATGGACGATCGATGGGAAGCTGAAATAGTGGAGTACGGTGCTATAAATATTACCGGTTTTAGGATAGTAGATTCAACTAGAAGATATGTAAAGGAGTTTAGCGAAGGTTGGAGACGTTTAGATCCAACATCATCTCCTGGTGCTGGCAAAGATACCATCTCTGTAAGTATCGTGACGTTTATTAAAGATAATTATTAAAATTGGTTGCAGTTATTATAACTGTTCAATAAAATTCAATCAATAAAACGTCTATTAGGCTAATATTGTAGAATTTACCCCAATAAAATTACTTAAAATAAGGAGTAAATCTCGGAATGGAAGATAAGTTATGGACTTGTATAAATCATTGTTTTGGTAATTTATAAGTTGGCTCAAAAGATATTTTGTAACTTTATAAAACCTACTATGTACTGAATTACACAGTTGTTCTAACGTTACTATACCTACGGGTAAGCGCCTCCCAATCTTCGCGCTCTATCTCAAGAACGGTTGATTATATGAAAAATGCAATGATCCAAATTTGTAGAGAACTTTATGCTCTACAAATTTTGTAATAATTTTAAATATCATTTAGAGCAAAGGAAATAAGATATTTACTAAAAATCTATTTTAGTGACCTTTGACCAACGGTTTCCGGTGACGCGTACACGAGATTCTATGAGACTTTTGAGCCAACTTATAAAATGCCAAAACAATGATTTATATAAGATTATAGCTTATTTAACTTCCATTCCGAAATTAATGTTTGAGGCTAATTTAACTGGGCTGTGAATGTCCATACGGACATTACGGACATTCACTGTTATGCTAAAAATTCAAGTTTGTAGATTATCACGTTCTATGCTGTGTTTCATTTCACCAATTGAAATTTCTCCCATAATGTGGTAATGTCGTGTAAATTATAAATTTACTTTTTCTGTAATCGTTCAATCAACGGGCGCATTATTATTCTAATTCTTTTAGGGCAAAATGATTAACATTCAATACTTTCAATTCTACGTACCTTTGTACATACCTTTGACTTCATGCCCGGTACATAGGAAAAGTTCTGAGTATGGATCTTCATAGATATCCCCGGATAGTTGCTGAGGAAGTTATAAAAGAAGGTATCTCCTGGGCTGGTAGATGGAGGCATTTGGCTGGTAAATATGAAGTGTCAATCAATTTTAGCACAACTGATGGCGCCACCCTCAGTTCTCAGATTGGAAGCTTGGTGGACCAAGTAAGGTTGAACGCAAAAAATAAATTTAAAGAAAGAGCAAGCACTACTCATAGATTTACAATTTATAAATTGTTAGATCATGACGTGAGATGTGCTAATTTACTCAGTGAGGGGGTAGACACTCTCAATAGTTTATCTTCTGTTCGTTGGGCTCTCAAGCTGAGAGGAGAACTGTTGAGACTTATATTATAAGCCCTATGACCAGCAACAGTCTGGTGTAGAATGTCCTCTATGTAATCTTGAGGAGAAGGAGGATACTTTCCACTTTGTTGCTACCTGCCCTGCCCTGTCACCTATTCGTTTGGCAGTTTTTGGAGAAAGATATCTCTCTCTAGAAAGATTTTTAAACGTGATGAATGGTATAGATTGGTCTCAACTCATCCATTACGCATTGGCCTCACTCATTCTTGGAAGTTTGGAGGAAAATTCCTCAATGAGCCTGTTTCTTGATTTTGCAATCATCTGAGAGGAGCTTCTGTACATTCATGAAAGTGAATGAACTTTTGAAAAATCATGTATTTTCTCTCTTTTTCTGTTTTTCTTAGTCAAATTTGCTTTTAAATTTGTTTCTATTTATGTAAAATTATTAATTTCAACTTATTTTTCCTAATTTTGTAAATAATATATGTTTCAAACTCCAGCAGACGGCAGAAACCATGCCGTTTAAAGTTTTTTTGTTCTGTTTCAAAATATTGTACCTTGTATTTTGTTTTTTTCATTTAAATAAACTTCATTACTAATACTAATACTTTCAATTCTTATCATTGAAAAGCAAACTCCACAATCAATAATTATTTTTACTATTTTATAAGTAGTTTTCCTGTTCTTTATCCTCGTCAGAATATAAATTTCACCGGCTAATTAATAACTTGCTTTAAATGAAAATAATTAACTTGATTTCGCTAATTTTTAGAGCTAAAAGTACCAAAGAGCACCTAATTAACGCTAAGAAGATCAAAAATAAACATTAAAATTAATTAATTATAAATAAATATTTCATTTTCTTCTTTAATTAAAAAGTTTTCTCCTGGAAAAAAAGATTCTCTAAAAGTCAGTCTTAGTATTAAATTTTAAAATATCAACATTAGCTATCATCTTGAAAAAGCGACAACACAAAAATAGTTTCTCTTAATTCTTCTTTTTTAAAAAACAAACTTTAATATAAATTAATAATTAATGAAGTGCAGTTTAGAAGCGCCTTCTAGCCTTTCTCAGTTATACTTTAGTTTTTGCCCCCTTCGACTGTATAATTGTTCCACTTTTGGCGAATTCAGTAACATTAATTTACTGCTTTCAAAATTGAAGTCAGATGTAGGCTTATAGTTAATCAAGGTTTCCCAAAAAGACTTAGGCGCGCCTATCAATTCCTGAAAAACCCAATTATTCCCCGTCAAGATCATTCCTGTGAACAAACAAAATATGAAAACTTCTACGGTTGGAACAGTTGTTCTTAAAGAAGATAATAAATGATAATATTTATTATTTCTTCTAATGATAAAGTTAGACTTGCCTACCAAGGTTTCGGGAGTTCACAAAAGACTGTTGACAAATGGCACCTCCAGTCTAGACAATTGCATGGTACCGTTTAGCACATTACTTCAAAGTAGGCCTTTATTCTCCCGTCAAGGGGAACCCTCACTCAGTTACCCATGCAATCAATTTGGGATATCCCGGTCGAGATACACCATCTCCATTTCATCACGTTCTTAACTTACCGCGACATTGCATTCTAGCTTTGCACTCTGTGTCTGCTGACAACTCTTCAAGATTAGCCTTTAGTGTCTATCTACCTGGCTTCCAAATGAGAGAAAAGGCAGGGCAAGCTTCATTAGCAATGCCTGGAGAGTATAGGGCAGTCCGACGATGCAACCTCTTCCATCTTATACACATGTCGGAAATGCACATAGGAGATGAGTGTGGTAGAAATCTATTTACGCTTGCATTATGAGTCCTGCGGACCATTTCCTCTTTCATCTTCTTCTTAAGATGTCTGCGAACTCTTTAAGTATGTCGCCAGCTTTCCACCGATCTCAGCTTTTTGCAAATACATCGCTCTCCACTCTCGGGTGAGAAATGCCAGAACACAACCAGCATGGCAGGCGAGACGCTTGCTGTAAGTAATAATAATAATAAAAATAATGCAAAAAATAATATATTTTTCAAAAAAACAAAAACCTGAAATAATAAATTATAAAATATAGATTAATTATTTAAATATTTGTCTCCATGAAAAATACATTAAACCCTCCACCGTAGAAATAAAATTTAAAATTTAAATTAGTGCCTGTGTTTAACATTATTACCATAACTAGGAAAAGGCCAACATCGCAAATTATAATCAATATATTGAGGTTCGTTTATTATTAATGTTATTACAGGGAATTCGTTAGAGATTCGATTACGTTCATGGAGATTAACATAATAAAATCTCTTCTTCTTTTTTTTTTGGCAAAAATGCAACGATTTCAGCTCGGGTAAATTATAATTGTTTCAGCAAAGTATAATTTGAGGTTAACAGAAGCGAATACTTATAATAGAGTGCACTACAATCGCTAATTTGCAATAGAGACATCTTGGCACTTGGTTACTTCTTGGGAAAACCATGGAATTCGCAAAAATAGAGAAAGGGAGAATTCTCCAACAGGAATTAAATTGTTCGGCAGAGAACTGCACCCACTGTTTGTTCTAATCTAGTTTGTGCCGATGAGATACAGTTTCCCTTAACCCAGGTGGGATGGACTCTCACATCAATTGTCTCCAGGAGCCATTCGCACATTGGGACATTTTGGGTGGGTCAGAGTGTTTTTTACGTGCTAAGTGTTGGATTAGTCAGGAACCGAAATAATTCTCCCCAAGAGAAACCAATTAATTTTATTACTTTATTGAAGAATGATTTCTTATTGATACAATTTAATTCAAGTCTAATTATTATATCTTCTTTTTTAATAAAATATCTCAGTACAGTCTTAGGACCGAATCATTTTTCTACTTATTCAAGTATTTTGTTCGTCTAATTAGGAAACAGTAAACTGTAGAGTAAAGAAGGAATATTAAGATGGAGGGATTATGCAGAAATACAGGGTGACCAAAGTTATATGCTCCACCCACTTTTTTTTTTAACGGCGGGAAATTTCGAAAAAATAAAAAACACGTATTTAATCATTTTTAGTCTAGTTTATTTTCAGTGATTGAGCCATTTTTTTAAACCCCTGTATCTCGAGATACAGCATCCAACTTTTGTTTTTCAAATGGAACGTTATATTTTTTGTTGCATATTTTTATAGTATTTGAGCTCCTAAAATAAACAAAAAAAAATTGTTCGAAATCGGTTAGGTTTTTCAAAAGTTATTGTAATTTAAAATATGAAAAAAAAATCACTTTATTGTCAAAATTACGTTATTTTTTTTAAAGAATCTGTTCAAACTGGGCACAATCAACGGATAGGCAAGCCAAAACTCTGGACTCCACGCTTTGCTTGTAGCAGCACTTATGGTGGCGAAGTCAAGATCTAGGCAGACTAGAGTTATTCGATGTTTCAGACCATCGACTAAAGCCACGGGATTAAGATTACAGTACACATTATTTTTTAGATATCCCCACAAAAAATAGTCCATTGGGGTTAAGTCCAGAGATCGAGGTGGCCATTGGATGGGACAATGAGTACCTAACCACTTTTCATGGAAATTTCTGTCCAGGTAACCTCGAACAACTCTCGCATTATGTGCCGGGCAACCATCTTGTTGAAAATACATATCTAGCCGACGTTGTAGCGGAACATCTTCAAGCAGAAGTGGCAAAATGTCTCTTGAAAAAAGTTAGATACCTTGCACCAGCTAAGTTCTCTCTGTAGAAGTATGAGCCGATTACTCGATTTCTTAAATCTCTACACCAAATGTTTGTAGAAAAAACAACCTGAACGTCGAATAACTCTAGCCTGCCCGGATCATGACTTCGCCACCATAAGTGCTGCTACAAGCAAACCGTGGGAGTCCAGAGTTTTGGCTTGCCTATCCGTTGATTGTGCCCAGTTTGAACAGATTCTTTAAAAAAAATAACGTAATTTTGACAATAAAGTGATTTTTTTTTCATATTTTAAATTACAATAACTTTTGAAAAACCTAACCGATTTCGAACAATTTTTTTTTGTTTATTTTAGGAGCTCAAATGCTATAAAAATATGCAACAAAAAATATAACGTTCCATTTGAAAAACAAAAGTTGGATGCTGTATCTCGAGATACAGGGGTTTAAAAAAATGGCGCAATCACTGAAAATAAACTAGACTAAAAATGATACGTGTTTTTTTATTTTTTCGAAATTTCCCGCCGTTTAAAAAAAAAAGTGGGTGGAGCATATAACTTTGGTCACCCTGTATATTCTAAAAGAAAAATGAATTTCTTACTATTAGGTTCAGGCTCATACTGAAGCGTTGAATATAATTGGAAAACTATGTCGAAATGTCACTTTTTGCTGATATTAGTTGAAGTTAAAAAAACACAAAATCTTAAAAATTTACGAGGAGGTAAAGTTAACGAGAATTAGCTCTCGTACTGCACACTCATGTACTCAATCCTTGGTACTTTCCATCCTGATAATCAAAGAATCAAAGAACTGTTTGGAAGGTTCCCTTAATCAATCGATTTGCAAAGTTTTATTTTATTATTAGTTGGTCAGTGATTTGTTGAAATCGGGTAAAATTATTTTGATTGGTTCATGAGCAAAATGTTGAGAAATCTGCAATGCGACTCTCGCACATTTCAGTCGATACAAATAGCAATAACGTTGGGACCGGCTGTGAGCAATGCTTCACTATTTCGACCATTTGCAACACTCCCTTATATCATAACTATATTACACCTTTCCTTCCTTTTTAATCTCTAAAAACATATTTAATTCTTGAACAAAGTTGATTTTTAAGTCAAACTTTTCCAATGTATTTATCAAGAGATTATATTAAAAATTGTTACATAAAAAATAACTGTGACTGTAGTCCTGGAAATGTCTTATTCTCTGCTGAAAAGAAAATCATTAGGACATATTAGGCATCTTATTTGTTTTTTCCTCCTTTTCAAGAGATAATGGCCATTGTGATCAAACTTAATTCAAGACTGAGATTTTTTAAAACGCTTCATGTGAATATCTCTCGAACAACCTTGGTTCTAGCCAACATTAGACCAAATTCCTTACTTGCACTTATGATTGGAACCTTTGAGGGTGTCTATTCCAAAAGAAGTACTTCTAGTCCGAGTGCCAGGTCATTATGTGTATTTCGGAAACAAAAATTGTGACCACTTAGGCGCCACTCTTTCCTTCATTGGTTCAAATCCCGGCAATTGGCGTAATTGTTCCCACAAATGTCTTCAAGGATTAGCCCAGGACTAGTGAGCTAGGTCACAATTTAAAATGTTGATTTGTGGTTTATAATAAGTTAATTTTGTGCCTGTTCAGAACATTCACCAGACCTCGTTGGGTTTTGTGACTTAAGGAGATATCTCTACCATGTTGGTGCTCACTGTGAAATTTCCTGTTCGGAAAGAAGGTCTCGATTGTGGCGCGTGCGTGTTTGTGTGAAGGTCCCGATAAATAATTTACCTTGGAAGCATTTTTGTAATTAAAATTCCTTTTATATTAATTGCACAAACTAAACACAATCGAAGCTTTTATTATATCTTTTTTATAAAAAAAAAAAATAAATCAGGATAACGTTTCTAGCTAGTAATCTAGATCTAATTTTGTCCTTTACTTACTTCGTGTCCTTGCTGTTAGATGTAACGGTCCATGATTCATTTGGCTCTAATAGTGATAAACGTTGTTTTTTAAATAGACATCATGGATGTGTAGATCAAAACGTTCTGTCGAATTTCTATCGAATTACAATGCTTGGCAATATTTATTTAGTTATATACAATCTGTATAATATAATATACAATAAGTAAATAGGCAGAATGAAGTATAAATGGATGCGTGAAAGGCAGGAGGAAAGAAATTGTCCAGTGGTAGCACTCTCTACAGGATATGATTTTTAAGCCTTCAGACTGCGAGGAAGTCGCGGGGCCACTGGCGATTCAGTCAGAGGAGGCGAGAGACTGTAACTAGAGGATTGGAGCAAGAGGAGAGAGCAGTGTGGAACTTGCGATGTTTCGCCTTGGCGAGTTGTTGTACGAAAGGAATGCTGAGGTCGTGGTGAAGAGTGAGGTTAGTCACCGTAGAAAGGAGCGTCAGCTATCTGTCGGAGAAGTTTTGATTGAAATGTCTGTACAGTCCGTATGTTTGTAGGTTTGGCTGAACCCCACAGCTCTAGTCCGTAAGTCCACATAGGTTTGAGAATAGTACTGTATATTAATCGTTTGAGTTCAATGGGTAATTTGTAGCGTCGTCTAAGAAGTCTGCTAAACAGTTTCACACGTTTCGTCATTGCTTGTCTTTTAAGTCTAGTATGTGGGTTCCACGTGGGTCTCTTGTCTATAAAGAGCCCAAGGTAGCGCACCAGATCTGTACAAGGAAGAGGATTGCTGTTGAAGAGGACAGGTGGACAGGATAAAGCAATTTAAAGAATTTAAAATGAATAAATAATAAATTAAGGTCGTTGCCACTGAAAAGTCCCAAATTTCATTTGACTAATGTGCCTTCATTAAATAATGATGGTTTAAATGTATTTTTACATAATTATTATTATTCTAATTGTGCCAAATGCAGTCTTGCTATTTATGATATTTTTTTAATTATAGTTACATATATGTTAACAAATGCATGTTTTTTGTTGTATTTTAAGGGAAGGTAACTTATTTGTTGCAGGCCCAGGCTGCCTTAATGTATGACGCAGTGTTCGTACTAGTTGAAGCGTTCAACAAGTTACTACGCAAGAAACCAGATTTATTTAGGACTAATTTCAGAAGAGGTCAGATCTTTAACAATGGTAGTAGAGGAATTGATTGTAATACAAGCAGAGGTTGGGTCACTCCTTGGGAACATGGAGAAAAAATTTCCAGATTTTTACGAAAGGTAAGAAGTTATGAATTTTGTATCATTTTTATATTTTCGTATTGTATATCAGAACAGCCTCCATAATTTGATTACATGATATTTCTAAAGACAAAAAGGGAGAATTAAATTGATTGTGTAAATGCAAATGATAAAATTTAGAATTTGTCATTGTATCACTCAAGTTTCAATTCTTTAAAAATTAGTGACAAATTCTCTGCCTTGAATCATTATTCGTGCATTATGGATTAATTAAGTAGGAACCAGTATATATTTTCTTGAAGTGCATAAAATTGATTACATTGTAGGTATACTGCAGTTGTGCAAACAGGGTGACTACTAGATCAATATCACCCCCTAGGTAAACACTCTACCTTGGCTACCTGACTTAACCCTGCTTTGCCAGTGTTTGTAGTCACTGATAAGAATTTGTTTGCCCAAGTGTAATACACTATAGAGTTTGTGGGTAAAGCAAAACCCTAAGTAGTTGCACACATCAAAACCAATTCCCATGGACTTGCATTATTAAAAATTGCACAATGCAAATTCTCTTTTTCTTTTTTTTAAAAAAAACTTGAAGGTACCTATGATGCTCATATTCTTCAAATATTACCTTCACCAAAATTTATATACTAGCTGAAACCTTCCAATATCATTCTTTTGAAGAATTGGTGATATATTAGACTTGTTCTTTGTCCGATTTCTCATTATTCCCCAATCTCTCATGAATAAACTCTGGTCTACTTAAATAAAATTTTAAGTCACCTTCTTTGCAAGCCTGATGATGTGGATAATTTGTACCAATCGCCGCTGAAAGCCTCAAATAGAATTTATAAGCACGCAGAGTTGAAACTAAGGATCAGATTAGTTGATCTTTTTATTACCTTTAAGATTTTCGAATTGACTTGTTGTGACCTAAGCTTTCAGCTACAGTAGCTTCACAGCAATTACCTCTTAGTTAAGTCCAGGAGAAGAACCAATACATTCTTTTGATACGATCCTAGTCTGTCTTTTATTATTTAATATTGTTTAGAGTTTTTCTTCAGTCATGAAAAAGACAAGTTTTATAAGTTATCTTAAATATTGATACATAGATAAAATGATCTTAAATTTAGAAAAGATAAAAAGAAAGTCAGAGGAGGATCTTCACATAACTTTTTGTTTCCACAGTTCTCAAGGTCTTAACTTGCACATTGTCTTCCATCTCAGTATTTTATAAATGTAGAACTATAGATTACTATGAACTTACTTATTACATCATCCCCACTTCTTTGAGAACTACAATGAAACTATTTTTCATAGAATAATCATTTAAATGACTTTTTGCGTATCTATAACTTATTCTAAAAAAAACTTAGATCCTTTTTGACAAAATCTATTTTTAAAAAAACACAACTGAAAAATCTAATCAAAGAATTGCTATTTCCTGTAGAGGGATTCCCACCGAACCTGGAATTGTAAAAACCCATTTAATTCTCCTCAATAATACATGAGAGTTAGAACCTACACTTTACTGAAACAGCACTTTAGAGAAATGCTAACCAACTTCCTCTTCCAGAACTTCCTTTGATTTTCCTTGGGGGGAAAAAACAAATTCAAATCGAAGTTGTCAACCATCATGAGCATAAATTGTCGAGAACAAAGTTTAAATTGGGATCGTTCGTTTTTTGGGGGGGAAATTTGGTTAACACCAACACATAGACGTACCATTTTACTGAAAATTTTAGCGAGTTTCGAAAATTTGGCATAATTGTAATGCTTTCCATACCTAATAAGAGAAAGTAATTTCATATAGAGGGAAATTTCATTTCATTCTCGTACTGTAAGTTTACCAAGAAGTTGGCGTATGAATATTTTATTTTGTATTGAATTGGCAATTAAATTTTTATTACAAACTGTGCCACGTTGGAGTGAATATACCATTTTATCTACTTGAACTAGATGGTAATAAGATTTGATGATAAATCAATAGAATTTGGAAGAGCAATTTCATCGAGCCAATCCAGATTGATCAAGCGAACTAAGAGACATTGTGGAGAAGGTGAAGAAGCCAAATTGAAGAGAATTGTGAGGATTGGATACAGTGGAGAACATGGAGATGATCCGGCCAGGAGTATCCGGCGCAGTCTGACAGACTCTCCAATATTGTAGCTGAATTAGCTTTCTCAATTCGTGCTTCAACTTTTTCTTTAGGTTATTCTCAACACTAGTTACGTTTAAAGTTGTAGATTCTTTTGTTTGACTTATCAATGTTACATTTCTAACCTATTTTCAAGTTTCTTCTTTACGTTACTCTGCAATTACATAACGTGAAAACCTGGTTCTATACCTCTTCTATACATTGGTATTGGTATCTTCTATATCTTCTATACATTGAGTATTGGTACAATTGTGGTTTCTCACTTTTTCCAAAACATAACATAAAATAACTGAAAACTAAAAATGAAATTATTTCTTACATAAAAGATAAAAAACTAAAGACAAAATAAACAAAATAAAAGGCAAAATATACAAAATAAAAGACAACTAAAAGAACTAAAATTTATAAAGAAAAATAACAAAATGCTCTTTAATTTTCAATATTAATAATAAATTTTCTAATTTTTAATGCAGAGGCCACAAAGTAATACAAGTTATTAAATTTAGTGAGACTGTCTATAACTACTAATAAATTAAGTAAATTTTCCTCGTTATCTTGCTCAACTTTAATAAATTCTGATAAATATTCGTTCCTGGCAAATCTAAATGATGGGCATACCAACAGAAAGTGATATAAGGTGTCTGGGACACCTAAATTGCAGCAAATACAGTGATTGTCCACATTGAATCTGAAAAGACTGCCTTTATAGATCACACGACAATTATCAGGATGCCCTAGCTACAGTTGACTTACAATCCTTTGCTTCAAAATACTACCTCTATATTCTAAGTACCATTCTCTTTGACCCAAGTTACTGACTTTCCTATACAAAGGATGAAAACTAGAGTTCAAAGCAGAAGATATGCCAACTGAGAGATTGTGGTTTCTCACTTTTTCCAAAACATTAGAAATTTCTTTAGCCTGACAGGAATTACTACCAGGTTCAAGAAAATGTTGAGCACCAAAACGAGTCAAATTATATTTCAACTGGGAGTACCAATTGTATTTGAAATTATTACTTGGGTGGCGATCTAAAGAAATTAACTTCTCCATATACATATCTTTGGCAATCTTTTGCCATCCATCTGAACAACCCTGGGGACCACCAGTTTAACATTCCCTTAATATTCTTCATATTCAATGTGATCTATACCGGTCTCCAAGGGTACCATGTAATTGGGCGTATTACGCTGCCAGGTGGACAAAGATTTAAAAAAATTGAGTGCTGATAACATTAATTTTCGTACAGTACAATGGAGCCCATACTTCACAGGCGTATAGTAATATAGCGCACACTAAAGATCTGTAAAGCTCAACTTTTGTGTTCCAGGCGTCAGATTTAGATTTAACGAGTATTCCTCTTACTCCTTCCAGTCAAGGCATCAGAATTCTATTCCCATCGGAAGGCCTCCTTATTATTACTATTGATTCACAGAGAGGGTTCTCTTCCAGTGTCGGTAACGCAGCGAAAGAAGCTTTATTTTACCATCCCCTCGATGGTAAAGCCTCTCTTCTAACTAGTTCCTTGCCACTAATTGAATTTGCAAAATGATCAACTCTGTTGTCAGTGAGCTAAACATATCTTACAGCAATCGTGCGTTCGTAACGCAGTCAAATAGAATGTGATAAACGTTAATCCTCTTTCCGAGTTAAATAGATTCCGGGCTAAATTACATATTCATATTTTTATTAACATAAAAGAATTGGTCAATACAAAATTTAGAAGAAGCCTCAGAAGCTCCCTAAAATTAACTTTTTCCAAGGCCTACATCGTGCTGTATATTAATGAAGCCAGGCTTCAGGTTTCAATTTTGCTTCAATTTTCGTGGTAACGAGAAAGAATGGGTAGCATTTTTATTATCATTGACGGATTATCTTCAACATTAAAAGAAATAACTACGTGGTAACAAAAATTCAATCTAAATAATAATATGTAACCTTAGTATTGCTTTAAGAGACTCACAGGAGTGAATCGTTTGGTTTTTTACTTGAACCGATTCCGAGTGTTTAACATTATGATTCCGAACTCTCAGTTAGGCGGGCTCATCTGCTCAGTATATTATAACAGTTATTCAGTTCGAGTTTAAAAAAATGTAAAAATCATATCCATCTTGTTAAATTTAGAAAAGATTCTTGTAAAATTGTAATGATATTTAAATTTAATCAAAATTAAAAAAAAAAAAATGGAATGTTAACATTTTTATAATAATTTTTGTTGACGTACGGTGCGTGATGATATTTGCGCTATTCATTATGTATACATGCTTTTTGCAGAGTTATTTGCATACCTTAATGAAATATTTATCTCTTTTATAAGCTGTTCCAGAAAATGATTTTATATAAAGGCTTTATTCATGAGCAGTATAATTTATATATGAATAATTTTATATAAAGGAAGATGGTATAACTGAAATAGTGAGTGCAATTCGTAATATTTTTGCTAGAAACGGAACATATAAATTGGTATCTTGTTATTTCGCAATTTTATTAAAGTATTATTTATAATGCATTTTTCATTAATTACTTCTCGTAAACATTAGTTACCTAATCCATAAAACACAGTTGCTTCTTGTTGGGAGTTTGGTTTAACGCATTAGATTAACTGTATTTATATACCAATGGGTCTTACGTTGAAGCGAAACTAGTGGTCACTCAGATAAAAATGCTACTTATCTATTTTAAAAGTAAGTAAAGAAATGTATTTTTACACCCAACAGTTTACTTCGAGTACGTGTCACCTCCTTTATCTCATCCTTCTTCTGTCAAAAGTGCGCTGCCAAAATAAGCTTTTTTTTTTACGCTACGCCACGTCTTAACTAGCAATATGATGGAGCCTCAAAGTATCGTGCGCTTTGGAACCACATTCAATCTTTAGATCATCGCACAAACTCAATAAAGGGAAGTCTAGACACGTGGTGGTATTATTCCATACTTCAGCCATGATGTTAGTACCATGGACTCTTATGAATACAAATATTCCATCACACCTTGAATAGACTTGTTGAGTGGCCATTATCTGCACATCTACCATTCGTTCGAAACATCTTTATTATACACTCAAAGGGAACTAGAGAGTCATTAATACTAAATTTTAACACATTTTGCAGTTACTCTTATTAGTTTGTATAGTACAATATACAGTTAGTAGAATATATTTGTATTTACGGGAAGGCTTTTATAGATATTTCTTCCATCTAAAGTATTTTAGTTCTAATTGAATTGAATATTCAATCACCCATAAAAATAAACTAAATCAAGAAATAAGTACTGTTGATACTCACTCATACAATCGTTCATTCTAGAAAGACAATCTCTCTAATAAATAACACTAATGATTACGATCGTGCTTTTAAGATTAATGCTTTAGTGATTTTAATGTGAGGTAAGGGATTAGTTTAGAGGTTATCCTACGGGTTCGAATCCAGCTTGCTAGCCCACTTAGAATTTCTCTTCCTAGGAGATTCTTACAAATAATACTGTCCGGTAATTGACAGTGTTATCTGTAACAAGAGAACACTTTTCAGAGGTCGGCAGTGCTCCGAAAAACGTGTAAAGAGCTCCGGGCGCCAATGAACACAGATGGTTTTGCATCCATTCTTAAAAAACAAAGAAGAAATTGGTGTTCCTATACTACAGATTTATATTTCCTTTATAATAATTTGATTTAATTTTTTTTTTCACTTCGTTACTATTAGGAGTTTCATGTGAAATTTCACGACAATTCTTTGCTCTACTACATGTGTAGTATGTATCATGTTTTCGGCAAAACGAAACTAACACCTCTTACACAAACGACGGTTCCGGTCAGACAGATTTCTCTACAAACACGTGAGACGTTGTAATCGAAAGAGAAGACTTTACGCTGCACAGCTGTCGGTCGTTAGGATTTGGCGCATGCATATTTCTTCTGTAGCAGCATTAGTCTCGTTATTTAATAGCCACACCTCGTATTTGGCTATTACTGTTATTATTACGAGGGTCGTTTGAAAAGTCCGTGCAAAAATAAAAACTACTTAATTTTTTGGGGTAAACCTTTTTTATTTTTCAACATAGTCTCCTTTTAGGCTTATACACTTCGTCCAATGCTGCTCTAGTTTGTTGATCCCTTCCGAATAATAGGATTTGTCCAAGTCTGAAGAATAGCCATTCGTTTCTGCAATCACCTCCTCGTTTGAATAAAATCTTTTTCCCGCCAGCCATTTCTTCAAATTGGGGAACAAATAGTAGTCCGAGAGAGCCAAGTCTGGAGAATAGGGGGGATGTGAAACGAGTTGGAACCCTATTTCCATTAATTTTGCGACCACAACTGCTGAGGTGTGAGCTGGTGCGTTGTCGTGATGGAAAAGGACTTTTTTGTGGGCAAATCGTGGGCGTTTCTCTTGCAGCTCGGTTTTCAAACGGTCCAATAACGATAAATAATATGCACCTGTAATAGTTTTACCCTTTTCCAGATAGTCGATGAGGATTATTCCTTGCGAATCCCAAAAGACAGTCGCCATAATCTTTCCGGCCGAAGGAACGGTCTTCGCCTTTTTTGGCGCAGATTCCCCCTTGGTAACCCATTGTTTAGATTGTTCTTTGGTCTCAGGAGTGTAGTGATGTATCCATGTTTCATCCACAGTGACGAAACGACGCTTAAAGTGCTGCGGATTCTTGTGGAACAGCTTCAAACCGTCCTTGCAACACTTCACACGGCAATCGCGGCACCCATCTTGCGGATAGCTTTGTCATGTCCAAATGTTGATGCAAAATATTATGTACCCCTTCATTCGAGATGCCCACAGCACTAGCAATCTCACGTACCTTCACTCTTCTGTCATCCATCACCATATCATGGATTTTATCAATGATTTCTGGAGTAGTAACCTCAACAGGTCGTCCAGAACGTTCAGAGTCACTTGTGCCCATATGGCCACTCCGAAAATTTTGAAACCACTTATAAACTGTTCTAATCGAAGGTGCAGAGTCACCATAATGTTTATCAAGCTTCTCTTTAGTCTCCTGAGGCGTTTCGCCTTTCATAAAGTAGTGTTTAATCAACACACGAAATTCTTTTTCGTCCATTTTTTGAAAATCACTCAACTTCCTCAATTCAAACGAATGCCAAACCCAAAGAAATAGACCGATCTGGCTGAAACTTGGTGTGTGTTCTTCCAAGAGATGCTACTAACTAAACATAACCTCGATACGCGCCAGTGGTGCTATCTCTCTGACTTTGCACGGACTTTTCAAACGACCCTCGTATTATAGTTTTCAGTGACAGTATGGAGCTGTTTAATGAATCAGATATATCGAGGAACTAAACTAATGGATCATTGTCTGATACATTGCAGCTCTCCAGTAATATGCAAATGCTTTTCTTCAAGATTAATTGAATAGATAGGAATATTATTTAAAAGCCGCTCGTTAAATAATTTTAGCCATTAGTAATAATCTAAATGACACTAAAACTAGAGAACCATTCACCATATCAAATGAAAGGTAGCCAGTTCTCATTTCTAGAAGAAGAATTATAAAAATAAAAAGATTAATTTCATTTTAAATTTATTTTCTATCTGAAGGCAAAATTTGTCCGCCTTAAAGAATGCAATCTAACCAGGAAATAAATGATGATGTTGCCACTAGTTGTAACTGTTCCTTGGTTGGTGCTCGTTTTAACTGTGTTCTTAAAGCTAAGAACTTTAAAAGCGTATCTAGTTGAGTTTATTAGAAGCTCTTGCCAACACATTAACTCTAATAAAAATTAAGCAATCAATTCTACTAGTGTTTAAAAAGGAAAAAAGCTTTTATTCTATTGTTAAAAGTGGTCCATATTCTCAGAACCTTAGACAAACTGAATGTTCTTTTATTGATTGACTATAAGCTGCTAAGTGTTGACGAAAAAAAAGAGTCTCTTCATTTAATGAAAAGGTTTTTGGCAGCAATGGTCTGAAAAAGTATTTTATGAAGACCGACTTCTTTATTGTATCTTCCCTTCATTAGAAGATTCTTTTAGCGGTGGGAGATTGCCATCATTCAGCTTAAATGTTTTTATTCCAATTGATATAAGTATTAATTTAGTACTATTATTGTTCTGAACTTTTAAACCATGTTTTATCTGATATATTTTCAAAGTGATTACCACTTCTTTCTCCTTTCTAGCCTCAATTTAATTAAAAATTTTTTATTGTGAGAATTACAAATCCTCTAATATTATTAGTAAACAACAACAACAAAGACATCGATTTTGGATAGCCTTGGGAAAAATTGGTCACTAGTACACTAGAGAATTGGACACGTGCATTGGATCTGTGCTTACATTACTCTTACTTAACTGATGAGTTCAATATTCTAAATTATTATCAGCTGAAACGGTGTCTTAAATTCTAAATATCAATTAATGTCATCCAGTTAGTACTTGTATTAGCAGTAGTTTTCACTTCAGAAGCCCTCGATGTAGGTTTAGAGAACAGAACTAATTTACAGATATAAGTCGCTACCTGAATCTGCGAAAAAGGTTGTTAACTACTACTATAATATTTCCCTATAAATTTGAATGTTTCTATTGGTTTGTATAAATGTAAATTGTAATATCAATTTAAATTACAATAGAATAAAGTGTAAAAGAAGAGCGAACTCTTGTATCTAATTACAACGAATATAAACTTAATCTGTGAATAATCATTTGTTTACGAATAATTAGAAGTCTGTGTTGTAGGGAAGTGTAATTGGGCCGCGTTGGGGTTCCTTGTTCGCCACTAGCAAGGTCGCTTTCCCTGGCAAACTGGGACACGCCCATTTTTCAGACACTTTCCAGAGTAATATGCTTTTAATTCCAATCTTTAAAATATTACTTGTAACTTAGTTGGTTAAATAGTTGTCACTTTATTTTAGATAAACTAACAATTATACTGTTCGTAAAGGACAGTAAATCTGTTTTCAGGAAATAGTTACTTGTAATTCTGCTTTGTTACCGCGATAATTGCACGAGTGCGATTGTCTAATTCTAACACGGCAAGTGTTAACTATCGCTAAAATTACTAAAGGTACTTAATTGTATAATTTCACGAATTCTCGCACGATTAAATGTGGGGTAAAGTTATTTCTTATTGAATCAATAACTTTTAATAAAAATGAATACATTTCAAAATATAAAGTGTTATAGCTGATACGAGAAGCATAAAATCCTAACAGTAGAATCAGCTGATGTTAATGTATTTTATTATCAATAGTAAAGCCACAAGTGTTGATAATTTTTCAGTTAATTTTGATAATTGCCCGAGTGCGCTTAGTGCCCGTGTGAGATTGTCTTTTGAGAACAAGGAAAGAGATAATTATCTACTCAAAATTATCGAAGAAAACTTATTGCATGAGTGGTATTTAATTGGATAATTTCACGAACAATCAAATGATATGAACCAGGCAAATTTACTACTAAATTGATAATGTTAACAGTGTCATTTTTTATTTATTTATTTATTTACAACCTGTACATATACACATCATGTAAATGTGTTCTAAATTGAGTTAGGCACAGATTGTTGACTGAGCGCCACAATCGGGAAGGCATGCGTGCTGAGAGGGACCAGCCAATGCTGGAACTCTCTAGAGGTTGTAAGGAAGTTTAGGAAATTGGTAAAAGGTCGCGGAGCCAACGTCTTTTCAGGCGTCTTGGAGGACTGTCGGGATTGGCTGTTGTGGATAAGGCTTGTGCTGTTGGATGTATGCCTAGGATATTATGGAAATTAAGGAAGCCGAGAATGTGTTAGGTCATTGACAAAGGGGATATTGAGGTCTGTGTGGAGGGTTAAAATGGATACATAATAAGGAGCGTTGACGATATGCAGAAGGACTTTAGATTGAAAGGATTGGATTCTTTGGATGTTGGAAGGTTTTGCAGAGCTCCACAGCTCAGCTCCGCAGGTCCAGATGGGTCTTAGTAGTGTAATGAGGCTGCATGTTTAAAAAAATACTTTAGGTAACATGATCCTTTAAGCTATAAAATAAAAATTAATAATTGAGAATTAATAATTAGTACTTTAAACTTACGATACGGTGCGATACCCGGATAGCACTAAATCCGAAAAGTTTTGAGCCTAAGTTTACTGCACTGGTATCTCGGTCAGCCTAGGAAAACTGGGTTTTCAGAAAGAGCTAGTTGCAATTCAGTTGGCTGTTACGATTGTAAGACAAAGATTCTCAATTCCTAAAGTCCTAATTTTCGCTGGCTATCAAGTCCTACGAAGTTAATTTAAGTCTGTGTCTTCATTTTGGCAATTAAAGTTGGTCCAAGGAGAAAAATCGTAAATTTTTTATCGAATTTACACAAATTTAATTAGAATCGATTTAATTTAATTTAAACCTGATTTCATGATTGAACACATATCAGTGTTTAGTTAATTCGAGATTAAACCGCTGATTGTCCAAAAATCAAATAGAATCAATCAAAATTTTGTTTCATTGACAGAAGTTTTAAGCATAATATTTGGAATCTCCATTTTTTCCCTTATTTTTAATTTTTTTTTTTAATTGGTAAAAAAGCCAGC
The DNA here is from genome assembly GCF_049639745.1 of Rhodnius prolixus. Lineage (NCBI taxonomy): Eukaryota > Metazoa > Arthropoda > Insecta > Hemiptera > Reduviidae > Rhodnius > Rhodnius prolixus. The sequence goes on from NW_027411592.1 coordinate 21,448,502, forward strand.
TATCTAGGGGAAACATGGCTGATATGAAGAGAAATAGATACGTCATTAAAATAAAAGGGAATCAGTGTAATGATTGGATGAAATTACTGTTTGCTTTTGGAATTAAAATACATGAAAATATCAATAAAATGTATAAGATAGATTTTAAAAAACAAGATATTTTTAAACAAAATAACAATAATTTCCTGTTATTATCTAATTTTATTAACTCGAATCGTGCTGGTCTTTTAATCTCCTGAGATTTATCTAGGTCACATTTCTGGACGTGTTTTCCTCAAGCAGAATATCCTCATTTTGGTTTGCATAAACTTCGCGCAGTCACCAAACTAGAGTACCACTGTTTCTACGTATTAATCCTTCAATTCCCGACACTGTACAAGTATAATCTGTAATCAGCTCCAAACATGTTCTTCAAATCAATTCTGCTCAAATTAATCACACTCTAAACAAACATGTAGGTATGATTTCATTTATAAATGTTTTAGATGAAGAAAGAGACGAAAGCTGGTTTCATCGTCTACCTGTCTTGATAGTAGGATAAAAAAAAAAAATATAAAGCAGAGGAAATAGATCAGTTGGTTGCGCTGTAGGTTAGCTAGCTGGAAATCCTAGGTTCAAATCCAGGCGCAATTTTCTTTGCCTAAGAGCCCCTACACTGTCCTTTATTGCACAGTGTTGTCTAGCAAGAAAACAGTGTCCAGGGGGAAAGTAGGAGAATTCTATTGAAAAAGAAGAATGACGTCACCTATTGTGTAAAAATGAAAGAGAAAATTAGAAAGCCCTACTTTGGTAGTACTTTACGAAAGTTTTAAGATGAAATAAAAAATAGCTAAAATTTTTAAAGATTAAACATTTTAGAGTAGGTACTCATTGCATTGCAATCAAAGCTACAGAAAATTATTATAGAGTAAAATAGAACCCAATTATTAAAATATAAGCAAATATCTACTGCATAAAAGTAAAATAAAACTAAATAAAACAAGGAAAAAAAGAGTTTTAATGAACGTATTAATTAATTAAATAGGAACTAGGAACATTGAGGAAGGATATGAACCAAAAGTAGTTTTTTTTAACTTTTTATTTTCACAACAGCAGTACATTTCTGGAACAAGTGAAACTAATACAACATGGTGCATATGTACAAATTCATGAGATACGAGAGGGGAGATTCACCCAATGGTGAAACCCCCAAAGAATAGCATTTCACAATTATGCACTGGCATTTAATACATTATGATAGCATGGTTACCGGCGTCACAACCGTTTTGGAGGGTTTTCTGGTAGGTAATACCGTTAGTGGAAAAACTAGATGCTTAAGAAGTGAGGAAATTGTGGAGTGGAATTTGACGTACCTTGTGCTTTCAGCTTCAGAAAAATTAGGAACAAGGAAATCTCGGCGCAAAAGCTAGAGTATGAATTAGGAGCATTAGCGATTCGACGGAGTGTTTTTGACTGGAATGGTTGGATTCTGTAGATATTGTAAGCTTTGGCTGAACCCTAAAGTTCCATTCTGCATGTCCAGACAGGTTTGAGTATCATGGTGTAGATAAGTTGTTTATTATTTGGCGAAAGTTTTGATTGTTCGTCGAGAAGTCTAGAGAGAAGTTTGAATCTCTTTTAGTTCTTTCCGTTCAAATCTAGTATGTCATTCCAAATTAGGCGTTTGCCGTAAAGAATCCTAGGTATTTAACACAATCTGTGGATGGAAGGGTAGGATAGTGTAAGAAAACGGCTGGAAGCAAAGTCCAACTTAGAAAGAGTGTAATGTAATTACAATTGTTATCTTGTATTTTTATTCTCCATTACTTTAGACAAGATTCAAGGGATTCTATTCGTGATTGAAGGGTGGGATATGCAAGGACCGGTCTTTGTGACGGTAGAGGATTGCCGTGCCACCAGAAAAGTAAAAAGTAAACTTTGATGATTGGTAGGTTATATAGTGTAAAGTACGGTAGCCGAGCGGTTAGAGGCGAGACCTGTAAAGCTAATATATACTGTGGTACTGGGTTCGATTCCCAGTCTCAGGCCTTGGATTTTATTTAATGGTTAATTAAAGAAATTTACAGTAAAATGAGTTTGCTAGTCGCCTTTGTCCACGACACCTAATTGGTAGTTGGTCGTAAAGCCCGCCTGAAAAAATAGGCAGTTACTTTGTTTTTTTAGTGTAGAGTCCAAGCTCAAGGACTCTCTCCTGAGGAACACCGAGACGAACTAGGTAAGAAGGAGGGTAAGTATTACTACAAAAGACAAATAAGATTGTAGGACAAGAAATAATGTAAGGATGCTCTTGAGTTTAGCAAGCAATCCTCGGTGCCAGATACGATCGAAAGCTTGAACAACATCGAGAAAAACTCTCCCTGAGCAATACTGCGGAAACCAAATTGTACGGGAACGGAAGTATTTCCTGCGATTCTAACAGAGGATATGTTCGTTTTAGGAGCAATTTCTCACGGAAGATAAGATAAAACGGAGTTCACTGGCTTTTTAGGTTTAGGAATCATAATTATTTTGGAGAATTTCCATTGAGTTTGGAAGAAATGTGGTTCTAAGTACTGAATTGTATAGGTAAGGAAGGAAACAGAAGCACGTTTTGGAGTTTGTCGGAGGATATTGAAGGAGATAAGAGCGTGGCCAAGGGGATTTTTGCCTAGGAAGATTCAGGATAGCATGCTTAACATCTGAAGGAGAGATATCTTTGGGAGGAAGTTCGAGAGGTAGTGGTCCATCAAGTTCATTTTCAATTTTTATCGTATGTTCGGAGTCAAATATGACAGGATGGGGTGTAAAAACGTCATTTTTGGTTTAGGAATCTTCGAGATTGGTTTCATTAAAGCGCTAAAGTTTCATTTCTAGCCTCTGCGGATAAAGTAAAATAGCCTATTTCAGTGATAAATTCTTTATTTTTTAGCCAAGCTGTAGACCTTGGGACTAGGGCACCTTCAGGACTAAGGCTTATTGACAATTGTTATCTTCTGTCCTGACTGATTAGGTACTCTAAAGAAAACAGTATTTGTATAAAATATATCGATAATCGTGATTACGACCTTTACAGGTTTCGATTTTAGTTCATCATGAATTTCAAGGTAAAAAAAGTTGTAAGGTAAATTATTCTTTAAATAGAGATAGGAGATCCAATCAGAAGCCTATTTGTGTTTTTCTTTAGAACTGAGTTTCTCCATCTGAAATACAATAAGATATCAGAGTTGTTGGTGATTGTAACTAGAAGTGGAGGTTGCAAAAGGAAACGGCTGATTGGTCTAATGAACACAGCTCTCTTCTCACACAGGCACAAGTAAAACTATCGACGTAGTATCTGTCTGGCACTTATCCACTTCTTCCGGCGCGGATACCATCTAACTGTCATTACTGAGGGGCAGGATACTCCACCAACTAACCTTCAATACTTCATTACTATCACAACATGTACCTAACGATTGCTTATTATCCATTTATATATTTAATTTGTTAACAGTTAAGTAACATTGCATGAAAGTAAGTTTTCCGCTATTACGTGAAAGTTTGATGATTGATGGTCTATTAACCAATCAAATTTTATACGAATTAAGCAGTTTACAAGAAAAAAAAAAAAATATTTAAAGAGATGTTGGGGGTATTTTGGCTCAAGACAAGCAGATCACGTAGCAACTAGTCATTTGCAGACAATTCTTGATGCGTCTGTAATAGTGCAGAAAATGGACCAATCTATAAAACCAGAAATCCATAAAGATAACTTTCATTTACTCTGTGTAGATAAATAAGGCCAGCTTCTCTGAACTGTGTACATTCTGGTGTGCCGCGCCGACTTAGCGTAGTTAATTACTCAGTTGTCATACGACCAGCGAGTTCTAACATGCAACTGTGCCTAATCTTCAGACACTTGTTGGAAACTCAAGTTAAGTTGAAATCTTTGCACCTGACTGATTAATTTATCTCTGATGATGGATCCAAAACCGATCAGGAATACAATAAACATGCATACTACGGCGATAACATCAAATATATCTCTATAAGATGTAGAATAGTAATAACCCTCATTTTTGTCCTTGGGTTTGTGAAAAAAGAATTACACAATGTCTTGTGAAGATCCAAACATTTATCTCCTTTACGTTCGTCCTTTCGCATTTAAAAAGCAACGCGTGAGGAGTATCGCTGGGAAGGAAATTCCGCTATGTGACTGGTTAAGATCATCAAGGATATCATCCGGCTGCTGACCCGAGCATGAACAAACTTGTATCATCCAAGGGTTAATGCATAAATGTATTGTACAATACAAAGTATTTAATAATAATAATAATAATAATAATAAAAATAACAATAATAATAATAACAATAGTTAGTGAACGGATTAGCTATGCGGTTAGCGTACTAGACTCCCACGCGGAGGTCCCGGGTTCGAATCCAGCAGCTGACCCTTAGATTTTCTCTTCCTAGAAGCTTCTTACAGCTCACTGTCCGGAGGCCGGCAGTGCACTGAAAAAAAGCTCCGGGCGCCAATAACCTTAGATGTTGACAAGCCTTAAAACATTAAATAAAAAAAATAATAATAATAAAAATAGTATAATGTAATATATGGAACCATTTACTGATTTGATTTGGCTGAAATTAGCAAACATTTTTGGGGGCTCCTGTAAAATGGAGTTCATCCTGGTTAAAAAAAAAATATGGCATCACTTCACTACTTTTTACTTTTTTTTAGTATTTTATTATTACTTTATTGAAACGATTCTCGTTGAAAGCCATGGCCTGTCGGTGGCAATCTTAAACCTTCCTTGGTATGAAAATAGCCGTTCTCATTCTGGTATCCAATCCAGCTGCCACGTTGCATAGTTTCTCTAACCAGGAGCTTCTTACTGTTCGACTGTGTCTGCAAGAAGAAACGCCGCTTGGAAAAAAAACTGATTAAAGCTGCGGGCGCTAATGACAACCTCAGATGTTGACGCTTCATAAATAAATAAAACGAAGTTGACAGTGCTAAATAAATTTATTACCAACCTTTATAATGTGATTCCTGTATCACTGGTGCATCAATTTGAATTTGTAAAATTGCTGGTTTATATTAATCACTTCAAACAGACTAGTTATGAACAAGTAAACTGACAGAAATCAAATAATATAATTTTATTTTCAGGTTGAACTGGAAGGATTGACTGGCGATATCAGGTTCAATGAGGATGGCAGAAGACAAAACTACACGCTACACGTGGTCGAGATGACCGTCAATAGTGCTATGGTCAAGGTAAACCTTAGTTTTAGTTTTATTCTTCGACACTATATTCTATTTCTTATAATTCAAGAAATTGAAAATTATTTACATCAATATTTTAAAGGGAAAAATGGCTTTAATGACTTTATTCGTTCATATAGTAATTAAGAATATCGACCTTTAAACGCGAATTGAACGAAAATATCAATTAGTACAATATAAAAATAAAATAAAAAATGGAATCCTGCTTATTACTAATTGATCTGTTGGGATTTATTTCAGTTAAGATTAATGGCTTTGATATTTTATCTTTTTGCCCGAAATTACTTCGTTATTTTTTATTATATTTTCTGGCTAATTTTATTTCTTTGATTTGTGTGGGACGTATAATGAAATCAAACAATTAATGTTCAATTTGTAAACAAGTTTCAATTTGAAGAGAACAAAGTGATTGTTAGGATAGAAAAATAATGAACGTGTCAATTTGTGGTTAAATGAGTGTTATCTGGAGCTAATCTGATCTCCGAATTTTCTCTAATTTTATTAGAAAAGATTTTAAGCGTTTGCGAATTATTCAAGTTGTCAGCACCATTAGGCTACTTATTCCCTTTACTAATCATCCAAAATATTGTTTAAGAAAGCCTCTCTTTTAATGGGAATTCGATGGAAGTAGTCACTGAGTTTAAGGGGAAATTGATAGATTATTTTATTTATTTATGGAAATTAGCAAAGAGAGCGGCATGAGTTATTATTGGGTAAAAAGTGAAGCTCACAAATTGTACACTCTTTGTTGTTGAATATTAGAGAGAAGTGATAATTGCAAATTGAGAACTGATTAATAAGAAATGATGAAAGTTGTTGGACGCGGTATGATAGCTTGATGGATGAGCTAAGATCGCTGACCCAAACTCGCAGGACTTCCTCTTAGATATTGACTTTCCAAAATGTAGATGTCCCCACACGCTGTAAGCAAAAGATTCTTGGTAGCCGTTGTTGATTTAATGATTCTTCTAAAATATTTGTGATCTATTGATTAATATTTTAGCTATCTAGATTTTAATCCAGTTTGTTGGTTGCTGTTCCAATCAGTCTCTTCAAAGGAAGGGCCGAAGGGATCATTTATGGCCAGCTTACTGGAGGTTATTGATTATGTTTAGTTATACTGTACACTTCATAATAGTCTGTAAACGCACTACAGATCTATTAGTAACGTGTTTTATTATTCAATTTGTAATTTTTTTTAAAGTGTCGCACTCTCTTTCATTCCATATAGTTCAAAACCTTTACTATTTTTTTTTTAAATTTATTTGTTAAGTTACACCAGCGCTAGATACGCTATGAGTAAAAATGACAATAACTGACACCACTACAAACTCACTAATTGAGGGGAGAAGTTACCCAGTGATAACACTCCCTAAGTCGTCTCCAGGATTAGCTACTCTCCTCAGAAGAGAGAAAATCGCGAGGCCACTGGCGTTTTAATCATCTAGGAGGATGATCTGGAAGGTGATGAGATAATACATGGAGGACAAGAGGCTTGGAATGAGAGTGCATGTTCTGATGAAAACTTTTGTAGCAAGTTCGTGAAACCTGGACCTATCGTAGAAACGGAATTTCCAGGTCTGTGGGGATAGTTAGATTGGAAACGTAAAATGGTGCGTTAATGATAGTGCGGAGAATTTTAGACTGAAGCGATTGAATTCGTTGATGACTGGAGCGTTTCGATGAACCCCACAGTTCAATACGGGTTTTAGTATAGAATTGTAAATCAGTAGTTTGTTATTAAGTGAAAGTTTTGAACGTTGGTATAGTAGTCTTTTAAGTAGTCAATAACGCCTGTTAACTTCAGTTCGTTTAAGTCGTGTGTGCGGGTTCCAAGTCAGTCTTTTGTCTAAATAAAGCCCAAGATAACGGACAACATTGGCAGGAGGAATTGGAATTGAGTCATAGAAGATCGGAAGAAGAGTGATGCGGCGGAGAGTAAAAGTAATATTTTGATTTTATTGAATATTTCATTTAATTTGATTTTACATTTTTTAAATCATTCCTCAAGAAGAAAGAGATGAGTTTGAAGGTTTCTGTGTGAAGTTACCGGATCAATGTGAGGAGAAAGTTTAGCTGAATCATCTGCATAAGTTAGAAGGACAGTTTCAGGATGGATTGGTGTGTCTGTTGTGTATATAACATACAGAATATGTCCTAAGATGCTTCCTTGAGGAACACCCGCTTTAATACGATGTTTAGCTGAATACGATCAGACAAATAGGCTTTAAGATGATGAAGTGAGTGAACGGAAGAAAGCCCTTGAGTTTCCAGAGCAAGCCCGGGTGCCACACCCGATCGAAGCTTGCTTCACATCAAGAAAAACTCCCGAGCAACACTCTTTCTTCACAAGGGAAGACGAAATCGTGTCTACCTTTCGATGGCACTGTCGTACAGTAGAGGGTTGTCGCCTAAATCCAAACTGATTGTCTGGAATAATCCTAATTTAAATATCTAATTTATTCATTTTATTGCTTCAAATCTCTATTTTTTTTTTTTTTTAATATTAAATATTCTGTTTGTTTATCCATTGACACCTTCACCTTCAACAAATTAAAGCTTTACACTCAAGCTTTAAATACTGAAATAATAATATAACTTCAAAGCAGCGCGTGTTTTGGAGATCATTTCTTTATAAAGTTTAATTGATGTCCCTGAGGAAAGCGGTCTAATTAAACATTCCATTTTATTTTACGTTTAGATAAGGAAACATTTATCTACTGATGCTGTTGGAAATTTTAATTTAGGCTTAAATCTGAATATTATCTTTAAGTATGAGAGAAATTCTTAATTGTCTGGCAGATAATGTGAGGCAAAAAGAAATATTTATCTGCTTCTCAAATATAATAATAGGTTGCTTCAGCGAATAATTGTGCGCATCGAAATTTAAAAAAGAAAAAACTTCAGATGTGGCACTGAATTCATTTACTGTTATGTTTAATTAAGAAATGTGATGGGAAACAATCACACTGTATGGACATTCGATCTAGATCGAGAGATGTTAAAACACGGAGCAGGCCTTCTTCTGAAAGAATTGTAAAACTTCCTCTCTTTTCAAAAGAGTTAGTTGGAGGACTAGTTAACGCTGGTTACCCGAAGAATGTTTTTTGCTACACGATGGTTCCAGGATGGATGTAAGGACTAGTGTGGCGAAGAATTTGGTATTGCAGATCACTTGGTAATGCTGCTTGTACCTCTTTTTTCCAGACCAGGGTTTATGCTATAATTTTTTGTGCTTCGCTGGAGTCTATTTCCTGTAGTGCAGGCTGTAGGACTGCACTCATTAAGTGGGTTGTCGTGCCGATGAAGTATTATGGAATGATAGACTTGTATTGTCTGATAACTATGGTCTTGTTGGACGAACAAAGCTTTTTTACCCAATTGATCAATCACCCTATTATATACATATATATTGTAAACTGCATCAGTCATCGGAACGATATCGCCTTTAATTTGTAATAAGTGTTTTCTGCCGGCAGAAGTTATTCAGATGAATGTAAAAATGAGAACTTACACAATTATAAAACATTAAGTACCGGTTTTAAGTATTCACAATTTGAAATTTATTTTCTTCAGTTTATCTGCTAAAACTACAGCAGGTTCATCGCCAAATCGCCCTGCCGGATACAAATCAAAACCTATATTAATCTATCCTTTAAGAAACTTACCAGTTGTAAGCACTACAGATCTAGAGAATATTTGTGCACCTCCCTCTGCAAACAGTATGTTTTGGTTGAAAATTAACTAAGGTTTTATAATAATACATTTTTGAAGTACTTACTGAACCACTACGCCTACACGTTCTACTTTAGCTTTGTCATTTTTATAATCTACAGGTTCTTGTAGGACAAGATCTTCTACAGATGATGCATAACATGAACATTTGGAGTTTCATTAAACAATTTATATTGCAAGTGTTTCTTGTGAAGATCACGATCAATTTGAGCTCTAGGATCCCAAACAGCAGTTGTTGTGATGTTTTAAAAGTTAGTGACCCTGAGGAAATCGTATAGATTGTCAATTGTAATCGATAGATTGGAGACATCACAATAATTTTGTAGGACAGTCAGTTTGAATGGTAGTCAGTCAGCTGTTGAGATTCTTTTACTTTCAAAAGTTCATGTACCTGTTCGATTTTTGGAGGCAGCTTAGATCGAAAAGAGGAACTATTTTTGTTGCCTCGCTTTTAATTTCCAACTTATTACTTATTATATCCTTAACCTATCTTATCTTACTTGTTACGTTTTAGCTTGTATGTTATATTTGTTTCCGTTTCTCCATCATTTTGCTCATTTCGTTGCAGGAACCTCCCGACACGGAATACAGTCAGTAATGGATCTCCTAGCTGCGCTGTCAGCAGCCTCCTTATTAACCCAATGCTGTGCGCCAAAATGATTCTGATAATCTTCCTTTCCTGAAATATAATTTTAAAAGAAATAAATGTTTCTAAAAGAAATAATATATTTTGAATTATTCAATTTTGTGGGGAAATGTTCAAACTGTGGAGGACAGACAGTGAGTTGGTACAAATAGCTAAATCCTGCTTACAAGGTACAATAATGTTTAGAATCTAATACGTAAATGGCCAGTATCTCGGTTTCTACGTACAGTAATCCTTCCATTGGTAGAAAGCTGTCGTTTAAATAGAAAAATGATTTTATTTAGAACAAGTATTGATTGCAAACTTGTATAAAGTTGGCTGGTAAATATAAATACAGTTTGGTAATGTAAGGTTGTTGAGATAAGGTGAAGTAGGCTTATATACTTGATAAAACAATGTCACATTCAACGATGTTGAACAATCTCTGTATCGCACACACCGACCATACTGGGATATTATACGCTATGTTGGATGAGAGTGTAGCAAAAGATAAACTAAGATATAAACTAGAATGTCTCCTTGCTGCTATCCGCACTTGTCTACGCGCACCAGATACACCCACGCACGCTAGAGTTAAGTCAAACAGTACAATTAACAAGCGAGTGCTGTTTGTTCAAGGCTTATTGCAATAGTGTGTTGAAGAAGACATTGATAAAGAAGGGCATAGTAGTAAACTGAAGATATTCCTCCATTGCTGTTTCATTCAGATATATGCGATATTTCCTTGTTTTATGCTTATAAATCTGCATTCCATCTTTGTATTTATGAAGCCGGTGGTATAAACCTTTATCCTTACCTAGAGTTATTACTATTTCAGACATGCAATTAAAAATGGAAGTTTGGATGGTAATAACTTTTATTTGGGAATAAACAGCAGATTTGTTTATACAATGGGGTAAATCTCGACCCAAACGCGTCCTTAGTGCCACCACAAATATAGCACCTTGTTAGGTGGAACAACTGGCCATCAAAACTGCCTCAGGGTGGTGAAGTCGCATTTTTCTTGTAAAGCCTAAGTGAAGTAGCTAGTAAATTATGTTTTCACGATATGTGGACGAGCAAGACGAAGAAAAATTTATATTTATCATTTTCAACTTTACAAAAATCTTAGCTCTAGCTTTTACTCATCCTATTTGTAGCGCAATATTTATTGCTCGTACCTGGGTGGAAGCCATTATATAAATTAGTAAGCAATTACTTTAATGTAACGTCTCTATAAAAGCAAACTCTGATCACAAAACTTTTATCATCAACAGAAATAAACAACATTCTTTTGTCCTATTTCACAAAGCCTTTGACCAGGGCAAAAATTTATGTGTTCTATAGTTATTATCATAAACAAAATTGAGTCTGAAATAAGTGGTAAGGTTTTATTGTACAACAATTAACACTTCATTAAAAAATAATACTATTTGGTAATGAGGTTTGATTTTAGAACAAAAAGGACAATTTCAAATTACTCGTAATAATCTTTGACTACGCACCGTGGGCGTAGCTAAAAGAAATACCAAACTTGAGCTTCCTCAAATTTGAGCTAGAGGGTTCACCTACTAAAAACGTAGCATTCTACGGGGATCTCAGATCAAGGATAACCTATGAAATATCACTTTCCAAAAATTTGGCACGATTGTAAAACTCACTAGAAGCAAGAGAAAGTTTAAATGAAATTTAATAGAGTTATACAGCAAAAATGTGTGAGTTAGATCTAAGTTTAAATGCGACATTAGATATCCAAAATTAGGATATAATTAAACCAGCATTTGTTTAAAAGATGAAAACCATAAACCAGCCAAAAGTTTACTAAAAACCACAAACTATAAATATAATGTCTGTTTTATTCCAGGGACAAATAAAGAGGATATCGCTTCACTTTACTTTTTAAGAATGAAATTATGAGTTGATAGCGTGTGTTTCATTGTCTGAAAAATCGCGTGAAATATTTCATTTAAAAATTATCGTTACATTTCAAGGCCGTTGGTCAGCCAATTTTAAAGAAAATGAATCCATTTTGGGGGAAAAAAACTTTTAAAATTTCAGAAACATTGTGTAAATTCACATTAAGGGGTGAACCAATTTGTTCAAATTCAGAAGTCCAACACGCTTGTAATCTCTCTCTTGGTTGCAACCATGCATTCATCTAAGTACAAGAGGTATTTAAGAAGATAAATTATGAAAATATTAAATTATTAAGGAAGGGAAAAATTGTAACAGAAAAACTACACATTTGTTGGAGGACTGCGCCGAAATGTCACTCACGAAGCAATGTACCGAAACAAAATTTGTTTGTTTGATAGAATAATATTCTGTGAAGATAACAATACAAACACACTCAACAAACAAACACAATACAATGCAGACTAGAAATTTCTATTTCTATCTCAAAATGCACGTTAATGTGAAAATGGCAGCGTTTACAATATTCCCGTTTGCTAAGTGAGAAGGTAATGCTAAATTCCTAAAATATTGACTAATTCTTCTGAGCTGGAGAATGTTTTTGGGCTCAATAAGTGAAAACAATAAAAAAAAAAAAAGTTAACTAAACATAATGTTGAAATGATAAAAGCAAAATTATTGTAGTTAGCTTTAACTTGAGAGATTGTGGTCGGCACTGACAGCGATCGACAAATAGCGAACTCTACAATGGAGGTCTTCCATTGTGGACGGATTTAATTGAATACTAAATAGAAATTACAATACATTTTTGTTCGGATTTTATTATTATTACATAAGTAGCCGTCCTCGTGAAAAAAAGTCGCATTGTTAAAATCGTGATACCTCATAGTTGTAAAACTGATATCCACCACTTAAGATGTACGGTTCTAGTGAAAGGGCTTCCTAGGGCCCAACTTCGGCCCTATCACAGAACCGCTACTTGCTTCGCCATGTCGAATGATTGATTTTATTGTCAGTACAGTGAATGGCGATGGTAGAAGCTATTGGGAGAGAGAGCGGAGCACACTAATGGCACTGAAGGCATCCCTTCCTACCCTCTCAAATATAGACCCCACCAATACTGTCAAATTGCCACCCTGTTCCAACACCCATACTCCAGTTCCGATCCCAACGTTTATATAATGATGTCGTCTCCGAGCCCAAGACTTTCTCTTTCCCCTGCCTTCGCTTATTCAACGCCGTCTTCAAATAAGACACTTTCCTCTTTTTGCCGTTTCCCTTTCTTTCCATCCTCCTCTTCTGTCACCCCTTCCCTCCATTCGTTTTTTATAAAAATGTTCATCCTACTTCACATACCAATGGTTTTCTTTCTTTTTATTTTTTTTGTTCCGTTCGAGCTTACAAGAAAAAGATTAGTGGCTGAAAAGAACTCATCTTCGAGTAAGAGGTGTATTCCACTGGAATTAACGTGACTGATTTTTTTAATGTTCTCTATCATTATGAGACAATCGGAGTGGAATTTAACTTGGTTCAGTATTTAAAGAAAAAAATTTTTAAACAATACTTGTTCCTCTATATTTGCTATAATTTTATTAATCGGTGGAAAATTGTTCAATAAATAACATTTCAGTTCAATAACAGTTTTCGAATTCACATAAGCGCCCAGCTAGTACTTTCGTGCGTTAATTTCGATTTGAGAAAAAAAATATACGTCGTCCATTGTTGCCCTTTGTTTTCGAATTCAAGACCTGGACGAAAAGAAGTGGATCTGCTTGTTGACCCGCAGGTGTAATGAACCTCCAGACGAATATGGACATTAGAAGTGCCAGCAAGGATCTGTACACCCCTAACAAGCAGTGCTTATGTGACGGGATAAGCCCTAAAAGCTGGTATCCCAAGAATTGAAAAAGAAAAACCATAAATTGCAATGGTGGTTATCTCTCATAGAATTCATAGAAAAGAAGCTAAAAAATACGTGTCCCCTCAGTTTTTTTGTTAGAAATCCAAATTTAATTTGTAAATATTTTTGTGGTATTTATTTCAGAAATAGATTCCTCTATTTTTTTTTAAGAACCATTTACTCGAACGGCATTTTTCTGTGAGCGATATTTTATAAGTTATGAATGAAAACATGATTCTTATAAGAAATTTCAAAATGATATTATAACAGTTTTTTGATTTAATATGAAGAAAAGTACTATTTTATTATAACTCTTTACTCCTCATTAATATTACTGATCATGCTCGAAATTGCCTCCACCATTAGACATGCTCTTTCCCGTCAATTGTCCCTTACTGCCAAAGAAATAGATACAGCTTTAACCGACTCACAGGCATCTATTATTCTCTGCTTTAGTTCATCTACAGATGCAATTCCGGCTTGATTCTGATACACTTATATTTAGAAATACTTTTAGATAAGCAGAAATAAGGAAAGAAACAAAAAAGTTTTGAATAATCACCTTGTTTTTCATGTATCCCCAAAGGAAATAGTCCATAGGTGCAAAATCCGGTGAACGAGGTGGCCACTGAATCGACCCCAGAGTCGATATTACACGCCCATCAAATTGCCTATGGAGAAATCTCTTTTCGTGCCTGATAGTGTTATATCGACACGGGGAACGATTCTGCTATACTGAAAAATATTATTTAAATTTTTTTTACTAATTTTTCCCTCATAGGTACTTCATAAATTACTGGCAAATGCAATAAAAATTGATATCGTAAAAATATTTAAAATAAATATGTTTTGAACATTATTTCCGGTTTCATAATTCTAATGTAATACAGAATCAACACAGTTAATGAAATATTTTCCTGAAGTAAAATCTAGATCATTCAATGAAAGTGAAAGCACACCATTTTATGTACTGGATAACTGTGCTTTTATTGGTGAGGGAGTGGCTTATGGTGTCATACGTCATCAGCTACAATCCGCCTACTTCACACATCCCGTTCACCAATGAGATTAGCCACGCGTTTTTGGTAATTATTTCTAGGTGAAATACAATTTAATTTTTTTTTACTAATTTTTTCCCCATAGGTATTTGATAAATTATCGAATAATGTAATAAAAATTGATTTGTTAGTCCTTGCGGAACTCCTGCGTCACCATGGCTGAATGGAGAAAGAATAGTTACTATTTTCACTCTAAAATGTCTGTCAGTCATATATGATTTCAAAATGAGGAAATAGGTGGCTAGAAGGATGGTTTTGAGCTTCCAGAGTAGTCCAGTGTGCCACAGCCGATCGAGAGCCTCCTTCACATCAAGGAACACCCCAGAACAACACTCCTTCTTCTTAAGGGAGGTGGTGATTATATCTACAACTCGATGGCACTGCTGTATGGTGGAGTGCTGTCGCCTGAATACAAATTGGTGATCCGGGAGAATGCCAATAGATTCAATTATTGGAAGAATACGTTTTAGCAAGAGTTTTTCAAGAATCTTTCCTAGCCCTGACAATAAGCTAATGGGACGGATGTGATGTCGGGAGTTGTGGAGATTTATTTGGCTTAGGTATTGGAAATATAATGGAAAATTTCCAAAGTAGCGGAAAGTAGGTGGTGCGGAAGTTGGCGTTGTAGATTGAGGTGAGGAAAACTAGAGCTTTTTTTAGGAAGTTTTCGAAGGATGGTTGGAGTAACAAGATCAAATCCGGAGTTACGTATTTAATAATATTATTTACTTACGAGGGTCGTTTGAAAAGTCCGTGCAAAGTCAGAGAGATAGCATCACTGGCGCGTATCGAGGTTACGTTTAGTTAGTAGCATCTCTTGGAAGAACACATACCAAGTTTCAGCCAGATCGGTCTATTTCTTTGTGTTTGGCATACGTTTGAATCGAGGAAGTCGAGTGATTTTCAAAAAATGGACGAAAAAGAAATTCGTGTGTTGATTAAACACTACTTTAAGAAAGGCAAAACGCCTCAGGAGACTAAAGAGAAGTTTGATAAACATTATGGTGACTCTGCACCTTCGATTAGAACAGTTTATAAGTGGTTTCAAAATTTTCGGAGTGGCCATATGGGCACAAGTGACGCTGAACGTTCTGGACGCCCTGTTGAGGTTACTACTCCAGAAATCATTGATAAAATCCATGATATTATGGTGATGGATGACAGAAGAGTGAAGGTGCGTGAGATTGCTAGTGCTGTGGGCATCTCGAATGAACGGGTACATAATATTTTGCATCAACATTTGGACATGACAAAGCTATCCGCAAGATAGGTGCCGCGATTGTTCGCGCTTGACCAAAAACGAAATCGTGTGAAGTGTTGCAAGGACGGTTTGCAGCTGTTCCAGAAGAATCCGCAGGACTTTAAGCGTCGTTTCGTCACTGTGGATGAAACATGGATACATCACTACACTCCTGAGACCAAAGAACAATCTAAACAATGGGTTACCAAGGGGGAATCTGCGCCAAAAAAGGCGAAGACTGTTCCTTCGGCCGGAAAGATTATGGCGACTGTCTTTTGGGATTCGCAAGGAATAATCGTCATCGACTATCTGGAAAAGGGTAAAACTATTAAAGGTGCATATTATTCATCGTTATTGGACCGTTTGAAAACCGAGCTGCAAGAAAAACGCCCACGATTGGCCCACAAAAAAGTCCTTTTTCCATCACGACAACGCACCAGCTCACACCTCAGCAGTTGTGGTCGCAAAATTAATGGAAATAGGGTTCCAACTCGTTTCACATCCCCCCTATTTTCCAGTCTTGGCTCCCTCGGACTACTATTTGTTCCCCAATATGAAGAAATGGCTGGCGGAAAAAAGATTTTATTCAAACGTGGAGGTGATTGCAGAAACGAATGGCTATTTTTCAGACTTGGACAAATCCTATTATTCGGAAGGGATCAACAAACTAGAGCAGCGTTGGACGAAGTGTATAAGCCTAAAAGGAGACTATGTTGAAAAATAAAAAAGGTTTACCCCAAAAAATTAAGTAGTTTTTATTTTTGCACGGACTTTTCAAACGACCCTCATATCTTACTGATAATTATTTTATTTTATGTTTCTTTTAACATTTTCGTACTCAGCACATTCAACGTTTACCTTCTCTTTTTCATATTTTTAATACAGACTGCAAATATGTAAATGGATAAATTTAATTGCACATGGTGGTGCATATAATATTTACTTCTTTCTTTCTTTTAGAAGTTGTATCCCTTTATGCGGAACTAAACTCTTATCTGGCCTCCGTTGTAACCTGCGCCACTGCTAACTAGTTAACAGATACTAATCAAACAATTTATTAAGTCATTAGTAAAGGATTAAACTGATTGATTCGGCTTTTAATTGAGATAATACGAAATGTGTGGCGATCTATCCAGTTATGTAACTGTAACCACAGCTAATTAAACAGACTGAACTAACAACGTTACAAGTGACAGATAGTAAACACGGCTAAATTTGCTCCTTATCAATACAAATTAGCAAACTTTCCTTTTGAAGTAAAATTAGCTTCGTGTGTACAAACTGAAGGAGTGTTTATATTAGTTAAATTAGTTATACTGTCAAATTGATTGCAGCAATAAGTGAGGGGTTGCGAAGGTAAGTGGCTCAGATGCTATTTATTTAAATGTAAATTTACTGAACAAATTTTTGGCGTTAGTTAATTAGAGATTTTGAATTTCTCAAAGGTATTTATGGAGGTTTTGTTATTGAGGAAAGTCTTGTTTCCTCATTCCTACAATTCCTAAAAAGGTTCTTTAAAAACCCTCAGCCTGAATGGTTTACTGCCTTCTCCTGAAGGAGTGTCGGACGCTCTACTACTTTAGATTTAGTTCCTGGTTAATTTCGTGTTCCAAAAGTTAGTAGGGTTAGTATCTTTCCTTTCTCACCACCCAGCGTGTACCAAGGATTCTAAATCCAGGGCTCACTTTTATCCTGAATAATGGCTATTCTCACCAAAAAATCTACAGAAAAATTGTAATAGTTTTCTTGCCTTATCTTCTTCAGGCATCACCAGAGTTCAATAGCTCTGCGTGGATACTAATGTTAAGATCTGCTTTAACATTTCTTAAGAGCTGGGTTTTCAATTTTTAAAATTTATTCTAAGAAAATTAATCTACCAAAAGTATACCACTTTAATAAAATAGATTTTCCATTTCCTCAAATTTCCTGAAAACCGCTTAAATGATTTTGTTTAAACTTTCGTCTTCTTGATGGTACAAAGGAAGATCTACAACTTGTATCAGAACATTTTTTACCAGAAAAATTCGATTAAATGCTCTAGAAGGATGGCGGGAAATTGAATTACTTTGAAAAACAAGTTTTCTTCATGTTTTCCAGTGAAATGGTCGCAGGATGCTAGTTAAACTTCAGAATGTAAGAAACTAACGATTAACTACTTTAAGATACAACCATTAGATTTGCGATAATTATAGATAATCGATAATAACCGCGAGCTAGGCAAGCCTTTCTGGAACAAGATTTACTTGAAATTAAAGAAATTATCTATCTGTAAATACATAACCTTCAACTATTTTAATAATCTGGGAAATTTCAAGGCAAGTTCAAGAAAGTCCTAATTTATTTTGAATCCCTAATAATAGTAAATGCGTACTTGTAAAGCAAACTAGATGAATACTGTATTGATCATTCATTATCTTTAACTTGAAGGCTGGAATGTTCCAAAAAGTGATCTAAAATGGACAGATTTTCGAGAAGTTCTCCACTTTTTTTATTTTCTTTTGGATTATTCATTATTTTTTTATTTTATTTATCTCAGGGAAACATCCCATATTAACGTGTGTATTCCCTTGAAATTATACCTCTACCTTAAACCATGTAACTATGTATTCAAAGATGGAGTAAGCGAATTCTGCTTTTAGACTCAAGAGCGGATATTCACCCATTCATCTAGCAAGTTCCTTTATTTATGACTATTTTTGCTTTTAATATTTCGGTTATCGACTCTCTAATTGCAGTGGTTGCAATTACAGATGGTTGTATGAGTGCTTGTTTTGAATGTTTAACATCTGTTCTAAGAAATTCATTTAGCCAATTAAAATACAATATTGAAATAAAATGTGTTTCCTCCAGCAAGAAATTCGGAAAATCTGATATTATTATTATTTAAATTTAAGGCGCGACAACACCTTATCTCCTTACCTTATTTCATCATCTTATTTCAGTGCACTGCTTGCCTCCGGACAGTGTTCTCTCGTTACATACAACACTGGCCATTACTGGACAGTGAGCTGTAAGAAGCTCCTAGGAAGAGAAAATCTAAGGGTCAGCAGCTGGATTCGAACCCGGTACCTCCGTGTAGGATCCAATACGCTAACCCCACAGCTAATCCCTTCCCTGACTATTATTAATATTATAATTATTTTCCATGTGCTCTTGAGGACAAGAATATATGATGTGCAAAGTAATAGATACAAATCAAAAATGGAGTATAGAGATAAACTGAGTATACCTCGACAATAAGCAGAGAAGACCTTGCTATAGAAGACATAAGAATCCCAATGGTTGAGAAATACTTGGGCTCTGTCATAAGTAAGGATGTTTCAAGTAAAGATGATGTATTGCAAAGATATGTAAGAGCAATCAACATACTGAACTCCGTATTATAGAGCGCCAGTATTCTAAATAGTACCTAGACAGTATACGTATTAGTAGCTTTAAAGCAGTTTTCGGGAGATCAAAGAACTGAACATTTCTTTCTGACATGTTACAGTCACTTTCCTTATCTGGAAAACAACCAATAATTTCCAGTTATTTTATCTAGATCAACTCCGGATTATGGTCAGGAATCCTCGGCCTAGACACCCATGCTAGGTTATTGAAGGCTAATTATAAATAAGTAAATTAATAATCAAGAATATCCCTTAACGGAACTACTTATCATCTGTCTGTAGTACAACCAGTTTCTAGATGCTCCAGCTTATCTTTTATACCTGATAATTAATTACCTGTCAGCGACCTTGCCAGCCTCTTCTAGTCGGCCTTCACTGAACAGCGGGTCGTCTCTTAAATCGATGAAGCGAAACTTGCTCGACTGGCAAATACGGCTTTTTTACGCGCTTGTCTGACAAGAACATTAGAATGCTGTGTTGTCAGTTGCGATACTACATTAAACTGGAATATTTTCATCACCTTAAAATGTTCAAAAAGAATTGGTTTGAAACCAAAATGAAATAAAAAGTGTTTAAACATGTTAAGTATGATTTTGTTGATAAAAAAAAAGAAAAAAAGAAGTAATTATAACACATTAGATTAGATTGGACTAGGGCGGTCTCAAGGCCTGCGCCACTGCGACTCCTTTGGAACTATTGCGGCTCCCTCACTTTAAAGCTCACCCTCCAGACCTGTCCTTTTAATCAGACTCGTAATGCTGAGAGCGACTCTTGGGTAAAGCTCACAGGCCTTGGTTTTTCCTCCCAGAGAAGTAACATCCTTAGCCAGACAAGCTCCTCGCACTGACACAACACGTGCAGTGCCGTTTCCTCCTCTTTCTGACAGAACCTATAGAGGCTATCATCTGCCAGGCCCATGCGATGCATGTGTTTTCTGAGCCTTCAGTGGCCAGTTAATGGGCCTACAATCATCCTTATAGCCCCACGGCCTTGACGGATTAATTCTGCAGTCAGCCTCGGCGAATAGCCTTTAATAAACTCCTTCGCCAGTCTCTGTCCAGTGGTGTCAAGCCACCACTCCTGAGACCTACTCTACACCCATAAATTAATGGTCGCAGTCTTAACACACTTCGGAACCCCAAAACAGGGTTCCCGGCCAACGAAGTGTCCCGCAGAGCCTTCTCGGGCCAATAAATCTGCCGCTTCGTTTCCCGTGTGTCCTGAATGACCAGACACCCAAACCAAAAAGACCTTATTTTGGTCACTAATTTCCTTCAGGGCACCCAGACAGTCCCAAACCAGCCTTGATGACCTGATAGGAACGAATAGCTCGTAGAGCATCCTGACTATCCGAGAAAATTACGATCTTAGAATTATTAATTCTTCGCCCTTTAATCTCGGTAGCGCAGAACCCTAATAGCAGCTAGCTCAGCCTAAAAAACTGTAGCTAGTTTCCCTAGGCAAACCGAAAACTCTTATTTCGGCTTCACCCCGTACACTCCCGCTCCCACACCCTCCTCCGTCTTGGAGCCATCTGTGTACCACATCGAATCTCCCACCACTGGGGGTCCACGTCTCCAAGCCTCCCGGTCTCCAATACAGACTTCGAAAGGCTTGTCATATAACATATTAAGGCTAATATACATACATGTACATGCACAATGGCGTCAAAATTAGCCGGAGAGTGTCTAGTTGCTGTAAAGTTGTCAACAAATGTCTCAGAGTTTGTTGTGCCAGTGATTCATTCTCCCCGCATTTATCTCCTTCGCAGACGTAGTAAATGAACAATCAAAAGAAATTCTAAAATTATTGTTAATGAGAACCATTCTATTACAGGTTGCTGAATGGACAGACGAAGCGGGCTTTCAACCAGTTGCCGCAAAATACGTCAGACTGAAACCGCCATCAGAATATGAAAGAAATAGAACTTACATTGTTACTACCATTGTGGTAAGTAAACTGTGCCACTGTGATTCTGGTATCCTCTTTTTCACATCTAAATTTTACGTTTTAATTATCTGATTGGGATTTTTTCTTATTTCCTGATATTGTTTAGAAAGATTCTGCAAATGATTTTGCTTTTGGCAATAATTTTGTTCATCGGCTAAAATTTAATGAACAAAAATGTAATTTCATATATCAACATCCTTTTATTAATTTTTTTATTCCGTGACGGTACTTGCAACAATTTGAGGACTGTTTTGGGAAATCTTGGCGTTACTTTTAGTGTCTTTTCACGATCATTATACGGTTCTCAATGAAGGAGTCAAATTTACAGAGTAACATTTTGCAAGAATTGCAGAATGCAGCCAAATTCTTACTAATTCTCATCGAATATTTAAAAAAAATAAAAGTTCGCTAGTAAATTTAAATTTTAGCTTATTTTGGAACGAAATGTTCAACTCTGTCTAGTAAATGAGGTTCCCTCTAGAGGATTTAGTTTTGAGTTACATTTAAAATAGGATTAGTTCCTTCCAGCTCTCTAGGGTCTAATACATTATACAATTTTCTAGTAAATAAATTTCCCTGCAATTAGAAGTATTCCTTGTCTCTCCTTTTAAAGTGAAATTATTATCCACCCGAGAATTAAAGGAAAGAGCTTTTTCTTAGGCAATATTATTTACAAATAAACTTCAACTTAATTATTTGACTGGATAAAGCTTGCATTAAATATTCATCTCATTAAGCAGGTATCTCTTTTTAGGCTTACTAAATTTGTTAATTATATTCACACATGAGATTCACATAATACTATTGGGTTTTATTATAGAATGTCATTTATTCATATCAACTTTTTAGAATCATCAGGATCAGTGCTGAATATTTTTGTTCTGAGTAATGGGTACGACTAAGCCCAGCCGTTTTTAGAAGTTTTATCATTATTATTATTTTATATTTTTCATCCATTTTTACGGTTAAATTGTTTTGTTTCAAATGTAGCATACATAACAAAGAAAGAACGAAAAAGTTTTCACATAAATTCAGCGATTGCCCGAAATTTAACGTATTAATGGAATTTGTTAAAAAAAAAAAGATTTCCTCTTGTCTGGTTGTGTATTTTTCCTACCATTTATTTTATTTTACATTTTATTTTGTATTAATGTGTATTTCTAAACTCAAAGGGTCGCTTTCTTTCTGATTTTTTGTTCATTTTATTTAATTTTTTTGCTTTCATTCCAGTCTAGAATAACAGTCAAATTTATTATATATTCCGCCTTACCAGAAACATTTTCCTGCTAAACTCTTAGTCTTAATTTCAAAATTTTGTGATATGATTAAATTCTATAGCAAAACTAAAAATGCTAGATGTATGAGAGTGAAAAGTAAAAAAAAATTAAAGTAATTGCCTATTTTTCTGGCGAGGCCTAGCTAATTCCCATTTCAGTGTCTTGGATGGAGGCGGAAGCAGATAATTTACTGGGGACACTTTTTTTCTAACTAATAAAAAGTAGCCATGAGCGGGATTCGAACCGGAGGATTGAACTCTCACTTATAAAAGCTAGCTCATAACCACTAGAGCAGTGCTTCCCAACCTAAGTGCCCGCGGCTACGGTAGAAGTGTGCCGTGGCAAAAACTAAAAAAAAATAATAAAATTATAATGGCGTTGCATTAAAATTAATTATAAGTTAAAATACAATAGTATAACCTCATATTCCTATAATGAGGTAAAACACAAAATGATGCGGAAATATCATTAGTTTCTACACAAAACAAACCTCACTTCATCAGTTCTGCTTAGTGGTGGCGTTCTAAATACAAAATTAACAACGTAGCACAAAAATAGGCTAGCCAAATATAAAAATTAAAGCAATGCAGTTTAGTCATTATCTAGCTTGACCACTGAAAGGCTGGAGTTAACTTGCTTCAAGAGGATTCAAGATACAGAAGTAGTAAAATATGTCATATAGCTGACGTTCTACTTTATTGACTGTTTAGTTTTTGGTAACTTTAATCTCATTTAGAGATGCTTCTAATCATTTTCTTATAGTTACGGATTTACAATTTTTGCATGAATTATACAGGCACTTCTTGACATCAATAATGGGCATTAAAATAAACTGTATACATGCAGTTAATTGTATTGACAGAGAACGGTATAGACGGGTGAATGATTGGGTTTGTTATTAATGTTACAGCCTGCCAAGAAAACTTGTATTTTTGTAGGATTGTAATAGGGTTGTTATTACAGCACTAGTTAAGCATAATACGTCATTTTAAAATGAAATGGGAGCATTTAAGTTCCAGTGTGCTGTTTACTGTTTGGTATCTGACTAATATGCCATGACAGAAAAAAGGTTGGGAAGCACTGCTATAGACCAACACCCGGTCCTAGGTTTATAAGAGATTTTGAAGGAGAATTCACTTTATTGATTGAAAGGAAGACTTCCTTGATTACCACATCTTTACTTTTTCAGTTCCTAAATAGTATTTATTTTCTGTTCTAAATGCGTTGAGGTTGTACGGATAGACGAGGTCTAGTTGGTGCTTTATTTTACAGCATATTGTTGATTTGTTGGTGACATTGATGTTATTATTATTATTATTATGACCTTTATTTAACTAAATACAATTATACAAATGTAACAAGAACAAAAGGTATACAGCATGGCAAATGCCGTCTGCTGGAGTTGCTGCTTATAGAAAGCAAAAAATTAATAAATTCAGATAAATGAATGACAAGGATATTTATGTCAATATTGTTGATACAATAATAAGAACGAAGAAAGAAAGGGAGAAACAAAGCAAACAAACAAAGAAACAGTAAACAATTACAAAATGGAAAAAATAAAAGATACTCTGAGAATAAGAATAAAAAGTAAGTTGTTCAAAAATATTACCAATTCTTCTCTGGAAGAATAAACTAAACATTCATATATACCATATATAAAAGTTTATAAAAATTGAGGTGCTTTAGTCTACTGTCCTAGACCTTCAGGCAAAGATGGCGAATCAGAAATAATCACATTAAAGTCACCCAGAAGAATTACATTTGTATTCGATTTTCCAGATTAAAAATTAGATAAACAGAAGAATACATCTTGCCATTTCGAAGGATTTAAATGTACTAGAACTATTAACATATCAAAATTTTGCTTACTAAAAGATGTTACCACTCTTTTATTGACTTTTACAAAACTAAAACCTTTTTCTAAGATATTAGAACGTATACAAATTATATCCCCCCATTAGCACGCCTAGATTTAGATGATTTAATTGCAGGTATCCCCATTAATTTATAATGTTTGAAAGATTGTGAAAAATAACTGAAACCATCCTTTAAAAGATAAGATTTAAATAAACAAATACTTGGTGATTAGTGAGAGAATTCATAAAATAAGAATCGGTTACTTTACCTTTTAAGCCTGCAACATTATAAGATAAAATTACTGTAATTACTAAAAGTAGATTTGAAGTTTGTTGAAGAATTCCAACATGTAGACCTATCTCAGGATGATCGCACAATCGGAATAGATGGTAATACCGGTGGAGGATCAAGTGCAGTGTTGATAGGTTGTTGCCTGAAGTAATCCCCAGGAAGGCTATTCTTAGCTACGGCAGAAATAAAACCGCTAAGATCGAGGCCAGTAATTTCACGTAATCTTTGAAGACCATCCTGATTTTTATAGCACAGACCAATCATTTGACACCATGTGAAAAGATGACCCTCTACAATTAAGTTATCGCTTCTCAGAGATACTTTAAGAGTTTTGCTAAGTCTAGACAACTCCTTACGTACTAACAAGAGTTTCATTCTTTTCTTTCTGGTCGTATCCGGGAGGTCTTGATGTATAGCAAAACCAGTATTATTTAGGTTCTTTGAGGCGGCAAGAATAGCTAGTTTATCATGAAAACGACTAAAAGTCAGCAATAAAGGAGGGTTCGAAGTTTGTTGATTGCCCAAAGCAAATGCATGAATATTTTCGACGTTAATTTTCACATGAAGAAGCTCTTCACAAAATTTTGAAACATTTTCAGAATAGCTACTAGTCGACTTAAAAGCGTTTATAACACCCCTGAATACCAAATTGTTTCGACGAGCTTTTTTGTCTAATTCTTCTAAAAGTTTTTCATTTCTACTGTTTGCTTCTTTTAAATGCTCAATATTTTCTTTTAATAATTTGTTTTCTTCTCTTATTAAACGGTATTCTTCACGTAACTCCTTAAAATCTTCTTTAGTTGCCAAATGCGCGAGTTTTTTGTCCAGAAGAGCAGACAAAGTTTCCAAGTTAATAGTTACTTCCTTTGGCGAACTCATATTTTCTACCACAGTTCTCTTAGAGACTCTATTTGTGAGTTCAGGAGAGCTTCTAGCTCTTTTTGGTGTACTTGAATCTTTTTTAAATTTATTCTCAGCTTTCTTAGACATACGAAAAGATTATTAAAAAGCCTGGTTATCCAATCAGAGGAAAACAGAATAAGTATCACTTCATATTAAAACAGTTTACTAAAATAATTTTTCCCCTAACTTGTTTTAAATTAACGTCCTTTCACGTCTTTCAAAATCTACTATATTATTAGTCAAAATAAATATGCTATTTACGAACGTTTGTATGCAATAACGCTGTTTGTAGACAGTATCAAAGTACGTACACACACAGAGACGGTGAATGTAATCCCCACCACTCCCGAAATAAAGTAACTCATGCACTGGATTAAATAAAACCAATTTAAACAAACTGCCGTAATTACGAAACCACTCGATATTTTTTCTCCAAATTTTCTCACGGAAAGCAGATTCTATCAAAGAATAATTATGCTGAATTTCACAAAAAACAAACTTCTCTAACTGGGGTTAATCACAATGAATTTATTTCACATTACACATAGATGTTCACCCTATGACTGCTAGCAGCACACTCCGACATTGATGTTAATCGAACATCAAACAGAAGAGACAGCGGATTATTCGGCTGGAGCGGATTATTTGACTTTCCAACATTATTTCTATCATACGCGTTAAAACAAGGCAAACTAGGCAGTGTGAATCACAATCTTAGCTATTCAGTAATCTTGAGACATTATTTTGCCTTAAAACATTCTCTTTTCTGCTGATGTAGGTAACTACCTCAACGGAAGCTGTTCAAATGCAGGAAGTTGTTTTCCAATATATTTGGCAATGATAAGATGAGCAACGAGGTATTTCCAGAAACGAATTTGAAGAATTTTTTCTACAGGATATTACGGTTGATCCAATTTCTGGTAGGGAAGTGAATATTTACTTTCAGTTCCAGGGGTTTTATCCATTGAACCCTATAGCGCGTTTTGTAGTTGGAAGGGAATGGCCAATAAACGTTTTGAGGCGGAATATCGCTGCCATTTTGTTTAACATGAAATTGCCCTAATGCCGAAATTATTTTTTTTTTTTTTTAATTGTCTCACATATGGCCGACCTTAAACTAAGAAATTAGGCAGGTTTCAATGTAAGCCTTAACTGGGACCATCTTCCTTTGCTTTTAAAAATAAGTCAGCGTACAAAGCAATTTCCATCATCAAAAGAACGGAAGAGTTAGTTGAATTAGGCGGAGTAAGGGCAGGATAGCCTGCATGTTGAACGTTTGGGTCTTGATTTAGGAATTGACTGACTATTATTAGGTTAGGTTAGTTTTAGAGGTTCTATTAGGTTATCAGCTACTGAGATGGTTTTAGTTGGGATTTTATTTTTTATGAATTTTGTTATTAATGTAATGTTTAGGGATCATTATTGCATATTCCTTTATTTTTCTCTTTTTTGCGAAAACAGGCTGAACAAAGCATTTGGATTGTTCATGGGCAGAAATGAGCTCAAGCTCCGTTCATGCTTTAGTTGATTAAAACAGATAATTATGACTAATCTTCTTGCAATAAAAATTAGTCCATATTGTGATTTTCATTTTTTTTTTTTTCATGTGTAGAATTAAAACACTCGTAAAGAGGTGTTACTAAATTAGGTATAATGCCAATAAAAAGTAAAATAATGCCTAAATTTTTTCAGGCAAGCTTTACGTCCAATTAGGTGTCGTGGACGAAGGCGACTTGCAAACATAATTTACTGTAAATTTCTTTTATTAACCATTAAAATAAAATCCTAAGGCCTAGACCGGGCATTGAACCCAGAACCATAAATTCATATTAGCTTTGCAGGTCTCACCTCTAACCCGCTCGGCTACCTTGGCGCCTTATTAAAGATAATATTATCCATTGTTTTGCATCTAATCTGCTAATCAACGTTAACTATTTTCTCAATAAATTCAAAATTTTTAAAATCAGCGCGCACTCTGAATTCATAACTCCTCCTCTCCCCCAAAAAAAACACAGAAATTTCTATATACTTGCCCAAAAATAATTTATTTAATTTCATTTGAGGAAAAATTAACATTTTAACAGTTTCATGGTTGTATTAAATCGTGCAAGAGTAAATTATCTATTAGAATATTTTTGGCCACAATTATTTGTTGTTTGTTGTTTAAATTATCATGAATTTTTAAATAGTGTGAAATAACGTTGAACGATTTTCTTCCAGGAGGAACCGTACATCATGATGAGAAAACCAGAACCTGGAGAGACATTAGTCGGTAACGACAGATTCGAAGGTTATTGTAAAGACCTTGCTGATCTTCTAGCCAAAAAATTGGGCATCAACTGTAAGTTTTTTTTGTAATTAAATTCAGTTAGCCATGCGAGAATGATTTGTTTAGACACTTTTGGTTTGCATGCTGTTGATTCCATAATTTTTTCTGTTTTTAAATTTGCTTTTACATCGATCTCACTACTTAATGCTCTTTGAGTAAAAACCAACGAACAAAGCGTTTGATAAATAAAACATACTTGAGGAATGTGAAATATAAATTTCATGTAAATCAGAAGACAGTCTTTTTATAAGATGCTCATGGTGATTTCGAGGTGGTTGCGGTTCACTTCACCTTTGCAACTCTATTTTTACTTATTAAAATTTTAATACTTTCTCTTTCAACTTCATGAAAATTTGTAAACAATTATTAAGAATGGTTTGTTTTTTTGAAAAAAAAAAAAAGAAGGAAAATTTAAACAAAATTTAAGAAAAATAAATTTATTGAAATTTATTTTTCTCTTATTTTAAAAATTATTAAAATACTTTTTCTTCCTTAAAATTTCTTTTCATCTACCGTTTTGTGAAGTTATTATTCTGCTATTACTTAGCGAGAAAAAAATAAGCCCTCAGGTCCGGAATGGTTGTAATTAATTTTGAATGTTGTTTCATGTTCCAATTTAAAGCTAAAACAAAAAAAAGTCTTGGTTTATAAATGTTACGAGGGTCGTTTGAAAAGTCCGTGCAAAAATAAAAACTACTTAATTTTTTGGGGTAAACCTTTTTTATTTTTCAACATAGTCTCCTTTTAGACTTATACACTTCGTCCAACGCTGCTCTAGTTTGTTGATCCCTTCCGAATAATAGGATTTGTCCAAGTCTGAAAAATAGCCATTCGTTTCTGCAATCACCTCCTCGTTTGAATAAAATCTTTTTCCCGCCAGCCATTTCTTCATATTGGGGAACAAATAGTAGTCCGAGGGAGCCAAGTCTGGAGAATAGGGGGGATGTGTATTTCCATTAATTTTGCGACCACAACTGCTGAGGTATGAGCTGGTGCGTTGTCGTGATGGAAAAGGACTTTTTTGTGGGCCAATCGTGGGCGTTTTTCTTGCAGCTCGGTTTTCAAACGGTCCAATAACGATGAATAATATGCACCTGTAATAGTTTTACCCTTTTCCAGATAGTCGATGAGGATTATTCCTTGCGAATTCCAAAAGACAGTCGCCATAATCTTTCCGGCCGAAGGAACGGTCTTCGCCTTTTTTGGCGCAGATTCCCCCTTGGTAACCCATTGTTTAGATTGTTCTTTGGTCTCAGGAGTGTAGTGATGTATCCCATGTTTTATCCACAGTGACGAAACGACGCTTAAAGTCCTGCGGATTCTTCTGGAACAGCTGAAAACCGTCCTTGCAACACTTTACACGATTTCGTTTTTGGTCAAGCGTGAGCAATCGCGGCACCCATCTTGCGGATAGCTTTGTCATGTCCAAATGTTGATGCAAAATATTATGTACCCGTTCATTCCAGAGATGCCCACAGCACTAGCAATCTCACGCACCTTCACTCTTCTGTCATCCATCACCATAATATCATGGATTTTATCAATGATTTCTGGAGTAGTAACCTCAACAGGGCGTCCAGAACGTTCAGCGTCACTTGTGCCCATACGGCCACTCCGAAAATTTTGAAACCACTTATAAACTGTTCTAATCGAAGGTGCAGAGTCACCATAATGTTTATCAAGCTTCTCTTTAGTCTCCTGAGGCGTTTTGCCTTTCATAAAGTAGTGTTTAATCAACACACGAAATTCTTTTTCGCCCATTTTTTGAAAATCACTCGACTTCCTCGATTCAAACGAATACCAAACACAAAGAAATAGACCGATCTGGCTGAAACTTGGTGTGTGTTCTTCCAAGAGATGCTACTAACAAAACATAACCTCGATACGCGCCAGTGTTGCTATCTCTCTGACTTTGCACGGACTTTTCAAACGACCCTCGTATAAGCACTTTTTTATATGAGCGCACTCTTGCGAATATTCCCATCATTTGTTTACTTTTTTTTTTTTTTTAGCTTAAATTTATCTCAAACTAAGACTGAGTAGTGTACCGTTCGTTATTTAAAACTAGGGAAAATAGATGTAATTCTATAAATTTTAATTTTCAGCACATTTCAATGAAGAAAATTCAAATAATGGTATTTCTGGGAGATGGAGATGGTTAGACTTCACTGTAAAATGCAATTTTTGGTTATTGTACCATCTATGTAATAATAATAAAAATTTACAACTAAATTTCCATCTTACGTGGAATCCGCACACCGACGAAACAAATTACTGTTACGACTAATTGGCAGACAATCCAAACTACCACTGGAACATAAACGACTAATATACAACTGCGTACTTAAACCGATCTGGACTTAGAGACTCGAACTGTGGAGTTCAGCCAAACTTTCTAATTCACAAAAGATCCAGTCCTTCCAATCAAAAATTCTCCGACAGATTACGAATTCTCCATTTTATGTCTCTAACTCTACCCTCCACAACGACCTCAAAATCTCATACGTAACTGACGAATCTAAATCTAAATGTAGAAAATTCTTTGACTCTCTTCCATTCTGTACAATTCACAAAAGATAATATCTAGAACCTTCCGGTGTAGTAGTAAGAGAAAGTTGCGTGAGTGATCCTAGTTTCTGGGATTCTAGTTTTCCTAGCTAGCAAAGAAAAGTTCTTTCACTGGATAAATCAAATTGGATTACTTTTTGGGAAAATGATATTTTTATTTTAGTCTTCATAATTATCTTCATAACAACGAACTGAGTTATTGTTGATACTGTAACGTGATACAAAAGTAAAGTAATGCCTATTTTTTTCCGGCGGGCTTTACGTCCAACTACCAAATTCTGTAACCTGATATATTCAATATACTTTAAAGTTCTGAGGGCTTCAGGAATTTACAGAATTTAACGTAAAAACCATTTTATCTATTTTTAACTTTATAAAGAGAATGGTCGAGACATTAGACTAGGATAATTGGTCGCAAGATAATTTTGTATATTCATTAGTTTTTAACTGAAAGCTAGTTTTACCACCGAAAATATGCATTTAAGCTTTGTTTATTTTTTTAAATTTGGTCCTTCTAGTAATAAATATAGGAGGGACATGGATTTTTGGTTATGAGGTCAAATGGGAAATGGTTAGCATAGTCTAATCCAAAGAGCAGCAGTAATCTCTCAGTGGGTTCCTCCCTTCTCACTATTAAGGACATTATTTTCTTCTACTTCAGTCCAAGAAAATGATCCTTAGGTTGTAAGGGCATTTCTGAAAGACATTCTTCTATTTCTTAGTTGTTTACATTCATGAGTTTTGGCTTCATAAGTTATTCTTACCAATCGGTTTGCCCTCATACTGTTGTTTTGTTCTGTTTTTACATTCATTATCTTTGTAGGCTTGGCATCTCCTAGAGTTTAACTGGTAATTCTGATTCTTATTCCATCTCTTCTACTATCATGCGCAAGAAACTCAGTTCAGACTTCATATTGATGCAGTTATTTTGATATAAGTGTGTCCAGACTTTCTTGAATTGGTCAAATTTGGTATAAATTATTTTTAAAGAAAGTAACCTTGGTCTTCTTTCAATGTAGGTCCAATATTTTTTTTTTTTTTTTTTTTTTTTTTTTTTTTTTTTTTGGCGCATCAACAGCTGAGGTCATTAGCGCCCGGAGCTTTTTCCAGTGCACTGCCGGCCTCCGGACAGTGTTCTCTCGTTACAGACAACACTGTCCATCACCGGACAGTGAGCTGTAAGAAGCTCCTAGGAAGAGAAAATCTAAGGGTCAGCTGCTGGATTCGAACCCGGGACCTCCGCGTGGGAGTCCAGTATGCTAACCTCATAGCTAATCCCTTCCCTTTTTTTTTAGCTTTTTTTTTAACTTCGAAGCAAGACATACAATTTTTTCCAGACAAGTTTCCTAATTTTTCCTGCGTTAACCAGCTTTTCAACTTAAGTACAAGTAAGTTTAAACATGTGAAACACAAACGAAACTAAACAAATGTTCAATACTAGGATGAAACTCGTATAATAAATTAGATAAACACGATTAAACAAGATGTAAGTAGTTTGCTAAGCAATATTTTCACATCGACTTTTTTTAAGAAAAGAAAAACGTTAGTTACGTCAAATTTTCCATAAATCAACATTTGTGTTGATTGAACTAAGGAAAAACAACGAACTAGAACAAAGAAAGTGCTCAGTATATATCATTCAGGAATACAAGGAGCTGTTGGTTAGAAACATTACTTTGTGAAGTAGATGTTTGGTACTTCCTTATTCTATTTGCCTTTAAAGAGCGTTCTCTAGAAAATATAGGAGCTTTTAAGTATTGAATAATTAACTAGATCACACCGTTCCAAGCACTCTTACTCCCGTAAAATCTACGGGTATCATTCCAAGTACTTCTTACTTATGTACTTAACTACAAAACTTTAAACAGAACTCAACATATCAACTAAACTCAATATTCTTGCTAAGGTTTAGGTTCTGTAAGTGTTAATGGTTAAAAACATTCCTTACGAACAATAAACTTGCAATAAAAGAATGAAAGGTAACCCAAATAAGGGAGCTAATTACTATAAAAAGAAATAATTCTTAGAGATGTAAAAATGAAATTGATCTGATAATAAACATACTAAGAGCACTTAATGGCTTTCAAGAAGCCTGGGTATCGGAGAAGATTCTATTGCACTAACCTGTATTCCAGTCATTTCCAGAGGATTATACATGCAGATTCGCCATGACTTCTGTTTGAAAAATAGTCATCAGATTCTCTCGCGGAAGGCTGACTTTCACACCCATAAAATTGCTTCAATTTTATAATTGTAACAATTTAGTGATTGGAATGACATTTCGAGAAATTGAAACCTTCTCAAATTCAACATTAGGGAACGACGATTGTCCCAGAAAATTCTGATGACTAAAAAAGACAAGAGAGAGACAGACGATGTCCAGAACTTTTTATGAATTTATGAAGAGAGCTTTACTGCCATATTCCCAATTATTACCTGTTTCTGTAAAGTTCTAAGAGAGAGAAGAAATTAACTTATGTATTTATTCTGTTAATTTTAGTTTGCATTTCTGATTTATAATACAGAGTGAATTAGCTAGTATTATTCAAGATGTTGTGTACCACGTTTGTGCTGCTTTAGTTGACCCCAGATTTCAAAATCAAGAGGATTTAGAAAGGGGTGAATTTGAAAGTGATAGGGTCTTCACAAACCTATCCATCTGTCTGCGAAATGCTTTCCATTGTGTTGGGATCGTCTAAAGCAATAAGAAACATCGAAATAAACAAACGATAACAGTTGGTCGAAAGAATGATTGATGTTGCCAATCAAGTTAGCTAACAGTAAAGTGATGTTATATGTTTTTGACTCTTTCACTTTGAGTATAATCTCAAGGAGCGCATTTGAAGTCATTTTTATGATTCACTTGCTTTGCAGGATTAAAAATGATTATAACTAATGATTTTTTAATGTTCTCCACTTACAAATAGATATAAATGAATGTTGGCCTAACTAAATTGGATCTGTTTTAGTTCGGTGATTGAATGATGGGATCTAAGTTTTCTCTTAAAAATGGCTTCCCCATTTTTCACATCACCATGATTATAAAATATTTCCAAATTTTTATTCAAGCAAAATTTAAAAACTATTTACTATGTTGCATATTTAAAAAGTGAATCAATGTTTAAGTCCAAATGTGAGGGTTGTAAACAAAACTTTTGTATTAACTAAAACATATAAGTGAATAGTATGTTAACAGTATATAGGGTAACAAGATATGTGTTTAAATATATCTTACTTTTCATTTAGAAAAGAATACATCAATTGTGGTTACAGCAAGTGGACAAGTGGTCAACAGTTACATCTTATGGTACGAGAAAGTATATATATATATGGCCGCGCAAAATGGTGTAGTGCCCTCCATTACAACAACCCTAAAGAGCTTTTACATTAAACGGCTTTTAAAGTAATCAATAAGGGAGATTCCACACACCAAAATACATACATCCACACTATAGCTGCTAGCAGATGTAAGTGTTCCTATAGCCCTGCGCCAGTAGCTAGCTCGCAGTATGTAAGTTCCTAACTTTCATGTTCGTCTAGATACTTCTATAAACACTAATATTGTTGGCCCTAAATTCTAATTCTTCCCTACTGCGGCTGAGAAATTATAAACAGATAATTGAGGATTTCAGTGTCTGGGGGTGATGAAATGTATTAAAATGATGAAAACATTGATTTATTGCAATTAATTGCCTAAATAAATTCTTTAAAATTAAAAAGAAATTATTTTTAGAGTACATCTTTTACTCGCGAATTAGAAAGTGAACTTTTATCTCGAAAAACAAGTATTTATGATTTCTATTAACTTCGCAATTCGCATTTTTGACGGAGAAGTTCTTTCTTCCTAAAATTCTTCGTAAAAGAACCTAACATAGCCAGAGTTCTTATCATCTTAGTAGAAATGAGGAAAATTTTGAATTCTAGGCTTTGGTATTGTTAATATGGAACTCTTATGAGTGAGAGATGCTGGAAGCAATGCTAACTCCAGTTCCATTTCTTATTTCCATTTTGGCTTATAAATGTTCTGTTTTAATCACTCTCAAAGTCAGAGTTTCCACAAATATTTCTTAGTGAAATAGAATAATTTACGATGTGTGGCTATTAAATAACGAGACTATTGCTATAGAACAATTTATTTTAAATTTATACATATCACCTTCAATATACACCCCTCCCATATCCCTACAACGCTCCGTGCGAATTTACCATTGTTCGAAACAGTGCTGGAAGTCTTTTTCTGTGAGCTTCTGCATGACGCGTGCCGCTTTTTCTTTCACAGTTTCAACGGACCGCAAATCGTGTTCCTTTTAATGCAGATTTGACTTTGGGGAACAGATAAAAGTCACATGAGGCCAGGTCAGGCGAATAAGGCGGATGGCCTAAACCTGGGATCTTGTACTTGGCTAAAAACGTCTTTACAGAAAATGCAGTGTGAACCGGCGCGTTGTCTTGATGGAGAACCCATGACTTGTTCTTCCACAAATCGGGTCATTTTTCCTTACTATTTCACGGAGTTGAGCAAGCAACTCACGGTAGTAATGTTGATTAATTATAATCGATATTTTCATCCGTTTTGAACATGGAAGAGCGATCCAGGCGGTCATCATCTTCGACGTCTTCTCGGCCATCTTGGAGAAGCTTGAACTACTCAAAAACTCGAGCACGTGATTAACATTCAACGCCATAAACTTCTTTTAACAAGAAGATAAATTTCAGAATCGGGTTTACCAAGTTTCATGTGAAATTTCACTCCAATTCGTTGCTCTACAACATTTGTAGTATCATGTTTTCGGCAAAACGAAACTAACACCTCTTACACAAACGACGGTTCCGGTCCGACTGATTCCTCTACAAACACGTGAGACGCTGTAATCGAAAGAGAAGGCTTTACGCTGCACAGCTGTCGGTCGTTAGAATTTGGCGCATGCATAGTTCATCTGTAACAGCATCAGTCTCGTTATTTAATAGCCACACCTCGAAATATAATTTATTTAAAAGAAAAGAATTTTTACATTGCCAGGATGATTAAATTGCAGAATTTAGCGTGATTTTTATCCTTGTTTCCTGTTTAGATGTCCACCTAACCCACTTTATAGCTATTAATGTAGGAAGGAACATCCCTTCTGGTAAAGTACAGCATAAGAAAAAGGTTAGCCCCCTCAGTTGGCTCCGAGGGTTAGCTAGGTGAGGAAACACGGTTTGAATGATTCACCCTTCCAGTTTCTTTAAATCTCAGAAGGAATTAGAAGGGAAGATTTTTTTGTTGCTCCGGGAGTAGTAACCTTAGGCTGCCGCCTCCCACAGCTCTATTTAGAACTGTGCTAGAGAACCTGCATGACTCTTGAGTGTTTATCAGTTAGGGGTGTTCAAAGTGTATTCTTGAGAG
This sequence comes from Rhodnius prolixus, assembly GCF_049639745.1. Lineage (NCBI taxonomy): Eukaryota > Metazoa > Arthropoda > Insecta > Hemiptera > Reduviidae > Rhodnius > Rhodnius prolixus. The sequence goes on from NW_027411592.1 coordinate 21,484,172, forward strand.
GAGGTTCATAAGGTCTATTTTAGTCGCAATACAACACATCACGTTAACAAAAAATAATATGACGAGCATTCCGAAACATAGATGTAAATTCTCTGCTTTAGCAACGAAACGTAAGTCTAGGGCAGTCTAGGTACACTGCTTAAGTGTACCGAAAACGTTTTGGCGTGCTAGACAGAATGAAATATAGAATTTGGCATGCCCCTGGTGGGAACAAGTTGCGAAACTCTTCCCTTTGATAGTATTAGTATCATATGTGGTTTTTAACATAGTAGCTCCTGAATGCGAAAAATAAGGTCTCGTATTTGCTCATGTGTGATATGTCTGGGTGATATCGTCGAATTTTCGCATAGAATAATTATTCCAGAATACTGATTACCGAACTGCCATAATTTGAGTTAGTGTATGCAAAAATCTCCGTCCAAAGTATCATTAATATTCTCCATGATGTAATGTGCATCGGACGTAGGCAGAAAACAACATTTTCGCTCCAACTGCTGCATACCAGCCGCTAATTTGGGCTATTCATGAAAATATTTCACAGACTGCTAAAAGATGTTCTTTTCAATCCTCTTGTCCATGGCTGATGAGCTTCTTTGCAAGTGGACGAATCTCGGGCTTCTCTCGTCGAAAATATACCGACAATATTGTCATAATCTCTGGAGACGATTGAAGGATACTATTGCCAAATCATACAACGAGTGTTAGAAATTATTATTAAACGGTGTTGGCCTGTGGATTTTTAAATTAATCCAATGAAAACCACGATCACATTTCTTACTCGAACCATTGTGGGTTTTCTATATACTCTTCTAATGCTCGGAGTTTGTGTTTTTTGCCTGCATTAAATCCATTTCATACTTGTTCTCGAGTCAACATGTGCAAGAAGAGGTATTCTTGACGACAATTTCCACAAACTCTCGCTTGCTGATGAAGAACTCCTGAGTGAACCAAAAAGTCTTGAATCCCCTCTTTCCACTTCTTATAGTTGAGCTCTTGTCGGTGTGGTTCTAAATATTTGAATCAAGCTTAATACTAATCAAAGCTCACTACCCTGTCCGCGTTAACTTTCTTATCACTTTTCTTTTATCCACGTCAGCCTTCATCTTTATGGCCGCAAGCTCTTCCTTTTGCTCTTTCAGAATTGAATTGAGCTGCTGTGGAGAGCATAGATGTAGTATGATATGAACCAAGGGACCTCTAAGTCCTTCAGAGTCAGGAAATTCTCGATGTAGGTTTTTCCTTACTTTTTCTCTGCATTTTATCCTTCACAACTTAAGCTTTCCCCATACTATTGTTATTGTTCATTGGAACTTTATGCATTCATTTATTGTACATTCTTATAATAAAGAATGTACAATCTTTATCTTAAGGACCCCTTATAATAGGATGCATCCTTTTGAAATCTTTTAGATCAGTGGCGTCAAACTGACGGTCCAAGTCCGCAAGCGACCTCCGAGATAATTTTTTGAGGCTGACGATGTTCTGAAGTAAAATGAAAATAGAAAAAAAAATTGTTATGAAGAAAATAGCGTTTAGAGTAAATCGAGGCAATAGCGCACACCCAATTCCCAGTGAACACGTGGCCCAGGGCCTTTCCAGGGGGTCTGCGGGCGTGTATAAACGCGGTTGACTCAGTTCCGGCGACGTTCGAAAGCGATATGACTGCCACTCTCAGTGAAGTTCCAGAATGATTCGGTTTTAATAGACCAATATCAAGAAATAGGAATTCCCTGAAATATATTCTTATTTTGGTGAGGAATTTCCCTAAAATGTTATTTTGGGAGAAAGTACTTGTGTGAGGAACTATTATCGTCTAGGAAATTAAATAAAACGGCGATCCAGATTAACTGATAAACATCTGGACTGCCTTAAAGAAGATTGTTCCCAGTCACTGAATACAGAAAGCACTAACAAGTTTCGGGAGAAAAAGAATAAATTTAGTTTTATAAATACTTTAGATAAAATAAATGTGTAAATAAAAGCAATGACATACTGTTTAATTATCCTATCCATATTCTTGAATCCTCATTTCAGAATATAGATTTAATAAGATTTGTAAATATGATGTGGCCCGCGTGAATCTTGCCTGTAGCACCAATTGGCCCGTGTTTTAATTGAATTTGACACCTCTGCTTTAGGTGATTTGGATTTTTATGGAATTCTGGACATCAAGATTTTCGGAAAAGTCTTTTTATTTCAATGAACCTCATATTGAAGGCATCAAAATTATTAGATTGAAAACTGGTGGAATCTTATAAGCAAGTAATGGAGTTTTCGCTTCAGATTAAAAACAAATCAAAATAGGCACAAAGTAACAGTGCGTGATAAAAGACCGTGGGTGATTATTGAAAATTGAAGAGAATTAATATTGTATGTGATATTGTGTGGGAAGAAATGTCTAGGTTATAGTAGCAGTGTGCGCTTGTGTGAAAGAAAGGTTGGTAGGACCGGTTTGGGGTTGATAGTGGATGTTGTACAACTTGTTGTTTGACTACGTACAGCCAGTGTCAACAATGAGGTTTGCATATTACAGTTTGCAGTGCGACAGGACACCCTGCCATTCTCTGCTACACTTTCCCACTGAGCACCGGCGTCTCCTCGAGCTCCACATCTCTATAGTTCATTATTTCTAACGTTTCACTTATTCATCATAGTTTCGTGGAAGGAGTTTTTAAACTCATTATCGTAACTCCAGAGTACATGTTCAAACCAGCCCCTTAAATTATTAAACCAAAACAACTAAAATTTTATAAAAGTTTTGGAAACATTTTGAAATGATTTCAAGTATTATAATGTATGGACAAGTTTACTCGTAATAGCGATTTCAATACAGGGCTTTGTACCACATTCTACCAACTCTCCCGTATTCCTCTACAGAGCAGAAGTTTTTTTTTGTCTATAGCCGTTACTCTAGATTGTTGCCGCGGTTACTTCCTTCAATGGGTTCTGATTCCACATTACGTACATCCTTGTTAATTGTTTCGGGCCTGTAATCAATCAAGGTAGGACTTTTTTTTGCATTCTTTGTCCACAACCCGTACGATTCTTGGACAAATTGTTGAGTGTTGTGGCGTGGAATACTTTTATTCATTTATTCCAATGTCGTTTCATTTTCTTCTCCAAATACTGAAAAGTTTATCTAGTGTACTCAGGTTTAGTTGTTACAGTTAATCTTGTGAAGGCTTTGGCAGCCAGTGATCTTAGATTAAATAATAATAGAATAGAATCAAAGAGTCTGAAACCTTCTCAGAGCACTGCTATTGTCGCTTCTATGTTCCTTAGTTATAAAACTAATGATGTCCATCACTGTAGCTAAGCTATAGGCAGAGAAACCATTTAACCAATTCCTTTCCTAAAAGCTATTCAAGTACATTCTTAATTGTAATGAAACTGAGAGAGGAGTTGCTATCGCTGAACTATAGTGTCAGTAGATCTGAAAGAGGGTGTATTTGTGCGCTCTGCAATACTGGAGACATCGAAGATACGGTCCATTTTGTGGGAACTTCTGTCCTGTTCTGAGAGAGTTCCGTGTCAGATGGCTAGGAAAGGTCTCCATCAGACGGAGGGAGGTTACTAACCACCTGAATGGGCAGTACGGTTGGCGGAGTATTCACAGATACACTCTTGAAGCCAGGCGTTACCGAGCATTTTTAATAGTACAATTTAATTATGATCCTTAATCTTTTATAAATAGTAATCTTTATAAACAGTCTTCATAAAGAAAGCATAATTTACGTTTTATTATCTAAATTTGTAGAACTACAGTAGAATAATACCAAACTCCTTGCAGACGGCTAATAGCCATGCCTTATTTTGCTTTAGTTCAAACTTTAAATAGTGTATACAAAATAGCTAATGTTCCGATTCATCTGCTGTAATTTCCTGTTTATTTTTCCTCTAAAAAGAACAGAAAAAGAAAAAACCAAAATTTTTAGCCGGATATCCTCGTCTCTTTTATTTCGTCGCTCTAGCATTCCATTTGATATTAAGGTTACGCAAGTATAAGACTATTGCATAAGAGTTGTAATTAGTAGACCATTAGCAGAGGTTAATCAATAGGAGATCAATAGATACAGAGGTGTTCCTATGTAATTATAGTTAGGTTACATTATGTTATATCTGTGTATTCATTACAACTGTTCGCCTATAATTTAGTTAATACATAATATGTTTGACTTTAGAGAAGTGAACATTGTAATGCCTTGGTTAGGGTGGCGACTGGTCTTGGTGAGAAGTGTTCAAAAACTCACACAAATCTAGAAAAATAAATGAAAATTTTGAATTAAATTTAACTTATAATACAAAAATTGAGAAATTAACAAATTACCTTGAGCGTTAAATTGTTGTTTACATTATAACTTACATGACTAGAAAGATTTGGTTGGATGTTTCAATTTTAAAAACCAAGTAAATAACCAGTGAGGAGAATTGAAGACGCATTGAATAGAGAACGGAAAAATTCGAACTTATTCGAATGTATTTTATTTTTATTTACAGTTTGGAGAATGTAATTGTTATGAATTCTTTTGTCTTTTGTTTCGTTTTAAAGTTAATGAAATTAAGATGAAGAAAACTTTGTAGGGATTCGGCTTGGAGAGGCTAATATGGTTAAGGTATGTGTTTAAGACAGAATGATTAGTTGAAACTGAAGAAATGGCGGCCGTGGCTAAAAAGAGCAGTGCTATCGGTTTCCTTATTTATAATGTCCAGTTGATATTGTGTAAGACTTTTTTTGGTAAAAATTGTCGCTAACTGCAATTTACCACACGCAACTTGGTTTGGGTTTGAAAACTATGTTTTGTGGACACTTTTTAGTTATTTGAAAAAAGAACTAGTATTTATATTCGCTTCAGTTTATTGCATTAATTTATAATAAATATATATTTCTTATTTCATCAGCTCATAAAACATTAAATTCATGTTGCTGAAGAGTTCATTTTTTGAAGTTGTTTTGGAAGTTTTGTAATGTCTTAAAATATTCACTACTTGGGCAAAAGTTTTCTTGAGTCTACTTCCCCATATTTCATTTTCATACCCTGTTTTTGCTTTCTATTTCCACATTTCTCCTCTCAATCCGTCTCTTTCACTATACTTTTTCATTCGTAGCTCTTTATTTTTTTTCACCATTATCCATTTATTGGCGTGAACAGGTAATTTATTTGAAGGTACGTTAACGACGGAAATGCTGTTTAACATTATTGTTTTTGCATCTCTGAATTCTATTCTGGGACAATGGCGTACTGATTAGACTTAAATAATTTATTTTGTAAACAAAACCGACAATCAACAGGCCTGTATAATCATGTAGTGCCTGCAATCGTCCCTACACTAATCTTGTTTACAATGTAAATTAATTTTTCAATAACAATCGATTGAATTTGGCACAAATATATGAAAATATTTTAGTAAATTTTTGCAGTTCAAGAATAAACTTTACATCAGTTGGATTGTTTTTTAAACTTTTGTATGTGCAACACGGGTTTCTCTGACCGTTGTGCATTGTAACGTGCAATTGTTTTGCATGAGGGTTTGATTTGATAAAATATTTATTTGTTACAAAACAATAAACAAATTACAAACAATAAAAATTAAAGTGAATATACAGGGTGTTCATTTTAAGGCGGCTCAAATGTGAACATTTGAACTTGTGAAGCATGCCTTCAAAGGTGCCTCCTCTGGATCGTAAGCCAGGTTAGCCAGGTCTGAAACTGATCTGGCACCTTTGAAGACACAGTACATGTGTACATGCACAAGCTGCGTAAAGTGTATTATTTGATAAATTAAGGACTAAGTTTGAACCTTTACATGAAAGATATTGATCACTTAAATATGTGGCAGGAGGATTCCAATTTTTTTGGTAATTAAAAGCAACTCTCCCAAAATTACCAAATAATTATTAAACCTTCTTGTTTGTAACAGATGTAAAATTAATTTTTAGCCATTTTGTGTATGCTTGAGAACATCTAAAGCTCTTAACATTTGATTTTTCTTTGAAAAATCACTCGAAAAACGACTTATTTCCCGATATTAAGAAAAATACTAGCTTTACTGTCTTGACAATATTTTTAGTAGAAAGGGGATGAAAAAATACAAAAAAATGACTTATCGCGTGCTCTTCTTTCTCTTTGATAACAAGTTAAAAATTGAAATATGATTAATAAATACCAGATTTTGAAATTGCCTAGCACCTTTAATTTTAAAGATATCAAATTGCGGTTTCCGGTTTCTTTCATAATTTTTTATACTCTTTAAAACTGTGTATATGAAAATGGGGGTCAACTGCTAACCCTCACTTTTGGTCGCGCGTCAGCCTCATGTGCGGGCAGGAATCCAAAATCAAGTCACATATTCTGAAACTAGAGATGACTGGCAACAAATTTTTCCTCTACCATTTTTCGCTCATATCAACCGTTTGAGCTTGAAGTGCATTTGAGCCGTCTTAAAATGAACACCCTGTATATGTATAAAGTTCTGCCAGGTAAATATTTCTCTCTCGGAACTTTACTCTCTAACTTCTTACGATCAGGCTGGGCTCACATCTGTGCCCGTTAGAATTTTCTAAAAATTTTCGAAACTTCTATAACCACCTTCCTTTCTTTTTTCCCGTCAGAATTTTGTGGTACCATTTTTAGAACTATTCGGAAGATATCGGTTCTAACTCTTTCTAATGGAGAATCGGAGTACACTGTAGGTACTTATCTTTCTCGAAACTCAGCTTTACAGCACTCTTTACGCTGCCTTTTTCTTGGTTCTTTTAGTTCGAACACCTTTTGTGTTCTTAGAGGAGTTAAACAGTCTACCTACATTTTGGATATCCTGAATTAAGTTGGACACTATCCCCTGCTACCAGTTCTTGACATCTTTTCAGCTATGGAAATTACCAGCGTGATCCACATCCCTCCAAGAGGCGTTATAACCATTGCTAAATTCTATTTTAAGAGAAAATATAAAAAATTTTCCTTTACAGGAAATTTTTGCACTTTACAAAAAAATAATTTTAAAATGGAATTGCTTTTATGGTATGAAATCATAGAGTTTGAAAAGGATTGTAAATATTTGCGATATTATTCTATTTATGTGAACTATATTTTGAAACATGGGCACCTACAAGACTGTTGTGAAGGGAGAGGGGGTTACTGTGGAAATTCAATGGCCCGCATTCGGATCGATATGACGTCCGCTTTCAAGTAATAAACATTGTTTTTCAGCCCTGTATAAAGTTTCATTACCTAATTAAATTAACCCTTTTAACTCATTGGCCAAAAGTTGTTTGGACTGTGTTTTAGCACAATATTACTCACTTCGCCAAACATAGAATTACCAGCCAAACAAACCACTCACTATTCACTAGTTAGGCAGAACTCTGCATGTAAATGCCGTCATTGCTTTTACCCTGATTTAGATAACTTGTATTTGTATTTGGGAAAGACTACATTAAGATTTTTGCATTTTGTTACTACATTAATCCACTCTTAGCTATGAAGAGTATTGTAATAATGTTGAATTTTCCATTTTGAGAAGCAAAATTTTGCACTTGTGTTAAATTTTTTATTTCAATATTTACCGCAACTGATGATCGTTTTGAGGTTTCTTTAGTCAGAAGTAATGGTTATTTATAATTGATATCTCTTTCTCTCTACAGATGGACTACAGATATACTTACACTGTCTCCTGTCTGAATTAGAACAGTGTATTACAAAAGTTAATTTTGATGTGTGCTCTATTGGTAACAACGACCAAACCAAAAAGTATGTTTAATATTTCTAAAACCAAAGCCATGATTGTTGCAAGTGCTAGATATCTAGACAATATCAGGTATTTTGAAAATTATGTAGCTCAGATCGCTATTCCAAGCGTTAAAACTAAAAAATGATTCGGTGCCAATATCACAAATACTTTAACATAGAATTATCACGTTAGTGACACTTTCAAGACAATTTTAAAAACTATATAGTCAAAACATTCACTAAGAAAACAGTTGGTCGCAACTTTAGTATTTTCTCGCCTTGATTACTGTTCAATGGTGGATAACAGGGGTGTCAAACTGGCGATCCCCGAGCTAATTTTGTGATGTTTTGAAGTAAAAGGAAAATAGAAAACTTGTTATGAAGAAAATAGCGCTTAGGGGAGATCCAGGGAAATACCGTACACACTATTCCCTTATTAACTCTAACTACTGTAGACATGTGCATATGAGGCCAAGTGCCTTTCCTGCGGGCCGGTATAAACGCGAAGACTAGTTCCAGCGACGGAACGGAAGCGATATATCTGCCACTCTCAGTGTCACGTAATGTAAACAGATCCCAATAGCGGAAAGGTTAAAAAGAACACCTTTTTTATTGGGCCTTTTTTGAAGTTGTAAATGCTCTCCATGGAATTAATCGATTTCCAGAATGATTCGGTTTTAAAAGAAAAATGTCAAGAAGTAGGAATTCACAAAATATATTCTTATTTAGATCAGAAGTACCCGTAAAAAGTTTGCTGTACAAATTTTAGGTTATTTTGGGAGTACGTCCTTGTGTGAAGCACTATTTTCGTCTTGGAAAACGGCATACAGATCAAGATTGATTGATTAATATCTATCAGACTTAATGAAGATTCTGTTATCGGATATTGGAAAACTAGGAAAGCACTGCCAAGTTTCGGGTAAAAAAGAATAAATTTAGTTTTATAAATACTTTAAATAAAATAAGTGTTTAAATAAAAGCAATTATATAGTGTTTTAATTATCCTGAATCCTCACTTCAGAATATAAATTTAACAAAATTTGTAAATGTGATGTGGCCCGCGTGAATCTTGCCTGTAGCACCCAATGGCACGAGTTTTAATCGAGTTTGACACTCCTGGTGTATAATGACTTAACAGCAGAGCTGAATTTAAAATTGCAAAGGTCTCTGAATTCCTGCATTTGGGTATTTTGAATGTAAGAATGGATTCATCCTTCTTGGTTAGCTGAAAGTAGAGTACCGAAGGAAGTATTTCTTTCAAAACTTCCTGAGGATACTCTTCACGAATCAACACCCTCAATATTTACTTGGTATGTTCATTATTAAGGCTCAGTTAGATCTTAGAAAGACCAGAATAGTCAACTTTCAATTGTACATTTCTGTATACAGAACATTTGTTTATAAAAATTCATTCATAACTCAATCGTCTTTATTTTGGAACTCTTTACCTTCATCTTTAATCACTAAAACTACAATAGCAACATTTAAATGTGAATTGTATTTCTTAGTTTGCCAATATAGCTTAGGACTAGAATATCTGAGGGATATTGTCCCTCAACCAAATAAATGTTTCTGTCTATCTTTCTGTTTATGCTGTGTCTATTCAAATTGTTTTAAAATCGTGGAAGAGGAAATTTGAAATTTCGTTTAGGTTTCATCAGGTGACTTGACTCTACTTTGCCATCAAAATCTTTCAACCGCTAAACACATTGGGCTTCATGGTGTTCTATATACCGCGAAACATTTTGTTTAAGATTATTCAATTATTTCCTTTATTTCTTCATAAATAAATAAATAGGCTCAATATTAAATGGCTGAAATTACGAGCTACAGTATGAAAGAAATGTTCAGTATTTGCTGATTTGTGTACTTTTTGTCGTTTACTGGACCAAGAGTCCAGTGCATTTTCATCTCAGCTAATTCTCTTTCTCGTCAACAACTTACTGCAAGCAGAGCTACTATTCATCAAGCAATCTGCTTTACACAGTTACACTAACATTCACAAAGCACCAACTCTCCCAGTTTGGCAATCAAGCTTTAACTTCAAGAACTACTTGTTTTTTTTTTTTAAGTATTGCGCTAGCAAAATTGTATTTTTATAATTACTGTTGTTTTAAAGAATGTCTGACTTTTAATTGATAGAGTATGTTGATTCAGGATTCAGAGTAAACTATTCCGCTATTGATATGTTGCCTGGTACGTTCCAAGAATATAAAAACCCCATTCATTACAAAGAATAGACAACTCCATAAATGTCTTGGTCATTTACAAAATTTTAAGACAAATATGAACAAAATAGAATGATAGTATGAAAAAACGGAGACCAATTCGCTAAAAATGAGAAATGGTTTCATAATGTTGAAAAGATGGAAATTTTCAATAATTATGCTTATTTAGCAGAACTTTCACTCCCAATATTTGTTTTTCTTCTCATTTAAAAGGGAAAATTTCAAAAGAAAAGTTAGGCGGAAAACTTGGTGAAAACTGTTTCGTTGGAGAAAAAAAGAACAATAAGGCCAAACTTAGATTGTTTAGCACTGGCACTTGGTCAATAGCCTGTTACTCAACTTTGGGCTGATGTTTATTTTGATTAATTGGAAAAATTATTTCTATTTTTTATTTGTAAAAAGTCTGTTGTAGCTCCTTTACAAAATTTTACAGTTTTGAAAGATAAGTATAAGGGTGCATTAAACGACAAAAAGTACACAAATCAGCAAATACTGAACATTTCTTTCATACTGTAGCTCGTAATTTCAGCCATTTAAAAAGGTTTGAAAAAGCTTACAGGTTTTATTTAAATTTTGTTATTTAAATAACATCATTTAAGTAATTTAACTGCATTAATTTTCATTAATACTGTTTAGAATTGATTAGATGTCACAGACTCATATGCTGGCCATTTTCAAATACAAAATATTTGTTCAGTAAAGTGAAGCACCCAATTAACTTAGATTGATTGTAATGGGAGGTATTAAAATATATGGCAAATATGGCAAAGCTTTACAGAGTTATTATTTAATAATAATTTAATACGTGGTCTTCTCATGTGGGGGCAAACCCCCCTTTCTAAAATTTGTACCATCTAGATCCCGAAAAGCCATGCCTAAATAAAATGTTGAAGAAATGACGCTTCATTAATGAAAATCTGTAAACGCATCGATAGTGTGAAACAATTGCAATTTTTCCCGTTAGTAGATGTAAGAGCAGGTCGGCACATTAATGTTACTTAGGAGAGCCCTAACTTCATCATCCTGCCAAATTTTATCAAAATCGGGCCAAGATTTACAGAGTTATTAGTAATAATAATTTTGGAGGGGGCTAAGGCTAAGTTTTATGTAAGCATAAATGGGGCTAACTCCTATCCCATCCGATGTACAGCGTCGAGACTCCCAAAAGGCACATCTACATAAAATTCCGAATCCAATATCACCTCATTCATGAAAATCGGTTCACGCGTTTAGGCGCTACGTTGTTTACAAAAAAGGTAACAAGAACAACAACAACAACAGCAATTTTTGAAAATGCCGTTTTTGCTTATTTTTGGTGTTATTTTTCTCAATAACTAATTAATATGCATAGTTGCAAAAAATAAAACTAAATAAAAAAATACCATAACTTGCCCAATATTTTAAAGTAAAATTGGAAATTTTATCTTTTACATACAGAAAAAATTGTCAAAGTTGGGTATTACGCTTTTTTATTGGATGTTTTCTCATCACGCTTCATATCGCTTGACATAACAAACCTTTACCCTTCTATTCTGCCCCTTTAAATATTATAAAACAAAATCTAAAGGACAGAAAAAGATTATAGTTCATTGACCAGCTAAAAGCTCTAACCCAAACCGAAACTACCTTCAAACAAAATTACTTTAGGTTTAACAATAACTTCTACCTTGCTAGTGACAAATTAGCAATGGAGCACTCCTCATCGGCCATATTGTCTGAAATATTTATGCAACATGAACGTGTGCTCCACAATTGAAGGGAAAATTCGGTGTAACTTTTACGAACATTACGTAGACCACCATACTCTTAACTAGATGTAGACGTACTTATGTAAATTATTTTCTTAACTAAACAAACATTGCCCTAACATAAATTTCACACATGAATATGTGAACAACAAAACTCTTAACTTTCTGGATAACACACTTACCCTAGAAGACAACTTAAAATTGGGAATATTCAGAAAGCCAACATCCACTAACACTATTATACACAACAGTTCCTACCATCCTATTCAACATAAACTAGTCACTCTCAGAGACCTGACAGATTGAAAACTAAACCTCTTGTACTGACAAAGTACGAGTATGAGTAAAGAACCCATCATCATTAGCACAATAGCTAAAAATAATAGCTAAGCCACAGCAGTTATAACCACCATTATTAATAAATTGCTAAGTACAAACAAAACATTGGTCAAACTAGTTGGTCCAGACTATGTTAGTACCTTCACTGACCAGAGCGGGAGAAAAATCCAAGATAGATACAAAGAACACATCCGTTCGTACAAACACAACTTATGCAAACCTCCTTATCAAACACAGTCATTAACTGGACAGTATCAACAACACAATGACTCTGCTACATACAGGAAACAAAGGAAGATTTAAGGACATCTTAGAAGGAGTAGAAATATTGATGAATTAGAAAGCATAATACATAAAATGCATAATATTGTAAAGTTTTTCTTGTCCTTTTACTAAGAAAGAACTTTACTTACACAACTAATGCCTGCCACTAGTTATTGAATAATATGTGGGTTTGATAAATAATAAAACTCGCTAAAGTTGTAAGTAATAAGTGGGTTATAGAATTAAACTTTTAGATAAATATGATTAAAACTGTCCGGTAGGGCAGTTGTATAAGGGTTGATCGTCAAAAAGTGCACGAAAAAGCGTAACGTTGAAAAACACCCAACTTTGTCAATTTTTTTCTCTTTTTCTATAAAAGATAAACTTCCCAAATTTTCTTTAAAATATAGGGCAAACACTCCTTTATAACTGTAATTTTTTTGCAACAACCCAGATCTAATAGATTTCGAGAAAAAAGTAGCAAAAAATGAGCAAAAACGACTTTTTCAAAAAATGTTCTTGTTCTTGTTGTTGTTGTTGTTGTTGTTACCTTTTTTGAAAACAACGTAACGCCTAAACGCGCAAACCGATTTTCATGAATGAGGTGTCATTCGATTCGGAATTTTATGTAGATGTGCCTTTTGGGGGTCTCGACGCTGTACATCGAATAGGAGAGGAGTTACCCCCCTTTATGTAAGGCCCCCTCCAAAATTATTATTACTAATTACTCTGTAAATCTTACCCCGATTTTGATAAAATTTGGTAGGATGATAGAGTTAGGGCTCCCCTACGTAACATTAGAGCGGCGATCTGCTCTTACACTTGTTAAGGGGAAGTATAGCAATCGTTTCAAATTATCGACACGTGAACCGATTTTCATGAATGAAGTGTCATTCGAATCGAAATTTTGTACAGATTTGCATTTTAAAAGCCTGGACGCCGTGCCTCATAAGGAGGGGAGTTTGCCTCACCCAAATAAGGCCCTTTCTAAAACTATTATTACCAATATTTCTATAACGCTTAGTCCGATTTTGATAAAATTCAGCTCGAATAAGTGGTTAAAGCTTCTCTACGTTGCTGATGCTCTTGCACCTACTAAGAGGAAGTACTGCAATCGTTTAAATTATCAATGAGTGAACCGATTTTAATCAATGAATTGTCGTTCGATTAACAAATCTTTGCCTCTTTGCCTTTTAGCGAGAAGTACTGCAATCGTAGTTTATTTTTCTTACTCCTCTTAAAAGGAAGTACTGAAATCGCAGTTTAATTTTGCAATTTACGTACAAATACCTTCCTATGTTATTCAAAACGCTTTTTCAAAAAACATGTTATTGAGGATGGTTTGGGGGAACGCAACTATAATCATTCTTTAAAAAGATCTCTCCAGTGGTAGTTACGGTTCCGACTTTATCAGATTATAATGATAGAATTGCTTATTCCAAATTTTAAAAAAATCTGAAAAGAAGATATGTAACTTTGTAAAATAGACAAAAAGGAAAATCTATCCAAAAGGTACAAAAATCTCCTTAACAAAAACTTATAGTTTAAAATGTTAAGTATAAGGGTTGATTAAACGCCAAAAGGTACACAAATCAGCGAGTACCCAACATTTCATTAATACTTCATTAATAGTTAAGTAATTCTACTGCATTAATTTTCATTAATAAGTTATTTTTTAGAATTTATTAGATGTCACAGACTCTTATGCTGGCCACTTCATTTATAATATTTTTTGTTATAATTATGATAAGTCACATATGTACATGTACATGCATGTTAATGTAGAAAAAGACAAAGTTAGAGTAGGCTATTGTCTTGAATTCGTCTTACCGAAATATTCGTGAGCACAAATAACACACAGCTAATAACAAGTACGATAGATTATTCTTTATACAACAATTATTCATTTCTCAATTGTAATTTAATTTAGTCCCCCTAATTTTACTTATAGTAAAATACTGGAATAATTAGCTGTCCTAAAAATATGCATATCTTATTTACTTTATATTACATATATACAACATTGTGGGATGAATACCTAGATTGAGAATGTAATTGAAGAAAACTATATTATTTGCGATAAAGCCAGATAATTATTACCTATATTTTTTTTATATTTTTTATAACGTTTTTCTTTTTAACCTGCAATTAATAGTTTGATTATTATAAATAACTAGATATTACAGTCAATCTACAGTGCTACTTGAACATATATTTTGTAGACGAAAATGGCCAGCATAAGGGTCTGTGACATCTAATAAATTCTAAAAAATAACTTATTAATGAAAATTAATGCAGTAGAATTACTTAACTATTAATGAAGTATTAATGAAATGTTGGGTACTCGCTGATTTGTGTACCTTTTGGCGTTTAATCAACCCTTATACTTAACATTTTAAACTGTAAGTTTTTGTTAAGGAGATATAAATATGAATTTATTTGATTTATTAGGCATTAATATTAATTAATTTCATTAGAGCCGCTTTTGTCAACGGTGGAACCTTCGGGCTAGACCTGGAAAAAATAAAATTATTTTCAAATGGAGGTCGACGGTCTCAAAGAGAAAAATCGTTGACGGGCAGACTGTAGGTGTGCAACTTAGCAATGTTTACACATCGGGTTATCCCGGGGCTCCAAATTTATAGACCCTGTTCCGCTTGCAGCTTGTCCAGAACGCCGCTTTTTTTCCAAAAATATTCTTTCTTCTACTTTTTTTTTTGTTATTTTACTCTTTTTTTTTTTAGTAGAAGTTATAAAAAGTTATGTTTCGGTTCTGTATACTATATATTTTCCAACATTGTAAAAGCGCAAATTTATTTTCATGATTATATTTATTATAATATATTTATTTATTTCTGCACTAATATGCAGAATAAAATGAAGACTATTCAAAAAATAAAAATTTGAATGAACCTTCTGAAAGGCTACCTTGCAATCAGCACCCCCACCACCACACAGAAACCACCCTCCAACTGCATACCCCCAATCAATCAATATTGGTGTATCAAAGCCGAAGTGGCCTGGCTGTTGCTTTAATGTCTGATGGTCAGATAGAACTGGGTGGAAGCAAGGCCCCACTGGGCTTGCTCTCCTCCACTCTGGTACACCAACACTCCCAGTAGCAACCACGCTACGAGAACAGTCTGTCATACTTTATTTAACTTAAATAGATAAATGGGCACATTTTTACCAGGAATAATATTTATTTTAAAGACGAAGCTGCATAAGATGATGATGCAAATTATAAATCCAGCTATAAAGCTTATAGGGATCTACTCGTACTATAAACGCTAGGGTAACGTTCTTTTCTCTCTGATATGTTTGTAATCATTTTCTTGACAAAGTCACCCCTCACTGACGAAGTCAATGAGTTTTATGGTACGTCTTACCACTGATAAAACTGCCGCAACTTAAGTTTCTGTAGGTCATTTACATAATGTTCAGTGTGAATATTTTAATGTACATTCAAGATTGTCTTTTAATGTATGCTGAGTTAAATTATTGTAGCATTAAAGATTGGAAATAATCAAAACCTTTTTATAGACTTGGTTTGGATTATTCGAGTTCTACGGCTTTTCGCAAAGACCCCCCTTATTTACATGATGCTGCTAGACGAATATTACTGATATACCAAGTATTAGTGTAGATGAATATCAAAATGCAATAGAAACAGTAGAGGCTTTGTCCTTTAACCTTTGGTAACACCACAAATATCTATATGTCTTGTAGTTTCTGGTTACTTAATCGCTGGCATCACGTCTATTACCTGTTAAGCCTGAGCGTAAGTACGTCAGGCATAATCTGGCGTGAGGTGAGCAGGCCTCCAAGAAGATTCATCGTAATATTTGATTATGAGAACACACGGTAACGAGAGCCTACCTTTATAAAGAGAATTCTTAGATCGCTGTGACTTCCTCCGTTAATTACTTAAAAAAAGAGGGTTTACAATTCTTGGACACTTTGGTGCGAAGAATTTTGGAATGCTTGGCAAAACTGCATAGTTCTAGTAAGTCCATATTGATTTCAGTATTGACATTTGGCTTATGTTTTTACATGCATACAGCTTTTAACGTTTATTATAATACTCGTAGTTCGGAGTGGGTTCTGTTCCGTTTCATAATTTTTGGGGGGGTTTTAGTTGATTATGAGAGGTTCCAAGTGAGCCTATTTTTAATGTACATTCTAAAATGACTAATCCGATCAGCCGTAAAAAGTGGAGTATAATTACGGTAAATGGACATGCCGGCAACATTTTTCTAGGTAGTTAGGATGTTTTTGTAGAATACGGGAAGAAGTGACAGGATCTGATTCAGAGCCAAGAATTATTGAACGGTACACGATGAAAGTGTGTAGATCTGAAGTTGTGGGAGGAATGCCAGTTGTGTAGAACTGCTAAAGGGTGGGAGCATTGAGGAACACCAGCAAGTAAAGCAAGGAAATCAGCAGAAAGTGCAGCCTGTTCACACTGAAAGAAGAACCTGTCTTTGAGGTAGCTGCGGAGGATTAGATTACAGGTTGATTGGAAAATATATTTTGGAAATAACAGCAGATCTCAGGCCACTACTTGAGGTAAGTGTGGATGATGCCACGATCACTCGCAATTCTTTGACTTCCATTTGTTTTAGATCCATTTCTAATGAATTCAAAAAAAGTAAAAATAAAGTATTCGTCTATTTCATAATTGAAACTAATCATAATGGTTGTAGATCTATAATATAAATTGTTACACCAAGTTTACACCAAGGCTGAGGCCGTTTTTGAGAAAATCTTACAAAAAAGACCATTCTGTAAAATGGCAATTGCTTATAACCGATTTTTACTAAAACTTTTGGGCATCTTCTGGTGGTATCTAAACGAAATATTAAATTTCCACTTTCAGAGCTTTTGTGAATTTGAGTTTTACAATGGATACTTACACCTAGACTAATTTTCCAACACAGAGGAACTCAAAGCGGCGACCTCTACACGATTACAATGTCTTCAAATTACATAAACATTGTATTATCAGGTTACTGAACGTACTTAAAGCTAGCCAGTAAGTTTGGAACAACTGAATGCTGGAATCATTAATTTTCTCTCTTTCCTTTTTTTTTGTAAAAAAGTTAGTTGAGAAAAAGAAGGAAGTCGTTGGTCAGATATGGATTGGCGCAGAAAAACTACGTCTATTTGCAGTGTGGACTGTACTAAAACAGAAACATAGCTTGGTTGTTTGAGTGTAAGAAGGACGATTGAGATAGGAAAGGAAAATAATAGCGACGTTGCAGAGTGGTGGTCATTGATGGAATACTGTACCATGGGGGGAAAGTATTGGCCAAGGATGACTTGTAAAGGGTGAGCTCCCTTCTACAGGACCCCGTCCAGGAAACAGGACGGCTATATAAGGGAGTTTCCACGACATTGGGCACCAGTACAACTCCCAAAGGACACCCCTCCAGTCTGTGCTTCTCTCTCAGAAGTTCTCCTCAGGACCCTGTTCTCTTAATACAATATACCCTTCTGGTCTGTTTCTTGGCTTGCACTCAATTAACTTCAATATCGATTAGGTAAATTGAAGTTGTAGATTGTTACTAACGTCTGGTAGTTGTTTAGAAATACTTATTTGTTTCTTCCTTTTGAAATAGTAAAACAATAAAATTGAAGCACGGAGCACCATATTAGGATTCTTTCTAAGATCGGTAAAGAAGATTATACATTCATAATCATCCCTAATTCAAAATATCCCAAATTAAAAATAAATAAAAACCTGCCGTGAACACTTTTTCTTTTATTATTACTGTCAAAGTTCCAACGCGCCAATTTTTTTTTTAAAATTCTGAACGTTTGACGTATATTCATTTTTCATCGCTTAAAAGTCGTTTGCGATAAAATCTCAAAATATGAAATAAACCTTCTCGATGAGGTGGCACTTGTCACCAAATTTTTGTACAAATTTAGAAATTCAGACCAACATTTCATTCTTACAAATATTATTCGGTTGGCTAGACCAGGGGTCGGCAACCCGTGGCTCGCGAGCCGCATGCGGCTCTTTTATCCAAATTTTGTGGCTCTTCAGCCTGTCCAGAATAAATTGTATATTTCAATTTTATTGAAATAAATGAAAATTTCATTTATTAAAGTAAAGATATTTTTTCAAAAAGAATTTTAAATGTGGTAGGTTTGAAATTGAATAGAGTTATATTAAAATACAGTACGTAATATACAGGACTGCCGCCATTTTCATTCAAATACAGGTTTAGTTATTATTTATTTGTTTATTTACTTTGCAATATGTGAAAATAAATATATAAAACATTTAAATGTTATTGAATATCATAAAATAATAATTTGTGAGCACAAATGATCTACAGAGTTTTTTTACACTATCATCCTTGCGGCTCTTGGTAAGATTTATTAAAATTATTTAAGGAGAAATGGCTCTCTACTTGAAATAGGTTGCCGACCCCTGGGCTAGACAATACAATAGAAATGGCACTTTGTGAGGGTAGCTCAATAATTCTCTTTTTCTTAGAAGTGGCCCTAATGGAATTTTCCTTTTGTTTTTGAGATAGAGTCGATGACTGTAATTAGAGATTAAATGCATATGCTATACTTTGATCCATTGGAAAAGATCTCTGATGAACTCTGAAAAACTAATTAAAAATTATTGAAAGAAAATCATTTTAACTTTTAAAAAGAGCCATCAGGTTTTCAAGTACTATTATTTTGAAATATAATGTATTAGTTTGAGTAATGTATATATCAGTTCGTAAGCAGACAGGATAAAAGACTCGCCAATCTTTCTTATCACAGTGTTAAGGAGAAATATTATAATCGTCAATAGCATAAGCCCTGAAGATGATCTAGTCCCTAGATCGATAGCTTGGCAAAAATAAAAAATAATGACTGAAATTGGCGATATTATTGTGGATTAAAGAATCAGTTAATTAATGGATAATATACATATACATACGAGGTCTGTAAATTAAGTAATGTGACTGATTTTTTAAAAAAAATTTATTCAAAAAGAATTACAATTCTATATTGTCACCTTCAAAATAACTTCCTTCTGAAGCCAAACAACGCTGGAGACGTTTCTTCCACTCCGCAGTGCTCAAACTCCGATACTGGAATAGCCTTCAGCTGGTCGGTTACAGCTGTTTGAATGTTTTCGACTGTCCCAAAATGAGTTCCCTTGAGGTGATTTTTCAACTTCGGGAAGAGAAAAAAGTCACAAGTGTCATTACTGGTGACGAGTCTTGGGTGTTTGAGTACGACCCAGAAACCAAGCGCCAGAACATGGAGTGGCACACCCTACAACCTCTCCAAGGCCCAAAAAAAGGAAGGATGGCGAAGTCGAAGATCAAATGCATGCTGATTTGTTTTTTCGATATCCACGGAATCGTCCACAAAGAGTTTCTACCTTAAGTTCAAACGGTCAATCAACACTTTTACCAAGAGGTTCTTGAAAAACTTCGAAACAGGGTCATTTGTATGAGACCAAACATCAAGAACAAGTGGGTGTTGCATCACGATAATGCTCCTTGTCACACAGCCATTTCAATAAATGAGTTTTGGGCCAGTAAAAACATTCCTTTGGCTCCTCAGCCTCCTTATTCGCCTGACTTGAGTCCTTGTGACTTTTTTCTCTTCCTTAAGTTGAAAAATCACCTCAAGGGAACTCATTTTGGGACAGTCGAAAACATTCAAACGGCTGTAACCGACCAGCTGAAGGCTATTCCAGTATCAGAGTTTGAGCACTGCGGAGTGGAAGAAACGTCTCAAGCGCTGTGTGGCTTCAGAAGGAAGTTATTTTTAAAGGTGACAATATAGAATTGTAATTCTTTTTGAATAATTTTTTTTTAAAAAATCAGTCTCATTACTTAATTTACAGACCTCGTATATTAAGTAAATTGTACAATATAATAATCAATCATACAACCGATGAAAGTATTTTAGTGTTCTAAACTATTGCAGAATTTTTTCCGACAGCTGAATTTAACGCGTTTAAAATTAAAAATATATATTTGAATAAATTTAAACAAAATACGTGTTCAGTAAATTAGTTAGTTGAGCACTGCGGTAATATTAGTTATTCCCTTAATACTGTGTAAAACAAAATTATAAATATAGATGAGCGAAAACATTGTGCAGAGTTTACAGTTTACTAGCTTATTATATTACTACATCCTGGCTGTACAATTTGTATTAATTAAGCTATGTACGGTAATTAAGGCTTAGTTTCGGATTATAGTTTAGAATTATCTGCTGCTTAATAAGAAGCTATGAAATATGGTATTGCCTGCATATTAGATGCTATCCTAACTCTGGTATAATTAGTTAGACATGGCAAATTATAATGATTTAAGTAGTATTTCTTGTCTACCCTAGTGGCTTTTAACTATTTCTTAAGAAGATATTCTTCATAAGTTTGTTAGCAAATTGTGTAAATTGGTAAATTTTAATTTCTTTATCTACTTCTGTAATCGTTTGTATTTGTTTACATCGTGCAATTAGGTCACGAGCTAATATGTGCATTTCGGCTGTGAATGGTTTTATATAAAACAATAGTATGACGTTTTTAATGCAACAAATAAAAAACACAATTTTTCTTAAATCGATTTTTTTATTCAATTCCATTCTAGACATTGTGTACCTAATCGTATTGAACTAACGAGTCTTAACCATAAGTTTTATCCTGTAAAACGCCTTCTCCGTTCAATTTGTTAAGATTTAACCAATTATTGTTTGTATATTTTAATATTAAATTATATTACCTGTTGCTTTGAATATTTCTTTTGACAATTAATGGAGAGGCAATTATTCCCAGAGACAGTAGTCTTGGCAATCAATCATTCAAGAACAATAGTTTAGATTCTACTGGCTGATTAAAACGCCCATTTTTTGTGCCTAATTAGTGCCCCCTCCTGCATTATTTATGAATTTATTTTTTCTCATGTTGGAGTAAAAAAACAAGACTAAAAAGAATTAAAAACTAGTTTGCCAAATCTTCTTTAGGAGTAAAGCTGATTTAGTGCTGTTTAGCGTAGAATCTTTTAACATGCGCCATCCATAAGTGACTAACTGAGTTCTGGCTTGTTGTTATGGAGCAAAATCCGACCTATAATAATATCTCTAATAAAAAGACAACCCCTTCCAGGAGCAGGGTAACTGCAAATCCTCATAATCTATGAGGGTTTTGTCCCTTAGTCGAAATTAAAATCATGTTTAAAATCTTATCCCAGTTACTCCTTGCGGTTGAGAGTTAGACAAGAATAGTCATTCTCAGACCTCCTTGAGCACTAATCGTAAGAAGATATAGTTAACCCTTTTAGAACTTTCCTAGGCAACCTGGTTGAATGGTTTCAACATCTGGGTTCGCTACAATGAGATAGGACTCACCGGGAATCCATTCGGGGCCCAATATGTCCTAAGTAAAGATCGCAGTGCAGAATTCTCTGTTTACAATTAAAAACAAAAATCCATCTGGCGAGATTTATTCGCGTATCAAAAGCTTATTTTAAAATACGTTTCCGGTTTAAATGCTTTGATTAAGATCACGTTTGTCCAATTAGGGGAAAATATTTCAGTTTCTCAACTACTTTCTACAGTACTTTTGGAAGTTAGAAGGAAATTTGTAAACTGTTTTATTGGGTCGATTTTTCAGTGTTTTGTTTTTTAACTGAATTGGCTCAGCGATTCTATTCAAACTTTATCACTAAACTACTTTTATTTATTTATTTATTTCACTTTATAAAGACAATTTTTTTTGTAATGGCTCCGCAGGAACTGAAAATTTAATCACCCCTTCCTTCAAGTTTTCCTTCAGAATCGTCTGAATATTGGCAGGTAATCTTTAAAATCAGCGCTGCAATTACCAATTTGAAGTAAATCAGTCTGAAGAAAACTGAAAACACTTCGAGTTTCTAGCCTTAGGTGGAAAATAAAAAAATAAAAAATAAAATATCGTAAATACTGATATGAACCCATAGCTCAAGTACAACTAAATATTGTCACCATGTAAAAAAATATAATAATTTAAGAAAATGATCGTTCATTAAGAGAGAGGCGACAATACTTGGCGTGCGCAATTAGCTGCTATTTGGTAAGGTATAATTAGTGAGGATGTTAGCTCAGCATTATGGAGCCTCCTAATGAACATGTTTATAATTAAGAAGTGTATTAGTTTCAACGTTCTGTTTCGGAACACTATTTCCACTTCAACGGCTCTCTTTCTAGCTCGTTATGATTAATTTTGTTATTCTATTTATTTACCTTCCCTCTTTTTCTTATTATCTCTCACATCCCAGCTCAAAAATTGCAGAAAAAATTCCAAGCGACATGAATTCTGAAAATAGTAAAATTGATACATAAATTTGATATGAAAGAGCTTATTTTTAATTTTCTCTGGTACCTTAATTCTAATATGAGGCAACTAATCTACTTATTCTTAACTAGCCTCTTTTTTAAAGTTAACCAGCACATATATTTTTTTTTGGTTCAAATTTCCCATAAATATTGCTATCGACAACGGACGAACATCAAATAATGTACCTAATAAGCAAAGACAAGTTCGTATTCTCACTAGTTACTTTCAAATTTTTGATGTAGCCATCTTAATGCTGAAGACACACTCCTCTGCATCTTGAACCTTAAACTGCTCCTCTTTTTTACTGTTTTAAGTTACTGAAATTTGTATTTGATTTTCTGACTGCTCTTCCACATCAGATTTATGTGGTATCAATTTTATTATTTTCAGAATTCATGACTCGGATTTTTTTTTCTGAAATTTTTAATTACAAATGGTAATTGGTAATTTTATTTACAAATGGCAAATGGTAATGGCAAGTGAGTAAAATGCTACTTTAATCACGCGTGGCAGAAAGTTGTAACATTCATTCCTTTTTTTATAACCAATAACTCGAAGGGACACCGAGCTGAAAAATTTAAAGTAAATTAAATTTTAATTCAATTAATAAAAAAAATATTTGTCTTTTTAATTTTTTGCAGATGAACTAAGGATAGTTAAAGATGGACAATATGGTGCTGAAAATCCCGATGTCAAAGGTGGTTGGGATGGAATGGTTGGAGAATTGATCAGGAAGGTTAGTGCTGATTTCATTATTTGACTTGGTTAGTGCTACTGGTGAACGTGTGAGGCTAAATAGCAAATTGATGACAAATGTTAAAATAATTTTAGAATGTTTCTTAGTTACTTTAAAACGATTAACAATAACAACAAAGTAATTCATTAAGTTTTTAGTTATTACAGGAAACTAAAAACAAATTAATGTTATGTTTATGCACAGTTTAAAACCAAATACGTTGCGATCCACAAAAATCTCTAACAGTGTCATTGATTTTTTTTAGGTATTAGCACATTTAGTATATCCAAGAAGACACAATAGTAGCTAACAGGTTCTACTTGACTCTTGAGGGAATTTAGGAATCTAACAGGTATGACAGGCACAGAGTTTTAGGGGATCCTGGCAATGCACTCCCTAATTTAGCAACCTTGTTACAAAAAAAACCGTCCCTTGGATGGCCTAAGAAGATTTAAGTATCACAGAGCGACAGGCTACAACTCATTAGAAAACTGGAAACCCACAAATCCATCTTTATATTTGAAACAGGTCATGATCGGAATCGATTCTAAAAACCTCTTTGCGGATTTCGTCATGGATTTTCACCTCTTAAACATACGCGCATTCGGGAGTGTGGCTTTGGCAGTGAAAGTGAACGTATCGCTCTCTGTTAATCTCAATTTTTTCAGTGTATATAGTGATTGGTTTGTCGTGAAATTTTGCGTACTTGTTAATTAATGTGAATTGATTACATTTTTGAAATTTCATATAGAACTGCGCAGT
Source organism: Rhodnius prolixus (assembly GCF_049639745.1). Taxonomy (NCBI): domain Eukaryota; kingdom Metazoa; phylum Arthropoda; class Insecta; order Hemiptera; family Reduviidae; genus Rhodnius; species Rhodnius prolixus. Next base: position 21,508,321 of record NW_027411592.1, read on the forward strand.
TACGAAGAAGAAATTAATGAAAAATAAAGGGGCATAATTATAGAATTGCTATAAACAGTTGTGGTAGAGTTGAACAAGATAAGTCTACAGTCCAAGGGTAACGTTCTGTTTTTGTTTGTTTCTATCGTACAAGTAAACAATACTCATTAATAATAATATTATTACTATTATCAGTGCTTTTTGATTTGAATAAATAATAATTATGGCTTACTCAATTGAGGATTTAATGAACGAAATAAAGAAAAATTTATGTGAGACAAGAGAGATAAAAACAACTTTGGAGAAAACTTTAACTTTAATGGAGGATGTGATGAAACAGTTTTCTGATGTAAAACTGAAATGTAAGGAGTTAGAAGAAAAGAATGATCGCCTAACTGAGGAAGTTAAAATTTTAAATATGCAGTTGCGGCGAAATAACTTTATTATTTATAACGTACCCAAGACTGAGAGTGAAAGCGTTGTGGATAGGGTTAAGGAAGTCTGTGCTGAAGCGGAAGTTATAGTAACTGATCAAGATATAAATAATTGTTTCAGAATTGGAAGAGGTGGGGAACCATGCCCTATTTTGGTTTCGTTAAACAGTAATTTGCTAAAAAGAAAAATATTTAATAGAAAAGAACTATTTCAGCAGAAGCATTATCGCTTAGGCCATGATCGCACTAAGGAAGAGAGAGAGGAAGGAAGGAGGATCTATGCTTGTATGAACAAAATGAAAGAATTGGATGATAGAGCAGTGTATAGTAAGAAAGTGTTTAGATTCAGGGGTAACCACTATAGTCTGAAGGAGGCTGAGGCGCTGTTTATTGAAGGTCAAGCTGGCTATCAGTCTGAAACTGTGTCAGAAGGGGAACAGGCTAAGAAAAAGAAAAGACTAGATGATATTAAAGAACGAATTGGTCAGTTTCGATTTCGTGCCAGATCAGACTCAGCAACATCAGTCAGATCACTACCATCCTGAACCTCGACAAGAAGACGCTCTTTCTACTTACAACCAACCTTCATTTTCTAGTAATGCAAAAGAAACTGTTCCTAAACGTATACAATGTTTTGGTAAGGTCCTGAATATTTCTTTTTGTAATATTAACGGCTATAGAAATTTGTTTAATTTAGATAGTTGTGAGCTTGGTTTGTTAATGGATAGTGTAATAATATGTTTAGTAGAAACCTGGCTTACTGATAGTAATTTTAAATTACCAGCAAATTTGAGTAAATATACATCTTTTTCAAGTGATGCTCATAAAATCAACCCAAAGGGTCGTGCGAGTGGAGGGATGTTGGTTCTTGTCCATGAGAGTATTGTGGAAGACGTTACTCTGATTGGGAAAACTTCTCACTCTATATTTTTGAGTTTAAAAAGAAATAACTTGCTTTTTGTTGTTGGTACTTTTTATTGGCCTCCCACCAGTGATATAGACCATTGTTTGGATCAATTAGTTTACTCAATAGAAAATATTACAAATAAATTTCCGGATAGTAAAATATTGTTGTGTGGGGATTTTAACTGCCGAGTTGGAAGCCTTAATAGCTTACCGGATGACTTATTTGAAAATTGTGCGCTGTATGGTTCAAGAGTAGTCTCGGATAGAGTTATCAATAGGCGAGGTAAACTTCTTGTAGAAACGCTGGAATTTCTAGGATTTTTTCTGTGTAATGGAAGATCTGTTTCGGATAGTCCTGCGAAATATACTTACATATCGAGTGTGGGTAAGAGCACTATTGACTTAATTTGGGTTAATGAAGCTTTCTTCAGTTACTTTAATGATTTTTCTGTAGCAATTCTTTCTGATCTTTTGGATCATATGTTATGTAGGGTTTTTTTGGAACTACCTGAATATTCTGTAGAAAAGTTCACTTATAATGAAGATAATATAGTTAAAATTGTTAAGTGGGACCAAAATAAAAAAGATGTATTCCAAATGATTTTATCGCAAACAAATAATATATATTATAATAATACTGACGTTGAATTGCTTTTTCGTAACTTTGTAGAATCTGTTGAGCATTCTCTTTTGAATTCGGGTTTAATGACCTATAAGATCCAGCCAAATTATTCCAGACTACCGGTAAAGCAATTCTGGTATGATAATGAATGCAGACAGCAGAAAAGAGTAGTCCGAATGAAATATAGAGCATTTCAAAGGGATCGATCATCACAGATTTTGTTACAGGAGTATATTAATAATAGGAGACAATATAGATTATTAATTAATAAGAAAAAGAATGACTTCCGACAAACTATCATTGCAGGTATTCGAGATATAAATAATAGCAGCCAGTTTTGGAAGACTATAAAGACTATTCAGGGTAGTAAAAGAAATATTAACGAAATTAAAATTGAACAGTGGGTAAAATTTTATCAGGAAGTGTACGGAATTAAAACGATAATAGAAAAAAGATCCTTTTCCGTTATTGACCCATTTTTAGATGCACAGATTTCTTTGGACGAACTGCAGCGGGTTATAAGAAAGAGTAAAAGTAATAAATCTCCCGGTTTTGATGGAATAATATACGAAGTATTTAAAAATTTAACTCCTGAATGGGAACATTATCTGTTAAATATGTTCAATATGGTGTTAGAAAACGAACAATTGCCAAAAGCATGGTCAAAATCGAAACTTATTTTATTACATAAGAGAGGGGATAAAAAAGATGTTGATAATTATCGTGGAATATCATTATTAAATAATATTACAAAGCTTTTAACAAGTATTCTAGCTCAGAGAATTTTAACCTGGGTTGAGCGCGAGAACCTGCTACCGGAAGAGCAGGCAGGCTTTAGGCAAGGTAGAAGCTGTATGGATCAGATATATATTTTAATGTCGCTAATTGCCATTAACTTTAGAAATCCAGGTAGTTATGTATATGCGGTGTTTGTGGATTTTAAAAAAGCATTCGATTCTGTGGGACATGAGCTACTTTGGGAAAAATTGTTTGCATTAGGTATCAGCGGTAAAATGATTAGACTTTTGAAGCTGTTGTATGATAACGCGACAATGCAAATCAGTGTTAGTGGAACATTATCCGAGGAAATTGGAATATCAAAAGGCCTTTTACAAGGGGAGAGCCTTAGTCCTGTGCTTTTTATATTATTCATTTCGGATATAGTAACTTATTTTAAGAATAATGGCGCTATTGGTCTAAGTGTTGACAGTTCTCTGGAGGTGATCATGCTTCTATTTGCAGATGATCTTGTCTTGCTAAGTAACTCTTGGTCGGAAACGCAGAAGAAATTAAATTTGTTAAAAGTATACTGTGGTAATAATTCATTAACACTAAACCCAAATAAATCTAAAGTGTTGGTATTTCATAAATCCGGAAGAATGAAAAAACTAAAACCTCTTTTTTGGCATGATTTGGAGCTTGATTATACGCGAAACTATACTTATCTTGGGGTATCATTTTCATCTTCGGGTAAATTTAAACAAGCCTCAGATCATTTTATACAGAGATCAGCGGTGGCCGGTGCAAAAGTAAGGAAGATTTTGGTTAAGGGTAGATCGGATACTTGGGGAACAAAAATGACCTTATTTGATGCGATGGTGGCATCTACTTTATTGTATGTGTCCGAAATTTGGAGCCTACGTTATCTTGACGCCTTGGAAACCGTTCAATGTAAGTTCCTTAAGTCCCTTTTTTACTGGCCCAAATGTACTCCTAACTATGTGGTTCGATTGGAATTGGGACGGAGTCAGGTTGCTGCAAAGGTGTTCAATGGGGTGGTGAATTATTGGATAAAGTTGATGAAATTACCGGAAAATAATCTGTTAAAACGCTGCTTTAGAGCACTTTGCAAGCTTGATTCCGTCTGTGCTGATGTCAATTATAACTGGGTGAGCCAAGTAAAATATCTTGCAGAAAATGGAGGAGATCCAGAATTTTTTACTACGTCGGATATAAGTTATCTAATAGAGAATAGGAAGAACTTGTTGGAGAAGTTCAATAATAACTTGTTATCGGTTGATTTAAATAGAATTATTAACTCAAATTATCTGCCTTTTTATCGTAGAGTTTTTAATTTTAAATGTTTTGAGCCTGAGGATTATATAAAATTTTGTACAAGTTTTGAAAAAATAAGGATAGTCAGCCAATTGAGGGTTGCAAATGGTGACTTTCTAAGGTTTTATATAAAAGGGAAAATGTATATTTTCAAAGCAGAAGAAAATTGTAAATTGTGTAATAAAGTTATAGGCAATGTTTTGGAGCATCTTATTCTAATCTGTTCTGGTTATTGTGACTACCGCCAGCGTTACATACAAAGATACATAGTTCATGATGATAATTTACAAAATGTGGAGAGTATCCTGGATTATAACAATCTAATAAAATTAAATGATGTTTATTGTTATTTAGTGGAGATGTTAAGAAGGAACGATTTTGTTTGATTTTATATTTACTTAGGGGTTGCTTATTTTATTTTATTTGTATGAAAAGTTATATAATGTTTAATTTGTTTATCTATTTTCTTTAAAGGACTATGTTATCGCCCCTTTTTACAATAGTTTTTGAATTATTTAATCTTGTAATTAATGGTTTTTTCGAATCGTAAGCATTACTACTATTTATTTCTGCTTTATTTTGTTGTATTGTATATTAACTGAGCCAGACTCAAAATTTGTATAAGAATATTCTTTAACAAATAAAAAATACTACTACTACTACTACTACTACATACGCGCATTCCAAGGAATTAATTACATGTTTTAATTGAAGATGGATTTTCATCAGTTAATAACAAAATGCATCTATGAGTAAATCAATAATTAGCAGCTTTTTTAAGGCTCTTTAACATCTGTAGTTATTGGTGCCTGGAGCCTTCTAGTGCAATGCCTACAATTGTCCTTCCGGACAATGCGTTCTCTTACAGGACAGTTAGCTGTAGAGGTTTTTAGGAAGAAAAATCTAAAGGTAGCGCTTCTAGGTTTGAGTAGACCTGGGCCACTAGTCTACCGCGATTTTTTACTGAGCTTATCCCTTTTATTTTAATTTCACTTATCCTAAAATATTTTATAATAATAATATACACAGGGTGTTCCAAGGTAAATGGATTATCTATTTTCGTAAAAATGCTTTTAGATAAGCAGAAATAAGGAAAGAAAGAAAAAAGTTATGAATAATCACCTTGTTTTTAAGGCATCCCCAAAGGAAATAGTCCATAGGTGTCAAATCCGGTGAACGAGGTGGCCACTGAATCGCTTCCCGTGTCGATAAAACACTATCAGGCACATAAAGAGATTTCTCGATAGGAAATTTGATGAGCTTGTTATATTGACACGAAGGGCGATTCAGTGGCCACCTCGTTCACTGGAAAAAGTCGTTATCCATATACCTTGGGACACCCTGTATATATAATTTTAAGTCGCGACAACATCTGGGAGGAGCTATAGGCTCCAGGAGCCTCTTTCATTGATTCCTAACTACTATCCGCTAACTTTCAGGATTTGTCTAGCTACCAACGCAAGCCTCAACTCTCTGGAGAGGGTGAATCTCGCGTCCATAAGAATAACTGGATGTGGATTTCTACTAAGTCATGAAAGAGTGTTGATTCTTAGAGGTTCTTCATTCATTTCTTAATCTATTTTCGAACTATTTACTTACAATATTTTTTCGTATTAAGTCACCTAGATTTCCCCATCTAACTTTGCAATTGGTTTATAAAAGTTGTGAGGCTCCGAGAAAATTATTGGTCCAGTCCCTCTGTAAGAATCATTACTTTCAAAAAGAAACTTACACTATTAATATGCTCTCTCTTGTTACTAAATACTGTTGCACTTTAATATTTTTTGTGATATGATCAAGTAAACAATAATTAATACAATTAATAATTAATGCCCATTGTATCCTTTTACACGATTTTATTTTGTACTTACTAATTTATTTGTTTAAATTCTTCTTTAAGTATTTTCTTAAAACCTGCAAATAATGCAATATAATATTGTTATTTGTCAGCGCGGATTCTCATTAAGAAGATAATTTCTAAATAATTACTTTTATCGCAACGACGATAACGTGATCCAATTTGTAAACATTTTAATTGGATGTTGAAAATAAAGTACTTAGGAATTATTAGGAAAACAGAACCATTTCTCTTTTCCTCATTTAATGACCAAATAAGAGAAAAATCAAGTTGCTTTTCTAATGAAATTTTGGTTCATTTCTGCCAGGGGAAGAAACGACTTTTTCACCTCTCATTCTAATCCTATCCCTACAGGGCCAAATCCTTTCATTCTGCTTCCAGGGGGTACGAATTATTTATCAAATTTTGACACTCCTGGCGACCTGGAGTGATTACTCTTTTTTATCTAACTATCGATCTGTGCTTAAATATAGTCTAAATAGTCTTAGAACCCATTTAAAGGCATTACGATTTGATCTTTGCCAATCATGTCATCTTCTACTCATCCCTTTTACAATTCATTTTCAATTATTAGAATTTACAGTGTAACTGTTCCTTACACATACTTTCATCCTAGAGAATCTATTTACGCTAGATCTATTGGAAAATCGTTCACAGACAGTGGAGATTCTAAACTCTGTGAGAGAACAATTTGAACCTTTCTGTAAACCAAGTTACCAAACTAACTTTTCAAGACGCTGGTAGGAATCCCTTATCTTTAGTTTACAAGCTTTATATTCTAAGCAATTCTTTAGATAACTGTTTTATTGTTACTTGGCTTTGTAATACTACTTCTCTGTATTTCACTTATTGTTTAATTATTTTTAATGTGCAATAAAAAGTACTACTTTGTTACTCGCTTTAAGGAGATACAGCAGTTTTTTTTTTTAATCAAATTATGATTAGTTTTAATATAATCTCTTTGGTACAGCATACGCGATTCTCATTAGACGAAATTCGGAGCAGTTGTCCATTCTAGTGGTGCAATTACTCTTAGAGTTGGTATTCTACTATTTTAGTGACATAGAGGTACAAATTTGCGAAAATAAAAAGAATTAAAAAAAAAACTTAAAAAAAAGTGTAATATTGTTGAATACAATTCCTTCAACATAATTTTCTTATCTCTCTTTGAAATAGATTTTGAAATGATGTAAATGAAAAAAAAAAAAAATAGTGCATATTATTGAACCTTTTGTGAAGGTAAGAAAAATAATGGAAGATGAAGAGATTGCTTTGGATATAAAGTGGTGTGTCGGTGGTAGTGGTTGTTGTTCCAATCTGCGCAAAGCGAGATACGAAGAAGAAGAAGTACGTAGCAGCCAAAGAAATGCGATAGAGCGGTATGAAGCTCGTCGCTTCAGCGGGCGGCACAGCTTCAGTCCAGTCCTCATCCCCGTTTCCTTTCTTTACGCTGTCTCTTAGTTTTGTTCATTACAAATTGAAATCCCTTGTATTCGCACCAAACTCCTAACATATCTCTCAGAATAAAAGGAAAACAGTGTTGTTATTATTACGCGCTTTCTTTCTATCCGAAGCTCGTCCAGTGGACCTTCATGATAAAACTCCAGTTTAGCCAACCCTCTCCCGTTCTTATAAGGTCTTTTCTTCATTTCTTTTACTTTTTTTTTTTATTTACTTATTCTTCAGATTCTTTAAGTTTAAAAGATGTACACCCTGCCTGCCTCTACTTGAGAAAAGATAAATAGTTAAGAATCTACAAATAAAAGACATTTCATGATGTTTGTAACAATTATTTGTTTGTTTTCAATTATAAAAATGTACATAATCCATATACTACGTACTTCGTATTCCCGTATGTGAAGGCGCCACGGTAGCCGAGCGGTTAGAGGCGAGACCTGCATAGCTAATATGTATGGTGGTACTGGGTTCGATTCTCGGTCTCTAAGCCTTGAATTTTATTTAATGGTTAATAAAAGAAATTTACAGTAAAGTATGTTTGCTAGTGGCCTTCGTCCACGACACCTAATTGGTAGTTGGACGTAAAACCCGCCTGAAAAAATAGGCAATTTACTACTCTTTTTTTTCCTATTCCCGTCTGTGTACTCGTATTATAACAATTGTTGATTCTGTTCATTGTTGATTTTCTCATGACGGCTTCATTTTAAACACATTTTGAGAATCATAAATCTTCTTCAAGTTAGATTACCCAGAATAGTAGCTCATGGATTCATCACTTGTGACTCTCTGTAGTGCATCATTGGAATCAGTCTGCCCAGAATCATGCTTGTGATTTTGTCCAGGCTTATGTGCTCTCCACGCACGGGATTCCAGAGTATTAGCTGACTGCAGAGAAGACACACTAGGACTGACGGACCCTGCATCTTCAGTTTTCATTGTAAATATTGTTTCTTGTTTTGCATCCCAAATGGAGACCTGGAAGCAGTTGCAAAATAGAGAATTTATTGCAGAGCCCAGGGAGGCATCTTCGATGTATTCAGGCTTTGTAGACTTTGCTGGGCAGAGGCACAGTGGCTAGATATCAAGTTAAGAAGTGCTTAGAAAGATAGTAGAAAAGAATTTGTGTCGTACAAGAAGAGTTGGACGCCCAAAACTGCGGTGTAGGTATAGAGTAAGTTAGGATACTAGTAGCATGCTTGGTATCTACTTCTGGAAGACTGCCGCATTAAGTAGAAAGGACAGAGGAAGTGGAACGTGTAAGTCAAGACCATTAATGGGTTGTAGCAAGGTGAAAGAAGGAGGTGAAGAAGAAGTATTGATTCTTGGTAGTTGTTTATCAAATTATTAATATTAAGATAAAACATTCTCATCGGGAGAATATCCTTTTCTATTAAGGAATCAAACACGAGATTTTACTGCGCTTAGATTGGTCTGTGATGACTCCGAAGGACTGTTGCTGCGAGAGGTGTTATGGCTATTTAAGAGTAGAGATAAACTGGTAATGTTTCATTATTACCCTCTTTTGGATCCTGAGGTGAAACTAAGTTCATTGAGTCACAGCTAAGCAAAAGAAGATGTCTGTTCGCAGATAAATGCTAAATCAGGCAGGAAATCACAGGTCAACTAAGATTATCACCGGCCGAATTCATTTATTTCAGGAATGTTTGGAATGAAGCTCGCCTTTGTGGTTAACTATTCACACTATAAATGGTTTACCGTGAAGACCACAAAGATTTGTTTAATTATTAATGTTACTTAATTGGAAGCTCTTGGTAGTTTAATTTCAGTGAAAAATACAATAAAAGTTATCTTTTTTATTTTTTCATAAAGATTAACGGTATATCAGAAGGTAGGAGATATTTATATAGTGGAAGCTGCGAGATTTGTTGCCAGGCAACAAGACTTCTATTAAATACCACTACTAAGAAAAATATCTAAGTATTCTTTACAGAGAACACTGCGCGTTTTATTTCCAAAGTAGTGTAATACAAAAATTAAATAAAACGAAAACTATGATATGGATTTTTCAAATAATAATTATTAAATACGCATGCAATTGAATAATGCGTGGGTGCAAATCCTTTGTTGCCTGGCAACCAGCCATACAGTCTCCACACCGTCCTCGTCCAATAAGGCCGCCTCCTTAGTCCCTCAACAGCGGCGGTTTGGTGAATGTGGTGGTGAGTTCTAGTGTCCAGGTGTATGACCGCTCCGCGCACGGGATTCCAGAGTATTAGCTGACTGCAGAGTTGACACACTAGAACACAGCATCTAAACTCTCGGTCATACTACCGTAGCACACTATACGTATTGGCCGGACCACCGCCGTACGACGGAGTTGAAGCGCCTAGGTGGCCACCTTATTTTAAGAAGGATAGTGTGGAGGCTGTTAAGCTTGTTGCCAGGCAACAAAGGATCTGCTCCCACACAAATATTCAAATGCATAGCTGATATCATGTGCAATATTAATTGTTGCGTCGGCTGTAGTGAAGAATTATGAAACTTAGCTGTAGGATTCAGTAGCGGAAACAGCCACATATCGGGCCTACTTATCTATTTATTTTTCATTTTATTTTTTTATAACTTTTCCTTTTTCCCTTAGAATGTTTCTTTACTTTCTTTTATTAATTTCCCAACAACCTCTTCCAGAGGATTTCCTACGTAGAAGATTATTTATTTCATTTTCTTTGTATTGTATATTCACCCCTCTATTAATAATATATTAATTTAATTTTCGATAAACACATGCTCAAATAATTGTATTTTTCCAGCCCAATTAGACTTTAGGTTTTTATATGCAGCTCTTACATCATGGAAGTTAACTTTTTACTTCTTTATTTATTTATATAATATATAAAAGTTTACTCATTAATTTTTTTTTAAATTAAATTTTTAATCTTCAATTTTAAGAGTGACTTAAAAAAAAAAAAATGTACTTAGTCAGTTTGTTTGTTTAAGAAATATAAGGTTAAAGCTGCACAACATTCTCTCTGAATTCACTGTTTACGTAGTCATGTGCGCGGTACACTCCCTTAAAAACATTTTTCTGCCAGGCTGTATTGTGTTAACTAGGCTGAAAAAGTTGCTTTATTTTTTTTATATATGTAAAAAACGGAGACAATAGTGTCCACCTTGAGGGTTTGTTTTGCAACGTTGTCTAGCTATCGTGATCACAACAAAACGTATATATCATTAGTGCACTATTAGCGGGAACCAAAGGTGAAAAGAGTGTTGAGCCTAAACCGCTTCTACTGAATAAAAGAAAACAGAAAAATATCTTCATCTGCGGTCGCTCTCTGAAGTTATAAAAGCGTCGATAAAGGAAATAAGGGCAGCTATTAAAGTATATGTAACACGGTAGCGAGGGGGTATCGGAGCAAAGAAGGGTCTGGTGGCTGTTATCTTCGCTTGGAAGTAACTTACCTCTACCATTTAGGGCTTTAGGGCTAACCTGGTGAACTCTGTTCGCGCTGCCGGCTCCTGCGCTCTTCTATTCCAAACCATCTTCCACGCCAAACCAGAAATCCACTATCCATCCATTCTTCCTCCATCACTTGTCCACGTAATTCATCGACTTTTTTTCTCACTCGTCGCATAATAAATTAAATTAAAATAATGTTTTCCTATCTCCTTTATTATTATTTTGTGACTGCACAGATTTATTGAATACTAGAAGGCCTGTATGCTCTCCAAATATTTGCATTTTCTTTATTCTACTTGAAAGCATTGTTTCTTCAGTCAGTTAACAACGATATTTTTTATTTATTCCTGCAAGGGGTGAGTAACAAGAATTTGTTGTGTCATAGGAGGAATCTTTTGTTTTAGTGATCATTTTTTCTGGTATTCTGAATAATCAACATCTTTCAAACCTCAAAATAAAAGAAATAGATATCAAAGGTAGCATCATTGCTTTAAAACAAATTAAATGGAATACATCTTGCAATCTCTGCCGGAAACAATTATTTTACCTCACTGCACTTTTGTAGCAATTATTAGAACAAATTTTTGATAAAAGACCATTTTTGAAAAATGAAAACAGAGATTTCGAGACAAACCAATATGAATGTATAGGTTTCGTGACCGTAAATTGTTAAAGTTGGAGTTTTAGGTTAGCGAGGAATCGGTCAAATAAAAAACAACTCTTTGCCAACGTTTCGACAAATATATTGTCCTCTTCAGGGTTAGCCACGCCCTGAAGAGGACAATATATTTGTCGAAACGTTGGCAAAGAGACGAGTTGTTCTATTTGACCGATTCCTCGCTAACCTAGAATTCCAAACCAATATGTTTTAAGTTGCTCTAGTTTTAACTTTACGAAGACTTACATTTAATGGTTCGATTCAGCTCAAAGATTAAAACTAGTGTTAATTGTATTAAAAATTAATATAACATTTATTATTTAAGTTTTATTCTATTGTTGTATATTAAATTAAACAAAGAATCTTTGAGATCGATATTTCGTATGTATTATATAAAAAAAGGTACGTGTTCGCCAAAAGTAACATCCATCCATAAAGCCCTTATTGCAATAAATGCATCTGTGAGATTCTTCCAACATCCTCATTGTTCCGAATGGCTGGGTTTAAGCACCATCTTCTTCTTCAGCTGAACGATTGGAAATGCTGACGTTTACCACGCTCAATGCACACGCTCTACTTTGAAGTTCTTCAAGGATGTTTTTCTCTTATCAATAGCACTTTAAAATCAATGAGTTATAAACTAACTGCTTATTGAGATAGCTGTGCTATAACGGGAGCGAATAATTCAAAATAGGGATTTATGAGAAGAAAATAATCTTTAATCATAAAAATCACGTGAGCCCAAATGACAAATGAAAGTAATCTCATGGTTTCCGGGAGTGGACAAGCCAAACAAATATTTTCTATTTATAAATTTCCCGTATTATTCTAGTCATTAAATCGTCATTTCAAAATGTTCTTAAAGTGTGTACTTCTAAGTGCTTCGTTTCTGTATACATTTGGCTGATTTAAGAAGCCACCTGTTCTATGGGACACTCTTTGTATTCATTACAGATTAGTGTTTTTAATTATTATTTTTCTTTAAAAAAATATATTTTTACCAAGTTCCAATGTTAAAAATATCTAAGGCGCCACGGTAGCCTAGCGGGTTAAGAGGCGAGACCTGCAAAGCTAATATGCATTGTGGTACTGGGTTCGATTCCCGGTCTTGGCCTTGGATTTTATTTAATGGTTAAATAAGAAATAGTAAAGTACGTTTGCTGTTCGCCTCCGTACACGACACCTGGTAAATGGTAGTTGGACGTTAAGCCCGCCTGAAAAAATAGGCGATTACTTTACTTTTTTTTACTGTTAAAAATATCTACGCAGAGTACCCTTAGTAGCAAAACAAGTGATGAACTTCAAATTTAAAAGGTGCAATGACAAGTACAGAGAGCCTTCTGGGTAAAGTAATTTATTTTCACCCTAAAAAATATCAGCATGCATTGTCAGCAAGTAAGAGAGAGGACTTGAATTCCAAATGATTATTACCTATATTAGATACTGAGGAACGAAACCATCTGTGTCATATTACTCCTCCAAAAAAGAACAACTCGTCTCAAACTAAGCCATGGACCAGAGGTTTGTCTGGTTAGACAAGTGCTCAACTTACCCAAGTTTCACCCAATCAGAACATCAAAAGGAAACAGCCTATTTCCTCCATTGTCCAGCTGCCCTACTGATGATCTTCAACCTAATCATTAGAAATCGACCTTCTATCAGATCTATTATTGTTTCAAGAATACCATTACATAACCGTGTAGAGCAACAACTTGCTGGTATTACATAAGTAAAATAAATAATAATTATTTTATGAATCAGTGCATAAATATTTCTGGTTATTATCAATGTTATGGTTAGATTAGATTAGATTAGATTGTATTAATATGGCGGTTCCACCAAAAATGGGAAGGAACGCAGGCAATCCAAAATGCCTTTACGTTATGGTTAAGATAATAAATAAAAATATTCATAACGAGTCAGAGCGTTATATGTTCATATAATTCATCTACATTGTATAAAAAATTTATTTTAAAAAAATTAATTTACAGATTGTGTTAAGTACCTAGGACTCTTCATGGACAAACGCCTAACCTGGAATCCACATACTAGACTCAAACGGAAAGAACTGAACAGACGATACAAACTTCTCTCTAGACTTCTCGACAAGCGATCTAAACTCTCTCTACAGAATAAACGACTTATCTACACTATGATACTGAAACCTGCCTGGACTTACGGAATGGAACTTTGGGGCTCAGCCAAAGCTTCCAATATCTACAGAATCCAATCCTTCCAGTCAAAAACTCTCCGTCGAATCGCTAATGCTCCTTACTTTGTTTCCAATCATACCTTGCACCGAGATTTCCTTGTTCCTTATGTTTCTGAAGCTGTAAGATCCCGTTACTTTAAATTCCACACATTAATCACCTCACATCCTAATCCTTTAGTAGCTCAACTTACCACTCTACCAGGAAATCCTCCCAGGCGGTTGAAGCGCAGGTGGCCACGCGATCTTCTAAATGAAGTACGAGCCAATGTACAATAGTTGGAACTGTACCACTTTGGGAGTTTCACCAATGGGTGAATTCTCCCCTCATGTATTCCTGTATCTATTCCATTATCATGTTGTATCAGCTTCACTTGATGCAGAATTATTCTGCAGTTGTGAAAAAAAAAAAAAAAAAAAAAAAAAATTAATTCATTTTTAGACATAAAAAAATTAATAACTGCCTCGTTGATCGTTACTTTACTGTACTTCTATTAATTTACTTTTATTTAACAAAATTAAAATAGATTATCTAGAAAAGTTGTAACTTTTATGGGCAAAATTACAGCTTAATAAAGTAAGCAAGTAGGAGTAGGGTTAATTTTTCATTACTAAAGAAAGGGCGTTTGCTTTATCATGTTTGAGAAAGATATTGATCTTGATTAATGATATCTTAGGTCTCAAAAAAGTTAATGAATACTTTGAAAGTTTTGTCAATTTCTTCTTGGTTTAGTCACTTATCTGTGCCTCACTTCTAGCTGTGGGGAGAGGTGGATAGTTTTGGGAGTTTATCCAGCATATAGTAGTGGTGAGAAACTGCCATTCACCCATTTATTCCACATTTAAATTGAATCATCACTGCGATTATTGCCATTTCATTTCATCGTTGTGCTAGTTGTTTGCACATGAAATCATACGATTCCCCCAAACTCCTGAATTGCAAAGGGGTTCAATAAAATATACCTCGATATTTACAAGAATAGCCGCATGAGTGCAGTATATGTTTAGCTATTAAAAGGTAGCTATCTAGCGGATTGTTAGCACACTAACATTAAATCAATAACCACAAAATTCGGAGGAATTTAAATTTTGCCCATATAAATGGTGTGAGTGTGTGTGTGTGTATTCGTGGAATAAGCGTGGGCTATGAGAATTAGAAAGAGATCGTACGGTATAGAAGGTAGACGGTCTTCTTGAAATGGGCTATGGTGTGAGGCAAAGCGACATAATGGAGGCGGTGGGCCCATGGAGCTGAAGTGTGGGCCCATCTGGGTAAACTCACTCTGTGAATGCTGTCGTGGACAGAGTACTTCGGCTGCCTTCGTCAACAATCTCCACACTTCTAGCACACAGGGTCAAGTACCCCCTCAGCATAATATGACGGTAAAAGTGTCAAAACTTGGTCTAGAATAGCTCGTTTTCCCTCCAGTCTTTATTCTTTTTACAAGCTATCTTAAATCATCTCTTATACTACAAAACAGAAGGTAGACTGGTCCTTCTACTCCTTTTCAAAATATTTACTTCTTCATGCTCATACTTAATTATATGGTTTTATTTCATTCATGCTTAATTTACACTCATTTATGTATTTAACGTTTCTAATTGTGAACTTTGTATTCATCTATTAGTAACTCAATAATAAACAATTTATGTGATCCTTTTTATAAATATCAGAAATATTAATTATATCTATTTAATTAATGTTTGAAACTTATTAACTATAGAATATTTGTGGAATCTTTCCACACAAAAACACGCCGTTGAATCGCTCACATTCCGTACTTTATATCCAACAATACCCTACACCGGGATCTCAGATCCATATCCATATATCTTGGGAGCCCTAAGATCCCTTGAATCAAACCCCTCGCTTCAATCTCCTTTCATCTGGCTGAAAATAATTTGCGGGTACACTGCCTATCAATGAATTCATAATTGAAAGAAAACAACATTTTTGTATTGTTTACTTTGAAATGCCTGCCTACGTGATATCACTGAAGAAAGACATTGAAATATGTTTCAGTTTCATTTGTTGCGCTTTTGTTCTGTAATTGAGAAAACAAAAAATAAAATTGTGTATTTTTCTTCTTTTTTTAAGGGTATGTATTGATGGGCACAATACGAGGTGTGGCTATTAAATAACGAGACTGATCCTGCTACAGAAAAACTGTGCATGCGCCAAATCTTAACGACCGACAGCTGTGCAGCGTAAAGCCTTCTCTTTCGATTGCAGCGTCTCATGTGTTTGTAGAGAAATCTGTCTGAACGGAACCGTCGTTTGTGTAAGAGGAGTTAGTTTCGTTTTGCCGAAAACAAGATACTACACATGAAGTAGAGCAACGAATTGTCGTGACATCAAAACTTGGTGAAACCGCTACTGAAACTTATCTTCTATAAAAAAGAAGTTTATGGCGATGAATGTTAATTACGTGCGCGAGTTGTTGAGTGGTTCAAGCGTTTCCAAGATGGCCGAGAAGACGTCGGAGATGATGACCGCCCGGGTCACCCTTCCACGTCCAAAACGGATGAAAATATCGATTATAATTAATCAACACTACTACCGTGAGCTGCTTGCTTAACTCCGTGAAAGAGTAAGGGAAAAACGGCCCGATTTGTGAAAGAATACAAACCCTAATGTCGTATGTAGCAAACCCTAAAATTATTTTTTAAATTAATCCCTTGTTAAAAACAAAACTTATTGTTTCCTCTTCTGCACATTAACTTTTCGACATTATTAGAAGAAGAAATTAAAAAATTGGACGCTTATAATGAGAGACTAATTTGTAAAATAATTCTAGGGAATACTGACTATCGTAAATTAATTAATAATTAAAAGGAAATAAAAAATGGACCTTTTTTTAGTTTAAAAAAGTTTGTTGAAGAAAAATTTAAAACAAGTTTATTTTCTATTATTTATGAACTCACGACATGGAAGAAAAAAATCTAAAACTTCGAATCATCAAAATCATTGATGATTTCATTTTATTCTTAGATGTTCAATTATCTGACACTTAATATATAACCAGGTCAAAAATCTGTGACTTACTTTCGAATTTAGTTAATAAAAAAAATGCTCAACAACTCTGAATATAAACCATGTTTTTCATGACCTAGTAAGCTACTTGAAGCCACTTTTATAACAAAACTCCTTACTTTGGTTTACTCGTGGCAAGTCATAAAACGCCTTTCATGGAGGAAATGAACAACGGAATATTAACCCAAATTCTGAGGAGGTGTGTTCTGGAACATTGCCTCGAAAAATTGTTTAAAAAAATCTGCTTAACAAATTTTATATTTAGGAAAGCAAGGATTTGAAACTTACTCAGGGTCTAGCCAGGCCGATTGTTGGAAAAGAAGTTTATTATGTTTCAAATTTCCTTTGATTAACCAAATAACAACTAATTCTATTCTTCATTTTTTTGTGACTTTTTTTTTAATTTTACTTAATGAGTATCAATTAAGTTTAAATAATATTTACTACAGAACGAATTACATTTACAGCTCTTAGATGATTGTGCTTTCTAGGTATTGTTGCCATGATATTCTCTCATAGGATTATGAGGATCTCACAGAATTGCAATTACATTCTCACACAGTAATAATGCTTAAGAGAATCTGAATATGTTTTTCTTTCGCGTTTGAAATTGTTTAAAATCTAGAAATCGGATCGAACTAGATCTATCCATGGCTATAGACCTGAATGTAGCTTACTCATTCAGATAGCTGAGTTAGCTAGAAATGGCAGCAAGAGAAAGAAAAGATTAATGTTATGAGGTAATTTAAATACGAGGGTCGTTTGAAAAGTCCGTGCAAAGTCAGAGAGATAGCACTACTGGCGCGTATCGAGGTTATGTTTAGTTAGTAGCATCTCTTGGAATAACACCCAAGTTTCAGCCAGATCGGTCTATTTCTTTATGTTTGGCATTCGTTTGAATCGAGGAAATCGAGTGATTTTCAAAAAATGGACGAAAAAGAATTTCGTGTGTTGATTAAACACTACTTTATGAGAGGCAAAACGCCTCAGGAGACTAAAGAGAAGCTTGATAAACATTATGGTGACTCTGCACCTTCGATTAAAACAGTTTATAAATGGTTTCAAAATTTTCGGAGTGGCCATACGGGCACAAGTGACGCTGAACGTTCTGGACGCCCTGTTGAGGTTACTACTCCAGAAATCATTGATAAAATCCATGATATGGTGATGGATGACAGAAAAGTGAAGGTGCGTGAGATTGCTAGTGCTGTGGGCATCTCGAATGAACGGGTACATAATATTTTGCATCAACATTTGGACATGACAAAGCTATCCGCAAGATGGGTGCCGCGATTGCTCACGCTTGACCAAAAACGAAATCGTGTAAAGTGTTGCAAGGACGGCTTGCAGCTGTTCCAGAAGAATCCGCAGGACTTTAAGCGTCGTTTCGTCACTGTGGATGAAACATGGATACATCACTACACTCCTGAGACCAAAGAACAATCTAAACAATGGGTTACCAAGGGGGAATCTGCGCCAAAAAAGGCGAAGACCGTTCCTTCGGCCGGAAAGATTATGGCGAATGTCTTTTGGGATTCGCAAGGAATAATCCTCATCGACTATCTGGAAAAGGGTAAAATTAGGTGCATATTATTCATCGTTATTGGACCGTTTGAAAACCGAGCTGCAAGAAAAACGCCCACGATTGGCCCACAAAAAAGTCCTTTTCCATCACGACAACGCACCAGCTCACACCTCAGCAGTTGTGGTCGCAAAATTAATGGAAATAGGGTTCCAACTCGTTTCACATCCCCCCTATTCTCCAGACTTGGCTCCTTCGGACTACTATTTGTTCCCCAATATGAAGAAATGGCTGGCGGGAAAAAGATTTTATTCAAACGAGGAGGTGATTGCAGAAACGAATGACTATTTTTCAGACTTGGACAAATCCTATTATTCGGAAGGGATCAACAAACTAGAGCAGCGTTGGACGAAGTGTATAAGCCTAAAAGGAGACTATGTTGAAAAATAAAAAAGGTTTACCCCAAAAAATTAAGTAGTTTTTATTTTTGCACGGACTTTTCAAACGACCCTCGTACCTGGTGGCATATTTATGATGTTTTCTGTTAGGTTTATGACTTAGTAAGAGCTAGCTGTGGAAATTTCTTGGATTGAAATTTTAAATTGAAATAGTTGTTTTAGGTTTAGCTTGACTCGATTGTTGAAGTCAGCCAAGTCTAGTAGTTTGATAGTTTTCTAAAACCCGTTTCATGTGGTTTTAAGTGGCTAGGTGACACTATCAGTAATGTTTCTCGGTAAATATTTCATGGTTACAAGAAATTACTTGCTGTTCATGAAGTCAGAAGAGCCGGAGCGAAAACCCGGCAAGTTGTCATTCTTATTTAGTGCTATAATAGAATGGGTAATGATTTACATTATACACTGCCTTCTTTGTTGATCTAATTATACGTACACCAATAAAAATGTCTTATAATTAAGAGTTAATATGCCTGTAACTCTAATTAGACTTTAAGGTGCATAATGTTTCTATTCTTGTTTGCAATTCTTTATCAACGGAGAAATGAAGATTAAAATAGAACAGTTTTTTTTATCTGTTAATTATAAAAGAAAAGTATTAATACTTTTTAATTTTATTCAACTTACAGAGCCAACCATTTACATGGCAAAGAAGTAGATTTTTTTTTTTGCAATGAAAATGTTTTACATGGCAAAGCTAAATTATCTCTTGTACAAGAAAATATCCTTACCTTAAAGCAAGCGTTCCATTAAAGGAGGTTGAGAGAGCTGCTATTCCTTTGATAATAAAAGGAAATTGAAGATCCGGACATCTTACTTAATGTTTTATCCTAAACAAAGGATACGCACACTTTATATTGATCCTTTTTCTAATCCTTTGTATATTTATATTTTCTTCTAAAGTAGAAAAGGAATAAATTATTTATGGTCTTCACAAATTATTTATGGCCCATTTATTTACCAATTGAATTTAATATTAAGTTTAAAGAACTTTCAGAATTAGTTGGAAAATATCTTGCTTACAACAAAATAGATAAAGATTGTTTACATACTTTAAATATCTTTATATATTTATATCTTTATGTTGAAGGTAAGTACAAGGTTCTATTCAACTTCGATAACGAGCACAAGTAAATGTGAAAAGCGTTTGCGAATGACGTGAGAAGCGTGAACGATGACCATTACCTTTTTCATGAACACTCAGCGTCCAGCATTCGGTTACAGTTACTTCGATAAAACCTACAGTTTTCCTCCTATACGCTGAACTTTTTTTGATTTGAATCATCTGACTGATAAGAGATCTGACTTTGTGGCAAGTTACATTTTGAGGTTTAAGAGTTAAGATTCATCATTTCCAACAATAACATTACAAACAGTATTCAACGTAGGCTTGTTAATTCTTTTCAGGTCTTTATTATTTTTAAAATCAGACAACAATTAAATGCTATCTCCAAAAGACAGGCATCTTGTTCACTTCAAAATTAAGAAAATGTGGAATACCCAAATATACGTTTCTATGCCGCCACCATAGCTGTCTGTCTAGGTGCAGCAGTTTAGCGTAACTATTCTTTGATCTCCTATTTACCAAGCGCGCAAAGCAGTCTTTATTATTAACATGTTTTTTTTTTTTTGGCCATACAGCCAGCATCGTCTATGTATACAGCCAGCATCGACTAGGTCAGGGTCGGCAACCTATTTCAAGTAGAGAGCCATTTTTCCTTAAATAATTTTAATAAATCTTAACCAAGAGCCGCAAGGATGATAGTATAAACAACTCTGTAGATCATTTGTATTCACAAATTTTTATTTTATGATATTCAATAACATTTAAATGTTTTATATATTTATTTTCACATATTGCAAAGTAAATAAACAAATAAATAATGTCTAAACCTGTGTTTGAATGAAAGTATTATATAATTACGTATGTACTTTATTTTAATATAATACTATTCAATTTCAAACCTATACATTTAAAATTCTTTTTGAAAATATATCATTACTTTAATAAACGAAATTTTAATTTGTTTCAATAAAATTAAAATGTACAATATATTTTGGGCAGGCTGAAGAGCCACACAATTTGGATAAAAGAGCCGCATGCGGCTCGCGAGCCGCGGGTTGCCGACCCCTGGACTAGGTGCTTATCACTAGAATATCACTCACTCTCCATTCTTACTTATAAATACATTCGCTTCACACATTCATCTCTCTACTATATCCAACTATTTACATAAACCTTGCAACTAAGGGATGGATCAGTACTCTATATTCCTGCCATCCTTATAGCTTAACCGAAATTAAAATCACGTAATCCTTCTCTAATCATTTTCTTCCATTCCTTCTAATCGGCTATAACTTTTAAATACATTCATATTTCTTAGCTAGCTCTGCGACAGATTTAAGCACATAGATGTTGGTGGAGAATATTATGTCTTCGTAGCGAAATGGTGCATCTAAATACCTGTATAAGTCGTCAAACATTCGTTTCCTTTCTACTACATAACGTGGATATATCATTATTATATGTTTGAAATCCTCCTCCTCATTGCAATATACGCAAAGAGGAGAGGACCTTATAAACACGGTTAAGCGCACGTTTAACTACAAAATAAATTAGATTACTCCTGTAATTAGTTTACCTCCTGTTCTAAACATCCAGCTAGCTGAGTTCTTCTGCTCAAAAAATAACAGTTTTACCTGTTTTGTTTGAACCTTTTTTATTTGGCCGATGTAGCCAAAATTTCGCTGACGAAGAATAAACTGTCTTAAACTTTCCTTTTACAAGGACTGGAAGTAGATTGTTGATTTCCTGGATGTTCTTTGCAGCCGCTACGGTGAAGGTTGCTCTTGATACCACATATTTACCTGTTAAATTCATAAGATGGGATTTGGATAACTTTAGGCTTAAATATTTAAAGGATTCTAAAACTTCCATTCGCTGTCCTAAATAAAATGCTTTTTTCCAGGTATTAGTGTGCCTTTTTAGAAACATGACTATCTAGGATTTTTCTATTTAATTTATTAATTAAATAACTTTTCAATTTATTTAAAGTAAGGTATTTATTTATTTTTAATAGAAACTAATTTTCATCCAAGATCTATTGGAGACTGGGACAGCAGCACAACTTCATCCACGCACCGTAAAAAGATCGTACCGTTACTTTGGTTTATCTGGACTCTTTATTACATCAGTGGATATTAAAAATTTATCGAAATCATCAATAAAAACCAGAAAAAGTAAGATCAAATCCTCTTTGCGAAATCCCTTTTGGAGACCCGTATTTCAATAATGAATAAATTACTCTATCTTACACTTGCCATTTTATCATCGTTAGGATTCAAATCCATTTACAGCTGATGCCGAAGTTTTAAAGCTTTGTCGTGACAAATTGTGGTATAGAATGCTTTTCCAGTTGTCACTATGTTTACAGTCATCGCGAATTAATTAAAGTATATATGTACTTAAGTTTATAATGTTTCTGGCCATCATTGATTGTTATTCGTCACCTTGCCACGTCCAAATCCAAAACCAATTGTTTTAAATCTTCTTAAATTTATCCCTTTTTTGAAAAACAATCTAATGGCAAAAGGGCACATTTGCTTTTGGTCTCCAAATCAATTTACTTTGAATATCCTACGCAAGAGTGACGTAATAGATATGTCCGAAATAGGTCAGTCCGTAAGCTGGTGATAATACGCTTGGCCAGTCACTTTATATCTTCCTATCCTTTGATAAGCACACATATGACACAAATTAATTATTAATACCCTGTAGCAAAATTTTTTCAATCATAAACTTTTGAGGTAGGAGTTTTCTCGGAGAGATTTTCGCAGAAATTCTACTTTTTTGAAAATTTGTTTTTTTAATTATAACTCAAGTTAAAAAAAAAGAAGAAGAAAGAAGTGAGATTAGATATTTGAATCTCAGTTTAAAATTTAATCTACTTGCTACTCAAATTTTCTTTTATGAGTGGGTGTTTTGTCTTGGCAGAAGACGGTTAAACATGCGGCTGTTAGAATAAGGTCTCTGCTTTCATTCAGTAAACTCTCGAAGTGTGAGATTCTTGTTAAGCTGTAAGTTGTAAAAATGATCAGAAGTCATAAGGCATAGTTTCGCCCTAACAACTAGTCATCCCTAATACTGCACATAAAGAGAAGAATTCATTTTAGGTCTATTTTGTACCCACTTTCTTATTCGACTACCAACCTGCATACTAGTTCTATTCTTCACCAGTCGATTTTTTTCTAAAATTCTAAATTGCCTAATTTATGCTACTTTTCAAATACTCCAGAAGAATTATCGTGAAGAAATAATGTATTTTTCGTAACATTGTCTGTTACTAAATTTAATTCTTATTCAGTTGACTCTTAATATCTAAATTTGATATTTTTTTTTTTTTGTTTTCTTTTTTTGGCATTGGCTTCCGCCATACAGCCAGCATCGTCTAGGTGCTTATCACTAGAATATCACTTACTCTCCATTCTTACCTACAAATACATTCGCTTCACACATTCATCATTCTATTATATACTGCTATTTACATAAACTACTGCTAATGGATGGAGCAGCACTCTGTGCTCCTGCCATCCTTCTCGCTTAACCAAAATTAAAATCACGTAATCCTTCTCTAAGCATTTTGTTCCATTCATTCTAATTCGGCTATAGCTTCTAAATACATTCATATTTCATTGCTAGCTCTGCTATCGACTTAAGCACATAACTGTTGGTGGAGAATATAATGTCTTCGTAGCGAAATGGTGCATCTAAATACCTGTATATATCGTCAAACATTCGTTTCCTTTCTACCACATAACGTGGACATATCATTATTACATGTTTGAAATCTTCCTCCTCATTGCAATCTACGCAAAGAGGAGAGGACCTTTTGTTGATCCTGTGTAGATACGATCCGCACACCGCGTGGTTCGCTCTCAGCCTGCTTATTGTCGTAACAACCCATTTATTAGTGACAGTTCCCTTAAACCATGGTTGTCTAGGTAACTGATCTGCCATAGTTTTATAGAATCTACCTTTATCACCATTATTGTAATCTGTCTGCCATTTTTGTAGTGCTGCTTTTGCAATTATACCCTTGATATCGGTGTGTGGTAATTTATAATTAGCCATTTCCCCACTATTGGTGGCTTCCTTTGCAAGTGTATCAACAATTTCATTCTCTTTTATACCACAATGACCTCTTACCCACAAAAAATTAATGCAGACTCCCTTCTCTTTAAAAATGGCAATAGTTTCTACAATCTCTGCGATAATGTGATTCATTCCTGCAGACTGGTTGTGTAGATGTGATAATTTACACAACGCACTCTGGCTGTCACTAATAATGGTATATTTTTTCTCCGACAACGAATAAATATATTTTAAAGCCGTTAAAATAGCAATTAGCTCCGCTGTATAGATGGACGCCTCATCTTCTAATTTAATTATCGTAAAATAGTTCCGAACCGGATCATACACAGCACTTCCGACTTTATTATTGATTTTGGACCCATCTGTAAATAAACGATATGAGCCCGGATAATGGGAAGAAATGTAATCTTCGAAGGCCGCAGTTCTCATCTTTTCCGGTACCTTTATCAAGTCGAAGGAAGTGTTAACACTTAATTCGCTCAATAAATGTTCGTATTTTAAGTTGTACACATCTAACTTATTATTCGAATATACCTTATCTCTAAAGGTAGAGATTCTAATAAAACTTTCTGTGTAAATGGGGCCTTTCTTTTTTGTCCAATATTTGTGAGTGAGGACTTCGGTATTTAATTGGCTTATTTTGTTATAAATTATTCGGTTCGTGGCTAATTTTTTTAAGACATATCGATCGGACAGTACTTCTATTCTATAAGCGAGCGGTAATTCGCCAGCCTCTGCGTACATTACGTCCACAGGTGTGCTGTTCAAGAATCCGAGACACAATCTGATACATTTATTTTGTAATACGTGAAGGGGTCGCATCACATACTTGCAGGCCTGACCGTACAGAAAACACCCGTAATCCAGTACCGCTCTTATTGTGGCCCTGTAGAACATTAGGGACACCTCCGGGTCCGCCCCCCACTTCCTATGGGAAAAGGCTCGTAATGTGTTGAAGTACTTTTCTATTTTTAGTTCCACGGTTTCGATGTGTTTTTTCCAATTAAGTACTTTGTCCATAGTCAACCCTAAGAATTTTGCGGACATTTGGTATGGAAATTTCCAGTTCGCCAGTACCATCTCACCGGAGAGGCCCAATCTCCTCTTTCTAGTAAAAGGGCAGAGAACTGATTTTGGTTCTGACAGCGACAGCCCGTTCAGAAGTGTCCAGGATTTTAGGTTTACCATAACTTCTTCAAGCGCTTTTTTGCAATCCTCAGAAGTTTTTTGTGTTGTGTAGATGCACACGTCGTCGGCGTATTGTAGCATTTTAACATTTTCGACCAACACTGTCTCTATATCCGCTACATACATAGAGTACAGGATTGGGCTTAAAATGCTTCCTTGCGGTAAGCCTATCTGGGTCAGCTGGGGGCCTTCCAGAAGGTTGTTTATTCTTAAGAAGATCTGTCTGTTTGATATTAGTTCGATAATATTCCTAATAAATTTACCCGGCAATTTAAATTTTTCTAACTTTTTTGCTAGTATAGGTATTTGAACCGAGTCATAAGCAGCGGTAAAATCTAAAAACAATGCTAATGTTATTTTATTGGTCGTGAAACCCAACTGAATGTCGGTAACGAGCTCAGTCTGACTATCCTGTACCGATCTGCCTTTCCTAAACCCGCATTGGCTATTCGGAAGTAAACCTTTTGACTCCAGCCACCATTCCAACCTGTTTTTCACCATCCTTTCGAACGTCTTCATGACGCAAGAAGACAGCGAAATTGGTCGATATGACTCACATTGGTCCCTATTTTTATTTCTCTTCAATATCGGACTTATTAAATAATTTTTCCACTGTTGTGGGTATTCACCTTTACTCCACATTTCGTTATACAATTGTAACAGCCTGTATTTAGCCGCTAAGGGAAGGTGAAAAATCATTGCGTA
The DNA here is from genome assembly GCF_049639745.1 of Rhodnius prolixus. Classification (NCBI taxonomy): domain Eukaryota; kingdom Metazoa; phylum Arthropoda; class Insecta; order Hemiptera; family Reduviidae; genus Rhodnius; species Rhodnius prolixus. The sequence goes on from NW_027411592.1 coordinate 21,533,977, forward strand.
ATGTATTTGATCCATTCCTGGGGCCGTATTCGTGTGGTTTTTGATAGCTCTTTTAAACTCATCGATGGTAAACGGTTTTAATAGCGTATGTTTATCATTATTATTGCCCATTAATTCTATTTTATTTTGTGTAAAAGGGGGAGCTAATTTGTTTATAAAATCGTTGGACCAGTCACCTTTAATTATTGGAATGTAACTATTTGGTGGGGTCATTAAAGATTTGATTTTTTTCCATATTAGCCTTATTGGAGTATTTTTGTTCAAATTTTCACAAAAATTCCTCCAATGTTTCGTTTTGCTTTCTTTAATAATTAATTTCGTCTTAGCAGTTTGTTTTTTATATTCTATATAATTGTCGTAGTTAGGATTCAACTTATATTTTCTAAATGCATCTTTCCTACTTGCTACACTGGCTTTACATTTCTCGTCCCACCAGCATTTACTACGCAAGGTTACCCGTGGATTTAATTTAGGTATAGCTTTTTCACTTACAATATTTAAAACATTTATGAAACTGTCATAATCTTCTACACTGGAAATAGCCTCATCTAACCTATTTTGGAACGTCGGCCAATCGGCTTTCTTTAAATTCCATGTCCGGAAATTCTGTCGACAAATACATTCTAAGCATTTTTCATTCGTTTCTATAATAATGGGGAAGTGATTTGAGCCCATTGTATCATCCATTACGGACCAGGAAAATTTTGAAGCAATTTGTGCGGTGCAAATCGTAATATCTAAGGCCGAATTATTTTTTTGTTTTAAATTATTCAATAAAGTGGGCGCTCCGTCATTCAAATAAACTAAATTGTTAACTTGTATTGCTTCTAATAGATAGCGACCCTTAGACTCAGTGTAACTAGAGCCAAACGCTTGGCTGTGTACATTGAAGTCACCAGCAACCACAAAGGGAGGGGATATACTCTGAAAGAGTGAATTCCATTCGCGATATGTTATTTTATTCTCCGGGTTGTTGTATATCGAAATTACCGACAATTCGTCCTTAAAAAATGGAATTTTAACGCCCACAGTCATCAGCTTATTTATTTTGTACAAATTGGTAATTTCTTTAAAAGGGATATCATTTTTAATTAGTATCGCTGTACCGCCCTTTCCGTCCATTCTGTCGTTTCTCACTATATTAAAATGTGTAAATTTTATAATTGACTTCGGCTTAAACCAAGTTTCGCTTAATATAGCTACATTTATTTTTTCATCGCCTAGACAGATTTCCAAGCTGCCTTTGTTGGAAACGGCTGATCTTGCGTTCCATTGTAGTATTTTTATTTTATTCATGTGTTGTAAATGAAAGTATACTAAGTAAAACTATGAGATATTATATACACTGTACAGTTAAAAAGTATTTGTTACTTAATAACAGTAACCAATTGGAAATTTACATTGCCTCGTTCAAACTTATCACTTTATCTTTGTTTAGTAATCTCAGTTTGTCGTCAGGTATTTTTAATTCTATTCCATTTATACTCTTTAAAATGGAATATAATATATCTAAATGGGGATCCTGTTGAAGGGATTTCGCAGTTTTCATTACCTCTGAGGGGCGGTATGGGTTTTGAGGAATTAATCCTCCTGGTGTACTTTTACTCGTACCCGGTTGAATTAATAGGTCGTTAATCAATTTTTTATCGAAATTAGGGGACACCTCAAACCTATTTCTTTTGGTTTTCCTCTTATAAGAGATGGTAGACGCGAATGGCCTATTATCGTTACCTACGAGTTTATTTAGTAAGGGGAATTCTTTTAGACTATCTAAAGTGGGGGCTTGTTTTTCCGCTAAGACGGCAAACGAGTTACTGGATAGCAATCTTCTTGCGTCCAGGTATGAGATATTCTTCTCGCCCATTAATTGCTTTAGAGTTTTCTCTTTCTTATATTGGGGACACATATTCACGTTAGTTGCCAAATGGCTAGCACTGCCGCAATTCACACACTTAGGTGTGTTATCTTTACATTGAGATGCTTCATGATTCTCCCCACATTTCCCACATCTTACATTCCCTTTACATTGGTCTTTAAAGTGACCAAATCGTAAACACTGTTTACATTGTATAACATTTTGAACGTAATTGTGCACTTCGCATCTTACGTAATGTATATACACGTATTGTGGTAACTGCTGTCCCCTAACCGAGAACAAAACCGACCGAGTGGGAACGAATTTTGTTTCTTTCGTATCCCTGTCTATCACTTTTCGCTTTAATCTTCTGATTTCTATTAGCTGGTATTCAGCCCCTAATGGGCCCCTCATAACCTCCTTTATCTCCTCTTCTGTCAGATCCGTGTCTACATCCCTAATTACTCCCCTTCTCTGCAATAAATATCTGGGTATGTATACTCGGAACCCCTTTTCCTTTAGAATTGCGGAACTCACTAATCTGTTGGCCGCTACCCCATTGTTCATCTCAACTCTCATTCTATTTACGCCGAGCTTTTTAATTCCGTCGATACTTTTGGCAATGTCTATGTGTTTTTCGTATAATAGTTTCCCAACTGACATTGGGTGCCCTCGAAAGCCCCTTTTTGTCCTTGTTAGTGCTTTCCACTATAACATAAAAGGGTCCTAAATCCGTACTTTGATATGCCATATTTGTGTATCCATTTGTACTTTTGTTCGCCTTGGTGTAAATTTGTTCATCACTTACCTTGTTTGCTTCTTGGTTGGTGCTTACCTCAGTCAGTTCCATAGCTACCTTCACATCCGGTTGGCGCAACATGCTTCTAGTGGTAGGGACCGATCCACTCTCCGTCCCTTTACGCTTTCCAGCCACGTTCACCACCTTCTTGACTGCCTTAGTAGGCATATTTGAGATTTTTATTAATATTTGTGAAATTTCAAAAAACGCTTTGTTATAGTTGCTAGTGTTTCCACAGTAACTGTAAATTTGATATACTTCGCTCTCAAAATTAAAAGTATCGTTATAAAACTTTAATCAATTAGTATAGTGAGTGTCTTTTATTCATAAATTCTTTCTTTCTCATTCAACTGCTCTTTATACAATTTATTATAAACACTCTATTCACAGTTACATGAAGGCAAATACAATATTTATGGTTACATAAAGACAACTATTCGTGTTACGAGTGAAAGGTTATGCTACAATCTTTCTTTGTTGACTTTCGCGTACATCCAGGGTATTCTGACAATTACATAAAAAGTAGTAACATTTAAACTTATACTATCCTACCGGACAGTTTTAATATGCCATTCTAGAAATATTTTAGGGTAATTAAACGGTATAAACTTTTGGTTGAATCCACTGAACTTGTGCGACCTCTCTCAACAGGAACTGAATCCCAAAAATTATTACTTCAATGAAATTTAACTCACTAAAATTTTAAGAGTGATTCGCCCGGAAACTAATGAAATAATCTAATCGATTTACAGTTAAATTGTTTTCTTATTATAGGAAATATTTTCTTTAGATAGACTTTTCGATCACTTGTTGAATCTCTTATATATCTCACAGCGCCTCGTTTGTTACGCTTGATAGCCTCTGATTGGCCATTTTCTACAATAGCGTTCTCAGGATAGAGAGAATGATTTATTTGATCTCCTAAGGAACGGGATGTAATCATTTCTTTCAATTTCAATTATTCGAGTAATTGAAATTTTATCGTAATTATATCTTCGTTTTCATTGTTTTTATTTAACCCTTGAGCCGTCACCTTTCGTAAAGTACTATGATCCGTCACCTCGGGCCATATTAACCAAGCATTAAAAACTATTAAATAAAAAGGAAAACTAACTAATATCATGTTATAGGGAATAGAAATCGAAGACAAAACATTTATTTATACTTTAATAAAACAGAAATACAAATTTAAAAAAAAATCAATAACATAAAGATGTAATTTCTAAATGAGGTGCTGCTTAGCATGTAATGAAAAACAGAGAAAATATTTACAGTTTACAATTAAAATTAAAACAGTTAATTAATTACAATTATTTCTACAGTTAGTGCAAATAGTTACTGAGTGTATCTTACATTCGTAATTTTTACAGTTACTGCAAAAAGTAGGATATTTATTGTCTCTTGTACTAGGGCACATGTGGCATCTTCTTCGTTTTTTAGGGTTAGGAATGTCTTCTTCATTTGTTGCAATCGGAAGAATTGTTGCGTGTTCTTCTTGCATATTTATCCTCACCTTCAAATTCCCTGGGATCACGGTGCTCAGCTACCCTCTGATAATGACGTTTCGCAATAATTGATGCCCCAAACTTTTGAGGAAGGTGCGTCGGTCCATTTTGAAGTTTATATTTTTACATTGAGCATTATTTTTACATGTGATATACGCATTAATGGCTGACACATTAAGTAAGTGGTAAAAAAATGGCCATGGGCCATCTATTTGTTTTTCTTCCTACAGAATAATATGCACAAAGTTAGTCATTAGTATCTACCCCTCCTTTGGTAGCAATGTATAAAGTTATAATTTCGGGTTTATTTTTGTTCCCTGTTCCGCTGTCAATGGATCTATCGCTGTGCAGATAACAAAATTACTGCTCTTGATTTTTTGGGTACATAAGACCCCATAGATAGACTTCGGTCACTCAACTCCCAGAACAATCTCCACGGACAACAGCTACATCCCCCTCGGCGGCAAGGCAACTTTGATACTTGTACAATATTATTAGTAGCAATAACAATTAAAAAAATCCTTTTATTGAATAAAATAAAGAATTATTTGCTTCAGAAACAGTTTTATTGGAGGAGAAAAATGTTACTCGAGGAATCACCTCGGGTCAAAACACTAAGAAATGAATGACACAAGCCGTCACCTCGGGACAAAATTGCTGGTTCGTGCCCGTACAGCAGGCGGCGGGAAAAAATCCTATGCCATCTCAATCAAAATACGTCAAAAAGAGATAAATAAAAATTTCGCGAGCCCAGCCCTTATAGATATTAAAATAGAAGACTTGAAAGTATGAGTCGGGTCAATATGACCCGACGTGACGGTTGAAGGGTTAAGCACATCTCATCAACTTTTATTTTTCAAAAATAAGATGAAGTGTGGTTACAAATTTTCAAGAATGTTTTACACGGATATGTACCAAATATTACCTACTAAGTCGGATATAATTATTTGCGTACTGCAATTAAGCAACTTTCCAATAGTTAAAGGTGATTGGTCCAACGATTTTATAAACAAATTAGCTCCCCCTTTTACACAAAATAAAATATAATTAAAGTGCAATAATAATGATAAACATACGTTATTAAAACCATTTACCATCAATGAGTTTAAAAGAGCTATCAAAAACCGCACTAATACGGCCCCAGGAATGGATCAAATACATTACGCAATGATTTTTCATCTTCCCTTAGCGGATAAATACAGACTTAAAATTGTATAACGAATCACGACATATACGGGTATTTAGATGCACCATTTCGCTACGAAGACATAATATTCTCCACCAACATCTATGTGCTTACATCTGTAGCAGAGCTAGCAATGAAATATGAGTGTATTTAAAAGTTATAGCCGATTAGAATGAATGCAAGAAAATGATTAGAGAAGGATTACGTGGTTTAATTTCGGTTAAGTTATAAGGATGGCAGGAATATAAAATACTGATCCATCCATTAGTTGCAAGGTTTATGCAAATAGTTGTACATACTAGAGGGATGAATGTGTGAAGCGAACGTATACAACTTCATAATAAGAAGAAGGTATTTCTAAATCTTACCACCCAACTTCTTTAAGTGGTCATTCAATTCTTTAATTCACTTCATACAATTCTTTAAGTAGTCAAAATCTCTCGGTTCGCAGAAAGAACAATATTTTTTAATAATTACTTCAACCCTGAACCAATAGCACGGGTGATAATCTTGGCTTGTCAGAATTCTAAAATTAGCCAAAAACACGCCCAGAACATATATGGAGGAATAGTTACTTATATGCTGAGAACTATATTGCATCCATAACCTCTTCACTGCTCTGATTTTAGTGCCTTAGCGCTTCTAAAGAGCAATTCAAAGAGCAGTGTGTAAGATTCACTTGATGAAGTGTGTAAGAAAGGCAGGTAATGGGGTTTATATTAAGGGTTCCAAAACCCTGAAATTCATATATTTTCTATCTTTATTGTCTAAAAACTTGAATACGCCTCAATTGTACGAGGTAGATTAGACGAGATAAATTTGGATTCCTTTGAGGACAGACAACTGAGATATGAGCCCAGATTTTTTCTGGGTGCGATAGACCATGTTCCGTCTGCCATACTCAGACGCTTCGTAATGTTTAACATTCCTCCGTTTTCCAGCACACTTTCAGCGAATTGAAAAGTGCTGCAGCAGCTGGAACAATTCAGAGCCAGAAGAGCTGCACATGTTTGTTTCGGATAAGAAGTTTAGCATTTTTAAAAAAAGGCAAAAAAAAAATCTGGTACGATGTAATCACTTAGTCTGAACAGTTTCTACCTTCGTGAAGTAAATATCCCCATTTTCTGAGATTAATTTTCTTAGAAAAAGTATTCAGTTAACAATTGTAGATTTAAATGCATAAAATGGTAAATTTGCAAATACGGAAATCTAGGAAATCTAGAAACCATTAAGAAAAAAAAAAAAGAAAAATACTTTTAGTTTGGAGAGAGTTTTTTTTACTCGAAATTTTGGCAACTCGTTTAAAAGTTCGTAATAATCAGAACCGTAAATTCTTCTGAAACTAGTGCTGCACGAGACCGAGACGAGGCGAGACTTTATGCAGTCTCGATCTCGGTCTCAGTCTCGGTCTCGTCGAGATATCTCGGTCTCGGTTTTTTTGAATTTTTGTTTAAGTATTAAAAATGGTTTGCTATTAATAATCTTTTCAAAACTGTTATTATTTTCTAATAATTATTTTAATTTATATATTAGTAATGAAAATGTGTGTAAAAGAAGACAACTTCTTACATTTCAAAGCATCATATGTTACTATTACTGTTAATTATATACTTTATATAATTTCAAAAAGATGTTAAAAACGCGCCAAATGAAAAACCCACACAACATATCTGCCTCCTATATCAAGTCGATTCGTGAAATAAAAAATACACCTCCCAACAAACTTCCCGCTCCATTAGTTATGGCTGTTGGTGAAGATAAAGAATCTGATGATTCACCTTTTGACGACGACGACGACTGCATCAATATTTTTGCACCGTTTGCTCAAATATCACCGAAGCATGGAAGACAGAAATAATTAATTAGACCAAGCACCAGTAGGCGTTGACATTTTAGAATGGTGGAAAACACTTGAGAATTCCTTCAAAAATTTGTCTAGAATGGCAAAAGATATTTTTAGTATCTGTGCAACTTCAGTGCCATCGGAAAGATTATTTTCGCAAGCTGCGTTGATAATGACCAATAGAAGATCTTCTCTAACTTCTGACTCAGTAAAAGCTCTTTTATGTATCAATGCTTGGGCAAAGAGTATCTTAAAAACGAAAATTTGTGGCAATATTTTTTTAGGTGCGTGTAGATAGTCTTTTTTTTCAAATTCACTAATTCTAAAATATAATTCAAATAATATCAAAGTTCAAAGTATTAGATTATTAATAGTTAAATTTATGAAATTGAATGAATGAATGATATGAATAGTAAATTTAGTGAATTTATGTAAAAATTAGGTAATTTGAAGGGGGGGGGGTACGGTAGCCGAGCGGTGCAAGACCTGCGAAGCTAATATGTATTGTGGAACTGGGTTCGATTATTCCCGGTCTTAGGCCTTGGATTTTATTTAATGGTTAATATGAGAAATTTACGGTAAAGTATGTTTGCTAGTCGCCTCCGTCCATGACACCTAATTGGTAATTGGACGTAAAGCCCTGCCTGAAAAAATAGGCGATTATTTTACTTTGCTTACTTTACTTATGTAATTCGAAGTCAAATAGATGTAGTAATATTGAACATATATAATAAAATCGTATCTTTTAATAATTAATTCAATGCCCGTAATGATTATTTATTAATAAAGAACACAACTTTATAATTTTGTAGCTATAAATTAATATTTGAAAAACCGAGACGAGACCGAGATTTCTCGACGAGATATATACGTATAATGTCTCGATCTCGGTCTCGGACTCGGTTGCTCAAGTCTCGACTCGGTCTCGTTTCTTGTGCAGCACTATCTGAAACTACAATTTTGAGGGTAGTTAAATCCCCCCTATTCCAGAAGTGCCCTTAATAGAACTAAATTGGGGAATTATTTGAAATATATGTTTTTTACAATAAATAGGTATGTTTTTTGAGATATTTGTTGGAACCAATAATGAGAAAATCTCAAAAAATAAAAAGGTTTTTAGTAAGTTCCGGTCGAGGAATATTGTTCGCTAAGTCACCTTCTGGTGCAACCAAATCGTAATATTAAGTTTCACCTTCCTGCGAATTATCTTCTTCTTCTTCTTTTATTTAATCGGAATTTTATCAAAGGCATGTGACTTCATCTTGATAACTTGAAGAATCCAGCTTGTTGGTGAGTCACTGAAGCGACTGAAGCCCTTACTCTGATCACTTCATGCGCCTCTGATAATAACCTGTTCTGGTACCAAACACTGGCGCGCCCTGTGGTATTGGACTGCTGCTTCCAAAATCGTCGTTTTAGCATTTAGGAATCCCTCGAGACTTGATACGTGTGCGCCTGTTTGGCAAAGCGCAATAAAGATCTTCGTAATGCCAAACCCAGCGCGCTAGCTTCGGACATGCCTTGGCAACCTTGTCTTCCCTCAATAGTTGAGCTATATGCCTTCCTATAAACCTCTGGAGTGGGTTTTTTGAGGCCTGAAAATCAGTGCCTATCAGCGCTGCTTCATTCTACCTTAGGAAGAATATGTGAGCCGTTTATTTTGAAAGTTGCCTGTCCATTTGTACTTAAATTGAGATATTTAAGGGTTTGTGTTTCAATGCAATTAAAAATATACGTACATGATCCCAATGAGTCACACTGCTTAAGTGTGTCTAAAGGTGTTAAATTCATAGTTCCTATTAAAATAATGGCAATTATTAAGTGAATAATACGCGTTTTCTTACGTAGAATGGAGTTAGGCCGTTTTCAAAATTAACAACCAGATTCGTTATAAAATTTGAAGGAGCCCAAGTTCATTCAACATAATTTAAGATGTTTCAAATTGAAAAAACAATACTCATTTATTTTACAACACTTCAAAAACATAATTTATGCGATACAAAACCTTTTTTAACTTCTTTACGTACAAAATTACAAACGTAAATTACAAAACAATTTACTACTCATCTACATTTTGTGTGTGGGAATGGGATTTAAAGGAATCATGATGTTCCGGTGGTACATATCGTAATAGGTCAATTATGTCCTTGTATTTCGCTGTTGTAATTAGTCTGATATTTTTATACAGTGGTGTCAATACAATAATTTCGAACTTTCTTGGTCTACCTCGACGTGGTAATTAATTACATGACTTAAAAATTTTCATTCTCATTCATGATATCTTATAGAAAATTTTATGCGGTTCATTTCTGACAAAACGCTTCCAACATATTTTTAACCAGTTTATTGATTCTCCGCTAACATTCTTTACCCTTTTAAAAATGGCGTCTTCTAATAATTTTGTTGATACAAAATCTTGTCTCATTTCATTTACAATAAAGTGATTACCTTTCCGACACTTTTTGATAATATTGTAATAATCTTTGGTGGACATTATCAATGATTAATATCTTAATTTAAGTATAACTGGACTTAGGCCACTTTCAAAGTAAACGGCTCACTTATTGAACTAACTCTGAAAACTTATGTGTCCAGAATTATGGTATCTACTCGGAATATAAGTGACCTTAAATGCTTTATTGATAAATAACTTGAAGTTGTACATGTAACCACTGGCAACCGGAAATAATTGACAAATGGACTTAGGCTACTTTCAAAATAAATGGCTCATGTCTTCTTTGAGATAAACTTTTCACAGCAGCCCTAGTACGAGAGCTGGAAATGTCAGTGCAGTTGTTGTTACACTAGGTACCCGCAGAGTCGCCAAAATTCCTGTGGCAGTTGCTGATGAGAAGTACGTAGCTATTTAAAGATAATTAAATTAAAAAATGTATATTAATTAAATACTCTCAGATGGATAATTATCTTGATGATAAGAAATTATAGTCTGATATAAACTAGCTGATAATGTGAGGGTCACAAGCTAGCAGAGGACAGTAAAAAGCCAAGCTTAAGTTTATCGTTTATTAGCCCAACGTTGTAGTTAATTTTCAGCAATCATTCTACAATATGCTTCAAAGCTAATAGAATTACAAGAGAATCAGCTAAAAATAATATGGAATTTCCTAAAACTAAGGGCGTTTAACCTTTTACAATCAATCCACAGGCCATATACTGGCTGGTACCATAATATGTTGCTATTAACCCTTTTCACTTTTTCTTTTTTTTTATACTTAAAGCTCTTTGGGGAATATTCTGTTGATGTGCTTTCAGTTCTAAATTGTCCTCATAATGGCCACATTTAGAGCTTTAAATAAAATAAAATATGCAATAAAAATCTGAGTTTGAACAGAATGTGTCCTTTGGGATTTCAGAGTTGTGAAAAAGAGAGCCGATTATTTCAAACTTTATTTTTTACTAGTGTTATAAAAAAAACCATTTAATGTCATTTTCTTTCTGCAAAACGATTATAGAACCCATTGTTACTGAAAGATAGTCCAAAAATACTTTCTGAATGTTAATATTTGAATCGGACTACTTATCGGACGATAATTATATCTTCAGAGGAGATAAAATTACCTCGAGGGCAATTAATTGTTTCTTAATTATTTAAATTTATATTTAAGGACAAGGACAACACAGTTTCAGCCCTAATGGATCATGGTTTAGCTTTATTAATTAAACATTTCCATTCAGTTCTTAATTGCTTCATTTTCAAAGCTAAAAATTAATTAAAAATTTACTCAATTCTCTGAAATCATTTAAAAAAAAGTTAATATTGAATTTATTAAATAAGATAATAAAATTGAATCAGCGAGTGTAAACTACAACATAAATAAAAAAAACTAGCATGCAAATTTTTACATAGTTTATATGTGCAAAGTTTATATTTTTGTTGGATATTACATAGCAAGACATAGCACACTACCATTCATTTGAACTTTGCAACTATATATCATATCTCCTGATGGGGCACCATTTGTATGCGTTATCAGAGTCATATATGAGAACTTGTGTTCCTTCACATCTAACATTTCACCAACTAAAATATAAAAGTGTCTTCTTTTACAATAACATTAACTTAGTGAACATAGTAGTTGGGATAGTTCCCACACAGCTGCCATGTTTTTTGTCTGTCTGCGGTAGTTTGAGTTTTTTTTCTTTCGAAACTTTTGCGCAACTCCAGCAAATTGAGAAGAAGACGCATTATGATAGAATGTTACTGACCAATTTTTAAGAACAACTAATTTTTCAAAACATGTTAATAATACTGGGTAAAAAGCGAAATTAATTCATTCTTATTGTACATTTTTATAAAATTAGTAAAGTATCCAAATTACTACAATAATATTATAGAGAAATTTAATTTTTGTTATTTTCCGGGTTTGTGTTTAAACTTAGAATATAATGACCAACGAAGTTAATCCTAATTTTCCATTTCACTTTCGGACTCCTGATTTCATACTCCTGACTGAACAAGTGGCGTAGTATATTTCATCCATAATCTACTGTTCCTGGCTAGCTGATCCACGTGAACAATCTGATATGGTAACATTTCTCGCAGGAATGGGCTCGATCTCAATCATTGCGTCAACAACTACGAATGAAAAACATCAAACTTTCAGTGCGAACTGTTTCTTTTTTTCAGAATGTTTATTTGCTTCAACATCAGGCGCATAATTTGGCTTCTCCGATTTCAATTTCAGTTTTATTAATTCCACAGTTGTAAACAGGATCGCCGCTTCAGGATGGAGAGAGTGTACCGCGCACCGGACGCCTTGATTGAATAGCGCCTCTCCAATAAAACAGAAAACACTAATTTGCAAAAAATTAAAATTAAATTTATATATTTAGGTATAATTTCGTTACGAAAATCGAACCGTTCGCTACTTGTTTTGTATTCTTTATCTGTGAATGTGGGAGGTGTGGATAATGAATATATCTAGCTTTTAACCCAGGGTGCCTGAGGAACAAATTTGTTTAAATGCTCTAATGTCCAGTCCTATGTAGGCCTTTTATTTATTTCTTTATTTATAATAATAAAATTATAGATTAAAAATAATTTAGATGAAACCTTAGAAAGTAATGACGTTAGGTTTTCATAATAATAACAAACTAGCGCTATAAAAATTACAGGTAAAACGCCGGTATAAAAACTTCCAAGTTGTGAAACTGGCGAGAATCACACAATGTTTGGACTCCACACAACCTCTTACAGCAATTCTTACAGTAATTCTAATTTACGAATATAAACAAAAAGTAAGGTTGAAGCTGGTTAGAATCACTGAAACTGTTTTTATCCGATCAATGAATCCATGTGAATAAACATAACTTGTTGTTAATATGCTTCCAAGTGTTTTTCCTTCGAATTATTTCCGCGATATTCATCACAAATTTATATAAGTATAATTGCCTTCGCTTCCTTCCTTGCTAGGCAGGAAACACAGACTTGAATTTAAACACCTGTTGAATCATAATTGGACACATTCTAGGAGAACACCATTTTCTCTTTGTTTCAAAATTAGGCGAACCAGTTTAATTCTTTTGTTTTACAACTAGTTCACCGAATGATTTTTTTTTGGGTGTGTGTTATTACCGTAGAAATTATTTTGGTTCTTCTCAATATGATTGTTCTTGTTCCAGGAAGCAGATTTGGCCATCGCTTCAATGACGATCACATCTGAACGAGAACGAGTAATTGATTTCAGTAAACCATTCATGTCGCTCGGCATCAGTATTATGATCAAGAAACCAGTTAAACAGAAACCAGGTGTCTTCAGCTTTCTCAACCCACTGTCCAAAGAGATCTGGGTGTGCGTAATATTCTCTTACATTGGTGTCAGCATAGTTTTGTTCATCGTGTCCAGATTCTCTCCATATGAATGGCGACTGTTATCCTATGGCGATGAAGCTCACCATCATGGTCTGCATCATACGGTACCGCCTCCAGGATCTTCTGCTACACCTAATGTATTAGCCAATGACTTTAGTATATTAAATAGTCTCTGGTTCTCGCTGGGTGCATTTATGCAACAAGGATGTGATATTTCACCAAGGTATTATTGTTATTATCGTTAATTAGTACCTTAATTAGAAATATTTTCTTAGAATTCAGAATAATACTAAGATGTTTCCTCAGTTACTGAGAAGTTTAAGGGAGTTTTCATTTAAGGAGCGCATCATCTAAGTTCATACTCAATGAACTGTATATGTTTTCTCAAAACAGATAATCCTGACCGTCCCCATTTAGTGAGTTTTAAACACCCTTAACAAGAGAAAATCTAAACGGATAAGTCCTGGATTTGAACTCAAACCTGAAGTTTAACTGCCATTTACCGACAACAGCTCTTGGGTTTATGGTTCTCTATTCGGCTTCATAGAGTTCAGAATCTGAGGATATTGATTCCCGGAGCCTATTTCAGTGCACTGCCCGGTTCCGGGATACTTAAAACAGAGCACTGCTGTTGTTTCCTTAAAGGGCAACTGTGGCTACCACTATACAGTGAACTGTAGAGGCTTTTACAAAGAGAAAATCTAACGGCAGTTTCTATTATTATTTCTTATTTATTTATTCTTTTTAAGCTGCCAAGCCTAGAAGAGCTGATAATAATATTTCTAAAAAATACAGTCCAACTACCAAAGCTGTAATAATCAAATAAAATATCTAGAAGTTGTGTGAAGCTTGTAATAGATCATGGTCACATTCCTTATTTCTCTAGTAAGAACCTATTCTCAGGCATCCGTTCTAATAGCCCTAAACGAATTTTCTTATTTTTACGAATTTCCCAACAGAGAAATCACATAATTCATGGATAGAATGATTTGTTGATTAATTTTAAAATGACAACCTCGTTGAGTTTTCTTGGAGTGCTGAAATGTTACGATTTATAACCCTATCGCAAGTCTCAAACGAAGCTCGAATCCCTAGCCACGAATTTAAAGAATATGCGATAGCTTTACTTCTCTTTCTCAGATGTAAACTTTTAGACAGATGGTTTTGATTGATCTCTTTTTTAAGAAATAATTTAACAGTTCATAAAGATGACAAAATTCAATTTATATCTGAAGATTCCAAAATTTCGCTACTTCAATTTCAGCCAAACTTAAGCATTTAATGTCTAAAATTCAAAATATATAAATATTAATAAATTATATGGCAAATAATAGTTTATATTTATGAGTGACAGATTTGTTAGAATTTGTTATAAAAAATAAAATACATCCCCTTTTTGCTTATATGTAGTTTCGTTCACAGATCAGTTTGTTTTCAGTATCTGTTTTAGAGTTGCACTAATGTTTGGCATCTCCCTTGCATTTGACAGACTTTAAAGGAAATGTTCATAAATAAGTAATTAGAAAACTATTCCTATTATGGCTGTTTTACAGATCAATATCCGGAAGAATTGTCGGCAGTGTTTGGTGGTTCTTTACGCTGATACTGATTTCCTCATATACTGCAAATTTAGCAGCCTTCCTCACGGTCGAAAGAATGGTAGCGCCCATAAATTCGCCGGAAGATCTTGCTTCACAGACGGAAGTGCAGTATGGAACCTTATACCATGGTTCGACTTGGGAATTTTTTAGGGTAAGTGCAAGTACTCGTAGTTGGAATAAAGTTGAGCTCATCTAGCTCAGGTTATAATTAATTAGATTAACAATAAATTTTATAACCTTTAATATTAACGCAGAAATAAAAACAATAAATTCCACGAACTTGTACCCAATTCTTATATTTTAGTGTGATTGCTTATTGACCACTACAAATGTGTTTTTTTTATAATATTTTTGAAAGTGAACCTTAGTGGCATAATAACATTATGTCAGCCTATAATAATAAAGCTACCTTATAAAAAATGCGAAAGTCCAGTTTTAAATTATGTAATCAAAACCTATGTCAATAACAAGTATACAGTGGCTACAAAAAGTATTTGCACACCTACGATTTTTGTTATTTCCAAAAGGCAAATGAAATAAATTATATCGTACTGTCTTATATTTTTTTGTTAGTCATTTTAGATACATATTTTATAGAAAAAATTATTTAATTATATTTATGTTTGCCAAAAAAAATTAAAAACTACATTTTAAAACACAAAAAGTATTTGCACACCAAACAATATTCTTGTTTGTTTAATTAATAAATCCGTTCAAAGGTTGATTTAAAATTTTAAATTAGAAATAATTATGTTTTGGTTCCAATTCAGTTGTTAGCAAGATTAACATGGCAAAAACAGCAGAAATTTCAAACACAATTCGCTTTAAGGTAATTAAATTGCGGAATAACAAAAAAAGTTATCGGCAAATCGCTAGTATCTTAAATATGAACATGTCCACGGTGCGATACATCATTAAAAGGTACGAAGATAGGGGAACTATTGAAAATAAACGAAGAACCGGTAGACCTAAAGTGTTAAATGAAAGACAAAGAAGAGGCATTGTTCGTCAGGTAAGGGCCAATCCATTCACAAGTGCGGGCGAGTTGGCGAATATGGTCGCGACAACATCTCAGCGAGTGAGTGAAAGCACTATAAGGAATGTTTTGCACTTGACAAATTATTACGGTAGAACTGCTAGGAAAAAGCCATTCATTAGTGAGAAGAATAGAAAAAAAAGACTAGAGTTCGCAAAGAAATATTCAGGCAAGTCAATAGAATTTTGGGAGAATGTGCTCTTCACTGACGAAAGTAAATATAACATTTTTGGAAGTGATGGCCGGCAATATGTTTGGCGAAAGGTAAATGAGGAATTTAAAAATCAAAATATAATTCCGACAGTGAAACATGGGGGAGGCAACGTGATGGTTTGGGGCTGTGTTTCTGCAAAAGGTGTGGGTAAACTTGTGTTTATTGAAAAAAATATGAATGCTCGAATGTATGTAGATATTCTGCGCCAAAATTTGGGCCAAAGTGTTCGTAAGTTGGGTATGGAAAATTCATTTTTATTCCAACACGACAATGATCCGAAACACACAGCGAGAGTTACAGAGGAGTGGATGCTCTATAATGTGCCAAGGAGACTTCACACACCTCCTCAATCTCCAGATGTGAACATCATTGAACATATTTAGCAAATGCTACACGTTAGAATACGAAAACATACAATTTCTAATAAAGATTCACTGAAAAAGGCTTTACTAGAGGAATGGGATAAAATAAGCCTTGATGATATTAAACCATTAATTTGTTCGATGCCTAACAGACTCAAGGCTATAATAGAAGCCCAGGGATTAAATACTAAATATTAAAATTAATTTTTTTATTAAATTTTATATAGAATCAAGATGTGTGCAAATACTTTTTGTGTTTTAAAATGTAGTTTTTAATTTTTTTTGGCAAACATAAATATAATTAAATAATTTTTTCTATAAAATATGTATCAAAAATGACTAATAAAAAGATATAAGACAGTACGATATAATTTATTTCATTTGCCTTTTGGAAATAACAAAAATCGTAGGTGTGCAAATACTTTTTGTAGCCACAGTAAGCCCTAAAGATGACCTAGTGAAAGATCTGGTCTTAGTGAAAATCTTTGCAAAAATAAAATATCAGTAATTCTTCCTTGGATAACTGCCACTAACGACCAATCGTTACCAAAAAATATGGATAATGCTCCAAATATATGTTTTTAGATAGTCCTTTAATTTTTGCACTATTTTCAACATGCAAAAAGAACAGTCTCAGTGCTATTTTGATTCTAATAAATAATTATTTGCCCACAGAAATCGCAGATCACCTTATATAGCAAAATGTGGGAATTTATGAACTCCAGATCGCACGTGTTTGTTAGAACATATGATGAAGGTATTAGAAGAGTGAGACAAAGTAAAGGAAAGTATGCCTTACTGATTGAATCGCCAAAAAATGATTATATCAACGAAAGGGAACCTTGCGACACGATGAAAGTTGGGAGGAACTTTGACGCGAAAGGTTTTGGCGTGGCCACGCCCCTTGGTTCTCCTTTGAGGTTTGTCTGGTTTTTTTCTCTTAATGTTACAGTTATTTATTTTTTAAAATTTATTTAGCAATTTACAATCTGTAAATAAGTATGTACAATACAATAAGTAAGTGTGACGGAGATATAAATTGTACTGATCTGTTGAGCTCAAGGAAGCGTCGGGGCCACTGACGATTCAATCGGCGTGGTGGATTGTTAGGAATAACGCAAGAGGCGAGAGATTTGAACAAAAGAATTAGAGCGAGTTGAAAAAGCAGTATGGAACTTGCGATATTTTGTCCAGGGAAGTTGTTGTACGAATGGGAAGTTGAAGGCATGGTAAAGATTAAGGTTTATCACTTAGAAAAAGGAGCGTCAACTTGTTCGGAGTAGTTAGTACAGTCCGTACGTTTGTTGGTTTGGTTGAACCCCACTGCTCTCGACCTACATAGATTTGAGGATAGTATTATACATTAATCGTTTGAGTTCTATGGGCAATTTGGAGCGTCGTCCAAGTAGTCTGTAAAGAAGTTTTGCACATTTTGTCATTGCTTGTCTTTTAAGTCTAGAGGGTGCGTTCCACATGAGTCGTTTGTTTATAAAGAGCCCAAGGTAGCGCACCAGATCTGTACAAGGAAGAGGATTGCTACTGAAGGGGACAGGTGGACAGGAGCCCCGAAGTAGAATAAACGTGGCATGCTGGCATTTCTGTGGGATCATTTTAATTCGTTAAACAAATTAAATTTCCATTTCGAAAGAGTTACATGTTTTCAACAGTTAATTTCAACAGTTAATGCAATTTGTTTAACTAGAGCTATAGAATGCTAATCGTAGCATACTCTCACCATTTGCTAATCATATTGATCACTTAAATTAAGTAAAAAGATTATCACTTCCTAGTTTTTAACATTTACAACGAATCGCTAATTGTATATTTACTTTTTTTAGAGAAGTAGTAAATTTGGCCGTCCTATCACTGATCGAAACGGGAGAATTAGCGAAATTGAAAAATAAATGGTGGTACGACAGGACAGAATGTAAACATGGAGATAAAGTAAGTTTAACTTAATAAATAAATTTATTATTATTATTATTTATTTATTTTTTTGTCGTAACTTGATTGACTCGCATGATTTTCCCTTACAATTCTAATGCTTTTTTCTAGTTTCGAAGTTTTTTTACTAGATTTGAACTTATAAATATGAATATATGGTAATTAAAAGTTATAATATATGCAGCAAAAGACATGCATTTGTAGACTTAGAAAAAAAGGCACGTTTCGTAAGAACTCGTGGCCACAATGTAAATCTAAAATATTACCGAAAAACGATAATCTGCCGTTACTTTCAAAATTTTCCTCTCATCTCATTAGTTCACATTCTAATGAAAACAATTATGATATTTTTAGGAATAAACAGTTAACAATTAACACTAAACCTACCGACATTTATGCGTGACTATTCCTACCTTGAACGGTCAAATGACCGGATATTAAAATCACTTAAATTTCTTATTTAAGAATGAAGATAATAATTATTTAACTACGAAAAACCATAGTTTCTTTTGCTTAAAAATAAATCTCGTAGGTTTTACTCTTTATTACATCAATTTTTATAATAATCTCCTTAACAGAAACTTACAGTTTAAAATGTTAAGTATAAGGGTTGATTAAACGCCAAAAGGTACACAAATCGGCGAGTACCCAACATTTCATTAATACCTCATTAATATTTAAGTAATTCTACTGCATTAATTTTCATTAATAAGTTATTTTTTAGATTTTATTAGATATCACAGACCCTTATGCTGGCCATTTTCGTCTACAAAATATATGTTCAAGTAGCACTGTAGATTGACTGTAATATCTAGTTATTTATAATAATCAAACTATTAATTACAGGTTAAAAAGAAAAACGTTTTAAAAAATACAATAAAAATATGAGGCTAAAAAATTCAAAACCTTGTTTAAAAAAATGCTTACACCAACAAACATCAATGATTTTGTTTATTTTATTTATTTATTTTTATTTCTTAAATAAAAATCGTCGGTTTAAGTTCATTCTTTGATTAAAGTAATTGTTATTTTATGAAGTAGTCAAACGTTTATAATAATAGGTAATAATTATCTGGCTTTATCGCAAATAATATAGTTTTCTTCAATTACATTCTCCATCTAGGTGTTCTTCCCACAATGTTGTATATATGTAATATAAAGTAAATAAGATATGCATATATTTAGGACAGCTAATTATTCCAGTATTTTACTATAAGTAAAATTTGGGGGACTAAATTAAATTACAATAGAGAAATGAATAATTATTGTTTAATAATCTACTCGTTATTAACTGTGTGTTAATTGTGCTCACGAATATTTCGGTAAGACGAATTCTAGACAGTAGCCTACTCTAACTTTATCTTTACTTTAACATGCATGTACGTATATGTGATTTATCATAATTATAACAAAAAAATAATATAAATGAAGTGGCCAGCATAAGGGTCTGTGATATCTAATAAAATCTAAAAAATAACTTATTAATGAAAATTAATGCAGTAGAATTACTTAAATATTAATGAGGTATTAATGAAATGTTGGGTACTCGCTGATTTGTGTACCTTTTGGCGTTTAATCAACCCTTATACTTAACATTTTAAACTGTAAGTTTTTGTTAAGGAGATTTTTGTACCTTTTGGATAGATTTTCCTTTTTGTCTATTTTACAAAGTTACATATCTGCTTTACAGATTTTTTTAAAATTTGGAATAAGCAATTCTATCATTATAACCTGATAAGGTGTTAACTACCACTGGAGAGATCTTTTTAAAAAATGATTGTAGTTGCGGCTCCCAAACCATCCTCAATAACAATTTTTTTGAGAAAGCGTTTTGAATAACATAGGAAGGTATTTGTACGTAAATAGCAAAATTAAACTGCGATTTCAGTACTTCCTTTTAAGAGGAGTAAGAAAAATAAACTAGGATTGCAGTACTTCTCCCTAAAAGGCAAAGAGGCAAAGATTTTTTAATCGAACAATTCATTGATTTAAATCGGTTCACTCATTGATAATTTAAACGATTGCAGTACTTCCTCTTAGTAGGAGCAAGAGAATCAGCAACGTAGAGGAGCTTTAACCACTTATTCGAGCTGAATTTTATCAAAATCGGACTAAGCGTTATAGAAATATTGGTAATAATAGTTTTAGAAAGGGCCTTATTTGGGTGGGGCAAACTCCCCTCCTTATGAGGCACGGTGCCGAGACTTTTAAAGTGCAAATCTGTAAAAAATTTCGATTCGAATGACACTTCATTCATAAAAATCGGTTCACGTGTCGATAATTTGAAACGATTGCTATACTTCCCCTTAACAAGTGTATAAGCTGATCGCCGCTTTAATGTTACGTAGGGGAGCCCTAACCCTATCATCCTAACAAATTTTATCAAAATCGGGCCAAGATTTACAGAGTAATTAGTAATAATAATTTTGGAGGGGGCCTTACATAAAGGGGGCTAACTCCTCTCCCATTCGATGTACAGCGTCGGGACCCCCAAAAGGCACATCTACATAAAATATTGAATCGAATGACACCTCATTCATAAAAATCGGTTCACGCGTTTTGGCGCTACGTTGTTTACAAAAAAGGTAACAACAAGAACAACAACAACAAGAACAACAACAAGAAGAACAAGAACAAGAACATTTTTTGAAAAAGCCGTTTTTGCTCATTTTCGGCAACTTTTTTCTCGAAACCTATTAGATCTGGGTGGTTGCAAAAAAATTACAGTTATGAAGGAGGGTTTGGAGTAAGATTTAAAGAAAATTTGGGAATTTTATCTTTTATAGAAAAAGAGAAAAAAATTGTCAAAGTTGGGTGTTTTTCAACGTTACGCTTTTTCGTGCAGTTTTTGATGGTCAACCCTTATACAACTGTCCTACCGGACAGTTTTAATAAGCTTCACAATTGCAAATTTCCCGCATACGTATTTTTTACAGTTTAGATAGCATTTTTTAGCCTTATTGTCTTTGCAATATCTTATTTGGCTATTTTGCGACCATTTGTTCGTGTACTAATATTTGTCATGCTTTTGCAATAGTAATACATATAAAGTATTGCCTTAAAACCTCACTTGCGGTACTTTTTTTATACAAAATCCATGCATTTATCCCAGCTAAGTCTGGGGTATCGAAAACTGTTTGTTAAGGCCATCTCCGAGATTTTCCACGGTTATATTTTTTTCTCGAGCTGTATACATTTCTGCTAATTTCAGAGCGACAAACTCTTCAAGCGGAACTGAAGGTTCTCTGCTTTCACGTTTTTCCAAATATGGAAAGCCTTTTATTGCATCGAACGCTAGCCAAGATTTGATACCAAATTTATCCGGTTTATTTGGCATGTACTGAGTAAATCTGCATCTTGACTTTGTTGGGAACAAATATCCTTGGAAGAGATATAAGCTCATGGTTATAACAGTTTTGACTGTTCTCTACGAATTTGTTCCCAAAATTTAGAAATCAAAGCAAATTTATCGGTTTGTAAGCGATGATTTCTTTAATCCAATCGAATAAACCTCATAACTTCCGTCTATTTCTGCTCACACTTTGAGAAGAATGCTCGTCTCTATTTTTTGTTCCATAGAAAAGGGTAATATCGTATATTTTTCACCTCATATGCACAACATGCAAACAATAATCTGATAAATGCATTATCAAATTGAGTTTTCGAGAGAATTCTGTTACAAAAAAATAAATAAATAAAATAAAATATTAAAATGAGAAAAGGAAATGAAAATATTCTCAGCCGGTCAAATGACCTGTCGCGGTAGTTAAGACGGACTACAAATTTTTCTCAAAAATCAAATATTAGGAAAAGAAGTGAATATTAAAAAAACAATTTTATACGTATTTTAGGAAAAATCGTGAAATTAATGGCGAAATGATAACGTTGTAATTAAAAAATTTAAAACCAAATTTAAAAAACGGTCGATATGACCGGTCGTGGTAGGTTTAGTGTTAATAAATAATTACGATTACTTATTAATTATTAATACAATTAATAACCAATTAACTATTTTATTTGCAGGACACGTCTAGAAACGAATTATCATTGAGCAATGTAGCTGGAATATTTTATATACTGATTGGCGGTTTAATTCTTGCAATGGCTGTAGCGTTATTGGAGTTCTGCTATAAATCCCACACCGAAGCCACTCGTGCTAAGGTAAGCAGCTATTCTTTGGGTGAATTTCAAATTTATACAAAGTTTCAAATGTTTTTTAATTCTTAATAAGTTATTTCATTATTCTTAGAAATTGTTATTATTATATTAAGTTTAAGACTCTACAAACTTCGGTAGATTTTCGTTGTAAAAGCAGACAGCAATAGCTAACGTTGGATAATAAACTCATTATACCATTAATATTAGAAATTTTGTTGAAAGTGTTTTCTATTTATATTTTTTTTATTAAAATCAGCTGCATAACAAAGAAATTTTAGAATGCTCCGTCTGAACAATTTATTTTATGTATCTATTTGAATAAAAGGTTTTCATTTGTCCGATTTATTTATTTTTTTACTAAATAGGATTGAAATCGATAATCTACCAAAAGGCTACCTAACACAAGCTAATTATTGATTGGATGGAACATTTCTGTAGCATGTTGCATGTTTTCTCTATACTCTATTTAACCAAACCCGTTCTAATGTTTCCTTTTATAGAAAAATCAAACATTAAGTTACAGTTTGAATTATAGAATTTCTGGACACCCCAATTCATGATTTTATAGTCGGATATAATATTGATAAAGCCTTGGAAAAGGATAAGAATCATGTAAATGGTGTTTTATTCAAATGTAAATATATTTTAATGTGCTGGTTTCATTCAATTGTTATTGATTTGTGAACAGTATCAAAAGGTTTATCAATACCCAAAAGAACCCATAAGTATGGAACTAAACTACATTACAAATCAAATATGTGTACAATGAGAGTTTTACCTTGAGAAAAGACATTCATTTCAAAAATTACATTCCTGTAAAAAAATGTTTCTATCGCATCTACCGATACGGGTTTTGTGTGACTGCGGTATTTATAAAATAAAATAATAATTTCACTTTTTTTCCTAAACAATCTTGAAATGAATTAGAAGCTTATTTATTAATAGTTTGACTATTGCTCCTTTTTCACATTGAAACATTACACGAGGTAAAAAGAACCCAGAGTAAATGAAACTAGATGAAATTAAACACCTACGTAAAAATTAAAATTGACTCTTTACTGCAGAACCTTTATAATTAGAACCGCCTTTTGAGACCAGTGGAAACATTATTTTATAAACACATCCTTACAAAAGTACAGAGAAGTATGAATTATTTTTTTCCGTTCAATAATTTTGTTTAAAAAACTGTTTTGCAGCAAAGATAATAACTCAATTGCAGCATTAATGTTCTTCTGTGATTTTGAATTACTTATTAAACTCTAATTTTTATTTTTATTTATTAACCCCCCCCAACCATTTCGTAATCAGATCGACACCCGGTCTTAACAATGTACTGCCAGTATCGACACTTTCAAAACAAGGTGTACGCATAATATTTGTGAACTGCAATCTTATCATAACTTTATTAAAACAAGACAAAACAAAGACGTGATGTGTTAAAAGGTGGCATTAGGTTATTTAAATAATTTTTATTATTATTATATTGATATCTCTAACTAGAGAAATATGTTCACTAGATACCACTTTCTGATGCGATGAAAGCAAAAGCAAGGTTAACAATTGGAGGCCGAGAATACGATAACACAAGAGTGAGTATTTTATGCTCGTATCATAGCTTGTAGTAACAATTGTTACTTTAAAAAATATTATTTCTTCTTTTTTTTTTAATAAAGAAACTTCTACAAACATACAAAGGTTGTTACACTATTTGAAACATTAAATTTTAATACAGATATAAAAAAATAGTTTATTTAAATCCATCGAAATTGTTAACTAATTCCACCAGTTTTGGTAGAAATTTTAAATTTTCTTAGTCTGCTCTTAATTTTGTATTCACTTTAGCTTTCCGGACATTAGCGTTTGATTATTGGAATTAGTAAATGTTTATTATAACAAAGAAGACAAAATAATTCTCTTAAATGAGTAAACTCTGAGATAACTGTCTTACAATAGTAAGGTGGTAGTTGGTCGCTGTAACTTTGTTGGACTAAATTTCTTAGATATTTCGCAGCAATCGAAAAGTTTTTCTTTAAATTACGGTGAAGTAATAACCTTCAATTATATGTGATATAAAGAATATTCGATCTTTCCACACTTCTGTTCGTAATTGTTCATGCAAAATAAATACCTTTATATCATGTTACTAGGATACGAATTCTTTTTGTTTAATATTAGTAGAATAGATAACAAATGGTATAAATAGTTTTAAAAGTCTGGGCGCCACGGTAGCCGAGCGGTTAGAGGCGAGACCTGCGAAGCTAATAATGTATTGTGGTACTGGGTTCGATTCCCGGTCTTGGGTCTTCGATTTTTATTTAATGGTTAATAAAAGTAATTTACAGTAAAGTATGTTTGCTAGTCGCCTCCGTTCACGACACCTAATTGGTAGTTGGACGTTAAGCCCTGCCTGAAAAAATAGGCGAATACTTTTACTTTTAGTATTAAAAGTTAAAATATATTCGTCCCAAATTTATATGTTCTGTCAGAAGAAAAGTATCCTTAAAGGACAAGGTTCACTAAACAAATGTTCTCATTTGATTGCTCAATTTGATGACCAACATTTGCATTATAATCTCATCATAAAGCTGAAATAAAAGAATTTTCTGTAAATATCTTTAAAATAACTTAAATATAATTTGAATACCGAAATTTTATTTTTGCCCACAAAAGTGAAAATCAAATAATACGAGTTAACTATTCCGATGGTACATTATTGTTTGATCAAAATAAACAAAATTTCATTTTACACTTTACGAAATTCAGTCAATATTAAATTAAAAAACAACTGACTTGATCAAGGAATAAATTCTTGTAAATATAATGCCAGTTTTCATAAATTTTTTATTTTATTTTTTCAAACAAAAAAAAATGAAGCATCAATTGCATGAACTGACATGAATAGATTCAAATACGTGAATATTCTTTCTGCTCTATATAAATACGAAGAGTTGCATTTGGAAGATTATTCTTAGATAACTAACATTGTACATTAGTATTAGAATTTTTTTGTGGACAATATCTTTCAATTGTTTGAATATTTTTTAGACCAGTTTTTTTAAAGAAGAAAAAATGTTTTCTTCAAAAATAATTCTTGAAAGGACTAAAAAGCTAAAAGGACCCTTCTCAAGTTAACATTGAGAAAATAAAAATACATTAATTTAAAGTCAACTTGAGAATGGTTTGGTACCCTGGTCCAGACTAATGTATTAAGTCTTGAAAAATACATATAATTATTTTCTTAAATATTCTATGCTTTATCACGCCACTTAGAATTTTTGAGGCAAATAGAAAGCGCTAAAAGTCACCAAATTTATTTAGTACAGTGTCACTTTCGCTCAACCAATTATTTTTCAAATGAAGAATTTTGAAGATGAATACTAAATTCCTATTTGTCGTATTAAGATGAAGCTGAACCCATTCTCTACCCCAAAACTGTCCTAGTAACATTTTAGTGCGACAATTGTCAAATAAAAGTTTTAGATCAATATGTCTGCAATGAATAAAATGTTTAAGGAATACGAGGGTCGTTTGAAAAGTCCGTGCAAAAATAAAAACTACTTAATATTTTGGGGTAAACCTTTTTTATTTTTCAATATAGTCTCCTTTTAGGCTTATACACTTCGTCCAACGCTGCTCTAGTTTGTTGATCCCTTCCGAATAATAGGATTTGTCCAAGTCTGAAAAATAGTCATTCGTTTCTGCAATCACCTCCTCGTTTGAATAAAATCTTTTTCCCGCCAGCCATTTCTTCATATTGGGGAACAAATAGTAGTCCGAAGGAGCCAAGTCTGGAGAATAGGGGGGGATGTGAAACGAGTTGGAACCCTATTTCCATTAATTTTGCGACCACAACTGTTGAGGTGTGAGCTGGTGCGTTGTCGTGATGGAAAATGACTTTTTTGTAGGCCAATCGTGGGCGTTTTTCTTGCAGCTCGGTTTTCAAACGGTCCAACAACGATGAATAATATGCACCTAATTTTACCCTGTTCCAGATAGTCGATGAGGATTATTCCTTGCGAATCCCAAAAGACATTCGCCATAATCTTTCCGGCCGAAGGAACGGTCTTCGCCTTTTTTTGGCGCAGATTCCCCCTTGGTAACCCATTGTTTAGATTGTTCTTTGGTCTCAGGAGTGTAGTGATGTATCCATGTTTCATCCACAGTGACGAAACGACGCTTAAAGTCCTGCGGATTCTTCTGGAATAGCTGCAAACCGTCCTTGCAACACTTCACACGATTTCGTTTTTGGTCAAGCGTGAGCAATCGCGGCACCCATCTTGCGGATAGCTTTGTCATGTCCAAATGTTGATGCAAAATATTATGTACCCGTTCATTCTAGATGCCCACAGCACTAGCAATCTCACGCACCTTCACTCTTCTGTCATTCATTATCATATCATGGATTTTATCAATGATTTCTGGAGTAGTAACCTCAACAGGGCGTCCAGAACGTTCAGCGTCACTTGTGCCCATATGGCCACTCCGAAAATTTTGAAACCACTTATAAACTGTTCTAATCGAAGGTGCAGAGTCACCATAATGTTTATCAAGCTTCTCTTTAGTCTCCTGAGGCGTTTTGCCTTTCATAAAGTAGTGTTTAATTAACACACGAAATTCTTTTTCGTCCATTTTTTGAAAATCACTCGACTTCCTCGATTCAAACGAATGCCAAACACAAAGAAATAGACCGATCTGGCTGAAACTTGGTGTGTGTTCTTCCAAGAGATGCTACTAACTAAACATAACCTCGATACGCGCCAGTGGTGCTATCTCTCTGACTTTGCACGGACTTTTCAAACGACCCTCGTATTGTTGAAACCATTTTCGTGAAAAGTTGCTCTATTTTAAAAAACGATTAAGCAAAGTGGCATCTCCAGTTGGTTGATTTGTCTAAAAGCTCATTACAGTTCGACGGTCAAAGTATCAAATTTGAGCTTTAATTTTTTGGTTTTTCGTTTGGAGTATGCTGCTCATACATATACACACAGATCAATTTTCCATTCACTGCATCCGATAAAATGGATATTTCTGTGGCATCTAAAATCTACAAGATTGTGATAAGGGTTTTTCCCCCTCCTTTAAGGAGAGAACACTGCCCGGAGGTCGGCAGAGCATTGAAAAAACTTCCGAGTGCCAATGACTTATGATTTTGTGCCTTTTATTAAAATACCGACCATCGAAGTCAATAAGCTAATAATAATAATATTCAAACAATTATATTCTAGGTTTATAGATTTCTTTATTCTTCTATTTAGGTTTTAGCATGTTATTTTTAAGAATTTATTTTTTCTGGCACCAAAAAGCAGCACAATTTGAAAGAACAACAAATAAAACTTCTTTTTTTTTTATTCAATTATTAAATTATTTTCTTCTTCATTGTTTCTATTCAATGTAGCAATGCATTATTGTTTTCAAATACTTTTTACGACGAATGTCTTTATGCATTTGAGTTTTTTATGTTCAGTTCTACGGGATTGAATATTAAAAAGTTGCATGGCAAGGTGTCCACAAAAAAGAAGCATTATTAGCAAAATAAAGTAATTATAAACAATTGTGAGTACATTTCAAATTAGAAACAAAAATTTAAATGCACTTTTTGTCATTTTTTATGTTTTATTTTTTATTTTCATGTTTTCTTTTTGTTTTGTTTGTTTTTGTATTTACTTTTATTATTTTATACTATTTTTTTTTTTTTTTATTTATTTTAAGTATAATCGTAAAAAAGTTGTATATATATTTATACAATATAAATTATTGTTTTCTTCATTATTTGTTCGTGTTTTTTTTATATGTTCCACTGTATTTAATTAGTTATATAGTTCCGGTAAAATTAAAATTTACTCTGTGGGAATATTGGATACAATGTTGAGCTAATTTTACAGAATATGTTAGAGTCATGACAAATTTTGTGAATAGAATACATACGACTCTAAGTGCTGAGATCACTTCTGAATACACTTTGATATTTTTGTAGATTACGTTCGGACATCAAGTTATCTTGCTAAACAGGACTTTACACATTGACGTTCGTTTCATGGAAAACTCACGCATTCTAAATCAAATCTTTCACACTGGCAAAACTGTACTGATGTTTTAATAAAAGTATTCTGTTATTTTATTCGTGATTACTCTTAACATGAATCCAATCTGTATCCGAAAAAGTGTTCTTAAAATTATGTGTAATTTATTACAAGTAATTACGTTTGACTAATTTGAAGGGTAGGTTCCTGAGCTGCTCAGCAGGTGTAAACCAAAGCAAAATAATTACAAAATAGAAAATCATTG
Organism: Rhodnius prolixus; assembly: GCF_049639745.1. Lineage (NCBI taxonomy): Eukaryota > Metazoa > Arthropoda > Insecta > Hemiptera > Reduviidae > Rhodnius > Rhodnius prolixus. Next base: position 21,562,598 of record NW_027411592.1, read on the forward strand.
TAAATAGAGTGAATCTGTAGTGAATAAATACTTATTTCTTACTCAAAGCAAAGAATGTAAGTAACCAGTTCGTTATGAGTTTGCTTTTTGTAACGAAACTTTCCTCTTAATAATTATTTTTTATTCAATTACTTATACACACAGAAGTAGAGAACGAAAACTAAATTAGTTATTGAATTTACTTCTATTTTCTGAACTTCTTATCCAGGAGTGCCGTTAGTGTTTAGTTTTGTAATACATAGTTCCTAAAATTGAATTCCTATAACTTAAAATTGTAGTGATGAGAGATAAAATGTTAGGTTTTTGTGAGCATTAAAAAGTCTTGTTCCAAGACTACGATTATTTAATTTCCATAAACGTAAGAACTTATTTCTTTTTGTACTTTTCATAATTATTTCCTTATGGATGGATACGGGTCTTCTCTACCCTGACTGCCATCTTTCCTTTAAGCGCTATAAAATGTTTAATTGTTCCTCCAGCTTGGAAACCGGCGACGCCCATGAAACGAGGCTTCACCATAGCCGAGACGAGATCTACAAAGCTATTTTATTACCCGGTTCGATTACCGGTCTAGACCATGGATTTTATTTAATGATTAATCTGAGAAATTGATAGTAAAGTAAGTTTGCTAGTCGCCTTCGACCTCGATTCCTGATTTGGTGATTGGACTTTCAGCCTGCCTGAAAAAAAAGGCATTACTTTACTTTAAAATTATGCTGTTTGGTGTAAACCATTCATTACATTCTCTTCTTCTTCTTCTTCCTTCAAAGGCGCTACAATTGATGGCGGTACTTGGTTCCTTAAACAATGCTTTCCTTTTGTTACCAGTCATCCAACCATTTTCACCTTCTTTAACAGCATTAAGGTTGGCTCCATGTTAGCTATGTGCCAAACAATCTCAGCATCCTATACTCGATAGTTAAATTTGGCACAAAAAAAAAATGTTGAGGGAGTTATGCACTGCGTCAACGTGCCCCCCAATGCCCCTAATTATTGTTTAGAAACTGCTATTTAACTTGTTTTAATTGTATCACGAATTTGTTTAACTTTCAAGCAAATAAATTTTAAATGTCCGAGTCAATAATACAAAGGCATTTTCTCTTGCAGTTAATCGTTGCTATTTTTTGAAATAAATATAATTTTTTGTGGACTTTTTCTTTTATTACTTTTGTTATTTTTTTGATTAAATATAGCCTCTTGTAAACAGAAATCGAAAAATATTGTTACTCCTTTAGATATTACCAAATTTCAAATTTTATGTCATTTTACCATTATTTTTTAGGTATAAAATTCCAAATACATAGATTTTTTTTAAAAACATTTTTTCTTTCAGCTTGTTTGTCACCAAATAAATTAAATTCTTTTAGTTTTAATGCAAGAATATGTGTAAATATTCTGGAGTCTGTATAACAATTTATATTTGCAGGAATGCTGCTAATTTGATGTAGAATCGTTTCTGTTGTACTATTTTGTAACTAATTTTTTTCTTTCTAAAATCTGAGCATCTTTTAAATAATGAGTAAGTGTAGTAGTTAAATGATTGATGCTTCCTTAGTCATATACTGAAGGTGATGGATCTACTAGTTGTTACTTAGCAGTCTAAAGTACCGTACTGGCAAAAAACACGAAGAGAAAGAATTATAAAGATTAAATAGATTAAAATAATTAATGAAATAATATTAGAATTTATGGATTTATTAATTTTGTCTGTTTAGGCCATCTGAGTTACCAACATAAAATCTGATATGTAGTACTTTTGCCTTATTCTAAATCGTTAAATCTTATTTATTTATTTATCTTATAAGAAAAGTTTCAGTCTCTTCTTCAGCAAAACTGCTCTTCTTTTTTAGCTCTCCCAAAAAGCATTCATTTGCCAATTTAGTACCCTTTTATAAAATTTTAATGCTTTGTTTAGTTTGTATCTGAACAGAACCGCGGTTTGAGAAGTTGCGCCTTGATCTCCTAATTTGATTAGAAGACAACTTGTTACTATGTGCAAAGCAAACTAGATTTTACTTACATTTAGCGTCATGATAATGTGGTTTGTCTCTTTCTGGTTTTCAAGTCTGCATTCTACCTTCCTTCGGCAGCTGTTGGGTGGTCCAACAATGAAATAACTGCAAAATATAAAGATTATTTTCTGTACCTTCCTTCCACTTTTTTAAATTCATTCATCTAGTCTTGGTCTTATTCTTCACAAACGCATTATTTTTAGTTTTTATTCTTTAGATCTTTAACAACCTTTAATTGCTAAAGTTCATCATCTTACAATAAATTACAGTTCTTGACTGTCTAGTGCCAATAATCATGTACATACTCCTTTATTTACTCTAGAAGAGGGTGATCTCGAATATGAATCTTAATTTTCTTTAGCAATTCTTGATGAACTCCACCTCATCGGTTATTTACAACCCTCCTATTTACCTACAGAGATGACACATTAAGCTTTATTTCTTTGTTCTTTTTTTTTTTATTTAATTTTTAAAAAAAAATTATTTCCATCCTAAATTACAAATCACTTATGGTTTCCAAATGCACTTTTGCAATGTAAATGCATGCATAAAAAAGTATTTTTGTTGGTTTATGTGCGAACATTGTTACATTTTATTTGCCCGAAGCATGTGCACAAATAGTTTTATGAAATTATCCTTTATGGAATAAATATTTTTAAAGTTTTATAATGCAATCAATCATCAATTATTAATTATTACTATGTAAATAACTTTTCACAGAAACGAGAAACCCTGTTCCAATATTATTCATCTGGAAACGCAATCAACCAACCTGAAGGTGATCAACTGCACAGTAATACCCACACCCAAGTCTGATGGCCCACAACTATAAATATTTAAATATAATCAAAAGTTAATTATTATGGGGAATAATTAATTAAAAAAAATAAAGAAAAAATGAAATTAAACAAGAAAAAAAAAAAAAAAAACTTCACAAAGTGCCAAAACCGTGAGAAGTGCTGCTTGAAGGGTTCCCAAATAGGTGTCAAAAAGGTGCTGAAGATTTGTTTAAGGTTAAGCTTGAAAGAGGATACTTTAGTTATAACATAATAATAATAAAAAATACGCTATATATAAAAAATATATATATATAAGTATATGACAAAATATTAAAAAACAAAACACTTGAAATAAAATATAAAAGTGGAAAAATTTGTGGGGATTTTCATGAAGTTGTTGAAAGGTTTTTCATAAAATATAAAACAACTCGACATTAAATTGATGAGTTTCCACTTTAAATCGCTCATTTTAAAAAGTTATTGGTAATAAAAACTAATTTCTAACACTTGACCACATAGATTTTATTTTTTATTTTTTAGTACAAAGTAACAATTATTTAGTTTAAATATTTGTTCGATACTTTGTTTTAGGTAAAATTGTTTTGGTTTTTAATAAATTATTAATAATAAATGTATTTTTAACGTGATAAGAGAAATGCCCCTAAAACTTTAAATTTTATTCTGTTTATTTTTTAAATATATCTCTGAGTTCAATTAACTGCCACTTAGTTTACTAATAAGATGGATAATTTAAAATAAATAGATTTATTTTTCCAAGAAAACAAATGTTTTATACATTCTTTCACAATATATTATTATGGAAATCGAAACATCTATTATGTATTTTAGATAAATGCAGTTACTGGATAAAAATGATTTTAATGATCAAAAGTTCAGTCAATAAAATATTGAACGAAATTATTTCTGTTCTTAAATGAATGGCTCTTAATTGAAGTGTTCTGATAACATGTTTTCGAAGTGTTCATAGAGGTACAGCTGTGGCCAAATACCGATGTACATTATTTGTAAAAATCGGAGTTCGACTATCAAATCTGGCCCATGATCACTCTTCTATTTCTGATCTAGATGGTTTCTTATCAACAATAAAACTGTAAATTTTGTTAACATTCTTTTTATTTACTGTTAGTTTTATTTAATTTTGTGCTATAATCTTGTGAATTTACCGTCCAAGGATTTTGTTAAGGTGCATGTACATGACGACACTAATATGTTTGGAAAAGTGTATATGTAAAAATTAAATGGTCGTGTGTGATCGAATAATAATTGACTAACGCGCTTAAATTTGCGCTTCCAGAAAAGATGTATAGCCTTATCCATTTTCCAAGGTAACGTTTAGCAGTGACTCATTACACACCTGCAAGAACATTGCGTGTTCATCATAAGCAGGCATTGCAGCGCCCGAAGTTGCTGTAGCAAGTCATTAATCGCCAGATTAGAAGGGATTTCGCTCTTAATAAGCTCTCACAATTACAAAATACATAGAGTGGTGTATCACTCGGCTCTGGTTAAACCAATATACTTTTATGCTTCACTAGCGTTGCTAAAATTATAACAAAATAAAAAAAAAACAATAAATTATTAGAGTTTAAGTTTTCTAATTTCTTGTATTATATTCATAATCTTTATTAGTTAATATAGATAATTTTAAAGGTTTAGTAGCTCGGTGTCTTTAAGTCTTGCAAAGTTAGATCAGCAAGCGAATTCTCATTCAAAAATTCTAGCCAAGAACTTATTTTTATAGAAAAGTTGTAATTATGTAGTAAGAATATATCAAAAACGCCTATTATGAAGAAAATGATAAGCAGATTTAGAAATTCTGCAGTTCGAATTCTTCATTCTCGAGATTTGAATTTTTCAGCAATATTGTGAAAAAAAAAAATCAAATGGAGATGGTTCATGTGGCTGTGACATATGACCACTAAAAATGAAAGAAGATTCAATTTTTCAAGTAACCATGTTCTTTTTTTTTTCCTGTAACACTAACACTGATTCAATTCCAGTGACATTCAGTAACACCTAACAATATCTATTCTGAGATTTATACGTTTGAATCATTTAGTGATTCACGTTATGGAATGGCGAAGATACTCAGTAGTACCGTGCTCCACAATTAATCTTACCACAGATAATTACTATTATACTATTATACATTACTGCTATAATAGTATCTCTGAATCACATCTATTTTGCAGTTCTTTATGGAATGATGCAAAATTTTAATGATACGTACATAAAGAGAAGTTGGCTTTTTTCCCTCCTTGAAATTAAAGAAGTATGCCCAAATGTTGCTTGTTATTTCTATACTTCTTAATAAAAGTTTACTTGAATTAACTTAATCGTTTCGGGCATAATAATATCTGGCTAATTTTAGTTTAGTTGTGAAAGAACCGCAGGGTAATAGGTTATGAATCATGGTTCTAAATTAAATTAAAAAAATGTTAGAACGTATCAGTAAACTGCAGTAGTAGCAAATAGAACTGCTGTATGTGAGAAACTAAGCTTACATATGCACCAGATCTTCTGTGAATGCACCATGTACATGTACTTTAAATTAACCAAAACAAAGTTTCAATTCCTAAAATGTTTTAATAAAATTAAGTAAACAATTTGAAATGTTTATAAAAAAAAAAAATGATCATTTTTAAATCAACTCAGATTTTATGTTAGTTATATTAAAAATTATGGTAAATAGCTAGATTTATTTTATTTATGAACTTTATTAATTTTTTCCCACTTTTTTTCATTTGAATTATTGTAAGGATGTTAATCAATACTGCATTCTACGTTTGGTTTTGTTTCCCTTTGATTTGAATAAATGCAAAAATTTTTAATAAGGTTAAAATTATTCTTTTTAAGAGATTTATTTTTCCCGTTATACTGAGTTTGCTCAAATAATTAAAGAAAAAAAAGATTGAAGTAATCATTGTAAAAATTAGTGTTGCTCGGTAATTTCTCTTTTACGTTCAGTTATAGAACAAATTCTGTTAGTTGTTTTATTTTTAAGATAGTAAATTCCTTGTTTAAGATTATAGAGAGAGACTAAACGACAAAAGTAGTCTCAAAGAGCTTAAAAATAAGAAACTAACTGCCCAAATGGACCTCCAAGGCAATGTTTGCGTGCAGATAGATATTTTATTAGGTACCCTCTGTATTTCTGAGCCAATTATGCATTATATGGCATTAATATATTGCAATTAATGCAAGTTAATTCAATAAAAGAAAAGAATCCTCATTATCCGAAGAACTAAGTGAAAGTGACAAAATTGCCTATGAACCTCACCTTTCTTTTAATATGTAACCTTAAACATTTGAACAACTTAATAAGAATGCTTAACTAAGTGAAACTAATATTTTTTTTTTTGTTTTATAAAGGCAAAGTTTGTTTCGGATAATATCGTTGAGAAAAGCCTCGAAAATTAACTCTGTGATTGCAGCCAAAGACGTTGAAGTTCCGGGTAACCCTCGCCGCATTGAACATTCAATGAAGTAATTAAATTGAAAAAGGGGCATCCCAATTAAGACGGGTATTGTGGTTGCCAATGGAGCGAGAATGTTAACTGACTGTTACTAGATGAAGCAGATTTTTGACTTTCAAATTAAACCAAGTTTATTGCTCTTCTAGACCCAGATCAGAAAAAGGCAACCTTAACGTCTCTTATCTTTTTTTTTTTTTTGTATTCAAATATGAATGGAAAAAATTATATACATAAATATATGTAACAGACGGTTGGTTCTTTATAATATTTGCTAACTACGGTAAATTATAGTTTCTAAATTAAACAAAAAATAAATTAATTTTAAATTTCAACAAAAGACAAAATTATGCTTTGATTAAATTTAATTCATTTCAGCACGTCTTTTACTAATTTAAACTAAGAAATGTGAAATTCTAAACCAGAATTTAGATATTTGTAATTTTTTTTAAAGAAATTATCATAATTAGAAAAGTCTTTCTGATACTTTAACATTCTATTAATCTTTTTTAAAAATAAAATAAAATTATAAGCCAATTAAACTAAATAAAATATATGAAAAGTCTCAATTTTTCATATTTTGAAGTGTTTTAATAGAAAAATTCTTCAAGGGTTATATTTCCTTGGGCAGCACTGTAAATTATATTTTAAATTTAATTACGAATTAAGTACTTGTATTTAATCTATTTTAAATAATATACAGCTCTAAGTAAGAGCCAATAATACTTTTAATTAATCTATTAGTTGAATCGTTTTGATTGTGTATTTTTATTAATTATAATATTATGTTTGATTAAATTCTAATTAAATAATCATTATTAAAGGATGTACATTTTTTTAAGGCCACAGTTCATTTTAAAAAAATTTATGTACTGATTTATTTTATTGATTGTTTTCTAAATGATGCCTGATATATCTGTAAGATTTTCCAAACGTAATTTAAAAATACTGTAATACTTTCAGAGGATCTCCTCTATCTTTTTTTTTAATGATCGCAAATTATTCTAAATAATATTTAAAAACAAAAAACAAACAAAATCTTAGATTTTTCCCATTGTGATTCTTTTCTGTAATATTGAACAGTTTCATTTGTTTCTCCATCTTCAGGATTTTGTTCTTCAAGTTCACTTACAGACATTGACTTCCAATTTAGCAGTTTCCAAACTCTTAGAGAAAAGAAGAATATTTTTACTGAGTTTGCAGAAATATGGAAGTCATACTACATATCTATTCTGAACTTGATAATCGAACTCTTGCATAGCTGAGTAACGACAGAAACAAGCCGCTTTTAAAGAAAAGGTACAGTTTTTGACAGATAAAATATTTGCGATTATCTAGCATTGTAAAATCTAATCATCTATTCAAAAATAAATGTATTTGCTGGTTAAGAATATAATTTATGTAAAAATCAGAAAGTTTCTTACAATAGAATTATCAATTTGATTTCTGAAATTGTAAATTAGAGATAAATTGAATTATTGAGGCGTGATAATTGCCTGGTATTATGACTTTTTTCCATTTTGCTGGCCACTGTATTATTTTCGTAATACTGTATTGTTTCTCTTCTTTTAGGAGATAAACCAACAATACAAAGATAAGTTAACTTGGAAATAAATAAATAAATATATGTTTATTTTGTTTGACAATGTACGCAATAGTTAATAACCTAAGAAAAAGACAAGCAATAGATAAAGCATCAAACACTAGTTACAACAGTTCAAACACAAAATGAATAAAATAAATAGCTTCGAAGTGAATATTTTAATTTTAAAAATAAAATTAAAAGAAAAAAGTCATTCATCCTTGTGATTCAAAGTTATATAAATACAATCTACATAAATAAAAACTTTATATTCTAAAGTTTTGAGTTTGTTCATTAAGGGATATATAATTACATTGTTAAGTACAGCATTTATAGAATCCTCTTCATAATAACGGTTTAAATTCGTTCGAAGAACTATTTTTCTATTTTAAATACCATGGAAGATCTTTGCCTGCAGCAAATGCAATTTTCATGGCTGTTAATATGAAATTATATCTGGGTCATCTAATTCCGACTCTATTTTATCACCAAAAAGCAATGCATTAAATGTTTTTAAAGTATTATTAGCACATGTTCAAACCTATAACTTAATACTTTTCTTACAAGTCCAATGTTGTGTAAATTTCGCTTCTTAAGTGAATTGCCGGTCTAAAGTACAGCACATCATGTATTTGATAACAATTTAACTGATGTCTTTAGATGGGTTAGTTGTTCTGTTTTTTTATTTTTAGTGTACTGCAATCATGCGAAAATTGAATTATTTTCCAATTGGAATCTGGAACCTCTTACTTATATTTATGGTTTAAAAGAAAACAATTGATGCGGCTTGATTGATTATTTAGATGTTGCCCTTTAAAATGTGACGCGAACTCTGACTTGACTTTTACTACAATCCTTCAGTTTTTAACTTATATTTTTTTTCAAACTCTGAATTAAAAAATTTATTTAATTCTTACTGCCATTACCACAGATTGTCAATCTGCAAATTATAATGAAATGACCCTTACAACGCCCTATAAAGAATTTTTCAGAAGATCTGTTCACACATTTAAGAAGTTTAAGAAATATTTTCCAAACATCTCATTTTTTCTTCTTTTTTAAAATGAAATTTAAGACACATGATTGCACATTGTATTGAAATGGACCAAAGATGCAGAAGAATTTTATTTTAAAAAAAATGAAATAAAGTCGTTGAAACTACTTCCAAAGAAGTGAAAATTCCATTTAGTACAGAGGTACTTTTGTTGGAGTGTCTCAATTGACTTCAATTATACTTAAAATGATTGAGTTCCAGTCATTTTTCGTTTTTAGTTATTTTATGCACAAATTTAGCACAGTTTTATGGAATTAAGAAACATTGATTGTGAATTAAATTTAGTTATTTATATCTTTGTTACATAATTAGTAACATTTTTATTTATCACAAAGAAATGTTTACAGTAAAGTATGTACTTCCGCCCCCGTCCAATGATATCTGTTTAGAAGCTGGACCTTAAGCCCTACCTGAAAAAATACTTTACTTACTTTTACTATTTATGTGGTGCACGTTGAAATGAAGAATTACAAATAAAATTAATAGAAAACAAACACACATAGGCTCACACCCATACATTCAATCAGAACAATTTCTAAAAATCTCTTTTTAGAGCTCAAGAACCTCAAAATGGTATTGCCAATAAAACGCTATTATGACATGACTGCATTGCTTTCCTAACCATGATAAAAGAAGTAAAAATAAAAAAATGTTTGAAGTACTATCTCATTTTATCTAAAAATGTACAGCTATACTGCAGTCAAAGATCCGTAAATATCTAAATTTCATATTTACATTATGTATTTGATTAAAAAGAATATATAAAAAATGGATGTTAATTTGTATAAAATATAAATAATCATTTTAAGTTTCCTGTATAAAATATTTAAGCTCAGCTAAGAAAATATCATTGACCTTTTTATCATTTCTAACATGAAATTAAACACTTCACCATTGTTGACGATTTTTTTTTTTATGTGGTTTTCCAAATCCTAAACTTCTAAAACCATACCTACGTTTAAATATATTTATACATATATGGACAATAACCATACACCTTTAAAAATAAAGTAAAATCTCCTTGTATAAAATAAATAACTTGTATATATAACTGTAATAAATGTGGCATTATTTCCACAAAATAACTTATCTAATTAAGAAAAAAAATGAAAATTTCAAACTTTTCAAAAATAAAAACCAAAAAGTAGATTTCCTTTCCTGTTTATGTTAAAAATAAAATAAGAATTTCAATATATAAATCTACATATTTTTAAGTATGTATATGAAGGTATATTAATATTTGAAACAAGAAATATATATAATTGTGATCCCTTCAATTATTTCATGAATTGAATAAAGTCTATATTATTCAAAATTGTAGATGAGACAGAATCCATCAGTTTGATTATCATTGTTATTAATATAATCAGTTATTAAGAAAACAAAAAATAGAATAAATGTTATTCTAAATATATATTTTTATTTAGTATATATTAACAATAACATTAAACAGAGTTTGCATAAAATAATGAAAAAATAAAACTTGTAAAATATATCGTTCTCATCTACTATTCAAACAAAACAAAAACAAAAAAGTAATTCTAAATGTTCTTTCAAATGTAAATATTTGTATGAATGAAGTTGGGGTATTGTAAAGTGGAATATTGATGTGATAAAATATAAGATTTTCTTTATTTATTATTTATCTCAGTTTATAATAAATTTAAAATCTTTTATTTGTGACTTTATTTTTCATCTTTAAATTTATATATAAATATATATATAAAAGTGATAGCTGTAATAAAACTCTGTATATATGGATACTGCTGTATTGAGTTTCTACATTTCAATGTATGTACTCTGAACAATTTATACATGTTACTATGATGTTCTGCTGTATAAAGAAAACATTAATTAAATGAAAATTAAAAAAAAAAAAACTAAATAAAACATTTAAATATAAGAAACAAAAACAATTAATAATATACATACATATATGTGCCATAAATAGGATTTTGTTGATTAAAAAAAGAAACTGTATTTATCATTAAAAAAAAAAGTTTTATAAATAAATGATGTTATTTATTAATAATTAAATTATTTTTATGCCAAAAGTGATTAGAAACTTTATGGTTTCTAATTTGTCTTTGTCTAATATTAAGGGCTATTTTCGGAGTTTGCCTTTAATTAGTAACATCAAATTGGCGTCGAATAATTTTGTTGCTAAGAGCTATATCTATTTTTAAAACTTTATCTTAATTAAAACTCTTGTTTCACATAAAATATTTCAAAAGTAATAATAATAATAATAATAATTTGGATTATAGATTGGCGAGGAATCGGTCAAATAAAAAACAAACTCGTCTTGTTGCCAACGTTTCGACAAATTTATTGTCCTCTTCAGGGAGTGGCTATGCGGGTTGGTTGATTTACACAAACTACTCAGTATTTGTAATATCCAGGCCCTGAAGAGGACAATATATTTGTCGAAACGTTGGCAAGAAGACGAGTTTGTTTTTTATTTGACCGTTTCCTCGCCGATGTAGAATCCAAAGTTTAACGATTTACGGTCACGAAACCTTTATATTCATAATAATAATAATAATAAAATCAAGGAGGAATAAGACTTTTCGATAAATGTCTAATCAATGATGAATTCTAGTAAAGATAAAATTGATTTGATTCCAACTGAGCCACATTTTAGTCACTTGAAGAAAGAAACAAGAAGTTTAAAACATGAAATCATGGTGCTAAATACGGAAGTAAAGTGCTTAAGAATGCTCCATGATGTTCTTGAGAATCTGTGTATAATACCAATTTAACATTAAAGGATTTTCTTTTACAAAATAAGATTATCTTCACGGAATTTGGATGAGTAGTAAAAGTTGAAAATAGTAGACATTCGCACTCTGATAGCACTTCAAGAATTGGACTTCTTCAAGTTTGTGGAATGAGGAGAAGTGGTGTGTTTTAGTTTTGAATCATTACTAGTAGGGAAATCGAACAATATCATTTATTACCGATTCGTAGCTTAATCATCTTTAATGGAAAATTCTCGTAAAAAACCAAAATATTAACTCTCATGCGAGATTAGATCATTCTTTCTTCAATGGAAATATGTTTTCATGCGCGATTCTGTTGGCTTAACATACAAAGAGGAATTTGGTTCAGTGAAGATGAAGGAACATGCGCATTTCATTTATGTCGTCAGTAGATAACTTACTGAGTCGCCATTGAGCACCCTCTCATCGGCTTCTGTAATCGAAACACTTTTCTTTATCTTGTTATTTGAGAATAATCAATCTGCTGGCCAAATACTTGCTAATAGACTTCAAAAGGTAAATAACAGTTCAAAATTTGAATAATGTTAGTTATTCAATGAACATACTACTGATTGCAGTACATTCAAGGGAAGGGATTAGCTCTGTTGTTGGAGTATACACTAGATTCCAACTGGAGATCCCGGGTTTGAATTCAGCCCCTTAGATTTTGTTTTTTTAGGAGCTTCTTACTGCTCACTGTTCGGTGATTTACAGTGCTCTTTTCGTTACAGAGAACAGAGTGCCATGAAAAAAGATCCGAGCACCAATCACCTCAGTTGTTGACGCGCCTTAAATAAACAAAAAAATATAATTAAAATAACATTAGTTTTCTATCCTACGACAGATGTTGTATATGATTTATTATATATATTATTTTAAAGCCCCAAATATTTTACTCCATTGTTAAATCTCGAGGGGCCTAGTATTAGAATCGTCATACAAGAACGAAGAAAGAAACATCAGCACTTAAAAGCATATTAACCTTATTAATCGAAGTTTGAGGTAAATAAAAAACTGCAAACGATTTAATTCAAGTTAATTAATATAAGATTTATGTAGGAATAGTAATACTTTTAATGGCATTTTATTCCGTTTCGCATTAGATAGCGTTTAAAATAATATAATAAGATACTTTTCACAGCTTAGAGGTTTGCGGATCCTTGCAACATCTCGAATGACGAATTACTTTTCCATTGATTCTTTTTATGTCTCTTGAATGGCTTAAACTCTTTTAATTAGTATATGTATTACAGTCGCATGAAATTACAGAAAACTAATTATAAAGGAATAAAGACAGTTAATTGTACCTTCGATCACTAACAATTCGTTTTATTAACAATTCATTAACATTAATAATTCGTTTAACAATTCGTGATATTAATAAGTTATTGTAAATTAATTAAATTGCTATTTATGTTTTAATGAAACTCTGAACAATGTTTATTCTCTCTATTATAACTTTATTGATTTATTTGCATACATTAAATTTATTTGTTTATTCCATTCTAAATTAATAAAATAAAACATTTTTGTTTTTTAAATATTTTATGGACAATCATTGACGATCCTCAAATAAACGGTAGCAACACGCGGGACTGAGGATGCGGTTGTTCCTTTTCAAGTCCATTCATTAAATAATTAAATAATAAATAAAGTATGAGCTAAATAAATTTGTAAAAATATACAAATAATTTGTGAAATAAATTTTTGAGCGAACAATAGTTAACGCTCCTTTCTACGTCTCCAATCATACAATACACACTGATCTCAATATTCCTCTCGTTTCTGAAATAGCACAATCTCGCTACACAAAACTCCACTCAAATCTACACAGTCATTACAACCCTCTTATCCACAACATGTCTACCACAACACTTCCTTCTAATCCTCATCGCAGACTAAAGCGGCGGTGGCCACGCGACCATCTCAACACAACGCCGACCTCCTAGGATGGTTGCTGTGTAAGCTTGCCAATCAGGCGAACTAACGGCTTCCATCACTGGATGGTCGTCGTTCACTCCACTCACGCCTCTTGGCGCACATGCATATGCGCGCGCGTGTATGTAAGTGCATATATGTGCGTGCCCGTGTATCTGCGCCATTTCCTTACTCTCATCCCTTTTGCTTGTTATATCTATTATAGTTGCAAAATAAATAAACAAATTAAAAAAAAAAAAAAAAAAAAAAAAAAAATTTTTGAGCTATAATTTGTAAATGAACAATTTTTATCCTCAGTTAAAATAAAATACTCAAGGCTGTTTCTGATTCAGAAATAATAATTAATATATTTTATAATACACTTCTGGGTTGTTTTTTTAAACGTATGTACATACATTATCATGTGTGTACTATTCATGAAAAACATCTTATATGAATACAATAACCTTTCGAATAGCGGTTATTTTAAAAATTGATGCAGAAATCTGTGATTAATAGCAAAAAAGTAGGCCTCAAAACAGCGTCGGCATTATGAAAGGAATTCACCTACCATAAGAATATAATTGATCAGAATCATCAAATCCAGTACGATTTTTTGCAAACGTGTAATTTAATAATTAATTGATTTAAGAACTATATTCAAAAATATAAAATTTACATTATAAATAATAAAATAAAATAAAAAGAAGAAAATGGTATATGAGTTTAAATGATTGTTTGGTACCAATTTCGAAAGAAAGGATTTTCGTTTAACAGCCAGCGTGTTCAGCATAAGACTACCGTTACTTCGGGAGGCGATTCTGGGCATCATTTGCAACAAAAAATTCCATATAAACTGTGGCTCGATTCGGCTATGTTTTATAGATATTTTTAATTTTATGATTTTTCAAGGTACTATTATAGCTACAGCAATTTCAACGAGCTCATTAGAAAGAAGGTAAAATTTCCTTTTAAATAAGCTAATTTATATTTCAAAATTGACGTCATTTTTCTCAAAAATATTATATAAAATATTATATATGTATATAATTGTAAATACTAGTAATGCCAGTTAAAGATCTAAAAGCTAACTTAATAAAGCAATTGTGATTTTTATTCAATAAATGTATTCTTTTTAAAATGTAATTAAGTAAATAAAAAATCATAATTTTATTGTATGGTTTGATTAGGAGCGTGGACTTGTAAGAGAAGAACTTTTAAGATTCCCCATTAACGGTTGGTCTTATACAATTTTCTTGCTTAAAAATTAATTAAATACATATTTTTCCAAGGGTTTATCGTCCAAATATCGGAAACGTTTGCCGAAACGATGAAATCCAAATAGCTGATCTTATTAACAAGTTCAATAGTTTAAGCATTAAGAAAAATGATAAAGATTTTTTAATAATATTATTTTTTTTTAATTTCTTGCGGATATAATTAGTTTGTTTTATAGTAACTTTAATTATACTGGTGATTTTAAAATAACTCTTATTAGAACTGATACTGAATGGCCAGCACTTCGCTAGTAAATGAAATGGATACATCTAGTAATTAAATAATTCTAATAAAAACTTTTTGCTTGAGACGAAACTTACGTCAACAAAACAATCATACTTCTGACAATTTTATCGCTTTCTCATTTTTATTGCCCCTGTATTGCATTCTTTTACTAAAGTAACTGGCTAACCTTTCACACCTTCATCAATAGTTATTTGCTATAAATATTTCAGCCGGCATAAACAGAATCTATTTCATAGCAAAACTTCCGGCAGTTTGATGTTATGATTTATTCTCCTCAGTGCCCTTATAATAAATAATTTAATCTCTTAGAAATAAAGAATTGAGCGCGTGCTTCTCATTTACACTCCCATCCACATTTGAATTTTTTTTTTTTTTGCTGCTGATCAATCAATTCCAAAGAACGTCTTACAATCTATTTGTTTGAGATGATTTTTAAGTCTTAACCAGGAATATCGGTACACAACTCTGAACAAAATATGGAGAGTCCAAGGTAATAGACATGCCATTCAGTGAAGGGAACCCAGATCGGAAATTAGGTATACTTTAGAGGACAACAAGTAGAACCGCAAAGAAACATCTCTTCTGCAGTCGTAAATAAAGAATATTCTCCTATTTTAGAGAGGTGAACAAGAACGCTATTAAAGGACAATGTGGTTTTTGTTCAGTTAGAACCTTAGAGGATCGTAGCTTCTGTGAACCTTCGAAACGCCACTAATTCTGTACGTACTTACCAAATTTAAAATAAAAATATATACTGGTTTCTCTGTTTAAGAAAAAATAGGTCCAGCCAAATCATCACCCAAGATTTCAACCGTAACTTTGACCGCAACTTTATTTCGTTCAACTGGGAAATAAGGAACCGGTATTTCAATCTTTTTTTGGCATCTTGTTTTCAGTTGAAGCAGTGTGAAACCTCTTCTCTAATAGTCGTTCTACAACCAACATCTAATTTTTTTTTTTTTAAGTCAAGACAATAGAGTTTAACCTTTACACGACCTTATCCTTTATGTTGCTCTTTGACAGATTGGCGAACCATTGGATGGTTTTTGGGCGATATTAAGGTATCTAAAGTTGTAATAATTATCGCATGAATTTGGTATTTTTATGGGGATCGAAGCAATCTTAAATTGTCATGGAACTGTCGTAAATGTACAATATTTTTATCTTGTTTTTACATAAGTTTTAGAGCATAAAATTTTCTAGAAATTTGGTCCTATGCACATTTTGCATACAATCAACCGTTCTTGAGATAGAGCGTGAAGAGTGGGATGCGCTTAGCCGAATAGTAACGTTAGGTCTACTGCGTTATTCAGTACATAGTACATCCCACATACCACAAAAGATCACTCGTGTTGTAATTCGTTCCACGACGCAATTCTACATCGAACGAAGCAGCAGCAGATAGATTCGGCGATGGTATTCCCTATTGATAGAAAACTTTGTTCGTGATTTCTAAGCACAAATTTTCACTCATTATCAACTTTTCGTTGTAGATTTCCGCAGTGAAATCCATGATCATATTGGAATTCTCCTTGATATTCGACGTAAAATATCTTCAACCACGTGCGATTTATATTCTCCAACAACACTGTTTGAGACGAAGGAGAGCAGGCGGTCAATATGGTTGCAAACAATGCACGAATTAGATTTGGATGCCGATTTTTCCATTTTTTCTGAATCCGTATAGTATTGAGTAGAAAGTATGCGTTCTTTATTGTAATCTTGAACTCATTTTAAGTTGGTTGGAAGGGCGAGCTTTCACGTCGGAACTCTGCTTAGCTTCTATGCTATCGAGGGCGAAAAGTAAGCCCACTTTAGTCAACAGAAGTTCAGTTTAGTTTTTTTAAGTTTATAGTTCTAATGTCAAAAATTATTATTTTATCGAGAAATTAGAAAGGAAATTGGGCATGTTGTTCAATATAAATCCACCATTTTTTCAGTTTTTTTTTGGTTTCTTAACTTGCTCTTCTTTTCCCATATTTAGCAGCGCTATATTCCAGTCTTAATGGCTTGCAGTAAGTAGATGATAATTTTTAGGGTAGCTGTAGAAAGGAGTTAAGCTGATTCCGGAGGAGATTTCCTTAGCTAATCTACATCCACCACCCAACTAAATTTAGTTGTTTGCCTCATTCATTAAAGTGGGCTGAGTTTCTTCGTACAGAGAATAGTGATTGTTGATGTCGGTTATCGAAGTTAGTGCAACCTGATTATCAGTCAATATCACAGACCAGTGAGTTGTAAACTCTAAGCAAGTACGCCTTATCCACTTCTGGCATTGATTTTGGTGAGCTGTTTCGCTTGATTATTGAAGGCTATCTTGGAATTATTATTTACTTGACCCGTAAAACAATATTTGGCTTACTATATCTATAAGCTTATTATAAATTAAATAAAAAACCCAACGTAATTAGACTGAAGTATTATTGTGGAAGATTTACAATGAGAAATTTGGCATAAAATGTACTATTTTGCATGAATATTTTTCTCAGAATGTATTTATTGGCTAGAATATTTGATGCTTTAATTTTTTACTTCAGGGCGGAAACAACTTATAAAAGTATCTTAATTCTAACGGTTATTTTAATTTCAGCATTATTAATTTTAGATTTTATTAATTTATAAAAATAATTGTCACCCAATTTATTTGTCTGCAATTAGCCAATTAACCGGTTGCTTGAATTATTCAAATACAGCACAATGCTTCGACCAAAATTACTTAATTCTTAAATTAAACTAATATTAAACATTGCTTTAAAAATAACGTACATATTTTTATTTTTTACAAAATAATATATGTAACGCTGTGCCTGAGATACATTTAACTTAATGTGAAATGCGTGCATTAAACAATTGTTTTTAACATGCATACTCTCAAAAACATGTAACCTAATCTTTTTGTAGACCATGTATTTATGCACAAGTACATACGTTCCTAATCAATTTATTGCTGCCACTGGTTCGGCCAATGTGCCACAAAGTTTAGGTAATTATTGTTTTGAGTACGGTTTGCTCGGCTAATTATATATTCCGCTATATTTCTGAAAGTTTTCACTAATAAATGCTGCTCGTACAATATTTAGTCTGTTTAGAATGAGGAAATTAAATATAAATTGTTACCTTGTGTGAGATTGATGGATAAATTATGCATTTACCAAACTTTGATTCGTCCAGTTACAAAATATATTATAATTACCTAACTTTTCAGCATTATCGCATTTATTTACAGTTCTTCGAAAAAGAAACTAATGCTATAGATCCTATGCAACAAATTTTTGAACACTGATGTTGTTTTTTTTTTGGCGCATCAACAGCTGAGGTTATTAGCGCCCGGAGCTTTTTCCAGTGCACTGCCGGCCTCCGGACAGTGTTCTCTCGTTACAGACAACACTGTCCATCACCGGACAGTGAGCTGTAAGAAGCTCCTAGGAAGAGAAAATCTAAGGGTCAGCTGCTGGATTCGAACCCGGGACCTCCGCATGGGAGTCCAGTATGCTAACCTCATAGCTAATCCCTTCCCTTTAGGGTATTATTATTATTATTATTATTTGCCTAGCTGTCGATCTAGGGACTAGGTCATCATCGGGGCTTATTCTTATTATCATTGTTAACATCTAAGAATTTCTGTCCTGACTCTTTACAAGCAGACTTAAATAGTTCATCAATTTACCTAAAGCTCTAAAGGCGAAGAACAGTTATCTTCATGTAGACCCTCTGACGGCGTCCATGCTTCAGAATTATTCAATATATTCCACGAGTAATTTTATAGGTTATTATTACAACGAAATGAGAATTTGGTGAAGATTTTACTAAAATTAAATTTTTCTAACATTATTTTAAATCGAAGAAGGTTACTTATGGATTACCTTGCTTAAAAAGAGTGCTTACGCAATCTACTCTGAAGCGTAGCGTTTCATGGCTAGAGGAGGCTACCCAGGGGCAGAGACCTGCAGCATTGTTTTGGGCCCTTAATTGCGCTAATTTAGTTGCTTGAAGTAAATCGTACCAATGTCCTCTTGATTGACCCTTTTTTAAATGATTCTTTCATCTCTCCTTTTATCTTCACATTAACCTTTTGCACATACACCTTACTGCTGATATTTAATTACTTCCATCTTTGTTTACGCCTGTACCCTAAAATGAAAATGCCAAACGTCTTCATGCTCTAGTCCAGCGGTTCTCAACCTGTTGGTCGCGACCCGGGCAGGGGTCGAACGACCAAAACACAGGGGTCGCCTAAAGCCATCGGAAATATGTATTTTCCGATGGCTTTAGCCGCTGAGAAGCCGCGCTACCGTCTGCAGCAGCGCTATTCAGCTGGAACGCACGCCGTTATGGCGGATAATGTTATTTATTGGAATTAGTAATAAATATTTCTCAATATATAATTAAATATTGTTTTTGTGATTAATCACTGTTTGATTTGTAGCAATGAGAATACATAATGCATATCAGGTATTTACATTCCGAATCATAACTGTAGCAAAATTACAGTTATGAAGTAGCTACCAAAATTATTTTTTGGTTTGGGGTCAACGCAATATGAGGAACTGTATTGCGGGGTCACGGATTAAAAAGATTGAAAACCACTGCCTAGTCAGTCAAGTACTTACCCTGTAGAAACCAACAACCTCTAGGTTCCAGAGAACTAGTATTCCGCCGTCTGAAAACTAGTTCTGGCGAAGGGTCACAATGACAATAATCAAGATTGGGCTAATAATTTGATTTCATAATCATCCACGTGAATATTTTGTACAGCCCTGATGAGGCAGTAATTGATCTGTAATTTCTGGCTCTCCACTCATAATTTTTTTAAATAAAATTATAATTTCTCTACTTTCCAATCAACAGGTTACTCTTAATCAACCAATTTCTAATTAACAGTTGTACCAATACATTTTTGTATCTTTTTGGTTACTCCATTATACCTTTAATCTTTGATTAATTGCTGGCATTAATACTATTTTGGGCGCATCGACATCTAAGGTCATTAGCGACCCTAACTCTTGTTCTTTCTCCAGCGAGCTTCTACGTATTTAACGTCCATCAAGAGGTTGTTTTTGCCAATCAAGGCATAGTGAAACCTAGTTTACCTCTGTTATTATTTATTTATATTAATTTAAGGGCGGCACAACATATGAGTGGACTTTTTAGCCCACTGCCGGTCTCCAATGTTCTCCATGACCCGACAATGAGCGGTTAATGTAGTGGTTCTTATATTTTTGAAAAACGTGGGTTAAGAACCACTGGGTTAATGGCTCCTAGACAAAGCAATCCTATAGGCAGGCAACTGCACTAAAACTTTAATCCCTTCCTTAACCTCTGTTAATTTTAATTATTATTTTTAATATTATTAGAAATAGTGCTTTTAGTTGTGATGGTTTTTTGATATTTAATATTTACTTTTGATAATGTTCATATTAAATAAATTTATTATGAGTATATTGTAAAGATTCATTTACTAGACAAAGTGACAACGAAGGAAAGAAAAACAGAAAGAAGAACACCAAGACAATGAATTTGAAGGAAAGTGATTGTGACTCGGCGGATGGCAGTGGGTGTTGGCTGGCGGTCGATGGGATTAATTACATTTGGAAGAAGAGGCTGAGGGATTGTGAGAGAGAAATATGAGGCTCGCCGATGAAGGGTGGTGCCACAATCACTACCATTGTCCTTCGCTAGGAATCTCTATCCTGCAGGATTTCATTCATTCCAACAACTGGTTGCCTGCTATAATATTCCCATCCTACACTAACTTATCAGTCTGTTTGTATATATGTATATCTATATATTTAGCAAGTGAATGTGTGCAGTTTTTGGCATTTTTGTGTAAATGTTTGACAGTCTATAAATAATAAGTTAGAATTTCAGATAGCACTATTTTTTCTGAAATAAAAATGATCCAGAGAATGAAATTATAAATTATTTTTCTTGAAATATTCTGAAATTTCTTGTTTCGAAGATAACTATTTCAGATCTAGCACACAAGAGGTGCCTTTAATATCTTTTCTGGGCTCTCAATATCTCCAGGGCGATTATTTTTCATATACACGTCCAAAACCTCAATTGGCCCGTAAAGAAAAAACTACAATTTTAGTGGTTTGAGATCTGCAATCCCGTTAGCAGTCCGAGTAATTCTTAATAATAATAACACATTTTGTTTTGTGAATAATACATGGGTAACGTTTCGGCTGTTTTGCCATCTCTTCTTCAGACCTTTAAAGGAGTTTATATAAAAAAAAGAAAATAGAAGAAAGTATTATTATTTTATGCTTCATGTTTAATATACTAAATGCAAATTAGAAATGAAAATGATGAATTAATTCATAAAAATATTCATAAAGAAAGAGTGCAGCATATCTAATAAGATTAAGATATTTTGGTTAGTCAGGAAGAGAAAAACATTGCAGTAAAGTTAAAGAGTAATGAATTAATCAAAGAAACCTAATTTAAATGAAAATAAAATGCATCGCTTGCATCATTGACCATTGAACATTAGCTGCAGATTAACTGTAAACATTATGAACAATTCATTTTTAACTTTATGTAATGGCAGTAGTATTCAGGTAAGGAGGAAATAGGACGGACGTTATTTAGGCGCTTGCAGCTGGGGGCGGAGAAAACTTGGAGCAGTAAGGATAGCCGCCCCTTCTCCTACACAGAATCCGTCCACGACTGCAGCCATAAATTCTAAGTGGAAGTAAAAGGCAACAGTAAGGCTTACCATCCAGAATTTAAACAGGCTTTCCCTGTGCACCTCTGGCTCTAGCTTCTTCAACCACCTCCCTAACATTCAACATAATAAATAATAAACGCTAGAAATTTATAAAGCATTTAATTTACGGTAACTTACTATTCTTTCAACATTTCGGTCGTAAATTTGTAATCTTTGTTCTGTTCTTTTCATTGTTTTGTTTATTAAAATATCGAGTCTATTTGCTATTATTTGATGGAAGAACTTTATTTCATGTAACATTCTTATTTAGTACAAATTCTCTTCTTAATAATTGTCCGCAAATGTTTTGTCAAGGCTGATTGTATAATTGAATCAATTAGTTTCCATATTCTATCCCACCAGTGTCCGATAAGCTAAAAACAAATCTTTTTTTTGAGGTCGAACAGAAAATAGGTTCTTTACCAACAGGTTACAAATGCGGAAGTACTTTTCAATCTGAACTTACTTTCTGCCCGCTTACTGATATCACATTTAAAATTATGTTACCAAGTGTACCGAATTTAGGCTTCACTCTACGAGTTAGAAAATGGTAGTCTAAAAAAGAAAATAACAGCATTGCCTTTTAATTTAAACGCATTCAAATGAGAATGTGATACTGTTGATTTATAAATATTTAATTGAGTTTCATTTTTCTACGAATTATTAAAGTTGTACATTTTTAAAACAATATGCAGATAACCAGGAATACGAATTTTCCATTTTACAGTAACAAACGAAATTGATGAAAGAAGTAATTGAATAATTAGCAAATATCTTTTTTTAATTAGGGCGGTCCCCGAGCGCTAGCTCATACCCGCCCCACGTACACACCTCTACCGCTCAACCAAACGTCCACAGAATGAGCCCTCAATGCTCCCAGATCCCGTCAACAAACCAACAGCCATAAACAATCATCACAATAACAATAAAAGTATTAACAACAATCACATAATTACAAATAAATAAAACAAAATCAAATCACCAACCAACCAGATCTACGACTTCATCTGCCAACCACCGAGGTCATCCGCCTCTCAAAGGCCTCCTGTGCGAATTCGCGGAAAGCCACATACGCAGACGCGTTCTCCAGTAACAAGGGGGAAAACAGCTACGCAGAACGGGAATCCCACCCTCCGCCACATAATACAGCACAAATCATTATAAAGATCGCATTGCATAATAACGTGCTCCGATGTCTCTGGGTCTCCACAGGCGCAATATGGGTCCGTTGCTAAGCCCATCTCGAACATGATGGCACGCAACATACCGTGTCCCGTGACCAATCGTGCAACTGCATATGGCATCTCAGTGGAAAGCAGTCTCCTACCTTCGACAGCGTCAGGGACGAATTTAAATGGGCCAATATCTTCAAAAACACGAGATACTTATCGTTTGCAACGGAATCGGTGCAAGGAGTATTACTTTAAACAAAAAAAAAAGTATAATGAAGGGAGAGCAGAAACAATAATAACCAGATAAAGCTGAAAATAAATTTGAAGTTAAGATTAACGATCAAAATTAAGGAGAAATCGAAGTTGGGTCAGTGAGTATTGAAGGAATGAAAATACATACTTGAATTAATGAAGCAAGAGCGAGAGTTCGGTTAAGAAAATGACGGAGGTGGCAGAAAAAAGTTAATGAAGAGACAAAATTTGAATAAACTGGAAATACAGAATGTGTGGAAGATATAAAATAGGATGAGGGACACGAATTAGACGGAAAAGACGTCGAGACGATTGTAGGTGATTTTTCTAAGTCTTTAGGCTAGAGGGTACTTGCGCTTGAGAATAAAGGTGACAATAGTCGGACTGCGAAATACCAGCTATATCCGTAAAGGTAGAAAAAGTCGTCCCGCTCATTTCCGGTAGAAAGAGATTACAAAGAGATTACTTGAAAAATTACTCTTTCTTCTATATCTCTCTTCGTTTAAGTTTTATATATTTATATACACATACCTATAACAATGTTTTGTGTGAAGTCTAGAGAAGAACGTAGACGAGCGATCGTATTATCATGATGCCACTGGACCCTACTACTATTTCTAGTAAAGTTCTTTATCTGAAGTTAACCTTATATATTTCTTTCTCTCCATATATATGCAGACGATGCCATATTACCATATGCACTCCACTAAGAATATAAATTCACAATCTGCTATACTGATGTAAGGAGATTTTGATTTTGTTCATATTTTCAAACTGAGCGCATTATGTTAATATTTGTGAAACTAGAGTCTGTTCTACAAAAAATTTAAAAGGCTGTAATTAAGCGTTAGTTTAGCGCGGTAGCTTTCATTTAATCGATGGATTTTATTTTTTCCTACAGAATTAAAATTGTTTCACAAAATGTAATTACAATAATGTGTAATTTCATTTTGCTTCAGTGTCGAGGAGTAAAATTACATTAAGGTTGCATTTTCAATACAATTACGAATTCTCTAACAACCTCCTGGTTCCCCCAACAACAAGCCAAAAGAGGCTTATCGCACTAATCCTTGTGGTAGCCAAAAGAAGTGGCGTGTCAATGTTATACCACCCGTTTCAGATGGCTAGTTTTTTTTTTTTTTTTCTTAACCCCTACTTTATTGTGGCTTCACTACAACACAAGGCGACTTTCATGGTATCAATATGCGTTAATTTATTTCAAAATTCTGAGATTTTTTTCTAATAAAGTAAATCTCAAGAAATATCATCTAAAATGTTTATGGATTTTTCATAATTACTCATTGCAAAAAATCATAGCATTAGGGGAAAAAACGTAGAAACAGAGGAGAAAAAATTTCAAGGGACGTCTCTTTAAAATTTAATTTTATGGGTTTGGCATACAAAATTTAGCTATTGTATTTTTTTATAAGGAAATTGATGTAATTAAATAAATAATTCTGCATTCGCCTCAAAAGTAATAACATAGTGAGGTTTAGAAAAATAAATTACTCTTTAAACAAAAATATTTTAATCTCTAGCGTTCTAGCAAATATGTGGTTAAAACCTATTAAAAAAGTAATATTCAGATTCTAAATTGCTTACGTGAATATCAAGTTGAAAGATGCAATGAAAGTGCATGTTTTAACTGGGTGAATTTTCCAAACAATTATAGCCTAACTTTGTGCATGGTTAGTGGTGATGGAATTCTCTTTACTGTTTTCTAATAATTAATAGCGCGAACCTCACGTGTAGGGCAAGATAATGAAGCAATGTGACCTTGATCTGCCAATTAAAATTTCCCCGACTATACTAAGAGAATTTCAGACGGAGGCAAGGGCTGGGTGCGTACAGACTAGCGAGAAATGGTCAATGGAGGCGCATTAGTTCCTCCATTGGACATATGAATATCACAGACAAGGTCTACCCTTTGCCGGTTATAGACATGGTTGGGGACAGTATCTGTCCTAGATACAGTTTCAAGGCTCTATTTCAGGTGATCCTCAGATTGAGGACTGAATGGAGGGTAAACTGGAAAGAACAGTGCCGGAAGGGAGTCATGTGATTCACGGATGGCTCAAAGATGGCCTGAGAGACCGGAGCTGGAGTGTATGGGGCTAAACCTGAGCTATTTATTGAGAGAGCTCTTGGGAGATACGCCACCGTCTTTCAGACCGAGCTCTTTGCTATTAAAACTTGCGCTGAGGAAAATCTGCGAATGAATCTAAGAAATAGGGAGATTTGCATTTTTGCGGACTGTCAAGCTCTTACCTCCTTGGCTTGGGATTGTAAAAAGGCCCTAGAACAACTGGCTAGGCACAATAAAGTCCGATTGGAATGGGTGCCGGGCCATGTGGGGATTAAGGGGAATAAAATATTTGATCAGTTGGCCAGGAATGTAGCTAGTACTCCTTTCATTGGCCCGGAACCAGTCCTGGGAATCACTAAGGGTGCAGTTCGTGAGGCTCACAGAGATTGTATCTGGAGAGAACATGAAAAGAACTGGGTGATGCTTCCTGGGGTCAATCATGGCAAGAGTTTTATGCCCTTGCTGTGTAAACAAAGAGCCAAATTGACTCTGTGCACGGGCAAAAATCAGATTACTCTGATTACAGGCCTATTCACAGGGCAGGTTCAGAAAACACCTGCACAAGATAGGGCTCATCAGCAGGTTGTGCACAGATAGGGTTGTGCAGATTGTGCCAGGAAGAGGAGGAAACGGCCTGTCACTTGTTATTCGATTGCGTTGCAATCGAGAGACTGCGCTACGATATCTTTGGAAGTTTATGGCCAAGGGAGGTTGTAGCGCAGAAGGAACTGTTAGGGAAAGTACTCAACCTTTTTAGAAGGGGAGGTTTCATCTACTAGACTTAAAGGGGAAGGCACAATAAACCACTTGTGGCTGCGGTGCCGTGGGGCATAAGTCCCGTCCCGCTTTTAAAATCTAAATCTAATACTAAGAGAATCATTCCCCTTTCTGTAAGGTCCAAGGGTTTTCATGTAGTTTTTTGCACTATCAACACTTACGGTGTCAATTGCAAAAACTAGCGATTGCAACCAATCAAAAAAGATATAAATTTACCGTTTTTGTCCTCATCTTATCATAATCCCCACTCTGAGGTGATTATACCCAGATTTGCAAAGATTCTGTCGTTAGATCATATTATACTGTCAAGCGCCCTCTTTTTGCTTTGTGAGTTTCAGGGTTTTCTAATCAATTTATAATGTTCTAATTTTCTTTTCTTTTTCTATGCACATTTTGGAAATAAATACCAAAGTAATACTTTAGTAAATAATTTGTAGAGGATTCCCATGAGATGTGATTACAAGTAAAAATGAATAAATATTTGAGTGAATTGTACGTCTCTCTGTTTTGTTTTATTAAATTAAACAGTAATTAAGAAATTAAAACATTGTTTTATCTATCTTGGAAAAGTAAATAAATAAGAAATATACAATACATTTGAAGAAGGAGATTCTCAACCCTCGACCAAATGTCTGCTCGCATAACAATAACAATAGAAAAGATAAAAATAAAAAATAAAATAAAAAATAAGAACAAAAGATCGCTATTAAAAACGATAAAACTCTAAGAGTGGAATTATTTTTAGAAGTTTGCAAGTAATCAGTACTAATGACAACTAAAGACTGGAGTAATGAGGATTCGTGCCGCCAGATAGCACTTCAAGCTTTACAAGTGGCTGCTGCTTAGGAAGAAAACAGCACATCAATCTTCCAGCCATATTTTATCAACTGTTAACATTTTCAGCGCACTATCTTTTATTTTCCACGCCTCCAATCTCTATAGTCTATAGTATTTATTTATTTTAAAGTTCACAACTTCATCTCGAGAATCTGTTATTAAAAAAAAAATATTGAATTTTATATTTCTGCTAGTTAAAAAAAAAAAGTTAGGGTTGCAGCCTATAAAGCTGAATTTAGTTCTGATCTTTCTAAGATTGATGCAATATTATTGAAGTGAGGCTGTAATACTTAATCTAAAGAGAAAATTAAAAAAAAAATAAAATAAAATTCGTCTTTCCCTTTTCATGATGAGGCCTCATTTTACAGAAAGCATTCTATTGACATGGATTTAATTAAAATCTAGCATAAATCTAATCGCAAACCAAATTTGATATCCTATATAAGACTTTTTATTAATGTAAAATTTTCTCTTTATCAAATTTTAAAGTAAAACAAATATTATTTGTAACTAAGGTAAAAAGATTATTGCCATTTTTTTTTTTTTTTATTATTATTTATCCTTTTAATGTAATTTACACCTGTACCCACAGGGTACAATAGGTAAATGCGATAAATGTATAAACAAT
Organism: Rhodnius prolixus; assembly: GCF_049639745.1. NCBI lineage: Eukaryota > Metazoa > Arthropoda > Insecta > Hemiptera > Reduviidae > Rhodnius > Rhodnius prolixus. The sequence continues at coordinate 21,590,186 of NW_027411592.1, forward strand.
TAACGTGTCAAACGTGAATGACGGCCATCCAGTGATGGCCGCCATTAGTCACCCAGTTGGTCACGGGGCCAACGGCGCCTCAGCCGTCTTCGAGGATTGGAGGGTAGCATAGTTGTAGACAGGTTTTCAGCTAAAGGGTTGGGATGAAATGAGAGATTTTGATGAAAATTTTTATAACGGATTTTGGCAAGTTCAGAGATGAGTGGAATTTGGAGATCTGTATGGATTGTGTGGTTACTAACATAGAATAGTCTACTATGTGGCGGAGAATTTTAGATTGGAATGTTTGCAGTCTATTGATGTTTGATTTTTTAGCTGTTCCGTAAAGTTCGAGTCCGTAAGTTCATATTGGTGTGAGAAGAGCTGTATAGAGTCGTCGTTTGTTCTGCAGTGAGAGTTTTGAGCGTTTGTCGAGTAGTCTGGCTAGAAGTTTGTATCGTTTGTTTAGTTCGGTACGTTTAAGTCTTGTATGGGGGTTCCAGGTAAGTCTCTTGTCTAGGTACATTCCAAGGTACCGCACATGGTCGGCTGGTGGGATAGGTGTATGATGTAAGAAGACAGGTGGTGGAGTTTGACGTTTGAGTGTGAAGACTATGTATTTAGATTTAGTTGGGTTAATTTTTATACGCCAGTTTTCTAACCAAGGTTCCATTGAGTGAAGGTGAGACTGTAGAGAGCGTACTGCGAGGATAGGGTCAGAGTGTGTGGAGAGAATGGCAGTGTCATCAGCGAAGGTGTAAATAGAGGTATTAAGATTAGAAGGTAAGTCGGCAGTGTAGATTGTGTAAAGTAGAGGAGCTAAGACACTTCCCTGTGGCACACCAGCAAGGGACAGGATAGATGGAAGAGTGAGTAGTGCCTTGAAGAACTTGGAAGAATCTGTCAGAGAGATAAGAGCTGAGTATGAGGTAATAAGTGCTAGGAAGGATGCGTTTGAGTTTACATAGTAGCCCATCGTGCCAGACTCGGTCGAAGGCTTGCGATACGTCAAGGAATACTCCAGCGCAGTATTGTTTTCGCTCGAGTGAAGAAGCGATGGTGTCTACATCACGATGGGCCTGCTGGATCGTCGAGTGGCAGCTTCTGAACCCAAACTGATGGTCCGGTATAATTCCGAGAGATTCTGTAATTTCGCGGAGGCGTGGTAACAGAAGTCTCTCGAATATTTTGCTCAAGAGAGGCAGTAGGCTTATCGGTCGATAAGAAGAAGGTAGTTGAGTCGGTTTGTTGGGCTTAGGTATCATTCGAACTGTAGAAAATTTCCAGAGTATAGGGTAGTAAGTAGTTCTGAGAATAGAGTTGTAAATTGCCAATTTAAACATTTTTTTTAATTTGTACCTGGGACTTAGTCAGTTGGTGCTTTATTTTGCAAAGTTCCTAATTTATAATTTACTGAAAGTAATGCATAACAAGACGCAAACTAATAATTATTTATGAATAATTCTGAATTCGTATTACAATAATTTTGTTACGTTTCGTTTTATCATTAAATTCATAAATTCGCCCTCATGTTATTTTTATTGTATTTTACAAAAAGATTTTATTGTATTTTAAAAACATTCGTTGTAAAGTCAATGTAAGCACCATTTATATGTATATTTTAAAAACTGTAGAAGAGTTAAAACTTCTGTAGCAAGGCTTTTGAACTTTGTAAAGTGCGTAACTGACTGCATACCTTTTCAGTCAAAATTCAGGAAACGCCATGGTAGAGTTAAGAATTCTGTCTAAGTAACTACTTAGCTGTATCAGAAATTCGCTTACATCCTTCATCAAACCAGGGTTTTTCAAAATTTAATGCATTAAAAGTAGTTATCACGATTAAATTTATTTTATTCAGCACAAGATTTATCAGGGAAGGGATTAGCTATGAGGTTAGCATACTGGACTCCCACGCGGAGGTCCCGGGTTCGAATCCAGCAGCTGACCCTTAGATTTTCTCTTTCTAGGAGCTTCTTACAGCTCACTGTTCGGTGATGGACAGAGTTGTCTGTAACGAGAGAACACTCCGGAGGCCGGCAGTGCACTGGAAAAAGCTCCGGGCGCTAATAACCTCAGCTGTTGATGCGCAAAAAAAAAAACAAGGTTTATCGACAGGTTATCGTAAACAAACGGATGCGGTCTAAATGGTAAGCACTCTATACGTAAGAAGATGGCAAGCATTCATGCTTTGTTGCAGAGGAAAGTACGAACTTGGAGTAGTGGGTAAGGTAGACAATAATCGGCTTAACCCACCTTCCGGACTACAGTGCTCTCTAGCTGATAAGGTGTAACCACATCTTAGTTTATACTTAACTGGGGATTGATGTTCAAGTTGGTCTGTCTCAATATACTCTTTGATATATGCTACACCGTTGCTCATTTAATGCTACTCGAGTGTGTTCCCACAAAAATTTACCCAATTGTCGAGTCAAGTAAGGCTGAATACTCCTGGACCTCCATTAAGGGTTCAAACATTTGCTGTTGCGATTAGATTATCGAAACAAAATAAATTAAGTTCAGATTTCGATTTTACACTTTTAATTTTTGTATTTTGATGATCATATATACGTTCAGCTGCGGTCAGCCGTACACTTATAAGACTACGATCTCCAATGACCTCCAGAGAATAGAGGTAGATCCGCAATAATATTTCATTAGTCTCATTAGTATTAGAAGCATTACTTTGATTTTCACTTAGTATTTCTCGCGAACGTGCGGATTTCCGGATCTCCGCTGGAAATATCTGATTTAAGGTCTCCTAGGCTCCAAATAAAGATTTTTACAAATTGGAATGTGTGTGTGTGTGGGTGAGCCCACACAGTTTTTCACATTATTTGAACCAAAATAGTTCAAAAACAGAAAATTGCATCAGTTCAAATTTGACTTTTCGAATGGGTGCCGCGATGGAAGCCAATAATGAGCTAAAATTAGCCAACCGTAAGTGCCATGCAGTGTAACTGTGTTATGCTTGATGAAGTTAGAATAGCGACGTAGATACGAGCGGTTAATTTTTTTTGTTAAAAAGTATAAAATATACAATCATAAATTAAGAACTTATGGAGTCAACATTTAAGAAAACTTTAAAATAACTAATTATATGAATAAAATAATTAATAGTCACCAGCTATTCGCAACTATAGAAGTACAGTCGAGCCTCCCATAAAGGACACTCTCATTAGCGGCCACCTCCATTTACGGACAGTTTTTGGATTTCCCCGTTTTCCCCCTATACACTTTCTATATAAAAGATCCACCGTCTAACTAACACTCTATATAACATTGATTTTGGGGAACGGTTTGACGCGGTGATAAAAAAAGTTATATTTGGATAAAAAATACAATGTAAGTTTATATTGCTATTTGTTTTTATGATTTTTATATAGTTATCAGAGAATTGTTTAAATAAATAGTTATTTATTTAACAAGTGCGTAAAGTAGTACTTTTCCTCATGCGAGGCAGGGTTTGCACGCACGAGCGAGCTAAGCGAGGCGAGTGCAAGTGCAAATTGCCGAGTGTGAGGAAAATACTTTACCCTCGAGTTAAATATTATATTTTTTCTGCAACCATTAGGGTTATTAACTAAAAAAAAACTAAACAGGAATCACTAGAATCCATTTTAAATTTCTATAAGGTAACACTATAACCTTTTTAACTGTTATAATTAAAAATATCTAATTATTTATTAAAGTATTATTTTTATTTCTATATTCCTTTCAATTTTTATTTTATTTTTTTAATATTCGTTTTTTAATTATTTAGATAAAATAAATTTAAATAAGCTTATTAAAGTTTTACAGAAAATATTTAATAACAATACTTCTTATATCAAGGAAGCACAATAAAGTTTTTCCACTCACTAGTGAGGAAAGTGACACTAATGGGAATTTTTCCCCACTAGTGAGGGAAGTTGGGAATTACACAGCTGATTTTAATTGAGTAATGAGAACATTCCTACATGGTTGCAGAAAAATATTATTTTTTAGTATGATGATAATTTTACCATAAATTATTGTTATGAATAAATGTGAAGATTATTATAAAAATTATTAATTAAGTCAATAATATGTAGTTTTTTGATAAATTTTTTGGATAATTAAGAAAAATTTGATGCATATCATATAGCTAAATAATTATGCAATTATATACATTGTTAAATCTATAAATAATAAACAATTTTTAAATAGAAGTTTGAAAAAAAAAACCATATTTTTTCATGATGAAACTGGCCTACACTCCTTCTAACGGCACCTCCAATCAGTGGCCACTTTGCTTTCCCCCGCCAGTATCCGTTATTGAGAGGTTCGACTGTATATAACAAGGTCGATAATTACAAAGAGCTTTTGACAAACTGGCAGAATAACAGCCAGCTGAAAGTAGACGGCTGGTTTTTCATGAAATGTGCGTCTACTGGGTTCATTGTGGGGCTTACTCCCGGGCAGAAACCCTAAGGTAGTTGGGTAAATCTACCCATTCTTTTCTTCTACCTGTTAACTTATCATTCTTCGTTTCAAAAGTTTCAATTTCTGAATTTCAATTTTGAATCCTGTGCTTTTCATTTGAACAATGAAATTACAGTCACTTCGCTGAATTGATTTCTCAGTTTTTGGCGATTTTTCAAAAATTGCTATAAAGATTTTGTTTAAACATTCTTTCACTCAGTGCAAACATCAGTTCTATCATATAAATTTTTCAGAAAATTGCATTTAAAGGCTGTTCAGCAGTAGAGGTAGTGTTGAGCGTTTCTCGGAGTGCCATTTAACTGAAATTTATGAACTCATTCCTAGCAATAGCAAGAATTTATCATGTAAATAAATTTAAAATTTACAAAGTGTCTTTTTACAAAATAAATACATTTTTGTTGTTCTTAACGATTTTCCGCTCACTTTTTATATTTATTTATTTATTTATTTTATTTAAGAAAATTTTATTACTCAAACAGCAATAAAAGAAAGACGTGTAAGTATATTTCACCAGATATTTTTCTTGCGGTTTTGTATATTGAAATATTCCTGAACTTTTTAATCAAAATTCCAGTTCAATCAACGTTGTAGAGAATTAATTAGAGAGTAATTAACTAAATGTCCCCAGCATGGACTTGTAAATTATTTTTAAATATAAAAATAACCTATTTACCTTTCATATACTAACACTTTACCTACTTCGTGACTTAACAACATTAAACAACTCTTAGATAAATATCTACAACTTTACTGGTCATTTCAAAACTGTTCCCTTTTTTTTCTTCTACTTGGTTTGTCCACTTACATGAGTTGGATTCGGTAATCTTAGCCTTGTCACGAGAATATTGCCAACTTTGTGTGATACACGTGCAAAAAGCGTGAGTTGGCGTCTCTGGCCTGTGGCTAATTTTTAATTAAGCCGCATAAATCACATTCTTGATTGAGACAGCATTTTAATTTTTTTATACTTAAAATTGTTTGTGGAAGTGGTTCAATTTGAAAAATTTGTCATTTCATTGACACTTTGCACTCAGAATTTAAACTTCAATAGAGGGTCGGCTCTTTGTTATAAGCTACTTTTCTTTGTTTTGTTGTTGTTGTTGTTGTTGTTGTTGTTGTTGTTGTTGTTGTTGTTGATTTTATACAGAAAAAGTTGAGGCGCCACGGTAGCCGAGCGGTTAGAGGCGAGACCTGCAAAGTATTAACTTTGGATTAATGTATTGTGGTACTAGGTTCGATTCCTGGTCTACGCCTTGGATTTTATTTAATGGTTAATATGAGAACTTTGTAGTAAATTATGTTTTCTAATCGCCTCCGTCCACGACACCTAATTGGTAGTTGGACGTTAAGCCCGCCTGAAGAAACAGGCATTACTTTACTTCTTACAGAAAAAGTTGCCTGTAAACAAAAAAATATTGTAAATGCAATACAAAGTTTTAAAAAAATCATTGGAATCATTGATTTTCCAAAAACCTGTAATCCTCTTAATTCTCCTCCATATTTGGAATTTCAATTTCACATCTAATTCGTTTTACGAATTTTATTTGAAGCGGATTTCATGACAGCCGAGCGGTTAGAGGCGAAGCCTTCAATAGTAAGATGTGTAAAATGGTACTGGGTTCGATTCCCGCACTAGGCCTTTGATTTTATTGAATAGAGAAAATGAAATTTTGTTTAATAAAGTTAACAAAATAGTTGGATGCAAAGGCCAAAAAGCTGTTAGTAATAGACCACGTTTATTTTGTAACAGCGCTACAGAGGACGTCTTCCCAGAATTTATTATTTAGTTATAATAAAGGTTTCAGATCTTGGTATATTCAAAAAGCTAGCCAAGTCAAAAGGAAACCGTAGAAGCGAATTTACAGAAAATCTCAAAAAAACTGGAAAATTGTTTTGAAAAAGATGCACTTCTAGACGGCGTTTTTGTCCAAAACGTTTTGGTCAAGTCCAACATTATTACCTAAAGTAAATATCACATTTGCACTATCTGCGAATATTTGTTTTAGATTTTTAATCTTTATACCACACTTCACAATCATATAAATCAAATATAATTTGATCTATATTTGATTTGCTATTGATTTGTTATTGACTTTTTTTCGACTCGGGTGGCTTCAAAACGGTACTTCTTTTGTGAATTCACTTTCCAAAATATGATCGCAATGAATCGTCTCACCTATTTAATAAGAGAAAATAAAATACAGAAGTATTTAAAAACAGACATTACAAGGAACAGTAAGTAAACAAAATGTTTGTGTAATGAAAAATGTAAAATAATCTCAATACTAAGTCACAATGCATTTAGAGCAGCTTTTTGGTTATAGCAATTTCTGTCTCTTCTTCGCCTTTATGTTTGGAGTTGGATAAGCTAACGTGTGACAGAAGTAAACAAACAGATTTCAAAATTTTTTCTACTATGCATGTTATTATGTAACATGTTTAATCAATCTAAATCAACGTCTTTCGTTTTATTTTCTTGGTCATCTAGGCTCTGGAGTTTTTCTTTCTTGGGGTCCATCGGAAATTCACAATAGTAGAGGGAAAATGGCGGTTCTGGCGCACCTAAAATGTGCACTTTTTTGTGCAAGACGGCCGCAATCCCCACTCCGCCCAACCAAACCACGACCATCATTATTGAATAATCAACGAATTCGACGAGAGTTTAGGCCACGCCCCCTACCCCCGCCCAATTGATCAATCATCGACATACCTAAATTGTGCAAGATGGCCGCTCTCCCAGGCAATCCGAAATCGACGACATCACCTTTACCCCCACCCATTCTTAATCAACCAATCAGCAAATTCGAATACACCGCCCCCGGCCACACCTTTCTTAATCAACAATCAGGAACTAAGACGACAGCTTTAGGCCACGCCTCTTTCCCCACTCTCCTTAATCAATTAATCAGCGAATTCGATGACACCAACTTTACCCCCCTTCTTAAACGACCAATCAGCGAATTCAACCATCACCCCCCTTTTTCTGTAGGAGTTATACTAATGGATCTGTACTCAAAAAAACTATAGCAAACTACTCAGTAAAACAGAATGTGTAAGAGCAGAAGTTCCATTCGAATAATCTGTTGTTTACTGTAGGCCCCATTTCACAGCAAAACCATGAACCAAAAAAATTTCAACTCCCAATTTTTTCTCAACTAATGGACTGTACTGAAGAAAACTATAGCATAATACTCAGTAAAACAGTGTGAAAGAGGAGAAAATTTGGGGCCCTTATAACTCCCACAGTAAACAACAGATTATTCGTATGAAATTTTCTCCTCTTACACCCTCTGTTTTACTGAGTAGTATGCTATTGTTTTCTTGAGTACAGATCCATTAGTTGAGAAGATATTGAGAGTTGAAATTTTCTTGAGTGATGGTTTTGCTGGGAAATGGGGCCCTTACAACTCCTACAGTAAACAACAGATTATTCGTATGGAACTTTCTGCAATTACACACTCTGTTTTACTGAGTAGTATGCTATAGTTTTCTTGAGTACAGATCCATTAGCAGAGAAGATATTGAGAGTTGAAATTTATTTGGGTCATGGTTTTGCTGTGAAATGGGGCCCTATTAATTCCCACAGTAAACAACTGATTTTTCGAGTGAAATTTTCTCCTCTTACACACTTTGTTTTACTCAGTAATATGCTATAGTTTTCATGAATACAGATCCATTAGTTAAGAAGATATTGAAAGTTGAAATTCTTTTGGGTCATGGTTTTGCTGTAAAATTGGGCCCTTGTATCTCCCACAGTAAACAACAGATTATTCGTATGAAACTTTCTGCTCTTACACACTCTGTTTTACTGAGTAGTATGCTATAGTTTTCTTGAATACAGATCCATTAGTTGAGAAGATATTAAGAGTTGAAATTTTTTTAGGTCATGGTTTCGCTGTGAAATGGGGCCCTTATAATTCCCACAATAAAGAACTGATTATTCGTGTGAAATTTTCTCCTCTTACACACTCTGTTTTACTGTGTAGTATGCTATAGTTTTCTTGAATACAGCTCCATTAGTTGAGAAGATATTGAGAGTTGAAATTCTTTTGGGTCATGGTTTTGCTGTAAAATTGGGCCCTTGTATCTCCCACAGTAAACAACAGATTATTCGTATGAAATTTTCTGCTCTTACACACTCTGTTTTACTGAGTAGTATGCTATAGTTTTCTTGAGTACAGATCCATTAGCAGAGAAGATATTGAGAGTTGAAATTTATTTGGGTCATGGTTTTGCTGTGAAATGGGGCCCTTATAATTCCCAACAGATTATCCGTATGAAACTTTCTGCTCTTACACCCTGTTTTACTGAGTAGTATGCTATAGTTTTCTTGGGTACAGATCCAATAGTTGAGAAGATATTGAGAGTTAAAATTTTTTTGGGTCATGGTTTTGCTGTAAAATTGGGCCCTTGTATCTCCCACAGTAAACAACAAATTATTCGTATGAAATTTTCTGCTCTTACACACTCTGTTTTACTGAGTAGTATGCTATAGTTTTCTTGAATACAGATCCATTAGTTGAGAAGATATTGAGAGTTGAAATTTTTTTGGGTCATGGTTTTGCTGTGAAATAGGGCCCTTACAACTCCTACAGTAAACAACAGATTATTCGTATCAAATTTTGTGATCTTACACACTCTATTTTACTGAGTAGTATGCTATAGTTTTCTTGAGTACAGATCCATTAGTTGAAAAGATATTGAGAGTTGAAATTTTTTTGAGTCATGGTTTTGCTGTGAAATGGGGCCCTTACAACTCCCACAGTAAACAACTGATTTTTCGAGTGAAATTTTCTCCTCTTACACACTTTGTTTTACTCAGTAATTTGCTATAGTTTTCATGAATACAGATCCATTAGTTAAGAAGATATTGAAAGTTGAAATTTTTTTAGGTCATGGTTTCGCTGTGAAATGGGGCCCTTATAATTCCCACAATAAAGAACTGATTATTCGTGTGAAATTTTCTCCTCTTACACACTCTGGTTTACTGTGTAGTATGTTATAGTTTTTTTGAGTACAGAACCATTAGTTGGGAAGATATTGAGAGTTGAAATTTTATTCGGTCATGGATTTGCTGTAAAATTCGGCCCTTATAATTCCCACAGTAAACAACAGATTATTCGTATCAAATTTTGTGATCATACACACTCTATATTACTGAGTAGTATGCTATAGTTTTCTTGGGTACAGATCCAATAGTTGAGCAGATATTGAGAGTTGAAATTTTTTTGGGTCATGGTTTTGCTGTGAATGGGCCCTTATAATTCCCACAATAAACAACAGATTATTCGTATGAAACTTTCTGCTCTTACACACTCTGTTTTACTGAGTAGTATGCTATAGTTTTCTTGAATACAGCTCCATTAGTTGAGAAGATATTGAGAGTTGAAATTCTTTTGGGTCATGGTTTTGCTGTAAAATTGGGCCCTTGTATCTCCCACAGTAAACAACAGATTATTCGTATGAAATTTTCTGCTCTTACACACTCTGTTTTACTGAGTAGTATACTATAGTTTTCTTGAATACAGATCCATTAGTTGAGAAGATATTGAGAGTTGAAATTCTTTTGGGTCATGGTTTTGCTGTGAATGGGCCCATATAATTCCCACAATAAACAACAGATTATTCGTATGAAACTTTCTGCTCTTACACACTCTGTTTTACTGAGTAGTATGCTATAGTTTTCTTGAATACAGATCCATTAGTAGAGAAGATATTGTGAGTTGAAATTCTTTTGGGTCATGGTTTTGCTGTAAAATTAGACCCTTGTATCTCCCACAGTAAACAACAGATTATTCGTATGAAATTTTCTGCTCTTACACACTCTGTTTTACTGAGTAGTATGCTATAGTTTTCTTGAGTACAGATCCATTAGTCGAGAAGATATTGAGAGTGGAATTTTTTTTGGGTCATGGTTTTGCTGTAAAATTGGGCCCTTATAACTCCCACAGTAAACAACAGATTATTCGTATGAAACTTTCTGCTCTTATAGACTCTGTTTTACTGAGTAGTATGCTATAGTTTTCTTGAGTACAGATCCATTAGTTGAGAAGATATTGTGAGTTGAAATTCTTTTGGGTCATGGTTTTGCTGTAAAATTAGACCCTTGTATCTCCCACAGTAAACAACAGATTATTCGTATGAAATTTTTTGCTCTTACACACTGTTTTACTGAGTAGTATGCTATAGTTTTCTTGAGTACAGATCCATTAGTTGAGAAGATATTGAGAGTTGAAATTTTTTTGGGTCATGGTTTTGCTGTAAAATTAGACCCTTATAACTCGCATAGTAAACAACAGATTGTTTGTATGAAATTTTCTGCTCTTACACACTCTGTTTTACTGAGTAGTATGCTATAGTTTTCTTGAGTACAGATCCATTAGTTGAGAAGATATTTGAGAAGTAGAGGGAAAATGGCGGTTCTGGCGCACCTAAAATGTGCACTTTTTTGTGCAAGACGGCCGCAATCCCCACTCCGCCCAACCAAACCACGACCATCATTATTGAATAATCAACGAATTCGACGAGAGTTTAGGCCACGCCCCCTACCCCCGCCCAATTGATCAATCATCGACATACCTAAATTGTGCAAGATGGCCGCTCTCCCAGGCAATCCGAAATCGACGACATCACCTTTACCCCCACCCATTCTTAATCAACCAATCAGCAAATTCGAATACACCGCCCCCGGCCACACCTTTCTTAATCAACAATCAGGAACTAAGACGACGGCTTTAGGCCACGCCTCTTTCCCCACTCTCCTTAATCAATTAATCAGCGAATTCGATGACACCAACTTTACCCCCCTTCTTAAACGACCAATCAGCGAATTCAACCATCACCCCCCTTTTTCTGTAGGAGTTATACTAATGGATCTGTACTCAAAAAAACTATAGCAAACTACTCAGTAAAACAGAATGTGTAAGAGCAGAAAGTTCCATTCGAATAATCTGTTGTTTACTGTAGGCCCCATTTCACAGCAAAACCATGAACCAAAAAAATTTCAACTCCCAATTTTTTCTCAACTAATGGACTGTACTGAAGAAAACTATAGCATACTACTCAGTAAAACAGTGTGAAAGAGGAGAAAATTTGGGGCCCTTATAACTCCCACAGTAAACAACAGATTATTCGTATGAAATTTTCTCCTCTTACACCCTCTGTTTTACTGAGTAGTATGCTATTGTTTTCTTGAGTACAGATCCATTAGTTGAGAAGATATTGAGAGTTGAAATTTTCTTGAGTGATGGTTTTGCTGGGAAATGGGGCCCTTACAACTCCTACAGTAAACAACAGATTATTCGTATGGAACTTTCTGCACTTACACACTCTGTTTTACTGAGTAGTATGCTATAGTTTTCTTGAGTACAGATCCATTAGCAGAGAAGATATTGAGAGTTGAAATTTATTTGGGTCATGGTTTTGCTGTGAAATGGGGCCCTATTAATTCCCACAATAAACAACTGATTTTTCGAGTGAAATTTTCTCCTCTTACACACTTTGTTTTACTCAGTAATATGCTATAGTTTTCATGAATACAGATCCATTAGTTAAGAAGATATTGAAAGTTGAAATTCTTTTGGGTCATGGTTTTGCTGTAAAATTGGGCCCTTGTATCTCCCACAGTAAACAACAGATTATTCGTATGAAACTTTCTGCTCTTACACACTCGGTTTTACTGAGTAGTATGCTATAGTTTTCTTGAATACAGATCCATTAGTTGAGAAGATATTAAGAGTTGAAATTTTTTCAGGTCATGGTTTCGCTGTGAAATGGGGCCCTTATAATTCCCACAATAAAGAACTGATTATTCGTGTGAAATTTTCTCCTCTTACACACTCTGTTTTACTGTGTAGTATGCTATAGTTTTCTTGAATACAGCTCCATTAGTTGAGAAGATATTGAGAGTTGAAATTCTTTTGGGTCATGGTTTTGCTGTAAAATTGGGCCCTTGTATCTCCCACAGTAAACAACAAATTATTCGTATGAAATTTTCTGCTCTTACACACTCTGTTTTACTGAGTAGTATGCTATAGTTTTCTTGAATACAGATCCATTAGTTGAGAAGATATTGAGAGTTGAAATTTTTTTGGGTCATGGTTTTGCTGTGAAATAGGGCCCTTACAACTCCTACAGTAAACAACAGATTATTCGTATCAAATTTTGTGATCTTACACACTCTATTTTACTGAGTAGTATGCTATAGTTTTCTTGAGTACAGATCCATTAGTTGAAAAGATATTGAGAGTTGAAATTTTTTTGAGTCATGGTTTTGCTGTGAAATGGGGCCCTTACAACTCCCACAGTAAACAACTGATTTTTCGAGTGAAATTTACTCCTCTTACACACTTTGTTTTACTCAGTAATTTGCTATAGTTTTCATGAATACAGATCCATTAGTTAAGAAGATATTGAAAGTTGAAATTTTTTTAGGTCATGGTTTCGCTGTGAAATGGGGCCCTTATAATTCCCACAATAAAGAACTGATTATTCGTGTGAAATTTTCTCCTCTTACACACTCTGGTTTACTGTGTAGTATGTTATAGTTTTTTTGAGTACAGAACCATTAGTTGGGAAGATATTGAGAGTTGAAATTTTATTCGGTCATGGATTTGCTGTAAAATTCGGCCCTTATAATTCCCACAGTAAACAACAGATTATTCGTATCAAATTTTGTGATCATACACACTCTATATTACTGAGTAGTATGCTATAGTTTTCTTGGGTACAGATCCAATAGTTGAGCAGATATTGAGAGTTGAAATTTTTTTGGGTCATGGTTTTGCTGTGAATGGGCCCTTATAATTCCCACAATAAACAACAGATTATTCGTATGAAACTTTCTGCTCTTACACACTCTGTTTTACTGAGTAGTATGCTATAGTTTTCTTGAATACAGCTCCATTAGTTGAGAAGATATTGAGAGTTGAAATTCTTTTGGGTCATGGTTTTGCTGTAAAATTGGGCCCTTGTATCTCCCACAGTAAACAACAGATTATTCGTATGAAATTTTCTGCTCTTACACACTCTGTTTTACTGAGTAGTATACTATAGTTTTCTTGAATACAGATCCATTAGTTGAGAAGATATTGAGAGTTGAAATTCTTTTGGGTCATGGTTTTGCTGTGAATGGGCCCATATAATTCCCACAATAAACAACAGATTATTCGTATGAAACTTTCTGCTCTTACACACTCTGTTTTACTGAGTAGTATGCTATAGTTTTCTTGAATACAGATCCATTAGTAGAGAAGATATTGTGAGTTGAAATTCTTTTGGGTCATGGTTTTGCTGTAAAATTAGACCCTTGTATCTCCCACAGTAAACAACAGATTATTCGTATGAAATTTTCTGCTCTTACACACTCTGTTTTACTGAGTAGTATGCTATAGTTTTCTTGAGTACAGATCCATTAGTCGAGAAGATATTGAGAGTGGAATTTTTTTTGGGTCATGGTTTTGCTGTAAAATTGGGCCCTTATAACTCCCACAGTAAACAACAGATTATTCGTATGAAACTTTCTGCTCTTATAGACTCTGTTTTACTGAGTAGTATGCTATAGTTTTCTTGAGTACAGATCCATTAGTTGAGAAGATATTGTGAGTTGAAATTCTTTTGGGTCATGGTTTTGCTGTAAAATTAGACCCTTGTATCTCCCACAGTAAACAACAGATTATTCGTATGAAATTTTTTGCTCTTACACACTGTTTTACTGAGTAGTATGCTATAGTTTTCTTGAGTACAGATCCATTAGTTGAGAAGATATTGAGAGTTGAAATTTTTTTGGGTCATGGTTTTGCTGTAAAATTAGACCCTTATAACTCGCATAGTAAACAACAGATTGTTTGTATGAAATTTTCTGCTCTTACACACTCTGTTTTACTGAGTAGTATGCTATAGTTTTCTTGAGTACAGATCCATTAGTTGAGAAGATATTTGAGAAGTAGAGGGAAAATGGCGGTTCTGGCGCACCTAAAATGTGCACTTTTTTGTGCAAGACGGCCGCAATCCCCACTCCGCCCAACCAAACCACGACCATCATTATTGAATAATCAACGAATTCGACGAGAGTTTAGGCCACGCCCCCTACCCCCGCCCAATTGATCAATCATCGACATACCTAAATTGTGCAAGATGGCCGCTCTCCCAGGCAATCCGAAATCGACGACATCACCTTTACCCCCACCCATTCTTAATCAACCAATCAGCAAATTCGAATACACCGCCCCCGGCCACACCTTTCTTAATCAACAATCAGGAACTAAGACGACGGCTTTAGGCCACGCCTCTTTCCCCACTCTCCTTAATCAATTAATCAGCGAATTCGATGACACCAACTTTACCCCCCTTCTTAAACGACCAATCAGCGAATTCAACCATCACCCCCCTTTTTCTGTAGGAGTTATACTAATGGATCTGTACTCAAAAAAACTATAGCAAACTACTCAGTAAAACAGAATGTGTAAGAGCAGAAAGTTCCATTCGAATAATCTGTTGTTTACTGTAGGCCCCATTTCACAGCAAAACCATGAACCAAAAAAATTTCAACTCCCAATTTTTTCTCAACTAATGGACTGTACTGAAGAAAACTATAGCATACTACTCAGTAAAACAGTGTGAAAGAGGAGAAAATTTGGGGCCCTTATAACTCCCACAGTAAACAACAGATTATTCGTATGAAATTTTCTCCTCTTACACCCTCTGTTTTACTGAGTAGTATGCTATTGTTTTCTTGAGTACAGATCCATTAGTTGAGAAGATATTGAGAGTTGAAATTTTCTTGAGTGATGGTTTTGCTGGGAAATGGGGCCCTTACAACTCCTACAGTAAACAACAGATTATTCGTATGGAACTTTCTGCACTTACACACTCTGTTTTACTGAGTAGTATGCTATAGTTTTCTTGAGTACAGATCCATTAGCAGAGAAGATATTGAGAGTTGAAATTTATTTGGGTCATGGTTTTGCTGTGAAATGGGGCCCTATTAATTCCCACAATAAACAACTGATTTTTCGAGTGAAATTTTCTCCTCTTACACACTTTGTTTTACTCAGTAATATGCTATAGTTTTCATGAATACAGATCCATTAGTTAAGAAGATATTGAAAGTTGAAATTCTTTTGGGTCATGGTTTTGCTGTAAAATTGGGCCCTTGTATCTCCCACAGTAAACAACAGATTATTCGTATGAAACTTTCTGCTCTTACACACTCGGTTTTACTGAGTAGTATGCTATAGTTTTCTTGAATACAGATCCATTAGTTGAGAAGATATTAAGAGTTGAAATTTTTTCAGGTCATGGTTTCGCTGTGAAATGGGGCCCTTATAATTCCCACAATAAAGAACTGATTATTCGTGTGAAATTTTCTCCTCTTACACACTCTGTTTTACTGTGTAGTATGCTATAGTTTTCTTGAATACAGCTCCATTAGTTGAGAAGATATTGAGAGTTGAAATTCTTTTGGGTCATGGTTTTGCTGTAAAATTGGGCCCTTGTATCTCCCACAGTAAACAACAAATTATTCGTATGAAATTTTCTGCTCTTACACACTCTGTTTTACTGAGTAGTATGCTATAGTTTTCTTGAATACAGATCCATTAGTTGAGAAGATATTGAGAGTTGAAATTTTTTTGGGTCATGGTTTTGCTGTGAAATAGGGCCCTTACAACTCCTACAGTAAACAACAGATTATTCGTATGGAACTTTCTGCACTTACACACTCTGTTTTACTGAGTAGTATGCTATAGTTTTCTTGAGTACAGATCCATTAGCAGAGAAGATATTGAGAGTTGAAATTTATTTGGGTCATGGTTTTGCTGTGAAATGGGGCCCTTATAATTCCCAACAGATTATCAGTATGAAACTTTCTGCTCTTACACCCTGTTTTACTGAGTAGTATGCTATAGTTTTCTTGGGTACAGATCCAATAGTTGAGAAGATATTGAGAGTTGAAATTTTTTTGGGTCATGGTTTTGCTGTGAAATGGGGCTCTTATAATTCCCACAATAAACAACTGATTTTTCGAGTGAAATTTCCTCCTCTTACACACTCTGTTTTACTGAGTAGTATGCTATAGTTTTCTTGAATACAGATCCATTAGTTGAGAAGATATTGAGAGTTGAAATTTTATTGGGTCATGGATTTGCTGTAAAAGTCCGCCCTTATAATTCCCACAGAAAACAACAGATTATTCGTATCAAATTTTGTGATCTTACACACTCTATTTTACTGAGTAGTATGCTATAGTTTTCTTGAGTACAGATCCATTAGTTGAAAAGATATTGAGAGTTGAAATTTTTTTGAGTCATGGTTTTGCTGTGAAATGGGGCCCTTACAACTCCCACAGTAAACAACTGATTTTTCGAGTGAAATTTTCTCCTGTTACACACTTTGTTTTACTCAGTAATTTGCTATAGTTTTCATGAATACAGATCCATTAGTTAAGAAGATATTGAAAGTTGAAATTTTTTTAGGTCATGGTTTCGCTGTGAAATGGGGCCCTTATAATTCCCACAATAAAGAACTGATTATTCATGTGAAATTTTCTCCTCTTACACACTCTGGTTTACTGTGTAGTATGTTATAGTTTTTTTGAGTACAGAACCATTAGTTGGGAAGATATTGAGAGTTGAAATTTTATTCGGTCATGGATTTGCTGTAAAATTCGGCCCTTATAATTCCCACAGTAAACAACAGATTATTCGTATCAAATTTTGTGATCATACACACTCTATATTACTGAGTAGTATGCTATAGTTTTCTTGGGTACAGATCCAATAGTTGAGCAGATATTGAGAGTTGAAATTTTTTTGGGTCATGGTTTTGCTGTGAATGGGCCCTTATAATTCCCACAATAAACAACAGATTATTCGTATGAAACTTTCTGCTCTTACACACTCTGTTTTACTGAGTAGTATGCTATAGTTTTCTTGAATACAGATACTTTAGTTGAGAAGATTTTGAGAGTTGAAATTCTTTTGGGTCATGGTTTTGCTGTAAAATTAGGCCCTTGTATCTCCCACAGTAAACAGCAGATTATTCGTATGAAACTTTCTGCTCTTACACACTCTGTTTTACTGAGTAGTATGCTATAGTTTTCTTGAATACAGATCCATTAGTTGAGAAGATATTAAGAGTTGAAATTCTTTTGGGTCATGGTTTTTCTGTAAAATTGGGCCCTTAATAACTCCCACAGTAAACAACAGATTATTCGTATGAAACTTTCTGCTCTTACACACTCTGTTTTACTGAGTAGTATGCTATAGTTTTCTTGAATACAGCTCCATTAGTTGAGAAGATATTGAGAGTTGAAATTCTTTTGGGTCATGGTTTTGCTGTAAAATTGGGCCCTTGTATCTCCCACAGTAAACAACAGATTATTCGTATGAAATTTTCTGCTCTTACACACTCTGTTTTACTGAGTAGTATACTATAGTTTTCTTGAATACAGATCCATTAGTTGAGAAGATATTGAGAGTTGAAATTCTTTTGGGTCATGGTTTTGCTGTGAATGGGGCCCATATAATTCCCACAATAAACAACAGATTATTCGTATGAAACTTTCTGCTCTTACACACTCTGTTTTACTGAGTAGTATGCTATAGTTTTCTTGAATACAGATCCATTAGTAGAGAAGATATTGTGAGTTGAAATTCTTTTGGGTCATGGTTTTGCTGTATAATTAGACCCTTGTATCTCCCACAGTAAACAACAGATTATTCGTATGAAATTTTCTGCTCTTACACACTGTTTTGCTGAGTAGTATGCTATAGTTTTCTTGAGTCATTAGTCCATTAGTTCATCTTGAGTTCTTGAGTCTTGATCCATTAGTTGAGAAGATATTGAGAGTGGAAATTTTTTTGGGTCATGTTTTTGCTGTAAAATTAGACCCTTATAACTCCCATAGTAAACAACAGATTGTTTGTATGAAATTTTCTGCTCTTACACACTCTGTTTTAGTGAGTAGTATGCTATAGTTTTCTTGAGTACAGATCCATTAGTTGAGAAGATATTGAGAGTTGAAATTTTTTTGGGTCATGGTTTTGCTGTAAAATTAGACCCTTATAACTCGCATAGTAAACAACAGATTGTTTGTATGAAATTTTCTGCTCTTACACACTCTGTTTTACTGAGTAGTATGCTTGAGTACAGATCCATTAGTTGAGAAGATATTGAGAGTTGAAATTTTTTTGGGTCATGGTTTTGCTGTGAAATGGGGCCCATATAATTCCCACAGTAAACAACAGATTATTCGTATGAATCTTTCTGCCCTTACACACTGTTTTACTGAGTAGTATGTTATAGTTTTTTTCACTACAGTTCTATTAGTCGAGAAGATATTGAGAGTGGAATTTTTTTTGGGTCATGGTTTTGCTGTAAAATTGGGCCCTTATAACTCCCACAGTAAACAACAGATTATTCGTATGAAACTTTCTGCTCTTATAGACTCTGTTTTACTGAGTAGTATGCTATAGTTTTCTTGAGTACAGATCCATTAGTTGAGAAGATATTGTGAGTTGAAATTCTTTTGGGTCATGGTTTTGCTGTAAAATTAGACCCTTGTATCTCCCACAGTAAACAACAGATTATTCGTATGAAATTTTTTGCTCTTACACACTGTTTTACTGAGTAGTATGCTATAGTTTTCTTGAGTACAGATCCATTAGTTGAGAAGATATTGAGAGTTGAAATTTTTTTGGGTCATGGTTTTGCTGTAAAATTAGACCCTTATAACTCGCATAGTAAACAACAGATTGTTTGTATGAAATTTTCTGCTCTTACACACTCTGTTTTACTGAGTAGTATGCTATAGTTTTCTTGAGTACAGATCCATTAGTTGAGAAGATATTGAGAGTTGAAATTTTTTTGGGTCATGGTTTTGCTGTGAAATGGGGCCCATATAATTCCCACAGTAAACAACAGATTATTCGTATGAAACTTTCTGCCCTTACACACTGTTTTACTGAGTAGTATGTTATAGTTTTTTTCACTACAGTTCTATTAGTCGAGAAGATATTGAGAGTGGAATTTTTTTTGGGTCATGGTTTTGCTGTAAAATTGGGCCCTTATAACTCCCACAGTAAACAACAGATTATTCGTATGAAACTTTCTGCTCTTATAGACTCTGTTTTACTGAGTAGTATGCTATAGTTTTCTTGAGTACAGATCCATTAGTTGAGAAGATATTGTGAGTTGAAATTCTTTTGGGTCATGGTTTTGCTGTAAAATTAGACCCTTGTATCTCCCACAGTAAACAACAGATTATTCGTATGAAATTTTTTGTTCTTACACACTGTTTTACTGAGTAGTATGCTATAGTTTTCTTGAGTACAGATCCATTAGTTGAGAAGATATTGAGAGTTGAAATTTTTTTGGGTCATGTTTTTGCTGTAAAATTAGACCCTTATAACTTCCATAGTAAACAACAGATTGTTTGTATGAAATTTTCTGCTCTTACACACTCTGTTTTACTGAGTAGTATGCTATAGTTTTCTTGAGTACAGATCCATTAGTTGAGAAGATATTGAGAGTTGAAATTTTTTTGGGTCATGGTTTTGCTGTGAAATGGGGCCCATATAATTCCCATAGTAAACAACAGATTATTCGTATGAAACTTTCTGCCCTTATACACTCTGTTTTACTGAGTAGTATGTTATAGTTTTCTTCACTACAGTTCTATTAGTTGAGAAGATATTGAGAGTTGAAGTTTTTTTGGGTCATAGTTTTGCGGTGAAATTGGGCCCTTTTAATTCCCACTGTAAACAACAGATTATTCGTATGAAATTTTCTCCTCTTACAAATTCTGTTTTACTGAGTAGTGTGCTATAGTTTTCTTGAGTACAGATCCATTAGTATAACTCCCACAGCAAATGAGGGGGTGATGGTTGTATTCGCTGATTGGTCGTTTATGTGATGATTGCGACCACACATCAACTTCAAAACCAACTTCCGCCTTCAATCATCATCATTCACGGTGTCCAACAATTGCAGTTTGATTGACACAATATTGGCGTAGTTTTCCATTGATTGCACTGTTCTTTATATTACTAGAGTGTCGCCTAGAGTGTGTATGAGATAAAAATACCCCCCACTGGCCGATATGTTGTTTCCTGCAGTGTATGTAAATACACAAAGTGTAGCGCTTGTACAAACGAAAGTTGGCTAGCTGGAAAAAGTTAACTTCGCCACTCTCATGTTTGTCCAGACAGTAAGCACGTCAGCAAGCCTAACATCGGAATACATAAAGCTCAAATATTCATTGTTGTGACCCCGGCCGTAGAAGCTCACGGATCTAGTAGCTCCCTTGGGATGTGCTGGCCACAAATACTGCCCGCCAGTAACATGCATATATTAATTATTGAACCAGCTTGGTTCTTGTCATTTCCCATACTTATCAATTAACATTTTAACAATTAATTGTCTCTTTATAAAAAGGCAATACAAATTTATTTAATGAACAGATACAATTTAAAAAAAACTTTTATCCAATAAATGATTTCAATAGGGAATAAATGAGATGTACCTGCAAAAATGATTTGACTCCACTTTTTGAAATACCTTAAATTTAAGTGTCAAAGCACTTGATTCAGTCCATAGCTTTTTATATTTATAATAAACCCAAACAATATTAACACCATTAAACGACGAAATATTTTGGCCATTAAATGACAAATAATTTATTTCAGTAGCAATTTTGATTAACTCCGTGCTCTAAAGTAAATCGTTGCAATAATTTAACTCAAATTTAGTATCAGGCGCTGAATAATAACGGTAAATTTATTTGAATTTATGTTATAATCAGAATTACAAAAAACAATGTACATTATTTCATCGCATTTCTTCACGTACTGTTTAAAGGAGTCAATTGAGTTGGGCAGTGAACGGCTCAAATATGACCCTATTTTATTAAAGATTAAACGACACATCCCAATTTTTATAAAGCAGATTCTATCTTGAAGAAGTAAACTTTGAATTAATTCACTTTCACATTACGTTAATCTGGATTAATGGAATCCCAGAATGCGATATGGATGTGTTAGCAGATAACATTTATCTAAGATATGCGCTAAAAGTGGAGGACATAATAATATGTTGCCAGCTGAATCTGTTAGCACAGATAATATGGCACGCGCTATCCTAGAAGACGATACGGTGATTTCATCCACTAGTTCCACATTTCCCACGGAAATGTCCTGCGGATCTTGAGGATGCCTTGTGACATTGTGGCAGCTCGATTTTCGGTTGCATTAGTCTTGATAGGCCTGTCCAGAAGAAGAATAACGATTGTGGTTAACTCTTGGAATATAAGAGCTCCAGGAAATAAGCTGGAATAACATTATTAATTAGATGATATTGCTCAGGCAACCTCTTCCTGCCCAAAATTTATTTTGTTCCTCTAGAAAGAAATAAATTTAAAATTCTTTAGCTGATAAGTGTGATACTGTGCTTTATTTTATGCATGCCACGTTTACTCTCCGGCGGGGCTCCTGTCCACCTGTCCTCTTCAACAGCAATCCTCTTCCTAGTACAGATCTGGTGCGCTACCTTGGGCTCTACATAGACAAACGACTCACGTGGAACTCACACACTAGACTTAAAAGACAAGCAATGACAAAACGTGCGAAACTGCTCTACAGACTTCTTGGACGACGCTCTAAATTACCCATTGAACTCAAACGCTTAATATCTTACAACACTATTCTCAAACCTATGTGGACTTACGGACTAAAGCTGTGGGGTTCTGCCAAACCTACAAACATACGGACAGTACAAACATTTCAGACAAAACTCCTCCGACAGATGGGTGACGCTCCTTTCTACGTGACTAACCTCACCCTTCGCAACGACCTTAACATCCCCTTTATAGACCAACTCGCCAAGACTAAATAACAAAAATTCCATACTGCTCTCTCGACTAGCTCTAATCCTCTTGTACTGTCTCTCGCTACCTCTGACATCCCTAATACTCTTCGCCGACTGAATCGCCAATGTCCCCGCGACTTCCTTGTAGGCTGAAAACCTAAACGCCATTATTCTTCTATCTCTCCTCTATCCACACATTCTCCTCTCTCCTATAGAGAGTGCTACCGCTGGGTAGTTTCTCTCCTCCTGCTCTCCTCCCGCACCAGTTCATCATACTCTTCTCATTTACTGATTGTATACAGATTGTAAATTACATATAAATTTTTAATAAATTTAAAAATCTACAAGTTTTATTTTTTATATAAAAGCTGTATTTTTAGGCGTAATCAGAAGCGACGGTGATGCCAAAACACAGTAACTCTTTTAGGTTCCACAGGTTTCTCTTTTGTGAGATATTTTTTTTTGAAACCAAAAAATAATCACATTCATAACAAACTATTTTTAAATGTTTTTCCTGTAAAAATTTTGTTTTTTAAAAATCTTTTTTATTCATTAAACGTTATCTTGAGAAGAAAAAATAAAATAAAAATATAGTTTGAAGGTTGTTAATAAATAATCGCTTAATTAAAATCTCAAGGAAGCATACAGTATATGCCACATACTACATTGTGTTTCTGCGCTGTGAAAGTTTGTCATTTTCAAATAAATTTTCCAACATAATTTATAATTTAATATGCTAATTTAAAGTCAGTTAGTGTATAAAGTTAGGGTGTACAATAAAATATTCATAATATGATCTCTACAGCTTGCATACACACTCCTCCATACTAAATAGTCGTTGAAGATAAAAATACCAAAATGTTTGACTTGAATATGCTGAGAACGACTATTTGAAATGTTACTACTCCACATAATACGCTACCTACATTTGTAAAGAAATATCGTTCCACGCATTATGTTTATATGTTAATAATGCACAATTCTGTACTATAGTGTATGGTTGTTGTGCTGAGCGTGTAGTTGATGCTGCGATGATCTATCGATGATGTGTATAAAAGATACAACATCTCCGGGAAACTACATTTGTTCAACCTCATTCTGTTGAACCTTTTGTCGGTTTAAACATTAGCTCAACTATTTATCATTTTTCCCTTTTGTTCATTGAGCGAACATGTGCTTTCCATATTACTTCCTCAAATAATACAATGAATTAGAAGTTAAGATAGCACTATTAGTTACACTACTAAAGCATGGCTGCTTAACGTTGAGTTGTAAGCAACACAGCTTTTCGATAAGTATGAAGGATATTGAAGTTTAAAAAATGTGTTTGAAGGTAAAAAACCAAAACAATAAAAACGCAGTATTTGTGATTAATGAATCGCCAATCTCCTTATAGTGAACAGTCATGATCAACTGTAATTGATTCCAATAAATGTAAAACGCTGCTCCAAATCGCTCAAGTAAGTCCTAAGTTAACTGGAGTTCCTCTCAGAAGAAAATGGAACCACCGTCCCTTCCAAAATGTTCCCTATACTGTTCGGCATTGAATGTTTACTCTATGTCATTAGTTTCATAGTGTGCTGTTGAATGAAGGATCCAATGACTCCCTTACATCTTAGCTTTAAAGCAATCTTTCTGCGAACTACGATGTCCCCTTTGTGTACCTCCTCGAAGCATTTACAACCAATTTTCTTCACTCCACAGATAGACTCAAATTCAGAGCTCATTTTAAGAAACGCTACTGCTTCGTTGACGAACACACGATATCAACAAAGTGGCAAGATCGCAATTTCGCTCTTTAACTTCAAAGTAGTAGAAGTATAAAAAGAGAAAATCAAAATAAACAAATAGAAATTTTTTTTTATTATTAAAAACCGTATCTATTTGTTAAAAATAGCCATAACTTTTATTTTACTAAAAAATACTTCTTTTATATGACCGTTAATAATACTGGGTGTCAAAAATAAATAAATAAATATCTACTGGCATTTATGGAACTCACAAAGTTGGTCCAACTGAGAAAGTAGAAACTGCTAAGTCGAATCCATTGTTGGTGTTTGCGTTCTGAAGTCAAGAATTAAAATACTGAGTCGTAACTCAATTTAGCTGGACAACACCTACGTGAGCAGTTTTGTCAAGCCGGTATACCCGGCTGACATTTAGCACCAAGTTGCACACAAAACATTTGTTAGAATTAGCCGTACACAACAACGCCTTTCTTACACTAACGTTAATACTATAACCACAAAACATGTATCAACCTATCAACTACAAACTTTGGAAGAAGGTTACTATATAGCAAAAATAGCAAATAAAACCTTTCTATCAACAAACTTCTCTGCATCTCTGTTCGGCGCACAAATCTCGATTATATAGTGGGCCAAGGTAATAATACTTATTGAATTAAGGTAATTAATGTTAGATTCCAGCAGAATCTGGGCTACAGTAATTTTGGGAGCAGCTTTCATTACAACTTTATTGGAGAGAGCAGAAATAAAAAATGTAAAAATCAATCATTTCTTTTTTATGAACACTTCTTGTCATCAATTTGAACAACTTACGTCCTTAAAAAATATTTCAACACTTTCAGAGCTGAAAATTGGATTCTTGATCGGTAAGATCACACACAACATTACAGCATTTACCTCACCAGCAGCATTAATCAAATATTTTAAACTTTTTCTGATTTCGGACAGCACTGCTCCCCGAACGGGCTTAGAAAAGAAGAAAGCCTTAGAAAAGCTTGCTTTTACACGCTCTTTGGAACTCAATTGAACTTATGTTTCTACCTAGTAGGAGCTAAACGAATTTGAGCCACTACATAATGGCTACTCTACTATTCTATGCTAATCTTTAGAAATTCAAATTATTTTAGTAACGTAAAATAAAAAAGCATAATTCTAAATATTTTGTTGTCATAATTTATTTAAATTAAATAATAATATGAAAATTAATTGTATTTAAATAGCCAACAAGAAACTCAATACATCTGTATTCGTAAATAAATATGTTACATATATATGTATACATAAAGGGGGTTACTGAAAGAATAAAGGGTTTGAAAAAGTTAAAGTTCATTTTCTTTTGGTTTTTTCTTTGTAAGCTGTAGATTGAAATGGTTACGTATGAAGGTCTAGCAACAAGGGAAAACTCCCTGAGTTCTTTTATTCTAGTGAAATATCAACTATTAAACTCAGAGAAAATAGCGGTCATATTTCAGTAATAGAGTATTACCTCTACTAGAGTGTTAACTATTAGATAACATGTTTTGGGTAAACTAATCGCACGGTTTAAATAAACTGATTCAGTCGGCAATCTCCTGGGAAGGAATACTAGGCGCATAGACCGCACGGTGGAAGCTGTTAGACAGCGTTATTAAGAATCCATTTACTCCTGATTCCGAAATTGGATTTAAAATATTTTCCGAACCAGATCCAAACAAACCCAGCTTTACTACGCCTCAACAGTGCCTACAGTACGCCATTCGATTTCATCATCTAGCTAACTACTGTGTGAATAAGTTTATAATGAGTGATGAGGCTCATTTAATCGGATACAGTAAAAAAATAATACTGCAGATTTTAGGATCCTACGGAATTACATCAACAACAATCGCATCTCCCAAAAATGCACTCTTTGTTGCGGGATTTGAACTAAATGAGTAAAGGACTGCTCCTTCTTTGGAAATGCAAATGCTCAGCCAGTAGCAAATCAACAGAACCCGTCTTCGAATGAGATTTGTAAAAAGTTTACGACCAGGTAGAAGATAACTAGGATGCATGGTACCAACTAGTTGGACCTGCTGCACCCATTGCCAGGGCGACATGGACTTCCTGCTAGAAATTGTCGGTGAAAATAATTTCAAAAAATGATTCATTTGTTCGGTCTTCGATTTAATTTATTAGAAACTCCCATAATTATTTTCAAGTCAAGTGGGGTCACTTGAATGAACGGGATTATGTAAATAGTACTGGAACAATTCAAGAACTTAAGGTGAACATTCGAATGAAATTCAACATTAGGGACGTGAAACGTTGAATACGTACATTGAAAATATATGAAAAGAAAAGTGCACTGAAAATAGCTTCGGTTGCCGAAGTTCTTTGTTAAAGCACTTATGTATGTTTCTAAATGTCTTATAAATCCAAAATGTTGCATAAAATAGTCAAAATTATGTCTAAAATATCTGTGTGCAGAATTAACATTTTTGAAATGATAGATTTAACAACATCTCAATGTTTAATATCAAAGTGATAAAAAACGTAAAGGAATATAATCTTCTTTAAGCACTACTAGAATTCTAAGTTTACAATCTGTCTACTGAAATCGCCTTACATCGTGTTTAACAACAGTGATCTACAAGGTTGTTTTGTCTTACTTGTAGTGTGGATAGCAGGGTACGATGTTGTCATTAGGATTGCAGAGTTCAATGTTTAGGATTAAATAGGATTTAGTTTCACAAAGCCTTTGGTAATTCTCAAATGTAAATTATATTAAGACTATAATTCTCGAATTCCATCAGACAAATTTTGGGGATCTAGTTATTGTTCAGAAGATACAGAGAACTTGCTTCCATCTCCACACCACAGACTAACATCCTTAATTATAAGGTTATCAATTTCCTCCCAAGAATATTACTCGTATATCTTAGTTCTATTTTTTATTAATATATTTTTCTTTACTTCATCAAACTCGAAACGTTTTGTCCAACAGGGTCATCATCGGATAATCTGATCAGGGTCATCTGTGGATTTCTCTTTTATATATTATTTTAAATCGCTTTACTTTCTCATTTATTGTTTTATTCAAATTTTTCTTATCACTTTATAGAATTTTTTATTATCACTTTTTATTGACAGACCGATTGCTAAGTCGAATTTTAGGGTAAAAGGGATTTTTTAGATTTTCAGGGATTTTAGGTTAGACGAAAAGATTAGTTACTTTTTTGGTTGTATTTTTTCATTTCCTTATCTTTCTTTATACTAAGAATAGCTTATCTTCTCTTTAATGTCGTCTATTTTTCTGTTTCTATTTTGTTGGCATTCTGTTTTTACTGTTTAAAAGTAATCGTCTATTTTTTCAGGCGAGGCTTAACGTCCAACTACCATTTAGGTGCCATGGACGCAGGCGACTAGCAAACATATTTTACTGTAAATTTCTTTTATTAACCATTAAATAAAATCCAAAGCCTAAGACCGGGAATCGAACCCAGTACCACAATACATAGCTTCGCAGGTTATGCTTTTACTGTTTATTTTATTATATACTGTTTATATTTTTCAATCAAGTACTTTCTTAAAAAACGAACAAAAAAGCAAAAGAATAGGTGTATCTTCGCTGGTTGGCTTCTCAACTCATTGAATTTAATGACAATCATTGAATTAGCACAGACGTTGCATATTCCATTTTCAATGTACAAGTTTATGTGAACATTAGTACAAGGTGTATACTAGTAACTTGAGCAAATATCCAGTGGAATATTTTAAATTCGTAAAACGAACAAAAAACGTATATCTAAAATTTCTCCAACCCAGAACAATATATTTAAAATGAAAACTTGAATTCACCATTCGATAAGTCAGGACATACGATGTTTATGATTCATGCTGGCAACAATGCAGCAACATTGGATTCCCTGAACCGGCTCCTTATCAGGTTACAAATTTCAACCTCCTCTCGTCCTGGTGACTGACCTTTCTGAAAATAACATGTTAGGGGACATGAAAAAATGAAATTTATTTGTTAACTCCCTCTGATGCCGAATGATGTTGGATGTTGTTATCAATATCGTCGTTATCAAAATTGTTTGGAGTAAAAATGATTTCTATTTCTTTAAAGTTTTTTTGGATTAGCGTTACTTTTTATGACAACTTCTTTATTAATTGTTTGAAAGTAAAACTGTTTTAAGGGTTAAAAAAAGCAATTAATGACAGAAAATTGCTATAACAAAATCTCATTGTCAGTGAAGTGAGATTGTAAAGTGAGAGGAATAAGTAAATAAGGAAAGAGATAAGCCTGGTCTGACATTCAGAATTCCCACGCTGAAACCCTGAGTTCGATTCCATCTGCCTGGAGTCCTCAGATTCCTCTCTGACTGGAAGCTTCTACAGCTCATTGTCCAGTGATAGTAGGGAACATTGTCCAAATGCCGGTAGTGACCCGGAAAAAGCTTTACGTGCTAAGATGACGCCCAATTCTTTTATAAAATGAAATAAAATCACAGATAATAAAATTATCCGAACAGTCTTCACCAGAACTCAAATTGTGAAGCCTCAAATCTTGTTTAAAAAAAAAAAAAAAAATCTAAAACTAACAATGGGTATGGGCTTGATAACCTAAAACAGCGTTTCCCAACCTTTTTTGGCTCACGTACCACTTGTTAGTACGAGTACTCGTACATCATGCTAATTTGTAATACTTGGTAAAAATTATTGTATTTCGTGAAATTTGTTATTCCGAGAGTCTTATTTCATTATTATTATCTTTATTTGTATAGAGATACAATGTATCTGTTACAAAGGAGTTCCAAGTTCATGTTCACTTTATAAACTTTGTAAAGTGTAAGATCTTAGTTTTAAAACTTTTTTTAAATAATTAAAAATTGCATAGATACTTTTCTCTTCAAAATTATTCTATAATTTACAAAGATCTTCTTTAGGATTATTATATTTGAGAACAAATCTTCTAAATTAATTTCTTTTAAGCATTCAACTACCTGTAAGTACCAATTAAATTTAATGCTGCTTGGATAGAGCTTACTCATTACAATCAGTCTCTTTAAGCATAATTATAATTTAAGTTCTGTAACATGATGATTCTATTAAATTTTCTTTATCTTTTATTGATAATGATGTAGCTTTTCCTACATTTTCTTTATCGAAGCGGTTTAAAATTTTCGGATTTTGGAAAATAAAAGACAATTTTAATCCTGTTAAAAGTGCTATTATATTTTTTCGTATATCTTAAGACAGACTAACCTTATTACTGTAGATATTAATTAAAAGATTTTTTTATGAATTGTAGGAAAAAACGTTTCTATGATATTTTTATGCTTTGATTTTTTGTTAAATTTTTTATGTCCGCCATTACTGATTATTTTTCGCGTACCACAGGTTGGGAAATGCTGACCTAAAACATGGGAAATTAAGTAAATATTGGTAAGATGACCAATCGTCCTCCATTAGGAAGGACAGTTCTTTTGTATAATGTCCTCGAACAGTGTCTTGTCCTCCTTTTCGATATATTAAAACTAATCTATTAATCTCTGTATTCAGAGATGTTGCGCCGAACTGTTACGCAAACACAATCCATATGAAAACAAAAATGAACACATTCTATACGAAAATTTACGTTGTGCTGTCCTAGTACTAATGCAACAGTTGAAAGAGTTTTCTTATAATTGGTAACGATTTTTGGACAAGTGAGAAATCAAGATTGAATGTTGATACTCTAGCTGCAGCACTTACCGTAAAATTCAATATGAAGGATATTTCTTGCTCCGAAATCTCCAGTATGTTGTTAGAAAATGTCATATTGTCAAAAAATATTCATTCAATGGAAAAATACTCATTTAAATAAATAATTAAAAGGGACGAATGAATAATTAGTGATTTTTGTTTGAATTAATGATGTTTCATTTATTGAGGTAAATTTTTTCGTCCTCCTTTTCATTGTAAACAAAATTGGTCACCTTATATTGGAACAAAATCGGCCATATTTTGAATGTAGCTGTAACTTGTTTTTATTACGTAGATCTTTCAACGAGGCAATCCTTTATTATCAATTATTCCTTCCCTTTACACCCTAAATCTAATGTATTAGATTTTACATCACCTATCTATTTTTTTCGAAGAACTTTCCGAAAAAAAGTAGTTTTCAAATGTGTACAAAATTTAATGCATGTTGTTAGAGTCTCTAACTTAGAGACAGTAAAAATGAATAAGATATTGGGGGAAATTGTGCAAAATAGAGACAAATCAGTTGGCATCCCTTGTTCTAAACTTTTATTTTGAACGCAATATAGTGACGCAACAGTTTGTGTTTTGACTATATTGAACTAGTGCATTATATTAATAATTGTTAGAATTCAAGTCAAATAAAATAGCAGAAATATAACTGAACAAGTGTTTTAATAAAGAGGTCTGGTTAAGAAAGAGGATGAGCCTGTACGAAAAGAGAGGGAAGAAACGTAACAAAATTTAATTAGTATAGAATTTAATTTTACTTTATAATATAATGAATACAACATAAGGCTGTGAAAGTGGGGTGCAAAAATTTAATAATAATAAAAAAGAAGTAGGCGAACCCAAGTTAGCGTTCTCATTAAATATTTTCTCATCTCCAGTTTTCTTGGTTCACCTTGTTTCATTTAGGTTAGCTTTGGCTTAATGTCTTCAAAATTTCTATATTAAATTCGCTATCATAGGTTTGCTTCTTTATTTCTTTTTCTTTTTCGCATTTACAAATGTTATTTACATGATTATTTAGTCAAACTATTCTATGCAAAAATGTGTTCAGTTCATACTTTGTGGTAAAAGTGACATGAGCTGGGTACGTAAAAGAGTGAGAGAGAGGTGGTATTTGACAACTATATTTGACAACCAAGCGTGTATCTGCAGGCACTGTCTTCAATATCCGTCTTAGGAAATTAGATGTTACAAAATAAGTGAGTTTGGCCATCTACGAACATGTCTACAATTCTTTGAACGCTATTTCAACCATATTTTTTTTCTCCCCAAAGCCCAACTTCTATAAAGCTACATATTTCTGTTTTATAACAAAAATTTTTTAAAAAAATCATAACACTTTTGTCGCGCAACTTTTGTGCGATTTGTGTCAGAAACAGTTCAAAAGATAAGACAAAAAAATATACTTCTTCTCTATTACTAAAAATTTATTCTATTTTTTCTATATGAGCCTCAAGATTTCTCCTCCTAGCAATTCAATAACAATTTCAAAATTTTCAGTAAAATTATTCCAGATAGCATTTAATCTTTATTTCACTTATTTTAACTTATCCTCATGATTTTCAACAAATGAAAGCTTAAAGGTAAAATAAAAGTACCCAAATAAGTATCTTCTTTTAAGATATTTCGACCTCTTCTACAATAATTTTCCCTTTTTGAGAGTCTGCCACCATTACTGAAAACCAAGATCTTTGTTTTTTTTTATCTTTCGGCTCCCAGTCAAAATAAATACGAACTGAATTGATCATCAGTTGAAGAGCTATGGTTCGATGTCAATAAAACCAAATCGTCCGCATAAGCTAAACTTTTATTTTTGTGTTCACTGTACTCTCCGAGCTTTTAGGCACTCATCCAAATCATTTAGAAAGAAGGGAAAAGGTGACAGACTTTTTTCACTACCCTGCTTTATTTCCGTATTAAAATAATTTGTCAAGCCCTGCTTACTAACAACAGACTGTGCTTTTCGTACCTGTTAGCTTCACTTTCAGTGAATTTATTATTATATTAATTAATCCCAGTTGCGTTAACTTTATTTTATAGCATATTTGTCTACTGTGTCGATTGTCGCTGAGAGATCTATTATTATGAAAGCGTACACTTTTTATCGTTTAATAACCATTTTATTTTATCAAAATACCAGACAGTTGTAAAAGGATTGATCCCCAAAAACCACGAAAAAGCGATGAAAATCTCCCAACTTTGACAATTTTTTTCTTTTTTCCTATAAAAGATAAAATTCCCAAATTTTCTTTATAATACAGGGCAAATCCTCCTTTATAGCTCAAATGTTTTGGCTACAACACAGATTCAATAGATTTCGAGAAAAATGTCAAAAATGACCAAAAACTGTATTTTAAAAATTGTTTTTCTTCTTCCTCTTCCCTTTTTTTGTAAACAACGTAGCGCCTAAACGCGTGGACCGATTTTCATTAATGTGGAGTTACTTATCCACTATTGAAAGACGCAGAACTAACATTCTAATCACGTCACATATCCCTTGACATTACAAACCTTTACACTTCTACCCTGTCAGAGACTCTTTAAATATTATAAAACCGAAACTAAAAGACGAAAGCACACTGCAGTACATTGACCAACTAATAGCTCTAACCCAAAACCGAAACTACCTTCAAACAAAATTACTTTAGGTTTACCTTGCTAGTGACAAATTAGGAATGGGTCACTCCCCGACGGCAATATTGTCTTAAATTTAGGATGGAAGATTTGCGAGGAATCGGAATACGCGAAACGTTGGCAAAGAGACGAGTTGTTTTATTTGACCGATTCCTCGCAAATCTTCCATCCTAAGTTTAACAATTTACGGTCACGAAACCAATATATTCATATTGTCTTAAATATTTATGTAAGAAAGAATTCGATGCAAAATTAATTTAGACCACTTACTACTCATACTCTAGATGTAGATACTCTAGATAAACTAGATGTAGACATGTAAATTATTTTCTTGGCTAAACAGACATCGCCCTAACATAATGAAAATCGGTCCACGCGTTTAGGCGCGGCGTTGTTTACAACAGGTAACAAGAAGTACATGTACCTCAAGTAGTTAAGATAATTTTATGAAATTAGGCCCTTATTTGCTCTTCCTAAGAAATCTCTTGGTGGAATGTTCTTTCGCACTAATCAATTAAAAGCAAAAGAGAATAATTTTTTGTTATTTCTTGTTCAAATTACTAAAATAAATATGAAATTTTGTTGAAATACAACGTCGATTTTCTTCAAATAATGGAGGATTTATAACTTAAAATCTAGTTTTAAAGGTAACATATTCTGGTTAGTTTCATACAAACTTGAAATCATCCTCAGACCACTGATTACTATGGAGAGGAGTCTTAAAATCTATAATTATTTGTTAAAATTAATTATACTTAATCTTCGTAAATTTAGCAAGTATTTAAAAAGTTTGAAGTAAATTTTAAATTTTAACAAGCATATTGTTGGATGGAATTTCAGCTATATTTAGAAATAATAACGTTATACTTCCGGCGAAGTCGTTGGCCTCCCTTCCACCTCTTCCAGCCATTGTCTGTTATAATTAAATTTGGTCCGTAGATTAAATTAGTGTTTGCCATGTCTATCTAACTGAGAAGATCGAACTGCTTAACTGCTCACATTCCCAAGTTAATAACTGCTTACTCCTTAAAATATAAACTGAAGTAATTTCTTATTAAAAAGTTTTAGTATTTATTAATGTTAATGATAAAAAAAAAAAATGTGTTATATCGTATTTTTAGCTACCCAAATATCAGGTGGTTTTAGATCACAAGCAAAACCAGATCGGTCTCTTTGTTTTGTAGTCTTGATGAAGAACTAAACATATTTCAAATCGTTGTTGTTTGTTGTTGTTTCTTTCTATAAATAAATAAATATAAAAAAAAAAAAAACCTGAAGGTTTTCTAGAAAAATATTATTTATAAAGTTATCGCCAACTATTTGAGTTGTCGTGTGCTGCGGAAGGAAACGTTTTTGACCTATTATTTCCTTAGAATGATATTGTAGATCTAGTGATAGATGGAGCACTAGATAAAACTGAACCAGTTGCTATTCTGGTCGACAAAATAAGAGGTTAAGTTAAAAGCTCGCCAGATCTTAGTCAAAGTTTAACTCACAAGGAGACGGTCTTACGGAGAGCCAAGTAAATTTCGAATCGCATTACTAATACTTAACGAACTAAAATTGTCACAAACTTGTCAATCATCAAACTAGAATTGCCTAAAATACTGTCGATTGATTAGCCAACAAATTAAGAAGAAAAGATCATTTGCCCATTGTGTAGTAATTAAAACGTTGATTACTTTTTCCCTCTTGCTTTTAGGCCTTTTGTACTTAGCAAATCAGCCATTTAAATGTTCCAACAAATATCTGCGTGTCAATATATCCAAAATAAAATCAACGATTATCTTCTTATAATTGTTTACGTGTTGTCTTCTTTACATCCATTGTTTAAGTTCTTTTGAGTTTTGGTTTTTGCTTTCTTAGTTGTCTAGTCTATAAAACCTATACATGACGAGCGTCTTTAGTATTTTAATTAATTACAGAGTTATCCGTTGACTTAATTTTTTTTTTATTAATTTTGGATTTCTATTTTCCATAAGATATAAGACATGCTTTATACAGTTGCATACTACTGGGCAAAGTATTGATTTTTTTAATTTATTTGTAATGTGCAAAGTAACGCAAAAATCTTAGTTTATGAATGGATTGGACTATTTATTCTATTAATTCGTCTTTAATATGCTCTCATGTAGAAAATGAATTTTGGATTTGCACAGTTTCCCAAACAAAATGTCATGATTTCGATTCGGAATTCTGGAAAAAGCTAGATAAAGCTATTATAAGTATGTAAATAAAAGATATTGCGACTTCTTTTTCTGCTTGAAGAAAACAATTTAATTAAATAATTCCTTAATTAAAATTTAAATTTTAAATATTATTCGCGTATTATTCCGAATAGATCAGAATAAATATTTCAGTTTAAATTTCAATATAGTGATTGGTAAAATTGGCATATGACAATCACTTTCGTTCAATTATTTACAATTTATGCAATACTTTAGATTACGGAGAAGTTCTGATTTCATATGAAAAATTAATAGAAAAAGTCACCTATATATGACATCAGCATTGTTGCTGAGAATATTTTTGGGAATTAAATTGAATTTTTTTTTAGGTGATCCAAAAATAATCAGTAAAAACTACTAAAATCGAGTAGTTTTGGAGTGCCGATACTGATTTTAAAAAGACTAGTGAATGTTCTCTAATTCAAAAGTTTAAGTTTTGTACATTCTGAACTACCTAGAGCCGTATAAGTTGTTTTAGTTCCCACTTTAACTAAGAGAATTTTCTATTAGTTCATTTAGGAACTTTTTTTTTACCTTATCAATATTATTAAATGAAATTTAGACATCTAACCGTCCTATAATACATACTCTTTTTTTTATTTATCCTTTTATTGAAATTTACACCTGTACCTACAGGGTACAATAAGTAAATGAGATAAGTGTATATGAATAACGTGGCAGACGTGAATGACGGTCGACAGAGTGATGGCCGCTATTAGTCACCCAGTTGGTCACGGGGCCAACGGCGCCTCAGCAGTCTTCGTGGATTGGAGGGTAGTGTAGTTGAAGACAAGTTTGCAGCTAAAGGGTTGGGATGAAATGAGAGTTTTTGATGGAAATTTTTCTATCGGATTTTGGCAAGTTCGGAGATGAGTGGAATTTGGAGATCTGTATGTATTGTGTGGTTGCTAACATAGAATGGAGCGTCTACTATGCGGTGGAGTATTTTGGATTGGAGTGTTTGCAGTCTATTGATGTTGGATTTTTTTAGCTGTTCCGTAAAGTTCGAGTCCGTAAGTCCATATTGGTGTGAGAAGAGCTGTTTAGAGTCGTCGTTTGTTCTGTAGTGAAAGTTTTGAGCGTTTGTCGAGTAGTCTGGCTAGAAGTTTGTATCGTTTGTTTAGTTAGGTACGTTTAAGTCTCGTATAGGGGTTCCAGGTAATTCTCTTGTCTAGGTACATTCCAAGGTACCGCACATGGTCGGCTGGTGCGATAGGTGTATGATGTAAGAAGACAGGTGGTGGAGTTTGACGTTTGAGTGTCAAGAATTCATAAATTTGTTCAATGATGTTTTGTGCCTTTAATAACTGGAATCTCGATGGTTTCTTTCTCTTACTTTCCCGTTTCTCTATCGGATCGTTTTTCTATTGTTTTAAATGACTAAAATAAGGTTTTCACTATTTCGACATGTACATGTTTCGATGTCTTAAATACACCCGTATGTATCTATGAGAGAGTGATACTCGTAGAGGAGGGAAAAGAGAAAATCGAAATTCCTCAAAAAACAATCTGTTACAAAAACCTCAAAACGTTCTTTTTTTGCTTTGGTTAATATTGTCGTGTGCTTTCAATTTCAGTCAAAATCCGCCAAGCGAAGTCCCATTTTTATAGATTTTCACTTTGGCCGCAACCTTTTTTCTTAAAAAAAAAAATTTTCTCGAACGGTACCGCTTTCCTAAAACGCCTGTCACCATTTTGTGAAATATTTTCCAGGACCGTTGATTTTTTTGGAACTGCAACTACACTTCTCCAAAAATCCGCTCCAATACGATCATGTAAGCTATATAATGAAAGAGTATCTAAAGATATTGCTAATATTAAAATTTCTTAGGCAATCATTTAACCACTAGACTGGATAGATTTCTGACATTTTTAGATGTTTGTTTAGACCAGTGATGGGCAAAGTACGGCCCGCGGGCCAACTCCGGCCCGCGAAAGTATTTAATCCGGCCCGCCGAGGGTCCATCGACATGGATAGTATATGGCCCGCTATAATTACGTTTTGACGGTCGAGAAGTATAAAGTAGATTCTACTTAGTAGAATAATAGATGCATAACCTATAGGTGAAGCTAAACTAGCCGCGTAGTTACACAAGTGTGTAATGCTGTAATGTTTTTATAATATTATGATTAAAAGCTTTAACACAAAATGCATTTTTTCTATAATTCTGGCCCTCCTCTAGAATTTCTTAAACTTTGTGGTCCCCCCATTAAAAAAGTTTGCCCACCACTGGTTTAGACTGTAAGATGTTTTATTACCCAGCATTCTAACTTTATAAAACACAATCAATATTCCGGAAACATTAACAATATTAATTATGAACTTAATTGGAGTGCTATCAATTCAGGAGCTTCAAAAATATGAAGTTAGCTTCCACAAATGGAGCCAAGGTGGGAAGAAAGAATTAAAAATCTGCCGTGACTTGGTTAGTAAATCATATAATTATTGTGTTATTTTAGGATGAACGGAAATTACATAACTCTGGTGGCGAATTAATTTAATGGCTAAACATTTTACATTAGGAACAGATAATTTCATTAAGGGATAAATTATTTGAACTCACCATTTACAATTAACATGAATAATTTAGTAGAAAATGGGCGTGCTTGTATTGATTCTCTTAAAAGCCCATTTCGTGATTATTTTTTCATGTTCCCATCAATTTTTTTATCTTACCTTCAACATTATCATTTAAAGGGAAAAAGAAAGTATTATGATCTTTTCAAACATTCAAAATGGAGTTCCTACGGGAAGTACTGGTATCCTGAACATGGAGATCTGGATCTCTTTGGTGAGCGTGTGTAAACTGAACATCTCAGTTGCTAAAAATCTCGGGAAGTTAAAGAATAAAGTATTCCATTTCTTTTTATGAATTCTGTATTCGATTTCCTTTAATTTGGCCACACAATCAGAGCTCTAAATACTAAATGAGTTTATCTCAACACGGTAAGGTTACACAATTCGAAATCTACTTCCACCCATCTTCAAATTTCTTTAGAAAATATATATTTCCAATAATAATAATGTTAGGCTTTGATTTTATCCATCACTGCGAACCTAACCCACATTTTCAATAATGTTAGGCTTTGATTTTATCCATTACTACGAACCTAACTCACATTTTCAATAATGTTAGGCTTTGATTTTATCCATCACCTAACCCACATTTTCAAAATTGTTAGGCTTCGATTTTATCCATCACAGCGATCCTAACCCACATTTTCATCAATGTTAGGCTTTGATTTTATCCATCACTGCGAAACTAACCCACATTTTCAATGTTAGGCTTTGATTTTATCCATCACAGCGAACCTAACCTACATTTTCAATATTGTTAAGCTTTGATTTTATGCATCACTGCGAATCTAATCCACATTTTAAATATTGTTAGGCTTTGATTTTATCCATCCTATCAGTAAAAGTTCACTTTTAATTAAGGGGTTTCGTACGGAAGCTGAGCAGCAGTTTACTAAATACTGTATACTAAATACTATGTACTAAATATTAAATGAATGAAAAATGTCCTCATGAGTTTACGCCAATTTGATATACGTAAATTCTTGCTCACACTATTGGCTGTAAACGTTTGTTTTCTATTCAGCGAAATTCGAGTCATTGTAGCCGCAAGTTGCAAGAGTTGGCCGAAGCCTTTACTTAGAAAAAGCAAGCTAAGTATAAGGCGTTAAATGTTTTTTGCGAACATTATGGTCAGCTCAACTCTTTCTTCGCCGTATGAGATGCAAACAACAGAAGACATATACATAATATATCGTGGCAACAAAGGGACGCAGGTATCTTGCATTGGCAATGGAATTGCGCGATTAATGGAAAATCGATGATCGAGATTCATCCCAGATCTGCGTCAAACCTAGCTGTCATTCCCTGGAAGAGAATAGGCTTTGTAAAAAGCATAGGTGGCATATTGGTCGGCGCTTGTTGTAAGAATGTTCCTCAATATGTAAGTGTCTATGGCAACGGCAGAATTTTTTTTTAAAAAAACCTGATGGTAATCTTATATTGCGAGAGAAAAATCGGAAATAATATCGATAATATCGACTGCATTGTTAAAGAACAATTGTAATCCCTAATTCCATCACTTAATTCCCATTATCTTAATAGTAAATACTCAAACTTCAAATTATAAAACCATATTGTTTTTAAATGTAATTTCGTCCGCATTCCTTGAATATCCAGGCAAGTGTATTGATCTTCTTGACATTTCAGGTAGGTTCTCCATAGAGAATTAACCTTTAGAATCCCTCTAAATCCCCGGCCACTTTAATAATAACCTAGTTTTTAATGAATTTCATATTATTTAGAAATACGTAGAAAATTTTCCGTAAACATAGAACAATTGCCATTTTCTTAATTCCGGCTGAGTTAAATTTTCAAAGTGGAATTTCTAATCGGAAACTCATTGTTTATTTTGAGGACCTCAGAATATGACAAAACCGAATTAAAGTTGTGAACTGTGAAGCTATTGTTGTTTAAGTTGAGATTAGAAACTGAATATTAATTTAATAAAATTTAGAAACTTAAAGATAGTTTTCGAGAGGAGTATCTTAGGCGGCCAGAGGTACGGAAAGCTTTCTTTTGTACAGGGTGGACCACTGGTGGAAGTAAGTACTCAATTTGGACTGTTCTTTGGTGAAAAAGCAAAAAGTAAGTTGTTATTGAGTGATATGCGTTCGCTTTTTAAACTCAGAGAGGAATTATTACCCTTTGAGTTGTGTCCCTTGGATTGAAAAAGCGGACCTTCAGAAGCTGTTTGCTCCCAAAGTGTCCAAGAAGACCTTTTTCACTTCTTGATTGATTGTCAGATATTAACGGGGCTTCGATCTCGGTGTTTAGGGAAATCTATTGCAGGTTATCACATAGTTAATCTTCTTTCTTCTCCAGATTGTAGATCCGTCATTACTTTTGCTTAACTAGCCTGAAACTATAGATTAAAGCACCTCAATTATTAATTTTCTTTAGTATATATATATTTAGTTTATTTTCTTTGTCAGAGAAGAATTGAAAATATTTTGGTATAACTTACTTTTTATTTTTACCCTCTAAGTCTAAGTATCTTTTATTTTTTCATTTTATAATTGCATATTATCTCTTTTTTTCCTCTCTTTTCGTTCTTATTAGTGTAGTAATATAACATTCTTAAAATATCTTAGTAATTCATTTATCTGAATGTATTATTCATTTATTTTCTGTAAGCAACTACTCCAGCAGACGGCATTGGCCATGCTGTACATCTTGTTCACTTGTCACTTTTGTATATTGTATTTATTTAAATAAAGATAATAATAATATTTAGAAGCCAAAATAATGTTGCACCCCGTTTTCCTGACAGACCCTTTCACAGTTACTGTGGTTGAACATCTACCCTCAGTGTTGTTTACCCATTCCCTCTTTAACTTTTTCAAGAACAGCATTGCCTTCCTGTGACTTTAATCTTTTCATTTCTTACCTCGTTTGATCTTCTAATGCATCATATTCTTTTCAACCGCACTTAACTCATACTTTCTGATCATTTTTCTTATTCTCAGCTGTTTGATTGCCATATGTAATGACAGATAATGCACAGCCTTCAAACAGTAGTGTTTCTCCATTTTATCGATATATTACCTTTTGTTACAAGCCTCAAAGACTAGGCTTTTCCAAGGCGACGAAGGCAATTCTCTTCAGCTTTTTGTGGCACCGAATGAGACCGCTTAACCTTTCTAGGATACTTAAAGTGTTTTATATCTTTGCCTTCTACAGAAGTTCATATTTTTTATTTGGCCAGATTCGAATTCAGTCTTTCTTTAGCAACTACCTCCAAAAAAAAATCGGCGATTATAATCTGTATACAGTGAATACAGTTATGCTTCCTTTTCAAAATAAATCAGTTCACCGTATTTCTAATTATTCTGCATTTTACTTTTTAACACATAGCATATGAACTTTACAACTTAACTGCATCATGGTGTTCGAGTGTGCTTATTTATTCCGTGCGTTACAGATCGCCGGTGTTCAGTAAGTTGATTCTCACACTAATTAGTCTGATATACACAAATTCGTTATTTTTTGGCGACAGATTTCAACTAATAGATTTGTTATGAGGGTATTAGAACCGAACCATTATTCTGACAGCACTCCATCACTTCCGCTGAAATGAATTTCTTGGGTAAAAGTTTCAAGTTAAGTTATAAATCTACATGAAGACAAATAGTTCATAAAGCCAGTGGTTCTCAACCTTAATATTTAGTAGGAGGTGCAAAGAAAAGGGAAGACAAACCTACTTACTAAATATTTATCAAAAATTCATCATTTATTGAAGAGATTCTGGAAAAACAATTTTAACTCTTTAAATTTACATAAAAATAACCTAGCCCACATTTATTAAATCTTTGTAGATAAGTTATTTTCTTATTGCAATCAGTAAATGGTTCGAAATATAGATTAGTTATAGCGTGGTAGTAAATATGTTTATCTGTAATTATAAGAGACCAATAAAACCTTGTAGGTCATCTTGTATTTAATGATGGTTTTAGTAATGCTCTAAGTAAATGTCGGCAGATATAGCACACTACTTGGTTGATATCCGTAGGTAATTATTTCACCCAGCCATAAAGTTCATTAATAAAATTGACATTTTATTGGATAATTAAAAGCAAAATAGGTTCAATTCATGACAATATAAACAATCAGGGAGTTGGTATTCCTATTGGACATAGTTTTTTTTATCAAAGATACGAATGATTAGAATTTATTTATAATTTCTCTGAAAATAATATAGAAATCTTATGCGAAACATTCCCGAAATAGACGTAATGAAATTTCGAGAAAACAGAATTTTTGCGCAAGAATCGCTAAAAGCTAAAAAAAAAAAAGTCGGCTTTCAAAAGTTAATGTTCTTGGAGAAACTAAAATTTGTGAGTTAACTAACAGAAAACTGTTAGTGATTGTTACTGTTTTATTGCTGAAGTGTTTGCGTAGAAGTGGCGAAACCTTGAATTTCGGTAGGAGTTTGGATTTTGATAGAACATCTTTCTCAAACTAACTTGTAATGTTTCGCCCATCTAATTGCTTTGTGTCTTCTTCCTCAAGTTGACGATCGTTGACATCTTACTTTTTGTAGGTTATAAATTATTTGCAAAGTTACACAACATTTTTTTTAAAAAAAACTCATTCCTTGTACATTCCTGGTGCGCTACCTTGGGCTCTACATAGACAAACGACTCACGTGGAACCCACATACTAGACTTAAAAGACAAGCAAAATGACAAAACGTGCCAAACTTCTTTACAGACTACTTGGACAACGCTCCAAAATGCCTTTAGAACTCAAACGTTTAACATACAACGCTATCCTCAAACCTATGTGGACTTATGGACTAGAGCTATGGGGTTCAGCCAAACCTACAAACGTACGGAAAGTACAAACATTTCAGTCAAAACTCCTCCGACAGGTAGCTGACGCTCCTTTCTACGTGACTAACCTCACTCTTCACACCGACCTCAACATTCCCTTCTTAGACCAACTCGCTAAGACTAATACCGAAAATTCCACACTACTCTCTCGACTAGCTCCAATCCTCTTGTACTGTCTCTTACTTCTTCTAACATCCCTAATACTCCTCGCCGACTGAATCGCCAGTGGCCCCGCGACTTCCTTGTAGGCTGAAGACCTAAATTATTACTCTCCTCCTCACATTCTCCTCTCTCGTATAGAGAGTGTTACCGCTGGGTAGTTTCTCTCCTCCTGCTCTCCTCCCGCACCAGTTCATCATACTCTTCATATTTACTTATTGTATAACTGTATACAGATTGTAAATCACAAAATAAATATAAAAAAAAAAAAAAAACTAACTAAAATCCTTCTAATCGCTTCCTTGAACAATTGCTCCCAGCCGGATAGTTTTCTTACCACTTCCTGCAGAA
The DNA here is from genome assembly GCF_049639745.1 of Rhodnius prolixus. Classification (NCBI taxonomy): domain Eukaryota; kingdom Metazoa; phylum Arthropoda; class Insecta; order Hemiptera; family Reduviidae; genus Rhodnius; species Rhodnius prolixus. The sequence goes on from NW_027411592.1 coordinate 21,632,736, forward strand.
TTTCTTCATGTTTCTCTCTGGAGCAAAGCAGTTCACGCGATCTGCGAGGGAGTTCAGTTCACCGCAAGACATGTACTGTGTCTTCTAAATAATATTTAATATAATAATATTTCAATTCTTGCTGCGAGATGGCCGACTAAATAACAGAATATTAATTTCTTGGTGGTATTGCATAGCGTAAGCTGCTCACAATACAATCAGTACGCAATATAGCAGCGCGAATAAATCGCATAGAAATACATCTTACGAATCTATCATTCTCAGATGCTCCATTTAAAGTATGAAGCTAAGATTTTGCAATTAAAGTTATGTCACCTTAATGCATCACTGATCCATTTCCTAATTGAATTAGAAGTAATTGAATACAGAGAGAATACCAATTTTGTAATTGAGGTGTACCTGAATGTTGCCAATGTGAAGCTGTAAGAAATTTAAAACAGCGATTTCCACAATACGCGCTTTGTTTTCCACTTTTACGTCCATTTTAAGAAAATTATATTTATAACAATATCCAAATGGAACATTTTATGAATGATTGAAAGTTTTGAAGAGTCATTTCATTGAATTCCCTTCCACAAGAGAAAATTAAATTTAAATAGTTTGTGGGGAGCCTTTCCATTTATTATTATTATTTATTTATTTATTTTTTATCCCGGCGCATCGACAGCTTGGCCATTAGCGCCGTCTCATCACTTAAAATCCCCTCGTACTCGGATGGCACATCCTCCTCCCACGTTACATCCTTTACTGCTTCCAGGAAGCAGTATGAAGCCGAGGGACACTGGAGCATATCTTCCCTCTTCAACCATTTGACCATCGACTCCAGTCGAGGGGAGGTTATTATTATTATTATTATTATTATTGAATCGAATAAATATTTTGTTAAATCTCAGTGATCTGAGACAGTAAGAGTTCTATTCCCCGAGCAATATTCCAAACAATACATTAATGATCTCCCACCTGGTGGAAATTAAGATAGAAACATTGGTACTTCCAATTAGACCGCTGCAAATGAGTATTTCAATTTTCATTTTATTGAGTGGATATTTTTATGCCTTACAGTAGATTTTTTTTCCATTACTTGATTGCTATAAAATTAGTATTAATTGAATAATGCGTTTCATTACGAAAATAATCAATTATTTAAATATTCATTCGCTTCTACTTTAATATAATTACTTAATATCAAGAATTTTTAGTGAAGTAATTACTTTAACTAGATCCTTTTCCTATTTTATTTTTTGCTTGGTTTACTAATCCATAAATTTTTGTTTTGTATAATGAATGTAAAATATCTAGCATTAATGAAGTAAACTTTCAGTCTTTAAATAAATGAAATATATTTTTGCTATGCTTACAGAAACTTGGATTCATTTAGAAAACTGCCCTGAAATAATTTGTAAAGTTAATTTGAAATTTGACTGATTTCGGAAATGACTCGTTTTTATTTAAATGTTATTAATGAATTATGTATACGTAACTTTTATTTAAAAAATGTTTCTTTAAAAAAAAAATTTGAGGGCATTTCTGTTGGGAACAGTTGTTGAATCTCTCTAAAGTAACATTTTAGTAAAAGTTACGTTTTCACTACTCAGAATAGGAGAAAATTTTCAAGTTAGAAACGAAAGAATTATTGTAGGAGAAAATCTAGTAATGTAAAATAAGTTTTTTTTTTTTAACGTATCTCCTTGTTCCGGAACGATCTGAAGACATAAATGGCAATCATGAAGGGCATGTAAGCAAAGAGATACACTGATATTGAGGCCAGGGACACAATTTAGTGATAAAGGGTACAATTCGGATGTTTATGAAAAACGAAAAAGGTAAAATAAATGAAAGTGTATTCAGAAAAACCGCATATCACTTTAGACACGCAAGGTGCTGCCAGAAAGCTTTTCGTGCGCTTAACAGATTAGAATTCCCCATAGTTTCTATCCTTTCTATTCCAATAAATAAATCAAAAGGACAATGTGGTTCCAACTAATTTAGTGTATATCGCAGAATTTACATCACTGATTGATTTATCGCCTTAACTAACAAGTTACACCTAGCCAATCCAGGAGCTTTAAACAAAATGCAATTCATCTTTTTTTTCTTCTTATATTAGTACTAGTTTATGCGATTTAGTTCTAGATTCTTTCTTCAATTCTCGGTTTAGTGGTTTTCAAAAAATAATTAGTTTTTTGCATTATCTTTTCGTTCTTATTCTTGTTTTCCATTTTATCAACTTCCTTCGCAAATACAATGTAAGAGTATTGATACTCTTGACACTTCCAGCGTATTCCTAATGATCTGTTACCATCATGTTGTATTGCACTTGCATCTTTAGGCCAGGGGTCGCCAAACTTTTTTTGATCATGGATCCCCCTATATAATTTTTCGAAATCTCCATCGACCCCCATAAAAGTAATTTTTAGTTAATTAAAATAAAACTATCTATTAGGTACTGTGTGCAATTATTTTATGATTTTAAACATTTATTAAAGTAATTTTACATTGTGTAACAATAGTTTTAGGAAAAATATCTTTTTCTTTTCTTTTTTTTTAAATTATTTATTGAGAAAATTACTACTGCATAAACTTGCATCCAGTAAATATGATGAATGCAAAAAGTGAGTGCAAGAGTGGAGCAGTTTTCCAGTGAAAACCCTCCGAGACAAATTACAAGCAGTGAGAAAAGAGAAAAATGCAAGCGATAGATATTAAATGAGATGAAGGAATTTATTTACTAGTTGATGGAAAAGAGAGTATTTAGTAGAATAGTAGCGATGCAGTTTTCCATATTTACAAAGAATTGTACATCACTTGATTGGAATGTTCGTAGTCACTGGTTGAGCGCTTGGTCTACTGATTTTTCGCATTTTAACTGATTTCTAACAGTTTTACTAATTTTTTAACTTTTTTTTCCCCCATTTTACTAATTTTTCAACTTTTTATGATTTTTCAACTTTTTACTGATTTCTAACTTTTTTACCGATTTTTCACATTTTTATGAATTTTTCAACTTTTTGATGATTATTTTTACTGGTTTTACACATTTTTACTAATTTTTCATCTTTTTTACCGCCAAAAGAAATCATCAAAAAGTTGAAAATTTCATAAAAATGTGAAAAATCAGTAAAAAAAGTTAGAAATCGGTGAAAAGTTGAAAAATTAGTCAAATTGTGATAAATCACTAAAAATCTGTGAAAAAAGGCAAAAATAAAATAAATTTGTAAAAAAGTGTAAAAAAATTTAAAAAATTAGTAAAAATGTTAGAAATCAGTTAAAATGCGAAAAATCAGTAAAAAGTTGAAAACTCCTAAAAATGTTGAAAAATTAGTAAAAATGTTTAAAACCAGCAAAAGAAATCATCAAAAAGTTGAAAAATTCATAAAAATGTGAAAAATCTGTAAAAAAAGTTAGAAATCAGTGAAAAGTTGCAGAAGCGTGTGAACTTCCCTTAGAATACAGATTCCAGTTATTATCTCATAAATATTTATTAAAAACTTCAGTTTTTGATTATAAAATTTATAATAAAATTGGTCGGTTGAATTCTAAAGTCCTAACCAATAATTATTGGAGAAATAAGATTTCATCTGTCTTCTGCGATAATTTTATAGAAATTTCCCAACTAAAACATTTAGTTAAATTACATGAAAGAGAGCCGCCCTCCATAATGAGCTATAAACTGGCAGTGTTAGATATTGATTTAAAGTTAATAGGGGACTTCACCAAATATCCATCTAACATTAAAGAAATAGTATTTCAAGAAACTCTTGAAAATTTATGGCCCGGTGTTTATGCCATTTTCACAGATGGGTCTAAACTGAATGAGAAAGGGTGATGTGCCTTTTATGATCCACAGAAAAATTTGTTTCAAATGGCCAACCTGCATGAATATGCATCGGCTTATACTGCTGAATTGACAGCGATTCTTTTAGCCCTTAAACATATTATAAGCTTGAAGGAGAAACACTGCTTTGCTATAATCAGTGATAGCCCTTATAAAAATAACTAACGTGAAAAACTCTTTTGAAAATAATTTTATAATTAATGACATTTTAGACGCGGTAAGTTTGTTACAGGAAAATGGGATTATAGTAAATTTTGGTTGGGTTTTCATTGAAGGACAATGGCATTGTGGACTCAATTGCAAAGGATGCAACAGTTAACGGTGAAAGAATAGACTACATTTCCTTGCCAATGGAAGATTTAAAAAGATTTTTAGGTAAGTTGGTAGTGCAAAAATGTCAAGAGAAGTATAGTAGCGGTATTAAAGGCAATTTTTATAAATCTATGCATCCATTTCTTAAGAAAACAGTATGGTTTAAGGGCTTAAGTGTGGATAAAAAGGTGGTCACGATGGTAAGTCGTCTAAGAGCCAATCATGCAGTTTGTAAGTCCTACATGAATAGATTTTTCAATAAAATATTAAAATATTTAGAGTGCCCGTCCAATTATGAAAGTATCATATTCTCAGATAATTTATTAGTTAATAATTGAAAATAATTTTATAATTAATGACATTTTAGACGCGGTGAGTTTGTTACAGGAAAATGGGATTATAGTAAATTTTGGTTGGGTTTGTCATTGAAGGACAATGGCATTGTGGACTCAATTGCAAAGGATGCAACAGTTAACGGTGAAAGAATAGACTACATTTCCTTTTAGTCCTGCAAGAACTAATAACTTTTTTAGCTGTTTACAAATATAATAATGATTAATTTATTGTTGATGTCCGATGTACCTCGTTTATATCTAGTCACAGCTTCCTGGTAGGTTTAACCCTTTCGCGCCTAACGGGACACATATGTAAGTCCTAAGAAAATTTCAAAAAATTCTTTTGAGACAGAAACGCTTCTCTGTCTAATGGGAGACTTTCCCGACCAGTCCTGCCAATATTTTTGAAGGTATTTTCATTCACAGAACATAGATGGCACTACCGTACATAATGCTATTCCCGCGTTTTTGAAGTGTTGTAGCAGCTCATAACCATGCTTACGAACGTAAATAGTTTAGTTTTGGAAAATACCGCCTATTTTCCATTAAAATTTTGATTGATCCATAAATCTACGGCCAGATAAGTTACTCTCGAAGCGGATTACCTCTAATAAGCTGGTTTTTATGACTAGAAAATCATTGGTTTTCTTTACGAAATTACTCATGGAAGACTACTGGGACATATGTGTCCTGATGGACAAAAGGGCTGATGGGACATATAATGTCCCGATCCTAAATCAGTGTTTAAATTTTTTCTAAAATTATAACATCTTAGTTTTAGCATTCTAGTGTGCCCTACTCATAGTTTATGCTACCAAAATTGTTCTGTTGTAAAAAAAACTCGTCGCGAAAGGGTTAAGTCTAATGGGTTGAAGGAATATCAAGTACTCCACCCCAACTCGTTATTTTAGTTGTGTTAGAAAGTGGCTGTGGTTAGAATGAAGGTACTTATTGGGATGCAAGTATATTTGGTACGAGTTTAAGTTGATATGAATGTATTTAATCGAAGGAATGCATGATTGACAGAAAGTTTGCTAGTGAGTATTGGGCATAAACATAGAGATATAAATTATAGTAAACCAATAAAGGTGCTGTGGCTCGGTTATTTTGGATATTTAGCAATGGATTATCCATATTTATGGAATAATAAGTGGCTATGGCTTAACAGCTAATGCAAAAAAAAAAAACCTAATAAAAAATATGATCAATTGTGCATGAAAATGAGTTTGGATTCTATAATCGGACATAAATCATTCACGTCCCATTGCTTTTAGTTCATCATTGAAATTTAGGATAAAAATTATTTTTCAAACGTTCGAAATCTCACAATCTATTTTCTCCTGAATTAACGCGCTTGAATAGCGTTCCTTTTTTGATTTTTTTATTTTATTTCGAGGACTGCATTTCTTCCTTGGAAGATTGGAATTTACGTAATTAACTGTAAGTTGTTATAAATGCAAAAGTTTTTAAAAGATTTGATAACCTCCAGAATTATTTACAAATAATAACAGTAAATCTCCAAAAGTAGGAAAATTGATTTGGTAATGCGCTACTGCCGGTTTGGATGATTTTGTCCAAAAACTTCTTCGACAGCAATTTCCGGTTTAGCTGAGTTCTAAACTCAAAATCAGATTTTAACTTTCTGCGATTTTTTTCGTATTGATTTATTCAGTTATGCAAACTACACACAGTGATGCGCGCGCACACAAGAGAAATTTGAAAACACCAATTATTTTTTGGTCTAAGGGGGACCTCCAAACGAATTTTCCCGGCTAACTTTGGTATCGATAATTTGATACGTCATTTAATTTTCATTTTTATTAAAAAAATTCAGTTTTTATCTTTTAGTGTTCGAGTTTAGAGTTTAGAGTTGGATTAATGTTTCATAAATGTTAAAACAAATTTTATGTTATAGGAAATTTAATTCTGAAATAAGAAATGTTATTTAAACTTGAGATAGAAGTCTAGAATCTCAGAAAGAGGACGTTAAGACCTAAAAATCAAGATTTTCAGGAGAAAGTAAATAATATTAATAATAATAGTAATAGGTAGGGAAGAGATTAGCTATGCGGTTAGCGTATTGTATTCCCACGCGGAGATCCTGGGATCGAATCCAGCTGCTGGCCCTTAGATATTTCTCTTCTCTATTTAAATAATAGTAATAATAATAGCTTAAAAACGAAATGAAATAGGAATCTCTCTAAGGGCTGTTTTCTTCAATGCTTTAGTAACTGTTGCCCAATTTTCTTTTATATTAAAACTAAACTAATGATGTAATTAGTAATAATAGTAAATACACTATTTTGTAAGGAACATTATATAAGGATTAATGAATAAATAGTTAAATAAGCATTTATCGAGCTATGCAAAAAAACGCCATTAATTAACAATTAGGATATAATCAATTAGCTCAATACAGTCGACCAGTCTGAAGCCCCTTCTTAGAGAACAGGTGAACGGGGACATCTCTCGTAAATTAATTTAACATATTTTTCCCAATTAGTTAAACAATGGACTAAATTGAGAAATGGTAGAAATCTTTAAAAAATAAGGAAGATGTTAGAAAAGATGGCCGTCAATTCTATTCCTCCCAAATATCGATGGTAGATACTGACACTTGCATGACTTATTGACGACAGCTAGTCTGACATTACGTATATAATGTATTTTGACCTAATATTATCGCTACAATTTAGATCAATTCAAAAACATATTATCTCAACTCTCTCTCTGCTACATTATACTTGTAACAATTAACAATTTGGTTGAATCAATTATCCCAATTGTGTGTAAACAATATTTCTTGATTTGTAAGAATGAGTAGCAACAATTATCCGGTAGGACAGTTGCATAAAGGTTGATAGTTCAAAAAACTGCAAGAAAAAGCTTAACGTTAAAAAACACCCAACTTTGGCATTTTTTTTCTCATTTTCTATAAAAGATAAAATTCCCAAATTTTCTTTATAATTTAGGGCAAATCCTCCTTTATAACTATAATTTTTTTTTGCAACAACAACCATCTTATATATTGGAAGGTAGAAATTGGCTTTGATTAAGCTTGAAAACAAGAGAATGTTACTTCGCCCTCTAACAACTAAGGACAATACTTTACAATTTACGTTTTTAGGCTGCAATTGAAGTTGAATTTTAAATGCAAATCCTTAATCTAAATTGTTATTTTCCACAGAAAGGTTAAATCGTTTTAATAGAGAATTTTATTAACATATCCTGTGTGGTTTAAATTTGTATAGTTACTTGTATTATTTACTTACATTTTCATTTTTTCTGCAATGAGACTGGTTGATAGGGTCAGAATGCTGGAAATAGACCATGGAACAGGTGAATGAAAGCGCCAGCACAATGTTTATTATTCCAGATGAGTGACACACTTAAAACACATGAATCCCCATCGCCGTCCATTATATTTTATCTTTACATTCACGCGTATTGTTTTTGCTTTTCTATCACAAAACTCAAAATTGTTTACAAACCGAAACAAACCGATGTGTTCATTTCAGAGAAAGGGGAAAGAATAAAAAACATTTAGAAAACTATTTCAGTAATGCGGTGTTTACTATAAATACGTAGCTTAAAACCAGGTGACTTTTTTCTTTTTTTTTTTAAACAGTTCAATTCTTTTCAATATTTTGTAATTTAATGAAGTAGTGAAATTTACGCTTACGAGATGAAGATAGAACAGTAGGCTTCTCTGAGTGGGATGTCATGGGGACGGAAGCTGCATGTTGTCTCAATAATAACTATAAATAGTCTCAAGAGATTTTGGTATAATTTAGGATCTCATTTTCCTTAAATAGCGAACAAAAAATTCAGAAGTGAAATGAAATATATGGCGCTAAAATAAATTTTATGTTCAACTTAGCTGTCACCACTTGACAGACTATGGATTTGCAATTTATAACCTTTATGGATTCCACAATATCTTTGCATTTGCATATTTTGCATTTTTGCGTAGTTTAAAACACTGTCAATGAAAACGCTTCTTTAGATAATGAAGAAAACGGGCACAGAATATCTGTGATTCCGTTATGCACGTAATAAATATCTTTACTAATTGCAGAAGTCTTTAATCATCGTGAACAAAACGATTGTCAAGTGATGGATTGCAGGCTTTGGGTATAATTTCAGTTATGGCCACATATTTTGTTATTGTTATTTAATAGGTTATTGGCGCACGGAGCCTTATTTAGTGCACTGCCACTCTGGGCAGTGTTTTTTTTTCGTTACAGTGCACTGCATCTCTGGGCAGTGTTCGTTCGTTACAGTGCACTACATCTCTGGGTAGTGTTCGTTCATTACTGTGCACTGCATCTCGGGGAAGTGTCCTTTTGTTACAGTGCACTACATCCCGGGACAGTGTTCTTTCGTTACAGTGCACTGCATCTCTGAGCAGTATTCTTTCGTTACAGTGCACTGCATCTCTGGGCAGTGTTCGTTCGTTACAGTGCACTACATCTCTGGGTAGTGTTCGTTCGTTACTGTGCACTGCATCTCGGGGAAGTGTCCTTTCGTTACAGTGCACTGCATCTCTGAGCAGTATTCTTTCGTTACAGTGCACTGCATCTCTGGGCAGTATTCTTTCTTTACAGTGCACTGCATCTCTGGATAGTGTTCGTTCGTTACTGTGCACTGCATCTCTGGGTAATGTTCTTTCGTTATAGTGCACTGCATCTCTGGGCATTGTTCGTTCGTTACAATGCACTGTATCTCTGGGCAGTGTTCTTTCGTTACAATGTATTGCATCTCTGGGCATCTATACACAATACTGGAACACAGATGGAGCCAAAAGATAACTGAGGATTTGAATTTTTTGGCACTTTGTTTTTTGAATTTGAAAGAGCCTGTGGGGTTAGAAAAAGAGAAGTCTTATCAGCAAATTTATTGCATAGTACCTACTGTATGTTGCTACAATAAGTTATTGAAACAGATGAAAAGGAAATAATCAATGTAAAGACAACTTCGAAATTAAAAAAAGTAAGGAATTGAACACTTGAGTTCTAAACCACAAATAATTACTGCCACAAAAGGGGAAAATTGTTTTCTTATTGCAATATTCTTTCTTCCTTTTGTAAAAATTGAGCCTCCATAAAGTAAAATCATATTTTTTTTAACTTTAGATTTTAATTATTATAATTCCCAAGTGCATAGTTAATTTTGTTTTAAAATTCTAATTTTAAAAAAGTGCCTGCAATTAATGCAAATTAAACTTTACCCAACTGTATGGCAGTTTGACAATTGAATGAAATGCAGCCAATTGCAGGATGACACTATCTGTTGCAGTCAGCGACAGTTTTCATTAACTTTCCTTTTCTAAATCTGTCTGTTTGATTCCGCCTGAAATGAACCTGAACTGTCCGCTTCATTCTATTGAGAGATCTCCAACTTCCTAACAAAAGTTATAGTGCATTTACTCGTAATCTAATGGAGACTGAATAATAAATCTCGTAAGAAGAAATAGTTTGCCAAACAAGGTTTGGAAATTGTTTCTTTCTCTGTGCAAACAATATAAATTAGCTGACAAAATGCACAAATAAATAATCACAGAGATAGCTGTCTGCATTATTACAAGACTATTTCATACATTCATAGTATTTTGAATATATTTACCATATACATATTGAATACATAATATTACACATAATTAGTTTAAATTTTATTTATTTGTGTATTTATTTTGGAAGCCATTAGGTCCGTATTAATGGATTCAGCATTCAACAAACATTAGAGAGCAGTAAAAGTGGAATAAACCAAAATGCAAAATTTCACATAAAACGACTGAAATTACGAAATAAACATCTCAAAAATTAAATTAAAATTATTACCTTTCAAATTAAATTTGTTAAATTTGTTTTTTAAATTTCATATTCCCTACAATTTTTGATAATACGTTAAAAAGCTCTGGAATTAGGTAAGTTCCCCTGTAAAAATTGGTTCTTAGTCCTGTTGATTGATGATTAATGAGTTATCACTAATTTTATACGTAGAAGAACATCCCTGACTGGTTCCAAACTTTCACCCATCATCAGAGGTTGATTACACTGTTTGATGTAGATAATTTGACTTTTACCATGTTTCCCTTTCACCCAACACTAGCTGTGAGTCCACACCTACCAAATTACGTTGTTTAACTTCTTTAAATATATTAATTTGAGGCTAACTTTTATTTTCAAAAAAAAGAATATTTTTTCTAAATATTCTAGTAAATAAACGCGACATAATGTTTTGTACAAAGGACAGGCTATTCCACTCTTAATTTCTTGAGGTGGCATATAGTGCAGATAGGACTCAGAACATTTATCAGAGTTAACTGAATTATCAAAGTACGAGGGTCGTTTGAAAAGTCCGTGCAAAAATAAAAACTACTTAATTTTTTGGGGTAAACCTTTTTTATTTTTCAACATAGTCTCCTTTTAGGCTTATACATTTCGTCCAACGCTGCTCTAGTTTGTTGATCTCTTCCGAATAATAGGATTTGTCCAAGTCTGAAAAATAGCCATTCGTTTCTGCAATCACCTCCCTCATTTGCAATCCTCGTTTGAATAAAATCTTTTTCCCGCCAGCCATTTCTTCATATTGGGGAACAAATAGTAGTCCGAGGGAGCCAAGTCTGGAGAATAGGGGGGATGTGAAACGAGTTGGAACCCTATTTCCATTAATTTTGCGACCACAACTGCTGAGGTGTGTGCTGGTGCGTTGTCGTGATGGAAAAGGACTTTTTTGTGGGCCAATCGTGGGCGTTTTTCTTGCAGCTCGGTTTTCAAACGGTCCAATAACGATGAATAATATGCACCTGTCATAGTTTTACCCTTTTCCAGATAGTCGATGAGGATTATTCCTTGTGAATCCCAAAAGACAGTCGCCATAATCTTTCCGGCCGAAGGAACGGTCTTCGCCTTTTTTGGCGCAGATTCCCCCTTGGTAACCCATTGTTTAGATTGTTCTTTGGTCTCAGGAGTGTAGTGATGTATCCATGTTTCATCCACAGAGACGAAACGACGCTTAAAGTCCTGCGGATTCTTCTGGAACAGCTGCAAACCGTCCTTGCAACACTTCACACGATTTCGTTTTTGGTCAAGCGTGAGCAATCGCGGCACCCATCTTGCGGATAGCTTTGTCATGTCCAAATGTTGATGCAAAATATTATGTACCCGTTCATTCGAGATGCCCACAGCACTATCAATCTCACGCACCTTCACTCTTCTCTCATCCATCGCCATATCATGGATTTTATCAATGATTTCTGGAGTAGTAACCTCAACAGGGCGTCCAGAACGTTCAGCGTCACTTGTGCCCATATGGCCACTCCGAAAATTTTGAAACCACTTAAAAACTGTTCTAATCGAAGGTGCAGAGTCGCCATAATGTTTATCAAGCTTCTCTTTAGTCTCCTGAGGCGTTTTGCCTTTCATAAAGTAGTGTTTAATCAACACCGAAATTCTTTTTCGTCCATTTTTTGAAAATCACTCGACTTCCTCGATTCAAACGAATGCCAAACACAAAGAAATAGACCGATCTGGCTGAAACTTGGTGTGTGTTCTTCCAAGAGATGCTACTAACTAAACATAACCTCGATACGCGCCAGTAGTGCTATTTCTCTGACTTTGCACGGACTTTTCAAACGACCCTCGTAACATCTCAGTTTCTTCTAGAAAACTAAAAAATATTTTGTTTAATGACGATAACTCTGTACTTAGGTATTTCTGTTCGATACCAAATCGATTCATTGATCTGAAAAGAGTGTTGTTCGATATCAGCTTGCAAGCAATGGTTGACATACTTTGGTAAAAAAGCTTGACTGGGAAGTTTCTTAATTTCTAGAGTCGTTTGTGAAGGATACCAGCTAGGTGTATCCGAAGTATATCCGGCGAGGGTTGTCCTAGAGAAGAGATCTCATTGAGTACAGGATCTCGAGAAGTAACTGCGACATTTTGGCGAGTTATTTTATTTTATTTTTTTTAATGAAATCGGAGGAGCTAGACTCAAAGATAGCATTTCATGTTCTTTTTAATGTTATGTCCGCCTAGTGCGAGAAGTAACTATGTATGCCTCACTAAATAATTAAATAGGCACATAAATATTAATCATTTAAATAAAGAATATTCACCGTGAATTAAGGTGAGAGCTGCATTAATAAATCTTTTCTTTCTTAGGCCAAACTATCGTGATAGCGAAGTATTCATGTCCGGTACAAACATCAATCGCGAAAATTCTACTGCAATGGTTTTTTTTGCCAAATTATAAAATTCTTCAATGTTAACTAAATCAAAATAGTTTTTAAGCTAAATATTGCTTATAGATACTGTTAAATAATAAAGAGTCCCGTCTTATTAAACATTCTAATTGAGTAATACAATAAAATGTTCAACAACTGTTGTTCAAAGCTTTATTAAATTTAAAAAATTGAAAACCAAGAAATACCACATTGGTCGAAGAATTCAATGATCAATAAGTATTATATTTTGTCTGACATGTTTGGTATCACGAAAAGGGAATTCATAGAATTCACAAATTGTAAAAGCGGTGTGAGTGTAAAAGACCGAAAATGGCCAGTGGTTATCTCACTGGAACGCTCCAAAGTAAAAAGGGTGACACCAATGAACGAGAGATTCCAATTCAGTGTGTCCTATATGAGCATTCTCTTTTAGCTCGCCTAGTACCATAACATACATCTTTACCAATTGGACACTCTAACTAGGTTCAGCCATATTCATGTAACTTAAATTGGAGTAGTTAGTTTCCTAGTATAATTATTAAAACTGTCCTGATAGGTCAGCTGTATTCGGGGTGATCGACAAAAACTACACGAAAAGAAAGAAACCTAATGTTGATAAACACCAAACTTTAAATTTTTGTTTTTTTCTCTTTTCCTAGAAAACCCAAATTTTCTTTAAAATAAAGGGTAAATCTGCTTTTATAACCGTAACTTTTTGGCAACCACGCGGATCAAATAGAATTTGAGAAATGTGCACTCTTATATTTATATTTTTCAACATTTGAGGCCATTGATACGCGGAGCTTTTTTTTCAGCGCACTGCCGTTCTCCGGGAACAGTTCTCTCCTAGACAGCATTACCCATTACTATACAGTGTAGGAAGCTCTTAGTAAGAGAAAATGTAAGATCGGCGTATGTAAAATGAAGATCCCAGTATCTCCGCGTGGGAATTCAGTAAAATTATTTATTTCAGTTCTCTCGGTTTAAGTAAGTGTTATTTTGATCAGTGAGTTGGAGAGTTAGTCAAAAAATTGAGAGTAAAAAGAGATGATGTTAATAATAATAATTGTCATAAGGGGAGAGATCAGCTTTGTGGTTAGAGTATACTGGATTCCTATGCGAAGATCACGGGTTCGAATCCAGCTGCTGGCTCTTCCTAGGAGCTTCTAGCTGCTCACTTTCCTGTGATTGTAACGATAGAACATTGTCCGGAGGCTGGCAATGCGCCGAAAAAAGCTCCGGGCGCTAATAAACCCCAGTTGTTGAATTTTGTTGCTGTTGTTGTTTTAAATCATTAAAAATAATAATAATGGCCACCAGAGTCGATATGCGAAATATAATAATAGAAAAATAACATATTTTTATTAATTCCGAAGAATTTTCGATGTTTAAACTAACAGAATGTACCGAGAATCGTATTCAGTAAACATTTACTGAACAAATGGAAACCCGTTATTTTGTTTGCAAAGGTTAGAAATACAATGCAATTAATAAAACTTCTGCAATGAAAGCATTTTTTTTTTTTTAATTTAGTAGAATTCATCTAAATTTCAAATGTAAAATAAAATACTAAAATCAAAAGGTTATTAATTGTTGTCAATAGTAACGATAGTAGAAGGGGAAAATGAAATGTACGCCTTGGCTCGAAAAGTTCCACCAACTGCAGTGAGATTGATTCCGGGTTCGGCTGGGTGTGGTATTTTATACAAAGGTCAAGGGTCAGTCGACACTGTCCCATCGGTGGGTGGGCAATTGGTAGCTAGCCTGAGTTATATGTTGCTAGATTGATCGGAAATAAGCTGTCAGTTATTCGCAATGTAAACATTTGCTTGAATTACAAATTTTTGGCAGTTAGAAGCTGAAACGGGTGTAAATAAAGTGGTTTTCTTCAATAGGATTTATGACGTCTTCCTCAAGATTTTTGTCACCTTAATATTCCAGAATTCAGTTACAAGAAATCATAAAAATTTTTGTAGGATCTGTTTTCTTTTTTGATCATTCCTCCTGAAAACCCTGGTCGACACCTGAAGCGCAACTGGCCTACAGACTATCTAATTTAATAATGCGTATTTCTATTTAAAAAAGCACTGCAATAGGGTGTTTACTTTTGTCTTGTGCCACCTGTATGTGCTGGCATCTCTATTTGCAGTTTTACTTAAAGTAGTGCGCGGTTCAGTTGTAAATAAGTAAACGGAGAAAAATAAGTAACGATCCAGTTTGGAAACACTGAAACTAAAGCCATTTAGGTAATATTTACACGCAACAGTTGGACAAGATCTACCATTACAAAGTTGATAACCAATTTTGGTTGTGAAAACCTTCCAGATGATTTATAGTATTCATAATTATTAAAATTATTGAAACAGAATCATCCACAGTATAGCAGAAATAAACGGACAAAATGTCAAATGTGTTAAATAAGCGAATGGAGTTTTGTGACCTAAGAAACCAAGCACTGTTCCTACTTCTTTTAATCGCACACATAAAGAATAATAATGGCTAAGGAACACTTAACAGAAAAAAACGGATTAACCGTTCCTTCAGGAAAATTGATGCCTCTATAGTCAGAACAGGTTCAAAAATAATAACATTCTGATTCCCTGACTTAGATGAAAATTAGTTGTGGAGTAAAATCCACTCAATTCTATCATTCAGAACCAAAATTTATTGTACTTTGGAGACCAGCCCAGTCCCTATGCAAAAATAACTGATATCCCAAAGGGTTTTTTTTTAGGTTGGAGAAAAGTCTTTTTGCAATCCTCTAAATGTCTAAAATCTATGTACTACACCTAAACTATTGCTAAGGGAAAAAATAACAAAACTTTAATTGGAGGCATCAAGAGATTAGATATTTGATGGTGATTCGACGTTCAGGTTGTTTTTTCTACAAACGTTGGTGTGGAGTTTTCGGAAATCAACTAATCGGCCCATACTTCTACAGAGAGAAATTAACTGGTGAAAGGTATCTTTCTAGGTATAACTTTTTTTAAGAGACATTTTGCCAGTTCTGCTTGAAGATGTTCCTCTACAACGTCGGCTAGATATGTATTTTCAACAAGATGGTTGCCCGGCACATAATGCGAGAGTTGTTCAACGTTACCTGGGCAGAAATTTCCATGAAAAATTGCTTAGGAACTCATTGTCCGATCCAATGGCCACCTCGATCTCTGGATATAACCCAAATGGACTATTTTTTTTGTGGGGACACCTAAAAAATAAAGTGTAAAGTATCCTTAATCCCGTGGCTTCAGTCGATGATCTGAAACGTCGAATAACTCTAGCCTGCCTAGATTTTGACTTCGCCACCATAAGTGCTGCTACAAGCAAAGCGTGGGAGTTTTGGCTTGCCTATCCGTTGATTGTGCCCAGTTTGATTATAGCCAGTTTTTAAGAACAGATTCTTAAAAAAAAATAACGTAATTTTGACAATAAACTGAAATTTGTTTTTCATATTTTAAATCACCATAACTTTTGAAAAACCTGATTTAATTTTTTTGTGTTTTTTAGGAGCTCAAATACTATAAAAATATGCAAAAAAAATATAACGTTCCATTTGAAAAAACGAAGTTGGATACTGTATCTCGAGATACAGGGATTTAAAAAAGTGGGGCAATCACTGAAAATAAACTAGACTAAAAATGATTAAATACGTGTTTTTTATTTTTTCGAAATTTCCCGCCGTTAAAAAAAAAGTGGGTGGAGCATATAACTCTGGTCACCCTGTATATAATTTATTTTTGCAATTGCAGCACACTTCTGCAACAATTGAATCTTACGGAATTGCATATTTTAATAGATTTTTATATTATATCTTCTATCTTTGTGCAGAATAAAAGACCTATAGTGAAATTTAAAAAATTTATTAATAATAAATACAAAAGAGAAAAAAGAATTTACGTGAACTTTCACGATTTTGTGTGAAAAATATCGCTAATATCTACCAAATTTATTCAATGAAGAAGCTTCTCTGCTTCTTAAAATTTTGGATTTTAATTTCGAATATAATTGCTATTAGTATTAAACAGATAAGCTCAAAATGTGCACTCAAAAAATGATATTTTAGAAAGAAACTCAAACTCTCCTATCCCCAAGAACTGTTTGAAAAAGCATTTCACTTAAAATAAATGTTTTTATTTTATTCATTTCTTTACTATAAATTCACATGTTTGCAGAGAAAATATTTGTAGCCGTTTTCGAGGAAAACCTTTGAAACTGAAAATTTTGATTCAGTAAAGTTGCGCTTTCCCTGGTGGCTAATTTGGCTCAAAAGTTCAATGGGCCTCTTACATTGTTGCACTGAATCCAAATATCAAATTTGCAGTTTGCACCTTATTGAGACAGACTAGTTTGTGACAAGCACATTTGCGCTCTTTGGGGATCTATAGATGGATATTTTTGATGGGGAAATCAAAGACAACAATCTGCACGATCAGAATTCCTTTTATTATTGCAGTAAGAGCAATTAAAAAAGTAAAAAATGCATCTAACTCATATTGGAAGTGAATATTGTTAAAATTATCACAGAAAAAAAAGATAAAGTAAAGAATATTGAAGAAAGAAATGTAAATGATGAGTACAATGTTTATATTTGTAGATGTTGTAGAGTCGGTGAGAGTGTGTTAGGGTGTTGTTTTGGTTTGGAGCACCAGAGTGCTCCCTGTGGCTGAGGGGGCGTAAACTCCCTCTTCTATCACCTCCTGCCATCTACAGCTTCACTACTGTATGGCATTTGGCAACGCAAAATTATATATATATATATATTTTGTAACAATTTGATTTAAGATAAATTTTATTTATTTAATAATTATTTGTAAACAAAATAAATTTATGAACTTCAAAAATTAAAGTTAGTTTAAAGGAGTAAATATTTTTTGAATACAGATAGTTGTAACGGATAGTAGGGGTAGAATGAAAGATTGTTGGTATTAGAGAGGGATGGCAAAGAGAGGGTTGAATTGAAGAGAGGGGATATTGCGAGCGCAGATACAGAGGGGTGTGCGGATCAATATAGCTTGTGCGGATAGTGGGGAGACAAGGCTACACCCAGCCAGTCTAGCAATGGACTAGCTGGCCATCATCATGAGGACTGCCCTCGCATCATGGGCCTTCCTCTGTATCGCTATCGCTGCCACACTTATCGCTCCGTCAACAAGAACACCGTTCGCACAAGCCGCGTAAGTAATTATTCATCTTATTCTATATTTTATTTATTTTTTTTAAAGTAGAAAGCAAAATTCAGTTTACCATAAACTTAGCAGTATTGTAAATAAGTTTACATTGAGCACTGTGTGGGCGAGGCAGGGTTGGAGGGGTTCAGATGTGTGGCCATCTTAAAACATATGATAGTGCAGTGGTGGTGTTTTTGTTTTAAATCAAAGTGAGGTGTGTGTGTTAGTTAAGTACTGAATATAAGCCCAGTGAAATTAACAAATCGGGGTTAAAGACAACAAATGAAGACTTTGTAAAAGAATTGGTGAATAAAAAATAATCCAGCGGGGTAAAACACATGGACGATTAGGAGCAGCGGCGCGTATAGGGCGTAGGCTCCGCCCGATACGACCAACTGTTTAAGGACATCCTCATCCTTTACGATTTCCTGATACTTTTAACTCAATCTTTAGTGATATGGATAACAATGTTTTTTTTTTATTCATTAAGTGAACTAATTGTAATTTTAGTTGGTTGCAGAGAATAAGCGATGTACTGAAAGATTAATGAACGCGCTAATAACAATGGGCTTTCATTAATAAATTTAGCTTTAATGATTTTCTTTGATTGAAAGCAGGTTGGAAGCAAAATAATACAAAATTTATATTGGTATAGGGCGGTGCCTAAATTTTCTCCTAGACCTGGAACCTTACAGTTTGTTTTTCTCTAATTACAAAAAAAAAAAAATTATTCATTAAATTTAGAATATTAAAACTTGCTGAACCTCAAAAAAGTACTCAGTTTTTTAGCACAATCCTTGGGCGTTTAAAGTTATTTACATATACAACCGCTGACATCGTACTTTAACTTAATTAGTACGCTGATATTAGTTAAGAGGAGGTGTCAACAGAGGAGGTTAGGAATAAATAAGATTGAATATATGTGAACTCCACCCACAACTAGCTCGCAAATACTGTGAAGTAATCAAATTCAGATATTTTCTTTTTGCTAACAAACCTGAAAATTATAATAATAATAAGAAGCCCATGTTTAGTTAATTAATTTTTACAAACATCTTACAATAATCTTTATAATTTTAATTTTTTGAGAAACTGGTCCTTTACTGTTCAATGTTGTCTCTACAAACTGCTAGCAATCAATCTTTCAAAAATATTTTAATTTTCTCATTTTTATTTAACAAGATGTCCATCGTTAAAAGTTTCGAAATAAACATACTCGTCTATATTTTTGCTATTGAATTATTTTGGTTTTTGATAATTATTAAATTTTCAATTCAAGTAGGCATGTAATAGAAGTTTATGAGTTTAGAATTCATATTAAGAATCCAAATTTTCACTTTGAACTTTTTATTTATTAATGGCTTCACCTTTCGCAGCCCCATCAACACTTAATTTCCTCTATTGCACCAAATGATGTTCACTTTAAACAGCAAGTTAAAATAGAAACCATAAATAAAAAGTTATGGAATTGCGTTTATTTAGAAGCGCATGCTCACAATATAATAATCTCTCTCTCATTAAATAAGCACCCGACACCGGTAGGTACTGGTAGACGAGGGGGTTTTGATCTGTATAAGAGGTAGTTTGGTTTGTAACCGTCCTTCGTTCCATCGATCTACACATTTAACCAAACCTATATCGATTGTCATGTAAAATGAAATAAAGAAATCCGAACTGGGTCAATTTACTTAGCTATTTACATGAAACTATAACGTGCAAGAAACCCATTCTTTTTCTTATTGCTGTAAGATTTATTGAAAAAGTGGTGCTGGAAGGATCAAATTTTTGTTGAACAGCTGGCAAAAGTTCTTTTAGATATTTGTCATGTGAAAAAACACTGGCTTTAAATGATCGAAACTCTAGTAATAACAATTAAATAAAATCGTCCCTTAATGCAGTTTCGGAAACTAGGTCAATATTTTCCATTCTAATTTTTAGTAATTTTTGTTATTTTTACGATTAGAGATCAGTAATCTATCTCATATACTCTGGACTTTTTGGGACTTATTACGTTTTCATTAAAATTTAGATAAATGAAAAACACGTTCTTTTAAAAGTATGTTAATCATTTACCTTATTTGATCCATCACCAGATTAGAACTCACTAAGCTTGCAGAGAAAAATATCTTTTGTAATTTAGAATCCTTTAAGCCATCAGGTTTCCACATAACGTTAATCAAATCAAATTTCATTTAAAAAATAAAAAAAAAATCTGTAAATGTAGCGGATCAAAGTTTTGTTTATTTTGGGAATTTAAAAAAATACGTAACTTAAACTGAGATTCCAGTGTACGTGCCACTTGAGAAATATTAAATAGGATAGCACAATTATTATTTTTTAATTATAAGTTAAAAATTGAAATTTTAATCTAATAATAATAATAATAGAGTTTATTTAAAGAAATGTTTCCATCTTACAATACAATATTATTTATGAACAAATAATAATTCTAAATTCAATAGAAAAATAAATAATAACTCTTTGAAGGCAATGGATTACATCCGTCTGCCGAGTTGCGATTACAAATTATTATGGTTTAAAACTGCAACTAAATGAGGAACAAATAAACATTGGATGAAGTAAAAAATAAAAATAATATTAAAACAGAACAAAAATAGAAATGAAAACGACTTATCATCAGAGATAAAATTCATTAATAATCAATCTTCTATAAGAGATAGCTGATTTTAAATATTTGCATAAGTCACTCCAGTTTTCTGTACCATTCAAAAAACTACACACCTCCTCAATCGAGAGAACTATTTTATTTAAATAATGAAGCCTATATGGCGCCAGTATGGGACAAACTCCTATAAAATGAATAACGGTTTCTATGTCAATTAGGTTAACACAAAGTGCAGTTTTGGTCAGCTTCTGGATCAAAGGGCCTAAAATTTAAATTGAATGACTCTGATCTGGCTTTTATTATTAGGCGGGCATCTTCGACACTATAATTACAGAGGTATTCCCATTTATCGTAATCCAACCTCGGATAGATAACATGATGTTGTCCTTCTCTCGCCCTAGCTATATCATTCTCTCTCTCGTTCATCTTTAATATATCCAGAAAACTATTTAAATTACTTCTCCAGTTATCATAATTTTCTAGATTGAACGGGGATATTCCCAGTTGACGACACATGTTATCCCAATCTTTGAACCACAAGATTTTTTTTAGCGATAATTTTCTTGGCTATTAGTTTGGGGGAGCCTACCGTCTGGAAGTTGAAGTATTTTGAAAATATAACTTATGTGCAACTTCAATGTATACCAAAACATACTCGTCAAATTCGTTTCTAAACTGATTATATAATTAGCCGTATTCTTTGGTAACTTGAAATTTTAATCTGCATATTATTTAGTGAATGCTAGATGCATATCTGAATAACATTTTAATGCAATTCTTTGACATCTTAATCAAAAAATCTCCGAAACGGAATATTAGGCATTAAATTTGAATATTCTGCGACATGTACTTTTCTATTAGATTTCCTACATATTCACAATCGCGTAGTAAAGTTTTCTTGCATCCTAAAACAATTTTTCCAAGTTGGAGGAGTAATTTCCAAATTTCCAGGAAGATTTTTTTTTAAATTTGTACCGCTTTTAGTACTTCTTTCACTGATCACCTAGTGGAGTGTTCACCGCAGTAGTGCACCATGTATTAAATTCATTTAATATTAAAGAACTTAGGTCTTAAATATTTAAGTGTGAAACTAAGCCCTTAATGGTTCAGAGGTTCTCTTGAATCCTTCTTCTCATTTCCTCAGAATGGCAGGTTCTCTCTTCCTGCTGAAGATAAGCACACTTCTTTTCTTGGTCTTCTTTTGATTGGTCTGCAATCAATCTCATCAATTCAATTCTATTCCTTTTTTTTCCGTAAGCGCAATAACAAAAGTACAACAAAATGGATACTTATTTAAGAAAACCAGTGCCTGAAATTTTTGGCAATTTGAAAATTTTATCCTGTTACAATTGTCTAAAAATAATTTTTATTATCAATTCTTTCTTAAATTACCAAAATATTCAGGTATCTTTAACGCCACAATCTGTTTCCCCAATTCCCCTCCAAATCAAACCTTTCCTTGTTATCCTGTTATGAAAACAAAAAAACTAACCAAAAAAAGGTAAAAACTAACTAAGATGAAAAACTAAGAAAGAATAGGTTATAATATAATGAAATCCAAAAATAATAATTTTTTTCTCTTGGCTAAACATACATTCTTATACTAATTAAATATCTCTGCCCTGCGGAAAGACGCAGGAGTTGTTAATGTAATTAGAATGGGATAACAAGGACCCCAATATTTCTGTAAAAGTGGTTATATAGTAGGTAGGTAGGTACAGTTTTCTCTCAATTAGTGGGTAAAATTGGTAGATTGTTATAGACAGAGGATAGTTTAACCCGCAATACACCTTAGTATTGAATGTTGAGTATAACCAGAGCGCCCTGTTGCAAGATTTCATTATGTTTTCGTTTGATTCTATGAGCCAGGTTTTTGAATGAATTTAGTTCATGAATGTAGTTCAGGCCCTGTTAGCCATTAGCTCTTTAGCCGATAGAGGCCGAAATGTCCTACTAAACTTCGAGAAAAAGAGACCGAAAAAAAGGCATAATTTAATTACTACATTGATTTTATAACTTTCTCTTTCCTCTGGAACAAACTTTTATCTTTTGGTGGCAGTGAATTTGGCTTGTAGCCACTTCCTTTACCATCTACTTCTACCCCCTACTTCTACCCTGATCTATTGGGTTTTAAAAATGGTTCTTTACGCGTTCTTTGTAATGCAAATATAACAAATAGTAAAAAGTTGAAATTTTTATGTTTTGACTAGATTCGATCAGAGGAAGCGACCAAATAATTTTGAAAATTGACTGTTCCCTATAAAATGCATGTTTGGAAAATGCTCCAAGCAAAATAACACTTTTTAGCAAAAAGTATGCCCAAGGCTCTTCTTGGACGGAAAATTCTTTATTTTGACGATCGAAATCAAGATTTTTGTCCTAAAATTTGCGAGCATAGCGGTAATGTCTCGCACCAAGCTTTTGCGAAATTAAAAATGAAATATTAAGTAGAAGACATTGTTTATAATAAAATTAGTGATAATAAATAATTTTATCAACAACTTCTTCTTTAATAAAATGTAGAACAACTTGGGTACCATTAATTTAGCAGTTAAAGTATGGTTTGATTTTCAAGATATTTCAAATTAGTAAACTTTGTTTACATTTCCATTCACTTTTATAAAAGGCATCCAGATCATGACATCGTCATTATGAATGAAAATAATTAATAACATAATGAAAAACTATTTTCAACTAACTAAAGAAAACAAACACCAATTTAATGCCCGTAATTATATTTTTTTCAATTATTTAATAAACTGCGCTGTGATTATAAATATTGCACATTCATTTTGTTTTTATTTTTATCTGGAAATTCTTTGAACTAATTACGTTATTGTAATTAAAAGCCCTTTTCAATTAATTCTTTGTTCCATATGTGAATGCCATTGGCTAAGATAAGAAATCCTTTATGTAAACGACAATGCTATCCACGTAATCATCTCAAGCAAGGAATCTAAAAAGCTAATAATTGCTTTTTGTTTCCAGTTTTACTGACTAGTTTTAGTGTTCAAGATGTATTTTTGATCTAAAAACGTCCAAAAACACCGGATTCTTTCTGAGTTATGTTTGTGTTTGTAGTTTATGAAAATTTAGAAGGATTTTGTGATTAGAGAGAATGTTTATTAGCATTTTTGTTCGCATTTATTTTATTAATTACTTGTGAAATCTGTATCGTAAACAATGAGATGGCTCTGCAGGATTCGGAGAAAGAATAGGTGTGCCGTCCGCTAATGAACTGAGTTCAGTAATAGAGAGATTGTTGCGAAATATCTGTTGTAAATGGAGAATTGAAGGGAGGGGTCCGTACACTGACCCTAGTGATGCGCACATGCAAAAAAGTGATATGACAATTTGGAATTTTACTAAATGTTACTTAATAATCATATTTTAAAGGGTACGATATGTCCAAATATACCTAGGTCGTTATATGGCTCAGCCATCAGCGAAAAATCTCGAAGTTATGTCTAAAAACAAACTCGAAACCTAATAATCATATTTTTTATACGTTTTCTTAACTGCTCAAAAAGTCGTAAGTATTAAATAAAAAGTAGCACATCTAGGCTACGTCTACCTAAAGAAATGGTAGAGTTATTATTAAATAAAACTAATTAAATTTAGTTTATTTCCCGTAATATGTTACATTTAAGGCTACTAATCTTTTAGAAATAAGTAACAGATTTAATAAGGAAAATGGACACCTCTGTAATTTGAGAAACGGAGCATTGATTTGGCTGACCAGGCCAGTCGTTATTACCAACGAGAGCAATAGCTGTCTGATTTGTTAAAGAAGTTATTTTATGGTTCCCGTTTATCTTACATATTTGGCTGTTAATTTAGCTAACTTCGTTCTCAAATCTTTCCGAAGATTTTCTTATTAACTTTGAAATGGCGAGGTTTCAAAAAATAAAAATAAAAAATTATAAAAATGGGAATCAATAATTGTTTTATATTATTTATTGACAATTTTCTATAGATTAAATGCTCCTTAGCGAAAACTGTTGATGTAAATTTAGCTAACAAAATTAAACAATTTCTGTTTAAATGTAAATTTAAAATTTTTAACTTCTTAATGAAATCTAAAATATAGATAAAATAATATGTAAATTGATGCTTGAATAACCTTTAATTTTAGCCAGACAAACAAATTATAACAAAATGTTTCCTTCTGTCGTAGTCATATCACGCTGTTCCTTCAACAATTCTGAACGACAAGGTACCTCCAGAAATGTTACTCAAGTTCATGCTCCGAAAATCGCCGTTTTCCCCTTCGGACCGATCTTTTTTTTTAGAAATTCTTCCATAAGGTGCTGTTCTATGTTTTTCTCAGCACCCCAGACACCTTTAACGATCCTCAGTTAACTCTCTAACCTATCAACATAATCTGTAAAATTCCTGTCGGGTTTTTGCCAAGTATGTCTGATTTCTAAACTTCTCAGCTGCTATTTTGTTTACGGGAATCCAAGCCTTTTAGTGAAGCTTTTTCTAAACTCTCCGCAGTCTTCACTATTATTTTATTCTGTTTAATGAGGTGGTAAGGGCTGTATTTTAGCTGGAAGTTATTTTGACGACTCGATTCTCGGAGAGTATGATCGTTATTTCACCGCTTCTACTTCCTTCTCTTATGCTTTTGTTCAATTAACTTTCTGGTTTACCATTATCATACAGTTTCCTTCCGTTCTGGAAGTTAAATAGGATGTGGTTTATATTTGTGCAAGCAAGCACGTGATTTTGTACAATATGTACGGCCGTTTGTTTTTCTGTGGTATTTCTGTTTATTATAAAATATTATCACTCATTAGCGAAAAATTGCAGGAAATCCACTGTTGATTTTGGGGTCATTAGGATTTTTGGGTTCAGAGAATTCAAAACAATCGGCAGGAAAGCTGAAAAGAAATTCAAAGGACGTCAAATATACTGCAAATAACAATTAACTGTATTTATGCATTAATAAAGCCTTACTTGAAATATCTTCAAACTAAGCATTTTTATTAACTGTCATGCTGTGCTAATGCATATGAAGCAATTGCTTTTAAGCCGAAATAGTGAACTCTAAGAAGTACAATATCTGAAAAAACTGTAGATCTCCTTGCTGCAAACAGGCAGTGTTTGTTCTCTTTCTATGAGATGAAGTCGTAACCGTTGCAAACTAATTTTATGAGAGCCCTTAATTTCGAAGACGGAGACCGAGTGGCGTAGGACCCAGGTCTCAAATGGCTCTTATCTGTAGATGTATAACATGACCTTAATCTTCAAACTGTCCACAATAATTCGAAAACTGCCAGTGCCCTTAACGTCTCTTTTTGAATCAATCTGGGATAAATCCTTAAACCTCTCTACACGCCTGAATATTCTTCATCTTGTTCGTATGAACCTCGGACAGTCACCTACGTAGTGTACCATTGTTTTATACTTCAATTCTTCTGTCCTGCATTGCTGAATCCGCGCCAGTTCAAGTAACCTCATTTAAAAAGATGGCCTACAACTTTGGCGTGTCCATTCTTTCCGTGTTCCTCTATTAGGATCTGCTCGAATTAATCAACGCTAAAGAAAGTTGTGGCTTGAATTGCTGTATAAATAAGTTGGGTTATGCGCAAATCATAAGCTGGCTCTTTCGTCAAACCTATTTCCTATTCCTTAATTTTATTTTTCTGAAATGGTTAATACCGGTTCTGGCCAATTCACGTTTGAAATAAATCCACTTTCACCAGTTCATTCGCCTTGTCCTTACGTCCAGTATCCTGTCCTAATTGATTTCATTTAACCTTTTTCTGGGTTCACTATCTTTGATGGAACCTCTGGATCATGCTTTCAAAGTACGAGGGTCGTTTGAAAAGTCCGTGCAAAGTCAGAGAGATAGCACCACTGGCGCGTATCGAGGTTATGTTTAGTTAGTAGCATCTCTTGGAAGAACACACACCAAGTTTCAGCCAGATCGGTCTATTTCTTTGTGTTTGGCATTCGTTTGAATCGAGGAAGTCGAGTGATTTTCAAAAAATGGACGAAAAAGAATTTCTGGTGTGTTGATTAAACACTACTTTATGAAAGGCAAAACGCCACAGGAGACTAAAGAGAAGCTTGATAAACATTATGGTGACTCTGCACCTTCGATTAGGACACTTTATAAGTGGTTTCAAAATTTTCGGAGTGGCCATATGGGCACAAGTGACGCTGAACGTTCTGGACGCCCTGTTGAGGTTACTACTCCAGAAATCATTGATAAAATCCATGATATGGTGATGGATGACAGAAGAGTAAAGGTGCGTGAGATTGCTAGTGCTGTGGGCATCTCGAATGAACGGGTACATAATATTTTGCATCAACATTTGGACATGACAAAGCTATCCGCAAGATGGGTGCCGTGATTGCTCACGCTTAACCAAAAACGAAATCGTGTGAAGTGTTGCAAGGACGGTTTGCAGCTGTTCCAGAAGAATCCGCAGGGCTTTAAGCGTCGTTTCGTCACTGTGGATGAAACATGGATACATCACTACACTCCTGAGACCAAAAAGTTACAAGGGGGAATCTGCGCCAAAAAAGGCGAAGACCGTTCCTTCGGCCGGAAAGATTATGGCGACTGTCTTTTGGGATTCGCAAGGAATAATCCTCATCGACTATCTGGTAAAGGGTAAAACTATTACAGGTGCATATTATTCATCGTTATTGGACCGTTCGAAAACCGAGCTGCAAGAAAAACGCCCACGATTGGCCCACAAAAAAGTCCTTTTCCATCACGACAACGCACCAGCTCACACCTCAGCAGTTGTGGTCGCAAAATTAATGGAAATAGGGTTCCAACTCGTTTCACATCCTCCCTATTCTCCAGACATGGCTCCCTCGGACTACTATTTGTTCCCCAATATGAAGAAATGGCTGGCGGGAAAAAGATTTTATTCAAACGAGGAGGTGATTGCAGAAACGAATGGCTATTTTTCAGACTTGGACATTCCTATTATTCGAAAGGGATCAACAAACTAGAGCAGCGTTGGACGAAGTGTATAAGCCTAAAAGGAGACTATGTTGAAAAATAAAAAAGGTTTACCCCAAAATATTAAGTAGTTTTTATTTTTGCACGGACTTTTCAAACGACCCTCGTAGCCTAATTTTGCACCAGATTCTGGACTTCTTTTTTCTGGTGATGCTTTAGCTGCAGGTTTTTCCTCTCCTTTTTTCCCTGCATTCCTACCATGCTCACTTAAGCTTTCTCGTTTCTCACTTGTTATGAAGCTTAAAATGTATTGAACATTATACTTCATTATTTATTTTATGTATATATTTATTTAAATAAATATTTATTAATTCATTATTCATTTCTGGTGATGCTTAATACATCTAGCGTAGGACACGGAAGTGACGCTAGAACTCCCGCTTAAATCGCTGCAGCTATACTTACGTCAGTGTTCTGGAAGATGCGTTGATAAATGCAGATGTATCTCGTATAATAACTAAAAATTGAATTTATTGATAACTAAAAACAAATGTAATTTTTCATTAATTCTTAATTTTTTAATGAAAATATTAATTGCAAAATATTATTAGTAAATTGCGAAAACCCTAATTCTATATTTGAATATTTAAATTTAATAAATAGCTTGCGATCAGCAAGGATTTGTCCTAAAGAAGTATATAGTTACTATAACATTGGCTTTACAAGAAAAATAAAACTTTAATTCTAATATGGGGAAGAAGATTTTTTCCCCTTAAAGTTATATTTATTTTAAAGTGAACAAAAATGATCATCGAGCTATAAAGTTTATTCTTATAAAAGAGTGAAGAAGAAGCGGGCAGATGATGGCCAGTTTTAAAGGGGAAAATAGACGAGGTGTGCAAGCTTAAAATGTATAAAGCTACGGGTTCATTCTCACGTCAAAGAATATTAAAGCAAGTAGGAAAGATAGATGGGTAGATAGGGTGATAGTAAGATGTAGGGTATGCGAGTGGGCGTGCTCCCAGTGCCCAGGGTGGCTGCGAACCCGGCGTCGCACTGTTGCTACACCCATCTGTCTCTTACCGCCTTTCTTCACGTCTTTGTAATCACATCCTTTCCCGCTCAAACTCAAATAGTTTTTTAGATTTAAAAAACGCTCATTGTAATTATTAAATTTATTACAATTTGAAAGTTCTTCACTAATTTCTTGATTCTTTATTGAATTCTTTATTAAATCTATTATATCTATGTTGTTGCAAAAAAAAAAAAAGTTATAAAGGAGGATTTGCCCCTACATTATAAAGAAAATTTGGGGATTTTATCACCCCACACTAGACTTAAAAGAACAGAACTAAACAGACGCTATCGACTACTTAAAAGACTCTTAGACGATAGATCAAAACTTTCTCTGGACAACAAAAGACTGATTTATACTTCTATTTTAAAACCCATCTGGGCGTATGGAATAGAGCTTTGTGGTTCAACCAAATGCTCTAATCTCCAAAGGATTCAATCGCTACAATCTAAAATACTTTGAACTATCGTAAACGCTCCATTTTATGTCTCCAACCTGACTATACACAATGACCTTAACATTCCTTTTGTCACCCAAGTTGCTAAAACACGATACAGAAAAATCTACTTCAGCCTGCAATCTCATATAAATCCTCTAGCTCAAAATCTTTCTTCTAGAACTCTTCCTGACAACCAGACAAGACGTCTTAAAAGACAGTGGCCTCGTGATCTCCTCTCAAGTGAAGAGAGTGACTAACCATATAATGTTTGGGAGTGTTACCACTGGGTAACTTCTCCACTCATTTAGTTCTACTGTTCCCAGTTATCATTGTTACTTATAGCTAACGCGCTGATGGTAGCACAATAAACGCAAAACAAAAAAAAAAGGGAATTTTATCTTTTATAGAAAAAGAGAAAAAAATTATCAAAGTTGGGTGTTCTTCAACGTTACGCTTTCTCGTGCATTTGTTGTCGATCAACCCTTATACAACTGTCCTACCGGACAGTTTTAATGTGATATCTTGTTAATACCCTTGCCATTAGTGTTTTTATTATTACTTACACTGAATACAGCCCATTTCCAAAATAGAAATATTTATGATGATGGAATTTAGATTAGTTTCGAGCTAAGTTGTGATGCTGTAGATAAAGTTCGCTTTTCTTTAAACTGTGTATGCTCATTGCATAAATCGTCTTCAACATTTCAAAGTTTCGTTTAAAAAAAGAACGCATTTTTCATTTTTCACTTCAAGCGGTTATTTTACGAATGATGTGCGTGTGGTGGCGAACTGGCCAGTCTGATCCACACTGCAAAGGGCAGAAATGATAGCAAAGGTAAAGTCTTGAATATGGAAACTACTAATGTGGAATGTAGCAAAATATCTTAAGTTTCTTGATTAAAACATAACAGTTTCTGTCAATTTTAGTCATTAATTTTGTTATTTATCTTAATGACAACCATTCGAGCTAGGGATGAGATCATCTTAAGGGCTTATACTCGTGAACAATTATAATTTGTTTTACATTATGAGTGTAAACCTAAAAAAAAAATTTGTGTTTTCAGTCCTGTTTGATTTGTTACTAATAAATCGATTTTAAAATGGTCTAGTTTGTGATATCAGTTTTACCAGTTGTCCAAAAGATGATTTCGTGTGTTTTGGACATCAATAATGGTATCAATAACCAAAGATGACGAACAGAACCCTACAATAATGGTTTTTGGAGCCTCGGAATCAGTAGATCGCGAGATAGGAAACCATTTACCTGATACTAATGGGCAGTTATTTATTAAATAGAGTAAAAAAAGGTATTATTTACTAAACATAAACTAAAAGATGCTGTGATTATTGTGAGCTTGAGTAGTTAACACCTTAATGTATTTTGTGTTAAGGCAGAAGGCACAATCCAAGTAACATCCTGTAAAGGGTTGTTGCAAAGAGAAAAGCATTTTAGCTTTTGTTACATGCATGTGCATTCAACACTGCGCTTGTGCTCTGGATTGTAATAAAATCTCTACTCATTTGTCCCAACCTAATTACAGAGATAACTCAGGCTATTTTGGAATATTCTCCTCCAATTAGGTACACTCACTTAGACATACATTAGAAATGTTTACATTTTAAAAAGAATCAAGTGATTCTTATTCTAATATTTTTGCTGACAAAATGCTAATTACAACTTTAAAGATTTCACTAAAAGGTGGACTAATTATTAGTTCAGTCTGTTAATTAGTGTGAACTTTATAATTATCTGGACGGCAGTGTGTTAATGAATTTTCCACAGCCTGCCTGTCTTTTACGATTCCATCATCACATGTTATTGAATTCATTATCCACAGTTTTAGAGAAATTTTCCCCTATTCTTAATAAAGAGATAGAACATCCATATAGGGGTCGATAGAAGAAAGAGCGATCCTTTGTTTTCAATAATTCTTAATATCCTTCTCAACAAAATGTATGGTGAATTTGTATGGATGTAGAGAAAAAAAAGGACTTGAAAAGATAAAAGCTACAAACAAAGGAAAATGAATCTAGAAATTATCTTTGATTGAAGGGCAGAAAGCTCGCAGAGACTCCGAATTTGCTGCTTTATAGGTTGATCGGTATAGCTCCAGTTCACACTATTCGTACACTGCTTGGGAAAGTGGCAACAACACTCGCAGTTGATGAAACAGAAAAACGCAAATTTGTCCCTCATCGATTAGAGAAATTGTATTAAAGAAATCGGCAGATCTTTAAAAGGTAGTTAAAAATTAAAAGCTAGGTTACAGTGGGTCTAGGCGTCTTGGCAGGCCACTGCAGATTGCGGAAATACATTCACCACACGGGCTGCCTGAATAAGTTTGCTAGTAAGAATAAATATCTGGCACTGAGAAAGGTTGTGTCGAATAAGAGTTAGGCTCTTTGGAGAATCAAATCTAAATACACTTGTCTAATCAAGAAACAGGGCTGTAGGAATGCCCCTGTATTGGGGGCACAGACTCATAGAATCTAATCTAAACTTAAGACTAATTTTTAGATTAGAGACTTATGTTTAGAACTAGCAACAGTAGAGTTCAAGTTGCTATCCAAAGTAGGAGATTTAAGCCACTTATTCTTGTTTTGGAGCTAAAATTTCTTAAATATAGTGAATTTTCTATATCTATATCTATGCATATTATATTTATATATGGATTAGAAGTCCAATTCTGGCCTGAGTCGTGTGCCATAACGCGCCCTTCTTAGAATAGAATTTATTTTTCTCTAATTATAAAAATAACATACGAGGGTCGTTTGAAAAGTTCGTGCAAAAATAGAAACTACTTAATTTTTTGGGGTAAACCTTTTTTATTTTTCAACATAGTCTCCTTTTTGGCTTATACACTTCGTCCAACGCTGCTCTAGTTTGTTGATCCCTTCCGAATAATAGGATTTGTCCAAGTCTGAAAAATAGCCATTCGTTTCTGCAATCACCTCCTCGTTTGAATAAAATCTTTTTCCCGCCAGCCATTTCTTCATATTAAGGAACAAATAGTAGTCCGAGGGAGCCAAGTCTGGAGAATAGAGGGGATGTGAAACGAGTTGGAACCCTATTTCCATTAATTTTGCGACCACAACTGCTGAGGTGTGAGCTGGTGCGTTGTCGTGATGGAAAAGGACTTTTTTGTGGGCCAATCGTGGGCGTTTTTCTTGCAGCTCGGTTTTCGAACGGTCCAATAACGATGAATAATATGCACCTGTAATAGTTTTACCCTTTACCAGATAGTCGATGAGGATTATTCCTTGCGAATCCCAAAAGACAGTCGCCATAATCTTTCCGGCCGAAGGAACGGTCTTCGCCTTTTTTGGCGCAGATTCCCCCTTGGTAACCAATTGTTTAGATTGTTCTTTGGTCTCAGGAGTGTAGTGATGTATCCATGTTTCATCCACAGTGACGAAACGATGCTTAAAGTCCTGCGGATTCTTCTGGAACAGCTGCAAACCGTCCTTGCAACACTTCACACGATTTCGTTTTTGGTCAAGCGTGAGCAATCGCGGCACCCATCTTGCGGATAGCTTTGTCATGTCCAAATGTTGATGCAAAATATTATGTACCCGTTCATTCGAGATGCCCACAGCACTAGCAATCTCACGCACCTTCACTCTTCTGTCATCCATCACCATATCATGGATTTTATCAATGATTTCTGGAGTAGTAACCTCAACAGGGCGTCCAGAACGTTCAGCGTCACTTGTGCCCATATGGCCACTCCGAAAATTTTGAAACCACTTATAAACTGTTCTAATCGAAGGTGCAGAGTCACCATAATGTTTATCAAGCTTCTCTTTAGTCTCCTGAGGCGTTTTGCCTTTCATAAAGTAGTGTTTAATCAACACACGAAATTCTTTTTCGTCCATTTTTTGAAAATCACTCGACTTCCTCGATTCAAACGAATGCCAAACACAAAGAAATAGACCGATCTGGTTGAAACTTGGTGTGTGTTCTTCCAAGAGATGCTACTAACTAAACATAACCTCGATACGCGCCAGTAGTGCTATCTCTCTGACTTTGCACGGACTTTTCAAACGACCCTCGTATTTTCTTCAAAAATTGAAGCCCTAATATGACCTCGGACACGTTTTTCTCTCATCCCAATTTATGGAATTAAATTTTTTAGGAGCTTAGAATTTATACTGAAATGAAAGCATAATACTGTTCACTGTAATAAAACGCTTCTCTTTAATGAAATATGACGTCATATCTCTTAAGGATCCTACTGAAATCAATATCAATCTATTATTAGAGATTAATGGGAAAAAAAAATCTATTAATAACTACGTCTAATTAGAAGATGATTTTTTTAAAATATTCCATTGGATTTCTGATATCCATTAGTTTCTACATAGCAGCTTCATTAGGTTGTTGGCTGATTTGCATAATGTATTTGGCTGGAGTTGATGTCTCCTGACAGATTATTATAAATCTTATTAACAATGCATACCGTTAATTTGCCAACAAGGTGTTCATTAAGTAATTAGTATTATAAATTACAATATTTAATTATTTATTAATTCAAAGGGAATATTTGTATTTTTCTCTCTGTTTTGTGTTCGAGTACATTTTTATTTTTAACATAAATCGTTAATAAATTCACATCTTTTTTTCTCATGAAGTTCATCGTAGCATTAAGAAGTACGATGCAAGCTATGCACTTACTTATATTTCTAATAGTTCCCTGATTGTAAGAAAAGGAAGACTCGGTGCCACTAACGAATCCAGCAATAGCTTGGGATAAATAAAATCAGCCTAACGAGGGACGTCACTTTTCTGAATCGTTTTTCACCAGTTCTTGGGGATTTTCCTTGAAATAGGACCAATAATTTTCCTTAAACTTTATATTCTAGTCGCAAGCATGCATATTTTTCACTTGCTTGAAACACTCTAACAAAAGATGCTTATTTGTGCAGTATACTAATGCAGTGGTAGACTCCAAGTTTTCGACTAGCGTTGTGTTTAGTTTTTGTTATTTTAAGTCAAGGCGCGACCAATCTATGGTCATTGCCCCTGGAGCTTTGTTCAGTTCACTACCGACTTGGACTGTGAACTCCTTTTTTTACCGAACACTGTCCTAGAAAGAAAAAATCTAAGGTCTGTCAATTTGATTTGAACCCGGTACCAACGCGTGGAACTCCTGTGCGCTAACCTTTCCTTCTTGTGCATTATACAATATTTTTTCTCCTGTAGCACCAAGATTCCTGAGGAAGTGGATGCCCATCGTTACATTAAGTAGCAAAACATCCTTGGTACATTGACCAAGGATAAAATTAACCTCAACTTGTAACAAGATGACCTTTAAATATCCAGAGATTCTGGGTGATACCTATTGAATAATAAATGGGGGGATATGTTGACATTTCACCAGCTAATCGCAAGCGGTTGGAAGTTAAGCTGCTCACTGCTTCCACAGCACAACCCTACCTGTTCAGCTGAATTCTGCCGATTAAGAAATGTCAAACTACCCCTATCCTGACTCTAAACCTTTCTTACCACTTCCTTGTCAACAAAATTTACATAATGCACACTGGAGAGTGTCACCACTTAGAGATCCTTCAAAACTTAGGTCAATAACCTTTATCGGGTGAAATACAGTTATATATTTGAGAAGATACAAGCGGAACTAAGTTGAGAGGGTCTTCATTCAGTTGTAAAATGGTAAATGGAGCTTTCACAAACGGAGTTTTCAAAATATTGTACTACTCTAGTCCTACCACAAACATTTTCCATTCAATATGTAATGAATTACTTCCCGTTTCCACATCTGTTCTTATTTCATCCTAAAAACGCAAGGCACTCATATGATCCGAACAATATTCTTTTATCTCTTTCATTTACCGCCTCTACAGTATTCACAGTTAGTGTTGTCCATAAACTTTTATAGCACTTAGGTAAGTGTCTCTTTGAAAATATAATTTTAAAAATCATATTTCTTTCTTCTTTTTTAAAAAAAAATGTTTTATACATGTTGCAAATGTTATTGTACCCTGAGTTATTTCCAAATTTAACTTTATAATAACGATTTTATTTAGAAAATAAAAATAATTTATCATCGAAATAAAAAAAAAACATTTCTAAAAAAACCCCAAGCAAATCTCTCCTTCAGATCACTTGTGGAAGATAAATTTTTAATTTTCCCTTTCTGATCCTAAAAGTTGCTCTCAGATCATTTACCCTAAAAAATATGTACACACTAAATAACTATTGGCATGATCGAGACTAAGCCATAGGCTTGAGGCGTTTTAAAACTGAAAATGGATACCGTAACTGCAAAGTTCTTCAGTTGATGAAGAGTAGCCGTTTTAGTTTGATGATTTCCCAACAAAAGTAATTCAAATTACTAAAGTGGTTCGGAAGTAGTTCATAGATGACTCCATTTGAGATAAAATTAATATTCCGTTTGTCTACCATATTACATGGTAATCTATTCAAATCCATTTGCTATCTTCAATTTGGAAGCTTACACACATTGCACTTAAAACAGAGTTTCCTTAGCTAACTCAAATCAGAGTAATTAGTGTTCCGCTGGAATAAAAATAAAAGGAATAATACATCTTATAATACCTGTGGCAGAGATCATCCGCCCCTCTGCCTCCTTAATTTCGTCTGAAACAAAAACTAAAATTGTAGAGGGTGGTCGGCCACAAACTATTGTAAACTATTGCGCCACTATTTTGCTATTGTAAAATTATTCACACATGGTTTGGAGGAAAAATTTTAATAAATATAGTGTTGGAAGATCCAAAATACGTATTTATCCAAAAATTTGAATATTTTTTGGTTAGGATTATTTCTTGTTTTGGCTTAGTCCTAAAATTTTCATTTAAATTAAATTTTCGAACATTTGATACAAGTTGATAGTTTGAGATAATGTTCTTATTTTATTAGTCGTGTAGGGAAACCTAGACGTGGGCTATTTAAAGTCACTCCGGATCCGCAGCTAACCGAAGGATATACAATGGCAAATCAAGCTTAATCTTGGATTAAAGTCCAGATGGCCTTGAGCCATCTAAGATCCGTATCATACGCTCTTTCTCCTCCAACTATTCTGATTTACGAACCTGAACAAAACCGAAATTGCAGAACAATCGTCACAAACTGATTGGTTTT
The DNA here is from genome assembly GCF_049639745.1 of Rhodnius prolixus. Taxonomy (NCBI): domain Eukaryota; kingdom Metazoa; phylum Arthropoda; class Insecta; order Hemiptera; family Reduviidae; genus Rhodnius; species Rhodnius prolixus. Next base: position 21,668,807 of record NW_027411592.1, read on the forward strand.
AACCACCTTTATCTTACAAATTGTGAAAAAACGATCTGGTGCCGCATAGTAGATATATATTTGGTTAAACCATTGCCCCATTAGATAGGATCCCATTAGTATTGTCTGAGAGATATCAAAAAGTTATTCCATCTTTCGATAAGTCAACATCCCTACCTACCTAGCTCGTTCATAAATATCGTCCTTTTCCAAAATAGTTACAAGTTCCTGCAGCAGGCTAGATGACTATCCAAAACTGTTTCAGTCTCATGGAATATTATAATTTCTAATAAAGGCACAAGATTGATGTACTGAATTACTGTAGTAGCATAAGTTCCAATAAATAATTTTACCTACAAACTGAGCGAATATGTGTAAGAATACAAAATTAGATATTGCTAGTAGAAATAAGAAGGTTGCAATTGAATAGTACTAACTAGAGATAATTGCAAACAATAAATTATGGAACTAGCTGAACAATTATTAATTATAAGTAAATTGGCTAAAAGGTATGACTGGAGAGCTGCACTCGTAAAGAAATCATCACTTAACAGCTGAACTAGGAAATGATCTATCGTACTAGCAACGCTAGACTAGAATTACCAGTTCGATGAAAAGCGTGTGAAAAGCGTCTGAAAGAAGAGATAAAACGCTAATGGTTCTTTACTAATCCTTGCCCTTACCACTTTTTCAACTTTTAAATTCTATGAATTTATCTCTTCTTTTCCTGAAATTATAATTCACTTCCCGAGAAGATACGAATTACGTATAAATTCGTGTTCCGAACTGGCTCATCCGTAATATAATAAAAATATCATGGACCTTAAACTGGAATTCAGTATCCTAATATGATTTTTATTGATTATTTTTTTTTTTAAGTAGGCTTGTTCCTTGAAATAGATGTTTTTTCGAGTCCATCTATTCATCCAATCAGTTACCATTCTATCCAAATAATTGAAGTAATTATCAGATATGACACTAGTCGTTATCTAGTCTTCCTTAGTGGGCAAGCCTTAACTGTAAGAAAGACTGTCTGAAATCAACATCTTTCTCATTGTGACTGAAACACTCATTAGAAAGTCAATTAACATACCGATTACCTTGCCGAAAACTTACCTGTTTCTGAATCAGCTTCCCATCTACTCAAAGAAAGATAAAAGTCACATTTAGTTACTATAACAATTGTAGTTATCCGCTAGTAAATCCAAACATTTACTGTCCTCAAAAAAACAGTCGAAAACAGCTCGCTTTTTCGCCTCCAATAAAACATCTTCGCAAAAACTGTCCGTTTCATAAAGATAGATGTATTATTAATTAGATTTTATTATTACAGATCTTTTACAGAAGTCGGTTTGAAAACGGAAGCTGTGCTTTTGCACATCAGTTTAATTTACTGTCAAACTACTCCAAGAAACTTATTTGCCAATCAGAACAGAAGTACCCAAAAAAAAGTAACTAAAAATGTTACTACCAGAGACTTTTTAGAATTTATAATAGAAAGTAGATTTTCTGAGACTAAAACACTTCGTACAATTTTCTGATATTTTTGCACATTAAAGCAGCATAAATTTATCTTTCATAATAAACCAAATGTTGAAAAATGGGCAGCCAAATAAATAAATCTTTCGGAAGAAGTTGATATTTTTGATATAATAATAGTTTTGGCTTGTCAGGATTGCTTTAAATTAGAATGTTCTGGATTGAAGGCTCACAAAGACAGGTAGAGGAAAGTGAAGTAGTTTTATATTGGTTAAATTTTTGTATTTTATAAAATTTAAGCTCTTAAGGTTCATTGTACAGGTTAGCTTTCAACAAAAAAGACTAAAGCATTAAAAAAAAGAGAAGGGATAAGTCAAAATGATTCTCCTAAACTTGAAAACTTGAAAAGAAACTAAATTTACTTGAATATTTCCTTAATTCAAGACTTCTAATATAGTAATCTCCTTAATAATAATGAACAAATTTTTCAGCGCTGTCAAATTTAAAATGTTGGTAACATTGACAATAACTTCTTCTTTATCTTTAATATAACATTTTAAATATTTCTCTGCGCTGAGAATACAACGAATAGTGACATACACCTTCTTTACTTCTTAAACAACATTTGGAGCCAGATTGACCACTAAATGATAACCTAATGCTGAATTAACTTAATGTTAATGTAAAACTTGATGGAAAATAATGGTTGGAGGCTAATCGTGATTGGGTATGTTCTTATTTTGTTAATATAACAAACAGTCAAATAGGAAACAAGAAATTTAGAAATTAAGTGGGCAAATGATTATTTAGTATGGACTATATGAAGAAATAGTTTAGTATACAGCAATCTCTTTGGTTCAATTAAAAAATTAATTGAAATGTTATGCAACTAGTTTAGATTGTCCCTGATCCAGGAGAATTTGCTATTTAATTGCAACAAACACATGGAGCTTCATTTGAAGTGCAAACCTGCACATGTTAATGACCACTATCATTTAATCCAAATGTATTCAACACCGCCACTGTCCACCTACATTTGCAACAACACAATCTGTGTTCCGCTAATTCAATCATTAAATCTGTGTATGGGTAACACATCTATTCAGCTGCACGCATCTAACACATCAAATGAATAATTGGACATTCAATGTTTGGAAATTACTTTGGTCTCTATTGGTGTAGCTTAAATTGATGTTTAAGCCCTTTTTGTAGGAAATTTCCTATAGGAAATTGTTGGAAATAGCTGGTTAATGGTTTCCTTTACTCAGAGCCGTTGATCATCTATGACCTTTAGTAATGACGAATAAGCATTTAGAGTAGTGCTTCCCAACCTATGTGCCGCAGCACACAACTGTGCCACGGCTACCGTAGGAGTGTGCCATGGCAAAAAATTAAAAAAATTATAATGACCTTGCATTAAAATTAATCATAAGTTAAAATATTGGATCAGAAACCCATTTTATATCCAAGTTGATATGTCTGGCCTACAATTAATGGAAAAGGAATAGCTTATGGTCGTTGCACCTGACAGTACAATGCGATTGAAGTTTCTGGAAATGAATTTAGTAGAGTTCTGGATTATGGTTAAAAAAGAAGACAAATTGATAGGTAGTAAGGCAGTCGGATTACTGCTTCCTTTCGGCACTACTTACCTGTGTGAGAAGGCGTTCTCAGCAATGACACTGATCAGAACAAAACACAGAGGGTGTTACGACTTAAAGTGTGCTTGTCAACTGTGGTTAATGCTCAAATTGAAACACTTTCACGGTCCTTGCAAAGCCAGCTGGTCTCATTAACCCACTGTTGGTCACTTGACTAGTAACTGTTAACTAAATTAGTAAAATATGTCATAGGTTTCGTTCTTCTTTATTGACTGTTTAGTTTTTGTAACTTTAATCTCATTTAGAGGGGCTTTTAATCACTTACTTTTAGATACGGATTTACAATTTTACATGAATTACAAGCACTTCTTGACATCAATAATGGGCATTAAAATAAAGAATTTCTTTGTCATAAGATTCATTGCTACTGTATACATGTAGTTAATTGTATTGACAGAGAACGGTATAGACGGGTGAATGATTGGGTTTGTTATTATTGCTATAGCCTGCCACGAAAACTTGTATTTTTGTAGGATTGCAATAGTGTTGATATTACAGCACTAGTTGAGAGCATAATACGTCATTCTAAAATCAACCCTTTACTGTTTGGCATCTGACTAATGCGCCATGACCAGAAAAAAGGTTGGGAAGCATTGATTTAGAGATCTGTGGCAGGTGAGTAAAATAAAATATTACTTTGAGAGTTGTAAAGTACAGCTGAAAAAAAGATGCGAGTCATTTTTTCGTCTCTTCGATAATTTTATTACTTTCTAATGTAAATTAGTGCTGTTAGTTTTTCATATTTTGGCCAAACTTTATGTTTGCTCGTTTTCCACATTTTCACCTACTTATTAAATCCTTATCAATGGAGGAATTGTAACTGAGAGATCCCCATCTAAGCCTATGTAGTTATTTTATATTATTTATCATTAAAGTACGTTACAACACTATTTTTGTAGTTTTATATTAAGCCTTGCCTGGAAAAAAAAATAGGCGATTACTTTACACTATTTTGTTAAGTAAAAAACAAAGAGTTTCTTTGTTGTTTGTATTTCTCATTTAAATTTATAATCTGTATAAAAACATTTAAGATTGGATTTTCTGTTTGGTTGAATCCACAAATCAGGTCTGAAAGACCATAATTTTTTAGTTTTCAATTTTACATCAGTGTTTTACGTTGCAGAATTAATTTTGATTTTCAGTCTATTAGTTGCAGTTTCAATTATGTAGTTATTGTCATTTCAGGGCTCCAAGTTAGTCACCTGACAAAACTTTCTAGGTACATTGGGGTTGTGTTGCTGAGTTAAACCTGACGGGAGTATTTGGCTTTAAATAACAATAATTAAAGCGAACATTTCTCTAGTTTATTTCAACTTTTTCCCCACAATTGTTATTTTCCATTAAATTAAAATTATTAACAAAGTCACAAATAAACACAAAGTAACAAAAACGAACGTGTTTTTTTTTTTGTTTTTTTTTGGCGCATCAACAGCTGAGGTTATTAGCGCCCGGAGCTTTTTTTTCCAGTGCACTGCCGGCCTCCGGACAGTGTTCTCTCGTTACAGAAAACACTTTCCATCACCGGACAGTGAGCTGTAAGAAGCTCCTAGGAAGATAATATCTAAGGGTCAGCTGCTGGATTCGAACCCGGGACCTCCGCGTGGGAGTCCAGTATGCTAACCTCATAGCTAATCCCTTCCCGACACAAGTTTATTATATGTAAAAGTTGTGCTCATTGTTGCCCACAAATTGGCCTTAATCTATTGTTTATTCCAAAAAATATAAAGCTTTGTTTTTAAACTTATTAAGTATATTGGTTCATTACTCAGGGCAGGGCTGTTTCAATTGTATTGTCTATTTTTAAGCGAGTTCAATTACACTTATCGTTAGTTGGTGTTTACACCGTATAACACTCAGTAATGAAATTTTAGTTGGTTGCTCTTCTGAAAAAGTGAAGACAATTCCACTTCAATTCCAGGCTGATCAGAACATTCTAGTCTTATTCTCCCTCTATATTGGTTTTTAAACAAGCTCTCTACCATAAGTGGAGTGAATTATTACTGTTCAACTTCATGTTTTACGAAGTACCATAACTTACTTTTTAAGTTTTCTCTTTATTTCTGTTCTAGTTATCTCCTTTTTTTTTTTTTTTAGTTTTCTTGCTTCTAGTTTATAATAAGCCCTTCTTAAGAGAAATGCTTAAGTTAAATTCTATAACCTGAAGAACTCTGCACATAATGGTAGAAACACACTTCACAATTTATGTTTATATATACTATATATTTGTTAAATTGTCGTAGGGGAGCGCAACGGATTTGCTGCAATAACTAATTTGCATATCGACGACGGAAAAGTTTGTAAAACTTATTGTCACGGACTTGAAATTTAACACGCAATGTAGTTCGTGTATATATGAGCTGCATACTCTATTTTTATTTCTTAGAAGGTGATTATTCCGTGAATAGTGAACAAAAGGAACTGTTATTATTTACACGCAACGTTCTTCAATATTGCAATAACTACTTGTACACGTAGCTGCGTTAGGAGCCAAACATTTTACTTTTTTGCAAGCTTTTTCTTCCTTAGAAACAAAGAATAGAATTCAATCCCCCCCCCAAATGGTAGTTAGTAATGCAAAGTAAAAAAGAGTTATGTATGGTACCGAATCGATGGGGAAATATAGCAAATATTCTACGAGGGTCGTTTGAAAAGTCCGTGCAAAGTCAGAGAGATAGCACCACTGGCGCGTATCGAGGTTATGTTTAGTTAGTAGCATCTCTTGGAAGAACACACACCAAGTTTCAGCCAGATCGGTCTATTTCTTTGTGTTTGGCATTCGTTTGAATCGAGGAAGTCGAGTGATTTTCAAAAAATGGACGAAAAAGAATTGCGTGTGTTGATTAAACACTACTTTATGAAAGGCAAAACACTACTTTATGAGGAGACTAAAGAGAAGCTTGATAAACATTATGGTGACTCTGCACCTTCGATTAGAACAGTTTATAAGTGGTTTCAAAATTTTCGGAGTGGCCATATGGGCACAAGTGACGCTAAACGTTCTGGACGCCCTGTTGAGGTTACTACTCCAGAAATCATTGATAAAATCCATGATATGGTGATGGATGACAGAAGAGTGAAGGTGCGTGAGATTTCTAGTGCTGTGGGCATCTCGAATGAACGGGTACATAATATTTTGCATCAACATTTGGACATGACAAAGCTATCCGCAAGATGGGTGCCGCGATTGCTCACGCTTGACCAAAAACGAAATCGTGTGAAGTGTTGCAAGGACGGTTTGCAGCTATTCCAGAAGAATCCGCAGGACTTTAAGCGTCGTTTCGTCACTGTGGATGAAACATGGATACATCACTACATTCCTGAGACCAAGGGGGAATCTGCGCCAAAAAAGGCGAAGACCGGAAAGATTATGGTGACTGTCTTTTGGGATTCGCAAGGAATAATCCTCATCGACTATCTGGAAAAGGGTAAAACTATTACAGGTGCATATTATTCATCGTTATTGGACCGTTTGAAAACCGAGCTGCAAGAAAAACGCCCACGATTGGCCCACAAAAAAAGTCCTTTTCCATCACGACAACGCACCAGCTCACACCTCAGCAGTTGTGGTCGCAAAATTAATGGAAATAGGGTTCCAACTCGTTTCACATCCCCCCTATTCACCAGTCTTGGCTCCCTCGGACTACTATTTGTTCCCCAATATATGAAGAAATGGCTGGCGGGAAAAAGATTTTATTCAAACGAGGAGGTGATTGCAGAAACGAATGGCTATTTTTCAGACTTGGACAAATCCTATTATTCGGAAGGGATCAACAAACTAGAGCAGCGTTGGACGAAGTGTATAAGCCTAAAAGGAGACTATGTTGAAAAATAAAAAAGGTTTACCCCCAAAAATGAAGTAGTTTTTATTTTTGCACGGACTTTTCAAACGACCCTCGTAGCTATAAGTTCATAAGTTAGATAGGAATTTAAAAACTTCACTCTTAGAATGCACAACATGGGCGTTGCGAGCTTGCATGCTAAGGAGGAGCGCAAAACTTTACAGAGCTTATAGAGAAGAAAGCTGCCAAAAATAGTGAAGCTGCTTAACAATTAATGTTATTGTAGGAAATAATTGTACAAAAAAGAAGTAGTACATAACAGTAAAACCTTTCTATGTTTACATATACGTATTGTCAGACCATTAAATCGAGTGTTTGGTATCCTTCGTTGGGCGTCGGAGCAGCCTTGCTCAGAGCACTTTTTCGACGTCGGAAAGAAAGGTTCAGGCTCCTTTAAGACACGATATAGTTCTTAACTTCAACATTTCTTCCGCTTTCTTGTTCTTTGGCGAAAGTTACAACCCTGTTATGCCCTCTACATGGTAATTCAAGGCACAGCAGATTCCATTGCTTTACTTTTTCATAAAATCTTAGACTAGAATCATACAAACATTGATTATTTTCTTGAATAAAGTGCTATCAATGTTTTACTTCTGGATAGTGAAATTCTTATCACCAGTGATTCCGTGCAAAAGTAGTCTGCAATATCGCACCGAATTTATCTCAACCCAGAACTCCTCACTTATTTCATTGTCAAGCAATAATAAATTTTAATTTGACGCCGTTTATAAACATTTTTTTTGTAAGTCGTTGAAATTGCATCCATTTGTGTTATTTTATTATTATTATTATTTTCATTATTAATTAAAACTGTCCGCTAGGATATTGTATAAGGGTTGATAGTCAAAAAGTTCACGAAAAAGCGTAACCTTAAAAAACATTTTTCTTTGACAATTTTTTTCTCTTTTTCTATAAAAGATAAAATTCCCAAATTTTCTTTGTAATGTAGGGCAAATCATCCTTTATAACTGTATTTTTTTGCAACAACTCAGACCTAATAGATTTCGATAAATACGTTACTGAAAATGGGCAAAAACAGTATTTTCAAAAATTGTTGTTATCTTTTTGAAAACTTTTTACTTGAGCTTTAAGGAGAGTGAGGGATCAGCTGCTTCAACCTAACCTTCCTGAAGATGCCCACAGAGCAAAAGATAATAATAACAGAAGTAATTGAACCTGTGTAAATGTTCAAAATGCTGCTCAATATGTGATACTGAGTTGGCCTGTTATAGAGGGCCCGATCTAAGTTAATAATTATTGCAGAATATATAGGTTGCGGCAAAAGAACTGGCCGATTTCAGCTATGGTATTGCTCCTGCGCTGTCCAGAATGCGGGAGTAAGGATTATTTGTTAGGCATTGTCACGCAATTTTCATTAGAGTATATGGGGTAGAATAAACGCGTCTGAAGTTAACCGGTGTTCGCATTGCGGAGAAAGTAGTCTTTCATCTAATGCCGAAGCTACTATTGTGTGTACAGGGGCAGTGAAGAACTTTATTTATACAAGATGAATTGTTTTATCGCCCTTAAGGGAAGCGTCACGGTTCCCTCTACTCGACTATAGCTCGACGTTTTTTAAAGGGACATATTCCAAACCTGTCTGATCCCTGAGGAGGTGTCTTAGAAAGGTGTAGGGAGACTTCAATTGTTTGATTTGCCCCTCTCTAGTATTCTATTTGAGACACACCTTAAAGCTAAGGTCTACAAGTTGTGATGCCGAATATCGAACAATTAAAGGCTGCGATCAATCAAAAAAATCGAAGCTATTCAACGTAATAAAACCTCAATCTTTGTATCGATAAATCGTTCAAAACTTTTGAAAGATTTGTAATCGTTTGCAAGTAAAATCGACTCAATTATTATGTCTGAAGATTGTTGATTAATGTATCTCTCGCATTTCTAGATATTAAAATCTTCTTCGCCAAAGGAAATTATCATTTAAAGCTATTTATTAAGTAAAAATTTGTATTAAAGTTAATAAGGCGTTTATTTAGAGAGAATATTCCATATTAAGTAAATGCAATACCGAAATCCTAGAGTGTATTCTGCTTCAAAGGTTTCTTGAGGGAATGTCAGTTCTTCAACTAGAATACTAAGTCAACTAATTGATACATTTGACTCCAGAACCTCAACTTTCTAGAACCATATTTTATCTTTTCATCCCAGGATCTAACGAAAGAAATTGATTCTGTTTATTTAAATTAAAAATGTTGGTGACAGTGAAAAACGGAGTGAAGCAACATTTATAATTATGGGTCCTGTTTTATTTCACATGGTAACCAGAATACAGAGAATAATATAAATCCAGAACATTGAAAAAAACGAAACATTAAAAAAAAATAATAAAAAACGAATAGCATAACTTTTTTCTCAAACAATGCATTTTTCTATACTTCAACTGGGTACGTACTAACAAGCAATTATTAATTATTAGCTCTTAAAACACTGCAGTTTCATTGTTACATGTCTCCTAACAAGCAGTTGTAATCACTTTTATCAAACACTGCATTTTTATATATATATTAGAAAACCAACCAGTTGTTATAACATATAATGCATTTTCATTTTTACAATCAGGTACCTTCTTTTATTGTCTTATTATTATAGAGATTGCTGTAGTATAGGAGAGTATCATCAATAAGTACTAGCGTTCCCAAGTGATGTCTATTGCTTGGAAGAAGGCACCTAGATGGAGCAAAAGAAAATTTAGATTTTATATTAAAACTGTCCGGTAGGACAGTTGTATAAGGGTTGATCGTTAAAAAGTGCTTGTATTAATATTGCCATGGTAGGAAGATTTTGGAAGTTTCAAGGCGACGCGGTAGCCGAGAGGTTGAGAGGCGAGACCTGCAAAGCAAGTATATATTGTGGTATTGGGTTCGATTCCCGGTCTTAGGCCTTGGATTTTATTTCATTGAATAGAAAAGAAATTTATAATAATATACGTTTGCTAATCGCCTCGGTCCACGACGTGGACGTAAAGCCCGCCTGAAAAAAATAAGCAATTACTTTACTTTACTATTAACTGGTTATAATTACTTGCAAAGGAAAAACTCAAAAAGAGCAAAGAAAACTGCTTTGTTCTAGAAATATTGATTCCATATTATCATTATGGTGAAACTATGGGCACATGTTTAGGGCACTGATTGAGAAAAGTAGCAGGCGCGTTATCATCTACCGTCATTGGCGGCTCCAGTCTTTTGCTAGTATAATGCTCTCTGAACTCCGCGTGGGAACCAAACACGCTAACCACTCAGCTAATCTGGATTAGAACCACTAACCTAATCTGGTCTTAGGCTCATCTCAAGCTTACTAGGTCTTATGTAGATTTGTATGACAACACAAAGTGAGGAGGATGATTGATTATTAATAATGAACGTAATTCTTATCGTTTAACAATTTCTCGTAAAATTCTCTTAAAAGTAGGCAAGTAAATTTACTTTTAACTTCCGTTCTTGATAATTCGAGTTGCACAGGTTAATTACTTTTTTGCAATAACATGAACACACATCGATTGTTATTTTGTTCTTTTATTTGGTTTATACACTCATTAAAGACCCTAATTTGGTTCACCTATTTATTCAATCATGATGCTGTTCTAAGATGTAATAAAAAGTTATATTTATTGGTACAAAGATGTGCAAATAATCAATAATGAAAATGGCGCATTAGTTGATTTGAATTATAATAATTTCGTCAACTGGAAAACTGCATTTGTAAAGCTGACAGGTGACAGAAGAAATTTACAAAAAAAAAGTAATAAATAAATAAAAGCAGATTGGTTAGTCGGGCTCAAATTTCACAATTTATTGTGACATAAATATTCGAATAATGAGTTAGGAGAAAAAGAATTGTATTTCAATTATAAATTCAACATTGGCTGACATCAACTAGATAATGAAAATCAAAAGGGAGCGTCTAAACTTAAACTAAAACTCGGTAAAACTGCCTCAAACCTGTAATAATATTCAGTAATAGTGAACAGTTGGAAAATATAATACATTTTATCGCCATTTGTCCATCATCTAGCGATATTAGATCAAATTATGTACTTTGATAAAATTTGCTTGGAGGAGAATGAATTATTTTTATATTTGAACGGAAGGAATTGGATATATGATTGTAAATTATTGTAGAGAGACTTGATCGCATCAGTATAGTGCATTTTCGGAGGCAGGTGCTTAAAAGTTGCTAGTTTTGCCTTGGGAAATATACACTTTAACGTAGGAATTGCTGTCATCCAGTTGTAGTTATGCAAAATCTGACGATACTTGCATCTTCCCCCCACTTACCTTATATAATGTATTTTATCACTTTTTATTTGATTACTTAACTAGTTTTATGACTTTAATGTTGAATATAGACTTATTGTTTAGGTATGTCTTTTTTAAAAAATTGTCTTTAAAGATTTCTATTTCAAACTCCCCCGTTGGTATTGGCCAGAAGATAATGTCTTGTTCTTTGTTAATAAATTTAAATAAATACACATCATTATTATCAATTCATTTTTAAACACAGTCAATTGCGGGATATTCGAATGAGAAAATGACTTTTAAAAGAAGTAAGATCGTTCAGAATAACTGAATTACCTATCAGTTGTGTTTAACGTCAAATCACTATCACCATTTTAATCAATAAACTTATTTTACTTTTAATTGATATCTGAAATTACCTTTTTCACACACTATTGTGAAATATATTTTAAGTTGTTCCAATCTTTTTTCCTAATTCTGTGGAGGTAGTTCAGAAAGCTGATGGGAAATATTGTGACGAAAGCATCATCAATAAGTACTAGCGTTTCCCTGCCAGGTACCCTCACATTAAGCCTCGTAGCGTGTCCGTACTGATGGCTCATAACCATTGCTAGCCTCAATGTGATTAATTCGGAAAAGAAAATACTGTCTGTTAACAATATAGTTTTGCAACCAGACTCAAAACTTTTCTGCATTATGTTACAACCCATTAGTAGCACTGTAATGTTAAGAAACTAAGAATGTTTTAATACAACACAGTAGGTAAATTTACAAACACTCCCTCCTTAATAGCTCACTTTTAATAATAATGCTCTTTATCAAAGAAACTAGCAGAAATAAAAGAAATCTATTAGAAATCGTCTAAGATCCTTCAATTGACTATAGAACAGACACGAATATCTTACCAAATTTATACTCACATAATCAAAACTAGAACAGACAGGATCAGCCGCCATTACAATTAGCTGATTATAATAACCCAAATATAAACCTTTTCATTGATCATACTTCTCGCAGGTGGCCCATCTGAGCCAACACATTTCTTCAGCCATTGACGAGGGTACACATTCAAGCCGAATCATATAATAAAACGAATTTTCAAACCCTAAACCCAACAAATCAATTTTTTTTAAAATCTAATTTTCCACAAAATGGCTGCTTTTTCTGAAAACTTGTCTTAGTAATTACACATTTGATTGCAAGCATTTTTCCATTAAGTGTTTTAAAACGGATTATGATGGAATTCTGGATTTTAGAGGATTTATGATTTCATATCAGGTGTTCTTTGTTAGTATTTTTCATCCCATCTACTGTTGTAGAACTATTGAATTTTACGACTACCGGTGTGATTGCTCCTGCAACAAGTGAATCTAGTAACTGATACAACAACATGTGAGTGGATATCCAATGAATCCATTATTGCCATTCACCATCAAATAAATCACAAGACCAGCGCCGTCTCAGTTGACGGTTAGCGCCCACCTAAAAGAGAAACTAAAGTCTTAAGAACATTTACTAGTTATAATTGTAAGAATTGCATTAAGAAAAAGACTAGTGACTTTTTTTTGCATCAGATTCTTTGGATCAAAATTGTCATGATTTCAGATTGATTCTCAGTCTCCTAGACGTTATTTTTTGTTTACTCTCAGTGCTCTGAAGTATTTATTGAAAGTTTATCGATACTTTAGAATGATTTCAAAAAAATTGCAGAAAGTTATGATTTGGTAAACTGTGGGAGCGTTTACTGGAGAAAGAGTCAGAAATTGGAGCAACTATCTGTGATGGCTTTGTATTAAAGTTAGCGGATTATCGTGCCACAGATGGACGCTAATATCTATATATACACAATATTTAGTTAGCAAAGCAAATTTACAAAACTAGGACACGCAATTCACCATTATCTGAAATCTCCTAAATTACCATTGCTAATCAATATTCCATCAATTAACTAGATATTCAAACTTTAAATATGTGCTTTTAAAAGCAGCTGAAAAAAAAAATGTTTGATATTGCCAACATTTAAAAAGAACTTACTGTAGAAAAACTGTTTTATAGTGCTTCGTGCACTGTTTCTACTACTGCAAGTACGATTAAAAGGAAAGTGCTGGTATTTTATGTTTTGGATACAATCGGAGTTGGTCTCCATAGCAGATGTTTTAGTTGCAAGATTCTGTGCTAAGAAGTTGCTAAAAATTGATTCTCAATGACAAAAAGATTAAGGAGCTTCTGTTCTGATATCAGGTGCGTATCAAGGTAATCCTTGGACCGCATGACCGTGGATATAAAACTATTATACTGTCTCTGTCTTCATGTATTGCAGAACATTCGTCAATTATCATCTTGTGGTGGAGCAATTATGTTCCCACTACGGATTAGTGGGACACATTAGATCTATTTATACATCAACAACCTTAAATAAGTGGTAGACAAAAAATCATTTCTGGACTGTTATGGGTTTCTAAGCCCTTAAAGATTAATTAAATTATTAAAAGTTCATTGAGTTGCATAACTGAAGATCCGCAGTAGTACTAAAGGTATGCATTAGTCTTCTTTCCTTTATTATATACAGAAATCGTAATTATTATTAGCTCTTTATTAAAAATGTTCAGATCAATGTGAGAGTATCGCACTCAAATTAATGGAAAAAAATGGTAGATAAAATTTTGGAGAGAACACTCTCGACTTCCGCTAACTCCAAATCAAAAATTGTCTTCAAACATTGGAGTTATGCTTAATTTTTAACAGCATAATGCTGAAATATTATTGTTTTTTATTACTCAACCATTTGTTAACGTGCATCTATGTTACTCATTAGCCATCAAAGATTTAAGAGAAATAACTTCCGTGGGCTTATAAGTAAGAAAAAACGGTGAAAAAACTCTTTCATTTGCTCTCTTATAAAAAATTAAAAATGTGACATAGTGTAGTGTACCTCCGAGGTACTGATTTAATTTAGCAACAATTATTACTGGTACAAAGGAACTCGTTAATTCAGTGTTTCTTACTTAAATTTGTGAATCTAGACGTTGAAAATCGACCAACATAACCATTCTAACGCATTACCTAAGCACAAAAATATAAACTTTAAGTAAAAACTAGATTTCATTAATTCTATTTCACTATTTTTCCAAAAAAATATTTGACTATTTGAAATTAACATTTCAAATAACATACACAGACCTCAATGTAAAACTCCTTTTTCAATCAGCAAGAAGTGTTGGATGGAAATCTAGTTGAACCCAAATTCTTGTGAACACTAAACTGTTCTTTTCAATCTCTCTGACGATGGGTAAAAGTCTGAAACCCTGTCTGCGTGCTAAGGGCCATCTCTCACTAGTTACTAGAGTAAGAGGGAATAAAACACTTGGTTAAATTTGGTTTAAAGAAGATCTTAAACGATACCCAAAGATAATTAAAAGTTTAGATTTTCGTTTTTTGGGATTACTGTTTAAACAATGAAAACTGCACACACATTGGGTTAATATCAAAATCAAAGAATTGTAACAAAAATATCAGTGATCAAAGACAAAAAAAGTAGAAATGTAGAAAGGTAGGCCTTCTAGCAATTTGCAACAATATGTAACATATGGCTTGCAGAGAATATTTGTTTACACGTTAATTTGATTTCTAATAGGTATCGAATTTATTTCAAAGCCTTAGAAAAACATACCAAAGGTAAATGAAAGTATTGTTTACAGATTAGGTCGTCAATTCTTTTAAAATTTCTTGACTTCCTAAATGACCTTTAAAAGAAATAAAACTACCAACTTCTAAATTACATATTGTTTGACAAAAATAGGAATTCCTTCTTTTCTGGTTGGAATTTTTCTATTCGCATATTGAAAAAGCTTTTAAGATGCCAGGAATAGTCTGCCCAGATTGATTGTCACCTTGAATAGAAATCTAACGCAGTTCTATGGAAAAGGTGTATTTCCTTCCACTTCTTTTACTTTAGAAAAAAAAAATTCAAAAGAATTGCTTTAAAAATATTTATAAACGTAGATGAAAGCATTATTTTCTTATTGAAACATTCCTATTTTATGCTTTTCATATAAATACTGAAAAGTTAATTATTTTTGTAACTGCATATTTTTTTTTTGTCTATCTAAATATTTCTTTTAGAAAGAGATGTTTGATAAGAGAAAACGGATTGGAAGGGATGTCCTTGCGGAGTAGAAGGGCGCAGAGTACGTTATCGACCGGCCGCCGGCGAGCTCTATACACCCTCCAAAGGCACACCTATATTCCACCATCGGGCTGTCCTACCATTAGATTACCAAAACTATTGTATCCAATCCGGGCTTCAACTTACACCAACAATACTTTATTTAGTTTTATTTTATTTTTTTGGCCGCCTCTCTGGTAGCAAATGTTAAGAGATATACGGAGGCGGATGAACATTTTTTTGCTGGAACCAGCCAGGGGTGCCACACGCTAGTCTGATGCTATATAACTGCCCTTCTTTTTTTTTCTGCAACATCCCCACCCAGCGCAGCACGAAGCCTTCCAGTTCTACTACTACCCAGTTCACCAACAACAGTTCCAGCATTCTGTTCTCCACCCCACTACCGGGGCTCCGGGTAGCCCAGTAACGTTACTAGGTCGACCCCACCCAAACCTCTACAATTCATTCAAGCCGGACCGCTGGAACTCTGCTCCTCCTCTGCTACGACTTGATGTGCTTCTTTTTTTTTTTTACCCCTTCATTTCTGTTTCAGCACATGTTTACCAACTGTAAAACAAATATTTTATATTTACAACAATGCTAATATATCTATTAAAAAGCAACTTTTGTTCGCACAGTTTGACGTTATCTACCTATCCTTTGTACTATTTTAATAAACTGCTATTTCGTGAAAACGTGTAAGTAGTCTACCTCGTTTTGGTAGACCCACTCTTTTTCCAGAATAGTAGTGTAGAGTGATATGACGCAGTGCAAACCTAATGGTGCTCACATTGAAGTGTTTCTAGGGAGCTTGTTAATTGATTGTTTGGTTGATTACACCAAACAATTTTGCACCTTAGGAAGGAACTGGGACTGCTCTTAAAATAGACAGTGATGCATGGAACCTCCCATTGCAAACTAGTCCCGATTTGTCAATTACTTGCAGATTTCCTCGATAGCATTATTTGTCTTTCTTCAATTATTATCCTTAGTTATTTGAAATTGACACTTTTAGAACTTACACTAATTGCAATTATTAACCGTCCCGACTTCTCTCCCGCCAGTTCTCTTCATATTTTGCAGCAAATTATCAATGTTTAACTCCTCTTTCTGTGACGATCTGATTATATGTGGCCACCTACACCAAGTTTAGCAAGTTTTACCACTTTGGCTATTATTACAGGACTTTCAAGAGGTCCAAAATGATTTTTATAAGCCAGTCAAAATCTCTTGATTATGGTGAATTTTGGAGATCAAGGAAATCATGCTACCTCTAACCATAATGGGCAATGTACCGAGAACTTCTAACAACGAAAAATAGTATTTTATGTATTTTGCAAAAGTACAGAATATAATAATGATCGATCTTCTTGGGAAAATACTAACATCTTTCAGTAAAATACAAAATACTTAAATACATATAAGATATAATAACTACAAGAACACTGGACAGTAGACCTACAGAAAGCCGAAACAACGTCGAGTTGCTAGAAAATGTTCACGATTAGGTATTTTTACGAATTATTTTTAAAGTTAGCAACCTCAACAATAAGTTGTTATCCTCCTCGCAAATAGTTCTGGTTTCGAGGTAATATTCAAAGCTAGATTCAGAAGTACTAAAAGTAAAGTAATCGCCTATTTTTTCAGGCAGGGCTTAACGTCCAACTACCAATTAGGTGTCGTGGACGGAGGCGACTAGCAAACATACTTTACTGTAAATTTCTTTTATTAATCATTAAATAAAATCCAAAGCCTAAGACCGGGAATCGAACCCAGTACCACAATGCATATTAGCTTTGCAGGTCTCGCCTCTTAACCGGTCGGCTACCGTGGCGCCTAAAAAGTAGCCATACGCGGATTCGAACTGGCGATCTCTCACTCACAAAGCCAAGCTCTTGACCACTAGACTAACACTTGCCTCTCAGAAGTACTATTTCCTCTAAGGTAGGAGGATCTGCTGCAATTTCGAAGGATCGATCAGTCGCATTAAACAAGTTTGACATATTGAAGGAAATATGTACTTCCCAGATTTGTGATACATTCCTGTCACTTCTTTTTTAAACTCTTAAAACATTAAAGAAAATAAAAACAAGTAATAGATTGAAAGTAAAACAATAACCGGTCTTTGAATAGAAACAAAGTAAGTAAACATAAAATGAGGCAGATAAAAAAAACAATGGACGGACTGCAGCTCAGAAAATAAGCAGAAAGACAATCCGCTTGAAAACAATCAACAAGCTAATGAGTAACAATGTAAACACAACAAGCTAAAGCAGATAATTCGTAGTTTATAAAATAGAAATCAAAACATTCCTAAAAACAGACGGTTGGATACTAAAAGTAACGTAAGAAGAACGTAGGCTGTCTTAAATAGTGCTGCACGAGAAACGAGACAAATCTCGGTCTCGGTCTCGGTTTTTCAAATATTAATTTTTAGCTACAAAATTATAAAATTGTGTTCTATATTAATAAATCATCATTACAGGTATTGAATTAATTATTAAAAGATACGATTTTATTATATAAGTTCAATATTACTACATCTATTTGACTTCGAATTACATAAGTAAAGTAAGCAAAGTAAAGTAATCGCCTATTTTTCAGGCGGGGCTTTACGTCCAACTACCAATTAGGGGTCGCGGACGAAGGCCACTAGCAAACATACTTTACTGTAAATTTCTCATATTAACCATTAAAATAAATCCAAGGCCTAAGACCGGGAATCGAACCCAGTACCACAATACACATTAGCTTCACAGGTCTCGCACCGCTCGGCTTCCGTTTTTAATACGGAAAAAATACATAATTTTTACATAAATTCACTAAATTTCACTATTCATATCATTCATTCATTCAATTACATAAATTTTACTATTAATAATCTAATACTTTGAACTCTGATATTATTTGAATTATATTTTAGAATTTTGTAATTAGTGAATTTGAAAAAAAAGACTATCCATGCACCTAAAAAATATTGCCACAAATTTTCGTTTTTAAGATACACTTTGCCCAAGCATAGATACATAAAAGAGCTTTTACTGAGTCAGAAGTTAGAGAAGATCTTCTATTGGTCATTATCATCGCAGCTTGCGAAAATAATCTTTCCGATGGCACTGAAGTTGCACAGATACTAAAAATATCTTTCGCCATTCTAGACAAATTTTTGAAGGAATTCTCAAGTGTTTTCCACCATTCTAAAATGTCAACGTCTACTGGTGCTTGGTCTAATTTGGTGTAATTAATTATTTCTGTCTTCCATGCTTCGGTGATATTTGCTGATTTTTGAGCAAATGGTGCAAAAATATTGATGCAGTCATCGTCGTCGTCAAAAGGTGAATCATCAGATTCTTTATCTTTACCAACAGCCATAACTAATGGAGCGGGAAGTTTGTTGGGAGGTGTATTTTTTATTTCACGAATCGACTTGTTATAGCAGGCAGATATGTTATTTGGGTCTTTCATTTGGCGCGTTTTTAACATCTTTTTGAAATTATATAAAGATATATAACAGTAATAGTAATATATGATGCATTGAAGTGTAAGTAGTTGTCTTCTTTTACACACATTTTCATTACCAATATATAAATTAAAATAATTATTAGAAAATAATAACATTTTTTGAAAAGATTATTAATAGCAAACCGCTTTTAATACTTAAACAAAAATTCAAAAACCGAGACCGAGATATCTCGACGAGACCGAGACCGAGACTTGTGTGACCGAGAATGAGACTGCATAAAGTCTCGCCTCGTCTCGGTCTCGTGCAGCACTAGTCTTAAAGTGGCCGCGGATACTAAGAAAAAATCACAATCAAATTACATCTTAATGACCTTTATGCTTTATTGAAATATAAATATTGAATCAATACAAAATATTGAACATTATACTGATAGCCAAAGGGCTATCTTCATATCAAATTTGAAAAGCAACAGCGCAATGCATTTTATATTCCTGACGTACAGAAATTTACACAACTCAGAGTGTATCAACTTTATCTTTAAACTCTACATTGTATTGGTTGGAAGAAGTAATTTCGAATGTTTAGTAAAAAACTAAAAATAATAAATTTAATACTTTGGATGTGGTTATGTTGGAGAAAAAAACAAAAATTTATAACGCAATAACTATTTCCATAGAAAACTATATTATCAAATAATTGAGCGAGGGGAATTAAATTTTTAAAGTGTTTACAGGAAAAAAGTGAATCAGGATGATTTATTTGATTTTAAGGAAAATAAGAAATAAAAATTGAAATCTCCTTAGATGTGGGTTAGGAGGAATAAGTTAGCCACGTTGTGGTGTCAATATTGGTACATTTCATCTTAGAAATCTGGTTTCATAGACATTATTGAATAAACGAGCAGTCGAAGAGGTGATTCCAAGTCGAATCTTGGTAATCCCTAAGCCAAGCAATAATGAACGATTCGGGTTGTAGTCTTGTGCTACCACCTGTCAAAGGCTTTGACCCTTATCCTTTCAATGTCAAGTATTACAGAACATTGGCTGTAGGCCCATTATTAGCGGATTCGACACTGACGTTGTCGTGGTGTCCTCGAATGAACTCTTTCGCATGATTTCATCTTGAGTAAATAACATTGGCGATAAACTGATGCACTGAAATTCATAGATTTTTCCAGACTGAAAAGTCCCTGAGGATATTCAGGCTGGGAAAATAAAGAGGCGAATAGTTCATTTAAAATTATTCTTTAGGAAATTACTTCTCTAATCCAATATAAAGGATGAACACAAGACAGGTGGTAAATCTAACCGCAACAGTGTTTGTCTTTGCAGGATAAAGAGCGAAAGAAGACTCTGGAAGTACTTGTTGCCCCAATTAGTTCCTTATTTACAAGAAAAAAAAAAAAAAGGACAAAAAGTAAAGACAAAAACAGATGATCGTTGAATAATGGCCGAGTGGTTGTGTGCAGCTGAGAGGGGTGTTCATCGATTCTTTGTCTTGTAGGGCGAACTCTACTCCGCTGGCACTCAAGTTGCTTGATGTGATGTTGGCCCTTCGCCACTGTCTTCTCCATTCTACTGGTGCTTCACACTAACTTTCAACTGGGTACCTGATAACTGGGAGTACTTCAGTCAACACTTCTTGCGCCTCACACTCTGCTGTGACAGTCTTGCGTCACACTCACTGATGGCTTTCTTAAACGGTTCGCTAAACTGTTCGTTTGAAGTGTCATGTCGAGGTCGAGTACTCATTCTTAACTCCTCCACAAAACTTGTCTTATATACCTAATATTTTCTCAAATAAAATATACTTTAGACTCTAGACTTTTTATGTCAATAAATACTTGATAACTTCTCAAAAACTTCTGTCTTCTGTTTGTTGGTTTTTCAATTATTGTCTACAATGCTTCTTCAGAAGTGTATCTTTTATTGCTCGGAAGAGCTTAAATAAAGCTGCGTTAAAATCTTCAACCATTTCTGTAGTTTAGATTAAACAAAAGTAAGTAAATTCAATTTAGTAAAAGTAAACCACCAATACTTTTGAAACCCGTTAACAATTTAGAAGAAACATAACAAAAGTCTTCGCTGAAATATTTTAAAATAATTAAATACCCACTCCTTGAAAGATGTCTTTCTTGGTGACTTTTATCTTTCAATTCGTAAAATATCTCTTTAGTTTACGTTATTCAAAAAGCATTAATTGATTTTAGAGTAATATAGTACCCAATCAGTGAAGAGTCATACTCTGTATCCATAAGAATCTTTTGAGAGAGAAACTTTACTAAGATGCTCCAGTTGTAGTTCACTACTTCATCCCTAGATAGCTCTAATGGAGCAGTTTTCGTCTGGCATTTTTTCGAGAAAGCTCTTCTTTACATTCCTTGTTAGTTCTGCACTTTGAATTTTTAAAATTCTTTTCTTTCTGTCGATGTCACTTTCTCGAATTATATATTGTTAATTATTCGAAATTAGCGATCACGTAATTATTTAGTTATTTTTAAAGTACAGTTTCGCAACTTTTTTTTATCTAATGCCCGACAGGAATATTTATTTTCTGGACTTCCATCAAAATTGATAGATGTGTTTTCACCCATGTAGGTAGGCCTAACTCTACCTCATCAGGTGAGCATAATTGAATATTAAACAGTTTTAATAATTTAACATTAATGATAAGAAAATTATCAAATTTGTATTATTTAATGTCATTTGTTTGCCACAAATGACGCAGATGTTACAAGTTAATTTCACCGCAGTCTATAATTCCATCAAAAAATCTATTATGTACAGCATCTTTCTTCCGCATCGCTTGGAAGCGCCTTAAAATGCTGAAGCCACGCGAACAACTCCTGAAGACGAGAGTCAGTTGATATTGAAGTGGGTTAAAATGAAGCTCCTTTTTTTTTTACATCACATAGATATTCTTCTGTTATCATTGGGTAACTTCTGCTCAAGGAGGCGCCACGGTAGCCGAGCGGGTTAAGAGGCGAGACCTGCAAAGCTAATATGCATTGTGGTACTGGGTTCGATTCCCGGACTTGGCCTTGGATTTTATTTAATGGTTAAATGAGAAATAGTAAAGTACGTTTGCTATTCGCCTCCGTCCACGACACCTAGTAAATGGTAGTTAGACGTTAAGCCCCGCCTGAAAAAATAGGCGATTACTTTACTTTTACTTTTACTTCTGCTCAAGGTGGGTGTAGTGGGCATTCCATCCTTGTTGCTTCTAGGACAATGTAGCGCTGATTGTAACTAAATAAAAAGTAAATTGAAAAGACTAAATGTAAAAACTGCCACACCTTTTAAAATTCATTGTTTATCTAAAAGTATATTTAAAATATAAACTAACAAAGTTAAAATAGATTAGAATACATTGTGAAAAAGATAAATATAAAAAATAAATAAAGGAGTTGATTGCCTTGGTATAGCAATGTACGAGCTCCATAACGGAAGATAACAAGTTACTGGTGTGGGAAGAGAGATGACACGCAGAGATAATACGTATTGGAAGATGTAACCACTGCCTCGGAACAAATAATAAGATTTCTCCCGAAGGAGATGTCTCTGTGTTACAGCTTCGCCTAGGGAAAGACCAAGTGGTGTCAGTGGGTGGATAGAGAGGGGGGACTGTAGAAAAGATATAGCCGCGTTCTGTTTGTTCGGTAACTCTGGGGAAGGCCTGAAAAGGGGGATGCATGGACAAGGGTTGGCAGCAACGCTGAAAGCCCTTTGGTTTGCCCTTATATTGGGGGCACAATCGCCTCGGACATTGCCCTGTCACATTAAACTATATTATTATTATTAATATTATTATTATTATTAATAATTTATTTATTTATTTTTGTACAAAGGTTTATACCTGTTACAAAAAAGAGTTCTGTTATTTGGCATAATATTCTAAACAAAAAATATATACTATATACAAAAGATATAGATAATGATACACAGAAGTCTATGTCTAAGATATAGTTATGATACATAGGTAAATAAAGATTAATGTAGTAGCATATAATGTAACGCGAGGACATTTACCTAATACAAAAATTTGATCATTAATTCAATGCAAACGCTCTGAGCATCAGCACATTTTTTAAGAACTTATGAATTGGATACATATTACTTACAGTAATAACATTTATCAGATTTGAAAATTTTTAATTAGGGCCGTTTTGAACAGATAAATTTAGAGCTTTCCTAAATATCTCGTACAGTGGACGTAGTGTAAATACATGAGATAAAGTTTCTGGTATTCCGCCGACGGTCTTTGACCATGGCTGTTGTCTTTATAATTTATTTTGTATACCCAGAAATGTATTTTATTTATATTTTTATTTTAATAAATAAAGACTATATAATAATAAAGTTTCTGGTTTATTTTTTTTTATTTGTTAAGTTACACCAGCGCAGATACGCTATAAGTAACAATGACAATAACTGACACCATTACAAACTCACTATTTGAGGGGAGAAGTTACCCAGTTATAACACTCCCTAAGACGTCTCCAGGATTAGCTACTCTCCTCAGAAGAGAGAAAATCGCGAGGCCACTGGGGTTTTAATCGTCTGGAGGAAGATCTGGATGGTGATGAGATGATGAATGGCGGACAAGAGGATTCGAATGAGAATGCAAGTTCTTATGAAAACTTTTATAGCGAGTTCGTGCAACCTGGACCTACAAACGGAATTTCCAGGTCTGTGTGGATGGTTAGATTTGAAACGTAAAATGGAGCGTTAACGATAGTGAGGAGAATTTTAGACTGAAGAGATTGAATTCGTTGAAGATTGGAGTGTTTCGTTGAACCCCCACAGTTCAATACCGTACGTCCAGGCGGGTTTTAGTATAGAATTGTAAATCAGTCGTTTGTTAAGTGAAAGTTTTGAACGTTGGTCTAGTAGTCTTTTAAGCAGTCGATAACCGTCTGTTAACTTCAGTTCGTTTAAGTCGTGTGTGCGGGTCTGGTTTATTTAAATTTCATAAGAGGCATAGGTTTTTTTTGGCTTAATTTTATAAGTTATTTTATTACAGGTGACTTAATATAATATGGACCAGGAAGTCTTATTTGAGCAAAAGTTTTAATAATTTTAAAAGGAACTGAAAATTGACATTGCCGCTCTTTCCATATCACTCTGAATTAAATACACTTCATATTTTTCTAGTATTATTTCTAAGTTTTGAAGAGGGTCTAAATCACTCAAAGAAATGCATTTTAAAAGCTCCTTAACCTGTAGAAACCAGTTATATTTCACCCTGGTTGAGAATGCTGTACTCAACAGGGCACCTGAAACAAACATTTTGTCACAATTAACCCTTCATTGCATAGTGTAGCCAATCGGCTACATAACTTTTCTCCTTGAATTCTTCTTA
Source organism: Rhodnius prolixus (assembly GCF_049639745.1). Lineage (NCBI taxonomy): Eukaryota > Metazoa > Arthropoda > Insecta > Hemiptera > Reduviidae > Rhodnius > Rhodnius prolixus. The sequence goes on from NW_027411592.1 coordinate 21,693,007, forward strand.
ACTACTGCACCCTATCGGTTACTTGATGCATTTACCATTTAGAATAGACGTTTTTGTTTATGTAGATCAAAGGTTGACCCACAGAATGCACTGGTAGAGAGAGACAGTGTTTTTTTTCTATCGGACCTCCCATTTGATTTTTCTTCGTCACAAGTTGCTTCAGAAAGGGTTTGGTTGGTGAAAATGACATTTCATTTAAGAATTTGGATAAATTACTAGCGTAACCTTATACACCTAGCTAAGAAAGCTGTACTTAGTTAAAAAAAGAAATAAGTTCATTTTCATTAAATTTAAGACTTAAGCCAATTGGATACGAGTAAAAAAACCTAATAAAATCAATTTGAGATGTTTAGAATTTTTGTTTACTATTTATCCCATGGAATAGAGGGTTTGAAGGATCTTCTGTCATTTTTTGAATGAAAAATAAAAATTCATGTAGTAAAGGGTTGACTATTAAAAAGAAAAAGTGTTTGACTCAAAAAAATGGCATTTGCTTGATTCAATTCTCAAGTTATTGACTTTTACGAACATTTTGCCATGTGTAAAACGTATTAAAACGTAGGTTAGATCTGTTAATACGATAGAAATGAAAAGATAAAGAAACATCATAAGAGTATGATGATGAAAAAATGATGAAAAAAACTTTCTCAAAGTTCTGACTAAAACTTTTCTCCAAACACCGAGAACATTTGAGTCATATTAAATACTTACCAATGATAATACAGTTTAAAACCGCAAATAACACTGTAATTTAACCTAACAAGAAAGCCTGTCTCAAACCTGAGTGTAGTTCTTGAAACTTTTTTAATGGCCAACTCTGTAAGTTATAAACAAATCTAGGTGTATGTAAAGTATTTACGGATTAACTAAAAATGCTTAAATACCTAGGCAAAAGTGAAAAATCCATTGGAACTTTCCGTTAGTCTGGATTTCTATTATTGATTAAACCCCCTTTTACAGAACTTAGATATACAGTAATAGAATCGTGCATTTCCGAAAATGGAACTTTAGAGGGGTCCTAGCCAGTCCATTTTCCAAATTCACCCTCAATCGAGTTTTCTTTGAAAATTTCTTCAAATAAAAGTTACTGATCTACTCATACCCAATTATTTCGTCAAGTTGAAAGAAATTTGTTGAAAAAGTTTGCGAAAAAATCTAGAGAAAAAAGTGAAATCTGAGATTTTACACAAAATCTTATCTCGTTATTTACAGCACGTTGCAAGTTCCAGATAAGATGCTACCAACCTAAAGTCATTATTAACACTCGATGAATTGCGATGAGTTTCCAAACTAAGGTAAGTCTTGATGATAATCCAGTTTTTATCGTGTCGACGTTTGTTTGAAAGTTATGAAAAAGGTGTGTATAGAATTCAGAATTGTTCGGTCAAAATTTGGAAGTTTTATATTCTTTGTCCGTTTTCGTACGTACTAATCTTAAGCCCCCCCGGACTACGGATTCTTATCGTACAGTTCCGTTCTCCTCCACATGCACCTTCCTTCAGAAATGCTGGGAACTTGAAGACATTGGCCACTAATCCAGACTCCAACCTTCTTTAGCAATGCGATTACCACAGTCTGTCTCATTTTATTTTCTGCTAGGAGTCATTATTTCAGAAATATAGCGAACAGTGTTAATTAAACAGTAACGAACATTTAGAACTAATTACACCCTTAACACAAAAACACTGAATAAGAAATGACGAGAACACGAAATAGTATGTAATTAACTTCTTCTTGTCTCTTTACACCTTTTTTTCCAATAAAACGGTTTTAACCGATCAAAGTAGATATCGATATGTCCGTCAGCATGATTACCTTTCGATTATTTATAGTGTACAACTCCCACACATTTAGACGATTGAGACTTCTTCACTGACAGAATCAAAGTATTGCGTTAGTTTTGTCAGAGAGTATTATTTATCATTTTTACCAATTTAGTGCATTCATTGAATTCCAGTTAGATTTTTGTTACTTTCATTGGTTGAAAGTCTTCTAAGAACTCATTTCAGAAATGTTTCCGCTTTGTCATGTTTTTTTTTGTTTACCTTTGAAATACCAGATTATAATCAGACAGTTATTAAAAAAATTCGCCATCCAAAAATATGGATGCATTTTCTAATCAAATAAAGAGTAGGGAAGAGATCAGCCCAGTGTTGGTGAGTACTGGTTTCCAACTTTTTCTACCTAAGAGCTTCTTGCAGCTCATTGTCCGATTGTCTGTAACGAGAGTACATTGTCCGGAGGACGGCATTGAACTGAATGAAAGCTTCGGGCGCTAATATACTCAAAAGTTGTCGCGTCTTAAATTTTTTTAAAAAAAGTAGATACCCAAAAAGTTTGGTTGGGCATTAAGACAATCTTTAACTATGACAGTCTTGCCTCAAAATCAATATGTAGTCTTAAATTAATTTTCTGACTCTATAAATAGAAGTACGTCCATTTCTGAGGTTATTTGAATCTCTGGAATTATTTTCAGTGCACTACTGGTCTGCAGGAGATATCACTGTTCATCATCGGACAGTGAGCTATAACAGGCTCCAACTACAGGTAGTCCTCGTGTTACGACGGTCTCGAGTTACGACGTTTTGTGGGTATGACTCCCATTTACTGCAGTACTGTACAGTACTATGAAAAGCCTGCGAACTACTGTACGTGTTTTGGTGTGCAGTACTGTACAGTAGTATGACATTTTCATTACAGTACACTACTGTTTTTTATTACTGTTTCATTTCATTATTAAGCGTACTGTACAGTAGTTTATACGTGTTTTTTGATAATTATATAGGGTACTGTGTTAGGATAGGCTAGTGCTGCACGAGAGACGAGACTTGAGCAACTGAGACCGAGACCGAGATCGAGACATGATATATATCTCGTCGAGAAATCTCGGTCTCGTCTCGGTTTTTCAAATATTAATTTTTAGCTACAAAATTAAAATTGTGTTCTTTATTAATAAATAATTATTACGGGTATTGAATTAATTATTAAAAGATACGATTTTATTATATATGTTCAATATTACTACATCTATTTGACTTCGAATTACATAAGTAAAGTAATGCCTATTTTTTCAGGCGGGGCTTTACGTCCAACTACCAATTAGGTGTCGCGGACGGAGGCGACTAGCAAACATACTTTACTGTAAATTTCTTCTACTAACCATTAAATAAAATCCAAGGCCTAAGACCGGGAATCGAACCCAGTACCACAATGCACATTAGCTTCGCAGGTCTCGCACCGCTCGGCTACCGTAGCGCCCCCTTCGAATTACCTAATTTTTACATAAATTCACTAAATTTACTATTCATATCATTCATTCATTCAATTTCATAAATTTCACTATTAATAATCTAATACTTTGAACTTAGATATTATTTGAATTATATTTTAGAATTTTAGAATTAGTGAATTTGAAAAAAAGACTATCTATGCATCTAAAAAATATTGCCACAAACTTTCGTTTTTAAGATACTCTTAAGATACTAACGGCGGCCATCAATGGATGACCGTCATTCACGTTTGCCACGCTATTCACATACATTCATCGCATTTACCTATTGTACCTGTAGGTACAGGTGTAAATTTCATTAAAAGGATAATAAAAATAAAAAAAAAAAAGATACTCTTTGCCCAAGCATTGTAACATAAAAGAGCTTTTACTGAGTCAGAAGTTAGAGAAGATCTTCTATTGGTCATTATCAACGCAGCTTGCGAAAATAATCTTTCAGATGGCACTGAAGTTGCACAGATACTAAAAATATTTTTCGCCATTCTAGACAAATTTTTGAAGGAATTCACAAGTGTTTTCCACCATTCTAAAATGTCAACGTCTACTGGTGCTTGGTCTAATTTGGTATAATTAATTATTTCTGTCTTCAATGCTTCGGTGATATTTGCTGATTTTTGAGCAAATGGTGCAAAAATATTGATGCAGTCGTCGTCAAAAGGTGAATCATCAGATTCTTTATCTTCACCAACAGCCATAACTAATGGAGCGGGAAGTTTGTTGGGAGGTGTATTTTTTATTTCACGAATCGACTTGATATAGGAGGCAGATATGTTATTTTGGTCTTTCATTTGGCGCTTTTTTAACATCTTTTTGAAATTATAAAGATATATAACAGTACTAGTAACATATGATGCATTGAAGTGTAAGTAGTTGTCTTCTTTTACACACATTTTCATTACCAATTTATAAATTAAAATAATTATTAGAAAATAATAACATTTTTTGAAAAGATTATTAATAGCAAACCACTTTTAATACTTAAACAAAAATTCAAAAAAACCGAGACCGAGATATCTCGACGAGACCGAGACCGAGACCGAGATTTGAGCGACCGAGACCGAGACTGCTGATAATTGCTGCATAAAGTCTCGCCTCGTCTCGGTCTCGTGCAGCACTAGGATAGGCTAAGTGCTTACGTTCTGTACTGTACTGTATATGGTACAGTTTACGTATGTTCCGACTTACGACGAAAAAACGGTTTACGACGCCGCATAGGAACGGAACGCCGCATCAACGTCGTAAGTCGAGGACTACCTGAATTCTACGGGCAAACAGTCTGCTGGATTCGAAGCCAGGTTCTTCGCTTGAAAATCCAGTGCACTAACCCCACTGAGCTAATCTTTCCCCTTAAATTACAGTATTAACACATTTAATGGACGCTCGAGCTTTAAAGTTAATATATAACAGTGTTGTTTTAACTTACCACTAAGAACAGTTATCTATAGATAATTAAAATTACTTAGCACGAAAATGCAATAGTTGTAACTTTGTCTGATTCAAATTATTTGGGAACTGATAAGTAGTTTCGCAATTGTTATGCCTGAAGTAATTTGTATGGAGAGTTTGTTAAGTTAATTTTATAATGTATTGTTTACGAGGTGTAATGCAATTTTCTCTCTGAAAGAAAAGAAATTTCATTAGACAGTACTATTGAAGTGGATACGAGATAATTGAGTGAATTAGGGAACTGTTGAAAGGGATTGTACAAAGTGGTTACGTCAGTAACGGTTATTGATTCGGAAATTCACTGAACACCCTATCGAGTTGGCGGTTAGAATTGCCGCAAAGTACTTTGTCTAATAGGTAGTATACTTGTGCTGCTTTCTTCCATTATTGTTAACAATAACCTATCAAACAACTTATTGATTATTGATTATTGATTATTGATTATTGATATTACATTGGTTTCTGAATTATGATAATAACAATTATTTAGTTTTTAAACATAATTACAAAAGTAAATCACTTTTAAATGTTCTTAATTTTAAATAAACTCAATAGATAGATAAATTTGATTCTTTCTAAATTCTAAAATAAAATGGAATACTTGAAAATCCATCCGAATGCTTTAGAAAACCGAAAGTAGAGTAGAATAAGTCTTCCAAGGATGAACTTACTCTTATAAACAAGGATAAGCTTCCATTTTTGCAAAAAAAATTAACATTTTATCTTCGTTAGAATAAGTTGTTAAATTTTGTTGTTTTCATCAGATTAATTTTTCACTCAATTATTTAACTGTTAAAACGTGAGCCACGAAAACTCGCATAATCAACGATTAATTTAATGTGAAAGTAGATAAGTAGCTGTTTGGGAGCAAATTAGACTTTTTGACTTGTGTGATTGTTTTCTTTGGACGTTTTTTGTAATTGGGCTAAATTATTATGAAAAATGATTTGAGATAAAATATGTAAAAAATTGTTTATACCTAAAGTCATCGGATAAACGATTCACATTGAAATAACATACAGTTATTATTATACTATGTATATATACAAAATATAATATACATACATAACCAGTGGTTGTTAACCTTTTCAAAGACGCGGAACACAATGATGTATATATATTTCTCGCGGAACACTAACATTAAAAAATTTGAAATTCGGTATTTAGCAGGAACTTAAAATTAATGAATAATAAAAAATCGAATATAATTTGCAAAAAAGATATATGTCGGGTATGAGCTAGCGCTCGGGGACCGCCCCTAAATAAAAAAAAAAGATATATGTATTAATTAAAATTAAAAAGGATAAATTATTACATAGTTTTAAAAAATAAATTCTGAAAATGAAATTAACCAAATAATGAACATAAAAGTACGTTGCTACAAATAACAAAAACTCTTTTAATGAGAAATTTGAGGCTGGCGATTCTTACATATCTGAAGAATATCAGGTCTGATTTGAGATAGAGCTACCCTCATTTCCTCTTCTATATAAATAAGTCTTTCTCTTTTCTTGGTTTTTATCTTGGTTAATGTTGAGGAACCCAACTCGCAAAGATAAGATGTTGAAAATTGTATTAAAACTATGAGTGCCTTTCTTGACAAAGCTGGGTATTCTTTTTTTGGATAGAAATCTAAAATTATCAACAGTTGCTTCTAAAAATTTCATTTTAAGGTTACGGTCTGTTGACAGAGAAACTAATTCTTCTTCTTCTTGTAAGGAAAATTGGGCATGCGATGTATCAAAAATGCCAAATTGATTTCGTATCCAATCATAAAATTCTACATTTAAAGAAGGAAAATAATTTTCAAGTATGGCTTCTAATAATGTTAAATGTTCTGTTATATCAGGAATGATTTCGTCGAACTTTTCATTTTGAAGAGAATCAAACATATCTACTCTATTTTTTTGCAATATAAGATTTTTCCAAAGACAAATTTTCTTCTTAACTGCTGACAATTTGTCGGTTGATGTCAAAATATTTTCATTTCTTCCTTGAATACTTGTGTTTACTGTATTTAAATGTTTAAAAATATCAGTTAAATATGCCAATTTAGCACACCAAATATCATTTTACAAATAATTTACAAAAACATCATTATTTTCGTTATGGAAAAAAGTCAACAATTCATTTTTAAGTTCCAATATTCGACTTAGTACTTTACTCCTTGATAACCATCTTACTTCATTGTGTAAAAGCAAACGTTCATACTGAGCTTCCATAGATGTACAAAGTTGTTTAAAAATGCGTGTTTTCAAAGGTCTTGACTTGATGTAATTTACTATGTTGACAACTTGGTCTAATACAGGTTTTAATGCTTCTGGCAATGATTTTGAAACTAGAGATTCTCAATGTAAAAAACAGTGCGTAGATATGATATTTGGGTTTCTTGCTTTTTGTTTTCGTATCTTTCTTAAGTTTCTAATTTTCAATACATTTAAAATTCAAATTTCGCGGAACACCGGTACTAGACTAAAGCGACTTGAAATTCAATCTCTCAAATTCAAATTAAATCCAATCTTTTCAATCAAAAATTTAATCTCAAAATTCCACATACACGTGAAGCAGCAGAAATTGAATATCGAAAAATTTTAAACTCTCTCCTTTTCTACTCAAATCCTCTGATGATCAAAATCATGTCTCCTACTTCTATCCCAGATAATCGCTCCCCATCGGTTGAGACGCCGTTAGGCTCATGTACACCTCCAGCAGTAATATATAATCAACTCCAGCGAGAATGAAGACAGTGTGCATCTTCTCTACTCCACTTGATCCAGCTAAGAAAATTATTTCCATCAGATTCGTTGATTGGATTGTAAATAACAAAAATAAATCAGAACAATATCGCTTAAAAAGTTGAATTGTCCTTGATGGTGTGGAAATTGGTCAATCTATCAATATTTTTGTGAGTGTGAGTGTGTAAGAGACGGTCGAAAAGACATATTTCCGGCAGATCAATAAAGTCAAAATTACCAAACATTCGCAAATAAAATTTTCTGCATAAACTATACTTTTTTCAAATTCGTTCAAACATGTTTTTTTTCGGTGCTCTAATTAATGTTGTAACCCACAGAGCTCCAGTTTTTTTACCGGAAATAAACTTTGGGCTGAGTTTCCTTCCAGCAACCTCACCCTCCGTAAATCTAAGTGCAGCCAAAAACGCTTTTCTTATAGTAGTGAGCAGTATTTCAAAAGCTTTTGCTTAGGTCCGCATTTAGTACTTGAAAGCATTTATTGAGTCAAAAACATTGAAACAATCTTAAACATAAATAATGCACTTACTGATTGTAATTTAAAAGAGGACGATCGGTTGAATTTGTCATAATTCATGACACATCATGATGATCAATATTGATTAAACCTCAGACTTTAAGGTCATTAGGTTGGCTAGACGAAAGGTTCATTAGGTAAAACCAACGACCAGTAGGCCAATCGGTCAAACTGTCTGATCTTAATTTATAAATAAATGTGTTTTATCTATATTTAAATCAGTATTGTATAAATATATACCTACTATGACAGTATTTTCGTACAACAATACCAGAATTTTATATTCATCAGACGCACTTTTAGTTAATTTATTAATTATTTAATTCTGTTAAAATCTGGACAAAAATACTTGCAGCAGTACCACATATTCTAGTTTTGATTCATTTATGAACACATCTATTTCACGCAGTATAATTACCTGCATCAGAGATGAAACTACGTATTTAAATGATAATTTAAACGACATCAATTTTTTGCAACTTATCCAATATAATTTTTTTGTTTTTTTTTTTTAAATCTTTTATTGTAATTTACCACTGCAACAGTTGTTGCAACAAGCAAATGTGGTAAAAGAAAAAAGAAATAGAAGAAAATCATGAGTAGAGAAGGCACCCAGTGGTGTCACTCCAGTAACGTACTTTGCTCTCACGATAAGAGAAGATCACGAGGCCATCTTTTCTTCAATCTCCTTAGAGGATTACCTGGTAATGTGGAGGAAGATAGGTGTTCTATGAGAGGGTTAGGATGAGCTGCTGTAGAGGAATGAAATTTGAAGAAACGAGTGTTAGCAAGATCTGTAATGAAAGGAATTTTGAGGTCATTATGGATAGTGAGGTTAGATACATAGAACGGAGCGTTAAGAAGTTTTTGAAGTATTTTTGACTGTAATGTCTGGAGGCGTAGTGAGTTGGAACGCTTAGTCGATCCCCATACTTCGATGCCGTATGACCAAATGGGTCGCAGTAACATTAGATATAAGAGTCTTTTGTTATGTAGGTTAAGTTTCGAACGTTTGTCAAGTAGTCTGGCGAGAAGTTTGTAGCGTTGGTTAGTTTCTTGTCTTTTCAGTCTAGTATGGGGATACCATGTCAACCGTTTGTCTAGGTGCAGTCCAAGGTAACGTACTTTGTCCACAGCTGGTATAGGAGTTTGGTTCAAGATGACAGGAGGCAATATAATTTAAAAATCATTTGTGACCTCATGAAGTAAGGTAAACTCAGCACCAATTGCTAGCTTTAGAAATTTATTTTGGATTTTGCTGCAACATGTAAAACTTGTGTTACACGCAAAACTCCAGGTTGACGTTTCAAAAGCAAGTATGATTAAAATTAAAACTAGGTGCATTTGATAATGGTTAGTTTACAGAATAGCTGTAAACAAAGCATTTTATATGCGAAAATATTCCGAAATAGATGTTCTTCAGGGGTGTGAAGATTTCGCAAAGATGTTGCCCATACCAGTGCAACGAAAACTGCAGAGTTATTCTCGTTAAACATTCTCGTTATTACATTTAACGGCAATCGTTTCAATCATTTAGATGATAATACCTGAAACATTTAACGTTTAGAGTATTAGCTGAAGTTCAGGTTGGTTACTTAAGATCTAATTGAGATTTTAAAAAAAGTGCAAATATTAAAAACAATTTTAGCATGAATAAAACGAAACCATAAAATTAGTAACAATTTATTACTTTATTTCGGCTGTTCTGGTGGGGGAAACTATGGCGATCGTGTAGAATTCCAGGACATATATTACTCAAAAGGATGCCGACTAAATTCGCTAAAATGTTGTCGGACACAGTCATTTCTTTCTTTAGAAAATACTGTTTGAAATACACTTGAAATGACAGATAAAATTTAAAACTGTCTCACAACTCTAAAACTTGAAAATTTATTATTATTTATTTGTTCTGGATAATTGAATAAATTGTACATATTCTTCTACATAAAGCTTATAGACATAAAGGTCAAGTGGAAACTGAAAAGGTCAAAAAATATTTATGTCAATAAATCTAGCTGTGTTCAAGTCTAGGCATTACATTTGAATTTGTAACTGCTTCTACTGATTTATGGGAAATATCGTTAAATAATAGTGATAATAGTTCTTTTAGCTACTTACATACAATTAGTTGTTTTTTTTATTATTATTATTTTAGTTTGTTACGAGCAAATTATTGATCAGGTTTAAGCTAGAGTGACCTCTATTAAAAGAAAAAGGTCTGAACTTAACGAATGCCTAATTTTTTTTCTGTACGCACTTTTTCTAATGAAATGCTTTCTAATTAGTGAAAAGCTTCTTCTTTACCTTATCCTTATCCTTATCTTTGCTTTCTGAAAGTTTCTCGTATCCTCAAAAAGATGTGGCTGAAGATAGACCAAATAAACATCGAAAAACACTCTCTTTAAATTTAAATAACCGAGAGCAGGTGTCGTGTAGTAAAATTTATGGCTTTAAAAAATCCCATGAATAGTACACGGATTATTGCTGATCACATGACAACATTTTCAGCAAAGACTATCTTGTCAAAACTTAAAAAGAAAACTACCTTCATCCTTGCAGGGATTGATGATGGACGTGCTCAGAAGAAAAGACTCTTTTCTTGGTAAAGCGAATATGAAAAAAAAAAAAAAAAAAAAGATTAGACTATGCTTCTTAACTTTATAAATTTTCAGGCTCCTGAAGAAAGAATCTTTTCCAATGAGAGCAAATCCAGTTAGTGCCCTGATTAACTGATTTGTTCTGTTGAGTACTATTTCCTGTTTGTTATTAATTTCCTGTTAGTTACTTCCAGAAAAATATTGTTAGGCGAATATTTAATAAATATTTCAGTGAAGGGCCCCCACGTACCGCCCTAACTAAGGATATTACAGATTTATTAATGATTAGAAAAGCTGCTTAACTTAAAGAATAAAGTTAGTCTATGGAAATGTTTCTAATCTACTTAATTTTAAACATTTTCTGTTTTCCGGACAGAGCTTAATAATCAATAATGTTTTTATTATAGCAGCATCCGCTTTAATGGAACCCCTTTTAGAGTTCATAGTTGAAATTCCTTAGCATCACACTTGTTTCTTCTCTTTCATCAAATGCCTAATTAGATTCTAATTCTTACAATTCTGGTAATTACTTTTACTTCTTCCACTTTACCATTTGGAACTTAAGCCACTGGTATTGCTTGGGTCACGTCCCCGCAGGCTATTAATAAATATAACGCTAAGTTTGTAAAATTAATTTATTTTCTACTCCTGCGCTGTACAATTCTGCAAACAATTTATTGATCTTATTGAATTTGCTCAAAATCCCATGATGAGGCATTGTTTTGAAATATCAACTTTGAATTAACTTATGAATTAAAATTTTTGAATAATGCTGACCTTAGACAAACAGAACCAAAGAACAATTACAAAAAAAAACAACACCTTTTATCAGTTAGGAAGTCTTTGAACCAGTGATTCCCAACCTGTGGTCCGCAAGAACTAAATATGGAACGTGAAACACTTAACATTTTTAAAACACTAATATAAACTGCTCCACAAAAAAAGTGGCGCACTTTGAAAAAAGCGTTTATTTTTTGTTTTATCACATTTTGGGGAAAGATTATTAGTTTTAATTATTTTTATAAACTGCCAGGGAACAATTATTCGAATCAAGGCCCAAAGTTTCTTGTAAATAGAGAAGCATTCCTCGTTTAATCCCCTTCGGTCTTTTTGTGTAAACAACAACGTGAACTTTACCTCAACAGTAAATAAATTTATTGACCTCTACAGTTGCGTTTCGACTTTTTTCAAGCTGAAAGCATTGCAAACTCTCAGAAAATGGTGATTACGGCAGAGCAAGTGGCCCGTATTATTGCATTAGTTGAGGATGGACGGAGTGAGCGGTACGCAGCACGAAAGTTAGGGTTGCCTGAGACCACCGTCCATAGAGCCATCCATCGTTACCGGGAGACAGGCCTCTGCACTCGCAGATAAGGTTCGACAGCTCGAAGAGCCACAGAAGCACTTGATGACCGATTTATTAGAATTCACACTCTGAGAAATCGTACATCAACTCCTTCAGAAACTGCTCAAACACTGCTTACTGTTCGTGGAGTTTCAGTCAGTTCTGAAACTGTACGAAGAAGGCTCGCTGAAATGAATTTACGCCCCAGGTAGCAAGCCACGGGACCATTTCTCACCGTAGACCATCGGAAAGCCCGTCTAGAGTTCGCTAGGGAACAGCGCAACTGGTCTGAGAACGATTGGAGAAACGTTCTCTTTTCAGACGAGCCCCGTTTTGCTCTCTACGCACCTGATGGGAGGCGACGAGTTTACCGAAGGCCTGGGCAATATTTCTGGTAGACTACCATTCGGAGGTGGTTCAGTGATGGTGTGGGCTGGGATTTCTTTGGGGGCTTAGACTGAGCTCCACGTGTTCAACAGGGCAATTTTGAATGCAGATTTGTATGTGAGGGAAATTTTGCAGCAATATGTGATACCCTATGCACCATTTATTGGGGAAAATTTTATTTTTATGCAAGATAATGCCCGACCACACACTTCCGCCTGTGTTGTTCAATATCTACAGGATACTAGCATTCGTGTTTTGAGGTGGCCAGCACGCAGCCCGGATTTAAATCCAATTGAACATCTTTGGGATGAGCTGGGATGGCGATTAAGATGGAGAAATAATCCTCCCAAGAGCTTAGAAGAGTTGCGAGGTGCTCTGGTGGAGATATGGGAGGAATTAACACAAGATTTCTGTGAGAAATTTAATAAGGAGTATGCCGAGGAGATTGGATGCAGTAATGCGAGCAATACACGTCACTAAAATTCTTTTTCTCTTTTTTTAATTGGAAGAAATACTTTTTTTTCAAACTCATATTTTGCTGAGAAGTACTTTTTTGTTAAATTAAAGGTTTCTATTTCTTTTAAATCATTTTTTATTTTATTTTAGCCCTCCCGTAACTTCATACTTCTTATATTTGCTAACTAAAATAAAATTTAGAACAAAAAAGTTACAGAGAAAAAAAAATAACGCATTTTTAAAGTGCGCCACTTTTTTTTGTGGAGCAGTGTATTTATTTGACATGCGGCCGCGTGTACGGCGACGGCGTGGTGAGTGGGACGTCGAGCGGGCGTAGAGCTCCTAAAAACAAGTCCAGGAGCCGACTAAAAAGCAAATGATGATGTGCGTGTCGCTTTGAGCAATCTCATCAATCCCAGGATTACCCCATCTTAAGAAAATGCAAGCTCAAAAAGCACATTAATATAACTGAAAACATAATCACAATGTTAATTAAAATTTCTTTTTAAAATCTAAAAGTAGTTTATTGTGATGCTAAACTTTGTGGTCCCTGCTAACAACAAAAAATATTAAAATGGTCCCTGGTCATAAAAATGTTGAGAACCACTGGTCTTAACAGACATTTTCGATATAAACTTCAAATAGAAAATTGTCACGATCGGTAGATTTCGGCAGGGTTCGGGAAAGCAAAACCGAAGTAAATTCCTTTTCCGACTCCCTCTACCAGGGATTAACATCCCTACCACTTCCACCATAAATTTAATTATAATACTCCGAGTAAATAGATGAATATATTCTACATTTTAATTTAACATTGCGTGGTCTACATAATGTTCCATGCAGAAAATAGAATAAAAAGTGGGTGCTTTGAAGATTACCCCTTGAAAATATGTAAATGAGAATAATCTAGATTGGGACTGTAGAAGGTGCATACAATAATAATAATGGTGATTCTGTTATCAGAGAGGGAAGTGTGGCCAGGTAGTAATTATGTTTGAAATAGATAAGAAAGGAGGGTTGGCCAACTTGCCGCTTATATCCGTTCTCAAACTCCACGTGAAAACCAAAACGCAACTCTTAATTATTATTAGAACTTAGTCCAATATATTAATCTTTCATTTTATTTTTAACATTGTTTCTCTTTATTGAATCGGCTAAAAAATATAAATTAAAATATTATTTACTGGGTCCCGGTTTCGGGATAATAAAAGTCCACGATTCTTTAATAAAAGCGAGAATACACGAGGTGTGGCTATTAAATAACGAGACTGAAGCTGCTACAGAAGAACTACGCATGCGCCAAATCCTAACGATCTGGCAGCTGTGCAGCGTAAAGCCTTCTCTTTCGATTGCAGCGTCTCACGTGTTTGTAGAGAAATCTGTCTGACCGGAACCGTCGTTTGTGTAAGAGGTGTTAGTTTCGTTAAACATTGTACTACACATGTAGTACAGCAACTAATTGTCGTGAAATTTCACATGAAACTTGGTAAAACCGCTACTGAAACTTATCTTTTATTAAAAGGAGTTTATGGCGATGAATGTTAATCATGTGCGCGAGTTTTTGAGTGGTTCAAGCGTTTCCAAGAAGGCCTAGAAGACGTCGGAGATGATGACCGCCGGGTCACCCTTCCACGTCCAAAACGGATGAAAATATCGATTATAATCAATCAACATTACTACCGTGAGGTGCTTGCTCAACTCCGTGAAAGAGTAAGGGGAAAAACGACTCGATTTGTGAAAGAACAAGTCATAGGTTCTCCATCAAGACAACGCGCCGGCTCACACTGCATTGTCTGTCAAGACGTTTCTAGCCAAGTACAACATCCCAGTTTTAGGCCATCCGCCTTATTCGCCTGACCTGGCCCCAAGTGACTTTTTTCTGTTCCCCAAAGTCAAATCTGCATTAAAAGGAACCCGATTTGCAGTCCGTTGAAACTGTGAAAGAAAAAGTGGCACGCGTCATACAGGAGCTCACAGAATAAGACTTCCAGCTCTGTTTCAACCAATGGTAAATTCACATGGAGCGTTTTAGGGATAGGGGAGTGGTGTATATTGAAGGTGATAATAACTAAATATGTATAAATTTAAAATAAAATATTTTACAGCAATAGTCTCATTATTTAATAGCCGCACCTCGTAATTTAGTGCCCATCTCGTTAACTTGACCTGGGAGATTATGATGTAGCCTCTGGATATTGTATGCTGGTACCATGAGACTTCTAATTATCTGGGAATTTCATTTATTAATATTTATTTAGAAGGTGAGGATTAAATATTAAATAAAATATATTTACTTATAATTTTAACAACTACAGCAAAAATAAGTAATGCCACAGTTTGTCCTGCTCCTTCCACTTCTGTAGAAACTCAGTTTTCTTTTAGAAGCAGCAGTTGAACGTAAAAATTTTCTCTGCCAGTTGTAATTTAAAAACAAACTTATCCTTTGCTTAATAGATATATTTGAAAAAGGGATAAAATTGGGACAAAAGTTTGAATGGAAAAAAGAAAAAGTAAATTCTTGAGGGCTAGGTATTGTTTAAGGGGATTCCGTCTAACCTGTTGAGCGAGAACTAATTGTAATCTGATTTTGCGCCTTGCAGAGAAAGGGCTGGCCAGCTTGTTGACTGACCTGCTATCTGGCCCTGCCACTTTATCACGGTTCAGACGCCAGGTATCCCACCCGAGCTTCAAAAACATTTCTCTCGTCAGACACAAATTAACTCCTTAGCCTGAATTTTTATAAAAAGATTATGTTCTTGTCTTGTTATGTCTTTTTTATTTTCTTTTATTTTGTTCCTTATTTCAAGAATAAAGTTATTGTTTCTTATCTAACTTCTTTATGTGATATCTTAGTTTCGAACGGCTGTTCTCTATAATTAACTAGGTTTCGTTCTATTCTGTCTAAACACCAGATATTGATTGTTGGACATGCTTTGAACTTATGTTGTCGACTTTTAACAGTAAATACCTTGAAACAACATAGTCTGTCAATCTTGAATCTGCCTAAGCTCAATGATAATTCCCATTTCTCTTTATAATCATGATTCTTTCTGCTCACAGATTTTGATTTATTTTTTTATATTTACTCACACGACACTTCATAAAATTTTAACTTTTTAATACCAATTTTTTATAATTTTAGAAAATATAATTTTTTTTTGTGTAAATTAATTTATTTTCATAACTGCAGTATATTACTGCAATAAGTGAAGCTGATACAACATCATACATAGAATAAATACATGGATAGCATGAGGGAAGGATTCACCCATTGGTGAAACTCCCAAAGTGGTACAGTTCACTATTGTTCTCTGGCACTTACTTCATTGAGAAGATCGCGTGGCCATCTGCGCTCCAACCGCCTGGGAGGATTTCCTGGCAATAAGCTGGAGTAACTAGAGGATTAGGATGTGTTGTTATTGAAGTATGGAATTTAATTTATGTCCTTTCATTAAATTGTAATCATGCAGAGACTAGGAAATCTCCGTTTTAGGGCCCATGACTCCTAAAAAGTTATTTTTATAAATTGGGTGGTGTATGGTATTATGTATCTACCGTAACTCGAAATAAACATCCCAAAAAGTTCAAATTTGATATTTCATCTTGGTGCCATTAGAGCAGGGGTCGGCAACCCGCGGCTCGCGGCACGGCATGATTTTGTGGCTCTTCAGCCTGCCCAAAATACATTGTATATTTTCAATTTTATTGAAACAAATGAAAATTTCATTTATTAAAGTAAAGATATTTTTTTCTAAAAGAATTTTAAATGAGATTTGGTTTGAAATTTAACAGAATTATTTTAAAATAAAGTACGTAATATATAGGACTGCCGCCATTTTCATTCAAACACAGGATTAGTTATTATTTATTTGTTAATTTACTTTGCAATATGTGTAAATAAATTTATAAAACATTTAAATGTTATTGAATATCATAAAATAATAATTTGTGAATACAAATGGTCTACAGAGCTTTTTTACACTACCATCCTTGCGGCTCTTGGTAAGATTTATTAAAAAATTATTTAAGGAGAAATGGCTCTCCACTTGAAATAGGTTGCCGACCCCTGCATTAGAGGATGTAAGAATTATGTTTTTTGGTCAAAATCGGTCTGCTAGAAGTGTCTATTTATTGAATCCATTTTTAGTTTTTTTTTTTTTTCAAATTTCCTCAAAAACAGCTGCTACAATTTTACTAATACTTGGTGCACTAATTGTGAATTTGGAAATCTAATTTTTTGTTTAAAATTTACTGCCTGCAGTGCGAATTTACAGGACAGATTTTCGTCCACCATCTGTAATGCATTATTACAAAGCATTGATAGAATCCTAAATTCGCAAGTTTACGAAGTAGACTTTCATTAAAATGAGAAAGCAACTTTAAGCAATAGTTAACTGATACTTTAATTTTTTTTTTTCGAAGAATGCACAAGCATTCTCTTAAAACCTGTCATGCTAACTGAATAAGTAGGTAGCAGGCCGAGATATACCATATTATTCTTTTTTATATTAAATAAATGGCTGAAAGCTACCGTCCCTCTAAAAAATATAGAAATTCCAAATGTAAACCATCAGTCAAAATAAAAAAAAAAAAAGAATTCTGAGTTAAATATTAGAACAATGCGGAACCACAATGTGGTGAAGAAGAGATAGGCTGATATTTGGATTTCGTGTGCTGACTGTAACGAGCTCTGTCAAAATCCAATCAAAACTCAATTCCCCGAGCGAGAAAAAAAAGCAAAAGGCTGACATTGTCGCGTGACCATTTCGATTTCTTTATATTCTCTCCCACTCTGGCTCGATGGAAAAAAAATATTTCTATTTTTATAGAGTTCTTGTTATTTTATACAAATTACTATCTCAGTTATTTATTTGCAAAGTGAGTGACGTAAAGATTGTAATAAATTACAATTTCTAGTGAGTTATTAGTGCCTTGAGTGCGACAATTGCACGAGAATAGGAACTCATTATTCTACTGAAGAGAAATACGTCACCTGTTTTGTGCTGTAAAAGATTTTACTTTCAGCGGAGTGAAATAAGGGAAACGAATAATCATAAATACTTTTTTATATATTTATTTATTTTCTCACTCGACACTTCATAAAATTTTAACTTTTTAATACCAATTTTTTGTTATTTAGTAAAAATAATTGCATTTTTTTTTTTAAATTAATTTATTTTCCCAACTGCAGTATATTACTGCAATAAGTGAAGCTGATACAACATGATACATAGTATTAACATGAGGGAATAATTCATCCATTGGTGAAACTCCCAAAGAAGACCAGTTCACTATTGTGCACTGGCACTTCATTTAGAAGATCGCGTGGCCACCTGCACCTTTAACCGTCTTAGAGTATTTCCAGGCACTGCAGCAAGTTGGGTAACTACAGCATTAGGATGTGAGGTTATTGAAGTATAGAATTTAATGTAACGGGATCTTACAGCTTCTGAAACATAGGGAACATGGAAATTTCGGTGCTAGGTAGAGTTAGAGACATAGTAAGAAGCATTTAGCGATTCGGCGGAGTGTTTTTGATTGGAAGGATTGGATTCTGTAGATATTAGAAGCTCCATTCCTTAAGTCCAGGCAGGCTTTAGTATCATTGTGTAGATAATAAAAATTATATTATTATAAAAAGTATCATTTATATCTAACTTCAAACACCTGCTTTTACTTATAGTAGTAAGAAAGTAAGAAGGAGATGCAAATACACATTCAAGATACATGACTATTCATAAATTTATACGTATAATAAATTGAATAACATTTAGTTATAATAATGATCAAAAGGAATCATTAGGGATTGGTGGGTGAATTTAATTGAATTTAGAGTTTGTAGAAGCTCCCTTGACAGTAAAATCGATAAATGGCCTGAATTCGTAGCGCAGTGTTACACTTGTGCATATTATCTGCGGTATTGCAAAGGCAAATATACTTAACTCTGTTCCCTTGCACCTATTTGTTATTTCTATTTACAAATATTAGCAATATTTACATTACAACGCTTAGAAAATCCATCACATCCAAGTAAACTCTAATATTTTATTGACTTTTTATTTTTACAGAAGGCCGTACTCTGCCCGCTAGATAATCCATCTCTCTTCTAATATTTACATTCAAACTTGATACTGGTTACCTTTAACCTGCCAGTTTCGTTACATTACCTTTTCAAAGACCTTTCTAAACGCGTCCTTTCCACTATCCTCATATTTGCAAAGGTAGGTGATGTATCAAGAATCAATGGGGACAGAAACTTACACTGTGCCAGCCGAATCATGTGACGAGCCACATTGTCTAGGTTCATTCGAACTCCATTTAATAAGCTCGAGGACGTTCTTCGGCTTAAGCTTCTTCAGAAATCTCTTCGTCTGTGCATAATGAAGAGTTATTTCAGCGCCATTTCCTTTTCAATCTCCATTCTTTGATTCGGACAGCACAATAACTTTGGCTATGGACTTGCGAGGGATTGAGAAGTGCCAGTCTTCGTCAGATCATCAGCATTTTCACTATCTAGGAATACTTGGTGCCAATGAATTTAGAATACCCTTCTTCTTCCACTAACAAAATCTTTTATGTGCATTCACTAGCTTTGATGATCACGAACTTTCTCAGGGATTCAAAGCAGCCTGTCAATTTGAGAAACCTTACACTAACCTGATGTTCTCTAATTATTTCCATCATAGGTCGCTATGAACTCTGCTTGAAGAACGCTAATCAAAGCAGCCTGTCAATTTGAGAAACCTTACACTAACCTGATGTTCTCTAATTATTTCCATCATAGGTCGCTATGAACTCTGCTTGAAGAACGCTAATCTCCACATCCTGACTTTTATTCATAGGACGTCCTTGTAAGTTCCGTACTTTTCTACGTTAATCAGTTCTAAAACAAATCTATTTTCTACGCTCCGGAATCTTGCTCACTGAGATGAAGAAATTATAAACTAAAGAATTGTGATGCTTCTTTTACCTTGCCAATTCTAACCCATTCATATGTTGGCAGAGTCCAAACATATTCATTTACTCTCCGACTCTACTAACAGTTTTACAAACGCGACAAAATGGCCACGATTAAGTTTCGCAGGATGTATGTCTTGAAATCTTTTGAAAGGAAAGTTTTTATTTTCCCAAATGTGTGGGCATTTTCGTAAAGGAAACGACGCACAACTCTCAAACTTATTCTTCCGTTTTGGTGCAAGGCTCTTCTATTCTTAACGTTTTCTTAATCATAATCTATCTCCCGGAACTGCTACTTAAAAAAACGTTATTTTTAGGTTGGTTTTTTTTTTGCAATTTTCTTACAAATAGCTTCAACGATTTCCTTTATACTTCACATAATGTTTGCCCACCTACCCATCCATCTATTTGGAACCCTTTCGCAAGGGAGATCTTCAAAGTCCAAAGGTGCCCTCTCATAAAGACATAGCTCATCTTTATTTTAAACATTTGATAGTTGGAATGCTGTTTGAGTTGTAGGTTGAAAGACTAGTTATTCCACTACGACTGTCAAGATTCCTGAAGGAGGTTCTATTTCACTTCCAGTAAAGGCTATTTTTCTGTGTGTTTGTGAATGTTTAAAGTCAGGATCTCGGGTGGAAAAAAAAGAAAGAAGGAAATTAATGAAGTGATAACGCAGGCAAAATATAATAAGGAACGAAGAAGAAAGTCCGATGTTAAAGCAAGAGTAAAAATTCATGTTTTACTTTTAAAAGTAAAACGAAACGCATTTCAACTGTGTTTAATCATCCACAGAGCGTAGGAAATGAAGAGATCTCTTCACAGACGAAAACATCACAAAGCCTTGCTACTCTCTTGTGAATGTAACTTATTTCACAAATGCAACATGAGATACAAAACAAAATAATAATAATAATAGTACTGTGCCTTATTCACACCCCTTTCTATTGTTCAGCTTCAAAAAGCTACGAATAAACACAAAAATAATCTAAAGTAAAAGTTTCAGTAATAATAAAATAATTAATATTCATAAAAGTTATGTAAAACGAAGAGAACAAATTTGTTTGAGAAATTAACTACATCTTAGCATCAGCAACATTCGGTCCAGTTCGCTTAGTTTGTTATTTGAGAAAGTATAATCTGTGATGTTAATCCCAATAACTGTCTAACTTCTCTAGAAACATATTGTTTTTAAATCAGCGTTCAGCACTTAAATTCACAATGCTGAAACTAGCAGATAAATTATATTTTGTTGTTCTTAAGAGGCTGAAAGTAAATAGGTTCATGATTTATTGCAAAAGTTCGCAAAATGGTTGATTTGAATTTTGTAGGAATCGATAGATTCAATGAAAGACAAAATTTGGGGTCGACGTTAGCCAAAATTCATTCTCTTACTGCTGTTTTTGGTTTGTTACTTCAAAATGGTAATCTTCTCTTACCTCTATTCTCAAAATTACTCACAAATTACATGCCAAACATTGCTGGCATTTCCACCAACGCATCAGGTAGAGGGACGTTTAAGTACAGTTTGAAAACCTACTTTAGAAAAGCCGTATTTTCACTAAAAGTGGAGATTTGTGAAAGTAACTCGTACGTTAAAACCAGATGTAGATAAATTATTGTAAGATCATCAGATGCACCTCTCTCATTTAATTGTATTCCAAGTTAATGTATTAGGTCCCTACTTATTGTGTGATACTGATTAAAACCTTTCTTCTTTGTAGTTTGGGTTCTTGATGTTTATTCTGTCTAAATATGTTGATTTTTCAGTTCATATTTATGTTTACCAAATTGATTCCATCTTTGTTCTAATTTTGAATTCACATATTTATGTCATAAATAAAATTAAACAAACTCCTAATATTTATCGCCCAAAATTATGTCATATGATATACTGTCGGTCTTTTTTTTAAAAATTTATTTATTTTAATTTACAACTTAAAAAGACCTCTGCAACAAGTAAAACAGTTGTCATCAGAGACGTGAGAGGAGCCATCATCCAGTAATGATTATGCAACAGTAAGATTTAATTACTGATCTCCATTGCCAAGGAGCCCTTTTAATTGTCGAATATGATTGTTGGGAAGACTAAGAGATGAGAGCTGATGAATTAATCGATTTGGATGTCCAGAGAGATGTGAATGAAACTGTAGCGAGAGGATGTGAAGTCCTTGATGAATGGTACGTCAAGATCATTATGGATGTCACGGTTGAAGCAATATTATGGTGCTTTAGTTAGCAGTCGCAGAATTTTGGATTGTAATGATTGGAGAAGTTAGATTTGGGAATGATTGGCTACCTCCCAAATTTTGAGGCTTTAAGTCCAAATACGTATTTGGTTGGTTAGTGTTAGTTTTGATCGTTTATCATGTAATAGTACCAGCAAGTAGCAGCGTTTCCTTAGTTCTTGTCTTTTAAACTTGTATGCAGATTCCACGTCAATCATTAGTCAATGTGAAGTCCTAGGTATTTGACAGTGCTGCCGCTAGGAAGTGCATTCTGATTTAGATAAACAGATGGACAAATAATATTTCTAAGAGTGGTCATTTTTGTGCATTGACTCCATTTTTGAAACTATTGTTTCAGAGGATTTCAGATGTTGATGTAAGTTTCGAGTTGATTGTACTGAGTCAGAATGAGAAGAGAGTCTGCGAAGGTGAAAGAGGATTTATTAGGATGCCTTTACCTTGTTTCAATTATCAATTAGAAGTGATTTAGATGATAAGTTTGGTATCTAATAGAATGTTTAATATCGAGTACAAATTCAATAATTTGAACGAGCAATGATAACAAAGAGGGTTAACAGTTTTAAAAGTTTTAGGGAGGAGTCTGCTTTGATAAATAGGTCTTCCTGGAAATGTTTGCTTTAATAAATTGTTTAATCTACTTGTTTTATGAAGTTACTACATCTCTTTGGGAGACAAAATATCGTCTAAATACAACCTTAGGAACAACTTGATGAATTCAGAGCAAAAGATAATAACTAGAATTCAAGCACTTTTCTAAAAATCATTAAATTAAAACTGTCCGGTAGGACAGTTGTATAAGGGTTGATCGTCAAAAACTGCAAGAAAAAGCGTAACGTTGAAAAACACCCAACTTTGACAATTTTTTTCTCTTTTTCTATAAAAGATAAATTTCCCAAATTTTCTTTATAATATAGGGCAAACCCTCCTTTATAACTGTAATTTTTTTGCAACAACCCAGATCTAATAGTTTTTAATAAAATAGCTAATAGATCTAACGGCTTTTTCAAAAATTGGTCTTGTTCTATACAGGGTGATCCAGTAAGTATTGTCAATAGGCCTACTGCGTGTAGTACATCTAAAGTGGAGTTCAATGACGTACTGGCCAACTTCATATTTTCCTCTGTTCTAGAGTGACGTCACTTTAAAGTTTTTTTCTAAAATCATTACTTTTTTCCAATAAAAATGTTATTACTTAGAAAGTTTTAGTCCGAATTCGATTCTGATGACTTGGTTAGAAAGACAGATAAATTTCCTAAAAATTTACACCATTTTGAAGCATAAATTATCCTCCAAACTGCCTTAATCTTCCACCGGAACCTAGGAAAATAAAAGTAATCGAAATTTTTAAGAAAACTCATTAGGCTCTTATGTGATCATTTTCAGACCTAGGTGCTGGCACTTTTTATAAAAGTTTCCTTGTTTAATGGGCTTTCAAACGGTATATCATTTTCCTCGATTCCTTTTATCTTTGTATGAGAAATTGCGTTTGTTTTGCAAGAAAACGTGTTCACGAGCATACAGCAGTGATATTTTATTGTGTTGTTTAATTATTTAAACTCTTGTGGATGGAGCTGTAGTCAATTTTTAAAGTAGATTGTCTTAAAATAAGGGAAGTCAAAGGCTACAAATTGCCCTTTAAACATTTACTTCTGGTCTCACTGAAATATTTGAGAAAATTTAAGGAAATATTTTAAACAAGTGCTATTTTTAGCTTGTTTAAAATATTTTCTAACATTTTGTCAAATACTTATTTCAGTTTAGTTTTTTTTTTTTTTTTTTTGCAATAAGTAACCTTAGACTACCTTATTTTAAGACAATCTACTTTAAAAATTGACTATAGCTCCATCCACAAGAGTTTAAATAATTAAACAACACAATAAAATATCACTGCTGTATGCTCGTGAACACGTTTTCTTGCAAAACAAACGCAATTTCTCATACGAAGATAAAAGGAATCCAGGAAAATGATATACCGTTTGAAAGCCCATTAAACAAGGAAACTTTTATAAAAAGTGCCAGCACCTAGGTTTGAAAATGATCACATAAGAGCCTAATGAGTTTTCTTAAAAATTTCGATTACTTTTATTTTCCTAGGTTCCGGTGGAAGATTAAGGCAGTTTGGAGAATAATTTATGCTTCAAAATGGTGTCAATTTTTAGGAAATTTATCTGTCTTTCTAACCGAGTCATCAGAATTGAATTCGAACTAAAACTTTCTGAGTAATAACATTTTTATTGGAAAAAAGTAATGATTTTAGAAAAAAACTTTAAAGTGACGTCACTCAAGAACAGAGGAAAATATTAAGTTGGCCAGTACGTCATTGAACTCCACTTTAGATGTACTACACGCAGTAGGCCTATTGACAATACTTACTGGTTCACCCTGTATATTATTTTTGGAGTCCAGTTTTTTTGAAAAACCGCGTTATCTATTCAAGCCCTAGACATTTATACCACAAATAATGTAGTCCATACAATAATAGATTCTGTTTAATTGTCCATACCTATTAACGAAAATATATTGCACGAAATAATTATTGCTTTTAGCTAAAAATAAAGTAGATATTGATATTGATAGTACAAGGCATGTTACGTGAAGTTAGGCGTGGAAATTATGTTACGTAAGTTTTTATTCATGAAAGGAGCTAATTACACAATTTGGGAGCACGTCTGAGGTATATATATAGTTAGGCTTTCTCAAAAAATTACTTCCGGACATTATTAGGTTTCTTTCATAAATTTCCATGAATGGTTGTTTGTAAGCCCCATATAATTATGGAAGTAGAGGCCTCATTGTGCTATTTAATTACACTTTGTTTATCTAATCTCTTTTTTTTTTTAAATCTCCATTTAGTTTTAAAGAAGTGGGTCGATTTTGAGTTACAATTAATTCAATGAATTAAATTTCTTCCATTTAAATTGTTGCGAAATTTGGAATTGTTATAAAATATTATTTTGATAAATTGATTGGAATATATCAAATAAACTTAATGAAAGAAATAAAATCTTTACAATGAAAATAATGCACTTTGGGGAGAGCGATAACATTAATGTAACAGTACGTTAAGGTTTGCATAGATTTTGCGGCCGAAATTCAGAAATGGGATTGATGGCCGGACTTGATAGAAAAATTTTGATGTAAATACTCACCCAACTTTATTTTAAACTTTCGATGTTCTGTTTTTTCAAACTACGAATTTTGAAACTTAATAATTAAGTACATAGTCAAACTGCACATTGCATCAAAATGATATCAGAGATAGAAACCTAAATCCGCCATACAAAGAATTTCTTTAGAAAATTTATGCAATCAATCAATCAATTAAGACGGCTCAAATGCACTTCAAGCTCAAACGGTTGATCTGAGCGAAAAATGGTAGGAGGAAAAATTTGTTGCCAGTCACTTCTAGTTTCAGAATATGTGACTTGATTTTAGATTCCTGCCCGCATACGCGGCTGACGCGCGTCCAAATCTAAGGGCTTGCAGATGACCCTCATTTTCATACATATACACAGTTTTAAAGAGTATACAAAGTTATGAAAGAAACTGGAAACCGCAATTCGATATCTTTAAAATTAAAGGTGCTAGGCCATTTCAAAATCTGGTATTTATTAATCATATTTCAATGTTTTAACTTGTTATCAAAGAGAAAGAAGAGCACGCGATAGGTCATTTTCATGTATTTCTTCATCCCCTTTCTACTGAAAATATTGCCAAGGCAGTAAAGCTAGTATTTTTCTTAATATCGGGAAATAAGAAGTTTTCCGAGGGATTTTCTAAGAAAAATGAAATGTTAAGAGCTTTAGATGTTTTCAAGCATACACAAAATGGCTAAAAGAAAATAATTTTACATCTATCACAAACAAGAAGGTTTAATAATTATTTGGTAATTTTGAGAGAGTTGCGTTTAATAACCAAAAATATTGGAAACCTCCTGCCACATATTTAAGTGATTAATATCGTTCATGTAAAGGATCAAAGTCCTCAGATACAGAGAGCAGTTAATAACCTCCTGGCTAACCTGGCTTGCGAGCCAGAGGAGGCACCTTTGAAGGAACAGCACAAGCTGCGTATAGTGCATTATTTGATAAATTAAGGAATAAGTTTGATCCTTACGTTTGGACGCGCGACTGCCGCGAATGCGGGCAGGAATCTAAAATCAAGTTACATATTCTGAAACTAGAAGTGACGTGTAACAAATTTTTTCTCTACCATGTTTTGCTCATATCAACCGTTTAAGCATGGAATGCATTTAAGTCGTCTTAAAATGTACACCCTGTTATATGTATAATATTTATATACGAAGTTAATGAAAATTGTGGAAAACTTCTTTGAAAAAGTTTCAGAAGAGAGAAAAATCCACTGATTAAATTAGTCCTTTCTATTGTGTAATTTGGTCCAAGCTCTGAATCCTTCCTTTATTATTTATGACACAAAGCACCGTACATTGTACTGAAATGGTACATTAGAGAAGCCTCCATTATTCCAGAAGTCCTCTTAATTGAATATTTCTAGCAAAATGTTTGAGATTAACGTCGTGAACTTCGAAATGAACAAGTTTCAAAAAAACGACATTCAATAAAAGTTTAAAAAAGTGAAAAACACTGTAAGATACACTCTGCAAAGTGGCATAACCGCTAAATTTCAGTCGGTTTCTGTAGTGATTTCCGATAGAAAGTATAGAATTTCAGCTTCATGCGATCTTCTGTTTTTTATGTATTTGGTTTGCACACACATTCAAACCTTTTTCTCAAAACTAGGTCCTTTCTTTGGAGGGGGAGACCTCAAAACGGATAATTGGCACGATCACAACAATTTCCTTCACCTAGTAAGAGAATATGAAAAGATATGGCGTCCAAAGCTTTTTTCTATCAAATGAATAATCTCATTTATTTGTTACTAAAAAGGCAGACGTTAATTAACTAAAGAAAACCAAAAAACAATCTAATTAAGTTACCCCTAAAAGTGAGAAGATATCATTATAGAAATTTAGGGTTGCCCAGAGAACTGGTACATATTATTTGTGAGGCAGATTAAGAACAATATACTCTGATGATTGGGCATAGAAAGGCTAACTATCTCCTCCTACTGCCTCATGTATACGTGACTTTTCACTAGTCTTCATCATGAAGCTTTTAGAGTTGCCTCTGTCCGAAGATGCTTGTTGAATTGTTGATTAGATCCTGAATTCACCCAACTGGGTTTGGACTGTCTAATTCTATCTTCTTTTTGGTATTTCCTCGGCACAATGTTTCTCAAGATCTTGATTATAAGATGTTTCCAGCTTAATTTATAGAATGTTATCGTAAAGGCCTGTTTCATTTCCAGATAGATAATCGTGTTTTCTTATTTTTCTTCTACAGTCCACTTGGTTCACCTTACAAAAATTTGGCAGGTTCAAAAAGTTTTATAAAAAGTAAAGATTATTTCTTGGGCGCCATCCATCGATCATGTGGCAAAGTTGAGGATGGCCAACTAATTTATTTACCATTTTCTATTATTATTGTAAATACCATCTGTAGTTTGTGTAAAGGAGGCTAGTTTGATTTTTGTTCATTTAATCAATCAAATTTTGAAAGATTTTCAGATGGTATAAAAATAGTTTGTAACATTAAATTTAGCATTCTTAAAATGTAGTTTCTGTATTACTTAACTTATTACTACGAGTATATATATTATTACATATAAATATAATATTTTTTTCGGTATTTCAATGCATTTGGTTTGCAGTTTTTATTCAATTATACTAGAATAGTGTGCTATTTGTACTCGCTTCGGCGGTACATATACTAAAATTGGAACGATACAGAGAAGATTAGCATGGCCCCTGCGCAAGGATAACAAAGGCGCCACGGTAGCCGAGCGGTTAGAGGCGAGATCTGTAAAGCTAATATGTATTTGTGTGGTACTGGGTTCGATTCCCGGTCTTAGGCCTTGGAATTTATTTAATGGTTAATAAAAGAAATATACAGTAAAGTATGTTTGCTAGTCGCTTCCGTCCACGACACGGTAGTTGTACGTAAAGCCCGCCTGAAAAAATAGGCGATTACTTTAATATAATTATTACTGGAGCCGCAAAACAGGTGAGACCTGAGCCTACTCAAGCTTTATCCCAATCTTCTAATCTCCGTAACAAAATATTTACAGCTCCAATGCTATATGTCATAGGCCGACATCCTCCTTTGATATCTGACTAGTACCAAATATCCTATATCTGGCCTTCAGGAAGCGAAAGCATTTAGTCAAATTAGTGGTACACTGTCTCTCGCACGCTATCCTCATGATAGATGTTCAGATGGTGTTCGTCTCCATTTCAATGGTATTCAGGTGCCCAGCCGCGACAGTGATGTCCAGTCATCTCCGACAACAGAACTCTTAAATACTTCTTTCCTACATTCAATTACCTTGTAGTCTACGGCTTAATATTTTTAAAACTCTTAGCCTGTTGAAAGGCACTTTGTCTCACCCCTGCCCATTTCCCTTGTCACTATATCGTTCCGAGATTGCCAGGACAGATTCGGTTTCACAAAATGATGTGCTAGACCCAAATTGGACGTAAAGCCTGCCTGAAAAAATAAAAATGGTGTGCTATTTACTTATACAAGTATTACCATTATTATAAATTCTATCTTTAATATTAATTTTAATTATCATTACGTCTGTATAGTTCATATTAGTCCCTGGCAAGATCATATAGAAAATTGTGAAGTACGAACACCTTTTTGATATTTCACGTTTTCCATATTGCTAGTTACTGGCTAGTTTGATTGGAAAGGTCGAGATTTTTGCTTCTGTGAATTAATAACTAGGCCAATAGTGGATTACACACGCAGTGTAGACTGAATTTGAAGATACAATTGCAAAATAAATGTAAAATAAAAAATTCTCCTCTAGGTCGAGATTTCTGCTTCAGTATATTTATAAATACGCCAGACGTGGATTGTATACACAGGGTAGCCCGAATTTGAAGTTATAATCGCAAAATAAAATGGAAAAGTAAGTAATTGGTGTCTAATTTGACTGGAAAGATTGAGATTTCTTACTTTATTCTTTAGCAATCGTTCTCCTTCATTTGTTCAAAACTAGGAGAGAATTTCTTATGTGTCCATTCAATTTTCAGACGTAATTTGGAATTCGACCAGCCTGGGTCATGTACATTCCACCACTGGCTTAATTATTGTTTCACTGAAACAGAAATCCTAATGTTTCCAGTCAAACTAGACGAGAATTCCTTATTTTTCCATTAATTTTGCAATTGTAACTCAAAATTTAGGCAACCTTGTACTAGTTGAGTTTGGTACAAATAATTTATGCTTGGTTCATCAGTGATCGCGTTTGTTCAAGCCCACTGACACCATTCTTTGCAGAATCCGCAATTTCATCTTCATCTAGCCATTGATGATCAATTTTTTTGGGGGGGGGAACATTGGTCTGCCAGACTAATTATTTACTTCTAAGTTCTCTCCTTTAAAGCAATTGAACACAATACTCAATTTAAGTAACCAGAATGGGATTACTCAAAACAGTTGCTAAGTTTTCGACATAAAATTCATTGAAAAATAGGAACTAACCAGCACAGAGTACAGTTGGAAAATTTTGGGTGAAAAATGTCTTGGCTATACATTCTGGCCATAGATAAAATCCAAGACCAAGACTGAAATTCGAATTCTCGATCTGTAATTCATTTGGTTGTTAGATCATTACGCTAAATTGTCAACATGGCGGCGCAAATTCTAACAAAGAAAAGTGGAAAGATCCATCTGCTTGGATTTAGAGTTTTTGGGACAATAAAAGTATTGTTTTAATCCAGAACTTACTTATAATAATTCCCTAACTCGAGTAATTCGGCTGCTTCGGTAGATGAAGTTTGGCACTCTGTAAACGATTATGATAGATTACAGAGATATCAAAAACAGAGAATTAAAAAAAAATATATCGTGAATGAAGAATTATGAGGTCGTCTCCTCCTGGGGACTGGAGGAGAATGGATCTATAAATACTTACAAATTGCTCTTTTGGAAAAATAGAAAAAAGATTTCTTTTCAAGAATGGTATCGGATGGTTTAAGGTCCTACTTTAATGCGGTGCTAATCTCTCAAGGTCTTTTATTTTCTCTAATCTTTTTTCTCGGATTGCTGAGTGAGTTCTAGAGCGTACTCCCCTTTAGTTATTACTTAATAAGTCTTTCTTATCTGACCACTCTTTCTCGGTCTGCTTTGGTTCTTCCACCAAGTCTTCTTTCCATACAGGTATTTTACAAGGTCAGCCTTTCCTTGCCTCTTCTTAATACCTCCTTTACAGCATGCCATCACCTATACGTATGTCAATTGCTCCGAATCCCAATCTCACCCTCGCCTCCAGAACCATTTTAGACCTCCATGATTCTCCTGCAAGGATGGCAAATAAAAGTTTAAAAGTAAAAAACTTGTCCTTTACTCTTAACCATGCCACACTTCCTCCCATTCTCCTCCTCCAGAACAATACCCACAGTGGACAAATTACAACACTAGGACTGCACCTGATCACATGACTGTCATGAAATCACCATTCGAGGCTGAAAGTTGCTATAACCTCTCAAAATACTCTAAAAAGACATTTCACTCGGTCACTACATACTAAAACGAGTTTTGGAGATTAACCAAGCGTTCCAATTTCTATCAATCTTTCCAATCTAAAGTCCTTTATGGAAGTCCCTCGTAATCTTATCTTTCTATTAATTTGCACACTTAACAGGAATTTCTTTAGTGTCGGTTTTGAATTTCGATCAAAAAAAACCAAAAAAAAAACAGGGAAATCTGCAGTTTGCACAAGATAAATAGTCCAAGTCCAGCTTGTATTTAAATTATTCACTGCTGATCTTTATGCAGTATTTTTGCTTAGAAGTCATTTGTCTTTCCATCTAAGACTTCTTCCAATTACCTACTAAAGAACTTCCTCAAAATAAAAAAGTGATATAAATAAAAAGTGATAAAGTGATTTAAAAAAGTGGGAAAAAAGGTATATGTAGCTAAATGAAAGACGTTTATTTTATTTTTTGTCATTTGCCCCACCCGAATATGGAATTAAATAAGATTATTTATTGCTATTACCGAGCTGAAAGTAATCATAAGAGAATGAAGCTTTCTTTTGGTCTTTCAACAAACTATCTAAGGTTATATTGTTCAAGAATTCACCTTTACAAATCGGACCAAGAAATGCCAGGTTGTAAAGTTTCACAAAGTATAATCTCGACATATGTCCTATCTTTACTATTCGAAATCCTTCGCGACATTATTAGTTCTTCTTATTCGGTCTTCATTGAGCCCAATATTACTGCCCATTTGTGGTCGAACTACAATAAAATTTTAAGTTGGGTGATCTCTTTTTGGCAAATTTGTATGACAAGAAATTTTTAACCCTTAACTGTGTTTTTAATTACGTATTTTTTTTTTTATTTTTTTTTATAAGGGGTAATCAACATCTGATGTTATTGGCCAAAGCCTTCTTGACATGATAAGCATCGGCCAATTTTCTCATGTTATAGACAATCCTGGTTACATTAGCCATTTAAATAGTCTATTAAATATATTTTCATCTTACTATACAAGGACATTTAAGGTTCTAACCCACTTGTCGTTTTGACGGCATGATCTCCTCTCGTTTTTGCATGGTCGGCAAGCAGGAAGGCTCTCTTCCTGACACAGTTTGCCATCTACCCTATCTTGTAAAGAAAAAGCTTGATTTAACGATTATTCGTCGTAGTTACTAAAAGTAAGAACAATTTTCCTTTGTATCGTGACCAGAGTTAGTTTTTGCGAATCTTCTTCTCCGGTCACCAAATGCCTACTCTTAACGCAAACTAGCGGTTACAATGCAATCTTGAAAGGTTTTAAGAACGTTTCCTGCAACCTTTCCACAATATCCAAATAATTTTAACCAATCTACTTCCGAACACTCTGTGCAGATGTATTATGACCTTTCGTGCCCTGATAGAAAACGAAAGGTCAGATTAATTTGGCATGGACACTCGGCCTAGTCTGGCGAAAACCCGTGACCAGTTACCTGCAAGACCTGACACACAGGTCGTAGGCAGTTTGCATTGTCTAGAAAATGCTAGCGTGATGAACTGGTATGACGCATGCTGGGAGTAAGAAATTATGTCTTCAGTTCAAAAAATCCAACGTCCGCTGGTGTCTCTTAGGTGAGCCACTAGGCGAGCATATCCTCGCCCAACGCTGAACAGCTAACAATCTCCCAAGAAACCTTTCTATTGGCTCAAAATTAAGTAGCAAGCATCCCAGACTAAAAATCTATCTTCTCTAAATACTAATCTTCGCTACCTATTCGTGGCAGCACCAAGGACATGAAATTAAAAGAGAATCTTCATTAAGAAATGAAGAGGCAGCCACGTTTGAACCTCGAGAAAGTCATATGAGTGTTAATACAATAATAATTTTTTTCATATTTACTGAGTTGTGCGAAATAGCATAATCTAAAATACTGGATTTAGACCAATGCAAGAACTGTATTAGTGTTTTCACTTGTTGTAAACGTTATTTGTTTAATTTTTCTGGCGAACGATAAAGGAAATACGCCGTTCAATCTAAAGAAACGTTTAATTGTTCAGGTTAATTCCGCCGCTCCTATATAAACTTCGTGCCCATCAAGGATACTAGCTAAACATAGACAAGCAATTTGCTAAATTCAACGAATTTTAGAAATTAATCGAGGCGATCTAAAGATCGGTATATTCTCGTTAAATCATTTAAAGTGATGTATTGCAGAACTACCTCAAACCATGCTGCTCTGCTATTAGAGAGGTTAGCTAAATTGGTAATAAGTTTAGAGGAGTTCGATGTTGGATGGCAACATGTACGTACGTACGAACATGTTGACATGTTAAAACTGATACGTACAGCAATAATTAGCGGAGACACTTTATATTGAAATTTCCTCACAGGCACTAAGCGGTGACACACTGTCTGCGGCAGTGCGGTAGCTAGGTGAAGAGTGGGGTTTGTTGGGCGAGGACAGGTGTGAGGTTATAGGACAGGTTGGAATGGGAATTGGCTCATCAGTTAAGTCGCTGGTACAGAGCGAGCTGCCGGCGTGTAACTGAATTGAAGGCAGCTAATCTAGTGAATTGACTCTGTTGCTCATGCCGCTATAATTCTACTCTGCAACTCCCGCTTGAGCAGCGGGAGTAATTAAAAGCAAAACAGATTATGCGCTGCCTGCTGCACAGGAAACACATCCTGGTCTCAATTTAAATATATGGAAAGAGTTCCTTCTCGTTCCCTTTCTCCTAGTTCAAATTTCTAACTAAGTTCGTGTTCTTTTAAAGCTAGCTAAAATACTAGATTTATAGACCAATGCAAGAACTGTATTAGTGTGTTCATCTCTCGTAAACGTTATTTGTTTAATTGTTCTTAGAATGTGTTTGCTAATGTTAAGGAAGGCTTTTGAAAACACGCCGCTTAATCTAAAGAAACATTTAATTGTTCAGCCTTCTTCCGTCGCTCCTGTATCATCTTTTTAAAATATATTTTAACAGGAAATAATATTTACAATGAAGACTTCAGATCTTCTTAAGCAACACAAATATTTCCACCAAGTGAAGAAAAAAACTGCAATTTCCAAAAAAAAAAAAGTCCTTAACATTTTGATGGCACGTTAGAGCGAAGCTCCTCGCACAAAGTGTTCATCTGAGGTTACCCGGAGCATTTTTCAGTGTATCGTCGACCTCCGGACAGTGTTCTTTCCATCACCGAACAGTGAGCTGTAAGAAGTTCCAACGAAGAGAAAATCTAAGAGCCAGCAGCTGTATTCCATCCTATGATCTCGCTTTGAAAACAAGACAATTCTTTCTCTATATTCTGGTTGTCATTGATTCTAGTTTCAGCTGATTTTGAGGAAATCCCAAAAAATGAAAAAAATATTCAGCAAATCTGTTCTTTTAAATTCTTTTAAGTATTCGCATGTTCCTAACACCTGTAAAATGATTTTGAGTATAAAATTTCTGACCTAATTACTAGTTAAGTACTTATTATGTAAAGTAATGGCCTATTTTTTGAGGCCAAATAGGTGTTGTGGAAGGGGGCGGAAGCACTTTCTTTACAGTAAATAATTTTTTTCTAACAAATAAAAAATATACGCGGGATTCGAACTGCAGATCTCCCACTTACAAAGCCACGTTCTTCACCTCTAGACCAACACCCGCCCCTAGTACCTATTAATTGGAAGTGCAAATGTCTCTAAAATTTTCTAGCCAAAACTTGGATGATGTACGTTTAGCTTGTCACTTAAGTTTGAATGTGTTCTTCAGTGACAATATTGTCTGTAGAGTTTTGAGGTTAGATGCGTTGCCAGGCTGTCTTCAATACACTGTTTCACTAAAGTGTAATTGCATTATATTGAAGTCAACTTAAGCATAAAGTCTTTATAATAAATATTTTCAAGGAAACATAATTGAAAGTGAAACTTAAGGAAAATGAAATTAGTTTCTGTATTCATTAACATCTAATTTAAGAGCATTAAGTGTTCTCTTCGTTGCAAACTAAATATATGTTAATAATCTGATTGATATTTGTACAAATTTACAAATAAGCTTAATTGAACTCGCTTAAAAATAGACAATACAATTGAAACAGCCCTGCCCTGAGTAATGAACCAACATACTTAATAAGTTTAAAAACAAAGCTTTATATTTTTTGGAATAAACAATAGATTAAGACCAATTTGTGGGCAACAATGTGCACAACTTTTACATATAATAAACTTGTGTAGGGAAGGGATTAGCTATGAGGTTAGCATAATGGACTCCCACGCGGAGGTCCTGGGTTCGTATCCAGCTGCTGACCCTTAGATTTTCTCTTCCTAGGAGCTTCTTACAGCTCACTGTCCGGTGATGGACAGTGTTGTCTGTTAAGAGAGGACACTGTTCGGAGGCCGGCAAGCACTGAAAAAAGCTCCTGGCGCCAATAACCTGAGATGTTGACGCGCCTTAAATCATTAAAAAATAATAATAATAGGTAATACATATTTATTCAATATTTTTCAATGTTTTTCTTTTTCCACTTGCAGCATGAGGAGTTATTGTTTTTGAGTAGATTTTCAATTTTGAATTTTGGCCAGAAATATCAGTTTTATGGTCCCATGAGTCCGAAAAAGTGGTATGGACGAGTTAGCCTGATTGTCAATCTGTGTATAAGTGTGTGTAACTTTTTTTGCTACAACCAGCGCGTTGGCGCCATAAGTAACAATAATAGAAGTGAATGGTAGATACAAACGAGTGGAGAAGGTACCCAGTGGTAACACTCCAAAACATTATACTATTAGTCCCTCTCTTCACTTAAGAGGAGATCACTAGACCACTGTCTTTTAGGACGTCTTTTTAGTTCGTCAGGAAGAGTTCTTGGTTCTTGAAGAAAGATTTTGAGCTAAAGGATTTGCGTGTGATTACAGGTTGTAAAAGAGTTTCCTGTAACGAGTTTTGGCGTCATTGGTTGATAGAAGGAATGATAAGATCAGTACGCGTAGTACGGCGAGAGTCGCAAAAGGATCGTTTAATATGGATGGAAGTATTTTAGAGTGGAGAGATTGAATTCTTTGGAGATTGGTGCCACAGCTCTATTCCATACGCCCAGATGGGTTTTAAAGTAGAAGTATAAATCAGTCTTTTGTTGTCCAGAGAGAGTTTTGATCTATCGTCTAAGAGTCTTTTAAGTAGTCGATAGCGTCTGTTTAGTTCTGTTCTTTTTAGTCTAGTGTGGCGGTTCCAAGAAAGTCTTCGGTCTAAGTAAAGCCCAAGGTAGCGTTCACTAATGGTAGAGGTGTTAGGTTATAGAAGACTGGAGGAAGAGTAATGCGCCGAAGAGTGAAGGTGATGTTTTGCGACTTAGTTTCATTAAGCTTGATAGCCCATCTCTTGAACCACTGTTCCAATGAAGAGAGATATGATTGCAGATTTCTGTGAGCTATTTCAAGGTCATCATTTGAATGTGTACCTTAAAACGCAAAATCGCGAAAAGTTCAAATTTGATCTCGAGAGTAAGATAAGTTCGTGTGTATTTCTTTGTTTACAGTAGAACCTATTTCATTTTAGCAAAACATACTTGCAATATGTCCAAAGTTAGGCCATAGATCTTGTTGTGACATATATCACGAATCTATAATGGCATATATTACTGTCATAAATTTAGAAACAAAAAAAGTTGAAACTATAAGAGTAACTTTTTTGAACTCTAATATGCGCATACGACCAACTGCGACAGTCAACTCGTGCTAGTCCTGTCTCGATGATTTGTATCCATTTCTAATAAGAAAAAACTAAATTTCAGGTTTTTCAGACTTAGCTCCTACTGTACTATTGGCAAAGTACGAAATGGTATTGGTAAGAATGCTTTGAAAGTTTCAGAACAACCTTTTCCAGTAGAATATATTGAACATGAGGGAAAAAAGTATACATTTAGATGCGTCCATATATTTTTTTTTTCTCTACGCTGATTATAAATTGCGGAAGAGCAATAGCTTACTTGGAGTTTTCTGTACTGGTTTAAGAAGATTGAGTGCTTGAATATGGGTGAGGTGTTTCAGAATTGAGCATTATTCCAACAAATTTATGATTACCTGAGGTATATTTTTCTCTAAAGATTCCCTCTGTAGAGAGTTTTACCTCATATATTAGTGATATACTCTAAGTTGCAGCATCCATTACTTATGTTTTTCATACAGCTCATGCCTAGCCATCATCTCCACAACCTGGAACTTCCATATCTCCCTTGAACTTTCCTAACCAATCACTTTAAGAAGTCTTCTTAGAATCCCCCTTGCCCGTCCTGTTCTTTGGCCACCATCGACATAGAACCTTTCTTAATTCCATCCTCTACCTTTCTCCAATTTCTGTAATTTTTCGCAACTTGAACTTCTTCTCTTCCAAAAGTCTCACACTATTTGCTGGAGTTCTTGCGATGTATGTTCTGTATCCAAGTTTCTCCATGGAATAAAACTCTTCACAAGACTGATGTAAAGAGCCTTGATGACATGATTCGTTTGTCACGATAATCTGCTAAATATTTGATTAGATTAATTAACAATTACTATTACTGTTCCTGGAGGATTCAGACCGGTTAATAGCCCTTCTAGGAGTGTAGGTTTTTGTTCCTCGGATGAAAAAAAGGTTAATTTGCCCTTATAAAGCAAGGTTTGCGACAACAGAGTCAGAATTTGGGTTGACTCCAGGTTAGAAGAAGAGAATACGGAGATTACAGATTTTTTTTCGAAAAAATAGTACTTAAAAATCGATTCAGTAATGTGACTTTTCTGGTTGGTTGATTTTCGTAAACAATTACCCACTATTTCATAGACGTACTGATTCAAAATATTCATTTTTAAATTTCTATAATTTTTTTGATTTTTTAAGCTCACCCGCGGCAATTTGTCAAAAGGCATTCTGCGGATTCAGAGGTCCTCAAAAAAAAATAAGGTGTTTTCTGCGAAAACTCAAAAATTAACAATCGGCACTTTCTCAGTGGATTCTGTTACTGGTGGAATAGCACAAGTAATGGAAACGAAAAAGGACAGAAGGGAAAATAAAATTAAATTAAATAATTAAGAGTGGACAGCTGGATGGTTACTCATTCCTTCATTTAACCATTTCTTCCACTTAAAATATTTACTGACCAAAAATGAACCCTTAAAAGCTGTTAACTAATTCAAAAGAGCAACTCTGTTGGAAAGCCTCATACAAAATTTCCACCTTACTAGTGAATAGTTCAGTGTATAAGTGGAAAGTGTAAAGAAAACTTACCTCAACTTTAGAGTTGGTTTCGTCTACGCTTGAATATACAGTTTAAGTGTTGTTATCATCGATATAAATATCGGTAAAATAAATTAGTATAACTTGTTGTGATTATTTTCTGCCACTAATGTTAATGTAGAATACTTAATTAGTCAAGAATTTGAGAATTCTTTATGTGTTCATTACATATTTATATTTTACTATCATTTAGGAATCCTTACAGTCAGACTGCTAACAACGTAAAAATTACAAAAAAGATTTTGTTATCACTTATATTTAAGGCAAATATTCGTGGATTTTAGAAGCCTAAGGTAATACAGGCACTCAGTTGTAACTCCTTGGAACAAAAAGAAGCGTTTCAGTCAGAAATTAGAATTATTTTCTCTGCTGTCTGACGTATGACCGAGAGAAAAATTATCTTCTTAAATTTATCAACAATTTAGAGAAATAATTACATTTAAGATGATAAATAAATACTTTCTATCAAGAACTTTATTAATCTCAAAGAAGGATTTCTTTTTTCAGTAATTTCTTTTGGTTATTCTTTTCAACATTCTTATTTTGAACCTTTTTTCATTTTTTCAGAATTCATAAGCAGAAAACGTCAATTACAAATTAGTGGCTTTCAAACTTTTTTATTAAGTAAAGCAATTACAACTTCATTACTAAAGCTGTTTCTACTCCTTTCCTAGTTATTGAAATGGACAAAGAGAAAATTCAAGATGCTATTGGTGTGTAGGTAAAGGAAAGGGATTGCAAGAAATCCGTGACGCTATTGAGGGATGCGTGCCGCACGGCAACATTCGCTCAAGTTGACCCAGATTTCTTGTTCTGCGGACTAAACTCCATGTTGATGTCCATTATTCAACAGAAATTTTATTTATGCTGTTTTTATTATATTATTATTTAATTAATACACACACTGAGAGGCGAAAAAAGTGGTCACGCTTCGGTACGTGTACCGATTTTCAATCAATTTCTTATTAACGTCTCCACATACTTTTAGAATAAATAACAGGCCACTCGTAACATATTTAGGAATATTAAAGGTAAATTAACAAGTGGTATTTAAAAAAAAAGAAAAATTAATAAGTAATTTGAAATTTACAAAATGTTAATTTTCCAATTAGGTAATAGGGTGTGTTTCCGCCTCTTGCGTTTATTATTATTATTTTATTGAGAAATCATATATATACATAGCCAATGTAGATTTAAAAAATAAATAAAGCAATAGCAAAGCCGTCTGCTTGAGAGCACTGCTTACATTTAAATTAAAAAATACGAAATATTCTATAAAATAAATAAAGTAAATTAATATAAAATTTAAATGAAATAAAGTAAATTAATATAAAATTTAAATAAAATAAAGTAAATTAATATAAAATTTAAATAAAATAAAGTAAATTAATATAAAATTTAAATAAAATAAAGTAAATTAATATAAAATTTAAATAAAATAAAGTAAATTAATATAAAATTTAAATAAAATAAAGTAAATTAATATAAAATTTAAATAAAATAAAGTAAATTAATATAAAATTTAAATAAAATAAAGTAAATTAATATAAAATTTAAATAAAATAAAGTAAATTAATATAAAATTTAAATAAAATAAAGTAAATTAATATAAAATTTAAATAAAATAAAGTAAATTAATATAAAATTTAAATAAAATGAAATAAATTAATAATTTAATCATTTCTTTCCATTCCACTGAGATATAAAGTACAATTTTATATTAAATCAAATTCAATCAAACGCAAAATAAAGAGTGGGAAAAAACAAAATGAACAGAATTACATATCGGAAATCCAGGAGTACCTTGCCTTCCAAGCATGGCGAGCGTAACGGATAATTGGACGAGGATCTGATTGGCCAGTTAAAGAAGAAATAATATCCTCTCTGGAGAGTGTACTCTTACGGAAATAAACAAGGCGAAATTCTCTTAACAAAGGACACTCTCCAAGAAAGTGATACACCTCCTCTCGCGTACCAAAGTTACACAGAGAACACTTTTCCAGATCAGGGTCTTTGTCTATCCAAGGCCTGTAATTTAAGTAGAGAAGTTCTCCCCTTAGCTTAAGAAACCAGCGCAATTCCAGGAATGTTAAACTTTCAGAAAACTCTGCCGTGGTGCTATGTCTGTATTCTGCGATTAAGTATCTGTACAGAACAAAACGCTCCGACTGAACCGCACGGTTCACACATTCCTCCAGATGAGACTCCTTAATACTTCTGGACAACAAATCCAGCTGGGCACGCCAACCATGCAAGGAATCCAAAGAGCCTTCAAAACTGAGGTTATTTGATTGGAAGAGAGTAAGCCAATGCTTGTACCAATAGGTTTTCTTTTCAATTATTTTAAGAGCAACTATTCTAGGAAGTCTGTGTGCAGGAAGAGATAATACCTTAAGGCAATACTTTACATGGAGATTGAATGTATATACTTCCAGCGGTTCCAAACAAAACTCTATGGACAGAAGGTAGTTTGGGGTAGCGGACGGTAAAGCAAATAATTTCTTTATCTTTGAAACTTTTCCAGTACCTCAAACGCACGAAACCCCCAGACCTGAGCGCCATAACATACAATAGCTCGAGAGACAGCTGAAAACCTGGAACTTAGCCTGCAATGGTACATTTCCACTTATAATAAAGTTGTTCCAAAGTCTATTTAAACCTTGTTTTGCCAAAGAGATTTTTCCCTCAAGGTGAGACCCAAAGGCTAGGCGGGGCGTAAGAATAACACCGAGGTATTTATATCTGTTTACGATATCAATTTTCTGACCTTTAAAATACCATTTTTCCGCAGAGGCAAATCTCCACCTTTCCAGAAACCATGACTTTTGACTTCGATAGATTAACCGTCAAATTCCATTGATCACAATATGCTTCTAGAATTCTTATATTTCTTTGAAGGGTATGTGGATTGTCAGTTAACAAAACAAGATCATCCGCGTAAAGCAAGATGTTTATCTTCTTATTTCCGACCAACACCAATGTTTATTACGGCTTGCATTCGATGGGGCATTGACCTAATAGGATTTTGAATAATTTCCTGAGGGATATTTTCATACTCTGCCGTTAGTACAACCCTTAACTCCTGAAGCGAATGTGCTAGTGTGGGACGTCTCTTAATTCGTCATGACAACTCATCCCATAGATTTTCAATAGGGTTTAGATTTGGACTACATGCTGGCCACTCTAAACATCGGATTGAAGCGTTTTCCAAGTAGCGGGAAACAGTCTTTGCTGAAGCGGGGCGGTGCATTATCGCGTTTAAACGGAAATTCCTCGCCAACGTGTGGTACGATTGGGACAAGAGCCTCCGAAAGACTGTCCTCTATGTAGCCAGCAGCTTTTAAAGACCCCCTCCATAAAAATTAATTCAGTCCGAGCTTCCAAATTAACTCTGGCCCAAACCATAACTCCTCCTTCACCATAGCTCCTTCTTTGTTGCAGCCATATACCGCTCATTAATTTTTCTCCAAAATCTTTCTCTCGGCCGTCAGGTGATCGCAGGCAAAATTGAGATTCATCTGAAAAAGAGAACTTTTCCCCAGTTCTTCACGGTCCAGTTAATGTATTGTCTAGCAAGATGAAGTAAAGCTGTCTTATGCCTTGGTTGCAATTCTGGTCCATTTGCGGGCCTTCTTGCTCTTAAACCAGCCTCAGAAAGTCTTCGCCTTAGTTTAGGCAAATTTACATTCACTCCTCTTACCCGATACAGTTGATGCCTTGCCACTTACAACAGTAAAATGACGATTACTTAAAATATTCAGCACTACAAAGCGGTCATCCCTATAAGTAGTCAATCTTCTACGCCCAGAGCCAGGTATTCATTTGAGTAACTTCCGGTTTCCTGGTAACAATGGAAGCTCCTTTTAACAGTAGTTCTTGGAATATTGAATGCTCTCGAAACATATGCTTGGCTTCTTCAGTCTTCAAAACAATGCAATTATTCTGGCCGCAAAAGTAAAACTTAAAATCATTTTTTAAAATGAAATTTAAATGTTTTAATGTTGAAATAGATAAAATTGAATCTGGACTAATAAAAAGAAGTTAAATAAGAAACATCACAGAGAATTTTAAGGATTAGAGATCAAAGGTTTTTCAAAAACAAACGGTACTAGTGATTTCTTTTGATTTTTCCATATTTCCCTGTTTTGAATTTCCTTATTATTTCTTTAAGCTACCATCCGTTTACCAACAATGCATGCCAAAAATATTTTATTTTTGCAATAACGATTGGTTAAATACATTTTTTTAAGGGTGGCCACTTTTTTTGCCTCTCAGTGTATTTTTTTTTAATGAAAGACGTCAAGGAGGCTGTGTGAATAGAATAATAATAATACGTTTATTTAGAAAAAAATATAAATCTGAGCGAATAGAAAAGTTTCAACCAACTTTTTTTCTTTTTTTTAAATTTATTTTGTGATTTACAATCTGTATAAATATATACAATAAGTAAATAGAAGGTAAATAAGATGAACTGGAGCGGGAAGAGCAGGAGGAGTGAAGCTACCCAGCGGTAGCACTCTCTACAGGAGAGAGGAGAATGTGAAGAGGAGTATACTAGGAAAGAGGAGAGATTTAGTTCTTCAGACTGTAAGGAAGTCGCGGAGCCACTGGCGATTCAGTCGTCGGGGAGTATTGTTAGGGATGTCAGTGGAACAGAGGAAGCGAGAGACAGTACGAGAGGATTAGAGCAAGTAGAGA
The DNA here is from genome assembly GCF_049639745.1 of Rhodnius prolixus. Classification (NCBI taxonomy): domain Eukaryota; kingdom Metazoa; phylum Arthropoda; class Insecta; order Hemiptera; family Reduviidae; genus Rhodnius; species Rhodnius prolixus. The sequence goes on from NW_027411592.1 coordinate 21,735,497, forward strand.
GAACAGTATAGTACTGGCGATTCAGTCAGCCGAGGAGTATTAGGGATGTCAGAGGAGGCGAGAGACAGTATAAGAGAATTTGAGCTAGTAGAGAGAGCAGTATGGAACTTGCGATGTTTCGTCTTGGCGAGTTGTTTGTACGAAGGGAATGTTGAGGTCGTTGTGAAGGGTGAGGTTAGTCACCGTAGAAAGGAGCGTCACCTATCTGTCGGAGGAGTTTTGACTGAAATGTTCTGTACAGTCCGTATGTTTGTAGGTTTGACTGAACCCCACAGCTCTAGTCCACATAGGATTGTGGATAGTATTGTTTACTCAACATAGTCCTCTCTAAAAAGTAAGAAATATTTGTGTTCATTTTATACTTGAATTGATTAGTGATTTGAAATCTGCGGACTCAATATTATGCTTTTAGACAATATCAATCGTTCCACTTTACAATTCTTGTAAAGTTTTTTAGACGTTTTCGATTTTTTCATCCATTGGAAAAGTATTAATAATAAATTTTGAGCTTCCGTCCTCTCCCATTTAATACACTTTATTTGGTCAAGACGTTAAGCCTGTAGAAATAGGTGATCACATTAGTTATTGCACAATATTGCAGCATTATTAATGAAAACAATTGTTTGTTGCAGGGCGGGATCTGGAGGGAGCATGTTCGGTGATGTGAATATTTCAGCAATATTAGATTCATTCAGTGTTAGCTATGATAAAAGAGTAAGACCCAACTACGGTGGTAAGTATGATTCCGGTTTTTACAATCGTAGTACGTTAATAAAATTTAAGAAGTACAGCACTTGATTCTTTTGAAAAAAAGAAGTATATTTACGTATATATAAGAAGAATAAGAACCAAAACCTAGCCTACCGTGCACACTCTGCGTTGAATGTTGTATGAGCTGTGAATGTTCCGATTGAAGAAAAAGGGGATATTTTACTGTTGGAAGGAAATTATAAGGATTGTGAATTTGAGGATGTGAAGAGACCGACCAGAGGAATAACATAACTCATAATTCAATGTCAATTGAGGGACCAAGAATATAGTCAATAAAATGTGGTCCGCAGAGACGGCTGAAGATGCTGTGGAGGTGGTGGAATATTTACGCAGCCTCCCCTCTCAGCTGCACATATCATCTCCACACACTAACACATCTTTTTATTTCATTTTGAAATCTACTTTCTCTTCACCATGTTCTTAGATAAATACGTCGTAAATCCTTCCTTTTCTGTGTCGGCAGTTTTTGTCCTATTTTTTTTTTTTTTAAATTATAGATCCATGTTTATGTATCGGGTCTTTATTCAGCGAGTAGGAATATTATAAGATTTATTTTAAACAATTATTGAAAAAAACAACATGGTTGCTCGACGTTTCTTGAATCCCTTTTAAAAAATCCTTAAATTTGCTCTTCATCAGTAATCGGTTAGAATATCTGACCATAATTCTTAATTTCTGCCTTGTACGTTTTCTTTTTAATGCTTTGATTAGTTTTCAATATTATGTATATCCTGTTTCCAAGCTCTGCAATCCTATTTTGCAGATCCTTTGAAGGTCTATTAAGAGAAAACTCAACACTTCGTGAGTTGTAAGTCATTAGAAAGGTTTGGGGTAAAAATAAAATCAAATGTTTTTCTCAATTTCACTGAGACAACTTTTGAAAATAATAAAAAGAGCTAAGATACCAGAATAATGTCTTAGGCTATTTATTTTCTTTGTCTGGTTTTTAACTATAACCATTAGTCTGATTATTTCAAAGATCTGAGATCTTGGACACCATATAAACTAGTGCTGAAGTCCTGAAGTGGATGAATGAAATTTCAGTTAAATATTAGTAAAACTCATCCTTTTCAGCCTTATTCTGAATCCTCACGCATCGTTCTCACACTGTTCAGCATTAAATGGCCGAGCACAGCCTGGTTTAACTTCTAGAATGATAAAAACAAAAATACAAGAATTATGTTTTTACATAGAGAATTTTAGAGATTAGTGGTTTCTGGGATGAGGCTACGCTAAGAAAGTTATTAGCCTGACTATGCAGACCAAGCAGCAGTCCAGGGGCGTTGACTTCTATGAACTGAAGCCCATCTATTTGTCCCATTTGTGACTTGCCCCAGAACGTGATTTTCGCTTTATTGCAGCACCAGTTAACTGAAAGTTTAGAATTTTAAAATGGTTAAATCGTTTTATTGTTTGACTCTTTTTAAGCTAAGCACATGTATTCAACTACATCATTAATCCTCCTTAACAACCAACAACAGTTTAGATTTAGAAGGACCATTTCAACTCCCCCTAAAACGAGCTTTTCAGGAGAAATATTTCCAATGAGAGTTACAGATCCATGAATATGCAAATTAGTACTCCAAATTTGAAGGAAATCGTATCAATCGGTTTTGAGGAAAACTTAAAAACACAGAATCAATAGTTTTAATAAATTAGTATTTTTGTTTGACTCATTTTTGCCCGAAACAATAGTGTAGCTATTGGCTAAAATAGTTGGGAAAAATGAGAAAGATTTGAAGTTGTAACTTATTAGTTTACAGATAGGTTTACCGGCAGTTTATTGTCTCTAGTTTGAAAATTGTAGAGGACAGATGAACATTGAAAATACGAGTATATGAGGGTTGAGGTGAAAAGAATTTTGCAACAATTTTGTATTATGTTCCGATAAAACAACAGCACAATTTTGAAGGAAAACAATGTAGCAGCCATTCAATGAACCAGAGATTTCCACAGTATATTAGAGCAATTCACTATTTTATCTTGATTATTTCATAGCTTTAGATGTAGGCAAGATAATCAGATGGATAATTTGTTTGTTTTCTTAGTATTTGTTTTACATAGTAAAAGAGATTTTTATTTATTTTTGTTTATTCAATGTAAAGGGTTTTGGTGCATATGTATATGAGTGTGTGTGCTAAGGGATGCTGGGACAGATTAGGAGAATAGCTTGGGACGAAGAACGTCATGCAAGTCTATTTGAAGGGGGGGTTGGACATGGAAATAAGAAGAAAAATTAGATGGTATGCTAGGTGCCAAGTGTTCAATTTATATGCAAATAGTATGTGAGAGGACGGTGAATGGAATAACGGGTATGCGGTATAGAAGAACAGGTGTGAGACGGTAGGTTAGGTTAGGTGGTTTGGCGTGATTGGTTAATATGAGGCGCTCAGATGGGTGGAGCACTGAGAGCATCGATCTGTCCAGCCGCGCATGCCTCGTACACCCTGAGACACACTGAACCTACTTACACATAAACACTGGAGCGACCTATATCCTGGCTGAACTCCCTCTAACCTTGTGCACATTCCTCACACACCAATATATAACTTAAATGGATTTAATTCTTTGTATAAAATAAAAGTACTGAAGGGTGTAAAGGTCTATTTTTGTCAAACTTTTGTATATTTACCGACTATAGTTCTCCTGAATCACATAGGTATGTATTACTAGCGCTGTGAAAACAAGTACAAGTATGTTTGTGGCCTTTCTGTTGTTAATATAACAGTTGTTTTTTTGAAGCAATAACCATCCAACTTACAATTGTTCCTAAATTACGCTTGTGATAAAATCAAGAGACCTCTTAATTAATAATAAATAATCAGATATTTATGTTTAAATCGCTTCATATTAAAGTGCCCAAAAAGAGTATTCAAATATACTTCCTATTCAGCTTCAAAGTAATTTTGGATTTCATTAAAAATTGTTAAAACTAGCGGTAGAGAACAATTGTCGTTTAATGCATAGAATAACTCAACGCCAAGAGAACGTTTTTAAAAAATATGCTTTCTCTTAGGGTAGCCTGGCAATTAGCAGTAGGTGCCCCTTGTTCTAATCTAGTTCACGCAAGGCAATCATGCATTGCGCTAAGTATAAAACACTAAATGCAAGCTCTATTTTTTTTTCTTCTTTTTTTAAGCGATACTACATGTTATACCGAATTGAAAACTGAATTCAACATAAAAAAAGCAACTAAAATCCTGATAAAAATTGTATATTTAAATTTTTTTACATTCAAGTTAACAGCATCGCATTAACATGTTCATAATTATTTAAGTACATTTTATTAATATAATAATATTACTATATTATTATAACTCGGCAGGCGCCACGGTAGCCGAGTGGTTAGAGGCGAGACCTGTGAAGCTAATATGTGTTTTGGTACTGGGTTCGATTCCCGTTCTTAGGCCTTGGAATTTATTTAATGATTAATAAAAGAAATTTACAGTAAAGTATGTTTGCTAGTCGCCTCCGTCCATGGCACATAATTGGTAGTTGGACGTAAAGCCCGCCTGAAAAAATAACGCAATTACTTTACTTTAATATAATTATTACTGGAGCTTCAAAACAAATGAGACCTGAGCCTACTCAGGCTTTATCCCAATCTTCTTATCTCCCTAACAAAATATTTACAGTTCCAATGCAATATATCACAGACGACATCCTTCTTTGATATCTGACTATCCTATATCTGGCCTTCAGGAAGCGAAGGAAGCATTTAGTCAAAATAGTGGTACTCTGTCTCTCGCATGCTATCCTCTTGATAGATGTTCAGTTCAGATGGCGTTCGCCTCCCTTTCAATGGTATTCAGGTGCCCAGCCACAACAATGGTGTCCAGTCATCACCGACACCAAAACTCTTAAATGCTTCTTTCCTAGATTCAATTACCTTGTAGTCTACGGCTTAACTTTTATAAAACTCTTAGCCTTTTAAAAGCCACTTCGTCCAAGTCCTGCCTATTTCCCTTGTCACTATATCGTTCCGAGATTGCGAGGACAGATTCGGTTTCACAAAATGTTGTGCTAGACCCTTGCAAGTTCATCCGTATTGTTTGTTACCTATAATCCAGGAATGTCCAGGGACCAAAAAAGTCAGACCATCTTTTTCCAGGCTAAATAATACTGATGTCTTCTGCATTCCTCTAACAGCTTAAAGTCTTAGTTGGGTTTAGCTAGTGCCTCTAAAGCTTCCTGATATCAGAGAAGGATCTTCGAATGTTCCTTGCATCAACCTGGTGTTCCCTGTAATTCTGCCAGTAAATAAGTTGACACTAATGAGTGAAAAAGCTACCTGTGGTACTTCCAAAACAACGACGATGTACTACTGGTGTATTTGCTCTTACTGAAGATTACAATACTGAAGAAGCTAGTATAGGCTTTGGCAACTTGGCTGATTAAAGGAATATTAAGGAATGTAGACGTTAAAATATAGTCAATCAATTTGCTTGTTTGAGATTGAATTCTTTGGAAGCTGGAAGTTATGGTTGAACCCTGGACTAACTTCCTTAACAATAAAGTTGATGTTTCAATTTTTTCCTGCACACGATTATCGTTCTTCGTGTTCCGAGGATATCGTAGTCTCTCTCTTGGCGTAGAGCTCTCTTTTCCTTAGACCAGGGCTGCGATAGCCCACGTAGGCCCAGAACTCACTCTTTCTTCTATGTTCTCTTGCCACTTCCACCTTTCACTTCCATCCTTGCCAGAACATATTCTACTTCTTCCTCAATTAAAATGATTTTTAGCCTCATTTTCAATAATTCTTTGCAACCACTAAATCAACCTCAAAGCAATAATTAGTCTTTTACGTTTAAAATACATTTTGAGACATTAAAAACAGTATATTTCTATAATTTTGTGGTAAATTTAGTTAGTTTAATTAAAACTATGAAGATGACTTTGGTGTTTGAAACGTAATCTTCGAAACATACATATATTCGGATCATATAAGGTACACTGGACAAACTAAAGTAAACAGAAAGGTTTTTATTTAAAAACGAACAGAATAAAAAAGTAATCACCTGGTATCAAGGAAAAGAAATAAGGTAAATTAAAAATAGAAATAGAATCGTGATCGTGTGCCACAAAAGTCTTCTCAGAAATCAAGTTATTGATTATTTTGATTGATTTAAGCAATGCCCAACGAATTGAAGAGAATTAAATTTGCATAGTTCGATTTTAACGTTCAATATTGTATCAAATTAAATATATTAACTTTGTAGAAAGAAACAAATTCTGTGAATCAATAGTCGCCATTTATAGTCAAAAATAATGCCTGATTTAAAATAATTGGATCTCACCCGTATTTTTTTGTTTTTTTGTAAATTTGAACGCACAAACACGGATTTACAACTTTATGTATCAGCTTTAATTTTTGCTAAACCTAAGACCATCTGCGAACCATTTTCTTAATTTGTTCAGAAATTCTTTGATCAAGTCCACCACTCAGAATTGTTGAAAATAAATGTACAGTCGCCTTATTGTTTAACCATAAAATATTTCCTTATTCCCGTTTCTTCTACATTAGTTTTAAGACAGCTTCCTCTGGCTGCAGATAGTTTGGGCAGGATAGGCAATGTGCACAGACAATTTCTCTACACTGCTTCACTTGAACATTCTGCTCTGTACGCTGTTGATGTTGCCAATCTAGCTCAAAATCTGCGACATCTTTCTCTCATTAAATAAATTAGAATCACAAAACAAAAATGTCAACTACACACTTTTCTAACGATATCCTCTGAATCAAAGATCTTGCCTCCATTTCGATTCCAGATAATCTGCCAAGTCGGTTAAGACAACATTGACCTTATGACCAACTCCAAAGTACTATAACCAGCTTTACCAAAAGTGTTATCAATGACCGGTTCCTCTTCTTCTTCCGTTTCTACCATGAAAACCGTTTAGATATCGGGATATCAGTGTAGACAACCTTGTCTTCTTTATACGCATTGCGGTCCGCAAGTTTTCAACTTTTTTATATTCAATCTACAGTTTTCAATTGTAGAAGTTAATTATTGAAATTTTGTGACGTTATTTCTAATATTCAAAAATTTAGCTCATCTTGTTCTACAGTAGGTATCCGTTTTTGCGGCAAGCTGTTAGATTGCAGCATGCTGTTATTTTCTTAGATTAATCTATTTTTCTAAGCTATCAAATAAAAGCTGGGAATTGAAGCTCAATACAATATCTCAGTTATGCGGTTCGAGATTCTAACCGTTCAGTTACTATGGCCCGTAATGGACAAATTAAGTTGACGGTTTTCGAATTTCAATTATACATCTGACTCTGCGTGATGACAACATAATTGCATGTAATGAGAGAACATTATCCTTAGGCCGTCAGACACTGAGAAGACACCTAGCTTATGTTGAAAAGTATAAATCTAAAATCATAATAGGAAAAGTTCAGATAATAGGATCTCTTTTTGATTAAAATTTCTTAACAAAAGTGGCCATAAAAAATTGGCTAATACTTAACGAAGGATACATCAATTGATTCTTTTAAGGATTTGAGCATTAGCTTGATCAGTAACTTGATTTCTTTTGAGTTCAATGATAAGATGTGTTCATGAAAAATATCGATTTTCATAGAATATCTTCTGAAGCAGATAGTATATTTACCTAGTTCATTCGACTACTTCGTAAGTTTTTCGGCTCTTCTACGTTTAACATCGTAGGAAGACATAAAATATTTAGGTATTTCAAATTGAATTTCGGTACTAGAAATTTTACTTGATACGTTTTTATTCATAAAAATGATAATCATGTAAAACAAGCTGGCTTGAAAGAAAATCGATACGCTATTCACCATTTCGATCATACTGCCAAATCATACTATTCATTGAACATTACGCGCCGTTCGATTGAAGTAGCCACAATAAGGGCAATAGGTGAAATTGTCAATAATAAGGTCGAGTTGTGTTTATATTTAGTAGTTGGACGGGACTAACATGTCGAGAGGGGGCGCTCTGTGACAGCCAGACAGTGTTGCCTTTCAGTTTTGGAAGGTTGCAACTTCCTGCCCAGACCACGTCATACTGATATTAGCCAGCTTTTTAACTTTTCCAGCCAACACGTTCCTACCTAATTCAATCCTACACACTTCCGGTTTCCGCCCGAATTGAACAGATTCAATATAAAGGGTGAACCAGTAACTAACGTCCACAGGCCTACTGTTTGTGGTACAACTAAAGTGAGTTCAATGACGTATTGACCAACTTCATATTTTCTACTGTTCTTGAGTGACGTCACTTTAATTCTTTTTTTTCTAAAATCATTACTTTTTTTTGCAATAAAAATGTTATTACTCAGAAAGTTTTAGTCCAAATTCGATTCTGATGACACGGTTAGAAAGACAGATAAATTTTCTAAAAATTGATACCATTTTGAAGCTTAAATTTTTCTCCAAACAGCCTCAATCTTCCACCGAGTACTGGAAAAATAAAAGTAATCGAAATTTTTAAGAAAACTCATTAGGCTCTTATGTGATCATTATCAAATCTAGGTGCTGACATTTTTTTTTAAAAAAGTTTCCTTGTCTAATGGGCTTTCAAACAATATATCATTTTCCAGGATTCCTTTTATCTTCGTATAAGAAATTAGGTTTGTTTTGCAAGAAAACGTGTTCACGAGCACTCAACAGTGTTAATTTATCAAGTTGTTTAACTCATTGAAAACTCTTTTAGATGAACCAGTAGTCAATTTTTAAAGTAGATTGTCTTAAAATAAGGGAAGTCAAAGGCTACAAATTGCCCTTTAAACATTTACTTCTGGTCTCACTGAAATATTTGAGAAAATTTAAGGAAATATTTCAAACAAGTGCTGTTTTTATAATCGAAGGTTAATTTGCTTAGTTTCAAATAGGGCACAATATTTTTTTTATTATTTATTTATTACATTTACCTCTGACATATAAGACATTTTTAATTTCACGTTCCACATTTATATTATATTTATTTATTTCCCAAAGCCAAAATAAAAGGGAATGTCCTTTACACACTGCTTAATAAATAACCAATCATTTAATCCCTCACACAAAAAATCTATTGATTTTCATGAATCTATTTTCACAAAGCGTAAATTTACTTAGATAATAAATACTGTGATTCTACAAGTATCCAGTTCTTGCAGTGAATCTCCACTTACTTTCTAGTTCTGCATAAAACGAAGATAAATTAAAACTGGTTAATTAACCCTTGAGAAATACTCATTAATATTAAAATAAAGAAGCGCCTTATATTAATCATTTACGCCAACAGAACATTAAATTATTTACTAGAAAACTTATATTCATTTTTAATATGTACTTATTATAAGATTTAATTCATGTTCATTTATTTTCATATTTTTTATTAATATTGTTAATTTTTATATTGTATTCTATTTTAGGAAATTTAATAAAATTTAATTGAGTTAAAATTAATTATTTGTTTAATAAAATTGAATATGTACTTTTGTTTAAAAGCTAATTGAAATTATTTAAAAATTGTAAAAAAATTAATTAAAACAATAAAAGAAATAAAAATGGCGTGGCATGTTGCAAGATGACGATGTTTCAGGGCCGCCCGTGGTGGTGGGAGTAACGATGTATGTTCTGAGCATCAGTTCCTTGTCCGAAGTGCAAATGGTACTCTAGAACAAGAGCCTATTATATCTATCTCTGTCTCTTGTCATTTATTTCATTATTATTATTATTATTATTATTATTATTATTATTATATATCTATATTTTATATGAGTCTGAGTGTAACCCGGGCATGTTGTTTCTCTTAATATCTCATCCAATATTATTTATTTAACATAATTAAAATTATGTTTAAATAAACCCCTTTATTCTCTTTATTAATTTCCTGTAGAGCCTTCCTGGGGTCCATTGCTGAATTCTCTTTTTATGTCTTTTTCCTTATCTGTTTTTTTTTTTCTTATCTCTACAAAACAAAAGTTTGAACAAGGAATATCTTTTTCGGTTCCTTTAAAAAAAGAAATTGTTTTTCAATTTTTTAAGTCATATTAATTATTAATCATATTTAAAGTAGGGTAAGAGAAATTTGGGGGGATCATATAAGGGAGAAATTAGTGAGACAGTAGGGTACAGGAATGCTGTTCACAGGTCCGCCCGTGGTGGTGGGAGTCACCATGTATGTTCTGAGTATCTCATCGCTGTCTGAAGTCAAAATGGTACCTAGCTGAGTTATTGCCTTATTTTATTTATCTTTTTCTTTTTCTAACAAAACAATCAGATTTACAACAGTTTACAGTAAGAGTGAAGAGAAAATGCAAACACATTCCAATTTAAATTACAATTTTAATTTTAATATAAAAATGAACACGGAATGGGTGATATTGGATTTTTGAATAAAAGTCTTCTATAGCGTGTAAATGATTCGCGCATGCGCATTTTTATGCTGAAGCTTTTTTTAAAAAATAATAAAAAGTTTTACAAATAACAAATTTATAACAAAACATTTATTTCTTTATTTTTCCAAAATTAAAGCACATATTTTGAACATTCATTTTAAAAAAAGAAACTATCTCATTAGACTAGGGGTTCATTTCGCTTTGCACATAACGTAACATGCATTATATTTATTTTTGTCGACTTTCTCATTTTTCTTTTTTTAATGCCCGACATTGAATGCTGAAATTGGAATGCTGCAATTTAAATGCTGGTTTTGCGACTATCTCGGCTTGAATTTTTTTTTCTGGTTTTGGATTTTGGGCTTCCTTTAATACTAAAGAATATTTTCAGCAGCCGATCTTTGCCCGTTAAAGATGCTAGATATCTTGAAATAATTCACTTTGTTTTAAATAACGAATAAACCTTGGTATTGCTCTCAAGAGACCCAGATCTATTCAGACTAACTAATTTACTCCCTAGAATGTGCCTGTGTGTAACAGAGCGTGCATTTTTAAGATTGAAACAAAAATATTCTATTTTTTATCATTTCTCAACCCAAGTGAGAGTTTAGAAAGAAATGGCTGGTCAGTCGGCTGTTCGGAACAACTTTTCCAAATTGCATTAATATCGTAGATAATATTATAACAGTGTTTTCCGTTTCACCCTGATCTGATTACCTCACTGCCATTTTAACCTTTTCATCAATAACTTTAATTTTAAATTCATCATTTACCTTTATCCACCCCAAATAATGTTATTTAATCCATTTAATCCTTCAACTAAGGTATGAATTATGAATTATTCTTCACCAATTGTATTAGATTATGAGGGTTCTAGTTGCTGAAATTTTCAATAAAGGGAGGTTTCTTGCCTAATTAGATTAGATTCAACGAGAGTCGGCCAGAAAGTTACGCCTCTGCGACCCTGAGGGTCTATAGTGGTACCCACTATTTACAGCGTTTCCTCCAGTTCAGTCTGTTAAAACTAGACTTAGGAGTATAGCGAGATACTCCTGGGCAAAGGATGAAGGCGTGGGTTTTTTTTCTCCTCCGAACTCTTACAAAGTTTATTACTCTTGCGTAGTTTTCTTCCCTCTTCTTCCTGACAAAAAAAAAAAATCTCCACAGGTGATTGGCCAGTCCTGTGTGCGATGCATAGGCTTCCTTAATTTACCATTACCTGGCGATGGCCGCTCGGCCTAGCTGAAAACAAAAAAAAAATCCTTCGTAAGTTTGGGAGTGATGATGCTGATACATACTTCTTTGTTTGCTTCTGGCCTGAAGTTTTCCCATACTAATTCTGCGACTTGTTGATGGTCACATTCACAAGACGTTTTGCAGCGCCACCAAAGGGATGAAGGTCCCTATGAGAACTTTGCATGAGCCTTCCCAAGCCAAGGGATCTCCCTTCTAAGTAGCCCTGTGTATTGGATTATCCAGTGCCCATAGAAAAATAAGCCTTCTTCTAGTTACTAATATTCGTTAAGATTTCTAAGCAGCCTCTTGCCAATCTTGCAAAGATTTTATAGCCCGTAAAGCTGCTTGGTTGGCCAAGAAGATTTTTAAGAAAAGTAGATATGTGGAATCATTTACTGGGAAGAAGATAAGGGCGCTTTGAAGATTATAAGGGCTAATTTAGTAAAATCTCGGAGATATGCAATACTTGTAAAGTACAATTGATTAGGCGCTATTACATACCTATTCAAGGCAGAAGTAGGTAATGCGCTTCAAACCTATTCATGGATTTAAAAAAGTGATGAGCAGTGGGTGGACCTGTTGTCTAACCAAGTTTAGCCTAATTGAATATTACTGTTATTCTAAACACGTTTATATCTGTAACGAAGCTTGGACTAGATGAGACCGGCCGGTTGAAGCCTGTCTAGAGCTATATGGTCTTATCTTCATGCTAAACTTACTTTAGAAACCTCGATGAGCATAATTAACGTTATCTGAATGTTATTTTTTTACAGTTATATTTCCAAAAATCAGGTTATACTTACTTAATCAGGTTATAAGGAATTGGAAGGTAGCCGAGCGGTTAAGAGGCGAGACCTGCGAAGCTAATATGTATTGTGGTACTGGGTTCGATTCCCCGGTCTTAGGCCTTGGATTTTATTTAATGTTTAATAAAAGAAATTTACAGTAAAGTATGTTAGGCGGCAATAGGCTAGACCTGCGAAGCTAATATGTATTGTGGTACTGGGTTCGATTCCCCGGTCTTAGGCCTTGGATTTTATTTAATGTTTAATAAAAGAAATTTACAGTAAAGTATGTTAGGCGGCTATTGGCGAGACCTGCGAAGCTAATATGTATTGTGGTACTGGGTTCGATTCCCCGGTCTTAGGCCTTGGATTTTATTTAATGTTTAATAAAAGAAATTTACAGTAAAGTATGTTAGGCGGCAATAGGCTAGACCCGCAAAGCTAAGATGTATTGCTGGTTTAGTAGGTTCTACTCCTGGTCTAGGCTTTGATTTTATTTAATGTGTATTACATAAAAGAAAACAGTAAAGTATGTTTGCTAGTCGCTTCCATCCACGACACCAAATTGATAGTTTGGACGTTAAGCCCCGCCTGAAAAAATAGGCGATTACTTTACTTTTTAGGGGAATTGGAAATGATCCGCCTCTGCCTTAAATGAGTGAACAACCAATATTTCTTTCTGCCTGAGAAAATTTCTAGGTTTTTGTATTTTCTAGTTTTAGTTTTATTTTATTATTGATCTAGCAACTTTTTATGATTAATTTTGGAAAGTCTCTCTCTAGAAAGAATCTTCCTTTGCACCAGTCCCCAGGATGTTCTCCGCTAGCCCTCCTTCTGACTTTTTGGGTTAGCTAATTTTACCGTTTCTAGAGGATATTCCTACTTCAACCCGTGCAGCTATGTTTACAATTTTTTCCTCTTTACCATAACTAAAGGTTAAGTTTGGGGGGGAATTGGACGATCATTATGTATTGGAATAAATAGGAGTCTGCTGTCACTATTTTGTACAGCCAAATAAAGCAACGGTTCTCTTTTGAGCAAGTTAAGGAGATACCCAAAAACCAATTCCAAAACAAGGCAAGCTTATTATGCACGCAAAATCAGTATTCATAATTTTCTAAAGACCTTTACGATTTACAAATTCTTTTTTAACAAAATTAAAAATTTGTTAATTCTTTTTCTTTTCTTTCTTTTTTGAAATCAGTGAAGCCCCAATATTTTCTGAAAATAATATGTATTTAATTATTATTTTGAGTGCGAATTCAGGAAATGGACCCCCAGTTGACCAGTTCCCGCTAAAAAATGTTTTGTACACTTTAGTTTTTTTTATTTAGTTTAGTTTATTTTTTTTAGTTTAAATTCAAAGTGTTGAAAGTGCTGCAAAGCCCTGGAGCTCGCGGTAGTAACAAAGCGTAGTCCATGAGAGCGCGTGGCCTATTTTACTACTTTCAGATTATTTGGTTTTTTTCTTTCTTATTTTGTTACTTTTATAGAATTTGGGCCGGCAACAGCATGGTGAAAGTTAGGTTTGAAATGAGGAACTTTTTATTTTTAATTTTTATTAAATTGTTTTTCTTTTTTTGGTGATTTAGTTTTATTTATTTATTTTTTTTAATGAAATAAACATTTGCAAATAAAAATTTTTTTAAGAAACTTGGAGATTGAAAGATGATTGATGCTTGTTGCTCCCGTCGAATTTAAGAGACCTTGTAATTTTATAGCGAACTCTGTAGGAGATTCAGTTGAATATTTTAAATAGTTCTCTGTATGTACATTTTTAAACATGTCTGAATGTTAGCATCAAGATAGCAGATATAAAGCATTTTGGTTGTCTCTTTATTATTTTCTTTATTATCTGTCCCTAATTATTTTTATTTATTTATTTTTCTTAGAAATTAAGCTTTTTAACGCTCTCATTTACAGGTGGCGGCAAATGGACATGTACTGCATTTTAAAGATTATCTTTATTAAGTTTTATTTTGTAACGTAGAGGGAAAACAAACTATTTTTTGAAATAAAATTCCAAATTTATATACAAATATTAAACTATAAATTAAAAGAAAAATAAATGATTATTTTTTTCTTTTGAAAAAGATAATTTACAAAAAAAATACTAAAAAAAAAAGAAATTAAAAAAACAAAAACTAATTGTGTTGTTGATGTTTGAAATGGTGGTGTAGAAGGGGTGAAGTGGAGAAATGTGTAGTTAAGTGGTGTTGGTTGCAGGTCCACCCGTGGAAGTCGGTGTCACAATGTACGTCCTGAGTATCAGTTCAGTGTCAGAAGTTTTAATGGTACTTAATCCAAAAAAAACCACCAAATCTATTCAAACAAATACAACCAAAAAGCCCAGTTGTTGTCTTGTTGGTGTTGTACCTACGAAAAAGTTGCACAAAGAGATTTTCCAAGCACGTGAATTTTGGCGTTATTTTATTTTGTTTGATTTTATTAATTTATTTGTAATTAATTCCGTCATCTTTTCTTTCTTTTTTTTTCAAGTGAATTAAAATTTGGAATTAAAATAAAAAAAGATATTTAAAAAGCGTTGGAGGATCTCTAATTGTTTGTTCATTTTTTATTTTATTATTTTATTTTTGAAAGAAATATATATATATATTTTTTTTGTTTTAAATTTGGACGAAAACAAGAATTAATGAGATTGACTATTTAAAGCTGGTTTGCAATGTTTGTAAAGGAACCTTACAGCGTTCCAAAAGTTCCTCTGCATGTCACCAGACCACCGTGTGACTTTGCTCACTTTACAAAAAAATACAATATTTAATAACACGAAATTTATTTTTTTTTTATAATTTATTCCGATACGTTTTACTTCCTGATGAATTCAAAAAAAGTTTTTGACGGTAAAATATAATTTATTTGAAGCGACCCCGCTTACTAATATCGTATGTTACTCAATTTTACACATACCGTCTTGGCGATCTATTTCAAAGCTTTTACTTTGAAATTTTTTAAAAAATAACGTCGCAAAAATTGCCACTAATAGGCTGTTTCCTAAGATAATTTTTATCTTATTTATCTACTTTTTGTATGTTTTTCTTTAATTAAATTCTTTTTTGAAAACCCAGACTTGTATGTGTTCGTGCTGGTTTGCTTTTTAGTTTTATCTTCTTAATTTTGATTTAATGATTAATTTTGATTTCTTAATAGCGGATTTTTTTTTTTTAAATTAAATTTAAATTTTATTTATTTAAGAACCAGTCACACGGTTGTCAGGGTGCAAATACCCGGCAAAAAATCAAAATAAAGAAAAAGAAAAAAAAAATTAAATGACCATTTATTCATAAGTTTTTTTCTCAAGTCAGTGTTTATATAAAAATTTAATGTACATTTATTTGTAGTCGTTGTGTTGTATAAGATCTATAAAACTATACATTCTTCTTTAATACTGTTGAGTGTACATTCAGTTCGCCCCAGGAATTTTGGAATCCCTTTTTTTTTTTTTTTTGAAATAACAAGACATTTATAATGTGTTTATTGATAATAGCCGGCCATAGCCTTCAGTGTAAAGCTATAGATGGATTTTCTTAAAGGATAAGATCGTCTAAATACAATTACAAGAGGGTTTTAAAAGAAAAATATATATTTTTATTTTTCTAGGATCTCTCGGTTATTCATTGATCTAACCGTGACGTACGTCACAACACTATTTTCCTTGTATTGTGTAGATGGAAATTATTATTCTAAAAATCCCGACGATTATGAATACATTAAATTATTTTCCTAATTAATTCTCAACTGATATGGACAACCTGGAGACGCGGTTATATAGCTAGGTAATGGAGGTAAACATTAGTTTTACTGCTTGCACCAGTAAGTCATGGTCCTGGAAGACAGTGGAGGGTGGTAGAAGACAGTAATAGAACTGGATGGCTCTGCTGTCCAATCTGGGACCATCGTGGCATATTCGGACAATTATTAATTTTTCCTTGACTAGCTTCCTATTTTTTTGATGAACGAGTGAAACTTTATAGAGAAAATCCTATTATATTAATCCTGTAAATAAATACATTTATTGCAATCTATCAGTCTATTCTGTAGCGCTGAAGAAATGTGAATTAATTTTTTCAAAAGCACCAGTCCAGGGTGATAAGTCCAATAACAACACCATACCGGTCCCGGGTTCTAATCCAGCTGCTGACCCTTAGATTTTCTCTTCCTAGGAGCTTCTTAAAGCTCACTGTCCAGTGATGGACAGTGTTGTCTGTAACGAGAGAACACTGTCCGGAGGCCGGCATTGCACTGAAAAAAGGCTCCGGGCGCCAATAACCTTAGATGTGGACGCGCCTTAAATCATAAAAAAAAAAAATAAACAACACCATACCCTAGAAAAGCTCTGATTTGTAGAGAGTGTTCTACCATTACAACATATTTCTTAAGTGATTATCTTTTTTTGGCATTCGCTTCTACCTTTAGGTAATTAGAATGTTAAAAGTGCTGATATTTGGGTGTATGGAATAATTTTGAAAAACTGATGGAATTAATTAGCTGTTACATCATGATTTATTACCAAGTTTCCTCTTAGAAAGAACATTTACAAAAAAATATATTATTTACCAGAAGGAAGTTTTTATAACATATGTAAAGACTTGATAACTGGCTATTTGAAAAATCAGGAAACTAACGGGAATCTCGTGCTTCAAATTGAGAAAAGTCCAAAATTTTGGAATACATTTAACTCCAACAGAGTGTTACGCTGAAATGACATTTTAAAAGGGAGCCCAACCTAGCTGTCTCTCCCAGAACTGCAGAGAAAACCTACATTTTCCAAAAAAAAGGGATACTTTTGGCTGTGGCATTTTCTTTGAACTTAGAATCCTCTTCTATCTTCTTTAATCGACCTTATTTAGTAATGTATAAGTGTTAAGGCCATCGTTGTGCCATGGAAATGGCAATTCAGAGGGAAATTCTGTCCACCTAAGTGCTCTTAACCTAATAGTCTGGGGAAAAAAATGTTTCAAATAAGTTATGGATTTAAGTGCAGTAGGGGGTCTTATTTAGGAAATCTCAAATATGTGGAAAAAGATGGAAACAAAATGGCACTACAGGTTTAGGGATCCGCATCAATACATAGGCGCACCCAAAAGGGAGGTTTCTTCTTCTTCTATTTCTTTCATGGCGCTACAACCCAGTGATGTGGGGAGTCTTGGCCACCTCAATATGTTTCCGCCAGTCGTTCCTATTTTTAGCAACCACCATCCAATTACGAACTCGAAGGATGCTCTTAGCATCTTGAGCCACATCGTCTTGCCATTGTAACCTTGGCCTGCCAATTCTTCGTTTCCTGTCTGGTGTCTCGCATAGAAGTTTGGAGGAAATGAAGGCAGCGATAGAAATATCCCCTCGGAAAATGTACAAATAAATACAATTTTTTCCAATAATACGCTACAAAAAATACAAATGTAATGTCGACTGTATTTTCAATTCAGCCCTTCAGACAAGATTAGACGGCTTATCGCTCGCTCCTACATCCGTATAAAAACATTTGTTTCTTCATTCTCAACATAATCCGCTAATTGGATCTGAAGTTTTGACGGTGAGGGTTGGCTAGTCAGCCTACGCCACCTTCATCTAGGAAGTCTGTTACGGCACCATCTAATTGGAACACCCCTCCAGTTCTGTTTGTCCAATTATGTATGTGCAAAAAAAGGGACTCCTGGGCAAGAATTTTTCTTGTCCAAAGTGCCGATATCTCAGCCATAATCAGTGAATTCAGGCAACCTCTGATTAATTGATTGATGAATTAGTTGATTAATTGATATCCAATAAAACTGCTTAAATGTCTGAGAAAATAAAAAACCCCTTGAATTGATTTCGAACTCTTCAAGCACAACTCAGCAGCACAAATGTATAATGCGCCTAATTCTGCCTGAATCTCTGTAGCCAGTTTTTCTAGAATATCCTAGATACCATACCACTGATTAGCACCATACCGGAACTCCTTTATTTTGTTTTAGAGCCATTCAAGAACTTTATAGAGTCACAAGCGTAAAGTAATTACTTAGTTATTATTGACTGCCAGATATTAACGTTTATTTTGCCACTTTTCAGAGATCTTGTCACTAAATTATTTTATAAACTCCCTTTCCAGAAACAATCTCATTAAGAAATTGATGATGTTGCATCCTAAATCAAAGGACAATTTTAAAAATGAAAAAGTAATGCCCTTAATACTGAACATAAACCCGCTTGTTTGAACAAAAATCTCGTTGAGCTTCTGCTAAAAAGGTTATTTACTAAAAATTCGTTTTATAGCCTCAGAGGATCCCCAAAACTGGGTATGTCCGGTGAAAACGTGGGTCCTCTTACTCCTCAAAGACGTCAAAGAGTTGTAGAATTTTAGTTTAGGTGGGCGCTGGTTTTGATATTTAAAGTTTTATCTATATTTATTTACAAAGTTGGGAATATTAATAGCAGCAGAAAACTAAAATTTCAAAAAGCTACTACTTTTCTACTATAATAGATTAATTCTAATTAAAAATTCCAGCTTAAGACCTTGAAACAGTCCAGAGAAATGGTAAAACGTCTCAGAATGAAAGATGTTTTCCATTTAATTAGTAGACGACGAATAATCCGGACAAATTATCGTTCCTCCAAAAATCTAAATCTTATTCAAAAGAGAGTCTCATCTAATGTTTTACTTTTCGTAAATTTAGAGTTCTTATAATAATAATATTAAAAGTGAAATTTTCAATTTAGAAATATAAAGAATTAACAAAAACTATGTCAATGTCAAAGGCTCGGTCCCAAAAAAGGGGGCTAGAACTGTGTGTGTTGTGTAACCAGGTACAGGGCCCTGTCAGCAGTTTCATTCTATCCCCTTAAAATACCAACAAAATGACAAACAAAATTAATACTTCTTTTGTCTGAAATCGCGATATTAAACAAAATTTATTCTTAAATAGTTTATAAGATCACTTGAGCACGTGGTCCTGCGTCAGATATGCATTTATTTATTTATTTTGTTCAATTATTATTTATCTACTTTGTACGACGATTAATGATTTAACAAAATAATGAAACCGTTTTCTTTCCTTTTGTATTTAAATAACTTTCAACTGTAAAAAGGGAAAATTCGAAGTGACTATCCTCTGTTATGGCAGCAGTTATTGTTCTGACTTCTAGCTGTACATATTTCTGTAGTTCATCAAAATTACCATTTAAAAAATAAAAATAAATAAATTTATGAACTAAATAAGTATCCAATAAATGTCGTAAATGACTGAACAACGATTCTGTCTGAACCGCGATGTCCATGAACTGGATGAATTTTTTTTTTATTTTACTTTTTTATTATTTACTTTATTTTAGTAATTAAAATAAACTAATTATAGTTGTTTCACTGTATATATAATCTTTGTTTCCCTCTTTACATACTTTTTTACAAAATGAACTTGATCTATCTTCTTGGAATTTTCAAGCCGTAAATAAGACCATAAATATTATTTTCTACATACCTCTCTTCAAACAGAGATAAGAGGATATTTTTTCAAATTTTGTAATTTATAAATCTTTGCTTGGTTTGCTCTATTTTTAGACCGATTGCTTTAGAATTATTATTATTTTCTTTTTACTTAAAAAGATGGATTGTGAATGCTGAAATGTATTTTTACTATATGCATGTTGGAAATGATGCTGATTTTATACGCTTTTCTTCTGATAATAATTCAATAAATATTACGTTTTATAAGATTTATACAAGACTTCAATCGATGGGGACTGGATCATAGTCATTTCTGTACTCTGGACAAAATATATTGTGCTTAAATATAACAATAATAATAATATTAAGTGCTTTCCTTTTAAGAATGTTGTATATTTTATAACTGAATCCTCGAAATGGTTTAAAATTACTGTAAATATTTATGAAATTTTTATGAATAACTAATAGAATATGGTCGTTATAAAATCAAATGTCAAATAGAAGGCAGAAATTTTTATAAAAAATTTCTAAACTGATGTAGTATGTATTTCTGAAAATATGACCTTGATTAGTCTGTTCAAAACATTCTTTAATATTAATTATTAAGTTTATATTTCATTGTTCTTAAATAATATTGCACCGCCCTTTTTTGAATTGTCATTAATTTCTCCCAAATGTCTTCGGAAAATAACAGCTATCTTAGAAAAACGGTTTAATTTTCCAATTTCCCTTGAAAGAGAAATAGTTTCTCATAAATTGAAAACAATTTAAGTATTCTTCTAAGAGTTAACGCCTTATTTGCTAACTAAAAAGCCAAAAAGTTATAAAAATATTTATATAACATAAAAAGCTTCTTACTTTTGAGCGTATGTTACGAATCAAATATTCCAATATCGAGGTATCTTGTGCATCAGAGATCTTTGCATCTAACCTCCAGTAGGTAAAACTTGAATATATTAATAACGATATTAGCTAGCGGAAGGAAGAAAGAATATTGCCTATTTCAGTCATTCAAGTTTTCGACAGCCTTGAAGATGATTTAGTCCATAGGTAGATAGCTTGGCAAAAATAAAGATTAATGACTGATATTGGCAATTTTCTTGCTTTTTTGTCTTAAAAATATTCTGACAACATACTTATCATTGGATAAATGTGCTTTATCCATTAAGCAAAGGAAGATCAGTAGTATTTTATAGTTTAATTGTTAAATTAGCTTTAATCATCCAGATAACTTGAAACGATTTGTAAATCAGATTGAAACCAGACACAAACTTAGAGATAGCTAACAACTAAACCTCCGCTCAATATTTTCTCTTTACTTATACATCAATTCGGTTAAGCTTTTGTATTCAAATTTCTTTTTTCAGTTTCAATCATAGCAAGAAAACGCTTAAAAAGGCTCTAACTTTGGTCCACAAAGATTAGATTGTCACATACTTTTTAAGTGTCTCCTTACTTTTATTACATTAATTTATCAAAGTTTCCGATCCAGGTTATTGCTGTCATTTTCTTAACTTTTGTTAACTAGTTATCTTCTACAATGTTTTGTGTATTTCATACAATGATCCTTCGTTTCCTTTGTCTTTTCCACTTATTCGTATCTGTTTTTTCTAACCATTTACAGCTAACATTTTTTCTATCCACATTATTTAATTTTCTCTCGTTTATGTATTCAATTTTTGTCTCCTTTTAATGTAAACCGCATGGTCTTAGTATAGTGGTCACCAGGAAAACGCTTGGAATTGGTTTCTTTTGTTTATGTTGTGACTAAGTTGATCGATCACTCTTCATTAATTATTTCAGTCCAGATTAGGGTCATCTTAAATAATTTAACTAAGTATTAAGAAAAACAGAGAAAAAAATCTTCTTGGACCGACCATCCATTTTCGTCTTATTAGAACTTGATCGTCGAACCAGTAGCTTAATATTTCCCTAAATGATGACTGCTAATAAAGAATTAAACGAAGTTTTCCGAGATAGCTTTTAGTACAACTTAATTTAAAGGTCCTTCTTTATTTTATTTTAATTCTAGAAGCTACTTAATACTTAGCTTCTTAGGTTGGAGCACGTCATTACAATAAGGCTTCTTGTGTATGTTAGAGTCATCTGTTATATTGTTCTATAACTAATTAGTCCAAACCGATTAGATAAATAAGAAGTGTGATACAAAAGTTCCCAAACTAAGCCTGAATAGCAAACATTAATAAAACTTGCGCTCGCTGATGTGGTAGTTACTCGTGCAACAGAAGTCTTATTGGCCTCTTGAATTTGATCCGTTGAGAAGTAGCTTGCATTATAGCATTATGTTCAGTTTACGATTCACGAAAAATTAAATAAACTACTTTCATTAATATTTTGGTTTTGTAATCTTATTTTTTTTTTAAAAAAAAAACTTAAAACAGTACAGCCTCTTCAGAACAGATTGAACTGAGCTTGGAGAAAACAGTCGAATTCGTAGGCATTCTTATATCTACTACCAGAAAGCATCTTGAGAATTAAGAATCATATTTGTGTAGATCGTCTTCAGACAATTAAAGACAATGCTGAATTAGGATTGGTGTATAAAAGTGATGCAACATTTTGAGGGATGAATTGAAAAAGGCTAGGCACTTTGGAAACATTTATTCTCAGGATGATGATCGATTTCTTTGCAGTCTATTCTGTAATTTCCTACCCTATAACTTCAATGGCATGTATGACTTTTTAAAAAAGAAAATTCGCAAGAAAGGTCTTCGCTTTTTATCGTAAATGAGGATGAAGACCCACATACTTTCCAATGGCCAGTTCAATCTGGTACAACCTTACACACAGCGTGGCCCACTTGATTCGAAACGATGTCATTCAATACACCATATAAAATCTATGATTTGTATCTTCTGTTTTCATTATTGTCGATCGACTAATTACAGAGTTCTTTCATTATTAGGACGACTTCAGCGTGAAATCATATACGAAATGCCATCATGCTATGCTTGGTATTCGTCTTGTCTTCTTATCTTGATTAGTAGGTTGCCACAATATTTTTTAGAAAGTTAATGTCTGGGCCAATTGAACTTCTGCAGTATCCTCCGGGATCAAGAAGAACAAGCAACTGCTGATGGCTAAAAAATTAGCCCATTGTCAGGATTAGATCTGAGATGCAATTACTTATGTTTATCGTTTATGTTTATTTTAGTTATAAGCGGTTGCTAATGTTATTGCAAAACTATCCGTACATCTTGTTCGCCCTTTTTGTTAAATATGGAACAACAGCGCAATTTCCTCTCAAAAATCATTTAGTTTGTCCAGTAACAGTTCAGTTAAAAGCTGCTTAATTTTACTGTTGTTTTCCATTTATTGTGGTATTAAATGTTTTAAGCTATTCTATTGGCTACTTTCCTTCATAAAAGAATTGCAAATGGGTTAGGAAGGTACTCAATAGGTTAAGAGAGCTACTTCTGTTAGATTTCATCGATTCTATAGATATACATTGGAATTTACTAATGTAGGTCACTCTTAATACATCTAAGGATTCAATTCCTTTGTGAACCTCCAGGAACAAATTCCGGGAACCCTTGCTCTAAAGGCAAAATGGCCAGGATAAATTCAATATTATTGATCCGTCCTTGTGTTTCGGTTTTTCTAATATTTTAACATAGCACTAATAGTTTGTTAACATTAAAACATTTAATGCAGTTCCAAATCAGTTTACAGTAATTCAAGAAGTTCAGAATTAAACAGCTGACAGTAATATGTATCAATACGAACTCCAAGGCTTGCGCTATGATCTAGAATTCAAACAATATGTTTTACATCTTATTTTGCTGTTGTATTTTATTAAATTTTTTTTTTTGAAAGCACACAAAACATTTTTTTTTGCATCATCTTTAATTTAAAAATAAATTAATGAACATAATTTATACTCAGATAACCCAGTATTACAAAATATTGCACCTATCTTCTCCAAAAAAAATGTGTTTTTGACTTAATTAATTACTATGTATTTGTATATTGAATGGATTTATAAAAAAATGTGGCCATTCCAGGGTACAGAATGTTATCCTAAACCCCATCGGAACCTCCTACAGAGTGTGCATGCATAAATTATTGACAACATTGTTCAAAAACCCGTTTGGCTTTGGTAAAATTTAAATTTAGCATGTATTTCTAATTTTTGTATGACCCCTTTATCCGCGTTATTTGATATTTTAGCCAGTAACTTTGATCCTTATATTAATTTGTTTATTTTTTTTGTTTTTGGTTGTTTTTTAATAACTTTTTTTTTAAATTTAATTATTTACCCAATGAAATTTATTCAAAATTAATCCTTTATGCCCTTTTATTATTTAAACACTAAAACACCATTATATTGAGCTTTATATTTTTTTACAAAAAAAAATAAATGCTTATCTTTCATATATATTTAATTAAGTTCATTACATTTTGTAAATATAATATATTTACAACAATCCAATGGAGTGCCACCCCTTATTAGGTCGTATATTTTTTTTTTTTGTTTTAAATATCAACAATTAAGTCAACATGGAAAAAAAAATCAGCTTTGGAAAATAGAAAAAATAAAGCATATGAAAGTACTATCAAAGCAATACATAAATAATTATTGTTAAATAAAAATAATTAATTTATTTCGCGAAGATGTTTTTTTAAAATAGTTAAACAAGAATGATACCGATCTGATTCAGATTTTATCTTTAATTAACTTTGAAGGACTGAAAATTAGGCAATAATTTAAGAATATTATGGTCATAACACTTCTAAGAATGTGAGTCAATTATTGAATTTAAAGTAAAATGCAGAAATTTGAAAATTCTAAAGTCAGCAATTTACATAATACTAGTCTGTGATGATAAAATAAAAGATTCTAAAATTTTATTCGAAAAATTGTTTTCTGGTGAGAACATGTTTCTTTAGTTTTTTTTTTTATATGTAAAAGCAAATTAGTACACTAAGATCATTTTGATATGCAACTGAAATAAGTTTTCAATCGATTCTTTTGCGTAAACATTTAACTATGTAAGAGTGCGGTTAAAATCACATCTTATCTATTATTAGCACTTTGAAAACGATCAATGAAAAAATAAAATCATACATTTTATGAAAATTCTATAATTCAAAAAAACATGAGGTCGAGCATTCATGAAATCATACTGCCACTTTTAAAATTATCTTTCCACTAAAAAGGTAACTATAATTGAAACCATTCTACTTGACTTTAATGTGTTTTAGCTTATCTTTAATTCTTTTCCAGCAGAATGGTCAAGAAATTTAAAAACAATTTCTAAAGATCTAAGTGAAAACTTTTCTTTGGAATTTTAGAAGGTAATGCTCGTAATTTTTCCTTAATGTCTAGCATTTAGTGACCTCCATCAGCGTCTAATAAGATATATATTATATCTTTACGTTTGTTGATTGGCGAGATTCATTACTGACCAGGAGGTTTAATTTCCTTGCGCACGCTGGAGTTCTTTCAAATGCCACCATATATTGATGAAAATGAATGTGTGGTAACATAACTTCACTTTGAAAAGGAGACTCTCTAAGATCAAATACCAAGTTCAATGATAATTATCTAATCTGACTAAAAAAATATAAGTATATACATGTTAAAAATTAAATACAAATGCAGATATAGTATTAAATAAAGTTGTACGTTTAGTACATGTTGCAACAAATTATAAAATGAAGAAATGTAGCTGGAGAAGACGAGAAATGAAGAAGAAGAATAATTAAAAATGTCATACGGTAGTTGGACGAGGCAAGTTTTTAAAAACCGAGAATGAAGGAACGTGACGAACGTATAAAGGAAAAGAGTTTCAAAGAGGAGTGACACAGGTTAGGAAAAATTACCATTGACCACTTTTCCGGTGGAAAGGAATGAAAAGTTAAGAAGGACGAGCACAAGGTCGAGGAAGGTGATTTGAATTAGAGAAATTAAAGGATATGGAAAGAAGGTCTTTGGAATTTATTAGGTTGGTGTAGAAAGGTTCCTAAGGAAGTGTTACTGTTACAGCGTACGACTTATGTAAGCATCTCTAAGAATTCCGAAGATAATTCGTGGAAAATAGTTCATCAAAAGCTTTAGATTACTCTCGAGTTGTCCCGAAAAGTAAACCAGACACCCATTATTTGGGGGAAGTTAGTAATTCTTGCATGTACTCGAAACTCTATTTTACTTCGGATTTACTGCGTCGGTTTCAGTACCACTACTGAAATGAATTTTTGATCTAGGCTGGTTTATATCCAAAAAAATTCCCATGCATATTGCTCTAACTGTTCAAATGCATTCTTCTAAACAACTACTTATTATAGCAATATCATCAGCGTAAGCCAAAAGCAGAACTGGAAATGTGTCAGCCCTAAACCATTCTAAGTTCAGTGTTTAGAACCAACGCTGTTCAAGTATTCCTCACCTTCGATTTTTATGTTGCACGTCAATGTGGCTTTTGCTGCTGGCTCTTAGTCTGCAACTGTTTAGCGTTTTTTCCAAAAAACTGTTTCAAAATTACGGATATTTCCCTATTTATACAAAATTTACAGATGCTCTTCAGTAAATAAGGATTAATATAGTATGGTGTTCGCATCAGTTAAACACAAACGTGTTTTAAAGCCTACCACAGCTTTTGTTAGAAAATAGACTATATTATAAAAAATCCTTAGGATTTCATCCCTTTAAAGTAAAGTAACCGCCTACTTTTTCAGGCGAAGCTTATCGTCCAACTACCATTTACTAGGAGTCGTGGACGGAAACGGAAGTTCGAACTTTACTGTAAACAATTTTTTTCTAACAAATAAAAATTAGTCATACGCGGGATTCGAACTGGGGATCTCCCATTTGCAAAGCCCCGCTCTTGACCACTAGACCAATACCCGTCCCCATTTCTTCCCTTTATCTACAGGCAAAGATAAAATATTATCAGCAAAAATAGATTTTACATTATTTGTATTATGTATGCTTCATTGAGAGGTTCAAAGTTCGTTTACACCTGCTACTGGATGGGGCACCTCGTTTTAATAAAAGCCTGCCATTACTTTATCTTATTTTACGTTTTACTTGTCCCTTGAAACTACTTTTAATTGCTTACAATTCCTCCATAGAATTGATTAAATCAAGTACAATATTACTAATATTGAATTGAGTTCTAATTTGGCGAAAAATCGTCTATGGAAAGAACGTTAAGAATTAGTCTTGATTTAACATATTTATAGAATTTGTCCTCCACCTCTACCTAGCTAAAAAACAAAGAGAACTACATTTTGAATTTATTATAAAGATCAATTCTTGCGCAAAAACCTCAAAATCGGTTCCCACAGACAAACTTTGCATCCTCTCTTCCGTTAGGTGTATTCTTTTTTTGTATTACATCTACAGTATTTTCATTTTTGTTCTAAAGCATATATATGCTAAATTTGGACGGAACCCTACAATGATGTAATAATCTATAACAAAAAAAAATAGGTACATGTACTTAGATAAAAACGAGGGTCGTTTGAAAAGTCCGTGCAAAAATAAAAACTACTTAATTTTTTGGGGTAAACCTTTTTTATTTTTCAACATAGTCTCCTTTTAGGCTTATACCCTTCGTCCAACGCTGCTCTAGTTTGTTGATCCCTTCCGAATAATAGGATTTGTCCAAGTCTGAAAAATAGCCATTCGTTTCTGCAATCACCTCCTCGTTTGAATAAAATCTTTTTCCCGCCAGCCATTTCTTCATATTGGGGAACAAATAGTAGTCCGAGGAAGCCAAGATTGGAGAATAGGGGGGATGTGAAACAAGTTGGAACCCTATTTCCATTAATTTTGCGACCACAACTACAACTGCTGAGGTGTGAGCTGGTGCGTTGACGTGATGAAAAAAGACTTTTTTGTGGGCCAATCGTGGGTGTTTTTCTTGCAGCTCGGTTTTCAAACGGTCCAAGAACGATGAATAATATGCACCTGTAATAGTTTTACTCTTTTCCAAATAGTCGTTGAGGATTATTCCTTGCGAATCCCAAAAGACATTCGCCATAATCTTTCCGGCCGAAGGAACGGTCTTCGCCTTTTTTGGCGCAGATTCCCCCTTGGTAACCCATTGTTTAGATTGTTCTTTGGTCTCAGGAGTGTAGTGATGTATCCATATTTCATCCACAGTGACGAAACGACGCTTAAAGTCCTGCGGATTCTTCTGGAACAGCTGCAAACCGTCCTTGCAACACTTCATACGATTTCGTTTTTGGTCAAGCGTGAGCAATCGCGGCACCCATCTTGCGGATAGCTTTGTCATGTCCAAATGTTGATGCAAAATATTATGTACCCGTTCATTCGAGATGCCCACAGCACTAGCAATCTCACGCACCTTCACTCTTTTGCCATCCATCACCATAGCATGGATTTTATCAATGATTTCTGTAGTAGTAACCTCAACAGGGCGTCCAGAACGTTCAGCGTCACTTGTGCCCATATGGCCACTCCGAAAATTTTGAAACCACTTATAAACTGTTCTAATCGAAGGTGCAGAGTCACCATAATGTTTATCAAGCTTCTCTTTAGTCTCCTGAGGCGTTTTGCCTTTCATAAAGTAGTGTTTAATCAACACACGAAATTCTTTTTCGTCCATTTTTTTGAAAATTACTCGACTTCCTCGATTCAAACGAATGCCAAACACAAAGAAATAGACCGATCTGGCTGAAACTTAGTGTGTGTTCTTCCAAGAGATGCTACTAACTAAACATAACCTCGTTACGCGCCAGTAGTGCTATCTCTCTGACTTTGCACGGACTTTTCAAACGACCCTCGTATCTTAGGTATTTAAATCCCTAATTAAATCCAGAAAAAATGCTGGAATAAGAGTATTCAAGAACAGATTCTCGTATATATGATGGAATTTTAGCAGCACAAAGCTTCGTATTAGAATGCAATTACTAATTATTTAATTTTCATGATTTTAAACAAAAAAAATCAGATAATTCATCAAAAAATATTAAAAAAATATATTGATTTAATTATTTCAGTTGTATGCATTTAAATTAAGGCATAATTTTTAGTCTAAGAAATAACCATGGGGAATCGGCACTCCAT
The DNA here is from genome assembly GCF_049639745.1 of Rhodnius prolixus. Classification (NCBI taxonomy): domain Eukaryota; kingdom Metazoa; phylum Arthropoda; class Insecta; order Hemiptera; family Reduviidae; genus Rhodnius; species Rhodnius prolixus. The sequence goes on from NW_027411592.1 coordinate 21,764,141, forward strand.
TAATTTGGTAATTTTAGATAATTAAAATTATTTCTTTTAAAAAAACTAATATTTGTGAAAACTAATAACCATTCTGGGTGGCCATTTTTACAGGACTTCACATTGGATTTTTATTTCCGCCAATTCTGGACAGATCCCCGGCTGGCGTATCGAAAAAGGCCGGGTGTAGAAACACTATCAGTTGGCTCAGAATTCATAAAGAATATCTGGCTACCTGATACATTTTTCGTCAATGAAAAACAATCATACTTTCATGTAGCTACAACTAGTAATGAGTTCATCAGGATACACCATTCTGGCAGCATCACGAGAAGTATTAGGTAAGTCAATCTCAATTTAAGTAATTCATATTTCTAATGGAGTTTGTATCATTAAATAAGTTAGAAGCTAATTTACAAACTGTAATTTCTGTTTCAATTCAATTCCATTTTTATTTGTTAGGGTTTTAATTATAAGCAAAACAAACAATATGCATGGCTTTTAAGTCGTAAACAAAAGTATGTGAACAAATTTAAACTGAGGGAGGACAAATAAAGACAAGATATTTAACAGGCATTGTATAAACAAGAACAGAATTCAGCCGAACAAAATAAGAAGCATAAATAAATCAAAAATTCAGAATTGGAATAAAGTTAGTAATCTCACAGATATATCTAAAAGTAAAAATATTTTTTTAATTTAAGACGCGTCAACAACTGCGACAGTAATTAAAAAATTGAAGGATATCAGTTGAAAACATTCGGAGATTTAAAAAGTAATGGTTAGATTGCTCTAACATTAGAGCTTTTGGCATAAGTCAACAAAAAGTAATGAAACACCATAAACTCGAAAACTTGGAATAGAAAATGAGAGAGCATTGACATTCGTTCGAATAAAAATGAATTTTTAAAATTAATTTTAATAAAATATAATTAATAAATTTCTTAAATTTACGAATATTTAGCAACTTTGTTTTAGGGTAAGTCTAGTTCCTTATTATTCTCTAATAATAATCAAAAGTACTTTAAATTTTTTGTCGAGTAAGAGTCAGCGAGAAAAAAAGACCAAGTGAAACGTATCCAGTAATTCTAAAAAGATTGGGAACCATGGCTCTAAGCTAATGGAGTCAATTATTATCCCTGTTACCACCGTGGGTAGCGTACAAATATTACACCTCCCCGCATAAATATCAGAATTAAAAACCCACTAATTTTGTCGTACCAAGCTGTTATTTTAAAAAATTCTACAAAAAAGAAAAACAAATAAAAATGATAGCGGACAACCTGTTTTTAATAGAACTTAATGATTTTGGTCTTATGTATATGTATAATTTAAAAAAAAACTGATGTAATAATTTTCTAATGTATTATATCCACATAACGAAAGGCCCTAGACTTGAGACTTACATTATTACAAAAGTATCCTCAAAATATAGCCTGAATACGTCTTAAAAGATCTTGAAATGGCGAAAGTGTTCGCTAAGTCATCCAAATTATCAACGAAAACTATAAACTAATCATGAAAATAGAAAGCAGAACCAGAATAATAAAATATTTTTTGAAATCTTAACTAATAAAATATCAGGAAGGATTGTAGATATATTAATATTTTATTTATTTATTTTTTAAACTTTATTAATAATTTGTAGTATCAGTTTTGGATACTTGACCTAATTTTTTTTGCTAAGCTTAATTTTTGTGCAAGAGATATTTTCCTTCTTTTTTATTTATTCTTGGCAACAGCTGGCCCAACCTAGCAGCCCTTCACTTTGTTTTTATATGAAGGGCACCTTGTTTATACTTACCCTTTATTTGGTAAAAAATTACTACTTGAAAACAAAGTTTCTAGTCACAAACATTCCGTCTGTTACTATTTACATTTTATTATTAAAACATTTGTTTTGATATTTTTTCTAAAACTAATAATTTAGAAGACACAATTAAAAAAACAAAAACTTTTACCAAAATCATGAAAAATTTGTTCAATCTAACTTAAATCTTACAAATGAAATGGAAGATTAAGCTCTTATTCTCACAGAGAACCAAACACTTTATTTGTAAATATAGCTAAATTCTTTTCGATCCTTTGTCCAAAACCATCCATCCAATAGACATAATTACTCACAAATTCAAATTCAGTAAACTTCACTATCTATTACTAAATATAGAGATAATTAGAACAGAAAACGTTTTTTAAATCTAAATACAAACCTTCTAACTCCAAACGCCTGCAGACACTACAGTCAAAAATCCTACGGAAAATCCTGAATGCTCCTTACTACATTTCTAACCTTACAATACACACCGACCTTCACATCCCTTTCGTCACTGACCTAATAAAGTCTCGCTACCGTAAATTTCACAGCCTCCTAGCTCTCCATCCTAATCCTCTTGTGCAACAACTCTACTCTCTAAACCTTCCAGACAATCCTCCTCGTCGACTGAAGCGAAAATGGCCTAGAGATCTGTTATGATTAAATCATTGTGAAGGAGTTTCGCCAGTGGGTGATTGCTCCAACCATGACTTTTCAAGAGAACTGAACCAATAAGATCAGATTTACTTGGTGCAACAATTGTTGCAGTTGTAAATATAAAAATAAAGTGGAATAAAAAAAAATACAAACATGTAAAATAAAATTTGACAAAAAAAAAGAAGAAGTTTTACAAACTTTCTATCTTTGCTGCAAAACTATTGAAGCTAAACATTTGAGATAAAAGGTGTTTTGCAACGTTACACTTGAGTGCTTGTTCTGAATACCAACCTTCTTATCTGTGTATCTTAGCAAGGCTCAACTTCTGCGTAACTTCTTGCTCACACTTTGGCCAAACGAGTTTAGAATGTGCTAACATTATTATCCGTTATCCTTATGATCAATTGTACTTTTTGTCTTATTTTGTTTCAAAGTAGAACTGTATTCAATTTTTTGATCTTAAACTAGGGCCCAAACGAAATGGAAGATTAAGCCCTTACTCTTTTCAGAGAAAATAAATCCTCTGTGATCCTCAAGGGTTTTTTTTATAGATTAATTGAAAACATTTCAAATGCTTTGTAAACTAAATAGCGATTAGATAATATTAGATAGTTTACTGGCTAAATTTGATTGTTAAAAAGAGGATTGTGTTTAGTTCACAGAGTGCATTGTAGAGTGCATCCTGCTCTCCAGGAGTCCATTTAGTGCTGCTATCTTGGCCATCTTCAAATTCACAGCACTGCTTACAACACAGCAAAAGCAGTAGTTAAACATAATTTCATGAAATAAATTTCAGATAACTCTTTCGACTTTTCTAAATAACTAAGATTTCATATTTACATAAGCTTCACTTCAATTATTTCAATTCACCATTTCAAATGAGAAGTTTCAAAAAATTGATACAATTGAGCCATTAATTTTGAAAGTGGCCTAACTCCATTTATCTTCAAATTGAGATATTTAAGGGTTTGCGTTTCAATGATTTTAAAAATATACGTACAGGATACAAATGAGTCATACCGCTTAAGTGTATCTAAGGGTGTTAAATTTATAGTTCCTATTAAAATAGTGGCAATTATTAAGTGAATAATATGCGTTTTCTTATCAAGAACGGAGTTGGGCCACTTTCAAAATTAACATCCAGATTCATTAAAAAATTTGAAGGTGCCCAAGTCCATTCAACATAATTTAAGATGCTTCAAATTGAAAAAAACCATACTTAATTTATTTTACATATCTTTAAAACACTTTAATTTATGCGATTCAAAACATTTTTTAAATACAAAACATAAACATTTTATTACAAAACAATTTACTATTCAACTACATTTTGTGTGTGTGAAAAGGATTTGAAGAAATCATGATGTTCCGGTGGTATATATCGTAATAGGTCAACTATTTTTGTTTTAGACAGTGTTATATTAAAACCAAAACATTCCTGCTAATTACTTTTGAGAAAGCAGTGATAAAATGAAAATCAGTTTAGAAGAACTGTCATCAGAAGTAGTTAAGGCTTAAGTCTTACTTCTAAAGTACTTTGTAAATCCTCCTTTAATTGGGTTGTAATATCGATGTTAATTAATTTCGCTGTAGAAATGGAGAACAGTGATATTTTAAAAGATCTCTGAGAGTAATTTATAAAACTTAGAACTGATAAAAGTTTTTCTGATATGAAAAGGCATTAATTCAATTTTTACATTCTCTTATTCTTGTAAGATTATTTGATCTTTTCGCATAAATTTTCATTTTTGAGGGGGTTTTCTCCTGAAATTGCCTTTTTGAATTGCACTAAGTTCAAAAATGTGCGAGTTGGAATTAAGTCTTTGTCACGCAAACACCCACAATCTCCTCTCGCCTCTCCTGTGTGATCTGCACTTCCAAGGACGAACATTGCAGGAATTTCGAATTTAATATATTTTTTTTTTTAGAGCACCCCTTCCAAAAAGCATCGTGCTAACATTTTTTTTTAGCGAAGATTGCTAAAGACTAACACATAAATTAAACATTTTTTTTTGTCCGAGTCTAAGCAACCAATTGAACGTAACGCTGGGTCGTAGGTCTAATATTTTTCTGACTGAATCAGCAAAAATACAAAAAAGATTTTAATTATTTGATATCGGTGATGTCAACATCATGCCATTCGTTTGCAAGTCACAGATAAGAAGTAATTAATACAAAATTTACTTAAATTGTGTTTTTAGAAGAGAACGATTTATTCTGATATTTCAATAATAATAACAAATCAAACTTTTGCAGTTTTTTCACTTAATTCTAGTTTGAACAAATTGATAAAATTTCAAACAGGTACCGAAGTTTTTCTTTTATAAATCTATAATAATAGAAAATGGAGGCCGGAGAAGTGTTCCCCCTAATGATTTGTTAGTGTAATTTTGCTGAGTTTTGAAATCTCGACCAATCTTGTTCTTCTCCTCCACTTTATCCACCCAATACATTACTGGAGCTTGCGCTTATCTGTGAACCATCCAGCAACGTTTAAAGCATTATTCGTCCACAAATCCCGTTATTGGTAAAAGCGTCATCTTCTTTAAAACTATCCAGGGCTTTTACTTCAATAAAGAAGCTGTTAAAAATAATGAGTAACTTTACCTGTCCACGGACATCCTACACAGAACTTTGACAGAATTTTCTTGGAATAGGATAATATTAAACTCATGGAGGGAGCCCTTCAAGAAATAATGATGTTTTGCCCATTCCTAGGGCTTTTTCTTCTACTTCTTCTTCTTCTTCTTTTTGTAGAAAGGAACCACCTGTAACAAATCAAATTTGGAAAATATAGGACAAAGTTTCAATTAATGAATTTGAAGGTACTTACTGTTTTCTCTTGTAGTCAAGGAAGAGACAAAAATTGAAATAATTAATCTAATTTTTTCTAATCATCTGTTGAGTGGATTTCATTTTAAAATACTAAACGCTACATTTTCGAATGAGCTTCTATTAGAATCTCTTATAGGACGCAATGTGGATTTCAATAATTATGTGTTAATACATTATATATTCTACCCATCACTCTGGAACTTTGAATACATAACTCTCAGTAATTTCCATTATAAGGTTCTATTTCCCTTGATTTAAACTAAAAGATTCCTCTTTATTATGCTCGGTTAAGATGCTGTCTCGATCGCTAGCTAGATTTACGGTACCATGAGTGCAGTATTATTAGCCTACGTTTATCATAATCAGCTATAATTATTTTCATCCTAATAAATACGTTATACAACTTATCTATTCGCAGCTGTATATAAATTCTACTAAATAGAGTGCTCTACAACTAATAATTTTATTTATTATTATTATTATTTTATAAATTTATTTGTTAAGTTAGACCAGCGCTAGCTACACTATCAGTAACAATGACAATAACTGAGACCACTACAAACTCACTAATTGAGCGGAGAAGTTGCCCAGTGATAACACTCCAGGATTTAGGTACCCTCTTCAGAAGAGAGAATATCACGAGACCACTGGCGTTTTAATCGTCTGGGAGGATGATCTGGAAGGTGATGAGGTGATAAATGGCAGACAAGAGGATTGGTGGAATGTGAGTGCAAGTTCTGATGAAAGTTTCTGTAGCGAGTTCGAGCTACCTGAATTACAAACGGAATTTCTGTGTAGATGGTTAGATTTGAATCATGGAGCGTTAACGATAGTGCGAAGAATTTTAGACTGAAGAGATTGAATTCATTGAAGATTGGAGCGTTTAGTAGAACCCCACAGTTCAATAACGTACGTCCAGGCAGGTTTTAGTATAGAATTGTAAATCAGTCGTTTGCCATTAAGTGAAAGATTAGATCGTTAGTCTAGTAGTCTTTTAAGTAGTCGATAACGCCTGTTAACTTCAGTTCGTTTAAGTCGTGTGTTCGGGTTCCCAAGTCAGTCTTTTGTCTAAATAAATTTTAAATTATCGTTTAAGAACTGAATCATCCGATCACTGTTCTTTGGATTATACATATTTAAGGACTTCAGCTCACTAAATTTCAAGTCCAATATCACACACATCGTTGTAAACTATCTCCATTTTCAGTTTTTACAGTTGCTTTATCCTGAACATAAAAGCTCCGCTACCTTCACTATTGCTATCACATTTAAATGCCTCAAGATCATTATCGCATCATCCGATCTCGCATTCTCCAACCTTTTATAACATACATGTTATCGTTTAAATAGTGACAGTGCTGTCATTATTTGGAATACTTTCCCTCCACGAACTTCCTTCCACGAGATTTTTGTTGATTTCAAATTCCAGAATCAAATCTTTTTTCTTATATTTATACTCTTGAGTTGGCTCCATTTCCTCAACCATGTGTTCATGTACTATACCCAAACTTCAAGCCTCCATTCAAAATTAAAGCTTAAATTAAATTAATCCCTCTTAGCAACAAAGAGGATGTAAATCGTGCCTCTTTGCAGGTATTTGAAGCAGTGGATTGTTGTATAGTATAATCTCTGCCGCACTGGTGGTTGTAAGGTTAATGATCTTCAACTTGTGTGGGGTGGTGCTCTCAGAGGGGGTGCCTTAATATTTCAAGGAGGCACCAAGTGAAGAAAAAACAACTATTCATTACCAAAAATTGTATCATTACCAAACTAATTATCATACTATAAAAAATGAAAAACCAGAATCATGAAACACTTCTGAATTAAAATTAGATAAACGTAAAGCAATTTATTTTTAGAATCACTTTCATTGAATAACTACTATTTCCTTACGAACGCTTAAAGCGTTGAAAAACATATCCTTCAATTTAATTACATTAAACTATAACCGTGAAGGTAAACTACTTAGTTATTATTGGCTCCCTAGAACTTATCCATAAGATGGTATTGGAAATAAACATATTTAGTACTCTTTATATGTTTAATCGAGATCCTTATTTTGTTTTTAAGGCAGCTACTGCTGTCAATCCGATTTCTTGCAGATGAGACTTTGGAGGTGGCCAAAGTATACTATCAATTGTCATTTGAACTCATTTCCTTAATCTTTTCTTTTCTTTTCTAATGGACAGACTATCAGGAACGTATTTAAGTCTTTACAAGTCTTCTTTTTTCACTTTAGTCCATTTACAACCAAAGCAACAGTTCGGAACGACCAAGAAATTACCAATTATTAGAAAGATATTATTAGTAGTGTGTGACCTCAAAAAATGGGTGGGTGAAGACAAAATCATAATTAGAACACAGTTCCGATAGTTGAGGGAAGGATTTCACTCAAACTTTGTACATTGTGAGGATAATTCGAGTTATCATCGGTAGCCACGATAGCCAAGCGGTTAGAAGCGAGACTTGCAAAGCTAATACATATTGTGTTACTGAGTTCGATTCCCGGTCTAAAGCCTTGGATTTTATTTAATGGTTAATATGAGAACTTTGTCGTAAATTATGTTTGCTAGTCGCCTCAGTCCATGACACCTAACTGGTAATTGGACGTAAAGCCTGCCTGAAAAAATATGCACTCTTTACTTTACTTTTTTAATTCGTCTTATCGTGCCCAAACTTAACTTTCAACTTTTAACTTTTCTACTTAAGATAGGAAAATTTAAAGTTGTATTAAATACAGAAACATAAGTTCGTTTGTTTTCTTGTCTTTACATAAATATCTTGAACATCTTTTTCTGAATGTGCAGGGCCGCAATAAACATTTATAGAAAAAAGGATGTCACCCACTGTTGCTAGGAAAAGTAGAAGGAGATTTCAGGCTCGATAGAAAATTAGAATGCTCCTGATTTCCCGATCTGTTAATCTCGAAAGAGTGAAAGGAAACAAATATCCGAGAATGAGTAAAAGAAATCATTTTAAAGTTAACAGCAGGATTCAAAAACCATAATGCGCCCAACTATCTAAAATTAACTGATGGAAATGAACTAAATACTTAAGAGATACAACTAATTTTGTGCAGTAAGCACCTAAAAAAGAAATAACCTAAATTATGTATCTTCCATTTAAACTCACAATTACTCCCAGGTATTACCTTGTAATAATTAGTTTTTTCTCCTGCTGTTGAATGTAGATGAAGACTAAATTGAAACAAATGAAAGGAATAAGTTCTCAAACAATAACTTTTTGTCAGGATCCCTTTCGTGTTTCAGCTGAGGCTTTCTATCCTTCTGAAATCCACTCCCTTCCCTCCCAAAACATTACGCTCCTCGGAGAACTTCAACTAAGCCAGAGCGCGGAGGATTTAATGTCAGTCTTCTCACTCCCCAGAGCTCTTTTAAGAATTCATTCTCTACTTCTCTAATTATAATTAATTCTCCTTTGTTTCCTGTTTTCACCAGGATGTACTAAACCTTCTGCTACTTCTTGCAAAGGATTCTTCTTCTTCTTCTCCCTGCAGTGAACTGTAACAAAGACTTATCTGCCCTGTTCTCCCGACCTTATCAGAAATGCCTTTCACAAGAACCAGTTATTCTTCTTATTTAAACAGATAGGTGAAACTCAAAATATATTGTGCCTTCACTGACTTCTGTTTGTTATTTCTTGCAAGAATTACAAAATTACTTATCATTTCTTCTACACAGGTTTTAGTAATCAACTTCGTTAATAATAAATAATTTCTTTACAAAGAGAAGCCATTTTACTTTATTTATTTTGTTATTGTTATTTTTTTGTATCGCATATTGGATAAGGGCAGTCAAATAAATAAGCAAAAAACTATAATTATTTTAACATTATAATGTTAAAACCAATTTTAAATAATGAAATTTTTCATTGTTTTCATAATTTGTATAAAAAATCAAATATACAGTTGTGAATTTGTTTAAGTCGTAATCTTGAAAAATTTACACAATTTCGCAATTTTCTCAGCAACGGGTCTAACGATATGTTTTACTCTCGTAACGCTGCGTTCAACATAAATAATCTGGTGTTAAAATCTTATATAAGATTCTTGATAAAGAGAAAAGGGTTTTTTAATGGGAGCTCCTTAACATCTACGAGGGTCGTTTGAAAAGTCCGTGCAAAAATAAAAACTACTTAATTTTTGGGGGTAAACCTTTTTTATTTTTCAACATAGTCTCCTTTTAGGCTTATACACTTCGTCCAACGCTGCTCTAGTTTGTTGATCCCTTCCGAATAATAGGATTTGTCCAAGTCTGAAAAATAGCCATTCGTTTCTGCAATCACCTCCTCGTTTGAATAAAATCTTTTTCCCGCCAGCCATTTCTTCATATTGGGGAACAAATAGTAGTCCGAGGGAGCCAAGTCTGGAGAATAGGGGGGATGTGAAACGAGTTGGAACCCTATTTCCATTAATTTTGCAACCACAACTGCTGAGGTGTGAGCTGGTGCGTTGTCGTGAGGGAAAAGGACTTTTTTGTGGGCCAATCGTGGGCGTTTTTCTTGCAGCTCGGTTTTCAAACGGTCCAATAACGATGAATAGTATGCACCTGTAATAGTTTTACCCTTTTCCAGATAGTCGATGAGGATTATTCCTTGCGAATCCCAAAGACAGTCGCCATAATCTTTCCGGCCGAAGGAACGGTCTTCGCCTTTTTTGGCGCAGATTCCCCCTTGGTAACCCATTGTTTAGATTGTTCTTTGGTCTCAGGAGTGTAGTGATGTATCCATGTTTCATCCACAGTGACGAAACGACGCTTAAAGTCCTGCGGATTCTTCTGGAACAGCTGCAAACCGTCCTTGCAACACTTCACACCATTTCGTTTTTGGTCAAGCGTGAGCAATCGCGGCACCCATCTTGCGGATAGCTTTGTCATGTCCAAATGTTGATGGAAAATATTATGTACCCGTTCATTCGAGATGCCCTCAGCACTAGCAATCTCACGCACCTTCACTCTTCTGTCATCCATCACCATATCATGGATTTTATCAATGATTTCTGAAGTAGTAACCTCAACAGGGCGTCCAGAACGTTCAGCGTCACTTGTGCCCATATGGCCACTCCGAAAATTTTGATATAAACTGTTCTAATCGAAGGTGCAGAGTCACCATAATGTTTATCAAGCTTCTCTTTAGTCTCCTGAGGCGTTTTGCCTTTCATAAAGTAGTGTTTAATCAACAAACGAAATTCTTTTTCGTCCATTTTTTGAAAATCACTCGACATCCTCGATTCAAACGAATGCCAAACACAAAGAAATAGACCGATCTGGCTGAAACTTGGTGTGTGTTCTTCCAAGAGATGCTACTAACTAAACATAACCTCGATACGCGCCAGTGGTGCTATCTCTCTGACTTTGCACGGACTTTTCAAACGACCCTCGTAATTACCTCATTCTCGCTAGTATAATATAAGTGGTACAATGTACTAAAATGGAACATTAGAGGAACTCTAGATATCCACACTCCTAGATCTGCTCTAATATGAATTTCCTGGAAAAATGTATCAAGTGCCCTAACAATGACATTCATACACTTCCTGGTCCAAAGTAATGCCAGAGGAGCGTAGTTTCTAGATTAGTATCTGGTGAGGGTAATCCCTATACTAGTGTCTTCTAAAGGAAGCCCTCTAATCTGCGTTTGGCAAGGTTAACGTCAAAATAGTGTCAGAAGTGGGTAACTCACTAGTAAGACCACAATGATGGACAGAACGTGCCAGCAAAAAAATCACTATAGTGGATGTGAGATTGGAGTAAACTTGATTGGTAACTACGTTGTCCGATTCTGCAATGTAGTTTCTTTCACACTTTGTCTATATTTATAAATTGTGTCGAATTTATCTCTGTTTTTCCTGACACTACGAGTGGTTTTTTACAAAATGTTCTGTGTTCCTGTCAATGTCCACTGTCTTTCAGAGTTATGAATCTGGCAATAAGTCATTAGGCAATAAATAATTATAAACATAATAACAGTTAGATGGAAACTCCTAAATAAAATAAAATTACGTTTTTTAATAAACTAAAAATGTTATATCGTATGTTGACAAGTCTGCTTTTCAGAAATTAGGGGACATTTCTAAGTATGGAAAAGTAGGACTCTTTCTACGGTAGTTACGTGTATTGCGACTGCATTTATGCAGATCATCGTAAATAAGGATTTAAGTAGATAAACTCCGAAAAGCAAAAACAATCATAAAACAAGTGTGTATTCAAAACCACATCCTGTGAAATCACTTCCAGAATGCTATCACACCATAAAAGCCATGTCGGGCTTGACATATCTTTAACATCTACTCGAGCTACATTTACTCTATATACATTTTTCCACACCTTAAAACTTTCCGACTGATGCCTAAATTGTACATTAATTCCACAATTTGTGATGATTACAACTGCTCTTAATTAATTAGCAAAGACTGTCACTCTGCACTTTGTTTTAGTTTAGGTTAAGTGCAATGAATTGGTGGAAAGGAAAAAACAAAATTACCGCAGCATCTATACTTCCGAAATCCCATTTACACATCGGTTATCAAGTAACCCCCTAACGATCCAATCGTAGAATGTCTCTGTTTTAAAATAAATAATGATATATAAAATCGGTGGAAAGAAAAATACATTATTGGCTCTTCAATATGATTAATAATCTTTATCACCTTCTGTATTTTGTTCACCACCGTCGTCTTTAGTAATGTAATCAACATGTTCAATGAAATGTAAAACATTCGGTGGCACTTCACCATTATCATCTCGTAGTGTAAATAAAAATTGTATTGTCAGATACAAATCATCATGTTTAAGTGCCTTTGGACCATTCGCAGCAACATTAGCTATCATGACGACAGCTTCGCTTAAGCCTTCCGCTAGATTGCTATCACGTAATGGCATTATACTTTCTGTCCAATTAGTGTAACTGAATTCAGTTAATAAACGACAAGTAGACATAGTACGTTCTAATTCTTTAGTAACACCAGGACCAGCTTTTGCTATTGCATCTTCAGGATTGAAGCTGTACCCATATGCTGTTGCTAACTGCAAAATAAAATGACAACTAAAAGTAATAATTAATTTAATTAACAACTTATATTTTCCAATTATTTTCTACTATATTGATAATCTTATTTGCAACAACACACAATTATATTTATTGTTACGGTGAATTAGTTTGTGTGAGAAAAGACTCACCAAGACATATTGTTTGCCATGTACTATAAATACCAAATTAGGGGTGGGTAAATTAGTGGTTATGAAGCTAGTATTTGAAAGTGAGAGATCCTCGACTTCGAATCGCGAGGGTAGCTAGTTTAGAAAAGAAGTTAACATTGAAGTACAACACCTATCTATTAGTAGTTAGAGTCAAGCTCCACCCGAAAAATAAGCGATTAAGTAGCTTTGCTTTACTTTAAATGCGCAATTAAAAGACTTTTAAAGAGACCGAACTAAGGGTGAGTTCTTTTCGGCATTGTTACTTCGGAAACTAGCATGTTAGCTGGTCGACAGTAATATTAAGCTGCTATAATTTGAAAGCAACATTTAACTGCTTCAACAAGCAGCAGTGTATGAAAGCAACATTTAACTGCTTCAACAAGCAGCAGTGTTTGAGAGCAACATTTAACTGCTTCAACAAGCAGCAGTGTTTGAAAACAACATTTAACTGCTTCAACAAGCAGCAGTGTTTGAAAGCAACATTTAACTGCTTCAACAAGCAGCAGTTTATTTATTTTTTTTAATGAAATACATTAAGACATTATTAAAGGGTTACTAACTGTAAATTTCATCATAAAGCTATCCTAATAAGAAATGAGGAAAATATCTGATTTCTTCATTGACTAACAAAACTGGTAGGTACTTTTTAAAGCCATCCCATCAGCTGTGTTACGTGTAATTTGAAAAATAGTTTTGTTTTTTAAATTTAAGAGGCTTAAACATCTGAGACCTTTGGACGAGTGTTCTCGTTACAAACAACTCTGTCCATCACCGGTGCATTGAGGTGTAAGAAGCGCCCTAGAAACAGAAAAACTAAGGGCCGGCTGCTGGATTTGAACCCGACATCTCTGAGTAGAAATCCTATATGCTGACCACTCAGCAAATACCCTGCATTATTATTATTAATTTTTAATTAGACATCTAATCATGTGTCGATTAATCCCTTAATTCAAGAAACACGGACAATCAAAACAAGAATAAATTTAGTATTTAATAATGTATACATTCAAACTTATCTTTCCACTAAAAGATAACTAGTGAAGAAACCACATCATAAGGTTAATGAGCTTATCTTCAATTCTTTTACAGCAGAATGCTCTAGTTATAACAGCATTAAGATAATACTAACATCATTTTCTTTGTAGTAGTACACTGGATAATTTATTTGTTTGGTACGCACAACGGAACCTTCAAAAACGCTTCGCCTCGGTGCCATGTATGTGTCTTCTTCTGTGACATTATCTTCTTTAGCTTTAGCTTTAGCCATTTTATTTATTTATTTTTTATTTATTATTGTTCTTGATTAACTTGTGGACATGTGCAATTTATTATTGTTTTGTTTCTATAGCAATGATCAGAAATGAAGTTTTAGCAATGGTAGTTTTACTGCCTAAAAATGATTTTGTTGATGGAAGTCATTTTAAAATTTTTTGAATGTTTGCAAATAACTTGAGGAATCAATCAATCAATTTACTAATTTCTTGAAACTAAGTTTAAGACTTCCTTATCCAGGCTTTTAGAGTTCCGTTCACTTTGTTTATAATATGGTTACATTATTTTAAGAAAATCTGGTATGAAAATTCGCATGATTTTCTCTTACTGCTGAAACTGTCAAGGTTCTGTCTTGACCATTTTTCAGACTACGAAATTATGTTGCTTTTGCTGGCAGAATGAGTGGTCCTTAGTGACGAACAATAAGCTTAGGAAGATCAAAACTGATCGTCATAGCTTGGTATTCTTCATCGCGGGATAACCGCAGCGAAGAGGTAATAGTCACTCGCCTAAGGATCGGCCATACCCGGTTGACCCACGGTTACCTCTTGTGTCAGAAGAGCCCTCCCACATGCAGTTCAAGTAATGAACCCTTGACAGTACGTCATGTACTAGTGGAGTGTTCAGGATATGATCAATGTAGACACCGCCACAGTATTCAGGACTCACTTGAAGAAGCCTTGGCAAATGACCCGAATATAGTAGATAATATAATAAAGTTTTTAAAAGAAATTAAATTATTTGATAATATATAGGAAAGGAAATGAATATATAGAAAACATGTAAATAAATGAGTTTTAAAATGTATATATAACTATAGATAATTGTATATAGGTATGGATGTAATTTATAGTGTAAATGAATCTTAACTTTAAGTATATAGCTTTAAGAATGGGGTTCGTAAGTGTGGTTGTGTTAGCAAAAGATTGTAAATGAAGTTGGCATATGCACCGCCACAGAACAGCAGAGGGCATAGTAACCAACAGGTTCATTGCCTTAAAAAAAAAAAGAAGTACAGTTTACTAAATTAGATAATAATACTAATGATATTAATGGTGGTAGAATAGGAGGCACCAATCAACATGAAGGAGTTACACGTGAAAACCAGAAGATTGTCTCTAAAATTCTAATTTAAGATGTTATAAAAAGAGAAATGAAGATAATTTATAAAAGGCGCTATTGACTACAGGCAGTCGATGCGCCAGTAGATGATAATAATAATAATAATAATAATAATAATAATAAAGAAAAAGGTCAGAGGAATGGAGACTGAACTTTTGAGGATTAATGGAACGGAGGTCCCGGATTCGAATCCATCTGACAGCCCTCAGTTTCCCTTTTTACTGCACCTTTGCAGTACATTGCCTGGATATGTTGATCAGGTTGTATGTAGCGATCGAAGAACTCTGTCCAGAGACAGAATATCCGGTCTTTACGAAGCACAAAAAAAAATTGTGATATAAATGATGAGAAGGTATTACCGACATGACCGAAGATTAACTAACCAGTAATAATTCTAAATTTGCGGAATCAAAATTTGCTCCTCCAAAGTGAGATAGTATGAATATTCATAAGAGAAAACCGCAAATAAAAGAGAATCATTAGAAGGCTCCATGCACCATTTCCCTCAGATATTAAAGTGCCTTAATTTAAAAAAAATAAAAAATACTTTTCCCAAAATTCGGTGCTAAAAGGAAGCTAACTAACCGAAAATAGTGAAACACTTATACGATTTGGGTTCCATTACCATACACGTTCACCCAACGGACTCATCGCTTTCTATTGGAATTCTTTTTTTGAAAACTGAATTTAAGGACTGGATTTAGTGCAAACATTTTGTAGGCAACAACGACGACATTGTGATAAAAATAATGATATGAAAACAAATAATAATAATATTGAAACAAATAATAATGTAACTACAAATTATAATAATGAAATTTATTTTAAAGCACTTAAAAGAAGTCTACCAAATATAATTATGAAATTGCTGAGTTGTAAAATTATTCTGTTGAGAGTTATTCGAGGTCATTAGAAATGAATTTGAACAAGTACGATATTTATTATACATAAAAGCTGTAAGGCAAACTATCTCAGTATACATACTATACATATTTAAAAAATTGCGGTTCGAGCCTTAATTTCAGATGTGTGCTGACCACACTGTTCAATGTGCATTAGAGACACGTACGTTTCATGTCTGATTAAGTTTGAAATATTTCAGTAAGAAGATTTTTTACAAAGATAAGTATTTGTTGATACCCTAAATGGAAAAATTGGAATAAATTAAAATCAGTTTTATCTCTGCAAATGAGGACAGATGCTCGCATTTATACTTTTTTATATTATGAGCATTCTCCCCTTACTTCAAGAGCTAATATTTCTTTTAATATGATTACTATTATGCTTGCCAAATTAGCTGCTTAACTGCTTTCAAGACAGGTAACAAAGAGAAAAGAAGATTGTGGTAGAATATCCTTTGCAGGCTCGAACCAATCAGCGTACCAAGCTTCTTTATTGTATCCATAAATATTACCGCACTTTTGTTCATTTCTACATTTTGTTTTTCTGTACTAAGTGAACGGAGGTTTTATAGAAGTTTAGTTTTATTTATTCTTTAATTCTTCCGTTAAAATCTATAATTTTAGAGGAAATAAAGATTCATTAATTAATTTTATTAGGTGTATTTTGATTTGTCAATTTACAGTTCTACAGATGGACCAATGAGGATTGTTTTGTTTTTAATTTGTTTTCTCCTTATTAACTGCTAACTGGAGGCTGAATTAAACTCTATTAGGTGACTAAAAACTCCGTCCACGAAACCTAATTGGTAGTTGGACGTTAAGCTCCACCTAAATAGGCGATTACTTTACTATTAAACTCTCTATATTATTAAATGGCATGTTTGCAAGAAATTTCAAGTTAGCAACTTAGACTTCTGTAAAAATGTCTTGTGAGTATACAAATCACTAACATGTTTGCTGCTAACAAAATTAATTTAATACAAAATTAATGTTTGGAAATAGTAATATTACAAGTAATGAAACAAATAGAATCAGCGTGTGGTGAAATTGAAGTCAATTGAAAAGTAAAAGTTCTGGTTTTATTGCCATTAGGTATAATAAGTGCCAAGACAGTTAAAATGTGCACATGCTATAGCAGTTTTGAAGTTGCTGAGAAACTTTAGGCGTTACTTAGAGAAACATGAACTTATGGTGCCCACATGTAACCACCCACCCATTTAAGTGTCGGTCGTTTAATTGTATTCTACTTTTTCTTAACAAGTTATTTTTATGTCAAAATTTATAACTTTACCTTCAACATTTGTAAGTTATAAGTACTGTTTGCCTTGTTTTACTTTACACCAAAATACAATATAAAGTTAATGCCATATTTATTACTAAAGATCTCTTTTCAACTTTTTGAAACCAAATACTAAGTTGAAATTAGATGTTAACTCCATTTCGAAATTGTTATTGTTAAATGTTTTCATTGCCTATGGGTCCAACTTACCCTACAATACTAGTGAAAACTTTTTTGTGTCTTTTTTAAAGATGCTCAACGTGTAAGGTCCTTTGCACCTGGCAATGTTTCTTAGTGAAACTACACTAGTTTTACTGTAAAGGAGCGTTTATAGCATGTACTGGCCTGAAAATCCATCATATACCAATATCTTAAATTAACTCTTAACGAATGAGGAATAGTTCCCTATATTTCACAAAAGAGTAAAACAAATTATTTAAACTGCGTTCACTCTAAAACACTCAGTTTAATAAAAAAACAGACTCATGCATCTAAATACTTTCATCCAAATAAATACAATCACACACATTAAATCATACCTATCGTACCACGTTCACTCACTCTAAATTTACTTACACTAATTGCAATTTGTGATGGGAGTATTTGATATTGCTCGCATCACATTAATAACCTAATCTAAGATAAATAATAACTCCTTACATAGTTATTTACACAACATTCATACGACCATTCACTAATGAAAACTGTTTTGTTTCAAAAAATTCTTTAACAAGGAAAGTTGTCTGATGAAAAAAAATAGTATTTTTATTTTTATCTGCAAGTTTTTACTACTTCTTGTCAAGTATTGCATTCAGCCTACGATTCGAGCCTCGTCACCCCGCCGCTAGATGGCAAGGGTATTCAGTTTGAGTAGTGGCCATCACCCTTTAAGGAAATATATAACCGAGCAGCAGGTTGCCACGCTATGTGTTTAAGTTTACAATCTAGAACTGAAGTGCTGTATACCTTTTATATTGTTATCTATTCTTGTATACTTAAAGTGTGTTTAATAAATCGTTACTTTAATGTTTCGTGTCCATTGTTAACACTGAGCATCTGCCCTTAGCCTACTTTTTCATTTATCACTTCTTGACCGGTTCCGGATTTACATCAGTTTGGTGTACAAAATTGGGCTTCAAAAAATTTCTAAACACACTGTACTTGTCAATTTCTAACAACTAATTCGTTTCAACAGAGTTTCCTGCCTTGTCCGCTTTATTCTAATAGACGATAGTATAATATACTAGAATAATTATAGTATAACTCCTGGTGGAATCAGGAAATAATTAAAAGAATAGAACGATGAAATCTTACAAATTAAATGAAACAGAAAAAAAAATATGGAGAAACACCTATTTTCAGAGATTTTGGACTTTAATATGTTATGAACTTTAACTTTTGAACACTTACCTATTTTCTCGAATATTTTAACAATTTCACCAAATTGAAGATATGTAGAAATAATTCAAAATTTAATTAATATTAAACTCTTTAACTACCTATTCATTCATCTTTAATTCAATCCTTGTGCTAACGCCCTGAAGGATGTATTTTATACTTTAATTTCACGACCATTGCTAGTTTTTTTTATCTTTGAGCTTTTGATTCTATGTATATAGCTTTATGTAATTTCTAATTTAATGAATTTTCTGTAGATCCTACTTAAGTAGCACCATTTGGTGTATTGCACAATGTGGCTCATGAACTTCTTAATTTCTGGGCGTCTCCTTCCTAAGATGCATTTTGGCAAGTAATTTGCTTAATAGTTAATCCATCCCTGTTTAGTGACCTATGGTTACCCATTGAATATATGTCAGAGTCAAAACTAGGTAATTTAAAAGACACCCTACCTCTACAGAGAATATAAGGAAAACGAATACAGCCAATTTTTTTAAACTTATGGTTAGAGAACACAGTTGTAATAACGCAAATATTTAAGTATAGAAAATGATCAGTTGCTTCTAGATGTTCCAAAAAATATGCAGTTTATTATAAGAAATGTCACTAACTTTCGATAGAAGAAGGTTTGGTTCTATATACTGTAGGACTTTCTCCAAATATTGTTCCAATTACTTTTCTAAAGTGCTTCAATCTATAATTTCAATCATATCCTTGTTTTTAAATAAGTCAGTAAGGAGGTGCGAGTTCAGTAGGTGACTTTGTCGGTGACGGTTGTGTTCACTAGCTCTCTAGTTCTTTAACGATTTTCAGTGGTTTTTGCTGTTCTTTCTTTTTGAATTTTTTACTACTGCTTGTTCATAACTTTGTGTGGCTTAGGTGAGTGAATTTAAAAAAGGAAACTCAAAGAAACATATTAAAAAAAGTGAAAATCTATTTGATTTTTTAGTTCTAATTGTTACACAGAGTGCAGCGTGGTAGTCATGGATAGTAAGCGAACAGATGAGACGGGTGGAGCAAAAGGTAAACATGAAACAGAATCTAGTAGGGCCGACCAGAGTGGTGGGGAGTCCGTTATACTCAATGCTATTTTAGCTCGTTTTGACAATCTATCTACTGAAGTCAAAAATATTTCTAAAAACGTCTCTACCTGTAACAATGAAATTAAAAAGGCAGTAAATTTCATGAAAAATAATCTCAAAAAATTTAATACGGAAATAACT
Source organism: Rhodnius prolixus (assembly GCF_049639745.1). Lineage (NCBI taxonomy): Eukaryota > Metazoa > Arthropoda > Insecta > Hemiptera > Reduviidae > Rhodnius > Rhodnius prolixus. The sequence goes on from NW_027411592.1 coordinate 21,783,838, forward strand.
CAATTAAAGCTCACTAATAAAAAATTGAATGACGAAGTTGCAGATCTAAAATCCCAGATAGAAGTAATAAATCATCAGAGTTATAATAATACTGTGAAAATATCTAATATCCCCCAAACAGAAAATGAATCCCTTTCTGAAATTATTCAGAAAATGTGATGTTATTGGGTATGAATTCTCAGTGCAGAAATTAGATTCTCTTTATCGTAGGCAAAGTAGAAAGATTGGCCTACCATCTATAATTGTTTTGAGATTTTTAAGACGTTTGGATAAACTAGAATTTTTGCAACTTAAAAAATCTAAAGGGGATATATTTACTTCGGACTTAGGAATGGAAGGCGAACGTCGACCTATTTACATCTCTGAATTTATGTCTCCTTTCAATTCTAAACTATTTTGGGAAGCAAAACAATTGAAAATGAAAAACCTGATACAATTTGTGTGGTTTCGAAATGGAAGAGTGTTAATAAAGAAGTGCGCTTCATCCCCAACAGAGATAATTAGTAAAATGGACGACCTTAAAATTTTTCAACTTTCTAATAAAAATCAAACCTCTCAACTTTTTGATGAGGACGACTCATCTGATGAATCTGAATTGGACCAAACTCATTCCATACTTCAACCAAACCAGCGTAACATAAATAAGAAAAGGAAATTAATTCAGAAGAAGAAAGTTTTTCCTTTTTCAACCGGCTCTCTTGAGGATTTTTTCGCCCCAGAAGTGCGTCAAATACCTGTTAGTGGTATCTCGAAACATCTTAATTATAACAACCGTCCTCCAAATTTCAGATCTATGTTTTGGAATATTAATGGTATGTCTAATTTTTATTTACTTGATAAACGTCAACTTGCATTTTTTTCTAATTTAGATTTTATATTTCTAAGTGAGTCTTGGCTAACCTCTAAACCTAGTTTTGAGTATTTATCTTGTTTTGATAATTTTGAAGTAGTTTTTTTGTAAGTGCAATTGGAAGTAAAACTGTGGGTCGCCCTAGTTCTGGTATATTAGCTCTGATCAGTGATAAGTATAAATTTGAAATTATTTCTGAATCTCCTTTTTGGTTGTTTATTCATGTGTTTACTTCTCTCTCTGAGTTTGTAATCGGCAACGTTTATTTTAGGCCCGATGATAACATTAAAAATACAATTGACAATTTTAACTTGGTCGTATCAGAAATTCTCTATAACTTTGGTCATAATGTAATTTATATCGGAGGTGATTTCAATTGCCGAATCGGAGGAAAAGGAAACGATTATATTCATTTGTTTGAGGGCACATTTCTTGATAATTGTCGCACTTCAATGGACACAACAGTAAATTTTAGAGATGATTATCTGCTGGATTTTATGGAGTCTCACGGATTTTATGTTTTGAACGCACGCACAAAAAATGATAAACCTAGCAATTACGATACACCTACGTTGGGCATAATGGTCAAAGTGTAGTCGATCTAATTTGGAGTAACTATTATGGTCTAAATTTTACAATTAATATGGAGGTGCTTGATTCTTTTCTGGTGTCTGACCATTTTCCAATTTTGTTATCATTCGGCCTTGAATTAAGAAACAATAATACAATAAGAAAAAATTATTCGGCTAGAGAATTCTCACAACCTATTAAGAAATTTATTTGGGATGATGTAAATAAATATTCTTATAAAGAACTGTTCACTAATATTGAGTATGAACATAATTTATCTATAGAGGAATTAAATGACATTTTTTTCTCAAATTTAAATAATGTAGCCAAGCAATTAAATATGTTGTCTTTTGTTGCCTTAAATGAAAACAATTTTAAAAAAAGTCAACCAACCATGGTTCAATAAGATTTGTCAAAGTGCTAAAAAAGAAATGCAACAAGCCTACAAAATGGATAAAAATGATAAACTTTGATTATTTCAAAAACTTTATGAATTTAAAAAGGGAATTCAAGGTTAGAGTTAGGAGGGAAAAGCTAAATTACTATAACGATTTAAACACTAAATTGAACAATGTTTGTAATCCTAAGGAGTTTTGGGAAGTTGTAAAGAAATATAAAAAGGGCAGTCGTACTGATGCTGGTATAATTGGTGTGCATGTATGGAACGAATACCTCAGGAAATCCTACCCTATTGCTATACCCTCTTCTATCACTCTATTTGATACTTTTCATCCGTTCTTTGATGTTTCTTTTTCTAACAATGAAATCAGATCGGCAGTTAATAAGTTAAAATTAGCTAAAGCACCTGGCCCCGATTCGATACCTAACGAATTCTATAAACATTTATCTGATAATGGCTTACGCATTTTACGCGATATATTCAATAAAATTCTTGTTAGTGAATCAATTCCTCCTTCTTGGGTTAAATCAGAGATGTTCATGATATTTAAAAAAGGGGATCCCTGTCAGACAGAAAATTACAGAGGCATATGAACTGTATAATGAAGCTGTTTACCCAACTTCTTAGTACCCGTCTAGCAAACTGGACAGAATACGGAAACCCCCTAAATGAAAATCAAAGCGGATTTCGTGGGGCGCGAGGATGTATAGATAATTTGTTTATTCTCTCTTCTATCATTAGTAGCCACATTGTAAAAGACAAAAGGAAAATCTATGCAACATTTGTAGACTTACGGAAGGCCTTTGATTCGGTAGTTCATTCATTACTTTGGCATAAATTGTATTCATACGGTATTAGCAGAAAATTTATTAAAATAATCGAAGACATGTACAATAAGGCTACTACGAAAATCTGTATTTCCTGTCACTATACAGAGGAATTTCACGTATCTAGGGGTGTTCTCCAGGGTGACTCAATTTCGCCGCTCTTTTTTGCAATATTTCTTGATGATCTTGAGAATCACTTTATACACAACAATTGTAATACTGTAGCTATAGATCATAAAGTGGGTATCGCCACGTTATTATATGCCGATGATGACGTTCTGCTTTCAAATACCTCAGGAGAAGCTCAAAAAAAATTAAGAGTCTTAGAAGATTACTGCTATTTGAATCAATTGACAGTTAATATTACAAAAACAAAAGTAATTATATTTAAGAAAAGTCAGGGCAGGTCCGCTAAGGAGGTTTTATATTATAAGAATGAGCCATTGGAAACAGTTAGCTCTATGAGATACTTGGGAATAATTGTCTCCAATTCTGGTTTGTACAGTCTCGCCACTAAAGATAGGATTTCTAAAGCAATCACTGCATCCAGCGCTGTGCGAGGTATTTTGCCGAAAGGTTATTCCGATTCGTGGGCCGCTAAGATCCACTTGTTTGAGAGCATGGTCCGTTCGGTCTTGCTATATGCCAGCGAAATATGGGCACTGAGATATCTGGATGATATAGAAATAGTTCAAACAAAATTTTTTAAATCCATAATGTTATGGCCACATTGTACACCCGGTTATTTGGTTAGGCTGGAAACGGTACAAAGAAATCTAAAATTACACGTTTTCAAAATGGCGGTAAAATGGTGGCTAAAACTGATGAACATGCCAGAAAACAGATATCCTAAGATTTGTTTTAATAAACTCTTGCAGTTGGACTCTCAGCAGTCCAATATTGCCAAATTTAACTGGGCGACACAACTAAAAACAATTTTACATAATTTAGGCTTCTATTCTACATGGTTGGAACAGGATCCTATTATTTTAAAGAAGACCATGGGTCAAATAATAGAAAAGTACAAACTGTCCTTATTTCAGGTCGATTATGAAAGGATGCAAAATTCCAGTTACTCGACAATATATAAACTTCTGTACTTCTCCGCCCTTATACCTCTCATTAAATGTACCCTTCAATAAAAGCAGAGAGTTAGTTCTTCCTTTTTGCTAACATTTTATATAAATAAGAATAAACACGTCATAGGAGAGGAAGAGATGTGTGTCCTGTGTTACAAGGAAAAAGAAACATTAAAGCACATTTTCTTAAACTGCCCTTTTTATAAATTCTATAGGAATAGTTATTTATTTAACAAGTGTGGAAAGTAGTACTTTTCCTCACGCGAGGCAGGGTTTGCACGCACGAGCGAGCGAAGCGATGCGAGTGCAAGTGCAAATTGCCGAGTGTGAGGAAAATACTTTACACTAGAGTTAAATATTATATTTTTTCTGCAACCATTTATTAACTAATAAAATTAAAAATTTCATTTTTACAGTCTACAAAAAGTAATTTATTTATTATAAACATTTATAGTTATATTACAATTATTTACATTACTTACGTATTTACATTACTTATTACATTTTCTGCTGTTTCTTTTATTGATGGAGGAGTGTTTTCTAAACAGGCATCACTAGAATCCATTTTAAATTTCTATAAGGTAACACTATAACCTTTTTAACTGTTATAATTAAAAATATCTAATTATTTATTAAAGTATTATTTTTATTTCTATATTCCTTTCAATTTTTATTTTATTGTTTAATATTCGTTTTTTAATTATTTAAATAAAATAAATTTAAATAAGCTTATTAGAGTTTTACAGAAAATATTTATGTTAATAACAAAACTTCTTATATCAAGGAAGCACAATAAAGTTTTTCCACTCACTTGTGCGGAAAGTGACACTAATGGGAATTTCCCCCCACTAGTGTGGGAAGTTGGGCATTACACAGCTGATTTTAATTGAGTAATGAGAACTTCCCTACATGGTTGCAGAAAAAAAATATTTGAGTTTATATAAAGATTTATATGTGGCCTCTGTATTAAATATAAATAATTACGATCACTTAGAAAACATATTTCAGTTTTTCAACAATGCGTTAAAATTGAGGAAATTTTTAATAAATGATTAATTTTACTGCAGTTAAAAAAAATGTTTGTTTCGTTCGAAAGATCGTTTTCTTTTTCTGTTCCATTGAATTGTAAATTTACTTTCATATATGTTTGTATAAGAGTATTGTACTTTAACCTACCTTTATCAAATCTGTCATGCCGAACTCGGCTGTTATGTACATGCATGTACTCAACATTTTCAATAAATTATTATTATTATTACTTTTCTAAAGTGCTGTGACCATCATTGGACAGCTTCATTTCTTGAGGCCTGATGTAATAGTCACGAAGAGAATATTTTAAAGTTAGAAAAGTGGAAAGCAAGTTAGGTAGTAGGTCCAAACCTGAAGAAATCTCAGTAAACACCTTTGGAACATACTCTTTCAACTATGTATAGAGGTGTTTGTTGTTTAGTAAGTAAAAAATAATGAAGAAAACTAACAAAATTAGACAAGTTATGTCACATATGTATAATGAAAATAATTTTCTAAATAATTCCCACACTGAATGTGTGTAGTTGTACGGACTTAAAACATAAATTAAATATTGAAAAAATTGTAGAGAATAATGAACAGAGTAGCATTCAACAGAGTAGAACATAAAATATATTAAATGTTTCGATTTACTGTGAGACGTCTAAATTATTACTATAAACACAAATTTAATACAATTTATGAATAAGCTTAAAAACAATTTATAGGAATGTTACTCCTGGGTAAGTGGGTTATTAAAGAATCCATTTAAAACGTGAAGGGATTCCAAGGGAGGATAACGAATTATAATTAGTGTAACGTTATGCAAATATTCCATTTTCATTTAGCAATTACAATATGGATCTTTTCTTCACTAAATATACAGAAGTAACTTGAATATAGTAAAACTGCAGGCTAGGTTACCTACCAGATTAGTTACCTAAATATCGAGCTATAACTGTAGCACCAAATGGTAAAATGTTTTATTATTACTTCTGAATCTTCGTAAAGGCAATATTCATTAAATTTAATAACTAGAGTGAAGCATTTAGAATAGTCCTCTATTATATTGTTGCGAGGATTTGTCTTTCAAATAGTTACAAAATTTCTAACATAAATAATTTTTAATACAACTTGTTATTTCATCAGAAAGATTTCATTTTAAACGGAAACTTATTAAAATATTTTCTCATATTTTGTGTAATAGAATTTTGTGTAGATTTTCAATGCAAACAACCATTTTGAGATCCTCTGAGATATGAAAAAATGTTTACTAATTGATGAGTGTTTGTTTGTGGTGAGTACGAGTCAAAAACTGGAAATCACAGCAAGTTCAAACACCAAGAAATGCGTCAATAAGTCTGCTAAGGGAAATTACACTTTACTGACTCGTATTTCCAACATGTACTAAGGATGGTCTAAGGAGCTTCAGCAGTGGGAATGGTACAATAAGTGTGGAGAATTTGCAAAACTTTGGTCATTACTATCCTATTAATACATATGTTACTGGAAAAACTGGAAATATGTCTTTTTCTTATTTTTCAACACATATTTCACACTTGAGTATTTTTTTGTTTTTATCTATTAATTTGAAAACAACTGTCCAAGAGATAAGGAGTTTGTCCAAGGATAAGGTTTCTGATTTTGTTTATGTTGTTTTAGATTTGTTTTTATCTAATCATTAGTACTTCGTACATTGTTATCACTCTTTTGACCAACTCCTTCGTAAAAAAAAACTTATTTGTTGACAAAAATAAATAACAGGAGTAAAGAAAAAATCAGTGGAGGTCTTGGGAAAAAATTTTATAATGTAGTGTAGTATGCCAGAATCTACAAAGAAATCAACCAAATCTGGTATGCGTTCTGTATCAAATATAGATTTGTAGATTGGTTAAAAGCTATGAAGGAATAATTTTTTGAATGGATTAGAATATTTAGTGAACAGCCCCGGAATTGGGTGTCTTTTTAGACCATTGCGAATAATTATCGTTGAAATCACCCCTGAACATAAAACGGGAGCCCTGTAATTTGGAATGAATGAAATTGTTTGTGATAATATATGGTTCTGGATACTGCAGGTTGCCCTGTAAGTGAAGGAAAGTAAGAGTGCTGTATTAGGTTAGGTCGATAGGAATAAATGTAAGGTACGACCTTAAAACCCTCTGCTCATCATCATCAATCTTGTGTCCTAAAAGTGTTGTCAGTCAGTCAGGTGGGTTTTGGTTATAAAAGCAACGTTAAAAGGTTTTGTCGTTGAGTTCAAGTTTGTCACTAAACTGTTTGCGTTTAATAATACAACTATGAAGTAGCATCTTATTTTTAAAATAAATATTCAGTCATTCATTTTATTTAATAATAATAATAATGTCTTAATTTTATAAAATACTACATGCAATAATCTCATTAACCATAAAACATCATTCTTTTTGTTTCTGTTTTTTTAAAGTTATACAAATTTTAATTAATAACATACATTTATAAAATGCTGGGTTACTAAAATTTGTGTACTATATTTTACTTATCCTAAAAATTATTGATTCTTAAATAGTCAGTGTGAGATGATTTAAGTAATTAGTTATTTGATAAACCATCAATGTGCAAAAATCAATGACACATATTGATTGTACATAATTACTGGTCAGCCTAGCAATATCAGCTAGCTTGTATAGATCATCTGCACTGATAAAATTCTCTTTTCAGTCTGTTCCAAAAACAAAACGCAAATTTTCACTATTTAATGTTGACTGTTAAATAGTGCATTGCTCTGCAATCATTTTCCACCCGAGATGTACCAAATTTTATGTTTTTACTCCGTCTGTTTCATACCCAAAGTTTTAGACTATTAGAGAACATGATTTTTCGAAAATTTCAGGACTTAATTCATAACTATTTATGTAGTTATTTTCATTGTCTACTGATTATAATATTTTTTAGTAATGCAGAGGTGCTACAATAGTCTTTTCGTCAAATTTTTATTTATTTTTGTTAATTTCCTTGCTTTTGTATTTGAATCTATCTGTACCAGGCTCACAATATTGTAAATGATTTTCTCTGAAGCAATATATTATATGTCTTCTTCATTTTAAAGAAAATTTAGGAAGTTTATCTTTTATAGGAAAGAGGACAAAATTGTATAAGTTAGGTGTTTTTCCAACATTACTCTTCTTCGTGCAGTATTTGACGATCAACTCTAACACAAATGTCCTAACGAATAGTTGTAATGTACACTTTAAACATTCTTGAACGTCCAAACTAAAATGCCTTTTTGCATTAACAAAAGATTTAATAGAAACAAAATTATTTGAATATCCTTTGCTGCGAAATCCAGTATACAGACACAGTATACCTGTGGAGTTAAATTTGGGAGTTTTAATTTAATAAAATAGACAATGCTTTTTGAAGATAATATTAGTGTACATTTATTAATTAAAAAGACTGACCTCAATAATAAATAATTTATAAAAAAAAAATGAACATTACATAATTCATTGAGTATAATATATATTATAATATTAAAAATTCTGTGAAGGTACATATTTTGTATCTACATAATTTTATTCAAACAGAAAATAATTTCAATTTTATAGCCACCAGCCTACCTACAATCCAATGAGTTTAGATTGAAACATTTTAATCAAAAAGCACTATCTAAGAGTAGCTTAATAAAATATTTAACTGAAGCTTTAAGCTTAGGCTCCTCCACTCATAAAATGGCTACAAAATATAAAAAGATTTTATTAATGAAATAGAGTGCTTTATCTTTTTTTCTCACATCTCATTAATTTATTTTTACTCTGCAGTTTTATATCTTTATTTACCTTTTCCTAACTATCTTTGGCAGATATTTCTTTTCCTTTTCTTGCCATCAAAGTTTTTTTGTTTTTGTCCTTTTCTTTGTGTAATGGTAGGGAGGTATAATGATGCTCTTTGACCACTTCAAGAACTGCTTTATTTGAATTATTTTTTTTTGGGACAAATTTGAGAATTAGATTTCTACGATTAGAAAATTTAAGGGTACATATGTACATTGTATTTAGGTTTTTTTTCACGAAAAAAGGAAAACAAATTACTGCCTTAATTTTAGTATTTTTATTTTATTTATTTATTTTTCAAAAAAATAAAAATGAAATTGGACATACAATAATATTTTTTATTTCTCAAACGGATAAGTTACAAAAATAAATAAAACAAAAATTATTTTTTTAATTAACAGTATATTTTTACTTAGTATGACTTAATTTATGTATTGCGTGCAACGAAAGAATTTTGTATTATAATTTCAATGTAATATACTCGGTTCCCTAGCTGAGAGTCTGTGTTCGAATCTAGGACTTGAGATTCCTCTATGCAGGAGTTTTTTACAGCACACTTTACGAGATGGGCAGTGTAGTCTTCAACGAGAGAACACTATACAGAAGCCGGCAGTGCGCTGAAAAAAAGCTCTTGGCACCAATGACCCCACATTTTGAAGCGCTTTTAAATAATAATAATAATGGTAATATTAATAATAGAGGCCAGAGATAAGGTAGTGGAGTCACTGGAATCTCATGCGGAGATTCTGGATTCTGAGAGACAACAGTGTCCGCCGATTGGCAGTATTATTATTATTATTATTATGACCTTTATTTAACTAAATACAATTATACAAATGTAACAAGAACAAAAGGTATACAGCATGGCAAATGCCGTCTGCTGGAGTTGCTGCTTATAGAAAGCAAAAATTAATAAATTCAGATAAATGAATGACAAGGATATTTATGTCAATATTGTTGATACAATAATAAGAACGAAGAAAGAAAGGGAGAAACAAAGCAAACAAACAAAGAAACAGTAAACAATTACAAAATGGAAAAAATAAAAGATACTCTGAGAATAAGAATAAAAAGTAAGTTGTTCAAAAATATTACCAATTCTTCTCTGGAAGAATAAACTAAACATTCATATATACCATATATAAAAGTTTATAAAAATTGAGGTGCTTTAGTCTACTGTCCTAGACCTTCAGGCAGAGATTGCGAATCAGAAATAATCACATTAAAGTTACCTAGAAGAATTACATTTGTATTCGATATTCCAGATAAAAATTAGATAAACAGAAGAAATCGTCTTGCCATTTCGAAGGATTTAAATGTACTAGAACTATTAACATATCAAAATTTTGCTTACTAAAAGATATTACCACTCTTTTATTGACTCTTACAAGACTAAAACCTTTTTCTAAGATATTAGAACGTATACCAATTAATATCCCCCATTAGCACGCCCAAATTTAGATGATTTAATTGCAGGTATCCCCATTAATTTATAATTTTTGAAAGATTGTGAAAAATAACTGAAACCATCCTTTAAAAGATAAGATTTAAATAAACAAATACTTGGTGATTAGTGAGAGAATTCATAAAATAAGAATCGGTTACTTTACCTTATAAGCCTGCAACATTATAAGATAAAATTACTGTAATTACTAAAAGTAGATTTGAAGTTTGTTGAAGAATTCCAACATGTAGACCTATCTCAGGATGATCGCACAATCGGAATAGATGGTAATACCGGTGGAGGATCAAGTGCAGTGTTGATAGGTTGTTGCCTGAAGTAATCCCCAGGAAGGCTATTCTTAGCTACGGCAGAAATAAAACCGCTAAGATCGAGGCCAGTAATTTCACGTAATCTTTGAAGACCATCCTGATTTTTATAGCACAGACCAATCATTTGACACCATGTGAAAAGATGACCCTCTACAATTAAGTTATCGCTTCTCAGAGATACTTTAAGAGTTTTGCTAAGTCTAGACAACTCCTTACGTACTAACAAGAGTTTCATTCTTTTCTTTCTGGTCGTATCCGGGAGGTCTTGATGTATAGCAAAACCAGTATTATTTAGGTTCTTTGAGGCGGCAAGAATAGCTAGTTTATCATGAAAACGACTAAAAGTCAGCAATAAAGGAGGGTTCGAAGTTTGTTGATTGCCCAAAGCAAATGCATGAATATTTTCGACGTTAATTTTCACATGAAGAAGCTCTTCACAAAATTTTGAAACATTTTCAGAATAGCTACTAGTCGACTTAAAAGCGTTTATAACACCCCTGAATACCAAATTGTTTCGACGAGCTTTTTTGTCTAATTCTTCTAAAAGTTTTTCATTTCTACTGTTTGCTTCTTTTAAATGCTCAATATTTTCTTTTAATAATTTATTTTCTTCTCTTATTAAACGGTATTCTTCACGTAACTCCTTAAAATCTTCTTTAGTTGCCAAATGCGCGAGTTTTTTGTCCAGAAGAGCAGACAAAGTTTCCAAGTTAATAGTTACTTCCTTTGGCGAACTCATATTTTCTACCACAGTTCTCTTAGAGACTCTATTTGTGAGTTCAGGAGAGCTTCTAGCTCTTTTTGGTGTACTTGAATCTTTTTTAAATTTATTCTCAGCTTTCTTAGACATACGAAAAGATTATTAAAAAGCCTGGTTATCCAATCAGAGGAAAACAGAATAAGTATCACTTCATATTAAAACAGTTTACTAAAATAATTTTTCCCCTAACTTGTTTTAAATTAACGTCCTTTCACGTCTTTCAAAATCTACTATATTATTAGTCAAAATAAATATGCTATTTACGAACGTTTGTATGCAATAACGCTGTTTGTAGACAGTATCAAAGTACGTACACACACAGAGACGGTGAATGTAATCCCCACCACTCCCGAAATAAAGTAACTCATGCACTGGATTAAATAAAACAAATTTAAACAAACTGCCGTAATTACGAAACCACTCGATATTTTTTCTCCAAATTTTCTCACGGAAAGCAGATTCTATTAAAGAATAATTATGCTGAATTTCACAAAAAACAAACTTCTCTAACTGGGGTTAATCACAATGAATTTATTTCACATTACACATAGATGTTCACCCTATTACTGCTAGCAGCACACTCTGGTAATAATGGTAATATTAATAATAGAGGCCGGAGATAAGGTAGTGGAGTCACTGGAATCTCATGCGGAGATTCTGGATTCTGAGAGACAACAGTGTCCGCCGATTGGCAGTATTGTCTCGACTTTAATTCCTACAGATGTCGGCGCCCCCTAAATCAGATCATAATAATAATGGCAATAGAGAAGAGATCAGCAAGACATTGTATGTGTAAACCAGGGAATTCTCTGCAACATTCCAACTTGAGTTGCCATTAAAAGTGATAAAAAGTAAAATGAAAATTATTTATCTGTGGCGCAAATAACCCCAACAGTCGATGCACCAAAAATTGATAATAATAAAGAAAATGATTAGATAAGGGCATAGTCACTGAACTTTGGAGGATCCATGGAACGGTGGTTCTGGATTCGAATCCATCTGGAAGCCCTCAGGTTTCCCATTTACATTTGCAGCACATTGTCTGATAATGATGATCGATCTAGCAATCGAACTCTGTTTTTTACTTTATATTGTACTAATTTTCAATAACTGAAAGATTTGCATTAGTTAGGAGTATATTGAGAAAGTGCAGTTAGTGGTATAAATATGCCCTAAAGTGACTTGATAATAAATATTCATGATATAGGAAGAAAATTTAACTTAACATTCTATTTGTTAATGATGCCCTTTAGGCACTTTGGCTAATCTGAGAGAATTTACATCAAAAGGGTATAAATTGTACCACTGTGCTCGCAGCATGAGCATGTTAAATTCCAACTAATCATTTACGGAATGTATTAACCTTATTTCCATTAAATTTTATCTTTTAACGTGAAAAATTTCACAGTTTAAGGTCAGTAGGTTCCAGTATGTAAGGAGTAGAACGCTTTAAGCTTTAAAAGGTGCTTACTCTTATCTAACACGCCAGTACATAACTTTTTGCCATGTTCCTTTTGCCGTATTTTGTACATAATGAATTAACCTGCATGATAGTAATTTTTAGAGAGCGTATTTCTATATTTTTAGCTATCATAAATAAAAATTTATCATTGATTCTTTTTACAAATGGCACATCATATAGCTGGAAACCTCTTGAAGATATCTCTGGGTATTTAATAATACGAGACTTAATAATAAGGTCTATCAAAACTACACCTATCAAAACTTAGCTTCCAAGCACCATAATCCCATTTCCACCAAAATCGCTTGTGGAGAGATGTTAGCATCTGAATGTCACTCCCCTTACCGTCCGCAAGCTCTAATCCTTTCATCTGAAGAAAATGTGAGTGAATTTCGATTCGTTTTTTAATAAAACACGTCTCCAATCTTTTGCTGACCAATTGTCCATGTTCACCAGAGAATTAAAGTCTGGCAAACTCAATGGGTTAGGACTGGGAAGAAGAGGACTACTATCGGATCTTCTGGAAGCCAAATTGGCTTCATTTAACCTTGCTCTAACTGTCTTACTTGAAATGTGAACGTTACGGGCAGAAGCGATCAAATTTGCCTGAGTAATTACTGGTGTCAATCCTAATCCGTAAGACAGTCAACTGAATAATTCTCTCATCACTTTTGGAGCGAAACTGGTCTTCGGGAATAGCTGCCAGTTTTAAAATTCTTGAGACAGTCAATTAACCAACTGAGTAATTGTTTCTTGATTTAGACCCTTCTACATGTTATGTCGCCATTCGTGCTTCAATTTCTTCCGAATAATAACCTTGGAGAGGCATGCTAATTTTTAAAAACAAATAGAAAATAGAACTGATAAGTAAAATCTAAATAAAAATGTATAGGAGAGAGAAATTACCACAATTCCAGAGAAGATCTGTGTTTTCAAGAGTTCAGAGAATTATTAATTTAAAAACATAAACTAATGGTTTAGTCTCTTATTTCTTTTTGGAACAGAGTTCATTTACTACGAATCTACATATTTTTAGAAAAATAATACACCAATTGGCTGTAACTTTGAATTACAATAATTTTGAAATTTTATGCAAAACTTTTATCTAATAGTTTATATGGCAGTGTTTAACTTCGTTGTTGGTCACATACAGTCCTAGCTTACTCTATTATCAGATAGTGGTACATTGCTACCCTGTTACAATCCGTTCTTAACCTCTTTTGTTCCATGCACCCCTATGACCGGCCACAGACCCTTTCTCAGTATAATTTATAACAAAAAGCATGAACATAATCTTTAAATTAGTTCACTGCATCTGCTTTATCTAACATCTTTAGATGTACTTTCATTATGGTTTCTTTAAAACGACAATTTTACTACAAAAAGAAAGCATTGCAGCTTATTATTAATTAATTAAACTCAAAAATAAATTGAAAAAGTTTTTTTGTAGCTATCATTGCTGCGCTAATAAGGATTTAAGTTTGAACGGTTAACAAAACCTCTTAAATTTAACCGTCAATATCTCAATAACTATTATCACTAAAACAATGCTATTTATACCAGTTATCGAGCAGACTATTCTCTAACATTGGGTAAAGAGTTTATTAAAATCGGAACAACACAAAGAGATATAAGGGTTTTGAATTTGAACGATTTACAAAACCTACAAAATTTAACCGTCGTTATCTCCAAAACTAAAATCACTAAAATATGTTATTTATACCAGTTATACAGGAGTCTTTTCTCTATAATTGGGTAAAGAATTAATTAAAATCGGAACAATAAAAAGAGAAATATAAAGGTTTTTTAAGTTTGAAAGGTCAACTATAATTCCAAAATTTAAGCGTCTATATCTCAATAACTATTGTCACTGAAACTTTGCTATTTATACCAGTTATAGAGCAAACTATTCTCTAACATTGGGTAAAGAGTTTATTAAAATCGGAACAACACAAAGAGATATAAGGGTTTTGAATTTGAACGATTTATAAAACCTCCAAAATTTAACCAGTGAGTTAAAAAAAAATATCTTTAAATTAAAAATTTTAACCAAACATTTTTACAAGCGAGGTGGAAAAAATGAAGATTACACTAACAGCGATTGGTAAGTCAATATGATGCAGTCGTTAATATCGACGGTTTGCCTAGAGTATTTATCAGCTTACGAGGGTCGTTTGAAAAGTCCGTGCAAAAATAAAAACTACTTAATTTTTTGGGGTAAACCTTTTTTATTTTTCAACATAGTCTCCTTTTAGGCTTATACACTTCGTCCAACGCTGCTCTAGTTTGTTGATCCCTTCCGAATAATAGGATTTGTCCAAGTCTGAAAAATAGCCATTCGTTTCTGCAATCACCTCCTCGTTTGAATAAAATCTTTTTCCCGCCAGCCATTTCTTCATATTGGGGAACAAATAGTAGTCCGAGGGAGCCAAGTCTGGAGAATAGGGGGGATGTGAAACGAGTTGGAACCCTATTTCCATTAATTTTGCGACCACAACTGCTGAGGTGTGAGCTGGTGCGTTGTCGTGATGGAAAAAGACTTTTTTGTGGGCCAATCGTGGGCGTTTTTCTTGCAGCTCGGTTTTCAAACGGTCCAAGAACAATGAATAATATGCACCTGTAATAGTTTTACCCTTTTCCAGATAGTCGATGAGGATTATTCCTAGCGAATCCCAAAAGACAGTCGCCATAATCTTTCCGGCCGAAGGAACGGTCTTCGCCTTTTTTGGCGCAGATTCCCCCTTGGTAACCCATTGTTTAGAGTGTTCTTTGGTCTCAGGAGTGTAGTGATGTATCCATGTTTCATCCACAGTGACGAAACGACGCTTAAAGTCCTGCGGATTCTTCTGGAACAGCTGCAAACCGTCCTTGCAACACTTCACACGATTTCGTTTTTGGTCAAGCGTGAACAATCGCGGCACCCGTCTTGCGGATAGCTTTGTCATGTCCAAATGTTGATGCAAAATATTATGTACCCGTTCATTCGAGATGCCCACAGCACTAGCAATCTCACGCACCTTCACTCTTCTGCCATCCATCACCATATCATGGATTTTATCAATGATTTCTGGAGTAGTAACCTCAACAGGGCGTCCAGAACGTTCAGCGTCACTTGTGCCCATATGGCCACTCCGAAAATTTTGAAACCACTTATAAACTGTTCTAATCGAAGGTGCAGAGTCACCATAATGTTTATCAAGCTTCTCTTTAGTCTCCTGAGGCCTTTTGCCTTTCATAAAGTAGTGTTTAATCAACACACGAAATTCTTTTTCGTCCAGTTTTTGAAAATCACTCGACTTCCTCGATTCAAACCGTATCTGGCTGTAACTTGGTGTGTGTTCTTCCAAGAGATGCTACTAACTAAACATAACCTCGATACGCGCCAGTGGTGCTATCTCTCTGACTTTGCACGGACTTTTCAAACGACCCTCGTATGTTATAAAGAATTGTTAAAAATAAAAGATGAATAAATTATTTAATAGAAACGTTCGAGAATGTTGAAAATAGAAATAAAATAGGGAGTTAGTGACTGCTTTTACTTATTAATAAAAGAGAAACGCTCCAATAAATTATTTATAAGGGATTTGGGAAGTGCAAACTAGATTAGATTGCTGAATAGTTTATGCGGAATAAAACCTTCTAATCCGATTTTAGACAATCTGCTGTTAGTAGTGTATAATAAATTAATTCTTTTAATGGGAAATTAGAATGTTTGTCCTAGAATAGCAAATCATCTTTAAATGTTTTATTCCCTCAATCCTATGTAAGACTAGCGGTAGGAAAAAACAAAATGTATTCTATTTCCGCTATTTCTGAAATTGAAGTGCAAGAGTCTAGAATATTCCGTACAGAAACATTAACAGTGGCGTAGGCTTCGCTTTATGCAATAAGGCTAAGCTTACCTAAAATCAGTAAAAACAAAAAATAAACATGGCTATCATTAGTCTTTGAAAATACCTACATTTCAATAACAACCAAAATCCATATTTAATAAAGAAATCTTTCAACCTGGGGCTCTAGGAGTAAGCGAATCCCCAACGTTCCAGAACTATACCAAAACAGCTTTTTGCAATCTTCTGCAATTGTTTAGTTCTCCCTTCCAGGTGTGGCTACTTCTTGTTAGTCTTAAGCTTTCAAAGATTATCCTTTCGGCTTCCTCTAAAAGTTTAGGTGCTTCAGCAGTTTAATCATTCTACCATTTTCAGTTGAAAATATTGTTAAATATTCTACTGACTTTCCTGGGTGCGGCCACAACGATCAAAACATACCTTCAGGCGTTCCACTTGGCGACCGCGGTCATTGTGGTCGTGGCGAAAACGTCACTAATGACGTCACTATTTTCGCTCACGCAAAGCCCACAACGCCCCATCTGTAGAGCTGGGTCGAAGTGGGCGTTCAGAAATACGGCGCAATTTTTAAAACAAAATATGGCGACCGAAAAAATTATCTCATGTAAATGAAAGTATTATTTCATGTAAATAATAGAATGTGTTTCTCGAAAGTCTACAAAAAATAAATAAATAAATATTTACTTATCCCTTTACACACTAAATCACTGAATAACACAAAATCATTTACCTGAAATAACTTTTAAATTCTTCATCTGAATAAAGATCAATTACACTGATAGCTAATAATACGTAGCCTAAGTTTTCGCTTTTCATCATTGCGATTTTGTAAAATTGCATTCCACTCTTCATCGGAACTAGATAAAGAACTTTCTAAAGCATTATTAATAAATATCCAACTGTTGCCACAAAAGACATTTTAATTTTATTTAAACGTAAATTGTATAAATACTCACTAAAATGTAATATAAAAAATTGAATTATATATATTCTTTTAATATAAGTCAACTTTACCAATAATTAATAAAGTTTATTATAACTGCTTATAAACGGGGTTAAAATTAAAAAATAACCTCTTCAAGCTTCTAACTTATTTTCGAGGCCGCCATATGTAATGTTTACATGAACGGTTAAAACGCCCACAGTCCATTCCACTTGAGTTTTCGATCGCAACGCTCGCAAGCAAGTGGAACGGGTAAAACCGCGGTCGTGAGCGTGGTCGTTGTGATCGCTCAGTGGAACGCACCCCCTGTCGTTCATTTGCCCGTTCCAGAAAAGCGTATCAATGCTTTCTTAGTGCGATAGAGTATAATTTTTTATTTACATGTGATTTTTATGTATATGTACACTGGGCCAAAAAAGTCTGTGAACACTAACCTAAATTTTATTACTTTTATTATTATCTTATTAGAAACTTCTTTTATTTTCAAATGAAATATACTATTCGATAGAGAGAAACCAGAGTTTTTCATTTTATATTCAATCTTTTATTTTTGTTCAGCAGGAATATCACAATTAAATGTTTAACAAAACAACACCCCAAACGAATGCAAAAAAAGTCTGTGAACACTTTGCAGAAATAAATCATTGTTACACATTGTACGTGAATTATAAATTTTAAAAACTTGTAGGACCTCCTATGTTCCTAATCACTTCCAACAAACGAGCTTTCATCGATCCTAATAATTTTGTGGTCGTCAATGTTGGAATTTTATCCCACTCTTCTAAAATAGCGTTTTTTAGTTGTTCACGGTTTCTTATTCCTCTTTTATTTATTTCGCGGCTGATTTCATCCCACAAATGTTCTATTGGGTTAAGGTCTGGCATTTGTGGAGGGGTGTTTAGGCGCCAGAGTGTATTATTTAAAAGCCATTCCCGAGTTTTTGGTGCGGTATGTTTCGGGTCATTGTCTTGTTGGAAGACAAACGTTCCCTCCAACCCTAATTTTTTTGAATTTTCTTTTAAATTGCGTCTTAATATATCCACATACACATATTGGTCCATCATACCATTAATTAGATCTAACTTGCCCACTCCTTTAGCACTCATGCACCCCACACCAGAATGTTGCCTCCCCCATGCTTAAAAGTAGGCTTCATATTTTTCATTTTCATAGCTTCATTTCTTTTTTGCCACACTTTTTGTCGTCAATCAGACCCACATACATTGAATTTCGACTCATCTGAAAAGATTACGGTTTCCCAGAAACTAGAAGGCTTAGAAACATATTCTTTCGCGAAATCCAATCGGCGGTTACTATTTATTTTATTGATTAAAGGTTTTTTCCTCGGGACTCGACCGCAATAATCGTATTCATGTAATTTATTTCTAATTGTCTGTGGTGTTACGCTTACACATAACCACTTGATAATTCTTGACTGATTTTTTGAGCGCTTGTCCTGGGTTCTTCTCGAACAGACTTCAGAATTTGCCGTTTATGAAAGGAATTAAGTTTTGGTGGCCGTCCACTGCGTGGCCTACTAATCACATTTCCGTACTTTTTAATTATATTATGCACCGTTGAAGGGTTTTTTTGAACTATCTTCCCTATTTCTCGAATACTTTTTCTTTCATTTCGCAACGTCACAATAAGTTCGCGAATTGGTCTGGGAACTTCCATATTAGTGGTTAAATGTGTACTAATTAGATTATTTATTCACAAAACTGACTGTAGTGGTTTCTACAATACAATAGAGAACTTTGAAACTTTATTCAATCGTTTTTCTGTTTGTTATCTTAATGTTTTTACATATTTATACAGCTGTTCACAGACTTTTTTTGCATTCGTTTGGGGTGTTGTTTTGTTAAACATTTAATTGTGATATTCCTGCTGAACAAAAATAAAAGATTGAATATAAAATGAAAAACTCTGGTTTCTCTCTATCGAATAGTATATTTCATTTGAAAATAAAAGAAGTTTCTAATAAGATAATAATAAAAGTAATAAAATTTAGGTTAGTGTTCACAGACTTTTTTGGCCCAGTGTACATATTTAAAACAAAAATGAATAAATTATATTGCTTGTCTATGACACATAAAAATTCACCCTCTGCGATTGCTCGCTTCTGACTTACCTCGAATATAGTTTTATACTTAAACCAATGTTCTCTAATTACTTAGAAGCGTAAGAGAAAGTAAAAATGATTATATTTCTTATCTATTTTACTGGAAACACCTAGTAAACAAATAAGTATTAATATTGAAATGAATTATCTGTTTCAGGTTAACTATAACAGCATCGTGTCCAATGAACCTTCAATATTTTCCTATGGACAGACAACTGTGTCACATAGAAATAGAAAGCTGTGAGTATAATGATAACTACAGTTATTCGTGTGATAAATAATATTAATATTGTACTAATATTAAAGTAAGAATAAAAAGAACACGCTTATCAGCACAATTAATGCAGTTTGATTTATTTATTTTATTTCAATGCAACGTCAAACATTCAGTTTTAAATGTATTAAAGGTTAATACGAGTTTAGGTTAATTAATCATTATAAAATTAAATATTTTAAAATATTATTTAAAAAGTCAATGACAGCTTAACATATTTTTATAAAACCGATATATTTTTACATTCCTAAAAATTTGTACAAATTTTATTTGATTTTATATCCAAGTAACTGTCAGCTAGAGGCGACATTAATGTGATAGATTACCAAAATACAATCGATATTTCTCCTAATCTTCTCACTTCAATAACTTTCAATATAATCTATTCTCCTCTAACAGGGATGGTGTAAACGTACGCGAGAAAATCTGTAAGCTCCCTGCTCATTTAAAGAAAGAAAAATAATATAAAAATAAATTAGATGGTGTTGTCAAAAAATGTTTATCGTAAAAATAATATTTTAAAATTTTCCAAAAAGCATTAAAAACTGACCACCTGAAGTCGCAAGTCTAAAAAAGTGAGGTGAAATTTTCAACTCAAGTAGATGATATTCGCCAAAACATAATTTATGCTTTGATAGGAGAGAGCCTCTGTACAATGAGTCGTACTGGAGAATAAGGAGAACATCTTTGGTACGTCTCCATCTCATGAAGCTCTTGAAAAAAAGGCGACAACAGTGAGACCGAGTTGAGAGCTCTAGCCCTTGAAATGCTTGGAGAATGCTATCCATCTCCTCCTTGGACCCACAACTATACCGATAGCAGAAGGTTCCACTAAAAATACGGGAGCTGGAGTGTATGGTATCGACTTACAGTTTTCAGAACCTGTTGGAGCGTGGGCATCAACTTTTGATGGGGAAACCAAGGCTATCCTGATAGGTCTAAGATATATGGTTGAAAAGAAATAGAACAAAGTAGTGTTTCTCACTGACTCCCAAGCTACGTTAATAGCCGTAACAGGATTTCAAAGTGGAATTTCCGCAGATGTAAGAGCGTGCCAAGAAATGGTTAAATAGGCACTTACAGAAGAGAAGCACTTGGCTTTCCGGTGGATTCAGGCACATTGTGGATTTCCAGGGAACAAGCCGGCAGATAACCTTGCGAAGCAGGAGGTGAGTCAATGTGATCAACCCGACCACGCAATGTTCTAAGCATCGGCAAAAAGTAACCACATAAAGGGGAAATTACACGCTGGAAAACAGTGGGCAACTCTGCTAGAAGCAAAATACCTAAGAAGATTCTGTCGTGCTCTTCCGAGGAACTACGATTATCTACAAGCACACCTCCACAAAATAGGTATTAGGGACTTAGATATTTGCCCATTGTGCAATAACGATTTAATGAATTTTAAGTATTTAAATGAGTGCCCGGCATCATAGGGCATAGCTACACATGAAAAATATTGGGCTGCCAGACCGAAAAATGGTTTAACGCCTTTGTTGTGGGATAGAAAGGAGAAAATATTAAAAACCACTTCAGTTTACTGCCTCCGACCGAATTTACTCAGAAGGTAGAACCTCGGAATACAGAAGAAAACGAAATAGTTACGATAATAATTAATAAATATTCTTTTAATTGTGGGATTCAACATTCGACAGTATTTGAGAAAATTTGGGATGATAGAGTACTAATAGTGAGAACTTAGTACGGAGAAACTTCGTAATTAAATCCCTTTGCCCAAAACAGTCGTCTTCGTACATTCTTCTCCTCATACTGAGCTGAACATTGGTTATTATTCGGCTGAAGACAGTTTAAACGTTAGAGTGTGATTGTAGAAAATTATTTCTTAGGGTTATTTTGACTTATTTTTACTGTATCATTAGCGATTAACTAAATATTTGTTATTCATCTGTCTCGAGTTCTACAGTATCAGTCTCAGCTATTAAGTTCTCGAATCCTCTTCCGCATACAGTACACATCAACGCACTTATTGGAGAATTTTCGTTCTCTGATGAAGGTCCGTCTGGGAATTATTCATTAATTCAAGCACATCTGAAGTTTTGGTTCGTTGTAAGAGAAGCCAAATGTTGGTACCAAATAAATGAACAAATGTACGCGTATCATAAATATTAATCTTGTAAAATCGAAGTCATGTAAGAAAGAATTAAGCCTTTAAATTGGAGAACAGTGAGATAAACCAAATGTACACACTCTCATGAAATTAACCAAGTTTATATGAGGTGTGGCTATTAAATAACGAGACTATTGCTATAAAACATTTTATTTTAAATTTATACATATTAGTTATTATCACCTTCAATATACACCCCTCCACTATCCCTATCTTTGCGAATTTACCATAGTTCGAAACCGTGCTGGAAGTCTTTTTCTGTGAGCTCCTGCATGACGCGTGCCGCTTTTTCTTTCACAGCTTCAACGGACTGAAATCGTGTCCCTTTTAATGCAGATTTGACTTTGGGGAACAGATAAAAGTCACATGGGGCCAGGTCAGGCGAAAAAGGCGGTTGGCCTAAAACTGGGATGTTGTACTTGGCTAGAAACGTCTTGACCGACAATGCAGTGTGAGCGCCGGCTTGACTTGCGCCGGAGAACCCATGACTTGTTCTTTCAAAAATCGGGTCTTTTTTTTCCTTACTCTTTCACGGAGTTAATCAAGTACCTGACGATAGTAATGTTGATTAATTATAATCGATATTTTCATCCGTTTTGGACGTGGAAGGGCGACCTGGGCGGTCATCATCTCCGACGTCTTCTCGGCCATCTTGGAAACGGCTTGAACCACTCAAAAACTCGCGCACGTGATAAACATTCATAGCCATAAACTCCTTTTAATAAAAGATAAGTTTCAGTAGCGGTTTTACCAAGTTTCATGTGAAATTTTACGACAATTAGTTGCTCTACTACATGTGTAGTACTCGTATCATGTTTTCGGCAAAACGAAACTAACACCTCTTACACAAACGACGGTTCCGGTCAGACAGATTTCTCTTCAAGCACGTTAGACGCTGCAATCGAAAGAGAAGGCTTTACGCTGCACAGCTGTCGGTCGTTAGGATTTGGCGCATGCATAGTTCTTCTGTAACAGCATCAGGCTCAGTTATTTAATAGCCACACCTCCTATAGTCGAAAAATTGCATTATAAAAATATTTTCACTTGCATTTTCCCTGTAATCTTAACAGTTACTATCTTAATTTAATTTTTTAAAAAAAGAACTTAATAGTCAGATTAAAGAAATTCAGTTCGGAAGATCCTTAGCTTAAAGATCGAGTGCCTTATTTTTTGGAATCAACGAGCGGGGAGGACTTGAACAAAGCTTTCCTGGTGCAACACCAACTCGCACAACTCCAAGTAAAACAACACTTCAAAAACAAAACAAAAATACAGAGAATTTTACTTCTAAAAGAATTTTTAGACTGACAATCAAAGAGAAATCCCAGACTGGTTAGAGGCGAGCGTGATAGCATCGACCATAAAAATTCCTGTGAATGATAAAAATACTACGCGATTTTTATTTCAACCATAATAACGTTAATAAAAGCATTAAATATCATTACTTTAGGGCTCCATTACTTAAAAACATTAGATCTAATCAATTAGAGTAACTGAAAATCAAAAGCTCTATACGCGTGGAACCAAAAATATATTCTAAATCAAAGTTCTTTTAATGAAATTTGTAAAATAAAAATAAAAAAGTGGACTTTTTTTTTCAAAACAAATTAAATTGCTTAAAGACTGCCAAGATATCTATCAGATAGAAATGTGGACTCTCAGAATAATTGTGACTTTTAGAATAGCTATTAATTGTCTGTGACATCGAGAGAAAATATTTTTTGAGACTCCCCCAAGATCTTGACAATTGATTTCACCCTAAGTTAAATTAAAGAAAACTTTAACGTCACTAGTACTGTCGCAAATTTTATTCATCTATTTATCAACACATTTTATACACATCACCACAGTTGTAACAACAATTTTGATTTGTGTTAGAGGACAAAACGCGGTTGTGTATTGAGTCAGTTCTGATCTTTAACAACTTGAAATATCTGGTTAAAATATAATCCAGATCGCAAATTAAGTATTAAGATTAAACTCAAAAATAACTTCTTTTTCACTATTTATTTAATGATTTAGTTCGTAAAGATTAACATCTGCTAAACTGTCATTGGAGACTTTGTTTACTAAATTCAAACAATATAAAAAAATAATTTAAAGAGGGCAAAACACAATATTAATTAATTAAATTAAATGCTGTTCAATTAATACATTTACTAAGGATTGAATGGGAAATATTGTAAAGTAACAGTTAAAGAAAAAATCAATTAAGAAACTGTTCAAACTTGATTGAACATTAAAATGTTCAATTTAATGATTTTTATATTTTATAAAAATGTGTTTAGATTTAAGTATTGAGAGAAGAATACTTTCTCCCTTCTTCTAGTGTACATAAAATTATGCTTTAAAGTCTTCGTTATGAACTACTTACAACGAAACAATTTTAAATATAGACCAAAAAAGGGGCTAATAAAGCATTTAAGTGAACAATGCATAGTTGGAATGCACGCTAAAACAGCATACACAGCTTTAATACTTCTTGTGAACACTGGTTTTTTTTGTAATATTCTTTTTTCTTTACTTTTTGATTTTTTTCTATTTTTTGTTTTGTGTTTTGAAGCTGATACATTGTGCTTTCAAGTGTTCTTCTTTTTGTCTTCTTCAAACTGTAAAGTTTACTAAAAAACAGAAAATATATATATATATTTATATACATGGAAAAAAATAATAATTGAAAGATGTGAAAGCCCCTTTATTAGATCTAAGAAGAAGGAAGGAACTTATTTTTGGGGATGAATGTGCCCTGGTTTACTTGGAAAAAAAAATATATATATATTTATATCATTTTTAAGATTTATTATTAAATTTAAAAGAGTTTAATTCTATATTTTTGTGGATAAATGAAAGAAGAATGCACGTGTTGGGGTGAACAATTATGCTTAAGTGTTTTTAAATTTTATTCTCTATTTCTGTCATTTCTTTTCTGTCTTTTTTTTTCAATTATTATTTATTTTATGATTTTGTTTCTTATTTATGTTATTTTGTTTTGATTTCTATGTCTGTCTACATCTGTCTGTGAATACCCAGTGCCGTCCTTTCTATCTCTTATATTACTTCCTTTATGAGCTAGAGAAACAGTGAAAAATAAAAAAACAGCACCGAAGTTCGTGCCTGAGGTTTGAAGGGACGGTAAAGCACGGCCAGTTACTATGGCACTGTGTCTGCCTCCACTAATTGTTATTTTTATTTATTTTGAAAATATACATATATATATATATATATATATATTTCAAATAAATATTAAGATATATGTATATATAGATTGATTGTCAGTCTGTCTGCTGCCCGTTCTGAAGAGTTGACCTCCAAGCAGCTATAGCACACTATGCCCACTGCTAGAGCGCTGTGGCGCCCTTCTTTTGTAAATCCTTAAATCATAAATCCGAGAAAACAAGACAAGACTTGATACGGATTCATGTTTTATTTCTCTTTGCGTTTATATAAATACAAATTTTTTTGTTTTCATTAATTAACACCTTTATAATAAATGAAAACCAACGTAAAGTTTCATTTTCTTCAAGGTAAAATATTTGAATTTACACCCTTTCAATACACCTTAATTTTATTGATAATTTTGTGTTATTTATTGATTTCTTAGTTATTTATTCCCCACTTGCTTATTTGTTGTTTTTTTTTAATATACAAAATGCACGCTTTTTGTCCATCAAGCCTTTGTAATTTGATTTTATAAATATGTAAAAGTTAAAAAAAAAAAATTCCAAGTTTTAGGGCTTCCAACCATTGCTTAACTTTCCATATTGCCATTATTTTGAATTGAATTAATGTAAATATAGTCACACAATGGCTAACGCCAAAGCATGCTTTCCACGTCTTTAAACCACCTTTTTTAAGAATCCTGCAGCTAAGAGTTAATTTTTTTTTATTATTGTTATAAACCACCAAAAATAATTTGGTTTCAAGTTTGCATGGATTTGATTTTTCCATTTTTAATTATTAGTTAATTTTAGTAAAAAAAAAATTAAAAATAGATTAGTTATTTATTTTTTTATTTAATTTACCTGTAAATATTTACCTTTTGAATCATTAAGAAATTATGAAACCCAGGTAATTCTTAAAAAGTACGAGGCAGGTGTGGGATATTTCATTAATTCTGGATATTGATTGAGTACACTTTTATTCTTAAGTAATTAAAATAGTATTTAGAAATATGTTCGAAACAAACAGTTTTAGAAATTAAATAATAAGTAAATTAACGCTTTGTTAGCAGGTACTTATTGAAATGCTGAGTAATCAACTCAGTTGCTGAGTATTATCTTCCTAAATCACTTTTCAAACCTTCATTTGAAATTCTTTACATGAAATCTATGTCAGCAGTGAGAAACGCAAGCGAAATTGATTTTAGTATGTTTGTAGACTTTTGTCTGGTTTCTTTCACAATCAGAAAAACTGAGAGATTGTTGAATTCTTGGTTATTTATTAAATTGGGAAAAGTTATTAAATAATAATAATAATTATTATTATTCGGAAAGTGCGTGAGATTATCACCTAAAACCAATTTTTATTTGACATGAATTTCGGGGATGAAAAAAAAAAAAATTGAAAAAATTGGCCACTCTTTTCAAATTAGAAAAAGCATAATCACATCAGAAGAATTCTCCAACCTGACGACTTTTTGAAAAAAATTTTTTGAATGAGAATTAATTTGTAAAATTTCTCACAAATTGCTAAATCAGTTCCATAAGTTGATTCACAGCATCTTTCTAGATTGCTCTAGCAAATACTAAATGAAAGTGCAGTATCCTTGCTAGATTCCGAGTTCTTTTTATCATCACTCACCTAGAAGGAAGCAGTGAGAGAAAATTAAATTAATACAGGCCTAGATTTCTGCTAATTATAAATCAAGCTGTTATTTCAAATGCTATTGATTTAATAATTTTTTATTGCAATGAATGCCTTGTAATCTCGGTAAGAAAGGGTTACTCTGAAGCGCCAATTTAGTCAAAAAGCTCGTTTCTCAGGACTAAAAAATGCTCCTGGATCACTGTTTAAGTGGATCCGATAATCATTGTGGAATGACTTGATGTAAGTTTGCGAATATGCGAAATGTTAAAATGATTCTGTGCAGAATTAAATCCTACATTCAGCCATAAAGACGAGAGAAAGCATTGGCAATTAATGATTGAGTTAAGCCAAAATGAATTGGTTATTTATTATGAATTCATGCCAAGAAAAGTGTTTGACAGAGAAATCACTTGAGGCGCTAGACAACTCTATAAAACAATTTTTTATTTGAATACAGTACAATTTAAGTTAATAAGTCCCACGCCTGCGCTGTGCTATGGCTTGATTATGTAACCACACTTCTTTTTTTCTTTTTTGTATCCCTTTTAACAACAAAGGAGAAATAAAATAAGAAAATAAAAACTGATATTCGTGGAGACTAAACGTCTTCTATGTTTTCTTTTATTGTCTGTCAAGTGCAGTTGGCTACACTATGCGTGATATTCGGTACAAATGGAACGCGGGCCCTAAATCAGTGGGCATAGCCAACGAAGTGCAGTTACCACAATTCAGAGTCCTCGGGCACAGACAGAGGGCTACCGAAGTTAACCTGTCCACAGGTACTTTGTGTAAAAGCGGGCCCTTTAAATAGGGTCCGTGAAAAATTACATTGCATGTCATTTGTACATCAACTTAAACAAAAAAAAATAAAAATTTATAAATGAGAAAAGAAAATAAAATAATCCTTTATTTTGTTTATTTTCTGTATTTGTATTCATTCTAACAATAATGGTTTTCATTTACTTTCATCTTATTCATCACCATTTTCGTTTCACCCACACATATCTTGCCCTACATTTCACTATTATATTCCTCACTATCACTATTTGGCACTACACCCTCAAATATCTTCTGCCTTTTAAAATAAGTCTGACTAATTTAAATAGAAAAAGGAATCTAACCTGTCCAAAATCCAATCCGACACATCCCTCAATGGTGTGTGTGCTGCGAATGAATATCTTTGATTTTCTTTTAATTTTTATGTTTTTATTGATTTTCTATTTTTTTTTACTTTGTTTTCAAATTCATTATATTAGTTTGTGTATGAATTGAGGGCAGCCATTGGGGCAAGGCGAGATAAAAAAAAACGCCTATGGATATTATTATTGCTTGTCCTCTAGTTGGTTACACTATGCGAGACATCCGCTATAAGTGGAACGAAGGACCTAACTCGGTTGGCGTCTCCAATGAAGTGTCACTGCCCCAATTTAAAGTATTAGGGCACCGGCAGAGGGCCATGGAGATTAGTTTGACTACAGGTAATCTCCATTATAAAACAATCATTATTACATTTATTTTCCCCCAACTTTTTTACTTATCTTTTATATTTTTATACATATGTATATCCTTTGTTATGTGTAATCCCTTTTTTAAACAATCTAATTCCTAATTTTATAAGATTATCTAGAGGAGAATCACGATTCGAAATTACTTCTTCAACGCTAAATCCATCAAATTATTCAAAGTTAATCTAAAATATTAATAGAATAAGAAAAATTAACCGTAACAGTAATTCTAAACGTGATCACCTCAAAGTATTTACTTTTTGTACTTGGAGCGAATGAAGAAGGAAGTTTATCAAACTTTTAACAAAAAAAAAAAAAATTCATAAAACTACATATCAAAATGTCTTTTACCCATAATCTGTTTTAAAAAGCCAGTAAAATCCCCAGCTAGTGTTTGATCTGGTTAAAAACATTACTTGCCGAGCGCCCATAGCTAGCCCTGTGAATAAAGCAATTTTTTTTAAAAAAAAACACAAAATACTTCGCACAGCTTCTCTGTCCACACAATTTCCTTATTATACACACCTTAAGTTGCTTTATTTATTACTTTATTTATTTAATTAGAAATAAACCCAATAATTATTCTTGAAAACTTTTCATGACCATTTATTTTTAACATATTAAACAAGAAGTTAAAAATTTATATTACAGACATCCAATTCCCATTGGAAGGTCTTCAATATTGTTTTGTAAATGTTGTTTAGAAAACTTTTACTAAAATACAGTAAAATTATTTATTTATTTATTTTAATTTCCAAGTTTTGAATTGCTTAGAGGGTAGTAGATTTTAAAAAGTACAAAAATCTTTTATTTTTAATAAATTACTTAAGATTATTATTTATTAAAATTCAAAATAGCGTAGTACATGGGGAAAAAAATCTACTTTACCTAATTCAATTACAATATACAATTGAATGAGTTTAAAAACAAATAAAAATTAATGCATGCATGTAATGATATTGAATTTATGTGTGAGGAGTTTCACAAACTATGTGGTGCACATATGTTTAGTTATGTTGTTTGTAAAGTTGGTGCTGGGTCGAGCTTAAATTTTAATCTATTACTGTGCTAATTTTACAATTTTTTTGTTTTACTTAGCATTACTATTTAGTGTACTGCATTGTTTTATTGTTCAGAAAAGATAACAAATTGGTAACATTTATAATTCAAATAGAGATTAGGAATTTGACCATTTGATATCTTTCATTTGTAAATTATGTTTAACAAATATGAATAAGTAAAATAAGTATATTGTTTGGAACTACTATTAGACCTGGCATTTTTCTAGGATTTTACAAAAATTACATGCTTTGTGTTCTTTCTTTTTCTATACAAATACTACACAAACACATACCGTTTCTAGAACAACTTCACAGTGTCTTCTTAGTAAAGGGAGTAAACCCTTAAAAGAAGCCCTACTGAAACAAAAACAGCGCAATACCCACTAAAAGGTCCCTTAACCTCCAAGTTTTTCCAACCGTAGATTCAATGTCGTATGTGACCTCTATTTTACCTTGTTCGACTGGTACCTTCTGCAATTTTAGCGATGATGTAACACACTAAATGAACTAGTAGCTGTTCTAGAAGCGGTAATGTATAATATTATAAATACTTTATACACACTTGATTAATACACATTACTTAAAAAGTACATTCAAGTGAAGTAATCAGCTATGTTCTCAGACGATCATAACGACCAGCTACCAATTAGGTATCGTAGATGGAGAGTGAAATTACATAAACATAAATATTTTTTCTCACACTAAAATAAAGTAGTTATTTGTCAGAAACCGGCGGGCGACAACCCGAACAAAGAGGTAGGCACACATGTGCAAGGCCTGTTGTTCGAAAAGTCCCCTGTGCCAGCTGGTAAAGACAGGCTGTAGTTTCTGCAGTGATCTTTCATAATGTGCTATAAATCCACTATGTGGAATATTCAGTCCTGCTTAACAGTTCGGCGCTTTTTGGGAAAAATCTAACAAAATAAGAAGTTTTAAATATTTTTGCTGTCTTTTTCAAGTATCTCCCTTGTTGCTCTGATTAGACCTATTTTTTTTTTACTCATCAGCGAGTAAGGATAAGACTCCTTTAGCTCAGGTCGTTCCCTGGTTTTTCAGGAATAATTTATTTCACTTTTTTGTTTTTGATTTAGGGAATAAAGAAAAAAGAGACAGGAAAAACAGAAATAACGCTTAGGTAAAAAATAATGCAATACCGTTTTGGTGCCCTTAGACAACTCACTGTCTGGTAAAGGTCTGAAAAAAACTTGTCTGTTGCAAATAAATAGAATTTTGCCTTTTTTTAGGAAATGAAGGAGAACAAAAGTGACTATCTTTTATAACCTTGCAGAGAAAAATAGAAAAATCAATAAAATTTAATCTTCCTTAACATGAACCCCTCTTCTACTGATGTATATCAAAAGGTATGAAACCCCAACAGGCAACTATCTTTACACACTTGCACTTGGTCAAGTAACTAAGACTTTCTACGAATAGGAGGAGTTATCTCCATCTTCTTAGACAGTACCCGAACCTTAAACCGACTAACAACCTAGAAGAATTTTCAAAGGCTACTTAGACTTCTCGTGGAGTTTATCTGTTCAGCTGTTTGTTCAATTTGATCAGCTGAATTCAGATTTTTGGCAACTTAAATAACCTTGCTCTGAACCTTCACAGACTAGTACAATCTAATATAATTTAATAAATTTTCCTTATTTAATGAAAAATCTGTCTGATTATAATAGCGTTATAAAATGTACCTCCTTCACATAATTTAAGCATTGAAATCAGAAAATTCTAGTAATGCCTGTTCTATTCAGAGTTCATTATAATACACATTATTATTTATTTGTTTTTTTTTTTTTTATTAGATTATGAAGTCACATAAAATAGTTAAATATTTAAAAACTTATTTCTCTTTATGAGTAGGTTTTTCTCATAGTTTATTTGTTATTGTTTTAAATTCATTGAGAATCGTTGAATCTAAGCAATCCAAGTCCGTTTAATCTAAAGAACTGAGATACGAATAAATTTTATAATAAAAATTTTTCCCTATTTTAAAAAATACTTTTTGCGCGATTTTTCCGCGTGATTTCACCTTTGACAGTGATGGAGCACTAATTATTCACGAAATACCTGCATCAAGAACTTTATGAAATCGAACTAAAAAATTATTACTTTTCATTCTAATTTACTCCTAACCATCTACTACATTTTAGACCAGTAGGCTAGCTGAAGCAAACGATCCGTAAATATAATTATAATAATAAAAAATATATACATAAAACAGTTTTTGCTATACTAGCAATAATGTGGTATTATTTTATTATTAGGCTAACATTCATTTGAAAATTTATTTAGCCCTTATTTCTAATTTTTTTTTAATCGAGAATGCTCAGATTCAATTCTACTTCATTTTCATTTTGCTCCGAAATAGTGATATCTCTAGAAAAAGAAAATATTAAGAAAGTGTCTGCTATTAAAAGAACTAAAAGAAAAATTTTAATTTCATTTACAGTCTCATCGTAATGGTAAACATGCACTGCATACAAGGTTGAACTGCAATAAATCCTTATGTTTACTTTTAAGGATCTTTTCTGACAAATGTGATGTATAAAATTAATCATTATTTTTGTTGATGTCTATGGCAAATACATGTGTTCTCAAAATAAAAACATCTATGATTAGTTTTGCTATATCTGAAGTTTGAAGCATATTTTTCTATTCTATAGTTTTATGCTCTTACGCCTAGCACACACATCGTACAATTAAAAAGTTCAAATACCATTTAATATTTTTAAGTGTCTCTTATACTTTACTTTTTCTATTCCTGCCCGTGAAAACATAAAATCTAATGTAAGATCGCATCTTCACAATAGACTAAAAATGTGTAAGTACTAAAATAATTTCGAGACACTTCCTACATCTAAACGCATTAAAAATCCCTAAATTTGCAGATATTCAGCTGTTTTAGTCCAATGTTATGTACTAATATTAATTTCTAACAAAAAATACTATTTAAAAAAAATCTATGCAGGAGATTGACGATTGACAGCTACTGCATCCAAATTATTTGTGGCTTTTCGTAGCAGTCGCTTTCTCAATATTATAATCGTAAAGCAAGTTTGATTAATAACTACTTTTACTATCCATTTTATTAGGTTTCTTAGATTTTATTTACTTAAACTTCATTTTTTTACTTTTACCAAAAGGAGAAATTTTATTTTTTTTATTGTTATTAGGTATTATAATTAATGTTTTGGCTAGTTTATAAATTTTGTGAAGTAGAGCAAATTAATTCTGTAACATTTCAAATTTAAAAATATTTGCCACCAAATTTAAGAGGTGACATACTAATAATAATTATTATGAAGCTTACTGGGGAATTTGGCTAGAAAAAGGGGAGTGGATTTGATTTTGCGTAGGAAACTATTCGAGATTGGCCTGTGAGATACAATTCGTGCGCTCGATGGGCTACTACCTGATCCAGATCTACATTCCATCTGGACTGATTGTAATCATCAGTTGGGTCTCGTTCTGGCTGAATCGAAATGCCACACCGGCCAGAGTTGCCCTTGGTGTTACCACCGTCCTCACAATGACTACGCTCATGTCTTCTACAAACGCCGCCCTACCCAAAATATCATATGTGAAGTCAATCGACGTATACTTGGGAACATGTTTCGTCATGGTATTCGCTTCTTTATTAGGTTAGTAACTTTTTTTTACTTCTTATTTTCTCTTAAAATTCTTAATAATATACCTGACGTTACATTCAAACTTCTAAATAAAGAAAAAGTTGTAGAAAGGCGAAAAGACAGTTAACTCTAAATTTAGCCATTCACATAATTGGAACATTATTGGCCATTCACATTATTATTTATTTTAAAAATTACAACCTTTTTATTGGCTAAATGATATTTAAAAAGAACAAGATATCTGCGTAAACTTCGTCTATTTCACACTGACGATTTTACTTCTTCTTTTTTTTAAATTTCAAATTCCTGTAACTTAACTAGCTTGCAACTGATTACTGATTTGTACAATACTTAGCTATGACGTAAAATAACGTTTTTGTTGATGGTACTTAGTGTGCTTTTACTAGCGATTTTTTACGACAAAGGTGTTATTTAATTAATACTGAGATGGCTCCAAATGCCGATAAATGCAGTTTTTAAAATAATAATTACATTGCTGAGCTTATTAACCATTATATGCACCAAATAATAACAAATAACTATTCAAATTTAAAATAAAGTGTATTAATTTCTTATTTGAATGCAGAATACGCGACAGTGGGCTACATGGCGAAGAGAATACAGATGCGTAAGAACAGATTCCTTGCCATACAGAAGTTAGCAGAGCAGAAATCTAAGTCATTGGACGCACATCCCGGTCCGGGGGATGCGGATCATGCCCCCAAACAAACCGTTAGTATTTTACATTTTCTCTAAATTTTTTTCGTAATTAAGAATATACAGTAATCGTACGAGGAGGCCCCGAGTTCCAGTCATGCCTGCTCTACCACTTCCCTTTTATTCTCAGGAGGATCTTAGAACTCGATAACAGTTTTGTGAACAAGACCATCTGGGCTGGAGACCAGCAGTGCACTGAGAAATGCCCTAATTAAAAAAATAAGATAAAATAAAATCAGTCAAAACCAACTACGGCATTTTAATTTGTGACAATGTATTTTCTAAATTACGAACATGCAGATTGTCTACGCTGTACGCACATGCTATTATTATAAAGCTTACACTTCGCCACGCCATCACTTAGATAAATTAGTCTATTTCTTGTAAGCTTGAAGAACACACAGCTCAATTGTTTGCAGTTCTTTTAAAATTAACTAAGTATTTAATCACAAAGTATTCCAAATATTTACAATCTATCACCACATGATATGTATTTGTCTTCTTTAGTAAGTTTGATTTCAAAAAAGTGTGGTATTTTATTTACACTTTTTGATGTGTTGTTTACTAGCCATCAATAATAATTATTTTAAAACTGTTTATGAGGTCAGCAATATCTCGCTTCAATTTTTCGAATAGATTGTTAATATAAAGTAAGAATCTTTGATTAATATAAATATTATTTTTCATTTATTTTATTCAACATTAACTTTCTATATCTAAATTTAACGATTGAAAAATGTTTAACACAACATATAGCAAAGTAATATGATCCGACCGCTATCTACACTTACGAGGGTCGTTTGAAAAGTCCGTACAAAAATAAAAACTACTTAATTTTTTGGGGTAAACCTTTTTTATTTTTCAACATAGTCTCCTTTTAGGCTTATACACTTCGTCCAACGCTGCTCTAGTTTGTTGATCCCTTCCGAATAATAGGATTTGTCCAAGTCTGAAAAATAGCCATTCGTTTCTGCAATCACCTCCTCGTTTGAATAAAATCTTTTTCCCACCAGCCATTTCTTCATATTGGAGAACAAATAGTAGTTCGAGGGAACCAAGTCTGGAGAATAGGGGGGATGTGAAACGAGTTGGAACCCTATTTCCATTAATTTTGCGACCACAACTACAAATGCTGAGGTGTGAGCTGGTGCTTTGTCGTGATGGAAAAGGACTTTTTTGTGGGCCAATCGTGGGCGTTTTTCTTGCAGCTCGGTTTTCAAACGGTCCAATAACGATGAATAATATGCACCTGTAATAGTTTTACCCTTTTCCAGATAGTCGATGAGGATTATTCCTTGCGAATCCCAAAAGACAGTCGCCATAATCTTTCCGGCCGAAGGAACGGTCTTCGCCTTTTTTGGCGCAGATTCCCCCTTGGTAACCCATTGTTTAGATTGTTCTTTGGTCTCAGGAGTGTAGTGATGTATCCATGTTTCATCCACAGTGACGAAACGACGCTTAAAGTCATGCGGATTCTTCTGGAACAACTACAAACCGTCCTTGCAACACTTCACACGATTTCGTTTTTGGTCAA
The DNA here is from genome assembly GCF_049639745.1 of Rhodnius prolixus. Lineage (NCBI taxonomy): Eukaryota > Metazoa > Arthropoda > Insecta > Hemiptera > Reduviidae > Rhodnius > Rhodnius prolixus. The sequence continues at coordinate 21,818,952 of NW_027411592.1, forward strand.
GCGTGAGCAATCGCGGCACCCATCTTGCGGATAGCTTTGTCATGTCCAAATGTTGATGCAAAATATTATGTACCCGTTCATTCGAGATGCCCACAGCACTAGCAATCTCACGCACCTTCACTCTTCTGTCATCCATCACCATATCATGGATTTTATCAATGATTTCTGGAGTAGTAACCTCAACAGGGCGTCCAGAACGTTCAGCGTCACTTGTGCCCATATGGCCACTCCGAAAATTTTGAAACCACTTATAAACTGTTCTAATCGAAGGTGCAGAGTCACCATAATGTTTATCAAGCTTCTCTTTAGTCTCCTGAGGCGTTTTGCCTTTCATAAAGTAGTGTTTAATCAACACACGAAATTCTTTTTCGTCCATTTTTTGAAAATCACTCGACTTCCTCGATTCAAACGAATGCCAAACACAAAGAAATAGATCGATCTGGCTGAAACTTTGTGTGTGTTCTTCCAAGAGATGCTACTAACTAAACATAACCTCGATACGCGCCAGTGGTGCTATCTCTCTGACTTTGCACGGACTTTTCAAACGACCCTCGTAAAGTCATAATAACATTCGTTCTTTCAAGCTTTAAGGAAATCAAGCTTAAAGCTCTCCATAATTGAGTAGTTTTGCTTGTTCATCCTAATAGACATAGAGAGTGCGAAAGAAAACAAACTAAAAGAAATTTTTCTCAACAATGGATTTCCTAAGAACTTCAACAAAAACATTCGATACCAATTTTCACGTATTCCATCTTCAAAACATAGAAATAAATATTCTTTAATTATTTTAACAATCTATTTAATAAAATAACCAAAATATTGAAAAATAAATAAAGCATTTAGGACTAAATCTCAATTGTAGAATTCACTCCAGACATCTACGCTCCGAGATAATATACAAAATTTACTACCAACATATTGCCCCTCAACATACTTACCTCAATTTGGCAGTTTCTAAAACAATGGCTTTATCAAAATTATTACGAATTTATTTAAAACAAAAAAAAACTCGGAGATTCAAGTACTGCATTAACTAAACATTATAAGATAAAACATTTAGGTATACGAATTAAAATTTAGCAACTTTAAAACTTTAGCTTTTCTATCTTTCTACTAGAAAGTTGCACAAAACGAACCTTACTTACAGACCACATAATCATCATTTATTATTTTTTTGTATTTATTCATTTATTTATTTTGTTCTGAGGAATCCCTCGTAGAAATAGAGTTGAGTGGCAAATAAAACAGCATGCATTTCTCAGATTATAAATACAAAATAAAAATAAGATATTATGGTGTTCATTTTAAGGCGGCTCAAATGCATTTCATGCTTGAACGGTTGATCTGAGCAAAACATGGTAGAGGAAAAATTTGTTGCCCGTCACCTCCAGTTTCAGAATATGTGACTTGATTTTAGACTCCTGCGCGCGTCCAAAAGTAAGGGTTCGCAGTTTACCCCATTTTCATATACACAGTTTTAAAGAGTATAAAAAGTTATGAAAGAAACCGGAATCCGCAATTCGATATCTTTAAAATTTAAGGTGCAAGACCATTTCAAAATCTGATATTTATTAATCATATTTCAAGTTTTTAACTTATTATCAAAGAGAAAGAAGAGCACGCGATAGGTCATTTTTATGTAGTTTTTCATCCCCTTTCTACTAAAAACATTGCCAGGACAGTAAAGTCAGTATTTTTCTTAATAACTGGAAATAAGTAGTTATAAGAAAAATCAAATGTTAAGATCTTTTGATGTGCACAAGCATAGACAAAAGGACTAAAAAATAATTTTTACTTCTGTTACAAACAAGAAGCTGTAATACTTTTTTAGGATAGTTGCGTTCAATTACCAAAAAAATTTGAAACCTCCTGTCACATATTTAACTGTTTAATATCTTACATTTAAAGGTTCAAACTTATTCCTTAATTTATCAAATAATGCATTTTGCGCATCTTGAAAATTAGACAAATTTTCATCCAAACTTACATTACAGTCTATCTAGTTAGTGAGAAATCTACATATTTCGGATGTTGGTGAGAGGGATGAAGAGAGTAAGAAACGGCGAATATCATCTGGCGAGCTTTCGTCACAGATATTGCAACGTTGTTCACCATCAAATATATAGATCTTTCATTTACTGAGCGGTCTGCAGAAATTAAATTTGGCAACTCTTCTCTGACTAATTACTTTTTGTTTTTTTTTTAAATATTCGTTCTAAATTTTAGATAAGCCTCTCGAATCCAAAATTGCTTATTTTTCTGTAGGATGGACAGCAGTTTGAATACTTACAGAATAATCAACATATATTCAAACGCACATCAAAATGTAGTTTTATTTGTATTTTTTTTTTTGTTCGTAAAAAATATAATTTATAAATATTTAAAGCTTTGTAATCGTCACAAAACAAATATATATGTATACATATATGCATTGAAAAATATTGGCAATTATTCATTTTATTTATTGCCGACCTCACAAAGAATTTTAAAATAGTAATTTAAATTTAACAGGAAAAAATTTATTAATTATGTACGTTTTAGTGCTAAAACTGAATGCTGCAGATAGTCTTCACATTTTATTTAGATAACCAATTCATCACAAAGCTTATATATTTTTTTAAAAATAATCAACAGCAAACAATAATACATATATATTATAATTGCCGCACATTTGGCTATTGTTGCAATGTTGCACGGCATTGCAGAGGGATCCGTCAATAATATGCGGATCATACGCTGCCACGCTGCCAGCCAAGCCTGTCCATCCAGAAAGGAGGCAGCAAATGCAACAAACGGTAAGTGAATTTGACACCTTAATTCTTTGTAATAAGCAATCATGCACATGCACAAAAAAGAAGATTACCAGAGGTTTAGCGCCATATTGATTAGTTATTGATAGATTTACGGTATAATTAACTAAGTTCTTCTGTTCATTTAGTTCTACTGTACAGGTATAACATTCGCATATTGCGTGCCTAATAACATAATCAAATAAATAGATTAGAATTACTGATTTGTGACTGTAGTTTTTTTTAAAAAATGATGAAGTAACTTAATCCAACAGTACAACTGACTTAAATTTGGCAACTTTGTTTAAAAACTTTATTCAAAGTTAAAGTTTTTATTAAATTCAAATATTCTTTTATATTATAACTAACATTTACAGTTAGTATTTCTAAATATGTTTTGATAAGTAAATAATAGGTTTTAATTTTTTTAAGGAGGTGCGGTTTAAAGTGCACGATCCGAAAGCTCATTTCAAAGGAGGAACGTTAGAGAATACGATCAATGGCCGCGCGGATGAAGAAGCAGGACCGCCAGCCGCTCAACATCTAATACATCCGACAAAAGATTATAACAAACTATATGGCATAACGCCCAGCGATATTGACAAATATAGTCGTATTGTCTTCCCCGTTTGCTTTGTCTGTTTCAATCTAATGTATTGGATTATATATTTGCACATCAGCGATGTAGTCGCCGACGATTTGGTACTACTTGAAGAGGATAAATAGGCCCAACAAATATGACGTAAATCGCCAAAAACCGCGCCCAGAAATAATGCTCACTATTATAAATATACAAAAAAAAAAATCTATATTATGCAATTAAACAGTTAGTTTTTTTTTATACTCTACAGAAATTACATTCTCAAGATACATACACACAAACACCATACAAATTCTCGTATATATTACATGAGAAATATATTTGAGATATAAAAAGAACAAAAGAATATGTTTTCAATAGAAAATCCGATGCGTCGGCAGCTCACTGGACAGTTACTTTTACTTCCCGCCCATGTAACATCTTAAAATATTTGATATATTCTCGAAGGCGCCAGTGCTATAAAAAACAAATACAAAAAGTAATGTTAAACTATTTTTTTTTATTATTATTATTTAAAATAAGTTGTTTTATTCATCATAACTAAGAAAAATTTAATATTTCTAGTAAAAAAACAAAAATAATAATAGGAATAAAGTTTAAATTATGGCAATAAATATACGAAATAAATCCAGAAGACGCACATGAATTAAAAGAATAATTATGCGAAATACCATGGCGCAGTGTCTGTTTTTTATATAGAGATGTAACATGACTACATAAACATTTTGACACTTTATCATTTTTAAAAAAATATTCAAATAATTTTAGATTTAAAGCAGCAAGATTGCCTTATTTGGATCAATTAAACAGTTATGGGGCAATATTTATTTTAATTTAAACTTGAAAAAAAAAAATAATCTAAAACTTAAAAAAATAAAAAAGTGTAAAGGCTAAAAATAAGAAAAGAAGAAACTGATACTTAAGACAAAAAAAATAACAAATTCTAAAGTAGAATGTAGGTTGACTATTTTATATCAGCGGCCAAAATAAAAAAAATAAAAAAAACAAAAAAACAAAAGTAGTGGCATAGGCCATAAAGCACACTCGTTTGGTTTTATTTTTGAAAGTAAATAAAATTATATATGTATATGTATATCTTCTGTTAAAATTTTAAAACTACCTTCATACAATTATGAGAACTATTAAAATAGAAAGCAGAATAACTATTTCCTACAAATTTCCTTACAGATGATTGAAAACAAAATTGTAGATAAATCTTCGTAACTTAAAATGCCACTATAAAAATCTTATCCGGGCAGTTTAAGAAACTGTGTTTATATCAATTTATCATTAAGTTTTGTTGTAAATAAAATTTTAAATAATTTTACGCATTAAGAATTGTTTAAATATGTTGGTCCTCTAAGGAATAAAAAGAAAAGTATATTATTAGTTGGTTTTGTATTAAGTTTTGTTGTTACAAAATTCTAAAATTTTATTATAATTAAGTCACTTATAGTGGTTGTATTTATGATTGTTATTCTAGTCATATCAGTTTTAGTAATTACAAAAAAATGAGATTTTTTTTTAATGGTAAAAATAAGTCCTTGAAGAGATGCCGGATGACTAAATAAAAGATTGGATAATGAATGTGAAAAAATTAATTTCAATTATTCTGACTGCTCCCAACAATTAAGAAAGTCCGGATTTTTCTATTTTGTTTAAAGTAAGCTATGCACTTTCATTACTATAATTTTAATAATGGGATTGGAATTCTTCTTTTTTTCACCAACTCTTTGCCAATAGTTTCACACCTTTAAGGTACATCCCTTTGGGAGTCCAATACAAACCATTCAAAGGCCGCCTCTCAAAAAATAATGTTTGCAAGGAACAGTTTGTTCTTCTCAATAACAAACTTTATACGAGCAACATGTATAAAAGTTTTTTATATTTTGAACACTTATGATTTTTGTTCTGAGGCATCATTTTGCTAGAATCAAGTATTTTTTCAAGCTCGACCATAACCGAACAGTTTAATGCCATTCCAAGTCTTCCTTCAACTACTCACATCAAGATACGCTATGTGAGAGGGAAACTGGAATGATGCTATCCTGTTGGGCTAGGGATTTTTTTGTTAAGATGATGCTTGGGAATATAATGGTCTGAAATGATGATAAATAATTTTCCACATGCTTGTCCTAAGCAGTTAAAGTTTTTCAAAAATTAAAACGAACGATTTCACATTAAGAGTAGTTATTGAAGTTAAAGCTAAAGTGAAGCTTTATCCCATCCAATGAAGCATATTTTATGGGATTTCAAGGCTGATTACTTAATCATTTCCAAATTGATTATTTTTATGTTAAAAAAATTGCTTAATAAATGTGGTTCTTTTAATGATAAAACCAAAAAATGTAAATTATTTTAATTTATTTCTTTCTAAAATGGAAAACATTTTTTTAAACCATAAAAAAAAACTGTGATAAATTATTGTTTTAAAATATTTATCAATTAATTTTAATAATTTTATGAACACAGTTTCTATTTTAAAAAAATGATTCGAAGGCAAGTTACCAAAAATATACAATTACTGTACATTGCATACAATCGGGACTGATGCATAGATTTATTCGTGATAATAATTTTAAAAAATAAAATAAAAAATATGTTGATAAAAAAAAATATATAAATAATTATAAATATATATATACATATAAATATTAGGGAAGTTATGTTTCATAGTATGTATTTGTAGTACATATGGGATGAATGGTGATATTAAAACAAGGAAATGATTATTATAAAACAAATTAATACAAAATAGGTCCAAATGTATGAATGACTGAGTATGATTGACATTGTAATCTCGCTACATTATACATATATATACAAATATTAAATATAAATTTTTTAAAAAATTAAAAGAAAGGCAAAAAAAAAAAAGTGCACAATTTAAGTTGGAATCACAATTAAAATGTTTAAATTAATAGAGATAAACAACACTGCACCGAGATATTCCCTGATTATTGCTATAGAAGTTTTCTTAAAAATATAAATATATATTTTAAATTTTTAATTTAATTTTGTTTAACTTATTACTTGAAAATTCTAGAGCATTTTATAAATTAATAAAATTGTATTCTAAATTTAATTAACAATAAATGAAGAAGGCACCTTTAACGGTTATTGAATTTTAGTACCGTGGTGCTCCCTCCTACAATAATAATAATTTAAAAAAAGTAAAAATATGTAATAAAAACTTATTTCAGGATGTCCTTTACAAAATGACACAATAGCTAACTTTTCTTGAACGGAAGCAAAAGATAAAAAATTGCTAGATTAACGATATTTCTTTAAGCCCATAAGAATTGCACTAGCGTAAGGATAAAATTAATGCATTTTCATTCCATTATAAAACGACACGTAATTGCAATATTAATTCAGAAGTGTTTCATTTGTTCTGGTTTGTTAGGGTTGGGAAATGAACATCGCATTGTTGTTTTGGGAAGAAGTAAAATATTTCTTTAAAATATTAGACATTATGGTGTTAAAATCTTCCACCCAGTTTCCACACTTATAGCTCTAGAAAACTATCAAAGCTTTCACTAGTTTAAAGAGTGAAATGGGAAAAATTCAAATGAATTCAGTTATTTAATTTAAAGGAAAGAATAGACCTAGAAAAAAATATGTCTTATTTTGATAGCAGCAGCGGATTAAAAACATCTCTTTTTTTTTCTCGCTTATTTGTACTACAATCAGCGCACTAAGTAACGATAACAGTGAACAGTAGAATTAAAAATCCTAAACACTGAGATTTTGGTGCTCCCCAATTATATGTGAATCCATAATATAAACAATAAGAAAACATTAAAATTCAATTCAACTACTTCAACGAATTTGAACAAAACACAGTCCAAAATATAAAAACTTAACGAAATGCAATACTTACAAAAACTAATGTAATTTTGTATACTTCCATTGTATATTTGATTATTTGAACATTTTTTCTTTATTTAGTTAAATTCTGAAAGTTATCGACCTGATTCTAAAAACTAATTTTGTGTATCACACCTTATAAGACATTCATCCCTATTTGTCCATGTAGTTGATCTGTGGGATTTTTAATGTATACTTCATCCGGGAAAATGACTATAAATAATAATAATTGCAACTGTGCGATTTTTAACTATTAATGTCAAATGTAAATGAATGCCTGGGACTCAGTTTTTAAACTACTCTCTTTTTTTCTTGATGAGATTGTTTCTAAGAGTAGGTTGTGTAAAAATAATGTTCACCATCTTCTATGATCTCTTTCAGCTGTAAATAAACACTTTATTAACAGTCATTAATAATTAAGTAATTACTACAAACTCAGTTTACTCAGTGAGATCGTCGAATGGTTCCAAGACCATAGAAAGAAGGAAGAAGCTTTGGAAAGAATCTCATGAAAAAATTAGTTCATCTTAAGGGCTAAATGTGTTTTTCTTCAGGAACTTGAACACTTTTTCTAAAAGAAACACAGAAAATATGAAATATTTATCTTCCAGCATTTCCTTATGTTTTGCTTCTTAAAGAAATGTGGCAGTTGAGTATTTTTTAGTTGGGACACTCGATGTGTATATATAAAATAAATTGTTATATATATATAAATACATAAACACACCTATAAATGCTAAATAAACAAAAATTAGAAAAAACTGAGGTTGTGAAAGACTGGGGGTAAAGATGATTATTTAATTCACAAAATAATATGGACACTATAATGCAGTGATAAAAATATTCCATTTATATTTTGTCCTGTCATTTTTTTTTTATTTAATAGAATTATAAAGTATAAACAACCCTTATTATATTTAATTTTAACATTATTTGATTTAAATTCATTAGGATTCAATGCAATATAGGTAGATGCCAATATTAATGAAAACAAAGTAACCAAGTAGTAGTGTTATCCTAATTGTATATACCATATGTAAATTAGACCTAATTAATGTCATAAAACTAAATAGCAGGTAAAAAGGGAAGCTTTCAAAAATGAGGAATTCAGGAGTTAAAAACCGGGACCTGTGTTTGAACATTAATTTATTCTGTAATTTTATTTCAAACGATGAAACAATGAAAATTATTAATTTAATATTTATATATAGAGATGGCGATATCATTTACCAATCTCACTCTCAAAAAAAAAAGTTCAATTGTTTATATTTTAGCATTTAGGGACCATGTTATTTCAAATTAAATAGTTTTAAGTGTTCAATAAATATTAGTATATGTTTTATCATTCAAAAAAATAAATAAATAAGTAAAAATAAAGATGAATGAATTTTAAATTATAAAGTGTGAGTACTTTGGGTCAGATATAGCAAAAGTCAGAACATATGATGAAAACAAGGATTTATAGATTTGTCCACTTCATTCTAAAGATTCTAGATTTTATTCAGTGAATGCCGGATCCATTTCCCATTTAGGTAGGTCTCAATAGATCTACCACCAAAAACTGAAGAGAGATAGAATTGATACGAAATTAGATTGGTTTATTTCGAATGTTCAAAAAATTATTATTTTGCTATTTATTGTACCCTTTTAATCGTTAAAATCTTTAAATAATTATTTTCCAATTAAGTCTTCAAAGGTAAATTGAGGTAACTAATAGCATGTTATCTTGGTCGAAGGATCTAGCTGTGAATAAATAACGTTATTGGAAAATGAACGTACATTAATAATACATATATTTGATACGCCTCTCACTCGTAATTAGAGACATGGTTTCGTTGATGAACTTCCTCTTGTTTCTTGATAAAGATTGAGAGTGAGCCGAAAGCCTGAAGCAATGCATAAGAAGTAACTTAATTTTAAATCTAACGTGCCACATGAGCTATTACTTCATAATCAAACGAATATATAAATGGCCCAAGTAAATTTCCTTTGCGCATATTATCCCTGCGATAATCACTTTGTATGATTATGTTCAATGAGTATACGCTGATATCCAATAATTCTCTTGTGCCTCTAGTTTATAGAGAAATAAGTTATTTTTTTCTTCGTTCTACAGTGCCGTCTAGATCATATTCAACCTTCAATTCCAATAAACTTTTGAACTTAACGATGATCGCATATTGTTCATGAATCATGTTCCTCTTCCCACTCTTTGAATTAGGTCCACTGGGCGCTTCGATAAATTGAGATTCCTCAGCGATGTTCGGAGATTTAACACTACCTATTGCGTCTTCTGTTATTCTTGAATATAATTTAAAGTGTATATTTCTTCCTCTTGTATTCGTAACTGTATAGACCATCTTTTTGTACCTACTTTCACTGTTAATGTCCTTGAATCATCTTTCTTAATCTAATTAACTCACTTACTAATCCAATTTTAGTTGAATATCTTTAGTAGTGTGAGGGCAAATTGTCATCATCTATCCTACATAAACTCTTTGCTCAGAAAAATTCAATATTATTTCTTGCTTCTAGTTGATTATCCTAAATAATCAATTAACGGATATCCTCCGATCGAAGATACTTTAGCATTTTTATTTAGCGCAGCCTCCTACTTTTCAAACTTGAAATAGCATGTCCCTGACTAAAACTTATAGAGGGATAGCTCTTCCAACACAATTAGCATCAGTCAGTAGATCATCACATACTTTGTGGTCTTATTCTTGAAAAGTTACGAACAAAATTTGTATTTCCCTGACTTCATTCCCTCGTGCTGTTTTGCAAAAACATAATAATTGTTTTAATAGATTTGGATGCGATCAACGCCCATTGATTAGTAAATTAAATGAAGTTTAACTCATTTAACGTCATACGATTTGCTTTAGAGTGGAGGGCTCTTCTGTACTATGCACTCAAACTGAATTTACCTTCTGATCGAATATTTCCCAGTCAGTCACCTGTGTAGGATTTTCTAGTTTCTTCGCACTTTCGTTCTCTTAAATCCAAGAACGTACATTATGAAAAGAGCCTTCATTTGAATTTTCTATGTGTCGAAATTTTACCGCTCTGTAGGCACAATGCGCGCAGCAGTAAATTCCATTATTTTCCGAACAAAAATTCAAAATACACTTTGTTTACTATTAAAAATAAAAAATTAATTTCTTCTTATGAAGTTATTTTATATAAAATCCGTATAGTTAAAAAAAGTCAGAGAAAAATAATTCACAAGATAAAAATTAATGTTAAAGTCAACATGAATATATGAAATTTTATTTAAAAATATATAAACAAAACACATAAATACCAAAAGTAAGTTTCTTTACTTAGATACAAAGCGATAAAAATACAAATACATTATATAATATAGGTTATACGACGTTATCCCGAACCAACACTCACTTGTGCTTTTGCTTTTAGATTCTTCCAGATCCTCAGTTCATTGAATCATCATGTCTTATGAGTGAGTTTATTAAATATTTAAGGGATGAAAAAAGGGTAAAGTTTTAAAGTTTTTTCATTTTAAAAAAGGTTTGGGCAAATTCTCAGGTATCAAGGAAGCTTCTCTCAGGAAATGCTGAAAAAGTAAACATATGTTTGGGACACCATTAAAGTGTATATGTGCACAGCATGTAGTTTTGCGTGAAGTTTTGAATAATAATAGATAATAATGGATTCCATCTAGAAAACCTCCAGGTTATACACCAGTATAAGCCTCAAAGTACTTATTCGTTCCTGTTCACTGTACTTACGAGTATTTTCTAATCCCATTGCTTTGCAGCATGTTCCATTTATGAATGAATGAGCTTTCTGTGAGGAGTTGGTCTCAGTGAAATCAAACCTTGACTGAAAGAAGACTGGGGACTCTACTGACTCAGTCAGTACCAGCTGGGCTCTGCAAAAATTCAAAATTCCATTGATCCGACATTGATCTTTAGCCAACACCTACACCTTCTTTAAATGAATCCACCTGTTAAAACTTCCCCTAAAAATGTGAATGAAGAATTTAGTTCCTTCTACTGATCTACTTCTTAGGAGCATTTATTATCAACACATCCTCCAAAAACAAAAAGAAGCAAAAATGTGTAATTTTAAAGCTATTGAACTGTAGTTTTACTGCCATCAAATATATAGGGTACTTTTTAATTTTTAAAATCACTTTTATGAAGAATATCTAGAGAATGTGTTAAAGAAAAAGTTTTATTATTTAAACATTCATACATCTTTTATATTAAAGTAAATAAGAACAAAAAGTTTTCATTAATTTTTTATCGAAAATTATTGAGAGTGTCATTGGAAATTGCATTGAATTATAAAAATTGAAAAAACATTTACGTTGATAATAAATAATTTTGACATAGAATATCATAATAAATAAATAAAATAAAAACAGAGATATAGCTTGTATATATACTAGATATTATGTTTATATAATAATAGAATTTTTCAAAAAAGTCAAAAAAAATATATATATTAAAAAAAAATCTAAAAAAGTGAAAAATTAAAATTTAAGGTTTTTATTTAAATATATATATATATATATGTGATAATATTTTAATGAGATCCAAATGTTTAGTTAAATTACAACATGGGGTTACATCAAAAAACAAATTAATGACAGGATATCCGTAGATTGTAAAGAAACAAGAAAAAATAGTTTTATAGTGGTTCCTTATGGTTTGTTCGTTTTTTATCTCTTACTCAGTCTATCTCTCTCTATTAAGTTACAAAAGCAAGTATCAGGAAAAAATAGAGAAAGAAAATGTATAAATGGAAAATAGTAGGAAAAACCAAAATATTTCTTCTCTGTGAATAGAAATAATAATATGTCAAATTAGTTTCACATTTTTCCAAAAAGTGAATGAAAATAAATTAAAAATAGTATCTATTATGTCATTAAACTTGACGTTTAAAAAAAACAAAAAAAAAACGTGTTACAGATGGATACATTCACCTCTGTAGGTTATACAAATATATATATATATATAAATATAAATATATAAATAAATATAATTTAAAATTTAAAATAAAGAGATGAAGCAATACATCTCTCCTTCCTTCCTATTATATGCTCTGTAAATAGTGATTTTTGTATTGATATGTATTAATATATATATATGTATAAATACAAATAATATACATACGTATATATAAATTACTCATATATACATATATGTGTGTGTATATTATTTTTATGCTTCCTTTTTAAAGGAGGTAAATTAAAAGGAAAAAATAAATGTATAGTAACAAACTCAATTAGGCTTGTTGTAGCTAGGGGGCTCTGTAGGGCATCGAAACAAAATGAGAAAAAAAAAATACATTATTTTTTTGATTGGTAGGAATCAATCAAAGGTATTTGAATTTCGATTATTCTTATGCGATTTTTATTTCTTTGTTTTTTAAACTAATATATGAAGAGTAGGAAAAATAAAATAAGACTTTTTTGTGGCAACTTTAAGAAACATTTTTTTTATTACAGTACGGAAATTAACTTGTGAAGAGATCTTCTCTTTGAGTGGATGGAAATTTAAATATGATTTATTAGAGTTGAGAAATATGACGAGGGAATTAGAGAGGCAGTACATTCAGACTAGTTATACTCTTTCTTCGTCAGACGGTTTAACGGTTTGAGAAAAAATGATCTCGCGTTATCCCTTCAAGCGGTTGTAAAATCAACAGTCTTAATAGTTTAATTCTCAAAAAAGTTATTTTTGTGCAAAAAATTATTAATAACCCCTGGTTAACCTCTTATGATTGCTTCACTAATATTTTTATTTCAATAAAATTTGAAAAAAAAAAATCGTAATTTTGATTACAAAAAATAGAAAATCATTTGGTCTGCCATTTAAAGCGATTTCATGCCATCTGCCAACTTTCATAGCATCTTTATTTTAAAGTTTAGCGGAAGTGCCAAGATTATTGCCAGCCATAAGTCTGTTTTGTTGTATTTTTGCACATATTTGCTAAGTACCATTCGAAAATTGAAAATTAACCAAGTACTTTTCCTATAGGAGGCATCTTCGAAACATGTTTCTCTTCAGCTGCTAACCAGATTTAAAGACTTGCACTTACTTTTTTCATGACGTTCTATTTAATTTATAGAAAAGTACCCACGCCTTCCGAAATTCCCAAGAAAGGTGCTCCTCAAAGATTGAAATAGTCTGGCCAATATCGTGCTAAAGGAGAAAGCGCTGTCTATAACCGTCATGCAGGCATCGTCAGGCAATGTTCTGCATCTGTAACGCTTTATGTATCGGGACAACTGCTTAGCGTGGTAAACCCTTTCTAAGCTTTTTCCAGTAATATTATCTAGAAAGAATCTAGTAAGAATCTAGCCAATAGCACTTTTGCTAGGTGACCACAGCAATTGTGCTATCTACAAAGGAGATTCAATTTGTCTCCATGTACTCAGTATAAAAAGATTTCAATTCATGAACTTTTGTTTTTACAATAGTATGAATAACTTTAAAAGATATTTTGCAAACTAGGAGGAAGGTATGGGATATTACTACCGTTAAACACATTCATACCAAAAAAACCTTTACTGCTACTCAATCATAATTTCATTTCTCTCCAATCAAAGAAGAAATTTGTCACTGTGTTAATTAACTTAACCTTAACTTAAAAGTATCAAATAAAACAATATATTTTAAATAAGAACAAAATATGTAAAACAATTCAATTTCATTATAGATTTACTTTTTTTTCTTTTTTTTTTTACATAATTTTAACTAAACCATTGGTTTCGGGTTAGGCCTGTTGTGTGGACTATTTCTATTTACCATGTAGATCTTTCATTCATAAAAATGTATTACTAAGAGAACAATGAAGTATAAAATTTAAAAATGTATCAGCTGTATTCATAAATTCGTAGAATAAATCTAGAAGACGAAAATTAAACCAAAACAAAAAGATTTAAAATTTAATAAATAGTAATAGACTATGCAAAGGTCTTTAAGAATTTCAACTTTGTACAATTACTGTTTTTAACACTTAAAAAAGAGAATAATTTCATTAATTACTTCTAAGTTCACCCAAGTCATTCAAATATTCACTGATGCTATTTTATTCATGTTTAAATAAAAGCATTTACCAGTATACTGAGGGCATTATTTTAAATTTATTTGTTCTTATTTTAATAAATAATTAATTGTTTTTATAAAAATATATTTGTATTTTTAAGTATGAATGGTGAATATTGAAAAAAAAAAAATTGAATTTTAAAAAAATACCTTAGATAAAGAAAAGGAAGATAAAAAGGAAACCAATCACTTGCTCAAATATTATAATTTTAATTATCACTCACACACTGGATGTCCATTTCGTGCAGGTGCTTGCAGTATATGTGATGGCTATACATAGCAATATTAGTTTATCTTTTTTGGTCACCTCTCAAAAGAAAGAAAAGAGAAAGAAATAAGAAACACTATTTTAACCCAATTAAAGAAAAAAAAAAAAAAATGAAACAAAACACATTTATAGGTATTGAAAAACCAGTATGTAGATTTTTAGTGTAGTTTATATATTATATATAATATATATATAAAATCATAAAAACACAAATAAACCACACTATACCAGCCACTTCCCTAAACACAAAACACATGAAAAACACGATTTATAATCAGGAAAAACTTGTAACCAAACTTATTACATATAAAACAAAACATGTTTTAAAAATGACACTCTTATAGTTAGGGGAAAAAAAATAATTTCCCCCAAAAAATAATAAGTCTTGTAATATACATTTACTTATTATTAAAAAAAAAAAATTAAAGGAAAGAGAAATACTATATTAGTTTACTGTAGGCAGATCCAATTTTCCTTCTAGTTTTGTTATCATTTTCAAAATCTTTATACCTGGACACATTGAGCAATCATCACTTTATCACAAATGTACGAAAAAATATTTAAAAAAAAGAAAAGAAAATGAAAGCTTGAAAGAATAATTTTATCACTCCCAAGTAATTTGTACAAAAGAATGTAAAACAAAAACAAAAAAAAAAAAAAACGAAAATTCAAAACAACTTTTTGTTTTGAACACTGCCACTTATTAAATCTTTTGCCAATTCACCACCATCTTTCTCTCAAAAAAATCAACTATTTGTAAAGTGTCTAAGGAGGATTCATCGTGCACATATTCAAGCTTTCAAATTATATATACATACAATTTATTTTGTTTACTAAATTAGAATGTTTCTATATAATTATTATTTAATAGGATATTTTCTTTGAGGGAACCTCCAAAAAAAACAAAAAAGAAAGAAAATCATTTGTAATGTAGATAGAAAAGAAAAAGTAAATAAAACTTAAAAGAAACAATAAGTTTTTAATAAATAAAAAAAAATGTATATACAAATTATCTACCAGTGTATAAAATTCCTGTAAAATTTTATTCATAAATCACACTTTACATATTATTTATTATTATTACACTATTATTATTGTTTTATGATTATATTTTGTGGGGTATTATGAGCGTTATGTAATGTGTAGACTGCTCATTTTTAACAAAAAAAAAATAAAATAAAAGTAAATAAAAAAATTAATATTCTAAATAAACAAGCATTGTCAGGTATTAACTTAATATGTATGAGAGAGACTAATGTTTGTCGTTTTTATTTCAATAAAAGTTAAAAATAATGAATGAGTGAATTTCATATAGCTTTTACCATTTAGTTGATTAGTTTTTTTTATAAACCTTTAGTTAAAAATATATAAGGAAAAGTTTGGTGTGAATATTCACACGACTATACTCGTATCTTACCTAATGTTCTAACTCACAAATTTTCTTCATTCTCTGAACGTTGGAAACATATTTAATTCTTGCCACATCGAATTTAGAAAAGAAATATTTCCAGCTATAGATTTATGTTTGTTTGTGAGTCACCGTCCTAAATTTTAACTAAAATCGTAGAATCCGTTTGTGAGAAAATATAAAAAAAAATTCACTTTCGGTCAATGATTTTCATTCAATCTTGAATTTGTTTCTAATAAACATTATTTAGGTAGTACTTTGAAAGTACCCTCTCTCGCACAAGTACACTTAATAGAATTTCTCTTGAAAAATGTTTCAATGTGCTTTATATATGCAATGAACATCGTGAGTTTTTTAAAAAAACTTTTAAACTATTTCAGAGAAGATCCAGAAACTTGAATGAATTAATTCTTTTAAAGAGGTGATTTTAAAGCATTCTCATCGCAAAGTTATGTTACTTCCAAAGAAGATAGATATCAAAACGCATTATAATATTTGAGGTTTCTATATTTAATTTTTAAAGCTAGTATTCGCACCTACACATAACTTTTTTAAAACTACTATTTTGGACTGAAGGGACCTCAGAACTAATATTTTTAGTGTAAACTGAATTTTTGTAAACCAAGTCAGAATTTGAACAAAAATTTGGAATTAGGTGCGGAATTTTACAATTTTTTACTATTAAAAAATTATTATATTATTACATAAAATATGCATTTAAGGGTCCGTTATCTCCAAGTTAAAAAAGAGCAAAGAGAAATAGAGGAGGATGCAGATCTAAAAATGAAAAAGATAAAATTTCGATAAACAAACATGATAGCAACTGGAATTTAGAAACAAAAGTAATGTCAATAGGTTCTATTTTATTCTTTAATAACATAGGATTAATATGTAAAACAAAAGCCAAAAATGAAAATGGTCTGGTGTTCTGCCCTCTTCGAAGTTTGCTAACAATGTTCGTTTTTCGGAGTAAGAACCTTGAAGGTGCTTAGCGAACAATTCTATTTTAAAAATTGGGCACTGTCAGCGAAAATAATCTAATTGGAAAAGTGCTAGAAAAAAAATAGAACTTACAAAGAAAGTAAAAGCCAAAATGCAATAAAGTATCAAACTATAGTGCTTTAAAAAACACCATTGAATGCAATCAATGAATATTGTCACTGGAATTGTAATTTTCTTCTACTAGCTAATTTTTATTTTAGTTTAAACATATGATCATGATGTGAAACAATTTTTAGAATTCTGAATTGGTTTTTTTTTAAAAAAAACAAATCAACTACATTTAAGAGATTCCAAATTTAAAAAAAGGATGAACACTTAATGAAAAAAATAATTTATTGTGTAGGGTTAAATCTTTGATAAGCATTGCGATTATATTCTAATTCTTATAATTAAGTAGTTATAATATTTTTTTTCTAACTGAGAAAAATAAAAAATGAGGCTAGTAGACCCAAAAGAAAGGCTGGCTTATCTTAAAGAGCTATTAAACGAAGAAAGCACAGAACGCATTAATTATCCAACATTTCATGAAATTCCAACTCAACGGGCAGTAAGTATTGCACAATGTATTTTAGAAATGAAAGAGTTGGGAGGAAAAAAATTATAGTCATGAAAAGAGTGTTTCTTGGTGTTAAATTTTTAAATGTTTTAACTTTATTTAGCCAAGAAATAGAATAAATTTGTATCTGAGACTTAGTATCTATAATATATCTCACCATTTCAAATTATCTCAATGCTACTCAACAGATCAAAATAGGTACTTCACACTAAATATACCTGTTAAACCGAAAATGATATTTCTGAACTAAGACTAGCCTCACTCTGATCGGTCTGTTTCGATTATAATTCCATTAAAAGCGCCGAGACGGTGCCATATTCAGAGACTTTAATAAATTCTTTATTTTATGCAGCACTGCGGACCTAATCACATTATAAGTCTAGAGTACGATTTGTGGAGTAGCTAAGAAAAGATCCTTCCTTGATATAAATCTATAAATGCAAGTGGATTTACCCTTTTTAATTTTCGTAAGCATCAAAATATAAAGTAGTTCCGATTCAGAATAAATAAAATAAGTATTCTTTAGCGGTAGGGTCATTTGGGAAAAAGGACTTATTTATGGGGAAGCTGAACTTTAGATCCAGCATGTTGAACTTTAGAAGTAATTTGTTGGAAACAGTATTGAGCCTACCAAATGTAGGCTTGGCTCTCGTATATTTGTAACGGATGGTAGTAACTTGCACAGCATAACGTGCATTATATCGGTTGAAGTGTATTAAAAGTCCCATCAGAACTACCATAAAACAAGGCAGGCTGGATACCTTATTTTTTTTTTTTTTAAGACTGAAGCAGTTAGTGACGTAAGATTAGTTTTATGGACCTGATCAAAGAGACAAAATGAATCAATCAATATGTTTCCTTGGGATTTCGCAATTTTTACATCCTCCTCTATCATCCACTTGTCGTCAAAGTTAAAGGAAACAAAAGATTACAGCCTAACAGGGGTATGATGTTGCTCCTTACTTTAATCAATAATTTCCAAATCGCCATTTTACTTTAAACTAAGATGGTTTAAACTCTTGAATTACGGTTGGTGCCTCCTGGTACTGAGAGAGATATCTACTTACCAACTAAGGGAACCTTATTTTGTGGGGTACCAAGATCTTCCCTATGACCTTCGGTAATTAGTCTCCACTTCTCTAAAATCTGGTAGTTCACTTCAACCCTGTCGCGTTACTGCAAACTTGCTTAAGGATGGCATAATATTTTAGCTTTCTAAAGAATTTAAATTAAACTTTTATTTTAATTTTAGGTAGAATGTGGGGATGACATATCTTTAATTAACGTCAAAAGCAAAACATTTCTCTTTGATACGATGAAAAAGCTTCGTCTATTCGACGGACCAAAGGAGCTAACATCGATTAAGAAGATAAAAGCATTTCATGGAGAAATAATAGAGCGACTTAAAACATTATTCGAAAGTGTTAATTTTTATGAAACAAAGTAGGTAATTTGACATCAAATTATACACCAAGGATTTCTTATTTTTTAATCGAACCATCTAATTTTTTAAGGAAGCCGAGAAAGTTCTTAATAATTTGCCTGAACATTCAGAAAGCACATGATAATCGACCATCCTCGAACTTATTAATTTTGAATTAACAAAATATATATATATATATATATATATTAATAAAGATTCCTCTTGAATTTCCTACAATTATAGTCAAATAACTGATCATTTCAACCTCTGCAATGAAAGTTCTTACGAAAGTTCATCATACTTAGCATAAATCTAGACTTAACTAGCCAAGCAAGGGACTACTTCTTTGTGAAAAGTGAGATTAACCGTATAACTCTTTGTCTAAAAATAGGTATTCTCAGAATTTTAATTTAGTGTCTAAGTAGACACTATGATTTCAAAAAAAAAAAGTTAGCTGTAATCTCTAAAAGTAAAAGGTTTCTTTTCAGAGTGGTTCAAGGTAGCAGCTAACTTGTAGGATGTATTCAACGATTTAAATCGGTGTAATTGTCTCAAATATCTGTACTGGTGCATGTGTGAAGATAACAGGTAGCATTTACAAGGATAGAGCGGTTGGGAGAGAGGAAAAACCAAAAGAAACTGGGGAACTATTAAATAAGAAGATAATTAAACTATCATTGACTACATTTATTCACAATTTTAACACTATATAAATAATTTAAAATTATATGCCAGGCTAGTTTACTCCCGATATATTTCGGAGAAAAAAAAGGGAATCAGAGAGAGGAATCTCAGTCTTAGATTCTAAGGCATATGAATGAGACAGCCTTCAGTCAGGCGTACGTTTTTCACTCTATTTCCCTCCCATAAGAAACGCTTGCGCCTGGGGACGAAGAACTTCAAACTTAATGAATTCGTACGGTAGCCGGCTTATTTGAAATGGTCAAAGAATTATTTTACAATCGTGGTCTTCGAATTTTGTTTTTAGCTGATTAATTAAAACTTTGGTTTTTATATACATATATTACTGTTATATCTAAATTAGGTTACATTTTTGATTTTTATATTATTTTGATAAAAATACAATGGTGAATAGCTTACTCGATTGTGTAACGGTAGTTACAATGGAAAATATAATCTTCTTACAGCTATAAAGTATTTGATATAATTTTGGAGAAGAAAATGACTGTTAGAGACCTGGGAGTCATTTTTATTTAAGATCTTATTTTTATGATTTAGTTTGTACCAGTGCATCTCAGTATCAGTGCCAATCTAGGAATCCTTTCAACAGTTTCCAATTTTATGTTGCCCAGTAATAACTTTTATCTGCCACCATTTGAACAAAGATTAATTATGGATTTAATATTTCTTTAAAAATTATTTAAGTTCTCATTTTGTTCTTCTTTTAATAAAAAAGTATTGTTTGTGATTACTTATCCAGCACGTATGATCCACCTAAAATAAAAATGGTTAGAAGAATTCTTGAACAAGGTTATTTAGACGCAGCAAAAAGAGTGATTCACTTGATAAATATAGAAATTTCAGTTAGAACTACTCAAGGCGAATACTATAAAGAAAATACTGGAGATACCTGTCTTGAAAAAAATTTCGATTTAATATTAATATTTTTATTATTGTTTAAAAAAGCTGATAAATTAAAAAAATTGCGTAAGTTACTTGTTTTGTTTCAATCCTTCTATACTTATTTTAGGCAGTATATTATTTCATTATACTCGTAATATGGTGAATTTAAATTTTCACCTACTTCTAAGAATCAAAAACTTACTTTGTGGGATTGCTTTTTAACCGAAATTACGTAAAACTTTAGAACATCCTAAACGAAAAAATGCATTAAGCTGAAACCTGGTTTTCTCTTTTTTATAGTTTTTTTTTTTTAATGTTCGAAATCCTTAAAAAATAAATGTGACTTTACATAATTGGTTTCTGAACTTTAATTGAAATGATCTCAAAAAGGGCTGAACAATTTTCTTAAATAAGACTTGCTCACCTCAAATATCATAACAAATGAACAATCCCAATCAAGCGAAAAAAATTATTGAATAGGCAATCTTGATAAACCTTTAGCTTCTACGGAAATCGTCTTTCGGAATTTTTACTTCTAAGATATTTTTATTTTTTCGAACAACTGCACTACTTTACTTAACTCCCCTTTTTTCTCATGTTCCTGATAACATTAATAATCTATCATAAATTATGAAATTTTAACTATCCTCTTGAAT
Organism: Rhodnius prolixus; assembly: GCF_049639745.1. Taxonomy (NCBI): domain Eukaryota; kingdom Metazoa; phylum Arthropoda; class Insecta; order Hemiptera; family Reduviidae; genus Rhodnius; species Rhodnius prolixus. The sequence goes on from NW_027411592.1 coordinate 21,840,188, forward strand.
CGTCGAATTCATCTCTTTCCGTTAAAGAGGAAGTTGTCTTGTGACAATTGCAGCGCCTATAACTTTTTATTATTTCTCGTCAAAAGTTATAGGATAAACCAGATTTAAAACATAAAATTTGTTCATATCCCCACAATGAGTCTGTTTTAGGTTTATTCAGTGCACTGGGCGATTGAGTCACCATGCTCCTTAGTGTCCTGTTGCTACTTTACTAGTTTATTGTACTACTATCCGGAAACTCTTAGACGGATTTGTTGGTCTTGAAGCCCCGGTGTCTTTATGAGGTGAGCGTTGGGCGGGGAACAATGGGCATTTTTGATTGCCTGCGTTCCTTTCCCTTTTTGGAGGAACCGCTATTTTAATATAACCTACTACTATCTACAATGAGTCTTTAAGCATATTTTTTAATTTCTTATTATTATTATTTTTCCCCGGCGCATTGATAGCTTGGACATTAGCGCCGTCTCGTCACATAAAAACCTCTCGTAAAATAAAATAAAAATAATTATTTTTTCAATTATAATGTAATTCTGATCTTTCCTTCTCTTCAGCATTTGATTCAATAATACTTCATGAAATTTGATACCTATTGTTCAAAATTAACAATTATTTGAATTCTTCAAACGTCATACCTTGTACATATGAAATATGAACTTGAACATTAAAATACAAAATCCTCTACATTTCGGCACAAAATTACATATCATTAAAACGAATAATCGGATCATGATTTAGCCAGATCTCAGAAACCGAAATAAAGATTAAAACTTATAAACGAAATAGCGATTTCAAGTTAAAGTGAAATGTTAATACATAAGTTATCCTTCAGTAATGCCTGATTGGTTCATACATAACAAACTAATCATAAAGACATTTTCGTTAAAAACTCAAGGAACTCAAAAAAGATTTTGCACGAGATCGTAACTTATTTATGTTATATATACTGTACACATTCTAGCAAAAAGAGAAAACAAAAATTAAAATAAAGGATTTAAGAAATGTCGGATCATTCCAAAAATCTTTCATGTTGTACTGTGAGCTTTTGATTGAGTATCATTGAGTATCATTCACCAATTAATTTTGCTCAAAAGAAAAACTAAAGGAAAACATAATTAAATTACATCTTGTTACAGTCAGAACCTTTAGAAAAGTAAAATTTGAGAACTATGTTTTATATCAACTATTGTAACCCAAATTATTTTTTAAAAATTTTAAACTAATGAAATTTATATTTTCTTTCAGAGAAAGTGGAAGAAGTGACATCTATATACCTCTATCTGGCCATCTATTATGAGCGAGAAAACAACAAATGGTTATGGCTGGCATATGAATTGTACACCTTTGCTATGGATACCTGCAAATGTTACAATAAAGACCAAGGACTAACAGAGGCTACTGTGAGATATATGTTGGGAAGACTATGTTTTTTTAGAAGTAAGATTCATTTAGCATTTTACAATTCTCTTATGAAGAGAGTTTATTTAAAAAATCCCAGAAAATAAACTAATTGAATAAGGAATGGAGGCAGCATGTCTTCACTTCTTGTACTTGATATTAAATTCATTAGAAAACTTTAGCCGATGATTGTTTAAGTGAATTGAGTGGATTAGAGGAATGACTATGAATCGTAAGCTTAATTTAAGAAATTAACTGGGTAAACAGTTTCTAAATGCAATGCAAACTATATTATGTAAACTACACATATATTAAAACTGTCCGGTAAAAGGGTTGATCGTCAAAAACTGCACGAAAAAGCGTAATATAGTTTGTTCGTAATGATGTCATTAAGTAATTTACCTTAGAACTTCGTTGTGCTTAATTTTTACAAAATTAACCTTCCCGGTGTTGTATACAAAATCAGTGAACGGGCAAATAAAAGTAGAGAAGAGTATGAAAAAAATGTTTTCATTATCAACATGAGAGACTAGCTCATATCTTAACCTAGTTAGGCAGCTGGAACACCTCAGTGTTTTTCCTTCCACCTCCTGCAGTGTTACACTCTCCAAGGGAGATATACAACACTAGCATGTTGCATACTTCTAACTGATACCCCTTATCACTCACACGCTACACCTAGGGCCTGCAGAGTTAGTTGAGATGTGCAGCAACTTGGGTTTAGCGAACCCAAAGGTAAACTCGAGGTCCCCACCTCACCCTCTCTTACACCTTAACATCCTCACTTTTTTAGAAGATCACACACCCTGCACGAACATGTACACTCACTCGTTGACAGTTGGAGAATAAATATCTCTTCCTCGCTTGCCGTGGCGAGGCTTAGGGGCTAAGGGGGAAAAGAACATCCTGGACATTGAGGGAGACGATGACCTGCACGCATACGAGCTCAACACATGTCTTAAGCCTCGACTTCACCTGAGAGCCCCACCTGGAGGTAAGCCGTACTCCAGGAAAATGGCCAGAGAATACTACCTTAGGCGGAAGGGGGCACGGGGTCACCGGTAGGTAATTCGGTGCTGGAATGTTTTCCGTGGCGATGGACTATCTCAAGGTTTGATGGTCCACCCGGATAGTAACCATTTGAGCGTCCGTGGAGGCAGGACCACGAACCTTGACAAATCAAAATGATCAATCTCTTTTAGAGCCTTTCCCACCTAATTCCTTCAAATGCTATTCCTTCTCCGTACAGTCCACATACTATCCAATATACTACACCATTTCCCGATCTCCCACAAACTCGGATTTATTACGACAACTACAAGGTATTTTTGAAAGACAATTGTAATGTGACTATAATTATTGCTTTAAGAAACTTTGGTTTTCAAGTGAACAAACTGGATGAAGCTATTCAACATTTTCAAATTGTCTGCGGCTTAAGTGAAGGTAGATCTTGGTCAGCATCGGCATTCTCAGGAATTAAAGATGATTATATTTATCCGACTGCAAGATATATATTATACATATCACATGTTGCCATGGTATCAGAAAAAAAAGTTGAAAACCCAAAGGAAGTACTGCATCATTTACAAGAAGCACTAATCACTAGTAAGTAAATCTATCTTTTTTAAAAAACTAATCATACCTATCTTGGCTACCCACCTTTCTCACATCATAATAACACGATACACACGATCAAACAGACCTCATACATACTTATATGAATATTTTATCTTATAAAGTAAAAAAAAAAATCCTGGGGACATAATTTGTTTATATTATAAAACAAAATCGGAAAAGTAAATTGGTAGAGTCCCACACCCTTTTAATGAAATCTCTTGAACGTCTTAAATGTAATTCTATTTTTAAATAAGGAACTACAATGGAATATCTATTATATAATAATATGTACTCCAGTTATAATTTAGTGCCTATAATATGTTCTAAACCATATGCTATACTTAATCTCCTTAACAAAAACTTACAGTTTAAAATGTTAAGTATAAGGGTTGATTAAACGCCAAAAGGTACACAAATCAGCGAGTACCCAACATTTCATTAATACTTCATTAATATTTTAGTAATTCTACTGCATCAATTTTCATTAATATTTTTTAGAATTTATTAGATGTCACAGACCCTTATGCTGGCCATTTTCGTCTACAAAATATATGTTCAAGTAGCACTGTAGATTGACTGTAATATCTAGTTATTTATAATAATCAAATTATTAATTACAGGTTAAAAAGAAAAACGTTATAAAAAAAATAAATAAAAAATTTGAGGCTAAAAAATTCAAAACTTTTTTTTATAAAATACTTTCACCAACATACATCAATGATTTTGTTTATTTTATTTATTTATTTTTATTTTTAAATAAAAATCGTCCGTTTAAGTTTATTCTTCGATTAAAGTAATTGTTATTTTATGAAGTAGTCAAACGTTTATAATAATAGGTAATAATTATCTGGCTTTATCGCAAATAATATAGTTTTCTTCAATTACATTCTCAATCTAGGTATTCATCCCACAATGTTGTACATATGTAATATAAAGTAAATAAGATAAGCATATTTTTAGGACAGCTAATTATTCCAGTATTTTACTATAAGTAAAATTAGGGGGACAAAATTAAATTACAATTGAGAAATCAATAATTGTTGTGGAATAATCTACTTGTTATAACTGTGTGTTATTTGTGCTCACGAATATTTCGGTAAGACGAATTCAAGACAGTAGCCTACTCTAACTTTGTCTTTTTCTACTTTAACATGCATGTACGTATATGTGATTTATCATAATTATAACAAAAAAATATTATAAATGTAGTGGCCGGCGTAAGGGTCTGTGACATCTAATAAATTCTAAAAAATATTAATGAAAATTAATGCAGTAGAATTACTTAAATATTAATGGAAGTATTAATGAAATGTTGGGTACTGCTGATTTGTGTACCTTTTGGCGTTTAATCAACCCTTATACTTAACTTTTAAAACTGTAAGTTTTTGTTAAGGAGATTTTTGTACTTTTTGGATAGGTTTTCCTTTTTGTCTATTTTACAAAGTTACATATCTGCTTTATAGATTTTTTTAAAATTTGGACTAAGCAATTCTATCATTATAACCTGATAAGGTGTTAAGTCGGGACCGTAACTACCACTGGAGAGATCTTTTTAAAGAATGATTATAGTTGCAGTCCCCCAAACCATCCTCAATAACAAGTTTTTTGAAAAAGCGTTTTGAATAACATAGGAAGGTATTTGTACGTAAATAGCAAAATTAAACTGCTTTTTCAGTACTTCCTTTTAAGACGAGTAAGAAAAATAAACTACGATTGCAGTACTTCTCCCTAAAAGGCAAAGAGGCAAAACTTTTTTAATCGAACGACAATTCATTGATTTAAATCGGTTCACTCATTGATAATTTAAACGATTGCAGTACTTCCTCTTAATAGGAAGAAGAGCATCAGCAACGTAGAGGAGCTTTAACCACTTATTCGAGCTGAATTTTATCAAAATCGGACTAAGCGTTATAGAAATATTGGTAATAATAGTTTTAGAGGGAAGGGATTAGCTATGAGGTTAGCATACTGGACTCCCACGCGGAGGTCCCGGGTTCGAATCCAGCAGCTGACCCTTAGATTTTCTCTTCCTAGGAGCTTCTTACAGCTCACTGTCCGGAGGCCGGCAGTGCACTGGAAAAAGCTCCGGCCGCTAATGACCTCAGCTGTAGATGCGCCAAAAAAAAAAAAAAAAAAAAAAAAATAGTTTTAGAAAGGGCCTTATTTGGGTGGGGCGAAGTCCCCTCCTTATGAGGCACGGCGTCGAGACTTTTAAAGTGCAAATCTGTACAAAATTTCGATTCGAATGACACTTCATTGATGAAAATCGGTTCACGTGTCGATAATTTGAAACGATTGCTATATTTTCCCTTAACAAGTGTAAGAGCTGATCGCCGCTTTAATTTTACGTAGAGGAGCCCTACCCCTATCATCCTACCAATTTTTTATCAAAATCGGGCCAAGATTTACAGAGTAATTAGTAATAATAATTTTGGAGGGGGCTTTACATAAAGGGGGCTAACTCCTCTCCCATTCGATGTACAGGATCGAGACCCCCAAAAGGCACATCTATATAAAATTCCGAATCGAATGACACCTCATTCATGAAAATCGGTTCGCGCGTTTAGGCGCTACGTTGTTTACAAAAAAGGTAACAAGAACAAGAACAACAACAATTTCTGAAAATGCCGTTTTTGCTCATTTTTGGCAACTTTTTTCTCGAAACCTATTAGATCTGGGTTGTTGCAAAAAAATTACAGCTATAAAGGAGGGTTTGCCCTTTATTTTAAAGAAAATTTGGGAATTTTATCTTTTGTAGAAAAAAAGAAAAAAATTGTCATAGTTGGGTGTTTTTCAACATTACGCTTTTTCGTGCAGTTTTTGACGATCAACCCTTATACAACTGTCCTACCGGACAGTTTTAATAATGGAATATCTATAATTTAAAACACAACTTAAACGGCGCACCCAGAAGAGGTTAGGATGGAAGCATAAAACTGCTAACTATATACATCTCACAATTAACAATTAACTATATTATAATAATGTTTTAGATATTATTGCACGGAATGTGGAGAAGGCATTTAATTGTGTTAGCACTGAAATCACATATAAAAACTTATTAAATGTAACTTTCCTCAAGTATTCTTTGTTAAGAAACTTTTCTGTCTAATTAAAAACGATCTGAATAACTGAAAATTCACTGTTACTGTTGTTAGCCTTCCATCTGACTTGTAACTGGTGTTTCTATAGGCCCTGTTGTCTGTTTAGGGGCCTACCCTTTTTAATATATTTATCAATGAGCTCTCTAAGCTAAATATTAAAACTTGCTGAGCTCTCTACGCTGATTGTATAGTTTTCTTAATTTCATTGTCATAGCCCGCCATTCCACAATAGCATTTGATAAGAGCATTAATTTTATAAAAAAAAAAGAGGAGGATAAAACCAAATAATCAAAAACCTCTTCTGAACAGAAACTCTTAGTAGTTTCAATAAGAAATTATAATTTATGGCTCATATGTTAGCCCGGTATTATTATATGCATTTCCCACATGGTGCAATACTTGCGCTACTACCTACCGTAAACTGCAAACGGTAGTAAATAAATCGGGTCTTTTCCCAGATGGATACCGATAGACCACATACATGCTGTGCTAGATGTTGCTAGTGAATTACAACCGAAATGTTCATTTAGTCTTATTCGAAAAGTGTACACAGTTATATTACCAAAATCCTGGAATATTACAAAGACAGATTGCTGTACAAAACAAATATAAACAAAAGACTAAAGACCCAACTTGCTATATAGTAACTTTTTTCTTAATTAAATTTTGTTTTTGTTTAATAATTTGTAATATTAAATTATCTAAAATGACATTCTTCTTTTCAAAGAAGATAGGCAGTTGGCCTAAAACACTTCTTATATGCTGCATTTTTATATATTTTTAAATGAAAATTTTAAATGAAAGCACTAAATTGTAATCCGAGACACAGTCAGCGCCATAACAGCTTCTCATACTTAAGAATAAATGATCCATCTGATTTTTTAGTTTTGTTTACAATCCGTTAAGAGATTTCTAAATTACTTTATGAATCATTTTATTTGCAAATGTACAAATCTCAAGTTATACAGAAATCAATTACCCTTATTCCATTATCGTTATTTTCCTCGTCTAAACTATCTAACAAATCAGTAAAAGGATACAATCTAGAAGGAACACTTGACATGGATGGATATAAATGAAATAAACGTGCAATTAAAATATTACTAGTTTAGATATGTAATGTTCTACAAGTGCAGAAAGGATAGTAAATAAAATTAAATGATTATTTATATTTACAGATATACATCTGTTTGTTGGTTTTCTTTTTTGAAGTTTTTACCTTTTTTCAAAATGTTTCCAATTTTTTCTAGGTGCTACAAGGAAAGAATATTTAGAATTATTAATTCCTCTGGCCGATGCTTATAACAATGAGAACAATCCCAAAGATGCTAAAAAGTATTTAAAACAGTATGTAAGCATGTTGAGGAGTAATCAAGAGGGACTATCAGAAGAAATGTCATTATCAAATCCGGAATTGGCAAAGCAAGTGACACTGAGATTTTTTTATTACAATCTGTGGTAAGAAAATAAGTATTAATTCACATAATATATTATAATGAATATTTGGAGATCAACTGGAGAAACCGGATGTGTATATGGTTCGAGCATGATAGCTAAATAAGATTAGAAATTTCAATGATGATTCTCATATCATTATCTTTAAATTGATGCATTTATTCGAGGCTGAAATAGAAAGGAATGGAACTCTCACTTACCTTGTGTGGGTAGGAGCGCACGTAACATTTTAGGGAATGAAAGGGCAGCTTTGTTGGCAAGAAAAGGCACAGAAACTGGAACTGCTAATGGCGACTAGATTCCTATGCGTGAAGTTATGGCAAGCAGAAAATGTCATTTCACAATTTCTCATTTCCTGAAGTGCAAAATGCAGATTGGCTGAAATAAAAAATGGGTTTTTCCCAAAAACTCGTGTCAAATTATGATGACTGCAAGAAACACTCATACAGAATAGGTTCAGAAAGAATTCTTAATTGTTCAGTGTGTAGTGAAAAGAAAAATGTAGAAAATATTATTTTGAAGCACAAAAAGTTTTCTTAGAGTGTAAGGAAATTTTTCAAAGATCTCCCTGCTAAAATTAAGGAAATATGACTCAATCAATCAATCAATTTCTTATGATAGATGATAATTCGTATACATTCAAGAATAAAAAATATGTCTGCTATGACTGACAGAATCAACAATATTTTATACTTTTACTGAGAAATATCTCATATGTTATTGTACATAGTGCTTATATTAAGATGCATCCTAAATTTTAATGTGACTATCAATTAATTCATTCCTTTTTTAGTGAAGACAAATATTATGGTGCAATTGAATATTTGTATCATTTCTATAAGTTGGCCAAAATGCAAAAAGATATGCGAAGTGAAGCTTTTGCCTATAAATATTACGGATTACTGTTCTTGCAAAAGGTTTCCATTTATTTTACATTCATTTCTATTTTTCTAGGATTAATTTTAAATTCAACATATAATTGACATTATTTTTCAGGATTTTTTCTCATATGCCTATTGCTTATTAACTCACGCTACCAGAATGTTTATTTTATTAAATGATGAAAAAAATGAATTGATATTAAAATCTATTTTATGTTACTTCCAAAGTAAGTAATTCTTTTTATTTGCAGATTTGTAAACATTTTTATTTATATAATTGAGTAAAATAACCTCTTATTAAATTAATAAAAATAGCATCCAAATACAGAAATTGTATAATCTAAGTTCTAATTGTTCACCGACTTGAGTTAATTTGATGAACACCCATTTACGGAATCAATTTAAAGTTATCAAAGAGGTTCTCTCATGATTCTCTCTTAAGAAAATTATAAAGACTCTAACTTAAACATTAAAGGCAAATCACGAATTCCCGAGACATGTTTCATAAGCCACATTGTAAGAAAAAGAACATTACACTGAAATGCGTGTTTTAAAAGCAACCTTTCCCTTCCCCAAACTAGCCTAAAGAGAAAAAATTGTTTAAATATATGATGTTTTGAGAAAATTGCCACAGCAATTCATAATAAGAATACCATATAAGACGAATTCCTAATAAGCAAAAATTACTTGAATAATTTAGAAAATCTAAGACCGAATACGAACTCGGGATCTTCTGATGAAATCCAGTACGTAAACTGCTAATCCCTTCTAATGTCCCTTCCCTAGTAACTGCTTATTAATTTTATGTCTGTTCACTGGTGAAAATTTCAGTTTTAACGAAAAAACATTAAATTTGTTAAGCTATCCAAAAACTAATATGAAAGAGTACTTTCATGCTATCTAGCGGCTAACAATTTATCTTCTTTTCTGTAGATACTATAGGAGCTTGATATATATATATATTTTTTTTTAAATACTAATGCAATTTAAATTGCAGCTTACAGAAGTAAGGAACAGATTATATTTCAAAATTATGCTTAATATCTATCTTTATTTTACTACTTTTGAATCAACAAACATCCGTTTCATTTAAATGGACTGTTCATAAATTAAAGTTCAAATTGGAATCCTCACAAACGACTAAAAAAGCTGAACGCAACAGAAGTTACCGACTAATTTTAACAGTCTCTTACTAACAACCACGGTTGATACATAATATTTGAAAACTTATCTGTACATACGTATTAATTAAACTGTGGGGTTTGTCCAAATGTTCCAAATCCTCCGAGCAATATTTAATTTTCCCTTCTGTTTGTCCAATTTATCCATTAAAAAATACGAGGTAGATGAGTCTGAAACTGGTTAGGGATACAATAAACATGCGTGCTGAGACGGATAGAATCAAAGATATTCACAAAAACGTTTAAGTTTTATCATCCTTAAATACAGGCATATAAAAATTCCTTACATTTCTGCATTCGCTGTATACTGTAACGTCACCTCTCATTCTGCACCTTCCTTATACAGCCATCCTGGCCGATTAAAACCACATTAGTCAAGATATTTTCTTTCTTCGAGTTGCTAGTGGATAGCCAAACATCTTGGGAATGTTACCACTGAGCTCCCTCGGAGTGTACATACATCTGGGCGAGTGCGTGCATGATAAAGTGATTGAATGCGACAATGCATGTGGAACAATGCAATAAATGAACATGAAAATTAAAATATGATTAAAACATCGTATAATAACTATTAACAGTTTTTTTTTTTTATAGCTTTACTATTTAAAATTAAAATATTTAGATTTAGAAAACACCACATTTTCTTTTTGTTTTTTTGCTCCACTTAACTCTTCACACTCGTATTAAATACCTACATGCTGATTTAATCGGTATCCTGAGATGACGCTACTATTTTCTAAATCTTCTTCCATTCTTAATGGATCTGCTCATCCATTCAAAAAAACAAAGATTGCTTGCTTTCTTCCTTCCAATATATTGGCAGCTTTAGTTGGATGCATACTAATATTTGCTTTTCCAATATAAATATTTTAAGAAATTTCTTTAGAAGTTTTAATTCATTCTTATTTTTTTTAAATCAATCCTTCCTTTACAACCATTTTCTTGGGTGAAAACCTTTTTTATTAAAACATAAAAATTTAAAAAATAGCCATCATAAAGACTTAGTTCTTTAATACGTATATTCTTTATTCACACAGAAAGCTGAGTACACGATGTACAATATCTTCTTAATTAGTTTCTTTGTTTATGGTTTAGTACAAAAAAAAGTTTAGATATTCTAAGCGTTAGAAGAAAATGAATGTACTTTCCAAATTAGACAAGTATTACTAGTCAAATACTTAGGTGATACATATATAAAATACATAATCATATACCTATATATTATATATTTAATACTAGTTCTAAACTAAGTTCTTTTGGTACCAAAATGTTTTTTGAATTGGTGTAATCAAATTTATTGTTTTAAATTAATTGATTTAATAAGACAATTTAAAAAAAAAAAAAAATTGAGACCGAACATTTCATATTTCTAGATGGAGTAATTACAATGAATTTCAGCGAACTAGACGATATTGACGGAAAATTGTTGTCATTATTTATTCAAAATGTTAAGAACGAAATTCCGGAAAATTTAACAATAAATAATTTATTTGAATGCGATGTTGAGAAGATGAAGCACCATAGAAAAAGTTCGATAGATAGCGTATCAAAGTTCGAAAAATTTGATTCGGAAAACTTTATGAAGCCTCTCAGAAATGCGAATAAACATAAAAGAATTGTTTTTGATGTTTATTTTGTAGAAAGGCCAAAAATTAAAAAACTAATAAAAGAGCAGAAAAGAAAAAAAGAATCCAATTAGATGGGTGAAGGTATAAAACTTGCTATTATATATTTATTTACATAACGATTGTTATAATTTTTTTAGGAGAGAATTTCACATATTTTTTCTTTCTTCTCTCTCTACTAGTTTTCCTTCGATTATATATATATATCAAATATATATATTAATACCCTAACTCTCTATTAAATATTTCACAAATATACACAAGTCGCGATTTTCTTCAGTTCATTAGAACGGAAAAACGAAGTGTTACTGTTCCCTCTCAAGGTTCTTTGAATTGTGGCAAACTTTTACTAATCTCCAGAGCGTGCTTTCTAAAAATATTTTTCGGAGGAAAAAAAATCGACAAATTAGAAGTCAACAAACTAGTTAATTGAAAATTTTAAATTGAAAGGCAATCGAACGCACTTGTTAGATAAATATGTGCACCTGCAAACGCTGATATGAAGATATTCAAACAAATATTAAAAAATTGAAGATATGACTAATAAGAAAATACTATAATTTCAGCTCCAAACTTGCAAGTTTTTTTATCCATCTTGATGAGCTTACTTTGGTATTTTTTTGTTAGATATATTTGTGAAATTTTAAGTTTAATTATTGATTAATTTTTGTTTGTTCGTGAAAGTAACGGGAACAATGCACAATATTTTAGTACACGAACATTATACAACTTCAGTCTAAACTAATATAATCACAGTCAGCATCCGCAATGATAGTCCGTTACTGAGCATTCACAACTTCTCTTGAGGAAAAAGGTCCTTAGCATATGGATTACTCACTGCGCATTATTCAGGGCCAGTACTGTCAAATTACGCATCAATGTTTTCTGACACAACTGATTTTGGACGACTTTCGTCGGTGAGCGAACAACGACCACGATTGAATTCGTTATACCAGCGTTTCACAGTGGCAAAGGATGGGGCTTTATCGCCAAAAGTGGAAGTAAGATGATCGATGCACTCCTGTCTTGATAATCCTCGTCGAAAGTCGTTATAAATCATTGCACGAAAATTTTCACGAGTTAATTCCATTTTTTCGCTGAGACACAATTTGCAAGAAACTATAAACACAAATCGCGCTCTAATAACCAAACGTTCTGAAGAAGGTTATGGTCAAAAATGTCAAACTTTCAAGTGGAAACGTCAGATAGCACCTGACAACACTCAGTGTTAAAAATGTAAAAAAAAAATTATAATTCTTCAGAAGCATAAGCACTGAAGATTATCTAGTCTGTAGGTCGAAAGTTGGGCAAAAAATAATAAGAAATTATATCTGAAATTGGCAATAATTTTTCTTCCTTTTGCATCAATGATTCAGTCACCAAAAACGAACAAAATATTCTACAATTGTTATTTGTATTATTATTATGGTGCAGTAGTCCTATATTTTAGGCTGGACGACTTTCGCGAGCAAAGCGGCGATGATAGCGAAGAGCAAAGCGGCAAAAACAAAAACTAGAAATAGATAGAGTTGCTCTATCTTCGCTTTGCTCGCCACTATGCGCGGTCCCATACGTTAACTTGTGTTTGATTTCGCCGCTTCGCTCTTCGCTATCAGCGCCGCTCCACTATGTTTCCAGCCTTAGGCTGGAAACATAGTGGAGCGGCGAGCAAAGCGGCGATGATAGCGAAGAGCGAAGCGGCAAAAACAAAAACTAGAAATAGATAGAGTTGCTCTATCTTCGCTTTGCTCGCCACTATGCGCGGTCCCATATGTTAACTTCTGTTTGATTTCGCCGCTTCGCTCTTCGCTATCATCGCCGCTTTGCTCGCCGCTCCACTATGTTTCCAGCCTTAGGGACCTGGACCTCCATAAAGTCTCTAGATTTCATCGTTCTTTCGGATCCTCCATTTACCGTTAATATTGTATATATACCAAGCCACGGTAAATAGCTTCAAAAAAGCAGATTTTCGGTTTCTTGCGTGTTTGCCTAAGTCTCGCTACCGTACTAGCCTTATTACTGTTTTTGTAAAAGATAATTTTTGCAGGGTGTGACAAATTCTAAAATGGCAAAGCTTTTTGAATCGCCTATTAACATCTGTTTTCCGCAGTAACTCTCTCTTTTATTTCAGCGTTGATGACACAATTTGCTGTGCAAGGAACCAAGGTATTTGAACTTATCGCTTGTTGAAAAGCAGCAATTGAGAATAATGTGCAAATTTTGAATCTCACGTTTAAAGAAATCAATTTAAGTTCAAAACTTGCTCTTTTCGTTGACTTTGGCTCCTTAAGATGCACATAAGGTTCATCTTCTTTCGATTCACCCTAAAAAGAAATTAAATACGTTAAAAAAATTGTTAATGTTTAAGTTTCAGGTATTTAAGTTTAAAGTTCTTTTTTCTTACCAAGTAAGGAAAATGTTACGAATAAGTTAAATTATCGATTTCGAGTTTTAATTGGAAATATTATCCGTTTTTGAGGTAACCTGAGACCGAGGAAGTGGATTTTGGAAAATGTGTTCTCTGTCTGTGTGAACAAAATATCTCAAAAATTATAACTAAAAGCTGAAACTGTGCAGTTATAAGATTAACTGCTTAAGTTCGCAGAAAACCTCAAAGATGCTTGAACCTCTAGCTTCTAAGATAAAGTAAAACTAAAAACAAAAATTGTTCTTTAATGAAGTTTGATGGGAACCGTTTAAGCTTTCCTTAAACAGAAAAGTAGTACTTTGCTGTAAGAGGAAATAACCTGCACAGAAACCTCTCAGATCTTGAAATTTATCTGGTTTCTTTGATTGGAGAGGATGCTACAGACGATAGTAAGGTGGCAGAATATATCTTAAAAGGTCAGAAAAACTCATCTTTTGTCAATCAATCAATTTTTTTTTTATTTCAAGCTAGATTTAGGTACGAGTAAACTCCGAAACAAGCAGGTGATTACATAAATTTTAAAGTGTAGGGACCATGAGAGGGGACTTTTTGGCAAGTCGGAATGCAGTTGTTGGGGAAGGAACATAGTAAGCAACTGAATTCAGAGTGAATGCATTTCTGAAGACAAGGACCGAAGCCTGACGATAAAACGAGTAGTCTTGCTAGCGAGGGAAATATTTTTTAAATGTAAAACATTTTTATTATTATTTTCTTTTACAAGTATATCAAAGTACAGTTTTAAGTTTAAAATTTCATTAAAGCCCCTATATATAACTTATTTGTCACAACTGGTACAATTAACACAAATATTGAAAAAAATTTAGACAGTCCGAATTCAACATTCAATGCAATTTTTAATATACACCTTCGCCTGCCCCTATGTAATATTAGCACATAAACCTAAATTTGAATACAACAGTAAACACAAATTCGTTCAGTTTCTTACACTTAAAATTTAAGTTACAGCCAGTCGTTAATTCTTTCCAATAGAGCGAGAAAAAACAACAGTTTAAAAATAAATTTTATTATTGCTTGGAGGCAGATATAAATTATATAGTATTATGATCTACATTTATTGCAATCCTTCTACAAAATTTTCGTGGGAAATTTATAAAAAACTTATTGATCCTTGCTGGTAAAAATTAAATGGATATTCCATTTTTGCAGATTAAGCAACAAGTCACATTTAGTCCCAACGAAATAAATATTTGTACACGGTCTAGTGTACCTTAAGATGAAGAAAACTAGCTATTAATAAATTTAGGAACAGCGATAATTTTTGTTAGTATACTTAGCATTTACAATAAATTATGTTTCTGAAATTAAAAAAGACGAATTTCTAAAAGAACCTCTTTTCTTTACAGTTTTAATTCTACAATGTTGTGTACACTATTTGATTCTTTATGTACAATTATTCTTTCTTAATTATTACTTAATATAATTGACTTGCTTTATCCAATCAGAGCGTGCCATTGAGGGCGTGAGGTAACACAATTTAAGAAAACTCTATGAAACTGTAGTAATCACATCATAATTATTCACATTATTCAAAGAATGGTTTCAAGTTTTGTTTTAAAAGTAGACTTCTATCAGATCGATTTGTTTTTTGATGATTTTATTCATTGCAACAACAAATAATTTACAATATATTTTCACATTTTACAATAACGAATTGAATATAATGTGTATGTACAACACGAAGGTACGAGTAGAATTCAAAAAAGATTAATTTTTAACATCGCCATTAACATAAATTCCATTAGCTATAATAACTGAGATTTATCTGCGCATTAACAAATGAAATTTTTAAAGAGTAACAGATCCTTAGACACCTTATGTCCACTAATACAGTCACAGCCTTCATGGTTAAATTTTAAGTAGTTAACAAATTAAAATACAATGTCAGAATGGCGAGGTGCTCTTTTTGACATTTTCGTTTAGTTTTCAAAGTACCTTAATTAAATAGAACAAAAATTATTTGTTTAGTAAGCATTAGTTCTGTTTTAATAGACACTAAACATTTTCTTTCAAACTTCTTTTTAACACAGATAAGTGACTAAAATATTTTGTAAAAAAATATAGAATGAATTTTTGTATATTTTATATACAATAGTATAACATCTCAAAAAATAAATCCCAAGCAACTGACATGAAATCTGTTCAAATTCAAACTAATTTTCAAACTAAATTTGAATGAGATGAACAACATAATAAAAATTTTAATTTTAAATTTCCCTGTTGGATCACCATTTTACTAAATTTTTGCTAATTTTTTATTCATCTGATCTATTCTTGACAGCTTTCATAATATAAAACTATATATTTACCGACTACACTTACGTAAAAAACGGAAGGAATGATTGAACGTATATACTTTCAACGTTCCCAAGATTAATATAAAGTCTTGCTTGACGCATTATAATACGGTTAGAGAACTGAAATATTTTTCTTAAGAAAAATTCATTATAATAACATTTCTTATTAATTGCTTTGATTTTTGAAAATCAGTTTTAAAGGGGTGTATTACCAGTAAAATTAGAAGGGTCACAGTCATGAGCCTTGAAACAAACGATCGTTTAATTATCAGATTCACTAATAAACAGAATTTAATTACATCTTAATAAAATTATAATTCTGTTGCAAAATCTTCGCTTTGTGAATGTTCTACAACAAGAGTAATGAAAAGTAAAGGTTGATTTTAGAATTTATATAAATACATCATAAAATATGTTTCATTAAAGCAAGTAATTATATGTAATCGTGGGAACCGGAACATCTATGATGAATATACGGGCATCGGATGCCCTTCTGAATTTATAACATATTTACTAATATCGACTAGTTTTCTGTTATCAGAAAATAAAAGGAAAAGATATTTAAGAGTTTCACTAAGGAAGAATGATTCCATCATATCTCTTGGTTTAGTTTCTTTTGGATTATTCACATTACCTATACTAGTGTATCCCCATTCAACTTTTGTATACTTTTCAAAAGCCTGAAAACAAAAATAATAAACAAATAACTCCAAACTCATAATAGAGAATTAAATATGTTCTCTAATTCCAATGTAAGGATGGCAGCTCTATACATCTTTATGTAAGGACGGTAGTGGTGAGACATGCAAGAGTGAAATAAACAAGTTAGACATTATTGAATAATACTTTACACCTTAGGGCAGAGTTATAGCTTATATTCGCATAATGATATTTTAGTAAATTCAGAGGGCCCAATTAGACCCTTGCTTTCAGCAAACGCCAAGAGCAATCCTTGCTCATTAGAACCCAGGTTATTTTGATTTCAAAGATAAAATTTATTCTAAAATCATTCATCAAGTTATTTGGTTAAAGGAATTTGCCTTTCGGGTTGTATAGCGCCTGAATTTTGGATAATATCAAATTTTCTTGTGGTATTAAACTTAACAACTTTTATAAAATAATTTCCAGTAGTTTTGACAACATACCAGTACAAAGAAAAGATGGATAGATTGATAGAAAGTTTATGAACATTAAAAAAAAATCAATGTTTCATCAAAAAGAGCAATTGAAAAGAAAACATCAATCCACAAATCTACAATTACACTTTTCAGGTTTCTTCAGAGGAAATTTAAGTTAGTAGTTTATTTTCAATCTGGCCGCCTAAGTTCGTCTGTGTCAAAACAAAGTAATGCTACGATGATATTTTTGTTTATGCCAGTTTCGCACTTTTGCAAAACTCGGTTTTTCATTAAAATCGTCATCTGCGTGTGTAAAGAATGCAGCAGGAAATTTAAGCAAGAAAATATTTCTTGATTACATTTGCCAGAATGATGCTTTAACTTTATAGAAATGTTGCACTTCTACAATACAATGCTTACAATATTTTTGGTAAAATGCGAATAAATATTTATACTTTTACATATTTAAACGCATTCAACGCAACACTTTTTTTTCTTCTAATTATAATTATATAAACTTACTTGAAATATTGTCCAACCCCAATCCTGGTACGTTTTATTTCCAGTAATCTGATACAGATACCATAAACTCTCAATAAATTCTGGTCTAAGCAAATTGTGTGCATCATGTGTCTTTACATACATGTCACTACGGCCATCTTTCTGAAAAATTAAAGTCAACAATTAATATCAAATATTGTTGTATGTTAATTATCTATAATAATTTTAAATAGCTAAAATAGAAGTAAGTTTTAATCAAATCTGCACGCACTAGCATTATGCTGACCATCGCATTTAAGTAATTTTCGGAATGGTTTTTGTTCCGCAAAAGCAGTGGAAAAGAAAGCACTCAGCATGAAAATACCTGACGAACACCTAAATCGCGGGGCACTCATTTTTTTTTTTCTTTTTTTTTCCAATGCTTCCTCTAACCCTTTTGAATGAAAACGCTAAGCTTCTATAACGATCATTTAACATCATTTTCCATTACCGAAGAACGACCAGTACGTGAACTACCTCCTCTATCAAAATTTCCAGACGAAATTTTTGGAACCAACGTTTTATAGTGCTTTCACTAACAAATTATATGCCCTGTACAGCACATTCGTTATAGCATTGATTCGTTCCAATTCATTTCCGAGCTTTTCTTTGTTATCATTCGTCGTCGCTAGCTTATGTGACTGCATCATCAATAGGAACTGGCGGGCCTTTATTAGTGCTAAAGGCAATGATTTCTCGCCATACTGCTTTCTTAAATTCGGTTTCAGACGACCCCAGGTACTCGGTGCACATAAGGATCTCGAGATTTTCATACTTTTTTCCCACATTAATCTACAGCTTACCTTTATCAATACGACCAATCGGAATCGAAAACTTTGACAATTAATTAATACAGTAATATTAGCAAGTTTGTAGCGTATGATAAATAAATTAATATAAATTCCAATAACGGTGCAATTAACAGCGATAATAAAACATTTTTGTTAACACATAGGAGCATGACTCTGCATAAAGTCACTCCGGTCTTTCAGAGTACTCAGCTCAGAAAGCTGAACATAAAAATTCTCAAAAAATGCTAAAGACGCAACCACTAATTAAAAAAAAAGCAAAACGTAAAATCACAGAAAACTTTCTACATCACTTTCCATTTAGAATAAAATTACAGCGTATTTTTTAATATTTATGGCAGAAATTTTTCACATGCCGATTATCCAACTTGCTTCAACACAAATACAATTTTTATATAGTTTTATTATGCGTGTTGTACCTTACGCAACTCAAAGATGAAAAGCAAATTATGACCTAATGCAATAAAAGTTCGAATCTGTTCAGTTTTGAGGGACGTCCCTCTGTATCACAAGACGCGTAATTTTTTTGAGACAACTTTTTATTATTCTCGTACCGAAAGATATGAAAAAAAAATAATTAAAAGCTAACCTGTAAATTAAAATACGTAATTTCTGGTGCTAGGAATGTTGGCCTTTCAGCATATGTTCTATAACAAGTATAAATAAGTTCTTCAGCAAGTTCCATGTGAGACTTCGGTAAACCGTGGTGGTATCCAAGTGCCAGAGTCCCAGGAAGGTAGCAAGCTAAATGGTCCTGCACATTACGAGAATAAAGTTAGGTAATCTGCTCAAACAAACCAAATAATAAATTTATAAGTTTTGGAATATTGACCATTTTTGGGACGAAATCTCTCGATCCTCCTTTTAATTCTCCTACAAATAATAATTTACTATTAGGCGTCCTTCTAGTCAAATGCTTTTTCATTCCATCAACGGCTTCTAGGTAGTCGTCTCTTAAGCTAAAATACAAAGTTGAAACATAATGAAACTATAACTATTTAAAATAAGGCATGTTAATGATTTATGAAAGACAAATTCCTAAGCAATAATAAAAGAAATAATAAGCAATAAAAAGGGAAGGGACTAGCTATGCGGTTAGCGTATTGGATTCCCACGCGGAGGTCCCGGGTTCGAATCCAGCTGCTGACCCTTAGATTTTCTCTTCCTAGGAGCTACTTACAGCTCACTGTCCGGTGATGTCTGGAGGCCGGCAGTGCACTGAAAAAAGCTCCGGGCGCCAATAACCTTAGATGTTGACGCGCCTTAAATAATAAAAAAATAAAAATAAAAATAAATAAGCAATAAATAAAGAAATAAATAAAATAGGGAATAAGGGCTCTTCGAAATATAAATCGTTGAATAAATTATGATCTGCCAGCTAATTTATTAAATTAAAGGCAGGTGACTATTTCACGGTACTGATCTATCATAATGATCCGAGAGCAATTCTTAAAATTAATCTTCCAAACTTTGTTCTTAAACCCTATCTTTTTTAATTATTTTGTTTGCAAAGCAGTAAATTCTTCTGATAAGGCATATTAGAGGGAAGCATAAGATTTCAGGCCCATGGATGAATATAAATTCAAATAAAAGTGATAGGCCTATAAAGTGCACATTAAGAAACAGAAACTTTAAGAAAATTGTTTGAGCCACTATCGTGGAAATAGAGAAAAACTGAAAAATCGCTTCCATCAAGTTATTTTCACTGGTCGGATTCTGACCAATGCAATTATCAGTGTATTTAAAAAAAAATAAATAAATAAAAACAGGTTTTAGCAATTTTTTTTTTTTAAACTTAGTCAAAATGTGTTCAATTCTATTTGTATAATCTATTTCTGGTCTAAATAAGGAATTAAAATCAAGATACAATTTTCGGCGACTTTTCATATTGGAGGTGACTTGATAATACGTATTTACACTGTATTGTGATATTTTTGCGGAAACAGAATTGAATTGAGTAAATCTGAATAAAATGTAACAGGTCCATCACTTATGGCATGGTTTTCAATAAGCGTGAGGAAAGTAAGCTTTCGTCGCAAAGAAAATTTTTACACGCTCATAACTAAGTAAAAAAGATCTATTTTTTGCATAAACCGAAAAAAAAGCAATAAATGACTTGATTGAAATGTATGTAATTTAATAATTGGACAATATCAGGCCGTTGAGAATGTAGCAGCAGAAATATAACAACAATCGTTAGCAGATATATAAAATTTTGTTCAAAATATTACTTACTAGTCGATTGTCTTGCCTGTTTGGATCCATTGCTTGACTAGATACTCGTAATAAGAATCACCCCTAGCTCCAAGTTTAATATCGGCGTAACTCTGGAACTGGCCAGTCCGAGGATTAATAAAAACTGGTACGAGGCCATCAGTCTTCGGTAAAGTGTGCACATGTAATGATACCCGGCTAGCTGCTTCCTGTAAAATCATAAATTGCTCTAGAGAGAGAGAGAGAATAAAAAAATGTAGAATTTTCTAGCATCATGGAATCCATTACCTAACTTAATAAAATACTTAATTCTTCATATCGTGGCTTAATCATCAATAATACACTAAAATGAGAGACAACGCTTTACCAGTGAAGCAGCCTTATCAGCTCAAGAATTGCGAAATGTTTTAGATGTAAAAGATTGTAAAAATGCCATAAGGCAGCGTTCCCCAACCTGTGGTACGCGAGTTGCTGGTTGGTGGTACGTAAAAAATAATCAATAATGGCGGACATAGAAAATGTTTAAAAAAATCAAAGCATAAAAATATCTTAGAAACGTTTTTACCAATAATACATAAAAATTATTTTAATTAATAAAAGTAAAGTTGTTAATATGTACATAATAAGGTTGGTCTGTCTGAAAAAATATAACAGCACATTTAACAGGATTTAAATTGTCTTTCATGGAGTATTTTCCAAAACCCGAAAACACAAATGATAATATTGATAACTATGTAAAAATCTGCTTAAAGAGATTGATTGTAATGAGTAAGCTCTATCCAAGCAACATTAAATTTAATTGGTAATTACAAGTAGTTGAATGCTTAAAAGAAATTAATTTAGAAGATTTGGGCACAAATATAATAATCCTAAAGGAAAACTTTGTAAATTAGTAATTAATAATTTTGAAGAGAAAATAATCTTTAATTGTTTAAAAAAATTGTTAAAACTAAGATCTTACACTTCACAAAGTTTATAAAGTGAACATGAACTTCTTTGTTGCAGATACATTGTATATCTATACAAATAAAGATAATAATAATAAAATAACACACACTGAATAACAAATTTCACGAAATACAATCATTTTTACGAAGTGGTACAAATTAGCATGATGTACTACCAAGTGGTTCGCGAGTCAAAAAAGGTTGGGAAACGCTGCCATAAGGTATCCAAGATAAGTATTACATGAACTTACGATTTTATTGATTGTAATGATGTATCG
Source organism: Rhodnius prolixus (assembly GCF_049639745.1). Taxonomy (NCBI): domain Eukaryota; kingdom Metazoa; phylum Arthropoda; class Insecta; order Hemiptera; family Reduviidae; genus Rhodnius; species Rhodnius prolixus. The sequence continues at coordinate 21,862,095 of NW_027411592.1, forward strand.
CTTGTACAAGATGGTATTTCTAAAGAGCCATGATTATGATTTCACTAAAAACCACCAGTTCGACTCAGCCGTTGGGTTATTCATAATACTCGTAAATGTAACTCATAACAAATTAGGGATGATCAGATAATTTTATATATATATGTACATTTTATTCTTCGGCACGTTGCACCTAATTAAGCTGTTAGATCGAAATACGCAAGATATAGTGATATAGATATGAACCATAGTATGTTTCTGTCTCACCAGGTTCTTTTTCCGATCGAAAGGAATATTGTGTATAATTTTACGCTTAACAAATTAAAAGCTTTTTTAGAAATTGTTATTTAAGGTAACTCAGGGACTCTTACTTAAAAGGATATCAAACGTACTGGAAAATCAGAAAATAAGGAAAGGTTAAAATGAGGAGAACGAGAACAGCAGCTTCACTGGAGCACCAAAATTGTGGGTCTGTATTTGTATTGTGATTACAATTACATTAAAGTTATAGTCGCTGGAACCATTTTTTTTAATAGAAAGATTATCTAATTAAAGATTAAAAGATTCCTTTGGTCTCTGTAACATGAAAACCCCGTTAAATGCAACACTATATTCTGATAAGACCAGTAAAACCTATCTTCCTTAAATTTAGAATGGATATATACTTTTTCAAGATTTTAATATAACTTTTCATTTTCATAAGAACAAATTATCCCAAAAATGAACCTCTAAAAATAACCCATCAACTAAGGAGGCAGCGATGAAATCACTTGATTTGAATAGTCTCTTGTCGAAAGATATTCCATTTTTCTTGTAGCACAATGCAAAGCTGTTGCAGAGTTAGAATCTGATTTCGAGCTCTAACACGTCCCGCAGATGTTCTAAAGGATTCATTCTAGAGAAGGCAGCCATACTGAAAGCATTTATACCAATTTCTTTTAAGTAGCGAGTGATAACTGTAGTTTTTGGTCTGGCGTTATCATGCATTATCGTTATACTGATCCCGTTAAATGGAGCAAAAGGATCATTGCTTCAACTAGAACTTCTCATGTCTAGCGGCCTTCTACTTAAATTAATTCGATAATGACCTTCTATCTTATCCACTCAAACCAATATTAACTGATAAATAGTAAGTGTTTTATATACGTAACTTAAAATATTGTAAAATACACGATATTAGTTTTCTTATCTAATAATATTCTTCTTGTGTAATGCCCAATGAACCGTAGAACGTGGTAAGCCTAAATGTTCATCGCATACATTATACGTAAATCGCTAAAATTCTTTTTTCAAAATCCAATAATCTCAATATAATTACTTAATCAAAAAATTAAACTTAGTATCGGAAAACTACCTCAAACTTCGGCTGGTTAGAAGCTCTAGAAAGATCTCTGAATTCAAGCTGTAAAGTAGTGACTTCTGAAGTTGAACTATCTGGACCCCATCTAGGTGAGTGTGCATTGTGAGAAGCTAAGTTAACATCCGAATACGGTATAGGAGAAGGTGATCTTGTAAAACACGGAAGCAATCTTTCCCCTAAATCAATCTATAAATCAAACAAAGTGAACATGAAACAATGGAGAATGGTATTAAATGATTAAGGAATTTAAAGCAGTTCAGAATTAATTATAAATTTTAATTAACTAAAAACTAATTTTGTGACTTTTTAATATTTTCTAATAAGTAATTAATATTTCCTTAAGAAAGTAAGACAAAAAGACTGTTATGCAAAAGAAGTTATTGGTTGCTCACAAATATACTAAATATTGCTATTCAACATATGTAGATACACATATTGGCTATCCGTTAAAATTATTACAAGTGTTCCATTAAACAAAAAACTTAATGTTAACATTTGAAATTGAAATGAAGCCAAGAAACAAATTTCCTTTACGCAGACAACTTTATTGGTTGGAGTTTCGGATACTTCTGGTGTCCTTCAAGGAATAGCCAAAAGTGTTGAGATGAAGGAAAAGGGTACAAGTAAGTTTTCTGCTTCAAGAAAATTGTGTGTTTCTTGGACTCAGTCAACCATAACGCATATTGTAATAACGATTAAACATTCTATTAATTCTTCATAGTTTTTATAGATAGTTTTTTTATTTTTGTATGCACTTGAATTTAACTTTATGCATTCTTCTGTTAAAGAAGGCTTCGAGTTTTGTAGTCAGTCAAACGTTCTATATTGCAATCTCCAAGGTTTGCCTTTTTATTCTGTCTAGAAAGTAATGAAAGATCACGTTAAAAAACTGGCTTGAAGACGTAGATTTTGGTTCATTTCTCTTCCCTGTGGCAACACTCACCTTAAGAAAACTATTATAACACTGAATTCTGAACCCATGGCCCAATGCCTTTTATCATCAAGTCTTTTAAAAAGCTCAACACAAGTTTCAGGGCTATTGAGAGTTCCTGAAGTACTCATGCCAATAGCAACTACTTTTCCTTAAGACCTTGAGGCCAAAGCCTCACACAAAAATGGTCCTAATAACAGCTCCTCTGCCTAAATGGATTATTTTGTAGTAAATCTAAAGCATTGAAAGGAGCCACAGCTCTAAGAGAAATTCGATTATTAACTTCATGATTGTTCAGCATAACTGCTGAGATTAGTTCACTAAGGTGTAACTTGATATTCCAAAATCAAACATTTCCCAGAGTTACCTCTAACGTTTTAAGGATAAAAAAAAGTGATCAGCCTTGTATGAAATGTAAGTAGAATTGATTTGAGAAGAGATCCGATTCTGTAAGGAAACTGGTCAAAAAAGCACTTAATTTCAATTTACAACTTGAAAGAAGAAACATATTGGTTCGTTGAAATCTAGCATCTATCATTATGATAAGCAAGCTTGGTAAGAAAACTTACTGCTTTTTCTAGATAGATCCTATCAGCTGAAAGGTGATAAGCGCTTAGCAGCCCTCCCAAAACTCTTATGGTAACTTCGAACAAGTTTACATCGTTATAAGTGTTCAAATTGAGTCCATTTGCAATCCACTCCCTTGCTGCTGCCAGTTCTAATAAAAATAATGTAATTTTTAAAAAAATTAGTAATATTATTGACTTACTTTTAATAATACAAAAATAATACTAAGGTGATAACTTGCCTCAACTAAGTAAAACAAAAGCATAACTAAAAAAATTGATAATACTAGTGATACAGGGAAGGGATTAACTATGCGATTAGCGTATTGGATTCCCACACGGAGGTCCCGGGTTCGAATCCAGCTGCTGAACCTTTAATTTTCTCTTCCTAGGAGCTTCTTACAGCTCACTGACCGGTGATGGACAGTGTTGTCTGTAACGAGAGAACACTGTCCGGAGGCCGGCAGTGCACTGAAAAAAACTCCGGGCGCCAATAACCTCTTAGATTTTGACGCGCCTTAAATCATTAAAAAAAAAAAACTAGTCATAACCACTCACTAGTAAGGGGAAACGGTTCTTTGTGCAGAAAAGTAAAGTTGATTCTCCATTTTTCAAACAAAAAGAGAAAATCCCGCTTAATTACAACTAATGCTTAATGCTGAATAACAAAATTAATGAAACGCAGCAGTATTACTAATTTAATTTGGTAAAAATTGTGTGAAGGTTACAGGCTAAGTGATCAACTATCATAGTAAATGACTTTTTTTAAAACATTAACAAAAATACCTTGATTGAGGCCCATGAGATTCATTGTGTCTAGGGAGTCAACAATTGAAAGTCCTAACTTGAACCAATCATGATGTCTTTGAGAGATAGGCTTAAGATGATCATGTCCCCAGGCAAACCTAACGTATCCAGTCCAAGCGTGTTTAAATGCCTGCACAACTGCTTGTTGTCTTTCTGTTACTTTAATTTCGTTTTCAGTAACGTTTGCATGTGGTGGTACAGGCGGTAATGGTGGTAGAATTGGTTTATTTGGTGGCACATCGGGAGCTACCACAACCTGCTCAACATCTCCTCCTACAGATAAAATGCGGCCTTCTCCCCCTGCTCTTTGCTGCGGCTCTTCAACCACTGGTTTTTCTACTTCACTATCTACTTTGGGTTCCTAAATAAAAATTATAACATTTATCAATATGTTCACGTTCAATTAATTGAATTATATTAATTAGTAAGCTTTTATGCTTACCAGCTGTTTAAACTTTAAAGGGAATTCAGCTAGACCTATTCTTTCTGAAATAGGGGTCATCTTCAGAGAAGGTACATAAACATCTTCACTAGAACGCCAAAAATATATGACACATAAAAGTGATAATAACATTAAAGATCCTGTAATCAGGCTCCTTTGAAGCCTTGATAACTGGTTCCATGTCTGAAAAAAACAAACAAAAACAATAAATTATAAAATGGAAAACACCCTACACAATATAAAATATTGAGCTATTCTTACCCTCCAAAGGCTCTTTCGGTTTGATAAAAACGGTTGTTGGTCTTGATTTAAATTTAACAGAACATAACCTTCTCGCATATTGACTACAATTAATCTACATTACCTAAAATTGTCTACACGGCAGCCAGAAAATCCATAAATTATTATTTTTCCCTAATAATGTTCGGTAAAAGGTCCCAAGAAATATTAACATTTTTAAGTCAATACCACAAATAATGCAAACTAATAGGTCCGCTAATTAAGAACCTTCAACATGTTAGTAAAATTCAGATGAAAAGTAGAATACGCGTTACGTTAACCGTAGTTAACAAGAACCTTCGTTCACAGTAGAAACCTCCTTGAGGGTTACCGGTTATTAACCTTCAAGACGAGTAAAACAATAGCTGTCGCTTGGTGATGATACGAATACGTTTGTTGTGTGTGTAGTATCAGTACTTCTAATTCTTTTTAGATTTGCTTTTTAATCATTCGAAGGGAAGTAACAAATAGGCAAGTACTTCTGATGATGAAGTTTTTATTTTAAAGGTATCCTTAATTTAAGGTATGGATAGAGTTCTTTTATTATGTAAAATATGATTATTAAAATGGTTAATTCTCTTTAAATAAAACAAGACAAATAGGACCCGTATAGAACTTTGTATAGGTATTTGAGAAATTGAAAATCTCTCTTAACAATCTTCAAACTTTGAATTCGGAAAAAATTGCGAAGACAACCTTTCTTAACAGAAAACTATGAACTATTAAGTTCGGCATTCTAAGGTTATCTGCCTCAGTTTAAATTTTATGTTTCAAATTTAATTATGGTTGAAGGCATATTTTAATTTAATTCACCTTAACTGAATTGCCACATTTTAGTTAAACTTTAAAATCGTTCCCGGACTACTAAGTTTACGAGTTTGTTGAAAAGGGGTTTCGTTATTTTTGTTAAGAACTAAGACGTATGAAGGCAAAATAATAATCTACCAGGATGCGCATTAGTCCGGAAACGATTGTAAAGTTTTATGCCACATTTTCTTTGTAATTGGTGCGAGCTTTTCGATCCACTTTTGCCATTATTACTGGATTTATTGAACTGCTTATTAAAATTTCGTAAAAAAATTCATCATGTGCACCTGGTGGAATAGCCTTTTATGATATAAAATGCTTATTAATCAGTGCGATTAATGATGTCACTAGGGACAAAATTTTGAATAATTAAATGAATATACCAATATCATTTTACATATCAAGGCATTACTTTGAGCTGCTATTAATGTTCTGTTTCAGCTATGGAAGCAGAAATTTTGGCCCGTCTTCTTCCACAAGGTAAAGAAAGTGTTCGTCCTGCTTGTAAAAAATGCGGCTATTCAGGACATCTGACATATCAGTGCAGAAATTTTATAAAAATTGATCCAAATAAGGATATTGTTTTAGATGTTAGTAGCACAAGTAGTGAAACAGATGAAGACTATGTTACACCATTGAGAGCTTTGCGGGAAAAAGAACTAAAAGAAAAATCAAAAATAAATAATAAGAAAAAGAAAAAATCTAAAAAAAGAAAGCTTTCGGAATCAGAAAGTGAAGAATCCTCTGATTCAGAGAAGAGAAAAAAAAATGACAAGAAACACAAGAGCAAAAAAAGAAAGAGTTCATCAAGTTCGGATAGTGAAACGGAAAAGAAAATTAAAAAACATAAGAAAAAAAAACTTAAGAAACAAAAAAGAAAAACATTAAATTGTTGAAATTTTAAATTAAAAAAAGAATGTTGTTAAGCATAAATATTAACTGATAAGTTGTCTCAACTAATGTTTAACAAATATGTTTCAGTAAATAATAATTATTGTGGCTTAATACCTATCGTATGTAATACATATTGTATTTGAATTGCACCTATTTCTCATTTGTCCCATCTTGAATTGCGTTCCACGCTGTATACAAATTCTAACCTGTGACGCAACTTACCCCCGTATTCTTGACCTTTTTCATCACTCTAAACAGCCTTTTTACTTTATTCATAAATTTGATTTCTTCTAAAGTTTGAATATGCCGTCGTCGTCCGTGGTACATCTTAAAAATGCTGTAAGTAAGAAAGCTATAGTATTAGATGTATATGTAATAGTTCTTTAGTTATTGAGATGTTGAACTCAAATCCATTATCTGATGTTATTTGTTCCAGTATTCCATAGTGTACAAAGTAAGTAATTATTTGGTTCGCTATTTCTATTACTTAATCTGTTTTAACCTTATATTCCTAACCAAATCTGAAAAGGAAGTCTGTTATCGTTAAGAATTTATTACTGTCTGTAGTTATGTTGTGTAAATTATGATTTCTGTTGGTCGTGTGGCTGTAGGTGTGTGATTGAACCTGGGCTTAATCGATACCCTGTTATATAAGTCACAAGTGCTTATAAAAATTTTTTGTTGCTTCCTTTATATTTGACCAGCAGCTTGTATTTGGTCTTGAGATTTGGTATTGGTCATCTCTTCTAACGCATTTATTAATTTCCTATTTAATTTTTAACAAACATTTTATCGGTTTCTTTGATGAAGTTCATGGTGATGGTAGCGCAGAAATCATTTTCGTTGAGTTAAACGTATACTTTTGTAAAGTTAATTATGTCTAAATTTAAATTATTTTCCGAGAATTCCGTGCTTTATTCCGGAGTTGGCGTTAAACAATTTTACTGTCTTTGTTTGTTTTTCGGATTGTACGTTACGAGCGAGAGTATTATTTGAGTGTGACTAAAATTCATTGGTGCGTCAATGATGGGTATGGTTAATGTGGTGCTTCCTTAATAGATATTGTATGCTGTGGCATACCTCTCCACATTGTCTACTATTACTTCTAAGGCTTCTGATTTAATTCATCTACGTTTACTATTATTGATTCCGCTTTTACTTTGTATTGATTTGAAGTCCGTAAAGTACTTAGTTATTCCTTCGAGGTTTTAGTCCATATTATTTGAACTAAGTCGATTATTAGATTTATAATTCAGTCTTCAGTTCTTCCGCATGTTTTTTTCCACAAAGTTGTACTAAGACTGTAATGAATTTGTCAGCATTTCTGTCTTGTGTTATCTCAGTTCTTTGTATTAAGTCTTCAGCTAACTAGTTTATTAATTCCTTCATCTCGTGCTTCTTTCATATTAAGCTCTCTTTGTGAGATAGTGATAGTTTAAATGGTGGTCTACCATATTAGGTAGGAACAGAAATGTTTTTTATTCCATGTTATAGTGATTTTGTTAACGTGAAAAGGTTTATCTCTGAATAATTTAATGTAATATTCGACTACCATAATAAACTAAATGGAGGTCTCTTTTATTTACTTGTTCGTTAAGAACTGCTCCGTTTGCAATATTGCTAGCATCTGTTCAGAAAATAAATCTTTTTGGAGAAGTCCTTAAATTAGAAAAGAGGTCTAAAACTTTTATTACTTACATTTATGTAAAAATATTAAGCTTTGCGAGGTTCTTAGGGAACTTCAGCGATATATTTTTTTAAGCATCGTTAAATAGATCTGAAGTAAATATATTAAGCGAAATACATCTTTACCACATCTTTCTTGGTTAGAAAAAAAGTTAGGATTATTGTGAAAGGAAAAAGGAGTATTAGTGAAAGAAAGCAGCGGAAAATCAAAGGAATCCAAGCAGAAAGTAAACAAGTATACAATTTTATTAAACGAGTGCATAAGAAATGCAAAGTAAGGAAGTGAGTAAAAACTGGGGAATTTAAACTGCCACATCACAAAATTTTTAAGAGGACTGAACTTTATTACATATACGGTTTACCGGAAAGTTCTGTCCGTTTTTGGAATAAAACAAAATACAAATTTTTCTTGTTTGATATCTTCATTATTAAATTTTTTACTCTTCAAAAAATTTTGTAAGGACAAAAACAAGCGATGGCCGGAGGGTGCTAAGTTCGGGGAATATGGTGGATGCGACAGAATTACCCAGCCCAGTTCTGCAATTTTTTGACCGAGTCCCCAAAACAGCATGTGGCCTGGCATCATGATGCAGTATGATGTTCTTCCTATTGAACATCGCCGGCCTCTTTTCTTCGGCTGCTGTATTTAAATTATACAGTTACTGACAATAATTCTCCGAATTGAGCTTTTCGTTCGGTTTTAAAGGCTCATAATGTATTGGTCCTCGAATGTCCCACCATATACACAACATTCTCTTATTCAGAGTCAAATTTGGTTTAGAGGTGGAAGGGCTAGGTTTTCCGGGTTCACAATATGCTCTTTTCCTCATGATGTTTTCGTAGGTAATCCAAATTTTCATCCCCAGTTATCCGGTTCAAGAAGGGCTCGATTTTGTTACGAGCAAGCAGAGATGTGCATATGACGACTCTATCATCCAAATTCTTCTGACTTAATTCATGTGGCACCCATCTTGAATATTTCCACACCAATCCTATCTTCCGAATATGATCCGAAATGGTTTGCTGCCTTTCTGTGATCTCAGATGTTGTCAGAAAATGATCATGCTCCAACATCGTCGTCGATCTAAGATGGTTGCCCAGAACGTTGATTATCAGAAAGGTCGAAATCAACTGTTACTAATTTTTCGAACCATCTTCTGCATATCCTTCTGTACCTTCACCAAACACTTTCAATAAATTTCTGTACATGCTTCTGTAGCATTTCTTCCTTGTTGAAATTCGTATAAAATACAGTGGCGTAAATGAACTTTCTCTGTAACCATGGGTACACTATCGCTTCACACTTAAGAATAACGTGAAGCAACTTTGTTTTAGTTAATTTGCTACATCAGTATGTATACACGAAGTGATAAAAATCGAGAGCCACGCATGCACCAAATAACCATGTGCTAACGCGCCGAAACTTGTGATAGAAACGAACAGAACTTTCTGGTATACTTGTTACAGTAAAAACCTAAAAAATTATTTTTTATTTGAACTAAAAATATATACATTCTACATTAGCGAGTGAATGTTAAAATAGGCGGTTCTTCGACAGACTATTGACGCATTGCGTTGAGGACATTGAAATAAGAAAACGATGCCTGAAGGAGCTGCACAAAGAAAGTTTTGGCTGTAATAAAAAATTAATTAAAAAAGATTTTAGTATTAATTAAATTAATCACAAATTTATTGTACTTCGCTAAATCCCAAAAGCGAAAACTGTTGAAGTCCTCCTGCCATCACAATCCGCTCTCGCTGGCAAATTGTTAGTAGATTAAGCAATAATCTCTGAGTACTCACAGGTTGTGTATACCATGGTGTGGAATAGGCCGCATTCTGAATGCATTTGTACTGCAATTTTGTAATAGAAATTTTACAATTTGCTTTAGATGCAAAGACTTGTGTGTAAATTACTAAAGGAAATTTAAAATCATACCTTATTAGTTACTTCTTGTCCAAACCAGCAGTAGATGCCTATAATAAATACTTCAGGTAAAAACAGAGTTCCAAAACAAGTAATAGATTGAACTAAAGTTGAAGTAGGATCCTAAAATACAATTTAATGAACATTCAAAATAAAATCTTGAATAAAGTCTAAAACTACGCTCTTTTAAATAGAAAGGAATAGAATATAATAATATAAAAAGTACTGAATAAAAGTATCTAAGGTTAATAATTGGAATTCTTATCATTACTTAATAAGGGTACAAACCTATTTTTGGATACTAAATTGGCAAATCTAGTTCAAACTATGATAAAGCTGCTTGTGGATTAGATGGAATATTGAAACCGACTTATAACTAGAATTATATTATTTTGCTTTACATTTATCCTATAAGTAAAGCTGCAAATTGGTTACAGAATAAAAATTCATACTACTAACGTCAAATCGTTATTTTCTGACATTAAGTATGGAAATTTATTGTTTTTACTAACTGTTTTAACTACAAAGAATTAAGTTATTCTTTTTAAAGAAGAAAACTTAAATTTAGCCTTTACTACAAGGTGTTATTGGGGAGGTTAAGCGTTAGAGAGGATTTTCTTAACAGCCAAATACTGATAGAACATCCAGACAGAGTGAAAAACTGGCGGACTTGAATGCACTCTTACTTAACAAAAATTAGGTAAAAACCCACCAGAACCTGTTTGTCATTCTAGTCCGTCAATTAATGTATATTATTTTTATAAATTTGTGTTATGTACCCAACTGTTTCTATCCAAGGACAAAAGAGAAAAAAACTTTTACTCAGTTCCTACTTAGTAAAGATGTTTTAATATTTATCGGAAACATATTGGATGATTGACATTTATTACAATACTGCTGCAGTCGTTCGCTGGACCAAAAAAAAAATTCTGTACGATTTTTCGGACACCGCTGATGTCATTCTTCAGGAAGTGCTGATGAAGCTACCTACAGGGTACAATAGGTAAATTTGATAGGTATAAATCAATAGCGTGTCAGACGTGAATGACGGTCATCCAGTGATGGCCGCCATTCGTCACCCAGTTGGTCACGGGGCCAACGGCGCCTCAGCCGTCTTCGAGGGTAGCGTAATTGAAGATAAATTAGCAGCTAAAGGGTTGTGAGAAGTGAGAGTTTTTGGTGAAAATTTTTATATCGAATTTTGGCAAGTTCGGAGATGAGTGGAATTTGGAGATCTGTATGAATTGTGTGGTTGCTAACATAGAATGGAGCGTCTACTATGCGGCGGAGTATTTTAGATTGGAGAGTTTGCAGTCTATTGATGTTGAATTTTTTAGCTGTTCTGTAAAGTTCGAGTCCGTAAGTCCATATTGGTGTGAGAAGAGCTGTATAGAGTCGTCGTTTGTTCTGTAGTGAGAGTTTTGAGCGTTTGTCGAGTAGTCTGGTTAGAAGTTTGTATCGTTTGTTTAGTTCGGTACGTTTAAGTCTCGTATGGGGGTTCCAGGTAAGTCTCTTGTCTAGGTACATTCCAAGGTACCGCACATGGTCGGCTGGTGGGATAGGTGTATGATGTAAGAAGACAGGTGGTGGAGTTTGACGTTTGAGTGTGAAGACTATGTATTTAGACTTAGTTGATTTAGTTTAGATTGTGTAAAGAAGAGGAGCTAAGACACTTCCCTGTGGCACACCAGCAAGGACAGGATAGGTGGAAGAGTGAGTAGTGCCTTGAAGAACTTGGAAGAATCTGTCAGAGAGATAAGAGCTGAGTATGAGGTAATAAGTGCTAGGAAGAATGCGCTTTAGTTTCCACAGAAGACCTTCGTGCCAGACTCGGTCGAAGGCTTGCGATACATCGAGGAATACTCCAGCGCAGTATTGTTTTCGCTCGAGTGAAGTAGCGATGGTGTCTACAACACGATGGGCCTGCTGGATCGTCGAGTGGCATTTTCTGAACCCAAACTGATGTCCGGTATAATTTCAAGAGATTCTATAATTTATGTTCAATAAATATACATATTTTTTAATTTCTATTTTAATTATTATTGATTTAGTTTATTTTAATTAATTTATATTAAAATAATATTACATATTTTTATCGTAAAACTATTTCAGTTTTAAAACTTCATTTTCTGAACCTGAAAGAAGACACCAGAACGTCAAAAACATAGAACATTAAAGAATTTTTTTTTTGTTCAACCAACTATAGCTTTCCTAAGTACAAACTGCACTATCTTTTAAGAGAAATAATTAGTGGAATTGATCGTTTTCGTAGTGATTCTTTTGATATAAAAAAAATGTAAATCAAGGCTCTTTTAAACAAAAATGTGTGCTTAGGGTAAAAAATTAGAAGGCAATAAACATTGAGTTGCTTAGGTTGTGCAATTTGCCAAGGGACATTCAACGTTTTCTTTTCTTTCTTTCCTCAAGCTATTCATGCTTTAAAACTTCACAGACTGTTTAGTCCTAACTTCCCTATCCTGTAATAGTCTACTCATTTCAGCAAGCTGCTCTTTTTGGGGGTTCCTATTTATTAAGAAGACATACAACAAATAAAGGATTTTCCTTACACACTTTCATTTTTTCATGGCCTCACGAACTCAGTAGCTTCTTTTGTTTTTTTTATTTCAAGTATACAGAGTTCTCCTCTCATAGTTTCATTAGTATTCTGCCATTTCTAGTCTTTCTACTATTCCCCAGAAATTTTATTTATTTTATTAAATTTTTTAATTTTTTTGTCTGCTGCTACGTCGCTTTTGGACCATCAATGGTTCGTAGATGGATTAGAAGATAGCTTCTTTTCAAATTTTCTAAATGTTGGTGTCCTCTTCATTCCTTCTCTATCTGTATCCTATTTATGTCTTGTACTAAAGGTCTTCAGTCCATTAGGGACGTTACAAGAGCATCTTGCCAATACTGACTTAAGATATTTTATTCATTTCCTCAAATTACTAAGCACTTCTGTGGAGTATTTAAAAAAATGTAGAATTAATTTTAATTTTTTACACTTCATATCCCAAATTTTGACAAGTGTAGACTCTCCCGAAAACATGGTAAAATACCATCAAATTTATAATTAATTTTTTTTTCAGACTTAATTAAATAAATTTAATATTGCTTAGCATAACTTACTGTTATTATGTAAACAACTGTGCATATCATGGCGCCCGTACTTGTGGCAAATATAAATAGAAACATGCTGTAAGTCTCTTGAAATAAATTATAGTACCTAAAAAAATTAGTAATTTAATGTAAAAGGTAATTTTACATTTATACTTTAATAAGATTATATACTTTTTTACACACGATATGATATTTACCTGGACTGTAATTATGTGTGTTAGTGAGAAGCTTAAATAAATAACTGGACATAAAATATGTATCGGGAAGGCAAATGTAGCAATTATCGTTGTTACAAAAGATCTTATGTGAAGGTAATTCTTAAATCATAAAGTACATTTGATGCGTAAGATCATTATATTATTCATAAATCCATGAATGTATACACAAGTGTTTAAACATAAGCTATCGTGCCATCAACCTCTACTCAAATTACCATCACAGTACTGCTTTTTACCAAACTCAGTCTGCAAAGAACTCTAGTCTCAAAAGGCTTCTGACTTTACGTCATAGAACACACATGCCGTAACAGTTTCACCCAGCCTCAAATGGCAGGCGGAACATCCAACGCCTAAGGAAATTACATGACTTTTTACGAACCAACCTTATAACATTAAACATAAGAGGAAAGAAGACTATTGTTCTTTCATACCATCGCTCCCTGAACATTACTTCTTCCGAATCAAAACTGTTTCTCTCTTGCGGCATCAAATGAGAGGCAGTATCATCCTGTTCTCTGTTAGATAGTTACGGTTGGGACAAAAAATTTACTTAAAAAGAAAAATATCTAAACAAGAAGTGGCTTTTGGCACTGCACAAAACGAGAAGTATTTCGCTAAAAATTCAATTTTAAACAGTCTAAGTATTGCAAGAACCGCTTGTCCCGTTATAAAAAGAAAGTTGTTTGCGAAATTATAAATAATATGCATTTTAGTTTGTAAAAAAACTTGTAATTAGGACAACTATATATATTTTAGAATAATAAAAGTTCCTATTAAAATACCCAATTTTAATGTTCATGAGAAATAATAAGTTCAGTACTCAAATGTAATTAATTGTTTTGCGAAATTAAATTATGTAAATTAGTTATACTAATTTTAAGTGGTACTTACTTCAACAAATTAATGTGTAATTGAACTGAAGTTTTTATTCTGGAATTAATGTATTTAGCTCGTTCCACATTTCTTTCATATAATCCAATACTTACAGTAGGAAAATTATTTTCAAATGTTTCCTGTATGTGTAATGATAAAATTTCAGACTGTTCACAAAGGAATTTAGAATGAGTAACAAATACTATTAAAAATCCAATATGAACTGTAATGACATTTATTGATGTAAAAATCTGAAGTATAAACACGGCACTGTATCTGTAAAAAAATGATACAGCTAATTAATTTCATTATTTGATTTAAAATATTAAATTTTATGCTTTCTTTAATTGTATTAATTGGTTCAATATCTTATAACGTCCACTCCCTCCCTCGGAATTTACAGTGTAAAGCATTAATTTAAAGTAATAATAAAAACACTTTCAAATATTTTTATTTTATTGTTCTTATAAACTATTTAAGATAAAATAAATTAAATTTTTAATATTGAAGCTTTTATTCAAAGTCAACAAAAACAAAAAATTCCAAGTTGAGTTACGTACAGAAAGACAAAAATTTTAAAACTTATGAACATTATAAAATAAAGTGTAAATTATTTTTAAAAACAAGAAAACTCAAAATATGGAAAAAAAAATCATAGAGGTGGAACTTATTTAAGATTAAAAAATTGTAAGTTTTCAATCTGAATCATAGGATCCAAATAAAAACTGAGTCCTGCCACAAAAATAGAGCAACCTTATAGCTATTTGAAATTAAAATTTATAACTTCATTTCTTACTATTTCACATTTATATATCTCGTAATAATTATTCATAAATGTGGATAAAATGCAAACATAAGAAAAAAGTTACTTTACCTGAGCCATGTATTTATCTCAAAAGGTAACCACCCATTAACAGGTAAGACCTTAATGCTAAAGCCTTCAAATATAAATCGTCGCACAAAATTGTATAGCAATGCGGAGTACAAAATATACGCAACTTTGCTACTAAATTGTTGCACATATCTTCTGGTATATTCTCTTACTGCCAGTTGTTTTGGTGATAGATTTATTTTGGGTTGGTGAAATTCCATTCTGATAACTGAACAAAATGATATAATTTTTTTGGATTTGTACAATAATGGAAAAACCATTAGGGAACTGTTTATGTAAAGAATACCGAAGTTTACTAATAACATCTTCTCTAAGATGCCAATATTTTCTTTGAATTTTGCCTGCAAAAAAGGAAAAGCTGTTATTAACAACTCTATGCTATAGATACATAGTATAAATGAACGATTAATTGTATAATATTTAAGTGAGTAATATGTGGTGAAAGAAATGTCAAAAAATATTATCGCTCTAACGGTTAGAGAATTTCACTTTATAGTCATCTTTGAATTTGGAATCGTTTATCTAACTTATAAAGATGACTATTATGAATAAAAGTTCCTCCAGCTTTGGAGTGAAGCCCTCTTGGAAAACGAGGCAATACTTTACTTTTATTTGATTAAATAAGTTTTAAACTCAGATATTAACCCTTTGAGTATCGAGGAGCTCGCTCGAAATAAACATTTTTGCTCAGAAAAGTAATTCGAAATACTAGTACAGTGGTATTATTCGATATAACAAAGTGTACTGAAAATAACTGTAACCCCAAAACAACAATGACTACTTGTGTTTGTTTATCGTTAGGAAGCGGTTCCGAGTTGGTGAAACACACCGCACAGGCGTGATATATTAGACTTCTGACGCGACTGATTCAAATGAAGTACCGACTTCAAAGAAATTGATGATATTTCAATCCGCCGATATTTCAAAAAGTTAATACTTCTCGAAATTTTCAGTGTTATCCGGACTGTTATTTAAAGTTCTGTTTCTCTATTTTAATTTTATCTTATTACATTGGCATTCACATTATTTAATTTTTTATTTAACTCATAGCAATACATATACATCTCTTGTATTTCATTTCTCATTTCATCTAGTTGTTGTGAGATTAATTACAAGCTACAAATAAAAAATAATAAAAAAATTACCGCTAACAATACGTGGAATATTGAAAAAATCAATAATGCCAACGCTCTTGTTATATGGAATATAGATGTCCACGATTTGTCATACAGAAATCCACTCCATTTGGAAACCCAGTATCCAGTATACTTTACACTCCTCTTTTTCCCTTGCATGCGGCCTTGCGGATGTTTCATTTTCTACAAGACAGAAAAAAAAAAATGGAATTTATTAGTTAGTTTCTTCCATTGAAGGTGAAGAAAAAAGTAGCACATCCTAAAACTCCTTAGTTCTAGGCTGATTCTGGTGTCATTTAATATAGCCAAAACCATCCACTTGTCCACATTACTGAATGTTTTTCTGCTGAGTTAGGAGAATTATTTTAAGAAAATAATTTAGATATTATTAGTTCTAAACAGAAAAGTAGTTGTTAGTAATTTGATTGTGCTAAATGTCTGAAATAGATTTTACTTGATATTTCGTTCAGACATTAAGTAGCAACGAAATTAAAATCCTCAAATTGGAAGAAAAATTTTCTTATGATTTCCCTTTCTCAAGATGTTTTTGAAAATATTCAATCGATTTTCTTTAATCTTAGACCCTCATAAATCCCATAATCTAAAAGTTTATTATCTTATAAGCCATTTCTGTGTGTTAGATAAATACCACTTTATCAAGTTTCAAACAAAATTTAATTGTATACAAATTCTAAGAGCCAGGCTATATCGTTTTTTCATGAACAGGGTACTGAGAATTATTAAGAACTGTTCAATATGAAATGTTCTCAATACTTTTACTACTGCCTGCATTGAAATTATTCTAACGAACCTTTACAAAATTATACATTAGTCAAAATGTGTACTATTTGTCAAAAATATTGCAGACCACTAAAATACAGCTTATGTCGGCACTATTATGCTAAAAATTTTGTTTCATTTTCTTGTTTAACTCTTTTCAATAAAAAATTATCATAATATCGTAATTATGGGTATTCTACCTCTTTTATCATTTCGAAGAATAATGGGAACAGGAGAACTAGAAAACATTAATTATTAAATTGCTTGTGCTAAAGTCGGTGGATATTTCGCTGCGTAGGCAAACGTAAACGACAAATACATTATTCAGTTACAATTAGATGAAAAACCTTCAATGAACACAGTTACTGGAAGTAGATTATTGATAGCATCCATTTATTCATTAAATCAAAGTTAAGTGTTTAATTTATAATTATAAAGTTCTTAATTGAGGGCTGAAAAATAAATGAGTCCAGCTTCTGTAAGTCAGAAACTTTAATTTCGACTTTCTGTTTTTATTGATTCTTAAAAAAAAAAAGATTTAAATTTACTATATTAGAAATTGTCAGTAATATAAGATAAGACATTAAGGTAAAGTAAAGTTTTGACTTAAGTGATAAAAGTTTTAACGACAAACCAGGGTCACGGATGGCAATTTAATACCAAACGTGAGTGCAAATTGCATTAAGTCTCTAAAGGAGAAAACTTTAATTTGTTTTCCTGTATGAGAAATTTAAATGAAAAAATGGAAATTGAATGAAATGGAATTGAATTCTGTATACACTTTTCACTTTAATTAAGTTGGCTGGGTTAACATGGACACTCATTACTGGTACTTGGTAGCCTACTTGAGATAACATTATGCACGAATAGGCTAAATAATTTGAAATTCTATTTTAAGCCTGGAGATTCTGTTATTATAGAAAGAACAAGCTAAAAAAAAAAACATTAACCTTGCAAATCTCTCCTTTAGAGAGACGTCTCTATAAACAATACTCTTGTCAAGCGTATAGGTAAATCTTTTAGCCTTCCCAAAGAATATTTGGGGTTTGATATAGGAGCTGATATGATAGGAGTATGATTTGACATAGGAACTGATGTGAAACACAGGAGTAAACCATAAAATTTAGCGAATGTGCAAAGACTGTCCTGCTGAGGTCTGTACCCTTTAATCCCAGATTCACTTTTTAAGACTGCCCAATTTAAATTAACAAAAAAATAATGAAATTTAAAGAAAATACTTACTAAAAATAGATTTGCTACTGTCACTTAGAACCAGAGAGAGAGGATGTTTCTCATAAGCGCCCAAAATAAAAATTAAAAAAATCTGGCGAGAACTCTCTCATGACTGCTATTCTCCAGGTTCAAACTCACAAATTTTCTTCAAATTCAACACGTTGGAGTCATATTTAGTTCTTATCACTTTAGAAGGAATCTAACTACCTCCTCTTCTCTCAGAAGTAGCCGTAAGTCGAACTTCCGGAGAAAATGTTTCAGCAAAAGATGTAAATTTATGTACGTATTTTTGATCACTGTACAAGTTTAAATAAAATCAGTAAGTTTCAGTTTTGGTTTAGGCTTGGATACTAAATGAATCATTTGGACATTTTTGCCGCATTAAAAACATAAGAGCTGAGGATTGGCCACCCCTTTAGTAGCTTCTAATCCCAACTTTCTCAGGAAAAGAAAAATTATAAAATTGTGTATTTAAACTTTATACCATCAAATTTAAAAAAAAAATAATGGAGTTCTAGATTCGGATAAAGATTTGTCTAACAGGGTAGATATTAGTATGATTCTAAGTATTGAACCTCTCATTGTTTTATTAGAATCAAGAAGATTCTTATGATACCAGTTGAAATTCCTTATAGTTAAATACTTGCGTCAGAATTAGAAGAACTTTCTAATTTCATTAAATTGCTTTTTCTTTTGTACATGGAGGTAGTATGCTAGCAGTATGAAGTCAGAAAATATAAATTATGTTATCAACATATTTAATCAGTATTCCTAATACTTTTAGGAAGTATTAGATCAAAGTACATTTTAGGAGTTACACTTACAAATATGATAAGAGCTTTATTTAACAATGATTTCACAATGTTTATTTTTTAGTTAATAGATTGACAGTTTTCTTCATAATTGCCTCATAAAAGCATGTTTAATTGTAAAGCGACTTTTAATTTCTGAATCAAACTCTTCTGATAAACTGAAGTTTTGGTATAGATAATTACTGACGCATTGCTTTTAATATGTTGTAATAGGAGAAAGATGCCTGCAGAAGCTGAAAATGAAAGGATCCTGTAAATGAACTAAATGGCAAATGAATCAAGAAATACTGTTAAATATTGAGAATTATACTTCGCTAAGTCCCAGCATCGAAAATTCTTGAAGACCTCCACCCTTAACGATGCGCTCTCGTTGACAAGCTGTTAGTATATTAAGTAATAACTTCTGAGTTTTCACAGTTTGTGTATACCAAGGTATAGAGTATATTGCTTCTTGAATATTTTTATACTGCCATGTTAAAATAATTAGCCCTCGGAAGGTAAATCAGATTTTAAGAGTTAAAAAATTTACTCAACATGTATTACCTTATTAGTTAAATGCTGTCCAAACCAACAATAAATTCCTATAATAATTACTTCTGGAATAAATAAACAAACAAAACACATGATGACTAGCAGTAATGAGGAAGAAGGATCCTAGAATAGAAAAAGAAGCAATAAATTATTAAAAAATATTAACAATGTAAAGCTTATTAAACTTGGAATTAACAAATAAAATGGAAATTAACGGAGTACTGTGTACAGAATTATCCTTTTGTAAAATAACAAGTTTTTTATTGGGATAATTTATTATTAATATAGTTATTTTATTATTTGATTTCTTTCAATGAAACTACAATTAAAGGGTACCATGGGGGAGATTTTTTCCTTCGTAATAAGAGTAACATTGTTATAAAGTTTGTTCGAACAAGAGCAGCAGATAATAGAATTCATGAAGATGGTTTTTCAGAAAATAGAGAGTACACGTTGAGAAAGAATAGATAATTAGAACTAACTTAATTAAAAGCAATGGAAGAGAAAAAAGAACGCGATGTAGCCAAAAATTTTGCTTTGCTTTAAAGGAAAAAAAATCCAACCATCCAATAAATGGTGTCAGGAAAAAGAGCATATGGGTAATACTAACTAAAAGAGCGGGAAGAAACAGTTTCCTTTTACTTGTTGCAAATCCTGGCCAATTGCTCAACATCTTTGAAATAATTTTGGATGTATCAGAAAAACAACCTCAGGCTGTCTAGAGTTATGATGTTTGAAAGTACAAAGAGCTTTTTAAAAAAATTTATTTAGTAGAAAAACGTAGATTACAACAGCTTGGAGTGCTGTTGATGGGAGGTTTTATGATGATATTTTGTGGAGTCAGCCTTTCCATATATGGCTTGTGAGAATAGTGCTATAACTTGGGATAGTTTGAGAAGTACACTTATTAAAGTTGTACCCACCGGGGCAGGATTACTGTGAAGTTCAATTTGTGATTGGTGAGATCCATAGTTTCAAAGAAATTCCGTTATGAGCTTTTTAATCAATTAATCAGTTAATTTGAAATTCCAATTGTTGTATTTTGAATAAATCCATATCGATGCGATGGTAATGTCTAAATGTATATCAAAAGCAAAGTTCCTTCGATTTGCTTTCTGAAATTTTCTACTTTCTCTCACTCTTTCTCTTAGACAAACTTAGCAAGGGGTATCTTTTGTTTTTAGGGAGTTTTTTAACGCTTGGTTAAAATGTCTTGAATAGTCTGGAATAAATTTCATTTTTTTTTTTTTAGATGGAGACTACTTTTCTTCTCAGTTATTTTTTTACTCGCAGCTAAGACAGCTTTGCAACATTTTTTTGCCACTTGAGACAACAATTCAACTTACCGTTATTACATACACTACCGTACATATCATGGCGCCAGTACTTATTGCAAATATTAGCAAAAACATATTGTAGGCCTCTTGATATAATCTGAAATATCTAAAACAATAATAATAAATTAATAAATCACACTATTATAAATGTTTCTTATGACTATTTTCTGATCACTTGATAGTTTTCATTTAATATAGCTCAGGAATTTTCAGGGAACAACAATAGATACTCAATCGTAATGGCTTCGGTTTTCTGGCTGAAAATCTGAATGAGTCTTCAATCAGAGCTTAAAGCTACGATAAAACCTACTAAAATAGAACTCTGGCTACAAGCTGATGCTTCATAGAAAATCGTTCAAGAAATTACTTCCATCTATCTATAACTTACATAATGTTACCACTTGTGTTACAATCTCTGGCAGCCTCTTAATATTGCTGTTATTTCATTTTTAATTTAGGCACGTCAACAACTGAGCTCAGAATTTTTTTTAAAATTATTATCAATGCTGTGGCAACTATTCCTGCAATTTCCTTGCTACTGCAAAACTATTCGACCAAATATGAGTCTCTAGCTAGCCCTAAAGTATAGAGTGTCTGCTGACACAATAACTTATCTTTTACAGTACAATGCCGCCTTGAATTAGAGTTATTGTTTTTTCAAAATCGCTAATTTAGGAAATAAAAAATTTACTGAAATCTTTTCCAACATCTTTAAATAGAATTTTAGCGCCTATGAGAACATACTTACGCATTCTAAAATAATCGTCAAAATAATTGATTTAATTAGAATTGAATATCTTTATGAATAAAGATCACATTTCTTCCGTCTTGTCAAATTTAAATTTGTAGAGGTTTGCAAACAAAGAGCTAGGTTTTGCATCATTTACCCTTACTCTGTTAAAAATACAAAGATTTTAAGGACAGATCTAATGTGGCGTTAAGGCTAGCCTAATTTGGTGGTCATGAGCTGATATTCAATGTATTTACTTGCTCTAGCAATGTTAATTTATTAATTATATTTTATTTACTTTTTGTATTCTAAGTTAACACCTACGGGATTAAATAAGAAACATTTATAAGTGTACATGTTATAAACTAAAAAACAACTTCTTCTCTATCTCGTTAATATAGAAACTATCAGTTGGTGCTATTTAGAAAACGTGTCAATTTTCTTATTATTATGTTAAGAGTAAGTTTTCATTTTTATGTATTCCAATTAATTCTTTATCTATATCGTACATTTCCATGAAATTGAATGGATCATTCAAGGACTACCGTTTAAATTCCAAATTAAGATTTGTATTGCTTCTTATGTCTAATCTATCTTATGTATATTATACTATTTTAGTACTTTATTATTTGGATTTATTGTTTACTTACCTCAAGAGATTGCCGTGATGTTGAACAGCATATTTAATTCTGTATTGAATATATTTTTCTTGATCTACTGAATCTCTTTCAGGTACTTCTTTTCCATCTTTAAGATAATAATTTTCAAAAGTTTCCTGGATATGTATGGATAGAACTTCAAATTGTGCGCTTAATGAATAGGAATGTATAACAAAAGTGTTTAAAAACCCTAAATGCGCTTGCAAGGCATTAACTGTCATTAAAGTTTGAAATATAAACACAAAAATAAATCTGCAATAAAAGTGAATGCATGGGTGATAAGTTAGAAAACATCAGACATTTACTCATCATATTTATCCCAAATTATGGATGTTCGACTAATCCTAGTATACAAGCATGTGAGTACCTGAAGAAAGCACAATAATTAGCTTAATTATGACCTTACGTTTATTTTAAGAATGTTGATCGTTATTAGGTCAAATTCCTCTGGTTCGTAATTATAATCATGTAATCATAGTAGATAATCAAAAATCACGAAGATATAGAGAATTAAATTAGTGCTAGGAAATTAAGGCCTGGGGCGTACTCTCATTTGTTATTATATATTTAAAAATTTTTGGGGTTAATGGAAAATGCAGAGAATGCAAGTTCGGTGAATAAGCAAGCTATTTTCATACATACAAAGTTAAGTTCAAATTTTGTCTTTACATACTTGAAATATCTCTTCATTCACAATAACTCAGCTGGGCATTCTTCATGAAACATTATTATTTTAACTAAAAATTCAAAGCGAAACCAAAACCTTATTACTATATCAAATATTTGATGTTTTATGGTAGTTTGTTTATGCTTGTGGACTTGTATGTGGAAAAACCACAGTTGGAGTCTAGTAGATAGGTACTTTTTACGTGTTAGACTTTCGCCTCCCGTTTCACGATATCAAATTTGGAGGATCTGTCCGCCTACAAAATTAGGTGGTTACCTAAGTAATTATCCTAAGTTAATGTAATATTTAGCCAAGAGAAAATAGTCATGCCACATTTATTTAATCAAATTTTTTTTTTATTCTGTTTGTTAATGATTTTTGAGACTTAACATAGATTTCGATCTATATTTACTCACTAAATTCAATAGAGTACATCTATATTTATATAATCATTTCAATACATTAGGCGTTTATCCAATGAATTTATTACATTCTTGCAGTTTAAAGAAATTTTAATGTACCTACCTGAGCCAAGAATTCATCTCGAAAGGTATCCATCCTTTAAGGGGTGAAATTTTCATACTAATGCCTTCAAATATATATCGCCTTCCTAAGTTTAAGGCCATAGCAGAATAGTAATAAAATGAAACATTAAACGCAAATTTTCGCAAAAAGTTTTGTGTATATTGTTTTATTGCTAGTTGTTTTGAGGAAAATTTTATTTTAGGCTGGTGGAATTCCGTTTCGATTACTGAACAAAGTAGCCTACTTTTATCGGAATTGAATATTAATGGTATTGCCATTAAAAGGCAGTTTATTGAAAGAATAATATAGTTTATTATCAACATCTTTTCTATGATATCTATACATTCACCTAGCAATACCTATAAAAAAGAAAAAAAAATAAATACCGTTATAATTCAAATTATATTAAATAATTTCTAAGTGTAGTTAATAAGATAAAAATTAGATAAAACGAAAGCACGATTATTATTGAAACTGCTTTTGATTCAATCCCCATGAGTAAGCAGGGACTGGAAGTAAAATAAATGCAAAACTGTGGAATCAAATGCTAGACAATTAAATTTCTTTTTTGCTCAGCTTATCTTCTTTCGACCTGAAACTCCAACGACTATTTTGTTGAAAAATCTTGAGAATATTCTTAAGAACAAATTTTAAGTAGAAGTAAAAGTACATTAATTGGCAATTATATCAGGAGATTAGAAGCAGTTAACAATTACAATCTAACTATAAAAAATAAATTTCAGCTACATTTTAAATGAATGATTTTAAAAAATCAGACTTGAATTAGTCACCATACCACTCTACAGTCAGTTTACAGTATCAATCTCTCTGAGGGCCTATCTTTAATAAAATAAAAAATAAATAAAAATAAAATTATTTTGAAGTTAATTAAAAGTGTTTAGCAAGATGCTTAAAACCTAAATCTGAAATATTAAGAATTGTCAGTAATTTAAATCTTAATATTTGTTACTGGAGAAAATGTGAAACCACAATTACCGGGACTGACGTGTGAATGATGGACAGAATTAGAATCAAAATCAGTCTAGTGATATGAAAGATCGAAGTCCAAGACTTGTCATACAAAAATCCACTCAATTTGGCCAACCAGTACCCAGTGTATACTTCTTTTTTATTGTCTTGCTCTTGACCATTAGATCTTTTTATATTCTGCAAATTAATAGGAAAATAGTTTTTTGTTTTTCTTTTTGTAA
Source organism: Rhodnius prolixus (assembly GCF_049639745.1). Taxonomy (NCBI): domain Eukaryota; kingdom Metazoa; phylum Arthropoda; class Insecta; order Hemiptera; family Reduviidae; genus Rhodnius; species Rhodnius prolixus. Next base: position 21,886,497 of record NW_027411592.1, read on the forward strand.
TCAGTAAGAAAAGAAAGTTCCTTGAAAACAGTTTAATTTAATTGGGTAAAAGAAATAAGATAAAGGGTTAGAATTCTATTATCTTTATTATTGACCATAACATGTATTATATTTTATAAAATGTTGGGGCTGCCTACAAATAGAAAGAATAAGTAGCCCAGTCAAATTAGGTATAATAAGGAGTAAATCTCGGAATGGAAGATAATAAGCTATAAACTTGTATAAACTTTGTTTTGGCAATTTAGAAGTTGGCTCAAAAGTCTCATAGAATCTCGTGTCCGCGTCACCGGAAATCAGGTCATGAAAATCTTTTTTTTAGTAAATATCTTGTTTCCGGTGCTCTAAATGGCATTTAAAGTTATAACATAATTTGTAAAGCATAAAATTCTCTACAAATTTTGTTCTATGCGATTTTACATACAATCGACCGTTCTTGAGATAGAGCGTGAAGAATGGGAGTGTAATTTAGTACTTAGTTCGTTTTATAAAGTTACAAAAATATTATAATTATTAAGAAACCTTAGTTATTAACTAATAATGAGTAGGTAATATTTATGGACATATATGATTGCAAAAATGCACGAATTTGATTTGGATGTGGATTTTTCCCTTTTTTCTGAATCTCTACGAACAAACCCAACCGACCTAATGTGAATAATATACAATCGGCATTGAAGTACGATGTTAGAAACATAAATTTAGGAAATTCCAGTAAACTAAGGAAGATTTTGTATTTTCTTCCTATCTTATGAATTTCTAATTCCATAACCAGTCGACCTAATATGTATAATATAAACTTGGCATTAAAGTACAATGTTAGAAACAGAAATTGAGGGAATTCAAAAGGTTCTAATGTAGATTTTTATCTTCTTCTATTTTCTGAACTGCTGGATTCAAAATAAAATAAAATAGTGTATAATAAATATTCGCTCGTCATAAAAATACAATGTTAGAAACAGAAATTGAGGGAATTCAAAAGGTTCTAATGTAGATTTTTATCTTCTTCTATTTTCTGAACTGCTGGATTCAAAATAAAATAAAATAGTGTATAATAAATATTCGCTCGTCATAAAAATACAATGTTCGAAACCGAAATTGAGAAAATTCCATCAAAGTTAATTTTTTTCCTTTTTTTCTAAACCTCTACTTGTGAGACTAGCCGGTCTATTGTGTATACATTCTTTGATCTAGTGTCTGTTTCTAACATTGTGTTAGTTTATTATAATACACGCTTTCCAAGTTCTCGTGTTTATTTAGAATAGATTTTGATGTTTTTATGTTTTAATTTATTGAAAAATTATAATAGAAATAATACAATTGTAAACTAACCTCCATCGTATTTTTCAGTTAAGTTGTTCTTTATTTTATTTAAAAGGCAAAAAATTGTTAAAACTTAGATGTTCTATAAACTTCTGGGTTTCTTCTAAAATAAGCTTTTGCTAACATCTATTCTAATTTATTTAAAAGGAGATTATATTTGCTGTTAATTGAGGTAAATAGTCGTTATTTTCGGTTTCAACTTTAAAAAAAAAAAAATACGGTAATTGCGTAATTAGACTTTTTATTTGAAAAGAATTGATAATTGAACTCATTAAATTTTCATTTCTGTACGCTCCTCAATAAGTGACAAATTGTCATTGTTCCCTTGGAAAACTTGAACCATTTAATATTAACATTTTATCCCAGAAGTTGAATTCGAAGAATTTCTTGCTAAAATAAGTATAGCTTAAGTGGATAAACTCAATTAAGTATTGATTTTAGTTATTAGTTTGCAAAAAAAAAATATATAATTTTTTTAAATAGATTTTTGTTTTTTGTTTTGGATATGTAATAATTTTGGAATATAGCACAGTTTTAATTTAGTATAAATTGTAACTATTTTATTATACAAATAATTAACAATTTCATTAATTATGGGAAGAGTTAGGTAAGTTGATAGTGTAGGTCCCGTACTAAAATCCTGGCGTGCTGCTCTTAGAATCTCTTTTCTTAGGAGCTCTTCAACTCCAATATCTCAACGGTGACGGATAGTACTGTTTATAGCGAGAGAACACTGTAAGGAACACTGAGAAGGCTTCCAGTACCAATAACTTCACAACATGCCTCATCATCTTACAGTGTCTAAGCGTATACTTTTATCTGAAAAGCTTGAGCTGCTAATTTTGACATTGTAGCGACGTTTGCCCTCAATGTCAATCGTCCAGCGGAATGAGCTGTCTCTCACTTCTAAGCGACAATATTCATTTGTCAACATTTGTCTCATAACTGTCAAAAAAAAGTTATCATCTAGAATTGTAGAACTTTTCGATTTAAAATTTGAAAACAATCGCAATTCCACTTCTTAGAATAGTAATAGAAAGTGAAATTAGCTGAGATGAGCTCAGTGGTAAAGAGCTATGATCCAACTCAGCTCGCGAAGGTCTCCGGATCCGAGTACCTGATTTTCTTTCAGCACAAGGTCGCGGAAAGAAAAGTGTTACTGAAACCCCTTTTGAACTTTTGAAGTAAGATGTGGGTTATATTTTCTTTGCTCCTATTTCCTACATTCTTCCGGGATGAAGAAATAATATATATAGGGTTATTTCTAGACATTTGGAATCCTTATTTTATTTTTTCAATTGTTTTATTCTTTTGTTTCATATTTCGTCACCTTCAAGGATCAAAGCCACTGGGACGAACCATTTTTTTTATTTTTATAATATTAAATTGATATCTCTACCAATTTCAAAGGATCCAACTCATCTTTCTTAAAAAAGAATTTTAAGTACTGAAACAGAAATAAAATACTGGTTATCCATTTAGGAGGAAAAATCCAATTGATTCAATTTATCACATTCAGAATGTTTACAAGAATTTTGCTCTGTTTAGTTGCTTAGTTGAGATAAAGTTAGTAAAAAAAATTACTTTTTTAAGTGGCAGATGAGATTTGATCATTCAAATTGATAAAAATTAAGAGGAAAGTAGGATAGATATTTATTTTTAAAGCAAAGAAAATAAATTATTGTATTGTATCTATTCCTAATAAAAACTTGTTCATATATTAAGAGTTTGTTAAAAATTATTTTAAACATCGGACATAGCTTACTCTAAACAAAAACAAGGCAAAAATGAAGTTCTAAAACATACAAAAGTAACCAAGTAAATAAAACTTACAAAAACCAAAGTTATAAAACAATGTTCTAAACATAAAACAATAGTAAGAACTCTTTTGTACAAAATTGAAATTGAAATTGAGATATACACATCTCAAATCATTTAAATATACTTTATATAATAAACTTATATATGTATACTGTTCAACTAGTTTCGTCATTGATCAATGACGTCAAAGATTTCATTGTATTTTGAGAAAGATACGTACATATTTTTGTCTGAACGAGGAAAATACATGCAAGTGATCGGGAAGTGCTGTAAATGATCTACTTCACCAGATTTACAGAGTTCTCAAGATTTACGTTAGTAAAATTCATCTTTATTCCAGGTAGTGAATAAATTAGGTGAATTTAATAATAACATAATCATAGAACAAAAGATTTTCTGTTTTTTCAAATTAAAAAGTACATCTCATTGTTACTCATTACACATATGACAATGTTTACAATAACATTGAATAAGGGGGATACTCCTCGTTACAAAACTTTCTGTTAAGAACTGAAACCTTGATACTCGTTACGAATATACTTGCTCCATCGGACATAAGGCAGAAAATCGGAAGTTTTAAGCAAATGTTTACGGTGAATCATCTATGAATTAAGTTAGCTGGTTAATTTAAAGCAGCTGTAGTTATGGTTTATTAATGCCTTTAAATTAACCGCAGTAATTACTGGCGTATGGCATTTAGTACATTAAACCAAGAGAAAGATACCTGAAGTAGCTGTAAAATAAATATTTGCACTAATATTCGTAAGAATTATAACAATAAATGAATAAAATCATTTAGAAACTTACTTCGCTAAGTCCTAAAAGTGAAAACTGTTGAAGTCCTCCACCCTTCACGATGCGTTCTCGCTGGCAAGCTGTCAGCATATTCTGTAATAATTTCTGAGTAGTCACAGACTGCGTGTACCATGGTGTATTGTAAACAGATTCTTGAATATATGAGTACTATAACGTAGATTTCTAATCACTTAATGCAGATTAAAGATTAAAAGAAATTTATTAACATTGTTTACCTTATTAGTTACCTGTTGTCCAAACCAACAATAAATTCCTATGATAGCAATTTCAGGTATTAATAAGCAAGCAAAAGAAACAATTACCAACGAGAGACTTGACATAGGATCCTAAAGAAAAAAAAAACATAATAATAAAATTAAATGTAATGCCTATTTCAGGCGGAATTTAGGTCCAACTACGTATCAGCTGTCTTGGACGGAGGCGGATAGTAAATATATTTTACTATAATTTCTTTTAATCCATTACTTACTCCTAGGAAACAATTTCCACTTACCGTTATTACATACACCGCTGTACAAATCATTGCGCCAGTCCCGAGAGCGAATATAAACAGGAACATACTGTAGATCTCTTGATATAAATTGAAATATCTAAAATATGAATAATTATGTAAGTAAATAACAGTACTTTTGGATTGATTATATTGATTAGCCACTTAGCTAAATGATTAATTATTTAAAGAGATACAAGTTTTAATGATAATTAAGGAACTGCACCATACATCAATTTTCAACTTGGTTCAACGGCCAGGAAAAAATCAACATTTGTCAACCCTTATCCCATAAGACTCTCGCATCGAATCCACGAAATTCTTTGTACATGTACAAATGTAAATAAATAAACAAAAGCTAAAACTAGCTAAATAAATATAAAAGCCAGGATAAACAAATAAATTTAAGTTAAAAGAGATTATCCAGATCGTTCTGTATAAGTAACCTAGCCCTTCATTAATGATTGTTGAGATGATCAAGTCCTTCATGTAACGGCACCCTAATTACTTTCTAGCCAAGCAATTCTCCTTGTAACTAGAGTGTTTTGATTTTTTTTTTTTTTTACGAGTTTTATTCTTTATCAAACGCAATTACCTTAAAATACAAAAAGTTTTAGACTTTCAAAAAGTTTACTTACTGCAATAGCTTACCATGTTGATAGACTGCATATTTTAATCTAAACTGTATATATTTTTCTCGGTTATTATTTACTTCAAAACATTCCATTGTTTCTCCGAAGTAGACATGCTTAAATGTTTCGTGGATGTGTATGGATAGAATTTCAAATTGTTCACAAAGTGACACTGAATGCGTCACAAATGTGATTAAAAATCCAACATGAGCTGACATGCCACTAATTGATGCCACTATTTGAAAGATAAATACAAAAGTGTACCTGCAAATTAAACAAAAATGATCTAATACACCAAAAGCCTGGTTATCTACTGTTAAATCCATTCATAATCAGCCATAAGTCTTGAAAAAGTGGTTTTTGTAGTTTTTTAAAAGATTAATTAGCTGGTGGGTAACACTGCTCAAAATGGGTAATGATCGCATTCCTAGAATGTGTTACAATAGATTGTACAGTATTCATAATTGTCAACAAATGCCCTTCAACTGGTGTAGTTATCTCAGGTGTAGTCTGGAAAAAATAGGAGCTGTGCACTTATGGGAAAGCAATAACTACATAGAGGTGAACAAAAATAAAAATAATTTAGTTAATGCTTACAAATGCCATTTAGTCAGTATCGATATTAACAAAATTTATAATACTAAATATAACAGTTTCATCAGGTTCGTTACTACATTTGATAATAGAGAGTCATATATTAGATTAAATATTCCATTTGAGTTTATAAAGATTATAGCACAAGTACGCTTAGTAAATCATAAATTCCCAAGAATAATAGTAAATAACATAAAATATGAATTTAAGCCAGAAAGTGATTGTGTTCTCTGTTCGGATAATTTTTCTGATACGATTATACATCTTTTATTGGAATGTAAATTTTTTGCAATTTATAGGTCAAAATATTTAAATAAATTTTGTTTCACAAATGAGCATACCGAGCTGGACAAATTGGACCTTATATTAAACTGCACTACTTTATATAAAATTAAATACCTATGTACTTATTTAAAAAAATGTTTAACTATAGAAATAATATTGTGCCATGGTTGCGGAGTAGTCATTAATGCTAGTACATGTATGTATGTATATGTGTTTGTATATATATGTACATTAGAATGGAATTACGCTATAGAAACAGTTAATGAAGTAAAATATCAGAAGGTTGATGTCATGAGTTTGATACTGAAGGTCTTTCTTATTCTTTGTATTTGTTTATAAGTATAATTCTTTTTCGTTTTGTTTATTTTGTTATTAGATCCATTTAAAAGTCAGCTGAACTCATGCTACAAAAATTGTATTTTTTAAGCAAATAAAGTATAATATATATAATATATAAACTTCAAAACATTCCATTGTTTCTCCGAAGTAGACATGCTTAAATGTTTCGTGGATGTGTATGGATAGAATTTCAAATTGTTCACAAAGTGACACTGAATGCGTCACAAATATGATTAAAAATCCAACATGAGCTGACATGCCACTAATTGATGCCACTATTTGAAAGATAAATACAAAAGTGTACCTGCAAATTAAACAAAAATGATCTAATACACCAAAAGCCTGGTTATCTACTGTTAAATCCATTCATAATCAGCCATAAGTCTTGAAAAAGTGGTTTTTGTAGTTTTTTCTTAAATTTTTGACATTTTATATTTTAAATTTCTTGATTTGTTTTAGAGAAAAAAATTAGATAGATTTGCACAATCTTCATTTCAAGACTAATGGGCGGGATCAATTCCTAGGAACTATGCTTCTCATATAATCCTAGCCAACCTTTTCCAGAGCCTAGTTTTTATTTTTGATTTGTGAGAGCATTCATAAAACCCCTCAAGCCTCAACGTGTCCGAGCCCCTAGAAATGAAAAATTCCTGCCCGATTAGATATCAATGCTTATACCTGATCTAATCAAGTTTTAAGAATAAGAGCCCAATCTTCGTTTATGTGGTCGGTGAAATGTTTTAATAACCATCTTTCCTATCCAAACTTTTAAGTAATCTCTTTGAAACCAATAGTCCTAATTGGAGCATCTTCAATCTTCTGTGCTGTCTGAGCAAAATAGCTTTTTAAGCGAAACATGTTTAACAACAACAGCAAAACAAAGTGCATAGTGATAACAAGGGCGGAGAAAAGTTAATTGGTTTCAATAAATTGGTAGGATATCAAGAAGGTTCCCAGTAATGTGTTCCTAGGGGCGATGATTAGTGAAAGAAGACAGCCGAAGGAGGAAATTAAAGCTAGAATGGCTGTCACGAGGAAGTTGTTCTCCTTAACTACAAAAAGTTGCTCAGTAAAAGAGCAGTGGCCTTGGAGATGAAAATGACATCTATCATTCCCCTTATGGTAGCGAATCATGTACAATAAAAGAATCAGATAGTAGTCGCCTTCAGGCTGCTTCAGGACGTACCAGGAACATAGTGCTCAAAGTCTCCTTAAAATGTGAAACGCTAGTTCAATTAACTGAGAGGCACATCTCAGGTGTTCGCCCAAACAAATACAATTGAAGAACATTAGCTAATCAGGATGGGTGTGGAGGTTAGAATCTAGACGTCCGAGTGTAAGAAAGAAGAAATTGATTGGATAATATTAAAATTAGAACCAACGGTCGAACTGATGGCAAGAGTCCTACAAATTGCCGCTGAAAAAAGACTGGTAATGTTTTTTTTTTAAACTGCAAGGCAGATGAGACGACCAGAAAGATACTTTCGCTTAGCTTTAATATCATCCATAAACTTACTAATGTAGTACAAACCTAATCAATGAATTCAACTCAAAAGGCACCCATCCGTTAACAGGTAAGATCTTTAAGCTGACACCTTCAAATAAATATCGCCTGATAAAGTTAATGATCAGAGAGCCATAAAGATAAAATGCAACATTATATGCAAAATTGCGAACAAATCTTTTTGTATATTTCTTTACTTCCAGTTGTTTGGGTGAAAACTGTATTTTAGCTTCTTGAAATTCCGTTTTGATTATACTGCACAATAATTGATTCTTTTTAGAATTGTAAATCAAGGGGAGCACCATAAAAAGGCAGTTTATGTAAACGATAGCATAGTTGGTTATCAACACCTTCTCTAATAAACTCATATCTTCGTACAATAACACCTGTGAACAAATTATAAATATTCTGGGTAAAAGTAAAAAAAGAAATACCTCACAGATTAACTAATTCAATTAGAATAGTGCAACAAGAAATATTACCGCTATCAATATATGAAGAATTGTTAGAATTAAAAACAAGATCAGCCTGGTGATGTGAATTACTGATGTCCACGACTGGTCGTATAAAAATCCGCACCATTTGGATACCCAGTAGCCAGTTATAATTATCTCTTTTTCATCTCCTTGATTATGATTATTAAATCTTTTGATTATCTAAAGAAAAAGATAACGTAGGTATATATTTTGATTTGTATTACTTAAAAAAAAAATTGAGAAAATTAATTTTGTCGTAATCAAACTGATTCCACTGCCTTCTTAGAAGAGGATGTGTTAAGCTAGTAGCTGGCACTTAATGAAGTTTCGGGTTCTTTGATCTGGAAATATCTGCATATCATCCAGGTTGGATACTTCCGCAAAACTAATGAAATGACGGTAATAATGCATTTTAGAACTTAGTAAGACCGATTGCTTTATAGCAATTTTTTCTTTATATATTGTGAACAGAGGGAGTGATTTTTAGCGCACGAGATATCGCGATAATTATACGTTTACGAACTGAGTTTTGACAAAAGTTGACCACCATACTAATGGACCCCCGACTCTATCCTCTCCTTAATAAGAGTACCACATCGTAAATACCTCTTGCGATGATCTGATAGTCTCCGCTGGGCACGTAATGGATATTTACTTACATTGTAAGTGTGTAAACAAGTATTGCACGTTTTTCTGTATTGCATTGTAATTTTCCATTTTAAGTCTCTTAATCGCCTTCTGTGGAAATGTTATAACCTGTTTAATTTCTTTTCTAACAGAACTATGTGTATTTATGCCAGATATGTCCTCATCCGTACACTCTTGTTTTGGAGCAAATAGTTTGGTGTGCACGTATGATGGAATTTAGGTCTTCCTGCATTATCATGGAACTTTCACTGGCTAGACGATCAGCCTCTTCGCAATGCCCAGGAATCTCCTGTAAAACCAACGTATATCCTCGGCTCTGTATCACTCAGATTACGGCTATGCAGCTCAGTATACTATGTATATCAGTAATTTGATGCTTAACGACCAACAGTTGCAGCGATTTTAAAAACTCATGTAAAATTTGTCAGCACGAGGTTTTGCTGCTGCTTAAATAAATAAACAAAATAACGAGCGATTAGTTAGTTCCTTTGTCAAAGAAAAGAAATCTGTTTCTTCTGTAACTTTGTCTTTGAAAGAAGGGCAGCTTTCCATTACTTCTTACAGAAAGGACTCAGTACTACGCGGTTAGTGTTAACTACAAGCTACGCCACTGAAGGTGTTTTGAGAGCAAACTCTTGTCAGTTTTTTGGATGAAGAATTTGAAAGTGTAGTTTACTTTCTTTACACATAAATAAGCTCGAAAAATTTTCATTATCACGATTAATATTCCGGAATAATGTGTAATGCCCTTAGATATGATTGATCTCTCTTAAATTTACTGCTCGTGCCGTAACAGACTTGTTTTTGGCGTTGGATTTTTTGTTTAATCATAGATACATCTCTGAATCTACTTCAGGATGCTGTTGAAGCTGTTTCTTGTAAGACTTTATCCATTATTCTCATCCATGTCAACAAAGTTCTCATCTTTCTTTCATTCTAATGCTGTCAGGCTCTTCACCCTATTAACATGGAGTAAACATAGTGCAACCTTTTTTGTTTTTTTCTTTTATTATTGTGACATTAAATGGAAATATATCGTAAGAACCGGTGTTTCTCAAAAGACAATTGCAATGAAACTGATTGGCGAGGGACAGAATATATGTATAAAAACCATATTCAGGATCTAAAAGTTAATAGAATTTCATGTTAGTTAACTCAGAAGTGTGGATGGATAGAAGCGACAGAATTAGTACATTAGGACATTACTATTAGTATTATTACCAACCTTTATCATATTAATGTTCAGGAAAAAATTGTGCCAAATAATCTAAAGAAACTCAACTATAGCCGGACTCAATTCGTGAACTCAGCATTTATGTAATATTTCTGTAAAACTAAGTGGTTCAGGATTAGTCTTTATTTTCAATAGGAGAAAAAATAATGTGGTAATTACAGGTTTATATATTGTGTATTCTTAATATCTTGAAAAGTACTCGAGCTAAGAAAAACCATTACCCATTCATTATTAAAACGCTTTTTATCGTTACTGATCGAACATCTCGATCGTTCCTTTAGACCTTAAAAATAGATGTGGCATCGATAGCTTTCTGCACTTACAAAATGGCTATTAAATTATTTATTTATGATAAAAGATAAGAGTCGAACGTATACTTTTGTAAAGTTAATTATGTCTAAATTTAAATTATTTTCCGAGAATTCCGTGCTTTATTCCGGAGTTGGCGTTAATCAATTTCACTGTCTTTGTTTGCTTTTCGGATTGTATGTTACGAGCGAGAGTATTATTTGAGTATGACTAAAATTCATTGGTGCGTCAATGATGGATGTGGTTAATGTGGTGCTTCCTTAATAGATATTGTATGCTGTGGCGTACCTCTTCACATTGTCTTCTATTTTTTCTAAGGCTTCTGATTTAATTCATCTACGTTTACTATTATTGATTCCGCTTTTACTTTGTATTGATTTGAAGTCAGTAAAGTACTTAGTTCACAGTTACTGTGGAAACACTAGCAACATAACAAAGCGTTTTTTTGAAAATTCAAAAATATTAATAAAAATCTCAAATATGCCTACTAAGTCAGCTAAGAAGGTGGTGAACGTGGCTGGAAAGCGTAAAGGGACGGAGAGTGGATCGGTCCCTACCACTAGAAGCATGTTGCGCCAACCGGATGTGAAGGTAGCGATGGAACTGTCTGAGGTAAGCACCAACCAAGAAGCAAACAAGGTAAGTGATGAACACATTTACACCAAGGCGAACAAAAGTACAAATGGATACACAAATATGGCATATCAAAGTACGGATTTAGGACCCTTTTATGTTATAGTGGAAAGCACTAACAAGGACAAAAAGGGGCTTTCGAGGGTGCACCCAATGTCAGTTGGGAAACTATTATACGAAAAACACATAGACATTGCCAAAAGTATCGACGGAATTAAAAAGCTCGGCGTAAATAGAATGAGAGTTGAGATGAACAATGGGGTAGCGGCCAACAGATTAGTGAGTTCCGCAATTCTAAAGGAAAAGGGGTTCCGAGTATACATACCCAGATATTTATTGCAGAGAAGGGGAGTAATTAGGGATGTAGACACGGATCTGACAGAAGAGGAGATAAAGGAGGTTATGAGGGGCCCATTAGGGGCTGAATACCAGATATTAGAAATCAGACGATTAAAGCGAAAAGTTATAGACAGGGATACGAAAGAAACAAAATTCGTTCCCACTCAGTCGGTTTTGTTCTCGGTTAGGGGACAGCAGTTACCACAATATGTTTATATACATTACGTAAGATGCGAAGTGCACAATTACGTTCAAAATGTTATACAATGTAAACAGTGTTTACGATTTGGTCACTTTAAAGACCAATGTAAAGGGAATGTAAGATGTGGGAAATGTGGGGAGAATCATGAAGCATCTCAATGTAAAGATAACACACCTAAATGTGTGAATTGCGGCAGTGCTAGCCATTTGACAACAAACGTGAATATGTGTCCCCAATATAAGAAAGAGAAAACTCTAAAGCAATTAATGGGCGAGAAGAATATCTCATACCTGGACGCAAGAAGATTGCTATCCAGTAACTCGTTTGCCGCCTTAGCGGAAAAACAAGCCCCCACTTTAGATAGTCTAAAAGAATTCCCCTTACTAAATAAACTCGGAGGTAACGATAATAGGCCATTCGCGTCTACCATCTCTTATAAGAGGAAAACCAAAAGAAATAGGTTTGAGGTGTCCCCTAATTTCGATAAAAAATTGATTAACGACCTATTAATTCAACCGGGTACGAGTAAAAGTACACCAGGAGGAATAATTCCTCAAAACCCATACCGCCCCTCAGAGGTAACGAAAACTGCGAAATCCCTTCAACAGGATCCCCATTTAGATATATTATATGAAGCGGTATACTCCATTTTAAAGAGTATAAATGGAATAGAATTAAAAATACCTGACGACAAACTGAGATTACTAATCAAAGATAAAGTGATAAGTTTGAACGAGGCAATGTAAATTTCCAATTGGTTACTGTTATTAAGTAACAAATACTTTTTAACTGTACAGTGTATAGAATATCTCATAGTTTTACTTAGTATACTTTCATTTACAACATATGAATAAATTAAAAATACTACAATGGAACGCAAGATCAGCCGTTTCCAACAAAGGCAGCTTGGAAATCTGTCTAGACGATGAAAAAATAAATGTAGCTATATTAAGCGAAACTTGGTTTAAACCAAAGTCAATTATAAAATTTACTCATTTTAATATAGTGAGAAACGACAGAATGGACGGAAAGGGCGGTACAGCGATACTAATTAAAAATGATATCCCTTTTAAAGAAATTACCAATTTGTACAAAATAAATAAGCTGATGACTGTGGGCGTTAAAATTCCATTTTTTAAGGATGAATTGTCGGTAATTTCGATATACAACAACCCGGAGAATAAAATAACATATCGCGAATGGAATTCACTCTTTCAGAGTATATCCCCTCCCTTTGTGGTTGCTGGTGACTTCAATGTACACAGCCAAGCGTTTGGCTCTAGTTACACTGAGTCTAAGGGTCGCTATCTATTAGAAGCAATACAAGATAACAATTTAGTTTATTTGAATGACGGAGCGCCCACTTTATTGAATAATTTAAAACAAAAAAATAATTCGGCCTTAGATATTACGATTGGCACCGCACAAATTGCTTCAAAATTTTCCTGGTCCGTAATGGATGATACAATGGGCTCAAATCACTTTCCCATTATTATAGAAACGAATGAAAAATGCTTAGAATGTATTTGTCGACAGAATTTCCGGACATGGAATTTAAAGAAAGCCGATTGGCCGACGTTCCAAAATAGGTTAGATGAGGCTATTTCCAGTGTAGAAGATTACGACAGTTTCATAAATGTTTTAAATATTGTAAATGGAAAAGCTATACCTAAATTAAATCCACGGGTAACCTCGCGTAGTAAATGCTGGTGGGACGAGAAATGTAAAGCCAGTGTAGCAAGTAGGAAAGATGCATTTAGAAAATATAAGTTGAATCCTAACTACGACAATTATATAGAATATAAAAAACAAACTGCTAAGACGAAATTAATTATTAAAGAAAGCAAAACGAAACATTGGAGGAATTTTTGTGAAAATTTGAACAAAAATACTCCAATAAGGCTAATATGGAAAAAAATCAAATCTTTAATGACCCCACCAAATAGTTACATTCCAATAGTTAAAGGTGATTGGTCCAACGATTTTATAAACAAATTAGCTCCCCCTTTTACACAAAATAAAATAGAATTAATGGGCAATAATAATGATAAACATACGCTATTAAAACCGTTTACCATCAATGAGTTTAAAAGAGCTATCAAAAACCACACGAATACGGCCCCAGGAATGGATCAAATACATTACGCAATGATTTTTCACCTTCCTTTAGCGGCTAAATACAGGCTGTTACAATTGTATAACGAAATGTGGAGTAAAGGTGAATACCCACAACAGTGGAAAAATTATTTAATAAGTCCGATATTGAAGAGAAATAAAAATAGGGAACAATGTGAGTCATATCGACCAATTTCGCTGTCTTCTTGCGTCATGAAGACGTTCGAAAGGATGGTGAAAAACAGGTTGGAATGGTGGCTGGAGTCAAAAGGTTTACTTCCGAATAGCCAATGCGGGTTTAGGAAAGGCAGATCGGTACAGGATAGTCAGACTGAGCTCGTTACCGACATTCAGTTGGGTTTCACGACCAATAAAATAACATTAGCATTGTTTTTAGATTTTACCGCTGCTTATGACTCGGTTCAAATACCTATACTAGCAAAAAAGTTAGAAAAATTTAAATTGCCGGGTAAATTTATTAGGAATATTATCGAACTAATATCAAACAGACAGATCTTCTTAAAAATAAACAACCTGCTGGAAGGCCCCCAGCTGACCCAGATAGGCTTACCGCAAGGAAGCATTTTAAGCCCAATCCTGTACTCTATGTATGTAGCGGATATAGAGACAGTGTTGGTCGAAAATGTTAAAATGCTACAATACGCCGACGACGTGTGCATCTACACAACACAAAAAACTTCTGAGGATTGCAAAAAAGCGCTTGAAGAAGTTATGGTAAACCTAAAATCCTGGACACTTCTGAACGGGCTGTCGCTGTCAGAACCAAAATCAGTTCTCTGCCCTTTTACTAGAAAGAGGAGATTGGGCCTCTCCGGTGAGATGGTACTGGCGAACTGGAAATTTCCATACCAAATGTCCGCAAAATTCTTAGGGTTGACTATGGACAAAGTACTTAATTGGAAAAAACACATCGAAACCGTGGAACTAAAAATAGAAAAGTACTTCAACACATTACGAGCCTTTTCCCATAGGAAGTGGGAGGCGGACCCGGAGGTGTCCCTAATGTTCTACAGGGCCACAATAAGAGCGGTACTGGATTACGGGTGTTTTCTGTACGGTCAGGCCTGCAAGTATGTGATGCGACCCCTTCACGTATTACAAAATAAATGTATCAGATTGTGTCTCGGATTCTTGAACAGCACACCTGTGGACGTAATGTACGCAGAGGCTGGCGAATTACCGCTCGCTTATAGAATAGAATTACTGTCCGATCGATATGTCTTAAAAAAATTAGCCACGAACCGCATAATTTATAATAAAATAAGCCAATTAAATACCGAAGTCCTCACTCACAAATATTGGACAAAAAAGAAAGGCCCCATTTACACAGAAAGTTTTATTAGAATCTCTACCTTTAGAGATAAGGTATATTCGAATAATAAGTTAGATGTGTACAATTTAAAATACGAACATTTATTGAGCGAATTAAGTGTTAACACTTCCTTCGACTTGATAAAGGTACCGGAAAAGAGGAGAACCGCGGCCTTCGAAGATTACATTTCTTCCCATTATCCGGGCTCATATCGTTTATTTACAGATGGGTCCAAAATCAATAATAAAGTCGGAAGTGCTGTGTATGATCCGGTTCGGAACTATTTTACGATAATTAAATTAGAAGATGAGGCATCCATCTATACAGCGGAGCTAATTGCTATTTTAACGGCTTTAAAATATATTTATTCGTTGTCGGAGGAAAAATATACCATTATTAGTGACAGCCAGAGTGCGTTGTGTAAATTATCACATATACACAACCAGTCTGCAGGAATGAATCACATTATCGCAGAGATTGTAGAAACTATTGCCATTTTTAAAGAGAAGGGAGTCTGCATTAATTTTTTGTGGGTAAGGGGTCATTGTGGTATAAAAGAGAATGAAATTGTTGATACACTTGCAAAGGAAGCCACCAATAGTGGGGAAATGGCTAATTATAAATTACCACACACTGATATCAAGGGTATAATTGCAAAAGCAGCACTACAAAAATGGCAGACAGATTACAATAATGGTGATAAAGGTAGATTCTATAAAACTATGGCAGACCAGTTACCTAGACACCCATGGTTTAAGGGAACTGTCACTAATAAATGGGTTGTTACGACAATAAGCAGGCTGAGAGCGAACCACGCGGTGTGCGGATCGTATCTACACAGGATCAACAAAAGGTCCTCTCCTCTTTGCGTAGATTGCAATGAGGAGGAGGATTTCAAACATGTAATAATGATATGTCCACGTTATGTGGTAGAAAGGAAACGCATGTTTGACGATATATACAGGTATTTAGATGCACCATTTCGCTACGAAGACATTATATTCTCCACCAACATTTATGTGCTTAAGTCGATAGCAGAGCTAGCAATGAAATATGAATGTATTTAAAAGCGATAGCCGAATTAGTATGAATGGAAGAAAATGCTTAGAGAAGGATTACGTGATTTTAATTTTGGTTAAGCTCGTAGAAGGATGGTAGGAGCACAGAGTGCTGCTCCATCCATTAGCAGTAGTTTATGTAAATAGCGGTATATAGTAGAATGATGAATGTGTGAAGCGAATGTATCTATAAGTAAGAATGGAGAGTGAGTGATATTCTAGTGATAAGCACCTAGACGATGCTGGCTGTATGGCGGAAGCCAATGCCAAAAAATAAAAATAAAAAAATAAAAAGTACTTAGTTATTCCTTAGAGGTTTTAGTCCATATTATTTGAACTAAGTCGTTTATTAGATTTATAATTCAGTCTTCAGTTCTTCCGCATTTTTTTTCCACAAAGTTGTTGTACTAAGACTGTTATGGATTTGTCAGCATTTCTGTCTTGTGTTATCTCAGTTCTCTGCATTAAGTCTTCAGCTAACTAGTTTATCAATTCCTTCAACTCGTGCTTCTTTCATATTAAGCACTTTGTGAGATAATGCATCCGCTATTTTATTTTCTTGATTTTCTTTATACATAATATCTTCATCGTATTTTTCAAGCACAGCACAGTAGTTTGAAATTGGGCTCTTTTAAACCTTTGTTTTGGTTTATGGTTGCATAATAGTTTATATGGTGGTCTACCATGTTAGGTAGGGTCAGAAATGTTTTTTATTCCATGTTATAGTGATTTTGTTAACGTAAAAGGATTCTCTCTGAATCATTTAATGTAATATTCGACTAGCATAAGCTAAATGGAGATCTGTTTTATTTACTTGTTCGTTAAGAACTGCTCCGTTTGCAACATTGCTTGCATCTGTTCAGATGATAAATTTTTTTGGAGAAGTCCATAAATTAGAAAAGAGGTCTAAAACTTTTATTACTTACATTTATGTAAAAATATTAAGCTTTGCATGGTTCTTAGGGAACATCAGCGATATATTTTTTAAACATCATTAAATAAATTTGAAGTAGCTCTTAAGCGAAATATGTCTTTAACAAGATAAAGCAATAAAAGAACATTTGAAAGAATAAGAATTGGAAAAAATGGTAGAACAAAAAAAAAAATATGACAGAAAGCCAAAATATGTAGTAATTTTTTTCACTTGACACAAAATAACTCATTTTTAATTATCGATTTCAAAAAACGAAATATGTGTTCAATTTTTTTAAGGCAGACATGTGCGGAGTCACTAATAGATAAAATCGCAATCAATTTCTGGTTTAAAGAAAAGAAAATACATATGTTGCTAAAGATAATAAAACCATTTTCATGTTGCTCCAGGATTTTAAAATTATGTTGGTGTTTCACAAAAGATATTGGATGTTGAAGGGTTCTTTGAAGTTAAAGAATCGTTCAGGAGTTCACTGCAGTGAGGGCTGTAAAGAAGTGAAGAGTTAATTGCTAGAAAATACGTTATGATTATTACGAAAGGAAAAAGGAGTATTAGTGAAAGAAAGCAGCGGAAAAACAAAGGAATCCAAGCAGAAAGTAAACAAATATACAATTTTATTAAACGAGTGCATAAGAAATGCAATGAAAGAAAGTGAGTAAAAAGTGGGAATTTAAACTGCCACATCACAAAATTTAGAGTAGGGAACTTTATTACATACAACTAAAACCTAAAAATTATTTTTTAATTGTAACTTAAAAAATTTATACATACTACATTAGCAAGCAAATGTTAAAATAGGTGGTTCTTCGACAGACTATTGACGCATTGCGTTGAGGACATTGAAATAAGAAAACGATGCCTGAAGGAGCTGCACAAAGAAAGTTTTGGCTGTAATAAAAAATTAATTAAAAAAGATTTAAGTATTAATTAAATTAATCACAAATTTATTGTACTTCGCTAAATCCCAAAAGCGAAAACTGTTGAAGTCCTCCTGCCATCACAATCCGCTCTCGCTGGCAAATTGTTAGTAGATTAAGCAATAATCTCTGAGTACTCACAGGTTGTGTATACCATGGTGTGGAATAAGCCGCATTCTGAATGCATTCGTACTGCAATTTTTTAATCGAAATTTCATAATTTGCTTTAGATGCAAAGACTTGTGTGTAAATTACTAAAGGAAATTTAAAATCATACCTTATTAGTTACTTCTTGTCCAAACCAGCAGTAGATGCCTATAATAAATACTTCAGGTAAAAACAGAGTTCCAAAACAAGTAATTGATTGAACTAAAGTTGAAGTAGGATCCTAAAATACAATTTAATGAACATTCAAAATTCATTAGATGGAATATTGAAACCGACTTATAACTAGAATTATATTATTTTGCTTTACATTTATCCTATAAGTAAAGCTGCAAATTGGTTACAGAATAAAAATTCATACTACTAACGTCAAATCGTTATTTTCTGACATGAAGTATGGAAATTTATTGTTTTTACTAACTGTTTTAACTACAAAGAATTAAGTTATTCTTTTTAAAGAAGAAAACTTATCTTTAGCCTTTACTACAAGGTGTTATTGGGGAGGTTAGAGCGTTAGAGAAGATTTTTTTAATAGCCAAATATACTGATAGAATATCCAGACAGAGTGAAAAACTGGCGGACTTGAATGCACTCTTGCTTAACAAAAATTAAAAACCAACCAGAACCTGTTTGTCATTCTAGTCTATTAATTAATGTATATTATTTTTATGAATTTGTGTTATGTACCCAACTATTTCTATCCAAGGACAGAAGAGAAAAAAACTTTTACTTAGTTCCTACTTAGTAAAGATGTTTTAATATTTATATATATATCTAAATATAAATATAGAATAACTATAGTATAACTTACTGTTATTACATAAACAACTGTGCATATCATGGCGCCCGTACTTAAGGCAAATATAAATAGAAACATGCTGTAAGTCTCTTGAAATAAATTATAGTACCTACAAAATTAATAATTTCATCTAAATGGCAATTTTAATCTTATACTTTAATAAGCTTATATATTTTTTTTTAACATGGTATGATATTTAGCTAGACTGTAGAAGACTTTTTTGTTATTTGTTTGAAAATAAAATATGTATCGTGAAGGCAAATGTAGCAAATATCGTGGTTACAAAAGGTGTTATGTGCAGGTAATACTTAAGTCATAAAGTACATTAGATGCATAAGAGCTTTACATTATTCATGAATCTATGAATGTATTCACAAATGAATGAAGATAAGCTATCGTGCCATCAACCTTTTTACCGTATCTCAGTCAGCCAAGAACTCTAGTCTTGAAAGAGTTCTGACTTTACGTCATAGAACCGTGTGGAATTAGGAATATCATGCCGTAACAGTTTCACCTAGCCTCAAATGGCAGGCGGAACATCCAATGCCTAAGGAAATTACATGTATTTTTACGAACCAACCTTACAACTGCATGAAGACTAGTCTTTTATCATACCATCAATCCCTGAAAATTACAACTTCCGAATCATGATTGTTTCTCACTTGCGGCATCAGGTCACCCAGAAACTTGAATAAATAAATAAGTATTGCAAGAACCGCTTGTTCCGTTATAAAAAGAAAGTTGTTTGCGAAATTATAAATAATATGCATTTTAGTTTGTAAAAAAACTTGTAATTAGGACAACTATATATTCATTTTTGAATAATAAAAGTTCCTATTAAAATACCCAATGTTTAACGTTCATGAGAAATAATAAGTTCAGTACTCAAATGTAATTAATTGTTTTGCGAAATTAAATTATGTAAATTAGTTATACTAATTTTAAGTGGTACTTACTTCAACAAATTAATGTGTAATTGAACTGAAGTTTTTATTCTGGAATTAATGTATTTAGCTCGTTCCACATTTCTTTCATATAATCCAATACTTACAGTAGGAAAATTATTTTCAAATGATTCCTGTAGGTGTAATGATAAAATTTCAGACTGTTCACAAAGGAATTTAGAATGAGTAACAAATACTATTAAAAATCCAATATGAACTGTAATGACATTTATTGATACAAAAGTCTGAAGAATAAACACGGCACTATACCTGTAAAGAAATAATACAGCTAATTAATTCTATTGTTAGGTTTTAAATATTAAATTTTTATATCCAATTTTTATGTCCACTCGCTCCTCGGAATTTACAGTGTAAAGCATTAATTTAAAATAATAATAATATAAACAATTTCAAATATTTTTATTTTATTTTTCTTATAGACTATTTAAAATAAACAAAAAACTTAATTTCTTACTATTTCATTATATTATATAATAATTATTTATGAATGTGGATAAAATGCAAACATAAGAAACAAAATTAGTTTACCTGAGCCAAGTATTTATCTCGAAAGGTAACCACCCATTAATAGGTAAGACCTTAATGCTGAAGCCTTCAAATATAAATCGTCGCATAAAATTGTATAGCAATGAGGAGTACAAAATGCACGCAACTTTCCTACTAAATTGTCGCACATATCTTCTGGTATATTCTGTTACTGCCAGTTGTTTTAGTGATAGATTTATTATGGGTTTGTTAAATTCCATTCGGATAACTGAACAAAATGATATCATATTTTTGGAATTGTGCAGTAATGGAAAAACCATTAGGGCACTGTTTATGTAAAGAATACCGAAGTTTACTAATAACATCTTCTCTAAGATGTCAATATTTTCTTTGAATTTTGCCTGCAAAAAAGGAAAAGCTATTATTAAACTACTCTATGCTAGTTTTTTTTTTGTAATTTGCTGAGAGTATAATGAACAAGAAATTGTTTATGTTATTAAAATGAGGAGTAAGAAATGTCAAAAAATGTTATCGCCCTAACGATTTGAAAATTTCACTTTATCTCTGAAACTCATGTTTGAATTTGGAATCGTTTATCTCTTGAAAAACGAGGCAATACTTTAGTTTTTTTAATTTTTTTATTTTTTAATAAGTTTGAACCCTTTGAGTACCGGACATGCGAAAACCCTGGAAGCGTTGACGCGCTCCTTCGAATTTTCTCAATTTTTTGTTTGTGAGGCGATTTTTCTCAATCAACTGTCAAAATAAACATTTTTGTGCAGTAAAAGTAATTCGAAATACTCGTACAGTATAGTGGTATTGTTCGATACAAAAAAGTGTTCTGCATATAACTGTTCATTTTAATCCCAACACAACACTGACTACTTGTGTTTATTTATTTTTTTGTAGTTTATTATTTGTACTAGTTTCTGAGTTTTCACCACAGTGTTCACTACCTGTTTCTTGTGTTTTTTATTTGAAAAAAATGTTTTCGATTAGTAGTGGTGATAGTGAAAATAATTTGGTGGAAACTCTTCATTGGGCTCAACGTGTGATAATTATAGCGATGACAGTAATATGTAAGAATCTGATAATGTTATCAGTGAGAACAGTAGAGAAAAAGAAAGTGAAAATATCTTTAGGAGTTAGGTTCCGAGTTGGTGAAACACACCGCGTGATATATTAGACTTCTGACGCGACTGAATCCGAAAGCGATTCAAATGAAGTGCCAACTTCAAGGCATTTCACTCCGCCGGTAATTCAAATGTTAATACTTCTCAAAATTTTCATTGTTATCCGGACTATTATTTAAAGTTCTGTTTCTCTATTTTAATTTCATCTTATTACATTGGCATTCACATTATTTTATTTATTATATGACACATAGCAATACATATGAATCTCTTGTATTTCGTTACTCAATTCATCTAATTGTTGTGAGATTAATTACAAATTACAAATAAAAATTACCGCTAACAATGTATGGAATATTGCAAAAATTAATAATGACAACGCTCTTGTTATGTGGAATACAGATGTCCACGATTTGTCATACAGAAATCCACTCCATTTGGAAACCCAGTATCCAGTGTACTTTACACTCTTCTTTTTCCCTTGCATGCGGCCTTGCGGCTGTTTCATTTTCTACAAGACAGAAAAAATAAAAATTGAAATTTATCAGTTAGTGTCTTCCATTGAAGGTGAAGAAAAAAGTAGCACATCCTAAAACTCCTTAGTCCTAGGCTGATTCTGATGTCATTTAATGTAGCCAAAACCATCCATTTGTCTACATTTTTTAATGTTTTTCTGCTGAGTTAGGAGAATTATTTTAAGAAAATAATTTAGATATTATGAGCTCTAAAAAGAAAAGTAGTTGCTAGTGATTAGATTGTGCTAAATATCTGAAATAGATTTTACTTGATATTTCGTTCAGACATTAAGTAGCAACGAAATTAAAATCTTCAAATTGGAAGAACAATTTTCTTATGATTTCCCTTTCTCAAGATGTTTTTGAAAATATTCAATCGATTTTCCTTAAACTTGGACACTCATGAATATTTTAATCTAAAATTTTATTATCTTAAAACCATTTCTGTGTGTGTTAGAAACTTGACAAATTCCACTTTATCAAGTTTCAAACAAAATTTAATTGTGTACAAATTCTAAGAGCCACGCTATATCGTTTTTGCTTGAAAAGGGTGCAAAGAATTATTAAGAACTGTTTAATTTGAAATGTTCTTAATACTTTTACTACTGCATTGAAATTACTTTAACGAACCTTTAAAAAATTATACATTAGTCAAAATTTATACTATTTGTCCAAAATATTGCAGACCACTAAAATACAACTTAAGTCGGCACTAATATACTAAAAGTAATGTTTCTTGTTTAACTCTTTTCAATAAAAAATTATCATAGTATCGTAATTACAGGTATTCTACCTCTTGTATTATTTCGAAGAATAATGGGGAACAGGAGAACTAGAAAGCATTAATTATTAAATTGATTGTGCTGAAGACGGTGGATATTTCGCTAAGTACGCTAATGTAAAGACAAATACATTATTCAGTTGCAATTAGATTAAAAACCTTCAATGCACACAGTTACTGGAAGTAGATTATTGATATCATCCATTTATTCATTTAATCAAAGTTAAATGTTAAATTTATAATTATAAAGTTCTTAATGGAGGGCTGTAAAATAAATGAGTCCAGCTTCTGTACGTCAGAAACTTTAATTTCGACTTTCTGTTTTTAATAATTCTTTTTAAAAAAGAGATTTAAATTTACTATATTAGAAATTGTCAATAACACAGGGTGTATTCGGAGGAGTGGTCGAAACTTCAAGTTAGGCGCTACTCTAAAAAAAAACTATCAAGTTGCCATGAAGGGACTTGAAAGGATATTTCTCGATCAGTCATTTGTTGAGCTTAGCGCCTCCCGTTGCATTTTTAACTTTTTCGTCGATATTCGCGTTTTTCACCATAAAAACGACCGTAACTTTTTTATCCTTTAACCTACAACAAATCTGCTTATTCCAAACGTAAGAGCATTAAATTTCCTATAAATCTGCTTAACCCAGAGCTTCAAAACGTTTCTTATAACAATGAAATTTTTACTTCAATGTCTAAAAAATTCGTTCTCTATGATTTTTGTTAAAATTTTCAACTGCATTTTTTCAATGATTAATGAATCAAGGAGTCATATAATTTCAGAAAAAGTTGCGCATTTATTGAGCTTCAAGACCATATGGATTTTTTTGGTTTTTAATAAAACCCTACACCGAACAGAGGGGTGTAAATGCAGAAAACTGGGATTTTGCGTAACCGACTTTTCACTACTAATTTACTCAAATGTCAATTTTTGGAGAAGGAACAAAAAGAAAAGTAACCATTTTAGTTTTTAACAATTATTTAATAAAACGAAAGTAAAAAATAAAGTAGCAATAAAACGCATTAGTCAATCAGTAACTTGGGTTTGGTATTTAGAAAGATCGTTGTCAAAGCACATTGTACTGGGTATACGATTCAATTTCCTAAGATTAGTCACGTGTGAACAAAAATTCTTTTTATGTTTTGAGGAATATTGTTTTGAATGAAGTTCGTAAAATTGTTAAGGCACTGATTGGCTCCTTAAGAAACTTCAAGGTCTCTGGTCAGACAGTTTGGTTAAAGAATTTATGAGAATTCCTAAGATTTGATATTTCCCAGCATTGAACTTCCAATCTCTTTAACTACATGTTTTTTTCCAATAATCTTTGTGAAACTAGTTTTCATTAAAGTGCAAACGGCTATTTAAACATCACATCATCGCGGACTCCTGCTGACCCGACACTAAGCAGATGTAGGTTTTTCTACTCTCCTAAACAAAAAAATTATACAAATCGATCTAATTTCTTTTTTTCCTTCAGGCGTAAAGAAAATGAAATCTATGTTCGTATTATTATTATTATTATTATTTATAATTCTTACTATTTAAAAAGTGGAAATTCATCAACAATATTTTAACTGACCCCTAGTTAGAAGGGAACGGGACTATCATTGAAGTATCAAATTACTGATACACGATTACAGTTATGTTTATATTAGTTAAAATTAAATTGAATTACAATTATGTTTGTAAAAATATGTAAATAGAGATACCATATGTTAGTGTTTTAAATTATTTCTGTGCTAATTTGTTCAGTATTTTTGAAATTCGTATTTTTCAGAAGACCAACGATTTTCTCAGTAAATATCTACAGGTTGAAATGTACACATTCATAAAATAATTATCGCTATAATACTATTGTAGTTAGAGTGGTCTAATCAGGATTGTGAAATGACCTAAGTATTTCCATTAAGATTGAGAGGTTGCCAGCCTTTTTGGACCTGTTCAAACCCTACTTAAAAGCTATGACTCAAATCTATAACAATGATTTATTATTTTTTTCTACCGCCTCAAAACCTAAAATCGATAAGGTGATGCATGTTCAGACAACCGGAGTTACTGACAGAATAATAATTAAGCATGCTGTGGTATTGCTGAAAAATGCGACGGTTTTAAATGTATTTAGGAAAGGTTTTTATTTTAATTTTAATTATGCACTCCAAGTGGTTGCATAAAAGTATTTTAAAAACTTATTAAGAATATTGTATTATTCTTAGTGAAGTCAGGAAACGTTCCTCCAGAATGTCTCGAGCCAGATTGAGAAAATTAACAATATTTCAGAAGTTTATTTCTTCAGAAAAATCTTTCATCTGTCGCAGGACCATAAAAATCTGCCCATTCACAAATCGTGAACACTCTAAAAACGGATCTCATGAGCGCTGATCGTATTAGGTAAGTCATATAAGAGAAAAGCGTCAGCGTTGGGGGCGAGTTATTTAAGAGCCATTCATTAGAAAAAATAAAGGAAAAGGTGATAAAACTAAATTTTTTTGTTGCCTGAAAATAACGTTGGGAGTACGTAACTGATTTGCAATTAAGCCATTACATCGGATGCTCTCTCAGGTGTTGGTTAGCAGATGTTGGTAGTCGACTGACACATCAGTGTGGTTAGCCAGAACTCGAAATGTGCTCTACAAAGACCCACTGGGGCTGCGCTGGTTTAAACTTTCTGACCATCTCTCCTAGAATCACTTCTAATATTATTACAAATTAGTACTCAATGAATTTTTTTTAAACTGAAACTTATCCGTCAGATGACTAAATTTGTTGACTATATTATGATTTTTCATTCCCACATTCATAATATATTTTTATTATTTTAAGGTACGTCAACATCTGTAGTCATTCGCTTTTTTTATTGTTATGTACGGTGCCTACTCTACTGTAGCCTCGTTACTTCCTTTGAGTTTTAGAGGCTTCTAGCTACATAAATATAAGAGAAGTCACCTGGTGAAGAACCCGAGTTGACGGCGTGGGTTTCCAGTGGACTCAACTACCTACACCTAATCCCTACCATTATAAATAATATATTTATGTATGTATATAATAATAAGTATTTTATTTTTAGATCTTCCTCACAGTCCAAAATGGCGATGTCGGGCAAAAAATTTGATATGAGCCAAATTAAACCCGAGGCATTTTGCGGTAAGGTTAAGCAGGCAAAGAAACTAGCAGGTAATTCTACTTAAGTATAAATTCTTAAATAGTCTCTTTTCTACAGATGAAAATGCAACGGGAGGCGCTAAGCTCAACAAATGACTGATCTAGAAATATCCTTTCAAGTCCCTTCATTTCAACTTTATTTTTTTTTATTTTTTTAGAGTAGCGCCTATTTTTTTAGCGGTCAAAATATTTATAGAATGTGGAGGAAGTTGTTTTTTCTTAGTAAAGATCAGAATGTAATTAAAAAATATATTTATTATCTTGCTTTTTTTCAAATACTGAGGTCCCCTTTACCAGAATTTACTTACGAATTATATTAATTATTTACTTCTTAGTAAAATATAATAAAAATTAAATTGTCTTAAATTTTAAATATATGTCTATGCTTTTCCTTGGCAAAGAATTTGGTTCAGTTAGCGGATGGACTGGCATTGTCCCACAAAATATAATTAAATTACAAAAAAAATTAATTTATATTTGAAATTTTTGTTTGTTTTTTTGTAAACTAGAGTTGGAGAAAAAATTGGAAGATATGAAAATTGCCTTTGTAAAAGATGGCATCAAAACCCATAAACGTTTCTTGGCGAAAAAAAATCGAAGAATTCAGGCGATAACCAAAGATTTGATGCAATCAAAACCAGACTCAATCAACCAGCTACTGAGCAAAGATCCTGAGGTGCACAGTGCTTGCAAGGGAAAAGCAACGAATGTAAGTAATTCTAGGATTTCTCGATCATAAGAGAATTTTTTTTACTTAATTGACTTTTAAGGTTTTAAATTGACTTTGCTGAATACATTTGAGATGTCTTTGAATCTTTATGTTTGGGCTTTGTTGAAGTTGTTCCTTCTAGAGTCCAGGTCTTATTGGAATCAATAATTCAATATATACTTCAATTGAAGGCGGTTAGAGGAATGAGGGGAAATCCTATAATTCAGTGATGTAGTAACTTTGAAAAGTAAATACTTGCATTTGCAATACTAGAAATAATTTCGGTAGCGCTTAGCTAGGTTCTGTAACTTAACAGTTACTTAATAACAGGAGGTTATTTCTCCTTAGTGATTTCTTTTTGAGTGTTGTTGCTGTCTGTTAATCTAATGATAATTAAGATTCTTTTCATCTGAAATTTATATCATGTAGAGTCTTTTTCCAGTCTCCTGCCTAATAGAATGGCGACCATCCTTGTGGCGCTGGTACTCTTATTGGCTGGCCTTCCCTCTAAAGCTATACTTTTCAGAAATTTATTGAAATTTAAGCCGTCCCCTCCACTTCTATTCCATTCCTTCCAAATTTCCATGATATTTCCTATGTTGGTACGTTTTGATGAAACTTTTCTTTAAGCAATATTTTCCTAGCAGTCTTGAATTTTATACAATATCTACGAACTACACCAAATAAACAATGCTTTGATTTTAGGAGCTAATTGAGACGATTGAAGGATTGCTCTTTAAGAAAAGAAAACGTTTAGACAAACTGAACTTTAAACTGAATAAACTTAAAGAGGAATATTATTTAGTTCAAGTAATGTATTTATTTATCCAGGCAATATTAATACCGAAAGCAGGTTCATTATTTTATTGTAAGATTTATACATATTTTAAGATGGAATAATTATTTTGGCAATCGTCTATGCCATAAAAACTAAGTTGTAAGTCAGATATTCTCTATTCTTTCAACTTTCACTTTTTTAACACTGCCGCCTTTCCAATTTCTTTAGGCAATTTCTGTGTCTCGTCCCGTCAACAAATGGACTTGATCATCCTTAAATTCTTCAAATTCTACTTACAAACATGTTCAGCCAGTTTACTTTATAAAAAACTTTTGAACTCTCTATTCTTATTCAGCAATAATTAATCTCCACTGCGTAAAATTAATTTGATTCTGACCAGATTGGATAAAGTAAAAAAAAAAAAGCATTTGTAATTGAAAATTCCAAATAATATCAGAATATCTTTTTATTTTATTCAATGGCAGCTTACAGGTCAACAACAAAATTACCTTATTTATTCGCACAAAGTTGCACAAATTTGCCTAAAGGCTATTTCTGGAAGAACTAAAGTGAAAACAACGATTTTGAAAGAACTTGATTTTACTTCTTCCCTTATACTTTAATAAGTGAAACATCTATCGGGTTATAGTACAAAAATAAACTACACTCAATTTTAGTTATTATAATAATAATAATTATTATTATTATTTAACATACATGTTGAAAAGTGGGAAGACAGTGTTCTTGTATTTGCTCTGATTGTAGCCAAGGTTCTTGTAAATGTATCAAGTAAAAGGATTTCAAGTAACGAATGTGATCAGTAAACACAATTTTTTTTTTAAACAAGAAGTTAAATCTTACAATTTTAAATTTTTAAGTATAGATTGATTTAAAAAAAACAAATGAGCCAAAGAAACCATCAAAAGATGATAAATTAATCAAGGCGTGCCAAGATGCAGAAGTAGATCTTCAAAACTTAAAAACAGAAAAAGAAACAGCATTAATAGTTTTAAATGCTTATAAAAAATTATTAGATGTCTTGCATAGAGTGAGTATTTCATTTCAATATCTCTAATAAGTGATCTACGACGTTAAAATAATAAAGTATTATTGGATTTTTTTATTAAAAAGGTTTTCCCATTAAATTTTACCGATTCATATTTTCAGGATAGTCAATGTTTCGATACAATTATTTCTAGATACAAAGCTTATGTTCTTCTACGAGCCGAATTTGCTTTTTATATTTTAAAATTGTTGAAATGGGCAATATTTGATTCAAAAACTCTAGAAGAATCTTCAAAAGTATCAGCATACTTAAGATGGGAAGTTATTTCTAAACAAATTTCCACTTTCGATTCTATTAAAGCAAAGTTTAGTCGCATTAGGAGCAAAGTGCCTAAGCCACCGAAATCTGCTGTAAGTTAATAAATGAAGCAATTCTCTTTTAAATGTACAACTCGAAAAATGAAACAAGTATGAGAAAGATTATTTAGCAACTAATATAAGAGACCCCTTTAATGACGCGTAATAAATTAATTTATTCTCTGGAAAGAGTATCAGCAATGTAAAATTTATTATAAGAACATACTGTAAATCTATATCGAATCAATTAGTAGGCGAGATGAACATCAGTGGAATGGTTTTTTTATTAATGTCTGTCAAAGGTTTAAGGTCGGTTTTAATTGTTTATTCAACAATCAAAAAGAATTTACTGCTAGAAGCGTTTGCACGCAATTACTAGTTACACCTAACTAAATAGGAGCACTGCTCCTATTCTATTTTTCGATGAGTAGTACATGGTTTACTTACTGGTTTCCAGATGATCTAGTAATTATTAATAATTTCTTTATTTCTGAAAGTGTAATTTGACGTTGCAGGTCCCAGACGAAGAGATTATCTTTTTTGATTAGTTTTCTTAGTGGAGAAGTGTTTTCACTTAACTTGGCTACATACCTACCAACATAAGTAATCATGCCTATTAGACTTTTCCAATCTTTTTTGCATTTCAGTCTTGTCATCGAAGTTATGCTTTTCACTCTTTCTTTGTCTATTTCAATTCCCTTCTCCGAGAAGTAATGCCCACGAAAGAATATTTTGGTTACTCCAAATTTACTTTTAGCTAAATTTAGTTATACATTATTTTCTAAGGTACTTTCAAATACTTTTCGCAATATGTTATTATGGTATTTTTCGCATTTAAAATTAGATAATCTATATAGAGTTTACAACCAGGTTTATGTAAATGGACAAAAAGTACCCAGGAAAGGTTCATCTAAAGAAATTGTCCAGAAGCTAAAGAAACAATCCAGAGTGCTAAATATTTCTGAACCAGCTAGTTTTTCTATGAATGTACGAATTTACTAAATGTAGGAAGCCTTTTTTGTGGCTTTATTTTGATTAGAGAGGTCAAGACATATTCTCAGAGAAATATCATGTTTACTTGCAATAAGCGTAGAATTAACCCAGTCCGTCTGCTTCATTGATTATGCCATTTTTTTCCATCTTTAGTAACGTTCCTTTGTGCTTATCTAGATTTTATTGCCGAATAACTGATAACATTTCTATTGGTGAACTAATTTATTTTTGAACATATCCTCACTCCATGATTCATTTATTTTCTTATTGAAGAAGCTCTTCTTTAAGATTGTCACTTTTCACAACACCAATGCAATACAATATCCAACATATTTTTATTATTTATTTATTTATTTTAACTTTATTTTCATACTACTGTATATTTTGCACCACAGATCAAGATAGGTAATGAATAAAGATAATTATAACACTGCAATCGTCTTACTAATGTATTATTTAATCGTTAGAAAGCAAATAAATAGAAAGATATATACAGGTGATTGGATATACTTGTGGTGTTGGATATACTTGAACGTTCTTCGTATTTTTAGGTCGAACAATTTGATTTATTCAAAGAACAAGCGGAACAGTTCCAACAATACAGTACCTTACTAGAATCTATAAGAAATAAATGGGAAGATTATTTTCAAGAAATAAGGGATGCTTGTAGAGTTTCAAAAGATTCGGAAATACTGTCAAGGTAAGTGATTTATATAGGTTGTAATTGAAAGAAACTGAATTCGGACATTAACAAATCTTAAGCACCAATTCACTGAGAAGATTAATCTTATCCTAGTAGCATTCCTTTAACAGGGCTGAATAAGGCCAAAAGGAGTTCTGAGAATTATTTCCAACTGCGGAAAAAAAGGAATGGTCACTTGATTAACGCATTCTTGTTTTGTCCTTGACTATAAGTGAAAGGACCAGCCGTTTGAGTGGGTCCATTCACTTGGCGGCACTTTGGTTGAATTTTGGGTAAAAAATTATTGCACCAAAGCTAAAAATACTTTGCGCTCTTATGCGCCACCAATAACAAAGCTAGCGCCACAAAGGAAAAGCCCAAATTTTCAAATTAAAATTCACTAGCCAAATTTGAATTCAAATAGAAATGTGCCCGATCTGCTGGCATTGCACCTGATTTAAAATAGCAAGTACTAACTAGAGCTACTATTAAAAAAGCTAGCACCTCTCAGGCAATGCACAAAATTCACAGCTTAACTTTTTCCTGGCAACTAAAATTTAACAACACATTCATTTATGGACGTATTCACTATGTCCTGGTCCTGAGCATATTTCGCCTTTATATCTGCAAAAGACTTGACGGCCCCTCATCTTTTTTCTACCGGGCTTGGGAGCGGCTATGGGGAACTTAGTCCGTCAGTTCGTTTCTACCTTTCTTACATAAGAAATAATAGTACAATATATTTAATAAATTAAATAATTATATTTAAACGAAATGTTTACAGTGAAAATTATTTACAAATTGTACAATATTACATATTAATCATCAATATCGGTGCAAATCACCTTACAACTGCGAAAATTATGTACTTAAAAATGTTTAACGCTAACAAGGTGTTGCAAAAAAGTACTGAATCAACAGAGGCTGTTGTAAAATATATTGCTTACTTTTTTGCTAATCATCGAAAAGCTCCCACTTGTTATTGTGCCTGAGACAATGAGCCACAAAGTGTCCTACACTTTCTTGGCTCATGTTCCCAAGATAACCCACCAATTCTCTTAAAATATTCCCAAATTTAAGAATTTAGGAAGTGTACTTTTTACAGAACACCTTTTATTATGTAGTTTTTGCTTCAATAGAAGTACAAATAGAATACCAGAGTTTCACTTTTCGTCCATTAGGACAATAATATAAAGATCTGTTGGACTTGGAGGTGGTTAAAGCCGCAGTGCGGTGTGCTTTGCGAAGAAGAGTAGAGGTGCGGGACCCATGGTTAGAGCCGTACGAGTTTCGGTGGCTCACATGACTGATGATTATCGAATATGGTTTAGCGAGAGGATATATGGCGAAGTGAGGAGGAGGTGAATCGGGAATGGAGGAATCGTAGGCGAGCTTCGACTAAGGAAAGAACCACATTTAGTTTCGTCCCCGTCGCTGTCGGAGGTAGACAACTGGTTCTCACGGAGATGCCATATGCAGTTGTGCGACTGGTCACGGGACATGGTATGTTACGCGCTAAAATGTTTGAGATGGGTTTGGCAACAAATCCGTATTGCGCGTGCGGAGATCCGGAGAAGGCGAAGCATGTTGTCTTGCGCTGTGACCTGTACGAAGATTTGCGCTGTATTATGTGGCGGAAGCTGGGGTTCCCGTTTTGCTGGCTGGGGACGTTTTCCCCCTGTTATTAGAGAACGCGTCAGCTTATGCGGCTTTCCGGGATTTCGCGCGGGTAGCCTTTGACAGACGGATGGCCTCGGTGGTGGGCGGATGATGTCGTTGATCTGGTCGGTCGGCTAGGGTGTGATGCTTGCTGGCTGATTGTTGTTGTGTGTGTGGCTTCAGGTTTTGTGTGTGGGGTGTCTACTTGTGCGTGGTTGTATTTTGTTTTTATTTAATTAAAATTGTATAATTGTTTGATAGTACTTTTGTTATTGTTGTGTTTAGCGATTGTTTGTGACTGTTGATTTTTTGATGGGATTTGGGTGTTTTGCTAGGGCTAGGGGTTGTTGTGTGAACGCTTGGTTGAGTTGTGAATGGTGGGTAGTATCTGGGCGGGTGTGAGCTAGCGGTCGGGGACCGCCTATAAAAAAAAAAATGTTTTACTACATTTAATGGGTCAATTAGCAGATTGAGTAAAAAGATGCTGCACCTGTATTACCACCAAGTAAATTGATTTTACTTGTTTTACCCACTGATAGGCAGTTGAAACACCTAATATTAAGTTTCTTTTCCACTGTCTGTTCTGTAAGAGACTGCGGAAGAGCTTCAACTTGGCCGCATTCCACCTCAATTTGATGCAGTATTTCTATCTTGGTGGTATTACAGGTGCAGCATCTTTCTACTCTTTCGGCCATACACAGAGTACCAAAGATTTTTTGAAGGATGTTTTCCATAGTGACAATTAATTTTAACAATTTCCTGTGGTAATTCAGTAACATTGTCATAGTTTAGTAGTAACCTTGCTCTCAACTTGTAAGTCATTGCTTACTTCTCTCGAAATCAAATATACAATTAACTGGCAGAACTCATTTGTTTCTGCTTTTGTAATGTTAAATTCTGAAATCGACAGCTATCACAATAAGCGGACAAAAATATTTGGACTACCGAATCGAATGCCCAAGTACTTTCTAGTGTCAGTTTCAAATTACCTAACTTCAACACTTTTCATGTACTAACATACAATTACGTTCCTCAATAGCCCAATTTCTTGCCTTTTTTTGGATGCCCTCACTTCAACTTTAATTGGGCATTGGTTCCAAATTTGACTTACGAGTTCTTTTTTTGGTGGGTACATTTTGCCCCAAACAGTTTTCAGTTGCTGCAAAATCCAACAATCTTTTGTTTTGAACACCTGCCCAAAAACGATCTTTGCAGAACATTTCATCCTCAAATTTGACGAAGCAGTAGTAACTCCAATGCAGTATTCCCTCACAAATTGCACAACGGACAGCGCTAGATGTTCCAAGACAAAGCTGGCAAGAAAGGCAGATATTATCTTCTAAGGCACCTAATAAATAGATAATGTTGTAGTAAATTATTGTTTTAAAAAGGAAAATTTTAAGCACATTGATTGCTTAAGCAAAAAACAAATTTACATACAAAATGAACATTAGAAAAAGCACACACACATTATATGTAAAAAAGCGAAACCATAATTTATTTCATAGGATCAGAATTAAAAAAGAAAATATGTACATTATTTTTCTTTCTTTTTTTAATTTATTCCTAAATGTAACACGAAGACAAAAATATTCTCATTGCACCTATCTGTTGACATCTGTAGATATGTAAACAACTTCTAACGAAATTATATTCAGTAAATATCTGAAGGTGCTAGGCCAAATAATACAATGCAGATGCATAAAATGTTTGAAAACATTGTTGGAAGCAAAGTGTTCGTGAAGTAAAAAACAAAAAAATCGCTCATAGTTAGGACATCCAGGGGCTCCTGTGCAGTTAATTCCATAATTGATTCATATACAGGGCACAGCAGGAAATAGAAATACCGACATTGCCTGCGACATGTAAACAAGAGAACTTTAAGAAATGGGTGTCGGCTACAGCCCAATATGCTTTAGTTATGGTTGCCGAAAAAAAAACAAAAAACGAGGCAATATTGCAATCAACAAATACTTCCATCACTGAGTAATGATTTTTTAAGTTTAGCAGCAGCATTGCCCTTATGGACTGCAATAATGTGCAAATATTTTCCACTGATATTCAACTCCTTTTCACATGATCAGCGGTTGTAAAAATAATTTATTAGGGATATTGTTATACGTTTTCTCAAAATTAAATGATAACATAATCCCTAACCAGTTCATAATAAATATGAACAATAAAGTTTATAATTAAGTTTTTAACTGACTATTAATTTTGATTTTATTTTTTTCTTCTAATTATTTAATCGCAATGGCACTTGGGATAGAATCATGGGGATTTACACCAGTCGTAAGTTTAATTTTCAGAGTGCAAAAAAAAAATTATGAAAGCGGAAGACCGATTTTTCAACAATTGCAGATTATGAGTATGCCTTCTCTGAATATATATACAGTGGAACCTCGCATAACGAGCACCTCGCTTAACGAGTAATTCGCATAACGAGTAAAACAAATTGATTCTTATAGCGAGCGATGTTTCGCATAACGATAGTTTTCTAATGACATTTCGCTGACGTGTTTTCCTCAGCCAGTAAGCGGCCGGTCGGCGTGACCAGACGGAGTGGGGCAGTCGCAGTTAAAAGGGGCAGACACAGCTGGAGAAGTCAGTTTTTGAAGTCAGTTTTTAGTGAGTTTTTAGTAGAGTTTTTAGTGAGTTTTTAGTCTTTGAGAGACGGTTTGGAAGTGATAGTTCGCGAGAGAGTCAGTGTTACTGAGTGCTTCAGAAAAAACTTTACAAAATTATTGTGTTTATTTTGTTATCCCTCTAACAAAATGGCTTCGAAAAGAATTAAAATAACGTTAGAATTGAAACGTAAAATCATTGAGAAACGAGAAAATGGTGTAAGTGTGGCTGATCTAGCACGCACCTACAATCGATCAACATCAACGATTTGCACTATTCTCAAGAATAAAGACAAAATCAAACAGATAGATGCATCAAAGGGCGTTACAAGAATGTCTACGCAGCGGTTACGTATCCTTGATGATTTGGAAAGATTACTTCTCATTTGGATAAATGAAAAACAATTGCAAGGCGACACTATAACCGAACAAATAATCTGTAAGAAGGCAAAACTAATTTTCACTGATCTCCGTACGAAAACTCCAGGATCGTCAACAGACGAAAAAGAATTTAAAGCAAGCCGTGGGTGGTTTGAAAAATTCAAAAAAAGAACCGGCATTCACAGCGTTATGAGGCACGGTGAAGCAGCAAGTTCCGATAAGAAGGCAGCTGAGAACTACGTCAGCGACTTCAAAAAACTTTTGATTTCCGAGGGTTACTTGCCACAACAAATTTTTAACTGTGACGAGACAGGTCTCTTTTGGAAGAAAATGCCCAAGCGAACCTACATAACAGAAGAAGAAAAAGCATTACCCGGCCACAAGCCCATGAAAGATCGCCTCACGTTGCTGTTTTGTGCTAATACAAGCGGTGACTTGAAAATTAAACCATTGCTGGTGTATCATTCGGAAACTCCACGAGCCTTTAAGAAATGCAACATCCACAAGAACAATCTAAATGTAATGTGGAAAGCCAATAACAAGGCTTGGGTGACACGTGACATTTTTGTTGAATGGATAAATGAAGTGTTTGGTCCTTCTGTGAAAAAATATTTATTGGAGATGAATCTGCCGCTCCATGCGTTGCTTGTACTGGACAATGCTCCCGCTCATCCTCCAAGTCTACAAAATGATCTTCTTGACGAATTTCAATTTATCAAAATTCAATATCTGCCTCCTAATACTACACCGTTACTTCAGCCTATGGATCAACAAGTAATTTCCAACTTTAAGAAACTGTACACTAAAGGTCTCTTCGAACATTGTTTTGAGGTGACTGAAGAGACAAACCTTACTTTGCGAGAATTTTGGAAATACCACTTCCATATTGTTACATCCCTCAAGATAATCGACAAGGCGTGGGACGGGGTTACCAAAAAAACTCTAATTTCTGCATGGAAGAAGCTCTGGCCTGAAATCCTCGTCGAATCTGGTTTTGAGGCGATTGAATCCGAACCTGTGGAATCTCTAGATAATGAAATTGTGTCTTTGGCCACGGATATGAGATTGACAGTTGATAAAGATGATATTGATGAGCTTGTAGCAGATCATAGTCAAGAGCTATCCACAGAGGAACTTGTTGAGTTGCAACACATTTCACAACAAGAATTGGTGGAAGAGAATTTATTAGACAAAGAGGAGAAAATATCAGAGGAACAACAATCTTCCAGCGCAATAAGAGAAATGTTGAAAGCATGGGAAACTGTTGCAACACACGTAGAAAACTATCACCCGAATAAGGCTGTGGCTATGCGATCTATAAATTTATTTAATGATAATGCTGTGTCACATTTTGAAGCGACGGCAGAAACAAGGAACATTGGACAAATTTATAATTAAAAAGGATTAATTATGAATGTACATATTTATCTCAATTAATATATGTAATTTATATTATATTACATCATATGTACATATGTATATAATTTTTTCGAAATAAATGTTATAAAAAAAAATTTTATCAATATTTTTTTTGCATGGAACCAATTATCCCCTTTTATTTTAATTTAAATGAAAAAAATTGTTTCGCTTAACGAGTATTTCGCTTAACGAGTAAGGTTCTGGAACGAATTATGCTCGTTAAGCGAGGTTCGACTGTATATAGGCTGGCTCTGAGGCAAAAAGGAAGTATAGGGGTCGTAACCAGAGAAAATCAGCACCAATATAATATCAGAAGCAAGGAAAATGTTTACTTACCTTCGAGTAGGTTAATGAAATCGGATTTACTTCCGAATCTTGCTTCCATAAGAATCTTTAATAAAATATCACTGAATGTATGTAAGACAGTTGGAAATTCAAAAAATTGAGATAATTTTTAAAAAAATGTGTAATAACCAACTGTTTTTATAGTGTAAAATAATTTCCTGAAGTAAACTGGAGACCTGGAGATTTTGAACTGAAGGGAACAGTATAATAATAATAATAATTATTATTATTGTCAGGTTAAAGTTCAGTGACGTTTCTGTTCGTAAATTATATCTCATCTATTTACTCTTTAACAAAAACTTACAGTTTAAAATGTTAAGTATAAGGGTTGATTAAACGCCAAAAGGTACACAAATCAGCTAGTACCCAACATTTCATTCATGCTTAGCTGATATAATTTAAGTAATTTTGCTGCATTAACTTTTTCTTCACATTTTTTTAGAAATTATTAGATGTCACAGACCCTTATGCTGGCCATTTTCATCTACAAAATATTTGTTCAAGTAGCACTGTAGATTGACTGTAATATCTAGTTATTTATAATAATCAAACTATTAATTACAGGTGAAAAAGAAAAACGTTATAAAAAATAAAAAAAATTATGAGGCTAAAAAATTCAAAACCTTTTTTAAAAAATGCTTATTTCAACATACATCAATGATTTTGTTTATTTTATTTTATTTTTTTTTTTAAATCGTCGGTTTAAGTTCATTCTTCGATTAAAGTAATTGTTATTTTATGTAGTAGTCAAACGTTTATAATAATAGGTAATAATTACCTGGCTTTATCGCAAATAATATAGTTTTCTTCAATTACACTCTCAATGTAGCTGTTCTTCTCACAATGTTGAATATATGTAATATAAAATAAATAAGATATGCATATTCTTAGGGCAGCTAATTATTCCAGTATTTTACTATAAGTAAAATTAGGGAGACTAAATTAAATTACAATTTATTGAGAAATGAATAATTGTTGAATAATCTACTTGTTATTAACTGTGAGTTATTTGTGCTCACGAATATTTCGGTAAGACGAATTCAAGACTGAAATATTCTGTTAAATCCGTGATTCAAATTTAAACAGTAGCCGACTCTAACATTGTTTTTCTCTACTTTAACATGAATGTATATGTGACTACTAAAAATAAAGGGCATATTAAAGATAAATCCAAAGAATAATTTGAAATGGAGTTAAAATAAAGTACATATTTAAAAACGAAGATATAATATACATTTTATCATAATTATAACAAAATAATATTATGAATGATCTAGCCAGCATAAGGGTCTGTGACATCTAATAATTTCTAAAAAAATGTGAAGAAAAAGTTAATGCAGCAAAATTACTTAAATTATATCAGCTAAGCATGAATGAAATGTTGGGTACTAGCTGATTTGTGTACCTTTTGGCGTTTAATCAACCCTTATACTTAACATTTTAAACTGTAAGTTTTTGTTAAAGAGATTTTTGTACCTTTTGGATAGATTTTCATTTTTGTCTATTTTACAAAGTTACTTATCTGTTTCACAGATTTTTTTTAAAATTTAGAATAAGCAATTCTATCATTATAACCTGATAAGGTGTTAAGTCGGAACTGTAACTACCATTGGAGAGATCTTTTTAAAGAATGATTATAGTTGCCATCCTCAATAACAATTTTTTTGAGAAAGCGTTTTGAATAAAATAGGAAGGTATTTGTACGTAAAAAGCAAAATTAAACTGCGATTTCAGTACTTCCTCTTAAGAGGAGTAAGAAAAATAAACTGCGATTACAGTACTTCTCCCTAAAAGGCAAAGATTTACAATTCATTAATGTAAATAGGTTTACCCATTGATAATTTTAACGATTGCAGTACTTCCTCTTAGTAGGTGCAAGAGCTTGATGGCCCTTCACAGCCAAGTAGAGGAGCTTTAACAACTTATTCGAGCTGAATTTTATCAAAATCGGACTAAGCGTTATAGAAATATTGGTAATAATAGTTTTAGAAAGGGCCTTACTTGGGTGGGGCACAAACTCCCCTCCTTATGAGGCACAGCGTTCAGACTTTTAAAGTGCAAATCTGTACAAAATTTCGATTCGAATGACACTTCATTCATGACAATCGGTTCACGTGTCGATAATTTGAAACGATTGCTATACTTTCCCTTAACAAGTGTAAGAGCTGATCGCCGCTTTAATGTTACGTAGAGGAGCCCTAACTCTATCATCCTACCAAATTATTTCAAAATCGGGCTAAGATTTACAGAGTAATTAGTAATAATAATTTTGGAGGGGGCCTTACATAAAGAGGGCTAACTCCTCTCCTATTCGATGTACAGCGTCGAGACCCCCAAAAGGCACATCTACATAAAATTCTGAATCGAATGACACCTCATTCATGAAAATCGGTTCACGCCTTTAGGCGCTACGCAGTTTACAAAAAAGGTAACAACAACAACAACAACAACAACAACAACAACAACAACAAGAACAACAACAAGAACAACAACAATTTCTGAAATTGCAGTTTTTGCTCATTTTCGGCAACTTTTTTCTCAAAACCTATTAGATCTGGGTTGTTGCAAAAAAATTACAGCTATAAAGGAGGGTTTGCCCTATATTTTAAAGAAAATTTGGGAATTTTATCTTTTATAGAAAAAGAGAAAAAAATTGTCATAGTTAGGTGTTTTTCAACGTTACGCTTTTTCGTGCAGTTTTTGACGATCAACCCTTATACAACTGTCCTACCGGACAGTTTTTATATCACCGGCATTTTCAAAATTTTGTTTACTTTATTGTATTATTAAGACTCGAAATATTTTGACGTGCTTTTTGTATTTTTACATGTTCAGGCTATAAATAAATAAATAAAAAAATAAATATTTTAATTTTTACAGCATTGAAAATATTTTGGAAGACAAATGTTACTTGTTGAAACAAATTGAAATTAACAATCTTTTATTAGATAATTATACAAGAAGGAGAAAATATTTGCAGCAAACTTTTGAAAGTCTATTGTATTCAATGCCAGAATCTACAAAAAAGTAAGCGTTCAGCATTCATATAACGAATTAATATTCAACGGAAATTTTTAATTATCATTAATAGTTATTTTTCTTCCTGTAGTTTCAACGAGAGTTAAACGTTTACTCTTTAAAAATATCGCTGATACCTAACTTTTCAATCTGTATAACTTGACCGCGTTGCTGCTATAAGAATTGGTAATAAAACTCTCGAAATTATCATGTAAACGAGAACATCCCTGAACTCTACTTTAAATTGTTTGGAACATTAAAAAAAAAAGTCATTTTAGTGTAATGTACAGTTTACAAACCATAAAATATTGGAAAGAAATATGTTTTAACAATTCCGATTTTAAACAAAATCACTAGTTTTTTATCTTTTCAAAATATTAAATCCTATATCAAAACTAAAGAGACACTTTTATTATGTACGGTAAAGATTTAAAATTATTATACATTTTTAATTGAAAATTAAAAGGACAATGAAATGGGTTCAAATTTTTAAAAAAATTTTAATTTCTTTAGGAAGTTTTGGCAACTATTCGTTTTACATTATGTATTTTGTAATTTAGCGAATTTACAAATATTTTCCGAACATATGCTTCTCAGGAAAACTCAGGAAACGTGTTGTTATTATTGCTTGTCAATGCTTGGATCTCTGTTCTCACAGATGTATCTCAAAAAAGCATCTCAACCATCGTTGATCTCCAGGACAATTACTTGGAATTAGGTATAAACCACTTAGAATAAATCTGATTACCGTCACGTCATAATAACCTAACATATTCAATTACTAGTCTACAAAATTATCTTGGGACGAATTTTATCGCTAATCCATTATTCTATTATAGGTATAATACATTATTTTTGCAATGGGAAATTATAGCCTTTGATGGTGTGCCTTAACTTGTCTGGATCACATTTTTTTATTTGCCAGGACTTCTCTTAAGAACTTCATCGATTTACTATCCTGAAGATTTTTCATTTACATTACAAAATAATAAATAGGGATGGGTTTGTTGCACAATAGCCGTCTAGTAGGTGAGTGGGGTTCGAGTTGAGCGTGAAATTAATATTTGTTCGTTAAAAAATAATAAACTAAGAACTCCTCATCCGTCCAAGATACCGAGTGTCCTAGTGGGCATTAAATTCCGCCTGTAAAAGTAGGCGATTATTTTACTTACTTTATTTTTACTTATTTAATAATTATTTTTGCCTCTGCAATTTCATATCATACTAGGATGAACTCCTAATCCAGACAACTATGTTTAAAGATTTTCTTGTAGTAGAAAACCCTGGAAAAAAAGTTAAGTTATTGATATGCGGGAAATAAATGTATTAAAGTACATTTCCACCTTTGGAAATCATTTAAACAAACTATTTCAGTATGCTGGTCTTTACGAAGAATCTGTATTAACCAGATGAACGCTCGAGTCAAATTTAATTACTCTCTAAACAATTCTATGTTTGCGAATTCTTTTATTTTAAACCCTTTTGAAGTTTGTGATATATTTTTTTGCTTAATTAATTTTGATACAATTATATTTTGAAACCAGAAATGAAATGCAAATTGCCGAAATGGCGGATCAAAAGGTAAAATTAGAAGAAGAATATGAAAAAGCGAAAACTGAATGGTTCTACATGCCAAAGGATCTTCATCCTTTTTATCAAACTATGTACAATTTGAATAATCTTCTAAAACTTATTGCTGCTCCGCCTCATAAAACTTATAAATCAAATCAGGAAATTTGTATGAAATACGGGAGCAAAGAACTTGAGACAATTAAAAAACCAGCGCAGAAGTTAGAAAATGAACGCAGAGAGAACATTGATCAGAGCCCCGAAGTGTATGACGAAAGTCTAAGCGAGAAGGAATGTCCAGCAATTTCAGGCGAGAAGGGCACTTCAGTAGAAAAATTTGATTTATTAGAAGATGAGTACAAAGGTATGTTATTTGTTTTATTTACCACATTATATTTACGACATAATATCGAATGTAAAGCTGTTGTTTAGATATTGATAACTTTTTAAAAACGTTGGTAAATTCCTTTAAAATCTAAACATAAGGACCTTTTTAATTGGCGGAGTTAACTTTCTGAACAGCAGGGATGTTGAACCTGAGATGATCTGTTACAACTGTAAGAGGTCATAATCAAATTAGTTATTGAATTCGGGCATTCAGTACCTGGAAGTGGAACATAAGAACTACAACTGCTGATTAAAAGTTCTCTCAGGCTTTAGCTCATCTCAAATCATGAATTAATTCTAGGATGATGGATGTTTCTTCAAGAGTGGCGCTGACCGTATTCAGTTAGGTCATGGCGAAAATGTTAAAAATATTAAACACCGCGCAACATGTTATGTTTTATAAAAATGGTTTATTATTTAATACATTGTAGTAGTTAATTTTTTTAAAATATTCTTTACTAAACTTGTTTAAAAAAAACCGCACCGTGTTAGAAATAAACCTAACTTACATGATTGTCTCATTATTCGTATGAACTGGTCAAATAAAACTAATGTATTGTATAACATTAAATATAAAGCAGAATTTGGTGTCTACTTTTAAAAACGGATCGTGTTCCGTGAAAGTTTGCATCATGGCATTATTGCTTACTAACTTACCTAAATGCAAAATTGCTCCGTTGTCTTAGTTCTTTTAGAATGAAAAATGTTTATTTATTTGAGCAATGATCATTTCTATGCCACAGACATTATTAAGTAATTACATCAGGAAAGTTAAATGTTTATCTAAAATTCGGCAAAAAAATTAAAATAATAATAATTAATACTACTCTACTGTTTCAGTTCCTTATGTATTTGACGGTATAATTTTAAAAGTCAAATTATTGTTACGACAACTGGGCAATGATCCAAATATTATTTACAAAAAACCATCGAAGAAAGAGCGACGTGCGTTTAAAAAATATTTAGAAAACAATGTATCTTCGCAGGTTTGCCCTGGAACAGCTATTGGTAAGTTTAAGTTTTACTTCAAGTTCGGCTTTTTTAAAATAACGAAGATTAATTATTAGCAATTCTTCAATAATTTCTACCTCAAGTTTGGACAGCTTAAGTAATCAGATGAATAAGTGAAGTACAGTTCTTTCGTGCTTAACACTCATTAAAAAAATACCTTCTCTACTACGTTTATCTTATCACTGTAAAAATTAGGTACTTGGTGTTAAAGAATTTTTCGACCCGTCACAATAGCGCGCTTTGCCATGTTTGAACTTTTAAAACACGTTCGAAATCTTTTTCACGACATTATATATGAGAAAGTTGGAAAACAATAAAGATCGAATAAAAACAATGGTGCATTCTTAAAAAACAGAAAATTTGCTGTGTCAGTCTAAAATAATGAGGTATGAACAGCTTTTGATCAGAAAACTTTGAAGTGTACACACGTCAAAACATTATTATTAAAAATTAAATATGTTTTTGAATAAACTTGTAGTAGACAAAATTTTCAAAATTTATGGTATTACTTTTTTGTTTGTAAAAGAATTTTCTAACATCAAAAACAAGTGTACCTATAATTAATTTTTTTAATCAAATTTAACTAAAAAACGCATTCTGTCCTGCTGTGATAATCGAATTTTAATTCGGATAAATCCAGCGCTTTAGAATGACTCCGTGCCCAACATGACTTTGTATTAATCATGAGTATTTTGTTATTTCTTCATTTTAGAGATTGGTGAAGAAGAGGAGGAAGGTGAAAGAGAAGAGA
The DNA here is from genome assembly GCF_049639745.1 of Rhodnius prolixus. Lineage (NCBI taxonomy): Eukaryota > Metazoa > Arthropoda > Insecta > Hemiptera > Reduviidae > Rhodnius > Rhodnius prolixus. Next base: position 21,930,190 of record NW_027411592.1, read on the forward strand.
AAGATGAATAAAAAAAATCTTTTGATCTCTAAATGGGCCAAAGGCGGTAATATAGGAAGACGATAAAATGAACTTGCGACCAATGGGAAGTAGAAATGGACTCGGAGTAATTTGATTGGTTGTCTGTTCAACGAAAAATAAATTTCATTTTCCAATAAAAATTGTTATCATAGATAAGAATTTAATGAGTAAGTTTCATTAGGTAATTAAAATTAGACCATTAATTTCAATGTTAAGGTGCACACATTCTGGGCAGTTCCTATTCTGGAAATAAATAAATGGTAGTCAAACTGGCACAATCATAAGTCGTAAAATAATAATTTCATAAAAATAGATTTAACAAATGCAATTTTGTTTATTGTTATTTGCATATTATAATACATGGATAATTCAACTTTTGAGGAACTAAATATTTTAATGAACAAGAAGGTTATTATTTATTAAAAAGTCAAATAGTTAAAAAATAAATTCAAACTACACAAACTAATTCAATCTATGGTATTTAAGGCTTGAAATTTATTAACAGCAACAATATCACTTTCGCTGTCCTCTTCATCGTTGTCATTATTCCCCGATAATTTTGTTTCTTTAGAATTTATGGAGCTCTTACTTGTTAAAGAAGAAAATTTTTCTTCTTCTTCCTCTTCAGATGTATAATCGCTAACAGATGGTAACTGATCTTTATCATTTTGTGAGGAAGAGCTGGCTTGAATCCATTCCACCATTTGAACCTCTGGGTGGTTTTTCCATTCATCTAAAAAAAAAAAAAAAAATTGAAGGTAACTATCAGTTAAATATTAAAAATACATTACTTAAGTTAATGAGTGTATTTCGAAATTACCTTTTGTAGAAGTATAATTGGGAGGATAGAGACATAATGGAATTTTTCCTTCGAGAGACTGCCTTAGTAAATGGTTTGCTGCTCTATAAGTATCCAGCCTTGCAGCTCTTGCGGTTTTGAAGCCTTTTTTCATAGCCCAACCTTAAATATTTTGTATATTGTAGAAATATTACTTAGTGATTAAAAAAAAAAGAAATTTATTAGTTCCTAAATATAATATATTTAGTGAATATTAACGGTTGAAGGACAAGGTTTAATCTAATTTCGATTTAAGAAGAATGTGCCCCCGCGGAAACTGATTCGAGTCTTATAAACAAAAAAAGGCCAAGGGAAGTAAAAGTTTCCCTGTACTGATTAATTAGTAATTTATAATTATAAACGGAAGAGAAAAACTATGATTTGTTTTTCTTTTAACAGAAAATATTTTATGCTGTTATTTAACATGTAACATGTAACTGAATCTTACCATCACAAACATCCATGGCTGACCAAACATCATCGTTATCAGGGTGATCTAGTTTTAATAAAGCAACAAGATCCAGTCTCTCAGCTATGTATTTAACTGATGTATATGGTTCTCTTAACTGCGCTATGGGAAAACTGCCCATCAAAACCTGAAAAAATAGTCAAGAACATGAAATACGTATTTTATTTAGATGACTTACATTTATATTATTTCATTTCTAACGATAAATTATACAAACTTTATTACCTGAAGAACTTTAGGAACTCTGGATGGAAATACAAGTCCGGGACAATCACAAAGCCTAACGTTTGGTGTTAAAAATATTGTTTGAAAATGTTTTGTGTGACCTGGAGTTCTAGACACACTTACAACCTAGAAAATCACAAATTCCAGAAATAAAAAATAAAAATGACTAATATGAGATACAAATGCGCTAAAAAAAGGAAAAATGAGATCGACGAGATTGAGATTAACTAAACAACCAAGAGGTTTTAGTTTGTTTTGAATTAATCCTAGTACCCTGATCATCACTACTATTATTCGATCATCACGGCATAAAATGACAGTCCCTTAATCAGTCGGATACTAGACAGTTTGTAGGGGAAAACGTTTATCCCTTTGTTTGGACTTGCACGCGTATTAGCAACTTACACTAAATTAGAACGGTTGGATTTGGCGAATGAGTAGTATGAAATTATTGTGATAGATACCTATGTAAATTTTACCTTTTTTCCCATTAAAGCGTTTATTAGCGAGGACTTTCCGACATTTGGTTGACCAACGCATCCTATTGTAAGTATACCTCCATCATAACTTGTATGTTCCTTGTAACCGGTATCTAGATGTTTAATCTGAAAGGATTTAAATACTTCATACATTTGTGATAAACTAATAGGGGGCTTAACTCTTAAGTTAAGACAAGTATTATTAACACATCAACGAAACTACACATAAATATGAAGATAAATGCAAAATAATTTGAGGATGAATGTCTCGGCCTTAAAAACTAAAGATGATCAATTTCACAATACGCAGAAAGTTAAAAGCTGGGGTATATTTTAAATTGTATAAATTCTAAGAACGTTAAAAAATATTGCCAATAATAATTATAAAGATAAATCTGTCCCAGTCCATGGAACCTTAATAGTTATTACTTATCTAAGAAGTGGAAAACAATAAAAGCTGAAATGGTAATAAAGGCGAAGAGCAACATCCTAATAGTTCAGGCGAGTTTGTTCAGGTTAAATTTATCTCAAATGGTTGGCTCAATGGTTGCCAGTTCCGATTCGTTGTGTATTATAACTGCGATAATGGTAAATCATTTATGATTATTTTAGTCGTCCTAACATTACTTATAAGTGGTATTTCTGACGACCTGTTGATTTACCCATTGCGCACGTTTGATTGTAGATTGTTTACAACAGTATTACTGGCCCCCATACAGGCTGAACAGGCGTATGTCAATAGTCCTAAGAAGTGTAGTAAAGAATAGTGTAGTAGGTTAGAACGTTTTAATGAAGTCGAAATGTCTCAATTTTAATGTTGCGTGTGGAAGTCCATGGGTGTAAGGAAATGTGTAGCAAAGTATTTTAGGTTTTCATGAACGTCCTTTCACTGAATGACAATGTTGTTACTTTTTAAAGTTCCAGCTGATTTTGTTTGTTTCTTCTGTTCGTTTAGGTCCAGCTATCATTTATGCAACCAGTTTGTTATTTCGTCTTGAGAAGTCTACTCGTATGTGTACGACATCTGTAAAATTGTGACGTCTGGAAAGAAGCAGAGTTTAGAGATTTAATGTTTGAATGATGAACGTATCTTGAGCTGATGATTTTAAAACGTTGGCAACTCAGACATAGCTACTGTTGCACATGTCAGTTAATAATGATTGATAGATCGGGTAGAGGAAGGAATGAAAACAATGAATCATTTATTAATTGATTTACTAATTTAATTCATCATTTATTAATTGCTGTAAAAACTCACATTTACGGTCTCCTCAATTTCCACATCTTCTTCAATTTCGTAATCAAGTGTCTTTTCTTCGTTTATTTTTGACTGCCAAGAAGAGAGATCAACTGGAATCGATTTAAGATTATTTATTTCTATTTCATTTTTTTTTTTTTTTTTTGAAAGCACACAAATTTCAATGGCAAATTCTTATGAAATAATTCTTTTAAATCAACATAAATCTTAACTTAATAAGCATTTCACAATTGCATATAAAAATGTAATTATATATATAAAAGTTACCATTATCACCCACAATTTCTTTACACGCATTTAAAAGTTTCTGCGCTCCTTCGGCGGCCATTCGCATCCTTCCCTTGCGCCTTCGAATCTGCAAGCCTGCAACATTTATTTAATTTCTGATTAAACAAAGAAGATAAGAAATTCTTAAGATAACTAATATTGACTTAGTCACAACCTGATTGTTTAGATGATGGCGTTCGTAAATTGTAGGAAGGGTATGAAGTGAACATTAGAACATGAAGTTCGGGGAATTTAGATTTTAAATAATGCTGCCAAGCAACAACTAATGGTGCTGGAGCTAAATCAATTTTATTCATAACTAGGATAATATTTTTTTTCATTGATTTTGTAACAAAGTCATACAGAGATGGAGGAAACAGCAAGGCCTGAAATATAACGCACCAATTTACAAATTATTCAATATACTATTATTTTACTATTAAAATTTATAAATAATAAATTATCTCACAGGAAATCTAATGTCAACTATAATCAAGACAATATCAGCCATTTCCAACACTCTCCAAAGTTGTCGCCAAGTTTCCAGATTCAATTCAAAATAACTCAATTCGGCAATATCAAATTTCTTCTCAATTTCTTTCAAATAATCCTATATGAAAATTGAGTAGAATAATAAATGGAAAAATGATATATTTTTAAAAATAATTCGATACATTAAGGTCCTTCACAACTAAACTTCAAAATGGGCAAATTGAGATAAATAAACATGAGTGTTGAAATTAAAAGATTAAAGGAAATTTTGGAACTTGCCAGTACAAGGGTAATTAGGAAATAAACCTTGAGTTTAAAAAAAAATCTAGTGAAAAATTAAAAATAAATTTGCAGCCGCTTAAGGCAAGTTTAGCAAATCGCCTCTCTCCAAAGGTCAATGGTAAAGCTATAAATGGTTAACTCAAATGCATCTGAAGAAGTTCTGAGGTAATAAGCAAAAATATGAATCAATAATAATAAAGAATAACGCTCGCAGGGGGTCGCTGTTGCATGGAGCTTCCTGGGTGTTGCAATCCCACGGGTTCCTAGCAGAGTACTCCATGCACTTTCACTATAAAATAGGGGACACAATACTCTTACACTCCTACATTCACACTAAGGCACATACACTACACACCTAAGGGCTACCTTCCCTTGGAGTCAGCAACGGCAAAACGAGTAAAACCTTTAAATCCAAGGTCCTGCATTGTTTCAGGGGTTGGGCCAACAACCCTACCCTGCGAAATCTAAATACGTTTCGAAACCGAAGGCTTGGGCTCTTCGTGGGCTTAATGCCAAAAAAGAAGAATAACAAAGAAAACAGCAACAAAGGAAGAGCGAGGCACTATTCAAGATATATTCACTAATATTCAAAAAATAAAGTATGAGATAATTTTGCCAAGTAAGAATTGATGATTTTACAAAGCTTAAGAGTAAAAATGAAGATTTTTTAATTAAGACCTTGACTGATTAATAGTGTATCGCCAATTTCTGTACAAGCATTCTCTAGTAATAGACTGCAAGATGGGAAGAGAAGATAACCTGCTCTGTCAGTCTAATAGTCTAGTGCTCTACCGAAGAGTACATCCTTTAAAACATTTATAATTGACGAACATAATTACTTAACAATATTTAAAATGAATATATATTTTAAGTCCAAACTGCCACCAGTTATGATTCATTAACGTGAGAGTCGTATCCCAATTTATACGTGAAAGATGACATGCTTTAGGGCTAGAAACGTAGTAGCAAAATTATGGGAAAGGAAAATCTGCTTCCAAGAAAGGCACTTTTAATATGGTAAAAAAAAAGTAATGGATATGACATGCTGCACAACCATTTTGTAGTTTTACTGTTACAACCTAATTTATAACAATAATTTTTTAGAAAATCAACATTGTTTCGAAAAAATGTTATACATACACTAAAGTACTTATTTTCTTTTGCATCAAGTTGCTCTTTACTCATGCTGAAATCCCAAGGAGGTCTTACGGGGAATTTTAACTCTGAAGGAAAAAAAAACTCAATATCAATCTCAAGTTTTTCTTCATTAACTGCTTCTAATGGTTTCCTAGCTTCTTCCTTTCTTTCTTTCATCGCTGCCTCAGTGTCTCGAAAGAACTGTAAGTTATACCTGTAGAATGAAAAAAAAGGAAGGAACTGGAGATAAAAGGGAAGTAAGCACAAATAAAGTTTGCAGTCCAACTTTAAGTTTTTGGATTTCCCCTTATAAAAGGTAAGAAAAGGTAACCGACAATCTGTAATTGAGTTACTTTTTCTTAGAATTACCTATTGGAATTATTTCTTCCACTACCTCTTCCTTTTTCTGGCTGATAATTTACTTTCTGAACATTAATCTCATCTTCTTCTTCATCACTACTTCCTCTTACTAAAAGAGTGCTTCTTGAACTGTTTCCTAAAAATAACACAATATTTAAAAAAATTAAATTATTATAAAAATAAAATAATTGTGGGCATTTACCATTTCCTTCCCAAACTCTTTTGTTTTGTTTTTTTGCCTGCAATTGAATTTTCTTCGCTTTACCACTAAACGGCTTTTTCCTTCCATGTGGCATTTTGTTTTATCTTTTATAATTATTCAACAATTTCTATTAAATTTAAACCTTCAGAATCATCTACTTTGTTATACTGTCATTGTAGTCGGAATTTGTAATTATTACCATGTTGGGGGATAACTAGAATGTAACTTGGTTCACTTGAAACCTTCTGTCTGGTTATATTGTATTACATTTATGTTGATTTTAAACGAACCGTTGTAGGTTTGGAGTTTTTGCTGTAGGTGTACTGCGTGGCACGCGGGTGAAGGCTTGGATCAGGATTATTGGTGCAAACATCTGATCGTGTACGTGGAGTCGAGCTTCTTTCCGCAACGTTTTATTAGTAAAATAACTAACATTTTAATTGTAAAATTTAAAGCAAGAAAGGTTTGTTCATTTTAAGGGTCTTTACGTCTTTCCAATATGCATCAAAACTTATGTTTTGCATTCTTGTTATTAGATTATTTAGGTTCTATAAACCCCACATATGAGTTGTAACATTTACGATTTTAATCTTATGTTTCTTTCATTTACAGTTATAAAATTAAAAAGGAATCTTAAAGCGCTATTTGTCCATTGCTTACTTTTCTGAATAAATATGGTAAAGAAAAGGAATTTAAAAGAACATCTCACTGATGACACTTTAGATTTAAGTCTGAGTGAATTACAGTCTGTACCTGTTAAAGAAATTGTAAGTATAAAGGTAACATGAGGCTACAGTAAAATGAATGGCAGTAATCGTGGAACTCAAATCGTTGAAATAATTATTTTTATAGGCAGCTATACCGAAAGCAACATGTTTGGATCTTTCAAGCAATCAGCTCACATCACTAGGTGTAAGTAAAGTTCTTTTCCCATAATATAGAATTTAGATATTGAATAAAACATTTTATAATGGTCACTAATAAATTAGAAGCCAATAAATGGGAGAGTTTTAAAACTGCATAAATATTTACTTTTTAAATATTTTTCTTTATTCTATAATTCTTATTCTCAGTACGTTTGAAAACAGTTTTTCTTGGCAGTTTTATCTCTTAAACCAAAATCTTATCCCAAAGCGATGCACGTTTTGAGATAATCTAATGAGATAAAAATTATTGCGCCATCACATAACAGGCAGTTTCGGTATATTGTACATCTTAATTTACTTATTGTACATATTCTATACAACATTGAATTCGAAGAAATTTTTTGATAAATTTTATAAAAAAAGAAAATTTTAAATTTTCGCTTTATTTTAATTTTAGCCTTATTTCCATAAGCCATTAAGATTTTATTAATGGAATAAGTAAGGTTGCTGAAATTTTTTGTTTCGAAAAACAGCTTTACTAATAACAATCGCATGTTCATGTTCAAATTTTAACAACGGAAGTAAGTATCTTTTACTTATGGCATAAGGTTTACGAGGACAGAGTATCTTGCTGAACTTCGGTTTCTGAGGGTTGCTCCCTTCACTGATGGTTGATTTTTTGTTATTGTTTTCTTTAATTCTGTTACTTTTCTATTTTTATTTATTTACGGAGCGTTTAAAATTACAGAGTTCTGCAAGAATCACTCAGTGATTTATGTTAATAAAAAAAAGTAAATGTATTGAAAAAGTTACCATTGAATTCACTGCCATTCTTTTTCCCCCCAAAATTGATCTGCTAAATCAGTGGTTCCCAAAGTGGTCCCTACGGACCTCCAGGGGTCCCCGGTATCATTCAGGGGGTCCATGGAAAATTAAAATTGATTTGGGGGTCCCTGAACAACGTTAGGGGACCCGCGCAAGGTTCAATATAAAATAATAAAACTGTGATCCATTTTTATTATGGAAATTAGAAACTAACAAGGTGACCAATTAAATTTAATCAAAACTAAAAGCTTAATATCTGTGATGGTTGCAAAACATTTTCTGTAAATACAAAACTTGGGAAGAGGAGAAAGTTCTCAGTTTCCAAATCTTTCGAAATTGTAAAATAGAGATGAAGATTTGCTTGCTCACTGTCAACACTTAATGGCTCTTCATGCAAACCTGAACCAAAGATTACTCGTGGGGATTTGCGGTAGCTATTCACAAACATTGAGCCGGATATAAATACACTCATAACATCTCATCACGTTCATCCAAATTATTAATTTTTTTAAATTTTATTTTAAACAAAAGTTGTAATTTCAATAAATACTTCTTCAACAAACTGTTTTTTTAAATATGTAATTTTTATACTATGCATTTATGTAGCTTTTTCACTTGGGGGTCCGTGGGCAAGTTTTGACTATAAAAAGGGGTCCATGGGCCAAAAAAGTTTGGGAACCACTGTGCTAGATGCTCAATGTTATAGCTCTGTTCATATTTGCAAGAAATGTTGATTATGTTCTGGTTGATTGTGTTACAAGATAATTTTTAAACTGGAAAAAGTTTTTAAATTCTCACCCATTCAAAATCAATTAAGAACACCCTTAATTTCTAGTATACTGAAAAGACGTTTTTAATTAGCAATCTTGCCTTCAGATTTCATATATATATATATATATATATATGAAAATCTTACCTTCAGATTTCTTATATATATATATATAAGAAAATTTCTGCTAAATATTATCCGAAAAAGTTTTATCATTTTTACAGTGAAGTAGAAGTAAAAAATACAAATCTGTGTAATTCTATTTTACCATCCTCACTCATGAAATGTAGCATGTATTTCTTGTTTGTTAGCAAACTAAACTTCTTATTTTATTATATTATATTTCAAAATACTTTAATTAGTTTTACTTTATTTTTTAGTTGACTTTTGCAACATCACTCGTACATCTAGTAAAACTAGATCTCTGCAGAAATCAGCTAATAGAATTACCAGATAACTTTGGACTACTGATTAACTTAAAATATCTAGACTTGTATAGAAACAAGTTACAAACATTACCCTTAAGTTTCTGCAACTTAAAACATTTAAGATGGCTTGATCTTAAAGAAAATCCTCTTGTCCCAAAAATGATGCAAATAGCTGGGCCATGTTTAGATGCCCAAGGATGTCAGTTTGCTGCAAGAAATGTAGTAAAGTTTCTTGGTGAATTAAATAGAGAAATTGAAGTAGACAAGTTAAAAAAAGAGGCTCATGAAAAGAAACTATTGGGTAAGATGTACTAGTATACTTTATTACTTACAGTGATTTTAGAAACATTTTTGCCGAATATTAATAGTTCCTAATTTCATTATCACGAAAATATTTTGAGAGAAGTAAGTTAGCTCAATCTAAATTCTGTTAACTCTAAAGAATGATTCCTTGTTTTTACGTTAAATAAATGGCTACTCATTATGTTATCTCAGTTTTGTTAGTTTCGGCTAGTAAAAAGAACGGTGTTCAACTACCAAATCGTTGATTTTCTTACAGTGATGTGAAGATAACTTAAAACAAAAAATAAATTAAAAAGTAATGTAAAGTGATCACCTGTTATTTCTGGTGGGGCTTTACGTCCAACTACCAACTATGGGACATAGACGGAGGCGGAAGCTAAAACACTAAAAATGTGGAACTCGTCACGATTTTGCGAGTCGTTCTTGCACAGAGGACATGTTTATCTTCTCTGTTCCGTTCCAATTGTAGTAAATGTATCACCCAAGCGAGTGTAATAAATAAAAAAAAAAGTCTAAATGAATTTACTGTCGTGATTGATGTGTTAAAGTGTCTAAAAATGCAAAATGTAGTTGTTTGGGGCCAAGTAGTTTTATAGGAGTAGGAATTAGTGGGAATTCAAACTTTGTTTTGTGGTTGTTGAGCATTTTAAGTCTTTTTTTGTAATTCAACTAGTCTGTAGGTTGGGAAGTATTAATATCTTGACAAGTGTATGATTTCAAGGTTGCTTTGTGTTTTATTCTTCTGTAGATCTTTTTTTTATGACGTAATTGAAGCGGTGTTGAAATTTGTTTTGAGAGGATTATTCTTATAATAAGAGGCAGACAGCTGGAACACGTTTAGATGCCCAAGGATGTCACTTAGCTGCTAGTAATCATTGTAAAATTTCCACATTTCTCGATTATATAAAAATAATTTTGTGAAGTTTAGGTTTTTTGACTCATATAACCTATGTTGTAGCTCTTTTTTCTTTTGAGTCTAGACGAATGATGCAGGTTGCCAGAAAAAATTGATTGTACTCGAGATTTTAAAATTATTTTCTAGAAGTTTGATAGAAGTATAAAAACTTCTGTTTTGGGTTCGACGTCATACGGGGATTAAGGAAAAGTGGAGCTGCATAGGTTATCCCCTCTCCACGCCTCTCTCTTATATTGTGCCTGATCAGCAGTTTGTAAACCTGAAACATGGATCTGGCTTGCTAACAGGAATGAACTTCACTTCTTATCTTGTAGACAAACTCGGAGCATTCTCCGCTGAAGGCAGATTAGGAGTCAGGGTAAAGCTGATAGTGGATTGTATGTACGACTCAATGGAGTAAGATTGTGTCCAACGGCCTTCGTTTGGAACAGTAGGACTGAATAGCTTAAGCTTTGTACCTTTCAGGTTCGATTGGTGAATCTTAGTATTATAAATATTATTGGATTAAAAAACGTTTGTTATCTAATTAAATTTGCCATTATTATTCATCTTCTACCTTTATTTTTAAATGCAAATAGGTGCAAAGTTCTTGTTTTAACTTCCTTTCAACTTATTAATATTTAAATTTGTTTTTTCTCAAGAAAAAGAATTGTTGGAACAAGCTCAGAAAAAAGAACCTAAAAAAAAGAAGAAAAAGAAAAATGCTGCTAAAATGGTGGAAAATAATAGAGAAGTAATGCCGGAAAATGGAAGTGCCATAACAGAAATTGTGGATAATAAGGACAATTTAAACGGTGAAGTTGACGGCATTGATAAGGTAGCACCTGCTAGAACGGGTATGTTATCACCTTATATCAACACTTCACTGTTATGTAATAATATAATTCGTTGTTTTTTGTGTACTTCTATATTTTTATTTTTTCTAATTAATTTCAGTGTGCTCAAGCATCATGTCCTTCGTTAAATCATGCTTTTTGTTTACGTTATTTGTGACAATTTCTTTCTACCTTATATCTTTATATGATGAGGCAACCTATCAGAAATTAATAAGATTTACAAGAACCTACAGCGGGAGTTTTTCATCTAATGTACCCAAGTGGGTGTGGATATACTGGAAACAAGTGAGGACGTTAATTGTTGGTTTAATAGGCACTCTAGTGTCTCTCGCTCAGTACAGTGTAATACAGCTGGTGGAAGTTTACACTGCAATAATGTCTGATGAAAAGGTACAACTTTATATCGAGTCAACAAAAGAAAATTTCTACATCTTATGCATAAAAGTTTCAGATATATTAATTGATGGTTGCGATAGCTTCAGAAAATATGTTGGAAGTTATTTGAAATAAACGTGCTGATGTTAAACTGTTTTAATTTGCCATTTTGTTTTTATATACATTTTAATAAATCGAAACGTATTCGTTCAAATTAGTTTTAAGATCTGTAATATAATTAAGGTGTAAACCCAAATTCATATTTTGTTAAAGTTTTTTAAATTATTGTATTGGTTAAGTTGAATCATATTTCTTTCTAACTTAGGAAAAAAAAAATTATAAGTACATATATATAAATTAAGTAGTTATAAGTGATATGTCAATCTTATTATCATCCATTACTCCCTTTTTGCCCCAATCCGGTCTATTTAATCTAATTTTCCCGGTCCTTGGCTCGTTTGAGATATTTGAACTATTTTGTCTGATTTTGGTGAATAATCAAATTATATGAAGAAGATATATACAGTTTATTGCCCTTAATAATTGTACCAAGTGTATTTATTTTGAAAATTCCTCGTTATTAAGTTAAAATCCCCATATTAATAAAAGGCATAACTGTCACAATTAAACTTGAGAAAAAACGTTCAGTGTGCCAATTGACATTCTTAAATTGTCTAGTGTTAGATGAAGAGAGAGAGAGAGAGAAAAAAAAAGAAAACTAGAATACATCTTTCAATTCGATATATGTAAATGGTACCTCTTTAGCGAAGAAAGCGTTACTGAAATTGGTGACAAGCGGCACATTAGAATTAGGTGGCGAAAAACTGCAAAAGAATATATTTTCCAATAATGCATGAAATAACGATATGATTTTTTTTTTAATCATTGATCCAGTTACAAGAGCTGTCTGTACATTATATAATTTTTATTCATTATATGTTTACGGCTGTGGTTCTCCGGTGCTTGTTTCTTGTATTAGAAGCACAATTATATGCCTGCTATTTATTGTATTAGCTTGGCGCAGTACACCCATTGGAATTTGATAATTTTTAGAGTACGATAAATGTTTTTTATATTTTCATTATATATAATTGGTTTTTAGAAAACTTGTTGAGTCAGAATCTAGATAAGAGAGTATTTTTAAGCTTTTCATATCTGACTGCACCTCATCGAGTGTTATGTTTGAAGTAGTGTAAAAAATTAAACTAATCGCTGAATCAACCTTTATTCTGAATCGACTGTCATCGATTAATTCTAAGCATGGTGTTGTAAGGTTAATAACTACCGTTTCAGCTATCAGCTGTCACATGTTATAAATTAATAATATTGCCGTGTAGTGTGTAACCGCCATGGTTTCAACCAAAGAAAATCAAGAAGAAAGCGCTGAAGGGTATGTAATTCTGTACGATATCTATCCGGTCAATGATATTTCTGCTTGGAGGATGTTTAAAGTGTTTAATTTCTACATTTATTTGATATAACGAAAGTTTTAGTCCATTTTAACTCTCCCCAACTTTTTCCTAGCTGAAGTTAGTTTCCTACAGCTCATAATAGATAGATTACTTAAGACAATCTTAACAGCTATTAAGAAATAACGTTAATTGGTTTAAAGAGATTACTTAAGACAATCGTAACAGCTATTAAGAAATAACGTTAATTGGTTTAAAGAACTTCGAAACTTAGCGAAAAGCCCTACAGAAATCCTACACTCACTTTTGCGTCGACATAATTGATGAATTTAAAGAGGTATCGTATGATTGCTTTTTTTCGAATGAAATACCCGACCCATCTAATAGGAGAGAGTATTTATTCTAATCAAGGTGGATACAAATCCGCATAGCTGGACGTGCAAAGATTTTCTCCGTAACAATATATTTGTTTTTGTACTTCTCATTGGTTTAAGATTTTCGGCCATCATCAGTTGTATGACATTGTTATAAGTTGACTTCATAATTTCCACATAACAGAATTAAAAACAAAACCTATGCTGTAGCGTGATTAGCGACTGGACATGGCTAATTAATGAGGAGTTTCACGATGAAGGTCTTTAAGGGGATTATCCCCCGGAGGAAAAAGGTTTCAGTGTAATTCTTAAAACAATAGCATTACTTTGTAGATGAGAAATGTCTGCGAATGAAGCCTTTAGAAGATAAGCATCGGCGACTCTTAACAAGAAGAATAGAAAGAAATTGTCTAGTTTATTGAGACTAATTTGTTTTTATGTAATTTACTGGCTGCATATGAAACGTTTTGAAATAGCATAGTGTTAGGTTTAGGATTTTAGTATCAGTTGTTTTATTAAGAACTTTATTGCAGTATTAGTTTTTATTGTACTTAGGTAAAAAGGTTAGAAATAATTTCTTCGCGTTATTTTACTTCACTCTCTTTTTTTCTGCTTTGCTCAAAGTGATATTTCCAGGACTATTGTTATCTGTTATTGTTGCATTGTTCACGAGCAGGTTTGAGCGCGTTACCTCGGTACTGCCCTCATGGTTGGCAAAAAATAAATAAGTGATGAGAAATTCAAATCTAGTGCTCCATTAAGTCCGAAACCGGCAGATTGAAACAAAAAAAAATCTTTCTAATTTGTTTGTCAGAATATCGTTTCAAGAGTGGTACTAATTTTGAGTTGCTGACAGATAGGACCTCAAGTACACATATTAGAAGTTGAATGTCAGATTTCTTTTAACTCGCAAAGGAACTATTTCTCTATTATTTTTTTTTCTAGCACAAGTAAAAGTATTAAAGTACCCTTTGGCAACTGTGTAATATATAGTTTAAGTAATTGTAGTTTACTGTTTTATGCAGCAGCTTGTGAGTACAACTTATTTATTGACTAAACATTCACGTCTTTTTATTTTATACCTTTTCAGTGCTCTTTCAAAAAAACAACAGAAAAAATTAGCAAAAGAGGCACAGAAAAGTGCAAAGAGAGCAGAAACTGTGAGTCAGGTATGTATTTTTGGTACCGTGAATTAATAGAGGAGCAAATATTAATTGTAATCTTTCAACGTGAAATTTAAAAATGTGCAATATAGATTTTTTTTTTCATGTGAGTCTTTAAGTACAATGACCAGTAAAGAATCTTTCATCTCTTAATTAAATTTTCCTTAGGAGTCTTTGTAATGAAATGTTTTATGTAATTTTGTAATTATTATAAAATTATATATTTTAAGGAGTCGCAGGTAAAAGAGGAGGATGTTTCTGCAGGTAAATATGGTTCTTTTGGGATGATTAGGAGCTCTAATGTAAATTCATCTGAATTAAGGAACAGAATTTTTACGCACATAAAAGAATTAACAGTGCAAATGGCAAAAAACAAAGTGTGGATTAGAGCTAGACTTCAGACTTCTAGAGCAAAAGGTAAATTCAAGAACTTCTGAAGTAGAGTACATACCCAAGAAGTATTATGTAAGAAATTACTATTGTTATTGCCACTTGTTATTCTTACCACACGATTAAATAACTGCAAGCATTTTTAATAACTCTTTTATTTTTTAAATTTATTTCTAATTTTTAATTCCATTAATATAAATTTAATACCACATTTCCTGGTCGGTGAATTTCGTTGTACAAATAATGATTTTTTTGTTTAGGAAAGCAATGTTTCATGGTTCTGAGGCAACAACAGTTTACTATTCAAGGATTGATTGCAGTCTCGCCTAATATTAGTAAATCAATGGTAAAATTTGCTTCTAAGTAAGTGAAGAACATTACTATTTCCAGAATTATCAAAAAATACTGACTAGTTTAGATTAGGATTTAAGTTAGTTTTTGTTTTTTTTTTTTATTCTAGCATTACAAAAGAATCGATTATTGATATTTTTGGTGAGGTTTCGTGTGTTCAGAATGAAATTGATAGTTGCACACAAAAGCAAGTGGAACTACATATCGAAGAATTGTGGGAAGTTAGTGCAGCTAAGCCTCAATTACCACTGCTTGTAGAAGATGCTGCAAGACCGTTAACTGATGGCGACGTAAGTGGCTATTAAAATTCACACTTTTTTTTTTTTGCATCTTGTAAAAAAAGTACTCTTAAGTAGATTACTTACAGGAAGGATTAAATATTCGAGTAAACCAGGATACAAGATTAGACAACAGAATATTGGACTTGAGAACCCCAGCTAATCAGGCCATATTTAGATTGGAAGCTGGAGTGTGCAAACTGTTCAGAGATATTCTTACAGATAAGGTATCAACAGTCTTGAATTATTAGTAAGTCCCATTGCTTTTATTGATCGATTGCTTCTAATTTTGTGAGAAATTAAATAAACAGTAGTTGTTTTTTAAACATAAATAGTCTTTTCAAGGACTTGCATTCTTGAATCGACATTGTCGAGAGAAGTCGATTGTATGTAGAACGCGATAATTAAACCTACGAAACTATTATCATGGTAAGTCAAAATTTTATCTTGAGTTTTGTTGAAAATAGTTTCATTTTGAAGGGCTTTATTGAAATTCATACACCTAAGATGATCAGCGCAGCTAGTGAAGGAGGTGCGAATGTGTTCACCGTATCATACTTTAAGGGCAATGCTTACTTGGCGCAGAGTCCTCAACTGTATAAGCAGATGGCAATAGCTGGAGATCTTGAAAAAGTTTTTACAGTAGGAGCTGGTAAATTTTGTTTTTATTATGGAGTGTATCTAATGTTATTTCTTTTTTTTTAGGCTAAGCTTCTGTTATTTATTTTTTGCTCCCTGTTCTTTCATTTTGTCTTCGCAAATTAAGTTTCATCAAGGTCTCTCTCGATTGCTGTGTAACAATTATCGAAAATACTTGATTCCAAATGTACTTTCGACCCAATAGAAGAATGATATATACGAGTTCATAAAAAAATATATAAGTACAATGTTGCATAATTTTTTTTTTTGTAATTTCTTAGTTACTACAGTTGTTTCAGTTTCTTAATTTTTTATTTTTAGTTGAAGATTTTATTATTTAAAAATTAAAAACCTGGTTTGGAGTAGGGGTTATGCGGGTGGACTCGAGACAAGTTGTAATAGGGTCAAGTTTTTACTTATTAGAAAAATGTTAATAAGTAGAGTGAATATAGTAGAGATTAGCGCTTAATGGTTAACGAATACCGGATTCCCACGCGGAGATCCCAATTTAGAATCCAGCTGAAGGCCTTTGATTTTCTCTTCCTTACATCTCACTATCCGGTGGTGATCAGTGATGTCTGTAACGTGAGAATACCCTTAGGGCCGGCAGTGCACTGGAAAAAGCTCGGGGCGCCAACGACGTTGATGCGCCTTAAATTTAAAAAATATATTATACAGGGTGTTCATTTTAAGACGGCTCAAATGCATTTCATGCTTAAACGGTTGTTCTGAGCGAAAAATGGTAGAGGAAAAATTTGTTGTCCGTCACCTCTAGTTTCCGAATATGTGACTTGATTTTAGATTCCTGCCCGCATACGCGGCTGACGCGCGATCAAAAGTGAGGGTTCGCAGTTGACCCCTATTTTCATATACAAAGTTTTAAAGAGTATAAAAAGTAATGAAAGAAACCGGAAACCGCAATTCAATATTTTCAAAATTAAAGGTGCCAGGCTATTTCAAAATCTGGTATTTTTAATCATATTTCAATTTTTCAACTTGTTATCAAAGAGAAAGAAGAGCACGCGACAGGTCATTTTTATGTATTTTTTCATCCCCTTTCTACTAAAAATATTGCCAAGGCCGTAAAGCTAGTATTTTTTTTAATATCGGGAAATAAGTCGTTTTCCGAGTGATTTTTCTAAGAAAAATCAAATGTTAAGAGCTTTAGATGTTCTCAAACATACACAAAATGGCTAAAAAATAATTTTACATCTTTTACAAACAAGAAGGTTTAATAATTATTTGGTAATTTTGGGAGAGTTGCGTTTAATTACCAAAAAAATTGGAAACTTCCTGCCACATATTTAAGTGATCAATATCTTTCATGTAAAGGATCAAACTTATTCCTTAATTTACTAAATAATGCACTTCACTCAACTTGTGATGCATGTACTGTGCCTTCAAAGGAGCCTCCTCAGATACAGTAATCTTCTTACCGTAATCATCGGTCAAGAAGTCTTGCATACTGGGTAGATTGAAATGATGTGATGATTGCTTTTATTTGATGATAAAACAAATTTATCCTGACACGCCCACAACCATTACATTACACTACATTTTTTTAAATCTTCTATTATTATTTTTTTTGTTCTTCGCGTCACAAATAACATTTTTTGCAATCATAGGACCTCTCAAAACGTGTATTTGTGGTGGAAAATTAATATTGAAAACCGTTCACGAATAGATAAAATTGTAACTTTGATCTTAAATATCTCAACAAATATTAGGCATATCGAAACGGGGTTAACGTCATTTTTCAGTTTTATATGCAGTTTTCATAATCATTGTCAAAATCAGTGGTCCTTATGAAACCCCAATCGGGCTTTTAGCCGTAACTCCGCCAAAAATAAAGATATAGTGTCGGGAGTGGAAAATTTGAAAACTAGATCCAAAAAAACATATAGTTTACTTTGTGGGTTTTTTCGAAATTCCGCTTTCCTAAAAAGTTGTTAGCGATTGGTGCGTTTTAAATGGATCACCCTGTATATAGGCGTGTGTGCTCTTGTCCAACCGGCTTTGGTAGTAAGTGTTAAACCTTCTAGAAAAATAGACATTTTATTTTAATTATTTACTGCAACAAGTAAATAGCTACTTGAACGTTTTATTTAGAAAATTAATTCTACATTTCTTTTTAAGAAAGAAGTTCATTTAAATTGTTGAATTAATTTCGCTGTAGTTTTCAGAGCAGAGGATAGTAACACTCATCGACATTTGACAGAATTTGTTGGACTTGATTTAGAAATGGCATTTAAATATCATTATCACGAAGTCATTCAGGTAATAGGCGATCTGTTTACAAAGATGTTTAAAGGATTAAGAGACAAGTAAGTTTTCTATTTAAGTTTATTGAAGTAGACATATACACATTAAGGATAGATGTACAGATGATACTTTTCGTATCAGTTCCCATTATCATACACTTTGAACATTGTTAGAATCTCACGCATGACAAAATTTAGAGGGTCACCGGATTTGAAATAGTGATAAGTTTAGTGTTTATCTATCATACCGATTAAGAACATTGTAATCGTACAATAAGTTTCTGGATCAAACGTTTTGGAAATAGATTTTTATTTTGCATTTTTAATTAATAAAGCAAGTTTAATTTACAGATTATTAGTTTGAATAAAAATTAATACATTAAGTTCTGGTTAAAAATATTTAGAATAAGATTTATATCAGTTATCAAGATGAGATTGACGCAGTCAGGCAACAATATGGGATGGAATCTTTTAAATTTCTGGATCCGCCATTATGTCTCGAGTATACTACAGGCATTGCAATGTTGAGAGAAGCTGGCGTTAATATAAATGATGAAGATGACCTCAGTACACCAGATGAAAAATTATTAGGAAGACTTGTTAGAGCAAAGGTTGATTCATTGCATTTTATAATTCAATTTTAATTTTTATTGTAACAAAATTTTTCTTTAAAAAAAATAAAAAAACTTGATTGTGATTTCTATTTGAATTCAACCAAGTCAAGGAAATTATTCCATGTTAAATATATATCCATACTATTTTATGATTATTATTCTTATTTGCAGTATGACACTGATTTTTACATACTCGATAAGTATCCACTAGCTGTGAGGCCATTTTACACAATGCCCGATCCAGAAAATCCAGTAGGTATCTCTTGGATTAAAATACTTGTCTTATTTTATTTTTTTAATACTAATATCGCCTCAGAGCAGTGTAAATATACTGTTCTAGCAATTCGATGTCTTATCTTTTTATTATAATAAAACTTATAATAAAATTGTGAAATAACGGAAAATTTTAATTATTAAATAATTTGTTTTAGAAATTATCTAATTCGTATGATATGTTTATGAGAGGCGAAGAAATTCTTTCTGGCGCTCAACGAATACACGATGTTGAATTACTTACAGAAAGAGCTAAACATCACAACATTGGTATAATTTTTTAAAAGCTATTTTACTTAAACTGTTAGTAACTTTTCGAAGAATCTACTTTCATTTAAAAGGCAATCGTTTATGTTTTTAGATTTAGAAAAGATTAGAGCATACATTGATTCATTCAAGTATGGATGTCCGCCGCATGCAGGTGGTGGAATCGGTCTTGAACGAGTGGTTATGCTGTACTTGGGGTTGGACAATATTAGGAAAACTTCAATGTTTCCAAGAGACCCCAAAAGATTAACTCCTTAATTTTGTCAATAAAAGTGTTTTAACGGAACTAGTTTTTTTTTTCTGTACGTAATACAAACATAATTCTTTCTCTAAAGCGTTTAGTGCACTAGGGTCTCACGCAGAAATCCTTTGTTTTAATCAAGTTAAAAAATAATTATAATATAATTTTTTAAAGATTGAAATGTGGCACTAAATTTCCAAGCGTGAAAAGTCCTCAACAGGAAATACCTCTTCACTCAATAGATCGTTCACTTTCTCAAAAAAAGCTCCTGGGCTTATCTTGAACTTCATAAGTACAGCACTTAAACTTTGATAACACATTGCAAACTCATCGATTTATAATTATCTACTCTCATTTTTTTTTTTTTTTTTTTTTTAAGAAAATTCGTTTTTGGGGTAGTTCTTGGGGAGGGATTTGAAAGGCTTCCCTGTAGTATTACGTTTCAGTATAATGTACAGTTACAAACTGTGAAGTTGGTAAGAATTAAATGATCAGAGTTTGAAAAAAAAAAAAGAAGTTGTTTAGCCCCTTGAGAAAAGTGATCTTTGGCTCTGCTGAAAAAAAAAGGTAATCACTTTTCAGGTCATGTTTTTACTTCCTGGAACAAAACAGCGTAGAAGAAGACTCCTAAAATTGAATTTAATAACTATTATTACTCAGCCTAGAAGAATATTTACATTTACAGTGTAAGAATGGTTGAGTTTTTATCCAAATTGCCAGCCTTAGTTCGTTAGTTGATCGATCACCACGATTAGAGGATGGAAGGGATTGTTACCCCTTCTACTTGTATGTTCCAGAAAATGAGAATCATGAGCATTGGAATCCCAGATGGAGTTTTTTATATGTTATGAATAAAAAATACAAAGAAATGGAATACATTTTGTACATAAAAAAAAAGAAAGAATCTCTTGGTACTACTGTTGGCGTCTTCCTTCTTATATAAGTAGGGGGAAAACCTCGCTCTTTTCAAATGTATCACAGTCTTCACATATTCTGAATCTCCATGATTATTAACATTTCTTTTTTTGGAGCATGGGCGGGCATCTTGAGGACCGCAAATCTTATTGAACTATTCTTTTTTGACTGTAACATTCATAACTAAGGGAACTTCTATAATTTGAAGCAAGATCGCGCTGAACAGGTCGCATTCACTGGTTTAGAGAAGTTAGATAAAGCCATCATTTGGCTTTAGCGCCTAGACATATGACCCATTTATCTTGCAATCTATCTATGAAGTGTTGTATGATTCATTCTATTTCTAAAGGAAAAATTCTGTTTTCTGTCAAAATATCTTCTTTTTGGAGTAATTTCCTTATTTCTAAATTAAAATATCCGGACTTTTGAGCCCAATATGGCGTCACAGTGACCTCTGATCGAGGCAATCTTTAATTAAATATTTTTACGCGTTTTACACCACATTTATTTTTGCATGATTATTTAAAAAAAAAATTATAAAAAAAAAAATGCTAGATTAAACCTTCACTGATTTATCTCTATGATCTCTAAGAAGTAAAATATCAAATTACTAACCAAAATTTTCTTCAAATCTATGCTCCTATGGGAATAAGGTTTTCATTTGCTGCAATAATCTCTTAAACTTCGTAAATATAATTTTTGAAAGCGATGTATGTACATAGGTTTTAGATGTACGAAAACTATTGAAACGTTGATTACAGTCATTCAGTTTCAGTGAAATTAAACGAAATAAAACAAATAATAACTAAAAGAAAAATATATATTTACTATATATACATAACATACAAAATTACCTCGACTTGCATTTCGAACTGGACCTTATCAACCATAGCCCGCAATTTTCTTCTTTTCTTAATAATATTGTCGTTCGTTTGTTTGTTTTTAACAAAACAGAATGAAAATGGACATTATTATGAAAAAAATAAAAAACTTCAGTAACATGCTCCTGTTTAATATTTTAAAATAAACTACAGTAGAAATACCTTTTTTGGAAAAGAGTTTTTTTTTCCATAATTCATTGGCTCTGTACGACTGGTAATTTCAGTAAACAATTTTTAAATTATTATAAATTTGTTGTTTGTAATATTTACATTTTTCACACAACAAACTTTGTGTTTAGCAAAAAATATGCAAACATTCTCAATGTGAATGACCGAGAGAGAAATGGGAATTTACTTTTGGAATACTTTTGATTTTTTTTTTTTTGCAGAATGTAATTTAGTTTGAGTGCAATGAACAACATTGTCGCAAAAAGTTTTATGTTATTAATAGTAAATTTTTTATTGCCCCTATTTTATTCTTACATTAAATTAAATAAATATTACAAATAAAATCAATGGGTTTTAAAAATTTCTGTAAACGTACAAAAATAACTAATTACACTTTACAAAAATGGCAAATGAACTATTAAATTTATATTAACAAAAGAAAATCAGTCCTTGCCGGTGATCACATTTAGTTTTAACCTCTGGAAATCTTCGTTTAAAATATTTACATTAATAGTCAATTTAAAAGAATTTTCATTCATGTGGAAATTTTAAAATTGTAATTTTTGTTTTAAGAAAAATTTATCACATATAAATCCTAACACAAGAAGCTCCGTAACATTATGCCCCAACAATTAATTAATTAACAAATGCTTTTAGCTTAAGCATTTTAATAATAAAATTGTTTCTTTTTTCTTTTTTTTTGTTTCTTGAAATAGTTCAAAACTTGAAGTGTAAGTTTTTTACTTCATAAGTTATTGGCGGAGGTTTTATAACTTGTCTTAACACATTTTGTAAAAAAAAAATTTCCCTTTGCTTGTCTAAAGTCAAAGTCGCTATGAGGGTGGAGCTTGCGTGTGTTGCGAACATCCTTCTACATTTTCTGGCCAATCACAAACATTTTCATTTGGATTAAATACAAGGTTAGATGGACAGGGCATGTGGTGTTTTCTTTCTCCTTCACACATATAATACATTGTACAGTCGGCTTTGTCAGGATGATATGAGATGTGTCCATCTTCTTCTTCGCAAGTTACTGCGTTGGCTGAAAAAGTAAAAGAGAAAGTTTGTTACACAGGACAACTCTATTAACGTATCAAAATGTGAGACTACCACATACCCAAAAATAACTTACTACTTTATTCAAAAACATAACTAATTTATTCGTAATCAATGTTGAATTGTCCAGAATATAAATTTTATGAGTTGTTACGACAATAAGCTGGCTGAGAGCGAACCACGCGGTGTGCGGATCATATCTTCACCGGATCAAAAAAAGGTTCTCTCCTCTTTGCGTAGATTGTAATGAGGAGGAGGATTTCAAACATATAATAATGATATGCCCACGTTATGTAGTAGAAAGGAAACGAATGTTTGACGACTTAAACAGGTATTTAGATGCATCATTTCGCTACGAAGACATAATATTCTCCACCAACATCTATGTGATTAAATCTTTAGCAGAGCTAGCAAAGAAATAGGAATGTATTATAGCCGGTTAGAAAGAATGGAAGAAAATGATTAGAGAAGGATAACGTGATTTTAATTTCGGTTAAACTATAAGGATGGCAGGAATGTAGAGTACTGATCCATGCATTAGCTGTAGTTTATGTAAATAGTTGGATATAGTAGAGGGATGAATGTGTGAAGCGAATGTATTTATAACTAAGAATGGAGAGTGAATGATATTCTAGTGATAAGCACCTAGACGATGCTGGCCGTATGGCGAAAGCCAATGCAAAAAAAAAAAAAAAAGAAAGACAAATAATAAATTAATAAATTTTATCTCGGTATGGACGACAAAAACCAAGTACTTACGATCCTTAGTTGTGTAAGCACCTCCACCGCCAGTTCCCTCATAAGGACCCTGGTATTCAAGTTTAATGGTGTAATCTTCAAGTTCTTGTTTCATAGCATTAACCAATGGGAATTTGCCATTACCACATACTCCTCTAAAGTCATCCATATCAATTGACCATATCATAATTCCACCAAATCCTTCTTCTTTCAACCATCCCATCTGGAGTGTCATTGAGAGTATAAAAGAAATTAGTAAGTAAAACTGAGATACTAAAATTATTTTCACTTTTTTATTAACTACTTTTTAATAAAATCTTAATTTAAAAAATTGCCTCAAATAAAAAAGAAACTGTTACCTTAGTTTTTAAACTTCTTTCATCATCGAAGCCTACCCATTGATTTCCTCTGTAGGCAAAAGGAACTTGCTGTTCATTATCCCAAACCAAAGTAGTGTTATCTTCATGAAGGAAATCACAAATCTGCAACGATTATTCAAAGCCCAATAAACAACTTTTTCAATGTTTCAATAATTCAAATGAATTATTCAGAAATTTAGTGAATTATATATAAAATCTGATTAAGATTTTGAAGGTATTGTTGCGATTACTGTAACATAAAAAAAATAAGCTAACATCGTTAACGTTAATTCATTGTTTTTGGTGTCTGATTCATTAATACAGAAGGAAGAAAGAATAATGCCAATTTCAGTCATTAATTTTTTATTCCTTTTTTTTTTTTGCAGCAGGGGGCCTCCTCTCCCCATTGCTGTTTAATTTAGCGTCAGAAAAGGCTGTAAGAGCCATACGGATAAGTCCCAATGGCACAATCTATAATCAGTTAAGCCAATATATGGCATACGCGGACGATGTCGTCTTGACTGGAAGAACTAGAGCAGCTCTGGAGGGTTCTTTTCAAGAATTTGAAGCGGCTTCGAAGGAACTGGGCTTAAAAATAAATCAGACGAAGACAAAGCTTATGGTGTGTTCTCGAAGAAACCTTGGTAGTGATGAGTCGCCTATATGCGCACCGTACAATTTTGAGAGGGTTTCATCTTTCAAATATTTAGGGGCCGTTTTAACCGATGAAAATGAAGTGAGTGCAGAAATAAAAGGCAGGTTAACGGCAGGCAATAGGTGTTTCTGGGCACTACAGAAAGTCTTAAGTTTTCGAGAACTATCAAGGGAGGTAAAGCTAACCGTCTATAAAAGCATATTGAGACCAGTGGTTACGTATGCCAGTGAAACGTGGGTGTTGACCAAGGAGGATGGAAAATTGATTAATACCTGGGAGAGGAAGATTCTGAGGAAAATTGTTGGCCCCGTGAAAGAAGGGAAAAGGTACAGAATCAGGAAAAACGAAGAAATAAGAGAGCTGTACCAGGAGCAGGATTTGGTAGGTTCGATTAAGAGGGGAAGATTGAGATGGCTAGGCCATTTAGTAAGAATGGAAGATTCCCGAATTCCCAGGAAGATAATGAATGTACACCCAGGGAGGGGGGCGAGAAAAAGAGGAAGACCGAGGATTAGGTGGCTGGATGATGTAGAGGAAGATGTTCGGAGTCTGGGAGTGAGGACATGGAGGAGAGTTGCCTTAGTGAGAGAGGAGTGGGGAAAGGTGTTAGAGGAGGGCAAGGTCCTTCGAGGACCATAGAGCCAGAGGAAGAAGAATTTTTTATTTTTTTGCCTAGCTTTCATGGTTAAAAAAATAAATAAATCAAGATTAAGAAAGTAAAATGGTATAGAAAGAATATGAAAAACCTTGCACCGGGAAAATTCCTAAATAAATTTAAGAAACAAATAATAAAGAAATAACTACTTAGAGAGTGTCCTTATCATTGCCTCAAAAGATTTTTTTTTAGCATGGAAATTACTTTTTACCTCATAATATGCCATGAAGCCGCTTTCAGCTGTGTAGTTCCCAGGCTTTCCACCTCCTGAAGCAGGAGCACCTATATCGAATTTAGCTTCATCAACAAGTGTAAAGCTTCTTCCATAAGTTGGCATACCAATCATAAGTTTCTCTTTCGGAGCACCTTGCTTTACCCACTCTCTTGCACTAAAATCCTATGAAAAAATTATTTAAACATAAAAGAAAGGACTAATAAATAATTGATAATACTTCATTTCTTCAAATGGTACTTAATTTAATTTATTTTTAACGTACCACAGTCAATTTTTTCTGATAGCTGGTAGCACTTTCAAGAGGGTAGAGAGGAGAATTATGACCAACTTGTCTTTCCCATTGACCGTGGAAGTCGTAAGTCATTACGTTAATAAAATCTAAATACTTGGCAATTTCAGGCACATCGTATCTAAGTATAAACATATAAATTTCAAAATTCAATGCTCAAGCAAAAAACAAAATATAATAAAAATTCGCAATATAATTACCCAGCGGCTATAGCTTCGAAACTTGCTGGAACTGCTGCTGTTAACATCAACCTTGGCTGACCAGAACTTTTTGCCTCACCTTCGAAAGCTGTTCTTAATTCTCGCAATAAATTAACATAGGAAGCTCTATCATCTATACCACTGAAATAATAAATCAATTTTCTTGTACAAATTAATATAGTTTTATTTCTGAAGAAACGTAGTCTGCAATCATTCAAAGTCAGAATTCTTAACTTGCCCAGGATAAAATTGGAGGTTACATGTGAATAATTGTAAATTATTTTAGAGCTTTAAGAGGAACGACTGCAGTTCCATCAGATTTTCAATCTCATCGTCAAAAACATTGCCTTGAAGTAAAGAAGATTGATTCAAGTAGATCAGTTAGTGCACTTGACTCAGGATGCGGAAGCCCTGTTTGCAGTAATAATGCAAGTAGTGCTAAGTTAATAGGTTTAAGTACTTGTTTTATAAGTTAAATTAATTCAATAGCGAAAGGAGGGAATTAGCTCAGTGGTTAGTGTACTGGATTCCCATGTGGAAATCCTGGGTTCGAATCCAGTTGCTTCTTTCAGCTCACTGTTCGTTCGGTGAAATCTATAAAGAGAGAACACTTCCAAAGATCGGCAGTGAATTAAAAGAGTTCCAGGCCAAGAATGACAGATGTTGACGCGCGTTAAGTTAAAAAAATATATTTATATATTGTAAAAGAGACAAGTAGTAAGCATTCTTATTTTATGCTTTATTTATAGGATCTTTATTTTATGGTTACCATCAACTTCATTAAAGCGAAGCTTTTCTTACTCTTAATGTTTCTGAACTATGGTTCCTTGCACATTTTTGTGTGGTGCAAAATATTTATTGTTTACGGTAAAACTAAATACACCAAAAGCAATCTATAAAAATCAGTTTGCACTTTGGCATAGTATTCAATAAGGGTTTATTAATCTTAAGTGTCGCCAGAAACCATAAGTTTAATCACAAGCTGTAGAATGAAAGTAATCATTTACCGTGGATATTCCCAGTCAACATCAAGTCCATTAAATTGATATTCTCTCAAAAATTCAATGGCTTCATAAACAAACTGATTCATTCTAAACACATTACTTGTTAGTTCTTTGAAAGGAGTAGAACCAAAGGCCCATCCTCCAATTGCGAGCAAAATCTGGAATTTCAAAAACAATGCTAGTGTTATTTAATTTAAATAAAGATATTTTTACTTTTTGATCAATAGTTTATTACCTTAAGATTAGGATTTTTTTCTCTTAGTGAGACAATCTTGTGATACTGATCTTCAGTTCCAGAAGCTGAGGCTAATTTATGATCAGTGAGTGTAGCAAACGCATATATTATATGTGTACAGAGAGTTGGTTGTAAATCACTAGGAGAGAATCTTCCTGCACCAGGTCTTTTTGAGGACCAAGATGTAAGGTAGCAGAATACTTGAGCTTCTCTTGCTATAAATAATTAAAATGTACTGGAATAAGTTACAGTTTAAAACGCTTAGAATGATTCTATATTTAGTCAATACTTACAGTTCAAATCCTGAATAGGAATTATAGCATTTGAAGCAGTCGGTTTCACTTTATTTAATCTGGTTAGGACATCAGATACAGGGATTTTAATGGCAACTGGTTTAGCCAACTGCGTTGTACTCACGCTACCTGCTACCTTTGACCAATCTACGTCTTGGGCATTAGGCCCACGTTTGATTCCTCTTAATTCTTCTCTAAAATCATAAAAGATTCGTCAATTGAAAAATGTCAATAAAACATTTCAAAAGTATGGTGTGCGTATTGCATTTTCAAACGATTTACTCTTACAACAATTTTCAAGATTACAAATTACAAATTTTCTTATGACTCCGAATTTCAGAGACAAATTTAATTCTTACTAAAATATTAATGAATGATTGATTAATACCTATATGATACAATGAAATGGTTCTAGAGGGAATCCTTCTTGTCCCACAGGACTACCCCAAAAGAAATTTTTCTATAGAAATAATTAATATAGAATTTTTAAAAAAATCTTATTGATTAAAAATTTAAGTATAAGGATTGATAAAACGCTAAAAAGTACACAAATCAGCAAATACCCTACATTTCATTAATACTTCTTGATATCATTTAAATAATTTTTCTGCATTTACTTTTCATTAATACGTTTTAGATTTTATAAGTTTTTAAAAAGAGAGATATGAAGAGAGATGAAAAGATTTGAAATTTGAACGTATTTGAAAATCTCCAAAAGTATTGTATCTCATCAACTATAATCTCTAGAACATTGCAATTTATACAGTCATAGAACAAACCTTTCCCAACAATGCAGTAAAGAATTCATTGAAGTTTGAACATTTCGAAGAGAGATATAGAGGTTTGAAATTTAAAGGCATTTGAAATACACCAAAATTTAACCTTCTATATCTCGTTACCTATTATTACTAAGCATTACAATTTATAGCAGTTATAGACCCAACTTTTCTCTACAATTCAGTATAAAAATGCATTAAAATCTGAACAATGCGAAGAAAGATATAGGGATTTGAAATTTGAACGAATTTGAAAACCTCCAAAATTTAACCTCCTATATCTCTTAAACTAGGAGGATTTGCCCTATATTATAAAGAAAATTTGGGAATTTTATCTTTTGTAGAAAAAAAAAATTGTCAAAGTTGGGTGTTTTTCAATGTTACGCTCTTGCGTGTACTTTTGAAGATCAACCCCCTTATACAACTGGGCTACCGGACAGTTTTAATTATGGTTATTTACGTTTCTCGTGTATAAACGATGTTTAGAAACATTATTGGTAATTTTTTTCGAAGAATCAAAAAAAATTCAAGAAAGGAACATTTGTTCGGTAAAGTAACATTTCTAGTTGGATTTCTTGGAACTTCATTACACATTTAACCCTCTTTAGAAGTATGAAGTAAAATGGCTATATTACAGTTAAAGCGCACCTTGGTAGGAAGCCTAAACCACATTCTCTAGCAGAAGAGCCCATACATAACAAATCTTAGTATCATCTGTACAAGGAGTTTTAAGAAAATAGAGGAAATCAGAAAATCTTGTAAAAATCAATTTTTTTCTGGCTCTAGGAAACTCAAAAATATTTCTGGAGAAAACTAATCGAAAATTTTCACGAACGTAAAATGACAATTGGAGTACCTAGTTCAAAGAAAATAAAAAGAAAGAGTATGAAGGTGGTCAATATTTTTACCTTAAATTTTGTAGAGCTTTCGAATGGAATTCTCAAATATAAGAGGAAAAGACACTAATAAGAATAAAGGTTCATTGTAGTTTGTATTCCATCTAAATTATTAATTATTAAAAGTAAAAAGAATAAAAATAAATAAATAAGAATTCTTGTTGCAAATAAAACAAAATTGTGAAACTTAAAAATATTAGATTGAAATTGAATTTTTAAAATTTAGTAAATATAACTTTGGCCTTCTACTAAAAAGATCTAATATTATCTTTCTTCATTTATTTATATGGTAATCAAGTTCGTCGACTTAAAAAGGAAAAAGAATTGCCTATTCTTCAGGTGGGCTTTATGTCCATCTACCAAATTAGGTGTCACGGACATAGGCGACTAGAAAACTTACTTTACTAAAAATTCCTCTTATTATCCATTAAATAAAATTCACGGCCTAGAACGGGAATCGAATCCAGTACCACAAATATTAGCCTTGCGGAGCTCGCCTCTAACCGCTCGGCTATCATGGCGCCTCTTTAAAATATGTATCCTACCTGATGGCACCAATTAATGGATACTTGACTCCATTTCCGCACACAGTTCCATTGAAATCATCCATATCGATTGTCCAAACCATAGCACCAGCGTATCCATTCTCTTTGAGCCATTTCATTTTATATCTTATTGATTTTTCATCGTCAAAACCAACCCATTGATCTCCCTAAATAATCAGAAATTACAACTAATTGAAGTATTATTTAATTTGTTAAGTTTGAAATCTATTGTTTAACAGTATGAGCTGAATACCTGTATGGCATAAGGCACTTTCATTTCATCATCCCAGACGTAGCTGGCTCCATTCCTAAGCATTTCACATATCTGCAATATAATTGTTGTAAATAAATTTGTTAGAAATTCAAAAGTATTTTGGTTTATAGTTTATCAATTTTTCTATCCAAGTTATAACATGAAAATCTAAAGAAAGAAGCTGGAATACTTCCATTTTATTACATACACCCATAATTGCTGGCAAATTGCAGTATATTATATTCTTGTAAAATCAGATTTGGTAACTTATCAGTAGATCAATCTCAAAATTTTTCATTAATTTCAGATTCTTTCATTAAGAAAAACATCAAGTACTTCTTAAATGTGTAAAGTAGTAGCATAAAAGAAGTTGAACTGTTTTTTTTGTTTTTTTTGTCAATCACTATCTATTTTTGTTGCGATAAATGATTTAATTAGTATCAGAAAAAAAAAATCAAATAATATTAGCTAATATAAAATTTCGTTTACTTCTAGATCTGATCACTGATGGTTTGCTCCATCAAGTTTAATGAAACACTTGCTTTACTTAACCATTCTCAGAAGAATTAGTGGGTATAAAAAAAGTGAAATTCTCAGCAGTTTTTTTTTTTAAAGGGAATAAATGATTATATTTGGCGGATGTGTTGAGCTGTGATTATACTTAAATTGTTCCACTTTGGCTAGTGGGCATTGACCTAGATGGGGAAGATTACTGTAAATAAGCAAATTGCTATTATTAACAAAGCATAGTTACCTCATAGTAAGCCAAGAATCCACCTTCCTTAGTATATTCGCCTGCTTTTCCTCCTCCGGAAGCTGGTGAATTAACACCTATTCTTTGAGTAGACGTTAGTGTAAATGTTCTACCATAAGTGGGCATTCCTATGACCAAAAGTGTTTATAGTCACTAAAAATTACAAACAAGCATTGTATTTGAACCCATTTTAAATTGATCTAAAATTTACCTATAACAAGTTTCTCTTTTGGAGCACCCAAACGAGTCCACATTTCAGCGGCTGCCGAAACAGATAACTGTTTTCTCCATTCTGAATCAGTAGAAGGTGCGTACAATGGTGCATTATGTCCAGTTTCACGTTCCCATTTACCATGAAAATCATAGGCCATCAAGTTTATAAAATCTAAGTATCTGTCAAAAAATATATTTGAATGTAAGAACGTAAAATTTTAATTAACTGTTGGCAAACCTCTAAAAGAATACTAACCCTGCTACAGCAGGCACATCATATCCACCTCGCACATTGTCAGGTCCTACGGGTACGGCAGCTGATAGCAGCAGGCGAGGTTTTTTTACTTCTTGAGCCTCGGCTTCAAAAGCTTCTCTTAATTCTTAAAAATAAAATAAAAAATAATGAAGAAAAGCTTGATTAAAATTAATATTTATCATTACATACTTAATTACGGCTCTTTGTTAGAATCTAAATTACCTTTTAGAAGTAATACAAAATTTTTCTTGTCATCGCCTCCTTTAGGATATTCCCAATCTACGTCAAGACCATCAAAATGTCTTTGCCTTAAGAATGGAATGGCACTATAAATAAAAGTTTGTCTTGCGTATCTAGTGGCAGACATATCCTTAAATTTTTGCGTACCAAACGACCATCCCCCTAAAAATGGCAGTATATTGATTAATTACCATATATTTACTCTTTTTCTCTTGACTAGCATGGGTGTATTAAAACTGTCCGATAGGACAGTTGTATAACGGTTGATCGTCAAAAACTGCCCAAAAAAGCGGAATTTTGAAAAACACCAAAATTTAATAATTTTTTTCTTTTTCTGTAAAAAATACAATTCCCAAATTTTCTTCAAAGTAAAGGGCATATCCTCATTTACAAGTTTAAATTTTTGTAACAACACAGATGAAGTTGAGCGTATGTTTGAGATCTTCTTCTTCATTGCAATCTGCCCACATCACAAACTATGAGATTAGATCTCCACCTACTTATTCTCGTAACCATTATTTCACTTATAGCCTGTCCTTTGAACCATGTGGGTAATTCTGGCATCGTAGATTTATAAAATGTACCGTGTTTGATGTTAATGCTTTCTATTTTGCTAGGCTTTCTTTCTTTACAACGTTGACAGGTTAAGTTATAATCTTCAACTTTGCTAATGTCTACTATAATAGCATGTCTACTATTTCTAAAGCGTTTTGCAAATGTGATTTTTAGATGTTGAAATGCTTTGTTCTTCCAAGATCAAAGCATCAAACAATTCAGTAAGCATAGTTCAGATTCAAGAAATAAAATTAAATGACGAGTCTTTGCAATAATATTCAACATATTTATACGATTAATTAATATAAAAAAATAATCGAATGAAACTGATTAATTATATATCAATAAAATACTAAATTAAAAAGTAATTATGAAATTCACTAACCGATAGCTAACAAAGTTTTCAATTTTGGATTTGCTTTTTTCAAATTTCTTATTCTTTCATATAAACCAATTTTTCCATCTTTGGTTTCATCGTTTGATTCAAATGAAGACAGTTTTCCTTTTTTCAACCAGCCAAAGGCAAATATTATGTGTGTACACAAGTCTGGATCTATATCTTCAGGCAGAAATTTACCAATTTTTTGTCTATATTGGGACCAATTTGTATAGTAACAAACCACCTAAATAGAATTTAAAAAAAAAAAAATTAGTTAGCAAATACATTTATTGTAAACTGGATAAGAAATGTAATTTGAAATATACAAAACTTGCCTTATATCCATCATTACTAGATGAGGATGATCCTTCATTACTTGATTTTCTTGAAATAATTGGTGTCGAGTTTTGTGAGACTCTATTTCTTACTTTAAATCTATTTACACTTGCACTGGTTTCTTGGTCTCGAACTCTACTAGCTCCACTAGGCCGCCTCAGTCTTCTTCTAGTTGCTAGAAAGAATTAGTAACATAAATAACAGTTAAATTCGAAATTATAGTGAATAAATTTAAAAAAATATTTAAAAATAAAAGATTAGTTTGTGGTCGAAAAATACAGGCATAATGATACTAAAACCTGCTTGTTATAAAAGATCGGATGGGTCACCTTGGATGTCTTAAGTTAATATACTGTTGATAAATCAAAATTACGATGGCTCTAAATTGTTAAAACCTTCAATAAGAAATGAAGTTTGACAGGATTAAACAAGTAAGTAAGCGATAAAGTACAACCATTATTCTAACGGATCAACTTTTACTACCGTGGAAATTGAATTTTCACAGCTAAGAGGCTTTCTAACTACCACTTTTTACCTACTTTTATTATCACTTATTCAAATATAGAAGGAAAACTGTAGTGTCTGTACGATGAAAACTTATTTGTTCCTATATTGTATCTAAAAGTAAATAGGACACAAAAAATAAATGATTACAGACAAAAGGTGACCTCATTTTCACCTTAGTTTGTTATTATTATTTTTCAACAAAAAATGAACTTTCTATTATATCATATTACAAATATTAATCTTTTCAGAATTCAAAATATTAAAACTCATTAAAAACATAGCAAAAATCTTAGTGTTACTATCCTCATAATATTATTAGATCTTTACTTTATCTTTAAAATTACAGTGACTCAAGGCGATATCCTGAAAACTCTTAATGGATTTATTTATATCTGTGATCCTTTGGTTTTTGTTCTGATTTTGTACTTTCTCTTTCTACCCAGAAGGTATTGTAATTGTTCAGATTTTCAGTTTTCACCAATATATCCGTTTTGGAGTTACCTGAGCACTGTAAAAGTAATTTTCGAAATGTCTCTCCCTCAGTCACTTTATCTCTCTCTCTAGCTCTGTGTGTTATTTATGTACTTATTCACCGAAACTCAAAAACAAAAAAACGCCGAAAATTAAAATTTAATATTTCACTCAAGGGCCATCAGAGGATGCCTCAACAAATAAAGTTTTGTTTAAAACCACTCAACCGCAAGTCGTATTCGACTGCATCGTATTATCAGTTTTTTAAATATTTTCTCAACAAATGGTTCTACATTTTTTCAAAACTTGGTGTAATAATTATACATGTAGAACAACAACTTTTATTTGGAATATTAAATGAGACAGAATAACAGGCCTAACTTGCTGGATCATTAAGAAGGATGATGGTTTTTTTTTTTAGGGAATTCTCTGTAAGAAGATTCTTAACTTCTTTCTTAAGATAATATCCTCTGTTTATATTAACAAATTTGCAACGTAACCTTTAATAAAAAAAACTAACTGATTTAGGATAATTAATATAATATGTATTTATATGTTCAAAGTGTACTATGATTAATAATAATAATAATAATAATAATAATAATAATTATTATTATTATTATTATTATTATATAAAGCTTAATATCCTTGATTCTTTGGTGCAAAAAGTGTATATACTTACTGCTGGAAGAATCAGTAAGGACTACTGCAATTAATGTGCACAGTAAAAAGAAATGAAACAATCTTCTGATGTTCCTTTCCTGCAAAAAAATAAAAAAATTAGAAATTATAAATATTACATAAAAAATGTTCTACATACTAAGAATGTTTAAGAGTAAAAATAGCAGCTAGAGATCTTAGTAGAGAGTTAATTACAATGCGTTTTGTTTTGCCAGTAATTAAATAAATTAGAAACAAAAGTATATTTAAATGTAATTATTCTTAATAAATGAAAAGTGAAAGTGGAACATATTGTATGTACGAACAGTTGATTGAATGGTTATTTAATAAAGAAAATCTATTACAACATTTTGATAATTATTACAGAATGTATAATTGTTTCAATGTAAATGTGCCATATGATCCTTACAATCATTTATTGTGTATCCTCTCTATTATGTCTCAAAAGAATTATGATGTACCATGGTTAAACCTATTCCTTAACATCCATAAGTTTATTCTTTATCATTTCATCATTAGTGACAATTAATTGATGGCAGTAGTAGTCATAAGCGGAATTCGAACTGAGGACCTCCCACATAGGAAGCCATGCTCTTGACCACTAGACTAACACTCGCCCCAAATCTTATGATGCATTATTAAATTGCAGTGTTCGGATAACTTTATTTGAGGAGTGTTAGCGCAATCATTGCAATGCTGAATTCAATGCAGGAACAGATAGTTTCAGCTGCACTTATTAACAACAAAGATCCTCATATTTTTGTAATTTGATAAAATAATAAAACAGTTGAGTTATCCATAAACAATAAAACAGTATAAAATCTATTAGCTCAAATCAGCCGGCAAGTGTGAGGCCTCTTCTTAAAGAAGGTAAACGAGAACGTCTCTTGAACATTAAATTATCATATTTTATCCAAAAATAAGAACTTTAATCAAAAGCAAAACTAAAAGCGAAAATTTATAACTAACATAAACATGCAAATGTTATGGTGGAAAATTCAACAGCCGTTAAAACTGATGTGCCAGCAAAGTACTCCGTTATAATTAAATTTAAAATTATTGAAAAGAAATAGAATTTTGGGTTTAGAGGAATTAAGCAGAAATTTGTAGTTTCCTTGTTTGAAATGACTAGACCACTCCTTTGCCTTGAAGATAAAGGAAGTATGTTATTGAGTTTACTTCAACATTTATATAGACTCTTTTATTGTATTTACAAGTACTGAGTTGTGTTAAATAGCATTGTTAAGGTAGGACTTAAAATCAATATTTCGACTGTAGTTTTCTTTTTGATTCAATTGTCTTGTTTATTTTGTTTTTTATTTTAAACTAATTCGTGATAATTAAAGTTTATGTGTACATTATTATTCAAAATCAGAAGGTAGCCATTGCAAAACAGTATCCAAATATGAAATATTAATAATTATGACATTACTTAAAGAAGACGTAAGTAATGAAACAGGTTCTCAAAGAATAACCACTGACTGGTTGAAGTGAATGTGTGAGGAAGTATTAAGAGATGTATGTGGCCTTAGGTTACAAGGACGACAACCCTGAACTCAATATTCTTATTTTTTTTATTAGCATTATTTTGCTCGCATTATTTCAAATAATAATGATAAAATATGGCAAAATTAGAGCACAATTGTTAGTATTAACACAAGATTTTCGCACAACTATTCAAGTGAATGAATTATTTTAAAAAAATAGCTTTGATTTTATTTGTGTTAGCAGATACGTTTAATGTATCGCTGACCAGTTTTGGACTTACATCCACCATCGGAAATTGATTAATCAATTTGTTATTTTGACTTTACTTTTCCGTCTCGCGCTAAACTAGCTGATTTTTGGGATTTGTTGTTGTTTTTTTGCTATTTTCTGGGCAGTTGCTTGAGATATTTACTGTAAGCACTGCGGATCCAACCACGTTTTCAGTATTAAAGAAATATGTAAGTAAAATATTATCTGTGATTTGAAAGTTATTGGGTGTTCTTAGTGCCTACATTTTTTTATTATTTCACCTTCAGCGTAACCGCAGTAATACATTGATACATTTCTGCGGTCTGTATTCTTAAAATCGTCGATATTGGTGTTTTCTTTTAGTTACTTTCATTTTATTTTCATTCATACGACGGAGGTGATACACATATTTACGGATAATAAGAATAGTAGCAAAATCAAACGATAAGAAATAGACCATGATAGTCACCCAAGTAGGGAATGAAACAGAAAAAAATGATTAAAAGAGATAAGTCAGTATGTGCAAGCCAGTCCTAGTCTGCAGCTATAATAAATAATTATTGGGTTAAGGATTAAACCATACTATCACTCTCAAATTCTTTTTTAAATAGACGTTTCTGACCGTTCTGGGTTCATCTTCAGTATAATCTGCAAAGAAACCCAAAAAACAATAGAAATGATAATATATAGTAACAACTGTTGTTTTAACGAAACAATACAATTTTTACTTTTTTATGGCTTTCTTTATAGATAATACCAAAATGGACTCAGTGCGGTAAAACGTCTATTTAAGCAATATTAAAAAAGATTTAAGACTAAAAGAACGGCTTTAGTAACCTTCTTGATACGATTTAGGTTCAGTCTATGAAATCGTTTTAAGATGCTAAGATGAATATTATCTGCTAAACACAGAACCTCGAACTAAACCAAGTTTATATTGAAAATATGACAAGATTTATTCTTTAAAAATAATAATAATGGTTTTGGCTTTCGACCGTTTTTGATTGATGATTTTGGGGAATATTGAGGAGAGGTCATAAATTCAAAAAATAAAATTTGTTACTTCATATCATACCAACGTTTCGGTAAATATATTACCTTCTTCAGGGTATTGTAAAAAATTTGTGGAGTTAAATCTTTAGCTACATCATCATAACTGATAACTAGTTATCCGGGATTTAATAATAAAAATTCAGGTAAAAACATGCTTAAGCACTGAGTCACAGTCATATCTAGAGTTTCATTCTTTCTTAACGCAATTAAAACTAACTAAATATATCCATTATTTTAATAACACTGAAAAAACTAAAATAAGTAAACATCTGCCTGGACTCATTTAGAAGTAAACACTCAATCTGGAAATGAAATGATTGCTCCACTTATGAAAATTACTAAAGAATACAAATAATTGTTTCCTTAGATCCAGGACTTATAATTCAGATTAAGGATTTCAGTTTCCACTTTAAATATTAATTGTTTACATAAGTTATTTAGTCAGATCTTACACAATTAACCTCAAAACTGAGATAATGATAAAGATTTTGGAAATCACAATGTCTAGTAAGAAATTAAAATTACAACTGTTCCGTTCCTTCAATCTTACGAATGATGCGTGTCCATTTCACACTAAATTCACAATCTCATTCTGAACATTCACACAATCGCGAATAACATTTCATTCTAAAAACCATATTGAGTTATTGACCTTCGAGAAGCAAATTTTTTAGTGTTGCTGCTTTATGTACAAATTTCATTCTGTTTAGTAGAACTTGAAGGCAGTTTATCAGCAAAAACGACGTTGTCCTTAGAATTTAGAACTACTGAGTGCGAAAAATTGGTGTGTATACCAACTATTTAATCCATCAAACGATAAGTATCTTTTCTCTTTCCCGTGGCATTATTTAAATGAGATAAACTAAACAGTTACTGGTCATAATTTACTAAGAAAGCACAAATTATAAATTCAAAATAGATTTCCACAATATTCTTTTTAAAAATCTTTGACTGTTGAAATCACTAGTTAAAGTTACCAGTTTGGATTGCTGAATATGATATAGCTCACAAATTATGTTTAAGTATTGATTAGTATGCAAGTAACTAAATGATTGTGTGGCCCTTGTTTCAAAATATGTTGAGACACATTGAGTAGGGTGATTTACTCTTAAGTATGAGCTGTCCCCGTACTTTCTCTATCATGAAGAAAGGATGGATATATAAGGCAGAAGGTTGGCACAATGCCATCAACTCCTTAATATTTATTTGCAATCATGAAGCTCATCAATATTATTGTAAAGACCTTTCTCGCATCTGCCTCATACTTATTTCCTTAACTCAAATATAACAATGCATGGTTTTTCTTCGATTTTGTTTGGTACACAGTTAAAAAAAAACCTTATCTAATTAATATTCTGCAATGGATAAACAGCAGGCATATTATTACAGCCATCATGAAATAACTATTTTTTGGCGAATTATTTGTTCCATTATCTGTATAATTCATGTATATGTGCAGAAATATTAGCTCAGCGATTTTGTTTAACACCGGCAAAATATTTATTCAGAACGATTTACAAATTAAATAATAGTTTTCTAAGCATAAGTCAGCTTTACGCATGAATTATTTCAAGATAGATTTTGAGAATTGGCAATTAAAGGTAATTAGACAGCAATAGAATCCAAATTATACTTTATTACCATCACTATTTCAATTACCGTAAAAAAAAGTTGCTTAAATGTTTTCCACCGATTTTTGTGTACTATTTATGGTCAATTTTGAGATAAATATTGCAATCAGGTTCATTTATGAAATTATAATTGCACTTCCTAATTAATAATTGGTAATAGTGCATTTGAATGGGCATATTTTTAAATATTTGCGTGCTAAAATTTCTTACATTATTAAACGATTTTAAGAAAGTGGAAAACTTATTTTTAGAAAAATATTTCAAATTTTTAAAATACCTACAATGCAACTCCGTATATGAAACTGATTAGAATGGAAACTTGAACAAGTTTGTGCGAAATATATGGAGCGTAGTAGCACGGCACCCACTTTGTTGGATTTCTTAATTACTTATGTAAGTTTAAAGCAGTCATTTAAGAAAATATGCATTGTAACCATTAAAAAATAATTTAGGTTTACCATTATGAGCATAAATTGTTTAGTTTCTGGGCACGATGAAGTATTGCATCGCGTAAAATTTTCCCTACAAATAGATGCTAATTCTTAGTTGCTAAATTTAGGTAATCTGAGCGCAAAATGTTGATTAAAAGCTCGGTTCTTACCAGTAGTAAATAAATTTAGCGTGAACTATTTGAAATACTTTGATATAATTATCGTACTTTACAATAATCTAAATTTGATATTAAATTATTGCTTTGCATCATCAGCTTAGGTAATTTTTTTAAAAAAAAGAAACCTTGGAAATGGTGTGTTGCTACTCTTTTTTTTTTATGTTATTTTTAAACTTTATTTACGTTCTAACTTCAACATTTAATCCAAATACAGTCAATAGCTGTATGCTCTAAACTTACGCAATAGTGCTCTATTGCGTTGGTTCTTTCATTCGAAAAAATTGCGTAAGTATCCATATATGAGCTCAATTCCATCTGTTGTGAAAAAAAAGGCTTTATGCATTTCAATACAACATGCAGATAAATGCCTACCTTAATATTAAAATAATATGGGTAGAAAATATTCTTATTCAATAGATATGTTATTTTTTACTTTAAAAGATTGTATCATGGCTGATGGCGAGGAAGCGTCAGAAACTAAAATTTGCAATATCTAGCTTCTAAAATCATAAATAATTTATCAAGTTTCTTAACCTTGACATTCAACTTGTCTTGCATACTGCTTTATTTTAAACTTATCTACTGCTCATCTTACATTACTTTTACTGGTTAAATTTGAAATTACATATTAAAGTTAATACAATAAATTGGAAATATTCTAACATTTAGTAAACATAATAAGTATGTAAAGATGAAAGGTGCAATAAATAACTAGTAAATGATTTATTTATAATAGGGGCCTCAAGGATATTTTTCTTTCGGTATGAGTAAAAACTCAAAGTGATTCACATTCGTACGCACAAAGGGATGACTAACACTTGCGATTAATTCTCACGATTTTTTGTTCGTTTATTGTAATCTTTAAAATTGTAACCGATCCAAGAGATTCTGACCTTCGAGTAAAGGCTTCAATACATTTAGTAACTCGGATTCCATGACGTGTGTGAGCTATTCATTCATATATTAGTCACGGGTTAAATGTTTTTATGTATACACAATTTGTACCATTGTTTTCAGGAGGTCGAAATGTATTGTAGAAACACTGGTCTAGAATACTCTTCAACTGTAGTCAGTTTGTAAATGTACAAATATGTGTAGATGATTTTTTTTTATTATTTATTTGTGCTACAATCAGCGCGTTGGCGCTATAAGTAACGATAACAGCGAACATTAGAAGTGAACGAGTGGTGATGTTATCCAGGAGGTAACAACTCCAAAATATTACGACTATTAGTCACTCTCTTCACTTTAGAGGAGATCACGAGTCCAATGTCTTTTAAGACAACTTGTTGTTTGTTGACATTCTGTTGTCTGTATTCTAAACATAATTTATCTGTTGTACAAACTGTACATAATTTAGGTTAGATTTTGACGGTATTGAAGATTACGTTAGGCTTTTTAGTTACTTTGGGTTTGTTGTAAGTGCATTTACTGAAAGCCTCTACAATCCTATCTGTTTACTTGAGTGAAGTAAGACTCCTGGACAGAGTTACTAGTTTTTCTTCTCCAAATAGATGATCTCAGTCGTAGCAGAAAATAGTAGTAGTAGTGCCTTTTCTATCTTTCTTTATTTATTGTTGCTGTCAAAACACCACCTCTTTATAAGTAGGCCCATGCGATGCACATGTTTAATCAATGTGCATTAGTTTTTTCAGGAGCCTACAACAGCCCAAATGGCGTCCCGGATGTTAGAGTAATACCGTAGGAAAGTGGCTAATAATGAACATTTTCGCTCCAAGTTTTGTTGGAGTAGTAAGGCCGTAAATGGCTCAGCTTGGATTCCTTTATAGCACGATGGAAAGACTTCCTAGTCAGGCTTTTGCACTATTTACGAGTTTGTCTGGAGTACCCATATACCCAGACAATATTCATCTCAATGCCCATTGAGACAGTCTCTAACTTTCCTTTGAATTTTCGCAGGTAGCCTGTAGAGTCGCTTGGACGTCTAAGGAAATTAAGACTCAAGAATTGATTATCTTTTCTTATAATCCCTACAGCAGAAATTTATTTAAACT
The DNA here is from genome assembly GCF_049639745.1 of Rhodnius prolixus. Classification (NCBI taxonomy): domain Eukaryota; kingdom Metazoa; phylum Arthropoda; class Insecta; order Hemiptera; family Reduviidae; genus Rhodnius; species Rhodnius prolixus. Next base: position 21,971,389 of record NW_027411592.1, read on the forward strand.
AACTCTGCCTGATCAAAATGTCAAATCTCAGATATAATTTGGAGATTCGAGTTTTTTTACTTTTTCTTTTATTGTTTGAGAGAATATTGCGATTGAGTAAGATTTCGATATTAAGCATTCAACAAAAAAACATATCTTGAAGTTTTTTGAGTCCAACAAAGAGTGCTTTTCTGAACTTCGTGCATAAATCTGAACACTCTAGCAAATATATGAAAAAAGCAAAGGTACACAAATTTTGCATTTGTTTGTTTACCTTCATAAGAACTGATAGTTACTGATGAAATTATTTTAGCAGAAATTATTACTTTAAATAATGTATTTTTCATTTTTGATAATTTCTCATAAATAACTTTAACAATAATGTGATCTTTCAATTTTGCAACTTTTATTTGATACGCTTTTCAGGGGATATTCGATTAAGGACATTTTGGGGGGGGAAGCGATACTTAAGTTTACTTCTAAAGGGTCATTTTAATGATAGTTATAGCCCTAAAATCTACATAATATTATGGCTTAAATCAGTTGCTGATACTCAGAGATTGAGAAAAAAGTACTGACACTAAAGTGTGAATTTTCCCTTTTTTGTGAATTTTTCATAAACTGATCAAACTGATGAACATTTTTTTCATAGAAGATACTCATTTGAGGATCTGCCAGGTTTGTTTGCAACTTTTTTCACAAAATTGATTTAATAGTGTTTCTATTGTAGTAAATGAGGATTTTTCTGTACATCACCTTTATAGTCCCACATTCCGCGAATCAAACTTGAAGATTGCTACCGAATTAAATATCTTTTACCTTAATAATCTTATTTTCAAAAACTAGTTGAACTAATTTTAGCGCCTTCTGAAATTTTGGCGCTCAAGGCGGCCGATCTCTTCGCTCAGATCTCTCTTTTTGTTTGAACTAAATTTAGTTCGAAATGTTGGAATAAGTAGTAGGTAAATTGTTCTTTCACAAACTAACCAAAACTCATGATCCATCATTAACAACTCGCCAAAACTACATCCCTCTTTGAAATCTTTATGTTAAATTATGTTACTTATGCCTAATAATTATATATGGATATTAATATGTAAATTTCATAGATCTTTTTTTGGGAAATTTGCCATTATAATTTGATACAGAACGATAAATATAACTAAGATAACGTGAATATCAAGCTTCTTGTACAATTGGAAGGTAATTCTCTTTCTTTCCTGTACAATCCACTTGTTCTTACAAAGAGAAACGAAAACATTATCAATATTATTATTATTCTAGTAATATCAATATGGTGTACCATCCAGGTAAGAAATCAGCCTATGCATTGTAGTGAGAAAAGGAAAATAATAACGATTACGGCGTGTTAGAAGTATACGTACATTCTTAATTACTGGTTATGTTTAAGAGGTTTGAATGGTGGGCAAGAGATATTATGTGAATTAGGTTACGGAGATGGACTGTTCAACAGAACAAAAGTACATGTATAAATTATTTTGTATTAGCTTTTATCTTGTTATTATATATAAACATCTGTTTTTTTTTTGTTTGCGCTGTGGACTGAGATCCTTTACTAGTCAAATAGTTTCTTCTTTTCACAGAGCAGCTTACTTTCACTTTCCCTAGAAATCAGTTCGATTAAAGTAAACTTACAGCACAACTCACAGCCTTGTAATGCTGTGATTATAATGATGATGCGATTTGGCATTTAAATAGTTGCTACTTATTTTAAACCATTTTAATTTGATCCTAATATATTGTAAAAATCTAAGACTTTCACTCTTTAAAGCGTGAATGGCTATAATGTTAAACTCCAAACAAAATGATCTGAATTGAACCAATGAACTTTACCAAGTAAAGGTGACTCGTGACGATATGTGAGTGATTAAGAAGTGCAATAGTGTGACAGGGTGATTGTTATGCTGAAGAAGATACAATTACACGCATTAAGTAGCAGATTAAATACCGAGCATAAGATTTTAAATAAGAATAGATTATAGAAAGAGCTAAGATAGAAGTAAGATAGAATTACAATTAATATGGCTAATGAAGTTGCATTAAAACACACTGTAAATATTACAATCCAAGAAATGGGTAGTAATGAATAAACTAACTAAAGTATCCAACTTAGAATGATGTACTGAGTAACATGCTGAATGTTGTTGAAACTTGCTTGGGTGGCAAAGTCCAAGTTCTATTTAGTGACCAGTGAGAGAACATGCACTATGGCCGGCCAGCTGACTGTGTTTTTCTCCGTTATCCACTTGAGTCTTCGATTATTTACAATCATTGCACACTTTTTCTCGAATTCTCTCAAAATTATTTCCTCTTTTACTGAATCTACAGTTGCGCCAGATTTCGTAAAAAGACCACAGCCTCATACAGCTTAATATATTAAAGGTGTATTTTTTTTTTTATAGAAATTGGTTTCCCCTCGGAGATCTAGGCTTCAAATCCAATTGAAGGTTCTCAGATTTTCTCTTCCTAGGAGCTTCTTACAGAACGGAGATGGACAGTGTGCTCCAAGAGAGAGAAAGGACATTGTCCGGAGGTCAGCAGGGCACTCAAAAAAGTTTCGGTTCGATGTTGACGCGTCTTTAAAGAAAAGAAAGTGAAAAAAATCAATAGTTAAGAAGCTGCTACAAAAATTGTTTGTATTAGATCATATGACTGAATATGTAAGTCTATATTTCCATACCTTCATTAATATCAATAATTTTAAAGTTTCACTTTATTGTAAAATATAAATTAACTTTGTGCTGTGCTGAAGTTAGTGTGAATTGTCTGGGAGTCAATTGAGGCGGCTAGTAATGTGTTGAATCTTGTAAAATATGCTTAAACTTCCAGAAAAAGAAAATAAGGCTATTATTATCTCACGATAGTTACCGCAAATACCGTGGAAGGATGGTAGTTGTAAGATAACTGATTTAATGCAAATACATACATTATATGGTGGTTAGAAGCTTTAAGATATTTACGTTATCGCTACGGAATTTAAGAAATTCTACTTTTGTGATTTGCTAGGCATAGAATTTTTCTAACGTTATTTATCGATGGTCTTTGTGCTTTGATTCTTTAGATCAATAGAGTTCTTTACACAAATAGTAAGCACTATTCAAGGTTCTGTAGATTAGTAAAGAGTGCAGTAATAATAATAATAATAATAAAGCCATTTATTTGGTTTCAGAATAATACATTTTTTTTATATATATAATACATGTTTTTTATGAAACAAATAAAACAATAACTTTTCAAAAAGAAAGAATACTATAATACTGAGTAATTCTTGAAACCAGGCCCACTACTGAGCATAGGCCTCTCCCATTAAACTCCATAATCCTTCGTCTTTCGCCTTCCTAGTCCATGATGGTCCAGCATGTTTTAAGATGTCATCCGCCCATCTCTTCTTTTGTCTGCCGACCCTTCTTTTCCTGAATTCCAGAGACCAGTTAGTAAGTCGAGTAGTCCAACGACCATCTTTCACTCTCATCAGCTTTCCTGCCCATTTCCACTTTGCCAGCTTCACCTTTTTTATAATATCCGTCAAACCAGTTTGCTCTCTCATAAATGTGCTCTTGACTTTATCCTTCCGACTAACTCCTAGCATACTCCTCTCCATAGCTCTCTGAGTAGTCTGAAGCCTATTTAGATTTAGTTTTGTGCAAGACCAGGTTTCGGCACCATACAGAAGGCAGGGCATTACGCATCGTTCTAAAACTTGACTTCTTTGTTTAATATTAATATTTCTATTTTTTACTAAATATTTCAATGACCAGTATTTTTTCCAGGCAAGCGTAATTCGTCTTTCTACTTCTTTGCTGGTCCTGTCATCAAAACTAATTAGCTGCCCCAAATAAACTGTTTCTTTAACCCATTTCAGTTTGACATTGTCTAGTGAAATATCTTTAGTCTTATTATTGGGATTTGTAAATAGAACAGTTTTGTCAAGGTTAATAACTAGTCCTGCCTCTCTGCTAGCTGCCTCTAGTTCTATCAGCATTTTTCCTAAATCTTCGCATGTATTGGCAAACAATATTAAATCATCAGCAAATCTGAGGTGACTGAGTTTCCTTCCTTCAACAGTGATGCCATAACCTTTCCAGTTTAAACATCTAAACAGTTCTTCAAGAGCACAGTTAAACAGAACAGGTGACAGTGGGTCTCCTTGTTTAACTCCCCTTTCAATGCTAAAATAAGGTCCCTTCCTGTCTGTCACTATTCTTGCTTTGCTGTCTCTGTATACTGATTTAATAATGTTTATATATTTATTGCATATATTTTGAGATTTTAATGCATGGAACATAAACGAATGCTTCAGAGAGTCGAAAGCTTTCTTATAGTCGACAAAAGCCATGTAAACTGGAAATTGAAATTCTATGCTTTTTTCGATAATTTGATTTACTACGTGAATATGGTCTATGGTTGAAAATCCTGGTCGAAATCCTGCCTGTTCTGGAGATTGATGTTTATTTAGATCTTCTGCAATTCTGTTATAAAGTAGTTTCATGAAAACTTTACAAACTGTTGATATGAGACTTATAGGGCGGTAATTTTCTATATTTTGAATGTCTCCTTTTTTATAGATCAGCACAATATCTGAAAGCTTCCACTGATTGGGAATATTTTCTGTTTTCAATATAAGATTGAACAATTTGTTCCATAGTTCTTTCACCGGCAAGTAAGACATTTTTAGCATTTCATTTGTGATAACATCACTGCCGGGGGTCTTATTTTTTTTCAAACTTTTGAATATTAGTTCTATTTCTGAATTGGTGAACTCTGGAACAGTTAAATCTGAGGATTCTTTGAAGAATTCTAAAAGTAACGGTTGATCTGAATCTTGGTAAAGTTCTCTAAAATAATTAGATGCAATATTTACTATTTCTCTTCTTTCCTTTTGTAAATGTCCTTTTCTATCAGCTAGCCCTATCGTCCAATTACTTTTATTACCAAGTTGTTTCCTCAGATTCCTTATAGAGTTGGAGTTTGAGATGGCATCTTCTATAAGTTTATCGTTAAAAGTTTTTAAATCCTTTCTAATATGGAACCTTACTAATTTGCAAGAAGTGTTAAATTCAATTTTTTGTCTTGCAGTTTTTCTTGTTTTTTGTTTTTCAAGTTCTCTTTTATTAATCAAGTCTTGGGTTTTTTCTGATAGTTTTCTGTTTTCCTGTTGCTTTTTATTTTTATTACAGAAGGTTTTTTTAATTATACTTTCAATTTTATTGTATTCGTCTTGTACATTCTCTTCAGGAATTATTATTGTATTGGATACTATCTCCTTAAGTTCCTCCAATTTGTTGGAATAATCATATTCAGGATCTAACAGAGTTCTATTGTTCCATACAGGTTTAGGTCTCAGCTTAATGGAATTGCTTAATTCAATTTTCAGCAATCGGTGGTCAGTGTGATATTTAAAATTATTAGTGACAGACACATTTTTTATCAAACTCTTGCTTTTTGTTAATACAAAATCTATTTCGTTTTTATAAAGACCATTTGGACTTAGCCATGTCCACTTTTTTCCCGCACGTTTCTTAAAGAAAGTGTTCATAATAAGTAGCCCATTTTCATTACAAAAATCAACTAACTTTTGGCCTCTCTCATTTCTAGCGCCGTAACCATAATTACCCACAACAGTTTCATTACTTTGTTTTTTACCAACTTGGCTATTAAAATCACCCATTATAATAAGGGTGTTTCGAAAACTGCATTTCATATTATTTAAAGTATTAATGAGGTCAGCATAAAAGATATCACTTTCTTCCTCTTCCTCAGGGTCGGCCGTAGGCGCATAAATTTGAATTAAAGTTAAATATCTGTTACTTTTTAGTTTAATTTTTAATACACCAATTCTGTCGGAAACGCCATAAAACTCTTCAATATTTCTCGCCAGACCTTCTCTGATTAGGAATCCTACTCCTCTAGATCCATTTATGAGACCATAATGAAGAAAAATATATCCACTTTTCCTATGAATTATTTTTTCTGATCCTCTTCTAACTTCACATATTCCCAAAATGTCAATATCAGTTTTACTCAAGGCATTCTCTAATTCTAGTAACCTATCTTCAGATTTTAGTGTTCTAACATTAAGAGTAGCTATACTTTTAAGAAGTAAATATTCATTGTTGTTAGTAATTTCTTTACTTTTTTTATTTTCACTATTTTTTTTATCATCATTAACATTACTGTTATTACCAATACAGTTGTTATTATTATTGTTATTACTGTTATTATTGTTTTGAGTGTTGCTGTTTTTATTGTTATAATTAGTATTTTCTTTATTATTAACAATAATAATTTTTCCATTAGTATTATTTTCGATCTTAATACTTCCGTTATTAGTATACGATAATGGGAGGTTTCGGTCTAAATTGCCCTCAGTGACCAGCTTTTCTGGGCAATGTGAGTTCGTCCTTAAATCATGTCCATAGTCGAATTTCCAGTAGTCCAGCCTAGTTTCCTCTTCCTGCTATACATTAGTTGGGGAAGGTAGATTATCTTTCTCTAAACTCTCTAATGAACTAGTTCTGTTAATGAAAGAAGTAATTTTCCCGGTGTGTATTTCCAATTGTTTAGAACCTGAAGGTATAACTTTATTTTTCTTTTTAATAGATTTAATTCTTTCTTCTTTTCGGTCAAATGTTTTAGGTGGAGAGTTAGTTTCACTTAATGATCTTTTCCTATTTTTCCCAAATTCTTTTATTATTAACTTATCATAAGCCAAGTATGCAAACTTTCCCTCCTTTCTTGCCTCCATCATTTGGGGGTATAGTTCGCGTCTTTTCTGCAATATTTCAATTGGAAAATCTTCATCCATAGCTATACCGGAACCTTTCAGTTTACTTCTGTTTTTTAGCACAGTCATCTTTAGCCGATATGTCGTAAAACCAATCACCAAAGGCCTAGTTTCTTCATTTTTTTTTGTTCCAATTCTTTTGATAAAATCAATATTTTCAAGAGTGCAGTTTACCTTAAGTGTCCCTCTTAGCAGTTCAATAATTTCTTCTTCTAATTTCTGATAAGTTTTATTTCCTTCTGTTTCTTTCCAACCTTTTATAATTATATTTCTCTTTTTAATTTCTCTTTCAATATAATTAATTCTTTTATTTTGTTTTTCAATTTTTTCGTTAGTAGTTTTTAAAACATCGTCAATCTTATCTGTAGTAATTTTCCTATTTTCTTCTATGTCTTTTTTAATATCTTTTTTAAGTTCAGCGAGTAATAATTTCATTTCGTTCGTTCCAGACATCTCTATTTGAATCTATATATTACTTCGTAACAGATATAAAATAAGTATTTCCAAAAGGAATTTTATTTAAACGATTATTTAATGTAAATACGTATATTAGAACAGAAGTTGTTGTTAAGCAAGATCTAAGTTTAGCTATAAACTATAACTAAGAATTAGTTTCAAGTATAAATAATAACAAGAATTTCTCTTACTCTTTCTCTTGCTCCCTAACTTGACCCCCTCCACTTTCAGCCACTACACTGCTAGCCAATTTTTCTATAGTTTAATAGAATAATAAATGAATCAATTTTTATATTTTACTGGTTTTTTCGCTATACTTCTATGATTTAAATTAACACACTTTTTTCTAAAGCACTAATTCTATCGAACTTCAATTTTTTTAAATTGTTTCGAGCACTTCAACTAGTATAATTGATATAATTGATAACCAACCACACAGACGATGTGAACTGTGTGCCGTCCAAAGGCGAACTCCAAAGAGTGCAGTAAAATCTATTAAACATTTGTTTCAGAAGGTGACAGGTGTCGGTGATGTTCTCTCACACATTGCTTAATTTTTAGAATTTTCTTCAAGATGGTTTCAATTTCCTGATTCAAATTTGACAGTTTGCAGATTAAGAACCAACATTTTCCATTCTTGTGGCATTTTAAAAAGTAAAATAAAAGTTTTTTAAAAATTGAAAGCATCTCAAGTGGTTAAAAAAAAACACGAGACTGACTTATTAATTTAGCTTAGATCAAGCTGTTATGTTTAAAAAAAAATTCTATATGAATCTTAATAAGCTAGCTATAAAATTGCCTAACATGGACAAGTTGCTCTGAAATTCTTCCCATCTGGAAGAGTATCTTATAAAGAGAATCTATAAAGAATGAACATTTGCAAGAACGCCATATGGTTTGAGAGCATAATTAACTATAAATTTCAATTTATTAATAATAGAGATTCTTATGATAAAACGATGCTGACCTCAAAATCTATTTGAGGTTATGGTTAAAGATATTTTTTATTATTCTAAGTACCTTCATGAATTATTTAATAGATCAAATGATTAAATAGGAAAGGAGATCTTTATTCATTTTTATTATTCCATTGAACAAACTTACCAAACTAATTAACGAAATTTGTAAAAAAAAAATCAATATTAAGTGGAATAATAAAAGTTCTTGCGCTTATTGATTGCTATGAAAATTACAGCAACTAAAAACTAGGAAAAAAGATGTGATAATCATTATTTCTGTAACACTTGAATACTTTAAGTAAAGCAACTCTTTATACACATAATCTGAACAAACAAGTAAAATGTGAACCAACTTTAAACATTGAACTACTGAACTTTACCAAGAGAGAATGGTAACTCGTGACAATGAAGACAACTTGAACAAAGAACTAATAACGTACCATGGAATAATGAACATGGTGTGTTGTTGTTTAATAGATTAAAGAAGAGTTATTTTAAGCACTTATAACGCAAGAGGGAAGCTGTAATGAGAGTATGAGACTTTAAAACTGGTTAGAGAGTGTCCCAGTTTAAGTACGGGAACCTACTGACATATAACCAAACCTTATTTATCAATTTGTCTAGAAATGAATGTACATGTTGAAATTAAGTTTTAGGTTGTTTTATAGAACAGCGTGATAACAAACTTTCTTGTTTAGGAATATATTTCAGAATAAATAAATATTTCTTAGGTTTAAAAAAAAATTACTCTTGAACTTAATTATTAAATATTTTTAAATCAACATTTAAAAATCAACTTTTCAGCATTATTACAATATGTATACAGAAAGAGATAGAAAAGATTACATGCCTATAGGGGCTTACCTCTATAATGCCGGACTTATGGGCTTACCAGCTAAAACCTAAAACACTTCCCTACAGCAGAACCTTGCCTGGATTCATGACCAACTCAAAGCTAAGCGTTTGTCTTTTTTACCCACTAGGTTTCCTCGCCATTACTACCCAAACCAAACCTCCATACAGATCCTACTTCTTACATACTTCGCTGCTAACTTCCAATTGCTCACTGGCCAAAATCGCCTCTACTCCAGAGAGTCTGAGGAATCTGACAAACCGGGCTCCGCATAGAGAGCACCCCTCCGATCACATATAAAGAATGTGTAAAAGGAGTCGAACTACAACCAAGGCATTACTCAGCCTTTGCCTTCCCCTATTGTTTTGAGATAGACTTAGGGAATGCCAATTCCGTCTAGGAGATGCGTGACAAGGAAGTCCACTTCACTAAGTGACCTTTTCGTCCATGCCTTCACTTCCTTGATTAACCTAGCGTTTTTCTTTCTAGGATAAGTCCCAGGTTAGAAACCTTCGTTTACTTTTTTATTTTCAAAATATAACCACTGTTCGGTCGTGACTAACTTCCGACTCCCGCGGCTCAGTCTCGCGCCCGCGCGCGTACTAATGTACGCATCCGCCTTAATTTCCTGCTATCACTATCGCCAATTACTAAGTCTTATTTTTTATTCAATAATTTTCAGTATATTAAAATCTTAGTTTCCGTTTCTTATGCCAAATGCGTCACTACCTATCACTTCTATTTCCTTTATTTGTTTTTCCTATTCTAAGCCCTTTGCCCCACTACTTCCTTTAGGACCGTGTGGTCACCTTTCGAGCCTACACAGTTCTCTGCGGGACCGCGCTATTTACGCTTCTGTGTTTCTGTGCTAATACGCTTATATTCAACGCTTCACTCATCACTTCACGCCTATCATTTTTCATCTGCATCTAGTGCCCTTAGTACGCTATTACTTTCATACTTCCGCTGACACCTAACAGTACGCATCATCCGCATCGAAACGCCTCTCCCGAATATCGCTTCACGCATATTCCACCGCTTATAGTGCACTTATTGCACTATTCCCCCTTTACTCTTCCGCTTACCTCATTTCCACTTCCGCTACGCTTCTATGAGCCTGAGCCCAAATATTGCCTCCCTTTCTCAGAGCTCAACACACACACACACACACATTTACATAAACATATATACACGCTTCCGCTCCACAGCTTCCTTTCCTCTCATCGCTTCTCAGGCAGATCATCAACATACCTCACGCACATCGCTCCTTGCAAAGGGTAAGTACCTTCCCCTTTTTCTTTTATTTCTCTTTAGTTTTTCTATTCTTCTTTGTCTACTATTATTTCGTACAGCGCCCACTTGGGCATTTGGGTGTAGGCGTACTCGAGCGCCTACATTTTGGTCCTCCGGGCCGGATTTTCGCACATATACAGTCCACTTCTTCCGCATCGCTTAATAAAACCCACTATGGCGCCTAAAAAAGAAAAAGGGGAAGGTACTTACCCTTTGCAAGGAGCGATGTGCGTGAGGTATGTTGATGATCTGCCTGAGAAGCGATGAGAGGAAAGGAAGCTGTGGAGCGGAAGCGTGTATATATGTTTATGTAAATGTGTGTGTGTGTGTGTGTTGAGCTCTGAGAAAGGGAGGCAATATTTGGGCTCAGGCTCATAGAAGCGTAGCGGAAGTGGAAATGAGGTAAGCGGAAGAGTAAAGGGGGAATAGTGCAATAAGTGCACTATAAGCGGTGGAATATGCGTGAAGCGATATTCGGGAGAGGCGTTTAGATGCGGATGATGCGTACTGTTAGGTGTCAGCGGAAGTATGAAAGTAATAGCGTACTAAGGGCACTAGATGCAGATGAAAAATGATAGGCGTGAAGTGATGAGTGAAGCGTTGAATATAAGCGTATTAGCACAGAAACACAGAAGCGTAAATAGCGCGGTCCCGCAGAGAACTGTGTAGGCTCGAAAGGTGACCACACGGTCCTAAAGGAAGTAGTGGGGCAAAGGGCTTAGAATAGGAAAAACAAATAAAGGAAATAGAAGTGATAGGTAGTGACGCATTTGGCATAAGAAACGGAAACTAAGATTTTAATATACTGAAAATTATTGAATAAAAAATAAGACTTAGTAATTGGCGATAGTGATAGCAGGAAATTAAGGCGGATGCGTACATTAGTACGCGCGCGGGCGCGAGACTGAGCCGCGGGAGTCGGAAGTTAGTCACGACCGAACATCCCGCCCGCCCTGAAGGCTTGGCTTCAGCGAAGATTGATAAGCGGAATCTCTATTGCGATGGGAGAGGACAGAGCTTGTTTAGCGGTCGGCGGAAAGTGCCGGACGCGGTGGTCACATCAGCCACCCGACAGACGCCATCTCGTCCGGGATGTAAGGCGGTAATGCGGCCGAGCGGCCATTGGCGGGGAGGAGCATTGTCTTCGCGAAGAATGACGACAGTACCCGGCGAGATGGCTGTGGCGGGTAGCAACCATTTCTCACGCTGCTGCAGCGTATGCAGATATTCTTGACTCCAGCGCGTCCAGAAGTCCTGCTGGATACGTTGTGTCAGATTCCACCGAGACAAGCGGTTGAGTGCCAGATGGGTAAGACGGCGCTCAGGCGGAGCGGTTAGGGGGCGGAAAATTAGGAAGTGTCCCGGCGTCAGCGGCTCCGGATCCGCGGAGTCAGAGGAGAGAGCGCAGAGGGGGCGAGAATTAAGGATTGAACCGCCCGCCATGAGAAGCCGCCGGACCTGCTCCATCAGATGCTTTGCAGTCACCTCGGAGTCTGCTCCAGTGAGTATGTCATCGACATACACTTCTTCTTGGAGCGCGAGTTTAGCATGGGGGTATTTATCCCCTTCATCGAGCGCGAGTTGGCGGATGGTGCGCAGCGCGAGGTAAGGGGCGGAAGATACGCCGAAAGTAACGGTGTTAAGACGATACGTTTGCAACGGTTCATCTGGAGAGAATCGCCAAATTATACCCACCGCTTAGTCGGATTTTGCGATGCGTCCGAGAATGGATACGCCGCGGTCGTCTACTTGCATACCACCTCCCCCCGTGGAGAGTGCCAAGTGCACCAGGTGGCCGCCAAGTCGAAAGTTGCACCTAACAAGAACATGTCGCTGCCGCGGCTGGAGCTGTGCGGAGCACATTTATTAGCTAAATTGCTGCACTCCATTGCCTCGTCCATGCTCCCGCAGTTAGGGGCATATCTGATCGCGTTTTCTGACTCCACCGTCACGCTTGCCTGGATTCGCGGCGAGAGCCATCGATGGAAGACCTTTGTTGGCCATCGCGTAGCTGACATCCAGGAGCTCATCCCCGCTAATGCTTGGAGGCATGTGGTCTCTGAGGATAATCCCGCTGACTGCGCTTCACGAGGCGTGCAACCGCATCAGCTGCAGCCACACCCGCTTTGGTGGACCGGGCCACCCTGGCTCGCCGAGACCCTTGATAACTGGCCTACCTCTAATGATCCCGTGCCCTCGGATCTGGTTCAGCAGGAAGAACGCGCCGACCCCCCGCTCACGCTTGCGCTCCCCGCTCAAGAGGAGCCCTTTTTCACGCGCTATTCATCGCTTCTACGCTTGAAGCGGGTTACCGCCTACTGCCTTCGTTTTTTGTTCAACTGTCGTAATTCTGCTACACCGCGCCAGGGTTGGCTTAGCACTTCGGAATTACGGAGTGCGTTCATCGCGCTAGTACGCTTATCCCAAGCTCATGCGTTCCCCGTCGAAATGAAGGAAGCACAAGACCCCCAATCGCGTCATCGATTGGTGCGTCAGTTGAACCTGTTCACGGACAAGGATGGAATACTCCGCGTAGGCGGGCGCTTATCCGCCTCCACGCTGCCTTATGGTTTTCGCCACCCGCTCTTACTACCTAAGGATCATCATCTCACGCGGTTAATAGTGGATGACGCACACTTACGCTTACTACACGCTGGGGCGCTTGCTACCCACTCCTATTTACGCCGACAGTACTGGATCGTCAATGGACGAAACGTGGTACGCCACCGCTTAGCTAAATGTAACCGCTGTTTTTCTGTCAAACCGCGCCCTGTTATCCAACCGCTAGGAAACTTACCCACTGAACGCATCTCCGCCGCATCCGCATTCACAGTGACCGGGGTTGACTACGCTGGCCCGTTCGCCATCTCCAGTGCGCGCCTCCGCGGAGCTGTCACCACTAAGGGCTACCTGGTGGCGTTCATTTGTTTCGCCACCAAGGCCGTTCATTTTGAAATCGCTTCGGAGCTCTCAACATCCGCGTTCCTCGCCGCCTTTAGACGCTTCACGGCCCGCCGCGGACTTCCCACCACGGTGTTTTCCGACAACGGAACTAACTTTGTCGGGGCCCATCACCAGCTCCGTGATCTCGGCCGCTTAATACGCAACCCCCGCCATCAGCAGTTATTTGTTGATTCCGCCTCCACGCGTGGTATTGATTGGCGTTTCATACCACCCGCTAGTCCTCACTTTGGCGGATTGTGGGAGGCCGCGGTTAAATCCGCGAAGCACCACCTCTCCCGCGTGATTGGGAAGCAAACGCTAACGTATGAGGAGCTGCTCACTGTGGTTACTGAGGTCGAGGCAATCCTTAATTCTCGCCCCCTCTGCGCTCTCTCCTCTGACTCCGCGGATCCGGAGCCGCTGACGCCGGGACACTTCCTAATTTTCCGCCCCCTAACCGCTCCGCCTGAGCGCCGTCTTACCCATCTGGCACTCAACCGCTTGTCTCGGTGGAATCTGACACAACGTATCCAGCAGGACTTCTGGACGCGCTGGAGTCAAGAATATCTGCATACGCTGCAGCAGCGTGAGAAATGGTTGCTACCCGCCACAGCCATCTCGCCGGGTACTGTCGTCATTCTTCGCGAAGACAATGCTCCTCCCCGCCAATGGCCGCTCGGCCGCATTACCGCCTTACATCCCGGACGAGATGGCGTCTGTCGGGTGGCTGATGTGACCACCGCGTCCGGCACTTTCCGCCGACCGCTAAACAAGCTCTGTCCTCTCCCATCGCAATAGAGATTCCGCTTATCAATCTTCGCTGAAGCCAAGCCTTCAGGGCGGGCGGGATGTTCGGTCGTGACTAACTTCCGACTCCCGCGGCTCAGTCTCGCGCCCGCGCGCGTACTAATGTACGCATCCGCCTTAATTTCCTGCTATCACTATCGCCAATTACTAAGTCTTATTTTTTATTCAATAATTTTCAGTATATTAAAATCTTAGTTTCCGTTTCTTATGCCAAATGCGTCACTACCTATCACTTCTATTTCCTTTATTTGTTTTTCCTATTCTAAGCCCTTTGCCCCACTACTTCCTTTAGGACCGTGTGGTCACCTTTCGAGCCTACACAGTTCTCTGCGGGACCGCGCTATTTACGCTTCTGTGTTTCTGTGCTAATACGCTTATATTCAACGCTTCACTCATCACTTCACGCCTATCATTTTTCATCTGCATCTAGTGCCCTTAGTACGCTATTACTTTCATACTTCCGCTGACACCTAACAGTACGCATCATCCGCATCTAAACGCCTCTCCCGAATATCGCTTCACGCATATTCCACCGCTTATAGTGCACTTATTGCACTATTCCCCCTTTACTCTTCCGCTTACCTCATTTCCACTTCCGCTACGCTTCTATGAGCCTGAGCCCAAATATTGCCTCCCTTTCTCAGAGCTCAACACACACACACACACACATTTACATAAACATATATACACGCTTCCGCTCCACAGCTTCCTTTCCTCTCATCGCTTCTCAGGCAGATCATCAACATACCTCACGCACATCGCTCCTTGCAAAGGGTAAGTACCTTCCCCTTTTTCTTTTATTTCTCTTTAGTTTTTCTATTCTTCTTTGTCTACTATTATTTCGTACAGCGCCCACTTGGGCATTTGGGTGTAGGCGTACTCGAGCGCCTACAACCACATTTCTCTTCTCCGTTTTCTTTTCGTTGAACGTTGCAAGGAGTATAATTGGAATAACTCCGTCAGTTTCAGTTTTGAATATTTCTTTATAATTAATCCACTAAAAACGAAGAGGTGAAAAGTATTAATTGTAAATATCCACAATGATACTTATGTTTTGACCAACAAATATTCATGAATATTCTTTTAAAATTAAAATCAAAATAAATGCACAAAACGATACATGAAGTGAAGAAAAAGATAATTCGAACGCAAGAATTTTCAATTTAACTGTATTCTATTCAAAATAAAATTGAATTCATCACAACAATCAGCTTATTTCTTGCTTTTTATCACAGATTTATTTTTCTAACAGAAGATTTGTGTATTTTTATTCTTTTTTTCATTAGAAAGAGAGCAACAAAATGAAATTTAGAAGAGAGGACTATGATCGCTAACATTTTTTTATTTTTTATTTAGTAGAAGTAATTAAAGTTTTTAAAGATATTAACCTCCACAAGAAAACCGGAGCTCAAAATTAAAGTTGATGACAAATAACACTGGAATTTAATTACACATCATTATTGCTAAATAAGTTCAGCACTAAGAGAAAGATATTAAAATTGTCGATAACTATCAACAATTTATAGACTAAATTTATTATCTTCTGAAATCAGTTACAATATATTTTAAAGATACTAAAACAATACAGAATTTTTGTTTAGAACAATTCAGGCTTTTTCCATCTTACAACTTTACAATTTATGATCAAATTGAACACTAACTTTTAAAATTTTCGAACACTAATAAGTTAGTACCAATAAGTACTTAGTGACTTTCTACCATATATATAGATTAACTAATCTCAATTTCCTTAAAACCTATTTCAGAATAATTTCAGAGTAGAAAGTAAAAACACAGACATATTATTTCTACAATTTGCTCAGGTTAATACTTGAGTAATCTAATGAGGGCACATTTAGCAAAATAATTCATGTGATTATAAAGCAGTAAGTGAAAAGAATAAAACAAATAAAGTATTACATGAATTCTCTAATTACTAAAATTCTACGCATTACAGAATTTTTCTTGACTAATAAATACAATTTGGGGAGTTGTGTTAGTTACAAGCTGAGCTTGTTCTAATATTATCAGGTTTGTGTGTTTTGAAACATTCAACCTTCATGGATTTTTTTTTAAATCTAATATCACTCAGTTTAATTCCTGAATATTTTATACTTCTTCGATGGAGTAAAGGGAAGACTTATGATATCGTTGTAACAAAATATGCAATAAATAGTGTTAAGTTCACGGATAAATTCAAACGTAGCCAAAGAGCAGTCCTTGTAGGTAATCCCTTTGCTTCAAGGCACTCTTAATCAGATTGATTTCTTATCATACTGTACGCTACTCTTATTACTTCCATTGGGATTTTGGATCATTATCCAAGTTAATTTGTAAAGTTTTTCAAGTTTAGTCATTGCTTATCTTTCAAGCCAAGAGTGTGAATTCCATGAGCCTATGAAGAACCTCAGGTAGAGCACGAAGTCTGCACAATGAATAGGATTGTTATTAAAAAAGACAGGAACCCCACCGGAGAGTAAACGTCGCGTGTAGCTTTTTTGAGGTATCATTTTGATTCTCAACTTCGTTGCTAGATGTTCAACAACATGTGTAAAGAAGATGTTGTACCAAAACCTACTCCAGCTGTTGGTATTGGAAACTGGTTCGGTTTAATGAACCTTAGAAGCAAATTCTAGGTTCACAAACACAAACGCATTTTACAAATAAACGGTGAACACTTAACACCTACAATCTATGAACAAGCACTGGCCTACACAGTTAATGCAGCCATAAATATATTAAACTTTGTTGGCAATAGATTTGCTTTACACCTCTCTATTAACCAGTCTAAATCTAAAACTGGCGATTATGGGGAGAGAACAAAAATAATCATTTTTAGAAAATTATATTTGAAATTCCAAAATGATTGCAATTGTTTCAAAATGTACCGAACTAATGCACATCACAAAATGAATGCATCTTGTTAAATTGTTCCTAGATTTTCAATTAAATATTTAATAGACAGAAAACTGTGCTATTCATATAAAAAGAGAGTATTCTATACCGGTAGTTGCAGCTCCGTTATGTTAGCGGGAAATGTAATTAACTAAAAAGATAAAATCTATACTGTTTTCTGATGACATCATACATGAAGTTTTCAAACAACAGCATGATGTTATTTCATTTTAGTCCAGAATGTACGATTACCTACCGCTTTTCATCTTCAACCTGCTGACTACCAAATTAAGTATTGATATATGGAAATTAAATAATTAAGTTCATTAAACTTTTAAGTGAAGAAAATATAATTCAACACTTAGCAAGATATACCTATCTACCTATTAGTGTTTTGAAACTGTTCGCACTGTAGGGCAGTTTTTAGTTTCTTCTGCTGACCAAGCGAGGAAATTAATCCATTTGTTTGAATATTCTTCGGTAAGTTATTTGTTCTTATGTTTTAAGTAAAGGCCTCCGTCTAAGATTTTAACTAGCATGTATTCACAAGCATTATGAACTAAATATTAATCGATTGATTTAGTTCCGTTTTAGTAAAAATAAGATAAAAATTACTTTTTTTATCAATCAAAATAATACTTTTCAACACCTATATTTTTATCATAATCATCTTAATTTAATTACATCATTTGGTGCAATTAGAAAAGATACAAATGCGTTTCTGATAAAGTCAAGCCGATCTGTTTTGAGTATTCTGACAAATATATTGACACAAATTAATACACCAACAACTTTTCTTTTTTATGTTTATGTTCCCTTAGCTATTCTGCTTTTCGCCTACCATTTCCTTCATTGCTGTTTTCCAAGTTTTCATCTCCGTACCCATCTTCTATCCACAAACCATTCATGAACATACTGTGTGTAATCACAGATAAGCACCTGATTATGTGATAATCTGCCAAATAACAAAATAAAGGCTTCATTATTTGCTCGACCTTCCAGTAACTAACCCTCAATATTCCATTTCAGTAGATAGCAATTTGATCATCAGATTGTTTACGACAATAGGACTATGAGATCAGAGTGCATTTTATTAAAGTTCTACTCCGGATGTCGATTTTACTTTCACAGTTCTCAGGAAAATAGTAGCACAAAATCTTCCAAATAACAGTCAATAAAATCATAACCTATTCTTAAGGTAATTCACAAAATTTTTAGCGAGGCCATATATAATGTTAGAAGCATAGAAATTACCTTCTTCACATAATGTTCATACAATATGTCCTTACCCAGTAGCCAATCTGCGCCGGCTGTGGTGAGTCCAATGAGACTGTATGGCACTTTGTAGAGGAGTATTCTAAAACTAGGTTCCACGTCTTCGGGAGGTTAAATGTTACGCTATCGGAGATTGTGGCATCTGGTAATCTTAACGAACTTTCTAGGTTTATTCAGTGCACTGGGCGATTGAGTCGCCATGCTCTCTAGTGTCCTGTTACTACTTTATTAATTTTTTGTACTGTTATCAGGCAATTTTTAGCCGGATTTGTTGGTCTTGAAGCCCCAGTGTCTCTTATGGGGCGGCGAACAATGGGCATTTTGGATTGTTTCTTCCTCCTCTTGGTGGGACCGCCCTTCTAATACAATCTAATGTTCATGCTCATCCATCGTAAAGCGTACTACATCTTAAGATTTTGTAAGCAAATGCTAGTGTTTCTTAAGCAAACAAAAGTGGCGAGTGATTCCACAAAAGATCAAAGTGCTTTGTGAATAGATATATTTGATAAGTAGGAAATTCTCGTCACTAAAATACATTGAGATATTGAATGAAAATTTAACTAGCCTAGAACTACCTTATAGGTTCTTGCAAAAAACAAAACATGCGTATTTGAGGCGTTTTTTACAAAATTAAATTGAAGGCAACAAACAATTAATGCCAAACAGGTCATTATTTTAGCTTTCACTTACTCTAGTAAGTAATGGAAAGAATTGTAATCGTGTAAGATTTTTGAATTTTAGATTTCACTGGAAAATCTGTTATCTGTTTTCAGGTGCAATGGGTGGAAGTCGGGACTTCTGCCTCGAAAAAATGGGCAGAAATTTTCTGGAAAGGGAAAGTGTTTCCAGGTTGCTAAATGGATTTTTTTTTCATCAGGACAATACACCTTCCTAAAAAGGTGCATTGACACTCGGAAAACTTAAGATTTGAAGTACGATTGTTAGGAGTACCGAGAATACTCTGCTCCAACAAAATTATGGGTGAATGTGTATGTTCCACATTTTTAAAAATCGCTCTTCAAGAATGAAAACCTATTTATGAGAAAAATGTTGGATAAAGTACATTCAGGTAAAAGGGGCAGAATAATAAATTATTGATAAATAAATGCGCAATTGCTAGCCAAGAGCTTTTCACTTTGTCCACGTATGGATGCAATGGCGCAACGATTTTATTATTTTTTTTTTTTAAAAAGGTACACTAGAATTCTTAGCAAATATCTACCATCAGTGATTTCTTAAGCCAATAATAATATTTTGTTGGCGTACAGAAAAAGGATATATTATGTTAGAGGTAATGTGGTCGTCCTGGACATTTCACAAAGCGTTACTTTCCTCGCTTTAAGTATACATCATCATATATCTTGTTTATAAAGAGTGAATCGCTGATCATTGCAATGTAACGTTAGCACAAGAAAAATAAGGCAGCTCAGTAGCCGAACGGTTAGAGGTGAGGCCCAAAAAGCTAAGATGTATTGTGAGGTACTTTTGGTTTTATTTTAGGCTTTTTTGTTTTACGCGTAAAGATTAAAGAATTGGTTCTGTAGAATCGCAACTTTGGCAGAAATCTTCAAAAATGTAGTGTGAAAAGTTCTGTTTTTAAATAAGTTTTAGACAGCTATTTATTTCTCGTCCTAATTACTAGCGTTCTTCTCAGGATTCAAAAAAATAGTTGAACTTATTGTATTTTTTACACATAATCATACTGATATTCGGAATGTTTAGGTAACCATTCACTAAAACATAACACACGGACACTTTCGGACCCTCATCATACTGATACTATTATATAATTTCACTGCGTTGAATCAAATTAACAACATATTGAGACAAACTACTTTTAATGGCGTTGCTGATAAATGATAATAATAACAAATTATTATACATTATAATACACCTAGATTTAATTGTACCGTATAAAGTAAATTACTAAGCTTTACTTGATATCCAAGGTCATAGAAACTATACGTTCTCTAAAGTAATAAAGTTACTCGGTCGAGACAACCGGGGCTGAGTAATGGTCCTAACAACTTATTTATAGGACAGATAACTAGAACACACAGATGCCCCTCCAATTGCTGACCATTTTACGACAACAACTCGCCACGTTCTGTCTATCCACTTACAATAATCTAGCGGAACAAAATTTGTTCCTTTTCTATCTCTGCTATTTATGTTTTTTTAGGAGACCTAATTCTAAAAAGTAGATCTTCAGTATACTTACTTGTTACTGTCGTTCATAATACAAAATACACTTAAATTCTAAAAATGAAAAATAACAAAACTTTGAGTTTTGTAGACGTTTTCATGAAAACTAAAAATGCCTCAGTTTTAGGTTATACTATCTTCAAATTAATTTATTAATTCTGAGATGGACACTTCAAAATTTGTTCAGGAATGAGCTAATATTGGAAAATTTATCAGATAAAAGAAGAAATTGCCTTTAAAGAGAAATTAAACATAGCTTCTTCCTTGAGTTAGAAATGTTCGCCTATTATTATTATTATTATTTTAGGCGGGGCTTAACGTACAACTACTAATTTGAAGATGCAGACATGGTTGAAGGATATTTATTTTTTCAACAAATAAAAGTGTTTAAGATAGGAGATCCACTATTTACAAAACCATTCTCAAAACCACTTCAAAAACGCACTACTCTTCCTTGCATTATTCGTTAATCTGAACAAGGAAGCTTCGATGTAAATTTTCGAAAGACTGAACAAACTAGCAAGCAATCAAACATGGAATTTTCCGTCCAGTTGTCGGTGAGGTTAAAATGAACTAGAATAATATAAGAGAAATCAGCACACGTTTAAGAGACTTTAAAAATTAATATAAAATTGATTTTTTGTCTTACTGTAAATACTTAGTTAGAGTTAATGAATAAAAATTGAATAAAGTGTTTATTGTAGACAGAATAGATCATTTTGTATTATTATCGCCGAAAATTTGCTGCTAGAAAATGTAGGAAATATTCAGCAATAAACAATGTAATAGTGACATCAAAAATGACCATTATATTGACAAATAATTAACCAAAATAGAGTATTTCAAATAATTTTTAATTAAACATTCATGAAGAGAACTTAGAACAGCCATCAAGGAATACTGTGGGACCATACTGAGGAATTACCTATTAGAAGGTAATTTTTTATTTAGTATTTTATACACAAGTAACTGCCAAGGACTATCGGTGGCCTATTAAATTGTTTTTTATAAATTAGAACAACCTTCAATATGTAGAAAAGAGATATTTCTAAACGACTAGCAAAACTACAGTAATATCGTGTTCATTTATCCCACCTTAAAGCATTTAAGAGAGATCTTTGATTTTATCTTCTAGTAACTCTCTGATTTCCATTAAAACTGTCAGATTTCAGGCATTCCGCCGAAGCTAGATTTTGCTTTTAAGTTTGATTAGTGACTCTGACTTTCACATTGTAAGTTATTTTGTAGGTTTTGTCTCACCACTATTTGCAACTAATTACTACTGTTAAACTATTTGGAGCCTACTTCAATTCACTTAATTAAACAACTTTATGGCTGTTTTTTCCTTAAAATTCTGAACAGTTTTTGATTTCAGCTACTTTCAGGGTTTGTGTAGATGTGATTTTTAAGAATGAACTTGCTTCCTCGCAGTATACCAATTAAAGACTTTATTAAGTATTAATTATTAAGGATTAATAATTTAAGCCTCGTAAATAATTATTTATGATTCTATCAGTTTGTTCCAGCTTGATCCATCCAAGTACATTTTAGCACAAATTTTCCTACACGAACCTGATGAACAAACTCTGAAGATAGGGAAGAAGACAGGTCAGAATTAAAAGAAAAAAAGAGATGTCCAGAATTTAGTTTTGATAAATGAAAAACAGATAAACCCATGTAGAAGTTTCAACCACCTTTGGATGCATTTAGTCTTTATTAAAAACTGTCACAAATGGTGGATGCATGGACATTCTTTAATAGCTAACAACTTATATTTCAGTTTCAATACGTGAACTCAAAATTTTTATGCCAATTTAGCGGATTTTACAATCAATAGAAAACTTTATAAATAATCCTTAATAAGTTAGACGAAGAATTTTTTTATAGTGTTTAAAACTCAAAACAGAAAATAATTTTCTTATTTGTTTGGGCAGAGTACAGAACAAATAGAAAGTCCAAAGAAGTTCCGCATGCCGGGGTTCCAGAACAGATTTAATTATCGAGTAAAGTGGTGTGCAACGCAGCGTAGTGGGACAATTATACAATACTATTGTCACCACCATCACTGGACTATTGCTGCTTCTAGACGAAGACTCTTCTGCCCTATTCTCCATGTAAATATCTCACTTAAGTGTGGCTATGTCTATAAGCAGCGTTTTATTGATGTTACTATCAGGAAACAATTGTAGAATATAAGATGATTGTTGACTGAAGGTAACTCTAGTAGGAAAATGTGCCTTATCATGCTTGAAATTAATTCCTTATCGGTCAAGTTGACTACGAGATTATCTTAACTATGTGATTAAAAGAAAAGACTACAGCCTACACGGTACGGAATTCATTCTAAAAATTATTTGCCTTCCATTGATCATTATTTTTATTAAATCCTCTGAAACAAATCGCTCATATTCTGACCAAAAACAACGTTAGTTGAACTAGTTTTCTAACAAGGAGGTGTAAGAAGTATCTTCCAACAGAAGGCAGTATTTCTTGCCTCAAGTAAAGGCACGCTTCTTACAATAACCTAACTTGAACATATTCAATCTTGAAACATATTCAAGGCATTTCAAGTTTTTACCAGCAATTCTACAAGCTGACAAAATATAATGCCTTTTGTACAAAAAATTTTAACTTGTTTTTCAGTTAAATTTACCGTCGAAACTCTTGAAGAAAGAAAACTGCTTTATTACTTCCATGGGAATTTCTAATAACCTAAATGCTGTTTGTACTTTAAGTAAAATCATGTGTGTAATTATATACAGGGTGATCCATTTAAAATGCACCAATCGCTAATAACTTTTTAGGAAAGAGGAATTTCGAAAAAACCCACGAAGTAAACTATGTGTTTTTTATTTTTTTGGTCTAGTCTTCAAATTTTTCAACCCCAATTCTGTATTTTCATTTTCTGCAGAGTTACGGCCAAAAACCTGATTGGAATTTCATAAGGACCACTGGTTTTGACAATGATTATGAAAACTACATAAAAAAACTGTGAAAAATGACGTCAAACCCGCTTCGATATCCCTACTATTAGTCGAGATATTTAAGATCAAAGTTACAATTTTATCTATTTGTGAACGGTTTTCAATATTAATTTTCCACCACAAATACAGGGAGGTCCTCTAGCTGCAAAAAAAAAAAAAGGTTATTGGTGGCGCAAAGTAAAAAAATAATAATAATAATTGAAGATTTTAAAACATGTAGTGTAATGTAATGGTTGTGGGTGAATCAGGATAAACTTGTTTTATCATCAAATAAAAGCAATCATCACATCATTTTAATGCACTCAATGTGTAAGACTTCTTGACCTATGATTACGGTAAGAATATCTTGCCAGGGAGGGGCGGATGTTGATCTAGTGATCAAAGAGTGGCTTTGTAAGTGGGAGATCCCCAGTTCGAATCCCGCGTATGACTACTTTTTATTAAAAAAAAGTATTATGATTTTGTAAGTAATAAGAATGACTGCATTATTATATTATGAAATCAGTACCGCTACTGTAAAATGATTCTAATTTTCTTCTATTAATTTGGCTTTAATTTACCCAGCGTATAATAAAATCCTAAATGTTGGAAAATGGTGAACTATTTTGAAACGGAGAAAACTCTTTTAAGTTTTTAAAATAATCCGGAAGCCAATTGGTGCAATTGGTTTCAGTAACTACTGTTATATACGTATATACTGTCGAGTTGTTACCCGTTTCCAATGCGGTTTTACCATTAATGAAAACTATGAAGACCAAATGCATTGCGGTTAATGAAGCTTTAGAACCAACACAATACGGAAATGGAATGACGATCAAAAAGCTACCTTATTTCCTCTTTCACTTGGGCTGAAAGAGAAAGTGTCATTTGAGGTGTAAAAATACCTTATCACTTAGAGAGAGTGTGTAAGCTAATAGAAATAATGAAGGGAAGTTCGCAGTAACCTCCTGGTCTTCGGTTTCTAAATTGGCCACAACTTGCTGCCAGTTGTGGAAACACTTAAATACTTAGTAGAAAATATTTATGGTTATAATCAATCCTAAATGAGCTCTTTGTCGCTAAATCAATTTATTATTCGTGCAAGCTTTCTTCTTCATGCATCATACACAAATTCCGTTAGTTGCTAGCAGGTTGGTGCAACACGGTACATCATTAGATACATATGATTGTTAAAGGACAAGATAAAGACGATTGAATAATTAATTAAACACTTTCTATTACAAGTTTGACAAGTTTTGACTTGAAAAAACAAAAAAATGAAGGAAATCCAACCTTGACTTTGAAACCATCACAGCTACGCAAATTTTGATCAGAATCTATCTACCAGAAAAACGGAATACTTAATTATCTTTTCTTTTTTGCAATTCATTTTTAACTTTTTTTCCGGTTTTCATATCTCATATTTTATTTACGTAACTAACATTTGACTGTTTGAAGAATTAACTATATTATAACCTATACCCCTTCATTTTTTATTGGATTATCTCAGGAAAATGTACAGTTGGAGGGATATTTACGTTACTAACGCTTAGCTAAGCAGGTTTTACAGCTAAGTATTGAGTTTAGATTACGACACTCTAAAACCGTGAAAATGACCTACTCTTTCAAGGAACTCTCAGTAGTACTTTAAATTTGAATTCGATGTCTTTTATAGTACATTTTGTCCATTTTAATCTCAGGATAATCCTATTTACGTACATAAATATTTTAGGCTTGCACATCGCGAAGACCGTCTCAAACTTGGTTACTTTGCTTCAAAGTAAAACTTTTCCTTTCTTAATGTAATAATAATTTATTATATCATTATTAATTGATTTATTTGTTACTTGAATAAAGTTTTCAGGTGAATTTCTGTATTCTACTTACTATTTTTCTCTTAAGAAAAAAAAAGCAATGTAATCAGTGAATTTCAGACTTTTTACAGTTACTAAACAGGTTGTGTTGAAAAAAGGTAATATGAAATATGAGGTTTCCTTTGTTTTTTCTTTAGTTAAAATACGTTGATCTGCAGAAAATTTGTTAGAAACTTAAATGGTATTTAGGGATCCCAAAATATGTTACCTAGTGAAAACAAAGCTACAATTTTTCGAACTCAGTAAAAATTCGAATCTTAAAAAACGACAACAAAGGCCAGTTAAAAATCAAATGCTTTCTTCAGCAACTGTAGTTATCTATTTAGCTTAAAGGCGGGTCCTTAAGCTATTGGATCTAAACTACAAATAGACCCATCTATTCCACCTGTTATTAATTATTCAAACACTTTAAAGTTAAAATTAAAAACTCATGAAATCGTAAAGGTTAATCTTCACAGAGAAGTATTTATCCTTTCCAGAAAATAAAAATAAAAATAAAATGAAACCAAAAAAGGTTAATAAGTTATGTTGCAATAGTTGGCTAAAATATAAGTAACAACCAAGTAGTTTTCAGAATCATTTCCTGAATGTACCCCCGGGCAATTTACAATTAAACTTAACATTAATTGCTTACGAAGTTTTAGTACCTCTGTAGCTTGAATACTTCTAATATAACTGCTAAGGTATAATTTTTTTCTTAGCGCCAAAAAAGAGAACAGTACCGGCGTTCCACATAATATTGCTGCTCTTATTATAAGATTCAGTGCAGTTTACACACGATCGAATCTCACAAAACGTTTTATTGGTAGAATGTTCTTTACTGAATAAGGTTTCTTAATAAGAAAATAGGAAATTTTTGTGTAAATTTAGCCATTTAAACAAACTTAAATTCACGTTGTTTTGATCAATGCTGAACTTTCTAGCAAAATATTTGACTTCATGTTTCAAATCCAAAATATTGTGAGCAAAAGACGAACTTCAACCACACCAAGTTTTCCATCAGAGCTTAGTATGAGGAAAAGTTCCTGAAATAAATATTTCAATTTAACTTCTTGTTGAAAACTATTAGTAGAGAAATAATGCAGAAAAATAAAGTTTGCCTTGTTAGGCCAGAAAAAATAGAAAAATACTCTATGCAGAATAGTTTTGGGGGTTTCGGTTAAACAAGTCATCAAATCCCCCAACTGTCTAGTTTGTTCGAAGGACAATAGATTTCATAAACTTCCGCCGACTACAGTGTGCTACTTTTAGAACAATTATTGTCCTTTCTTAGATAGATTATTGTTCTGTAAGTTGTTTTGAAATTATGTACAATGTACATGCATTCAGCAGGATGAAGTCTATCCATTTGATGTCTTCACAGCTGTTAAGTATACAGTGGCGTTGAACGTTGTTTACATGAAGTTTAAAAGGTTTGGTCAAGGGAAAAGCTTCTCTCCGAAAGCATGATGAGTATTGTTAAAATTGTGAAAAAATGTTTAAAATTCAATCAGGACATAACAAGCTTTGCAATCTCAAAGAATACGCCAATGGTTTCAATGCACAGATTTACCCACTCTACTACGATTATTTTATTTTACGATATTATAATTATTGCAAACATAATGTAATAATAATGCTTTAGTCTATGCCCAAGGTGTGTTTCGTTGTTAAATATAGGAATGTTTGATTATTTAGTTTAGTTTTCTGAGAATATTTTGTTTTTGTAAGCTTGTTGTAACACAATTATTAATAATAATAATAATAATGCTTTATTAGGGAAGGGATTAGCTATGAGGTTAGCATACTGGACTCCCACGCGGAGGTCCCGGGTTCGAATCCAGCAGCTGACCCTTAGATTTTCTCTTCCTAGGAGCTTCTTACAGCTCACTGTCCGGTGATGGACAGTGTTGTCTGTAACGAGAGAACACTGTCCGGAGGCCGGCAGTGCACTGGAAAAAGCTCCGGGCGCTAATGACCTCAGCTGTTGATGCGCCAAGAAAAAAAAAAAAAATAAAAAATAATGCTTTATTGTAAAACAATTTCATGACCAGTGGTGAGTAGACAATTTGCTGTCAATAAACTATTTGACGATAACTAGTTTTGACGAATACAAAAAAAAAAAGTCTAAATCTAATAAACAAATGACACTAGTTAAAGTAGAAGTTGACCAAAAAAAATACAAATATGTAATGTGAAACATACTACTTCGATAAGAGGAAATTTATAACGAAACTGTAATTAAATTAATAATCAGGTGTCATTAAATTCGATGACAAAGAACTTTATGTAAGAAATGCAAGGAACCTAAATAAATACGAAAAGTATTCTCAATTATCATCAATGAGAATGGTCTCTGGTGGAAAACCTCCGTAAGCAGAAATACCAAAGACAACGGAATAGAACAGGGCGTTCTAAAATGTGAAAAACTCTCAAATTGTACCCACAAGACTGATGGTTGAACCTGAAGCGAGGAAATAATGAACATTGTTTTTTACAATTCCGTTTATAATATAAATTCAAATAAATTTATCGCTATCATTCAGCGTCTGCTACTGAATTTGAGTTGAATTATTTGAACGATTTACATTATTTGCATAGAGTTGAATCAAAATGGCTTCTGAAATAAATTTGTTACTACGATGAAACTACTCGTATTTAGTGGCCACAAAATATTTGCCGTTTAGTGGTATTAAACTTTATTATTTGAGAAATTTATTATAAATGTAAAAAGCGATGACTAAACCACGTGATTTAACACTTAAATTTAGGATATTTCGAAAAGTGGTATTAATGAATTTGTGCAGTGAACGGCTGTTAGAATTCATCGCTTTGATTTCATTTAAAATTCAGCTGGATTTGTCGATGTTAAATTTATGGATATTATTGTTGCAGAAGACTGCATATAAATGAGATGATATCGGGCGGCTATGACGTTAATTGAGAAGATGGTTAATTGATTAGATATAATGGGTTTATTTGTAAGCTTCAGATTTAATTGATTCATAACTTAAGCTGTTTGCATCCAAAAAAAATGAAATATTGCCAACCACTATGGGCCCAAGCCTCTAAATCCAACCTGTCCAAGTCGGGATACTCTAACTTGTGATTAAATAAGATGATTTATTGATGCCTGTCAAAGTTTTAGCCACAAAAATGGAGGTAATTTCTAAATGAAAATAAATATAATCTTTCAATGTTTGGTTCTAGACAGACAGTTTGATTATTAATTTTTATATTTAAATATATATCTGGACTCTCAAATAGAAATTGACCTTGACAGCCTCAAAAAATGTCTATATCTTTGAAAACATAATTGTTTTAAAATCTAAGGAGAAGATTTCAATGCCATGACGAAATATTCGTAGCATCTAGCAACGTGCAGATTTTCATGATTTGCTTAGAAACTAAATACTTTTTAGATGTAGACCCCAAAATAGCTTAGATGTTAAAAGCGAGCCAGCAAAGCTAACATGTATTGTTAATATTC
Organism: Rhodnius prolixus; assembly: GCF_049639745.1. Classification (NCBI taxonomy): domain Eukaryota; kingdom Metazoa; phylum Arthropoda; class Insecta; order Hemiptera; family Reduviidae; genus Rhodnius; species Rhodnius prolixus. Next base: position 22,000,165 of record NW_027411592.1, read on the forward strand.
TGGGTTCGATTCCCAGTCTAAGCTGTGGACTTTATATAGTGGAATAAGAAAAATTTACAGCAATGTAAATTTGTTATCTACCCTTGTAGTAAGACCTAAAGCCCACCTGAAAAAAAAATATGCCTTACTTTCATTTTAAACATGAACTTACTTTATAAACACCATTAAGTTCGAGCGTTGGCGCACAAACAGCTGTGTAAACGCTCTCAATAGAACCCTAAACGCAAATACCAGCTTTTCAAGTGTTTACAGAACAGTGAACTTGGCGCCCGCGTCCAAGCGGATATATGCTTGTTAAAGTAGATTTCTCTCAGAGACCGTATCAGAAGAAAGCTACATGCTCTAGTGCAGTAAATGCACTTTCCAAGGTGAGGTGAATTTTAGATTATATTATTTTTATGTTAAAACACATAAAAAGTAATTTTTAATATTTTCACATCTTTAATTATTGATTATTCATTAGGAAGTTGTAATAGTAATAAAAGGTATACAATCTCTTCGATGTAATTCACCGCTAGAAAGAATCTTACATAATTAATTTGACTTCATCCTACTTTGATCTAAATCTAAATGAATGGAAACACCTTCAGATTGTGAATTGCAAAGGAAGTGACTCTAGTGCAAATCCAATGCGCCCTAAATCTTGTTGTCACTTCCTGTAATATCAATATTTTTGCTTAAATTTGAACGTGAAATGTGTAAGTGCGCGTGCGAGTGATGTTTACCTTAACAATTCGTCTGTGCAATCACCAGACCCGAATAGTTGTACATATCAACTCTACAGGCGATTAGCCTAATAATGTGTGTTTTGGGTGTTATGTTTATGTTTTCATACTGGGATTCCTCAGGAATACCGATTTCCTGAAGATGTGGCTTTTCCAATTCTCTTAAGGGGAACTCCTTCTGAAGCGTTTGAATGAGTTCATTGAAATACAACACTTATACGAGTATACACTTGTAAAACACTTCACATATCCTCCTCAATTTAAATTTGGAATTTGTACTAAAATTTAGTTAGGCAGGTGGACCTACTCCCTGATTTGTGGAATCAACTTTGCCAAAAAAACTCAAATAAAAATGGCGAGCTTTGAATACTATTTGTTCTCCTCCTTTTTATAGTCAGATATTATCGGTTATACACTCGAACTTCGTCCAAACGAAGAAAACTATACCGTCTGTAGAGAACTGCGGAATTAGTACTACTTTACACCTTATTGTAGTACCTTTCATGCTCGTTAGGAAGATTCAATGAGAACTAGAAACAACTCGTTTCCATACATCCTCGCCCAGTGAATAAATTCTGCTGCAGTCTTTTTGGAGTTACTGTTGGGATGTAGGGCGACGTAGTGCCACGATCACCGCTTTTGAATATTTAAGGGCAACCACTTTCTTCTTTGTCCCTTGTTTCTGATAGTTTGAGGGCTTCCTGGACTAGAAAGAGTTGTTGTCCATCAAAATTCTGTCGGCATAATTCGTCCAAAAAAAACCACTGGTGTGACGTAATTCTGTATTCCAAAGAGAAACTATTCTGTATTTATTTTTTTTAAAGGAGTTTTTCTAAAGACACTTATCTCTTTGTATAAATCTAAACTTAGATAGTTTCATTTCAGTGAAACAACTTTATTTTCTCCATTTTATTTTAAAAATAAAATATCACGCTAAGAAAATAAATTATTTATTAAAACAAAAGTAGGTTAATGTTTTCAAACATATTATTTACATAATTGATTTGCAAATGTTTGCATAATAATAATTTAAGTACAATGTCCGTAAAATAAGTGATCCGCGACTAAAAAATGTGAAAGGAATAAAAATAATTTAGTTTAAAATATGAATTGCTCGAAGCTCCAAACCAAAATAATTTGGTGGAAAATGACCTTTAAGTTAGTTTGCTTTACCTCAGATTCACATCCCTTGTGTTGCACAGTGAACTTTAATCTTAAAGGAAGATAGAACAGATAGTCAATATAATTCATAATTTTTTTAAAATTTTTTTTGCTAAGCTTTCGACCTATGGACTAGGTCACCTTCAGGGCTGTGAAACATATTTTCAATAACAGATTTCAATGAACATTAATTTGATATAAAAATAACATTTACAGAAAATTATTTATCTTATGCTTATTATTATATTCTGATGCAGTAAAATACGAGTACTATTCCACATGCCTAAAGATGACTATGAATCAGACACTGGTGAGTTAGAAAATATATTTTTGGAGAAGTCGCTCAAAATATATTTTGAGTATCATTAGCAAAAAAAAAAAAAAATTCATTTTATTAGTAATTCATGATTCATCAATAAAAAGAAACTTTTAATTAGATTCTATGAAGTAATGCAGTCGTAGGACCTGTATAACGTTTTAGTGAATGAGGAGGTTACGGTCTGTAAAATCCTTCTGAACATTCCTAAAAGTCATTTAATGATAGCGATTGCATATGATTTAAGAGTTTCACAATGTTTTATTGCCTCTAAAATAAATCATTGAATGAATATCTAATTCACTTTTGATAAGAAGTCTTTTAATCAATCTTTACAAGTGAAATTCACTTACCATGTTTACAATTTCTGTTTAGCTATCAAAGGATTTTTAAGACAACATAATAATCAGGAAATTAAGTTCTGCGCAACCACATTTCTTAGATCGGGAGGAGAAAATAACTCTCTAGATTCTAGATGAATTAATCTGAAGTTAGGTTCACAACGATCTCTGCAGTTAAAGTGATTTTTACTTGGTATTTAGAATTTGTAGCGTTGGATTTATTGTTATACAGTTTTTCTGTAATGAAATGATTTTGTTGAAAGTTCCCTTAGTTTCCCGCTAAAATCATTGTTCTTTTAAAGAAATGGTTATACGCCTAACGTAAGTGTAGAACATCTAAGTTCAAAAGAAAGCCGTTGGTGACTTGTAAATATCATATCAAGTCACATTTCCAATGAACAGATGTTCTTCCAACCTGGGCCGTGTGATGTAAAATCGACAACAATAATAATTTGGTGCCACTAATCGATACTTTTAGTTTTTTTATAAAAATTATTTCTTAAGATAATCATTTCATACAGATAACACATTATAAACTTGAACATACGATGGACTAAACAGGATTTGGAAGTTTTCTCGAAAAGTATTCTCAGAACTTTATAAGATGTACCAGGTTTTTTTCTTCTTTTTTTTCACATTCTCTTTTCCAAAACTAGGAGGATGTATTGCAATCGTGCCGTTTCCCATTTCCATCGTATTCAACAAAAAGACGTTTTGAGATTGTTTAAGTCCAAAAGTGGTTTCTTAGAATACTCTTTGGTGTGAACTCTGTAAATCAAACATGAAACAATTCATAGGAACCTCAAACTTTAGCTATTGTTTGCTTATCTCAAAGAGTCCTGATAACCTATCAATGAATTTGTTTTAAGTGGAATTGAATATTTTTAACTCTGACTAATGTTTTTATAAAATACATGTTCTTTTGTGCTGATTTTAGGGCGTTCTGCAATTTAGTCCCTGGTGCAGTGATTTCTTTGCTTCACCCTTTGCACAGCCCGCTTCCAACTCGTACTATGACAACACATTTATACTAGAACTCCATAGCTCTATTTCTATTTTACTTAGCGTTGTTATTGTTCAGTTAATGAATCATTCTGAATATTAAAAATTCTTTAAAGAATGTGCCATGATATCACTGATAACATTCTAATGATTGTGAAATTAAGAGGCCGATTAGTTGAACTTATTCTGATATGAATAGTATTGAAAGTATAAAAGTGCGTTGAGTAATTCTGGTGATATAGTAAACATGTAACATTTTGATGGTCTGGGTCCTATATTGCAGGAATTCTGAATAAAATGGTTTAATAAACAATGTACCTCTTTAAAAGAAGTAATGAAATATTGAAATGGACAACATGGATGGGAAAATCTATACCGCCGTGGCAACTGGTAACGAAATGTAGATATTTTATAATTAATGATTTTAATGTTAGTTTAAAGATACCAACTCGGCGGACGGACCTTGAGTCTGTGTCATTGTTTATTTCTCAAAGAATTTTGATGTTGAATTTATAAAACAAAAAACACTTTTATTATTAATAATCTTGTGTTAGTTTTACAGGTGTTTATTATTTATCTTTTCCAATTCATTAAGTCATCATATTTCTTAAATTTTCCACATCAATCATCTCTCTACCATTAGCACGCACTTCAAAACTCATAAATATTATGAGTGTTAAAAACGTTCGGTATGTGAAATGAAAAATTTAAGGTAGAACCTTCATCTTCCTTCACCATCATTTAAAAAGCCTGTCAAAAGTATTTCAAATAAAAGAATAGGCCTGCAAGAATGTTAAGTGCATTGGGTGCATATAAAGTGATAGAACATACAAGAGTACTGGGTGCATATAAAGAATATTAGGTGCATATAAATTTAAGAGAAACAAAACAAAACATCAAATTCGACCAATATTGAAAGTTTCCGTTTTTGAGGTATTGTGGACGTATACCACAAACTAAGACCATTTTCTCCGTTCTCAAATAGTGCACTTCCGAAGAAGTTAAAAATGAGAAACTTTGGGAGTAAGTAAAAGGGCAAACAAATTGGAAATACTGATGAAGAGAACAACAAAAAAATAAAAGAGTCAGGGCAAACTTGTCTTTGCAAATCACTGCCTCCAAGGCCTTCATCACGAGAGGATAGAGTTCGTATTAATCAACCTCCAGAAGAGTGTAAGGCATTTCATTTGTGTTTCAACTTCATCTTCCTGTCTTTGGTGTCCCCTCTCCCCTCCAAGTCGGCCGAGTTTCTTTGAATAATTAAATCTATAGATAAATTAATGATTAGCTAGAGTTGATAATGAAGTATGGCGTGAACTCTTCCGCAAATTTGACTTATAATTTGTAACGTCTTAACTTATAAATATTCTCCAAACATGGAATACCGTACATTGCCCTGAAAAGTGACTTTACTAGAGAGCCTGCTCTAATCACTTCCTAAGAACTGCCTTAAAACAATTTTTCTAGAGATATGACGAAAGAAATAATTAATTTACAACTTCATGTCCTTGCGAAGTTTACATAGAGCCAGTTTAAAGCAAGTAAACAGTTCATTGAGGTACTTCAAAATCAATTTTCTTTCAACTCGATTTTAGTAATGCATTTAACCTCCTTTAATTGTACGCAAAGTTAGGGCTGTATTATACAGAATAATAACAACACTTTAGGAGGAATGTTCCTAACCAACTTCCATGAAATAATTAAAATTCAAAATTTTAGGAAAAAATGTTACAAATATGTGCTAAAGATTTATTTGTTTTCAATCAATAGATACAAAGTTTCAATTTTTATCAAAACGTTTTTGAGACATTCTGTAATCTAAATTCAACTTCTGCGATTTTTCGTTTTTGAGTTACAATGAATACAATTTAGGCGGAGGCAAGGGCTGGCGCGTATAGACTAGCGAGAAATGGACAATGGAGGCGCATTAGCTCCTCTATTGGACATATGAATGTTACAGACAAGGTCAACCCTTTGCCTAGACATGGTTGGGGACAGTGTCTGTCCTAGATACAGTTTCGAGACTCCGTTTCAGGTGATCCTCAGATTGAGGACTGAATGGAGGGTAAACTGGACAGAACAGTGCCGGAAGGGAGTCATGTGGTTTACGGATGGCTTAAAGATGGCCTGTGGGACCGGAGCTGGAGGGTATGGGGTTAGACCTGAGCAACTCATTGAGAGAGCTCTCGGGAGATATATGTCATCGTCTTTCAGACCGAGGTTTTTGCCATTAAAACTTGCTCTGGGGAAAATCTGCGAATGAATCTTAGGGATAGGGAGATTTGCATTTTTTCGGACAGCCAGGCTGCGCTGAAGGCCCTTGCTTCCTTCAGAATTACTTCTTCCCTGGTCTGGGAATGCAAAAAGGCCCTAGAACTACTGGCTCGGCACAATAAAGTTCGGTTAGAATGGGTGCCGGATCATGTGGGGAATGAGTCAGCTGATCTACTGACCCAGGAATGGAGCCAACACTCCTTTCATTGGCTCGGAGCCTGTCCTGGGGATCACCAAGGGTGCAGTTCATGCAATAAGCCTCTTGTGGCTGCGGTTCCGTTGGGCGTAGGTCCCGTCCCGCCCTTTAAAATCTAAATCTAAATCTATATGAATACAGACAAACCAGCAGACACCCACACACTCCGCATTTTGTAAAAATCAATTCATTTAGGAACCTAAAAAGAGATATTTCTGTAACTTAAAATAAAAAAACCTACACTATTTTAATAACCTCTCTTACCATAGTAGGGAAAAAGAATAATAATTAAAAAAAAAGGTTTGCTGTTTGCTCAGCGTTTAGAGATCTGTATTCCCAAGAGAAAATTAGATTTTCTCATTCTAAACAGAGAACACTGTCAGGGAAGCTGGAACTGCTCTGGTAAAAGCTCCAGACGCCAATGATGTTGACGTGCCTTCAATTAAACAATAACTAACAATAGTTCAGTAAACAGTAACAGTAAATTAGGTAACTGTAATATGTTTACACCAAAAATGGATATAAAATATAATGCTTTACTTAATAAAGAATAATTATTCGAAAGCTATAATATAATGAATGAACGGCCTGGAGTGAACAAATTTGTCCATCTATCCTACTGTTAGGCAGTGAGGATAGAAATATGTAAATATCTTTTTTAAATATTATAAACAGTCATCTTTTTATAGAGACTTTCGATGGTAATAATTCGCTTTCACTTATATGTTAACTATAGAGTCAATATTCATGATTAGAGGTTATTTTTTTCCTCGTGTCTGTATTTATATAGCGGGCATGTAATAACAATGGGGTCCTAGAACTCGGCTTACATCTATTTCTATAGCCACAAAGAAGTGCGCTCTACTACGAAAACATTACTTCCTAAATCTTAAATAACTATATTTAATAGTGAGTGCTATTATTCGTTAGAAAAATAAGAAATTATTACGCAAGATTAAATTATTTTGTAAATTTAAACTCATGAGTCTTTATTTTTGTTATTATTTCTTCAACCACTAAGTTTGTTTTTTTTTTAAAAAAAAGTACATAATTCAAAGAGAAGTAAAATCTAAATCTTGGAATGCATTTTAATTTCTTTTTTAATGCATTCAGGACAGATTTCCGAGGTTTATTAAGAAATCACAGATTTTTGGAAGAATTAGAAGTTGTAAATCAAGTAACCTCTGTCGCCTGCAAATTCTTGCAGTGTCACCATTGTTGCACATTGTTTGGCTGTAAATAGAAAACTAGAAACTTGAGTAATGTGCTAATCAGCATCTTGAACTATGCTCAAAATAGTTTATTCCTGGTAATGTAAAGATTTATTTGGGTAAAGTATGTGGTTAATCTCATCTTTAAGCAACAATTGGTTTCAATACGTTTTAATTTTGCCACACTGCTTTCATTACCTCATTTTACATTCTCTATTTTGAACTGTAAGGTCAAATTCTGTGAACTTGACCGGACTTTGCTGTACTTTGCAAGAAACATTTTAGATTTTTAATTCCTACCACAACCTTACACCTTACACATAATTAGGCAGGCACTGAGGTGGTCTAGTGGCCTCCATAACTTCTTGGAGCTAACGGAATATTATTAATATTATTTAGAACAGACATCTAAGTGAATCGAGATGGTGATGTTACCTCCGCTTACTGTATGACTGTAGCTTTCTACCTCGAGTAACTTTTCTGACTTTTTCTAATCGTTAAGGAGAGGAACATGAATTACAGCTTCTTCTTTTGGAAGTTATGAAATAGTGAATATGTTATCTAATGCTCACTGATCAAATAAACAAATACTATGTAAAAATACATAGTATTTGTTCATATGTACACTGGAAACGTTCAAGCTCATCAGTTAATTTCTACAAATTAATCATTGCAGAACCTCAATTGACGGCTGTTACACATTAAAACTCTCAGCATAAGATCATGTTAAGTTTGGTACGCAGATGAAAAAGATTTCGAGAAAAACTATATCAAAAATAGTAGTTTTCAGAAATTGTTCTTGTTCTTTTTGTTACTTTTTTTGTTTTTGTAAACAACGTAGTAACTTAACGCTTAAACCTATTTTAATGAATGACACTTCATTTGATTCGTTATTTTATGCAGGTATAGACTATTGGTAGTCTCGGCGTTAAACCACTTATATAGGAGAGGTGTTAGTCCCACTATGTTTTTCATGTTAGACCTATAATAAATGTCTAACTTTAGTAACATTTACATTGCATAAACAGTCAAAATCTGGAAGACATTTTGTAATGAAACTAGGTATTACATAAAATGCCTAGTTTCTTACTGTGTTGATTACATGGACATAGTCAATTAATTCATTTTATTCGGGATTCAGAAAGTAAATAAATCTTATTTATTGATTAAAATTAAAAGATAAATTTAATCCAGCACTGATTTCAAACCACGTAATGTTAAAAAGTACAAATAAAAAATCAGCAATGAGATATTCGCGTCTTGCTAACACTGAAACAATCAACTGACAAAATAATAAATATATTTAAACTCGGTTAATCATTATGCTGTTTATGTAAATAATTGTTGAGAACTTGAATAAAACAATACATAAATGCATCCAAACAATATTATAAAAGAATGCCCATTCTATCCATATATAATAAAGGCATTGTACTCAGTTATATTGTTGTTAATAGTAAGTATTTACAAACATGTTCGTCCTTTATAGCAAAACCAACTGCTAAGGAAATCCTTGGCCTCCTTGTGCATGTGAAACGATTGTTTAGTTCGCTTCTGTTTCTAGTGAATAAGCTACAACTTAATTGTAGCTTCGCTCATGTGGACAACCATCTTTTTTAGCATAGCTACTTAATATCAATATCTGTAAAGTTTTTACTGCATAAATCCTTACGAAAAATATAAATCGTTTCGCCTTCGGTTACTACACGTGTATTCAGACTATTCAGCATTGAGCCGTATACAGTCCAGCCCGGGAAAGTGTCATGCTTTGTCGCATACCGGAAGTGAAGTATATTGTGGTGCACAGCTCCACTGAAGTTAGACAAAAGTAGAAAGAGAGGGGAGAGTACCTAACTTATCGCTATTCACAACACCTTCATATCACGTCATCGTGACGCTCAACAAAATTTTATGTATACTACATAATACAACGTGCCTTCATTGTCCTTGTCTGTGCAGGAATAGTGACTTTGCCTAGATAGAAGCATTACACAGATCAATACCTAGGCTAACCACTTCAGGTCATCTACATTAAAACTATTTTCCACTACTTTTCGTGACATAACTATGAAAGACTAGCGTAATTTTTTTACTTATAAGAAACGAAATTTTATTTTGAATTTTTTTTCAACGCGAAAATACCTTGATTTTGAGATGATAATTGATATGTTACTAACTTGGCTACCGTTTCGGAGATAAAAATGGTGCTGGTGAGAGAATCTACTTTCCTAACTCCAAGAGGTAATCTTTGATTGTATACGTCGTCATGTTTATTGCATGCCGGAGTCAGAAATGTGTAGGTACGAAATGGAAACACAGCTAAGTCGAAAGCTCTGCACCAAACTGGTTAATCTATCTCTGATGACATTCCGAAACCGGACAGAGATACAATAAACATGCGTCTTTGATTTTATCCAGAACTTCTGATCACGACATTTCGAAGAGATAAGTTTAGTATTAATTAAAACTATTTGTGACAAATACTACGTTTGAACGGATCAAATTAGAAGACCAAAATGAATCCTATTACTGGAGAGAGTGAAATAAAAAAAATTGATAATCTCTTAAACAAATTATTCTCACTTTTATTCAATTAAATTTTGGAGGAGTTATTTATTTCTAAATTTTAAGAAAGAATTTCGCAGCGAAGATGTAAAAGAAGGAGATGCCAGAAAACATCTTATGGGTATCTCAGGCGACAAGATCTCAAGAAACAACGGCTGAAAATTTATGACGGCACTCAAAGTGAATTCTATTTGTGAATAAGTGTTTTTTTTTTATCTATCAAGCAGTTTTCGAGATATTTGAAGTTAAATATTTTAATGTTTCAAACGAAACCAAAATTTAATTCTAAATATCTCGTTTTCTATTCGACAGATTTTTACGAAATTTTGTACAATTAAAGGCAAAAGTTGTCTCCATATACAGGTAAAATATAAACAAAATCTATGGAGTAGTTTTTCAGATATTTGAAGTTAAAGATTTTAATGTTTCAAACGAAACCAAAATTTAACTCTAAATATCTCGTTTTCTATTCGACAGATTTTTATGAAATTTTGTACAATTAAAAACAAAAGTTGTCTCCATAAACTGATAAAATAAAAACAAAATCTATCAAGTAGTTTTAGAGATATTTGAAGTTCAAGATTTTAATGTTTCAAACGAAACCAAAATTTAACTCTAAATATCTCGTTTTCTATTCGACAGATTTTTATGAAATTTTGTACAATTAAAAACAAAAGTTGTCTCCATATACTGATAAAATAAAAACAAAATCTATCAAGTAGTTTTCGAGATATTTGAAGTTCAAGATTTTAATGTTTCAAACGAAACCAAAATTTAACTCTAAATATCTCGTTTTCTATTCGACAGATTTTTATGAAATTTTGTACAATTAAAAACAAAAGTTGTCTCCATATACTGATAAAATAAAAACAAAATCTATCAAGTAGTTTTCGAGATATTTGAAGTTCAAGATTTCACTGTTTCAAACGAAACCAAAATTTAACTCTAAATATCTCGTTTTCTATTCGACAGATTTTTACGAAATTTTATACAATTATAGACATAAGTGGCCTCCGTATACGGATAAAATATAAACAAAATCTATCTCCAAGACGAAGGCGTTGTGTCAAGTTGCAGCTGCCCTGGCTCCGACCGTGCAGTGATTTAAAGAAGTTATTGGATTTGCTAGTTAAGAGTGAGACAAGTCTCAAATCGGAAAGATCAAATGGCCCACATAAATCGACTGAAGAATATCTGACACCGTAGCGACTCCGGTACAAAGTAGAAAGCTACTTGTGGCAAGTAATAAGTTTTGGATATGCTGATATAACATGATTGTAACAAAACGAATAATGTACTTACGTATGTTCCGAATTAGAAGAAGCTTTTTTTAATGAAAGAAAAGTGATTGCCAAATTTTGATAAATATTATATCTCCTTAATTTATGATATACCCTAAGTTAGGATATACCTTAAGTTAAGATTTTTGCAATCAACAAATATATCTCCCAAGATAAATTTCCACTTGAGGGGGCTCACAGCGGCAACGAAACTTCATTACTTGCATTGCTCCAACAGAGAAGTACCCCCCGAAATTAATTATTGTTCTAATTAAATCTAATAAAATTTCCAAGCTATATAATTTTAAGTAATGAACCTAACAAAGACGGCAATTACCAAGCGCGCACTTAGAAACCTATAACCTTGTCATTCCTAAAATAGCTTATAATAATAAACTGAACTGGTAAGTTATTTTACTTTCACTAGAGTACTGACGGTAGTCTAGTTTAGCGCCTTCCAATTCTAACAAACCATGCAATATTTCTTTTTAGATTTCAAAGAAATGTTTATAATTCTTGCCAAAATTGACACATTCATTTCTTTCTTCCAATTCTTCGAGCTCCATTCCAGATTGCAAATCAGCAACACATATGTTTGATCTCTCTTTGAAGGCAATTGTATTGTAGATCAAAATTCTTTCGAAAATTGAGACTTTTCGCCGCTTGAACAATTACAAGTCCGCTTGATGATATTTAAGAAATACTTGTTATGTTTTCAAGTTTAGAATTTTCCAATTTGAAGACGACTAATTATCTTATATTTTAGCCAAAAACAAAATATTAAAAGTTTACATTAACCTAAACCCAGTTTAGACTATAGTCGCCCAGTAGCAGAGCTAAATAGCTCTCCCCTTCATTGAAGGGGTGGATTGAAGATCACTGTAAAACCATTTTCGAAAATTGAATTAATTTTTATTTCTTCAAGCGTTTAACTTCAAGGCATTTTTTTTTTTTTCTGGTTGATAGCCATAAACGGAATGCCATTATCATGCCTAATTGCAACCTATTTGGCAATATATTCCGGACTATATAACGGTGCTTTTGCATGGGTAAATTTGTACGTTTATTATGTGAAGCACAAACAGATGGTTCAAGTACGTTTCTAAAAAAAGAGATTTTAAGATGACACGTCTATCCCTGCTAAAACTTTGTTTATTCTTTCTTTGTTAAGGAACTTCTGATTATTTATATAAAAGCCGTAAATGAAATCGATTTGTACCAATAATACAGATTATTGATTACATATTTAAACAAATTACAATTAACAACAAAGAGAGAATATTTAAATAAATATGTGTGAAATTTCAAATTCGACTCAACGATTTTTCTATTGTATATCTCATCAGAGTATTCAATATTTAATTTAATATAAATTCAATATGGCGTAACAAAGTTTTTGAAGGAGTGTCTTAAAGTTCACAAATATCTGATCCAGTTTAGATTACAAAAAAATTAAAAAAGGTTGTTCTTGAATGTTAATACACAAATATATTGAAGGATCATTCCCTCACCACCTCACCAGAATTTTTTTAGAAATAGTAATTTTCTTTCTTTGTTAGATATACTAAGATATACAATGTTGCAAAGTGCACGGAGAATTTCAAAACCGTTTTGAAGAAATCTCAAATAAGTGAAACAACCGCTCAGTACAGAGCTACTACTGGTAATTGGATTACCATCAAATATAACGTATTGGAGCCCCATAACACACATCATTTTCCAAAAAGCGGACCTCGAAACTCATATTTGAAGTGCAAACTCAATATCACAAATTTAACTCATTCCTTATTAATTAAAAATAAAAAAGTAAGAAAAATAAGACGAGCAATTTTATAGTAAAATCCTTTTTAAGGAATATGAAGGAAACATTATTTGAAGGAGATTGCAACCTTCTCTGCTGATTAGTCAAAATTAAAATAACCGGTCATGTTTTAACATGACTAGCAATAATAATATTTCCTTTTTAGTTGTCCGTTGGAAACAATGGCGGTGGAGCGCCAAAAAGTTACAAAATCTAGAAATGTCAGTGGCCCTGGGCACTTACGCTCCATTTCCATCACTAAGTACACTTTTCCTACCATAATGTCTACCATCGCCACAAGCGTACCTTTCACACTTGCGGTCTGATACAACACAATAATTGTGGTACGTCTTCATTAACTTTTAGCTTCGATTTCACAACTATATATTACAGAGAAATTGCCTATAAGAATAGTGGTTAAAAAAACATTGCTTCAACTAAAGAGCTGAACAAAATAAATGTGACATTAATTTACGATGAAAAGAATTTTACAATTAATTAACGTCTTTTTTCTCTGTTTTTAAAAACATATGGGGACTTACTATTCGGCGATATTGAAAGAAAACTTGGAAATGGGCCAGTAAAATGTGATAATAGAGCCATAACTATTATTTACTTGCGAGGAAGTATGAAGTTTGTGCGAAAACAAAAATTTGATAAGAAACAACGAATGCTCATCTTCCGTCTTTCTTAGATGGTAGGAAGTGGTATATACTTCACCTTTCTACCCTTTGAAGGTGAGGGAGATTACAAAACAATGCATCCCAAATCATGTGTAACATATTGCAGTAGAGATCGCTGCATGTTCTTAAGATAAGACTACTCGCTAGAAAATCAAACTACGTGGAGCAATGCAATGCTAACCAAATATTGCACAACTATATTTTTTTGTTAAGAACTAAATTTTACAAAATATTGAACATAGTTTTGAGATAATACATTTGATTAATTGATTTTTCTTCAACACTATTAGAAGCATCACTTCCGTTTAAGCACTTTGTACAATATTCAGCCATAAATGGAATATATTGGAACGCGAAACTCTATAGAGATGTTCTACTGTTATATTCTCTATATTGACAAACAACAAGCATTAGGGCAAATCAACCATACTCTAATTCTGTGATGATGATGCTGGAGAGATCATGGCGATTGTAGAGCCTAAAGCATGCTATCTCTGCAGCTTTGACAAGGTTCTATTTCTTTGGACCAAGAAGAACAGGCGAACTCTTGCCCACACAGTGCTTTCCCGCTTCCTCACGGGGAACTTGCCTAGCTGGTGGCGGTGACTATCCTTTCAGGTTTAGGCGATTCGGGCTGGAGTTGGTTGGAAATCTAATCCACGTAAAGCTGTCTGCCTATTTATTACTATACTAAATGAGACTGGAAAAGAACCTTATACGGTGCGTTTGTTCATCTTCAGGATGTCTTCAAAAATAGTGTCACGTTGTCGACGTATACACACAAAGCGAAATAGTCCATTTCTCGAACAAAGTCTATTCCAGTAGTCTTCATGTTAACATGTTAGTGACAAGAAACATCTGAGGATAAGTTTGAAAACACCAGTCTTGAGGGAATTCCTCCTAACTACGACATTTAGGAAGTCTCAGTATAATTTTTATTAAATATTGTAGACAAGCATATTAAGGCAAACAACTATTTAAAAAAACAAAAGTCCATGCGCTCGGAAACACAGCGCTTAAGGTCAAGGTTAGCGGTTTGAATTAATTTTGTGGGGCTGACACAATGGGCTATAAAGTATATTTGGAATATCTGTAGCATTACAAAGTGTTATTTGATTTATGTGTGATAAAATAGTAACACTTTACCACACTAATAATAATTATATTTAATAAATTTCATTAATAATAATATTATTATTTAATAATAACAAAATTAACGTTATTTCTAAATTTAATGTTATTTAATATTCATCAAAAGATGAAAGAAATAGATTCTAGATAAAACCAATCAGCGAGTAAGTTTATTCACTTCCTAACTGGAAAGTGTGAGTTAATTTGAAAATGAAGTTGGGTCCATATTGTTGGAAAATACGAGGTGTGGCTATTAAATAACGAGACTGATGCTGCTACAGAAGAACTATGCATGCGCCAAATCCTAACGACCTACAGCTGTGCAGAGTAAAGCCTTCTCTTTCGATTGCAGCGTCTCACGTGGTTGTAGAGAAATCTGTCTGACCGAAACTGTCGTTTGTGTAAGAGGTGTTAGTTTCGTTTTACCGAAAACATGATATATTGTAGAGCAACATGTTGTAGAAAACATGTAGTAGAGCAACGAATTGTCGTGAAATTTCACATGAAACTTGGTAAAACCGCTACTGAAACTTATCTTTTATTAAAAGAAGTTTATGGTGATGAATGTTAATCACGTGCGCGAGTTTTTGAGTGGTTCAAGCGTTTCCAAGATGATCGAGAAGACGTCGGAGATGATGACCGCCCAGGTCCACGTCCAAAACGGATGAAAATATCGATTATAATTAATCAACATTACTACCGTGAGGTGCTTGCTCAACTCCGTGAAAGCGTAAGGAAAAAACGACCCGATTGGTGGATCAAGTCATGGGTTCTTCATCAAGACAGCATGCCGGCACACACTGCATTGTCTGTCAAGACGTTTCTAGCCAAGTACAACATCCCAGTTTTAGGCCATCCGCCTTATTCGCCTGATCTGGCCCCATGTGACTTTTATCTGTTCCCCAAAATCAAATCTGCATTAAAAGGAACACGATTTCGGTCCGTTGAAGCTGTGAAAGAAAAAGCGGCACGCATCTTGCAGGAGCTCTCAGAAAAAGACTTCCAGCACTGTTTCGAACAATAGTAAATTCGCATGGAGCGTTGTAGGGATAGAGGAGCGGTGTATATTGAAGGTGATAACTAAATATGTATAAATTCAAAATAAAATGTTTTACAGCAATAGTTTCCTTATTTAATAGCCACACCTCGTACGTGCAAGCGAATGATGTGAAAATTGACGGCCAACCGGTGATATCTGATAGTCTACCAAAAGTGGTGAACGTCTTCAAGACTTGTTCGGAATTGGGATAGCTGTGGCTGCAAGAGAACTGAAACGTAAGAACATAAAATAAGATTGAAGCTTGCATGTTTTCTAAAAATGGTATTTTCATCCATGAGATAAGAGATTTATAATAATAAGAGGGGATAAAATGCAATGTTTAGTGCATGTTTCTGTCCTGTTTCAGATTTCATCCATCGCCCGAGCGCGATCAGTGATCAGTTTGGCGTAGAAAATTGGTCTTCCAACAAGTTTCTGTCTTACACTTGCTCACTTACCTTGATTTAATAAATTCTCTACATTAAACTGATGAATTCAAAGCCGGACAGAAATAATTAAAAAAATGTTCGCTTCGACGGACAAAATCAACGGTACTTTTATTTTTTATATTAAGTAAATTTCCTTGATTTGAGTCTGAAAGAATCACGAGAACTAGCCGTAAACATTTAAGAGTATTGAGGGAAAAAATTATTTTTTTTTGCAAACAATATCATAATTTTTATGAATAATTTGTTATATAAATGTAAAACTCTACTAGATAATATTTAATATAATAAATAGTACTTCCAAAATTTTTTAACGATCTAACATTTTAATAATAATTATTTAAACTTATTTTATACCCATTAAAACATTGTCAGTGTTAATATGTACAAATTAATAATTTAGATGAGAGTCATTTAAATGTGGGCAGTATAACTTGAGGTAATGGAGTTAAATGATATGCTGTTAAAAAAGGAGGTAAAGTATTAATGGCAACAAAGATTGAGAAATTCTCAATAAAACTGGTAAGAAAATAATATGTCTGGACACCCCTATCTGTACGATAGGTCAATCCATTTGGATTGGTCAATCCAAATATCTGGCTCAGTGTCTACAAGAAAGAAACAAGTTTTAACTCCAGTTTTATCCTTTTTTTTTTCTTTTTAATTTTAAATATACGGTGTGAACACTCTCACAACTTTCTCATACTGCGGTAATTAAAATTTTAGTTTACTTCTACTAGTAATAATTTTTAAATTTGCAAGTAAATGCAATAAGTGATGCTACCATTTAATATGCAAACCACCTTCAAGTTTTCAATAAATATCCGAAGATTTCTAAATTAATTTTTTCGGAAAGAAATTTAATAATAAGAAGAAGAAGAAGAAGAAGAAGAAGAAGAAGAAGAAGAAGAAGAAGAAGAAGAAGAAGAAGAAGAAGAAGAAGAGGTGATTGCTAACATACTCGTGCAAATAGTTAACTTGGCAAGCTTGGTGAAAATTGTTGAAGCCTTTTCGAAAAAACATAGAAGAGTATTGCGTAAAATCGCATTTATGTTTTCTTCAGATTCTTCAGTAAACATTTACGTTCCATTGATTGCTACTTTCCACTATATCCACTTCCTGCAGGGTATGCCTTCAAACTAGGCTTATTCAGAACAGTATTGCACTAGAATGGAGTATGTATCGAAAACATGGCTATAATAGACATATCTAGGCTGTGATTACTTTCTTTTTCCGCTCCTTCGAAGCATTGTTAGCGTGTCAAATTTAAGATATTGTATTTTCACCAGAAGTACCTGAATCGAATTTTCCTGAAATGGAAAAATAAAAATGTTTTATGAGAAATGGTCGTGTGTATGTGAAAATATTTATCCTAAATTCGATAAATTGAAGGTTAGATTGTATCTGATACACTATTCTGGCGTTATACACCGTTACCGTATGTAAAAGGATACATAAATTGATCTCAACACTTAAAGATTTAGTAGAAGAATTTAATGAGCATCTTGGTAAGGAGGTGGTACCAACATATTGGTTCTACGTATACATGCTGAATTTAAAACCTAAAGTACCGTGATTCACTCCGGGAAACTATACCGCTTTGAGTTGGATTTGATCTGTAGCCCATTCAAAATTATCTTATTCTATTCCAAATGCTGCGCAGTTTGTGGCACTGTAGTCTTTATGTTTTTTCAAACAACTTTGTCTGCTCAGATGGGAGTAAACAAACGGATCTTAACATCCACATGATCTTGTCACTCTCCCAGTGTGACAACAGTTACATGATAACGCTAACTGAAACAAAATGAGGAATTTAAAGTCGTATAAAATGTACGCATACAACTTTTTTGGGCTGTAAAAGTAGGTAATGTCTAACTCATCAACTCACTCTCTGCATTTTGAAAATCTGAATGAAAAATTACAATTAACAGGAATGATAATGAAAGCAATATTATCTACTTCAATGTTCCTTTTCATTTCAATAAAAGTAAGACTTCACAAACTTACGAATAATGAAATGAAAAAAAAAAAAAAATACATTTTAGGAACTCCTGTTCAAAATAAGCTGTTCTTTTAATAATATAACAAAAGTAAATTGACAGATTTACTAAACTCTATCACTAGAATATTTTATAATTGTAGAATTTAAATAGATATATTTATTTATTTTAGTCATGGTGCAACACTTGACATTTTAATAAATATGAAACAAGTCGGCGAAGGACACCAAAGACTTCAGAATCATCTTACAAATAAATATTTTCAATTTTGTTTTTAAAAATATATCCGCTTATCCTTTTATTTAGTAGGGAAACAATAATTTTAATTAGCGTCTTCTTTTTAAAAACAAGATATTTTGAAAACAACAGATCGGCGTAAACAAATTTAAATAAGTATCAGTTTTATCAAATCTTTTGTAATTTAAATGAATTTTTAATTTTACCGGTAAATACTCGTAAAGCTCATAAATCCTTCTCACCCTGCTGAACTAAGAGATTCTTTCCTGCCCGTATAGCTCACTCTTTGGCAGCAGTACCCTTTAGACTTGTTTAAATTGACACTGCCTAGTAAGATTTATATAATTAGCTAGCAGTGCTTTTCAATTTCGTTTAAACACCCAAATAATAGCGCTAATAAGTAATGCAAATCACTCTACTACTTTCTTTCAAATTTGGAAATACTATTCAATCTATCAAATCAAATCTTGAGGGATCATTCATCAATCTTGGTATCCTAACAATAGAGCGTCCAACCTACATCAGTGCCCACAGAGCCTGCAGTTTTAAACGACTGTCAAAACGGTGGCCATATCCTTAGGCGTACTTCATGCGATTATCTTCTATTTCTTTTAATCAATCAAGCGATGTTACAATAGGCTTTAATTATTTTATTGGACAATGTGCTATTTTTTCTTCATTTTTTTTCAACTCCAGAAGGTAGGAAAGATGCCTTTCGGAACTGTCCCCGAGTGTTGGCCGTAGGGAGCGAGGTATTAAGAGAAGAATGCAAGAGACTGAGGTGGCCAGTTATTTTTTCAAACATTTCATTTTTACCTCCATGATTACAATGTGCATCACTAAACATTGCATTTTATCCCCTCTTATTATTATAAATCTCTTATCTCATGGATGAAAATACCATTTTTAGAAAACATGCAAGCTTCAATCTTATTTTATGTTCTTACGTTTCAGTTCTCTTGCAGCCACAGCTATCCCAATTCCGAACAAGTCTTGAAGACGTTCACCACTATTGGTAGACTATCAGGTATTACCGGTTGGCCGTCAATTTTCACATCATTCGCTTACACGTACGAGGTGTGGCTATTAAATAAGGAAACTATTGCTGTAAAACATTTTATTTTGAATTTATACATATTTAGTTATTATCACCTTCAATATACACCGCTCCTCTATCCCTACAACGCTCCATGCGAATTTACTATTGTTCGAAACAGTGCTGGAAGTCTTTTTCTGTGAGCTCCTGCATGACGCATGCCGCTTTTTCTTTCACAGCTTCAACGGACTGAAATCGTGTTCCTTTTAATGCAGATTTGACTTTGGGGGACGGATAAAAGTCACATGGGGCTAGAACAGGCGAATAAGGCGGATGGCCTAAAACTGGGATGTTGTACTTGGCTAGAAACGTCTTGACAGACAATGCAGTGTGAGCCGGCATGCTGTCTTGATGGAGAACCCATGACTTGATCCACCAATCGGGTCATTTTTTCCTTACGCTTTCACGGAGTTGAGCAAGCACCTCACGGTAGTAATGTTGATTAATTATAATCGATATTTTCATCCGTTTTGGTCGTGGACCTGGGCGGTCATCATCTCCAAAGTCTTCTCGGTCATCTTGGAAACGCTTGAACCACTCAAAAACTCGCGCACATGATTAACATTCATCGCCATAAACTTCTTTTAAAGAAAGATAAGTTTCAGTAGCGGTTTTACCAAGTTTCATGTGAAATTTCACGAAAATCCGTTGTGTAGTATCATGTTTTCGGCAAAACGAAACCAACACCTCTTACACAAACGACGGTTATGGTCAGACAGATTTCTCTACAAGCACGTGAGACGCTCCAATCGAAAGAGAAGGCTTTACGCTGCACAGCTGTCGGTCGTTAGGATTTGGCGCATGCATAGCTCTTCTATAGCAGCATCAGTCTCGTTATTTAATACCTCGTACACTCATCATTGAAATTCATCCCGAATCAATTATGCAGCTTAGCTCACTTTTAATTATTCAATTAAAAAAAGTTGTATTTGTAAAATATTATCAACATAGTTTTATCTAAAAATTAATAATAAATAAGAATAATGGTTTTTAATTTGTTACAAGATATTTCACTTAAAGAATTCATTATTTATAATTAATACCACTAATATCTCAGCCAAATGATCTAAATTTCATGTGAATTTTATAGCTAAACGTAAAAAAATTTTTCTATAGGAGTTGATATTTATAATTATTAATAATGTGCACACGTTCTTTGGGCTGAACGTTAAGCGTGTGAAGTCTTACTATTCAAATGTGAACAAGACGATTCCTCATTACTTTAATTTGTATTATTCGGAATTTCGCTTCTAATTCTTAGATAATGTAATATTACGTACGAACAACTGTACAAACGAACTCACCCCCACTTTATTAATATCATTAAATTTGATTTTATTTCTGCATATATCCCGTTTGTAAAATGTCAATGCCAGTTTCTTTTTAAATGTCACAGAACAGAAGAAAAAAAAAACTAAATTCATTAAATTTGAATGTATGTAATTTTCTTGCAACCAATCGGTTACTAGCGCCCCACGTTCTTTTCCACTCAAACTGATTAAATCTGGAATGGAGCTTGTCTTAAAATTTCCTAGTAACTGGAACATCGACTAAAAGCTTAAAGATGGAGGGAGCCAGGGAGGTAAGGTGACTTCCTCTCAGTGAAGGTAATTAGTATGAGAATTGATTGAGAAATTAAAATGAATCTTTAATGGCCTTTGACAGCCAATAATATTTTGGACAGGGAGGAATGATTTTATTAGGATAAGTACAAAATTTGGGTAAGAGATCTAACGCAAGCACATTTAATAAGTTACTTCTTGCTCTTTATGCAAGATAAGTAGCCAAAGGAGCTGTGCGATTATTTGTTACTTGATACTCTGAAAGTTTACGTGGATAAAATCCGCACGCAAGTAATTCGCTATCAAAGATTTCAGGATAAAGTGTAATCCCTTAAAAATTCGCACATTTCCAAGGCTACTGAAAAAGCATTTTATTAACCAAGTGAAGAATACAGTGAAAAGCAGTAATTGTACTAAGATCTTGAAGAAAAATGTAAACAGTATTTGCTTATATATTAATAATTAATGTTGTTTCGAAAATTAAAATTCAAGTTCAACATTTAATGGAAGGCCCGAAAGGCTTTTGTAAGAATGCACCCAAATACCCTTGAGATAGGAGTCAACATACGAGGCCTACTTCACCAGCCAACCATCATGAATCATGCGGAGTCAGCTGGTATCTTGGTCCCACTCCAGTTCTCCTTGAGTTGCCAACAAATTTCTCCACTCTTTTTGATTTTTTTTGGTTATTGTTTTAATTTTTTGCTGATGGTTGAACTTGGCCAATTATTTCTGATATCTGAGAGAAAATTATTATTATTTGAAAACAAAATTAATATTCATTTGAATTATTTAGATCAGCTCGATAATTTTTTTTTTTTTTTAATTTGTTTAACGAATATATCAATTCATGGCAAGAAACTTTCTCTCGAATCCAATTTTACAGCTTTTAAAGCAGTAGTCACAAAAAAGGTAAGAATTTTATATTTTAACATCACCTTATTATTTAAAATAAAATAAAAATAATATGCTATACGTCCAATTTGGAAAATACTATCGTCCCGGCCAGTTTATCATTTTGTTCTGTTTTTAATGATCAACATGTAAAAGCCGCCAAATATACAAGCTAAAAGCTACAATCAAAATTTGATAAAATATAAATTATGGAATACTTTTATAATATATTCCCCAGGCACATCTGAATCCGTTGAAAGAATATTCTTAATAAAGAATGGTTTGAAGAGAGGAAGATTGACTGAAACTAAAGTAAAAGCTACATAGAGCTGCAAACTGAAATGTAAAATAACTTTTACTGAATTTTTCAACGCTGTTAAAAATATATACATATTTTTTAAATTCATTCTAGTAATAAATGTACTCCTTAAAACTCCTTACTCCTTAAAATTATAACATTTATGTCCAGTTAAGATTCTTCTTTTTTTTTTTTTTAAGAAGCAAAATACCTTTAATTTACCAGCCATTTGTGTTTTACGAAACATAATGTAATGCAAACACAAAGTAAACATTTAAAATTATCGATTGGTTAACTTTGGATGTAGTATGCACGTGGCGATTCTTTGGAGTAGCTGCATTTCAGAAGAACAGTTTATACCCCTGCCTCTGACGAATATGAAAAGGTATTGCAATAAGAATTGTTTCAGAGTACCCAGAGTGAAGATCGTGGATGAGAATTGGATGAAAGTAGTTTTCTATCGGTAGAACATGATACTCCAAGTGACCTAGGTCCATTTTTGTCCATTAAACAGTTTCCAATTATAAGATTTTTTTTTTAATTACATTTCAATTTTGTAAAAATTTACTGAAATGCGCAAGCTGTGCTGTCAATTAGATGCAGCTATCAAAAGTCTTTGCATTGTAAATAAATCTTTATGTTTAGTATGGTGCTATGGTTACAATTATTCGCTAATGTGATGAAAAGCTTAATGTAAAGAAAAAGAAATTTGAAAAAGTGTAATAAATAAGTTGCGACTAGCAAGCATACAAAATTAGATCTAAAGTTCTATTTGTCAGCTTATCTAAAGTTTGAAACGGCAAATTTTAATAACCTTCCAAGGTTTTAAAGCATACTATAAAAATGCTTGTTGAAAACATTGTTATATATTAATTCAAGCACTTCACAAAAATAGTAATATAATATTTAATAAGGCTACCAGTTTCAGGGGAAGAAAAGATCTTAATATACATAATAAACATTGTGGCTGTAAATGCATGACACACCTATTTTTGTTTAATATGTTATCCTGACACAGATACAGTAATTTAAACAAAGAAGTAAGAATAGAAAACTGCTCATGTGGAGCGTGCAATATTGTAACATATACGACAGAACTTTTATTTCTGCGTGTTATTTTATATTATTGCTATTAAAGATTATTACTGCACTAAAGTGCATTAATATTGCAGGCTGCAGTTGTTATTTTTCACTTTCAAGAAATATTATAATAAACTTTCCAACTTTCTATATGCAATCAAGGTCGTGAGTTATGATTATTTATAAATTAATTTCACAAACAACGATTTTACTGAGAAATAACAATGAATATTATACGCTGTGGCAATGACTTCATCCTCCTTCATGCTTTACTTCTTCTACCCATCCCTAGTAAGGACTGTAAAAATCATCCTCTTAAAAAGACAAAAATTTTTTATATATTTATTTATTTTAAATTAAACCTCTAAATAGAATGTTTTAAGAAGTAGAGTACAAACTAAAGTCTAAAATATTTCAATATTTTCCATACAATCTACACTGGAGGTTTCTTTCGTCAAAAGCGCAGCAGAATATTTCAATAAATTCTACTGCAGTTTCTTCTTTTTTGCATTCCAACTTGGTCTTACCAAATCTCACTCGGACAACCTTCCCAAGCGACTAAACGGAATGCCATGTTCTAGTTAAAGCTATGATAGGATATGTGAACATTCTGATTGTAAAAATTTAAACTAGCAATTTTCTAGTGCAATTGTTGACACTAAGCTATAAAAAGTCAAGCTACAAAAATGTTGTAGACATCTAAAATGTCAACATCTGCTTGTTTTTTATTGTAATTTTAAATATTTTCGTTTTTTTTTTATTATTGTTTCAAAAAGTCATGATATTTGAAGGCAAAGTACTCGGGAAAACATTTTTATTCTATTACTTTGAGAATTTGAAGTAATGCCACAGGGCTTTCCGCCAATACTCCTGCGATTTATTGTGCATCTATTCTCTGTTAGCCGCAATGACAAGGCATTTTGTGACTTTGTTAAAAGGGTTCAAATCCCGTTCAGAACATTGTGTAGAACCTCATAAACATCGGCTTCTATTTCTTCCTCCGTTTTGGAGCCGTCTACAACCAGGTTGGCCCATCTAGACTTCAACTACACATATAAATCCTTATTTATATGTAACTATCGCACGAATCCTTGTTTTCAAATACATTCTTGCTTTCGCGATTTAGTAGTCTTGTTCTAGCGATGAACTTCGCTGCACGGTCTACAGTAGAGATGATAG
This sequence comes from Rhodnius prolixus, assembly GCF_049639745.1. NCBI lineage: Eukaryota > Metazoa > Arthropoda > Insecta > Hemiptera > Reduviidae > Rhodnius > Rhodnius prolixus. The sequence goes on from NW_027411592.1 coordinate 22,024,682, forward strand.
AAATTTATCTATTTCATTTTCTACTCAATGCAGTAGCTAAACTTAAGTAGGCTTTTTGTGTAGCTGCTTCAATTGCTAAGTATTAAATTCGATAATAAATTCTGAAAGAAAAACAATCCATATCGTTACGTTTGTTGAATATTTCATCTCTTCGAATTAAATAAATAAAAAGAAGGTGTTTTAAGAGAAAGTAAATATGCCGTTTTGGAAGCTAGCCTGGACAAGCGATTTGTACTCTTTAAAGTTATACTATATACCGCTGAACATGAGATTCATGTTAAATATTTACTTAAAAAAAAGTCATCAAAAACCAAGCTATTGCGTAATTGCAAGAAGATGGGCCGCTGCCGCTAGGAAGCAAAGAATGGCCTGAGTTCCATACTAGTGTGCTGGTTGTACGCGCCAAGGTTTCATAACAAAGGAAAAAAATAGAGATGTCAATTGTTTAAATCCTTTTATACAAAAAGATTTTTCGTTTTGATAGCCAAGGACTTAAAAGTAACTTCCATCAACGTTTATATTAGAAAAAGTTAATTTATCATTTCCATTATATTATTTACATCATCTGCTTGTTTTCATTTGCGGACAATGACTTGAAGAATTAGTTTCCTTTCTTTGTTGTCATTGTTTCAATGATTGGAATTAAAACCATTGAAGCTCTTCACTCAATAATATTAATAATACTACCCACGAAGAATTTTATTCCTTGAAGATTAGCTTTGGAGAAATTAGCTCAATGTTTTAGATTGGGTAAAGATTTCTTTAAAGACAAGAAATAAATAAGAATCAAATTGTATTTTTCTCTAAGAAAACAGTTTATAAATATAAATATTTTTAATATAATCGACAAAATAACAAACCTGGAGGAATACTGTTTGCATTAATAAAGGACTTAGGAGAATGGACCGCAGAAGACACTAATTTTTACTCAATAACTAAACAAAAACCAAAATCATTTTAAAGTAAATGGTCGCGACATTCTTTGCAAACATAATACCCCAATTTATTAATGAAATCTATAAGAATACTATTTGGTAGTTCTTGTATAACAATACAATTTGGAAATAAGAATTACCAAATTGTATTCTTATCAAATATTTAAAAACCTTTTTCCAGATCCAAGTATTTAAAATATTTCACAACCTTGATTGTTCCTTGTGGTAATACAAAATCTTTCTTTTTTTTCAGTTGTAATAAGATTGTTTTTTTCTTCTCCTAATTTCTCTTTAAGACACCTTAATCCAGGAAGACTAACTGTTTACTAACAATGGATTTGCATTATGCCGAAACCTGAGTCATTTATATCTGGTAATCTAGTATGACCAGTACTTCGCATCAGTGGAAGCTATCCAATAAAACATTTGGAAAAATATTTTAAAAAGTGTGGACAACACCTCACATCCTTTGCTTGGAGACCCTTGAGAATTCTCTGCCCACTAATTCTTCTAATAAAAGCAGGAAAAGACGTTTTCCTTTCAAGGGACTTCCACGATTTGCTAAAGGGTACAGACGGATGTTGGAATTAAACACACAAATTTATAAACTTTATGCCTTCATTATTAATCTATAATTTATACAAATTAAAACAACTATTCGCATAATAGCAGATAGTTGTGTAGTCGTGTCAGAAAGAAGCATACGGAGGGGTCCGGCGAAGAGATAGAATCAGGAGTACAGCCATAAGATAGCAAGCAAGGTTGTCACAAGAGTGATGAAGGTTGCCAAGAAGATATGGGCAGTAAAGATGAAAGAAGATTAATTAATGAATCCAATAATTAGAAGATTTGTTAGAAGTAAAAAAAAGAAAAAACTGTGTTCGTTGTGCGTACTAAAAGAATAATCATCTGAGCTCTAATAAGTTATACCCAACTTTTGAATCCTATCGTTTAAAAATACCTATTGAACGATATTATTAGTTGATTTATTTCTGAAGTCAATTCAATAGGCCTAAACCTTTTGAACAGTGAAGCTGAGAATAAAAAGATGTTTCCACATTTTGCCATCCGTTATGCCACTGACTATTTCTTTATTTTGGTATGAAGTAGACAAAAAGTTTAAATATGAATTAAATTATTCCTAAAAGTTTCATTCTCTTCCTTTTCTTACAGTATAAATTAATTAATTCAATACAGAATTAATTAGTAAATAAGTATTTTGAGGGGAAAAACTTAAGAAAGATATACAACCTTCATTTTATCATTCCATAAAAAATGCTTTTATTTTTAAAATTTAAAAAATCATTTTAAACTTCAACAATCATTAAATAATAATCTTCAAAGAAAAAAAAAATTACTACAACCACTGATGAAAACAAAAGTAAGAGTGTGGGAAGAAAGAATACTAGAGCAGAAGTGAAACTGATACTAGATCTCCACAGACCCATGCTAGAGTCTGGAGTACAGAATCTGGAAAGTACACTCAGAAAAAAATATCTGTAACTGAAGAAGAAAAAAATATAATTAAATAAAAGTAGACTAGACTTTGAAGATAATTTTTCATTGACTATAGTGAATAGGAAAACAAAAGGTACTTATTAGAATATGTTTTTCTAATAAATTTGAACGAAGAATAAAAAAGTTAGACAACTTGTGGAGAGATACTAAAATAGTTGAAAGTGTCCCACTAACATTATTCTTCCAACTGTTACATTGAAAACATTCCACGCTGTGTACATTTAATTGTTTTAGATTTCTTGGACACTGACATCTCAACAGAAATCGTAATGTCTATAAAACATTACAAAGTAGGATGGGCATAACATGTAAGCTTGTTTGCGTCGGGAGAGCTCAATAAAACACAAATTATTATTACAAATATATAATTATTTACCTTGATTTTTCCTTATATATGAGAATAAAATATAAAATGGAAGTAAATGGGGTTATAAAGCTTTGTCTTATCTAGTAATTGTAAAAATAATTTTAAAAAAAGTGCAAATTGTTAAATCCTGGAGAAATCGGTTTTAAGCTCGTCCGAATGCTAGGCATTAAATGAAAAAATAAACTGAATTGCAAATATTGTATAGAAACATATGGATAGAAATGTGCTATGAGCCAAATAGAAGGTACACATTATGATGTAACCCCAATTGAAAAATGGTTCCACAGATTTAAACTAAACTAGGGTTTGCCAGAAGAGTGGAATCTGCCTGAAAGGGAGGCCAAAACATATGTGCTGGTCAGGTAAAAGAAACTGGATGCTTTTACAGGGGACACGAGCACTTTATAGAGATGATTAAAGGGAATTCTCTAAGTAGGCAATTGCTCGGTTTGGGATGTAGCTCCAAATGTTACTACTATATTTAACTGTCATACAAATTAAAAAAGATTGTTTAAATTAACGTTATATATTTAAATTGCATTGTTGGTCCAACAAACCAACCCAACTACCTTCTTCTTATCGACCGATACTGCCTCTCTTCGGCAAAATATTCGAGAGACTTCTGTTACCACGCCTCCACGAAATTATAACGGACAATCAGTTTGGTTTCAGAAGCTGCCACTCGACGATCCAGCAGGCCCATCGTGTTGTAGACAACATCGCTTCTTCACTCGAACGAAAGCAATACTGCGCTGGAGTATTCCTCGATGTATCGCAAACCTTTGACCGAGTCTGGCACGGAAGTCTACTATGGAAACTCAAACGCATCCTTCCTAGCACTTATTACCTCATACTCAGCTCTTATCTCTCTGACAGATTCTTTCAAGTTCTTCAAGGCACTACTCACTCTTCCATCTATCCTATCCTTGCTGGTGTGCCACAGGGAAGTGTCTTAGCTCCTCTTCTTTACACAATCTACACTGTCGACTTACCTTCTAACCTTAACACCTCTATTTACACCTTCGCTGACGACACTGTCATTCTCTCCACACACTCTGACCCTAACCTCGCAGTACGCTCACTACAGTCCCACCTTCACTCAATAGCACCTTGGTTGGAAAACTGGCGTATACAAATTAACCCAACCAAGTCTAAATAAATAGTCTTCACACTCAAACGACAAACTCCACCACCTGTCTTCTTACATCATACACCTATCCATGTGCGGTACCTTGGAATGTACCTAGAACCCCCATACGAGACTTAAACGTACCGAACTAAACAAACGATACAAACTTCTAACCAGACTACTCGACAAACGCTCAAAACTCTCACTACAGAACAAACGACGACTCTATACAGCTCTTCTCACACCAATATGGACTTACGGACTCGAACGTTACGGAACAGCTAAAAAAATCAAACATCAATAGACTACAGACACTCCAATCCAAAATACTCCGCCGCATAGTAGACGCTCCATTCTATGTTAGCAACCACACAATACATACAGATCTCCAAATTCCACTCATCTCCGAACTTGCCAAAATCCGATATAAAAATTTTCATCAAAAACTCTCATTTCATTCCAACCCTTTAGCTGCAAACTTGTCTTCATCTACACTACCCTCCAATCCTCGAAGATGGCTGAGGCGCCGTTGGCCCCGTGACCAACTGGGTGACTAATGTCGGCCATCACTGGATGACCGTCATTCACGTCTGCCACGTTACTGTACACTTACATTTAACTCATTTACTTATTGTGCCCTGTTGGTACACGGGGGGGGGTGTAAATCTCAATAAAAGGATAAATAAATAAAATTGCATTGTAATAGAAGGCTACATTTTAAAGCAAATATTCAAGGTAAACTAAGTGAAAAACAAAACCAAAAATAGAAACGTCGCATTTTGGACGATTATTATTCCACGGAAATCATCTGCCCATTAAGAGACTATTTGGAATCCTGTTTGGCTAATTTACACAAACATGCCCCTTAATCTAATTAAAATGACAAAATGAAATAAATTTCAAGTTGATAATTGAAATATAACATTTTTGCTCAGCTTTCTAGAATTTTATTGGTATTTTTTTAATTTTTATAGTAATTTTTTATAGTTTTTTCGGCTAAAGCCTTTAAACCTCTGATAGTAAAATTAAAAGTATAGATCTGTGATTATTCAGCTTCATTTCTGTTCTCTTTTTTTGCACATTAGAGAATTTGTGTTCTTCAACAATAAAGAAAATTAATGAGGAAGTGTCTCTCCAAGGTTTTCAAAAAATTTTATTACATCGTGTGACAGGAAATCCTGTAAGTAGAAAGAAAAATCCTTAGTCACTTAATATTAATACCATTACTTTCAAATATTTTTTTTTTTTCTGATTCTTTAAAATAACATTGAAATTTTTATAAAAACCAATCCTGCTTTTGAAAACCAATTTACCTAGATCACTAAGAAAGGAAATCCTTTCTTCAGAATTCCCAATACAAGGTTGATGGAAAATATTAATGCGAAATATATCCTTGCTTTAGTCTTCACATGCCATTCACCAGTTTTTTTTCAAGGACTGTTCGTGTATTTTATTTTTTTTTTATTTAATGTTTGTTAAATATTGACTAGTGCATGTCAACATTACAGTATCTAAATTATTATTTCAGTAACCATGATTTTTTACTTTCTTCAAGCGAGCTCAATACAAAAATTGTGATTGCTTCTGCTCATTAAATAGTCAAGTGGATTGCAGATTTTGAAGTTATTATTAGAAAGTAAACTTATAATCTCACTAAATGTTATGGATGGAAATATCATGTTTACCATGATAATGATCGTTTACCACAAAAAAGTAAATGTGTAGTGCTCCTTTGACTTTCTTTATTCTGTTTATTACAGTTACAAATAATAAACGCTTATTTACTTACTAAAATTTAGTATTCTTTGAGCTGACTAATAAACTGCATTGTTTTTTTTTCAGCGTATTAACTTCTTTTTTCCTTTTTGTTTTAGCCCCCTAACTGATAGATTTACCCCTAAAAGTTTATTTTAAAACGAAAATATAAAAATTAATAAATACAGTTTTTATAACGATCGTACAGTTTTGTATAAACTGAACAAAAAATATATAACTAAGCAATACGTTAAGATTAAATTTACAATAATTTAAATAATTGTCTACCCTTCACACAATTTATTTACAGTGACTCCCATTAATATTGGGACACCTATTACAAATTGATTTAAAAGGAAAATGAAAACAACATACAAAAGTTTGGATTTTTTTTTTTTTTTTTAAATTACATTAGCAACATCTGTGGAAATTATATATAAGTATAAATCGATGAAATTCCAAACTGTTAGGTAGCACTTTTTGAAAAAGTGTAAAATAAGGCTCTCAAAAATATTGGGACACCAGAAGTGCTAGAGTTTAAATGTTCAATATTTAAAATCTCCTACTATTTAATATTTGGTTGGTAATAATTTAATAATTGCTTTTTGACTTACAATAGCCCTCAAACGATCAGGCATAGGTGAAACAAGTTTTTGGTTAATTCAGGTGGTGTTTTTTTCCCATTCTTCCAGGAAACATCGTTTTAATTCATTTTTGTTAGATATTACTCGTTTACTTAAAGCACTGGCTAAATATTGCCATAAATGTTCAATGGGATTAAGATCTGGTGACTGCGGAGAGGTTTGGAATACTTTTGGGCAATTGTATAACAGTCACTGACGTATCACCCAAGCCGTAGGTTTGGGGTCGTTATCTTGGTAGAATTTAGAAGACCCTAAAATACCAAATGTTTGGGCACTTTTTTTAAATTATATTTTAATATATTACTATAAACCATTTTGTGCATCATTCCATCAATAAACACTAATTCTCCAAATCCTGATGCGGACATCCAGCCCCAAACCAGAACTGACCCACCACCACCCGGAGGTGCAGCTTTAAAACCCTTTAAAGTTGGCTGTAAATTCTTCTTTTCGAGTTCAGCATTCGCTTTCCTCCAGACCATAACCCTTCCATCTGACTGGAAAACATTAAATTTTGATTCATCGCTAGAGTGTATCATTCCAAAAGTCACTATTTACATTGGAATATTTTTCGGCAAATTTCACTCTCTTAACACGATTTATCTTACTGACAAAAGGATTCTTCCAGGCTACTCTACCATGATAGTCGAGTTTTCTTAGCACTCTCCGAACTGTTTCTGCTCCTTTTTTGCTCTCTGAACATGTCAAAAATTTCACAAAGAAGTTTTGGAGCACTAAGTCGGTGATCTTTTTTAATTCTTTTAATATATAACGCTGCTCTCTCTCAGAGAGCAGTTGAGGACGGCCTTTTTGTGGGGTTGAAACAATTCTTTTTTCTTTTTGGTAACGCTGAATGATGTTCCGCGCAGTAGATGTTTTAGGTCCGATCAGTTTTTCTGTCTCTCTAACACTTTTTATTGTCTTTGTGCAAAGAAATTATAATATTTCTTTGTTTAATCGTTGTATTTGTATTTTTGCGCGACATGTTACACCTGGCTTGATTTATATAAACTAATTTAATTATTAATTTCATATTGAATATATGCTTAAGGTATATATTTACAAATTGTATAAATATTCGGGCAAAACCTTGGACAAACTATAAATTATAATAGTGTCCCAATATTTATGAGAGGTAGAATTTGCTCTTATTATTATATATATTTTTTTTAATCTACCAAAACATTTTTATGTACTTATTTAAATAGTTTTTATTTAATTAATAGTAATTATAAAATGAAATGAATTTATAAAAATTTGAATAAATGGGTGCCACTTTTAATTTTCGTCAATTTTTAACTTCTGTATGTACTGTCCCAATATTAATGGGAGTCACTGTATATTTATAAATAATTCACACTACACTAACGCACAATAAATACAATTACTCTTTCCTATAATCTGTAACTTACAGTTACATATATCTTATATGTTATAGTTACAACTTCGAGTACAGGTTTATTATAAAAAAAAACAGTTAAAATTGTTTGTTGAGTATAGCTCTAACATGAGGTTTGATTGCATGTCCTGTGTGCCGGTCTTGGTCTTGCTAGAAACTGTTTCAAATCTTCATGCTTATTTGAGATTTTATTGAAGTAGATAATATTTATTCATTTCGCTAATATGTCAATAGATAAGCTCTTTTATTTAATTTTTTGACAGTATTAATCGTTTCTTTGAATCGTAATTTAGCATTGAGAAATCAGAAATATATTGGAAACATCTGCGCAAAACTGATTCTGAAATTCTAGAGCGATTCACTAGAATACAATATGTGTAGTTTAAAAATTAGTAAAACAATAATTGAACATTGAATACTAAAAACAGAATCATAAGTGAATATTACGCCTTCTTTTTAAGTTACTGTCTGCCTAAATTGTATGAGATACTGCCTTTCAGCCTTTTGCATATTAGCGGCGATTTTCGAAAGATAAAACTTTCCTCTTTACAAAAATAAATAAAACTTGAAATAGTTTAATCTGAAAGGAGTAAAATTTGTTAATATTGTAAAATTTTCAATAGCACCAGTATTTATTTTTCTTGAATAAATGTCGTAAAAATTACTGAGATTTATTTTTTTAAAGTTAGGCCACTCCCTGTGACCCGTTTGACCTGACATTGGGGCAGCTAGTTTTAGGGAATTATAAGTTGTTCTTTGATATTTATACCTCGTGGTTCTGATCAACAGCAGCAGTGCCTTTCTAATGCATTCTCCTACTCTTATTGCTTTTATTACAATTTTTTTTTTTTGTATTTGTTGCAGGTCACCAACAAATCTGTTTCATACTTCTCTCATTGCTAGTTTATTCACAGCAGTTTGTGTATGCTTTGAATAGTAGTACACAGCTCTGTGAGTGGGTTGATTTAAGAAATAAATGCATAATTTTTTCTTGGAGAGGCGCCTTGCTGGCCTCTGTGTAGTCACAAGTTAGGAGACCCAAATAATCGTAGCAATGATGGGTGAAATCTTCGCGCCAGAGGCAGACGAAAAATTGCATTATTAGCCTTATCTTAATCCTTATAGTATTAGATTACTGTGTCATTACTTCAACCATTAGAGGCTATTTGGAGGACCGAAAGCCTTTTGATGGGCCACTGCAACTGAGTAAACACATGCATCGAATGCGCCCGCCAACGGATGCTCTATTTTGGAAAGAAAAAGAAAGTGTACTTAACTTTTAAGTAGTTGCCTGAGTTGGATGAGAGTTCGGCAACTTGAAGGAGAAAAACTCGTTTTTATGTTTTTTTAGGAGTCCCTATCCAGATATTTATCTACGAATTTAAACTAACTAGTCTGGAGTGCTCCAACTATATGAAGTTTTCTTGCTTACTATAGAGGATTGCAAACTTAAAAGAAAAAGTTTGAAATAAAATACAAATAACTGGATGGTCATAAAATCACTCACTCACTCACTCACTCTTCGGCGCTACAGCCCTTGTAGGGCCTTGGCCTCACTCAACACTTTATCCCAGTCGGATCTATCCATTGCTTTCCTTCGCCACTGTCTGACGCGTAGCTTATCCAAGTCCTCCTCCACTTTCTCCAGCCATTTCAATCTCGGCCTCCCTCTAGGTCTACGCCCACCGGGATGACCCTCATAGGCCTTTCGCGGAGCTCTTCCTTCCTCCATCCGGTGTAGGTGTCCCAGCCAACGTAGTCTTCCGATCTTTATACCTTTGACCACATCTGCCTCCTCGTACAACGCCATCAACTCTGCATTTTTTCTACTTCTGTACGTGCCATTCTCCACTACTGGGCCATAAATTATTCTTAATACTTTCCTTTCCCAGCATCGGAGAGCACGTTCATCAGCTGCCGTAAGAGTCCATGTTTCTGAGCCATAAAGGAGCACAGGTTTTATGATGGTCTTGTATATCACTATCTTGGCCTTTCGGGACACATTTCTATTTCGGAGGGTTGCGCTCAACGCCCAAAGACATCTGTTTGCTGCAGCAATTCTATTTATAATGTCTTCTCTTATTTCATTTTTGGACGTTAGCGTAGCTCCTAAATACTTAAAACTTTTCACCCCCTCAAAACTGTGCTGTGAAGCCTGCAGGTTGCCATACCTTCTTGCCCTTCTTGTGGTTACTAAGTACTTCGTCTTGAGCTCATTTACCTTTAGACCAAACGGTGCAGCACCACTTTCCAATTCGGCGAATGCATCCTTTAGAGCTCCAGCAGACCTTGCGATGATAGCCACGTCATCCGCATATGCCAGATATTGGACCGTTCTATTATAGATAGATCCACTTGTACTCGTGGTGCTGTTGTTACGTACGGCCATTTCCAGTACTAAATTAAACAGCACAGGCGACATTGGGTCACCCTGCCTTAGGCCCTGGCTTATAGGGAAGGAACATGACAGCTCCCCTTGCACCATCACCTTAGCAACTGTGTGACTTAAGGTCATTCTAATCAGTCTTATAATTTTAAATGGGACACCCAATACTTTGAGGCAGCTCACAAGTCCCACACGGGATACAGTATCATATGCCATGGCAAAATCCAAATACAGCTGGTGGAGGTCTAGATTATTCTCATAGAACTTTTCTAAAATCGATCTCATAGTGAAAATGTGGTCAGTAGTTGACCTTCCTTTACGGAATCCGCACTGGTATTCACCCAAAACCTTTTCAGCACTTATATTTATTCTTTCAGACAGGATACTAGCAAAGATCTTATACACTGTACCATAAAATAAGTCTAGGAATTATGATATTGAAGGCCTTTCCTTCCACAATCAAAAAATACTCTCAAAAAAAAGATCTAGAAAGTGTCGCAGTGAATAAAGGAATTGGAAAAAACAAATTATTCTGTAAGCGCACAAATAGAAACTAACATTTAAAGCAAAGTATTTCACCTTGTTTAGGGACAACAAGCAAAGTAAATAATAGAAATGCGTAGAAAATATTAACATGCAACTAGGTTGCTACTACCTAGGCAATATCAGGGCTAGAAGGCTGAGTAGTTAATATTTAAGTCACGAGATAGAGCTCACTTCCTACATCAGCACTAGCGGTGTCATTGCAACCAGTAAGAGGTTAGTACAAATTGATATTTTGGTCAAGTTTCTAAGTGGAACAGAATTGCTAACAATTTATAGAAAAAAATTAACAAAGAAAAATTATTACTCATTTAAATTTTACAAAATTAATTTTAGCGATTAGGCGCATGGAACTGACTGCGAATCACTAGTTGCTCCAAATAGTTTTGCTTCGTTGGAAAATTTTAATAGTAAAGTAGTGCTTCTGATGTACATCGTTATTCTAAATCAGCAAACCTCGAATATATAGTGGTATGATAACCAGGGTTACAATGCTCCAGGAGAAGTAGGTTCTTTTAGTTGGGCACCAGGTCAAATGAGAATTTTGGGTTAAAAAAAAACATGGACAAGCTGGCTAAATCGGGAGTCTTACTCCCCACCATCAGTCGGTCCCAAACTAGCGATTGTTAGCGTATTGGTTGACACTTTTGTGTCGGGCGTGGCTGGCCACTCAGCATTCATTCTTTGGATAAGCTCTGTGGGTTTTCAATAGGCCAGAATGTTGATTTGTATCCGTCTAGGGGTGTTATTGGGGTGCTATGCACCTCGCACGGATCTTTCAGGCACTTGGTTGGTTCCCACACTGTGTCCATTGCGATCTGGAGACACCCCTACAGTACGGAGTTCATGCGCTTTCCTTTATTTAGAAATGATCTACTGAATTGTGAGATAAGAAGAAACAGTTATCCATTTTATGACGAATTGTTTGGGATGTGATGAGACTGGTTCATGATCTTTGGTTGGAATAGGTGAATGATGAAGAAGTTTAGTTTGTTTTCGCTTAAGGTGTTACACGATTTATTTAGGCAGTTATGAATGTTAAGAAGGGTTCATCTCCGGACTGGATTGTGGGCCCAGAGGAGCTTTTCCCTTCTCACTGATGAATAATAATTCATCAAGAATAATTATGGTTGTTTAATAATATATAGTAATAATAAAAATTCTCTGAAGCAATTATAATTAAATACTCCACACAGGAAAAATTGGAGGATTCCGTGAACTCCCATTCCACTCTGGACACTCCTTGTATCTTATTATTTCACTATAATATTTCTTCGATAAAGATTAAAACAATTTTTTCTTCCTCTTCATTTTGGATTCTCTTTAGAATAAATAATGGCATTTAAGAGAAACTCCTCAGGTTCCTCCATAACTTGCGCAAGGAACGAGCATGCTATTCGTAGTACCTACCATTCCAGTTCTTTTCGGTGTTCTAATGTCAGAATTGATACTAGTTTGACTTGATTATACCGTCATTGAACCTCATAAAACTGGACATAATAGCTGATGTTATAATAAAATAACTGCTACGATTGTTATTTATCAGACGAATAGAAAATGCAAGATGTAGAGAGTAGATAAGTTGGTTAAAAATTTGTACAAGCAAGGAGAAAGTAGTTAGGACACAAAGGAAGAAAAATGCTACATGTGTGACGGAGGGGATTCTTTATCCTCATCGATCATACCCACCCTCAACTATCAAACACTTCTCCTCTCAAATTCCCAATTCCCATATCTTCTCTTTCTTCTGAACTAAATATTTTTTAAAGTATAAATTTTTGTTTTGTTTTGTTATAGTTAGATAAATACAAACACAACAAATTTGCTGATTATGGTGTGCCTTTGTGATTAGTAACTGACAATAAGTCTCAACTGTCAGTATGTTAGTTTGGTAAAGCTTCCACGGACAGATATTGCGTCATAGATCAGATCTGAAGGTCATTTCCCACCACGCCTAAGGTGGCCTAATAATAACAATTCTACCACCTCCTTCTTCTTCGACTTCTCTCTCACTCTAAATATATATATATATATATATTAAAGAATTCCAATAATGATGATGAATTTAATTTGCATATGAAAGTTGTTTGAACTGGGAAAACAGAGAAGTGAGGGAGAAATAGTCAGGCGCTTGGTTGAGCACAGCAACTTCAGAATGTTGCAGAGATACTGAGGCACCAACCACTTTCATTGCCGCGGCAGTTAGTATGAGCGCGATCTGGCAGTGAAATTTCGGCAACTAACGGCACTTGATTTCTTTTACACTTTTTTTTTTTTAACTTTATGTTTCCCCACATATTTTTAATTTACATCCGCCAAGTTGTCGCCTATCCATAGCACTCTGGCGCTATGAATATCAGACCACATTTTAATAATAATAATAAAAAAAAAATCCATTTTGGGCATAAATCAACAAGTCTACAGTCTGTTTCGGGAAGGATAAAGAGAAAGTTTCTCTATGAATTGAACTGTTTGTGAGTTTTAGATTTCTCTCGTTTTAAAAATTAAACATAGAATCACGATGATAACAACAATATTCCGTAGCAATGGGAACAGCTAAAGAAACGTTATGGCAGCGCAGAAGACTGTTCCTGAGGAAGCACTAAAACAACAATAATTCCATAAATATTTATAACCTTCGTTGTTTTAATTTTAAAGCAGAATTTGAATTAATAAAAATGATTGATTTACAATCAAATATACCATCATTCTTGTTCAATAGAAAATCAATTGAATCAGACTGTTAAGTCAATAACTGACTTAACTAAAGAACAGAAACTCGTCAGTTTTAGTTATCATTATTTAAATATTTATATTACTACGAATGCTAGAGATAAAGAAGCTGATCTCCTATGTTTAATTTTTTCGGCTAAAACAATAATGGCTGTATGTCCAGGCAAAAGAGATATGTAAATGTGATCTTTAAAGATTTCATCCTAGCGACCTCACTCTTGCCTCACTATGAAATATGGGGCAAGTTATTAAGTAAAAATGATACTGTGTTAATTTATAAGAATCAAATACGGAATTTGTAAAATTTTAAAAATTAAACTGAAACTGTTATACCTGAAAAGATTGGATAGGTGATAAACTCCTCCGTGTTCTCTCTTAAAAAACATATTTCCAAGGTTGTACATATTTCCAAGATTTTTTTAGAGATAAAGAATATTGGATTGAATTTGTCTTTTGATGCTCTTAAATTTGATCATTTGTATAAAGTGATTATTATTTCTTTAAGATAAAGCTGGCCGAATCATGAAGTGACGCTTTGAGAAATCAGTTATGAGAGATGTAAATAATATTCGATTAAACAAAATCACTTGAAGGGGCTTAAATGAAGGTATATTCATGGATGACTTTTGTAAGTCGGTTAATAGAAGTAACCGAATGAAATGAATTCGAAGGATGCCCTGTTTATTGTTCGATATGGTGGTCACCAAGCCAACGTCTTCGCAGCCTACGAGAAGGGTTTGACTGGAGCGGATTAAAAGATTATGATATGGTGAGCTTTTGGAGTGGAGTTTGATCTGGGCAAGGTCAGAAACAAATAGGATTCGCAGGTTAGATTGCTGATATAAAAAGGTGCATGAGTGGTAGTTCGAAGGATTTTTGTATGGAGGGTTTGGATCCTGTTTAGGTTCGAACGCTTTGCTGTTCCGTATAGTTTAAGTCAGTAAGTTCAGGAGAGGTACAAATACTTTATGTTAAAGAGCTAAGTACAGTCTTTTCTTGTTTGCAAGAGTCAGTTTTGATCGTTTGTCAAGTATTCTCTTGATTATTTGGTATCTCTGCTTAAATTCAAGTCGTTTGAGTCTAGTACGCGGATCGCTTGCCAAAGTTAAGTCCAAGATATAGGAAGTCAAGAGTAGTAGAATTTTATGGATAGAAGAAATAATTAATTAGAACAGTTGTAAGAAAAATTGTGGAACGTACGTTCCAAAATGGTTAAACGGCTATCAACTAACTAGAAGAAAAGATTGTCAACTTTTTCAGTTACAATGCAATGAATTTCTAATTAATCTAAATTCTAGTTCGCAGCTTAAATAACAAAAAGAAAAACTTCTTTTCTGACCATTTTTCCTGTAATTTCTAATTTCTCCTGCTGAAATTAGTTTCTTACACATTATATAGATTATTCTGAAAAAGTTATTTTTACTGATTTTTTTTTTTATCGTATCGCGAATTTCCCTTTTTTCCGTTAATTAAGCAGACAAAGTTCTTGGTGAGAAGGAGGAGGCGCTATCCCCTGGAATACGCACTTTCTTCAGCACTATCACACGCTTTCTCTTATTGGTGAAGAGTGTTACAGCCATTGTGTATTGATACTCTTAACAATGGTCTGCTACTCTTGTTAAATTCACTATCACTGTAACAATACATATCAACTGGAAATATGCGCTCTTAACACACTATTATTAGGCAATTTTATGCTTGTTTACAACTTTAATACTTTTGAAACCAGATGAAATATTAAAATTGGACAAAATTTTTGCGCAAAAAGAGATTTAAGAGTTTAAAATCCAATCTAATTAAAATATTTAATCATTATTTATAATTTATATTTATTTGTTTGTTTGCTATAAAACTATAAATGTAGCCTGGCATCAAATGAGTTAGTTTAATAAATTTAAGATAAAGTCAAGTAGAAACAGCTCAATTATTTGGTCAGATAAATTTGCTTTATTTAAATTTCAGAAAAAAAATTGGCAAAAAATTGTTTAGGCACAAAACATGGATAAAATTCCGTCTGATAGAAGTGACTCTGATTAAATAAATATTTATTTGACATAAATAAAAAATTGAAATAATCAGCCAGATTATTGTAAAATACTAAATCAACAAATTAATTAAAACGTTCTTTATCATTTAAATATATAATTAAATTCTCAAATTAAAAATTTTCTGAGTTTAATACACTTAAACGAAATAATGTCTGCTAGTCCCAACGTTCAAAAACTAAACCGCCTGTTGTTCCGAAAAAAACCTGTTCACCAAAATATTTACTGATAATTCTAAAATCGGACATCCAGCCATGTTATAAAACGAGTTATCACTTTCATTTAAATTGCTCCATGTAGCTTTGTATATGTTGTCGTTCCACCAGGGATTATAATTAAAATTCATTAGTTAACATCTTTAATTTGCCTCAAATCTATTTGTAAATGTCGTTTTTTTTATCTTTTACCATTTAAATGAAAAAAAACAAAAACTAGACCAACAACGTGGCTATCCTGACGCCTTGAGTAGGCAGCAATGCAGTGAGAGTTAGCTCACGAAGGATAAACAATTGAGGAGTACCAACAATCTAAAGATGTTTAAGAAATATATAATGAGCTGCTAAGTAGCAATATAGTTTCAATTTAAATTAGTATCAATTTGAATATCTGGGTTCTTTTGGACAATATTTAAAGAAAATAATATTTAGTGAGAAGAAATTGGAAGGAACTTGGGAAACCAAATGGGAAATGGATGGAAAACCTTTCTCCTTTTCACTTAACGAGGCCAGACGATAGCAGTAAACTTACGCATTACTAGCTAGCTTTATATACGGTATATAGCTAGAATTTATGCGAAATATATAATCAAACTAAACTACGAGTGAAGTATTAAATTTAATGACGTAATCTCCAGAATATTACATAACTAACAACGGCAAATATGAATGTAGGCGGGGCTTACATCTGTACGCACCGTTTCAATTATATCTAAGTATATGTACTCAAATTGATATAAAAGAGCGTATTAATGACCTTGTATGAATAATGTTTTAGTTAATCATTTATCATGACAACATTTTCGTTTCCAAAAATACTACCAATATTATATCAACAGTTTGACACAATATCATTTGAAGTACAAAAATATTGAAGGAGGTACGATCGAAGAAAAACTGAAGGATTAAAGAGGTTTCTAGATCCGATTTCCGGTCTTTTAATGAGAAGCGTCCTCCTCTATAATAACACTTGTTTGGACATTCTTACAGCCATAAACTATTACTTCATTTCTGCTGGGAGACCAGTTTTGATTTCAAACTCATAAGCGCAAGAATGGCTGTAATTTTTTTTGCGTCCAATAAAAGGTTTTAAAATAAATTTTTTACTCTAACTTTCTGATTACGGGAATAACATTTTTTAGTATGTTTATGGTAAGTCCGTTAAGTTTAAAAATAACTAATTGAGACGATATTCTTCATGAACGTTGCAGAGATTCCATGACTGGTAGAATATTTGCCAGAAATAAAATAATTTAGGTAAACAGTAAAAGCGAACCAAAATCTAATGTCCTGAAGATTTATTTGCTAGTTCTTCTATATTTATTAATGGAAAAGAGGACTACAAAGGAATAAGCCATATGTTTACTTCGTCACTGAGTATCTATCCTTGACTCTTGAACTTAACGTAGTGTCAGTAAAAGCGAAGTTGCTGCTGTTAATGCAACTCTTCACTTTGATACTAACAACAGAATTTATTCCCGAATAACGTAATCAGAGATTTTGCCGAAACCTTCTTTTATATGTACGAGGGTCGTTTGAAAAGTCCGTGCAAAGTCAGAGAGATAGCACCACTGGCGCGTATCGAGGTTATGTTTAGTTAGTAGCATCTCTTGGAAGAACACACACCAAGTTTCAGCCAGATCGGTCTATTTCTTTGTGTTTGGCATTCGTTTGAATCGAGGAAGTCGAGTGATTTTCAAAAAATGGACGAAAAAGAATTTCGTGTGTTGATTAAACACTACTTTATGAAAGGCAAAACGCCTCAGGATACTAAAGAGAAGCTTGATAAACATTATGGTGACTCTGCACCTTCGATTAGAACAGTTTATAAGTGGTTTCAAAATTTTCGGAGTGGCCATATGGGCACAAGTGACGCTGAACGTTCTGGACGCCCTGTTGAGGTTACTACTCCAGAAATCATTGATAAAATCCATGATATGGTGATGGATGACAGAAGAGTGAAGGTGCGTGAGATTGCTAGTGCTGTGGGCATCTGGAATGAACGGGTACATAATATTTTGCAACAACATTTGGACCATGACAAAGCTATCCGCAAGATGGGTGCCGCGATTGCTCACGCTTGACCAAAAACGAAATCGTGTGAAGTGTTGCTAGGACGGTTTGCAGCTGTTCCAGAAGAATCCGCAGGACTTTAAGCGTCGTTTCGTCACTGTGAATGAAACATGGATACATCACTACACTCCTGAGACCAAAGAACAATCTAAACAATGGGTTACCAAGGGGGAATCTGCGCCAAAAAAGGCGAAGACCGTTCCTTCGGCCGGAAAGATTATGGCGACTGTCTTTTGGGATTCGCACTCATCGACTATCTGGAAAAGGGTAAAACTATTACAGGTGCATATTATTCATCGTTATTGGACCGTTTGAAAACCGAGCTGCAAGAAAAACGCCCACGATTGGCCCACAAAAAAGTCCTTTTCCATCACGACAACGCACCAGCTCACACCTCAGCAGTTGTGGTCACAAAATTAATGGAAATAGGGTTCCAACTCGTTTCAGATCCCCCCTATTCTCCAGACTTGGCTCCCTCGGACTACTATTTCTTCCCCAATATGAAGAAATGGCTGGCGGGAAAAAGATTTTATTCAAACGAGGAGGTGATTGCAGAAACGAATGGCTATTTTTCAGACTTGGACAAATCCTATTATTCGGAAAGGATCAACAAACTAGAGCAGCGTTGGACGAAGTGTATAAGCCTAAAAGGAGACTATGTTGAAAAATAAAAAAGGTTTACCCCAAAAAATTAAGTAGTTTTTATTTTTGCACGGACTTTTCAAACGACCCTCTTATGTTAATAAACTTATAGAAAGAATCAGATTCTTATTGTGGCAACCATCTTAGACAAATTTGTGTCAGTTTATCTTAGATTAGAAAACGATAATTTATGCTAAGCGAGATATTCATATGATATTAAATGATATAAAAATCAATAGAAATTACCGCGTACTGATGCACTATATACCAAATAAAAAATCTTCTTAATTAATCCCATCTTGAATTAATTCAAGATTGCAAAAATATAAGGAAGAAATAATTTTATTCTATACTGCAAGCGAATGCAGAATGGTTTCTTAAATTGTTATTTTACTTTATATCTTTTTTATCCATTATTCGCAGTAAACTGTAAATGATAAATACCGCAAATCAAAGCACCAACTCTGTCGATTCACAGTACCTCAAAGCACTAATAGTGAATATAGAGGAAAATTACACAAAAAAAACAACAGTTTATCACGGATTGCAGGATACTTTATAAGGAAAAATCAATAATTGTTCTAATTGTTCATTTTGAAAGACATCAAATCACCCAAGTAGTTGCCCTGCATAGTGCTGCTATCTCGAGAACAGTTATTGCTCTAGTTAGGAACTTCGTTTTGATTTTCGTTTAGATTATTAAATCTTAGTATAATAATGCTTTAATTATGATAACTTGCAGGTAAATTTTAAATGTCAACGTCAAAAATTGAAGTGAATAAGCTAAAATATTACAAAGTAATTTCAGATAAAAGGAATCAATTACAATAATGAAAAAAAAGCAGACACTGGTAAGCCTTGCATCCTTGGAGAATACGCCGTTGAAGTCAATTTTTCCCTGTACTGCATCAGTTCTAGATTGATCTCCAAATTACTCTTAACGAATTATTTATAAGAATAAAGATGCCACTATTTCTAGGGCTCTTTCTGTCCAATCAATGGTATTCCTGACACATCCACCTTCTCCTTATTCCTTCATGCGGTATATTTTGCTACACACCATTACAAGGCAAACATCTCGTACACTTAATTTTTAATTTATTAGTTGTAGCGTTCATCAATTATGAAATCTTTGACTAGTAAAATTAAGTAAATAGTTATTTGTAATTGACCATGAGCTAAAATTTTCATCATAACCGGTAAACAATGGGGGAGAGAAAATTATTTCCAATTTCATAACACCCCCCACTGATAGATATAGAAAATATTTTTTTTTAAAATAAAAATAAGTGGACAGAATGTGTGTCTTAAGACCAAAACAATTTTGGGAATCAGGTTCTTATCTTTTTAAACATAACTACAGAAAAAAAAAATAAAATGAACACAAATGACCATACAAACTTCAGTTTTCAAGGATGCTGCTTTGTTATCGCAATTTTTTATGAATAGAAAATTATTACCTCCTTTTATTACATGGTAAATTAACGAAGTTCATTACACCTTAACTATAATTCTATACACATTATTAACTTTACACGCAATCAGGAGAAAGCTACCTCTTGGAATTCGGACTAATGAAAACTTTTACTTAGAAAATATAATAAATTTTAATTCAATAAACTCACAATTTGCCCAAAAAGAGCATTTTTTTCTCTCTCTTAACTTTCATTTACAGAAAGCAATTTTCTTTTTGCGTCATTTCTGTAGCATAAAACAAGAATTCTATTTTGATCCTCTTTTCACTGTAGATGTTTCTAAACTTTATTGCAGATGAGTCTTTAACACCTTATCACTTAACACTTGTCCTTATCACCGCATTAGGATTGCCTGCGTTCCTTCCCCTTTGTTTTTGGTGGAACCGCCCGTCTTGTACAATCAATCAAATCCTTATCACCTTAACACCAGATCACTCTAGTTTCCTTCACTTCTAAGTTTCTAATAAAATCCTTCGATAAAATTTGGCTCATCTTAAATTATCAGCAGGAATCTCTTTTCCAGTGCCTACTGAAGTCTGCCTACCAAAGTGGAGGTTGATGTGTTTTTGGAATTTAGATAGATTCTACGAGGGTTGGCCAGCCTATCCGTGCCACTATGACCCAGAGAGACCATAGTGGCACCCACTAATTAGAGCACCTCCTGTTTTGTTTGAATAGGCTTAAATAGCCTGGTGAGAGGTGATGTCAAAATAATATCGTAAACATGTGATATTTTTTATAAATAGATTGTCAGGCAAAGCTTCACATACTGCTGTGTATTGTACTTTCACGATATAAGAGGCTCTATTCTTATTTAGTAACATAAAGTTACATTGTTGCACAGAATGTATGAGATTGCTTTTCTTGTAATAGAAACTAGTATATCGAAAAGTCGTTTGTTATTATTACCGTTATTTATATTATGATTACTTTATTATCATTATTACTATTTTATTAATTATTATTATTATTAGTATGATATGTGCAGAGCTCTAGAAAGGCAGAGTAACCAAGTGAATAGAGACACTATGGAGACAACATGCGTACACGCTCTCCCTTCTCCTCCTATCGTCTCTCTAAATATTGAAACTTAAACGTGACTAACAAACCCGGAAATCACAAATTCCACCATCTTTCTAATTTGACCCCAGTTGATAGAAGGATATCCGACTTCTTTACATCTTTCTCTGATTCTTGGAGAGACGCTGATTAATACGTTTCTTATAATTTTCGTTTGTTTTTTGAAATTAAAAAAAGAATAGTTACTCAATAATTAGTTATTTATTTATTTTTATTACTTTTATGATCTTATTAGATAGGCGTTAATGTTTTTATCATCTCCTTTTTTTCAAAATTGTAAAAGTTTAATATCTTTGTAACATTTGAATCACAAATATCTTCTTAAATCTTTATTACGTGCTTTTCTACTCAGAGTGATGTTTTTAACAACTTCTTCAGTCAAATAAAGAGCCTATCATATTTTGACAAGTGACAGATAAAATACTAACTAAATTTTGGAGCTTAGAGCTTATGTTACAATTACCTGAACATTGTAAAATGGTTGTAGCACAATCCAATTTTGGACGCTTTTATCTTTATAACGGTCTTGCTGGATTCCTTAGGTTGTGCACTGTTATTTTGTATCATCTGCTATTTTGTTAGACTAGTTTCTTCTATTTTAGATTTTATTTTTTTCAAGAATAAAAAACCAAAAAAGGGATTTTAAATCAAACTGAAAATTACATTTTATTTAAAGTTTTAGCTACTTATAGTGGGAAAATTGGCAATATTCATATTTTTTAATAAAAATCTGAATTATTTTTGTTTTTTGTATAAATAATTTATGCGCATCATTAGTTTTATATAAATGTTTAATGGACTACTCCAAATTATGATGTATTTAAGATGATAAATAAGGAATAAATCAGCTTCCAAAAGTTTGTATCACAAAACATTCCTGTTCAAAACTGGCGCATTACCGTGGGTGTGGAAGACGTGCTCCAAGAACATTTTATATCTCTTACTCCTTAATTTGGAGATCGCCTAATCTTATTGCAAGATAATATCTGATAGAAAACTCAAATGTATCAAATAAAATGTTAATTTCGCTCGCTTAGAGGCTAATTATGGCTGGAAAATAGTTATTTATTTAACAAGTGCGGAAAGTAGTACTTTTCCTCACGCGAGGCAGGGTTTGCACGCACGAGCGAGCGAAGCGAGGCGAGTGCAAGTGCAAATTGCCGAGTGTGAGGAAAATACTTTACACTCGAGTTAAATATTATATTTTTTCTGCAACCATTAGATTTATTAACTAAAAAAATTAAAAATTTCATTTTTACAGTCTACAAAAAGTAATTTATTTATTATAAACATTTATTGTTATATTACAATTATTTACATTACTTACGTATTTACATTACTTATTACATTTTCTGCTGTTTCTTTTATTGATGGAGGAGTGTTTTCTAAACAGGAATCACTAGAATCCATTTTAAATTTCTATAAGGTAACACTATAACCTTTTTAACTGTTATAATTAAAAATATCTAATTATTTATTGAACTATTATTTTTATTTCTATATTCCTTTCAATTTTTATTTTATCGTTTAATATTCGTTTTTTTAATTATTTAGTTACGTTAAATAAGCTTATTAGAGTTTTACCGAAAATATTTATGTTAATAACAAAATTCTTATATCAAGGAAGCACAATAAAGTTTTTCCACTCACTAGTGAGGAAAGTGACACTAATGGGAATTTTTCCCCACTAGTGTGGGAAGTTGGGCATTACACAGCTGATTTTAATTGAGTAATGAGAACATGGTTGCAGAAAAATATATTTTTTTTTATTTGACTACAGATAATTTATTTTTCGTTTGCCATGTTTTTAGTTTCAATTATTGTTTGAAACCATTTTACTTACTCTCTA
This sequence comes from Rhodnius prolixus, assembly GCF_049639745.1. Classification (NCBI taxonomy): domain Eukaryota; kingdom Metazoa; phylum Arthropoda; class Insecta; order Hemiptera; family Reduviidae; genus Rhodnius; species Rhodnius prolixus. The sequence continues at coordinate 22,047,470 of NW_027411592.1, forward strand.
GAATCGAAATAAACTGTTCATATTTTTATTTTAAACTTTTCGCAATATTAATGAGCAAAATAAACAGTAGAAAGAGTTAGCGACATCTTTAAAAAAAAAAGAGGAAAGGTCCCGTTAAACTTCCGTCAAAAGAACTGGTCAACTAAAGATAATTCTTTATCCTATAAAATAATTGGAGGGAGTGGACAATAAACTTTAGGGCGAAAGAGAGAGAAATAGTTTAAAGAAGACAAGGAGAGAGGGAAGACCATTGCGCCATTCAAGAGGGTGTGGCTATTTAACTCGGTCCACGCAACATACAATTTGTAACACAATTTTGGTCTTAACTTCAACCTATTCTAGCTACATATTTATAAAACTAACTACTAAGTTTTACCAGATTGGCGTTGAGTTTTAAGGACAATTTTAGTGAAAGCTTATGGTTCTGTGTTTCCTTTGTTTGATTTGATGTCGGAAACTAAAGTGAGGCCCCCCTTTTAGACCTTCTAATGTCAATTGTCCCGACAAAATATTTTAAAATAAATGAGATAGTCTTTGATGTGTTGAAGTTTTGGTTTTAAGACAATAATGTTGCAGGTATATAGGAAGAATTTCAAAAAAAAGGAATACCACTTGAACTCGAGAAGTAAAAGAACAGTATAGAAGCAACGTTCCGATTGCAGAGATAAGTTACAACTATTTGGGATTAATGCACTCATAAGGCAATCAACAACATCGCCCACGCACACGATGCGAAATCCTGACATCCAAGAAAGGGAACTTGTGGCTTATCCCCTTACTCGCAGCTTTCAATTTTTACTTAAAATTTTGATTTATTTATATTTTTGAATATAAATATATTATTCATGTTTTAAAAAATTAATAATAATAATTTTATTGTTAAAGTAATACAAATAGTTCGTGGATAGAGTAGAGGGACGGACTATTTGATGGAAAAAGCTGTACCCCTTGCAACTATTCATGAGCTATTGCTGTCAGAGAATATCTTTCCTGTGATGATATCCAAGGCTATTCATGACTGTTAGCAAACTCTTGAGTCGCCTGGTTACCTCTAGGAGATGGTAAAAAGACTTGATTATCATCAGCTGCAGCTTGGTCACAAAGTTCTTGAGAATGGATTAGGTCTTAAACTAGCGATAGCCATGTCCACCATAATTTATTGGCCGGATTTTGTCTCTTACTATATTCCCGGTCGGAGTCATCTCATAAAGCACGATGTTGAAAAGTAATATTAATATAAAATAATATTAATTGATGTTAAGAATTAGATTAAGTATAAACCCATATTTTTATTTATATTGCTGAAAATTATTAGAAAATGACGAAAAATAATGACTTCCAGTAAGAAGAAGAAACGTAAATTTTGTAGACATTCTAGAATATAAAAAATAATTGTCTTTTTAAATACTAAGAATACTATAGGCCAACAAAAGTCTACGAAATCTCACAGATTTAGCAATGAAGTTGTAAACATTGTACACTTGAACTTTGATAATTCATGCAAGCACTGTCTCCAATTTACAGTTTTAAGTCGAAAAAGATATTTGTCTCTAAACATTCAAATAATAATACTTGTGTTTTCTTCATTTGTTTTTCTTAGTTTACAAATTTCTGATTATACTAATACACAACCTCCAAACAGATTGTTACAAAAAGTAATATATTTTTTGCTCTTTTAATATATGTGATACGTAATATAATTTACCCATATTTTAATATAAATTCTCTTCATATTCTAAAAAAAGTACATTATGTTTGCGAGAAATAACAAATTACAGCTAAAAATACGAGACTGAACACAATTAGCATAACTGATCTCTTCTGCACTGACATTTACTTCCGCGCCAAGTATTTGTTTGCACATTTCAAATTCTTGATATCGGAAAAATAGTGATCTATTTTCAAACATAGCAAGTTTTCTATCCTAGATATGAATATGGAGTCTCGAATAGATCTTCATAATCTGCAACTTTCAAGAAAAGGAACTGCGCAGCAAAAAGGTAGAGTTTCGTCAATTGAGTCACTCACATCAACATTCTAAAAAGAGGAAGAAGAAAAACTGATGTCGAACAGAGTGCATCGAATCCATTACTTACTTCCTTAAAATAAATAAAGCTCTACAAAATTTCAAATCCTGGCAAAGTTTTTAGTTTGCTTTATGTCCTTTTTTGATAGATTATTGATCTGAATGCTGTTTTAAAATTTTAGCCAATTTTTGGATGGCGTCGGACCAGTCATTAACTTCGCTCTTAAGTATGCAAATGCATTTTTATTAACTTACAATTCAAGTTAAATAATCAAGGACGAGGAGATTATTTTAAAAGTGTAAATGTTAAGTATAAAAATGCGCCTTAATTTTGTCAAAACTTAATAAAGTAAAATATAATATAAAACTTTTGTATTCAGCGAGTGGTGATTTACAAGGACAGAAAGAAATAAATAGATTCATCAGTGGAAAGTGTAGTGCTAAACGGATGTGAGACCTGGTTCCTTAAAACTCCAGGAAATGAAGAGCGCTAAAATAAAGGAAGAGATCAGCAAAAGACTCTCGATTGAGAAACAGATATTCAGCAATTTTAGAGGGTCTGGAAGTGGATCAGAATATCTGATTGTTCGGATCAAAAAGCGAGCTCTCATATGGGATTGCCATCTGCTAAGTAAGTTAAAAGAAATCTGACCAAAGAGATGTTTACGGTGGCCCCTTTAGATGAAGAAGAAGAAGAAGAAGAAGATATTAAGACCTTGACTGGAATCTAGGCCAACCAGAAGGTGATCTGGCCTGATCTGATCTTTAGAGAGAACATTGCATGAACAGAGACGGTGAAAAATTGATAGGATTTGATCAGATGCAGGCAATCTTAAAGAAGAAGCCTTTGAACAAAACAAAAAGTTGTAAGTATTCACTCATTGTTTTGCCTCAAAGGCTTCTATCTCGACAAAAGAGCACTCTGGTTGATACACTTTTGATTTGATCAAAATCCGGGTATCAAAGCGGTTACCACAAAAACAACGTTTACAGATATTTTGTTTCACAAAAAAACAAAACACCTTTGGACTTCCTATTTATCCAAATCTTTTATAATTTTATCCAAATTTCGTGCATCTTAAAAAAAATAAAAATAAATTTTAGACAACTACGAAAATATTGACGCTTTTACGAACCTTCTTCTCGCAGAAATAAGAGAAACTAAAAAGCTAGAAATGGATACAAAAGACTTAATACCTGATCTGTAGAGCAGAACTACCATGGTACACCATTTAAAGAATATATTCTTTTAATTAATTATACTAATGAATTAATTTTATGCATTTTTTAAGAGAAATTCCGTTATCTGTGTTTGTACGCATCTTTATTGGAGCATAAGTTTTTGTTTGTTTGTTTTTTTTTACATATAGGCAGACGTGGTGTCGAAACCTGACCGGTGTTCGAGTTAAAAAGCTCTTACTTTAGAAGTGAAAGGCTTAGTAACAATAGTATCCATTTGCTCTTTACATAATGTAATGCTCCACATGAGCCACATGTTCTACGTTTTTTCTTATAACCTTCCCTCTCTGTTACAATTCACTAATCTAAGAAATAATTAGATATCAATAGGAATTTAGATTACTGTTCCCGCCTTTCCCAGTGCAACCCCATTGAGATTGCAGCTCTTTAAAATTTAATAATTGAAACTATTGAAGAGGACTGCAGCAGCTTTAATGGAAGTTTCACTTCAAACAAAAACCCTATAGTATAATAAATAAAACTTTTACATTATTTTTTGAAAAAAGTGAAATTAAACGCACACTGGAGGGGATGGCTAGGAAGAAGTGGGGCGGAATCTTAAACCCCCGGTGAGTAGGGGACTAATTAATTTTCATTGTCATGAAACAGTTATCGTTTCCACTTTCTCCCATGATATAAGTAGGAACTGTGATCATTTTACTGGGTACCATCTTTTGCTGGTAAGAGAATCTATTGTGATACCAAGTTTTCAAGATTCGAATTTGGGTTGGCGCAGAAAATAATAGTTTTCAGGTCGCTCAGTCCGAATAAGTCATTTTTTTTAATGAATTTGATTTTGTAAACAAAGTATCACGAATTGATGAAGAGGTCTCGAAATCTATATTGTATTTGGTAACCATTGAGGGATCTGTCAGTAATAAGTGATAACAAAATTCCTTTTGGGCGTCGACAGAATTTTTCGGAATTTAAGTCATCATATTCAATGAATTATTGGAGAAAAATTGTGGCTTTACCATCTCGAATATTTTCCAAATATTATTTGGCTCTTATAATGCTTTAAAATAAAGCACCTGCATTCGTATCCAAAGTTGTCAAATTAATTGCCATACGAAAAACCACTGATTTCTCGCTTTTCTTAATTCAAAAGAGAGAGTTCTATGTACTTTTAGAATTTATAATATTCATTATACAATACAAACTTACACAGTAGTCTTACAGATTGACGTAAAAGAATTTAATTTTGTAAGACAACTTTTACAAGATTTTTAGCAGGAATTTGCAGCCGCAACTTATTCAAGCTCGACATGCAGGTAATTTTGCAGTGCTGCACATGCGATAAGCGTATTGTACATGAAGAAGTCCAAACCTACAACAGGAACCAAAAAACTACTTCCGTACCAAGACCTGGCAACTTGTAGCAATGTGAATATTTCAAAAAAAAAAAAATTGTTGATAAAGCAAGTATTAAAACGAATTTAGAACAATTTAGACATCAAGCACGTTTTGAATCCTTCTAACGGACCTGAGCCATCGAGAAAATCATCGATAGGTGAAACTAAATCATAGAAACCAAACAAATTATCTCTCTATTTTCGCTTACAACTTTGACGATCTAAAAAGAAAACCGAAAAATTTGAAATTCGTTGAGTATGTTGACGAATTCAATGTGCATTATTTAAAAACCGTCGTCTCTGCCAGCTACAAGGAAGAGATTAAAGTAGAAGTGTTAGGGGAGGTAGCAAATAACAATAATAATTGACATTTTTAGTGCAAATACCACAAAAATTATTACATTTTTGTTCAAAAAATTATAAAGAGAAAACGTTTTAATTTAAAAACAAATAGTAAGGAAGAATTTTAATTTAATTTGTAATATTTTAATTTTATTTAGGTGTATTTTATTAATTTTTTTTTGTTTTGCGTTTATTTATGCTACAATCAGCGCGTTAGCGCTATAAGTAACAGTGATAACCGAGTAACAAATGATAAGTAACGAGTGGAGAACTTACCCAGTGGTAATACTCCAAAATATTAGATGGTTAGTCACTCTCTTCAATGGAGAGATCACGAGGCCACTGTCTCTTAAGGCGTCTTGTCGGGTTATCAGGAAGAGTTCTTGAAGAAAGATTTTTAGCTAGAGGATTTATATGAGATTGCAGGTTGAAGTGGAGTTTTCTGTATCTTGTTTTAGCAACTTGTGTGACAAAAGGAATGTTAAGGTCAGTGTGTATAGTCAGGTTGGAAACATAAAATGGAGCGTGTACAATAGTTCGAAGTATTTTAGATTGTAGAGATTGAATCCTTTGGAGATTGGAGCGTTTGGTTGAACCCGACAGCTCCATTCCATAGGCCCAGATGGGTTTCAAAATAGAAGTATAAATTAGTCTTTTGTTGTCCAGAGAGAGTTTTGTTCTGTCGTCTAAGAGTCTTTTAAGTAGACGATAGCGTCTGTTCAGTTCTGTTCTTTTAAGTCTAGTGTGGGGGTTCCAAGAAAGCCTTCGGTCTAAGTAAAGCCCAAGGTAGCGGGCAACGTTTACTACTGGTAGAGGTGTTAGGTTATAGATAACTGGAGGAAGAGTAATGCGACGAAGAGTGAAGGTGATATTTTGAGACTTGCTTTCATTAAGTTTAATAGCCCATCTCTTGAACCACTGTTCTAATGAGGACTGTAGATTTCTGTGAGCTGTTTATTAATATTTGCTTTTTATTTCCCTTTTATTTAAAAAGAATTCTCTATATTTCCGTCCGGGATTTGTTCGTACACTGAATGTTTTCCGTTTAGGTATTTCTAGTCTAACAGCGTCACAATACTGTCATCAGGAAATATACGAGAATTCACTTCCTTCTATCCTTCATAAATATCACTTCAGTGCAGATTTTCTTATTGGCAGAATTACTTTGTTTGTGGCGCCTGAGATGGAATGTGTTTTGTTTTTGTAAATTAGCTCATGTGGAAATCACAGTAAGTTGAGATTTGGTCTTTGCAGGATTTAGGCAAAAACAGGACGAAAAAATTAGGTAGTAGTCCAAAGTTAGCTTCTTTGCCGAAATTAGCTCGTAGTATAACAATTATTTGTAAAGATTTCCCAAAAGAAACTCAAGGAACTCCTGGAAGTGAGTACTTTTCTTTAAGATGCCATTTCGGTTAATGTAGGCCATATAATAATGGCAAGTCATAATTTCTAGCCAAATTAATTTAATTAGATTGTTGGAAGTAACCAGCGTTACTAAGTGCGAATATCAGTAAGTATTTATTAAGTTAACCACGATATTTTCCAAATAATTTCAGTTGATTTGTTTAAACTTAGTTGACTTAAGTGCTCATTCAAAAGGCTTCTTTTTTTAAGCTTTTATCCCAGAAAATTTCACATCACTTGGTTTCTGGGGGACTTCGATTTTCCCAATGAATCGCCACACTTCAGTGATTCGCACCATTTTCAGTGAAAATTAAATACGATATAAAAATACGAATGTGATTGTCATCTCTAAAGCCCAGTTCTATCTATTCTTATTTTTCAAGAACATAGATTTTACGACGGGAGCTGGGGCACTTCCCTCCAATGTACCTTCCTGTTATATTTAACCTACATTAAAGCCATGTTTAAAGAGAATCCATGAATATTGAATAAGATTGAAGCGAGTGGAAGCTGTAAGCCACGCCAGATTTTAATAACTTGGTGCACGTGTATGCCTATCACTTTTATTTGTAATACTATCTCAGTAAAAATGATTATGCAGCGATACTAAAAAACACATTGACATAAGTTTGCATTTTAAACTACCATTTTAAGATCATGTATTTGTCCGATTATATGAAAATTTAGGGTTCATAAAAGAGTGAAAAAGAAAAATCTGTGTCCACAATCTTACGGATTTTCTTTAAATTCTGAAAATTTGAATCATATTTACTTCTTACCAACATTACAGTTTGTAAAACTTATATTACTCTGATGGTAACCTACATATAACTCATTATGAATTCAGAGATCCGGTATGCAATGTCTATAAGAATATTAAAGGAAATCCTTGGAGAGCCTTTTCTAGGAAAACTATAAGAAAAATCCCTCGAGTAAAAGTGGTACTTCCGCTTTAGAAAGTTTCTTTCTAATTCAGAATTTCCATCCTTATCAAGACACCAGAGGTAGAACTGTACATTAATCCAAAACTGTCACTTTGTAGTGAATCTACCAACCTCTTCTCCCAGAAGTACTCTCGATCAAATTTTCTAATAAAAATGTTTGAAATATTTCTATTTTGAATATTTCTAATCATGGTAAGATGTTTCGATTAATCGAAAAACTCTCCAAATGCATAAAAATCGATTCTGTAAAGTGGCGCATTTAGATCATCAGTTTTCTCCAAAATTTAGAAATTTAGTACCTACATTTGGTTCTTTATATTATTATAAAGCAGGTGACAAAGTAGTGAAATGTACGGAAATGGAACTTAAGAGAAAGCCTTACCACACCCCCTATTTTAGAAGCGCCCTTAATCAAAGTGTTTCTGGTAATATGTTTCACCTATAAGTTAGGGAACTACATAATGTATTCAATTTTTGGTTTAGTTTTTTGCACAAATAAAACTTAGGATCAGTTTCAAGAAAACCTTTTTAAAAAACTGAAAAATCGATTCAATTTAGTGGTATTTTTGGTTAAATTCGATTCTGAAATCCAAAACTTTATTATGCTGCCCGTTGTTGGCAACTTAACAAAATATGAAAACATTCTATGATTTTACTTTTTTCAATTTACGATGTATACATACAATGACGGACCAAATTCGTGAAATCCTCGTTTACAAGGAATTTTTTTTAAAAAAAAAAGGATATTTCTGGAGAAAACCCGAAATTGAATAAATAATTAAAATATTTTCTCTGAAGCGAAAGAGAAAATATATGACAATGTTATTGCCACTTACTGTCAGTTTACAGTAAGAGAAATTGGAGAGATTGTCTCATGACCGTTTTTTTTTAAAAAGTAACTGAATCAGTTATTAAATTGCTGGGCTAGAGGTTTTGCTTGTGGTAACGTAAGAGACTTGAACAGTAGGATAGAATGGAATCTATTACAATTGATTATTTAAAAAAAAATAACTATAAATAAATACGACGATAAAGAAAAACTATTAATAAATAATTGGAGCTGTGTAGTAAAAGTCGATAACGAATGTGCACAGTAGAAAGTACGTAACTGAAGGATGTAGGTCAGGACACCTGCTTGCCTTAGCCCCCTGTTCAAATATAATTCGCACAACAGCTAAATGGTTTAGCTTAACAGCGGGCAGAGATCTGCAAGCTAGGCGATAACAGGGCTTTACACTGCTTATTCCCAGTTACAATCAAAACTAGGCTGCGGTTTACTACACGATCGGCTCAGCACCAACCGGCCCCCAGGTTTTTCTTGTGTTACCTGTGGCTTGCATAACACCTCTGGCCGGCCCCCAGATCGCGCGCTCTCACCCAATTATTCTTTACAATTTTTGTTTTTTATTATTATAATTTTTTATGAATATTTTCTTTTTTACTTAACGCAAGAGTGTCATCATCTTGATTCAACAAAAATTAGAACAATTCGTAACATTTTAATTATTTTCTTAAATAAGTACTTCATCTTAAGATTGGACACAAATTTTCAAATAAATTTCCTGGACAAAATTATACAATTTTGAAGGAAGGAAATCTCTTGCAGCCAACAGACTGCCTAACATATGGTCCACTTTCAACTGAGTCAATTAAAATTATGTACTTTCTGCACTAAGTATAAATTTACCAATAAAAAATTACATACCATAACTGCGCCTGAAAAAAAAGTTAGCCAGAAGGAACTTGTATCACTAACGAGACAATACTGAAGTAGGAGTGCAAGTCCAGAACTGTGGACCTCGATCTCCCACCACAACTTCTCTTCAAGAACTACTAACGGCCTCTGTTCCTCTTTCTTTCAATATTACACTCTCACTTGCTCATTTTGTTTCCCCTCTTCAACAGTATGACAGCCAAAAAAAAAAGAAGTATTAACGTTGAACTAGATTTTTGCAGCCTGCCAAACTGGAGTTTTTATTTTTACTTTTAATAACAATCAAAAGTCGTATTTCTAGCACTCCTACTTTGGAAATAAACAATTAAAGAAATAGATATTGCGAGGAAGTGGAGGGTAAATAGAGGTTAAGATTGATTGGTCTCTGGTGGAGGAAAGGAAACAGAAGAAAGGCATATCATTGGAGCATGAAATAGTATTTCGTAACATTATTGGAGAAGAACAAAGGAGGTTTGTTACTTATTATGCCAAAAAGAAATATGATTGAAGAAGGACGTCCTAAATAAATGTTATTGTTATTGCCAAACAATGATATTCCACCATTGTTAAGAAAAAAAAATTAAATAGATCTTCATGGTCTTGATGCTCTAGTGGGATTCTTGCTTTCGTTTCTTGCATGAGAAAGTTGGAAAAATAAATTTGAAGGACACAAAAACTTAAATGAAAAATTTTGACAGAGAAAGCAGTATTTTTTACTTATTTTTGCAAAGTGTTTCCCTCTATTTTATCAGTGATCTAACAGCTTCTAACAGGGGAGAATATAAGAATGCACTAATCCTGAACTCAAAGGCCTTTTAAGCTACGAAATTACCTTGACTTTCAATAGGAATTTAGTTGAGGTATCGTAAAATTTTTTGAGAAAAACCCAGTTGTGATTGAATCGGTGTTTATTAGAGACTAACCCTTGGACGAAGATTAGAAAATGCAAGCAGTAAATTGATTGGGTTAAATGGTTTTAATTAATCATATTTGAATTGCCAAAGTAAGCAATTAATTTAAAATAATAATAAAACTCCTTAAACCCTTAATTGGACTTTACAAATACTTCTATGTATTTAAAAAGTAAAGGACTTTCTTTGGTAATGTCATTAATCAATCTGTCAATACCACAGCCAATATCCCACTTATCCAAGGATTGAGTACATTAGTCATCTACAGAAGATATGCGACTCTAAAACCCTTATCTTCGATTAATTGTTGAATTTATAGGAATATCAACTTCCAGTGGGAGGTGTATAGTTTTCAGAACTCCCTCTCCAAAAGGAAGACTTCATTTCCAAAAGATACTTAAAGAAAGAAGCTAGAAGACTACCCAAATCGATTTCTATCAAGCATTCACTCAACATGGGTAATATCTATTAGGTTTATGTAACTTTTTTCTTAAAAAGAAATAGCTCTAATGGTTTAAATGATTTAAAAATGGATTAAATTTTCTTTAAAAAGAGGAAATCCATCTTGTTATTTATTGGTCGAGAGTAAATTTCATGTGAACTTAGAAATAAGAAAGAAAAAAACGTCATTAGGTATAACAGGTAATACAAACGTAGGAGTTATTTCAATTTTGTATTTAACCGACGAAAAACTAAAGCAGAGGGCGTTTGTGTCAACGTCCTTATTTAGAGCAATGTAGGAGTTCTTTAAAGCATAAATAAATGATTAATCCCCCACTCCTTTCTAAAACAAGCTATTTTGCTTTTAGCTATATAATCACGCACAAATCACGTGAGGTCATAAAATGCACACCAAACATATCCTAAACACACACATAAATGTATTATACAAAATATAGTAGTCTGTCTATGTGTATGAGTACCTACATTCCCTGTGTGAGTGAGAGACAGCGAGGAGAAGAGGAGAACATAACAGTTTCCAAGGACGTCAACTTTAAGTCAATAATCGCCATAGATAATGGACAGTGGATTTTGCATTAATCTACCAACTTTGACCAGATCACTAACGCAATCATGGAAATGGTATTATCAATTAAAACATTATTCGGGACATTATGTTACTAAAGTTTCACACTTCAAAAACATTATTCTAATAAAAAATACTAGCGAAGGTATTAGCTGAGTGGTTAGCGTGCTGAATTCCCGAGCAGAGATCCCGGATAAGGACCCAGCTCTCTTCTAAGAGGAGTTTCCTTTTCTTTTCCGGAAGTCGGCAGTGCCCTGAAGATGTTACTTCAGATGTTGAAGCGCCTTGAAATTACAAAACAATAATTATATAGGTTCTTATTTTTTTTAGACGATAATATTCTTTATCAGAGTAGACATTTTCAACTAATATTAACAGTTTTTCTTTTAACTGATGTTTACGAATGCCTACAGAGCATTTCAATCTTTATGGTCATTTTCTGCTCTGCGATTCACATCTTTGCTGTAAAAATATAAATCTAATAATATAAATAAAAAACGTATACGAATATAAAAACAGGAACTAAATTATCGGATATGAACACTATCACTAATTTATGTTTTAGATGCTAATAGATTGTTCCTACTAATTATTTTGTGGATCTGGAGTAATTAATTCAGGCAATTAAAAAATGGAATGTTCTAAATTATTTAGTCGGAACTATTACAATATTTAAAGTTTTCACTTTAAATATTTCCCGCAACAAAGAAAACTAGAGCTAATGCTCTGTATATTGGTCATCGACAGTAAAGGACGCCATGTTAACAGAACTTGGTAGAAATAGAATGTATGACACCTAAGCATTGAAATACCAAAAATAAATAAATAACTATTAACATCACGTACAGCACCTTCGCGAACACCACAAATATGCAACAGATGTCCTAAATAACCACAGAGCCTATTAGAAGTCAACCGCCATGCAGCGTATACCTAGTTCCATTTTATTTCGACCTTCTAATCTCATTCTAATACTTGTGGATCTAGACTGTAGATGAGTTGAACCAATAACGTACAAGTCTTTTCAAGCGTGAAGTCCATTTCTTTGGTGTTGAGGACATGAGAACAGGACAATACCAAATATTTATCGAGCTCGAGCAGTTTTGAAGTCTTACTTTAATAGGACTGTTTATTTTTATTAAATCGTTTTTTAGTTTATTTTATTGTTCTTTCTTCTTCAATGTACCTCCATAATGAGCAGCGTTTTGTATTCATCTGGACTACCTATCAATAATTGTTGAAATCGTGGCCAATTTTTACTGAAAACTTGTTTTAAACGCCTTACATTAGGTAATAACATTCTCAGCTAAGTCGAGAGAGGGTTCCAGCTCAGTTTGTGATAAATTTAGTGTTAGGAGTCACTCCTGCATGAGATGACTGCATATACTTACTACCTTAAGAATTTTTCTCGCAAAATACTTTTTAAATTCATAAATGATTTGTGATAACTCATGTGAGTCACGAACGTTAGAAATTCGATCATCATCCAACTGAAAGGAAGCCAGAATATGTTGCGATTATGAAATTTGGCGATTCTTGACGAAACATTAAATTTAAAACTCACAGCACCAGAATTTTTGTTTCGAATCCCTCTAAAGAACTAAAGAATGAAACTCATAGCTATTGAATAAAAAAAAAGAGATATTTAAGCTATTATTTGTCATTGTTAAAGGTATTAATTTCCCAACACCTCCTCTGGTGTTGCCAAGATGTCAATGCACACCTTACAACCAGGGTTTATTACTTATTAGAGTTCAGAAAGTGGTTTAACGAACTTCAACAGCCCGCAGGGTAGCGATTTGTATTTTGACACAATTAATTGATTCAGCCTCTAGCGTTTCATAATCTTCTCCACACCATTTTCATAGAACACGCTTTGATTAAAAGAGCATTGCAATTAGCTGACGAATAGCGAATGACTAACCTCCGTGATATTTTTATTTTATTTCAAAAGATGACGTTTCGAAAATACTTATTAGCCAAAAATGATAAGGTACATATATTAGATGACACACATAAAATCAATCAGGAAGTTATAAAAGTTTATAACAGTATAATTAGGTTAAGTGCGTAAGCTAATAAGAATCTGTAAAAAATTAAAGACAATGTATAAAAAGGAAATAAAGTCAAGTTAGATATTCAAACAATTTACTAACTATGATTGACTCATACTTAGTGACAAATGAATAACTTTCATCAGCATAATTATAATCAAATTATATAAGATCGATTTTACAAGTTTGTAATACGTTAGGTCATTATTAAATAAATAAGAACCTAAGATAATTAGTTCATCGGAAAATTATCAAACACGCAAATGGAACAAAATTCCGTCTCACGTTCACCTCGTTAGTGAATAAAAAAGTTAAATAGATTTTTCAATTAAATTGGTTAAAATAGAAGTTTAGCAGATAATAAATATAATAACAGGTTGAGTCCAGCTGCCAGTCTTTGTATTTACTCTTTGTAAGATAGAGATACTTTAGGCTTCGACCCACCAAAAATAAATGAACAATTTAAAGATTTTAAATGGTACGCTATAAATATAGCAATTGCTACTTAGAATACTCGTACAAATAAAAGGTTGTACGTCTTAGCTCTCCTAAAAACATAAAACGAAAAATCTAAATTTATCAGTTGTCTGCAAAAATAATTCTCTAATCTAAAATTTGGACGTAAACTTGGATTAAATTCCAAGGGTGACAATAGTCAGTCTGTTCCATTGCAACCCATGGGATCTAGTATGAACCTCTAGTAGCACTCTCTATTAATTTGATAATAGATAAGACTGGCAAGACTGACTTATAAAGCTTGGGAACACTAGATTATTTTAACCACATTACCGCATTCACATTCATACACTTATTGGAAGAACTGAATACTTCGTATCTACTCAATCTGCAGCGGCCTGTCAAAGGTACCTCTTCCTGAAGACCTACAGTTTCAAAATGTTTCAAATAAAAGCGATAGACTTATGTACATTGCCCTAATCTAAAGTTCGCTGTTAAAAAATCATGATATTTTTACCTTATGTGATAAAAAAAAAGAGTATTGAATCATTTTTTGAGATGATGTAGTTGCCAAGAATGCACTTTCTTGTTTACACAAAGACGTGAGGTCAAATCTTCAACTATCGCAAATTATCTTTTAGTAAAAAATGTTGTCCATGGTCCACTTTTCTCATGCCCCTTCTACTCGTAAATAATCGTAAAACAAATATTTTGAAAATAAAACTCTATCGTTCCGATTTTAGTACCGTTATAACAAATCACTGAATGTTTCTCACTGCAAGGAAAAAATTGGAATTAGTAAAAATATGTACATGATTTATATATTAGCAATAGAATTCTGGCGAAAGTTGGTTGAACTGTGATGTCCTTGAGTTCGATACAGAAATGCATTCAATTGCAATTCCAACTGCACTGTTTGTTTTTTTTTTTTATAAAATTCAGAACTTTATGCATGGTATTTTCATTTGAAGAAAATCTTAAATCGTCATACTATATTTTAACTCTATTAAAGTTATTTATATCTGAAATGGAGCTCTAAACGGCCTTAATAATCATTTGATTTACACACTCTCGTAAAGGAGTTAATCTAGGAGAGCATTGCCTCAGGTACACATCATAGTTTAAACAGTAAACTTCATAGAACACTTTATGGAGGACTATTTCCATGAATAAATGGTTAAAGTCCCAGAAAGACTCAAGAACTTCATTAAGTTATAGCGCCTTAGATCTTATTGCCGAACATTTCTAATACAAAACACTTAAAAAGATATATTTTGGATAAAGAATTAATGGCCCTTCAGTTTTCAAAAAAGGAAAACCATTAATTAGGATTGAAATTAACCTAAACTTTGTTTGTTTCTGTTACTTTTGTAATAAATTGTGGGCAGAATAATTTCTTAGTAAAATTTCAATTTAGTTGTAAAACTCTAAATGAAGTTAATCATGGGTTCATTGAGCTATTTTTAGTTTGTTAAAATGTATATAATAAATATCAGAACTTTGGTTTAAAATAGTTGTAATACGTTAGGTTGAGTGGCTGACAGAAAATGTAATCATAATACGGACTACAGTAAATAAATAAGAATAAGTTAGATAAATAAGAACCTAAGCAATTCTTAACCTGTAGCTCCGAGGCTTTTTGAGAGTCACAGCAAAATTAAAGAAACCACAAATAATTTTGAGCTATAAATTCAATGAAGAGAGCCACAGAGCTTTCATCAATTTGTCTCTTGATTTTATGGGTAAATACCTAATTATTGATTAAAATATTTCAGACTTAAAGGCTTCAGTATTGATTTATTTAATGAATTATTACATCAATAAAAAAATGAGCTCGCTTGGAGTCTCTTTATGCTGTAGTATTATAGAAGAATATCAGTTTCCGGGATAGAGATTGGCTCAGTAGTTAGAGTGGAGATTCTCGGTTCAATTCCACATGTCTGCCCTTAAATTTTCTTTTGTTAGGAGCCTCTTACAGTAAAAAGTTAATTAGAGTAATTGCCTAGTTTATCAGGCGAGCTTTACGTCCAATTAGGTGTCGAGGACGGAGGCGACTAGCAAACACACTTTATTGTAAATTCCTTTTATTAACCATTAAGTAAAATCCAAGGCCTAAGACCGGAAATCGAACTCAGTGCCACAATACATATTAGCTTTACAGGTCTCACCTCTAACCGCTCGGCTACCGTACCGCCTCTTACAGTTCACTGTCATTGTTGCTTTTAACACTATCCGGAGGCCATCATTGTCTTAATAAGGGTCAGCAGGACACCGACGATCACTTAGACTCTGAAAGCCTGTTAAAGTGTATGACTGAAAATGTAATCGCAACACGTGCTACAGTAATTAACGTTGCGGATGTAAGTAGAAAGCAGATAGTTTACCTCTTCTACCGGCAACTAACTATAGCTTCCCACTCATACCTTTGCTCCTACATTTCCAAGGGAGGTAATTTGCCATTTATTTAACATTGCTGCAGCTTAGAAACTCTTTGAGACTAAATAACTCGGTTTTAGCTAAAATATTTTGGCAGTAAAGTGTAATGTAATTTCCAAATTACACCGGTCTTGTTATGATTAAGGGTAATTCTGAAATTTTTTGTTGTTTACTGCCTCTGTAATAGAATGTAAGTAGCAAAAGTTGTTGTGTTTGTAAGACTTAATGTTTGCGAAAAGGTTGTATCCTTATCACAAATCAAATAAAGAAAATTCTTTTTCCCAGCGCCGACAGAAAAACTTTGCTTTTACTTCTGCCATCGTGCAGATTTTCAAATTTTACTTTTCGATAAAATAATTAATAACATTTTATATTTAGGAAGCAACTGTTGTAAATAATTAGTCGATTAGGTTTTTAATGTACTGATCACTAGCGTTATTTAGGTTTGTGATTTAATGATGTGATGACTCTTGATCATCAATGCTTTGAATTATTAGAAGAAACGTGATTCCATTTATTTCTTTAGAACCTTGTAACCTGGGTCTTGGCTGATAGAACTGATCCATATTCTTTGGATTTTTTGCTCTGTCAAACATGATGGAATTGAGTTACTAATAATAGCGATTTGTAGTACACTGTTTTAACAGCATGTTTAACATGTAATATAAAACTTTTAAGCGATTTATATGGCCTTTCAAATAGTGCAATTATTCTTCGACATACTTTATAACCGGTTTACAGCTGCACAATTACTCAACATTATCCCAGTTACACTGTGTATTTCCTTGATCAAACGTGAACTTCCGATTCCGTAAATTAGTTTATTATTGGATTACTAATTGAAATGAAAGGTACATTTTTTTCTGTTTTACCTAAACTACACCATGCAGTTCTGTCCTATCTAAACCAGATTTCTTTTACTTTCAAACAGATTTCGGCCATTCAGGCAAGAACTGTGGATTCCTTCTTCTGGCGAAATGTTTGTAAATGCCTAAATTAAATTGTCAAACGTATTCAATTCACTAGAATTGTATGTTCTGGATTTATAAATTCAATCGACCTACATCTTATGCAGTTTTGATGTTACTAATTGATACTTTCCCCTAAAATGGAATTTTTACGGCAGGTTTAGTTATCCTTAACTGATTTAAGTGAGAGGAGTAATGTTCCAACATGATAGAGTCATCCTGCACACCATGTGCAGTGCTACTTAACTTGCGTCAAAGCAGAACTCTATTTTATTATTATTATTTTATTTTTTATTTATTTATTTATTTTGAGGTTGTCGGCACATTATTGTGCAGCGTTCTTGACGTGGATTTACAAAACTACCGCTTTTGTGCCGCAAAACAGAGAAAAGTATTAAAGAAAAATACTTCACTTTCATTTGGTTATCTGCGCCACTGATCAGTTAAATTTTATCGTTTTTTAATGCAATATTTTTCTGCTACTATAACTTTATTATGTTCAATACTAAATATTAGAATATCTAAGTGCAATGAAAATAAAGAGGCTTGTTGCCTTTCAAGTAAGGTTAGTCTACTGGGCAGAAAAGTTTACTCTGCGGGGTGAAGTCTTTTTCTGAATAATGTTTTTAATATTGTGGCACAAATACTTAAGTAAATCTCGCATATCAGCGGCACTAAAGACTTTTAAGTGGGGAGGGAGCCAAGGAGGTAAGGTATAGAGATATAATGTAAATGTTTCTAAGGATGTCCTTGTGTTCAGTTCAACAAATGAGCTGGGGCTACTTTGAGAATTGGTGGCATAGTATGTAAATTCATGAGGGAACAATGGGTATTTTGGATAGCCTGCGTTCCTTCCTTGGGGGAACCGCTCTTTATTATCTACAATGTAAATTCATCAGCTCTTATCAACTTATGATCTATTAATTAAAACTAGAATTCTATCGCACAAACTTTAGTCAGTCAGCACTTTCAATTCCATAATCAGAAAATTAATGCTATTTATTCTAGATTTATTTGTTTCAATTTTTTATGTGTGCATATTAATTCATTAAACTACCTTACTTTCACTCTCTCCTTTTCAAGACAGATTTTTTATTTTTAATTTAGAATAAACAAATCAATGTAAACTTTTGTAAAAAATATATTCATGGGAGAAATTCATATTATGATATGTAATACTCATTTATATATTCTTTTAGAATTTGAAAATAAATTTAATAACCTTGACACTTAAATTTTAGAATTAGTGATTGTCCAGCAACAACAGTACTTCTTGCAGCTACTGTGGCGAAACAGGCGGCGAAAAGGATGAGGTAATAGGCCAACTGTATTAATTTGAGAACTGAAATGAAGAAGGAGGATAAGATTTCCATAATAAAAAGAAACGTAGAATCAGTAAGGAGCTTGGCAGATTTGACGGAGAAATTTTGTGTTTTTAAGGGAGATTGATTCTTTAAAAATTATTTACTCCTTTTAGTTGACTCCTAGATATTAACTCCTTGTTTCTAAATATGTTTACAAAACAATACTTTGCTAGTGAGAGCTTGGAATGTCCATCAGTCTGTCTAAGAAGCAGTCGAAATGTTTAGCTCTTATCATTTCAGTTTCCTACAAGGATTCCCCATTAGTGTTATAAGGATTATACGAATCTCTTTTTTCTCTTTAAAAATTATTTACTCCTTTTAGTTGACTCCTAGATATTAACTCCTTGTTTCTAAATATGTTTACAAAACAATACTTTGCTAGTGAGAGCTTGGAATGTCCATCAGTCTGTCTAAGAAGCAGTCGAAATGTTTAGCTCTTATCATTTCAGTTTCCTACAAGGATTCCCCATTAGTGTTATAAGGATTATACGAATCTCTTTTTTCTAAGTATTTGACGGTTCAGCAACTGGATTGCTGTTTTAGTAAATGGAAGGATGAAGAGTGAACGTTACTTTTGTGCCTTTCTTTTGTTGATTCTAACTTTCCAACGTTTGCACCAAGTATGAAGTTCAGTGAAATGGTTTTTTTCGGATGTCGGTTTTGAAAATCTAGATCTGAAGCAAGGAAAGATGTGTAATCTGCCAGACAGGCAATGATTGTGTACAGAATTTGTAGAATGTAGAATGTCTAACAAGAATGTAGTAGAGGACCTAAAAATATTTCAGAAATATTGTAGAGGAGAGTTAGTACAAATTGAACATTTCTGACTTTATGAGTTTGTAGAAAATGTGTTAGTTATGACCTTGAGAATATTGATCGAGTGTTCACATCGGATTTTAATTTATTAGTTTTATTTCTTTTCAGATTCTAGTCACAAATAACAGACCTCAAAATAAACTGGCATGAAAAGTAAAATTATTTTGAAATATAAATTCTAAATATTTCATGGAATATAGGTACCATATAATAAGAACTATATATATGTATATGTGTTTGCAACAACACTATTGTAACATTATATCAATAAATAGTGAGATGCACCTTCACTCTTGGGAGTGCAACATGCTTGCGCTTGTTAGCTTCATGGCATTTAGTTGCCTTGTCGCTAGTTGGTCACCGCCGTGACTGTTGAAAGCGTGCAGACACGATCGACTCTGATACATCCTGCGCCACAAGTGCTTATTCTCAAAGTTGTTTTAAAGGGTCAATTGTATCATCAACATCACTACAATATCCTATAAATACAAAAAAGTTTTGTAATGATTCTAAACTACTATTTATGTGATGTAATTCATTTTAATTTCATCTTCATTAATGAACACAATATCAATACTCGGTGTTCCAAATGTCAGTAATGTTATTAAAACGTCAACAACCTCGTATTTAAAAATATAAATAGATATAGTGCTACTAGCGCAAAGAGAAGAAAGATAATTTTTTCAGAATTGTTTAATTTAAAAAAAAAAAAAAAACTACACCCAAAATGCCACAAACCTAATCGAATCTTGCACTCTTCAAGCAGATTCAAAACTACGGTTTACCTCAACAAATTCCAAATACCATCACCTCACAAAATCCCAAATTTTAATTTCATCCAATCTGTTCATCCCCGATTTGTCTCCTCTTGGATTCTTCGCCTCCTAGACGCCCGGCAAATGGCTTCTGGGGATTCTGTAAACTCACTTTTTCTCTGGGTGCCTAAGACTACAAGATATATAAAAAAAAAAATATCTTATACCTTTCCTTCAATGTCCCCATTTTCACTTCATCTGATACAACAGTTCTCTTAGTAGTTTTATAAAGAATTAGCCTCTCAATATTGCTCACTAAAAATAAAATTTTAATTTGCTCCGTACTTAACTTTTTCTATGATATATTAAAATTAAGTAAACCTTCATCCGCCATTACACTTCTAAAATATAATAGTGAAATTCAACACCTTCTGTGTTAATCTTTAATAGGATGAAAAATTATTGCCAGTTTCAGTCATTATAAACTTTATTATGTTCTGACTTTATCATGGACTGACACCAACACTCTAATGATGTAAAACAGTATATTGTAAGTTAGGGAAATATTTTTGTGTATTTTTCATTACATTATACATATTCATTGTAATATAATTAATTGGTAATATAATTGTTAACACACTGTAAATTTGTTCCACAGTCCCTAGGTCGAAAGCTCGGCATAATAAAGTTTATAATGACTGAAACTGGCAATAATTTTTCATCCTATTGAAACTATGATTCAGTCACCAAAAATAATGAACAGTTAATCTTTATTTTAAGGTATATTTTATAAAGTTATTGCATTACTTTTTTTAAAAAAAAACTATTTATTCCATTTAGGATACAATACAATCACTTTCTAATGAGATTGTTTCTAAGGTATGTTTACAAAATAATTCTAGCAGCATGATCTAAGCAAATAACTAACAGTAATTAATTATTAAGTAATTACTTTAAGCTCTCATTATGTTTTCAGACTATTTCAAGACTTGATCAGGAGTGTACATCGCTAATTCAAGGTACGAGCCAAGAAGATATTTTAACTGATTTAACGTTTGATAATTGAAGTCAAAATATTTTATGTATTATAAAACAAAGAAAGTCTAAAGATATCCTGGCTGTATAGCGAAAAACCAAAGCCGAAACAAAAACTGAAAAGATGTCTCTCCTCTGCTCTGAGAAACCTACTGTACTTCTTCTTTGTTCTAGCTATTCTCTTGAAATATTTTTTATTATTTTTAATTTATTTTAAGGAGAAGCTAAAAATGTTTTCCTACTATTTAATCCAAAAGAATTTTTCTATTAGATTTTTAATTTGAGTAAAATACAATTCCTAAATCAAAATGTCTCCAAATTTAAGAAATTCTTGATAAATAAACTTTTATATTTGATTTACATTTCTAAGAAACTATACCATTTAATGCTTACTTTTGAAAGAAATTTAATCTTTCTTTCATTCCTTTTTTTACTGAAATCACACAAAATCATTTCCACAATTCTCCTTGGCCTTTAAGTGCAGAAATATTCCTGAGAGGTTTATTTCAAGATCCAACTTTATTACATAATAAACATTAATGAAATGTAAAAGAAAAGAAAATGATACGAGTAATAAAAATGTCTCTCTATATTTATTATATTGCATATATGTGCGAAGATTGATTTTTATTTTTTTTGTAATTTTATTTGAATCTTAAATTTCATTTATTTCTATTAATATTGTTAACAATACACCACCTGCATTACTAACCCAAATAATATATAATTTACATTAAACTTCTTAAAGGAACTCATTGGGCTTCAACCTTTTCCTTTATTTCAAGATAGCAACTTTTTGCTCTTCTGACTTTGAAAAACGTAGCTATATTTGGACATTGAATTTAGTTAGACAGTTAAATTCTGCTAGCTTCGTTTCTAAAATTTAGTTTTATAATTACAAGCCGTTGTAATAGCGTTTTATGTGTAGAAAATTTGTGTTTACTTTTATTTTATTTCAGTTTTATGTGTTTCTATGTGTCCTCTTGTGGCAACTAAACTCTGAAGTAGCTCCCTTAGAACAGTTGTCCGTTTTGTGGAGGGAATGCCTTAAGCGAAGTCTCCCTCATATTCATAAATGTTCATGGGAGAATGAATTGGCCAAGGCATAATTTCTACCTTTTGTTGAAAGGACTTCTGGCAATTTCTTTTCAAGACTCCAAAATTGCCTTGTTGGGAGAAAATACTGGCGAGATTGTTCAAAAAGATCAAAGTAGGTATTACGATCCCCTCGAAGTACCGATGAGAGTGGATAAGGTTCAGAGGTTATCTACTATCCAAATCCTACGGCATCCTACTTTAATGTTGTTGTGACATCAAGCAGCAAAACGAGAAACATACAAAAAATACTAGCCCAAAAGGAGTAGCAAGGAGTCTTCAGTATAGTAAAGGCAGGTGACTTCTCCGTTGAAGCGAAACAAATGGCTGAACGGCCCTATTCCCCGAAATCCACTAATACTAAAGATACCCGACATTCTTCAGATGTACAAGACAACTCTGGTAGGCTTTGCTACTTATCAATTAGTTATGCATTTTAACGAATTGTATGAAATACTTCTGTATAATTAATCATCGCTTCTCTTACCAAATTCTGATGGGTCTTAAAACCTAACGTATCAGAGCACACATGCCTTAGCAAAATCATGATTACGGCTTCTTAGTCCAAGGTGATGCTGATTTCAGTTGTATTGATGCGTAGTTTCTTATAATAAAGTACAATACTCTTCTTTCAGTTTCTGAAATTCTATCTATCCTTTAGGTCATCCAGAGAATCTCACTAAAAGCTCTAGTAGTAGTTCGAAGGTAACCAGAAAGCTCCAATCAGTAAGCAAAAGGGCGTTTTAATTTAGTAAAGAAGTGCGAAAATATTGTTAATATTTAATTTACTAGTGCTCAATCGAGTTAGCGCATTGCGTTCAACATGTTGAAGTAGGAGAACGATGCTTGATATAGCTGTAATAAATATGAAATATCCATCATTCACACGAATATCATCAGCTGTATCTTTTAATATTAAAAAAAAAAAACAAATTCCAAAAACCCACCTCGCAAAGACCTTTCATTGAAAATTCCTGAAGTCCACCTCCTTTAACAATCCTATCTCGATTACAAGCGGTCAGTACATTAAGCAAAGACTTCTGAGTACTCACAGATTCCTCATACCAAGGGATAAAATACACAGCTTCTCTAACGTTAGCAATCTGCAACGTTACATTGGTATAAGCCAGAAATTCAATATATTTTTAATACTCTATTAAAAGGACGTCAGCTAACCTTATCAGTAATTTCTTGGCCAAACCAACAGTAAATCCCAACAAAAAGAGCTTCTGTTAGAAGTACACATCCAACGCCAATAATTATTGTCATGAGTGTTGAATTGGGATCCTAAAGTTTAGTATTATGTGAATAATGCACTAATTCTCCAACGCTGATCTTCGTTGCAATTTTACAATTAAAATTACTTACCATTGGAATGTTTCCTACTGATTTAGAAATTTCTTTTTTCAGGTATTCCAGAGTGAAACTCGCGATTATTCAAGTGTTAATTGACAAATCGACTCCAAACCAAAAGCTGTAAGTGAGACATTCTTCGTGGTGAACCCACATGTTGGGTGGGTTTGTCATTGTAATAGTTAATTTGGCTGTATTCGAAAGTTAATAAAAACGAGCTCATCTCCGTAATAATCTACTGTGGTAAGCACCGTTTTTAAACTTTTACCGATCCTTCGGGATAGTTTGCTACCATATATTAAGACTCCAGGGGTGGACGCTCGAGATTAATGAAATGAGCCCACAAGGATAATATTTTTTTTAAGGATTAGAGTCGTCAGTGTTTCTGTTTCAGAATTTTACAAACGCCATGTTAGAAGGAAAGTGTTTCTACTCAAGCCAATCTTACAAAGCGTTTTTCAAAGAAAGATAGGAGATTTTCATGGAAGAAGTCGAAGACTTCTGCAGTTATCTAATACCCAAGAGATGGGACAGTGGTTGGCCTACCGCGGCTCACGAGCCACATGCGGCTCTTGAATTTGGCTATTCCATAAAATACCACTGGACTTAAAACTCTAAGTTTATTATAGGGAGCGTTGGGGAGTGAAAGTTGTCGAAGATTGAGAAAGTTACGTTGCGATGGTTTGGAAATATAGAGAGGATGAACGAAAGGAGATAGACGAATCAAGAATACAAGACGAATGTGGATAGAAGAGTTAGGGTCGGCCTCAGAGAACA
This sequence comes from Rhodnius prolixus, assembly GCF_049639745.1. Lineage (NCBI taxonomy): Eukaryota > Metazoa > Arthropoda > Insecta > Hemiptera > Reduviidae > Rhodnius > Rhodnius prolixus. The sequence continues at coordinate 22,071,538 of NW_027411592.1, forward strand.
TGCCTAAATCAGATTGAGGAGTTTTTCAGCTTAGCAGTACCCTAATTAAGTTAATAAGAATGTACCTAACTTCATTAAAAAATTTGGCTGGGTGAACCAGTAAGTAATGTCCATAGGCCTACTGTGTGTAGTACATCTAAAGTGGAGTTCAATGACGCATTGGCCAACTTCATATTTTCCACTGTTCTTGAGTGACGTTAATTTTTTTTTCTAAAATCATTACTTTTTTCCAATAAAAATGTTATTACTCAGAAAGTTTTAGTCCGAATTCGATTCTGATGACACGGTTAGAAAGACAGATAAATTATCTAAACATTGACACTATTTTGAAGCAAAAAATATTCTTCAAACAGCCTCAACCTTCCTCAGGAAACTGGGAAAATAAAAGTAATCGAAATTTGTAAGAAAACGCATTAGGCCCTTATGTGATCATTATCAGACCTAGATGCTGGCACTTTTTATAAAAGTTTCCTTGTCCTACAGGGTATATCATTTTCCAGGATTCTTTTACCTTCGTATGAGAAATTATGTTTATTTTGCAAGAAAACGTGTTTACGAGCACTCAAGAGTGTTAGTTATCAATTTGTTTAATTCATTGTAAACTCTTTTAGATGGACCAGCAGTCAATTTTTAAAGTAGATCGTCTTAAAATAAGGAAGTAAAAGGTTACAAATTGCACATTAAACATTTACTTCTGATCTCTCAGAAATATTTGAGAAATACAGGTTGTACAGGTATGTCTGATGTATACACTGTGTAGAGAACGGGGCCAAGTATACTCCCCTGCGGCACTCCCGCCCCCACTGTCGAGAAAGAAGAGATTGCTAAGCCAGTCCTAACTTGAAAGAATCTATCTGAAAGGTAGGAGCGCAGAATGAGGTAGTATGCTGAGGGAAGATTCTTTTTCAGTTTGAACAGTAATCCAGGATGCCATACACGATCGAAGGCCTGGCTTACTTCTAAGAACCCTGAGAAATACTATTTTCTCTCCAGTGCTGAAGCAATAGCATCAACAACCTGGTGGCATTGTTGAACCGTGCTATGATGACTCCTGAAACCAAATTGGTGGTCTGGTATAACACCAAACTCCGAAAATATGGGGTTAATACGCTTGGGTAACAGTTTTTCAAGAACTTTTCCTAGAATCGGCAGTAAGCTGTTGGTCTGTAGGATGAGGGTAGGTGAGCAGGTTTTGGAATCATTCGCACCACTGAATACTTCCAGGATTCAATCTAATTCAATTTGGCTTTCCACGGAAAGCTTGGCAAATAATTAAAAAAAAAAGTATGACTATGTCAATCATACCAATTTCGGGCAATAATTATTTTTCCTTTTTGGATCAATGATTCAGTCACTAAAAACGCTGAACAATATTCCAAGTGAATATCCTGTGAAGCTTAAGAACATATTGTCACAGAAAGGCAGCGAATGAAAAGATTTATTCCAAAAGAATAAAGTAAAGAATATTCATGAATATAATTTATAACAAAATAAATTGATGCTATTTACCGTAATTATATAGACCACTGTGCATAACATAGCTCCAGCGCAAGCAGAAAATAGAAATAAAAACATGCTGTAAATCTCTTGAAATAACTCGAAATAACTGGAATTAATGAATATAATAGGAATTCAGAATTGCATTTAAATTTAAAAAGAAAAAAATGGAACAAGTTTTAACTGATCAGTAGCATTTATAAATAACCAACCTTAGCAGTTTACCATGCTGACGGATTATATAGGTCAACCGACGATTGGTAAATTCCTGTCTTTTTTCATTTGTTTCTGATAGTTCCATAACTTCTCCAGAATTATGTTCAAATGTTTCCTGAATGTAAATTGATAATATCTCAAATTCATCGCACAGTAATTTGGAATGAATTACAAAAGTTAGTATCATTCCAACATGGGTATTCACTGTGCAAGAAGCCGAGATAAACTGAAACGTTGACACAGCAATGTATCTGAAATTTAATAAGAAAAACTGCACATTCTGTCTTTATATATATGTCTTTCTTTCACCGCAATTTAGGTAAATTATATTTTTTAAATATTATATTTTTATTGTGATAAATGTTCACTTTAATGGAAACATTTTCGAAAACATCGCTAAAAAACCTACCCAAACCATGAATTTATCTCAAAAGGCAACCATCCAGGTAAAGGAAGTATCTTCAAATCAAGACCTTCCATTAAAGGACGTCTAAACATGTTGACTACCAGAGAAAAATGGTAATAAATGGCAAGGTTACTGATGAAAAGCCGCAAAAATGTATTAGTTTTCTTCTTTATAGCCTGTTGTTTTCTTGATAAATTGATTTCAGGTTGGTAGAATTCAGACTCGATTACTGATAGAAACAATGACATCTTTCTAGACTTATAGATCAGCGGCAATGCCATTAATACACAAGAAGATGATAAGGTTATATAATTTAGAAGGAGCACCTTTTCCAATATATTAAGGTTCTTACTGAGAGGAATCTGTAAAAGAAATAAGTACTGTGTTTGAATAAGGAATACAATTTAATTCAAGCTATTTATGGCAAAATAGTTTTATTTCCAATTGAAAAGCCACAAAATTTAAGTCAAATAACCTTTTCCTGCTGCCTTACAGAAAATTGGTCTCGGCCACGGTAACTAATTTGTTAAATACTACTCCAGGAGCCGGCCAAGAGAGACTGCGAGAGGACTTGTCCTTCAGCCGGATATGAGGTAAATCTTACTCTAACTTCTCTGTATTTTGCTGAGAGGTGGCGGAAATTTGGTTCAGAATATTAAGAGAAGTCAATGCGGGAAGGACTGAGGAGGCCTCAGGCAGTAGAACTCCCTGAAGAAGTTGGATGAATTGTTTCATCATCACGGGTGCAACAGGGTCTCATCTGGGACTAATGGGGACACAAAAGATCTGATTTAATATCGCTGAGTAGAATTGCCTGAAACTTCAATTTGGCTTATTTATTCATTCGCCTTCGGCTCGAGTCCAATATGCCCAATCGTAAAAAATATAACCATTTTCCAACTATTCGCACGAATAACTTTTCTGCTTCGCTCCCTTTTTTATTGACATCCTTGACAAATTTCAGTTATCTCTGTTCAGTCCTATATTGAGGCAATCTCTATAACCAGCTGAGAATAGTGATTTCTGAACCTCTTCAGTTAAAGTACACATGCTAGGACTACTTATTGAAAATTATACTATTTTATTAGATAATCAAATTTAACCTTGCTGGATAAGTGAACCGCTAGTATTCTCTTTAAAATATTTGTAATAATACAAATATATGTCAGGTCAAAGTTGGAACAAAGTCATTCAACGAGTTTGTAACCTCGACAGACATTCTTTAAGAATACTGTCAGTTATGCTTTTTAAAAATTATGTTTGCACCCTAAATTAAAACTGTCTGGTAGGACAATTGTATAAGGGTTTCTTTCACTAAGAAGTGCGAATGTACGGGGAATTGATGTAGAAAAATATAATTTCTATTTTTTTAGTGAGCGGACAAGACACAATTGCGCAGGATGCTGTTTTATTTAAAGAAGGATGTTTCAGGCTAAAAAGAAGCAAGGGTTAACCATTCTAAATTTATTGTTCGGCTATTGGCGGAGATATTGTTGTTGTACATGAAATAAAACCAAGCCTACTTCATTATTTGGGTTTAATTTGGAAATAAACAGTCTAAGATTTGAATGAGAATGAATATAAGTGAATAAGGCCGACGGCTAGTTCATCTAGTTGTGGAGTATAAATTAAATATGAAAATAATACGTCAAGGGAATCAATTAATCTGCCCTGGACGAGGCTTTTTTTTAAGTTTTCAACATATTTCTTTAAATTAATGTAATCAAAAAGCAAGCTAACAATTGGAAAATCATTTATATTCTTTTATAGAGAAACCAAGCTGGGCCACGATTATAAATTGAATACTGTTTTGTTCACTCTCATCGCCTCCATAAGATCTCATTTGGAGCAACAACCATAACTTTATAATGCCCATCAATAATTACTTAATTTTGGACGATAATTACCGACAGCAAAAGGTGAATGATGCCAATTATTAAAAAGATGAGAACTCTTGTGATATTCCAAAAAGTGGTCCATGACTTATCATAAAAAAATCCACACCATCTTGCTAATTGATATCCAGAGTATTGTACATTCTTCCTTATTTTAAATCCTCTTACCACCTAAAATACAGTTAGTTAATATAATCATTATAAACAATCCGTAATGGTAATAAATACGAGGAAAAATATATGTTGTTTAATCTTCTTTGCTTAGTTGCAAGACTCACAGATCTGGCTTATACATTTCTTCAAACTTAAAAGCTACTCTAATAATAATAATAATAAAAAAAGTTAGTTCAGTGTAATAAACCAGTACTTAGTTCGCCTAAATTACTAATCACTGTTTAAAGTTTTTGGAATAAAACTGATAGATTTATTTCTCTAATTTGTGTAAGACTATGCAAAGTTAGAGGATCTTTTTTTTGAAGCCTCGCACGGTTTCTTATGCAACAGAAATAAATTCGAGGACGTCTATCACTGTTGAGCGTCTTATTCTAAAGTCAAATACAGGGTGAAGTACTTTGAGAAAAAGTGTTATTAAGGAATGAATTGTTACTCCCGTAAATGGCAGGTTTGGAAACAACCATATCGTCATATTGAAGTTGAATTAAGATTGTTTACACCGTATTCGATATCCCTGAAATTACTCAAAAACGATTCAGTAAAGTGGTAGCAGTTATTAGCTGTTATCCAAAAGCTTAGTAATTTGTCCGGTTGCAAAAATGGCACCCAATTAAAATTTTACAGTTGGAAGCAGTTGTTAGTCCAACATATTGATATCCAACGATCAATTCAGGTTTGTGAAGAATGTCTCATCATAAACAACATTCTGTTCCCTATGATTGCTAATGTTTGCTCAGTTTCTGGCTGCAAGATTTCTTTTCTATCCACCTTAAAGATGTATATCGTCACACATTTGAATACCTTTATATTTAATGATAAAACTGGCCAAAGAATATATTAAAGTTTCCTGCTGGAACGACGACTGAACAAGGGCTTACTACACTTGAATCCTTGAATTGAATTGGACATCGAAAAAAACATTAAGATGCTGTAGGGAATCGACTAGCAGATGGTAAGTTCTAGCACAGTTTGGAGTATAAGCGCTCCTGTGCATCAAAGATGAGTATGTGGCTAGGATTTCTAGATATCTGAAAGGTATTTCAACAGCGTCGTATTGCTGCTTAAATATTTATTTTTTTTTTTAATTTTTTTTTTTTTTACAAATTGATTATTACTAATTATAAATGTGGAATGTATGTTTTGTATCTATTGCGTATGTGTTTTCACTTTCAGCTTTTATACTATTATTAGTTAGTCTAATTATTTGAATAGTTGAATTTAAAAGTAAATATTTAGATAATTTATTTTAAAGAATTCCTATTAATTAAAATATATTCTCAAAGTATGACTTGAGAGCTCCACTGTTATGCAACTTTGAATTTTGGCAGTGAAATAAATAAATAAAATTATGTAAGATGCCACAAAGAGACGTCTCATTAAAGAAAAAACAATACTATTAAGTTCCTATCAGAAGTACCAGTTTTTCTATTTAGAAAGTGAATATTCAAACCATTGGAGGTGTTAAAAATTGCAGATTTATAAGGAATACATACTTTCTTGTTAGAAGTGTTACCCATGTTGATAATCCCAAACCTCGCTTTAAACAAATGCGTCAAAATATTTGTATTGAAAAGGATAATATTGATCTTTGCACATTAAAAACACAATAGAGCAATCAATTTTTCAATTATTCAAAGAATAGGCACTTTAAATATTCGCTTTAAATTCTATCAAGGTCAAAGTAAAGCTTTAGTAGAGGGCCTTTTTTTTTTTTTTTAAATAAATGGTCATAATTACAATTAGTTAATTTCTACTCAATATTAAATTGGTTGAACACGAAAAAATTCACAAATTGAACTAAGGAACAAATGTACCAGGGACTGTTAATGGCTCTCTTAACATTTTAATGCTTATGATGATGCAAAAATATATTAAGTTTTTATAACTCAAAACTCTTTTATCAAGTTACGGAATCTTTAATACCAGGGTACATTCTTTAATTTATTCTAAAAATTGATCACTTCAAAGTGTTATCGCCTTAGAAACAAATATTGGGGAAAATAATTAAAAATAATAATTGTAAATCCAGTTTTTAATTTTGCTTTTGAAACTACATATGCCCTAAAATTATGCAGGGGTAATGTTCTTATGATTAGGAATATAATTTATTTTCCATTTACTTATTTATTTATAAATAGGGTAACGTCCCCAGTTGTAGACGCCTTTAAGATCGTGTCAACACATACGATTATCTTTTAGACAAATTCAATAAATACCAACTAGAAAATAGTTTTGACAATCTTAATTCATTATTTGAACTATAACTTAGATAAAAAGATTTAAAACCAAAATAAAAAAAGTTTATTATCTTTTAAAAATAGAAAATTAAAAATGTTTGAAAGTAAACACCGAAAAACAATAGTGGACAGTGTACAGGGCCAGTAGACAATAGTGGACAGTGTACAGGGCCAGTAGACAATAGTGGACAGTGTACAGGGCCAGTAGACAATAGTGGACAGTGTACAGGGCCAGTAGACAATAGTGGACAGTGTACAGGGCCAGTAGACAATAGTGGACAGTGTACAGGGCCAGTAGACAATAGTGGACAGTGTACAGGGCCAGTAGACAACTGAATTCAATTGCATATTTCTCTTTCTATTTTCCGACCTATAGCGAAAAAACAATGTGTAAGCGCGTAAGGTTTACACCCACGGCCGGATTTAGATGAAAAAAGAGGCCCTAAGGCTATTCCACTTATGAGACCCTCATGCAAACGAACAGACCCAATGAGCCGAACGCGTTGATCTTAACCAATATGTTTTTATGTTTGTTTATTAGTCATACGCATAGATTTTTTCTTATTTTCGGTTCAGTGTTTTAGTGTTCACTGTTTTTAGAATAGTGTAATTTTAATTTTGCCAACAATTTGAATGTAGGCCCCTCTTGATCTTGAGGCCCTAGGCTGATGCCTAGTTAGCCTAAAGGAAAATACGGCCCTGCTTACACCCAGATGCGGAGGGGGGAAGATGACGCAAACGAAATTCCCTTACGCGATATGTGCCCGAGGGAGGCATCGCAATTGATTATAGTAAATAATGCAAAGAAAATATTGGCAATAAGCACTTACCTTTTAGGTACCAGAAGTGAGCGCACTTAGCACCCACCAGGCGGTGAAGGATCTCTGCAGACGCTCAATAAGCGGTAGAAAGATATAGGAACTGTTAAGGAACTTAGGTATACAATTGTGTAGAGATGTGTGTGTGTGGGTAATGTGTAATTGAACTCCGAGAAAGGTAGGAAATATTTGGGCTTAGGCCCAAAGCGGCGTATCGGAAATGGATACGGGGAAAGCGGAAGAGTGAAGGGTAATAGTGCGCTAGGTGTACTAGATGCAGTTGAGGGAGGGGTAATAGTACAATCAATGCACTAGATGCGGATAAAGCGAAGTGCTAGATATCAGCGGAAGTGAATCGTAGCAGGCTGAGATGCGGTAATAAGTACAACAGGCTGACTAGAGTCAGCGAGAAGCAGCCAACTATGAAGCGTTGTGGAAGTACGAAAAAGCACTGGAAGCGGTGCGTTGTGTATACGAAGCGTACTAGGTTTGAAGCAGAGCAGAGCCGGAAATGGACTAACTATGAAGCGGTATGTATAGTGGACACGTATTAGTTAGATATGAAGCAGAGCAGGGCCGGACTTCGACTAACAAAACAAACGGATATGACAACTCCGTCTAGAGAGAGCAGAAGAGGGGAAGGGTTTAATAGCGAGGGAACCCTAAAGAAATAAATATAACTACAAAAGATTAGTAAAATAAAATATTTAGCGGCGACAAGAAATGAAAGGATTAACGGGAGATAACGCGTAGTGCGAGAAAGGGAAAAACTGTCAAAAGGTACCGCCAAGAAAGGACGCATGCGCCTTAACACTAAGTATTTTTAGTTAATGAAATTGTTAAGAACATAAATGGAAATAGAAAACAAAAAATATTTTCAGTTGCAACCCAATTTTATTGCAAAACATTTAGGTAAAATTAACGGTAACTTCAGTCTTGACAAACAGTCTTATTGTTTTAACAAATTAATATTATCATATTAAATTACATGTTTTCTTTAAAATACCTAATACTTTAATATGCAATTAAATAAATTGAAAAAAGGAAACCTAAATGAAATAAAGAAATGGTTTTACCACCTATCTACCAATAAACAGCTTGGGAATTGCAATCTTTGTTTGGTTATCCATAAGACTAGAGGTTTTGAAACTTTGTTAATGATGTTTTTTATTTATCACTCCCATTCGTGTTTGGTCGAACACTCAAAACCATCTTAAATCAGTAACAAGCCTTTACGACCAACGTGGATCAACCAATGACTTCCAAAATTTGGCATGCGAAATTCTTCTCTTTATTTTTATTGTAAAAAGAACCAATGAAATCTCCTTGCACAAACAAACTAGTAGCATATCTGAAAGTTTAGTGTTGAAAAATAATAATAATAATGTGAAAAAACTTGCAGGAAAAATTCACTTTAATCAATAAATCAATAAGCTACCTTACTAAAATCTAATAACATAAAAATAACTTTTCTACAGATAATAAAATTGTAAATGCAAATGCTAATGTAAATTCTTATGATTAGAAGTAAAATAAATAAAACACAGATATGAAACACTTGTTAAAGCAGTATTTTAAATAATAAATAGTATTTAACCTTTCATAATAAACCAAAAAGTACCTCAAAATTATTAATTGAATAAGATAATAAATTTAAGCGTTTAGTGTTAATACATTTTAAAAACCTATATTTATAAACACCATAGATTGATAAAAGTTTGAGATAACATCTGAAATCACATGTACGTACTATTTAGAAAAAGTACATAAACTTACATAAAGTACAGTAAACTTATCCTTTTTGATCGTAAGCTGAAGTAAAAAATAAAATAAGGGTAAGTGTTTGGTTTAGGGTTACGAGAACGGACTAGCGAACAGGTGATCCCCAGTTCGAGACCAGATTTATATATACATATAATTTATTTAGAAATGTACAATCTGTATAAATATATAAGTACATCAGAAGGTGGATGAGATATATTGGTGGAGGAGAGAGACAATCAGCGTTAGCAATCTCTGCTGGATATCGATGTCGTTGCTGATAATATTCATATCTCAAGGAGGTCTCGAGGCCATTGGCGATTCAGTTGGCGAAGAGTATTAGAGCATGTTGAGAGAGCAGCATGGAGCTTGCGATATTTTGTTGTTGGGATGTTGAGGTCGTTGTGAAGAGTAAGGTTTGTCACGTAAAAGAAGTGTCAACTATCTGTTCGGAGTAGTTTTGATTGAAATGTTTGTACAACCCTTACGTTTGTAGGTTTAGCTGGACCCCACAGCTCTAGTTTGTAAGGCCACATAGGTTTAAGGATAGAATTATATATACCAAGTCCAAGTAGTCTGTAAAGAAGTTTTGGGCCTCCGTCCACAACACCTAATTGGTAGTTGGACGTAAAGCCCGCCTGAAAAAATAGGCAATTATTTTACTTAACTTTTACATAATTATCTCTATCAGCCTAGATTAGCTAATCTACAACAACTTAATAATACAAGGATCATGAGTCATCTAAACTACCTCATTTATTTTCCTACATGTGTTACCTTCATGCAAAGATCTAATTAACAAAACTAATAATATTCATGAAATTTTCTAGTTAAACGAAGAAGCAAAAGGAGTTTCTATTACAATTTTTAATAATAAATTCGCATCCTAATCCAAACATTGAATATTTCCTTTACATCATGTGAGTAATTTTTGACTGTACCAATCATGCCATTTCACACACAAGTATTATTTCGAAGACAACCAGAAAACTCCAATCGTTCGGATAAAAGGCGTTTTAATTTAGTAAAGAAGTGCGAAAATATTGTTAATATTTAATTTACTAGTGCTCAATCGAGTTAGCGCATTGCGTTCAACATGTTGAAGTAGGAGAACGATGCTTGATATAGCTGTAATAAATATGAAATATCCATCATTCACACGAATATCATCAGCTGTATCTTTTAATATTAAAAAAAAAAAATCAAATTCTAAAAACCCACCTCGCAAAGACCTTTCATTGAAAATTCCTGAAGTCCACCTCCTTTAACAATCCTATCTCGATTACAAGCGGTCAGTACATTAAGCAAAGACTTCTGAGTACTCACAGATTCCTCATACCAAGGAATAAAATACACAGCTTCTCTAACGTTAGCAATCTGCAACGTTACATTGGTATGAGCCAGAAATTCAATATATTTTTTAATACTCTATTAAGAGGACGTCAGCTAACCTTATCAGTAATTTCTTGGCCAAACCAACAGTAAATCCCAACAAAAACAGCTTCTGTTAGAAGTACACATCCAACGCCAATAATTATTGTCATGAGTGTTGAATTGGGATCCTAAAATTTAATATTATGTGAATTTGCACTAATTCTCCAACGCTGATCTTTATTGCAATTTTTACAATTAAAATTACTTAATATTTGGAATGTTTCCTACTGATTTAGAAATCTCTTTTTTCAGGTATTCCAGAGTACTCGCGATTATTCAAGTGTTAATTGACAAATCGACTCCAAACCAAAAGCTGTAAGTGAGACATTCTTCGTGGTGAGCCCACAAGTTAGGTGGGTTTGTCAATGTAATAGTTAATTTGGCTGGATTCGAAAGTTAAAAAAAACGAGCTCATCTACGCAATAATCTACTGTGGTAAGCACCGGTTTCAAACTTTCGTAGATCCTTCGGGATAGTTGGCTACCATACATTAATACTTCAAGAGCGAACACTCAAGGTTAATGAAATGAGCACAAAATGATGACTAAGAAAGATAATATTTTTCAAAGGCCTAGTGTCGTCAGTGTTTCTGTTTCAGAATTTTACAGGCGTCTTACTAGAAGTAAAGAGTTGATATTTGGCTCTATTGACTAATGAGCTTGCCAACTACTGGGAGGTCCAAACATGAATAACAATTTACGTGTTACAGTTTGAAGTGTTCCAAGTGGTGTGTTTGTGATCGAATTCTATATATTAAGAGAAAATAATAAAGCTATTTTGTGGGTCTTAAAAAAAAATGAATGCAAAAGAAATATTGAAAGTGACAGATAGCAGAATTAAGTAAGTGTAAGATATTTTTAAGATTAAAATTTTAAAAGATTGTTTAAAAAGAAAGAGAGTTTTCTATATTGAAACTCAGAAAAATAAATCATCTCTTTGAAAAACCTTTTATTATTATTTTTTTAAATTCCAAATTAGGTGTGTGTACCTTTAGATACAGAATTCATTAAATGATTAATCTGGCATAGAAATAATCATGTACGTTTTTTATTATAAATTATTCTGAAAGGAAGAAAAATTACTGCCAATTTCAGTCATAATGTTTTTTTATTTTTTACACACGAACCATTTATGTTAAATACGTGAAAAATATTTTAATTGCGTCTAGTCTACAAGCATTATCCCTGAAGATGGTATAATCGCTAGGTAGAAAGCTTGGCAAATATCTATTATTATCTCAGTCATACCCATTTGAGGTAATAATAGTTTTTTCTTTTCGGATCAATGATTCAGTCACCAAAAACGATGAACAATATTCTAAGTGATAATCCTGTGAAGCTTGTCACAGAAAGGCTGCGAATGAAAAGATTGCCAACAAAAATTTACGTGAAGAATAAAGTAAAGAATATTAATGAATATAATTTATAACAAAATAAATTGATGCTATTTACCGTAATTATATAGACCACTGTGCATAACATAGCTCCAGCGCAAGCAGAAAATAGAAATAAAAACATGCTGTAAATCTCTTGGAATAACTCGAAATAACTGGAATTAATGAATATAATAGGAATTTAGAAATGAATTTAAATTTAAAAAAGAAAAAAATGGAACAAGTTTTAACTGATCAGTAGCATTTAAAAATAACCTACCTTAGCAGTTTACCATGCTGACGGATTATATAGGTCAACCGACGATTGGTAAATTCCTGTCTTTTTTCATTTGTTTCTGATAGTTCCATAACTTCTCCGGAATTATGTTCAAATGTCTCTTGAATGTAAATTGATAATATCTCAAATTCATCGCACAGTAATTTGGAATGAATTACAAAAGTTAGTATCATTCCAACATGGGTATTCACTGTGCAAGAAGCCGAGATAAACTGAAATGTTGTTACAGCAATGTACCTGAAATTTAATAAGAAACACATATAACCCGGACGTTTCGAGGCAAAACCTCGTTTCATAAAATAGTATCGGTAGAAAGTAAAACGAAAAGCAGCTTCATGAACTCCGATTCTTGGATAAAAAAGGAGACGATTATAAGGGAAAGAAAGAGTTTAAAAACTTTTCAAAAGCCATCTCTGGAAAAAATGAATTCTTCTTATTGAGCAGAATAAGTTTGATTTCATGTAAATTACATTTTGCAAGTTCGATAACTACGTGTTTCCAGACAACTAATTAAATTAATGTGTTAAAATAGCTAAAGTAGACAGTGCCAGCAAGCACAACCTACCTAAACCATGAATTTATCTCAAAAGGCAACCATCCAGGTAGAGGAAGTATCTTCAAATCAAGACCTTCCATTAAAGGACGTCTGAAAAAGTTGATTACAAGAGAAAAATGGTAATAAAAGGCCATATTATTGATGAAAAGCCGCAAAAATGTATTTGTTTTCTTCTTTATAGCCTGTTGTTTTCTTGATAATTTGATTTCAGGTTGGTAGAATTCAGACTTGATTACTGATAGAAACAATGACATCTTTTTAGATTTATAGATTAGTGGCAATGCCATTAATGCACAAGAAGATCCTAAAGTTGTATAGTTTAGAAGGAGCACCTTTTCCAATATATCAAGATCCTTACTGAGAGGAATCTGTAAAAGAAATGAGTAGTATTTCTGAATTAATTTATATTCCATAATCAAACTATTTATGGCAAAACAGTTTTATTTCCAATTGGGACGCCTAAAATTTAATTCAAATTACCTTTTCCGGCGGTCTGACAGAAAATTGGTCTCGCCCATGGAAACTAATTTGAAAAGTACTTCTTTATCATCTGAACTTACTTTCCTCACCGACGGAAGTCAATTAAAAGGACAAAACTCTGATCACAGCCCCTCCAAGTGTCCCCGGATACTAACTCCAGGAGCCGGCCAAAAGAGACGGTGAGAGAACTTGTCCTTCAGCCGGAAATGAGGTAAATCTTGCTCTAACTCCTCTTTAATAGGCTGAGAGGTGGCAAAGTCATCCTCAAAATATCTATTCGTCTGGAGAAGATAGTAAAAGGCGCTAACGAGTAAGACACACGGACTTCTGCTCTCCCTCTTCCCTCCACTTGCCAAGCTAAGACTTCATACTACCGAACACAAGAATGGTTGACTGTGATGAAAACGGAGCCACCGAGTGAATATCTTTTTCTAGTTAAAATGGGTATTAGAGGACATTTGTCCTTTCCAAAAAGCCTTCGAAAATGTCGGGTGGTAGTGGAGCACTTATGCTAACTTGTGGGGAAGACCTCCGTTTAAGGCTTTTAAAAGAAAAGATGAGGCAACCTGTTAGCTTCTCTCTCATTCTGGTGGTTCAGAGTACTAGATGGTCATTGGTGGTTGGAGCAGGATATCCACTCTTTGGGGGACTGGGAAAAAGTTCTGGCAGGGAGAGGTTATCTTAAGTAGCCGGTTTCCTGGATCCTGGGATTTTCCTTGGGGATCTGGGTGGTTATTACGGTTGGACGATTGTTCATGATTTAGGAAATTCAAAAAAGTTGTAAGAGACGTCACGCAAATTATACCTAACTGCCAACTACCCGCTGTTCTTAGAGATTCTTTGTAAAGCTTGTTTCCCTAGATCTCTAGCCATCGTTATAACATCTGAAGAGAGAAGGCGAGAATCTGTATGTAAGTGTGGTGAGCCCTACGCTTTCTGGAGAGCCTGGGTAGCTACCAGAAGTTAGCGAGGAATATACTCTACATAGAAACGTCTTGCTGAAATTTGGTTCAGAATATTAAGAGAAGTCAATGCGTGGAGAACTGATGAGGAATCAGAGAGTAGATATCCATAGCTGACGGCTCTGCCTCGTCTTCTCGAACTCCATAGAGAAGCCGGATGAACTGTTTCATCACCAAGGGAGCAACAGGGTCCATTCTTACTGAATTCTAATTTCATCAATGTATCACCGTTTAGAAGGATGTTCTAGATTGTGAGAGTTACAGGTGGTAGAGTATCTCTACGCGAGGCAATCTCTAAAGATGATTGACAAACAACTCAGAATATTGATTTCGGTAGCTCTTCAGTAAAATTACTCAAGCTAGACCCTTAATTGGGTATCATACTATTTCATTAGATAATTTAATTTAACCTTGCTTGATTAGTGAACCGCTAAAAGTCGCTTTAAGATATACATATGTAATATTACAAATATGAGTCTGGTCAAAGTTGGAAATAAGTTATTCAAAGAATTTGTAACCTCGACAGAATTTATTTAGGAATGCCATCTGTTCAGTTTTTTAAAAAATATATTAATCCTTCTCTAAGAAGTGCAAGTGGTCGGGGAAGTTATGTAGAAAAATATAATTTCTGTACCTATATCTTTTTGTAAGCGGACAAGCAAGCATTGCACAGGATGCTGGTTTATTTGAAGAAAGATGTTTCAGGTTAAAAAGAAGCAAGGGTTAACCATTGTAAACTTATTATTCGACTATTGGCTGAGATACTATTAATGAACAAGAAAAAAATTAAGCCCAGTACAAGTTGGAAATAAACAGAGATTTGAAAGTTATTGAAAATAAGTTAATAGGACCAATGGCTAGTTCATCTAGATGTGGAGTATAAATAAAATATAAAAATAGAACGTGAAACGAATCAATTAATCTTCCCCAGACGAAAGCATATTTTTTTTTAGATAAAAGACAGACCGTCACTGTAGAAACTAAATCAACTATTCTCAAACATGCACAAGTTACATACAACCAAGTTGAACAATTGGAAAATCATTTATATTCTTTTATAGAGAAATCAAGCTGGGCCACGATTATAAATTGAATACTGTTTTGTTCACTCTCATCGCCTCCATAAGATCTTATTTGGAGCAACAGTCGGTTAATCACTTAATTATGAATGATAATTACCGCAAGAAAAATGTGAATGATGCCAGATATTACTAAGATGAGAACTCTTGTGATATTCCAAAAAGTGGTCCATGACTTATCATAAAAAAATCCACACCATCTTGCTAATTGATATCCAGAGTATTGTACATTCTTCCTTATTTTAAATCCTCTTACCCCCTAAAATACAGTTAATTAATATTTCCATTATAATCAATCCGTAATAGTCCTAAATAAGAGGAAAAATATATCTTGTTTAATCTCCTTTGCTTAGTTGCAAGACTCAGAGATCTGGCTTATATACTTTTTCAAACTTTCAAAACTTAACTAAAAGCTATTTTAATAAAAAATAAATAAATAAAATAAAGCTGGTTCAGTGTAATAAACTAGTACTAAGTTCGCCTAAATTACAAATCACTGTTAAAGTTTTTGGAATAAAACTGATAGATTTATTTCTCTAATTTATTTAAGACTATGCAAAGTTAGATGCTCTTTTTTTTTTAAGTCTCGCTCGGTTTCTTATGTAATAGAAATAAATTCGAGGTCGTCTACCACTGGTGAGCGTCTTATTCTAAAGTCAATTACAGGGTGAAGTACTTTGAGAAAAAGCGTTATCAAAGAATGAATTGTTACTCCCGTAAATGGCAGGTTTGGAAACAACCATATCGTCATATTGAAGTTGAATGAAGATTGTTTACACCGTATTCGATAACCCTGAAACGACTCAAAAACGATTCAGTACAGTACCAGCTGTTATCCGAAAACTTAGTAATTTGTCCGGTTGCAAAAATGGTAACAATTAAAATGTTACAGGTTGTGAGTCCAACGTTTTATTGAGATCCCAACGATCAATTCAGGTTTGTTAGGAAGGTCTCATCATAACAAACAAACTGCAGCTGCATTTCCCTATGGCTGCTAACGTTTGACAAGCTCAGTTTATATAAGATTTATTTTGTACCCACTTAAAAAGTGTATTTCGTCACACACTTGAATACCTCTATATCTAACGATAAAACTGGCCAAAGAATATACTAAAGTTTCCTGCTGGAACGACGCTTGGACAAGGGCTTACTACACTTGAATCCTTGAATTGAATCGGACATGAAGCAAAACATTAAGAGGCGTTCTGTAGGGGAATTGACAAGCAGAAGGCAGGTTCAAAACAGAGTTTGGGGCTTAAGCGCCGTACTAAGGATCCCGTGTACTAAGGATGAAAATGTGGTTAGGACTTCTAGATATCTCATTTCAACAGCAGTAATGAACATCTGGATTACAGTTATAAAGGTTCTTCAAATTCTCCATCACACAAGCAGGTTGACTGCTATCTAAGACATTTGTGAGAAGTTAGATCTTCTCTGTTGTGTGCAATATATAAAATAACGTACTCTACTGTTCTAAAGTGTGGGCACTCCCCAACATTGAAATGATAGAAACTATACAGATAAGGTTTTTAAGATATTGTTGGGCCTACCAATACATACGCCGCACTCATATATATATGAGTGGAGACTTGTCAAACACATTTGGAGTCGCAGTTTTTAGAAGAAGTATAAAGTGGTGGTATAAACTGCTGACAATGCCAAAAGATAGCTTACCATGTGCTAGATTAATAATTGAGATTATGAGTAACGGAAAAGAATCCTTTTAATTGGGCCACGCACTTGTTCAATTCCCTCGCTCAAGATATGTGGCAGGCTCAAAATCCTGATCTTTTGAAGCATAATTTGAAAGAAATGTTTGAGAAATGTACAAATAACTGTTCAAGTCGGAATTTGATACTACTGCCTATAATTTGCACAATAGACATGTTTTACATCCTTGTTAATTGACGGGGCATATCTTTCACTGAAGGTGCACCTGGCTAAAATTAAATTACTCTCACAAGTACGGCTAGCATCTAAAACTTATCCGATACTTTATGTCCTAGGGAAGAAACATATATTTAAGCCAAAAAATGCATGCTAGTTTTGTAATTTAAATGAGTTGGACGATCTATTGCACTTCTATCTTGTAAGCCCTTTGTATTCTGCGATGAGAAATAAGCTTTTCAGGGATTTATCGGCCTTCCAGTTGCTTTATTAATACTCCTAAAAGTGAATACCATTGAGAAAGTAAATAAGTTATTTTGTTTCACTATTCATGCTCGCAGTCTGAGCGAAAGAAAATTAAATTGCTGTAAATGATGGGCTGGCCCTGTTATATTGCTGTTTATATATTTAGTATTTTTCGTTTTTCTATTTTTACAAATTAATTGTTAATAATTATAAATGTGGAATGTATGTTTTGTTTTAACTCCCTGCTTTTATAGATTTGTTTATTAGTTACTCTAATTATTTGAATAGTTTAATGTAATAGTAAATATTTTTAATAATTTATTTTAAAGGCGGTAATGACCAAGCTGTCGATGCGTCGGAAACAAAAATTATTTTAAACAATTCACATTAATTAAAATGCATTGCTCAATGTATGACTGACCAGACGTGGGTCTAGCTCCACTGTTATGCAACTTTGAATTTTGGCAGTGAAATAAATAAATAAAATTATGTAAGATGCCACAAAGAGACGTCTCATTAAAGAAAAAACAATACTATTAAGTTCCTATCAGAAGTACCAGTTTTTCTATTTAGAAAGTGAATATTCAAACCATTGGAGGTGTTAAAAATTGCAGATTTATAAGGAATACATACTTTCTTGTTAGAAGTGTTACCCATGTTGATAATCCCAAACCTCGCTTTAAACAAATGCGTCAAAATATTTGTATTGAAAAGGATAATATTGATCTTTGCACATTAAAAACACAATAGAGCAATCAATTTTTCATTAATTCAAAGAATAGGCACTTTAAATATTCGCTTTAAATTCTATTTAGGTAAAAGTAAAGCTATAGTAGAGGGCCTATATTTTCGTCAATAAATGTTTATAATGAGTTAATTTCTGTTCAATATTTAATTGATTGAATACAAGAAAATTCACAAATTGAACTAAGGAACAAATGTGGAAAGGATAATTACCAGAGTATGTTAATGGCTCTCTTAATATCATTTTAATGCTTATGAAGTTACAAAAATATATTAAGTTTTTATAACTCAAAACTCTTTTATCAAGTTTTGGAATTTTTTTTATACCAGAGTACATTCTTTAATTTATTCTAAAAATCGATCACTTCAAAGTGTTATCTACTTAAAAGAAAATATTGTGGACAGTAAATCCAGATTAAAGATAATTTAAGAGTAGAAATAATGATAATTGTCTGATTACGGTAACGCAATGGGAAAATTATTTTCTATCAATTCTCCAGCCCAAAATTGTTGACAATATAATGTTTTTTGGGTATCTCAACCAGATTTAGATTATGGATGAATTAATGGCAAGTATAAATTATTGTAAAATTAATAAAGCTGATGGGCCTGACCATGTTCCCAATAAATGATTTAAATTCTTACCAGAATCGTGGACTCACTATTTGTTAAATATATTTAATAAGATTTGGCAGGAGTAGCAATATCCCTCTAATTGGCATAAAGTTCGTTCAAAATTACTTTTCAAGAAGGGTAGCCCAACTCTGCATGAAAATCACAGGGCAATAGCCATTTTTAATTCTATTTCAAAAATTTTCACTTTTTTTTTATTTACAGTAGGCTGGTAGAATGGGTAGAGCAGAGAAACCTTATTCCAGAAGAATATTCGGAAGGGGAAAGGCTGTCTTAATGCAATCATGTTTAAGGTCACTAAGCATGGAAGCTCCTATAGGGTTTGTCGTCCGAAATGTTATCTCAACAAGGTCAATAGCTGGCATTCTTCCAATTCTTTGTATGTTTCTTCTTTAGTTTTTATGGTTTATAAAGTTGAATATTTATTTAGTTTTTCATTTTATGAGATAATTTAAATATTGTATTTATTTCCATTTTTATTTAAAACACATCTCTTATAAGACTTCAAAGCAATAAATAAAATAATAATGGTGCAAATCCAGTACTCAATTTTGTTTTTGAGACTGCACATAGCCTAAAATTATGCAGGTGTAATGTATGTATGTAATGTAGTGTATGCAGATGATTAAGGATATAATTTATTTTCCATTTACTTATTTATTTATAAATAAGGTAAGCTCCCAGTTGTAGACGCCTTTAAGATCGCGTCGCCACATATTATGTGTTAGATAATTACATCTGTTTTAGATAGAAAATAATTTTTTTTTTTGGCATTGGCGAAAATAGTTTTGACAATCTTAATGCATTATTTGAACCATAACTTAAATAAAAACATTTTAAAAACAGT
Organism: Rhodnius prolixus; assembly: GCF_049639745.1. NCBI lineage: Eukaryota > Metazoa > Arthropoda > Insecta > Hemiptera > Reduviidae > Rhodnius > Rhodnius prolixus. Next base: position 22,091,080 of record NW_027411592.1, read on the forward strand.
TTATTACTTTTTTAAAATAGAAAATTAAAAATGTTTAAAAGTAGACACCAAAAAACAATAGTGGACAGTTTACAGGGCCACTGGACATCGGAATTCAATTGCATATTTCTCTTTTTATTTTCCGACCTTTCGCGAAAAATCATTGTGTTTACTTGAATAATTGTCATTAACCATGATTTTAATTAAATTGCAAAGAACATAAATGGAATTAGTAAAAAAAAAAGTTTTGATTTACAACCAAATTGTACTGCAACATCTTCAGGTAAAATTAACACTAACTTCAGTCTTAGTCTAAACAAATTAATATAATAAAAAAAAAACTTACTTCTTTTCTTTAAAATATCTAATATTTTACTTGGCAATTAGCAATCTAATTAAAAAAAGGTAACAAATGAAATTAAGAAATAGTTTTACCTACCTATCTACCAATAAACAGCTTGGGAATTACACTCTTTGGTTATCCATAAGACTAGAGGTTTTGAAACTTTGTTAATGATATGTTTTTTATTTATCTTACACATTCGTGTTTCGTTGTACTCAAAAACGGTCTCAAATCGGTTACAAGCCTTTAGTGGAATGACCAACCTGGTCTCAAGCAATGACCTCTAAAATTTGGCGTACGAAATTCTTCTCTTTATTTTTAATGGATAAAGAAGCGATGAAATATCCTTTCCAATATAATCGCTTAACCGAAAGTTTAGTGGTTGAACAAATATATTATTAATAATGTGAAAAAACTTGAAGAAAAAATTCACTTTAATCAATAAATCAATAAGTTACCTTACTAAAATCTAATAACGTGAAAATAACTTTTCTACAGATAATACAATTTTCTATAGATGTAAATTCTTATGATTAGAAATAAAATAAATAATACAAAGATATTATTAAATACATATACAAATATTATTATTAAAGCAGTGTTTTAAATAATAAATAGTAATTAATCTTTCATAATAATCCAAAAAGTACATACTAAATAAATAAATAAAGATTACTAATATCTAGCTCATCTTGGCAATAACAACCAGACTACATACCTAAACTGGTGAGCAAATAATATATTTACTACCCTTTACTTGGATAAATTTCCAGTAGTGTCTCATTCACAATTGGCAATGCTACGGTATAATTCTAGAGAGCTTTCTGAGACCCCTCCAGCTAACAAGAGAGAATATTCATCAAATTTTCTAGTTAAACGAAGAAACAAAAGGAGTTTCTATTACAATTTTTAATAATAAATTCGCATCATAACCCAAACATTGAATATTTCCTTCACATCATGTGAGTAATTTTTGACTGTACCAATCATGCCATTTCACTCGCAAATATTATTTCGAAGACAACCAGAAAGCTCCAATCGTTCAGATAAAGGGCGTTTTAATTTAGTAAAGAAGTGCAAAAATATTGTTAATATTTAATTTACTAGTGCTCAATCGAGTTAGCGCATTGCGTTCAACATGTTGAAGTAGGAGAACGATGCTTGATATAGCTGTAATAAATATGAAATATCCATCATTCACACGAATATCATCAGCTGTATCTTTTAATATTGAAAAAAAAAAATCAAATTCCAAAAACCCACCTCGCAAAGACCTTTCATTGAAAATTCCTGAAGTCCACCTCCTTTAACAATCCTATCTCGATTACAAGCGGTCAGTACATTAAGCAAAGACTTCTGAGTACTTACAGATTCCTCATACCAAGGAATAAAATACACAGCTTCTCTAACGTTAGCAATCTGCAACGTTACATTGGTATAAGCCAGAAATTCAATATATTTTTTAATACTCTATTAAGAGGACGTCAGCTAACCTTATCAGTAATTTCTTGGCCAAACCAACAGTAAATCCCAACAAAAACAGCTTCTGTTAGAAGTACACATCCAACGCCAATAATTATTGCCATGAGTGTTGAATTGGGATCCTAAAATTTAGTATTATGTGAATTAGCACTAATTCTCAAACGCTTCTCTTCGTTGCAATTTTTACAATTAAAATTTCTGAACTTTTGGAATGTTTACTACTGATTTAGAAATTTCTTTTTTCAGGTATTCCAGAGTACTCGCGATTATTCAACTGTTAATTAACAAATCGTCTCCAAATTAAAAGCTGTGAGACATTCTTCGTGGTGAGCCCACAAGTTGGGTGGGTTTGTCATTGTAATAGTTAATTTGGCTGGATTCGAAAGTTAAAAAAAAAAGGAGCTCATCTACGCAATAATCTACTGAGGTAAGCACCGGTTTCAAACTTTCGCAGATCCTTCGGGAAAGTTTGCTACCATACATTAATACTTCAAGAGTTAATGAAATGTGCCCAAAGTGATGGCTATTTGGAGATCCAAACGTAGTTATTCATGTACGTGTATACAGAGTGTATACGGAGGAGTTGTCGAAACTTCGGGAGGTGATTAAACAGCTCAAATGCAACAAAAAATATTCTCTTCACTTTGGCCCAATTACCAATAGTGTCCAAGATATTTGCATTTTTAACTTTTCCGTCGATATTCGCGTTTTTCACCATAAAAACGGCCGTACCTTTTCTTTCCTTTATCCTACAACAAATCTGCTTATTCCAAACGAAAGAGCATTAAATTTCCTATAAATATGCTCAATATATCCTCAAAACGTTTTTATAACAATGTAATTTTTACTTTAATATATTAAAAAATTCGTTTTCGATGATTTTTGTTAAAATTTTCAACTCCATTTTTTCAATAATTAATGCATCAAGGAGTCACATAATTTCAGAAAAAGTTTCGCATTTATTGAGCTTGAAAAATAAAGTAAAGAATATTCATGAATATAATTTAAAACAAAATAAATTGATGCTATTTACCGTAATTATATAAACCACTGTGCATAACATAGCTCCAGCGCAAGCAGAAAATAGAAATAAAAACATGCTGTAAATCTCTTGGAATAACTCGAAATAACTGGAATTAATGAATATAATAGGAATTCAGAATTGTATTTAAATTTAAAAAGAAAAAATGGAACAAGTTTTAACTGATCAGTAGCATTTAAAAATAACCAACCATAGCAGTTTACCATGCTGACGGATTATATAGGTGAACCGACGATTGATAAATTCCTGTCTTTTTTCATTTGTTTCTGATAGTTCCATAACTTCTCCAGAATTATGTTCAAATGTTTCCTCAACGTAAATTGATAATATTTCAAATTCATCGCACAGTAATTTAGAATGAATTACAAAAGTTAGAATCATTCCAACATGGGTATTTACTAAGCTAGCAGCCGACATGAACTGAAATGTTGATACAGCAATGTATCTGAAATTTAATAAGAAAAACTGCACTCACATATGACAGCAGCTTTTTGTATTCCGATTTTTGAATAAAAAATGAGAAGATTTTAAGGGGACGAAAAAGATTGTAAACTAAAAAAAATGAATTCTTCTTATTGAGCAAAGTAATTTTGATTTCATGTAAATTACATTTGGCAAACTCGATAACTGCTTGTTTCCAAACAACCAATTAAATTAATGTGATTAAAAAAAATAATAAACAGCACTCACAACCTACCTAAACCATGAATTCATCTCAAAAGGCAACCATCCAGGTACAGGAAGTATCTTCAAATCAAGACCTTCCATTAAAGGACGTCTGAAATAGTTGATTACAAGAGAAAAATGATAATAAAAGGCAATGTTATTAATGAAAAGCCGCAAAAATGTATTTGTTTTCTTCTTTATAGCCTGTTGTTTTCTTGATAATTTGATTTCAGGTTGGTAGAATTCAGACTTGATAATTGTTAGAAACAATGACATCTTTTTAGATTTATGGATTAGTGACAATGCCATTAATGCACAAGAAGACCCTAAGGTTGTATAGTTTAGAAGGAGCACCTTTTCCAATAAATCAAGATCCTTACTGAGAGGAATCTGTAAAAGAAATGAGTAGTATTTCTGAATTAATTTATATTCCATAATCAAACTATTTATGGCAAAACAGTTTTATTTCCAATTGGGACGCCTAAAATTTAATTCAAATAACCTTTTCCGGCGGTCTTACAGAAAATTGGTCTCGGCCATGGAAACTAATTTGAAAAGTACTTCTTTATCACCTGAACTTACTTTCCTCACCGATAGAAGTCAATTAAAAGACAAACTCTGATCACAGCCCCTTCGAAGTGTCCCCGGATACTAACTCCAAGAGCCGGCCAAAAGAGACGGTGAGACAACTTGTCCTTCAGCCGGAAATTAGGTAAATCATGCTCTAACTCTTCTCTATTAGGCTGAGAGTGTCACCGTCTAGGAGCATGTTTGGAGGATTTAGGAGGATAGATTGTAACAGTTACAGGTGGTAGAGTATCTCTATGCGAGGCAGTATCTAAAAATGATTGACAATCAGCTCAGAATAGTGATTTCGGAAGCTCTTCAGTAAAATTACTCAAGCTAGACTCTTAATTGGGTATTATACTATTTTATTAGATAATCAAATTTTACCTTGTTTGATTAGTGAACCGATAAAAGTTGCTTTAAAATATATGTAATAATACAAATAAGTGTCCGGTCAAAGTTGGAAATAAGTTGTTCAAACAGTTTGTAATTTATGTAGGAATGCCATCGGTTCAGTTTTTAAAAAAAGATATTTGCACCATAAATCCTTCTCTAGAAGACGTAGAACAATATAATTTCCATTTTTAGTAAGCGGAAAAGAAAGCATTGCACAGGATGCTCGTTTATTTGAAGAAAGATGTTTCAGGCTAAAAAGAAGCAAGGGTTAACTATTCTAAATTTACTGTACGGCTATTGGCTGAGATACTATTAATGAACATGAAACAAAATTAAGCCCAGTACAAGTTGGAAATAAACAGTCTGAGATTTGAAAGATATTGAAAATAAGTTAATAGGACCAATGGCTAGTTCATCTAGATGTGGAGTATAAATAAAATATAAAAATAGAACGTGAAGCGAAACAATTAATCTGCCCTGGACGAGGCTTTTTTTTAAGTTTTCAACATATTTCTTTTTAATTTAAGTAATCAAAAAGCAAGCTAACAATTGGAAAATCATTTAAATTCTTTTATAGAGAAATCAAGCTGGGCCACGATTATAAATTGGATACTTTTCTTTTACACTTTCATTCGCCTCCATAAGATCTCATTTGGAGCAACAGGCAGTTAACATTTAATTATTAATGACAATTACCTCAAGGAAAATGTGAATGACGCCAATTATTACTAAGATGAGAACTCTTATGATATTCCAAAAAGTGGTCCATGACTTATCATAAAAAAATCCACACCATCTTGCTAATTGATATCCAGAGTATTGTACATTCTTCCTTATTTTAAAACCTCTTACTCCCTAAAATTAGTTAATATTTTCATTGTAAACAATCCGTAATAGTAATAAATACGAGGACAAATATATCTTGTTTAATCTTCTTTGCTTAGTCGCGAGACATCTCAATAAAGAAAAAAAAAATTATTAGGTTCTTATCACAAGTACCTATTTCACTATTTACAAAGTGAATGTTCAAACTATTGGAGGTCTTAAAGATTGCAGAATTATGAGGAATACATACTTTTTTGTTAGAAGAGTTACCCATGTTGATATTCCCAAACTACGCTTTTAACAAGTGAGTCAAAACTTTTGTAGAACTTCATGATAAAAATATTGATTAGTGCACATAATAAATCATTCAATCTATCACATTTCAATGAATAGACCATCAGTAGTTAAATATGATTCACTTGAAAATCTATTTTGGCATAATTTAAGCTATAATATAGTGCCTGTTATTTCGTACATATATGTTTATAATGAGTTCATTTCTGTTCAATATTAAATTGATTGAACACAAGTAAATTCACTAATTGAACTAAGGAACAAATGTGGAAGGGGTAATTGCCAGGGTATGTTAATGACTCTCTTAATATCATTTTAATGCTTCTGAAGTTACAAAAGTATATTAAGTTTTTATAACTCAAAACTCTTTTACTAGATTATGGAATCTTTAATACCAGGGTACATTCTTTAATTTATTCTAAAAATCGATCACTTCAAAGTGCTATCGCCTTAGAAACAAATATTGGGGACAATAAATAGCAATATTTTTTTTTTTTTGTTTGTTTGTTTGCTTCCTGTCTGTGCAGATTAGCCAGGGATGTACTAATGTATTATTTAATGGGATGTGTTATGAGTACTATTGTTATTTTTGTTTTAGTTGCTTTATGTTTTATTTTTTTTTTACTTTTTATTTTCAAAGTTTGATTTTGTTTTTGGTAATGAATTGGAAAATAGCCAGATACGTTTCGAATATTGGTTCTGTGAGGATGGTATGTAGGTTGGCAGGAAGTTGACATTTCGCTTTGATGACTGCATTCCACAGTTTTTCCCTATTATCCTGGTGACTATTGCAATCAAGGATCAGGTGGTTGGCGTCTATAATTGTATCAGAAGGGCAAGAGCAAATTGGAGGGACTGAAATTCCTATACGGCTGAGATGGTGGGGCGAGAAGTTATGGTTGAAGCGCAGTCGTATCAAAGTAGTAGTGAACTTTCTACCTTCTGCGAAGTCAAAGTACCACGGTTTTTTAGGTATTGTCGGCTGCAGTGAAGTGTAAAATTTACCTTTGGCATATTTTGATTTTTCGTAATCTATAGACCATGCCCTGTAGTAGGAACGTTTAGAGAAGTTCTTTATATCTGAAGGTAACAGTTTCTCGAGCTTTAGATTCTCCTGGCGTATTGCCTCTTTTGCCTTAGAGTCTGCAATTTCATTGCCAGTTATCCCTGAGTGGCCCCTAATCCATATCAATCGAACTGTCTTTCCGCTAAGACCCGCCCTCTTCAGGAGGTGGACAGTTTCGAGCACCGTGAAATCGGCTTTATGCCCGGGGCATTTAAGCTTGTTGAGCACACTCTTGCTATCAGAAAGTATGACAACTGTTTGTGCCTCTGTCGAGGCCACTAGATTTGCGCATTTATTGATGGCAGTGAGTTCAGCCGAAAAGACTGAGGCATGGCGGTGTAACTTATATAGGCTACTGAGGTTGGTTTGCGGGTCATACACTGAACATCCCACCCCTTCAGGGGATTTAGACCCATCAGTGTAGAGGAAGTACGCACTTGGGAACCTGGCATTTAGTTTTGCCGATAAGTATTCATTATTTGCCGATTCAGGGATACTTTTATCGTATTGGTAGAAGTTAGTTATGACACATTCTGGAGCTCCCAGTGTACACTCAAGGTCAAAAGAAAATGTTGGGAGATGGGTACTCCGGTGTAGGGACAGCATGAATTGCGACAGAGACCAGAACTGATGTACAAGAATTGGTGTACTTTTTTTATACCAATAACTTTCAGTGAGGATTCGGGGAGCTAGTCTGCTTATTTTCTGAATGACGGGTTGATTCAACAAGGGCAGTCTGTCAGCGATGTAGCGCGAGGCTAGTAGGTTCCTTCTTATTTTCAAAGGAGGTTCCTTCGCCTCCGTTAGTAAGGCGTTAATGGGGGTTGAGTTGAGAGCGCCCAGGCATGTACGAAGGGCTTTGTGTTGGATGCGGTCAATCTTTTGGAGATGTGTAGGAGCGGAGTCCCCATAGAGAAAGCAGCCGTAATCAATCCTGGAGCGAATTAGCTGACGGTATATCATCAAGGATAATTTTATATCTGCTCCATACATTTTATGATTCATAAATCTCAAAATATTCAGACTCTGTTCACACTTGGCTATGAGATATTCTATGTGAGTCCTCCAGAGGAGTTTTCCATCCAAATACATTCCCAAAGTTTTCATCACTGGTTCTAGTCGTAGACTGCATCTCCCGAGAACTACCGGGGATGTCGCATTATATTTTCTACGTCTCGTGAAGATGGTTACACTGCTCTTGCTATCAGAGATAGACATGCCTTCACTGATGCACCAGTCATTAAAAGCGTACATAGCCGTATCCAGAGCATCAGTGGCTGCTTTGAGTGACTTCGCTTTACTGTATAGGATGATATCATCTGCAAACTGGGAAATTTTGATGGAAGGACACAGCGTCGTACACATATCCGCCGTATATAGGTTAAACAAAATGGGACTAAGTTCCGCTCCTTGTGGTAATCCATTGTGGGTAAGACGTGGCCCATATGTTTTCCCTTTATGACGTACTGATATCAGCCGTTCATGAAACAGGTAATAGATGTGAGTAGTTATACGAGAAGGAACGCCCATGTTTATCATTTTTTTAACCAAGACTGAAATGCTGACGTTATCGTACGCATTGGTTAGATCTATATTAGCAGCAACAGTGAACATATTGTCTGAGAAACCATTATGGATGTCCATTACGAAGTTGGAGAGTGCATCCTGTGTGCTTCGTTTCTTACGGAATCCAGTCTGATGACTCGGGAGCTTGCCTTCTACTTCAATCCACCACTCAAGACGTGTTTTTATTAGGCGTTCAAAGGTCTTACACACGCACGATGATAGCGCTATTGGTCTGTATGACGTAAACTCAGACGGGTCTTTGTTTGGTTTTAGCAGAGGTACCACAATTTGTTTACTCCAGTCTTCAATTGAAATGTGGTTGATCCATATATCGTTGATGATTCGCAAGAATACCTTTTTTCCTGTATCAGACAGGTGAAAGAGCATTGGGTAGTGTATGGTATCCACTCCAGGTGAGGTATTCGCATTTGTTTTTAGTGCATGGAGCAGTTCTCCATAACTGAAAGGGACACTGATTCTATGGGGGCGTGGGGGGATCTCAGGAGGTAGTTCAGGTACTGTTTCTGGGGTAAGAGAATCTAGGAAATCTGGGAGCCATTTACCATCACTTTTGGGGGAAGGGCCCCCACGACTGAGCGCCCGCACCCCATCCCAAATTTGTTTTATAGGCGTTTGAGCATTAAACGAGTTACAGAACTCGACCCATTTAGTTTGCTTTTTAGATTTATAAATTTTGCGACATATCGCTGTACATCTCCTGCTGTTGATAAAGTTTGAGAGAGTCGGGAATCTTTTAAATTGTTTGAATGCTTGTATGTTATCATTTCTGACCTCGTCGCACTCATCGTCCCACCACGCCTTTTTCAGGAATTTTGGTTTACATCCCTTATAAGGCTTGGCTTGAGGTATCGAATATTCGGCGGCTTTGAGAATGGCACTGATAAAACTGTTGTAATTAGCGGAGGGTTCGGTGGAGAGACACCTATTGGTGAGAAACTGATCGGACAGCAATGAATACTTCTCCCAATTTGCGGATTTCAATTTCCATTTTTTAAAGTGGGGGTTTTGATTGGCTGGTATTTGGCAATTAGTTTTGTCTACATCTATGCGTATGCCCAGATGGTTGGATCCGAAAGGTTCTTCAATTACTTTCCATTCACATCTAGTTACTAGGGGGGGAGAGCACAGAGAAATATCAATTGCGGAAGGTCGCCAGTCCAATCTACTGAATAGTGTGGGGGATCCATCATTCAAAATACAAAGGTCTTCCGAATTAATTGCGTCTAGCATCTGTCTACCTTCGTAGTCACCGAACGCACATCCATAGCTCTGATGGTGCGCATTCAAGTCGCCGCAGATAAGGACAGGATGTTTAACGCTCCTCATTAATGAAACCCAGAAATCGGAAGATAATTTGTGTTTTGGTGAACAATATAAGGAAAGGATTTTTAGTTCTGTATTTTGTATGTTCAAAGTAATTCCGCATGTCTGAATGAAGCGATTATTAAATTTGCGGTTAAAACTAAGCTCAGAGAAGTATATTTTATTTCTAATTAATATGCAAGAACCTCCGTAGCCACCTTCCCGATCAGCTCGGACTGTAGAGTAGCCAGAGATATGAAAAGGTTTATTATTTTTCAGCCAAGTCTCAGATAGCAAAGCGATGTCTATGCTGTTAATTTTTAGGTATGCCTCTAGATAATTTCTGTTACTTGAAATACTACAAATATTTAATTGTAACACTGAGATCATTATAACAGCCAATTAGCATTAAAGGAATGGGGTAACGTATTAAAAGGAATGACAACTATATGAAGCGGACCATACTGCACAAATATTACTTAGTAGGGACGTGAATTGGGAATACATATAAACGCAGAATGGAATTACGTCGTTTGTTGTGAAATGTTAGTTGGGCTTATTATATTAAAAATACAAATTGTAAATCCAGTTCCAATTTTGCTTTTGAAACTGCACAAAGCCTAGATAGATAGTCAATAAAAATGTATTTAATAATTGAAAGTAAATACATATGTACAAAGGAGTGCCAGTATAAATACTATAATCTCCAGCTTATAAATTGTTACAGAATATAAAAGTATAAAAGTAAATCCCTCAGCCAAACAATGAAAAACAATGAAAAACCCTCAGCCTCTAAAGGGGAGTTTTACATCAGTAAGTCCTTAACTCTTCTGTGCACCGTGTCCAAACTATAGTTCCCTATTAGTCTGCATAGGTGGTTGTGACTTGATTCACACTTACTGAAGAAACCAGTAGCGAGGTACTTGATATATATAATCCATGTTGGTGTTGGAGTGTAGGTCTGTAATACGGGTGTAACGGTTGTGACAAGCCTTAGGAATTTATTTTTTATGATCTGCAGCGAGGCGATATTGGATCGACATGTCAAACTCAAGGACAAGCATAAAGTAACATGGGCCTAACTACTACCTTGTACAGGAGGAGTTTATTCTCTGGGGACAGTTTAAAGTCCCTGCAGAACAGCGGGAATAACTCTCGAATGGCTGCCTTACCTTTATTGACTCTGTCCTTTATGCAGGGAGTAAGAGTTAGCCCACGATTCAGTAATACTCCAAGATACTTGATAGTGGCAGCCCACGGCACAATCTATCCCCCGAAGTGGACTCGTCGATAGCCCATAGCCTAAAATTATGCAGGTTTATTATTCTTATTATGGTTAAGAATATCATTTATTTTTCATTCATTTGAGGGTAAGGTCCTCAGTTGTATACAATTTTAAGATAGCGTCACATATTATGTTTTAGATAAATACAATAAATACCAACTAGTAAATCGTTTTGACAATCTTAATACATTATTTGAACTATAACTTAAATAAAATTTACGTTATGTATACGTTTTGCTAACTTCTGTGCCGAAAACAACATCTACATTCCTATAACAGTAAACCCGGAGGCCCGCCAGATCGAACCTTGGGTACTCAATAGGCCTCTAACAGACTATACCCTTAGTAAGCATTTTAAAGGTAATACGCCTCCTTATGTTTATAGGAATAAGTTTCTAGAAAGGATAAAAAATAAGTACGTGAATTATAAAAGCAGATTTTCACTGGCGGCTCTATAACGGTTACTGGAATATGATCGGCCTGGATGGAAGGAGTTACAGCTGGTCACTGAACAATATTTCTAGAGTCTTTACAGCGAAACTTTTTGCGATTCTCAAAGAACACATAATAGTTTCCGCTGAGAGAAAATTCTTAATTTGTTCAGATTCTCGAAACTCTCTGGTTGTGATATGTAAGTTGGATACAGACAACCTACACATCCAGACCGTGCAATAAACGTCTCCATCTTTGTGCTGAAGTTGGAAAAACAGTCGTTTTCCTATGGACTCCCGGACATTCTGGGATTAAATACAATGAAATCGCTGACAAGGCCGCTAAGAATGCAGCCTTAATAAATAACCCAGATAAAAATGTTTTGGCGCTGGATTGGCGGGCTTATCTGCGCACTCAAGCCTTATTGCAATGGAAACGGGATTGGGAAGCACTACCATTAACGAATAAGTTGAGAACTATTAAATCCACACCGTTGAAATGGATGACTTCAAGTGGAGAGTCCCGTCACGAAGAGGTAATACTTGCAAGATTAAGAATAGGCCATACGATGCTAACCCATGGCCATATCTTTAGAGGTGAGCGGCAACCCATTTGTGGGCCATGAATGTAATACTAACCGTCCATCACATCTTCTTCGAATGTACCAAATATACATCGGCAAGGCAGAATTTAAACGTGGGTAACAGTGTGAAAGAGTTACTGGACGATAATGAAGCCAATGCAAGAAAAGCTTTGGAATACCTTAAAAATATAGACTTTTTGTTTTTTGTTTTTCCATTTTTTTGACATTGTCTTTCGTCATACAGCCAGCACGTCTAGGTGCTTATCACTAGAATATCACTCACTCTCCCTTGTTACTTATAAATACATTCGCTTCACTCATTCATCCCTCTATTCTATACAATTATTTCCATTAACTACAACTAATGGAAGGATCAGTACTCTATATTCCAGCCATCCTTATAGCTTAACCGAAATTAAAATCACGTAATCCTTCTCTAATCATTTTCTTGCATTCATTCTAACCGGCTATAACTTTTAAATACATTCATATTTCTTAGCTAGCTCTGCTATAGACTTAAGCACGTAGATGTTGGTGAAGAATATTATGTCTTCGTAGCGAAATGGTGCATCCAAATACCTGTATATGTCGTCAAAAATATAGACTTACATAATCTAATATCACACTATGCTAGTCTCTGAGCAATAAATAAAATAATTATAATAATGTAGTCCAGTTTCCAATTTTGCTGTTGAAACTGCACATAGCCTAAAATTGTGCGGGTGTAATCATCTGATGATTAAGAATATAATTTATTTTCCATTTACTTATTTATTTATAAACAAGGTAAGCTCCCCAGTTGTTAGACGCCTTAAAATTGCGTCGCAACATATTATGTGTTAGATAATTACATCTGTTTCAGAAAGAAAATAGTTTTGACAATCTTAATGCATTATTAGAACTATAACTTAAATAAAAAGATTATGATATAAAAAAGTTAATTAATTTTTTAATTTCTCATTCCTCACTGCTTAACAATATCTCGGAGGGTTGTCAGTGGACAACTGCTCCTCTCTTGTGCTCATCTTTTCCCTTCATCACATTTACTAGATGCTAATTTTGCAGTTGTAAATTTTTTAATAAATAAATTATCAACTTTTTTTAAAATAGAAAATTAAAAATGTTTAAAAGTAGACACCAAAAAACAATAGTGGACAGTTTACAGGGCCACTGGACATCGGAATTCAATTGCATATTTCTCCTTTTATTTTCCGACCTTTCGCGAAAAATCATTGTGTTTACTTAAATAATTGTCATTAACCATGATTTTAATTAAATTGCAAAGAACATAAATGGAATTAGTAAAAAAAATTTTTTTTGATACGCAACTAAATTTTATAGCAACAAATTCAGGTAAAATTAACAGTAACTTTAGTCTTAGTCTTATTGTTTTAACTAATTAATATAATAAAAAAAAACTTACTTCTTTTCTTTAAAATATCTAATATTTTACTTGGCAATTAGCAATCTAATTAAAAAAGGTAACAAATGAAATAAAGAAATAGTTTTACCTACCTATCTACCAATAAACAGCTTGTGACTAACGCTCTCCGTTTCGTTATCCATAAGACTAGAGGTTTTGAAACTTAGTTAATTATGTTTATTATTTATCTTACACATTCGTGTTTGGTCGAACACTCAAAAACGGTCTCAAATCGGTTACAGGCTTTTAGTGGAATGACCAACCTGGTCTCAAGCAATGACCTCTAAAATTTGGCGTACGAAATTCTTCTCTTTATTTTTAATGGATAAAGAAGCGATGAAATATCCTTTCCAATATAATCGCTTAACCGAAAGTTTAGTGGTTGAACAAATATATTATTAATAATGTGAAAAAACTTGCAGGAAAAATTCACTTTAATCAATAAATCAATAAGTTACCTTACTAAAATCTAATAACATAAAAATAACTTTTCTACAGATAATACAATTTTCTATAGATGTAAATTCTTATGATTAGAAATAAAATAAATAATACAAAGATATTATTAAATACATATACAAATATTATTACTAAAGCAGTATTTTAAATAATAAATCTTTAGTAAGTAATTCTTAAAGCTAGTTAAAGTAATTCTTTAGTAAGCTCGACTATTTTAAAGTGGTCACAAATAATCTGTCCATTTCTGAGATTTTCTTTCCATGAAGACATCAATTACAGTTTTTTCTAGATAAATGGGTTCAAAGTGGTCAATATATTATAAATAGTTGATAATATTGAAAATTGATCTTCTCTTTACTTATAGCAGGGTCTAGATATTGCTTGAATATTTACTGAATTGGGGAAATACTGTGCAGTGTATAAAGAAATAAATAGCTCATCTTGGTAATAACAACCAGACTACATACCTAACCTGGTGAGCAAATAATAAATTTACTACCCTTTACTTGGATAGATTTCCAGTAGTGACTCATTCACACTTGGCAATGCTACGGTATAATTGTAGAGAGCTTTCTGAGACCCCTCCAGCTAACATTTCTACATATAATACTCATTATACGTTAAGTATACTCTCCATATCTTATTTATTATTTCAATTATTATTTGTTTACTCATATAATTAGAAGGTTTATATAATTATCTCTATCAGCCTAGAATTGCTAATCTCCATCAACTTGATAATACAAGGATCTTGAGTTACTAATCTAAACTATCTTATTTATTTTCCAACATGTGTTACCTTCATGCAAAGATCTAATTAACAAAACTAATAATATTCATCAAATTTCCTAGTTAAACGAAGAAGCAAAAGGAGTTTCTATTACAATTTTTAATAATAAATTCGCATCATAATCCAAACATTGAATATTTCCTTCACATCATGTGAGTAATTTTGTACAGTACCAATCATGCCATTTCACTCGCAAATATTATTTCGAAGACAACCAGAAAGCTTTATTCGTTCGGTTAAAGGGCGTTTTAATTTAGTAAAGAAGTGCGAAAATATTGTTAATATTTAATTTACTAGTGCTCAATCGAGTTAGCGCATTGCGTTCAACATGTTGAAGTAGGAGAACGATGCTTGATATAGCTGTAATAAATATGAAATATCCATCATTCACACGAATATCATCAGCTGTATCTTTTAATATTAAAAAAAAAAAAACAAATTCCAAAAACCCACCTCGCAAAGACCTTTCATTGAAAATTCCTGAAGTCCACCTCCTTTAACAATCCTATCTCGATTACAAGCGGTCAGTACATTAAGCAAAGACTTCTGAGTACTCACAGATTCCTCATACCAAGGAATAAAATACACAGCTTCTCTAACGTTAGCAATCTGCAACGTTACATTGGTATGAGCCAGAAATTCAATATATTTTTAATACTCTATTAAAAGGAAGTTAGCTAACCTTATTAGTAATTTCTTGGCCAAACCAACAGTAAATCCCAACAAAAACAGCTTCTGTTAGAAGTACACATCCAGCGCTAATTATTATTGTCATGTTTTTTGAATTGGGATCCTAAAATTTAGTATTATGTGAATTTGCACAAATTCTCCCACACTTCTCTTCTCTTGCAATTTTTACAAATTTCTTTTTTCAGGTATTCCAGAGTACTCGCGATTATTCAAGTGTCATTATAACAAATCGTCTCCAAACCAAAAGCTGTAAGTGAGACATTCTTCGTGGTGAGCCCACAAGTTGGGTGGGTTTGTCATTGTAGTAGTTAATTTGGCTGGATTCGAAAGTTAAAAAAAACGAGCTCATCACCGCAATAATCTACTGTAGAAACCACTGGTTTCAAACTTTCGCAGATCCTTCGGGATAGTTTGCTACCATACATTAATACTTCAAGAGCGAACGCTCAAGGTTAATGAAATGAGCCCAAATTGATGACTAACAAAAATTATATATTTTTAAGGCAAAGAGTTGTCAGTGTAGGAAGGAAAGAGTTGCTACTCAAGCTAACCTTACGAAACATTTTTAAGAATGATCATAGATTTTCTTGGAGGAAGTCGAAAATTTCTGCAGTTATCTAATACCTATGAGATGGAAAAGTAGTCGGCATACCGCGGCTCACGAGCGACACAGTTAATTCTAGGGAGCGTTGGGGAGTGAAAGATGACGAATATTGGTAAAGGTACGTTGCGCTGGTTTGGAATAACAGTTAATAGAGAGGATGAACGAAAGGAGATAGACTCCAAAGGAGAGATTGGCTTTCCAGAGAAATATCTTTGTACAGTTGATATTTGGCTATTTTGACTACTGGGTTTGCCGACTGCAGGGAAGTAACACCAACCTTTGATGTTAAATATGTAAAAAATATTTTAATTGCGTCTACACGCATAAGCCCTGAAGATGATCTAATCGCTAGGTAGAAAGCTTGGCAAATATTTAAAAAAAAATGTGTGACTATCTCAGTCATACCCATTTCGGGCAATAATTTTTTTTTTCTTTAGTGATCAATGATTCAGTCATCAAAATTAATGAATATTCTACGTGAATATCCTGTGAAGCTTAAGAACACTTTGTTACAGAAAGGCTGCGAATGAAAAGATTGCCACCAAAAATTTACGTGAAGAATAAAGTAAAGAATATACATGAATATAATTTATAACAAAATAAATTGATGCTATTTACCGTAATTATATAGACCACTGTGCATAACAAAGCTCCAGCGCAAGCAGAAAATAGAAATAAAAACATGCTGTAAATCTCTTGGAATAACTCGAAATAACTGGAATTAATGAATATAATAGGAATTTAGAAATACATTTAAATTTAAAAAGAAAAAAATGGAACAAGTTTTAACAGATCAGTAGCATTTAAAAATAACCTACCTTAGCAGTTTACCATGCTGACGGATTATATAGGTCAACCGACGATTGATAAATTCTTGTCTTTTTTCATTTGTTTCTGATAGTTCCATAAGTTCTCCGAAATTACGTTCAAATGTTTCCTCAACGTAAATTGATAATATTTCAAATTCATCGCACAGTAATTTAGAATGAATTACAAAAGTTAGAATCATTCCAACATGGGTATTCACTAAGCTAAAACCCGACATGAACTGAAATGTTGACACAGCAATGTATCTGAAATTTAATAAGAAAAACTGCACACACGTATGACCCACTCTCACCTCAGTTTACAATATATTTTTTAAATATATATTTTTATTGTCATACACGTTTACTTTAATGGAAACATTTTCGAAATACATCGCTAAAAAACTAAAATCTACCCAGGGGCCCTTCTGTTGTGAGAATTTTCTTCTAAACTAGAGTTCTCGGGGCAGACTTGTCGAAATAAAAAGTTTTAGCTTCCTGAAATTTTCGGCGTTGAGATATTGTTCTATTTCAGGCACATACACGCACAAATCCCAGTTCTAAAAACCACTTTTTCAGAGACGCAAATCTCAAAACGGAACTTTCTGATAGAAAATCAAATAAAATAATTCTCACAAAAACACGATCGCAATATCTCCTCTTTAGTTATATTAAGTGAGACAGAAAAAACAGAATTATGATCGTTTTAGTAGTAAAACGTTTCGATTTTCTTCTTATTGCAGTTAATAAATGATTTTATGTTGAGTAAGTTTTTTACGAAATTTATCGCTTAACCTAGTTATCGTTTGTTTGATGTTCTGCTCATTGCAGTTTTTTAAGTATTCTGCTTTTCTCCAATTTCTAATTACTGCAGCGCGATATTCACAACTGATTATAATAATTTATACTGAACAGAACTACGGAAATTATATAAGATAGTGGTGCTCAGATTTTTATTTATGTATTTATTTATTTTTTAAACATTCTCAGAATTCGAATTCAACCAAGAACTTGGCTGAAAAACCTTCAAGACCCGGAGTCAGTGACAAAAACTAGTTATAAACTTCCGTTTCACAAAATAGAATCGGTAGAAAGTAGAGCAAAAAGCAGCATTCTGTACTCCAATTTTTGAATAAAAAAGGAGACAATTTTAAGGGGACGAAAAAGATTGTAAACTAAAAAAAATGAATTCTTCTTATTGAGCAAAGTAAGTTTGATTTCATGAAAATTACATTTGGCAAGCTCGATAACTGCGTGTTTCCAGACAACTAATTAAATTAATGTGATTAAAAAAAACAGCAATCACACCCTACCTAAACCATGAATTCATCTCAAAAGGCAACCATCCAGGTAGAGGAAGTATCTTCAAATCAAGACCTTCCATTAAAGGACGTCTGAAGAAGTTGATTACCATAGAAAAATGATAATAAATGGCAATGTTATTGATGAAAAGCCGCAAAAATGTATTTGTTTTCTTCTTTATAGCCTGTTGTTTTCTTGATAATTTGATTTCAGGTTGGTAGAATTCAGACTTGATTACTGATAGAAACAATGACATCTTTTTAGATTTATAGATTAGTGACAATGCCATTAATGCACAAGAAGATCCTAAAGTTGTATAGTTTACAAGGAGCACCTTTTCCAATATATCAAGATCCTTACTGAGAAGAATCTGTAAAAGAAATGAGTGAATTAATTTATAATCCATAATCGAACTATTAGTGTGAAAACAGTTTTATTTCCAATTTGGGCGCCTAAAATTTAATTCAAATAACCTTTTCTTGCGGTTTTACAGAAAATTGGTCTCGGCCATGGAAACTAATTTGAAAAGTACTTCTTTATCATCTGAACTTACTTTCCTCACCGACGGAAGTCAATTAAAAGGACAAAACTCTGAACACATCCCCTCCAAGTGTCCCCGGATACTAACTCTAGGAGCCGGCCAAAAGAGACGGTGAGAGAACTTGTCCTTCAGCCGGAAATGAGGTAAATCTTGCTCTAACTCCTCTCTATTAGGCTGAGAGGTGGCAAAGTCATCCTCAAAATATCTATTCGTCTGGAGAAGACTGCAAAAGGCGCTAAGGAGTAAGTCACACGGACTGCTGCTCTCCGTCTTCCCTCCACTTACCAAGCTAAGACTTCACACTACCGAACACAAGAATGGATAGAAGGGTGACTGTGATGAAAACGGAGCCACCGAGTGGTTGGTCGTTCTTCCGAGTAAATATGTTTTACAATTAACATGGGCATTAGAGAACATTTGTCTTTTCCAAAAAGCCTACGAAAATGTCAGGTGTTAGAGGAGCACTTATGCTAACTTATGGGGAAGACCTCCGTTTAAGGCTTTTGAAAGAAAAGACAGGGCAACCTGTTAGCTTCTCTCTCATTCTGGTGGTTCAGAGTACTAGATGGTCATTGGTGGCCGGAGCAGGATTTCCACTCTTTGGGAGACTGGGAAAAAGTTCTGGCAGGGAGATGTTATCTTAAGTAGCCGGTTTCCTGGATCCTGGGATTTTCCTTGGGGATCTGGGTGGTTATTACGGTTGGACAATTCGAAAAAGTTGTAAGAGACGTCACGCAAATTATACCTTACTGCCAACTCCCCGCTGTTCTTAGAGATTCTTTGTAAAGTTTGGTTCTCCCCTAGAAAAATGATATCTAGGGAAATAGATCTCTAGCCATCGTTATAACATCTGAAGAGAGAAGGTGAGAATCTGTGTGTAAGTGTGGTAACCCCACGCTTTCTGGAGAGCCTGGGTAGCTACCAGAAGTTAGCGAAGAATATACCCTACAAAGAAACTTCTTGCTGAAATTTGGTTCAGAATATTAAGAGAAGTCGATGCGTGAAGGACTGAAGAGGCCTCAGGTAGTAGATATCCATAGCTGACGGCTCTGCCTTGTCTTCTCGAACTCCCTAGAGGAGCTGGATGAATTGTTTCATCACCAAGCCTACTTCATTATTTGGGTTTAATTTGGAAATAAACAGTCTGAGATTTGAAAGTTATTGAAAATAAGTTAATAGGACCAACTTATAATCTAGATGTGGAGTATAAATAAAATATGAACATAGAACGTGAAGCGAATCAATTAATCTGCCCTGGACGAGGCTTTTTTTTAAGTTTTCAACATATTTCTTTTTAATTTAAGTAATCAAAAAGCAAGCTAACAATTGGAAAATCATTTATATTCTTTTATAGACAAATCAAGCTGGGCCACGATTATAAATTGAATACTTTTCTTTTATACTTTCATTCGCCTCCATAAGATATTATTTGGAGCAACAGGCAGTTAATCATTTAATTATTAATGACAATTACCGCAAGAAATTTGTGAATGACGCTAGTTATTACTAAGATGAGAGCTCTTGTGATATTCCAAAAAGTGGTCCATGACTTATCATAAAAAAATCCACACCATCTTGCTAATTGATATCCAGAGTATTGTACATTCTTCCTTATTTTAAATCCTCTTACCCCCTAAAATACAGTTAGTTAATATAATCATTTTAAACAATCCGTAATAGTAATAAATATGAGGAAAAATATATCTTGTTTAATGTCCTTTGCTTTGTCGCGAGACATCTCAATAAAGAAAAAAAAATTATTAAGTTCTTATCACAAGTACCTATTTCACTATTTACAAAGTGAATGTTCAAACTATTGGAGGTCTTAAAGATTGCAGAATTATGAGGAATACATACTTTTTTGTTAGAAGAGTTACCCATGTTGATATTCCCAAACTACGCTTTTAACAAGTGAGTCAAAAGTTTTGTAGAACTTCATGATAAAAATATTGATCAGTGCACATAATAAAAAATTCAATCTATCACAATTCAAAGAATAGACCATCAGTAGTTAAATATGATTCACTTGAAAATCTATTTTGGCGTAATTTAAGCTATAATATAGTACCTGTTATTTCGTACATATATGTTTATAATGAGTTCATTTCTGTTCAATATTAAATTGATTGAACACGAGAAAATTCACAAATTGATCTAAGGGACAAATGTGGAAGGGGTAATTACCAGGGTATGTTAATGGCTCTCTTAATAACATTTTAATGCTTACGATGTTTTAAAAATATATTAAGTTTTTATAACTCAAAACTCTTTTACTAGATTATGGAATCTTTTATACCAGAGTACATTCTTTAATTTATTCTAAAAATCGATCACTTCAAAATGCTATCGCCTTAAAAAAATATTCTGGACAGTAAATAAATGTAAATCAAATAAATGGTCAAAGGTCACTAAAATCTTTTTTTTCTTTTTTTTTTTTTTTGTAAATATATTGTTTCTTTTGCTCTAAATGACATTTAAGGGCATTACAAAAGTTGTAGAGCATAAAACTCTCTACCAATTTGGATCAATCAACAATCATCCGTTCTTGAGATAGAGCGCGAAGAGAGAGGCGCTTAGCCGTATGTATAGTAACTGTATAATTCAGTACATAGTACGTTTTAAGTTACAAAATATTATTATAATTACTAGCTTTACCTAGCCATGCGTTGTTGTGGCTCAGTCTGGTTAACTGGAACTATTCTGCACGACACAAGAGCTAATTCTTGCCATTGCTGCAAGTATCAATCTAATTAGGAATGTTTTAGCAGTCCCCCCTGGCGATAATAAGAAGATTTCTCCAACCTTATTGTTGACAGTTTGCATTATTTGATCGTCCATTGAATATTTCCTTTAGATCATCTGAGTAAGTTTTTACTGTTCCAATCACGCCATTTCACACAAAAGTATTATTTCGAAGGCAAGAAAGCTCCAATTGTTCAGATAAAGGGCGTTTTAATTTAGTAAAGAAGTGCGAAAATATTGTTAATATTTAATTAATTTACCATTGCTCATCGAGCTAGCGCATTGCGTTCAATATGAAGTAGGAGAATGATGCTTGATATAGCTGTAATAAATATGAAATATCCATCATTCACACGAATAATATCAGCAGTATCTTTTATTATTAAAAAAAAAAAAAAATCAAATTCCAAAAACCCACCTCGCAAAGACATTTCATTGAAAATTCCTGAAGTCCACCTCCTTTAACAATCCTATCTCGATTACAAGCGGTCAGTACATTAAGCAAAGACTTCTGAGTACTCACAGATTCCTCATACCAAGGAATAAAATACACAGCTTCTCTAACTTTAGAGAAATGTAACAGTGCACTTTTTTAAAGTTTGAAAATTTATTAAACTGCTCATCAGCTAACCTTATGTTATTTGTTGTCCAAACCAACACTAATGCCCAAAAAAGAACAATTCTGTTAGTTACACACATCCATCGACAATAATTATTATCATAAGTGTTGAATCGGGATCCTAAAATTTTAGTATTATGACAAAGCAAAAACACTCAGGCTGCTGTTATTGCAATTTTCATTTTAAAAATTGTTGAATATTCGATTGATTTAAATCTTTCTTTCTAGTGGTAATCTCATGAAAAATTAGCGACATTCTTATTTAAAGGATAGTTGAAAATTTCAGTTATAAGTAGAAAAAAAATTTCTTAATGATTAGAACAAGAAATCATTTAAAATGATTGGTACAAAGAAGAAAAGATACCTTTAATTCATGTAGAATATAAGATTCAGAATTAAAAGATTAATTAGGATACAGAGTAGAATAAAATGAATTAGCCTAGCATACTTTTGCTAGCACAATGCTATCGCTTCCACCTTTTGGATAAGCTATTAGGCACTCTTGTATGAGATAATTTAAGAACTTCAAAATATTTCTTATATTATGTCCCTTTTGTTGAATTTTAACAATCATTTAGCTTTTAATAGCGTTTATGTGTAGCATATCTTTCAAAATATTATTCACATTACATTTCATCAAACAGTGATAATAAAACAAGTAGTAGGTAGAACTTTAAGAAGTTTTATTTGATAACTAGTGAAAGGTGGGTAACCAAGTAAGGCGCAGAGAATTTAAAGTGAAAGTATTTGTCCGCGCGGCCTTGTTTATAACATGTACACAAGTTTATATTCATACTCAAATACGTATAGGTATTATATATTTCTGTTTTGAAATAGTATTAATAATAATTGTACCAAATAACTTGTTGAGAGTTAATAATATTAAATTACTAAAGGAGGTTAAATGTTACAGTTGATTTTACTAAAACAATTATTTTTTAAATCATAAAGCCATATTAACTCAC
Organism: Rhodnius prolixus; assembly: GCF_049639745.1. Taxonomy (NCBI): domain Eukaryota; kingdom Metazoa; phylum Arthropoda; class Insecta; order Hemiptera; family Reduviidae; genus Rhodnius; species Rhodnius prolixus. The sequence goes on from NW_027411592.1 coordinate 22,113,870, forward strand.
ATTGGCTCGTTAAGTTCCTTAGATTCGGAATTCAGGCAGTGTCTAGAATTTCTAAAGTGCGTGAATACCGATGGGAAGAGCAGTACTGAGAAAACCGTGAATCTTAATATAAAAAAGAAGCAAATTTTCGTAATGATTTTAGGGATTGAGCAAAATAAAAAAGTCAATAGCGCTACCAAAATCCTGTTTTCTAAGATTGCAAGCACTCAGTTACGCACTATTTTTCGATTATCTGTCCTGACGTGATATTCCACTTGTCGATTTTATAAAGGCGTAAAAAATGGAATTCTCGCCATTAAAGTAATTTTACAAAATTAAGAGCAGATCAAACGTCTGTCCCATCTCTGGTATCAAGGAGTTAGATGCAGAATGCTTATAATAAATTCAAATCTGTACGTAATTACTAGATTACAGAGTTAACAAGAAAGTGCTCTGCTGTTAGATAAACAAACAACAAACAAATGAAGGATATATTCTGACAAAAGTATGTACAAAGACTAAAAAAAAAGTTGTAAGCTGAAACAAATTAGCTAACTGAAACCTAAACTGGATCCCCTGAGTGCAAGGTTTACTCAAGGTCACACGATAAACTGAGTAGCGTCTGTCTCGAGTTCTTCTTGTAATTTTGAGAGTAATAAACAATAATAAAAAATCTAGTAGTTTCTTTGTAGACGTTAGCAAATAAGATACTTCATTTGGGCTTATAATTTTATTTATATTTTTTACTCCTTGAAGCTGTATATAATACCTACTGTGTTACTCACCATGTTGTATAAAATTGGATTTTTGCGTTGAAGTCTCTAGCAGTTATAAATGAATCACCAAAAGTACCGAAGAACGAGTTGAATCTATTGTAATTTTCGAATTTGCTGGGTGAACAGTGAACAGATTAAATTACTATTGGTTTTGGCAGAAATTCCAGATGGAGGTTGCTAGTAAGCAATCTTTTGCATACTGTCGGAAGGGGAAGAATTTTAATTGGTTACAGATTATCATTGTTAAGAAGTGTCATGTAGGACATCGGGTATTAGAAGTCCTAATTTATATTTGTGTACGTATAAGTTAGATAGTGAGGTGAGATGTGTTTCTGTCAAGTGGACTGTGTCTCTCTTTGGTTCAGTTCTGTCTCTTTATGTTTTTTCCGTGTAAGATGTTGCCATTACTGCTCCAAAAAACAGAATTATCTTTGTGTTATCAGTCACTTTAATCAGTTTTAATTTTTTTTTTTTTATTTCAGTAATTCCGGAAAGATCGCAGTTATTAGAGTTGTTAGAGCCATAATATGTGTTTGAATTCACTGAGGAACTAGAAGTTATATGTTTTGCTGCAAAAGTAAGCCGTGGAGAATGAGGTGTTGCGTAGCTTGTTTCGGGCTTGGTGCAGAAAGTGTGGGTTAAGAGAATAACAAATTGTAGGAAATCCATACCCTTATCTTGATGTGGTAGCAGGGTAATAGGTATATTTTATGTCAATGTTTGAGTCTTCTCACTTTGGTAGCAGTACATGGAGTTGTTGCTGGTGCATTTGTTGAGTTCATGAGGCATCGTTTGGTTCTTTGCATCTCCAGCTTCTTCGTTTGAAGCTCTCTTTCGTCGAAAAATTCCCTATAGTTGGCGGGATACGATCCACATAGAGTACACAAGTATGATAAGTGAGCGCTTATTTTATGAAACAATACATTTAAACCAAAATAATACTTATTTGAAGCTTTATACCCTCAAGAAAAAATAGGCATAAACTACCAAGAAAATATCTTCAAAAGTGCTATTATAAAACAGAGATAATATATTGCCATGTAATTTCAGATCCAGAAAAAAAAAAAATTAAGAATTATATTACTTAAATACAGCAGTTGTATGCTTAGGAAAAAAATCCTATTCTGAATAAACCAAAGAAATTTAACGCCCATGCAATCTAGCGGCATTTTTGATAACTGATAACCTATCTATGGCCACCCTAATACTGGTCGCGCAACCGAAAACATTTTTGATTCTTATTTTTTCATATTAAACTAAAATTTAATTTAAAATTAAAATTATTTAATAAACCTTCTTTATTTATTTTCTCCTTGCTCTAAACTGAATTCACTTTTTCTACGATATATTTTTGAACTTTTCTGAAATAGTTCTCTACTTATCCAAATTCTCTTTTTACGTGATTTTTAGTCACAAAAGGGTGTCAACAGTTATTAACCTCTTTAGCATGGTTATTTCCTTCACTAAAATCTTTAATACTTGGATTATTAATTTTGGTCAGTTTTCAGTAGATTAATTTTCACCAAAGACTACTTTGGGAATGATCAGCCGTCTTAGGCCCTAGATTTTATTTAATGGTTAATAAAAGAAATTTACAGTAAAGTATGTTTGCTAGTCGCCTCCGTCCACAGTTATGAACGCTGTTAACACAGATAGCCACCTGCATAGATAAGATCCTAGCAAATAATATATACACCCCTAGAATCAAGAGACGAGAGACACACCCAGACTATTCTTTATACGTGACACATTGTACAGTTAATTACTCTAAATTATTGTACTTATCCTCCAGTGTTCTTTTCAAAATAAAGTTTGTTTTTTAAAAACCGACTTTCGGTCTTCATATTCATAACTCACGACACCTAATTGGTAGTTGGACGTTAAGCCCCGCCGCTTGATCAGTGAATTAAGCAAAAGAAATGGGTTCCAAGCATCAGAAGAAAGTAAAATTTCTATTAGATTAAATTAGTTTTATTTTTTGGAAACAGTTCTTCATTTGATAAAAATAAGATTTCTGTCACACTAAATCAACATGAAGTAGGTCTTTTGCAGAAGAAAACTCTCAATTGTTAGAAGACACTCCTCCCAAATGATGTTCAAATGGGTTCATAGATGATGGTGCTCCAAGTTGGCAGGAAGCTGAGTTATTTAAACTAGGCCGTGCCCTGAGAAGTAAAACATCATAAAGGCGGTATGCTTGGCCCTTAATATACTGAATCCTCTTTTGAAGAAAGTAGAGTATAAAAAATTAAAATAAATTTTAAGAACAACGATTTATTATAAGAACATCTGAACAGAAAAAAATCTTTTACAGTCTGGCGTACAAACTAAAAGTAAAAAGTAGATAAAATTAAAATAATTAAACAAAAGAATTAAATTGAAGAATTGTTTTTAAAAAAATTAAGTATTTTCTCTCATAAAGTACACGGTAGTATAACACCATACTTCATAACTATTCATCCTTAGCTAATAAATATTTGCCGTGAGGCCGTTCGAACAATGTTACTTTCGATCTTTTGAGACAATGATGTTAAAAGCATTAATGCCAGCCACCCTCGTTAATTCTCTCTGAATTTAACTCTTTAAAGCCACTTATAATATATTATAATCCCTTTGTACAGCTAAAGTTTTAAATTTCATAAAATTACGGTATCAATTTAAAATCCATTTCATACAAAATCCCTTAGAGATGACGAATCACTTGTCCCGGGGGCTGGATTTCCAGAAAGAATGTTTTTTTTTTTCTTACAGCTACCTGTTGCGCTTTAAATAATGAGGTGAATCAATCAAATTAGTTTTTCATAAATTAAAAACGTTATCAAAAAAGACATTCTTTAGCCCTTGCTGAAAATGAGCAAATTGTAACTATTAGCAATTCGATTTGTTAGTTTCAAACTTTCACATTTTCTTGATAAGGCACTATAGAATTTTTACGTCTTTCCGTAAGAAATGAAAGCACGCGAACAGTCTACTAAAAGGCAATGTGCTGAATGGATAAGAATCAACGAGGATGCCTGGCACAGCCCGCACTGCCTTTGCTAGTAACGTTACTGACTGGGAAATGCCATCTATAACTTTGTCTTGAACACATAAGAGAAATAATAAAAATTATTTATTTGAAGTTACTGTCGTAGCCTTTGATTTCCTTAATGTAACTATAAGGAAAGAACTTGAGTCTGTATAAAAATAATTTTCGTCATCTGAATAAGCGGCATTTCTCTTTGCATTCCTACTAGTTTCACCTAAAAATCAAATTATTACTTGTTTGTTATTCTAGAAATTACTATTTCATTATAAACAGTGAAAATTATAAAAACCTTTTAAGCCTTGCAAAAAAAATTCGCCATAGCTATAGAATCCATAAATTGGTACTCCAGGAAAGTATTCCTTGAAAAGATTTATATCCCTATAAGTATCTTTGCGGTTAATGCATATGAAGGCGAATGCCATTCTCAAACAACCTTCCGGAATCTTTCCGACTCTTTTGGAAAACTAAACAATAAAAATATTATTTGGCTACTCATAAAATTAAATAAAGCCAAACTATAAAAATATAAAATAACATTACTGCTTGCATAAATTCTTCTAAAACCATTTTATGAGGTACGTGAATATCACCATGTACTGTAACATTCTCACCGTTGAATGTTACTCCTAATACTTCAGTTTTATGAAACACTTTTTGGGCTCTTAAAATATTACGAGCAATTCCACCAGCAATTACTAATTCAGATGGTGTGTTAGAGTTTGTTTTACAAATCCTTTAAAAAAAAAGACAAAAAGTTGGCAATTAAACTACGTACAAAAAATCGTCTTCATCAAACATTGATTATTTAATAGTAATTAAAAAGTCACGATAGTCCTCGTATAAACCAAAAATTATTCAATATAAGTCCCCGATCAGTAATACGAGGGTCGTTTGAAAAGTCCGTGCAAAAATAAAAACTACTTAATTTTTTGGGGTAAACCTTTTTTATTTTTCAACATAGTCTCCTTTTAGGCTTATACACTTCGTCCAACGCTGCTCTAGTTTGTTTATCCCTTCCGAATAATAGGATTTGTCCAAGTCTGAAAAATAGCCATTCGTTTCTGAAATCACCTCCTCGTTTGAATAAAATCTTTTTCCCGCCAGCCATTTCTTCATATTGGGGAACAAATAGTAGTCCGAGGGAGCCAAGTCTGGAGAATAGGGGGGATGTGAAACGAGTTGGAACCCTATTTCCATTAATTTTGCGACCACAACTGCTGAGGTGTGAGCTGGTGCGTTGTCGTGATGGAAAATGACTTTTTTGTGGGCCAATCGTGGGCGTTTTTCTTGCAGTTCGGTTTTCAAACGATTCAATAACGATGAATAATATGCACCTGTAATAGTTTTACCCTTTTCCAGATAGTCGATGAGGATTATTCCTTGTGAATCCCAAAAGACAGTCGCCATAATCTTTCCGGCCGAAGGAACGGTCTTCGCCTTTTTTGGCGCAGATTCCCCCTTGGTAACCCATTGTTTAGATTGTTCTTTGGTCTCAGGAGTGTAGTGATGTATCCATATTTCATCCACAGTGACGAAACGACGCTTAAAGTCCTGCGGATTCTTCTGGAACAGCTGCAAACCGTCCTTGCAACACTTCACACGATTTCCTTTTGGTCAAGCGTGAGCAATCGCGGCACCCATCTTGCGGATAGCTTTGTCATATCCAAATGTTGATGCAAAATATTATGTACCCGTTCATTCGAGATGCCCACAGCACTAGCAATCTCACGCACCTTCACTCTTCTGTCATCCATCACCATATCATGGATTTTATCAATGATTTCTGGAGTAGTAACCTCAACAGGGAGTCCAGAACGTTCAGCGTCACTTGTGCCCATATGGCCACTCCGAAAATTTTGAAACCACTTATAAACTGTTCTAATCGAAGGTGCAGAGTCACCATAATGTTTATCAAGCTTCTCTTTAGTCTCCTGAGGCGTTTTGCCTTTCATAAAGTAGTGTTTAATCAACACACGAAATTCTTTTTCGTCCATTTTTTGAAAATCACTCGACTTCCTCGATTCAAACGAATGCCAAACACAAAGAAATAGACCGATCTGGCTGAAACTTGGTGTGTGTTCTTCCAAGAGATGCTACTAACTACCTCGATACGCGCCAGTAGTGCTATCTCTCTGACTTTGCACGGACTTTTCAAACGACCCTCGTATATTTAATTTTCGACTATTTCAATAAGAACATCATAACAAAAAAAATTACCATTACGAGCCGTTTAGCGAGGGTACATGAGAATAATAATAAAATGCTTTTGGCCTAAAGCCTATTTTATATAGTAATTTTCTTTGCTGCGATAAACGTTCATTATGATGTGCCTAATTTCAACCGAGAGCACAATTTTAATGTTCGCGCGTAGTGCATTTTTTAAACTTACTCAATTACTTCATCCAATAGAAGCTGAGCTTGATTTGTACTTGAGGTCTTTGAGGCTACTATTAATATCAATCCTTTCGCTCTGGATATATGCTCTAAATTTGCCATCGTTCGATCTTCTGCCTGAAAACAAGACATCTTAAAACATTTTTAATTTAGAGAAGAGTTATTAGCAGGTATAAAGCACTTATTTTCAGTAGAAAGTGCCACATCAGCCACTACGGAGAGCACACATCCTTGCAAATACTTTCACAAGTATAGAAAGATAAGTTATCTGGACTACAACCACAACCAAAAAAAAAAAAAAACAGAAACTTTGGAGAAGTGGAATTTTAATCAGCAGTGATGAGCCGTAAGCAAATACGTCAGTGGAAATCAACGAGGAAAAAAAAAGATGGAGTCGAGAAACTATCTAGTAGTAGCATTTAGCTGCTGGAATCCTCTTCCTTGCACAGATCTGGTGCGCTACTTTGGGCTCTTCAAAGACAAACGACTCACTTTGAACCCATTAAAGGCAAGAATGACAAAATATGCAAAACTTTTTTACAGATTACATCGATGACGCTCCAAAATGCCCATTGAACTCAAACATTTAGTACAAAATGCTATTCTTAAACCTATTTGGATTTACAAACTACAGATGTGGGGTTAAGTAAAACCGTATGATTGATGTACCGACTGGACAGAAAACTCCAATAGATAGTTGATGCTCATTTCAACGTAACAAGCCTTACTCATTACCATGTCCTCAACATCCCATTCATACAACTCGCCAAGATAAAATAACACAAGTTAAATACTGCTCCCTCCACTTGCTCTAATCCTCTTGTACAGTCGTCCCTCGTCTCCTCTGTCTCCCTGTAACCCAGCGAATTGCTACTTCAGCGCGACTGCACTCTTCGTGATGGCTTCCTAAAGCTAGGCTATTGTTCTCTCGCTCTTGCACACTCACACATGCACACTTTCTCTCTTGCACCACACCAGGAACAGGATGGTTAAATAATAAATGGGTACAATTAATAGATTGAATGAACAAAAGTTTATTAACTAACTAAAAGATTCTCAAATATAACAGAAATGCTTTATCCTCTCTTTTATCAACCTACCAGTACTATTTACACAATATTTACAACACATCAACATATAAGACAGTAGCATTAATACACATAGAGGTAACCCCGCTAACCAGACCGTGTGAGTGAGGTACTGACACTTAGAAAAACAAGCTCACCTTAACTTTGTAATTTAGCTCTCTGCTTGCGTCTGCACTAGACTATGGCTACCCCACGACTGTCCAGTCCCTCACTCACAGGTCGGCACCCCCACAACCGCTCTTATCGCGAAACCTCTGTTTATGTTTATTAGTACTCCTCAGTTCACCTTTAAACCCCCTCATACTTAGCTATATTTTTTCTTGTATTTTTAATCTTTACATCCCTGTCAAGCCACCAAGCCGGCTCAATAGTCAATGGCCCGTGTCTAGCTTGAAGTCTGAGATCATCATCATAAACATTGATACCCTATAGAGAGAGCTACCGCTAGACAGATTGTCAATTACTAAATAAATTCAATTTTCCACCTCTATGGTTTCAGACAGAACTATCAAGTCCATCTTGTATACATTAAATTCGAGTACCACTTCAAGTAGCTTTGTCGCTTATTCCAGCATCCAAAGTGAGTTATCCTTTTCTAAAACCACTGTTGTAACCTTTTAATTTGTCCAGCTTTTTCTTTTCTTTTCGAAGCAATAATGGTCTTATGCTATGGTAAGGGGGCTCACCAGACGCTCCAACACCCTACTAGGAGAGGATCATGATTTTGTGTTACGGTTTACTTCCTTATATAGATTGCCTTCAGCTCGGCTCTGAGACTCTGGCTATGATTTTCACATAATTTTAATGTAAAATAAAGAAAAAGTGTGTCGCGGGAATTTATTCCAGGACATTATCGGACATTTTTCTCTTCATTTCATTATCTAACACACTAACACAATTACCATAAATACCTTATTTTGTTTTTCTTCCGATTCGAATTTCAATTCAGTCATAAAATAAAATTATAAAGTAAATTTACTTAAGAGCGAAAATAAACAAGTACTCACTTTAACAATACGTTTCTCATATTCCTGAAAACATTCAATATTAACTCCAGGCATGTTACTTAAAAGCATTAAAGAATGTACAGAATCTGAAACATTATTATAATAGATTTATCGAAAACTATAGTAATTCAAATTTCTCATGGTAAATAACATTGGGACGATCAATAAGTTCTCGCTGTTTGCCAAAAGTTGTTACCAATGTACTGCGTGATTGTAGTAGTGAGATGGTGACTAATCTATTAGAAGGTACTATAACCAAACTTGAATTTAAGTGTACGTATTGAGCCCAAGCGTAAACAACTTGTTTAAATTTTTAATGAAACATGTCGAAGAATTTCGTTCCAAGAAAAGAATATTTGCGGAAAATATTATTGCACAATTTTATTCAGAAAAAATGTGCATCTGAAGCACACCGAATTATTGCTGAGACTAATGGCGACCATACTCTTTCAGAAACAACGTGCCGAGATTGGTATAGACTTTTCAAAAATAATGATTTTGATCTTTATAATAAAGAACGCCCTGGCGCGCTGAAAAAGTTTGAAGATGAAGAATAGTTTGAAGATATAGTTTATTACTATATCATCATTATGTCTTGATGAGTAAGAGGGCCGCGGCGATGAGCGCAGAAGGGTCTGGGCGAGAGCCCGCCTGGAGCCGTCGCTGGTGCAGATCTTGGTGGTAGTAGCAAAAAAATAGACGTTAGTTGAACAAGCAGATTTTTTTAGAAGTTGATAACACAACAGTTTCGAAACGTTTAAAAGCATTAGGAATGTAACGACATTGGATGCCGTACGAGTTGAAGCCTAGAGACGTCTTTTCACGTGTGAACAACTGCTTCAACGGCAGAAAAGAAAGAATTTTTTCCTCGTATTGTGACTGGATGCAACATGGTCGGCAAAGCCGAATATCCATGGTGCGAAGATTTTGCTCTGTTTTTGGTGGGATCTGCTAGGCGTAATTTATCACGAACTGCTAAAACCGAAGGAAACAATCACGGGAGATCGCTATCGGTTACAATTGATGCGTTTGAGCCGAGCATCGAAAGAAAAGCGGCCGCTGTACGAGCAGCGACACGACAAAGTGATTTTGGTACACGACAACGCTCAGTGAAATGTTGCACAACCGGAAAAAACCTATTTGGAAACCTGAAACGGGAAGTCGCACCACACCCGCCTTAGTCACCTGACATTGCCACTTGATTTGTTTACTACTCGAAGGCACATGGCCTGACCGAGCAGCACTTCCATTTTCAAGAAGATTCTAAAAAAAGGGTCGACTCTTGGATTTCCTCGAATGAAGTGTCATTTTTCCGACGTGGAATTCAAATGCTGCCAGAAAGGTGGGAAAAAGTAGTGGCTAGCGATGGACAATATTTTCAATAAAGTGGTTTTTATTAATGTTAAAAATAAAGCATTTAATAATAATAATAAAAACCGAGAACTTATTCAAGGTCCCTAAATATCTACTAAAATATAGTTGAAAATAATAATAAGAAATTTCATCACCATCATCATAAATAATGGTTCAATAACTTCATAAACCACCCTAAAGAGATGCCTCTTTTCTTGACTGAAGGATAGAAGTATGTGTTTTCAAAGGAATTGAAGGTCAACTCCTGCACCTCATCGCACTATAACTTGTTTACAGGCGTTTTATAAATTACTAAAATCCTGAATAACGTCTTAAGTTCAGCCCAAAACCAGATTGCAAGTGAAGCAGAAAGGTTAATTGTTTCATTTGAACGCCACATAGTTCCTGAAAATCAACTTAACCACAGCCTCCAGGATCGGATAACGTTCAATCTGATACTATCAGGATGAAGTTTGCAGTGCTTTGTTGTGTGCATGTTACATAATATAGTCACAAATCCTCTATGCTTGTGTGTGTCCAACCACTTTTTCTGACGTATACCATAATATCACGGTTGACCACACAGACAATGTCACACTCAAATGAAGCAATTAATGATACATTTCCATGATCGCGGCTTTAATCTTCAACGACACAAGTTGCAAACATTATTAAAAAAAACGTAAGCACCTTCGTATAAGGGTTGATGAATGGAAGATAATGATGGTGGAAATTACGTTAGCAACTACCTTCAAATTTTAGGAAGAAAAACATAACTATGCAGAACTAGAGTTCGAAAGTGGCTGCGAGAAGTAAAGACTGGCCGAGTAGTACCTGCAGTATTTTCAGCGACTGGCACAGTTCTATTGAAACTAAACACCAGCAAAGTGGCTCAAGGATAGGACCATATTTACATCCAACCATAAAAAGCAAGATTTTTGAACACCGGCCACATTTTCCAGAACTTTCTAGGTGACCAATAAAAATATGCTACAGTAAATTGTTATTTAGTATCAGGATATATGAGTTTAGAAAAGAAAATATAATTATAAATAATAATAATTTATAATTATTAATTATAGTAACAACTATTATTAATTTTTTCGGAGTATAGAGTAATTTAATTTAATTTTTTGTTTAAATACATACCTGAACCTTTTTGTAACCTGGATGTTAATGTACCTATTACCGATTTTTCTGGTGATTTCCAGGAAAATATGCTGGGGTCAGCATGTATATGATAGACTGAAGTATTTTCGAGATAGTATGTATCATGTAAATGGTGAAGAACTCCTGTAAATGGAAAAATTTACTTAAACACAATGAGGCAACATGAATGTAAATGAAAAAATCAACTTCTTTTTTCTTCACCCACTTCCAAACGAAGAACCGGCCCCAAAAGCAGGTGAGTTTGCAGCGAAATCTAAAATAATAGTAGGCGATTGTTTCTCGTTAAAAGGTGGTACTACATCGGTGCCATTAAGTATGCAGCAACTTTGGGGTTCTCCATGTTCTGCTAATGCGCGAGTTGCTAGAACATTCCAATCTCTGCAAAATTAAAAAAAAATTGGTTTATTAGCAACTGTTTCATAAAAAAGACCAAAACAAAATTGGAAAGAATGAGGTCAAAAATTGTAGGAAGAATAAATCTTGCTTCTCATTTCCCCAAGGCATTAACAGGCTGAGCTCTAGAGTCTTTCGTACTACTTCCGATAAAAGAATTTATCTTTAATTTGAATTAATTAAAAAGAAAAAGAATATCTAGAACCGATAAAAGGATAGTGTTTTTTTTTTTTTTTAGCATAATCCGCAAGACCGAAAGTAAATGGCTTTCTCCTAAAGAACGTTTGTCACATTAAGGAGTTAATAAAGTGTCAGGGAGCTTACCCAATCAATAAGAGCTGGTGATTGTTGACGGAAAAGTAAACCTCAATTTGAACCTTAAGAAACCAATGTGAGCCAAGTGGATGGCTAATGAAAGACTTGAAGATAGGGAAGAACCTTGCACATGATCATCAGTTACCTTGGTAAATGAAAAAGATAATAAGGTTAAGCTTTCGAACGGAATCAACTCACGCACTTTCCGAAAAATGTGTAGTTATTTTTGTTAAACAAGAATGACGTTGACCTGAAAGCTAAGTATGGGACAAATATTAGCGTCAAGGAATGGACGGTGAAGTTTTAAAGAAAAACAAAAATCTGCAATCAAGAATTTGCTTTGGAAACCTCATGAGAAACAATACATTTGTCTACAATTTATTGTAAGGGTAATGGAAAGAAGGCGGGAGTGAGCAAACTAAAGGACTTCATGGTTGAAAAACCAGCGAAATGGAAAAATTGCTTTACTTTCTAACAAGGCAGCAACTAAAATTTTGATTTAATGATGTTTGACAATTTTCTAACCTTTTTTCTAAAATACATAGAATAATAATCATAGAATTTTAAAATGTTTTCTTTTTTAATTTCTAAAAAGAAGTAAGACTTAAGTAGATGTTATCAACTCTGGTATGTTTAAAACGGAAAAAATAATAAAAACAATACAAGCACATTCGGATTAACAACTACACAACTTGTCTCTTTCTTGTTTTAAAGTATGTTTCTGATTTACATAAAACGAGAAACATTATATTAACCTGCACACTTTTGCAGCACTATGAAGATCTCGAGAAGGCAAGTAGGAGAAAATAAGTTTCAATATGAAGTACTCATTAAGAATGTAAGTGCCTGATTCTGACTGCAACATGAAATTCGAATTAAATTTAGTTTTAGTTTTAATTAAATCATAATATTGCTTTTTTGTTAAGGATAATAAATTTTAGCTTACCATGCTGAAATCTTGTTACTGATGGCCGTTTTTTAAAATGTGTGGATGGTGCATTTTATTATTTCTAAACAGATTGTAACTGGTTGACAAGACAAGCTCTACAGATAACCTTGCAAATTGAAACCTAAGGGGTACCTTAAAACTTAACTGAACTAAGAACTAAGGTGCCAAGTAAGGAATTGCATACCGAATATCGATATTTTGATCGGATAAAAAAAGTGAATTAAAAATAAACTTTAAGATTAATAGATTCTGTTTCTAAAATTACTGCAATGATATCAAGTTAAGCATTTTTTTTTATTTTTATAGCTACAAAAAATAATAATTTAGTTTCCAATGATGCCAGTGAAGAAAAATAGAATTGGTGCAAAAAATTAATATTTGTATATTTTTATTCACTGGAAGTAGCTTGAAAAGAGTTGTAGAAATTCTTGTGACAGCATTAAAATTGATTTTCTAGAGCGCCATGTTAAGTCGTAGTTATTGTGGTGATCAATATTCTATCTAAGAACAAAGAGCTCAAAACCAATATTATGTTATGACGAAAAGATATTTATTCAAAGATATTGTTTTAAACTACATATTATGTTTGTAGGCGTTGACTCTTGGCTCTAGCTTTTAGAAGGCCGAGATCTCTAGAGCTTGTGATTAAACTGATTGCTGATTAGTGATTATTAAAATGTCAGATTGGGAGGTTACATCGCTGTTACTTCTTCTGTTTAAGTTTTAGAATTTTTTTTTTTAAACTTTAGTGGTAAACTTTAGTGTTCCTATATATTATACAATTTAATGTAGTTTCCATCTTTAGAAAATTTAGTGATCTAATACATCATGGTTGCAACTGTAAGTACACTCATAATTATTTCTTGAATTCTTTCCATCAGAATGATACTCTTCTCATTTTTTATAATTTTCTTTGTGTTTCAGCCATACTCATCCCCATCAGCAGATGGAGTTAATTCCAAAACATCACGCAATGAATGCGTTCAAGTGGTTGTTAGATGTAGGCCAATGAATGAAAAAGAATATAGTCAAGGATTTCAGAATGTAATTGACATCTGTCCGTCAAGAGGAGTTGTTGAAATTTACAATCCTAAAGATGATAACAGAACTAGTGGGAAAATATTCACCTACGATGCTGTTTATGATTGTCATGCTTCGCAAAAAGATATTTATGATGAATCTGTTTATCCTTTAGTCAGTTCTGTTTTAGAAGGATTTAATGGTACAATTTTTGCTTATGGACAGACAGGCACTGGAAAAACTTACACAATGGAAGGTACTGAGACATCTGACAATAAAGGTATCATTCCTCGTTCTTTTGAGCAAATATTTACTCATATATCTAGAACAAGTAATATGCAATATTTGGTCAGAGCATCATATTTGGAGATTTACCAGGAAGAAATTAGAGATCTCTTAGATTCTACGCCAAAGAAACGTTACGAATTAAGAGAAAGTGTCGATACTGGAGTGTATGTGAAAGATTTACAGTCGTTTGTATGTAAAAGTGTGAATGAAATTGAGCATGTAATGTCTATCGGAAACCAGAATCGTACAATAGGAGCAACAAACATGAATGAACATAGTTCTCGTTCACATGCAATATTTATTGTGACTATTGAAATGAGTGATGTTAACTCGGAGTTAAAAAATCAAGTGAGAGTCGGAAAGCTAAATCTTGTAGATTTAGCAGGAAGTGAACGTCAGTGTAAGACAGGTTCATCCGGAACTAGGTTGAAGGAAGCAAGTAAAATTAACTTATCGCTCTCTGCATTAGGAAATGTTATTTCTGCTTTGGTGGATGGAAAAGGGCAACATATACCTTATAGAGATTCGAAATTGACACGTCTTTTGCAAGATTCGCTGGGCGGAAATTCTAAAACACTAATGGTTGCAAATATTGGTCCAGCAAGTTACAATTATGAAGAGAGTTTAACAACATTAAGATATGCAAACAGAGCTAAAAATATAAAGAATAAGCCAAGAATAAACGAAGATCCTAAAGATGCACTTCTAAGACAGTATCAAGAAGAAATTGCAAGGTTGAAATCTTTACTAGAGAATGCTGCCAATTCAGGTAGTATCGTTTCTAAGAAAAGAAAAAAAAAGAAAGATGGGATGGGAGACAGTTCAAGTGATGAACAAACCCACGAAGAACGTATCACCGAAGAAGAAGAGAATCTTAATAAGCAAGAAAAATCTCTATTAGATAGTGAGACTGAGATGCCAGAAAATGAACGACAAGAATTACTACAAGAGATTGAGAAGAGAAAGGCACAACTTGCAGAAGAGAAAAAAATTGCTGAAGATTTAAGTAGTCGAATCCAAGCCATGGAAAGCAAACTGTTGCGAGGTGGAAAAAATATAATTGACCATACTAATGAACAGCAAAAAGCACTCGAACAAAGAAATGTTGAAATAATGGAAAGGAAACGTCGAGAAGTTCAGATGAAGCAAATGCTAGAGATGAAAGAAGAGACCATGGAAGGTATTCGTGAAACTTATGCTACCCTCCAGCAAGAAGTTGAAGCAAAAAACCATAAGGTAAGAAAATTGTATCATAAATTACAGAGTACAAGGCAAGAAATCGCGGATACAGTTGATGCTTTCAATGAAGATCGTCGTGAGTTGGAGAGCCATCACAACGAGTTATTAAAAGACTATAAATTAAGTTTGCTTGTTATAGATAACTTCATTCCTCCGGAGGAAAAGAAACGTATATCATCGAGACTTTTTTATGACGATGAAGACGACGTATGGAGAATGATGCCAGAATCAGAGCCAACCAGAGTTCTTAATAGAGTTATATCTAAGACTACTGAACGACGGCCTATTACAGAATATGCAAGAACAGCAAGGGACATAGGGTTAAATTACAGGTATAAAGGAGAGAATCTAATTGAATTAAACTTAATGCACCTTGAAAGAACTACCAAGGATTACAGAGGTCCTGCTGTTGCGCCGTCTGTCCTTTCGGCTCTGGAGGCTGCACTTCAAGGAGAAGATGATATAGATGTTGATGCTTCACCTCCTGAAAATAAACCATATAAACGCAGCAAAACTCCTTATACTGTTTCGCGACCAAACAGTAAACCAACTTACCCAAAGACTCGTGGACTTGTACCAAAATAATTCATTACGTACCTTTGTTATATTTATTATATTTATATATGATCTCATATGACCTTACATTGCATGCAGTATTAGATGAAACATTCCTCTAACTTACCAAATGTTAGGTTATGTATATTATTAATCGACTTGAGGATTTATGTTCGCATCTACTTACGCTTTTCTAGTCACACATGCCATGATTACTGTTATAGATATTTTTAAACCACATTCATGAAACTATACTAGTACCGGCAGCTTTATATTGTTTAATTTGTTGATTTGCTATGAATAGAAATAAATCGTTATTCATTTGTATTAAAAACTTTCTTTAAATAAACCAATTCCAGTAGCACTAAACTCTTTGATTGGATTAAAAAGGTGTTTGATTTTATTCTGGAGATACCAAGAAAAACTTTATTTGTAGAAGAATCTTGAAATGATCCGTTTTGAGGTTCCCTGAATATGAAAAAGTGATTTTTATTTGGAACATTTTTCATGGGAAATTTTTTTAGGGGCAACTCTGGGAAAGAAGATGGTTAGCTTTTCCTCTTGTGCCATTTTTTTTTAATAAACTGTAGTGCCTTGCCATTTGTACAATAATTTTGCACTAAGAAGCAAACGTGTGAATAAATTTTAAAATTAATTCATTCGTTCTTATAAGATTTTCTCGAAACAACTACAATTTTCTTTAACTTAATGTGTACATTCCATACACAAAGATATCTAGCTTGTACTATCTTAAAAAATATTTTTTTGGGTAGTTATCAAGAATAGTTTATAATTACAGTTGTACATATTTGTTGTTTTATACTTTGTAAAGTTATATATTATATTATATATTGTATTGAATTTAAGGCATATTCGTAAAATCCATTAGGTACATGTGAATAGGTATCAGGTAAGACTGTTATCAGATCAGACAAGGGTTGATCGAAACTGCACGAAAACCTTAATATTGAAAAATACTCCAATTTGACAATTTTTTCCTCTTTTTCTACAAAAGATATAATTCACAATTTTTATTTAAATTAAATAGGAAATCCTCTTCATTACGATTAATTTTTCGCAACAACGCAGATCGAATATGTTGCAGAAAAACGTGGCAAAAATGGGGAAAACCTGAGTTTTTAGAAATCGTTGTAGTTATCTTTTTTTTTGCCTAAACGAGTGAATCGATTTTCATAATAAGGGGTCATTTGATTATAAATTTCATTTTGATATACTTATTAGGTGACTCGCCTCTGAACTTACTTCAGTAGGAAGCTTGTCCTATTTATGTAAGGCCTCCTCCAAAACTATTATTAATAATACATTTGTAAAATGTTCGCCTTCTTGATAATATTTTTCGTACGTAATTTTGGCTGAAACCACCAGCTGAAGTATGAATAAAATGTTCGGTCTTACGGAGATTGTGGAATCTGGTAAGCTTTATGAGCTCTTTAGGTTTATTCAGTGCACTGGGCGATTGTGATGCCATGCACCCTAGATGTTACTTTATTAGTTTATTGTATTGGCATCTGGCAATCTGTAGCTGGATTTGTTGGTTTTGAAGCCCCGGTGCCTCTTATGAGGTGATGGGTGGGCGGGAAACATGGGCATTTTGAATTGCCTGTGTTCCTTCCCCCTTGTGGAGGAACCGCTCTTTGTCACAATCTAATCTAATCTAGGTACTCCCTGATTTATGTACCTTCTGAAGTTTAATCAATACTTAATATTTCACTCTTTAAACATGTTGTTTTTAGTAAGGAGATAAAATTATCTTGAATGATCTCTCTACATTTTTTTTCTGGTTACATAAGGATATAATACATAAGATTTGTGAGTTTTATTAAAAAATAATAACAAAACCATGAAATTTAAATTTAGAACAGCGTCATTTTATTCCCGACTTGACATCTTTTAATTTTGAATGGTTTACATGATTTCATACTAATATTTGTCAACTTTTGACTTAGATTAGTCACTGATTGATCTGACTACTATTACCAAGGTACACACTGTTGTGGTTTCTTTATTAGTAACAAATTTGAGAAGAGTGCATATTATTTAAATCTAATTAACAAACATTTCATTACTTTCATTTATATGAAACTTAGTTCTTTGAAGTTAAATTGTGATTTATTTTTGACCGTTAAATAACTTATACATGTAATTCTTGCTGTAAGTTATACAATTTACTCGCTGAATCATGTAAAGCTGACTTTTCACTTTCAGTAAGTGGTAGATTAATTACATGAGTTATGCCATTTTGACCCACAATACAAGGCAAAGAAATGTATACTTCATCAGCAATTCCATATAAACCCTAAAAGAAAATAAACAAAATTAATCACATTGATAGATCATGACAAAACATTTTAAGGCTTAAAGCACATTATATTTAATTTATTTGTTTTAAAATGTCCATTTTTTTTATCCTGTTTAACTTGACAAAAATTTAACATAATTTTTTAAACATAATTTCATTCAATTTTTTTCTTTCACAAATAAAAGTATAAATAATTATAACAGTAGCCTGATTTCAAGAAACGCCTATTAACAATTTTTTATCGAGTCCCTCCTTCTGTTGTAAATAATGTATCAATTAGCTTATTTGAAAACATTGTTTGTACAATGCAGTTTGAAAGAAACAAGCAATTTTTTAACACATTAATATATGCATAAATAAAGCATTTGCTTTAATAATTTGGTGCGGCATCAAATCGTTTTGGCTTATAATAACAAATTATGATATTTTTTATTTATTAATGATTTATAAATCTATTAAATTTGGCGCTAATGACCGCAGCAACCGATACGCAAAAAATAATGTATGTTAGTAATACATTACTACATCTTATGACATTAAAAAAAATATATATTAAGAGAAAAAAACTATTCTACAAGAAGGCATATTTAATAATTATAAATTTCAGCCACAGACTATGAAAATTAATTAATAACTCACTTTCGCGAGCGTTGAAAGTGCATGTGCATTATTAGTGTTGTGAAATATAGATTTACAAATATCGCTGCAGCTGAGCCCTATAGCCCATGATGTGTATCCTTTCAGCTTGATTATTTCATAAGCACTAAAACACAAAATTGGGAAAAATCTCAATTATATTAATAAATAATTAAATAAATATATTTATATGAGCCGCGGTAGCCGAGCGGTTAGAGGCGAGACCCGCAAAGCCCCGTATTAGTTGTATTGGGTTCGATCGTGGTCTAGGCCTAGGATTTTATTTAATGGTTAATAAGAGAAATTTAAAATAAAGTGGGTTTGCTAGTCGCCTCCGTCCGCACAACTAATCGTTAGGCCCGCCTGTAAATACACACACACACATATATATATATATATATATATATATATATATATATATATATATATATATATATATATATATATATATGGCACACAAACATACATATAGGCCTACTGTGTGTAGTACATCTAAAGTGGAGTTCAATGACATATTGGCCAACTTCATATTTTCCTCTGTTCTTGAGTGTCGTCACTTTAATTTTTTTTTCTATAATCATTACTTTTTTCCAATAAAAATATTATTCAGAAAGTTTTAGTCCAAATTCGATTCTGATGATACGATTAGAAAGACAGATAAATTTTCTAAAAATTGATACCATTTCGAAGCATAAGTTATTCTCCAAACAGCCTTAATCTTCCTCCGAATACTGGAAAAATAAAAGTAATCGAAATTTTTAAGAAAACTCATTAGGCCCTTACGTGATAATTATCTGACCTAGGTGCTGGCACTTTTTATACAAATTTCCGTGTTTAATAGGCTTTCAAACGGTATATCATTTTCCAAGATTCCTTTTATCTCTGTATGAGAAATTACGTTTGTTTTACAAGAAAACGTGTGCACGAGCACTCAAGAGTGTTAGTTATCAAGTTGTTTAATTCATTGAAAACTATTTTTATAAACAAAAATTCATATGTACTTACCCCAAATTACAATTTCACACACAACTACACAGTTGAAAAAGAAAAGAATGTGAATAAACCTTAACCTTTTTTTTTTACTTATTATTTTTTTTAACAGGATGTTGAAGTAGGCGGACTATAGCTGATGACGTAGTGACACCGTAAAATTTATAATAAAATAGTACTTTTCTTCTTATTCAATCAAAAAACTGTTATAATATCATTTTGAAATTTCTTATAAGAATCATGTTTTCATTCATAACTTGTAAAATATCGCTCACAGAAAAATACCGTTTAAGTAAATTTTTCTTTAAAAAAAAATATAGAGGAATCTATTTCTTAAATAAAAACCCCACCTTCCCATTTGAAAAAATGAAGTTGGTGCCTGTATCTCGCTTCTGGAAGCAACGAAAAAAATTTACAAATTAAATTTGGATTTCTAACAAAAAACTAAGGGGACATGTATTTTTTAGTTTTTTTCTAGCTATCTTAGTTTCCGAGAAAAAGTCGTTGACCATATAGCTTGGGACGCCCTGTATTATATATAACACATATATGTATTATATATATATATATATATATATAGAGAGAGAGAGAGAGAGAGAGAGTGAGAGAATAGAAAAGCTTTATTTAATAGTATTTTAATAAACGAAAATAATACGTACTTAATAAAGCCAAAAACTATTGTTAGACATGGTGGTACACCAACAGCTTAGAGTTCTCCGTATAAAAATTAAGAAAATAACTTACTTAGATAAACTGAATTAAAATAAAATTATGTGGTAGAGAGAATAAATGCATACATATACACACTTACATATATGTAGATATTTATATTATATTTGCATAAAATCTTAACGAAACATGAAGTGGAAACTGAATTGTATTAAGTCTGTGTAATAATAAGTAATAATAATAATTATTATTATAATAAAACAATCTAGTGTAATGGAATTGCGTCCTGGTTTCAAGATCTACATTGCATCTTTAAGGCTAGATAACTTTAAAACCAAATAATAAATTACGGAGTGTTTACCTAATGCGTACAGCCTCGTACACTTCTTCCCACTGCTTAAACTCACCACAATCTGACTTCTTGCAGCCTACCAAACTTACATCTCCTACTCTCAAAGATGAGTAAACAGGTACTGTACATAAGGTAATAAGAAGGGGTTAAGAAGATTTAAAATATATTGGATTAAAATATTATATTATTTAAGTCTAACATACCACTCGAATCACCGTGCTCTCCTAGTACCCACATATTAACTAATTGAATATTTATCCCAAATTTTGCCGACACTAATTGTTTGAATCTGGCAGTGTCTAAGTTAGTTCCAGCTCCTATGACTCTGTGATGAGGCAATCCACTTAACTTCCAAGTAATATAAGATAGAATATCAACTGGATCACACAAAAGGTAGAAATATTAAACTCTTAAGTCTTTTTACACTTAATTTACTTAATTTATATTTGCCATTCTAATCTAATCAAATAACAAATAAAATAACACAATTTAAGGAGAAAAAGACAAATTTAAGAAAGGAAATTTTGTTTCCATTTCTGCACCGATATAACTACCAACTTTTCATGTTCGACTATTATACTTTTGCTTCTTTCTTAATAATGACATGGCACTGCCGCTGAATAATTGGCCATAAAAGAGCATGTATGAGCAAATTTAATTTCTCTCAGAACTCAATTTAGCGACATTTATTCTGATAGAAATGGGATATTAGAAATTTTAAATGAAAATAAATTAAAAATAAAATAAAATCTTAGTTCAGATTCCCATAATATGAAAAAATTCATACCTGGATTTGTCACTACCAAGATAATAACATCAGGGCTGTATTTAACAATTTCTGGAATGATTTTTTGGAATATTTGAACATTTTTAGTCATTAGGTCCAATCTAGATTCTCCCACTTGTTGTCGCGCTCCAGCAGTAATAATGCAAACTTTAGAATCTTTTGTTAAAGAATAATCTGAAATATAAACAAATAATGAAGCCTTGGATGTTAAAGCTGATGGAATAAAGATTATAAGTTACGAAAACGGTTTCTGGAGAAAGACATAAGTACATCGTACAAAAATCTAGGAACGTCGTAAAATACTAATCGATCATCTGTTGAAGTCATCAGAAATACTACACCTCTAGAGTTGTTACAAGTTTATGAGATTAGATGCAGTAGGTTCTCTTGAACCTAGTTTGGAAAAGCAAGAATACGAAGAATGGGAAGTATCCGTTTTTGGTACCTATTTACTGAAAAGTGACAACGAGATCGCAGAAATAATGGTGGCAATCCTTGCATAGGGGATACTCTAGCAACGTACAAAAAATACACAAGGACGTTCTTATAAGGATAATATTTCTTTCGTGAGAATTTTGTTTATCTTATTACAATCAGTTCCAGTGAAAACTGAATTTCGACATGGGGATCGTTCGTTAGAAGAAAGTAAAATTGAGGCGGAACCGCTCAACCCTTTCGCTTGTATTCCCAAAGATTTGGCCGATTTACTCAGTTATTTATACAGACGGGGAATGCCCTGTTATAATTTCGGAAATATTCAAACCTAAAACAAAATATGAAAGCAACAGAAATAATTACAACATACTTATTGAACTAGTGAATATAAAATAAATCTGGAAACATAGTGGAGCGGCGATGATAGCGAAGAGCAAAGCGGCGAAAACCAACACTCTCTATAGATAGCGTTGCTATATCTTCGCTTTGCTCTCCTCTATGCGCGGTCCCATATCTTAACTTGTGTTTGTTTTCGCCGCTTTGCTCGCCGCTCCACTATGTTTCCAGCCTTAAAAGAATGAGACTCTGAACACAGCAAAATTGGAATAAAATGATTTAATTGACTGTTGAAGTTTATGCTTTGCTTAATCAGTACCCCAAGGTCTTTCATTCAATTCTTTTGATCCAAATTCATGCATATAACCACTATGATACCGCTTTGCATTATTTGCATTGAAAAACAATTACTATATTGACACTAAACCTCAAGATTGTGGAGCCTATTACAAAATAAACTAATATCAAAAAAACCCAAAGACTAGAAAATTTTGACTCCATCAGTTTAGACAGCAGATTTGACCTATTAAATCCACAAATATCATTGATTTTTATCCGTTGTTGCCACTTACGAGTATGTTCATTATATCCCTGACCGTTTTCGGACTTCCATGGTTTTTGGGACAAAATGTAGAATTAAGATTTGTTCGTATGTGTGGGAGAGGCACAATTCAAAAAACAAAAAACCCAAGAAGTTCAAAGTTGTTTTTGTTTTATTTTTGAATTTCATTATTAGGGCTCCAAAGGTACTTAAAGTTAGGAGCTGGACACCACTAATTGAAAAAACTTTTATGAACCTAGATTTAAGGGATCTATTATAGTGGGTTACAAAATGCAAAACATAAATTTCTAAAAAAAAATTATTGAAAAACTTGGCTTCTTTCTGAAATTTAATGTTAAATTGTTACTACCTAATTATTATGAACTTCTTTTAAAAAAGAGAATGGTATTTTTTTAAGGGTTTCTGCATTTATTTATCATCTTTGTTTTACCATTTATAAAAGAAAAACTATCCGATGACAAATTTTCAAATATTACTTATTTAATGTATATAAGTAAAACAAAAGTTACAAAAAAACAAATCTTGCTATGAAATAATTTATATTACACTTACTTAATATGATCTCAAGATGATGACAAACAAATTACTCACCAGAACCGCCCAAAACTTTGACAGATGGACTGAACGCGACACCTTGCTGCAAATCTAATGTTTCTCCCTGAACTTTATCTTGAAATGAGTCAATTAAAACTATTTCATCTGCAACTTTCTAAGATAAGAGAGAAAAATTACTTGAGTTTTAGCGTTATTGATACAATCAAGATTTCATCATTGTTTAAATATTTTCTTTGATGTTGTATAAGCTATGTTCTATAATAAATGAATCTTTAGACCAGGGGTATCAACTTAGTCCCTAAAGCCCACTAGGAGGCGATTTAAGCTCTCATAGTGCACGGTAGGGGGGTTTTGTCCGATATTCTAATCCTTCTTTCTGTTACGTATTTTAATTCTCTGCTTCCAAACATGTGCATTGAATGCTATACCTTCCCAGCATTTTCTAGGATAACGTTTTAGTGTATTATCATCAAACAGAGAAACCGTCTGAATATTTCCGGAAGAGGAGACCTTTGATTTTATCCAGATATCAAATAATTAGTTTCGCAGCGTCAACCTCAAGTATCTCATTAATAGCAACCCTTTTACAACCGTCCCTAACAGAAAGTTTTTAATAGATTTCAATAGAATTTCTAGCTTTTATAATTAATTTTATTTGTATCAATTTAAGTCGGCGCTGTATGTATGGATATGCTGAAAATGCACCATCAAATTTAATTTTTTATGTAATTTCTACTTTTCGGACAACTACCAAATTTGGTGTAGAGGACAAGGGAGGAAGCACGCACTTTAGAATTAACATTTTTTTCTAAAAAATAAAAAGAAGCCACTCTTTTCATTTCAACTTGGGATCTCCCATTCACAAATTCAAGCTTCATAACCACTAGCCCGCCTTCCTTTTCTGTGTGC
The DNA here is from genome assembly GCF_049639745.1 of Rhodnius prolixus. Classification (NCBI taxonomy): domain Eukaryota; kingdom Metazoa; phylum Arthropoda; class Insecta; order Hemiptera; family Reduviidae; genus Rhodnius; species Rhodnius prolixus. Next base: position 22,137,975 of record NW_027411592.1, read on the forward strand.
TATAAACATATGCAAAGTATAAATAAAATGATGAATTGAATGATCTAAATACAAAAGCTTCGTGTACTTTTTAGTTGTATTTAATTAAGTCACTGCAGACCCGGCGAGTGGTAAGAAAATTTTACTATCAATGAAGATTCTAACTTGGGCAGTAGGTATAAAAAATTGACTATCACTCCTCTAGACCAAAAGGGGCACTATTAATAATTTATTTATTGAAAATGATTTTATATTCAAGCAATTAATTTCTCTATTTTTCGAAACTTTATTTCCTTATTTATTACTTTTTTTATTTCACTTTATTATTATTGAAAAAATTACTTAGTAAAAGTAATTACTTAGTAAAAGATTATGGGGAAGATTGTAAGGTATACACAGCGGAGTATACCCGTCCAGAAAAACTATCCGTCTCGTACAAGCTGACAAGATTGCAATTCTTTCTCTCCATAGCTATCCAAGTGGGACCGAAACCTTCGACCCCATCTTACAACCTTGGAAGAATGTTTTTTTAAAAAAATATGTAAAATTCGGCTTAATGAAACCAACCCCCAAAATATTACTTTCACCCAAAATCGCGTCACTCTTTCTTCAATTCACAACAAACAATTTAATCCTTACAACCATTGTGGTCCACCACAGGTGGGTTCTCAAAGGACAAAGGAAAATTGGAACCCTCACTTACAACTAAATAAGAATTGAAATATACAAAAGTTAAAGTCTAGTTGATAACAGAAAAAAATCTCTCATAAAACATATATCGACTTTTACAAAATTTGATTTTTCTATTGAATTCAACTTTACTTTATTCGACTATATGATAAAAAGCTGCCGAGATTACTATCTCTTCAACCGTATAATCGATAATTCTTCAAAAAATATACTTGAAAAATTTCTTTCATTAATTTAGAAGCCCAATCCCATTATAAACTATTTCGCCAATCCCTACAACTCCATTGCAAAATCCTTCAGTGCTTTACTTCTTAACTAGCACTAACCCAAATAACCTTCAAAGGCGGTTAAAATGCCAGTCTATATGGGATATGGACGCCTCGTAATATTTTTTTATCCAGTGATATGAGTAATTAGCTCAGCTTTTTAGGAGTAAAACTGGATAGCTTTTTCTCTCGGAGTGCACAATGAACGCGAGACTTGCATTTTTAAAGGTTCCTTATATCATAACAAACGCCACGGTAGCTGAGCGGTTAGAGACGAGACCTGTAAAGCTATTATGTATTGCAGTGATGGGCAAAGTACGGCCCGCGGGCCAACTCCGGCCCGCGAAAGTATTTAATCCGGCCCGCCGAGGGTCCATCGACATGGATAGTATATGGCCCGCTATAATTACGTACGTTTTGACGGTCGAGAAGTATAAAGTAGATTCTACTTAGTAGAAGAATAGATGCATAACCTATAGGTGAAGCTAAACTAGCTGCGTAGTTACACAAGTGTGTAATGCTGTAATGTTTTTATAACATTATGATTAAAAGCTTTAACACAAAATGCATTTTTTCTATAATTCTGACCCTCCTCTAGAATTTCTTAAACTTTGTGGCCCCCCATTAAAAAAGTTTGCCAACCACTGATGTATTGTGATGTTGAGTTCGATTCTCGGTTTAGGGATTTGATTTAATGTTCAATTCGAGTACTTTACGGCAAAGTATGTTAGCTAGTCATCTTCGTCCACGACACCTAAATGATAGTTGGACCGAGACTCCTAAAGCCCTCCTGAAAAAATAGGCAATTACTTTACTTTCATTACAAACATAGGTGGAAAAAAAAAGGACTGCAGAGATGCAAAAAAGTGGAGAATGAAGGTTTTATAATAACAAATACAAAGTTTGCTTTTACTTTTGGCTAGTTTCATAGTATTTATGTACGTATAAAAATATTTCCACCACATAGACGGTGAAACTGAATCTCTGTGCCACTTAATTTGTGTTTTGCATTTATGAGTCACAAATACAATCCTTTTGCGAATTACTGATTCAATAATCTATGTAATTAGGTTACGATTAACAATATTTTTTCCTGGTTCGCAATAGTAGTAAAAAATATATCTGTCTATGCGTATCAGTGCCTGGTACACATAATAACTTCCTTTTAAATCATATTATATTATGCCTCATGTCTGAATTTGTTTATTAAATCAAAAGTTAAATACTAACTTGGGACAAACAGGCGAATGCACAAGCCATCCCAACTTGACCATTTCCAACTACTGTTAATTTATTTCTTGAATGAGATGCTGGCGTTGAAATCTGGGTCATCAAATCTTTTGCTACTTCATCTACCATTTTTAAGAAATATGTTCCTAAACAAAATAAAGTATAACAATACAAATACTGGGGTGCATAAATTGGTAATGAAAAACAATTTTATCGGTAACAACACCCGAAAGTTAAGAGAGCACAGGAAAATAATCGTTTACTTTCAGGTAAGAGTTGAATTTCTTTCATAAGTTTGTATTTGCATTGTAAAGATTCTTTTCCATCTGATTCGTCTTCGCCTATATATATATATATATATTTGCATTTATGTAATTATATTAAAAGTTTGGGTTTTATTTTAGTTCAAAGTATTATTTTTTATAAACAAAGCGTTGTTACTGTACTTCTGTCGCTAAATCTGATCACTTGACAATCACTTTTCAGTATATAATACATATTTATTAGTAGAGTTTTGACCAGTGATTTGTTTTTTTTTATTTTATCTACTAGTTCGAGGTAGTGATTGAATTTAATTTTCGAAGTTAAGCGTTACTTCATACTCATGAGCTCGAGAAATGTTATATGCAACGTGTAAAAGTGGAATAGCCATGCCCGCTAACGGGCGATTCAAGCAATCATGGTTAGCGGTAGAGCAGTTTCTGCCCGATCTTAAAGCTATTTCCCGTTATCTCAGTTCTCTGCTTCCATTTAATGCCTACATTATATCCAAATATAGGGGAACTGATACTTAACTTATTAATAATACCTTTCGCGACCTCATATCTTGAACAATCAGAATTAAGTGCTTAATAATCACATTATCATCAAACAGAGAAAAAAAAAAAAGGTCTTCAATGTTTTTTATGAAAATTGAGACATCCAGCTTTGTTTGAAGGCAGTAGTGCTCTGAGAAGGCGCTGCTGAGCGCTAATAACTCAGTTGTTGAGCGCCTTTATTCTAAACAAACACTAATTTTAAAAATAAAAAAAAAATAAATACGATGCAGTCATTCATTAGGCTAAAAAGGCGTAATTAAATTAAGGCCTAACTCTACAGCTCTCCCGAACTGATCATAAACTTGTTTTGGTGAGAATAAGAAGAACCAAATAATACGAATAAAAATAATATACGAGATCATCCAAGGATTGGTATCTTTTTCTAGAAAACGCTTTAAATACAAAATATTTAGTCGACTTTTTTTATGTCAAAACTAAAATGACACTAAAAACACGTTGAACTTTAAATGTAGATATGTTGTTAAAACTTAACAAGTACAGGAAAACGTATTCGAAAAGGGATCCACTGTACCAAAAAAATGTATTTCATTAATAATTTTAAATTATTTTTGTTTAATTTTTAAAAGTGTCTTCATTGCAGTACAAGATAGTACAGATAAGAACTATTTACATTTTTCTAAGTATGAATGAGGAAAACGCATTCTTCAGTGGAGGAGTTTAAAATGAAGTATTTCTACTCTCGATTGCGCCCCTGATAAGAGCGTTATTCTGTGATTTTTTTTGTTTTGTTTCTTAATAAAAGAAAAATATCGACAGTAAATCCATTAATCTTAACAAGAATACCAATTGTGCATTATAAATAGTAAAATCAATATATAATATAGAATTCAGTTGGCCAAATGTTCTGTTTTAAGATTAAATTTTGTAAAATTAAAATATGAACTTGCTCACTTTAAAAAAATCTAGAAAACTAATAAATAAATAAAAGAAGAAGAAAGTATCCGTGTTAAATAACTGGTCAAAACAAAAGAAATACTCGTATTATCTTTCCTCCAACCTCATGAGCAAAAATATATTTTAACTAAAATCCCTTCAGTAATGCGAAAACATGAATGTCTATCATGTTGATCATTATATAATTAATTATTTATAAAAAAAATAAAAATAAACTGAACACTCACTGCGATTTGCCCCTCCCAGATACTTCGACACGTCGGCAGTACTGATACTGAGTAAGAGTTACGATCAAAGTAGACCAATACTAACTAATACATGTTAGTTAAGAGAACTTGTAAAGCTCAGCGCACAGAAAGTGGGGGAACCTTTGGAGTATCTCCGGATGGTATTGATAGTTAATAGAATTTGTCCATCTAAATAAAATAGTTCATATTTAACATGATTTATTCTTTGAAAAAATTTGTGTGAACATACACGATTTATTTTACTAAAATTTTCAAACTTCTAACATATATTTTTTCTAACTCTAAATTTTTAATTCTTATTACCATTATCAAGATGGAAAAACTGCCTTTACCCTGAAATGTCCCTTCAAGGGGACCTTTTCCCACACGTTCTTAGAATTTCTTTTGAGAAAATTCCTATATAAATTATGCAAATAAAATTAAATGATCTACATGTATCTAATTCATATAAGGAGTTTTACTGCCTTTTTGTTTGTTAGAATAAATAGATGTAAATAAAGCCATGTTCTAAACATAAATTCATAAGACTATTGTTTAGGAACGGAACGTCAGAAATTATTATTTTAACTCCTGAGTATATTAAAACTTCTTTTTATTATTTATTATACCTTAAACCAAACTATTTTTTCACTGAATCCTAAGATTTTAAAAAAATATGAAAGCTAATGAACTTTTTTAAATAAAAAAAGACGTGCCTATGCTATTTAGAGACATTAATAACAACTTGTTATGGAGAATTTTAGTTCTAAAAACTTCCGCTAGATAGTACACAAACGCACTTTTCGGTAAAATCCTTTTCTATTAAAAGATTCCAAGTTAAATAAATATTCTGATTGAATAAAATTCTTGGTAATTTTATTATTACATTCATTCATTACAAATTTTGCTCATACAAAAAAAAAAAGTATCTAAATGTACTTTTTTTTTGTAAGCTTTTTAAACAACACAAAATTTTAAATAAGTAAGCAAGCCTTTTTTTCCACTTCTTTTACATAATATTTCACTTAGAGAAAAACCAAAATTCATTGAAATTAAAGTAGTCTGTCTTATTATTAAAAAAGAACGCTTCAAGGCCCTAGTGTCGAATTGTTTGTCACAATGAAATTTTTATTAGAGAAGTTATTTCTTTTTCTAACATAAGTATGTGTGGTTTACAGGTTTCTTCACTGAGATTTTGAAGAAAATTGGACAAGAGAGTAATTTGTTTTATAAATATACTTGCATTTACCCTAATATACTGTCCTTTAAAGTTCAGTCACATATGTACATTATAAGCAAAATTCACTTTAACTTTAGCATTTGCTAAGCGACTGTTAGATGGCGGTTAAAATACCTACCAACAGATCTGCTTCAGAGTTTTTATGAAAGTTAGAGCCTCCACCTGATTACAAGGCTTACACTAGGTACTTATGTTCCTGTTGGGTAGGTCCACCCAAATTGGTTCGTATCTCCTATTATACACACATTCTGGTTAAGATTATCAAGATTTAGTAGCACGAAATTTGCAAATAATAAATCTGGGCTGGTGGCCCTTAGATTTTTCTATTCCTAGATAGTGCTTCTTACAACTCACTGTCCGGTGATAGGCAGTGTTATCTAAGCTAATCAATTTCAATGCTGTCAGTTTTCCCAAATTGTAACTCACATTACAACTTTAGGCCTTCAAAGCTGCACGGTTTTTTATAGTAACTCGGAATTAACTTAGATAAAAATCTAAACTGTTTGAAAGACAAGAAAATAAGCATGCTATCTATGGTAGACGGAAACATCAATAAAACATTTTGGTTGTTAGTTTAATCTTTGAAAAGTCATCAATAATTGTTGAGTATTGTTTCCCGATAAAACAATTTGCAACTGCAATGTTTATCTATTGTAAAGTTTTCTTTCAATAAATTCAATTTTTGTATTCGAATAATCCATTAACTTGATTTTCCTTCTAACAAGTAAAATTAAATACTTACAAATTAGTCTACGTTAGCAGCATTACTTACCGTTTAATTTTTCTCCATGAATAATTCAACTTTTATTTTCTGAGATATTGTTGGGCCTATCCACTAGAATTGGATGCACTTGTGACATCCAGTAGGGATTTCCCGCCGTTTTTCGTTTTAAATTCGAGAAAACGAGAAAATTTAACGGTATTAAAAGACCCCCTGAATGAACAAATCAAGAATTTAAAAATTGATCCAGAAAAAACAATTTTATTGAAATTCAATAGCACCAAAATGCTATATCTTAAATTTATTTACATATTAATATACATTTCATAATTACAGTTTTATATAATTTTTCATTATATTTCAGCTACTTACACACTAATTGCTTAAGGCAAAAAAGTTTAATACACAAAAAGCTTTAATTTTACAATTTTGTTTGTTTAATAAAGTTCTTATCACATTAATCTAGGTTAAAAACCTATTTAAAAAAAAAAAAAAAATAGAGAATTATAAGATTATGAACAAGAAGTCCGAAAATTTATCTAAAACTAACACTAATAAGATAAAAGTATTTAACCAAAGATCACAAAAGAAAGAGTTAAAATGTCATTACTTTCATTTCTTTAAAAAAAAAATGTACACATTCAAAGGAAAATACCATCTTTGACATTTGACACTATTAATATAGCTAGGATCAAATGGAAGAGGCTAATAAATTGAGTTGAATTCAACAAAATATTGGTAAAAGACTTCACTCGATAAATCGACCATCGACTAATGGTGAAGGATTATTTTCAGGAAAGATAAATTTTACTTTACTACAAACACATAATTTTTAAAAAAATTTCAATTCAACAATATCTAAAAAAATTTTTTTGAATAAAAGACGCATAATCAATAATTTCTGTTACCCCCCAAAAAGGCACAAAAATGTTAAATATTATTATTATTTACATAATTTAGTAAAAGGCAATTTACATTATTATATTATATGAAATTATTGCTGTTGCTTAATAATTCCTTATTAGTTTATATATATATTTCATATATTTTTTAAGCAACAATTTTGATCTAAGATCACTCTAAAATTTTAACGTTAAGAAATTATCACAAGAGTGAAATATTCTTTACGATATTTACATAAAAAAGAATTGATTAAAAAAAAACGTTAAAAGTAAACATTAAATGGCAAAATAACAATGTCGACTAGTGACAACGTATTGGTACAATAAGCAAAAACAAAGGATTTTTTTTATCTCCATTTTCTTAAAACTGATGTTATTAATAATTTATTTATTTACCTTTAAAACAGTACTATTAGCTTTTCTATTTATAAATGCACCAAATTTAGAATATTTATTCCTTCAAATTTCTTTTTAGTTAGATCTTGAAATGCCTATTTCCATTTTTTAGTTACTTAATGAAAATAAAAAATAAAACCAATTTATAAATTTTAAACTATCTTACTTGATCTAACGTTTCTTTTAAGGCAGCTAGCTGTTCTTCACCTAATTGTATTTTTTCAGCAATTTCTCTTGAATCAACCAACAATTTCGATTTCATATTAATGAAATGATCATAATCTGTATATTCTTCTTGACTTAAGTAATTGTATAACATCGTTGAAACACCACCACTTCTTTGATCAATGTTTGATTTCAATTGTTTTGCTTCATTTAACTGGGCTAAAAGTTTGTCTCGTTTCTCTTCAAGGGCCTTCTACAAAAAAAAATTATTTTTAACATCAATTTTTTATGAAAATCGAAAAATTAAAAAACTAAACTAAAATAAAATGAAAGAATCTATAAATAAAACGCGTAATGAATGATAGAGGAGGGATAAGCACAACGTTTAGTCTTATGTGGAGATCCCGAATTTGATTCCAGTTCTACCTGCCCTTATATTTTCTCTTGGCGCCTCCTACAGCTCTCTGTCTGGAGGCCGGCAGTTCACTGAAAAAAGGCTATGACCTCAAATATTGATGCGCCTTAAATAAATAAAAAAAAACAAAACATAAGTCTAGCACAAACTTTTCAAACAGTTGAAGCATTATTTGGGGGTATATGCATAATACAACAAATGCTGTAGGAATAAGTATAATACTTAAGAGCATATCTATATCTATCCCATCCCTCTCCTCCAATAGCTTGTTGCAGTTTCAAATATAAGTGTAACTCTTAGGACCACTTTGGTCATACACCTAGCCGTTTTTCAACCACCGTAGTATCTTATTACCTTACCTTGGCACCACGAAAGCCGAGCGGTTAGAGGCGAGGACCGCAAAGCTAATATGTATTGTGGCACTGAGTTGAATTCCCGGTCTAGGCCTTGGACTTTATTTAATGGTTCTTCTTCTTCTTCTTTATTGGCATCACAGCTCATGAAGGGCCTTAGCCCCCTCCATTTGCCCATTGATATTTCGAGATGTATTTTGTAGAATTTTTCAGCCCTACGTTACACAACCCCGTTACAATGGAAATGAAGGAAATTTGGGTTAAAGAGTTTACTCCCTTTGCCGAAGCTATCTCCAAGAGAATGTAGCCCTCGGGGGTGTAGCCTATTGTCTTGGTGGGCTTGTTCACGCAGATGTAGTGTAAGTGTATTGTGTCCTTATTGCATTGTGAAAGTGCATGGAGTACTGTGCTAGGAACCTGTGGAATTGCAACACCCAGGATGCTACATGCAACTGCGACCCCCTGCGGGATATTTAACGGTTAATAAAAGAAAAATACAGTAAAGTATGTTGACTAGTTAGTCGTCTCCATCCACGACATCTAATCGATAGTTGGGTGTAAAGCCTGACTGAAAAAAATTGACATTACTCTACTTTACCCTTACCTTGGTAAGCACAACCATTTAGTCAAACACCGAATCTTATTTCACCAGATTTAGAATATTATATTATATAAATAAATTTAAAATCAGTAAATTGTAATGAAATATTCCATTATAAAATTGAATGAATGAATAAAAACTACAACAACATTCAACAAGCTATAAGTGTATTAAGAAAACAACATTCTAACAATGTGAAAAATAATAGATTTTATAAGCAGTCAGCCAACTAGTAATCTAGCCTTGAATAACAGATTACACTAGCAATAAAGCTAAACCAAAATGTTCACTCACTCTGTCGTGGTGCGTTGAAGGAAGTGCAAGCAAGGCATTTTCAGCTCTAGCTAGACGTCCCGAAAGTGACAATAGCAAGCTAGTTATATGACCAACTTCTTTTACATGAAGTCTGAATTTCGCTAGCTCTTGTGGTCTAGCTACTCTTTCTACACGTTCTGTTACCGTTTGCCCTAAAGCTTCATTAACCGCCGTCTCTTCGGTCACTGCTACAGATTCTGCACGAAGTACGCTTAACTTGCGAGAAAGGCGCATCATTAGTTCTTCCTTTCAACAAAAAATAAAATACAATTAGGTAGTTAGAACATCATAATTATTTGCATCAATTTAGTTTGTTTATCATTATTTGTCCCCATTGTTTGATATCAGTTTTCAAAACAGATATTTATTGAATACAGAAGTACATCGTAAAAAATTAACCATCTAAACGTAACTAATAAATACCTTGTCATAAAGAATATGAATTCTAATTTAAAATGATTACCTTTTTCTGTTGTAGACTACTCATTGAAGATGTGGTCGTGTCCGCTTGTATATTGCTAGCTAATGACATAAGTCTTGCTTTACACTCGGATGTAGTGAAATAAGCGTTAGTTGGAGAAAGAGGTTCCGTTTCTTTCCTAAAAGATAATTATGATCTTAATAATTTTACTTGAGAGGGATTGTGCTCGTAATAGGGCATTATCTACTCCGTTTATTGCCCATAGATTTACCTTCCTAGGTTATTTGCAGCTAGCATCACTATCCAAATACCACCAGTAAAATTAAGGAGAAGCCTAAGAAGGCTTCAGATACCAAGATTTCTGATGCTGAGCCTCTTTATCTCTTTGCGGCTAGGTGGGTTAAAAACTGTCCCGCCTTTTGCTAAGCTTTTGCTGCATGGTGGGATATACGTATTTTAACCCACCTCGTTTGGTTACTTTATTTAACGTTATATAAAATTAGATCTTAGGACTACAGAATAAGATGTAAAGGGCTAAAATTTGTATATAGCACCGCTAAACTTTTTTGGTTGGTGGCAACAATTACTGTTGCAATCTTTTTCTTCTCAGCATTATTATTGTTCATTACCCATATGATTTTAGAAGTAGGATCTATCTACAATATCTGAAACGGACTAATTTGTGAAATATTGCTTGTGATTTGAGATGTTGTCTTTTAAGACATTTTAGTTGGAGCTTGAAACAAACAAATGCTATAAACGATTTAAGTATTTGTAAATTGCTTTCTGTAAAGAAGGTTAGACTGTTTCCTGAGCATTACTTTCTTAAATTGTTTAGAAAATAACAAAATTTATAGTATTTTTTTTTTGGATTCTAACCAATAAAGGTAATAAAGGTTCTTCAAAGGTATGAAAAGCCCAAAGATGAAAAAATAATAATAGAATCAACTTGTACATTTTCCGTTATAATTATTCACATATGTTCCTGCTTCTTTATGCTTAACAGCGGAAGGAGAAACAATATAAACACATTACCCGTTAGTTTGGGAACTTTCTGATGAAGCAGCTATAGAATTTCTAGACGTTGGATTAAAATCCATTCGGAATAGACCAGTTACATAGTCGGTTGTCCTTTTCACGTCCGGACCAGGAACTGAAAGAAAATAATTAATGATGATTCAAATTAATAAAAGGAATATAATTAATTATTATAAATTAGTATTAATTTAGTTAATAATTTATTTCTTTTTTCTTCTACCGAAATATCGATCAGGGTACTTAATTTATTTCACATGAGTCCAATATTAGTGACAGATATGTGTTAAAAAAGTTCACCTAACTTATTCTCACCATAATTCTCGTCTACGTTAGCATGAAATCAAACAGCGCTTGTTAGTACTTTTTCATTTATTTAGACCAGCAATTAAAATTTTAGATTTTAGAAATTTTAATGTCATTCCTAGCTTATTCAAGTTGCCACAAAACCAATTCAATGTTTAATTAGTTTATATTTTTCCAGTTTTAAAGAAATAAATTCAAGTGTTATTCTTTTGTAAATTTATTTTTTACTTTTGTTTATTTTTTATTTATTTACTTTTCTTGAAGTTTGATGATGCTTCATTTTTTGAGATTTCCTTATTATGTGTGCTGATCTAACGTACGTGTAAATAATACTTCTAGCAAGTTTGTGAATTTTGTAAACTACATAATATTTTGTATCGTACATAATATCGTACCGAACTTTTCACACTGATATAAGGCATCGCAATCTATTTGCACAGCAACCGAATCGGCCATTCTCTTTGGAACTGAATAAATTAAATAGACCCCTTTCCGTAAAAACGCTCTATTAAACGAGCTAAAAGATAATCTTGTAGATAAAAGATTAAGAGGGAGATAGAGAAAAAAAACCTGAATAATTTATTTTAAATAAGTCTAGCTCCTGTCTAGCTTCTTTTAATTTGGCCCATTACAGGTCTCTTAGTTAACTTTAGTGTTGGTAGATAAAAACATAAAATAGTTTTGTGGCTTTATTGTAATGAAGTGATGACTTAGTCAAGGGAAATTTCTAGGTGGCTGAAACTTAAAAAAATCTGCACCCCCCCAAGGAAAGAGAGAATGCGTTTTTGGACTCTTTATATTGAGGATTTGATGATTCCAGACAAATTTTTATTCAGTACAGCAGAATAGCGCCGTAGGCTTGATAAAGGACGGCAAAAATCATTAAACAAATACAAAATATCTCGCCACGCCTTAAATAAAAAAAATAGAAACAATTTATTTGAAACAGAACTTTTTTTATTAAAAATATCCTTTAAATTTCGTTTTTGTATAAAAAAAAAAAATGCAAATTCTAAATCTTATGAATTTGTTTATCATTCTCATTAAGAAAAAAACACGCGAATATTTCAAGACAACTAAGTGAATAGGCTTCATAAATAACTTATTGCTAATTTCTTAAATTAATTCAAACACTTAAGTCAAGGCTTTCCAAATGTGGAAGCAAAGTCAGTTTAATGCTTACAACAAATAATTTCTCTATACTCTCATTGTTTTGTTTGAATTTGCAAAATTAGAAAATATATGGAGTTTTGAAATTAAAATTTCTATATTACTGCAAATAATTGTTCAATTACCTTTTTCATTTTCGTTTTACAAAAAAGTGATTTATCATTTTTGAAATAAAGGTATCGAAAAGTAAAAAGCGCTTATCATAAAAAGAGGACTGCAATTTTATTTTGTTTTGTTAAACTTTAAGAAACCCTAAAGAATTTGAAGCTTAAATATATTAATAAAATTAATACATTCCTTAATAAAGAGTTAGAGATAGTAAATAACAAACATAGATATATTTAAAAAATGCTGAACCTAAAGTAGTTCTAATTGTACAACATTACAATTTTAATTGTAATAACCAGCACAAGGTATCACAATGTTGGACATCAACGTGCCTACCATTGAGTGAAAGAAAATAAATATGCTTGCTTTTTTGTAATTGTAAATGTTTCGGTTTTAAAAATTAATAATAATAAGTACACTATGGCAGAAAAAATAATAGTAATTATACAATTGAATACTAAGAAAAGAAATAACTATACGATCATCTTTACCTAATATACCATGAAGTTTATGTGATGGGGAGAGTTGGCTGGCGAGATCTCTAGACAGTTGGTCACACTCAATCTCCTCCTGTAGTTGCCTTCTTGGCAGCACTGGCGGCGGAGGTGGCGATGGCGCAGGAGTTGTCTGCGAGGCGGCATCACTCACTCTTGCACTGGTCGCCGTCGTCGTTGTTGTTGCTATTGTGGCGGAAGTTGCATTTACTTTATCATTACTGTTTATTATAGTGTTTACAAGAGTTGGCGATGTTGAACTTTCTATTCTTTCAGTTTCTCTTCTTATTTCACCAGTTCTATCACTTTGTGACCTTCCCACCGAAGCACCTGCTATCGGCTTAGTCACTTCTTCTCCATCACTTGTCACCACTTCATCTGTATTACACATAACGGTAATAATTAATCATAATTTGGAAAGAAAATAAGACTGTAAACTAAAAAATATTTTTAAAATAATAAAATTCTACCAAGAGATCTAATTTTTTTTTTTTTCTTATGATTTAAGGCGCGTCAACATCTAAGGTTATTGGCGCCCGGAGCTTTTTTCAGTGCACTGCCAACCTCCGTACAGTGTTCTCTCGTTACAGACAACACTGTCCATCACCGGACAGTGAGCTGCAAGAAGCTCCTAGGAAGAGAAAATCTAAGGGTCAGCAGCTGGATTCGAACCCAGGTCCTCCGCGTACGCTAACCGCATAGCTAATCCTTTCCCAAAAAGAGTTCTAATTGTCAGCGAATCTAGTAGCTTCTATTCAAAACTCTTAGCAAAATAGTAAACGTTTCCTGGGTACGTTTCTAACCTTAATGACCTCAAAAACCCCTAGATACGCGATTTTGCGAAATCCTGTTTTGCCGGGGTCTTATTCATCCGCAGAAGGGTATCCTAATGTTAATCAAACATCTTAATTCAAATATCATAACAGGAAACCTACCAAGGTGGAGGCTGAGACAAAAAATGCCCGGGGGAGATCTTTTTAACTCCTCGAACGCTCTCTCCCAGCCATTCCACACATCTTGCTTTAACCTCAGCAACCAAATACGGCGATCCATAAAACTCCTTAAGCTGCTCCAACTACCCTTTACCCAGTTGGGGCCAAAAAAATATTGTGCCACATGGATTTGTTTCTATGTTTCTAATAACTTTTTACAAACAATATTATGGAGAGAACAGTACAAATTAAAACTTATCATTTAGGGTCTGAAAAATTTAAGGATTCTGAAGTTTTTGAATGTATTCTTAAATTATAAACACAATCTACTGACAGATAATTGTTTAATTATGTAGGTAATCATATAGTTTAGAAGTTCATCAGCAATACAGTGTGTTTTTATCAATCTATCTATCTATAGAGTTCGGAGTAAAACACGATTGTTTCCCACGCTGAGATCCTGGATTTATATTCCAGCAGCCAGCTTAGATTTTCACATCTTAGGAGCTTCTTCTTCACTGTTGAATAAGGGAACGAGATACCTAATTATGGAAGCCGGTAGCACACAGAAATAAAAAGTCCCGGGCATCCATGACACCAGAAATTGGACGCAACTTAACAAAATTAATTAAATTATATAAAAATTAATTATTTACCAAGATTATGTTGTGTTGATGCTGAGACAGTCTTTTTGTCTGCTTTGGCTGAAGATGTAGGATCTGATTGCGCTCGCGGTGGTCTAGAAGATCTTTTTGGCAACACTTGAGTTCCTATTGATAGCGCATAATTTCGAGGCAACGTCTTGGACGCAGTTTCCTTATCACAGTTTGTATCACCCTTGTCCCCTTGACTAGCTGGCCTTTCCTCCGCTTTCTTATCATCTCCTATTTGATTAATATCATTCGAATCACTTTTGATTTCTAATTCACTATCCTTGGATTTTTCTGCAAAAAAAAGAGAACAATTTGGTCAATTATTAATAACAATATACACATTAATTTGGTAATTATTAGAAAAATACAGAAAATTCGTAAGCCTTTTATTTATATTTATTACTCCTCGTAAGAAAGTATATCATTCAGATTTTCATGGATAGTTCGCTCAGGTGCCGTTAGGGATCGCAAAAATTAGGCTTTGGTCCAAATTGGGGACCTGAAACACTAATTTTTTGTTGTTTTTTTTAAATTACGTAATTAGCTGAATAAATAAATTTTGCATCAAATTATTTCTGCAACAATAAATATAAAGGAATCAAAGTAGGCTCCCAAATCTCAAAATAACCTCCTTGAATTTAACTACAGTAGTGTCAGAACAGCTGTTGTGGAAACAATGAAGGGACTTTCGCTTTTTTTTATTGGAGGTGAAAATCTTGAATGGAGAGAACTGTTTTCTACTTCACCACCATTCTAAAATTGTCTTTGATAGCTTCTGATTCTGATATTTTTCTTCGGGCTATGATAAATTCTTCAAGGTATGTGGAAATGCATAGTATATTTCTTTATCCCAGTAGAATTGTTGTTAAAGAACATTATTCATATTAATTACTTACAACATCGACATCTTTTGTTTATTTTAAAATGTGGTTGGTAGAAAGTGCTAATATCGTCGATTTTATCTTCATAGCTTCTGTTTTTCTTTTATAAGTAACCGTATCGTAGTTTAATCCATTATCCAAGGTGAATCAAATTGGAATAATGAATTTTACTTTTCTTAAATGAAGCTTTGGTTTTATTTCAGGCAGAGTTTGTTCAATTAAATCACATTCTTCAAGTTTACCCTTTCCAGCTCGACGATGCCATATGGCATCACTAGTTTAAAATGTATTATTTCATGTTTAATATTGACCAAATGATACAATTGGCATCATTTTAGTTTTTTTTTCATGTCTCTTGAGGCAGCACAAGTGAGGCCCATTTTTGTCTGCATTTGTTTTGAATATTTTTTTTTTTTACATTTTTTCTGTATAATAATTCGGTCCGGAAAGGGTTAACAAGTAAAAATTACTGGATCACTTGTTAAATTTAATGAACTAATTGAACTAAACCAGGGGTCGGCAACCCGCGACTCTTTTATCCATATTTTGTGGCTCTTCAGCCTGTCCAAAATAAATTTTATATTTCAATTTTATTGAAGCAAGGGATAATTTCATTTATAAGGTAAAGATATTTTTTCAAAAAGAATTTTAAATGTGGTAAGTTTGAAATTGAATAGAATTATATTAAAATACAGTACGTAATATATAGGACTGCCTCCATTTTCATTCAAATACAGGTTTAGTTATTATTTATTTGTTTATTTACTTTGCAATATATGAAAATGAATATATAAAACATTTAAATGTTATTGAATATCATAAAATAATAATTTGTGAATACAAATGATCTACAGAGTTTTTTACATTGCGGCTCTTGGTAAGATTTCTTAAAATTATTTAAGGAGAAATGGCTCTCTACTCGAAATAGGCTGCCGATCCCTGAACTAAACTGATGACCTAACTGTTGATAATGATAAATAAAAATTCGAAACCTTTCAGTATTATCGAAAACATGGCCAGGGATTAAAATCAACGACAAATGTTTTGCCAGATTTACAGGCGAGATCGACCTCATTTCATACTTATGGTTGAGCACGGTTGTGAAGCCAAGAGTCTGGGTTCTATTTTCACTGGCTTCCATCAGACACCCGGGTATTGTGGTATAAGGATACCCCTTTACCCAATGGTTCTTATGTACTACCTATTTTGTAGAATTTGTGAGATAAGAGGAGGTAATACCATCCATTTTTTTTTATGTATTTTTAGAGAGTGAGGACGCTAGGTTTCGGATTATTAGTCAGAATGTGTTGACAGTGGTGGTTACAGTTTTGCCCTCATGGTTGGTTTTATTGGTTCGGAAGCTTTGAATCTTAGGTGCGAATCTCTAGCCACAGGCCTGGAACCTCACTCTTATCCTAGGTCTTTTTTTAATAAATATTTTACCTAATTTTTTATTTTTAGGCATAGCAGTGTGAGCCAAGAAAGGTTTTGAATGGTATAACGTTTCCCATCCCACTCTGACAAATAATAATAATGATAATTTAATAATTTTAAATATTAATGGTCATTAACCTCAATTCAGAAATAAATCAGTCAAGGTTTTAGTGGAATCAGCTAACGTGTAAATAATATAAACAATTCGACATGTTTTATTAGACTATTAGAATAAGTTTACCTGAACTATCAATAATTCGGCCACCCGAAGGAGACATCGTCCTCTTATAACTTCCTTGGAAATTAGGAACTCCTTTCTCTTTTTCTCTTGGTTCCCTTCTATAATTGAGATATTGCGCCTTAGATTGGCTCCTAGAAACAAAATAAGATATCACTTATATAAACAATAACATTAAATTGTTATTAATTATTAGAAAGTAAGTGTCAGACACAATAACAAATGGCACTGTGAGCGGATAGAACATTATGCCTAGTAAAGTACACCACATATAACAAGAAATTAAGTGCTCTAATATTAACATTAATGGTTCCTGAATATATGTTTACAGAGAAAGTTCGTACACGTTGCTTTAATATACGGTAATTTCTTAGTTATGTTTTGGTCTAATATATTATATGCAGCAGTTTATATATTCTTTTTTGCCCATTTCACTTAATGTTTTTCTCAATATAATTACTTGTTGCGTAATATTAAATCTATTTAAATCCTAACCTTACATTGGTATAAACACTGGTTTGAAGCACTCACATGACTTTTTTGTTTTTGCAATTTATGTAACAATTTTCTTGAAATAATTTTTTACGAACAAAAAAATAGCTCACGCCACAAAATGTATTTAGAAAAGTGGCCTCAAATGAATTTAATTGCTGATGATAAAGCCGCTGAGTACACTTCAATAGAGAGAAGGTTAAATAACCACTTCTCTATAACAAACATTTTTCTGCGAAAATGTTACCAATAAAAGATCTAGATCTACAAATGTGCAATGAGGATACAGAGTTAAAAGCTTAAATGTTTTAGTCGTTCACGTGGAATTTCAAAAAAGCTGAATTATACTATCAGCAAAGCAGTATTTACGGTTGGATGATTTACACCATAAGCTTATTTCTTCTTTATTTATTTTAAGATAAATCCCGCTGCATATCCTTCACTGCCAACAGAAAAATACTCCCTCCTGGGATCACATTCCGATTCCTGGAGCGGATACCGTTCGTTATCTTGGACTTAACCTTGGCGAGTGAACCACATACTAGACTCAAACGACTTGAACTAAACCAGAGATATAGAATGATCAAAAGACTACTTGACAAACGATCGAAACTGACTCTTACAAACAAGAAAAGACTGTACTCAGCCCTACTATCTGCCACCTGGACCTACGGACTTGAACTGTACGGTACAGCTAAGCGTTCTAACCTGAACAGAATCCAAACCCTCCAGTCAAACATCCTTCGAACCACAACTGATGCACTCTCCTACGTGAGCAACTATACCATCCACACAGACTTGCGAATCACATTTGTTTCTGACCTTGCCCAGTTCATCAAATTCCACTCCCAACTTTACCTACACCATAATCCCTTAATCAGCAACTTGTCCAGCAGTAACCTCCCGTCAAATCCTCCTCGCAGACTGAGTCGAACGACAAAATGGCCATCGTTGGATGGCCTTCATTCATGCCCTTCCAGTGATTTTATTTTATTTACTTATTTATTATTTTATTTTGTTTTTACTTTACATATTACTTTATTTTTTTCTATTTCACATTTATGATGAACTTAAACGTATTCATATTTGCTTGTAGCGTCCATGAATTATGCAGTTGCGAATTAAATAATAAAGGGGGAAAAAATAAATAAAAAAACTTATTTTAAGCATCTGAGGCCATTGGCGTCCGGAGTTTTTTCCATATTCATTTAGCCTCTGGGCAGTGTTCTCTCGTTACTGAACAACGCTGCCCATCACCGGACAATAAGCTGTAAGGAGCTCCTAGAGAAGATAAAAATCTAAAGGCCTGCAGCTGGATTCGAACCCGGTATTTCCGCGTTGGAATCCAGTATACACTAACCACTAATGAGCAAATCCTTTCGCTTCAAAAAGCTTATTACCACCGTTTTCATAGTGGAATCGATCTGAAGCATCAAATTTGAGCTTTTTTGTGATTTAGGTTTTTGAATTTTACTGCTTACACACATCGTATGAATATACTACTTAGTAAAATCCATTTTTTCCGAACTCCAGAGACCTGATAGCTGATATTATTATCACAGGATTATTTCCTGTAATAATTCAAAATTAGGAAATGTGGAAGATTTTTATTAGAAAAAATGTTCCCAGAAAATTTGATTGAGGTTCTTCTGGGAAAGGAGGTTAGATTTCCTCTGAAGTGGCCCTTTTTTTTGAGTAAAGTACGGGTGCTATCTCTTGAGACTTTTTAAGGAAGGATAAATGTGTTGCTGAAGAACATTTCTCAGCAAGAAGTCGCCCTTTACTCAATAGTTGTTCACTTTTTACAGATTTTCTCGACGAGAAAGAGCATCTGATTTTCTCGCAAATTGTATCTAAGATGGTCTGTAAACTGTGCATATACGCATACATTTACTTAACATATTTCTAGAAAAATCGTTTCATCAATGCAATTCTAGAGGAGGGTCTGAAGTAGGTAAAAAAACAAACAAAAATGCGAGTTAGTACCTTCAAAAAGCAGTAAGAACTTTTAAGAGTGTTCTTTTTTAAAGCAAACACTAAAATATCAATATAGAAGTATAGGTCTTTTATACTCTCCCTAACGTTTATGCATTTCTAGCTTTTATGCTTGTTTTTCGTCATTTTGCACTCAAATCAATACTATTGAGATGTGAGACGGAAGGAGTATGATGACCTAACATTACTGTCTGCTGTTTCTTGCAGTTCTATTGATGTGAGGGTAGATTGTCTTCTACTTTAGCGAGCAAGGTCGTCTATAAAACCATGCACTTTCACGATCTCAAACTTACAATTCATGACTCTCTCATCGGTACAACCATACCAGTTACTAATTCTTTTTTCAATAATATTTATAAAAATGGTGGTATTACTTATTGCGTAAAATTGGAAAATACCTATTTAATCCAGAAACATTCAATTTATTATTTAAGTCAAAGTTTTTGAACGAATAGTTAGCTTTGGACCTTCAAGACTTCATAGTCTTGAATAGTCTTCATAGTTCATAGAGAACAGCACAAGCATCGGTTATTGGCATGATTCTTGAACGCCCAACTTCGGTTTCCAGGAGAGCACGAACTTCAAAATGAACTGTTTATCAAACTGCATTTATATCTCCTTAAAAAAAAAACCTTACATTTTAAAAAGTTAAGTATAGGGGTTGATTAAACGACAAAAGGTACAGCAATCAACAAGTAGCACAACAGTTCGCTTAGATTGACTGTAACAGAAGGTATAAAACTATAAATCATGAAATAGTTATAATCGTAAATAACTATACCCTATGCAAATAAACATACAAAATGGCGGAGAGCAATAGGACATGAAACATGACCCACAATTTTCTTTTACCTATTTCGCAAGAAAATAATTATAATTCTCAATTTTCTGTTTACCCTTACATTATTAAGAAAATAAAACTTTAAGCAGGAAAAATCTATTATTTTTTGTTTTTCTATTTAGACAATTATTAGCAATAAAGAATTGACCAATCACAGTGAAGAATGGAAGTGTGAACACTAGTAGCCCAATCTTGAGAACCATTGGCTATGAGTGGCCCAATAGACTGCTTTTTAAGAATTACAGTAGAAGTTTTAGGATAATTGCTGAAATATTGTGATTATCCCCGATTGGTAGTTGGATGTTAAGACCCGCCTGAAAAAACTGGCGTTTACTTTTTGTTATTCTGATTATCCGAATTCTCTAATGCACTAAGATAAAGCGTGGCTAAAAGCAATCAATTCAGGGTAAGATCTGTACTGTACGAATTTACGCAAAAATCATGCAAAACCATATATTTAAAATTCTTTTTTAAATATAATATATACAAAAAAAACTATAATTTATTTATGAACTTAAAATAAACTAGCTGTCTTCTAATTAGCATTCAAGGCTTAACCTTATAACAGAAAAGTGGGAGTTACAATGTAAAGTTCAAGTAGGCTAATGAATAATATTTAATTAATAAAATCCCCCGTAATTATAACATTTATTATGTACCAGTCTCCAATAAATTTAAAAATCAACTAGTAAAAACAACTTACGACAGATTGTCTAACATAACTCAATGACGCCACCCATTATTACCAACATTTAGGTTATATAAACTTGTAGACTTCTTTCCCAGTCTCCCGTGAGAATGTTCAAATACTGTGTAACAGCGTAAGAAATAAGAATTATTCAATTAAAAAGAAAATAATATTAATTAAGAGTGCAAGCATGGTAGTTTGGTACTAATGTAAAAAAAGGCACACCCCTGCGAACTTCTAGTAACAGTTTACCTCATGACGTCACCTTCATTGCTTTCTATTCGGCAGCGAATTGTTTGGGTTAAGCTCCTTCCTGCCAGTAATGATTTTTTAAATCATTAAAACTGAAGGCACGGTAGCTGAGACGTTAGAGGAGCGACCTGCAAAGCTGTGAAATGCTGGGTTCGATTACTGTTACTAAAACTAAATATGACAAATTTAAGTAAAATTTGTTAGTTATTCGTTCCCGTCCACGATACCATGCTCGTGCACCTTGGATGTAAAGCCAGTCTTAAAAAAAAAAAAAAAGGCCTTAGTTTACTTATCTTAAAAATCATTAAAACGGAGGGTGAAAGTGGACTAGCCTCTTTTTACGATGACCTCCATTCGCTGGAGGTGACTCAGACTAGCAAAACTGGCTAGAGATAATACTAATCGGCACGGACATTAACATAATCAAATTGGCGCATTCGGAGTTAGGTTGTTACTGGGTCTAACCTACTCTTAGACATAACATAGCCAAGTACTGCAGCAATCAGACTCACACGTGCAGGTTAAACAATTTTCTGAACGACTCCATCAACTCAACCACCAGAGTTGGGAGTGGCCTTGAGCTTCAAGGTCATATGCTTTGTTTTATACAATCTCAAGTAACACACTTCATTAGTAGAACATACTCTGTACGTTGGATGTTTAAATCTCTTGTGCTTATAAAAAATAAAATTTTGTAATAGAAGTTAAAGAAGAATTTTGTAATATTATAAATAATAATGTATAATTATCATCACTACATAGGAAATCACTTGAAAGCTAAATGAAGTGAAAAGCAAAGAGTTAAAATGTGCATTAAGAATCTGAAAGATACGAGCTTAACTAGGACCAACCTAAATTAACCAATAACAAATTTTTCGTTTTCGAAATCCGTTAAACTCGCAAACAGCTGTTTAGAATGATGGTCAGCGCTTTGATTCAACACCCCAAAAATGGGGAAAGTTAGCTGGTATGCCCAATAACTGTTTTACCATAAAATATGTTTCTTATAAAAACCAATGAATGTAGAAATATGAGTTAAAAAAGATTTTTGCTATAAATGCGAGATTTACCTACGACAAATACGAACTTTCAGTATGGGTGGAACATATTATTACGAGGGTCGTTTGAAAAGTCCGTGCAAAAATAAAAACTACTTAATTTTTTGGGGTAAACCTTTTTTATTTTTCAACATAGTCTCCTTTTAGGCTTATACACTTCGTCCAACGCTGCTCTAGTTTGTTGATCCCTTCCGAATAATAGGATTTGTCCAAGTCTGAAAAATAGCCATTCGTTTCTGCAATCACCTTCTCGTTTGAATAAAATCTTTTTCCCGCCAGCCATTTCTTCATATTGGGGAACAAATAGTAGTCCGAGGGAGCCAAGTCTGGAGAATAGGGGGGATGTGAAACGAGTTGGAACCCTATTTCCATTAATTTTGCGACCACAACTGCTGAGGTGTGAGCTGGTGCGTTGTCGTGATGGAAAAGGACTTTTTTGTGGGCTAATCGTGGGCGTTTTTCTTGCAGCTCGGTTTTCAAACGGTCCAATAACGATGAATAATATGCACCTGTAATAGTTTTACCCTTTTCCAGATAGTCGATGAGGATTATTCCTTGCGAATCCCAAAAGACAGTCGCCATAATCTTTCCGGCCGAAGGAACGGTCTTCGCCTTTTTTGGCGCAGATTCCCCCTTGGTAACCCATTGTTTAGATTGTTCTTTGGTCTCAGGAGTGCAGTGATGTATCCATGTTTCATCCACAGTGACGAAACGACGCTTAAAGTCCTGCGGATTCTTCTGGAACAGCTGCAAACCGTCCTTGCAACACTTCACACGATTTCGTTTTTGGTCAAGCGTGAGCAATCGCGGCACCCATCTTGCGGATAGCTTTGTCATGTCCAAATGTTGATGCAAAATATTATGTACCCGTTCATTCGAGATGCCCACAGCACTAGCAATCTCACGCACCTTCACTCTTCTGTCATCCATCACCATATCATGGATTTTATCAATGATTTCTGGAGTAGTAACCTCAACAGGGCGTCCAGAACGTTCAGCGTCACTTGTGCCCATATGGCCACTCCGAAAATTTTGAAACCACTTATAAACTGTTCTAATCGAAGGTGCAGAGTCACCATAATGTTTATCAAGCTTCTCTTTAGTCTCCTGAGGCGTTTTGCCTTTCATAAAGTAGTGTTTAATCAACACACGAAATTCTTTTTCGTCCATTTTTTGAAAATCACTCGACTTCCTCGATTCAAACGAATGCCAAACACAAAGAAATAGACCGATCTGGCTGAAACTTGGTGTGTGTTCTTCCAAGAGATGCTACTAACTAAACATAACCTCGATACGCGCCAGTAGTGCTATCTCTCTGACTTTGCACGGACTTTTCAAACGACCCTCGTATGTTGAAACTTAACGAGGGTAAAAAAAAATTAAATAAAAATATCCTACTACACCCAAATATAATCTAATTAAATGGACGATAGTTACAGTTAAGGAGGAAACGAAATCGAAGTAATAATTTATACCCACTGTACAATTCTGAGCCGTTATTTGTCTCCTGTTTTTCCTATATTAAAACTGTTGTCTATTGACCTGAACCATTTCAAAGATCAAGGGTACGTTTAAAACTAGATTAATAATACTATTGAATCTACCTGCTTTGGTGACATAAGTCCTTGAACTGTGAAAGTCTATACAGGAAATTTTTCTACATAAATTAATTGTTTTCTAAAAATATTGATTATGGTTAAATAGCCAATGTAGTCAAGACAAGATTTATAAACAATTCATACAACCTACACTTATCTTTTAAATGATTAAACACCAACAAAAACGGTGACAAAATTCCTTTTATTTCATTTCCACTGCAGGACAGTAAAGTAAAAGTAAAGTAATCGCCTATTTTTTTTCAGGCGGGCTTAACGTCCAACTACCAAATAGGTGTCGTGGACGGAGGCGACTAGCAAACATACTTTACTGTAAATTTCTTTTATTAACCATTAAATTAAATCCAAGGCCTAAGTCCGGGAATCGAACCCAGTACCACAATGCATATTAGCTTTACAGGTCTCGCCTCTTAACCTGCTCGACCACCGTGGCACCTCACTGCAGGATAGTAAAGTAATCGCCTAATTTATCAGGTGGGGCTAATTATCCAACTACCAATTAGGGTCGCGAACGGGGGACGGAAGCACATACTTTACTGTAAACATTTTTTTATTACAAATAAAAAAAGTAGCTATATGCAGGATTCGAACCAGTAACGCCAAGTAACCTTTTACTTCTTTAACATAGACTTCTAAATAACATTACTTTTTAAATAGCTGTACTTTGTACTTTAAAATAAAACAACTTTGAAATTTAAAAATTTATGAAACTTAATGAAACTATAGGTTATAGTGGTAGGTAAACAATTTGCTATACGAGGTGTGGCTATTAAATAACGATACTGATGCTGCTACAGAACTACATATGCATGCGCCAAATCCTAACGACCGTCAGCTGTGCAGAGTAACGCCTTCTCTTTCGATTGCAGCGTCTCACGTGTTTGTAGAGAAATCAGTCTGACCGGAACCGTCGTTTGTGTAAGAAGTGTTGGTTTCGTTTTGTCGAAAACTACACATGTAGTAGAGCAACAAATTGTCATGAAATTTCACTTATGAAACTTGGTGAAACCGCTACTGAAACTTATCTTTTATTAAAAGAAGATTATGGTGATGAATGTTTATCACGTGCGCAAGTTTTTGAGTGGTTCAAGCGTTTCCAAAATGGCCGAGAAGATGTCGGAGATGATGATCGCCCGGGTCGCCCTTCCACGTCCAAAACGGGTGAAAATATCGATTATAATTAATCAACATTACTACCGTGAGGTGCTTGCTCAACTGCGTGAAAGAGTAAGGAAAAAAACGTCCCGATTTGTGGAAGAACAAGTCATGGGTTTTCCATCAAGACATCCTGCCGGCTCACACTGCATCGTCTGTCAAGACGTTTCTAGCCAAGTACAACATCCCAGTTTTACGCCATCCGCCTTATTCGCTTGACCTGGCCCCATGTGACTTTTATCTGTTCCCCAAAGTCAACTCTGCATTAAAAAGAACACGATTTTCAGACGGTTGAAGCTGTGAAAGAAAAAGCTCGTAGAAAAAGACTTCCAGCACTGTTTCGAATAATGGTAAATTCGCATGGAGCGTTTTAGGGATAGGGGAGGAGTGTACGAGGTGTGTTCAAAAAGTAACGGGAATTTTCGTTTTTTGAAAAAAATATTTATTTATTCATCTACATTAATATTGTCGCCTTCAAAGTAGTCCCCTTCGCATACAATACACTTGTGCCAGCGCTTTTTCCAATCCTCGAAACACTTCTGAAACTCGATCTTTGTGATAGCTTTCAGCTCTTTCAGCGATTCGCTTTTAATGTCATCTATGCTTGTAAAACGACGGCCTTTTAATGTTCTCTTTATGTTTGGAAATAGAAAAAAGTCACATGGAGCCATGTCTGGCGAATATGGAGGCTGGGGCATCGTTAAAGTTTTGTTTTTGGCCAAATATTCACGAACAAGCAATGAAGTGTGAGCAGGTGCATTATCGTGGTGCAAAATCCATGAATTGTTTTGCCACAAATTCGGGCATTTTTTTCGGATTGCTTCACGCAAACGGCGTTGAACTTGTAGGTAGTACTCCTTATTGATTGTTTGACCTTGTGGCAAGAATTCATGATGCACTATGCCATTAAAATCGAAGAACACAGTGAGCATAACCTTCACATTCGACCGCACTTGTCGAGCCTTTTTCGGTCTTGGCGATCCAGAATGCCTCCACTGGGACGATTGAGCCTTAGTTTCGACATCATATCCGTAAACCCATGTTTCGTCACCTGTTATAACACGTTTCAGTAGATCCGCATCGTTGTCGACTTCATTGAGTGACTCTTGAGCAACTTCCATTCTCCGCTGTTTTTGTTCGAAATTCAACAATTTTGGAACAAATTTTGCTGCCACACGTTTCATACCCAAAACATCGGAAAAATTTCATGGCATGAGCCAATTGATATGGCAACATCATCAGCGACTTCTCTGATTATGATTCGGCGATCGCTCATAACCATTTCTTTCACTTTTTTCACGTTTTCATCGGTTGTTGATGTGCTTGGACGTCCAGGTCGTTCGTCATCTTCAACGTTTTCGCGGCCATCTTGGAAACGCTTATACCACTCGTAAATCCTTGTTTTACTCATAGCAGACTCACCATATGCCTTTATTAACATTTCACACACTTTATTACACTTTATTTCATTTTTTACGCAAAATTTAATACAAATTCTTTGATCCATTTTTTTTAACAAACAAAAATCGCCAAGCTCGAAAAACACGTCTAACCTTAACGGCTGCCACATAAGAAGTAAACAATGAATATTACTGAAAATTTTATCGTACTTCAGGGGCATGTGTACCAACATAATAAAAAAAACAATTTTGCAATCAGACTCTGCAAACCCGCGAAATTTAAAAATTCCCGTTACTTTTTGAACACACCTCGTATATTGAAGGTGATAATAACTAAATATGTATAAATTTAAAATAAAATGTTTTATAGCAATAGTCTCGTTATTTAATAGCCACACCTCGTATACGTAGGATGCCCTGGTCACGTCATGAAATATAGATAGAACCAGTTTCAACCATTTAAGCGCTGAATGAATTCCTCCCTCGTCAATAGGGGTTTTCTAACCATTTGCAGCAATACTCATTCAACACTGGACATCCGCTCTACACGATGAGTGCAAATGGTATCCAGCTGATAGAGTAGTGGGATTAAAAATTATTTTTTTTTTTTGTAATAAGATGTAATTAAGTTGGTAGGCGTGGGGATTCGAACTAAATTATAATTTTGACTCGTTTAATACAAGAAAAATTCAAGAGAAGTTTGGAAGGTAAGAAAACAAAAAACAAGGATAAACCTGACGCCATTAAGAATGACATAAGACCAGTCATGTTCCCTTGTCAAACGATTATCAAAAAAATGTTATAATGGCCAACTAGCTCCTTATTATCATAAACAATGTAGCATTATTTTTTCAAAACGTGTAGAAAATACCAGCACAGCATCTTGGATGAGAGCTAGTTGAACGTAACAAAGCTGGGGTTATAATGTCGCCCAGCGAACTGTACATACTTTTTTTATTTTTATTTAGTACAGTACTATAAAACAATTCCCGTATTTACTTTACTTCATTATTTATAGTTGCAATTAAATTTAACGATAAAATATGATTTTTAGTAGCTGTTGTTGAAGGAAGCTATTACGATTTTCTTGAAGAAATACGTAAAAGGACATTACTTATTACTATAATCACTAAGTGTTAATACTAACTCTAAATTAGTAGACACGTTCTTTCGACAAAATCAGGCAATCAAAAGGGCCACTTTACTGAACAAATTGTTTTGAGTTTTTCCAAAAGCGACCCCATCGATTTTCTTTAATTATCGAACGCTAATTGCACACTAGAACGGAAAATACTTCTTCAGATAGTTCAAGGGGCAGGAGATGTAGTTAAGCTGTCCTACAGGGTGACAGCGTTTCTTCCCAGTAGTGTAATAATAGGAATTCGTGGCCATTAATATGGATTAAATGTGTAATTAAAAATTGTAAATTTGCAGGATAATGGATTGAGCGAAAGTGTCATTTTAACAGAAAAAAGTCTGTTGTGTTTTTTCATTACAAATTCTAATTTTCAAGACAATTTCATTGCGTCCACTTCGAAAAGAGAATTTCGTGAAAGTGTCCGCACCAGACTTTTTAAAAGATCTCTAATAAATAAACCAACTTTAATGATTGTATAACTTCTCTCCTAAATTTCTTTTAATTTAGTAAATTGAAGGATAATGTAATGAATTTAACTATTTTTTACCCACGGAAGTGTACACATCGAAGTTTGTTTTCAATTTCAAGTTTTAGTACCACTACCATCGATTCAACTCCAAGTATTGAGTCCCTGGTCGCTTGAACAACTCAACGTTGGTCCTTCACCCCTAATTTTTTATAACTGGCTCATCCATTTCACTGTATATCTTCTACTTTTGTAAAGCAAGATAATAGTCAAAATTTGAGAAAAGGTGTAATTACGGGTCGTTTGAAAAGTCCGTGCAAAGTCAGAGAGATAGCACTACTGGCGCGTATCGAGGTTATGTTTAGTTAGTAGCATCTCTTGGAAGAACACACACCAAGTTTCAGCCAGATCGGTCTATTTCTTTGTGTTTGGCATACGTTTGAATCGAGGAAGTCGAGTGATTTTCAAAAAAATGGACGAAAAAGAATTTCGTGTGTTGATTAAACACTACTTTATGAAAGGCAAAACGCCTCAGGAGACTAAAGAGAAGCTTGATAAACATTATGGTGACTCTGCACCTTCGATTAGAACAGTTTATAAGTGGTTTCAAAATTTTCGGAGTGGCCATATGGGAACAAGTGACGCTAAACGTTCTGGACGCCCTGTCGACTGTCTTTTGGGATTCGCAAGGAATAATCCTCATCGACTATCTGGAAAAGGGTAAAACTATTACAGGTGCATATTATTCATCGTTATTGGACCGTTTGAAAACCGAGCTGCAAGAAAAACGCCCACGATTGGCCCACAAAAAAGTCCTTTTCCATCACGACAACGCACCAGCTCACACCTCAGCAGTTGTGGTCGCAAAATTAATGGAAATAGGGTTCCAACTCGTTTCACATCCCCCCTATTCTCCAGACTTGGCTACCTCGGACTACTATTTGTTCCCCAATATGAAGAAATGGCTGGCGGGAAAAAGATTTTATTCAAACGAGGAGGTGATTGCAGAAACGAATGGCTATTTATCAGACTTGGACAAATCCTATTATTCGGAAGGGATCAACAAACTAGAGCAGCGTTGGACGAAGTGTATAAGCCTAAAAGGAGACTATGTTGAAAAATAAAAAAGGTTTACCCCAAAAAATTAAATAGTTTTTATTTTTGCACGGACTTTTCAAACGACCCTCGTATTTTGCCCTTTGGTAAATATATAAAGAAATTATAAATAAACGCTCTATAAATAACTAAGCGACTATTTTTGGACTAGTCTGTGCGTCACTCGTTTGGGCTCGCTGTTTGGAATCCTTGCTAGAGAACCTTTTTCATTTGCTTCTTAATCAGAATGTACATATAATAATACCAATTAAAATAATACAATTATTAGATAATGAGAACAAAACGACGGTTTAAATGTAGCCAATGTTAACATCACATTAAACAAATTGGACTACTGACGGATGGGTTAGTAAACCTTGTTTTTTTATGCGGTACAGAAATTTAATTTGGCCAAACGTTACCACCTACAATAGGCTGGATAGCAAAATATATAAATAATATTAAATAAAAACTTCAAATAATTCATTTAAAAAAAGAAAACTGTAGGGACAAACTAATCAAGAAAGACAATTTATAATAATTTAGCCAACCAGTACAACGCTTAATAGAGGAACTGTACACGAATGTAGTTGATTTGATTAACGAAAATTGGCGAAACAAACTGCCGCAGATAATGACAAGGTTGTACGTGAAAAGGAAGTTAATACCACTTATCGAGATTGGTATAATTTCAAGATTAGATCGAAAAGGAAATAAATACCACTATTAATACTGATAACAAGTCGTATTTTCTTATTACGTAATAGACCAGTTTAATACATATACATGTACTTATACTTTAAAGAGTTTTACGAGTATTTATTATTATTTTCGTACTTATCCCGGATATGTAGCATTTTGAGACCAAAGTTATTGCATGATTAAATTTTTTTTTTTATAGTTAAACGCAAACATAAGTGCTGTGAATCGTAAATCAATGATGGCTGCCTTTTTGTTTCACTTTCAACAGCTGGCTCGCCACAGGATATTAATGGAAACGATGTATCGATTTCAAATAAAAGTCAATTAGGTAAAGCCGGGTATTCCAGATCAATCAACATTAATGTGAGTCTATCTCAATTTTATAACAAGTAAACAATGACAACGCCCTTAAGTTATATTCATTGTGAGTAATTGAAGTCATTTTATGGCATTTAACGATAGGTTAAAAGATAAGATATTATGGCTTCATCCAAGCTTCTAATACAAACTCTTTGTAGAGAACTTCGTAAAATAAAAATAGACGAAAACTTCGTCTATACAGTTTATGTTCAAACCAGATGAACCAGAGAGGTTTACTATAATTAAGGCATTCGAACGGATTGAAAGTGATTACAGCAACAAGTCAACCTGAAGATCATTCATACTGAGACAGTAGTTATTTTCGGGATAGCATTTAAAATTATAAAATTCATTTTCCACTGATTGAGCACATCCCTGTGATCAGCTTCAATATGCATTTTACTGGATGTAAGGCCTAAAAAAGCAATGGCGGGTTCATGCTGATTTTGGCATTGCTGAAAATGAAACAGCTGGTGTAGTAGCAAAATTAGTAAAATAGGCGTCATCGCACAATTGCATGTATCCTACAGTAAAGTCCCCACACTTAAATTCACAGCTTTCTGTATGGACAAAAGAAAGAAACCAAAAGCAGAAATTTGGTATTTTAGTGGCCATGTTAAGATAAAGGATGGAGCACTAGATAGTTCTTTCCAGACATCAGTTTCCTTACAGTAAGGCAAGATCAAAATAAGTTTCCTGAGAAGTCCAGATCATGGTCAAAAACGGACCTATCTTCTTCGTTGGTTTTACATTCTTTAATGATCTAGCTTGTCTATATGATGGATTGTCACCTAAGACCTAGAAACACATTCTGTTCAGGTAGTGGAGAGGGGGGCACCTTTGAACTATTTTAATTTCTCGCCAAATATTTGAAACATTAATGATTGATAATTTTCTCTATACGCAGTGGTAGACCTGTTGTATAATTAACAGTTTTCTTTCATTTTCATGGTTTGTAAAGTCAGAATTGAGAAATGTTATATTTTGTAAGGTGGAAATAAAATTTTTGTTGCACCTCTGGAAGTGTATTGTGAAGATTATAGTGGACAAGGTGTAAGTATTGTTAGTCCATACTAACATTTGGAATTCGTATTTTTAAATCTAGTATTTACGAAAGTCTATTTGCTTGCAAAAAGTGTTGGAGATTATATTTTCTTTTATGGAAGGAGAGGGGGCACATTTCAACATCACAGTTAAAATATGCCCTACCGACCTGCAAGTTTGTGACTTTTTTTTTTTGTTTAATCGCAGAGAAGGGGAAAAATGGTCCGAACCTACATTAAGAAGCGCAACAAACCGAATATTTTGTTCAAACTTCCTAAACCCATCACTTCGGGGTACAACATCCCGAACTGAGTCATTCTTGGTTTTTGAACTAGATTTCAGTGGTTTAAAAGAGAAAGTAATGTAGTAGTGAGAGAAATAACTGATAGAAGGTAGTTTCAGAGTAAAGTAATATCATTTCTTTCTATTTTATATTGTGTTCAAAGCTACCCTACTAGTGGGGCAGATATTAACATTTGACACAAAATGTTTAAATAAAAAAAATGGAGATATGTATGTAAAGTACCAACTGTTTATAAGAAGACTTGAAAGTTGTAGAAAACAAAATAAAAAGGTTCAATAATACGATTCTGTGCACTCTGTAACGGAAAATGTAAATTCTCTTCAAATGTGCCCCCATCTCAAATTAAATTAAATCTAAATTCTGACAAGGAGCGATTCGAGCTAAAGAAGTATCATCCAAGAAGAACAGTCGCCAGTCAAATGAGACAAATTAAGTGAAAAAACGCTTAATAAGTCATTTTAATAAATTTTATATCAATTGATATCATGGAAATAATCTAATATTTTTCACTAAATAAGTTACCTTAACCTAGCTTTGCCTTAATGTTCGATGTCACCTTCTTGTATATATTATACATTCATTTTGAATTTTGAGTTTACTGATAGTTTCTTGTTGTAACAAGAGAACTCTAGATAATAATATGCGTGTAATATATAATGGATTGTTGTGGACTGATGTTAGGAGCATCCAGGATACAAAAAATAAATCAGGATAAATAAATAATCCTCAAAGAACACTTTTTCTTAACTCTACTTAAATCTACTTAACAAGTAAATTACCTGCGAATCTCCGATTTCGTAAATAGTCCCAATCGAATACAAATTTGTATCTATAAGCTCTTTGAAAGTTTGACTAAAAATTCTCAGTTATATCAATTTTAAGATAAACGGCCATTTACTACAGTGAATTCCTTATATTATGCAATACTAAAGGTCCAACTTGTTGTGACAGTTATATTCTACAAAATATAAGAACTAGTAGAAGGAATTCTTCCATAAGATTGTCCGATATATGTAACCTTCTTCACCACCTTAATAGAGGAGTTATTTTGCTAAAATGGTCTAGAAGTTCCGTTTCTATGGAGGTAATTGTGATAGTGAACCGGTAACGGTAGAATCACAATCTTCTCACACAAACGCCGTGTGCTGTATGTGTTTGTGTCACTGTCCTCCAAGATATTCCTTTTTTTGTTGTTGTTGTTGAACAAGAACAATAAGAATTTGGTAAAAGAATCAACAACATCCACCAAATTTCTAAACAACATTACATTGTTATTACTGCAGTTAATGAATTTTCAAAATACGTATGTGTGTTAATAATTCAACTACAATACAGAATAAAGTTCATTGCAATCGATATTCCACTTTAAATACTGAATATATTTTTTAAATTTCAACTTTTTAAATTGAAAAGTTTTCAAGGGAACCTCAATTGATATAGTGATATATCTTCTTAAAGCAAAACATGTCACAGGTAACCCTAACTCCCAAAAAGAAATCTCAAGGCAAAAATTTCATGTAAAAAAGGAGTAGTTTGCAAGCACTCAGATCTGGAACTAATGTGACTCCTCGCAAAAAAGTTATTTGTTCTCTGCTATCTGTAAAATGTTCAGTAACAAGGAAATTGTAATATTTAGTATAAGTTGAATTAAAATACACAAAGAAATTTTAAATAACAGATAAACAACTTTTTTGTATGCAGCTTATTTAAAAATGTAATTCACTCCACATTCAGATTATTAATTATTGCATAATTTATTTTCATCATTATTCATACATTAGTTGGCCACACCAATAGAACAATAGGATCAATAGAACGAGTACTATAATTGTCCATATTTCCGCGGAGCTAACACCAATTGCGGAGATACAGCAATTCGAAATATGAAGGAAATGCAAAACTCCCAAACTCTATCACCTTATATCTCATTTAAAAATACAAATAGAAATCTGGAATTTTGCTCAATTGTAGAGGTAAACGAGTACTATAACTGTACAGTGTAACTTTATTTTTGGTATATTTAGTTTTTAGAAAAAAAACCTTCAAAAACCATCAACTTAAAGGTGTAAGTGGATTTTGCGAATTACAAAATTTTTTATTTGTTTGCTAAAAAATGTTATAAAAATTCATTTCTGATTCTAATGTTTCAAAACAAGTGTTTCAGTTCATTATTACATTTGTAAGTCTATCAGTTGCATTTGGAGATAATAAAGATGTTTTGTAAAATTAGGATGAATATCGTGGGTCATAAAATTATTCAGGGTGGGCCACCAGTGGGCGTGGTCCACCATTGCTGTATGGTTCATCTAATAGACTTAACACGTAATTATTGCATATGTTTTTACTAAAACTGACTTACTTTAAATATCAATGTAAAGTTCATCTTTTTTGGTGACTAATTCATTAATTAATCCAAAATGTATACAAATTATTGCCGATTTTAGTCATTATTTTGTATTACTTTTTTTTTTGCCATGCTTACGGTCTATGGGCTCTGGGCTTATATGTACTTATTAACAATTATAATTTCTTGTACATTGTTAACATCTAAGGTTTGTATGTATTCTGTCCTGACTGTTTAGGTCTTAACAGCTAAATGTTGATAAATCGCCACTCTTGTATTCGAGTATTTAATTTATAATATCAAAGACTATGCCGGTTTAATCATGTTCATTTAATGGGATTATTGGATAATCTTGACAAGTTTGATCATATATTGGGCGAGGTAAGAATTCAGTTGTTCGGCTGACATCAAATATTTGTGAAGCAGTAATCTGGGTGGGACTCTACAAGTAAATACGACCACACCGGCTGTTTTCAGACATGTTATGAACTTAAAATATGATATTAATTTTCAAAGATAATTATAGATTTCAATGTAGATTAAACATCCTGTTACTAAGAGACAAATTTCTAGAATTTCCAAGCTGCACTAATAAAAACCTCAAGATTTCCATCAAAAGAAACCCAACTATCAACAAATACATTTAAAAGCCACAATGTTAGTCGCAAACTCTTTTAAATTGTTTTATCAATGATAAAAGTTTGTATATTTCATGAATTTCATCCTTTAGAAACAGCAAGACTCCATAAAGACGATCATTTTTTGATTCTTATACATATTCCTCTCTCTAAATTCATATTTTCATATTCAGAGACAAACTTTTCGATATTATTTTGCCAAAACTGCCGTCAGTAGGACCATTTTTTACCAATCTGGTCTTTAGAAAATAGAATCTCGTTGCCAACAAATCTACATTCAACCGACCGCCCGTGGGCCTAACCTTCATTTTGAACTATAAAATGTATACATTTAAATTACGAAAATTCTCTGCTGACGTTTCTAATTATTTCTATTAGTTCTTCTACAGTTTCATAGTGTGCATTAAATTGCGCAGACTGTGGCACTTATTTCAATGACCGCTTGAAATTAAAAAAAAAAAAAAAAGTACTAAACTGCATAGAAGTACAAAAAGAAGTTTCATGAATGAATTAATTTAATAAGAAAACATTAATGAATTTTAAGATGACTCAAAAAAGATATTTGTTTTTACGTTAAGCTTTTGTCCTAGGGACTAGGTCATCTTCAAGTTTGTAGAACATATTTTTACAGTAAAAGATTACAATGTAAATTGGTTTGATGATACAAAAAATAGTTACAACAGGAACAATGGCATTACTTAATCTAAAGCAATAATTATTTTTTTTACCAGATAAAAACCTCTTTTCTAATAGAAGTTGCGCTAGAAGCATTGTTTACGCCTTATTTAATGTGCTATGAATAGGAAAATATTGAAAAATCATTATTGTTTAATAATTTCCAGTCACACGCGATTAATTCCAGTTAACATACTTGCGATCTTGTTCACCTAGTTAAAACTACTACAGATTTATAGTAGCGATTCTTCAACACTTAACGATGGCTATCTGCACATTCATTTATGATACAATTGATAATTATAATGCATGACTCAACCGCGTGGCATAATTAGCTTGAACTGTAAAATTGGCTACCTCTAACAAAAAAAAATGTATTAAATAAGATAGTTTTTTTAAGTAAAACAAGATTAACTTCGAAGAATTAAAGTATACGAGAAATAAATGAAAGAAAAATCATTAATTTTTCGAAGCAACTGTTTTAGCAAATAAAATATGGGAGAGAATAAAGTATGACCCGTTTTTATGAAGCTTTCCAATAACTCAAGATAGCAGCTCAACAATTTTATGGGTAATTTGATGTCTTGATTATGAGAGAAAGTGATTATTATTAATCATTATTTATAAAGAGTAAAAGTTATCTCCAAGTAAATACTAAAAAATAAAATTTATACTCACAGGATGTGACGCCAGTTAGAAATTAGATAATAATTCTTTGACGTTTTATTAAATAAAAGTGGTAAGTATGTTAATTATAAAAATGAAATTTTCGTACACTAAAGTATAGTTTCGGTGTAATCTAATCATTTACTGCTGTTGGATAACCTAAAAAAACCTATTAGAATGTTGTGTAAATAAACCAATGTTTACCAAATAGTTGTTTACATCAATTTCATCACAATTTTATGTTTCAAGTTTTCAAATAAATTGCTTAACCTGAGCTCAATATCGTCCATAAATTAAATACAGAATTTTTTCATGGGCATACAATGCTTATTTTTAAAAAGCAAATGTTGAGCGTGCTTTGCTCAGCCAAAGTAGATTTTTAAGAACGCTTTAGATCTTCAAATTTCTAAAATTTAATTTAAACGCATGGAATCGTAATTTCATTGTGTATCGGAAGAACATAACTTTATTAGCAAATGATTTTAATTGTGAAAATGAGGAAGTCAAGGGTTACAAATTGCACATAAAAAAAAAGGATGTTAAGGTTTATTCACATTAGTAGTGTGTGAAATAGTAATTTGGAGTAACTACAAACTATTTGAAGTTTCGTTTATAAAAATAGTACTTGTTTAAAATATTTCATAACATTTTCTCAAATATTTCAGTGAGATCAGAAGTAAATGTTTGAAAGGCAATTTGTAACCTTTGACTTCCTTATTTTAAGACAATCTACTTTAAAAATTGACTATTGGTCCATTTAAAAGAGTTTTCAATGAATTAAACAACTTGATAAACTAACACTGATGAGTGCCAGTGAACACGTTTTCTTGTAAAACAAACGTAATTTCTCGTACGAAGATAAAAGGAATCCTGGAAAATGATATACCGTTTGAAAGCCCATTAGACAAAGGAAACTTTTATAGAAAGTGCCAGCACCTAGGTCTGATAATGTTCACCTAAGGGCGTAATGAGTTTTCTTAAAAATTTCGATTACTTTTATTTTTCCCAGTTTCCGGAGGAAGATTGAGGCCTGTTTGAAGAATAATTTATGCTTTAAAATCGTATCAATTTTTAGGAAATTTATCTGTCTTTCTAACCGTGTCATCAGAATCGAATTCGGACTAAAACTTTCTGAGTAATAACATTTTTATTGCAAAAAAGATTACTTTTAAAATCATTAGATTTAAAAAAAAATTAAAAGTGACGTCACTCAAAAACAGTGGAAAATATGAAGTTAGCCAATACGTCATTGAACTCCACTTTACATGTACTACACACAATAGATCTATGGATAAAACTTACTAGTTCACCCTGTATATATCGCTAATCAAACAAATTTTTGTGATTTAATAAAATAATCATTTTGAAGTACCAAATATATGTAATCACACACTTCGCTGGCTATTTAAGCTGAGGGGAGAGTTACTATATTTAAATTGTAGACCTTGGCTTGAGAGAGATTCCGACCTAGAAATGTGTTCTCTTTGTAACTTCAATACCCGCGAAGAGATATATCATTTTCTGGGTGTGGGTCCTCTATTGGCGGAATTTCGAGTTCTTTATTTCAATAAGCGAACTCTTGCAAGGGATGAAATTGTTGCTTATTTATCCGGCCAAGTAAATCCTCGCCCATTGATCCGCTATGCTCGTCATGCTTGGAGAGTTCGGTATATCTGGATTGTGGATTCTTCTTAGAATTTCTTTTCATGTACATTTCATTTATTTTTCGTATCATTTATTTTGAACTTTTTTTTCGTTTTTGTACTTTCTTATTTAATTTGTTATAAATGTTGATCTCTTCTTTTTGTTCTGTAGCAGTTCACTATTATTATTTTATGTTTATACTTTTTATTTATTTATTTTATTCATTTTTATTTCATATCTTTTTAGGTCTAGCTTTCTTTGTTTTATTGAGAAAGAGTATTTTCATTTAAACATTAGTAAACTCTGGCAGACGGCTGCATGTAGCCATGCCTATTATACTTTTGTACTAAAAATTTAATGTACTTATATACTTTTAAAAATAAAGTATTATTATTATTATTATTATTATTATTATATGTAATCACAATCGTGCAT
This sequence comes from Rhodnius prolixus, assembly GCF_049639745.1. NCBI lineage: Eukaryota > Metazoa > Arthropoda > Insecta > Hemiptera > Reduviidae > Rhodnius > Rhodnius prolixus. Next base: position 22,175,888 of record NW_027411592.1, read on the forward strand.
TTCCGGACAAAAACGTTCTCATAAGCAGATTACGAAAAACATAAAAAAAGGTCTGTAAAAAACAGTGGCTACACTGATATCTCATTCTCAGCCTTCATAATATCATATTCAATGTGGCCGCCAATGGAAATTATATGTAACAGCAGCATGATACTGAACTAGAGTCAACGAACTTCCAAAATAAACTTTTATTATGCATGACGACAGTGCGGAAGTGTCGTGACGACAGCCTGCGATAAGTACACTAGATGTTGGATCATGGCGGAATCACGAGTCATAAGAGCAGAACATAATGCTACATAATCAAGAAATTGTGCGCTCTAAACTGTGCATTTTAATGTTGAAAACAAAATATTGTAATGTTTAATTATAAATAAGTAAAAAAAAGAAGATAAATCTGATATATTTTTCGTAATATTAAAGTAAAGTAATGTAATAAAACTGCCAACAACTGCGCTCTAGCAACAAACCTTTGATAATTGACTCTAATATTGAATATATGTTCAGTTATTAAAAGAATAGTTCTTAACTAAGCGAAAACAACATGTGGCTAATTTCAAGATATGATAATATCTATTTAAAAACATGAATGTTTCATGTCTATTGAAGAGACCGATTACTTACATTGAATTGGTTGCCGCAATTGGTCGATATGTATTATAAATACATAGTTCCTCTTTAATATTTGCCGAGGTTATTGGCGCTCGAAGCTATTTCCAGTTCTCTGCCGGCAGCCGGACAGTGTCCTTGCGTTACTAACACTGTTTTTCACCGGACAGAGAGCTGTAAGTAGCTCCTAGGAAAAGATAGAATCTAAGGGCCAGCAGCTGGATTCGAACCCGCTCTCTCCGCGTTCAAATCTATTTTGCCCTGTTAAACTGAATTTAACTAATCCCTTCCCTAATTGTGCCTTAAGTTCTTCCTGGGTATGTGGACGATGTTTAGGATAATGGGCGAACCGTCACTGTCACCGCTGAAAGGCTATGTGACAATGTTGTAAGAGTTTTTTGAACTTGAGCTGGAAGAATTGAGTGAAGCAACTAATCTGGGAGGCATCTGGTTCCAACAGGACGGGGCTACATCTCACACTGTTCCCCCAGCGCCTCGTTTCTTTGAGGGGTGACGTGGAGTGGCCTGCGCGCTCAGCTCACCAGATTTGAGCATTTGTGATTTTTTTCTTTGGGGGTAGATAAAGGAAAAAGTTTTTAAACATCGTCCACACACCCAGGAAGTACTTAAGGACAGAATCAGAGAGGAAGTTACGGCAATACCCATCGAAATGTGCAGAAGAGCGGTTGAAAACTTCAGAATTCGCCTTTAAGACTGCATCGCAGCTGACGGCCGCCACCTATGTGATATCACCTTTCAAACTTAATGTAAAAAACTAGATTCTGTACTGAATTAAACAATATATACATAATTTCTGTAAGTTGAATGGTTTTTGTTTTACATCCCTTTAAAACCGGTCCATACCTTTTGCCCCACTCTGTATTTATACTGGAACTCCTTATGTACTTATGTATATATGTACCTTAAAATGTTAAATAAAGTTTATTCTATTCTATTCTATACGGCCTTTTGGAGAAATCTCGCTCTTTTCCAGTTCGTAATGGCAGATAAATGGAGCCATGTTCATATCTTTGTCCTTCAAAGCCTAGCCGATCCAAATAGGTACATGAGATATTCGAGGCCAACCCAGCTCTTCGAAGCTGATTGCTTGGGATTCTTTTCCTCGGGACTCGGCTTTCCCAAATTAGTTCCTTTCAACTCTGCTATTAGCAGGCCGACATCACTTCTACTTTCAGTACAGATGGTGCGATTTGCTATTTATCAAGGGTATAGCACGATATTATCTCATTTCAGCCAATACTCACGCTGAACGCTTTTCCCGTTGCCAAAAGTGAATTCGACTATAATTACTTTATGACCGAATAACTTGTAAACTAAAAAATGTTCAAAATATTTCCTGCGAAGTCGATTATTATTGGAAAATATAAGCGATACGTTGTTGCTAATGAATGACCTAATCACATCGATATCTACTCGAAGTAACAGAAATGATTTACATAACAAGTCTGGTACAATAATACTAACAATAAAGATAATTGGGTCACAACAGCTATTATAATATGGTTCAATCAATAATATAACTTTCCTTCTGATCTATTTTTCTTCCCTTTAGTAAGGCGAAATGTAACTAATTATGGGCGTGACTGTTTAGTAAGCCAAGCAAGTGAAAAATACTTTTAATAAGGATCTTTTTTTACTAAACTAATTATTTTAATCTATGCCATTAATTAATGTTCATTCATTGCTGCGCGCTAATATTATAAAGTCGGTGGGGACATTGAATCCTTGTGATGAGGACAAGTGGCGCAGGAGTGTGTGAAATGATGGTCGTAAACAAAATGTGCATTCTAGTAGCTGAAAGAAAGTTGTCACTTCCATTGATTGCATTCAACCTTAGCAATAGTAATTGCATTGCATGAAAGGAGTGCTGAAGGCGGCCTACTTTTTTTTAAATAACTTATTCCATTAATTGCTAATTAGATTGTCCATATAAAGCTGTTGATTTAGCTGTTACAATGAGTAACAAACATCTTTGATTTTATTTTACTGGGTGAAATTATCATTGGATTGGCAGTTGGAAGAAAGAGAAAGCTTTCTCACGTAAGAGAAATAAGGTGCACACTTTCTCTCAGCTCCAGATGTGGGAAAAAGCAATTTCAAAGCAAGCAAAACAATCTTGGGCTTGGGTTACCGCTTTTCGAACGTTTCTGGTTTTAATAACTGAAGCAAGGTAAGAAGATTAGCTGGCTGGTTAGCGAATACTGGATTTCAACGCGGAGATCACGGAATCCAGCTGTTGGCCCTTAGATTCCTAGGAGCTTCTTACAGCTCCTAGGGTGATGCGACAGTTTTGTCTGTAACGAAAGAGCACTGTCCAGAGGCCGGCAGTGCACTGTAAAGAGCTTAGGGCGCCAATGACCTCAAATGTTGATGCGCCTTAAGCAGAGACACATTACTCCCTTTCCCTTTAATTCCTTTTTTTAAAGCGGAATTAAGTTAGCAGACGAATTACCTAAATTTTTCTTTCTACATCTATAATTTGACCGTTTTTCAAAAAAAAAAAGAAAAAAAAGAAGTAAAAACCAAATAAGTAGCACTTAAATTAGTGCATTCAAAAAAGCTTATGACCAAAAGATAATTTTGATGCATCAGTACTTAATATTTTAAATCGTGTTGATGCGTATGACTTTTCCACTATTCTAATCCTGCCTTGAACTGATTAGATTAAATTAGGGCGGCCTCAAGGCCTACGCCACTGCGACCCCTTTGGATCTATTGTGGCTCCCCGGCTTTAGAGCTCACTCTCCAGACCCGTCCGCTTAATCAGACTCTTAATTCTGGAGAGTGGCTCCTGGGTAAAGCTCTCAGGCCTTAGTTTTTCCTCCCCGAGAAGTAACATCCTTAGCCATACAAGCCCCTCACACTGACACAACAAGTGCAGTGCCGTTTCCTCTTCTTCCTGACAGAACCTACAAAGGCTATCATCTGCCAGGCCCATGCGATGCATGTGTTTTCTGAGCCTGCAGTGGCCAGTTAATAGGCCTACAATTATCCTTATAGCCCCACGGCCTTGACGGATTAATGCGAATAGCCTCTGATGAACTCCTTCGCCTGACTCTGCCCAGTGGTGCCAAGCCACCACTCCTGAGCCCTACTCTGCACCCATAAGTTAATGGCCGCAGACTTAACACATTTCGAAACCCCAAAGCAGGGCTCCGGGCCAACCAAGTGTCCCGCAGAGCTTTCCCGGGCCAATAAATCTGCCACTTCGTTCCTCTTGTGTCCTGAATGACCAGGTACCCAAACCAGAAAGACCTTGTTTAGGTCACTAATTTCCTTCAGGGCACTTAGACAGTCCTAAACCAGCCTTGAGTTGATCTGGTAGGCCTTTAACTGATACAAAAATATGACTAATTGCTGAATGGCGTGAGCCAATGCTAGCAAAACACAATACTATACCTGCTTTTCCTCAAAAAACCACCATTTTTATGCGTCAAATCTTCCCAGTTTCACATGATTTTCTTTAATTTTGTTGCAAAAAAGATGGAGAGGGCAGAAAATAAGAGTTTCTCTCATATAAATGTAAATTTCTCTCAGCATTGTCGCTTGAATAAATTATTTCGACCTGAATCCCAATGGTGGGTACGTTTTACTGTTATTGGGAAAGAGTCAAATGAGAACACTGTGCCATTATGGCAGATTTATATCTATAATGGAGGTAATGAAGGTCGCTATTATTTACCGTTTAAGAACATCAACAGAAAAGACAGTTTTAATTTCATGGAAATAAATTATGGTGGTGGAAATTAATTAGATAACAAAATGGTTATTGTCAAATGATTTAAAATTGCCGATGCAACTAAAGCATAAGAAATTGAATTTAAAATTGGAACCGATTGGTGCTTTTCTTGATCTATTCAACGAACTTAGCCACTCTTTGCCCTGGGTCTCCTCTTTACTCCCCATTTCGTACAATGCGTAGATTACACTTTTATCTAATTCGATGCCGTATTTTTTAATTCATTTTAATAATTAGTTGTCAAAAGAAATTAACTTCTCTCATTTTTAATTGTTCTAACTACCATACTAGGCAAGAAAAGTATTGCGACTATGTTAAATTGACAATTTCGAGTTTTGTACTAGAAATATTATTTTGGAGATTTTCCCCAAGAATAGAAAAGTGGTTTTCACAAATTGGTCTACATATGAGTGACTGCAAGTCCTGAGACTAAGCTATTGGACAAAATCAACCAATCAGAATTGTCAATTTAAAGAATCCATTTTCCAGTTTCTCGAGATTGTTTTTGTGAAAAAGCCTCCTAAGATATTCCTTAAACTTGCCATAATATGGCGCATGAATAGTTCCTACAACTTAGTTTTGAAAATTTTGCTCGGAAAAATTCGATTAACGGCTATTTTGAGCGAGGAGGTATTTTGACTTTTTTCTTAAGTCCCCTATTTCACTGAAGGTATGGATTTACTAAGTATTAAATAATAATTATTAATAAAATTAGATGACCTAAGTGTTTTTCCTTCTGAAGATACTTCCATTTTTGTTTTTTTGAAAATGGTACATTAAAAGTGAACCAAAATAATTTTTAAGTAAAGTTCTTGTTAGAACAGATTGTTAAAGTGTTCATTTACGTATTTTGCACTGTTTAGAAAATTTGTTTTTCTTTTCTCTATTTATAAACTTTATAAAATCAAACGGTCGATGGCCACATCAGAGAACAAAGTGAAAGAAACGTGCTGCAAGTGGCACAATCTTAGAAAACTATTAAATAGGTAGAAAAAAAAAGGAACAAAGTGAATATAAGTAGAAGATGACTGAGATTGGAAGTACAGGTTTGATGACGAACTGAAAGACTAGAGGTTCTACTAATTAAATTGGAAAGAACACTTTGCAATTCAAATGAGATTTACAAGACAAAAAACCAGAACGAAAGACTATCTATTCAAACAAACTAAACAAGTTTTTAGTTCTAATTTTATACCAGTTGCAGTCTGTGAAAATGGATTTATTTGCTCCCTAACTCTAGTAGAAGATTGGTATTGTGATCGTCCGAAATTTCGTTTTAGAATTTCCAACGGAACTGTACTTTTTGTGGTCTCCTGAATCAGAAACAGTGGCTTTTACAAATAGGTCTTTCTGTGCCTTGTCAGGGTGGCATGTTGTCTGCAAGTGAATATCCAACGCAACTAAAACAAAAACAAAAAATACTAGAAGTTGCAATCTGATAGTCTAAGAGCCAGAAGAACAAGCCACAATAAGGCTATGCTCTAGATCGGTTTACAGCAAGTTCCACTATACTAAGTCAATTTTTCACATCTTTATGTTTCTCTTGAAAAAGACTACAACGATATCCTTCAATTGTGGTGCAATAGTTGCATATTTGTAAAACTATATCTTTTGTATGCAACATTTTTACCGGAAGTTCAATTAAGGGCACTTTTTGGGAGAGTGGAGATAGTTAGTCTTTTCTTTTAGGTATTCTTACCGTTTATAGTTTGTCAAAGACCGAAGAAAATTAAAGTATCACTGATTTTGATTGCTTTTCATTTGGATTTCAGTTGTTTTAATTACAGATTCTGTTTACAAGGCCAGTAATAGAAACTGCAGATTGCTGAAACTAATTACAGCTGTAGAAATCAGCTTTAAATTTTATTGAAGATTCAAAAGATCGTTAACTTGTTTACTTGTAGTCGCGACAAACAAATACTTTTTATGATCTATAAATAATATTAACGTTAGAATTTCCTTCCAAACAGTCTATTAATGTGTCCACAAGAAATGAATCCAGTCCATCATTTTTACAGAATTATATCGAAGAATTTTCCTTTATTTAACCAAACTATTTGTGATTAATCTTAATTAATTAATTAACAAATGTTTACAATTTATATTTCTGTATAAAAAACAAGGAAACACGTATACTGTGCTGAACTCAGGAAATGGGGTCATTATCGTTTAAAAAAATCTCTGTAATCGGTCTGTTGATCAATGCTAGCTTTAAACAATTTACATACTATTTCCCAGCAACGTTGCATTCAGTTAGGGTTGAGATTTCCTATAGTTTTTTCTGTTGCATATTGAAATTTGCCGTGAATAAATACAATGAAAATATGCCGAATATCTGCATAAATAATATCGAAGTTTTTCTTTGTTTATATTACTGCAGGATTTCCTATTTTTAAAACTTCTAAATCTTACATTAATTTATTACCAATTAATAATCATTTACGTGATGCTTATTTCCTTTTAAATCTTACAACTGTTAACCTTTAATAAATAAGTGCAACATATAATCGGAAATGAGAGTTTTCACTTTATTTCCCTTGCAATTAACTGCAGTTTAAGTCGGAAACTTTCGAAGACCTTTTTAGGAAAGTGAAACTAATCACTTTCATTTGAAATATTAGTAAGAACATGTCGAAATAAAAAGCTCGCTTAATATTAATTTAAATAATAATTATCGGCAGCGAAAGGATTAGATCAACGGATAGCGTACTGGATTCCCAACTCTGATTCGAATCCAGCTGCCATAGACTCTTCTCTTTTTAGCAGCTTCTTACAGCTTACTGTCAGGTGATAGACAGTGTTGTCTGCAATGAGAGGGCACTGCCCGATGGCCAGAAGTACATTGAAAAGAGCTCCGGGCGCCAATAATCTCAGATGTTGTCGCGTTTTAAATTAAAAATGAGCTCTTGGGTAGGAGCTCTGGTTACCAATCCAGTTACCCGCCCTTAGATTTTCTCTTAAGGCTCACTGCTCAAGGGAGAATACTATAGCGGACGAGAATGAAAAAGTAAAATGAAAGATTTGAAGTTATTTAGTAAATTAAACGGTTAAAATTACAACTACCGTGCTAACATAATTTAAAGCTCATTAGGCGCCAATGAAGATGTTGACGCAGCTTAGGCTAGCTGCTTCATTTAAAAGATATGGGGGTTAAAACCCAGTCACTTGCGGCTGGAAGTAATATAAACAGAAATACACAAGAACCATCTTAGGTCCTTGGATTTAGCAAATCTTAAGAATAATCAATCAACAACTGTATAAGAACAGATTTTAAAATAAGGAAAAGCAAGTGGTTGCAACTCCAGGTTACCATTTATTACTGGCTGTAACTCCAACAAGTTACTATTTATTACTATCAGTTACTAAGAAGTAACTAAAGCAGCAATGACTATTACATGGTAGTAGTTTTCACGCTATTATAACAGTTTAATATCATTCAACTTCAAACGAAACCACCATCTTTCCGAAACATAAATAAAGTTATAACTTATTCAATTTTTATTTTTCATTATTATACAATAGAAACTGTCCATCAAATCTCTCCAAGCTGTAAACATGGATTCATTTGTTTAGAGAGCTCATGAGAGAGACAGAGTAAACTTATGAGATCATATGCAAATACAATGAGCAAATGTCTCAAAGAAGACGAACTGTTGGCAGCTCAAACTAATGTTAGGTAATCATCAGTTTTACATCATATTTACCATTTTTTTGGTAGTTTGAATATGAAGCTTTTTGGTTTGTTTAATTGTTTTTTCCCCCGTTCTCACCAAAATGATAAGATATGTAACTTTAAACTTGGAATTCAAAATATAGCTATTATTTAATGTATCTTGTTAGCAGACAGACTTCTTTTTTAATATTGTGGTACAAATAACGCGTGCAGATGTTGTAATATTGATTGCAATTAAAAAAAAATTAAATATAACCAACCAATACAGTTTACAGAATTTGCAGTACAAAAAATGTAAATCCTTTTACAACAAATAATATAAGAGATTCCACCAAGTTGGGGCTCTGCATCAAGATATTTAAAAATTAAATTCTATAAAAATAAAATAAATTTTTGGAGACAAATTTATGAAAAAGTTTTTTTAAAAAACACTCTCTTACTATTCTAAGAAAATAAATGAAAGAAAAGTTTGATTTTCAAAAGACTTAATTTTCTCAAGGAATAAATTTTAAATTAAAATGTCTTTACAAATAGAGAGATTTTTTCAAACAGATAACCTCTAAAATGTTGAGAGAAAATGTCTTTAAAACCGCCAAATACTAACAATCATTAACTAAATTCTAAAATGGTAGAAAATTATAATCAAGAGAAGTAATTTGCCTCAAATAATAAACACGGCGACCCGACTAATATCGTGTCAACTTTAATATTTATAGTTCGACTTATTTTATAAAAAATGAAATTCTTCGTGGTTCAAAGAAGTGAAAGTATGTGGTATCCTTTTATTTTTATCCAGATACAACTCTCCATGGCTGGAATTCTTCATTAGAAACGGCAAGTGTTCTGGAGTTAATAGTTTGCTTTTTTCTTTTTTTAATAATTGACGAAATTATTGTCAGGCAAAACGTGTTTTGCTTTGAAGCATGAAGCATAGAGCATAATTTTATAAAAACATTTGCTGTAATTTAAAATTGTTTCTAGGTCATTTATCATTTTTAAGATTACCGAAATAGTAACAAGTTAGAAAAGATATCTGAGGTCATTGGCTCTTAGAACCTTTTCAGGTGCCGCCGGAAGCTTTCCGAACAGCAAACTCTTGTTACATACTAAGATGTGCATCAGTGGACAGTGAGCAGTACGAGGTCTGCTCGAAAAGGAACATCTAAGAACTAGCAGTAGGGCACAAATCCAGAATCTTCGCCTGAAGGTTCAGGGCACTAACCACCCGACCCTTTTTCAAACCTTATTTTGGTAAAATCTATTCTGTTCGTTGCTTTAATTTCTGACATTATTCTCAACATTTCATACTAGCCGTTCAACTAATGCAGGCAGAACTGTTAATGCCACAACTATGTTGATACATTTTCTATTATGGGTTTATTAAAGTCTGTAAATTTTTCATGATTTTAAGATTCTAATGAGGAAATGATAAACAACTGTTGAGACATGGCACGTTGTAGTAAGTTCAGATTACAGTAAAACAATGAAATGCTTGTGAGAAACAATATAGAAGAGTTTTAACAGTTAAGATGCGAGTTCGTAGAGATAAAAATTGAAACATTAATCTCTGATATTTAGTGATGATACTGTAAAAGCTCTGTTCAACGATGTTCTTTTTTTTAGCAATTAGATGAACTGAAGAAATGGTAGATTGGGACAAACAACCATGTTCTCGATTGGCAGAAGATAGCGACGATAAAAGAAAGCAAAACCCTCAAATCTCTCATTTTTAGCCAATCGAGTCAGATATTCAACTCTTTTACCGACTATCTGCTTTAACTAATCATCATTTTGAGCCTTTGTTTTAGAATGGAAAAGGAAAACAAGAAGAAGCCAAATGACTGAGAACGCCTCTATCTCAGACAAATATCTTACCAGTGAACAACAACTAATATTACAGAAATTAAACAATGATCTACTGCGTAACTAAAAACTCGGCTAAAAAGGCTTCACTGCAAAAAAAACTACAGTTACATAAAAAGCGTTTCGATGTCGAAAGAGTAGTACAGATATTCTACAATATTTCTGCCAATGACGTCAAGTCCATGAATAAAAGCGATAAACTTAGGAGACATTTTACTCAATTTAAAATTTAATTACTTTCTAGATAACGATATTGAAATTGACTTTTCAAGGACCTTAGTTCCTGTCGCTTTACTCGGACTGTCAGTCATGCTTAACGTTCCTTTATATTCAGTCACTCTGGTTAAATAAATTGTTTGTTATACAGTTGAATTTTATACTTAAGTAGCCGGAAAAATGAACTTATCAAAGAAACATTCGGTCACCGGAACTATCTTTTAAGTTTAAAAAAAAAAAAAAAGATAAAATTTAATAGTTTTTTACTGAATGCGTTTAGTTTCAATTCTCTAACTTATCGTGAACATCCTACGTAACTGATCCGTTTCATTCAACCATTTAACCCTGGTTATGTAATCTCAGAAGACACTAGGGAGCAGAAGAAGGAGAAGAAAACAGCAAGGATAGAGTTTCAAGTTTCCGTCCATTAAGGACATCAATATAAAGGTGTAGGTGAACATATCGGACCCTCTAACAGCAAGGATAGTGCCGAACTGTTGGCGGAAAGAGGATTAAGAGCTGAAATTTGGATCCATAGAAAATATTGAAGACAAGAAGTGAGAGAAACCAATAAAGTAAATAGGTATAGATGGACCGGATATTGGTCTTAATTTTGGTTGATTACACGAGAAATTTATAGCGAACTAAGTAAACAATTCGCTCCGTTCAGGATGATAATTAAGGAGTTGGACGTAAGGTCCTCCTAAAACAATAGAAATTACTTTGACTTAAATGATAGACAGATGGGTGAATAGATTTTTAAACACAACAAATATACAGGATATAGATATAGACATATATTAAAAGGATGAAAAAATAATTGCCATTTCAGTCGTGATACATTTATTCTGCCGAGCTTTCGTCCTATGGACTAGGTCATCTTCAGGGCTAGTTTACAAAGTAATATTTTTACATTACAGGGTTGGTGTGTCTTCTGTCCATGAACAGACAGGTAGTAATGTTGCCGTAATCAGGATATTCGCGAACTTGAAGAACATTTAGAACATCACTGTCCAAAACTAGCAGAGAATCTGACGGAACAGAAACTTCGGTGGCACAAAAATTATAAAATCAAATTATTAGTATTTTAAATTGGTGAACGTCAGCATCCAAATTTTGTAAAAATAAAATTTAATGATTCTAGTTGAGTGTGAAATCTGTTGGTAGAAAAGAAGTGAAATGAGAGTGTATCTGTGAGGGAGATTAATGTTACAGCTGTAAGAAGTAAAAACAAACTCTTAGTAAAAGTGTGCCATCTGAAAGAGATGTGATAAAGTTTCAGAAAGTTTATAATTACGGTTGCTCTTAATTTACATTCTCTGTATTAAGAAATCTTCTTGAATTCAAAGTAGCCATAAAAACCAGTTTTAAAAAGTCTTAATATGGGCGGAGTGTCCACAAATAGCGTTTAAATTAATGAATGAACGACTACGTCATGATTCCTATTTTGGATTTTAATTTACAAGGATTTGAAATAAAGAAATGTTCAATGATAGCGTTGCTGTATGGACTTCCTAAATTCAAGGAGTTTACATTAGGCGAATTCAACCGAAGCGGAGCAGATTTTCAATTATCTAGGTTTTTAAATAACCTAAATCTCTCAACAATATTAAATTGGTGGTACAAAAAAAAAAGCTACAAAGTTTGTTTTCTGGTCTTCTAAAAATTAATTAATCTATTTTAGATTTTGTTACGAGAAAATTTAAATTTACATAGTTGATGCTTTACAAAGTTGAAGACCATTTCAGAAGAAGGTTCGAAATAAATCTAGTCTAAACTGAGTTCAAAAATCGTCGGAAAATAGTTTCTAAACTAGGGAAAAACTAGTTTAAGTAATTTGTAAACTAGTATTCTCTTGGAGGTTCCCGTGAGGAAAGTAAACTATACTATCCAGTTTTTAATAATAGATCCAGCCGTCTCACCAGATATTCCAGTTATACAACACAAAACAATATTTAGACTGAGACGCGAACCACAAAGCAAAGATCGTTTTGTGGTAGGTACCAGGTTCTATTTTTCGTGCAAAATCTCTGACTTTATTTAATAAATAAAAAAAAGCGGTTAAAAGAGAAATTAATAATAAAGTATGTTAGCTGATTGGCTTCTGATCGAGAATTTGTCACAACGCCTTCCTTGAAGAAAACTGACAAGCAATGATCTTCTTGGTTTTTAGCTGACAACTCCGTCAGAAAAAGATTTTTTGAAGTGTGCACAAATTTGGCTTCAGCTTACACGTAGATTCAAGTGTCTTCTTACAACAGTACCTATGAACGGCAAACGCATTTAACCAGTTTGCGTCTTAATTGCAGTCTATTTTCAACAGGAAAAATCCCAATGACAATAACCACATGCGAAGGTAACATTTTTCTCACAATTATAGTGATTTCATTACCAAACAATAATTTCTTATTCTATTGCAATTAGAAATATTAAATTGGGGAAGACAATAATTAATGATTCAATTGTTTGCTGAAAACAATTTGTTTAAATGCACATCATATTGTTTTTACAATTCTAGGATAATAATGAAAGTCCCACGTATCTTGGCTTATATTTATTTATATTTTTGTAAAAAACTATCGATCTTGCAGTCGATCAAAATATAATTAACTGCAAATATTAATTACAAAGAACATTGGAACTCTAAACTTTTGTTTTCCTTTTATAGAAGTTGACATTAACAAAAAATATTAAGACTAATTTTATTGTAAATATTTTTATGATATTTTATTGTAAATATATTTATGACTTTTTATAAAAGTGCGTGTGCACAAAATTAAATTTAAAAAAAGATAGTATTTAAAAGTCGAAATTCGTTTTATTATTTTTGACTTACGTTATTCTTAAAGTATGCTAAGTGAAATCGAAAGCTGTTCGTTTTTCTATCTTGTTTTAAAAGCTACTGTCCCTTTCAAAATTCCAAACTCTTGATTTTATTTATACGCGCAGAGAATATTGTGTTATAAAACATACTATAAATTTCACATATATTTTAGTTCTTCTTCACTGGTTTGTAATTTATCTTGTGAATTTAATTTATTAATAAATTTTTAAGATCATTTCTTGTTGTTAATTTTAGTCTCGATTACTTCTGAGGAGAAGTACAAAGTTTTCTAGGATAATGTACTTTTTTCTGCAACCATGTAGGGAAGTTCTCATTACTCAATTAAAATCAGCTGTGTAATGTCCAACTTCCCACACTAGTGGGGGGAAATTCCCATTAGTGTCACTTTCCGCACTAGTGTGTGGAAAAACTTTATTGTGCTTCCTTGATATAAGAAGTTTTGTTATTAACATAAATATTTTCTGTAAAACTTTAATAAGCTTTAACGTAACTAAATAATTAAAAAACGAATATTAAAAAATTAAATAAAAATTGAGAGGAATATAGAAATAAAAATAATACTTTAATAAATAATTTGATATTTTTAATTATATTATAGAAAACACTCCTCCATCAATAAAAGAAACAGCAGAAAATGTAATAAGTAATGTAAATACGTAAGTAATGTAAATAATTGTAATATTACAATAAATGTTTCTAATAAATAAATTACTTTTTGTAGACTGTAAAAATGAAATTTTTAATTTTTTTAGTTAATAAATCTAATGGTTGCAGAAAAAATATAATATTTAACTCGAGTTTAAAGTATTTTCCTCACACTCGGCAATTTGCACTTGCCTCGCTTCACTCGCTCGTGCGTGCAAACCCTGCCTCGCGTGAGGAAAAGTACTACTTTCCACACTTGTTAAATAAATAACTATTTACTTACAACATGACGAGAGCAACATGAAAGAGCTTTAGAGGCATGTACTTCCCTGTACAAGATTTATTTAATGCGTTAATATAAAAACTAATTCCGTTTCCTATGGTTACTATTTCGATAAAAACTACGGTTATCCAGTTAGGTAAAAAAAAATGAATGAAATACCGCCCACTCGTGATTTGATTTTGAATAGACATGATTTCGCGCGCTTATTATTAGCTGAGGATGTCCGCTGTAGGGAACCACTTCCTCATTTAAGTCAACTAGGAACTACTTAGAACAAATTGAACTGATATTGGAGAGATCTGCTTTAATATCCTAACATTAAGAGTAGAAGGATTATAGATTTTTTTTTAGAAATTGTGAATGGTTGTTCATAAAATATCGATATAAGCGCACGATGATGACAATAAAAATTAGTATCACATCTACATTATCGAATGAAGTGAAAGTAACTTCTTAAAATGACTTAGTTTTTAAGACTGTGGGTTTGTATAAATTAATCTTTAATTATTGTTAAACAAGCATAAGTATACTAAAATTATGACATAATAAAATACATAATGTCGTCTAGATTTGAAAATCAACTTAAATGTTCTTTACTATTTCACAATCAATCATTAGGAGGAGTTGGATAATTCTATACTTCAATTGTGGCAAAGTAGAAAATTGATGTACTGTAAAAGAAATGTTAACTTTCTCAAAATGAAGTTAACCAACCTAAATTAGTGAACAAATAAGGTGCAATCAGTAAGATAGCTCTTTTTAATGCGGACATAATAAGGTGAAAGTTTATTTATGTATTACTCAACATAGAAAAGATATATTTGTAAAACATATTTGATATTACAACCTCCTTTCAAACTTGTAATGAATCTAATAAAGCCTAAATTGAAATAAATGTGATTTTGGATGCAGAGCATTGTGGGTTGTTGCAGTAATAGAAAAGTTAATCAGAATAGAGAGAATGGTATCCTAAAGGAGAAGAGGTACAATACCTGCAAATAACCACCTGATAAACCTATTAGAATTTGGACGTTGTTCGCAACGCTGTGGCGCCGAAGATTGCTCCCAGCGTTGCTATACACACATGTCCGCGTTTAATCAAGCAACCGGCCCACAAAGATGATGGTCTACTTTTAGAATAGGTTAGGTTTGGCATAAGGTTGGTTAAATTCAATTTCATAAAAATAAAATTAAGGATTTAAATTAATTTTTTTTTTTGCGTTTATTGTGCTACAATCAGCGCGTTAGCGCTATAAGTAACAGTGATACAATAGAGTAGTAAATGATAAGGTAACGAGTGGAGAAGTTACCCAGTAGTAACACTCCAAAACATTAGGCTGTTAGTCACTCTCTTCACTGGAGAGGAGATCACAAGGCCAATGTCTTTTAAGACGTCTTGTCGGGTTGTCAGGAAGAGTTCTAGAAGAAAGATTCAGAGCTAGAGGATTTATATGAGATTGCAGGCTGAAGTGGAGTTTTCTGTATCTTGTTTTAGCAACTTGGGTGACAAAAAGGAATGTTAAGGTCAGTGTGTATAGTCAAATTAGAGACAT
Source organism: Rhodnius prolixus (assembly GCF_049639745.1). Classification (NCBI taxonomy): domain Eukaryota; kingdom Metazoa; phylum Arthropoda; class Insecta; order Hemiptera; family Reduviidae; genus Rhodnius; species Rhodnius prolixus. The sequence goes on from NW_027411592.1 coordinate 22,191,335, forward strand.
AAAATGGAGCGTTTACGATAGTTCGAAGTATTTTAGATTGAAGAGATTGAATCCTTTGGAGATTGGAGCGTTTGGTTGAAACCCCCAGCTCTTTTCCATACGCCCAGATGGGTTTCAAAATAGAAGTATAAATCACGTCTTTTGTTGTCCAGAGAGAGTTTTGATCTGTCGTCTAAGAGTCTTTTAAGTAGTCGATAGCGTTTGTTTAGTTCTGCTCTTTTAAGTCTAGTGTGGGGGTTCCAAGAAAGTCTTCGGTCTAAGAAAAGCCCAAGTTAAATTAATTAAAAAAAAAAAAAAATAGAGTAAAGGTCAAGCAAAATCATGGTTTACATCTGATGAGAAACACAGAGAGAAAACAAGATTTGACATCGCGCCGAATGTACGTGGACATCATTACCCCATCTGAACTAGAGTTACTGCTACCGGAGTAGAGGCGCCGGGACACCGACTTCTGCATCGAGCCTGGAAGTGGAGAATAATTTAGTATTCAATAAGTACTGAATGTTTACTAAATTATTTTTTAGTTATCTTCATCCAAAGTTTGAAGTTTAATTCTGGATGATAAAGAAGTGAAATCTGGATCGAATTGTTTACTTAACTCTGGCAAAATGCTGTATTCCTTATTCTAGAAAAAGAAAATCTTCCCCTGTTTAGATGAAAAAGTTAAAACTCAGTGAAAATAGAGATAGTTATCAACTGATAATGTCACTTAAACCTGATCTACATCTATTTTGAATGTTTTTTCCTGTTCGTTAAAGTTGTATCTAAGACAGAAAAGAGAAAGCCTCAGCATTATCAGCTTGTATACATCAAACTTACTTCTATTTCTTTCTTTTAATTTTGTTTCTCATTTATTAACAAAATAATTGAATATGTAGAAGAAATGGTTTGATTTATAAAATACATCTGCTGCTATATAAAAGACAAATAAGTTCTTTTCAATGTAAAAACATTAAAGACAATGCCACCTGTTATTTGATTATTGGCAAATTTCCACGGTTTACTGCAAATAATAAATATAATAAAGATGAGGTAGGGTTTCGACTTCTTGCCTTGCATTCCCTAACGGACAATCTTATTGAACCCCAGTCCTGCTGCAGTAAACCTCACCAAAATATACGAAATCCACTCATACGATTATTCAGAAAGCATGTACTAACTTTTTTAAATACAAATAATTCGTCTTTTGAAGATGTAAGGAATTTAAAGAAAATCTTTGCTACCAAATTCTTGCAAAGTAAAGCAGTGATGGAGAAGGACCTAGAAGCAGCAGAGTGGTAGTAACTAGTTTACAGTCGTCCTAACTAACATTTTTTCCAACAGTAATAATCAGTCAGCTACACACGGAGACTAGAACTGGGGGTCTCCCACTTCACTAGCCCGCACTCATTATTTACAAATTTCGCCCTTGGAATAGTTGAAACAAAATAAGCAAGGAAATGAAGAGCTTATTCAATAATTTTTTATATAAATGCATTTTGATCTTTGCACAAAAAACCCCCGTCTCGTTTACAATTTTTTTCCGAATTATTTACTAGTTGGGTTCATACAAATAAAACTGAAAGTTTCATGTAAATAAACCTAATTATTTTAGGTAGTGCAATACTTAAAAGGATTAGAAATCTGTCTACACTCAATTAGACAGAAAAGTGGAGGTACGGAGTGATGTTTACAAGTAAATACCAAGTGCCAACTGACCGGTCAGACGACTTTTGCTGTAAAGACTTCAGACAGAATCTGCACTAACTTATTAGGTACTGGAGATTGTCTAGTGAGCTCCTCACTGCTAAGAGCGATGTGAAGTAGTTGTTCAATTTTTTAAAGCAATATTGACGCGGATTGAGTTGCCAATTCAATTTTAATTTTTTTTTTTTTGTAACTTGAAAATCTAAAATCCCACTTTCTTCTATCCTTCGTTGTAAAATAAAAGGAATCATCTATTTTTAACAGTTAGAAAATATCATGCAGTCCAATTTGCGTGTGCTGATGTCAAACTAAATCTACGATGCAGAAACAAAGCTAAACATATTTCCTTTATCAAGAGTAGCACGTGGATCATTGGGCCGTACAAATGTCAAGGATATAATGAGACAGATTTTACTGCTCGTGTCTATCGTGTATCCATTATATTGTTACAAGAGCTTTCTTAATCCAGTTCAGTTTTCCACAATTTTATATAAACAACGGGAAATATCAATTATGATTTTTAGATAGTTACATTGACAACGACCTAATTAATAACCTAATCTATTTTAGGAAATTTTAGCCACAAAACAGATATCTCTAAGTAAAATGAAGTGTTCAGAAAATAGAACAGCCGGTGAGATTGTATTCGCAGCATCTTGTTTTTTGTTTCTTCAAGAACTTTGATTCTTTCTTCATTTTTGCCGTCTTATAAGTCTTACTTTATCCATCATCCATAGAGACGCGGCTGATTCTACGTCCACTAGAATCACTGCAACGATCAACAATTTGCCTACTCATACATTGTACAAACGTTGTTTGTATGGGGGTAGAATCATTTCAGGTTGAATCAACAAGAATCAGGTGGTCAGATCTTTTACTTTGAATAGCTACTAATCGAAGATAGTTTGGATACCTTCTTACAGCGATGGGTCTCTTACTTCTACTTCAAAGATCTTATGGGAGCCACAGCACAAACAAAACTTAACTGCTCCAATGCCCACACAATGAAGACGAGGTTACAGCCAAAATGGAAATAGAGGTAGCGACTCCTAAATTCACGTAAATTGCTAGAGTATGCAAAAGATTGGAAACATGCGATTATCTCTTATCTGAGAAGAAAAAAATGGCAATAATAATAGGCCGGTTCAATCAGAAGTCTCTCTTCTGTAAGATGGACTCTCACTTGAGGGAGCATTCTTTAAATCTAAAAAACATCCAGGCAAGGACATCTCTAAGAACTCATCCAAATGGATCTGATCTAACTATATGACGATGAGAAGGACTGAAATTGAGGCGCAATCACGAATATATCCTTTCTTTAAATCACTTAACAGATATTATAGTTGAGGAATTGCATTTCTGTAAGAGTTATATAATATAATAATTGAATAGTTATATAATAATTGCTTTGTTGCATTTTTGTTTTTCTTAATGCAATATTACAATGATTTCATATTACAGAAATATCATACACCCACATTCCAGGACAGTATGCCATTCTGGATCTGGTGAAACACACATACACAAATAATCTAAGCAAAGTGGCTACGCACAACTCATCACTTTTACACTGGCACTTCACAGAAGTTATATATTACGTACAGCTGGACCCCATCTTAATGTTCGTGTAGAAGTAATGTATTTAAATAGCACTATGCATAAGTGAACAGCATGTTAGTTAGGTAGAGTTTACGTTAACCAAGATAGTTCAACCACGCATGCGTAATGAGAGTTAGGGTGCCATGATCTCGAATGGAGATTAAAACTTTGGAATTCACTGTGTTTGCAGTAGTTGTTACATAAATATTATGTTTCTTCTAGTTGAAAGGTTCACATTATGCCGATTTTTGCCTAAGTTTAGTAAATAGTGAAATTTTTGTAATTTCTTCTACAAATAAGAAGAAATGTGAGAGACACGATCGAAATTGAATTACGCACATATATTATATCAGAGTTACATTAAAATATTTTTGGCAATTTACAAAACTATAAATCAAACTGCACGTCAAACCATCAAGTTGCGAGATGTATTTATTTTTTATATTTCTGAGTTCTCATTGAAATTTCCTACCATATATAGTAATACAATAGTAATCCTTTTTTGAAATTATCTATCTAAATATCTGTTATTTTAGTAGTACAAACTGTCACGAAATTAGACAGATGGTTGGCTTGAATTGTATGATTGCTGTCATCATCAACAGACATATTGAAAGTCTTCCCTTTATTATTTTACTTTTTTAAAATAATTACCGTCATCGTTGCTTGTTTCAGTGTGAAAAATGATTAAAACAACAAACACTGACTGATCTAAGCTGTTTGGAAATAGCAGCAATGTAAACCAAGACCTGTTCTCTATAAACTAGCAGAAATAAATGGCAAACAAACTGCAAATGTTTACTTTAAACTACTTACTTGTTTGTTGAATAAGTGTAGAAACATTGTAAATAAATAGATTCTAATCAAGAAATAATATTTTTTAAAGTACTTTCTAATATAATAAAATGAAATATTATGGCAAAAATACAGAAAATTACACGATTTCTCTCCTACATTTGTTTATTATGAAGCAAAACACTTTTTTAAAAAAATGTAGGAATTCGAAGCCGGTTTTTTTGAGCGAAAGTAAGTTTCCTCGCCAAAGTTAACATCGCTGTGACATTTGTGGCGATAACCAACAAGAATACGTAACTTACTCAATTATTAAAAACCAAAATTTAACGTTTCCTGTAGGCTCATTTGGTCTGAAAGCTTAATGGCGGCACCTGAACCACATATCAAATTTGCATTTTTTGTGTTATTTATTTTATTTTATTTTTCATTTGAGCTGACTACACTCCAATGCCACCAATCATTTGAGCTGACTACACTCCAATGCCACCAATCATTTGAGCTGACTACACTCCAATGCCACCAATCATTTGAGCTGACTACACTCCAATGCCACCAATCAATCATTTGAGCTGACTACACTCCAATGCCACCAATCATTTGAGCTGACTACAATCCAATGCCACCAATCATTTGAGCTGACTACACTCCAATGCCACCAATCAATCATTTGAGCTGACTACACTCCAATGCCACCAATCATTTGAGCTGACTACACTCCAATGCCACCAATCATTTGAGCTGACTACACTCCAATGCCACCAATCAATCATTTGAGCTGACTACACTCCAATGCCACCAATCATTTGAGCTGACTACACTCCAATGCCACCAATCATTTGAGCTGACTACACTCCAATGCCACCAATCAATCATTTTAGCTGACTACACTCCAATGCCACCAATCATTTGAGCTGACTACACTCCAATGCCACCAATCATTTGAGCTGACTACACTCCAATGCCACCAATCATTTGAGCTGACTACACTCCAATGCCACCAATCATTTGAGCTGACTACACTCCAATGCCACCAATCATTTGAGCTGACTACACTCCAATGCCACCAATCATTTGAGCTGACTACACTCCAATGCCACCAATCATTTGAGCTGACTACACTCCAATGCCACCAATCATTTGAGCTGACTACACTCCAATGCCACCAATCATTTGAGCTGACTACACTCCAATGCCACCAATCATTTGAGCTGACTACACTCCAATGCCACCAATCATTTGAGCTGACTACACTCCAATGCCACCAATCATTTGCAAAAAAAAAATCACATTTTAGGGCACCTTAAAACGGATACTTGCAATGACAATTTGATTATGTAAATTCGCCAAAACATAATACTTGTAACTAGTGTAGTAAAAGAAAATAAAATTTAGCCAAGGGAAAACCTAACAAATAATGCAGATATTTCCTCTCTAATTAAATGTCTAGTTAAAATCTGATTGAATTTTCTTATGTATACCTTAAATTAAATAATGAAAATGTTAGATATGTTGAAAAACATTCAATTAAGTGAAAAATGCTACAAAAATTTGTAATCCCCATTTAGGTATTGGCTTAGTCAATTAGGATTGCACCTCATTGCATAAGTACCAGATCTTGCATATCGAAATCTCACTATTTGAAGGGAATACGGAGTATTTACTCATATATTGTAAATAAGAATAGTATTTAATGTGATTATTTACACAACATTTGATTCCTACTAGCTAAACTAAAACGGAAACACTATTATTTTGACGTTTCAAAACTAATAAACGAATTAAAGCCAACAACATAAATGATACTAAAAATATACTAAAGAAACAAAATGCGAAAAGAATGACTCATAAAACAGCATGAAGGTACAATAACAGCGCTCAACCTTGACTTCCGTTACACAAAACGTCAACAATAACAAGGAGACTAAGGCAGTGCTAAGAGAGCGAGCCTGCAGCATCAATTCTCAACCATTCTCTCGCTTTTTGAATACTGAGAACATGCGATTTCTATACAGTTCGGTCACGACATTAGTTCTCATTCTGTTACCATACAGAGTCTTGAAATGTTTATTGTATTTTCATTTGGTTACTTCAATTATTATCAGAAATATCACGACTATTAAATTCAGCTAAGTACAAGTTATAACTGGGTTTTATAAAAAGTATACTAGTGTTAATACTCCTTCCTTTCAAGATACTAAGCTATATTGTTACGATTATGCACGAAGGAATTCTATAGAATGAACTAGCTCTGCGAAGAAGGTATGCTATTTTTCATTTATATCTTTAATTAGAGATTAACTATGATTCACGATGAAAAATCTATTTTTCCCCTTTTGTCAAGTTTTGATCGGAAGTAATTGTTTTGAGGCCTCCAGAACGAGATAAAGGAAATAATATTACTGCCTTTTCGTGTGTCCTTCAATTGCATAAATCTTCAACCAGTTTGTTGACCGTCATATTCCAGCTCATCAAACCCCAAAGAAGTTCCAGAAGAAAGCACAAATAGGACCCGAAAAATAGAGCAACAATCTACATATACTGTGGGCACACAGAAAGCGGTCTGTCGCGGCGGGCTACGATCTCCGACCGAGGCAGTCAGGCGGTCTCGTAGTTGTATTACACAATGTTGCATCATCTCTGTTAAACAGAACGCGGTCTACCACCGCGGGCTAGTCTTTTTCACGTCGACAAGCGATCTGGTAGTACAAAATTACAGATTTCAACGTGACTGCCTTGCCACCTAGTAATACGAAATAAAGATTCCAATGTTAAGAAACTTTATTACTCATTTTTTATTTCATTCTCGCGACAAACGAAAATACAAGAAGAACCAATCTTCATGTGACTCCAGTTCGCTACATAAGAGGTGATATTCCTCTAATAGTTCTCTTTCTTATGCACCCAACTCCGTCTTTTCTTCTTTTGGCTTGGCAAGCTAATAGCAGAAGGAGTTGCTCTTCGACCGAACTCATACTCATTTTATTATTTCTTTTTTATTGTTCTGGTCATTTGGAGGGGCTTTAGGTGCAGCTCTACTTTCCGGAAAAAGTTAACAATCTGGTCCCCCCCGGCCATTGCTGGGTATCATTGCATTGACTTTTCGCCTCCTACGCTGTAAGGCCGATTTCTGCCACCAGCTCGCTCGTCTCCTCTCTTAAGGTGGTTTACGGAGTCACCGTAAATACACAAAGGGTAACTTGCACTTTCCATATTCTGGTATGAGGTAAAATACCCCGGCCCTGTTAGAATTTGTGTGAGAAAGAAATTAACCTAACCGTGTTTCCTGCCTACCTACTTTAAAAGACTTGGAATGAGCCTCGCCATCCATCTGTTGCCGCACTCGAAGACCATCGCTCCTGCCAATACCGCAGGACTTCTGGCCAGCCTATCCTCTGCTCCCCTGAGCTCCTAACTCACCTCTCCTGAGCTCCTAACTCAGCTTTCAGATCTTCTTCCTCTCCCGGGCCATAAAGCCCGGAGTTATGGATATCACCCCAGCAACAAGCACAGGTTCTGAAACAGAGGAGCTCTAAATCTGCTAAAAGAACCACCAACTGGTGTCCAAGTAACCCCTAGGTATTTAAATAAACGAGTTCTTGGTAGCTATCTATTCATCTTCAATTTTCATGATTATAGACATGGGAATCCAACGGAGTCACCCTCACACATAGACAGTTCTTGTCACTGCTAGTAATAGAAGTAAGTGTAATTATAGAAGTTAAAAATAAATATTACAACTTATTTTGTGTTATTGTAATTTACTATTTCTGAACAGAAAACTGGCAATTATCAACTAGAATCTTTTAATGAACAATTAATTAATGCAGCGCACTTTGAGCAAACCGGAGCCAACTTAAGATAAATATCTAATTTCAAAGCTTTGAAAGAAATATATTCTGTAACAATTTAAAAAAAGAAAGTTTGTTTCCAATAAACAATCTTTTGAAAGCCTCAGATTAGTTTTCAGAGCCAACTTAATTACTTTTATAATTGTACAATTTATGATCTGCTATGGTACAACATGTAGCACACTAATTCTCAGATCTTTCCTAAATAAAATCTTCTATAATCCAGAAATAAAAAAAAATCTAGTTACACAATAAATAGGGAACAGACAAACACAATTAGAATATAAAAGCAATCGGCAAAATAATAATGGAGTTTAATTAACTAGTGGGAGGAGCTTATATGAGGTGACAGTGAATGAGCAATAGGAACTGCAAGGCTATATCTGGGTAAATACAATTTTAGTTGGTTTTGTCAGGTAAGCTAAATGCTTAAAAAAATTCTCTGGTTTAAAGATACGTAAAATGGTGAACAAATAAAAGAATTCTTCTTGCGACGGTAAAATCATTAAGATGGTGGCAGTAATTTTAGGCTGTTTTAATGATAGGCAAATTGAAAGTAATGTAAACAATAAAACAGTAAAAAATAGAGAATTTGCTTCTTTGTCATCAATCTAAAATAACCAGAATATTCATGGAGGATTAAAATGATTAAAAACCTGATCGACATCCAAAAGCTAACTAAAATGTAGGACAAACAAACTGGTGGAAAAGTGAAATTAGATTTAAAACAGTAAACAACAGATATTTTAATCTAAAATTGCCTGCAGGCTTAATCAAAGTTTCACTTTTATCTACTTTATTTGCATGCTAAAATATTAATAATTTAGAAAATATATTTGGCATCTGAACTTTTCCATATAAATCAGCGTAATTTTATAGTCAAAGTTTTTTTTTTTAAATTGAATTTTTGAAATCTTATTCAGATTAAATTAAGAATATAAATGAATCTAATATCCTGCTTGTCAATCAACAAAGATGCCTGGAGGCTGATTCAGGAAAGTGAAATACTTCTATCTGCTGTAAAGCATTAAAAAGCTATCTTCAATTTACCAAGATCTGTCTCAAATGATGTGCGTGCCTCTATCAAGTATCTTGAGGTATTACTCTGGATCTTGGGCTAACTTTTACCCCCCCCCGCACATAAAGGATAGAGTCAATAATGGTAAGGCAGCCATTCGAGTGTTATTCCCGCTGTTCAGCAGGGACTCTAAACTGTCCCCAGAGAATAAACTCCTCCTGTACAAGATAGTGGTTAGGCCCATGTTACTTTATGTCCTTGTCCCTCTCGGAGTTTGGTCATGTCGATCCAATATCGCCTCGCTGCAGATCATAAAAAATAAATTCCTCAGGCTTGTCACAACTTCTCCCCGTTACACCTGTATTACAGACTTACACGCTAACACCAACATGTACTACGTAGAACACTACATCAAGTACCTCGCTACTGGTTTCTTCAGTAAGTGTGAATCAAGTCACAACCACCTCTGCAGACGAATAGGGTACTACAGTATGGACACGGTGTACGGGCACAGAAGAATTAGGGACTCTCTGAAGTAAAACTTTTCTTATTAGCTGAGGGTTTTTCACTTGTTTTTCCCCTTATTATTTACTTTTATACTTTTATATTCTGTAACAATTTATATAATTATTAGCTGGAGGTTATAGTATTTATTACTGGCACTAGCTGATCAACTGGCCAGGAACGGAGCTAGTACTCCTTTCATTGGCCCGGAACCAGTCCTACAGATCACCAAGGGAGCGTGAGGCACTCAGAGATTGGATCTGGAGAGAACATGAAAAGAACTGGGTGATGCTTCCTGGGGTCAATCACAGCAAGAGTGTCATGCCTTTGTTGTGCAAACAAAGAACCAAAGAGACTCTGGGCTTGGGCAGAAATTCTGATTACAGACAAAAAATCTGTTACTCTGATTACAGGCCTATTCACAGGGCACGGCAGGTTCAGAAAACAAGCCCTGTGCAAGATAGGGCTTATCAGCTCGGAACCGTAGCGCAGATTGTGTCAGGAAGAGGAGGAAACGCCCTCTCACCTGTTATTCGAGCAGATTGTGTTGCAATCGAAAGACTGCGCTACGATATCTTTGGAACTATATGGCCAAAGGAAGTTGTAGCGCAGAAGGAACTAGTAGGGATAGTCCTCAACCTCTTTAGAAGGGGGAGGTTTCATCAACTAGACTTAAAGAGGAAGGCACAATAAGCCTCTTGTGGCTGCGGTGCCGTGGGGCATCTGTCCCGTCCCTCTTTTAAAATCTAATCTAAATCTATTACTGGCACTAGAATGTGTATATGTAAATATTTTCGCTTAATAAATAAATTTATTTATTAAGATTAAAAGCAAATAGGTAATCGAGAAGTTGCAAATTTGACATAGAGGTGCTTTGCTACTTTGGGATATTCCACGGCAATGCTAAATTAATCATTCATCAGATATGGGCCTGTTTAAAGAAAAACAGAACAATTTATGACCCCATTTCCAGATTCTCTTTTGCAAGAGGAAATATTGAAATTGTAAAGATAATTGGTTTTAACTGCTCGCCAGATACAAACATGGCGCACTACTCGCACTTATTTATTGTTATATTTAAATACATAGATTGTACATTTCCTATACAAATAAATAAAATAAAAACATTTTTGCCGGATATATACCTGCTTTGTGAGGCTTCGAGCACCACGGTAGCAGGAGCAGTTAAGATGCTATAACCTCAAAGTAAAGATAGGTTATAGAACTGGGTTCGATTCCTTGGTATTACCATCCTTAGACAGACCACTTGCCAAAAATCATTTTAATTTATTTACCCTTCATCAGGGGGTCTTTAAAAAGGAGGTTTCTTTTGGTGAAAACTGAATATCGAAGATTTGAAATGAACGCAATTCTTGTTTTGCCTGTAGTTTGAGAAATAACAAGTTAAGCACTAATTATTAATAATTAAGAGAAACAAAATCTAAATTTGCGTATTCCACGGATGTAGTTCTCAGACTCTTGGCCTAATAACTATTAATTAGTTAATATAGAATGGTCATTAACTCTTATTTAATTAACCATTGATGTAATTAATTAGAAATATGAAAATTTTCGTCCCAAATGTTAATATTTAGTTTATTATGAACTGATTTTTTTCTGTTTTTATTTTTACCAAAGAGAAAAATAATTTTTAAAATAATAATACTACACAGAGGAAAGTGATTAGCTATGCGGTTACCACGCTGAGATCACGGGTTCGAATCCAGCTGCTGGCCCTTAGATTTTCTCTTTTTAGAAGCTTCTTACAGCTCACTTGTCCGGTGATGGACAGTGTTGTCTATAACTGACAATAGCTTAGGGCGCCAATAACCTCAGATGTTGACGCGCCTTAAATCATTAAAAAAAAATGTACTCAGAATTAAATAAAGCACAATGCATCATTAAACAACAGTAATAAAAATTCAATAGCAGCTATTAATTGCATCATTTAATTTCAATAGAAGCACTTTTAGTTAGTAATTAACTCGTAAATACTTGATTTAATCTTGATCATTTGAAAATATCTTGTTATTTATCTTTTAGCGTCCTCTTTATTTTAATTTACAAATGGCTGATGAAAGAACTATTTGTGAAACTGTTTCGTTCTCTTGACATTTACTTTGTAGTCTTTTATTTGACTTCCTAAATAAAATACTAATGTTATATAACAATATTATTCAGATACTAATCAATATATTGAACCGATTGCTCAAAATAAATGTAGGCCACATGATATCACAATATATCCGCTAATGTTACAAAGAATCTCTAGATCGGCTTCATACCAAAGGAACACCCGGCACCTGTAATGCAATATGATGAGTGCTTGCGGTGTCAGCTTGCTCCCCAGGTGTGCAATACCGGTCCAGTTGTTTAGCAACTTCTCAGTGGTAAATGGATGTTAACTACATCATTCATATTAAAATGAAATAAAAGAATTATCTGTTAGTGAAATAAAGGATATTCTTTCAGAACCAGTTTTCGGTGTTCAAGCACTGGTTGTGACGATTCTCATTTATGTAGATTATAAGCTTCTTATTTTATTTATTTATTTATTTATTTTTTGTAAATTAATGCGAATTTCGGTTGAACCAAATATCCAGGCACCCAGAGGAGTGGCGTAATTTTGAAAGGAGTTTATTTGTTACCTCGTTAACTGCCACATTTAATTATACGAATATAAAACATCTTTGAATCTAGTAAGCAACATATGATGTGTAATAATAAGGTGTCAGTCATTTGTTTCTGGTGTAGTTTGTGCACTAAAGATCGTATGTGTATATACAGTCATCGTGATCTAGTTAACGTCCTGCTTGTAGCTTACGCCAGTTTGCCTCAGCATCGCTTTGTTTGTAACTTTATTTGCAATGACTGTCATACATTTTTCAGTTTTTAATTTGGACTGAAGCATGAATGTGGTGAAAGTGTGGAAAACATATGGCATAGAAGTCCTCTTCTTCTGAAAGCAGTTCTGGAAGTAGTTTCAGAAGTGTACGGTACGAACCGTGTGATAGGGGGTCGCTTTGAATAAGGTAAGTCACATTTTGTTAGAATAACTGTTATGAAAAATGTGCTTCAACCTTCGCCGTTACACATGCCTTGCGGATGGCCATAAAATGAACGTGTTGTTGGTTTCCACAAGGGGATGTGCGAGCGATGCTCCCCAAAATGAAATAAAATTATCAATATTAGAAGTCGAAGAGTGCCAGTAAAAAATGTTTTACGTTTGTATAGTTATTTTGGCGGTTGACAAGGTAACAGCTAAACATGGTCATTTCAATATTTGGTCTCGCCTCAAGGAGTCTATTGTCAAAATTTACCCAAATTTTATTTAATTGCTAACGATACGTAATATTTTTAATAAAATTACACTCAGTTCAGAAGAATTAGATCTGTAATAATTGTAACAATAATAAAAATTCTCATAAACTGACTGACGTAATGAAAGGAAAAGTTCAGGATGTATAAAAAATATGAATGTATTGTTATTATAGTGAAAACTAATACATTTATATACTAAGCTTTCTTTTTCTGCTGCTACAGTAATGCCGTTTATATACTAAGCTTTCTTTTTCTGCTGCTACAGTAATGCCGTTTATATACTAAGCTTTCTTTTTCTGCTGCTACAGTAATGCCGTTTATATACTAAGCTTTCTTTTTCTGCTGCTACAGTAATGCCGTTTATATACTAAGCTTTCTTTTTCTGCTGCTACAGTAATGCCGTTTATATACTAAGCTTTCTTTTTCTGCTGCTACAGTAATGCCGTTTATATACTAAGCTTTCTTTTTCTGCTGCTACAGTAATGCCGTTTATATAAATAAAGCCTAAACTTTAAAATACGTTTGAATTATAAAATGAACTTTCCAGTTGAATATACTCTCTGAAATAATTAAAATTACTTTAATGTATTAGCTAAGTGAAGTATGAGTTATGAACAATAACAAAGCGATCTTTGTAAATTCAAAAATATCATTAAAAATCACAGTGCCTAATAAGTCAGTCAAGAAAGTGGTAAACATGACTGGAAACCGTAAAGAGACGGACAGCGGATTGGTCTCTACCAGTAGAAACATGTTGGGCGAACCGCCGGATATGAAGGTAGCTATGGAAATAACTCAGGTAAGTACCGAAATAAGGCAAGTGGTGAACAAATTTACACTAATGTGACTAACTTCTTCTTCTTTGTCTAATGCTCTTATGCCTTCCAGCGTCGAGCTTTAGATAACTTAGGCCCTTAACCAACGGATGTACTCTTCTCTGTGGTTTGCCAATTTTTGTATAGAAGACCTAGTCTGACCTCGCTTTTGTGCCAATCGCCCGATGTAATTCAAATAGCCCAATCTTGATCTGCCTCTTAGTCTACGGCCTTCTGATTTGGCCTCCATCAAGCATCTAATCTTCTCCTCTTCTCTTCTCCTGCAGACGTGGCCAAACCACCCCAACTGCCGATTCTCCATCTTGGTTACAAAGGGTTGTATATTTAAGCTGCTCCTTATTGTTTCATTTCTAATTTTATCACGCTTAGTTTTCCCTTCGATCCGGCGGAGAAATCTCATTTCGGCAACTGTAACCCGGCTTGCATGCTTACCCAGCATAGTCCTCGATTCTGCCCCATACTGAAGAAGAGGTAAGTAGACGGTCTTGAAGACGGTCATTTTCACTTTTTTGCTGACCGCTCTTTTACCGACTACAGTATTCCTAATCAGACCGTAGGCTTTATTGGCTACACCCACCCGATTCAGTACTTATCAATTCTAATGTGACTAACAGAAGTGCAAATGCGTACAATATAAATATGGAATACATACCAAAGTACTGGTTTGGGACCCTTTGACGTTATTGTGGAAAGCACTAATAAGGACAAAAAGGGAATTTCGAGGGTACACCTAATGTCCGCTGGGAAATTACTCCACGAAAAACACGTAGACATTTCCAAAAATATCGAGGGAATTAAAAAGCCTGGCATAAAACAGATTGAGAGTAGAGATGAACAATGGTGTATCTGCCAATAGATTATTGAGTTCCGTAATTCTAGAGGAAAAGGGTTTCAAAGTCTACATACCCAGATGTTTTTTGTAGAGAAGGAGTATAATAAGTAATAAATGTGAAGAAGTTAGAGAAGTAGATAAATTATCTATAATTTATAGGGTAAAATCTGTCTGCATCTCTCTATCACTAAATTAATTTGTCAGTGGTTTAATCCTTATACGGATAGTTAACTTAAATAAAAATCCAAAAACGAAACGTAGTTTGTACCAGTAAAAATTGTAAAGGTTTTGTGTTTTCTAAATTTTAGGTATCACTAACGACAAGCATCATTTTAATGTGTGTCACCTTTCTGAATCTAAGAATTCCAAAATAAGTGATACTCATTTCAATGTAGAGTTCTCCAAACATTACGCCCAAAAAGAATAACAAAAACTTCTCCTATGAATAAAAAAATGTCTTTAATTATTTCACTTGAGAAATTTACAAATCCAAACAAGTTTTAGTAAGCGCAAACTGTTCTCTGCACGTAGCATGTTGCATTGAGGTTGTGCATCCAATTCTAGAAGACGGTGAGAAAAGAGAGACAAGAGAGAGTTGAAAGCCATGGGAACGTTCTCAGCAGAATTTTAAATGCAGATGCAAACAAAAAATTAAAAAAAAAATAATAATTTAGTTTATGTATAGTGCACATTATATAAATAGAAAACAAAAAATATTCATCCTCCTTTACGTCAAGAACAATGGACGAAAAAGTCGTCACAAGAATCTATTTTATAAGAACAGTTTGGTGAAGTGGTGAATATTTGGGGCAAACCAAGATATGGGCATCTATCCCCAGGGGATGAGTTTAAACTCATGCATAATCAGTTTTAAATTTGATTTCATTCCTTGAAACATTGTTTCTGTAATATTTTGATAACATTTAGAAGGAAAAACAATTATATTGGTTAAATTTGGAGCCAAATAACTTGTTTGTATACCGCAGTAGTATTTATTCACGGCTAAAATTATTTTTCTTAAAAATAATATTGCGCAGCTAGGACAGCCGAGAAAGAAGAACACCAATTAGCAATTTAAAGTTATCGCACACTGTTCAACTACAATGGCCGTCTTATCTTCACTGTTGGGTGGGTGGTTTAACTGGTGAGTTGGCTTCGGTTCGGTAATCACATTAACGGACGATTTTCCCGTCCAAATGGCTTATAATCTTAGAACTTGAAAAATCATTATTCCTCTGGTGGGTCTTAATATTAACTTAATTTGGGATTTACCACCAAAGTCAATTTTAAAAAGTTTGTTGTATTAAATTTATCGTTTACACCATTTTCGCTTTTTGTTGTGTTCTGTCTTTTAAGTTTTATAGTAGTTCCTTCAACTTTAGAATAATGCATCTGTAATTATAATTTATAAATACTTGTTCTCCTTCCTCCCTACTGTGACATACCCCAATAGGGTTCGTGAAACCTCCGCTAGACCCTCCTCCTTGAGCTAGAGATCTGCCGCCTGATTGCCCCTAAATTCCGAATGATTTAGATAATAGTTATAAAAGATTGGGCCCGGAAGCGGAAAAACCATCAAAAAACCCTTGCCTCTATTGCAAAATGTTTTGACAGTG
Organism: Rhodnius prolixus; assembly: GCF_049639745.1. Taxonomy (NCBI): domain Eukaryota; kingdom Metazoa; phylum Arthropoda; class Insecta; order Hemiptera; family Reduviidae; genus Rhodnius; species Rhodnius prolixus. The sequence continues at coordinate 22,207,390 of NW_027411592.1, forward strand.
CAGTCAGCAAAGAATGGAGGGGGACCTCTGGCCAGAAATACTTTTTTCTGCCTTATCAATTTTCTTTCGGATTTCTAAATAATCCAAGACCAGTCTTGGAGCAGGATAGCTACAAGGTCGTATTGCTTTCCAAGAAGAAGACTACACTGATATCAATAGTTCACTAAAGGAAGGAATTAGCTAAGTAATTAGAGTACTGGATCCCACGCGAAGATCTTAAGTTCGAATCCAGTCGCTGGCCCTAAGATTTTCTCTTCCTAGGAGCTTCTTACACCTTACTGTCAGTTGATGGTGTTGTCTGTAATTAGTAATCGAAGGCTGCGAAAATCTCCGGGCGCCCAAGACCTCAGATGTTGACGCGCCTTACGAGGTATGGCTATTAAATAACGAGACGGAGTCTGCTACAGAAGAACTATGCATGCGCCAAACCCTAACCACCGACGGCTTTGCAGCGTAAAGCCGTTCTCTTTCGATTGCAGCGTCTCACGTGTTTATAGAGAAATCTGTGTAAGAGGTGCTAGTTTCGTTTTGCCGAAAACATGAAATTTCACATGAAACTTGGTAAAACCGCTACTGAAACTTATCTTTTATTAAAAGAAGTTTATGGCGATGAATGTTAATCACGTGCACGAGTTTTTGAATGGTTCAAGCGTTTCCAAGATGGCCGAGAAGACGTCGGAGATGATGACCGCCCGGGTCGCTCTTCCACGTCCAAAACGGATGAAAATATCGACTGTAATTAATCAACATTACTACCGTGATGTGCTTGCTCAACTCCGTGAAAGAGTAAGGAAAAAACGACCCGATTTGTGGAAGAACAAGTCATGGGTTCTCCATCAAGATAACGCGCCGGCTCACATTGCATTGTCTGTCAAGACGTTTCTAGCCGAGTACAACATCCCAGTTTTAGGCCATCCGCCTTATTCGCCTGACCTGATCTGTTCCCCAAAGTCAAATCTGCATTAAAAGGAACACGATTTCAGTCCGTTGAAGTTGTGAAAGAAAAAGCGGCACGCGTCATGCAGGTGCTCAGAGAAAAAGACTTCCAGCACTGTTTGGAACAATGGTAAATTCGCATGGAGCGTTGTAAGGATAGGAGAGGGGTGTATATTGAAGGTGATAATAACTGAAAATGTATAAATTTAAAATAAAATGTTTTATAGCAATAGTCTCGTTATTTAATAGCCACACCTCGTATAATAAAATAATAATAATAATAATTCACCATCTTATGATCATAACTGCACAGCAGAAAACTGCGACCAGTTCCAACTGAAAGGCTAACCAACCTGTTTACGCTAACTGAAGTACTAAACCTCAGTTTAGTCCCATTACCTCAGTTTCCACACCTCCTTCTACATTACAAACCGTCGGTATATCATACAAAGTCGCCTCACAATGGCCGACCACGCTTCCAAGCCAAGAACTTCAAAAGTCTTACAGAAGCTGTTGTACCATAAGCAGGTCCGTCGTCAGTTTCTCGCTGTTTTTTTTTTTTGAAGAAATGAATACCAGAGCACAGTTTATCCGAAATATTTATCTCCAATGCCTTGCAGATCGCTACTTACAGTAGAATGACTTGTATTATTTGTTTTCCTTTATATTAAATAGGAATGTGGTATATTATTACAATAAATCTTTAATCATTGGGGTACCGTTTAAAAGTATCAAGGACAAGGACAAAACTTCATGTTCAACATTTACCTTGGTATTGTCAAATAGTAGGCCACCGAGTACATAGTTATTCCGGTCGCATGTTTTACATAGTGGCCAATTCCGTGTTCATGGGAGAAACGTAACACGCCGTTTGTTCTCAACATTTCACCACAATAGAAAACTGCTCTTTATAAAGAGCAAACCAACTTTCGTTCGGTACTCCTTCTGACAATCAGTTTACTAGCAAAACAGGAACTTATTTATGTGGTGCAAATTGTAAAAGTTGGCAAACTTGATTTGTGATCATTCTTATTTCTGTAGAATATTTAAACAGGTTATAAAGAAAAAAAGGAAAACATTCTCAATAAAGGCATCTACTGGCAACTTTGCAGTCAATTTTTAGGTCAAATATAAATTCTGTCCTCACAATTTAGGTCTTCCAATTCTTCGTTTCCAATAATTGCCACTTGCAGAAGATAGGATTATTAAGCAAGTATCTTGGCAGACGGCTTCATGTTGCCATGCCTAATATACTTTTTTCTTAAAAATTGATGTACGTACATACTTTTTTTTAAATAAAGTTATTATTATTATTAAGCAAGTATCATCAGGTTTTAATATTTGCAGAAGATGTTTGTCTGTTTACTTGAAAAAGTCTTAATAATAATTCCCAAGTATCTTACTCGTTAAAGTGATCTAATCCAGAGGCAGAGGGCCAAATATTTCATATCACAACCTCGCAGCTTTTTTGTTTTCCTTGTACGTAAATGTTAGAGGCACAGAGTGGTGTTATAAAGTGACATTAACCCTAAGACTGCTATATAATTGTCAGATCTCTTAATTAAAACTTTAGGTAATAATTCAATTATTATAATATGTTATTGTTTACAGAAAGTGGAAGCTGTATGTACTCGTCATAGCATCATTCATCTTATTACCTACATAGAGCGTAGTTAATTTTCCGTTCTAATTTAAATTACAAGTTAACGCACTTTAAATGTTATAGTGGAATGAAGGTAACATGTACCAGTATGTGAGGCTTACCACAGTACCTGATAATACACCGAGTATCTGAAACACCCACATATAATTATCTAAATATCCTTGGAATAAAACTATCAGTGCCAATGTTTTGTTCCAAAATTTCAGATCAAGGAGAATTAGTAAGCGAACTTATAATAAGCAGTTATTAACTGAACTTGGGAACACATTCCTATAAAATGTGACTAGAAATAGTAAAGATACTATTTTTCTAACAAAAGATTATGCTAAGGTTGGCAACTAAGTGATTTCGGTTTTGAATTATGATATAAAACTCATTCTTTTTGTTACAAAAAATTAATTTTTAATCAATGACATATTTTCCATTTTGTTCAATGACATTTTGCCATCTTTCTTGCAGCTTCATGATTCCGCGCTCGTAGAACTTTTGGTCCTTATCAGCAAAGAGTGCGATTTAAGGTCATTTTCATCTGTAAAAGTTTTTCCGTTCAAATAATTCTGTAAACTCCGAAATAAGTGATAATCAGATGGAGCCAGATCAAGGCTGTATGGAGGATGTACCATCACTTCCCAACCAAGCTCCAATAATTTTCCGCGAGTTGTCAAAGATGTGTGCGGCCTTGCATTATCATGATGGAACACTTATTCCTTATGGATTTGCCAATTCTGGTCGTTTTTCTCTGATTGCTTCTTCAAGTTTCATAAGTTGTTGACAGTAAACCTCTGACGTGATCGTTTGATTCTTTGGAAGCAATTCAAAATACACAACACCTTTGTAACCCCACCAAATAGACAGTATGATCTTTTTTTGGAGCAATTCTGCTTTCGATGTGGTTGGTGCTGATTCATCTTGCTTGCACCATGATCGTTTTCGCAATATGTTACTGTAAAGGACCCATTTTTCATCACCAGTTATGATTCTTTTCAAGAAAGGGTCGGTTTCATTGCGCTTAAGATACATATCGCAAATGTTGATTCCTTGTGTTAAGTGAATCTCTTTCAGTTCATGCGGTACCCACATATCCAGCTTCTTAACGAGTCCAAGACACTTTAAGTGTTTTTCAATTATTGTATGGGATACATTTAACTTCTCTGCAATTCCTCGAACAGGTATATGACGATCCTCTTCAATTATGACTTTGACTTGGTCATCATCAACTTCAGTAAGTCGACCAGAGCGTTGCTCATCTTTGAGGGAAATCTCCAGAACGAAATTTATTAAACCAATTCTGACATGTGCGCTCTGTTAAGCAGTCAATGCCATAAACTTCGCATATCTCTTTGTGAGCTTCAGCAGATTTTTTCCTTTTGCGGAAATAAAAAAGTAAAATATGCCGAAAATGTTCCTGCACTCCATTTGAAAAGGACCAACAAGTGGAAATGAAATGGAAAAAGCACGCAAAACTTGTTTCTAAAGAATTACTTTTACTAAATATGATAAGGCAAAGTACGCCACCAACACGACTAATTAAAAAAAATGAAGGTCCCTCCCTGTGAGTGAAAACCGAAATTACTTAGTTGCCAACCAATAATAATTATATTCCTGAAATGTTTCCCTTTAATGGTGTAATCTTTATTATTTGGGAAATTCATTAAAAATATAAAAAACTGTGACTGAACCAAGGGCTTTGACACTTAAATTTATTTCAAAAAGTGGAGTTAATCAATTTGGCAGTGTACGGCTAAAATATTCCAAAATGTATGATTTATAAAAATAAAATTGTAAATTGCTTATTTATTTTTTTGGGGGAAGAAAATAATTGGAGGTTAAATAGTTAATAAAAGAGATAAATAAATAATACTTGTTGTCATACTTTTATTGAATTGAATACCTTTCACCGATCTCGTCATGGTGAACTCTATTTCTAAAGATGTCAAGCAATAATCCAGGACACCTGAATAAGCCAAGTTAATATAGGGAAGGTCGTCCTTGAAAACGTGTTCTATACATTGGAAAGGAGAATTAACAACATGTCAGGGAATTGTGCTGATCTCTCGCTCTTCTAGCGGCTGTCCGGAGGTGTTGGGACAGTTAGTAAGGAGAGAGTAAGAAGCAATTATCCATTAGAAACCTGATTAACTTCTGGAAGTGTCCCAAGAACGGGCCACGCTCTCAAAGCGGATAATAGAAAAACTAAACTTCAAGATGAACTTCTAAGATCTTTCTATTATCCATACAGATTTACCATAGAGAAACATTACTTTTTTTGCATTTCTTTTTGCAAATATAGTACATCCATTTTTAATAGTTATTTATACTGTGTCCCCAAAGTGTGTCCCTCGACAGGAAAATCTGTCTTTCAGCAGGAAAATAAATAAAAAAAATAAGTGAATTAATAAATCTCCAGGTTTTATGATTAGCGCAGACGAAACCAAACAATGACCAATAGCAAAAAGGTACCACCCAACTAGACTTGAACCTTTGCTAACTAATTTCTTTTGTAACAAGACGATAGAAAGGAGAATAGAACTAGCCTAGTCTAAATTATAATTGTGTACACAAAAAATTAAAGTAACCTGCCTAATTACTTGTAAACGTACGTGCCGGATACATAAGACAACCCATCACCCATATTCGGGTTGCCAATAAGGTACAATCTACTCAGCAAGCTATGGAACGTAGCATGTTGATCCTAAAAAAGAAAGAAAGACAATATCTAGAAGATGGAGCAAGTCAGAAGCTTGAGATATCCTTTAGATAGCTGAGGGCAATGGGCTGGCCATTTAGCGAGAATGGACTAAGTGGACCTAGACAGGATAGACTGTATCCTGTCTGCAATATTCGGAGTAGGGGCAGACCATCCAGATGGCGATTTTATTGGGTTTCTTTGGAAACAATCAGCATAGACAGACAGCCTTGGTGCATATTGGGAGAGGTTTTTGCCCTAAAATGGGTCATTTTCTTTAAAAATGAATTCATTAAAAATTTCCACAAATATTGATCCTAAATCATCCTATTAATTTGAAAAGGAATAAAACCCTCTTAAAATTAAGTAGCTACCACATCATCAAAGCTCATCAGGATAGATACCACCAATTTAAGAAGTCATCAGGGTCTCAAAATTGATTGCAGCAACAAAATATTCTTCTATTTTAGAACCCAGTAATCCGAAGAAATAATTTTGCGCAGCTGTTTCATTTTAACTGTAATCTTTTTAGAGAAAAATTATTAAGAGTTCCGTTCTTGTCGAAATTGAATTTAAAATTCCGTTTTATGTTTCAATTTTCTAAAAACAAAGTTTGTCACTGGAAAGTCTGTTTATCCAAGAAACGAACTAAGTTCGTGTAAGCATCATTTTGTTTCCTTAAAAGATAATAACTAACAGATTAGGAACAGGAGCACTTACAATCATGTTTAAACAACTTTTGGTTACAATATTGAAGAAATAATAATAATAAATGTAGTTTTTATAAGACAAGGTTGATAACAAAGAGATATACAAAATGAACTATTAGTAGAAAGAGAGATATGGAGATGGGTGAAACCTTCACGGTTAAATAAATCCGAATGAAAATTATGGACGGATGAGGCTGTTCATTAGATTTAACATTTTCCTTAATTTAGCTAACTGATTATACTACAGAACTACAATCACCCATCAAAATACGATCATCAAATCTAATTATCGAATACAATTGTGTTCTGCACTCAAAAATAATGGCGAGGTCCGTGCCAAATAGTTTCAACGTTTTTACTATAGATCAACCAATAACCTGTAACTTCCTGTTAGGGCCTGAAAAATTATTCACAACGCTGCGACTGTTTCAATTTAATATTTGTTCCTTCTACCGCAAACTTGATGATATTGCGCTGAAGAACGCAGGCAACACTGCTCATTGTTTTCTCCGAGCTTTTGATTAGGGTATATAGCGATCCTACAGGGTTCGTTCAACTTACCAGCCGTGAAAGATCTCAGCAAGAGAAACGTTTATTCCCAAAGACAATAGGAGCACTTACAATCATCTGCAAAGTGACGCGTGGATTCAGGACACTCACCACGAGCCAAAATAATAAATAAAGTGATAAGTCGGCGAAGGATCTCCATCTCGTCCAGCGTTCTTTCAAAGTCCACTGATCTATCATAGTACCGCAACGCCAGTTTATAACAGGGATATCGGGTTGGGAAATCATTGCAACCATCGAAGCTCCTCCAGTGCGGCAACATCAAATTCATATTCGTTCTCTAAGATCTCGGCTTTCCAAGTAACTAAAAGAATAGCAATAACTGAGAACAGATTCTTTCAATGGGCCTTGAAAGTTTCCTGATTATCCTTAAAGAACCAAACATCAGGCAGCTTCCTTGCGAAAAATCCCATTCAACAGAGGGCTCTAACTGAATTGAAGTGGCAGTAGATTAGGTTAAAAAGCAGGACAGGACCTACGCAGCCAAAAGAGACTTATTGTTCCTTCCCCTTTTTAGATCTAGTAGAAGAAACCTCCCCTACTAAGAAGGTTGAGGACTCAAGGATCCAAAGGTTTCATAGCGCAATCACTCGATTGCAACGCAATCGAACAACAAGTGAGAGGCCGTTTCCTACTCATCCTTACACAACAGTCTGCAATAAGCTACACCTTGTACAGATGCTTTCTGAACCTACCATGCCTCGTGAATAGGCCTGTGGTCAGAAGTGGCAGTAAATAGTAGAAACCACTTTTTCTGGCTTCAGGTGATAACATATCCATCAATAATGAACGATTATTACTGGTGAAAACTGAAAACTTAAAATCTGCACGACCGGGACAGCAAGAGACAGCACAAATCATTCTACTTGACGTTTAGATCAATGTTAATAAAGGTGCATGTTAAAATATTCCATATTACTATTCAGTAATAGAAATGCACCTGATGACCTTGTACATAACCTGCAGTAACATAACCTTGCCAACTGGTTACAATTATCAGCGGGCGTCTGTTATAACATACAATAAAAGAATTGCACAAAAGTGAACAAAAAAAAAATAAAAAAAGAAATATTAATTTCACGTTTCATATTTTCTTTACTTGGAAGGTTATAACCTTGGCTAATTAGGCTATACAACTGAGAATATTATAAATATGAAAAATAGAAAATAAGAATGTTCTAAACTTTTAAACAATACACATATTGAAAAAAGAATTGCATGAACGTGCAGACAGAATGGCGTATCGTGAGAAATATCTCAAGTAGAAGATTACCATGTGTATGAATATAACAGAATACTACGTCAGAGAGGTACTTTTTTTTTACTGCATAATCCAGAGTCTGGAATGATCTTTATAGAATAACAACACCTGAAATGTGGGAAAACTGTTGGGCTAATTAAAAAAAAAAAAGATAGATAAACACGTAAAGAATGCGGTGGATATTGTTTAGGGGAACGCTTAGTTTTAGTTTAAACTTAAGTTTTTAAATTATTAAAAGTAAAATTATGAGAAGAATATGGAGGAATAGATTGTGAAATGAAAACAATACAGGAGGTTCCCCATTAGGTTAATTATATTTAGCTCTAGTTTATTTTAGGATGTGCAGGAATATTAGTTCAAAGTACTGCACATCCAGCTACTAGTAGAGTAAATAGCCTCCTCGGATTTAGTATTCAGTAAAGCCCAAGCAAACAGTAAACGTAAAAATTATAATACTTTTGGTTTTGCCTACAATAAATATAATAGAAAACATTTAAAATTATTAATTCCTCGGATTTAGATATGTAGTATAAACGTTAGTTTAATTAAGGCATGTCACAATTGTATTCCACACTCCCCCTCGTCGACAAGGTCGATGAAATAAGAGGGGATGTGTGGAGACAATTTTGCAGACCCAGGCTCCACCCTACCTTGTTAAGCAAGGTGTAGTGATTGGAAGCTATGGGTCTGCACATGTGTCATCCCAGTTCATGTAGTATAAGGAAATAAGAAGAACTATGATAGTGGGCGCTAATGACCAAGATGTCGATGCGCCGAAAAAAAAAAAAAAAAAAAAAAAAAAAAAAAAAAATACAGGAGGTTTTCGATAGGAGAATTTGGTGACTTCATCTCCAGTTTTGTAAAGTTTGAGTTGGGTAGATCTTAAAACAGCTTGGACAACTAAATTAATAAGTAGTTTTTAATCAGAATTGTCTATTAAATTATTTAATTAGAAGCTTTTGTAAATTATGATAGTTGCTTATCTCCTTTCAATCTATTACTAGAATCAATTTAGAAAAAGTTCACTTTCGTTGCTAGCTGGACCGCTTATGCATGAAACGAGTCCCTTTCCCACTGTTTCTAATATTTTGAGATCAAGTCGGCCCAGTCACTGGACAGCTTCAAGTAGAGTTTGGTTTTTCTGCCTGCAGGGAACATACTAGCGACTCAGTTTGTTCAACTTTACTTACCCTTCAGAGCAATCGTCCTTAGAGCAGGGCCTGAATCTCCTCAATATAAGTTTTCCCCATTCGTCTTGGCCTGGAGCCTTATGGTGCTATCTTCACACTCCAACACGAACGGAGGTCTTTTTCTACATCATCCAACCATCGAAGACGAGGGCGCTCTCGAATTCTTGCGCCTCCTAGTCTTGTCATTTAATAATGTTTGAGGAAAACACCCCGCAGGCAACCTCTTGCGTGTCCCAACCATCTCAATCTCCCGTTCATTATTTGGGCGACTATATTTAAACAATTTTCTAATTTTTCTTATCTCCATAAAGTACAGTTTTACGATGATAAAATCTTAAAAAAGTCCAAAGGCAACCCCGACTTATTGATAATAGTGAATAGTGCATTGCAATAACGACATTGGATCAGATTTTGATTGAACTTAATCACTACTAATTTTCACATTAATCGCTACCTGTTCTTCTGGTTAGAAAAAGACAATAACTTTGTATTAAACTCAGTTTATTTAGGACGACTTTCAAAATAAAGATATTAATAAAAAGTTAAAACAAGTTATCACCGCATTTATCTTGTATTTATATCGAGGAGTGCCCAATTTTGGAAAAAGGATGCGGCAGCATTCCAAGAAAACTTGATGGCTTCGATTTGAAAAGATTCTGCATTCCTGTAAAAACCATTCATATCAACAACACCTAATCTTCTTTTAATAATACTAGAAAAGATGTGGTTGCATAAAATATTGAGCACGGGGACTCAATTTAGGCAATTATAATGCACAAGTTTGGTTAGGTACGTTAAAAACCCAGTGATGATACGACTCATCCAGGCACTGATAGGAATTTTGAGAAGAAGTGAAGCCGAAAGTAAGAGGTATCTAATCCATGCAGAAATAACTCCTCCCCACGCCTTATCACCCATAAACATTCAGAGAAGGTAAGCCCCCCTGAGAGGATTCTACGTAGTGATTGCCTCCTCTAACATCCACGCTACATTCCCCAGAAGTTTTAAAGATTCTGTCCTAGATTAGAAGAGATTCAAGATCCCCAGCGAAATTTTAGTGAGAAATGGGAGCCAGCATTCAGGTGTTATCTCTCTGATGTACTCCCCCTTGGCATTGGCAAAATTGACCCCGAATTCGAAGTTTTTTAGTATTGGTCATAAGTCCTCCACTGGGAGAATTCGAAGAGCGGACTGGCGACAAGAATGGCAATACTTCGATTCCAGAGATTTCCCTAGAGAACCTGCAAAGCTATTAGGTGTCCTTATCAACTTCAAATTTTTCTGACGTTTGAACGGAGTTACTAAACTGAGAACCAAACTCCCAATTTCATGTCATTTAAATTTCACCTACTGACACACAAATTACTTGTTAAATACTTTTTTTAAAATGTCTAAAATATTGTAAAGATAAAAAGAATGAAAAATACAATAAGTAGCTTAAACTATAAACGAGTAAACGTGATTCAAACGTGTTATTCTAGAAGAAATCGATAAACAAACAGAAAAAAAATCGCTGAAAAAATTTACCAAATTCTGCTTTTTTGAAGGACATGTAGACTAGAAGGTCTAATGAAATCCGGCGTCGACACCCTAATTAGCCACTTTCTTTTACTAATACATTCACTAAAACAAGTTTTAATAATATAAAAGTTTAATAAAATGATGAAAAACTGTGCAATGAACTATTTAAAAACTGCTATAGCTACAGTTTGCTGCGAAAGGCGTGCCAACAGAACAAAACCTTTAAAAAGTAATAGTAAGATAGCAAATTCCATACGAGAATATAAACATTTCTGAGATTCCATTTTTGAACGTACTTTTTTTGGTGTTACTTAAATAGTGCTACTAGGAAAATTCGAAATAGAAGTTCGTTTCCGGTTTTTCTAGCGACATAACATCAATTTTCTAGGAAAAATCAAACTACAAATATTGATGGAATAACTGATGGAATTTTTTTTCAGCAAATTCCTGATAATTTTTTTCAAAATTAAGTAAAATGTTTACTAAATTATAATTAATTCAGATATGAATTAATTATAATTAAAAATTTTCTAAGAACATCCAAGGATACACTTAATTATAATAATCCTATGTCATTATAATATTTGTGGGGTATTCGACCTCCAGCATTTTTTCTTTAATACATTTTACATTTTATATTTATTATATAACGTTAATATTTAACATTAGCACATTATTAAATGGAAAATTATTTACAGAGAGATTTCAGCTTACTTTTAATCCATAAACAATGATGCGAGAACAAAGGAAACAGGAAAAAGACAAGCTCCGTAAAGTAGAAAAAAGAACCCACTGAGTCTGGTACAAAATTGCCATAGTTAGAAGTGGTGATGAAAGAGTGAATCAATCACACATTACAGGAATAATGTTTTTTTTTTTCAGTTATGCATAAAAATGATCATAATATGAAGCGAAACGTCTTGCTGCAGACAAAACGCATTGGAAGATTTTCCTGGGCCACCATCATGGTGACACATAATTATGAAAATGCGCAGGAAAATGCCTAAAGAATATGAAACCAAGGTTTATGTGTCTATCTATAAAACTTAGTACTGGGTGCAAAAAAGACAAGTATACTTAATGTAAAATAAGTAATAGTATAACTACAAAAAATGCCTTGAATAAACCCATGGCAGACCTGCGTTTTCCTGCTGTACAAATGGCACCAAAGTACCAACAATTATTGATTACACATTAAAACTGCACAAATGCTTGTGAATGAAAACTTCTCTAAGCGTCAGTTAGGGATGAAACCGAGGTGGGCGTTAGCAAATCCTTCTACGAAACCAAAGATAAAATCCACTACGAGAACAGAGGGAAGATTATGATTTTGAAAAAACTGAGCTTCAAAGATGTGGATAAGATGATAAGAATTCGCTGGATATGGGATTTAAAGTCAAGCATAGAGTAAAGCCCGACGTCAGTAAGGCTGCTTCTGATTCAGTTTACATTTACAATGTTTACTATCCTGTAATTCCATATTTTACTATATTTCTAACTCCAAAAGTGTATTTTTTTCCTCTGTACTATCTAGTTGCGACTTATTGTCTGAAAAATATGGTAATTAGTAAGAGAAAGAAAGTTTTGTGTGTACAAACCAGATTTTATACAATTTTGAATATAAATATTAATTAAAAAAATAATACAAGAAGGTATAGCAAATAGTCTAACAGAATACATTGTATTGACTCACAAAGCACGTGATACTAATGTAAATAGGCGTAATTAATTATCAATACACGAAGTTTGGAAAGCATGATTAATATTGTGCTTACGTTAATACAAGCAATTGATGGAAACAGGAACTCTGTGTACGTAGCAGTAGTGACAGTTATTTATAGCAACACGTACCAAACGGTCTAGATGATTCTTTATTCGATTAGAAAGTGAAATTTCCTATTTAAATATAAATGAATACATTTTCTATAAAAACAAAATAGGAGATGACAAAACTCTAGGCAGTAGAATGTGGTTTACAGAGAGTGAGACATGATAGGGACAAGTGTCCGTTACTAGAAACTATGTCCCGTTATCATTAAAGGTTCCAGCCAAGTGTAAGATAATTGTAAGATGGTATGTACGATCTCCAATGGTGTACCAAGCACGAAGCAACAATACCAAGTGTAAACAACATGTTTTACAACTATACACAACAACTTCCAATATATTTCGCTGGAGTTACTACAAATGTTGTGTTTAATCAGCAAAACTAGAAAAAAACCTATCTGATGATAACGCCTTTAAAAGCCATAGAAAATCTTTGTTTCAGCTGCTTAAATTCAAGTCTTGCTCAGTTTTAATAAGTTCAGCAATATGTTAATTAGATTTGGAAAATGTAACATTAGTCTCAACAGAGCGGTTCAGCCAACTGATGAATCTTTTAACTGCATCGCCGCGCAGCTAACTGATTGCAACATAAATTTATGAACAAGCACAAAAACTGCATCTATGTTCGATAACTTTGATTTTATTAAATTAATTAAAATAAATATTAGCTAAGAAATAGGTGTTTTGATCATGAACTAGAACAGTCCAATTGAATGAGATCTGTTCCTTCATCCAATGAACTGATAATATGATTATTCAAGTACCGCAAAACGCCAATCTACTATTTTCTCCGACCTCTTCTACGAGGAAATGATGCAACTGAGTCGAACTTTCACGGCAATTTCCAAATTTTGCGCACCACTAATAATGCCATATTTAAATATTGAATTTACTACCCATAAAAGAATTCTTTTGTATTTTTATTAAAGATAAAGGATGGGATTATGTGGACCAGCCCGTAACATAATTTGCATTCCGCCTTTAATGGACGATCTTGATCGCTCTAAATTGTGCAAAGTAATTAAATCGTTAAATAGTGCATATAAATTGTATATCTTTCATCAAAATGAAAAAACGCAAATTGTAAAACAATTAATTACTCACGTAAATATTATCATGAAATTTTGTTTTCACTGATGCACAAATTTCATTTATAAACGGAAATCCCCAACAACAGTTTAACTTTTTTAAGCGATTTTTAAATTACATAGATAAATAAAAAGCTAATTTATGGGCAACAATATTAATGGACATGCCGAAGATTACTAATGTGTTTCTGCCGAGTTGGGTAACCAATCTGATGGCGTAATTTTCAATCAACTTCCCATTAGATTTTTATTTGAAAGAGATGAAACATTCAATTGCTTTATTTTAAAATGTGGGCAATCAACTTTTTTGCTTTGAACTAGTTTGAGAACTTCTAGTTAATATCACATTTGGATTGAAGTTTTAATTGCTTTCTTTCAAGTATGTAAATATAGGGCATTTTATATTATTTTATATATTTTTTTTTTGGAAATTCTATGGTTTGTTTAGTAATTTAGAGAAATATGTAACTACCATTCGAAATCTATTACTAGCATTGGAAAGAAATACATTATACGAACTATTATATATGTTTTCCTGTACTGAATAAAACTACCCGTAAATTTTTAGTAATTAGCAGGAAATTTGACTACTACAAAGCCAATCAACTTAAACATAGATTCACAAAAATAAAAACAAAAGACAAAAAAAATGAGAAAGCTCAGTCCAAACAGAAAGACAATTATATTCGCTACTACTTAATTAGATGTAGGATTTATGGAGGAACTAGGAATATAAATTCTTGTACATCTCATCTTATTGGCAGATATAATTAAATGTGGCCAATTAAACTGGAAGTTAGATGGCTTTATCTATTGATAACTATGCTCTTAGATTGTGCTGATAAGTAAGAAGTGCAAAGATCGGTCTTAATGGAGAGTGGGACAGAAGAAATGTTACTGTATTCCCTTGATTTATCAGCAAGTAACAGTGACTAGTTTTCTATACACATTTACTTATTGTACAAGTGATCAATATTAAACTTTTTCTGCAATTGTTTAAAAAAAAAAATATGAAGAAAATCTGTAAACTTTGACGAAAAATATATCCGATGAGGATTACTTAAGTAATTGAATTTCATAAATTTGTTGGGAATAATAACTTGGGTAAAATTAATTGAGAAGGTACGATTAAATTGTAGACAAAATATAATGAATGAGGAATCCGCAATTGGGAGCGGTTTCAAACTGTTTTAAATATTTACGTACTATCTCACACATCTCAGATATATGCGACATAAATAACTGTTGTTATTATTTATAAATATTCCAACAGCTGTATTTCTTGTTCTTTCAACGAACTATTTCAAAATAGAATAATTTCTTTAAAATAAATTTTAATAAACTATTTCACGTTTGAAAAATTCTAAGTTTTTATATTTTAGGCAATAAAAGAAAGCAGATAGTTTGTGATCTCTCGAACGCAGAAGTGTTTATCCCACTCTAAACGAAGTATCTGGGCGGAAATTAACACACCTTGGTTAAGCAGGTGTGCTACGGTACAGGAAAGTTTGGAGTACATTTAAAGCAAGCAGTATATAGTACCCGACTATTGTGCCAAGGTTTCCTTGCGTACTAATACCACAGATAGGCTGGTATGAAAAAACATACTTGAGTCTATGTGGCACCTTTTTGGACATAAATATCTTCTTGAATCGTATCGTTTCTATTCTAATGGAAACTTTGCCATGTCTAGCCCAGTATTTATAAAGAGATTTAGTAAAGAGTAATGCAATAAATTGATGGAAAACTACTAGCAAACACCCAACACATTTCAATATACAATCGAATTCCTTCTCTCCTTGAATTCGTCCACTTGCATGATTATAATCATTAGCCAAATTAGTACTTTTTTGATATTCTCACGAGTTTTGGTAACTAAGGTAAAAGATGGCGGAGACTTATTCCCCTTTTTAATGAAGATGTTTATCTAATCTGATTCCTTGCACCAAATATTCACAGTTCTTGTGGGCAGCATCGTTTTCTATGAATCCTCGCGTTATCATGGCTTTCGATTCCTGAATAATTCCGCTACCTCGAGGCCTTCCTCTATCTTTTGAAAGAAGTTCCTCCCTCATGAAGTCTAAGCACGCCCTGTTCTAGGTACTCATAAAATCAACATTATAGAGCTTTCTTTATTTCGAAGTTGTTGTTTTTACCACAAACACTCCCTCACAACAAACCATTTTTAAAACATTTCTCGTTTTTGTCTAGAAATTTCTCAATTTTACAACTCACAGCCTGTACATACATGAATATGGTAGAATCAGTATCAGAGATAGAGAGTATTTTGGACAAAGTTGCTGCCATATTTCACTTCATATGACCATCTACTGCTCTCAAAGTGCAGTAAGAGCACTTACAGTAACAGATTTTAGCTCAAAAATGAGAAAATGCATGAAGTTACAATTGGCTAATATCATCTAGCTACTGCATTTAGGAACTGAAACTAAGATTAAATGCTCTTTTGGTCAAAATCGATGAACTGGTAGTGCCACATTTAATCGAATTTTAATTCATGCATCTACGATAGCTCTAATAGTAGAGTACTATCAGACCAAATCTCCATCAATGCACGTAGCTCCCAAATATTGTTCAACACTTCCTTACCTCTATGTTTCAGAAGGCACAACACAACTAAA
Organism: Rhodnius prolixus; assembly: GCF_049639745.1. Taxonomy (NCBI): domain Eukaryota; kingdom Metazoa; phylum Arthropoda; class Insecta; order Hemiptera; family Reduviidae; genus Rhodnius; species Rhodnius prolixus. The sequence goes on from NW_027411592.1 coordinate 22,223,478, forward strand.
TCTAATCTAGATTTTTTTAGGGCTTTTATAACCTCATTTTCTTTTAAAAGAATGCCCTAAACATTCCACGTACACACGACTGCTTTACATTAATCCGCCCGGATTCTTTACTTGTTTAAGGAAATCTCAGAGAAGAAGTCTCAGTGAGAATATGTTCCTCGAGATTTATAAAGTCTTTGTAAATTGTTCTTACAATAATTAAGTACCTCTAAAATCAATCCAATCACGTTATTGGGAACTATGCAGTTGTTAGCCGTGCAGATGAGAATATATTTTGCTGTTGTTTGTACAAAGAATGTCCTCTCACTACCGTAATATATTTATATAGATATATATAATATATCTGATATGGGCCATTGTCCAGTTGAACAATGGTGGCCGTTATCTAACTGATGACACAATAACGCCAGCTGGACAAGCTGGGCTATCCGGATATTAAGGCGATGTAAACGCACATCATGTTTGGCCACACGACTCTGCTAAGATATAACAAACTGGCACCCTATATTCTAATAAAATGTTTGCATTTAACGGTTCTCAAGCAACATTCTATTGGTTTGCGGACATCAACAAGACAGAAATGTTATATACATCTTGTATAACAAGAATTTCGTAAATGCTAAAGGATAGAGAATAGCTGCCGGTTAAGGAACACCTTAATTAGCAATAAATTGTGTATTCAGATTTAATAATAAAAGTTTTATTTTAGAATAAAAAATAAAGATAAAAACTTTTAATTTTTCCATTCCATATAACAGGCGATGAAGACATTACTAAAATATTCTAAAGAGAAACGTGCCTATGAATAAAGTTATCTACATTAACTAAAATTATCTGACTTAACTATAACTAAATCGCTTAACACTAATAAAATACTATCGAATGACACGAAGAACAAAGAACTCTATTCAAGTTAGATGTTTCTTTTAAAAATGAAGTCTCCAAAACATTTCTCAAGCATTGATTGTTCTGAAATGGCGTTTTTATTAGAAAGCCAGAAATTCAGCATAATAGAGAAATCTAAAGGTAAAATTTGGAAATCTGGGCCGAAAATTCGCTGCAGAATTTTCCTTTCAAAAACCAGGAGGCCTCTCTTATCTGTTTTAGATGTCGTCCAAATTTCAGAGCTCTATGTCAAGACTGGGCGGATCAGGGTGCTATATAATCGCAGCTTCGTCTGCCATGATATAAAGTGACTTCCCAGATGCTTACGAAGCCCAAAGTAGCGTCTGTTAGCAGCTACAATCGCTTCGCCTTATTTCGGCTGACACGTCATTATCTTCGTTCACCAGGGATCCCCAGATAAACGAACTCGTTCACTTTTTCAAATGTGTAGCAGCCCGTCTAATGTGGATGTTTCCTTAGAAGGCTTTGTCCTGAGGTTAGTGAAGTTCCCTAATTTTTCAGCGACTCACTTTTTTAAAAGCTCCCATACGAGATTCTATAAGAGATGCGGTAAAAAATAAGTTCATGGCCTCACAGACCGCACTAGTTTATAAAATAGGACAGAGCTGAGTAAGTGACCAGAAATTATTACCTTCCGCTTCATTTTCATGGTTTCTTGGCCCTCTTGAACGATATAGTTTTAACAAAAATCTTAATTCAGTATTATTATAATTGCTACTGAAAAGTAGCAGGAGCATTCCGGATCTGTTCTCAGAGAATCCTTCATGTTGAAAGGAGTAATGCAACTTAAGTGAAGTAAAAACACTAAAATATTCATTTGAAGTAACAGATAGTAAAGGAAAGAGAGGGACAGCAAAAAGCGTAAAAGTGAGTTGGTCAACTCGTTAGAACTTACTGACCAGTCAATCAACAAGTGAAACAGGATCCATCTTTAATTGACCTACTTACATCTACATCCATGACAAGTTATTTATAATGTTTTAATATAAAATATTATCCCCATCTTTCATTAGCAGTCAATACATTAATACAAACATTTTATAAATATTATCAAAATATTTATATTTTATTTAATTAATATATATGTATACAGATATAAAAAAAGTATTATAGAAGACTGAAAAGAGTTCATTTTCTAAATGGTTAATACGATGTTGAGCTTAAGACGGTTTGTTTTTTATTTTGAATTTCGATTGTGGGAATCGATTGAAGAATGCAAGAGAAAAAGTTGCCAAATTACTAGCACAAATTTTGTTGGAAAAAGTTTGACAATTTTTAGCTAATTAAAAAAAAAAAGTAAATTTTAGAATATGGAGAAAAAGATCTAAGAAAAAAATAATTAATAAATCATATAATTTCTCAAAAACGTTTGCCACGAATTTTATTAAAGCTTGTAATGGTTTAGTACGTTCGGAGTGCAACAGTTTATCACAAACTGCCGCCTACATTGTGTCACTTAACTTTAGGAATGTTATTGTCATACTTGGAAAGATTGTCCCTGTTTGTGTTATTTTTAAATCCCCAGCGTTCAGATTCCTTACATTCTCCATGCACATTGTATACACGCTGATTGATGGCCCTTTCTTGAACTTTATGCTCACGTTAAACAAAAACCAAAAAAATTTTAAAAACTGTATATCGTACAAAAATTCTGAAAATAGGATCTTCACTGAAAAGAAATGCAAGCTGTGTAAGCTACCAGTTTAGTTTAGGCTTAGCAATAATGAAAATTTGTCACAGACAATCCTGTAACTGCGTTCAATAAAAAATCATCCCAAATATTGTAATTGTTAATCCAAATATTTCATGATAGTCACATTAAATTGTCCCAATTAAAATTTAAGTGCAATGATAAATAGGAACATGTAAGATAATTTACTGGACATAAGAGCCAAGGTTAAGTTCAATAGTCCGTTAATTTCCCCGTCGAATTTACATAGACCGTTCTGCTTGAGAGAATAAAGGACGAACCAGTAACCCGACCAAGGAAGGCTTCCTACTGTTACTTTATGCTGTAGTAGCTTACAATGTAATAAACAGAATTTAGAGGATAGAAATCAAAGGACTTCCTGGCAGGATTAGTTTAAAATTTGAAGAAATTAGATGTGAACACAGTATCAATATCGAATTAATGTACATTATATTGTGTAACTAATAAAATGGCTAGCACAGCTCTGAAGATGACGTAGTCTCCTGATCGAAAGCTTGGCTGAAAATAAATATAAAATTACGACTAAAAATTGGAAATATTTTTTCTTTTTTTTGGATCAAAAACCAAACTTTTGAGTCACCAAAAACTGTGAGCAGTATTTGTTTATTTAATTGTTTTATCTCTCTTAACAATACAAACTGCTTTACTTTAACTTTCAACTCTCTCGGTTTTTCATATTCAGAAGTTTATTAGATTTATTTAGAGAACTCCTTCTTTAAATTTTTCAAATCGTAGTTTCTTCTCAAAACTCTTCAAGTAAAAATTTTACTAAACGAAATTAGACTAGGAAGTGTCTCTTAACAATACCAACAGAAGAACCTGTTTTTGTTAACTAATATTACTATTGGGATACTTGCATTATTATTATTGTTATTATTATTATGAATATATAGTTTTCGTGACCGTAAATTGTTAAACTTAGGATGGAAGATTTGCGAGGAATCGGTCAAATAAAACAACTCGTCTCTTTGCCAACGTTTCGACAAATATATTGTCCTCTTCAGGGCGTGGCTATGCGGGTTGGTTGAGTTACAGAAACTACTCAGTATTTGTAATATCCAGGCCCTGAAGAGGACAATATATTTGTCGAAACGTTGGCAAAGAGACGAGTTGTTTTATTTGACCGATTCCTCGCAAATCTTCCATCTTAAGTTATTATTATTATTTTTTTTTTTTCAGGAGGTAAGATGTAAGTAAATGTGTGGACCAGAAATAGAAATTAGTTCCTATTCTACCTAATACAATGCCATCCATTCCTTCTTCGTTATTGCCTCCTTCCGGCTGACCGACATGAGCAAATAACACGCCTTAAATCAAAATAACTCTGAAGTGACAGTAAAAAGTTGAGGCTAGATGAAGTATTAGCGAGATTAAGAGATACAATGCTACAAGCTGGCTTGCTCTTACTAGAATAGAGAAGATCGAGCACCATCTGATGAAGTAAGAAACGCCATTCCTTCAATACCATATCCTACGAAGGGTTCAGCCGAATGTACAGAAGGGTATAGCCACTTAGGCGGGTTTGTTAAAGTGGTTAAAAAAATATATTAATAGTAAAGCATGAGCCTGCGACAGTTAATTTGGAAGTTGGACGTTAAGCCCAGCCCTGAAAAACTAGGCGATTACTTTACTTTTTTTTTATTAAAGGGGGAGACATACACGAGCCAATCGTTTAAGATTAACAGCTCTTTTATACCATTCATCTCGTACAAATTCTCTCTAAATCTTCGTTATCATTTCAAAAGCCCTGTAATGCAACTGAGAGAAAGAGAAAGAATGAACAAAAAAACTCAATGAACCAAAATTATAATTGGAGTAGAAATTTTGTAGAAGAGAGAGTTTGGCATCAATGTCAAAAAAGAAAAACAGGTAAAAGTCAACAATACTGGGGAAAAACTTAAGGAAAAAAAAAATCAGAAGAATGTACAGCTGCTGTGATTTGTCCCCTTGGCCAAAACCTTTTATAACCGCACTGAATTCCTAACCATACTGTCCTGGAAGCTTAAAGGGAAGGGAAACAAAAAAAAATAAATAAAAGATCTGCACACACATTGTCCTCTGCCCGTACAAGTGAACATGCGGCGAACATTTAGAGAGAGAACCGCCTGGTGAAACTCAGCTATTTACAAGATCTAAGCGCCTAAGTATGTATTTATGAATGTTTTATATACACATATACGATATATAATGTGTGCACCATCGTCTTTCCAGTTTCACTAACACCTTGCGAATGCAAGTGCACCTCTCACTGCAAATGCATTTCTAGTTTCAGCCTCTCATATCCAGAATATAAGTTCATAGATTTTAATTAACATAAATATTTGAAAATGAGCAGATATTATCTATTAATATATAAATCTTGCAATTACTAGTTTACAAACTTTATATAGGAATTATTTCAATATAAATTGTTCGCTATGTTTAGAAAGTTTAAATATAGCTGACAAATATAAGGAGAACATTATACTCTCTCCATTGTAAGAAATTAAATTTGTGAAATGGCTAACAAGCAGAGAAATTAGCTCTATCTTATCTATTTAAAAAAAAAATTCATATTAATTTTTCCAATTAAATAATTAATGTAAGGATAGATTGAAATTTAATACACTCCATTGAAAAGTGAACAACTGTCATGGAACAAACCAAATAACTCCCCCACGACAAGCAAGACAAAGATCCCTCTAGCCCAGGGGTCGGCAACCTATTTTAAGTAGAGAGCCATTTCTTCTTAAATAATTTTAATAAATCTTACCAAGAGCCGCAAGGATGATAATTTGAGTAAAATTCTGTAGTTCATTTGTATTCACAAATTATTATTTTATGATATTTAATAACATTTAAATGCTTTTCTAGTATTAACCATTAAATAAAATCCAAGGCCTAAGACCGGGAATCGAACCCAGTACCACAATACATATTAGCTTCGCAGGCCCCGCCTCTGAACCGCTCGGCTACCGTGGCGCCTCAGTCTTTAGTAACTTAGAAGTGTTATATTGGATTGGAATCAGTAAACTTTGGGGATGTCGAAAAAAGATTCATTCAGTCACTTTGTAAGTAGAGTGGGAACTCTAATATGGATTGGAAGATGCGAAATAAGGTCTGGACTTAGGTATTTAACTAGCTTATTCCTTCAGGAGTTCTTCGTGCCAATGAAGTATTTAATCAGCGTAGGCGTATGAAGTCGACATCTGTTCTGTACCATGTTCCATTAAAGTTAAAGTAAATTCTAGCAAAAAAGGTTCAATTCCTAAAGATTCAATAAAATTGCACATTTTAGGAATTGTTTCTAATTTTTAACAGTTTCTGTGTAAAATAATAAATTGAATTAAAGTAATAAAGAATGTATCACCTATCAGCAGATAAAACTATGAATATCCAATCATCCAGTCCTAGAGATGCTCTCCCTTTACCTTTAACTGAAGTTAATAAAAGGACATTCTAAGAGAAATTAACTAAAGATAATTAAGAAGATATCTTGAAGCTAATAAAACAGGAGTGTATGAAAAGTATTAAGATTACTTGAAGGGAAGATTAGTTTTAGGGTTCCATACGAAGTTACCATTAGAACCAAAACTCGACTGAGCAAGAAAATGCCCGCATAATATTGCGACCGTTCAAGGGATTTGTAGAAGACGTAAGTAAATACCAAGATGTGGTCGCATTAGTTTAGTTTTTGGTTTTTTCATTCGACCAGATTTTGAATTACTACCGATTACTTAAGTATGAATAAAATGATAAATTTCATTATGGGAAAAAAATGATTATGTATAAACGTTCACATTAGCATAAAATAAAATCGGTCCTAAATAAACAACTAATTCGGGCCAAAAAAGAGGAAATCTAATCCAAACAGTGAGCTTGATATTCATTAGAGAATAATAATCTAAGTCCACGAAATGTGGCCAAAATAAGCAATAAAACCAAAAAGTAACAATGAAAAATCTAAGAATAAAATGAGCGCCAACTTTTTTAAAAAGAAATTAAAGGTTGATTGGTGACGTGACGAGTAAAATCGATTCTTTTAATAGATTTCTCTTTCGTTCAAGTTTTATTAAAAAATCGTTTTTAGTGAACAATTTAGTGAAATTATCTTAATAGCAAAGAAATGATTTTCTAAGTGTAATTACATACATCCCATCATTTTTTTAAGGCTACTTTCTTAATTATTACAAATTTGATAATTTCAAATCAATTGCAAAAAAACTAATTTCCAGTAGCAATTACTTTTTAGCGAGTGGATATCCAAGCAATTTCAAAATAAAATATAATAATACAAACTGCAAAAAAGGTGTTTAGCGCCAATGGAGTGCAACTACTTGAATGCAGCACATGCAGCCGAATGGTGGTTGTCAGCAGCCATGCTTTACCGGTTGCAGGTTGCAGCCAGTCAGCTTGAAATTTATGGGCCAAAAACCTGTCTGTCTGCACACCTTCTCCAACTCAACAATAACGCGTTCAACTCTCTTTTCTAAAGAGCTATTTCTTTTTCTTTCTTCAGGATAATTTTTCCTTTATTTCTTGATTGTTCGTCTCGAATATGTGAGCGATATGTTATGATTAAGGAACGGATTTTTATGTATTTAAAAATGCCAAATATTTAATTAAAATATGCATTTATTTTCGTCAATTATGTGGAAAATATGTGATTTTCTTAAAATATTTTCTGGAATATTTAAGTAAAATGGACATTTTTTTTTATGAAAATGGATTTTGGGGGGGGGGGGCAAGTTATAATTATTTATACAACAAAGAACATTTTTACTATTTATAAAAAGATGTGTTAAATTTTCAATTTTGTAAACTTCACTCTTCGAAATTGTTTGCAACCACATGAAATTTCAAATGTTGGAACGTAAAGTGACGACGATCTGGGCGTAAGATGGACTTGTAACGACTAAAATCCTTTGAAATGAGGATTTTTAAGTTTGTGGAAAGGGATAGCTGCTCTAACCAAAGCCCGACACAGATCTGTACTCAGAGTAGACTTACTTGATGATGGAGATGTAAGGAAGGCTTGATAGGACGTCCTCTCTTTCTTTCTGTTTTTATTCTCTATGTGCGATCCAGTGGCAATATGTTGGGTGACTTGGGAACGTTGAGAGCAAGAAACGCGCTTGTCACAAGCTGTGCAGTACAAAATGTCTCCATCACTTCGAAAAAGTTCTGCTGGAAACTCGCGAAGATATTTAGCAACCAGTTGTTTGTTTGAGGCCGATGTTCGTGGCATTTCACCCAAAAAAGAATACACTAAGTGACCGAACGAAATGAATTGGACACTTCAACGAACGAGCTGAAAGAACAGACAACGTCAGACAACTTCAAAGAACTAACAAGTGCCCGTCACTGTTTAGCAGCATTTTGTGTAAATTACAATAACCATTGCACCCACTGTGATTCACAGCCCTACAACAGTCTGTGGTTCACAGTTCCTGTCAACCACCTCCCAAATATGAAAATATGCCCAAAATGAAAAATATGAAAAAATATGTACATATTTTGATTAAATATGTAGAAATATTTATTTATTTTAATCAAATATGTATAAATATGCGATAACAACCAAATATGTGGAAATATGTGAAATAAAAGTAGACTCAAACGGCTTAAAAAGTGTCAGTATGAATACTTCTAGTTGAAAAACGTCTGTAAATTGCCTAGAAAAAAATATGTAAATACATACGAATCCGTTCCCTAGTTATGATCATGAAATGTTTTTAAACAATAATATTGTCCAAGAAACATGAATCAGAATCTCCACAATAAATCCTTGTAATTCACTTTTGTGACATCAAATAACTTTTGGAGGTAATTAACAAACAAAATCTCACAATTTAAACTGCAATATAGTCAGCAATAAAACTTTGAATCTACATTTATTCTGATCACGAGCCTCATTTAACACATTTTAATATAAATAAAAATATTACCTTAAAAGATTCAAAGTTTGTCTGAGTTGACAAGTTTATTGTATTTCTTTATTAATTATACTCTTATTGCCCAAATCATGCTCTTAAACGGTTATTTCAAAATTGGACTAAAGGTCGATAATTTAGTGTAATCACCAACTACTGACTTACTAATATTCTTTTAGGTACATGGTAACATTGTTTAGGACTAACTTCGAATTAAAATATTCATGGTGGTTCATTCAAGGTGAGTCTAAAAGAAGAATCGAATTCTAGACGTCACACCGTAACTTACCTCTTATGAATTCTATTTTATGTTTGTAAGTAATTAATTTTTAAGACAAATTGTTGAAAATATGTTTCAATTCCTTTCCTAAAATTATCTGCAAAACTACTTTATGATTTATGCGTGCTTAATACATTTCCAGATTTTCAGATTTAAATCGTAACTCTTACCACTCAAATTACAATTAATAATTCAAAAAGCAATACTGTGAGTCAAGGCAGGGATTAGCTCAGTTAGCCTTGGACTCCTAAGCGACAATCTCGCGTTCGGGTTCAGCTTCCATTACAGTTTATTCTTCTTAAGAGCCTCTAGGTCATAACTGGTACAAACTTTAGGAAGAAATTATCGTGTCATATAGTTATCCGCACAGAATTTGGATATATTAATATGGAAATACAGAAGAAAAGTATTTAATGAGATAAAACGAATCCTCCTTACAAAGGTACGATTTATTTTCAGTTAGGAACGGAGGATTCTGTAGTTAAGAGAACGGGATTTTCAAGCAAATATTTGTACATTTATTGTTAATCTATTAGAAATATTAAACGTACCAAAATCAAAATTCTCATTAAAAATAGTTAAATGGTTATTTGAAAACAATAACAACTTCTCAATTGAACATTGAGGGATCTAATAATTAGACTAGCAATCATGTTCAGTAGTAGGGTGAAGGGACCAGTAATTGACTGCTTAAGAAAAAATTCAAGTTTAAGATAGAATATCTTCCGTTATTTTGGCTCCAGGTGTAGGTTGTAAATTTGTACCGCACCAGTAGGATGTATTGTATTTTATTAATATTTTAAAAGCAGTAAATTCGATCTTTATGTCAACCAAAAATGATGACCCAGTAATTGACATACCGAATTTTCGGTGGAACCAGTGTTTGACATGGGGTGGGACCAGTAATTGACATACAAATATATTCATGAAACGACATAAGGTATGCATTCAAAATCACTTTTAAATCTAAATAAATCACTTAAATCACCCAAATCACTTTTTCAATTGGATTTATAACAAAAATCGGTCTTATTCATAATTAATTACAATCAGTTTTTAAATAGGCAAACCTAAATAATCTAATATTTTTTTCAACGTTACCCTTTTTTATGCAGTTTTTGACGATCAACCCTTACACAACTGTCCTACCGGACAGTTTTAATTAAGTCCAATCCAAGACAGGTAATTTGAAGAACAGCCCTTACTTTCATTAGTACCAAGGAGATATTAGCTAACATACTAGTTAGATCGTACACAATGTCTTTCGGCTCGCTTTTATCTCTTTCTCTCAACTCTTCCGCTCTCTTATCCTTTCAAGTTTCCGCTAAATATTTTGTTACTTAAACCTTTTTTTGGGAACGTTTTTGGTTCTCACTTTACCAAACTAACCTCTCTACTTCCGATTAGACTATGTGGTCACATCCTTGTTTTATCCATTCCGCCTATAACGCTGCTACCGATGGCATCTACGCGTTTTTGTGTTCGAGTTGTTGGTGCTTTCTAGTGAACCAAATTTCTCCTACGCTTCCCTTCTTTTGGAGCGCTTCGCTAATATTTTCCACAATCTGTGCTGCCAGTGTCATTTGCTTCGAAACCAAACTATCTGAATGTAATTCATTCTTACTTTCTGCATTTATTCAGTATTTTATTGTTTATTATTACTGAGTTACCTCTTGGGCACATGTATATTATACATTGTGTGCACGTTCATCGCGTCCCGCCACAGGTTGTAAGCATTCGCACTTATAACAGTAATAAATAAATGAAACGTCAATGAAAAAAAAAAACTAGATTAAAAAATATATATCTGTTATTGACTCTTTAACGTGGAAAAAATAGGTATTAAAATACACATACCAACAAATAAACCACTGATATTCACATAACTAGGTAACCAATTGACAAAAATATGTGTTACTAAAATAGGCACACCATAAAAGAAAAAATGAATGAAAAAACAAAATATTCTTTCGGAATACATAGGAAATGAACATCATAATATATCTTATGTAATTGATAATTAGCCACTTGAAATTACAAGCCATTTGAAAACCTCACACATCAACGGTTTTATTAAATTGGTAACGTTCTCCATAAAGTAGTATAGGGCGATCCAACCTTCACGTCTTTGGGAATTAAAAATGGTTTTCATACCGATTTCATTTTTTTTAAATACAGTTTAGCCTATTTAGCCTATGGGATGCTATATATTCGTCTTCGGTCAACATGTCTGTCAATTGGTAAATACAATAGAACTTACAATCTTTTTTATGTTATTAATGTGTAACATCACAAAGTCACCAACTTCTCCACGTATATTTGATTTCGCACCTCGTACTTCTCTTGAGGGAGCTTCATTTTTCCTCTGGTCATTTTCTTTGATGGAATTCTATGGTTTAGCCATTTCCTCCCTTTCTTCTTTGTCATGTGGCTAGGACCCAAAACTGAAGGAGAATGATAGATTTTCCAACTCCGATAAGTGGGCGTCGTTTTTATCAATCACGTTGGCCTCGGAAGCTGTTCGGCGATCACGATTATTCCAGTTTGTTGTTCATACATTGTTGTTCTCTTCAGAATAATCATTCTGCATGCCCTCTTGAAATAAGGCGTACATTTGCTAATTCATTAATTTAAACATATTTTATATTGCCGATTTTTATCAATGATTTTATTTTACAATGATTGAATTTTTAATTATAATAAAATTTATCAACCTATCTTACCATTTTCCCAGGAAGTCAATCACTGGTTTCAAAAAAAAAGCTGTAGGACTAGTAATTGACATACATGTCAATTACTGGGCAAATTGCCTTTTCAAGGACCAGTGATTGACAGCCCCATTTTAATCCTCAATGCTTCTTATAATTAAAAAAAAAACTACATAAATGAACTCTACAAGTAATACTAATTATAACAGAACATTGATAACCACACGAATATATGAACAAATAAACGAAAAATAAGAAAAAAGGAAAATTATTTTCTTATCAATCCTCCTTAGCAACGGCTTGTTTTTTCCTTGATTTTGAACTTTTAACACAAATAACCTTCCACTGATACCAAGGAACCTTCCAATAATTAATATTTTTCTGGAACTGCTGCCCAAAGGCTTCTCAATAACGAAATTGAAAGAATCACCACTAAAAACGGCTCATATCCCTTATAATGCCAGTTTATTTCTGGTATGTCAATTACTGGTGCCCAGTCAATTACTGGTCCCTTCACCCTACACTTCCAAAAAACAATAATCTTGTTAAATGACAAATAAAAGATTATTGGAACTATTATACTCATGAAATCATAACGTAACCTCTAAATTCTTTAGCTGAAGAGGAAACAGCATCTAGTCCCGTGGGACGCACCAACATTTTACATTCATAGGATTATAGCTCACCATCCAGTTATGGAAAGAAGTCTCCAACGAGAGAACAGACTGCATTCAACTGAAAAAGGCTCCGGTTGCACTGAATGACGCTTTTTATTTGAATTTAAAAAACGTTTTGCACAAAAGAGATTATAGATTCATTTTATTTCGAAGTTTTTTGAAATTTTCCCCAACAATATACTTTAAATATGTTTAAAATCATAAATTTCAGAGAGAATGCCTAATTCCGGAAGTTTAATTACACATTGGGTTCAGATGAATACGTATTTATTTAAAAGTCACGCTCGAGAAAAAGAAATAAAAAGGCTACCCTTGAATGAAGCCTCCACCTTAGAATGGATGAAGGCCAAACCTGGCGCTTCTTCCACAAATGGTTTAACCACATCCAGAAATTACCTTCATTTAAAATTGTACAAGCATATTTTAAATTCAATAGTCTATATCTTAGGTTTTTCACCATTTCTCTCCGTATCAATTGATTGTTTCTCGTGTAGAACACAAAATCGTAGAAGGTTCTCAGGTTTGTACTTATGAGTTTCGTTGTGTTACATCGAAGTTGATAATCATAGATGTGGATGGAAGGCCAAACGTTTCCTGGTGAACCATGAAGAACTATGATCTCAGTTGTTAGTCGTTTTGTTATGCACTTTCTTATAAGTTAACAATGCAAATAACAATTAGAGGTGATAGATATAAAACAATGAGAGAAGGTTCACGACACAACAGTGATGCCAGTTTGGATTCTTGATTAGGTTCGACGACATCTCCTGCTATTGTTCACTCCCTCCGCGCTGAACACAATACCTCTAGCCGTGCATGTGTACAAACCCACCACTGAGCTACTGACTGCCTTTCCTCGTCTTTCTCATAGAACTCTAAATAAATATCTAAACTGAAAGCGTTCTTGAATTTACGAACAGAAAATAGAAACGATTTTAGTAATACACTAAACAGTTAATTAGTAAACAGAAATCTCTATTGGTAATAATTTGCACCTAATTTTAAGGAAGAATTAGATGCTATAAAAAAGTACAAGATGTGATTGCTGGTTAATGTCATCAAGACCAAGTACAGCCAGTAGATGCCTGTAGAGGAGATGCATTGTTGGAAGTAACAGGTTATTAGGAAGTATTACGAAGAAATAGGCTTTTGAAAAGTTTAAGGTTTTTAGCCCTTAGGATCCCGTATTAACTCCTGAAACAACATGTTCCATGGAATAATATTGGCTTAAAACATAAGTTATTATGGGTAACAACAGAAGTTTAGATCAAAATAAGTAAATGGATAATACATAAAATAACTTTCTTTAAACTACACTGACAGAACCAATCTTGAGGTGCGGTTCCGAGTGATGAACTCTTAATGAACTAGATGAAAAACGAATTTTCTTAAGAAAGATATTAAGGAGAATTTTCAGGCATCTTAAGAAGGAAAATACTAAAGAATCTTACAATTTTATCATCTTACAAATTATCTTATAATTATGGAATACAAGGAACTATCCTTTCTATAATAGACACAATTTTGGCAGGTTGATATGGGCAGGTTAGGCACATTGCTAAGATCGCATTTGGCAGGACTAAAATAAAATTGCTATACCAGATGCAAGATCGGCGGATGAACGTGAAGACTGGTGAAAATTATAGGTGAAGGTCAAAAAAACAAAAAGGCTTGACTAAAGTCGTAACGTCGATAAGAAGAATGCACATCAGGGTTTCATAGAAAGGAAGTGATAAGAAACACAAGTCCTTTTCTAGGATAAAGAAGTACATACATTAAAGGACTCTCAAGATGCCTGGTCTAGAAGCTAGACAGAGCAACTGCAAGTTCAGCTGGATATCGCCAAACCCAATTGGTACAAAGACGCATTACTGGAGACTTTTTTTTAAAAAAAGAATTAAACAAAAAATGTAACTTGCAAAATCGACTTCATTAGTATGAGTAATAAAGTGGAAGGCATATTAATATTGAAAGAATTTCATTGAAACTTACAAAATATCAGCCACAAAACTGAAAGTATTAAGAAAGACCATGTGATCAACGCAATACGTTATCAAAAAACAACTTTAAAAGAGAACCAAGCGACTTTCTAGAAAAGAACAAGCTATGCATAAAAGTCAGTTACAGTACTAAACTACAACATTACAAGTAAATATCAAATAATAATTAAAATATATTAACGACATCATAAAAACAACGTAGAAAGAAACTAGGTACTCTAAATGAACTTTCTTTCTGGGTAGAATAGTAGTAGAACAGAAAAATACATCAACTAAAAAGACTAGCAGTTAGATGGAACAGTAACAGTAGTGGGGTAAGTTAATAATAAATATGGTGATACAATATTTAGTTGTAAAATAGTGGGCGACAATTGTGCGGGCGTCCCAACTTATTTGGGAAATTAGGGTTAGTGGCTCTAACGGTAGTAATGCGGGCAAGCCTACCTAACTTTACAGTTAAATTGATAGTTTTCACCAATGAAAGAACAACCATTTATCAATGTCGTCTTATTTAAATAAATCGTTCAGATGTTAAAAAAAATAAATAATTGATTATGTTCTATTATCAATTCGAGATAGATTCAAGAAAAGAGAAAAAATGAAGTTAATGTGACACTTTTCTTCCATAAATTTAATGAAAACTAATTAATTTGAAAAAAATAATCTTAATCATACTCAATTCTTAAACTAAAAAGTTCATCAACAGTTTGACAAAATAAGTGATATTGTCTCGCCAAATTATAACTTGCTTCCGAAATTGAACAAACCCATCCAGCTTGCCAAAAACATTTTGTATATAACTCCTACTACATAGACTGTTTTGATATAAAAACAAGTATAACTAATTACACGACAACAAAATGAATCTTTAGGTGGAAATTGTTATTAAATGTTTTCAAAGATTTGATTTAATTAAACAGTCAGAGGGAAGTTTGAAAATGAAGTCCACCAGTTCATCGAAAGTTTTTCTATTCTTTAGAATGCTAAGGTTAGTTAAGTTAGCCGACAATAGATTTCTTAAATTTTTAAAAAGCAGGTCTCTGTTGGGTGCGAATTTGGAGCAGATCACGACAATGTGCTCCATGTCTTCTGGACAGTCACAAAGAGGAGAGGATGTCTCTTCACCTACTATATGCGGATATTTCTTACATAAATAATGATCACTGCGCAGTCTATTGACATGGAGACATACTGTTCAGAATATAATCCATCGCGGAACCAAGGTTTATGACCTACTTTAGGGGACTAACGATTTATAAAATTGCCCCTTAGGAGATTCTGAGTAAGTTCTTTGCCACTTTTCGTTTATCTTCTTCCTATTAAAGCCTTTAAAATCAGAATGAGGCAGAGACACCGATAGTAACGGGACCGTTCAATGCAGCTTGTTTCGCCAGTATATCGAACCTCGACTTGGCTTGGATTGGATTATATACCCGCAGTAAATAAGGTGTGCAAAAAGTAAAGTTAAATGAGAATTCAATTAGATTATTTATTTTGTGCTCCTTATTATCAGTGATTCCTTTCAAAGAGACTGGAAGAGCTGTCTTGGAATTAAGTAAAAACTATTTCGTGTTTTCTTATTTAAAATAATTAAATTTTCCGTTAATTATATTCGTCGCAGCGCGCATGTTTATTCTATTTTTGACAAGTTTCAAATTTTGGTCCATCATTGGAGATGTAATGAACTGTTGCATGTTGCTGGATAATAGATAACTAACACTAAGCATTCTGTCGTCCACAATAAAACCTAAAAGACTCATTTCCGTCTGCTTGAGAGTCCTAGTTGATTCAGCTGGATGTAATTTTTGTTTTTCTAAATCGCACCACTCACATGCAAAACTCTTTTCGCTTAAGCCAGAGTCTTTACCTCCAAAGTATAATCTCGTAACTAGATTTTCCTTTAAACGAAGTTACACCAATTGAAAGTGAGAAAATATACGAAGATAGAAAGAGAGCCATTGAGAAAGAAGATTGAGGATGGGATGAATATAGCGTGCCGATAATAAGGCGAGCCCCGCAGTTGTTATATATTTAACTTTCTACTTTATCAGAAATACATTTTGAATTAGTTAGTGTAATTATATATTTCTAATGATAAAAACTAATTATATCTCTTGTATAAAAAACATAAGTTTTAAAAGTAAATATGGAAAATTTATAAAACATAAATTTCCTGTACACTAGTCACCTCCCACGGACTTCTAGATAGTAGTTATAAACAAAAAAACAAAAAAAAATGAAAAATACAAAAGTACTTTCTTATTTTCGCTAGATTGTGCTAGCTTTTACTGCTAGATTTGAATAGGATGTAGCCAATAGGAATTCTTCACTAAAAATACTATGTTAAAGTAAAAGAACCAATCAATAAATGGAAATAAATATGTGAAATATTGAATTTAATTACCTATGGTGTTTAAAATTTTCTTTTTTTGTTGAAATAAGAAAGACACAAAAGAAGAAAAGAAACAAATTACTTTCATTATTATTATTATGTTCGAGACGATTTGTGTGTGAGGTAAGTGTACAAGAAAGCAGTTTGGTCAATACAGTGAAAGTTACCAGCCTAACAACTGTACGTCCACACTCTGGTATACGTTTCTTTGTGAACTTTTAAATGTTCTCGTCTTGTACAGCATACATTATGTTTACACTTCTCCTTTTTAATACTCTGGCACAATTCTACCAGCTAGACTAACTTCTCTCTTAGTTTCTATTTCCAAAGACTTCAAAACTTACAATACATTTAAAGAAGATTGTTTTGGAAATGAAATAAATTTGGGTTCCGAAATGAACACGACAATTTTCTCTTACTCCATTAAAATTTTAATTCAAAAAAATTGATGGGTCGGTGCAATGGATAACTTCGCGGAATCGATGGTTCAACTCTTAAGTTGGATGCCCTTCAGACATTCTTTTCCTGTAAACCTCAACTTCTCACTACCCGTTTTAGGTCCTTATTTGTGCACAAAATGGGCTCACTGTGACCCAAAATAACCACCTATGCAACATGAACAAGACCCTAACTCTTATCCTCAACTTAAACCCTCCCAAACATTACACATTAACTTGGAACCTGAATTTCCTTTAAACTGTTTTATAGAAACCTCAGGCTGTCCACCAAGTGGTGGCCACTGATGCTCTCATTTCTTCAACCCCACTCTGCTGACACTGTCCAAGTTTCCCAATGTTAAACACATTTCAACTAAAGTTGCATCAGCCCTATTTTAATTTTCTCAAATCAACTCTTTTCAAATTAATCACCTCTAAAGGAACCTATTACTGTTTGCATAAATCTCTCAGACTGAGCACAATTCAGAAGCTGGCTCTAACATCTATTAATCTCATCAAGTTCCTCTAAAAATTCTCTGAAATAGCTAACGCTAGTAAAGGTTCTGTCATTGATTGGAATGAACACAACTAGCTCATCCGCACTTTTAATGCCCGAAATTCTTTCACGGCCAAGGATTAAAAAGGGGCTTCAATATTCTGTCCTTTACTAGGTCGTCAATTCTTCTTTTAGCAGAGAAATAAAGGCCTATACATGCTTTGACAATCTATAATAGAAAACAACCTGGAACTACCTACAAATCTACAGTAGATACTGACACAAACCTATTCACTAGCATTTGAAGCAATAAAGAAACATAATCAAATTAACCAAATCCTTGCATAAATAGTTATGGGGAGTTTAAATTAAAACTACATGGGTTACATAAGCAGGCTGAGAGCGAACCACACGGTGTGTGGATCGTATCTTCACAGGATCAACAAAAGGTCCTCTCCTCTTTGCGTAGATTGCGACGAGGAGGAGGATTCCAAACATATAATAATGTAATATAATAATATGTCCACGTTAGGTAGTAGAAAGGAAACGAATGGTTGACGACTTATACGTACAGGTATTTAGATGCACCATTTCGTTACGAAGACATAATATTCTCCACCAACATATATGTGCTTAAGTCTATAGCAGATGTAGTTAAGAAATATGAATGTATTTAAAAGTTATAGCCGATTAGAAGGAATAGAAGAAAATGATTAGAGAAGGATTACGTGATTTTAATTTTGGTTAAGCTATAAGGATGACAAGAATATAGAGTACTGATCCATCCATTAGTTGTAGTTTATGTAAATAGTTGTATATAGTAGAGGGATGAATGAGTGAAGCGAATGTATTTATAAGTAAGATTGGAGAGTGAGTGATATTCTAGTGATAAGCACCTAGACGATGCTGGCTGTATGGCGAAAGCCAATGCCAAAAAAAAGAAAAACAAACAAAAAATTACCCCCTAACACTATAATAAATCTGCTAATCTGCTCGTATAGAAGGCCCCCGCAAAATGCCTTTTTTTTTTGCATTGGGTTTAGTTGGACAGAGATTTGATGAACCCTCCGCACTAATCAGCATTTCCAGAACAGCTTTGTTGTCGGCAAAGAGCAACACTTTCCGGAGGTTTCCTCAAAGTATGTAACTTCCGTTTGATACTAACAGTAAGAGAAAGTAAAAACTATTAGCACGATTGGCAGCAACCTGGGCGAATAGTTCACTGGCAGATTAAAACTAAATTATGGGAAAGTTTCTTTGTAAGCAATTCAAAGATAGTAAGGGATCTCCATCTACCACATGTGGAACCAATTCGATTTGGTATGAGTTTCTTCAAATACTTTTCTCTTTAAAGTCAATAATTGCGAAAGTATTCTTCCTGATAATCACTCAAAAACATTCTTTGGAAGTAGTACACTACTTTTTTCAGTCAGATGAAACAAGTAGTGTTTGCTATAAACTACAGAGTTCGGCTAGCAAAAACAAGTTTGAGCCAACGTAGTTCTGAAGGTTCTGTCCTTTTTTCTATCATTTTTAAAATTTCAGAGAGAACTTCTTTTCTTAATGATTACAGCTTTCGCAGCTTATCTTCCTTGATAACTTGATCTAAACCAGTTAAAGTCTCTTGCAGGGAGTATATCTAAAATTTAAGACTGAAGTAGCTTCAAAACTGGCCCTCTGAAGTGCAAGGAAAATTTCAAATGTTTTACCAGATCACCGAAAGATAAAAACTGTAGTTACTTTCTTGATACTTCTTAATACATAATGTCTATTAAGTTATCCTAAAATTCGGATAGCCTTGATTTATTCTAATATGGGAAAAAGATAATTTCAAACTTTTGGTTTATTCTTATTTTTTGGTGAATTATAGTTATAATTTATCCAACTAAGATAAATTATAACTATAATTCACCAAATATCAAATCAAAGAAAAATTTAAAAAGCCTAAATTATCCCGGAAATTAATTCAAATATTCCTTTCAGCCTGATATTCCTAAATAAAACTGATGACCTTCTCCACCAAGAAACACAAGTTATAAGTTTCACTTTGTGAAAGTTAAAATCAGAATGACATCTCTACAGATCTGCATGCCGACCTCTACCGTGAGATATAAACAATATAATTAAACGCTGGTTCTGGGATAACTTGGCTACTTCAGGTTAATGATTGTTTGGAGATATTACAAAAGTTTAATTATTATCCCACATTCATCATAACTGCATTTGACAGCCGGGAATGTATTTTTTAAAAAAAGTTACGCGCTCAAGAGTCAGCATAGGCATTTTAATAAGTTTTTTAAGTGAAAACTGGATAGGCTCAAATTTTGGCATTGCAAAGGAGGACGCTCGCCATTGAATTCTTGGGCATTTTTAGCAAAAAGTGAACTGAGAAAAATATCAATTTTGATATGTTGACCCTATTGCAGTTTCTTCTGCTAGCAACAAGAACAAATTATATACAGTGTCGAACAAAAGTCTACATACACCACAATATTTCGCGAATTTTCAAAATAAAGAATTATTAGAGTGAAAAATGTGATTTAAACATTTTTAAACATTTGTAACTATGAGAGATGAAAAGACCTCTGCCATCTCCCGTAGCCTATAAATAAAAAGATCGGAGTTCATGCCTGAACAAAAGTCCTCATACAGAATTGATAAATTCAATATTGTAATAATACTTACTAGTTAGGGTAAATCTTAATATTTACAAATTTATTAGTTTTAGTTGAAACGTGAATATAAGCGGATCTGAGTTATTTAAGAATTTATTATTATTTAAAATGGTTCACCAAAGAAAGGAAATTCCTGTGTCAGAACGCAGATTAATAGTTAAATTAAATAATCAAGGATTTTCATATCGTCACATTGCAAACATTATTCAAAGAAGCCACGCGAGTGTCCACACTGTGATAAGAAATTATAAAAACCAAAAAAAATTTTGAAAGTAAGCCGAGAAGTGGGCGTCCGCCTAAGCTTTCCGACCGAGATAATAGACAAATTTTCAGGGTGTACGCAGACTTTTGTTCGGCACTGTAGGTAAGAAAGTAAAACAATTATTAACTTTAGTTTCAACAATTTGAATTCAACTGTATTCTCTTAAAATATTACTTTGGATCGCTCTTTACTTAACTTTTGTAGAAGCAAGAAAAAGACGGAATGCAGAAGAGAAAGAGGATTTGAGAGAGTAATACAATGTTTATCTAGAACGCGAAATAAAACGAGCGTATGAAACCTGTTGTTAATTTAAGTTCAACAAGTTTTTTTTTTTTTTTTTAACTTATCTAATACCGTTTTGAACGGATGTCTGGGAGTTGCATAACGCTGACCACCCTTAAAGTGCATCATTACTTCCTCTTAAATTCTTCTATCGACCTGTCTTGTAACAATAATTCACTACCACTTCAGTTTTATCACATCAAAATGCAAAAACTTAGAAATACTGCAGAATTACATCAGTAAAAATTACTGTTCATTTTCTAAGATTCCTTGTTCCATAAAAAGCATATGTTCAACGAATATTGCACTGTCCTTAGCATTGAAATAAAACATCTTTTTTATAAAATTACAGATAAAAAAAGCTAATAAATGCACGAAGAAAGACCAGTACATCACATAATATCCCAACTATCTCATTCTACGATTCAATCTACTTGGAAGCTATTAGAAGATAATGAAATGCAATATTAACTACGTGCTCTATTTCACACAACTTTTCAACCTCTACCACATTTACGCTTCTGCTCAAGAAATATAATTGTTTACATCGCCATATCTTACTGTTGCCTTTATTACTTTCTTCTGAATCGATAATTATTTCAATGTGAATAGCAGTTTGTTGTTTTACAATCTTTCACTAGCAAGACCGTTTTCGAATAGCTAAGAAAACTGCGTTCTTCAGCCAAATTTACATGAAGATCCATTTTGTACATGAGAATTAAAAATGAACAGATTCTTTTAATGATCGAACAAAGTAGTACAGTTTCTACTTTATTGAACAAATGAACTTTTTGAAGTCATCACGATTTTCAAGAACTTTATAGTCCAGTAAACTACATTGGACTAACAAAATGATTCAAAATTCAAAATAATAATAACAATTCCTAAAGGAAATGAAAACACGGGAATCTTTGACGATTCAATTTACCAAAAAGAATCATGTCGTATCTACAATTGCACTAAAAAGTTATTTTTGGACTCGTAGAGGAGTCAATTTATTTTCGACAGTACATTCGGAAAAGAATTTATTATTGTTCTTTTTTTAAATATTAATCTTTGATATTTCTTTTTAAATAAAATTCTTCCAAACGCTCAAATCTGCAAAGGATCCAGTCCTTGCAGTCTAAAATTCTTCGCTCTTATAGCTGGACACTCCTTTCTACGTCATCAATCAATCCATTCACACAGACTTGAACATTCCTTTCGTCACACAAGTTGCTGAAAACACGATACAGAAAATTCCATCTTAACATTCAAACACATCACAATCCACTTGTACAACATCTACCTTCCATAACATTTCCAGACAACACTTCTAGACGTCTTAAAAGACAGTGGCCTCACGATCTCCTCTCTGATGAAGAGAGTCAGTAGAATGTAGAATGTTTTTGGAGTGTTACCGCTGGGTAACTTCTCCACTCTGATATGTGTAAATGTTGTTTATTGTTATCATTGTTGCTTATAACGCAAAATGCGTTGATTGTAACTAAATAAATGATTAAAAAATAAAAATTATTTTTAATTTAAATAGGAAATTAAAAAATAAGTAGAATTGCAAGTGAATGCACTTTTGTTTTTTTAAAGTTATAGTATTGCAATTGTAACGACAAAAGGATTGTTTAGATTATATAAGAGAGTAACATCGTAAGATCGAGTCCATTGTATGCGTAATGTAAATATTTACATATGTAAAACTTCGTCGGAATAAAGCGACTTCGAACGCAGCCGTTCTAAAAGGAAAACCATGTAAAATATCCTGCCTAATGAACATTTCATATTGTTATTATTATTCCATAAACTCTTAAGTGCGCAATTATATAGAAACAAGATCTTAGAAGTGCCCCTGTAACATTCTAATGGTAATGTCGCTCTGGTGAAGGGGAAACATAAGTGTGGCCAAAAGATACGTTCTTCCGCCTAAATAAATACAAGATAAATGCAGGAAGTATTTCAAGTTTTAAAGAATAGTTTGTTACAAAAGGTCAAGTGGAACGCTTAGGATGGAAAACGTAATGAGCCAAAAAAATAAACTTACAAAGCTTGAAACTAGTTTTTCCAAATTTTTATATTATCATTTTTAGTTATAACACTAGTCTAAACATAACTTTCGCTAAATTTAAAATAATTATAGATAATACTAAATAAAATGACTAGACTCACATGTTGCATAAAGACTGCGTTCCTCTGTCAGCCATCAGAGCTAATTGCTTACTAAAAACCAATCTGTGCCAAGGAAACCTTATTAAACCAGAAACTTGAAAGGTTTCTAAATAAAGTTTAAACTTATTAGATTTTTTTAAGCTAAATGCATCTAAAGGTAATTTATTATTATATAATATGTAAATAATGTCTTATAAAAAAAATTTAATAATGTTTTCTTGGATAATGAAAATGTCTAAGTATTTATAAATTCAATCAAAACTGAATTGACTTCAAATGAAAATATTAGTTGTCAATTATGTCAGTAGAAGTTGGACTCCAGTTTTACGTAATAATAAAAATGAATTAGGGTTCAAAATTTAAGTTCATTTTTTGGAAGCCAAAAAAAGTAACGCAGCTAAAATATTTAATCTTACAAAAATAATTATTTGCTGGCGCAGCAACAAAACAATCGTCTGATGTTAATGATTTCTACGGAAAATAACAAATTGTTTGATATCTTCGAGTCAAGAACTATTCAGCGTAGAATGCCTCCCTGTAGAGACTACTCAACTTCCGGAAATGTTTTCTTTAAAATTCTGAAAGATAAATTAAGTAATATTGATTTCGCGTAAGAAGTCTGTTGATCCGGAAATACAATACACAAAACCACAAATTAAAACTAATAAATAAATATTAAATAATAAATAAAATAACTTAGATGAACTGTAACAGTTTTAGTTGGAAAATTCAAGGAAGTATCGATAATGGGAAAAATCGATATAAAGTAAAGGAAGGGAATAAAAATGATTGCGTAACAGTTTGCCGCGCATTGTAATTTGCCGCTATATTGAATAATTGGCATGAACAGAAATAATAACGTAAATCTACGGTTAACTGTTACCACTTTAGTTAGCTAGCGTACTCTTTTGAACTGTCCAATAAAAGGGCCATGGAAATATTGAATCAATTTTTCTGTGTTGAAATTCATTGTAAAAGTGAAATTTACCAGATCTCTTTGACAAATACTAATATGCCCATGTTTGGGTTAAAAAGATAATAAAAAGGGAAGAATTGAAAGACCTCACGCTTCTCTATTCTTCAGAGGATAATTCTGAAACGCCCACGAAGGTTGGGCCAAAATCTCACAAGTGAATGCTACTTCGATTTTACCAATTCAATCGTTTCTATTAAACATCGCATTTTAGCCAGTCAAGTTTAGAATGGTTTCTTTAAAATAATGTTGATTATTTTTGGTGACTGAATCATAGTTTCAGTAGGATGAAAAATTAATGCCAATTTCAGTCATTATAAACTTTATTGTGCCGAGCTTTCGACCTAGGGACTAGATCATCTTCAGGGCTAATTGACAATATACAGTCCATGAACTGACAAGACAGACACACCAACCCTCTAATGATGTAAAACAGTACATTGTAAATTAGCCCTGAAGATGACCTAGTCCCTAGGTCGAAAGCTCGGCATAATAAAGTTTATAATGACTGAAATTGGCATTAATTTTTCATCCTATATTCTTTAAAATATTTTTACAGAATAGGTAATTTGAGAGTATCCAGAAAATCATTCTTTAAAGTGAAGAATAAGGAAGATTTGTTGTAAGTACAGTGTAATGTATTAGGTTGGTGCAAAAATAATTCAGGTTTTTGAACTTTCATCTTTTGTTTACTTCTGCTTGCCAAGTAAACAAAGATAATCCTCCAGTCTAGGTAATGGATTATAAACAATGTTTATTAATGTTGTTTTTCCTCAAATATCAGTTTAGTTTGTGTTCCATTTTGTATGAGTTAAGACCTCCGATATTCACCATGTCAAAACAAGATTTTCGTCAAATTTATTTTTACGAGTTCAAACTTGGTCGAAGTGCGGCTCAAACTGCGCGTAACATCAATGTTGTTTGGGATGAAGGAAGCATCAGTGAATGTACAGTGCAGCGATGGTTCCAAAAATTTCGTGTTGGAGATTTTGATCTCGAAGACAAGGAAGGTCGCGGTAGGCCCTCTCGTTGTTGATCACGACCATCTTAGGGCATTGGTGGAAGATAACCCTCGCAAAACCACTCGGGACTTTGCGAGAGAAGTTAGTGTTGACCACTCAACAGTCGTTCGCCATCTCGAACAAATTGGTAAAGTTAAAAAGCTCGACACGTGGGTACCTCACGAATTGACCCAGAGCCAAAAACATCGGCGTTTTGAAATTTGCAATTCTCTTCTGTTGCGCTACCAAAATGAACCATTTCTTAATCGAATCGTGACATGTGATGAAAAATGGATCCAATACGACAACAGGAGACGGTCAGGCCAGTGGCTGGACAAGGATGAAGCACCAAAACATTTCGCGAAACCAAGCCTGCACCCGAAAAAAGTAATGGTGACAGTGTGGTGGTCTACTGCAGGTGTTATTCATTACAGCTTCCTAAATACTGGCGAAACAATCACGGCTGAAACATATTGTCAAGAAATTGACAAAATGCATAGGAAATTGCAAAATCTTTGTCCAGCATTGGTGAATCGGAAAGGACCAATTCTTCTTCACGATAACGCCAGGCCACATATCGCAATGCCAACTCTCAGGAAACTTCAGGAATTGAAATATGAAACACTTCCGCACCCTCCATACTCCCCCGATCTCTCGCCGACGGACTTCCACTTATTTAGACATTTGGACAACTTCTTAAGAGGAAAAAATTTTAGGGACCGAAGTGAAACCGAAAATGCCTTCCGCGAGTTTATTGAGAGTTTAAATAAAGATTTTCTAGAAACTGGAATAAGAATGCTTCTGACACGTTGGCAACTAAGTGTTGATAATGATGGAACATATTTTGAATAAATAATCTTAGTTTTATACAAATTATAATAATTTTTTTTTTGGCATATAAAAACCTGCATTATTTTTGCACCAACCCAATGCGTTCCTATCACTTACATCTGGCCTGTGCACCCGCGGCCACATAATGGAATTATTACTAATTAACAATCAAATTCATTATATTTTTACAAAAATGTATTGCACTTTCAACTTCAAAACTTTTGCATCATCAATTTAGAAACGGTATTCAAAAAAACAAAGCTAGAAATATCGTAAACAATTATGATATAACATACTTGATTCAATTCGGTTCAATTCTTCACTATAATCGGTTCTAGATTGTTACGTCAGGTGTCTCCGTTTGACGCAACAAAACAAAGCAAGTTACATTATATTTTCACTTTAGCCTTTTCCTGATAGCGATACGCAATATTTGTGAAAGAAACGCTACTTAGTTTGGCTTTAGACGTATCTTGAAATCTGAAGAGATGATCTCGCAAGAAAGATAGAGAAAACTTCAGCTACTGATGGGTAGCCTTCCGTATTAAGTGTCTTCTGTTTTGAAATAGCTCCAACGGATTCAAAGTTACAAAGAAATAGAACAGCCCGTAAGAACTCAATTTGAATTCCATTGAAAATGGACCTACTTTTGGCTTGCTTTTCTCAAATGGTTTCCTGGGCAAATCCTTTGAATCCCTGAGCTCAAATGCTAAATCTAATACTTCACTAAAATCAACTACAAAAGGTCTGATTAAACCTATCTTTACTATGGTTGTAAAAATAAATTTGAAAGTAAAAGATGATCGAGAAGTAAGAAAAGGCAATTACTTATTTCTTGTTCTTTTTTGTTTGTCCCAGAGGAAGGATTTAAAAATAAGCAGCAAGCATCTTCTCTGTGGTAAAAATAATACAAGCAACACGTGAGTTACATGTGTCACGTAGAACAAGGAAATGCAGACGCAAACTACCTACATATGCACATTAATTACAGCAACCCCCAACTGCATTGTGCATATATTTTTTTTATACTCCTCTTACAAACAATAGAGTGCTCACAAACTAGATTACGAAAAAATTAATATTTCTAAAACAGTGTACGAGTTTGTAGAGGCTTTGCTCGTAATGTTTATAAACTTCTCTATCTGAACAGAAATGAAATACGTGGGAACAACTTTCCCTTTGTATTTATTCCTTTTTTCTGTTCAGTTCTGTGATAATATAGTTTGTTCTGGACGGTAATTATTACACTATCACTCTAGCTTTACCTTTGTATTTATTAAAAATAATTGTAACATGTATGGAGGAGCTGTTGAGATAATAGTGCATCGCTCTCTGCCCCCATCCCTTCGAGAATCATTAGGAGGCAGTTCGCCCTCACGCGCTATTCTGTATTCATACGCTCGCCATTTGGTTTTCTATCAATTAATTCTAGTAAAGAGCCGAAGAACAATCGTGACAAGAAAAACGTTTCACTTAGATTTTGCAATATAATACTCCTATTTTTTTTTTCGTAAATTAAGAAAGAACTGAGTCGAAGTTCGTGATTCTAAATTAAGAAACACATTGAAGGGTTTTTTTTTAAAAAAAAGCAGGAATTCCGCGTTTCTTTTTATTTTTCAATTTCTAATTAATTTAATTTAATAAAATTGAAATACCAGTTAAATATATAGCAGCAACTTTTCGGGCCCAAGACGAGGCGAATACTGTTAACGCTTAAGACACGCGTGTCTTTAACAAGCGAACACACCACTCCAATCTATCTATTAGTTATAATTAATAACTATTTTTTATTCATTTTTTTTTTTTAGATTTTTAAGGGCGCGTCAACATCTGAGGTTATTGGCGCCCAGAACTTTTTTCAGTGCACAGCCGGCCTCCGGACAGTGTTCTCTCGTTACAGATAACACTGTCCATTACCGGACAGTGAGCTGTAAGAAACTCTTAGGAAGAGAAAATCTAAGGGTCAGCTGCTGGATTCGAACCCGGGATCTCCGCGTGTGAATCCAATACGCTAACCTCATAGCTAATCCATTCCCTGTTAATAACTGTTAATGCTAAATAGATTTAAATTTTACCAGATGAAGATACCGCTGGCTGAAAACAAATATTATCTTAAAATAAAATAGGAGTTGATCTAAGCAAAAAATGGTAGAGGAAAAATTTGTTCGCAAACCAGGTTAGCCAGGAGGATATCATCTGCTCTCTGTATCTGAGGAGGCCCCATTGAAGGCACAGTACATGCTGCACAAGCTGCGTAAAGTACATTATTTAATAAATTAAGGAATAAGTTTGATCCTTTATATGAAAGATATTGATCACTTAAATATGTGGCAGGAGGTTTCCAATTTTTTTGGTAATTAAACGCAAAATTACCAAATAATTATTAAACCTCCTTGTTTGTAACAGATGGAAAATTATTTTTTAGCCATTTTGTGTGTGCTTGAGAACATCTAAAGCTCTTAACATTTGATTTTTCTTAGAAAATCACTCGGAAAACAACTTATTTCCCGATATTAAGAAAAATACTAGCTTTACTGCCTTGGCAATATATCGTATTCAGAAGAAAGGGGATGAAAAAATACATAAAAATGACCTATCATGTGCCTTCTTTCTCTGGTAACAAGTTGAAAAATTAAAATATGATTAATAAATATCAGATTTTGAAATTGCCTAGCACTTTTAATTTTGAAGATATCGAATTGCGGTTTCCGGTTTCTTTCATAACTTTTTATTCTCTTTAAAACTGTGATGTGAAAATGGGTGTCAACTGCGAACCCTCACTTTTGGTCGCGCGTCTGCCGCTGGTATCTAAAATCAAGTCACATATTCTGAAACTAGAGGTGACGGGCAACAAATGTTTCCTCTACCATTTTTTGCTCAGATCAACCGTTTAAGCATGAAATGCATTTAAGCCGTCTTAAAATGAACACCCTGTATAATACAATTTCAGATTACTCCTAATTACGGGAAAATTTAATAAATTTAGCAAATAAAATAAAAAATATAACAATAAAGTTAGTATAAATAATTTGATATTAACTAGGAGTATTAATTAT
Organism: Rhodnius prolixus; assembly: GCF_049639745.1. Taxonomy (NCBI): domain Eukaryota; kingdom Metazoa; phylum Arthropoda; class Insecta; order Hemiptera; family Reduviidae; genus Rhodnius; species Rhodnius prolixus. The sequence continues at coordinate 22,252,237 of NW_027411592.1, forward strand.
ATATTATTATGACATCATTAGGACTTTATATTGGTGAATAAATAAGCCATCTGATATTATAAACAACGCAAAATAAAATTGTTAAAATGAAACGTGCAAGTTCAGCATGAAAAACTAGGACACTGAATCACAGCATCAAATCGCCGCGTCCAGCAGAGTATAGTGATGTGTTACCAATATGGATCATTCAATTAGTTTGTGCGTTAGTTATAGAAATCTAGCACTAAATTGTGTCATGCTACACGCGTCTCAACAGGCGCCTTGCGTAAAAGGTTGCAGTTGCGTAACACAGCTCGCGAGCTGCTTGGAAACAAAACTGGATCTACAAGCAGATCGGACAGAGAGAGAGAGAGATGTCGGTCTGTAGGTGCTGATAGACTTCCATATTATGTGTGTGTGAACACCCGCACGAGTTTCTTTTACATCTCACGACATTTTTGGGAATTTTAATAAGTTTCAATGTGGAGCCACTAGTTATAGGCTTTTTGAAGGAATTGAAACGCTCCAGAACTGTTCACTAGGGGTAGGCCATTTTATAGAGATTTTGTTAATTCGAGCATTAGGAAGGACAAAATCAGCTAACACTTTCAGATGAGACCAGAAAATAAAGCAGACCAAGCACCTGCAAAGTAAGAACTAAGAAAAAAAGCTTGGCAGTGGTGGTCACTGAATTGTAAGGAAAGTACATCCGTTAAGATCTAGTAAAATATAAAATTTCAAATTATTTGAAACAGAATTCAAAGAATTTTTATTTTTATTTGGCGAAATTAAATAATTTCATGACGGACAAAACTACCAATAAAATTCTAAGTCTACTTTGGCTGTTTACTTCATAATAATATTCGAAGCTGATCTGATCAAATTATGTTAGGTCTGCAGTTTCCTAATCCTGTCATTTTTTTGTTTAATTTTAATATAAAGGTATTAGTATTTTTACAGTATGATGAGTACGTTGCCCACAAAAATAAACTCGAATAAGCAATACTTTTCATCAGAAAAGCAAACTCACAGAATAGAAGTTTGTTTTATCTTTTTACTTCCTTAGATGGTAAGACCGTTCTGTATTTCATTAACAGATAGTCTTTGGTTAGATTAAATAATTATTTCATTTAAAAGTAATAAGCAGTAAGTCAATAACTAGTGCTTTAAAAAATACTTGAAATGGCGTACATTTCTGAAGAGAAAATTTTGAACAAATAAACGTGGAACTAATTACTTTTCTTTTAGTCTCACTTAGCAAACTAAAATTTAATTAAATATAATAAAAGATATCTAAAAGATATTTTAACTCATTAATCTAGTCTTTTCCTGAATTTTTGTTTGTGTTTCTTAATTCCTTATCGATGGTGCGTCTTTTCTAAAACTAATACTGAAAAAAACTCTCATTACTAGAGGCTTCTTAAGAGCGCTATGTAACTTTATTTTCAGGAGCTGCTTATAAAGGGAAATGAATCAAGAAAATCACGTCCCGGACAATGCATCCCGGAACTCTGGGGAAGCGAACTCCTCAGAGTCTGTGGAATGATTAGAAAGGCAGTGAAAGCTTGTTTAGAGGACAGTTCACCAGTTCTCTTACGAAAGATGTTGTAGCTGAACGGTGGAAGGCGGTTGATCTCTCAGTGTACCTCAAAGAGGCAACTTTAATCGGTTAATTTTCGGTACTAACGACTGGTGGCAATGTGTTATGCGACTGGGACCACCATTCGCCTGATTAAGGCCTATTAAGGTTAGATTAGCCTTTCAGAACATGAGTTAACCCATAGATTAATAGATTAATTAATTAATTTTTAAGGATATACTTGAATTCCGTCATTAGATTACAAAATGAAAATTTACGCACACAAAAAACGAGACTCGGACTACGAATACAAATCAAATTCTGCCTAAGCACTGTAATAACTAATTAAGCACTGTTTCGAGTTTTGCTACTCACTGTTTGAGTTACTGATTGTTTTTCCCTTCAATTGCTTAGAAAAGCACTAAAATTATTCGGAAAGAATCATATTATGCAATTATTAGTTTTAATGGTTGCAATACCACCGGAAGTGATGTTCCACTTTTATAGAGAACTCACGAATGCACGTACATTGAGGTAGGCTAACAATTAGTGATGCTATTCGTTTCATTAGCGTTTTTGTGTTCCTGTTTGTTAGGAAGGGCAAAGAAACATATCCTGGAAAATATATTTTTAGAATCTTTAAGAAATGTAGGGGATGACGTGTGTCAGATTTAATTTTGATTATAATTTTGGCTGAACAAGAGAGTGCGTGTTGAAGGATGAACCCAAATCAGTTCCAATCCCTTTTTATAATCCTAACTCTCCAAAGATTCTGTTTAGTCACTGTGTACTTTTAAATTTGCGTATTAAATGTATTATTTTATACATATATTTCTGCGTTGTTGCCAAAAATTACACTTATAAACGAGGATTTAGCGTATATTTTAAAGAAAATTTGGGAATTTCATCCGTTTTTATATAGGTGCTTTTTTATGCATTTTTTGATAATCAACTCTTACACTAGATCTTTTTAATAATAGCAAGGCGGTTAGCCTACTGGACTCCCATGCAAAAGGCTTCGGGTTCGAATCCAGCTGCTGTTCCACAGAATTTTCTCCTTCTTACAGCTCACCATCCGGTGATGGAGAGTTCTGTTTGTAACGAGAGAAACTGTGGGCGCCAATGAATTTAGATGATGCTGATGTACCTTAAATTATAATTTTTTTTTAAAAAAAAAAAATGTGTTAGTGTCCATCATTTGTACATTAAAAGACACTAATTGGTTCTTTTCTTTTTTTAATTCGGTATAAGAACAGATTTTTTAAGAAGTTTTGTGTCTTTTACACAGAATTAGATCGCTGCTCATATTTTAGGGAAATGAGTTTATTATTTTTTTTATTAACGTAGACAATTTAAAATTAAATATTTCATGAAAAAAACCTACATCCAACACTATGTACGTCACAAGAACAATATTGAAACAATATATTACATGTGTATTCAATATTTTAACATATGTTAACATAATGTGTAAACAAAACCTGGACTTGGTGAATTTTTGTTGTTAAAATAGGAAACAATGTCTTGTATGGAGGGATTTAGATTATTATTAGAAATTTACCTCAGCATAATTGCATATAAATTATTATTTAATGTATACGAAAAGCAATCTAGAATAAATTAAGAAGAAAAAAATATATATTAAAACAAAGGAAAACTAGAGTGTTGAACTTTCTAAAATGGGAACTCCAGCTGAGAGGCGGTCTTAGAGGGAGAGAATTCTGTCACAGGCCAATTTATCGGTCTTGATTTTCAATATTTTCAAATAAATACTCTCATATTATATTAATTATACTACTAGTTAAAATAATAATAATAAAAATCACTGAATATTTATATCATTTAATTTACTATTAACTAAAAGATGGCATGGCTTCCTAAACTCTCCTAATAAAAATTACATATTTTCTAAATTTTTACAGGAAAGTAAAAAAATAAAATAAAATAATCGTTCGTAATTGGCTTTTTACCGCTTATTAAGTATAATTTAATTGCTATTTGCTACAATTATTAAATATATATATATATATAAAGGTAAAAATATATATATATATATATATATATATAAAGGTAAAATTACAAATGGCCTATATTTTTAATATAGAGATTTATTAAGAGAGTCTACAATTAGAAGTGTCCGCACAACTTTCATATAGACAAGTACAACGGAAGCACACAATTTACTGTTTTTAACGTTTGCCTTCGTAAAATATTAAATTAGTGATATCCTAATTTTGGTCACCCCTATTTCTTACTTCGCTTTCGTCTAGTTCAGTTTAGTTTTTTCATATTTCTATTTTCTTAATGGCGCAAATTTTTCAACTAATAAATTTATTTTTGTTGATTTATTTTTTAAATCTTTTATTGCAATTTACCTCTGCAACAAGCAAATACGGTGAAAGAGAAAAGAAATAAAAGGAAATTATGAGTGGAGAAGGCACCCAGTGGTGCCACTCCAGTAACGTGCTTAAGATAAGAGAAGATCACGAGGCCATCTTCTCTTCAATCTCCTTAGAGGATTACCTGGTAATGTGGAGGAAGATAGGTGTTCTATGAAAGGGTTAGGATGAGCTGCTGTAGAGGAATGAAATTTGAAGAAACGAGTGTTAGCAAGAGGTCATTATGGATAGTGAGGTTAGATACATAGAACGTTAAGAAGTTTTTCAAGTATTTTTGACTGTAATACCTGGAGGCGTAGTGAGTTAGGTGACGCTTAGTCGATCCCCATACTTCGATGCCGTATGACCAAATAGGTCGCAGTTAACAGTAGATATAAGAGTCTTTTGTTTTGTAGGTTGAGTTTAGATAGTTTGTGAAGTAGTCTGGCGAGAAGTTTTGTAGCGTTGGTTAGTTTCTTGTCTTTTCAGTCTAGTATGGGGATTCCATGTCAACCGTTTGTCTAGGTACAGTCCAAGGTAGCGTTCTTTGTCCACGGTATAGGAGTTTGGTTCAAGATGATGGGAGGTAGGATTTTCCGTCTGAGAGTAAATACTATAAACTTAGACTTCGTAACGTTGGTGTTGATTCTCCATTTGAAAAGCCAGTCCTGTAAGTGGTTGATTTTAAAATTGTTCTAATTACCAGGTATTCATTATTACCTCTAAAGATTAACCAAACTCACTAAACGTAATTACGGATATTTGCAACTTACATACAATAACTTACCTTGGAATCTACTTCAAAAAAAAATAAAAAAATAACGAACACAATGGGTTAGTTTTGTAAGTTAACTAACAACAGTATTTACAAATAATGCTCATTGTAATTTTCATAAACTTATCTTTGAGTTAATGACAGCATTCAGTTGCACAATTTTGAAAACAAAAGATTTCGTCAAAACATACAGTTTTCTAAATTTCCTGATTACAGTTTCTTGCCCTAAACTAGTCAGTTAATTGATCATCACTAGAGAAATAGGAAAACAAAAAATCTTGCATAAAAGTGTTTGGAACTGAGAAAAAAGATTTTATTGATTTTGTAATTATGGTCATCATTACACTGTGATTAGTAAGGTCGGGGTGAAATCATTTAATGAAGCTTGGATAAACTGCCTTGAGAGTTGTAGCGATGTTTATTGACTTTCCGCGTGACATCAAAGTAGTTTCATATCTCAAAGCCGCACTTAGCTGTACTTTAATCCGCTCTTCATCTTCGCCCACAATAACCTCATGTTCTACTACGTTAAAGTCTATTTCACTTTGCCTACCTTCTTTCATTTTTAAGCCTATTCAAAACAAAGAATATAATTTTCACTTCCACGGAACAGTGGAAAATTCATCACAAGATTGTCCTAATTCCATCAAGATTAGCAACTCTACCTCTAACTCTAATTCTACCTAGAACTGATTTTAATCTCCAAATTTTCATTTAATATTGAATCTTAGTTGTACTGGGATAAACTTCTCAAGCGGATCACCTGTTCTAGACTAGGGGTGTTCAACCTGAATTCCGCGGAACCCTAGGGTTTTCAGGGATTCCGCAAGTGATCACTCAGCCAAAACGCACGTACGTAAAAAGGAAATCACCCATACAATTGTCTTATTACGATGTTTGTATTATGGTTAAATAAAGATACAAGAATAATTTTGCGAATTTGAGTAGAAAAAAAGAGCTTTGAACTATTTTATCTGCTACTTAAACATGAGGTTCCTTCAAAAAAAACCATGAGCTCGAAGGGTACCTAAAAGTGTAAAAGGTTGAAGATCCTTACCTTGAAGACCTTCAAGACTACTTGTTACATTCTCATCACAGAAAGAACATAATCTTTGGCAGCCGGAAGTGCACTGTAAAGGACGCCGAGAGTCAAACACCACAGATATTGATTTGACTTGATTAAAATCAAAAAACAAAACAACTCAGAAACTAATTCGATAAAGTTTGCTTCCCATGAATCGATTTTCTCCAACTTGCAATAACTCAAGTCAAAGTACTACAATAATATTAGACCGGTAATTTGTACAGGCTGGCCAATTTAAAGCAGTGATAACAGCCATTTTACCGGAAAATTAATTCTTAAAAATATTTGAAATAAGGATCTTTAATATTTATACGTGAACTATCAAAGAGTGCAAATAGTTTTTGGTCGTAATCGAAATAAACTTTAGATTTTCTAAATGGAAAACTAAATTTGAGCTTCTGTTGGCCATCCGTTTTTGAAATATTCTATTTGCTAAAAAAAAATATTGCTTTCTTTTTTGATTTCTGGAAAAATTCTCGACAGAATTTCGAAAATCCGAAGGGATGGAGTCCCCAGTGAAGACAAAATAAAAGCTTGTGATGATGAAATCAGACATTTTTGGCATTTTATAAATCTGCGAACCCAGATCTAGGCGTAGGATACACTTAGTTTCGAGCATTTTGGGGAAACTATAACCGATTTAAATGTAAAGAGAATCTTGGATTAGTTAATAACTATAAATGAAAATAATATTGGGAGTTTCGAAGAATTCTTTTTTTTTTTAATGATTTACGGCTCGTCAACATCTGAGGTTATTGGCGCCTGGAGCTTTTTTCAGTGCACTGCCGGCCTCCTAACAGTTTTCTCTCGTTACAGACAACACTGTCCATCACCGGACAGTGAGCTGTAAGAAGCTCCTAGGAAGAGAAAATCTAAGGGTCAGCAGCGGTACCTCCGAGTGGGGAGTCCAGTACGCTAACCGCATATCTAATCCCTTCCCTTGTTAGAGACAGATATATTAAGTTGAAGTTAATACCCAACTATTGTACGCCATATTCATCAATGAAACTACATCTACTTTTTTTGTAACCTTCCTATACCCATTAAGCCCTAATGTTTAGTTGAGGTACTATCTTTGGATCTTACCTCTACCAATTGAACAATCCTAATACACGAAATTTCAAAAACATAATTACTCTTGCTAATTATAAACTCCCAGTTTCTACTCTTGCTTTTAGATTCAATTCAAGACCAATTTTGTCTATGTTACAAAAGACATGCATCAACTGATTTTTGTTCTGCCCAGTACTGATTATGTTCTATTCAAGCAAAAATGAACCAAGAAAATTTAACACAGATATTATGTCTAAATTTTTAATATCTTAAAATTAAATGTTTTCTTGCTTTTCCGATAAACATTTTCGGTTGCGGGACAGTAAGATTGAGAAGTAAAGTTTATTGTAGAAGTTTTAAAAACAGTAAATATTATTGGCTTCTAAATGTTAGTCTATTAGAATTATATTTTTGAAAATTTATATTTACGTGTTTGACTTAATTGTACTTTCATGTTTAGAATAAATTATGTGAAAGTTGAAAGAGAATTAGACAGTTTTAATGATTGGGAGTTCAATTTGACTCTCTCTCAGCATTGCTCTTTTAGCGTCTCAAATACTGTTTCTAGTTTCAGTTTATGGGAGAAGAAATTTTTATAGCCACATTTCGATCACAAGTTCTCTCCAGCATTATCATGATGACTGTGGCACGTGTCCTGTTTAACAAGCGAGTGTTGTTTCTTTAGCGAACACTATGTATGTTTGCATGTTGTCTTTTTAACTAATTAACAACTTCACTGACGGCAAGTTAAATACACGTCATCTCTATTTGTTTTATGTACTACTTACAGGCTTAATTTCAGGAGCAATTAATTCTAAATAACAGTTTCAATTAGGGAACATCATCAAAGTACACAAGTTTGTAAATTACATGATATTCAGCTTCAACAAAAAATTAAAACTCCTTTAAAAACAAATACGAGGGGGTACCCAAAAATAACCGGAATTGCGTTGCCGCGCATGGAGCTTATGTAGTACGCATTTCTGCCGCTAGACGTGTATAGCGCAATTCCTTGCCAGTTCAGTCCTGCCTGTGTTGTCTGCCTGGCTTGTTCTGTTCATCTGCAGTGATTGTTTTTACCAGCGCTGTTTTGTTCTTTTTTCGTTTTTTATGATGGCAAGTTTAAGTGAACAACGTGCAGCTCTGAAATTTTGTTTTCTACTCGGCAAAAATGCTGCTGAAAGTGTTTTAATGTTGAAAACAGCTTACAAAGATGACGCTATGGGAAAAACTCAAGTATACGATTGGTTTACTCGGTTTAAAAATGGCGACATGTCGATTGATGACAAACCTCGTTCTGGACGTCCATCAACTGCCCGAATCGACGAAAATGTTGAAAAAATTCAAGAGCTGGTGTCCGATTTGACAACATTGAAGAGGTCAAGAAAAAAACGAAGAAGGAGCTGTCAGCTATTTCTAAAGATGACTACAAAAAATGTTTCGAACAGTGGAAGCACCGATGGGACAAATGTATTAGTTGTAATGGAGAGTATTTTGAAGGGGATAAGGTTGTTCTGTAAAAAATTTGTAAATAAATAGCTTTTAAAAAATAATTCCGGTTTTTTTTGGGTACCCCCTCGTATATCTAAGTTATCAGTATTCTCTATGCTCAGAAATCTCAACTTAAACTCAATAAAATTGTATATTATCACGATGCGCCTGCGCGTACACCACTTCCGCGTTCTGTATTTCTAACATACAATGATGTGTTTGTATTTAGAACATGACTCAAATACCCAAAGAACATGGTCTTCATTAATAGACCTAAAAAAAAAACCGACAGACTAGTAAAGCTTAAGAAATCTGTCAAACTGAGACCGTCTCTCGTATATCTCTCTCTTTGAACTCCTTCCTTTAAATTCATTACTAGACATATTATCTTGTGGGGGATAAGAGTACCTATTTTTTGGAAGAAATCTCTGATTAAAAAAGAAAATAATTTTAATTATATTAATAAAAAAGAGAGAATAAGTCGTAAAGTAAAAATATGCATAATAAAAATGTATTATTATATTAATTAACTGAAATAGCAACAGAACACCGATTGTGACACAATTTTTTAGCGCAATTATTAAGAGAAGGATTTATTATCTTAGACAACCGTGTGAACAGAACTATTTCTTAAAAGGAAAAATTAGTTTTATGCGAGCATTGTCGCACCAATCTATAAATAAATGTGAAATAACTGAGAGAAATACGACGCAATTTTTTACAAATTATCACTATGAATTAAAATAAACGTCTACTTGATATTTATTGCAGATTTCACAGAGAGAAATCAAAGCTGGCGCGGAGAAAGACTTATTCTTAATTTCATTTAAATTTAATTACTAAATAGTAAAACTAATTGGCCAGCCATATTGCGTACAAACATTATTATTTTAGAAAACTGTACATTCATTAGTACGGCAAAAATCATTTTGGTTTTCTTATAGAAGAAAATTAAAGACATCTTATTTCTTAATGGATTATGTGGTTTTCGTACGTGTAATTCTAGAATTTGAAATATTAGAACGGTAGTTAAACATCGCCTGTCGAACAAGCACAACACTGTCCTCGTCTTAAAATGCAGTGCAGAATTACTGGGTGTGGTGCAGCTTCTTGGATTTGGCCGATAATGCACCACGTCCAGCTGAAATCTCACCCACTAGCTCATCATGCAGATTGCTCTACTTACAGACATGCTTGTAATGTAAAGATTCTAATGAAACACTTATCTTTAAACAGAACTTAAACTAAGAAGTTTTGGTTGTTTGATTTAGCTTTGCACCTTACAAAAGTTTTTGTTAAAATTATGAAATGTGCTGCAAAACTTCTAATTCATATGTTGGAACTCATACATAATATGAAAATTCGAAAGAGTAATTAAGTTATCGATATGATTAATACCATTTATTAACGCACCCAACTATGCAAAATTGTTTCTTTAAAATGGCTTGAAAAACCATCAGTCGCGGTTTGGTTTGAATAAGATGTTTTATGGCTTAAAAAAATGGTGAAAGATTCAGAGATAGCTGAACTATTTATGAATTACTTTTTTATAACTCCAAGCAATGTCCATACAGCTGACAAGAAGTCACCATCAACAGCCAGATCTACAGAAGGAGCTTGTAAATAGTATACCGATTTGAAGTCTACACTCTTTTTAATCTTCCTCAATACAAAACATTCCTTCACAATCAATTTAAATTGCCACACGAAGATTCTCTTATTTCGTCCTGACGAAGTTCAGAGTAACTGAAGTCTGTGCAGAGCAAATCTCTCGAATTGCTTGCCTTTGATATGTCTTATCTCAGCACTTTCTCCGCTAGAACATGCGGAGACGTCGACTGTCTGTTATCAAAACTTTCATGAGATATTTGGTTATTTAATTCCAGAAAATAGGTTCAAGCCCGGTATCAAAATATAGAGCTTGAGATTAGTGAAATTTGGCGCGGAAAACAACCTTCTCTCTAAGAAACATTCTTTTTTATTTCTTGAATGGTTTAGAAAAAGAGTAAGGTTTAAGTTATTTTTAAAACCTTTCATAATAAGCACAAACAATTCCAAAGCCTTCGAATTTATATTCTCAAGCAGAACTATGAAGTTCCCGTTCATAGTTAATTCTTTTAATTTTCTGCACAACCGTAAAGAATTGTATCTGAGCTCAGAGAAGGCAAAAACAAAAAAACCCACAGCTGTCAGTAAGTATGGTGGTAATCTCTAAAAACGAGCAATTTGGAAAGTGATCAAGATCATACAATTATCCTTCTAGTTTACAAAGTTATTATTAAAGCAAGAATGGCGCCAGCTTTAACTAGAGAAGGATATCATTGTAAAATAAATTAATTCTAAGTACACGCAAAAAAGCTGTACGATGTCTTATCAATTTCACTAACTCCATATTTCTTTAAAATACAGATTTAGTTATTGAATTCAACGAAAAGTAAAAATAAAAATCAACTAAAGTTTTGTCCATTTTATACACTAACAAATAAAAATAAAATACAACTAGACTGGTAACCATAAAGGACAGCTGTGTCCTTCTACGTATTATACTTTAAATTGTGAGAGTAACTTTTCCTGGCATGCAAGGGTTTCGATAAAGATAACTAGCTTATACAAAGAATCTACGGTACTTTTTAAAATGATTATCAGCTAACTGAAGCAGAGAAATTTATAAAATAAGAAAAACTATGTTCATGTTAGTTCAATGGTTACGAATTACGCCACATTAAGTAAATAGCTAAGTAAAACTTTTTTTCTAATTAACAAAAAAAAATAACGTCAGCGAACATAAAATTATTTGCATTAAATTGAGAAGTGTTTGCTGCAGAACGTTTTTCGAAAAAGTAAATAATCAACGGAATTGTATTTAGGAATTGGACATGAAACGAACTAATCTTTAGATTAAACTACTTTGTGTGATCGAACGACTAACAACAAATGTCGTTAAAATGTATTCTTCTAAATCAAAGCTTAAATTATATAATTATAAAATTTTGTAAAAAATGGTATACATCATACCTTCTAATACGAAATTTATTTCCACTTCCGAACACCATGATGGAACCAAACATAGTTCGTCAAGAAAATGTTCACAAAGAAAATTTTGTTTACAATTAAAAAGAAGATATACTTCAAACACGCACGATTACAGATTTTACTTTACTTATTTAGAGCAAACACAAACAGTTTTAACACATGTCTCGACATTTTTGCCACAATAAATTACTTCTTTTTTTTTTCAAAAAATAATGATAACCAGTTAAATGTCACATTTCCAAATTTCGAAATTGAACTTAGAAATTTAGCTTAGATGTTGAATAAGAAGTGACATGCTGTGTTAGAAGTAGAAACCAGCGCGCGAAAGGCACGAACACAGATACACTTCACTGTCGACGTCTCCAGGCGCACTGGTGAACTTAGACGGGACCAGCGGCTGCTGGCTGCCCCCTCCACCTACACTTTGTGTACACACCGGCAGCACCAATACATGCAGTACACTTTCTTTTCTGGATTACCGGTTATTTTTTCTTTTTTTAGTGTGCATACAATAACGCTGTCAATTTCAAGGAAAAGAATCTATCTATCAACTCCTTAACAAAAACTTACAGTTTAAAATGTTAAGTATAAGGGTTGATTAAACGCCAAAAGGTACACAAATCAGCAAGTACCCAACATTTCATTAATACTTCATTAATATTTAAGTAATTTTACTGCATTAAATTTCATTAATATTTTTTTGAATTTATTAGAGGTCACAGACCCTTATGCTGGCCATTTTCGTCTACAAAATATTTGTTCAAATAGAACACTATTTCTTAGATTGACTGTAATATCTAATCAACAAACTATTAATCACAGGTTAAAAAAAAAAACTTTATAAAAAAAATATGAGGTTAAAAAATTCAAAAACTTTTTTCAAAAATGCTTGCACCAACATTCATCAATGATTTTGTTTATTTTATTTATTTATTTTTATTTTTAAATAAAAATCTTCGGTTTAAGTTCGTAATTCGATTAAAGCAATTGTTACTTTATTTAGTCAAGCGTTTTTAATAATAGGTAATAATTAATCTGGCTTTATCGCAAATAATATAGTTTTCTTCAATTCTCAATCTAGGTATTCTTACCGCAGTGTTATATATTTGGAATATAAGATATGCATATTTTTATGACAGCTAATTATACCAGTATTTTACCTACTATAAGTAAAATTAGAGGGACTACATTAAATTACAATTGAGAAATGAATAATTATTGTTGAATAATTTACTGGATATTACCTATGCGTTATTTGTACTCACAAATACTTCGGTAAGAAGAATTCTAGACTGAAATATTGTTTTAAATCCGTGATTCAAATTTAAACAGTAGCCGACTCTAACTTTGTCTTTTTCTATTTTAACATGCATGTATATGTGACTACTCAGAATAAAGGGCCTAATAAAGATAAATCAGAAGAATAATTTGGAATAAAGCTATAATAAAGTACCTATTTAATTACGAAGACATAATATACATTTTATCATAATTATAACAAAAAATAAAATATTATGAATGAACTAAGGGAAGGGATTAGCTATGCGGTTAGCGTATTGGATTCCCACGTGGAGGTTCCGGGTTCGAATCCAGCTGCTGTCCCTTAGATTTTCTCTTCCTAAGAGCTTCTTACAGCTCACTGGCCGGTGATGGACAGTGTTGTCTGTAACGAGAGAACACTGTCTGGAGGCCGGCAGTGCACTGAAAAAAACTCCGGGCGCCAATAACCTCAGATGTTGACGCGATTTAAATCAATAAAAAAAAAAATTATGAATGAACTGGCCAGCATAAGGGTCTGTGACCTCTAATAAATTCAAAAAAATATTAATGAAATTTAATGCAGTAAAATTACTTAAATATTAATGAAGTATTAATGAAATGTTGGGTACTTGCTGATTTGTGTACCTTTTGGCGTTTAATCAACCCTTATACTTAACATTTTAAACTGTAAGTTTTTGTTAAGGAGATTTTTGGACTTTTTGGATAGATTTTCCTTTTTGTCTGTTTTGCAAAGTTACATATCTGCTTTACAGATTTTATTAAAATTTGGAATAATAAATTCTACCATTATAACCTAAAAAGGTGTTAAGTCCGAACCGTAACTACCACTGGAGCGATCTTTTTAAAGAATGATTATAGTTGCGGTCCCCCAAACCATCCTCAATAACAATTTTTTAGAGAAAGCGTTTTGAATAAAATAGGAAGGTATTTGTACGTAAATAGCAAAATTAAAAAGCGATTTCAGTACTTCCTTTTAAGAGGAGTAAGAAAAATAAACTGCGATTACAGTACTTCTCCCTTAAAGGCAAATATTTTGAATCGAATTCATTGATGTAAATAGGTTCACTCATTGATAATTTTAACGATTGCAGTACTTCCTCTTAGTAGGTGTAAGAGCATGGTGGCACTTCACAGCCACGTAGAGGAGCTTTAACCACTTCTTCGTGGTAAATTTTATCCAAATCGAACTAAGCGTAATAGAAATATTGGTAATAATAGTATTAGAAAAGGCCTTACTTGGGTGGGGCAAACTCCCCTCCTTATGAGTCATAGCGACGAGACTTTTAAAGTGCAAATCTGTACAAAATTTCGATTCGAATGACACTTTATTCATGAAAATCGGTTCACGTTTCGATAATTTGAAACGATTACCATACTTCCCCCTAATAAGGGTAAGAGCAGAACGTCGTTTAAATGTTACGTAGGAGTGCCCTAAACCTTTCATCCTGCCAAATTTTATTAAAATCGGGTTAACATTTTCAGAGTTATTAGTAATAATAATTTTGAGAAGGGGCCTCACATATATGGGGCTAACTCCTCCCCCATTTGATGTACAGCGTCGAGACCCCCAAAAGGCACATCTACATAAAATTCCGAAACGAATGACACCTTATTCATGAAAATCGGTTCACGCGTTTAGGCGCTACGTTGTTTACAAAAAAGGTAACAACAAGAAGAACAACAACAAGAACAAGACCAATTTTTGAAAATGCCGTTTTTGCTCATTTTCAGTAACTTTTTTCTCTTAATATATTAAATCTGGGTCTTGACAAAAAAATTACAGTTATAAAGGAGGACTTGCCCTATAATTTAAAGAAAATTTGGGAATTTTATCTTTTATAGAAAAAGAGAAAAAAATTGTCAAAGTTGGGTGCTTTTCAACGTTACACTTTTTCGTGCAGTTTTTGATGATCAACCCTTATACAACTGTCCTACCGGACAGTTTTAATATAACTAACCGTTGACAAGAGTTTCTGTAACAAACCACCAGGTACTCTCTCCAACGGCACAATGGCGGTCAGTGTTCGACTCTTCAAGAGAGAAATTAGATAGTAAAATTAGACGTTTTCCTTAAGCACATAACGAAGGCCAAGTCTGTTGCCATTAAAAATATATCGCTGCTACAAAATTTAATTCGCTTCAAAATATTGCCTTTTACAGCACTAAAAGCCAAGTAGCAAAAGATGAAAATACTTTTACCTGGAGACGTTGGAACGATCCAGAGACTGTATTGGCGTTAGTGAGGGCTAAAGTTGAAGGAGAAAGTGTAAATATATAAGAAATTTTCATAAAACTAGCTCTATCGTCTTCTGAGTCATCAGATCTTTAAAGAGTTGAACCACTGAGAAGTCTGAAGCTTTTTTTCAAAAATATCAATCGAAACTTTGTTTCCGAATGGTAATTTTTACTTTCTCCTAAACTAGAATTAAAAAAATAAAAAGAATTGACTTTAAAAATAAACCTATTTCAACTTCGTGAAGTACCAGCACAGAAAACTAAATTATTGTAGGAATATATTTTATGTTCAATTTTTTTGTATATTTTGACCTCTAATCAATATTTTCATAAATTATTTAAAAATGATATAATTTTAAAGAATGAGTAGGTAAGTAATTAATTGTATCTTAACGGAAGGGAAATTAAATATGAATATTTTAATTTATAGATATTTAGATTGATAACGGCAAGCTACAGGTGCCGAAACGTTCTAGAAGTAAAAAAAGAGATTAAGATTTAACTGATACGATTTAATTATGAAAAATAGACATTATCGACTGTGTAGAATATAAAATGGAAGTACATTTAAATAATCTAAATTCACGAAATCAATTTTTCATCTTAAATACAAGTTGAGGATTTTCAAATATAGAGGAAACCCGTTTATTACTTTGGTCCGGTGCTTACGCACATCAACTTCCGCCGTTTTGAAATCTAAATCGGATGTAGAGCGTTCAATAATGGAGCTAAAAGGATATGCTTTATGAAGCTCCAATCTTCAAAAATCTCGTAATTTAAGATCTGAGTAAATTTCAGTAACACTAAAAAAAAAGTTACATTTTTTGTCGTCGATATAGTCACATTTTGCCATTCATGTAAACAACGGTATCAAACAGGCCTACCTTTGCTCAAAGCTATTATGAGATTGAGGTTCGCAAACCCAACAATTCTTCCATGAATTGCGAACTATTATGTCTAATAACTATTTGAAATTAGTTAATTGCCAATTTCAGCCATAATCATGAATCATTTTAGTCAATATGCAATAATCTTTCTTCTTATTGCAAATACGAGGGTCGTTTGAAAAGTCCGTGCAAAGTCAGAGAGATAGCACTACTGGCGCGTATCGAGGTTATGTTTAGTTAGTAGCATATCTTGGAAGAACACACACCAAGTTTCAGCCAGATCGGTCTATTTCTTTGTGTTTGGCATTTGTTTGAATCGAGGAAGTCGAGTGATTTTCAAAAAATGGACGAAAAAGAATTTCGTGTGTTGATTAAACACTACTTTATGAAAGGCAAAACGCCTCAGGAGATTAAAGAGAAGCTTGATAAACATTATGGTGACTCTGCACCATCGATTAGAACAGTTTATAAGTGGTTTCAAAATTTTCAGAGTGGCCATATGGGCACAAGTGACGCTGAACGTTCTGGACGCCCTGTTGAGGTTACTACTCCAGAAATCATTGATAAAATCCATGATATGGTGATGGATGACAGAAGAGTGAAGGTGCGTGAGATTGCTAGTGCTGTGGGCATCTCGAATGAACGGGTACATAATATTTTGCATCAACATTTGGACATGACAAAGCTATCCGCAAGATGGGTGCCGCGATTGCTCACGCTTGACCAAAAACGAAATCGTGTGAAGTGTTGCAAGGACGGTTTGCAGCTGTTCCAGAAGAATCCGCAGGACTTTAAGCGTCGTTTCGTCCCTGTGGATGAAACATGGATACATCACTACACTCCTGAGACCAAAGAACAATCTAAACAATGGGTTACCAAGGGGGAATCTGCGCCAAAAAAGGCGAAGACCGTTCCTTCGGCCGGAAAGATTATGGCGACTGTCTTTTGGGATTCGCAAGGAATAATCCTCATCGACTATCTGGAAAAGGGTAAAACTATTACAGGTGCATATTATTCATCGTTATTGGACCGTTTGAAAACCGAGCTGCAAGAAAACGCCCACGATTGGCCCACAAAAAAGTCCTTTTCCATCACGACAACGCACCAGCTCACACCTCAGCAGTTGTGGTCGCAAAATTAATGGAAATAGGGTTCCAACTCGTTTTACATCCCCCCTATTCTTCAGTCTTGGCTCCCTCGGACTACTATTTGTTCCCCAATATGAAGAAATGGCTGGCGGGAAAAAGATTTTATTCAAACGAGGAGGTGATTGCAGAAACGAATGGCTATTTTTCAGACTTGGACAAATCCTATTATTCGGAAGGGATCAACAAACTAGAGCAGCGTTGGACGGAGTGTATAAGCCTAAAAGGAGACTATGTTGAAAAATAAAAAAGGTTTACCCCCAAAAATTAAGTAGTTTTTATTTTTGCACGGACTTTTCAAACGACCCTCGTATGTAAAAAAAAAACTATCTCAGTCAACCACCCTTTCTAGTATGGTGGCAAATTTAACTCGCTCAATAAGATATAAAACACATTTGAATGAATAAAATTAAATTAGCTTTAGTTTGATGCTTGAAATGTAGTAAATACTGTTAATGCATTGCGAATACATGTTAACCGCACGTTGTCCATCAGTAACAAACGATTGCATGTACTTGCACACAAGAACAATATGCATTGTACAGAAGTTAATGGATCTTAAGTTGCGAAGATTACTATAGAAAAGGAAATAGAAATCTGAATGTCATAACTAATTTGTCTGACGAACGCAAATAATAGTGTAATTACTGAATTTTAAGGTCATCGTTAACTATTAGATCGATAAATCATTCACCAAGGCAACGTGTACCCTAATTAAATTATGTAACAATGGTTGAAGGATACAAAAAATATTTTCTTGAATAAAGTGAATTGCAGATTTTTAAAATTAGAGGGAATTCATTAAAAAGGAAAAAAATTCCCGATTCTTGAAAAATTCATTTTAGTAGTTTCCAAATGCTTTCTGTGTGTTAGTCCAAACGATTGCAATCTGCGAAATAAATGTCTATAAAGTCTACAAATCTATTTCTGCAGCTGGAATCCATTAAAATAACTAAATTTTTCAAAATGGGTGCCCTTTTTAAAGAAAGTTACACTTGCAAAAAAGAACGATAGTAATTACAACATTATCAAAAAGAAAACGCGTGAGAATGTTTATTATCAGACTTTATTATTTATTCCAAAAAGAAGTAATTAAAGTGAGGCTAACATAAATAATATTTTTATTCTCGTAATGTATTCTCATAATTTATTCAAGTCTTGGTCGGCCAACAATGCATACAATACATTTAATGTTTGCTCCGTGTGATCACTTTTTTTGCTTTTCTGAATTTTGGATATTAATGCAAGCAGTGTTGCCATTAGATAGCAGCATTCGTAAAATTATCAGAAAGCAAGGCATTTCCGTTTTATTTAACCGGCTCCCAACAAAATTATCGTAGAAAACATTTACTTTTCTCATTAATATTTATCATTTCAATTTTAAATATCTCAGTTTTAAAACAAATATGTGAATAAGGTGTGAATGTTAGCTTGAACTATTTCCTGCCGTAATGTAAAAAGTTGAAACTTTCATTTTTCATTTCAAACTTGGAATTTGAGTTACAAAATAGTTACAAGTTTTTGAGTGAAATGGTACCATTCGCTTAACAGACTTTTTTTAAAAATTGTAACTTTACTAAAAATGAATACCTATAAATATGACAAAGTTAATGAGGTCGTACTTTGTCCTTGAATAAAACTTTAGAGGATATCTTTATTCCTCCATTCCTACAAAACTGTTCCTGGGAGAAGGTTTCAAATAAACGATACATTAGACCTGCATTAAGTGCACTTATAGTTGGCTGAATTTGTACAAAAGTTCCCGTGCCAGAAATATGAACTTTTTGCTACTTCACACAGGGACCAATTCTTCAAAACAAAATTCTTTGAACAAAAACTCAGTCCTGAGTTTTAAGGCGTCAATATGGTTGGAATACAGGCCAATCTGTGCCTGTGCCCAGCACCTGTATAGCGCCTATCTGAGTGGAATAGGGACGAATCTGGTCCTAGATCCAATCCATATGTTGTCCATTTTACAATGTATTAGAATATCCAAATGGAAAAATTGAAGGAGAGTCAGCTAATTCACGCTCATGGCTGTAGCAAGAGAAGTCCAAAGTAGATTTTTATTATTACTATTTTACTTCAAAGCGCGTCAACATCTGAGACAGTGTTCTCTCGTTACAGACATCGGAAGTGACCATTTCAATTGTTTCTCAAGCTGAAGAATCCATTAGTAAAGTGTTCCTTGATCTAGAGCAGTGATGACGAGCCTATGACCCGCGCAAGCTTTTTCACTGACCCACAATTGCTAGGCAACCATTTGTTTGTTTACGCGGGTTGATTTAGTTTAGATTTTCTAATTGTGTGGATAAATTATATTCTATCTGTATTTTTTTTTCAATCACGCATAGACACAAAAGCAATTTAAATGCTATCTATAACCTTTAATTTGATCATTACAGTTCTAAAATGCAAATAACGACAAATGCTTTTGTAGTATTTGAAATAAAGCAAAAGTGTTTACAAAATATCAAATAAAATGTATAATTTTACTCATATTTTGTTTGTTGAAAAATAATCGACAACCTAAAGCAAATAACCATTTTTAGATTTTTCTTCAGTTAAAACACACTTTTGTAAGGTTTTGTTCAGTTATGTTTGTAAAAAGAGACTTCCGTAGCTCTTGTTTCGTCCGGTTTTACCCGTTAAGCCAACTGAATTTTAAAGATGTTTAGTTTTGAAAATATTCAGTTTAAAATTTTTAAACTTAACTCTTGTGCAAATGGGCATTAGTGCCCCAAGAGCTAGTACTAAAAAAAAAAAAAAAAAATGAACAAAATTTGACCCACGTCTCAAAAACGTTCGCCATCCCTGATCTAGAGGGATGAATTTGATTTTCCCAAATAACGTATAATTTGACCAACCTTCATTTTTCTTTTTACAGTATTTTGTAGAAATAGAGTTGCATTAGCTCAAAAAATCTTCTCTTTCACTCTTCAAATCATCTAGCTCCAGCTAAAGCTATAATATTGATGAAAAGCCACATGCTACAACAGTTTCTCTGGCCAGTCCTAAGATTAGTGAGTAAATTAGGTTCATTGATGTGCATTCAAAGATCAACAACCATGTTTTCTTTAGCTTAGCTTAAGATGGTTCCTTGCAGCTCATTTAGTGGATTTATTATGCACCTTATAACTAACTAGAGAGAGTGCATGGACAAAGATTAGGATACTGTAAATATTTGAATGTAAACCACACATCTCTAAACAGCTAATGTGTTTGATTTCACTTCGTTACTGGCAGGTTTTAATTTGTCTACCAAACTACTTGTACATCCTATTCTATACATAGAATATAAATACAAACTAATATAGTTTAAAGACATTTCAGAATTGATAAATGTTAAAGGGAAATTTTGTAAAGGTAAAATAGAACAAATGCAGATTGAGTATGCTTTACTAATGTTAAAAGGTAAAGGATGAACATTTCTCTTTTACAAGCACTGTGTTTGTTTTTAATATGTGATGTGTTCCAATGTATTAGTCACTACAACGCTGATAGTGGTTTACGTGAACTAGGACCCGAACATCTGTTGTGTCTAGAATACTAGACAAAGACATATTATACCGAATACAAACAGTCTTAACTAAAAAACTAGGCCAAACTGTTCCAAATACTGGATCGTGGTGGGTGGGGAAGATCTAGAACATTTTCGCGTGAAATTGTTTTTTTTTTGGTCTTTTTCTGCTTCAAAGAAAGGCCGAGATTAATAACATTTGTTAGTAACGCAATCAATTGTCAACTTGTTTCACTAATAAACAACCAGCACAGAAACAATAACCTCAATGAACGAATAAGAAAAACAGCAGAACGAAACGATAATCATGATTCGAAAACATTATGCGTACTCATTTAGTTTCTTTAAATTATTCTCTAAAACTCTTTTGCATATAAATTATCAACTTCAAGAGCAAAGAGGCTGTAATAGAAGTCAGAGAAGAAAAAATAAATGACTTAGCTTCGTTGATGCGGATTAGAAATTTAGACTAAGTCTAATTATCAACGTAGACACTTGCTTGAATTTGCGTTTAGTAAAATATTTCGGACTAGAAGTGTAAAAGAAAATCTACATCATTTTCTCTTTGGCAATAAGAAAATGAATTTTTCCGACGGTCTTGAAAAAAATATATTTACAGAAATGAAAAATCATTATAAATTTGTTTTCCTCACTGATACCATGATTAAAAATAGATTACCTTACAAAAATAAGGTTTTAATAGATCCGCCATCAAATTTTCAATAAAGTAAAGAGTAATGCCTATTTTTTCAGGCAGGCTTTACGTCCAACTACCAAATTAGGTGTCGCATATTAAACATTAAATAAATCCAAGGCCTAGACCGGGAATCGAACCCAGTATCACAATACGTATTAGCTTAATAGGTCTCGCCTCTAATCGCTCGGCTACCGTGGCGCCTCCATCAATTTTTCAAAATGGACTTCTCATAAACAGATCTACGAACAGATCTAGCTTTTTATTTTAATAATGAAGTTTTAATTATTTGTAAATCTATTAGTAAGTAAGTAAAGTGAAGTATTTGCCTATTTATTCAGGTAGGCTTTATGTCCAACTACCTTTTTAAGTGTCGTGGACGGAGGCGACTTGTAAATCTATTAATTGTGTCTGTTAATTTCTAAACTTAATGCAAATTAATCGCCAGTTGCATTTTGATGAGTGCCAATAGAACTTAAAATAAACTAAACTGCAATAAACAAAAGCTATTTCTACCGGCTGTTTAATGAAAGACAGTATCCTATTACTCAATTGTTAATTCTACCTTTTGTTAAGAAATGAACAGTGAATGGTAAATTTATACAAACAAAAACAAACAAGATATCGAACTAAGTGTAACTAGTGGAAAAGTCATAAAAGATAAAACGTTTGCCATTGTTATAGAGGTAGATAGGCTGTCCTAGTTGGTAAACTTATCTTTCTGCTTGTCGGGTACTATGTTCGTCCGATAAGCCATTGTACGCAATTGTGGTAATTATGGAATGTAGTCAAATGGAAAGTGATTAAGTCTGGGTGAATGTTTTACTTCCGTCGGTGTCAGGACCCTAGCTTTGTGCCGTATTGTCTGATATTGTTGTAATGTACACTGTGCTATGTAATGTACATTCATTACTCTGGAATCAACATATTTTGTGCACATTCATACATACCTTATAAATAAAACATATGTTTACAACATACTTCTCCACATTTTTTTTTGTAAAAATAACCAAATAAAGCCAGGCAAAATATTAAGTGACTCACAGGATCTCACAGCCTCCATCTTTTTTTTTTTTACGCAAGCAGTGAATGATGGTGTATGTTATGAGAGTCGTTTGAAAAGTCCGTGCAAAAATAAAAACTACTTAATTTTTTGGGGTAAACCTTTTTTATTTTTCAACATAGTCTCCTTTTAGGCTTATACACTTCGTCCAACGCTGCTCTAGTTTGTTGATCCCTTCCGAATAATAGGATTTGTCCAAGTCTGAAAAATAGCCATTCGTTTCTGCAATCACCTCCTCGTTTGAATAAAATCTTTTTCCCGCCAGCTATTTCTTCATATTGTGGAACAAATAGTAGTCCGAGGGAGCCAAGTCTGGAGAATAGGGGGGATGTGAAACGAGTTGGAACCCTATTTCCATTAATTTTGCGACCACAACTGCTGAGGTGTGAGCTGGTGCGTTGTCGTGATGGAAAAGGACTTTTTTTTTGGGCCAATCGTGGGCGTTTTTCTTGCAGCTCGGTTTTCAAACGGTCCAATAACGATGAATAATATGCACCTGTAATAGTTTTACCCTTTTCCAGATAGTCGATGAGGATTATTCCTTGCGAATCCCAAAAGACAGTCGCCATAATCTTTCCGGCCGAAGGAACGGTCTTCGCCTTTTTTTGGCGCAGATTCCCCCTTGGTAACCCATTGTTTACGAGTAGATTGTTCTTTGGTCTCAGGAGTGTAGTGATGTATCCATGTTTCATCCACAGTGACGAAACGACGCTTAAAGTCCTGCGGATTCTTCTGGAACAGCTGCAAACCGTCCTTGCAACACTTCACACGATTTCGTTTTTGGTCAAGCGTGAGCAATCGCGGCACCCATCTTGTGGATAGCTTTGTCATGTCCAAATGTTGATGCAAAATATTATGTACCCGTTCATTCGAGATGCCTACAGCACTAGCAATCTCACGCACCTTCACTCTTCTGTCATCCATCACCATATCATGGATTTTATCAATGATTTCTGGAGTAGTAACCTCAACAGGGCGTCCAGAATGTTCAGCGTCACTTGTGCCCATATGGCCACTCCGAAAATTTTGAAACCACTTATAAACTGTTCTAATCGAAGGTGCAGAGTCACCATAATGTTTATCAAGCTTCTCTTTAGTCTCCTGAGGCGTTTTGCCTTTCATAAAGTAGTGTTTAATCAACACACGAAATTCTTTTTCGTCCATTTTTTGAAAATCACTCGACTTCCTCGATTCAAACGAATGCAAAACACCGTCAAGAAATAGACCGATCTGGCTGAAACTTGGAGTGTGTTCTTCCAAGAGATGCTACTAACTAAACATAACCTCGATACGCGCCAGTGGTGCTATCTCTCTGACTTTGCACGGACTTTTCAAACGACCCTCGTATAAGTAGAATTTGTCACATTTTTTTTCGCTTAATTTCAAAGGCGCGTTTACACCTGAAATCATTTGCACCCGGAGCTTTTTAGCCCATCAAGCAGACAGATGTTAACCCAGGTTTTCCGCGTACGTTAACCACAGAACTAATCTTTACCCTAATTATGACAATTACAATTATTTAAGAGTCCAAACTGTTTTGTCCTGAAAGCAGGATTGGGCGTGAAGAATAAATAGAATTTAAATACTTTGGAAGTTCTTTAAAGACACAGATCTCATCCTTTTTATTTTCTCTTACCCTACTAGTAAGGAAAGATAATCCTTAGTCTTCCTGGAGGAGCACGATTACAGCAGGAAAATTGGATTGAGTAGAAATTCGAAGAAACTCGGTTGGCCAGTAAATTTTTCTTAATATTCGAAGATTTTTTTGAAAACATCTCATTAGATTTCATTTAAAACTTTGTTTTGGGATTCTAACATATAAATCTACAACTATAATTTGAATCGCTCTACCCAAAAAATTTTAATTAAGGGTACTTCTGTCGGAGAATAGATAGATTCCCTCTAAAAGACATTTTTTTTATATAATCTTGTTTGCAGTTAAGGAATGTATTACTAAAAATTATTAATCAGAAATTAATTATTTTTAAAGATTTTTCGAAAATGGTTGCTAGAATTTTCTGAAAATTTCCATTATAAATAATGATTTATAAACACACATGACGTTTATACGACTCAATTAACTCAAAGAAAAAATCGTTTAAGTTGTTAGGAGAGAGGGTTAGAGTAGGCTTCCTTTAATAAGCTTAAGAGTTTGACTGAAACCTGCCAATCGGTAGTTCAACTTAACTTATGCGATTTATCAGTTTTAATATTTACCCACCTATCACAAACTATTTACAACGATTTTTAGGGGAAATGGTTGTTAGGGAATTGAAACTTATAAAATGCTAGTTTTGGAACATGTTTGAATTGCGCCACCTATAATATAAAATCACAATAAAAAGCATAGCAAAGGATCTGAAATTTTATAGTACATTGGGTAACTGGAATGTAAGAGCCACCACCTTAAGAAATCAGGTTTCTGACTTCTTTTTTTAAACAAATAGTTGGAAAGTATCACCTTCGTTATTTATAAAATTTGGAATACTGTTCTTACGTAATTCTCACTTTTAATTACTTCTTTCTTTTTTTTATTTTGAAATTCACACTTGTTCGTAACGTTCAATTAGCATCATTCTCAGGTATTACATGAAGGAGTAGCCACCCTATAATTTGACGATTGCCGTTTGCGGAGGTGTCAAGGCCAATGGCGCTTCAGCTGACTTCTAGGATTTCCTGGATTGTGTGGGGAGTAAACTCCTTTAATCTAAAGCTGCACGATAAGAGGATTTGCGTGAAGTGTTAGTAATAAAAGGGAAATATTTGTAACGGGAACGAACTAAGTATTTGTTGCGGGGAATGTTCAGGTTAGTGAGGTGATTTAAATTTACTTAACATGTTACATTTCGGACTGAAGAGAATTGGTTTCTTTGGAAGCCCCATAGCTCAATTTTTATTTTAAAAAAAATCGCTTTTCTGTAGACATAACTAGAAAATCTAATCCGAATTTGTCGATGGCATAGTTCGATGGTACATGCACTAATAGGTATTAATTGATTATAGCCCAACTGATATGTACGTACTGTTTATATACAACTGTAATTGATTGGCAATTTTTATTATTTTTGAGTTTAAATAGAACTAAAAGATGTACAACTTTTGTCTAACATTAAAGAAGAACTTCTTTTCTTGTAGAATAAAATCGCGAAACATCAATATTTCATCTTAATTCGAGTAATGAACGTGCTATGGTTCATTTGAAGAGAAAATAATTAATGTTGCTACTGTTATTGTTAATGGGCTGACAATTGCAGAACTAAATGCAGGCTGGGTGTTATTATTGAGGACAGTTGGCTAAGTAGAAGTGAGGACAGTGTAGGCAGCAATTACCATGCAGTGTGCCAGTAATTGCACTTTATTATGCAACGATTTCCTTTCCACGGTTCATCAGAGATCAGCCGATCTCACCGCCTAAGCGTTGATCCACTTATTTCAACACTCTTTTCAATCCTAATTATACAGTTAATTGCCCTCAGCGCTTCTTTAGTGTTAACAAATCTTTGACTTTCTCTCTCTGCAACTCTTAATCTTATTGGTGATTTCTTTTTGGTTCAAATCATCAGATTGCACACATATGCAGAGAATATGGGTAAAAATGCTGAACCAGGTTGACCTGGATATGCCATTTGGAGGTCATCGCATTTCAAACAAAAAGTTTGTCTCCATGAACTAAGTCTCACACTCAACTGCCTTTCGAGAAATAGTTTCTCTACAAAGAAAATGTTTTCCTAATATTTCGCGACTTTTCCTTATAAAAACGGTTAAGTTCTAAAGAATTTCACCAAAACATTTTACCTACCCCAACAAGATGATGTCTAAGTCTATAAACCAATTAAAAGAGATGATACTTCAGAGGCTAAAATTTAAAATATGTAATAATAATCCAAATTTGAAGTAATCTCTGTTTAATTATTTATTTTTTAACTAATAATCAATGCTTGTTAAATATCTTGTAATATTCTTTATTTAATTTGTACCAAATCTCTTAGTTCTTTCATAACAATTTTTTAAATTTTAAGCACGGACAACATGGACAACCTCCAAAGATCTCATGAGAAAAGTAAAAACAGTTTAAATGTAGTATTGGAGGAGGTGTGTAAGAAAAACAAGATCCAATCGGGTTAGAAATGAAGAGATTTTGAAAGAAATGGGCATAAGGAAAACGATCGATCAAAATATAACAGAAAGGAAGCTGAAATGGTACGGGCATGTCCGTAGGATGGACTCAGACAAGTGGCCTCAGAAGATTCGAAGTTGGATCACCCTCAGAAAGAAGACTAAGAGGAAGGACCAGCGCTTTAATGGCAGGAGAAGATCGAGGAGGTGATGTTGGGCAGGGATCTGAGAGATGGAGATTGGAAGAATAGGAAATTATGGAAAGAACAGCTGACTTGAGGCGAACTCATTGACCGAGCAGGGAGAAGTGGAGCTTAAGATAGTTGGATGATATGGATGATGTCAAGCCGGTGCGAGCAGATTATGTCACAAAGTGAAAGAGTATGAAATAAACTTATTGCAGACTCTAACATCGTTCAGGAAGTAACTAAATAAGTATCATTGCTGATTTACATTCTTACTTAAATAGCGAATTTTGAGAAAATCAATTTGGGTAGAAATGCGACTTAACTATTTGAAATGATTTACGTAAAAATAAACCAGTTAAGGTTCTGACAGAGTTCTAAACGTCACGAAGAATCTACATGACAATGACACCAATTAATATTTGGAAGTTTACAGCAGATTTTTCAAAAACTAAATCTTCAGGTTTCTATCTTTGATGAGATGAATTTTAAAAAGGCAGACCTTATTGAATAAATCCAGCCCAGAAATAAAGAGCAACAGTTACGTCACAACATGGCAGGTATGATGAGTAGGATAGTTGGGAAGATCAGTAGTCAGCATGAAGCAGCAATCTGATTAGGTCAAACTGCGCTGACAAGAGAGAAGATTCTGCTCTATTTACTAAACACTCGACTGTGCAACACTGATTAGTCAGATATGGTCTAATGAACACTTTTTGAAAACTATTGTTTTTTGTTCCTTCTTCCTTTCTATCGCAAAGAAGAGGATGACAAAACAGGAAATTATAGTTTGTAGGACATCATGAATATCCTTGTTTCATCCCTCGCAATGAACAAAATAGAATTATAAACAGCCAGCTATTTGACGGTTTTGACACGCTAAATTGTTTTACGAAATTAGGTAGACTTACGCTATTAATTACATTATTCAAATCATACGAGACCTTTCTTTCTGGGTAAGATTGAATAACATTTACAGCACTTGACGACAATTCTAGCGAGCCTGCCTCAGGAAGCAATAAGACCTATACCCTTCAATGTCTACTCTAAGGACAGACCTAACGATAATAGCTACTTACGACACATTGTCGTAAACAAAAGACAAATGAGACATTAACAAAACTATCAGCGATGCACAGATATCAACTAATCTTATAATAAACTGGTTCTAAAAAAAAAAAAAAAATTTTGAAATTACATTTAAACCTAACGAAAACAGATGCAAAATTCTTCCCTCTAAGAAGGTTACGAAATGTGGATCCCTATAAACAATCGAGAAATCTCTTAAAATCAAAAAGATCAGTGTGTCTAGTCTGTCGACACATCATCCTCCTCTTTGTGACAGGACCTACAAAGGCTATCATCCGCCAGGCCAATGCGATGCATGGGTGTTTTCTGAGCCTGCAGTGGCCCAGTTAATAGGCCTACAATTATCCTTATAGTCACACGGCCTTGACGGTTTAATGCTGCAGTAAGCCTTGGCGAATAGCCTATGATGAACTCTTTCGCCTGTTTTAGTGCAAATAGTGTTGTGAATTAGTATAACAAGTTTCAAGTGCTATTGGGATGGTGATCTATTGAGATGCTGATGAACTTTTATAATCATCAAACACTCTTATTCAAAGATAATATCCATTGAATAGCGAGTGAGAAAAAGGAAAACAATAATCAAGCAGACTGTACTTGAATTGTCCCTTTTTTAACCTAAGTATTTTGGCAGGATTGCATGTTATTTCATAACTCAAATTTAAACGGAACTTCACATGCTTCCACCATCTTTGGAATCCACTAATGCTCCTATTGCTGGTTGCAGCTCCTAAGTTCTCCAGGAATTTGGTAACCTCTGCTCCAGGCAGCAAAACAAGTCCAGAACTATCAATTACTTTTTTTTAAATTGCTTGCAGAGTGTAGCAACCAGCCACAGAAAGCTGCAGGCGCTACTCAGTACCCGCCGCTTAATTCAAAGTTCATATTTTCTCCTCGATTTTAGAATTCTTTTCTGAATTATTGTTAAAAAATCATTAAAAATACTTTCCTTAAACCATCGTTACATTCAGCGTTTTCTTAAACATTACAATATTTTCGCATTTAATTTTTAATTAGGGATAATGCAACCGAAGCGCAAGCCGCTACTGCGCAGCTTTAAGATAGATGATTAGACCATATATATTGCCGAGACAGGAATCACCATGCCGCAATAAAAACAAAGGAATGGATTATTTGTTAAACCAAATCTACATCATCCATAATAAATACTAAAATGATTCAACAATTTATCAACTTGTAGTTCGGGCATTTTATAACTTTACAACAAATCCAACTGCCCACGGTACAGATAATCATTGACTTCTCTTATTGCCGATTTATATAAGGATCTACAAAGAAATTACTGTTCACCTACATGCAATGAAACTATAAATTTCTGGTTACTCTCAGCTGACAATAATAAAAACAATGGACATAAAACAATTAACATTCAATCAGGTTACATAAACGAAAGCTCCACTAATCATTTTATAAGGTTAAGCTTGACAATAAAACATAATTATTTATTCGCTAATAAATATGCAATGTTTAAAAAAAAGTATATATATTTTTTATGTAGCAATAAATCCCTCGTTCAGAAGAATTAAAAAAACAGAATGACCCTGAAATATAAAATGAATTCTTGTAAAAGAAAATTACTGTTAAAATAAAATAATAATTTAAACCTTAATTCTTATTATAATTGGTTTACATACGCTTTGTAACAAAACCTTGTACAGTGTGTGGTAGATTTGTTAAATACTTCCCGTTAAACGCGTATATGGAAACTAGTCAGGTTATCTATTTAGGGGATCATAACTAAACAACGTTTGTTTAAAGAATTAAAGTCAGCTAGTATAAATGTTTGCCTCAAGACACTAATTATATCATTAAATATTTACTATTAACTTTGTGTTTAACTGGTTTTTTTCAAATAAGGAAATTTTGTACAGAATTTCACGTAAATGTGAGTACTTTCCTAACAGTAAAGAAACAAATCATGCTGGGTGGGTTGTAAAACCTCTCTAATCATGTTCAAGAATAGGCTGCTGCCATTGTTTGAAACATAATGAGAATGAAAATGGTGGCCAATGGATCTAGGCAATAATGCTTTTTGGACAGTACATTGCATGTATACCAAATACATTGGATGATCACAAAATACGACTCATTTGTGAGTGAAGCATGAACAGTCAAATCAAATCTTCTAAGTAATCAAATCGCAGGAGTAATCACTCAAAGTCATGGGATTCTTTCACCATTTTCAAATGCTTCATAACTGCATCGACTTCTGTAGTCCTTCAATAAAATTATTTTTCTTTTAATTCGGTGAACATTGTTACGATGTTAGTCAAGATTGGATGCAAATATTATTGTATAATCAAACAAATTCTTAAGTCAGGACCTTCATCATAAGATGATGTATAAATTAACACTTATAAAGAATAATGAGATTGTGTAACTCGATGATCCTACAATACCAGCTCTTCTACTTAGGAAGACCATCATTATTCTTCTTTCACGCTAATAAACTGTTTTCATTCAACATTTACTCTTCTAATTATTATTATTATTATTATTATTATTATCTTTGCCTTTTTTTTTGTCATTGGCTTTCGCCATACACCCACCATCGTCTATGTGCTTATCACTAGAATATCACTCACTCTCCATTCTTACCTACAAATACATTCGCTTCACACATTCATCCCTCTACATATCCAACTATTTACATGAACTACAACTAATGGATGGATCAGTACTCTATATTCCTGCCATCCTCTTCTAATTATACAACTCAAATATAAACTATATCCTTTTGAACCAGTCTTATCGCCTTAAAAACTCCATTACTAGCACTTTCAGGCAGTTTCTCTGTAAAATTGAATAAGAGATTTCAACTACTCTTGCACATCACTTAGTTCTCCATATGAACAAGAAGATGGCGAACAGTGAAGTGTTCACCTCATCATTCTTTCCCAGCTAAAGAAAAACTGGAGAATTTCGAGTTGAAAATAGATTAGCTTTTCCTAGTTTTTAAGTTAGTGACCAAAGAATTATTTCTAAAAAAAAAAGCAAATTTTAATTATCCCATTTCAATTCAAATGAAAGTAACATTTCCACATCTTGAGCGTTGTAGAATATCAGATTTTTGCTAAAAGACAAATAAAATAAAGATTACTGATAGATGCAGGAGAAACATCTGTGATTTCAATTAACGTTGTGGAAACAACATGCTTAACTTTTTACTGATGAACGTTCAGTAGTCCATTTATGCATAACTAGGTATATAACCACTCGGTGTAGAAAGAAGTTGTTCGCCAATCACAATTAAGATTGAGATAAACAATACACAATAAACATGAACCGCACGAGTATTAAAACAGCACACAAAAATCATTACATGCTTCACTATCATCACTAATGTATAAGCCGAAATAATGAATTTTAAGTGAACCAAACGACTGATAAGAAAAGTGGAAGAGCAATATTCAAATTTATAAAATCATTTCTTAATGCACAAAATAAAATTCGAGTTAGGTGTGACTTAAAGAAAGATGGTAAAAGTTAAATGGTATCTTCAAACAATGGGACTTAATGTGCTCAATTAGAATGCAGGCGCCACTATAAAATTATTTCTGTTATTGTCATGATGAAATTCCTAAATATAAATCACGAATACTTCAACTTGGTTACACTTGCTGCAAATATTTACACATTAAAAGAATATACTTTCAATGCATCGTGGTATTTTTTGATAAATGGAAGTAAATTTTTCAATCAATGTAATTCATTCGTAGAATTAAATTTGCCCACTTCATATGTTAAGAGCAGGCGTTTATTAACAGCAGTTTGTAACTTGAACTATACGAGGTGTGTTCAAAAAGTAACGGGAATTTTTAAATTTCGCGGGTTTGGAGAGTCTGATTGTAAAATTTTTTTTTTTATTATGTTGGTACACATGCCCCTGAAGTACGATAAAATTTTCAGTAATATTCATTGTTTACTTCTTAAGTGGCAGCCGTTAAGGTTAGACGTGTTTTTCGAGCTTGGCGATTTTTGTTTGTTAAAAAAAATGGATCAAAGAATTTGTATTAAATTTTGCGTAAAAAATGAAATAAAGTGTGTGAAATGTTAATAAAGGCATATGGTGAGTCTGCTATGAGTAAAACAAGGATTTACGAGTGGTATAACCGTTTCCAAGATGGCCGCGAAAACGTTGAAGATGGCGAACGACCTGGACGTCCAAGCACATCAACAACCGATGAAAACGTGAAAAAAGTGAAAGAAATGGTTATGAACGATCGCCGAATCACAATCAGAGAAGTCGCTGATGATGTTGCCATATCAATTGGCTCATGCCATGAAATTTTTTCGGATGTTTTGGGTATGAAACGTGTGGCAGCAAAATTTGTTCCAAAATTGTTGAATTTCGAACAAAAACAGCGGAGAATGGAAGTTGCTCAAGAGTCACTCAATGAAGTCGACAACGATGCGGATCTACTGAAACGTGTTATAACAGGTGACGAAACATGGGTTTACGGATATGATGTCGAAACTAAGGCTCAATCGTCCCAGTGGAGGCATTCTGGATCGCCAAGACCGAAAAAGGCTCGACAAGTGCGGTCGAATGTGAAGGTTATGCTCACTGTGTTCTTCGATTTTAATGGCATAGTGCATCATGAATTCTTGCCACAAGGTCAAACAATCAATAAGGAGTACTACCTACAAGTTCAACGCCGTTTGCGTGAAGCAATCCGAAAAAAACGCCCGGATTTGTGGCAAAACAATTCATGGATTTTGCACCACGATAATGCACCTGCTCACACTTCATTGCTTGTTCGTGAATTTTTGGCCAAAAACAAAACTTTAACGATGCCCCAGCCTCCATATTCGCCAGACATGGCTCCATGTGACTTTTTTCTATTTCCAAACATAAAGAGAACATTAAAAGGCCGTCGTTTTACAAGCATAGATGACATTAAAAGCGAATCGCTGAAAGAGCTGAAAGCTATCACAAAGATCGAGTTTCAGAAGTGTTTCGAGGATTGGAAAAAGCGCTGGCACAAGTGTATTGTATGCGAAGGGGACTACTTTGAAGGCGACAATATTAATGTAGATGAATAAATAAATATTTTTTTCAAAAAACGAAAATTCCCGTTACTTTTTGAACACACCTCGTATATCGAAAACGAATTTTGAAAGAGGAATTCAAAAATATTTCAATTGCTTATACTAAGTGTAGTCGTGAAAAGGTTTACTTCAGTTGTTTTTCCAAATTGGCAGGAGATATCCTGAAGTTATTCAGCGTAAATTACTGTGTTCACAAGAAGATAAAGAACAGAAAAACTTTGCAATGTAGTGGAAAAAAGAATCCATAACGCTTTCCAATAGATTTCCAAGTCACTTTGGCTTGGTGGACAATGCACGAGCGGACGACTATCGGGAAGAGAAGCTTTAATGCAAAAACCTGATACACTGCAGGCCTATTCTGGAGCAATTAGAGGATTACTGAAAGGAAATACTGTTCCTTTTACGCCCCCACTGTGGCAATCACGATGTAACTGATGGTCAGCACCAACCTCCCGATTTAACAGATGTGTGCATGGACAACAGAACTCATTAACTAACATCATGTGCCTGCCTTTTATTGTTCATAATTTATTAGAAATAATATTGATCTTTCAAAACACGAACAGCCTATTAACACTAGATTTACGGACCCCGTCAATTTGACGGAATTCAAACTTTGCAATGAAATATCTCGAAAACCGCTTGATCGATTTCAACCGTATGCATAATAAATTAATCATTTCTTCCAAAGAATTTAAACAAACTGTTTTTTTTTCCTAAGCCTTCTACTTTTTGAGATTCATATGTGGTATACCTATCTCTACGGGATCCGTCAAATTGACGGGTACGCTTATCTCGTAAATAATCCTTATATTTTTGCTTTGTTCGTCACATTATTCATCCAGTAGTAAATATAAGAGTGAAAGCAATGTCTTTATGTTCTCCGTTTCCAATTCGTTATCTCAATAGCGCCTCGTGTAAACTAAAGCGGGTCGTATTACCTGAGTGATTATTTTGGTCTGCTACGGAAATGTTATTTCTTCTTGCCGAAAAGAACTCCAAAACAACAAATGATCTTCAGTATGAATGCTGCATTTACAGTGTACGAACGTTTCAGAAAGATAGTGTCAAAAAGTTTCGGCTCTTGTAGAGAGTCTCCGCTTATTGTAGGTAACATATTTACAGTAGGGTAATGGAATTAGAGCACAGTATTTTTTTATGGTTATCGATCCCCTTTTTCTAGCAACCATGCGTAAATCCAGGAGATGTAATAAGATATTGGATAAAATCCTCGAGATCAATGCGGATTGTTCCGAGGATACCTCCGCAGAAAATGAATGTGAATTAGGCGAAAGCGAACCCGAAAGTGAAAATACACAATTTGTTGAAAGTGGATGGACAGACTTATCTTCAGATAGTGAAGAGGAGAATTTATTTACACTCCGTCGGAGCAAGAAAATGCGTATTTATGCTCGAAAAACAACTTTGGTTGGACCATCCGATCAAACAAACGAGAACTGCCAAAACCCGTAAAGGAAAAAAAGATAAGATGACTTTGTTTTCCTCAGATTTATATAAATCAGAAAATTTACTGTATATAAATGTATGCCGAACATAAAAGTTCTCCTTCTAAGCACTAGACATACAGGTGTACAAATAGAAGACAACCACAAACGTCTTCCAGAATCTATTTCATATTATAATAAAATGGAGTTGGGAGTGGACGTCGTTGACCAGATGGCACGCAAATATAGCGTAAAAGCAGGCAATTTCCGACGGCCTCTTCAAAATCTTTATTAGATTTATATTAGATTTGGCAGCAATAAACTGGTTGATACTATATAAAGAGTGCACCAGAGCCACAATATCCAGGAAACAATACATGTTTAGTTTAGCCGAGGAATTAGATGCGGAAAACAAGGAGAACATTTGCCAACGATCAGCCGCTTCTTCATCATCTATAATATTACAAGAGCGAAAAAGTTGCCAACTGGGATACTGCAACAAAAATAAAAGCAGCATTTGTGGCATATCTTGCAAAAAAGTGGTATGCGGAAAATGGACAGGCAAAGCGGAATATACCTGTAAAAAATGTACTAAATAAGTAAGATTATTGTTATTATTTCCATGATATTTTTTAAACAATTTGGAGTTGACTTGAATAAATCTGTTTTTTAAAGAAAGGCGTTTTTTTATTCACCCGTCAATTTGACGGGGGCCGTAGAGATAGGTATGTAAGAAACGTCCGTAAACCTAGTGTTAAGGGAGCTTTTAGTAAACCTGGTATATAAGGTTCTTGCAGAGAGTTTCCCAATTCAAGAATAAGAGGTGAAAACCATTGAAAAGCTTGATGAAGCATTAACTGTAGGTCGAATTACAAATAAACACTGAATTTAGAAAATACAAAAAAATAGGAATTATTGCAGATTAACTCGAAGAGAAACACATCATAGCAAGAGGTATTTCTGGGTAGTCAGTAACAAGAGTACACAATATGGAAACCAGCAGTGCTCTGAAAAAGGCTACGATTGCCTATAACTTCAGTTGTTGAAGGCCGTACAGTAAAAAAGGAAATAAAAAATGGTCTAACGTCGGAGTCGAGACTTCTGAAAAACTTACCTAATAGAGCGCTACCAAATGCACCCACCTGCTTGCTTATTACCAGCAGATGCAAATCAACATTATGTAGAAATATAATAATAATATAAAAATAAATAATAATTATAACTAAGGAAAGAAATGAAAATATTCTTCAATTCGCACATCGTCAAGCTATTGGTCAGTATTCCACCAAACTAAAACTGAGTTTTATATTTGCTAACCCTCAACCACGACGCTATTAAGATTTACATTGAAAACTGTTATATCCGTCAAAATACAAAGAAATTAAAATGAGTAATGAAGAAAAATGCATGATACTATAACTTTAGATCAAGATTTTACACTTTCTCTAAAAAATAAAACATTACACCTTTCAAAATGCCTTGTTGGGTTTGCAATTCATTTTTATAACGAACTACTCTAGAAACAGTTCTAAAAGTATTATCTTAAATTTGTAAAATCCACTATATTCCAGTCCAAAGTTATTTAGTGAATTTGAAAAACTCTGAAGCAAGAAATGCAATCCCCTACTTGAAAATTTAAATGTCAATTTACAAATAAGAATTCAAAACCATTTTTTAATTTAATTTTCTTCCACCTCATTTTAAAAAGTGGTCATTTTTGAGCTATCTAATTTGTTTTTAACAAATAATTTTACTTTTTAAAATGATAAGTCTGAAAGTTTAACGACCTATTCATTATATAAACAAACAAAAATAAATTGGAGAAGTTACTTAATGAGGTCAGGAAATTGGACTTATTTCAAAAACAACAGACATTGAGTAGCTGTATGACTATTTCACACATCGAGTTCAATGAAACGGATTTAAAATATCCTAAGTTGATGTTAATCTTGGACAATGTACAAGGCTATGGTGAATTTTAATTTCCCCTAAAATATCAGGATAGCAAATTTTTGTCGAAATAACAAAAATTTCTTATTGTATTTTGCAATTTACTAGCAAAACATATAATTTGCATGCAATGAAGTGATTGTTGAAGAAGGTACTCACTTTTGAAGGGTAGTTGGCGGACAGTGCGGAGGAAGACTGGGCGGTGATTTGCTAGGATGATCGGCAGGAGGAGACTGCTTCATGTTCGGCTCACAATGTTGTTGTCTGGCCAAGAGATCGCCATGTTTGCCGAGTATGTCTTGATGCTGCTTACCCAAGAGATCGCCATGTTTGCCGAGTATGTCTTGGTGCTGCTTACCCAAGAGATCGCCATGTTTGCCGAGTATGTCCGGATGCTGCTTACCCATCATCGGCTCAGCATGATGGATACCAGTAGAATAAGACACTCTTCTAACAACGTCGCTGGGTGTTCTAACTAGATTCGCTTTTCTTGATGGAGGCGAAATCTTACCATTGTGTACAGCGTTAGCGATTTTCCCATTAACCAACAGACTGTGCGTTGTTGTTGTAAAACGTAACGATTGTCTTTCTGGTGAATTCTTTACTAGGTCACCTTGTTGTAATCCTGCTCGTAGAAAATTTTCTCTTAAGTTTTTGTAAGTCACTTTACTGTCCAAACCATTGCTCATTTGAGTGGTATACTTCTTGTGGGTGGGAGTCTGAGGTCCAGGTTTATTGACTTCGTTATTTGTTTCTACAATGGATAGATTGCTGTCCAAAGATCTTGGCTGTTCAGCATGATGTGGTCGTTTGCCCTTGTTTGGAAGTGGCGGAGAAAGGAGACCAGCTCGCAGTTGAGCGTCTAAGGGCAATTTCTTATCAGTACTGTACCTTCTCATATCAATGTACGCTTTCTTATCCCATAACTCTGATAACGGATCGCAGTAATTGGTCTGCATAGTTTCTATTCTGTTCTCTACATACCTAGAAAAACAAATACACGATAACGTTTTAGTAATAAATTCAGTAAAACATTCAATAAAATATACAACATATTCTGCAACAAAATTAACAATGTAAAACTTCTTTAAAAAAATTGATAAAATATTATTCAAATCAATTTACAAAGCTAGTAACTCGTATACGTTTCTGTAACTCAACCAACCCGCACAGCCACGCCCTGAAGAGGACAATATCTTTGTCGAAACGTTGGCAAAAAAGCGAATTGTTGTTTTTATTTGACCGATTCCTCGCCAATTTTGAATCCTCAACTGTATTTAAGGTTTATTAAGGATATTTCAATTGAATAGATAATTTTAAGCAACATATTTTCAGGATGCTGGAAATAATAATTAAAGTATAAGAGGAATGCTAATGAATTATTATTAATGAGTAAATTGGCTTTGATTAAAAAAAAAGTTAATTGTATCTTAAAACATCACTAACATAGAAGTAGCCTTCTGAATAGATGTTTAAGCAACAAAATCAACTTTTTGAAACAGCCATTAAAATCTCTTCAATATTCTTTAACAAGACCAAACCACACTGAATCCTCGAACAGGGCACGAATCTAACTCCGTTTAAACCACCAGTGGCAGCAACTTTCCACACATCATTGGACTGATTTATTAATGCAAATTTTCTCAATGGATATCATGGTAAAAACGAATCGATTACGATCTTAAAGAAGTCGAACAGGAGCACAAAAAAATATCAAATGTATATTTGATCACTTCTCATCACCCATTTGACAAATTATATTTTAAATGCATCTCAAAATAAAATAAATAAATAAAAACCTTTGGAGTTAAGGCAGTACAATCGTTGCATTACAAGGAAAGAGATGTGCAGCAATGACAAACTATAATCACTATAACATATGAAAACCTCATATACTAGTATAAATGTCATTTTTGTCAAGATCTATAATACCTATATAGTAAATGAACATCAAAGTGAGTTCTTCAGCACAGTAAACACTGCAATAATTTGGTTTACTTTATTTCAAGTAACTACTACAGAATGTGGGGTTCAATTGAATAAGTGACTGGATTCGCAGTGCTTGATCTTGTCGTTGATTTTAACGCTCGAAAGGAGTAAGAAACATAAAACAAGTGAGCTACAAGGGATAAAATCAATGTTA
Source organism: Rhodnius prolixus (assembly GCF_049639745.1). Taxonomy (NCBI): domain Eukaryota; kingdom Metazoa; phylum Arthropoda; class Insecta; order Hemiptera; family Reduviidae; genus Rhodnius; species Rhodnius prolixus. The sequence continues at coordinate 22,290,432 of NW_027411592.1, forward strand.
TAATATTCATCGTTGATAGAAACAGATGTTATTCTATTTTTTAGCTAGCTAGCTAAAAAATATGTGATGCAACTTATTGTACATTCGACGAAATAAAGATGCAATATAAAAGATAACAAACCTCCAAAATAAAGAACATGAAAGAAAACAAAATACGAGATCTAAATTAAGACTGCAGGGTCTGAACCAATCACACTTCAATGCATTTTCTCCAATTAGGTTTATAATAATGTGCATAAATATCAAATAAGCTGAAAATAACAGCCAATAAAGAAAAAAATAAAAGAATGAATAACGTGCATAAAATAAAAAAAAATATGTAAACATTGATAACCTACCTTTCATTAAATTTGTCAATATAGGAAGAAGAAAACCCATTTTTGGTAGGATGCTCATGAGAATTGTTCCTTCTAAGTTCTGAACCATTTTCATAGTGTACATCATGCCTGGTACTTTCATGTGATTTGGAATGCATGAGTATCGGCGGAAGTGCTCTCGAAGATTGCTCCGATCTAGTTAGATTATCTAAACTCATTGAAGCATTCATTGCCACTCTCTCTCGTTCATATCTTGCCGGAGTTAGGATTCTCGTACGATCTTTGTACAGAGGAATACTGGTTGAAGGTTGTAGCTGATCCTCAGGTGGAGGTGGAGGCAGAGGTTCATCCGAATAGAATACTTCCTCTTCAGACAAGGGAGGCGGCGACGGTGGCGGCAGGTCAGGACTGAGCGCTCGCGGAGGGGGCGGAGGATATGCAGCCCTTAAATGTGGCTTCTTGGGTGGTCGAGCTGGCACCCAATCATCTACTGAGATCGATGGGCCGATTATCATTGGACCAAGTGCTGCTGTGGACAGCGAACTACAGCTCGAACTGCAAACAATTAATCTATGAAACAAGCATTCAATCTAAACGCTTAGCAAACCAAGTTCTTAAGTTAGTAATACTTTCTTAATTTATAATATACATAATTCACAGCACTGATTTGTAATAAATTTCGTATTCTAAAATTGAACCATAACTTTGTTCTAATTCTGATACATTAATTATTAATCACAGTCTAACTAAGAAATTCAAATGAAGATAGACCTCTATACATACAAATAAAAATATAAATAATTAAGAAAAAGAAAATGCAATGCGATCTATGAAGTTAGATCTGTAAAAGCACAATATTTTGGAAGTTATTTACAGAGATTTAACTCCAACTTTAACTTAATTTATTTTTGCCTTTAATAGTCTAATTAATGTAATCAATACAAGGTATAAAGTGATTAAGATTTGTGTTATATACAATTTCAACTAAACAATTTTACATAAACATTATTGGTTCCCCAAAAAGTCAAAATTTGTGTCTAGAAACATTTGTCAATTAGGTAGTTTTCGCAATGTTGTATGTTTTACTCTCGGGCTTAGTTGAGAACTACGTAATTTTGTGAGGAACTGCTGATTTAGTTCTTGAATAGATGATAATACACTTTAGTTTTTTTTTATCACATACATTTTGTTCAGTCCAATATGATACATTATAAATTATAATTGTAATTAAGCTTAAACAATATTTTTCTTAAGAGAAAGGTTTTCAGCAGGGACTATTTTTTGGAATAATAAATTCCTCGGATATTTTATGATTTCTATTTTTATTTCATCAAATCAAAAGCAAAAGCTTTCCAAAAAAAGATAAATTATTGCCGCTTTCTCATCTTATTTTTAAGTAATTCAAGCTTTTTGACTTGGAGACTATTTCATTTTCAGAGCTTTAACGGAATAACCATTTCGCATTGGTTTTGATTTCATATCTTAAAACTGTGCTTTAACAATTTTTTTTTTTGGCTGCTTCTGTAAAAAACCTGATATGGTTTAAAGGTTAAAGGTTAAAGAATCAGAATAAGCCCTGAAGATGACTTAGCCACTAAGACTAGAGCTTAGTGAAAATAAATACAAATTAGACGAAATTTGGCATTGATTTCTCTTTTTTTAGATGAATCAATCAGTCACCAACAAAGTTGAATGGCTAAATTTCCTTGAATATTTTATGGAAAAGAATGCAATCAGAACATGTGACAAGATTAAGTTAACTTAACGAATAAGTATGAAATAAAATTGAATTTTGATGTATGAATACACTCAGAAATCTCGTACGTATTAAGTAGAGTTGAGTGCAACTTAATTCAAAGCCAAATTGCCAGAAAAACGAAGTTATTTGAAGCCATACGAAATACTGCATCTAGCAATGAATAAGTTAACAAATTGCTTCATCAATTTGAAATAAAATACATTTTTAATTCTCTATATTTGGGAGCCTCCACCTTCTAAATGATTTTTCAGAACTAGTTGCGCTTACATCCTTCTCATTTTTCTCTTATCAACTGATTTTTTTTTTTTTATTCTTCCAATATCAAATAAACCTTCATATTTACTTGTATTTATTACCTTCTTTTTATTTGATTTACTTAACGCCGGGTTTCACTTCTTTTTGATGTTTTTACTTATCTCACTTCGAATTATTCCATTATCTGCTTACTTACTTCATTTTTGGCGTTATGTTTTCAGCCTGTCATTTTTTCAAAGAAAACCGTGCCATTTAGACAAAGTAAAAAACATGCAATTCCGCAAAAAACAATTTTTAAAAGTGCTAAAGAAATTTGTTCAACAGCGTAAAAGTGCATTGTGCTTTCATGCAATTAAATATAAACAACCGTCAACTAAAAAATAAAACCAAGTGATAAAGATTTGGAACCTCTACCAAAGGAAATTTATTGTGCGTAGGTGATGCTTTATAAAAACCTTAAATTTTTACAATTAAAATTACACGCTAGTTTGTTTTTATCCTTACCTATGCTGATGTTTAGATTCTCTCATTCCATTACTTTCTACTTTGGACAAGTCCAAATTACTTCTTGGCATCTGAGAATAATGAAAAGATAAAAATTATAAAAATGTGTACACAGTTGTAAAGCCATAAAAAAATCAAATAACAAATATTCTTAGCAATTCTGGTCTTAATAATCATTCTCACAATAAACTTTTATACATCTTTGAGCATTACATATTTTGACCTATAGCAAGTTTGTTTACTGTTCAATAAGAAATGTAACAAATATTTCTTTTTTACTGTAAGATGTTTTAACTAACATTTTGGAAACTGTACTTTTATTTTGAACAAAACTTAAGATATCGATATCGTTCGAACTTGAAAATTTATATTAGAAAAAGCTGGTTACTGTTTTCAAATGAATAAAAACGTTCAAAATCCATTAATGAATGAAAATTATAGTTTCTACCTTTTAAATAACATTACTTACTGGAACATTAAACGAACATTGTACAATTCTAAAAATAAATCCCAAAAGAAAGGTTTGTGTTCAGTTCAAATTTTAAAAGGAAATATCTATTTTGAGGAACCCTGAAATACCTTAAAACCGGACAAATCACAAGAAGCTGAAACATTTAATTTTCACTGAGACCCTTCAGGTAAACCGATCGAAATTTAGCATTTTTTCAGAAAAATTCGATTGACGTCACTTCTGGAAAGGGTGTGAGAGTTAGGATTTGTTATTATTCCAGTACAATGTAAGGTGTTGTGTTTTATATATTCTTAAGAAAGGATAAGTGTTGATTATACTCAGACATTGGAGAAAACCCCTTCTCGGAATTGATAAGGAAATCCTGTTCACTCTTTTTAATCCGGGTAAATATAAGAATGTTTATTAAGCAGCAATAATGATACTCTGATTTTTCAAATCTCTTTCACGAATGTTCTAGACTTTAAGATAATTCTTAATCTTAAATCTTTCCATCTTAGACCAAGGAGCTGAAATTCATTCACGCATTTTGTGATAAGATAATGCGCTTTGTTATTTTTTTTAAAAAAGGATTTGCCATAGCCTTGGAGGCTACTGCAGTCATACTACTCCAATATTAATCTTTATAGATGACTCTACTTGTAAAAATTTAATTGTGAACTAAGTGAAATTGAAAAATTTGCTTTGATGAGAAAATGGCATTAAAAAGATGTTACAAAACCAACAGAAAATTGCATCAATAGATGATAAAATGGCGCTAATGATCACAGAAGTCAATGCATCCGGCCTCCAAAACCAATATTGCATGAAAATCATATCGCTTACCTCACGCTTAATGGCACCAGCATAATCAGAAGCAGAAGATGACCGACGACTTGGCGCTGGCGGAGGCGGTTGAGGTCTCGGAGGTGGTTGAGGTGGTATGCTCGGCGTGGTTAGCTGTGGTTCTGATTTCCACGCTGAATGATGCCTTTCGTAGAAAGAAAGTAACGCTTTCTTTTGTATGGCCTTCAAGGAAGCATGGTCAGTGATACCTCTAGCTGATCCGTTACTATTGCCTCTTTTCTCTACATCCGATACACCAAGTGGTGGCGGTCCAATTCTTGTCTGAGATGACTGGCGTTCTATTTCACAAATCCTTTCCGCGACCGACAACTTTGGTGGAGACCTTGAGGTCGAGTAATGTTCGACTAGTTGCCTGTAACATTTTGTTTCTGATTAATAATCATAATAATAAACAAATAAAAGGTCAATAAAAGTTATTTTAATGACTCAGCTAATTTCTCGCAAATAACAGTAGAATAATCGGCAGTTCATAATAGTCTACATTCAAACGAATGGCAATTAACATACTATATAATCCCTTGCAGTGTATTTTGTCTTGTAACTCAATAAAAACTTTCCAAATTTAGGTAGGAAATAAAAGATTAATAATTCGCTGTGTGTCATTAATTGAAATGTTGCAGACCGTCTACTTTTGAAGGACCTTCACGCTGTAGTATATCAATTTTATTACAGATCTGGAATGTTGCCTTAGAGCAATGTAATATGTGTAGGCTTTAACAAAACACTTCCCACTTTCGACAATATTACAAAATAAAAATTAAGTATCGTGCCAACTGCTGGAATAACCATATAGAAATCTAATAACAAGAAATTAAACAGTAATGCTATTTTTTTTATCAACGATATCATTAATACTTAATGTTCTGTAAGGACACAAAATTAGAGTAGTGAAAAGTAAAAACAATATCACAAAAATGAAATAATTATAATAAAATATAACAATTTCACATCTTTTATTTACGTATAACCTCCTTGTTTGTTACTAATAATTTTTTTTATTAAATATCAGTGTTGTTATCATGAGGCTCTGAACTGGTCTTTGCATGATAGTTATCGATTAACTCTATGCATCAAAACATCCTGATTTAGGCCAGAGTCAGAATTACGAAATAAGGAAGACATGCACAAGAAAAAAATTTACTAAGTACTTTTTCTACTGAAAGATGAGAAGGTAAAAGTAGGGCCATATTTTTCCCTAAAGTTTTAAATACCCAATATTCAAGAGCGAGTAATAAGGGAAACACAAGCGCTTTTGATTAAGAACGAAAAATAGTTTTTATATTAATAAAAATAATAAAAATATATAATAAAAATTTTATTTTAAATTCAATACAGGTCAAATGCCGCCCGGAGATTTCTTATTACATTGCTCTATTATTAAGACAGTGTTCTTTTGTTAAAGAAACATTGTACAGTGACCATCACCGGACGAGGCTCCGAGGAAAAGAAAATTAGGAAGCCAGTTGGACATTAAACTATAGACACTTTTCAGTCCATTAAATCACTGACAAAATGGCAAGACTGTAAAGTGATTGAGGAGGAACAAGAAGGGTCTAACACTTTTTTCTCTAGACCTGAACCTGATAATCTCGAAACGTCGGGAGACCGAAGGAATAGAAAAGGCTATGGACGAAAATAAGAGGATATCGTCCGAATGAGTTTCATGTAAGGATACTGATAAAGAATTTGTTGGATCTGGGAAAGAAACATTCAAGGGTTCAATGGTGGTCATGATTGGGCATCCTACTGTGGCTTGGCACCTGAATGCTTCCAAAATGGAGACCATCACCATCATCCTTGATGATGATGATGAGGAGCGGGAGACTGTATATCATTACTTGATACTCCCTCATTACTCCTCGCTTTCTGGTGACTTGGTTTAGGACATTTGGAACTGGCAAGATATCAAGCGAGGATCTCGGTTTTAGTGTTACAAGCATTGAGACACCAGCAGTTTGTCCAGGGGAATTTTAAGGATTTTTTTATTTTATTTCAAATGATTTAAGGTTGAACAACTGAGGTTATTGGCGCCCGGAGCTTTTTTCCAGTGCCTCCGGACAGTGTTCTCTCGTTACAGTCAACACTGTCCATCACCGAACAGTGAGCTGTAAGGAGCTCCTAGGAAGAGAAAATTTAATGGTCAGCAGCTAGATTCGAACCCGGGATCTCCGTACAGGAATCCAATATGCTAACCACATAACTTCTTTGAGATTTTGTTCCACTGACAGTTATCTCCGATTCTTCGTTCTCCTTCGGTGAGTATATTGAATATAACAGCAATGAACCCTATAGAATGAAGGGAGTTTTTATTAGGAATACTTCAAATTCCACCAACATTAACGCCTTTAGAATACAACAGTCTGATAAGGTACCACTCAGAATTCGTTATTCAAGTCTGGTTATCCGAGTGAAAAAAAAGATTAAAATGAACGAAATTATTATTGATTTCTTTACAGGTTTTTTTCAATGTTTAACTTTAACATTATGGATATTGTTTAGTTTCGGACTTTTCCCATCATCAACTTCTTTAAGTATGTGATAAGTATGAGAGAGGTTTTAGTCGGTGCCCATAGAATAGTGTGCAGTAACCGTACATCCCAGCTCCTGTAGATACAATAGATATTGTATTAGTACAATTGTACCATAAATAAATAATAAAAAATTTAAATGTTTTATTTATTTTTTTTTTGAGTCCCCCATAACAGTTTTCCAACAAAAATGTGCATATGGGACAAAAAGTTGCACTGAGTTTCTACTAATCACGTCATTACAATCAACGGTTCTTGAGATCAGATTGAGAAAAGTTGGCAATTGAGATCACGTGGCAATTCCTTTAGAATGTTTCTACAGCAATTAACTTCCGTTATTTCTGCATTTCAAACGTCACAATTTATCTAGTGGTCTTTACTTCTGTTAGGATTTTTTGCGCTTATTTTATTCCCTTGTCTATCCTTTAAATACTCTTTAATATAGATATAATTTACTCTTTATTCTCTCTCACTTGAAGCTAAACTATTTTTTGAACGTTTATTTTTTTGTAAACAAAATAATTTTCATTTTAATTAAACTTTAGTCCCTGAACACGTCGTTGATGAAAGTTGTATTGGATTGACGAGAGAACAAAATGCCGTAGAATCAGCCATATTCTTTTAATTTATTTATTCTAATTTTTTTATTCAATTTATAGAAATAGATTAATGGTTGAAGCTATTGTACTTATCGATCCAATTACCTTGGAGAAGTAGGCTCATATGTTGTAACAGGAAACAATCTTCTCATTTGAGTATTGATGTTGTTATGCGGAGGCCATGGGTCCAAGTAGAGGACACTCTCCGAGTGATGACGTTGTGGCATTGGAACTCTGGCGGAGTGTGCAATGTGCTGAGTATGGCCTGCAGTGCTTGAAACGTCAGACAATGATCCGTGCCATTTCAGAGTTTCACTGGACGATCCAGAACTGGCCGAAGAATCTCGACCACCGCCGCTACTTCCGATTCCACCAACTACGGAGGTTTCTACGCTTTCTCTACGGAGTCTGAAATATTTTTACAATATTAATTTCAATAAAATTGTATGTTTTAAAAAAAAAGGCCATCTTATTAAAAGTTTTAATAGAAAGATGAAGTAACTGGAAACAGAAAGAAATTGTAGCAATAGACTTTCTTTATTTCGAGTGGTATCCACGTCTAGCTCAGTTGCAACCTTTAGTTCGGTGCAAACCTAAGAAGACATACATGACAACTTTCCAATCATTCCATTCTTCCTTAAGTGTCTGAAATAGATCTAACAAGAGGTTCAAGAGATTTTATCCCGGCCTCAATCATTAAAAATTGATCTCTAGAACCCATAAGTTGATTGACGAATAAATCAATTGAACACTGGCCAATTGCAAGCTTCCCACGCGTACATTCCTTGCAACCAGTCTCTTATTAGGATATCCTTCTCTGTTCCATGACGTAAATGATGAATGCAAAACAGTTATTAAAGAAAGAACAAGATTCCTAGTTAGAACATCATCCTAAAGTCTGGAGGCTATAAGCTTCCAAAAACACAATCACGCTATTGAATCAATTATCTCTATTTGTCCTCATTTATCTATTTCAGCCATTTTCCAAATGCGTTCAGGCAACATTTCGGCAAAAAACTACTTCTCTGACATACTTCCTGAAACAGTGAACCTATCTCCGAACTATGTTGTACGCTTACTCTCATTAATTGATGGCATTAAAAGATGGCTAAATCAATCAAATTTTCGGGTGACTATCCAACTTGAACTTAAAATAAACTCCATACTACCTCTGATCATGTAGGTAATAACTGTAGGGCGCTTCTGACAAGTTTACCTTTTTGAATCTTTTCAATACAAAGTCCTTTGTACACATTTCTACGCTATACATACACCAGAAGTAATAGAAAGCAATTTGTCCGCAAAAAATTATTTCATTATCCCTCTACATCATAAGACCTGATACATTTTTAGGTAGTCTAAAAATATAAGAATTCTGCCCACTTCATAATCTTAAGAAAACAATTGATAAAATTATGTTCATCCATAAAATTTGAATGTGTATTACAACCATTTTCAGTCTAAGAAACCTTTAATTTATTAATAGTTTCGAATCAAACTTACGAGTTCTTCCTCAGTCCATTATGAGTATTGTAAAAACATTACTAATAATTATAAAGTCAAATAACTGATTCAGTTAAAAACCTTTTGTCATACCAACCACGAAGTTGTCTTACATCATTAGTATTATACTGCAGGTCTGAAATATTGAGGACTATGTGACAGAGAATATTATATTTTCTGTGATTCAAACCTCTATTGTAAACAAAAGTAATTTTATTTGGCGAAGGAATTTAGAGCCTGCAGTCTCAGTAAAGATGGACCTGTTCATCGTTCTTTTGCAGGTAATTTATTAGCCATTCTGAGTGCTACATATTCAGGTTTTCTAAATTTAAGGTAGTACCCACTGGAATCTCTTCTCTACGGAAAACTATCCAAAACTCCAGTGGTAAATTTTGTTCATTACCTAATTTACACCTCTAGCTCCTCTCTTTTTGCACCACCAACTAGGTTTTACTTATTTCTAACCTAGTATTCAAAGAAATCTAAATTAAATCTGGCTGTGATCTAGAGTGACAATACTTTAATAGATGAACATTAGTCCAAAAAAAGTATGGGTTATAAATACAAGAGACTAAAGAAACAAAAAATTAACTGGTCTTCGAAAGAATTAATACGTTCATAATGAAAGCATAATGATTTGAAAGAAGGATGTATTCCAAAGAGGAAGTGACGAAATCAACACGAACCTATCAAGGAAAGGTGTGGTAGTGGTAGAATCAGCGCTAGAGACATAACTGTGGTATCCTTCGCTCTGGGCGTAAGACGGCTGTTGGCTGTGCGATGGAGGCCGTACATCTTCGTAAGCTCTGGTATATTGCTCCAGTTCCGCTCGAGTCAAAGAAGTCTGAGATCCATCGTAGCCACCGTCAATACTCAGCTGAAGAAAATGAAAGATATATATTTTAAATTGAAATCAAGGAATACATTTCTTTCACTAAATTGAGTAAAATTTGATTATGTCATTAGTAAAAATAACAGAATGGTTAAAATAATAATAATAAAGAAATATTAGGTCACCTGTGAGAGCCTAGTTTCGTTGTACTTGGTGTAATGATCCAAATGGGGCAGATCTCTCTCCGGAGGCGAGGGTATGGAATAATCACTGTCGCCTAGTGTCTTCCCTTCACGATCAACTTTCGGCAAGAATTTGTCACCAGGTGGCATCTTTTCACATCGCTCCATCACAGTCTTCAACTGGAAATTCAAAAATTAACACAAGTGAATGCACGTAAGTGCCCTGTGAATGATGATGCCTTATGAGATATCTGCACTACCATTTGTGAGCAAAGTAAAATACACTTGGGCTTACAATGACACTTAAAATCTACAACTAGACTAAAAATACGTGTCACAATGCTAGAGAGAATTGTGCAAATACGATGTAAAATAATATCAGAGACCAAAGTATGATTTACAACATCTCACCGGCACCTTAACACTTCTGAACCGTGAGGTATCCCAGCAATGGTGGTACACCAAGCATTCTAATTCCTATCGGTTTCAATTCCTCTAATTTAAAATCATTCGATGTATAATCGAAGTGTCCTTCAGTCTCCGTCCATTCAGGCCTTAAAGTTCCTTCTTTATTAGGTCTTTACTAGTGAGTGAAACCGTAAATTTCACCTTGAGTGGAAGTCAAAACTCATCCTAAACTAACTACCCCAAATTGTTTAATTTATTTACATAAAATGTATAAATTCATTTAATTTGTTTTGATAAAGTCTAGCCGTTTTAAAAAATAACCTCAAACCTAAAATCTAACATAAGCCCTGAAGATGACCTAGTTCCTAGGTCGAAAGCTTGGTAAAAATACGAAAATTATGACATGAATTGGTATTACTCTTTCTTTCTTCTGTAATTTGCAATATTATTACAAAATAAAAACTCAAATAAGTCAAAGAAAACTTCGGAAAAGCATTAATCATTTAAAAACTGCAATAAAATAGGAAGAAAAGATCGATCATGGCGGTTGGCTTAATAGAATCTGGGTTAATGTCGCTTTAATAATTTGTAGTTCGCACGACTTTGTCGCAGCATCTTAAACAATTCACAACTTTACTCTTATTGTGCGTAATTGCTTCAAGCAGAAAACTTTTCGATGCTTTTATTAATTTTTTCTTCAAATTACCCGAAAAAAAAAGGTCAATGCATCGTGTTAATAAACTTCAAAATTTGTAGTGAATCTTACTTGACGTCCTTCAAAATGAACTCTTTTATATCAAAAAATAATTTTAACGCAATAAAGAAGGGGAAAAAAATTGTTAAATAAAAGAATTTCGGACTTCTTTTGATCTATATTCGACATCTCTTCTTCTTCTTCATGTTTAAGAAAATGTTAGGATCAAATAAACAAGAGGACGTAGTGACGTGGTGGAAGCGGAAGAAGAAAAGAAGGTGTCCCGCAGAGATATTGATAGAAAACTAACGGACAGTTGGCACCATCACAATCAAAATATGTTTAAGTGAAGAAATACTAGAATAAACCTTCTAACAACATTCCAACATCTAATAGTCAATATTATTATGGGAGACAACGAAATAGATAGGACATAATTCTTCTAACTTGAACGAGTAGGTGGTAGTTTTTATTATCCTTAGAGATAGTGGTTGGACGTACCAATGTCATTGCACCTTGAAATATAGAAAGATAATGTCCTGCGCGGCATACATGTGACTCTGGAAACTAGTTGGCGTGAATATCTATAAAAATGAATGGCTTAGTTTATCTAACAGCTGTCAGCTATTTGTTCATTTCCTGTAATGAAACTCGTATTGTCTTACAATTCCAAGTTCATGGTATATCTGAAAAGATCTGTTTTTTTACAGATCTTCCATGACAGGACGAATGCTTACAGACGTAGATTGCGGAATGTTCTTTGGCTAGTCAAGATAATAAATATTTCCTATTAATTACAGACAAATCCTAAAGTTTAGGCTACATGAGTTCAGTAATAGTGGGAATTGTTTTCGGTAAAATCTCAAAATACTGGAAAAATATGGTCACTTTCAGACAATAGATTTTCTCCAAATTCGAAAATTTGGTTGTACATACAATTCTTAAAAAAATATACAGGTGGCAGGAGAGCAGAAAACACGAAATGGCACGTTAGAGTAAAGCCTCCCCCACTCCTAAAAGTGTCCTCAATCAAATTTTCTGAAAGGAAAAGTAACAAACTAAAGTTACAGATGTGCATACTTACAATCAAGTTTTACAACAATCGTCGGGGCCATTTTTATGAAAATATTTTAAAAAAGTGAAAAGTCGACTTAGTAAAGTGGTACTTGTAGACTAGAAGTAAGAAAGAATAATACTAATGTCAGTCAGTTATTTTTTATTTTTGCCGAGCTTTCGACCTAGAGACTAGATCATCTTCAGGGCTTATGCTACTGACAATTGTAACATTTTTTTACATTATAATGTACAAAGATGGTGTATCTTCTGTCCTGTCAGCTTATGTTACACTGTCTCAGTATAGTCAGAGTGGACAAGAACCGAGAATACTGGTTAATCCATTTCCTTTGGAGAAACAATCCTATCAAATGCATGTGTTGTTTAATTAAATAATTATATTTCAGGTTAGAATATGAAATGACGATTTATATGACTGATAAGATCAACGAAATTATTTTCACTTTTCGTATTGAAGCCGGGTGTTTCTCAAGGAAGCAACTTAGGACCAATCCTATTGGTTATATTCACAGCAGACATACCAATCCATCCTGAAACTGTCCTCCTAACATAAGCAGATGACACAGCTATACTTTCTCCTCACATTGATCCAGTAACTTCACACAGAAACCTTCAAACTCATCTCTTTTCTCTTGAGGAATGGTTTAAAAAATGGAGAAATCAAGTTGAATGAAACAAAATCTCAAAATATTACTTTTACTCTCCGCCGCATCCCTCTTCCTCCGATCTTCTATGACTCAATTCCAATTCCTCCTGCCAATGTTGTCCGTTATCTTGGGCTGTATTTAGACAAAAGATTGACTTGGAACCCGGACACACACAAGACTTAAGCGAACTGAAGTTAACAGGCGTTATCGACTACTTAAAAGACTACTATACCAACGTTCAAAACTTTCACTTAATAACAAACGACTGATTTACAATTCTATACTAAAACCCGTCTGGACGTACGGTATTGATCTGTGGGGTTCAACGAAACGCTCCAATCTTCAACGAATTCAATCGCTTCAGTCTAAAATTCTTCGCACTATCGTTAACACTCCATTTTACGTCTCAAATCTAACTATCCACATAGATCAGGTAGCTCGAACTCGTTACAAAAGTTTTCATCAGAACTTGTACTCTCATTCCAATCCTCTCGTCCGCCATTTATCCTCTCATCACCATCCAGATCATCCTCCCAGACGACTAAAACGCCAGTGGCCTCGCGATTTTCACTCTTCTGAAGAGAGTAGCTAATCCTGGAGACGACTTAGGGAGTGTTATCACTGGGTAACTTCTCCCCTCAATTAGTTAGTTTGATGTCAGTTATTGTTTTTGTTACTTATAGTGCATCTAGCGCTGGTGTAACTTTACAAATAAATTCATTTTTATAAAAACTAAAAACGCTAAAATCATTTTTTTTTTTTTTAATCTCAAAATGAAAGAACGTTTAAACAAATTGAATTATCCCATAAATTCCACCTTCAAATTAATTGAAGTTTAGACGTCAAATTTATTACCAACCCGTTATAAATTTTTTTTTTTTCTGAAATCCGATTCAACATTTTCATTTTTGCAGAGGATAAGAAGTAACATAAGTTTCGAAGAATTACTAAAGAAAGAAAAGCAGGAATTAATTAAACATGAAGGCAAGATGGGAACAGAAATATAGAACAGAAGTAGAAAATACGAAAACAATTATTGTAGAAGGAAAGAACTCTGATAGATGAGTACAATTTGGCATAGAGCAACCAAAACACGAGCGGCAGTTACAAGAACCATTTGGCTCGCTCTTAAAGAACTGCCCACAATTCCAGTTAATTGCCAATTTAGGAAGTCATTTTTCAGCCAGGCATTTTGTAATTTCTAAGCTTAAATGATTTAAGTGAATAAAATCTTTCACTTAAGTGAATAGTATTAGCAAAAATGTTCCTTTTTGTTTATTGTTTCAATTATCTCATTTATGACTGCTACTCTAGGTAAGGGGAAAGTTAACTCCTTTGTTGATGGATGAGAATATGATTACGGGACATCAGAGATATTACTGGGATAGAAGTTTAAAGGGACGCTTTTGTGTGAGGTGTGATATTCGTGGAAAGATACAACAATCTATCATAATTATTTCGAAAACCACTTTAACGTTACCGACTTTAAGAAACGGTCATTTCTGTCAACTTCTGTGAACCACTTTTGAAGGTACTCACAATTTACGTCGAATGGGAAAGAAATTTTATCAACTATATTTCCAAAACAAAGTGTACATAGAAAAAGTTGCGTATCATTTCATTCCATTTTTTCCCCATGAGATATGGACGCTATACAAACAGTTCGATACCACATTATTTTGATGATTGTGCAAATTCTATTTGGTTGCTCTTTATATTATCTCAAACCTTAATCTTAATTAGCTCAAGGTTGTGGACTAAGACGGACTTTTTTTTTAAATATTGTACTGGATGGAGCATTTAAAAAATGCAAAAGAATAAGGAAGAATATTATGAACAGATTTTGGCTCAAATCGGTCAACCGGGGAGTACCTCATGACTGAACAAAATCAATTTTTTAAAGATTTCCTCGAAATCTGAACAATTTCCTTTAAATTTGATTTTCCAATTATAAACATGCGGAACTAAAACTCTTTGGCTCCCAACTTTTTCTATAAGCTTCGCGTACACACAGATTTATAACTTTTACTATTATCATTTTTCTAGGAGTATTCTTTTTAGAGAAGCTCTTCAGGACAGGTTGGGCCCAGGCTTCCTGGTAGGGTTAAATTTCTATTTAATGTACGGTTACAAACTATAAAGTTGCTACGAATTGAATCTGATTTAAATGTACGAAATATTAAAAGATTTTGTCAGTTCATTTATAAGTTAGAAGTCATTTATCATCAAATTGTAGATCTTTTGAAACGCTAACATTTACAGTAATGAAAATAAAAAGATACAGAATAAATAATTTATATTTTAAAGACCAGCGAATCTCAGCCATTGAGTCGCGACCCAGTGTTGCTTTGCGAAGGCGTCAAAGCAGAAAAAAAAAAACTTGAAGAAATACAACTTAAACTGTAAAAACTATTTATGTAAGTGTTAGTATTTTATTTTGTCGGTTGACAAACGCGATAGTTGACTTGCTATTTACCGGCAAAACAAAAAAGTTACATTCATTTACTATGTTTAGGAGTGAGTGGTAAATCTCTAACCCAGACGGAAACACCAGTTCTGCTGCAAGCTAATGCATCTCCTGAATATATTTCGAATTAGTGGTACATAAAGCAATAAGAATAACATCTAGAATAACAAAACCGTTTTTCTAAGCCAGCGTTGTTTTAGTAATGGTATTTTTTGCCTTTTATCTATAGGTTTATTTATAATTTTCCGACTTATTTGAAAAGAAAATACTTTTTTCCGAAATTAACAACTGGGGCTAAATTTTTTAATCAAAAATAAGTAATAAATCTACATATTATAATCTACTACGTACATAATATTATGTATTATATGACCATTACAACTACTGTCGAGTTGATCCAAGTGAATCTAGTACCGTGCTAATGTAATACTTTCTTTAATTTTACTTTCATATAATAGAGAATAAAATAAACAATTGGGTAGCAAGATGACATCAAAGAAATAAGTTTGGGTCGCGCGGTACAATAAAAGAAGCTGCTTTCAGCCTACAGTGAATGATAATGGTCCAGATTGATGGTGAAGCGGCAATGATATAGAAAAGCAATTCCACTAAGCCGATACGTTCTTGTAGAATCACGGACTGTCTGGCGTCTTTGTTGGGACGACTAACTCTCTGCCTACCAGTCCACTAACTCTTTGCCTACCTCTTTCAAGATTTCTAAACAACAACCAGTCTTTCATTATCAGTAATAAATGGCATCAATTATGGTTACACGATATTACTTAAATCACGAGTGAACTAATTTATTAAAAACTTTAGAACAAAGAACTAGTTCCTCAAGAGATGCTTGTTTAATCGTGAATTACAAAAACTAGATTACTTAATATCTGAATGATAAATAAACATTTTTTATTTAAAGTGTTTTTGTTAAGTAATTCCTCTTAAGTAAATGATTAGTAATAACTATAACTATAAAAGCTAGAGTTTTGAAATTATGTAACAATCAAAACCACCCTTTTTTATGATATTGATTTAGTTTATTTCATTTTTTAAGTAGAAAGAATCGATTTAAATTTTCTATATTAAATATAGACTCTCTAATATAGAATCTCTGACTGCGTTTTTAGACTGTTTTTAGTCTATGAAGCAAATGTAATTCTTTACTATGACATTTTCTCACAAACAGTTACTACGATTTTAATTAAACTTTGTACAATGACCACAAACTTTAATCTACAATTTTTCTCTCTAAACAATTTTCCTGGCAGTTGCCAAAAAAGTTACTTCTGTGAGAGTGGATGAGCAGATTCCCTCTAAAGTGATTACTCAAATTCCACCACCTGTGACCACGACACTTGATGGGTAATTTGGCGTACCTACCTGATGTACAGATTGGAGATATGGACAGAAAGGATTAGATAAGACAAAGCGAAAATTGAGGCATTAACATCATTATAGGGAATTTGAAATGTCCGTTTGAAAAGCAATTTACTATAATTCATTACGATTACTCTTTGTTTCCCGTTGGGCTGTAGGTAAAATTGTTTGTGTATAAATTTTGTTTTCGTTTGCAACTCTTAAGGTTTTAGGTAATTAATTACGTACCTATTGTGAATTTCGAAATAAATTTTAAGGTAAACTATTATTTGGTGGAAAAATAAAAAAATAACCAACTTTTTTCCCCTTGAAAATTATAATAGCATACGAGAGGTCGACATATGTTCTGGTAAATACGGAAATATCCAAAATTTCACCTGGTGTGTGAATGAGCTGCTTGACGATCTGTGAGGCCGGGTTCCGATGACCAGGGGATCTTCTCCCAGCCAGCTTGCACCTTTATCATGCCCTTCCTGGACGGACGGCCTGCAGCGCTCCTGCAACGGAGAAATTAACTTTAAAATTATATTTAATTAAACACCACCACGCAGAGTGTGTAATTCAGAAAAGAATGAGGCAATTTGCAATTCAATTAGCTTCATTTTTTTTTATCTTAACAGAGATCTGTAACATTATCGCTCGGTTTGCAGCGATATCATGCCAGCGTAGAACAATCACTCTCGAGTAACAACGAAAGTTATCTTAATAAATAAATCTATTTTGTATTTGTACTAAAACTATTGCCTTCAGAATGTTTCTCATAGGTTAGTTTGGTATGTATTTTTAATAATATTCACTTGATTTTTGTGCTATCAGAGTCTTTCAAGATGGAGAATGTTTAAGTTAAGTGATGTAGGAGATTTCACTAGATTGTAATTTTTATTTGCTTTTTACTATTTCTTTCATTTTGATTTTTCCCCACATTCATTGGTGATATTATTTTGCTAGTATTAACTGCAATATTTTATGGCTAAAACGTTTGTGTAAAACGATGAATAATATGCACCTGTAATAGTTTTACCCTTTTCCAGATAGTCGATGAGGATTATTCCTTGCGAATCCCAAAAGACAGTCGCCATAATCTTTCCGGCCGAAGGAACAGTCTTCGCCTTTTTTGGCGCAGATTCCCCCTTGGTAACCCATTGTTTAGATTGTTCTTTGGTCTCAGGAGTGTAGTGATGTATCCATGTTTCATCCACAGTGACGAAACGACGCTTAAAGTCCTGCGGATTCTTCTGGAACAGCTGCAAACCGTCCTTGCAACACTTCACACGATTTCGTTTTTGGTCAAGCGTGAGCAATCGCGGCACCCATCTTGCGGATAGCTTTGTCATGTCCAAATGTTGATGCAAAATATTATGTACCCGTTCATTCGAGATGCCCACAGCACTAGCAATCTCACGCACCTTCACTCTTCTGTCATCCATCACCATATCATGGATTTTATCAATGATTTCTGGAGTAGTAACCTTGTGTTCTTCCAAGAGATGCTACTAACTAAACATAACCTCGATACGCGCCAGTGGTGCTATCTCTCTGACTTTGCACGGACTTTTCAAACTTTTGAAGCCCAAAATTGAACAAAACCGTTAAGGTTAAGGTTTTTGTTTTTCTAAGCGGAAACGTTCCCAAAGAGTTTTCTTTTTTAAATTCAATTAGATTTTATTTAGGTCAAATTGTTCATAAAATAACACCTTCTAAACATTTATTGTTGTTAATTTAAACAATAACAGAAGAAAAGTCTTTGGGTCAGTCTTTCTTGTTCCAAGACTTAATTGCAAGGACAAGTGACTTAGTATATCAAGCGTATAAGCAAGTATGGCGATCCTTTCACCATATTTATTAAAATTATTCTCAATTAGGGCATTGTTTTATTATTATTTTGCCGGATACAAGAATAACTCGAGCTATTTTAAGTAATCTTTAAGTGAAATTGGTTCTTTAAGGAAATAAAAATAAAAAATGTAATAACAAAGAAGTTTGATGCATTCAGCTTCCTCAGTACTTTACTGGTTGCTACAGATTCAATGGAAAGCACGAGCTTAATATTCTTGGTAAGTTCTAATTTGTAGATAATGACGTGCAATTACTAAAGTAGTCTGTTCATAAGTGTTAGAGATTGTGCCGTTAGCAGAGTAACCAAAGTAAATTAAAGTAGCATTCTTAAGAGTGCATGTTTCAGTGGGCAACATTAGAGTCCGCGCATCATCATCTTTGAAGATCAAGACCACTTGTACGCATATTTTCTTTACAAAATGAAACCAGACCAAATATGGACAGATGGTCTAATGGATTTAGAAGTGGTTCTCTTCTTAAGAAGCTTGAATGCCCGTGCCGGTACAGCACTTTGTAAGCTTATTAGCAGCCGCCAACGTCCGTATCTTTGAAGAGTTTTATTTAAACAATATTGTGTGATGATATCAGCCTGTGTATAAAGGTCACATAAATACTCTAACCACTTGCGTTAATTCAAATAGTACCAATGATTTATTGTTGAACTTAACTGTCCAGGAATTAGAATTCGATTCCTTCGCCATCAAAAAACTCTTAAAAAGAATTGTTTTTATAAAATGATTGGGAACCCACAAACAATATTGAGTTCAGAAGGCAGAAAGAATAATGTCAATTATTTATTTTTGGCCAGGAACTCGCTCGTCTTCAGGGCTATTGACAATGGATACTGTTTACATTTGTTATAAGGCTGGTTTACCTTCTCTTCTGTCGGTACTTGGTATTGTTCTTTCTTCCTTCTGGAAGTGAATGAATCAGTCATCAAAAAACAATGAACAATATTAAGTTCTACAATTCATTTATTGAATAAGGAAATCAAAATAAATAAAATATGGAACGTCAAAATCAAACTATTGCATGGCTACAGAAATAAAGCAGATTGAGTGAATCCCTAAACACTCAAAATTACCTCAGTGTGAGTAATGTAGATCTGACTTTAGTTAGCTGGTTTGTATACGGCGAAAGTTATTTATTTTATTCAAACTTTAGTGAGGCGATTAAACTATGTCCTGTATAAAATCTGGGAGAATAATAGTTATTTATTTAACAAGTGTGGAAAGTAGTACTTTTCCTCACGCGAGGCAGGGTTTGCACCAAATTGCCGAGTGTGAGGAAAATACTTGACACTCGAGTTAAATATTATATTTTTTCTGCAACCATTTATTAACTAATAAAATTAAAAATTTCATTTTTACAGTCTACAAAAAGTAATTTATTTATTATAAACATTTATTGTTATATTACAATTATTTACATTACTTACGTATTTACATTACTTATTACATTTTCTGCTGTTTCTTTTATTGATGGAGGAGTGTTTTCTAAACAGGAATCACTAAAATCCATTTTTAATTTATAATTAAAAATATCTAATTATTTATTAAAGTATTATTTTTATTTCTATATTCCTTTCAATTTTTATTTAATTTTTTAAAATTCGTTTTTTAATTATTTAGTTACGTTAAAGCTTATTAAAGTTTTACAGAAAATATTTATGTTAATAACAAAACTTCTTATATCAAGGAAGCACAATAAAGTTTTTCCACTCACTTTTGAGGAAAGTGACACTAATGGGAATTTTTCCCCACTAGTGTGGGAAGTTGGCGCTAAATAATAGTAAGTGCAAAGTTAAGATACAAGGGAGGCTGTCTGAAAAGTTCGCCGTTGATAGTGGCCTAAGACAAGGAGATCCACTGTCACCTATACTTTTCAATCTTGTATTGGAGACTGCGGTAAGAGCCATTCGTACTAATCCGAATGGTACTATTTTAAATAGATTGACACAAAATTTAGCCTACGCGGATGATGTTGTGATCACAGCCAGGAATAAAGCGGCACTAGCAGGATCCTTTCAGGAACTTGAAAGGGCAGCCAAAAAACTGGGACTTCGAATTAATTTCGAGAAAACTTTGTATATGAAGTCGTCTGGATCCCCATTAAATAGGGAGAATATCCAACTGGGAGATTATTCCTTTGGAGCAGCAACACAGTTTAAATATTTGGGGACCATTTTGACAGAAAAATGAAATAGAACAAGATATAAAGGCTAGAATTGCTGCAGGAAATAGAGGTTATTTCTCCCTATTACCTATGGCTGTGAAGCATGGGTATTGACCAAGGATAATGAGCGTCTTCTAAATATTTGGGAAAGAAAGATTTTAAGAAGAATATTTGGTCCCGTAAAAGAAAATAATATTTGGAAGATCAGGTCTAACAATGAGCTTCGTGACATATATGGCGAACCAGATCTGGTTTGTTTCATTAAAGCCGCCAGATTCAGATGGTTAGGGCACGTAGAAAGGATGCCCGAGACAAGAATGCCCAAAAAATTGTTATATGGTAATCCAGGTGGAAGAAGAAAAAAGAGCACGTCCTCGCTTGAGATGGCTGGACGATGTCGAAACCGACATCAGAAGGCTGGGAGTCAGAAGATGGAGACTCCGTGCTTTGGACAGGGACGAATGGAATGCTGTGCTGAAGGAGGCCAAGGTCCTTACAGGACCGTAGCGCCGTACAGTAAGTAAGTAAGTGTGGGAAGTTGGGCATTACACAGCTGATTTTAATTGAGTAATGAGAACTTCCTTACATGGTTGCAGAAAAAGGTCTTTTATTTTAGCGCTAAAAGAATTTAAATTGAAAACTGTCAGTAAAAAAAGTTTTGCAGTTTAATGCTGTACTGGAGTATTTCGACGGCAATGACTGGCTTACTCTAAGTAACTCAAAAAGTGCTCTTGAAAATGTGGGCTTTGAAAAATTTCGACTGAATCATTTTCTGCAGATCATCTTAAGTTCTTGTATTGTTCTACTTTTATTCATAATTTTTGTTTATCTGTTGCTAATTTTGTTTTAGATTTCAATTACATCGTAAAATAGTTTGGTTGGCAATTTGGTAATCGGCAACATGGAGGCTGTGCATTACAATTTTTATCGGAAGTTGGTACTAATTTCAACCGAACATTTTGTCTAAGTCAAGTCTGAGTGAGGATAACATGTTAGTCTTTTATCGATGAATAGCCCCAGGATAGAGGAGGTCTTCGGAGGTTGCGAGATCAGTTTTGGCCAAAATATAGAGAAGGCAGTGTTATTTTGCGAAGAGTAAAAGTAATATGCATTTATTTTTACAGTCCACCAACGAAACCATTTTGCTAAACTTTTAAGGCGATCCTGCATATTTCTGAGGGTGATTACTGGGTAGGGAGAGGATAGCAGGTCACCAGCACACATGGAGAAGATAACATTAGGTTTGGATAGGTAGAAAAATTAACAACATTTAAAGTGTAGCTTCAAGAATTTAAAATAAATTTAAAATATCAAGTAATTTTTACCTTTATTTATTATTAACATTATATTAATTTTTTTTGAAACTATGTGCGTGGCAAGGATGCCGCTAGGAAATCAGAATTGTTGCCGGAAGGCCATTTACGCAATATGGTTATTAATAACCGAGGAGACCCACCTAGATGGCCAATCTATTCTTACTACCTGTTCTCTTGAACGGGTCTTGGTCTTGGTTCCCGTTATAAGGCTAACTCTCCAGTCGATTCGGCTATCAAGATTCAGACCATTTAGGCAAATTTATCTATTAACTGAATGAACCCCGCGGGTGAGGTGGTAGGCAAATTATAAATTGTTTTAAATCATTTCTTTGTTTATTATAATAGTTTTAAAGCACGAAAAAGCTATATTAGTTTGGTATCAGATCCTTCTGACTTGAAGACAGTTAGTTTTGGGCGTAGAAGCAGAACTAAAGAATATATTTAATATAGTAATAGTCGTAATATAATATAATATAATAATAATAATAATATAGTAATATGAATCTTTAGAGCAATATTTACAAGAATATTATGTATATTTCTGCTTCTCGATAAATAAGATTCAACTACTGATATTAAAAGTAGAGAAACGCCTAGTATATTTCAGGCGGTGGGCTTTGCGTCAAACTACCGATCAGGTGTCGTGAACGGAAGTGGATGGCTAACATATTTAATTACGTCAATTACCAATTAAATAAAATCCAAGGCCAATCTTGGGGATCTTGAAAAATAAATCTTCGTTTTGCACTTCGCATGTCTAACCATCCGACTACAACTAATTGCCCTCAATGACCAGTCATTTCATCTATAAAAAAAACGCTTCAAATAAAATTAATAGGTTTTTTTTTAAGCTCAGACTGGAGGAGTGGATGGAACTTAACGGCCAAAATAGCATGGACCGATCAAATTGTGCTAAAGAGAGTTCAGACTTGATAGCTTGCTGGTCGGCAACGCACCACTTCTTCAAAAAAGAACATAATCTTTTACCGTAGAGGATTTTGAGGCCCAGAAAGAGCTGACTTGGCGACCATGGTACACTGTGAATGTTTGGCTTGTTAAAACTGTATCCACTTTTTATCGCAAATGGCCAATCGCTTTATAAATCGAAAATCACTTAGACTGCTGGCACTTCCCAATCCTATGTGCCTTTCACTGAATTGACAATTTGTAGAGGATAGTGCTTTAGTTTTTAGGCACCGATCGTATTCCAGGGTTCCAATGCTTTCAAGGACCTAATTATGGTACTCCTACCACACCAAATTTTCTGGTTTTGTTGGAAGCTGGCTTTTCATGAAATAACAAGGACCGTGGTATCCACCATCTTGCCTCATCAAGTCTATTTCCCTGGATTTTTTAATCCAATACTGTGCCGCAAGAACTGACTTTGGTCTCATTAACTTTACAAATATTTCAAGCTATAGTACCCGGCATATCCATTTTAAAATAATACTTTAATTTGCTTGGATTTCAATTTTTAATTCACTCATTTTATTGATTCAAACTGTCAAAAGTCGATTATTTACTGTTACTTAAAAATTAATATCAAGTATTGAGACCATTAGTACAATATTGACCTTTGTTTACAGTAACTGTTCTGTCCATTAATTGAAAGAGAAGACCTGTAGACCTTTGTTACATCCTGGTGAATATCAGTTTCCGAATATGAAACAATTTCAACATTAGAAGGACATTAGAATCTGGAGAATTTCGGTTGGTTCCATCGATAAAGCCATCACGATCTAGACCCTAACATTCAAAACAGGGAAGACTGTGGGTTTCTATTTCATTCCACACACTTCCGGCATTTAATTTAGCATTTATATTTGACCACGTTGGAACTCTTATTAGTAGAATTAATGTTATTTTGAACGATATTGGAAAAAGCAATTCTTCAAATTTTAAATTTTCGTATCAGCAGATTTACAGTTACAAATTTAACAAATCCTAGCAGTCCAGAACACTTCAACAACAAGCAATGAAAGATTTTTAATGGTATATTTTTAAAATTTTATTTCTATTAAAACTGTCCGGTAGGACAGTTGTATAAGGGTTGATGGTCAAAAACTGCACGAAAAAGCGTAACGTTGAAAAACACCCAACTTTGACAATTTTTTTCTCTTTTTCTATAAAAGATAAAATTCCCAAATTTTCTTTAAAATAAAGGGCAAATCCTCCTTTATGACTGTAATTTTTTGCAACAACCCAGATCTAATAGGTTTTGAGAAAAAAGTTGCTGAAAATGAGCAAAAACGGCTTTTTCAAAAATTGTTGTTGTTCTTGTTCTTGTTGTTCTTCTTCTTCTTCTTGTTGTTGTTACCTTTTTTGTAAACAACGTAGCGCCTAAACGCGTGAACCGATTTTCATGAATGAGGTGTCATTCGATTCGGAATTTTATGTAGATGTGCCTTTTGGGGGTCTCGGCCCTGTACATTGAATGGGAGAGGAGTTAGCCCCCTTTATGTAAGGCCCCCTCCAAAATTATTATTACTAATTACTCTGTAAATCTTGGCCCGATTTTGATAAAATTTGGTAGGATGATAGGGTTAGGGCTCCCCTACCTAACAATAAAGCGACGATCTGCTCTTACACTTGTTAAGGGGAAGTATAGCAATCGTTTCAAATTATCGACACGTGAACCGATTTTCATGAATGAAGTGTCATTCGAATCGAAATTTTGTACAGATTTGTACTTTAAAAGTCTCGACGCTATGCCTCATAAGGAGGGGAGTTCGCCCCACCCAAATAAGGCCCTTTCTGAAACTATTATTACCAATATTTCTACAAAGCTTAGTCCGATTTTGATAAAATTTAGCACGAAGAAGTGATTAAAGCTCCTCTATGTGGCTGTGAAGTGCCATCATGCTCTTACACCTACTAAGAGGAAGTACTGCAATCGTTAAAATTATCAATGAGTGAACCGATTTACATCAATGAATTGTCGTTCGATTCAAAATCTTTGCCTTTTAGGGAGAAGTACTGTAATCGCAGTTTATTTTTCTTGCTCCTCTTAAAAGGAAGTACTGAAATCGCAGTTTAATTTTGCTATTTACGTACAAATACCTTCCTATTTTATTCAAAACGCTTTCTCAAAAAAATGGTTATTGAGGATGGTTTGGGGACCGTAACTATAATCATTCTTTAAAAAGATCTCTCCAGTGGTAGTTACGGTTCCGATTTAACACCTTATCAGGTTATAATGATAGAATACCTTATTCCAAATTTTAAAAAATCTGTAAAGCAGACGTAACTTTGCAAATAGACAAAAAGGAAAATCTATCCAAAAGGTACAAAAATCTCCTTAACAAAAACTTACAGTTTTAAAAGTTAAGTATAAGGGTTGATTAAACGCCAAAAGGTACACAAATCAGCAGTTCCCAACATTTCATTAATACTTCATTGATATAATTTAAGTAATTTTACTGCATTAACTTTTCCTTCACATTTTTTAGAATTTATTAGATGTCACAGACCCTTATGCTGGCCAGTTCATTCATAATATTTTTTTATTATAATTATGATAAAATGAGTGATGAATTATTCTGAGTAGTCACATATACATGCATGTTAAAGTAGAAAAAAACAA
Source organism: Rhodnius prolixus (assembly GCF_049639745.1). Classification (NCBI taxonomy): domain Eukaryota; kingdom Metazoa; phylum Arthropoda; class Insecta; order Hemiptera; family Reduviidae; genus Rhodnius; species Rhodnius prolixus. The sequence continues at coordinate 22,315,803 of NW_027411592.1, forward strand.
AGTTAGAGTCGGCCACTTTTTAAATTTCAATCACGGAGGATTCAAAACAATATTTCAGTCTTAAATTCGTCTTACCGAAATATTCGTGAGCACAAATAACATACATTTAATAACAAGTAGATTATTCAACAATATTTACTCATTTCTCAATTGTAATTTAATTTAGTCCCCCTAATTTTACTTATGGTAAAATACTGGAATAATTAGCTGTCCTAAAAATATGCATATCTTTATTTTCTTTATTTTATATTACATATATATAACATTGTGGGAAGAACACCTAGATTGAGAATGTAATTGAAGAAAACTATATTATTTGCGATAAAGCCAGATTATTTATTACTTATTATTACAAACGTTTGACTACAACATAAAATAACAATTACTTTAATCGAAGAATGAACTTAAACCAATGATTTTTATTTAAAAATAAAAATAAATGCATAAAATCATTGATGTAAAAAAAGTTTATGAATTTTTTAGCCTCTTATTTTTTTTATATTTTTTATAACGTTTTCTTTTTCACCTGTGATTAATAGTTTGATTATTATAGATAAATAGATATTACAGTCAATCTAAGTTAAATGGTGTGCTACTTGAGTAAATATTTTGTAGACGAAAATGGCCAGCATAAGGGTCTGTGACATCTAATAAATTCTAAAAAATGTGAAGGAAAAGTTAATGCAGTAAAATTACTTAAATTATATCAATGAAGTATTAATGAAATGTTGGGAACTGCTGATTTGTGTACCTTTTGGCGTTTAATCAACCCTTATACTTAACTTTTAAAACTGTAAGTTTTTGTTAAGGAGATAAATATTATTACTTCGTCTAAAACTCTAGGGCTGCTCCAACCAGCTCCTACGGGATCCAGTTCCACAGCCCCGCAAAAGATTGTGTTAAACACCTTCATGAACAACCGCTTAACCTGGAATCCACCATTCTATACTTAAACGAAAAATACTAAATAGACGATCTTGACAAATGATCGAAATTTTCACTATGCAACACAAACTGATACACAAACCTGAATGGACATTGGGAATGGAACTTCGGGGCTCAGCCAAAGCTTCCAATATCTACGGAATCCAATCCTTCCAATCAAAAACACTTCGTCGAATACTTTGTTTCTAACTCTATCTAGCACCGAGATTTCCTTGTTTCCTATGTTTCTGAAGCTGAAAGAACCCGCTAAGTTACGTTCCTCAGTTTCTTTATATCCTAACCTTCTCGTACCCTAACTAACAGTATTACCAGCAAATCCTCCAAGATGGTTGAAGCGCCGGTGGCCACGTTTACTTTTTAATGAAGTAAATGCTAGTGCACAATAGTACCACTTCGGGAGTTTCACTAATGGGTGAATTCTCCCCTAATGACTCATGTATCTCTCGATGTATATCATGTTGTATCAGCTTCATTTGTTGCAGAAATGTACTGCATTTGTGAAAATAAATGCAGTATAAAAGAGACAGTCTGTCAGTACACTGAGACCACGAGCTACAAACACCTTTTCCTGGTTAGAGGGTCTACAATATAAATATTAATTATCCAATAAAAACTTCATTTAAAACATTTTTTACGATCCGAAAGTATGCTTAACTAATAAGGAGAATAAATAGTAACAGTTTCATGATTCTATTGAAAAGTTCTCGTTTCTAAAACAAAAAGTGAACCAATCAGTTTGATCGATATTATGACATCATGATTCCATAGATCTCTAATAACTACTTTATTCCTTATCAAAACAACCAATATTTACGTGAAGTGACCTTTTGTTTATTTTACTGTGATTACTATTTTTGTTGAAGAAATTGACTATCTCAAACAGGCTTTTTTTGATCAATGGTTTAGGCAAGGTTAAAAAGTGCCCAGTTCCTGAAGAAGCAAATAACTTCATATTCTTTTCTTTAAATTACTTTCCTTACGTAATAATATTGTCCACTTAAAATTTCTTGTTTTTGTGGTTAGATTATTCCATCACAGGTTATTAGCAGATACATACTGTCGACCGTTGGAGGTGGTTTATTAGAAACAGTTCCGGGTGACCTCGAAATGAGACGAACCTATATTCTCCTATTGTACAACCTTGCCATCTCTTTTGCATTGGAAAATCTTATTAGATAAGGTAATCAACCGAGAGAAAGACTGGGTAGTTTAGGAAGAAGTTAAGAATCAGCTAACTAATCAGAAACTCTATGTTCCTATAATATCAATGTAATAATAATAATAATAATGGGAAATAGCTGACGAATAATGTGTGTAATTTACACTATTCAGGCTACTGGCTCTTCTCAGTGTTTATAACAAAGAAGGAAATATACTGTCTGACTCTAAAGAATATTATATTGGCCCTCGCACGTAACAATCCAAACGTGATTGAACGTTCTACGCAGGCAGAGATATCTGGAGTGTGTGCGCCTGCAATTGGCCACAACATTACATCTGTACACAGTTCCAGACAATCCTCAGCGATATCCGTAACATTTTAACAATATGTTACAATATATGATTTCTTATTTATATTAACTCATCTCTTTTATCAGGTTATTTATCAGCGCTAATAATTACAGCCAATTAGTTGCAAAGTGGTCCCAAATTTAACTGAATATTTATGGTACAAATTATCAATATGACGGAGGCATTGTGATCGAATTGAGGTTCCTCAAAAATTTGTGCGTATTTTATACTGTAGTCACATCACGAAAAGTTCATACGCTATGATGATAAGCTTACTTCAACCCAGCCATACTGATTTCAACATTTACGGAGTCATAATCCAGTTTCGCTTCAAGTAGTATAGAGGATCAAATCGTCCTCTTCTTACCAATTTTTTTTAATAAAAATTTCAAGAGAAAGGAGGCTTTTTAGGACTGAATCCTGTATCAACTTGGCCACTTGCTGCTCTCAATTTGTGTGGAGCTTTGAATACTGTTTCGGTTCCTTGGTCCCCTGGTCACTCAGGGATTCCGGGTAACGAACTTGCTGATGAAACAGCAAAGGAAGGAGCTGCGATGATAACAATGACTCCTCAGCCCATTATCCCTGTATCCTATCGACGTTGTAGAACAGAGGTGGAGCAGTGGATTTTGAAGGAACATCGGAAACGGTGGAGATCCCGAGCTGACTGCCGTCAGGCTAAAGAAATTCTTGGCCTGTCAAAAAAAACGGCTATAGTTGGTTTTAGCAGGTCCCGGATCCGCCAGTTGGTGGACATGCGAATTTAGCGTATCATCTTTTCAAATGCGGCCTTACCCAGTCGCCAATTTGCGCTGGCTGTGGTGAGTCCGATGAGACTGTTGCGGCACTTTGAAGAGGTGTGCCCCCGTTTATTCTAAAACTAGATTTCTTGTCTACGGAAGGTCAAATGTCTCCCTACCGGTGATTGTAGCATCTGGTAATCTTAACGAACTTTCTAGGTTTATTCAGTGCACGGGCGATTGAGTCGCCATGCTCCCTAGTGTCCTGCTGCCACTTTATTAGTTTATTGTATTGGCATCTGGCAACCTTTAGCCGGATTTGTTGTTTCAAAGCCCCGGTATCTCTCGTGTGATGAGGGTGGACGGGGATCAATGGGCATTTTGGATTGCCTGCGTTCCTTCCCCTTTTTGGTGGAACCGCCCTTCTAATACAATCTACAATCAACTTTGCCGCTGGATGTAATTACTTTTTATGAAAATGTTTTTGTATTATGTTTAATTTTAGATTGTTGCCTTCCAGCGCCTCACTTGTCAAAATACTTTTCGGCCGACCACTTCCAAAATTTTAGTGTTAATATAATTTCTAATGCGTGTATAATTTTTAATACAAACTTTAATTTAAAAAACTTTAATTATTTGTTAACACAAACTTTAATTCTTTTAAGGAAGTGTTTTCTTATTACGATCTTTTATCTTCGATAGAAATGCGATAGAAATATTTGGTCTAAATATATTTAGTGATCTTGAATTAGGTAAAGGAAACTACTTCACTTCACTGCGGTCACTAATATTGTATTACATACAATTGTTTCGCGATAGGTTTACTTAACTCGTCTTGCTTGACGCCTTTAAAACGTTGTTTCGATACTAAAAATATAAACTATAGACGCAGACAGGAAATGATCATATCGTCTAGATCGAAGATCGTATACTATTTCCAGATGTGACAGAAAACGAAGGAGGATAAAGGCTAGTTGGTTACACTTAACTGAACTTTCGAAAACCTTCATTAATTGAGCGAATTAATAACTCTCTATGCTTGCTTGAAAACCATAAAATAGAAATTGACAGTGTTGTCCTAATTTTAAGAACGTTGCAAAAAAATAAAATGAAAATAGAAATATGACATTATTTAGTGTAGAGAAGTTTTATGGAATATGAGTTACTTAGCCACTCAAGAAATGAGAGTTACATAAGTAGATTGTCTTACAACAAATATAAAAGTGCCACTCCTTACTCGACTCTTTTGTATTCAAAATAAAATTTCAAAAATTAGTTAGAAATATTTGGAAAAAAAATTGATTTTTTCGCGCGGTGCTGGGCCACTGGGCGTCCTGACTTTCTGTCAATTTGAATTCATTCTCTTCTTTCATTTTTTTTTTTAACATTCTTCGAGCACTTATATCAGTTGCATTTAGAGACAGATTTCGGTTATACACATGTTAAACTGACCCTGCAAAGTTTGGGGAAATTTCTTTTTTTTTTTTTTTTGTATTTTAAGTGTAAATGATAAACTGTACTCTGGTATCGGCCATAATTATGTTGAAAAATAAAAGTTTTCTGATGCTTGTCTAATGAATGGCAGAGGATAGCATTCAACCTGATAAAATATGTTGAAATCCAAACCAAAATAAGATTAATTACATCTCTAACAAAACCTAAAAAGGCCAAAAAGTAGGGCAATAGGTTGTCAACCCAGCTTTAAAACCAAATTATAATAAAACAAAAACAGCTGCGTGCCAACAATTTATTATTAAAAAGCCAGAGTTTAACATTTTTTTTTTTTTTTTTTGAGATAACAAGATGGTTGCCTAAGTTCTGTGTGTTGTTTTGTTCTATGTTTCGTGTCAATGTAAGAATGTTTAGCTGTCTGTTATTGACCTTCTTTAAATAATGTAATATATAGACTGTTAGTTATTCTTTTAAATTAACGCCCACAATAAAACTTTTATTACATCATAGAGACATGGTGACGTAATTTAGATATTATGGAGTCACCATTATAACAACGCAATCCATCATCTAGAAAACAGAAACTTTGTCAAATTGTCCAAAACTACTTCTTCATTTTGGTATACTTAACTTTAAACATCATTCTGGCATTTCTTCTTTCCATGTAGACATATTTATGACTAGATGAAAAATTATATATTTACATAATGCTATTTGTTACAACATAGACTAATTTAAATACGATGGCAATGAGATAGACACTGCTGCTTCAACTGGTTACTGACGCACTTAACTAGATTTACATTTAATAAATATATTGACGGCTAACTGAGATATTTTAATCATTATAGACAAATGGGAAAGTAGAAATATTTCAAATCTTGCACAAAAGAGTTACTTATTTTATCAGATTTTACTTTACAATGAGGACTTCCATATTCTTGTAAAAATTAACTAAACGCTTTTCTGGAATAATTCGACAAATTATTCAGGAAGTTAAAAAAATACCTTCCACAAATCATGTCATGGAATTCAAGCAGGACAGTCTGATCCTAAGAGAAAACGATTGAACAATGCTTCTTTTAACAGTAGAGATGTTTTAACAGATGTTGATAGAAACAGGGTTCACCCGTAACATAATCGTTTATTACGATCTATTGAGAAGTATGCTTTGTCCTCTTGATGTTCCGCAAGGAATAAAACCTCTTGATATACCAACTTTATGTAATTTCCACTCACAAGTATGCACTGTCATTTAATCATTATCTTTATTTATTTTATGCCATCTTATACACATATGTGAAATAAATAAGTACAAACAAGAGATGTTATATACGCTATGTGATCTATTTGCCTCACCCGATGAAACGAGATAAGAGATGCGAGCCATTACTGGAACATTGCTCTGCCTTGATCAGAACAGAACAACACCCTGGTGAATATGTTGAGGTGGAAAGTGGAATAGAGGGTTTGAGCTACAGGATAAGGGTGCCCGGGTAGATTAGTGTTGAAAGTGAGCGGATTAGTTAATAAATAAAAGATATGTTGAGGTCGTGATGAAAGTAATCATTGGTTACGTTAAATGGTGCATTGATGACTAATTGTCGTCTTAGGACGAACTCCTAAGAAAGGACAGAACTCTTGGGATATAGGAAGCATGGCATATCTCCTATATTCCGCTCCGTACAATCCTGTAGGTCGTAAAAATGATTTGTAGATAGATACTCAGTTTTATATGTGCGTACGGTGCAAGTTATCGTTTAAGTTGACTGTGTCTTCTGTTAAATCGGGTATGCCGGCTCCATGTTAGTCTACTATACAGATAGAAACCCACATAGCGGACTTGGATGTCGATAAGATCTGACTGCCTGTCTGTTCCTCAATGGGCAGATATGCTGACTCAGTTTAAGTATAATCATAGACAAAATAAAGCATAAATTTATGGCTGAAGCTGAATAAAATTTATTATCTTAGACGATAAAGATTTTTTAGATTTGAGTGTACAAAATTTATTTTATTATTGCAATAAATAATTGAATAAATTAGCCAGTTGAATGTTGAATTTTAGAGATATTTTGAAGAAGGATCAACTAGGAAAACAAATATAAGCAACAACAAATAGAAACAAACCGCCTGAGAGGTTGCTGAAGTTTGAAACTCTTAGAAAAGTTTCTATTCCCAATTAATGATTATTTAGATTAATCTGTACTCATACATGAAGGTGAAGCAACTAACTCCGCACGCTATGTCTCCCATCAATTCAGATAACATACCACAAAACATCTACCACAAAATATCTCCATGATATCTTTAAACCTCCAAGATTCTGCCTACGTATTTGATCAAGAAGGACGGAAGCCAGTGAAGTATTATTACAGAGTAAATTAATAAACTTGAGAAAATGACCGAATTTTAAAATTTATTCAGAAAATTTTTATAAAAAAAAAATCATTCACAATAAATTCATGTTAACAGTCAAGATCTAAAGAAAAAGATCTATCGCAGCCATTCAGGTTTTTATATTTATTTTTTCCATGATTACATCACGCCTTGTCTTCAGGGAAATTTCAATATTATTCCATCATCATTACTTTTCCATATTTGGTTCAAGTAATCAAACCTGCAACCCTCAACTTGCTAGCCAAATAATATGACTGCGAACAAACATGGGAAGCAACCTAAACCAATAATTATTTCGAGTTTTATTATAAGTACGAGGGTCGTTTGAAAAGTCCGTGCAAAGTTAGAGAAATAGCCCCACTGGCGCGTATCGAGGTATTGTTTAGTTAGTAGCATCTCTTGGAAGAACACACACCAAGTTTCAGCCAGATCGGTCTATTTCTTTGTGTTTGGCATTCGTTTGAATCGAGGAAGTCGAGTGATTTTCAAAAAATGGACGAAAAAGAATTTCGTGTGTTGATTAAACACTACTTTATGAAAGGCAAAACGCCTCAGGAGACTAAAGAGAAGCTTGATAAACATTTTGGTGACTCTGCACCTTCGATTAGAACAGTTTATAACTGGTTTCAAAATTTTCGGAGTGGCCATATGGGCACAAGTGACGCTGAACATTCTGGACGCCCTGTTGAGGTTACTACTCCAGAAATCATTGATAAAATCCATGATAGAAGAGTGATGGATGACAGAAGAGTGAAGGTGCGTGAGATTGCTAGTGCTGTGGGCATCTCGAATGAACGGGTACATAATATTTTGCATCAACATTTGGACATGACAAAGCTATCCGCAAGATGGGTGCCGCGATTGCTCACGCTTGACCAAAAACGAAATCGTGTGAAGTGTTGCAAGGACGGTTTGCAGCTGTTCCAGAAGAATCCGCAGGACTTTAAGCGTTGTTTCGTCACTGTGGAGAAACATGGATACATCACTACACTCCTGAGACCTAAGAGCAATCTAAACAATGGGTTACCAAGGGGCGACTGTCTTTTGGGATTCGCAAGGAATAATCCTCATCGACTATCTGGAAAAGGGTAAAACTATTACAGGTGCATATTATTCATCGTTATTGGACCGTTTGAAAACCGAGCTGCAAGAAAAACGCCCACGATTGGCCCACAAAAAAGTCCTTTTCCATCACGACAACGCACTAGCTCACTCCTCAGCAGTTATGGTCGCAAAATTAATGGAAATAGGGTTCCAACTCGTTTCACATCCCCCCTATTCTCCAGACTTGGCTCCCTCGGACTACTATTCGTTCCCTAATATGAAGAAATGGCTGGCGGGAAAAAGATTTTATTCAAACGAGGAGGTGATTGCAGAAACGAATGGCTATTTTTCAGACTTGGACAAATCCTATTATTCGGAAGGGATCAACAAACTAGAGCAGCGTTGGACGAAGTGTATAAGCCTAAAAGGAGACTATGTTGAAAAATAAAAAAGGTTTATCCCAAAAAATTAAGTAGTTTTTATTTTTGCACGGACTTTTCAAACGACCCTCGTACATTCCTCTATAATATTTTTGCCCTATCACAAATTTTAGCTTAATCAGAGTTTAAAGTAGTTATTCTTAAATTAAAGTCACTTTTGTTGGATAAGTTTACTTTACATGCAAGAGACCATACTTAAGTGGTAACTGAGTGGATTAAGTTCCTGCTTTCAAGGCGAGCTCAACGCGAGGATATCTTTGAGTCCACCAGTTCTGGACTCGAGTCCTTAGAAAAGCTAACCCTCAATCATTTGATATGGTCCACCAGACGAGGCTGCAGAGAGAAAGGGAAATAATGTAACGAAGAAAGAAATGCGTTCAGTTTACCCAGAATAAAGAGGTTGTCATCTACTCCGATAAGTCAATGAAGTACAGAGCACTAGTATAACTAACTCGAAGATGGTTTGAGGAAGTCTCAGCAATCGCATTGTCTCAGAGAAAGAAATACTGTTACCTCAATTTGGGTACTGAGGAAAATTGGCGTGGTACACTACGAAGTTGGCTGAAGCTCTGGCTAAACAAGGACTTGTGGGCGGCATTTTTTTGATGGAGAAGGTCTGGGCCAGCTTCTCAAGTCTGGAGCAAGCGAACATATGTCTTGATAATTACAAATGGAACAAATCTAAGTATCTGTAAGTAGAAATAAATTCCGCTTTGCTGACTGTTTTTCTTACGGAGTACTGTCGGTTAGAGGGCACCTGAAGATGATGGATCTGGAAGGCGTTGGTATTTGCCGATTCTGAAGAGAGATAGAGAAAATTCCAATAAACCTTTTGACTATCAGCGTTGAGATATGGGAAACTAAGAAGTTTCCACGTGTTAAATTAGGATATAACTTCCTTAGTAGCCTCTCAGAGTCTATGATTTCTCAGACATCTTGGACTGTAGGAGACATCTAGCAGAACGACGTACCGAAGAACATTAATGGCTGAAGAAAAAACTAACTAATTTACTCGCATTGTTTTTGGAGCTCTTTTTGTCAAATTTCCTCCCGGCGAGATTGATTCGTACTTAGCACTAGACCAGTATTCGAGGCAAAAGTTTAGCTTTAGCAAAATATAAATCAGTGGTTAAAGCGATTATTTGTAACAAGTAAATATTAAGTAGAAATGTACAATATTTCCTAACAACTTTTTAATACGGCACCAAACGCGATATTAAATTATTGAATCGAAAAAGAAGGACAAACATACTTCAAGATAATAATAATAATAAAACAAGTAACGTCTATCAAATAGCTAAGTAATCGTGACACTATTAAATTGTGTAAACATCCGCACTCTTGTTACAAATTTAAATAGTTTATTTGCGATTACTAATAAGGTAGTGTGAACAAACGTGACGTTCAGTTTTGCTTCTGGGTGCTAAATTAATGGTCTGTAAAAAAAAGTATATATGTATAACATTCCTCTTTCAATTCGGTAATTATTTGAAGCATTTTTATTTTTAGAGCAGTTAGTATGATTTCATTTTTGTACGTCGATCGAAATAACATTATGGATTATTTATTTAGTCCTTTAGCAGAATCTGAACGTAGATTTCGTTGCCTCATTTGAAGTCTCGAATTTTGAGGATATTTGATGTTTCCTTAATATGTCACTAATATTTACCACTGAGCAAAATTAAACCCCCTTTTGAGCTAAATCACTTACATACAATAGTATGTAACGATACCTATTGGTAGTTGGACGTAAAGCCCGCCTGAAAAAATAGGCATTACTTTACTTTTACAATATTATTATAAGGCAATTTCATAGCAAATTTTGTTACAACTTTGGAATAATTTCTGAAACATTTAGTTGGTTTTACCAACTGGTAGATTATACAGGGTGTTCAGCATAAGGCTACCGTTACTTTGGGAGGTGATTCTGGGCATCATTTGAAACAAAACAAAAAATCCATATAAACTATGGCTCGATTCGGCTCCGTTTTATAGATATTTTTAATTTTATGTTTTTTAAAGGTATTACTACTTTTTAGCAAAAAGTTAGCCTATATTTCTCAAACTATTAAAGCTACCGCAATTTTAATAAGCTCATTAGAAAGAAGGTTAAATTTCTTTTTAAATAAGCTAATTTATATTCCAAAATAATAATATCAAGTATTTCACTTTGTGGCCCAAACATAAGAAATAGCAAGTTTCTAACTTTTTCCAAAAACTTACGACTTAATTTTTCTCATAAATATTATATAGGCCTTGAGTTCTGCTTGTATATGAATTCATCGAATGACCGTCTCCTAACATCTTCCAGCACTGTCAATTTGTAATGGATATACATATAAGATAAAGCCCGCAAAACTTAAATATTGTACATTGTAGTATACTTATTTGTATTGTATATTTTAATACCTATTTTTTGATACAATTTTTTAAATTTTAATGTTGAGAGATATGTTCCGCATGATTTTCTTTTTTTATTGTGCATAATGTAAGTCGTCCCGTGGGAATTTACTTCCATGAAATTATTTTAAAGTTCTAGAAGCCTGGAAAGATGAATTTCTGGTCGAACCAATTAAGCTCATCGCCTTTAAAGCACTCCCAAGGATTTTAATACTTATTTATGGTTATAAAATGAAATCTAGATTCTTCCAAGAAGAGATGGTAACCTTGTTCATTGTGAGGAAGTACGTCATAAAGAAGTATAACTAAAAATAAATAAACTAAATAACTTAAAAGAGGGGGGGAATAATCTCGTTTACTGTAAGATTCAAGCAGGAAGTGTAAAGAAAAAGAGATAAAGAATTTTGATTGGTTGAAGTTACCGGCAACCCAAGAGTAGGTAATACAAAGGACGGGATCGATAAGTAGTTAGCGGCAGTTGCCTTATAAGGCTGTATACAAGATCCCGGAGAGCAGAAAGTAAAGGGTTAGGGACAACATTTCAAAGAAATTTATATCACTGTAGAGAGAAGTTGGCTACACAAGTGGAATACCAAGTGAATAGAGAGTAATAACAAGATAAAGGGGAAGAATAACAGTGGCAATGTAACTGCAGGAGTCAACAGCGCATTGAAACAGAACAAAGTAGTAGAAACTAGCTGCGGCACACGTGCATTCCTGTCAGGAGATGTGGGATCAGCACAATCTACTGTAGTTGCTGCTGTTCGCTAGTATAGGAATGCAAACAAGAATAAAAAAGGGTGGCTTATAGTAAAACAAGAAAGCTGGCCCTAACAATAAGAATTAAAAGGAACAGAACAAAGCATTAAAGAGAGTGAGGAACAATGGTCCAAGGTCGTGGCAACAAGGTCAATTATCTTGTAGCACAATAAGGCACAATGTTTCAGAACAGAAGGCTCTCCTGTCAATGCAATCTAAATCGATGTCTCTCTAAAATTAGACGTCGTTTCAACTATAGAACAGAATATTAGCATGTGAAAGTGCAAAAACGTTTATATTAAATGCAGTCTTATATTACGTATTTTAATAGTACTTAAATAAATATAATATGCGAACTCTCAGTTGTAAGAGCCTAATCAAGACAGCTCTCTTAAAATTATTAAATACCAAAAATTCTTCATTTTTTAAAAGAAAGTATTGTTCAAAAAAATATATTTGATCCTACGCTTCTTTACGCGTCTTTTACTTGCACAATGGATTATCTATCTCCAATTTTGGGATCAAATGTTAAGTTTGAATTACCCTAGCAGAGATTTCAATTATTATTCTTTTTACATTTTTAAATTTATTATTTAAAAATAAATTAGTTAAATAAATTACACCCGTAGCTTATTTCAGTGCACTACCGGCCTCCGGACAGTGTTCTCTCGTTACAAACAACACTGTCCATCACCGGACAGTAAGTTTTAAGAAGCTCCTAGGAAGAGAAAATCTAAGGGTCAGCAGCTTGATTCGAACCTGGGATCTCCCAGTGAAAATCCAATACGCTAACCGCATAGCTAAATCCCTTCCCTCTTTTAAATTAATCACTATTTTTTTTAACATATCAACAATTGCGGTCTTCAATAGCTACCACCATAATCCACTTTTGGTCAACTTAAGATGCTACACTATTTTTTTTCAGTGTGCGTTTCATCAAATGCACAACATGGATCATGCAGTTATTGCGAATGCAGTTCCACACTTTTAGTATTATTAAATTGATTAAGGGAAGTGTATAGCTCAGTGGTTAGTGCACTGGACACCCAAGCGAAGATCCTGGGTTCGAATGCAGCCAGCTGCCAACTACGAGGTTTCTAACATTAAATTTTCTTTAGTTGTCCGATGAAGGACACAGGTGTCTGTTATTGTCAGAACAATGTCTGGAGACGGACAGTGCTCTGTGAAAGGCTTCAAGCACCAATAACCTCAGATTTTGAAGTGCCTTAAATTGGGGCGCTGACAGTCTAAATCGTATTCTTCCACAGATCTCCTGCCTGACAGATCAGTTTTCAATATTGATGATAGACTGAAGCAAACGGTCTAACTAGTCTATTTTCAGTAAAGTAAGAAAAGCGCCTATAATAACCTTAACGTAATAAAAGCAAACATTTTCCTAACAATTAGGCTACCATATTATTCAGTTATTTTCAAGAACGGTACCTTTTTCCTCTGACTTTATCCGCCGTAGGTTTCGAACTTTAATCCACTTTAGATTAATCTGTTTGGTGTAGAGATTTCGAAGTCACTTAGTTACCGTCTCGCACCCTCTTATGATTAATCTACCTCGATGATGGATAAAGGTCAGGGATGCTGTAACCATGCTTGGCTATGAAGGATGAACTCATTGGTATTTATCCAGCACTGAGGACCAAAACTTATTTGCAACGTCACTATGTTGAATGCTTTTCTATGTCTTAAATATCTAAATTAACTTGTCCTAAAATGTTGAAAGAATTAAATATACTTTTACGAATGGAGTGTAATTCCTAAATTATACCCAAATTTTCTGAAATGTGAATGTATAAATTAACAAAATATTAGTTAGTAAATTATGTTTAGAGTTAGAAGATAAATATCCAGGAAATATTTACTCACCGGTGGAGAGGTGTTGATGATGTAGTGTGAAGAGGACTTGGCAGTGCCTCCAGTCATGGCTGCAGGTCGCAGCTTCTTTCCCGTTCCATCCTCCTTCTCCAAGCAGCACCTACAATATTTATTGTCGAATAAATTTTTATCTAGCATCCAAAACACATCCGATGTAGCCATAGAACAAAAATAAATTCTACGAGCCAACTATAAAACGCAATAATAATAAAATTGGTTTATTTGAATAAAAAAAAAAAGTCAGTGAAAGCGCTTCAAACGGATGTTAGAATTTATATGTTCACACGGCTTGGCATTCACAAGTTGGCAACGTGAATAGTGTTCCCACAAGAATATTTTGATGAAGATGTGAAACACTAGATAAGAATCTGTGATCATTTAAATGCTTAGCTCTTGGGACTTCGTACAGAGTAATTAGTTTGAATTTCTATTATTCCTATTATTATTATTATTTTTTTAATTCTTAATTAAAAACAGTTAGTTTTTTTAGAAAGTTTGATAAATAATTCAGATATTTCATTGGAGAAGAAAGTAACACTAGATCTAAAATTAAATTTAAATATCAACTACCAGAAATATACTATATTTCTAATTAAGCTCTATTTTCGAAGATATTTCAGTCTAAGAAGCAATTAAATAGTCATATCTAAAAAACTGCTGCCAATTCGAGAAGGAAATTTGCATAAAACTCCGCACAGAGAATTCCAATGGGTTTTGAAGCATCATATCTTGAATATGTGACAAATAGAATATAATAGTTTAGATAAGGAAACTGACTGCAAAATATATTGCACACAAATTAGAACATTAGAAGTTTGCGGTACCAATTTGTACCAAAAGCACAAGCTATCCTCACTATAAGAAAGATGGTAAGTGTCAGAGGATTTGAAACATGTATTCATGGTTTTTGAATCATGGTTCAACCTCACCTAAATACCATAGAATTAGAATTAGAAGCGGGGCGGGACCTACGCCCCACGGCACCGCAGCCACAAGAAGTTTATTGTGCCCTCCTCTTTAGGATCTAGTAGATGAAACCTCCCCTATTAATGAGTTGGAGGACTTTCCCTGCTAGTTCTTTTTGCGCAACTAATCTCCTTTGGTCTCAAAGATCCAAAGGTTTCATAGCACAACCGCTCGATTGCAACACAATCGAACAACATGTGATATACCGTCTCCTACTCTTACTGACACAATCTGCACAACGGTTCCGAGCTAATAAGCCCCGCCTTGTGCAGATGACCTTAACACCATAACATAACAAAACAAATGCTTGAATATACGAGCATGTTGCATGTACTCTACTACCTTTAAGAATTCTTAAGATTTGAATAATTTTCGCATTATTACTTAAATAAGACTCACATATTTAATTTAGTTATAATTATTTTCCAATACAAATGAACTAGGCAGTTCAGTGTAGCATGTTTAAATTCCAACTTTACAATTCTAAAACATTACCAATGAAAAACACACACAGAGGAGAGAGAGAAAACCCTTAAATACGTACTAATTATCATAAATTTTACATCACTTATTGAAAAAAAGGGTTTCATTGATCAGTAACAATTTAAATAATGCATACCATTTAACCTTACTCAGTCAGTTTGCAAGAGTAGTGTAAAAAGAAAACATAATTGAATCAAACTCACTACAACAACCTGGATAAATCATCCTCTGATAAATAGATGAAAATCCTAAATCGGTCAGAAATTCTGCTCCAACGGACAGAATCTCACTCAAGAGGCAAACAAATGAAGAATCTGTAAGTACTATACAAGCTTCTTTTCAATCTGAGCTAATTGTAAGTACCTAGGCAGACGGAAGGCAGTGAATCGGAGTACAGCTTATTGTCCGGAGTAATGTTTTCTGTTCCATTGAACCTGATTCTCCATCTCTTAAGTCTTAAACCATATCTCTAGGGATGAAAGATGAGATTGAATATTGCTTATGCTTTCCACAGGACTGGACAAGGTTTCAGTGTCTTTTGCACAGTGGATAGTTTGAGAATGGGATAGACTAGGATTGTTGACAGACTATATTATATAGAGAACAGGATAGAGAATTCTCCTTTGGAGGACTCATGCCTGACTGCAAGATCTGTCTGGTTACAGTGTGTCACAGATGTAAATATTATTATTTAAACTGATGCAACGTACAATGGGCTCATTTTGGAGCGAGCCAAAGCCAAATAATTTTCTCTGTTCCCCTCGCATTCACTACTGATTCTGGTTGATCATTTCTGAATTAAACTTAACTTTAACAATGGATTTCTCGTATATTGCGGAGGTGCTGTCATGACTTTTAGAGCGTTGTTTTGATGTATTGTAATATAAGTTTGGATATAAAGTGGGCGGATAGGTTATTTATTTAGTAGAGTATGGACAAGCCGTGAGGAGGAGGTGGGTAGCAGAGATGCTGCGCAATCTAGTGTGAATGCAACAACTAATGAAATCTACACAGTTTTATTGGATACAGTCTTAACTTGTTCGTAAGATTAGTCGAGTAAGAACACGTCTGTAGCTATAATTTAATAACTCTGCAAAAAAGGAAGGGATTAGCTCTGTGGTTAGCGTATACTGGATTCCAATGCGGAGAACACAGGTTCGTATCCAGCTGCTTGCTGGCTCTTAGATTTTTTTTTTTCTTATAGGAGCTTCTTACAGCTCACTGCCGGGTGAACGAGAGTGTTGTCTGCATCGAGTGTATTGAAATTCAGCAAAGTAAGGAGTTTGTAGAAAATTTGCCAGTTAGAATCTTGAGAATGAATAGTAGAAGGAAGACTAAATGAGATTTCACTCCAGATCTATCCACTTCTCTGGCCTGGCAACTTCTAACATCATTCTACCCACTGATAGCACAGTTGTTCTGTTTACAGAATGTACAGTAGTAGTCCAGGTTTTACTCCAAATGATTACTGCTGGAACCCTCCATTCCTAAACCAAATCTTAATACATGTTTATACTTATTCAGCGTAGACAATACTAAGCTAATTCTGCTAGTTATTTTCCACCATTTGGTCCTCTGTGGTATGATTTGCAAGATATATGAGATTCTCCACTTTTCCTACTTCTTCTTCTTGCGATCTTATGCTCCCTACTTCAGTTATTTCACATAAATTTTGATTTCTTATCTTTCTCTACTCATACTCCACTAATTTCTGAATACTTGAATAGGTATTCAATTTGGCTCCAAAGATTTGGATTACCAAAGAAACTGTTTAAGGCTGGAAACATAGTGGAGCGGCGAAAACAAACACAAGTTAACATATGGGACCGCGCATAGTGGAGAGCAAAGCGAAGATAGAGCAACGCTATCTATAGAGAGTAGAGCAACGCGTTATAACATGTTTGATTTCTTCGCTATGATCGCGCTCAATTTTCAAGGTTAAAATGGATATTGCTGCATTTATTGGTGTAGTTTTTTTAAAGGAACCTCTGTGGGAACAAAAGGATCTTCTACATCACAACCGATTTGTGTTGAATAAGGAATTGGAATGGATTAATGGGATTAACATTAAAATTCGTCCTTTTCTTGATTAACATGCCTTCAACACTGGTTAGTATGATATCAAATGTTGAAACTGACATTCGTAAATACGCATGAAACTTGCCAGGATGCTCCCGAAATTGATGGTACAAGTGATGGAATTCATCAAGTTCATGTCTAGTCATGTTTATATCATGAACACTGCAGCTCCTGCTACTAAGCTGCTGTAAATACCAAATAATTTTCACGGAAGAATTTTCGAATAGAAATAGTTCCTCCATCTTGTTTCGTCGAAAGGAGAAACGCGACTAAACTCGTCACTATGTTCATGGGACTCTCTGTTTGCTGCTCATCGCTCTCTTTGATCTGAAGCAGCTATAATCGCTCCACTGTGTTTCCAGCCTAATCACGAATTGTATAATTCAGCTAACTCATTCATTTAAATTTATATTAAGAAATCTTCTTCTAAGAGAAAAGATCAAGTTTTTTTGCGAGCGAAGGAAATGGAGTGGCAGCGTTTAGCGCGATCGGAGAGTCAAAGGAAGCGATATAAGGTGGACAGGCAGCAACAGGTATCAATGCAAATCAGGATAGCTTAAACGAAACAGCAGAATCCAGACAGTAGATTCAAAACCAAGTTCTGGCCGGGGAGAATAATAAATATAATTCGATTATAAATCTTGAATGAAAGAAGTTGGACGGGCGGATGTTGATGTTATTGTTCTCAGGAGATTTGCATCACAAAATATATACAATTGTCTATAGTATGCAAGTCCAGCGATTAACATATACACACTGCCAAGGGAAGTTAAGTTTTTCTTTTTCTTTTTTTAAATTTTTTTACTTTACAGTTGGTGGAAGAGATCTACAATGTCTGCGTCTCTTTTTTTCCATCATTGCACAAATTTGCCATACAATCATTGATTTCAACTTTGAAGTTGCTCATAAATAAAGTTAAAAAAATCTATTGTGAACACGACGTCCACACAATATACTGAATGTTGTAACTCACAAATAGTTCTTCAAACTCCAAATTGTAGTATCATATTTTATGCTTACCACAATTATAAACTTATATAAAACTAAATTACTCTTAAATGTATCCTGAAAGGGAAGCCTACCTTGTCTGCCCTCGAGTGCTGCCCTAAAACAACATTTTCAAGGAAAATAGAAAATGCTAGGTATCATTTTCGAGAGAATCCAAGAAAAATGAACTATCTATTCGAGAATCAAGAGATATGTTCTTCAGATTGAGAAATTAGGAGAAACAAACCGTTCAAAAGATGAACATTACACAATATTCGCACTTCAGAGCCAATCTATTCACCATCTAATAATCGATTTTTTTGGAAAAAATTTATCAGATAAAGCGCAAGCTTTTTTGTGAAATGAATTTAGTTAAATCTTTCAACTAATAAAAGAAAAAAAATGTAATTATTATAATTAATTTAGCCTTAATAGTGATTGCTTAAATTTCCACCATGAAATGAGTGACGACGGAGTACCCAAACAATATTAATCCATAAAAATTACAAAAATTAAAGTTTTATTTCTTAAATCGAAAATGTGAATTATTACCCAGTCCAAGCATTGTTAACGTGAAATAGAAACAAACCTTTTATTAATTAGATATTTAAACGATTAGGGGCGCTAATGACCTTAGCAGTCGATGCGCCAAAAAAAAAAAAAAAAAAAATTAGATATTTAATAATCAACTAAAGAATTATCTATTTTGAGTCCCGGGTTCGAATCCAGATTGTGGCTTTAGATTTTCTCTTCCCATGAGCTCCTTATAACTCACTGTCTGGTGAAAGAGAATGTTGTCTGTAACGAAAGGACACTGTCTGGAAGCCGGCAGCTTACTGAAAAAAGTTCCGGGCGACAACTATTGACTCGCCTTGATTTCCCCCCCTACCCTATTTTAAACTTGAAAATAAGTCGGTACATTTAATTTTCAATCTAAACTTAGAATGAAGACCACGCTAGTATTATAATAGAAATAAAAGAGCAATTAATTCCAACATGATCCACTTGAATTCCAGACAAACAGAACACAAAATGAATTTGGGCGGAATCTCTTAAAAGTTCAATAAGCGAAAAACCATCGGAATTTTTCCCGAACTTGGATTGGCTGTTTGTAAAGGGCACCAGCCAATAATAAAATAAAGTTTTTGGCCAATAAGACACACAATGTGCACTCCTACTGCGCACCACCAGCATAACCATAAATACAGAGTTTCTCAGCATCTTTCGGTAGGTTTCTCAAACGTTTCTTGACCAATGAAAATGATGAACAACTACACTAAATCATTTTTGTGTATAGTGTATTTAATTTGTATGTAGACAAATTTGCATTTAATTTTTAATAAGTGGTTGAGCACGAGCCGCTACAGATTGACGATTATCTCTTTAGACGCCAAGAACGCTGCTGATTAAAGGCGAGAAACGTGGAGTTCCATTCACCGTCCAAGATGGCAGAGAAAAAACCGTTCAACTATAAACGTGAAACTAAATAAAATATAAATAAAAGAAATAAAACGGTATTTGGCTATAGAATGATAAAAACTAGTAAAATCTTGGCCAACTTGGTTGTTTCCGGTAGCAGAGAATTAATTGAAGTTATGATTAGAATTATGGCGCGTGGAACAAAATGGAAATTCCCATTGTTGTGGGACAATAGTGATAGCACAGCCTCCTGTACCATTATGTTGCCGAACTGAAATCGAATTAAGATTGTATAAGGCTTTGTACATTCAACTCTAGTTGCCATCAATTCAATGTCACTCATGATAATTCCACTTGAATCAATATCGTTCAATTCCCATCTTGATTATTATTTAATTGTTTTTATGCTTAACAATTAACTGTTCAATCTATAAAGTTTAGAATGGAATGCGACTCACTTGAGTTTTTATTTGAATTACTGCAGAAACTGTGATAAATTTGTAAATTCAAAGTAAACGTACCGGAAAAAAAACAAAAAATAGTTCTTGAGTGTCTAAGATGAATGAGGATAAAATTAACGCTCTAACTGTTGTTTTAAAAAATATTTTCCGCAAAATGTTTCATGTTAGGACGAGGAGAGGCTAGACTATGAAGTGCCATATTTCACTGAACGCCTCTGAAATATTAGCCTGAATTAAATAAGTTTTACAAATTCAGAATTTACAGAAAAGTCGCTAAACAATAAGAGTGAATCTATTAAACAATTCCTTTGTTTAGCATCTTCTCAGATAAAGTAAAGTAAAATAATTGCCTATTTTTTCAGGCCGGCTTTACGTCTGAAACTACCAATTAGGTGTCTTGGACGGAGGCGACTAGCAAACTCTTCCCAGATAAAAACCTTTGCTTGAAATTTTGTTCATAAAAATTGCTTTCAAGGAGGAGTTCCAAGATGTCGAACGCCTCACAAATCTCTTTTTACTGTAGTAATTTTAAATTGAAGTCCCTAAATGCTTAGCTTGAGAAAAAAGTTAGAGAAATGGAATGAGATAAAGTCGAGAGGTTTACGGTAGATCGGTAGCCCAACTGAAATCTACACTTGTTAGCTGATAATGCTCCCATTTTAAATTCTTTGGGAATGTCTGGAATATAAGATTAAAAATCCATCTAGAGCAGTGTTTCCCAACCTTTTTTGTGTCATGCCCCATCTTAACCTTTATAAAATTTTCATGCCCCCCTATGTAACATATATAATTTTTAACATTAAAAAATTGATTCGTTCACTTAAGAAACATAAATGATAGGTTCTAGGAAGAAATCACTATGAAATTGTTCGCAAAACATAGTAAGTAAAATTTCAAAACATACAATGAAAAACTGAAATTCAAATTCCAAATAATTTTAATACAGATTTTTCTATATTAATTTATTATTTTAATTTAGTGAGATCCTTGCGCTTGATGCTTGCTGCACAGAGATTTTATATTAGGTTCCAATTTGGTTAGCTGCAGTCTCAAGTCTCCACGTTGTGTTATATCCAGCCGATTTCTTTTTTTTACCAGTAAATCATTTACAGCACTAAATCCACATTCAGCTAAAAATGAAGATGGAAACGGTAGCAATAGTTTTCTTGCACATTTGGTTGAATTTAGGTATTTGATTTCTGTTTCCTCACAAAGCCATGCCATCGCTCCTTTTATATTAAATAAAGTTTTAACTGACTCATCATTTTGCAATTCTGCGAGTTCTTCTTGATACTGCATATTTGATATGCAGCGATGGGCCAATTAAGTGCCAACAACTGCGCTGTTTAGCGAGTTTTTAAAACGAACCCCGGACGAAGTTTACTTGACGACGCCAATCACCCAGTTGATATTTTGGTCTCGTCAAACGGAATTATACCTAATAATTATTTACCGCAATTATTTAAGAATTTGCTTTTTTTGTTAAATTTGGCACCGATATCTAGCATTGCATTTGAATGGCCCGGAGCGAAAGGGTTAAAGTCGTGTCGAGTCCATTTTCGAATTGCCCCCCTTAACTATCAAATTGCCCCCCTGGGGGGCGTGGGCCCCACGTTGGGAAACACCGATCTAGAGGTTGGCAGTGGTAACTAACTCACTGAACCCTAATCTACACTACTGAATTTCTTCTATTCAAAATGTGACATGTAAGTACGAGAAGAACATTATTCCAACAACAAAAAACCAGCTAACCAGCTAAACACAATGCACTCGATCTAGATAAGACAATAAAGGTGAAAGTTTGTAGATATTATGTAGATAATTCTAGCTTCAATATTGTTCAAATTATTTTAAAAAAGAAACTTTGGTTTCAAACAATCGGTAATCATAAGGCTAATTATTTAACGCAATTTTATGAAGGAGGTTCAATTTTCAATCTGTTTTGTACAATTGTACTAGTAAGTTTCGAGTCTTAAATTAATCAAACAAAAAGAGGAATTTAATAGGTATATATCTTTTAGGTTCAGTTTAATATATACAAGTTTAAGTTGGTAGTATCTTTAAAATATTTACAAACTATAGATACCCCGGTTCTGAAAGTTTAAGAGAAACCTTTGTACAAACGGTACTTACTTTTAACATCTCGATGGAGTGATGTTATATCAAGGGATGGTGATGAATATTTTTCTAAAATCTTTCTAAATTGATTCAATTGCACAAAACTAATTGGTAACTTAGAAATATTACAGTAGTAACTAATCAACAGCAGAATTATGAACCACGGAAATATTGAAATTACAATAAACTAACAATAATTATATAACAAAGTAATTTGTTAAAAACTAAATTCAAATATTTCTTAGCAATTTTAATTTATTTATTAAGTTTAACATTTCTAATCAGCTGTTGAACCTTTGTGTAAACAACTTGCTAGAAATTTTGGTGTGTGTTTAAAGAACAATTTTATTAGTTTATAAAGACTTTTAATGACCAACTTTGTCATTAAATAATAATTTGAAAGTGGTTTTTTAATTATTAAATAAATTCACCCTTTCCCATCTTAATTTAAGGAAAGAAGTTACAAAACAAATTACAACTGTAAGTGATATAACCTAATTATTTATTTATTACTAACAAAAACACAGAGAAAAGGAAAAATACAAATATTAACCTCCTCGGCGGCTTAGACATGGATCTAAGCGAGACCGACATTGGAGGATCCATCTCTGGTAGCGAATCTACTACTTCATCATTAAACCGATCCAAAAGAACTTCAAACACTCTTAACCTTTCTCCAGATAAAAAGAAAAAGAAAAAAAGAAATAAAATCCCTCAGGTCACTTCACCTCCTTTAACACGACAAGCAAATTCTGGACTTTCTCAGATTCCGCAACAAAACCAAACAACTTTTATGCATAACTTACCGGAAACAACCTCATCAGCACCTCCACAACAGGTGCAGTTTGTATCAGATTTTGCGACGCACAATAAATTTAATATACTGCCAGAAGTCAATGACCAACCCGAGCACAAACCGCCTCCTATCTATTTGTACAAAGTCTCCAACTATATAACGCTCAACAACGAACTCAGACAACTCCTTGGAGCAGAGAATTACTCTTGTAAAGCACGCAGTGACAATATTCTGGTTTCAGCCAACACCATTGCAACATACAGGGCAACAATTCGGTACCTGCACGAAAAAAATATTGAATACCACACATACCAACTAAAAAAAGACAAAGCCTTTAGAGTCGTTCTGCGCCATTTACATCACTCCATACCGCCTGAAGAGATCAAAGCGGAAATACAGTCTAAAGGGTTCAGAGTACGAAATGTTAGCAACGTAAGGCGCCCGATCGAGAAGACTCCTCTTCCTCTATTCTTCATAGATCTAGAACCTGACAACAACAACAAAAACATTTTTAACCTCACCAAGATACTCAACACAATTGTCCGGGTGGAGGAGCCCTATAAAACAAAGGAAATTGCCCAGTGCAAGAGGTGCCAACAATACGGGCACACCCGCACATACTGTCATGTCTCTCCAAGATGCGTCAAATGCGCAGGGCCCCATTTCGGGGAAAACTGCAACAAAAACACAGAAACTCCGCCTACCTGTGCACTCTGCCATAAACAGCACTTTGCCAGCTACCGTGGATGCGAAGTTCACAAGGAATTGCAAAGGATCCGTCGAGAACGAATGCAACTTCGAGGCCAAGGAGCAGCTGTTAGGACGCAACCTCCTCAAGTCTCTTCTCGAAGAGACTTTCCAGTTTTTCCATCAACTCCGCAACAGCAACAACCTCCGCAGCAGCAACCACAACAACCTTACTACAATGGAACTTCCACTGCTAGGCTCTCTTATTCAGAAATCGCGAGGTCACATCCTTCATATCATTCTCATCAACCATCTGCACATCATTCTCCTCAATCATCTACACATCCTGCACATCATTCTCCTCAATCTTCTGCACATCCTCCACATCATCCTCAATCACCTGCACCTGCACAACCGGATATAACCTCAGTACTGAACTCCTTTTTCCAAAGATTTGAAACCCTCCTCACTCCTCTCATCAGTCTCTTAAACACTCTTATTACTCACCTCCTTCCAGGCATAAAACCATGATCTCTCCAACACAACATTCTTTAACCATCCTTCTCTGGAATGCGAACGGGTTGAACTCCCACAGAGACGAACTTAATACTTTGCTACATAACAAACGTATTGACGTGGCCCTACTGACGGAAACACACTTTACAAGTAGATCACACTTTTACATTTCAGACTATCAGACATACAGGACTGATCATCCTGATGATACTGCTCACGGTGGCGCGGCAATATTGGTCAGAAACTCCTTACTTCATAATGCTCTCCCTTCATCTGCTACAGACTATCTTCAATCCTCTGCAATCTCCTTATTCGCTCATCCACATAAAATTAATCTTGCTGCAGTGTACTGTCCACCGAATAAATCTGTTTCTGAGCTACAATTTATCTCCTACTTTAATTCTCTCGGAACTAAATTTCTTGCAGGAGGAGACTATAACGCGAAAAACCAACAATGGGGATGTCGCACGACTAACCCTCGCGGGCGTACACTCATGAATGTCCTTATTTCAAAAAACTACAACATTGTTTCACCTAACCAGCCTACCTACTGGCCCACATCCTTATCCAAACTCCCTGACATTCTTGACTTCTTCATACTTTCTCAGGTAACTCACTACTTTGAAGTTTCGACCTTGACAGAACTTTCTTCAGACCATAGCCCTGTTTTAATTACTCTCAACACTTGTCCCGTCCACAGACCTTCCAAACCATCTCTCATCACTGGCCCCGTAGATTGGGAAAAATTCCAATTTGAAATAGAAAGTAACATAGACTTACGTATTCCTCTTAAATCAAAAGAAGATATTGACAATGCGGTAGAACAATTTACTAAAACTATACAAGAATCTATGAGACAATCAACTTTACACCACACTAACCAACAACGAACTCGCACATCCAATATCCCTTTGTTTATACGGACTCTTATTATGGATAAACGACATGGAAGAGCTAAGTGGCAACGAACTCGCTACCCATCTGATAGACGACTCTACAATAGGCTAACGCACCAACTTAAAACTGAACTTAAACAGTTGAAGGATGAACGTTTCCAAGACTACACACTAACACTAACTACGGAAGACAACTCGCTTTGGACTGCTACTAAGAAAATCTTGTCTTACAAAACCATTCCAACACCTCTCCGTCGTGTTGACGGCTCTTGGGCTGCATCTGACGAAGACAAAGCTTCCTTGTTTGCCTCTCATTTTTCGTCAGTTTTTACCCCTCATCAAGATATGATCAATACTTCATTTCACGAATCCTTACGATCAGATCTTGACCTACCTCTTCCTCTCTCCTTACCACCAAAACATTTCACTCCTTCTGACATTCTATTTATTATTAAACATCTCTCTCTTAAGAAAGCTCCGGGCCCTGATCTCATAACTGCTAAAATTCTTCGACATCTTCCCAAAAAAGCAATAGTCCTCTTAACTACTATCTACAATTCAGTACTAAGAACAACTTACTTCCCGATTCTATGGAAATCCTCCTTAATTTACCCTATTCCTAAACCTAACCAGCCACTTCATCTTTCTTCTTCTTACCGACCAATTAGTCTACTGCCAATTCTTGGCAAAATTCTTGAGAAACTTCTTTTAAAACAAATTCTTCCCATACTCGAATCCTCTAATATAATTCCAGACCATCAGTTTGGATTTAGACGACAACACTCTACTGTACAACAGTGCCATCGAGTGGTAGACACGATTTCATCCTCCCTTGAGAAGAAAGAGTGTTGCTCGGGTGTCTTTCTCGATGTGAAGCAAGCCTTCGATCGAGTATGGCACCCGGGCTTGCTCTGGAAACTCAAGGGCATTCTTCCGTTCACTCACTTCCTCATCTTGAAGTCCTATTTGTCTGATCGTCATTTTCAAATCCAAATCGGGACATCGTTTTCAGCTAAACATCGTATTGAAGCGGGTGTTCCTCAAGGAAGCATCTTAGGACCTATCCTATATGTTATATACACTGCAGACATACCAATCCATCCTGAAACTGTCCTTCTAACTTATGCAGATGATACCGCGATACTTTCTCCTCACATTGATCCGGTAACTTCACACAGAAACCTTCAAACTCATCTCTTTTCTCTTGAGGAATGGTTTAAAAAATGGAAAATCAAGTTAAATGAAACCAAATCTCAAAATATTACTTTTACTCTCCGCCGCATCACTCTTCCTCCGATCTTCTATGACTCAATTCCAATTCCTCCTGCCAATGTTGTCCGTTATCTTGGGCTTTATTTAGACAAAAGACTGACTTGGAACCCGCATACACGACTTAAACGAACTGAAGTTAACAGGCGTTATCGACTACTTAAAAGACTACTAGACCAACGTTCAAAACTTTCACTTAACAACAAACGACTGATTTACAATTCCATACTAAAACCCGCCTGGACGTACGGTATTGAACTGTGGGGTTCAACGAAATATTCAACGAATTCAATCTCTCCAGTCTAAAATTCTCCGCACTATCGTTAACGCTCCATTTTATGTTTCAAATCTAACCATCCACACAGACCTGGAAATTCCGTTTGTTGGTCAGGTTGCACGAACTCGCTATAAAAACTTTCATCAGAACTTGCACTCTCATTCCAATCCTCTTGTCCGCCACTTATCATCACATCACCATCCAGATCATCCTCCCAGACGACTGAAACGCCAGTGGCCTCGCGATTTCCTCTCTTCTGAGGAGAGTAGCTAATCCTAGAGATGACTTAGGGAGTGTTATCGCTGGGTAACTTCTCCCCTCAATTAGTTAGTTCGATGTCAGTTATTGTCATTGTTACTAAAAGCGTGTCTAGCGCTGGTGTAACTTTACAAATAAATAAAAAAAAAAAAAAAAAAAAAAAAAATTTCTAAAGATCAAGAGAATTCAATATTCTAAATTCAACAATCTACCTAACCTTCACCGGGTAGCCTTTTAGCTAGGCTTACCATACGTCCCGGATGGTCCCGGTTTGAGATCCCTGTCCCGGCGTCCCGGTCAAACTTGAACAACACCGACATCCCGGCCGATCGTTCCCCCGCGCCCATTTATTAATAATTTTGATTGCATTTCAAATACGAAAAACACAAATTAAGCGAAAGGCAAAACGAAAATGAGCCTCTACCTCCTCTGCGTCCCGGTTTGGCTCTTCGTAATTATGGTAAGCCTACTTTCAGCTCATGTTTAGAATTTATTTTCAAAATTGAAACGATTGCAGAAAAAAATTAACATTGCCTTCTTAAGGTATATGTCCTTCTTCCTCGTCAAGTTGGTCCATTGTGTAAATCAGCTATACATACTCTTTTTTTTTATATAATTCTATTCAAAATTATGCTTAAAAATTTAAAATTCAAGCGAATGTTAATACAGTTGCAATTCGTTCTATTTTGGATACAATGGGGCCTCTTGGGCACATCTGGGCCCACTGGCTTGACCTTTGCAAATGTAAAAATAAAAAATGAAAAAGTCGTAAAAATAAAAAAGGAAGTGACCGATTGAAGGTCGCCACAATAAATTCATGTCTTCCGTCCACAGATGTCCATAATAGTAAGGACAGATAAAGTGAAAGATGGCAGAATGGACTTGCAAAGATTTATTATTTAAACTATTCTAACTGTTTAAAGCTCTAAAAAAGGGTGCTTTGTTAATATCTTAGAAATTTGATTTATCAACACAAATAGTAAAATCCTTCGAGATAAACCAAAACTGCATCCAAAAATTGGTGATAAATTTCTAGTTTCTCTAGAAAAATTGCAACATCATCGTTTTATTGGTTCAAGTGAAAGGTAGAGAAGTAAATTTGATTTTAGTTTTCCCATTTTGCAAACAGGATGTTGTTAACTCCAACTGCTCGCATTAGAAATCAAACATCTTAGATTCCTCAATAGACTATACTAAAACTGTCCTGCATATCACAGTATGATGATTCATCTTCCTTTTCTTATTATTCAAGTGTAAAATACTTTTTTGTAGGCCCATCTACAGCAGCAATTCACATGAAGGCTAGAAACCGATGGAAACATAAGATTTAGAAGACATGTCTTTCACAGTGTTTTTTTTTTTCCTAGAATTTATTTACTCAAAGGAATAAAATAATATAAGAAATAAAAACTAGGAGTTAGTATTTCTTCGCTCTCCTGAAGACGTTTCACACCAGATCTGTGGCCAGCAAAAAGACTCTTATATAAAAGCAATCATCAGGCCAATTATTCTTCATGGGAGTGCCACTCTAACGAATAGATTTTAGAAGTTTTTAATGATTTTTTTTTTGTTCGAAATGGGAACTTTCAAGTGAACATGAATACTGAAGACTACTCGTACTTTTTAGGGTAAATTGTAAGTTTCAAAAAAACTTTAATTTAAAATTTACAGTAAGAAAATGTCGCGACTCTTTACACCAGATTTTTTTTTTCAAATTCATTCGAAAGCCACGTTGTTACCAATAAAATTTAGTTGAAAAAGCTGTAACCAAAAAGAAGAAAAACAAAGTGTCTTTTTTTAAAGCATTATGAAAAAATGTACGGATACAAAAGAAGCCATATGGTTTTACATTAACAAATAATGAGTGTTAAAGAAAGGTTGCCGGGCTATAAACGAATGAAATCTGAGATTTTTTAGCGCTCCAACCGCAGATCGCATAAAAGAACTGTTTAAAAGGTCGGATAATATAACTAAGGATAATATAACTAAGGGTAATATAACTAAGGATAATATAACTAAGGATAATATAACTAAGGATAATATAACTAAGGATAATATAACTAAGGATAATATAACTAAGGATAATATAACTAAGGATAATATAACTAAGGATAATATAACTAAGGATAATATAACTAAGGATAATATAACTAAGGATAATATAACTAAGGATAATATAACTAAGGATAATATAACTAAGGATAATATAACTAAGGATAATATAACTAAGGATAATATAACTAAGGATAATATAACTAAGGATAATATAACTAAGGATAATATAACTAAGGATAATATAACTAAGGATAATATAACTAAGGATAATATAACTAAGGATAATATAACTAAGGATAATATAACTAAGGATAATATAACTAAGGATAATATAACTAAGGATAATATAACTAAGGATAATATAACTAAGGATAATATAACTAAGGATAATATAACTAAGGATAATATAACTAAGGATAATATAACTAAGGATAATATAACTAAGGATAATATAACTAAGGATAATATAACTAAGGATAATATAACTAAGGATAATATAACTAAGGATAATATAACTAAGGATAATATAAAATTATTCAAAAAAAAAAAAAATCAGAAAACAGTAAGAACATTACCGCGCTAAACATGGCAATTTGGGATAAAAAAGAAAAAAGGAAAATTCAAAGTTTGCTCTAATAAGTAAAAGTTCACTGTATACTTAAAAACTGGATAAGAAATTGTAATGAAATAAAAGTCACGATCGTAATGGCAGTGAGAACTATTCCGGGTAAAAGTGCGGGACCTTGAACTTAACCAAGCACTTAAGCATAAACAGAGAACGAACATAAACGCTTTTAAATACAGATCGATAAATTTATTTGGAATTCTTCAACTAATATTTTATGTAATATTGGTAGGAAGGTTGGTAACAATTTTGGTGAACTAATTGATTTCAAGACAAAAGGAATTTCTGCTCAGTGTTTATGGCCAGCTGAATGCCCCTGAACAAAGTTTCAGTAGCTCTATGGGCCACTGAAACTTCGCTGTTATTCACTTCCATAAACTTTGCGTTAAAGAAGCTGAATATGAAATGTTTCCTTGGAATAAAATTCAATTTTTCTGGTTATTATTTTTTTTAAACCTTAATATCCACAGTACTGTTCCTGTTATCCCATCACTGGATTGGTCGCATCACTTTAGGCCTAAAACTAATTTAAAATTATTTACAACATTTACAAGGCTCATTTACAATTCATTGGACCTCAAGCGTATTTATTTATTTTTGCATGTAAATATATACGCGCTTAATGATTGTAAATAATATACGTCCGTCTGTTCATACTGTGGAGATGGAGAACTTGATTCTTTACAAGAACAGATTCTGTAAAGTTACATTTACCATGAACAGATTTTCATCAAATTTTTTACTCCGCGAATACTATTTGATGCTCTACAAGTGGCCAGAAGTGTGTATTGTTCTCATTTGGCACATTAGAGAGCTGCTTTTTGCTGCAGTTTCCTGAAAAACCCGTGAATACATCATTTTCTTGAGTAAACTTTTCTACTAATAAGCTTTTCCTAATATTAGTTATAAATTAAATTTGTGGCTCTAAAATCCAAAGTTTTCTAAAAAGGAATTGCCCTTTTCAGCTATGAGCCTAGTAATAAAAAATTGTAGGAGGGGAAGGATTCACTCTAAATTTAGTACACTATAGTCTGAAAGAACTATTGTGGGCTCTGTGGTTCTAGAGAGAGCTCAATTTCAGCCTAAAGTGGACCTTCCAAGAACACGTCTAGGACGTAATACTACTTTAGCGGTATTCTTAAAAGAAACAACTATAGCAGTATTTATTCAAAGAATAAGACCAACAATAGATTATTAAGAATTAATTAAGTAATAATACCAAGTGTCAATAAGAATAGTAACAGTTACTTGTGAAAGAACTTCTTGCTAGGTTATTCTTTCAATTACTGTCTATTAAGTAACGTAAAGTAATTGCCTATTTTTTCAGGCACTGTACGTCCAACTACCAAATTAGGTGTCGTGGACGGAGGCGACTAGCAAACATACTTTACTGTAAATTTCTTTTATTAACCATTAAATAAAATCCAAGGCCTAAGACCGGGAATCGAACCCAGTACCACAATACATATTAGCTTTGCAGGTCTCGCCTCTAACCACTCGGCTACCATGGCGCCTCAATTACTGTCTATTTCATATTCAAATCTTGCTGTGTATTGGTAAAATGAAATTCAGTAGGAGGGGAAGCTAAGTTACTTTTCCTTGGAGAGAGTATTTTTTGGCAGCTGTAACTTATGTTACCTTGAATTCAATACTAAAAGAGGTGAATGTACATTTAAGTAAACCACTTCATTAACTACGCGAACAGTAATTAAAACTCACTAAATCGCAATTAAATATGAACATTTCCTACTTAATATTACATAATATAAGAACTTTTATTTCTAACATTGTTCACTTCCTAAAAGGTACCAACTTGAACGGGCAGAATAATATAAATTTATCTAGCCGAATGGATAAAAAAAGAGATCCAGTGTTATTAAGTCAACGTAACCGCAAAAACCAATTGGTTTTTGTTTAAATAGCCTCGAATTATTCACAGCTCTATTATTCAATAAAAAATCTTTTCTCATGGTGTATAAATATTAATATAGCCGGCAGTTAGTCTGTTCTAGATAACTAAACCGCACATATCTTCCATTTATCTCTGCGTTTACTGTTTCTTAACAGTATGTTAAAGGTTGATTTGCCAATAATACGAGTATATAAATTACACATAAACATAATCAAACACATAAACGCATAATCTATCATGCGACATAATTGATTCTTATCGATCGTTAATTTTTTTTTATCACAATCACAAACAAACACTCGCCGTGAGGAGGTTGTGTTAGCCAGGATGAGAATTGGCCATACGTTATTAACCCATGGTCACATCTTCAGAAGAGAAGAACCACCTATTTGCTCTGGGTGTAACGTTCCTTTAAATGTGCGCCATATCCTGGTTAATTCCAGAGCTAGGCATAATTGTAACATTCCCTCACTGATATGTTTATAGTTTGTATTTAGAACTAATATAATCCCCACTCTAATTACTAATGTGTGCCAGTTAATAAACAGAGTTGATTGCGTGTATACACCTTTACCCTTCTCATTGAATACTCCAAGTCCCTTATAAAAACACAATATAACATGGCGCAGTCGGATTCGGAACTGTTATGAAAAAATTATTATTATTGCCGGTTAATTATAGTTAAAAAGAAAAAAAAAAGAATAAAAATAATTTTGTTAAACAATAAGAAAGAAGAAGATGGCTATGAGCTGTTTTGTACCACCGGCTCCACTAAGTATGGAGGGAAACCTATTGGAAAATTGGAAGAGGTTTCGAAGTGATTTAGAAATTTTTCTAAAAGCAGCGGAATTCACAGAGACTAAAACAACAGTTGGACGTGCTACGGCCATATTACTCAACTTGATAGGTGAAAAGGGTAAGGAATTTTATAATACTTTCCAATTTGAAGAGGGCAAGTCTGAAATCTTTGAAGGAACAGGAAACCTTCGATGATTTTGTCACTAACTAAAGAAATTAGTAAAAGATTCTGACTATGGAGCGTTGGCAGACAGACTTCTAATAGACCGGATTGTGCAGGGTGTACAAGATAGCCAGCTGAGGGAGAAGTATCTGTAGGAAAAGGAGCTTACATTGGACAGAGTCATTGAAGAAGTATTGAACGACAACGAAAACAGCGTACAAAACACTCTTCAATTCCTTAAAGATATTAAGGTTTTTAATTCAATATAACAATGTATATATTATATTATATATTATATTTATCAGGATGAATGTATTTATTATTAGGGTGAACGTATCTATTAGGACGAATGTACTTGTTAGGATGAGTGTATGAGTGTGTATATAAATTTTAAATAAATAGGTAATTTTAAAATTTAGGCTAGATCTCTATGGGGTGCGAGGAATATCGAGTACTCCACTTCAACATTAGTTAGTTAGGTTAAAAGGAAAGAGTTAGAGCAACGAATAGGTTAGTTTCGACAAGGTTAGATGTTAAAGTAAATCAAGTAATATAGTAAAGTGTCTATTTTTCGGTATAGTTCAGGTGCAAAGTACCTTCGATGTTGTGCACCTTTCAAAACAAAATAATCATAATTTCTATAAATCTTATTTTAGTTCTACTCTAGGCAACTAAGCTTAATATCAAGTTTGAACTTTCAATGATATTTCCGGTTTTGAGTTATGGCGGATATACCTATACCAATTTGGAAAAACCAAATTTTCACATTCACAAAATCTTGAAACGAATAATACCGTTGAAAACACAATATGGAAGATCTGCACGATTAAATGAGTCAAAAATAGTGAATTAATTTTGAACCTTACAAAAACGTCCCAAAGAACAAGCTTTAACCCTCTAATGCATGATTTTTTTATTTCTTTCAAATTTATTTTTTTTAATATTATATTTTGATATAAAACAACGAAAAAATATTTAAAAAAATATTAGTCGCTTGTAATTTTCAGGAAAATGAAATTTATGTTATGCATCATATATGCAACATCATGTTAAAAAATTGATTTTGTTGTAAAATGAGGATGGGATTATCAAATGTAAAATATATGGGAAAAAAAGTTTATTGGTTATGATAATTATAAAAACAGTTTTTGTCTTTGTTGAAACAAAAATTTAAATTGCATTTCTTGCACTTTGCATAAGAATATCCCGTGCAACCAATTAATTTACATATATTTCGTTTCACATCCCATAAGGGCCAATGATCTAATCCATCTTTTCTGACGCTAGCTGGTGGTCTCGCTGATGCAGATTTTTTTCTCCTCAAAGTATCGTGCAGTGAAGGATATGGCCTTCCTCTTTTAGGCGCCTATTTTACACAAGGTCTCACCAAGTTCCTTTCTGTACTCTTTTTGCGACATACATTGCGTTCGGGCAATCAACTTCCTTGCTTAGCCTGTCAAATCGTCTAATTTTATCTTTCGGTTCTATGCTATAAATTGTGGACAGAAGATGTACTAATATAGTACTAACTTCAAGCAAAATTACGGAATTGATATTATCAGACATCAGTGTACAAAGTTAGAAGACATATTATCTCATAATATGATGTTGCATATATGCAACACAAATTATTTTCAATTTTTGGTCTAAGCAAAAATTGTTATCAAATTTATAAAGTAATAATAGATAAATACTAACTTTCCCAAGCACGTAAACTTTTTAAAAATGTTAATTTTCAATAAAATAGGCACAAGAACGGTGATTTCTGCGTGGTCTTTACCACAGTCTACGGTCGTGTTGACTTTTTTTCACTTTTGGCTTTATATTAGCTCATTACCTTCTAGAACCGACACAAACCTTATGTAAACTGACACTAGACATGTTGTGGCATATATTCATCATATTTTAATTCAAATGAAATCCAAGAGAGTTCTCCGGCACAAAGCTAAAGATTATGTAGCAGATATGCAACACGATGCACTATAGGGTTAATCACGGATACTCTAAATACTCTAAGTTACTTACAATTCGTTATATCTGAAACAAATGCTAGAAAGATATTTTAAAGTAAAAATAACCATGACTTCTTATACAGAGGTCATTGATAGATGATTCCTCGACAAACTAAGTACTTGCACTAACAATAATGGCGAAGAAGATAATAAATAATAATAATAATAATAATAATAAAGAAGAAACTACCAATAAGAAAACTAGATGAAATGTGATAGCTGTTCATTTCCTGATCACATTTCCTTTCTAGTTTCATGCCTTATTGAAGTCACTTTAAAATGTGAAGGTCAAACGTCCTTCAACCGTGAACGTGAATAACTTATCTGCTGCACGTCTATCCATCTCTTTAGACTTCTTTTATTTATCGTCCGAATGAGTTTAACGTTTCGCTTATCGCTTACTTGAGAAAGTAAACTCTAGAAAATGGACTAACGAAAGATATTCATGAAGATACGTGAAATAGTATATGTAAGAGTAAGTACTCGTATTTAAAATAATAATTTTTTAATATTTGATAGTAATTGAAGTCCCAGTATTTGGTCACAAAGCAATGGAAAGATACTTATCACCTCCTTGAGCAAAATGGGTATGGCATGATAATACGGGCCATATAACCACAATGTGGTAACAGAGTCACTTATTCCAAAACTATTTACAAATATTTCAATAACCATGGAAAACAATATTTGAAACATCAACTAATAAATGCATAATGTTTAATGCACTATTGGAGAAAAGTACAAAAAAAAAATTTCTTTTTAATCAATTCCATAAGTACTTAAAATGCTCTAAACTTGAAATCAAATACACAAACACAGGTTACGTTATCATCACTCCAAAACAGTAGAGTTGTAATGGTTTTAAAATAACTGGTAAATACAATCCACACATGGGAAGTAAAATCAAATCTCTATCTCTACGTGGTGATCTCCCTCTTTCAAGAAAACCGCTCCAAGGAGCAGAACAACAGGAGGTAGTGTAAGGACTATTTCTATAGCCAGGCCTGAGATGGACAAAGGGAATAATCAATCCTACATCAACATCCAGGGAGAGTGTTTGGGGAAAAGAAAAGGGCACTAGAGAGTATCCCAGACAGCCTGTTGCCCCAGATTGAATTGAAAATCCCACAGTTTGGTCACAAAGCAATAGAAGACACTAAAATCCCCACCTCGAGCAAAACAAGATACCAGAATTTTTGAAGCAATGCCCTCAATAAAACGTGGCCGAAATTCTTAGCGCAATAGTACAGGAAACATGAATACTGTTCTAATAATTATTAGCTAAAGAAGAAACTGTTCTAATTGTGTTTCTGTCAAAGAAAGGTAGTTCGTTATGAGGAACTCGGCCGAACAGAATTCTTCGAACAGACATGAGGACGTTTTCTGTTGCCGCTTAATGGCAGTTCCATGTCGAATCCTTTTTATACCCAGAACAAACGTTGTTCTTTAAACAATACGATTGTTAGCTCATTGTACTGTGTCAGTATGTTGCGCAAAGCAGGTACATAACTTATCATAATAAAGACGTCATTGCAGAATATTTACTGAAAATAAATAAATAAATAGAAAACAGAATCCTAGCGTTAACAAATAAAGTACTTTCTCTTGCAGCCATCTTTGCAATTCTAATTAGAAGATCTTCAATTAAAGCACTATTTTATTGAACTTATTTTTAGGCAGGTACCTGGGGGCATTTCTAAGGTTAGTTTCCACGTACAAATGTAAGTAACTAACCGCTCATCTTGCAGCAGCAATTAGGATATCGCTGATTTTATCCGTCAAAGCGAAGCACGTTCATTGTATCCCTGTCCGGTTTCGGAACTTCACCAATCATTAATCGTCACGATTATTCAGTTTGATGAATTCAACTTCAACCATATTTCCGACTCCAATTGGATTCAATGGGTAAAAGCAGCGATACTGTCCACCACTGCAAACCTAACTACATTTTCAATTAAGTAAAAAGTTTACAGTGCGTTAAAAAACTTCGAGGAATACTTTGAACAAAGTACCATCAACAAGTACTAGAATAAATGGGCCATACACTACACAAATCGATTAACTCTATTTTTTAAATAATCTTAAATTTAAGGGTCAAAGCACTTGTTACAGTCATAGCTTTATATATTTATAATAAATTTCCCAAATAGTATAGATTAACACCATTAAAAAACCACAAAAAAATTGGGCCATTAAATAAAAAAAATTATTTCAGAAACCATTTTGATTAACTCCACGCTCTAATATAATAAATCGTTGCAATAGTTCAATTCAAATTCAGAAGCAGGAGCTCAATGATAACGGTAAATTTATTTGAATTTATAATAGGAGGACCGGAAAGTAATGTTGCTTTCTTACATTAAATTCAAACGAATAAATTTATTTTTAATCAATAATATAGTCATCCTCGTTATCAACAACCTTTTGTCATATAGTCCGCAAATTTTCAATCCCGGACCGATAAAAATCAATTGGTTTTTGAGTAAAATATGCCGTATTTGCTCTTCTGGTATTTGGCTGGCCATTTTAACCCAAAATGCAAAAAAAAAAGTTTAATATTCAATTATTTAGAAGCGAACAAGTCACAATAACCTTAAATTGATTTTGCGCGCCTTCGAGATACACAATGAGCTGACAAATGACAACCAAATATGGTTTTTTTTAAAATTCTGTTTATAATAATGGGGGGACCGGAAAGTATGTCGATATTACCATCTAGTCTGCATTACGACATTACTTTTTAAAAAAAATTTAAATTTTAAAATTTTAAAAAACAATATATATTATTTCATCGTATTTTTCCACTTTTTTGTTTAAAGAAGTTAATTGAGTTGTACGCAGTGAACAGCTCAAACGACGCTTCGCACATTGTGCAATTGATCGTGGGAACGTGGTACAAGTAGTTAGTTAATAATCTACTCAAAATTCACGAAGACTAATTATTGCACCAATGGTATTAAATGTGACAATTTCAGGAGTACTCAACTGATTGCCGTTAGGTAAAAGCACTAATTAAATGGATAATGTTCAATAAATCAATATTGTTCAAAATAAAGAGTATTTATTTTACACTCGTTCACACTCAATGTCCTAAAAACATGCACTTCCGGTAAAAATATGGAATAAAAAATCGGCTCCATTGCAACAATTCCGCTTGCATTGACAGAGGAAATAAAAATGTAAGTTACCTAATAATTCCTTACAAGTAATTACTAAGAACAAGTAAATCTTCTTTATGCTTCATGTTTAAGTCATACTAATTTCTCAACAATAACTCTAACATAAATACCATGCCGGAACCTTACAACGAATTGTCCTTTCGTATAACAGCAAACTCTTAGAAATCATTAAAGGTAAATTTATCAAAATTGCAAGTTGGAACATGCAAAAATATGCATATTCGCCAAAAATAAGTATACCACGCTGAAATTCTTAAACAAAAACAAAGCTAAATGAGCACGCGGTCAGCAGCTCAAGGAAGTCCTTAAGGATAATAATGGCTGGGAAACAAATATATTGTTGCCTTACATTCTCCTTGTTAACTAGTTAATATAGAGCTGGTCATTTCCAGCCAGTCCCGGCATCCTGGACAAATACCGTTCCAAACAATCCTAGCATTCATTATCTACATGGAATCGTGAGACTTGATTTTACAATAGTAATGTAACCAAATCATGCGCTATATCTAAGAATGTCCAAAGTTTACATATAATGTACATGATTTTTTTTTTTTTGTTTTTTCAGGCATAAAGATAAATTTTTTACCGACAATTTTGTAAACAGGACTTTTGTATTATCTTACTGGTGTGCGTATCTGTTAAAAATGTATAAGAAATGACAATAAATAATGATATATTTGTTTAGCAACAGAAATTGAATTAAACAGCAGCACACGAAAGAAAATGTCACGATAATAGAATTCCATAAATAGTAACGGTATAAAAAATAAAAAAATAAAGTAGTAATTAAACATTAAAAATATCGTAATTGTTTCGTAAATTAGCACTGACAAATTATATAAATAACTTTAACTAATTAAAAAAATCTAGCATGAACCCAAACAACTTAGTTAAATCAATATAAAGACGGACTACCAGAAATGGTTCGATTAAGTGAAGTCCAAATACCTTCTCCGGAACGCACCTGATCCATTATCATGAAAACAGAATTTAAGATGAGTAAAGCATTCCTAATCAGATCCGTTTCATTGGGTTTCGACTTTAACTAGCATTCCTTCAGGTAATCCATGGCTCGTATATCGACTTCGTTGTTCAAACTCGGATTTTTTGGGCAACTTTCTCTGGTGTTACAGTCCCATTCTTGGACCTGTACCTCTTCTATGAGAGAGCGCCATTGCTTACTTTAATTAGGCCCTCCGTACAGGCCACCATTTCCTTGCGATATTAGTTTTCCATCCATCCATCTTAAACATAGTTCGAACCCTCTAAACCTGTCTCTTCCCGATCAACCAATCAACACTTTTCTTTTCAATCTGTTAAGGGAAATTCGCTCCACATTGTCATGCTTACGCGTTACAGATATATCCTTTTTTTATTCTTGGAGGGAGCGAATTTTCCACTCTCTCCTCCTTCATACTGGACTATAGATTTTTCTTTGAATCTTTCTCACTGGAGGTCACGAACATTTTTTTCACTTTGTCTTTGCATCGATACAAATTTTCCTGATACGTAATACAGAACTAATCGGAACTGCCAAACTGCTACCTTGTAAATGATAAGTTTTGCCCAGTGACAAATACTTAGAGCGAAGCACCTTCTGCAAAGCGTAGAGGCATCGATGTCCTGCTAGTCCTTAGTCTTTATATCTTCGTGTACAGCACTATTCCGGATTTCTAATTCGAGAAATTGTGATTAATAATAATTTGAAGCTAGCTTTGATGATGGAAGGGCTCAGCTGGTGCCACGAGGTGTAACATATATTTTGTAGTTTCAACAACATTCGCAACTGACAGAATAAAACTGTCAACTTCTTGAGAGCTAAAGATGGTGAAGACTGCCAGAAGCTTTAAATAGCTCAAATACGCACTCAAATCCTGCAGTTATTTGCAAACTTCCGGTAGACTCAAAATCAAAATCATGAAGAAAACTTGCCAGTTAAAAATGATACAATAAATCACATTAAAAGCCAAAATTGTTGAAATTTTTCCAGTAGATTGTTTTTAGAGTTTTAAATGGCTAACATATTGACGTGTCTTACATACTGGGCTAAGGTTAAGTAATGTTGCATCAAAGTGCAGAAGATATTTGCGGATACCAGCGAATTACACACTTCATTACAGTTTTCTGATATGAAACTTTACGCTAAACACCATGCTAAATCGGGAATCTTTTGCTAAAGACACCGCACTAACTTACTAAACTGTTGTGGTAATATGTACTACAAGTGAAATACCAACTACAATATTCCATTTTATTTCTATACATTATTTGATTCACTTTTTATATTCGAAATTTTAATATACATATGTACTAAATCTATTTTTTAACAGGGAAGGGATTAGCTATGAGGTTAGCATACTGTACTCCCACGCGGAGGTCCCGGGTTCGAATCCAGCAGCTGACCCTTAGATTTTCTCTTCCTAGGAGCTTCTTACAGCTCACTGTCCGGTGATGGACAGTGTTGTCTGTAACGAGAGAACACTGTCCGGAGGCCGGCAGTGCACTGGAAAAAGCTCCGAACGCTAATGACCTCAGCTGTTGATGCGCCAAAAAAAAAAAAAAAAAATTAACTTTGATAACAGTAACGGACACTTCCGATTGGAAATATTAAATTTAAATAAATTTTTAAGAGTTGAACAGCTACAGTGAAAATAACTACGTACCATTCATATCAATGTTAAGGCGAACTTGTTTTGACAATGTTACCACTGACAATGACAGAAGAAGCTTTCTAATATCCTCAACGAAAGCTTCTGAAGGCAGTTTTTATGTCGATGGTCATGGCGGGCATAGCCAAGATTCTTGGGTGACTGACAATAAAGTCATAGAAAAAAAAGTCATAATTTTGACTAAAGAGAAAGTCACAATTCAATTACAGTGGCCGTTAGAAAGAAATGTTAAAAAAAAAGCTAAGTCAAGCTAAAGAAATGGAATTGGGTACAGTCTTGGCATTAAGGTGGTTCAAACTGAATGAACAAATCCTCAGGGATCTGTATGTACCCAAATAAAAGATTTCATGGGCTTGAAAATGAAGAAAGAAGCTGCAATCACCATCTCTAAGGTGCTATAACCAAAACTACCACGGGACTTAAACAACTACATCTACCCTTAAACAATCAGAAATAGTTTTAAATTTATACTTAGCTTATTTTTTTTAATGATTTAAGGCGCGTCAACATCTAAGGTTATTGGCGCCCGGAGCTTTTTTCAGTGCACTGCCGACCTCCGGACAGTGTTCTCTCGTTACAGACTACACTGTCCATCGCCGGATAGTGAGCTGTAAGAAGCTCCTAAGAAGAGAAAATCTAAGGGTTAGCAGCTGGATTCGAACCAGGGACCTCCTCGTGGGAATCCAGTACGTTAACCGCATAGCTATTCCCTTCCCTTTATTATTGTTATTATTATCAATATTATTATTTATTTAAGAATCACGCGACAATAAAGAAATATTACTACTTTTACGGGTTTAATTCATCCCCCACAACGACATGTCGTTGGGCACCAATTTTTTACTGAATCACCCTTCCATAAAACCTTTCAATGATAAAATTGGTGGAAAAGATAAGGATTTATTCAAAATACTGAATTAGTTGGCGTACCTTTAATAATATCAATTTTACAATAATATTTCGCTGAAAATAACGTACCACAGGAATTAAATCTGTTTAGCATTTCAATATCGAAAAATCAAGCAAACAAAAGGGTAAACAAAAAACTCTAGATGGCGAAAACAGAATAGCAAAAAAAGAAATAATGACTAGGTTAGTCTGAAGGGGTTTGCCTAACGTAGGCGAGCCTAACGACTAGCCTCTCTTGTTACATAAGTATTTTAATAAGGCAAACATATTTTATAAACTTATAATTACAACTAGAACGCTTTTTCAATTAGAATTGAAATTAAAAAAAATAATAAGGCATACAAAGATTTCTTCAACTGATAAAACAGAACTAGATAGAAATCTAAAATAACATTTCGGCTCAATTTTCTGGTCACAGAACCAGTGTGACGCCTTTGAACTACTATCTCTTTCAATCGTAAGTGCTGGATATTATCCGTAAGTACCCTGATTCTAAGGACTGATTAGTAGTCCTGCTTTTTGTAACTCCTCCTTAAACAGTCGAACGTACAGGATTCCTCTCAATCCCAATGAAATCCTTAGACATGTAATCGAGAAAAAACGAACCGTACATTCTCTAATCTGAAAAGCACATCGTCATAGAAGTAAACAATGTGAGTACGAAGAGATAATCCCAAACAATAAAACAAGACTAAGAGGTTTTTTTTACTGAAGAAAGAGCCTTTTTATTAATAATAAAGTAACGGCACTTTATTAAAGAGTAACGAATGGACGTAGATATGCATATCCAGAGTGTAAAATAATGGATTTTTTTGAAGATAAATTCTGAGACATAAATTTGACTCGCTGCAATAAAGCAAGAGTTCCGCTTAGTCT
Source organism: Rhodnius prolixus (assembly GCF_049639745.1). Taxonomy (NCBI): domain Eukaryota; kingdom Metazoa; phylum Arthropoda; class Insecta; order Hemiptera; family Reduviidae; genus Rhodnius; species Rhodnius prolixus. The sequence continues at coordinate 22,357,792 of NW_027411592.1, forward strand.
CACTGGAGTGAACCTTCTTTTTCATTTAATTTTATTTTTTTGAAGATGTGATTTGACTCTTTGTTTCCAATTAGAATTTATTAAACAGTAAAAACTCTTCATTTCTAAGATATGGAATAATAGACTTCAACACGTCTCGTTCAGAGATGACTTCCTGATCAACTTTATAACTACAGAAGTAGAAGAATATATCTTGCCGATGTAGGCTTTAAGGTGCGTGCTGGCATTAGAGGTTACACCTTCCTACAATTTTTAGGCGAAGAAATAGGGTTTGAATAAGTATTTATCTTTTCTTTTTTCTTATTTGAAAGAGTCTTCTTCAAAAGAAAATTGAAGACCATTGAAAAGGAAGTGAATGTATTTTGACACAGCGAATGATAGGCCTTCTCTCCACACTTCCGAACACCCCTAGAAAACCTGGGAGTACGAGTTCATCACCTGGCGGGAGGCTATATGAAGAGGTGTTACAGAAGAGAAGTTATCTATTTAACATAATAGATACCTCGTAGTGGATTCCTCGATTAAAAAAACGCATAAATAAGACGTATCTCTTGGAGATTCAGAAGCACAAGTGCAATCGCTACATAAAACAGAATAAAATCCCACAACAACTGCATTAGCGGGTAAAAATTCTCTAATTTTAGAAAATACAGGTACATAATTACCCGACGATATTAAATATAGAATTGGGTGTGCCGCTAAGGTGAACGTTGCGGAACATTGCGGTTAAAGGACCAAACATTACCCTGGGACTTTAGAACACAATGTCCACATAAGCTTAACTTTTTTAAGAAAAACTAAGAAGTTTAGATAGAAACTAGTTTGTAACTCGATCCATTCCAGTAATAAAATGTTTATTTATTTCTTTTTAGGCTGTCGAATCTTAGCTCTTAGTTTCCTAACCTCATACAATTGAGCCCATATTTAGGAGCATTAGTAATGCGCAACGGTCATTGACAGTGTACAGCTCAAAGTGTCACTCATTCAGCTTTTCATAAGATCTATCTAAAACTCGCTTACAGAGGGGGGGGCACCAGACAGCTGCCCACTAATAAAGGAGTGTCCCGAAATCATTTCAAATTCTTATTACAACATCGTAGTAGGTGGAGAAAGAATTCAATATTTTGATATATTATCTATTGAAATTACCTCTTTGTATAAATATTTCCCGTAAATCAGGAAAATCTTCTAAAAAATACAAAATTTACAAATTTCATCAACAGAAAGTTTATCTTAAAAAAAGGAACATCTTTTCGTGAGAAAGAACCGCCTAATTGAATTAGAGAAATAAGTGATGCTGGCTTGCCAACTATATTGGCTAGCTCAAACTTGGCCTGAAAAAATAATAACAAAATAATTTTGAAAATATGTTAACATTACGTGCTTGATAGCAGAATCCGATATAGCTTTCTTAAATGTTGCCGGTTTAAATGGATGAAAAGAGTTGACGGATACTAGTCCGAAAAGAAATTAGAATTAAACAATAATCACGCGATGACGGTTAGGAAAAATAAAAACTATTCGATGAATGGACTTCGGTAAGTTCCACTTATCATTCGTGAGATAATGAAAGAACAGTATTCAGGATTTCTTTGCGATAGGATTGAGTAATTACTGACTTTACTTGGCATTGCCTAGACGTAGAATTCAGATTTTGTCCAAAATAGAGTTAGTGGTAGCGGCGACCGAACAATTACATTAACAAAACTTTTCTGAAATTAAATATTGAATTTTGCTCATATTTATTAAATTATAATAAATAAACCCAATCTCTCTGGCGTCCAAAGCATTTACCTAGAGTCCACAGATGTTCAAAGGATAGCTGACACAGATCAGAAAGAGGACCAAGCTCTTAGATTGGCTCTAGAAGGAGAGGGAAGCCGGTAGTCAGGTGTAATCTGTCACCTGTCTCATGTATCCTCTTAGCCCTCTTACCGGATATTCCGTGACTGGCCCCGAATTAAAAGGTTGGGAGTGTTCTAAGAAGGGTATATTGCCTCTCCAACCCTGGTAACTAACCCCCAATTTCTAGGCAAAGCTCCTGGAAGCCATATTTATAGTACCGCCAGAAAGAGAGCGACAGCCGCCAACTTGAAAGGACCACTTTCTGAAGCATTAACATTTCTACCCCCAAAGAAAGATATATCCTTCTCCATTGGCCTATGATTGACGAAGACTTTCCGGGAAGATCAAGTGTCCCCTACCAAGCCCTCATTAGACTATGAGAGGCTACTTCTAATAGGCAGTTTATTGGGTTATCGAATAGACAGTTTGGCTCTTCACTTACTGGATAAAGTCTAAGCCCTTGATTAGGCAACAGAGATAATGATGACTGAAAAACATGACAAAATTGTGAATGATTCTTCCTCCATTATACAGGGTGAACCAGTAACTAATGTCCATAGGCCTACTGTGTGTAGTACATCAAAAGTGGAGTTCAATGACGTATTGGCCAACTTCATATTTTCCACTGTTCTTGAATGACGTCACTTTAAATCTTTTTCTAAAATCATTTCTTTTTTCCAATAAAAATGTTATTACTCGGAAAGTTTTAGTCCGAATTCGATTCTGATGACACGATTAGAAAGATAAATTTTCTAAAAATTGACATCATTTTGAAGCGTAAGTCATTCTCCAATCCTATTTGACGTATTTGATTGAAGTCTCAATCTTCCTTCCAATGCTGGAAAAACGAAAGTAATCGAAATTTTTAAGAAGATTTTTTTGAGGCTGTTTGGAGAATGACTTATGCTTCGAAATGATGTCAATTTTTAGAAAATTTATCTGTCTTTCTAACTGTGTCATCAGAATCGGATTCGGACTAAAACTTTCTGAGTAATAACATTTTTATTGGAAAAAAGTAATGATTATAAAAAAAAAATTAAAGTGACGTCACTCATGAACAGTGGAAAATATGAAGTTGGCCAATACGTCATTGAACTCCACTTTAGACGTACTATACAAGGTAGGCCTATGGACAATACTTACTGGTTCACCCTGTATAAGTCTCTGCAGGCTTTGTTCCAGAAGAGAACTGGAAGCAGAATATAAGAGGCGACTAGTTCCAAAAGGATTCTTGGCCGCAGTTTTTCGATGTCGGAATTCTTTGTTGTCTAGTGATAGATTTTACAGTCTCCACCCTGATGTTATGAAAAAGCATTTAAAGAACAGAAACAAATGCACCATGTACTTGAACTTAAACTGAACATGGCCGTCTGCATTCTATCCGACTGCAACAGTTACAAGAATATTCCAATCTAGAAAACTGGATATTTTCAACAAGATTAAAGTCTACATCAAGCTGTAAAAAACGGTCCTTGTGAACTCAAAAGATCCAGAAGGATCCTTATTTAATTAAAAAACTTAATTTCATCTTAAATAATACCTTAATAGAGCAGAAAGTTTTTCAAAATATTTCTATTAATTCCAAAAAATTAGGATCTTTGGACAAATTTTTGGAAATGGACACCTTCCACATCCGTTTGAAAGAGCCTCACGTAAATAAAAAATGAAAGCCATTAAATTATTAATAATTCTTATTTTCCTTAGACACTAGTTTGTTTATTACCGTTCAAAGTGTTAATTTACACTCTTTAGACAGTTTGGCTGGTTCGTTATTTAAAAAATAACTATAAAGTAGAAAATTTAATTTAAAAAATATATTTTTGGTTTCTTCCACTTCCTCCTTTGTAAGGAGTGTGAAGTGAATGCGACGGCATTACCGTACGGCCGACAATCGTAGGAAATAAAAAGGGAAAAGTAATGAACAAGAAGAATGTGGAAATGCAGGTTGGCAAAAGTAAGGGGTCGCTGTCCGATTACCTATGTAAACACAAATTAATATAATAGGATATTTTAATGTGACTACGTTGTTGCCACAACCGTCTCCTACGCATTATATCTTCAATTATTACACTCGTATATAAATCTGTAAACATTCTATTTCATTTCTGAAACTTGGAACATGTTTATTTTATTTTTATTTTAATAACTTGACATACCAAGAGTGGAGAATTAATTGGAATGGTGGTAAAGGGTTAACGCTATTCTTTCCATAATTGACTGGCCTAACTGCTTCATGCGACTCTTTGCAAAGCAAGAATGCATTTATTAAAAATAATTCTTACTTCATGCAAACTAGGAGTTAACATTGCAGGTAATCGTGGCTCCTGTAGGTTTTCAAGGCAGGGATTCGCAAAATTTCTGTTTTTAGAATCCAGCTATGAGGCCCATGTTTTTCTTAAGGCGTCTCTAGCGTGTTCGACTTTGAGGAGATCACGAGTATTGGTGTTTCATTTCCAACTCGGCGTGATTATGTGTCTGGGTGATTATCTTCTAGTTGTATGTAGGAAGCCTTCCTTCCTTTCAACCTCAGCTGTGCAGCGTAAAGCCTTCTCTTTCGATTGCAGCGTCTCACGTGTTTGTAGAGAAATCCGTCTGACCGGAACCGTCGTTTGTGTAAGAAGTTTCGTTTTGCCGAAAACATGATACTGCACATGTAGTAGTAGAACAACTAATTGTCGTGAAATTTCACTTATGAAACTTGGTAAAACCGCTAGTGAAACTTACCTTTTATTAAAAGAAGTTTATGGCGATGAATGTTAATCACGTGCGCGAGTTTTTGAGTGGTTCAAGCGTTTCCAAGATGGCCGAGAAGACGTCGGGGATGATGACCGCCCGGGTCGCCCTTCCACGTCCAAAACGGATGAAAATATCGATTATAATTAATCAACATTACTACCGTGAGGTGCTTGCTCAACTCCGTGAAAGAGTAAGGAAAAAACGACGCGATTTGTAGAACAAGTCATGAGTTCTCCATCAAGAAAACGCGCCGGCTCACACTGCATCGTCTGTCAAGACGTTTCTAGCCAAGTACAAGATCCCAGATCCCAGTTTTAGGCCATCCGCCTTATTCACCTGACGTGGCCCCATGTGACTTTTATCTGTACCCCAAAGTCAAATCTGCATTAAAAGGGACACGATTTCAGTCCGTTGAAGCTGTGAAAGAAAAAGCGGCACGCGTCATACAGGAGCTCACAGAAAAAGACTTCCAGCACTGTTTCGAACAATGGTAAATTCGCATGGAGCGTTGTAGGGATAGGGGAGGGCTTTATATTGAAGGTTATAATAACTAAATATGTATAAATTTAAAATAAAATGTTTTACTGCAATAGTCTCATTATTTAGTAGCCACACCTCGTATGAAGTCTATGGGGATATGACCCAACTAGACTTAAGCATTTGTTTTGAACTCTTGGTAACTTCCCGTAGTTAGTGCGATAAAAGTCCTGAAGATGAACTAGTCCCTATGTCGAAAACTTGACAAAAAATAAATATAAAAATTATGACTTCAATTGGCAATAATATTTCTTACTACATCAGTTACTTTATGTAAACAACTAAGGCAAGAGAAGGTACTTTAACCGTTTTAAATTTGCAATATCGACTTTTCGCCGGACGTATCCTTTTTATTAAGGTACGTTGAACCCCTAGCAGTGGTTTTTACAAATTTGCCTGTGTGAAGGTGTCTTGTCTATGTGCGGAGTGTGTGGTCAGCATTTACTAAAAACAGAAAAATCGAAGTAAGTGCACATTTTATATCTTATTTAGGTGCGACCATCAGACCTTACAATGAGGTTCTGGACAGTATCAACCTAACGGATGTGCCACTCTATTAAATCGTTTTTCCAGGTCTCTCAGATTTTCTCCTACGATTTCCTGATAATTTTCGTACAACTATCGCTCAAAAAATCTTTTATTTGAAACATTTTTCCGATTCAATTAATGTCCGGACAAGGGTGGTAATTGGGTTTTCCACTAAATTCCATATTTCAGGGTAATGTATGGATTTACCAGCTATTAAATTGTCATCTCAAATAAGAAGTTAACATTAGTAAACAGCAACAGACAGACGTGTGAGTGTTTGAGTGAACCTCAAGATTTGGTGATTATGTGCAGGGAAGAAGGTATAAATGCGTCGCCAGGTAACTAATTATATAAAAAAAATGGAACATTATTACAACTCCTTGATATAATTAATGTTACTGTCTCAAGAAATATTATAATTGTCCAAGAAAAAATCATTCAAAAACATTTCTCGTGTCAGATTTACAATACAAACAGCACCTGGGAAATATTAAGTCGACACATGTCACTCAAAATATCTCTTAGATCTATTCAATTCACTTGGCTTGCATTTAAATAAAACAGATATTTGTCTATTACAAGGAGATAAGCGGTTAGGCATCTAACAAAAACATATTGAAATATTTAAAAAAAAAAAAATAAATAAATAAATAAGTTGCTACGGTTCATTTGTATTGATGTACAGTTAAGTTATGCACATACATTTCTGTAGGAGATTTACAGAAAGGAATGCAGTACACACTCGTCAGGGGGAGTTTGCTCTCAAGCGGCTGTTGCCACAAAGTGAGGTAAATGGCAAATAAAGAGGCGCACTTCGTGTTCTCCGTATAATTAACTCTAATTATAACTAAATATACTTGTCTCAACTTGTTAATATTGAACGAACAAAAAAAAATGAATTGAAATTGTAATTTTTAAAGCATTTTTTATAAATTAAGTGACCAGGAATGTAGGCCTTAAGCGCTGTCCAAAGCAGAACTGCTGTAATTAATAATTCGCGGCTTCAGAGGTATTGATCATTATTTGCATTCTATTAATCAAGTCCCATTCATTATTAACAAAATAAATTAATATTTATAATAATAAATCCTAATAAAATTCGTCAAAGTAGTCGAAAACATACTGAACAAGAAGTACGATCAATCTATTTAGACTAGTTTCAAAACTTGGTTATTTAGAAATGGATTTTAAAAGAAAGAAATTAAGAATAACCTCATAACTTCACAAAATCGCTTCTTAAAACATTAATATGGCCAGGACCAAAGGACTCACTCCAACCTTGATCTTTATTTAATGTGTGCGACTTAAAACAACCGAACATTCTATATCATTTCCTTTTGCACTGTAAAATCTTAGAACCAATTAGATTCTTATTATTATTTAAGAAATATTTCATTTCGCACTCGACAAACAAAGATTAATTGGAACATTATCTCATAATTTTTTTCAACAAACAGCTAAAAATTGGAAGATCTATTTTCAAAATATTAGAAATAAAATTCAGACTGATCTAGGTTACATTTTTGTTTCAGATTAAAACTAGCATATTACTTTCTTGAATACAATTCCAATGGTTTGTTAGTATTGCTATTTTATATCAGATAACTTTGGATTATTTATAAATTATTAAAATAAAAATATTTGTATATTTATTTTTATATATTTATAATAGATATCAAAATAATTCTTATAGAAAAGCATTTTCAAGGAAGATATTAGCTCAGTGGCCTGAAGGCCGACAATGCACTGAATTTCGGGCGCAATGACCTCAGATGAAGACGCGCCTTAAATTTAAGGAAAAAGGTAAAAAAAATAGAATTATGATTCCATTTCAACAGCTCATAAATCAATCAAATCACTGGAAAAAGATGAGTCATCTACATAGATTCATTTCTCTAGAGTTAGTGAGCGAATATTGCATACCCTCACTTCTTTACTCTCTACAATACAAGCAGCCAAATCTAAGAATGACTGAAAGGAACCATCCTAGTGCTCCAAGATCATGAAGCAAATTAAGAAAGTGATTAATGATGAGCAGTAATGTAGGATTCGAATCACAACTTCAACGCCAGAAATTTCACACATTGATCTAGCTGAAATGTAACTAAATAAAACAACGACTAGCCAGTTGTTAGATTGTTGTACGCGTAGAGATATTGCGAAGAATCAGTTGGCAAGCTACTGTTAAATATCCGCGATGTAAAATTAATTGTAAAAGATTTGTATCTTATATTTAAATTTAAATACATATCAGACATGGAATGTTACAATGATACGTGGATTAAATGGTTATTGATTGCTTGTCAAACACGGCTATAGAAGTGATCCTGAAAGGTTACACTTGGTAAGTTCGTCAATATTCAAATAGTGAGCAGTTTCAGCGGCTGGGTGATGAATATAACGCTGACTAAGCATTGAATTATTTAATGCAACATCTAATGGCTGTCATTCCATAGGTTGTGCTTCCGTAACGATGTTATTTGCAACATATTTCATATTTATTTACACCGAAATATTATAAATATTATTTTATTTTGAAGATCAATGATCTATGAATCTATTTCGTATTAAATTAGATGCTTCCACATCATATTAATAGTCACTTTAACAATATGGTTGTTGTTAGTAGCTAACTAAATTACAAAATACAAGAAAGTTTAAAACACACAAAAACTGGTGTTAAAACCCACAAATTCCTCTTATTCGAGAATTGTTGCCATCGATGGAAACTCAAAATCGAAAATTAGACAAAATGGTGATAATTACCTTTTAGCAAAAGAAAGTTATTACAATATGGCGAAGGTGCCATCCTGCAGATATCAAATAAATTATCATAAAAAATATCACGAAATCATTCACACAACTTTCTCACCCCTTTAGAGGAGGAGAGGTAGTTAATGAAAAATAGCAGTAAAAGCCTGGTTTTCTTGTTCAGGAGAAAATCTGAGAAAAAGAGGTCCTAAAAAATATAAAAAAAAATCTCATTTACTCGGGCAGCCAGCCTGCGCTAAAAGCAATGTGGTAGATTGTAATGAACCACCTCATCTTTCCTTTGGGAATGTTCGGAGTCTTTATGGCGACTTTCTCGGAGCAATAAGGTATGTAGTTCTTAAATTGATCCTAGGTCATGTAGGCATCAGGAGCAGTGAAGCTGCTGGTCAAATTGCCAGGAATGGAGCAAACACCCGATTCTTCGTTCAGAACCTACTCGGCTTTACAAGAGAACCTCGCGAACAATTTTAAAGAACATTTAAGAAGTTTTCTTAGCCCATATCAATTTTTTGTTTGTTTAAATTATGTTGTAGTTCTAAAATATAAGTAGTGCGCATAGTTCCACTGTAAGTAGTTCGTATAGTTCCACTATAAGTTGTTCGTATAGTTCCACTATAAGTAGTTCGTATAGTTCCACTATAAGTAGTTCGTATAGTTCCACTATAAGTAGTTCGTATAGTTCCACTATAAGTACGAGGTGTGTTCAAAAAGTAACGGGAATTTTTAAATTTCGCGGGTTTGGAGAGTCTGATTGTAAATTTTTTTTTTGTTATTATGTTGGTACACATGCCCCTGAAGTACGATAAAATTTTCAGTAATATTCATTGTTTACTTCTTAAGTGGCAGCCGTTAAGGTTAGACGTGTTTTTCGAGCTTGGCGATTTTTGTTTGTTAAAAAAAATGGATCAAAGAATTTGTATTAAATTTTGCGTAAAAAATGAAATAAAGTGTGTGAAATGTTAATAAAGGCATATGGTGAGTCTGCTATGAGTAAAACAAGGATTTACGAGTGGTATAAGCGTTTCCAAGATGGCCGCGAAAACGTTGAAGATGACGAACGACCTGGACGTCCAAGCACATCAACAACCGATGAAAACGTGAAAAAAGTGAAAGAAATGGTTATGAACGATCGCCGAATCACAATCAGAGAAGTCGCTGATGATGTTGCCATATCAATTGGCTCATGCCATGAAATTTTTTCGGATGTTTTGGGTATGAAACGTGTGGCAGCAAAATTTGTTCCAAAATTGTTGAATTTCGAACAAAAACAGCGGAGAATGGAAGTTGCTCAAGAGTCACTCAATGAAGTCGACAACGATGCGGATCTACTGAAACGTGTTATAACAGGTGACGAAACATGGGTTTACGGATATGATGTCGAAACTAAGGCTCAATCGTCCCAGTGGAGGCATTCTGGATCGCCAAGACCGAAAAAGGCTCGACAAGTGCGGTCGAATGTGAAGGTTATGCTCACTGTGTTCTTCGATTTTAATGGCATAGTGCATCATGAATTCTTGCCACAAGGTCAAACAATCAATAAGGAGTACTACCTACAAGTTCAACGCCGTTTGCGTGAAGCAATCCGAAAAAAACGCCCGGATTTGTGGCAAAACAATTCATGGATTTTGCACCACGATAATGCACCTGCTCACACTTCATTGCTTGTTCGTGAATTTTTGGCCAAAAACAAAACTTTAACGATGCCCCAGCCTCCATATTCGCCAGACATGGCTCCATGTGACTTTTTTCTATTTCCAAACATAAAGAGAACATTAAAAGGCCGTCGTTTTACAAGCATAGATGACATTAAAAGCGAATCGCTGAAAGAGCTGAAAGCTATCACAAAGATCGAGTTTCAGAAGTGTTTCGAGGATTGGAAAAAGCGCTGGCACAAGTGTATTGTATGCGAAGGGGACTACTTTGAAGGCGACAATGTTAATGTAGATGAATAAATAAATATTTTTTTCAAAAAACGAAAATTCCCGTTACTTTTTGAAAACACCTCGTAGAACTCATTTGAACTTTTTTCCAAAAAAAATCCATTACTGGCCCTTATGCGCGAAGTTGGGTGGTTGAAAAAATGGCTAATCCGCACTACCAGTTTACTGAAAAGATTTTCAGTATTTACCTTGAGAAAATGTACAAGATTGATGTTAACTAGTTTGTTAAATGAAACAGTTAATTTCAAGGAAAATCAATTAAAGAAAGTGCGATAAAATAAGTTAGCGTAAGTGTTCAGATTTTGCCTCTAAATTTACAACTACATTCTGTGTTCCATCGGTTACGCAGTAAAGTATGTAGTGCGTAGTTATATTATCTATTAACCTGTCCGATACGATAGTAGAGATACTTTATCAACCTTTTGTTAAAATAAACGATTATCTGTCAACTAGAAATTTCCTGAATTTTACAATCATCTAACGACAGTTAAATGGCTAACTTCAGTGTCCTTATCCTACTAGCTAGAGTCACAAAGGACATTCCCATTTTCGGTAAGTGATGTCCTAAAGTGGTGTAATCAACATTTTTACCCATCCTTCAGTCCTCGCCGAACACCTATCATAAATAAGAATGGACTAATTTAGCGTTATTATTCTTTTTAGATCTAACGGGTTTTCTTTCTCTCGTTTTACAAAAATTCTTCGCCTTGTTAATTCTAAAAATTAAGGTTTAAAATAAAATTGGTTTACTTTCCTTAATTCCTCAAAGAGAAGAGATTGTAATCGTGCAGATTAGCGTATTTATATCTGTCACTCAATAACGAAAAAACGCTGGAAGTTGAAATTAGATATTTCGCTTAGGTGTCAATAAAGAAATAAGGTTTTGGTCAAAAATCAGGCAGTCGGTAATAACTACTATATCTGGGATGGCTCTCAAGAGCAGCGATCCGCAACCTTTAGTCTCTATCCACCAGAAAATAAGAACAAAATTATAAGGCGACCCTTATGAGTTGGAAACAAAATTATGCAAGGGCAGAACAATAATTTTATATTACAAACATATGTCAGTTTTAAACCAGAACATACTAATAGCTCTTCTGCTCCTGATTCTCCTTCACCAATTGGTCTATTCCTGCTTCTGGCAAAGCAACGCAGGTACCTTCCACTTACTTTTCAAAACGATTTATTTTAGTTGTAAAGATTTAATAAATATGTAGCTAGTTTCAGTAAAATTTAGTTATGAATGCAATGGCTTTTCAAATACAAATGTGGCCACAAGTCACGATCCATTTTTAAACTGTCACGTCCCAAAATTGGGTCGCTCCCCAGTGGTTGCGATCCGCTGTTTTAGAGGCAAGGTTATTCAAATATTCTTGGAAGGAAGTTTAAAACATGAAGACGTTTATCTAGATTTTTCTAGCGTAGATTCTGTACTTTGACCGTATCCATTATATTGAACAGCATAATATAGTACGACTGGAAATTGCTAGTTGACAGATCAATTAAATGAGAACAAAAATGCGCAAGTAACTTGAATCGGAACATGTTATTAAGCAAAAATTCCCTGTTTCCAGTAGGCTGGTGTTTGGTAGTTAATTATGTATCTGATAAAAGTTTTGATTCCCTCTAATACACGATATAATTTTGTGTTTTAAATGTCAGCTAAAATTTTTATTTCTAAAACTTAATTAAAGCTTCAAATAAAGGTCATTTCTTCTAAATTAAACTTTGATATTTAAAATTATTTCTAAGATATATTGTTTAATGAACTAAATATATAATATACGGTTTGTAGGCGGCGTTTTTACTTCTAAATTATAGCAAAGAATGTAACTGATTATCCCCAAAATGTCCTTGTTACTAATCTGTTGTGTGATAAATTGGATTTCCTTTAATATCAATCTCAAACCATGTTATAGGTGTTCCCCGACTAATTACAGGTCAAGCTAACAACTTGAAAGGAATGGCTAATGCAGCCTTGCTGGGTTCTCCTAACTATCGTCGCTAAAGCACCAACATTTAGGTTTTGTCTCTGCATGTACGAGGGTCGTTTGAAAAGTCCGTGCAAAAATAAAAACTACTTAATTTTTTGGGGTAAACCTTTTTTATTTTTCAACATAGTCTCCTTTTAGGCTTATACACTTCGTCCAACGCTGCTCTAGTTTGTTGATCCCTTCCGAATAATAGGATTTGTGCAAGTCTGAAAAATAGCCATTGTTTCTGCAATCACCTCCTCGTTGGAATAAAATATTTTTCCCGCCAGCCATTTCTACATATTGGGGAACAAATAGCAGTCCGAGGGAGCCAAGTCTGGAGAATAGGGGGATGTGAAACGAGTTGGAACCCTATTTCCATTAATTTTACGACCACAACTGCTGAGGTGTGAGCTGGTGAGTTGTCGTGATGGAAAAGGACTTTTTTGTGGGCCAATCGTGGGCGTTTTTCTTGCAGCTCGGTTTTCAAACGGTCCAATAACGATGAATAATATGCACCTGTAATAGTTTTACCCTTTCCCAGATAGTCGATGAGGATTATTCCTTGCGAATCCCAAAAGACAGTCGCCATAATCTTTCCGGCCAAAGAAACGATCTTCGCCTTTTTTGGCGCAGATTCCCCCTTGGTAACCCATTGTTTAGATTGTTCTTTGGTCTCAGGAGTGTAGTGATGTATCCATGTTTCATCCACAGTAACGAAACGACGCTTAAAGTCCTGCGGATTCTTCTGGAACACCTGCAAACCGTCCTTGCAACACTTCACACGATTTCGTTTTTGGTCAAGCGTGAGCAATCGCGGCACCCATCTTGCGGATAGCTTTGTCATGTCCAAATGTTGATGCAAAATATTATGTACCCGTTCATTCGAGATGCCCACAGCACTAGCAATCTCACGCACCTTCACTCTTCTGTCATCCATCACCATATCATGGATTTTATCAATGATTTCTGGAGTAGTAACCTCAACAGGGCGTCCAGAATGTTCAGCGTCACTTGTGCCCATATGGCCACTCCGAAAATTTTGAAACCACTTATAAACTGTTCTAATCGAAGGTGCAGAGTCACCATAATGTTTATCAAGCTTCTCTTTAGTCTCCTGAGGCGTTTTGCCTTTCATAAAGTAGTGTTTAATCAACACACGAAATTCTTTTTCGTCCATTTTTTGAAAATCACTCGACTTCCTCGATTCAAACGAATGCCAAACACAAAGAAATAGACCGATCTGGCTGAAACTTGGTGTGTGTTCTTCCAAGAGATGCTACTAACTAAACATAACCTCGATACGCGCCAGTGGTGCTATCTCTCTGACTTTGCACGGACTTTTCAAACGACCCTCGTACAAGTAGAACAGAAAATTAATTAATTTACTACAATAAACCAGGATCTTATATTTGCAATCGACGTTAAATACGTCTAAAAGAGTTATCAAGGATAATTAAACCTGGAGATGATTTTCATTACCAAACTTATGAATATGTTAGATGCTTCCTGAAGAAGTACACCAAAAATAGACTTTATCGTCTCGCCAGCTCCGCGAATGAGTGGCAAACCATCTCAGCCGTACACGATTGAATCTGCAGCATAAGTACATACCGAAATGCTTCCACACTAACCAAGAGTTTGAATTGATTGTCTCGATAGCCAATGCTTTTTACTTTCAATGTCGATGCATTTTATTTTTTCTTGCACTTTACAAGGTCTAAAAAACACTTTCCACAGCTGGCAAAAGGCTTGAATGAATACTTGAACTTGCAGGAAAAACCTCAGTTATAAACAATAATTAAAATATGTATATCTTTTTTAACTAACATCAGCTTTCTTATCGTCTTTTAAATAATGAATTCTAAAGGATGTAAATATTGGTAAACAGTAGAACATTTTAAAGAGACAAACATAAAAGAATTGAGTAACAGTACAAAAATAAAATAAAAAAACCTCTACTTTGTTCAGATGGATGAGATGAGAGTTTGTTCAAAATGATATATTCTACAAAGTGACACGTGTCTAAAAAAGAAAAAAAGGAGAATGTCCAGTTAGTAATTCATGTATATGACTTTCAGTTTTGAAATTTAATGCGATTATGTTGACCAAAAGAACTACTGGCTAGCTTGGCTGTAAAGAAAAAAAAAATGTTCGTCTAAAGTGATGACTAATCAAGAAATACTATGTTCTACGACTAATATTTTAACGCTGTTTTAAACTGAACATTAACGGCACATACTCGTATTGCTTTGAAACAAGACATAGCTGAGAAACTTTACACGCTTCTCTGTTAACTATGTACTATGTTAACTTTGTACTACGTTAACTGTGTTTCATTGAAAGTTTAAGCACTCATCACTTACCCATTTATAAGCAATATTAATGAATTACTCAGGCTTGTCCATGGGACATATTTTTCTGTCCCGTCCCATCCCATCCCATGGCAATTTATGCCTGTCTCATCCCATCCCATCCCATGGGATTCCATTATAATATTAATATGGAATACCGTTCAAATAAAATTATTAAATTTATGAAAGTTTACGTTTAGTGTCTACTAAATAGGACTACATGTACAAAGAGACAAGCAAAACGACAAAATTTATTAATTTTATTAACTTTAAAACTCAAAAGTATAATCTAAGTATGACAATTCAGTAACATTCTGACATTCTCATTCTATTTCTGAGTCACTCTGCTCATTCAGCACACTATCAATTTCCTATCAATTTTGTTGCACTTACGCAACTGCAAATTTCAGCCTGAATTTATTTTACAATATCAAGTATCGACTACCATGGGAAATACAAATGTGTGCTGTCCCATCCCATCCCATGGGACGTTTCCCAAGGGATTCCCATGGGAATAACATTCCTATGGACAACACTGGAATTACTATAAAAATATTTTAATTCGATTTTATTTTTAAAATAAAGGCAATTTTCTTTGATTTGTGCAAACTTGTTTTAAATCCAAAATTAATGTTTATTCAATTAAAATCAATTACTGAGATATTCATAATCTCAGTTGAGAGGCTATATCCTGTAGCATGGAGCTGCGGCTCAATATCTCGCTTAGAGGACAATGCACGCTCGCAGAAACACCATTCCACGATGCTTTGGAAGGTAACTATAACCCAAGTAGAAATTGTTAAAGCAAAGTCATTACAGCTAGCTTGGAAGATGGTAAATCCGAGAATGTGTAGAAATATGTTTTTCTTAACTACTTTTCGTGGCAGTTCGAACCACATTGAACCATCAAAATTGTGGCGACATGAACCTTCAATTAGTTTCCTATTTAACTCACAAAATTCCAAATTAAAGACTAAAGAATGTTATTTAGTGTTGAACAGAATGCATTGTAGCTTTAGAATTTAAACTATATGTATTGCTCATTATAAATTGACATGGACAGTTGTAAACAGCGCTTTGAATGGAATATAAAATACGTATCTATTCCAAGTTGTTTTGAATTAACTCTACAAAGATATTGTGAACTAATCAAAATGATTACCACGGCCAACGATTATCTGACAACTAACAAAACTCATTCCTACAACATCTAACCAGCCACTGAACCTGATTTTACAGATAGTTTACAAAAGCGCTCACGTATTGACAACTATGAATTTGCAATTCGGGTGCAACAAACTTTAGCACGACAATTCCAATTGAGTAATCATCCAGTAGCACAAGAGTGACGAGTGACATCTGGCGAGTAACCATGGAAATTATTCATGATCATTCTTATTCTCAGAAAAACCTAATGTTTAAGTATACGTACCCAAATGTTATGTGTTCAGTCAAAATGGAATTATTTTTAATTCATACCTGCAACAAAAAATAAATAAAGGTAAATTTGGGTAGTGTGACGTTAAGCACCGCCTGAAAAAATGGGCGATTACTTAACCAACTAAAAATGACAGCAATTAATACATTGAACATAGATATAGAGGTAATACTCTAACTTCCTTCAATTGAGAAGTTATAATGATTTTTTTAATTTGAGGCGTCTCAACAAGGTAAATGGCACTCGGAGCTTTTTACAGGCATTGCCGAGCTCCGAACAGTGTTCTCTCGTTACAGAAAACATTGTTCATCACCGGTGAGCTGTAAGAAACTCCTAGGAAGAGAAAATCAAAGGGCTAGCGGCTGGATTCGAACCCGGGATACCCACTGATCACTGAGCTAATGCTTTCCCTTTGGAAAGTTTTTATTGTTTTATTTTTATTATTAAGTGGGCTTGTGGCCTCCAAGACGCCTCAACAGCTGAGTGGTTGCAGACGCGGACTTCTGATCTAAATGAACTGAAATCGTTGGTTCGATTCTCGGTCTAAGGCGTGGATTTTATTTAATGATGTAAAAAGAAATTTGTAGCCTTCCATCTCACTAAATATTCTCGGCCTCCGTCAACAAATTCCTTAGGAAGGCGCCTTGGACACACGTTTCCTTCTTTGCCAGATCGTGTTCCACATCTTTCCAATAGCTTAACCAAGCCATCTCCGTGGCCTTTTCCTTCTTGGGCGCCCCTTATACGCTTTTCTAGGGACAAGCTTTCCATCCATTCTTTTAAATGGCCTTACCTCAAAAGGCAGAAACCATATATTGGCGAAAAGTATAAATGATTTCATCCATTACACTTGGTAGTTTTTGAAGAAGCTTTGAAATTTTCATCCATTTGCATAAAATAGTAAAAAGGCTACCTCAGTAGCGAAATCAAAATTTTACTGCCAAAAGTTTGCTTTGAATAATAGAAAGATTGACATCATTCCAAAAAATGATGTAAAATTAATGTTCCAATAAGAATCAATTTAAAAAAACAAATTTATTCTATAGGATATAACCAAAGCCAATTCGTAAAGTAACGCCAAGTGAATGTTAAACTAAGTTGTCTATAATGCAATTGATGATACATACTAATGGAATGCAATTAACAACCAAAACTTGTCAAAGTAGCTATCAAACCAAAACATAATTATTACAATGTACCCGTGAACAGACCAAGTTCACTGGAGTTTTTAGTGATGGTAATTGTAAAATATCTCTTAATATAGTCACGTCTAAAACTTTACGATCAATTTTAATAATTTCTAAAATTAAATAGAATGTAGAAATAGCTTCATTAAAATGCAATACAGAATGAGGGGGAAAGAGAATTGCTATCTTTAAAAAAGAATGCACACACCTGCTATGACTAAATTTGTTTAGTCTCAGAAATACTAAATAGTTTGCATTTAGACATGGCGTGAATTTTTAATATGTAGCTGTGCAGTCTCTAAATGTTTATACAAAACTAACTATTCCTTTTACAGCATATCAATTATATTTTCAACAACTTTTTGGAGGAAATGTGGGATGTGTAATCACCGTTTAAATTATTGCAGAAGGGTTATACTTCCGGCAAAGATCGAATGCTGTCCTATACAAAAAGGAAGTAATGTGATCCTGCAAATAAATGTGTAACCCCCATTTTAAGTTTGAGGAGGACTGCAAATCAGGAACTGAATTTCACTGAACAGATTTTTGTATATTGTAGCGATTTTTTAAGAAAATAGTACATTTAAAGTGGATCTTATGAAGTCAACTACTTTCTAGTAAAAACTCTGTCTCAAAAATATTTATTAACGTCAATTGCGGTAAGATATAGTCTTGATGGTCACAGATTTAAGGAGCATCAACATTTGTGCAGATTGGCGCCCGGAACCTTTCGCAAAGTGCTCTCTCGTTACAGACAACACTGTCTATCGCCCTCCTGGGAACATTAAATCTTTTATTATTATTATTTTAAACTGGGTAAGTAAGAAAACTTACTGAGAATTGCATTTAGCAATACTGCCTAAAACTGATTTTATGAATATTCAATTAAGAATTCAATAAAAAAATAACTCAATTCTTTCAATTAAGAATATTTTCAATCATGAGTGTAAAAATGATTTTTGAAATACCAAACAATTGATAACGAATAGATATTTAAACACTACAATTATATTACTGCAGTACGTGAATAAAGCCATGATTTATAAAAATAGTAATAGTAATGATTAAGGAACGGATTTTTATGTATTTAAAAATGGCAAATATTTAATTAAAATATGCATTTATTTTCGTCAATTATGTGGAAAATATGTGATTTTCTGAAAATATTTTCTGGAATATTTAAGTAAAATGGACATTTTTTTTTATGAAAATCGTGAAATGGTGGAATGATTGCATTTTTCGAGAACCTCACAGTTCAAAAGGAATGGCTTTGAATCCACATCAGCATCACTATCAAGTTTTCCAATAACTGCATTGGCAATATACCTGCCCTCAACGTCAGTGGTTTCATCAATTGACACCCAAATCGGTCCATCTTTGATAAGTTCTCGAATTTTGGTTAGTGTATCTTTATAGACATCTTCCAGGTAGTTTTTCCTCAGAGCGCTCTCGTCAGGCATTTTTTTCCCAATATAGGTCTCTAAGAATCCTTTGAAATGAGGATTTTTAAGTTTGTGGAAAGGGATATCTGCTCTAACCAAAGCCCGACACAGATCTGTACTCAGAGTAGACTTACTTGATGGAGATGTAAGGAAGGCTTGATAGGACGTCCTCTCTTTCTTTCTGTTTTTATTCTCTATGTGCGATCCGGTGGCAATATGTTGGGTGACTTGGGAACGTTGAGAGCAAGAAACGCGCTTGTCACAAGCTGTGCAGTACAAAATGTCTCCATCACTTCGAAAAAGTTCTGCTAGAAACTCGCGAAGATATTTAGCAACCAGTTGTTTGTTTGAGGCCGATGTTCGTGGCATTTCACCCAAAAAAGAATACACTAAGTGACCGAACGAAATGAATTGGACACTTCAACGAACCAGCTGAAAGAACAGACAACGTCAGACAACTTCAAAGAACTAACAAGTGCCCGTCACTGTTTAGCAGCATTCTGTATAAATTACAATAACCATTGTACCCACTGTGATTCACAGCCCTACAGTCTGTGGTTCACAGTTCCTGTCAACCACCTCCCAATTATGAAAATATGCCCAAAATGAAAAATGTGTACATATTTTGATTAAATATGTAGAAATATTTATTTATTTTAATCAAATATGTATAAATATGCGATAACATCCAAATATGTGGAAATATGTGAAATAAAAGTAGACTCAAACGGCTTAAAAAGTGTCAGTATGAATACTTCTAGTTGAAAAACGTCTGTAAATTGCTTAGAAAAAAATATGTAAATACATACGAATCCGTTCCCTAGTAATGATACTGCTGTTGTTTGTATGCATCAAAAAATAGAATGATGTACTGAAATTGTGAGGAAACTAAACATTACTGTTCAAATAGATTAGAAATCTTGGTCTGCAACTGTTTATATAGATTACAACAAGGACTGTTCGATAGCATTTAAAAGAAATCTGAAAAAGATAAGAAAATTAGAATTAATTTAAAAAGGAATACGACTGCTACTATGTATTCGCGCACTGCTGGGAGAGGTTATAAAGATAAAACTAGCTAAATAACATTGCCTGCTGAGTGGTAACATCTCCACCATCACTTGGCCACTAATCATGTTATGTTATATCCCTTGAATAGCAACAAAACGTATTAAAATATCGTATAACTTGAGAAATAAATATTCTATTTAAGAAAAATAAATTTCTATGTCGCTGTCCTTTATTATTATATGTTCACGTAGTAGAAGGTTTTTTATCTAGTGATTCAAAATAATTTCTGACCTTTCCCATTTGATATCTTGTTAACTACTGAATTTAAGATAAAGTTGAGAGTACGAGCGAATTGTTATTACTTTGCGAGTCATGTTTGGCTTTTATTGCTTTATTTCTTTATTTTTTTTAAATAATTTAGATAATTAATTAATAATATTGAATTAGTAGCTGATAAAGTATCCTTGAGGAACTCTTCTAATATTATGGTAAATGTATCTTACTTTTGAGGAACCATCGTAAACTAAGAAATTGAATAAACTGAGGATTTAATCGTACCATCAAGTATTTTTAGGTAGTGAAGCAGTTGTCTCACAGTCGTATTTAGTACCTCTCAATTCCGTTCAGGTATTAACTTTGAATACCTATTTATTGCAGTTATGTTAACCAAAAACTACATTTTGAGACATTTTTTGGACAATTCGATTAAGAGCACTTTTTAGAGTGGACAGTTAGTATGGTAACCTCTGAAGTACCTTTAATTACGTTTAATCTTTCCGGATGCGCCACCTTACTTGAATGGGTTTTTCATTTTTCGGAAATGTGTACTTCTTAGATCCTAACTTTTATTGAAATGTTCCCTGTAAAGTGTGTTTTTTTCAATGCATTGCCGCCCTCCAGACAATGTTCTCTCGTTACAAACAGAGAGCTGAAAGAACCTCCTGGGAAGAAAAAATCTAAAGGCCAGCAGCTGAATTTGAACCCGTGATCTCCGCGTGGGAATCCAATACGCTAAACGCATAGCGAATCCCTTCCCTTCTAAAGTGTTATTTAGATGCAGTTCTGTTCTCTAGAAAACATTAGTAATAATTAGATTTGTTTAAATTCGGATGTTCAGGAAATCTAAGTTAGAACCTCGACTATTTAAAATGTAAAGAGGATTTGTAGTAGTTAATATAGATTTAAACACTGTCGGTTTGATATCATTTGAAAATTATCTAAGAAGGATTCGAAAATTATAATAAATTAAGAAAATTAAAAGAAATTGGCTACCACTGTAGTTTGAGTTCGCAGTGAAGAGGTTATAAAGTTAAAACAAGCTACATAACCGAGCCTGTAAAGTGTTAACATAACCTAACAATCTCTAGGTAACTCATCATGTTATGTTATAGCCCTTAAAAACATCCCTACATAATAAGATCCTTACAGGACTTTTTTTTTCTTTTTTTTGTAGAGTTTCTCTTAAAGAAGAAATAACCGCTGCTTGTGAGATCAAGTTCAAGGTCTGCAGCCAGATGGCTATGATGAAGAATTTAGGGTGTTCCCCTATATAGTTGCGATTCGAGTAACTAGTTCATTATTTTGCTCAGATTGGATATTATCCACAATTAAAACTAACAATAACCTTTAAACTATACACACGTATTATTCAATAATGTTTGGAAAACCAGTTACCATTAAAAGGCAATCCACCACATAAAAATCACAACATGGCGAATTTACTTTTTCTGACCCAAATGTCAACAGATTTAGTTGTTTTTTTTCTCCTTGAAATCATACAAATTTTCCTGATCGCTTTCAAGTATAAAAAAGACAGACCAATAAATATGGTTATACAGATTCGAACAGATATTTTCATATAGAATTTTCATTGCATAATGTGATAATTTATAGAAATACCTACGGGAGAAAATTAGTAAAACAAAATTGAAACCACATTTTTTTACTACTAGCTCTATTTTGTTGTTATTAAGAGGTTCCCATAGGAGGTGGGAATGGCCGCTGCAGGTGCAATAGTATAAACATCTGCAATCTACTCGGATTAAACTTAATATTGAAAACTGGGGAAAGTATGATATACTGATTGTCACAATCATCTGATCAGCTCGATCGTATTGCACTCAAGGGGAAGCCCTGCAAATGTGGTCAAATAGAAACAGTATATTTGTGAAACATTCTGCCTAAAGCTGTGAAAGTATGATTTTCCTCTGAAAAATATGTTGTTAATGATGTGATCAAGTGACTAGGAAAATCGGGATGGCGTTGAGATTTTTAAATCAAGTCTGAGTTTATAAATAAATGGAAAAAAAAAATGTATACAATGAAGGCAAGGTAGATGAAGGTATTAGACGGATCTAGTGAAAGGTACGAAGAAGAATTTAAAATCTAACTAACTCGCTTAACTTGCTTTAAAAGGTATGTGAAGGTGGTCAAATATTTAATGAAGTCATGGAAGGTGTTGAACATACAGACTTCTGAATAGAAATTAAATATAATCAATCAACCCTGCCCTGCCCCTTGCTTTCCGATTGTTGAAGATTTATTCCAAACCTACACACTGGCACTTGATTCTTCATTTAAAGAAAAGAAAGTAATTCTCCTTCATTTACATTATATCATAAATATATTTTTAGGCTTTAATCTTGGTCTTATCTCGGGGGAGTTCCTACTTAATCGCTTGGAAGTAATCAATCATGATAAATAAGTAAAAAGGAATGCAGTGCATCTTTTGTAATACAGTTTTAAAAAAATGATACTCTATACGTGGTTTGAATTTTTTTAAACTGAAAACAGAAAAAGGAAGTACTGTATGAGAGTTCAAAGGAGGAGAAAGTATAGGAAGTTAAACCAGGATGTCATTAAAACGCTAAGCTCTGCCATAACCTCGAGAATGGACATAGAAAGCAAAGTCACCCTACTTTGAGTGCCAGGCAAGTTGGCGTCGAAGGAAAACAGGCATCCGATGCACTAGCACGGCAAGGCACCCTCGTTTACAGGCTCTAGAACCTTTTAAGGGACAGGCGATAGTTTTCTCAAGGAACAGAAGATCTGCGGAATCACGCTTGGTACCAATATCCCTGCCACTAAGACAGACAAAGATCTGTCGGGTCAATTATAACCGAAGCGTGCATTGGACTGAACGAAAACTAGCTTCGCCAGCTGACAGGTTTTCTTATTGAGCGTTATCGATTCACCGGAAGAAGTAAGGCCTGAACATGGTGGTACCTCTGTGTGGAGATGAAGGAAATAGCAATGCAACTCCCTAACTAACCGCGATGCTACCCCGTACAAGAAAGATTAAAAAATCTGTGAAACAAGTTGAACTTTACCTCCCTACATACAGAGTTTCCGCGAATATCTTGTCTTAGAGAGGATGCTGTACAAAGCTTCACTTGGTACCAGTTCTTAAACTTTGCCTCTTAGGCTCAATAGATATTGTTGGTCGAAGTGAATCATTAAAATAAAAGTAAAGTAATGCCTTTTTTTCTGGCGACCTTTACGTCCAACTATCAATAAGGTGTCGTGAACGGAGGCGACTAGTAAACATACGTTACTTATTTCTATTTCTTTTATTAACCATTAAATAAAATCCAAGGCCTAAGACCGGGAATCGAACACAGCACCACAATACATTTTAGCTTTGCAGGTCTCGGCTCTAACCGCTCGGCTACCGTGGTGCCTAATTGAATCATTATAACTCGCAGTAAAAAGCAAATACAAAATTGGAAGTTAAGAAGGTTGCATCAAGACGTTCGCCCTAATTAAAGTCATCATACGTATGTCTTCACCAGTGAGTAAAGTAGTGGACAGCACTATAAGTTAAATGCCAAAAATTTTGAGATAAATTTGCAATGTTTCGTCAAAGTAATGAATCCGGTAAAGCTTTTTTTTTTTTTTGGACAAAATCAGCTCCTAGAAAGAGCCAATTCGCTGATCGACTTTTCTAGGATTGACACCAATAATGTTCTTTAAACTTCGCAAGTACTTTGTACACCTGTGTAGGTCTGCAACTGTTAATTTTAACGTTTTCTCAAGAAACTGTTCCTTAAGGCAGTGTCATTAAACTTGTATAATACTAATAGGAATTTAATACGTAGCTAAATTTCAAATTGAAGAAAATCGGAAGAGCAAAATTGACTCAAAACTGAACAAAATTTGAGGTTTTAAGTTATTTAGATAAGTTTTCAAGTTATGATTAAAAAAAAAAAAAACTCATTACGTGCATTTCTATTTAAAAAAGTCGTAGAGGGTTCGTACAAGATTTAAAAAATAAAAAATACTTAATAATAAATACTAACTGGTTCGAAATTTTCAATTATTAGTGGTTCGACAATATATGAATGCCTGAAGTTGCATATTACTAAAAAGGAGCATGAATCAGCAAATGTAGTCCTAGGTACTTAACTATAACAGATTGTCACAATGACAACACAGTTTCAACTTATGGAGAGTGTGCTAAATAATTTCTTTTTACAGTGATGTTAGTTTATATTTTTTTCACGTCTTTATAATTTCTTATTTTTGCAGCGACAATGATTCGATCTAGAAAATACATTTATCACCTCTATTTAACCAATCCCAAAACTTTCTAGATCGTGTTTTTTTAGTTCGTTTACAACATTATTAAGACTATAAATTTAAATTTATTTTTTCTTGTGTCGCTATGGCCGAGAGTACATTTCTTCTTGATTCTGTTGGCTGTACGAGTGTGCGACAGCCTAATTTGCCGCTTAAATCGCTTCCTCTGTGCTTTTTGTGAACGTTCTCCTACACAAATAACGCTGAACATTTCAGTTAATTTTTATATACTGCATTTTTTTCAATTTCAGTTGCAAATTCACACCCTCAAGCAGTGTTTGACTATAATTTATCAAATAGCGAATAGCAAAATTATAATATTTCCGCAAAGATGAGTAAAATTATAGAAGATGACTCTTTGCATTTGTTTTTAAATTGAGAGCACGTTTATTTTAGCGCTAACTATCGTTGTTTGTAATAAAAGCGTCGACCCGTGTTACTCTCTTTATAATGTGCAAACTCATTTTCACGATAATTTCACTCACACTCTCCAAGCCGCCAATCTGTTACCTGATTGATTAAATGTCAATTAAAGTAATTACCTTACTCCAATCAATTGAGTGTTCGTGTAATTATGCAATTAAATACTATAACTACAATAATTTCTTTCGGCTATTTACCATTTCGCACAATAGAGGGGATACCATCGAAATAAAGCAGTCGCTTGAAATCTACACTAAATTATTGGAAAAATTATCAACCCTTGTGGTATTTCTTTGTTGTTACTTTACAATTTTAGTAAAATGCAAAGTGTGAAGTAGTTACAAAATAGGATAGCTGGATGATTCTGCATGTCGGCGACTCTCTGTTGGATTTGGCTGTGAGTAACTGCAGTTAGAACATAGGCTATCGCATGATGTACTTTTAGTCCGTTCTAGGATCATTACTTGAGACCTTATATTGTTCCCAACTCTTCCAAGTCGATTAGCTGTACCTAAGTGCAAATTGGTCACTATCTAGAGGACAATGCTTCGGTACTCCATTTTGGAACTCCAGTTAGGCTGGCATTTCCAGGGTCTAATGATGACTTTTTGATATATCTTCCTTCTTTAGATTCAGGCGCAGAAGTATCATGGACTTTATTCTGTACTATGGAGTTGGCTCTTCTTAATTGGCGAGATTGTATGGTTAGTGACTGAGACGGGACAATTAATGTAGTTCGCACAGCATCAAAAGCACCTTTGTGGTGAAGATGAGGTATCGTACTCAAACTCGGCACAAAGATTCACCATATTTGGCGCCGTTCTTCATTAAATATAGAATTCAAATTCACCCATTACTCATTGTCACTTAATGATTTCTTTAATTAGTTGAAGTTACGAGCATCACAGTTTTAGGCAATACGATATGATCGCAAAAATTAACAAAATTCTCTCCAAATTTTGGGTACAAAAGGGCGTTCCCAGGTGGGAGCAGCCAAACTTTCATTCTTCTCTGACGTAGAGGCAATCACAAAACCATGAGCATGCTCGGTAAACCCGTCCAGCAAGACGTAATCTCACCTACTCAAATTAACTAATGGAAAAGCTGCTTCACAGATAAAATTGGATAAGAAAAGCAACTAAAGACAGTATGAAACCGTCATTCGAACAGGCTGTCACACGCTAAAAATAACCAAAGATGAGTCAACATTTCTAAGAGATATTCAAGCAGTGCCTCTAGTTGTCGTGGAATTTTCTCGACAGTGTTTGAGTGACGTTATGAACTTCCACAACTTAAGTGGTTTGTTTCCTCTTACTTCCACGCTACTGTTCTTCGACGCTGAAGAACATTTTAACATCCCTCTTTGCTCGTAAACTGTAATGATATTTACTCTAAATATTGAATCCTTATAAAGGTGCATAAATGTAAATACTTTCGACGTATATCACTGCAACAGCAACTATTTGCAACAGATATTGTCACGGGTTAATCTTGATCATGAGTCTATGTTGACCATAATTTTGTCTTTATTTTTTAGATAACAGTAAAAATTTAAAGAGCCTGCATAAAAGTTTTCTCATAATTCTCTCTTGAATGCTTGCTTTTCTTTTTTATATCATAAAATGCACTTTTTAGATTCTGTTTCTTCAATATTTAAAGTCAACATTTTAGATTCTCCTTTTCTTTCTTTACAACCTTCCTTAATTTTAGAGAGAACAACACGTACCTATCACATGAAATAATCTCCCCAACTCGTCCGTAAATGAATAGCTGATGCAATCTATTTAAGCTCGCTATTGAGATTCCAACAGAATTGCGTGCTTCTACATTTCTGAAGAAATAATACTAATAAAAAGAAATATGATAATAATAAATTTAAATATATAAAATATTCATTAAACGATTTCTACAAGTACTGTGAAATGAAGGTATGTATTTATTACATAGTTTATATATTGTGAAGTAATAAACTAGCCAGTAAATAGATTCAAATTGCTACTTACTTACAAAAGATGAAGTAACAGAATTCTAGAAATGTTTGTTTGCAGTACAGTTACATTTAGTGAGATAATTTGAGAGCACTAGCAAGGAAAATAATGACCATTCTCGAGCAACACTTGAGGGACCTCATCAGAAGAAACTCGATGTTTTTAGGTCAGAGTGTGTGATTTTGTAATCCGAATATCTCACGAACAAAAAGGCTTAGAAAGATCAAACAAGAGAATACGTTTTTGGTCCTGTTTACGCTCCGGATAGGAAGGTTTGGGCTGAAATCTGTCAGCCAGGAGTACTACTGAAGCGATATATCAGTTCTTCGTGATCGTAGTGAAAATGAGTCTAAAGGTTTCTTTAAGCTTCTTACAAACTACTTTCTCTGAGGGGCGATCTTGTCAGATTTTCAATCTCACGTTTTCCTATCCGTTTTAAGATCATCTGAGTGGTGTGTGTGTGTGTTGACCCTCCTATTTGTCTGTGAAGAGTTTGATCAGGCATAACTCAAACAGAATCGCAGAAAGTTCCAATTTACCTTTAAATTTGAAGAATTTGAACATATTGTTCAAAAAAGGCTGCCCGCAAGTGCCCATTTTTAGAGTAGATTTATAAGGTTTTCAGCATTTCTTTTATTTTCTTTTTGAATAGCTCTTTTTAAAATAAACTTGTATTAAATTGAAGGCAACCGTAAAAATTTTGAGTTTCAAGAAAGTTGGCTGACCAGAATTGACATTACACTAAATGTTTTTTAAGTTTTTAGCTATTTCTTCCAAAAATGGAACCTATTGAAGTTAACAAGTCTACTTAAAACTTGTAGCATTAATCCACGTATAGAAGAATCAGGACTTCTTTAATGTGTCTGCGGCTTTAAGGCACCATCTACTCACAACCCGAAGGAAGTCTTCCTCGATGTCATCCCTGCAACTAATTCGAAGGCGCCCTCGGATTCTTGAGCCTCCTAGTTTTTCATTTAATACTTTTTTTTTTGATAATTTCCCCGCAGGCATCTTCTCCGCGTGTCTAAAACTATCTCAATCTCTGTTTCTTTCTTTGGGCAATTACATCTACATAGCTCTCCAAACATTTCCATCAATTCTTCATTTTTGTTTTTCCTTCCCTTCCAGTCGCCAAATGAACATGTATAATATTGTATAAAATCTAAAACTTTCATGGAAATTTAATTAGAAAATGCGGCGAAAGAAAATCGTCTAAATCGTACACACCGGATTTTTTTTTTTTTTACTGAAGAAAACTTTGACCTTTATTTGATACTTTAACCCAGAAAAAATGGATTTTTTGGACACTTTTTGGATGTGATCCATTACAAGAGATTTGTCTTAAAGTTCCCCCAACAGAAAACAAAAAAAAAAATCCATCCCAAACAGAGATACGAGTAACTATTTCTGTATTTGTATCCTAAATAAAAAATTGGTTAATTACATAACAAAAATATTGATGCTCTTATTATTAGAACTACTTATTTTCACCCACTTAAACTGAAATCCAGTCTGATGCGAGCAAATTATTGAAATCTTTTGCATTTTTACATTAAAGAAAAAAAAAAGAAAAACCATTTGAAAGTATTAGTAATTAAGATTTGATTTCCTTGTAATCAGCTAAATCTGCATTTGGGTCCGCTTGATACCAGTGGTTTATTTAAAGATAAAACAAAAATACTTACAAATCAGATAAAAATACATATATCAAATTAACATTTTACGACATTTAACCGCTGTCTGAAATTAAATTTAAAAAATAACTTACTAGTACCTACGTAATTATTTTATTTATGCAAAAAAAAGATTGAACCGTTATTTGGAGAAAAAGGCCCGCCAATTGGAGCTAAAAAAAAAAACAAACTAGGAACTCCACTAAGGTGGTTGGCTATAATTATTGTAACAAAGAAGGAAAAAGATAAGTAAAAAATATTTAGTTAAAATTGGTGGTAAAAGACAAGTTAATTGTAAAGTAATAGCAACCCAGGTAAGGCAACTGCAGCGATGTAGTAGTAACTGCGACCAAATTAGTATTCTAAGAAAGTTCCAAGGACTGTAGTATATTTGTCTGTGAGTGTGCACAGGTGTTCCGGGACAGATCTTTCCAAAAAGTCCATAAAGTTCCCCGTGGTGGACAGAGTATCTCCCCGGCCGGGGTAACCCACATCTTTTAACCACACGATGGTAACCAACATTCATATCCACTTTTATCACGTTCTTTCATTCTAGCTGTGACTGTACCATAAAGATTGGCTGGCACATTATTAGTACATCTGTAAACGTCCTTCTCATCATACTGTCTGATGTTATGATTTTAGAAAAGTCATTCCAATAACTGTTTCAGTAGTATCATTTAATGCAGTAGTTAAACACAGGTTTCATCTTTCACCATATTAGGAGATTTTTAATCAAAAAGAGCATTTTATTATTTCATCAAAAATTAATGGTACACTTACTCGAAAATACAGGATATACTCGAACTAAAAACACCGAGATCTATTATAATTTTTTTTTTATCCTTCAAAAAAAGAAAGTAAAGAAATTTAAAAATTAAAGATTTTTATTTTTGAAGTTTTCCCCAGAAATGCCCATTTTGAGTTCCTGCAGGTAAGGAAAAATCCCCAGAGATTTTGCAAATTGTTCCGCGTGTACATTTGTCTTAACTCAAAAAACGACGAATTGCAGTAAACATTAATATCCGCTTAGATGTGCTCTTTGTTAGGCTGCGTCAAAGAGGTTTTTAAAATCCACTAAAAGGAAGTATCACTTTTAACAGAATCGATTTTCACTATTTAGGAATTTGATGGAAAATGGTGCCTAGGATTTTCGGAAAATGTTGTATAAACTTTACTTACATTTATTTAGGCTCAATAACTTGTACTTTAAACTATTTCTCTTAAGAAATTCATTTCAGTGCAGTATTGGGGTGAGGTTGGGGCGAATTTTCTTTTTTTAAAGAATCGATATCTCTCTTTTTGTGAGTGTGTGTTTTTAGAGCAACATAATTCAAAGGAGGAAAATACGATGACAATTCAAATTTCGTATTACAAGTCAGTACCACTTCAAAAAATAAAAATAAATAAATAAGCCAACCGGAACTGCCACATGGATTTTTCAGTAATCCCCCCCATTAAATTTTCTAGAAAACACCTGCAACGTTTTTCTTAATTCGGAAACAACATGAGCTCTATAACTTTTATTTGAAACCGATCTCCAGGAAAATGCTTTTAAAGCATTTCTAAGAGGGAGAGATATAGGTTAATCTTCGCTCTATAAAGTGTCATTCAGGTATAATGAACTGTCTCATTACTTAAGTAATGTAATTAGTAATTAAATATTACGTAAAAATTTTAATTTGTATAAAATCCGATGAGCGGAAGTGACATTTGACTTGATAAATGTTCTTTTTAGCGCACAAAATAAATTCAACAAAATTATTATTTCATAAAATGCGGTTAGTCATGTTAGATATCTGATTTTTAGAAATAGTTATAAAATATACCTTCTTGAAATATATATATATGTATAAATTATATAAAGTAGAAAATAATAAAAACATAAAATATCTGCGTACGTCATAATTTAAATAAATGTACTAAATTTTAAAGGACAAATTTGAATAATGCTGAAGCAAGATATCTAACCCACTAACTTTTATACATTCACATTGACTTTCAACCTCCTGGTGATTTCTTGGCCCAGATAACTCTGCTCTAACGAAGAACAAGTTCCTTCACTCCACTGGCCACATTAGCACATAATAGCTCTTCTAACTTCAGCTTTAGGTTGAAAATTATACAAAGGATTCAAAGAAATGCTGATAATTTGAACTTTAAACCGGAACCAGATTTTCATAGCCCGGAAAAAAGAGGAGTATCCGGCGGAACTGATTTACAATGACGGATGTACAATGGGATCAGGTAAATATAGAATTGTTTGATGAGGAAGCATTTCCTCACCAATTTACTGCAAAGGCTCCAAATTCCTTCCTAATATCCTTAACAATTTACAACCTCAGCCCTCATAGGATCCTCCGCTCACTTTCTGGTGCTCAGACTGGAAGAAATCTTTTTTTAACGAAACTATAAAGAATAGTGACAAAGCTTATGTTTGGATCAACGAAACCCGGAAGTAAGACCAGTTGGTGATGTGTAAGACTCCGGAAGTTAACAACATCCAACTGGAGTATTAAAAAGTAGTTGTAGACATTCTTTTATTATTCACAAGTAAATTGATCAGTTCAAATTAAAATTGCTTCAAAAGAGTTTGATTTTCTATTAATTAATTAATTTTCAAAAATAGTTTCTTCTGGTAGGACCCAATCGATACCTTTCTTATTTCTTAATTTCGCTTTACTGTGATATTTTTGTTTTAAAAAGATTTTATTTATATGGCGGAAAAATTCGAAATGAAAAATTTGACACAACCGCAACAATTTCTTGCTTCTGGTATGAGAAACTAAAAATACTGAGTCACATTACAAGGAAGTTGTCTTCTTAAAATTGCATACTTATTCAAAAGTCGAGGAGCATTTAACGAACTAACAAGAAAGAAACCGTAACAGAAATTTTACCGAGTGACTTCAACCAAAAAAAGGTGGTTACATAACTAAGATTTGAAAAATCTGGTGTGACGCACATGACTTTGTCTTAAAGAAGTAAATACAGGTTAAAAGAAAATTATCTTTTCTGATTACACAATCTGCCTTAAGAAACAGCACACTTCAAATAATGGAAGTAGATTATCTAATTTTAAAAGTTAAACCTGTCTT
The DNA here is from genome assembly GCF_049639745.1 of Rhodnius prolixus. Classification (NCBI taxonomy): domain Eukaryota; kingdom Metazoa; phylum Arthropoda; class Insecta; order Hemiptera; family Reduviidae; genus Rhodnius; species Rhodnius prolixus. The sequence continues at coordinate 22,389,315 of NW_027411592.1, forward strand.
CTCCAGACACAGTTCATTATCAGAAAGAAAAACCAGATTTTTTCAAAATAATAATAGTAGGGGGCACTTAAATATTAGGCTCCACTTTGCCTTGCTAGGCAAGACTTTGAGTTGGATATCAAAAAGGTGGAATAATTATTTATTTTTTATTTTATTTTGGCGTTTATTTTTGCTCCAATCAGCGCGTTGGCGCTATAAGTAACAGGGATAACAGAGTAACAAATGAAGCTAACGAGTGGTGAAGTGGTAACACTCCAAAACATTAGACTGTAAGTCACTCTCTTCACTTTAGAGGAGAAGAAGAAGCCACTGTCGAGTTATCAGGAAGAGTTCTTGAAGAAAGATTTTGTGCTAGAGGATTTATATGAAATTGCAGGCTGAAGTGGAGTTTTCTGTATTGTGTATTAGCGACTTGAATCAAAAGGAATGTTAAGGTCAGTGAGTATAGTTAGGTTGGAGACATAAAATGGAGCGTTTACAATAGTTCGAAGTATTTTAGATTGAAGGGTCTGAATCCTTTGGAGATTGGAGAAGTTTGGTTGAACCCCACAGCTCTATTCCATACGCCCAGATGGGTTTTAAAATAGAAGTGTAAATTAGTCTTTTGTTGTCCAGAGAGAGTTTTGATCTTTCGTCTAAGAGTCTTTTAAGTAGTCGATAGCGTCTGTTTAGTTCTGTTCCTTTAAGTCTAGTGTGGGAAAGGTGGAAATAGAAGACCAAAAATTAAATAAAGAGTATAACTAACAAGTTACAAAGTTGGTTGCACACATTTTACGTTGATAATATAACCAGCAAACACATTTCTCAACAATGTGTAACAAGAATCGACAATTTTAATCGTTAAACATAAACAAAACTTACAACTTCAGTTAAATGTAATGATTTTAGCAAAAAATGATTCAGCAAAAAAGTAAAAACAAAGTTCTGAAACTTCAGATGCGCTAAAGGATAATCCACAGTACTAGAGGATAATCCACAGTTCTCAGAGTTGAACGTCAATTACACTATTTAGGTAATGGGTTCTGAAAGAGAAGTACAATGGACAGCAACAGATAACTTTGATCGATTTCTTACTTTTATCAACAATCAGAGGTTTAATTAATGTGTTCTTTTTTTGTGGAGATTCACGTTACCATTTCGCAATACACTTGTTGACTGAGTGAGGCGAGATTACCTAGGGCAGTGATGGGCAAAGTACGGCCCGCGGGCCAACTCCGGCCCGCGAAAATATTTAATCCGGCCCGCCGAGGGTCCATCGGCATGGATAGTATATGGCCCGCTATAATTACGTTTTGACGGTCGAGAAGTATAAAGTAGATTCTACTTAGTAGAATAATAGATGCATAACCTATAGGTGAAGCTAAACTAGCCGCGTAGTTACACAAGTGTGAATGCTGTAATGTTTTTATAATATTATGATTAAAAGCTTTAACACAAAATGCATTTTTTCTATAATTCTGGCCCTCCTCTAGAATTTCTTGAACTTTGTGGCACCCCATTAAAAAAGTTTGCCCACCACTGACCTAGGGTGTTTGTGTGTTATTCGAAATGTCAATGAATCGTAAACATTTTCTAAAAATAATGACCGTGCGGACCTAACTATACTTTTGACAGGAAGTGAACTTCAGATCTTCTTCCTCTTTGTTAAAAATAGGATGCATTTCGTTAGTATTTATTTATGCTTTTGATATGCCCACCTATATTTTTACTATTTATTTTTTGGATTCAATATTAGCAGAGTAAGGAGCTTTAAATACTTGAAAGCAATCATCTGATTTTCTAACAAATGTATCAATTACGAATGTATCAATTACATATTTTGAGCCTTGGCAACACTGAGTGTTGTCAGGTGCTATCTGACGTTACCACTTGAAAGTTTGACATTTTTGACCATAACCTTCTTCAGAACGTTTTGTTATTTGAGCGCGATTTGTGTTGTTTACAGTCACTTGAAAATTGTTTCTCAGCGAAAAAAATGGAATTAACTCGTGAAAATTTTCTTGCAATGATTTATTACGACTTTTGACGTGGATTATCGAGACAGGAGTGCATCGATCAACTTACTTCCACTTTTGGCGATAAAGCCTCATCCTTTGCCACTGTGAAATGCTTGGTATAACGAATTCAATCGTGGTCGTCATTCGCTCACCGACGAAAGTTGTGAAGGTCGTCCAAAATCAGTTGTTGTGACAGAAAACATTGATGCAAGATCGTCATGTGACATGCTGTAAGATTGAGGCAACCTTAGGCATTAGTTCCACCAGCATATATAAAATATTGCATGATCATTTAGCCGTGAAAAAGGTTTGTTCTCGTTGGATCCCACATAATTTGACAAAATCTCAAAAATATGCTCGTGTCGATTGGTGCAAACAAATGCTTAAGAAATACAAAGGCGGTGCTTCAAAAGACGTGTATAAGATTGTAACAGGTGACGTATCATGGATATATGCGTATGAGCCGGAAACTAAACAGCAGTCAACTGTATGGGTGTTTCAAGATGAACCAAATCCAACAAAAGTTGTTCGCGCTCGAAGCACTTCGAAACAAATGGTCGCCAGTTTTTTCGGAAAAACTGGTCATGTGGCAACAGTGCCTTTAGAGGAACGTGGAATGGTCAATTCTGAACGGTACACAACCATTTTTTTTGCCAGAAGTCTTCGATGAAATAAGGAAAACAAACATCAAATACCAGAACAAGGATCTCATTTTGAGCGATAGTTCGGCTCCTAAAAGTCTCAAATATCATCCTTTCAGTAATCCGAATACATAAAGAAAATAAAGTTAGTTTGGTGGCAATATATTAATTAGAAAAGCTAGTAAATAAAAATACATAGAATATAAAATGAAGAGATAAATAATAAAATCTAGCTAATAAATATTAATGCGAGGAAGATATAATATTTACAGGTGAGAAGATGTTAGTCGGTCAAATGGAGAGCAGTGGGAGTAATCTAATAGCTTGTAATAGGACGGACGCCCTTACAAGGTCGACTTTCTTCCAAGGAATTTAAGGGTACGCGGACAGACTTATGTTATCTGAAGAACACACCACGTTAGATAAGCACCTTCCACACAAGTTGATTCATATTTTAATAATGTAACACCCATCTCAGTTAAGATAATCTTCAATTTATGGTATGTTTGAGTTAAGTGTAAAGTAAATTGAGAAGAAACATTTTTCTTTGAAAAAGAAAATAAATAAGTACAAATAAAAGAAGGTGACCCGTTTTTGAGCTTAAATATCTTCAGCTCATATTACATTTCTTCAGTTAATAAAAAAAAACAAAAATATCTCTTTAAATACTTGCTTAAAAAAGGAAATTAAAAGGAATAATGCCTAGATGAGCAAGAAGGACTTGGCGGTTAGCGAAGAAGGTTCTTCTTAGCGAGAGTCCGCAAAGAGCCGTCGCTGCAGCACATCATGAGGAAATAACTAGAATAACTGACCAAAAATTGCTACTGTTATCTTGATCACTTATCAACACTGCTTATTTTTTATCGTGGATTGCACAGAGCAGAAAAATACTTCTCACATAACAGCCAACATTTCCCAAATATTTATCGCATTTACCTCAGAAAAACTTAAGAGGGTAGCAAGAATATTAAAATTTTAAAGTTTAAATTGTTTTATAATTTATACTTCCTGATTTAGAATTTAAAATTAGTATAAACTAAAATAATCTATATGGCCATGAAATACTGTACATAATTTGAGGTGAATATAAATTTAACAGATGTTTTAATTTTTGTTTGGTCCTTACATAACCAAAAAAAGAGCGTCTTGCTTATTAAATTTATAAAAATTAATATTCATTTGTACAAAAATAGAAGAAAAATAAATTAGTGACAGAATAGAAAAATATAATTATTTGTTTTGAAATCATATGTGAGGATCAGATAATTGCTTCATAATTTGTTCAACATATTATGAACAAGATTTTGAGGTCAACTTTCATCGTAATTTTATATAACAAGTCTTACTTTTTGTTTCTTTGAAATAGGAAAGACTATTTATTAAAACCTACTTTCTAGACGTCGGGTTTTCCTGTAACGTTTTATTTCAAAATATTTACTATCTTGAATGTTTATTCTTTTATTTAAAAATATATTCGGGGAAATTCGGTTTACGTATGTTTACAAGGTAAAAGAAGAATCAGTAGTTGATCCAAAATTTAACCTAATAGCACCCAGATGGTTCCAACGAGTATTTAGTTACAGAGCACAGGTAAGGAAACCGCAACCAAGGATAGTTATTCTTCTCTTAGTTTTCTACAAAATATATCCTGTATCCTACGACGAAATTCGCCGGAGGTGGTTTGGGTGGTCTGTTCTTTCCGTAAGCGATTTAGAGTATTATCTGAACGTCGGAGAAGTGGATGCCCTAATTAACTTTTAAGGAATGGCAATCATCTCAAGAATGGAGATATTAGATTAAATTTTCTTATTTTGGTGTAATTGATCTGTAAATTATTTTATGTTCATGATAAATAGCAACAAATTTTTAGCTGAATCAAAAAGAAAGAAGAAATAATTGTTTTTAAATTGTTAAATAAATTGAAGTATAATTTTTTGTTCGAAATTTTAATATACAGAATATACTCCATTGACGGCCGTAAGGCCGAGTTGTGGTCTTATAGTGCGTTCAATTCCTGTGTATTTTTATAATACTTAGTCTTTTTCTACCTTCCATTGTAAGACAAACTAGGGAATAAGAGATTGTAAGCTATTACGGTTATTTATTAGAGACAAGAACGTTTAATAAAATAAAAATGTAAACTCTATTGACGAAGTACTATCTCTAGATTTTTTATATTCAAATAAATTTTCATTTAATATCACATCTAGCGTGGCTGTTTGCATAAATAGAGAAGCAGTTACAGTTTTTATGAATAACTAAATTGAATGTTAACTTTTCTAGATATTATAAAATTGTCGAAGAAAGTATAATTTGAATGTTAATGGACCCTATGACAACTTTATTTCCAGTTATTGCAACATAAGTGCATTCAAGTGAACTGTATGTGGTTACTTTAATGTGGGTGTAAAAAATTATTTAAAAAATAAAGTAAAAAAAGAAAACAAAACAAAAGCTGGAAACTGCTTCTTTGACTGCCGTGCAATATCTTTTACGAGCAAAGAACACGCAACTGCAATATCTACTATGCAACAATATTCTGTTTTGAACTTGTTAGTGAACAGCAACCATAAAGTACGTATGGTCTGCAGCATCTACGTGGGAAGATGTTAAATAAATATAGACAAGGAAGTCTGGTTCTTACTAAAACATTAACATTTTCATAGCAGAAATTAAGCTTCGATTCAAAAAAATGATTTTTGATGAACTAAAGCATTTACTTCATAAATTTATATCTAAAATTTTTGGACATTAATATAATGGCTACATAATTGCAAACGATTTTAAATTAGTACAATACTAATAAGATGAATCTGTTCATTAATTTTTGGTTATGAATATGATACAATGTTCACAAGTGGCAAATGGTTCTCTTGAATTGGTGAGCGTGAATTTTCATTTTTGTGGGCAAACCACTTTAAAAATGAAAACAATTGGAATTTCATATTTTACATTTTGAATTGGTGCCAGCATGGCACCTAAGACAGTTCTAGGAGTAAGGGTGGGTTAAGATATTCCTGTAATGTCCTTAATGTGTGGCCCACTCCCTTTATATTATCCTTAGTACGAGTAATTTAATATGTGAGATAAAATTTCGTTTGAAAGATAAAACATTCTGTTGAATAGAAGAACCATTTTACTTCATAGATTTAAAAACATTAACCATCCAAAAATTAAATTCTTGTAAAAAAAAAAAACATTTTAAAAATCTGACTCTAACGAAATGTTTTCTTCAGACATCAAAAGGGAATAATAGAAAGCATTTATCAAAGGGTAAAAATTCACGAAGGGAAGAGTAGACCCTCTGAGTAGACATGCTGAAACTTGAAACCTTTTAGGAGGCAAAAAACTAGAAAGGAGAAAAGTGATATTCAAAAATAAACGAAGCGGACAAATAAAAGTTTCTGGTAAAAGATTTTCTGGTGACCACGGGCCACCAATGTCGATAAGCGGCGCAAGGCTATAACAAACAGATGACTCAATACACCTTGTGGTTACCGTGATTACGTCATTTTGGTTTAACCAATGGACACTTCCTCTTCTTTGCACACTGGCACCTGTGGATAGTGAAAGCAAATAATTATAGATAGTCAGGTGACAATATCGTAACATCGTTCTCCGGTGGTTAGTCATTCTAACGGCCATCACTCACATAATGATTACTGATTAGCATTTCTCAAATAAATGTGTTTAAAAAAACAACGTATGGAATTGATTTAGTGATTTAACGAAGTGAATAATTTTACAAAAGCGAATATTCCTTTGGAACTAATCTTTTATGCAAATTTATATAGAATGAAAAGACCATTGTGGGAAGGATCAGTGACTAATTGAAGGCAAACGGGGATAAAATTTCATAATAAATGTTTACGCTGATGGTAATGTGTCAGTCCTCCATAAAACTGGAAACTAGTCAATACAAAACTTTACAATTCCAACATAGATAACTGATAGATAGATAAATAAATCTTGTTTAATATATAATACAAAACATTTTTATTTATTTATTTTACGTCCAATTACCAAAGTAGGTGTTGTGAATTGAGGTGACTAGCAAACGAACTTTACTGTGGATCCAAGGCCTAGACCAGGAATCGAACCCAGTACTACAAACCCCTATAAAAACTCGTATAAAAATACAATCATAGGCTATAAGCCGTCAGAGCAATTTATTTACCTGGTTAAGGTTAAAGTCCTTCAAATCAAATACAAAAATAAATAAAAATAGGCGCCACAGTAGCCGAGCGGTTAAGAGGCGAGACCTGCAAAGCTAATATGCATTGTGGAACTGGGTTCGATTCCCGATCTTGGCCTTGGATTTTATTTAATGGTTAAATGAGAAATAGTAAAGTACGTTTGCCAGTCGCCTTCGTCCACGACACCTAATAAATGGTAGTTGGACGTTAAGCCCCGCCTGAAAAAATAGGCGATTACTTTACTTACTTTAATAAATAAAAATCCCTTTTATAAAATAAACAATAAATAAGAAAAGCTGTTCAATATTAATTTGAGGAAGATTGACCAAAAGATAAACACACATTCTACGCAAACAAAAATGGTGAAATATTGACTAGAATAGTAATTCCGAAAATATACACGTTGTTATGTTTTAATCGGCACAGTCCCCTTAAAAATACAGCCTTAGTAGCTTTGAAACACATCGCGTCAAACCAAACTCATTTCCGAGAGGTAGGTTTGGACCTATACCTTAGCATCGACAAACCGTTTCCACATCCTTCGATTTCGAACCCCAGTCATACCAAACAGATAAGACTATCCGCAAAATAAATCAGCTTGCATTCACCAAAGATCTCGAAACTAAAGCTACCGAGAGCAATTTTTTGTAGGGTGTATTGTCTTAGTGATAATTCTCGCTAATTTGGGCTGGAATTTCTTTAATAAATGTTCAGAGATCACTTTCTTGGGTAAACTATTTTAGTGAACAAGTTAGTTCGGACTTGGAGAGAATCCGCTTTTCCAAACAAGTCATTCCATCAGCAATTAAAACGGAAAACACAACGGTTTCAAAAGAAGGGTTTTACAAAACAAGTAGCCATATACTTTGCTTGGCCAGAGATGATATGGAAATCCTGTCGGCTGCTCACTGTTATTTGGTACTGCTGGAAGGAATACACTCTTCTACGAAGATATTTAAAGTGTTCTGAGAAGCAAGGACTCCGAGACTAGCTTCTTCGAACAAGATTTCTTTCAATACATCATACAGTCGCAATCCATTTGTGAGTATGAGCCTATCAAATTGTTTGATAAGCACTTTAAAGTTTGGAATTTTTTTCTTACTATAACTGTGGTTGCTGTGAGAGACAGTCCTTGAAAACATGAAGTTTTAAACCACAGGTAATAAAATAAACAAACTCATTTAACGAACTAAAAATAAAACTGCAACAAAGTATGTGCAGCAAAAAATAAAAATAATCTAACGACTAACTTCTACCAGAATCTCATTAAAAGACAGAATAAATGTTACCACTATCAGTTCTAATCTATCTTAAAGCATCCATGGCCGATGAGAATTTAAATGTTATTGGAGAGAAAAGTAACTGCTATTATTATATAGTACAAACATGAGGTTTTTATTGTTGTTCCCTGCGGAGGGTGTAGAATTGCGGTCGTCATATCCACATCTAACTACAGTTGTATAAATGAACACACAGGTCGTGTTTGCCATCTGTATACAAAGACTGGTGCAGACATACCGCATTCCTAAAGTGCTTCGACTTCCCACCAGTTATGTATAATTTATGGCTACTTCTCAGCAATACAAACCGACTCTTGTTTCAGCATTTGTTTAAACAACAGTTATGATTGAATTTAGAGCAAAATTTTATTATCGGGTACTACTAAGTTTGGAAACGAAACGACACACCTAAGTAGTAATCCATCGAACTAATTGTGATAGACGGGAATGACTTTTTTTTTATAAATCGTTGGCCTTTACCTTTAATCGTAAAGTCAACATCTGAAGTCAGCTCGTCAGATCCGAATTGTTGTCCTTGACGGACATCAAGAAGAACGTTTAGCCTCTAAGCATGGCCAGTAGTACATTGCAGCGTACTAGGTCGTGCTTAATGTATTTTGTGTTAGCTCCGCAGTTCGAGCGATCAATTTAATGGTACAGTGCAAATATAACCAGGACTTGGAAATTTACAATTTAAGGATCATTTCGAAGTAATTAAGACTAGTATACGAGAATATACAACTTACAATTAATAAATATAAGAAATGTATAACTATTCAATAACACTTCTTGAACTAAAGAGATTAAAAAAATTGCTACTGCGACTAATAGACAGGTGATCGAAGTTACTTCTGGAACAAAAGCGACTAAATTAGAACAGCGTACTCGCACCGACGTGGATGGACAGGCATTACTTAAGACAGTGATTCTCAACCACTTTGCCGCGAAAGTTTTGAAGTGTGCCGCCAAATTTTAGAAATGCATACAATAAAAATTATACAATATATTAAATTTAGAAGACGATATGAGAGTAGCGTAATCATTTATATGACCAAATATAAACGAAATTATCAAAAAACATCGAGCTCAAATTTCTCATTAAAAGTATTTTTATTATTAACTTGTAATTAATCCCTTATTACACATATACTGTTGTTTTTGTAGTACACATTTATTTTATATTGAAAATAAGCAAACTATTTTACACAATGTATTATGGATAAGTAAAACAACTTTTAAACTTATCTTATTACTAGTGTACCGCCAAATTTTGAAATTGTTAAAAGTGTGCCGCGTCAAAAAGAAAAAAGAAAGAAAAAAAAAGAGAATCACTGACTTCTAAAATTCTACGTCAGAATAACAGATGCTCCATTTTTTATATCTCAAATTTTACTTTAAAATTCCAAATTTAACTGAAACAACAGAATCTATAAAAGATTTTTTGATTCTCTTTCTAAGAATAGATTTACAATGAAACATTCAAATTCTTAAAATGTTATAAACTTGCAAAGTGTTCTTTTTATATATTTGTTGTTAATATTAACAAATATGGAGAGTCCAGGTGTGCCAAAAAAGTCGAGCACATATGTTCGAGAAGGTTACAACAGTACATTGTCTTAACAGATGTAGGCGATTTATTAACTCTTGACTTTATCGCTGTGTTCAGAGTTATGTCATCAAATATTTCACTGCTTATTGAATAATACAAAACCAAAAACACGAAATATATTTTTACCAAAATTAAGTCATGGTGAGAAAGCAAAAAGTATGCTATCACGTTTTAAATTTGAAAAGAGTATTTACAATTTTTAATGGGTACTTTAGTTCTAGTTTGCACAGGTAGATAAGATAAATGAGTCAATAACCTTCTTGTAAGTAGAAAATGTAACAACCTCTAGTAGTCTTCGTTTAATGAAGTTCTCAGTCAACTTTTGCCTTACTTCGGAAGTATCTGCTTCGACACCTCCGAAGCTGGGCAACTGAAGGTATGCTGTGCAATAATTTTTTCTTTTACAATGCACAGCGAAGACCAAGGTCTATTTCGACCATTCCAATACGGTGGAAGTGGTTCTGTAGATAGCCATCACCAGTCCATAAACCAGCAACAGCCTCAACTACTTGTAAACCCAGAGAGCCCAAAGCCCTGTCTTAGACTTACCTTTCCCCAGGGACAAAGATTGTCTCAGTCTCCCAATGTGCTCTTTAAATAGGGGCCCTGATAGTATACTAAGAGGTAGTCAATGAAAACATAACTTAACCCTCCATCGGGCGAGATAGGTTTGAAACACCATAGGGCGCAACTAATCTGTGAGATTAATGACCCAATAGCTGTTCATTTCATCAAAAATGTTTTTGATAAACGTATGAACAATTTCAGTTTAAGTTTTTCTTTTTTAAAAAAAAAACTCGTAAAGTGGAACAGAACATTAATGTGAATAGAAAAATCAGTCATCTCTAATTTTGAGGTGCACATTTATGAATGAATGGGTGAGATGGTTTATTAGCATTATCCAAGAAATGTTTTACGCATTGATGCCCGCCTATGTTCAGAAGAGCGAAAGAATGACCAAGAACCAACTCCGAACGTTTCTGTCGACGTTGTTACCAACTTTACCAGGCAAACGCCATAAAATATTATGGCTCCCTCGTAGGCGCACTAGAAGTAGGTTTTTTACCCGACAATTTGGTTACTTTATCTGTTCATACGCACTCAAAAACATCCGCATCTTGATCTTCTAAAAATGAAAAAAAAAGCTTGTTTAGTGTCCGAATCCCTTGCTCTTTCTTCTATTCAATATTATTCAACAAAAGACACTCGTTGCAAAAATAGTCAATAAGTAGAAAACTGTCTTTTAAATGACAGTTATACCTAAAGAATAAGACCATCGGGCGCAACTATGTGACAGATTATGCGGACGCTAATAACACCAGATAACTCAGAGTAAAACACCGACAAGCCGTTTGGTTAGAAGAAGGCAAAAGAGGAAGCTACTGAGGGCCATGGCTCATTCTAAGAAATACCTGAATTGCTATCAACAAGAAAATGCCCTCTTCATTTCACAGATAAAATGCGCTTGATGGAGGTTTAAAGTTGGTGCTAAGCTGCACCGATTTACGTCAGTTGTGTCTGTCTACCTTTGCCTGCAATTGCAGACTGTGATCATCATTATCCCTAAATTTCAAGACTTTATAATTGCAGTAATGAGGTGAATGACTAAGGCAACGAGAGTGGCTTTGGAGGCAGAGAGAAACTATTTTACTATTTTTGCAGGCCCGTCTCTAACCGTTCGGCTACCGCAGCGCCTAACAAGTATCGCTTATATTAATTGAACTACGTTATTTAGAATCTGATTGGTAAAATCTTTTTTATCAGCTTATATCAGATAAAACTGAAACCCAAATACTAATAGAAAGATAGAACAAGTTTTCTTTAAGTTTAGGCTTGCCAGCATGGTTACCAACTATATAATGTTGGTAAGAATGAAATGTAACCAATATAATCCGAATTTGGAGAAAATTTGCGAGTTATAACTTTGAGAATAGCAGTAAGAGGAAGTAGAGGGCGTGTTCTCTGTCTCAAGAGCCAGATAATGGACGGAACCTCAGCCGTGTCACGGAAATCAAGATTTGGCAGGTTCATACCAAAACTATACTTACTATAGTAGCTAATTGTCCTGATTACTGTACTCAGGCCGTTAATTATTACTCAGATATAAATCAAAATATCATGGATTCAATTACTGATCAGGATTCTATTTCATTTAACTACTTTTTTTTAACAATTTTGACGACACCATAGTAAATTGGATAATACACCGATCGTCCACTTTAGTGAACATCACTGATTCTCCAGGAAGTATCATTGTCGGTTCGGCATTCCTCAAATGGGACTAAAAAACTCGGAATCAGCGATGATTAATTAATAAACCCTTCTTTCTATTTGTTTATGGCAGCAAAATCTTTTAACACATTTGTCCACATGAGGAAACATTTTTTAAAACCAGCCGAACAAATAAAGATTCCTTGTCTTACGTTCTCAAAAACCAAACCAATAACAATTATGATGGCGCCTGACAGACAAAATACTGGACCATCAACGTGACATTAACTTATTTTCAAATAAATAAAACAAAAAGAACATTCATTTAAATGGCTTCAGCCTAAATTTTCAAAATAAACTAGATAGCGTCACTTTCTCGCTCTCCAACAGTGAAATATGTCTGGCGATTAAGTTAAATTCTTTAACAATTGCATAATCAGTTAAGTACTTGACATTTTGTAGAAGAAATGCCGGTTTCTCCTCTTTTCCCTCCCAATTCACAGGGGGCTGCCTAATAGCCACAGAACCTATAAAAATGGAGATAGATATTTAAAACTAACAACAAAGAATATAAATAACAAAAAGGAAATAAAGAAATAATAGTCTATAAGTCGAAAGCTATAAATGATTTCTTTAAAAAGTGTTTCTTTAATTATTGACGATAATAACCCTTTATTATACCAAACAGGAGGTAATTATTTCTTAATTTCATAGAAATTAAGGTTGGCTTGGTAAAGGACCAAATTCTTGAACGACGAGTAGCAGATGTTCAGTATGACCTTCACGAAATTGTCTGTTTAGTGTTCAATAAAACACACAAGAAGTTTTTGATAAAAATCTTGGTTTAGAAGACCATTTGCTTGAATGGTATACAAATCAAATCAAAGAAAAAACTAAGGACAGATTTTTGGGTCTTTCAGTGAGAATGCATAATTTCTTTTACTCCAATCATCAACACAATTCATGTTGAAAGACTTTATTTCAACTGTAATCTGTAATTTCATTTTCAGCAGTACTCCTAAGATACTAGCCCGTTCTTTTCAAAATTGTGACAGCTAAAATCGATTAAATGATATATCGTATGCCTAAAAGCCTTTTCACAAATCTGCCTGAGGGGAAAAGTGGCCAGTGTTCAGCAACGATTCTATCTAAAAAAAAGAGGCTCCCTCCCGAAGAATTTCCCGACTAGTTTCACTTAAGAGTGTAGCGTCCCTGTGAATAGTATCCGCATACGTTGCAATTTCCAATATCACCCTTTCTACATACAGAGAAAACTATGCAGAAAATAGTTGTGACATCACTTCCGTGACCACAGCCTACTTGATACGTTCTTCAAAAGACTCTTTTTCATAAACGAAGAAAGATATTAAAATAAATTTTGAAACAACCTAAAGAATTTAAGAACTGATCAATTAATAGACATTTGGTCTTTGTTATAAATATACATCGTGATAGTTGGCTAAGGCTAAAATAAAAATACAATTTCCCTTCAACTAATTGATGGTGAGTTGCTTGAGCCTGTTAGCATTAGGTAGGATAGTGTCCTCCTTCAGGAAACGCAAATGAAGTTTTTAAAAAGGATTAAAATAACTACCAATTGGTAGTCGATATTACATAGCTATTCGATAGCCAGGCAAAAAGTTTGTGGTGTTTATGAAAGACGAGATAAAGACTAACTGAGAGAGAATGAAGCGCACAGAATCAAAACAGTAAACGTAATTCTCTAAACATAATTCCCATAAAAATTATAATTAAAAACAAAGCAGATATTAAATATCTACAAATTTAAGTTAACATTTTATTTCCTCTACCTTCTTTCAAGAAGAAATATCCCTTCAATTTTCCAGGTAGTTTGCTTTTTTGCTCTTACAAAATAAAATTAAAACAAAGGGCACATTTGGAAGTGGATCCTACGACAGTGTAGGTTTTAGCCGCCATCGCTCTGCTATCTCTGCTAGTTGTTGTCCAAGAGTCTCGCTAATGTGAGTTCTCCAAAAGTACGCATGTATAAGGCTTTTTACTTGTGGTTACTCCCAGCTCCCAGAGGATCTGTTCATTCCTGTATGGGATTCCAATGCGATATGCACCAATTTTATTTAGTATAAGTTACAACTTATCCATTGCAGTCTTACTACCACCCATCGACCAGGTAAGTCAGGTAAGTTCTTCTGTATAGATGAATACATAAATCTAGAGTCTAGAGGAAGGAGATTTCATAGGGTACCTGTCTGCTAATTAGAGGATGGAGTTGGCTGAGAGTTTGGTAGGTCTGTCTTCATTTCAAGTGTAATTTTTTGAATCCAGATTAGTCTCAATAACTGAAAATTACTACTGCAAAGTTTTATTTTTTCAGTAACTCATCCGATACTTGGCGTTTTTAAATAAAGGCATATGGCTTAGAAGCGTTGTTTCCTGTTTTGAACCAACTATCGAAATATTAGGGAAACTAATATTATTGTAAGTGTATGTTTCTACAAACGTATTTTTGCTTTTTTTTTTTTTGTTCAGTTTCAATTTTCACTTGAATCGATTACGAACAAGTTGCAAACCAAGTTCCATCAGAATAACGTCAATTTACTATATCTCTTATACTGGCAAGCAAGAAGAAGTGTTTACACTACAAAGACGCTAGTGCTTATGACCAGGTCGGTGGCTTACAGACTCCTAGGGCGAGAGAATCTAAAACTAGGTAGCTTTGTACACTTTTCTATAGACCTTGCATGAGGTTTAATGAAGCTAACTGTTGGTGTTGCAAAGATAGACGATTTGAAGATACTCCCTGAAGAAATGGCAACTGCAGTTTCTCTGATGAACTCATGAAGATTGAGCGTTGTATTGTATTCATATCTCCCGATGTATTATTACTTATCACTGATGTATTAATTTCCTGATTATTCACTGATAAGTTGCACAGTTGATAAATAGAATCACCTGTCTAATTTATCTTTCATTATAAATAAACAATTACCTCAGCTATTTATATTATTTCAGATCAAGTATTTTTCATTTCATTTCCTCCGGAACCGTATAATTCTCCGTTAAATGTTTCTTCTTGCAAGATCGGACTAGGAAGATAAAAAAAACAAAACAATAGAAGTAAATGAACGGATTGGTTAGCTGAGTTACTGTGGAAGCCTTCTATAATCTTGAAGACATTAAAAGAAAACCACAAGAACAATTTCTTCCATTGAATGGAAACCCTCTCCATCGGACCGTTACTCAGGTTGCCAAGTTTGTTTCCCTGCCATGACCTTTCTCCTCCTCTACCACTCTTCAGATCCTCACAGTCTCTTCCACCTTGTGTCTACATTATCATAATCATTATGACCTGAATTTTCTTGTAAACAGCGTTATTTGTTTTCTGTCTAGTTTTTGGCAGGCTGTAGGAGGAAAAAATCATTTATTTCGTTTGTTTTTATCATTTATTGTTCGTAAAGGAACTTAATTCTATCCATTACCTCATTGAAAGCTTCTCTACCAACCGAGCTCATTACTAGTAATGGGACGTTTACTGTTATTTTCTGACTAAAAATAATTAGTATTTATTGAAAGTTATGCAGCATCAAAATCATCCATAATCAGGAAGTAATTAGTTTTAGTAATTTTTACTAGAAATTCACGTTTTGATCATTTTATTTTTTGAATAAATGTTCAATTTGTTTTTGTTGCATGAGCAACTCTACCAAGATTGGTGATTCGTAATAAGAAAACATACACTATGGTGAACATCTCGTAACTTTCTGTTTGGTTGAATGAACACATTTGTATTACTAATCGAATATCAATATTTATAAGTCAAGGATTGAAGAAGTTTACTTCAACAAGGCTTCCCTCGATGACAGTGGGCAATTTATTGAAATATTCAGTGACGGAAATAAAATTATTAATTTCTGGTTATTATTTTAAATACTAAAATAAAAGAAAGTAAAAAATACTAAAACGGAATACCAAGTTTGACGTTCAGCGATATTTCGCGATATTCTGTTAAAACACATACCCTCTTGGTCTAAGCGCTATAACCATTTATCATCGCTCTCATAAGATTTCAAATCTTTCAGACCAAGTTTTTGTTTTTGAGTTAAGCTGGAGTACATTGATAGAGGTAAAGTGCCCAAATTTCGCCCCCCTTAAGTATATCGAATTTTATTCTAAAATAAAAACTTTATTTTACGCACCACTTCGTGGTGTTCCTGGTGCCGGTGGACAAATGGTGGGAGAAGTTGGGACCCTCTGCCGCAAGTGTGGCAGGGAGACGGAAACTCCAGCTCATGTGCTGGGAAAATGCCCTTTTAACTCCCTCCTTATCACTCGGCGCCACCATAAGGTCAAGCACGAGCTAATTCGGCTCCTAAGGGAAAAAGGATATACATGCTTTGAGGAAGTTTATTGCATCGACTCAGCGGGATCGACGAGGTACGCTGATATAGTCGCCCTTCATGACCGCGACAGATCGGCCCTAGTCCTCGACCCGACCGTGAGATTCGAGAGCAATGACCCGGACCAGGCGGAGAAAGTGGACTTGGAAAAAAAAGGTATATATGAGAGTTGTGTCCCCTTCTTGAAAGAGAGGTTCCATGACTTCGGTGACCGAGAGTTTCGGGTTCGGGGTCTCTGGTTCGGTGCCAGAGGTGTCATCCCTAAGCTGACTTTCAGCTTCCTTCAGGAGCTAGGGATTGATCTGAGGGAATTGGAAGCCTTGGCGGAGTCTATCAATCATTGTGGACTCGATTGGCATTATCCACCACCACATCTACGGGGCATGAGTTTGATTGTTCTGCCCGCTTATTTGTTGGTATTGTATGATTATGATATGTTGTTATTCTGATTTGGATGTTTCTGTTGCTGGTTTGGTTTATTTTATTTTGTTGACATATTGTATTAGTGTTAGGAACGATTTTCGTTTTTCTTTTTTTTGCCTGACGAATTGAGGATCTCTCAATGGTGTAGTATTGGTGTTGACTTCTTTCTTTTTTTTCCACTTTGTCTATATATCTTGATTGACTGATTGGTACGCTGTGTGTCTAGCAACCCGATCTATTTGGGCAGCACCCTTTGTTTTGCAAATATTTGCAAATACCTTAGAGATTCAGTTGGTGATTTTTGCAATAATATTGTTTAAAAAAATCATACAAGAAACGCAAAAAATATAATTTAAAAAAAGTACACTTTTAGTTGTTTAAAAAAAGGGTTTTTAAATTCGTCCCCTCGGACACACGTAAAAAAAAAAATGAAATATTAAGTAATAAAGAATATTGTGTTTTTTATAATACTACGATATTGATACACAAATCTCAAATAAGATGAAAAGTCCAAAATCTGAACAAAACTGGCATGTCTTTTGTTTGAGAAATAGCCGTACTCATTTTCAAACCGCTTTTTGATTTGTTGCAGAAAAAAAGATGAGAAAAATAGTTCTTCTTAGCTAACTGAAACGCCTTACGAGGCAAGTCTCCGACAGTTAACACGTAAAAGTTTTTTCTATTGTCAGGCAGTATTCTGCAAGAATTTGCTCGATGACTTTGGGCAGAACTGTTGGTCGGCCAATATTCTATTAACCATATCCTCTGGTTCTAATGAGGATTTGACGCTGATCCTTCATCGTTGCTCTTGGAACTTGGAATGTCTTTGCTGCCGTTTTGTATCCCATTTCTTTTTTTTCTCACCGCCTTCGCTGCTTCTACAATTGTCTTAGCATTTCATTACTTACGTTTTGCCATCTAAATCGAAAGCAAATAATCAACTGTTTTCTATATCTTTTTCAAATGTGAAATAAAAATAATGTATACTTAAAAATAAGACTACTTAAGGGGACGGAATTAGGAACAATTTCATTTTTAAGATGGCTACCATTAAAAAAACAACACATGAATTAACTGGCGTTTCGTTGAAGAATTTAAAAATAAAGACAATATGTGACATGCCCTAAGCAACATTAACATTTTAACAATCCTTTAAAAGACTGGAATACGTTTTGAAACAACTTATTATGACTAAAAATATAACACTTCAAAACTCGGCTGGACATGTACCGTACCCCGAGTTGACGTTTCCAAACGATTACTGTTGCCTCAATGTAGCTTTCTTAAAATTGCCATTAGTGTGCAAATACTTGGCGATTGTTTTAAATAGGGGGACGAAATTAGGCGCAGGGACGAAATTTGGGCACTTTACCCTATATCAACCAATATGTAGTTTATAAAAATCATTTTTTGGATTTAAGGAACCTTAGAACTTATATTCTCCGGAGAAAAATCTACAGAATTGCAATCTCTTTCGGAAAGGTAAGTAATAAACATGTCTCTTTAAAGACATTCAACTTATGCAAATTGAAAAAAATGGCTGCCTTAAAAATTCTTTCTTGAATCTGATATAAAAGCCCATTTATAATGTAAACCACATATTTAAATAGTATTTGTGTGTGATTATGTATTTAAAAGATACACTCTGCATGCCCTGCATAATTGCTTTTATTTTATACGTTTGTATTCGATGTTGTTTGTAACAAGATTTCTTTAATTAAAGACCACATTCCAAGTTAGTTGGAGAAATTACGAGCATAAGTCTAGAGCGTAGAACATGTTGGCTAACGTGGCGCTCTTTGTGCCGCCGTCAAACCTTCGCGGAATGTAAAATAGCCATCTTTAATTTTCAACAGTTTTTCACTATCTTTAAAAGAATTTGTAAAATTTCCCTTAGTTTTATCTTTTAGTAATTATCTTACGAAATACTCTTCCTGCGTCGGAGATTCCAGTACTTACAGATTGGCGTTCTGATGTCCCATGGTGAAAGATATCAATCCTGGATCCTGTGAAGAAGTTGAGGGCCCACCGTTAAACAAGGCACTTCTGAGTGCTTTCTTATGGCTACTCTAAGTAAAAATGATAAATAAGACAAGCCGAGAAAAAGACAAATATCCAATCTCGGGCTAAAACCAAGTTCATTCTGCAGATTCTAGTTCATTTATAGATGACCTAACAAATCGTTGACACAGTCATCCACAGTCAACCTGCTCCAAAGATCTTGACTTTCAGCTCCTCTAACCCTCAAAGAGTGATTTTTATGGTTTTTTTCTCAGAAGCTCTACAAAGAGTACGTCATGAGTTCAACTTTTTAGGGTTGCCTTCTTGAACCTTTGAGTTGACTATTCTTTAAAGTAACAATACTACATCCACGTGACAGTTAAGAGACGAAATAATTAGCCAAATTTCCAACTCTGTGAGGACTTGAGGGTCTCAGTAGGAGATATCCAACAATTTAATCCGGATAAAAGCAAGCTATAATAGTCACCAATAATTTATAAATTATTTGCGATTACTTTTATCGTGTGAAACCATCAATTGACCTTAAAAAAGTTCTCTATATTAATGGCTCTTTTAAACCTTAACTATCTGAAACCTTACCTATAAAAATAGGACTTCCGCTGTTCTAACGTACCTGAAACAAAAAAAAAGATGTATAAATAAATTATGAGATATCGAATGTTAATGAAACTATTAAACAGAGCAATTTATAGACAATACAACTGCGATTTTTTATATTAAAAAAGCAACCCCGACTGCTGAAAATATAGTTGGGTCCGAGATGCTGGATGATAGCTTAACGAGCATGTTTTTTTTGTTTCTCCTGACCAGTTTCGGATTTTTGTCCATCATAAAGTTCATTCATCAGTTTGAAGGGGAGAATTTTAGAGAAACGTTGTCAGCAAGTTAGTGTGTGAAACAAAGTTGAAGTCAAATTCTCACTGATGGCAGATAAAAATCCGAAAACAATATCAGATACAATAACATGCGTACAACGATGTATAAAATTAACGATTATCCATCAAATTTACTGTATTTTCATGTCAATGCCTTTGGGGTGAAATAAATGGTTATTAACGAAATCCATTCATTGGTTTAACACAATTTCAGGTAAGCGATGGGGTTTCGAAACAAAGGCTATTTTATCTTCGTGTAGAAACTCGAAACAAATCATTGACACAGTCTTCCACGGGCAACATGCTCCAACCAGAGATCTTGATTTTCGGTACCTCTAATCCTCAACGAGTGATTTTTATTTCCTTTTCTTCTCAGAAGCTCTACAAAGAGTACGTCATGAGTTCAACCTTTTTTAGGCTTGCTTTCTTGAAGCTTAGAGTTGACTACCCTTTAAAGTAACAATTCTACATCCATGTATCAGTCAAGAGACGTTGACACAGTCTCTGTCTCTCTAGAAAGAGGCAAACTAAGGGCCATCAACAACATATTTAAACTAATGCATGATTATAATTAGCTGTTATAATGATATTATGTTCATCAGGTGGAAGGAGTCACTCGTTTTGAGCCATACATTGAGTTCTGCCTTTTACTCTTTAAAATTTGGTCCAACTATGACTAATTTCAGATAATTAATCAAAATGAGTAGGTGAAGTGTTCTGCATAAAGGATAACCAAATCATGGAAATCGAAAGCTGGGCTACAGAAAATACTAAAAACAAAATATGATTGCTTTGCATGCTTTTTCCGAACAAGTTCCGAACTTGGCAATATTGTACAAGTGTTAATTTCGACTAGATTCCGATTATTGTACAGAGTGGCGAAATTTATGTCTCTCAAAGGCTAAAAATATTTTTACACTTTTTTACTAAGTGAAATTCCAAACCAACTTGGAATCCTCACATCAGACTGAAAATAATAGAATGCAAGAAAAGTGTGATATCAATAGCAATATCTAAAAACGATCTAAAGTTACATTCCAAAACTATCTTTGTGCAAAACGTTCGTCTTATATGGACCAACGGTCTAGAAGTGCAGGGTACCGCCTAGTCTTCAAAAGCAATTATTCACACAAAATATTTATCCACTTGTGTATTGTATTTTATAAATCCAATAATACAGAGGGAGTAATCTATATTATATCAATCAGATAGAATATTTACAAATTACAATAAAGTACGCATTCATGGGATTCAATACATTCATTATTTGATTCACGCCATGCAGAAGAACATTTATTAACATCTTATAACAAAAACAACTATAAAAAGACATCCATTCAGTAACCCAACTGTTTTATCTAAAATTGAACACTAAGCATTCCAATCTTCACCGAATCTAATCTTACAATCCAAAATCTTACAAAGAAACACAGAAACTTCTAACAAAACCCTAGATAATGACCCATCCAATCTCTTTATTATCAGATCTGATTAAATTCTGCTAACAAAGATTCCATAATTTCTTATCCCATTAATACACAGTTCTCAGGTTCAACAGCTTCAGTTTAAAAATTTATTCTTGTTCACGTATCCTTTGAAGAAAATGACTATTATTTGGACTTCTCTTTTTGTTACAATCAAAACTAAATGTACAACTTACCTTTTGATACGACTTTAAACCCACGTAGCAAAACAAAAAATAATAATAAAATGAAATGAGCAAAAAAAAAATTTTTAATGATGAAAAAAGAAGGAGACTGAAACTAATTTGCATGTTTTGCACCTTGAAAAATGCTGAATGGGCTAGTTAATCTTCCAATCTCAACTTCTAATTATTAATAGAATAGAATTGATATTTTATTATTATTTTTCCCAATCGGTTGCAGTATTTCTAGTTCTTTTTTTTCAAATCTCATAAAAGCAATTTATATCCCGGCAATTAGATGACAGTAAATGTATTAATGATAGTAATATAAACGGGCAATTAAATAGTTTTATTCGAACGTGCCCATGTCAGACGAAGTGGTTACAAAAAAAAAATTAACAAAGAAATGGCTATAAGACAAAATTTTAAATAATGGCGGCACATTTATTATTAATTATAGAGTAGAGACATAATAAATTTTATTTATAATCAATATTGGCGAGTTTAAAACATGAATTTTATATCTTGATAAAGGTATTCTATTATTGGTTACTAAAAAAACCAGATTTGTCATTTATATAAAAGTTATAAGGAGGTGGTTTGCTTTAAAAAAAAAGTCCAGGAATCCAGCTGATAGCTTCTAAGTTTCGCGAACAGTAATTAACTTCCGAGTAAGAGTAATTTAGAAGTGATGCTGTATGAGACTAGTTGATAATTTATTGAACCAGCAGATTTTAAAGAAAAACTGTCGTTATAAATAGGAATAGTTCGTTGGTTTTTTTAATAAATTATTCAAAAACAGCTGGGTTTGCCATCTTGGAATTGCCAATTTGAACTTACGAGGGTCGTTTGAAAAGTCCGTGCAAAAATAAAAACTACTTAATTTTTTGGGGTAAACCTTTTTTTATTTTTCAACATAGTCTCCTTTCAGGCTTATACACTTCGTCCAACGCTGCTTTAGTTTGTTGATCCCTTCCGAATAATAGGATTTGTCCAAGTCTGAAAAATAGCTATTCGTTTCTGCAATCACCTCCTCGTTTGAATAAAATCTTTTTCCCGCCAGCCATTTCTTCATATTGGGGAACAAATAGTAGTCCGAGGGAGCCAAGTCTAGAGAATAGGGGGAATGTGAAACAAGTTGGAACCCTATTTCCATTAATTTTGCGACCACAACTGCTGAGGTGTGAGCTGGTGCGTTGTCGTGATGGAAAAGGACTTTTTTGTGGGCCAATCGTGGGCGTTTTTCTTGCAGCTCGGTTTTCAAACGGTCCAATAACGATGAATAATATGCACCTGTAATAGTTTTACCCTTTTCCAGATAGTCGATGAGGATTATTCCTTGCGAATCCCAAAAGACAGTCGCCATAATCTTTCCGGCCGAAGGAATGGTCGCCTTTTTTGGCGCAGATTTCCCCTTGGTAACCCATTGTTTAGACTGTTCTTTGGTCTCAGGAGTGTAGTGATGTATCCATGTTTCATCCACAGTGACGAAACGACGCTTAAAGTCCTGCGGATTCTTCTGGAACAGCTGCAAACCGTCCTTGCAACACTTCACACGATTTCGTTTTTGGTCAAGCGTGAGCAATCGCGGCACCCATCTTGCGGATAGCTTTGTCATGTCCAAATGTTGATGCAAAATATTATGTACCCGTTCATTCGAGATGCCCACAGCACTAGCGATCTCACGCACCTTCACTCTTCTGTCATCCATCACCATATCATGGATTTTATCAATGATTTCTGGAGTAGTAACCTCAACAGGGCGTCCAGAACGTTCAGCGTCACTTGTGCCCATATGGCCACTCCGAAAATTTTGAAACCACTTATAAACTCTTCTAATCGAAGGTGCAGAGTCACCATAATGTTTATCAAGCTTCTCTTTAGTCTCCTGAGGCGTTTTGCCTTTCATAAAGTAGTGTTTAATCAACACACGAAATTCTTTTTCGTCCATTTTTTGAAAATCACTCGACTTCCTCGATTCAAACGAATGCCAAACACAAAGAAATAGACCGATCTGGCTGAAACTTGGTGTGTGTTCTTCCAAGAGATGCTACTAACTAAACATAACCTCGATACGCGCCAGTGATGCTATCTCTCTGACTTTGCACGGACTTTTCAAACGACCCTCGTAGTTAGCTCTAGCTGGGCCTGTTTTTGAAACTCTTTTTCTTTGCTGACGATTTTCCACTATCTCGCATAAGCCGCTGACGTCCTGTCCAAGCTGGCCGAAAAGAGAATCCATTTTAAGTATCTGAGCTTTTTGTTTGTTGAATACCATTTAAGAAGAACCTGTATTGGAAGTATAAAAAAGGGGAGCGATCAGAAAATAGCATAAAGGTAGAGTGCAAATATTCAATATAATACAGCCTCCACTTGCAATGAATAAATAATTGCACTCAAGGCCATAAGATTATTAATTGCACACACGCTGTAGTCAATGCATAATTATGCATGAAATAACACAACCGCTGCCAAAGATGGAGCTCTATATTTAGTTTAGTTAGATATTATTTGACTTCAATTAATTTAACAAAGTTAAAGTGCAAACTTCAAATAAAGTTTAAAAAAAGAAGATAATAATGGGTAAAAGATTTATTCATTGACATTGATGGATTTCCCAAGGTTTAGTGAGAAGTAAAATTGTGGTAAAAAAATGTGGAAATATTTTTCTTATCCGTAAACCAATAAAATGTTTAACTTCAGTTACTAAGAATTTTCTTTCGGATACCATCTTTCCGGACAAAGAACCATCACTTTTATTTGAAATTATTTTCCTAAAATGATTTTAATTGCGGGTTCTGTGATGTCATTTTTTAGTAAACTTAGTATAAAGGTACAACGTTTTTATCTGATTAATTTTTTTTTTCTGAAAAACGTAGTATTTGGCATTTTGAGGGATGATAACGTTTCTAAAAGTCAACAACTCGACAACTCAATTGAAAGAATATTGTGAGGTGGTCCTACCCGTTCAAAGTATAAGGTTTCTTCTCTGATTTTCTCTCACAGTAGACCAGCTGAACAACATCTGAAGATGGGTATAAATCTGAATCTAATCAGAAATATAAAAATGTGCGCGTACTGCAGTCAGATGATCAGCGATATTATCCAGCTCTGCGGAAATTTTTATGAATTATAAACAAAAAATTGTTCTTCAATTAGAATTAAGTGAAAAAAAAGCCTTTTCCTGGGACTTCCTTCTTCTTTGCTTCTTCCAGGTGTCCCTCCAACAATTTTTGAACGAGTCAAAGAATCCTTTATTCTTACAATGTGTCCGTAACCATCTCTACCTTCCTCTTCTTAATCAGTCTACCAAATCACGCTCCTTGGTAGTTATTTTAATTCCTCATATTTCTTTAACCTGATCTATTTCCCTATCTTAATGGTGTCAAAGATTTTTCGAAGGATCTTACTATACTCTAAACATTTAAAAGTCGTTCATAATCTTTTGTGAGAAACTATGTCATAGGGGGGTTCAATATAGTTTTGTGAACTGCCAACATTGTCATAAACGATGGCTCGCTAAAAGTGAACACAATTTTTAGCGTCTAGAAAAACTGGCTAATATTATTCTTAATGAATATATATTGGTTTAGTGACCGTAAAATATTAAATTAAGGATTCAAATTGGCGGGGAATCGGTCCAAATAAAAACAACTCGACTTTTTGCCAACGTTTCGACAAATATACGAATTGCCTTCTTCAGGGCGTGGCTATGAAACAGTTTTCTGTAACCCAACCAACCCGCATAGCCACGCCCTGAAGAAGGCAATACATATGTCGAAACGTTGGCAAAAAGACGAGTGGTCGTTTTTATTTGGACCGATTCCTCGCCAATTTGATTCCTTAATTATTCTTAATAGAAAAATTAGATGTAACTAATAAAATTCGTAATAAACGATGTTGTGAATAGTTGAAGAACTTCTTTTAAACAATAGACGTTGACATTAAGAAAAATGGAAATGAAAAACTTTGGGTAAAGAAAAGAATGTAAATTTAGAAAAGATCAAGTAGTGCAATAACGCCGAGCATGTAACGAGTAGAAGAAGGACTGGCTAATAAAAGTCATGGTAGATTTACTAGCATTGTAAATTATATATATTACAGAAAGGTCAAGATAAGAAATTTTAACTAAGACTTCAACAGAATCCTGCTCACATAATCGTAAAAGTGAAAAGAAGAATTAGCGCATTGAATAACACACTATAATCAGAACGAGGGAGTGTCCACTAACAAAATGGAATGTATGTAAAAATTACGAATCAAAAGTAATCATACAAGATCGAAAATTAGCCTGGGTTAAAGATGCAACAAAAATGGTAGGGAGTGAACGGACAACTAACAATTAACTGCCGAGGCAAGTCTTTTCAAACTGCATAATAGTAACTCGCCAATTAAAAGTGATCGCTTCATTTAACTCAATTGTTATTTTCACTTACCCTTTGTGGTAGAACATTTTGTAATCTTTCTGATATTTGGTTTTGAGTTTTAAATAATATTTAAAGTTTTAAGTAACCTATAAATATGAAACAGTTGTTTTTACAAATTCTGTTTTTACAGCAGACAGCCATAACTTCGCGGAAAGTAACCGGAAGTTCAAAGTTAAGGTATAGAATCGGTAGCACTGGTACTACGATCTGAATGCCCAGATTGGGGCTAGAAGGGTCGTGTATATTTCCTCTTGGTACAGGAGGGTGTATTTAGATCATTTGTCGAGTAGGCTTTCGATTATATAGTAATTTAAGTTATGTGCGTGACACTGTTCTTGTCACGGATGGAGAATCAAGTAAGACACTGGTCGAAGCACAGTTCGAAATACTGCACTTAAGCTTTCGCAATAATATCTGGGATAGATTAGAGGGAGTAATTTAGGTTTGAGGATGAAAGTTATGTAGTGTGGATTTGCACTCGTCAATATTTATTCTCGATTTTCGAAACCAGGGTTCGCTGATAGATGAATCGGATAGCATCTACGGATTCTTAATTATCGGATTCGTTAGCCGCATCGTCAGCGAGCGAATAAATTGATTGTTGTCAAAGAAAGAAGAAATAGATGTAAACACGGTGTAAAAGGAGGCGTCGAGCGTACTCTTTATAAAGAAAAACGGGAAGAAAGCTTTGGGTAACTGGGAAGAAGCGATATGGAAGGTGGGATTTTAGTGGATAGGTACGATAGGAATCAAGGGGTTTAAGCTTAAGCATAAAGCTTTATTGATAGTCTATGTTGAGTGGGTCTACACAAGGGATGGTGTCCACTCAAAAAATAGTGTCTTCTTAAGGGATACTGTCTACTTAAGAGATTTTTTTTTGGCATTGGCTTTCGCCATACACCCACCATCGTCTATGTATACAGCCAGCATCGTCTAGGTGCTTATCACTAGAATATCACTCACTCTCCATTCTTACTTATAAATACATTCGCTTCACACATTCATCCCTCTACTATATCCAACTATTTACATAAACTTCAGCTAATGGATGGATCAGTTACTCTGTGTTCCTGCCATCCTTATAGCTTAACCGAAATTAAAATCACGTAATGCTTCTGTAATAATTTTCTTCCATTCATTCTATAACTTTTAAATACATTCATATTTCATTACTAACTCTGCTATAGACTTAAGTACATAGATATTGGTGGAGAATATTATGTCTTCGTAGCGAAATAGTGCATCTAAATACCTGTATAAGTCGTCAAACATTCGTTTCCTTTCTACCACATAACGTGGACATATCATTATTATATGTTTGAAATCCTTCTTCTCATTGCAATCTACGCAGAGAGGAGAGGACCTTACTTAAGAGATAGATCTTCTCAAAGGATTGTATTTACTCAAGGGATGGTGTCCACTCAAATAATAGTGTCTTCTTAAGGGATGGTGTCTACTTAAGGGATAGTGTCTTTTTAAGAGATAGTTCTTCTCAAA
Source organism: Rhodnius prolixus (assembly GCF_049639745.1). NCBI lineage: Eukaryota > Metazoa > Arthropoda > Insecta > Hemiptera > Reduviidae > Rhodnius > Rhodnius prolixus. Next base: position 22,416,514 of record NW_027411592.1, read on the forward strand.
GAATGGTATTTACTCAAGGGATGATGTCTACTTGAAAGATAGTTTCTACTCAACAGATCGTGTCTACTCAAAGCGATGGCGTCTAAAACTGAGTTGACTTCATTATTATTTGAAATTTTCTCCAAAAGATGTCCGGTTTTCGCTCATCGAACAAACGTAGATCTATTTATTAGTTTTATATGAAATATTTTTCCCAGATAAATATTTTTTGATGCTTTAGAGGGTGAGTTGTGATTAAGATTTCCACAAAATGGCCATTCCATTTAAGGAACGGGATAATTAGCTGGATATTATTAAGAAGTCATATGTAAGTACAAGGGCAATCTTGAAGAAAAGCGGTTAACCAGAACGCAATGATTACAAAAAAGTATTCGCAATAAAGAAGGGTAAAATGTAATCTTCTTGATGAATCTCCTGCAAAGGAGAAGCAACAGTATTCAGTAAATAGTCTGAGACCATACCTATCTTATTTTAGACCTACACACACTGAATTCGCTCATTACTAAATTACATCTTTGCTATTTAATTAAGTAAGCTGAAGTAATCCACCATCTGACAATTGCATCAATTTCTAAAAATAAAATTCTTTTAAGATCCATTTCAGAGAGAGATAACATTCAATTGATCACAAAAGAAAGCTGCCTACTGTTTCTAGGATTAAAGTACGGTAGCGTACCACCAATAAATCATTGTCAAAAGTTTGTAAGAACTCATTTGCTATACAATGGTTATTAATGAGGTATTGTGTAATTAATAGAAAGGATATTGTATGGTGAATATGTTGTTAGTCTTTCATTTCCTTGATACAGTTCATTTTGAAAAGTTCAACGGGATTTCAGGCATGCCAATCAGGACATGTACACTCCAAGGACGACTTACTAATTGGTTGGTTTAAAGAACTAGAAACAAATATTGATTTATCCGCCTACAAACAAAACGAAATATATACATTTTGTTTAAATTGACAAAAGAGTTTTGGTTGCTGACGAAGCCCCGTATTTATTCGTTATTTTCCCTCTGACACCTAAAGTTTCTTGAGTCAAACCTTCTAGTCTTGGACTCTCCATTACCGCAAAACTTCATCGTCTGAAACTTTATATAACTTGAGTTGTGTTGAATTTGTTTTCAATTTATGAATTTCTAATTCATATTCTTAGCTTTTCGTCTGATTCTCCGTACTGTGAATGGAAAATAACACAAACAAAATGGGCCCAGTAACTGCGCGGCAATAACTTCCTCTGTAGGGGAGATGTAGAATGAGAGATACCTATCATTGCCCTCTTGTCCGTAACAACATTTTCATTAGCCGACAGCACCCACTTCTGTTTGTCATTTTATAGTAATAGCAACATAAGAAAATCTGATAATTCTAAATCTGAATTTAGAACTGAAATAATTTATTGATTGTACAGAAGATAGACCTTATTGTGGCGTCCTTGTAGGCATACCTTAACGAAATAGTGGAATTCCTCGTTATGGTGGATACAGAGAGAATGATGGACACAAACACAAGGGCTATTTGATAAGAACAAAAAACATCTTTTCCTGACTCAAAGCGGATATTGCCAGGAATACTCCAAATCTGCACGATTACAATACTTTATGCAGTAAAGAAAGAGAAAATAAAAAAGAAGATAATAATGATCCTGCCTACCAGCCTTGCCCTTTCCATGACCTAAGAACCCAAATCCTTTAAATCCGTGACCCAATGAAAATGACCACATTTCTTTCTTTAATAACAACAAAAGTTTACAGATATAAAAGTAACAAAAAAATCTTTGAAAAGTAGAAACCTGGGAGATTATTTGTGGAATATTACATCCTTCAAATGATGACCGTTCTGGGCTTTACATTCTTCCAATCGTTTAACGAAGTTTTTGAATACTTTCTTCAGCATGGAAGCCGAAATTTTTGCGAATTCGGCTCTAATCCTCGATTTTAATTTCTCTACATCACGGGGCTTGGTTTCATAAACACGACTTTTCAAATATCCCCACAGAAAAAAATCTGGAACCGTCAAATCTGGCGAGCGAGGCGGCCAAGCGAAATCTGAAGAACGTGACAATAAACAAATTCCAAACGTTTCTTTCAGCAACGCAAGTGTAAGAGTGGCGGTGTGACAAGTTGCCCCGTCTTGCTGGAACTAGGTTCGATTCAAACGACGTTTGCAGCGGAGTTGGGGGATGAGGAACGAGTTTAACATCTCCCTGTACCTCTCTCCATTGACGGTACCGTCGAAAAAATACGGTCCGATAATTCCCCACGACGCTACACCGTAACTCGTTGGCTATGTAATGGTTTTTCTTGAATGAATTGCGGATTACCACTTGCCCAGTATCGAAAGTTTTGTTTATTTACCGATCCAGAGAGTTCGAAATGAGCTTCATCGCTCATTAAAAGATTATTTAAATCAATCTCACCATCGTCCAATTTCTTTAACATGTTTTCGGCGAAAAGTAATCTCTGTCGGTAATCAGCTTCTTTCAACTCTTGAGTGATCATCAACTTATATGGATGGTGGTTCAAGTCTGAGGTTAGAATTCGACGCACAGATTCCCTTGATAACTTTAAAGAAGCTGCGTGACGGCGAGCGGAACGAGTTGGACTAATTTCTATTGCTTGGCAAACTTTTTCGATGTTTTCCGGTGTGCGAACTGTACTTTTGGACCTGGATGAATCTTATCAGTCGTCTTGCCACTTTCACGGAAGTTTTCAACCCACCTGAGGTTCGATTTTCGCGTAGGAACAGATTCATTACTTTTAACTGTTTACGAAACGCTCTATGAACTTTCACAACCGATTTATCTCGAAAATACGCTTCTACACAAAATGCTCGTTCTTTTGCAGTGTAACGTTCCATGATTACTAAAATGTTGATAACAGAAATCTCCCAGGTCTCTACTAACCATAGAGCGCGCGTTCGTCCCTGTAGCAGTGTTACCAACAGTTATTCAAAAAAGAAATCTGGTCATTTTCACTGGGTCACCCTGTATCTCCAAGGGAGACCAATAACTTTCCTATCTCTCTATCAATTGCTACCTAAACTAAATATTGGTAAACAAAAAACTTTCACATTAACGAAGTCCAAACAGAAGAAGAAATTAGATCAACTTTTAATAAACGAAATAGAACAGGAAATAAAATAATCTGAACTAAAGTAGGTAGTAAATAAGTAATCCGTATTAATAACGAGCTCACCAATATCATCTTTGTAAGTTCATTTTATAGTACTAGTTAAGGTTCAGATCTAGCAACTAGAAAAAAATGCATAAGATAGCCTAGTTCAGTTAGGTATAACGGTAGATTTACAGGGAAAAAGATGGCTCGGAGACAGATATTTATTTAACAGTAAATTTTTAAAACGTAATAATAAGTACCAATAATGGATAGCATCAGTGTTAATATAACTTTTTACGTATAGTTATTACTAAAAGAAGAACTATAACAACTATATTTAACTATGTCAATAAAGTTTAAGGGAATCACAATTAAATCTGTGAACCGTTGGTACACAGCAGGCCATTCGTTTATTTTAACGGGTCTCTCATGTGGTAAAATCTCTTTTTCATTATAATTTTAAATTATATAGCGGACATATTATAAAATAGTGCATCCATATGATACAACTAAGTGGGGGAACGATGTTGGATATTTTTTTAAGAAAATCAATTTCTATTGGCTGAGATTCTCACCAGTGGCAATCATTGCAATCCAATCATCGCTTTAAGAATTTAAACATAATTATAACTGTTCGAGAAGCACTCTGGTATTTTCTTGTCATTCCAATATTTCAAATTTAAACGCAAACTTGCAGCAAATTACATTCCCATTACAGGTAATCCTGAATTAAGTAACATGAGTTCAGCCTGTCATCAGATAGGTCCTATAAGTTAGGGGGTAAATTATCTTAGAGTTTATATTAACTGCTGAAGCCAGTCACGTAAATATACTACATCACTAAAATTTCATAGAACTTTTTCTAGAAATTTATAGTAAGACCGTAAATTAAAAAATCTGACAGTAGAGCCAAAAGTAAAAAATTAGAATGAGAAACTAAAAAATTATCAATTCTTTTAAACTATGCCATCGCAGAATGATCTAGTGTGTTTGAAAATAAACAAAATTCATCAACAATTTACAAACCAATTACCAAACAGATATGAGAAAAGTAAATGAACCAAAACAAATTTGTCAATTCCTCGGTTCATTAAAAAAATAATAATGACGAGATCAAAGATTATGAATAACGTTGTAGCTGATGAAGGTTGAAAAGTTGAAGAAAGAAAGGAAATAGAAATTACCACGGTAACAAGTCAGAATGAACAGCTTCAAACAGGATGTTATAAACACGATCAACGCGAGTATTACAACCAGTTTCAGTGTTAATTCTTGGTGTTGGTTATATCTCTCAGCCGGATAAAATATATAAAACTGTTATTTAGAAATTATTCTAATTCTAATTCATGCAGATAGCCTTAAGCTAGAACCAATTAATAGAATAAATGTGACTAGATTGTGTTAGAAAATTCTAGCGCACAATTTGCGATATTTCATTACGATATTAACAATCTACATACTATAGTTTACTAGATAAATGACTTTTCAAAAACTGAAAATAAAATAAAAAAATGGTTAAAAACGCGGAATTTTCATTAAATACATATTAGTCACCATTATCATAATAAATATACAAATATGAAACCTAACGACGTCACGTTGGTCGAGAGGTTAGAGGAAAGCCCCGCAAAGCTCTGATGTATTGTGGCAGTAAAATACGTTTAGTACATATATTCCACGACACCTAATGTGATATTTGGATGTAAAGCCTGCCTGAAAAATAGGTATTACTTCACACATCTTACAATTATGGCACTTCCGCCAATATCGATACTATAGGTAAATTTCCAAAATTTACTGCTTGTCCAAACACAGCAAACCAAAATGCTTCATCAATTAATTAAGCTACTTTCTGGCATTTTATAACTCATTTAGAGATTACACATTTAAGGCCTAAATAATAACCCGCCATTCGTTTAATTTTACCATGAATAAAGTAGACATTATACAAAGCATGTTTTTTTTAAGGCGCGTCAACATGTGAAGGCTGCAGTCATTGGAGCCCGGAGCTTTTTAAGTGCACTGCCGGCTGTCGGACAGTGTTCTCCCTTTACAGACAACACTGTCCATAACTGTGAGGTGTAATTAGCATTTTGGGCAATTTGATGAATTTTATAAAGTTGGCATTAGATAAAACAGCAAGATTTATAATCTTGCTGGTAACATTCTTAAGTGTATATTATGACTGTCACCAATAGAACATTGCCATTTATATCAGTTATAGAGAAAATTATTCTCTACATTTTAGTAAAGAATTCATTTAAATCGGAACAGAAAGAGAGATATTTAGGTTTGAAGTTTGAAGGGAAATGAAATCCTCCAAATTTTAATCTCTTATATCTCACAATGACTGGTAAATGTTTAAATAAAATCCAATATAAATCCAAATGTTTGTATATAAGAGAGGTCCCAAGAGTGGTTGCTTGCCAACAACTGGGGCAGAGACAGGCGAAGGAGTTCACCACGGGCTATTCGCCAAGGCTGACCGCAGAATTAATCTGTCAAGGCGGTGGGGCTACTATAAGGTTAATTGTAGGCCTATTAACTGGCCACTGCAGGCTTAGAAAACACATGCATCGCATGGGCACCTGGCAGATGATAGCCTTTGTAGGTTCTGTCAGGAGGAGGAGGAAACGGCACTGCACGTGCTGGGTCAGTGTGAGGGGCTGTGTGGCTAAGGATGTTACTTCTCGGGGAGGAAAAACCAAGGCCTGTGAGCTTTACCCAAGAGTCGCTCTCCAGCATTAAGAGTCTGAATAAACGGAGGGGTCTGGAGGGCAAGCTGTAGAGTGGGGGAGCCACAATAGATCCAAAGGGGTAGCAGTGGCGTAGGCCTTGGGCCACCCCATTAGAATCTTATCTTCTTGTATATAAGAATCAGTAAGAGTAAAATGAAGGGAATAAAATACTAAGGTGACCGACTAGGGTTCTCAATTATCTGAAATAAACCACAATACTAATTACAGCCGTAAACTGGGGTACCTATAGGAGGAGGACTAATGCAATAAACAGATGGGCGAAGGTCAAAATTCCACCAATAAGAGCGGCTAATCATACTACAGCTGTATTAGTTACTTTCCCTGCCACAAGTTCGAGTCCAACCACCAACACTGTACAACTACATAAAAAACTTCTTAATCACCATCTCGGTACAAAGAGATGACTGGAACTCCGTGTCTGTCTAATTGAACACATTACACGCCGTAAGATAGCGCAACGAATCTGGATTACAGCCAGGATGTGCCACAGATATGGGCCATGTCATTGATTAGGTGAGTTTGATCATCAGCCTGCTCCACTCTGCTCTCAGCTCACTACCACTTCTTTTATTAGCTCACTTATACCACTCTTATTACTAGTCATTACAAATATTATTTTATTTTTAATGACCCGTACTTACCCATAGCCTTTCACTTAAGACATAACCTTCTTCCAAGTTATTACATTCTATCACTCACAAATAATTAAAAAGCGAATGTTTAAACAGAATAAAGAAGTAAACGAGCTAAAAGGTCAGGTACGATTTGAAAGCAGTACCTTAATTAAGTCCATTAATTCTAGTCGTGTGTTGTTCTATAAAAAAAAAATCAAGCGATTTGCTTCAGATAAATGGCTGCTCTAAGTAAAGATTGATTTCTGTGAAAGAGGAGATGTTTTAATAGTTGACGTATATTTTTTTTTTTTTTTTGCTTCTACGACCTCGCAGACCTTGGAAAACCCGTTCCTAATTGGCCAATGAAGAAGTTTTCCCGTTACTGATCAAAAGATGCGTGCAAACTTTGAACTTATTCGTACTACACAATAATTTGTATGTAGAAAAGTAGGTACATAAGAAAGTAATTATATGAATAAATTAATCTAATAAAACAAAGCTACTTATCTTTTTACAGGCTGTTTACAGAAATAATAAATACCATTCGTTAGTTCTTTGGTCTTAGTAAGTCAACGTTCAATTAATATTCTCGAAAAATAAGACGTTAAGGACTTGGGTACAAAAAAGAGATTGAAGAGCTTTAAAATCAAAAATGAAATCTTCACAAAAAGGAAGAGAAATGAAACAAATATTACAATCAATTACTAAACAGAACATTACAAAACATATTCACTAATTTTAAAGTTCAAAGACGAAATTGAGATAATTCGCAAGTATAAGAATTAAATATTAAGTATTACACTCTAAATTCCAATTTATTTTTTCGTTTGCCAAAAAAAAACCCTTGAAAGACTTTTCATTTATTTAGCAACCTACAATCTGCATACATATAATACATTTATACAATAAGTGATGCAATAAATGGTGCATGAAGAGCAAGAGGGGAGAAACTAACCAGTTACCCTTTACAGGTTATCGACAATGATGTTGATCTTCAGTCAAGGAAGTCTCTGGGACATTGACGAGACAATCCGGCGTGGTAGATTGTTAGAAAAGACGCAGAAGGCGAGAGATTGCACGAGAGGATTAGAGCAAATGGAGGAAGCAGGTATGGAACTTGCGATATTTTGTCCAAGGGAGTTGTTAGGATGTTGAGGTCGTTGTGAAGAGTAAGGTTTGTCACGTAGAAAGGAGCGTCAACTATCTGTTCGGAGTAGTTTTGGTTGGAATGTCTGTACAGTTTGCATATTCTTAGATATCGCTGACCCCCTTAGCATAGAACTTAGAACTCTTATTTATTGGATTATACTTTATCTCTGCAGCATTCAGATTGGGCTTTTAAAAGTTTATCCAAGATTTTAAATTTCTCTTACGAGGTGAGGAGGGTGTTGCAGTCATTTCAAATTTTGGATTTAGAGTTACCACCAGAAATATCCGTTAGTAAATAGTTTTTAGAAAATGGACTGGGCGTGTGAACGAACTATCTCAAAAACTAAACACCCCAAGCAGCTGAAAATTAGTACTTAGTTTGGACCCTACCGAGGAACCTGACTGAAACCCTAGAGATCAAAATGTCTCGCCGGAAGTAACACTTTACTTCCTGTATGGTTTTTCACTTTTCTGATTTTTTTTTTTTCGAAAAGTGAACTTATTCTACTTTTCATACTTAAAATTAAAGTTTTCCTTTACTTAATTTTTCTTGGATAATTTATTTTGAGCAATTCGAGGAATGTTGAAATGTTCCATATCAAGGGTAAATCGCGTAGGTGATCCCTCAGGTATTTTCTCTTCTTAAACTGTTGGACCTTGCGTCAGAATCACATTTAAAATGTATAAGTAAAGTATAAATTGCAAATATCACAGATAGTAAAGAACAATTAAAATATATGTATATATGAAATAGTTAAAAATTATTTGTAATTCTATTTAGATATAGCAAAGAGGTGACTGCAATACCCTCCTTACTTTGAAGAGAAATTGGAAATATTGGATAAACTTTTAGGTAGAGGAGGAATATTCTAAATGGAGCCTAGAAATTAGCAAAGAGAAAACGGAATACTTGGCCTTACACTTCTACAATCTCTCTTCCTTTAGAAAATTGGTCGCTTGGTCGAGGAACGCTTGAGAGCGATATAAATAAAAAGATAAAAAAAAAAAGGAAAAGAAAGTGATTAGCATGATGAACCCCGTGCTGTGGAGTCCAAGAAAAGGATCTTCCACTTTTTCCTTGAAGGAGTAACTCTTTATGGTTCAGAAATGTGGGTGGTTGGGACGAGAGAAGCGCAAAGGCTGCAAGCTTTAGAAATGGATTTTTTAAAGAAGAAGTTGTCACTTTTCGAGGACTCAGCGAGTGACAAACTCGACCATACGAGATATCATTAAGGTGGCCACAAGCATAGTGCACACCATTGATACTAAGCAGCTGCAGAGGTACGGCCATCTCAGAAGAAGGCCAAAGAAGCTTTTTGACTATGTCCCGGAGGAGAGACGGAGAAGAGGACGCCCAAGAAAGAGTTGGTTGCAGGGAGTGGAGGTGGCAATCGCAGTAAGAATCCTTTCAGAGGGTGATTGGGATGATAGAGAGTACTGGCGATCAATTTTGTTGGGGTACAGCAGACCCAAGGTTCTTAAAAGCCGAATAAATAAAAATAATTTCGCAAAGAATTCTGGTACTTAAGCTTCCGTTCAAATCAACTCGACAACAGAAAAATGAAAAGTAATCTCCACACAAGGATTTCAATTTTTTTTTTTCAAAAATCGTTACAATCGACTAACTCACAAAAAATACGAGGTGTGTTCAAAAAGTAACGGGAATTTTTAAATTTCGCGGGTTTGGAGAGTCTGATTGTAAATTTTTTTTTTTTATTATGTTGGTACACATGCCCCTGAAGTACGATAAAATTTTCAATAATATTCATTGTTTACTTCTTAAGTGGCAGCCGTTAAGGTTAGACGTGTTTTTCGAGCTTGGCGATTTTTGTTTGTTAAAAAAAATGGATCAAAGAATTTGTATTAAATTTTGCGTAAAAAATGAAATAAAGTGTAATAAAATGTGTGAAATGTTAATAAAGGCATATGGTGAGTCTGCTATGAGTAAAACAAGGATTTACGAGTGGTATAAGCGTTTCCAAGATGGCCGCGAAAACGTTGAAGATGACGAACGACCTGGACGTCCAAGCACATCAACAACCGATGAAAACGTGAAAAAAGTGAAAGAAATGGTTATGAACGATCGCCGAATCACAATCAGAGAAGTCGCTGATGATGTTGCCATATCAATTGGCTCATGCCATGAAATTTTTTCGGATGTTTTGGGTATGAAACGTGTGGCAGCAAAATTTGTTCCAAAATTGTTGAATTTCGAACAAAAACAGCGGAGAATGGAAGTTGCTCAAGAGTCACTCAATGAAGTCGACAACGATGCGGATCTACTGAAACGTGTTATAACAGGTGACGAAACATGGGTTTACGGATATGATGTCGAAACTAAGGCTCAATCGTCCCAGTGGAGGCATTCTGGATCGCCAAGACCGAAAAAGGCTCGACAAGTGCGGTCGAATGTGAAGGTTATGCTCACTGTGTTCTTCGATTTTAATGGCATAGTGCAACATGAATTCTTGCCACAAGGTCAAACAATCAATAAGGAGTACTACCTACAAGTTCAACGCCGTTTGCGTGAAGCAATCCGAAAAAAACGCCCGGATTTGTGGCAAAACAATTCATGGATTTTGCACCACGATAATGCACCTGCTCACACTTCATTGCTTGTTCGTGAATTTTTGGCCAAAAACAAAACTTTAACGATGCCCCAGCCTCCATATTCGCCAGACATGGCTCCATGTGACTTTTTTCTATTTCCAAACATAAAGAGAACATTAAAAGGCTGTCGTTTTACAAGCATAGATGACATTAAAAGCGAATCGCTGAAAGAGCTGAAAGCTATCACAAAGATCGAGTTTCAGAAGTGTTTCGAGGATTGGAAAAAGCGCTGGCACAAGTGTATTGTATGCGAAGGGGACTACTTTGAAGGCGACAATATTAATGTAGATGAATAAATAAATATTTTTTTCAAAAAACGAAAATTCCCGTTACTTTTTGAACACACCTCGTATATATCTCTTAATCACTTCTTCATTTAGATCAGTAATTTTGGGAGAGTTCTGTAGCAAATGTCGCGTTAGGCTTCCCTCAAATAGATGTAATTGACACTTCTGCAGTTCTATAACTCTTTAAAGACTTTAAACACAAAAGCATTGATAAATCACAAATTGGAAAAATACGTATTACATGAAATTTTGTGCATTTTGGCTCCACTGTTAAATGATAAAATTCTAATTTATCGTGGAATAAAAAGACTATCGACAAAAACTATCAACATAAATCGGTAGGAAAGGAATACAATAAGCAATCTAACATCGAGAATAACAGAAATAATTTAAAAAAGTTCAAATAATTAGAATTGCGCAACAAATGGAAATTTGTCTGTCTGTCTGTCTAAAGCAAAACTATCTCTTTATAAAAAAATAATGGTTAACAATTAGGGAAATAGAGAAATGAAGTAGTAATGTTGTATGATCGATAACGTGGATCACGATTTTATATGTGAGCAATATACGAGTATATTTTAGATATATGTACGTATAACTCGAAACAGAGTCAACGTTCTCTGGCTAAACGGTTAATCACATCCTGTAGTAGATTAAATTTGAAAATGAGGTAAGTTAAACTGAGAAAAAAAAATTCAAACAATTTCATATATAATGCATGCACATTTCTGACCCCATTTTTAAGGAACACCTTCGTGAACAACAAACTACCATTCATAAAAACTAGGCTATTTTCAACTTTATTTTATTTTATTTTTATTTTTTTGTTTAATTTTATTATTATTATTGCAAAAATATGTTATTATGATAGAAGCAATTAAAGAGAAATTCAAGAATATGGGTTTTAGATTAGTTTTACATTTACAGCTATAAATTAGGCATTTCCTTTGCGTCGATTAAGATTACTTCTTTAATCGAATAAAAACGTGTTTTTTGCCGAAAAGTTCCCAATCTCTAACAAAAATAGATCAAACAGTTTAATATGAGCCAAAATCAGTACGGATATCGATCACTTTACTGAAAAAGTCTCCTGATTCCAAAGAAAATTCCATGAACATTGGAATAATAGATGCTTACTGCAATGGCGGAAATCGTAACACTATTTCTACCTTACAGATTAAAAAAAAACAAACAAATTTAAACAGCTAAAGAAAATAAATGGAATCATTATTATTATTTATTTTTTTGCGCCGGAATTAATATTTCACGTATCGTACAGTTAGTGCCACTACAAGAAACCTGGCTCACTCAGGGCGCTAGCAATGAACTAACAGTAAAATGTTATTACAAGCATGATATAGTTCTAGTAGCGAGTCAAGAACATTTTCAAGGTTGCCAGCCGACATGTCCTGGGACATTCGCCGCCATTTAGCTCTGCTCTGTAATCTATATAGTTGGTTCAGAATATTAATGAAAGAATTCGGCAGAAAGGTGGGCCTTCACTGTAACACTTCATGGTTTACTACCAACACGAAATGTATTTATATTCATTTCGTTACTTCATTCTTTCTTTTAAGATATCCATTTGTGAATCTGATTTATTAAAAAGTAAATTTGAACAGTTAACGCAAAGTAGAACATTAAATTTATATAATCTTCACTTTAAAAGTTCGTTACCTGCCTTTTTTATATACAAACTTTAAAAAAAGAAAAATTTAAGTACCTAATCTATGGTGGTGAGAGAGACATGAGACCATTTCCACAGATTGGAGACTAAACTCCTCAAGTATTATCTGCTGTCTAACATAGTAAGTTCCACTATCACATACTGTGAGCCCACAGACTTGAACAAGAGACTAACAGATATGTTTTAAGTCACCACTAGTCTTATCATAAATGCAGTGAGGAATGTAAGTATTTCATCATGAACTAGATTAAAGCCTGCCACATCTTAAACATCATCAGTACATTAATCATAATTCCCTAGTCAGGCGCCCAGAGTGACGAGACATCACCAAAATTATGATAATGTAACATGTATAAAGTAGATCAGGGACAATTATCAATAGGATGACAAGCTAATAAAAATTGTATTTCATAAAGTAATTATAATATTATAAAGCAGGTCTTGTCAGCTGGAAATAATTTTTTTAAAAAAAAGGATAAAGTGAGAGAAAAGAGAATGAGGTTTGTAAGCCCTCTTTGTCTGGTAGCCGACTGATGAGCCTGATGATGCTTATCAAAAGAAATGTCTCTAACCAACTTTATGTCATACTACATGATATGTGAAAGGGAATACCTTGTCTCTGAAATGAAAACGTGCGTTATCTTAATAAATATGTTCTAAATTATAATCTGTCCTAGTTAACATTCTCACTTAGATTTTTATTCTAAATAAAATAAACTATTACTATAACTATTTAAGTTTAAACGTGAAACTTATAAAACGTAGGCGCCACACGGTAGCCGAGCAGTTAGAGGTGAGGCCCGCAAAGCTAACATGTATTGGGTTCGATTCCCGGAGTCTAGGCCTTGGATTTTATTTAATGTTTAATATAAGAAATTCATAGTAAAGTGTGTTTGCTAGTCGCCTCCGTCCGCGACAGTTAATTTGATTAATGGCCGTAAAAGCCGCCTGCAAACATTGGCATCACAAACGCGGTATGCAGAATTTAAAAATGATTTTCAACTTTTAGAGCACGCCATTGAAACTAAGCAGCTACAGTGGTACGGCCATCTCAGAAGAATGGGGCAAGAGAGATGGCCAAAGATGCTTTTTGACTATGTCCTGGAGAAGAGTTGGTTGCAGGAGGTGGAGGAGGCAATGGCAGCAAGAAGCCCAGCAGACGGTGATTGGGAGGATAGAGTACTGGCGATCAATTTTGTTGGGGTTCAGCGTTAACTGAAATAGATAAAACAGATAAAAAAAAATACTGAAAGTCTGGGAACAAACAGTAATATTACTGTTTACATGATGGCTGGCTTCAAAGTCCGAGAATGATTATTCTATTGTCAGGCTACACATTACACTGTAATGACAACGTCAACCAACCTCAATCCAGAAAGATCCCTAAAAAATGAAAAATCCATTTAGAAAAGGATTAATCTCGATTGTAATGTTTTCATCGAACTCCATATTTTATCAGCATATTAAGTCCTTCTAAATAATGTGCAACATACAGCACTGTGCATTATTTTGAAATAGTAATTAAAGGGAATTGAACGTGTTGGAACTTGCAAAAATACTTGAAAGCAAGAATTTCATATCAATTTTTCTGGGATTTTTTTTTCCAATGCTAGGTGTATTTAAAAACCCATGCTAGGTGTATTTAGAAACCCATGCTAGGTGTATTTAGAAATCCATGCTAGGTGTATTTAGAAAATATGTATTAAACCTTTAGAATACATGAATTAAATCTGGGTTAAATTTATTACAGATCTGTGGCGGTTAAATAAATTATACGATTTTATACACTGTCTGTAAATGCCGTCTTAGATTACCTATTAGTCAGTCAACTCAAGTATATTGTACAAGCAGTAACCTCCAATCCAAAGTTTCAGCCTCCCATCTTTAATATTATTGGTACTTGGTAAATAGTGTCAAAAGAAAAATTAGCTAATGTCTGTATCGATTTTAAAAATAAAGACAATAATTTGAAAAATAATTTTTATTTTATCAACCTCTCCGGTAATTTTCAGACGAAATCTTTTAGAACATAAGTCAAAGTTGTTTATAATAAAAGAGCACAACATCTAATAATCAAAACCGAAATATTTGGAAAATTTCTTATATTTGTTTATTCACATAGAAATATTTTTAACTAGCACGTGTTGGAAATAGTGTAAGGAATGTAATCAGCACCGAGAACCATTACAATCCTGTACGTGAGATAAGAATATAGGTTAAGTGTACACATAAATCGGAGATGAAGTATGTTATTGTCTCCCAAAGTGAAAGGAGAATGGAAATAGTTAAGATATGACGACTGACAAGCTATAAACATGGAGGGAAAATTAGTTTAAGAAAACACGTTTCAAAAAAGATCATCGAATTACAAATTAGTCAAAACGGTAAATTTCATTTCCCAGAAGGGGAGGGGGGAAACAGATGCGTCAAAAAAGAAAGAGAAAAAGAGGTTCTTAAAGTAAATCTTGAAAAAGTTTCTAAAAGATGCTAATCTTGCTCACATTAGGCTATTAGTGTCTTTATCTTTCTTTCTAGATTGTAAAAGCAGCGGACGAGAGATTTTGATGAGGTAGTTATTAAAATCACTTGGTTATAATTCAAATACTGACGCCAATAAAAAGAAAAGGAAGTTATTAAGTGAAACAAGAGCGAGCATCATTGAATATATAACTAGTCCAAGAGCACCAATAAAATTCAATAACTGTACGGACCAAAGTAAGACTCATCTTCCCATGTGAAAGCAGCTTGTAGCGAATGTGATCAATTTTATATGCAAATTATTTTAAATTTACTTGATTGAATAAATTTCCTCCCAGTCTGGACCTTTTTCCCAAAATCTGGATTTGAATTAATAGTGGCAAAAGTCTAATAAATTCAAAACCTTGACTGTTTTATGTTAAGGGTACAAAATCTTTCAGATTTTGCAATTTGTACCTGTAATAAACAGGAAACTAAATTAGAAAACTGGAAAAATAAAAGTCTTCCTCTTCAAAGTGAAAAATAAAAAAAAAGGAAAAAATATTTTCAAGAACTTGCAGTATTATTGTGATCAAGATGGCTTATTAAACTTAAAAGCTGAAATTTTAGCGTTTCTTTCCCCGGCCAAGAATTATTTAATCAAAATGTCAAAAAATGTTGTTCATCCCATTGGCCAGCGTATGAGTACGTACCGAGCGTAACATTAAAATTTTAAAATTTAAAATTGAATCGATTTTTTCAGTTTTTTGAGATTTTGTCTAGATCAAAATCAATCGATTTTCCATAAACTTGGCGTACTAGTTGCGTAACTGTAGAATAACTATCACTGAATTGGAAACCTTTTACTTCCAGTTAAGGGCACTTAGGAGAAGGGATGGTTATATATATTCCTCTATAGTGGTATTTCTGTTAATTATACCATCTTACAATTTCAAGAATCAAATGTCCAACTAAATATTCAGATTTGGAGAAAATCGGCTGACCCGAAAATGTAATTTACTAAATAAATATTTGCATCTTTTCGGAAAGCCAGGCTGCACTGAAGGCACTTGAATCCTTCAGAATTACCTCTTCCTTGGTCTGGGAATGCAGAAAGGCCCTAGAACTACTGGCTCTGTACAACAAAGTTCGGCTGGAATGGGTGCGGGATCATGTGGGGATTGAAGGGAATGAGAGGGCTGATCATCTGGCCAGGAATGGAGCTAACACTGCTTTCATCGGTCCGGAGCCTATCATGGGGGTCACAAGGGGTTCGGTTTGTGCGGCTCTTAGAGATTGGATCTGGAGGGAGCACGAAAAGAACTGGGTGATGTGTCCTGGGGTTAAACACAGCAAATACCATGATGCCTTGGCTATGTAAACAAAGAACCAAAGAGACCCTGTGCTTGGGTAGAAATCAGATTACAGGCCTATTCACGGGGCACGGTAGGTTTAGAAAGAATCTGCGCAAGGTGGGGCTCATCAGCTTGGAACCGTTGTGCAGATTATGTCAGGAAGAGGAGAAAACGGCCTCTCACCTGCTGTTCGATGAAACCTTTGGAACGTTGAGGCCGAAGGAGATAGTAGCGCAAAAAGAACTAGTAGGAAAAGTCCTCAACCTCTTAAGGAGGGGAGGGTTCGCTTACTAGAACTAAGAAGGGGCTGGAACCGCCCGTCTTGTACAATCTAATAAGTCTCTTGTGGCTGCGGTGCCATGGGGCGTAGGTCCCGTCCCATCTACTATTTTAACAATAATTCTAAATAAATATTTCAGTAATTTCAAATTTTTACTAAAAAAACGGTTCCCTCGATTTTCTTCCAGCATCATTCAGTAATAACGAAAATATATATCATCTACAACTTTTATTTGGAACATTTTTGTTCTCTGAGAATTGGATTAACAGAAAAGATGGGTAGATTCACCCTTAATGTGCCATTTTGTGCAATGCATGGTCCTATCTAAGGTTACTATTAAGAAGGGTTAAAATTGTAGGTAATATTTCGAGTATGGAGAAAATTATTTAATCAGAAGTACGTCTTCAGTCTAACGGTTATTCTCATTTTTATTTTTATTTTTTCTTTTTAAAAAGGCTCCAACGGTTTACGGCAAACTACGTATAGACAAGTATGTCTGGACAATAAATTTTAGAGCAGTTCTGCGCAAGAGGTTTGGGATAGGTTCTCTGTAAGGTGAGCCACAATAGATCCAAAGGGTTTTCAGTGGCGTAGGCCATGAGGCCGCCCTAGTTGAAGGTTTCAATTTAATTTACGGTTTTAAAATTTTGTGATGCAGGGGTAAGAATTAAATCAGACTCAAATGTCCTTTTTTTTTTATTTAAAAAAGAAAGAAAGCGAGTTAAAACTTCGAGAGCAGCGGAAAATCGATGAACAGCAGATTCTTAAGTCTCCATTTCCATTGTATCCACCCGGGTGATCTAAGTTGTTGAATTATTATTTATAGATATTTAAAAAAGAAAGAAAGCGAGTTAAAACTTCGAGAGCAGCGGAAAGTCGATGAACAGCAGATTCTTAAGTCTCCATTTCCATTGTATCCACCCGGGGTGATCTAAGTTGTTGAATTATTATTTATAGATATTTAAAAAAGAAAGAAAGCGAGTTAAAACTTCGAGAGCAGCGGAAAATCGATGAACAGCAGATTCTTAAGTCTCCATTTCCATTGTATCCACCCGGGGTGATCTAAGTTGTTGAATTATTATTTATAGATATTTAAAAAAGAAAGAAAGCGAGTTAAAACTTCGAGAGCAGTGGAAAATCGATGAACAGCAGATTCTTAAGTCTCCATTTCCATTGTATCCACCCGGGTGATCTAAGTTGTTGAATTATTATTTATAGATATTTAAAAAGGAAAGAAAGCGAGTTAAAACTTCGAGAGCAGCGGAAAATCGATGAACAGCAGATTCTTAAGTCTCTATTTCCATTGTATCCACCCGGGTGATCTAAGTTGTTGAATTATTATTTATAGATATTTAAAAAAGAAAGAAAGCGAGTTAAAACTTCGAGAGCAGTGGAAAATCGATGAACAGCAGATTCTTAAGTCTCCATTTCCATTGTATCCACCCGGGTGATCTAAGTTGTTGAATTATTATTTATAGATATTTAAAAAGGAAAGAAAGCGAGTTAAAACTTCGAGAGCAGCGGAAAATCGATGAACAGCAGATTCTTAAGTCTCTATTTCCATTGTATCCACCCGGGTGATCTAAGTTGTTGAATTATTATTTATAGATATTTAAAAAGGAAAGAAAGCGAGTTAAAACTTCGAGAGCAGCGGAAAATCGATGAACAGCAGATTCTTAAGTATCCATTTCCATTGTATCCACCCGGGTGATCTAAGTTGTTGAATTATTATTTATAGATATTTAAAAAGGAAAGAAAGCGAGTTAAAACTTCGAGAGCAGCGGAAAATCGATGAACAGCAGATTCTTAAGTCTCCATTTCCATTGTATCCACCCGGGTGATCTAAGTTGTTGAATTATTATTTATAGATATTTAAAAAAGAAAGAAAGCGAGTTAAAACTTCGAGAGCAGTGGAAAATCGATGAACAGCAGATTCTTAAGTCTCCATTTCCATTGTATCCACCCGGGTGATCTAAGTTGTTGAATTATTATTTATAGATATTTAAAAAGGAAAGAAAGCGAGTTAAAACTTCGAGAGCAGCGGAAAATCGATGAACAGCAGATTCTTAAGTCTCCATTTCCATTGTATCCACCCGGGTGATCTAAGTTGTTGAATTATTATTTATAGATATTTAAAAAGGAAAGAAAGCGAGTTAAAACTTCGAGAGCAGCGGAAAATCGATGAACAGCAGATTCTTAAGTCTCCATTTCCATTGTATCCACCCGGGTGATCTAAGTTGTTGAATTATTATTTATAGATATTTAAAAAAGAAAGAAAGCGAGTTAAAACTTCGAGAGCAGCGGAAAATCGATGAACAGCAGATTCTTAAGTCTCCATTTCCATTGTATCCACCCGGGTGATCTAAGTTGTTGAATTATTATTTATAGATATTTAAAAAAGAAAGAAAGCGAGTTAAAACTTCGAGAGCAGCGGAAAATCGATGAACAGCAGATTCTTAAGTCTCCATTTCCATTGTATCCACCCGGGTGATCTAAGTTGTTGAATTATTATTTATAGATATTTAAAAAGGAAAGAAAGCGAGTTAAAACTTCGAGAGCAGCGGAAAATCGATGAACAGCAGATTCTTAAGTCTCCATTTCCATTGTATCCACCCGGGTGATCTAAGTTGTTGAATTATTATTTATAGATATTTAAAAAAGAAAGAAAGCGAGTTAAAACTTCGAGAGCAGTGGAAAATCGATGAACAGCAGATTCTTAAGTCTCCATTTCCATTGTATCCACCCGGGTGATCTAAGTTGTTGAATTATTATTTATAGATATTTAAAAAAGAAAGAAAGCGAGTTAAAACTTCGAGAGCAGTGGAAAATCGATGAACAGCAGATTCTTAAGTCTCCATTTCCATTG
Source organism: Rhodnius prolixus (assembly GCF_049639745.1). Lineage (NCBI taxonomy): Eukaryota > Metazoa > Arthropoda > Insecta > Hemiptera > Reduviidae > Rhodnius > Rhodnius prolixus. The sequence continues at coordinate 22,435,695 of NW_027411592.1, forward strand.
TATCCACCCGGGTGATCTAAGTTGTTGAATTATTATTTATAGATATTTAAAAAGGAAAGAAAGCGAGTTAAAACTTCGAGAGCAGCGGAAAATCGATGAACAGCAGATTCTTAAGTCTCCATTTCCATTGTATCCACCCGGGTGATCTAAGTTGTTGAATTATTATTTATAGATATTTAAAAAGGAAAGAAAGCGAGTTAAAACTTCGAGAGCAGCGGAAAATCGATGAACAGCAGATTCTTAAGTCTCCATTTCCATTGTATCCACCCGGGTGATCTAAGTTGTTGAATTATTATTTATAGATATTTAAAAAGGAAAGAAAGCGAGTTAAAACTTCGAGAGCAGCGGAAATTCGATGAACAGCAGATTCTTAAGTCTCTATTTCCATTGTATCCACCCGGGTGATCTAAGTTGTTGAATTATTATTTATAGATATTTAAAAAAGAAAGAAAGCGAGTTAAAACTTCGAGAGCAGCGGAAAGTCGATGAACAGCAGATTCTTAAGTCTCCATTTCCATTGTATCCACCCGGGGTGATCTAAGTTGTTGAATTATTATTTATAGATATTTAAAAAAGAAAGAAAGCGAGTTAAAACTTCGAGAGCAGTGGAAAATCGATGAACAGCAGATTCTTAAGTCTCCATTTCCATTGTATCCACCCGGGGTGATCTAAGTTGTTGAATTATTATTTATAGATAATTAAAAAAGAAAGAAAGCGAGTTAAAACTTCGAGAGCAGCGGAAAATCGATGAACAGCAGATTCTTAAGTCTCCATTTCCATTGTATCCACCCGGGGTGATCTAAGTTGTTGAATTATTATTTATAGATATTTAAAAAAGAAAGAAAGCGAGTTAAAACTTCGAGAGCAGTGGAAAATCGATGAACAGCAGATTCTTAAGTCTCCATTTCCATTGTATCCACCCGGGTGATCTAAGTTGTTGAATTATTATTTATAGATATTTAAAAAAGAAAGAAAGCGAGTTAAAACTTCGAGAGCAGCGGAAAATCGATGAACAGCAGATTCTTAAGTCTCCATTTCCATTGTATCCACCCGGGTGATCTAAGTTGTTGAATTATTATTTATAGATATTTAAAAAAGAAAGAAAGCGAGTTAAAACTTCGAGAGCAGCGGAAAGTCGATGAACAGCAGATTCTTAAGTCTCCATTTCCATTGTATCCACCCGGGGTGATCTAAGTTGTTGAATTATTATTTATAGATATTTAAAAAAGAAAGAAAGCGAGTTAAAACTTCGAGAGCAGTGGAAAATCGATGAACAGCAGATTCTTAAGTCTCCATTTCCATTGTATCCACCCGGGTGATCTAAGTTGTTGAATTATTATTTATAGATATTTAAAAAAGATAGAAAGCGAGTTAAAACTTCGAGAGCAGCGGAAAATCGATGAACAGCAGATTCTTAAGTCTCCATTTCCATTGTATCCACCCGGGTGATCTAAGTTGTTGAATTATTATTTATAGATATTTAAAAAAGAAAGAAAGCGAGTTAAAACTTCGAGAGAAGCGGAAAATCGATGAACAGCAGATTCTTAAGTCTCCATTTCCATTGTATCCACCCGGGGTGATCTAAGTTGTTGAATTATTATTTATAGATATTTAAAAAAGAAAGAAAGCGAGTTAAAACTTCGAGAGCAGCGGAAAATCGATGAACAGCAGATTCTTAAGTCTCTATTTCTATTGTATCCACCCGGGGTGATCTAAGTTGTTGAATTATTATTTATAGATATTTAAAAAAGAAAGAAAGCGAGTTAAAACTTCGAGAGCAGCGGAAAATCGATGAACAGCAGATTCTTAAGTCTCCATTTCCATTGTATCCACCCGGGGTGATCTAAGTTGTTGAATTATTATTTATAGATATTTAAAAAAGAAAGAAAGTGAGTTAAAACTTCGAGAACAGCGGAAAATCGATGAACAGCAGATTCTTAAGTCTCCATTTCCATTGTATCCACCCGGGGTGATCTAAGTTGTTGAATTATTATTTATAGATATTTAAAAAAGAAAGAAAGCGAGTTAAAACTTCGAGAGCAGTGGAAAATCGATGAACAGCAGATTCTTAAGTCTCCATTTCCATTGTATCCACCCGGGTGATCTAAGTTGTTGAATTATTATTTATAGATATTTAAAAAAGAAAGAAAGCGAGTTAAAACTTCGAGAGCAGCGGAAAATCGATGAACAGCAGATTCTTAAGTCTCCATTTCCATTGTATCCACCCGGGTGATCTAAGTTGTTGAATTATTATTTATAGATATTTAAAAAAGAAAGAAAGCGAGTTAAAACTTCGAGAGCAGCGGAAAATCGATGAACAGCAGATTCTTAAGTCTCCATTTCCATTGTATCCACCCGGGGTGATCTAAGTTGTTGAATTATTATTTATAGATATTTAAAAAAGAAAGAAAGCGAGTTAAAACTTCGAGAGCAGCGGAAAATCGATGAACAGCAGATTCTTAAGTCTCTATTTCTATTGTATCCACCCGGGGTGATCTAAGTTGTTGAATTATTATTTATAGATATTTAAAAAAGAAAGAAAGCGAGTTAAAACTTCGAGAGCAGCGGAAAATCGATGAACAGCAGATTCTTAAGTCTCCATTTCCATTGTATCCACCCGGGGTGATCTAAGTTGTTGAATTATTATTTATAGATATTTAAAAAAGAAAGAAAGCGAGTTAAAACTTCGAGAGCAGCGGAAAATCGATGAACAGCAGATTCTTAAGTCTCCATTTCCATTGTATCCACCCGGGGTGATCTAAGTTGTTGAATTATTATTTATAGATATTTAAAAAAGAAAGAAAGCGAGTTAAAACTTCGAGAGCAGCGGAAAATCGATGAACAGCAGATTCTTAAGTCTCCATTTCCATTGTATCCACCCGGGGTGATCTAAGTTGTTGAATTATTATTTATAGATATTTAAAAAAGAAAGAAAGCGAGTTAAAACTTCGAGAGCAGCGGAAAGTCGATGAACAGCAGATTCTTAAGTCTCTATTTCTATTGTATCCACCCGGGTGATCTAAGTTGTTGAATTATTATTTATAGATATTTAAAAAAGAAAGAAAGCGAGTTAAAACTTCGAGAGCAGCGGAAAGTCGATGAACAGCAGATTCTTAAGTCTCCATTTCCATTGTATCCACCCGGGGTGATCTAAGTTGTTGAATTATTATTTATAGATATTTAAAAAAGAAAGAAAGCGAGTTAAAACTTCGAGAGCAGCGGAAAGTCGATGAACAGCAGATTCTTAAGTCTCTATTTCCATTGTATCCACCCGGGGTGATCTAAGTTGTTGAATTATTATTTATAGATATTTAAAAAAGAAAGAAAGCGAGTTAAAACTTCGAGAGCAGCGGAAAATCGATGAACAGCAGATTCTTAAGTCTCCATTTCCATTGTATCCACCCGGGGTGATCTAAGTTGTTGAATTATTATTTATAGATATTTAAAAAAGAAAGAAAGCGAGTTAAAACTTCGAGAGCAGCGGAAAATCGATGAACAGCAGATTCTTAAGTCTCTATTTCCATTGTATCCACCCGGGTGATCTAAGTTGTTGAATTATTATTTATAGATATTTAAAAAAGAAAGAAAGCGAGTTAAAACTTCGAGAGCAGCGGAAAGTCGATGAACAGCAGATTCTTAAGTCTCCATTTCCATTGTATCCACCCGGGGTGATCTAAGTTGTTGAATTATTATTTATAGATATTTAAAAAAGAAAGAAAGCGAGTTAAAACTTCGAGAGCAGTGGAAAATCGATGAACAGCAGATTCTTAAGTCTCCATTTCCATTGTATCCACCCGGGGTGATCTAAGTTGTTGAATTATTATTTATAGATAATTAAAAAAGAAAGAAAGCGAGTTAAAACTTCGAGAGCAGCGGAAAATCGATGAACAGCAGATTCTTAAGTCTCCATTTCCATTGTATCCACCCGGGGTGATCTAAGTTGTTGAATTATTATTTATAGATATTTAAAAAAGAAAGAAAGCGAGTTAAAACTTCGAGAGCAGTGGAAAATCGATGAACAGCAGATTCTTAAGTCTCCATTTCCATTGTATCCACCCGGGTGATCTAAGTTGTTGAATTATTATTTATAGATATTTAAAAAAGAAAGAAAGCGAGTTAAAACTTCGAGAGCAGCGGAAAATCGATGAACAGCAGATTCTTAAGTCTCCATTTCCATTGTATCCACCCGGGTGATCTAAGTTGTTGAATTATTATTTATAGATATTTAAAAAAGAAAGAAAGCGAGTTAAAACTTCGAGAGCAGCGGAAAGTCGATGAACAGCAGATTCTTAAGTCTCCATTTCCATTGTATCCACCCGGGGTGATCTAAGTTGTTGAATTATTATTTATAGATATTTAAAAAAGAAAGAAAGCGAGTTAAAACTTCGAGAGCAGTGGAAAATCGATGAACAGCAGATTCTTAAGTCTCCATTTCCATTGTATCCACCCGGGTGATCTAAGTTGTTGAATTATTATTTATAGATATTTAAAAAAGATAGAAAGCGAGTTAAAACTTCGAGAGCAGCGGAAAATCGATGAACAGCAGATTCTTAAGTCTCCATTTCCATTGTATCCACCCGGGTGATCTAAGTTGTTGAATTATTATTTATAGATATTTAAAAAAGAAAGAAAGCGAGTTAAAACTTCGAGAGAAGCGGAAAATCGATGAACAGCAGATTCTTAAGTCTCCATTTCCATTGTATCCACCCGGGGTGATCTAAGTTGTTGAATTATTATTTATAGATATTTAAAAAAGAAAGAAAGCGAGTTAAAACTTCGAGAGCAGCGGAAAATCGATGAACAGCAGATTCTTAAGTCTCTATTTCTATTGTATCCACCCGGGGTGATCTAAGTTGTTGAATTATTATTTATAGATATTTAAAAAAGAAAGAAAGCGAGTTAAAACTTCGAGAGCAGCGGAAAATCGATGAACAGCAGATTCTTAAGTCTCCATTTCCATTGTATCCACCCGGGGTGATCTAAGTTGTTGAATTATTATTTATAGATATTTAAAAAAGAAAGAAAGTGAGTTAAAACTTCGAGAACAGCGGAAAATCGATGAACAGCAGATTCTTAAGTCTCCATTTCCATTGTATCCACCCGGGGTGATCTAAGTTGTTGAATTATTATTTATAGATATTTAAAAAAGAAAGAAAGCGAGTTAAAACTTCGAGAGCAGTGGAAAATCGATGAACAGCAGATTCTTAAGTCTCCATTTCCATTGTATCCACCCGGGTGATCTAAGTTGTTGAATTATTATTTATAGATATTTAAAAAAGAAAGAAAGCGAGTTAAAACTTCGAGAGCAGCGGAAAATCGATGAACAGCAGATTCTTAAGTCTCCATTTCCATTGTATCCACCCGGGTGATCTAAGTTGTTGAATTATTATTTATAGATATTTAAAAAAGAAAGAAAGCGAGTTAAAACTTCGAGAGCAGCGGAAAATCGATGAACAGCAGATTCTTAAGTCTCCATTTCCATTGTATCCACCCGGGGTGATCTAAGTTGTTGAATTATTATTTATAGATATTTAAAAAAGAAAGAAAGCGAGTTAAAACTTCGAGAGCAGCGGAAAATCGATGAACAGCAGATTCTTAAGTCTCTATTTCTATTGTATCCACCCGGGGTGATCTAAGTTGTTGAATTATTATTTATAGATATTTAAAAAAGAAAGAAAGCGAGTTAAAACTTCGAGAGCAGCGGAAAATCGATGAACAGCAGATTCTTAAGTCTCCATTTCCATTGTATCCACCCGGGGTGATCTAAGTTGTTGAATTATTATTTATAGATATTTAAAAAAGAAAGAAAGCGAGTTAAAACTTCGAGAGCAGCGGAAAATCGATGAACAGCAGATTCTTAAGTCTCCATTTCCATTGTATCCACCCGGGGTGATCTAAGTTGTTGAATTATTATTTATAGATATTTAAAAAAGAAAGAAAGCGAGTTAAAACTTCGAGAGCAGCGGAAAATCGATGAACAGCAGATTCTTAAGTCTCCATTTCCATTGTATCCACCCGGGGTGATCTAAGTTGTTGAATTATTATTTATAGATATTTAAAAAAGAAAGAAAGCGAGTTAAAACTTCGAGAGCAGCGGAAAGTCGATGAACAGCAGATTCTTAAGTCTCTATTTCTATTGTATCCACCCGGGTGATCTAAGTTGTTGAATTATTATTTATAGATATTTAAAAAAGAAAGAAAGCGAGTTAAAACTTCGAGAGCAGCGGAAAGTCGATGAACAGCAGATTCTTAAGTCTCCATTTCCATTGTATCCACCCGGGGTGATCTAAGTTGTTGAATTATTATTTATAGATATTTAAAAAAGAAAGAAAGCGAGTTAAAACTTCGAGAGCAGCGGAAAGTCGATGAACAGCAGATTCTTAAGTCTCTATTTCCATTGTATCCACCCGGGGTGATCTAAGTTGTTGAATTATTATTTATAGATATTTAAAAAAGAAAGAAAGCGAGTTAAAACTTCGAGAGCAGCGGAAAATCGATGAACAGCAGATTCTTAAGTCTCCATTTCCATTGTATCCACCCGGGGTGATCTAAGTTGTTGAATTATTATTTATAGATATTTAAAAAAGAAAGAAAGCGAGTTAAAACTTCGAGAGCAGCGGAAAATCGATGAACAGCAGATTCTTAAGTCTCTATTTCTATTGTATCCACCCGGGGTGATCTAAGTTGTTGAATTATTATTTATAGATATTTAAAAAAGAAAGAAAGCGAGTTAAAACTTCGAGAGCAGCGGAAAATCGATGAACAGCAGATTCTTAAGTCTCCATTTCCATTGTATCCACCCGGGGTGATCTAAGTTGTTGAATTATTATTTATAGATATTTAAAAAAGAAAGAAAGCGAGTTAAAACTTCGAGAGCAGCGGAAAATCGATGAACAGCAGATTCTTAAGTCTCCATTTCCATTGTATCCACCCGGGGTGATCTAAGTTGTTGAATTATTATTTATAGATATTTAAAAAAGAAAGAAAGCGAGTTAAAACTTCGAGAGCAGCGGAAAATCGATGAACAGCAGATTCTTAAGTCTCCATTTCCATTGTATCCACCCGGGGTGATCTAAGTTGTTGAATTATTATTTATAGATATTTAAAAAAGAAAGAAAGCGAGTTAAAACTTCGAGAGCAGCGGAAAATCGATGAACAGCAGATTCTTAAGTCTCCATTTCCATTGTATCCACCCGGGGTGATCTAAGTTGTTGAATTATTATTTATAGATATTTAAAAAAGAAAGAAAGCGAGTTAAAACTTCGAGAGCAGCGGAAAGTCGATGAACAGCAGATTCTTAAGTCTCTATTTCTATTGTATCCACCCGGGTGATCTAAGTTGTTGAATTATTATTTATAGATATTTAAAAAAGAAAGAAAGCGAGTTAAAACTTCGAGAGCAGCGGAAAGTCGATGAACAGCAGATTCTTAAGTCTCCATTTCCATTGTATCCACCCGGGGTGATCTAAGTTGTTGAATTATTATTTATAGATATTTAAAGAAGAAAGAAAGCGAGTTAAAACTTCGAGAGCAGCGGAAAATCGATGAACAGCAGATTCTTAAGTCTCTATTTCCATTGTATCCACCCGGGTGATCTAAGTTGTTGAATTATTATTTATAGATATTTAAAAAAGAAAGAAAGCGAGTTAAAACTTCGAGAGCAGCGGAAAGTCGATGAACAGCAGATTCTTAAGTCTCTATTTCCATTGTATCCACCCGGGGTGATCTAAGTTGTTGAATTATTATTTATAGATATTTAAAAAAGAAAGAAAGCGAGTTAAAACTTCGAGAGCAGCGGAAAATCGATGAACAGCAGATTCTTAAGTCTCCATTTCCATTGTATCCACCCGGGGTGATCTAAGTTGTTGAATTATTATTTATAGATATTTAAAAAAGAAAGAAAGCGAGTTAAAACTTCGAGAGCAGTGGAAAATCGATGAACAGCAGATTCTTAAGTCTCCATTTCCATTGTATCCACCCGGGTGATCTAAGTTGTTGAATTATTATTTATAGATATTTAAAAAAGAAAGAAAGCGAGTTAAAACTTCGAGAGCAGCGGAAAATCGATGAACAGCAGATTCTTAAGTCTCCATTTCCATTGTATCCACCCGGGTGATCTAAGTTGTTGAATTATTATTTATAGATATTTAAAAAAGAAAGAAAGCGAGTTAAAACTTCGAGAGCAGCGGAAAATCGATGAACAGCAGATTCTTAAGTCTCCATTTCCATTGTATCCACCCGGGGTGATCTAAGTTGTTGAATTATTATTTATAGATATTTAAAAAAGAAAGAAAGCGAGTTAAAACTTCGAGAGCAGCGGAAAATCGATGAACAGCAGATTCTTAAGTCTCTATTTCTATTGTATCCACCCGGGGTGATCTAAGTTGTTGAATTATTATTTATAGATATTTAAAAAAGAAAGAAAGCGAGTTAAAACTTCGAGAGCAGCGGAAAATCGATGAACAGCAGATTCTTAAGTCTCTATTTCCATTGTATCCACCCGGGTGATCTAAGTTGTTGAATTATTATTTATAGATATTTAAAAAAGAAAGAAAGCGAGTTAAAACTTCGAGAGCAGCGGAAAGTCGATGAACAGCAGATTCTTAAGTCTCTATTTCCATTGTATCCACCCGGGGTGATCTAAGTTGTTGAATTATTATTTATAGATATTTAAAAAAGAAAGAAAGCGAGTTAAAACTTCGAGAGCAGCGGAAAGTCGATGAACAGCAGATTCTTAAGTCTCTATTTCTATTGTATCCACCCGGGTGATCTAAGTTGTTGAATTATTATTTATAGATATTAGAAAAAAAAGAACACTTTGTTTAAATCGGTTAAATATTTAACAAATTTCTGATTCAATTGTCTTTCTAAATTTGAAATTACGTGACAAGTAGTGCTGGCTTATACCGTTACTGCAGGTTATATCAAATAGCACGTGATTGGAACAGCAGTATTTATAAATGCCAAATTGTAAGAAACAAATCGAAGATACAGTTTCAAATTCAGAAGAAATACTTATCTGTAAATTAACACGAATTAATTGCGATTACAAAATGTAATATTTAGCATTTCAGTAAAATATTCTTCATATTCTTGCAACAATTTACTCACTCATTTTAAGCACTCATCCGTCAAGGTTCTACTCTACAGTATTGTTTGAGGCAATGTAAGGTTTAAGCACCTTCTGAACACTCTATTCAAAAAATATCTGCCCGAAATTCCGTCAAGAAGGGATATCTGTGTACACCGGAAGTACATTATACATTAAGGTTATTCAAGTTTTCTTTAATTTCAGGTATCTGCAAAAAAAGTATCATTGATCGAAAAATGTGCGTGGTAAGCCGCAGGAGTGGTGGGGTGAAACCGCGGGGCAAAGGCGAAAAAGTTTACCACTACTACACAAAAAAGTGTACTCGGCCATTATGATGATCGTTGGTCATTTTGCTGGAAATTGTTGATGGAATAAGCAGATAATGCATCATCGCATGGGCCTGGCGATGAAAATGTAAGTTCTGCACTTTCCAATCAGTGTGAAAGGTTGGTTCAGGAATTGGCTCTTCAGAGAGAAGCAATCCATGTCTTCATATTTTGGCCAGGAGCTTCTCGCCCGTCTCCTAAGTCGGGACTAGAAAAAGTGTTCAACCTTAGAGGGTACCACCCTGAGTCGCGGACGATTAAATGCTTTTTGGCATTCTCTCATAGAATCTTATCTGATCCTAATAGTTCAATTAAAAACATTTCCTCAGAGAATACAGTAAAGTTCTGGAGAAACGTGGGATCATATATTCTAAAACGGTCATATTTTACTACAGAGTAGTACATGTTTAAAATTGAAGTCAACTTCAAAATAAATTTTGAGTTTCAAGAAAATCTGTTACATAAATAGAGGAATGAAAAAGTCGTGAAAGTGCCCATAGGGCTTCAAAGAAATCATTTTTCTCGTCACCCTCAGAAGATTCTTTGGAGGCATGACAGCTGATGAAACTAATAAAATGGAAATACTTTACTTTATATTCGCAGCTTACAGATGGGTGTGAATCAGATGACCAGTTTTCTCATTATAAACCCAGTTCTAAAAGCATGCTTTTTATCATGGCGAACATAGTAGATGTTATGGTATCTTTATTCAAGAATACCATTAGCAGTCCAGCACAATTCCTTGATCGCAGCGATATTTGTCTGCCTCGTTAGAAGGGTTTAAAGTTCTCTTAGTCTGTAAAGGGGACAAAATAATCCAAGAACCTATTTTTAAGTAAGATATTTCCGGGGTCGATTGCCATGTATCAATCCGTTCTTGTTTTCTACCCTTTGAGGTCTCGTAATCATGAAAATTTAAAACGTGCGGGTAGCCCTCAGCGCTCGAGACTGGTGGAGGAGCTGTCTCCTTGGAACCTCCATACTTGCTCCCCTATCACAGGGGCTATTCCCTTGGGAAGGTAGTCCTAGGATGTGTACTGAGGAAGGTTTGTGTCGGGGTGTATATGTAATGTAAATGTGCGTGTGTTTAGGTGTAGGTGTACCCATTTAGTTGCCTCTTACGACAAGCAGGGAGTACTGAAGATGTATTCTAAATCTCCATCTACAGGGACGAGATGGTACTAATCACGTAAGAATAATCAATAGCTGTGATTAGGGAAGGAATCAGCTGAATGGTTAGTTAGGGTTCGAATCCAACTTAGATTTTCTCTTCATAAGAACTTCTTACAGCTCACGATTCAGTGATGGGCAGTATTGTTTGTAACGGGAGAACACTGTCTACTAGGTTGCGCACATTAGCTCGTAGTGCACTGAAAAAAACTCCGAGAGCCACTGACCTTTCCAACGTTCACTCGCCTTAAATTGTTAAAAGAAAACTACACATACATCTAACTATATTTAGCACCCAGAGCACTTGTCCGTTAGAATACGCACACTAAATAAAACTAATCTTACGTAAACGTCGTCTGTTTCAATCTTTCATCACACAAATAAAAAATCGAAGGAAAACTAAATTTTACATTTCGATTTTCTTCCGCTAGAGGATCAGACGAAAGACGAAATTTCCCAACCGAAAGCTTCAAGTTAAAGAATGAATTTTTCTCTTTTTTTTAAAGATTTTCTCAAAAATTGTACTTATAACGGTCCACAATATTCATTTACAACATTTACCCAGAGAAATCCGATAACCGGCTAATAATGCTTTCTCTTAAGCACAACAGCTTAGGATGACACTTTTTTGATTGATTTACTTCATTATGTAGAAAAAAGAAATGTCTAGTAATAAATTATTGCAAATTAGAATTGTTGACGAAGGCATTCCCAAATCAAATCCTCCAATAAACTGGAGATCAGTGCTTTATTTGCAACCTGGAATTTCCTTTTTACTTCCCCTTGGTATTAGGGTATTATTAAACCCTAGGGACTTTGAAATTGCACTTGCAGTGGGCGAGGAGGAGAAATATGCCTTTCTGTTGAGCAAACCTTGTATCCTGCATTTCTGGCCAAACTCGATCACATTATCGCAATATTTTTTCTTGCAATATTGCAATAATAGCGAACGTGATATTTTTTTTCTTAAATAAACCATAATACACAACAGGCTATCGTATACGAGGTGTGTTCAAAAAATAAGGTGAATTTTCATTTTTCTCAAAAAATATTTATTTATTCCTCGATTTTTATTTTGTCTCCTTCAAAGTAGTCCCCCTCAGATATAATAGATTTGTGCCAGCGTTTTTTCCAATCCTCGAAACAGTTCTGATATGCACTTTTTGGTATGTCCTTGAGCTCTCTCAGCGATTCGGTTTTTATCTCCTCAATCGTCGCAAAACGCCGTCCTTTCATGGGTCTCTTCAATCATGGGAACAGGAAAAAGTCGCAGGGCGCCAAATCTGGTGAATACGGTGGCTGAGACATGATAATGTCATTCAACAATTCCTGAGTGATGCTCATGCGACGGTTTTTTTGATCAAAATTCAGCAATTTTGGAACGAACTTCGCTGCCACACGCTTCATGCCCAAAATTTCCGAAAAAATTGCAGGACATGTGCCAACCAAAATGCCGACAACCTCAGCAACTTCTCTAATTGTGATTCGACGATTCTTCTCAACATTTTCATCGGTTGTTGATGTGCTGGGGCGTCCAGGGCGAGCATCGTCATTCACATCTTTTCGACCTTCTGTGAAAAGCTTGTACCACTAGTAAACATTTTTTTGACTCAGAGTACACTCACCGTACGCCACTCTCAACATTTCAAGTGTTTTTGAGCACTTAATTCCATTTTTTACACAAAATTTGATGCAAATTCGTTGATCCATTTTTTTCGACAGAAGAAAATCGCCGAACTCGCAAAACACTTGTCTTATTTATGCCTCTAACATACAAACTAAACATGCTATATAGCTACAACTTTGAAAATATGTTCGAGACAAGTGTACCAACATAAAAAAAAAAAACAATCGAAATTCGAATGTACATAGCCCGCGAAATTTGAAAATTCTCCTTATTTTTTGAACATACCTCGTATACTATTAAAAACATCGTATTTAAATTAATTATTGTGATATCTAACTAAGCAGCTTACTAATTTACTAAAGTCAGATGGAACATTATTAGTGAAAGCAATAAGAATTGGATACTTTACTAAAGATAAGGCAGCGAATGTTTGTGTAATTAATAACAAATAGACTAAAGAATATAGTGATTTACTGCCACATGAATAATCGATAATCGATACTAGGCAACTTAGTGAAAATAACGATAATTACCTCAGTAAAGATAAGAATCATTTAGACATGGACATCGTACCTGGAAAAAAAACAATAAAACCAAAATTATTCAACCTATATTGGAATAAAACAATTTGTCTTTAACATGAAAAGTGCAATAATTACTAAACTCATTAATAGTTTAAAAAATAGTAAAAAATTTAACAAATGAAGACTACAAGGAAAAAATCCAATTTTGGCGAAAATGAGTTTTTTGGCATCATTATGTAGTTCATCACACAAACTTTCAGCTGGGTCAACTTAGTTGAATATAATGGTTTTAGTCTCAGAGTTATAGCCAGATGAATATATGGTATACTCTGAGAAAACTGGTGAAGTCCACCCAAAACACGGACAGAAAGAGTGAAGTCCTGCAGGTGTGGATTTATAAGCTGTAATAATTTTTTTTGTCTGGTTTTATGAAAGTTTCATTGTTGACATTTTGTTAATATAATGTCATTGTTGGTTTGTAAACAATATTATTATTACCTGAAACTCCAATTATTCATGAACACCCTGCATGCTAGATGACTAGACTCACAGATGAATAGAATTGGAAGTTGCATGGGGTTCATATATAGTGAAATATGATCTCTAAATTACATTATATTCTTATTTTCACAATCTGATTCGAGGGTTATACTAAGAAACTGGAAAATAGACATGCAGACAAATATACACAGAGGCCCCAATTTTTAAAAATATTTGTTTGATACTTTGAAGGAATACTAAAGAATGGTCATTCAATGCACTGTATAAATTACAAAAAAGCATATTTCTATAAACACTCAGAACTGTAACGTTTCAAACTTTAAAATTGCTCTCCTGAAAAATCTATAAAATGGACTTAACCCTTTCATCCCGTGTAGTCTTCAAATATTTCTGCTGTTAAGCAAAAACTCCACCCTCAGTAGTAATAATACAATGTTATTACTAATAAATCATTAATTGTATTATTAATAAAAGAGACTAAATCAAAGATTCTGTTCATAAAAAATCTGTAATAATTTCTTTTCAAACGCCATTCTATTGTCTTGTATAGTATTGTGTATATAAAAATTTTTTCCAAACTATACGAGTACTTTGCAACATTTCTTTTATCACAGTTGTTTTTTTCTGAAAATTTGCCCAACATTGTAATATTTAGTTTAAATATATTAGAGAAAAAAAAATCTGTAACTCCTTTAAGTAATTAACGACAAACTGTCAAATAATTTTAAAGCATTAAATAGATATTTTATTTAATTTTTACCACATTGTTAATACATCTCAGAAGGGTTTCTGTTTCTAGCGACCACAAAGCATGCTCTGCTGGAGCACCGATTTTGAGAGCAAATAGCAAGCAGCTATTCGTAGTAGCTAAGAGCATTTACAGCCCATTTATCTGGTGATAGTCTGAACAACAGAACACTGTTCAGAGGCTGACAGTGAACTGAGAAGGCACCTGTTGCAAAAGGCTTCAGTGATGACAAGTCTTTATTACGTCAACTACTGATCAGGAGTCGTGGATAATTTGTAATTTGGCTCAAATTATTGCAATATATGATCAAGACATCCCACTGCAAGGAAAAGAAGTTGCTTATTTTTCTCTAAATATAGCTTCAGTAAAATAAAGTTCTTTTAAGAAACAATTTAAGCGATCAATTTTATTATATAAAGACTTTTATTACAACACATATATTATTAATGTATGCACACTATTAAGAGAGCCGTGCACTAAACTATAAGAGGATTTCCTTCTTTGTGCGGCTTCTTTTACTTCCCTTAATAAAACTTCCTTTGATGGCCGGTATAAGAAACCTTAAACATCCGACTACAGGTAACATTAGAACCGTGTTTTTACACTTACTTAACTTAAAGGGTTAAAATGGATACGGCCAAGAACATTAAGGTGTTTTATTGATGTTAATGCGATATTTGGAGTGTACGTTATTATTAATTATTGTTTATTGCTGGAAAAACTAGTAATCAAACAGTATAAAACTGTTATTGACGGATAAGGTCCTCCAGTTGGGCGACAAATTAACTTCAGGTTGGTCTCCCTTAACCATGAAATTTTGCGCCTTCGATAATATTAATAATAAAAAAAAAGATATGAGATATTTTACTCCGTTAATTGTCCCGCAGCATTATTCTGTCTAGAAGCCAATGAGAGCTCTCTCTCTTCAGCTAGAGCGACTCTCAGAGCTTTTGCTGAAAATAATGACATAGAAAGTGCTTGTTAATTTGCTAATTTGTAAATATCTCTACAAAAATACAAACACTCTTCGATATCGAATATCACGAGACGCTGACCGCTAAAAATGTATTCTAGTTTTAACGAATATATTAAAAGAAATAACCAAATAGGATTATAAATTCCAGGTTCCATTTAATATCTGTATTTAATGCCAAAGATTACAAAAAAAAAGTGTTTAATATATTATAAATGCTATATCCTCAAGCCTTAAATTATTATGAATATATTTTTATCAGTAATAGGCAAACTATTCTATTTTAGGCCAATTTTTTATAGTTCCAAACTTCTTATTATATGAATTATGTATATTATATGACCGCACCCACAATACCTGTTCGGCAGTTGGACGTGAATTAATCTTGTTTGTGCGTGTGAAAACGCAAAATTTGTAAGTTTTTTTTTTTGCTTGAAAAAAAGGCGTATCTAATAAAGACGGTCATTTTCTGACCACTTTTAGTCCATTATTTTTGTCAGAAACTTTATTCCCAAAATATACTCCCTCAAATGCTCGAACCTTCGCTCTGAGTCTCTGCTACTCACAATAAAGATGACTTTTAAACCAGTTATCCGAAAATGTCGCGTTGTTCAGTGATTGGATCTGGATGAACTTTTGAATTTCCGAGGAATTATTTTCAAGAGAGGAACTGAACCGTCAGATTTCTTACTCCTGATTGGTTCAATTTATAAAGTTGAGGAGACTAAAAGTGTAACCTCTTCTTAATCAGAACCTCTTCTACCTCCAGAAGTTGAGGGTACCTTCCGTAATACCTTCAAACCGGCTGCATTCCAGTTAATTTAAAGCAAAGTTCTCCTTTACACCACAACCATTTCCCATGTTATTTGCGAACTTCCCCGATCTTGCTGATTCAGCATTTTTGCCAGATAGTATGTCCTAGCCACTTTCACTTTATGCATCCTCATCAGATGCCCCCAACCAGCTAAGCCTGCTTTCTTTAATAACGTCCTCTACAGGTTTTACATCTTGACTTGTCCTTATTGTAGTGTTCCTTTAACCTATCCTTAAGCCTCTTGCCCTCAATCCTTCTTGAGAAAGTGTAACTTAAGAACACATTCATGGCTGCTAAGGATGTACTAATGGGGGAGATAAATGCAACAAAAGAAATATTAGAGAAGAGATTTCACCTAATTTTTGAAGTACTTTTTGCTCGAGAGTGAAACAAAAAATCCACAAAACAAATAGTGCTAAATATATTAGCTCCAATAAATAAACCATACAGAGAACAAAAGTACAATAAATTTAAAAAGGAGAGTCTCTAGTATGAAAAGATTATAAATAACTATCAAGAGTTCCATTCCATATAACACCCACATGCAACACCACTACAATACTCAAACTTGAGAAAAATTAAATTCGCATAAAGTATATTTATTTAGGTTCACAGCGAGTGGGATAAAGAGGTCACTAGTACCACTAGGATCTTGTAAAGAAATACCAATCTATATGGCCGTCATAAATTAGACTATTTCTCCTTCGATTTAATATATAAACTGTTAATAAAAGAATTTCTAAAGTGTGAAAGAAACTGAAAATTTATGTCACCCAGAAGTTTTGTATAAAAAGAAGGTGGTAAGAAGTAAGGATGTCACGAATGAAATACAAACCAACTCGAGCTAATTCACTAACGATGAAAAAAACGACTGAGTAGGATAATATAATCTTATGATTTAAAAATTAGTTTAGATCCCACATTTTCCCAATTCTTGTTCCAGATACAATTCATGATTCATTTTTAATAGTTATTAACAGACGAATTAGTTAAACTGAACGTATTTTGGCAATTGTTAGCAGCGCAGTAGGTCTGCCACCATTGCTCTTGCCCTTCTAGACCAGGGTTGTCAAACTTGTGGGCCCTGAAGTAATTTTTTTGTGGCCCACGACGTTCTGAAATAAAATTAGAATAGAAAAAATTGTTACGAAGAAAATAGCGCTTAGGGGACATCAAAGCAATACCGTCCACACAATTCCCTCCCTCGTTAACCCTTTAACAGCTAAAGACGAGTATACTTGTGTCTCAGTGCCTTACCTGGAGGCCTGCGGGCGTGTATAAACACGCTGACTCAGTTCTGGCGACGTTTGGAAGCGATATGTCTGCCACTCTAAATGGAATTCCACAATGATTCAGACGAAGTCTAGAAATCCCCAAAATATATTCTTATTTAGGTGAGAAATACCCAAAAATTTTTACTGTGTAAATTTTATGTTATTTTTGGAGTACTTTCTTGTGTAAGCAACTATTTTCGTCTTTGAAGTTAAATAAAACGGCATACAGATCAAGATTGACTGATAAACATCTATCTGCCTTAATGAAGATTATCTGTCCTCAGTCTCTGAATCCAGATATTGGCAAACTAGGAAAGCCCTGGCAAGTTTCGGGAGAAAAAGAATAATTTTAGTTTTATAAATACTTTAATAAAATAAATGTTTAAATACAAGCAATTATATAGTGTTTCAATTGTCCTATCCATAATCCTCACTTCAGAATATAAATTTAACAAAATTTGTAAATGTGATGTGGCCCGCGTGAATCTTGCCTGTAGCACCCAATGGCACGAGTTTTGAGTTTGACACTCCTGCTCCAGTCGAACAAGACAACAATCACAAACAATAAGTGCTTGCTTAGTCGTACCGAGTTAGCTTTCGGAATATATAGACTCTTACGCTGATTCAAATGGTTCAAGATGTGTACCAGTTAGTTTGGGCTAAATGCCCTTCCAGTAGAAGTAATTTTGGGTTGCGTTTTGATGGGTTTTGCTGAAGAAACAGAATTGAAGAGTGACTTCAGAGCTTCCTGTCGAGTCCATTCATTGAAAATATTTTTTTGGTAAAGCAATTCTATCTTGAACCTAACCTCTTCTAAATCTTTATCTAAGTGACAGCGATCTTTCGAGTGGTGAAATATAATAATTCTTTGAATTGCAGCCAAATCACAAGTCGAATTTTATTTAATAATTGATTAAATTTTCCGTTGCAATCGAAAGTAAACATATTTAAGATGACTTCTACTCGTATAAAGGGCCATATTTCATAGATGACCCCAAATAATAAATTAGATAAAGTTTGAAAAGTAAAACTTTTAATAAAAAGTAGTATTGGGCTAATTCTTGAAACTTTGCCAGCTGCATAAAGCATAGCTTTTACAACTTTAAACTGGACTAATAACGCTTGGTTCAATGCCAGAACTTTTTAGAAAACAAAGGAGACTGTCAGGTAAAGGTAAGGGAAAGACAAAATAATTTTTGTTTTAGCAAAAGAAAAGCTAATGAGAGAAAATGGGTGAAAGGCATGGGCCAAACGTCAACCTTCCAGTTATACTGAGACTAAACTGATCTCAGGCCAAACCCTAAAAACCCTTTTCAGTCCATAAATCTCAGAATGCTAGGAAAGCTATAAACTTCTCCAGCACCCAGTAACTTACTTGGCATCGCAGTAAATAGGAAGATCCCCCTGGAGTTTCCTTCATCGACTTCCCGCAGAATCTGCATGGGCTATTACAATTTCGAACCTGTTTCGTGTGCTTCTTCATAGCTATCACTATGCGTTCTAAGGTTGGGTCAAGATTCTAAGCTCTCCAGAGATGTCCAAGAAAGGCAGGAAAGCACGCAGTCAGGAATAATCTCTGTGAAACTAAAAGTGGAGAGCAATTTAGAAGGTTGGGAGTGTTTTAAGAGGAGGATCCATTACCACAAAATACTTATAACCATCTAGTATCTCTAAGAAATGTCAGAAATGGGGGAGCTAGCAGATTGAGTTGACCATATCGTAAAGTCTTTACTCCCTCTCTCTAAGAGCCCTCGAGCACCCGAGGCTACTTACTCCGAGAGGAAGTCAGGTACCTAGAGAGGCTCCTCATACGACCAATTCACCCTGGGCTCGTTCATTCTCCAGTATGAGTTGCAAAACGCATTGAATTGGCTGACACTTCAGGCAAAATCTTTAAATTGAACAATATCTACAACAAACAATGTAACGACTATTTCCATGGTTTCAAACCTTTATTTAACTCCGTAATCAACGGCCGTGCTTTGTGTACCTAGTTTGTGTAATTCTATTCTAAGCGGCACTAAGTATGACGCATATGTCCGTAGAATATGTATGACGAAATGTTGGTCATATTCATATAATGGCCGTGGGCAAAAGTAACCTTCAATGGCAGTCCATTACTGGTGCAAACATTTAACAGAATATCCTTATAATTAATGTAATTAGTTCCACTTTCTATATTGTCTAAATTCACTTTCATTTCCAAGTCTTGGTTTTCATTAATTTTTCTAAATTAATTAATAAAACTGTTGATTAATTAATGAGATAATGGAATAAAGGACCCTGTTGAATAAAGGACTTATATAAGCTGAATCAATGGAATAAAAGAACAAACGAGGGTAAAAATCTGGTCCAGAGACTCGCACGACTTTCTCTCTGCACAAATGACGTAATTTACAGGAAACTCCGCATTTTGTAATAAAAATGAACAACCTCTCATGAGTAAGTTTAATAAAAAGAAAATTTAACAGAAAAGAAAATGGAATCAATTTAATTTTCTCATGGGCTAGAGTGAGAATTTAAAATTTAACCCGTGCTAATTTCAAAAATACAAACATCGCAAATACAAGAAATTCACAAACATTAACAGTAAACTTGCTTTTCACTATTGTGCACTGGCACTTACTTCATTAAGAACACACGGCTACCGACGCTTCAATCGTCTTACAGGATTACCTGGCAATGCAGAGTTCCTGGTTTAACTAAACGGTTAGGATGTGAAGAAACTGAGACGTAGAACTTAGCGGAGCAAAATTTTGCAGCTTTAGAAACTTAGGGAACAAAGAGTTCTCGGTGCAAAAATAGAGTTGAGAAACAAAGTATGAAACTGTAGCGATTCGACGGAGTGTTTTTGATTGGAAGGATTGGGTTTCTGTGGATACTGTTAGCTCTGGCTGAGCCCTAAAGTTCCATTCGGTATGTCTAGACGGGTGTAGATATGTCGTCCGTTGTTTAATGAAAGCTTGAATCGTTTGTCGAGTATGTCTAGTGAGTAGTTTGAATCGTCTGTTCAGTTCTTTCCGTTTGAGTCTAGTATGTGGATGCCAGGTTAGGCGTTTGTCCATGAAGAGTCCTAGGTACTGACCACAATTATTGTAGGAAGAGGAGTGAGGTTTAGGTAAATGGATGGAAGAATAGTCCACCTTAGGGAGAGTGTAATAATGTAATGCAGTATTCAAAATTGGAAGATTACAAGGTTACTCAAGATTACAATATTTTCTCTTACTATGGTAAGAGTAAAAAAGTAAAAAGTAAAGTAAGGTAATCGCCTATTTTTTCAGGCGGGGCTTAACGTCCAACTACCTATTAGGTGTCGTGGACGGAGGTGACTAGCAAACATACTTTACTGTAAATTTCTTTTATTAACCATTAAATAAAATCCAAGGCCTAAAACCGGGAATCGAACCCAGTACCACAATACGTATTAGCTTTACACGTCTCGCCTCTAACCGCTCAGCTACCTTGGCGCCTCTATGGTAAGAGTAATAGAAAGTAAAAAATATGGGCGACATCAAAATATCTGACTGGTGTCAACATTTCAGCTGCTAAACACGGACACAAATTCGTGTGATTCTCTATACATTACACAAGGAGAAAGTAGCCATCTTTGATTGTCACTTTATTATTGAATGAGCAAGGACAAATAGGTAATCTGCTCCCTATATTTATTATTATAATCCTGTAACCATGTCCGGAAGGTTTATTTTCTTCAGGTTACCCATCACAAACCTCTAGATGAACCTTGTTTAGTTTATTTATGTTGGACTTGGCGTTTTAGACTAACTTAAAGAAGGATTTCGTTTATTGACTCCAAGAGAAGTACCGTTAAAAGTAAATAGGTATTTAAACTTAGCCAGACTTAAATGCTGATTTATATTTTAAATAGGTAATTTTTGGCAATAATAAAATACAGCATAAACCTTCTTTATTTAGCTGTAGATCGGCGGTATCTTATTTTATCTTCATTGTATAAGCTACTTGTCCGCCACAGGCTGTAAACCACATTTATGCCTTTAACAAGATCTCTGATCTCCAATAAAAACAAAATTAGGCCATTTCTATAAGCTTAATTTTCTATTAATGCAAATAATTTCAGCCACCTCGAATTCCAGGCAAATTAGCATTTTTAGATTATTATTTTTAGCTTCATTTACATACTGAGAACCGACAAATAAATTAAAAATTCATTATTATCTCAATACACAGAACTTATTTTTAACTCAATGAATTCAATGACATTTTACAATTGTTCAATACTTCATGCAAATTTTCAAACATATAGGCAAGTATAAAAAAATTAATTTGAATTCTTAAGTAATAAAACTTAGCGATATGTAAGGTAAAAATCATAAATACAGGCAGAGAGTGGAATAATTCATTTGGCAAGGACAGGTTCTTTGAATGGAGGATATTATGAAAATATATAATTGAAATTTATGAAAATATCTATGTGTGATTGCATGTTATACATTGAATGTTCGCGTGTGTATAGTTGCCGTATATTTATTTACCTAGAAATTTACAATCTGGGTGGCTAATACAGAAAATCAGTTGAACGGTTGAATCTCTTACACATGATTTTTGGAAGGAAACAATTTTGGCCTGATTTCTACTGATCAGCCACGAAGGATACCTCGGGATCACTGGCGGTTCAACTTTTTGGTGGATTTTAGAAATGGTGATAAAGACTGTACAAAAGGATGAAGGAAATGAGAGTGTTGGTACTTCTTGGGTAGCAGCTGTACCAAAAACAAGTCGCGAGTGATTATTTGGTATTACGTGGAACGGGACAACAACTACTTGTCGTAGTACTTTATATTAAAATGTCTCTATTGTCTGTATGTTTGTCTGTTTAGCATAGCCCCAGTATTCTAGTCCTCGTAGGTACACAACGGTTTGCTTATAGAGTTATGTACTACATAGTCTGATCAGTCCCGAAGGAAATCTTGGAATCACTAGTTCACTCGGTATCATTCAATAAGTCGGTAAAGTAGTTTCGTCTCAGTTTCTCCATCTAAGTCATGAGTGGGTTTCATGATAGCCGTTCGTATAAGAAGAGCCCAAGGAAGTGCACCAGGTCTGTTCAAAGAAGAAGATTATTATTGAAGAAGGCTGTGGAAAGTCTCGCCCGAAATAGAAAGTGGCAAGCTGGCACTTTTAAGGTTTTTTATTTTTATATATTTAAACGTTTTTGAGGCATAATTAACTTTTTTTCATAATCTTTGATAGGTGTAACTTATAAGATGACAGTAAGCGAGAATTCGTAGTCAGTATTATAAATTGGTTTCCTGTTGAGCCTAAAGCACAATTTCGCAATTGTTTTGTTAGACGTAAACGCTGTTTTTCCAGTAATAAGATGGCTGAATTCAATTGGAGTGGCCTACAAACCATTGAATACTTTTGTCTGAGCAAGTTTTACAGGGAAAAAGAAGTTTTACGAGACAAATGAGCTGAAATTTACAATAAGCCTATTTTTTGGAGGCCCTATCAAAATAAACATCTTTAGAGAAAGAATTTACTCTGTGATTAGTGCATTGAATTCCCTTGCAGAGATACCGGGTTCGAATTCAGTCCCCATAGACTTTCTTTCCCTAGGAACCTCTTAAATTAAGTTAAGTCCCCCATGACTGTAGCGAAAGAACTCTGTCCAAAGGCTGGCAATGTACTGAAAAGCACTTTGGGTGCCAATGACCTCTAATATAATAGAAAAAAAAATCGTTATAAATCCTCTCGCTACTCAAAATTTCCACAATCCTTAAGGATATTCCTCAAAAACGTTTCTTTAAATTTAAGATTTTAACTAATTCCTAAGCTCGCATTCACGGAATTTTTCTTTAAATCCATTTCTACGATCCACAGCTACGTGAATAGTTCATAGTTTAATATTTTCTTTATGAAACAAAGGAAACGTTCCAATGAAAAACCATGGAATTCGACATTGAATCTGTTACTTGGACCATGTCAAAATAGATGGTTGAATATTTTCACTGCGGTAACAGTAAAGGCGGAAGTAAGAAGTTGAAACAAGAACAACTCTGAGCTACAAGTTGGTTTACAAATAAAGAATTATATTTGTTGCGTCTAATCTCATTTCTAATTGGTTAGAGTAGGATTTAAGTAAGTTTAGGGAAGGTCAATGGCATGGCTATAAATTCACCTTACCCCACTCTTTATTGTTTACAAAATTCTAAATTGGAATCTAGTTATTTATTTAGGAGCTGACTCACACCTCTGAAAATAGTTTTATTGAGCTTTATTTAAATTTTCAGACAAACCACTAAACTATTTGGGAAATTTGCCAAACTGTGGACTTTAGAGTTCAGTTAAATCATGTTAAAAATATCATTATTTTTCATCAGGATGAGATAGACAAACTATGGACATTGGGATAGTCCGGGAGCTTAGCTACTGTTGGTGTTATGACTTAATTACCTCGTAAAAGATGAAATATGTTTTATATTATATTTGTTTATTTTTTTGATTATATTTATAGGCGCTAAATTCCACGCTTAGTGTAACTAATCATACTGTGGTAAGTCATAATTACTTGACGATGAATATAAGGACGCTTACGTTCGCAGGAATCTATTTGGAATAATGTGTGTTAAAGACTAAGAGAACGAAAAAGCAGAGTATTTGTTCGTCTCCATTACAAGTTTCGGCAGAGTTGCAGAGCTAAATGCAGTATCAACTTGCTAACTGGAATTCCGTAGCGTATCGATTGATATCGCAAAATCAGTTCACATTCACTATAATCTACTACAAATTTTCAAGAATAGGATATCCTAGAAAAAAGGTTTCGACTAACAGTGGGTGACCGATATCATAAATAAAAGTGTGCAGAATTAAAATCAGACAATAACGTGTACACACGTCGAACGCAGAGCAAAACAATCAAAAGTTTACAACGTCATAATAGTCACTGCAAGCACTTTTTCTAGGCTTGAGATTACAGAGCATTCTGTGCATTTCAAAAGCTTGCACCACTTTACGTATGTATTGCCTAGTTAACTAGGGACGCAAGAGCTTTTACAAGGTAGAAAAGAGCTTTGAATTCTGTGCAAAATGAAATCATGCTCGTACTGAGGTCTGAACCTCTAACTAAGGTAAAAACGGCATTGCACAAGGGTTGAGAGCTTTTATTTGTGCGCATAATTCCCAATCTCTAATGCGGAGACCAAACATATGCCAACCACTAATCATTTGGCTGGCTCCCTCCACTCACCTCCGTATAAAATACTTGGCAGTTCTATTGGTAAGATAATATTCTGAATGCATTTTATTAAAATTTCGAGTTTTTATAGTTAATGGCAATTTTATATTTTCTACAACGAGTATAAACGTCGAATTCGCCGTAATAGAGATTTGATTTAACGTGTATACACGTCAAATACACAACAGGTTAAGGGTTGGCCAGGAAGCCACCGCGACCCAGAAGATCCTAAAGAGGCCCCAATAATTAGAGCCTGCCCTCCAGTCATACTAGTTTACAGTGTCTGGTAAGTGGCTCCTGGGCGAAGTGTAAAAGAGGTATTGTCCCCTAGTATGGTTAATGTAAGCAACTTGGACTTGATTTAATTGCAGATGATGCCAGAAACCAAACCCTAGCTTGATGATTATCCCATAAAGTTTGTCCATCTTTCCTCTCTCTAGCCAAAATACCAATTATTAAAACCATTACACACAATAATACGGCTGAAAGGTATGTTTTGTGTAAATATACAATCACTTTATGCAGGAGTTTTTTTTAAAAAAATAAGCTAAGAGAATATTGATCAGAAAGGATCATTTACATGCAATAACCAGCCGAGCAGACTAGGTACAAGCCTTCCACTAAGTAGATCGACTCCCCTCCAAGCTGAGTCATCCTCTTTCTTTTTCTAACAATTTAGATTCATGAAGTTAAGGATTACAAGGGCAGATTAAACATCTTTAACTTTATTCTTAACAGAATCATGTAAAATTCAGAGGTTCCCCCCTTATTTGGAGAAATTATTGCTCAACGTTTAGAAAATTATGCGCTAGAAGTGAACATAAGTGAAATCATTGTATATTCAAAAGATGCCTTTTGCTAGGCTTTTTTTTTCTTTTTCTTTTTTTAAATAGATTTTTTGTGTGAGTAGACCTTCATGCCCATATACTGCCGGATAGGATGTGACTCATTAATTAATTCTGCACAGACTCCAAGCAGCCTCTTTACCTCCTGCTCTTTAGTTATAGATCGTGACCACACCCAACAGCCAGCCTCGTATTCACTGAATAGTTAATGTTCAAAATAAATTTACTATGTAATGTTCTATTAAAAATTTGGTGGCCATTTAAGTAGAAATACAGTAGTGTGATACTTATCACTGGCCACCCAAAATTGTGGGAAGTTATTAATATAGAGCAAGCAATTAAATAATTGCTTTAAAAAGTTTTAAAGTTGCTTTAAGAGTTTTAAAAAGTTCACAAAAGTAAACAATTTATTAGATAAATAAAAAGTTGTGGTTAGACTCGCAGTGCTTGATAATATTTCCAATATTATCCGAACGAATGTTTTTTACATCTCTGCCCGATTACGGAATTATATCCATTATTACACATAGATTAAACACAGTTGAAGTAGAGATCTCCACACCAACCTGATTAAGCACCTTCTGATGATGCAGGAATACACGAAATCAGTCAGGGAACAATCAGAATTTATTAAAGTTCCACTCTGTTTAACATTTTTGTGTAGCTGATTTTTTTAAGAAAGTTTACAATATTCTTATGATTTATGCTAATGTATTGTCCTTAAGAGGATCTGCACAAATAGAAAACTTCTTCTTAACCAGCTGCGCGTGGAATTTAGTTTTAAAAACCCCTCACAGTGTGCGGAATTAAAATCATACAATGACGTATATATGTACATGTCGAACACAGGGCAAAACAACCAAAAGTTTACAAAGTCGTAATAGTCACTACAAGCACTTTTTCTGCAATTTCTGGAGCTTGAGATTACAGAGCATTCTGTGCTCATTCAAAATCTTGCACCGCTTCGCGTATGCATTGCTCTAGTTAACTAGGGGCACAAGAGCTTTTACAAGGAAGAAAAGAACTCTGTGCAAAATGAAATCATGCTCGTACTGAGGTCTGAATCTCTATCTAAGGTAAAAACGGCATTGCACAAGGGTTGAGAGCTTTTATTTGTGTGCGTAATTCCCCAATCTCTAATGCGGAGACCAAACATGTACCAACCACTTATCATTTGGCTGGCTCCCACCACCTCTCTCCGTATAAAATACTAGGCAGTTCTATTGGTAAGATAAAGGAAACATCCCACCAAATAATATTCTTATTGTATTTTATTAAAATTTCGAGTTTTTTTACTTAGTGACAATTTTATATTTTTCAAAACGAGTATACACGTCGAAAGCACCTCAATAGAGATTTGGTTTGTCGTGTATACACTGAACAGGTTAAGAGGAAGGGATTAGCCCAGTGGTTAGAGCACTGGATTTCTAAGCGGAAGAGAAGCGGAAGGTTCGAATTTGGCAACCTGCCCTAAGGTTTTTCCTTTCTACGAGCTTCTTACAGCTCACTGTCCGGTGGTGGACCATGCTCATCGTCAGATGGTCTTAAATTCCGTATTATGTGGAAGCGACATCAATTGAGATATAAGTATAATAGTTAAAAAAATAAAATAAAAAAATAATTATAGAAGTTTTAAAGGGAGAAAGTTTAAACTATAGGGGTAGAAGGCATCTTAAGCCTGAAAGAGTGGAAAGTTGAGTTTGAGAAAGAAAGAAGAATATATTTCTTCTCAAAAAGAAGAAATATAAAGTCCGGGAAGCCATACTTAAAGAAAACTTATTAAGTGAAACATAAAGAAACAATGAAAACAAACTTAAAAATGCTATAAATCAAGAAAAATGAAATTACAGACAACTGCAACTCAAGACTTTTGTGTCGCTTGAATAGCTGTTAAGTTGTTTGTCTCTAGTGCTACAGGCAATAGCCGTTTCGTTTCTGTGCTGTCATCGTCACTTCCGCCAACAATACTTGTGTCCTTTCTCATGCTCATTGGTGATGGTTTTATGTTAAATAAATTATGCGTGTGGTGTTGTTTTAAACAGTTAACCATAATAGTCCATAAATTACAATAATTAATGTCTTTAAAAGAATATAAATAACATACAGAGTAGTTCTTTTCCCTAACTCCTTTTTTGCCAAAAAATCTGTCTTTTCATTCCCAGCAAGGCCCACATGCCGCGCATCCATTGTAGAATCAATTCGTAGTGTTTCTTGGCCAACTCTCTTAAATGAGTATGACATTTCTGCGAAGCTAGTTCTGTTGAAGGCGAATCACTAGTTAGAATCAATTAGCAACACAGATCGTTTCACTTCATGCTCCCACAAGCAGCTAATTCCACAGCGCTTAGTTTCCCATAACAGTTTGCTCAACTTTTTCTTAATGGTATGCAACTCTAGAGAGAAAACACTGGCACTAATTCTTTCGTCCAGTGCCAGAACTGTTTGCTAAATTGATGAGAAATTTGTTGTTCGTATCCTTGCTGCAATTGTCGGCAAGCTTGCAGTCATTTCATTATCCATCTATCCATCTTCTCGAATATTTGAATAAGTTTATCTTTTAACAATAAATATTGAATGTGTACATTTGAGTTATGCTATATCTTGTCTATGGCAACTTCGGCCATGCAGCGACTACAGCCCAACAAATGATCGGTTTTTATTAGAAGTTATCATTGTTTGATAACGATCCTTTAACATCTTCTGCAGACAAGTAGGTAATCAGCGTCCATATCGCTCTGATGATACACTTCGAGCTATCTTACACTCCAATACGATGGAAGTGCTTCGACAGTTTGTTGCGGCTTGTAAGTAACCTGAAGAAGCAACAGTCTTACATCATTTAAAGGTTCATCGCTTCGCACGATTAATATCTCCCATCGTTTCCAGCTTACTTGCTCATTCAGCCAGAGACTAATTACAGCTTTTTGTTCTCTATTTTAGCAGTGAATATAGTATATAGATAATCCTCTAAAGCATTCCTGACAAATGGAATAAAATAGTACAAGCGCCAGGAATTGCATTTCTTCCCGGTCAGTCTGTGTAGATAAGAACCAATGCGTATAGTTCCGCTTTAATCTTCAGTGTTATCTCTCTAAGTACAGATTAGTTTAGATTATCAGGGTGGGACCTATGCTCCACGGCACCGCAACCAAAAGAGGCTTATTGTGCCATCCCCTTTGGGTCTAGAAGATGAAACCTCTCCTTCTAAAGAGATGCGAGGACTTTCCCTACTAGTTCTTTTTGCGCTAGTAACTCCTTTGGTCTCAAAGATCCGAAGGTTTCATAGTGCAATCACTCGACTGCAACGCAATCGAACAGCCAGTGAGAGACCGTTTCTACCTCATCCTGACACAATCTGCACAACGGCTCCGAGCTAATAAGTCCCAACTCGTACAGATGACTATGCCTTATGTATATTGTGTAAATGTATTAGGGTGTAACAGAATATGTTGCTCATGTTCATGTTGTTAGGGTGGGATACCCACAGGGACGCCAGGTACCCTGAAGAAGTGGCTAACCCACTTCCCCGTACGGAGATCTCTAAGTATAAGTTTGTTATGCGAGACTGATTTTTTTTTTAACATACCCCATCCAGATCTGATCTACCAGAGCGAAATCCAGCGGTCCCCGAGGGCAAGTATTTTGAAAATAATTAATCTAAGTTCTAAGTTCGAAATATATTTTTATATTCAAGTTGGCCTTACTGAAGTTATAAGAAGTGTATTATAAGCAATTAGTAACCCGAATATCGTTGGATACCATATCGAGGAAAATCTTGAATGTATTCAGTTAAATAACATTTTCGGTTGGCTGATTTTAACCAAAACTTTACGGCGGCGTCTTTTAGCGAAATCTCAAATTCCAACTTCCTGCAATTTTCACACACATACACCCACTCACAGACACTCAATCACATACAGAGAGAAGGCCTTTTTGTGAAAAACAATTTAGCATATTACAGGTGGCAACTCACAATGGAAACTCAGCACAATCACCGTGCCTACTCTTACTCACTAGATCGAGTGAAATCAAGAAATATAAAGTAACAGTTTTGAAAATAAATTCTATTAAATATTGAATTCTTTTAGACGACAGTCATTGCTTTTCTATTACTGTTTAATGTCCGCATTAACAACTTCAATTCTGTCAGCATAACTACTGAGATAATCTTTCTATCTCTAAACATAAATATTTTAGAACTAACACACAAATACTTATACTTAGAGTCATTCCAGGCTGACTTTATTGCAGCCAAACAAATAACCATTTCCTAGAGAACACTTTCTACAAACGGTATGATCTAGGTTAAGCCAAGATATCCAAAAATGATAAATAGGTCCGAGATAGCAAGAATGTGGCACTTCACCAAGGCGTTATTTACCTTTCACCACGGTCCTTCCAGGACGCAAGATGTTTAACAACAAACAGGTAATAAAGCTATTTTTATCTTATTCGACTGGAAAAAGAAATTTGGCAATAGTTTGAATTTATAAAGTGAGGAAACAAGATCTTGCATAGTTCGTTCTTCCTAAGATACCAGCTCAGTACCACTAGAAGAAGAATAAATGTAACAGATAAAGTTTACATGAGCATGTAACTTAATTATCGTAGTTAAAAACAATTTATTTGGAATAAAGAAAAACTTAGGAAAATAAATAACGATTCTCGGCGGAAAACTGCTAAAATCTCTTGATAACAGTAAATAAGAAGACGTCTAAATAAACACACACACTAAATAAAAAGACGAGATTAACAAGGCAGTTAACTGGGTTAAAACAAAGCTTGAGCAGGATAATCACTTTAAATAAATAATGACTACTCGTACAACATGCGATGAAAATCATTAAATGACAATTCTGGAAGATAATACAAAGGCAAACTATTTAAATAGAAAATTTACAAAGAAAAGTCTTCGGAAAAAGCTCAGGTAGACCAATTTGTACGGCAATAACACGACGAGACCAGAATAAAAATGGTTATCATATTGCTAAAAAAAAAAAAATCATTTAATTTGGTGTGTATACAGGGTGTACACGGAGGAGGGGTTGAAACTTCGGGAGGCGATTCTGGGCATCATTTTCAACAAAAAAATTCTGTATAAACTATGGCTCGATTCTGCTCCGTTGAATAGATATTTTTAATTTTATGTTTTTTCAAGGTACTACTACTTTTTGGCAAACTGGTGCCTATATTTCTCAAACTATTAAAGCTAAAGCGATTTCAATAAGCTCATTAGAAAGAAGGTTAAATTTCCTTTTAAATAAGCTAATTTACATTTCAAAAAATAATATCAAGTGTTTCACTTTGTGGCCCAAACATAGGAAATAGCAAGTTTCTAATTTTTTACAAAAACATTGACTTCATTTTTCTCAAAAATATTATATAAGTTTAAAACGTGCACTCCTCATGAAAAACGTCTACATACAAACACCTTTCGAATGGTATACCATGAATAGTGGTTATTTTAAAAATTGATGCAGAAATTTCTTATTAATTGCAAAAAAAATAGGAAGATGCAGCGTTTTTTTTTTAAAGAAAATATTGTTTAGCACATTTTATTCTAAAATGAAAGTTAAAGAATTTCGGAATCATAAAAAACTGTCATTTTTTAAGTTTATCATGTCAGTTAGTAACATATTTATGTTACTTAAGTAAATATTACTCAGTGAGTAAATTAATGAGCGAACTATATTAGTAATGGCGCTCCACATTACGTCATACTTTCAAAATAGTCGCCAACAGGATACAAAAAGTAGATGAGCTGAAGCTATCGGCTTTTACGACTCATCTTGTGAACAATATTATGCGTAAGTTGCGTAAGTTGAATGAAAGCAGCTGCCCCGGTCTTTCTGAAGATAAAATAAAGACTCAGTATGCTCTACATGAGGTTGTTGTTTATCTGTTGACTGGAAAAGATGCACGAACCGGACCTTGTTTCCAAGTTGTACGTGATGCTCACGTCATTTATCTTGGCTTGGAATATTTTAAGAAAAGTGAAACTTTTTTTTTTAGAACTATCTTATTACGAGCATTTTTGGAGGTGAGGGGGGAAACCACTTAAAGAGTAGAACAGAACAGAAATAACTAAAAGACAAGATAGAACAATACTGTGGGAAATGGTCGCTTAAATATTCAGCAAAGTGAAAAAATTACTGAAAAATTACTGAAAAATGGAAGACAGCATTTTGAGTTAGTTCAAGGAGTTACCTTTGGCCCAGCTAACATTTTCGTGCGGCCCCTCAAAACCTTACTATTTGACTATTTAAATAAATATTGTTATGTGCTAATTTATAAAAAAATAATATTAACAAAAGACATTAAATTACAAATACATATAATTAATATTTATATTAAAGCAGTTCCCAATAAATATTGGCCTTCGTTTGGATGCTAAAAGTGCGTTTAAACGACTATAAAAATAGGTTTTATTAAGTGCATAAGTACAGGTGAATGCATTTATTTGGAATACGAATTGTTTATTGGTGTATATGCACATGTAAGTAAATGCTTTAATTGAGAATGAGATCGTACACACGCTGCCAGTGCATAATAACCGCAATGTTAATTGATAAAACAAAAAAATCTAGAATACTAAAGCTTTTCCTTACTTACTCTCGGTTGTGAGTGAAAAATATTTTTCGGTTTTCCGGCAAATTCAACAACACATATATTTTAATGTTAAATAATTCATTGCAACAGCAAATAGAAGGTAAAAACCGATAATTTCCTTAAATGGCATTCATGAAATAAGCCCAAATCATTCTTAACTCTAAACCCAGTCATAATAAATTCAATTTTCACGAAAAAGGTTTTAAGTAGACACATGTTTATACAAGCATACTACGAGGGTCGTTTGAAAAGTCCGTGCAAAAATAAAAACTACTTAATTTTTTGCGGTAAACCTTTTTTATTTTTCAACATAAGTCTCCTTTTAGGCTTATACACTTCGTCCAACGCTGCTCTAGTTTGTTGATCCCTTCCGAATAATAGGATTTGTCCAAGTCTGAAAAATAGCCATTCGTTTCTGCAATCAACTCCTCGTTTGAATAAAATCTTTTTCCTGCCAGCCATTTCTTCATATTGGGGAACAAATAGTAGTCCGAGGGAGCCAAGTCTGGAGAATACGAGGATGTGAAACGAGTTGGAACCCTATTTCCATTAATTTTGCGACCACAACTGCTGAGGTGTGAGCTGGTGCGTTGTCGTGATGGAAAAGGACTTTTTTGTGGGCCAATCGTGGGCGTTTTTCTTGCAGCTCGGTTTTCAAACGGTCCAATAACGATGAATAATATGCACCTGTAATAGTTTTACCCTTTTCCAGATAGTCGATGAGGATTATTCCTTGCGAATCCCAAAAGACAGTCGCCATAATCTTTCCGGCCGAAGGAACGGTCTTCGCCTTTTTTGGCGCAGATTCCCCCTTGGTAACCCATTGTTTAGATTGTTCTTTGGTCTCAGGAGTGTAGTGATGTATCCATGTTTCATCCACAGTGAAGAAACGACGCTTAAAGTCCTGCGGATTCTTCTGGAACAGCTGCAAACCGTCCTTGCAACACTTCACACGATTTCGTTTTTGGTCAAGCGTGAGCAATCGCGGCACCCATCTTGCGGATAGCTTTGTCATGTCCAAATGTTGATGCAAAATATTATGTACCCGTTCATTCGAGATGCCCACAGCACTAGCAATCTCACGCACCTTCACTCTTCTGTCATCCATCACCATATCATGGATTTTATCAATGATTTCTGGAGTAGTAACCTCAACAGGGCGTCCAGAACGTTCAGCGTCACTTGTGCCCATATGGCCACTCCGAAAATTTTGAAACCACTTATAAACTGTTCTAATCGAAGGTGCAGAGTCACCATAATGTTTATCAAGCTTCTCTTTAGTCTCCTGAGGCGTTTTGCCTTTCATAAAGTAGTGTTTAATCAACACACGAAAATCTTTTTCGTCCATTTTTTGAAAATCACTCGACTTTCTCGATTCAAACGAATGCCAAACACAAAGAAATAGACCGATCTGGCTGAAACTTGGTGTGTGTTCTTCCAAGAGATGCTACTAACTAAACATAACCTCGATACGCTCCAGTGGTGATATCTCTCTGACTTTGCACGGACTTTTCAAACGACCCTCGTAGTCAAGTATGTTATATCTATACTAGTCTAGTTAGTATATTTTGCATACTAGTCTAGTATCTATATCTAGCATACTAGCCTAGTTAGTATATCTAGCAAACTAGTCTAGTATCTATATCTAGCCTTCTAGCCTAGTTAGTATATCTAGCATACTAGTCTAGTATCTATATCTAGCATACTAGCCTAGTATATCTAGCATACAAGACTAGTATATCTAGCATACTAGTCTATTATACTAAACCCAGTATACTAGTAAAATCTATCAGTATCTAGCATACCTAGTTTAGTTTTAGAAGTCCGATTAGACCATTCTCATATGGAAAAATTAGTCGAACAAAAGTTGCAGATCTCCGTGATTATGAAAAGCACATTAAGTTTAAATGAAATTG
The DNA here is from genome assembly GCF_049639745.1 of Rhodnius prolixus. Lineage (NCBI taxonomy): Eukaryota > Metazoa > Arthropoda > Insecta > Hemiptera > Reduviidae > Rhodnius > Rhodnius prolixus. Next base: position 22,469,325 of record NW_027411592.1, read on the forward strand.
ATAAAGCTGTTTCAGAGAAGATCTCTAAAATGGGAAAAAATGCATTCAATAAGATGGTGTGAAACAAGAGAGTATGAAACGAAATATATGTTGGGACTAACTTTGATTAACCGTTTTGAGTGGTTTTACACGTAATCATTTTTTTTTTAAATTTGTTGATCAAGGAGTCTTTAAAAAGTGAACTTTTAGCGAAAATTAACATTGAAAATGCGACCTAATCGCAATACTTTCCCTTTCAACGTCAGAAAGTACAAGTGGGTGAATAATCAATGATTTCTCATCATTGATAAATAATAAAAGTAATAAAGGAATTTACCATTAGGGAAATGAGGCTGTATGCAAGTAGAAGTGCAATTAAGTTTAAGTAATAATTGTTTTAATCTAAATTAGAAACTAGCCAATTTTGCTTTAAGAGAATAACAAGAAATATAGTAAGTATGAAAATATTGATCATTTTCTGGGAACAATAAAAGATTAATTGCGAGCACAATAAATATCATTTGTAACAAATAACCATCTTGCATTATAAACAATTGAGCCGTAAATACTGCCATTGTTCTATTACAATGCACTTATTTGAATTTAAAATAAAGTGTACACATGTAAATTAATGGCACTTCTGGAAAAATCAATATTTTAGAAAAGGAACAATAGCATCTCGTAGTAAATTTTCTTGCAGGTGTTTTGTAAGTGACATAATAATGTAAAATAGATGTAATTATGCAATCTAAAGTAATGCCATATAATTGATTTGTAACTATAAATTGTGATGATCTAAAATGCGATTGTGATCTATCTCTCAAATTATAATGAATAATAGGACAGATGCAATTAAATGAATAATATATAATGGGGCGCCGCGATAGTATAACGGTTAAAACGGTGGACCGCCAAGTTAAAATGTTGAATTAGATTGAGTGCCGGGATTAGAGCACAAATGAAATATTACAATAGATATTTCTTTGTATTAATGTCTAAAATTAATATTTCATTATAATGATGGCAAAGAATTATATCGAAATCTGTTGTAAGTCGCCCTCTTCAAAATGTATTTTTCTTTTTCATTAAATATAATCAAAGTAATATGTAATAAGATCATCGATTTTGAATTTTTACAGAAATTAAATAGGTTATGAGATTCTCTGCTTTTCTAATTTTATTTTCCCAGTTTCCGGAGGAAGATTGAGGCTGTTTGGAGAATAATTTATGCTTCAAAATGGTGTCAATTTTTAGAAAATTTATCTGTCTTTCTAACCGTGCCATCAGAATCGAATTCGGACTAAAACTTTCAGATTAATAACATTTTTATTGCAAAAAAGTAATGATTTTAGAAAAAAAATTAAAGAGACGTCACTCAAGAACAGTGGGAAATATGAAATTGGCCAATACCTGTTTGAAGTCTACTTCAGATGTACTTCACTCAGTAGGCCTATGGACATTACTTACTGGTTCACCCTGTATATATATATGTATACCATTCTTGATATGGAGAGTTAGAAGAGGTTACCGCTAAAGTCTCGTTTCCGTAAATTGTTTTGCCTTAAACAGCTGTTAATATTAAAAGAATCAGATGGGCATGAAAGTTCCTTTGGGGAAACCAGATAGCTCTATTTTGCTGAATAGAGTTTCAGTATTTCCAAATTGTCTCACAAACGGCTCTTACGATTTGATTTAAACTATTTTTTGGGGATTGGAAACATATAAATACACAATTTTTAATTGAAACTGTATTTTAATCTGGTTAAGGGCTTTCTTGGTGAGGGAGTATGATTCCCTCTAATGGGTCTTTCACTGATAAACTATTAACGAGGGTTAAAAGTGTGACCCAAATGGCGAGTTTGAAGAAGTCTCCAACCAGAGCTAACTCTTAATGGAATTTTTCTGTTTTGAAATGTTGATGAAAATGGTTTCTAAGATTTTTAATAAACTTCGTAAGTAATTAAATATACACAGTGATCTTTATCATTTAACTTTACGGGCGCTTTGACTAAAGCGGTCATTTGCGCCCGCAGCGGTATTCGCTTCGGCGGTACGTATACTAAAAGAAATCATTTTAATCATTTTTCTAGAAGAATTTGCTTTAGAGCAGTTTTGGAAAGAGGTTGAGGATTTCATGCTATTTCAGTGTAAGAACTTACATATGATTCAAGTACTCAGGATTCAGAGGCTTTGTGATTTAGGGCCTTGGTAATAGCATGAAAAAGTCGTAAAAATGTACACAAAATATTTTTCTCATTTTGATAAAAATGTTTCGACAAATCTGTAATTAATACAGCAAGAGAAAGCGTCACAAGAAGATAATCAACTCAATTAATGCAATTCTTCTGCTTTTTAACCTCCCTGTCGGTGGCCAATCTTTTTAATCCATCCACTTCCAACAGCGCCGACCTCCTGTGGTGGCAGTAGAAAGATTATCTTCACGAACAGTGGAATGGAAAGTTTAGGAGGTACAATTTTTCTGATTATTCAGAAAACTAAGATATTCCCGGGGATAACTCTATTAGTTTGATACCGCTGTGTTGCTGGTCACGTGTGACACTGGCCCAATTAGATGTCACAAAATGACAAAATTTTTTCCGTGACCATGAAGAAATTCTAATTGTAATACGTGATAAATGTTACTGGAAGAAAGTATTAACCACCGTAAAAATCGTTCAATGGCTGCCTTGACATTATCTTATCTATTAATTTCCACAAACGCTTAAAGAAATATAGCGAGACTTAGGAGTGAATTCCGTTCTTAAGAGAATATCGAAAACAGAAGTCAATGAAAGCAAATGTTTTCTGCAGGGGCGGTGGTCTCTAATAATTTGTGGCTCCTTCTAAATTTTCTACAAAGTCAGTGGATATAATTATCAAAATCAAAAATCTTCGAACATCAAAATAAAAGTTCACTTTAATTTTTGATGAAGTTCTAAAGACACTGTTTAGTTATATTTTACACTGCATATTTCTGAAATTAGGTTATAAGGTACCTCCTTATGCTACTTTTTTTTTTTTTTTTTTAAAGTCTCCGGCCAGTGTTTCTTCATAACAGAGAACATTATCCATCTCCGGACAGTGAGCTATAAAAAGCTCCTAGGAAGAGAAAATCTAGGGACCCCCCTAGATTCGAATCTGGGATCTACCCGTGAAATCACTTCACCTACTGCAGTTTTGGGTCGTGCAGATGTTATTCTCTTTTATATCGTAAGTTAACTATCTTTGCTAACCCTCCAGTATCCTATCGACGTTGTAGAACAGAGGTGGAACAGTGGATTTTGAAGGAACAACGGAAACGGTGGAGATCCCGAGCTGACTGCCGCCAGGCTAAGGAAATTCTTGGCCTGTCAAAAACGGATATGGTTGGTTTTAGCAGCTCCCGGATCCGCCAGTTGGTTCAAGTGTTGAGTGGACATGCGAATTTAGTGTATCATCTTTTCAATTGCGGCCTTACCCAGTCGCCAATTTGCGCTGGCTGTGGTGAGTCCAATGAGACTGTGCGGCACTTTGTTGAGGTGTGCCCCGTTTATCCTAAAACTAGATTTCTCGTCTTCGGAAGGTCAAATGTCTCCCTACCGGTGATTGTGGCATCTGGTAATCTTAACGAACTTTCTAGGTTTATTCAGAGCACTGGGCGATTGAGTCGCCACACTCCCTAGTGTCCTGTTACTACTTTATTAGTTTATTATATTTGCATCTGGCAACTTTTAGCCGGATTTGTTTTTCTCTTATGAGATGAGGGGTGGGCGGGGAACAATGGGCATTTGGATTGCCTGCGTTCCTTCCCCTTTCGGGTGGAACCGCCCGTCTAAAGCAATCTAATCTAATCTTTGCTAACCCGCTCTAATTCAAGTAATTTAGCTCTAATTTTTATCACGACACAACTTCCGTTACATGACACAGAAAGGTGATCACACTTTCGATTTCACAAACACACAAAAAAAATATCCGAGACAAACACACAAAAAAGAAAGTGCTACAAATGATTTACAAAACAAAGACAGAAAACAGTTTAAATTTCAAAACAGTTACTAACCATCTAAACAACAAATATGTCAACTTACTACAAAACACACATAAAAATATTTTTAACAATTGGCGACATGTCACAAACAAGAAGATTTTAAAATCGAACACTCTAATTAGGGTGCCCGAACAGTCACGACCAAAGGCATCAACCTTTAAGGTAAACACCCAAAATGCAAACAAAATTATAAGTGTTATTAATTAAGAGGTAAAGAATTGTCGTAATCTATTTTTTAAATCATCAATTTAACTATTATTGATATCTTCTTCCGTGAAAACCACAGTCCTGAAGTGCTGTGATAAGTATTTACGTCGAAAATCTGGCGGCTTTTAAGACAAATTAAAAAATTATGATTGAAACTGGTAATAACCTTACTTTGTTTTATTTTAAATGTAAAAGTGCGTAACAACTCTTGGAAAATAAATAAATAGATTCGACAAATATTAGGAAAATCAAGTAAGTGTAAAGTTAAATGAGTTGCAAAGAATTTTATCTTACGATGTGGTTATTTTGGATAGAATGGTATCTATTAGGAAAGTAGAAATGTACAACTTAATTATCAACAGCCAATGATGCTCCAAAGTAGATGATTTACCATCTTATTCATAACCAAATGGCGCATAATCATTAAGTTCTAAACTTGAGAGTAGTAAGAATTTAAGTTGCACAGAATTACAAGCGCATGTAATAACTTGTAACATAATCGCTAGCAATGTTATATCAATGTAAATGTTACACATAAAACTAAATACTCCAAGTAATATCACTGTAACAATATTTAGTTCTCAGAGCAATTCCCGCCCGAAATGGATGTAATGAACAGCCGAACTGAGACTGTTATTTCACTGCAGATCTCAGCATTGTTTTTATGTTTATATAAAAAAAGAATTTCACAATAATTTTAATATACTAAACTGAAAATATTCACTTTATGTCGTAATTAGCTGCTGAGCGAAAAGAAAAATATCATTAATATTTGTAAATATTAATTACAAAAGACTTTTCCACAAGAAGCAATACTATATAATAAGGAGTACAAATTCATTGTACCGACGCCTTGAAATTGTGAACATTAAACTCTGGTTTCACTGGACATTCATAGAAATTTTAAGTCTATACAAGCACAGTTGATCGTAGGTCTTTAGAAGAGCAAAATTAAGCCTCAACAAGCTAATCTTCAAAATATTATCCAAGTTATAGACTGTTCAGATCATCCACAACAATTTCAGTACAACAGAGAAGTAAGGCTAAATTTATCGCCGATTATTTCAGGCAGGCCTAAACGTCTATCAATTAAGTGTCATGGACGGAAGCATGTACTTGAACATTATCACTTTTTCTAACAAATACAAAGTAGCTACACAGGGGATTCGAACTGCGGGATGTTTCACTTACAAAAACATGCTTCGTTAAACCACTAGAGCAACACCCAACCCTGGTTCAACAAATTAGTTCAGAATACATTTTTAGTATCTCTTTCTCTACTTTTAAGGAAAGCTGTTGTAATCTTCAGATTTCAGAGTTAAAGGTTTTACAGGAAATATCTTTTTCTATATCTCCAGGGCCAGAAGAAGTGGTCTGGACAAATTGTCTCTTTTTTCTGATTTTTCTAATTTATTAGCTACCCTCAAGTTATCCTTAAACTTTGGGGTTCTGATGGTGTATCTTTAGATCATGTAGAAACTCTAATAGAGGAGGTAAAAAGATCCTTTAAGTACCATAATTGTAGAGCAGGAATCGATATATCTTGATTACTGTTAAGTGTGGAAGTTGAATGTGTTGTTAAGAGAACTCCTCAACTAAAGAGTACGTCTTTACTCCATGGATTATTTGAGATTATCTCGAAAATGGATCATAGGATTTCCTGCAAACTTCTTATATTCACACGCACGGATATATTTATTATTTCTAGAATAGTTCATTTTAGGTACGGTTTTGAGGAAAGACCGGGATAGACTCTTTTAGGTTACATTTTTGAATAATATATGACTTCAAAAACTATTAAAAGTTTGTATGGTTCAATTATGAAGTAAATATTAGAAGTTTAGATAAATTAGAAAGGTTGAACCTGCAAAGTGGTTAGGAAGTCGATTTGAGTATTCATATCCAATTTTCAATTCCAGTAGAAGCAAAGAAGGTGGCCAAATAAACCGCTTGTTGATTATAATCGCTATAAACAGACTTTTTTCTCCTTTGAGTTATTAGCAACGGTAATACCACAAATGCTGATAATTTTACCGGTAATTTTGATTAGATTGAAAGACTACCTTGTTTCCACGATAACTGCAAAAGTGCGCTCGGTACACGAGTGCGATTGTCTAATGGAAACAAAGCACCAGTTAATTATCTACTCATAATTACAGAGAGGGGGAGAAAATGATTACAATAATTGCATTTAATTGGATAATTTCACTGACACTCAATTAGATGTAATAAGGTAATTACATATTAAATTTGTTATTCTTATTAATAATTTTTTTTTCTTTATGGCGCGTCAAGATCTGCGGTCATTGGCGCCGGGAGTCTTTTTACAGTGTCCTTTCTTTACGATGTTCATTATCGGACAGTGAACTATTGTAAGAATAGTGTAAGAATCGAAGCTTATAAGTAAATTGATAATATTTAAATCGATACTTTGTCTTTTTTTCTGCACAATTTTATTCGTTTTCCAATTTAAAATATTAATAATAAACTAATTAAAATAAACCAGAAATAGTAACCTTAACCTAGCAAGCGTATCAGCTAATAGTGGCAATATTGGTGAGTGGTGTGTTATCAATGCAATACGCCCTTTAATGATAGACATAATTGAAACGTAGCAAATTGAGTGTCTGAATGAAAATAACTAGTGTACGACCAATCAATCACAAATTACAACATAGTCAAACATTAATGATGCCCCAACATAACCCAATTTCACTTTTATTGCGTATTACTTTAGTTAATAAAAATTAAAACAAATTTATTCAGAAAATGGGATGATCCAACACCGAGCCAATGGGATGATCCAACACCGAGCCAATGGGATGATCCAACACCGAGCCAATGGGATGATCCAACACCGAGCCTATTTCTCGATCTAATTTTGATTTTTGTTTTTCTTTTGTTTATTAATTTTAGGTGTGAATTGATAGAAAGGGAAAGTCTAAGGTAGATTATTATTGCGTCACGAAATCCCAATATTCTTGGCAAACTGGAATGATTTCTGCTACTTGACTATCATGGATTATGGGCTTACATAAAAGCAGAATTGGTCACTTCAATGATAATTCCCACACATTCTAATTATAAATATATCTGAGAAACAGGGCAATCTGCTTCTGATACACTCCTCGGCAATTATACTAAAATATGTTAAATAATCAGGCAATACTTCTCTCTATTTTTGAAACCTGAATATTCTGACTTCTTAATTACGTTGGTTTACATATTCACTGGAAGAAATTTATTTAATGAATAAATTTAAAAACTAATGCGAACTCAACTTAAGACATCAGAGAAACAAATTACGGACGCCTTGCGAAGCAGGAAAGTCAATGTGATCAGCCCGAACACGAGTAGAGAAGAGTTATAGGTAGCCACATAAAGGGGAAAGTACACGCGGAATTCAGACATTAAGGTCTAACAGGTAGAATTGTTAGCATTTTAACGGATAATTCATATAAACCTAGAATATAGAATTAAAATATTTGCAGTAGGTAATTGGTTTTCAACTAAATTTTTATTAGCGCATATAATTGTATATAAAAATAAATGATTTGCTGGCGGTACGGGTGAAACCGATGCCATGGAAAAACAATCCTTTTCACTAAATCAGCCCTCTTCCATAGCCACTGCCGCTAAGCAGAGAACTGTCAACGAAACGATGTGTTCTCAAATCTGATATCCATAAGGCAGTTAACACCGTGTGGGAAACGGCGGATTGGGACGGAGTAAGCACAAGTTTTAGCTGCAAATAAGCGACTCCACAATCACCCAATAGCTCAAGTCAAAATAGGAAACAAAACTCTCTTTTTGTTTTACCACTACGAAGGCGCTCTCTAACGAGGATACCTGGCTATCACTGACTCTCTAATGGAGATATCCCTTAATGGGTGGAAGGAGGAAGCGTCAATTCATAGGAATTGAGACAGAGGGTAATGCTCTAAAGTTCGATAGCAATCAGTAAAATCTTCCCAACAAAGATCAATAATATTTGATGAGCAAGTTGTTAGAAGCGTACCGCGAATGGGGTTCAATAATTAGCAAACAAAGAACGGCATACCTGAAATTTTACGCACCATTTCACTCTTCATTAATGATTGGTTATTACCTCGGTGAGTTGAGATTTTATGAACGAAAAAAGCTGGTTAAGAACCATGGATTAAAGCTGTGAATATGAAGGACAAAAAAAGAAGAACATATGACGCATTCATCACTTTAAGAAGCCTGAATCCTGGATTAACAGCAAAAACGAAGGAAAAAAGTTAATGGTGTTGAAAATGGACTTCCGGAGTAGAAGTTTACATGAGTCAACATTTACCCAACTCTGTGATCAGAGAGTGTGTTCATGTTAAACATAGTGTACTGGAAATAATTGATCAGAAGAGAATGTGAGATGTGGAAGAAGGTAAAAGAAAGCGACTGGAAGAATTAGAGGATATTGACGGGAAAATGAATAGGATATCAGCATATAATACGTTACGCATAGTGTACGAGGTGTGGCTATTAAATAACGAGACTATTGCTGTAAAACATTTTATTTTAAATTTATACATATTTAGTTATTATCACCTTCAATATACACCCCTCCCCTATCCCTACAACGCTCCATGCGAATTTACCATTGTTCGAAACCGTGCTGGAAGTGCACTCCTGCATGACGCGTGCCGCTTTTTCTTTCACAGCTTCAACGGACTGAAATCGTGTTCCTTTCTATGCAGATTTGACTCTGGGGAACAGATAAAAGTCACATGGGGCCAGGTCAGGCGAATAAGGCTAAAACTGGGATGCTGAACTTTATGGCTAGAAACGTCTTGACAGACAATGCAGTGTGAGCCGGCGCGCTGTCTTGATGGAGAACTCATGACTTGTTCTTCTACAAATCGCGTCGTTTTTTCCTTACTCTTTCATGGAGTTGAGCAAGCACCACACGGTAGTAATGCTGATTAATTATAATCGATATTTTTTTCCGTTTTGGACGTGGAAGGGTGACCTGGGCGGTCATCATCTCCGACGTCTTCTCGGCCATCTTGGAAACGCTTGAACTACTCAAAAACTTGCGTACCAGATAAACATTCATCGCCATAAACTTCTTTTAATGAAAGATAAGTTTTAGTAGCGGTTTTACCAAGTATCATGTGAAATTTCACGACAATTCGTTGTTCTACTACATGTATAGTATCATGTTTTCGGCAAAACGAAACTAACACCTCTTACACAAACGACGGCTCCGGTCAGACAGATTTCTCTACAAACACGTGAGACGTTGCAATCGAAAGAGGCTTTACTACGCTGCACAGCTGTCGTTCGTTTGGATTTGGCGCATGCATAGTTCTTCTGTAGCAGCAGCAGTCTCGTTATTTAATAGCCACACCTCGTATGTAATTGGTTAACCAAACATTACTGGTTATTTATTGTGAAGTTTTTGAGATTCACCCAATTAATGGCTTCAACTGATTTGGATTTAGTTGGTACACATACTAAATTCACATAGCCATCTTTATTAAATCATTTTATTGAAAAATGTTATGGCAGATGGTTCTTCGTACAGTTGGCATCTGACGAATCTCTCAATGTTACAGTGAATCTAATTAATAGAGAGAGCATCTAATAATCAGGAAATATTCAAAATTTCAAGGAAAATCTTATTTTGTTACTCCAGAAAGTGCTAGAGTTTGTTTACGTCATTTTTCTTTGTCGTTAGCTTACTTAGCCCTTATCTTTCCATAAAAGTATGCCATTAAAATTCAGTTATCAAAGAAAGGTGTCAGGGCGGTGCTAACTTGTTCACTTTCTGCTTTTACGCACCCTTTTATACTTTACTCTGCTGCAGAACTTGAATTATAGATTCACAGCTAAGTATTTTCGGTAGTCCTACGAATATCATACATAAAATATCTAAAAATTTTGAGTGCAAGAAAGTTATACATAGGTATATGGTAAAAAAAATTAGACCAAAAAAGACGGGCTAGTTAATTCTATAAGTTTGTAAGTACGTAATGGCTAAAATATTGTAAATTGAAATGAGAATGGTAAAATAAAAAAAGCTGTTCTACAGAAACAGGATGAAGTAATTGAGTTCAATTAATTTCACAGTCATTCTAATTAATCTAATGTTCAAATTAATTTATTAAAATACAGTTATATGAAGAACTAGAGTACATTGAAATCAAAGATAAATTAAAGGAAGCCCTTAGAATGAAATATTATACCGATTGCGTGATATAAATTATACGTAGAGCAGGATGTAGTTATGTAGCTAGACATCTCAGTTGCACACAGACAAACTGGACTTAATGTGTACGTATAAAAAAAAAGCAACCTCTACATCAACAAAGCGAATCTTTTTTTTATTATTATTATTTTTCTACAAACTTGGGCATTTTTATTTATATTATAAGATCAATATGTATTAATTAGCGATCATGACTTCATATAAATGATGATCTGCCATTTTGAAACATGTTTATTAATTACATTACTTTACAACCTCCTCTTATTTCAAGAGACGTCACCTTATATATGAAATACTATCGATTAAGATAATCTGAACATTTTTTACTGAGTTCTTAATCATTAATTTTATTTGTATTGAAGGAAACGAAACTTATATTTAAAAAGAATATTAATATGAGATAATTTTCATTAATTTGTTTTGCCCATTCTTTACGAAAAAACAATGCATTATCTTGCAAGCATGGAATTCATTATTCCATTTATTCCATTACGTAATTTGGAAACGCGTTAATTAATACTTATTTGACGTAATCTCAATCTTTCAGTTTTCTTATTCTGGCAATAACCGCATCTTTGCCTCGTTAGTAACACCTTCAATGCTTTCTGGTATTTGTTCCTGTTAGAAACAGACTTATGTTTCTTTGGATACGAAAATCAGTGGAGGCTCTTCTTCTTCATCATCATCTTTACCTCTTCTACCATTGCCACTATGTATTTCTTGTTCAATTGAATATCTCCTATCCTAACCCATCTCTATCTTACCAGATTTTTTTTTTAACTTTTCCAAGAAACTTCATTCTTGATCTATCTCTTCGTCTGATTCTTCCTTCTACCCCAGTACTCTACAACTCTCTGGCTATGCGTATTCAGTATTTCTTCTATCATTCTGATAGACCCCATTTTAATTGCTTGCGATTGGCAATCTTTTCCCGTAAGCACTCGCCTGATGAACCTTTATTTTCAATGTAACACTGTCAAAGAGATTTTGATTTAGCTCGGACGTAATACACACACATACGTACAGGTATGGTCCTTCGCATCGATGTGCAGCCAAAATTATCCAGATGACATTACCTCTTTTGTGATGCCAGTTAGAGGAACTGAGAGAGCTTCCTTACTATTTCCACCAAGTTAGTTACTTCCAGATAGATTGTTTTTTGACTCCTCTCTAGTTTCCATTGGGGGGAAACCAAATATCTCTTGAGCTGCTGCAGGTCTATGAAAGCAAATTTAACTTTCTACAGACCATTCGTATCAACTTTAAAATCTAGATTTTTCTTGCACACTAAAATACACTAAAAACTGGTTTCAACCCGCGTAGCTCTGTCTTAATGATTCAAATATTGACTTAAATATTACATTAATTATTCATTAGGAAGAGAAGGGTGATTCAAAAATTTTCAAAGAAATGAGAATAAACTGTTATTCGAAGATTGAAATTCGAACTTTCATCACTAAATTTAGTATGATTTTGGAAGGAAGGGATTAGCTATGTGGTTAGCGTAATGGATTTCCACGCGGAGGTCCCGTGAATCGAATCCAGCTGCTGACCCTTGGATTTTCTCTTCCTAGGAGCTTCTTACAGCTCACTGTCCGGTAATAAACAGAGTTGTCTGCAACGAGAGAACACTGGCTGATCGGAGGCCGGCAGTGCACTGAAAAAAGCTCCGGGCGCCAATAACCTGAGATGTTGACGCGCCTTAAATCATTTAAAAAAAGAAAAAAAAACAAACATGATTTTGGGCCTATTATTTAGCGATTTCAGGGTAAAAAATATTTTGAGTCTTAATTTTCCACTATTGACCAATTCAATTTGTCTAAATAACGTGAAAATGTTCTACTTTAGTAAAAAAGTTCAATTAATTTGAAGCAGTAATGAATGACATTAAGCAGCAATTGATTGGAATTCACCGGTAAAACTTAATATGACAGCTGATATAACCATCTCAATAAGGAATACAGCTGAGAACGCTTGAAAGGATTGCGGAATGTAGAAGAAATAAGAATAGAACCAGAATGACTCGAATCGCTCGCCAGAGATTGAACGATTTCAGTCGACAAAAAGACCGAGAAATTAATAGAAATTATAAAAGGAGTGCTAATAAAGAAATAGCAAAGAACCGCTCTCCATGATACAGCTACAAATAATTTTTCTTATTTTGTTCACCTTATTCTTTCTACTAAATCGTTTTCCTCTTGCAACTGCTCGCTCGTTCTTCTACAAATCGATAGTTCATTGGCTAAAGTTGTTGGCAGGCAAGCATGCCAAGACGGTGATCAATTAAAGACGGCTTATAAGATATGTTCAGATTGTTGTCACTCTCTTTTTCTATCATTTTCTTTCTTCTGTAAGTAATTACTTCTGATCAATTATTTTTCTTTAGAAGATTTTTTTTTTACTTCAGTGGCCAAGACTATTAAGATGTATTACTCAATCAAATATTTCTTGTTATTTAAGTAGAAACGTGTTTCTAAGATTCTTCAAGTATCTGATTAATACAGTAATCAAGTAGTAGCAACTAAAGGAGAAGTGGCTTGGTTGGTATTCAACTTCAGTGTTTATCATTTTAAGGAGTTAAAAGCATCCATTTGTTACTTAACTTAGACCCTTCTCCATGTGCATATTAGTTAGATACATACTATATTAACCACAGTAACTTTTAGATCATACAGGATGATACAGAAAATCTAAACAGTCGCATTCGTCAAAAACATTTTCTCTAGAAGAGATCCTTAAAATATGTACTTCCGGAGGCCAAAAAAAACACAGAAAAAACAAAATATTTCGAAACTTTCACACTCTGTTTGCTACTTTGATACTAATGAAAAAAAGTGAAATATCAATTTCAAAACTTATTCTTCTAGTTATTATAAAAAATAAAATAAACTAAATTTGGTACATATTTTTTTTTTTTTAATTAACAGAGCCTGCTGGTGCATAACAAATCTGGGGGTTGCAGTCTCGAAACCCGTATTAAGTTTTTTCACATGTTTTACGCAGAAATTAAATTTGTAATATTGAGACAACTTGAGCCTCCTCGCGTTTGCAGACGATATCTTCGTGTTTGCAAATAATGATATAAACTTACAATACAATATGAATATATTGCAGGAAGAATTAAGGAAAATTCACATGAAGATAACCATCCATAAATCTAAAACTATGGAGATTGGCCGTTGCAGAGATGGACCGCTAAATGTTAACATCAGGATTGTTATTGTTGGAGCAAGTCGCTGATTTTAAATATTTGGGAGTAAATATTAATGAACAAGGCCAAATCCACGGAGAAATTAACGGAAAAGTGGCTACGGCAGGTAGAATGTTCAATGCCCTTAAGAAAGGATTTATTACTTAAAGGGAAGTAACGAAGGGCACGAAAATAACGGTTTTTAAAAATACCTATCTCCCAATTTTAACCTATGGCAGCGAATCGTGGGCTCTAACTTCCAAACACAGCAGTCAGCTACAGGCAGCCGAAATGCGTTTACTCCGAAAAATAGAGGGAAAGACGAGGAGAGATAGAATAAGAAATTCTACAATAAGGTCTATTCTCGATGATGTCAGGCCGGTGGAAGAACTGCTGAGAGAACACCAGGCTAAGATGGTTTGGGCACATAATGAGGATGGACACAAGCCTTATAGGAAGACTTTGTTATGAGGCTAAGATGCCAGGGTCAAAGAGGCAGGGGCAGACCGCGCACAACATGGGAAGGGATAGTGAGAGAGGATTGGATTTCAGAAAGAGGAACTTGGATTGGAGAAGAAGGAGAAATTTGACCGAGGATAGGGATAGTTGGAAAGTTTTAGTGAAGGCACCACGACACTGAAAGGTAAACGAGGAATGATTAAGAAGAAGAAGAAGAATATTGAGACAACACTAAAACAGTTTGGTAGGAGAATCGTTACTCAAAACCCACAAGAACAAAACGTGATGTTGGGAAACACCCACAACTTTGACCATTTTCCCCTCTTTTCTATAAAACTTGAAATTCCTCAATTTTCTTCTAAAATAAAGAGCATATCTTCGTTTATAACTGTATTTTTTCCCTCCCCCATCAACACCGATTAAAAAAATTTCGAGAAAAATGTTGCCGAGAAAAAAGAGGCAATTATTAAAAAACTCGTTTACTAATTCTTCGATTATCGAAATTCCTTGCTAGTACGTAAAAGAACTTTATTTAACTAGAATTTAGAAATGAATTTTGTTTTTCTTTTGCATTTTAAGGCGCTACAACAACTGAGGTTATTGGCGCCCAGAGCTTTTTTTCAGTGCACTGCCGGGCCACCTGACAGTGTCTCCCGTTACTGGACAGTGAGCTGTAAGAAGCTCCTAGATGAAGAAGATCTAACGGCCAGCAGCTGGAATCCAGCATATTCGCTAACCTCTCACCTAATCCCATCCCAATAATTATTATTTCAGGAAATTTTTTATTTGTTATTAATAGTGTGAAAACCTTAAATTCCAACAATATTTAAAAGAAAAATAAACAAATTAGACACTAAGAATTAACAAATAAAAAGATAAAAATCATCTATTTAAAGAAATAATCGCCACGTTGAAAAATTAACGGAAAAAAGATCCACTCTAAAGCTTTATATATAAATTCTATTTAAAAGTAATTACAACATATTATCAAATAATCTTAAAGATTTATCACAGGCAATAATTTCCAATCAAATTGAGTAAGAGTAATGATACTAGCCGAGAATGGGAAGAGCAATGGAATGCAATAGCAAAGTTTCTTCTTCTCTTTTTATTAAGCCAAATAAATAACTAAATTTAACGTGATCCATTTCTCTCTTATCGAAGGTATTAATCCGATGTAAGTGGTTCTTATAGAGAGGGCGTCCTTTGCAGAAGCTGAAGAGGACTTGTAAGGGAACTTTACAAGCTCCAATTTATATATTATATAACCGTTATTATCTATATAACGGTGCTTTAAGAGTACAACCAATTAAACGGAAGGATTTACGATGTGGCAAACTCTATACACCCTCAGGGTAGGACTTATTCCAGGGCAATTACACATATATTTCTCAATTATTATATAAATACATAATTTTTTTTTTTGTTATAACAGTTGTATAAACCTTTCGTTGTGTGGAGGTTATTTTTACCATTTGAATAAAAGATAATGGCACGCAAAAACCAAAACGACTTACACGACTTTCGGTTCAAGCTCCTACAACAATAATTTCCATCAAAACCCTAACTTTTGAACAATATTTAATTCTTACAACAGTCTTAAAAAAAACCGAAGCTCACTCAGAAATTACACTTAATGGACAAGCCTACCTCCAATCGCCCCCTAGAGCCAATTCCCCAAGAAAAATGATTATATTCAAAGTTACAGATTTATGTGTGATACGAAGTTTATGGAAACATCTGAACAGCCAAATAGATTCAGAGGAGCTCCAAAAGTGAAACAAAATCCATGGAATATTTCTTCAAACTCCCGAATTTCGGCAACATTTTGATTTTATTCCTCGTCGTGCGCATGTTTATTGTCTCTTTGACCGGTTTCGGTCTTTTATGCATCATTAGTAATCAAATTAGTCAATGTATAAGCTAGATACTGGTCCTGTAAGTTACATCGATATCTATAATCTAATAATCTACCTCTGGTGATGAATGAAAATCCCAAACATATGTGCTAATAAAGATAAAATCCAAAAATTATTAACCAACACTACCAACCTAACTATATTTTCCGTAACAGTGATGCCATTATTGCCCCAAAATAGCACCTTAAAGGGAATCTATTCACCCTCTCTCTCCCAGGAGTATACCTTAAATCAAACTTTCCCGCAAAAATTGTAGATTTATACAGGGTGTTTCAGGGTTAAGTGTCCTAACTGAAAATATGAATTTAGGACCTCAAAACAAGAAAAAAAATTCCTCTGGAGGTATGCCCGTAAACGCTTTGTTTTTGAGATATTCACGTTTAAAGATTTCCATTTTATGAATTATTATTAGGTGGGTTATAGTAAAAAAAAATTAATAGTGTCTTCCAACTACTTTATTAATAGAAAATAATGACAATTAACAGTAAATAAATAAATAATAAAGAAAATGAGGAATCGGCATCTTTCTTCCACAGCAGCAATAGCCGAACGGCACTGGATTGCTGTTATTGATTCAATTACTCTTCTTCTTAAAGAATGAAGATCATTGACCAACATTTCATAGACTTTTCCTTTAATGGCACCCCAAGCAAAAACAATTCATTGGTGTCAGATCTGGAGAGCAAGCAGACTAAGCCACCGGTCCTGCTCGGCCAATAAAGATTTTAGAACGAATGATAAATTGATTGTATAACTGCTAAAATCACCTTGTGTCTCTAACTGCACATACCAATATTGACATTTTACGGAATATTACCATCTGGAATTTGCAGTGTGGACTTACTAAATAATAACTCTTTCTTAATAACATGTATCAGAGATTGACGCTTTTACAGAGTTTGTGTTATTATGCATCGCATTTATTCTAACAGAGAATATGCCGACATGGGGTTTGTGTATGGTTTTTACAATGCTTCCCATTGTGAATATTCCGTGCGATTTCCGAATAAAAGATTACCTTACAAGACCATCTTTAGGTCCACATTTTAACTTCTTAGAGTAACTAGCACATTTGCTTCAATTCCACTTTAATGTGCTAATGGAGCTCTTGGCCCTTTATGAAATAAAAGGAGTGTGACAATAATGATGATAATCCGTCCGCCAGTGAACGAAGAGCTGCAGCTGAGTTACATATTACGCCCACTACAGTAAGGAGAACTCTCTCTGCAGATAGATGTAACCCATAGCATTATCAATGGGTACGACATTTATTACCTCAAGAATTTTGCCATAGAAATTTTTCCGATTAGTTTAAATCAAGTTGATCTTAAGCCATAAATTTCGCGTCATATTCCCTGGACCGATGAAGCTACATTCACAAGAAATGTTCAACCAAAAAATGATCATCTCTGGATGCTCGAGAATCCTCATGCAATTCGCGAGCAGCATTTTCAGCATGAGTTTCTGTGCATTGTTTAGTTAGGGATATTAGACAATATTATCCGCATTTCTTACCACCTAGACTCAATGCGGACACATTTCTCAGTTTCTTAGTAATGATTATTACATTTTGATTAAGTTGTTCCGCCTCAAATCAGAAGGAACTCATGGTTTCAATTAGATGGTTGTCCAGCACATTACGGCAGAGGTCCACCACAGTAGCTAAATCAACATTATCTCAATCGATGGATTGGCCGTTTAGGACCAGTGGCTTAGCCTTCTTACTCTCCCGATCTATCACCAATGGATTGTTTTGGCTTGGGGTGCCATCGAAGGAAAAGTCTATGAAATGCCGGGCAATGATTCTTCTTTAAGAAGAATAGTAATTGAATCAATAACAGCAATCCAGTGCCGTTCGGTTATTGCTGCTGTGGAAAAAAGATACCGATTCCTCATTTTCTTTATTATTTATTTATTTACTGTTAATTGTCATTATTTTCTATTAATAAAGTAGTTGGAAGACATTATTTTTTTTTATTATAACCCACCTAATAATAATTCATAAAATGGAAATCTTTAAACGTGAATATCTCAAAAACAAAGCGTTTACGGGCATACCTCCAGAGGAATTTTTTTTCTTGTTTTGAGGTCCTAAATTCATATTTTCAGTTAGGACACTTAACCCTGAAACACCCTGTATATTTGTAAAAATATGGAAAATTTCTTTGAAAATCGTAGGAGCCGTTTTCGAGATTTAAAAACATTTATTTAGTAAAATCAAGCACTTGGTTCTGGTCAAACAAACAAATCAGGTACTTTCTATTGACCAATTTTGTTCAAGTTAAGAATTTTAGTGTCTATCCATCCCCTCACCTGAAGTACCTGGAAGAATTCACATGGACGTTGGGTCGTTATAGATCTTCAGGTTCACAACTAGCTAAACATAATAATACATCGTAATGAAAGTACAGTAAAATGGTACAGCTAAATTTTGACCAAAATCTTTTTGACGCGTCCCTTGATAGTGCCCAAGTGAAACTTTAAATCTTAAACACACACAAAAAACATGAATACAAACCAAATAATTAAAACCACTTTTTGGTGGGGACTCAGAGGACTTCAAAACTGATATTCTCAGCGAAAACTAGAAAACTCGAAATCTGCACGGTTAGAATTCTTTCTTAAACTAAGAAAATTGATTAAAATGATTTGCATAATGATCTAAAGTGGCCAATTTAAATTTGAAACACCTAAAAGAATCTATAATTAAAATGAGGAATGCTGTTCATCTTTTAGATTGGCGAATTGTATTGAAATAATTAAGCCGACTGCTCCATCATTCTGTGCCAAGAAGATTGCTTAATTTACATTCAAACCAAACAGCTAATTGCCAAGATCTGATATTCTATAGCACAGAATAATACATTCTTTTTCATACGCATTGATTACATTCGCCAAAATAGTGGTTTCTAATCTTTATTTCCCTCTTCAAACCTCTTTTTTTCTCTGGGATGAACTGTTCATCTTAATGTAGCGTTGAAGTCGCCCGTTGGTCACTTAAATTACTGTTAAACGCATAGACAAAAAAGTTTTAAGTTGTTCACCTAAAATTTTACAAAAATTTACATTTACATTTGAAAATCAGCTTCGAACAAAAATGCTTTTCTTAAACCACCTAATAAACTTTTAAGTGTTACGAAATTTCGCAATTGGTAATCAGCATATGCGTTTGACAGTAATTAATTGATTGCAACAGATAAAATATCCCTAATAGAGCCCAAAGACCGAATTTTGGAAGAAGAAAACTAATAATCAACCAAAATCTTTCGAAAATAATCAACCACTTGGTTCTGGTCAAACAAACAAATCTGGTCTAATTACTCGCTCCCAGAAAAATATAAACGAACGAGTTCAAAAAAAAATTGTAGCAAATATTTGCGAAAAAAGTGAAAATCAAGTTCGAAAAATTGGAACTTTGGTTTTGAAATTATATTCAAACTTGAAATTCAAATTTTTAAAAAAAAGTTGCAGAGAAATGAGGGTAATGATGACAGAAAAGTTGTTAAAAAAACGTCGAACCCATTTCTGTGATATTTTTCCAAAAAGTGAAGATCGATTCAATAAAGTGGCAATTTTGATGGTAAAGTTTTCAAAAAAACTCGGAATGTTAGTAAAACATTTAACTAGCTCCATCTTTATAATATAGAAGACATAAAACGGTATGTTTTACGGAAATGGTACATTAGAGTAAAGCCTAGCCATCCGCCTTTCCTAGAAGCACCCTTAATTTATATGGAAAAGTATTTCAAATAAAAATTGAGTAGGAAAAACGTATTAAAGTTTATAAAAATTGTTGGAACCATCCTTAAAAATAATCTCAAATAAGTGTAAAGTCCGATTGAGAGAGTTCGTTCGCGTTTATCAGGTTCCTGAAAGGACCCAATCGGAATATTAAGTTACAGATTCGTTTTTAATTTTTTTTTGAAGACTATTTTTAAAAACCCATTTCTTTTAAACTCAAGGGACTTTAGAGTTATTCCCACAAAAACTACTAATCGAAAATTTGAGAAGATCGAAATACTGAAAGTAAAACAGGCACTTGGGAAAAAAAAAAAATTCATTCGATTTAGTTAGAATGACTTTGAAAACCACAAATTATACTATTCAAAACGCGTACATTATTTTCCGTTATAGGGTAGTGGCCAGGATTTTTAAAACGACAGATATTTTAAAATGCGATTAATAGTAATGAAAGAAATCACAAAACACTGAAAAAATACAACACTCTTCATCTAAAAGGAATTCGCTGGGAAAATGTAAACATTTCTGAATAAATAACAGAATAAAAAACCAATAAGTTTTTTCATATTACTAAAAGACCGACGACCTATTCAAATATTTTCTCAAATAGAAGAAACAAAATATATTAAGTTGAGAAAACCACTAAAACAGAACGGGAATTTTATAATTTGACACGAACTATTTAAATATAATGAAGCCATAATTTGCGGACAAAATATGCAACTCAGTGGGATTTTTTAACGCTGCATGTTCAAACTTGTCCAGTCTGGTCAGTAACTGCTTTATATAGTGTCTATCTATGAAGTTAACCTTGACTGAACCACTAATTATCTTTAGGTATTTTTTAGTTTATATTAATTTGTAAGGATATATAATTCAATTAAATAGGCGATTTTTTTAAAGAAATTGTGTTCAATGAAATTGTACAATATTATAAACTAATAATTGTAGTCTTCCATTATTTAAAGATTGTAGGATTTTTTTTTTGAAGGACTTCAGGAGGAGAAATGCCCCCGAATCAACGTGGTAAGGGCTAATAATTTTCGGCATAGAATAAGAAAAAAAGATATGCTTGAAATCCGTGACCCCTAACACAGTGGTGCCTTTCTTCCCTTGTAAGAAGTTTTGAGTCGGCCTAAATCTCAAGTCTTCTCAAAGAGATCTTAAATGATCTCATTTTAATACTCTTCACGCCTGATAATCCGGAACATGAAATTTACATTAAATTTAAATGATTCTTTTTTTTGGTAACTGAACACTTTAGTTTGAATTGATTTTTTGTTTTACAAAAGTGTTCACCTTGGTGTCAAACATTTTCTATGAATTATTCATGATCATTAACTGTAATTTGTTACATTGATACAAAACGGAAGGATTCGTTTACAAAACATAATATAAACGTGCATAAGTATCAGTGGTTTGAAATGTTATTTTTTATAAACTTAAAACTTCTTTCAAGATCGTATTTGAAGTCTATTGTTGGTTGGTTTGTAAAGTAAAATAATACGGTCTAAAAGTGTGGTGTGAAAGACTTCCGTAAGAGGTAATACAGGAAGACGGCGATGTATTTGGTTTGTGAATGAATGGTTGTTTTAAATACGTTACGTGTTGTATGTGACTGGAATTTCATTATCGAGGGAGAAGGAGCGACTTGGTCAACTAACTCACACCACAGCAGAAGATTGAGCCTGACAAATTAAAGTCCTACATGGCCCCACGTCATATAAATACTTCTACAGCTAAATAAAATTTAATTATAAAAGCCAAAGTTTTCATCTCAAGAACCAGTTTTTCACGACAAATCATGAAAATTAACAGCAGATTGACATCAGTTTCTTGAAATTCGAAGTCTAAGGTCAGGACACTACATCAAGATTTTACCACACAACGTAATTTAAAACATACCAAAATTAATAAGTTTCGAAAGGGTGTTTTTTTAAATCCGGGTCAGGATAAAGAAAAACGATTTTTGGAAAAGCGATTTTATAACTCCTTGAATCACTTTAGAAACGGTTCTAAAAAAAAAACAATCTATTAATTGATCAACTTTATGAATTCATCAGGAGATATCAATTCATTCAACTTTTTTTCGACACGTACTAATCAGATTTGGAGGGATTTGTTTAAGCGCTAATACAGAGTATGGGAAAGAAGAATCTTGGTTAACAGGGGCCTGAGAGGGCATCTGTCTTCGCCTGAAAGCCTTCTTAAATGTTGGGTAGAGGAGAAGGAAATATACTCTATTGGTGTTGGAAGTTATAAGGTTATGGGGAGTGGTCATCCCAAACTGCTGGCTGCTCTCTCTTCCTAAAGGTTTCCCAGAGTGCCTGGGTGGCCACGTGGTACTGGGGCGGAGATTAATCCTCTATAAAAAGAAATTTCGGTGAGGATATGGCATGATGCAGCAGGTTAAACCAATCTGCCAGCTCCCCATTTACTTGAGATTTCCTGTGAGGTCCCCAGAATTTGGAGGTACTATACTCTCAGAACACTCCCATTTTTTTTTAATTACTGGCCAAGTGGCCAGTACTGAAATATTTGGAGAGGGATACACTGGCCGGGGAGATTACGAGGGGGTACCCAAAAATAACCGGAATTGCGTTGCCGCGCATGGAGCTTATGTAGTACGCATTTCTGCCGCTAGACGTGTATAGCGCAATTCCTTGCCAGTTCAGTCCTGCCTGTGTTGTCTGCCTGGCTTGTTCTGTTCATCTGCAGTGATTGTTTTTACCAGCGCTGTTTTGTTCTTTTTTCGTTTTTTATGATGGCAAGTTTAAGTAAACAACGTGCAGCTCTGAAATTTTGTTTTCTACTCGGCAAAAATGCTGCTGAAAGTGTTTTAATGTTGAAAACAGCTTAAAAAGATGACGCTATGGGGAAAACTCAAGTATACGAGTGGTTTACTCGGTTTAAAAATGGCGACATGTCGATTGATGATAAACCTCGTTCTGGACGTCCATCAACTGCCCGAATCGACGAAAATGTTGAAAAAATTCGAGAGCTGGTGTTCACAGACCGTCGACAGACAATTGATCAACTGTTCAGCGAATTTTAACGGAAGATTTGGGGATGAAAAGGGTTGCTGCCAAGTTTGTTCCTCGAGTTCTGACTGACAATCAAAAAGAACATCGAGTTGAAACATGTCGTGCTTTGAAACAACAGCTTGAAACTGATCCAGACTTTCTGTCAAAGGTCATTACTGGTGATGAGTCATGGTGCTATGGTTATGACCCAGAAACAAAGCAACAGTCGAGCCAATGGAAGACGTCATCTTCACCCCGACCAAAAAAATGTCGTCAAGTCAAGTCAAACATCAAAACAATGCTGATTTGCTTTTATGATGCCAAAGGCGTGGTCCATTCAGAGTTTGTCCCCCCAGGTCAGACCGTCAATCAAACCTTGTATTTGGAAGTTTTGAAAAGATTGCGCAATAGTGTTCTCCAAAAAAGACCCGATTTGTGGCAAACAGGAGACTGGTTCTTCCACCACGACAATGCACCTGCACACACAGCCATCTCTGTTACACAGTTTTTGGCTAAAAATGGCATGGTTCCGCTGCCCCACGCACCTTACTCGCCTGACCTGGCTCCGTGCGACTTTTTCTTATTTCCACGCATGAAAAAGGGCATGAAAGGTCACCGATTTGACAACATTGAAGAGGTCAAGAAAAAAACGAAGAAGGAGCTGTCAGCCATTTCTAAAGATGACTACAAAAAATGTTTCGAACAGTGGAAGCACCGGTGGGACAAATGTATTAGTTGTAATGGAGAGTATTTTGAAGGGGATAAGGTTGTTCTGTAAAAAATTTGTAAATAAATAGCTTTTAAAAAATAATTCCGGTTTTTTTTGGGTACCCCCTCGTATACTAGACTACCTGCTCCTCCTTCTTCAAAGACATTGCTGGAGAGAATGGCTCTTTTTTGGTCTATGGGAGCCAACTTTTGAACATCTGGGGACTTGGTGTGGGTGGAGAGCATGGTATTGTAAAGTATTACAAGATGATAAATTGCCTCACAGGACATTATTTTCTCAAAAGACTCCTGAAGGAGATAGGATATAATGTCAGATTTTGTGGCAAAATAGAGTAAGTTCCCATTACACCACCTCACTGATTATGATATCATTATTAAAGGAATATTTTGCCACTTGCGAAGTTACTAAGTGCTGGAAAAGGATATATTCTCCCTAGAACTCCCTCCGATTCTAGGTCTTCTTAGATATCTTCGATTGTAGGGAGTGATATAGGGTTTCTCCGAGCACCAGTAAAGGGTGCAAATGGATTAGAAGGTGACAGTGAACCGTTTACCTTCTCCCATAAAAGAGACTGAAGCTTAAGTCATTCAACAAGTTATAAAAATTGTAATTGAATCACAATTCCGATTAAAATGCATTTTAGGAAGTTTCTACTGGAAGCGATTGAGAAAGACCTGCTTGAGTCCATCAATGTAATGTAAGGAGTGTTCATTCTACTTACATTTAATTAAAAATTCAGAAAAAATTCCAACTTCCAAAGAGAAGTTTTTAACAATAACAGGGTGAAATTCATAAAGGCACAGTCGACTGAGTGTACCGCATAAAACTGTTATTGTTTAACCCAATAAAAAGACTTTATATTAAAATTTTTATAAAAATCTAAGGTTGTAAAGTAGGGCGGAAGGTGCATGACCGAAATGGAATGTAGAATTAATAGATTAGTGACATCAAATTGGAACTCTTTGTAATAAGATAGAAAGTTAATAGTTTGCAAAAGGTGAATTATTAAATATAATTATTATTTACCTAGCATTGTAACTAAGAATAAAGTAGATCAAGACAAAGAAAATGAAACTGTAATAGATAATTTTTTGAATAATTGCCGAAAAGTTATTTAAAAAATAAACAGCATGGGCAAAATTTCAATATTTAAAGTTACAATATTTCATAGGTGATAAATGCGTACATTAAACTGAAATGGTAGTTTAGAAGCAAACTGCAACCCCCTCCACTTCGCACTTATTGGAACTTCTCAGGACTCAGAAAGGGTAATAAACCAGCATTTGTTAATTTCCCAGCTGTCTGAATCTTCCGTGGTTAACGCGTCGCAGAGTTTTTAGAGGTATATTGAAGTTTCCTTCATCTACCCACGGTGTCCTGCAACACACGCTATCATGTTCTAGACCTAGCTTTCTCCAGGTGCCATCTTGGTCGAACAATACCCCGAATGGAAAAAAACCCATTTGTTTGTGAAAATTTTCTTTATTCAGACATGCCTCAGATTCCCTTGCCTTCCTACTGCTCACAGAAGAAAACTGATGGCTATCCCGTAGAATGTTCCAGGTCCCATGAAAAGGGTTTTAGCGCTTTTTTTTTTCAAAGCCAGGGCATCGCCTATTCCCCCCCAAACAGAGTAACAGTTATACTCCAGTTCATCCTTGAGTTGGTAACGCAGAAGTACAGCCTTTTGATGGCAGCCTTTTACATAGAATTACGCTCAAATACTCGAATACAGTCTTCTTTGAAAGTAGTTTTTGTTTAAAAATAGTTAAATGGAAAAAATGGAGTAAAGCATTAATGATTGATAAAAATGTATAAATAAACATCTTTTGCGGCATCTCCCAATTCAAGTGAGCCAGAACTTAAATAAAAACTAAGAAGAAGCAGTAATTAGCGAGATAATGAAGCCCATCAAGGTGAATGCGACAACAACAAAAACCAAGTGCATAACATCAGCATGTAAATAGTACTTGAAGGTTGGCAAGCCTCTATTTATACCTGCGGTCAGACCTTTAACATCCTCCCACATTTAAATTAATATATTATCAAGTCTGGATTATAATAACCTGCACTCAATCGTGCAGTCCATCGGAGGAGCCCTTGGTAAGTCATTATTTCTCGCCAAAGCATTCGCTGAATGCAGTTTAGTTGAACTGCTCTATTAATAAAAACATCATCTACTTCCGTTCAAACATAATCTTTTACTAAATTTTTTTGTTTAAAACAGACATTAAAAATATTACGTATAACTTTCAGTATATTTACTCTTTTTTTTTTATATTATTTTTGTTTTTTAGGTCAAAGATATTGTTTTATTGATATCATAAAAGAAGATATTAGATATGTAAATTTCTTTTTTTATTTCAAGGTTTTTGATATCACGGTATAAACAATAAGAAATGTTTGCAATTGTTAACAAATGGAGCCTTCCACAAAATAATATAAAAAATACAATAAAAGCATTTTGTAATAATTGATTATGTCATCAAAATTTTTGATATTTTTTTTTTTTAAAGCAAAGCTGTCATGATGACTAGGCTAAGCTATAGTGGTACATTGTATTCTTGATAATAAAGTATGTCCAATTTAAGTATGAGTAGTAATAAATATTTTTCATTATTATTATGGTTTAAGTAATGATTAATATCATGAACCTTCACAAGATATCCGACCCGATCGCACACAAATTTCACTTCCCTCAATTACCTGGAAACTTGGAATGTTCTCTCGAAAAGTGTTTCAAAACAGACTTTTTTTTAAGTTTATATTTGTTTTAATTCAGACAGTTTTAGTTAGATTTTAGGTTAGACAAGAACGAAAATAAGAAAAACACCTTTTTTCCCCAAAGTATTAAGTATTGCCTTGAAAAATTATAATTCTTATTGCAATTACATTAAATTACACAAAAATATTTGTGTATTTATGTCATTTAATTTATAGTAAGTCCTGCAGTAGTTTAGGCTGAATCGTGGTCGATCAGTTTTCCCTCCAAGTTGGTGGTACTTAGAAAGTATTCAGTACTTAGATTTATCTTCACATGTGTACATTCGACTTTTCTACGCGGTGAATTCTAATGAATTCCAGTTCTCTGTGAATGAACTACGATGCACCCTAGGCCAAACGCAGAAATTAAGGAAGTCCACCACTACTTTAACAACGAGTTTGACTTTGGTTTCCCACTAAGGAGTAACGTGGAAATACACTAAATGACGATGGGCTTTACATCATACTAAATGTCACTAATTAGGCGTAGAGAATGGAGGCGCCATAACTAACTTACTTTACCCTAAATTTGTCACATGATCACATTAAATAATAGATACCAGGGTATCATACTGAACCACAATACACCTTCGAGGGCCTTGCCTAACCGCTCGGCTTTAACGGCCTCTGAGTTATGACTCTCTCTTTGAATTAGGTTAGAATCTAGAGAAGTCTATTTGCCTGTGCACACCTGAAGTCGTTGGCACCCAAAGGCTTCTTTTTAGTGAACTACTGGCTCCCGGACAACATTGCCCTATTAACGAACGAATGAGCTGTAGAGGCCCTCATGGACTTAATAATTATTACAAAATATTTAGTATATTAAAATATTAATTCATAATGTCCTAGTTGTTCTTACAGTTACTTTATTAGGCAATTATGCAAATATAGTCGAAACATTAGCGATCTAATACAAACAAACAAAAATCAACAACATGGGAGAAAATTGGCCAAAGTAAATTCGTATGTTTTGATGCGGGTCTTTATGTATGTGTATTGGAAGCAACTGAGCGAGAGGACCAAATTAGAAAGAGATAGTAAGCGCCTGAGGGAGGGGCGACTTGATAGCGGCCACATTACGTCACGGACCGGTTTCGGACGGTCAGACGTTTCATTTAGCCATCCCCTTGACCCAGCAAGTTCAATCAACCTTACACTTTGCCAAATATATATATAGATACATATTCATTTATTTTTGAAACTAAATAGCCCAACCACTTGTAGTATTGGCAAATATTTTCAAAACTATTACATTAAATAACTCAAATACGTATTATTACACATTATTACTGTTACATAAACTATGTTGTCGACTAGCTGATAACAGCAATCTCTAATAGTAAATAGAATATGAAGAAAGGTTTAACTATACTCAACTAAATATTACAGAATATCCTTGGAATTTTCCATCATTAAGAAAAGTCACCCTTAAAGGAGCGTTTCAGGAAAATTTATTTATGTAAACTATTGCGAGAGGAAGCCGTAAGGGTGGACCTTTTATTTCACTCATAGTTTATTGCGACAAAACATAACATTTAGCACATTTGTGGCTAAGATTTAATAATTAAAAGAGACTCGCAACTTATTTCTAGCTTTAAAAGTATTGAACTTCACTAAATCTTACCATTTTACCATTTTAACTTAGAAAGTACTCACAGTTAGAAGCACAGTCAGACAGACAAACACAACAATCACCCACCTGCAAAAGACAAAATGAAAATTAGCGTTATTTTTATTGTTTATACAAATAAAACATGAAAATCAAACTTTGTAAAAGACTATTTGGAGAAAAAGGCAACAAAATATGCATGGGCTTGCAGTCTAATTGACACAAGGATGTTGAAGAACGAAGAACTTGAAATTAACTTAAAGTATAGACCTTGGCGCCCGTAAAAGGAAGTTGATCATCCATTTCTTCAGCAAGAGTCAAAGCCTTATACTCTTCCAATCCTAATTCTATTCATCTAATCTTCACATTAGGGCTTGCAAATAGTGTGTGCATCTATTTAAGTTCTGCAGACCCTACAGGCCACCACTAGCTCATCATTATACTCACTACTTTGTCAACTCATTATCTCTGCCAGCAAGGGAGCTCAAGAAGGAGACTATCACTTCAAGTCCTACTTTGTTCCAAGCCGGTATCCATCTTTAAGTTATGCCCTTTTCCTCATTAACCATAAATACTAATACCTCAGCGGCAGGTACCAACATTAGAAATGCTATCTTTCTGATCGTTCTGTGTCGATTTGATGGTCAACTAATCATTGATCACACACCCTATTCTCATTGTCTTCTGAAGTAATGAAGTACTTTTTGTCGAGATCCCCAAATTAAGACAAAGGCGTCAAGGAACACAGTTGACATGTAACCAACTACTGTGGATTCTTCAGTATGATTTATTTTCAGCATTTCCAGAGACTCTCACATTTCGCACTACTACAATGAGTTGAAGTGGCTTTTTCCTGCTTAGTATTTTGTGGCTTCATTCCTTTTCCAAGTTATCCAATCTCAAAGACCTTTTTTTTATATTTAACTAGCAAGAAATTAATATTTTTGTATGCATATCAGGAAGTACATTTTTAGTAAAAAAAAATAAGAAGTTAAGTGAACCATAACTTGAGCTGGACTTGTTATGCACATTAGCTGGCACTTATGCTAACTGCCGAAGAGAAATGATAATGTAGTGACTACTTAGAAAAAGGAATTTACTATAATTTCAGTTTTATTTAACGTAACATGTTTTCCATAGCAATTATATCGTTACAACTAGAGAACATTTATACACTTGGGCGAACTAATAGACCATTAAAAGTCTATATTGTTTAGCGTTCACGCTTCACCAGCGTTTTAAAAGGGAAGGCTTTATGAGGATATTTCGTAACTAGTTTCTAGTAGATCAGCGTTTTTTTTAAATGACATTAACTTTTAGCAGAAAATTATAATTATAAGTTTATTTTGAAAAAAAAATGCAGGTTATTAATTTGCATAAATAACTGCATCTTGGCCAACTTGGAATCATACAATTCATTATTGTTCTTTGTATGATCAGAAATGGGGATTTTTCAAACGTTTATAGTGGCTTCCGGGCCAAAGAAGTTTGTCAGTTACTCAGTTAAATATTAAATAAAGAAATCTATTCAATAAGTTCTTCGATAAACAGAATAAATGATAGAATATATGCAAAAAATATCAACTATTCTCTATCTAATTTCCATTTAAATGCCAAGGTTAATCGGATTCAAATAGCAATTTAAGTGCATGCAGTATATATATATATCTATGTGGCACATGAAGCCAACTGGGGCAAAAGCTGACTTCATGAACTGAATTCACACAGGAGTAGAGATAGTGCTAAATTGCATAACAGTAACGATAAGATTTAATTTAATTTAATAAAACATTCTTATCACATCGCCAAATCATTCTTCTGCAGCTTCTGAGCAGTTCTTACTTCAGTATAATCGCTTGGACTCATCAAAAGTGATTTTTGAGATAAAGAAAATAAAGTCTGAGTTTCAAAAAGAAAAAGAAAAAAATTCATATTTTTAATAATTTGTTTTTAAGAAACAAAGTACAGGTTTGGGGCAAAAGGTCTGAACCGGTCTTAAAGGGATGTAAAACAAAAACAATTCAACTTACAGAAATTATGTTTATATTGTTTAATTCAGTACAGAATCTAGTTTTTTACATTAAGTTTGAAAGATGATATCACGTAGGTGGCGGCCGTCAGCACTCTTGAAGGGGAATTCTGAAGTTTTCAACCACTCTTCTGCACATTTCGATGGGTATTGCCGTAACCTCCTCTCTGATTCTGTCCTTAAGTTCTTCCTAGGTATGTGGACGATGTTTAAAAACATTTTCCTTTATCTATCCCCAAAGAAAAAAAATCACAAATGCTCAAATCTGGGTAATACCCATCGAAATGTGCAGAAGAGCGGTTGAAAATTTCAGAATTCGCCTTCAAGAGTGCATCGCGGCTGACGGCCGCCATCTACGTGATATCATCTTTCAAACTCAATGTAAAAAAACTAGATTCTGTACTGAATCAAACAATATAAACATAATTTCTGTAAGTTGAATTGTTTTTGTTTTACATCCCTTTAAAACCGGTTCACACCTTTTGCCCCAACCTGTACATTAATTTGTACCTTGAAAATTAGTGATACTGACAAGTTCCAACATGTAGAAAGCTCTCGATATCGTTAAGCCCAAATAAATAGTGATTTTTATCGTACAAGTATCCGTGACAAAAAACAAGCATTAGCCATGTCCAAAAAAATAACCAACCAACATAAATAGTTTATATCAGTTTAAACTTTCTAAATTTGTTTGTCACAATAAAACAATAAAAGCTGACGTGTTTAATAAGCAAGATGAAAGTATAACATATCAAAGAAATAAGAACGCAGGAAACTTATTGTAGAAATGAATTTATTACTCAAGAAATCTATCACCTTGGATTACAGTAGGTATCTTTAATTTCTTAAAAAGGTTTATCGCTTGTCGTAACCATATCTATCTGTATTCTTCTAATAAATGTAATATAAAAATGAAATTTAGTGACAATGGAATTACTAAAATGACAAGGATATTTTCACGTCTTTTTAAATATATATCTGTTCGTTAGGTTTTTTTTGTATCATCAGAGATTATATTGTCTTATCGAGTGAATATAACACTCCGAAAATTTTATTAAACACTTTCATCAAAGGTTTTTACCAACAAAATTCTGATTTTAGTTTAAATATGCAAGTTCTTTTTCTTCTGAGGCTGCAATAAATGGTTTTGATTTCCAGAATAATATCTTTAAACAAAGGATTAATGAAGTAATTTCAAAATGGAACATTAAAAGCAACAATAAATCGAAATGTAAATGACATTATTTAGCACGCTAATTCAGAAAATGGAAGGTTAGCGACGATCAATGTTAACTACTTAATTTTTTGGGGTAAACCTTTTTTATTTTTCAACATAGTCTCCTTTTAGGCTTATACACTTCGTCCAACGCTGCTCTAGTTTGTTGATCCCTTCCGAATAATAGGATTTGTCCAAGTCTGAAAAATAGCCATTCGTTTCTGCAATCACCTCCTCGTTTGAATAAAATCTTTTTCCCGCCAGCCATTTCTTCATATTGGGGAAGAAATAGTAGTC
Source organism: Rhodnius prolixus (assembly GCF_049639745.1). Classification (NCBI taxonomy): domain Eukaryota; kingdom Metazoa; phylum Arthropoda; class Insecta; order Hemiptera; family Reduviidae; genus Rhodnius; species Rhodnius prolixus. Next base: position 22,500,746 of record NW_027411592.1, read on the forward strand.
CGAGGGAGCCAAGTCTGGAGAATAGGGGGGATGTGAAACGAGTTGGAACCCTATTTCCATTAATTTTGCGACCACAACTGCTGAGGTATGAGCTGGTGCGTTGTCGTGATGGAAAAGGACTTTTTTGTGGGCCAATCGTGGGCGTTTTTCTTGCAGCTCGGTTTTCAAACGGTCCAATAACGATGAATAATATGCACCTGTAATAGTTTTACCCTTTTCCAGATAGTCGATGAGGATTATTCCTTGCGAATCCCAAAAGACAGTCGCCTTAATCTTTCCGGCCGAAGGAACGGTCTTCGCCTTTTTTGGCGCAGATTCCCCCATGGTAACCCATTTCTTAGATTGTTCTTTGGTCTCAGGAGTGTAGTAATGTATCCATGTTTCATCCACAGTGACGAAACGACGCTTAAAGTCCTGCGGATTCTTCTGGAACAGCTGCAAACCGTCCTTGCAACACTTCACACGATTTCGTTTTTGGTCAAGCGTGAGCAATCGCGGCACCCATCTTGCGGATAGCTTTGTCATGTCCAAATGTTGATGCAAAATATTATGTACCCGTTCATTCGAGATGCCCACAGCACTAACAATCTCACGCACCTTCACTCTTCTGTCATCCATCACCATATCATGGATTTTATCAATGATTTCTGGAGTAGTAACCTCAACATGGCGTCCAGAACGTTCAGCGTCACTCCGAAAATTTTGAAAACACTTATAAACTGTTCTAATCGAAGGTGCAGAATCACCATAATGTTTATCAAGCTTCTCTTTAGTCTCCTGAGGCGTTTTGCCTTTCATAAAGTATTGTTTAATCAACACACGAAATTCTTTTTCGTCCATTTTTTGAAAATCACTCGACTTCCTCGATTCAAACGAATGCCAAACACAAAGAAATTGACCGATCTGGCTGAAACTTGGTGAGTGTTCTTCCAAGAGATGTTACTAACTAAACATAACCTCGATACGCGCCAGTGGTGCTATCTCTCTGACTTTGCACGGACTTTTCAAACGACCCTCGAATTATCAATAATTACCTACATTTTCTCTACAATTTTTGGCGCTTCTTCTAAGAAAAAACCCTTATTCCAATTTATATAAACACTGGCTACATTGTTCGTCTAGAAGTGGGTGGTTCTAGGATACCCAAGGGTCCCCTATTATGACCCCCCATCTGAGGGTGAAGTGAGCCGAAGGGTATTATGTGTGGCGGACATCAGGAGTTGGCGATGAGGACCTCCTCTTAAGAAAAGAGATCTAAGGTGGATTCGTATCCGGGACCCTTGGTTTCCTCTTCAACGCGAATTAGTCGGTAGCAGTGTCAATGTAACTAGTTATTTAAATTAGACTTTCTTTTTAACACCACATGTAGTCTAGTATGTATTTAATATCAAAAAATGTCAACATTAAAACAAAACTAAAAATCCTAAGCTCAAACCCGGTGAAGTAAAAAAATATCCAATTGAAATAAAATATTTAAAAAAAATTGAAATAACAATTGCCTGCTGCAAGCAGTTTTGATTCGAAACTCTATGCAGCTGTCTCGAGCCAAAATCTTCAAAAATCAATAATAGAAAATGGAGGAATAAAAGTGGCTGGTGTTTTTCATGTGAATTTATTGCACCAAACTCAAGAAAATCGAAATTGAAATTTCATCGATAAAGATCTTAATACAATTTACAAAATAGTAGGTATTTATCAATCAATAAGTCAATTTATAAAATTTTTAAACTTGATGCTGAGATTAATTTTATAAAAAAGGGTAGAAACAAAAGATATAATTAAAAGTACTTAATGATTTTACTACAATGCAAACGTAAATCAAGTTTTCTTTAGTCGGAAATAAATAAATTTGTGTAAACAAAATAAATATCAAAACGTTTTTAACAGTTTGTTAAGATTGACCTTGTTTCCGGTAACATAGTTAAATGGGACAAATGTTATCTTAATAATTACAATAAACACTTAACATTGGTGTTAATGCGGCCAATCTAATGAGAGGATAGCTCCTATCATCGACCATCTTACTAGATAGTAATCTAGCACCATTGCATCTTGAATGAATGGGCTACCGATTTATTTTGACAGTGCATCAATTAATGTGCAAGCAAATCGCTTAAGATCTGGAATTAGCCTAAACACAATTTGCGTTCTTGTATCCAATACATTTTGATGAACAAGGCCAATTTTATGGAATGAATATGGACTTGGATTCCAGAGAAAGGAGGCTTAAGTTGTTGATAAGAGATTTAAGGTTTCAAAAATTTGAGGAAAAGGATGATGCTTTAAGTCGTTGGACCAAGAATCTACTGAAGAAAAAAGAAGATTTTTTCATCAAATTTAACATTACAACTGGACAAATTTTTGTATTAAATTTATAATTGGAGAAAAAGAAAGTATGTAAAGTATGATACAATCGGTATGCCATAAACAAATATTTTTCTATATTCGAATAATCAAAAACAAAAACACTCCGACGAATCGCTAATGCTCCTTACACTGTTTCTATCTCTTTGGCGCAGTTAGTTGGGAAACTAGAGGGTTATGATGTGAGGAAACTAAGGCGAACACTTTGGCACGGCGAATCTCCTTCATCCCTATGTTTCTGAAGCTACCAGAACACAAGCTATGCCAAATTTCCACGCCACAGTTTGCTCACATCCTAACCACCATCTAGTTAACCCAACTAACTGCCATTGCCAATAAATCCACCAATACGATTGAAGGGCCGAAGGCCACGCGATTTTCTTAATGAAGTAAATGCCAGTCATAATAATGTAATTTTATTCTAATTTTAGTTAGGAGTTTCACCACTGGGTGAATTCTTCCCTCACGCTATTCAAGTATTTACATGCATCATGTTGTAATTAGCTTCACTTGTTGCAGAAATAAGAAAATAAATCTAATAAAAAAACAAAATTTTCTATAATAAGTTATTTATATATTATATAGTAAGTGTATGTATCAAGATAATTTTGCATAGAAATTGAAAAGCAAAAGGCTTAATAAAATTTCAAAAATCTTAGCTCTGAAAAGAAGTAGAAGTAAGAAAACAGATTCTTTAAAATGCTAACAATTATTATCTGTGTTTAGTCGTACACAGCTTTTCTCGGCGCCTACAATCTGTAAAAAAATCTGTAAAATTTGTGACCATGATTCTTTACATTAACCCACAGAAATAGCAATATTTTATTAATATATGAAATTGAAATTAGCATACCAGACAAACTTTATTGTTAAATAATGATCTCCCACTAAGTTAATAAATACTTTAATTACAATCATTATGCAATAAAGAATTGTTGTTTAATGATTTACATCGTAATTAGTTACACACCTTTGAGTGGTGGGCACATTGTATTGATTTTTTTGGGACGGATTGTTTTATGCGTTAATATTGGTAGCACCTCCATTGTTACAATCACAGTCCTTGTCTGCAAGTCACTTAGTTATTTTTTTGGTCTTTATTAAAACGAGAGATTGTTTTGTTTTAATTTTTTAAAAAACACGAATACCAACAAGTACTGGCAGCCAAGGAGTAAGTAACGTAACACCTATTTTTCCAGGCGGGCTTTACGTCTAACTACCGGCTAGTTGTTGTAGACGGCAGCGACTAGCAAACATACTTTACTACAAAGTTCTCATAATAAAAATTAAATAAAATCCAAGGCCTAGGCAGGGGTAATCGAACCCATTACCACAATACACATTAGCTTTGAGGGTTTCGCCTCTAACCGCACGGCAAGTAGTGTACTTCGTGTATATAACTTTATAATTAGGAATGGACGATTTAAATATGAATTAATTTTTTTAGATTCTTCATCCGTCGCTTCTACATTAAGCAATAAAGACCAGTCCTGAGACAATGAACAAGAAACTGGAACGCTTCACAAGGTTGCACTTTATTATTTAGTTTACTTCTTAATAATGTAATTACTGTTCTTGGACGATTCGGTCATCCTTGAGTCGTCATTACAGAAGAAAAAAGGTATCAACTGGTAATACAGGTCACTTGGTCCTTCCTTCTACTGTCAGCCGCACTGTTCATGGAAAGCAGACCGTTAAAATTGTAGAAGCCATGTCTTTGTTAAAGTTGTTCACTCTTAATAATTACTGCCACGGTCACAAGACATGAGCATTTCAGTGACTATAAAGAAGGCTTAATGTCTTGTTCAGTGCGACAGTTTAGCCAAGACTTAATGGTTCATCTTCAACTTTCAAACATTTACTTCACTTTTATTTACATTAGCCTCTTGTTTTTTTGAGGAGAACTTAGATCTGAGAAAGAGAGACAGATTTTTGGCTTTAGATTGTTTACTGCCTTGCCTAACACCTCTCCCAATACTGTATTAGGGCTACTTTAACCTAAGAACTTGGCATCCATTTCTCCTCCACAAGAAGTACAACGATTAAAGGGGAATCCGCCCCTTAAAAAAAGTCCTGGACACGAATTAATCACCACCTGCATCCTTTTCCAGCTACCAAAAAAGCCCATTGTTCTCCTAATATCCAAATACAGAGCCAATCCTAAAACTAACCCCTTTCCCATTCTTTATAAATACTCTTCCTTACGTTTGGTCTATGGACTCAACAAATCAATTCATTCCTCTTTCTTTTATCGAGGAACCATTGGATTTCTTACCCTTCTATGACTTTGTTTTTATTAACTCTTACTCCAACCAAAACTCGCCTCCAATTCACTTAATTCCCCACTATTAACTGGGTTTCCGTATTTACCACTCTACCATCTATCAGGCTAACGGAATTGGAGACCCCCAACGCTACCTCCCTTCAGCGCAATGCCCGAAAGCTTTCCTAGACTTTTCTCAGTCTTTCGAATGGGTATGGCACATCCTAAAATCATATCTCATCTAAACGGCTACTTTGAGATTGTTCAAGGTACTTCTGTTTCGGAACTGGAAAGCTACAAAAACTGATAGAAATTACTGGAGGCTAAGGAAAAATAGTTAGTTTAGCGCCAGCATAGTAGAGAACAGATTTAACCCAGGAAGAATCCTTGAGTTTTACAATCTAAGATCATCTCATTCTCGAAACAATCAGACACCCATTGGGACCAGTCTATTCCGTCGAAACAAGCTTATAATACAAGCAAAATTAATTAAAACTCATATTTCCGATAAATAAAAATAGACTGTTAAAAGATTTTATTTTATTACAAAAAAATAAATCTGTTTTCGCACTTTCTATTTAATTATTCTCACGAGATCAATAGGAATACCCATTGAGTGCACCAGACTTTAAGAAATCAAGCATTCCGTATTGATTATAGCAAAATGCAAAAAGCAATAACCTTGAGCTATCTAGCAATCCCACAATAACCTTGATATCATTTCAAATTGTTATTTTAACAGCCTCCTTTGGATAAGTATCCCAGTTATTCGCTGTTATTTAAGACGATCACCCACACTTTAAAGTTACATAAATACTTAAAATTGTAATAAATAACACCCGCAGTATATGTAACTGCTAACTAATAACCAAACAATAGTAATTATTAATTATTTTTACAGCAAATAAAAAAATATTCATATTATTTCATGATTTATTAACTTTATCCACGATTTATCCACGCTTTATGTGTGTGTGAATGTAATTTTTTGTAAGAGTAAAAAAATTGAGAAATCTACTTTCATAATAAGGTACGCTTAAAAAGTATACATTATGTAAGAACATAATTTACATAAAGCATGTGAGATGGTTATATTGTTAACTGTATATACATTAAAAATAATAATAAAATAAAGGTGTGGATTTTTACAGTTAATTCTCTCTGTATCATGTATAAATCAACGTTTGCCTGGATATAAATTATGCTAAAACTAGCTTGTTTTATTTTTATCTCGGTGCCATATTGTTCGTGCAGAAAGATTTTTCGAAGGTGAAATATCATGACATTGAAGATAATACATTTGAGCTGTAGGGGGAAAAAAATAAATATATATAAATATCCATTTATTAAAAGAGACAACTACTGATAGAAAATAAATCAACAACATCTTGGCTTCCTGAACAGAGAACTGGTTCAGGTGGAAAACTGTCGCTTGTATCGCCATGATAAGGATTCGAGGATATCATAGACTATGATATATTGCGTTAGATCCATGGGTAATATTTCATAGATAGACTCAAACTATTCGTAATCTGAATCCCAAATTGGGAACAAAGATATCGAGGATAAACATATATTTTAAATAGAATCTGGTGTGGACACTCACATGACTTACTCGCACTATTATTCTCAAGGTTCGAACTCATTAATATTCTTCGAACTCGGAATATTTGTTTCGTATCAATTTTTAGACTGAAAAGTAACCTTACAGAGAAACCTGCCCCAACCAATATGAGGTTAACAGAATTGCCAAGGAGACTTTTTCGAGGATGAGAACTTTCCATTGAATAAAGAGGAACTTCCGGTGGAGAAACTGTTTTTAAACTTCGATTTCAACAATACACGAGAGATAGGACTCGTACCTCACTGAAGAATGGCACCCTTAAAGTTGAAGTATAAATGAAATTGTGAGATCCATTTTTGAGAAAATCTTAAAATTGTGACAAATCTTTTGAGTAAAGCGGCTGATTTCCTACAAAATTTTAAAATTTAGTTGAACAGTGATTCTTAAAAAAATTATACAGGTGGCAAAACAACATGGTATCCAAAAATTAAAGTTTAAAGCAGGGATACTCAACCATTAAACCATCTTGCCTTAGATTGAACTAGATCATTCAATACCAACTTATCATTTAGTAAGAAAAACCGAACTTTTGTAAAACGGAATTGTAAAGTATTGTTCATCGCTTTTGGTAACTGATTCATTAATCCTGAATTTTCAGGTTAAGTGTTCATATTTAGGTTATTCAGTTCCCAAACAAACAGGATAGAAGATACACTTAAGCACTCTTTGGTGTTAAAAATGTAAAGTGCTATAACTGTCAATAGCATAAGCCCTAAAGATGATCTAGTCCCGGGTCGAAAACTTGGCCAAAATAAACAATAATGACTGAAATTGGCAATAATCTTTTTTAATTGGGTAAAACGCAATATTGTAACCATTTTTTTTTTTATTTGTTTATTTATTTTGCAACTGTATCTAGTATAATAAGCAAAAGTGATGAGAGATAAGGTATGGCGCAAATACACATGCATGTATATACGAGGTGTGGCTATTAAAAAACGAGACTATTGCTATAAAACATTTTATTTTAAATTTATACATATTTAGTTATTATCACCTTCAATATACACCCCTCCCCTATCCCTACAACGCACCATGCGAATTTACTATTGTTCGAAACAGTGCTGGAAGTCTTTTTCTGTCAGCTCCTGCATGACGCGTGCCGCTTTTTCTTTCACAGCTTCAATGGACTGAAATCGTGTTATTTTTAATGCAGATTTGACTTTGGGGAACAGATAAAAGTCACATGGGGCCAGGTCAGGCGAATAAGGCGGTTGGTCTAAAACTGGGATGTTGTACTTGGCTAGAAACTACAATGCAGTGTGAGCCGGCGCCGGTTGTTTTGATGGAGAATCCTTGACTTGTTCTTCCACAAATCGGGGTCGTTTTTTCCCTTACTCTTTCACGCAGTTGAGCAAGTACTTCACGGTCGTAATGTTGATTAATAATAATCGATATTTTCATCCGTTTTGGACGTGGAAGGGTGACCCGGGCGGTCATCATCTCCGACGTCTTCTCGGCCATCTTGGAAACGCTTGAACCACTCAAAAACCTGCGTACCAGATAAACATTCATCGCCATAAACTTCTTTTAATAAAAGATAAGTTTCAGTAGCGGTTTTACCCAGTTTCATGTGAAATTTCACGACATTTCGTTGCTGTACCACATGTGTAGTATCATGTTTTCGGCAAAACGAAACTAACACCTCTTACAGAAACGACGGTTCCGGTCAGACAGATTTCTCTACAAACACGTGAGACGCTGCAATCGAAAGAGAAGGCTTTACGCTGCACAGATGTCGATCGTTAAGATTTGGCGCATGAATAGTTTTTCTGTAGAAGCATCAGTCTCGTTATTTAATAGCCATACCTCGAGCACATGCATGTGCGCCAAGGACGTGAGTGGAGTGAACGACGACCATCCAGTGATGGAAGCCATTAGTTCGCCAGATTGGCAAGCTTACGCAGAATTTTAGATTGCAAGGTTTGAAGTCCACAATAACCAAATTTAAATTAGATTATGGGTAATGTGTTTAGATCGACAGTGCTGAATTTTAACCATTGTAGCATGCGTTTTTAGAATCCCAGTCAGGATTCGGACATTCATGCATTATCAGAGATTTATTAACCAGTTTAAACTAAATTAAATTGCAGAAATTTTGGTTAGGTTGAATTAAATTGATTCTAATTGTGATTATTCATTCAAATAATTTATTATTTGTTATTTGTAATTGCAGGAATGATTTGATTTATTTGATGAAATCCATTTCACAGTCCTTCACAGTCTGTACAACTTCATTGTAACTTTGTGCGGTAGAAAAAGAGAGAATAAAACAAATACTTTATTAGTAAGCTGAGCAAGTTATAGAATTAAGTGGATAGTGGAGTGGATAGTAGAAATGAAGATCTGGATATCGGCTGCAGACGACATTAATTGCTAAGGCTAGGTCGCGGCCTTGCAGTCTACTCTCGAAGCAACATACTCGTACATACAGTCGGCGCCTCTCATTACCACACTACATTCATTGCCTCTTAAGTCGCACTATAAGGAAACTAGTACAACAAACCATTCTCTACGGCTTTACAACTGATTCCAGTTTACACATAAAATTCTGGAATTTTAAACATAATAGACCGACTTTTTTACAAATATGAGGAGCTTGAAGAATGTGCTCCTATCAATTTTGTTCTAAATACCTAAACATGGGCACTACTAAATACAGAAATTGTTCATTAAAATTTTTAAAAAAGTAGTAATAATCATTCTTTATTGCGGGTTTTAAAATACTATTTCTTTTTATAAAATTCGATTTATTTGCTAGGAACTAATTTAATTAATATTGAAAGGTCGCGAGGCTGTAAAAAGGTATTTTTCTATTAAAAATATATACCGCTCATCTCCAAGCAAAAGCAACATGACTCCGAGTTCAGAAGCATTTATAAACTATCTCATACAGGCAGATCAACACAAATATGTAGGTCGAACCTTTCGGGAATTAACATTTCGTATAATGTTGTTTCATAAGAAAAAATTATGGACTTTTGTTATCATTAGCATCGCTTAGGGTCAAAGTCGTTGTTAATTATTTTTGTTCAAGGTTATTTATTTTCAACTGAGATCTGATTGGTAAGCACAATATTATTTTATTTTATTTTTTTAATTTAAGGCACATCAACATCTGAGGCGTTTGGCGCCCGGAGCTTTTTTCAGTGCACTGCCGGCCTCCGGACAGCGTCCTCTCGTTACAGCCAACACTGTCCATCACCGGAAAAAAGCTCTTGAAAGAGAAAAATCTAAAGGCCAGCAGCTGGATTCGAACCCGTGTGATCTCCGCATTGGAAACCAGTATACGCTAACCACTCAGCTAATCCCTTCCCTCTCCATATTATTGTTAATAATTATAGATGAGTTGTCAGTACGAATCAAAGGGTACACCGCTTCTCGTCCGAGGTTAGTACAAACATGGGATATTGTCTTAAAAACATGAACTGTTAGCTAATTATTACCATTGTAAGATTTGTAAGCTAACTCTGTTTCCTTGGGAAAATCTTTCTAAAAAAAGAGATTTCAAACATTTCTATTGAGAAGGTTTAAGTGCACTAAAACTATTGTTCTAAAAACTATTGCACTCACATGAAGTAAAGTATAAAGTACACGTATTAATGAAATCCAAAAAAAAAGAAATAACTTATTTGTAATAATCAAATTTCGGACAAAAACATTTTAAGAACAATAAGTATTTTAATAAGTAGTTTTTAAGCAAAATATTTCTGATTTAAATGACCTTTTTCGAAAATTACAGAAATACTCTGAAGGAGATTTAAATTTATATAGAGGATTTGCAAAAGCGTCTTAAACAACTTCGTGGTATGTAAACTACAACACATTTTCACAAAGAAAATCCCAAATTTACAAAAATTGGGCAAAAAGAAAGCAATGTCCGCTTCAGATTTCTGAAAATGGAAAACATTTGACTACCGCGCTATAAGTATGTCATTTCTTCATTGACAACCTCTTAAGAAAATCTCTGTTAGCTTCTCAACTAACGTGAAGGAGATTTATACATTATTAACCAAATCACATGTTTGTACTATCATGATTCGTATGAGAACATCAAATAAGTCGGAAAGACAAAACAGTACAGCTTCTGGGCTACTTGTTTCATCGTGTTTCACAAGCGAATGATGAAGTACGCGTAGCAAAAGAATATCCTTCGATGATATTAATACAACTTCAAAAGCGCACATGTAATTCTTGCTATAAACAGGCTTGTCCATGGGACATATTTTTCTGTTCCATCCCATCCCATGACAATTTATGCCTTTCCCATCCCATCCCACGGGATTCCCATTATAATATTAATATGGAATACTGTTCAAATAAAATTATTAAATTTATGAAAGTTTACGTTTAGTGTCTACTAAATAGGACTACATGTACAAAGAGACATGCAAAACTTTATTAACTTTAACACTCAAAAGTATAATCTAAGTATGACAATTCAGTATCATTCTGACACTCTCATTCTATTTCTGAGTCACTCTGCTCATTCAGCACACTATCAATTTCCTATCAATTTTGCTGATCAAGTATCGACTACCATGGAAATACAGATGTGTGCTGTCCCATCCCATCCCATGGGACGTTTCGCATGGGAATAACTTTCCTATGGACAACACTGGCTATAAAGCATGATTGTTGACTTTACAAAATCATAGATAAATTTGTTGTTATACAGAAATAAATCCGACTCTTTGTAAAAGACTGTGGGTTGCCCAGATCATCTGTGAAATAAAAGGAATTCATCTACAATACAGACCAATAACAACTAATTTCAACTGATTAGTAAAATAGCGTTTAAACTTCACTCAAGACGAACGTTCGGCCAACTATTATTACTTGTAGTGATTGCAAGAAATATCTGTCCATGGCTAGTAAAGAAGGAGAATGGGTCTGTAACCTTGAGCAGAGTACAGAAAGGTTGGCTGATATAGCGGGCGGATCACGGAAAGGCGGCCGTCACGAAAGTGGATCTACAAGCTAATATGAGAAGTAGTTCTACTCTCTCAGCCCGGGGCTGCTTCAGTCAGCGCAGTTCCTCACGATCTGTTGCCATGGTACCAGCCAAATCCGACTCTCTTCCGTTCTACTCTTTCTCGGCCATCATCTCCTAACCCATTATGCACCATCGTACTTTTATTCAGACCTTTTGAAAGTGCAAATTGATGAACTGAAAGCATTGAAAATTTATTTTTTATGCTTTTTAATAATTTATAAATACATATTTATGAAACCAATATTTAATTTAACCTTAGAACGGACGATAGAGAATGTTTATTCATCATGTCCACAATTTCTTTGTTTTTCTCAAACGAAAGGTACTCCATTGCTTTACCAGCTACTTCTACTTTTCCGTTTCCTCTTCTCGTACAAGAAAATTGATTTTCACGTTTGGGCAGGTATTGCAAACACCTATATAGTTTATGAAACAGCAATAATATAGGTAAAAATGTGTATGAGATAATTTTTTCAATTCAACTTTAAATTAATTGAAATACTTCAAAATACTTGAATCTCTTTCCTCGAAATAAGCGAATTAAGTATTTTACCTTCGGCACTGTGATTGAAAAATTGTAAATATAAAAAGACACAGATAAATTTGCCAAAATGTGCTCCTCACTTAATGACCCCGATTTACGACTCCTTAAATTTTATTCGTTGAACGAATTTTGGTCGACAAGCTGTTAATTACTTCAAGTCGAACCAACTTCGCAGCCCATTTATTGCTGACGTAATAAAATTTCCACTCTAATTTTTATTATTTGATGACCGATTAGTTTGTTCATATAATTTTTTCCAAACAATTGTTAAATCCTTAGATCTAAATTCATGATAGAAAAATAGTACGAAGACTTTTTACGCAAACTTTCTGAAAATGAAAATCTACTAAATATTGATCTATGGGTTTGGGACCTAGATTGGAGCTCTGATTTTTTAGACTATGAATAGAGGATAGAGTTCACTAATAGATCGCGATACCGATCCGGTAAAAGAAATAGTTCCTGAATGCGAACATTTTTATTATCAGGCGAGTAGCGGTTCGGTCATATAAAAGTGTTTACTTAAACACCATTTTAATTGTCTCGAAAACATGTATTTTTGAAGCCAAAACAGTCTAATTGGGTTGTTAAAAACCTACTTTATACATACGAGGGTCGTTTGAAAAGTCCGTGCAAAAATAAAAACTACTTAATTTTTTGGGGGTAAACCTTTTTTATTTTTCAACAGTCTCCTTTTAGGCTTATACACTTCGTCCAACGCTGCTCTAGTTTGTTGATCCCTTCCGAATAATAGGATTTGTCCAAGTCTGAAAAATAGCCATTCGTTTCTGCAATCACCTCCTCGTTTGAATAAAATCTTTTTCCCGCCAGCCATTTCTTCATATTGGGGAACAAATAGTAGTCCGAGGGAGCCAAGTCTAGAGAATAGGGGGGATGTGAAACGAGTTGGAACCCTATTTCCATTAATTTTGCGACCACAACTGCTGAGGTGTGAGCTGGTGCGTTGTCGTGATGGAAAAGGACTTTTCTGTGGGCCAATCGTGGGCGTTTTTCTTGCAGCTCGGTTTTCAAACGGTCCAATGACGATGAATAATATGCACCTGTAATAGTTTTACCCTTTTCCAGATAGTCGATGAGGATTATTCCTTGCGAATCCCAAAAGACAGTCGCCATAATCTTTCCGGCCGAAGGAACGGTCTTCGCCTTTTTTTGGCGCAGATTCCCCCTTGGTAACCCATTGTTTAGATTGTTCTTTGGTCTCAGGAGTGTAGTGGTGTATCCATGTTTCATCCACAGTGACGAAACGACGCTTAAAGTCCTGCGGATTCTTCTGGAACAGCTGCAAACCGTCCTTGCAACACTTCACACGATTTCGTTTTTGGTCAAGCGTGAGAAAATCACTCGACTTCCTCGATTCAAACGAATGCCAAACACAAAGAAATAGACCGATCTGGCTGAAACTTGGTGTGTGTTCTTCCAAGAGATGCTACTAACTAAACATAACCTCGATACGCGCCAGTAGTGCTATCTCTCTGACTTTGCACGAACTTTTCAAACGACCCTCGTACACTAAAAAATAATAGTAGATATAATGTATCTTAATAATTGATTACTTAAAGTAATGAAAGAATTATTATGACATATACAAATTTTTTGAAGCGCAAACTTTGTGCATAAGATTTATAAAGTGAGATTTAGATGTAATGAACTGTGATCAGCAGCCCATGGCCGTGTAACTCCTTGGGCGCCCCTTTAGGACTAATAAAAGTTATTTATAGTCTTTAAAGAACAGAACATAGTCTTAATATAGATTTTTACTATTTTCCTGAGCTAAGTAAATAAATGTAGATTTGGAATAGTCCCCTTGTCACATTTGTTAGCTAATTGTGAACCTGTACCCCACCACCGAGAGCAATATTAGTTAGAATTTTAGCTCTATTACACTCCCTTAGTAATGGCATTTTAAAGAATTAAATCTAAGACTCCCAATCTAACATGATCCGCAATTGGCTATGGCGAAGTTGGGACTAATGTGACTTATAAGTTAGAAAAAATTTCACGCGAAGGAATCAGGAATTAATTTAAATTATATAGCTTCGGATTAGCTGTTTCGAAATTCCCGATGAAGTCAGTTTGGTAAATAAAGGAGAAATTCCTTTTTAGCAATGAATTCAAACAATATAATTTAATTCCAGGGCTTCTACTATGTGGATTTTTCGTTTTTATTTTTTAATTTATTTGGAATTTACCACTACAGAGCCAAAGAGACTCCAACTTGTAAATCAGCTGACATCAGAGACTTAAAGGATGAATATGATTGTTGGAAAGAGCAAGGGATAAGAACAGACAGATTCGTCGATTAGGATGCCTACAGACATGAAAACTGAGACAAAATGATGTGAAGTCCTTGATGAATGGTACGTCAAGATCATTGTGGATGGTACGGCCGGAAGAATAATATGGTGCGTTAGTTATCTGGCAAAGAATTTGAGATTGGCAATGATTGGGGAAGTTAGATTTTGAAATGCTTGGCTGCTTTAAGTCCAAATCAGTTTCTACAGTGAGATGCAAATACGTGCCTGTTGGATGGTTTACTAATTCGACTTAAATAAACATAAATAATTTGAAATAGTATAAAGATTACCGAAAATATCTATCTCTTAAGCAATAATAAATGTGTAGCTATAAGGCTGAACGTGAGTATACTGCTTGCTCAGCTTTGGAAGAGTATTTGAATGAGGGTCAGACAGATGATTTTAAATTTATCTATACCTCATGAGGGGAAATAGTATTAATATTGTATACTTGTATTTATGTTGAATGAACTTGCATAAAATAAAAAGAATGAATCGCTTTATACGCTCAGGATGAAAATGGAAAAGAATAGAGAACCTCCACACAGAAACAGAGAGAAGGATTGGAGAAGGAAAAAGAATTTGCTTTATTGAACCCAGTGCTATGGAGCAGAAAATTGCTGTCCACAACAAGAGGCTGATCTTCACATTAATCTTCTAAAGTATTTGTTGTTCGTTGAGAGTTTACCTTCTTGGTACTGAGCGAAAGACAGCGAGAAATTCTTTTGGCGATCAGCAAAATGCTCAAGACAAAGAAGAAGAAAAAAAAAAAAATTGTGTAAAGAAGAGGGGACGGAAATAGAGAGAAATGTCTGGAGTTTGTAGAGGTCAAGGTACTAAAATCTTTGAACATTTGAAAAGAATAGCCCTTAACAACCAAAAAGGTGAAAGATGCGAAGTAGATGGTCGAAATGTTGTTGAGGAATCGATGGCAAAATATTGGATGGCGGAAGAACTGGAAAGATATGGATAACAGATGTACCATTACATAAAGACCAAAGGAAAACTCTGGAATTTAAGCTGGAGTTTCCCAAGAAGGCAGTTTTCATTTCTCTAAGATTTTAGTCGGAAATATTTACTAAGTTAGTCTCTGAACTTCGTTAAATTAAAAATGTTAGATATTTGAAGTTTTTTAGAGAGAATCTCAATTAAGGGCATAAGGTTTCTCCCTTCGTATTGAGGACTGTTACCGCTAAGTTACGGCTGGGTCCCTTGTAGGACCAAATCGTGAAATACAAATTCATCTTCCTACGAATTTTCGTATTCGATACATATACAGGCCTATCTATAAATAGGCCATTTCTAAAAATCACTTTTTCGAAGTCTGAGGATGCCAAAAAAAAATTTCAAAAGTATACTTTGATCACAATACTTCCGTTCAAAGAAAATGTCTAAATAATACAATCGTTGGATTTCCAACATCCATTTTCCCAATGAAATCAACAACACTTCACATATTCGGCGAGATAGCAATACAGATATTAGGCCAAGATCAAGTGAAGATGATGTCACTTTAATTTCTTTCCCATAGCTTGAAATGATTATTCACTTAAAATGATCGGACGAAATAGCCCATTGAAACAAATGGCATAAAATTAATCTCTTCATTTCTCCTGATCAAATTAAATAGATATGCTTTTATTATCAAAAATATTATGTATGGCACGAAAATATAAGATCTGATCATTAAATTTATTTTCAGTAAAATCAATCTCCACTTTTGATTGAGTTATTTAGAAAATAAGAACATAAAATGATTTAAAGAATTAGAATGAAGTAATTTCACGAGAAATGGACAATCAAGGCTTAACAAGAAGTCATTGAGAAGGACATAAACTTTTTGACGATTACCCTTTGCAATGCAGGGAGGCTGTGCATATTTAAAATCAACGACAAAAAGTTCATTACTAATACTAATAAAACATAAAGCAAAGGCTAACAAACATACGCAGAAACCCTGGCCTATTAATCGTCAATAAAATACTTCTGCAAAAAATCAATTAACTATAATAAATATTAAAATAATTGAATTAAAATACATGGAATTAAGATAACCCATAATATCACATAAAGATGATAACCCCGTTGTTACAACTAGTCATACTCTCAGTTTCATTATCGATAGTGAAATTCCAAGAATTATTTGGTTCAACTGATGTCCTACTCTACTAAATAAATAATTTATTATTGTTTATTTAAATTTCCTTTCCTTTGAGCAATTAAAAACATAACAAAATTCAGTAATTTCAATGCCTTCAAGAAAAGAAATCCCTTAAAGAACAAGAAAAGGATCAAATACATAAGAATGAAAACTAATCAAATGAACCTGGAAGGGAAAAAAGGGAATGTATCGATTTTTCAAAATCGAAAACCTCAGAGGGGTTGGGAGTATTTGAAAAATATAACTCTAGAGAACCCTCCAATTCTTGCTCGGCTAAAAATAAAGGTTATCTGACCTTTCTAGATTAAATTTCCAGATACCTGAGTAGATAAGGAAATCAAGGTTCCTTCAGTACAAAGAACCTACCTTAAGATACGCTTCGGAGGGCGTTTAATATTAATCTGTTTTATTTTTTTCCCAATACTGAATTTATTGACATATTTATTAACCTGAATACAAGAACTGAATAGTAAAAGACAGGTGATGAAAGAAGAAAAACTAGGCCTTTTCATTCATCAACACTGGAGTGGGAGATAAGAAATACATTCTTATAGATGGCGCACAATAGTGTGGAGTGGAGTAAGCCAAGTAAAAGCTCTTGAGAGCAGATAAATAAAAGTGATATGAAAACTATTAGCGCCAATAGCGGAGAAAGTGGGGAAATCAAAAAACTAATTACATGGAACGGATTTATCCAGGAAAAGCAGTAAAGAGAAAATTGCGTTTGGCAATATTTGGGACACCGGGGAGGATCTCTTTTTGCAAATGGTTTCTCAAATTGCTAAGCAACTTAATGGAAAGGAACATCACGAAGGATCTCAAAGTGTAAATAATTATTCTGGATGATTTGGCCTTCAAGTAAGTAAGCAAGTCTAATGAATATAAGTACAATGTATTTTGTACTTCTGCAGACATTAGGGAATTTGGAAAAAAACTGAGCAACAGGAAATCCAATTCCCCCAATTTAACAATCAAATGCAACAGAAAATAAGATAAATGACAGATAAAGAATACGAGGTATAGCTATTAAATAACGAGACTGATGATGCTACAGAAGAACTATGCATGCGCCAAATCCTAACGACCGACAGCTGTGCATCGTAAAGCCTTCTCTTTCGATTGCAGCGTCTCACGTGTTTATAGAGAAATCTGTGTAAGAGGTGTTAGTTTCGTTTTGCCGAAAACATGATACTACACATGTAGTAGAGCAACGAATTGTAGTGAAATTTCACATGAAACTGGGTAAAGCCGTTACTGAAACTTATCTTTTATTAAAAGAAGTTTATGGCGATGAATGTTTATCACATGCGCGAATTTTTGAGTAGTTCAAGCGTTTCCAAGATGGCCGAGAAGACGTCGGAGATGATGACCGCCCGGGTCGCCCTTCCAAATCCAAAACGGATAAAAATATCGATTATAATTAATCAGCATTGCTACTATGAAGTGCTTGCTCAACTCCGTGAAAGAGTAAGGAAAAAATGACCCGATTTGGGGAAGAACAAGTCATGGATTCTCCATCAAGACAACCGGCGCCGGCTCACACTGCATTGTCTGTCAAGACGTTTCTAGCCAAGTACAACATCCCAGTTTTAGGCCATCCGCCTTATTCGCCTGACCTGGCCCCATGTGACTTTTATCTGTTCCCCAAAGTCAAATCTGCATTAAAAGGAACACGATTTCAGTCCGTTGAAGCTGTGAAAGAAAAAGCGGCACGCGTCATGCAGGAGCTCACAGAAAAAGACTTTCCAGCACTGTTTCGCATAATGGTAAATTCGCATGGAGCGTTATAGGGATAGGTGATTTTAAAATAAATTTTTTTATAGCAATAGTGTCGTTATTTAATAGCCGCACCTCGTATACTCAGTAGTATTATTTCTTGGAGTTGGAGTTAGTTGCAGTTAGTTCAGATGATCACGAGGCCATTGGCGATTCAGTCGTCTAAAGGTAGTATAGAGTAAGGATACGCCTGAAAGCTGCAGTACAAGAGGATTGTGATGATAAAGAGGTATGGAATCTGCTATAGCGGAAGTTTATCATCTCGGAGACGAAGGAAATGGATAGATTTAAAAGTTTTTCTCAAGTTCATTTCCGTTTTCTCAAAAAATAAACCATGTCAATTTATTTCATTAAACAATACATCCTCATAGGCTAGACATTGCACTAATCACACAGCAGGATAAAACACTGAAAATTTCTCCCAGTACAGTTCGTTTAAGAAGAAATTGCATTGTAAATTCTTTCTCCAAGGCGACATTTCAGTGAACTTGGTGCCAAAAATGTGATACTGATCTCAAAATCGTTAAAAATGAGTATTTACACCAGATAATGTTTTTGTTAACTTTAAACCTCCGCGAAATCAGCTTCCACAATCATCTATAGACTTTGATTACACACCAATTTGATCGATCACTAGAATTTGGAATTTTTTCTTAGAGTAAGTTTTCAAAGATTTTTGATTTTGTGGAGGCGTCACGTCACGCTCGCTTTATACTGAAGTAAACCAGTCTAATATCAAGGCCACTTACGTTTAATACATATACACAGTTCTATTATGCAAATTTTTAGTTATAATCAAGAGACTAACGTACGAGGTAGTCGTTTGAATGTTACTTTCCAGGTACTGAATTCTTATTCGTGTTATGTATAGCTAGTGCTCAAAAATACAACATATTGGAAATAATGTTTTATAAAATGAACTTAAATGATGAATAAAACACAAAATGTCAATTTTTTAAGGTTGCATTAATATGTGTAAGGTATTTTCATTTGCAACTTTATATAAAATACAACTAGCAAATAGCTCATTAGCTAACAAAAAATTCTTACATTATACTTGATGAAGGCTTTTTTTATATTTTATATTTAATAACACCGACAGTTAAATTTAAAAATTTGGTGGTGGCCAGCA
Organism: Rhodnius prolixus; assembly: GCF_049639745.1. NCBI lineage: Eukaryota > Metazoa > Arthropoda > Insecta > Hemiptera > Reduviidae > Rhodnius > Rhodnius prolixus. The sequence continues at coordinate 22,519,921 of NW_027411592.1, forward strand.
AAAGGATTCGATTTCAAGCTATCAGGACTTTAAGGTTGGGATGAAGAAGGAATTCAAGATAATTTTTACAGCGGAAGGATTTTTTCGTGTTACATAAGCATTAAGAATTCCAGAAGATTTTGCGGATCGAAAGGATTGAATTATTTTGAAATCAATTCATTTGGTTGAGCCCTAGACTTTCAATATCTTGAGATCGAATTAGTTGTGAAATACAATAATTTTATAAATTAGTATTAGATAGTGAGAGGTAGGAAATGTATATATAAAAACAGCTGCTATATTATGTTCAGCTCTCAACATTTCAGCCTCTTATGAGGATTCCATTGTCTTAGAACACTTGTAAAAGAATTTGACGGTGCCAACAACTGGGAAGGTAATGCTGTTGTAGTAAATAAGAGGTTTGGTACCATAGGCGAAAAGTGAATGTTACGTTGGTACTTGCTTTCGTTTAATTCTAACATTCCAACGTTTGCATCTAGTTTCAAGTTCATTGAAATGGCTCTGTATGTTATACGCTATGCATGACGGATGGATGAAGATCTAGAGGAGAAGAAAGGATAGCTGAGTCATTCGCAAAAGGGGCAACAATTGCAGGAGAGAAAATTGTAGAATGTTGAACGTGTAATGGTCGTATAACAGTCCCCACAAATACTTGTACATCAACATCAATCGCATAAATTACCCACAATTATAATGAAGTTAATGAGAACCATTTAATTATGTGTTTAATAAGAAATATATAATTAATTATGTAAACAAAAAAAAAAATAATGTAATTTTATAGGTATTGTAATTGCAGTGTCAATAGGCCAATGCACTTGGAGTGGCGTGCGAACTAACTAGCCTTGAAGTGCAGATTAAAGCAGGGGAACTCAGGTTGAAAGGAAAACTAAAGCAATGGATGAGTCATCGAGCCTTATCCAATCACGTACCGTCTACTGTTGAAATTAGTGTAAATTTAGATTATTCTATTCCAAAAACATTTGTATCCACAAAATCAGAAATCTACATTCAAAAATACAACTATTTCATTAAATTAATGAGAATCACTTTTGTTAAGTGAGAACACCTTTTTTATCATTGATCTTTTTCTTTTTTTTTAAATATTTAACAAATTTATTTGCGCAGTTAGAACTAAATAAATAAATTAACATTCGAAAAAAGCATAAAAACATTCGACTTATTTTGAACCAAAATAATAAATTGAACACGATAATTGGTACTGATTGATTGGAATAGCGATGGCAAGGGTTAACAGTGTTTGGCCTTTAAAAAAAGTGTTATGAGATTATTTATTGCAATAGAATTTCTCTTTGTTTTAATACATTATTTACTGAAAGAAAAACAAAACATTAATGTGCCTTGTTTATGGGAGAAAATAAATTATGCCTGGCAGTATGCGAGGAATTAAGACCTTACTATACGAGTATATACTAAGTATAATTCCATAAATCTACACTTAAGGTTGGGCGCTCAAGCTGAGATAGTCTCATAGACAAACTGCGGACCATGTTTATAAATTTTTTACTGGCGAAATTTCAATTGTTTATAAAAAAGACAACTAAGTGATCAAATCCATCCTTATTTTGTGAAATACTAAGTGTTCTTCCTCCAAAAATTAAACTTTGAATAGACTATTTCTTACAAGATCTTTTCCTTTTGACCATTAAGTGATAATTCTCAAAACCTTATTATTATTATTATTATTACTTTATTAGTATATTTAGAACTGAAACAAATGCTGTATCAAGTAAATTTGATGAAACTGGTTAAGCTCTCATGAATGTCATGTAAGTGCAACCACCCATTGATGGAACTCTTTCTATAAAACTATGGCAGATCAGTTACCTAGACAACCATGGTTTAAGGGAACTGTCACTAAAAAATGGGTTGTTACGACAATAAGCAGGCTGAGAGCGAACCACGCTGTGGGCGGATCGTATCTACTCAGGATCAACAAAAGATCCTCTCCTCTTTGCGTGGATTGCAATGAAGAGGAGGATTTCAAACATATAATTATGATATGTCCACGTTATGTGGTGGAAAGGAAACGAATGTTTGGCGACATATATACAGGTATTTAGATGCACCATTTCGCTACGAAGACATAATATTCTCCACCAACATCTATGTGCTTAAATCTATAGCAGAGCTAGCAATGAAATATGAATGTATTTAAAAGTTACAGCCGATTAGAATGAATGGAAGAAAATGATTACGTGATTTTAATTTCGGTTAAGCTATAAGGATGGCAGGAGCACAGAGTAACTGATCCATCCATTAGCTGAAGTTTATGTAAATAGTTGTATATAGTAGAGGGATGAATGTGTGAAGCGAATGTATCTATAAGTAAGAATGGAGAGTGAGTGATATTCTAGTGATAAGCACCTAGACGATGCTGGCTGTATGGCGGAAGCCAATGCCAAAAAAAAACTCTTTCTCAATGGATATTACACTCACAACAGTAGGTCCCTAGGCCACTTCCGCTTCAGTCGACGAAGAGGACTGTCTGGAAGGTGTAGAGAAGAGAGCTGTTGTACAAGAGGATTAGGATGGAGATCAAGGAGGCTGTGAAAGTTGCGGTAGCGAGACTTTATTAGGTCAGTGACGAAAGGGATGTGAAGGTCAGTGTGAATGGTGAGGTTAGAAATGTAGTATGGAGCATTCAGGATTTTCCGTAGGATTTTAGACTGTAGTGTCTGTAGGCGTTTTGGAGTTAGAGGGTTTGGTTGAGCCCCATACTTCAGCTCTTTATGTCCATATGGGCCTTAACAGTGTCTTGTAAATTGTCAGTTTGTGATTTAAGACGAGTTTGGATCTGCGGTCAAGTAGTCTAGTAAGTACCTTGTAGCGTCTGTTCACGTCTTGTCGTTTCAGTCGAGTATGTGGGTTCCACGTGAGTCTCTTGTCAATGTACAATCCTAAGTATCGTACTACGTCAAGCTGGAGGAATAGTTACACCGTTCAGTTGAACTAGTGGACAGGCAGATTTTCGTAAAGTAAACGTAATGTGCACGGATTTTTGTTCATTAATTTTTATTTTCCATTTTCGGAACCAGGTTTCGAGAAGCTTTAAGTGAGTTTGAATGTTCTGACTGGCTTGGACCGGATCGAAGTGGGATGAAAGAATTGCAGTATCTTCAGCGAATGTTGAAACTATTGTATTTTGGGATAGAGGTGTCAGCAGTATATATATTAGAAAAAGGAAAGGGCCCAGAATGCTTCCTTGAGGGACTCCAGCTTTTTATGGGTATAAAGGACGAGAGGGCCTGCCCTTGACGAACGCGGAAGTACCAATCGGTTAAGTAAGCTTTTAAGATCAGATAGTAACCTCATTTAATGTATAAATTTCAATGCTAAATCATACATCCTCGCAAAATGTGAATCACACTACTCATTTAGTCTAAATTTTACAATTTTTTTAATATTTAACATTCAAAAAGCTAAGATCCGGGATTTCTATAAGATTGTTACTGCCATATGTTTCTATCTACTGTTATTAATCAAGAGAAAGTTCCATTTTATATTTAATATAATACTTATTTTACACCAATTCAAGGAGAATTATAATATTCAGTTCCTCTGTATTCGTATAGTACTAACAAGCTGATAGGACAAAGGAAGGGTAGGGGTACACTTGCCCACAGATCAGGTGAATCGATATTTTATAAACGATCTCTCTCCGAAATAATACTCTGAATTTTCTCTGTTTACTGAAATTAAGACTTTCAGTTCCAAGCAGAATGGCTCCTAAGTCGTCTGAGAAGTGGCTACTTTGTTTATTACCTTTCGGTAATACAACGATGATCTGGTGCAATTTCGGCCTTGACAAGAAGAAGGCAAAAGCGCAGTAGATATCTTAATAAAACCCACATGTTATCTAGATAATTGTTTAAGTGTATTCTTTTCTATAGATTTTTATTTGACCCCTGTTCGGACCTCTTAGTTATTAATGAATTATTACATAAACACTTCAAGACTGGTTTATGACTTACTCAGAAAATGAGTAATCTAGGCAAGTCATACTGTCTTAAATAATCACGCATTATTTTTGTTCTTAAAAAGTACTCCTACGTGCCTTTTCATTAAGGTACCTGGCGGCATTTCACAGCTTTGGTATTTAAACAAGTCAGATTAGCAAAGGTAAATTTGGGTCAACCGTTTAGTGACACTTCAAGGCCGGCCGCCTATTATATGACGTTAGAATGATACTGACCAAGAGCCGGCTTTGGCAATGATTATCTTTAAATTTTATTTTTAAGTTTATAGTCCCCACACTAGACTTAAAAGAACAGAACTAAACAGACGCTATCGACTATTTAAAAGACTCTTAGAGGATAGATCAAAACTTTCTCTGGACAACAAAAGACGTGATTTATACTTCTATTTTGAAACCCATCTGGGCGTATGGAAAAGAGCTGGGGGTTTCAACCAAACGCTCCAATCTCCAAAGGATTCAATCTCTTCAATCTAAAATACTTCGAACTATCGTAAACGCTCCATTTTATGTCTCCAATTTGACTGTACACACTGACCTTAACATTCCTTTTGTCACACAAGTTGCTAAAACACGATACAGAAAACTCCACTTCAGCCTGCAATCTCATATAAATCCTCTAGCTCAAAATCTTTCTTCCTGACAACCCGACAAGACGCCTTAAAAGTCAGTGGCCACGTGATCTCCTCTCAAGTGAAGAGAGTGACTAACCATCTAATGTTTTGGAGTGTTACCACTGGGTAACTTTTCCATTCGTTTCCTTATCATTTATTACTCTATTGTATCATTGTTACTTACAGCGCTAACGCGCTGATTGTAGCACAATAAACGCAAAAAAAAAGTTTATAGTTTTGTACAAAATTTTATAATCAAGAAAATTTACAGAGGGAATTAGCTTAAAGGGTTAAACTGCTGCTGGTAGATTAAGAACTTACTTATCTAGAGTATAGTCTAGAACTTAAACTAAAAAGTAAAGTAATGCCTACTTTTTCAGGCGGGCTTTACGTCCAGCTACCAATTGGTGTCGTGGATGGAGGCGTCTACAAACATACTTTACTGTAAAAATTTCTGTTATTAACCATTAAATAAAATCTAAGACCTAAGTCCGGGAATGGAACCTAGTTCACAATACATATTAGCTTTACAGGTCTCGCCTCTAACCGCTCGGCTACCGTGGCGCTTTGGAACTTAAACTACTGAAGGTGGAATTCGTTTAGTTGTTCGTTTTGCCATAAGATCTGTTGGGCTCTTGCATGATGATATTCAACGCTTGGTATTTCTCGCGGGACTTCAACGGCTGTCATGGAAATCTATTTTAACGCTGACCTCACTGCGGAAGTCCGACTGCTTTTGCTAGAGATACGCTTTCATCGGCGGCTCTTGGCAGATTCTAGGCTTCATCCAAGTCCATCCTCCTCTAATTTTTTTGCATGAATGAAGCCTTTTTATTACATTTCCACAAAGCACCTTTCAAACAAGCAGTCATCAGACTTTCGGTTGAGCATCCTCTTTTTCGCTTTTTTCTTTTTCTGAACTTTCCCACGGGAAACAGAGAGTAACCCACGTTTGAATCTACCCCTAACCTGGCCAAAGTATTATCTGCAGCGCCTTGAATTCTGAGCCTAAACCATTAATGAATTAATGTTGTTTATTGTCATTTTCAGCCTCATCCTCTGTTTATGTATTATTCTCACCATTCTACTTCAACCCTGGACTCCTTCACGGATATCTGAAAGCATTCCGTTATCTTGAGAAGAACTATTTAACGGATAAAAGCAGAAGCTAGCATTTGTGGTGGCTTTAACAAATATAGTCTTTTTTAAGCTAATTATACCTTTATTTCTCTTTAAATATTGCTTGTTTATTATTATTTCTTATTTAACTATAGATATATTAATTTACTCAGTAAAAATTTAAGTCATGTGATATTGGAATGTCTGATAACGATAGACCAGATGCATGATGTTCATGAATAGTTCCTGTTCTCCCATTTAGAGAATACAAACTACGCAGGGGTAAATAGTTAGTAGATTATGTGATGACATTTACAATTGTAGTATACATGGGATACTGGTAAATAAAGAGGCGATCGACTGGAGTGCCATCAAGTACCGCTACTTGCCCTTCACTATCTCCTGTTTGCTTCGTACCATCAGACATACATTGTCCTCCTCCTCTTTACTCCACTGCCACGCTTAAAGAAATTCTATTTTTTTGTTTGCCTTTCTTCTAGTTCTCATATTTCTTACAGTTTATCCTTTTAAAAATCTTATTGTGAGAACACAACCACCAAAAATAAATATCTCCCCTCTTAGTTAGTTAAACTCATATAGTTAATCTTCTAGTTATTTTAATGACTTAATTATTTAAGAGTGTTTAATATGAGACTGGTGTAAAAGAAAATATTAGTTATTAAAGTATTTGAATTTTTAAGTTTATGTTTGTAATGGTTCATAAGTTTTGAAAAGAAAGCTTATCATGTTCAATTTCTTTATGTAATGTAGCTTTTCTATGTCCTTAACCAGTTAAGCGCGTTTGACGTGTATACACGTCAAACCAAATCTCTCTTACGGTGCGTTCGACGTGTATACTCGCTGTGAAAAATATAAAATTGCCATTAACTATAAAAACTCGAAATTTTAATAAAATACAATAAGAATATTATTTGGTGAAGTGTTTCCTTTATCTTACCAATAGAACTGCCAAGTATTTTAGACGGAGTGGGTGGTGGGAGTCAGCCAAATGATAAGAGGGTTGGTACAAGTTTGGTCTCCGCATTAGAGATTGGGAATTACGCACACAAATAGAAGCTCTCAACCCTTGTGCAATGCCGTTTTTACCTTAGATAGAGGTTCAGACCTCAGTACGAGCATGATTTCATTTTGCGAGGAATTCAAAGCTCTTTTCTTCCAACTCCCAAGCTCTTGCGCCTCTAGTTAACCGTGAAGAAGCGGTACAAGATTTTGAAAGAGCATAGAATGCTCCGTAATCTCAAGCCCCAGAGATTGCAGAAAACGTCGCTTGCAGGGACTGTTATGACGTTGTAAACTTTTGGTTGTTTTGCACTGCGTTCGACGTGTACACTTCGTCATTGTTTGATTTTAATTCCGCACACTGTGGGGCGTTTTTTAAAACTAAATTCCACGCTTATCTGGTTAAGGAGATTTGTCGCAGAATAATATAAAAGCGAGAAATTCATTTCTTCTTTTCTTTCTTTCACACTGTCTCACTCTCTCTCTTTCTCACTCCCTGACATAACCTACAGAACAGCAGAACAGGGAGAGGGAGAAATAGGTAGAAACCCATAGGTGGTTTTGGTTACAAGGGTCTCAAAACAGATATTTCCGGCGGAAATACCGATAACGAAAATTTGACACGATCGCAATACTTCTCCTTACCGAGTGAAATAAGAGAAAAATTAAGAAAAGCTAGAGAAAAAAACAAGAACTACTTGTTTACAAAAAGCTACAACACTTCTGTTGTATAGAAAATGAGTTTAATAAATTTCACCCTGACAAAAACTACACGTGTCCAATACATTTTGTTGTGATTTAAATAAAAAGTTCCAGGAAGGTTGTAAAGTATACCTTGCTGGACAAAAGAAAGGTATTGCCCTCAACAGGTGTCTTCATGAACGCCTTCTTGGCTGTTGCCAGGTTTAAATACTCTAAAGGGACCATTACTCCAAGTGGAAAATTACCGAAATGCATTTAACCTTAATGTTCTTCCTCTTTTTTACATAAGTTTAACATTACCTAGGACCTTATTGTAGCAAATAGGGTTAATTTCTGTTCTAACACTTGCTTGAATAGAAAAATATAATATTCTAACTGAAAAATGATACTCATGCCTAAATTAGTATTGAAATTACAAATATTTATGTGTTAATTTATATATTTTTGAGATAAGCTTTAAACATGAAATGGAATCACTTCGATTAAAACAAAGCGGCCACTAAAACTCGCCGAGCAGAACACCTATTTCGCCAATTTCAAATGTCATTCTTTCTATTTCTCAGAGAAAAGAGAATTCTATCCAACTCAGGATATTCTTCAGTCCTAGGCGGATAGCTTACATAGGACAGTTGCTCCTTCCTCAGAGCCCTCGCAGACAAATTAATGATCAAAAAGAAATAAAAGAAAAATAAAGAGTTCACCAAAAAGTAAATTTTTAAACCAATTGTAATTATTTTTATTTTATGGAAATTTTTATTCAATAAACAAACAAATATTTAACTAGTCTTATATAAGAATTCAGGGCATTTAATTTCCGCTATGCCAAACATTGTTAGTTTGGCAAGGATCGTCGGTTTCCTAAGAATAAGGTTTTCTAATCGGGTGCTACCTAGGAATGTACGAGGGTCGTTTGAAAAGTCCGTGCAAAGTCAGAGAGATAGCACCACTGGCGCGTATCGAGGTTATGTTTAGTTAGTAGCATCTCATGGAAGAACACACAACAAGTTTCAGCCAGATCGGTATATTTCTTTGTGTTTGGCATTCGTTTGAATCGAGGAAGTCGAGTGATTTTCAAAAAATGGACGAAAAAGAATTTCGTGTGTTGATTAAACACTACTTTATGAAAGGCAAAACGCCTCAGGAGACTAAAGAGAAGCTTGATAAACATTATGGTGACTCTGCACCTTCGATTAGAACAGTTTATAAGTGGTTTCAAAATTTTCGGAGTGGCCATATGGGCACAAGTGACGCTGAACGTTCTGGACGCCCTGTTGAGGTTACTACTCCAGAAATCATTGATAAAATCCATGATATGGTGATGGATGACAGAAGAGTGAAGGTGCGTGAGATTGCTAGTGCTGTGGGCATCTCGAATGAACGGGTACATAATATTTTGCATGAACATTTGGACATGACAAAGCTATCCGCAAGATGGGTGCCGCGATTGCTCACGCTTGACCAAAAACGAAATCGTGTGAAGTGTTGCAAGGACGGTTTGCAGCTGTTTCAGAAGAATCCGCAGGACTTTAAGCGTCGTTTCTTCACTGTGGATGAAACATGGATACATCACTACACTCCTGAGACCAAAGAACAATCCAAACAATGGGTTACCAAGGGGGAATCTGCGCCAAAAAAGGCGAAGACCGTTCCTTCGGCCGGAAAGATTATGGCGACTGTCTTTTGGGATTCGCAAGGAATAATCCTCATCGACTATCTGGAAAAGGGTAAAACTATTACAGGTGCATATTATTCATCGTTATTGGACCGTTTGAAAACCGAGCTGCAAGAAAAACGCCCACGATTGGCCTACAAAAAAGTGCTTTTCCATCACGACAACGCACCAGCTCACACCTCAGCAGTTGTGGTCGCAAAGTTAATGGAAATAGGGTTCCAACTCGTTTCACATCCCCCCTATTCTCCAGACATGGCTCCCTCGGACTACTATTTGTTCCCCAATATGAAGAAATGGCTGGCGGGAAAAAGATTTTATTCAAACGAGGAGGTGATTGCAGAAACGAATGGCTATTTTTCAGACTTGGACAAATCCTATTATTCGGAAGGGATCAACAAACTAGAGCAGCGTTGGACGACGTGTATAAGCCTAAAAGGAGACTATGTTGAAAAATAAAAAAGGTTTACCCCAAAAAATTAAGTAGTTTTTATTTTTGCACGGACTTTTCAAACGACCCTCGTACATCTATTATGTGAACCTAATGAATGAATACATAAATATCTTTCAGGAGTCTCCACCCTAAATTGCTGCTCCAAAGTGAGGACTGCATTTATATCCCTTCTGCAGCAAAAATAATAAGATATTCAATAAGAGCGTAAAAATAGAGTGTAGTTTTAGAAAGAAGCAGGAAATCCTCCATATTTATTTACCCGGAGAAATCCTCTATAATCAGAGGGTAATTATTTAGATAAATCAGAATGAAAAATTAAAAAGAAGAGGATGAATTAAGATGGAGATAAAAATTATTAGTTTGGATAGGGGGTTGCCTAAATGGAAGTTTTAATGCACTGGGTTATGTGAGCGTTTTGAAGGAGTTGCGCTCTAGAGTGCAGTGGGAACTCAACTGTAGATGTCAGTGAGCTCAACTCCATTTATCTACGTGATCTCTGAGCTTTAGTGAGCTCCTGTTCTAATGTATTAAGTGTTTTTTTTTGTTTTATTAAGTTCCCAAGATAAAACATACAAAAAAATGAAACATCAGTACAAAACTTTTTTTTTTTTCTATGCCAATAAAAGATAAGTCTAACAAAGTTAATAAATTTAGGTTGATAGAGACTAGCTCATTCATTAGCTAGCCACACTAAGGCATCTAGAAACGGAGATCTTGTCGAAAATAAAACAGTCTATACTTCACTTTATAATCAACAACCGGTTTTAGACATCACAGTGTGTTACTTCCGCTTCTATTGGTTACTTAATGTACCATATATATGTATATATATAAAGATTCTTTCATATAAAAACATTAGTAGGTGACTTCATGATTTTGGTATCCCGCAAAATTAAAGATACCCAGAAGATAATACAGTAATCAACATTCTTTTGAAGAGTAACGACTTTTGAGGAAACTGTTGCCCTCAGTAACCTTTTTAAAATTTGGTTTTTTACATCTAAAGGATTTCATGCCCCGCTCTGATTGGACGATGTAACTCTCAGCCTCTATCCCATAAGTGTCCTCAATCGAAATCAGATCTTCAGATGGAGATAAGTCAAAGTTGATATGAAAAAACCATATTTTATTAAAACTGAAAAAATCTGTATCTTCCTGTGATTAGTGTGAGGATTACTTGACATTAAAATCCTACACGTAAATAAATTCAGGTAATTTAGCCAGCTCAGATGTAGGACATTATGTAGGCATCCTAGAATTCTCTGTAGCATCCTGAGCTTTTACAAATTCTGCTCATGAAACTTCTGTACCCTTTGCAGAGCTCGGCAGCAGTAATCCACTTACTTTTTTATTGTGTTGCTCTAATTGTTTTCTGAGAGAAGTATGTTTCTCACAGTTTAAGGGAACTGTCACTAATAAATGGGTTGTTACGACAATAAGCAGGCTGAGAGCGAACCACGCGGTGTGCGGATCGTATCTACACAGGATCAACAAAAGGTCCTCTCCTCTTTGCGTAGATTGCAATGAGGAGGAGGATTTCAAACATGTAATAATGATATGTCCACTTGTACCGTTATGTGGTAGAAAGGAAACGAATGTTTGACGATATATACAGGTATTTAGATGCACCATTTCGCTACGAAGACATTCTCCACCAACATTTATGTGCTTAAGTCGATAGCAGAGCTAGCAATGAAATATGAATGTATTTAAAAGCTATAGCCGAATTAGAATGAATGGAAGAAAATGCTTAGAGAAGGATTACGTGATTTTAATTTTGGTTAAGCTATAAGGATGGCAGGAGCACACAGTGCTGCTCCATCCATTAGCAGTAGTTTATGTAAATAGTTGTATATAGTAGAATGATGAATGTGTGAAGCGAATGTATTTGTAGGTAAGAATGGAGAGTGAGTGATATTCTAGTGATAAGCACCTAGACGATGCTGGCTGTATGGCGGAAGCCAATGCCCCCCCCAAAAAAAAATGTTTCTCACAACTGAAATTCAACATTTTATCAATCTTACGAGGGTCGTTTGAAAAGTCCGTGCAAAAATAAAAACTACTTAATTTTTTGGGGTAAACCTTTTTTATTTTTCAACATAGTCTCCTTTTAGGCTTATACACTTCGTCCAACGCTGCTCTAGTTTGTTGATCCCTTCCGAATAATAGGATTTGTCCAAGTCTGAAAAATAGCCATTCGTTTCTGCAATCACCTCCTCGTTTGAATAAAATCTTTTTCCCGCCAGCCATTTCTTCATATTGGGGAACAAATAGTAGTCCGAGGGAGCCAAGTCTGGAGAATAGGGGGGATGTGAAACGAGTTGGAACCCTATTTCCATTAATTTTGCGACCACAACTGCTGAGGTGTGAGCTGGTGCGTTGTCGTGATGGAAAAGCACTTTTTTGTGGGCCAATCGTGGGCGTTTTTCTTGCAGCTCGGTTTTGAAACGGTCCAATAACGATGAAAAATATGCACCTGTAATAGTTTTTACCCTTTTCCAGATAGTCGATGAGGATTATTCCTTGCGAATCCCAAAAGACAGTCGCCATAATCTTTCCGGCCGAAGGAACGGTCTTCGCCTTTTTTGGCGCAGATTCCCCCTTGGTAACCCATTGTTTAGATTGTCCTTTGGTCTCACGAGTGTAGTGATGTATCCATATTTCATCCACAGTGACGAAACGACGCTTAAAGTCCTGCGGATTCTTCTGGGACAGCTGCAAACCGTCCTTGCAACACTTCACACGATTTCGTTTTTGGTCAAGCGTGAGCAATCGCGGCACCCATCTTGCGGATAGCTTTGTCATGTCCAAATGTTCATGCAAAATATTATGTACCCGTTCATTCGAGATGCCCACAGCACTAGCAATCTCACGCACCTTCACTCTTCTGTCATCCATCACCATATCATGGATTTTATCAATGATTTCTGGAGTAGTAACCTCAACAGGGCGTCCAGAACGTTCAGCGTCACTTGTGCCCATATGGCCACTCCGAAAATTTTGAAACCACTTATAAACTGTTCTAATCGAAGGTGCAGAGTCACCATAATGTTTATCAAGCTTCTCTTTAGTCTCCTGAGGCGTTTTGCCTTTCATAAAGTAGTGTTTAATCAACACACGAAATTCTTTTTCGTCCATTTTTTGAAAATCACTCGACTTCCTCGATTCAAACGAATGCCAAACACAAAGAAATAGACCGATCTGGCTGAAACTTGGTGTGTGTTCTTCCAAGAGATGCTACTAACTAAACATAACCTCGATACGCGCCAGTAGTGCTATCTCTCTGACTTTGCACGGACTTTTCAAACGACCCTCGTATGTCTGTCATTAGTTAGGCTGGCATATTTTTTGCTTTTACTTCTTTACGTGTAATTTTTATGCTTCTTTTTTTACGATCGGAGCACGTTAAGAATCGTAAATTTGTAAGGGAGAGATTCCCAGTTCGAATACCGTGGATAGGTACTTTTTATTTTAAATTTAAATTACTTCAAATTTAGTAGTAAAGTATGCACTTCCGCCCCCGTCCTCGATACCTACTGATTGGTACTTGGACCAAATAAGAAAAATAGAGATCTTTTTTAGCTTTTTTTATTTTATTACAGTAAGCGCAACATTATTCATTTGTTTTATTTCTGTCAAATTGTACAAATCGTTAATTAATGCACGTTCATGAATTTCTCTCTTTAAATGTAAACTGCATTTAATGTACATCTTGTTTTTCACCCAACTCCTTTCTTAAAACTTTCAAAGAAAGAAATTAGCTGATCTAAAAAAAAAATCAAATTTACACTTCATGCTATAATCTGTCTTTGAGAATGCAGCCAAAATAGATATAGACAAACAAACGGGCAGAGTGTCAAATTGTGAAAAATCTCTTTTTCGAATCAGAAGACTCTTAAACTCGTAGAAACTCGTGATTGCAATTACAAGGGGTAGAGAAGGTAAAGTTGAATGGAAGGGAGGGAGGTAAAAACCATAACTTACCTGAAAGTTCTGGTTGGATAAGGTTATTTAATAGAAGGCGGAAGAAGAGTTTAGATTCACTTTTACTCGGGGATAATAATCAATAAGTGCCAATCTAAGATAATAGATGGGTTATGGAAGAGAATCTACCTAGAGATTCAAAGAGAAGAGCCTAGACCACTGTGTTACTAGTAACGGTAGATAGATACATCAAGATCTTACTGCTGGAGGCAATCGTAACAATACTGGTGATCTCCATTATTCTAGCAAGAAATAGTGAAGAAAACTTTGAAGTATAGTCAAGTATAGTGAGGGTGGAGTTGTTTGTATACTACAGGGACTGAGCTCGATTTCCAGCAATGAGGTCACTGTGACCACTCCATAACGGGGCTCCTATACAACATTTATACATCACTATTCTGACCAAGGTTGTTTTCTACAGACTGAGTGGGAACAGCTCGCGTGCACAAATCTATGACATCTTAAGAACAACATGGCAGAAGTTCAATCGCAGTACGATCCACTGAAGTATTTCTCTGGCCTTTTCCTCAAGCTACAATCAAAATCACACTGTGCGGTACAAAACAACGCTTGCAAATTGTTTATTTGAAAGCAATAGCATTTTTACCAGATAAATGAATTAATTAATCTAAAATATAAAATTGAAATAAGGCACGGTACAATATATATCAGAAATGGTTCGTCCCAAGTTCGTAAATCTACCATACCATTGAAAGCAAGCAGAAACAATAAGATCTGATAATATGTAACATTAGAATTTAAAATAAAATATTTTTTAATTAATTTGGAGATTTATTGTTGTTCGTTGTTCATTTGAAAAACTTTTAACATCAACGTTAAATAGAGTAGGTTTTCTAAAACATCAAGTAAATGAGAAATCGTGAGAAATAGGTTTGTTGACTTTATCAGCCCAGCAAAGACAACTTGATGAAGATGATTCTTTAAAAAAAAATACTGATGGAACCACTCACATGACCTTTTCTTACTATTCTCAAAGTTCTAACTAAAAATCCTCAAATTAATTTTAATACAGAGACCTCGAGGGCTGCTTAATAATAAAATATGCAATCTTACGTATCATGCAGAGAGTCATGCAGTCACTCACCTGTAACAAAGAAAGAACATTCATTATTGAGATGTAAAGAAAATTGCGTAAGTTTACTTGTTTGGAAAATTATTATAATAAAAAAGAACCAGTAAGATTTACCATGAACATGAGGAGCATGTTATAAGCAAGAAGCTTATTTATCAAACCATATTGAAATAATAGTTATTGCACAAGCGATTCCAGGATTTGCCCTTACTAGCGTAGCGAGTTGGCAACTGGGTGAAGGAAAGAGAAAACACGTCCTTCAAATCATTAAACTTTTTCTGCAATCGTTCCAATAATCCAGGAGATAAACTCTAAAGTTAGGAGAAAAGGCTACCCGTGGAAGGTTAGGCTAGGTTATTTTGGAATATTAGATACGAGTGATTTCATTCATCTTGATTGGTTTGTTTATTGTTTTGGATTTTCATCCATCTTTAGAGATAGACTTCAGGTTTGTGTAGAGAATATTGGTTTAAAAAAGATTTAGAAATTCATATACTAATGATTGAAGCATGTTTTCAATTAAAAGCGATAGGAATTTTTAAAAAAATGTCATAAATTTCAGTTTTAAAAATGGGCCTATTTATTTAGCGATTGTAGACGAATAAAATTTGGCGTTCAACTAGCGATCAGATAGCAAACACTAACTGTTCTTATTCCAAGATATGGCCGTCACAGAATCCAGGTACACAATGTTTAACCAGCTAAGCGCGGAATTTAGTTTTTTTTTTTTAAAAAAAAACCCACAGTGTGCGGAATTAAACTCAGACAATGACGTGTATACACGTCGAACGGAGGACAAAACAACCGAAAGTTTAGAACGTCGTAATAGTCACTGCAAGCACTTTTTCTGCAATCTCTGGGGCTTGAGATTAACTATAGAGCATTCTGTGCATTTCAAAATCTTGCACCGCATTGCCTAGTTAAATAGGGACGCAAGAGCTTTTACAAGGAAGAAGAGAGCTTTGAATTCTGTGCAAAATGAAATCATGCTCGTACTGAGATCTGAACCTCTATCTAAGGGTAAAAACGGCATTGCCCAAGGGTTGAGAGCTTGCTATTTGTGTGCGTAATTCCCAATCTCTAATGCGGAGACCAAACATGTACCAACCACTTATCATTTGGCTGGCTCCCTCCACCCCCCCTCCGTATAAAATACTTGGCAATTCTATTAGTTAAGATAAAGGAAACATCCCACCAAATAATATTCTTATTATATTTTATTAAAATTTCGAGTTTTTATAGTTAATGGCAATTTTATATTTTCCACAACGAGTATACACGTCGAAAGCACCGTAATAGAGATTTGGTTTGACGTGTATACTGGTTAATAGGGGCCCTATCTCGGCTCCTGCAGTAACTAGTTCGAAACTTTAACCAAATAAGAAGGACCCTTAGATTTGTGATTGATTGTGGCGTGCCTTACTTACCAAGCTGAACTTTGCTTTGATCAAACACCTGAACTTAACACTGTACTTACTAACAATCTCTTTTAGCTTTAGTTTTCACCTTGTACGTAACAAAAAAAAGAAATTGTGTTTAAGCGGATCAAAGGTGGACATTTATGTGCTTTTTGTTCTTAATTTCTGGTAAAAGGAAATCCCATGACGTATAAAAATTTAAATTGAATTTGGAAAGGAAATAATTTGTTTCATAGTCTTAGTTATGCCGAAAAAATAATTTCCGTAAATTGGCCACTTGTTGGAATCTCACAAACGGAACTTACGGAAACCGCAAGGAAGTACCGAATTCTTAATATTCCTTCAGTTGTTCTACACTTTTTCGAAAATGGTTCAAACGACTATCATCTGTTCTATGACTTCTTCTTTGCTACACTCTACTCGAGAGCCGATTCATAGATATAAAAGATATTGGACTTGTTTCCGCAAGCCAGCTTGAGGCTTTTACTTTCAATCATATGGGATTCTTATCAAACAGTAAAACGGTCAGGAATAAGGAATGTTTGCACTTGGTCTCCTAAAAAATTTTTCCTCGAAGATGAACGCGCCCAATAATCCTTTCTTGATCTTGTAAAGGAAAAGAGCAGGTAATATATAGTCAGAAAACCATGAATATAGTTTGAATTCAAAAAGATAATGAATAAATCCTTTCATCTTCTGTTTTTGAATTTTCAAGGAAGATAAAAGCATCAAGAGACAACAGGTGGGAAGAGGATGTTACCGGGTCATTGTCTACCACTATCAGGTGTCAGCCAACTGACAAACTCACGGTGGTCTCTTTCATACGCTATACGATGGACTCCATTCTAATATTCATCGATAATTCTTTTAGGATATCACGAAAAAATTTTAACGTGATGCTTTCAGCAAAATCAGTTTGTATTTTATTTTTTTGGTTTTTTCTATTTGATTTTAATGTTGTTGGAGTACATTTCTCATATTTGGACGTACATTACACTTAAAACCACAATTCGGCGTCAGTTTCTCAGGGATTTGTTTGAAATAGAAGTAATAGATCTGCATGAGTGCAAAGAACAAACGATGGTTCTTTCCTCCCTTTATTACACTGACGCAAGAAAGTTGTAAAAAATATAAAATTGACATTAACTATAAAAACTCGAAATAAGAATATTATTTGGTGGGATGTTTCCTTTATCTTACCAATAAAACTGCCAAGTATTTTATACGAAGGGAGGTGGAGGGAGCCAGCCAAATGATAAGTGGTTGGTACATGTTTGGTCTCCGCATTATAGATTGGGGAATTACGCTCACAAATAAAAGCTCTCAACCCTTGTACAATGCCGTTTTTACCTTAGATAGAGATTCAGACCTCAGTACGAGCATAATTTCATTTTGCACAGAATTCAATGCTCTTTTTCTTCCTTGTAAAAGCTCTTGCGTCCCTAGTTAACTAGAGCAATGCATACGTGAAGCGGTGCAAGATTTTTGGATGAGCACAGAATGCTCTGTAATTTCAAGCCCCAAAAATTGCAGAAAAAGTCGCTTGCAGTTACTATTACGCAAATTTACTAAATTTTTTGATCTTCAAAGATTTTTTCGCACCAATTCTTTGATTCAAGAAAATTTCAGCCCGTAAATCGCGGTAAGTCCTGATCGCACCAATTTCATCTAACGAACTTCTTGCCCGTAAGTAACTACTACTTTGCGGATGGATATACGTAGTATTAAATACATAATCAAATTACTATTCAAGTGAGAGTGTTTAAAAAAAACACCAAAGCTAACTAAATTAGTATGCAAAACGTCCACTCTCTCTCCAAGATAACATCCTGATTAATTAAACAAAGCTCAAAATAAAAGAATTAGTAAAAGTTCTTTAATTTTGTAGGGAATATATAGTTAATAATTTATTTTCCCACCAAAATAATATATTTTGTTTGTCTATACAAACATAATTAACCTTTCACAAATAAAGTAGAGCAAACGTTAAATTTATTAATTAGATAGTCATCGCTAATTAAACTAATCGTTGCTATTATTAAGAATCGATCAACTTTTTTTTTAGTGTCGTTTGTGTCAATAATAAAAAATGCAAGAAACAATAATCGCTAATTGTTTACTTTAATGTATTTTGGTCTAGTATTATTTAAGGTGTCTTTACTTTGCCATTAATTTTTGCATAGATTTGAGATTATTTATGCGAAGCGGAAGTGCAATACAATGAAAAGATCCATTGTATAGATTAACCTCTTTAAATTAGTATAGGTAAACGCATATATGCCGAGAGAAGTATTGGCATAAAACATGCCAACTTGTGTAAGTTAATAATAAGTATATCCAATTCGACTTTCTTTCAACTCCTCTCTTAAAGCAGAAGAGTAGCAGTCCCGATTCCCAATTCCTTTACTAATGCCTCTTTACTACAGGAATACACATTTTGAACTTTTAATAAACATTATATTCTTGAGCCCGAACATTATATTGTATGGTACTTTTGAGCTTACCTTTAACGTCATTTTGCACTAATTTAAGGTTTGTAATCTGTACCATATTTTTGCAAGGTTTTCGCCAATTTCTTATCCAAATTTCCCCCACCCTGTCTCTCTCTCTTCTTAACTAGTTAAGCGTGGAATTTAGTTTTAAAAACCCCCCACAGTGTGTGGAATTAAAATCAGACAATGACGTGTATACACGTCGAACGCAGGGTAAAACAACCAAAAGTTTACAACGTCGTAATAGTCACTGCAAGCACTTTTTCTGCAATCACTGGGGCTTGAGATTACACAGCATTTTGTGCTCATTCAAAATCTTGCACCGCTTCACGTAGTTCTAGTTGCTCTAGTTAACTAGGAACGCAAGAGCTTTTCAAGGAAGAAAAGAGCTTTGAATTCTGTGCAAAAAGAAATCATGCTCGTACTGAGGACTGAACCTCTACCTAAGGTAAAACTGTTATTAATTATGATTCTGAAACCGTTCCCATGATTCAGGAATCGATGGACTTAAACGTAGCACATATATTGGAGTACCAAAATCGTACTATGTACCAATTAACCATTTAGACTTCAAGCTTTATTGGCTCTACTCACCAATAGGTAAATCAATTTCTCATTTCCTAGTCAATACCGACTTATACGCTAGAATGAGAATGTTCAATAAGTTCACATGAAGGAACCTTTCTCGACCATTCAGCTTTATTCAACTTGCGGCAGAAACATTTTAAGTGAAATTCTCGTCATAAAAACTCCGATGATGCTTGATAACCCGACACCCGTCATAATTAAGTATGAAATCATCTTAACCTAGTTTTTTATTACGTGGAGATACTTATTGAAACTCGTCAATTCTTTTCAAAATTAAAAGTTATTAATAATACATTTCAATTAAGATATCAATAATCAAAATAAGCAGACTAAAAATGTAATTACATCCAGCTTAAATAGATTAATTTTGGCAACATTTTGTGATCAAAGCCGTTGGATCAAACGACCAAACTCTTTAACATCGTTACTTTGCAAGTAACAAAACTGTGACACGGCAAAAGGAAAACATCCTTTTTAAAGTATAATGGATTATTACGTAGGAAAGCTTGGAAATCTTAGAGAGCTAAAGCTGCAAGTAAGGCATTAAGAGACTGACAAAAAACAAACTATAATTTGCCAGCAATAAAGCACTCCTAACGACTTACATACTCGTATTATCACACTTGTTGGCGCTATCAAAATAAAACACTAAACTTTCAACAGAAATTTACAAAATCACAGACAAATCATCTTGCCCAAGGACTATCTTGTTCATGAAATAGTTGGAAATTAATCTTACATTTTCGCTTTAACAGATTGCGAAGTCCAAAGAACGAACTAAGATTCTTACTACAGAAAGAAAGAAGAAAGAAAGATAAATTTATTATGCTCTGGGACTTATGTCCCTTAAGAGCAACCAATAAAATTTACAATTTAAAAAAAAAATATTTTCTCTGATCTGAGAGATTAAACTAAAATAAATTCTTGACAACTATTTACATCCATAATTTTATATAAAATATGTACATATATAAAAATTACTAATTATAATGAATTAATAAAATAATAATAATAATAGTAATAATAATTATTAATAGAGGGAAGGGATTAGCTATGCGGTTAGCATACTGGACTCCCACGCGGAGGTCCCGGGTTCGAATCCAGCAGCTGACCCTTAGATTTTCTCTTCCTAGGAGCTTCTTACAGCTCACTGTCCGGTGATGGACAGTGTTGTCTGTAACGAGAGAACACTGTCCGGAGGCCGGCAGTGCACTGGAAAAAGCTCCGGGCGCCAATAACCTTAGATGTTGATGCGCCTTAAATCATAAAAAAAAAAAAAAAATTATTAATATAATAATGTAAAACAAAAACAAACAAAAAAAAAAAAAAAAAAAAAAGAAAAATATCTTCTACATACAAACTTAAAAATCTCTTTTGTACAATTCAAACAAATGATTGTAATAGAAAAACTTAAAACTAGGCAGTAATTTCTTGTTGGTCAAATCAGTAGGTAAGTCGTTCCAAAGTCTACTGGCAGCAACAGTAAAAGAGTTTTGATACGTTACAGTCCTATGGGGTTGTATGTAAAGTCTGGAATCGACAGTCCTTGTAGTTCTTAAGTCTAGTGCAGCTTTTTGTGTAAACATGTCATATAAGTATTTTGGAGTCTGTGTTCTAAACAATTGGTATATGAAATTACCCATAAAGTATTTTCTACGGTAGTCAACAGTAAGCCAGTTTAAAGTAAAGTAATGTGGTGTAATATGTTCGTCTTTCCTAATATTTAGTATAAAACGGATACAAGAGTTAAGTGATCTCTCGAGTTTGGTGTTAAGTTCCGAGGTAAGATCAGCATATACCAGGCAACAGTAATCAAAATGAGGAAACATGAGAGTACTAACTAGCTGTTGACGGAGAGGTATAGGCAACATATTTTTATGGAGTTTTAGCTGGTATAGAGATTTATGAATACTATTACAAATATTACTAACATGACTATTCCAAGATAACGTATTAGAAATCGTCACACCTAAACATTTTGCAGTCGTAACATAAGGTATATTTATGTTATTAACAGTAATTTTAGAAATTAGGTCCAAACTGATTGTATTTATATATTTTCTACTGCCAATTATCATTGCTTTTGATTTTGTTATGTTAAATGCAATAAAATTTGACTGTGTCCAGCTAAGGATGGAATTCACATCAAGCTTAACTTTCTCAATGCCAGCTTCTAATTCTGACGGTAAACAGTGTAAATATATTTGCAGATCATCAGCATAGAGCACATGTTTGCAATGCTTTATTACTCTTGGCAGATCATTCAAATACAAGCAAAATAAAAGAGGTCCCAAAACAGAACCCTGCGGGACACCAGAATTAACTGACTCCCAAGGAGATCTTTCTTCATTACTATCAGTCACTAACTGCTTTCGGCCACAAAGATATGAACTAAACCATGAGAGAACAGAATCCGAAAAATTTAATAATTTTAATTTATGAAGAAGTAACAAATGGTTAACTGATTCGAAAGCCTTAGAAAAGTCAAAAAGTAGCAGAACAGTAACCATTCTTTTGTCAATTGCAGAACGAATGTCATCTGTTATTCTGAGCAAAACACTCTGTGTGCTGCGTCCTTTTTGATATCCAGACTGGTATGGATCTAATAAATTATTATCACTTAAATATTCTTTTATTTGACAACAAACAATCCTTTCCAAAGGCTTGGAAATTGCTGGAAGTAAGGATATTGGACGTAATTCATGTAAGGAGGAAGGAACTTTAGTTTTAGGAAGAGGACGAATAAGTGATTGTTTCCATATTGATGGATATACTGAATATGTTAAGGAGAAGTTATAAATTTCTAATAACGGAGATATGATAACAGGCATTGATTTTTTTACAAAGTCTATAGGAATTTCATCTATACCGAGGTGGAATTCTAGCGAGGGATAAGTACTAAATGAACGTAAAGAGGAAATAAACGAAAATTTCATATGGTTAGTGACCGATCCGGTAAAAAGCAAAGAAAAAAAACAAAAAATAAATAAAAAAAATAGATGAATACTTAAGATCTTAGATCCCGAGCTGCTGGGAGCCAGCGGACACATCCCAATTTATAAACAAATTTTGGACATGAACTGTGCGACTGTTACTGTAGCAACGCCAGATCAGAAACAAAAATTTGGTGTGGAAACTCACATCACTTTCTGGTTCTATTATTCTCAAGGTTCGAACTCATTAATATTCTTCGAACTCGGATAGTTTGACCAAAAATCTGAGAAAAAAAATCTATCCCTGACAGGTACGAAGTTTATAGTAAAGTTAATTTTCACCATCCAACATGGGTGGCCAATTTTGTCGGTAAAGTTTATTTGTAAGGACTCCTGATGACGCCTAAATTCAAACATTAAATTTGCTGAAATTTTTCGCCTTTGAATTATGGTGTCTGCTCATAAAACTTGTGTTATTACAACGTACAAAACTATTGTTATTTCCAGAATTAACTCCGAATAAAAAATATGGATGATCACAATACTTCCTGTTACAGATGTAAGAGGAAGTCTAGAATCTAGAAACTATTACTACAATATATGAATAGTTGGAACTGTCAACTTCCTTCAGGAGAAAGTTAATGTATCAGATAACATAAATTAAGATATAATTGACAAATAGAAGGATCTATCCAGCGATGTATTTTATATAACCGTTAAAGTGTAACATACGGTATTCCCCAATAATGACTTATATCTCGACACATCACTTTATGTGCGGAGAATGTCAAGCAGTTTTATGTCACCCACCTACATACAAACAGACTAAATATACACAAACAGGATACTCATTTCATATTTGTACAATAGACACTGCAGCTTCAGGTATGTATTACTTTTGCTGGATGTAAACTTATTTTAGACTATTTTATTTCTTTGAAATGAACGAGTCATTAGAATGGCGCTCCTTTAAAAGTTAGCTTTTGGAAGCCAAGTAGCCACTGAAAAGAACTGTCACTCGAATAATGGGAGCACAAAACACCCACTTTAGAATAATCCTCTTCGATTTGGCACTTCATAAGGACAATAAGAGGTTAGGACTTCGCTGAATCGTACTAGCCAACTGCTAACATAATATAGTTAGATGGAACAGGATGCAGCAACTAGCCCTGCCAACCTAGTTTCTGGAAGCATACGCGTCAAATATGTGATGAATATGGAGTTACCACACTATTGAATAAGATGGAAGACTGCCCAACAGTAAACAATCGCTAGGAACGCTGCGAAATTAACAGTAGAGGATTGGTAATTCCTCTTCCACTTGGACGAACATATAGGTCGATCGATTAGTTCGGCAATCACGGTAAGTGGAAACGCGAGGGCGATGTGTGCAGTACTAATTTGCCGAACTCGGAGGGTTAGCTACGAATTTTGAGGGGGTTATCGCCCTTGAGCCAAGTTTGTTGATTCGCAATCTGCCATATAATAATATATTACAATAGATAATATAGACAATAGTCTCAACATCGGTGGCAGAGAATCTTTTACCAAAATAATGTTTTGCAATGTAGGATCAAACTTTTTTAGTGCATTTCCTGTCACCGGACAATTTTCTCTCGTTCGAGATGGTGAGCTGAAAGAAGTTCCTGGAAAAGAAAATCTAAGGAGCAACAGCTGGATTCGAACCCGGGATCTCCGCGTGGGAATCCAATACGCTAACCGAATAGCTACTCCCTTATATAATAAAATCAAATATATAATATATATAAATCAAAAAGGAGGTGCAGGAAGGTCACAGAAAAACAATGCAATCATTGAAATAATTGCCATAAAATGGGGTTAACCATAAAAGTTAGCCTTAAAATAAAATATTCTAATTCATTTCTTTTTTCCGCAAGCTGTATAAAAATGAAATTATATTAAGCAGTTTCTAATTTCCCACGACTACTTCACAAACAAGGAAATACAAAATCTTTGTTTAGAAAGGAGAAGAAATGGGAGATCCGAACAATGCATATTTATAAAATATTGCCAACTAGGCAAACCAGTGACCTCATTTTCACATGATTCGAACGTAAAAGTAAACTTTAATTTATTAAAATAAGTTATAAAAAAAAAGGAAATATTTTAGCAACTATTTCCTTTTAAAAGATTTTTTTTTAAATTTAAATAAATTAAAATTGTCAATTCAACATTATTCTACTTTGTGCAATAAACTGTAGATTCATAAATATTTAATATTTTTTCTAATTCTGGATTGGATCTGCGGTAATACTGTTTCACCAGGATGAGTTGACTTCACAGTTAAAGATGGCGCATCAGTCAAGGTCTTTCACTCAAAGAATATGAAGTGTGAAGAAGGATGCACTTTATTTGAAATTATAATGTTCAGGAAATGATATTATACGAGGGTCGTTTGAAAAGTCCGTGCAAAAATAAAAACTACTTAATTTTTTGGGGTAAACCTTTTTTATTTTTCAACATAGTCTCCTTTTAGGCTTATACACTTCGTCCAACGCTGCTCTAGTTTGTTGATCCCTTCCGAATAATAGGATTTGTCCAAGTCTGAAAAATAGCCATTCGTTTCTGCAATCACCTCCTCGTTTGAATAAAATCTTTTTCCCGCCAGCCATTTCTTCATATTGGGGAACAAATAGTAGTCCGAGGGAGCCAAGTCTGGAGAATAGGGGGGGATGTGAAACGAGTTGGAACCCTATTTCCATTAATTTTGCGACCACAACTGCTGAGGTGTGAGCTGGTGCGTTGTCGTGATGGAAAAGGACTTTTTTGTGGGCCAATCCAACGGTCCAATAACGATGAATAATATGCACCTGTAATAGTTTTACCCTTTTCCAGATAGTCGATGAGGATTATTCCTTGCGAATCCCAAAAGACAGTCGCCATAATCTTTCCGGCCGAAGGAACGGTCTTCGCCTTTTTTGGCGCAGATTCCCCCTTGGTAACCCATTGTTTAGATTGTTCTTTGGTCTCAGGAGTGTAGTGATGTATCCATGTTTCATCCACAGTGACGAAACGACGCTTAAAGTCCTGCGGATTCTTCTGGAACAGCTGCAAACCGTCCTTGCAACACTTCACACGATTTGAAAATCACTCGACTTCCTCGATTCAAACTAATGCCAAACACAAAGAAATAGACCGATCTGGCTGAAACTTGGTGTGTGTTCTTCCAAGAGATGCTACTAACTAAACATAACCTCGATACGCGCCAGTAGTGCTATCTCTCTGACTTTGCACGGGCTTTTCAAACGACCCTCGTAGATTTGCATTAATTCCATCAAGCTTGCATGCCGACATCAGTGAACTATTGCGTTCTTAAAAAGAAACCTAACATACTCGCCCAGACAAAAAAGAATAACATAACATTTTAATGCGAAAATATAACTATTACTCGTATTTTTACAAAAATCAGAGCTTTATACTAATCACAGTGAACCGTAGTGGTGAAAAGGTACAGTTTTCTTTAGTTTACGCACTTAACAGTTTGTGAAAAGAGTTAAAAATTGCTGGATAACATTAAAAAAGATAAAACTGCAGCAATTTTACGCAACTAATTTTAAAAAAATAGCCCACAAATAAGAAAATCCAAAATTGTCGTTAACTAAATCATTTGCAATAAGGGAGAGCTGCCCAGAGTTAATTCAGAATGTTTAGAGAGGGTCAAATGAGGCTGAGAAGAAAACTAGATCCTACAACGTCCTCTACCGTTGGATTAAACAAATCTCTCGGCTGTTGCAAAACCGAATCCTTGCTCTAATCTAAAGCATCTGATACTTTTCAAGTGAATCGTGTCCCACTCAACCGGAAACTGCCACCTGTGAGCGGCCATTTTGCTTTCCAGAAACTGTCGAAGTCTTATACTGTTTCAACTCACTCATACAATTTCACCAACTAATAATAGCTTACAATGAAAAGCGGAATTATTTAAATCAATCTGAATAAAACAAAACAAAAAAATCTATATTACGCTTATCAGCTACAACTGAATCCCGAAAATGTAATATTGAGAAAAAAATGATGCTGCATGAATTGGAAGAGGGAATTGATAGGTAACTATGAGTTGGTCGCTGACTGTCATACGGATTCCTCCAATCGGTTAATTCGCGCACACTTCAATTCGAATGAGAATTACCACTCTATGGTTACCTCTCAAAAAAGAACTGCTACACATACACCACTTGTTACAACGTAAAAGATATCTAATCAATCACTAACGATAGATGAGAACCCAAATCTGGATCAGAATCAGAAAAAAACATGCGTGCTACGACACTTACAAATCAATGATACAGAAATTGGTTACTAATGTAAAATTTGATCGTTTGCTCGGTCGCTTGAGCATTAGGTAAAACTCGGGTTGAGTTTTTCGATGAAGAGTAAAGGATATACAGTGAGGTTACACAGATATTTATTCTCCATTTACGGAACCAGGATTTAAGAGTATCCAGATAAGATTGACGGGACCTAATTGCGGTAATAGTATCGTCTGCAAAGGTCTAGTGGTTCTTAACCTTTTCAAAGACGCGGAACACAATTATGTATATATATTTTTCTCGCGGTACACTAACATTAAAAAATTTGAAATTCGGTATTTAGCAAGAACTTAAAATTAACGAATAATAAAAAATCGAATATAAGTTTCAAAAAAGATATACCTACCATGTGTTAATTAAAATTAAAAAGGATAAATTATTACATAGTTTACATACTTAAAAAGATAGGCCAGCTTTGGTAGTGGAAAATTCAAATTTAAAAAAAAGGAACGATTTTTTGTTTTCGTATCTTTCTTAAGTTTCTAATTTTCAATACATTTAAAATTGAAATTTCGCGGAACACTTGGACCATATTCGTGGAACACCAGTGTTCCGCGGAACACCGGTTAAGAACCATACAATTGTATATGGATGAACGAAAAGGTTAGCCAAGAGACAGTGTACAATACGGAAGAAAAGACACTACTCTAGGGAGGATTAAGTTGACAGGAGAGGAAGACATGCAAAGGACAATGCGGAAGAAACTATTTGATTGTAGATTACCTGATCAAGGAAAACAAATATTCTGATAGCTTTACTTTTAGAGATTCTTGTCTATAAATCGAAAATTTATTACCATCACAGAATTAATTAATTTTCTCGAGCAACAACCTTAAACTCGAAATGACCAGATATTCGACGAATTCCTTCGTGTCACTGCACTGAGTTTTCTCCAAGTATATGTAAATTCTTTGAAGTTGAAACATTTGTTTACAAAGAAGCGAACGGTGAAAGGAATTCCAGAGGAACAAAATGTAAAATTATATTAAACCACAACGAATAGAAGAGACTGGAGAACAGGATAGCCAATGAGGCGAGATAGAAAATAGATAAAAAGAATATAATGGATGAAACAACCAAAACTTTTAAGGTTATTCCAGAGCAGGTGTCTTGTCTGACTTTGTGATTGTTAGGAAATCATACACACTTGATTGGTTAGAAGGGTGTAGAAAGAATTCTTCGAGTAACTGCAACTTCCTCCATAATCTATCGAGTCTTTTCTTAGCAGTTTTTCTCGTCCAAACTAATTTAATTTTTTATTTTACTCCTCCAAATCTCTCTATTTTTTGCATCTTCTATCGAAACGCCATATCCAGCCATATTCTCCTTAGCCATCTTCAGCCATGACAGCTTCTGCCTGCCTCTTCTCCTTCTTCTCTCTGGGCCCCATTCCATGATCCTTCTAGGAAATCCTTTGCTCTTCCATCCTTGAAACATGTCCGAGCCACTCTAACCTTTTCTCCGTAATTCTTTGGAGGATGTCCTTCTCTACTTTCACAGTCTTTCTTATCTCCGAATTTCTAACTCTTTCAATCATCTCGGTTGCCAACAATTTCCCTCTCTCTTTACTTAGTGGAGTCCATGTTTCACTACCATACAGTATAATGCTTTCGACTATGGAACTCTACATTAGCCTTTATTACTGACGGTAGTATGTTACTGCTCCACAGTAGAGGATTAAGCAACCCTATGGCTCTGCGACCCTCAGAGATCCTTCTTTACACTTCTCTCCTAGAGCCGCCATCTACTTCAAGGATGGTACCCAGAAATTTAAAGTAGATTGCATTTTTAATTTTCTCCCCCTCGATTTCTAGTAGCCCTCCTTGGCTACTCATGAACTCAGTTTTTTAAAATTGATAGCTAAGCCCCATTTTGTATTCTCTTGGGCCAGTCTAGTACACATACGTAAAATTAGCTTCGTCTAAGTCCTCAGTAATAACCACCTGATCATCGGCGAAGAACAGATTGTGTAAGTATTCGCCATTATTTATATTTAATCCCAACGGTTTACAGCTGCGGGACCATTTACGAAGGGCTACATCTACATATATTTTAAATAATGTTGGGGAAAGGCAACAACCCTGAAGGAGTCCTTTTGATGTTCGGAATATGGCTGATAATGATTTATATACAAATACTACTCTAAAATAAAATCATACAAGGAGTAGGTAAAAATGATTTCTATCAAACTGTCGCAACCAGATTGCTGTCACGGTAAATTATTTGGTCTCAACCAATAGTACATTCCACTGCAATGAATCACGTTTTCTCAACTACTTTAAGTCCCAAGTTATTGTTGCACTGGAATTGGATTGCAATTCGAATTCTGTTAGATATTAAAATATACTACTTTATATGCATCATTGAATGAAGATAAAAATTTATCCACCTTGATGTTTCTGCATCTTTCAGTTTAAAGAATGCAGTACAGAACATTTTTCCACCACTATTTTGTATTACTTGGTCTAACGTTTTCCCAATGAATAGTTGGTCAATTTTCTATGAACCGTGTGTACAATGAAGAAAAATTACAGGAAGTGGAAAAATGTATATTTCGATTGGACCCCATCACGAGATCAGCTCCTCGAACGGAAACAGCACATTACTGAAAGGATGTTTTAATTTTAGGAGTTCATTTCGATTACATGGAAAATTGTAGCAACGATTAGCTGAATACATTCTACACTGATGGCACTCATTTAGATCTACATCTATTATTTGAAGCAGATTCTCAGGGGAAATTCTATTAAAGGCTGTCCCAGGAGAGGTTTTTCTTTAATACATAACAATTTCAGTATAATGCAAAGTTGTGACATGTAAATTTCAAGGAAAACGAAGTTGATGGAATTCCAAGGTTATCACATAGATCCATAACTGTGATCCCAGTTTTTCTTTTATTTTTCCCAGAAATTTTGTTTTAGGGAGTTCTAAAGGGGAACGGGAATTGTCTTCTCGCTGAAAATGCCATTTCATTTGAAAGTACAGTTTTACCAACAGGAAATTGTAGTGAAAATGAAGAAAAAATTGAAAATTTGGTTAGATCCGCAGTGCTGGGTAATATCGCTGATCTTTTTATCTGTCGTAGCACGCATGTTTTTCCTTGCATCCTTGACCGATTTCAGTCTTTTATAGATCATCAGCGGTTTATTAATTAGTTCGGTGTAGACATCAAGGGTCAGCAAGTAAAGCTTGAGACGGAAGCGTAGGGCGAAGACAAATTATGTTCTCTAAAGTGATTAATCAACCTCTAATCTTGGATTAAAATCCCAAAATCAAAAAACTTGCTATTAGGGATTAAATCAGAAAAATTAAATATATATTAATATTTTGAGTTGATAAAAAATATATAAGTTACAACCTAGAGAACCTTTAGACTGAAGAAAGTCAAGTTAGTGTTCGCCACAGACTTTCTTTAAAAAGGGATAAATGTGCGAGGAAGGTTGATATCACCTAACTATAGTGTTGTCAACATCCTTTAAAAACAACTTCCGGTGGAGATGGTAGTTTATTTGGCGGTCCCTTTCTTAACGAGTTAAAATAAATGAACCAGAGTTAGGGTGTACATTATGTCTGGGAAACATCAAAGATCATTTCCTTGATAGGCTGTCTCAGAGTCTGTGGTCACTGACCGGTTTCGGCTGGTCGGCTAAGATAAACGCCCTAATATTATTGCTTTAAACTGTTAATCAGGCTATATGAACCTGTTTTGTTGTAAGCAAAATTCAATTTTAACAAGAGAACATGCAAGTATTTTTATAATCTCTCATGATTCTGTAATCTGTAGACTATATATATTCAGTGAATTTAGCATATTTATTCTAACAAATAAAAAGCAACTACACAGGGGATCCGAACTGCGGATCTCCAACTTACAAAGCCACGTTTCATAGCTCTGCACCAACCATCTTTATTATGATTATTTTTGGCGTGTAGATAAATAAAACATTTCCCGAGAAAATTATCTCTTTGGTGTATTTATCAGGATCAAATAAATCTTAGTCACTTGTTTTCCTCCCGATTAAAAACGATGCTCATCACTAACTAACGTCAAGTAAATATTTATATCTATTCAAGTCAACGTATTGTTTCAGATTTCTTTGTCCCAAGTGAAGAAAAAAATAAGGAAATACAATTTTATGAAGAAATATTTTCCCTTACAATGAAAACTTTATCGTGTTCTCTCTGTTTCACACTATTATCTCATGTGTACCTTCAACAGCCTTGATAAGCGTATAAACATTAAACTGAAGATAAGAATGTCAAATAAGCTAGCTATAAAATGTTAAAGAAATGCATATACAGGCGATTCTCACAAGTATACAGTTTTATATCTTATATTATCTAAATAATATTTCACTTTTATTATTAAAGAATGACATTAGGTAAAATGGAACATAAATGTGGAAGGTCATGACTTCAAGTAGGTGCAGCAGTGGTTTAATATGGGACTACGTACAGTAAATTTGTTTTATAAAATAAGTCCTTCTAGCTTGGACTGTTCAAAACGCAAAAGACTAAATTAGATTAGATTAGACTAGGGCGGCCTCAAGGCCTATGCCACTGCGACCCCTTTGGATCTATTGTGGCTCCCCTCACTTTAAAGCTCACCCTCCAGAGCTGTCCTTTTAATCAGACTCGTAATGCTGGAGAGCGACTCTTGGGTAAAGCTCTCAGGCCTTGGTTTTTCCTCCCCGAGAAGTAACATCCTTAGCCACACGATCCCCTCACACTGACACAACACGTGCAGTGCCGTTTCCTCCTCTTCCTGACAGAACCTACAAAGGCTATCATCTGCCAGGCCCATGCGATGCATGTGTTTCCTGAGCCTGCAGTGGCCAGTTAATAGGCCTACAATGATCCTTTATAGCCCCACGGCCTTGACGGATTAATTCTGCAGTCAGCCTCGGCGAATAACCTTTAATAAACTCCTTCGCCTGTCTCTGCCCAGCGGTAGCAAGCCACCACTCCTGAGACCTACCCTGCACCCATAAGTTAATGGTCGCAGTCTTAACGTACTTCGGAACCCCAAAACAGGGCTCCGGGCCAACGAAGTGTCCCGCAGAGCCTTCCCGGGCCAATAAATCTGCCGCTTCGTTTCCCTTATGTCCTGAATGACCAGGTACCCAAACCAGAAAGACCTTATTTTGGTCACTAATTTCCTTCAGGGTACCCAGACAGTCCCAAACCAGCCTTGAGTTGACCTGGTAGGAACTAATTGCCCGTAGAGCAGCCTGACTATCCGAGAAAATTACGACCTTGGAATTAATAACTCCTCGCCCTTTAATCTCGGTAAAAGACTAAATTAGAATCCCACACATACGACTAAAATCAATTAAAGTTAAACGACGTTACCCTCTATTGAAAAGACTACTTGACAGACTCTATCATAAACTATTCCATATAAAATCTATCTGTACGTTCGGAATGGAACTGTAAGGTTGAACCAATCATTCTAGCCTTCATTGACAACAATCCGTTCAACCCAAAATCCACCGTACATTCGTAATGCACCCTTCTACATTCCACATTAACCATCTATCCTAAGAGCGAGATAGGTAACCTAGGCTGAGTCTCCGAAATTTGCCTTTATTTTTAGCAACCACATTTCTAGCTGGCCATTCTTTACATTAGTGAACAGAGGGCGCTCCATTGTTCATCTTATTCTTCTCTGTCAGAGAATAGATGTACCTGCATTACCGACGTGCCTAAATGGCACAAGACCAGACCAGCCTAATGTGAATCTTGCAATCCCACATCATAAAACTTAATATTTAATTCAGGAAAGCTTCTGTGAATGTAACACATCTACCACTTCCTTTACGTCTCCAAATCTCACGCTTCTTTTAAGCATAATATGCTCTCCGTTTGTAACACTAATTTTGAGCTCATTTTTTGCTCCAAAAAAGAAAAGCTTCCTCCCAAAGTTTGGAAAAACGCTGCACTCGAATCTCATTCCAAAGAAAAGTATATTTTCCATTTTAAAATTCTGATTTGAAGAATATGTACAGGTAAATTACCTTTAGAATTACAGAAAAAGCCGTTGTGAGGGTTCACAACAAATTTTGTCCTTCTAAACTTATCAAAAACATACGTCGAATAAGAAAAATAGTAAAATAACTCGGTAGACTGATTTTGAAATTAAATTGGAGTTATCTATGAGAACAAAAAGTTTTGCTATCCATATAGCAATTTCACTATTTGAAGTAAATATATTTGTAATAATAGATACATATCTATTCATTAATTCAATTTTTATGGCTGATAAAAACTATCACGACTAAATATCGTTTAAATATTAGTAATACATATAATTTGAATTAATTCAAATATTTCTTTACAGCATCTAGGAAGGGAAACCTTCTAAGTACTTGACCTGCTGACTATATTGTTCGGATAGCTATCTAGATGACATTGATCCCTTTCTTTATAGATAAAAGTTGCTTGCAGTATTGTGTTCGCAAACAGCTGTGTGACTCACCAGCGCTGCAGTGCAACAGAGGTCGAACTATTTGCCATACCTGAGCTCTACACTATGTCTGATGTAAGCTCACACATCTGACGTGACTCATGCACACTGTACGCACCAGGTTGATTCACTCTACTGTTTCCCAACATTCTTTCACCACTCAATAAATTAATTGATGATAACCGGTTTTTCTTCTAATTTTAATTCATTGTTTTAAATTTCTTGGTTGCTTTTGGTCGCATTTATGATTCTAATTCGAATGGTTAAGGAATAACATGTCACGACATTTTGAAAATACTTTTACATACCTACTACTTTATATTTTAAACTGAGCACCTATCCGTTTTATAGATCTAAACATCAGCTCCATCCACCAGTAAAACTTTTTTCCCAGATTATTTAATTATTTAAAATAAAAGTGAAAAGTTTATAATTTACGCTAATAGCAATATACGAGGGGGTACCCAAAAAAAACCGGAATTATTTTTTAAAAGCTATTTATTTACAAATTTTTTACAGAACAACCTTATCCCCTTCAAAATACTCTCCATTACAACTAATACATTTGTCCCACCGGTGCTTCCACTGTTCGAAACATTTTTTGTAGTCATCTTTAGAAATGGCTGACAGCTCCTTCTTCGTTTTTTTCTTGACCTCTTCAATGTTGTCAAATCGGTGACCTTTCATGCCCTTTTTCATGCGTGGAAATAAGAAAAAGTCGCACGGAGCCAGGTCAGGCGAGTAAGGTGCGTGGGGCAGCGGAACCATGCCATTTTTAGCCAAAAACTGTGTAACAGAGATGGCTGTGTGTGCAGGTGCATTGTCGTGGTGGAAGAACCAGTCTCCTGTTTGCCACAAATCGGGTCTTTTTTGGCGAACACTATTGCGCAATCTTTTCAAAACTTCCAAATACAAGGTTTGATTGACGGTCTGACCTGGGGGGACAAACTCTGAATGGACTACGCCTTTGGCATCAAAAAAGCAAATCAGCATTGTTTTGATGTTTGACTTGACTTGACGACATTTTTTTGGTCGGGGTGAAGATGACGTCTTCCATTGGCTCGACTGTTGCTTTGTTTCTGGGTCATAACCATAGCACCATGACTCATCACCAGTAATGATGACCTTTGACAGAAAGTCTGGATCAGTTTCAAGCTGTTGTTTCAAAGCACGACATGTTTCAACTCGATGTTCTTTTTGATTGTCAGTCAGAACTCGAGGAACAAACTTGGCAGCAACCCTTTTCATCCCCAAATCTTCCGTTAAAATTCGCTGAACCAAGCTCCAAGATAACCCACTACTCTCTGACAGTTGATCAATTGTCTGTCGACGGTCTGTGAACACCAGCTCTCGAATTTTTTCAACATTTTCGTCGATTCGGGCAGTTGATGGACGTCCAGAACGAGGTTTGTCATCAATCGACATGTCGCCATTTTTAAACCGAGTAAACCACTCGTATACTTGAGTTTTTCCCATAGCGTCATCTTTGTAAGCTGTTTTCAACATTAAAACACTTTCAGCAGCATTTTTGCCGAGTAGAAAACAAAATTTCAGAGCTGCACGTTGTTCACTTAAACTTGCCATCATAAAAAACGAAAAAAGAACAAAACAGCGCTGGTAAAAACAATCACTGCAGATGAACAGAACAAGCCAGGCAGACAACACAGGCAGGACTGAACTGGCAAGGAATTGCGCTAAACACGTCTAGCGGCAGAAATGCGTACTACATAAGCTCCATGCGCGGCAACGCAATTCCGGTTATTTTTGGGTACCCCCTCGTATAAAAAAAAAAAAATTGTTGAGAGAAAATTCCACAAAGTAACAAATTCGCTTTCACTTTTCTTTAGAAAAATCTCATCTAAACACAAATTTTCCGCAATTTCGGAAAATGTGGTCATATGTATTTAATCGCCACTATAAAAGGAAATGGAAAGAATCTCTTTTTCCGCAGAAGTATCCTTTCCAAACTAAATTTTAGGGAAAAAATGAATTGATCATTAAAATTTGTTAAAGATTTTACCCCTCGATAGCTTAACGGTTAGTGGTGAGACTAGTGTTGTTCAAGAGCTGAGCTATAAGGCTATAAGGTTCGAGCCTTGAGCGCTCGAGCTCTCAGGGCTCAGTGGGTGGCTCGAGTCAGGGCTCGAGCTGAAGCCTCACAGAGAGCTCGGTGAGCCTCCAAGGTTCGGCTCAAAAGGCTCCAGCTTTTTTTTTTTTTGTTTTTTATATGAAGGATTTTATTTGTACTATTAATAAATTCATTTCTTAAAATAAAATGAACTTGTAGCAAGCAGCTAATGAATTCTTCAACATATTTCTGTATAAATTAATAAAATAATTTTTTAAATGTTCGTTGCTCATTCATTACTCGTCATTCCTTAAGAATTTAAAAAGGCTTGCACTTTGTGAGCCTTCAACTCCATGTTTATGAGCCTCCAACTTGAACTTCACGGCTCGAACTTCGAGCGCTATAAGGCTCGAGCTCTGAAGGCTCGAGTCGAAGCTCCACTCGGTTGAGCCTTCAGCACGAACCTGAACTGAACAACACTAGGTGAGAGCCAATAGGGTAGGCGTGTTCCGACTCCCGGACTAGGTCTTTGATTTCATTTACAAACTAACGTAAAACATTTCTAGTAAATTACTGTGGCTAGCCGCCTCCGACATCTAATTTGCTGGAAGTTGAGCCCGAAATAGCCATTACTTTACAAAGTTACTTATTAAACAATTTTACATTTCCAGATTTCAACATTAAAATAACCCAAAAAAGAATAAAGAAAAATTAAAACTCTCATTAAAAATAAACGTACATCAAAACAATATTAATTAAACTTACGCAGATGAATATTTGAAGGAAGTTGTCACTTTATATGTTACAACTTACAAATAAATCAATGAAAATACTTTCTATTTTTCATAATTTATGTTTGTACTACATAATTAATAAAATTTTTGAAAATTCATAATAATTAGCGTTTGAGGCAGTTCAATAATAGGCAAAACTAAACATTCTGCCTATTAACTAAACGACTCTAGTATCGCACAATTTCTACAAATCACTTTTTTACTTCAGAAAATGTTAAATCGTTGTACTTCCGTCAGCAATTTCGAAAACTGGTCCAGAAAGAATTACGTTCTGTTAGATGTAATGACGGAAATCAAAAGTTTACTCATGTGAACTTCCTGCAGTTAGAGATATTTAGAAATCAAATCAAAAATTTGACGAGTCGAATCAGTTGAAGATACTGAGATAATATTAATGAAGGAAAGTTTGGAAAAAATTATAAATATGGAATTAAAGCAACAATTAACTTTCCATCAGAAAATGAAACTAAAAGTAAAAACCCATACGGACATGGGCTAAATGAATGAATTAAGGGCAACACGCAAGCAATGAACTGTCGGTCCTGAAAGCGAATTCGAAATTATTGTAAAGGATCTGTTACAGTTTATGTGAAAGTGAACGAATTAAATCTTTTTGTTCAAATCAACTTTCTTTCTGTTTCTCGCTGAATCTGATGAATGTGTGCAGTGTTTTACAATGAGCTGCGTGGTGTAAACTGAAGTGCAATTAGAGCATCAAGTTTATCTTTAATGGATCTTCTCTTAATGAATATACGAGTATCCTTTCTTGTGCCATGGACGCATCGCGACGAGGGAAGTGCTGTTACTTTTTTTTTAAAAAAAAAAAACAAAACAAAAGATATAAACAAATTTCCCTTATTTCTAGCGTACATGAGCATGAAAATTGAAGAATCGAAAGGTTTCACTGACTCTTTTTTGATTCAAATAAACAAAAAGTGGATTCGTGAAGAGGAGAGGTGGTATGGAATGAATATTTGCTCTACACCCAACTGACAGACAAAGCCAAATTTGGAAAATCTGTAATTTGACTAATTTCGTAAATCTTTAAAAAAAAAAATTTTCAACTGGATTTAACTAGTGTGTTTTACAGAGGTCCTCTTCATCAACCCAACGCCACTGGCAGAAGAACCCTTGATATAATTCAGGGAAAAATACTTTCAGTTATATTAATAGATTTTATGCTTTTCTAGTAGAAATTAAAAATAAAATCGCAATAGAGTTTGCGAAAATATCTTAAAATACGAAGGATTCTATTGGGTAAAGTGCCATTTCTGGACAGCCAATTATCATCCACATTCTGAACTTCAGTCTCTATTTGATGCTTATTAATATTATACGGGTACAATATCCAGTCATGTCCCTTTAAAGGACTTCTTTCTCAGAAGTGCTCTTAACCCAATTTATCAGATAGTAAAAGTTATAGATTTACAAAGAGCGCACTAAATTTAAATAGTAGAAGCTGATTTCGAGAATATTCTAAAAATTGAAATTAATTTTTGTAAAATGATTCCGATAGAACGTTTTTGACCAAAACCTTACTGTGCCATTCTCTGCTGGTATCTAAGCTGAGACAAATTTAGTCTAAGTTTTGAGTTGGCTGATCAAATTTACTTTCGGCAACTTTTTGTTTGTGGCTAATGGTGGACATAGATACGAGTAGGGAGGGGAGGAGAGAGAGCAATTTATAAAAAAAAAACACTTTTTCCTCTTCAGGGGACATCAAAACGAATATTTTCGGTGAAAAATGGAAAAAAAGGAAGTCGACTCCATCCCAAGACTTTCTCTTTCTTACAGTAGTAAGAGAAAGTAAAGAATGTTTGAATGGATGATCGACCCAACATTTAGCTCGCCTCTTTGCAGTAATTAACGCAGCGAACTTCGTAAATAATAACTGAAGAAAATAATCTGTAGAATTAGAAAAGGGACGGGACCTGCGCCCGACGGCACCGCAGCCGCAAGAGACTTTCCCTACCAGTTCTTTTTGCGCCACTATCTCCTTTAGTCTCAAAGTTCTAAAGGTTTCATAGCGCAACCGCTCGATTGCTCGATTGTAACGCAATCAAACAGCCAGTGAATGGCCGTTTCCTCCACTTCCTGGCACAATCTGCACAACTGTTCCGAGCTAATAAGCCCCTGAATAGGCCTGTGATCAGAGTAATCTGATTTATACCCAAGCACAGAGTCTCTTCGGTTCTTTGTTTACATATCCACAAATAAACAGTAAAAAAGCAGCGTTTTGAATAGTGCGCATGAAAAGTACGTTCAAATAAATTAAATTGTCGTTTTATTTCTCCTCGAAAAGTTTTACAAAAGATTTACCAAAACGAAAGGCAAACTAAATCCATCAGCCAAACTTATGTCTCCATTTTGAGGGTAAAAAAAAACATGTTTTCATAGATTGTTATTAACACCAGAGAAATCTTCACCAAGGAACAGAGTTCTGGTTTTAAGTGACTTTTGGAGTCTGGAGCCCATCTAAGTGGAGTAGATGTTGTCTATGACGACAGTTCGCATGGTTGATCACATTCTATAGTATTCACCGGCTGGCCGGCATATGTTCCTAGTTTAGTGCACCTGTCGGCCTTCATGTAAGGGCTCGTGGCAACTTCCCAACGGCTCCTTATACGTACGTTCAGCCCCAAAACTAGTACTTCCTGCCCTGGTATACCTGTTCTACGATCTATTTCAATTTCAACTCTCACTCATTCCTCGTTCTACTAGTAAGAGAAAGATATGGTATTTTTTATGGCGACTTTCTACCAGAAATTTCTGTTTTAAGGGCCCCCTAAGTCCAAAAAAAGTGTTTTTTTTTTAGTCTTGAGTCTTCAGTGTATCCATCGTAACTAAAAAATGAAAAACCTCAGAAATTTTAAATCTGATAATTCGAATCGGTGCCACCAAGGGTAACAAAATCAGCCAAATAGAAGTACCTCTTTACTCCATCGATTTTTGTAATTATCTTGAAAAACGACAATTTTTATTAACTTTAATCGCAGTTTACGCTTAGATCTATAACATTTACTTGGAACATTTCCCAAATAACGGGAAAAACGAGGGTCGCTTCTCTCTAAAGTTCCACGTAAGTATAATTAGATGCCTCAATTACCTGTGTAATATAATAGGGTACTAATTACGTAAGCGAAGTTTGACCTAATATTGTACTTCATCTACAGTTACCAGAAGGAGACGAACGTGTGCTTTACAAACAATAAAAGATTTCATAAAATAATTTTCCACATAAATTAACTGATTTGCGAATTCAAGAAACCTAAAAAAAACATTAATCAAAGTTATTAAAATGATAAAAAATATTCCGAAGAAAAATGATGAAATTATCGCGCTTATTTTGGATGGTGCTAGATAAGCATTATTATTATTTTCACCAAAAGTGAAGTAATTGTGATAACAATTAAAGACAATAAAACAATTATCTTTCCCAAGAATATTTGCCAATTTTCACAAAGTATTATTTTGAGAAATTACAAATTTATGGAAAAATAAATAAATAAATAAAAAAAGAAATTTTACTTTAACTTTTTTTTGCATTTTTTTAGCCGCAACATAAATTGGTTTAATTATAAATTGAAGATAAGACAAAGTACACGTGCACTGTGGGAGACATCAGTTTCCAAGAACAGAATTTACAAAAATCGGTTCCCCGGTGGTCTTCCAGAGAGTGAAGATTTGAAATATCAAAATATGGTCGCAATACTTTCTTTAGCTAGGATAAAAAAAAATAAAAAGCTACACATCCTTTTCCAAAAAATGGGAGAGCTCTAATTCAACTGTGATCGTTAAGCTGCATATGAATACAAATAAGTACTCTGGAAATAACCACAATCTTCAGTAAGATTTCAACAATATCGGAAGAAAAATGAAGAAAAAAAAATATATTTGCGAAGAAAACAGGAAGTACAGAAATTGAATTACTTACCGAACATAACCAATTTAAGTGATAAATGACAGCTCACCTGAAACAAACGAACAAAAACAATTAATAGGTTTACAAAATTTTTGAACAACAAAAAAAGACGCTTAAATAAGTTGGATTCAATCAGCTAAAAACTTAATAAAACATATAATAATATAAGTTAGGCTAGTGCCTTATAAAGCGCAGAAGTCCCAAATGTACAAAGCTGAACTTTGTTTTGTGGTCCTTGACTAATAATATTTGACAATACAATGCATTTTTTGCGAGAAAACATTGTCAGCAGTTTGGCATGTGTTCAAAAGGTTTTAATTTCCATCATTATTAAGTAAATATTAAGCAAAAATGGTTAAGTTAAACTATGAAGCGCACAATTAAAGGCGAAAAATCAATTTTACGTAATAAATGAAAATAAATTATTACGAGGGTCGTTTGAAAAGTCCGTGCAAAAATAAAAACTACTTAATTTTTTGGGGTAAACCTTTTTTATTTTTCAACATAGTCTCCTTTTAGGCTTATACACTTCGTCCAACGCTGCTCTAGTTTGTTGATCCCTTCCGAATAATAGGATTTGTCCGTCTGAAAAATAGCCATTCGTTTCCGCAATCACCTCCTCGTTTGAATAAAATATTTTTCCCGCCAGCCATTTCTTCATATTGGGGAACAAATAGTAGTCCGAGGGAGCCAAGTCTGGAGAATAGGGGGGGTTGTGAAACGAGTTGGAACCCTATTTCCATTAATTTTGCGACCACAACTGCTGAGGTGTGAGCTGGTGCGTTGTCGTGATGGAAAAGGACTTTTTTGTGGGCCAATCGTGGGCGTTTTTCTTGCAGCTCGGTTTTCAAACGGTCCAATAACGATGAATAATATGCACCTGTAATAGTTTTACCCTTTTCCAGATAGTCGATGAGGATTATTCCTTGCGAATCCCAAAAGACAGTAGCCATAATCTTTCCGGCCGAAGGAACGGTCTTCGCCTTTTTTGGCGCAGATTCCCCCTTGGTAACCCATTGTTTAGATTGTTCTTTGGTCTCAGGAGTGTAGTGATGTATCCATGTTTCATCCACAGTGACGAAACGACGCTTAAAGTCCTGCGTCGTTCAAAAATCAATGATTTCTGGAGTAGTAACCTCAACAGGGCGTACAGAACGTTCAGCGTCACTTGTGCCCATATGGCTACTCCGAAAATTTTAAAACCACTTATAAACTGTTCTAATCGAAGGTGCAGAGTCACCATAATGTTTATCAAGCTTCTCTTTAGTCTCCTGAGGCGTTTTGCCTTTCATAAAGTAGTGTTTAATCAACACACGAAATTCTTTTTCGTCCATTTTTTGAAAATTACTCGACTTCCTCGATTCAAACGAATGCCAAACACAAAGAAATAGACCGATCTGGCTGAAACTTGGTGTGTGTTCTTCCAAGAGATGCTACTAACTAAACATAACCTCGATACGCGCCAGTGGTGATCTCTCTGACTTTGCACGGACTTTTCAAACGACCCTCGTATGTAGTAAAAATCTATTTAACTTATCAATTATTAATCAATATCACAAAAAAAAAATCATAAGAAGTGTTTGAAAGCCCTGAATAAGAAAGATGTTGCAAAGAGATCAAAACCTCCTGTTGATGTTGAAATAATTATTATCAATAGTTTAGACGAAGTTCTCCCTTACTGAATGCTCCCAATCTGTGTAAAATTATTCTTAAATCTTCAGAAAATACCTGCATTTAACTGGCAATAATATCAGTGCACACTGTTATGATCAGAACTCTGTGCATAAGAATTTAAATTATTTTAAAAAAAAATCGCGCAAGCAACTTTAAATTAAATTTATTTCCAGCTTGGTTTGATTACAGAGGCTAGAAAATTGTCATAAAATGTAAATGTTTCAGAACTTGACAAGAAATACGAAGAAGAAATGGTTTCTTTAAAATAAATTATAATAAATAAATGTATGTATGCAATTTCTTTAATAAAATTACGGTAATTACCACTGCAGCTGATAGGGGAATGCACTTAAACCTAGCCAGCAAAACCAAACCCAAAAACGCATAATTATTTAAATTTCTATAATAGCGATTCATTTTTTTTTTTAAGTTCTTAGTAAACATTGGCAATCCGCCAGCATCTCGATTACTAATTTTAATAAATGTATGCATTTTTATTATGCACTTTTCTAAGTAATTTCCAGAATTTTACATATGTCATCTCTAATAATATAGAAATCACTAACTATAGGTGGGAAAAAAGTTGACTGTTAAGGATGCCAATCGTATATTCCCTCTGCATTCTTACTCGTAACACTCAGGCAATTCAGGAATTATGTCTCAATGAATATATAAGAATGGAGAATCTCTTTAACCGTCGAGCAAAGAGAAAAGTGCACATTTTGTAAGCAGGAACTACTTAGTTTAATGAATATGAAGAAAGTAAATACTAAACTCTTAAACTGCTCTAAAAATAAATATTATTTGTGAATTTTCTTATCAAATAAAAGATATGAGCTTATTTTTACACTGCGAATATTTTGCACAAATCCCTGGAAGATAAATAAAGGTTGACTCTTTTGGATTTACTACTAGAAGAAAACTCTATGAAGACGTGGTCCAGTTAGGACTCGTACACTGCTGCCTCTTTGGCCAGAGAAGATTGATTTAAAGATAATAGTTACGTGCACTAAGATAATATCTATTTATAAAAGAATATAGGAAGAAAAAGCACTTTTTAAGAAATTTGACTACAATTTAGACCATCCATTTCAAACTTGCTGTGAACCATTTGGTGCCATATCTAGGAAATTCACCGCTTCTAATCTGAGAGAAATATCGCGGAAGATTAGTATCTCTATCTCTATAAATCTCTATTTTATTCTTTGAGGTAAAAAAAAAATTTGGAACTTTTACGATTAAGATAAGTTTGCCAGATCATAGTTTCATCCTATCTTCTCTTGCTAATAATCTTCCACCTTTATTTCAAGGAACACGATTCTACAAGAATAACGTTATCTACATTTACAATGCACCAGAGCTTAAAATATTTTCCAAATGTTGATTTGAGAATGATCAATAGTGCTTGTAAGAAAAAAGCAATATAACCTTTACACAATCATTTCAAACAGTCAACTGAATTTCTAACTATTTGATTAAACACAAAATACCCCGCATAGATAGTTTTACATTCAATCGGGTCCATTGAACTGGTCCTGAAGAATTATTTCACACGGACGTTTCTTGAAAGACGTTTTCTGACACCTTCATAACCAGGAAGTTATGCTATTCTATATTGCCAGAGGGTAAATCAAATAAATACTTCCTGCTCAATTTTTTATTGACTTCATTTTTTTTTTAAATTGCTTTTTGCTACAATAAAATTGTCTATATATATTAATCGTTTAATAAAAATTAGTACACGTTAATAAATCTAAGTATGTAAATTAATGTAAAAAATGCAAAATAATAATGGTTTCAAAGCACATTCTTCAAATGAAAACCATCAACCACCACTGTAATTGCCTATTTTTTCAGACAGTAGACGGTGGCGAATAGCAAACATACTTTAATGTAAATATCTTTTATTAACCATTAAATAAAATCCAAGGCCTAGACCGGGAATCGAACCCAGTACCACAATAAATATTAGCTTTACAGGTCTCGCCTCTTCTAACCGCTCGACTAGCGTGACGCCTATCAACCACCATATAAAGTTGGCAATATTTTAGAAGCCGTTAAGAATTTCTTATTGGACTTAATTGATCATTAAATGATCAGTCAACATTTTACTACATGTCCAATCAATGTTTATTAGTAATGAAGTGGAAGCTGGTAGAGCTGTAAAAAAATTAAAGATTTGCTATTGTTTCTACTAATCAATCCGACCAACACCTTCTGTTGCAAAGTTCAAGTAATTTTGGTTGATCGAGTTGATTTGGCTGAGTACGATTTAATAAATTTCGTAAACTGAAAATGGAAAAAAAA
The DNA here is from genome assembly GCF_049639745.1 of Rhodnius prolixus. NCBI lineage: Eukaryota > Metazoa > Arthropoda > Insecta > Hemiptera > Reduviidae > Rhodnius > Rhodnius prolixus. The sequence continues at coordinate 22,563,566 of NW_027411592.1, forward strand.
ATTGAAAAGATAAAACCTAAATCAATTTTAAAGGGAAACTTGTTCAATGAAAGGGCATGAGGAATATTCACGGAGTTCCAATTCAGTTTTAGAAATCTTTGATGAAAGGTATGTCGCGTTGTATAATACATTAGGAAATACTGGAATAGCATAATTTTGCATGACTTTCTTTCTATTTCTTTTTCGATTTCACTTGATGAACGATGATGGAGGAGATGATGTGGGTGGAATGAGATGTGTTGGCTTTTAGTGGTAGTTACTGGCTTCCCATTCCTCTTGGACGTCCATTCCGAACCTAACTGAATGGTTTCAACGTCAGCAGGTGTATGGTTCAATAGAATTACTTCAATCGTACATCAGAACCCGTCGTCAACACACCAAACTGTTGATGGAGGAAATCCCAAAGCATATTTGCAACACTACTGGTTTAGAGAAATAGTATAGATTTGAATGCAACATAAAATTAGGTGTGACTTAGTTTGGGGGGGAAAAAATTGTGTAAACCAGCAAGGTTTTGAAATGTTTTGTTTTTCTGTTACAAATTTTTAATGTACCGATCACACTGTCACATCTAACTCTTGTAGAAAAGGCTGCGAAAAATAAAGCAATAAACACGTCCATAAAGTCAAGAGCGGAGACCAACGGTTGGTTGAAATAGAAGTATTTCAGTTACAACATACACTGATTCCATCTATGACAAACTTGAACAGCCTTGAACAAGTTACAGTCAAGTCTCCTCATGCTTTCACAAAGTCTAACTACACCAAGACCCAATATATGTACAATAATGGAACGAGGCGAGCCTAACGATTTCTAAAGTGAAATTCAAGTTCAATTCAAGCTAGTTAATTATTTTAAAAAATAGATTATTATGAATAACGAAAATATGTACACCACATTAGATAAGAAGTAAAATAGTGTGGCCAGACTGCACAGAAAGAGACAGATAAGAGAACTGTGCTGAAGAGTCCGGAGGAGGTATTGTCTGCTAACCTGCCATACTATCTAGGACATAACATACTTCTTTTAGCTGCTTTTTGTATGGTAGTTGTTGCTGTTATAGAAGTGTATACAATAAGATGATGACGGTAGAACTATTGTATCCGACCTTGGGACAGTCTTCCAAACTGACAGTGGCAACCTTGCTATTTCTTTCTAACAACTAGATAGCGAGACTACCTCATTGCGTACATACATGTCCTACCCACGTACATCACAATCAAACGTCACTATAAGAGTGGAGATGGGCTCTTTCCCTGACTATTTATTCCGAATTGCATGTATTTTCATATAATTAAAGATCAATGGGAAAATACTCTTTCAAGGTTTTCTGATAAAGGCTCTAAAAGAAAATTGCTCCATGTGCAACCTACAAGAGGACGAACATAATTTCACATTCTGTTTTGCGTGCCCAAGATATAACTCTTATTAGAAAGCAACTTCTAAGTTATGGTAATGCTAGACATAGTTCAAAGGCAATACATTTTTGAATGAACCAAAGTAAGGCTGAAATTTTATTACCTGATTTTATTAATATTATGCGTTGAAAAGACAAAATACAAAAATGGCACGTTAGAGGAAAGTTCCCTTCCCCACCTAGAATTCCACTTAATCGAATTTTTCAGGAGAAATGTTTCAGAGTGTGTCTGATCTGCATATATGCAACTAGATCACCAAGATCGCAGGAGCTGTTTTTAAGGAAATCCTTAAAAAAAACTGAAAAAATTATTCAGTAAAATAGGTAATTCAGTAAAACTTCCAAGTTGACCAACCTTTACAGTGGCAACCACTGTTGGTACCTAAGCGAAATATGCAATTTGAACTATCTGAAAATTTCCGTTGCGAATTACAGACAGGCTACCCTCAGATCGACTCCTTACAGACACACAAAATCCATTTTGTAATTACCATTTTCCATATGTCTGTAGAAAATTGAAAATCTACCCTACACTTTAGTTAATGATTTATTAAATCTTTCCATGAAACATATTTTTAATCTTAAATACTACTCTGCGACAGAATATAATGTGAAAAATTATTGTAAAAAAACGCAACGGGCTAGTTACGAGAGGGCGTTCATTATAAATTTCCCCTGATCGAGGGGATATCACAGGACGCTGAAACTGCACATGTGTAATGATATATGTAAGTTTCTAAAGGTTAAGCGCAATTTGCAACTCAGAACTAATAACGGTTTTGATTTTACAGGTGCTAAAGTGGTGGGAGGTTGTTTGATAATGGACCCAGCGGAATACGATGAAATGAAAGAGCTTTATGGTTATGATTCCCAATCATATAATGTAGTCAAGAAATGGCATCATCAAATCAAAAATGGTGGGACTTAGGTGCAAACAGCGGCAATACCCGGGCGACCCCATTGATGAACACAACCATTTTGGTAAATCGCCGGGTAACCATTCACCACCTAGCCCAAAACCAAGAGCCGTTGCATGCTCTCCAAATGTTGTCCACCTTCTGCAAGACAGTTCACAACTTACATGTTAATCAAAAGGAAGCATGCTTCTGTGGCTTTGAAATTCCCCTCCTCCTTATGCACCCGACCTCGCACCATCGTACTTCCAACACTTTCCAACAAAGAAGTTATTTTTTAAGGGCAAGCATTTTCTAGATAATGAGACTCTGATTTCCAAATTAAACATGACTTTATTGAGCAACATAAGTCCTTCTTCTACAAGCGAATTGTGTCTTCCTCAGGTGGCACCTAAACTGAGAAAGACTAATAACTCAGCCAATGCTGAGTCCATGTCATTGCTCTCAGCCCACAGGAAGTGTGTCAGGAAATATGTTTAATGAACGCCCCTCGTGGCTAAATTGAACAATATTAACAACATTTCAGGGAAGGGATTAGCTATGAGGTTAGCATACTGGACTCCCACGCGGAGGTCCCGGGTTCGAATCCAGCAGCTGACCCTTAGATTTTCTCTTCCTAGGAGCTTCTTACAGCTCACTGTCCGGTGATGGACAGTGTTGTCTGTAACGAGAGAACACTGTCCGGAGGCCGGCAGTGCACTGGAAAAAGCTCCGGGCGCTAATGACCTCAGCTGTTGATGCGCCAAAAAAAAAAAAAAAAAAAATTAACATTTCGCAACATCGACCACAAAATTTGATCATCTGTAAACAAAGCCTTCTTAAAAACGAAGGCATTAATTTATTGACTTCGTAGTTCTCAAGGCTGCCGCGTGATAGGAGAAGATTTACGAGACCAGAAGTGACGAAAGAAATCCTCGAAAAAGAACTTAAGTCATATAAACCATTAGTTTACACAACGGCCTTCTCTAAAAGTAGGAGATGTGGGAAATGAGACCGAATGGTGAGTTCATCAGGAACAGAACCTTTAGAGTAGAGCCTCCAAGTTAGGCGAGGAACTTTATGATTGAACAGCTACAAGTTTCCATAATTTATTGATTAACATTGGTGCTAATATTGAATAAACATTCCAGCTGCTGACACCTAAATGCCAAGAACATCGCGATAACACCAAAAGAAACTGAAAACACTAACCGATAACTTTTAAAGCCTACAGTTAAACATTAAAAGTATGGCATTTAATTGAAAGCAACTATGTAATCAAGTTGTAACTAGTTACTTATTTATTGAACCTCGAAGAGCAATAACTTAATTGTGATTTAAAAGAATGTATAAGTTTTTTGGTAATTATTTCGCGCCACGTTCTGTTGAATGTCAAAGACAGTACATTCACTGACTGCACAAACATTCGAACCAGTTCAAGCCCTTAAACAACTAGTGAGAGAAAGTAAAAATTGATTTTAAAAAAAACTGCTAAAACGGAGCTTATGTTTCTAACCTTACCCATCCATAATGATCTCAAAATCCCTTAAAAAATCTTGCGGAAACTCAGTTTCTTAAAATTTCATCAGCAGCTAATTCGAACCCTTTAATAGAACACCTATCTTCTTCTGCAATACCAGGGAACCCTTCAAGGAGACTGACGAGAAGATGGCCTCGCGATTTACTCTATCATAAGAGCAGTATAGTAAGAAGAGCACGATAATGGAGTGTCATCACTGAGTAATAGTCGATAAAAAGAGAAGTTAATAAAATAAATACATTGAAAAGGTTTGAAAAACCATTCCAAAAAGGGAAACCAAGAATGCAAATTTTTAAATTATAGTTCATTAAAAAGAAAAGATTACATTACAAACAATATGGGGAAACAAAGAACGCTAGTTTTGAACTTATTGTCAATAAAAAACGAAAGATTAAAGAATACTCCAAAAAGGTATAAAAATAATTACCAAAAACAACAACTCTCGTAAGCCATGATATATTTACACAAATTAAGAGGGTTTAAAAACAAAGACCAAAAAACTATTTGCGGCATCAAAGAATGCTAATTTTAAACTAATAGTCCTTTAAATAGAAAAGATAATAGAGTACTTCAAATAGGTTTAGAAATCAATAATAAGTTATAATTAAATGATAAAATGATATTTGCATGCAACAGTAATAAAAATATAATTGAAATATAAAATAAGTAATTAATAATGTCTTACCTTGTTTAAAGAATATCCAAGTACATCAGCATCCCAATAGATCACCAGTCCAATAGCACTTGACGCTATCTCAAATAATTCACAATACTATTTGCGCACTAAGTATAACTTAAACACAATTTATAAAATAGAATTTCACTTTAACAAGCACCAATATTACTTAAAATATCGCTTTGATAAAGAGACACCACTAACGAGTTAAAGATGGCCGTCGGTGACTGGCCAGCTAGATCAGCTGATAAATTTTATTTATTTTATTTCATCGATTTATTTTAAATCGATTTTAAAATAGCAAAGATTGATTTATATCAACACAAATAAAAAATTAATAAATCTGGTGACAACTCTCACACATCTTAAATTTCGTAATAAAACCTCTAATAAAAATTTAATTTTTGTAGATTACGAATGAAAATAAATACAAAAAAAAGTAGGTCATTTTTCGTAGATAACTTTAAAAAAACCAGCTGATCTGCCTGGCCAGTTACCGGCTTTAACTCTTTAATTCGTTACTCGTGTCTTTTTGTTAACATGATTTTTTAAGTGAATATTAGTGCATGGTAAAGTGAAGTTGTATTTTATAAATTGTATTTAAGTTATCCTTAATGTGTATAGTGTGAATTATTTTAAAAAGTGTCAAGTGCTATTGGGCTGGTGATCTATTGGGATGCTGATGGACTTTAAACAAGGTAAATCACTTTATTGTCAATTACTTATTTTATATTTCAATTATATTTTTATTATTCTTGCATGCAAATAACATTTTATCGTTTAATTATTACTTACAAATTAATATTAATGCTACGTCTTGACAACATTCAATGTTAGTTAATTCCATAATTTTAAATACTACAAAAAGTAATTAAATTGCTTTCTAAACATTTTTAATATATCCTTTAATAATTTCTATTTAACCTGTTGTAAGATCTTTCTTTGTTTCCCTAAATTATTTTTTGGAAGGGATTTCGATCCCTGCTTACTGTATTCTTTTATCTTTTGTATTTAAACGATTAGTAGTTCTTAGTTTCCGCAAGTTGTATTTTAGGAATATATTTCTAAACTTTTTTGATGTAATTTTTAATCTTTCCTTTATAATTAATTATAATTTCAAAATAAGCATTTTTGGTTCCCTAAGTTTTTTTTTGTTTCCTAAACTTTTTTAATGTATAACCTTCTCTTTTTATAGACTATTAGTAAAAAATAATCATTCTTTCTTCCCCACTTCGTTTTTTGGAATTGATTTCAAGCTTTTTTGATGTATTCTTTGATCAATATCAACATTCTTTATTCCTCAAATTTTGTTTTTCGTATTTATTTCTATTCTTCGTTACTGTATTCGTTAATATTTTTTATTTAAACGACCAGTAGTTTAAATGTAGTATTCATGGTTTCCGCAAATGGTTTTTCGGTATTAATTTATAAAAATTTCAATCTATTCTCTTTAATAATTTCTTTTTCATTGTGTGAAGTCCAAAATTAGCATTCTTGATATCTCCATGGGATTTTTTTGGAATAGTTTTCTAAGCCTTTTAGATATTATATTTTTTGATAGCTCAATCGACTATAAATTTTGAATTAGCATTTTTTTCCCAATGTTTTTCAAATTTTGTCAGGTTTATGTCGGAATAGGTAAGTATTAACAAGAGGCTAGAATTGTCTCAGTTGGGTTTTGATTGTTGCATCGACGTTGAGAGTTACGACGAGCTAGAACACTCCTTGATCTTTCTGATTCTGAGAGATTTCCCAGTTATTTGTAGGCATCTTAAATCTTTTTTTGTTCGTTACCTTCATGAAAGGTTGCTTAAGTTTTCGATAGGTTTAAATTCAATTTCCATTTTTGTTTTTATTATTAGCTGATGTCTGTAATTTGGAAATAATTTTGTTAAATGTCTGTCTTGTCGACTTTTGCCTCAGCAGAGGATAAAGTACTTACTTCTCAACTGTGAAGTTAATTTAAAATGGAATGTACTTCTTTCACCTTGACAAGTTACGTGTGAAAGAAAATCGGTAAGGGCATCAAGTAACACCCCGGAAATTGGGGGGAAAAAAAAATTATGGAAGGCGTACATGTTTGTGGTAAGTATTTTGGCCAAACACTTCTCCGGAAAACCTGTAATTTTTCGTTGTAACAATACTTTTGTTTGGGCGGAAAAAAAAAAATGCACAATTTGTTTAATTAATAGGTATCGGGTAAATGTTAAAGGTAAACATTTTTAGTAATAAGGAAATTATGAGAGCGGATTTATTTGTAAACTGTAATCAAAAAAGACACACAATTCGGATGATAGCGGTACAAGTGTGGCAGGCGGGCAATTGTATGACCTACATAATCACTCCGCAATCAAGAACACAATGTTTGTTTTTTTTTCTTCTTTTACTTCTTTGTACTTTAATCTAATGTGCCCAATGTTCACTTATAAACACAGAAATGAGTAGAACAACGGAGGATTCTAAACAGTAGATTATACATTACCACACAGTTAATGAGTATTTTCTAAAAATAGTAACTAAAGAACGGTTTTGTTATCTTTTAATGGTCGGAGCGGGAAGAATGTTATTACTAGAAAATGATGAATATTGAATGAAGACGGTTGAAGTTAAAGAAATACTTATTTCATTTTGTTTTTAATCTGCTTTGGAATTCACGCCAGTATTTAAAGTTAGGTTTTTATTTTCCTGAAAATTTGCATTAATAACAAAAAGAACTGTTAACAAACTGAATGTCCTGCGCATAATTATTGGCCGGTTATTAAATTCAATAATAATTTAAGTTTCAGTTTTTAGTAAAACAAAGAAAGCCAATTCACAGGCATTAGTTTAAAATTAAAGTTTTCGTTTCTAAGGACTGTACACTTTGTGATAAATAGGGAACGGATTCGTATGTATTTACATTTTTTTCTAGGCAATTTACAGACGTTTTTCAACTAGAAGTATTCATACTGACACTTTTTAAGCCGTTTGAGTCTACTTTTATTTCACATATTTCCACATATTTGGATGTTATCGCATATTTATACATATTTGATTAAAATAAATAAATATTTCTACATATTTAATCAAAATATGTACATATTTTTTCATATTTTTCATTTTGGGCATATTTTCATAATTGGGAGGTGGTTGACAGGAACTGTGAACCACAGACTGTAGGGCTGTGAATCACAGTGGGTACAATGGTTATTGTAATTTACACAGAATGCTGCTAAACAGTGACGGGCACTTGTTAGTTCTTTGAAGTTGTCTGTTCTTTCAGCTCGTTCGTTGAAGTGTCCAATTCATTTCGTTCGGTCACTTAGTGTATTCTTTTTTAGGTGAAATGCCACGAACATCGGCCTCAAACAAACAACTGGTTGCTAAATATCTTCGCGAGTTTCCAGCAGAACTTTTTCGAAGTGATGGAGACATTTTGTACTGCACAGCTTGTGGCAAGCGCGTTTCTTGCTCTCAACGTTCCCAAGTCACCCAACATATTGCCACCGGATCGTACATAGAGAATAAAAACAGAAAGAAAGAGAGGACGTCCTATCAAGCCTTCCTTACATCTCCATCATCGAGTAAGTCTACTCTGAGTACAGATCTGTGTCGGGCTTTGGTTACAGCAGATATCCCTTTCCACAAACTTAAAAATCCTCATTTCAAAGGATTCTTAAAGACCTATATTGGGAAAAAAAATGCCTGACGAGAGCACTCTGCGGAAAAACTACCTGGAAGATATCTATAAAGATACACTAACCAAAATTCGAGAAAATATCAAAGACGAGATAACTTCTTTCAGCAAGGCACCTATAACATGTGTAGATGCTTCCATCTTACGCCCAGATCGTCGTCACTTTACGTTCCAACATTTGAAATTTCATGTGGTTGCAAACAATTTCGAAGAGTGAAGTTTTCAAAATTGAAAATTTAACACATCTTTTTATAAATAGTAAAAATGTTCTTTGTTGTATAAATCATAATAACTTGTAAAAACAAATTATTTTGTTCCTAATAAATTATTATAAATTGTAAAAATGTTCTTTTCTTGTATAAATAATTATAACTTGCCCCCCCCCAAAAAAAATTCCATTTTCATAAAAAAAAATGTCCATTTTACTTAAATATTCCAGAAAATATTTTAAGAAAATCACATATTTTCCACATAATTGACGAAAATAAATGCATATTTTAATTAAATATTTGGCATTTTTAAATACATAAAAATCCGTTCCTTAGTGATAAATATCACCAATAAACGTAACTTAAAAGTTTACTATCTCAATAAATAGATTATCTGGTAGGAACTTAAAACCACTTTATAAAAATAAATTTTGGCACAATCCTCTAATGGCCCTAAAATCAATATTCTTAGAGAAACGTTTGATTTCCACTCGAAGTTAAGGGATTTTGGTCCTAAGTAACAGTCAGATCCTGTGGAGGGACTCCAGCGAAATATGTATATTGTTTCAACTACAGTTTTTTGTTTTGCCTAATTTTATTTCACACAAATAATGTATTTTCTAACTATAAGTTGGGCGCCACGGTAGCCGAGCGGGTTAAGAGGCGAGACCTGCAAAGCTAATATGCATTGTGGTACTGGGTTCGATTCCCGGTCTTAGGCCTTAGATTTTATTTAATGGTTAAATGAGAAATAGTAAAGTACGTTTGCTAGTCGCCTCCGTCCACGACACCTAAATTGGTAGTTGGACGTTAAGCCCCGCCTGAAAAAATAGGCGATTACTTTACTTCTAACTATAAATCACCTCAAGGTCCTCACCTCTTTGCGTAGATTGCTATGAGGAGGAGGATTTCAAACATATAATAATGATATGTCCACGTTATGTGGTTTGACGACATATACAGGTATTTAGGTGCACCATTTCGTTACGAAGACATAATATTCTCCACCAACATATGTGTGCCTAAATCTATAGCAGAGCTAGTAATGAAATATGAATGTATTTAAAAGATATGGCCGATTAGAATGAATGCAAGAAAATGATTAGAGAAGGATTACCTGATTTTAATTTCGGTTAAGCTATAAGGATGGCAGGAGCACCGAGTACTGATCCATCCATTAGCTGTAGTTTATGTAAATAGTTGTAAATAGTAGAGGGATGAATGTGTGAAGCGAATGTATTTATAAGTAAGAATGGAGAGTGAGTGATATTCTAGTGATAAGCACCTAGACGATGCTGGCTGTATGGCGAAAGTCAATGCCAAAAAAAAAGTCACCTCAAAACGGACTAATAATATAATTATTAAAAATTATATTAACATTAAAAAAAGTGTAACATCAATAATTATGTTAGAGAAAGTTTCGAATCCTAGATATGTAGGTTTAGAACAGGGGTTAAAATTTGAAGTTAACTTTAAAAAAGTGATGAGTTCGATTCATACTCACAAGTTGTTATTGAAGAATTTTTTTAGAAAAATCTCAAAACGTAAAATTACAATACAAAAGTTTATCCTAAAACTTACTGTAAGACATTTTAGTGATGAAATGTTAAGAAACGCAATAATTAAGATATAAGAACGAAAAAACTATTTCCACTTGGAGAAGCCGGGTTCGAATTCAGCTACATAACTTTAGGTTCGGTGTAATTTTATAAAAACAAAAAAGGCAATAAAATTCTTGTAAATCTTATATTTATCAAAAACTAGAAGGACTTCTTTAATGTCTGGATTACATTAATGTCTACCAATAGTTATAGATTAATTTTTAACCTGGAATCTGATTGGAAACGATTGAATTAGATCATCCAACATGTAACTCTATAGACTTCAGAGACATTGCAATAACAAAAAATCCCTTCCGAAAGGTTCTTTCATTGAAAATGATACCCAGTTAGTGCCAATTAGCACTGACGTTTTAATAGATTGGTTTTGAATTGATAGGAATTAAAACTCTTCAACTAAGGTAACTTAAATGTTGATTTAGTCTTGAATAAAACGAACTATCCAAGTCAGAAGTCTGGAATCATCCCAAGCTAGAACATAAAACATTGCAACTAGCCAAGCAGGCGAGGTAGCAGCAACATTGAGTATGTGAAAATGTATAGCTTTTTTTTTTCCTTTTATTATTCGTCTGATTCTCCTTCTTCTTCTTTTTAAGATATATCTCTACAGAATGCATAGTTAAGGAGTACAGGACGGTGTATTGTAGAATGCGAGTCGATGTTTTTGGTTGCTACGTCACGCAACATCCATCTGTGAGAGTAAGAAACCTATTTCCTATAGAAAGGTGAGGAATTCCACTCCCGATATGCTGCTAGATAGATGCTTCTCAAGCGGCTTCTTCGTCCAACTAAAGAAAGTATTCGAAATTTTATTTTTAAAGTGAAGGTGATTTTTATAAAAATATTTCAATCGTTTTTACCAAAAACATCCTCAACAATCTTTGAAACAACTCTCAGGCCTGTCCGAACAATTTATTTTCTAAATTTCTATAAGTACAGTGCGACTATCTCTTTGATTTAAACATTTTACGAGGTCTGTAAATTAAGTAATGAGACTGATTTTTTAAAATTTCCACAGCACACAGCGCTGGAGACGTTTCTTCCACTCCTCGTAGCAGTGCTTGAACTCCGATACTGGAATAGCCTTCAGCTGGTCGGTTACAGCCGTTTAAATGTTTTCGACTGTCCCAAAATGAGTTCCCTTGAGGTGATTTTTCAACTTCGGGAAGAGAAAAAAAGTCACAAGGACTCAAGTAAGGCGAATTAGAAGGCTGAGGAGCCACAGGAATGTTTTTTACTGGCCAAAAACTCGTTTATTGAAATTGCTGTGTGACAAGGAGCATTATCGTGATGCAACACCCATTTGTTCTTGATGTTTGGTCTCATACGAATGACCCTTTTTCGGAAGTTTTTCAAGAACCTCTCGGTAAAAGTGTTGATTGACCGTTTGAGCTCAAGGTTCGAAAACTAATTCCTACTTCATTTTGTTGAAGCAAGTAAATACTCTTATATCTCAAAATATTTCCACTACATTTCTGCACCAAAAATGTTTTTGCTAGATATGAGGAGTGAAGCTGTTAAGGTACACGGAAGTAGCTAACATCACTTCTCCGTGGCATTTATCAAGAAACCACTGCATATGCAAAACCAATCATTCTCCTCTTTCCAAAATAACAAAGAAGTGTAAAGCAAAATTAGTTTTTAGCTCCCTCCATGTTTAACAAAGTACACGCAGCAAGTGACACTGGGGAATGAAAAGTAAAAATAATTTGAGAGACACCACTGCAAATGATACCTACCAAATTTCTCCTTTGACTGATGACTTACGACATAATGGCGCAGAATGAGCAAGATGACATGACAAATAAACTTCTAAAGTAATGACAGAAGTTTTACTAACAATAGGGAGGAAATCGCAAGAGATTTAGTTGGCAAACAAATTTACAAATACTGTGTTCACAAAAAATAAATAATGTATAAATAGTGATTCGCTTTGATACATCATTATGGCATGCAGTCCTATTGGCAAAAACCGCCAGTTGTTCAAATTTGATGTCTGATTTAGGCGCACCATCGTCCATCGTCCATTTTGTACATAATTTCCAACCGGAAGGGCAATTTCACTTAATCTATTTCTCAGTTTTCTTGAGATTTTCTCGAAAACTTTTCCTAAGATTGTCTCTAAGCTTAGTATACTTAATTAGTTCTACAACTTCTTTTCTTTTTGTAAAGTACGATTAAAATCACTTCTGGTTTCAGCAAGAAAATCGAATATCTAAACTAGAGAAAGATCTGGTTAAACCAGACCTGTTTTAGTAAATAACATAAAGTGGCAAGTGACCTAAAAGTTCAGCGTTTTAGAGTTTCGAAATCACATGATATCGGTAATTACATTTAACATATATAAATTAGCTGGTTATAAAAGCAAATCTACTTCCTCGATGAAACAAATTATACCACTAATTATATGTTGTTTTTTTTTCAATTACTTCAGTCGATGAATCGCATGATTCCTTTTATTTGGTAATTATTTGAAAATGTGAAAGGTTATGGACGATTCTAACCCATTAAATAGAGTCTTCATGGTTGAATAAAAGATTTACTTAATTGTTTCTAATTGATAATATTGATCAGAAAGAGAATCAATAATGGCTATAATTAACCAATAAAAATATTTTAAAAATTAGTGAAGAAATTTTTTCTTATACAGTCATGTGAGTCTCAACTATTGACCTAAAGATTTTTGGAAAATCCTTTAAACTGCACGACTTCTTATTAGAAAACTCAATGATTCAAAGATTCACAACCCGAATTATTGGAACATATTTTCAACACTATATTTTATTTAAGAACAAAACAAAATTATTACGATAAAATTATGGAACTTTGTGTTTTGTAAAGTATCCTCGATGCATAGAAAAAATGTTTAGAAAAGTTTATCGATCTAATCTCAAAAATTTGGAGGAACCACTTTTTGTAAAGCAACAATATCGGTAAAGTAACATTCTTGGAAATCGAAATTCTGAAAACTTAATTCCTTCTTGATATTATATAAGACATCGTGTCGGGGGTTAGACTAGGACCGCACTCAAGTCTATCTACTTATACCTCTCTTAGAAGTGCCATTAATCAAATTTTACTGAAAAAAAAATTAAGATAAAAGTTGTGGATAGAGAGTGCTAAGTTTAAAAAAACTCGTATGGAGCTTTTTTTCAGAAAATTGTAAAAAGTGAGAAAACTGCAGCAAATGGAGCACTTCCGTTTGAGTAATTTGCTCACTAAGTAACTCTCAAATTCTAAATAAATTTCAAAGTGCTTTGGATTTTGTGTTAGGACAGACAAACATTCGTATACAGCCGAACCTCTCAATAACGGACACTGACGGGGGAAAGCAAAGTGGCCGCTGTTTGGAGGTGGCCGTTAGAAGGAGGTAGGCAAGTTTCATAGCGAAAAAATATTGTTTTTTTTTTTCCAAACGTCTATTTAAAAATTGTTTATTATTAATAGATTTAAAAATGTTCATAATTGCATAATTACTTAGCCATATGATATGCATCAAGTTTTTCTTAATTATCCCAAAAAAATTATCAAAAACCTACATATTATTGACTTAATTAATAATTTTTATAATAATCATCACATTTATTCATAACATTAACAATTTATGGTAAAATTATCATCATACTATCATCTATTAATAGAAAAATAGAACAAACCTTTCGGCAAGTTTGCTCGATTTGTTTTTTTGCAAAATCTTCCAACACATTTATTTTCCCTTCTAGAGTTAACCACTTTCGTTTGAGAGACATATTGGAAAAAATAATATTGTTCGTCAAAGTAATATTGAAAAATGATTAAATAGTGCAAGATGTATGAACTTTTATAAGAAACTTTAGGAAAAACCAGAAAAAAACAAAAAGGGGATAATTCTTTTTATCCACCGCGTCAAACGAACTTTTAAGAAGAAGGTGGTTGTTGGTGAGAGGTGAAACATATAATCCGTTCCCCAAAATCAGTGCCTGCGGTCGCTATGTAGAGTGTCCGTTAGACGGAGGTTCTTTCATACAGAAAGTGTATAGGGGTAAAACGAGGAAATCCAAAAACTGTCCGTAAATGGAGGTGGCCGCTAGTGAGAGTGTCCTTTATGGGAGGCTCGATTGTATATGGTTTTCTGAAAGTAAAGGGACTCGTATTTTTTAAAAGTTTGGAAGTAAATAAACAAGACAGAGAGGGCTAGAAATACAAAACCAAAATGCAACTAAAAGTTGGACTTGAACTGAAAGCTTAATCTCGTTGTTAGCACAGAAGAGAGTAAATAAGAGTGTATGCGTTCGGAGTTCACAGCAACCAATTATCTTCTACTGTACATAATGAGTATGCCGATTTCCGAGAGCTATCTTTTCTCTTGAGAAACTGGACTGGAGCCTGCGCTGATGATCTTGTAAAACTAACAATCCAATAGAGTTGGCACTCGGTAATTCTTCTTCACAACCTCAACACGTATTCTTCTCAACACTACTTCGCCGCGCGGCAAGTTTTCCATCGAATTCTGAATCAGGTAGAGGAAACTTCATGAAGATAGTTTAGAAATGGAGAGGTTGAAGACGGTAGAAGAGAGAGGAGGTTTAGTAGGGGGTCTCCAGCCCGCTCCGATTGGAATGTAGTTTAAAAAATTACAACCTTGGACAGGATGGCGACTGACGTCACCACTTGATAAGTTTCAAACACTCGCTAGCTCGCTCCATCGCTCTTTTTCAATTTATATTCCCAACTTCAATACAACAGGTTATGTACGGTTACATGTGGTAAAAACGTTTACAGTTTAGTTATTGATTAAAATCTTCTACTCGAACAACCCACCAATATTTAACGGAACTTTACACGATTTTGCTAGAAAAAAAAAAGGGTATAACCTATACTAAACGTCATTTTGAGGTATAAAACTGCTTGAATATAAAACAAGATATGCCAATCGGCAGAAGAGTTACTTTGATAAGTTAGCATTTATTAGGTCATTCAATTCAGTACTGGTGCCTAAAAACCCTAGGGTTGCAACCTTAACTTGTGAATTATTAAGCAGTTTATTACGCAGAAATGAAATTGTCTAATATTGGTAACAAACAGGTTGTCAGAGGACTTCTTAAATTTAGGAAATTTGACGATAAACTAAAAATTATCTTTTCTATACCTTTAAAAATTACTTGTTTATGTAATTTTCAATCCGAATTTTATCTTAAAGCTTGACCTGTTTATCTGCAATGAATCACAAACATAATTCATTTAATCCTTCTTTTCACAGATAGAAATTTCGCGAAATTACATTACCTGAAATGAAACAGAATTTTACGAGTTTAGCCGATTCGCAGCTGGTCGCAAAAGCATTTTTATTTCAAAATTACATATGGAAGTTATTGTTGGGGCAATATGCATAAAAAAAAAGTAGTGCTGCACGACACCGAGACGAGGCGAGACTTTATGCAGTCTCGGTCTCGGTCGCTCAAGTCTCGGTCTCGGTCTCGGTCTCGCCGAGATATCTCGGTCTCGGTTTTTTGAATTTTTGTTAAGTATTAAAAGCGGTTTGCTATTAATAATCTTTTCAAAAAATGTTATTATTTTCGAATAATTATTTTAATTTATATATTGGTAATGAAAATGTGTGTAAAAGAAGACAACTACTTACTCGTACACTTCAATGCATCATATATTACTATTACTGTTATATATCTTCATATAATTTCAAAAAGATGTTAAAAACGCGCCAAATGAAAGACCCAAATAACATATCTGCCTGCTATAACAAGTCGATTCGTGAAATGAAAAATACACCTCCCAACAAACTTCCCGCTCCATTAGTTATGGCTGATGATGAAGATAAAGAATCTGATGATTCACCTTTTGACGACGACTGCATCAATATTTTTGCACCATTTGCTCAAAAATCAGCAAATATCACCGAAGCATGGAAGACAGAAATAATTAATTATACCAAATTAGACCAAGCACCAGTAGACGTTGACATTTTAGAATGGTGGAAAACACTTGAGAATTCCTTCAAAAATTTGTCTAGAATGGCAAAAGATATTTTTAGTATCTGTGCAACTTCAGTGCCATCGGAAAGATTATTTTCGCAAGCTGCGATGATAATGACCAATAGAAGATCTTCTCTAACTTCTGACTCAGTAAAAGCTCTTTTATGTATCAATGCTTGGGCAAAGTGTATCTTAAAAACGAAAATTTGTGGCAATATTTTTTAGGTGCATAGATAGTCTTTTTTTTCAAATTCACTAATTCCAAAATTCTAAAATATAATTCAAATAATATCAAAGTTAGTATTAGATTATTAATAGTGAAATTTATGAATTTGAATGAATGAATGATATGAATAGTGAAATTTAGTGAATTTATGTAAAAATTATGTAATTCGAAGGGGGCCGCCACGGTAGCCGAGCGGTGCGAGATCTGCGAAGCTAATGTGTATTGTGGTATTGGGTTCGATTCCCGGTCTTAGGCCTTGGATTTTATTTAATGGTTAATATGAGAAATTTACAGTAAAGTATGTTTGCTAGTCGCCTCCGTCCGCGACACCTAATTATAATTTTGTAGCTAAAAATTAATATTTGAAAAACCGAGACGAGACCGAGATTTCTCGACGAGATATATATCATGTCTCGATCTCGGTTGCTCAAGTCTCGTCTCGGTCTCGTTTCTCGTGCAGCACTAAAAAAAAAGTAAAACCAAGTAAGCAGCAAAATCGCAATCTATTGCTAAGAAAAGTTACGATTATAGTCCAACTATTGTATATCAGCTTTAAATTTGTGATAACTAAATCTTTAACTGTAAATATTTAAATTACTTTAAAAAAAATTAATTTAAATGCATAAAGTATCGATTACAAATTAATCGATAGAAATCAATTTTGAACTGTCTCTGTTTTATTACCAACATTATAGAAATGACCTTACTCCAATCTTTTAAGTCGTATAATAATTATTCAATCAAATATCATTCGTGCAATAATTTTACTCTGGTAATTTTGTGACGATTATTAACTCGAGTCTGTTTGCATTATACAATCGAATTATATTAGGTAGAAGGCAGTCAGTTAACCTTAAAAAGCACTGGAAAAATTAACAGCACTCATGGATTATTGAAAAAGAATTAATAAAATAATTCTAACAAAACCTAGTGTTTCAGAATAGATTTTTTTGAGTAGCCAAAGGAAACTTTGCAAAAAAGCAAATTAACCTTCAAGTTCGACTTAAAAAAATAATGAAAATAATCGCGTGCAAAATTAGCGAATAAAAACGATTATTTTATATTCTTTACATAAAAAAAAAGAGGTTTAATTAGACAATTTTTGGTCTAATTTAGAAAACCGGAGGCACCATAAAAACTAAAATTAAGATAATCACCAAACTATCACCCAAATTTAAGGGCACCAAAATATTTTTAGGTTAAAAACCGTTAGTTTTCAATAAAAAAAAAATCAAAAATTATGTTTTTTAAAAATATACAGTTTAAACATTTAGCGCATGAAAGTTTAACGTTTTGTTATGTTAAATACAGACCAATTACCCAAACGTTTGCCACGCACAACTCAAAAATACAACTAATGCCCGAACTGTAAAATGAACTCAATTACTTTTCAAAACTGTGTCCATTCTAATTAATGACATAATATGTAAGAAGTATCCAATTTTTTAATGAAATTGTTAAGAAAACAGTTTGAGAGATTAATACTTTATAATCAGCCGAGTACAAAAATAAAATAAAAATTAATAAAATTTGGAATTCTCGTCAATATTTTACAGAGCAGGGTGGGCCCGTACATTACTTTGACATCGCACGTTAGAGGCAAATTAAACTTCAGAACCTTCTGTAAAGAATCCTTCCAATACAGAATATTTTGTGTACTCCGATTTACATATCCATTAACTTGACTTTATAAAGCGTTTGTGTAGCGAGAGGTTCTAATTATCAGGTTTATCACTTGAGCATGACCTACAAATTCTAGGAGCTGGATTATTTGGTGGTACTAGTGGTTCTTCTTTCTATTCTCAGAATTCTCCCAGAAACTTATTTTTGTGGCGCCCTTAAGGTGGTAGCTAGGAGCAGTATTTAGAATTTGGTCTCTAGTCTGGGTTGCACATAACCCAAAATTTGAGAAGTAGTCAGGCATTCTGCTGAGGCAGGGTAGCAAACTCGAACACGGTAAGATCTGGTGGCCAAGGGATAACCTTCTATCTGCGTCCCTTACAGCTAGATTTAGGGCCAGCATGCGTCATGTACGTTATTTCTACTAGTATTAGCTCGTCAAGGTAACATAACTCCTTGCGGTTCTACTCATCTAATCGAGTGTGTTGTTTCGTAACAGTCCGAACGCCCGTACCAACTTTATCTGGTTCATGAGGTGCTCAGGGGACTATAAATGGATATTTCGGTTAAACCCCACCCCAAACAAAAAAACTGCACTATTATTTCTGTTTTTCAGTTGAACAAGAAAAGGTAGAAGAATATCAGTAAAAAAGATCGCAGAAGATAAAGTTTCACACCAGATTTCTTTAAATCTGATAAATTTAGGCCTTAAAAAAATAAGTCACAATTTTAAATTTTTTAGACTAAAAAACGTTTGTTACATATAAATAGTTTTTATAAATCTGTATGCTCAGCATACCAAATCTGTGGTTGGAAGTCGTGACTTAATTTAAATAAAATCTCTTCACAGTACAGAAGAAAGGTTTTCTTATTTACATACAAATGTTCAAGTGAGAACTTCTCCACTACGTACTAACAAAAGGACCAACGTTGCAATATTTTCTATAGTCTGGCTGCTGCGGTCAAACATCAAAATAAAAAAATTAATTGGGAAAAAATTGTCCTAAAAGTGCCTCCTGACAAAGCATATTCTGTAATTCTATCACGATTCCTTAAAAAACGATTTACCAGAGAATCATTTAAACAGATTTTAAAACCAATTAATGTTCTATTTATCTTTTAAATTACGGTTGAAATGTCAAAAATTATTATTAAGTTAAACTGTAGGTTTAGAACTACAGTTTTTAGTTAGAAATGATTCATCTCTACAGAGTAAATTTTTATATTGAATTACTAGATAGTTGAGATCATTAAAAATACTACTAAATGAATCATATCATTCAGAAAATTAAGTAGTCCCAAAATGGCTGCGCTGTACTTACAGACTCTCAAGTTAGCGATCAGGGAAAGAAAGCTAAGTGCAAAGACGGCAAAGATAGTTTGAGCTCTAAATATTTTTGTTTTGCCGACACTGTACTAAAACAATGACCTAAAAATTAATATTGTTTCGAAATAATCTCATTTTCAAAAAATTTTCGATTCCTCAAATGAGAAGTGGTCAAAAATTGATAGATTTACCTAAAACATTTAAAAATTAATAAATAAAAGAGTGGTCAACGAAATGAAACAATGCAGAATTCGTGAAAATGAAATAAAAAAGATCAAACCTAACGGTTGTATTTATCGGAATTTCGCTTACCGCATTCTTTCAATGAATTCGTTGATGACACAGACCTCATAATTATATGGAAGGTTCTTCAAGAAGAGTTGAAGTTGTTCAATAATATGAATTATAAGCCCAAGGATAGAGGAGCAGCTTGGAAAAATGTAATGGTAATACACAGAGGAAATGGCGAATAAGTAGAACAAAGCTACGAAATGGAAGACTCTAAAAATCAAGATATTGCGGGCGAATACAGGAAATGGATTAGCTATGAGGTTAGCATACTGGACCCCCACGCGGAGGTGCCCGGTTCGAATCCAGCTGCTGACCCTTAGATTTTCTCTTCCTAGGAGCTTCTTACAGCTGACTGTCCGGTGATGGACAGTGTTATCTGTAACTTGAGAACACTGTCCGGAGGCCGGCAGTGCACTGAAAAAAGCTCCGGGCGCCAATAACCTTAGATGTTGATGCGCCTTAAATCATAAAAAAAAAAAAAAAAAAATACGGGCGAATGTTCCGATGTAATTAATAATATATTTAACAGAATTTTACTGAAAAAATTTAAATGAAATATTTGTGTAAAGTCTAAAAATTTTTCAGAACTTGTTTCCAATTTAACTGTTCGAGTTGAAATATTTAAATCACGTTTTGCACATGTATTGCAAACTTCAGTCGTTCAGAGTAATGAACAAAGAGCGATGGTTGGCACTTTGTTGTACAACAAGCGGCTTTGATCCACTGCCGGGATATACTTTCCCACGTAAAGTAAGACTACTTTTCTTGCAACAATGTTCTCACTCTTTGTTTATTGAATTGAAAATGTAATAACTAGAATGGACGCGATAAACCGCATATCTTGCATAAAATGTAACAAAAGAATTATTGTCAGGTTCTTAGAATAAAGATATAAAGTCTTTGTCCGAGCGGCGCGCTGCAAAATCAGCATTAAAATAGAATAAAATGGACAAGCATGAAAACTGCTGTGAAAAAGATGCGAGTGAAATAATCTAATGATTTGTAGGTAAATTTGGTAAAAATTCGCGATTTTTTTTCTCAAGAGATGGTAAAATCTGCGTTTGTTGGCATTACAAAAAAATAAGATTTGTCATCTTTCAAAGTATAATATCGTTAAAAA
Source organism: Rhodnius prolixus (assembly GCF_049639745.1). Taxonomy (NCBI): domain Eukaryota; kingdom Metazoa; phylum Arthropoda; class Insecta; order Hemiptera; family Reduviidae; genus Rhodnius; species Rhodnius prolixus. The sequence continues at coordinate 22,584,149 of NW_027411592.1, forward strand.
ATTAATGTTTTTCTGCAACCATGTAGGGAAGTTCTCATTACTCAATTAAAATCAGCTGTGTAATGCCCAACTTCCCACACAAGTGGGGAAAAATTCCCATTAGTGTCACTTTCCGCACAAGTGAGTGGAAAAACTTTATTGTGCTTCCTTGATATAAGAAGTTTTGTTATTAACATAAATATTTTCTGTAAAACTCTAATAAGCTTATTTAAATTTATTTTATTTAAATAATTAAAAAACGAATATTAAAAAATAAAATAAAAATTGAAAGGAATATAGAAATAAAAATAATACTTTAATAAATAATTAGATATTTTTAATTATAACAGTTAAAAAGGTTATAGTGTTACCTTATAGAAATTTAAAATGGATTCTAGTGATTCCTGTTTAGAAAACACTCCTCCATCAATAAAAGAAACAGCAGAAAATGTAATAAGTAATGTAAATACGTAAGTAATGTAAATAATTGTAATATAACAATAAATGTTTATAATAAATAAATTACTTTTTGTAGACTGTAAAAATGAAATTTTTAATTTTTTTAGTTAATAAATCTAATGGTTGCAGAAAAAATATAATATTTAACTCGAGTGTCAAGTATTTTCCTCACACTCGGCAATTTGCACTTGCACGAGCGAGCGAAGCGAGCTCGTGCGTGCAAACCCTGCCTCGCGTGAGGAAAAGTACTACTTTCCACACTTGTTAAATAAATAACTATTTTTTAAGAAAATAAATTGTTGTACTAAAAATGCATTACATAACCAACATTATTACTTTTTTTTATTAGTGAAGGAAAGAAAACCAAAAGATTACCACAAAGTCTATAAAAGGAATGCATTCCAAGATTCAAGGTCTCACAGCATCCGCCCATTCAGCTGCAACCGTGGCAATGAACGCCGATCTTCATAACCCACGATGGAAATAATCTAAATGGTTATTCGTTCATACATTTTTTTAAAAAAAAAACAATTACAGAAATAAAATGAGTGAATTAGTTTAGCTTAAATTTACAAAATTTATTGCAGCCACACGTACAGTGTTAGGCTGTAATTAATTATTCATATTTGTATTTAACGGCAAACAAAAAACGAAAGAGATATCATTTAAGTAAATAACTTAACAGTTCATCCAGGAAATGTTAAAATATTTATGTAAATTTTATGTAAATATTAGCAACTATGGTAGATTGGTGCAAGAATAAAAAAAATGTTCATTTAAACGCTAACATTAATAACCTAAATCTATGGTTTTTCAAATTTATCAAATCTCTATAAATCCTAAATAGAGGGGATTTGAAACAAATCAATTGTTTTCGAAATAGAACACTTACTTCAAAAAAAGAAGGAATTTCAGCGATGTCTACAACTTGACAATGAATGTGTTTTAGTAATTCTTTGAAACAAAACAAATTAGAAATCCCACCTTATGCACTCAAGTTTGTTATCATTGCAAAGTTATTGTTAAGAAGCTACTGATAAGATGTCAAAAATGAGTGATGGTAATTTCCAATCGTTCTAATTTTACTTGTCATACTTTAAAGTGATGGACTTTGGACCCAAGGAATAGAGTGCAATAGAATAGAACGTCTATCAGCTGAAATCTAGCGTCCACCCATTTGCCTTCTTTTTTTTAAAGGAACCATATTGTTGTTAAGCTTTTTTGGGACTTGGTCAGCATCATACTTCATGGCTGACACTAGAGGACAGATCCAACTGTTTGAGTTCTCAAACAATCATGGTATTTTAGTTGAATTATCAAACTGCTTGCAAGTGAAATGGTGGTGCTACAAATACTTGAATGATGGCTTACGCGGAAGATTCTAGGCTACGCCTGCTCCAGATCAAGGAGTTGGTCGCCCCCGAACGATACCGATCGGCTTGCCGTTGCACAATTCTAGCCTATAGTGTAAAACTTACATTAGAAGACCATCTTAATCTTCAAGAACGTTACCACCATTTTAGTCAGCGTTTTCACATAGTTCTTACCAATGCTTTGGTGTCGACGCATGTGCTTTTTACTAAATGACTGGACCATTGTAAACATTCAATCAAGCTCGAACTTTTAAAAACCTTGCAGCAGGAATGTTTGTAGAACGACCAAATGTAATTCGTAAGCTTCATAACTCTGCATCGAATAACCAGTTACATAATGATTCTAGAGTTCTTATGATAGCCATGAAATTTCCAAAGAAGTGAAACAAAACTAAACTGAAAGCATTATTAATTTTCACAATTAAATCACAACTTTTCCCATGAAAATGTTTATTAGAATATTTTCACGTAACTTGCATCAAAGAAATCTGTCTTCTATAACGAATTGAATTTTCATTTGACAAAGATGTAGAAAGTGAATCCCCTCCGCCCCAAGAAGCCTGAGTGAGAATACACGTGCATCCTTGTACGCGTTTTTCCGAATTAACTTTTTCTTTAACTTCTTGCTTAACTTATTTTCCCTATAATATGTAACGTTATACTTAATACAACAGATTACCAAACACTCATACAGTTCGACCAAATACAGAAATACTTCTTTAAAAAATTACCCAAGCTAATTCTCAAAACTCAACCTTAAGTTTTTCCAGTTTATCAAGAACCAAAGAATTAGCCGAAATATGAGGAAGCTGCGGAGAAAGTTTTGCGCGATAAGGACTTTGAAGATTTGTTATATATAGTGCTGCACGAGAAACGAGACAAATCTCGGTCTCGGTCTCGGTACCGAGACCGAGACCGAGACGAGACTTGAGCAACCGAGACCGAGATCGAGACATGATATATATCTCGTCGAGAAATCTCGGTCTCGTCTCGGTTTTTCAAATATTAATTTTTAGCTACAAAATTATAAAATTGTGTTCTTCATTAACAAATAATCATTACGGGTATTGAATTAATTATTAAAAGTTAAGATTTTATTATATATGTTCAATATTACTACATCTATTTGACTTCGAATTACATAAGTAAAGTAAGCAAAGTAAAGTAATCGCCTATTTTTTCAGGCGGGGCTTTACGTCCAACTACCAATTAGGTGTCGCGGACGGAGGCGACTAGCAGACATACTTTACTGTAAATTTCTTCTACTAACCATTAAATAAAATCCAAGGCCTAAGACTGGGAATCGAACCCAGTAACACAATACTCATTAGCTTCGCAGGTCTCGCACTATTTTCGTTTTTAAGATACTCTTTGCCCAAGCATTGATACATAAAAGAGCTTTTACTGAGTCAGAAGTTAGAGAAGATCTTCTATTGGTCATTATCAACGCAGCTTGCGAAAATAATCTTTCCGATGGCACTGAAGTTGCACAGATACTAAAAATATCTTTTGCCATTCTAGACAAATTTTTGAAGGAATTCTCAAGTGTTTTCCACCATTCTAAAATGTCAACGCCTACTGGTGTTTGGTCTAATTTGGTGTAATTAATTATTTCTGTCTTCCATGCTTCGGTGATATTTGCTGATTTTTGAGCAAATGGTGCAAAAATATTGATGCAGTCGTCGTCGTCGTCAAAAAGTAAATCATCAGATTCTTTATCTTCACCAACAGCCATAACTAATAGAGCGGGAAGTTTGTTGGGTGGTGTATTTTTTATTTCACGAATCAACTTGTTATAGCAGGCAGATATGTTATTTGGGTCTTTCATTTGGCGCGTTTTTAACATCTTTTTGAAATTATATAAAGATACAATAGGCAAAAAAAGTAATTGCACACCCTGTTATTTCAAGGTTTCATATAAAAAAAAATTCGCTTTTTTACCCAAATTACGTTTATTTAACTTCTTAAATCAAGCTCTATAAGATGATAAATATAAATATGCAAAAGAGTCAAATAAATTAAGTATAAAGAACATAATGTTATTTTATACTGCAAAAAAAGTATTTGCACAGCTGTAATTTGGGATCTCTTGACATGTAAATAAAACAAATGCCCTAACAAAAGAGGATTAACGTCACCTTTGGTACTGTCTATACTCCCTTTATTAGATTCATTAGTTTTAATTGTGTTTTCAACTAGTGCATTGAGATGGCTCCAAAATCTAGAAAAATTCCTGTGAGTGTGAGACAGGAAGTGCTTATATTACATCGTGCTGGAAACAGTAATAGAGAAATCGGAAATGAAGTAAATTTATCGTTTTTAACAGTGAGGTATATCATTGAAAGAGGAACAACAGAAAATAAACAGCGAACAGGTCGACCAAGAGCCTTAAATGAACGGGATAGGAGGAAGGTCGTCAAAGACGCGCTGAGGAAACCAACTCACAGCGCTCAAAAACTTGCGCATGACGTGGCGTCTTGTTCAGGAAAGACGGTTACACCTCAAACAATAAGAAACGTCCTTCACAATAAAGGCATACGAGGCAGGCGACCCTTAAAAAAGCCATTTATTAGTGAGGTTAATAGGAAAAAACGTCTTGAGTGCGCCAAAGAATTTGTTAAAAAACCTGTTGAATTTCGGGAAAAATTCATTTTTTTCTGATGGAAGCAAGATTGAGGTTTTTAAACCACAAAATATAATAACAATCTGGATAAGAAATAAAACTGGTTTGAATACAAAAAATATATTAAAAACTGTTAAGCATGGAGGAGGAAATATCTTGGTTTGGGGCAGTATGGCTTATTCTGGGGTGGGTAATTTAGAAGTTATTGAGGGCATAATAACAGCTCGGTCTTATTTGGAGGTGTTGCGAGGCAACTTGAAGGCAAGAGCTGTAAAATTAGGTTTGGAGAACGATTTTCATTTCCAGCAGGATAACCATCCAGAACATACGGCCAACATTACAAAAAAATGGCTTCTTTATAATGCCCCAAGAAGATTACTGACCCCACCTCAATCACCAGACCTCAACCCAATTGAAAATCTGTGGCATATTCTGGACAGGAAAGTCCGCCAGACCTCTATTACAAGTAAGGAGCACTTAAGACAAGTGTCAGTTAATTCCTGGAACAATTTATCAGATGAGGTGACAAGAAATTTAGTTGAATCAATGCCAAGGCAGTTACAAGCCGTAATTGAAGCTAAAGGGATGCACACTAAATATTAAGGACAATGCTATGTTTGGTTATGGGTCAACCAAACTATTTTTTGAAATGTTTAACTAGGTGTGCAAATACTTTTTTTGAAGTATAAAATAACATTATGTTCTTTATACTTAATTTATTTGACTCTTTTGCATATTTATATTTATCATCTTATAGTGCTTGATTTAAGAAGTTAAATAAACGTAATTTGGGTAAAAAAGCGAATTTTTTTTTATATGAAACCTTAAAATAACAGGGTGTGCAAATACTTTTTTTGCCTATTGTATATAACAGTAATAGTAACATATGTGATGCATTGAAGTGTAAGTAGTTGTCTTCTTTTACACACATTTTCATTACCAATGTATAAATTAAAATAATTATTAAAAAATAACATTTTTTGAAAAGATTATTAATAGCAAACCGCTTTTAATACTTAAACAAAAATTCAAAAAACCGAGACCGAGATATCTCGGCGAGACCGAGACCGAGATTTGAGCGACCGAGACCGAGATCGAGACTGCATAAAATCTCGCCTCGTCTCGGTCTCGTGCGGCACTAGTTATATAAAAGTGGCAGAGTGCAATTAAACTAAATTTATCAATAAATTTATAACATCAAATGATTTGGTTTGTATGAAAATGTCAAAATCAAATCTTACTATAAGCAATAAATTCCCAAAATGGTGATTGCAAATTTTTAAAACACTATTGATTTAAAGTTTAAACCTCTTTCTCTAAATTTAGATACAGTAATGAGATATTTATTTAACGATTGCCTAAAAAAATCAACTATTTGGCAATGAATCTAGAATTAAAAATATGAATCTAGCGCCAGAAGACTATAGTGAAATCCAAACCAACAAATATTGAACCTTCTAAAGAAAAATTTACTTAGTCATTAAAATTCTTTTTTCATATTAAAATTATCTAAAATGAATTAATTAAATATATTAATTAGAAAGTGTAGTAAACATTTTACTTTCTGTCTAGCGAAATACATTTAAAATCCAATAAATTTTTTATCACCTCGGTTGGAAAATAACAAACCATATTTGTTTGGTTATGTAACTGAATTACGAACAAACAACTGAGAAATTCAAATGAACATGATAATGCTATTTTTATCAAAATCGTAATTACACTTTAATTTTTTACTTTTTTTACAAAATTAAAATTAATGCTGTAGTCTAGTGCAAATCAGTCCTTAACTATTGCTTCCTGTTCAAAACTTCTTCCGGTAATTTTAACGTAAAATTAGTGCTAATCCGCGGTACATCGGTAAAATTCAAGCTGGAAGTATCATTAAAAAAAAACCTGGTTTAATTGATATGATGCACTGAAACTTAAATTAATATTTTGCGACTTAGAATTAGATTTAGAGGTAGAGAAAATCGCGCAAAAATATGAAATTCCAAAATTTTCTAAAAAGAGGTAAAAGATTTTGAATCGAAAGCTTCGTTCAGGTGATGCTGAATTTCTCAGCATTTTGCTTTATTTTCACCCTGTAAGCTATTTTATTCTTAAAAGATAAAACTTATTTGTGCATAAACAATCTTAGTAAGCATTCCTTAAATTCTTAGACGTTAAATGAGAGAAAAGTCAGTGTCAAGAATATTGAGCAGGTCGTACATTTATTTTTATAAGACGCGAAATAACTATATCCATATTCAGATATATGAAAATGATGCGGGTACTGTTTTTTTTGATTATGAAGCGAGGATTTGAAACAGGGGGATCATCAATTCGAATCCCGTGTGTAGCTCCTTTTTTTATTTGTTAGAAAATATGCTAATAATAAATGTTAGTAGTAAAATTTCTGGCAAAATGGCACATTCTTTAATTGGTAGTTGGACATCTAGACCCTGCCAAAAAAAATAGTCGATTACTTATTATATACACCATTGGCTTGCGTACGATTAGACAGCGCCCGCGATAGACGCCAAATGTGCAAATAGTATCACTTTATAATAACATCTTTTTTATACTAACTCAACATTTCATATCAATTTATCATCTCTTTTCGCTAGACCACAAGACTGAACGTTTCGCAAGATTGTATAATACAACTATCTCTAACGGCACACAAGCGTTTTTTGAGGGAACGTTCCGAACGTAGTTAAGCGGTCCGAAAAACAATCACCGAAATAACGAAAAGAAAAGGGTTAACTAAACGGATTAATAAGTCAACGGATGGCATACGGTCGCCGGTTAGAACTAAGTGAGGAGTCCACTAAATCATTGGCACCCTACAACTGCCCCGGGACGAACTAGAAGTCTTAGCGCTAAAAGAGCCACCATTCCCAGGACTATTCTCAAAGAAGGTTAATCGCTTAGGATGGCCTTCATGGCTACTAAGATGTTATGATCACCAGAACGTCATTGGGCAACCAGGCAGAGTTTATACGTCTAACTACCAATTAGGGTCGTCCACGGGGCGGAAGCACATTACTATTAATATTTTTTCTAACAAATAAAAAGTAGCTACACGCAGGATTCGAACCGTGGAGCATGAATATATATTGAAAATAAATATCATGTGTTAATCCCAAAAAATAAAAAATATAGACAAGTGTAAGCAGCAGTCGAATTAGAGTACTTTAATTCACAGCTCAGTACAGTTGCTGGGATTGGTAGTTCGTAGGCCTCTATTCGTCCTTAAGAATAGCCCGTTAAGTCCTGTGTGTTACTAATGTGATATAAATAGCTAATATTTTACAAGAATACATCGGATTACCTAGTATGACGCCATTTACTTGGTTTACAAAGTGAAATCACAAGCTAAGAACAGAATGCCCAGGTTGCTAACAACTAGGATGCTAATCTTTGATTGGGAAAGCAATCTAAAATGCTCAAAAATATCTAAAATAATTTTATTCTTAGATTTCCGTTAGTGAGATATAAGAAGGATTATCTAAAATATTTGTTAATCGACGTCGAATTATAAATTTTATTAATCTTTCTAAAACAGCTAAAGAAAATAATAACTATTTAGTTAAAACCAAATCAAAATAACTACTTTTGGAAAAATATAAATTTATGGTTATCGATAACAACTCGATTGAGAAAGTTATTTATTGAACAGCCGTTAGAATAACATTCGATACTCGTTTACAAGAGAGATAGAAACAGAGGGGTATGTAAGCCCAGAAACACGCAATGGTCGTATATATTTTACCTGTGTTAAAATCTCCTACACAGTAAATTAGATTCTCGTACATTGCTCCTTGTCAGCACATTATCTATTTCTATCTTATAAATAACTATCTCAAGATGTGATCATCACCTTGTGAATTTACTCATTTTTAAATTCTCATGATGACGGAAGAATAATTTTTAACAGACTCTGTATAATATTTGGATTTAGTCCAGCCATTTAATTAGATTCAGATGGAACGCCTCCACAGTCTTATCAGCATCCACTTATTTAAATGGTTGGAACATCTCAATATTATAAATCTATTTTCAAAGCATTTCTACTACTTAGGCGCCTCCGTCCATGACACCATATTAGATAGACGTAAATCCTTCCTGAAAAAATTGGCGTTATTTTACTTTTATTTCTGGAAAACGTTCCAATTTTCTGAATACACATTTAGTTTACTTAACATTTCGCGAATATAAAAGTATTAGTTAGAAGTGTAGCAAAATGCAACAGAGAAATTTAATACAAAAAAGCTAGCATTAGGGCCGGAAAAATGGGAAATTAAATATGTTTATTTGACAAGTGACTCTAGAAAACAAAGACCAAAGATATAAACAAAAAAATAAATTTTACACATTAATAATAATTATTATTAAAATAATAACAACAAAAGAAATATTTTATTATTTTTGATTTACGTATTTCTGAAATTAGAAGATATTTCTTTCCATCAAGCGTACCTATATTATTGATTAATTATTCATAATCAACTCATCTGCCAAGAATTTCCTGTATTGTAGCTAGAATTAGAGTTAGAATATTAGATGGGATGGGACCTACGCCCCACGGCACCGCAGCCACAAGAGACTTATTGTGCCCTCCCCTATGCATCTAGTAGATCAAACCTCCTTTACTAAGGAGGTTGAGGACTTTCCCTACTAGTTCTTTTTCCCTACTAGGTCTCAGCGTTCCAAAGGTTTCATAGCTCAATCTCTCGATAGGAACGCAATCGAACAACAGGTGAGAGGCCGTTTCCTCCTCCTCCTGACATAATCTGCACAACAGTTCCGAGCTGATAAGCCCCACTTTGCGCAGATGCTTTCTGAACCTACCGAGCCTCGTGAATAGGGCTATAATCAGAGAAATCTGATTTCTACCCGAGCACAGGGTGTCTTTGGTTCTTTGCTTACACAGTCAAGGGCATCATAGTCTTGCGGTGTTTAACCCCAGGACACATCACCCAGTTCTTTTCGTGCTCCCTCCAGATCCAATCTCTGAGAGCCGCACGAACCGAACCCCTGGTGATCCCCAGGACAGGCTCCAGGCCGATGAAAGGAGTGTTAGCACCATTCCTGGCCAGATGATCAGCCCTCTCATTCCCTTCAATCCCCCACATGACCCCGCACCCATTCCAGCCGAACTTTGCTGTACCGAGCCAGTAGTACTAGGGCCTTTCTGCATTCCTAGACCAGGGAAGAGGTCATTCTGAAGGATACAAGAGCCTTCAGTGCAGCCTGGCTGTCCGAAAAGATGCAAATCTCCTTATTGCTAGGTTCCATCCGCAGGTTTTCCTCAGCACATGTTTTAATAGCAAAGACCTCGGCCTGGAAGACTGTGGCGTATCTACCAAGAGATCTCTCAATGAGTACCTCGGGTTAAACCCCATACACTCCAGACCGCAGTTCCACAGTCCATCTTGGAGCCATCGGTAAACCAAATGCCTCCACATTCCGATACTGTTCCGTCCAGTTCGCCCTCCATTCAGTTCTTGGTTTAATAAACACTTGAAATGGAGTCTCAAAACTGTATTTCGGACAGATGCTGTCCCCTACCAAGTCAATAACCGGTCCAGGGTCGACCTTCTCCGTAATGCTCATATGGCCAATGAAGGAGCTGATACGCCTCCATTGCCCATTGCATTGTACGCACTTGCCCTTGCCTCCGCCTGAATAACATACTGAAGCGGAGACAACCCCAACAGTACCTCTAGCGCAACAGTCAAGGCACTTCTAAGGGCCCCCGTAATCATCAGGCAGGCCAGTCTCTGCACCCTTGCTATTTGTATTGTAGCTAAGCAGACTGTGCCTTTTTTTAAATAAGCTAGAGCTACCTAGCAATCTTATTCTAAATACTTTCAACACAAAGCATAAACGGAGAGTGTCTTCAATTTAGAATACAAAGAGATCAAACAAAACTTCTATCCTTCCTCTAAGGTATGTAATTCAGACCTGTAACGCGTAATCAAGTTTGTCTGTAGTAAGCAAGATTGAGAGGCGCTGGGCTGTACATATAGCTCTATTCAATTAGTTTTTATATTTATTGAATGAACAAAATGGTTAGTTTATTGCAATTTTTATAAGAGAAGGACTGAGGGGTAATATTATTTAGTATTTTCACTAATTAAATTAGTGATTCATTAATATTTATTCAATAGTATTCTTGTTTTAATATTGATTTTTTTATTAAGATAATTGTATTTGATATTAAAAAAGTAATAATTTATCCAATTAAATGGTGAATACAAAATTGAACTCCATTAATAAAAGCTATTATTAATAAAAGCTATTAAGAAAAGCAATAATTAGTTTATTTAAGTGATGATCGTAACTAAAAAAAGCATCATTTATGACCAATGTTATTTATTAACATATCAAATTACAGCGAGAAATGCAAGGAAACTGAGGTAGATGTCCTGTGACATGCGATAGCTAGGTAGAGCGTCAGTACAATACCGAGTGGAGTGTATCATTACGACGCGCAGATAGAATTCAACTTACGCTCACCGTGACCTCCGGGCTCCAAGCTAATTACGTTCGCCAGTCATTTATTCCATCATTTTTAACGCGCTGTTTCTTAATGAGTCGTTAAACAGCCAAACCAGAAGGGTCCCCACCAGTATAACTTTAGTGGGGAGACACATTTCAGTCGAAATAACAATCTCTTCTAACAGATGCTAATTACTTTTCCCTTCACTTGTATTTATTTTCTAATTCAGCAGACACTGCACTGTCATTTCATTAATGTACAGAATTGAATAAGTAGAATCTAAAATTAATTAAAATAAGCGGTAATTTCTAGCTAGTAAACCCTTGTATTGCAGTAATTTTCAATCAGACATTAAAATTTCTTTGGAAAAAGAAATTATCTTAGTGAGTTTGAACGGGTTTTATGACCTATGTTTCCAGTCAAGTAAATATAGCGGGTGGTGGTGGTCTAGTGGTTATGAGCTTGGCTTTGTAACTGAGTCATCCCCCGTTCGAAAAGATAATAGTAAAGTATGTGTTTCCGCTCCCGTCCACGATACCTAATTGGCAGTTCTAAGTTAAGATGTGCCTGAAAAAAATATAGCCGATTATGTACTTTTACTAGTTAAAACCTTTACTTTCAATTAAGGAAATGTTGAAAAAAAATTCCGTAATTTGGTGCTGATTTACTACTGTCCTGTACTCTATTTTTTAATATGGTGCTCAAAATTGTTGTCCGAACTCTTGGTGCAAGCTCGAATTGCACAACATATATCCAAAATCCGAGTGTTTTCGTTAATGCAAAGACATGCTCTTAATTGCACTTTCTAAAGTGGCGTTAGCTGCAATGGGGAAGTTAAACCGAAAAAAAAAATCTGTTGGTCTAGTAGTTATGAGCGTGGCTTTGTAACAGATATCAAGACACGACTTTATATTTAAAATGTTCTGTATTTATTAATGTAAACTCCTAAATTTTCTTTAAACTTCCAACTTTTGACTCATATTTAATTATTACCAACATTATGCAGTTTTTATCAGTACATTATCCTGAATTGTAACCATCCTGCAGAAGGCTACCCACCAAGCCATCCCCCTAAAACTGCGTTAAGACGGATTTTTCTTAAAGAACGATGAAAAAAAAAAGTTACAAATCAGTGTCTACGTAAATTATGTAAGAAGTTTACTTGAAAAGCGTAGAAGCCATTTTCAAGAAAGTAAACAATCCATTGAGGCATTTCCGGAAAAGAGAAATTTCCTTCAAGCTCGATTTTAGCAACTCATATTAGCCTCCCTTAAAAGTACACAAGAATAGGGCTGTACGAAAAAGGCACACTTAGTGCGAACCTGTTTTCCCAAAACAATTAGACAACAAATTTGAGGAAAATCGCGAATCATTTTCGAGAAAATCTCAAAAAGAAAACACACAAGTTGTGGTACTTCCGGTAACCTGACCGGTTGAAAAATAAAAACTGACCTTATACGAGGGTTGTTTAAAAAGTCCGTGCAAAGTCAGAGAGATAGCACTACTGGCGCGTATCGTGGTTATGTTTAGTTAGTAGCATCTCTTGGAAGAACACACACCAAGTTTCAGCCAGATCGGTCCACTTCTTTGTGTTTGGCATTCGTTTGAATCGAGGAAGTCGAGTGATTTTCAAAAAATGACGAAAAAGAATTTCGTGTGTTGATTAAACACTACTTTATGAAAGGCAAAACGCCTCAGGAGACTAAAGAGAAGCTTGATAAACATTATGGTGACTCTGCACCTTCGATTAGAACAGTTTATAAGTGGTTTCAAAATTTTCGGAGTGGCCATATGAGCACAAGTGACGCTGAACGTTCTGGACGCCCTGTTGAGGTTACTACTCCAGAAATCATTGATAAAATCCAGGTGATGGATGACAGAAGAGTGAAGGTGCGTGAGATTGCTAGTGCTGTGGGCATCTCGAATGAACGGGTACATAATATTTTGCATCAACATTTGGACATGACAAAGCTATCCGCAAGATGGGTGCCGCGATTGCTCACGCTTGACCAAAAACGAAATCGTGTGAAGTGTTGCAAGGACGGTTTGCAGCTGTTCCAGGACTTTAAGCGTCATTTCGTCACTGTGGATGAGACATGGATACATCACTACACTCCTGAGACCAAAGAACAATCTAAACAATGGGTTACCAAGGGGGAATCTGCGCCAAAATAGGCGAAGACCGTTCCTTCGGCCGGAAAGATTATGGCGACTGTTTTTTGGGATTCGCAAGGAATAATCCTCATCGACTATCTGAAAAAGGGTAAAACTATTACAGGTGCATATTATTCATCGTAATTGGACCGTTTGAAAACCGAGCTGCAAGAAAAACGCCCACGATTGGCCCACAAAAAAGTCCTTTTCCATCACGACAACGCACCAGCTCACACCTCAGCAGTTGTGGTCGCAAAATTAATGGAAATAGGGTTCCAACTCGTTTCGCATCCCCCCTATTCTCCAGACTTGGCTCCCTCGGACTACTATTTGTTCCCCAATATGAAGAAATGGCTGGCGGGAAAAAGATTTTATTCAAACGAGGAGGTGATTGCAGAAACGAATGGCTATTTTTCAGACTTGCACAAATCCTATTATTCGGAAGGGATCAACAAACTAGAGCAGCGTTGGACGAAGTGTATAAGCCTAAAAGGAGACTATGTTGAAAAATAAAAAAGGTTTACCCCAAAAAATTAAGTAGTTTTTATTTTTGCACGGACTTTTCAAACGACCCTCGTAAACTCCAAAAATAAATTGAGCAAGGTGGTTTAATAATATTAACACTTGAAATTAATACAGTAATTATATCCATCTAAAATCACGCATTTTTAGTGGGTAGACCCTGGGTTTTCCAACGTTAACTTTCAAGAAATTCCAAACAAAATAATAAATTATTAGATTATTATTATTATAATTATTAATTATTATTAAATTATTAAAAATAATAATTAATAACTGAAATAAATCTGAGTTTAACCTTTAGTCTTTCTTTATATAATTAAAATAAATCGCGTAAACTTTCTTATTTAAGTTGCTAGACAGGAAGAATGGGACACACTTCTAGGCAAGAACTAGATCCTGACAAGGCGGAGGAGGACCTGCTAGCATGACAAATGATCCTTCCACTTTGAACTATTCAAAGTTGAGGAGTGAAACCTTAAAATAAGTAATACCATCCCTCTGCCGCCTCATCCATTGTCACTTTCCTAAACAACCGCAGCAATTAATAGTTTGACATTTTTTTTAAATTCACATTTATCAATCAACCAACTGGGGATGATAAATGTTGCCCTTTTTTTTTTAAAAAAAAAAATATATATATATATAAATCTAAGAATTTCTATATTGTTTACAACAATATATCTGAACGGTTATTTATGAGCGACATTTAGTCTTATATAACTTTGTTTACATAACATTTTCCCTGCTAATATTAAAAAGAAATCTTTTTAAATGTAATAGAATTATTCTTTATGCGGTTTTGTTCAATCTCAAAATGTTAAGTGCATGCTTTGTGGATATATTATTTATACTCACAAACACACAATTTATGCCATTTCATCTAATGCCTAGTAATGTTATAGTAATGAATAAATTGTCTAAAATGCTAGTTACTACGTCTATTATTTGCTCTTAACTTAAACATGAAGCAGGTTATTAAGTAAGCTTTACAAGAAATGCCTCGGTATACGCATTAAATTGGGAGAATAGGGAGCGATGGCAATGTGAAGGAACAATTCTGTGAATGTTGGAGGATGTCGCGGTTCCTCATGTCCAGGTTGTCTCAGGAGCGTTTTGACTGAGTTAGTTCGTCCACAGCAGATAAAGTATAGTTATTTATTTAACAAGTGCGGAAAGTAGTACTTTTCCTCACACGAGGCAGGGTTTGCACACACGAGCGAGCGAAGCGAGGCAAGTGCAAATTGCCGAGTGTGAGGAAAATACTTTACACTCGAGTTAAATATTATATTTTTTCTGCAACCATTAGGGTTATTAACTAAAAAAAAAACTAAACAGGAATCACTAGAATCTATTTTAAATTTCTATAAGGTAACACTATAACCTTTTTAACTGTTATAATTAAAAATATCTAATTATTTATTAAAATATTATTTTTATTTCTATATTCCTTTCAATTTTTATTTTATTTTTTAATATTCGTTTTTTAATTATTTAGTTACGTTAAATAAGCTTATTAAAGTTTTACAGAAAATATTTAATAACAATACTTCTTTTATCAAGGAAGCACAATAAAGTTTTTCCACTCACTAGTGAGGAAAGTGACACTAATGGGAATTTTTCCCCACTTGTGTGGGAAGTTGGGCATTACACAGCTGATTTTAATTGAGTAATGAGAACTTCCCTACATGGTTGCAGAAAAACAGTATTTACATTATGTTAGTTTTGTTATGTACAGGCTAGTTACTCGTAAATATTATTTATTTGTTAGATTTTACAATTGTTCACCATATAAAGTGAAGTAAAGTATCTATTTTAAAGTAAGAAACCTATTTTTTTCAGGCGGGGCTCAATGTCCAACTGCCAATTGTGTATCGTGGGAGGATTTTTCACCAAATATGTAAGATCGATATATAATTTCATAAAATTACATTTTTGCAATATACTTATTTGTAAAGGAGTAAAATTATTCACATTGCATTAACTGCCAAACTAGCTAACGAATAAAATGCCACGCTTGCACATACTGCAACATACTTGCATAGTAATAAGTACACAATCAAATTTTGCAGTGTCCATCAATCGTGTTTGGACTAAGAACCAGAAAAGCGACAGTTTGCTGGTGATAAGAGCACACAGTTTCCACCAAAAGAAACTCCCAAGTGGTACAGTTCACTATTGTACACTGGCACTTACTTCATTTATAAGATCGCGTGGCCACCTGCGCTTCAACCGCCTGGGAGGATTTCCTGGGAGAGTAGTAAGTTGGGATACTAGTGAATCAGGATGTGAGGTGATTGATGTGTGAAATTTAATGTAACGGGATCTTATAGCTTCCCGGAAAGGACCAAGGAAATCTCGGTGCAAGGTAGAGTTTGATAATAGTAAGGAGCATTTGCGATTCGATGGAGTGTTTTTGACTGGAAGGATTGGATTTTGTAGATATTGGAAGCTTTGGCTGAGCCCCAAAGTTCCATTCCATAAGTCCAGGCAGGTTTCAGTATCATGTTGTGTAGATAAGTCGTTTATTGTGTAGAAATGGTTAAAAATAAGAACGGGAACCAATTAAAATTAATCTTTAGCATTACGTCCATCAACAGGATGATAAAATTAAGAAATTACAAAAGATTAAAACGAAGAGCGAATCATTTCCGGCTGGCTAGCATATCTCGCAAGTAAAGGAAATTGGCTCATTTCAAGTGCGAGCAGTTCAACGACCACGTGTACAAGAAAAAAAAAAAAGAAGATCTTTTATTGAAGATGGTAGAGGCCGTGTTATTATTGCCTTCATTTTATTTTGTAATTTAGATTTTCTATATATACGAATCGGTTGGTAGACGTGACTTTCCCATCCATACCTTCCTGCCCCTGATTGGTAGAAGCATTGAAACCTCTTTTGTGACAAGTGAAAGAAAAACTCTACGAAAAGGAAATTAAAAATTAAATAAAATTGATCAGATGACCAGAAATTGAGTATTCAATCAGCTCATTAGTCCAGAAGCTGTTCTTGCTATTAACAAAGGCTTTGGAGAGAACCACAACATATCTTGGAAAGCTGTTCCAGGTATTTGTGTAAAATAAGAACCAAGGAGACCCTTAAACTAGGTAGGAATAAGATTATTCTGATAACTGTTCTCATTCCAGGGCATGGCAGATTCAAAGGGTGGGATTATTTATACCACAGATATTATTATATAGGTGTAGATTATGAAAAGAAGAGAGGGTTACGGCTTCTCATACTCTGTTTGACCGCAAAGCTGTCGCGAGGTTGCGATATGAAATATTTGACACTTTGCAACCAGATGAGATCATATCACCACAAAAACTATTAAGTTAGATCCGGGACGACCTAGTAAGAAGAGAAGGATTTACCAGCTAGATTAGCTAGAGGATGATACAGTTAGCTTCTTGGCTGTAGTGCTAAGGAAAAGGATCCATCCCTGGACTTAATAATAGCATTAAAGTATTACACCCTTAGATCTTCAAGTTTTAACGTAACTCGCGTACATCAAATTGCACATGGAAACTAGGCCATCGTCTAGGAAGAGAAAAGGAACCATAGTTCGTAACTTGGTCATGAATTGTTTGTCTAGTCCATCAAATAACTTAGTCATTTGTTCTTTTCTGCCGAAATGTAGACCTGCTACATTCTAAGTCCGGTAATTGTGCTTTCACAATCCCTCTTCCTAAAGAATAAAGACCTGCTATATAGCAGCACCAATGTAGAAGATTCCGGATCAATTTGGGGTAAAAACCAGTTTTTTTATTGGATTTAGGGGACTTTAAAACGGATATTTCGGGAGAAAATTAGAAATAGACAATTTGACACGAACGCTAATATTACAGTAAGAGAATTTAAAAATTTTACAAGAAAAAAGCAAAATATAAAATGAATTTGATTAGAGGTGAATTAATTTCAAGTAACCATTATTTTACCCAATAAGAAATGAACACAAATTTAGGGTCCAAAATATTGAAAACAAAATTTATTTTCTACTTAAAAGTTGAGCCAAACACATTAAAAAGTCTAAAACAAATAAAACGATCGTAAATGTTGCTGCTTAAATTTGTAATTTATCAAAACATAAATTTGCCAAAATAAAAAAAAAGTCAAAATGAATATTTAGAAATATTTGCATAATAAAATATTATACCTAAACTCGTTTTAATAAAATATGTACAGCCACTTTTCGACAGAGGATGGCCAAAACTTGTGTTTTTTTGTCTTTTATGACATCAATCTGGTCGCGTCTCAACCACCAAACTCTTCATCTCACTCCCCCTTAAAATGAGACGTATGATTGCAATGTGTCTGTCGCAAATGGTGACTCCAACCGAGCTCTGGATCTGACTGGTTTGGACTACATAGTGACGTGTGGGTGCCCGAGCGCGACCACACATCACTGTACCAAAGCGGCCATAAAAGTGGAAAGGTCAAGAAACTTGGAGGCTGGCTCACGATCACAGTGGCCGCTGCTCCATTCATCTCCATCTCCTCCAGCTTGATGGCCCTTGCGCACTCTCACCCTCCCACCAAACAGAGGCGAACTCATTTCTATTCCTGCCACATGTTCCACTCCGCCTCCTACATCCAACTTCACAATATATCTTTCTTTAGAACCGGAAGTTTTTTATACCAACTAACTTTAGAATCAAACTGACTTTGAGAGGGGAAACAGAGAGTGAGAGAGATTTCCGTCTGGTAGGCTCTCATTGAAAGAACTCTGCATGGAGGCCGGAAGTGCCCTGGGAAAAGTTCTGGGCGCCCATCATCTCAGATACTGGCGTGTCTTTACCCAAAAATAACTAAGTGATACTCCGCGTATAATCCTATACATGACTGGAAATATTTTCTACAATATCTCACAAATTTCCACAATAATCGTCCTGAACTAAATAAAGATGTTGTAAGGGAGTCTGAATTTCTCCAATTCTTTGACGCAACTATCGGTTAGTCCAATTTTTCTAAACTGCTACTCATGGACAATTAAAATCATCCTAACTTTAAACTACCATTTATAATATTAATGGAAATGAATATTATCTTTTTTTAACCAGTTAAGCGCGGAATTTAATTTTCATTGTCTGATTTTAATTCCAGTGTGCAGAATTAAAATCAGACAATGGCGTGTATACACGTCGAACGCAGGGGGCAAAACAACCAATAGTTATTTATTTAACAAGTGCGGAAAGTAGTACTTTTCCTCACACAGGGTTTGCACACACGAGCGAGCTAAGCGAGGCGAGTGCAAGTGCAAATTGCCGAGTGTGAGGAAAATACTTTACACTCGAGTTAAATATTATATTTTTTCTGCAACCATTAGGGTTATTAACTAAAAAAAAAACTAAACAGGAATCACTAGAATCCATTTTAAATTTCTATAAGGTAATACTATAACCTTTTTAACTGTTATAATTAAAAATATCTAATTATTTATTAAAGTATTATTTTTATTTCTATATTCCTTTCAATTTTTATTTAATTTTTTAATATTCGTTTTTTAATTATTTAGATAAAATAAATTTAAATAAGCTTATTAAAGTTTTACAAAAAAGATTTATTTTTGAACTAGAAAATATTTAATAACAAAACTTCTTGTATCAAGGAAGCACAATAAAGTTTTTCCACTCACTTGTGCGGAAAGTGACCCTAATGGGAATTTTTCCCCACTAGTGAGGGAAGTTGGGCATTATACAGCTGATTTTAATTGAGTAATGAGAACATTCCTACATGGTTGCAGAAAAAAAGTTTATTACAACATCGTAATAGTCACTGCAAGCACTTTCTCTGCAATTTCTGGGACTTGAGATTACAGAGCATTCTGTGCCTAAAAACTCCTTCGCAGCCCCTTTTTTGGGTGGAAATTAGACAATTAGACACAATCACTATATTTCCTATTACAGTAAGAGGAAATAAAAATTTGACGAAAAGAAAAAAGCAAAATATAAAATGAATTTGTTTAGAGGTGAAATTTCAAGTAATTACTCCGTCGCCGTTAGTCCAAAACTCCAATTGGAGCCCCCTGTTGGTCTGGTTCAAAAAATATGACCATCAATCAATACTTTATTTTTTGTTGGCTTTTAAATCACCTATTTCAAAAATAAATAAATAAATAACTGTTTAGTGCAATAATAGTTGAACTGTAATCATTTTTATTATACTTTATTACCGTATATAAAAACTTCAACCACAAGCAACTTACATATGTAGTAATTAAAGTGATCTATTGAAAAAAAAAAAAAAATCACAGATCGATTGTCAACTACCTTGAACTGATCGTTTAAATTATTACTATTAACATTTGTAAAGACGAGGAAAAAAAATGAATTCAAACGAATCCATGTTTTTATCTAATTAATAACACGCAAAATGGCAGCTATATTAAAAGTCAAGGATATACCATTAGTTATTAATTTAATAATATCTTGTGTTTGTAAAAATTACTTCATGTAATGAAAAAAAAGTTTTCAAAAAAATTGATTTGTTTACATAATAGTGATATCAGTATTTTTGGTCTTTAATTACTTATAGGCGCGTCATCGCTTTCTTTAAAGATCGTCAAAACCTCACGGAGCATCTTTAGTGCATTGCTAGAGCAGTGCTCTTTCTTCACAGGCAACCCTTAAAAATTAAATCAAGACTTTTAATTTTATTTAAAAAGTGAAATGAATGTTCAGAGAGGAACAAAATTCCATCTGCCACGAGAGTCGTTTGAAAAGTCCGTGCAAAGTCAGAGAGATAGCACCACTGGCGCGTATCGAGGTTATGTTTAGTTAGTAGCATCTCTTGGAAGAACACACACCAAGTTTCAGCCAGATCGGTCTATTTCTTTGTGTTTGGCATTCGTTTGAATCGAGGAAGTCGAGTGATTTTCAAAAAATGGACGAAAAAGAATTTCGTGTGCTGATTAAACACTACTTTATAAAAGGCAAAACGCCTCAGGAGACTAAAGAGAAGCTTGATAAACATTATGGTGACTCTGCACCTTCGATTAGAACAGTTTATAAGTGGTTTCAAAATTTTCGGAGTGGCCATATGGGCACAAGTGACGCTGAACGTTCTGGACGCCCTGTTGAGGTTACTACTCCAGAAATCATTGATAAAATCCATAATATGGTGATGGATGACAGAAGAGTGAAGGCGCGTGAGATTGCTAGTGCAGTGGGCATCTCGAATGAACGGGTACATAATATTTTGCATCAACATTTGGACATGACAAAGCTATCCGCAAGATGGGTGCCGCGATTGCTCACGCTTGACCAAAAACGAAATCGTGTGAAGTGTTGCAAGGACGGTTTGCAGCTGTTCCAGAAGAATCCGCAGGACTTTAAGCGTCGTTTCGTCACTGTGGATGAAACATGGATACATCACTACACTCCTGAGACCAAAGAACAATCTAAACAATGGGTTACCAAGGGGGAATCTGCGCCAAAAAAGGCGAAGACCGTTCCTTCGGCCGGAAAGTTTATGGCGACTGTCTTTTGGGATTCGCAAGGAATAATCCTCATCGACTATCTGGAAAAGGGTAAAACTATTACAGGTGCATATTATTCATCGTTATTGGACCGTTTGAAAACCGAGCTGCAAGAAAAACGCCCACGATTGGCCCACAAAAAAGTCCTTTTCCATCACGACAACGCACCAGCTCACACCTCAGCAGTTGTGGTCGCAAAATTAATGGAAATAGGGTTCCAACTCGTTTCACATCCCCCCTATTCTCCAGACTTGGCTCCCTCGGACTACTATTTGTTCCCCAATATGAAGAAATGGCTGGCGGGAAAAAGATTTTATTCAAACGAGGAGGTGATTGCAGAAACGAATGGCTATTTTTCAGACTTGGACAAATCCTATTATTCGGAAGGGATCAACAAACTAGAGCAGCGTTGGACGAAGTGTATAAGCCTAAAAGGAGACTATGTTGAAAAATAAAAAAGGTTTACCCCAAAAAATTAGGTAGTTTTTATTTTTGCACGGACTTTTCAAACGACCCTGGTATTTCATTTTAAGAAAAACATTAACATTAAAAATAACAACAGTAAAGATGCTGATTTTGCAGGGTAATTATTCATAGATTATTTGCTGTTAGATTTTCGACAGTAAAAATTAAAATTAAAAAAAGAAAAACTCTGAAAACGTTTCAAAAATAATTCCTACTTTCATTATAATACCTACTCTCAAGTTTTAAAAATTAAATTTGAGGCAAGTATTGAGCACGCTATACCAGAAATTGAAAGAGAAATATTGAGATGGTATCGAAACAACCCCTAAACAGTATTTACTAGGGCGCCACGGTAGCCGAGCGGTTAGAGGCGAGACCTCCGAAGCAAATGTGTATTATTACTGGGTTCAATTCCCGGTCTTAGGCCTTGGATTTTATTTAATGGTTAATAAAAGAAATTTACAGTAAAGTATGTTTGCTAGTCGCCTCCGTTCACGACACCTAATTGGTAGTTGGACGTTAAGCCCCGCCTGAAAAAATAGGCGATTACTTTACTTTTTACTTTACAGTATTCACTATTTAGAAAATGCTAGGTTTCTTTTTTTACTTATAATCAATAAAAAACTGTGCGATACATCAGTCAAATCCAAACGTTTGTACCACAGAATAAGGCCACAGATAAAGGTGTCTCAGGGGTGAAAAATTATTTAATATTTCCAATAGGGAAGGGATTAGCTATGAGGTTAGCATACTGGACTCCCACGCGGAGGTCCCGGGTTCGAATCCAGCAGCTGACCCTTAGATTTTTTCTTCCTAGGAGCTTCTTACAGCTCACTGTCCGGTGATGGACAGTGTTGTTTGCAACGAGAGAACACTGTCCGGAGGCTGGCAGTGCACTGGAAAAAGCTCCGGGCGCTAATAACCTCAGATGTTGATGCGCCAAAAAAAAAAAAAATATTTCCAGTAAAATTTATTTGTGACCCCGAAAACATATTTCAGATTAACTAAATATTAATATTGTTTTGGAGTGCGTAGGAAATTTTAGACATCACTACGGGTGGTGAAAAACACATTTAAACCATTAGAAAGTCACCGTTTGGGTTAAAATGTTGCACAGTTAGGTCTTTTCGCCTATAAAAGTCTAATACTTTCTGTTCAACTATAGTAATTACAACAAGAGATGTAGATACTTAGACGCATCTTGAGGATCTCTTGGGTCGCTAGGGTATTCAACTGCGAAGTACTCTTGCAAGACCAAATACTCAACGGGAACTGCTACCCACCATCAAAAGTAGGAAGGCGTATACCTAGGCCATATCTTGAGGAATGAGAAGTACTGTCTTCTCCAGCTGATTATGAAGGGAAGATTTGAGGGACGTCGTGGTGTGAGGTGGTAGAATTCCAACAAATGCAAGTTTTATAAAAATGAATTCAAAAAAACAACAGTAAAAATACCTCTTCTCATAAAGAACCAAGAAAAGAAGGTATTTATGATCTGTCCTAAAATGCTGACAGCAGTCTGCACCTTGGTAATAAAATTTATGGGCTATATCTTTGAAATTATATCTCGACAAAGAACAAACATTTTTGCAAATAATACCATCTTAGAGATATGAAATAATATTTAATACAAATTATAATGCATTAACAAACAAAATAAAAAAAGTTAACATTCTATTATATTTTAATTACATAACTCTTTCATTTATTCTAACTAAAATACTAACACAACGTTGTTAAGAATACTTTCCAAAGTTACAAGTTAGTTATGCAAATTAAGTAGTACGCTGATACGAACTTACACATGTCTTTAAACGATGGTCACGACAGTTTGAACATGTCTGATATTTGCTTTCATTTGCACTCTGTTACAAATTAAGACATAACCGATAATGTTTACATAAATTACCGAACTAATAAATCTAGTTAACTTTCATTGCGGTTACATCAATGCTGACAGTGTCAGGATTGGCAGAGACAATCCATCGGATAATCCACATTGTAGAAACATCTATTTTTACATTCTCCTGGCGTTGAGCAAGGAGCGAAATAATTATACAATTTTAGGAACTGAACTTTCAAATTGGAAATAAATGTTCTGAAATCTGGTATCAAATCTAGGTATCGAAATTCATCCAGGGAAGGACACGGTAAGATATAATTTTATACAAATTTTTACTGGTTATTCTAGGTTGAAAATAAGTCGACATGTGTCTGACCGTTCGTCTGTATGGGCCTTACCAAAATAATCCTCGCCTAAGAACCCATTATAATGAAATTTTGTAGGAGTATCTCTACATGACGATAAGATGAGACCTGAAAAGGGATTTTTCAAAATTAGTCCCAGGATAGCCGGAATTAAACATCGATACTGTTGATAAATGATAATCCGAAACCTGACAGAAACGTTTGAGCTTCGACGAATAAAATCAACGATGTTATCTAGCGGTCCCAACTACATTTTCTACAGATTTATTGATAGACACTAATAAGAGTAATTATTTGAATTTAATATTAGTAATTAGTAATACCGAACTATCTGATAGTTTTCTAATTTTCGATTCAATTAGGAGAGTAAAAATATTTTTCTCTATTACGCGAAGTTTGTCCCTATATCAAGAAGTTAATTTAGAATGTAAAAAGATTCCTTCTGGCTTACAGAACTGGGGTGCCAATTTAGACATTTTGCTTAGTTCATATTTTAAATACAAAATGTATTTTATTGATTCAGACATTAATAATATATCAAACGAATAATATTTATGTGTCAGTGTGTATAAAGTAGATAACGTATTAGATAATTCCCTTGAGAACATCAACGAATTTACAAACACTTAAAAACAGAAGAAATGTATAATAATATTTATAAATTATGATTGCAATAGTCAAGCAATCAAGTTATCTTTAATATTTGAAAACAAAAGATAAAGAATAATGATTGGTTTAATAAAATATAGCAAATAATAAAAAGTAATTAAATATATGCAACACTAGGCTTCATTAACAGGTGAGGTTTACATTTTTTTATATATTTACTTAATGAAAGTGAATAAAGTTGTTATAAATGTGAAATTGTCCTTGTACACATGGCCACACCCAATCATGATAACTATAACCATGTTGTACGTAATCACGGCGTCATTATGGCTGCTTTTCGCCTTAACTACGGTGTTTGCTTCACTAAGTTTCTATTTCAACATAAATTTTACACTTATTTCTGTGATCAGTCTTCCGTTTACTTTCAAATAGATACCAAATTTCTTAGCAGCTAAAATAACCTTCAAACATTACAGTCTTCAAAGATACTGGAATTAAAAAGGCGAAACTAAAAGGGGAAACCTAAAACTTACAAACAAACTTACAAATCAGTAAGTGCTGCAGTCAGTTGCATCTCTTACTACAGTAACAGCAAAGTGGGGAAACAAGAAATACAAATATAATATTTCGAGAATCTGAATCAAAACGAGAACCGTCCTCTAGCAATATTGTAAAACTAATTCAGCGCCATTTTAATGAGTTCATTGCCAATTTCAGTCAAACGTGAATACTAATTTTTTTGCTAAACTTACGACCCTAGGGGCAAAGTTATCTTCAGGACTTATGCTTAATAACGATTATAGAGTAGCTAAATATCCCGGACAGACAACACACCAACCTTTGATGTTAAAAATGTAAAAAATATTATAATTGTTAATGTACGAGTATAAGCCCTGAAGATGATCTAGTCCCTAGGTCGAAATCATGGCAAAAAATAAATATAAAAATTATGACTGAAGATGACAATAATTTTTCCTAATTTTTGATTTATGAATCAGTCAACAAAAAACTATGAACAATATTGTACAATAATTAATACCATTCAATGATCTATAGTCTGAGCAGAAACGTTATCGCCCTTCCAATTTCGCATGTAGCAACAATCTAAAGAAAATTTGACCCTTACATTGTTGTGGTTAAAGGGCATAAATTTCCCCTGCTGTTTTGTTCACGTCCATTTTCTTACTGCACATTGTCAAATTTTCTACTTTAAATAAAAAACTATAATAATGACAAAGAAATATAAATCATTCACAAAAAAAATAAGAGTATAAATGAAACAATAAATAATCTATTAGACAAATATCAAATGATGCAAGTGAAACACGAAGGTAAACCAAAGTGCACAATAGCCAGTCAGTTGCAGTTTGTCAGCTACTTATCTTTCTGATAACTGTCAACCTAATCCGTGACCAAGATGTTATCAGTTTCAACTTGCCAACTAAGGTTAAAGATATATCAAGTTAAATATCCCTATGTACTTGATATTCCCTTTTAATTCTCGTAAATCGTACGGTGGTAAAAGTGTCCACTATATTTTAATTTTAAATAACCCTGTTGCCAAGAACATATATGAGGAAAAAAAAGTTATAATATTTCATTCAAGTAAATAATAATAATAATTTACCAATTAAAAATTAATTTAAAAAATTTTACAAACATCAAGAAGTACATTATCTGTCACTGCCACCACTAATCTCAAGGTACTAATTTTAATTTCTCACTTATACCTCAGAATTTTCTAAAACGAACTTTCCCACAGAATTTAGTGAACAAAAGTTTCAGAGCTTTTCACGAAGTTTAGGGAAAATCGTAGGGAAAGAATCCTAGCACATTGGAAAACCTCGGTTAAGTTATATGCAGGAAGTTTTGGAATTTTCTACTATCTAGGATTTATGGCTACCCACCCA
Source organism: Rhodnius prolixus (assembly GCF_049639745.1). Lineage (NCBI taxonomy): Eukaryota > Metazoa > Arthropoda > Insecta > Hemiptera > Reduviidae > Rhodnius > Rhodnius prolixus. The sequence goes on from NW_027411592.1 coordinate 22,610,413, forward strand.
TTTTAACGTCCTTTATAGAATGTAAGTCACTGAACCAAACATTGTAATGAAATATTGTCTTAGAGGAAGAAGGCCCATTTCCCTTTATCTAATAAGTTCAATTATACGAATTATTCCCGAAAAAAACGTTTTAAATAAAAACTGAAGACCAACCTGATTACAAACTTAGAATATTATAGAATTTTCCATTTTTTATGTTAATCATACACATTATAATATAATATATTATATCATAATATAATAAATTATTATATATATAATAATATAACGAAGAATTTGTAAAAACCTCTTTTCTGACTTTTAAGCCCTTTAAAACGGATATTTCCGGCGGAAAGAAACCCAAAATAGAAAATCTACAAAAACATTGAGCAATGATACAAACACATTAAACAGGAAAAACTTTTTCCCAGAAATTCTATTCTGTGAGAGAAGGTGGACAGGTAGATTCCTTTTAAGTGGAAAAAATTAAATAAGACTCATACGTTTTAAAAAGGAAATTTGGGAGTTGAAACATTCAAAATAGTAGAGAAGTTCAGTGGTTAAATTCCAACGCGGGGATCCTAGGTTCGAAACCCGGCTGTTGGCCCTTAGATTTTCTCATTGTAGGAGTTTCTCACAGCTCAATGTCCGGTGATGGACAGTGTTGACTATACGGAGGCCGGCAGGGCACTGAAAAAAAGCTCCGGACGCCAATGATCTCAGACGCTGACGGGCCTTAAATTTAACAAGAAAAAACAATAGTTAGAGTAGCTCGTGGGGGTGTCCATACCAGACTTTTTAATTACTGAGATTCTAATTAAATTATTGCCAAAGCGAATACTTAATGGAACTCAATTTTTTTTTTAGCTCACAACCGCCGCCTCTCAAGCAGACAATTCGTTAAAATTGTTCTTTAACATTTGATATGAATGCTACAAGTATACTTTCTCCAGCGCCAATAGAAAAGACAGAAAAAGGACACTGAACACATCTCGATCGCATACCTTAAACATATTAGGCACATCCAAAATGCGTGAGACGGGCCAGTCCAACTTGGACCAGTTCACCTTGGCGCCGGTCAAAGTAGTCAGGCAACAAACTGCGACCGCATATCAACATTAGATTGTGAACTTTTTAAAAAATTTTTTTGTAGCATCCATTAACTTTTCCATTGTCCAGTTTATTTATTTTCTGTTTTGTAATTTATTTTCATGAAAAGAAGGATTATAAAATTTTATTACAATAATCTGCTGTATTAACAATAATTATTTTCTTCAAGTAATATTTTAGGTTAATTTAAATCCGGCACTGATATATTTAGAATTTTAGAAAGCTTATTTATATTCGCTGTTAGAGTGGAAAGCTGCGTTTTGGTTATATAAATATATATTAGACACAGAAACTGTAATCAAAACTTAGTAAGCACTGGAAGATTGCATTAACACATTGTTTTTGTAAGAAATGTGTCAATAACTTAGACTTCTGCAACATTTTGTATTTGCATTTTGCTGCTAACGTCCACAGGCACTAGCAGATTAATTTTTTGCTTTCTTAAAACATTATTTTCTGATTTTTAAAGTAAACTATTGCTTTATAAAAAGTGCAATACACTTGGGTAAAGAATGTCAAAAATATTATTAAAACTTTCTTGTATCTACTTTATAAGAAAGTAGACGCTAAAACGCCCAAAATCTATTCAGTAAAGTGACCCATTGCATTAAACCAATATTTTTTTAAAATCTGGAATTTCATTAAAATATTTCATTGCTATTTACATTATACAAGTGATGAGTTGCATAAAATGGTGCTTTAGAGAGAAGCCCAACCCACCTTTTCTCCAAAACTGCCTTGAGAAGCATGCGAAAAAGTTTTAGATCTGCACACAGACAGAGAGTATTCGAAATTTAAAGACAATCGGTGAAATTGTTTTCGAGAAAATTCCATTAAAAACTCCAAAATCAATTCAGTAAGGTGCCCATCTCAATGGCGAGTTTAATCCGAAAGATTATTGTCGAGATCCATGGTGTCAAGGTTGAAATTTTAAGTAATTTTTCTATTTTTTTGTTTATGTTGATTAGATGGATACACAGAATTTGGAAAAACATATTTTCAGGCGCTAAGGGTTTCGAAACGGAAACGGAAATCCGCACAACGAAATACCATCTCTTACTAGCATGAATCACATCTTATTAGGCCCGTTTTGGTGTACGCCTCCGAAACATGAACCACCTCAAAGGCGGACGAAAACCGTTTGATGGGGTTCGAAAGAAAGCTGCTCCGTAAGAATTATGACCCAGTACGTGATTGCACGACCTGGCGACGTAGGCACAACAGGGAGCTGTATGCATTATTAGTAGAGCTCCCGATAGTAAATTGGAGTCCAGGACATCCACACAGTGTTGTATAGAATGGAAAGAGAAGGAGCAACAGTCGCATTTGTCTGGGTACCCGGTCACTCGGGAATTCAAGGTAATACAGATGCTGACCTAGCTGCCAAAGAGGCCGCCGCACACATGGCGGTAACCATGGGAAGATCCTTGCCTACAGACGTGGCGAAGCAGATTAGAAGCTACATTTATGAATCCTGGCAGAATGAGTGGTCCCTGGTGACGAATAATAAGCTTAGAAAGATTAAAACTGTCGTCAAAGCCTGGGACTCTTCATCGCGGGACAACATCGCAGAGAAGAGGTAGTAGTTAATCGTCTGAGGATCGGCCATACCCGGTTGACCCATGGTTACCTCATGTGTCAGGATAGCCCTCCCACATGCGGTTCCTGTAATGAACCCGTGACTGTGCAACATGTACTTGTGGAATGTTCTGAGTATGAGCAATGTAGACAGCGGCACGGTCTTCCGAACTCACTGGAGGAAGCCTTAGCAAATGACCAGAAAGAATAGATAATGTAATAAAGTTTTTGAAGGAAATTAAATTGATTAACAATATATAGGAAAATAAATTAATATATAGAATCATGTATATAAAATTTTTTAAAAATGTATATATAACTGTATTTAATTGTATATAGGTATGAATGTAATTTATAGTGTGAATGAGTTAACTTTAAGTGTATAGCTTTAAGAATGGAGTTCCGTAAGTGATTGTTCTAGCAAATAAATTGGATCAAGTTGAGCTGACTGAGATGGGCTGGCCATATAGCGAGAATGGATCCTGACGAAATTCCCTCCAAACTTCTACGCGAGACACCAGACAATTGAAACGAATAATTGGACGGTCCAGGTTACGATGACAGGACGGTATGGCTCAAGATGCTAAGAGCATCTTTCGAGTTCGTAACTGGATGGCGGTTGCTAAAAATAGGGACGACTGGCGGAAACATATTGAGGAGGAATACCCACATCACTAGGTTGTAGCGGCCATGAAAGAAGAAGACTAGCATGAATCAGGGGATTGAAATGAGAATTAACTAACATGAAAAACCAAAATTATATTTTAATTTGTATCTGCCATTATCATTAGTGAGCGCTTTAATTCATTTAACCTCTATACTTATTGCACCGGTGCCCACATAATCCTTTGAAAATATCTAAAGGTAAAACCCACATAAATTTATTTATGACAGTGTAAGTGCCGCAATGGTAACATCATGACGGTTCACGAGAACTCTAGTCGAATTCCAATCTACTCCGTAAATGTTACTACTACTCCATCAAACTTTACATAAAAATGGGTTAGTTAATTGTTTACTGCTAAAATTTAAGGAAGTAAATTTACGTTAATTTAAGATATAATAACGCCTCAACAAAAATTAGAAAGGAATTTTTAGATTTTTTTTTTAAGTAAAAAAATGTGGCCTAAAAGGACACCGAAAAAAAATGTGAACTTTCAAAAAAGAAGGTCAATATTTATTTACTAGATATTCAAAAATCTGTTTTCGAACACACTGAGAGTGAAAGACTTTCTAATCCTTGAGCAGGTTACGTTGGCCGTGGCCAAGGATATTTACAAGTCGCCAGAGAATAGATTTCTTAAAGTGAAAGAAAGTGATTAAAAAAAGTTCGCTCGAATTTTTAGAGGAATGGTTAAATATTGTAAAATGGTACTATCCCATCTCTGGAGCTTGTTAGAGGAACTCGAAAAGGAAGGTAACTTACTTAAATACTGACGAACATGAATTTGAACAATTCTCCACCAATAACTTGAACAAGTACAGCAAAGGTAAAGGTTGTATTGTAGCACTAAATTCCATTTTTGGTCTTTAGTCTTTTAATAGAATTCTGTATTTATCATGACACCTAACTTGTAAGTTATACTTATAGGCTACCAAAAGAAATGGCATTAATTTTCTAACTAGACTAGTGGAAATGGTTTAAGCTGGGATGTTAGAAAACTGCTGGAAATAAGCATAAACTCATCTAGTTAATAGTTTAAGAAAAATCTTGTACAATATCGTGAGTGTAGCGAATAAAATACATAATAAAAACAATAAAATACGTAAAAATTAAACAAAAAAGTAAAGTAAGTAAAGTAATTGCCTATTTTTTCAGGCGAGCTTTACATCCAACTACCAAGTAGGTGTCGTGGACGGAGATGACTAGCAAACATACTTTACTGTAAATTTCTTTGATTAACCATTAAATAAAATCCAAGTCCTAAGACCGGGAATCGAACCCAGTACCACACAATACATATTAGCTTTGCGGGTCTCGCCTCTAACCGCTCGGCTAACCGTGGCGCCTTTAAAAAGTAATAAAATCAGTTTCAAAACAAGTATATTTATCCCGAAAGGAGAAAAAACTATCAAATAATTGAGGGATAAAATGTACCAACAGACTAAAGGTACAAAATTTAAATAAATATATGAACTTCTAAAAATGATATAGCATAAATTATAAGATACCCTTTTTATTTCAATTGCTCTTATAAAGATCTAACGGGTTCAAGCATATTTATTGTTTCTACGATACATACAAAGAATTTGATTTTGAACCTACCAATATTTAGCAAATGTTTGTATGAATTCGGTGATAATATCGGCAAGCACAGTTTTACTTACACTAAGATTTAAATTATTTTTCTTTAAAATGTCACAACTGAAATGAATAAATTCAATCGTCCATTAGTTTCTATAATTAGCAAAAAATTTACTAATGACGTAAACATTCTGAACGAAGGGTAAATAAATCAGAAATAATATGATGACATAATAAAAGTGAGAACAGATGTCGGAAGGGCGGATGATGTATGTTATTGCGAGAAGAAGGAGAGACGAGGATAGGTCGGTGACCAGTACAAGAAGAAGATGATGATGCTGTGAACGAGGGTATCCATCTGTTTGGTCTAATGACAGGACGCGAGCAGAACCCGAAGCGCACACCTTGCCAGCACAATCCATCTTATTGCATTCCGTCTCGTACCTACACACTCACCCTGAATTTTATATCACGTAATGTATTTAATGTCCGACGTCCAGTATCTATTTCTCTCTTCTGGAGCAAAGAGAACTCTGTCTTTACCATGCTTCAGCCATTAGATTCCCTAATTGTTCTCACATATCTTCTGCCTTCATAAACAAATCCAAATCTTTAACTTTCTCAGCAAACAATTTCTTGACTTCTAAGTATTTTACTGCGATTATTTTATTTTATTTTATTTCTTTTCAAGTGTTATTAAGAAAACGGTGTTGCGAATTATTTAGAACAAGAAATACTCCACGAAAATTAAAACTGTCCGGTAGGACAGTTGTATAAGGGTTGATCATCAAAAACTGCATGAAAAAGCGTAACGTTGAAAAACACCCAACTTTGACAATTTTTTTCTCTTTTTCTATAAAAGATAAAATTCCCAAATTTTCTTTAAAATATAGGGCAAATCCTCCTTTATGACTGTAATTTTTTTGCAACAACCTAGATTTGATAGATATTGAGAAAAAAGATGCTCAAAATGAGCAAAAACGGCATTTTCAAAAAATGTTCTTGTTCTTGTTCTTCTTGTTCTTCTTCTTCTTCTTCTTGTTGTTGTTGTTGTTGTTGTTGTTACCTTTTTTGTAAACAACGTAGCGCCTAAACGCGTGAACCGATTTTCATGAATGAGATGTCATTCGATTCGGAATTTTATGTAGATGTGCCTTTTGGGGGTCGCGACGCTGTACATGGAATGGGAGAGGAGTTAGCCCCTTTTATGTAAGGCCCCCTCCAAAATTATTATCATTAATTACTCTGTAAATCTTAGCCCGATTTTGATAAAATTTGGTAGGATGACAGGGTTAGGGCTCCCCTACGTAACATTAAAGCGACAATCTGCTCTTACACTTGTTAAGGGGAAGTATAGCAATCGTTGCAAATTATCGAAACGTAAACCGATTTTCATGAATAAAGTGTCATTCGAATCGAAATTTTGTACAGATTTGCACTTTAAAAGTCTCGACGCTGTGCCTCATAAGGAGGGGAGTTTGCCCCACCCAAGTAAGGCCCTTTCTAAAACTATTATTACCAATATTTCTATAACGGTTAGTCCGATTTTGATAAAATTTAGTAAGAAGAAGTGGTTAAAGCTCCTCTACGTGGCTGTGAAGTGCCATCATGCTCTTACACCTACTAAGAGGAAGTATTGCAATCGTTAAAATTTTCAATGAGTGAACCGATTTTCATCAATGAATTGTAGTTCGATTCAAAATCTTTGCCTCTTTGCCTTTTAGGGAGAAGTACTGTAATCGCAGTTTATTTTTCTTACTCCTCTTAAAGGGAAGTACTGAAATCGCAGTTTAATTTTGCTATTTACGTACAAATTACCTTCCTATTTTATTCAAAACGCTTTCTCAAAAAAATTGTTATTGAGGATGGTTTGGGGACCGCAACTATAATCATTCTTTAAAAAGATCTGTCCAGTGGTAGTAACTCCGACTTAACACCTTTTCAGGTTATAATGATAAAATTAAATTTATTATTCCCAATTTTAATAAAATCTGAAAAGCAGATATGTAACTTTGCAAAACATACAAAAAAGAAAATCTATCCAAAAGGTACAAAAATCTCTTTAACAAAAACTTACAGTTTAAAATGTTAATTAAGTATAAGGGTTGATTAAACGCCAAAAGGTACACAAATCAGCTAGTACCCAACATTTCATTGATATTATTTTAAGTAATTTTACTACATTAATTTTCATTAATATTTTTTGAATTTATTAGATGTTTCACAGACCCTTATGCTGGCCAGTTCATTCATTTTCTTTTTCTTTTCTTTTATGATTTAAGTCGCGTCAACATCAAGGTTATTGGCGCCCGGAGCTTTTTTCAGTGCACTGCCGGCCTCCGGACAGTGTTCTCTCGTTACAGACAACTCTGTCCATCACCCGGACAGTGAGCTGTAAGAAGCTCTTAGAAAGAGGAAATCTAAGGGTCAGCAGCTGGATTCGAACCCGGAACCTCCACGTGGGAATCCAATATGCTAACCGCATAGCTAATCCCTTCCCTTTGTTCATTCACAATATTTTATTTTTTTGTTATAATTATGATAAAATGTATATTATATTTTCGTAATTAAATAGGTACTTTATTTTAGCTTTATTCCAAATTATTCTTCTGATTTATCTTTATTATGCTCTTTATTCTGAATAGTCACATATATCGTATGTATGTACATGCACGTTAAAGTAAAAAAAGACAAAGGCAGAGTCGGCTACTATTTAAATTTGAATCACGGATTTAAAACAATATTTCAGTCTAGAATTCGTCTTTCCGAAGTATTTGTGAGCACAAATAACGCGTAGGTAATATCAAGTAAATTATTCAACAATAATTATTCATTTCTCAATTGTAATTTAATGTAGTCCCTCTAATTTTACTTATAGTAAAATACTGGAATAATTATGTTAGCTGTCATAAAAATATGCATATCTTATTTATCTTATTACAGTCAATCTAAGTTAAATGGTGTTCTACTTGAACAAATATTTTGTAGATTAAAATGGCCAGCATTAGGGTCTGTGAAACATCTAATAAATTCAAAAAATATTAATGAAAATTAATGTAGTAAAATTACTTAAAATAATATCAATGAAATGTTGGGTACTAGCTGATTTGTGTACCTTTTGGCGTTTAATCAACCCTTATACTTAATTAACATTTTAAACTGTAAGTTTTTGTTAAAGAGATGTAATATATAAATTAAATTACATCTACATTTTTAATATAAGTCAACTTTACCAATAATTAATAAAGTTTATTATAACTGCTTATAAACGGGGTTAAAATTAAAAAACAACCTCTATAAGCTTCTGACTTATTTTCGGGGTAGCCATTTGTAATGTTTACATGAACGGTTGAAACGCCCCATAGTCCATTCCACGAGTTTTCGATTGTAACGCTCGCAAGCAAGTGGAACGGGCAAAACCGTGGTCGTGAGCGTGATCGTTGTGAACGCTTAGTGGAACGCACCCTTAGAGAATCAATTATTTTCTAGCGCTCCCTAAAATTTTTAACTTTACCACATCTCGTGAAATCACAATCGCAATCAAAGTAAAACCACCCAAATCTTTTTTATAATTAACGAATTCAAAAAGGTGAACAACAATTACAACAATAATACCCACGTTAGAAAGATTTTTAACACCGGAAATGCGCTATTTTCAACCCATTGAATCTTTAAAAGTGTCAACTCATTTCCGTCACTGTTCGTTTTAATCTCACGGAGTATTTCTTTTTCTTTCTTTCTTCTGCAGTACTTGTTCCCACTCTTTGAAACATTCTTTTACTGCCATGAAGCTGCTGCACAAGAGCCACCACGCTACAAGAGATATCTTATAAAATACTTTTTTTCTTCTTTCTGGACATTTTCCAAGTAATTACGTTTTAACCTTCTTCACAAGAGTAATACCAGTTACAAATTACTCTTTTACTTGGCATCCTCTCTTCTGGATAATGTTTTATTATTTGATTGTTCATGAAGCAATGATTTGTTTCAGTTAAGAAACAAACTTTAGAAGAAGTTCTGTTTTACTCGCTTCACTTAGCGGCGATACCAAGAAGCATGGAGTCTTGGCCTCTTTCCAACCGTACATGTCATGGAAATCTTGATCACTGTGCTGGAGTTTATCGAACAGACTCTGGAAACATACTATTCCAGCTAGAAATAGTTCCTTTTTCTTCTTGATGTGCTTTTATACATACTCTAGCCCAATTCATATTTCCTAGGCACTTTTTCAGTGTAATACACGAACCCTTACTTACATCGTATTTCTCTGGCTCCTTTATCTAACCTACTCTTGAAGATTCCACACTTAGTAGCATTACTCATCATATCACATACTTTAACATTAATTGCTTGTACATATCTTAGAACTCATAGAATTTTCAGAATTTAGTTTCAGAGATGCTAGTTCAAATTTTGCTCAGTAGTGCCCTTCATCAACTCAGATTTTTGTATCCGCCATCTCTTTTTTAGTTGCCGACTAAAACAAATCTTGAAGCTGTGTTATTCACATTGATCGAAACCAGCATAGATAAGTTGATGACCTTTTCCCTATTTCCATTTAATTAAAGATGATGTAATTTACCCAAATAATTTCTGATGTCAAGGTGGCGGTAATTTGTGGGTCGTTAAATGATAATTTTGTTTATTAAATTAATTATATGCAGTAATTTTTTTTTTTTTTTACGTTGAAGCTGGTCAATTGAAGAATTGACATTTGTACTTTGATGTCTCATAAGTGAGTGGAACAATGCTGATACATAGAGTTCAAATGATTCTGTTTAAATGAACTTTCATTTACATGATATAATTTTTTCGGTCTCCATCTTTTCTTTTAAAAATTGCGCCAAATTTCTGAACGCCCACTTCGACCCAGCTCTTAAGGTGGGGCGTTAGTGAGCTTCGTGTGAGCGAAAATAATGACGCCATTAGTGACGTTTTCGCCACGACCACTATGACCGCGGTCGTCTTGTGGAACGGCTGAAGGTATAATTTGATCGTTGTAAGCGCCTAGTTGAACGCACCCTAAGTGGGCGGGTAGAAGAACAATTGGAGTTAGAACCTTGACAATGACAACAGGAGTCTTGCGAGTGTTCGCTCTTGAGTTTTTTCTCAAGAATTCTGTGATTATAGAATAAGATTTCTGATTTTAAAGGACACATTAAATTTTGTCTATCAAACTAGATCAGTAACCTAACTTCTGCAACAGATGGTATGACACATCTTTTCCAAAAAATAAATAATATAAAAAAAAAAGATAAAACAAAAATCTTTCTTTTTATATTATTCACCTTGACAATGTTTATCCGATGAATCAGAAGCAACCAAAATGAATGGAGAAATGTCCTTGGAAGTGAAGAGAGGAATTGGTTGTAATAAAAACAACACTTCGCTGGCGTACAGCACACCTAACAACAACCACCATAGTCTGTGAACGCATTTTAGCACTTTTTGGAATGTTTCCCTGCAACTGGCCATTAAACGGCTGCAGATGTTTCAAGGTGACGGCTCTTTTATCTCTCTCACTCTAACTTCTTGTTTTTACAGTTTTATTGTTTTCACATGTGCAGCGATAATTCTAGCTTCCTTAATAACCAGACAGTATGGGTCTCACACAACAACTAGAGTTAATAAAAATAGTATAATCGTCGCCTACTTCAATATGAGGTTATAAGGTGACTTACTTTTAATCGCAATCCGGTGGTATACACTGGTAAGGCGGTATATAGTTTGCTTTTGTTTGATCGATTCATTTTTGAACGATTGTCGAGTCATTTCGTTTGAGTCTCGTGAGGAAATTCCATGTTAGTCACCAAACTTCTTTTTTCTTCTAAATTTATTGTTATCTACAATCTGTATATACATATGTACAATAAGTAAATCAGGAAGTACAAGATTAATTGGTACGTGAAGAGCAGGAGGAGAGAAACTACCCAGTGGTAGCACTCTCTACGGGATATAATGATCTTTAGGTCTTCAGACCTCAAGGAAGTCGCGGGGCCACTGGCGATTCAGTCAGCGAGGTGGATTGTTAGGAGGATTGTCAGAGGAGGCGAGAGACTGTACTAGAGGATTGGAGCAAGTGGCGAGAGCAGTATGGAATTTTCGACATTTAATCTTGGCGAGTTGGTGTACGAAGGGGATGTTGAGGTCGTGGTGAAGAGTGAGGTTAGTCACCGTAAAAAGGAGCGTCAGCTATCTGTCGGAGTAGCTTTAATTGAAATCTCTGTACAGTCCGTATGTTCGTAGGTTTGGCTGAACGCCACAGCTCTAGTCCGTAAGTCCACATAGGTTTGAGGATAGTACTGTATATTAAGCGTTTGAGTTCAATGGGTAATTTGGAGCGTCGTCCAAGTAGTCTGTAAAGCAGTTTAGCACGTTTCGTCATTGCTTGCCTCTTCAACTTCAGATTCAGAATTTAACGAATACCAAAAAATTACTTTGTACTGTAGATTTGAAGTTCCGCAATAATATTTGCGGATTACATTCCGCAGTCCGGTGCAAATGCTGAGCAAGCAGAAATTAGACAATACTCTTCTCGTGCGAAAGACTAAATTATTTGCAGTTAAATTTAAAATGGAAATTACTTTTAGATCATGAAAGAATTCCAGGGATATTTACTCGAAAATGTGAATGTAAAGATGAAAATAACTTCGTACTCAGTGTAGTGTATTCAACACAGTATCTCGTGCGAACACCAACATGGGTTTATCTTACGGTTATTTAACGCGTAACAAATGTTATTTCGAAACAATTAGCGCCAATAACGAAACGCTCAAACCTTCCTGAAATTAGTTCAACGGCATATTATTTTGCATCTCATGGTGGCATTTGTGAAAAACCCTTTTTCCGGTCTTATATAGTATTTTCGGAGAAAAATCGAAAGTAAAATTTCCTAAAACTCAGAATAAGAAAACAATAAAAATTATATTATTTTTAAAACATAATTAAGAGAAATGATATGGTTGAATGGATATTTGACTTAACAAAAAGAAAGACACGGAATAAGATTAGAACCTTGCTAATAGCTGAGTATCAGAATGACCTTCAATTCTGAAGCTGCGCTGGAAGCTCTGTCTTTGATTCTAGATTATGATGGCACCGAACTGTCGCAGTCAGATATATGAACGCAATTAAATCCACTATTACATAGACTAGCTAGATTAATGCAGCAGTTGGCAACATTGGACTGCGCATTTTGTACAAAACACTATTATTATTCCTTAATATTTTTGTGCACTTACTAATAACACATGTAACTAAAGTTTTTGCTCAAAATGAATTAATAAAACTTAAATTTAATGGTGCAAAACAATTACAATTCAATTTCAAGCCTAAATTTGTAATTAAAAAACTGTTTGAGTACCATCCCATGCGGGAAAATATAGGAACGATTTCTTCCAAGGAACTTGTCGCCCATGAGGGAATTTCCAATTTAACACTCACAAGAGCTGGATCAAGATTAGAAGGGCGATCTTGACGTCCCTGAGAATGTTCCTAACCTCTAACAACACAAACAAGGCTTACATTCTCAACGGGAGAGATGGACTAGCCACTTCTTCAGGGAACTTGGCATCTCCTGCAGGTATCTAGATTGTAATGGGAGCAATAATAAACCAAAGTTATTCCGACGCAAACAGTGGCTCACTAAATTGTAATTTTTGAATGCGGGCGTTTGTTAAGTACGTATCACAATTTCGAGCTACCTTAATTTTTTTTCAAAATCCTAATTTAAAAAAAGGAATACTAACAACTAACATTATCTCATAGATTTTTAAAACAACATCGAAATAACACGCTAGAATGAACCTACCCCTCAAAATGTCTATGAGTGCTTTTATAATTCGAATTAAAGTTATTATTAAACTAAGTATTAGGTCTACAAAGTTTAGAGACAATTGAAGTCGGCATTTTCAAATAAATAAAATAAAATAAAATAAAAAATTGGCAAATCCATTCAATAAAATGGAATTCTTCAAATATGGAATTCCAGCACCCCAATATAATACCTGAGTATAATATATAAAGATGATGGTACTGTCAGTTAAAGCGTACCAAACAATCCATCTCTAGGAAGTACCCTAATCAAATTATCTTTGAAAAAGTGTTGCAAAGAAAAGATTTAGTGATTTGGTTGGATGATTCAGTCTGAAAGCTTATTGTCAGGACCTTAAACAGGACCCAAAGCAGATTTCAATTTTTGTATTAAAACTGTCCGGTAGGACAGTTGTATGTATAAGGGTTTGATCGTCAAAAATTACACGTAAAAGGGTAACAACACCCAACTTTGACAATTTTTTTCTCTTTTTCTATAAAAGATAAAATTCCCAAATTTCCTTAAAAATATATGGCAAATCCTCCTTTATAACTGTAATTTTTTTGCAACAACATAGATTAAATAGATTTCGAGAAAAAAGTTGCCGAAATGCTGATTTGGGTACTTTTTGGCGTTTAATCAACCCTTATACATAACTTTTAAATCTGTAAGTTTTTGTTAAGGAGTTTCAGTTACGCTGACCGTTAAAACTGAGTAAAATGCAGGCAGTTTAACTTAAGTCCAATGTGAACACAAAGTTTAAAGAAAATCTTCGGACCATTTAAAAGAAAAACTGGAAAAAATGAAAAATCTTTTTTGTAACAATAATTGCTTTGGTTAAAAAAAAATATATATATATTTATAAAACTATTCTTAATTATTATTCCTATATAAGACATAGAACTGTAAATTGTATTGGAATGCTAACAACTAATAGAAAATGTAAAATAGAAATAGAAAAAGTAAAATTGTTACTTTAAGGAAAGCAAAAATTGGCTTAATTAAATAAAATGTATCGGAAGCGTTATGGGAACAGAATGTGTGCAGCAGGGTGATTCCTCGGTGGTTCTTTGAGAAGGTGAAAGAGAGCGCCTTGAGGTGGGGATACGCACAAGACTAATAGATGGAAGAAGGCTGTGGCTGGCCAAACTTCAGGTAGAACTTGCTCGACCTAAAAAAGGAAACCCTTGCCAGTTTGGACACTGCCAAAATAACAGTTAATTTCTTGAATGGTAGCTGCTCTCTGTAGTACCGCTCTTGAAACATTAAACACAACAATCAAGTTTGGTACCTTATAAAACTTAAAGGGACCTCTAAACAATGGTAACTGCTTAAATTGACTCTAACTTCTGTGAGTGATTCTAAGTTCAATGACCCCCCGGAAAATACCAATCTATTGTTAAGAATCTTCCGACTTTATCTAATTCTAATTATTTCAGTTCTAATGGAATTATTTTTCATATTTCTCAAAAACTGTTTGAGGGGGAGTTTAGTTACGTAAGTGGCTGGTTGGGGTGGCCGTAAATTACTTGCAGGTAAGTAAAACTAATAGAAATTTGGAAGTATCTTTTCAAGACATAATAACTATGGCCTCCAACGTTCACTTAAAATAATTTATCTCGGAATATTGTTATGTAGTTTATATATTTAGAGCAGGTAATATATCATCTGAACCATTTAAAAAATAAAATTTATTCTGTAATGTCGTACTTCCAGGTTTTCAGATTTCCCTTCAAATTATTAATAACAATGCTACAAAGTGTGTCATTTCAAATTATGTAGCTAAAATCGTAAGGCCATGAGAAATTTCCGAAAAACGGAAAAACAATTGCTTCAAATAAAGCCGCACTTTCGGTTGAAGGATTTTGGTTTAAAATTGAGTATCAGAAGCGAAAAATAGACCAAAATGAAATAGTAAGTTGTATGCTTCCACTAGAGTTGCAATTACCATCACATCTCAACGGACGGGCCAACAGAGTTTGTTGTTCAGCAAATAATAATTGTAGATTTTAGATTGTATTAGAAGGGCGGTTCCACCAAAAAGGGGAAGGAACGCAGGCAATTCAAAATGCCCATAGCAAATAATAATAATAATAATAATGATAATAATAATAATAAGGGGAAGGGATTAGCTATGCGTTTAGCGTATTAGATTTCCACGCGGAGGTCCCGGGTTCGAATCCAGCTGCTGACCCTTAGATTTTCTCTTCCTAGGAGCTTCTTACAGCTCACTGTCCGGTGATGGACAGTGTTGTCTGTAACGAGAGAGCACTGTTAGGAGGCCGGCAGTGCCCTGAAAAAAGCTCCGGGCGCCAATAACCTTAGATGTTGACGCGCCTTAAATCATAAAAAAATAATAATAATAAATAGATCGTGTTGAAGTATATATCAACTCTAATGCATTTATCTCAACGCTACTCATGCCGCACTAACTGAATCCTAACAAACATTGATACCATTTCAAGAAGTCTACATTTGAAGCAACTATCAACCAAGCTACCATTTCATACAACTAATTTCAATTTTCATCACTCGTGGTTTGTCTAGATGAATGAACTTTTAAAAGAATATCCTCTCAAAGACTGTTCTCGAACTGTGCTCTCCTTTAATTCACATGCCCTCACTAAATTAACTTGAAGGTCTTGGAAATTCCCGAAAATTACTTTTTCTAAAGAGAATTTAAAAAATAAATCATTTGTGTGTGTGTAGTTAGTTGGAATTTATTTTGGCATAAGTTTCGAAACAAAAACAACGAGGAAACATTAGAAAAGCAATAATGCACTTTTTCCCTTAAGGTTTCTTCGAAAACTTAGTATGCAGTGATGTATTGTAGATGTCATAAATAACCTGCGATTGTTTCAAATATTTGTAATAATGAATCCATGTTCGAACATATCTTATGAACTATGCGTTTATTTTTATTGTTATTATTATTATTTAATTCTTTAGCTATTTACAATTATAAATATATAAAATAAGTACATTAGGAGGTGGGTAAGATATATTGAGCCTTGAAGAGCAGGAGCAGAGAAACTACCCAGCGGTAGTACTCTCCGCAGGATACCGATGTCGATGGTGATGGCATTCAGATCTCAAGGAGGTCTCGAGGCCATTGACGAGGAGGATTGTTAGGAATGTCAGAGGAGGCGAGAGACACGATTAGAGCAAGTAGAGAGAGCAGTATGGAACTTTTGATATTTCGTCTACGTTTAAATAATTTTTTGTTATTACATAAGTTACCACCAATGAGAAAACATATTCGAAAGTTTGAAATGATCAGAAATTAAAAAAAACTTTCGAACCGTAATTAATCTTTTAAGATGTGCAGACATTTTGATGCAAAAGAAAACTTCTCAGTGTCCGTTAATAGTGACCGTAGATTTTTATAAAAGTATTGAGGTTTGAAAGGAATGCAACTGCATCTTTGACAATACAATGGCGAGGCGTAACGATTTAAACTACATTCCGCTTTCAGCCTTCACATATGTCCTTTGTATTCATGTACCACTTTTTGGACATAGAGATATTCCCAACCTTGTCTTCTCTCAAACAGCTTCTACTATTCACAGTAACATACTTCAATCTTCAAGTCAATCCTATAAGATATGTTGTCCAAGACAACAATACAATACTTAAGTGATAAAGCTGCATTAAGTAACAAATCTAGTTGAAACTACAGAGTTTCATTAATTTAATACAACGAAGAGAAATGTTTTCTAATGATTCCTTCGAAACAAAGCTGGGATCTTATGCAGTACACGCGCTTAGACGCTAGTTGTTTACAAAAAAAAAGGTAACAAGAAGAAAAATTTTCGAAAATGCCGTTTTTGCCTATTTTTGACATTGCTTTTATCGAAAATTATTAAATTTACATAGTTTTTTTTTTTGGCATTGGCTTCCGCCATACAGCCAGCATCATCGTCTAGGTGCTTATCACTAGAATATCACTCACTCTCCATTCTTACCTACAAATACATTCGCTTCACACATTCATCTCTCTACTATGTACTACTAATTACATATACTACAACTAATGGATGGATCAGTACTCTATACTCCTGTCATCCTTATAGCTTAACCGAAATTAAAATCACGTAATCCTTCTCTAATCATTTTCTTGCATTCATTGCTAGCTCTGCTATAGACTTAAGCACATAGATGTTGGTGGAGAATATTATATCTTCGTAGCGAAATGGTGCGTCTAAATACCTGTATAAGTCGTCAAACATTCGTTTCCTTTCTACTACATAACGTGGACATATCATTATTATATGTTTGAAATACTCCTCCTCATTGCAATCTACGCAAAGAGAAGAGGACCTTTTGTTCATCCTGTGTAGATATGATCCGCAAACCGCGTGGTTCGCTCTCAGCCTGCTTATTGTCGTAAATTTACATAGTTGCAACAATTACAAACAATTACAGTTACATACGAGGATAAACCCTATATTTTAGAGAAAATTTGGGAATTTTATCTCTCTAATAAAAAAAAAAAAAAAAAAAATTGTCAAAGTTGGGTGTTTTTCAACGTTACGCTTTTTCGTTCAGTTTTTGACGATCAACCCTTATACAACTGTTCTACCGGTCAATTTTGCTTTATGAAGGAAAAAAAAGATATTTTAGATAGATTGCTTGAACGAATGTCACATATAAGGGAAGGAACGCAGACAGCTACTATCTATCGTCCCTCGTCCGCTGTGTATTAGTGAACTGGAGGGCAGGTTAGTTTGGAGACGGTTCAGTCTCCCCGTTCTTTACGTGAACTTCCACATACGACAACCTCAGGGAAGGGAATCTTCGCTTCCATGTAGACCAAGAAATGCCCATTTTTTTTATTCCATTATTTGATCCAAAATCTGATACCCATCATTGTGGGCTAGAAGGAAGAAAGATTATCGCCAATTTCGGTCACATTTTGAATAATGCCGAGCTTTCGATCTGGGTACTAGGTCATCTTCAGGGCTCATTGACAATATCATATTTTTATATTTTAAAATTGGTTTGTCTTTTGTCCAGTCTGCTAATGGACTAACTCTTCCATATATCAGAGACCCTAATATTTCGATTTTGTCCCACCAGTCGGAGGCCCAACTGTAACTTAGCGATTAATTACACAACCGGAAAGTGACCTTTACTCAATGAACTCACTTCCTTTGTATTTTCTACTAATAGGTTTCCAACGATTTCCTTATCTAATAACTCTCATTTAAATCAACTACTTTTATTTTTAAAATTTTCCTGTAAATGTTCGATTAAGAGCACTAATCAAGGATTTGATAGGCTCCATTTCAGCATAGTGTTCCCTGCTCTCTTATGATAGGAACTGTGTTACTGAAATTTTGAGTTTGAATAATATTCTACTGTCAGAAGTACCATTTTACCGAATGAATTTTTCATTTTCTCAAGATTTTTCGAAAAAATATTCCTACCACTTACGTCCACCGTTTTTGAACCTGAGATAACACTAAGAATCTGCTCATTGAAAGTGCAAGACTGTTAAATAATTAAAAAAAATTATTCGTATGATTTCGCCGATTTTAGGGGGGAGATTATTAGGGAACTGTAACCTTAAGCAAAGAATAAGTAAGATCCTTAAAAAAGAAGGACTTTTACTTAAGTCCCTATATCTAGCCACTTTTCAGAGTTTGGTAGTAATCTCAGGGTGGAATGTGACGATGATTATGTAGTAAACTGAATGCTATTTGAAGCTAACCACGATATGTTTGAGTTATTCTTGACACTAAAGAAAATTAGAAGAACTTATGCAATGCAATATTTTTCAAATTCTAGTTCAAGGTAACAGAAAATAAAAAAAACTGGAATTGAAATGAAAACTGACTTAATTAACCATTGATAGATTCATAAAAAAAAACTTGAGTTTGTGTTTCAAGAAAGCAAAAACAAAAATGACGAAGATTTGCAAGGCAAGATATTAAGAATTACGACCAACATGGAATTGGGAATGATTCCGTCAGGTATACTAAAGACTTACTAAACATTGCACTAAGTATGTAATAAAAAATCACTCCATCAACAGGTATCGTCCATATTTTCTAAGATGACTGATTTAAAATTAAATCTCAATAATTTTTTTTAAAAATGAATTTCAGGAATAATATTTCGCATTTTGTTCTGTAAAAATGCAAACATGCAGCCTAAATACCAGATAATTATAAACCACACCTGCCAACACTCTATAGGTATACTTCGTAAAACCTGCACATCTCCTTACCAATGTAACAAACATTTAATTATGGCTTATTACAATAAAGGTAAATCTAGATTGTCGAACAAGCCTTTTTGAATATTATTTTATAAGGAAGAATCTTAAAGCTCGAATTATATTTCTCTAGCAGAGATTACGATATTTTAGGGATCGATTTTTTTATTCAATGCGAATGTGAAAAATAAATAAGAATCTACTTTCGCATGATCCGTAATATCTATGAAAAAATAATAATTTAATAGTTTTACTGCGATAGTTTGGATTAGCTTTAAATAATTTTAAAACTAAAAAGAACAAAACATCTTGCAAGTATATGGCAGAGAAGGTTCTAAATAGGTTTGAATAGTGTTGTGGCTAACCTGTTCATTGTTCAGGAAACGGCTGTTGCTAACAACAGATGAAGAATAAAACTTACTGCAACTAACTTACAGATCGGATAAGAAAGCTACAATTTTTTGCGGGTAAAAAGAATTATCACTAATACAATATTATTTATTACGATTCTCTCTTTTAAAAGTAAGCCTTATTTTTAGAAGCAGGCTATAAGTTCAACTATCAAATTAGTTCTTAATTTTGTATATAAATTTATAACTTTCTGGTAACCTACTAATTAAATAACTTCATACCTGTATTGTAGTGTATCCAAGGCGATGAAATTATTGGCAAAATAAATAGGGAAAAAATGGCACCAACACACACACAGACAATTAATAAATAATTTACTTTTTTGTAAAGAAAAAAAAAAGTATAATTGTTGACACTTATATAGTCTCGATCCTTAGATACACTTGCATAAAGACGGTTTGTGGCCAACTGACTTGTTGGATGTCTTGGAATGCAACCGTCTTTTAGTGAGAATTGTGACCGCTAGTGGCGCTGTTCGTTCAGCATATTGTACTATTTACACTTTTATAACCCCACCTTTTCTTTTTCCAAACCATTTCGCTCTCTTTAACCTTCGCTGAGTTACTTCTTCTGTAGACACAAGGCTGGCGGTGCTCACAACAGCCAACTAACTGCCTACTAAAGAAATACTACCTTCTACCTGAACACTTCTATGCAAAGAAAAAATGTACGTAATGCAAAACAACACCTATTTTTCCTACATTTCATTCAAATTCGTTAGTCACAGCTAACTGCAATAGAAAGAACTTACTAAAGTTTAAGTACTGAGTACTTAAAATATAAAACAACGAAGTTATTTCTTATTATGTAAAAACAGAGCCATTTTTTTCTGAGCGAATGTCAATTTTTTTAAAAATATCATAAAAAGAATCTCAGATTAGTGAAAAATCCATTGAGTAATATACAATTTCCGATAAATTTGGAAGTTCCTTCGATCTTATAATTTTCCGGCCATTTTCCGAATTTGATGGCTAGTTTGCTTGCAATCAGGTTCCCTGCTAGGCCAATCTAAATATGCGATCTCAGCTTCCTGTATTTTGTTTACTGACACATACCAAGGGAGAAAGAGAGCACTTTCTAAAAACCACTTTCAAGGGTCCTCAAAACGGAAATAAGATTGATTATTATTATTATTGCGCCATGAGCTTAACTCTGTTTACATGGGGTCTTCCCTCAAACGCAAGTAAAAATGGTATTGGAGTTTTCTTAAGGCACTGCAGGTCTCCGGAAGTTCCATCTGGTCACTAACTATCCTTCACCGGAAAATCACTAATATGAGGCTCCTAGTAAACGAAAATCTAAGAGTAAGGGATGTAACTTTTTACTCTTTTTATAATTAACCATCTTAAGGACAATTTAAGATTATAATATGAACCAAATTTAAAAAAAAAAAAGCGTTCTATTTCAGTCTTCCTGGCTGGCTTTTTGCCTAAAGGCCAAGACCGGCACTCGAATCTAGTACTCAATGCGTCCCAGCTTTGCGGGCTGCACCGTTAAACTCAGCTATTGTGGCACATCAACTCTATATCGTACTCTTATTACAAACAAACCCATACGCGAAGACTTTACTCCTAAATAAATAAATCTTTTACACATTCTGGCCCAGTAGTTACAAGAAAATTACACAATTTCTCGATTTCCTCTTTGGCAAGTTCATAATTAAGTAAAGAGATACGATTTGTTGACTGAGAACAATTACACAAAGCTAGGACATACCGGCTGCAGAAGAAATGAACACCATTGTAAAACTCATTGGTCCTGAAAAGACTAACGATGGATACAACTTATCCAACCAACGACTTATTTTCTCCATAGACATTCAGGCTGGAACTTTAAGGTCCAGCCAAAGCTTCCAATATCTACAAAATTAATCTTTTCAATCCTTGGATGAATTCCACCATTAAGTGAAGTCTTCTCTCACGCTGATCTCGAATTTATACATAAGTATCAGCTTCACTTGTTACAGAAAAGTAAATGCAGTTGTGAAAGTAAATAAAGTTTAAAAAAAAGTTTAATTCAAAAAATTTTTAAAAATAAAGAAATAATTCAAATATATAAAACGATTAGTTAATAACAAATTCCTTTTAAACATATCTTCTAGTTTTAAAATATCTCCTGTACATATTCTGTAAATTTAAAACTACCGCTTAAAACAGAATCATTCAAATCCCTTAATCTCAATAAATAGCAGAACGGAAATTATATCTGTTTCCAGGTAAAAGAAGTGGATTAGCAAGCCGCTTAAGCTGGTCTATTTGTTCTAATTTTCAAAGAAAAGTTGAATTAATGGAACCTATTTGTTATTCTATTGCGATATTTTAACGCATTAAATTACAGAAGTTAAAAATGATTTGCTTGTTCTGCTTGAGATGCAGCAAAAATCTGAATTTTATTTTTAAAACATTCTATATTTATATTTTTATATAACTTTTTAAATATAAATTTATTGATTGTTTGGAAAAGAAGATCTTGCATCATTAAATTCTATGGACACTCCCTTTTTTTATAGAAAATTTAATGCAAAACTCCTTAACCAATTTAGGGCACGAGTAATTTTGTTAAAATCGCGACTTAAACCCAATTTATAGCACAAAGATTAACATAAACTAAACGTTAAAATATAATTTATTACATCATTTATTGTTAAGTCATTTAAAATTATTGGAGACAAATTATAAAATATTAATGGAGAATTGAACGAACCAATAAAAAAATTAGCTAGATGGCACATTTACCAAATATTCCCATACACCCTTTCATTTCTTTCAAAATTATAAATCTCTTCTGAGTAGCAAACTGTCTTCAAACTAAATTTATGTTCCTTGATTTTGAAGGAATAAAATGGGTCCAACGATCTAAAATATTGCCGTGACTTAAACTTAAGAGTTCTTTCACTTACTACAATTTTCAAATTTAAAAAATTTAATTTACAATGATAAAGTAAATAGTGGGAATTATTTTTGAGAAAAACTCTGAAAATTTCATGTTCAGTGAACCTAAAATTACGAAAATTTTCCCTTTTTATGGCCAATTGCAATTTTGATGAATGTTTTTTATACTTGTTAGGTAAGTTTTAGCCAATTTAAACTATTTTTCATTCGAATTAACCCTTGATGCAGCTAAACTTTTTTGTTTTTGTTTTTGGCGCACCGATGACTACATTATTGGCGCCCAGAGCCTTCTCGGGTACTTTCAGCCTCCGAACACTGTTTCCTCGTGTCATATAGTGAGCTGAAAAGGCTTTTATCATAACTTATCTTGATAGTGAACTCAAATATGAACTACCATTACAATGTGTACTCGTATGTTTAACCGGCGTATACGAGGGTCGTTTGAAAAGTGCGTGCAAAAATGAAAACTACTTAATTTTTTGGGGTAAACCTTTTTTATTTTTCAACATAGTCTCCTTTTAGGCTTATACACTCCGTCCAACGCTGCTCTAGTTTGTTGATCCCTTCCGAATAATAATTGTCCAAGTCTGAAAAATAGCCATTCGTTTCTGCAATCACCTCCTCGTTTGAATAAAATCTTTTTCCCGCCAGCCATTTCTTCATATTGGGGAACAAATAGTAGTCCAAGGGAGCCAAGTCTGGAGAATAAGGGGGATGTGAAACGAGTTGGAACCCTATTTCCATTAATTTTGCGACCACAACTGCTGAGGTGTGAGCTGGTGCGTTGTCGTGATGGAAAAGGACTTTTTTGTGGGCCAATCGAGGGCGTTTTTCTAGCTGCTCGGTTTTCAAACGGTCCAATAACGATGAATAATATGCACCTGTAATAGTTTTACCCTTTTCCAGATAGTCGATGAGGATTATTCCTTGCGAATCCCAAAAGACAGTCGCCATAATCTTTCCGGCCAAAGGAACGGTCTTCACCTTTTTTGGCGCAGATTCCCCCTTGGTAACCCATTGTTTAGATTGTTCTTTGGTCTCAGGAGTGTAGTGATGTATCCATGTTTCATCCACAGTGACGAAACGACGCTTAAAGTCCTGCGGATTCTTCTGGAACAGCTGCAAACCGTCCTTGCAACACTTCACACGATTTGAAAATCACTCGACTTCCTCGATTCAAACGAATGCCAAACACAAAGAAATAGACCGATCTGGCTGAAACTTGGTGTGTGTTCTTCCAAGAGATGCTACTAACTAAACATAACCTCGATACGCGCCAGTAGTGCTATCTCTCTGACTTTGCACGGACTTTTCAAACGACCCTCGTACATCTAAATTTAAGTTAAGAACATAAATACCTTTTTCTCTCTTAATCCCTTTTGGATTATTTCATTAAATCGACTTCTCCCTTACCTGAAACAGTTAAAAAAAAAGAGAATATTTTTAGGTAAGTAAACCAAAACATTATAAAAATAAAAAAACAGCCGAAATTCACTAATAATAAAATTGTAATAAATAAAAAAGAATTCGACCATAAAGCCGTTATTTCGGTACCGCCCTTCTCCCGACAGTAGATGGAACATAAGTTGCCATAACTTGAAGGCTAAATAACTGGGAAAAGACTGAATTGTCCGCTAATTCGACGACAAAGCTGCCCTTTTCTTTCTCTGATAACTTCTATTACGGCCAGCGTTTGATGGTTCGTATTGGGCCGATCAATTTTGATTAATAAAAGTTAATGAAACATAGCAAAAAGACTGAATTGTCCGCTAATTCGACGAGAAAGCTGCTATTTCGGTACTACTTTACTACTGTTAGCACCAGCGCTAGATGGTACATATTAGGTCGATCTATTTTGAAAAATACAAGTTAAATAACATGAAAGAAATACTTAACTGTTCATTAATTCGACGAAAAAGCTGTTATTTTGTATCAAACTGCTTATATTAGGGCCAGTTTTAGATGGAACCTGCAAGGTTGCCCCAATTTGAGGAGTAAAAGTTAAAAAACTGAATAATAAATTGATATATATATACTTATTCGAACTCACGGGACCACAAATTGGATAATTCCAGGGAATACTCAAAATCAAAAACAAGACTTTCTCTTGGTAGTGTAAGAGAAAATAATCAAGATCAATAAATTTTCTCTTTAAGTGAAAATGCGTTGGAAAAGTTAGATTTTCTTAAAGCTTCACCTTAATAATGGTTGCTTCAACGCTAGAAATAGCTTTGCAAAAATTTAATTCTACTTTTATGGGCTGCAAATCCCACAACTTTGAGGCATCAGACATCCTGATGCAGGAAGAGGGTGATCTTCCAACCACACATTTCCTTAGCTATAAAACTTTACATAAATTTAAGATCTTTTTATTTGTTTTTAAATAAAGATTAAAAGAAGACTCACTTAAATTCTTCAGGTACTCATTAAGTATTATTGGAGACAACTAATGATTGTACTCAAAGACGTTAATTTTATCTTAATAATAGAGGATAAATTCCAGTGATCGTAATGGCTACCATTCTGTGAAGATCCCCCCTAATTCTCTGCTCTGTTCATCTCTAGGATGTCTGGCGCCGGAGAGTGTGCATCTACTAAATGGAGTGGGCATTAGATTTCTATAAAGTAGAATAAGTTTTAAATCATTAATCTTTTATTAGAAATGCGCTCAAGAATTAGGGGGAGAGAGAGGAGACTGACTGTGACGCAAGTTGAGGAGGCGTCTTTCAGTTTAGAAGCGAAGAAGGTAAAAGAGGAAGGACAAACTCGCCTGTGAATCCAAAAATAGACTTTCTTACAAGCAACAGACTGAAATTCTGTAGATTATCAGCGGTCTAGGTGTCACTAGGAATGCCGGCTCCTAGAAATGTTGCAACCGGTCGTTCTCTTCTTGTCTTAAGGAGGGAGTGTCTCCACTAGCGCGCTGTTCACTTCTTCTTCACAATATTTTAATGTTTACACAAAGTGGAATGTTGGTATTAATTAGAACTGGATTTCTTAATTATCTGCTATCCTTCACAGGACAGAAAATCCTAGCAGTTATTCCGATCAAGACTTCAACAAAAATTTTACAAACAATTCAATAAAAAAAAAAATTTAACTAATTTAGCAAACTTTACAAATTTTGACTATATTTATGCATTTAAATTTCAGAGATTTTGGAATTTAGAACTGATGGCGTGACCACTTGAAACATGTGTCTGCCGCTGGCTTAAATAAAGGCTGTTCTTATATGAACAGATGCGAACTGCATACAATATCTGAGCCAGTAGCCAAGACAATGTTACAATCCCAGGCCAAAGTGGGCACTTAGAAATTATGAGCCATTTCCCTTAAATTTAAGCGCTAAACTATCTTTTCCTTCAATCTCGCCATCTTAATTTCAGATTGTTTAGATATTTTATGTGATTAGAAGTGAGAGGTGGATTCAAGATGTGGAGTAAAAAGGCCAAAGAAATAAAATAAAGCAAAATGCCTGTAAAGGTGAAGAAAATGAGTCTATTTATGTGACTCACAAAACCCTAGATAGCTTCTGCAAACAGCTAGCACGGTAGCTGGAGATCTCGAATGAAACTGGAAAAACCAAATCTGGAGGGAACCTCACAGGACTTCCTCTTAGGACGCTTTTCAAAATAGTAATTTAAATTTTGTGTTAACTTCGAATTTTAAAACTTATTTATTTCTATAACATTATCTACATTTCGTTTTTTTCAGCTCTTAGAAACTATGATGTCTAGAAAACCCCCTTTATTTATTTTGTAATTTCTAAACTTGTGTTGGACCAGAAAATAATGGAATAATAGTCTAAAAACTATTTTCCTAATTTCCAGATTCATGTTGCAATGGGACAAGCAAAAGAATGCAGTTAACTTGAAATATACTACAAAAAAAAAAATAAAAATAAAAAGATAACAAAAATCTTTCAATTTAAGAGCAATGTGACAACTACAAATCGTACTTAACCTGATTACTAAGTGAATACTTTCATAAATACTTGGCTGTATTGTGTGTATCCCGGTGAAGGACACTATCACTAAATGAAACGGTATGAAAGATTAACGGGGTTACAAAAGAGTCATTTGATACGAAAAGAAACCGGATAGGGATGTATAGTCTAACGCACTCCATAAGAAGATTTATTATTATCCAAATATTATTAAGGTCAAAAGCTTAATTATGTTACTCAAGTAATGTGAGATAAAGGATAAATAGTGATTACAGCTTACTAGGTGGCTCTATTTTCATAGAATCCCTAGTGAAGGGCTTTCAACGAGAGGACTACAAAAATGGAATGTCTCCAAGTATTTATGATGATAAAAACCGAAAGGCAATCCATTATCTAATGTGAAGATGCTTCTGGATTTTAGATAAATATGGTCACTAGATGGGGGCCACTCTTAAAATAATTTATTATTATTATTTATATTTATGAAATAATTATTACCACTCTCTCTTCCCTTAACAAGCGAGAAGATTCGAAACTAGAGAACAAATAAGCTGTTTTAGATCAAAGTTCAAAAAGAGTTATTGAAAAACAAGTCTCATTTCTGTTCTTAGCTAACATACGCCATGAATTATTACTTTATTGATTTAAAGATTGAAGAATTGAATAATCTCCAAAATTTATATTATGTGAATCAGACTTCATATCAATTCTGAATCAAATGTACTTTGTAGATAGTTCAAAGGTTATTAGTAGATAGGTTTGGGAAAAAAGTCTTTACACAACAAACGACAACTATACAATACCCTAATACTTAAAAAATGTCATCAAATTAGAAAAAAATCCATCTGGAAAACTGGTTGAGAAGTTTGGATTTCTAAGTTAATAGTAAAGTCTCCAAATAGTGGCACCGAATCATAATTAGTGCTGCACGAGACCGAGACGAGGCGAGACTTTATGCAGTCTCGATCTCGGTCTCGGTCGCTCAAATCTCGGTCTCGGTCTCGTCGAGATATCTCGGTCTCAGTCTCGGTTTTTTTGAATTTTTGTTTAAGTATTAAAAGTGGTTTGCTATTAATAATCTTTTCAAAAAATGTTATTATTTTCTAATAATTATTTTAATTTATACAGGGTGTTCAGCATAAGACTACGGTAACTTCGGGAGGCGATTCTAGGCATCATTTGCAACAAAAAAATTCCATATAAACTATGGCTCGATTCGGCTCCGTTTTATAGATATTTTTAATTTTATGTTTTTTCAAGGTGTCACTACTTTTTAGCAAAACGTTGTCTATATTACTCAAACTATTAAAGCTACAGCTATTTTAATAAGCTCATTAGAAAGAAGGTTAAATTTCCTTTTAAATAAGCTAATTTGTATTACAAAATAATAATATTAAGTATTTTACTTTGTGGCCCAAACATAAGGAACAGCAAGTTTCTATTTTTTTTCAAAAACTTTGACTTCATTTTTCTCTAAAACATTTTATATGAAAAAACCGTGCACTATTCAGGAAAAACATCTACGTACGATCACCTTTCGAACGGTATACAATAATTGGGGTTATGTTAAAAATTGATGCAGAAATCTCTGATTAAAAATCTCTGGTTAAACGAAAATCCTTTCTTTCGAAATTGGTACCTAACACTCATTTAACATCACATTCATTTTTCTCCTTTTAATTTAATTTTACAATTTATTATGTAAATTTTATATTTTCGAATTTAGTTCTTAATATAAATTAATTATTAAATTACACGTTTGCAAAAATCCGTACTGGATTTGATGATTCTGATCAATTATATTCTTACGGTAGGAGAATTCCTTTCATAATGCCGACGATGTTTTGAGGCCCACTTTTTTGCAATTAATCAGAGATTTCTGCATCAATTTTTAACAAAACCCCAATTATTGTATACCGTTCGAAAGGTGATTGTATGTAGATGTTTTACCTGAATAGTGCACGGTTTTTTCATATAAAATGTTTTAGAGAAAAATGAAGTCAAAGTTTTTGAAAAAAATTAGAAACTTGCTGTTCCTTATGTTTGGGCCACAAAGTAAAATACTTAATATTATTATTTTGTAATACAAATTTGTTTATTTAAAAGGAAATTTAACCTTCTTTCTAATGGGCCTATTAAAATAGCTGTAGCTTTAATAGTTTGAGAAATATAGACATCTTTTTGCTAAAAAGTAGTAACACCTTGAAAAAACATAAAATTAAAAATATCTATAAAACGGAGCCGAATCGAGCCATAGTTTATATGGAATTTTTTGTTGCAAATGATGCCCAGAATCGCCTCTCGAAGTTACCGGAGTCTTATGCTGAACACCCTGTATATTGGTAATGAAAATGTGTGTAAAAGAAGACAACTACTTACACTTCAATGCATCATATGTTACTATTACTGTTATATATCTTTATAATTTCAAAAAGATGTTAAAAACGTGCCAAATGAAAGACCAAAATAACATATCTGCCTCCTATATCAAGTCGATTCGTGAAATAAAAAATACACCTCCCAACAAACTTCCCGCTCCATTAGTTATGGCTGTTGGTGAAGATAAAGAATTCACCTTTTGACGACGACTGCATCAATATTTTTGCACCATTTGCTCAAAAATCAGCAAATATCACCGAAGCATGGAAGACAGAAATAATTAATTATACCAAATTAGACCAAGCACCAGTAGACGTTGACATTTTAGAATGGTGGAAAACACTTGAGAATTCCTTCAAAAATTTGTCTAGAATGGCGAAAGATAATTTTAGTATCTGTGCAACTTCAGTGCCATCTGAAAGATTATTTTCGCAAGCAAACTTCTGACTCAGTAAATGTTCTTTTATGAATCAATGCTTGGGCAAAGAATATCTTAAAAACGAAAATTTGTGGCAATATTTTTTAGATGCATAGATAGTCTTTTTTTTCAAATTCACTAATTATAAAATTCTAAAATATAATTCAAATAATATCTAAGTTCAAAGTATTGGATTATTAATAGTGAAATTTATGAAATTGAATGAATGAATGATATGAATAGTAAATTTAGTGAATTTTTGTAAAAATTAGGTAATTCGAAGGGGGCGCTACGGTAGCCGAGCGGTGCGAGACCTGCGAAGCTAATGTGCATTGTGGTCCTAGGTTCGATTCCCCGTCTTAGGCCTTGGATTTTATTTAATGGTTAGTAGAAGAAATTTACAGTGAAGTATGTTTGCTAGTCGCCTCCGTCCGCGACACCTAATTGGTAGTTGGACGTAAAGCCCCGCCTGAAAAAATAGGCATTACTTTACTTATGTAATTCGAAGTCAAATAGATGTAGTAATATTGAACATATATAATAAAATCGTATCTTTTAATAATTAATTCAATACCCGTAATGATTATTTATTAATAAAGAACACAATTTTATAATTTTGTAGCTAAAAATTAATATTTGAAAAACCGAGACGAGACCGAGATTTCTCGACGAGATATATATCATGTCTCGATCTCGGTCTCGGTCTCGGTTGCTCAAGTCTCGTCTCGGTCTCGGTACCGAGACCGAGATTTGTCTCGTTTCTCGTGCAGCACTAATCATAATTAAAAATTATGAAAAACTAATGCATATTAATCGATTAACTGCATTTTCCAACTCCAGGTTTTAAATACAATTTTCTTATTAGTTTTGAATGCAATCAAATTGCATTCTTGTTACAATAAATAAATTTGAAGGCGTGATTAACATCAAATAATGAAATAACATGAAACTAAGTAAATATTCAGATTATTTACCGCAACATTGATTGATTAATTTCTGATTAAAACGCTCTTTGTACGCTCCTTGATTCTCAGCTTACAAAAATAGTCGATCCTCGTATACTGATCAGAGAAACTGCATTTCTTAACTGTGGAGAGACCACCCAAGTGGCTGGGCCAAATTCAGGTAAAAACAAGCTTGTTACCTGACAGTGAAGTCGCTAGCGTTATTATCGTACCCAACTTTTCACTCTAAGTTGGGCATTAATAAATTATTTTATTTAATAACGTACTTTTGAAAAAGTGAAATTAAAACTTCTTGAACGTCTTAACTTGTTGTAGCAAATGTTATACGATAATTTTAGAACGTTGGAACTGGCGAAGTACAAAAGCATTGTTAGTAAATACAAAGATGAGAGACTCTAGAAGAAGTCGATGGGCCAGCACGAGTATCGTCACAAAATGAAGAATGCCTCAATGGCGGAACCAAACAGTATTCTAGAAATATTAACAAACACTGAGATAAAACGCAGGTGTGCCGTGTTGTGGCAGTGTGAAAGAAACTATGTAATTACTAGCAGATGTGCCACCATCAACATATGACTTCTTACTCAACTTCCTTAAGAAATATATGCTTTATTAATGTTTTAATATTAATTGTAATCGCAACTGGTGTAGAGAGCGTTGGAATTATAGACCGAGCTCTCCTATATTAGGGTTAGCCAGGCCTGGGTCGACTTAATTAAAAAGAAATAACGAGTCTATCCAGCATCCACTAGTAAACATTGTAGCAAACTCAGTTGCAAACACCCATACTCCATTCATAGAAGTAATCTATCCATTCATAGACCTATCATTCCACCACCCATTCATTCTATATCAATAATAACAAACATTACCATAAAACGGGTAGCCACTGAAAGTCTAGTGTTTAGAAAACTCAAATCATTTTTATTTTTTGATTTATTTTGTTGATGGTTTTACAGGATTCCTTTAAGATTAAAATGGCACACATGTAAAACTCCACTGATTGAATATAATTAATGATCAATTATTGAACGTCAAGAGAAAAAAAAAGGAAGTATTGTAATATCAAGAGTATCTTCTAGCAAAAACACGATTCGGACGAACTAAACGCACGATTTGAATAACCTGATTCAGTCGGCATTGTTTCGGAAAGCGCAATGACACAGCACTATTCGAGTACACCACTATTTCAGTAATCTACTATTGCAGCATGCCATTCTATTTCAGTATTAATGTAAAATATTGATAAGAATAAAATCTGGGACTGAATTTCTGAATTTGGAGAAAATCGGCTGAACGAAAACGCTGTTTTGCTAAATAGATTTTTTTAATTTTTTGAGATATTCTAAAAAAAAAAAATTCTTAAAATTTGAAAAGTCATTCCGAACACACATATCTACAACTTTCACTCGAATACATTCTTCCGGAAAATTCGATTAAGCGTTTTCGTTGAGGAGATGCCGGTGGACTCCTTTCAAAGTGACTAGAAATAAATAATATGATAAACGATTCTAAGTTCGGAGAAAATATGTAACTTACATACGAGGGTCGTTTGAAAAGTCCGTGCAAAAATAAAAACTACTTAATTTTTTGGGGTAAACCTTTTTTATTTTTCAACATAGTCTCCTTTTAGGCTTATACAATTCGTCCAACGCTGCTCTAGTTTGTTGATCCCTTCCGAATAATAGGATTTGTCCAAGTCTGAAAAATAGCCATTCGTTTCTGCAATCACCTCCTCGTTTGAATAAAATCTTTTTCCCGCCAGCCATTTCTTCATATTGGGGAACAAATAGTAGTCCGAGGGAGCCAAGTCTGGAGAATAGGGGGGATGTGAAACGAGTTGGAACCCTATTTCCATTAATTTTGCGACCACAACTGCTGAGGTGTGAGCTGGTGCGTTGTCGTGATGGAAAAGGACTTTTTTGTGGGCCAATCGTGGGCGTTTTTCTTGCAGCTCGGTTTTCAAACGGTCCAATAACGATGAATAATATGCACCTGTAATAGTTTTACCCTTTTCCAGATAGTCGATGAGGATTATTCCTTGCGAATCCCAAAAGACAGTCGCCATAATCTTTCCGGCCGAAGGAACAGCCTTCGCCTTTTTTGGCGCAGATTCCCCCTTGGTAACCCATTGTTTAGATTGTTCTTTGGTCTCAGGAGTGTAGTGATGTATCCATGTTTCATCCACAGTGACGAAACGACGCTTAAAGTCCTGCGGATTCTTCTGGGACAGCTGCAAACCGTCCTTGCAACACTTCACACGATTTCGTTTTTGGTCAAGCGTGAGCAATCACGGCATCCATCTTGCGGATAGCTTTGTCATGTCCAAATGTTGATGCAAAATATTATGTACTCGTTCATTCGAGATGTCCACAGCACTAGCAATCTCACGCACCTTCACTCTTCTGTCATCCATCACCATATCATGGATTTTATCAATGATTTCTGGAGTAGTAACCTCAACAGGGCGTCCAGAACGTTCAGCGTCACTTGTGCCCATATGGCCACTCAGAAAATTTTGAAACCACTTATAAACTGTTCTAATTGAAGGTGCAGAGTCACCATAATGATTATCAAGCTTCTCTTTAGTCTCCTGAGGCGTTTTGCCTTTCATAAAGTAGTGTTTAATCAACACACGAAATTCTTTTTCGTCCATTTTTTGAAAATCACTCGACTTCCTCGATTCAAACGAATGCCAAACACAAAGAAATAGACCGATCTGGCTGAAACTTGGCGTGTGTTCTTCCAAGAGATGCTACTAACTAAACATAACCTCGATACGCGCCAGTAGTGCTATCTCTCTGACTTTGCACGGACTTTTCAAACGACCCTCGTAGATCTTCAAGAATACTAGCGAGGGAAAGTCACATGTGAGCTTTTAAATCAGATGTTTTCCAAAATTAGACTATTCTTTTAAAAATGTCGATGAATTCCATAAAAATTTATTTGATTTCAGATTCATTTTCTAAACATTTTGTAAATTTATTAAGTTAGTAGATATATTTCCTACTTTACATAATATAAATGTAAATATATCCCAGGTACGTCAAAAGTAAATAGTTAAATATACAAGAATGCTTAGCGTTATATTTTATATGATAAATTCGTCATGGAAAAAAAATGTTTTTTTTGCAAGAATTTAGTAAAGCATTGATAAATGTAATATGTTGGACCAGCAACAACAGTAAACAAGGGGAAATAATATAAATGCGAAATCTTGTCATTTGAGACACCCAGTGTCATAATATATACAACATGATCATAATTTCAAATCAGAATATTAACCATTTGTTATATTCACTATAAAAAGGCGCCACTGCCATTTATTTACATTTCCTGTTATGGCGGCACACCCTAATCAGAAAATTGTGAGGAGATTCGCATTTTTTTTCACGGCCATCCAACAAAATGTTCATTTGGTTTAGATACAGCGTACAGCTTAAAAATACTTTATTTCCTACTTTTGAAATAGTAATATTTTATAAATGTACAAATGTATTTTCCTAATGAAGGTGTTAATTAGGGAAGTCTAGTATAAGGAGGTAAGTTGAGTAGGTGTTTTTTGAAATGTTTGGTTGGAAAAAAGAAGACTTGTTTGTTTTTTTTTTATTGCGGCAGATAAAATATCACAGTTTCACATTTCGACCATCTTTAAACCACATTTACCGCACAATAACTTAGCAGAAAAATTTTGTATGCATTTGTTTTGTAACCTTGTTAGTGGAATCTGAACCGGATTAACATCTCTTTTTGACAACACCAAATATGGGAATTAGATTTAATCGCTATTCGAAAAGAATCCGGGAATGTTTCGATTATTGAAACGCCATTTTGAACATATTTATCACGTATTTATGTAAATTTATATTCATCTAGGAGAGAAAATCTTAAGCGAAGACTCTCATGACTTACAGTTATTCCCAAGATTTTTAGTCACAAATTCTGTTTGAACATAGAACATTTGAGACATTTTAAATTATTATCTACATTATACAGTTTGTAGAAGAACCTTTCATTGCAATGAAATATAACCTACTCGGGAAGCCTGCTGTAACCTCTCTCTCTCCAAAACTGGCTCCTGAATGAATTTTTACAGAAAAATTGAGAATAAAAGCAATAAATCTGTGGGTCTGCAATTTATATAAATAGTTTACAGAAATCCTAGACAATTTTTTTCAAAAAAATCTTTAAGAAACCGAAAGATTTATTAAGTGGTATTTATGGTTGACTGATTTTGACTAAATTCTTATAAAAAAAATCTTATTTTGGCATTAGAAAAAAATAAGGTATGTCCAACATCTGAGGTTATTGGCGCTTGAAGTGCACTACCGGCCTCTGGACATCGTTAAAGCCAACACTGTCCATCACCTGTCAGTGAGCAGTTCCTAAGAAGAGAAAATCTAAAGGCCAGATTGGATTCGAACCCCGCATCACCACATTGAAATCCAGTATACTCTAACTAATCTGAGCCAATCGCTTCCCTGGTCAGGATTATTAACGGATTCAAAATTTGCAAGAATATTGTGCACAAACATTAATGGCATCCACTTGTTGGCATTTAACGAAATATTAAATCTGGATTTCTTGCAATCTTTCATGTTTTGAGTCTGTGCTAGATGCAGACAGAATCACTTATCTAAACCACTCAGTCAAATTAGTTTTTCCAACTCAAGGACCTCAAAACTGGTGTATCTGGCTAAATAAATTTTCAATAAAGAAAATCTGTACAATAACAACACTTTCTCTTAGTGTGGTAAACTATGAGAAAGTGAAGCTTGGCAGAAGGTAGAGAGTGAATTCTCTGCTCCAGTCACATCATCAATCATCTGATGCGATCTGAGATCAAATTGAAACATGATATGATTTGAACCTTTCACGTCCTTCTCTGCTGCAAGGCAAGAAAGACAAGGAAAGGCAAGATGGAAAATCTTAACTAGTTTTAGTAGAAGTTCCTTACTTTGAATTTCCACAGTTCGTTCTTCATGCCAGGAGTTGATCATATACATTAGGTCGGCTATTTTTGGAAGTACTAGTTTAGAAAGAAGGGAAAAAATGAAAATTTTTAGATAGTTTTGCGAGAAAGACCTTATTTTTTTCTTCTATAATACGTTTTTTATGCTACTGGTTGATAATATACATTAGGTCGGCTAGTTTTTTAACTTGAGATTCAGAAAGAGAGGAAAAAATAGAAAATCTCACCTAGTTTTACTAGCTTCTTTTAGAAAGAAGGACAAAAATGGAATGACTTCGCTACATTTATTAGATGTTGATTATTTTCAACTGTTAGATTGGGATTTTCATGCCAGGAGTTGATCATATACAATTGGTCAGCTATTTTTGAAAATATAGTTTAGAAAGAAGGACAAAAATGAAAAGACTTTGATACTGTAGGGGTAGTGAACCCCCACAACTCATCCACTCTAGCGTAGGGGTAGTGAAACCCCACCACTCACCCACTCTAGCCAGAGAGAGAGGGACAGCCCCCCTTGGCACACAGAGAAGGGAGGCTCGGCGAAGGTATATAAGAACAAGAGGAAAGTCAAAGAGCATCATATTCAATTATTATATTCAATTCAGTGAGATATATATTCAATTCGGAGATTCGGAGATTCTGTAAGTCTGTTCAAAGTCTTACACTTCAGTTGTACACATCGTTTAGCCACGTCAGTCAGTCTGTTCTGTTCTTGTAGTGTAAAGTATAGAGTCCTTGGCAGTCAGTCATATAAATACATAAAGTTTTATACCGATACTAAAAGTGTTATTTATCCATCAACGTCTACAACCAACATCTCTCTCACTCTCACATCTGAACCCATTACAATACATTTATTAGAAGTTTCTTACTCTTAGCTGCCAGAGTTAGTTCTTCATGCCATGGTTAGATCATACACATTAGGACAGCTTGTTTTTAAACTACAAGTTCAGAAAGATGAGGAAGAAATGGAAAATCACAGCTAGTTTTAGTAGAATTTCCTTATTTTTAACTTTCGCAGTTTGTTTTTCATGCTGGTTGTTGATCATTTATATTATGTCGGCCTATTTTTGGAAGTACTAGTTTTGAAAAAAGGAAAAAAAAAATTGATAATCTTGGCTAGTTATCTTAGCTGAGGAACATTTTAACATTCCTTAAAATGCCCGATTCTGGAGGTCTGTTCAGGTGTGTCTCAGAGAGTATAAAAGTGAAGTAATGCTTGATTTTTCCAGGCGGGCTTTTCGACAAACTACCAATTGGTTGTCGTGCACGGAGGAAACTAGCAAACATACTTCAAAGTTCTCATATTAACCACTAAATAAGATTAAAGACCTAGTGCCACAATACATATTGTGCTTTGCGGACCTCGCGTCTAACCGTTCGGCTTCAATGGCGCCTTTGCTCTTTGGTAGATTAATTACAAAATTTGAGGTCCTGTAAAAACTTGGAAATACAGCTTTTGTGATCAGTTCAGTTAGAGAAAGTTATGGAGAATAGTCTGAATGTTAGAGGAAGTGGACAAACTATTTAATATCCAACAATTAATGCTATATCCACTATTACTATACTATTAGATAATATAATCAATATTACAGGAAATTGAAATATGTAATGTCTAATCATCAAAGCGATGGAGGGTGTTGTGACCCAGCTTCCAGCTGTATGCCAGCAATAAAGTACCGTAATTTTATTAATTGCTAACTTTACTGCTTCCTCTATGAGTTAACATTTTTTTTTTTTTTGAGGTGGTGACAAAATTCGTTTCAGTTTGTATTTCTCTCTGCTGTAAGGGCCAACCAAGTATTGCGGATATTCAGCGTTTGAGAAACTGTGAAAATGAACACCAGCAAAACGCTCTGAAAACGCGAAGCTTTAGAAAAATCTGATTAGAACATTCCGATCTAAATCTATATAAATGAAACGATCTTAATCAATAATTGGTGAAACGTGGCTATACGTCGAACTGTCCAAGAAGTGTATTAATTAAAATACGAGTATTATAGTGGATAAAATGAACGAGTTGCAAGAGGAGCTACTAAACGATTGGGAATATGGATAGGTCCGCAGTGCTGCTCTTATAAAATTAATCTAACAACGGATAAAATCAGCGACACTAATAATTGCTGTAAGATTTTGAATACGAAATTAAAATTGCTGATTTTATCTGTAGTAGTGCGCATGTTTTTCTAAAAATATTCCTGACCGGTTTCGGAATTTTTCAGAGATTGATTAATCAATTTAGCGTAAATAATTTGACTTTAATTAAGTTTCCGGTCCCAAACTATTCTTGCAGATTGATGAGGAGGATCTCTATTATTTGATCAATAATGAAAAATTGTAGAAAATTAGTGAAATTATTTGTATGTATAATTCTGTATGTTTTGTAATTGGTAACGTTTCAGCGCTGTAAAGTTGGAGTTGTATTTTATACGGGTTGTATAAAATTTAAACAGTAACACTGAATTACACTCAGTTCGTCTGTACTGCGAAATTAATATTGTTAAAACAAATATTGCTGAACATGTGATTCTAATCACTTAACAAATAAGACGGAAATAAGTAAAATCTAATTAAGAACACTTTAAATATTAAATTAGATTGTAGATTGTATTAGAAGGGCGGTTCCACCAAAAAGGGGAAGAAACGCAGACAATCCAAAATGCCCATTGTTCCCCGTCCACCCCTCATCTCATGAGAAATACCGGGGCTTTAAAACAACAAATCCGGCTAAAGTTTGCCAGATGCCAATATAATAAACTAATAAAGTAGTAACAGGACACTAGGGAGCATGACGACGCCCAGTGTAATGAATAAACCTAGAAAGTTCT
This sequence comes from Rhodnius prolixus, assembly GCF_049639745.1. NCBI lineage: Eukaryota > Metazoa > Arthropoda > Insecta > Hemiptera > Reduviidae > Rhodnius > Rhodnius prolixus. The sequence goes on from NW_027411592.1 coordinate 22,648,168, forward strand.
GGTAAAGATTACCAGATGCTACAATCTCCGGTAGGGTAACATTTGACCTTCCGAAGACGAGAAATCTAGTTTTAGAATAAACTGGACACACCTCTACAAAGTGCCGCACAGTCTCATTGGACTCACCACAGCCAGCGAAAATTGGCGACTGGGTAAGGCCGCATTTGAAATGATGGTACGCTAAATTCGCATGTCCACTCAACACCTGAACCAACTGGCCGATCCGGGACCTGCTAAAACCAACCATAGCCGTTTTTGTCAGGCCTAGAATTTCCTTAGCCTGATGGCAGTCAGCTTGGGATCTCCACCGTTTCCGATGTTCCTTCAAAATCCACTGCTCCACCTCTGTTCTACAACTTCGATAGGATACAGGGATAATGGGCTAAATATTAAATTAAGTGCAACATGGAAAAAATGTTCATGAATGTAAACAATGCGGTAGTTAACCGATATTAAAGAAATTTAAAGAAAAGAGAAAAGATACAAATAATAAATAAATTAAAAACTAAAAATGAATCAGATTCAACCAATTAAATTGAGTGATTCTTTCCATTACTAAAGGAAGGATTCAAATTGAAAACAAAGAACGACTCTAATAAAAGAAAGGATAGTAATAGTCTTGTCCAAACCCATTAATCAATTGTGAAACATTCCTTCCTCGAACTTACAACGTCCTTGCTCTATTAAAATATATATATTAGAGATATTCATTTTTTTAAAAGTAGCCTAGTGGCAATATATTGCACTGCCAGCAGATACAAAGTATTGTTATGAAATACTTAAAATCTTATTTAAAAGAAACAATTTCTAATAATTTGTCAGTTAGCCTCCATACGTCAGATCAGTTAACATCGTAGGATATACTACAATAAAGAACCGTTAGGCTACAATAATAATGTTCTTTTTGAACTTTTTAATAATTATAGTCATTTCATGTATGCAGGAATTTATTTTTTACTCTAAATTTCATAATTTAGAGATAATAATTCAGGTATTGAAGAAAAAGATGATAATTTTGAACATTAAACTATGGGCGTTTAAGATTCTATAATGGAGTAGGAACAAAGACAAAAATATAATTCACACCTACAGCCTTCGGCTGTAAATGTTACGCAAAATCGTCCATTATCTGGTAAAAATTCTTAAATATTGATTCTGATTTTCTGAATTTTGATCTTCATGTTTTATTTTGGGATTTGGGTTTTATAAGTATGTTTTTAGACATTCGTTGAAGGTCAAAGTGTGAAGAGAGCTGAAACTTTACAATATACTGCTCCATCTTCTATGGGTGCTGAGGATATCTGGCTAAATCAATCTAGGATCAAAAAAGGCCACAAAGGTTGACCGTTACAAAAGCCTTCTGAAATTTCATGTGACCTTCATTAGGATCTTCTTCTTTTAGGAGTGATAGTGCAACGAGACGACATTGCACATTTATAGCCGGATTTCTAGCGAGTTTGAGACTCACTAATGAGACTTCTAATACATAAATTAGTTTAGAGATTCAATTCCGGCGAGAAATGTCATCATTGTACTTCAATAAACCAGGAGACGTACCCCATTTTATCGACAAGGAGTACAGCGTTTTAACGCGTTCTGGAATGTTCCCTGATATAATGTTTTGATAGATTTCGGTAGTAAAATTGGTCGGTACGTTTCTTCGAACTCGAAAGCATTAATCTGAAAGAGGGTGCCATTTTGGAGAGAAATTTAGTAAATCTTAAGACTATAGGCCAATTAACAAGGTGTGGCTAAACATTGAAATGGCGTCATCGTTAAATGTAGGTAAGTGATTTAATTACAATCAGGACTTATTCATACTTACTAACAATAACAACAAAGTGAAGACAATGGAAGTCTTACATCTTACTCCAGGAAGTGAATGAAGTTCAATTTATTTAATTAATGATGCCTCAAAAATAACTACAGTCTTCAAGAACAATTTATATTTCAATCCATCATTTCTTATCTTACATTTTACTTCCTTTCATGAATCAATAACGCACTAGATCTCCTGATTTTGCAAAAAGTATAGGACTATCCTTATCTTCTTAAGATAATTACCTTTAAGTTTTATTTTCAATCAATAACATCCACGCACAACTGACTTCAAGTTCTAAAAGAGGCAATATTTCAAAGATACTTAATGTTATTATCTTTATGAGCCAACAATAAGAGAAAAAAGCTTTATGATTGTGTTCAATGAAGTAATGAAGAATTTACTTTTGAATCTTTAAGATTTTGTTAGATAATAGTTCACATATTTTTTGTTTAACTTTATTTTTATTTTTTTCACAACTGCAATAGATTTGTGCAACAAATGGTGCAACATGATGCTTGTCAATACATGCACACACCCACTCATAAAAGAGATATTTTGTTATAGTATCAGTTATTATTAGGTTCTTTAACTTACGTTTCGGTATTTCTTATATGACATCACATAAACCTTTATGTAATTTAAAAACAGTGATAGTTTTTAAATATAAACTACATTTTATAGGTAAAAAAAATATATATTTAATAATTTAGGATATTCTTGAAATTTTAGATTTTTTTTAGGAGTTTCCCTATTATTCTTCGCCGAATATTCTTCCTCTCCAACAGACCCTAATCTCAGCATCACTCTCCGCCTGTCATGTCTATATCGACTACAGACCTCCAAGCAAGTCTCCTTCTACCATCCAGTTCCCAATCCAAAACCTGTTGGGACAATCTTTCTGGAGCCATTCTTTTAACATGGCCAAACGACTGGAGTCCTCTCTCACAGATAACTTCTAGTACCGATTTCTGGACATTCCTAATCTACCGGATTTTATCATTTGTTACTTTTTCTCTTCGGGACTTTCTCGCAGATCTGCGCCAGGAGTCTATTTCGGTAGCTACCAGTTTTTTCTTATCTTACAACTGCCCATGTCTCGCACCCATAGAGCATTATACTCTGTACTAAGGCATCATAAAGAGTTACCTGGGTGGACAACATCGAAAGTGCCCTGGGAAATATGGGACTGGAGATGTCTGTGGCCAAAAGAATAACTAGGGACAGAGAAAGCTGGCGCTTCTTGTGTAAAGCCTCTACAGCTGACGGTAGATGAGGCAGCGAGTAAGTACTAAGGCAACATAAATTATTCTTTTGGTGCTGTTAAGAATATTTTCGCTCCATAATACTGGGTTCAGAATAGCAAGTTTTAGATTTCAGTTCCTAAAATTAATAAAGCCACGGTAGCCGAGCGGTTAGAAGCGAGGTCTGCTAAGCTAAGATGTAAATTGTGTTGTTGGTTCTGGGTTCGATTCCCGGTCTAAAAATTTTATTTAGTGTTTAATATGAGAACATTGAAGTCGCCTTAGTCCAGAACTAATTTGGTAGTTTGATATATAGCTCGCCTGAGAAAAATAGGCATTACTTTAATTTCACAACTAATTTTTAATAATATAATTTATTAATTAAAAAATTCATTATATGTGGCGCCCAAAAGTATTTGCACAAGTGAATTATTTCCTATTTCTAAATGAGTACACGAAATAGGATCCCAAAACTTTTATCATTACAATCTTTAGTTCAACTTATGTACATTTAATAACAAAACGAGATAAAACATTAACATGTAAATTAGTAATTCAGAAACTAAAAAATATTGACAGTTCAAAAGTATTTGCACAACAAATTTATTTTGCAAATAAGATGTCAGAATTTTAATTTTAGTACTTAGTATGAAGTCCCTTGGCTTCAATTAAGGCCTGAAGTCTTCTAGGGATTTAATTAACCAAGTTTTTAAAAAATTGGAATCAAGTTTTTCCAATATTCTTCGAGTAAAACTTCAACCAGAAGGTCCCTTGTTCGTAATGGTGTGTTTGCGCACCTTCTGCTCCAAAATACTCCACACATTTTCAATTAGGTTTAAGTCAGGGGATTGTGGGGGTGTATGCAGTCTTCGGGGAGCGTTGTACATTAGCCAGTCTTTTGTTTTCTTAGCTGTATGTTTAGGATCATTATCCTGTTGAAAGATGTAGAAGTTTTGGATGCCCAAATTCTCAGCACTGCTCTTTAAGTTGTCGCGCAATATACTCACATTGCCATCTGCTGTCATATTGCCATGAATCTGAACCACTTTGCCGACTCCGCTGCACGCCACACATCCCAATACCATAACATGCACTCTACCTTGTTTGACAGTTGGTCTATCTTGCAATCTTTTCAATTCTTTATTTGGCCTTTGCCAAGAGTATTTCTTACCATCGCTTCCGAAAACATTAAACTTGCATTCATCACTAAATAGTACATTTGCCAAAATTCTATAGGCATATTTAATAGGTTTTGGCGTATTTGAGCCTCTTCCTCCGGTTGAGTTCTGTTATGAATGGTTTGCTCCTAGGAACGCTTTCATGTAAATCAGCTTGATTAAGCACTCTTTTTACAGTAGTAACGCTTACACTCTTTTGAGAAGTAGTTTCCACCTTTTCAACCAATTGCCAAGCACTCGATGATGGATTTATTGCAGCCTCATGGATAATGTTCCGATATTCTCTTGCCGTTAAATTTTTTTGTCGACCTTTTCTTGGTTTATTTAAGCATTTCCCCATTTCCGCGTATCCTTTAATTACGTACCGCACAGTGGAAAAACACAAATTCAAAATTTTTCCGATTTCCTGGTTTTCCCCATATTTCTTAAAAAAAAACAATTTTTCTTGGGTTCGTGGGATAATTCGGCTATTTTTGGTGCCATGCTCCATTAAGACTGGTACATACGACTCGTAATATAAACAAGTCACAAATGACAACTTTAAACTTGACTTTTCTAGTGAATATAATTAAAATTTGTCAATATGAACATATTCATTCTAGGTTGTGCAAATACTTTTGGGTGCCACTGTATATATTTATATATTCATTATTAATATGTAATTAAAATATTCATATAAATATCATTTCTGAAATATCTCAGAAAAATGAAGAATCCAAGGAGTATATACAAGGAGATACGTACGGTACCTTTGAAATTTCCTATGTTTTCGACAGTTTCTAAATGGCTGATATTACGAGCTGAAGTACGAGTTCATTCGTATGATGAAATGTTGGGTATTTGCCGCTTTGTGTAGCATTTGTCGTTTACACAAACCTTATACTCAACTTTTTTAAACTGTAAGTTTTTGTTAAAGAGTAAGAATATACAGGCACCAAACTGTTGAATATTGACGATTGGCGATTCACTTCTAGTGTGTGTAGGGAGGGAGCCAAAGAGGCCACACCCTGACAGCATACTTGGCAGTCGTCATTAGCTACTAGTTAATTACTAGGTCGTTAGCTCTCTGCCAGCCTAAACAATTCCAATAATTTGCATTTGTCTGAAGTGGAAACATTGCATAATCTTGCGAGACAATGCAACAGTTTCACAACCTACTTACGAGAGAAATGTTTCAATCAAGGAACATTTTTAAAAATTTATGTGCATACAAAAAGTAATTAGTTTGTTTGTCACCGTGAAATGATGGCTAAACTGCTGCCAAAATTAATGCGACGTTTAATTAATTAGGAATGCAGCGGCGAGAGATGGCCCAGAGGAAGGACAGATGTTAATAAAACGATTAATGTTTAATGGATTACATTTTAACTATTAAAACTTTCTGAGATAATTATTATAGGTTTTTTTTAAATGTAATATTGAAAACTCGCAGCCTTTAAAAGAATAAACGGTACCAACGTGACTATCTATTAACGCAGTTTACATAATTAAATATTCTTGAAGAAATCTTGCAATAAAGATACTTCCCTTCAATTATTCTACGGGTTCGCTGTAATACTATTGTTGCAGAAGAAAAAAGGTACTTTATAGCTCCGTAGAAACCTCTGAGAAAACGTTTCTAAACCAAAGTGAAAGATTCTAACTCACATTGTGTCCAACAGAGTCCACTTGGCAACTCTCTGAGAAAATTTCAGAAAACGCGAAATAGCTTTACTGAACCTGGCGTAATTCCGGTAACCTGATGTTTTTCCTACTTGGAATTTCTGTCCGACATTTCATTTCATAATCAATAATATGCAGGTGATAGATTTGTACATTATCTAAAATGGAACATTAGATAAGAATCTTATTTCATCACTTCTTAAGTACCCCGATTATTATTATTTTTTTTATTTATTTTGTTATTTTACAATCTGTATACATTGTATACAATCAGTAAATATGGAGAGAGTGATGAACTGGTGCGGGAGGAGAGCAGGAGGAGAGAAACTACCCAGCGGTAGCACTCTCTATAGGAGAAAGGAGAATGTGAGGAGGAGAGATAGGAGAGTAATGGCGTTTAGGCCTTCAGACTACAAGGAAGTCGCGGGGCCAATGGCGATTCAGACGGCGAGGAGTATTATGGATGTCAGAGGAAGCGAGAGACAGTACAAGAGGATTAGAGCTAGTCAAGAGAGAAGTATGGAATTTTTGGTGTTTACTCTTGGCGACTCGGACTATGAGGTCGGTGTGAAGAGTGAGGTTAGTCTCCGTAGAAAGGAGCGTCAGCTATCTGTCGGAGGAGTTTTGACTGAAATGTTTGTACTGTCCGTATGTTTGTAGGTTTGGCTGAACCCCACAGCTCTAGTCCGTAAGTCCACTTAGGTTTGAGAATAGTGTTATATATTAAGCGTTTGAGTTCAATTGGTAATTTGGAGCGTCGTCCAAGAAGTCTGTAAAGCAGTTTAGCACGTTTTGTCATTGCTTGTCTTTTAAGTCTAGTGTGTGGGTTCTGACGTGAGTCGCTTGTCTATGTAGAGCCCAAGGTAGCGCACCAGATCTGTACAAGGGAGAGGATTGCTTTTGAAGAGGACAGGTGGACAGGAGCCCCACCGGAGAGTAAACGTGGCATGCTGGCATTTCTGTGGGTTCATTTTAATCCGCCACTTCTTGGCCCCGATTATTAAAATTGCTTGGTAAATTATCAGGCAAATAAATAAATAAGATTAAAATAAATATATATTTTTTAAATCTTTTATTGAAATTTGCGACTGCAACGGTTGTTGCAACAAGCAAATGTGATGTAATATAATGTCATGAATGAAGATAGGAGAAGGCACCCATTGGCGACACTCCATTAACGTGAATAGATACACTATACTGCTCTTATGAGGAGAGTACATCGCGGGGTCATCTTCTCTTCAATCTCCTTATAGGATTTCCTGGTAATGTAGAAGAAGATAAGTGTTCAATTAAAGGATTAGGATGAGCTGCTGTAAAGGAATGAAATTTTAAGAAACGAGTTTTAGTAAGGTCGTAAATGAAAGGGATGGTGAGGTTAGAAATATAGAGTGGAGCGCTGAGTAGTTTTCGTAGTATTTTTGATTGTAAAGTCTGAATGCGTAAAGAATTGGAACGTTTAGTCGATCCCCATACTTCAATGTCTTATGACCAAATAGGTCGCAGTAACAACAGAAAATAAATGTTAATGTAAAAAATTTAAATAAAATCGTTACGGAAGAATCGCTAAATCTCTTAAGCATATTTTCGGTTGTTTTGATTTCATTTTTTGTTGTTATTACATTTGTTCCTATTGATTCGATTCTAAGGGAGAGAGTTTTATTTTAGCTTCCCTTCGTTTATTAAAGGACCCATCCTCCTCACCTTAGTGTTGTCCTATCGGAGGCACTCTTAAGAGTATATTTATTTGGGGCTAGCTAGGACAACCGTTCTTGAAGAGCTCTAGCTGAACGGGGTCCTAAAACAGCTTCCCTTCGCCTCCAGCCGATGAGAAGTTATGCTGGCTCACACTCCGTTACAAGAGGCCAGCTCAAAACTGAACTCCATTTCGAAAACTTAATACGTAACCCAAATACTATCTCTTACGTAGAAAAAGTAAAAAATTATTAGCCGTTCTATAAGAGCCCTACATTACTTCTTCCTCTGAATCTTGGCTATAAACTGTGCATACAATCTTTTCATTTGGTTTTGAGGGCGTCTTAAAGTTCTTATAGCCACTTTTCGGTCCTACTTGTTCAATAAGATTGCAAAGAGTTAATCAAAGGCTCCTGTAAAACTTGAAAATATCAATTTAAGAGCCAAACTCTGAGCCATTTTAAGCAATCTGCGGATTATACGGAAGGATTATTGGATTGATATAATATTCTTGGAGGTAAAATTGAGGCTATAAATCGATATTTTATTTAAAAAGCACATTGACTTAGAGGAAAATATTCTCTTAGGACAAACACTGTTTGCTGTTCTCTAATCGAAAATTTAATCAATCAACATACTTTACTAGCATAGAAGGCTCTTTAATCTTGAAAGCTTTTTTAGGCAATATATTTTTCGTACAAATATTTAATAAAGTTTGTTGCATAGAGATGAGAAAAAAAATGAACTCGTTTAAGTGCATTGAAAACAGCACAGGACAGGAACACAAACAAAGGATGTATCGTTTTAAATAATTTATAAAGTTACTGTCTCACTATTTCAATTTATTGTAATGAATTTAGATTTATTCAAATGTTTATCAGTAGCGGGCGTTTCTTGAAAGCGATCGTGACTGTTCGCTGTTCTCCTTATTAAACGATCAGCTAGAAGGATGTTTTCTTAATAAACAGTGCATAGGTAAAAGTAGAGAAAGGTCAGTTGCACAGCAAAAAGTACGTGTAAACATTTATTAATATAAACTCTTGCGCTGGCTTAAGCTTAGTGTTTACTAACATAGTTTTAAATTCAACTTTTTCTAGCTGCGAAATTCAATTAGAGGCCATGTTTCAACTAGATTTTTTGAAATAAACTAGTTGCTAGAATCCTTTCAATGGTCACCAATTGAAAGGATTGCTTGAATTTAAGCCGCTTACCTTTAAAATTGCTAGTAGTTGCGGTAGTCGAGCGGTTAGAGGTGAGACCTTTTAAGCTAAAGTGTATTGTGGAACTGAGTTCGATTCCCGGTCTAGGCCTGAGTATTTATTTTATGGTTAATAAAGAATACATTTTAAAGTACGATGGCTAATTTGATAGACATAAAGCCTGCCTAAAAAAATATCATTACTTTACTTTTTTTACTTTTACACACGACTACCTCTAAAATACTATTTAAACCCTTAGGTTCTAAAACTCATATCGGTGCAATGTGCAGTTCTGTAATCAATATAATGTTAGTAAAAATTTGTATTTTTTAAAATTCCGAATCTTCTTTTTAAAAAAATCTTCACAAGAATAATAAATAAGAGAGACACCTATAATAAATATTCTAGAAGCTATTAAAAAAAATTTCACTTGTTAGAATTGATACCCAAATTTGTAATCATTCATAATCTGTATTTAATCGGTGATAAAATGAATAACCCTGTTTTAAATCAAAACACAAGAAAACAGTGTAGTACATCGGTCATTGCCGCTTCCGAGTTTGCCCATATTTATAGCTTTAGTTAGTGTCGCCTCTTGTGGTCTCGCGGAGAACTAATAATCATTCAATATCAATCCCTTCCTAACGAATGTAATCTTTCAGTTCTAAAATACTCTCTTTATACGGCGGTTTGGACGACCGGTAAAATCCAGTTTTGAAGATGCGGATCCGACGTCCCGGCCAGTAAATTATTTTGCCCCCGGATATTTGAAAAAATTTACAAGTGTCAAATGCTTAACACCGAATGCAATGCGCAAAATTTTAATACATTTTCGGTCTATCAGTACATCTACCTGGTGAAATAATGAATAATGTATGGTCTGAATAATGATGTAGAATGACTGTATCTATAGTAAAAGCTACATTACGCTGCAAACTGAACATAAACTAAATTTTTCAGGACTCTTAAAAATAAAGAATCTTTAAAAGAAGTAGATGCTGGGGAAAAATACCAACATTTTAATAAAATAACATGTAAAATCCAGATAAGAGTAATTTGTTTTCAAAAAGTAAAATACCTTTAATTTTCAAGGCAGTCTGCTTCTGCTTTACAAAATGCAAACCCAAAGAGTAAATTTTAAATGAAAAACTTGCAAAAGTGATTCACCAGATAATATTTATTTGAAAATAAACCAAAAATCATATTTCAGTATTTCACCATCCCTGGTAATAAAGGCGATAAGGTGACAAACGGTTTACTGTTTAGCTAAAAAAAGAATCTGTGACGGTTTGGCATCACATCTCGTAATACGGAAAGTATTTATTAATCAAATCAGGTTTGGTTTATGAAATAAAGAAAAGATTGGGCAGTATTGGAAATGACTGTTCCGTGGAATGCTGGAATGCTTGGTATAATTATTTATCAATTTGAAGACTTAATATAACTAAAATGTTGAAAAGAACGTTACATATTCGTTAAATGGTGTTAATTGTTTTGCCTTTGTGGGCACGCCTACTCCACACATATAGTGTTAATTACTTTCTTGATTATTAGTTAATATTTATCTTGCCAGTTCTTTAATGTTCAAACAGGGTTATTTTTTTATTTCTTCCATTCTTGGAATTACGGAGAATGCGGTCTTTTGCGATATATGTTAAAGATTAAGACTAGCATTAGACATAAAGACACTGCCTATTAATATGTGCTACTTAATTAATGTCGTATTAATTTCTAAAATACTAAGTTAGAATACCATCTTCATGAGAATATATATACTGGTAAACTTGGTTAATATGAGTCATCTCAAAATCAAACCATTTTTGGGTGGCTTTGTCTGAATTTCTTTGTTTATAAAAGTAGCTACTTACAGTTAGTTACTTGAGAAAATTCAAATAGGCTTTGGTTTTATGTTTGTGGCTTTATTTTGATATCCATAGTTTATCCACAGAGGAAGTGTCACAAAATTTACGAAATTTTAATTTAGACGAACGTTTTTTTTTCATTGGTAACTAAAATTAGATGTCAGACTAATGTTATAATACTATACAAGCTGCAATTCATAATACGAGTAATAACTAAAAATTTTAACGTATATTTTAACCTCTGAAATGAATAAATTAAAACTTAAAAAATTCATACATTCATAGATTAAACAGTATCGTTTTTTAAATACCTATTGTATATACTTAAATTTTCTTTATTCCAATCATTTGAGTTTGAGATATTAATCAATGTGGAATGTCAGAGAATTGGAAAATAATTATAAATCATAGTAATAATCTTTAGCAAATTAATTTAATACCAATAACATTAGTATTTTCAGGAGTTCACGATTCAGTGCTGCGGTAATTAGGAAATAGAAGTGCACCATTATTAGAGGAACTTAAGCTAACCAAAATCTCAACGGAAGTGTAGTCACCAAGACGTGATGTGAAGAATTTTTTAATATTTTAAGAGTTGAAGTGCATCCAGAGGAATCTTCCAGATCTAGCAGGCAGTGCACCTTGAGTGCCACTTATCAAGGCATTTTTTTTTTTTTTCCTTCTTCCCTAAATAAATATTTGTCGAGTTGGAAGGGTGAAGGACAGACAGACCCTAACCACTGCTTGATTGTAACTGGCTGCCATGATTGTTCTCTTGAATATAACTTCGTCGTAAGTAAACTAAAATTTACATTAACACAATATATATTATATATTTATGTATTATACACAGAATTTTTCATTAAAATATATATATTCACATACATGGATATGTGATTTGGAATCAATGTTTTTACTATTTCTAAGCGCTTCTAAAACATTCTCTAAAAAGAAGCTGCTGGTAAAGTTATCGAAGGAATTACTTCTTAAATATCAATTACAGCTGGAATAAGCTAGAAATGTAAACACTTAAAAAAGTAATAACATCAATATCAAAACTGAGTGAACATTTACTATTTCGAACATTAGGTGATCAGACAAATAGTTCTTCAAAAATATCTTCCATGAATGTAAAGTGACCGGACAGCTCTCAAAGATTTTGACTGGTAAATATTCGCTAGTTAAGACGACAATGTAGGTTATATGCAAATGTAAATCTGGAAGAATGCATTCCAGAATGGATTAAAGAACAGATTTTTTCAGAAAATGTTTGTGAGTAGGCGGAACAGGAAGAACTATGTATTGTAATTAATCACACAGCCTTGTTTATTCCCAAATAGTGAGCAAAACTAAATTGTAAAGCAGTTTTTTTTTTTCAATTTCAATTTGTGATTGTTATTTCTCTCAGAAATATTTTCCTAAGTCATCAATAACTTAGCAGCAAAGTTAATGAGAGTAATCAGTTAAAACTGTCAAAACTTGTTATCTCTTTGTCTTTCTCGTTTCAAATCAAATATTGTTAAGACAAGTCAGCTAAACCGCTACCCGCGTGCTACCGTTCTGCAAGTTTTAGTTATGATAAATGTGCGCCAATTTGATCCTTACTTTGTGGTGATTCTTAAAACTTAGAACAAACTAAATAGCGGCAAACGTAACCAATCAAATCTAACTTCAAGCACCTTCTTTGAACAGTGGCCAAAGCTGTCATTCCTCAAAATTATCTTACTGCAGTTTACATACAACCGTACGAATAAAACTTCATTTTTATTTTTAGCTCTTAATAGTTTGTTTAGTGCTTGCTGTAGTTTGTGGCCATTTATGAAGCCTTTTAAAATATCATACGACATTTGCCGTTAACAATCTTCATTGCCCGTTATTTATACAAATAATCGTCACAAATGGCTTTTTCTAAAGACAAAACAATATAAATTAGCCCTATGATTTCCAGCTGGTCCCAGTTTCTCCTTCAGGTTCAGTTTCTCCCTTTGAACCTTTGAACCGTCCTTCTTGTGCCGTTGATCTTATAAGCTTAAGCTTATCTAACTCGCTTGCTTTCTCCTTTGCTTGATCGCAACAGTTTCCGTCTTGACATCATCTTCGCCTGCTTCAACTTCTTTAAGCTCCTTTATATCCTTGTCAAAGTCATCTTCGTCCAAAGAGTCTCAAAGGTTACTTTCAAATGTTTTCTCTTCTTAAGTATCTTCTGTTGTTTTCCTTTTATCCAAAATCTACTTCTATCTTTTTACTCTCGTTCGTTATAACATCTTTGTTAACTTCACATCCTTTCAATTCTCTATTTCCTTCTGTAGTTTTATTCTCATTTTTTTTTACCATGATTAAAATCGCTTTCTTTTGACTTTGACACAGATTTACCTTCAGCTTTTTTTTTAGCTTCATCACTAGTTTCTGAATATTCTTCATCCAATTTCGTTTAATCAACTTTTCCTCTATCAACGTCGAATTTATCTTCATAAAAAACTTCTTGTAAGTTAACAGCATCAGATTCATTATTTACAAGTTCCAATTCCTTGGCTTTCCAAATCTTCCTTAGCTTCAGTCTCAAGAAAATACTTTTCTGAAACAAGATGATTGTTTACTAAATTCTCGTTTGAACCTACATCATTGTCTTTAGATTCATCATTCTCGTCATCAACCTCTTTCAACAGCTTTTTTTTATACGCTAATCCTTCAATATGCTCGCAGGAATGGAATTGTTCTTAGAAATGTGCTTACAAATTTGTTCTTTTAACTGTCGGACTGATCTGGATATGTTTTACCACTACATCATATTCTAGCTTCAAGCCTTCCTCATAATAAGCGATTCCAATTAACTTAGGAAGCTTTCGTTCTTTTAGGCTTGCAACGTTCTGACCCAAGTCATAAACACAGTTTATCGTTTGCGATAAAAATAAATGGTTTACTTCTTGAGTTCATCTCAGTTAATGTTCCCACCAATACGCTTCATATTCTTTGGTTTATTGTTTCTTCGTTTTTGATGACTGATTCATTAATCCAGAATGAAGAAACAATATGGCCAATTGCTCGATAGTGAATCTATCTTATAAATGTTTTCGGCCGTAACATTCTCCACCGTTGATTTAGATGGATATAATTTATCATGTATGTAACATGTATCATGTTAGGGTTCTGATAGTTATGAGTATAAGAGAATTGCAAGAGTGTATCACATCACAGTCCAATGCATTTCATTTTTATTAATTTTTTTGTTTTAGATTCACCAGCAACTATTTATATAATCGGTTATTATATCTTCCTGTACCACAGTCTGCAATTCGCCATTAGGCAATCAAATGTTTATAACGGCAAATTAGCAACATATATATGTACATACATACAAAGTGTGCGATGGCGCGTGTTTGTTAACAAAGCGTAGTGTTTTCGCGATTGCATGTTCACTTCTGTTGTGAATCGTGCTCGCCGGACATTCCACCTAACATAGCCGGAGTAGGTGTAGTTATATTGTAAACGTGAAGATGTTGCTATTCTAACTCCCATAATGTTCTGCCGTAGTTATGATATGAGAGGTGTTTGAACTGAGTCAGGTGCGCACGATGCCACTATTAGACAAAGCACGTGTTCCAACAGGGTCAAAGGTCTTTATCATTAACACTATCAACTTTTTACGTAGTTATTCTAACTTAACTACAATTTTGGGATTCTGTATATAAATATATTTATATTTTAACTGATATTTGAGTTTATTTCAACAATTAGAAGAGAGCAGAATTATTATATTCTTATTTTTAATTGGTTTAGTTTAAAACTCTTGCTGTTCGTTATTGATTATAAAGTAAAGTAATCGCCTATTTTTTTAGGCGGGGCTTAACGTCTAACTACCAATTAGCTATATGCGGGATTCGAACTGTGGATATCCCACTTACAAAGCCACGCTTTTAACCACTAGACCAACACCCGCCCCTACTGATTGATTGATTTTAATGAATCCCATTTCTAAAAAAAATCTTTGCATTTCGAACAATCACTGAATCAAATCCAGATTGGTTTCATCACTGTTCGGAGCGCCCTGTTACAATAATTTAACCTTTGTACTTATTAGCCACCATTCTCTGATAAATTTTATTGGGTACATGGCTAGCTCAAGATTTCCAGCTCTTCAGTACCTTCTCTGTTCCAGGAAAGGGAAGCCTGAAATCCAGCAATAATACCAAGTTCTTGTTTGGTGGAACATTATTCAAAGAAGAGAAGTTTATAGCCAAACCGCTATCATGTGCAGTGAAGGGTTAATATTCCTTGACATTAAATACAGACATCAAATAGTAAATCGTTCTGGAAGAGCACTTTAGAGATTTTATAAGTATAACGACGTTCGTTCTTTGGGGTTGAAACTGATGTAATAAATCACTTCGTTGAACGGTTTAATCACGTTGCACCATGGAGCAATCAAAAAATGGCATCAGTTTTAACTGGGTGCATCTACGAACTATCACTACACTGAGAAAAGATTGCACTATGCACGTGTACAGAAATGCTTAACTCTTTGAGGCAGACGATTTTAAAGAAAATAAAAGCCCTAGTTGCACAGAATTTCTTTTATTATAAAAAAAAAAATGGAAATAAACATTCATTTCCATTATTTTACATATTGTAATCATCCCTCTCAAATAATCATTACTCTCAAAATAAGGAAAAAAAGAAAAGACAAAATTAATACCATTTCGATAGTCCTTTTTTTAGTGTGGGACACTGGTATTGTATAATACCACTATGCAACTAATGCTTTATATGATATGTTCATTCAAACACAACTTTTTACCAAAACAAAGCGGAACTTTGCAGACAGTACAGCACTGTCCTTCAGCGCACTCTTCCTTGAAATGTTTAAGTTCCATGTTTTGTCCCAATTTTTTATAAACAATATATGAATTAACAACAGCTGCATCCAAATAATAGAACAGTATGCGGTGCCACCATTTTTTTACTGTCGATCAAGTTTATAGTAAATATAAAAATTATTTCTCTTATTTACGCATTTACCATTGGTGCATAGCACTGCCATCTGAATGAAAAACTTTAAATAACATATTAACCTGTATGTATGAATAACTTCAACTTTTCGAGGTGAGTTAAAATATATGCCACCATGCAGCAAAAGCTAAACAAAAGGTGGGACAGTTTTTAACCCACCTAGCCGCAAAGAGTTAATGCATCTGAAAATCTCCTCATCTACCGTTAAAAAAAAAAAATCTGAATTTTTGAATTCTGTTTCAAATAAACTTTGGCAAAATTACCTTCTTTACTTGTAAACTACCTAGTTAGATGTCTTGGAAGGTGGCGAAGATTAGCCATTAAATAAAATCGGGAATTGAATCTAGAACCGCACAATACACCTTAGCTTTGCAAGTCTCGCCTGTAACCGCTCCTCTTCAGTGCGGCCTCAACTTGTATTTCACATAACTTGGATAAAGTAACAGTAATTGATAACTAATAATCGTTGTTATGAACTTTGTTGGTAAGTAACATTAAAACAAAAACAGAAAACCAATATTTGTATTAATATCATAATAGCGTACTGAAAATGATTATCTACTTATAAAACTTAGCATGCGTTTGATAGTAACATTTACTATCAGAAGGAATAACGACCTCCGTTAGAAATTAATTATCTTTTCCCAAAATAATTTGTTTTGAATGTGAACTAGCATGTACGAGGGTCGTTTGAAAAGTCAGTGCAAAAATAAAAACTACTTAATTTTTTGGGGTAAACCTTTTTTATTTTTCAACATAGTCTCCTTTTAGGCTTATACACTTCGTCCAACGCTGCTCTAGTTTGTTGATCCCTTCCGAATAATAGGATTTGTCCAAGTCTGAAAAACAGCCATTCGTTTCTGCAATCACCTCCTCGTTTGAATAAAATCTTTTTTCCGCCAGCCATTTCTTCATATTGGGGAACAAATAGTAGTCCGAGGGAGCCAAGTCTGGAGAATAGGGGGGATGCGAAACGAGTTGGAACCCTATTTCCATTAATTTTGCGACCACAACTGCTGAGGTGTGAGCTGGTGCGTTGTCGTGATGCAAAAGGACTTCTTTGTGGGCCAATCGTGGGCGTTTTTCTTGCAGCTCGGTTTTCAAACGGTCCAATAACGATGAATAATATGCACCTGTAATAGTTTTACCCTTTTCCAGATAGTCGATGAGGATTATTCCTTGCGAATCCCTAAAGACAGTCGCCATAACCTTTCCGGCCGAAGGAACGGTCTTCGCCTTTTTTTGGCGCAGATTCCCCCTTGGTAACCCATTGTTTAGATTGTTCTTTGGTCTCAGGAGTGTAGTGATGTATCCATGTTTCATCCACAGTGACGAAACGACGCTTAAAGTCCTGCGGATTCTTCTGGAACAGCTGCAAACCGTCCTTGCAACACTTCACACAATTTCTTTTTTGGTCAAGCGTGAGCAATCGCGGCACCCATCTTGCGGATAGCTTTGTCATGTCCAAATGTTGATGCAAAATATTATGTACCCGTTCATTCGAGATGCCCACAGCACTAGCAATCTCACGCACCTTCACTCTTCTGTCATCCATCACCATATCATGGATTTTATCAATGATTTCTGGAGTAGTAACCTCAACAGGGCGTCCAGAAAGTTCAGCGTCACTTGTGCCCATATGGCCACTCCGAAAATTTTGAAACCACTTATAAACTGTTCTAATCGAAGGTGCAGAGTCACCATAATGTTTATCAAGCTTCTCTTTAGTCTCCTGAGGGGTTTTGCCTTTCATAAAGTAGTGTTTAATCAACACACGAAATTCTTTTTCGTCCATTTTTTGAAAATCACTCGACTTCCTCGATTCAAACGAATGCCAAACACAAAGAAATTGACCGATCTGGCTGAAACTTGGTGTGTGTTCTTCCAAGAGATGCTAGTAACTAAACATAACCTCGATACGCGCCAGTAGTGCTATCTCTCTGACTTTGCACGGACTTTTCAAACGACCCTCGTACCTTGACTTGAGCTTAGGGAACAGGGATATGTTGAATTTCTGGTAGTTCTTGAAGCAAGGTAAGTTGTACCGAATACTAGGAGTGAACTAAAGTCATTGCATTAACAATGAAGATTAGATCTCATAGGGTAAAAGAGTAAATCGAAGGTGTTAAATTCACAAAATTTTAATATACGACCGTATCATAGATCTGTAAAAGATATTAATACCAAATTAACAACAAAATCGTTGGCAGATCCAAAGATCAACAATGACATAGACAGGTATAACTATGGTTTATAATTATTATTTCTGAGAATATAACCTTGAAGATGACGTAATAAGATAAGAAAACAAACTATTAGAAACAAAGAGACATAAAAAAAAACAAAAAGTTTCAATTTATTTAAAAGAAAGTGACTCAACTAACCATGTATTCAATGCAGGCCAGGTACGGAATATTTAAACGTAGTTTCACAATTTTTTTCCTAAAGCAATTAGTAATTATAGATAGGACTTGTAGTAGTAGGGTGGGGATGAATTGATGAGTCAATAAAAAATGATAGCTTAAGATGAAAACTGAAGATAAAACCAAACTAAGAGCAATAACTGAACTGAATACTATATTTTATATAATTTAAATAAGCTGATGTAGATAGCGCGACAGTAGCTGAGTGGTTAGAAGCGCAGTCCGCATTGCTAAGATGTTCTGAAACGGATCGATTCCACCTGTCTCATTCATGAAATTAAAGTGATAATAATATAAATTTATAGTAAAGTATTGTTTGCTATCCGTCTCCGCCCATGACGTCTGGTTCGACGTAAGGCACGTCCGAAAGAATAGACATTTCTTTATTTTACGATCTTAGAACTAATTGCTCTGGCAATAAAAGTAGGTGACAGAGGCAGAAAAAATAGAAATCTGGACGAACTGGAAGCTAATTCCGTGTTTTTCGCTTGTATTTCACCTTTCATTTTCCCAATGAAGGCTACCCTTTATGTTTATTTTAGCCCTGGTCATAAAAGAAGGTGACAGCGGCAGAAAAATTAGGAATCTGGACGAATAGAAGCTAATAATATTAACGATCAAATGTGGAACTGAATTACCAAATTCTAGATATATAAGTTTTAAGGCACTTTTCTGGTAGCCTTCTTTATAAGGTAACATTTCACTGTATGGTACAGCTTCACAAACAACAATATCAGTGGGAATTTAGTACGTCCTAAATATTCCGAGTTTCAAGAATATTTATGAGTTGGAACCTTGAGAGGAAGTCGTGGGGTTCACACCGGATTATTTCTTCTTTGTTGATCTAGAATGGAGATGACAGTACATCCAATAGACTGAAGTATTTGATTTCACCAGGCGTGAATTTAGTTTTGTAATGAACTGAAGTATTTCTACATGAACTTTAATAGCACTTCAATGTTGATTTTTATCCAATACTGCATTTTATATTCAAAATATATAAATAACTAGTGAAAAGATATACATATGTTGAAAACTCCTGAAGGTTGTTACCTGGGCAGGAAATTGCCTTTTTTTTAAAAAAATCTAACCTAGGATTATGGGCTTCAAAACGAGGAAGAAAAACAAATCGAGTTTGAAGAAAACAATTTCCGATTAAATATCTCTTTACTTTTTTCGAATATGGCTCAATTTCGTTTCCGTTCTATTATCTCCTCTATAGAAAAGTTCTTTACACCGTTCTAAATTTTTAAAAGAAAATTAGTGAGTTGGGGGCCTTAAGAACAGTTAGTTATTAGGAAAAGTCGTGTTCACTCCAGATATATAAGTTTGTTTGTTTGCAAAATGTATCATTGTTCAATGGCACTAAAATTAATTAAGTTTATTGTTAATACTAATATATAACTATTGTTAATAATTAAAGTTTTTTATATTAACAATGAGGCTTGAGAGATGCGATTGTTAGTAGCAGATTCTGAATGTACTTGTCAATGTTTAACAAAATTTAGAAAGAAATCTAAAGAAGGCCTGCGTTATTTGCTCCATCCGTCGGTACAATAAAGGCTACTCAAGAAGTGATCAAGAGGAACAATAAAATAATAATAAATGATGCAATATTGAGCGAATAGTGAACACGATTTAAAACTTCACAGGAAAATCAGTTTAACAGGCTTTATTTAAGAAGTTACAAAAGTTTATTCACTATTCTGTATTAGGAGTGTAATAAAGTTGAGGTTGCCACAATAATACATTTTATATTACTACGGGCAATAAAATTTAAATAAACTTCAGTAATATGCAGTAAGATTAGAATACCCAGCCTGCAACACATATGCTAAAGTATATTTGAATTTAAATTTGCAGTCTGCATAGTATTTGCTAAACAAAGACACGTTTCAGTTTAGTTTGATGAACATGCAATTTCATTAGGTTTTATTTTTTTGCGCATAGACAACTGTGGTCACTAGCCCAGAGTTTTACAATTAAATCAAATTTAAGTAGAAAAATTAAATGTCTCTTGAAGAAAAAAAGTTTTGACACACCATAATGCCGGTTTTATCTTGAAATATTGAACAGGATGACTGGATAGTCATCACAGCCCATATGCATTGATGGTAACATCCTCTCAGTAACCAACGTTGAACAAATGAAGTGATGGATAGGAGCGAGCACTAAACCCAATGCCCAACAGGACCTAAAGTCACCAAGGAGGAGCCTAAGAATAGCTGAATGCTGTGGGAATCTCGAATAATGTTGTCGTTGCAAGCCTTTGCACGGATGCAGTATCCGATCAGCAAATCCATAATAACTCCCACAGTCACTACACTGCAGACCCAAGGTTTAAGACTGATTTTGTTACTTCACTAGACAAGTAGCAGAAAGGTTACTGGCTTGTAGTAGAAAGAGGCCATTTGTTGTGAAATCTAGTGCTTGGCAATACCCTTGGTAGATTGTCCGGGTTTTCCTTCAATTGGCTAGGCTAAGCTGATGATTTGGCAGTGACTAGAAGATATCGCACATAGTGGGGATATCATGTGAAGGCAGTGTACGCGTTAAGATGTATGACTAAATCCTTGCAAGATCAAGTTTGTCACTTATAATAGTGGTAAAGGGTTGATAGGGTTTGCAATCTACCCTGGGTGTCACTTTACCGCTGGCTCTAGAGGTTATGAAAGTTTTACCAATAAGGTTTTACTAAGTTACCCAGAATCTGTATAAATATTTCTATTTTTTGCATTTAATAAACTGCACTGTAAAATTAATTCTACAGGTTTCCAAAAGATTTTCATTTTCTCTTAACACCCTTAAGTACCCAATTGCATTCATGAACATTTTCTCTTTCGAAAATTTCACCGGACTTTAAAGGTTTCGAGGTGCGCTAATTATGAACGAAAAAGTATAGGTCTGTCTGTAGAAAGCGTAACCCAAAAAAGGATATTCGATAGTTCAAATTTGAAATTCATTCAGATACCATTTGCGGATTTTAGTCAATGTCGGTCAATCTGGCTCCTTTACAAAATTTATTTTTCAGTTTTTCTTTTGCATTTTTTTAAAAAATTGATGGAAATTGAAAAATATAATAACCGGTTGAATACATCCAGCAACTAAGTTACACTGGTTATGCTTCCCTTTTGTCACCTGTTTACCAACGCGTCTCTTACAAATTGTGGCACAAAGGTGCACTATGTTATATTGAACATATTAAGAGATAAGGAAATATAAGGAAATCTAGGATCTGGAGGGTTTATTTCAATCTGAGATTGCTCGCTTGAAGGAGGGCGTGCCAGACAACGCTGTCATCCAGGTCACTGAGCAGATGGAAAGAAACACCTAAAGCTAAAAATTTTTATTTTACTAAATTCATAAATTCTTTTTGTTAAAAAAAGAAGTAACAATAATTTATAAATCACAATTGTACACAAAAGAATAAAAATGGAAATTGAATTAAATATCTACCAAACCCGTTTTTAATGCAAAATAGAATCAAATCTTACGCAATAAAGAAGTTTTTGGTTTATTTTTGTTGTCCCTTTTGTGAACAGAATCGATTTACATGCCAGATAATGATAAGTTTTTCCAGTTTGTGACCTTTTACGATTATCGTAATCTAGAGCTGTGTTAAAAGTTCACACCTTCTTAAAGTAACTAACCTTGTACTTATTACAGATTACGAAAAAATAAAAGATAAGTGCGCTATTAAGTAACTTAAATTACAATTAGAGTAAAGATGTTGTTTTTCAGTTCTCTACTTCTTGCAGCAGGTAAGCTGAGTTATCACGGAATTTTCAAGAATTGAGTGTTCATCTAGAAAAAATATCTACAAAAATCAGCGTCAAAAGTGTTTTTATAAGAATGCTTTGAGAAATTTAATAGAAGCAATCTCAAAATGAGACTCTAACCCCTTTAATGGTAACATGTGAGTCTTTTAGGTTTCTGCCAAGTCTGTTATTAAAACAAGGATCTTCTTCAAATACTTGATGCTGTTTATACTTTTAAAGATGAGAACCTTGCTGCTCATTCAGACATGGCTGACAAAGTTTCCTTCCCATATAACTTACTAAACGTTGACGGGTTGAATTGTCCACTGTTTTTTGGTGGCGGATTCATTAATCCACAGAATAGAATAGAATAAACTTTATTTAACATTTTAAGGTATATACACATGTACATAAGGAATTCCAGTATAAATGCTATAACCTCCAGCTAATTACATAAATTGTTACAAAGTAAAATAAAAAATAAAAGTAAATAATGAGGGGAAAAAAACGATGAAAAACCCTCAGCCTCTAAGGAAGGTTTTACTTCAGGAAGTTCTTAACTCTCCTGTGCCTGTGCACCGTGTCCAAACTATAGTTCCCTATATTTGCCTGCATAGGTGGTTGTGACTTGATTCCCACTTACTGAAGAAACCAGTAGCGAGATACTTGATGTAGTGTTCTACATAGAGTCCATGTTGGTGTTAGAGTGTAAGTCTATAATACGGTCTGTAGTGGGGGGAAGTTGTCACAAGCCTGAGAAATTTATTTTGGATTATTTGCTTCATTAATCCAGAAAGAGGAAAGAATAATATCAATTTCAGTCATTTCTTATTTTGCTGAGCTTTCGATATGGGGGCTAGGTTAACCTTAGGGCTTATTGATAATATAATATTTTTACATTGTCATTCTAAAGTTGGTGTGTCTTCTGTCCTGTCTGCTTATGAACTCTTGACGAGAAGCGAAGACCAGTTCGCTTTACTTTCGCTAGAGGGTGTCAACGCATTGAAATAGAAGAGAGGGAATAATGTTTTAAAACTGAGCCTCTGCGATAGTTATTTATAATTGATAACTCGCCGAAAATCTGATATTTTTTTTTGTTTTGGAATAAATCTCCTTTCTTTTTACTTGTTGATGATAACTTTACCAACATTGGAGAAAAGTCACAACAGTAAGAAGCAGCCAGTTGGTAAAGGAGTGAACAAATTCTATTTGGTAGTGGGCGCAGACCGATCTGAAGATCGAGGACAGAACTGTTTATTTGGGGAAGAGACTTGAGGCGAGCTAGTTCTCAAGAGGCGTCCTCAAAGCCTCTTCAAGGAAGTTATTTGTTTAACTTTTGCTCTCTCATGCTAGAAAGACAAGGACAGTATGCGATCAGTCATCGAACTTGGGCAGCCACCGGAAATACCCTTATTAAGTATCCCCTGAGAGTGTGTGTGTTCAAAACTTACTAAAATAACAAAACATTGCAAAGAGATTAAACTTTATCCTTGGATTTCGTTAGCAGAGTCTCGACAGAAACTTAGTGGTCAAAATTTCACAACTAGAAGTTAGTATTTTTTCCCCTATTTCAAATTTTGTTTGTTTTTTCTCAAAAATTCATATTTTTCAAATTCTAATTTCGGTGTCAATGAGCTGTTCTATAATGTAGATAATTTTTTTAATGGCTAAGTAAGTTTTTAACTACAAAATTTGATAAAAATATTTAAATTAGAACGTCGAGAATTGAAGTAAGAAAAAGTTATGGGAATGTTCACATCGGCTTTTTCAAATAATATCACTTGAACACACTATAGTTGGTATTTTCTAGACCATGTTCAGGTTCAAACAGATTGTAGGATGCGGCACGGCAACAGAACTGAATTAAAAATTAGTTCAAAGTAAAATATATAAAAATAAGAAACAAAAATGTACAATGTGTTATTTAAATTAGATATTATATACAATGTGTACATATAAAAACAATGCGGGGGGTACACTTCCTAGAGACAGCTTTACAGTTTAGTTCTTCAGCTGACTGTGAAGTGGAGGGACAATTTTAATAAATCAACATCCCATGGCTCTCTGTCTAGGAGGAACATTACATAAAACTAGTCTTTCTGACCAACACTCGCATTTCTGTAAGACAACATTTCTGGCGCCTCAAACTTGTTACAGAATAACTCAAAATTAAATTATCATTATTCAACTTTATGAAAGAAGTTTACTCTTTCTTTTTAGAATAATAAAGGATCTCGAAAGTTCTTCATTTCGTCACTCTTTCACCCCCAAACACGATTTTGCCCCATTAATCTTCATCATAATTGCTATTTACAAATAGTATTTGCAGCATTCCGCGTGACTGGTCCGAGAGTTCTTACGCGTAAACCTGATCTATTTTCCGATCGACTGCCTAATTATCACTAGCAAGTGCTTTTAAAGAGGGGTGATCGCCTGTTCGTGGTGACCCCTGCGTAATCTAAACGGACAATAGAGTGCACCGCTCATGAGCAACATCAAAAAACTCCAGACAACACAGAAAAAAATCTCTCAGTCTCGTGACTGAGACTCTCCTTGACGAACTAAAATTGACTCACTCCACGAGACTGCGTCCATTATCCCACTCACACTCCTATATCCAAAATCGTCTGCTCAAACTCCTTTCCATCCTAGACTGCCATCCTAATCCACTCTGCTGCGATATAGCCTCCTACAGATCCTTGTATTCCCTACAAGCACAAAAGACTAAAATACATCCTTCTCTAACCTTCTACACTAGCTGCTGGTTTTTCCTTCCTTTTTCCCCGCAATCTTATCCTACACCTTAACCTTTCTTGTTATCCCCACTTGTTATGAAGGTTAAAAATGTTTTGTACATTGATTTTTTCCTTTTTTTGGCATTGGCTTCGCCATACAGCCAGCATCGTCTAGGTGCTTATCACTAGAATATCACTCACTCTCCATTCTTACCTACAAATACATTCGCTTCACTCATTCATCCCTCTACTACATACAACTATTTACATAAACTACAGCTAATGAATGGGTCAGTACTCTGTGCTCCTGCCATCCTTATAGCTTAACCGAAATTAAAATCACGTAATCCATCTCTAATCATTTTCTTGCATTCATTCTATAACTTTTAAATACATTCATCTTTCATTGCTAGCTCTTCTATAGACTTAAGCACATAGATGTTGGTGGAGAACATTATGTCTTCGTAGCGAAATGGTGCATCTAAATACCTGTATATGTCGTCAAACATTCGTTTCCTTTCCACATAACGTGGACATATCATTATTACATGTTTGAAATCCTCCTCCTCATTGCAATCTACGCAAAGAGGAGAGGACTTTTTGTTGATCCTGTGTAGATACGATCCGCGCACCGCATGGTTCGCTCTCAGCCTGCTTATTGTCGTAACAACCCATTTATTAGTGACAGTTCCCTTAAACCATGGTTGTCTAGGTAACTTGATCTGCCATAGTTTTGTAGAATCTCCCTTTATTACCATTACTGTAATCTGTCTGGCCATTTTCGTAGTGCTGCTTTTGCAATTATACACTTGATATCGGT
Source organism: Rhodnius prolixus (assembly GCF_049639745.1). Classification (NCBI taxonomy): domain Eukaryota; kingdom Metazoa; phylum Arthropoda; class Insecta; order Hemiptera; family Reduviidae; genus Rhodnius; species Rhodnius prolixus. The sequence continues at coordinate 22,673,567 of NW_027411592.1, forward strand.
GTGTGGTAATTTATAATTTCCCCACTATTAATGGCTTCCTTTGCAAGTTTATCAACAATTTCATTTTCTTTTATACCACAATGACCTCTTACCCACAAAAAATTAATGCAGATCCCCTTCTTTTTAAAAATGGCTATAATTTCTACAATTTGTACATTGATACTTGGAATATTTATTTTTTTGTACATATTTATTTGTAATAATGATTTATTCTATTCTATTCAAGGAAGTAGGAATACAAAACTCAGAAGGAGCTCAGGGCAAGTGTAGAGGCCTAAAGGACACAATCCCTCCATTACCCTAGATGACTGTGGGCCAATCCCCCACATCTCCAAAATCAAACAGTTTAAAAGAAACAAGAAAAGAAAAACCGGACTCTCTTTTATGGCAGCGACTTGACGAAGAAATGGAAACCTATACGTCTTTTTTTGAAAACATGGCGGTCTTGTTCCTGGCATAGGAACCTGCTCTCTCGCTGTATTCTTACTGCAATTTCTTCATTTGTATCATGCAACTGTGATCATGAGCTTGTCCCTTAAAATTAACAATCGGTATGCCGAGCGAAGATGTTTCAAAACATATTGACGCTAAAATAAAATAGATTATGTGTAACTTTGTAATCGTGTTGCTTAACCTTTTTGAACTCGTGGCTTCTTAAATATGAACTTGAAAGCTTTTTAGAAATATGTGAACTTAATATTACTTAAGTTAGTTTAACTACCTAAATATTAACTAATCACACTGAAACCTTCAAACCCATCTTTCTTGAGAAATGGTTAAACCAAATCTGGAAGAATTACTTTCACTCCACATCTCTGTTCCTCCGAACTGCTATGACACAATTCCCATTCCTTCTGCCAATGTTGTACCCCACCTTGGGCTGTATTTAGATAAAAGGCTGACTTGGAACCATGTCCTAAACGAAATGAGTTAACTGGCGCTGTCACTTGACTAATGACTAAAGACTGTCCGACCAAAGATCTTATCTCTCAATAACAAAGTGCAATTGACATTTTCTCTCTTCTGCGGAGAGTAGTTAATATGGAGATTACTTAGGGAATGTTGTCTAATCATTACATTATTGTTCTTTGAAGAGTTATTGGATAATAATTTCAATTCTTACTTCAGATAATTAAACCAAATTCACCTTTTACTCTAAAATAAAACATGATACATTTCTTTCAAACTCTATTAAAACAAACAATATTTCAAAAATTAACAATTACCCTAATAAAAGCTTTCAAGCGCGAACAAATAGAAAGGTGAAAGTTCACTTTTTAACCACGACTTTATAACTTTTATTTTTTTTAATTTCTTCTTTGTTCTTCGAAGTTTTTTTTTTTTTTATGACTACGATAAGAGATCAGAAGGAGCTAAAGTTTCCGGTACTCACGATTCAGTCTGTGCTGTAGGTGCAGTCACGGAAGTGTGTTGTGTCCACCCCTTTCAAATTAAATGGACTGACCTATGTTATTATGTTGATGAATATGTCAGTATTAATAAATACTATATACATCTTATTAATATTAAGTTATTATATTATATAATTACTTATTAAACATTTAAATTTTCTGGAAAAATGATCAAAACTTTTTCAAATTCAGTATCGTATTTATTCAGCAAGAAAATCGTTAGGTTCGAGTAAATATCAAAAAGTGAAGTTAAGTGGAATTTCCATTGCGAGATTTTGTTCAAATTCGTAATTTTTGTACTTCATTTCATCTATTAAGTAAGACTGCACATTATAGTTGCACTTAATGCAAGATATACCCTTCTCACCCTCACCGGAAATGCGCCGTAATCAGAGTTGTAGACTTGTATGCGTGCTTTGGGTGTGCCAAAATTAAAGACCATTTTTGAAACCATTTTGGTGAAAATCTCCACTCTGGAAATGCTATTTCCGGTTTTAGGCTTTTCTTCGGTAAGTGCTAGTGATCTCCTAGCCAAACGAAAAATTATGCTTTGATCTTCCTGTTAATTTTTTTATTTTTATTTGTATTTTTGTTTATATTATTTTTGAGAGCTAGTGTGTCCAAACAAACACAAATAAAGACCATTTTCTGAAAACAACGTGTCCTAGGTCATAGAATACGATTAAAAAAGCAAAGTGAAGTAGTCGCCTATTTTTTCAGGCAGGCTTTACATCCAACTACCAATTAGGTGGCGTGGACGGAGGCGACTAGCAAACATACTTTACTGTTTTCTTTTATTAATCATTAAATAAAATCCAAGGCCTAAAGACCGGGAATCGAACCCAGTACCACAATTCATATTAGTTTTGCAGGTCTCGCCTCTAACCGCTCGGCTACCGTGGCGCCTATAGAATACGTTTATTTCTAATATTAAACTCTACGTCGAAAATATGACTTTGTCGTAATATTTCCGCTTATTCTACTACAAAGAAAAATAAAGATTAGCGAAATTAATAGTTAATAAATTATATTTTACAGTTAGGAATTCCTACTTTGTTTTAGAACTATTCACAATCTGGATACTAGGAAAAGTTAACCTAGCCATTTAAATTCATATAAATTCTTATTTATAACGCAATATTTACCCTCTCACAACAAAAATAAATCGAATCTAAAGTTATGAAAATATGAAATTATATTCAAATCCTGTTTATTCAACTATAAAGATTCAAAATTATGTTTTACGCCTTTCGTATCGATTTTCTATCAGCAATAACTCTTCATTTTAATGCAAACACAACTACTTTCCTTTAGCCGACAATAATTTCACACCTTGGGTACACATTTGTATGATTTCATATTTTATAACCTTCTTTAAGCAATATGCATTATTTACCTGCTTATCTACTGCAATTATTATCATTTAAATATTGTATTTTTAAATAAAGCATTTTGATTGTACGAGGGTCGTTTGAAAAGTCCGTGCAAAGTCAGAGAGATTGCACCACTGGCGCGTATCGAGGTTATGTTTAGTTAGTAGCATCTCTTGGAAGAACACACACCAAGTTTCAGCCAGATCGGTCTATTTCTTTGTGTTTGGCATTCGTTTGAATCGAGGAAGTCGAGTGATTTTCAAAAAAAGGACGAAAAAGAATTTCGTGTGTTGATTAAACACTACTTTATGAAAGGCAAAACGCCTCAGGAGACTAAAGAGAAGCTTGATAAACATTATGGTGACTCTGCACCTTCGATTAGAACAGTTTATAAGTGGTTTCAAAATTTTCGGAGTGGCCATATGGGCACAAGTGACGCTGAACGTTCTGGACGCCCTGTTGAGGTTACTACTCCAGAAATCATTGATAAAATCCATGATATAGTGATGGATGACAGAAGAGTGAAGGTGTGTGAGATTGCTAGTGCTGTGGGCATCTCGAATGAACGGGTATATAATATTTTGCATCAACATTTGGACATGACAAAGCTATCCGCAAGATGGGTGCCGCGATTGCTCACGCTTGACCAAAAACGAAATCGTGTGAAGTGTTGCAAGGACGGTTTGCAGCTGTTCCAGAAGAATCCGCAGGACTTTAAGCGTCGTTTCGTCACTGTGGATGAAACATGGATACATCACTACACTCCTGAGACCAAAGAACAATCTAAACAATGGGTTACCAAGGGGGAATCTGCGCCAAAAAAAGGCGAAGACCGTTCCTTCGGCCGGAAAGATTATGGCGACTGTCTTTTGGGATTCGCAAGGAATAATCCTCATCGACTATCTGGAAAAGGGTAAAACTATTACAGGTGCATATTATTCATCGTTATTGGACCGTTTGAAAACCGAGCTGCAAGAAAAACGCCCACGATTGGCCCACAAAAAAGTCCTTTTCCATCACGACAACGCACCAGCTCACACCTCAGCAGTTGTGGTCGCAAAATTAATGGAAATAGGGTTCCATCTCGTTTCACATCCCCCCTATTCTCCAGACTTGGCTCCCTCGGACTACTATTTGTTCCCCAATATGAAGAAATGGCTGGCGGGAAAAAGATTTTATTCTAACGAGGAGGTGATTGCAGAAACGAATGGCTATTTTTCAGACTTGGACAAATCCTATTATTCGGAAGGGATCAACAAACTAGAGCAGCGTTGGACGAAGTGTATAAGCCTAAAAGGAGACTATGTTGAAAAATAAAAAAGGTTTACCCCCAAAAAATTAAGTAGTTTTTATTTTTGCACGGACTTTTCAAACGACCCTCGTACATACGATATGTTACGTAAATCGATTGCAATGTTCATTAGATTTGCGGGGCGTAGCTGACACAGAGATTTTCAGATTGATTTACACCAAGAACCTGGAAAAACCCAGTCCTAATTTTGAAAACTTCCAAATACAGGTGACTTTCCAGTGCTGCAATTAAATATTTCGATCAATTAGATGCTTGTAAACAACATATTTGTAGCGATAATTTAGTAAACCTGAGGGCTGGTTCACAGCACGATATTTCTAAAAAATGTTGAGGAGAATCTTTAGTGTGGTATTTAGTCTTCAAATTTAATAAAAAAGCGCCGCTGGCCACATAACTCATAACTTTCATTTCGTTGAATCGTTTCTACAGAAACAGGCAAAAATGATAATTGGATTGCTTGATAGTCTTTAATAAAGATGTTTTTTTGGGTAATATTCATACTTTTAAGAATAAACAGCTGTGATTATGTATGTAGAGTTGTTGGGCAACCATCCTCTACTAGGTTGGAATCGTGCTGATTTTTTATCTTATGTTTACTCCGGACAGATCTGTTTTAAAGACCCCTAATAGCGAAAAAGTATTTTTTTAAATTGCTCTCATTGTGTTTGCACTTAAACAATTTATTTTTGCTACAATCAGCGCGTTGGCGCTATAAGTAACAGTATAACAGAGTAACAAATGAAGCAATCGAGTGGAGAATTTACCCAATAGTAGCACTCCAAAACATTAGACTATTAACCGGTCTCTTCACTTGAGAAGAGATCACGAGACCACTGTTTTTAAAGGCGTCTTGCCCGGGTTATCAGGAAGAGTTCTTGGAGAAAGATTTTTTGCTAGATGATTTATATGAGATTGCAGGTTAAAGTGGAGTTTTTTGTATCTTGTTTTAGTAACTTGTGTGACGAAAATGGATGTTAAGTTCAATGTGTATAGTCAGGTTGGAGACATAAAATGGAGCGTGTACAATAGTTCGAAGTATTTTAGATTGTAGCGATTGAATCCTTTGGAGATTGGAGCGTTTGGTTGAAACCCACAGCTCTATTCCATACGCCTAGATGGGTTTCAAAATAGAAGTATAAATCAGTCTTTTGTTGTCCAGAGAGAGTTTTGATCTATCGTCTAAAAGTCTTTTAAGTAGTCGATAGCGTCTTAGTTCTGTTCTTTTTAGTCTAGTGTGGGGGTTCCAAGAAAGATTTCGGTCTAAGTACCTAAACTAAAAAACGAAAAATTACAGAGAGTTAAAATTAGGTGAAAAATGTGGTTAGTAGCTCCTCAGTACTGAATAATAACGCTAACATTATCTTAATACGCTTATTTTTGGCTTTACCTGACCAATTTTAACAGAGCTCCATCATTTAATTAATTGACTTTAAGTACGTCTCCATCTCAAAACTAACCTTGACTCAGTTGTCAAAAACATTGACACGGGAATATCAAAAACGCCTATGCGACGACGAATAAAATCGGTCGGTAGCAATTAACAAATTTGGCGCCATAATATTAATCTAATTACAATGAATTATAAGTTTTTGCAGCAATGCAAAACGTTTTAATATTTTGTGGCGATAGAAAAGGGTTAATTAAATGTTTAGATTGATAGCTGTGAGGTACTGCTGTTGATGGCGTTAAATGAAATATTACTCCTTACTTAGTTTTTTCAAAGATTCCCCAATAATTTATGAGGGGAGGAGATTACAAGATAACTTAGGACAGAGTGGCGACTAGACCAGCTGTTAACTGTCCTGTTAGCCTCGATCGATCGCCTTAAAGAGATCGCCTGATTATTACGCGATGTTACTTAATAGTTCATCATATTAAGTGGCTTTTCCAATTAAAGGCCAGGACTTTCCACTAGTAATTTAAGTTTAAGGGCTGATAGTGCAACAATAACAGAGGAAAAGTGGTTGAAATGAAGTCCATGAAGGACGTTCAACATGTGAAAGGAGAGTCAAGGCAGAGCGGGGCGAAGAGAAGCTTTATAGGAAGGGCAAGGTCGGCCAAGGTGATGAAGACACTGTCCTTCGCTGGCCGACACAGCGGCAATACCACTACTGCGGCTGCGAAACCAGTTCTTCTCTTTCTTGCTCGCGTCGCAGACAGGCACACGTGTATTTTTGTTTTGTCTAGACCAAGTATGTAAGCAGCACACTGTAATGAACAACTGCTAGCAACAACATTACTCCCACAGACTGACTCAGGTAACAGACTGGTTCAACTCTCCAACCTCCATTGAGCTTTCCTTTTTATAGTCAACTAAACAAAGAAAAGATTTTAAAAATGGAAAATAAAAAGAATGCAGAAATCGGACGGTTCACTGTTCTAAAAAAAAAAAAAACCATTGTTCGTTCTCACGCCTGAACTTCTTTTAATGACTGGTTAACACTTTCATAAACTGGATGTTCTCAGGATCCACTATTCATCTCATTCAATGAAACAATTACATCTCTAAACTTGAGCTTGCTTGAATCTTACAAACCAATAAATTTTGAAATAAGTATAACTAGCTGAACACGTGCGACTAAATTTCATAGAAAATGGATATAATATTCATGTAAACACAATTCTCTTAATAAAATTTTTTGTATAAAAAAAGATGTCAGAACATACCAAATATTTAAAAACTATATTTGCGTATTTTATCACATCTAATGATACATGTGACTGTTCTTACCGAAAATTTAAAAATGATAGAACGCGCGTGGAATTATCTATTGAATGGTGTCGCTCAGAATCTTGGGGGGGGAAACGAAAGGGGATTTTCCAAAAAAAAACACCAATTTTTAGGCGCAATTATTTCCAAAACAGAAAGGTCAGACGATTTATTATTCTAGTAAAACATGCTTTATCAGTTACGCGAAAAGGAATGTCGCTATTTCTAGGACATTTGCTCAATAATATAATATATATAGGTATACTGACAAACACTCATATTTAGAAATGATCTGTTTTCTGTTTAACGATAATTAGTAATAATTTTGAATCTGAATTACGTGCTCTTAAGCAAAGTCTACCAACAAATTTATTTTTAAATTTATGATATTTTACTGCAATACAATTTACAGTGTAGATGGAATTAACTTAGTGATAGTACACTACAGGGCGCTGACCCATCATAAATCCATGATAAGTTTTTCTCTTTTTAGTTCCTGTACGAACAATAATGGACAGGCACGAAATAACACTAACTAAAGCTGACAGTGCAACAAGAAGGCACCAGCAACAAGTCGCATAAAATGTTGACGTGCCGTAGTTAAACAAAAAAATAATAAATAATTTGAAACCTCAAAGTTTAAGGAAACGTCACCGCCCAGAAGCCTTTCTAAAATAAATATTTTTGGAAAAAGTTTAAATAAAGCTAGTCAGGTTTGTTTCCGAACATTTAATTAAAATTGAAAGAATCTGAAAGTGTTTTTAATGTGAAAATCGCCAATAACTTTCGATTAACCGATTTTTCTTCAATTTCTTTTCTTTTGCGTTAGCGGTACAAAGAGTATGTCATACTTCTGCTGTCCACATACCACTTACAGGAATTTGACGGGGAGAAGTTCATATTCAAATTTATAGACGTGTATCTGTGATCGACGAAATGGTTGGTCTACTACGTGGATCCCTTCCCTTACTATCCTTCCTTTAGAAGATCCTTTAATCGTATTTACCCAGAAAAGTGTTATAAATAAAGGTTATAGATCTATAGTACATATACGAGGTGTGTTCAAAAAGTAACGGGAATTTTTAAATTTCGCGGGTTTGGAGAGTCTGATTGTAAATTTTTTTTTTTTATTATGTTGGTACACATGCCCCTGAAGTACGATAAAATTTTCAGTAATATTCATTGGTTACTTCTTAAGTGGCAGCCGTTAAGGTTAGTCGTGTTTTTCGAGCTTGGCGATTTTTGTTTGTTAAAAAAAATGGATCAAAGAATTTGTATTAAATTTTGCGTAAAAAATGAAATAAAGTGTGTGAAATGTTAATAAAGGCATATGGTGAGTCTGCTATGAGTAAAACAAGGATTTACGAGTGGTATAAGCGTTTCCAAGATGGCCGCGAAAACGTTGAAGATGACGAACGACCTGGACGTCCAAGCACATCAACAACCGATGAAAACGTGAAAAAAGTGAAAGAAATGGTTATGAACGATCGCCGAATCACAATCAGAGAAGTCGCTGATGATGTTGCCATATCAATTGGCTCATGCCATGAAATTTTTTCGGATGTTTTGGGTATGAAACGTGTGGCAGCAAAATTTGTTCCAAAATTGTTGAATTTCGAACAAAAACAGCGGAGAATGGAAGTTGCTCAAGAGTCACTCAATGAAGTCGACAACGATGCGGATCTACTGAAACGTGTTATAACAGGTGACGAAACATGGGTTTACGGATATGATGTCGAAACTAAGGCTCAATCGTCCCAGTGGAGGCATTCTGGATCGCCAAGACCGAAAAAGGCTCGACAAGTGCGGTCGAATGTGAAGGTTATGCTCACTGTGTTCTTCGATTTTAATGGCATAGTGCATCATGAATTCTTGCCACAAGGTCAAACAATCAATAAGGAGTACTACCTACAAGTTCAACGCCGTTTGCGTGAAGCAATCCGAAAAAAACGCCCGGATTTGTGGCAAAACAATTCATGGATTTTGCACCACGATAATGCACCTGCTCACACTTCATTGCTTGTTCGTGAATTTTTGGCCAAAAACAAAACTTTAACGATGCCCCAGCCTCCATATTCGCCAGACATGGCTCCGTGTGACTTTTTTCTATTTCCAAACATAAAGAGAACATTAAAAGGCCGTCGTTTTACAAGCATAGATGACATTAAAAGCGAATCGCTGAAAGAGCTGAAAGCTATCACAAAGATCGAGTTTCAGAAGTGTTTCGAGGATTGGAAAAAGCGCTGGCACAAGTGTATTGTATGCGAAGGGGACTACTTTGAAGGCGACAATATTAATGTAGATGAATAAATAAATATTTTTTTCAAAAAACGAAAATTCCCGTTACTTTTTGAACACACCTCGTACATGGTGTACTCGAAGGAGTGGTCGAAACTTCGGGAGGTAATTCTGGGCATCATTTTCAACAAAAAACTATGGCTCGATTCTGCTCCGTTGTATAGATATTTTTAATTTTATGTTTTTTCAAGGTACTACTACTTTTTAGCAAACAGTTGTCTATATTTCTCAAACTACTAAAGCTAAAGCAATTTCAATAAGCTCTTTAGAAAGAAGGTTAAATTTCCTTTTAAATAAGATAATTTATAATTTAAAATAATAATATCAAGTGTTTCACTTTGTGGCCCAAACATAGGAAATAGCAAGTTTCTAATTTTTTTCCCAAAACTTTCGACTTCATTTTTCTCAAAAACTCATTTACTCAAGTCACCTTTCGAAAGGTATACAATGCATAGGGGTTATGTTGAAAATTGATGCAGAAATCTGTGATTAATAGCAAAAAAGTAGGCCTCAAAACAGCGTCGGCATTATGAAAGGAATTCACCTACCATAAGAATATAATTGATCAGAATCATCAAATCCAGAACGATTTTTTGCAAAAGTGTAATTTAATAATTAAATAATTTAAGAAATATATTCAAAAATAATAATTATAAATAAGTGAGGGTACCAATTTCGAAAGAAAGGATTTTCGTTTAACGAGTTTACGACTTTGTGCTATAACTTTACTTAATTAAAAAAGTATGCTAAATAATGTGAATAAAACACAGATTTTCTTGAACTGCACAATAAACGTTTGGAATTAACAGGTTGTGAAGAGCTAATGTAAAGTAATCGCCTATTTTTTCAGGCGGGGCTTAACGTCCAACTACCATTTATTAGGTGTCTTGGACGGAGCCGACTAGCAAACGTACTTTACTATTTCTCATTTAACCATTAAATAAAATCCAAGGCCAAGACCGGGAATCGAACCCAGTACCACAATGCATATTAGCTTTGCAGGTCTCGGTGAAGAGCTAATGAATAAGCCGAAAACGTAATAATCGAAAATCTGCAGATATAAATTCTCTAAATAGTGCAGAAAAATGCAAGTAAAACAAAAAAAGTAAGTTACTTTTAAGACGTTTCCTTAAGGTTCTAAAAAGAGAGAAGTCTTACAGATATAAAGTCAAGTAAAGAAAGAAAGAGGGGAAAATACGATTAATGTGAGAATCAAAATTTCAATATCCTGTTATTAAGTTTTTTTTTTTTTTTTTTTTTTTTTTTTTTTTTTTTTTTGGCGCATCAACAGCTGAGGTCATTAGCGCCCGGAGCTTTTTCCAGTGCACTGCCGGCCTCCGGACAGTGTTCTCTCGTTACAGACAACACTGTCCATCACCGGACAGTGAGCTGTAAGAAGCTCCTAGGAAGAGAAAGTTATTAAGTTTTAAGTGATATATCAGCGGACATGTAATCGCTGTCAGCATGAGAAAGTCTTTTAGAAAAAGACACATAAAGAGGCAGACATCACCGACTGTATAAACAAACAGCTTTATTAGGTACCAAAATATAAGGCAAAGTTACTTAAACTTTCACTTAAATGAACTTATTAAGAGGGATAAATACAATATGGTTCGTGTTCACACTTCGAGTATCAAGTAAACGTACACCAGACAGATCACGGATATTGGCCAGTTGATGAGAGTCAGTCTTACCAGAAGTCCTTGGAAACTATAGTTTTGTAATACTTTCTCCGCACACTATCTTTAACAAGAACTTGTCCACTAATACAGTCTCAACTAGATCTAACCGACTATTATATTAGTTGGTAATTTAAAAGTCAAATGTATTGCTTTTCTTTTAGAATAAAATAATTACAGAGTGAACAATGTTCTCTCCTGCAGGTGATAATATCTACGTAGTTAAATAATTTTATACATCTTTGTTTGTAAGCAAGTAAATAGTGTGCGTTATATCACTCAAGTTAGTAGACGTAACCTCCAGCTAGGCTATAATCGGGTAAATTGAAATAAAGACAGTATTTAACTATTTATGAAACAATCTAGTGCATTTATCAGGCATACTGATTTCCTTTTATCTAAATCTATACTTTCAATGGAGGATTGATAATTGTAGAGCCCTTTTTACTTTCGCTTACCCCAGGAAGAAGGAAAGTATCGATTGAAAGATCGTGTCACTGAGCTTTTGAAGTACCGGAAATGCATGTCTAGTAACCCCGGAAGCCGGAAAATGTTGCTAAGTGAATGGTTTGTATGTATGTTGTGTTTCTATTATCAGAACATCACAAATACGCAAAAAATTGCCGATAACACATTACGAGCCTTTTCCCATAGGAAGTGGGGGGCGGACCCGGAGGTGTCCCTAATGTTCTACAGGGCCACAATAAGAGCGGTACTGGATTACGGGTGTTTTCTGTATGGTCAGGCCTGCAAGTATGTTATGCGACCCCTTCACGTACTACAAAATAAATGTATCAGATTGTGTCTCGGATTCTTGAACAGCACACCTGTGGACGTAATGTACGCAGAGGCTGGCGAATTACCGCTCGCTTATAGAATAGAAGTACTGTCCGATCGATATGTCTTAAAAAAATTAGCCACGAACCGGATAATTTATAATAAAATAAGCCAATTAAATACCGAAGTCCTCACTCACAAATATTGGACAAAAAAGAAAGGCCCCATTTACACAGAAAGTTTTATTAGAATCTCTACCTTTAGAGATAAGGTATATTCTAATAATAAGTTAGATGTGTACAACTTAAAATACGAACATTTATTGAGCGAATTAAGTGTTAACACTTCCTTCGACTTGTTAAAGGTACCGGAAAAGATGAGAACCGCGGCCTTCGAAGATTACATTTCTTCCCATTATCCGGGCTCATATCGTTTATTTACAGATGGGTCCAAAATCAATAATAAAGTCGGAAGTGCTGTGTATGATCCGGTTCGGAACTATTTTACGATAATTAAATTAGAAGATGAGGCGTCCATCTATACAGCGGAGCTAATTGCTATTTTAACGGCTTTAAAATATATTTATTCGTTGTCGGAGAAAAAATATACCATTATTAGTGACAGCCAGAGTGCGTTGTGTAAATTATCACATATACACAACCAGTCTGCAGGAATGAATCACATTATCGCAGAGATTGTAGAAACTATTGCCATTTTTAAAGAGAAGGGAGTCTGCATTAATTTTTTGTGGGTAAGAGGTCATTGTGGTATAAAAGAAAATGAAATTGTTGATAAACTTGCAAAGGAAGCCATTAATAGTGGGGAAATTATAAATTACCACACACCGATATCAAGTGTATAATTGCAAAAGCAGCACTACGAAAATGGCCAGACAGATTACAGTAATGGTAATAAAGGGAGATTCTACAAAACTATGGCAGATCAAGTTACCTAGACAACCATGGTTTAAGGGAACTGTCACTAATAAATGGGTTGTTACGACAATAAGCAGGCTGAGAGCGAACCACGCGGTGTGCGGATCGTATCTACACAGGATCAACAAAAGGTCCTCCCCTCTTTGCGTAGATTGCAATGAGGAGGAGGATTTCAAACATGTAATAATGATATGTCCACGTTATGTGGTAGAAAGGAAACGAATGTTTGACGATATATACAGGTATTTAGATGCACCATTTCGCTACGAAGACATTATATTCTCCACCAACATTTATGTGCTTAAGTCGATAGCAGAGCTAGCAATGAAATATGAATGTATTTAAAAGCTATAGCCGATTAGAATGAATGGAAGAAAATGCTTAGAGAAGGATTACGTGATTTTAATTTTGGTTAAGCTCGTAGAAGGATGGCAGGAGCACAGAGTGCTGCTCCATCCATTAGCAGTAGTTTATGTAAATATCGGTATATAGTAGAATGATGAATGTGTGAAGCGAATGTATTTGTAGGTAAGAATGGAGAGTGAGTGATATTCTAGTGATAAGCACCTAGACGATGCTGGCTGAATGGCGGAAGCCAATGCCAAAAAATAAAAATAAAAAAATAAATAAATAAAAAAAAAACTCAAACCTAGGGTTCTGTTTTGGCATTATTATCGCTTTAGAAGATAAGCTTTAGACCAAAATCTGTCAAAAAAGATTTTCTATAAAAAAAACTGTGGATTTCCTCTAATCGGATTGATTTACCAATCTAAAAACCAAACTTTCATTATGATCCTAGAGTTTAGACTTCCACAAACTTGAAATTCCATGACGGGATTTTGTTTTGTTGTGCGTAAAAAGTTAATAAAAAAGTTGAGAACATATTTTTCATTCTATCAGCAAACTAAAGTGGTAAAAGAAATTTGCAAAGAGCAGCATTGGAATGTTGCCATCGAGAGTGTTTAGACATACTGAACATACTGCGCCATGTGTCGCAGGCCAATCACACAGATTACTGAAATCTGGATTTTGCTCTCATCGTGTCACACTTAAATTTTCTTTTTTTCCTCATTTTGTTAACGTTTAATTTCTCTTCTTGATTTAAGCGCCACAATCCTGACTAATATTCAAAAAAATGTGTATTTTTCTTTTGCATTAAAAACTTGTTATGAAGTCCCTTGAACACGAAACTCTTCGTTCAATTTTGATGGCTCTAGAAGATACAGTCTACAACCAAAGTGCCTTTTATAAATAATTTTCTTCACATAGGTAAGACTGCGTTCAAATATTTATTTGTGTTTAGTTGAAGAAACTAGATAAGTGTGACTGTTTCTTTCATAAAGTAACGCTTCCGTCAGATTCAGTGTACTTACCGCGTTACACACAGTGGTGGCTGCTGAATGAAGCACAGACTGACTATTTGAGATCAGAAGCTGGTTGTTGAAATTGGTAAAGTTGTCGTGAAATGTTAATATTAATTACCATGAATCCAGCAGCCGAAACCATGACTTAAGAGGGACTTAGACAAAGGGGTCTGACAGTAGAGTTGCCAATATGGCTAATATGTCTGCCCTGGCTTCTTAATGCTAATTAATGGCTAACTTTTTTAACTTCGTTTCGTAATGGAGAGGATTAACTCAGTAGATAGAGCCATGGTTTCGTACTTGGAGGGTTCAAATCCAACTGCCTGCCCTTGAATTTTCTATACAATGTATTTAATCTTTAACAGATGACAATTAATACTGCACTTGTACTTTGTTAACAAACATTAAGCAATTCCAATCCTCGCCAATGGAGGCACCGATAAACGATTTGTTGCAAGTTTTCTCAAAAACACTACGTCTAAATAGAATCTATTGCTTTAGTATTTTTTTTTGTAATTTTCTTAGTGAAAAGGTAGATAGATAAACTTTATTGTATTTAAGCATATAGCTTGTTACAAGTGAGTTGATTGCTGACAAGAGTACAAAACATAAACACACAAAAGATAAAAAATACTTCTTGTAAATAATTTTTTACCATCAAATAAAGAAAAAAGTTCATAGAAAGTATAAAGAAAATTATTCCTTTTGCTTTATACCTATTAATCAACCTATTCCTACTTTAATCGTTTAAAATAGAGAAAGAGCGGACTTTTAGAATGGCAGAGAAGTATTTGTATAAATTAAAAATATTAGCTTTAGAATAATTGTTTTTGAAGTTAACTATAATTTGATGAGGTGAGTCACTACTGTTAATATTTATTACATCTCTCATATTATTGTACAAAGTGCAATTTAATAGAATGTGTGTAAGATCTTCCTTTTCATTCAGATTACATAACTGACATGTTTTTGTAGGGTCTATTTGGTAAATTATATTATTAATATTAAATTTCATAAAATAATTATTACATAGCCTAAATTCTGCAAAAAATTTAATAAATTTCAGAGGTACATTTAGTTCGAGATATGTTTGACACGTAAGAAAATCTTTAAGAGTATGGATTGAGTATAACTGCTGGGAAAAGCTTGATTTGTACAAACGGTTCAAATCAGCTGTTACTAAGAAAATTTTATTAAATTTAAAATATTTTTAAAGTTGTCACTAGTACGTAGAAGATCCGTCAGATTACCTAAATGATCAATACGTGTTTTTGGAAATAATACTTTCAATTTGAGAAAACCAATTGTATTTCAAACAGTTCTTAGTGAAAAGGTATTTACATTATGATAAGGGTTTAGATCAGTGGTTAATGTTCTAGATTCTCCCTTGAGGTCGCTGCTACCGATCCATAGATTTCTCTCAGCTTCTTACAGCTCACTGCCCGTTAATTGACAGTATTTGGTACACTGAAGAGCAAGCTATGTATCTTTCATTTTAAACTTTTATTTTTATTGTTTGAAACTTTATTAAAATTGTGCAATAAAATAGACATGATCATACGTAGTTCTTAGCAAACGGAAATAATACATATGAGTTTAAGTGCAAAATATGTGTAGCTTTTCTAGGAATGCTTTTATATACTCATTAATTGTAATTAGATAGAAAATGGAACATCACAGTTTTCTAGATTACCGTTATTCTGTTTGTTTTGCATGAGATAATTATTTGAAATATGTGAATCTGAGAAGAAACGTAGTGAATAGAGAACATTACCATAGGCTGTGTGATGTCGAGGAGAACGGATGCTAGAAATAAAACTGAACGAGGAAGTACTATAAGAACTATGATAACATGATGAAGATAATGAAAATGATAAAGAACAGTATAAAGTAGGAAGAACGCGGGCAGACAATGCCTCTTCGATAACTTCCAATAAACAGCAACACAGAGGTATTTATTCTCAGAGGGTCAGAAAAAATGAAACATGTCGAATGACAAGTACATGGCTACCTCTATCTCTGTCATTAAATGGGATAAATAAAAAATATTCCGTTCTTAGCAGCAATTTATGACTTTTTTTTTTTAAATTCCGCCGCAGTAATAATCTCTGATGTGAACAGTTAAGTGATGCTTTTTCATGCTCTGTTACAGAATAATGTGTCTATCGTATTAAAAAAAGAAGAAGTGCTTCTGGGACAATTTAATCCATCGCACTGAAATATGAGTAAGAGAAACCAATTATTTTAATTGGATTAATTAACTTTCTTTACCGCTGTTCTCTGCCAGTCTGACCTAACGCCATAGTATTCGATCTAAATCGATCAATTTTGTGCAAGTCGCAAAGAAGCCGTTATTAACAGCCAAAAAATAAAAGCTATACCCTTAAATGTTCAGGTTTTTTGACAGAAAAAAGTAGATAACTTAAACTGAAAGATGAAAACATAGTTACAGCCAAAAAAAATGAAATGACTTCCATTTTGTTCCTTAATATATATATTATAAATGATCTCATTAATACTGGGCAAACTTTCAAAATGACAAGATACGATAGTTAGACATATTTACAGATTTTTCTTTTTTTTAATCTGCCACCCTAGACTTAAAAGAACAGAACTAACCAGCACTTTCGACAACTTAATAGACTTTTAGACGATGGACGACCCAAAATTTCTCTTGACTACAAAACACTAATTTATACTTCTGTTTTAAAAGCCATCTGGGCGCATATGTGAATGTGAGAGCTGTGGGGTTCAACCAAACGTACCAATCTCCACACTCCTTTTTACGTCTCTAACCGGATTACAACATGCAGATCTTGACAATCCTTCTATCAACCAAGTCGCCAAAACCCGATACAGGAAACTCCTCTTCAACTTGTAATCACACGCAAATCCTCTATCTCAAAATCTTTCTTCAAGAAGTGTTCCTGACAATTCAACAAGACGTCTTAAAAGACAGTGGCCCCGTGATCTTCACACTAGTTCAATGTTTTGGAGTGATACCACTGGGTAACTTCTCTACTCGTTCACTTCTACTGTTCACAGTTATCATTGTTACTTCTAGCCTCAATGCGCTGATAGAAGCACTGAACGCAAAAAAAAAAAAATTTGAAAAACTATGCGTCACTATTATTCCGAGGTTAGCCATTATGCTGAGTGCATAATGCGATATTTTTGAAAACGCTTATTACGATTGTCTCTGAACTTCAACCACAAAGATGTATATTCTGGATAGATCAATAGTTTCTATTTGAATAATTTTTTCCTCGATATCTTTTTTGGGCATGCTTAGAAAAATCGAAGAGCTTCCCTTCGAGAGGTGTTAGATACCATTTTAGGCGTTAATTTTATAATATAGTTAATGTTAGCATTAAATAAGTATGGATTAAAATATATAAAGTAGAATTTGATAAAATTAAACGGTTAGTAGTTCGAAAATTGCTCTAAGAAAAGTAGTTTCTTTCCACTCCCAATTTTGTTTAAATGTTAAATTATTACATCAAATTTTCTCTTGGAGTCTCTTTTCACTATAATACTCCGTATTTATAACTACAATAAAGTTGAAACAAGTAAATGAGAGCTAGAAGTACACTTGAATGACTAGTTAGTGAATGACTATTATTATGCGAACACTTAAGAGGTGTCCAGACCAGTTCCGCTTTAAACGACGATTAATATTCTCCGGTAGAAGAAGAGAGCTGTTCTACCAGAGGATTCATCCGGCCAACTGGGTAGGCTATAAAAACTTGCGGTATCTAGCTTTTATAGGTTCATTGACAAAAGGAATGTCGAGTTTATCGAGGATGATCTGGTTTGTATACTTAAAATGGAGCATTAAGAATAGTTGGCAAGAATTTGGGCTGTACTAGTAGCGCTTGGAACTTGATTGTGTGGTTGAGTCCCTTCATTTCTACCGTATCGGTCTTAACAGGTCTTGTGGATGGTTAGTTGTTAGGTCAAGTTAAGGTTTATTTTGTAGAAATCATTGTTAATTTTGGGTGAACAGTATCTGGCGACATCTTTTTTTTTTTACAAGGGACGGCCAAACTCTTAGAATCGGCCCTGTCTCCTGAATGCTTGTTAGAACTCTGTTCGCTTTTTTTCCTAACTGTTGAAGTTCGAAGAAATATTGTGATGAGTGAACATAACTTTCTATAAAATTAAATAATCATCAACTTCTAGTGATTTTTCTTCATTTGATCTGCTTGAAACGTATAGAAGCATATCTTTGGCCGATTTCGGCATTAGTTCGGTTCAGACGTTTACATGGTGTGATTGCGTGTTATTTAAAATTTTAACGAACAGCGAAACATTTTTGTATAAAAAGTTTATACTTTATTAGCCATATTTACAACTACAACAAATATTGCATCAAGTAAATTTGATGGTACTGGTTAAATTTACATGAAAGTCATGATAAGAGTAATCACCCATTGGTGAAACTCTTTCTCGGTGGATATTCACATCAATAGGTCCCTAGGCCACTTCCGCTTCAAGCGACAAGGAGGATTGTCTGGAGTTGTTGAACAAGAGGATTAGGATGGAGAGCTAGGAGGCTGTGAAATTTGCGATAGCGAGACTTTATTAAATCAGAGACAAAGGGGACGTGAAGGTCAGTGTGTATGGTAAGGATAGAAATGTAGTAGGAGCATTCAGGATTTTCTATAGAATTTTAGACTGTACTTTCTGCAGGCGTTTGGAGTTAGAGGTATAAAAAGTGAAACAGAATTAGTGAAACTTCTATGGATTTAAGAGATCTGTGCGTTTTTTTTTTTGCAAAGGTAATGTTTTAGAATTGTTCAATAGAGGGTGCGCAGAATCCCATGTTTATCAATATTTAATTTAACAATAATTATTTCCCAGTACAAACTGGGTAGTTCAATGTTTCTTGCTTAAATTCAGCTCCTACATTGCAACTCCATCTTTAAAATTCTAAAATAATACCCATGCATAAAATATACAGAACCCTTGATCGCACCTAAGTTTTATTATTTTTATAAAATATGTTTTAACACACATTGATAGTTTTATCTACGCCAAACTGATTAATAACCTCTGGTAATGGATGAAAGTCCGAAATCAGTCAATCAATCAATCAAAGATACTATCCAGAACTGCGGACCTAACCCCATTTTCAACCTATTTCAAGCAAATTACTTTTATATGGAACACTTTTCTGGAAATAATAATTTTATGGAGGTGTATGGGATCTGAAATTTAACTCCATGCGAGCACCTAGCGTGATCAGATGTTCTGTTTATTCATTTTGTTCTGGGAAATCTCTCAAGTCGTGAGAATCGTCCACTAGATTTCCCCCTTACTGTTACAGAAGAAATAGAATATCGCCGAGCTCCTGTAGATAAGGTTTACCTCCTATAATAACAAAAATAAATAATAATAGTTAAATGAATTTTTACTGGGTAAAATTTGTTATATCATGTGACTACGTTGGAGACCCAATAGAGTTATGGGCACTTATAAGGGCGGAGTTGCGCGAAATGGACGCTGAAGGAAGTTACTGGACAGCGGTCGTGAGTCTACGGAAATGAGGTCGACTGACGGAGGAAGGAACTAAATGAAGTAGGTGGAGCACGGACGATGCACGACTTTTTTTTATGAAAGAGGTCGATCACGAAAGATAGACAAAGAGAGAGAACGTATGTGCTTGCGAGAGAGATAATTGGAAAATTTACAATGTCAATTAGGAACTGTCGTATATAGATTTTTATTTTTGGATAACGGAAGTGGGTGTATTATGGTTGAGTTGTTTAGATAGATAGGTCATCCTGCTTCACACAATTGACCTACATTTCTTTCTCAGTTCTTATATCATAGAACAATTCTGGCCAAGCTATAAAGATTCCAATCACT
This sequence comes from Rhodnius prolixus, assembly GCF_049639745.1. Classification (NCBI taxonomy): domain Eukaryota; kingdom Metazoa; phylum Arthropoda; class Insecta; order Hemiptera; family Reduviidae; genus Rhodnius; species Rhodnius prolixus. The sequence goes on from NW_027411592.1 coordinate 22,693,298, forward strand.
AGATTGGGTAACATTCATTTTAGATATCCACTGCTTACTAGTTCAGTTCTATGTAACAGCCATTATTATATCCACAAATAACATCTACTCCAAAAAAAGATATATTCTTTTCTCATTATTACGATGTAAATCAAAGAATGGTAGTCAAGATCTTATCTTGATTCAAGATAAGTGACTTTCAAATTTATGACTGAAAATAAATTTTGGTTTTGCTCATTTGTTAAGTTTTAATTATTTTTGGATAAGCATTCAGTGGCAGCGGATGGGTTTTGTCAGATAGAAGCGCCAACAGCACTGCTAGGGCTATGCCGATGTGAATGGGTTTATAAGACAGAAGTTCGGCTCCTTAGGCTGGAAACATAGTGGAGCGGCGATGATAGCGAAGAGCAAAGCGGCGAAAACAAACTCAAGTTAACATATGGGACCGCTCATAGTCGAGAGCAAAGCGAAGATAGAGCAACGCGTTGTAACATGTTTGATTTCTTCGCTCTCAACGCGCCCAATTTTCAAGGTTAAAATGGGTACTGCTGCATTTATTGGTGAAGTTTTTTTTAAAGAAACCTCTGTGGGACCAAAAGGATCTTCTACATCATAACTGATTTGTGTTGGATAAGAAATGGGACTGGATTAATGGGGCTAACATTGAAATTCGTCCTTTTCTTGATTAACATGCCTTCAACACTGGTTAGTATGTAATTAAATGTTGAAATACGCATGAAACTTGCCATGATGCTCCCGAAGTTGTTGGTACAAGTGATGGAATTCATCAAGTTCATGTCTAGTCACGTTTATAGCATGTACACTGCAGCTCCTGCTTTTAAGCTGCTGTAAATACCAAATTTTCAACGAATAATTTTCTTATAGAAATCCTCCATCATGTCTCGTCGAAAGAAGAACGCGACTAAACTCGTCACTATGAGCATACGACTCTTTGCTCGCTGCTCGTCGCTCTCTTTGATCTGATGCAGCTATCTTCGCCGCTTTGCTCGCCGCTCCACTATGTTTCCAGCCTTAGAGACACAAAGAAAAAAAACATTTGGATCTTCTTTAAAAGGAAACAGTATAAAATGTGGTAAAGTTCTCAGCAATTAGATTTTGTTTTTGCTTTTTTAGTTTAGAAATGCATACAGTTGCTGCACTAAACAGGGCTCTTAGCAGCATTGCAAGCTCAAGCACTATCATGTAAATAATAATTGTATAGCGACCTTTAGTTTCTATATGTAGCGTTTTGTTTTTTTCATCATTTATTGTAACTTTAATGTTGCAGAAGAATTTAATGTTATCATTATTGTTGTAAACATGTGAGAATAACAGTTTATGTTTGTAATATATCGCGATGCGTTATGTACGCTAATGGGGCTTGATATAGTTCGCACGTGTAACCTTAGATGTATGTATGAATGTAACGGGATAAAATAAAAAATATTATATAGAGTTAAACATTGCTAAGAAAGTATAATAAATACATAAAGGCTAGCTAGAGGTCGGCTCTATCTAGTCTGACAGCAATATTCCTCTTTGCAACATAAATAAACGCATCACAAATTCTCTACAACATTTTATTCTAGTTTAAAAGTTTAAAATCAAAAATCAAGAAAAGTATTAGACCTTCGTGAGGAACGTTTGACGCTTACTATTTGCCCTACTAAACTATTTTATTACGATTAATTATCTTTTATATTGCATAAGTTTGCCAAAGGCGATCACAGTTTTTCATTTCTTTTAGGAATTTCTGTGGTTTAGAAGGAGATCTTACTAGAGAATCGCATGCGCTCTCAAGTATGAAATTGTCTACCATAATAGCTGTATGTAAAGAGAGTAAAGAGGGTAGGAAAGAATAAAATTGCACCAATTTGCTACTTTTGTGCGGACTTATCTAACGTTCTATCACGAATGGAATGCTATTTGCCTGGAGGCGATCAAATAAGGTTTTCCAAGTTAGATTATGAGGTCTTGTCCGATATTCTACTTTACAACAGCCTTTCGCTTTTCAATAATTCTTTTATTTACAACCATTCGGTAGAAGTCATGATTTTTATTTGCTGCAGGCTAAAATGTTTCACTTTATTAGAACAAATTAAAAATGATTTTAATCCTTAATTGATTTTGTACTAGAAATGGCTGATTGAAACCATATACGAGGTCTGTAAATTAAGTAATGAGACTGATTTAAAAAAAAAAATTTATTCAAAAAGAATTACAATTCTATATTGTCACCTTCAAAATAACTTCCTTCTGAAGCCACACATCGCTGGAGACGTTTCTTCCACTCCTCATAGCAGTGCTCGAACTCCGATACTGGAATAGCCTTCAGCTGATCGGTTACAGCCGTTTGAATATTTTCGACTGTCCCAAAATGAGTTCCCTTGAGGTGATTTTTCAACTTCGGGAAGAGAAAAAAAGTCACAAGGACTCAAGTCAGGCGAATATGGAGGCTGAGGAGCCACAAGAATGTTTTTACTGGCCAAAAACTCGTTTATTGAAATTACTGTGTAACAAGGAGCATTATCGTGATGCAACACCCACTTGTTCTTGATGTTTGGTCTCACACGAATGACCCTTTTTCGAAGTTTTTCAAGAACCTCTCAGTTTTTGGCCAGTAAAAACATTCCTGTGGCTCCTCAGCCTCCTTATTCGCCTGACTTGAGTTCTTGTGACTTTTTTCTCTTCTCGAAGTTGAAAAATCACCTCAAGGGAAATCATTTTGGGACAGTCGAAAACATTCAAACGCATGTAACCGACCAGCTGAAAGCTATTCCAGTATCGGAGTTCGAGCACTGCTATGAGGAGTGGAAGAAACGTCTCCAGCGCTGTGTGGCTTCAGAAGGAAGTTATTTTGAAGGTGACAATATAGAATTGTAATTCTTTTTGAATAAAAAAAATTAAAAAACTCAATCTCATTACTTAATTTACAGACCTTGTATAGTAGCTAAGGATATCTTTTCGATATAATTATACCTACTTCCACTCAAGCTGGTTCCTGGTCGTGGACTGTATCAATTGGGTCTCATTAAAGAAAAGAAAAACAATCTTTCAGAAAAACCAATGTACAAGCTATATTTATATGTATTAACCACAATTTCTCTATTACAAAATTAACCGAAAAAGACTTAACTGTGAAAAGTTGAAATATGCCAATAATTAAACACAGGCGGGGCGCCCCAAATAATATGTTTGAACTGGGTTCGAATTAACTTCCACAATAGGATTTTGGACAACCAATTTCAGTTCTATACCACATAAAATTGATATCACACTGCTACCAGGTAGCCAACAGCTTGCTCACACCACACTAGTACCAGAGAAGTGGAATATACAGGGTGTTCATTTTAAGACGGCTCAAATGCATTTCATGCTTAAACGGTTGATCTGAGCAAAAAATGGTAGAGGAAAAATTTGTAGCCCACCACCTCTAGTTTCAGTATATATGACTTGAGAAAAAATTTGTATAATCCCTGTATAATCATAGAGTTTCAAAAATTAAAATACTAGATGCAACTTATAATATTTTTTGTGTCACGAGGTCGTTTGTTAATACGAGGGTCGTTTGGAAAGTCCGTGCAAAGTTAGAGAGATAGCACAACTGGCGCGTATCGAGGTTATGTTTAGTTAGTAGCATCTCTTGGAAGAACACACACCAAGTTTCAGCCAGATCGGTCTATTTCTTTGTGTTTGGCATTCGTTTGAATCGAGGAAGTCGAGTGATTTTCAAAAAATGGACGAAAAAGAATTTCGTGTGTTGATTAAACACTACTTTATGAAAGGCAAAACGCCTCAGGAGACTAAAGAGAAGCTTGATAAACATTATGGTGACTCTGCACCTTCGATTACAACAGTTTATAAGTGGTTTCAAAATTTTCGGAGTGGCCATATGGGCACAAGTGACGCTGAACGTTCTGGACGCCCTGTTGAGGTTACTAATCCAGAAATCATTGATAAAATCCATAATATGGTGATGGATGACAGAAGAGTGAAGGTGCGTGAGATTGCTAGTGCTGTGGGCATCTCGAATGAACGGGTACATAATATTTTGCATCAACATTTGGACATGACAAAGCTATCCGCAAGATGGGTGCCGCGATTGCTCACGCTTGACCAAAAACGAAATCGTGTGAAGTGTTGCAAGGACGGTTTGCAGCTGTTCCAAAAGAATCCGCAAGACTTTAAGCGTCGTTTCGTCACTATGGATGAAACATGGATACATCACTACACTCCTGAGACCAAAGAACAATCTAAACAATGGGTTACCAAGGGGGAATCTGCGCCAAAAAAGGCGAAGACCGTTCCTTCGGCCGGAAAGATTATGGCGACTGTCTTTTGGGATTCGCAAGGAATAATCCTCATCGACTATCTGGAAAAGGGTAAAACTATTACAGGTGCATATTATTCATCGTTATCGGACCGTTTGAAAACCGAGCTGCAAGAAAAACGCCCACGATTGGCCCACAAAAAAGTCCTTTTCCATCACGACAACGCACCAGCTCACACCTCAGCAGTTGTGGTCGCAAAATTAATGGAAATAGGGTTCCAACTCGTTTCACATCCCCCCTATTCTCCAGTCTTGGCTCCCTCGGACTACTATTTGTTCCCCAATATGAAGAAATGGCAGGCGGGAAAAAGATTTTATTTAAACGAGGAGGTGATTGCAGAAACGAATGGCTATTTTTCAGACTTGGACAAATCTTATTATTCGGAAGGGATCAACAAACTAGAGCAGCGTTGGACGAAGTGTATAAGCCTAAAAGGAGACTATGTTGAAAAATAAAAAAGGTTTACCCCAAAAAATTAAGTAGTTTTTATTTTTGCACGGACTTTTCAAACGACCCTCGTAGTAGAGCAGTTAATGATTGTTTTGTCTACAGAAAAATTGTTAAAATAGGGCAAATAAAAGGTCTGATGGTTAACACTAAACACTTTATTATTTAAATGGAAATATTATTTCTTGTAAAGACTGAGACAGCTAATAGTCTGACAGAGAGATGAGGTAGCAGCAATTTATAACCTGAACTATCAAGTTTGCCGCGACAACGGTACACTGTCCGTAAAGGGATCGGCACATTGCTAGACTCGACAACAGCTGATAGTTCCTCGTTCGAGGAAAGAACGCCCGTTACCCGATCACGTTGTGCCAATCTTGAACAAGTCTACATATTTTATAGACTGCATTCTTGTATTAGTGTGTGAGTATAAGAGAGAGGGCAAGGTCTATTAGATACTTCTAGGTTAAATACTTCGTTTAATGAAACTTCGAAGACTTCTATTGTCCCTTATTTCCAAATATAGTTCAATTCCACAACTAACACACTCGCAAGTGGAAACAATCACCTGAAACTCTTACCGCAATTTGCCTTCTTCTTCTCCATCCAACACTCTTATACCATTAAAGCGGTGTAGAGATCCTGCTTACTTTTCTGCAACAGCCTCTATCATGAGTCATCTCTCTCAGCTTCTTCTTCAGTCACAGCTTCTTTCTCGGAGATACAGCAGCACATCCTGCCCCAAATTCTTCTGGTCTTTTCTCTCTTCCTGGTGCCAGTTTTCCTACTCCATGTTTAGCACCTAGCCAAATTAAAGTAAACTGGCTAGTTGGTATGATTTCCGCCCTGTGCTATTCTTTTAAGATCTGTCTTATAAACGAATTCCTAACCTTTTCCCTAATTGTTTTCTCCTCTATTTTCCACACGTATCCCATCGCCAAAGCTTGAATCACGCTTTTGTGCTTTGTCCAGGACTCGCTGGAATATATGAGGATCGGCACTCACAGCCTTATATATTTTTATTTTTACAGATTTAAAGATTTCTATCCTTCCTAAGAAATTTTGTCTCAAAGCGTCAAAAACTTTTTTTGTACACCAGCCACTCTTTGTTTTATATCTTCATCCACTTCCTGTTTAAGACAAATGAGCTCCTGGTTAATTAAAGGTATCGACTAGCTCTTTTTAAACATATTTAACCTTAAGTTGAATAATAATATAGCTTTACTCATTTTTCAAATAAATATTTTTCTATTTGTTGATACTTGCATTTCGTCCTACATTGCAACTAATCTGGGAATTAACAACAAATTTGTGGATCATCCAGAGAATAGCCAAGTTGTACGTGTTCTGCAATGATGCCAAGTGTGAAGTTTTATTAAAGAAGATACAGAAAGAAGATGAAGAAATGACAATGGTGCAATTGGATGCACCCGGCACACAAAAGAAAAAAAAAAAACAAAATAACTGTAATTTGTCCTTCTTAGAGTAGAATTCGCTATATTTTTAGCATTTATCTAAGATTCGCTAAATGTAGGCACTTTTCTTGTTCTTTTTTAACAATTATGTCGTTAAATATTTTAATAGTTTGGTAATTTGGGTATTTAGAAGCGTTTTATTTGATACGGAGGGAATCGTATAAACATTTAATTGAATTTTAATTTTAATAATAGCGAGTCATTACTGCACTTTAATAAATTTGACCTACGATGATACAATAACAATATTGTGCAATATCTTTTTGGATTTATATTAAAGCCATTTAGCAGTAATTAGCCATTCAGTGCTCATACAGTCGTTTCGGGCTTCCCTGGGTCCATCCTCCGCGAGAAGGAAACATAAGTGAAGTCGAAATTCTTTACACCAAACTAACTAATCGCCTCTGATGATGAATGAAGCCTCCAAAACCCTGTGTTCTCTCAACTTCGAAATCCTATTTCTTATTGACCATGGATTCCCTTACCCATAATACACTTTTCTTCTGCATTTCCTCATTGGTGTCCTCCCTAACAATGAACCCTATTTAAAAGACAATCAGTTCAATTCACAATATCATTCTGTAGGTTCTATTTTGACTGTTCACTGCACGCAGGATCGCATTCGCCGCAAACTACTAGCACATAGGGTTATGTTGTTTTATAGTAGAACTTGCCTTCAAAAATAAATACGAGTTACACGTGTACTCAAAGTTTAAACGAACATTATAAGTATTGAAAAAAACGTCACAATTCGTGCCCATCAGAATTAAGGAAGTATTTTGCAATAATGGTTTTTATTTGTTCGTACAATAATAAACATGGAATTAATAATTGTGTTGACCAGGAAGAGAGATATAAAGATAAATGTTCAATAAGACAGAGTGACAAGGATAATAGGTAATTAGGGCGAGTCATTAATGCACTTTTGAATGCAACTCTTTCATTAGCTTTACTGTTCCTCATTCTTAATCCTTTGGACGAAACTAAAAATAGAAATGACAAGCTGGCTTCTTATAACACTCGAGGACATCAAGCACAAAGTAATGGAACCGATGGTGGAAAGAAAACTTATACATGCAATATGGATGGCATGGCGGTGAGGTGGATATTTGAAACACAATTTGATATGTGATTGAAAACCGGCTGTGAAGATAGACAGAGGAAAGAGTCTCTTTCGAAAGGAAAATCAATGCAGAATTTGAAGACAGGATAGAATTTGGGCATTGTGATTTGGCTCGAGAAGTGAGGAAGTTACGAATGATGTATTTAATGATGGATATTACCAGTATTAGCCTTAAGTATTCCTTCGCCTAAGCAGTGCTCTTTTTTCCAATAACTTAGTAATTCCTATCTTACGAAAAAGTAATCAAATTTACACCGCAGAATGTTGTCAAAACTTGGCTGCTTGATTTTGTAACAATTAGAAGCTTCTTTAAAAAAATTTAAGTGTTTGAGAGTTGTTTGAGGGAGGTAATTTTAAATAATAATAATGAATCTAATAATAAAGAAGATTGTTTCAGAGTTTGTTGATAAAAATAATTTCATAAAAACAAAAAAGCTATATTAAGAAAGAAAATATATAATTATTGAGTTTTAGTGCATTTTTTTAACTGTTTTCTTAATGATTTTATTAATATTCAATCTTTGAACCACACATTTTTCAATGCTACAATAAATTTAATTGTGAGGTACATTCCTAGTACAATCTATTCAACAATCTCACGAGTAAAAAAGCAAACGTTTGCATACCCTAAAGAATGATCTTGGGCCCTAGTAAAAGAAAACTGGCCATATTTTCCAATTCAATAAAAATAATACTAAAAACAAGGATTTTTACAGACCTGTTACTTAGAAGTGGTTGTGGCCGTTGGTTGAAACTATGGCGACGCCTGTCCTTGGCTGCACGTCGCGCCCGCAATCCCTTGCCTTCGCTATGGTAGATGGGATTGGAGCGATCCAGCGTGGCGCTCTTGGCAGTGACCTTTGCTTCCGGTTTCGTGTCATTCTCACTGCCGCCTCCTACACCGGCCCGCAACTCTCTCAGCCATCTACTCAAAGCACTCTCCTCTTCTCTGCACACACAGAACATAAATATCCTTCTTTATTGTGAGCAAACAGATATACAATCCCAGTAAAAAAAAAAACTAAATAAACTTAAGAGGTAGTGAAAAAAGAGAGATATTTTAAGATATTTACAAAATTTAAAAAAAGAAATAATAAGTACAATAAATAAATTAGTAAAACTACTAATAGCAAAAAATTATTAAAGTAAAACGATCATTTTGCACCTCTATGGACCGAACTGATGTAAAACAAATCAAAATTTTATTGTTTTTGAGTAATACAACTCATAACAAGAGTTAGGCACAGCGTAGAAAACTGGACTAAACTAATAATGTAAAACGCTCATCAGAAAGAAGACTCGAAGTATCAAGTTACTTCCACACATTTCTTAAGGAAAAAAAAATCGACTATCAACAATATGATAAATCTGTGTATGTACGAGGTATGTTCAAAAAATAAGGTGAATTTTCAAATTTCGCAGGCTACGTACATTCGAATTTCGATTGTCTTTTTTTTTTATGTTGGTACACTTGTCTCGAACATATTTTCAAAGTTGTAGCTATATAGCATGTTTAGTTTGTATGTTAGAGGCATAAATAAGACAAGTGTTTTGCGAGTTCGGCGATTTTCTTCTGTCGAAAAAAATGGATCAACGAATTTGAATCAAATTTTGTGTAAAAAATGGAATTAAGTGCTCAAAAACACTTGAAATGTTGAGAGTGGCGTACGGTGAGAGTACTCTGTGTCAAAAAAATGTTTACAAGTGGTACAAGCTTTTCACAGAAGGTCGAGAAGATGTGAATGACGACGCTCGCCCTGGACGCCCCAGCACATCAACAACCGATGAAAATGTTGAGAAGAATCGTCGAATCACAATTAGAGAAGTTGCTGAGGTTGTCGGCATATCGGTTGGCACATGTCCTGCAATTTTTTTCGGAAATTTTGGGCATGAAGCGTGTAGTAGCGAAGTTCGTTCCAAAATTGCTGAATTTTGATCAAAAAAACCGTCGCATGAGCATCGCTCAGGAATTGTTGAATGACATTATCATGTCTCAGTCACCGTATTCACCAGATTTGGCGCCCTGCGACTTTTTCCTGTTCCCATGATTGAAGAGACCCATGAAAGGACGGAGATTTGCGACGATCGAGGAGATAAAAACCGAATCGCTGAGAGAGCTCAAGGACATACCAAAAAGTGCATATCAGAACTGTTCCGAGGATTGGAAAAAATGCTGGCACATATGTATTATATCTGAGGGGGACTACTTTGAAGGAGACAAAATAAAAATCGATGAATAAATAAATATTTTTTAAGAAAAATGAAAATTCACCTTATGTTTTGAACACACCTCGTATTTAGAGAATCTATTTCCTCGTCACATGAGAAAAATCTGTGAAAAACTAACTGAGTTTTGACATTCGATATTCTTCGAACTAGAATTTTCTTTAGAATACCTCAAGCCTCATTATCGCTGTAAAAATAAATTCAAGAAAAGGCACTTTTCTTTAAGGCAGGCTTAATATCCAACCAGAAAGAAAGTGCTGTGAGCAGATATATCTTGAGAAAGATGCAAAAAAATGCGATGTTAATTCGACTTTCGATTTGTAGACCAATAGCAATCTCATTAAATTTTTAAATAGATCAGAAATGCTAAGAAAATATTATCCGCCCTATCCATTTCATTCAACTTGAAACAAGTGTACAGATAATACTATAGTCTTGCTAGAAAACGATATTGACAACGCTGAAGTCAGACTCAATCGTTTGTAGTTATTGCTTTTAAAACGTAACGATTTTACTACATTAGAATATTTATGTTTATTATATTTCGATCTTTTTTTTTCACGGTACAAAAGAGGTGAATTTACGGAAACTCTTTGATAACCACTGGCCTAGATCATTTTCTCACGAGAGCTCCTGTTGGCTTTCAAGTTAGAACGGCAACTGGACTTTTTTTGTTCATCAAAAGGAATTATTGATCAGCCCCGAATGATAATTAGATTCAACATGTCAACATCTGACAAAGTTAAATATGTAAAAGTAAATCGCTTTGTTCTTCAGTATTTCAGTATTAAGTTCAGTATTTTTTTAAAACTAAAATAGAGATTGTAAGCTGGTTAAACGGTGATTATCTTCTACAGAATGTGGAAACTGGTGTTAGTGAGGAAAACCAGCACTTCGAACAAATTAATCCCAATTCACATCTTGATTTATAATGATACAAACTGATTTCCTGATGCATATCTCTGACATGCTAAAACCTTAATATACAAGTACTAATTGGTTTAGGTTAGGTAGTTTTACTGATAATTGTCTTAATTAAAGTTAAAATAGGTAAACCTTTTGTTCTAGTTCACATGTGATACTAACCTATAGTACTCATTTAGGATACCATGACGTCATTGTGGACTTTTATTTAATGCGCATGAATGGAATCTTTCTCATTCACAAAAAGTGAATAGCAATGTCTCTCAGAGAGTATATACATCATCAATGTCACTTTCACCTGATTAATTTGAAAGTAAAATATAGAGATCAACTATATGTGCATAAAGTTAATCATTAATTAAGTTGATTAACCCAAAGTGTGAACACAATAACTTTCCTCTCGACTTTGAAGGCGGCTAATTTATGATCTAGAAGGCGACGATTAACAACAGTGATTTTAAAACTGCTACTACTGAAGCGCATAACTTTAGGTAATGCCAAAAAAAAAGTGTCTACGTCAAACTACAATTCGAAAAATTGCCAATGTTCTGCACAATTTTGAATTAATTAGTTAAACTTCAGCCAGCAATTAACATTTCTAAAGCATTTGACCAACCACATGACATTCCTAACTGCAATAACCCAAGTTTTTTTTAAAGAAATATCGTTGACTCTTCATGGGTTATTACCAATAAGTTATTGGGCCAAGAAGTTACTTCTTTTACTTTACAAGCAAATCTATAATAGTGATACTTCTGGTAATTTAGAGTATAGAGTTGACTTTTTCACATTTCTATTAAACTCTATGCGGTAATTTCAATTTATACCCCCACGTCACGGATAATTCAAAGAAGCAGGGCAGTTATTGTCACAGGTAACTCCAATCGAACCTTTTGTTTTTGTACCTTTGGCCACTAATAAACCCTTTGCAAAAATGTGGCTCGCCGGAAATGGTTGAATTGTAAGACTGAAGAAAACAGGCGCTCAAAACCACTGTTTCCGTTTTAGGGAAACTCAAAGCGGATATTTCCGATGGAAATTCAATTTGGAAAATTAGCTTATATTTCCTTACGTATTCACAGAAAATGAAAAGTCACCTCATAAGTGTTTTTCCCAAAAGAGAAAATACTAAGACTAAACGTGAGGCTGAGATTGTAGTGAAATTTTTGTATTGACACTTAACATGTGGACATTCTTTTAAAACTTGTTTGCCTTAAAAATAAATTTACATTAATAAAGAACCCATAGTAAAAAGTGAATTATGAGCGACCATATTGGTTGTCCTACAAATATAAAGATTAATTCAGATGTCAGGGTATTTTTTTTTTTTTTTACGGAAGCCAAATTTATTTTTAAAAAAATGAAATGCAAACAAAATGGGGTCAGGATTTGAATAGTGAAGAATTAGTCAGAGATGAAACAGTGGATAGCACTGACAGTCACGTTTAGCTTTAAGTGATTTCATTGAATAAGTAAATTATGCATTCATCACGTGATTGTTGATAAAACTGGAATAAAAGGTCTATTTATAGATCAAGTAGGAGGAGAAGATATCAAAAATAAAATCCATAGAATGTCATAGGGCACTTCATCGATTCTGAGTTGATTTCAGATATCCAACTAACTTATGTATATTCACTTAAATGTTGAAAAAGCTTAATACAAAATTATCATCCAGCTAAATATCAAGAAATCATCTTTAATTATAATATCGGTGCGTATTATGATAATATAATATATAATGCATAATTAACTCAAATGCAATCATTCGTTAAAAACGATCCGACGGATTTATTGCGTTGGTAATTTTTGCTTTCAAAACAGGAGCTTAAACTATATTGAATTACATCTCATAAATTGTTGAAAATATGAGGCAAATTGTTAAAAAAAAAAAAAAATCTTTCTTAAAAAAATATAAAGGATAAAGAATCTAAAAGATTTACCATTTAAATGCATCAGCAAGTTTCTGTACAAGTAGACAACTTTCTGCCGCATTTTGCCTTCCGGCTCGGCTGCATTTATTTATTATTGACAGGTTGGCATAATTTATTGGACATTTATTTAAGTAATATAAATATAATAACTTCCCTGTTTTTTTTATTTTCAAATATTTTGCTATCTTATCTGCGCCAAATTGATTTAAATCAAGATAACTGATAAATAATATCAAATTACATAATTTTATTCTTTTTTTCCACTTTACAAAACATTATGGACTTCCTCTCGCTTGCTGAGTCGTGACACAATTTTTGGCCTTCATTTGCCAAGTTTTGAGATCTCTTATTGGTAAAATAACTGTGTTAAATACTCTCAGTTTAATTATTATAGTTCTAATTGGCTGACTTTTATACAATGTGCGCCTCATAATTACTTGTGGAGGGAATTCATTTAAAAGATTCTCGCCAAAACAGAAAAAAGAAACTCGCGAAAAAAGGCAGTTTCAGCTAGAGAAGGAATGTACGACAAAGAATGCTCGTTGTTGCTTAACACGTTCGCGGACGGTTACTGCATATGCAGTACTTTCGGTTTGTTCTAGTGGGTCACTACTGCATTTGCAGTGATTATTGTATGAGTCTAATTGCAATTGCAGTAGCTGACTCTTTCGATTGCAAAATTGAGCAATATGAAACAGTACTGCTAATGCAGTTATTTTTTTGTTTCTTTATTTATATATTTTTGGTGCTAAATAGTAAGATGTATCAAAAACCTCTTGTCCAATTTCATCTAACAAACCTGGAAATTGCATTTACTGAGGGTGCTCATATCAGTACCCTAGCTAAATTCAGGCCGTCCGCGAACGAGTTAACCACCCCCTCAACTACGAAGGGTATACTGAAACATCAGATAGAAACTATTGAGCCAAAAGATGCTGTATAATTACAAGTTACTGAAGACTAGTGGGACATGGCAATCAGTACTTTGCACCTCTAGAGAGTTCATTTAACTTATCAGACGCAATAATTATGGGAAGGTAAAAACTTTACCAACTCTAGACAAGAAATCTTGGCAAAAGAGCAAAAATGCTGAACAAAGAGACACATGATACTATTTGACTCATCAAAAATAGCATACATTGGTCGAATCCATAGTTTAAATTGGTGCCAAGAAGGCGAAGTCATCTCTGATAAGGGTTTCTTGACACTGTGACCGTCACTGCAATGAAAGGGCTGATAAATTGGCAAAAGAAGAAGCGGAGGAAGATCGACCAGTCGAAGCATATTATTAAAGAAGAAGAATATTATTTGTGCAATGAGAAAAGCAAACAGAAACTTGCTCAGGGCAGCCAATGACCTGTTTCCAAACTTTGACTGAACACGATTAGCTGAATTGCGTTTTATAAAGAATGATCTAAAGTCCCTCCTATTTTCTAGTCGCCTCCGTCCACGACACCTAATTGGTAGTACGAGTATAGCTCGCCCAAAAAAATAGACATTTACTACTTAATCCGATATTCTAAACTCAATAACTTATCAAATCTTCAGCGGGTAGTTTTTTGGACTAAGTTTGAATAAAATAACTGTAAACAACTATTTTTACAGTCTCTTGCTGTAAAATACTAACTGTTTTTCGCAAATAAGCCATTATTCAGTCCACTATTTATATATTTAGCCAGGTGAAGAAAGCATTAGTACAAAATAAAGATAAATTTACACAAAACAAAAAATTGTTAAGTTTTTCTGTTTTTTTTAAGATAAGAATTAGCGTGTTGTAGAGAAATTATTACCATCACAGTCTTGTAGTTGATAATGCAGTAAACAGAAGACGCGTAGGCGATTCTCTTAAGTAGTTTACCTCGGTCTGCGTAACGAGTGCATATGTGCGGACGCGCTCACTGGTCTGTGCGTCGGGTGGTGTGACAGACTGATACAGAAAGAGATGAAAGAACTAGGTGTGCGTGTACTAGCATATGTGGCTTCGTCTCGACATTCTGTGCATAGTTGCCCAACACCATGGGGGCGTGCGTGCTCTCTGAACTACCATCTGTTCTGGTACATGCTATGCAAAAAGACATGATCATGGCGCAATCGTGCAACACATGCCATGCAAAGTTATTCTTGGTACTGGAGGAGTCCCCTGTTTGGGCCCTAATTTCTGATCAGTACCTTCAGACGTAGAATAGCAGCTTGGTCACCCATTCTTCAAAGATTATTTATTTTTTTAATCGTAGAAGAGGAACTAAAAGATTAAGGTTTTAGTCAAAACTAGCCAAAAGGAATTATCATTTTATTGTATAGATTTGTCAGTTTTTAAGATTTATTTAAATTCTGTGAACTAATTGAGTATATTTAGATCCATAACTTTGAAATATTTATTAAATCGGTGCGATTAAAGGCACTTTTGTTAAAGAGAGTAATTAGCCTTGCCTCTACAATACCATTTCTGAAAATTGTGTTGTCTTGCTACTTCCATGATATAAAGAATGAAATTTAGGTCCAAATTTTTAAATTTATAGAAAATTGGCTGACCAGAAGGGCCAGTTCACTAAAAGAGGATTTACAATATTTTAAACTTTTTTTCGAAAACGCACTTACCATTTTTACCAACATTTCTGTTATGATAAAAAACATTTCACAATGTTTAATTGAAACATTTTCTCGGAAAATTTGACTGAGGGTAGTTCAGGGAAACGGAGTGAACAGATTCTGCAATGCCAATTTTGGGTAATGCAGGGACCTATTTCTTTTTACTGATAAGGATGTCACTACAATTTCCAATTTAATTGGATGTAACTCTTTTACTCAATGTATTTTTTAATTTTTTTGAGTTTGTCATGAAAATTGCTCAAAGGATTTTATTGTAAACTTCTTATATGTATCACATACACATTGACATAACTTTAAATTTTATAATTTTTCTAGATAAATTGTTAGTTCTTGGGTGGAGGCGTTAGGATAGACTCATTTATTGTGTGAAGTTTGACAATGTACACAATTTATTAAGATTTAGATATGAATCGAGAACATTTTTGAATTTTGATAAAAATTTATGTCAGTATCTGGAGAACAAGCAAGAAAACAACGTGTGTGTTCACATCAAATTGTTTGTGCCAAAAAGAAGAACACATCTTTTTCGAATTATCCTATATTATACGAGGATAAGCTGATCCAAATGTAACCGATTCTTTTAAGCTTTTTATGTTCTTAACAGCTCCTTTTATGAACTAACTGCGTCTTCAGTTTATTTTCATTTAATTTTGCCCAACCATTGGGAAAATGATTTCATTTAGAGGCAAAGAGATGTTATTGATCCCTCATTATTATTTTTGATATTAGGACAAGAAGCGAGTTCTGTGCCTCAAGGCGCAGCAGCCCAAGGAGATTATTGGACCATCCTCTAGATAATCCAGTAGGTAAATCCTCCCCTTCTCACTAGCTTCAATATCTTACTCACAAGTTTTTGTTGTGAAGTGAATTCCATTGGTTTTCAAAGTGCTGAATATCTCATATCGCAACCTTAATGGCTTTAATAATAATTTTTCGACATTCAATTTGGCACTACCAGGACAGGGTTGTGTAAGGGCGAACCTGAGTACGGTCATGAGAAGCATGCGTAATGGTGAATAGAAATAAAAATAACCAATAAAATGTTCATTTAATTTTAATAAAAGAACTCAAGTTGTAAATAAAATTGTAAATATCAAAGAACAAAAGAATATGAGTTTTTATTAACTTCTTATATTGCGTGCATGTCAGTTTGTGCAGAGGAAATAATACATTTAGTTAAAAGCATAAATCAAAAAGTGAATTGTTTTCCTTTTTATTTGCTAAAAAGTTCAAGGAAATGGTCTACAATAGAACAAAGAAAGTCTATGAAATGTCATCATGGCAATAATAGCCCCATAAAACTACCTACTACTTGAACAGTTTGCAGGAATACTTTTATTCAAAATGGTGTTCGCTTTTATTTAACTTTTTTAGTATTCAAGCGTTTCAATTACAGTTTATTTATAGTTTTTTTTTGTTTAGATTGAATCACAATTTAGTTGCCCAAAAATAGTTTGTTAGTTTGAAACAATTATTTTTCCGAAAAAACAAACCATAGCACTCTAACTGACGCACTTCCCAATGGACTAAACCAGGACGTACTCAGAACATTAACGTTTACTCTAAACACCCAACACTCGCACAATATTCACTGCAGAGATGGTTGATGAGTGCAATAAAACTTCACTGATGAAAGATTTGGGCACCAAATTTACACTTTATGGAGCCCAATAAACATTTTAGATTGCCTTGGATTTAGCTTAGACTCATTCTCTTGATAATCTACAACTATAGCTCATCTAACAAGGCACAGAACTGATGCGCAGAAGGAGAAATGAAGCGCGGAGGTTTGCATTCTTAACAGTGGACCACCACAGAAAAATGTCCCATTAGTAATGATAATGATGTTGTTATTGATAATAGTATTTAAGAACTGTAATAGAAACAATCTCTTGGAAATGGCCGCGAGAGATCAAAAAAAGGCTCAAGAAAAGATGATTCTAAGATTGTGAAGAGAGCCGACGATTTGCAAAATGAGAATGGTAATGGTAAGATAAAGGTGGCGTAATTTTTCATAGCTGAGGGCCACAAATCACTAAAGCCATTTGAATAGGATTAAATGAAACGAATTTCATTTGGAGAGATTTTCCTGTATTTCCATTCTAAAGCCCTGGGAGATGTTTAGACTTAAAGCATTACTTCGCTCTTCCTGGACTAATAGTAGCAACAAGTTTACTTATACTACCAGCAGGGCCAGATTTTCCTATAGGCTAACTAGGCTTCAGCCTAGGGCCTCAAGATCAAGAGGGGCCTAAATTCTAATAGTTAGCAAAATTAAAATTACACTATTCTAAAAATATAACATATTATATTATATTAACATTTAACATGTTGATATACAACCAGTATACAGATTATAAAAATAGTACTTAATTAAAATATTTCCTAACATTTTCTCAAATATTTCAGAGAAATTAGAAGTAAATTTTTAAAGTGCAATTTGTAACCTTTGACTTCCTTTGAGTGCTCGTGAATACGTTTTCTTGCAAAACAAACGTAATTTCTCGTACGTAGATAAAAGGAATCCTCATACGTAGAAACAAGGAAACTTTTATAAAAAGTGCCAGCACCTAGGTCGGATAATGATCACATAAGAGCCAAATGAGTTTTCTTAAAAATTTCGATTACTTTTATTTTTCTAGCATCCGGAGGAAGATTGAGGCTGTTTGGAGAATAACTTATGCTTAAAAATGGGATCAATTTTTAGAAAATTTATCTGTCTTTCTAACCGTGTCATCAGAATCGAATTCGGACTAAAACTTTCTGAGTAATAACATTTTTATTGGTAAAAAAGTAATGATTTTAGAAAAAAAAAATTGAAAGTGACGTCACTCAAGAATAGTGGAAAATATGAAGTTGGCCAATACGTCATTGAACTCCACTTCAGATGTACTACACACAGTAGGCCTATGGACATTACTTAATGGTTCACCCTGTATATCACAGTAGTGATGTATTTTATTATCTCTCATGTAATTTACGAACAAAAATGGGAGGTGAAAGGGCCTCATAAGTGGAATAGCCTAGGGCCTCTTCTCTTCTAAATCCGGCCCTGACTACCAGTTATGGAAACATTTTTAAATATCGTACAATCGACATCATTGAAAAGGAATTAGCTCAAGGGTTAGCGTTATGGGATACTACTTGGAGACGCCGGATTCGAATCCAGCTGCCGGCCTTTAGATTTTCTCTGCCCAGAAACTCTTATAGCCCAATGACCGTTGATGGGCCGAGAAAGCACCTACCTTGCATAGAAATATAGCTCTGGGCGCCCATGAACTTTGATGTTGACGCGCCTTAAATTAAAAGTAGTGTATGCATGTAGAAAAAATTCGCACGCAAGTGAATTAGATCCTAACAATCTTACTTTATTTCTTAAGTTTTATATTTCTAAACGTCAGGTAATCCGACCTATGCAATCTTCAGCGGGTAACCTTTTAAGTTTAACTTTAGAGTTAATCTTCTAAATATTGGAAAAACTGCAAAAAAAAATTATTGAACACCTGAAGATTTGTGTGGGCATTACTTGAAATCATTTTTTGTAAAAATTACACTTTTCTCACTTAAATAATATTATAAATAACTATTTTACATGAAAAATATTTGTAATAATAAAAATACTGGTATAGTCTCAATGTTGTAAACAGGATTTGCATGTCTACGCAGCAATGGTTATGCAAATACTATCATGTTTAAGCTACTGGAAGTCTGCAAATAACGGCTATCTCTATATACTACTGGCTGATTGAAAATTGTTATGTAAAGCACTGAGATATGGCATACATAAATAATCAATGGAATCCATGCAGAGGAATAATATAAATATTATTTAATACTATCCCTAAAAGGTAAAACAAGTCTATCTGAATTTGAAATATTGAAAATTTACCAATAAAGTCCAGTTTCTCAGTTACGATAAGCGCCAGCAACATGGTCAATAAAATAACAATATAATTGTCTTCATGAATGTTTTGGTAGCCAAATTAATGATTCTACGATGTTGAGCACAACTTCCAGATTATAGTCGTACTTCCATTAGGTTTTGAATTAGGATTATTTGTCAGACAGGTATTACACTGAAATTTATAAAGTTAAAAAAGCTAAACTTAAAGGTCTTCTAAAATGAAACATGCTACCAAACATTTCCAGAACTCCAGGAAGTGTCATCAACCAAGAATTTACTTTTTCTGCAACCATGTAGGGAAGTTCTCATTACTCAATTAAAATCAGCTGTGTAATGCCCAACTTCCCACACTAGTGGGGGGAAATTCCCATTAGTGTCACTTTCCGCACAAGTGAGTGGAAAAACTTTATTGTGCTTCCTTGATATAAGAAGTTTTGTTATTAACATAAATATTTTCTGTAAAACTCTAATAAGCTTATTTAAATTTATTTTATTTAAATAATTAAAAAACGAATATTAAAAAATAAAATAAAAATTGAAAGGAATATAGAAATAAAAATAATACTTTAATAAATAATTAGATATTTTTAATTATAACAGTTAAAAAGGTTATAGTGTTACCTTATAGAAATTTAAAATGGATTCCAGAGATGCCTATTTAGAAACACTCCTCCATCAATAAAAGAAACAGCAGAAAATGTAATAAGTAATGTAAATACGTAAGTAATGTAAATAATTGTAATATAACAATAAATGTTTATAATAAATAAATTACTTTTTGTAGACTGTAAAAATGAAATTTTTAATTTTATTAGTTAATAAATGGTTGCAGAAAAAATATAATACTTAACACTAGTGTAAAGTATTTTCCTCACACTCGGCAATTTGCACTTGCACTCGCATCGCTTCACTCGCTCGTGCGTGCAAACACTGCCTCGCGTGAGGAAAAGTACTACTTTCCACACTTGTTAAATAAATAACTATTCTTATAATTTCTTTGTTCTTCATTCTTTTCTTTAACGAAGGTAATTGAAGTTAGTCACTTGTTCACGATAACCTTATCTTTTTTTTTTTACTTTTATTTTTTTTAGCGGTACTGATCTAATAATGAGATCGTTAAAAGGTAAAAATTCTTAACTAAAATTCAATAAAAGTTATGCTGTTGGAAACAAAAAGAAGATACTTATCAGAAATTGTTATATTCTAAAATTCAATCCATTAT
Organism: Rhodnius prolixus; assembly: GCF_049639745.1. Lineage (NCBI taxonomy): Eukaryota > Metazoa > Arthropoda > Insecta > Hemiptera > Reduviidae > Rhodnius > Rhodnius prolixus. Next base: position 22,713,473 of record NW_027411592.1, read on the forward strand.
ACAAAACATACTAATTGTAAAATTCTGTACCAGACTTCAAGATGGCCGAAATGATAGAGGGCAATATAAATGAATAAACGGATGAGACCAGAAAAAAGTAGTAATCCAATATCCGGCAAAAATATTTAATTTAATTTGGTCCAAAAACAAGAATCTAAAGAACTTAAAAAATAAATAAATTAGGAAATAGATTCGTTTAGAAATGTAATATATTAGATAGTGAATTAATGCTGATAAATTATACTTATATATTAAGATATTAAACGGTAAAAAATAAATAAATAAATGACTAAAATTTATATTATTACACAACGGTACTTCAACTATTTATTATAGGAAAAATAATTGGTCGGGAATGGTTTAAAAAGAAATATATAAAAAATTAAGATATCATTCTTACTTGGTTTAATTAGTTTTCTTAATTTCCAGAATTTGTAAAACTAATTTTTTACCATTAACTAATAGATAGCTGTTAAAGCTCATTACTACCTGAAGGATTAAAACTAGTGGGAATGTACCAACACTTCGTTTGGTATGTTAACTTGTAAAGTTGGTTAAGTTTAATAACCTAGCGCTATTTCTTCTTTAGTTCAATTTGAACTAGAACCAGAATACGCGTCATGATTTGTTCACAAAATATCGCGCGCATTAACATTACGGTTTGTCTCTGAAAACAAATCTATTCGGATGGAATGTAGACTTGGTTCTGTTGATATTTGAGACGCCATTGGTGGTGTGAGGTTGCCTTTCTTTCATACTACTGCCAAAGATCTCAAATCTCTCCACGCAGTTCCTCTATATTCTCCCAAAAGTTATCAAATAGTCAAGCCACAGCTCCAATCCTGCTAAGATCCATATTTCACATGATTAGATCTTAATCTACGATTCATCCATTTTAATCCATTTTATTAGTTTTACTAGGTTAATGTAATGTTTTATAATATATATTTAATATCGTTTACCCTAAATTAGAGTTATCTTCGTTTACCTTTCTATTATCACATATATTCTATCTCCTCTCCGTTCTAACTTCCGAGACATATTCCAACTCTACGCACTGAGGAAGATATTACGCCACCTATTCTCAGCCTAATTTACTCGTATAATTTCTCACACCCAGCTCGTACCTACTAAAAACTTCGTTAACTTCACACTTCTGTGTACCATTTTTTGCAATTCTCTTAACATTTGCTGTTTTTCTGTTCTTAACCTTACTCAGCTTCGAATCAGAATCATCAAATTCTGTACTAAGACTGAGGTCATTCTACTAAATTGTTCTCAAATGTCAGAAGCCACACCGACCTACGAATCCCATTTGTCTCTGACCTTGCCCAGTTCCGCTACATCAAATTCCACTCCAAACTTTACCAACATCATAATCCCTTAATCAGCAACCTGTCCTGCACTAACCTCCCGTCAAATCCTCCTTGCAGACAATCTTCCAGGCAATCGCCTGGTCGAAATCCATAAAATGGCCATCCTTCGAATTCAATCCATTCGGTATTTTACTTTAACCGACTTATGATGGTCATCGTTGGATGGCCTTCATTCATGCCATTCCTGAGATTTTATTTTATTTACTTATTTATTATTTTATCTTGTTTTTACTTTATATATTACTTTATTTTTATTTTATCTTATTTATTTTGTTCTATATTTCACATTTATGATGTACCATACGCTATCATATTTGCTTGTTGCGTTTATGTGTTACGCAGTTGCGAATTTAACAATAAAGGAAGAAAAAAATATCAGAAGGATGTAATTATTGTTCGATGCGAGTTTCTGTAGCTCTTTTGGTTGATTTGATAGCAATAGCTCTTAGAATGACTGGATTTAAACAACACCCTTGCAGGTGCTCCTTTGAATTTCGTTAAAAAGCATGTGTTGCATGATGGTTCATTTTTAGTTTAAATAGTTTATTAACTCTCGTAGATCCGCTAGTGGTCTCGGTGTGCCTTGCCCAGAGTTGGGCAATTTAATCAATTAAAAAACAATTGAATTAAACCGAAATTTAATTTTAATCATGATTAAAATTAAAAAAATTAATCGGCCAAAATTAGTTGATTAAAATTAAATTCACTTTTAATTTAATCGGAATTTAATCAATTAAAATTTTTAATCATAACTAAAAATTAAGATTAAAATTAAAATTAAATAATCAGAATTTTAATTGATTGAATTAAATTCCAAATTTAGTTTTAATCACTTTGGACGATTAAATTTTTTAATTTAATCAAAATTTGAGAGATTAAATTTTTAAAACCAAAAATTGCCAATGGTTAAACCAGAATCGGACCAATGCATCTTTATTCCGACTAGCTGGTGCTTCTTCTCTATCAATATTATCACTTTTCCCAAACTTGGCACCTTCATTCTACTAGTCTAGTGTCTCATCTATACCATGTTGGTAACTCTCAAGACTTATATAGGACCACCATACACTCACATTTAACCATGTTTACCACTCGCTAGACTTCATTCTTCTAAAATTATAGACCTGTGCACAAAATAACTGTAGTTTGTAATTGAGAAAAACAAAGTTTATAAGAGAAAAAATTCCATACGAATACGTGGTTCACAGTGGGAGATATAAAACGGCTATAATTTTACAGAATTTCATTACCCAAAAAATTTTCAACCCTTTATATCTTTTACATTTATAGATCTGTGCACAAAATAACTGTAGTTTGTAATTGAGAAAAACAAAGTGTACAAGAGAACAAAATTTCATACGAATACGTGGTTCACGGTGGGAGATATAGAACGGCCATAATTTTACAGAATTTCATGACCCAAAAAATTTTCAACCCTTTATATCTTCTACATTTATAAATCTGTGAACAAAATAACTATAGTTTATAATTGAGAAAAACAAAGTGTACAAGAGAACAAAATTCCATACGAATACATGGTTCGCAGTGGGAGATATAAAACGGCCATAATTTTACAGAATTTCATGACCCAAAAAATTTTCAACCCTTTATATCTTCTACATTTATAGGTCTGTGCACAAAATAACTATAGTTTATAATTGAGAAAAACAAAAAGTACAAGAGAACAAAATTCCATACGAATACGTGGTTCACAGTGGGAGATATAAAACGGCTATAATTTTACAGAATTTCATGACCCAAAAAATTTTCAACCCTTTATATCTTCTACATTTATAGATCTGTGCACAAAATAACTGTAGTTTATAATTGAGAAAAACAAAAAGTACAAGAGAACAAAATTCCATACGAATACGTGGTTCACAGTGGGAGATATAGAACGGCCATAATTTTACAGAATTTCATGACCCAAAAAATTTTCAACCCTTTATATCTTCTACATTTATAGATCTGTGCACAAAATAACTATAGTTTATAATTGAGAAAAACAAAAAGTACAAGAGAACAAAATTTCATACGAATACGTGGTTCACAGTGGGAGATATAGAACGGCCATAATTTTACAGAATTTCATGACCCAAAAAATTTTCAACCCTTTATATCTTCTACATTTATAAATCTGTGAACAAAATAACTATAGTTTATAATTGAGAAAAACAAAGTGTACAAGAGAACAAAATTCCATACGAATACCTGGTTCACAGTGGGAGATATAGAACGGCCATAATTTTACAGAATTTCATGACCCAAAAAATTTTCAACCCTTTATATCTTCTACATTTATAGATCTGTGCACAAAATAACTATAGTTTATAATTGAGAAAAACAAAAAGTACAAGAGAACAAAATTTCATACGAATACATGGTTCACAGTGGGTGATATAGAACGGCCATAATTTTACAGAATTTCATGACCCAAAAAATTTTCAACCCTTTATATCTTCTACATTTATAAATCTGTGAACAAAATAACTATAGTTTATATTTGAGAAAAACAAAGTGTACAAGAGAACAAAATTCCATACGAATACATGGTTCACAGTGGGAGATATAAAACGGCCATAATTTTACAGAATTTCATGACCCAAAAAATTTTCAACCCTTTATATCTTCTACATTTATAGGTCTGTGCACAAAATAACTATAGTTTATAATTGAGAAAAACAAAAAGTACAAGAGAACAAAATTCCATACGAATACGTGGTTCACAGTGGGAGATATAAAACGGCTATAATTTTACAGAATTTCATGACCCAAAAAATTTTCAACCCTTTATATCTTCTACATTTATAGATCTGTGCACAAAATAACTGTAGTTTATAATTGAGAAAAACAAAAAGTACAAGAGAACAAAATTCCATACGAATACGTGGTTCACAGTGGGAGATATAGAACGGCCATAATTTTACAGAATTTCATGACCCAAAAAATTTTCAACCCTTTATATCTTCTACATTTATAGATCTGTGCACAAAATAACTATAGTTTATAATTGAGAAAAACAAAAAGTACAAGAGAACAAAATTTCATACGAATACGTGGTTCACAGTGGGAGATATAGAACGGCCATAATTTTACAGAATTTCATGACCCAAAAAATTTTCAACCCTTTATATCTTCTACATTTATAAATCTGTGAACAAAATAACTATAGTTTATAATTGAGAAAAACAAAGTGTACAAGAGAACAAAATTCCATACGAATACGTGGTTCACAGTGGGAGATATAAAACGGCCATAATTTTACAGAATTTCATGACCCAAAAAATTTTCAACCCTTTATATCTTCTACATTTATAGGTCTGTGCACAAAATAACTATAGTTTATAATTGAGAAAAAAAAAAAGTACAAGAGAAAAAAATTCCATACGAATACGTGGTTCACAGTGGGAGATATAAAACGGCTATAATTTTACAGAATTTCATGACCCAAAAAATTTTCAACCCTTTATATCTTCTACATTTATAGATCTGTGCACAAAATAACTGTAGTTTGTAATTGAGAAAAACAAAGTGTATAAGAGAACAAAATTCCGTACGAATACGTGGTTCACAGTGGGAGTATAGAACGGCCATAATTTTACAGAATTTCATGACCCAAAAAATTTTCAACCCTTTATATCTTCTACATTTATAAATCTGTGAACAAAATAACTATAGTTTATAATTGAGAAAAACAAAGTGTACAAGAGAACAAAATTCCATACGAATACATGGTTCGCAGTGGGAGATATAAAACGGCCATAATTTTACAGAATTTCATGACCCAAAAAATTTTCAACCCTTTATATCTTCTACATTTATAGGTCTGTGCACAAAATAACTATAGTTTATAATTGAGAAAAACAAAAAGTACAAGAGAACAAAATTCCATACGAATACGTGGTTCACAGTGGGAGATATAAAACGGCTATAATTTTACAGAATTTCATGACCCAAAAAATTTTCAACCCTTTATATCTTCTACATTTATAGATCTGTGCACAAAATAACTGTAGTTTATAATTGAGAAAAACAAAAAGTACAAGAGAACAAAATTCCATACGAATACGTGGTTCACAGTGGGAGATATAGAACGGCCATAATTTTACAGAATTTCATGACCCAAAAAATTTTCAACCCTTTATATCTTCTACATTTATAGATCTGTGCACAAAATAACTATAGTTTATAATTGAGAAAAACAAAAAGTACAAGAGAACAAAATTTCATACGAATACGTGGTTCACAGTGGGAGATATAGAACGGCCATAATTTTACAGAATTTCATGACCCAAAAAATTTTCAACCCTTTATATCTTCTACATTTATAAATCTGTGAACAAAATAACTATAGTTTATAATTGAGAAAAACAAAGTGTACAAGAGAACAAAATTCCATACGAATACCTGGTTCACAGTGGGAGATATAGAACGGCCATAATTTTACAGAATTTCATGACCCAAAAAATTTTCAACCCTTTATATCTTCTACATTTATAGATCTGTGCACAAAATAACTATAGTTTATAATTGAGAAAAACAAAAAGTACAAGAGAACAAAATTTCATACGAATACATGGTTCACAGTGGGTGATATAGAACGGCCATAATTTTACAGAATTTCATGACCCAAAAAATTTTCAACCCTTTATATCTTCTACATTTATAAATCTGTGAACAAAATAACTATAGTTTATATTTGAGAAAAACAAAGTGTACAAGAGAACAAAATTCCATACGAATACATGGTTCACAGTGGGAGATATAAAACGGCCATAATTTTACAGAATTTCATGACCCAAAAAATTTTCAACCCTTTATATCTTCTACATTTATAGGTCTGTGCACAAAATAACTATAGTTTATAATTGAGAAAAACAAAAAGTACAAGAGAACAAAATTCCATACGAATACGTGGTTCACAGTGGGAGATATAAAACGGCTATAATTTTACAGAATTTCATGACCCAAAAAATTTTCAACCCTTTATATCTTCTACATTTATAGATCTGTGCACAAAATAACTGTAGTTTATAATTGAGAAAAACAAAAAGTACAAGAGAACAAAATTCCATACGAATACGTGGTTCACAGTGGGAGATATAGAACGGCCATAATTTTACAGAATTTCATGACCCAAAAAATTTTCAACCCTTTATATCTTCTACATTTATAGATCTGTGCACAAAATAACTATAGTTTATAATTGAGAAAAACAAAAAGTACAAGAGAACAAAATTTCATACGAATACGTGGTTCACAGTGGGAGATATAGAACGGCCATAATTTTACAGAATTTCATGACCCAAAAAATTTTCAACCCTTTATATCTTCTACATTTATAAATCTGTGAACAAAATAACTATAGTTTATAATTGAGAAAAACAAAGTGTACAAGAGAACAAAATTCCATACGAATACGTGGTTCACAGTGGGAGATATAAAACGGCCATAATTTTACAGAATTTCATGACCCAAAAAATTTTCAACCCTTTATATCTTCTACATTTATAGGTCTGTGCACAAAATAACTATAGTTTATAATTGAGAAAAAAAAAAAGTACAAGAGAAAAAAATTCCATACGAATACGTGGTTCACAGTGGGAGATATAAAACGGCTATAATTTTACAGAATTTCATGACCCAAAAAATTTTCAACCCTTTATATCTTCTACATTTATAGATCTGTGCACAAAATAACTGTAGTTTGTAATTGAGAAAAACAAAGTGTATAAGAGAACAAAATTCCGTACGAATACGTGGTTCACAGTGGGAGTATAGAACGGCCATAATTTTACAGAATTTCATGACCCAAAAAATTTTCAACCCTTTATATCTTCTACATTTATAGATCTGTGCACAAAATAACTATAGTTTATAATTGAGAAAAACAAAAAGTACAAAAGAACAAAATTCCATACGAATACGTGGTTCACAGTGGGAGATATAGAACGGCCATAATTTTACAGAATTTCATGACCCAAAAAATTTTCAACACTTTATATCTTCTACATTTATAGATCTGTGCACAAAATAACTATAGTTTATAATTGAGAAAAACAAAAAGTACAAGAGAACAAAATTTCATACGAATACATGGTTCACAGTGGGTGATATAGAACGGCCATAATTTTACAGAATTTCATGACCCAAAAAATTTTCAACCCTTTATATCTTCTACATTTATAAATCTGTGAACAAAATAACTATAGTTTATAATTGAGAAAAACAAAGTGTACAAGAGAACAAAATTCCATACGAATACGTGGTTCACAGTGGGAGATATAAAACGGCCATAATTTTACAGAATTTCATGACCCAAAAAATTTTCAACCGTTTATATCTTCTACATTTATAGGTCTGTGCACAAAATAACTATAGTTTATAATTGAGAAAAACAATAAGTACAAGAGAACAAAATTCCATACGAATACGTGGTTCACAGTGGGAGATATAAAACGGCTATAATTTTACAGAATTTCATGACCCAAAAAATTTTCAACCCTTTATATCTTCTACATTTATAGATCTGTGCACAAAATAACTGTAGTTTGTAATTGAGAAAAACAAAGTGTATAAGAGAACAAAATTCCATACGAATACGTGGTTCACAGTGGGAGATATAGAACGGCCATAATTTTACAGAATTTCATGACCCAAAAAATTTTCAACCCTTTATATCTTCTACATTTATAGATCTGTGCACAAAATAACTATAGTTTATAATTGAGAAAAACAAAAAGTACAAGAGAACAAAATTCCATACGAATACGTGGTTCACAGTGGGAGATATAGAACGGCCATAATTTTACAGAATTTCATGACCCAAAAAATTTTCAACACTTTATATCTTCTACATTTATAGATCTGTGCACAAAATAACTATAGTTTATAATTGAGAAAAACAAAAAGTACAAGAGAACAAAATTTCATACGAATACATGGTTCACAGTGGGTGATATAGAACGGCCATAATTTTACAGAATTTCATGACCCAAAAAATTTTCAACCCTTTATATCTTCTACATTTATAAATCTGTGAACAAAATAACTATAGTTTATAATTGAGAAAAACAAAGTGTACAAGAGAACAAAATTCCATACGAATACGTGGTTCACAGTGGGAGATATAAAACGGCCATAATTTTACAGAATTTCATGACCCAAAAAATTTTCAACCCTTTATATCTTCTACATTTATAGGTCTGTGCACAAAATAACTATAGTTTATAATTGAGAAAAACAATAAGTACAAGAGAACAAAATTCCATACGAATACGTGGTTCACAGTGGGAGATATAAAACGGCTATAATTTTACAGAATTTCATGACCCAAAAAATTTTCAACCCTTTATATCTTCTACATTTATAGATCTGTGCACAAAATAACTGTAGTTTGTAATTGAGAAAAACAAAGTGTATAAGAGAACAAAATTCCATACCAATACGTGGTTCACAGTGGGAGATATATAACGGCCATAATTTTACAGAATTTCATGACCCAAAAAATTTTCAACCCTTTATATCTTCTACATTTATAGGTATGTGCACAAAATAACTATAGTTTATAATTGAGAAAAACAATAAGTACAAGAGAACAAAATTCCATACGAATACGTGGTTCACAGTGGGAGATATAAAACGGCCATAATTTTACAGAATTTCATGACCCAAAAAATTTTCAACCCTTTATATCTTCTACATTTATAGGTCTGTGCACAAAATAACTATAGTTTATAATTGAGAAAAACAATAAGTACAAGAGAACAAAATTCCATATGAATGCGTGGTTCACAGTGGGAGATATAGAACTGCCATAATTTTACAGAATTTCATGACCCAAAAAATTTTCAACCCTTTATATCTTCTACATTTATAGATCTGTGCACAAAATAACTATAGTTTATAATTGAGAAAAACAAAGTGTATAAGAGAACAAAATTTCATACGAATACGTGGTTCACGGTGGGAGATATAGAACGGCCATAATTTTACAGTATTTCATGACCCAAAAAATTTTCAACCCTTTCTATCTTCTACATTAATAGATCGGTGCACAAAATAACTATAGTTTATAATTGAGAAAAACAAAGTTTATAAGAGAACAAAATTCCATACGAATACGTGGTTCACAGTGGGAGATATAGAACGGCCATAATTTTACAGAATTTCATGACCCAAAAAATTTTCAACCCTTTATATCTTCTACATTTATAAATCTGTGAACAAAATAACTATAGTTTATAATTGAGAAAAACAAAGTGTACAAGAGAACAAAATTCCATACGAATACGTGGTTCACAGTGGGAGATATAGAACGGCCATAATTTTACAGAATTTCATGACCCAAAAAATTTTCAACCCTTTATATCTTCTACATTTATAGATCTGTGCACAAAATAACTATAGTTTATAATTGAGAAAAACAAAAAGTACAAGAGAACAAAATTTCATACGAATACATGGTTCTCAGTGGGTGATATAAAACGGCCATAATTTTACAGAATTTCATGACCCAAAAAATTTTCAACCCTTTATATCTTCTACATTTATAAATCTGTGAACAAAATAACTATAGTTTATAATTGAGAAAAACAAAGTGTACAGGAGAACAAAATTCCATACGAATACGTGGTTCACAGTGGGAGATATAAAACGGCCATAATTTTACAGAATTTCATGACCCAAAAAATTTTCAACCCTTTATATCTTCTACATTTATAGGTCTGTGCACAAAATAACTATAGTTTATAATTGAGAAAAACAATAAGTACAAGAGAACAAAATTCCATACGAATACGTGGTTCACAGTGGGAGATATAAAACGGCTATAATTTTACAGAATTTCATGACCCAAAAAATTTTCAACCCTTTATATCTTCTACATTTATAGATCTGTGCACAAAATAACTGTAGTTTGTAATTGAGAAAAACAAAGTATATAAGAGAACAAAATTCCATACCAATACGTGGTTCATAGTGGGAGATATATAACGGCCATAATTTTACAGAATTTCATGACCCAAAAAATTTTCAACCCTTTATATCTTCTACATTTATAGGTATGTGCACAAAATAACTATAGTTTATAATTGAGAAAAACAATAAGTACAAGAGAACAAAATTCCATACGAATACGTGGTTCACAGTGGGAGATATAAAACGGCCATAATTTTACAGAATTTCATGACCCAAAAAATTTTCAACCCTTTATATCTTCTACATTTATAGGTCTGTGCACAAAATAACTATAGTTTATAATTGAGAAAAACAATAAGTACAAAAGAACAAAATTCCATACGAATACGTGGTTCACAGTGGGAGATATAAAACGGCTATAATTTTACAGAATTTCATGACCCAAAAAATTTTCAACCCTTTATATCTTCTACATTTATAGATCTGTGCACAAAATAACTGTAGTTTGTAATTGAGAAAAACAATGTGTATAAGAGAACTAAATTCCATACGAATACGTGGTTCACTGTGGGAGATATAAAACGGCCATAATTTTACAGAATTTCATGACCCAAAACATTTTCAACCCTTTATATCTTCTACATTTATATATCTGTGCACAAAATAACTGTAGTTTGTAATTGAGAAAAACAATGTGTATAAGAGAACTAAATTCCATACGAATACGTGGTTCACAGTGGGAGATATAAAACGGCCATAATTTTACAGAATTTCATGACCCAAAAAATTTTCAACCCTTTATATCTTCTACATTTATAGGTCTGTGCACAAAATAACTATAGTTTATAATTGAGAAAAACAATAAGTACAAGAGAACAAAATTCCATACGAATACGTGGTTCACAGTGGGAGATATAAAACGGCTATAATTTTACAGAATTTCATGACCCAAAAAATTTTCAACCCTTTATATCTTCTACATTTATAGATCTGTGCACAAAATAACTGTAGTTTGTAATTGAGAAAAACAAAGTGTATAAGAGAACAAAATTCCATACCAATACGTGGTTCACAGTGGGAGATATATAACGGCCATAATTTTACAGAATTTCATGACCCAAAAAATTTTCAACCCTTTATATCTTCTACATTTATAGGTATGTGCACAAAATAACTATAGTTTATAATTGAGAAAAACAATAAGTACAAGAGAACAAAATTCCATACGAATACGTGGTTCACAGTGGGAGATATAAAACGGCCATAATTTTACAGAATTTCATGACCCAAAAAATTTTCAACCCTTTATATCTTCTACATTTATAGGTCTGTGCACAAAATAACTATAGTTTATAATTGAGAAAAACAATAAGTACAAGAGAACAAAATTCCATATGAATGCGTGGTTCACAGTGGGAGATATAGAACTGCCATAATTTTACAGAATTTCATGACCCAAAAAATTTTCAACCCTTTATATCTTCTACATTTATAGATCTGTGCACAAAATAACTATAGTTTATAATTGAGAAAAACAAAGTGTATAAGAGAACAAAATTTCATACGAATACGTGGTTCACGGTGGGAGATATAGAACGGCCATAATTTTACAGAATTTCATGACCCAAAAAATTTTCAACCCTTTCTATCTTCTACATTAATAGATCGGTGCACAAAATAACTATAGTTTATAATTGAGAAAAACAAAGTTTATAAGAGAACAAAATTCCATACGAATACGTGGTTCACAGTGGGAGATATAGAACGGCCATAATTTTACAGAATTTCATGACCCAAAAAATTTTCAACCCTTTATATCTTCTACATTTATAAATCTGTGAACAAAATAACTATAGTTTATAATTGAGAAAAACAAAGTGTACAAGAGAACAAAATTCCATACGAATACGTGGTTCACAGTGGGAGATATAGAACGGCCATAATTTTACAGAATTTCATGACCCAAAAAATTTTCAACCCTTTATATCTTCTACATTTATAGATCTGTGCACAAAATAACTATAGTTTATAATTGAGAAAAACAAAAAGTACAAGAGAACAAAATTTCATACGAATACATGGTTCTCAGTGGGTGATATAAAACGGCCATAATTTTACAGAATTTCATGACCCAAAAAATTTTCAACCCTTTATATCTTCTACATTTATAAATCTGTGAACAAAATAACTATAGTTTATAATTGAGAAAAACAAAGTGTACAGGAGAACAAAATTCCATACGAATACGTGGTTCACAGTGGGAGATATAAAACGGCCATAATTTTACAGAATTTCATGACCCAAAAAATTTTCAACCCTTTATATCTTCTACATTTATAGGTCTGTGCACAAAATAACTATAGTTTATAATTGAGAAAAACAATAAGTACAAGAGAACAAAATTCCATACGAATACGTGGTTCACAGTGGGAGATATAAAACGGCTATAATTTTACAGAATTTCATGACCCAAAAAATTTTCAACCCTTTATATCTTCTACATTTATAGATCTGTGCACAAAATAACTGTAGTTTGTAATTGAGAAAAACAAAGTATATAAGAGAACAAAATTCCATACCAATACGTGGTTCATAGTGGGAGATATATAACGGCCATAATTTTACAGAATTTCATGACCCAAAAAATTTTCAACCCTTTATATCTTCTACATTTATAGGTATGTGCACAAAATAACTATAGTTTATAATTGAGAAAAACAATAAGTACAAGAGAACAAAATTCCATACGAATACGTGGTTCACAGTGGGAGATATAAAACGGCCATAATTTTACAGAATTTCATGACCCAAAAAATTTTCAACCCTTTATATCTTCTACATTTATAGGTCTGTGCACAAAATAACTATAGTTTATAATTGAGAAAAACAATAAGTACAAAAGAACAAAATTCCATACGAATACGTGGTTCACAGTGGGAGATATAAAACGGCTATAATTTTACAGAATTTCATGACCCAAAAAATTTTCAACCCTTTATATCTTCTACATTTATAGATCTGTGCACAAAATAACTGTAGTTTGTAATTGAGAAAAACAAAGTGTATAAGAGAACAAAATTCCATACCAATACGTGGTTCACAGTGGGAGATATATAACGGCCATAATTTTACAGAATTTCATGACCCAAAAAATTTTCAACCCTTTATATCTTCTACATTTATAGGTCTGTGCACAAAATAACTATAGTTTATAATTGAGAAAAACAATAAGTACAAGAGAACAAAATTCCATACGAATACGTGGTTCACAGTGGGAGATATAAAACGGCTATAATTTTACAGAATTTCATGACCCAAAAAATTTTCAACCCTTTATATCTTCTACATTTATAGATCTGTGCACAAAATAACTGTAGTTTGTAATTGAGAAAAACAAAGTGTATAAGAGAACAAAATTCCATACGAATACGTGGTTCACAGTGGGAGATATAGAACGGCCATAATTTTACAGAATTTCATGACCCAAAAAATTTTCAACCCTTTATATCTTCTACATTTATAGATCTGTGCAAAAAATAACTATAGTTTATAATTGAGAAAAACAAAAAGTACAAGAGAACAAAATTCCATACGAATACGTGGTTCACAGTGGGAGATATAGAACGGCCATAATTTTACAGAATTTCATGACCCAAAAAATTTTCAACCCTTTATATCTTCTACATTTATAGATCTGTGCACAAAATAACTATAGTTTATAATTGAGAAAAACAAAAAGTACAAGAGAACAAAATTTCATACGAATACATGGTTCACAGTGGGTGATATAGAACGGCCATAATTTTACAGAATTTCATGACCCAAAAATATTTCAACCCTTTATATCTTCTACATTTATAAATCTGTGAACAAAATAACTATAATTGAGAAAAACAAAGTGTACAAGAGAACAAAATTCCATACGAATACGTGGTTCACAGTGGGAGATATAAAACGGCCATAATTTTACAGAATTTCATGACCCAAAAAATTTTCAACCCTTTATATCTTCTATATTTATAGGTCTGTGCACAAAATAACTATAGTTTATAATTGAGAAAAACAATAAGTACAAGAGAACAAAATTCCATACGAATACGTGGTTCACAGTGGGAGATATAAAACGGCCATAATTTTACAGAATTTCATGACCCAAAAAATTTTCAACCCTTTATATCTTCTACATTTATAGGTCTGTGCACAAAATAACTATAGTTTATAATTGAGAAAAACAATAAGTACAAAAGAACAAAATTCCATACGAATACGTGGTTCACAGTGGGAGATATAAAACGGCTATAATTTTACAGAATTTCATGACCCAAAAAATTTTCAACCCTTTATATCTTCTACATTTATAGATCTGTGCACAAAATAACTGTAGTTTGTGATTGAGAAAAACAAAGTGTATAAGAGAACAAAATTCCATACCAATACGTGGTTCACAGTGGGAGATATATAACGGCCATAATTTTACAGAATTTCATGACCCAAAAAATTTTCAACCCTTTATATCTTCTACATTTATAGGTCTGTGCACAAAATAACTATAGTTTATAATTGAGAAAAACAATAAGTACAAGAGAACAAAATTCCATACGAATACGTGGTTCACAGTGGGAGATATAAAACGGCTATAATTTTACAGAATTTCATGACCCAAAAAATTTTCAACCCTTTATATCTTCTACATTTATAGATCTGTGCACAAAATAACTGTAGTTTGTAATTGAGAAAAACAAAGTGTATAAGAGAACAAAATTCCATACGAATACGTGGTTCACAGTGGGAGATATAGAACGGCCATAATTTTACAGAATTTCATGACCCAAAAAATTTTCAACCCTTTATATCTTCTACATTTATAGATCTGTGCAAAAAATAACTATAGTTTATAATTGAGAAAAACAAAAAGTACAAGAGAACAAAATTCCATACGAATACGTGGTTCACAGTGGGAGATATAGAACGGCCATAATTTTACAGAATTTCATGACCCAAAAAATTTTCAACCCTTTATATCTTCTACATTTATAGATCTGTGCACAAAATAACTATAGTTTATAATTGAGAAAAACAAAAAGTACAAGAGAACAAAATTTCATACGAATACATGGTTCACAGTGGGTGATATAGAACGGCCATAATTTTACAGAATTTCATGACCCAAAAAATTTTCAACCCTTTATATCTTCTACATTTATAAATCTGTGAACAAAATAACTATAATTGAGAAAAACAAAGTGTACAAGAGAACAAAATTCCATACGAATACGTGGTTCACAGTGGGAGATATAAAACGGCCATAATTTTACAGAATTTCATGACCCAAAAAATTTTCAACCCTTTATATCTTCTACATTTATAGGTCTGTGCACAAAATAACTATTGTTTATAATTGAGAAAAACAATAAGTACAAGAGAACAAAATTCCATACGAATACGTGGTTCACAGTGGGAGATATAAAACGGCTATAATTTTACAGAATTTCATTACCCAAAAAATTTTCAACCCTTTATATCTTTTACATTTATAGATCTGTGCACAAAATAACTGTAGTTTGTAATTGAGAAAAACAAAGTTTATAAGAGAACAAAATTCCATACCAATACGTGGTTCACAGTGGGAGATATAGAACGGCCATAATTTTACAGAATTTCATGACCCAAAAAATTTTCAACCCTTCATATCTTCTACATTTATAGGTCTGTGCGCAAAATAACTATAGTTTATAATTGAGAAAAACAAAAAGTACAAGAGAACCAAATCTCATACGAATACGTGGTTCACAGTGGGAGATATAAAACGGCCATAATTTTACAGAATTTCATGACCCAAAAAATTTTCAACCCTTTATATCTTCTACATTTATAGATCTGTGCACAAAATAACTATAGTTTATAATTGAGAAAAACAAAGTGTATAAGAGAACAAAATTCCATACGATTACGTGGTTCACAGTGGGAGATATAGAACGGCCATAATTGTACAGAATTTCATGACCAAAAAAATTTTCAACCCTTTATATCTTCTACAATTATAGATCTGTGCACAAAATAACTGTAGTTTGTAATTGAGAAAAACAATGTGTATAAGAGAACTAAATTCCATACGAATACGTGGTTCACTGTGGGAGATATAAAACGGCCATAATTTTACAGAATTTCATGACCCAAAACATTTTCAACCCTTTATATCTTCTACATTTATATATCTGTGCACAAAATAACTGTAGTTTGTAATTGAGAAAAACAATGTGTATAAGAGAACTAAATTCCATACGAATACGTGGTTCACTGTGGGAGATATAAAACGGCCATAATTTTACAGAATTTCATGACCCAAAACATTTTCAACCCTTTATATCAGTGGTTCTTATCCTTTTCATAGACGCGGAACACAATTATATGTATATATTTTTCTTGCGGAACATTAACATTAAATAATTTGAAATTCGGTATTTAGCAAGAACTTAAAATTAAATACAAATTAAAAAAAAAGGAACAATTGTTTGTTTTCGTATCTTTTTTAAGTTTCTAAATTTCGATACATTTAAAATTGAAATTTCGCGGAACACTTGGTCCATATTCGCGGAACACCGGTTAAGAGCCACTGGTCTAGAGACTCGTGAAGTAGTCCAAGTCTACAAAAATTAACCGAAAAGTATTTATTGAAGACGCTCAGAAAAAGGGCCTCTCCAAAACGTGGTTCGAACTATTGGTTGAAAAGCCATAAAAGTGGATGATTAAATTAGTTTAATTAACGATTAAATCTGAAATTTAATTGATTAAATAATTGTCATATGATTAAAATTACGATTAAATTCGCCGATTAAATTCTGATTAAAATTAAAATTAAATTTAATCAATTAAATTTAGAATTTAATTTTTTTTTAATCAGTGCCCAACTCTGGCCTTGCCTCCCCAACACATTGATTACATCAGAAGAGAAAAATAGAATTAGTGTAAAATATAAAATAGAGATAACTTTATAACCATAACTACACTGTTTTATCTTGTGCAGATGACTAGAAATTATTATTGTTTTGTTTTTGGTTTGTTCTAAGACAAACTATCTAATTTAGAAAGTGCAAACTTTGTAAGGATTATGGCGTGTCGTTGTGAACCATTTATGGCTTAACTTTAACAAGCTCGCTCTTGTTGGCCGAACTGACCGCAATGTACATAGTTACATGTATTTAGTGTGGAGATGCACATCTTTTGTTAGCTCACGGTTCTTCCAAATTTGGTTGTATAAAATAATGTACCACATTATCCAGCTTTCACTTTCTTCTATTGGTTTTCCAAAAGTTAATCTTAAATAACTTAAATAACATCTTTAGCGCTTCAACATTTCTAACCATTCTTTTGGACGGATTTCCTTAAACAACAACTTCATTTGATTCTTCCATTTCTGTTTTGAGTCCTTCCAATTACTGATTTACCATGACCACTCTAATCTAACATTCTTTGTTATTTTTAATTATTTCTTTTTTTGGTATTTAAGTGACATCTGAGGCTGTTTTTAGTGCCCTTCTGGCCTTGCAGACAGTGTTCTCTCGTTATAAACAACACTGTCCATCACTGGACGGTGAATTTTGAGAAGCCAGCATCTGGATTCGTACCACGGATCTCCATTTCCCTAACCACCAAGTTAATCCCTTCTCTCTTTACACAACGTTCTCCATCTGATGCTTTATGCTCACCGTCAGAGGGAGACCAAATACTTTAACTTCGATCCCTGGTAAATCGGCTCTTTCACCTCTTCATTGTCTGTTTCCCTAACATGCACTTTACTCCTTTCAACTCATAATCGAACGCCAGCTTCTTCCATATTTTTCGACTTTCTTCTAATTTCCACCAGTAAGTACAGTCGATTGTCAAAATTCTTGATCGTGTCTAATGAAATTTAGCTGTCAGTGCGTAGAGCGTATCGCTTGATGGGCGAAGCAGTGCCCAACTCAATCTCCACCCAGTTCAGTCCATGAGTGTAGCCTGCATTTCAACAACTTGCTCTCGCAGTCCAGACTTTGTCAGTTTAATTTTCTCCTCTTTTAAGCATGCGACATTAACATCATCGTAGCTTTATCACTGATGGTAAACTTAAAATTGAGCATATTTCTTTCATGGGTTCTTTTTCTTCAGTGAAATCTGATGACCAATGATACAACAGATGCAATTGTGATTGATTGTATCCTTTAAATGTGTATTTGTAAGTAATGCGAGAATTCAGCCAGCTTAAACTAAAATGAAGAGGATGTGGTTTTATATATCAATATAACATATATGAAGAAAAACAAGCTTATATCGACTGCCATAGAGCATATATTCATGGAGTACCAAAGTTGTAATCAAAATCGTGTACTTTAGAAACGTTTTTTGCATGTGACCACAGTTCGCAGGATATATCACTGAACATGGTCCATTGAGAATGAAAAGTCTGGGTCATGTTCCCCGGACAAAATACAGGAATTGTACCCTTTCTTTAAAAAAAAGAAATGCTTAAGTTTACAGCACACATAAACTTTGAACTTTGTACGTTAGCAAGGTTCAAGTTTGATAGGTGACTACCGTATTTAGGGTAAGGTTGATCCTGAGGGAGTATTGGCCCTGTCGATGTTATCTCTGTTGGTGATCACGTGCTCGTGACTACAACACGCTCCATTTGGTGCTCACTCTCTTCTACATGGTTCTACTTCATTTTCTTTCCTTCTTAGGACATCAAACTGGCCAGGAATGTTATTTTGAAAACTAATCTAACATTTGTAGAAATCTAAATATGGAATCCATGCTAAATAAAGAATATTAAATCTGTCCGGTTAGACAGTTGTACAAGGATTTGTCTACAAATTTAGATTACTGTGCAGATAGATTGATCAATTTAGTTAACTTGGCATTTGTATTTAAACATCAAGTTTATATATTTATGAGTTTTATTTTACTTTTACTGATTTTGGTGGCAGAAAATATCATCGTGTATATTCAATTTAATTACTTTATTTGTTATGCCTAAGGCATTTATAAACAGATCATTCTTTAACCAAAACATTCTGGACTCGGTAAAAAATAAAATTTGTTGAGAAGAAGAATTTCGCCTGAAAATCAAGATGAAACTTGGATCTGTCTACATCTGCGGAAACTTACACTGGTTTTAACAGGCCACGGATCACTTAAAGAATGCCTGCATCTATTCGGATTGTTTAGATTCCCTTATCCCACCTGGAATCATCCTCTGTGCTGATGATTGTCCTTATCTTGGCCAATCACATTCTTGATACCGGCAATACCTGGCTTCCACAACACTCTATTTGTAGCTAGCCACCATCAAAATATTTATTCATACATTTATTCAAAAAAATTAGACATTCTTTTTTTTTCCTTTTTTTTTTTTACTTTATTAGTACATTTACAACTGCAACAAATGTTGCATCAAGTAAATTTGATGAAACTGGCTAAGTTCTCATGAATGTCATGTAATTGTCTGGAAGGTGAGGAGAGGAGAGTTGTCGTACAAGAGGATTAGGATGGAGAGCTAGGAGTCTGTGAAAGATGAGGTAGCGAGACTTTATTAGATCGGTTACAGAAGAGATGTGAAGGTCAGTGTGAATGGTGAGGTTAGAAATGTAGTATGGAAGTATGGAGCATTCAGGATTTTCCGTAGGATTATAGACTGTAGTGACTGCAGGCGTTTGGAGTTAAGATGGTTTGGTTGAGCCCCACACTTCTGCTCCGTATGTCCATATGGGTCTTAAACAGTGTCTTGTAAATTGTCAGTTTGTGAGTTTGGATCTGCGGTCAGGTAGTCTAGTCAAGTAGCTTGTAGCGTCTGCTCACGTCTTATCGTTTCAGTCGAGTATGTGGGTTCCACGTGAGACTCTTGTCAATGTACAGTCCTAAGTATAGTACTATGTCAGCTGGTGGAATCGTTACACCGTTCAGTTGAATAGTGGACTTGCAGATTTTCGTAAAGTAAAGGTAAGGTACTGATTTTTGCTCATTAGACATTCATAAAAGAAATTTTACTGTTCTTCAGATAATTTATTGTCAAATGCATTATGTTTATGTTGTAAACGTGTTTGTATATAATTTACAATTGCGAACATGTAATTACAATCCATTGCATGAAATATTTATGAAGTATGTGTGGTATGGCAATGTTAAGAAGTTAAGATCACTCTCTCGTTAAGATCACTAAAACTGGTGCCACTCAGACGACTTCTCTTACTTCTATTCTAACAAAAGGTTACAAACATAAATTATCTTCATATTTAATCAAAAAAAAAAAAGATTAAGAAGTAACATAAAATTTTACGTTTGATGCTCCCATAAGTGTGGAAAAGTATGGAATAAAAGTTTTGATAATTCTAAAAAATAGTTTTCATCTAAAATTTAAATTAATCAATGAGTAGTTTAGAGGATTTCACAATTTGATGAAATTTTCTTCATTACGTTCTACACTTGTTTGTAAAAGACGATTGAATTTAAAAGAAAAATAGAACAACAACAAAAAATGAACAAGAGCAGAACCTTTGAATACAATATAACTTAATAGCCGATTATAATAGTTTTATATTTTTGCTTAGAATTTCAAATTTACATAGAACAATAATATAAATATTCATTTATTGAGTTGGTAAGGAGGCGATCTAACCGGTTAATGGTGGACACCTCAAGCGGACATTGTGGAATTC
Source organism: Rhodnius prolixus (assembly GCF_049639745.1). Taxonomy (NCBI): domain Eukaryota; kingdom Metazoa; phylum Arthropoda; class Insecta; order Hemiptera; family Reduviidae; genus Rhodnius; species Rhodnius prolixus. Next base: position 22,734,459 of record NW_027411592.1, read on the forward strand.
CACCATCAAGTTTAACCTTTTGCCTTGAGTATTAAAGCGGAAATTCCTTGCAAGTTGTTTATATCTATAGCTAGTGTTGTGTCTAACAGGCTGCAGGAATTCTTTAAGATCTCTACCCTCACGCTAGCCCCTCTTTACTAATAGATCCACTCTTAACATTTTGTTCAGTATTACACATATATATTTTTTTTAATTCTGTTAATTCTTCCACTGGAATTTAAATCCACTGAAATGATGGGAAAAAATATCCAAGTTATTTTTCTTTAGTAATTTCAAAGTTGTATTCTTAAACAGGAAGGAATTAAAAACCTAGTTGAGTATTTTGTCATTTTAAGCGGAGGTGGATAATCAATGCCAACTATATAGAAGGCATGCCGACGTTTCGCAACTATTTTTTTTATTCCTGTTTTATCATTAGTAGTTTAGAGCGAGTAATAAGTTTTCGGCTTATTCATAAGCTCTTCACAACTTGTTAAATACAAAAATTTATTTTGTAGCTCCAGAAAATCTGTGTTTTATTTGTATATTTAGCATATTTTTTTAATTAACTAAAGAATAGCACACAGTTCTGAACTCGTTAAACGAAAATCCTTTCTTTCGAAATTGGTACCTAAACCTCATTTAAGATCATACACCATTTTCTTCTTTTTATTTATTTTTATTATTTATAATGTTAATTTTATATTTTTGAATATAGTTCTTAAATACATTAATTATTAAATTACACGTTTGCAAAAACTCGTACTGGATTTGATGATTTTGATCAATTATATTCTTATGGTAGGTGAATTCCATTCATAATGCCGACTCTGTTTTGACGCCTATTTTTTGCAATTAATAAGAAATTTCTGCATCAATTTTTAAAATAACCAATATTCATGGTATACCTTTCGAAAGTCGTTTGTATGTAGACGTTCTTTCATGAGTAGTGCACATTTTATACTTATATAATATTTTTGAGAAAAATGAAGTCAAGAAAAGTATAAGCAATTTTTGAGGTTTTTTTTTTAAACATTGTCACTCGCAATAGAAATTTTTTTTTTTTTTAAAAAAAACAGTTTTTCGTTCACCAGCGATCTCAAAATATAACTCAATTTTGAGAAATTTGATACTTTACAGTATTTCCATTTAGAAGCTCAAAGTAGCAAAGAGTTCCTGATAAAACCAAAGCTAGTAAAATTATCGTTGATTTTATGTAGTAATCCGACCACATTTTCATAAGTAATATTGGTAAAAGATATTTAAAGAATGTGGTAAATATAAAGATCTGCACCCCGATGATCTATTGAGTGACCAGCGTGAGATGTGCGCCTGCAAAAACAGTCAATTTAAAAAAAAAAAACTCAACAAATACTGAAACTCGGAGCTAAGTATGCACAAGACTGACATAATCTCCAAGTTAAAATACGAGTTGATTGTAAATTAATTTAAAATAAAGAAAAGAAATCTAGCAAGGGAGGATCAAATATATTAGCAGTAAAAAAAATATATATCAGATTAAATTAAAGATACGTATAAAAGAAATAAATAAATAAAATCATTTGATGCATGGATTGGATGTATAATGAGCAAAAAATAGCCAACAACAGTGGCGGAAGGGAACATGTCAGTGCCTACTGAATAAAGTAAGTTGGGTAGCCACAAGAGCTTACTCAAACAAGCCATATAAGTTCTAGCCAAAGCCCAACACTCCTAACTATGCTAATGAGGAATAAGTCTTTCTCTTGACAGATTCCTCTCCACCTCTGGACCAGCAATCTTCTTTACATCCACAAATACATGCCACTGTAATAGTTAATAGGTAATAGGTGGGGATTATCTGCTTTAAAGTTTTTCTTTTTGCTTTTAGAGTTACAAAGACATGCGCACCAGTTTATAGCTACTTACAATCACATACAATAAATATAGTAAAGGATTTATTTGATTTAAATTCCTGTCAATAAATATCTGGTATTGAAAACAACGAAAAGACAGTCAGTAGTGGACTATTCTCGAAGTACTAACACATTAATATTCGTCAAACTCAGAATATTTGACTCAAATTAATTCTCACAAACATTATAGTTTGTGAAACTGTACTCTACATCATCACCATCATCAACTGGCACTACAGCCCACTAATGAGCCTTGGCCTCCTCGATGCGCTCTACCGCCAGTCCTCTCGATTCAGTGCAGCACCCTTCCCAATTCAATTCCTGGTGCATGGTTCTAGGATCTTCTCTTACAACATCAACCCAACGAAGCCTAGGATGTCCTTCTCTGCCTTCACCAAGCACATCAACAGCTAGCACTCTAGAGCTACCTTCCCTGGAGCCCCGAAAGGGAGATCAGGTCCAGAGGTTGTAAGGAGGCAGCCTCTCCACTAGACACGGAAGCTGTGGGCCCATAACCCGCCCAATATATCACGAAACCTAGAAGCATACCTCAAGCAATACGAGGTTCAAAGAGAAAGCTCAGGAGCCATTCTCGAGTGAATTATCCATTGAATAAAGACATACATCCGGTGGCGGATCTTCTTTAAACTCGATCTTAACATGATTTAGAGCTATCCATCCCTCCAAAGAGGTAGTACCGTCATGGACAGAATTATGGCACTATAGAGATCATCCACCTTCCACAAAAGTGTCCTTAATCCTGTTTTATTAAAAATGTTTCAAATTTAAGTTATATATCATATAGAGGCTTATCATATGGAAGTTTAAATGAAATCGTAGGAGCCAGTTTCAAGGAAGTCTGAAAATAATGGAAATTCTATTCTGATGAGTGCCAATTCCGATCAGCCGAGTTTCTTTTACTTTGGAAATATAGTACCGCTTATGATTTTTAATTTTATTATTATTATTATATTAATATAGTTGTCTCTAAGAACTAAGATTTATACTAACAGTGTCAATAATCAATTTACTCGTACATACGTGATAAAATAATGAAATTAAACGAGCAATCTTCATAATAAAAATAAATTAAAAAACAATAGCATTCATGTAATTAAAATATACATAAATGTAATTAAAATATACATAAATGTAATTAAAATATACATAAATGTAATTAAAATATACATAAATGTAATTAAAATATACATAAATGTAATTAAAATATACATAAATGTAATTAAAATATACATAAATGTAATTAAAATATACATAAATGTAATTAAAATATACATAAATGTAATTAAAATATACATAAATGTAATTAAAATATACATAAATGTAATTAAAATATACATAAATGTAATTAAAATATACATAAATGTACTAAAAATAGAAAATAATAATATTTGTAGATGTTACCTAAATAAATAGGCAGGAAGCAAAAAATATAAAACATTCAAAACACATAAACAAAACTAAGCAAAACTTTAAGAAATGAAATTATTCATTTAATAAAAAAAGACCTCAATTTTAATATACTAAACACATAATTATATACAATAAGTAATTTTACTTTCTCGCTACTATAAAGTAATTTTAATAAATCCCTTTCTATATCTGAGGGCAGATTACTGTTGAAATAATGATTCCTTATTAAGGCATATAGAGGACAAACAACAAGCAGATGCAAGAAATCCTCCTCAACTTGCATATCATAAACTGTACACAACAATTTACAATCTATAATATACCTAATGGATTTCTGTAAAGATATTTATTAGAAGTTCGCATCTGAGCAATCAACCTTTTTTAATAATAATTACATAGTTGGCGAAAACAGCTCAATACGCAAAAATAGCTCTTCAAAGGAGAGTCTAAATTAACTCTCTTTCTCAAACGCCATTAATCAAATTATCCTGACAATTAATGGAGCCTCTAAATCTACAATTTGTACACGAAATTTAAAGAAAATTATTGACGCCGTTTTTGAAAAAATAAAAATAAAAAATAAACTATTCTGTACAATAGTATTTTCGTTTGAACGTTTTAGACCAAAACCTCGCCTTGGCTTTCTCTGTTGGCACCTCCTAATGGAACTTCCTGCGATTTTTCGCTTTTGAACTGGAAATGGACAGACAAACTGACTTACGCACACGCACTTTTTCTTAAGGGAACCTCAAAATGGTGTGCAGACACTAGATTTATAACTTTCAGCAGGTTTGGAAAGGAGATGAGCGAAAACCTTCCTAAGACAATTTTACGGCCTTTAAATATATAGTTACATTTTTGAACAATACGTACATAACCTGCAATAAGGTAAACAAACGAAAAAAAAAAACTAATTCTAAAATTAAGATAAAATAAGTAGAGAAAGTTTCTTGGATTTTTCTTGAAGCACGATTTGCTGAGCTTCCGCAAGCATTCTCTGTTCAGTTTTGTTCACTGATCTTTTTCAGTATAACAAATTTCTGCAGAATGCGCTTCATTTAAACGATGCTTTGACTGCCATACTTTTATGCAAATGAAGCTATTTAGACTGGAATCACTCCTTGATCTGACTTTAAGGATAATTTCAATGTGGCAGTTATAACAAGGCGTTCGTTCCTTAATAGATTAAAGTACAAAAGTGCAGGGAGGAAACCAATAAAATAGGCTTTAAAAAGAAAAAAATGCATTAAATTACAAATGAAGGGTATATCAGTGATAGAAAGGTCACATCTATAAAAGTTCCCATAGGCGGAGATGGATGAAGCAATAAATCTGTGCGGTAGAGAGAAAATGTAATCCAGACCGCAACACCTCACTAACTAGAAAAATAGTAAATGAAACCTTAACAGCAGCAACTACCCAGCAGCAGTCTTAACGTGCAGCTCTGCAATTGTTAGCTAGAACTGCGGCGGTAGAGATGCACCACCATCCTTTCCATTAGACAGTGTCCTCACGTCGGGTTACGGCTACCGCCCTACGTGCCCTCTTCAGGCCACTTTACACACTACTTACCACACTTCACTGCCCCCTCATTTCTACTTCTCTGCTTGCTTGATTATCTTACAGCATGTCCGCACCAATTATAATACGCAGCAATGTCAAGAATATTAACTTACGGTTATCGCTCTTTCATCTAACTTATATATTACATACATAAACATCTGTTTACTGTATTACCCTTTTGTTTTTCTAATAGCTTCGCTTGCAAAGTCAAAAGCCAATCCGTTTGCACTGTTTCAATGATTTCAATCAATCAGGTGCGTATTGTAACGATAATGCAGCTCTTTGTCTAGAATTTCCATTAATCGCTGATATAAATATTAGATTATTCTAACCACCTCAGCTATAATTTATTAATAATTTGCTATCATTTAATTCTAAATATTTTATTCACTGAAAAATATAATAAAAAGTAAAAGTAAAGTAATTGCCTATTTTTTCAGGCGGGCTTCACGTCCAGCTACCAATTAGGTGCCATGGACGGAGGCGACTAGCAAACATACTTCACTGTAAATTTCTTTTATTAACCATTAAATAAAATCCAAGGCCTAAGTCCGGGAATCGAACCCAGTACCACAATGCAACATTAGCTTTACATGTCTTGCCTCTAACCGCTCGGCTACCGTGGCGCCTATAAAATATAATAATTAAAATACATAAAAAGAATACTTTCTATTTCGAAAAGTATCGAAGTTTCTAAACATTTGAGTGTCCGTGAAATTATCCAATTAAACACCATTCGAGCAATAAGTTTTCGTCCGTAATTTTGAGTAGATTATTAATTTTTGCCATATTGTGTCATTTATCTTGGATACCATATTGTCCTTTAATTTACTCAGAATTGTCAGAAAAATTATCAGCACCCTTAGCTTTACCAATTTTAACTCGCACTAACTTTCTACCATATTATTTGCACAGCTTAGAAAGCTATTACTTAACATTTTTGGAGTTGATTAGGTAAGTAAGTTGTTGGACATCCGATATTGAGTTTTAGGGATTTTTTAGTTTTATATATATATTTGAATAATAATAATAATATATAAAAAATTATGCAAATCACATACAGAAGGAAATTCGAACTTGAGGATGTTGAAAGAGACAAGCACGAGATAATACCTCAGTGAATTCGCAATGATGCAAGTTATCATTATCTTTATCACTGATTCCTTCATCTGGTATCGCGAAGACATATCAAAGAGCATTAGTTTTCATTTAACACAGTAAATATGGTAGAATAGACACTAAATAACTTTGAAGTTACCCACAATGCTGTATAAAGGTTCTACAATGGAATCAAGTTCTTAAAACATACCAACCAAGAATGACCAAAGTTAATAACCAAAAAAAAAAACTTTACCGAGGTCTGCGGTCAGAATGTACTTCAAGCGCTACCGAGAATACTAAAGAAGTAGCCAACAGTTCTAATGCTATCTAATTCAACATCAACAGCCACACGTTATTTTCACTTCTTGAGGGATGTAGGCAACTCTGTGGATATCCCAGATATGCCTGAGTGTTACCCTTCAAGATCAGTATTTAATTGTCATGTTCTCACGGCCTGCAGAGTTGGTTAGAGCGAGAAACTCAATGTTTTTTATATTGTGTTACTTACTTTCTCGTTTATTTTTGTAACAATGTCTATTAACTCGTTAATAAAAGTAACAGTTTTAAAAAAAGAAGTAATAACGTCCATTTTTAAATTTATATTTTAATTTTAAAATAAACTATGATATTTTAAATGTGAAAATAAGAATCGAAATAATGGTTGGATCGAGTAGCTAGCATGCTAGAAGTAGCCGTACTACCCTAAATTATTTTCTTCTTAAGAACCACTACAGCTCGCTATCCAGATAACATGACTTCATTTCTGATTCAGTTAATGAATGAGGCGAAGTTTATCTGATTCTTAAGACGGGTGCAACTATTTCAATAAAATAACAGAAGAATATGGAATAAGTCCTTATGTCAAAAGTATATTTCTCCAAGAAAACAAAGGAGGTACACTGTACAGCTCTCACAAATGTATTTTATTGTTCACAATTACCTTTCCCAAAATTGTTTTGAAGCGCACAATGTTCCATAATCTCATGAGTGATATAAACAAAGTCACAGTTTCCTGAATATTTTCAAAGCCAAATAGTCATGAGGTTCACACCGATGAGCCGTGCGTAACTTTGTGCACTCGTCTGTCATCCTGTAGCTAGCTCATCCTGTAATAATGGCCGTATATTTTCTAATTAAACCTAAACCATAATGTAAATGAAGCGAAAGCTATTATTTATAATTATGTTAATGATCCACTTTCTTCTTATTCCTCATTAGCTCACTGATATTTGTGTAAACAGGTGCCCGATCATAGCTGTGTTTTTATTTAATCAAATTATTTGGTTTCTATATTTTTCTAAGATCCAATTAAACCAAAGTCTATCTTCTTGAAGCAGATGTCAAATAAAATAAAAAACAAACTAACAAAAATAAAAGGCAGATATTTCTTGAAAAACTTAATTTCCCTTTAGTATGAACATGACACTTTTCTTTCTAGTGCTAGAAAGCAATAGGAAATGATGATATGGTAGTATTACAGCTGGAGAAATGTTATTAAACATCTCTAGTCTTTCAGCTGCGTATATGATCAGTTACCTGACAGGGACTATTGCTTGTTGTTAGGAGGGAAGAGTTTGGCTATGCTATACGAGCAAAAAGACCTGCACTATCAAGGCAATCAGGTGAATGAGCAGTTTTTAACAACCCATTTAAGAATCAATCCTAAAATTCTCATTAGAAGGGCCAGTGTGCTTGCTAGCGGGGATCAAAGAATAAGGTAATCGATGCATTTTTAAGAAAAGTACCAATTTTGCAAAAAGTATATTCGCGTAAATTACCATATATTTCGGTACCTGGCAATGCTTTCTTTTGTTTTAACGTATACTTGGAAATACTTTAACATAAAATACTTACAAAAAAGGCTCATCTGTAGCAATAAAGGAGTGGCTGGTAGAAAGTGAGGATATAGAGACAGAGATTGGCTGCCTTTGATGACCACTAACCACAAACCTTTCAACTTGAATTCGTCCTTGGGGTTGGCGGTACTCAATCTCCTGATATACTAGCCTCATCTCTAACCTCAAATCTCTTTTACATTGCTTTTTAAACTATCCATCTTTTTATTCCTGTTGCATGCACTCTTTAATAAATATACTTTTTCAAAGCATCTAATTAACTATCTGCATTGTTTCCATTACATAAATGTTATAAATCGGGTATGAACACACTCAGCTTTCTTTTATTACGGTTCCCAAAGATTCTAACTTTCAATTAGTTTGATCAAATTCAAATTTTTAAAAATCACTTTCCCAGATTTAGGAGGCCTCAAAACGGAGATTTCAGTTAAAACTCAAAATATAAATGCTACTTGAGCTTCTTACAATAGAACAGTAAGAGGAAGTAATAGTTATTTATTTAACAAGTGTGGAAAGTAGTACTTTTCCTCACGCGAGGCAGGGTTTGCACGCACGAGCGAGCGAAGCGAGGCGAGTGCAAGTGCAAATAGCCGAGTGTGAGGAAAAGTACTACTTTCCACACTTGTTAAATATTATATTTTTTCTGCAACCATTAGGGTTATTAACTAAAAAAAAAAAACTAAACAGGAATCACTAGAATCCATTTTAAATTTCTATAAGGTAACACTATAACCTTTTTAACTGTTATAATTAAAAATATCTAATTATTTATTAAAGTATTATTTTTATTTCTATATTCCTTTCAATTTTTATTTTATTTTTTAATATTCGTTTTTTAATTATTTAGATAAAATAAATTTAAATAAGCTTATTAGAGTTTTACAGAAAATATTTATGTTAATAACAAAACTTCTTATATCAAGGAAGCACAATAAAGTTTTTTCACTCACTAGTGAGGAAAGTGACACTAATGGGAATTTTTCCCCACTAGTGAGGGAAGTTGGGAATTACACAGCTGATTTTAATTGAGTAATGAGAACATTCCTACATGGTTGCAGAAAAAATATATAGAAATATATATTTTTCGCTATGTTTATTAATTATACACTGCCATGTAAATCACTTATACGTATTAATGCGGCCATGCATTAATGAGTCGAGGTCCAAGTTGCTAGTGAAATCTAAACTATAAGAGGCTGTATGTATCTGTTAATTGAGTGGATCTCCGCTGACTCCCAGAAACCCTTGGATAATAAATAATCTGCTTGAATAGACTCTGCAATGTAAATGTATGATGCATCATGTCCATCCTTATGTTGAATCATGTAGAGAGAATATTTACGACTCTTTCTAGGCATTCCGTTGCAAATAAACACAACTTACACTGTCCGAGGTACATTTTACCGGCTATTGCTTAGCAAATAGTCTGAATTCTTTATTGTTTTGTTCAGTTCAGCTCAGAGCCCAAATTGCCACATTACTGGTTTCATCGTAGAACCCACAAACAATCAGTATAAATTACATTGTACAAACACGGTAAAATGTTTTGGGTTGCAGAAATTTTAAAATTTAAAAGAGAGAACCAGCGAAGAATTTTATTAATATTTAATGTAAAATCAATGTGTTTAGAAAAATTTGCCCAGAAATTCTATCGCATTGAAAATTGGTCTTTTCCATGTGCAGTAAAGGCGGTTAGGTCCGGTCCTGTAGAATATATTTGACTTTATCCTTCGTAGCACTCATATTACGTTTTCCTTTAAACTTCATATATTTGTTACATACTCAAAGATTTATAACTTTTACATTTGTTAATTTTGCTATAAAGATTCGTTTTAGGATATTTCACGGGAAGGAGTCTACCTCGGTTGAAAGCTCGACATTAAAACAAATAGGTACTGCAGACCTGAAGATGCCTACCTAGGTCGAAAGCTCGACATTAAAACAAATAGGTACTGCTGGCCTGAAGATGCTTACCTAGGTCGAAAGCTCGACATTAAAACAAATAGGTATACTGCAGGCCTGAAGATGCCTTACCTAGGTCGAAAGCTCGACATTAAAACAAATAGGTACTGCTGGCCTGAAGATGCCTACCTAGGTCGAAAGCTCGACATTAAAACAAATAGGTATACTGCAGGCCTGAAGATGCCTTATCTAGGTCGAAAGCTCGACATTAATACAAATAGGTATACTGCAGGCCTGAAGATGCCTTACCTAGGTCGAAAGCTCGACATTAATACAAATAGGTATACTGCTGGCCTGAAGATGCCTACCTAGGTCGAAAGCTCGACATTAAAACAAATAGGTATACTGCAGGCCTGAAGATGCCTTACCTAGGTCGAAAGCTCGACATTAATACAAATAAAAAAAATTCAAGAATAAAATGGCGCTATAATCTTTCTTTCGCTTGAATCAATGAATCAGCCTCTCCAAAAAGTTGAACCGTTTTCTAAATTATTTGACTTTCTGTAGGTGTTAGTTTCTATTTCCTTCTCATAATCCAATATATATATATATAAATGACATCATTATAAATCATAATAAGAAATACAAAAACGGAACAATTTTTTTTTCAATTCTTATAAATGACTCAACTGAACATAAGATCTTATCTGTAGTAAAATGATCCAATTAAGTGACACATTACAGAATGGCAGAGAAGGTTCACCTACGTCTATAACAGCCGTAAATAAAATCTGACAGCTTCATTTTCTTATGATTTATTCTTGTAACAAAAAGAAGAAAATAATAATAACAGAAATAAGACAAAATAAAAGAGTATCACAATATATATTCTAATATGAGTGGAGTTTAAAAAAAATATTTCTCTCGACGTAATTTATTTCTACTTTCACTGTTCGTTCCATTATGTTACTTTTTGAATCTCAATATAAGTGGTCTAAACGTTAAAATAAAAGAAGAAAGTATTGTAGCTGTGTGTATGTATGTAAACATGCAGTAACAGGATTGTGTTGCTCGTATTATCAATTTATTAAATATTCATTTTAGTCAAGGTGGCAGATAAGAAGTTATGTTGAAGTTACACAATCTAGGTTTCTTTAGAATCGGTCACCAAAAAAAAAGAGTTAATGATAACAAGAATTTGGTTGTTGTTCTTGATGGAGGCTATTGGTCCACTCCTATCCGGGAACATCCAATTAAAAATAGCTATTTAGATCCGGCTTCACCAATTGAATTAAAATTGAAACTTAAGCTAAAGTCTTGAAGGGTTCGGAAAAAAAGACAAAGAAATCAATAATTAAGAACAAATAAAAACTCGGATGACTTGTTTTTTTTTTAATTGAGGAATTTGTTTTCAACTGGGAACAATGCTAAAAGTTTGGTGGACCTAGAGACATATAAATAATATAATAAATTATGTAATGACAATACAGGAAGCAGTAGCTATGATATCAAGATTCGAAATCGGTCAGAAACATAAAGAAGATGTGTTCTGCAATGGATAAAATCAATGATGTTTTCGTGCACTGTAGACCCAACATATTTTCTAGACCAGGGATGGAGAACCTTTTTGAGACGTGGGTCAAATTTTGTTCATTTTTTTTTTTTTAGTACTAACTCTTGGGTCACTAATGCCCATTTTCACAAGAGTTAAATTTAAAAACTTTAAACTAAATATTTTCAAAACTAAACATCTTAAAAATTCAGTTGGCTTAACGGGTAAAACGGGACGAAACAAGTGCTATGGAAGTCTCTTTTTACAAACATAATTGAACAAAACCTTACAAAAGTGTGCTTTATCTGAAGAAAAATCTAAATATGGTTATTTGCTTTGGGTTGTCGATTTTTTTTAACAAACGAAATATGAGTAAAATTATACATTTTATTTGATATTTTGTAAACACTTTTGCTTTATTTCAAATACTACAAAAGCATTTGTCGTCATTTGCGTTTTAGAACTGTAATGATCAAACTAAAGGTAAGTTAGCATTTAAATTGCTTTTGTGTCAATGCGTGATTGAAAAAAATACAGATAGAATATAAATTATCCACACTATTAGAAAATCTAAATCAACCCGCGTAAGCAAACAAATGGTTGCTTAGCAATTGTGGGTCAGTGAAAAAGCTTGCGCGGATCAGTGTCTGACCCGCGGGTCATTGGTTCGCCATCACTGTATACTAGAATGTGACTACATGAAAATGGTTCACTTCAAGATAGATCCTTTGTAGCTGATCCTTAAAGATTAGCCTAATCTCAGGGTATAATTTGATCAGTGAAGTTGGGATGGAAGTGAGTTAAATGAGAAATAATTAAAGGAATGAGCAGCTGTAAGTACTTGAGATGTGTATGGTGGAGAAGTGATACAGGATTAGAAACCGAAGCAAATAGATGAAAAGGAATGCTGAAGAAAACAACAATGTTCCATCTAGTTTTTGTGGCGGTCGGTCCAAATAAACAAAAAATATTTTTCACTGCGGAGAGGAGTGCCTTTCGCCCTTTCGTTTTATAGGTTCTACTGGAGTCCATTACCAAATCGAGGTTGGATAGAATCAAATTTGGCGTAGACTTTATTTAGTTTAGGCAAGTAAACTTTTACACAAATAAAAAAAAATGCCCTTCTTGAAGAATCTCACGAATAACTAAATAAAACACATTCTTCAGGAATTCGTCCAATTGGCCGGCAACATTCTGTCATTCATTGAGTTGGCATACATTTAGGAAATTGATGGTCGGTCGGCAGTAATCTTCAAAATTTAGTCATTATCTATTGGATTTTTATAAAATGTACTATAATAATTTAAAGAAAGTAGAAATGAATTAATATGGGCCTAAAAAAGAACAGTTCTGGAAAGCAAACAATAAAAGAGTTGTCAGCGCTCGAGTATTAAGTTTAAGCCTGAAGAGATGGACTAAGAAGATATAATGTCCCAGGAAGGACAATTGGTAGAAAAAGTTTGATCGAGGAGATGGCTGAGTGTCGATGACCATTAGCAGTATAGAATTAGATGAAGGGTTATTCTTGACCGAGAATAATTATAAATGGATCCCAATAAATTAATAGTTTGCAAAAAAAAAATTGTGTTCTAATTATACAGCTGTAAGAGAGAAAAACTTCGGTACCTATAAATTAAGTTATTTAAAGTTAATAATTATAATATTTGAATCTAAGTGGTTCTTGGAAATCTAATCAGGTAGAATAGCGAGGAAATGGCCAAGCTTTAACTTAAACTTGCCCTGTACTCAAGCTTCTTCAATGTTTACCAGTCCTCTAAGGATTTTTTTTTTTAATTTGAGCGTTTCTGAGATGTGAGGCTTCATTTTCTCTTTAATCAGAATAACACTTTGATTGAGAGTTTAAGTTTCAGTTTCCCCAAAATGTTCGCTAAAATGAAGAAGAAAAATCATTAGCCATGCAGCTTATTTCAGCTTTATAAAAATTAACAATAACATTTAAGGGTGGGCGCTAATGACCAAGATGTCGATGCGCCGAAAAAAAAAAAAAAATATTTAAGGAATGTAAAAGAAACAATCTACCTAATAATAGTAGTAAAATTTTACAAAGGACATTAGCATAAAACAAGTAATTGCAGATCTCCTGCATTGCAAAACTAGGCCTCCTTTAATTAGGAAGCATTGTTATAGCTTTTAGTTTTTAAGATAAGTTTACATTTTCGTGTAGTAGAAATCTTAGTTTGAAGCAAGCATTCCACATTAGAATTGAGAGAGGTTTAACCGATTTATTTTTTTTTAAATTCCCGGTACTGACAGTCATAAGTTATTCTTGAAAATTTCAATTTAGAAAATTTGAAACAGTTTCAGTGAAAATAAAGTTTCATTGAAGTGAGAATTTTTTCCAAAAAGAAACCAGTTTTAATAAATGAATATTTCAACACCTGCCTGGCAGATTATTAACCGAGCAATGAACTGTAGGGTCGTCCATCGCGGGGGGCGACATATCTGAGAGTCACGACACTATGGAGTTCACGTGGCCATTGGTTTAGCTGCTGCAAGTGGTGGAGACGAGAAGAGTAAAGAAGTTAAGGCCTTCCAATGTAAAGAAATATGTTTCCTGGTGCCTATAAAGGGTTAACAAGGAGCAGAAGTAGTTTTCACAAAAGGAGAGTTGGTTGTTAAAGTTAGAAACAAGAGGTTGTAGGTATTAAGTGTGGTGCGTGTTCACTGTGTACTATGCTCAAGATTGCATGCGTGTGTATAATACAGCATACGAAGAACTAAGCAGCAATAAGTGAATAGGAGAAGAGCGCTTCCAGTGGAGACCTTGGGAAGGACGAGCCAGGGACATTGACCAGACAGTTCGCCACCCCGACCGTCGCTGCAGGAGAGGAGATCCCCTATCCCCACCTCTCAACATTTCTCCACTTCTTGTTAATCCTGCAACATACAAAACTTGGGGCCCCACTTGCACGCACTCTTAAGTCCTTTCTACTCCTACTTATGCCTTCCTCAGCATATAAATATTTCGCACGTGTGCTCCATTAAATGTGGTTATAACACTAACCACTCCACCAACTCATATCTTCACGTAACCAGCGGGTAACCTTAACATTAATTTCAACAAATAAGAATAAACAAACAAGAAACTTATTATTGCTTTTAACGTTTAAGTTTAACCACGTCTACAACTACAGTATTGCAAGAGACAAATAAATACTATGTTGTACATACAGCTAGCGTTTGTTTATTATATTTGTAAATGTTATGTTTCAACTATTTTAAAGAGAGAATGTAAACATAAAAGCACCTCCTGTGTTTGTATTAACAATAGCACCTTCTTATTTACGCTTTCACTTATTTAATACTAATTTATTGCCACAAAATTTTGATCGCCATCCAATTTTGATGATGTAAGATATAAAACTGGACCACTTATTGACGCACGGTGCAAGTTGGAGAAGATTCTTTCAAAGTAGTTTATTTTGAAATTGATCTTATAGATCCGAAGTATTTTCTCTTTCTGGTCGCCCCTTAGTCAGTCAGTTTTTCTTCAAAATATATATTTTTTTCAGCAATTATTTTTTTTGAAGGAAGTTTAATTTTCTATCACTTTTGTACACTCGCTACCTTAATTATTATGTATTTTTACATTCATAACATAATGTAATTTATAAATTAAATTCAGTCTTTTAAAAATGTAATAGCATTACTTTTTAGATATTATATACAACATTATGTATATAACCCTGATGTACGACATAAGAAAAACGTCTTACTTGTCAATAGAATGAAAAAATTAATGTCAGTTTCAGTCATTATAAACTTTATTATGCCGAGCTTTCGACCTAGGGACTAGGTCATCTTCAGGGCTAATTTACAATATACTGTTTTATTATAGGATTGGTGTGTCTCTGACTTGTCTGTTCATGGAAGACTCGAAGAGAAAGCAAAGAAATACGGGAAGAAATTAATTTAAAAACCGACTATCGCTGGGCGCCACGCTGTTAACAAAGTGGTAACAGCGAACCACAAAAAAATTAAAATAAACATGAACAAAAACAGGAAAATAATAACAAACAATAATAGAAAAATAGAACAATAAAAGTTAATATAATAAGTGATAAGAAATACAAAAAAATTCAAATACAGTTTATTAAATTAATAATCAACTATTGGCCACTATTATAAAGTTGTCTCACAGTTTTGTTTTCCTAAGTAGCCTCGCTTCCGGTCGTCCACGTAGGTGATAGGCGTTTCCCTAAATCCCTCAGAGGTGGTCTGCCGGGCAAACTCTTCCACGCAGGTACGCTGGCAGGGTACTTCTGTTTGCCAATTTCTTTACTGAAGAGAAAGTTCCTCAAAAAAAAAATCCGGTATTGACCGTATTATGGACGTCCGTCTAACATGAAAACTTCCCATGTAGTCTGTTGTCTCTCCTCTCTCTCGGCCTCCGCGTCCACCAGTCTCCTGTTCCCCCACCGTTGAAGGGGTTTCCGGCCGTTCTTTATACGAGTATTAACAATATAAATTATCTATATTACCCGAATATATTCGGGTAATAACAGTATTTTGTAAATTAGCCCTGAAGATGACCTAGCCCCTAGGTCGAAAGCTCGATAGATAATTAAGTTTATAATGACTGAAACTGGCAATAATTTTTCATCCTATTGAAACTATGATTCAGTCACCAAAAATAATGAACAGTCTTACTTGTCGACAACATCACGATTCTATAACTGATTTCACGCGATGATTTTTCTGAAAATTATACTGCTAAAATTAAATTAATTACAGAAAACTATTAGATAACTGGCGTGAAATTGACTAATGTAAGAGTAGCAACTGATCAACAGCAAGAGTAGACATGGAATAAAAATCTGTTAGGAAACAATTGTAAGAACAAACAATATCTAGCCTTTCAAACAAATAATTTGTAAAATTATGTTAACCTTGGTTCTTAATTTTTACACATTTATAGCACAAGTTAATCCCAATATTCTGTTACCTACTTAACCTTTATCGGGCAGCCTTTTCGTCCAAGATTAAAGTTTGTTTTTTAAATTATTGTAACGATTGCTGGGGAAAAAACAATTTTTCATTTGAAGGAAGCGTTTTCACCCTTTCGTCTACGTGGGCCCTTAAGGACTCTAAATGACAGGACAGGTTTGAAATTCGGAGCTGTCATCTGCTGTAAAGTATAAACAATCTGTAAAAAGATTTCAAAGAGGAGTTTTGTGTTTCTTAAATCGTTTGTGAAAATTTCGTCGTTAAGAATGTCGAACTGAATCGCTAACAACTTTCTCTCAAAGTTGATTGCCATTGTTTTGGGTAGGGGTTTAGACAAGACAATAAACACCATGTACCTAATACTCGTCAAGGTTATTCTGGAAGTAATCGCTAAAACCAAATTGATAAACTCTACTTAATCTCTGAATTCAATCAATAATCACTCATTCACATTTCTTACACGGAGGGGCTCTGTATCGTAAGAATTTTGAACAAAATGGGGCTGGGTATTTACCATTTAGACGCACAACAGTAAGGAAAAAACTTAGTACAAGCAGAATATATCAATAATTTCTAGACTTAAGATTACAGAAAAGAAATTATGAGTCAGTTCAGCTATGAAGAGCGAAACTAGAATTAAAATTAGCAGCAGCAATAAGCAATAATACTGATTGTAATGATGACATAAACAAAATGTAATTACAGATGGCGCCATTCCACCGCCATATCTAATTTATCCATTATTCTAGCATTGTGTATCTGATTATTAACTTAGACACCTGAACAATGTAAATCCATTCAAAGGCGAGGATCTGCCAGATAGGTCCTCGACAATATTACCAACACTGTCTCATCTCCTAATTTTATTATAGATAGATTTTTATTTAAAACAATAATAATTTACAGAACTATGCATTTTCCCATCTTCTAGTGCTAATTTTCATATACCACGGCACAAAAACCTGAAGGGCCACTTTGTACTATCCTTCTTCCAAGTAAATGAGTGCACTCAGGAACATGTTTTCAGGGGATATAATTGTGGTTAGGATTAAGATAAACCCTCAGATCTGTCTCAAGAGGCTATTGTTTTCTTTGACCATTTTTCTCCTTGTTATCTTGAACTTTGTTCATATTGTCCGATATGGGGCTATTTCTACTCTATCAGTCTTTAACGTTGTGTCGTGCAGTTTTTTACTAGTGTTTGCTATTGTTTTATGGGTTATGGATCCACTGCAAGGTTTAAGGCGGCATCTTTCCGAATCAAGTCAGGCATTCCTCAGAGCAGAATCTTTAGGATCTAATTTTATCCTCTTGAAAATAGCAGATATTCTACCCGACTAAATACCATCCTACCTACTGCTGATCACCATGACATCCTACCTCCTAAATTCAAATTCTCTTACTCTTAAATACGCCTCAACCACTTGCAGAACTTGCAGGCTTATATCAAATTAATGAAAATTAAAAGTCTGTATACACTTCGTTATAAAATCTTATCTCCTATCGACTTAAAAAAAAACTCCTGTACCTACTTCTGTCCAAATACGCAACCTTGGACTATTCGATGGTTGATATGGCCATTCCCATTCTTGCTTGAAAAGACAAGAAACTAATTGACGCTACAAATTTCTCGCAAGACTTCTAAACAGTCGCTTAAAATTCAACTTAAATAAAAGACTCATTATTATTAATTGTAAGACCAATTTGGTAATTGAATTATAAGAATCGAATTCACGTTCCAACTAATTCTATGTCGAATCCCTTCATGCTCTGATTTTTGTAAAAAAAAAAAAACCTCATTACATATTTTTGTAAAATCGTGTGACTCTTTTTTTTTCTTTTCTATTTTACCTCAATATATTTATTTTTACTTCTTTCAGAATCATTCCGAAAAATTGGTTAAGCAATTTCCAACGATTTATTTTCATAAATGCAAACTGAGACAAAGCACTAATTTGAGACGTCTCAAAAACTTAATACTGTTTGCGGCACAATCGAGTTCAATGAAAGCACTAGGGTCTCAGAACTTTTGGTTTAGAGGAATTTGATCTCAAAGGTAGCCCACAATGGTCGAAGATAATGGTTTATGGATCACAGTAAAAGAGCACCTACCTCATACGGTTTATAGGTTTCAAAATCACCATCCAAAAGTTAAATAAGTTAGAGATCAAAGTGCTTTCTAAGGCATAATATTTCCCAGACCTCTCGCCATCAGATCACCATCTTTTAAATCATCTCCATAACTACAACCTTCATTGCTGAGGAGTAAGTGGCAAAAATGGAATCCCGAGAACCAGGTTTAGGATAAATCGAATTCTTGGCAAAGTATTGCTGAAGTTAATGGTGCTTATTTCGATTAAATTGAAAGAATATTAGTTGAAATATAGAATTGAGAAGTAAACTCTCTGAAAGCATCAAAACTCTACTTCCAACCTACTCAGTTTATCATTGACTGCTCATTGTTCGCCCTTGACGACGTGTAAGCAACATCAACGCTTTCCGAATAGTAAAATGGTGGCTCGAAACAAAAAAAAATTGTATATTATTATCCTCCAAAAAAACGGAGTTCTGCAAACAAAGTTCATGACTGCAGCAACTCAGTTCTATGGGACAATTGGAGACTATTCGAAATCAGAAATATAGCTTAACTACGTAGCGAAGAATGTATGATATTACTCTGCTAGAAAAACAAGTTCTTCAATGTCCCATATAAGGTGATCAGCAACAGCAGGTGCACGTCTCTGCTCAGTGATGGTTCTTTGACTTGTGATATAGAATTGTAAAGTAGGAGATATAATAAGGAACAAAGTGAATAGGGCCAGGAATTTCAATTCTACTGAGGTTAATTTGCAGAAGACCAACATTGGATTACGACCGCAAAGTATTATATGAATTTTAACTAATATCCGGTCCGAGTTAGTTTGAAATGTTATTAGAATTCATTTATCAACCAATGTAGTTCTTTTTTTTAAAAAAAATAACTCTTAACTTGCTTCTATTAAAGCTGGATACTTGTTTTAATCGTTAACAAGACTCTCCCCTAACGTAATCATTGAATACAGTTAGCCAGGTGAAATGCAGCTACTTTGACAGAAATATTGCTGGCTGAAAGAATTAGGTGAGTGGACACCGTGATATTCGCTAGAAGCGTTATCGCTAGATCCATATCGCCTTAACATAAATACAATACTTGTTACACTGATATTGAAATAACATAGAAGCATACAAATTATAATGTTTTGATAACTTTAATAAACTTGTGTAGGCCAGCTGGCCAGTGTACAACCATATTTGTGTAGAAACATTTAAATCGTGCCCCAGTGAGTGATTGGGATGCTGGAAAATAACCATTTATCTTTAAACTGCTGCGGGCGAAATTATTGTTGTTCAGTTTGGGTTAAAGATGGGACGGCCGTAACTAGTGAGTCGTTATAACGCATAATTCATTGCTTTTATCTTCTGCCAAGTTTTCAATTTATGTTTTATACAACTGTTAGTACAATATACCTTGGCATTCTAAAACTTCTAATGCAATAAATCGTGTAAAAAAAATTTTAACATTATTAATAAATTATGAATTAGCAGAAAACTAATTTCTTAATAAATCGCCAGTTACAATATTAGTAACTTTTTTTCTTTTTCTTTTGGAATAAAATGGAAATGTAGCGATCAAGAACGACTAGTTCAAAAAAATAGTATCTATGTGGTCAAGAATAGTCAAACGTATTTGAGCAGTCAGTCCAATTATTTCCTGAGATTTTAACAAAGATTTCTATGCCTCAAGATGACTTTCTTATCACGCGTAGGACAGACTCGCCTGAGACAACTGTCTCTTCTCTCTAAGAGGAGAGAAGCTCTCGCTTATTCAAGGCGATATGCCCCATATGGGGCGGTATGCCTGACCAGCCTAGGGTCTGACTTAAAAAATTGCCAGAATTCAGATGAATCAAACTAAGTTATTATATTCTACTATAAAATTTGAATAATTTAAATAGCGGTTTTATCTTCGTGAACCAGCCACTTTTTACACTATTACTTGTTTTAAAAGATATTATTTTACAGAACCCAAATAAATGAACTAAAAGTATGAAAAGAGATATACAGGGTGATCCATTTAAAACACACCAATCGCTAATAACTTTTTAGGAAAGCGGAATTTCGAAAAAACCCACGAAGTAAACTATACGTTTTTTTGGTCTAGTTTTCAAATTTTTTACCGCCGATGCTGTATCTTCATTGTTAGCGGAGTTACGGCTAAAAACCTGATTGGGGTTTCATAAGGACCACTGGTTTTGACCATGATTATGAGAACTACATAAAAAACTGTGAAAAATGACGTTGGTCCCGTTTCGATATCCATAATATTTGTCGAGATATTTAACATCAAATTTTTCATAGGATCGTAATCATAGGACAAGTCTTGCATACGGGATACATTATCATGATGTTATGGTTGCTTTCATTTGACGATAAAACAAATTTATTCTGACTCACCCATAACCATTACATTACACTACATTTTTGTAAATCTTCAATTCTTATTATTTTTGTTCTTTGAGTCTCAAATAATATTTTTTGCAGTCAGAGGACCTCCCAAAACGTGTATTTCTGGTGGAAAATTATTATCGAAAACCGTTCACGAATAGATAAAATTGTAACTTTGATCTTAAATATCTCATTAGGGATATCGAAACGGGATTAACGTCACTTTTCACAGTTTTTTTATGTAGATTTCATAATCATTGTCAAAACCAGTGGTCCTTATGAAACCCCAATCGGGTTTTTGGCCGTAACTCCGCCAAAAATAAAGATACAGCATCGGGGGTAAAAAATTTGGAAACTAGACCAAAAAAAAAAACCACATAGTTTACTTCGTGGGTTTTTTCGAAATTCCGCTTTCCTCGAAAGTTATTAGCGGTTGGTGCGTTTTAAATGGATCACCCTGCATATGTTATTTTCACTATTTCGAAAAATAAAAGAAAAATAATAAAGATTAGGCCTGTTTTATTGTGTTGGACCCGTTTGGAGGTTCCTAATCGAGCCTACTGTCCTTAAATTTTTTCTCGCCATAAGCCCCGCCATAAATCTTTGGCTCAGTGATGGTTAATGGTATTTGCATCAAGAACAATGCTCTTACAAGGCTCCGAACGCCAATAGACCAAAAATTGTGACCAGCACTAATTCAGGCTAACAGTATTCATAGAGGAATTTTTCAAATATTTAGACTTGAGTTATCTGCGATCTTTATCTTTAAGCCGCCTCTCTATCAAAATCACCTGATCAGGATAGAGCGAAGTTACATTCTTTACAGTCAGTGAGCGTTAAACTAGAAACTACCCAATATATATAAGGCCCTTACTGGCCTTAAAAACAAATATTTTTGTGGCCAAATTTGTTCTACAAAAAAAATCTAAAAACCAAAATCAAGGTGACCTATTTATTGACCCAACAAACCGGTACCGCTACCTAAACAAAATCATAAAATCTATTTGGAGAAATATTTTCAATATTACCAAATTTTTATCTCTGTATAATCAAAATTTCAACTACCATTTAGGTTTATGGTGACTAAATTGAGGGCAAAATTCTTTGAAGACCAACTGTCCACTTCTTGTACTTTATATATTATAATTAAATCAAGGAAGTGAATAAGCTGGTACAGTTAGCTATATCTCAAAGTAATAATAACTTGGAGATACTTAAGAATACTGTTTTTATTCTGATAACTCCCTTTTAGGTGCGACTGGTTCCTGGACTGCTCTAAATAAAATATTTGGTTACTTGAAAGTATTGCCTTCAGGTTACTAAACCTCATTCTCAGCAGACAAAGAAATTATTGCAAACGGTTACATAGCAATTTTTGCCCTAATTATTTAACGGAGTACAGATTTCATAATTTGAGTTCAGCTGACCAAAAGCAGGTTCTTCAAAATCAAAGGAAAACTATTATTTCTAAATTATATTTTAGTCCTGAATTGAAATAGATTATGATCAAGAAAAATGTTTCCTCTGTTCTTAATAATGCTCCTGAAACTGGCAATGCTAATGAACTTGTAAAGGCGTGGTTACCATATAATTTTGTGTGTTTGTACTTGACCTGGCAATCTTGTAACGATACAGTTTTTCGTGAATATTTGGTAGTAGAGGACTTGTAGGGGCAGTTGGGACTTGGAGAAGGTTTGGATGAAAGTGAGAGGATGTTGACAGGCCAAGATTTACATAAAAAGGACAGTTAAAGGTACTTTTTGGCTTTGGGAAAGAAACATTCTAATGGCGGCGTTGTCAGGACATGCTACTATTGGCTGACATCTTAGGCAAGACCAATACCATCTGAATATGGAGTGAGGATAGAATGTGAGAGTCTGTTTGTCATTATTTTTGCCCTTGCTTTCTGAAGAGCAGGTATAGGATAATTGGTAATGGCCAGATAGTGAAGGAGTTCTTGCTCTGTTGTAGGTCAGTCACATACTCAGTTATTGTTTTGAGATCTGGAAACTTTGAGGGATCTTTTTGGAGAAAGGTTTGGATAAGAGCTTCTGGAAACTCAGGTTCCTCGTATTTTTGAGATTGTAGATTGTATTGGGAGGGCGGTTCCAACAAAAAAGGGGAAGGAACGCAGGCAATCCAAAATGCCCATTGTTCCCCGCCCACCACTCATCTCATAAGAGACACCAGGGCTTCAAGACCAACAAATCCGGCTTAAAAATGCCGGATTACAGTAGAATAAACTAATAAAGTAGTAACAGGACACTAGGGAGCATGGCTACTCAATCGCTCAGTGCATTGAATAAACCTAGAGAGTTCGTTAAGATTACCAGATGCCACAATCTCCGGTAGGGCAACGTTTAACCTCCCAAAGACGAGAAATCTAGTTTTATCGCATTTTTGAGATCCTAGTAACAGTAATATTAGCGTTATGATAATATAACGGACATTTACTAAGTGCTTAAATTAAAAAGTGTACTCAAATAGTATTTGGTCCTTTACTTATTTTGTATTTTCATAAGTTCCACTTACTGATGCTCATAACTGTTGTAGAAAAACCCTAGTAGTATCCAAGTATAACAACCAACGAACTACAAGATGCTCAATTTATAGTGTAAAAATATTAGTGGTAGTAAAATATTATAAGACAAATTAGTGGGCAGTTTATTTTTTCCAGTAAAACTTTGAAAAATACTGTATCATCTATGGTTTCTTTCTATGTTGAAAATGTTCACCATTTTGTTGTGTTGGAATTGTGGGGCTTGTTTGCTGGCAAAGCCATCTGAGCGAAAATTTAATAATTATCTGCTTCGCTTCTCAACCGTAGTATGGCAACGAACTTTGTCCATTCGTACTTTTGATACTGTTTAAAAGTGTGAATGTTGAGATAGCCAAATATTGAAATTGTGTTTTAGTGGAAACAGTTATTTTAGATTGGGCAGAATAGAGTTTAGAAGTGTATACAAACAAATTATTTTAGCAAAACGGCTGTTTTGTGAGAATGAACTAAATAGATTGAAAACAGTAAATTCCAGATAAGCTAATTTGAGGAGCAACAGATTCTAGTTCTGCTTCTGAAAAGAAAGTTTCAGTCAAAAATTCTGTAAGTTCAATTTTATTGATGTTTCTTTTCTTAACTGATTCGAGCTTTTCTCAAAATGGGACCTTTGTTCTAAACCTTTGGTCAGAGTTTTGTGTAAACTGTTCAAAACTGGATAGAGACATTAGTGGGCTTTTCTACTGAACCTACATTATACGAAGGTTCACGAACATTGCATCCTCCCAGCTCCATATATTCATAATGCACTAAATTGACATTTTGAACTCATTAATGTTCAATTACCTCGTCAAGAGTTTAATTATCTTTAATAACTTTTGAAGAATGAAATTCTTCATTTCTCTTAAAAAAAAAATTATTTTGAGACAGTTCTGTTGGAAGGATAGGTGTTGACATTCCTCTAAAGCAGGGGTCGCCAAACTTTTTTGAACATGGACCTCTATATAATTTTTCGAAATCTCCATCGACCCCCATAAAAGTAATTTTCAGTTAATTAAAATAAAACTATCTATTAGAAATTAGGTTCTGTGTTTGTACATTTATTTTATGATTTTAAACATTTTTATTAAAGTAATTTTACATTTTGTAACAATAGTTTTATGAAAAACATCTTAATGTTGAAATTTAAATATCTTAATATTTATTAAATATTAAGTAATTATAAATCAGTAAAAATAATAAGTAAAGTAACTACAGTATTGCTTCTTAATTAATGAGATGGGTATGCCTGGTGTTTCTTTGCAAGGTTCGTTATATTGGGTTCGAAATTGTTTTTCCTTCGGCTCCCTGGCTCAGACCGACCCCTACTTTTGTTAAATAGTCCCCTGGGGGTCTATGTAGACCAGTTTGGCGACCTCTGCTCTAAAGTATCATTACGGCGTAATTTACGGTTTAACAAACTGGATATTTAGTTCAGTAAGAACTAAATAAATTTTAGAATTTGGAGTAGGATAAAATGCATGTTTTTTAAAAGAGAAAGTAGAGTGCGTTTACGTCAGTATTTGTTTGTTTAATGAAACAGTTTTCATTTTAAACCTCTTTTCGATACATTAGACGGCACGTCTGACGGTTAAAAGACACGAATACAAAATAAAATAAACCCCTTTATAGATTATATTTGTATAATTTTATTATGATTTGAAGAAAATTTATACAGCAGTTGTACCTGTTTCCGTCAAAATAAAATTAAAAGTTAAAAAATGTGTACATTATAATCAAAATAACTTCAGAAGTCAATAACCTTGGTATGTGGCGCTAAACTGGAATATTGTGCAAGTTTGTGTGGGCACACAAACTTGCACAAGTCCAGAAAAAGATGGTTTAGTGTAGCTACGATGTAACCTAAGGGGCTTTAAGCTTGAGATAAATAGTTTGAAATAATTGACTGCGAAGAAATAGGTTGGTTTTGCTGTGTTAAGTTGCATCGTGAGGTAGTTTTTGAATATAAAAGCTTCACAGAATGTGAGATAGTTATCTGCGAGCGAGCAGGTGGCTTCGATTCCCTCGAGCAACTCCTTCTGCAACATATCTCACTTCATCTTCTACTCTCCAGACATCTCTTCTTCGTGTTGTTCATCACTAAGTGACAACACTTTTTTACATATCTTTCTTATTCTCCTTTTGTAAATTTACATTATTTTCTTTTGTCTCATATTGTCTGCTCATGGATAATATTCTTGAAAATCTTGCTGACTGTACCCTCACTGATTATCTCTACTTCAGTTCCTCTCAAGAAGATCTTAGCTCGCAAGCTCTTCGTCAATGAATACTTGGTAACTATCTGGTGGCTTCGATATTATTCTGAGAGTTGCTTAAAGCTGAATAATATCGTCGTTGGCTTATCTCTAGAATATCACTCACTCTCCATTCTTACTTATAAATACATTCGCTTCACACATTCATCCCTCTACTATATACAACTATTTACATATACTACAACTAATGGATGGATCAGTACTCTATATTCCTACCATCCTTATAGCTTAACCGAAATTAAAATCACGTAATCCTTCTCTAAATCATTTTCATCCATTCCTTCTAATCGGCTATAACTTTTACACACTCGTACATTCATATTTCTTTGCTAGCTCTGCTATAGACTTAAGCACATAGATGTTGGTGGAGAATATTATGTCTTCGTAGCGAAATGGTGCATCTAAATACCTGTATATGTCGTCAAACATTCGTTTCCTTTCTAGTACATAACGTGGACATATCATTATTAAATGTTTGAAATCCTCCTCCTCGTCGATAGCAGATTTTCGTCGATTTTATACATCGTAATACGCTTCTTCTTTTTTTTTATGTTTCTGCCCAGTTTCGGATTTGCATCCGAGCAAGATTCATCAATTTTGATGTATTAACTTATTAACTGATGAATTAACCTTTAATGATTGATGAATATATGGAACCGGACAGAAATTTTAGTAAATTGTAGGACGAACGACCGACACCTTCTTCTTAAAAGAATATAACCACAGCGCAATCATTAATATCATTAATCTTCAAAGCATATTCAATTTATGGTATTTATTGCAAAATAAGTTATGGGTGAGAAATAAACCTGAGGCTAAATAACTATCCCATAAAGAAATCTATCTGCTTTCATTTGTTTAAATGAACTTTCTATCGTTCAGTGTGAATTGTGAACAACAAACAAAATATTTTTATTTTTAATAATTTAACTCTAGACTAGATCTAGTATTTGTAAAAGTGAAACATCTCCAATATGAAGGAATTACGTCAGAATGATCTGTCCATTGTAATATTCTGTTGGAGAGATAGATTACTTTTACAAATTAATCCTGTCTACTCGGATATAACTTTCCTTTACAAATCTTCTAGTTTTTTTGTTTATTTCTTATTTTAATTTTAGTTTCAAACAAACATATGTGAACACAGGACTGCTGATAACTTGTGATCATATTCAGCCTCCAGGTTTCTTACAGACTGTTCTATTGATTGCTTTAAGCAGCAATGCTGCATAGTAAGGATAGTTATTATTAAATCAAAAGAACATTTAATGTGATTAATGTAAAAATATCATTACACAACTTATTCCTTGCAGGTTTCTATACATTTCTTAATGATTAATTATTTGGAATTGGACACTTTATCTTCTTTAATACTTATACAATTGAGATTAAGTAACGAGATTTTTTTAAAAATAAGATTATCGTAGTCGCGTTCTGTTATTTATCGGATAGTCTTAAACTACTTTTTGGTAATTTTAGGTGAGGCTGAATAAAAACTCTGGCGTGAACGCCCACACGTCGACTTTCTCTAAATTCGAGATTCAAAAACTTCGAATATCAAAACTTAATTAATTATTTCTAGAAAATTTAAAAACTCCAAATTACACCGAAATAACAGGGAAACCTACCTGCATAACCGCTCTGAATGTCGTAGAAAGCATTTTCGAAGAAATATTGGTAAAGTTAAAAATTTAGCAACAGATTCCTCATTTACGGCATACAAGACCCTAAGACTTTACATTGTACAGAAATAGTAATGTAGAGCAAGATCTAACCAACTCTCAATCACAAAAATTCAAAATTTTGGTAACACATAATAACTCTTCTTTATAGAATAAAAGAACAAGACCGTAAGTTATACTGAAATGGTATTTAAAGAAGACTCTAACCACGTTTTCATCTAGTAATGCTTTAGTACAAATTATTCAGAGATAAAGTTTTAGATAAAAGACGTAGGTATAAGTATTGATGAAATGGTGAAATAAAAATGCAAAAAATAAATGAAAATAATCCAAAATCCAAAACAATATATTTAAATCGTAAAATTTAGAGATTTGACTTGATTCTATGTAGTGAGTGCAATATGGAACAAGTTTTACGGACAGGATACCCAGGTGATATAATGACATAAATAATATTCACAATTAAATAGAGGAATAAATGGTACGATTTAATGATAATTGAGTCGTTTTGTAGGTACAACTGTTTAGCGCGCTCTAACTGAACACCAGTGGGTTAATATTATACGGCGAGCTACAAAGTACTCTTTGTGATCGCTTAGCCTTTTGTGATTCAATTTTAAACAAAGCTCTTTATAGTGAGTACATCGCATTTGCAAAACTTACAGTAAATATTTTGAGCCAACAGAATTTTTACTTCTGATGGAGAGATTTTGTTCACTAAGTTTTTGGTCAAGTTTCTGGGAAAGTCTGAACGAAATCCTAAGTTTCCGCTTTCTCTAAGTTTCCTCTTTTTTGAGATGTTTTGTTCACACTCAAGCACCATCTTCTTTAAACCTCTTTTCCGGTTCTGCATCCCTCAGAACGGATGTTTACGGTGAAAATAAAAAAAAAAAATTGATATGAACTCAATACGAGGTGTGTTCAAAAAGTAACGGGAATTTTCGTTTTTTGAAAAAAATATTTATTTATTCATCTACATTAATATTGTCGCCTTCAAAGTAGTCCCCTTCGCATACAATACACTTGTGCCAGCGCTTTTTCCAGTCCTCGAAACACTTCTGAAACTCGATCTTTGTGATAGCTTTCAGCTCTTTCAGCGATTCGCTTTTAATGTCATCTATGCTTGTAAAACGACGGCCTTTTAATGTTCTCTTTATGTTTGGAAATAGAAAAAAGTCACACGGAGCCATGTCTGGCGAATATGGAGGCTGGGGCATCGTTAAAGTTTTGTTTTTGGCCAAAAATTCACGAACAAGCAATGAAGTGTGAGCAGGTGCATTATCGTGGTGCAAAATCCATGAATTGTTTTGCCACAAATCCGGGCGTTTTTTTCGGATTGCTTCACGCAAACGGCGTTGAACTTGTAGGTAGTACTCCTTATTGATTGTTTGACCTTGTGGCAAGAATTCATGATGCACTATGCCATTAAAATCCAAGAACACAGTGAGCATAACCTTCACATTCGACCGCACTTGTCGAGCCTTTTTCGGTCTTGGCGATCCAGAATGCCTCCACTGGGATGATTGAGCCTTAGTTTCGACATCATATCCGTAAACCCATGTTTCGTCACCTGTTATAACACGTTTCAGTAGATCCGCATCGTTGTCGACTTCATTGAGTGACTCTTGAGCAACTTCCATTCTCCGCTGTTTTTGTTCGAAATTCAACAATTTTGGAACAAATTTTGCTGCCACACGTTTCATACCCAAAACATCCGAAAAAATTTCATGGCATGAGCCAATTGATATGGCAACATCATCAGCGACTTCTCTGATTGTGATTCGGCGATCGTTCATAACCATTTCTTTCACTTTTTTCACGTTTTCATCGGTTGTTGATGTGCTTGGACGTCCAGGTCGTTCGTCATCTTCAACGTTTTCGCGGCCATCTTGGAAACGCTTATACCACTCTTAAATCCTTGTTTTACTCATAGCAGACTCACCATATGCCTTTATTAACATTTCACACACTTTATTACACTTTATTTCATTTTTTACGCAAAATTTAATACCAATTCTTTGATCCATTTTTTTTAACAAACAAAAATCGCCAAGCTCGAAAAACACGTCTAACCTTAACGGCTGCCACTTAAGAAGTAAACAATGAATATTACTGAAAATTTTATCGTACTTCAGGGGCATGTGTACCAACATAATAAAAAAAAAAAAATTTACAATCAGACTC
Source organism: Rhodnius prolixus (assembly GCF_049639745.1). Lineage (NCBI taxonomy): Eukaryota > Metazoa > Arthropoda > Insecta > Hemiptera > Reduviidae > Rhodnius > Rhodnius prolixus. The sequence goes on from NW_027411592.1 coordinate 22,763,869, forward strand.
TCCAAACCCGCGAAATTTAAAAATTCCCGTTACTTTTTGAACACACCTCGTACATTATTTATTCAGTGATATAAAGAAAGAATTGAGACATAAATAGCTATTTCTTAATACAATATTATCCATGCTTGAACATTGTCAAAAGTAGAAATGACTCGAATAATTTAGGGCATTATCTCAAGTTACAATTTTGCAATTAACTTGAACAAAGAGTAATAAAGAAGATGTGGACGATGAGATGTTCGTTCAACATGATCATTTATGAGACTATTACTTGAATGGCCTCTGACCTATTATCTCATACAGCATCCATGCAGACAGATCGTAAAAAAAAAAAAAACTAACTGCAAATGCTAAATAATGTAAAACAATAATTCATACGATTTATGGTAGATTTCTAGTTTATTGCCATATAATTGTAACTAACAATTTATTACTGTTATTAAATAAATAAAAGGTAGATAATATATATTGGAGATGTAATGGCAGAAGGAACTGGAGGCTGGCTCGGCAGCGAGTGGAGGACTGACCCTTGGTTTGCACGAACCAACCAACTTCAATTTGACTTCTTCGCAGCACGATCGTTCTTCTACTGAGCTTTATTGAGTTCAAAATAATTGGGTTTCAATATCCTAACTTCAAAAGCTACTTATTGCGACAATTCATTATATTTGTAGGATTTGTTGAGTTATGATTTTGATAAAATAATAAATGAAACAATAAAAAGAACATATAAGGTGCACAGCACGCAAGTTCATGTTTTTATTATATTTATAAATTAAATGAATCTAATTTAGTTGAACATTTTATTCAGATTACAGTTCAACCGATTATAAAAATGAAATAGACGGTGTTGTCATAAATAAGTTTTAACAGTTTCTTTTCGTCACATTTTACTTATAAGTTTGAGGAAATTAGTCTCAACGAAGTTTACATTTTATTTCAGTTATACTCAATAAGTAACGTTTTTCAATCTAGTACGCCATCTTCAGTCCAAATTCTACAAATTAAAAAATATTAAGTAAAATAATATGTATGCCGATATTCACGTTAAGTTCTAATAATCCTTGAATCATTCACATCTAATTTCTTTTATCATAAATATTGATTTAATCGAATATTAAGTTTTTTTTACTTTAAAAATTATATATTCATGCCTTTTACAAAATTAATTTATGTTGAAAGGGCGCATGTTATTAAAATATATATAAAAAAATAATTAATGAAAAGAAAGTTATAATTATATTGCAAGCCGGTATCTATTTATTTATAATATTGATTATATGAATCGATTAATTGGTTTAAATTTTAATTAGATGTATAATTATTTTTATTAGGTGCCTTTTAAAATCATTAAAAAAATAATTTATAATCTTAAAATATGTGTTTTTATGTTAAAAGATAATTTTTCATTTACACCCATATCTATAATAAAGAAAAAGTAGAGTAGTTGTGAATGTTTTAAGAGTTATTAGAATTTTATTATCAGCATATTTATTAATTTTTAAGGAGCGTCAACATCTGAAGTTGTTGCGCCAAGAACATTTTAGCCGGCCTCCGGACAATGTTCTCTCATGTCCTCAGACTATAATGTCCATTGCGGAGAGTGAGCTGAAAGAAGCTCCTAAGAAGAGAAAACCATTTCGCTCATACATATTATTTATTTACAAAATTAAGTTAAATAAATTGAAATATAACTTGTGAGAACAAAATTGCTTCCAACTATTTAGGCCTCACAGACGGAGGCGGCTAGGTAACGTACTTTACGCTAAGTTCTGAAATTAAGCATTAATTAAAATCCGGGAATTGTACCCAGTATATGTATCTTAGATTTGTGGTCTTCGCTTGTAACCGCTCGGCTATCATGGCTTAATTATTATTAAATTTATATCATAATTCAGAGTTTCATATTGAGTGTTAAACTTCATAATTAAGAGTAGTATATTCTCAAAATTATGGGTAACCATCGGGCAAAGTAAATTTTTATAGAAAAATGTAATTAGACAAAAGCGGCTAACCTAGAAATGAGAGTTCTGTCACTCAGATTTAGAGAACTGTGGGAAATCATTATTTGAGAAAGTTACGTAATGCTGAAAAAGAAGGCAAAACAAATGGTTATCGTGTTCCAGAATTAGGTGAGTTGGCGTTTTATTATTACAGGGGAAAAGCGCTAAATTTCTTCAACGGTGAAAGTTATAACCTAAAAGGGTATTTGTTGCAGCCATTGTTACGATCCAACGAAAATCTAAAGTTCTGGAGTCCCACTCACACAACAATTTCTCGCGCTTCGAGTATTACGAAATGCACATTTCCAAAATCTTTTATTGTTAAATTTAAATTTGTTTTTACACCACTTGAATGTAGTTGCTTATAATAACTAAAGTAGTTACAGTAGAGGAATTATTATTCGCCACTAAGAGGAGAAATCCTACGCTATTAAAAGCCCCTATTGGTCCATATAGCTCTCAAAAAATAAATTAAAACAAAAATCAATCGACTTATGATAAATGTCCAGCCCTCCGTCTCACAATCTTTCATCAGACTGGTCATGAGACTTACGAGGGTGTGGCTTTTAAATAACGAAACTGATGCTGCTACAGAAGAACTATTCATGCGCCAAATCCTAACGACCAACAGCTGTGCAGCGTAGAGCCTTCTCTTTCGATGGCAGCGTCTTACGTGTTTGTAAGAGGTGTTGGTTTCGTTTTGCCGAAAACATGATACCGAACATGTGTAGAGCAACGAATTGTGAAATTTCACATGAAACTTGGTAAAACCGCTACTGAAACTTATCTTTTATCTCCTTAACAAAAACTTACAGTTTAAAAAGTTAAGTATAAGGGTTGATTAAACGCCAAAAGGTACACAAATCAGCAAGTACCCAACATTTCATTAATACTTCATTGATATTATTTAAGTAATTTTACCGCATTAATTTTCATTAATATTTTTTAAGAATTTATTAGATGTCACATACCCTTATGCTGGCCATTTTCATCTACAAAATATTTGTTCAAGTAGCACACCATTTAACTTAGATTGACTGTAATATCTATTTATCTATAATAATCAAACTATTAATCACTGGTGAAAAAGAAAACGTTATAAAAAAAAAAAAATATGAGGCTAAAAAATTCATAAACTTTTTTAAAAATTGCTTACACCAACATACATCAATGATTTTATTTATTTTTATTTTTAAATAAAAATCGTCGGTTTAAGTTCATTCTTCGATAAAGTAATTGTTATTTTATGTAGTAGTCAAACGTTTATAATAATAGGTAATAATTATCTGGCTTTATCGCAAATAATATAGTTTTCTTCAATTACATTCTCCATCTAGGTGTTCTTCCCACAATGTTGTGTATATGTAATATAAAATAAATAAGATATGCATATTTTTAGGACAGCTAATTATTCCAGTATTTTACCATAAGTAAAATTAGGGGAACTAAATTAAATTACAATTGAGAAATGAATAAATAATGTTGAATAATCTACTTGTTATTAACTGTGTGTTATTTGTCCTCACGAATATTTCGGTAAGACGAATTCAAGACTGAAATATTGCTTTAAATCCTCCGTGATTCAAATTTAAACAGTAGCCGACTCTAAATTTGTCTTTTTCTAATTTAACATGCATGTATATGTGACAACTTCAGAATCAGAAGAATAATTTGGAATAGAGTTAAAATAAAGTACCTATTTATACGAAGATATAATATACATTTTATCACAATTATAACTATTATGAATGAACTGGCCAGCATAAGGGTATGTGACATCTAATAAATTCTTAAAAAATATTAATGAAAATTAATGCGGTAAAATTACTTAAATAATATCAATGAAGTATTAATGAAATGTTGGGTACTTGCTGATTTGTGTACCTTTTGGCGTTTAATCAACCCTTATACTTAACTTTTTAAACTGTAAGTTTTTGTTAAGGAGATTTTTGTACCTTTTGGATAGATTTTCCTTTTTGTCTATTAGCAAAGTTACATATCTGCTTTACAGATTGGATTTTTTTAAAATTTGGAATAAGCTATTCTATCATTATAACCTGATAAGGTGTTAAATCGGAACCGTAACTACCACTGGAGAGATCTTTTTAAAGAATGGTAATAGTTGCGGTCCCCAAACCATCCTCAATAACAATTTTTTTGAGAAAGCCTTTTTATATAAAATAGGAAGGTATTTGTACGTAAATAGCAAAATTAAACTGCGATTTCAGTACTTCCTTTTAAGAGGAGCAAGAAAAATAAACTGCGATTACAGTACTTCTTTCTAAAAGGCAAAGATTTTGAATCGAACGACAATTCATTGATGTAAATCGGTTCACTCATTGATAATTTTAACGATTGCAGTACTTCCTCTTAGTAGGTGTAAGAGCATGATGGCACTTCACAGCCACGTAGAGGAGCTTTAATCACTTCTTCGTGCTAAATTTTATCAAAATCGGGTTAAGCTTTGTAGAAATATTGGTAATAATAGTTTTAGAAAGGGCCTTATTTGGGTGGGGCAAACTCCCCTCCTTATGAGGCATAGCGTCGAGACTTTTAAAGTACAAATCTGTACAAAATTTCGATTCGATTGACACTCCATTCATGAAAATCGGTTCACGTGTCGATAATTTGAAACGATTGCTATACTTCCCCTTAACAAGTGTAAGAGCAGATCGTCGCTTTATTGTTAGGTAGGGGAGCCCTAACCCTATCATCCTACCAAATTTTATCAAAATAGGGCCAAGATTTACAGAGTAATTAGTAATAATAATTTTGGAGGGGGCCTTACATAAAGGGGGCTAACTCCTCTCCCATTCGATGTACAGGGCCGAGACCCCCAAAAGGCACATCTACATAAAGTTCCGAAACGAATGACACCTCATTCATGAAAATCGGTTCACGCGTTTAGGCGCTACGTTGTTTACAAAAAAGAACAACAAGAACAAGAAGAAGAAGAACAAGAACAAGAACATTTTTTGAAAAAGCCGTTTTTGCTCATTTTCGGCAACTTTTTTCTCGAAACCTATTAGATCTGGGTGGTTGCAAAAAAATTATAGTTATAAAGGAGAATTTGGAGTAAGATTTAAAGAAAATTTGGGAATTTTATCTTTTATAGAAAAATAGAAAAAAATTGTCAAAGTTGGGTGTTTTTCAACGTTACACTTTTTCGTGCAGTTTTTGATGGTCAACCCTTATACAACTGTCCTACCGGACAGTTTTAATTAAAAGAAGTTTATGGCGATGAATGTTTATCACGTACGCGAGTTTTTGAGTGGTACAATTGTCTGTTAAGACGTTTCTAGCCAATTACAACATCCCAGTTTTAGGCCATCTGCCTTATTCGCTTGTTGGCCCCATGTGACTTTTATCTGTTCCCCAAAGTCAAATCTGCATTAAAAGGGACACGATTTCAGTCCGTAGAAGCTGTGAAAGAAAAAGCGGCAAAGTGTCAAGCAGGAGCTCACAGAAAAAGACTTCCAGCACTGTTTCGAACAATGGTAAATTCGCATGGAGCTTTGTAGGGATAGGGGAGGGGTGTATATTGAAGGTGATAATAACTAAATATGTATAAATTTAAAATAAAATGTTTTACAGCAATAGTCTCGATATTTAATAGCCACACCTCGTATTTTGAATAAATGCCTTCTTGAATACTGCCCGGTGTGGTAACCAAGCGTCAGAAAGCGGTCCGTGAATGTACCAACAGCGTCTCACAATGGACTACGGACAAATCAGTGAGCTGTAAGAAGCTGTAGCAAGAGAAAAATCTAGGAGCTAGCAGCTGGATTCGAATCCGAGATCTTCTCGAGGGAGATCAGTGCCTAACTACCGTTAAAATCTTATTGTGGCATCATTTGATGGCAACTAAGTGAGATATCAAATTTGAACAATCAGTTCTTTTGTATTGAGTAAACAGAAGTTACAATCACACACCAATTTAAAAAAGCCCTGTTTGTATTCAAATTACTTGAAAACAAATATTTCTAATTTAAAATTTTAATTGAAATCAAAATTGAAAAACTGCCCGATTATAATTCCTATCTCTTAAGAGGAGCAAAAGAAAGTAAAACAATGAGATCCGATTGCAATACCTCCGCTTGCGATGAATCACGGTTAAACAACATTTAATGTACAGAGCAAACAGAATTTAGTAGAATAATGACGACTATAACATAAACAACGATATTACAGATTTATTAGTAAGAAGAAATCTTATATAACAAGATGAGATAGAAAAAAATGCGCTCAATACAGACGGTGATGCTGCGGTAGAGATTGTGGTAAGGCTGTACAAGATCTTATATCACGAATCTATACTATTTCTTCGATTCAAGTAGGACATATTAAATAACAGATGTACAATACGACAAGATTCTCGAACATTAAAAACATTGACCTAAGGGGATTGTTGTTCCTATTTATATCGATTTCTTTTTATTATTATCGACTGAAATAAAGATTGTGATTATTGTGCATGTCATTCATTTCAGTTTTTGTAATTTAATGTTTAAGTATCTCTTATGTCAGGAGAGGGCAAAAGTTCTATGAGCAGAACAATGAAAAGTCTTGTGAGTATATTAAAATACTTTATTTTGTTTAAGCTAAAAATTTCAACTTTTCTATTAACATTTTCATTTTGTAATTTGCGATTTATGAAGAAACAGTCGATTCTAAATCAACTGGGGATTTTGTTTTGTTCTTTTAAGAAATATTTATTTTAATTATACGATTTCAGCGCTCAAATATACACGTTAAAACCAGTGTGGGTCCTAATTCAAACAAATGACTTATCTATAGGTCACACTGGGATTTCTTTTTACGTATCTCTAGCAGTCCTTTCCTTTGTAACATTGTTTATGCATTAGATGTAGTTAAATGCAATTAATTCTGAAAAAGGAAACATCCTGAATTCCACAATATGGTGCATAATGCTATTTCCAACATAAAGCTATAATTTGTATTTAATAAAAGCATAAATACGAAAGGAATAAAAATTATGAAAAAAGTAAAAATTAAGATCTTCAGTGAATGTGTTGTGGAACTACCGGTGCTGCATGATGCACACCTGGAGGTGAACATCATTAAATAAACAACACATTAACTTTTTATTAAAAATCCTCCTACACATCCTGGAAGCAAGCTGAAAGGCACCTAAAGTACGAGCGCATACAAAGAGAAATACTGTATACCAAATGGGTCGCAAGGAGCTAATTGTGTTGAAGCAATGTCATTTCTGTTTGTACGTAAGCAGACTGAAGCGCACCACTTAGACCGAATGAGTTAACAGTTTAATTGTTGATAAAAGACATCTTTTTTTTGAAAGGAATGTGCCAGAAGTTTTAACAGCGCGCTCGTATGGACAAATAACTGTTTCTAACTCATTCATGTCCACTTAAAGCTATTATAAATGAATACAAATGGAGGAGATATTAATTTACCATCTGACTGCCTGTAAATACTGTGGTAAAGAGGAAATGAAGTTGAGAAAAAAAAGATGGAAATCAATAAAAACGTTTTTTGTTTATTATTTATGAATTCATTTAAAATACGCCCAGGACGAAGATCAAAGCGGATGTCACAAGAAAATTTCATTATCTCTTTAAATTTTATAGCTATTTCCTTATTTCGGATCTCTGAATGCTTTCAATCCGCAATCTTTTTCTCTCTCTCGTAGTAAAGCGAATTCTGTTTTCATTCTTGCTGGCAAGCCAAAAAGTTTTCAGTTTATTAGGAATTTCAGAACATATTTTTACGTTTTATTTTATTTCTATTTTTCTAAACTTTTTTGTTGGAAACATTGCCGCATCAACAATTTTTCGCTCTAGAGCTAGTGAACCTATGTGAATTCATGTCTGTCATGATCGCTCCCGTAGATTGGATTTGAAGACGAATGATAACAGCAATCTAAAACGGCAACATAAATATAACAATTTTAATTAAGTGCTCAATACTCCGTTGACAAATGTGATTAAAAAAAAAAAAATGTGGCTGCGTCATGGACACGGCCGTGGGTTGGACGTGAATACGTTTATGTAACGGGTTATATTTTTTATATAAAATATTTTTATTCATGTATTTAGGATGAAATCAAAGAAAGAAAAAGCAGCGGTAAGTGATTTTCTTTTGTTAGCTTCAATGAGCGCAGAAACCATAGACGATCACACACATCACACTTATGTCCGAATGGATTGTTGACAAAGGTCGTAGTGAAACGTGCACTAGTTGCTGCCCAATGTGTCTTCATAATCGGACGATCGAACACAATCTATGCCTATACAGTCCGTTGTCGATGTAGAAGCGATTTCATCATCCACTTGCATAATTTCAACCGCCCCAGCTGCAGATGTACTGACACCGTCGTTGATCCGCTCGGCCGCATTCATTATTTTACGTTCCCGGCACAGCTTGACTCGGTCATATAGTGTTTTATTATTACCATTCGATTGTTCTTGAGAAGCCCTTTGCTTTTCGACGCGTATAGGCTGACATTATATATTTTTGATAATATTTTTTTATTCTAACACCTTATTATGTCTACTGTCACTATTTTATACTAATGTTTTATATACAATCGATAGATTGTGACGACAGCTGACGATTAAAACTTAAACGAACATCGTACCTTCTCCGAGTCAAAAGTTATACTAATTGCAAATCTCGAAACGCAGCAAAATGATCTTAAAATGGCTGCGCTTCCCCCTCCACCGCGCTCGATGCGTCACAGTCCTCGCTTATCGTAATGAATTCTTTGATCCTTTAGCTATCCAGTGGTCTATTTTAATTTTGGATGTAGACGATTGATTCGAAACTATAATGCCAAACTGTATCCCCCGATTTTGTTATCATTAGGTTTTTTGGATTGCCTCCATATGATAGCAAATTTAAAGACGTATTCACGTCCAAAAAAAAAAAATCTGTGCAAACTAGAAGACAAATGAAATTGAAATATGTTCACTGTAGGAGAGGCACTTAAAAAAAAATAAAAAATGTGGAGAAATTAACAAGAACAAAGTAAAGAAGGGAGAACAAAAAAGTATAATTTCCGTGCCTATGTCCCGTTTTGTTCCACGTCCTGCAACACATATAAGAACCAGAACGAACAAAACTGGTCTGTTATAAGTTTATAAGAAAGAGAGTCTCATAATGAAGGCGAAGTTAATCAAATAAATGAGGTCGTTGGGCGGCACACTTGAAAGCACTCTGGGCAATCCAAGAAGGGCCGCTCTAATATCTCTACCCTTGACTTTGGCTGCCCTTCTCCTACTTAATCACACAAACACTTTTGCTGTGATGGTCCTTTCTGATATGTAACTCATTAGTCCTTTGTCCTTTCCTTTAGACATTCCTGTATTATAGATATAGTTTATAGCAGAGGAGAGGAGATCGACCTAACATCGCGTTTCTAATGTCCTCGTCTCTTACTTTATCTCTTCTGGATTTCCCTGACGATCGTCCATTTCGGTGGCCAGAAGTCTCCCTCTTTGATACTTATTAAGGGTGCCGTTTACTGCGCCGTACAAGTAGAGTGCACAGAATCGTATTGTTGAACCTTTTTATTTTGTTTTCTACAACTTTTAAGTATTCTGAAAAGATCTATATCAATAAACAGTTGGTACTTTACATACATATCTATATTTTTTTAATTTAAAAATGTTGTGTCCAATGTTAATATCTGCCCCACTGGTGGGGTACCTTTAAACACAATATAAAATAGAAAGAAATGATATTACTTCACTCTGAATCTACCTTCTATTAGTTATTTCTCTCACTACTACATTACTTTCTCTTTTAAACCACTGAAATCTAGTTCGAAAACAAGAACGACTCAGTTCAGGATGTTTTACCCGAAGTGTAATGGATTTAGGAAGTTTGTACAAAATATTCGGTTCGTTGCGCTTCTTAATGTATCTTCGGATCACTTTCCCCTTCTTGGCGATTAAACAAAAAACAAGTCACAAACTTGCAGGTCGTTAGGGCACATTTTAACTGTGATGTTGAAATATGCACCCTCTCCTTCCATAAAAGAAAATATAATATCCAACACTTTTTGCAAGCAAATAGACTTTTGTGAATACTAGATTTAAAAATACGAATTCCAAATGTTTTATGGACTAACAATATTAACACCTTGTACACTCCAATCTTCACAATACACTTCCAAAGCTGCAACAAAAATTTTACTTCCACCTTACAAATTTTAAATATTTGGCTAGAAAATTAAAACTGTTCAAAGGTGCACCCTGTTCAATGTGCCCCCCTCTCACCTACTATACTTTCAAAAGCGGTGCTGAATATAAGACGCTTAAAGCTCATTGAAATATTTCTACTCCAGATCACTGTATTGAGCAGCCCCATTATTTTATTCCTTATTCTTCTGCCCACCTGTGTTTTCGAACCACCTCCATTTTCGAGTATGGATCTCAGATGCTTGAAACTACATGTTATCTTCAGCTTTTTAGAACTAAGCTCTAGCTTGTCCCTGGGCTTCAGTAAGATGTTAGTCCATCTCTTGGTTTGAATAACCATTTTAGTTCAGACAAAATCCCACCTGGGTTGTGGAGTTTATTTAGCAACACTGAGACTACCAGTGATCTCTAACAATGCTCTGCAAAGCGCGATACGCTCTCTTGGCGCGATTCACAGACTCTTCTTAGCCAGACAGTTTTATCCTCTGCAACAGTTCCAAAAAATTATTCACCCATACCAACATATTGTCAAAAGAAAAATTTAACATCGAAATTTAGAGATTTATTAAGTTAAATTAGAGATTAATTTCTTTTTTAAAGCAGCGACGGACTCTAGATCCGAAGGGTTATCACAAACGTGTAGCCATTGGCCATTGGCCGTTTTAATCACTTTCATTTTCTTACTTTTGCGTCGTTTTCCCTGTTTCAAGGATTGCCGTTTGAAACAATAAGTTTATATAACTTTTAAGTTAAGAAAAAAACAGACACGATGCAATAAGTGTAACTGTTTGGGTTAAACTTTTACTGAAGTGTGTGTAAACAATAATGCTAAGAAACTGGTGCTAAGAGACAAGGTTAGCTTAAGAAGGTCACAGCACAGTGTTGAACCAAACAGAAATAAAAATAATCATAACAGAACTGTTCCAGCTACAAACAAAAACTTTTATTTCGAGAACTTTTTTTTATTTTTTGAAGATACAATGCAGACTAATTACGGAACGAGACCGAACCTAAATGTTTTAGAAGACTGTGAATATAATCATGTGTCCATGAACAGATTGAAAAGAGATTACAAATAAAGAAAGAATGAAAAAGCAGTTATATTCAAAATAATCTAATATTCTCATTGTTTAAGAGAGGAGGATAGGAGTTGAGGTTAATAGAGAAGTGGTCAGCGGGGGGGCGCTCGCACTAATGGTCCGCCGTACTGCGGCTCATTCTATCGGTCCACTTTAGAATGTGCTAGCTGGCCGAGTTAACTGAATATTCTTCATAATTGATTAACGGAAAATTAATTATTACATTCCCAACCATATTACTACCTTATCCATTAATAATGTACATTACTCTATTAATGTACTGTCTATAAGCAAACTATTGTGGAAAAATTATCACTGTTATTTCATGGAATTTATTTTTATCAAAAGTGTTATCTTTGAAGCCAGCATTCCATACTTCTTCTATTACATGTCTACAAGTATGTCATCAATATTTTGTAACTGTATTTAAAAATTACTTGCAATAAATTTCACACAACTGACTGTACCAACAACACAATAAGGATGTCATAAAGATTGTTTTAGATTTATGATAGAGAATATTGGATTCATTTAAAAAGTAACTCTTATGAGTTTAATAGGTTAAATTAAGTTTCAGTAAGTACGAAACATATTTACAAATTCTACTCCTGATACAAATTTGAAAAATAAAAATTTATAATAAGCAGAAAGAAAAACCTTGTACTTCTTTTTTTTAACATTATGAAGCAAAGGTTACCTACTGCATTAGAGTCATTGCTTAATTACTTGCACTAAGCAAAGAGTTTAGCGAGTACCCTTTTTAGCTTCCTGCACGTTGACTATGCGCAAAGTTAAGTTGTGAAAGCATGGAAAACAGTGAACTTCATTTCACCTAGTTAAATCATCGTAAACTTGCACCTAATTAAACATCTGATGAGAATTATGCAGATGTCTTTCACCGATTGAATTGCAAACGTTCTATTCATCAATAAATTTATCCCGAACAAATGTATTCGTATCACTTATCCTCCATTTAACATCTGTTTAAAAGAGAAGTTAGATTTTGCCACTAGTCGAGTGATGTGTCCATTTAGATTGGCAAGGAATGCAATAATTGATGATAGAATCCGTTCTTCTAGACTGGCCATCCACTGCTCCCAAACATGTAATTTGTCTGAACTCCACTAGTTCGAAGATTTAGAACATATTTGGCCTTTCTTAAACTTTGCCGATTCTTGGTCCAAACATCACGTTACCTAATTACTACTTTATTACTATATTGTATGTCAAATGGACATCCAACGTTGAGCAATTAAAACAGTTTGTAATTTTTCAAAAGAAAATGAACTTAACACCAAAACTTGAAAGTAATTACTATTTATTTAATTTTAACCTATTCGGATGGTATATCGATTAACTTTCAAATCCTTTTTTGGAATAGCTTTTTTATAAATTTTGTATACGTATTTTTAAAATTATCCTTTTTCGGTTGCAAATTCTGTATATTATTATTCCAAATTGTTTATTTTAATTGGATATTCGTCTCAACATTGTTTTTCACTTCTTTTTCTCATAGATTTTATTTCATTTACATGTTACAAACTGAGTATGAAATCGTGCCATTTTATCTGGTGCCTTGTTACTTTATAAAGTTCAACAAAGTGCCTTCAATATATGGTCACCATGTCTAATATTCGTTTAAAATTATACATAAAATGTGTTAATATTTAGCGTTATATACACATCTCGTGAGGTTCTATCTCCAAATTTAAATTTAAAAATAGAAAAATAAGATTATCAGCATTCAAATAATTAACAAGGTTTCACATGTAAGTTGCGATATGTAAAATAATTAATGGCTTAGAATATTAAACTCTCAATTTGAAGTTAGGTTGTTTAATTGACTTTTATTCATGAGATTTTTATTTAAAATTTAGTATAATTTCTTTTTATTCCTTTTTTATTATTTCAATTTGAAAACATTTGACAAATACATATTGTAAAACTTAAGTGCATAAATCTGTGAGAAATTTTATACATTAACAGAAATTAGATGAAATGTACTGCCCATTTAGCTGGTTAAATGTACTGATTCGTGTGAAATGAGTCTATAGAGCAGCGTTTCCCAACCTTTTTTGGCTCGCCCATCACATGGTAGTTCATCATGCTAAATTGTACCACTTCGTAAAAGTGATTGTATTTCCTGAAATTTGTTATTCCAAATATGTTATTTTATTATTATTATCATCTTTATTTGTATAATTTTAAAACCTCAAAAATTTAACCTTCAATATCCCGAATACTATTATCTCTAGAACATCGCAATTCGTACCAGTTATACACCTAACTTTTTTCTACATTTCGGTAAAGAAATCATAGAATTCGGATAAAGGCGAAAAGAGATATAAACGTTTGAAATTTGTAGGAATTTTAAAACCTCAAAAATTTAACCTTCAATATCCCGAATACTATTATCTCTAGAACATCGCAATTTGTACCAGTTATACAGCTAACTTTTTTCTACATTTCGGTAAAAAAATCATAGAATTCGGATAAAGGCGAAAAGAGATATAAACGTTTGAAATTTCACTGAATACGAATCGAATGTGAAAATGTCAAAAATTTAGTATTGAATATCTCATAAACTATTATCACTAGAACAAGGCAATTAATATTACTTATAAAGCTAACATTTCTCTACATTTCGGTAAAGAAATCATTAAAATCTGAAAAATAAGAAAAGAGATACATATAAACGTTTGAAATTTGTAGGAATTTGAAAACGGCAAAAATTAAATCTTGAATATCTTATGAATTGTTATCACTAGAACATTGCAATTAATATTACTTATTAAGCTAACATTTCTCTACATTTCGGTAAAGAAATCATTAAAATCTGAAAAATAAGAAAAGAGATACATATAAACGTTTGAAATTTGTAGGAATTTGAAAACGGCAAAAATTAAATCTTGAATATCTTATGAATTGTTATCACTAGAACATTGCAATTAATATTACTTATTAAGCTAACATTTCTCTACATTTCGGTAAAGAAATCATTAAAATCTGAAAAATAAGAAAAGAGATACATATAAACGTTTGAAATTTGTAGGAATTTGAAAACGGCAAAAATTAAATCTTGAATATCTTATGAATTGTTATCACTAGAACATTGCAATTAATATTACTTATTAAGCTAACATTTCTCTTCGTTTCGGTAAATGAATCTTCTTCTTTTTTTAAATTTTGTATGTCCGCTATTATTAATTATTTTTTGCGTACCACCAACCAGCAACTTGCGTATTACCAGTGGTACGTGTACCACAGGTTGAGAAACGCTGCTCTAGAGAGTTCCTTTTTCTTTTCCTTTTTTGGCATTGGCTTCCGCCATACAGCCAGCACCGTCTAGGTGCTTATCACTAGAATATCATTCACTCTCCATTCTTACTTATAAATACATTCGCTTCACACATTCATCCCTCTACTATATACAACTATTAACATAAACTACAACTAATGGATGGACGCAAACATAGAATTGACCTGTTCAATATATTTCTGGCTAGTTTGCTATTCTAAAGAGCTTTATCGCTTCTAAATTATTAGTTTCTTAATTTATAATCATCAGCGTTTACTTTTACTTATATCTGCGCACAGATTAACTCTAATTACATTCTTATTTATGAAATCAAACGTTACCACAAGTAACATAACTTAACAAAAAATCATAATGCTTAAAAAAAGATTTTAATACTTTGTTTCAGCAAATTTAAACACTGATTTAGCAAAGAAACATAGACATTGAGGAAAAAAAGTTTCTATTTACATTTAGAAATATAAATATGAGAAATAGACATCAGAATTATAATCAAACAGAATGAGGATGGCTGGAGAGTAGAAATGTGCGGGCGGTTGCCCTGGTTCTACGATCTGAGAAGCAGAAAACCAGTGAACAATCTCATGAATATAGAACGGTACTTTTGGTGAACGGTTTAAGCCAGCAGATAGCGATTTTATTTTGTGATTGTTTAATAATGGTCAATTGTAATGTTAGATAACATTTCTAACTTTTAGTTACTGTTTATAATTGGGCTGTTGGAAATAATAAATATTATTTAATTAAAGTAACATTAAAATCAGTGTTTCATGGCCGGCAATAAAGTATCTAACAGACATGAGTGCGTTTATATACACAGGCACAAACCTGCAATGTTCTTTGCGTCTCTCATTAAGGCAGGTATTTTCGAAAACTTGAATGGCCAGTTATAAATCTCTGATTTTTTTAATTTAATTTTTGTTTTTTTCATTTACTTGCCATCCACAGAAAATATATATGACCAGTGAATCAACTGGAGGAAAGAAGCTGCCCTCTGGCAACACTCTCGCGGGAGTTGGTCACTGTTACAGGACGTCACGAGTCCACCGGCGCCTCAATCGACGATTTGGACAATCTGGAAGCGAGCTGGAGGCAAGATTTTGGTCCAGAAGTTTGTGCAGAAAAGAAGAGAGTCGAAGGATTTTCGATATTTGGATTTTGATGCTTCAGTTCATTTTAAGTACCCAGGATCAATAGTAGTGCAGGATGGCTCCTCTAAGCAGGAAGTAGAGCGGAGAATCAGGGAGGGGAAAGAATTAATAGGACTATTGAACCCAGAAATATGGAGCGGAAATTTGCTACCCAGAACCAAGAGGCTGATCTGTACATCGATTCTCTAAGGTATCCCACTTTATGGCGCAGAGACATGGATTTTGAACAGAAGACAGTGCGAGAGACTCCTGGCAGTAAAAATGGATTTTTGGAGAAGATCTGCTGGATGTTCGAGGAGGGACAAAGTCCAGAGAAATGATTATAACAGGAAGAGGATGGGAGTGGAGAGGAACGTCTTGGAACTTAAGCACTCACGTGGTACGGATGTGAGTAAGGAGGATGGGTCCAGAAAGATTGCCTAAGGAGGTGATGGATAGCGAGGTGGATGGCTGAAGGAGGAGAGGAAGACCTAGAAGTAGATTGAGGGACTAGGTGGAGAAGATGATGGCAGGTTATGGTCTGACGGAGGAACTGGCAGAGGATCGTGTTGCTTAAAAAAAAGCAAAAAAACATTTACACTCGATGGCTGAAGGGAACCACGAGTTGTGGAAAACCGTAGGAAAAAAATGCTTCAGTTACAATTGAGATTTTAAGATCATTGTGAAGAGTAGCGTTAAAGACATAAAATGAAGCATCCATAATCTGACGAAGTATTTTCGATTGAAAGGACTGGATTTTTGTGAATTGGAATGTTTGGTTGAACGCCACAATTCAAGCCCGTAAGGTAAGCCCAGATCGGTTTGAGTACGCTGTTGTACGTTAGTCGTTTATGTTTTACTGGTAGCTTCGATTGTCTGCCAATAAGTCGTTATAGTAATTTGTTCCGTCGGTTAGGTTCAAGTCTTTTTAGTCTAGTGTGCGGGTTCTACGTTTAATCGTTTTTCGATGTACATCCCAAGGTAGCGAACTAAGTTAGCAGAAGGAAGAGGAATTAAGTTTAGAGTTATAGAAGGTCAAGAACACAGTGTAGAGAAGAGGTCCAGGAATGCTACCTTGAGGAACACCAGCCCCTGGAGGTCGGAATTGGGGCATTCTTTTCTTTTTAATTAATTGCACCCTTGGTGTGGCGCTGGCAAATATCCCTTTTAGTCTTACACAGTATAATATTATAAATAAAATAAATAAAAAATAAGAAAAGAATATCATGAATCAGTATTTACAACAATTTCATTCTCAATTGATTTTCTTCTCATCTAAAACATCTTCCCATATGTACTTGAATGGTGAATAATTTGTTTACTTGGCAAAATTTGAAAGCCGACAGTTAAAACTAAATTTATGTTTCCTTTTAAAGCGATTATAAAGTAATCAATAAAATACATATTTAATTGGAAACACTGTATACATTTGATTTGTTATAAATTTATTAAAATAATTGAAAACTTGATAAATAACTTTTATTATTTAAATCTGAATTAGAATTTGAAATAAATTTACATCTTAAATATTTTATTTCTTCGTTTTTACAACTAAATGTAAAATAGAAATAAATATCAATAAATTAATGGCAATGGTCTGGAAGGATCTGTCATTATGAAAAATATTCTTTATAAATCCATTACAAAAAAGGAGTGGAACAGATTCCAAGTGCTTCTCGAGCGGTTGAAATGAAATAAAAATAAAACTGAGGAATTGTAATTGGAATATCAATATGGCCACTTTATTGAGAGGAGAATCATTTTAATTATATTGAAAATTACTTCGTTCCCTAAATAAAGTAACAAAGTAATTGATATCAAACACTCATAAATATACTTTCACTTTAAACTTTCAGAGTGGTCCAAAAAATTGAAATAAATTCTATTCTAATATTATGTAGAGAAAGTACAGTTTAGATAGTGTAAATTAAATGACCCACTCGTAGGCTCTTTTCCGTTTATTAAATACTCTCTGAGCTACAACTATTCAAATAGAGGTAACTGTTTAAATATCACAAAAATTTATTATTTGTTCAATGAACAGTATATTTGTTTAATTCAATTGCTCACTATCTTATTTTGACGAGCTCAAAATTCCAAAAGTTTGTTAAAACTTAAATTTTATATTATTCATTTCGTGTTTCATTTCAGAACTAATCAGAAGTAGAAACGAAAAAAAAATTAACAAGAAATTAGGTTTCGGCCGTGATCTTAATCAATATCCTCAAACTCGACACAAGAATTTTCTGCTAACTTTGTAAACTAATTAACCTACCTAAATATCTGTTATTGTTATTACTTTTTCTGAGGAGAATTTCTTTTTAAAGTGGTTTTTCCAAACTACAATTTTTAGCATTCCTAAAAAATGCCTCTTCAAAAATCTTAAACATTCTCTACTTATTCAACATCGATTAATATTAAAAGCTATTATGACATTCCAAATTAGATGAATAGTGGTTAAACGTAGTGTTTGAGTTAACATAAGCCATTACTGTTTAAACATCATCACTTACGACTAGCTCATAAAGCTATCTAAAGTAAAGTGATTGGCTATTTTTTCAGGCGGGGCTTAACGTCCTACTACCAACTAGGTGTCGTGGACGGGGCATAAGCACATACTTTACTCTAAACAATTTTTTCAAACAAATAAAAAGTAGCTATATGCGGAATTCGAACTGGCGATCTCCTACTTACAAAGCCACGCGCTTAGCCACTATTTATTTGGCTACGAAGTCTTTATTGGGCATTAGCTTCTAAGGACAAAGCTACTAAATTTATCTTGATCTTATCGGCAATATTAATTGAAGGCCAATCACAAATATTCCACCAACTCAGAAAATCTGCAGCTTAAATTAAAAATCATTCATATTAATCCCACAATAAATACATTATCTCACTCTAAACAAATAGCACAGGCGCGTACTCACAAACACACATATTTACTCACACTCTGATCAGCTTCCATATAATTATTTTGAGTGGGATTCTCAATATTCTTTACGCTCCATTAGACCTAATCCCATACTCAATCTAAAACCAGATGTCTAAACTAGCTCCATTAGAGATTAAAAGTTATTTAACCGTTATCCTGTATAGACAGAGAAAATGTCGCCAGTTCTTTGCGAACGTCCAAAATCTTAAAAAATATAATTTAAAAAAAAAAGAAAGTGAAATAGACTCTCGAAATTGTTGAAGAACTTTTCTCTCTTCAGCCAGTCTTCACAAATTGGTAATAGGCACAGCTCTAATCTGTAAGCACATAGGATTTAACAAAGCTCTCAATCGATCTACCAAGATCTAGTTTTAGTATCAAAAGTTAAATAATACCCATTATATAATATAAATAATTTTAACAGTGCTCTGTTTTTGAATTTTAGATTTTCCTCTGACTGTTTTACAATTCCATACTAAAACCCGCCTGGACGTAGGTATTGAACTGTGGGGTTCAAAGAAAAGCTCCAATCTTCACAGAATTCAATCTCTTCAGTCTAAAATTCTCCGCACTATCGTTAACGCTCCAAATATAACTATCCACACAGTCCTAGAAATTCCGTTTGTAGGTCCAGGTTGCACGAACTTACTATAAAAGTTTTCATTAGAACTTGCACTCTTATTCCAATCCTCTTCTCCGCCATTTATCACCTCATCACCATCCAGATCATCCTCCCAGACGATTAAAACGTCCAGTGGCCTCGCGATTTTCTCTCTTCTGAAGAGAGTAGCTAATCCAGGAGATGACTTAGGGAGTGTTATCGCTGGGTAACTTCACCCCTCAATTAGTGGGGTTGTAGTGGTGTCAGTTATTGTCATTGTTACTAATAGTGCATCTAGCGCTGGTGTAACTTGACAAATAAATTTTTTAAAAAAGAAGATTTTCCTCAAGTCGAGAATAATTTTTGATTATAGATATTTATCATTCTCTAATTTAAGAAATTAAGTTTTTTTAAATTACAATATTTTTTTGTAAATAGTTGATATTTTATTTTGGAAAACACCATTTTCTGAACTACTGGCAAGAAGATATGTGCTGTCAAATAAAATGAAATTGGATACTGTGGAACGAACTTCTCAAATAAAGCTATCAACATGTAGGTATACCTTTTCCCTTAATTCCAAATAATTAATGTCATCTTTAAAAAAAGGTTACGATTTGAAAAAAAAAAAAAAAAATTCTGAACAAATTAAGTTCAGTATGAATAGTGTAATTGAAATAAAGTGATGAGTTTTCAATTTTTTCAAAAAATGGCGTGTATAACGCCATTTAAACAGCAAAGAGAATTAGAGCGATAATGATTTAAAGTAAATACTAATAATTACAATGTTTCATATATAATGGGTAATGGAAAACTACTTTCGCTACTCTGTTACATATCTACTAAATTGGATAATTGTGTGGCGTGACGTTAGCAGGTATCTTTGACACTTCATACGTACTTTATAAAGTGAATAGTGCAGCGGTTTACTCGCTTTATCATTGTTATTATTAAATAATCACAATGCGATAATATTGCACATTATGATTGTAATGTAATTGAAGGTGTAAATACAATGTTTAATGTCTAGTATTGGAGATGAGGTGAGGTATTGGAGGGGAATGTTTGAACGGTATACAAGCAGGGGAAGTGCAGGGAATTTGAGACCGGTTTGGAGAAGGTGCATACAGTGGCGAAGCCGGTCGCAGAGGCTACTGTCCTCCAAGCACCTCTGTTCCATGGGTCAAGGCTAGTTCGGCCACAATTCTTCCAATCCGGCAATACTGCCACTGGCTGCGAACGCAAACATAACCCCAGTAAGTGCGCAAATTGTCAGCACTTCTTTACTGAAGTCAATTAAACAACTCATTTCTTCGGCCAGTTCTCTTGTTCTTTGGCCGACTAACATCATACTTATCTTTACTAGGAACTCAGCCGCAACAAATATACCACCATTTAAAATGGAATGCAAACACTATTTAGAGATTGCAATACCTCAAACAACTAGTACAACTTTACCATTATAGTTTCCTAGTACGGCGGCAACCTCTTTCATTTTTTAAAATAACGTATTTTAAACGCAAGCATAGAAAAAGTACCAGCTGAACTGAGGAAATATTTGAAAACTTCCTTTATTTGTACCATAAATAAATTTAAGTATAATTAAGATCAATTAATGGTTAATAGTTACTTAAATTTATGTTGAAGTAATTAGGAGTTCCAAAGGGAAATAAAAAAAATAGAATTTTCTACTCCATCTTCAGATGTATCCTTGCTAATAGTGCTGAGACCTAGTCTACAATCCTGACGTTAGTGGAAGGATTAGTGGAGGTGTTTGCAAAATACAACGCGGGATAGAGGAGGAGGAATAGAGAAGGCCAAAAACGGTCCTCGCGAACTTCCCACTAAGAGCTGTCTTGACGATGATAAATGGTGATGCTTACTTGCAAAGCCATCTTCACCTAACTGGGTTTACAGACTCTTCACTTTGCACATTTTTCGAAAATGGGGAGGTTATAAAACGTTCAAAGCGATGAATGGAAGGATTCGCCATGAGCTGAGGTACGGATAAAAAGAAGAAAAAGAAATGGGATTAAGGATAGAAAAGAGAAAAGGAAAGAAGGAATGAATTTAGTATGATCACCTTAGAAGGATACCTCCCGAAGATAGCCAGAAACAGTAAGAGTCGCCCCAGGACAACTAATGTGTGAAGAGGAAATGGCTGCCAGAGACTTAAAGGCTTGAGTTGCCAACTTTGCAGGATTTGCAGAGAAGTTTTTTACTGTAGCACGAAAATCGCCATTTTGTAATTTTTAAAAATTTGTAGAAGGCGCGTCAGCATTTAAGGTTATTGGTAGGTACCCAGAGACTTTATCGGTTCATTCTTACAGACAGCTACCCATTTCCGGACAGTGAACATTAAAAAGCTCCTAAGAAAAGAAAATCCAAGGGATTTGAACCCGGGTCCTCGGCGGATGAATCCAGTACATTAACCACTGTACTAATCCCTTCCCCAGTAAAGTTAAATAAATTAATTTTTGTTAGCTTCACTTTTAAAATTTACCAAATCCCGCAAATATATCGCCATAACTTCTCTATGAGCGTATGTTACACAATGGAACCATGCAACGTTAGTAAACGTTTAAATAAAATTCAGATCTAAAAGGAAATTAAGATCTGAGATGACTTTCTTTCGGATTGTCCCGGGGAATCCCAAGCAATTTTAAAAGTTATTTATTCAATTTTAAAGTAAGTTATTTCTTTGTTAATATTTAAACTGAAATTAAATTGCAACTCAGCAAGCAAATAGTTTGACAGTTAATAGTAATAAGCAAAGTTTGAGAGACATTAACACGAGCAGTTTCAACTCGGATCACTATCTCAATTTAATAAACACCCTTTTTACTTATCTAATTCTCTATCTTGTTCGAACAGTGGCTGGAAAATGCGATTGATGTTTATAAACATTCATGACGTGTAAAATTCGTCAAAGTAATTTCTCTAATTGGGTTAATTCAATATTGGTAAGCGACATTTGATATTATATCAGACTTCTCCAAAGGAAGTGTCTCGACGGTACAGAATATGACGAGTTGCCGGTCAATATTGTACAGGGAGATCAAGGTTCAAATATACTTAGAAACTAGCTGTACAAGTTCGGATCTCTGGTCGAGACAAATTGAGTTCTGGTCTTCTAACTTAAAGTTGAATGCCCTCGATTAAAAAATGGAGATGCAGGAAACGCGCATTATACTTGTGATAGCTTTTAGCTCACTCCTATGTTAAATTTTTC
Source organism: Rhodnius prolixus (assembly GCF_049639745.1). Lineage (NCBI taxonomy): Eukaryota > Metazoa > Arthropoda > Insecta > Hemiptera > Reduviidae > Rhodnius > Rhodnius prolixus. The sequence continues at coordinate 22,786,348 of NW_027411592.1, forward strand.
CTCCTAAAGAGCTTCACTTCTAAAGAACTTTCATGAATATAAGTAATAAAAAGGTAGTTAAAGAAAATTGTACGCAATAAAATAATAATAAGGCTTAAATTGGTGTAGAAAAGCTACAATTGCCCAATTTTTATGCATGATAGGCGATATTGTCGTGTTATATTAGTAGCAGATGATCGAAGTAAACAACTTTGAGTTGTAAATCTACAAGAAAATGTTGGCTTTAATAAGAGATAAATCAACCCGCTTTTTTACTACTTTTTCATTTAACTTTTTAAATACCCAAAAAATAGCCCATAAAAAGATGCATTGTTTCATATAATGTGTCAGATTATTTAATATGATTATAAAATCACTACAATCTCCAATATATTATAATAATGATTAATTCAACAAATGATTAACATATATTATTATTGTGGGCGTCTATTGTGATACAATATGATAAAAATAACAAATAAAAAAAAATGTTTCTAAAGATTGTGCACCGTATTGTACGGACAAATCATAATATTTACTGTGATCTTTTAAACCGATAAGGCGATATTGATAGGCAATCTTTTAAACATCGCCTATAACACGGATTAGTTGAATATTTAATGGTATGATGGGCTATAGAACTTAAGTTTAAGCGAGGTTATCGTTTTATAGAAATTATAAATAACCATAAGGTGATTGTTTTGTATGGGCGATGGCTTTTTTTATTTTTTTTTAAATCTAAAGAGCGCTAAAATGAAGTTATGTTGGTTTTATGGCTCACTGAAATTTGGAGATCATTTTTTTGTAAATTTTGAAAATTTGTACGTATAAAATTTGTTTTACACGAATAAAACTTCTTTAAAGGCAGTTATTTAATCTGATGCCGATTTAATTATACAGAATTATTTCTAATTATTATTTATTTAATAATTTTTTTTATTTATTTACAACCTGTACATATACATATACATCAGTAAATGTGTTCTTAATTGAGTTATGCACAGATTGTAGGCTGAATCCTGGTGGATCCAGCGCCACAATCGGCAAGGCATGTGGAGAGGGGCCAGCCAATGCTGGAACTCTCTAGAGTTTGTAAGGAAGTTTAGGAAATTGATAAAAGGTCGCGGGGCCAACGTCCTTTTAAGCGTCGCGGAGGACTGTCGGGATGGGCTGTTGTGGATAAGGTTTGTGCTGTTGGATGTATGGTTAGGCTATTATGGAAATTAAGGAAGCCGAGAATGGATTAGGTCATTGACAAAAGGGGATATTGAGGTCTGTTTGAAGGGTTAAATTGGATACATAATAAGGGAGCGTTGACGATATGCCGAAGGACTTTAGATTGAAAGGATTGGATTCTTTGGATGTTGGAAGGTTTCGCAGAGCGCCATAGGTCCAGATGGGTCTTAGTAGTGTTATTGTATAGAGTCAGTTTGTTCTGAACATTCATGGCTGGTCTCTGCCCTAGCAGTCTTCGTAGTTGTCCGTACAGTCTATTGAGTTCTTGCCTTTTCAGGGGTGGGTTCCATGTAAGTCGACTGTCTAAATACAGTCCTAGGTAGCGTACTTGTGTAATTAATAATAAAAATCTTTTTGTTTTAAGTTCAGATGAGACAGCTTGCCCATTAGGAATCAATTCAAAATGATTATGGTTATAAAATCACGAGCGGTACTATTGTTTTGTAAAAATGCAGATTCTAGTTGCACCCTATCATATAATTGTCTTTAAAATTGAAGTTAGCATCAATTAAAATCGACGCTAATGGTCTAAATATCGATGCACCAAAAAACAAAAAGTAACAACTAAAATTCACGATGGTTATGACACACATAAAATGCGTATTTTGTTATACAAAAAAAAAATGCTATATATTTGGGAATGCTACTTCATTTAAGTTGGCCTCTCTGATTAATCTCATCTAAATAGTTGAACTTACTTAGCAAGTTCTCAATAGGAGGGATACTGGCCTTCAGAACCATGCACCTTCGCCAATCGTGCCCGAACGATGCCGTATTTTCCACTGTGCACTCACTGTTACCATCCCTAGGATAACGTCCGTTATTTGTTAGATTGGTCAGCTTTGAAGCTCTTAAGGAGTCGCCTCTCTGCAGGACTGGATTCACAGGCTGGTCCCAGTAATGTAAAGTAATCGCCTATGGATTCATGCGGGACTTAACGTCCTCCTAACAAACTAGTATCGTGGTCTGAGTGCGGAAGGTCATCATACTTTATTATTTAATAATTTCCTAAGAAATAAAAAGTATTTTACTAAACTAATAGGAACACGAACTGAGAATCTGTTCATACTAGTCCGCACTCAACCACTAAATCAAACTGTTTCCTGAAAGGTAAGATCTGTCCAAAAGTAAGGAGCTTGGATCGCTTTACTTATTTTTTTTATTTGTATACAGACATCAATATTGCAATAAATATTTTGCAAAAACTAGATGCAGAGTAACTGAAACAAAATAAATATTTATGGGATTTCATTAATATAGGAAGCTTTTTTCTTTAATTCGGGCTATTTTCGGATCATCCTCCTTCTTGATGTTCAGTTAATGGATACATCGGCATCCATTTCAAAGTTGTCTTCACATACTGTGCTGATTAAATCAGTCTGTTAGTTGTTCAATAACTTTTGACAAAGTCTCTACCCAAATACAGTAAACCAAGCAAAGTAGATAAAAATCTGAATTTTTCCAGAAACTAAAAACAGATGTAACGCATCGCAGCTGGAACTTGCGATTGGAAATGAAGATACAGAATAGAAATAGATCATTTTCACATAGGCAGTGATATCCTTGAATCACATTAAAGCACTTTCAGCTAGAAAGGTCAAACAGAAATGCTCAGCGGTCATGTAATAATTTGCATGTTTACGAAATGCTTGCCTCTGGCTTATAAACTCTATTTATTCCACTTCTTTTTTCTATTCCATTATTTTGTATAAAAAAATATGATTGATTGGATTAAACGGCTCATAAGTTTCTGAGTGTTTTTTTAAAAGGCGGAGTTTGAAGCCTTGATAAGATTTGATTCTGAGTTACTTGACTTACACTTCATATATTAGCGAAAAGTTTTGCTTACTTTGAATGGCTGTCAAATATCCACAGCATTTCAATCTTGATATTTTCTGGACAGTTTACTACCAGACAGTTAAACTAAACTTTTTATCCAAGTTTATTTTATTTCTGCAGGCTTGTGAGAAAAAAATGTTCAGACTCTCTTTTTGAGCAAAACTGTCCCCACTTCATGGATTCACTTCTGATCTAATAAATATCACTAATTTCTGCTACTTATTGAACGTAAGTAATCCTTTTTTTGATGAAATTAAAACTATTCGGTATAAGGGTTGATCGTCAAAAACTGCACGAAAAAGAGTAACGTTAAAAACACTCAACTTTAACCATATTTTTCTCTATTTCTATTAAAGATAAAATTCCCAAATTTTCTCTAAGATAAATAATCGAGAGTTATTTTTCGAAAGTAATTTTTCCCAACACCGCAGTTTTAATAGATTTTGAGAAAAACGTTGCCAAAAATGAATAAAAAATGGCGTTTTTAGGTATTACTCTTATTCTTTTGGTTGTTCTTATTGTTGTTGTTATCTTTATTGTAAATAATTACCGCCCTAAACGCGTGAACCAATATTCAAGGGTTAAGATCCCTTAAATAGGATGGAGAAGAATCGAATTACAATGTTAAAAAATACAGGGGTTCCTAGAGCGAAGGAATCCCTGGGGCAGGCTATCATTCAGGATGGTTTTAAAATACAGAGGACCTGAGTAGTTTACCTATTAGACAACTGAGAAGAGAGACCAACGATGAGATTTATGAAAAATCCCGGAGGTAGGGAAGAATTTGAGCTCCTTAGTGTTAGTGAACGTCTGCAAAAATAAGTGGAGATAGTTTTTGGCGAAAGCACAATAACATCAACTTTTTTTTTGTAAAAAGCAAAAAAATTAATATTCAAAACTAAGCAAGTAATAAAAACAAAGCTCATTGTTAGCAAGTCACGAACATATAAAAATAAAGCGTTGGAAAAAGTTTTGAGAAGTCCTTTTTATTTCACAAACAGTATCTGCTACTTAAAAACCGTAGTGGTTGAAGTTTTCACTTATGTAAACACAACAAACATGAAACATGAAACTTAACACTTGAAACATAACAGCTCCACGGTGAAGAGAAACAAGATTTCAACACTACATGAAATTATTCATTAAAATATGTATATAGGTATATATATATATATAACTATTTGGTTACAACATCAAATTCTACACTACAAACATTCAACTACAAAATGTAGTTTATATTATTATTCTGAAAACATGGAAATTAATGGTGAAAAATGAAAACAAACAGCACTTTCACACAAACGTATCTCTCGCTGGTTCATGTGAAGATACTGAAAGCCAGAGTTCCCTAGTTCGGAGGCTGCCCCCACAATGGGATATGGACCCTTACAATACGTGACCCCCATACATTCTTACTTACATGACACAAACGTTTTACGTGATCTGAATGTTTCAAAAGAAACAGAAAATTATGACAGTTTTGGATAAAAATATTTTTTACTTGAGGTTCATAAACAAAAGTAAAAAAATTGCATTGAAAGCAACTTATTTTATTTAAAACGATTATATCTATTATTTTCTTCAAAATTTTTGTAATAAAATATTGAGAAGGTGTAAATCTTGTATTCTCAAAATGAGGATCGCAGCTCAGATCAGGTTAGCGGAGGTGAAAAGCTTACATTTCCCAAAATGGAAATAAATGTTATTCAACTATTCAAGTTTATGTTCATTATATAAATTTATATAACCTAATAAAAGAAAAGATATTTTTTAGCATTTTTATGTTTACTGCCGAATTTGCTGAGTGCATATTATTGTACATCTCAGTAGCAGGTCAAGGCAAGAGGCACGACTCTCCAAGAACCTGCCGGTAACTAGTCGCTGGACCTTATCCGGACCAGGCTAGGTCCCATGCCGATCCACTATCGCTCAGGGCACGACTGGGTTCTCACCAGTTCCTAGGCAGGTAATGGCTGATGGAGCAGGAATGGGTCTAATGATTCAGAATGATTGGTACTGTTCCGCCATTACGGAAATTAAATTTGAATTTCCCGGGCATGTGGCAATCCTGTTCAATCGTTTATTAAAAATAATAAGGCTGGCCGTGAGCACAGTAAGGGTGGGAGTCAAGCCCTATATTTCCTTTCTGCATCATAACAGTTCAGTTAAAGTTGGGTTCAAGCTAGCGAACAGTTTACGTTTAATTGTTAGTACCACCATATGGTAAGGTGTTTGTCTACAATATAGTATGACCATACTTTAAATTTGAACTCACAATTCCTTGAGGCGCCAGTTTGATTTATTTCAGCCAACCCCTACTTTATTAGTTGCAACATATTTCGCAAGATGCCTGCTTTGATCTCGTTTCAACCACTCTTGGGTTTATAAACTCATGATAACTTACTTATGTTGCAGTGCTGAATGGAAAGCCTAATCGCCAGCTAAGTGTAAAGGTTCCCGGCTAAATCCTTGAGCTCCTTTTGGTTCCTCATCCTTCCAGAGTCGCCTAATCCTACAGCTTAAGGTTAGCCTTCAATTTATTCTATATTAATGCTAGTCTATAATTTGAAATCTGATAAAATTTAAAATCTCTCCAATTATATAAATTATATCTTGATTTATACAAGTTATTCTCCAAAATCCTCCAGGATGGAATAGTACTGAATCAACCCCCTCCCAGTTGCAACAAAATTGATTTTACAATCAACTTAATTTGAATTTCTATATTTCTATTGTGCTACTGCATTTTTTCCTTTCATTCCACAATAATTCTTTATCTTTTTTATAAAAAATATCATACTAGCACTTTCATCAGTAATGCAAATATGCAATAATACGTATAGATTTGTATAACATAGATCTGTAGATATATCTATATTATGCTGAGTAGTGTAATAATATCAAGGATCCTTGATTGTATAAACAAATTCCAAGAAGTTGTCGTTGGATAGCGACACTTTATATCCAGCCTCTACACCGCAAGGTAGATGAGGTGTAATTCTAATCTATACGAATATGAAGAGTAAAGGTCACTAATCTGAGGAATTTATTCTGCATCAAAGCTCCAGGAGTTACAGGAATGCAGCTTCAATTGTTTTTACAAACATTAAAAAGTGACTGCATGTTGCACTTAGTGCAAACAATTACCGCAGAAGTGCAAGGAAGAAAGGCAGGCACTTCTCTGATTTTCATCTTCTAGAAAATTTATATCCATCCACCTTAATGTATGTAGACACCAATTGTATGCACTGTTTATTATTCTAAGACGTAAAGCTAGAAAATAAATTATCGACAATATATCGTCCCGACAGAAACATGATAGCAATGTGGTTGCCATTATGCTGCACATAGGTAACTCTTTTTTCGCTTAGAAGACCATACAATGTTCATAAAATTTGAATAAAGTTTTCAACATAGAGTGCAACATCTGTCATAACTGACGTAACTAGATTGCATATTGCATTAGTGATGAAAATGCTAATATGATATATTTTTTTTTTCTAAGCAATAAAGAATTATTGTGGTATGAAAGGAAAAAATTCAGTAAAACAATAGAAATATAGAAATTCAAATATGAAATTCAATAAGGCAATAAATCAACAGTCTTGTTTAACTGTTTTATAGTGTGCTAAAGTAGACTTACACAGAAACAACAAAATAAATAAACATGAAACTAGTAACTAAGAGTCAGCCATTTTAGTAAGAATGTAAATTTGTTTATGACCACATTCTCTTCCAATAGTCTCTTTCTCCTCGAAACTAGTATAATCATGTGGTTTTTCGATTCTGATTTTTCGGCGGAAATATTAGGTGTCACCTTAGTTCGAAAAATGAAGGTTTTCCAAATTAGTAAGTGTTCATGTTTTCAACTTTATTCAAACACGAAAATTCCGAGAAAGTTCAAATTTGATATTTCGCTTGAGGCGCCGCGAGAAGTTGGGGCAATAAGATCTTGGTGAAAATTGATCAACCGAACTACCACTTCATTGAGAGGATTTTCCAGGTTTTCGCTTTTTAATTTCGAAAATGGTTCCATAAAGGCAACATATATAACATTGAAGTTCATTATGTTTTGGTAAAGTTTAAGTTGAAATAAAATTTAGTAAAATGTGATAAAGAAAACAAAAATCGTGTCTACATTAGATATTTTTACTACGTATCTCGTACTCGTCGCCATATGGAATGTTACAAACAAGCTGATTTAATCTTGATTTTTCACGAAAATACAGTTTTATGGAGAAATAAAAATACTTCTTAGAAGTGAGAATATCAGTAAAAAGGCTAGTCGCAGAAAGTTTCAAACGTGGTAGAAGACAGGCCACACCTACCACTTAGGCGGAATGAATGTTGAACATTATTGGCGTAGAAGGCACTGGACTCTTGAGGAGTATGAAACTACCAGAAATCCTGGGCAAAAAATCCGGCCTGGGCGATATAATCTCATTCCACCTCACTACGCTTACAAAACGGTTACTTAAGTTTAGCGCTAACAAACTGAAGCCGATCTTGAGAGCCGCTGTTCTCGCCAAATGTTGCTCCTGGGCTGATTTGAGAGAACCCAATAGGTCGACAAATGCTTTAAGTTCGACTTCGGTGAACTTTGCCGGATTAGATTTTTCATGACTTGTATTATAGCAAATTAAAACGTTGCAGTTTGCTACTGACCGTTGTGTAGAAGAGAAATATTCTGAATTAAAGCAATTTTATAGTGCTTAATCTAAAATTAACTTATATCTTTCTCTGGCTGATTCGCTTGGCACAAGAGGCCAAAATAAATAAATTAAATAAAAATTTAAATGTATCAGTACCTCGGAGGTATACAACGCTAAGTCCATTTTTTCAAAATTTCTTTTTTTAATGTTTCTAATACAAAATTATTGTTTTTTATTACACAACCATCTATTAACGTGCATCTATGTTACTTATTATCACCAAAGATTTAAGCAAAATATCTCCCGTGGACTTATAAGTAAGAAAAAACCGCGAAAAAACTCTTTCATTTGCTCTCCTGTAAAAAATTTAAAATGTGACATAGTGTTGTAGACCTCCGAGGTACTGATATTACGAATTGATTAATTTTACAATCCAAGAATTCTTTTGCTTAGTTCTTGAATAACTGGTAAAACAGTTGTTCATCTTTTCTGTTTTAATCATTTTTACAGGGACGTTTTGACCCTTTAAAGTCAACATCAGCCGAACAACTAATCACTTAAAAATGCGCATCTGATAAAAAGTGTATTCGAAGACTTTAGTAAAAAGAATACTGAGATACTAAAATTAATCACCGAGTGAGCAAAAAGTTTGTAAAACAGGAACATTGAGGAAACAATTAGTGGAATCTTGGGAAGTCTACGTAGTTTTTAAAATATTGTTGAAAAGATTCATAAATTCATGTAAGTTCAGGTTTTACTATCGGTAAGTTTACTGTTTTAATTGCTACAAAAGGAAGTAGGTTATGGTCAGATGTTCAAAATTTTATGGTTAGAGACCCATTTTTCGAAAACCACGTTTTGTTTGTTAAGTGAACTAACTGTTTGGTAAGTTTTGGTTAAGCAGCGACGATAAGTTACTTTATTTTCCTTATGAAGACCAAAGCATTTTTATAATTTTAACAGTCATCAGAATATTTGAAAATATCTGATAAAAAAAACTGTATGTGTTTAAGGGAAGCTATAATGAACTTTTTATTAAAAAAGTGTCTTTAATGGAATTATAAATAAGACCTTTGATTTTTGTTTCAGACTAATGTGTAAATGCTTGACATTAAACAGATTCTTTACGCGTCATGAATAAATACATGAATACCCTCGTCGAATACGAGAATCAATCATCTTAAATGTGGTTGTAAAGTGTAAAAAAGAATACTTTAAAACAATGTGATTGTTTTTGTTTGTTTCTTGGCAATAATAAGAGATACAGCATCCAGTTAGTGCAACCACGTTTTCATCCTTCTCACGACTTAAGCAGTACAGCACGTCTTGTGACGCAACACTGATCTGTTACTCCAATCCATCAGTTGGTACACTAATAAGTTCAAGGTAAGTCCATTGCGAGAAAAATATTATTACTATTATTGATTTTTTTAATAGAACTATTGTCTTTTTGAATCCAGTTATCTGACCAGTCTGCAGATTCCCAAACTTTTTTCATCTACTCCCCCCTTTTTCAAAAACCAAAATTACTAGCCGTTCCCCTGCAAATATAGATTTTTTGTGCATCTTGAAACTCTATGAAATAACAACTAAATAATGTCTCGACATAGAACTGCATTCTTAAAACAAGATCGCCTAATGATAAAAAGGAAATATTCATTGCGCATAACCAAATTAAAAATTAGTTTAGTGAGAAGGACGAATTTTGTACAGATTTTCAATTTCTCAAAGCAATTTTAGAGATTTTGCGTAAATTTTAACGCCAAAAAAGAATTCAAAATGTATCTAGGCATTTTCATTTTTATATCTTCATATATTTGATTGAAGATTAATGGAATACATCCAAATGTTGGTAATGTGCAAAACTTTTTCATCTTTAATGAGGAAACTGCCTAAATTCTATTCGTCCTAAAGTTTGTTTATACAGAAAAAGTTTTCTCATAAAAGCAGAAATATCACTTTTTTGTTTCGATTAATTCATTACTTCAACTTGAGGCTGCAGATTTATTTTATATGTTTGTTAAATAAGTTATAATTTTTTGAGTTGACCAAAGTAAGTTTGTAAAGCATCGAATTTGAATTAGTACTAAATTAATATTGATGACCAACAGACATCAAATAAGCCACAAACTAATGACTTCTGTTATACGACAAATTTGCTTTTGATTTTGTTGACAGATTTCAGTGGCTTACTGAAATAATTTCTTTTCACTAAGATTTCAAAGCATTTCCATTTTATAGAACGTCTTCTGATTAAACCTGAGCCTACCACCGTCCCCTGAGTCGTTTAATAGCCCCGCCCAGTTTTAGGGTTAAATGTAGGGAACAAATTCTCACTTTTCCACTTTTCTCTTTAACAGACTATCACTGATGGACTGAACTTTGAAACTGCACATATTATGCAGATGTTCATCTTTACACAAACCTGAAATTAATTAATCAAACAAACTTTCACAAAATACAAAACTTGTGTGAATTATTCTTTAGTAACTTCGTTTGGTTTCTCTTTATTATTCTCTATATCATTTGTTCCTCCCATGCACTTGATTTATGATGTTGAACGTGCGCAATTTCCTAATAAATAATTCCTAATGTAAGGCTTTAATCCAGAAAAGAAACTTCTTTCTTCAGATAATTTAATCTACTTAATTTTTCTCTAAGAAATACTTTAAATGTGACCAGTATTTAAAAGTTATCATTATAAATTAAAGATGCTGCCTAAATAAAGTTTTTAATTTTCGAACTTTTTAGTTTCAGAAATCAAATATAGTTAGAGTAATGGATGCACAAGTTTAAAGAGAACAGATTGACATTTTCCTCTTAAAGCAGTTCTATCATGAGAAATTTAACAATGATTAAAAATATTCAACTATTGAATTAATAGAAGCAATCAGGTTCTAAATGATAGCGTATTGAGTGAAGACATGTTCTTATGAAGGTAATTTAAAGGATTTAGAAAGTTCTAGAGCTTACTAAAGTTTAAAAGCAGTAAGAGATAAGTAGTGAGGCTATAATGATAGAACTAGTTCTTGGTGTTCAAGGTCGCTGCCAATCTTCTTTCCTTTTCTCTAACTCTTGTTAGAGTGGCTGGTGTGCTTAACGGGTTCACAGCCAACTTCCAGAACCTTACAAAGAAACTATACAACTGTAATACCACGAATGCAGATCATTTTGTTGGTCATTTTGTGTAAATTAAACGACTCCCTTGTTTTTACGATGATATTGCTCAAGTATGCGAATTGCACGAATGCGATTGTAAAATTGGATGCAAGGTTTGATTAGAATAATCTATCTATATAAAATACAGAATGGGTATTTAATTGAATAATTTCAGAGCACTCAAACTATTAGTCTAAATAAATTATTTATGATTAAATTATTAATGTTAAATAAATCTAAAGTTGATAAAATAGATGCATTTATTTTGCGTTCTAGTGCATCTAGTATGGAATCGTAGCGGTCGTTTAATCAAAAAATTACCGAAGAATAGTTATTATTGCGTGAAAGGTATTTAATTAAATGATTGGAGTAAAGTATTACTTATTTAACTGCTAATGTTTTATAAATATTTACTTTTCAAAAAAGAAAGTTTTTATTTTATGAATTTTTATTTATTTATTAAGAAAAAAAAAATATTTTCAATTCAATATCCAGATATGATGCAAAAGATATTACAGGGGGGGCCTGCCCAACTCAATTCCCAGAGGTGCCCTTAAACAAATTTTAAGGAAACAATTTAAGGTTACAAATAAAAAATTAAAGATCTAAATATGCCATTAGTAAACCATGTTAAAGAAAATTTTTGAGTAAGTCTCAAAAAATCCTTGCTGTAATATGGTCGATTTAGATCAAAACCTTATGGTCGCGATCCCAAACACCTAGGCATCAAATTTGAACGCACTGTGATTTTCTGTTTTTGTGTTACGGTGGGCGGTTCCCGGCTATCTTTAAAGTTACTCTTAAGGTTTGATTTTTGTTTTTGAAGATAATAATGGCTTTCTCTTGGAAGCAGGTAACAATTACATACAACCGTTATACAGATTAACTTCATTTTGAAATTAGTTTAACATATATTTTTTTAATTTATTTTATGGAATGAAAAGTTGAAAAATTAAAAACAATAATTATTTACTAAACGATAGTAACTATGGTAACGCTTTTCTTAGCGTAAGTATAATCTTCTGTAAACGATCGAAGTAGAGCTCAAATTTACGTGAAATAACTCTCCGATTAAAATAAGAAAAGAAATTGCAAAGATGAAGAAATTCCACCGTTTTCGGTTGTTTTTAGGGATCTTAGAACTTCATTTCGTAAACTTCTTAAAGGTAAGATATTGGCTCATTTTTTTCTTAAGGTTTTATTCCACTTCCAAATTTTTTTTTAATTTTTATTTTTTGAACCAGTTAAAAGATTAGTTGATGTCTGTATGTCGGTGATGGTTTTGTTAAAATCTGTGTGGTCGTCTTTTATTAATGACATTGTGACGTAAATAGGTAACATCGTTCTACTAGGTTTAGGTCTGTCCATAGAGTAGAAATTGAAGAGTATAGGACTTATTGCTTCCTGAGGCAGGCTCGCGAGAATTGTCAAGTGCTGTTAATGTTATTGAATCATACCCAGAAAGGTAGGTCTTGTAAAAAGGATCTTATGTTTTGATTAATGTAATTAAGAGCGTAAGTCCACCTAATTTTGTAAAGTAGTTGTGCGTGTCAGAATCGTAAAATATATCAGCTGAATCAAGAAATATAGTTGCTGTGTACTTTCTACTTTATTCATGATATGTTCAGTTACCCGCTTAACTTGATGTTATTGATAAATGCGAAAAATAAATAATAAATGCGTAAATGTTTGATGAGATTGTATTTAGTGAGAGTCAGTCAAGTTATGTAATAGTTGTAACCAGATAAAGTTGTCCAACCCTAATTATTTAATTTAATACATAAATATCCACTGCTTGAATTACAAGTGATTGTCATCAGGAGCACTTTATGTCGGTTATATTACTCTTATAACGTTTTCGTTTTTTAACTTTGTCTCACCCTTCCTATGAAGAAGTAATAAAATCGTGCAAATTTTCGATATGCCAGAAATGAATAATTTTCGGATCTTATTATAACGGAAATAGTTGGTACAAATCCTTCTATGTGAACATCTGTTTCTTTGTACAAGTGCTGAAATAAAATTAGTCCTACTTCACAAAAAATAACTATTATTCCCAATTTTCTGTTCACCCTTAATTATTAGTATGTTAATATTCGTATTTGTTAATTAATATTTGACACATCTGCGAAGTTGTTTTTACTGATCAACTTCAATTTAATAGCTCCCAATGATGAAAGAATGTGCTGTGCAGTTCAATAAATTTTTTTAAAAAAAGTTTAAATTTGTGATAAAATAAGTTCTGGTGTCCGCGGATTGTCTAATACCTTACATCTAACCTTAGGATATATTATTTCCTTGGCGATTGCATGTTAGGTCACTTCACTTCCTCTAATCTGCCAAGTTTGATGGGGGGCGCAGGCTTTCCCAATGTAGAAATAACTTTCTCTCAATTTTATAATCACCATGTCCAGAAATATAAAGCAGCAATTTGAAAACAACTAAAATGAATAATGTATAAAACTGACATAACTCGATGCCATAAACACTAAGCAATAACGCTGGTATAAAAAAAAATGTATGATAACAAATAACTACAAATATAAAGCAGAATAATTAGTACAAGAAAAAACAAACCACCAGATAATAAATATTTCGTTTGAATGTTTTGTTTATCATCTTTTATCATACTCATCTACAGAATTATTTTAATTAAGTTTAGGCTATATCTAAAACATTATAAATTGTCATAATTCGAACAACAAGAGATGCTGTGGTTAACAAGAGATTTCACTTTTTGGATGGAAACAACATTTTAGTAATTATCTAAATTTTCAGTTCTTATTTTTATTTATCTACTTTTAACCTACAACAATTTTTTGAAAAAATTATGGTGGCTAATAAATATGACTAGTTTATAGCTGAGAATTTCACTATAGACAGTTTATAAAAGAAGACACTGTCGCCTATATCGTCGTGGGAGATTAATTGGAAAGTGTGATGAGGTAATTTGGTGAATCTAAGGATTATGATGATGTTTGAGGAGGGAGTGAAATTAGTTATAACGCATTCGGATTAGGTCATTGATGAAAGGAATCAGAACTTCTACAATAATTGCGGTTTTTCACCTTATTTTGTGGACTAAAATTGGTACTTTTTCCTAAATTTGTTACCAAATATTGGCCGAAATGCTGCAAAGTTACAGGAGCCTATTGAGAGCTGAACATCAATAATTGGCACCTTTTTTTAAAAATTTTTTGTTTTACAGTCATACATACACAACTTCATGAACTTTTTCGTGAATAATTTTTAACGTTAATATTGAACTTTTCTGATTATAGTTCTTTCTTTGGTTTAAGTGTTTTTCGCAGCAAAAGTTCAAGTTGAATAAATACTTCATTAATCTTAAAAATAAAAGTATAACATAAACCCAAACTTTTTAAAAACAAAAGTTGACTTCTATCTACCCTTGCTTTTTATTTTAAGTAATTGTTAACAGATTTGTTCACCAATTTCTAAAAAAAAAAGATGAAATAAACTAGACTGAAATCAACTTTAAAGAACCAATACCCCGCTTATAACAAGATAGTCGCTTGCTTTATATAGTCAATTTTGATTCAAATTAGAATATTGTTTGCTTTAACAGCATACAAAGAAGTAATGCTGATTATAGCCATTTTGGGCTAACAATTATTTCTTCTTCATCTTAACAGTGAAGTATACAAATTTAAAGGTAATTTACAGGATTATTTTACTTTGCATTAAACTAATAATAATATTAACAGTAATGCAATTCAATAAAATGACCTTTAACTAAAAATATAACAAACCAATAGTAAATAGAAAAATTTGTCACTGCCCACTCAGTGACCCTTCTCCTAAGAATCGTTCGCTATGTAAACTATAGGTTTATGCCCACGTTGAATCTTGAATGCGTCCAGTGCACTCTATAGGCTGTAGGTGGGTACTGTTGGCAGTGCAATAATGTAACAATGATTTGACTATCTGGTCCCAAATATGGCCTTACATAAATAGTAATTTGTGGATATACTTCTTTTCCAAAAAATAAAAGTAAATAAATAAATAAAAAAATTCTATAACTACATCCCAATTTTCATTTCTTTTTAAACCAATATTTCACTTTTACTCACTTATTGTTTACTGACAGAAAACACCACCATTCTTTTATGAAACACAAAGTATAATAAATTTTCTTTCATTCAAATTGTTCCAACTTCTAACAAGTTATACATTTTGAGTAATGACTTTTGATAGTTCTATGTTTAGCATTCTAGAAATTTAAGAACTAGAAAGAAAGGTTCTTGGGATGTTAGTTTCATAAAAATCTGATGGGAAACTATAACATTTCTTTTTAAATTAACTAATAAATATTCACTTTTTTTTTTAAATTTTATTTTAAACGATGAGTATTATTCAGAACTAGTTATTGTCAGAAATGCCAGAATACAATTGTTTGTGTTTAGTGTTCACGGCTATCAATAAAAATTAATTTGTGATTTTAACTCTTAACTTTTGGTTCAGAGTTATCAAATACCAGAAGTTTGTTTTATTTTATTAATTTTTATTGAGTAATTGAATCTTTAAAGTGAGTAGCACCTTTTGTCAGCTTATTTTATTAAATGTTTTGAATTAGGTTTCTAATTATTAGGTTCTTAGAGATATTGTAGAGGTAGTGAGAACGTATGATGTACAGAAGAGGCACATAACCACCCTCTCTACAGCAGTATGTTCTTGGTATCTTTCAAATGAAAGATCATTGTATTCATATGAAGTTATAGAACTAAAGAGCGCAGATTGTTTAATGAAAATCAGGTGTCATTTTCTAACTAATCTCAACTAAATACTAAAATACTAATTATGGGTTTAGTAAAATGGTAAACTATCAGTAAACCGATTTTGAGCAAAACCTTGTCACGTCTGCTTGAAATTTCATTTTTCGTTTTTAAATCAGTTTGGACACGTACACACACGGGACGTATACGTTTTAAATCCGTTTTCGAACAAATTAGGTAAATAAGCAGTAAAAGTAATTAACATGGTTGCATTTTCGCTTGTTAAATTTTGTCTCAAAACTTCTCACAACTTTGGTTCTCAACTAAAAGTAGTTTTAAGTGTAATGCTAGCTTTTACAATTTTTTTTTTCTTCAGACCATTTCGTACGTGGTCATTGACAGAAACAGTACACACGGGAAGACCGTCTCGTAATCTAATATCCTTACATATAAAACATACTCTTCTATGTCAGTACGTAGCTAGCATTTCTTGTGTGACTTTTCACTTTGAATGCAATTCAGAGCAACGAGAGCAAAGTCATAAATCTTTAAAATTTAGTTAAAATAATTTTTAGAATTTGCTCTGTAATCTTCAAAGTTTTACTTATGCACATTTTTGGTAAATTCCTTTAGTTCTGAAACTAAATTCGTTTGTTAAGTTCTACACCCAGATATTCCGTGTCTAATATAACAGGGTTTATCACACGTCAACATAGAGAATTATTACAGCTTTAAACTTTAGAATCGAATCCTTTATTATAGGGTTGTTGGAAACATTTTTTTGGAAGGAAGAAACGTGTAAGTGATGTTTACTGGCCGAATGTGATTGAAGCATTATAGGCCCGCCGGCTGGTGGTGATCACATCTTTGAAAAAAATCAAAACTACCGAATTCTTCATACAAAACATATATATAAATATATGGATCGTGTAATCTTTTACCCATTGCAAAATGTATTACTTTTTTTTAAAGTCTGGAAAGAAAATAATTTAACGCATTTATATTTTCGGCCAACGTACAGTTGGTAAGATCACGCTAGACTGTGTAATGCGGTTAATAGCTTGCTACGCTGAGCCGCAATAAGAACGTTTTGGGAATTTATGTATTCAAATTTATATACTACGGAAAAAAAATCATTTGTACAGTAATTTACTTAGGCTTAAGTTAGAAGAATAAATAAGCGGGGATTGCTGTGCACGGTTCAACAAGAAGTGCTGATATTTTTACATCTACTTCTTTTAAAGGGAATTATTGTGATCAGTGCGGAACTGGTAGTTAGAGTTTCTGAAAATTTCCGTATTGATTACCCCGTTGTACATACTCGGAATTTAAACAATTCAACAATTTTAATTCTCACTGTTATTCAACTGGCGACAGTACCGTGCAATTAAGTGAAATAGTACGTTGTAGGAGAGCCAATCTCAATCCTTCTGGGACTCAACTGAATTTGCCACGAAAATTAATTTAATTATTATTAATTTATAATTTTCAAAGTAAAAACAAAAGATAATTTATCAAATTCAAAGACACCGCGGAAGTGTCTTTTTTAGAATATCACGGAAAACTGAAAAGCTATTCAGAAAATACGATCCGCCATTTTCTTTAATGTGGGATTATTGTTAATGATTTAATTTAACGCTCATAAATAATGGTAATTTAAAAATATAACCACTTTCTTCAGGTGTGGATTAACCTTATAACGAGTTAACAGTGCATCAAGTAAAGAAGTGGCTCCACATAAATTTTCTAAAGTAGAATTTACCATAGTCTATTGTCTGAAGATGTAAATCCGCAAATTTTGTCGCTGAAATAGAATTCCAAGAGAGGTCCACACATTGAATAATCCAACTCAAAGAGCAATGACGTCCTCCAATGGTCGTAAAATCGAAGGAAATCTAAATGTAAATATTACCGAAAGGGGATCACTCCTATAAGGACTAAAGATAAATGACGAGTTCCACTTTTTAATTACTCAATTTAGATACTTTTTTTTCTACCATTTCAAAAAATATTAACCAAATCCGAATTTTATTAATTGAAATTTCCCCTAAGTTTTAAGAGAAAATAAAAAGTATAAGATTTTCAAATATTACAGTGAAATTCTTTTATAATTCCCTAAAAAAGTTCAATTGAAGAATTTGGAACGAAACGGCTTCATTTAACATCAGTTTGATGTCTGACCAAAATCCATCTTTTAAGCAATAACAGTCAATTCTTCAACAATATTTTTGAATGAAAAGATTTAATTTTGTACAACTGATTGACAACAATCGACACTCCGTTCTAGTTGGTTACAGTTTTTTCAGTTATGTCTATCACTTATTCTGTTCTGTCAAAAAACTATGAGAAAATGTTTAGATAACAAATTTAGACTGATTTTATCTTTTATTTAAATTATTTTAAAATAAAATCCAGAAAGATCAAAAAAGGCAAATATCTAAGGGGTGAGGGAAGGAAATTGTATCAGTTTGATTTACTTACACTATTGTCACGAAACCAAGAGTTTTTTTGTTTTCTGCGATTACATCATTCGTTACAAAATCGTAGATTCCCTAGGGCTCAATATTAAATAGAAATGTCGTGTCGTTTGTTTTTGATAAAATCTTTAACGATAAAATGGATAAATTGTGGACATAAATTATCCTTAAGTAACTGACAATCCTTCAACTAAATATTGCTGTAACGATGGTAACATTGATACATAATGGCCAGTAAAATTGTTTTTTTATGACTGTTATGTACTGTTTAATTTGTGTAGCTATCGTGAATTATTATTCTAGGAAACATCGTGTACAACTAAATTATTAACATTTTATTACTTATATTATTTATTTATTTATTACTTTTTCTATAAAAAGATAACATTTGAAATGTATTTATAGATAACTAATTTTCTCCTTTATTGCTGAAATACGATTTTTTTAAAATAACTATTGTGTAATTTTGATTGTAGTATCTTTTCACTTAGTTTTTTGTTTACAGGAAATTTTATTTTGAAGGGTTTTGGGAGAATACCAACTGGTACTTTGGTCTGATAGAGTTTTGAGAATTTGTTTTCTAAAGAGAGAAGTTTGAGAAGACTATTGGATAGAATCGGCGAAGCTCGTGGATTGAACATGGCGATAGAATACCCTTGACGACAATCTTTTCCAAAACTGATACTCTAAAGAAGGAAGCTGCAAATTATTTCTAGAATTAATTAATTTATGGTAGAGGGTCAAGGTTCACCCGAATGATGTATTCGTCGAAAAACCAAACAGAGACCTTCGCAGCTGAAATCAAAAAGATTGCTACCAAAATATTTATAAAATACCAATAAAGAAATTCAACTAATATTTATGAATATGATGTGAATAAGGTTCAGGAGCTATACCAGCTGATGGTATAGCTTGTGAGACGGATGGAAGTCAGGTTACCAGAGAGGACATCAGCGGTCAATGCAGCCTCATATTTAAAATTCAAGTTACTTTAAATGTTGTCTAGTGAGCTACAATATTAGATCAGCAACAATAATGAAGGTAATTTTAGTTTTATTTAGAATATATTTGCTAATTTTTAATTACCTACCAACTAAATTTTTATTTAAACTGCAATAAAGTTAGACAAAGGAAAATAGACTGAGCGAGGGCGTGAGCACGTGTGGCTGGAAGGAGCTCTAGTTAGTGGATATCCAAGTTGCGAACAGAGGTCAGCCAATGCTGGCTCGGTTCAAGGTGATCTTCAACCGCCCGACTTCACTTCTCCCAGCTTGCATATATAGTTCTAATGTTGATCACATCCACAGATATGCATGTAGCCTTTATTGCAAAAGAGTACTTTATTACTAGTTGCAAGTTGTATAGTTTTCATTGCAAGTACATTTCCGGATATTCTTCGTTTATATACTTTCATTTAAACGTCTTTATTTTTAGATTGGCTGTAAGAAAAAGATTTGTTAAGATTTTAAATATTTAAAAAATTGTATTTCCGAAATTAATTTTGTTTAGCTGGATATCTATCGAAGAAGAAAAAGAACTATAACTTCCACGTTGACCCTTACACTCCATTTGCGAAACCAGTGTTATGAAAATGAAACTGGATGGATTTACGGGATTTGATTTATGGAATAGACTGGCCATATCATCTGCATACGAATAAATTGAAGTGTTGGGTTGTAGATGATGACCAGCCGTATAGAGGGGTAGAGAAGTGGAGCGAGAATACTCTCTCAAGAAACTCTTGCGAGGATTGAATAAATAAGAGAGGAGAAAGGCCTTGGATAGTTTGATAGAGGCGATCTGATTGGAGCACTTAAGGATAAAGTAATAGGTGCTGAGAAGTACATATTTGAGCTTAGCCAAAAGCTCTTGATGCCATACTTTGTCGAAAAATCAAGAGAGATGGCGATAGTATGTACCGGGTGAGCTTGGTGGATAGTAGAGGGACAGTTTCTGGTGGTAAGTATACTAGGCGGTGATAAGAGACGAATTTAGGAGCAGCATCTCAAGCACTTAATATGGAGTCTATAAATAAAATAAACATAAATAAGTTCATTTTAGGATTGTGGGCTAGCGTGTAACTTTAATATCCTTTCCGTTTGCCAATTAAATAAACTATGATTAAATGAACTTGACTTAAGTAGTAATACTAAATGTTCTGCAACTTGGTTTTAATACAGAGTCGAAGGCGAAGAAGGTGACCGCACCAATATGTAACAATGAAAGAACAAAATTGCATGACTGTGTTGCCATTATTTCGCCAAGTGCGGATAAAAATGAGATTGGACCAGCAGAAAGTAAAATGAAATGGCAATGCAGTTTCAGTTACATCCCACTTGTGTATTATTATAATTTATAGGCACGTACATAACCTCCCACTTTACAAAATGATTTAATATTAATAACGTATAATAAATAATACTATAGCAGTAATTATTCATAGTAAACAAATTGTTGAAATGCAGCTATAAGTAAAATGCTGCTGAGTTATAAAAGACGGAAAGGGGTATAAATTATGTTAATTATTTATAAGAGAGTATTTTTTTTAGCAAAATCAAAGTTATTGTAATTCATTAGGTCATTTACTTCAAATCTACTTTTCAAAAACTACATAAACCTTATTTCCGCAATACCGAACTAGTTAGAGCCGCTTAACTACCCAAACTTCCGCAAACTTTTTGGGCAACTACTAGCAGGCTGTTAAGTCTCCATGGCGACGGCGACTGTCTAAACGTGATCATCTGTTCTACGAAAAAATTTAACAAATATTGTCAATAAAAGCTAATTCCAACGAAAAATTTGCTCTGTTGTGGGACCTAAATCTGTTAGCAGAGAAATGGTTGTGCATGGGTATTTTCACATGGAATGCCTGTTCCAGTTGGAGCCTGACTTTTGGCCCTCCTTACACATTGTGTCACATACATTTTCTCTGGATGTAACGACCTCTGCCCACTACTTTAACCGGATGACTCTAGTATTTTATCATTACTTTTTTTTTTTTTTACTAAAAACACTGAGCAAGTCTTTGACTGAACTTGGCAGTGTAATAGCAGACATTAGAGATATGTTCTTCCTGAAATGCGCTGGTAACTTGTCTACTTGGATTCCCTGAAACTGACAGTACGCTGTGGCGGCTAGCTGGTCTAAGCAATCTGGTTACCCTGTAGTTTCTGGCCAGTTCTTTCTATGTAGCTGGATATAACTTCCCCTTTTAATGAACATTATTTCTATGTTTCCATAATTTAGACTAGTTAGCCTGTATGGGGTGCACTTTATGCCAGGTACCTGACTGGAAGTTGTGTCTATAATACGTTCCGTTATCTTATTAACTTTCTGGTTGTTAATTTAAGTTACGTCAAACATTCAACGCCCAGAGTTTTTTTAGCGTACTCCCAATCTCTGGACAGAGTCTCTCGTTATAAAACTGTCCATCACCGGGTAGTGAGCTATAAGAAGATTCTAGGAAGAAAAAAACTTCAGAGCCAGCAGCCGGATTCGAACCCAGAATCTTCACTTGGGAATCCAGTTCGCTAACCATTGTGCTTATCCCTTTCCTATAATAATATTCTCGACCTAACTGAATCTGCGATAAAAAAAAAAAAAAAAAGCAAATGAACAATCAATATCAATAAGAAATAGAACGTTTAATGAAATTCAAAAATTTTTTAGAAAAACCGATTGAAGGAGGGAAATTGGATTTGATAGCTGTCAATGAACTCATTTTGGAGAAAGAAAATTCATTTTTGAATTCATAAAAGGTTTTTGAGCTTACCTCATCATGATGACTACATTTAGTCAAACCCAATTATAATGCTGATAATCGGCAAGCCACATATTTTGGATACTAATATTTAGAACTCGAAAAATTCAAAAAGATACACATTTTAAAAATATTTACATGCAATTATTATTATTGCTAGGATTTTATTAATTTTAACAGTACTAAAGTTGTAAATTAAATAATTTTTGATGAATGTAAATAAAATAAAAAAAATCCTAATTAATTTGTGAACAATTAAACAAATATTTTTCCAATTAATTAATTTTTATAAAACGTCTATAAAATAAAAAGTTGATCAATTAGATTTCATTGCGAGTTGGCAAGCTGCCCTTGTTAACTTCTATTCGCCTGATACATCATATAGCGAGCTTCATAGATTTTCTGAGGCGATCGATGTCTCCTACTCTACAATGAGCAGAATACCACGCACACAACGGACGCGAGTTTGGTCGCCAGATTTAGTGATGCACGCCGCCCAGCAGGGCTTATCTTTCATTATCGCAATTATACTTCCACGATTTTAAATCTTAGTTTTGTTTGGCAATTTATCCGAAAATTTAATGTCTTACAATAGTGATTTATGATTCGCCAATTGTGACGTTATTTAGATCTGTCTTTACTTCATTTTAAATTAATAGTGATTAAGACAAAATAAAAATAATAGAAATATTCTGGTACGAACAATCTTACCCGACTTTTGCTAACTAAAATTTTCAAGATTTTCTTTTCACATAATATTATTCATACAAAAATTCAACTGTTTGTAAACCACTAAATTATGCTAAAATGACATTTTGGAGCAAAAGTTAACTCTGCATTACATCTTTAAAGCCAATTTCCACAGAAAACTAAAACCAAATAAATGTTGAAGATTTTCTTGTAAGTGATATCTCCATTAATCAAGATAAAACTAAAAAATCCGCCATTTTAGAAAAATTGATCTTGTGACACTATATTGGCACATTACGACATCGTAGTCTTTACATTCCCTAAAACAATTCTGTCCTTAATCACATTTACCAAAATATGTACGAAGTGCAAGACAAACTCTCCAAAGAACTTTATGAATCGATCTAAGAAGAAGGTTGGAAATCGGAAACTGGTCAGCAAAGAAGCGTGCTTTGACGTATACAAATCGTAAGTGCAAGTAAATCGATAATTTAAGCTAGAAGGAAAGAGATATTGTAAGGACGAAGTAACAAGGCCAGATACAGTTCAGTGGGCATAAGTACATGTTCGTCCTTGAGTCGCTACCCACCATTTCACATACAGGTATAGTTCTTGTTTAAACCACTTTCTCAGAAATCTCTCAACAACCAAATTACATTTTTAAAAATAAAATGCTGTTTTACTTTCCAAGAATAGCTGCTCATGACTAGTTTGATACCAGCTGTGCTATAGTTATATTACGCCTCGGTAATTTTCATTTTTTCTTACAATGTGCCAAACATATACTTACTGCTTATGTTTCTAAAACTCGTTAGATTACCTTTTTCAACTATATCGCTCTGTCTTATTTTATCTTCTAGTTCTAGTGAACTGAAAGAAGGGCAAAAGAAGCCCCTCAAGAGACTAATAACTCCATCTGCAGCGCTTCCCAATCATGAGACTAGAAGAATAAGGACATTGAAAAAACCAAAACATTAACAAAAAATCAAGTCTGTTATATACTCCCCTAAAAGCAATAGTATTTTCCAGAGAGTCGTTCGGAGGTTCAGCAGCATTGGCTTAGTGCAAGTGTTCGAGACTGTTATTGCCAGCAAGTTAAAGCCCAGACCCGATATTTCCTGGTTCTTTGTTCAAATATTCAATATAAGAACTGCATTTGAACAATTAACTGTCTCATTTCCAGATGAAAGGGATGTGTGTACAATGTGAGATTAATATAAAAATCTCAGATTAATGCTTTAATATAAAACAAAAATACAAACTTTAAAAATATCATTAACTTAAAGACAGCTGCCATGGTACAGAAACCAGCGGCGGAACAGATAATAAAAACTACATAAACTTTAAATTCTGAAATTAAAAATTCAATTATAGAAGTTTTCTTGTTTCTTTACGGTATTATTGTAGTTCTCACTTATGTCTCCTCAACGTACAACGAAGAAGTTGCGGAAGAACTGTTGTGTTTGTTGGAATCATTTTGAGACTGCTGCCGAGATAGAATTCTAACGAAAAGTTTTTGTTTTGGTTTTTAGGTAAAGTTATATTTGCTAGTAAAGGGAAATCCAGATGGTGCAAAAAAAGATACAGCAATG
This sequence comes from Rhodnius prolixus, assembly GCF_049639745.1. Lineage (NCBI taxonomy): Eukaryota > Metazoa > Arthropoda > Insecta > Hemiptera > Reduviidae > Rhodnius > Rhodnius prolixus. Next base: position 22,810,465 of record NW_027411592.1, read on the forward strand.
GTTGAGAATAATAGTTACAAGTATAGATGAGCAAGTACCCAACAGGTGAAGAAAGAGAAGAAAAAAATTTGTTAGGATTTCAGAAAAATGGTTAAAATTGGTGTTACGGAAGTACCAAGAGAATATGGTGTTGGAGAATTGGATTTCACTGTTCTGATTCTTCAAGGTCTGTTCTTTCATGGAATGAAAAATGAACGTAAAGACAATGATTTCCTGCAATAATCTAAAACCATAACAAAACTAATTGAAAAGATCTAACAAATTTAATGAATACTCGTACTTTTAGAAGTTTTGAAGGTACTCGAATTTGCAGTTTACTCAGCCAAAGAATTGTTATGTTTAAACAGTTTCCTTTACGCTTGAGTTATTTAAAACTCAAAATGTTTACAGAATTATTTTCTCCTGCAGAAATCAATGTAGCTTTACTCATTTCTTAGTTTTGTCCAAATAAGCTCACTTTTTTTATAACTGATTAGTGACGTAAAATGCATTTTTTGCACTATGACAGGAAATAAGTAAGTCAATTAATTTACATCATTAATTTTTTTATTATATCCGTCGTTGCGTGCATGTATATTGTATTCCTGACCAATTTCATAGGTAGATTAATCAGTTTGTAGTAAAGATTGTGGTTTCACTTATGTTTCCGTTTCAGTTACATTAAGTTAAATGTTCAGTTTTGTATTCCAATGTGTGTTGTTTCTTGTGGTGACTCAAGTATTCTTCATTCTATTATAACAAAACAAGAAGTTTAACTGGAATCAGTATTAGATTATGAAAGAGTCACTTCCTCATTTTAAAACAAATAATATTAAATAGTAGATTCTTTTAGAGTTTTTTAACTATAAACAAACAAAATATTAAGAATAATGACGCGTTTAAAGGCAATAAATGGAATTAAAAATATTAGAATTTCCGTTACTAACTCATCTTTCAATTTGAGAATATAGAGGAATATGTTTTGAATTTCAAAAAAAGGGATTAATTGTATAGTAGGGCGCCTAACTTAGCAGAATGACTCACTTGATAGTTTTGTAATCTTAGACCAAGTCTGTACCAGTTGTCATGCCAGTTGGGGTTGGTTAGTCCATGACCTCTAAGTTACGGCCATGGACATTATGTGTGTAGTAGACAAAATAAATTATAATCAAACGTTTTATACAGGCTGGGGGTTAAATGTAATTTTCTTTTTTAATGAGCATTATGCAATAATCGACCTTTATTGTGCACCATCCTAGAACCTAAATACATTAGCAATAATTACAATCTCAAAGAATTCTACGACTATAGGACTGAGCCAGCTACTCTTGTCAAATTGAAGTATCTACTATAAGCAATCTTCTTGGCAGACTTAATCAAAATTGACCATCAAGGAAAACAAAATTTTCTCATTTAATAATAATTCATTTTTCCGCTTTTTACCGCAAGAAACGGATTTAATTATTATAGTGACCATTGTGAATGTAGTTGTTTTCTTAGAGTGCGTAAAGTTGTGACACAAGCTAAATGAGGCTTTTATTATCACACAAGGTGCTACTTCTTCAGGAACAACACTGGCATCCCTAAACACATACAAGTTCATCCCATTTATGGGGCCCGCAAAGGAAGTTGTCGCTTACAGCTACTTGGGTTTAGCGAATCCACCACATCACTCATATTCCTTTACATCTCATACTCTCTGCATGCATTAGTGGAGGATCGAAAATATTTCTCCTTCAGGCTAGTGTGAAAAAGAGTGTCCCAGACGTTGAAGGAGGCATATGTCCATGCGAAAGTCTGTTTGCATATAGTGCACAACGGAACTGTGTTGTCTGGCGATGCAATGTAATGAGAAAATAAAAAACTGCATTTCTGGCTACCACTTAAAAGTATCACTTTCTCACCTTTCTTGATTCGAAAATTTAAAAATGTAAAGTAAAGAAATGCCAATTTTTTCAGGCAGGTTTTGTGCCCAACTACCGAATTAAGTGGTAGACGGAGGAGACTATCAAACTTATTTTACTATTAAATTCTCATATTAACCGTTAAAAAAAAAAAACAAGGTCAAAATCCTAGACCGGGAATCGAACCCTGTCCTGCACCACAATACATCTATGCCAGGGGTCGGCAACCTATTTCAAGTAGAGAGCCATTTTTCCTTATAATTTTAATAAATCTTACCAAGAGCCGCAGGGATGATAGTGTAAAGAACTCTGTAGATCACCTGTATTCACAAATTATGATTTTATGATATTCAATAACATATTAATTTTGTATACATTTATTTTTACATATTGCAATTTAATAAATAATAACTAAACCTGTGTTTGAATGAAAGTAATATATAAGTACGTACTTTATTTTAATATAATTCTATTCAATTTCAAACCAAATCTCATTTAAAATTCTTTTTGAAAAAATATCTTTAAGAAATGAAATTTTTATTTGTTTCAATAAAATTAAAATATACTATATATTTTGGACGGGCTGAAGAGCCACACAATTTGGATAAAAGAGCCGCATGGGCTCGCGAGCCGCGGGTTGCCGACCCCTGATCTATGCGGTAGTATTGCTCATATATTCCTAGCCTCTAACCGCTCGGATACCATGGCGCCTCACTTATTTTGCTTCTTTAGAAATTTAAATGTCTCAGTTGTTCCATGTCTTTTTCACTAATATTTCCTCTTCTGGTGCTTGAGAGTTTTGAACTTTACAATGTGAACTGTACCACATGTCATTAAAAATATTTAATTAACAAACGAACATAAAAAGAGTAATAACTTGTTCCTATTTCTCTCCAAGATATTCCGTCCAAGATTAGCCACATCAAAAATTAGAAAGTCTGATGATAAATTAGAATTTCCATTAATTTATTGACTTCAGCTTCGATAAGATTATCAACTTCGAAATACTTTAAAGGTAGTTTTCCATACGCCCACGCTGATTTAGGTCACACAATGAGCAATTATCTGTCCGATCTAAGTGAACATACAATGCAGTCCTCGGGGAAAGTGGAAGAACGGTTATTAACTAAATTTAGTGGTATTTAGATCATTTCTGCAGTATGCTTTTTAATCCAAATTAAACATTATATTCATTTTTTAAAACGACCTTTAAGAAAAAAATCATGCGCAAAGTTATGTTACATTATAATAATTCCCATTTAATGTAATTGTTTACGGTCTTGTTACAATTTGTTTTAACCTATTTCAAAAAATGTTAAAAGCCAAGGACTAAATTTTTAAGTGACCTAAATTTCGTATCGATTACGATAGGTAATATCAAAACTTTTTTTTTTTTTTAATTTATTGGCTATTCACAATCTACAAAGAATAAAATGTAATGAGTGAATACAATAAAAGAACACTTCATGACAGGATCAGCTTGAGGAGAGAAGCTGCCCACCGGCAACACTCTCGCTGGAGTTTCTTGCACTACTGGAGCTGGTCACGAGGCCAACAGCGTTTCAATCGTCGTGAAGGACGATCTGGAATTGTTTTGGAGGCAAGATTTCGAACAAGAGGATTGGTACAGAGTGGAAGAGAGTCAAAGAATTTTCTGTATTTAGATTTAGATTCGTCAGTTACGTATGGGATTTTGAGATCGTTATGGAGGGTGGAGTTAGAGACATAAAATTGGAGAATTAGTAATCTGACGGAGCATTTTGGATTGGAAGGACTGGATCTTTTTTGAATTAGAATGTTTGGCTGAACCCCACAGTTCGAGTCCGTAAGTCCAAATCGGTTTGAGTACGCAGTTGTATATTAGTCTTTTATGTTCCAGTGGCAGCTTAGATTGTCTGCCAATTAGTCGTAACAATAATTTGTTTCGTCGGTTGAGTTCGAGTCTTTTCAGTTTAGTGTGCGGATTCCGCGTTAATCTTTTGTCGATGTACATCCCAAGGTAGCGAACTAAATTAGCAGAAGGAAGAGGAATTGAGTTGAAACTTATAGAGGGACAAGAATTACGACGCAGAGTAAAAGTTATCTGTTCGAATTTTTGAGTATTAAATTTGACTCCCCATTTTTTAATATCAAAACTAAAAATTATTTAACTATACTCGTAGTTGGCACATCAATGGTTTCCTTCAATATTCTTCCATGAATTTAAGTTTTTAAATGTTCTTTTTAATAATTGAACGGTCGATAAAGTGGATGTAGGGCGGGTTGAAAGAAAATTTCAATATCAAAAACTATAAAATATTCTTAAAATGTCAAAATATAAAAGAAAAATAAGGGAAGGTATTTGCTGTGTGGTTAGAGTACTGGATTTCCACACAGAAATCTCGGATTCGGTTCCAGCTGTTCACTTTTAGATTTTCTCTTGCTAAGAGTTACCTACATTTCACTTTCCGGTTGTCTGTAACGAGAGAACACTAACCGGAGGCCATGCAGTGTACTGAAAAAGCTCCGGGAGCCAATGATTGGACATTGACGCCCTTTAAATTAAAATAATAATAATAAAAATCCAGTACCTACTAATGATGTGACCAGAAGACTTTGATTTGACAATAAATGAGATAAGCCGAGATCTATTTTGGAAAACACAATATGCCATTTTTAAGAAGGTATTATTAATGTTCTCACGTTCATGTCAAGGAATATTTCTTTAAATATAACCTTAAACAATTAATACTAAGTTGGAAAATTCTTTCATAAAATTAGAAAATCAGAAGCGTTAACTTCTTTTCCAGGTAAATCTGTGAAAACTTTTATCCACCTTCACTTGCTCTATTTACGAACAATTAATTTAATGAACGATTTCATTTTAGTTTGCAATCTTGGGAAAAATGTTCATAGAATCAGAATATACTTTAATTTAAAAAAAAATACATAATTCTGATCCAGCAAAAATTATTTTAGTTTAAAAGATAAATAAGACGATAGACTCACCATAAAATGCGTTTTTAGTAAAAAGTACTAACAGACAAGTTGTCGATTCTTACGTACGACAAACTAACCACCATCGAATGCTTAAAAAAAAAAATCATTTTAAGAAAAATTATATAACTGACAGTGCAAATCCACTAAATAGTTTTATTCAGTTTTGTAGATAACACATTTGAATTTTAAAAAATGAATTATGGTGCCACAAAACTTTGACATTGATTAAAAAAAATATTAAGTGATTTTTTTTCTATTAAAATGCGGAGTAAAGTAAAAAGATTGTGTTGTTGGGTCATTAAACCAGACTTCTCAACTATCAATGAACTATTTTAGTTTAAAGAAACACTGAGATTGCTTCTTAGGCTGTTCTGAAATTAGTAACTATAAGTGACTCTAGTCATTCATTATCTCATTTCTGTCTCATATACTAGTCTAAAATAATAAATTGTTATTGTTTACATCAAAATAAAGAAACGTATCGCATTTTCAGATTCGTAATTTCAAGAAAAGACCTCCCAAAAACTAGAAAAAAAAAAAACCGGCCTTATCTCTAAGTAGAAATATGTGACTGCCTATTTTAACAAGGTAAATAAGTAAAAACTGAGAAGGCAACATTTTTTGGAAACAAATGGTCATAGGCACTGAATAACAATTGAGCTCTCGTGTTGGTTTTCACCATAGATTGCTGTAATTGTATCCGTCCGCGGTGTCGAGTTTCACTTCCACGTGAGAATCATACAACTAGATGAACACATTCTGTGTTCGCAGATCAATGAGCATATTTCAGTCCACTATCGATATTTCTTAGTTATAAACTCATTTCTTCCTTAGTAAATTATGTACTCTTTTTAAAAAAATTATTTTGAACTTAACAGCGGCATTAAAATTCTATACGTAAGTACAATCATAGTCTTGAGATAAAAAATAATACAACTCCTATGGGAGCTAAATGCAGATGCCACTATCATCGCAGTAGTGCATCAAGAGACCCCTGGGGCGAAGTGGAAGCTGACTAGGGGAATTGTGTAAAAGTTTCAAGATTAAGACGGATGATTCAATGATGAGTTATCTACAATTTTTCGCTTCAAAGATGAAGCGATGTGACGGAAAATTAAATACTCAGTTTATTGTGAACGGTTCTATTTGATATATAAATACTAAGACTTTTATTAGTGCAAGTCAGAAATAGAAGAAGTAGATGTTATTTTCACTTACAATCTGGAAAGAGTCTTCTGTAAGAGTGCCTCTTTATGACAAGGAGTTTTGGACCTCTTCGAGTCAAAAAAAATAAATAAAATAAATATGTTTCTGAAAAAGATCAGATAGAAATTTGTTTCATCAAGATACACTTTTATTATTAACAGTTGCATAATATAAGGAAAACATTTTGACCTCCTGAAACTTTATCGATTTATTGAATGTACAAAAAAAGAAAAAAAAGGACTTAGAAGTTAAGGGTAAAAATTTTATTAAAAACTAAGCACACAGCTTAAGGCGGCAAGCAAGTTCATCACCCTGTACTCAATGTCAGTGCCATGATCTCCTGTTTCCTGCGGATTACATCTACCTACTAACAGGAAGGTACCTTTTTTATATCAAGTTTCTCGCGCAAAAGTTACGCAAGTCTTTTAAGTGTGTATGACCGCGGTGATTTCTACTTTTAAGATATGAACAATTATTTTGAATTGTTTGAATTCAGGCAATATTGAGCGGCATTAATGCTGTAAGAAGGACAAGCATTACAAATGCATCGTTTTCACAAAACAGTTTTTTAATCATTAGTGAATCTGTTTAGATTCACTAATGAAGAGTGGGGAACAAACGCCCGGATGGCTGATTCTCTCCTTGACATGAGGTGCGAATAGATAAATTCGTCCGCGGGGGGGCAACCCTGCACTATCCAAAGGCCACTCTGGGCCTAGGTGGTGTGTCGAATCTTGAGCAACGGTCTACGTTCCTCCATCGTTAGCCTATTCTAGACCCATAAACCTAAACGCAATCTTCTCAAACCCTAAACAATCCGTTTTAAGATGGATGGGTGTTTCCTTCTCTGCCTCACAAGCTTTATAAATATATTGTGGCCTGAGATCCATCTTATAGAGATGTCTCCTTAATTAAAACGCCCTTATCAGAGCTCATCTATAAGAATGAATACTGTGAGGCCGACCGGGCCCAGAAATCTGGCATACATACGTGAAACGACATGCCACCAGGATCGTCGGAGTGGCCTTTGAAGATAACTTCTTCGTAAAGCGTGGGTTTGCGTTAGGTAATCTATATTACCTCAGTTTTGATGTCATTATTTTAAAATGGACACCGTCCACGTTCGGTGACGTACGAGAACAGATTCATTCAAAGTTCATTTATATAGTATGTATACTTTTCCGCTCTGACAATCAAAATATGTTATTTTAAACTTCTTTAAATTTCATTTTATATATGTTGGCTATTTCTTATCCAACAAGTTTTTAATGAATTAAGTTTATTAAAATAATCATAATCACAACTGTTCTGTGGTTGTACGTTTCTAAAGTAATGAAGGAATGTCTGTTCAGATATATCTCTTTTACAGTTACTTTAATCACAAATATAAATTTTGTATCTTCAATCCGATGAGAAAAAGCATTGTGTACCGCCTAGCAACATTAATAAACTGTCATTGTATCATCGAGCCGCTTCTGCGAAACTTTAGTATGATATCATCTAAATCTTTTTTTATTCTGATATTCTACAGACAAGTGACGATTTAATTTTCTACATACGAAAAGCTGTTTCTTATATTTCTTCTATAATTCCACAAGATTAAATTCCTCTCACTAAATTTAGTTATTGTTTTTGAAACATTATTAAAGTTTACAGCAGCAGATGGGATAGCTCCTGCTATAAGTATATCGAGTAACTGGTACAATAACTTCAAGCCATTGGTGGCTCTCCATCAGTCAATAATTAAACTCTACGTCCAAGTAAATTATGGGGCCAGCACCGTCTCACAAAAAAGTCATTGCAGCAGTGAGTTTATACTTTGTAAAGGACTTGATCTTCCAAACTGCTAACTTGATGCAATGTTTTTAGCTGGCAGAGCCTGAATTCTGGTACGGCTAAGATACCGGTTTGTGAGTCATATATAAGATCAGCAAATCTGGACCAGTTGCAAGTAAACAGTGCTCTATAATATAACTGAGAATCGATTATTTATTTCAAATTTAGATTCAATCGCTAAGAAAACTGTAAACAATTATTTAGAAGCTACTAAATACAGCAATTCCCAAATTGCAGTAGTTAGTTATAAATTATGGAGATTGGTAAGAATTATCTTCAAAATTCTCTTACAAAAAATAATGCTTTAAAATTTTATATAATTAGAAGATTTTTTTAAAAAAAAATAATGCTTATATTTCTGTTTTGGAAGTGCTATTAATAATGTTAGAATAAAACTCACAGAATTGATTATTGTTCGAAAATTAAAACTGTCCGGTAGGACAGTTGTATAAGGGTTGACCATCAAAAACTGCACGAAAAAGCGTAACGTTGAAAAACACCCAACTTTGACAATTTTTTTCTCTTTTTCTATAAAAGATAAAATTCCCAAATTTTCTTTAAAATAAAGGGCAAATCCTCCTTTATGACTGTAATTTTTTGCAACAACCCAGATCTAATAGGTTTTGAGAAAAAAGTTGCTGAAAATGAGCAAAAACGGCTTTTTCAAAAATTGTTGTTGTTCTTGTTCTTGTTGTTCTTCTTCTTCTTCTTGTTGTTGTTACCTTTTTTGTAAACAACGTAGCGCCTAAACGCGTGAACCGATTTTCATGAATGAGGTGTCATTCGATTCGGAATTTTATGTAGATGTGCCTTTTGGGGGTCTCGGCCCTGTACATTGAATGGGAGAGGAGTTAGCCCCCTTTATGTAAGGCCCCCTCCAAAATTATTATTACTAATTACTCTGTAAATCTTGGCCCGATTTTGATAAAATTTGGTAGGATGATAGGGTTAGGGCTCCCCTACCTAACAATAAAGCGACGATCTGCTCTTACACTTGTTAAGGGGAAGTATAGCAATCGTTTCAAATTATCGACACGTGAACCGATTTTCATGAATGAAGTGTCATTCGAATCGAAATTTTGTACAGATTTGTACTTTAAAAGTCTCGACGCTATGCCTCATAAGGAGGGGAGTTCGCCCCACCCAAATAAGGCCCTTTCTGAAACTATTATTACCAATATTTCTACAAAGCTTAGTCCGATTTTGATAAAATTTAGCACGAAGAAGTGATTAAAGCTCCTCTATGTGGCTGTGAAGTGCCATCATGCTCTTACACCTACTAAGAGGAAGTACTGCAATCGTTAAAATTATCAATGAGTGAACCGATTTACATCAATGAATTGTCGTTCGATTCAAAATCTTTGCCTTTTAGGGAGAAGTACTGTAATCGCAGTTTATTTTTCTTGCTCCTCTTAAAAGGAAGTACTGAAATCGCAGTTTAATTTTGCTATTTACGTACAAATACCTTCCTATTTTATTCAAAACGCTTTCTCAAAAAAATGGTTATTGAGGATGGTTTGGGGACCGTAACTATAATCATTCTTTAAAAAGATCTCTCCAGTGGTAGTTACGGTTCCGATTTAACACCTTATCAGGTTATAATGATAGAATACCTTATTCCAAATTTTAAAAAATCTGTAAAGCAGACGTAACTTTGCAAATAGACAAAAAGGAAAATCTATCCAAAAGGTACAAAAATCTCCTTAACAAAAACTTACAGTTTTAAAAGTTAAGTATAAGGGTTGATTAAACGCCAAAAGGTACACAAATCAGCAGTTCCCAACATTTCATTAATACTTCATTGATATAATTTAAGTAATTTTACTGCATTAACTTTTCCTTCACATTTTTTAGAATTTATTAGATGTCACAGACCCTTATGCTGGCCAGTTCATTCATAATATTTTTTTATTATAATTATGATAAAATGAGTGATGAATTATTCTGAGTAGTCACATATACATGCATGTTAAAGTAGAAAAAAACAAAGTTAGAGTCGGCCACTTTTTAAATTTCAATCACGGAGGATTCAAAACAATATTTCAGTCTTAAATTCGTCTTACCGAAATATTCGTGAGCACAAATAACATACATTTAATAACAAGTAGATTATTCAACAATATTTACTCATTTCTCAATTGTAATTTAATTTAGTCCCCCTAATTTTACTTATGGTAAAATACTGGAATAATTAGCTGTCCTAAAAATATGCATATCTTTATTTTCTTTATTTTATATTACATATATATAACATTGTGGGAAGAACACCTAGATTGAGAATGTAATTGAAGAAAACTATATTATTTGCGATAAAGCCAGATTATTTATTACTTATTATTACAAACGTTTGACTACAACATAAAATAACAATTACTTTAATCGAAGAATGAACTTAAACCAATGATTTTTATTTAAAAATAAAAATAAATGCATAAAATTATTGATGTAAAAAAAGTTTATGAATTTTTTAGCCTCTTATTTTTTTTATATTTTTTATAACGTTTTCTTTTTCACCTGTGATTAATAGTTTGATTATTATAGATAAATAGATATTACAGTCAATCTAAGTTAAATGGTGTGCTACTTGAGTAAATATTTTGTAGACGAAAATGGCCAGCATAAGGGTCTGTGACATCTAATAAATTCTAAAAAATGTGAAGGAAAAGTTAATGCAGTAAAATTACTTAAATTATATCAATGAAGTATTAATGAAATGTTGGGAACTGCTGATTTGTGTACCTTTTGGCGTTTAATCAACCCTTATACTTAACTTTTAAAACTGTAATTATATTAGTGTAATTGACGAAATTACAATTATTCGCTGAGGGAGTGTTTTTCTATTTAGAGTGAGAGATATGTAATGGGACTCGTTTCAATTGGTCTTTGCGGAACCACGGATCAAGGAGGGACCAAAATTACCTAATGATACCTCTTTGTTTTTCCAGATTCTCGATTTATGGGAAAAATTTTCGCATAAACATTATTGATCTACTTCCGATTTGCAAATTCTATTCAAAACCTTATTGCGGTGTCTCCTTCAGTTGCCACCTAAACCTAAATTCTAAATTTGAACTTTGCGTGATTATCTGTTCTCTAAGAGAAATTTGTAATCTCACATTTTCTGAATTAAAAAATTATCAGAACCATATTTCCAGAGAATACATAAAAATTGAGAATCTAGAAAATCGCAATACATTATTGTAGAAGGAATAAGAAATGAACATGCAAAATTTTATGTATTTAAAAAAAAATAAGTAAATTCTATTTAGAGTGAGAGATATGTAATGGGACTCGTTTCAATTGGTCTTTGCGGAACCACGGATCAAGGAGGGACCAAAATTACCTAATGATACCTCTTTGTTTTTCCAGATTCTCGATTTATGGGAAAAATTTTCGCATAAACATTATTGATCTACTTCCGATTTGCAAATTCTATTCAAAACCTTATTGCGGTGTCTCCTTCAGTTGCCACCTAAACCTAAATTCTAAATTTGAACTTTGCGTGATTATCTGTTCTCTAAGAGAAATTTGTAATCTCACATTTTCTGAATTAAAAAATTATCAGAACCATATTTCCAGAGAATACATAAAAATTGAGAATCTAGAAAATCGCAATACATTAAAACTGTCCGGTAGGACAGTTGTATAAGGGTTGATCATCAAAAACTGCAGGAAAAAGCGTAACGTTGAAAAACACCCAACTTTGACAATTTTTTTCTCTTTTTCTATAAAAGATAAAATTCCCAAATTTTTCTTAAAATGTAGGGCAAATCCTCCTTTATAACTGTAATTTTTTTGCAACCACTCAGATCTAATAGATTTTGAGAAAAAAGTTGCCGAAAATGAGCAAAAACGGCATTTTCAGAAAATGTTGTTGTTCTTGTTCTTCTTGTTGTTGTTGTTGTTACCTTTTTTGAACCGTTTAATAACAAGTAGATTATTCAACAATATTTACTCATTTCTCAATTGTAATTTAATTTAGTCCCCCTAATTTTACTTATGGTAAAATACTGGAATAATTAGCTGTCCTAAAAATATGCATATCTTTATTTTCTTTATTTTATATTACATATATATAACATTGTGGGAAGAACACCTAGATTGAGAATGTAATTGAAGAAAACTATATTATTTGCGATAAAGCCAGATTATTTATTACTTATTATTACAAACGTTTGACTACAACATAAAATAACAATTACTTTAATCGAAGAATGAACTTAAACCAATGATTTTTATTTAAAAATAAAAATAAATGCATAAAATTATTGATGTAAAAAAAGTTTATGAATTTTTTAGCCTCTTATTTTTTTTATATTTTTTATAACGTTTTCTTTTTCACCTGTGATTAATAGTTTGATTATTATAGATAAATAGATATTACAGTCAATCTAAGTTAAATGGTGTGCTACTTGAGTAAATATTTTGTAGACGAAAATGGCCAGCATAAGGGTCTGTGACATCTAATAAATTCTAAAAAATGTGAAGGAAAAGTTAATGCAGTAAAATTACTTAAATTATATCAATGAAGTATTAATGAAATGTTGGGAACTGCTGATTTGTGTACCTTTTGGCGTTTAATCAACCCTTATACTTAACTTTTAAAACTGTAAGTTTTTGTTAAGGAGTATATATATTGTTCATCTCCGATTACAACTTTGAAATTCCCTTAAAATTAGAATGGTTTATTGAATTTTAATCTCCTCTCTCAGCGCAAAGCACCAAACGTAATGGGGTAAACAGCATTACAAGAAGGATGGCTATGCTTACGGTGACCATTCGTACTGTTTTTGGCAGGACAGTACTGTTTTTTAAGACGCTGTCCTTCTTTTTTTTTTTAAGCATAAATGTCCTGTTTTTTATTCATTTGTACTGTTTTTCAATGAAATTTTAATTATACTCAATGAAATTAATGAAAATATGAATATTTTTTCGAAGATTTATGTATGATTTTGTTAAGATCTGACCTTCATATTGTGAAAATTAGATATATTTGTATTTTACTTGTCGTTGGTATAGTTTTAAAGAATGTGACATTAAAACAAAATTTTGTTGTTATTTTAAAAGCCTGACTATTTTTTCTATTTACAAGAGTTACTATTTACATTTTGTTACTAATTAATAAGTGTATAGTGCAAGTAGTCGCTCAGTTTCGGTTGAACATGGGCCATATTATATGGCCATTGTTTTGTAATAACCGATCTCGAGTTAATAAACGTATTAATATTTTTTATAGGTTTTTTTTCCTCCTTGTCCTGTTTTTTGATACAAAAATAATGGTCACCGTAGCTATGCTTCATTGCCACCAGTATCACTTCTCACAAAGTTACAAATGAAACTTAATAGATTCCCGCATAGTCTAACATGTTCGTGGACAAAAAAATCTGTAAAGCTACTCCGTCTAGAGAGTGTTTTTAAAGCTTTTTCATTTTTCTTGAGGTACCTAAAAAAAAAGCTTCAATTTAAAATGCCAGCAATTTCTCTTTCTTGAGATATATTCTTCAAAACCACCTGCAGTTAGAGTGGAGTTGGAGTGGTGTCAGTTTACACCGTTTTCCAGCTCCAGTCTCAAGAAATAATAGTTTTTTAGAAAGAAGAGACATTAATGTCAATTTCAGTTTTATTTATTTTAGCCAAGCTTTCAACATAGGTGATCTAGGTCATCTGGAGAGCTGTATAATATATTTATCAGAATTTATTATATTTGAGTTAAGCATAATTAAGGGTGGCATACATATTAGATTATAAATACCATAAGCTGAACTTAAATATATATACACCATAGTATCGCTTCCTTTAAAGACATTAAAGCGGAGTATTAAATTTGGACTTCGGATGATTTTTAGATTTGTAACGGTGGATAAATATATAGTAACAGACTTTTGACAACAGTACTTTTTCGAGCTCTGAGGAACTCAAAATGGAAAATGAAAAAACTTGACGATACTTTTTTAAGAAGAGTTTGGATGGAGAAAGTAAAAGTTGAAAATGGCAATAAATTCTCTTCTCTCCATCGGATAATTCTGTCACCGAAAAATATAAATAATAACTTCAATTAGTATTAGAGGGAAAATCTAATTTAGCGAGATTTACAAATGTAGCGGCGGTGAGAGAAAGTGCAGTCTATTGATAAGTGATTGCTTTCATAGTGAGCCGGTCTCATAGTGAGTTGGGCTCATAGTGAGCTGCTGGGCTCATAATGCGCTGCTGGGCTCATAAGCGTCCCGAAGGAACAAACACAACTAGCCTTTGTTTTCTTGGTTCCGGCTTTCACTATCCAGACAGCCACACTTACTTATAACAAGGCTTATTTTAATTAAATATAATAAATATAAATAAAACATAAAAATAGACAAAACTAGTTTCCGTTTCAATTCTTTATTTCAAGATCACACTATGAGAGCGACTGGTCGGCCCGCATTGTAATGCTTGCTGCGAGTTTTCAATTTTTATGCTTATTACAAGCTATTGAAAGGTTCATTTTCTATTCTATTTCCTTAAAAGTGAATGTACAAAGACCCATTACAAATGAACGGTGAGTTAAGGAGTAAAAAAACAGGAGCAACCGATAGGCCGAGCCTTCCCTTCCTTGCCCCCAGATTTGAATACTAATAGGCGTGCCGAATGGAACCTATCTGTATCTCCTCTGCTCCACATCATGATGTGTATCAGCAGCATCTATTGCCCGCTCTAAGAAACTATGCATCCATAAATCATTTTATGTTGATCTGATTTTTAACACAACCCTTATAATTATCGCAGTTCACCATCTACTTACATCATCAACATGGTGGTCAATGGAAACATTGTTACGTGTGCTCTTTATCTGGCAATATGCTGCAACAAATGCCGATGTGGAACATCATTCAAAATCAGATACTTAACAAACTGATAATGATTCAATTGTTGTTCTCTATGCACCTGACAATGCACGTAATGACGCTGTTAATTTGCAGTTCAAAACTGTACTAGTTTTTTTTTTTTTTTTTTTTTTTTTTTTTTATGATTTAAGGCGCGTCAACATCTTTGGTTATTGGCGCCCGGAGCTTTTTCCAGTGCACTGCCGGCCTCCGGACAGTGTTCTCTCGTTACAGACAACACTGTCCATCACCGGACAGTGAGCTGTAAGAAGCTCCTAGGAAGAGAAAATCTAAGGGTCAGCTGCTGGATTCGAACCCGGGACCTCCGCGTGGGAGTCCAGTATGCTAACCTCATAGCTAATCCCTTCCCTAACTGTACTAGTTCCTAGTAGTTTCATAAAAAAAACTTAAAAGTGGTTTTACTATTAGCAAAAATGGGGGCCGGTGATGGTCTAATATTGGCAGGGATGGATGGAGACGTACTTAAAGCCAAATTGTTTGCACCCAATTGATTGATGGAGCTCTGGTAAAATTGGTCAGGTAAAGCCAAAATAAGCGTATTACGCTAATGTTAGCGTTATTATTCAGTACTCTGGAGCTACTAACCACATTTTTCACCTAATTTTAACTTTCTGTAATTTTTCGTTTTTTGGTTTAGGTACTTAGACCGAAGTCTTTCTTGGAACCCCCACACTAGACTAAAAAGAACAGAACTAAGACGCTATCGACTACTTAAAAGACTTTTAGTCGAAAGATCAAAACTCTCTCTGGACAACAAAAGACTGGTTTATACTTCTATTTTAAAACCCATCTGGGCGTATGGAATAGAGCTGTGGGGTTCAACAAAACGCTCCAATCTACAAAGGATTCAGTCCCTTCAATCTAAAATACTTCGAACTATTGTAAACGCTCCATTTTATGTCTCCAACCTGACTATACACACTGACCTTAACATTCCTTTTGTCACCCAAGTTGCTAAAACACGATACAGAAAACTCTACTTCAGCCTGCAATCTCATATAAATCCTCTTGTTCAAAATCTTTCTTCTAGAACTCTTCCTGACAACCCGACAAGATGTCTTAAAAGACAGTGGCCTCTAGATCTCCTCTCCAGTGAAGAGAGAGACTAACCATCTAATATTTGGGAGTATTACCACTGGGGGTAAGTTCTCCACTCGTTACTTATCAATTGTTACTCGGTTATCACTGTTATTTCTAGCGCTAACGCGCTGATTGTAGCATAAATAAACGCAAAAAAAAGTATTTAGTAATGCATTTTAAAGTCAAATTTAGTTAAATTCCCTAATTTAAACAAAAAAAATTGTTGTTCCTAGCTTATGATTAGTAGCCTTGGTAGTTGAAGGAGTGGCGACATCTCTCGACTTATCATTAGTATATTTGGGCCCCTCATCTTTTCTATGGAAAATCAATTGCCGCCAGTTTAGTAGTAAGTATATATAGCAATGAATATATCCTTTTTGATCTATTCTGAATTTGAAAAAAATTCAATAACGCACACATAAGAATTAATAGCACTCATTCATATCCCGAACGATCTGCTAATCACATTAATAGCAGTCATTCATATCCCGGACGATCTGCTAATCTCATTAATAGCAGATGTTTTTAGTGTTGCCAAGAATCACTAACCGCATCAGGTTTGCTGTGAGAAATGTTGAGAAAATAAATCACAAACCTGAAATCATCACTCTAACTGATGAGAAACAGATTGGCTGATTGTTTTGAGTAAATCATGAGAGGCACTAATTTGAATGAAAATTAATAGTAATTTAACTTAAAAATTATAATTTTTTCAAATAAAAACAAGACTGTGGAATAAGTGAATGAGACTCAGATGCTGCAGGTATGTAATGATGTCTTCTTGAAGATAGAAGGGAGGTGATTCTGCTCAATCATCTTCTTACATTCCATCTAATCTCCATATTTTCTCCTCATCACCTCCTTTCTTCACCAAGTTTTCTGTAAAAAAGAAGAGCCAAACAAAGCGGCCAAGTAAACTCTACACGATACGAGCGAATAAAACGAGCGCTACTACAGTTCGCTGGAATCTTCTCAGAAATCACTCGCCAGAGACACTACCTCCATAAATTCTTTGGCCTCGACCGGGTTTATAATGTCTCTAAGGCGGCCTCCTTTAAGATTTTTTTGTTTTGTTTGTTTGATGCTAGGGACGATTCTGGTCAAGTGCGTGTATACTGTACACTGGAGCTGGAGCTTTTTTAGTTCTTTTCTAATCCTTCATCTCTTATTTTTTATTATTAACCAAACAGTTAAAGAAGAGGAGCGAAATTGGGCGCTGGGCGGTCAGCATTATTTATAGCCTACCATTTAGTACATTTCTTCTCAATGTATCGATACATTTTTTTTTCTTTCTTGAAAAAGATCAAGAAGAACCGTTAGAAGAATTATAAGGCATAAATATAAAATTTTTACTGCTGCAATGACCCAAATAGATAACTTACTTAATTCTATTCCTTCTCTCATTGCTTAAAATGCCCAAACTAAACTTTACCATCATTGAAAATGCGCTTAGGTCAGCAGTGCTAGATAATATCTTTGAGTTTCAGCCATCATCAGGGGTAGTAAACAATTTTAGATATTTCGACTTCACTTATGTTTCCATCTCCCACTACACTTCCTGACTGAATAAGGGAGGTTACATGGTGCGCATGTGCGTTATTCAAAATGTTAATGAATGGTAAAACATTTTATACAAAGTAAAGTAAAGTAATCGCCTATTTTTTCAGGCGGGGCATAACGTCCAACTACCATTTACTATGTCGTGGACGGAGGCGACTAGCAAACATACTTTACTGTAAATTTCTTTTATTAACCATTAAATAAAATCGAAGGCCTAAGACTGGGAATCGAACCCAGTACCACAATACATATTAGCTTCGCAGGTTTCGCCTCTAACCGCTCGGCTACTGTGGCGCCCTCATTTTATACAATATTACGATATACGAGTATAATTAATGAAACCCAGTACTTGTTTATTGAAGCTTGTTCTGTACGTGTGAGGCTGATTTAATGTTTAAGGGCTGTGTTGTCTTGTAATTTGAAAGAAAGAAAGAAAAAAATTATTATCTTGGGGCTTTTGTACCCTTAGAATAAAAACAAGTACAATTGGAGGCCCTATTAGTTTGGCCTCATACATGAATTCCATGAGAACATAAAATCCAAACAGAGTCAGAAGATGAAGAACAAAGAAGCACGACATAGCCGCTCTAGCATAAACTTGTGGACGAAGCGTTAATCTCATGGGATTTTGAGTCAAAAAAACCCT
This sequence comes from Rhodnius prolixus, assembly GCF_049639745.1. NCBI lineage: Eukaryota > Metazoa > Arthropoda > Insecta > Hemiptera > Reduviidae > Rhodnius > Rhodnius prolixus. Next base: position 22,828,536 of record NW_027411592.1, read on the forward strand.
TAATAGGATGAAAACATAATTGCCATTTCAGTCGAGTAAAATTTATTTTGCCGAGCTTTCGACCTAGAGACAAGGTCACAGGGCTGTGGAACATATTTACACTTTGTTAACAATGATTCTGTTGAAATGAATATGTATCATCCTATTGAAACTATGAATCAGTCACCAAAAAGAATGAACAACAAAACCCTTAATGTACTACTGAAATTAAATTTTGCAGTTCCTCATTTTGCCAACCCAAAACTAAAAATCTGCAACATCACGGCGCGATTCGTGCTATGAGATTGCAAGTCAGTCAGTCATGGCTTTCAGTTGTGCTGCAACTTAAAAAAGAAATAGAAAAAGTTTTTATTGCCATTGCTGATCAATAGATGGTTACTGGGCTTCCAGCAAATAGGGATTTCCTTATAAAAAGTGACTACGTTCTCTAAGTTACAAAAGCATATGTCCGTGACATTTCTAAAGTCACAGTGAACGTGCCATTTTGGAAAAAAGTATTCAGTACTAAGTTTGGAAATAATTTGGTAAATATTTAATATTAAGCAAATTAATAACTGTAATTGATTCTTAAAGAATCTGGTGAAAAACTTCCAATATGGCACGTTCCATCGATTATTTTAATTAAAACTGTCCGGTAGGACAGTTGTATAAGGGTTGACCATCAAAAACTGCACGAAAAAGCGTAACGTTGAAAAACACCCAACTTTGACAATTTTTTTTTCTTTTTCTATAAAAGATAAAATTCCCAAATTTTCTTTAAATCTTACTCCAAACCCTCCTTTATAACTGTAATTTTTTTGCAACCACCCAGATCTAATAGGTTTCGAGAAAAAAGTTGCCGAAAATGAGCAAAAACGGCTTTTTCAAAAAATGTTCTTGTTCTTGTTCTTCTTGTTGTTCTTGTTGTTACCTTTTTTGTAAACAACGTAGCGCCAAAACGCGTGAACCGATTTTCATGAATGAGGTGTCATTCGATTCAATATTTTATGTAGATGTGCCTTTTGGGGGTCCCGACGCTGTACATCGAATGGGAGAGGAGTTAGCCCCCTTTATGTAAGGCCCCCTCCAAAATTATTATTACTAATTACTCTGTAAATCTTGGCCCGATTTTGATAAAATTTGTTAGGATGATAGGGTTAGGGCTCCCCTACGTAACATTAAAGCGGCGATCAGCTCTTACACTTGTTAAGGGGAAGTATAGCAATCGTTTCAAATTATCGACACGTGAACCGATTTTTATGAATGAAGTGTCATTCGAATCGAAATTTTTTACAGATTTGCACTTTAAAAGTCTCGGCACCGTGCCTCATAAGGAGGGGAGTTTGCCCCACCCAAATAAGGCCCTTTCTAAAACTATTATTACCAATATTTCTATAACGCTTAGTCCGATTTCGATAAAATTCAGCTCGAATAAGTGGTTAAAGCTCCTCTACGTTGCTGATTCTCTTGCTCCTACTAAGAGAAAGTACTGCGATCGTTTAAATTATCAATGAGTGAACCGATTTAAATCAATGAATTGTTCGATTAAAAAATCTTTGCCTCTTTGCCTTTTAGGGAGAAGTACTGCAATCCTAGTTTATTTTTCTTACTCCTCTTAAAAGGAAGTACTGAAATCGCAGTTTAATTTTGCTATTTACGTACAAATACCTTCCTATGGTATTCAAAACGCTTTCTCAAAAAAATTGTTATTGAGGATGGTTTGGGAGCCGCAACTACAATCATTTTTTAAAAAGATCTCTCCAGTGGTAGTTAACACCTTATCAGGTTATAATGATAGAATTGCTTATTCCAAATTTTAAAAAAATCTGTAAAGCAGATATGTAACTTTGTAAAATAGACAAAAAGGAAAATCTATCCAAAAGGTACAAAAATCTCCTTAACAAAAACTTACAGTTTAAAATGTTAAGTATAAGGGTTGATTAAACGCCAAAAGGTACACAAATCAGCGAGTACCCAACATTTCATTAATACCTCATTAATATTTAAGTAATTCTACTGCATTAATTTTCATTAATAAGTTATTTTTTAGATTTTATTAGATATCACAGACCCTTATGCTGGCCACTTCATTTATATTATTTTTTTGTTATAATTATGATAAATCACATATACGTACATGCATGTTAAAGTAGAAAAAGACAAAGTTAGAGTAGGCTACTGTCTTGAATTCGTCTTACCGAAATATTCGTGAGCACAATTAACACACAGTTAATAACAAGTAGATTATTAAACAATAATTATTCATTTCTCTATTGTAATTTAATTTAGTCCCCCTAATTTTACTTATAGTAAAATACTGGAATAATTAGCTGTCCTAAATATATGCATATCTTATTTACTTTATATTACATATATACAACATTGTGGGAAGAACACCTAGATGGAGAATGTAATTGAAGAAAACTATATTATTTGCGATAAAGCCAGATAATTATTACCTATTATTATAAACGTTTGACTACTTCATAAAATAACAATTACTTTAATCAAAGAATGAACTTAAACCGACGATTTTTATTTAAGAAATAAAAATAAATAAATAAAATAAACAAAATCATTGATGTTTGTTGGTGTAAGCATTTTTTTAAACAAGGTTTTGAATTTTTTAGCCTCATATTTTTATTTTATTTTTTATAACGTTTTTCTTTTTAACCTGTAATTAATAGTTTGATTATTATAAATAACTAGATATTACAGTCAATCTACAGTGCTACTTGAACATATATTTTGTGGACGAAAATGGCCAGCATAAGGGTCTGTGATATCTAATAAAATCTAAAAAATAACTTATTAATGAAAATTAATGCAGTAGAATTACTTAAATATTAATGAGGTATTAATGAAATGTTGGGTACTCGCTGATTTGTGTACCTTTTGGCGTTTAATCAACCCTTATACTTAACATTTTAAACTGTAAGTTTTTGTTAAGGAGATTATTATTGTGCACGTAATACGATTAAACTATCAATTTTTAGGTCATGGAATCCACTGCTATCTTAGAACCTTCTATGATTTTTGAAAAAAGTTCAGATCATAGCAAACATTCTTTGAATGTACGAACTGTTAACAAGCAAATTCAAATAAATTGTTATTTATTTGGAAATAAAATTAAAATATAAGTTTTGTTCGTATGTTAGAGACAATAATATGCCACCGAAATAGTCTTTTAACTTCTTTAATTTTGATTGCAATCAATTGATCCATTCTGGAATTTTGGACTAATTTTTTTTTCTCACTTGTGATATGAAAGCTGCCCAATTCAGCCTCAGCCATGGATTTATTATATTTACATCGCTTTCTATATAATAAGTCAGCCTAACCGAGTTTTTGTGAATGCCTTAAATTTTTATTTTATTTTTTCTATTATTTTAAAGGATAGCACAGAAAAGTATTTTCGCCTGTTTTCTCTCATTCGAATTACTCTTGATTTATTACACGAACAGAGCTGTCAATAGAAGTGAAACTGGTATCAATAAAGTTGGGTTTGGGAACTTTTGTTTCGGCTTAACTAATAAGACTGCTCTGTCTAACTGCAATAGTAATTTCGAAGAAGGGGTTGCCGCCATGAACTCGCTGTACACATAGAAATAAACCTCCTAACTCCCGAAAAAGCCCCTTTTTTTAACCAAAGACTACTTAAAATTATGGTTCTTATAAGGGAAAAGTTAGTATTAAGGGCAACACATCGGGATGGATAGATAGTACAATATGTTTCTCTGCGATATCTGAGATAATGAAACCGCAAATGGACAAGAAAGGTAGCCAATTAAGACCCTATACTGTACAATCCATCCCATTTACAGAGCCTGCAGGATTATAAACGATAAACTACAAGAAGAGGCCAAGGCAAAACAAGAATTAGCCGCGAGAGAGAAGAAGTAGCCTAATTAAAGAAGCTATGCCGCGATAAGTCGCTGTAGCCAGAATAGTCTTTACTCCCTACAATCTCATCTTTCTAGGATTGGGTAGCTTGTTCCCCGGAGTGACCATTCTGCCAATATGTCCGTAGGTATACTGCTCATTCAATTACTGCATTAGACGCTTTCCGATAAACAGACAATAGTAATTATAATAGTAATGACTGTAGGGGTGGCAAAGATATTTTGTTGACACTACATTGGTTGACACATTGGGCTGTAAGACGCTGATTGGCTGAAAAAATTCTTGATGTGACCTTTTGATCTTTGATATATAAAAGCCTTATTTTGACTAAATATTGGCCCCGACATCTAAAAACCTATTTTCTTCTGCTTGCCATAGTGTAGATCGTTAGATGAGAAGATTTGACTGTCGTACTATTTAAAAAATATAAGATTTTATACAAAATTGTTTTTGATGAAAACATTCTTCTTTTATTAGTTTATATTAAGAAATCACAACTAAAAAGGTTCATCTTTTAGATGCTGTATCCTAGAATCACGGTATTGGACGAAAATCTTTTCGTGTTCGTTTCATACAATCTAAAATACTAAATACAGAGTAATACTGGATGACCACCAGCGCTTTAAAAGGACTTGTATCAACTGTCTCACAGTACGCACTACTGCCCGACCATTAAAGTCTCCGGTGCAATATAAGCCCGACCATATGATTATTACCTACAGCAGAAGAAGGTAAGCCGCCGTCTTCAGAACTGTTATAGTTTCTCACGTCCTTCATACAATGAAGTCGTTCACCTACAGTGTGAACTTGTCAAGTTTTCGACTATTGTTTGTTCTACTTCACATTATTTTCTAAAAAAGAAGATTTTTAAAATCTTTTCAAGTTGTTTGCTAAAATGGAATTACAGTTACAAAAAAAAAAAAATAGATATTTACAAAAAAAAAAGAATAAGAATATATATCTATTTCTATACATAAGAGAAAAGAATAAGCACAGACCTAGGTCTTTTCTCTTTGGTTCTGATGCTGTGGCCTCTCCTGATGAAGGAGAAACCAGGTCCATTCTTTCTCTCAGCAGTGGCCATCACGATTGTCTAGATATCTCGATTACACGCACAAATGTAAACACACTCATGTTAATGGCAATTACTTCACAGAGGTAAACAGACTACCTGTTCATGGATCGGAGGGCGCAAGCCGACTAACTTCTAGCCGGCTCCGCCATCTCTCCATGACGTCACTTCTAAACCTTTCCCTCTCTCCATTATTGTAATAATACTTGTAACAGTAAATAATTTTTATTATTCTTTTTAATAATTCAAACTTTCAATTTGTTTAATAATTATTGGAATAAAATTTCAGCCAGGACATTTCAACAATTTTCCATTTGTAAAACTTCATTGGCAGTACAGTGCGTAATGCGTGTTAGCATCAATAATTCTAATCTTTTTTTCTTTCTATTGTTTTTTTCGAGTTAAAGTCACCCCACCAATTATGGGATTGTGGCAAGTTTCCTGGAGGACTTGCCTTTCATCCTGCTTCCTAATTTGAGGTGTTATTATCCTCCAAATCTGTCGCATTCGCGGAAATATATCTTGAAATCATATTTATATCGGCAATCTCTATTTACACACCCTTCAGGAGCATCCGAAAGAAACCATTCAGCCAAAGATGCTGAATAATGATAAGTTACTAGAGATATTAGAATCAGAAAAGACGTGGAGAAGGCGATCGAGAAGGGAAACCTTTACCTCTTCAGAATCAAAGAATCTGGTTCTAGCGTAAGCGGTACAATCTTGAACAAAATGTATTTATTGTATAAAGTGATGGAAACCATAACTTGAAAATCTCGGGTAACGAAGTCAGATCTAGTTGAATCTTTACTCTTTGACCATTCCCGGAAATGAAAGGCCTGATAAATTATCTAAAGAAGAAGGGAAGGAAGTCCGATCAGCCTAGGCCTAGGAGCATTAAAGAAGAAGTAAATTAGTGCGCTGAGGAGAACAGAAGAATCTTTGGAAGTCACTGAGGATGACACAGTGGGAGTCACAGATTTTAGAAACTGCCCTCTCGGGAGTGTAGCTCCAACAATGTTCAACCATAGGCTCGTTCCTCACTTTAACAATGTTGCACTAGGCTTCCAGAGGTCGAATGGCTTTTTTGACTTGCCGTTGTGAAAGTGCTGAAGATGAATGAAAAGAAAGGGACAGATCCTTTAGGAAAGAAAAGAAGTTCGTCTAACTTATGTTGGAAGGACCCTCCGACATCAATCCCACACTCTCCGTACAATCCATGCTTCGTAATCATCCATGACTTTTCAAACTCAAAACTGCAGATGATTTCTACACTAAAACTATACCTTTACCACCGCTTACTAAAATCATTTCAATCTTTGGAAATACCTCATACCCATTAATTGTAAGGTACACCCATCTTTATTTTAATTAGATTTCCTCTTTTGAATTAAAATCCTTCAAAAAGTTAACATTATCCACAGATTCTTAATCTCATTTCAGTAATAGATCATCTAGTAATCGTATATAGGATGTGCTGGGTATTGTTCCGTTTACTTCTGTTGTGAGAATGAATTCCAAGAAAAAGATCCCCTTCTCTCTTTTAACGTTCCTCAGGAGTAGACTTCCTTATTGACTTCCTTAATTAGAACTTTGGAAAAGTAGCAAGAAGTTCTTGTTTCTTTTTTTTCAACAGGATAATCTTTTGGTATTTATCCAGTTGATCACCCAGGTGTCTATTTTTAATTCCTGTTTTTTTAAATATTCTCCTCGTTTTTCTAAGATTTCGTTCCTATTTGCATTTAGAGATTCTAATTTATAATCAATTTTAATATTTTTGACTTTTTAGTTTGCTTCGTATTTTGTTTAGAAATTGTTTAAATCTTCCCAAAAATGGCTATTGGTCTTCATTGATTTATCATTTGAATAAATTAAAAAATGGCCCATAGAAGTAGTTCTGAAAATCACTGACACCAATTATAGAATTATTTTTTGATATCTTTATTTCAAAAAAGTCAGAATAACAGGCATAAATTAACCCAATATTTTGAATTGTTAGCATTCCTCCTCGATAGAATTGCCTATAGTAATTACATACTAATTAAATAAATAAATAATGAAATAAAAAATTAACTGAGTGTAAACAATTATTTTTTGAAGCGGAAGAGGTGAGAGATCCCTTGTTTGTCGCGAGAATACAAGATCTCCATTCGGAAATATACTTACGGCGTTTCAACTCGCGGCAAGTCCTGGCCTTCCTAATGAGCATCCGCCATCCTGCTCTATCCTTTGCGGCTGCTTTCCAGTTAGAAATTCCCAAAACTTTTGCGTCAGCCGCACTCCATCTACCTACCTCAGCCTCGGCCTTCCTGCCCTTCTAGTTCGGTTAATAGTATTTTCTAAACACTTTCCTCGGGATCTCTAGTCCTCCAATCTAGCTAAGTCTCGGAAATATACAGCTTCCTATATTTCCATTAGAATCCATATACTGAGATGGCGTCTTCTTCAGCATAAAGTTGTTGCTTAGTCTTGTGCTACCTCTCAGCCATGAAGGCAATGAATAGCTCTTTCCCTCCAGTAATTGTTTAAGACGTTACCTATTTCAAATAAAAGAATTGTTAAAAACATTTAAAATACCATTCATGAATTTCGCTATAATTTTTGTAAAATTTAATGAATATATACAGTGAGGCACCTGCGTTTCCAAAAAGTAAGATCCAGGAACCGACATGGTCGACAAACTACCTCACATGTTTTCTGATTTAAATTTAAGTTTAGCATTAGGCGTTATCGACTACTTAAAAGACTACTAGACCAACGTTCAAATTTTTCACTTAATAACAAACGACTGATTTACAATTCTATACGTAAAACCCGCCTGGACGTACGGTATTGAACTGTGGGGTTCAACGAAACACTCCAATCTTCAACGAATACAATCGCTTCAGTCTAAAATTCTCCACACTATCGTTAACGGTCCATTTTACGTTTCAAATCTAAATATCCACACAGACTTGGAAATTCCGTTTGTAGGTCTCAGGTTGCACGAACTCGCTACAAAAATTTTCATCAGAACTTGCATTCTCATTCCAATTCTCTTGTCCGCCATTTAATATCTCATCACCTTCCAGAACATCCTCCCAGGCGATTAAAACGCCAGTGGCATCCCGATTTTCTCTCTTCTGAAGAGAGTAGCTAATCTTGGAGATGACTTAGAGAGTGTTATCACTGGGTAACTTCTCCCCTCAATTAGTGAGTTTGTAGTGGTGTCAGTTATTGTCATTGTTACTAATAGTGTATCTAGCGCTGGTGTAACTTAACAAATAAATTTAAAAAAAAAACTAGCTTTAATAATAGCAAAATATCTTTTTATTTTATAATATTGGAGTAATTCGGCAGATTTTGCTTTGAAGTAGACAAAAAAAATTAGTGATAAAGAAACAGGAATTTATACTGTTTACATTTTATCTAAGTTCACTTATTTATCTTTGTCAAGGAATATAACAGAGAGAGGACTGCTGTTTTGAGTCAAAAACAAGAAACAAAATAAGCTATTACAAAGTTTGGGGAAACTGTCAAGATAATGGCGACAGTTTAAGAAGGATGTTTACTATTGAACACTTTGGCAGAGGTTCACACGAGGAAATCTGCTGCTTGTAGAGCACGTCTTGAACAACATGTTTAGAGGCATCGAAAAAAGCCGTAAAATTCTAATATGAACACATCTTTATAATGCACGTTGTCATAAAAACAATATTATAAGAAATGCAGTAGTTAGAGTGAAGAATGGCGATAGGGGGAGCAGGCAATCTCACGGACATCTTGCCTACAGCTCAACTCGTTGGAGCATTTTACGCTCATTTTTTGCACCATTACTCCAAAGTTATTATTTTAAATAGTCCGTTATTTGCATGAGAACCGACTAGATTAAATAATCGTACCAACATTGCAGGTGACGTGAATTCATGCCGCTACAATATCTGGTGCGAACGAATAATGAGTAATTAAATATCCTTATTGACAAACTTTCTCCTTTTTACTTATTTAAAGGACTTGCCTTAGGCAGTTGGTGCCTGGAGCCTTCTCAGTGCCAGCCTCCGGGAGGTTTCTCTCTCTCACAGACACCTATCAGCTCCTACAAGAGAAATGTTGAAAGATTACCGCCTCTTTTTTTCATTTTATTGTACGTATAAAGTGCCCAAGCGCATGGGTATTGGGATTCTTCTGAACTCGCTATACCTTACACATCCTCTGCAATCCATACAAATATGAGCCCAGTTTTCTGGATTTGTATGATAAAACTCGAGCCTGGAAAGCGCCCTTAGAAAAGTCTCCCTCTACCTAGTGAAGGATCAAAGTCAGCCTTGACTGGACTCTAGTCTGAAGACACAGAAAGTACCTTCAGCAGCGAAGTTTAACTATCAGAGAAATTAAAATTTTGTATTTCAAGTTGAGTTCATCAAGTCACTCATTCTTAATCGTTGGTGGCAAATAATTGCAGGACCCTCGGCCTAAAAGAGCGTTTTCCTTTAACTAAAGAGTGATCACGCCGATCACAAAATGCACCCAAGATAATTAGATATTCTTTAAAGCAATTAGACAGTGTTTGGCACTCTCTTAAACTACATTCGTTATTTTGTTAAAGTAATGAATTAGTATAATAAGCTCCGGTAGAGAAAATTTTTAAAAGAGATAAATGTTTGTTTAAAGAATTAAAAAGTATTCATTTAAAAATGTGTTACGATTACAGTGATTTAATAAACTGAAAGGTAATTCCAGAAAGTAATAAGTATTGCGCGTCAAGGTGCTGAATACCATTTGGGATACCAACTACTAACACGCAAGCTGATTAGTTTGCATTAAATAATACTAGTCAAACCCAGTTGGTATTTAAATCACATTGTGAAGTTTTCATTTCAACTGTTTATCATGGTTATTTGAGAGTGGTTCCTTTTTTTTAACCTTAATCTGAAACCTCCCAAAAGATTAAATGGTCGCATTCAGCAGACAAGAGCGCTACCAGATCGCTCCCAAAGGGAGCGCTTTATTTCTCTGAACGCTCTGCTACTAATGTAACCTAAACATAACCTTTTTTCGAATTAAGATTGGCGAGGAATCGGTCAAATAAAAAACAACTCGTCTTTTAAATCAAAAGGTGCTAGGCCATTTCAAAATCTGGTATTTATTAATCATATTTCAACTTTTTAACTTGTTATCAAAGAGAAAGAAGAGCACGCGATAGGTTATTTTTATGTATTTTTTCATCCCCTTTCTACTAAAAATATTGCCAAGGCAGTAAAGCTAGTATTTTTCTTAATATCGGGAAATACATAAGTCGTTTTCTCAACTGTACACAAAATGGCTAAAAATTAATTGTACATCTGTTACAAACAAGAAGGTTTGATCATTATTTGGTAATTTTGAGAAGCTGGAAGTGGAACAATGGCATTTGCAGATTTTGCGGACAGTTGCGGACCACCTAACCAACTGATCAATGAAAAAAGAGAACACTCATCATGTCCTTTTTGTTCCTTTAAATGTGCTTTTCAGTTGGTTCGTGGATAAAAAGTATTTGTCTTTATGTATAAATATATATTCCTGAGATAATAATTAGGTAAATAATTCATAATGACTGCATACCTATAGTGTAATCAAAATAATTCATAATGACCACATACCTACATATAGTGTAATCAAAAATTTATGGATATTAAAAAAACAAATCTCTTTGTAATTTTGACTGATAAAAAATTTACTGTGGTTACTTTTAGCATCCTGCAATAAATGTTTGAGTCGCCAAGAGGCTTCCTTTGCTAGAATTTGACTCTTCTCTTTTTTCTTTGACAGGTATTTTCACCTCCAGAAAGAGAAGTGGAATTTACAAATAAGTAACTAAGACGTTGGTATAGATAATCTTCAATGTGCCGCCAGCCAACCAACGCAAATTATTTTATACAATCTGTCACATTTTACTTGCCCGTATGTAATAAAACTAATAAAATGTTAAGTAAATACTGTTATCACAAAGACACAAATAAAATTTAAGAAGGATATAATAAGTAATTCTTAGATTATTTAAGTCAAACCTTTGAAGTATTAATGCCAAACATCTTCAGAAAAAAGAGTGTTCAATATTTAAATAATGTTTATATTTTTGTTTAAGTTTTCTATTAGCCAGAAAGACGTGCACATTTAGCATTATAAACCTGCAAACTATTGAATGTTGTGAACGAGGCATGTGCTACATCGAGACAAAGGGCGACGGCTGGTCGTGCCGTTGCATTTACATTGCAAAACTAAACCAGACATGCACCTGCACTTGCTGTTGCCTCCATAGAATGTGCAAGCACGTCTTTGATACAATAAACTACCTCTCTGTTTGCTTCTTTACCACAATGTCAATAACAAACTCGTTCAATAAATTTTAATAATTTAAACAATATTCAATAAGACAATGTGAAGGTAAACATTTTTAGTAAACTTATAAAATTAAACAAAAGTTCTATTTACACGCTGCTTTTTTGGATTTATCATATGGCTATAATTTAGGTTTTCAGAAACGTTTTAACAGAAATTAGACTCTGATCAGGAAGCTTTCCCTCATTCTTTGGGAACCGATCCAAGAATTTGTCAAAAAACCTTCTTGTCGACAATTATCCCTTCACTAGGCCTTGGCGTCCTCATAAATTTAACAGAAACCTCATCAGGATAACTGAAGAAATCAATATTTTCTGTGGACTCCCATCACAATACTCTTCCGACGTGTTGCGCAGTTCTCCTTTGCCAGTAAATACTTCTTACTCTCAATGTTCTTTAACCCCATCACTCAAGCGGCTCTTGCAAAGCTAAAAAAGAAAAAAAAATTCTCATTATTCGCACTTTAATTATATTCACCTAATTCACTCTCTCAAAAGCATTCATAATTCTACTTCTTTCCATAGCAAAGAATAATAATACATTGAAATCACATTTCCACCTTTCTGCAACCTTACAATATTTGAGCTAGCTGAGTGCAATTCAGTACTTGGTCAAGTATTCTGTGTTGGCTATGATCTCCATATAAACTTAGTAGTCCGTTTATATAGATAGAAGATCATTGTAATCTCTGTATCGTTCCAATTTTAGTATATGTACCGCCGAAGGAGATCAAAGAAAGAAAAATGGTTTTATAAAAATGAGCAAATAGAAATCGTTAATAAATATAAGTATTTGGGTATACTTTTAACTCCAAAACTATCCTTTTCAGAAAATCATAAAGAAAAACTTAAAAAATCAAAATGTGGTCTAAACTCAGTATGGTGTCAACTACTGGAAAGTAACACGGTGTCATTTGGTGCGAAGTTGAGAGTGTTCAATAGTGTAAGTCGTTCAATTTTGTGCTACGGAGCGCAGGTTTGGGGACGCGGATGGTATGAGGATGTGGAAAAGTTGTTTAGATATTTTGATAAAAGTCTATTTAGGCTGCCCAATTATGCTCGAACTTCATTCATTCATATTGAGACCGGTATCGGGCCGACACAACTATATACAATGAAACTGCACCATGAGTATATTATCAAAGTGTTAAATATGCCCGACTCAAGGTTGCCAAAAGTATTAGCATTAGAAATTATTAAAAGAAACATTTTCTGGTTTCGTGAAATTAATGATTACATTTTGAAATTTAGTTTGGAACCCCCAATAAATATTCATAATATTCACCTGTGGGACAAAAAGTTATTGTTAATTAGAGAAAAACTTAGTGAACATTATAATAATAAATTTATGGATGAAATTAAGAATTCAAATAAGTATTTGTTGGGTAGGGAATTATGTTACAATTTGGCACAAAATAATTATTTATACAATGCTCTGCCTCTCTCTAGTAAAAGATTAATATTTAAGCTTAGGAGTGAACTTTTACATTTAAGTTATAAACCTTTTATTTACATTGAATCTGAAGAAGTCATTTATGTTTGTCCTGTTTGTAATTTGAAGGAAAGAGAAGATCTTTATCATTTCCTCCTTGTGTGCCCTAGATATTATGACATAAGGATCAAAATATTTGAAACGTCTAGAATAAGTAAAGAAAATATGTTGGCATTTTTAAATGGAAAAAACTGGTCTTTATTGGTAAACTATTGTAAAATAGCTTACGATCTTAGAAATAATTTATTAAATATATTACAATAATATTACTTATCAATTATTTACTTATATTCTATCTTATCAAATATTACTTTTCAATTATATTACTTATTAATTATCTACATCAAAGAGGTATAAAATATTTTTAGTTTTTATTTGTTTTCTTTTTTTAATCTTATTTCTATTATTATTATTATATTGCATTTATGTTTCAAGACACATGTTTTGGTTTGCTAAGATAAATTGATAAGACTCCTCAGACGGCCTAGGCCATTGAGTCTGTCTTATACATTTGTTTATGTAGTTTTGTAATATTGAAAAAATTATTAATAAAGACTTATCTCTCTCTCATTGTAATCACTAGATCTTTTGTAGAACCAGAAAGATATTAGATTCCGTCCATCGTTTGCCTGATGTCTACTAGACTAGCCTGTCAGTAGTTGATTTGTGAATAGTATCATCCCCAACTTCTAGAACTTGTTGGTTTAAAATTCACTTTTTTCCTAGTTTCATACTTACTGTAATTATTTATGGTTGCCTAATAACATATGTGCTATTCAACGTCCTTCATCTACAGAAAGTATGACAGTAAAGTTTGTGTTACGGTGCATACTGCATATTTGATGCAATACGTAATGGCTGTTTAAGCTTCAAAATTTATTATTTCAGAATACCTTACTGTAAAATTAGTCAACAAAACATTCTACATAAAAAGTTTTTCACACGCTGCCCACGTTCAAGTGAAGCATAGTAAATAAATTACAAGTTCCTGGATATATGAACATAATCTACTCAGATTTTCCATCTCGAGGTTAACTGATTTGATCTTTTTCCCTTGTTTTCTGGAAAGAAAAAAATATACGTAAACATGTGTTAGTGTTAGAAAAAGTATTGTGAGAGTGGTAAATTTTTAAATCAAATTTTTAATGTTATAAAAATATTCGACCTAAAGTCAGGATCAGTTTTTTTAAAGGTGTTTTTCATACTGTGCCATAAAAAGGAGAAATCGTAGCACAAGAACATGCCTTAACTTTTAACTATTTATTTCATTAACAATCCCTACAATTTCAAATCCACATCCAAGTTAATTATTAGAGAAACAAAATAAGAAATATATGATAGAGACCATTCATCTAATACATAAGATAGATTAGAATAGAATAGAAAATAAATTTATTATCCTGGGACTATTGTCCCCTAAGAATAAATTACTTGTACAGTTGGAGGCCCTATTGGATTGGCCTGTATTTTATATATTTATAAATAAAAATAAGTATTTACAAAAATTAAAATTAAAATTCATGAAATAAAAGAATACAATTATAATTTCGAAGAAAGCTGGTTGGAAAGGAGATAATTGAACAGAAGGGATTTAAAGAAGATGGAAAGGGTAGGAGCATGACGGACAAATGAAGGTAAGGAGTTCCAGAAAGAGGTAGCGCGCATTAGGAAGGATAATATGTCGAAAAATGAAGATCGTCTTTTTTTAATTGCTTAACGGAAAAACAAGATTAAATGATTTCTTAAGTTTTGGAATTTTATTTCGGCGAATGTTCGACGAATATTTAATTGTTTTATTGTAAATCAAGTTTAAATAATCAGGAGCAAATTTATATGTTTTGATTAAAACATATCAGACATCAGACTCATAATAACCAATTCAAACTTTGCTACATTAGGGTGGAGTCCTTGCTACTCCATCAATATTCACTCCATAGAAAGAATTCAAAACAAGTTTCTTAGACAAAATAACTTCAAAAAAAGTAATACGTCTAATTCAAAAGATTATGACAATTTATCGAAAGAATTAAATTTGAATTCTTGTACATAATTATTTTATGGTTTGCTCATTTACGACACAAGCTCAAAACTTGCTTAAATGTAAATTTTCATATCGATCGCCACCACCAGGACCAATTATTAATTTTAACTTCATGTAGGTTCTGGTTCTCCCTAAAGTTTTATAAACTTTTTTCACCATGTTCTATACCGAAAAGTCAAACAATAATAAGAAAATGTAGATTTTATTCTATAACTCTAGATCTATATTTAGGTCTAAAACTATACCATTAATAATGTTTTTAACGTGATAAATAATTAGAATTCAGTTATATAACTTTTTTTGCCTCATTGAAGGTATGTGTCTCGACCAATGTCCCGGTCACTACTTAAGAAAATCAAAAATGTGTCATGTACGCTGAAGGCTGTAAGCGAAATTAGGATTCAGTTCTGGCTACCGAAGAAAGCATAAACTACTTATATCTCATAAACTATTACTAGAATATTTCAATTTATACCAGCTATAGAGCAAACATTTCTCTATGATTCGGTAAAGGATACTTTGAAATCTGATCAATACGATAAGAGATAAAAAGTTTGAATTTTGAGGGAATTTGAAAACATCTAAAACTGGACCTCCAATATCTCATAAACTATTATCACTAAACATTGAAATTTATGCCAATTATAGAGCTAACTTTTCTCTTCAATTCGGTGGAGAATTCATTGAAATCTGAACAATGCGAAGAGAGATATAAAGGTTGGAAATATGAACGAATTCGAAAACATCAAAAATTGAACTTTCAATATCTCATTAACTATCTTCTTAACAAAAACTTACATTTTAAAAAGTTAAGTATAAGGATTTATTTACTCTTATACTCTTAACTGGAGTAATCTTTTTAAAGAATGCTTCAAAAGGACCTTCAAAAACAATTTTCTTGAGAAAATGTTTTGAATAAAATAGGAAGGTATTTGTACATAAGCAGCAAAATTAAACTGGGTATACAGTAATTCCTCTTAGGAGAAGTAAAAACAATTGCAGTATTTCTCCTTAAAAGGCAAAGAGAAATTAAACTATTAATACGCACGATTCCAATACTTCCATTTAGTACGTGCAAGAGCATTACAGCACTTTAGACTCACATAACACTTCTTCGTGCTAAATTTTATAAAAATTGGACTAAGCGTTGTAAAAATATTAGTAATAATAATTTTACGATAGGACCTTACTTGTGTGGGGCATGACTCGTACATGCCATGGTGCAGCTTACAGTCTTCCTAGCGCTTTCGGATACGGGAATGTTTAAGAGTCCGCATCAAAGAGGTTTCATAGGTGTCAATCGCTTAATTAGAATCTAGATTAATCTCGTGTCGATTTTAAGAGTAACTAAAACTTCAAAATTGTTGCATATTGATGAGCAGACCGCTTTTGGCCTTTTCAATTATAGGCGTTTATTAAAATTGCAAAGACCCAAAGATCATTGTTTAATGTGTAACCAGAATAATGCATGTTTTTCAGCTGCCCAGTCTTTGAAAGTTTCAGAATCCCACTCCACATAAATAAATATAACAATCCTAAAGAAAAATTTTGCAAATTGATTAATGAATTTGAAGAAAAAAAATATGTATGCAATTTTTAATTATTTAAAAAAGTTTTAAAATTAAGATCTTATAGTTCACAAGGTTTTTAAAGTAAAATGAACTTGGAACTCTTTTGTAACAGGTACATTGTATCTTTATACAAATAAAGTTTGAATTTGAATTCATTACATACATAAGAAGTAAAATATTACACTTATATTGTACCTTACATTATTTGCTCTTATGAAATTTAAGACAATTACATTATGTTTTGTACAATACACGACCGAGTAAAATCGACAATGAGACTTATAATTTTAGGGCAATAAAATAATAATGTAACTAGATACGAGCTCTTCTTATGGTCAGCAAAAAGGAACCAGTAGCTAATTAACAATAACTAACAGTTGTCAATACTCCTCACATTAAATTTGGGCTAGTTTTAAAAACACATCAATAGTTGAAAAGTCAATTAAGCCGCAACTTAATAACGAAACAATACGACTATGTTTTTCCCAAAAAAACTGTCAGCTCTGCATTATTCTAACAATCAGAGGAAGCAAGGTATTGATAAAATAGTTCAACATATACAATATATATTTATATTAAAACATACAAAATAACAAAGTTAACATGAAATAAAATACAGTCAATTATATTTATTTTATATTTTTCAAAATATATATTCTTAATACTTTCTTTTTTATAAAAGGCCTTTTGCGCTTAGGCTGGCATAAAAGACAGATAACATAATCATTATCGTTCTGTACATTGATTATATTTTTTCAGTCTTATTTTTTTTAATCTTCTTAATTAATGGCCAACAATTATTAAGTTTTATGGACCTACAATTTTCAAGATAACCATTTCGCCTCGATTCAAAGAAGCGCTTTTCCCTTGAAATTCAATTATCTTTCATCAAATTATCTTTTTCCTTATGAGCAACGAAAGGGTGCACACTCTCGACATCCTTAAAAAGAAAGAATGAATTCTCTGTTATTATTTCATATTATTTACTGGTTTATCCAACTAATAAATAATTCTAGTAATTCTGAGATTGCAATCTTTTCTTACAAATCAAAGTATGCGTCAGAAATTACATATTTCCGATTCAGTGTTTTAGTTAGAAATACAAATGTTTTTCACAAATTTTTAGTCACCCTGTTTGATTCCATATCTCATTTATTTATTACAACGATCAAATGAAATTTGAAAATTTAAAATATATATATATATTAAAACGATTGAAATCAGGATGAATAACTTTTCCAGTCTTTTCTGAAGCTCTTTACTTTCCCAAAACAGAAAATATAATTAAAGAATTGTCATATATTTAAGAACTGTATGAATTAACACAATTTTTCTTTCAGATAAAAAAAAAAAATGTTGTAGAACGGTAGAGATTCTCTATAATACTTCATTAACAGCAATGAATATGCCAAAATACAAATTAGTTCTTAGAATGTCTTTGAAAAAATTATCCACATTTTTATTTATTAGGGCAATTAAATGTAAAGAATAATTTAAAGTTGTTTTTTTTTTTCAAGAGTAAAGGTAGTAAAAGAATTTAAAATGCCATCAAATAAAATTCATATCATTTCCTAAAACAGAGATTATTAATTGACTTAATGAATGAAAAGCGTACTGAAATTCATGAGTTCAATTCGATAGATTCCTTAAAAAGAACAGGAATTTTTAAAATAAATAATCACCCTCTCTCAACTAGTTGCTTGAATAAATATTGTTCATTAAAGTAGAAAAAATATATCTGCTTGCCAAATTCAAAAACAAAATTTAGATCGCTAAACAAAATATTAATCATATGAAATAAAAATTTGTTCATTAAATTAAAAAAAAAATCTTTGATTTGTATTTAAATTCTTTTAATATCACATAATTCAACTTTTTTTTTTAAATTGCAATGTTCTCCAATGAACATATCTTTCTACAAATTACAAGAAAGAAGCTTATTTTTTGAGAGAAACCTTTCATAATCTCCATCAGATTGTTTTCTCATACATATAATTAATTCCCTTCTTTCAAAAAGAAAAAAATAATAATTAAATGCCTTATCATACAAGCTATCACTTTATTTATAAATTTAACTTCTCGGAAACATTTTTATAAATATTCATAAGGACGATATTGTATATGTCTACTATAAATGAATAATTTACCCCAAAATTACATCAGGAACATCTTACTTTTTAGGCAATGGCTTTCATCCGTTCAGCCAGGAACAGCTTCACTTTTTAAATTAAATTCATTAGGTTTACAAATAAACAAAACTCAAAAATAATGTTAATAAAACGAAATATATATATATTAACCAGCAAAAAATGCAACCTATACATAAATATATTTAAATTGAAATTGGTTGACAAAAGGACTGATCAACCTCTGTCTAGAGTATCAATACCTCCTCTAAAATCTACAGATATTGTGACTGGATGAAAAAGTACACAATCAGATTGGTCACTGAAAACTCGATCTTGATAAGAGGCAGGAAGCTGACCACAGTCTAAGCTCATTGGTAAATAATAATTCCCACGTGGTGCTAAGACAAAAACTGGTACTCTGTTAGCTTCACTATTACAATTATCGTCTAATGCATTTGCACTTCCAGTCCGATTCGGTACAACAGAAGATGATACGCCTCTTTCAAATCTTTTTTGTATTCTATTTTTGAACTTATAAGTAGGAGCAGCAGCCTTGTCAGAATCACCAGGATGGATCTTCTCTGAATTCGACGACGTTGGAGAATGCTGTAACAATGGCAGTGGTATAATATTTATTTTAAGTAGTCACAAATAATTAATTTCAATTTAAGCAAACCAATTGAATTGTTAATAGCAATCCTTAGATAGAAAACCAACAGA
This sequence comes from Rhodnius prolixus, assembly GCF_049639745.1. Taxonomy (NCBI): domain Eukaryota; kingdom Metazoa; phylum Arthropoda; class Insecta; order Hemiptera; family Reduviidae; genus Rhodnius; species Rhodnius prolixus. Next base: position 22,847,799 of record NW_027411592.1, read on the forward strand.
CGATTTCCATAAAAAGTAAATGTGTACAATACATGCGGAAAACAATAGGCGTGGTTTTTAGTTAGCTTAAATAATAAAATTATTTTACAATAAACTAAAATAATAAAGCATTTTACCAACATCAATATACGAATAATAAGGGAATTGGATTAGAGATTAGCTCCGTGCATGAATTTTCGATGAAAATAAGCAAATTTGTTTTCCATTCCCTTAATTTCAGAAATGAAAATCTTCAAAATATTTACGTTATTGCTAATTGTAGACAGATGTCCAGTTGTAGTACTAGCCTCTGAACTGGAATCCTGCTGATGCTGGTGAGAGTTTTGTTGACTGGTACTTTGTCCAGTACAACACTGGTTAGCTCCTTGATTGACTACTTGTTGTTGATGCTGTAAGGTCTGCATTTGATGGTAATGGGCTCCCATACCATTTTTCTCATCAAATAGAGTGGTGTTGGAAGAAGTACTGTTTTGCAATGAATCACTTTCATTCATTAAAGGAACCGTTGATTCTTCTTTAACTATGCATAACCTTGAAAGTAAACTCTCACCTGCAGAACAATGTGAAAGTAAATTAATATTCATATTTAAATATTGAAGGACTATTAGTAAAGATTTTATTAAAGTTTCCTATCCTAATATACAATTACTTTACAAAATAAAAGAAAATAATAAAAGTAATGCATTCATTTTTAACTAAATGACTATCTAAATTTGATTATACAATAATGAGCCCAATTCTGCACATAGGAATTTCACATGGAATCCATGCTGTCTTGTCCCTATCTAGATATGTCTAGACATGGCCAACCAGATCCCAAGTTTGCAACTAATCATCATCGTTAGAAGGAACTGCTCCCTCTTTGTCATCTTCGATTGAATAGTCCATTCGGATCTTTCATTCCTGGTTCTTAAATTACTAGTCTTCTAGTGAAGTTAACTTCCTTATTTCTTTATTTCGGATTCTCCCTTGTTTTTAAGACGAGAATACCGCGCTCCATGGCAATCTGTGCAATTCTTAGACATGTTATTTTTCTCCATAGAGTCAAGATTTTTTCGACGCTTTTAGGACAAGCATATATCTTTTAAAAACCGCAACTATGAGACACTGCGTCACCAACCATGCTTTTAAAGATAAACTTTATTGACCACTACTTGTTCCAGTCAAAGAATCTCTTTTGTTAATCCTCATGAAGATTTTGCCTGAATGAAACTGATTATTAGGGTTCGTTTATCCACTTTAGTTTCTTTCCTTGCAAGAATATGCATTCTTGTTTAGCATAGAAAAGAAGTACAGTTTTATTATCGTATGTTCACCCAGTACAAATCACCTATCATTAGGCCAAGTACTTTAAATAATCCACTGTTAAAGCAACAGCTGTAGCAAACCGAACATTATTAAAATTTAAGCTATTTATTGTTATTCCTTTATTAACCCAGTTTATTATCTACATATAATTATTTTTCGAAACATTTTTCCTGCAAACAGTTGAGTAAATCTGGAGATAGAGAACCACCCTGTTAGACTAATAACTCTCAACAAAAACAATTGAACCTGAATTTTTTTAATACTGCAGTTGCTTTACTTTAATCTCCTTGTCTACTTTCCGATAAATTCTTTATTTCATTGCATATTCGACAAATGCAACAATTTTGCACTCTAATTGCTTTTTCTATAATCTGACATAACCATGAGATAGTCCACTCTGGCTAAGTCTGTTCAGAGCCCTGACTGTTCTACAGGATATATGAACTTCAGTGTTTGCTTTACTTGGTGCAGAATTACTTCTAAGACACTTCAACGCGAGGGCACTTCTCACTTAAGACACTTCAGTGATTTTTTTTTTTTTTTTTATCTTAGTTGCATTCCTTTTTTATGCATTAAAATAAGTTAGGCACTAACCATTGATCTGGAATTTGTTCGTAGTTATTTAACAAATTGAAAATCTAATGAAAGGTTAATTAAGGCTTGGTTAGGTAAATTTGAAAATCAATGGATGATAAACTAATCAACTATAAAAGCCCAAAAAGTGAGAAGCTAAAAAATCTAATAAATTATTATTTAAATACTGCCTCTTGGGCTCAAATCCGTTTCATAACGCTTGGAAATTAGATAAAAACTATTATTCAAGATCAGAATCCAAAATTAAATATAATGAATGCAACAAACAATGAACACTAAAAAAAAAACTTACTTTGAAGAATATGATCGCAGTGCCTAGTTAGATGGGATCTTAACTGTGTACAAAAAGGATCGCTAGCCATCATTCCTTCCACCTGAAATTAATTTTCATTAGTAAGAATAATTTGCTAAGTTAAATAAATAATGAATTTTAACGTCAAATTAACAATTTAATTTTCAGCCTTGAAAAGATAAAGGCACAATAATTATGGTACATGCTCGGTAATAACAACGAAAAAAACTATGTATTTCGAAATTATAGGCCAATGACATTGTAAATTAATTAAACACTCACCCCATTTGTACAACTACTCAAAATTTAAACTGCATTAAGACTTTAAATTGAAAATAGCAGTTAAATGATATTGAATGTTGAAAACCGATAAAAAGGTGCAACTACTTAAACAGAACCAATATAAAACAATTAGCTACCTTACCAATATATACCCGAAAAGTATTTTACTAGGGAAGAGATAAGCTAAGGCTAAGGAAAGTCCCGGTTCGAGTCCAGCTAGATGCCCTTAGACTTTTTCTTTCTAGTAGACATTACGATTATTGTCAGATATAGATAGGATATCACTCTCCACAGTCCGGCTATTCATTGAAAAAGCATCCGAGCGCCGATGACCTTAGATGTTAACGCGCCTTAAATTAATTTTAAAAAAATAGCTTCCTAATTATTGAACATCTGAAGTGCTGAGTATTCTTGTTGATTTTATCGGTCGTAGCATGCACGTTTTCAATGATTCTGATCGGAATTTCATCCATTATCAGAGATCGATTCATCAATTTAGTGTAAAGTATTTAATTTCCACTAGGTTCCTTTCGAATACTACACTTATTCAGCTATTGTACAAGAAGGAGCTCGTTTCATATTATTAGAAGGAGAAGTAGGGTAACCACCATTTATACAAGCTCAATGGACGAATGGTCCTGGGCAAGACGTTAAACTGTGGGGGAGGGCATCCTGGGAGGGCAGATCTCATAGCCGTGGTGAAGGCTATCTTTCTATGAGAAGGATAACTCCAAAATATAACCGCGGGTAGGCCAGGCTATGTAAAGCGCGGTGAAACCGGCTGGCCTAGGAGAGGGAATCTCTAGAAATCAAATGACCTGGTTCTCCTTGTTAGGGGGTTCAGCGCGGGGCTAGTAACCCAGTCTCATGAAACACCACTCACTACGAATCCCACACAAAGAGAAGCTGGACTGATGCCTGGACGGCGGCATCTGCAGACAGAGAGGTCCCATTCCCTCGATGTCACTTGATTTTATAAACAACCTCTCGCCGCCTGTGCTCTGTGATGTGATAACAGAAGAAAAAAATATAATTTTTAATTATAAAAATTATAACTAGTGGTGCCAGTCAGACGCTAGTGCCGCGGTCAGTGCACGGGCAAAAAGGGACCGCCCGCCAAAGACACACCGCTTTCAAAAGGGTCATTATACGGTCAGTATACAGTGACTACCTGGCTACAGCCCTTTGACAACATCCAACACCTTTCACCAGCCTATTCAAGACTAGGGTCAACACACGGCAAGAGATGTTTGAGTGTGACCCGTAATTACAAGACTTGAAAATGTGTGGTGAGGGCTATATATGGTCTCTCTACAGGAAGTGGGGCATCAGTCGATGATTATTCTTCAGATTTTTACCACCGTAACCTCATGATTCTACCAGCGAGTTACACCGCGAGCGCGTCCCTATCTAAGTGTTTAAACATATATGTATTCAACGTCGTTATAGTTGTGCATTCTAGTTACAATTTAAATCATTCTAAATTATTGTTAAAATATATATATTTATTTTCCGAATATCAACTCTTTATCTATCTATCAAATCTCTAACTAATTCCCGCATCATAAACCTCCTCTTCAAGTCATCTGAACCCATTACACTCCACTCGTACAGATATTTCTATTTCACAAGATATTTTCAAAGATCACCATCCTGTGATTCTTACCTTAACTCTTAGCCTCATTATAAACCTAAAATTATTCCCTAATTAATGTTTACTTTATTTTTTTTATATTATTTAAGGTGCGTCAACATCTGAGGTTATTGTCTCCCGAAGCTTTTTTCAGTGCACTGCCGTCTTCCGGACAGTGTTCTTTTGTTACAGACAACACTGTCCATCATCTGACAGTAAGCTGTAAAAGCTTCCTAGGAAGAGCAAATCTAAGGGCCAGCAGCTGGATTCGAACCCAGAATATCCCCATGGAAATCCAATAAGTTAACCACATAACTAATCCCTTCCCTCTAGAATTACTCCCTAATAAAAGGAATAATTGACAGCGACAATATCAGAAGTGCAATCAACAATGGAATGGAACTACAAACTCCTCTAAAAACGAAAGTGGACGTGGGCGACGCTGAACATTTTTTGACTAAGACTATTCAAAAAGACATCTGTTTATTTAATCATCAAAACCACTCAGAGGCAAGAAAACCCAACAATACTTGCCTCCAAAGATTCATAAGTGAGGAGTGAAAAGTAAGAGCACGGTGGAATACCCAATAGATGAAAGACAACAAACTGACACTATGACTGAGATCAAAACTTAGGCAATCTAAAGATTTCATTCAATAGATCACATAAATAGATTAAACTCGAAAATTTTCTTCACTCAGTAAGCCAAATCATACAAAAGACTTAACGAATATCCTACCGATCGATCTTGGAAGTTTCAAAACATCAAAAGTTCAAAATCAAATTAAAAACATTTGTTATGATAAAATAAATTAATTTTTTTATGAGCTATTGCAAATAGTATCATTATTACTATTTATTCTCTAATAGTTCAACAAGTAAAGAGATACCGAAACCTTGCTCTGTGGGCTCTTGATCAAATGTTTCAAATAAAGATATAAGTACTACTGGTCTGCAATATCCATACCTAGCAAAATCGTAGAAGCCTTTCCAAAAGAAACAAAAAAATAAAAATCTATTCAGTAAAGAGATACGATACTGACCGAAACCTTATGTCGCCTCCCTAATAACATATTTTTCCAATTTTTCGCTATTTTTCAATTAGTGTTACGATGGACATCCACCTTACACATTCACACACAATTTGAGCACCAAAGAGAGAACAGCTAATACGATACCTCGCCACAACTTGCACTTGCTCACAATCCGATATCACTTTCATAATTTGCAATATCATATAACTTTAGTCCTCCTTTGGGTAATTGGTAACAAATGTGGTTTTGAATTGTATTCAATTAATGTTGTAATTCAGTATTTTACTTACAGCTAAAGTTTCCTCTCTTATACATTCATTCAAATATTTATCCCAAACCCCTACACTGAAGTTACTACGTTTCAAACTGATGCACGCCACTGATCAATGTCAATTAATCGTCCACCCTAATAGAACGCTTTGGATATTATTATTATTATTAAATGTGTGTAAACTCTGAATTACTCTTCGTACAATAATAGCAGTTAAATTTTCTAATTTTATTAACAAGTATTTTCAACAGAATTATTAAGCAAATTTAGGGTGGCTCAATTAGACTGAGTCAAATAAACAAAATAACCTTAACAAAAGACCTCAATACTCTAGCCGGCCGTGGCAAATGCTTCCCACAAAGTAAGCTGAAAACACTGAACAAAAATACAGTTTTGTATCTAAAAAAAAAAACTAGATCAGTACAACTAGACTGTAACATTATTACCTGAACGAGAAAGTGTACAGTTTCATTGAGACATTCGGCAAACCCAAGCCTATATGAAGTGGCCAGATGTTCTAAAAGAGGTGGCTGAGGAGCTTCTGGCGAACTCTGCATTGGTTCTGGAATTTTCCTTTCTTCATCTTTATGACACTCAGACTCTATATTAAGTAAAACCAACTTATTTTAATTCAAAAAACAGAAAAGTTATAATATAACTTCAAATAACTATTTTTGTTAATTGGATTCGTTTTACGAATGTTTAATAAATATTATCTCAAACAAAATAAGAATGAAAACACAAATGCAACATGGCCACAATAATAAATTGTGCAAGTCACTTTTAAAGTAAGCTTCCCTTTAATCTTGACAAAACGCTGTTTGCTACATGATGCTACTGGACTTACTTTATTTCAATAGAACAATTCAGGTTCAAATAAAACATTTGAAGAATAAAAAGAGAAATATTAATAAATGTTGGTTGATATTCGTTTGATTTTCTTGATAAACGATTCCCAATTTATGAACATCAAATATTATCTCGATTTCATTATCGATAAGCCATCAGCTTAAACTCTCTTTCCTGCTTCCTGTTTAATGACTTACAAACGAATTACACCTGGTACTGAGCAAGTGCCAAAATTGATCTAAATATTACTATTGGAACTCTTAATAAGAAAATCAGGATTACATATCCGTACAGTACACTAGAATGCAGATTTTTAATGAATCAGCCAACAGGAGACCATGATAACTGTTTCTACAGTAACATCAAATAACATTCACTAAAGGGTGCTAATGACCAACATTCACTAAACACTTAACTGAGCATCAATGAACTCAGCAACAATGAAGCGGATGAAGCGTAGTAAATAGCGAGAAATTTGCTTCTGACGAACACAAAATTAATTTCATTTCTGAACTTGAATGCTTTTTAAGTTTTAAATTCCTCTACTTAATCTTTATAAATCATTAAACTACCTTATTTTTGGAATCTTATCAGCACATAGTCTCTCTCTTAGTAGCACTACAACCTAGTTAGTTGGATCCTGGCCTCCTCGATCTTACTCCGCCTACATGCAGCCGTCATCCAGTTTTTTAGTGCACAACAGCTGCATCCTGCGTCACACTGTCAAACCATCTCAGTTTCGGTCGCCCAACTCTCCTTTTGCAGTCAGGGACTTCCTGTAGAAGCTTATACGGAATCTTTTCCTAGACCATTCTTGCGACATGTCCGGATTAGTTTAATCAACTCTGCAATATTCGGCTCTTTCATCAGAGCATACAGCTCCATGTTTGTTCTGCGACGCCAAGTCGTGTTTCCACATATTAGACCGAAGATCTTACACAGTACTTTTCTTTCGAATATTAATACGCCTTGTTCATCTGTTTTTGTGCAGGTTTCGGAGGCATATACCAGGACCGGGCGAATAAGAGTTTAATAAATTCTCAGCATGGTTGCCCTGTCCAGTGCACATAGTCTCAACACTTTCAATTTACAATGTGACTTCAGCTAAATTTACAATATTACACAAAATTGAGAAATTTTCTTCTTTTTTATGTTAGTTCCAGTTAAACTTTCGTTTAAGACCATTGTACAACAGCTTTCAAAAAAATCAGTTTAAAGAAAAATAGAGATGAGATTCTTTCCTACAAATCACCAGAAAGACACCTGATATTCACTGGAGCTACCTCCACAACTTTCATAGATTTGACTGTAATGTATGGGAATTTAGTAACGACAATACAGGTCTCACTAGAGAATAAGCTTAAGAGCACACTTATCAAACCATTTTACAAATAAAAATAATACTTCATAGTATTATTTTGAGTTCCGAAAATGCGTTAAAAAATCCATTAAGAATACTTTTTTTAAATATTAGAACTGAATTATTTAATATTTCCAATAGGGAAGGGATTAGCTATGAGGTTAGCATACTGGACTCCCACGCGGAGGTCCCGGGTTCGAATCCAGCAGCTGACCCTTAGATTTTCTCTTCCTAGGAGCTTCTTACAGCTCACTGTCCGGTGATGGACAGTGTTGTCTGTAACGAGAGAACACTGCCCGGAGGCCGGCAGTGCACTGGAAAAAGCTCCGGGCGCTAATAACCTCAGCTGTTGATGCGCCAAAAAAAAAAAAAAAAAAAAAAAAAAAAAAAAAAAAAAAAAAACTAAGTGTTATCAACACTACCCCACACCATCCTAGCAAGAGATCTTATCAAGAAAAAAGGCAACCTAATTACGCTTAATAAATTTAAAAGCATTAATTTTAATAAATATAAAAGAACTTGCCTTCACATGGAGCATGTCCCATTAGGTGTTTAATCCTTCTGATCGCCATCTCTATTATTTCTGTTTTTTCCACTCGTCCTCTACCTTTCTTCATATACTCATGAGGAATCAAACGAGAAAGATCAGCCAAACATGAATTCATCCGATCCCTTCTTCTTTTCTCGATAATACGATGAGATAGAGGATCCTGCTCACAATAATGAGTAAAATTATTTAAAATATAAATTATTCGGTTAAAAAAAAAAAGATTTTATTACCGTATCTAAAGTCACTAAGTAAAATTAATATAACACGTTTAAAATTTTATCAAATAATTAATTTTGTGAAAATTTAAAGGCACCTAAGAAAATGTATTGATTTCAAACTAAGAATGAACTATAAAAACAAAACATTATTTACTATATTATTTACAATTATAAATTGAAATTAAAATTTTATTCGGCGATAAAAAAGACAAAAAAAAGAAACGAGATCTCGTGCAATTATCTAGGAAAAATAAAAAATAAGTCTGCATGAAGTAATATGAATGGAAGCACATATAGTAATTATAAATGCAATTAATATCTTGCACTTATTCATACCGTTCAGGGAATGTTTCCATCTTCAGTATTCTCTAAAGAAAAAATAATAAAATAATGCACACCTCCCTAGGTTTTCCGACATCATTCGGCGGTTCACCACCTAGCAAAGGTCCGGTTCTACCAAACCCTGGCTTCACCATAGTGAATTTATAATTTCTCTTTATAACGACCTTCAGAACCTGTAGAAAGTTTCAGCAGAATGCCCGAGGCTATACTGTAAGCTAACTGGTGGTAAGTTTTGCCATCAACATGGTAGGGAGAGTAGAGATTGAGATACACCACGTGTAAGTCCCACGTGAGTTGCAGGTGTCCTCTAAATGATCACGTTTTAGAGGTGCACACATTGGCTGACCTCTTTTACATTCGCAGCATCTATTTATTCATAGCAAATATCTTTGTAGCAGACGATTATTTGAATAAAGTTAATATAATTTTTTTTTAATTTCATCAAACAAATTAGAAATAACCTTTTGCATTTTCAAACAATATACTTCAAAAAATGTAGACAAGCACATTGTTTTGTTTCTCTCCCACTTTTCAGCAAAATAAAGCAAACAGCAGTTCTATAACAACAGAGGCTGTCTCCATCATTCTCCCCGTCGCAAATGCTGTTGTGGCATCTGACTTGTTCCAATCTAAGCGAAAAAATGGAGGCTGACGAACAAGAGAAGAAAATTTACATTCTAAGAAAATATTATTTGAGAGAATAAAACAATTTTTTTTTTCATCTTCTTTAGAAGATTTAGCTTTCTTACATCCTTGGACTTGAAGAAGAAATTAAGAAAAACTTTTGTTTAAATAATGTACTTTTTAAGTTCAAGACTTAGCATTTTATACAAAATTGGATTTCCACTATGACATTCTAAAATGCAAATGATGAAAATTATTTCGGTTTTATCTGAAATAAGTTTTCTTTTGCTACGTTACCAATGTGTATTCCTAATTAAGAGAGACGTCATTTCTATTAATACCAAGTAAAGAGACTTAAGAGTTTTTATTAAATTCATTACACATGTTCTTAAGAAAACTTCATTATTGGGAATCACTTATACCACTTACAACTTTTTTAAATAGAACAAAATAACTCGACTAAAATGGCATAAAGCAAATACTTCATCAGATTGTTTTGTAATCAGTATAGGACAAAATAAATTTGATTTTAAATATAAGGGTGAAGAGAAAGAAGGTTTTTATTTATTTTTTTAATTTTTATGCTCGTTCATGCCAAGTCAATATGAATTTTACTCAACTTTCGATAATACTATTGTGATATCCAATCTAAAATATATTTCGAGTGTAATTTGTGTAGGATAGTTTTGTTTTTGAATGTTTTACTAATTTGAAACTGACTAAACCCTTTGAAACTAAATCATATCTAATTAATTTTAATTACTTTACTTATTAAACGTTGATGACAATTGAGGAAAATTAACTTAAAAACCTGTGGTCATTAACGAAAAATGGCAAATACTTATATGTACTTCGCCTTAATCATGAGATTTAAACGAATTCTCAAAACTACAGTCCCCCAAATGGTAGTACAGAGATCTCGCAATAAAAAAAAAAAAAAGATAATTATTTTATCTGGTAAAATAGTAGCACCATAAGATGGAGTCCTTCAAAACTATATTTTTTTGTAGAAGGGGAATCATACGTCACGATTACGAGCGTGCACGAGACCTATGGTACAGCGAGAGGGGAAGATGCACGTGTTCTAGGTCACGTTGCTGCAGAATACAGTCCTCATCAATTGTATGATAACATCCAAATTATATAACTAATGAAGAACATATTTTGGCCAAATAAGATATTGTCTTTTAAAATTGATAAATTAAATCCAATATTAATGGCTGATGATAAAACTGCAAACAGAATCCACATAGTAGATTAATTGCATGAATTTGTATAAAATAGGCTTTTCTCTGATAAATAAATAATAGAATTTAAAAATGAAAGATTATTTTTTTAAAAAATAAGGCAAAAATGTTTAGTTTGCCACGAATATTATTGGACCTTGTTAGTTTGTAAACTTCATGAGCTTCTTATGTATGTTAATCAAAGTTTTTCTCATAAGCAATATTCATTGTATGTGTTCTTTATACAGATCGTAAATACAAAGGCAAATTAGTCATAAAAAAGAATAAATATTTACCAGTGATTGAAGGAGGCTTTTAGAAAATTAAGCCTCTCATTTAACTTACATCACTAAGTTTATGAGCAATCCTTCACACAAATTAAATGTGGGCCCATATGAACTTTATTTTCGTAAACGAATCTGATGCTTACTTCTACTTAAAAATCAATTATTATAACAATAAACATCAAGAAAAAAAAATATACACTAACCCTTGACATTTTTTTCTTTCCATGAAACGCATACTCCTCATCTTCACTGTTAGGTGTTGCAGAATAACCTATGTGACTGTAACATAAAGGTTCATAAGACTTTTATCGAATCTAATTCTTTACGAATCGCTGTAACTTCAAAATCACGTTTACAAAAACGTGACATGTGTACCCTGACATGATTTTGGGTTCAAAAGATATGTTTTTGCAGAATCTTATACCAAAACTCATAACATATAAATTAAAACTACAGCTCTTACTTTTCAAATTTAACAGGAGCACTTAATTGTGATTCTTCCCAAAACGTAGTATCCATTCTCAAATCAACTTTTGCATCTGAAAATGATGTTGTTCCTCTATGTCTTTTATTAAACGAATTTAAATGAAATATAAGATTCTATAATTCTATACAAAATTAAAATAAAGTAGAGAAAAACAATAACAAAACTTTTTATTCTTGAGAACTAACATAAACACCAACAAAAACAGAACCAACTAAAAAGAGAAGGAGGTTTTGATAAAGTAGCTGCCAATGAAACAGTGTAGCCACTACTATGACGAAAATTCCCTTTTTAAAACAGCAGTAGTGATTAGTTTAATTGTGAAATATTTTTTTATTGTTTCCATTTTTTTTATACTATTAAAAGCTATAACAAGGTGTGACAATTTTCTTTGAATTTTTATCAGCAAACATGTTTTGGAGACCCCTCAGTAAAAATACTTTAGCGTCCACTTTTAGTATGAGGGTATGTACAAAGTTTGTGAGAATATAATATGTAATAACTAGTATTTCTGAGAGAAAGGATTGATAGGTGCTCTCTGAAAGGTACGATCTTCTTTTTTTTTTGTGAACTCTTAATGGCGTGGGGTAAAATGTGCAGTTGAAGTCGAGTCTTAAGAAAATTCCTCTTTCGGAAAAACCTCTTTATTCACTCTCACGAAAGTGGCTACATTTTAGAGATATGTGCCAATTTACATATGTACTTTAATGTTTGAGCGAATTACAAGAGTTTGAAGAACAGTGCTAAGTTAAAACCTTGAGAATAATAGTAAGAAAAAGTCTCACATCAAATTTTCAGTTGAGTGTTTGGTCAGATGAAAAACACTTTTAAATTGCAGAGTTTATTATGTGCTTTTGTTCATTTAATCCCTTTTTTTAAGCTATTTTTCGGAAGCTTTGATGTTATATTTTTGGACTTTTTTTATGATGTCCATCACCGGAAAATGAACTAAGAAGCTCCTAGAAAGAGAAATTCTTAAGGGTCAGCAGCTTGATTTAAACAACTCCGCCTGGGAATCCAATACGATAACCGCATAGCTAATCCCTTCCCTGTTCTGACTATTATATGTAAATTAAGATCATGAAGACTTTTTTTAAAAAAATATCAAACATGAGCTATGCCAGCTTCTAAGCTTGGGGATAAGCTAAAATTTTTGTGAGGCTTACAGGGAAGAAAAATTGTACCAAAAGTTTTTTTTTTTTTAACTTTATATCCATAGAAAATTTGTTAGCCTTTTTTGGAGTAATGAGTAATCGAACACAACTTTTCTGATTACTCATACCTGTTACTCATTTAACTGGTACTCTGCCGTTATATTTCACTGTACGCTGTAATCCTTCGCAGAATGTAGAGAGAAAACTTCACTTTACTGGTGGTCATGGCCAAAAAAAGATAAATGATTCAGCAGGTCCTTTTTCATCGCCGTAAAGGTTCAGTCTCCTTTGAAACTCCGGAAACGACTTCTTTTAGTTCTACATTACTATGTTTCTCCCTTTCCAGTTTTTCTGGACTAAAGTTCTATCTACTTTTCTAGGCTCTCCAACTTGTAAAAAATGTAGAATAAAGCTATCTTTTCTATTAATTTACTTAATTTACGTTTGTCACGAGGAACAACTGCGGAGGCTATAAATAAGTGCCCACAAAAACACCATCAAAGTTTCAGGTTTGGGAGAAAAATTACAATAACTATGTTTAATAACGGGTTATTTCATTGTGGTCATTCCCTAACAACGACGGTGGTTTTATTTATCAAAAGTTTATTCTATGTTGTTCATTAAACAGTTGTAATGAACACTTCAACGGACTCAATCAACAACAACAAAATATATTAAAGATGCATTCTTACCATTTTGCTAAATTAAGATTTCGTTAGTAATTTGTAATGCCAGATTAAAAAAACGTAGAGACCTAAACCAAGTTGAAAAGAATTCCGTTGATGCCATTAAAAGCAATTTTTGCTTTGTACAAAAATAATATAAAATAAAATACATTTAGGTATTTTATGTTGAAAAAAACATCAACTTCAATCACTGAATTACCTTAGTAATAGTTCTTTTAGAAGAAAAAACTATCTATAGATTTTCTAGGTTGTCTAACAAAACAAAATATTAAAAAATAAAATAAATCAATAAATCAAATAGACATTTTCTCTTCTTAGAAGCCCTTTATTGTTCACCATCCGGTGATGGTCACAGTGTTCTGTAATGAAAGAACAATCCTGAAACAGGATCCGTGCTTTCATTTCAGATGTAAGTAGGTTTAAAATAATAATAATAATTAAAAAGTTGAATCCGTCTGAAAACAATTAAGAAAAAAAAAAAACTAGCGGAATTCCAAAATATATTTTATATATACACAATCGAAAACTCTTCGGAATTGACAAACTTTCCTTAAGAGTTCACAGGTTCAGCGTTCCTTCAATTTACATTATTGTCTTTAATAAAATAATATATTTACAATTTTATTTAGCTAACGAGTTTCCTGAGAGTTCTGTGCGCTAATCTTCTCATATTTTCTTCGAATTTCTTTAATATCGTCTGGCTCCTCGAAGGAGGCCTGCGAGACGGTTGCAACGGTAACAGCAGTAGTGGTGGCCGATGAAGAAAATGAATGTGATTGGATCCTTTGTAGAATTTGCGAATTTTCTTGCAAGATTTGAAGAAGAGCGATTTCTGAATCTCGCCGTGTATGCGACTTACTAGGACTAACAGTACTTTTTGAAAGGGACGGCAGTGGGGAACTTGAAAGAGGCGAAATTCGTGGTATTTCTGTTGTCAAACTTTCCTCTGAAGGCGATTCTGGAATTAACCCTTCACTGGATGGTTGGGGTGACGCAGGTTCAGGGGAGTTCACACGTTCTGTGTTTGTCTCTTTGACGACTTTAGATACATGTGAGTCACTTTCAGGATGACTATCTAATCCTATTCCTTCCCGGTCTTCACGAGGAAGTGGACTAGCTGACGCTTCTTCTGAATCGCTCGAATCGTCACACAATTCAGTCGAGGATGATGAGGTTGAACTCGAATAAGGAGAAGGTGACCTTGAAGGGCGACTACCTGTAAAAAACGATATTATTGTAGTGCTAATACGTTTAAAACGTTAGAAAAATTTAATTAAAATTTATTTTAGTATCATACTTCTATCAGACCATTTCCATTTCTTTTCAGCATCCCTCCAATGCAAAGTCTGTCCTGTACGAGTTTGAGCTGCACTCTTCTGTTGTGCAACTTCAGGAGGAACAGTGCCTTCAATTCTTCTGCCTTTTACCGAAAGAAGTGCTCTTTTACCCAGAAGAAGATGATTTAATGCTGGAGAGGACGTGCTTCCCAAACTCTCACCACGACAAGCTACAAGAAATATAAATTAGACTTACAAGAACTTTGATTAAAAGTGTTAGAAATTTACGAAACGAAAAGCTCTCATGCTTAATAGCATCAAATTTATGCTGTTAACTAAAACAAATAACTTCAGCGACACGTGTGCATCCATTCCACTGACTGGAGTATTCATCAAGTCAAAATCAACAATAAGTCTCAGTATTAATTGTTGATTTCTAAATTTACTTACGGTCTAATTATTAAGATAATTAATTGAGAAATTTATAAGTTTTAAAGAACACTGCTGTCATGGAAGTAAACACTAGGACGAATAATAAACAATGCTTGACTAAAAGCATAACTCTGATAAGCAATATATTTCGTCACGTAGAACCCTGCACCATTCTGTAATTCTAGGTAATGGTGGACTCAAAACGCCAGTCAAATACATTCTCTTACCAGACAAAATAATGTGCGCCTGTCGCTGTCTCTCTCTAAGTTTGCAGTACTGTCTTTTCAAAGCTGTTATATCCAAGGCAATTTTTTCCCTATCTGGATGGTTCGAAAAGGGTGTCATCCTCGGCTCATTCACCGAATCAGATGATTCATAACCTGAAATATCTTCAATTAGAAATGCTACATTATAAAATAATTTTCCGAAAATTATCTATTGTTTTGTTACAATTTTTTTGTGAATTTATTACTCTTTTAAAATTAACATTCAACAGTACAGGTATTTACGTGACGTATCTAAGCTCTGGCTTTTACGGTTTGGTGAGACTTATCCCTTTTCTAGAAATAAGGGAAGAAAATACTTACCGAAGCTAGTAGGATGAAGTAGGTAGGCCAATTCTTCGGGGATCTTTTTCTTGGTGTTTCAACAGAAATCCCAGTTTAACAACGAGTGCACTGACATTTCTAACACTCACGCAACAAACATAGTAAGTAGTGCCTGCAGGGATAGTTGTTGATATTTGCAACTGTTTCGAATGCTGATGTTTCGAACCTACAGGCCTTAAACTCAAGCTCATCTCAGACTCACTTTCACATTTACGTTTAATAGTTTTCAGACGCCTACATTTATGCGCAACATTTATGCTACATTAGGGAGCCACAACAGAACTTTTAAGTCGCAATGGAATTTGCTTACAGCTACTCCCCTTTTTAATCTACGACTACAGCGCAGGCCTAAGCTTACCTGGGTGTGACTGCGGGTTAACTATTGGCAGGATGGAATTTAGCAGCTTTAAGAAATTTTTAAGATCCTTCGATAGAAAAATACTTACTCGTTCCCTGATCTTGTTCATATGGATCTGGATAAAAAAGTTTAAGACCTCGCCTGGCCACAGTGGATACAGTCCAAGGGCTGATATTGTATACATACTTTTCCCTAAGATCGGCTACTTCAGGTATGTTCATGTTGTCTATAGCCTGTAAGAAAGAGAAATTATATGTATAATTCCTTCAGACTATCATTTATAATATCTTATAATTAAGTAAACATTTATTCCTTAAGAATGCATTCATTACAACCGAACAATTAAAAAACCGAAAATAAAAACTCATAATAAATGAAAATAAAAATATCCTTTAATTTTTTATTCTATTTCAAACATTTTTCAAGTTTATCACTTTTTATAAAGGTTTAGTAAATAAGTAAACAAACTGTAATTAATTTTATGCTCAATAATTTCTAGAATTATTACTTTTTCAAGTTCAATTATTGATTAGCCTACATTCCAAGTTATAAAAATCCAATTTATCGAAATATGGTCTCTTGAATGACTGTATTAAACATTGTAAAACTAACGATTTTTCTCAAAAAAAAAAATGATAATAATTTCTTTTAGTAATTTTATTTGTGTATGAGCAGGATATTTTTATTTCACTAATGAATCTTCCACACAATCCACTGGCACATTAGCAATATAGAAAACATTTAAAATCGTGAGTTTACTTTAAAGATGCATCTGAACGAGAATAAGAAATATTTAATAATAAATATCATTCAATCTACTTATATAAATAAATGAATATCCATAATAATGTAAAAATAATAATAACTCAGTGATAGATTTCAATAAGGTAAATCTATATATTTAATATACCCTTAAATCAATATATTTAAACATGACGCTAAGTATACTTTTCTTTTCAAAATAGGTACAAATTATAAAAGCATGGATTTAAAAACAAACAAAAAAAAGACATTCTAATCTTCGGATGTTTATATCAACAATAATTTTGAAGAAGCAATGAAATGAAATTTTTTAAAATTAAATGAAAAATGTCAAGCACACATAAACAGTCATGTAATTTATTATTTACAATTTTTTATGCAGGCTTTATAATTTCAGTATTAAGTAGGGAGTAAAATTTGAACAATCCTTGACCTTGATGAGATTGTTAGACTCCATGAGACCAAATTCCAACATTTCTCTCGTAAGTACTGCCATAATACTGTAAAATTCATCAGCACTGCGAACTGACATCATCCTCCTAAAAAAAAGAAGACACATTAAGAAATTCATAACACACTTTTTCCAACAATGTACTATATAATTTGCTGACTCACTCAGAAAGGTTTTGCCAGATTGCAAGTGCTGTGCGAAGCAAGATTTGATCCCCTTCAAGAAACATTAAATCCCATACTCTAAGAACAGTTCCTTGAGGCAAACAATTAGAGAATATGGTAAGAAACCACTGCATCGTGAACACATCGCAAAGAGGGGGCTCGTAACTAGTTCCTGAAATTAACAAGCATTGTGTAATACAGATATTTATTTATTTTCACGCCTAGACTTAAACATAAAATAAATACAATAAATAAAAGCAAAGCACGCATTCTTCAAAACAATAAAACTGTAAAAGTAATATAAGATAAAATAAAAATAACATTTAATATGGAAATAAAGATATAAGTTAATCACAAAATCAAAATAGGAATTACAAAAGAAACAAACTTGGTTGGACTGAAACGTGAGATTTTTTTTTGTTATAAAAAAAATATACATAATAAAAGACATTGAATTTTTTAAATATAAACGAAAGAATTCAAATAATAAAAGAGGAAAGTAAATTAGGCCAAAATGTCCTCAAATACTAACGAGAAAGAAATTATAAGCAGTTTTTAAAAGAAGATATAGGAATTTATTTCTGGCATACAGAAAAAACATTACAGTAATTAATAAGATACCATTTTATCCCAATTGAAATTAAACTTTATAAATATGTTACATTTATTTATAGTAATAATAATAAAATAACGATGTATAATAATGAATAGATTTGGTAATCCTGAGCCTAAACGAAAAATAAAAAATAAAATAAAACATTCAGATTACTTTTTTAAAGAAAAGGTTAATTTTTTAAACTTCTTCATTCATATTTTCTATTTAATCTCAGCTGGAAGCAATGATCTCTTTAGTCACCCTAGTTTTTATCTTATTTTTTATCTATCTGCTGAAAATTGTCTGAATCAAAAACTTTTCCTGAGAATTCCCTAATAAGAGAGGCAAAATTTGCATGCAGAGCTTAAGTCGCTATAGTTGTCTCTGCTAAGATCTGCCTATGCACTAAGTGCATTTAGTAATTTGGAATGTTGTCTCGAAATTGTATGTGAATCCAAAGATTAAGGTTCTTGCTAAGCTTCTTCCTTGACACCTATTCCTTCCAAATATACTGAACCTAACTTCCTCATCCCGAAAAAAATCCCTTAATACGACGGATAGGTTTTATAAGGATTTAGTTCAAAATTCAATTTGATCTTAGCTTGATTTTGATCTTTGATTTTTTTTAGAGGCTGCAGACTCTTTCGCTGAAATATATTTTAGAACTAAATGCTTTTGCTTGTCTTTATATTAATAATAGAAATATTTTATTTATTTGCACTGAAGAATAATCTTCATGGCAAAGGAGTTGGAACATTGGCAATAATAACGTACAATGTGTCACAAAATACAGATTACAAAAAGTAAATTTAGTAAAGACAATAGTGAAAAACTGAGTTAACAATCAGAAAAATTCATAATACTAGTTTTACAATATATAAACAGGAAATGATTTTTATTTATTTATTTTTTTAATTTAATGGCATTAAGAAAAAATAAAAATATGTCTTTGATTTGGCTTGAAGAATTAGTGGCTAACAGGTTTGTTAAATTATCAAGTGCAGAATCATCATGTGATTTTAAATACTTATTGATAAATTTTAATCTGTGGGTCCTCAACTTGGGGCATATAAATAAAAAGTGATACAAATCGTTTTGACCAAAGTTACAAAAGTCGCACAATTCATTTGGAAAAAACTGTAATCTCACATCACGAACTAAAATTCTAGGATGTTTTTTAGAGATCATGCGCAACTGCGCTAAAATCCTTATCTTTTCAATATTTCCCTCTATCTGAAGATAAGACATTTCATTAGAGCCAAGAGGACTGACAAATCTATAGTGATCATTAAATCTGGAATTTATAACAAATTCAACGTCTTTGCTCAACAGGTGATTTTTAAATGCGATTAACATATCACTTTTACAGGCTGAAATCTCACTAATGTTCTGGTTAATTAACCGTTCATAACCAATAATAGTCAAATAGTGTTTAAGATGAGTGTACCAGTTGGAAGGAGACTTTACATTATTATTGTCTAATTGAGCTAATCTAGAGTAACACATCTTTGGTAATCTATTATTATCCATTTTTAATAGTACAATCCACCAGCTAAGCATTCTACTTAAGATTTTTAATTGAATATGAATTCGTCCAGTCTCTACTCTAACAAAGGCACTCGGTGTCTGAATGGGTAGTCTTAAAATTGATTTAAAAAAAGAAACTTGGCCTTTCTCACATTGGTCATAATGAAGAGGGCCCAGATTTCGGATAGATAGAGAAGTACACTCTCAGACATGGACTCATATAACACACATTTCGTTTCCCAGCATTCAGATTTGACATTTCTCAGTAAAGTAAGCACAGATGAGTTGGCGGCGGCAAATCTAGCCAGAAAATATTTAGGGGCAGAACTAAAGGTATTTGAAGAAGAAAATGGAACACCGAGATAAATATGATTGTTAACGATATTGATAGTGGAGCCGTTATACACAATATTTTTATATTTGGGGAGACGACCACCTTTGTGAAAAGGAAGTAAGAATGTTTTGGAAGTATTTACAGTCAGGGAGTTCTCCGTGCAATAATCAGATAGAATATTAAGACTAAGTTGTGCACCGGATACTGAGGAAGATAACAAAACTGTATCATCCGCGTACAAGATCATGTTCAGTTCCCTTTTAGAATCTATACTGATACCTTGAGCACCCCTGTTGGTGAAATAGTTCACTATACCGGAAGTAAACAAGGCAAATAAGAGGGGACTCAAGATTTCACCTTGAAGGACACCCTCGGAGATTGCAATTTCATTTGAGCAGGTGGCACCTTGCGAGATGACCATTGTAGCATTGCTATAAAGGTTCATCAGTATTCTGAGGGTTTTGCCGCAGATACCCAAATTATACAACTTCCGCCACAATTTGGGATGAGAATCCGAATCAAAGGCTTTTTTGAAATCGATAAAAAGCGCAAAAACCTTACTTCTCTTTATCCTAAGCTGAATATCAATAGCGGAAGCCAGTGTGAAAACGGCGTCCCGGCAGCCTCGACCTTTACGGAATCCCATTTGCTCCTCGGGTAATAATTCTGACAATTCCACCCAATCGGTCAGCCTTTTATAAATGATAAAGGTGAAAATTTTCAAGATAGAGTTAAAAATAGCGATGCCTCTATAATTATCCGGATTATTAGTATCCCCTTTTTTATGAAGCAACACCAACTTTACTTTGTACCAGCTCTTAGGCAACTGTTCGTCATGCCAAATCTTATTAAATAGATTGCTAAATAATAGAAATATAAAGGATGTACATAAAAGAGAAGAAATAGAAAGATAAACCCCTCGTCAAATAAAGTTCGCCTGAACAAAGGCGTGTTACTTTACGGTTTTTAGAAATGCTCCTGAGATCAGTTTAAGACGAATAAACTAAATTTATTGTTAACTGGATTTCTCATAATAGGAAATGTGGATGGGTTTTAAATTTTAGAGGCGAATTCACATAACGCCTCTTTGGGTTAAAAGTTAGTCGGGCGTATGCACGCTAAGCTCGGAACTAAAATTCAAAAATATTATTTGAAAAAATATCTTTACTTTGAATTATTACAGTCAAATGATTTATTCAAATTATTAATTCAACTTCCTCTTTTTACAGGAATGATTTAATATCGCGCTATTTTGTTAAACTTATCTGCACTAAATAATCATCCATTAACAAGCCGTAGCGCATTATCAAGTCCTCAAGAATGATATTTCAATGACAAGGACTACTTAACTTATGAAAATATTTTTGTTTTATTCCTTTATGATTACTAGAAGCTTAAACAAAAACCTGTTAAATTAACAAGCAAAGGTCGTACAAAACCTTACACACAAATTTTATTCTGTTGCTTACAATCCATTTATAGAAAACAATCCTGCAGGCAGAATTTAACATTGACGGCGCTAATGTTTCCTAAAAATTCATTATAATTGTAATTCCTAAAATTTTGAAACGCCCCCAAAAAAAAATATTATAAAAATAAGCTAATACACTAATATTATTACAGCAGTTTCTTTAAGAATTAATATTAATAGCAAAAAAGGAAATCATGTTACCTGATTCTTTACTATCCTGCTGAAGATGATCTAAATGTCTGGAAAGATCTGGTAACTTCAATTTTAATAAATCACGAAAGACTGCCATGTCAACTGAAAGGCCTCGAAGATTGTTTGCAAAATAACTTTCTGGTAAAACACCTTCAATTAGATATATCATCACCTGCAATAACATAAATGGATTTGTTATCAGTTTTTTATTTTGCTACTGGCTCTCGGAACTTTTTTCAGTCCGGCCTTCGTACAGTGTTCTCTCGTTACAAACAATAATGTATATCACCGGATAGTGAGCTGTAAGAAGCTCCTAGGAAGAGAAAATCTAAGGTACTGCAGCTGGAATCGATCTCGGGATCTCAAGGTCGGAATCCTGTACAGACTAACCACTCAGCTAATCCCTTACCTGTATATGTATTTATTATACACATATTTAAAATTTATTTAATTTATAAAACTGTTATTTAAAAAAATGTATATAAACACACACACACACACACACACACACCACATACACATTCACATACATATATATAATTATAAATTAAATATTACCCTAACATGTCTAAATCACACTCACAATTAATGGAGCCAGGACTTAACTACTTCAAAAAATGTAATTTATTCGTAGAATTGCATTAAATTAGAAGGATACTTTAAAAGGAATGCTACTTTTAATGAAATGATAATACTACTTCTACATTAATATAAACTGTTAATTAGCAAAAAAATTAAGCATTTCTTTGACATAAAAATGCTTAATATAAGGATAAAGTTATGGAATTATTTTACCTTAACTGTAGCACTTTGAGAGCCCTGCATTACTTGGAGAATTAGCGCTGCCAACATATTCAGTCCCTGCGTACAACACACAACCATAGATTGCTTAATTATTTTTCTAAAGAGATAAACTTTTTATCGATTTTTAAAAGGAATGAGCAAGAATTAGATTTTCTTTTAGAATGACTTCTCTATCATTTATTACAGAGTTAGGTTCAGTTCACACTAGTAAAGAACTTTGGATACCTATTTACTTAAATTTTAACTTTGTTGTTTACAAACTTAGTTGAAGTAAAAATAGTACTTTCACAGTTTTTTACACAATAATCGACGAAATTTTCATAGATCACACAACTTCCTTTACTGTGCTTAGAACTGCTTTAAGACATTTCTTCAATGCAGTGGAATTTTGGCACATAATTTAACAACACTTACCGCAACGGTCCGTTACTATTGCGATATGGTTATATTTATATAATTTTTTTTATCTTTCACACCTAGAAAGAGAAACTATCGTGACAAAATTTAAAAATTGATATTTCACTGGAGAAGTTGAATCGGTATAGGAAAGAATGCACTTTAGAGAACATCCAACTCAATGGCTAAGATTTAAATGATTGCAACAGAAATTATTAATCACTAATAACTATGAAATAATCGTGTAAACGTAAGCTTGACTTGGAAGGAGCGAACGCAGAATCAATATTTTTGGAACACGTCAGCAATTACTTCTAGAATTTCAGATGTGAATAAATAGATTCAGTGAGAGTAAGTTTGGAATGTCCGAGAAGCTTTTCTTAAACTGGGATTGAAGAAATCCTTAATCTCACGTCTCTTCGCTCTGTCTTCCAACACGTTCCCTACCATAATCCATGATGTCATGCTATTTTGCCGAAGAATGGATGGCACATAGCCTACGTGCACGTATAAATATGAAAGTAGCATATTCTCTCTGCTGTAGGAGAGATTTGGCTTTCCCAGTAAGCCTGTGTAGTTTTTAGATGGTGCGAGAGTATGTGCTCTCTCTTAGAAGGGATCTTTAAGCTCCAAGGAGTGTCAGCTCCCCTTTATTCTTAAGGCTTCTCTATAGAGCTTAGATGGTTACCTGGATTGGAGGGGGTTATACTCTCCCTAGACACTCCGAACTTTCTAATTTGGGGAGCTGACTTTAGAATATCTATAGACGTCTTTGCGTCTTTGGGAGTGATTACCCCTAAACTTCTGACATCCTGCTCGATCTGGGGCTTCCTGGATAGCTTTGATTGGAAGGGGTTAATGCTCTATCTAAATTCTTCTTAGGAGAGTTATTTTCAAAACATTTAGGTAGGAGAGGAGGAGCTCTAGGGAGGTGTTATCTGAATTTGCCAGCACCTTTTATCTTTTTTCAGAATTTCCATAGCGAACCTGGATGAGTTCTTTTATAACGAGGTTTGTGGCATCACCTGACGGCAGTGGGAACTCAATAGTTCTTATTGTTAATATACTGTACTAGGATTGACTGAATAACATTACCTAAACAATAACTGTCAGTAATGCACTTAAATAGAAGTAATGCTAAGGTGAAAAAGATACATTCAGTAAGTACATCTATACACATTATACTATGTACGTGTCACAGAATAACATTTAATGCCAGATTTAAACATCTAATAAAAGGCTGAGAGTGAGAAGTAGGTTGCTGTAGAAGACAAAAGCTTTGTTATAATGTCCTGTGCTACTGGCTTCTTTATCTGATCTTATGTCAGTCTGGTTTACACGTCTATCTGTGCTCGACACCAGTAACCATGAGACCGGAAAATCATTTCTCTCGACTGGAAATTCCTTTGAATGATGCTATTCACTGTATGTCATGAAATCGCTACTTCATTATCTTGATTTCTTTTTTTTAAAAAGATAGCAGAGTGAATAAAAAGAACTTTTTACTACTTTGATACTAACTTCAGCACTTTATAAATAAATAAGTTAATATTTGTTTATAACGGTAGAGAGGCCTGGATAGGTAAGTAAGTGATATTTTTTTATATAAATAAAACATAAACAGTTTTCAAACAATTTGTGATGACGAATGAAATCTAAAACTGTTCAGCATCGAATCACTTTGTTTAAAATTATCAGTTTTTAGCAGACATCTAAACCTGCCACGATCATGGTGTATGTATAATATTTATTCAATACATCAAAATGGTAAAAACTTCGACGCAAAAACTTAATTCCATTAACAAATCACCGAGATTTCTCTTCTTTGACGCAATTCATCAACCAGTGAAATGCATCTTTACTGAATAATGACGAATCTTGTCAAAAAAGTTTCTAATGTTGCTTTCATAATTACTATTTTTAAATTATTCATAACTACGCCTAGCATTTTTGTTCAAACTATTGTTCCACCAAAAATTACATTTTTAGGAAAGTTGTAATTTATTATAATACACGGTACAGCCATCAGTATGACCATTAAATGGCGTTACCATCGTTCTAAAGATGAAGAAACTATAATAACCGTTATCCCTCTTACTGTTTTTTCATTCTTTCAATAACAAAAAAATATCTCTATTGATTATTTCAAAACAATCGTCATTAACTAATATATTCTAGCAAATGCCTGAATGGATTCATAGATTTTTAAAAAAATTCCATTGCCAGAATACAGATGGGCTATTGTAAAAGCAGTGTAATGAACAGATCCTTCTTTAAAAGCTATAAATCGGAACAACAGTAAAACTATTTATTTACCTGACAATATCCTACACTCTTGTTCCACCTAGCGTATGCCAGCAATACTCGTTTCAATACAGCTTGATTGTGCTTCCCTGTTACGCCACAGAATAATGAACATCCGGTTCTATGCAAGTCCTGTGCCACAATAAAAAAAAACTTTTATATGCTCTTTGTTTTAAAATACAATCAAATACAGATTAATTCAAAGTTTGCAAACTTCATGGTCTTTTTTTTTAACTTTTTGGTTTTTACAATACGTAAGGTTGGACATATTGAACAAGCCGTTGTCTGTGTGACTCAAATGTTTCCATTTTTAATGTCCCCTAAAAAACAAAATTAAGTAAATTAAAAAAAAAACATAAAATGAAACTGACCTTAACTATTTGCACACTCAATTCCCTATCTTCTAGATTAGTGTATTCAGAAAACAGTCTTCGTTCAGTCTGAGTCCAGTTGGTTACACCTTTGTTGTTAAGGTGCCTTTCGGCCAGACTTAACCACAGCTGAAAATAAATTTATAAAATATTATTTTGATAAAACTTAAAGGTTTTTTTTTTTAACAAAAACTGTCAAACTAAAAATAAAATGATGAATTAACTGTCAGTTGTAAAAATATACATTTCAACTGTTATCTAAAATAATAAAAATAATCTAATTTTATAATTTCTGTTTAGACGTTGGGACTAAGTGATTGTGATTGAGACGTAGACGTTACTTCATAATTAATCTACATACTTGGCGATTTATAACAAGATATAGGGAAAATGGATTGCTAAAAAAGATAATGCTTTGGTTAAAAGCTTAGCTACTTTTTTCACCGACTACTTGAAGTTACACATGTTTTCGATTGTAACTATTATAATCAGTCTTCTTTAATGGATCCCCATTTGACGAAACAAAGCCCGCTTTGGATAAAAATATGAAATATGTAGTTTATTTAATTCAATAATGTAAAAAACTGATAGTATGCTTTTTAATGGTTAAAAATAATTAAATAAAGCTAAATATTTTATTTATATTGGTAACTAGATATGAATTGTTTTTTCGTAAACAGAGCTTTGATCTAATTCAGTTCAGTTATTAATAGAAATAAGATTTATGTTCGTACTACATTTTCAATTAGTGTTTTCTCCAAGTTATTATTATTTTTTTGATCAATATATGAGAAACAGCTCCTGTACTATTAGTTAATATTATTTTTATTTATTTATTTTTTAAATGATTTAAGGCGCATCTACATCTGAGGTAATTGGTGCCCAGAGCTTTTTCCAGTGCCTCCAGACAGTGTTCTCTCGTTGCAGACAACACTGTCCATCACTGGACAGTAAGCTGTAAGAAGCTCTTAGGAAGAGAAAAAGGTTAGCAGCTGGATTCGAACCCGGGATCTCCGAATAGGAATCCAATACGCTAATCGCATAGCTGATCCCTTCCCTATTTAATATTAATATAATAAAATTGTTAATTGTTATTTAAACATTTTTTATTTTTATAAAACTTAATAGAAATAAATAAAATGCCTGTATAATCTTATAGAAGACTGTAAATAAAGAACATTAATAAGGTGTATTTTATATTGACTTTTTAAGGTACCTATATATCTGATAATGGTTTCTTTGGAGCAAGACTTTCCTCTAAAAATTTAAACTGTGGTTTGAAAACTAATGTCCAACAGCTTTATGGCTATCAAACCCACAAACTTTGGTCAACCCAACTAATCACCAATCACCAATACAGTAATGAACATCTGTGGCAACTCACAGTTCAAGTTTAAGCATTAAAAGAAAATTTGTGATGTTCCTTTTTTGCAAAACAATCAAAAGGAATCAAAATAGACAGTAAAAAGGAATCAAAATAGACAGTAAAAAGGAATCAAAATTCATAATAATACCAATGAATAAAGTTTGCATCAATAATAATACAAAGTAAATGAGATATTTGTATATTACGAATCAATATGAATTCCAAAATCAATAAAACTGAAATATTAAATTAAGTGAAGATAAACGTTTTTTTACTATCTCTTACAACATGTATCGTTTACCTAATACGATCGTGATTGATTTTTGGAAAACCGTACATGTTTTGTAACCAGAGTACACGAATGAATGTGTTCTGAGTATCCGTGCGTATTTGATCAGAATATCATTTATTGATCATTTTCTTAAAAATGAATCCAAAGATCGTGCCACATGATAGCCGATCACTTTTCTTTTGAACGTACCAAGAAAAATTGATTTTTTATTGTCTTAGAACAATTGTTATTCAATTGGCAATTGTTCAATTAACAATTCTTATTGTTAAGTCAGAAATACTACGGATCAACTTCCATTTTGTAGTATCATATACATTTAGAAAGAGAGAGAATTTAAAACAGTAATAAAATATTATTTTTTTAGGAAATCGGTCAACGAGAAGCGCATTTTGGCTAATGCAAGATTGAGGTGGCAGTTTTTGTGGATGCAAGACGTGAGCTTAAGAAGGTAGAGCGCTGTACCCGAATACCGACTCAAGATAATCCTAACCCATGTATAAATATGTGAAAAAAGAAAGTCTTGCAACAATACCCAGTCAGAAATGAGATTGGAATGGAGAAGGTCTACACTATTTTGGACATTCCAGCTGGAAAATAAGATGAAATTGCTTATCACTCGAAATACGCTTCATCAAGTTTGCTTTATAAACCCTGAATCCATAAGCTGAGGCCTATTTGATCTTATGTTTTCATTTTACTAATTAATACAAATTAACCATAGCCATGAATTTTTCAGGGCAGTGGTTCAGTGTATAACATCCCTAAAAAGCCCTTATTTTTGTGGGAATAGTATTCCCAATTTAAATTAATTTCCGTTCGTTATGTTGATTTGTACAATCAATTTGATTATTTGTTATTTCATAGTAGATAAAGTAACTAAACAAGCCTTCTTCAGGAAAAGACCTGGCAATCGAATGATTGTATTTTTTGGCTGGCTCACTAATCGCTTTCTATTTTGCAGAGATGATGTTCGTCACTTATAGTTAGTTACTTTGTCACAAACGGATTGACGAAGAAGCTGGTCTTTATCTTCTGAAAGTTTGCTATCAATGGGCCTAACATTTAGTGCGTCGTTTTCTGTATCACATCCAGAAATAGTCTAATTCTCAGCTTTTTGATGATCAAAATCTCTTAATATTTCTTCTCCAGGACAAAACGTTTTAGAAAAAGTTCATACACACACAAAATAATAAGCTCTAAGGTGAGGCAAACTGACCATATGCGGACAAACTTTAATCTGAGCCTATTCAGTTATAGAGGCAGAGAAATAAGGGACGCTCATTATGAGGAACAAACTGAATTTCAGTCATCCTTTCAAGGCAATAAACTATTATCAACTTGACTGCATAAAATGTACCTCGTAGCATCATGTAGATCCTAACTTTGGTGGAAGGTAAAACATAATTCTCTAATCTAAATATTGGACATAAGTTTAGATTAGATTAGATTCCTTGGGGATTGGCTAGTTAGCCTAATCCACCGAGACCTAAAGGATTGCTGTGGCATCCTAAATTAGTGTAATGGTCCAGTCTACATGAACCTGGATAAGGCCAGCAGGCTCGAGTGTTTCCCTCCGAAGTGTTGAACTTTCAGCCTTCATTTTGACAAGAAAAATACTCGAACTCAACACTGTAAGGTCATTTCTCCTTTTTTCTGTCAAGCCTAAATGGGCTATTCATCGAGAGGCTCGTGCGATGCATTTTGTCACTTAGTCTGCAGGCCCCCGGCCTTGTTGGAGCTGGGCCCTTGGATAGTAATAAACTGTTTGGTCTTTTCTAGAGTAGGGTTTTACCCAATATTGCCAAGAATATTTGTGCGCCCACACGTTGTTGGTTTGCGCATCTGTGCTGTTCTGTTGTGCCTCAGGTCCTTTGAGGGTACTATGGGAACCCACCCAAGCTTGGCTGGTAACCTCTCATTTACCTTTAATTCTAAAAGCCCGGTGTCCGAAACAATATATATATATATATCAATATTCATCTGAATATCCAGGCAGTCTCAATCTACCTTGAATTAATTTCGTAGCATTGTCTGGATGTATGAGCAAATTACGAGGAATTGATTATTTATAACCTTTGAACAACCAGCTCGGACTGAGGGCTTTTGCCAGTATTCCTAGACTGCAACAATTAACACCGACCACCATAGTTACTCTTCTTGTGTTTTGATCCGTACGAGAAAGACACAGAATCATAAGCATAAAGTAAATACCTAATTATTACTGAGTATCAATTAATAATTTTTATGTTTAAAGAGATAATTCTGTATAAATTATTTTGTAAACATATTCGCAGAAACATTCTCAATAATAAAGAGATTACGTTACAACCGAAATGAAAGAATAGTTTTAAAAAAAATGCATTCATTTCTCAAATTGAAACACCCCCACAAACCAAGCTGAGCTTCTATCCGGAACACTGTCCGGTAGAACACTGGTGTAAAGGTTAATCCTCAAAAAGTGATCAAAAAAGCGTAATGTTGAAAAACACCCATCTTTTACAAATTATTTCTTTCTTTTTTTATCAAAGTTATTGAAGCTATCACTAATTAATCCTTTCTTTACTGGTTGATTGAATAAAACTGTTATTATTGTAAGAAAAAGTCATTGAAAAGAAGAAAAACTAATTTCATTCAAGATTTTTTAAATTATTCTAATGTACATACAAATGAAAAAAACATAGATGTTTGTCAAAGGATATAGAGCCTGTGACATTCGACTAAACTTCAGTACAGGCTAAATTTGTCCAAACGAAAAAAATAATTCTACAAAAGAGGTATTATTCATTCGATTCAAGATTTATCATTTTTCTTACCAATGTTTTCTCTAAAATAAAATAATAAAAAATTCTCACAGAATAAAAGTAAAAAAGTAAAGTAAAGTAATCGCCTATTTTTTCAGGCGGGGCTTAACGTCCAACTACCATTTACTAGGTGTCGTGGACGGACGCGACCAGCAAACGTACTTTACTATTTTTCATTTAACCATTAAATAAAATCCAAGGCCTAGACCGGGAATCGAACCCAGTACCACAATGCATATTAGTTTTGCAGGTCTCGCCCCTTAACCCGCTCGGCTACCGTGGCGCCTTTCTCACAGAATACTATGTCATACAATATTGGAAAATGAAAAGTACAATTGCTAAAAAAGGCAAATCTGAGACAGTAGGACCTTTTTCTTTCTCTGATAAAAGAACAAAGTGATTTCAAGAGAATTTTTAAAAAATATAAATATGTTCCGTGATATAGTGATTTCCTTCAATTGTGGAGTTCTGGATTTAGGTGGTAAAATCGTATGTGTACTAATTTTCTTTTTAGGTGCAAGAAGAGTTTTAATGAGGATCGTTGGAGTGATATTGTAGAGTTCTAGGAGGTCTGCGAGCTTCCAAAGATTCTTGCTAGTACTTGCTACTGGTGAAGAATGTTTAATCATTTCCGGTAAGACTGACGCCTAAAAAATCAATAACTATTATCTACTGTTTCGCTGACGAAGTGCTGTGAGCGTTTCCAGCCTGATTCTTGACTTAAACTTATATTGAATTGTAATGTTTGGTTAAAAATTAAATTTCACACTTTTTCAAAACAACATTACCGCCAAGAGAGTGGTATATTTTCATGGAAGGAGTGATTAGTAGTAGTAGGGGTTTTCAGATGAGGGCTCCTCTCTAGAGGCCAAAATAAGAAACTCTAATTAATTAGAAGAGTTTTAGCTATAAATAAGAGAAACTATGTTGTTTTATTAATTAAATGCTTTTATAAACTCTTACTTTACAAGTTTTCTTTAATTGAACTTATTTTAAACAATACAAGTGATTAAATTCAATAATAAGAAAAGAAGTAGCTGAAAGTCCAGCGAAGGTAATTTCTCTTTCGCTTTGTTCAGCAAAAATGGATTAATAAAAATTCAGCGCTCTAACTTATAATACCAACATTGGTGAACAAAAGGGAAGGGATTAGCTTTGCGATTCCCATGCAGTGGACCCGGGTTCGAATCCAGCTGCTGACACTTAGACTTTCTTTTTCTAGGAGGTTCTTACAGTTCACGGTCCAGTAATGGACAATGTTAACTGTAACGAGAGAGCACTGTCCATAGGCCGGCAGAGCACTGGAAAAAGCTCCGGACGCCAATAATCTCAGATGTTGACAAGCGTTAAATCATGGAAAAAAAAAAGAGAATTAGTACACAAAGAAGTAGCTACAATTATTTAGGTGTCGATTTCAATTTATTTTGGAAGTTCCTTATCGCATTCTTTTCAAACGAAAGCAAATATGAAAACTGGCCGAGTTTATAGTGTACTAAAGTCTGGAGCAGACAGTTTGAGCTCAATAATCCACCTTTACTGTTCAATCCTCCAAGCAACTTTCTTATAGTAATCAGAGCTTAAGGAATTTTGTTATTTAAATAGTCCAAACCCATGGTCTTGCGGTGCCGAGCTATATTTCACTCTATCTTGTAGGCTAAAGCCAGGATATAATCAAATAATTATGAATGCGTTCAAAAAGTGAATCAAACTGATGAAAATAGTTATAACTACTGTTTCGAAAAATTTTTGACAAAAGAATGTTAGGTTATAACTGAGCTACCGTCCAGACCGTTAAAGTATCCGTTAATAATTGTATAGATTTATACAAATAAACTGCTATTATTAATAAGTATTTAAACCTCAAATTTATAAACTTCTGTTACAAAAATTAGCCACATTTGTTTTTATTAAAAAGGGTACAACTTCATAAATATTTAAATCAGAAATATAGCCATTCAATAAATAGTACTAAAAAATTATTTTTAAAATCCGTATGAAAAAGGTAAAAGTGATTATCGGACAGAATTGTGTGCAACAAGTTGCAAGCAAATACTATTATGAAGATTTCTCTCTCTATTCAAGGTAGAAGAACTAACACGCGGAAAACCATCCTTTAATTCACTTTGAGGGATAATATACTGCCTGATTTAACATCAGTTGCACTGGTCCTCGATACTAGGTTGGTAACTGGTTGGAATAATTGCCATATTTATCGCGACAAACACATTCAACTATTCGTTCATAAAATATTTAATAAAGTTAACAGATTCTTGTTCAATTTAATTCATTATAAAATGATAAAAACCTTAAATGTTAACAACGTTTTCTTAAGTTTTGATTGAATAGTTTCCAGGATCAATCAATCAATGAGAGATGTGATTGACAAAGCACGCTCATATGTGAAGTCAAAACATTTTTGAACCTTTTCATTTGTGCATATGTTCAATATTAACCCATGATTGAGGTTAACATGTTATAAAGAGATGGATTTGGTTCTGAGTGAATTCAATGAAGTAAAATTAATTTGTTCTTTCCAGAAATGAGCTTTACTCGATAAAAGTTCTTTGTGAAGATCGATTACCTCCATCATATTTATTATTAATGGAATTTTTACTGTATTTGTACTGTGCTTGGTTTGCAATTTCTAAGTCAAACCGAAAATGTTTAATTTTTAGCTATTTTTATTATCATCAAGTGCACTACCAATGACTTACTTTAAACTTTGAATAAAAACCCCCAAGTCTATTACTTATATTTGAAACATTTCCAGGTAACATTATTTGAACATGGTTCGTTCTTAAGTTGACTAACTGCATGCTGCTTGTTCGATTGGCTTGCGGTGGTCTAAGCTTTTTTAGAAGAAACTTCACACCGATCTGCAGTGGAGAAAGTGCCCTTGAAAGTTATGACTCAGCGAGGTTCTTGAACAGCCCTAAGACAGAAGAAGGAGTGGAAGCTGGGATGTTTGGCGTATTAGGAAAACAGATCACAGACTTTCAGCTAGAGCTGGTTACAGCTGGTCGTGTAACTGAGATTAAATGAGAAAGATAATTAATTCCAAAGTCGTAATTTTCGCAGATATTCAAGCGGATCTACTGGCCATCAAGTCTTTCGTTGTTAATTCAACGCAGAGGGAGACTTCCTGGACATTCTGATGAGAACTAGTACAGACGTTTGGTTACCGGGCCCTCAAAATATAATGGTATAAGACGGCATCCTGTCTGGAACGGGTCCTAAAGTATTCTAAAAGAATCTAATTAGGGCATGCAGCCAAGTGTGTGACGAAGACGCAAAGTAGCAATGGAGGATGAAATCGTGGGTCAGAAGAGGCGAAAAGTCCATTATTAGCCAATCGCCTGAGTTCACTAAGGATTACTTATACGAGGCATTGGGAGGCATTTTTTTTGCCAATTTTTGTAGGCTCAGTAAACATATGCATATATCTGTCATCATATAGTCTGTGGTTTTTCAGAAAGAAGAAGAACGTAGATGCTCAACTTTGTGGTAGGCATAAAGAGTTTGGCTTTAGAGTTGAAAAAAATAAATGAAAAATCGGAGTCCCTCCCCAAACTCTTAGGAGTAATCGCACAGACGAGAGAGGACTCCAACTAAAGAGTTCCACTACATATCCTAGGAGTCGCGGTGGCATACGCTGGCTGGC
The DNA here is from genome assembly GCF_049639745.1 of Rhodnius prolixus. Lineage (NCBI taxonomy): Eukaryota > Metazoa > Arthropoda > Insecta > Hemiptera > Reduviidae > Rhodnius > Rhodnius prolixus. The sequence goes on from NW_027411592.1 coordinate 22,881,159, forward strand.
CAACCAGCACGGAATCTAATCTAAACTTCGTCTAGTAGAGCAGTGTTTATCTTATCTAGATAGCCATAGCCGGGTCGACCTTCAATTATATATCAGTTAAACTTCTCGCAACGAACTCTCTGAATAATGTTATCATAACTTTAACAGAGAAATCTGAATACAATTTTTTAATTTCCTATCAGAAATTCATATTAAACTATTTTTTGTAATAACGTGTAAATTACCTATCAAACTTTCTTAAAGAGTGATTACGAGGAGATTTTTTAATTTTAATTATTTACTGAATGAGGAAAGGCAGAGATTCAATTAAATTAGTAGTAAAATTTTCTATTAAAAACAATCTGTCATGCACAAATAGAACAATAAATTCAATAAGAAGTAATTTTCTGTTACACTAATACAACTAGAAAGCAGTGATATGCTTGTCCGTAGCTAACGTACAAACTTTCTGACTGGAATGATACCAGAGCATTTCACGAAGTTCAAAAAAGAAATTACTAGATTAGACTTTGGACCCTCAAGCAGAACTGCGCAAGTGCAGGAGGCTGAAAAATGGCAGCCTTTGGTATAATTCATGAACGTGCTAGCTTTGTTTAATCGTACAGTATGTAATTCAAAATGAATGGTTTTCTTTTTCCAATAAATATTTTGGGTTGCCTCAGCCATGGAGCCAAGCAGGAAGCTACGCTACTGCCCAAGGTTACTTTTTAGATAAGAGAGTTAGTTAGTTTACAAAATGCATAAAACATTAGGAACCTTTTAGTTGTAGGGGAGTTAAAGTAATTAATCTTGCCTTGGAACTGAAGTGTACTGTAAATGAAGTATTTATACTTGAATATTATTGGAAAACTTTTATCTTTCCATCAATTTTTTAAGGAGGATTCAACCTGTAAGACTATCCTGGTTATGAACAAGGTATTCCCATCAATCCTGATGGGATTTTTTTAGTAATCATAAGTTAGTGTAATATCTAAAGTTTACGAACATTATAAAATTTAGGATGTACCTGTAATCCTGTTGAGGTAATCAAGAAGCTTTAGTAATTCTTCTTGTACGGCTTCACTTACTATAGATACACAAAACATTCTATCTTATTTAGCCCAGTTTAAACAGAATTTAAAAAATAAATCCTAAAAGAGCCAGTAGTACAAAAATGAAGCATATTAAAATGAACATTGAAGGAATTCACAGACTAAAATAAAGGAGAATAACGTTTCCACAACTAAACATGTAGTAAGGGAGATATTGGTTCTTGTGATAAAAAAAAAATGAACAAATTTATAACATTCTCTCACTAATTTTTAATAAAAAGTATTTCGGTCGAACAAATTTTTAAGCTCCTTAAAGTCCAAAAAAGTTTGTTTCCAAATAGTGTCTTTGTTTCAACAATCTGTCACAAAAGACAAAACATTTGGTGAGAATAATCAAACGACTTGCTGCAACTCCTAAAACTTTAAACTCCTAAATCAAAGTTTCTTTAAACTTACAATTTTAAAACATATTTAACTTTTAATCATATCTTAATTATAATACTATACATTTTAGCTGGCAGGTTTGCTTAGTACAAGATGTCCAGACAAAAAAAAATACTTTTATTCACATTATACTGTTTGAAAAAACCTAGACTATAAAGAAGTGAGCCTTTAGTAGGAAGTCGGTCTCATCCCTCCAAAGATCCACCCCAAAATGAATTCTTCCAGAAATATTATTCTAATAAACGTTATAGATCTATAACCTGAGCATGAAATGTAAATACGAAGTTTATTGAAATTCATAAAAGACATATTCGAGAAAAACAAACAAAAAACTAAGTGAAGTAATACTATCGATTATTACTTTTTTCTAACTCAGAATTTAGAGCTATTTATTTCTCCTTAATAATATTTAAGCGGTAGGAATGCATATTCTACTGAAAGAGCACTTAAGGGAAAGTCTACATCCCTTTCCTTGCTTAATAGAATTTTATTTTCCAAATAACATGTTTAAACCCACATGTTTACAAATAAATGCACCCAGATTAAAAGAAACGAGTCTGAGAGATTTTGATCGTTCAATTACCGTCGAAATGTAAAGTTTTTGATTCCAGCGATTTTTCGGCCTTGACTTCTTATGTAATTCATGGCCACCAATAGTCACTACAAAATAACTTTTTTTTTCACTGACTGCGGAAAGACTCAAAATGGAGGTGAAAATTCAACTTCAAAAAATCACGCATGATACTATCCTCTGATTAGATAGATAGATAGATAAAATTTATTTAACATTTGAAGGTATATACGTACATATGTACATAGGAGTGCCAGTATAAACACTATAACCTCCAGCTAATTACATAAACTGTTACTATAGTATGAAAGTAAATAATGGGGGGAAAAAAATAAATGAAAAACCCTCAGCCTCTAAGGAAAGTTTTACTTCAGAGAGTCCTTAACTCTTCTATGCCTGTGCACCGTGTACATACTACAGCCCCTATTTGTCAGCATAGGTGGTTGTGACTTGATTCACACTTACTGAAGAAACCAGTAGCGAGGTACTTGATGTTGTGTTCTGCATAGTCCACGTTGATGTTAGAGTGTAAGTCTGTAATACTGTAATTTATTTTGTATGATCTGCAGCGAGGTGATATTAGATCGTCATGTCAGACTCCAGGAGGGACAAGCATAAAGTAACATCGGCCTAATCACTACCTTGTACAGAAAGAGTTTATTCTCTGGGGATAGTTTAGAGTCCCTGCTGAACAGCGGGAATAGTACTCGAATGGCTGCCTTGCCTTTATTGACTCTATCCTTTATGTGGGGGGTAAAAGTCAGCCCAAGATCCAGTAATACTCCAAGATACTTGATAGTGGCAGCCCACGGCACAATCTGTCCCCCGAAGTGGACATGTCGATAATCCTCTGATTGAAAGATAAAGAAATAAAGGAAAGAGTTAACTTTTCAAGTTACGATTGCGTACCACCTCAGAAATGATTACTCGTATAACTTAATTAGGGATGGAATTTGTTCAAACCAAAATATCACTTTACATATTTTTTTCCCCACTTAAATTTTACATAAAATGGATCCAACAATTCCTTTTAAACTTGAACAATCATAGCGCAGATTTGGATGTAAAACTTTTATTTAAAAATATTTCCACACAGATGAGTTACACAGTTTAAAGAGAATTTATAAAGATTTTTTTAGAAACAATCTCAAAAAAAACAAACTTTTAAAGTGCTACTTGTGGTTGAGAGATTTTGAGTGCTAATCTACAGTCCTATCCCTCGAGATTTCTAAATGTTGTAAAAAATTTATTGGTTTAGCCTAGCAAGTTCACTTACACGCACAGACCATTTTGTAAAACCACTTTTATGGACACAAGGGACCTGATAACGGATATTTACTTAAAAACTCGATATTGCAGTACTTCCTCTTACTAGTATAGCAAGAGAGTGGAGGAATAGTGGTATATGTCTATTAAGTATTTATAAGTGGTCAGTTGCAAGTGTTGAACTTTCAAGGGATGGAGGCGCTGATTGTACATTTCATTAAATGGGAAGATATCACAGTTTAAACCTATAGTATACAAAAGAACTAACAATTTATTTATTTTATCATTTTGTTAAGGTTAAACTAGTTTTAAAACCTGTATTATATATACATGAATTTAGCCAAAGTTTATGAATAATTTTTGTTGTTAAGGTTTACTTTTATAAAAGAGTTGGAACCAGGCAAATCGTTGCAAAATGTACAATTTCTATACTTTAAACCATCCGTAATATCCTCAATGAGATATCTTTTTCCTTTTTTTATTCTATTTTTTCCTTTTCATTTTGCTGTACAAATACTGTCTCATTGTATTATTATTCCTACTTACAGTTATTTTCATTAGTAAATTACAGGAAATTGAAGTTAGAAAAATTTAGCAAAGAGCAATTTGCAATTTTAATTATAATTTTTTCAAATTATACCTAAATCCATTCTTTTATTCCACACTACGGGCCTTCCAACATTGCTCCTGTTTTACTAACAGTAAGCTGTAAGAAGCTTAAAAAAAAATCTAATGTCTGGCAGCTGGATTGCTCGATCTTGCGTCGATAAATCCACATATGGTAATAATTGATTTCATTTTGAAAGTCGATGTACAGATCTTAGTTAATATTCTTTCAACAAAATCAATCAAATTCTAATAATGTTTGATCATACAGGATAGAATTCGCATTAGGAGCTTACAGCCTGCAGAGTATCTTCGAGTTGCCTGCACTAGTAGGTAAATCGAGGCAGTATTTACAGAAACTGTTTACTACAAGTTTTTGTAACTCCTGCACCGATTTGGGAACTACCTCCCACAGTTCCATACCACATTTAATGTCAGATTTAACCACTTTTAAAGGTGTCTAATTAAACATTTTTAATTTACTAAGTGCAATGTACCTTTTCAATTTAGTAAATTGAATATGATCTTTCCATTTACCCTTTCTGTTAAATCTAAATCCCAAGTAGGTGTTGCTTTTTTAAGGCTAGTAATTTTGTTCCTTTTTAGCATAATTCTGTGGCTTTTAACTAACTACAATTTGCAAAAAACATTATTATATTTATTTGTAAATATTAACCTTTATTTTATATTAATTACAAATTATCGCTAAGTGATTGACTGTTCCTTATAAATCAATAGTAATCTCCGATGGAATATTATCGACAAATAATATTGCTGAAATATCAACATCAATTTAGGAATGGAAATATAACAATAATTTTCAGTTCAGAATATTGAAAGGAGTTCACCTACAATTTTTCTCTTCTATCTTCTTTGCGCTAACAGCATACTTCAATATTATTAGATTATAAATGCTATCTTAATTTTGACCTAGTAGCTTCAATAATGGTGTGTGCTACCAGTTATACAAGAATAACTTGATAAATGTTATTTTCTTTTACAAAAGCGGTAGCATAAACATCCCTTTAAACAGTAGAAGATGAAAGCAAGTCTAATAATGTTTGACTTTGAGTCCTCTATGATCGAGTTAAGGGATAGAGAATGAGGAACTTCTGCTGTTATTCACCATCTCCTTTATGTATAATGGAACAAGACGTTGGTTCTCGCAGATAGGGTATTTATGACTGTACTATTTTATATATGGGACACGTACATCCACAGATACTCTGTGCAAGGTTTCCTTTTGCAAACGTGCCAATACTACCCAACTTATTTATGGAAGCTACTAGTGAAGTTAATATTTTGAGGTTTCTCCAATATACATAATCCGCCACAGAGCAAGCCATAAGAATATAAATGTTTCATTAACGTATTCCCCTCAAACACGTCCAGAGCGTTTGGAGTAGTTCAATTTTGTTATTTTAATTTAGCTAAGCTTATAAGGAAAGCTGGTTTTCCAGAAAACTTGCCTGCTTATGAATAATGAAGCAACAGAATTCTAAACTGGTAATATTGTCTATTGTGCAACTAATATTAATTATTATTTTTATTATTTGAGTATGGTACGTCGAGATCGGAGGTTTTTTGGTGCCCGGAGCCTACTTTAGCTCAGATGTTCTCTCTAAAAATGATGATACTTAATTTTTATTACTATTACTTGTTTTAAACAAGACAGTAAAGAGAGTTGTTACTCTGCTTTAGTCAGGTAAGAGAAGCCTTCTCCTTAAAGGATGGCCTATTTAAGCTCGATTTTAACATTCATATTGCAAGACTAATCTTTCTAGAAGGCTGGTTGCTGAAAAGAAATCCTCATTCCGCTCAAATGATGCAATTGTGTAGAAGGTTCATTCAATTTCATACTTAGCTGTTCCCTTTGCTCCCCCATTTTTAGAGGTAGCACAGCACTTCAAAACAAGGCTATTTTGTTATTGGTTTTGCTGTTTTCTATTAGCTAAATTGAAATTAAGCTTTTGGTGTACAAGATATTTCTTATTTAAAGCGATGGAGTCTCCGCTATGCTGATATTGCAGCAAGGATTCCTCTTACATTTTGTAAAATACTCTGGAAACTTTCAATAAGTTTTCCACACTTATTTGCCAGGCAGATTGTTTTGGCATTGTTCAAGGTGATTTCGAAAATATTCAATGCGTACTGTTTTGCTACCTCGCACCTTTTACAAGCGTTGGTTCGCCATGTATAGATAACAGATAATAAACAACATTAATTTCCCTTTTAATAGGTCAACGCATTTGCGCAATTTTATTATTGGCGCTCCGAGGCTGTGAGGTGTGCAGGACATAAGCACTGTAGATTAATATTTAAACATTTACGGCAAAATAAATAATCTTTACATAAATCTCAGTATGAAAACCACCTGCATGCTAGTAAGCAGCTCTAATCCACAAATCTTGAGTCTACAGAAATGTACATAAGTAATTTAAGGTAAGAAAGCTTTATATTTAATTTAGTTTGAAATTTCTTTAGTCGCTGCTGAGCTAGTGTCAGTTAAAAAAAAAACCTAAATTGTTTATTCAAGGTCAAGTATATAGATTCCAGATTCCAGATATACCTGTTCCTTAAACAATGTAGCAAAAGATGATATTTCTCACTTTCTACTTTACTGACCCATTTTCGACGTTCTTAAAACAAAATATATTTATTTATATCGAGACGCTACTTCGAACAGTTGAGAATACTTTACTAATCAATAATCTTAAATAACAAAGCATGAATTATTATGTTATCAACTCTCTAAAAAAAACAACTTTCCTCCTATCTGAATAACTAAGCTATGTAATTAATTTATATTAATTATTGATTTTATTTAATGTTGTTATTCTAGTAATTTCATTGACTGATTCTTCATAGTGAAACTTATTGTTCATTTTATTGTGACTATTTGACCGTTTCAAAGTAACTTATAATTGTAACCACAATAATCTTGGGAAGAAATAATTTTGATACTGAATATGAAGATTAATTCTGTTTCTTTAAATACAGATATAATGAAATAAAAGTGGTTGGAGGGACCAGGTGAAGGAGATTATGGTGGGATATGGTCTGACTGAGGAACAGGCAGAGGATCGCGTCAATGTTTTTGTTTTTCCATCACATCATTCGTGTTTTATTTTTTACAGTATAAATAAAGGAGATATATTATATATATTAGAGAACTTTACGTATAATGCTGCATTTTATAAATGAAAATACTCGTACATAAAATTAAACTAAAACCATAGGAGGACCAAGGTCTGCCAGACATCTAGATATATTTTAGAGCACTCTCTTACCCAGAGACATAGTTCATGAATAATTTGGCACTAAGTGAGCGCTCCACTTGTAACAAGACTCTGAACTAGGAAAATAACCTTTGTCTCAAAGTTTCAAAGAACAATTTTTTTTTTTTCAAATATGTATTTTTTAATTTAGAAAAGAGAAATATCTGTTCCAACTGCCACAATCAAGCAAAAAAACACAACAATATTATTACTCACATTTTTTCGAAAATGGGCTGGTACGCCGTCAGGAAGTCTGGCCACCATTCTCATAGCTCTCGCCCATTCCGCAAATCCGGATTGGTCTTGCGTCACAGGACTTAAGGAGAATTTCACCTGAGCGTCTTCACCTTCAAAATAAAAATGATTTATTAATAAGATTAAAATATTTATTTAATAAAAATGGATTATAGTTTCAATTACTACAATTTTTTACCATCTCGAGCACATATTTTTGGATATGAGACAATTTTTAAAAGTTTTTTGTTTGTTTAATTTTTGTAATTAGGTTTAAGGGTACCTGTGCGATTGGGGCACTTGCACTCCATGTTCAAAACTGAAATTAGTAATAAAATAAGAACTAATTTTTCTAGAATTCAGAAGGCCCTGTGGCGCAACGGATAACGCGTCTGACTACGGATCAGAAGATTCCAGGTTCGAATCCTGGCAGGGTCGACCTTTTTCATGTGCTTTTTTTATTTTTTAGGAATGTTTATTTCTCTAACCTATCCTACTAGAATATCTAAAATATTGCTAGCCAATGAATTTCTAGCTAACTTGTTTATTTTTACTGCTGACAGATACAAGGCAAATTCTTGCAATATGAATTTTCTCCGTTAACATTTTATGCCCAGTGTAAACGAAAATTGTTTTTAGCAACTGCTTTCTGAATTTGTCTTTTTGCTAGTAATCAAAAATATGACGAACAAAGGTTAAATGTGATATTTCGCTCAAGAACTTTAAAGGATTCAACAAAATTTCGTTCTAAATCAGCCGTCTGTAGTTGCTCTTTTCTAATTTCTTATTTGTCAAAAACTCTTGAAAATTGTTCGTGGTTTTGTACTACTTTTTTTCTAAATCGCAAAAGAGAAATGAGGCGTAGAAAACTTACTTATAACCTTTTTCAATAAATTATACCCATTGCAATACAGAGGAAAGTTAGTAAAATTTGTTAAATAATTATTAAGTTTGAAAAAAGAGTCTTATTTGTTTGCGACTTCATGAGTTCTGAGAATCACTCTTCAGCTAAGATGTTACTCAACTAGGCACTGTTAGATGTAGACATCCAAGATAAAGTTATGAAAACACACTTTTCGATGCAGTGTTAGTGATAAAACACTTTCGAGGCAAGGCAAGTGTGAGAAAGTAATCACAAAAGTAGATTCTGATCTCTCAACTATAATAGAACTAGATAGTAAAAAGAGGAATTTATTAAGGCATGCGTATTTGATTTAACGAATCGTATCATTAACAGTTACGGAATCAGGAAACGATTTGCATTACGAACGGATCAAGGCAGGAATGGATGGGTTTTACAGAAGGCGGTAATTAGTTAAAAGGTGTGGATGTAAAGGTCAATCTGCCGTAGAACTCTAACGACTGTTTTTCAAGAAGTCCTGGTGTATAGTTAATTCGAAATAATTAGTAATCAGCTTGTTAGTACTATAAGAACTTGCTCTAAAAGTCAGTCTGCTGGAAAAGCGAGATTGCTTCTCAAAGCTGGTAAAGAAACGGAGAAGGAGTTTTATTGATCTTGGTGAGAAGAAAGTAGCGACTCTTTTCTGGATTCCTGGACAAAAATGAATCCAGAGTAATGAAATAGTTGGCACGGTTTCCAGTAGTTACCGGGCTGTTAGAACCACAAAGTGGGGATTCAAAGAAATAGACATGGGTCCGCTTAATTCTTGCACCTAGTCGAAGAGACTTAGTGAAGCTGACAAGAGAAATGGACTCATGGCTCGTCTCTTGTTCAACATGAAGGTAATTTGGTAATCACAGTGTCGAGAATATAAGCCTAATGAAGTCCATAAAGACCGTGGCACATTCATCGGGAAATCACCTCCCTGACCTGAGGATCATTGGAGTGAGTGAGATTCGAAAAGACAATTTAACTGATTAAACTTGTCTTTAATAAATAAGAAAAAGTACTGTGAGATACTGTAAGGTTTTAATTAGAATCTGTGTTAAAACTCAATGTAAGTGTTTGGATTTTCTATAGGGCAGGATAGAGGCCCGATAGAAAACCCTTTTATGAGGGCCGAGGCACATCTGTGGCCACAAAGCACCCTTCGAAATGAGATTGGAAAAAAATCCATTCACAGAAATAGAAGATCTATTAACAATAAGATTTTTAGTATTTAGCAGTAAAAACTAAAATCCTCAGAAAAAGTTATAACATTGGGAATTTCTGATGTCTATTTTATTGTTTTAATGTATGTTATTGCGCAATCCTGACTCCAGACAGATCTTTAAATGAGATTAATAATCATTTTAACATTTGGATAAATTGTTATTATAATTTGACCGCCGAAAATAAAAAAGTACACGAAAAAATGCAAATATTTTAATTTTTTTTAAAGTTGACCACGTTCATTGTTCTACAGACATATTTATACTGAGAGACTTCTAGCCTTTCTAGTAATTATCCTTTTAAGTGCAAGAGCTTAGTCTCCTTCCTCACCTTAATATCTTTGTGAGAAGTCCAAACTTGAGAGTTAAATTTATATTACGTCACATCACGTTCCTTATGAGATGAGTTTTGAGATGACATGAGTTCTCTAGCATACAAATGTGTTACTGACGAGTAGTTGTAGTTTATACACCAGCTTTTGAGTGATCCTCAAAAGTGGGCACATTGTATCTGGCTTGAGAAGAGCACCTTTCAGTTCCAATTGATGGGTGGGGGGGGGGGGGTGAAAGAGGAGAATTTCGACTCCGACAAGTTTTAATGGTCAGTTTTGGAGGCTGTGTGCGCGCTGCTATCTGTGGATTTTTACTCGTACTTTTTATTTACATTGTTAATTGTAATATTCATAATCAGTTAGATAAAGTTATTGTATGTTTTAAAATGAAGAAATTGTATTGTGCTAAAAAGAGGAAATATTTTTTGTAAAGAAAAATAAAACTTAATTTTTCCAGGCAGTTTTTTTCGCCTTATAAAATACAGTGTAAACAAAAACTAATAATTTACATAATATACTCAGGTTTACAACGCTTTACAAAGTGGTGAGGTGATTATGCTTAGCACTTGCAATGGCAAGTTGAGGCACTAGGGGGCTGGAGCAGAGCCAATAGTTAAGAACTGGCGGAGGCGATAGAGGCGAAGTTTCCCTTTAAAAGTAGGGTAACATAGACAATTTAGTGCAATAGTGAATATAGATTTTGTAGATAAAATCTTTTTCATTTATATTATCTTTTTTCATTTTTATTTCCTTTTAGTAGAATAGAATAGAAAAAGCGGGACCTACGCCCCACGGCACCGCAGCCGCAAGAGGCTTATTGTGCTCTCCCCTTAGGATCTAGTAGACGAAACATTCCCTACTAAAGAGGTTGAGGACTTACCCTATTAGTTCTTTTTACGCTACTATCTCCTTTGGTCTCAAAGATCCAAAGGATTCAAAGCGCAACCACTCGATTGCAACGCAATCGTACGACAAGTGAGAGGCCGTCTTCTCCTCTTCCTAACACCATCTGCACAATGGTTCCGAGCTAATAAGCCCCCCACCTTTTACACAGATGCTACCTACCATGCCCCTTGAATAGGTCTGTAATCAGAGTAATCCGATTTCTACCCAAGCACAGAGTCTCTTCAGTTCTTTGTTTACACAACAAAGGCCTCATTACTGTTACTGTGTTTGACCCCAGGACATATCGCCCAGTTCTTTACATGCTCTCTCCAGGCCCTGTCTATTGAGAGCCACAAGAACTGCACCCTTGGTGATTCCCAGGACAGGTTCCTCTTAGTAGGTTAGAAAAGTATTTTGATAACGTTAAAGTTTCTATTTAATATTCCGTTTTGAGGTAACCCGTGAGACTGGAAATGATTTTTAGAAAATGATCTCAGTGTGAACAAACTATCTCGTAAACTAAAAACCGCAGGAACCTGAAATTTTGCATTTAGTTTGATTCCTACCGGGGAACTTGACTGTAACCTAGCGATCAAACCGGAAATACTTTACTCAACAACTTTTTGAGTTTTTTAAGTTGGCTCTGACGATTTTCTTCAAACTATCTACTCGTGGCGGTCTGCAACTTATTGGAAACTGTTTCCTAGGAAATTCGATTGTTACATTTGAAGGAGAGAGTTGGGTAGGCTCCTCTAAAGGACTATTTGCAATACTGGTTTTTGTTTTTTTGGCATATAAATTATAAGGTAAGGGATAATCGTGTTGGTGAAATTCCGAGTCCTTAGAAAATTTCAAAATTATCCCTTCACGCAATGGATTCTTCATTTTTTCAGATTTATTTTTTTTTTTTTTCGTAAAAATGGCTGATTTCCCGCCGTTAGAGCGCATCAGTGTTGAAACCATCGCGTGTTTCTCCTGACGATCGATTCACCCCAACTTTGTGCAACACCTGACAATGTCCGTTGCAAGAGGTAAGAAATGTTCCTTATCCCAAAAATATTTCAATTTTTATAGTTTAGTTTTAGATGGGCGTCTTGGCCGATTTTAGCATTTACTCAGACTGAACATTCTATAGAACTCATTGCAATTATCATCCTACTAGATGCGAATAACAATAACAGCTGCAATAATAGTTATTCTACCGCGTAAAAAAGTATTTTTGATTCCCTGCACAGGCAAATATTTTTATAAAACCATGTTTTTGCATAAGATCAACTTTTATTACTTTTTAAGGAAAACAGATACGATATTGTTGTGTTGCTTTCTTGGCGAAAGATTTTTTTAAGTTTTTCAAGAAATTTCTTGCTGAAATTGACATCGAGCTGTTTTAGTTGAATGCTATGTTGAATTTTTTTTGAAATAAAAAATGTAATTAATAGACATAAGGGGCAACAGGTGTCAGAAAAAGAACAAGTCTGTGGTTAAATTTGTCAGGATTTCACGGCTCTGGTACTCAGAACCATATGTGCACACCTAAAATGTAAGGAAGGTGATTTAATTCGCTGGAAGTTAAACAACAACAAAAATGCTAGCAGTGGAGCAAATATGAAAACATGTTGCAATATTTTAAATTTGAGAAAATTTGGAATCCAAACACCTATTTTGAAAGAAAAATTATGCTGTACTCTGCATTAAGAATCAGCATTTCATTGATGATCAGCAGCAGCACATGGATGATGACGTTAACAGGAAGGCTGAACAAGTTGTAGTAAGTAAAACAAAATGGAAGCAGAAGGTAAATAATGATGAAAAAAAGAGAAAAGAACGTTAAAGAAGAACAGCAGAAATAAAAGAAAGCACAAAGCAAGCACAAAATAATAATGTCTCAAGGAGGAATAAGGTTTTGAAAAGTAGAAAATGGAAATAAATGTAATGAAGAAAACTGCAGTGATCCTGTGACTTCTGAAAAGGAAATAGAAACTAATTAACAAACATCAAGTATTAATAAATTGGGTGAGTTTTACAGTGAGAATGAAGATTGTGAAGGCAGCAAAAAAGGTGAATCTGAAGCCGCAGATGAAAATCGTAATGTTCAAAGGTTTAAACAGTAAAGGAAAAATCATGGGCGTGACGCATGAAAGAGATGAAAATATGGGTAGGGAAGGAACAACCAGATTGCAAGTGTTAGAGAAAGTGCTAGTAGAACCATTATCAGAAATAAAAATCGCTGACAAAAAGACAAAAGATAGAGATCAGGTGAACAGCATGAATGGGATGCAATTAAAATGGTACCGCTATCAGTCTAATAGTTCTACAAGCTAAGGAGGAGGCGAACAGTTAGGAAGCTGAGACCATATTTAGTGGCTTGGGTGGTGAGTTAGATGCTCTGCTTTGGGCAGATGATACCTAAGTTTAAGATTAAGGGTCGTACGAACTGAAAAAGGAAAATACATAGCACATATTTAGTAAACAAGTGTCAGATTCTGGAATTTTTTTAAAGGAAAAAAGAACTATACATCGGAGTTTTCTTGAGTAAAAAGCAGTAAACTATTAGGATGGATTCTGAGCTGATATTGAACCTACCACTCCGTTAATCCCCTGAATGGCAATTAAAGAAAAATTATTATATTATATTACGAGTATATTATTAATAAATTATTCGCAAGATAATCTCAAAAAAATAAAATATATAAAAATAATAAAACCTTAAGGGCGCCACGGTAGCCGAGCGGTTAGAGGCGAGACCTGCGAAGCTAATATGTATGGTGGTACTGGGTTCGATTCCCGGACTTAGGTCTAGGATTTTATTTAAGGTTAATAAAAGAAATTTACAGTAAAGTATGTTTGCTAGTCGCCTCCGTCCACGACACCTAATAATTGGTAGTTGGACGTTAAGCCCCGCCTGAAAAAATAGGCGATTACTTTACTTTACTTTTTTTAATAAAACCTTTATCTCGCTTTTAGCAGCACTAAAAATACCAATTTACTAATAAATAAATAATTAAAAAAACAGGGCAAGTACTCGTATTTTACGCTTTTTCTATCAATAATAGTTTCCGAGAAAATACGATATAAATCTACGAGTATGGATCTCGTTGAATATAAAAGTAAGTGTAGGTGTACTCGTATTTGTAACTTAAACGCTGCAACATCATAGCTCCGGATTCGATCAAATTTGGCGCATAAATTGCAAGGATAAGATTCAAGATTGGGAATATCAGAATGCTTTGTAAGAATATTTTGCTGGCAAACTCAAGATATTCGATAAATTTTATTCAAAATTCTCGTGGTACATGAACGAATCTGGGCAATCTCAGAGGTTTTAATCTACAACTTGATCTGTTTGCCAATCAGCTAAGAACGACTTACCCTACTTCCCTACTTGAAGTACAATATTTCTAGTCATAAAGAGTAACTTAAGAGTTTTACGAAGACCGCTAGAAAGAATTTTGACTTTGAACGAAGATTTTAAGATTCCTTTTATTGAACAGAAGTTTAGTCAACACTTTTAACGCTGGTGAATGTTGTCACCACCTCACCAATTTCTTTGTTTTTTTCGACGGAAGGCTATCGAATGCATTCTGTACTACAGCTTGCTTTCCACGTACTCATATTCTTTGAGAATAGACATTTGATCAGTATGATTGTTATATAAAGTGAAATCTCTATTTTAAATCAGGCAGGCTGTAGTTTGAATCTAAGTTTTTAACTAAAGTAATTTTTTTCTGATTTATTTCACAGTAAAAATTTCAGTGAACTTTCTCTTTAGTTGATACCCAGTTTGTTTATTAATATATATTATCCATTTTTTGTTTTATATTTCAAAGGTTTAGAATTATAAAAGAAAAGAATTGAGAGAATATTATGTCGACGTTCCGATGATGAAATCGACTAAATACTGATTCATACTAAAACTGAGCAGAGCTACTTAGACAGTCCAAGAGACTTCCTGGACTATCGACAGCAGGCATGCAACTTCCACCTCTCCCGATGATGCTTTAAAAAGTCCATTTACTTTTTACAACTTCGGTGGGTTACAGATTTATGGGATTATAAACTGGATTGGGCCTCAGATGTTCTGGACGTTGAAGAGCCTGGGTCCCCAAACAACATGCGGCCCCCTGAGGCCATTTATCCGGCCCCCGCCGCCCTACCGAAAGAGGCACCTCTTTCATTGGTGGTCAGTAAGAGAAGCACAGGATGCATTCTCAAAGCGCAGCGGGCATCACTCACGTACAGTACTACTTCCGGTGACGCGGGACGCACATGTCACGGCTCCGGAAGCAGTGAGAAATAACAGCAGTAGTAGGAAGAAAGGCAAAGCACTATAACTAAACCGGATATTGATCATCTCATTAGCCAAAAGCAGGTCCATAGTTTCTATTGAAGTACTGGGCAGTTTGTTGATTTAAATTTACTTGTTCTTTATGTTAAATATTGTATTTGTTCTCGTTTTGTTTTTTTTACTTTAAAATAATATACTAATAATAATATAAAATAATATCCCTGTAAAGTGTGCATAGGAATTTGTTCATAGTTTTTTTTATAGTCCGGCCCCCCCAACGGTCTGAGGGACAGCAAAGTGGCCCCCTGTGTCAAAAGTTTGGGGATCCCTGTTGAAGAGGTTAGAGTTCATTACTCAGACGCCGATTAGGAAGGAGACATAGTTTCTGTTGAAAAATCGTGTTCCTATTTACTGAGGTTCGATCAGGTGAAAAAAGTTTATTTTTCTGCAACCATGTAGGGAAGTTCTCATTACTCAATTAAAATCAGCTGTGTAATGCCCAACTTCCCTCACTAGTGGGGAAAAATTCCCATTAGTGTCACTTTCCGCACTAGTGTGTGGAAAAACTTTATTGTGCTTCCTTGATATAAGAAGTTTTGTTATTAACATAAATATTTTCTGTAAAACTTTAATAAGCTTATTTAACGTAACTAAATAATTAAAAAACGAATATTAAACAATAAAATAAAAATTGAAAGGAATATAGAAATAAAAATAATACTTTAATAAATAATTAGATATTTTTAATTATAACAGTTAAAAAGGTTATAGTGTTACCTTACAGAAATTTAAAATGGATTCTAGTGATTCCTGTTTAGAAAACACTCCTCCATCAATAAAAGAAACAGCAGAAAATGTAATAAGTAATGTAAATACGTAAGTAATGTAAATAATTGTAATATAACAATAAATGTTTATAATAAATAAATTACTTTTTGTAGACTGTAAAAATGAAATTTTTAATTTTTTTAGTTAATAAATCTAATGGTTGCAGAAAAAATATAATATTTAACTCGAGTGTAAAGTATTTTCCACACTTGTTAAATAAATAACTATTGAAAACCAGTTTTAATTGCAGTTTCGAAATCGATTTTTTTTTTAAGCCTAAGGCAAAAAAGTACGCAATAAACATTCAAAATAATAATATATACCTAGTAGTTGAATTACTATTGTTAAGAAAGGTATTAAAAAACAATAAAACGTTTTAAGTCAATATATTTTGTGCGTAAGGACCATAAAGTGATTATTTGCAATTGGTGCAAAGTTTAATCAAGGTGGATACCTGTATGTATAAAATTAAAAATATCAGTTGAAAAACGAGAATTCATTGCATCTTGGACAAATATTTATTTTTTTTAAAACAAGCCTGAATACGAAAGTTCAGATCTAATTGATTCTGGCAGCCACAAGGTTTTAGAGCCTAACATTTAGCGTAACTAGTTATGAATATGTGGAGAAAAATACAAAATTTTGCTGATGAGCTAGGAAAAGAGATTTAAATACCAACGTAACAGAACTACAAAACGTGCAAAAATGGCTTCAAAGAACAAAGAGTAGACAAATATTTGTGACATTCTGGACTATGAAAAAGTATTTTTCCAGTTGATTTGTTGGATCAATGAGGTTTAGTTATTTAAGAAAGTAAAATGCTTTAAAGGTTTAGTGAGTTTGTGAAAATATTTACTGAACTGTGGAACCACACGTCCCATCTATGCTTTCTTCAAAGATAGTCAAGGTTTTTAGTGTATTTTGGGGGGGAAAAAACTGATAATAAAATTCAGAAAGAAAAATCTTATGTTGAATATTTGTAAAATCTAAAATTAATTTTTAAAGTAAACTTTATTACTTGTTTAATCTAAAAGTTCTAAAAACTATTAGAAGATAACTTGATGAACTTTTACTTAGTTAGTACAAGATTTTAGCTATTCTACATTACATTCAATTTTAGTAAACAATGTTTAATTGAACAAACAATATTTTTGCGATCCTCTGAATATGACTAACTTATTTTAGATAGAAGATAAGCGGGTGAGCACGGTGAGAACTACCACAAAAAGAAATCTAGCCAAACGATTTGCTTCTCCGCGAAAAATGTTTTCTGAGATTAAAAATTTGATCGAAGATGTCTCTGGCGATTTTAATAAATTTGAAATGCAATTGTATTAAACTATCGCTCCTATTTGAAAAATAAGTAAAATAAAATCCTATAAAACTGAATTTTACAAGGATTTTACTCAAATTTTCTCTAAAATAAGAATCCGTAAAATCTTCAGTGTAAACACTAGCGTACATGGGACACGAAGTGCATACAGTTGGCTAAAAAACTACTGACATCAGTGTTCTAATTATCTTAGTTAAGAAAACAAAGCTTACAATCCGTGTTTCAGATCAGATGACTTCTTATTTCAAGAAAAAATTTTGCAACGTTATATCACGAGTCAACTTGGGAACATTAAGTTCACAAATGAAGTCTACACGAACTTTTACTTTGTTTGAAAGCATTATTCATGGTAAATTGATATTAACGGTTTTCTGAAGGAAGTGGTAACTTGATACTTCCTTAAAGGACGACATCAATATAGGTGCGGTCCTGTCACATAATAATAAAAAGAATTCTCTTCCTTCACTGTGCTACAACCGCCAGCGAGTGCTGCCTCCACTGCTAACGGTCCCCAAGTCTGGCCGCCTTCCTAGCTTAACTTCGGACGCCCTTTATACGTCAAAAAATTTCTCACCAAGTTTCGTTAGAGGCTAATAGAACCTACAAAGTTTGAATTATTTATTACGTCTCAGCTTTCATAATTTTCTGGGGAAGACAGAATTTTAGAAGAGAATAGTTTAGATAAATCGGTAGTTGGACCTTAAGTCGCCTGGGAATGTAAGCGATTACTTTAGTTACGCAATATTATTCTTTGAAGCTTAATAATAATTAAGTTTAAACATCACTTTGAATTTCTCGGACGGCTATAAGTCAGGGGTGAAGGAAAAAACTGGAGAGACGCAGTTTTCTATTAAAAAATGACTGATTACGGCAACTGCAGGCAAATTTAGGCAGAAAAGCGTAAATTCTCTATACAAAATTTATCAACCTCTGATAATGAATGAATGCCCGTTTCCGGTCCGTAATATAAAAAAAAAAAAGTTGTGCTGTAATGGGGAACCCTAAAGATAAAAGTTAATTACATTTTATTTGCATTTCTAAATTTTTTCTTGAACTTAAAATAATTTAAATAAATAAATACTTCTTCGATCTAATCGCAACGCAAAGTTTTGTATTTTCGCGAACTGTACGTTGTCCAGTCTTGTTTTAGAAGTTCAAATAATTTCACGGCATTTTATTTGGACCCGAATACTAGAGGTTAAGAATATTTCTAGCATAATTTAGATATCAACTGCAATATTGTTAATTTTCCGTGAAATTTTGTCACAAATACAATTTTTGGAATTCACAAACATAACAAAATGTTTTTATCTAGAGTAAGTGGGTGTGAACAGAATATCTCAAGAACTAAAAATTGCAGAATACTCCTCCTCACTTGGTACATCGTTTTGATGCTGTTGTCCCTCCTAACTCTACCATTTTGGACGCAATCCATCACTTTAAAAGAACTTTACCAAAGCGTTTTTTTGCCACAATATTTTATAAAATGGTTCCAAAGATTTACTGCCAGACCGTGAGCCGTACCTGTCCTACAAAACGATCTTACGTTGGCATTTTACCTCCGTAATCGCTCACTAGCTGAACGCCTTACATTTAAAATTTATGACTGAAATTGTAATTTCAGGTAAAAAAAAAATTGATCAGTGATTCAGTCTAGTACGTGAATTGTAGTTGATTGTTAACCTGTTAAGTGAGTTCGATGTGTATACTCGTTGTGAAAAATATAAAATTGCCATTAACATAAAAACTCGAAAATTTAATAAAATACAATAAGAATATTATTTGGTGGGATGTTTCCTTTACCTTACCAGTAGAACTGCCAAGTATTTTATAAGGAGAGGAGTGGAGGGAGTCAGCCAAATGATAAGTGGTTGGTACATGTTTGGTCTCCGCATTAAAGATTGGGAATTACGCACACAAATAGAAGCTCTCAACTTGTGCAATGCCGTTTTTACCTTAGATAGAGGTTCAGACCTCAGTACGAGCATGATTTCATCCTACACAGAATTCAAAGCTCTTTTCTTCCTTGTAAAAGCTCTTGCGTCTCTAGTTAACTAGGCAATGCATACGTGAAGCGGTGCAAGATTTTGAATGAGCACAGAATGTTCTGGTAATCTCAAGCCCTAAAAATTGCAGAAAAAGTGCTTGCAGTGACTATTATGACGTTGTAAACTTTTGGTTGTTTTACCCTGCGTTCGACGTGTATACACGTCATTGTCTGTTTTTAATTCCGCACACTGCGGGGGGTTTTAAAAATTAAATTCCACGCTTAACTGGTTAATTTCTCAGAAATCAGACTTACGAGTCATACTAGAATGGCTCGTTTTCTACAGATTATATCAGTACCTCGGAGGTATACTATGTCACATTTTTAATTTTTTACAGGAGAGCAAATGAAAGATCTTTTTCGCGGTTTGTTCTTACTTATAAGTCCACGGGAGTTATTTCTCTTAAATCTTTGGTGGATAATAAGTAACATAGATGCACGTTAACAGATGGTTGAGTAATAAAAAAAATAATTTTGTATTAGAAACATTAAAAAAAGAAATTTTGAAAAATGGGCTTAGTGTTGTATACCACCGAGGTACTGATATAATCTGTAGAAAACGAGCCATTCTAGTATGACTCGTAAGTCTGAATTCTGAGGAATTAACCAGTTAAGCGTGGAATTTAATTTTTAAAACCTCCCACAGTGTGCGGAATTAAAATCACGACAATGACGTGTATACACTAATTTTAACTAATTTTGGAACGTTTAAATTTTTTAAAAACTTACAAATTATAAAATACTGAAACAAAAGTTTGAAGACATGTAACAAGATAAGCAACAAGCCTGTTACAGATGAAAGTACAAGCAGTAAACAATAACTCCAAAATAAAAACTAAAGAAAGAATTTTATTGGAGCTGATCCATTAGTTACGAGGCTCTGCAAGTACCAGCAGTGCAGTTTGCTAAAACATTTATGTCCTTCGATCTGTTACAGTTACTCCTGTAGAGCCCTTAAATTGCGCTACTATATTTCGGTTACTTTTTTTTAAAAAAAAAAGTGTCCATAACTTTAGAAAAAGGAACTTAAACCACTCCCTTCAAATTTACGAAATTGTGATTTCATTAAATAAAGTGGTTGGTTTTAAAATAAACTCGAGTAAAACTTTCACTTCTCTTACTTCCTGAAATGTAAAATTCTAATGAGCTGCTTAAAAAAAAAAAAAGACTACTCTATAACTAAAGAAGTGCCATGGATTTAAATCCAATCACAATCGCTGATGTTTATTGGAACGTTATTATAGTGAAGTCACTATGCTTTCCATGAATACCGATATTCACTTCCGGCAACTTATAAAATATTTACTCCAAGATCACAGACTAAGATAAAGTGATATGGAAGATAAAGTATAGAGGTAAAGAAGACAATTTAAATTCAAGAAAGAAGGCTGCAGGAAAAAGGAGAAACATTCAAGCCATTATTAGATTAAGCTGAAGACAAATATAAAGAGATTTCTACAAATTTGATGAGGAAATCTTTCTTTTGGAGCCGGTGAATAATTCCTAACAAAACTCCAAAGAAACAGAATAAAAATTTCAGTAACTTAATTCATTGAAATTCCTTGCATCTGTCCTAATCCAATTGTAATTGGCTACATTGGTTCTCGTCTCTGGACCACTTTTTGTTGAAAATAACTTCAACATAGTTAATGTTGGACTGCAAGCGTTTGCTGATACTAAAGCCGAGGAATTGAATATAAGCGAAGGAGATTAGCTGGTTGAAGAAAGGCTTCAAATAGTCCATCACGAAGAGCAATACTTATTTACATTTATACAATATTACTCTAATACTTCTTTAATGTTGAATATAATTTTATTTTTATTTTTAAATTAGTTTAAACCTTTTTTGTATCTCTATAATTATGTTATTTAAAAACGTTACTTTGAGAGTGTTCGGCTAAGACTTAAACATTATAATTATAAAAAAACAAGTAAATAAATTTTGAATTTTGAGACCATAAAAGGTTAAAATACCAATGAATGTTAAGTTTGAAATAATTAGGTAGTTTAAACCATAAGATAGTAAAAATATAATTTTAAAAAATGTAAAGAAAATTATTTGTTTAACTTGTTAATAAAAGTAAGATCAGGTTCAACGTTGAAAAATTAATAAAATTCACGCTTCAGGTCGTGGATGAAAGTTGAAAAATAATTTTATTTAGAACTAATTCCCTTTTAATTTTTACTTCTTTTAATGGATGAACGCTAAATGCTTTAAATAAATTGCTAAGGGAGTGAAAACGCCAGCAAGGCTGACCTGGGCTAAATACTTAGCTAAAGGTCATGTTCATGTTCTCTTCTATTCAAAAGTCAGCCTTGATTTCTATCAACAGCAATAATAATTTCAAATTAATTTCATTAACAATAATTTAAGTTTCGTGTAATTTAATTAACGGTAATAATTGCTTCTAAGTATTTTACTTATTTATTTTCATAATTGCAGGTCATTTGTAACATTGTTATTCATATCATTATGGACGTAGAGCAAAATTCAGATCAGAGGAATTTAGCATACATGCTTCATACACTACTCCTTGGAAATAACTTCAAGCGTCGTGCAGCATTTACGGGTAACGTTTCTAAGTTGAGTCATTTGTCAATGTTAAGTCCTAAGTGCCTCACACTACGTGATATGTTGTTTCAATAAACTGGAGGCTTCTGTCCATCTCTAGCGCTAAAATCCTCCAGGGTCTGGGCCTCCTCAATGGTCCCCTCTATCTTCAGCCCCTCTAAGGTCTTGATAGATCGCACAGCCATCTTAATAGCGGTCTTCCTCGTCTCCTACTACCGTCTGGATTCCTGATAAGTAGTTTCCGAGGGATCTCGTGTCTATCTATTCTTTTCATCCAAATGGACCAACGTTCTTGATTTCAAAATCAGGCTCGACAAATAACTGTTCAATATTCTTTATTTTTCTCGCCCACCAGTGGTTATTGGCAGCGCCAAATATATTCTTTAGAATTTTCCCGTAGGCATATCTTCTAATAATCTATTATTTAATTTCTTCTGAAAGTGTGTGGTCTCTTTTGAATTTGAGAATAATGCTACTTCTGATGTAATATAAAACAAATTAAACCTTATTTGAAGATTGAACCAGGTTTCCCATTTTGAAGATATAATAGTATACCTAAAAGTCCTTGAGTTCGAAA
This sequence comes from Rhodnius prolixus, assembly GCF_049639745.1. Taxonomy (NCBI): domain Eukaryota; kingdom Metazoa; phylum Arthropoda; class Insecta; order Hemiptera; family Reduviidae; genus Rhodnius; species Rhodnius prolixus. The sequence continues at coordinate 22,903,560 of NW_027411592.1, forward strand.
CACTGCTTTCACTGGCATTCTGAAAACTTTTCACTACCTCTCCCGTTTTTGTCAAGGCAGTAAAGACATTTAGAATACGAGATGATCCATAAAATATAGAATAAAAAAGTTTTGTGTACATTTATGTTGTATTGCAAATTTTGTTACCAGAAAGCCGTACTGCGGTACAGACAGCCATGTAAAGAGATTGAAGAAAGATATTGACTGAGACAGAACACCACTGGTCTGGCAGTGGGAAGATCAGCAAGTGGAAGATTAACAGCTCCGCCTCATCTCCAGAATCGATATGAAGATTCTGGTGAGATCACACTCTTTTCCTTCATCCCAACATTTGCAGGCAAGATCTACTGCATTGGGAGATCAACTTTCAATTTTGAAATTGTTTCTCCAAAATCCCAATATACCTAAATTATTTATTTAATAATTATTACAATTAATTTAGCTTTATATGTGCAGTTTCATTTTTAATACTGTACAAACAAGAATATGTTACAAAAGAAAATTGTTTGGTAAGGTAAAAAGATGGAATAAATAAGTGAATCTTTTCATCTATAATAATAATAATAATCTAGGTTATTTATGGAAGTCCAATATTAAGCTCCTAACCTAAATCCTTCTTTACAAAGGAATGAAATTTAATACAAAATGTATTATTCTTGAATCCCTTAATATAAACGTTGCACTTAATTTAATTCTCTCTTATAACGTAGAAACATTATATTATAGTTCACTAAAATATAAAAGCATAATCTTTTAAAAGAATAATATGAAACTTGAAAACACAAATGTGAACTCACTTACTAAAATTCTCGATGTTCTAATTTATACATGTTTTCAGTTTCAAAATTTTAAAACATATTTGATGGTTACAAACTTTATCCAGATTATAAAACTGAAAATTACTGATACATTACTTTGATCTTAGCAAAGAACAAAAAACGAAAAACCAGATTAGAAGCAAACCAACAAAGATTATCGCCTGTTAATCGAATTTTTCCCGACTAAGAGTCCTAGACGATAAAGACAAAAATTAAAAGTAGAATCCTCGAGGTAATTAGTATTCGTGATGAAGTTCGTATTAAGAATGGAAGGCAATAAATAATAAACGGAACAGGAATTCTACAATTAGCCTCAATATAAGGCCATCAATCGACATAGTCGAAGAGAATTGGCTGAACTCAACCAACTGGTAATGGTACTATCAATTATTTATTAATAATGGACGAGAACCGTCCAACCAACTTGACACATTATGCTAAGATTGCTGGCAAGAGAGCCAAGTCAGGCTAAGACGAAAATTGGTGTTAAGGAAGCTTTCCAATGTTAAGTTTGAATAAGGCCAAGAGAAAATAAATCGACCAGAAAAGGGAGACATGAAGAATATCCGTAACATCGCAGTGGTGTTAGTGATGAATTGAATGACGATTACAGTTTAGAGGGAAGTTAAATGCGTCATCAGAATGTCATTAAAAGAATTAAGCTTGGAAAATTAATTATTTCTCAAATTATTCGTTTTTTGGTTACTATGGATGGCTTATTAATGGTTACTAATAAAAGTTATTCATCTAAATTTATGCATGTTCATGTGAAGTTTAGAATTTGGTAACCGACATTTGTCGAAAATTCTATTTTGTAAAGTGATATGATTGTGGAATTTCCTTAAAACTCAGAACTTTATCACAACTTGTTTATCTCTTCTTCATAATATATATGATACAGAACATGTACTAACATGATAGTTTGGGGAAATGCCTACCAATCGACTTCTTACAGAAGTTAGCAACCTGTAAAATGTTTCAAATAAACTTTGTACATTGCCGTGAGTAAATATGATGTAATACTCGGTTTAAAGTGAATCGTTGGAACCGCTTTGAGAAAATGTCAAAACAGTGAAAAAAAAAAACAATTCTGTGAAGAGTATTGATGTCCCTGAGGTAATTTCCGGTTCTTAAGGGGAATAAAATCGAAATTTTTAACATTTTTCTGTTTTTTGGATATTCTGCCCAGACAAACATTCATATTTAATAATTTTTCAGTCGCAGAAAATATATTTTTTTAATTTCTGAAGAAAAACATAGTTGTTTCAGAAAATTCATTAGATAGCCTATCCACTTCTTGCCACCGATACTGAAAATGTCCTGTTCAATATCTCGTTAATATGTATCGTTTTTTATCTGGAATTTTTCTTTTTATATTTTATAGATTTGGGAGTTCATGGTATTTAATTCCAATAAGAATAATTTTTAACCTTTTAAGTTTCAAGTTTTTGTATACTTTTGTTTACTTGCTCGCAGTACTTTCTAGAAATTCTTCAATCTCGCCTCTCTTCGTCTTGCGAGGGAGGATTTCAGGAAGAAAGGGGAGCATACGGTGCAACGGAGTAAGGCGTTATCTTATGCCCATCTGTTTCTCCAAAGAGCCTGGTAGTTCAATATTCCAGTTAGGCAGTACCCAGATATTATAGGTCAAGGAAATATCCTTCCTGGAGGCATTGATTGGAAAAACGAGTTAGGCGCAAGGGAGTGGTTGGTTATCTCAATCTGATGGCTTCCCAATCTCTAGGGCATTCCTTATTGGTGCAATCAGGTTGGAAGAATGTATAACGTTCCCAACACTCTAATTTGGGGTACCATCTTTAGAACCTCTCTTTAGAGGAGTGGTCGAAAGAGAGGTGCATGAAGCAGCCGAAAGGGATCTCTGGCTAGGCTCTCCTCTCCTTCCTAGAACTTCTGTGCATAGCCTGGTCTTCTTCATCGGGAGAATTATTATCAAAAATCTAGGCAATGTTAAGATACCAAGGAATCCTGGAAGCCTTCACAACCGACTCCCCGCTGCCATAAAGACTTTGAGGAAATTGTTGCAGAGGAATGTACCTTACCTAGAATCTAAAAGTATTCCTAAAAGGGAAGCTTCTTTATAATATTTAGAACGGGAGGAATAAGTTGCCTCCTGGGAGTAGTTATCCTTAACTACCAGCTCCAACTTCTCCTCCTAGAATTTCCCTAAAGAACATTTATCACTACCTGAGGATGTTGCAGTTTGGATGGTCCCTGCTAGCACTAGTGGGAAGGAACTATAGTTCTAAATAATGAATGTGTAGCAGAATGCTCTGACAACAAATTTAAAAAAGAAAGAAAAGAAGAAGAAGATATCTAGAGCATTGAAAGACCCACAAAAAACTTTTACTTTAAAAACAAAAAATTAACATATTCATGTTGATGGAAAGCATGATAAACCCTCAGTTTAAACACTAGAGATATCATATAGCAGGCTGCGCATGTAAGCAGTGAGGAAATTCAATATTTTATCTTAAGCGCGTTCTAATTTTCATTCTCTGTAGACCCAGATTTTTATTGCAGCAAATCAATAGAAATAGCAAAGTAGCCACTAACTCTCTTCTTCACTCAACTTAAATATCAATTGTTTCATTCTTAATTAGCCTTCAGGGAGTATTTGACCAAATTGCCTCTGGGCAGAGAAGCTTATTTGCAAAATACACTATTTCTTCCTGATTAGCTTCATTCAATTATTTAGTTAAGGTAATGAACATTTCAGAAATTTCTTTAAATTATATATGAGGAAAAATCGACAGTCCATAAAAGAAAAGCTGCATTTCGATGATGATAATAATAAGAAATAACATTGGTTCGGAAATTCATTTCGCAAAACGAATTATCGGAGGGTTAAAATTTACTTTACTGAGCAAATGCCATTTTATATATAAAATAAATGCATAAATGGTACATAAATGGAACCAAGTTGTGTTTTCAAAAGTTTTTAATATTATAAATTGCATTTATAAGTTTAGTTGTATAGATCGAACCTGTCCAGATCAGGTCATCGCAACTTTAGTGTAGTAACTAGCTTTAGTGGCGTTAAACGTCGACGTATCATCAACTGTGATTCTAACAAGGCTTCTAATCAAAGGATAAATGGATAGATAGTGTTTCATTTACATTCACACTATGACAATGGACAATTGATCCGTCTGCCAAACTAACCAAAGGATATATTTTCGAACATTGTGAGATGAATTGTTTAAGCAAAATGTACATAATTAATTTAGTTTAAAATTAATAAAGCATATTTAGCATAAAATCATAAGTGGAAGTAAAATTCTCTGATGATAGTTGGAAATCCAAAACCGATCAGGAATATGAAAAAACATGCCATACTCGACGCTTAAAATCAACGATGTTATCTACCACTACGGATTTAACTACATTTTTAAACATTAAAAGAAAAAAAATCTGTCTGGTAAAACAATTGTATTGGGAATGAACATTATAAACTGCACCAAAAAGCGTATTTGAAAACATCTTCCTTTAGAAATGTGTGTCTTATTTTCTTAAGGCAAGCTTTGCCGCAATCAGGTGTCTTTGAAGGAGGCTACTAGCAAACATTCTTTAGTATAAATTCCTTTTGTTAAACATTAGTAAAAACTCCATGGTTCAGACCAAGAATCGAACCCAGTACCACAATACACATTAGGTTTGTCAGCCTCTAGGCCGTTCGGCTACCGTGGCGCCTTGAAAATTATATATATATAACGACTTTATTATTTAATGGGCTCCAGAGAGCCAAGGAGTCGGGTGCCAACAAAAAGAAAAAACAAAATAAATATAACTCAGATCCTACAGCGGAATAGTCCAAGAAAAATAAAAGAACTGTGTAACCAAGTGGCGGATCTTCCAGCTGTTATACAAATAACTGAATAAAAATCTTTTAGTCTAACGTTATTCATTCATACATACACACCATTACCTACTTTATAATGTTAACGAAGAATTACAGCTCTAAAATTAACGCTAATGGTGTTTACAAATAGGTCGTAAAGTTCCACTACGAAGTGTCAAGTACGTAAAAAAGGGGGCGAGCTAGATTCAAAAATGCCGTTCGTGTTGACCCTTCCCATCTTAAATGCTAACTCATATCATCAACTGTATTAGCAGTGCATGTTGTTCGAGTTCATTGTATGTCTACTTTGTAATATAATTATTTAATGAACAAGTTAATCTATTATTAAGAGCTTTGTATCGATTTTTGTTTTAATAATTGAACTTTGTAGCAGAATAATTAGTGTATAGTATAAAAATGTTTTAAACTTAAAGATTTCACATTTTCTTATTTATTTTAATGAAACAACCAAAAAAAAAAAAATTTAAATGTTTGTGAAGTCAAACTAAATATTGACTGGCTAATTTTAAGATTAAGTTTTTAAAAATTATTGTTTTCAAGGTACATTCAAGGTAACTGAGGCTCTGCTCTCCGCACTCCGTTTGTAGAAATAGTCTTGTTTTTACATGCACGAAAGTATAGTTTAATTAAATTAGAGAATCTTTTATAAAGAATTAATTAAACAGGATCGAAATCAGGAACAAACTCTCAAGTATACATCACGTGGCCTTTTAGTAAGGCGCACATCGTGATTGATGATCGCCTCATCGCTTCTCATTAAGCTACCATTTCTCTTTAAGCTCAAATAACATTTCATCAGCAATAAAATGAATCAGAGTAAAAGCCTAATACTGTCCTTTTTTCCAGCTGTTTAATTTTCATTTTGAAAAACCGTTATAAAATTGTAAACAAAAGCAAAACAAAGAGCCTAATATTTTCAAATTAACGTTAGATCCATGAAATTTGATTTCTAAAGAAATGCTTATGTCATAAAACTGTCAGTAGGATGAATTCAAAATATAATAGCAATATAGACAATTAATTTCGTAAAAATGTGATAAAAATATAAATCACTTAATAACAATATTGTAAGTTACCCTGCTGCGTTTGACCGGCAGATGCCCCGGCCAAATATTTGAGCGAATTAATAATTCCACTCATTTCCAACGAATATAGGCGATAATTGAATGATGAAGAGTGTAGCACATTGCTTCTGACTATTATAGGCCCAAGCACCACCGGCCAGCAAGGTTCTTCTTCAACTAACTTGGACTCCTTCTATTGGCAATGTGTGCGATTATGTATGTGTAATACAGCCTCCCTCTTTTATTAAGCGAATTAAGGGGCCAAGCGCGCGACACCGTCGGCCACACGACTGGCGACTGTTTTGTTAGAATGATAAAAACGGAAACCTTTTGAAGGGGAGGTCATCGCTTGCGCAGAATTATTGATCGACGGCAGTGTGGGGGCCAACAGTGGGCGAGTCTTACGGGGGTCGTCGGCAGCGAAACACACATCACTGGAGTTCCACAATAACAATAAATCTTATATCATTTTGTTACAGTTTAAAAAAAGAAGAAGAAAAACAATGGATTTGGATTAAATAATTTATTTATTTAATAAAATAGGAGGACCATAGCAGTCCTGAATTCATCACTGAATTAACGGATAAATTTATATGTAGGTATATTTACAAATGACCAAAATACACTGTGTATCTTAATTTGTGTTCCTATCAATATATGTACGCAAATGCATATTTAATGTGCTGAGTACGGACTTTGTTTAATCAGTAATGATACTTAAACTCATATTTCTTTCATTTTTAAAGCAAAAGTTCTCCGAAATCCCTCACTTAACATGCAAATTACACTCTCACAAAATTAACAATAATTCATTCTTTTTCTCTACAAGCTTTACTGAGATTTATTAATGAAATTAATCTCAAACCCTTATTTTTAGGGGTTTTTTTTTGTGTATAAACAAACAAAAATATCCTATATTTTAAACAATCAAGCTCTTCATTTGTGGCTAAGTACTTCTCAAATTGGGCCAAAATTTTAAATAGCCTTCTAAAATAACAATTAGAAAGCAATAAAATAAAGTAGAAATGAAAAGACTGGAGCATGTAAATATATGCAGTATTAGCTCATAGAATTTTGTGAAACAAATGACTTTCTCTGACTGTAATTTTCGATGTAGTCTTCAAATTTTGGATTTTATAAATATTAGTGTGACTTTTGAAGGATCAACTTCTTGAAATATATTTTTATCAACAGAGTAGCTAATAAAAGTGGCAGGTCCTCGATGGGCTACTCGTTATACCAAAGTAAAAAAGACAATCTATTAAGAAATTCTCAATAGCTATCAAGTGATCTCTTTGTAAATATTTAATTCTCACTTATTGGGGGGTAATCAAGTTCAATTCAGTGTAATGACACTCCAGAGGATAATCACCAAAAGTGACATAAAATCAATTTTCTTGGAAATAATTTATGTTTGTGGTTAATATATTATGTTTAAAGAAATTCAATTATTAAGATTTTTTGGGGGGAGAAAATCGCGGAAAAATTATTGAATTCTTGAGTTCGAACTTTCCGTAGATGTTTTGATCACCCTGTCACATCCGGACTACTTTTTTAAACCCACTTTTTCTGGATCACAGGGCCTCCCAAACAGTTAGTTCCAGAGGAAATTCGGTTTCGAAAATTGGACACAATCAAAACGTTTCTTTTTTTACCAATAAAGTAAAGTAGTGCCTATTTTTTCAGGTCGGCTTTACGTCCAACTACCAAATTAGGTGTCGTGGACGGAGGCGACTAGCAAACATACTTTACTGTAAATTTCTTTTATTAACCATTAAATAAAATCCAAGGCCTAAGACCGGGAATCGAACCCAGTACCACAATACATATTGGCTATGCAGGTCTTGCCACTAACCGTTCGGCTAACCTGGCGCCTTATTACCAATAACAAAACAAGTTTGGTAATTCCAGGTTCGAATCCAGAGCTGCTGGCACTTGGATTTTCTTTTTTTAGGAGATTCTTAAAGCTCACTTTCCGGTGGTCAATGTTGTCTGTAAACACAATCCGGAAGCAAGCAGTGCACTGCAAAAAGGGTGACGAAAAAAAAAGTAAAGTAAAGTAATCGCCTATTTTTTCAGACGGGGCTTAACGTCCAACTACCATTTACTAGCAGTCGTGGACGGAGGTGAATAGCAAACGTACTTTACTATTTCTCATTTAACCATTAAATAAAATCCAAAGCCAAGATCGGGATTCGAACCCAGTACCACGATGCATATTAGCTTTGCAGGTCTCGAAACAGGGTGACAATAACCTCAGTCAAATTAAAATTTGGGGAAAAAACTAAAAATTAAGATTTTACTTAATTAGAAATTTAAATCTAAGGCTAAACCTTCCGATTAAGTTATCCCAATCAGGAATCATCCGGCAAATCTATAAAGACCATAATATCCCTTTCATTTCCGATCTGATTATCTCTCGATAAAGGAAATACCACTCAAGCCTTTCTGCCCTTTCCGCTCCTTTCAATCGGCTGATATCCTCATTAATCTCTCTGAAAACTCAAGGCCTAGAAACCCACGTGACCTAGAAACCATCTAGTTGATTTAATTCATATAAGACTATTAGTAATTAGGCGTATATTATACAACTGTATGTATTATTTTAGCAGGTGCCACATGTTTGTGGTATATCTTTGAACTTGTTGAGCAACTGTACAGTTTTAAATTAATAAAATGAAGAATGTCATAGAACTTTTAGATTACTCTAAAATTTTAAGAGAACTGAAGCATTTTGTTCGTAAACAGGTTAATCAAAAGAATTTCGTAAAAATTGAACTCAGGAGATCGAAACGTAATTTAAGAATGGAGATGTAAACGAAACTGAAATTAGTTTTTTTTATTAATAAAAACAAAATTTCTTTGTTCTAAACCTCAACAGTTTAACTCTAAAAGAATAATTCGGAATTGGTGAAATCTTTTAAGGAAAATAAATAAGTTTTGGTATTGACTAATAAATTGAACACAATCCAAAATTTCTACCTTCTCAGCACTTATAAATTTATTCACTTTTACCCAACCCACCACTCCCATTGTTATCAGCTGTATCGGTTGATCTAGTTTGTTTCAAGCATTATTTATGAAATTGCTAAATATCTGTATAAGAAATATTAAAAGCAAACATAACTTATCTTTTTCTATTCAAACAATTTACATTTTTTGTCAGAATAAAATTGATACTTTTACTATTTGAATGAATATATCAGGATTTGGCTTTCAAAGTGAAAAAAAAACAAGGCTTAGAGGCTCAGTCCTTTGTAGGCAACTAATTGAACGGTAAAGCGGTTTATACCTGAATTCAAATCAGCCGTTTTATCAGCAGTTTTTTGTTGAAAGTGTTGGTTTCCATTTTTTGTTCCATATGCGTCTTTTGCCTCCAACAAAAAAAAGAATAGCGTGGGAAAATCAAAATATTAATCATTTCATTTGCCAGTAAAACGATAGAAACAAAATGCATGAGAATTAGCGGATTTAGAGTAACCCAATTTAGGTAAGCCGATAATCCAGTATGGATAGTAATGCAATCTGCCAGATTTACATTATTTGAATTCCTGAAATTTGCAATAAAATCTGCTTTGATTCAAAATAAATAAAACTGATCAGCATACTTTTTCTAAATAGGAAACTGTTGCAGATAATTTAATTTGCTATCTCCTTTTTTAGTATTGGACTCACTAAACTTCTAACAAATACAAAGAACGCTTTTGGACAGAGGCAAATAACTAGACTTTAGTAGTCTACCTTCTACCTTATTTATATGGTGTATAATGTGAAGCACTGCTGAATTCCTTCATTAAGAAAAATATATCTAGTTGGAATTGTTTTAACAAAAGAAAACAATCAAGTTTAATTTTATTTTTTTTGTCTCAAAATTCGTGTAACATGAATTATAATAATAATTTCTCCTTTACCACTTTCAAATTTTACTTTGAAATATCAGTTAGGAAAGCGTGTGTTTTCAAGAAAATATCTTGTAAATCAAGGAAATGAACACGTTTTGTTCGGCTCAAAGAAGTTCATTACTTTCTGCTAAATTATTTGAAGAGAGTGGCCGTTGAGATCTAAGCAGTCGATTCTTCAACCATTCAATTTGGGGTACCCGTAAGAATTTTAAAATTTGGATACAAAGTTGTGTTTCTGTTGCAGTACACATCCCTTATGGTGACTTAAATAATTTGATCGTAATTGATTTCTGCTGGGATTGATAGAAGAAGAAGGTATATAATACCTATTCAATACTCTAAAAAAACAAAGAATGTTTATACTGTTCCCCATTCACACAACAAATGCAACATTAAGAGCAACTATTTGCCAAGTTTGAGAAACATTATTATAAAAAAAATGAAACAATTGCTCTCGAGAGAAAATTTCCAAGTGTTTTAAACATTTATAAATTTTATTTTTATTTTTTATTTTTAAAATAAAAAACGGATCAATAATCCAATTTACAGAAACAACAAAAATAATAATAATAAAAACATAAATAATACAAATAGTTTTCACTCTATAATTTAGATTTATAATTAGGCTTTAGCAAATTTATTTTATTTAAGATAAATTTCTTGCATTTATTTAAATATACTTTAATCATTAATTCTTTATAAAAGATTAATACTTTTAGCATTTATTATCTAACTTTATCTAGTGGAAAAGGGATATTGACTCCACTGATGTGCAAAACACTGCAAGCCATACAAGGTTACAGCGCCAGCAACCCCAATATTGTCTCCCTTATTTCCGTCCTATAGGGAAAAGGCTAGACTCTTTCCTGCCATTTTCGATTCATTGATCGGAAATTGATGGTAGGCAATTATGGAAGCAAAGAATGAAAATTTACATTATATATATATATATATATATATATATATATATATATATATATAATGTAAATTTTCATTAACTTGGATGCTTCGTTTAATGTAACGTGACACACATAAAAAAGATTTTTTCATCATAGATAATTTTAGAAATAAAAATTTATAACTATGGTTAATTTGTTCTTATTCGGCAAAGTTATCTTATATTCATATTTTACTCGAATATTGAGAACTAACTATATAAACGCAACTATTTTTGCTGCATATAACGCAAGTTTAACCATTTAGAATTCCTTAATATTGGAAATAAAAATAAACAGAAAATACACCCAAGTTAACCGCTCTTTCACAACAACAATATCTTTGAATGTTGCAACAGTATCTAAAAGGGAATGGATTAGCTAAGTGATTAGCGTATACTGAATTCCAACGCGGAGATCCAGCTACTAGCCCTTAGATTTTCTCTTCCTAGGATCTTGTTATAAATCCGGTGATGGAACTGTGTTGTCTGTAACAAGAAAACACTGTCCTGAGGCCGGCAGTGCACTGAAAAAAGCACCGGTCGTCAATGACAAATTTTGATATTTAAATTTGCTAAGTAAAAGAATTTAATCAATATGGTAATTCTGTAATTTAAATTGAGATGAAAATTACTTTAACAATATAGGTCTATGGAAAAATTAGATTTAAATATCTATCAAAATTTACTGTTACAAATTTACGTTTACTTAGATTTATAAACTGAATTTAAAAGGTCTAGTCTGGCTTAGATATTACATATTCAGATCAATAAGGTAGATGACATTAAAAAAAATATATACATATTTAAGCATAGTTTTATTTTCGCATTTTCTTATAAAGGAAAACCTTTAAGAACATAATTGTTTTCACACAAATAAGCACATTAAAATTGGCATTTAATTTTAATAGGTAAACCTACAAGACCAATTTGGAAAATTTAAAGTTAGTGTTTTATTTACGACTGTATTATTTTTTTTAAATAAAGATTTCTTATTTTTTTCAACTTTAATTTCAAAAAATTTAAATGAAAATTATAAATAATCAAGAAATATCTTCGAATATGTCATAGCTAAGAAATATTATCAGGCTAGAATTGAATGGTACTGATTTAACGAATAATTTAATTATTTCAACATTGTTAAAAGAAAAAGTAAACATTTATATATTCCGAGTTATTTATTCCAAAAAGAAAAAGTCATTTAGAGGAGCCGGCATAGAGTTGATGGTGGATAAAGGTTGATTTCAATGGACCAGTAGCCCTTAATTGGAAATTTTAAAGTGAAAAGAATGAAGGTAAACAGACAAAAGGAAGTTAAATAACTAAAATAGCCCACTTCACTTTAATATTAGGAACAAATTCTCTCATCATTATTTTACATGTACAAAAAACACACTTTTTTTTTATGTCAAAGAGTAATAGAGTGGTCATTAAGAGGATCAATAGATGGAAACACACAAAGACAAAGAGTTATTGTAACAGAAAGCGATCAATCAAAATATACCAAAGTTTAATTAAAAGCAACCTTTGAACTCAAAATAAATGAACATAAAAAAGACTGAAAAAAATTATAATCACAACCTCTCACCTTTTTTTAAAACAGGGAAAAAAACCAATGTGAAACGCTCAGAACCTCTTACACTAATTGTTATAATTCTAGAACATACATTTCTTTGAAGTGATCGATGCAAATAATGGTGGTGATAGTAGTTGCAATGTGGTTAATCTTTTGTAGTAATTGTTCAATATTCGCAGGTAGTGTGTCCAGTTTAAGTTCTTCCCCCTGGACTAGAGCAGTAAACTGAACTTTTAGATTTCACTGAACTATATACGTGGGTCGTTTGAAAAGTCCGTGCAAAGTCAGAGAGATAGCACTACTGGCGCGTATCGAGATTATGTTTAGTTAGTAGCATCTCTTGGAAGAACACACACCAAGTTTCAGCCAGATCGGTCTATTTCTTTGTGTTTGGCATTCGTTTGAATCGAGGAAGTCGAGTGATTTTCAAATCGTGTGAAGTGTTGCAAGGACGGTTTGCAGCTGTTCCAGAAGAATCCGCAGGACTTTAAGCATCGTTTCGTCACTGTGGATGAAACAGGGATACATCACTACACTCCTGAGACCAAAGAACAATCTAAACAATGGGTTACCAAGGGGGAATCTGCGCCAAAAAAGGCGAAGACCGTTCCTTCGGCCGGAAAGATTATGGCGACTGTCTTTTGGGATTCGCAAGGAATAATCCTCATCGACTATCTGGAAAAGGGTAAAACTATTACAGGTGCATATTATTCATCGTTATTGGACCGTTTGAAAACTGAGCTGCAAGAAAAACGCCCACGATTGGCCCACAAAAAAGTCCTTTTCCATCACGACAACGCACCAGCTCACACCTCAGCAGTTGTGGTCGCAAAATTAATGGAAATAAGGTTCCAATTCGTTTCACATCCCCCCCTATTCTCCAGACTTGGCTCCCTCGGACTACTATTTGTTCCCCAATATGAAGAAATGGCTGGCGGGAAAAAGATTTTATTCAAACGAGGAGGTGATTGCAGAAACGAATGGCTATTTTTCAGACTTGGACAAATCCTATTATTCCGAAGGGATCAACAAACTAGAGCAGCGTTGGACGAAGTGTACAAGCCTAAAAGGAGACTATGTTGAAAAATAAAAATGGTTTACCCCCAAAAATTAAGTAGTTTTTATTTTTGCACGGACTTTTCAAACGACCCTCGTACATGTGTGTTTTAATCACATTGAGGATTTCCTCACCTAATACAAAACCTTACATTCCCCTCAAGAACACCAGAAATAATCAAAACTTTTTACTATTTCCCTTCTTAACTAACCATATTCCTCCATGACTTCTTCCACATTCTTTCTCCCTTTTAATTTTGATCAGCCTATTTTCGTCCTTTTTCCTAGAGTCCGTTTTATCAGTTGTTGGAGATTCTTGGTACTTCCATTACAGAACTACTCTATTCTCCTTTCTGTTATTCTCTAGAGGATGTCGTCTCTTTGTTCCATAGGCCTTCTTAACTAAGTGTTTCTGATCCTTTCTAATCTTGATTTTCGGGCTAATATCATCCAGAAATCCATTTCTACAGCAAGCATCTCTTGGCAACCAGGAGTCCACGTTTCACAACCGTAGAGAATTCAATTTTCATTTTTTAGAATTGTAAAATAACTGTTTAATCTTCGATAATTTGTTTCATTGCAGAATACTTGGTTAAGTAACATAATGGCTCTGCGCCCTTCTGGTAACCTCCATTCCACTTCTTTTCTTTCCTCATTTAATTTTAGGACAAAATCCGTGCACCGTAAATTTGTGGATATATGAAATCAACTGATACTGATTTTTAATGGTTTCCGTGAATTTACAGTCAAGTACTCGTTCTTCTCATAATTTATTTTCGGGCCCCAATTTTTGCTTTCGAAAAAAAACGGCCGCTGGCTGTGTACAGTTGCTTTAAGGTGGCTGGAAGGATGTAACTCCTCTTAGAGAATACAGAAAAACTAATTTTATAGTCAAAGTGTTCAAGTAAAATTAATGACACCTTTACTTTAAAATTACAAAACGTAAATTTACGAACAATTGTAACTGAATGCATTCAAGAAACTTGTACTTTTAGTTAACAGATTATGAATTAAACTTTAATATTAAATGCACTGGTGGAACCTTAGCGAAGTAAAGTTTGAGCTTACTGCACCTTTTGTCTTTAAAGATATTCTGCTCGTATACAAAGCGCTCAAAATATTTTTCGCGTTCAGGTAACTTCCAAAAATGTCTTCCTAGAAAAAATCCTATTTCAAAAATTTGACAACTCCAGCTTTTTCTAGAACAAGAGTTAAAAATGTCAAAAGTGAAATATTGCAGATTTCACATTCTGCATCTCTGACAAATACTCTTCATTACTGGAAAACTTAATCTGATCCTTATCCAAGATACCTGGCATGAAGCCTTACATTAGTTTTAGGATTTTTTTTTTGGTAAATGAATGTGACAAATTTACTGCATTACATTGAAAGATTTCTCATTCAGTGGCTTAGCTAAAGGAATGCCAATAGATATTAGGAGGCCCCAATCGTTGGTGTTTTTCTTAATAGAAAGAGTAACAAAAAATGATTTCGCCATTTTTGAAAAATGTTCAAAAAAAAATAAATTGTTTTTTGATGAATTAAGATGAACGAATAAATTGGTTCCGTTAACAATATTTTAAAACCGAAGTATTCTACAAAACTTAAGATGTAATTTTTTTCAATTAAATTAAAGATTCAATGAAAAATTTTAACATTTTTATACGTCCACCTCTGACACAAAGAGTGAAAAAAAAAAACTTTATAAAACAGCACTAGATCTTGTCTTTGAATACCCCAAAGATTCACAAATTTACCTTAAAAAAAAAAGTAATTTAATTAAAACTTCGAAAATAAATCTCTAATATTAGATAACAGTTTTGTGACTAGCAGTTAACCATAAATTCTATTTAACAAGCCCTTTATTTTTATCAGATATTAAGGAAAATTTAAAATACCTTCATAAAGTAAGTCAGGCATTATTAAAATATTTGTTCCCTTGAAACGCGTAACTATTACATAACCATGTAACAAAAAAGGGACTAAAATACATATTAAACGTAACAAAATAAAGGGAAGGATAATATTTCTCTTTTTTTCATAGGGGCTGTTCTCTTAATGCAACTAATAAATAAGAATTTGAGTAGATGAGGGTCTACTTTTGTTAGAAGATGGTACCTCTATTTTAATAAGAATGAAGTATTCCAAACCAATTCATCGGAATCTATTCTATCTCTTATTGCTTCCTTCTCATTCTAAGAGAGTTATTTGGAAAATTCCTACACTCGTACCTTCTAGAAATCGAGTCTCTCAAACTACCAAATCATTAATGCGAGTTCCTAACCTTTATCAGAAGCCATTTCTCCTGGACTAAAAAATTTCTATTTTTTAAGAGCTAGTAGTTTCGGCCATGTTAAGCACCAGCCTTTTTTAAGCGCATTCTAGATATGAGTTCAATGCTCTTTCTGCTATAATTCTTCACATAACTTCACCAATCAATAAAAGAGAGTTGAGGAAAGACAAGAATGATCAATCTAGTAATCAGAATACATAACAGTAGAGGGATTGGCTTAGTTGTAGCGCGCAGGACTTCAGTCTATCCACACTGACCTCAAAATTCTGTTTGTATGTAGACTGAAACCGCGGGCTAAGCAGCCGACAATAATATTGATTATGTCATTACCACTCAAAATACCATAATCCTTCAGCCCAAACCCTTTCACCACAACTCTTTTTTTTTTCTATGCTGAGGAACTGCTGAGGCATCTTGAAACACCTGACTGACTGAAGTACAAATGGCTAATTATATAAATTATATGTTGGACCCCGACCAATCTACGTGGCCAACTTTAGAACTCATCTTATTCTACATTCTTTCAAATCTAATTTGCAATTTAAAAAAAAACAACTTTTTTTACACTTTGAAAGTTTGTTATATATTTTATGTAAATATACAAACGCCTCGCCAAGACCCCCGACCCGATACAAGCGACATTAACTCAACTTACATTACGGAATGATCATAAGACAACTCGTCAAACGATCTAAATTGGCTTTTCCAAACAAAAAGAAACTTCATACAATTCTATTATCCCCGATCTGGAGATACGGATTGGACTTGTACGGAACATTATCTTGCTCTAATTTTAACCGCATCAATACCTCTATTCGAATATCCTACGTACCAAGGTTAACGCACCTACCTACCTTGGCATCAGCCTGTTTAATCTGACCTAATTCTATTTGCTCATTGACCTAGCTAAATCCCAACACCAAATTTCATTCTAAACTGTCCCAACACTACAAAACATTCATAGAGTCCCAAATTACCCTTCTCTGGAATCCTTCCCGAAGTCTGAAGCCCTTCGATGACTTCACAATCATCGCATGATAGAAAAGTCACTTGTATGTTAACTGACTCATGATGGATATCATTATATGACCTTCATTCAATTCTTTCAACCCATTTTGCGTGTTTATTATATTTAATTATTATCAATAGGCAATCATAAATTAAATAAAGATACTTGCAAGTACATATGTAGGTATGCATAATCCTACTGTAAAAATTTCAACATTTAAACGTAAAACAATTATAAATAAATACCATACTAACTTCTCTTTGGAGCCATAGTCTTTAATATTAATGTCACATTATTACACAGATCATCTTGTTCGCATAAATAAGTTTCTTTAGTGTCTAATTCAGTTTTCAGATCATTGGCCACGTGGTCCACACTTCTCTTCAAAGTATAAACAATTTTATTCAGTTCTTTCAATCCTTAACATAAGAAAAATACACTTTAAATTATAATTTTAGTTTTGAAGATTTTGTTTGTAAATATTTCTTTAATATGGCCAATTTCTACCCAAGGTATTCAACATTTTAATAAAATCATTATAATTTTGCCAGTAGTAAATTAAGTAACTACCTTTATTATCTAAATCATTTTTTTTATAGGTATCCACAATTGGAGTAGAAGCACAAATTCTTTGCAAGACAAATGGATAACTTCTTTTAAAACCTTCAACTTCAACCACTTTATTATTATGATAATAGTGGGCAGCTCCTTCTAATCCTAGGCAATAAGAGTGATGACGGACAAGAGGCTCTTTATGTTTTTTGGCTGAAAAAGCAAAATAATATAATACAATTTTTATTAAATAATAATAAAATTAATAATAAGGATAAAAAATCAATCAAATTTCCTTACTAATATGGTACAGTCGAGATTCACTCCGCCTCCTATTAATATTATCACAATATTTGCAAGATCCTTGTTTACATACATGTGGATAAATGTCAACCAATAACTGATCAAAAAATCTAGATAGAATTTTAGAGTCATCACCAGCATTTTTATTTTCATCGCTACATATAACACACAATATATAAATACATATTCTACAAAAGAATATTTTCAAAAATTAAATAATAAGTCTGCTGTTTTTCAACAGCAGTTAGTTGAAAATAAATAAATAAATAAAAATAATGTAATTTTTCTAAAAAGAGAACATTAGGTACATTACAATTCTTTACTTTCTCTTTTCCATCGAAAGAGGAAAGTATGTTCAATTTGATTTTCAATTGAATTTTAAAATACACGAGTTTTGAAGTCTCCAGCACACTAAAAAGTGTTTTCAAAAAAATGACGGCAATGTGTGTTTGTTGTAAGATCAGAATATCTAAGAAATGAAAGATCGCAGAAACTTCAAATTCTACATTGTTTAATGTGCCGCCGTGGGATCTGAAAATACAATAGCTTTTTAATCAACCAGAAATGCCAATTTGCTGAAACGATTTCAATTTTTTAGGACAATCATATAATCAGCCCTAACGATTTTCTTAACAATTTGTTACTCGATGCGCTTCTATAACTTTTATTTAAAAAATTTTCCCATCACAATTTGATTCAGGAGAAATGGTTAGGGTTTCCTCTAAAATGCCATCTAACGTTATATAAGTTCATATCGCCTGTATGAATC
Organism: Rhodnius prolixus; assembly: GCF_049639745.1. Lineage (NCBI taxonomy): Eukaryota > Metazoa > Arthropoda > Insecta > Hemiptera > Reduviidae > Rhodnius > Rhodnius prolixus. The sequence goes on from NW_027411592.1 coordinate 22,921,716, forward strand.
AAAAAGAATTAAATGTACAATCAAAATTTGAAATTAGAGATCGGTTGACTGGGAATAGCATTTAGGAATAAATTTTTCTATTTTTGGATATTTTTTAGAGAATAATTTTCCATCAACTTTTGTACTTCTTGTACTCATATAGGTCAATAACTTCAATTTGAAGCATTTTTAATTCCAGGATCTTGGTGAAATTAAGCTTTCTTCTAAAATGCTGCTTTGTATAATGTACCGAAGGATTGAGGGGAATGGGCATTCACTAAGTTAACGGGATGAATGAGGTAGAACCGGGGTAAGCAGACTGTATACTACTGATTGCAAGACAATATTACTGCCAATATCGTTTGACAATGATGATAATAATGAAGTGATAAAGCAATACTGCAATTTGACAGTAGTTGGATCAGTACTATTCAGTGAGAATCTAATTGTTGTCACAAGCGATAACATTAGTGACACGTTCTATCGCATAGAGCTTATAAACATACTAAAGTTCACTCTATAATATTGTTAATTATAAATTATAATAATGGTTAAAAATCTCTCATACTCTTTAAGTATATTTGAGGTGTGACTTGCAAATTCTAACAAAGCTTGATCGAGCGACCCCATTTCAAAAAAAAAAAAAAATAGTAGATGGATTAAACAAAAAGTACTTTTTTTCTTTCAGATAGAATATTTTCTATAAAAATTACAAAAGCTATCTGAAATTGGTGCAGACACCTCCTTGTTTTGGTTTTCTTGATTTTATTTTAGAAATACAAACCGAGTAGAATACTAAATGTAGATTCTTTTAATGTATGCAAAGCATTGGTTGTTTATTCTTAATTTTCTTCAAATGCAGAAAAATGATTCGTCTAGTTTTGGGCGGAGGCAATCACCTGTTATGGATAAGACCTTATTTAATATTTAAGGTTACAGAATATCTAATCAAAATTACGAGTTTAAGAATTATTTGAAGAAGTACAACTGTACAAAATGGCTTTTTCCTGTTTTATGTCATAGGGACTAATTTTAACTTGGTCATAAACCTTATTAGCTCTACACAAAATATTATTTTGCACTTTTTATTTTTTCACTCTTTTAAGAATTATAATTTTCCTTAGATTTTAGATTTTAAGTTTTCCCCAGGAAATATTCGTTTTGAGTTTCTAAAAAAGACTCTTGCTAGCTCTCCCTTTGGTGTCAATCCACCGTAACTCAAAATCTAAATTCAAATTTGATATTTAGCTTAGGTGCCAACAGAGAATGTCACAAGGTTTAGGTCAAAATCGTTTAACCAGACGATCCCTTAACTGAATAGATAGCTCATTTTTTTTTTTCAATAACATTTTTTAAATAATGATTCAAAAATAAATAATTCAATAATTCAAAAATCCCATTATTGCTATAATTTTACTTAGTTGCATTTCCTAAATTATCAAGTATTTTGGTACTACCTCTGATGTAGATTCCCGTACAGCGGTTTAATCGGCGACATCGATTAAAATAAAGAAGTAAATAAACTACAAGTATGTAGGGTTTTATTATAAGTAAATTGGTTCATACGTGCTTTATGCTTCTCTTACCCTATTGCTAAGAGAAGTTATTGCGATTGCGGCGTTTTAAAAAATTATTATTAAAATTAGTATCAAAATTATTATCTCTATATCCTAATTAATTAAATAAGTTCATAATTCTATATTTGGTAGATTTTCATGGTTTTAAGACGAGGAGTGCTCAATTTTTAATGCGCCCAGGGCACTAACTAACCTAAATCCTATTTATTAAAAAGGCTATAAAAACAAATGTTTTAATGTCAAACCTTTTATCTTCGATGGGCTGTAAAGGTATGTCGATAAATTCTTCCACATTGACACTTTCGTTGCTAGCAGCTGACTGAGATATGTATTCTTGAGATTTTATTATCTCTAACTCTTGAGGTCTGTCTTCTTCGATTTGTTTCAACACTTCTTCATAATCCACATATTTCGGAGTTCTAGGTGGTAAAGGCGGCGAAGGCGGAGAACTAGATACAGATGTTCTAGGACTGTAAACAACAATTTTATAAGAACATTTTAAAGTACTTCGTGGAGTGCTTAAAGACCAAAAAGCATTCTCATTTTTAATATTTTATTTATTTATTTTTTTTAATTTAAGAAGCGACCACATCTGAGGTAATCAGCGCTGGTGTTGCCGTCTTCCTGGCAATACCATCACTCAGAATAGGAGAAGCTCACAGGAAAAGGTAAGAACATCTAGTTGGGCTCGCACCTAACCAGACCAGAGCACTAACACTGGTTTATTCCCTGCCCTGTGTACCAATATTTGGAGATTTGTAACTGATTAACACGTAGGAAATTTTACAGCTATTGTTCAATTCAAGGGAAAAATTTTCTTCAAACAAAAGAATTGTAGTAAACACTTAGTGTTTATTGGTAAATAAAGGTTTATGGATGAACCGACATTAAATGATAGATTTTCTTAGAATTTATTTACTGCTGAATTCCGTCATTTTAGATTTCGATCTAATATGAATTCCCTATAATATCTAAATCGCGGGTTAGAGGAAAATTATCGCAACAACCCCTAATATAAAATCAATTTTTGTGTACATTTCCAATATTGTGAGGAAATTAGAACGATGTTTAATGCAGTTCGCTGAATAACCCCAAAAATTATTAATCCTTGAAAAAAAAATAGTTGTAGTCACTTTCAAGAAAGTCGTGAAAATTTGAGAAACTATTCAAGAAAGCCACACAGCCTTTTTAGGCGGACTTCATTAAAACCTCTGTATTAGTAAAATATTCTAATTACCTCTCTTTATAAGAAATCTTTTCCGAAGAGCCTCCAAATTGTGAGAAATCTGGTGATATATTAACACTGTTATGAGCTGGTAATACATGATTTTTATTGGCATGACGTTCTCTTGGTTGAACATATATTACCGCTGGTCGCGATAATGTCCACGCAGCATTTCCCAGCGACATAGATCTACTACTGCGCTCAGGTCTGCGGTAATTTAGACAGCCACCATCTAACAGCATGGTGCCTGAGAACATAGAATTTTTTTTTTTGTAATTTAATTTGGTAAAGCTTCAGAAATATACTAACAATATTCATGCTTTTTTGAAGACGATATACTAAGCTGTTTACATTTTAAATTATAATTCTATGAAGGATACTTCATCGCTCTTTTTAAAAAATGGACTGCTATGAAAAAAGCTTAAAAGAGGAACATGTAAATCTCTCATTAACATTAATAAATTTGCATGATATCTGTATCATCTTTTACTGTGTACTACTAAAATCGGCTAAAGGAATTAACTATTTAGCTAATGACTGACTAATGGAAAGGTGGATTACAAGCGACTAATCTCAGTTGTGTCAGTTGTCTCCATAAACTTTGATATTCAAAGTAGATCGCATTAATAAACAGCAGTTAAATTAGCACAACACCGTACCTTCAATATGAAGTGTTGCATTAACAATAGAGATACAGCAATCTCTTATTCTCCTGTTCAATTGTTCACAAAAAATATCTTTTATATTTTCTACACTTTTACATTACTGCACAATTATATAGTTATAATTGAAATCGTCTCTAGAACAAGAAGTTGAAGTTTGAAAAAGAGATTCTCATCTTTACAGAAAATGAAAGTTATAAAAAGAAGCAAATATGAGGTGTGGCTATAAAAAAAACGAGACTATTGCTGTAAAACATTTTATTTTAAATTTATACATATTTAGTTATTATCACCTTCAATATACACCCCTCCCCTATCCCTAAAACGCTCCTGATCGAAACAGTGCAGGAAGTATTTTTCTGTGAGCTCCAGTACGACACGTGCCGCTTTTTCTTTCACAGCTTTAACGGACTGAAATCGTGTTCCTTTTAATGCAGATTTGACTTTGGGGAACAGATAAAAGTCACATGGGGCCAGGTCAGGCGAATTAGGCGGAAGGCCTAAAACTGGGATGTTATACTTGGCTAGAACTGTCTTGACAGCCAATGCAGTGTGAGCCGGCGCGTTGTCTTGATGGAGAACCCATGATTTGTTCTTCCTCAAATTGGGTAGTTTTTTCCTTACTCTTTTACGGAGTTGAGCAAGCACCTCACGGTAATAATGTTGATTAATTATAATCGATATTTTCATCCGTTTTGGACGTGGAAGGGCGACCCGGGCGGTCATCATCTCCGACGTCTTCTCGGTCATCTTGAAAATGCATGAACCACTCAAAAACTTGCGCACTTGATAAACATTCATCGCCATAAACTTCTTTTAATAAAAGATAAGTTTCAGTAGCGGTTTTACCAAGTTTCACGTGAAATTTCACGACAATTCGTTGTTCTACTACATGTTTCTCTATCATGTTTTCGGCAAAACGAAACTAACACCTCTTACACAAACGACGGTTCCGGTGAGACAGATTTCTCTACAAACACGTGAGACGCTGCAATCGAAAGAGAAGGCTTTATGCTGCACAGCTACCGGTCGTTAGGATTTGGGGCATGCATAGTTCTTCTGTAGCAGCATCAGTCTCAGAAAATATTTCCTAACATTTTCTCAAATATTTCAACGAGATCAGAAGTATATGTTTAAAGTGCAATTTGTAACATTTGACTTCCTTATTTTAAGACAATATACTTTAAAAACTAACTATTGGTCCATCTAAAAGAGTTTTCAATTAATTAAACAACTTGATAAACTAACTCTGTTGTGTGCTCATGAACACACGTTTTCTTGCAAAACAAACGTAATTTTTCCTACGAAGATAAAAGGAATCCTGCAAAATGATATACAGTTTGAAAGCCCATTAGACAAGGAAACTTTTATAAAAAGTGCCAGCACCTAGGTGATCAAATAAGGGCCTAAAGAGTTTTCTTAAAAATTTCGATTACTTTTATTTTTCCCGTATTCGGAGGAAGATTGAGACTGTTTGGAGAATAACTTTTGCTTCGAAATGGTGTCAATTTTTAGAAAATTTATCTGTCTTTCTAACCGTGTCATCAGAATCGAATTCAGACTAAAACTTTCTGAGTGATAACATTTTTATTGCAAAAAAGTAATGATTTTAGAAAAAAAATTGTGACGTCACTCAAGAACAGTGGAAAATATGAAGTTGGCCAAAACGTCATTGAACTCCACTTTAGATGTACTACACAAAGTAGGCCTATAGACATTACTTACTGGTTCACCCTGTACACGATCCAGGATTCTGGAAGGCTAAGAGACAGATTTCTGGAGGAAGTGCTTGCGCAAATCCAGAACTAATACTTAAGGCGTGACATCATAAGAGAAGAAAGAGGTTATTAGGTGTAAATTAACGGCCGCATTAAATCCACTTTTTACATTTTCCATTTTTTAAGGATGGAGCTGTGTATCGAACCGTGTAGTGTTTTTATCTTGTCCTAAATAGTGTGTATACAAAATTCGGTCAATATCGGAGTTGTAGCGGATAAACAATATGCATACACTTTTGTTTATAGACAGCCAACTTTCAAAATCATTTTTTTTTAAATCATAAACTATAAAAATAGTTTGCCAATGATCTTAAACTATGTCATAAAATTAATAGTAATGCAGGTATCTTTGTTTTACAAAATTAGCTAAAAATAATAATAATTTGGAACTCTTGAAAACCTGGTGCGGAAAAACTTGGTTAAATAAAAGATCCGTTATCACATTCAGTAATTTACTTAATCCAATAGAATCTATTTACAAGCCGATGGGTCTTCCCTAAATAGAGTTAAAGCTGTACGTGACCTGGGAATAATGTTTAACTGCAAAAACGTCAATCATTAGTGTTGTAAATACAGCTCAAGCTAAAAGAATGCTAGGCTTCATTTTTTGTCGTACAAAACTTTTGCATGACATTTAATTTTTGAGACTTAAAATTTGCATTGGGCTCTAGTGAGGTCCCGCCTCGAATTATGCGTCCCGTTTGGTAAGTTTCGACATTATAGTAGAAGAACTTCATTAAACCTTTTCAAACCTAATTTTTAAAATTAGTAGCCTGCAAAATGGAATCTTCAGGCGACACTTAGATTAAACCGCCCATTAGAAAAAAATTTAGATTGTTAAGCAGTATAAACAAACAAACAAAATATTCAAATTCCCATCAAAATTAAATAGGAAAGAGCAATTCATCTTATATGAAATTATATTGCAATCTTATTCAAACTCAAACGAACAAATACTTATTCAAAGTCTCAATATCTAGTTTCTTAAAGCTACACAGCCAAGACATCACGGTCTTGCTAAGTTTGCCCCAGGACACTTCACCAAGTTCTTTTCATGTCCTCTCCAGATCAAGTCTCTGAGAGCCACACGAACTGCACCCTTGGCGATTCCCAGGCTTAGGGGCACTGCTAAAAACCACCGTAATCTACAGACAGGCCATTCTCTGCACCCTGGCCTTGATGGCCGCCTGTTGTTCAGTCTTCCTCCACCACACTACCTCACAGTAGGTGATAATAGGAATGACTGACTGCTCGTGTTTAGAGCCAGTGGGTCATATTGGGGCGTAAACCCTACCATGTCTTCCCACAGGTTCTAGTAGAATCACAAAGAGCCTGTTTTGCCTTCAGGGTAACTTTATCTAGATGTGCTTTCTAAGTGAGTCTGGAGTCTAGGACCACGTCCAGATACTTAACCTTACCCGACACATCCAGAGTTTCGTCAAAAATTCTAAGAGTTTTGTAGCTATGTCCCTTCTCCTAGTAATGGATACCAGGGTAGTTTTAGAAGGGTTCACAGTAAGATACACTCTTCTAACCCAATTTTCTATTACCTTGAGTGCTTCTTGAATGAGCTCAGCAACGATTATCTCGTGCCTGCCCCAGACCTACACGGAAATATCATCTGCGTAGCCCAGTACCGAGAACCCACGAAGGTGTAGCTTCTCAAGAAAGTTGTCTGCGACCATGCACCATAGGAGCGAAGATAGGGCATTTCCTGGCAGTCGTTATTTCCATCGTGAGGTGGGTGGATGAAAGGTCACCTGTGACAGACGCCCACTACTACAGGAAAGCTATATTACAATAGGGTTCCACTCAGTGCCCGAAGGTGCTCGTTACTGCACATATATTTTACTACCCATTCATTTAACTATGCATTCTGCTTCGACATGAGATCCCATCTCAGCTTGGGTAGGGATCCGGGGGTCAGAAGGATAGGCAGGATCAAAGGAGGGATGGAAGCAAGGATTAGCAGTGGGGTATACCATTACTATGCCCCGTGTGTACTGGGTAAATGTATTGGGATGTTATAGTGTATTACTCATTTTCATGTTGTTAAGCTGGGATACCCGCAGGGACGCCAAGTACTCTGAAGAAGTGGCTAACCCACTTCCCTTTACGGGGACTCTGACAGATAGTCAGTCGACTGCGTGACTAACGTAACTCTACATAACGATCTCAACATCCCATTCGTACAATGACTTGCCAAGACGAAATATTTTAACTTCCATACTTCTCTCCAATTGCTCTGATCCATTTTATGTATACATTATACCATCTATTGTAAATTTCCACCGACTTTAGAAAAGAAAATCCAATTATTGAATGTCTATTCATTTTTAAATAGTTTTGGAAAAACATCTAACTGCAAATTATAACTTTTCTAAATATTTTGAATGAACTACATATCTTAATCAACAGAGTAGAAATAGTATCAGTAGTAGCTTTTAATTATAAGTTTTTAAATATTTGTTTGAAGTTGCTATCTTAAATTAATATTTTCAACTTTTATTTCGTTCAATCTAACACAGAATTAGGGCGAACTTATGTACAAAGAGAAACAATTCCTAACAATTGTAGATAAGTGCTCGTATAACGAACTGCTAATATTGCTGGGGGCGCTTCAGGCTAACTTGTACAGAAACTAGAATACGTTAAGCTAATTCTTTTCTTACTATTTTTAATTTTTGATTGTTTTGAATCTTTTAGTTATTTATTTATTTGTTTTATGATCTCGTTCATACTTAAGAGACAGCTATCAGATTAAATCAAGTTTTCTAATTTTTGACATAACAAAACGTTTATGTTCCAAAAAAAAAGTTAATCGAAATCAAAACATTGTAAGTTCAGATTTTATAAAAAAAAATTACCTGGTGGTACACTTTCTACTTTATTGGCCACGTCGAGTGCCCAAGCCGATAAAATTTTACATTACGCTTTTTTTTTATGACAGTCTCAGATAACATCTCCAAAGAGGGTCCTATAGTGCATGTCCAGTTGCTGTGCGGGCTTTGAACATCTCTTAGATCTTATCTACTTCAGTTGTAATCGCTAGTTTGCAATTCGACCTCTTCTCTAGCACTTGAAGACCAGTAAAGTTAAAGAAGACCTAGTTCTTCGCAATGTAACTGACAGTAGATTTCTTTAGCACGAACAACGACATCATATATACGTAGACATATTCACATTCAAAGAATGTTGCTCTTAGCTTTTTCCATTCTCTAAAAAAAAAAAAAATGGAGAACTGGGTATCCCCTCTTTGAAGACTATGATTCCTGAGCTCACCTTGAAAACACATATTCTACAATCCTCGGATTATTCGCTGTTGAGAATGCTGCGAGATATTCTCGATGAATACGTACATCTCAAAATTAAGTATTTATCACTCTTTTATACAACGGGAACAGTTTCAAATTTCGCCTAGGGCCTCTGTTCTCCCGATTTTGAATTTTTGTGAGATATGACGCCTACTTCATTTTTATTTAATGGTAATAATGAGAAAAAACAAATTTGTATCTGCTTCACTGTTTGGATATTGTTCCGTTCTTCTATTCTTTAATAATTTATTTGTCTGCATTTTAAAATGTTAGTAAACGCCTTACGTTAATGATTTTTTTTCTTAATAATATTGTTTCCTTTATTGTTTTTTTTGTATGGGTGTATTATTGATATTTTTGTGTATTATTGATTGATTGATTATTGAGACTAGAAAGTCATTCAACCACTATTAAAAGTACTTCAACAGTACACTGAATTGATGGTCCTACAGTAAAAAATAAATATTTAATTTCTAACTAACTTGTACAAGAACATATCTACAAACGGAAAACATTTTAGCCTACTTCCCACAGAAAACGATAACATTTGAAAGTGAGAGATACCACCGACGCTGATAAAAGTTTTTTTTTTTTTAATTTACTAATTAGCGTTAAATTTGTTTATGTTCCACAGTCCTGTTTTAAATTGAACATTAATAAAGACTGCATCAATTACAGAGGGTCATCCCTTTTTCCGCGGTCCCGCAAAAATTTATTCTAAAATTTTCGAGATTTAATTAACACCTTTAGCTGACAAATCTAATGGCGAAGGCTAGTTATGGGTTAAGGAGAGAAAGAGATCTCAGGTTCTGAGTTTTACAATAGCTTGAATATTTTACTAACCCTAAAAATTAAATATGGAAAAATCCAAGAAATATCATGAGGGAAGTCAGAATTATTGATGCAAGACTTTTGCAAATTGATCATTTCATGTATCTTGACCCTGAAATCCAGGGAAAAACTTGGGACCGCAGGATGTATGTTGTAATAAAAGGGTTCCTCAAGAGAAAGAAAGTAAGAAGATGAAATGGCAATCTATAGGAATTCGTTCCAATTACGATACTCCTCATGCCTCTAAATCTTGGACATTATTATTATATTGGAAAGATATAAGAAACAAATTCAAGCAAAAGACATCTCATCAGATATTTAAAAAAAGTTAAAGAATAAATAAGGTGTTACGGAAAACTGCTATTAGAGTAAGGTTAGCATGAGGTTATGGATGAAGGGTGCTCGAGTTAGAGAGAGGGCCAAGAATCTCTGGGAGGAAATTATCTGAGATGATTTGAACCGTCAACAGTATATCTTCGTAAGCCTTAGAAAACTGACGATAGTCTTTACAGAAATCAGGAGCAATATATTTGTGCGAATAGATTATAAGAGAAAGGTGAATCAATTCCGAATTCGCAATATTTCTCAGACTTCTAAATGGTTCAATGCATCAAGTCCTATGAAGTAAATTGCAGGCTTATTATTCCCAAAGTGCCCTTAAAGCAACTCTTGAAGCTACAAAATGCCGCAGTTGTGTAGCCGAAAATTCATGAACTCACAAATATTCGTAGCAATAGTAGGAGAATACCTCTCGCCAAAAAAAAAAAAAATCATTAGAAGCTATCGACTAAGTTTACTGAGGTATTACTCTAATAACGCTGGGAGACCATTCTTCGTGTCCTCATGACAGGCTATTGCAGACTGAATAAACACATTATTGAGCCTGACAACATAAAGTAAGTGTGGGTTTGTCAGAAACAAGAAGAATCGGCCCTACACTTGATTCCCATTTCCTGTCAGTGTAAGAAGCATGTCAAGTTAAATTTAGCTTTTTGGAGAATAAAAAACTGGTCCCTTCATATTTTGCCTTGGAGGCGCTCTCTAAATTCAGCCTAATGAAAAGTACTGGACTTAAAGGACGCTTCAACTACAAAGTGCCAATTAGCCTCCTGAGAAGTGGCATAAGCTAATTGGCCAATCCGCCAAGGAATCTAATCTGAACAAAAGCCGTATTCTCAGATTAGAGATTTATGTTTAGAAATAAACAGATGTATTCCATTTATCTACACAAATATAGGTGAGTTATGTCATTTAAACTTGCCTTAAAAGTAAATTATAAATTGTGTTTTACGCTTTTTTTAAAAAAAAAAAAAAAAAAAAAAAAAAAAAAGAAATTTATGGGAGCAGCTTTATTTTGTGACCCCTAAAACTAGCCACTGGATGAACAACTTCACTAACAATCTTATAAATCAGATTTTGACTTGGCAAATTACCAATATTCTGCCAGAGCATGTCTACATTCAAGATGCCTTCCGCGCATGCAGTTAAGTATTTTATTTCAGATCCTTACTGAATTCTTTCCTTCCTATTCAAAAAGTAACCGGCTTAACGTAAGTAAATAACTCCAATTAGTGATAAGTTGTGCAATAAATGAAGGGAAAAATCAACATTTTTTTTATTGATTTCAGTGAGAATTTATTTATGCTATTAATATAATAAATTTAAATACCAAATTAATTTTAGCCTTCACCCAAAATTTATGTCCTGATAAGAAAGAAAAATAATGCCATGGGCAAAATTTTCCTATCTATAAATAAGGATTTAAAATTGCCAAACTAAAAATCAACTTACTAGAATGTTTCTACCGATTGTGCGCTTTAACAATCTCGTCTTGGAATAACGGAGTAAACGTCGTATGACAACTTGCTCAAGAACCATAATAGAACTTATCCTAAGATAAGCTAAACATTTAAGAAGTCTTAAATAACGTGATATCCATTACGCCAATCATTGATACATTGTTTCAATGTATAAATGTCCAAAAATTGTGTTTTGCATTAACTTTTTGCCACAACGTCGTTCTACTTTAAAGTAAGTGAGGTAATGCTAGAATAATTAACATCAAGAGAGCCAAACTTTTAATTATCAGGAATTATTAAAAATTATTTATTGCAACAGTCACTCTTAACAGTTCTAATAAACCAAGTTCGAAGAAAATAGATATAAATTTTTAAAAAGTGACCAATAAATTATATCAGCAAACATTTATTCTTCCTACGTTTTGATTCTCCTCTTTTATCGGCTCTTTTATTAGCCAAACTTGTACCTACTAAATAAACGAACCTTATTATCTTAGCTGTGTAAGGCACAAAAACGTTTACTCAGATTCCGGGACTGACACAAATATTTCTTTATAAATATTTTCTAAAAAACCCTAAACTTTTGCTTTCTCCGTGAAAATTCAGTTTTTTGAAATTAGAAACCAAAGCAATGTTCTTTTCGCAGTGAAAAGAGATAAAACGTATGATAATCTCAAAAAATAAATAATAATGAATTTATGTTTAAAAAAATTATCATTACAAAATTTTAAAGAAATATAATGTAGTAATCAAATATCAAATCAGGAATAGAAAAAAAAAAATCATATTTCTGTAAATTTATTTTTTTAATTCCTAAAATAAATTTAACTTACCAAAACTTACCCAAAAAGTTAAAAAAGATGTTAAACTTACCTTAAGATTCTTTTTTTTTTTTTATTAATAAAGTTATAACTATGTTAACATTACAACCGTTTATCACTAACTAAAGTAATGGTATAAGTTTACACTTATTTAAAGTGGGGACGTTCCGTGCAATACCACATAATTAAAAGAACTTTATTAAACATTAACCAATAAAAATAAAAATAAAATCGCTATTTTCAGTACCAAAATTGAAATAATTTAATCTAATTTAAGAGTTGTATAAAATAAAAATAAGATTTGGACGGGAAATTGAAGACGGAATTTATAATTTCTTGATATTCTAAATGACTCTGATTTAACTTTTAATATTCAATAAACGTCTTTCTCTTGCCACGATTTACGTCATGAAAATTACTTGAAACTTAGGATTTAAGCGGACAATTCGCTAAAAACCACAACATTTATTTAGAAAAGTAATACTTGAACAGGTATTCTGTAATTTTGGAATTTTACTTATATCGTATATTGAATTGCCAATAGTATTATACTGGTAATGAGACCGCACATTTCACTTGAATTACCCTTTAAATAGAAGCTTAACCCCACATCTACCTAAGAACTGCTTCAAGAACCATTTTCCCGGTAGATAATTTAAAGTTCTGTATTTTTAAAATGAATCATTGAAAGGAGATATCTTTCTTTTAGCTTGAGTTTCCCTAAATTTCATTAAAAATGTCCCACTAGCAGTTGTCGACCGATTTCTAATTCTAAGATGATAGGCGATATCTAAGCCAATTTAGAAAAGACCTAAAGTAACTTGTACTCGCTTCGGCTAAAGTCACTTAAAGATTTAAAATTTTATACTGCCATTAACTCAGAGGATGGACTCTTTCCAGCTCCAAAATTCTCTTCATAGCCAGAATGTTTGGTGGGATGAAAATGATGAGCCTAAACATCTAAAAATGAAAAATAGTATATTATCATAATAGTCGGATATGTACCAGCTGTAATTATTCTCTTCATCATACAACATTAAATAGATCTAATGCAGCGAAGAATCTTGGAATGACATTTCTTTCATTCAACCTCCACATTAACTTCATAGTAACAAAGGCAAATAAAATGCTTGGCTTCATTTCAACATCCATTCCAAATTTTTTTAAAGATGTCAGAACCAAGATTGTTTTGTTAACCAGCTTGAGACTCTGCAAAGAGGATTACTAAGACTGTTCTGGTCACGGGAGACAAAAACCATGACGGACGCACCATTATATAATATAGAGGAATTTACTGTACTGAATACTATACAATTTCGAAAGAGAGCTACAGACTTATTTTTTATTCTCAAAATTCTAAATAATATTTTCACTTGCCATCAAACAATACAAGACAAAAACAAATGTTTTCAAAAGTGTGCCACAATACAAATGATCGTAAATTCAGTTCTTTACCCAGAACTATTGGGGGTGAAGTTGATCGCCTGCTCGTGGTGTCCCCTGCTTAATCTAAACGATCAACAAGGAACTAACCAGAATGGGTCAGGCCATCAGACCGTCTCAGGAAGTAGAAGTTAAAACTCTGAAGGTGCTCAGGGCAAGTGTAGAGGCCTAAAGGAGACAATCCCTCCATAACCCCAAGGGAATGTGGGTTAATCCCTCACATCTCCGAAATAATACAGATTAGTAGAAAAGATAGAAGAAAATACTTCACCTCTACAGTTTGGAGCTGTAAGAACTTTCAGGAAAAGAAAATCCTTTTTTTACTAAAAGAATCTCAAAGTGGTTATTTTTAGTAGTATTACATTGGAACTTAACATTGGAAAATCACAATATTTCCTTTAATTATTAAAAGAGAGTAAAAAATTAGGGATGAAAGTAATAAAAGACGCTAAATGCAGATCATTACAACTCTAAGAAAAATTCTATAATTTGGCTTCCCAATGTTCGTTTAATTAATGCTTTATGCAATATACACATAGTGATAACATTGTCACTAATCGACTTGATAGCATGCTATTTTGAAGGTTTGCATGTTATACAATTTATTGCTTGACACTGTCAGTTGTTTAGGTGCCACCCATTGCTAAAGTAACTTTGCGCATAAGGGTCGCAGGTGTATTTTGTCTGGAGTTCATTAACCTTCTAATTATGCAACATCGTCTAATTAGGCAGTTATAGGGTAATCTCAATTAATTTACAACTTGCCACGCGTCTATGTTGATTTCATTATAATTTATGCTTTTTTTATCCTTATTTCTGTTCTTAAATTGAATAATTAATTATTATTCTTGACTCAAAAAGAAATACTTTGTCAAACTAAAAATATTTCTTTCTGCATTAAGTACAAGAAGTGTCTATATTTTTATTTTTAATCCGTTTAGATTGTGAGCGAGAAAAAATCTTTTTTGTCTTCATTTATTTAGAAGAAATGAGTCGTCTCAGACGATGTCATCTTCTAAATCCTACTTCTCTGTAAAACCGCAGCAATCGGGAACGTTTTATTGACAGTTATTCTTTTTGTACTTCTTATTTCTAAGATCTGTCAGTCATCTAAATCTATGATAATTGCTAGCCTTATAACTTTAAGAAGTTAAATTACAGTCTCCAATATTTCCTGAAAAGATCTGCTGGTGCACCCTTGAAGAAACCCACCTTCTTCACCATTCTTGCAATTTATGAAGCTCTCGAAGAAACCAGAAGAGTATATTAGAAAGTGCCAAATGAGACCGTGGTTTCACACTCAGTGATAAATGAAAAGAAAGTGGTAAAAAAGCTGCTAATGCTAAATTAAAAAAGTAATTTTTATATTAAGGCTACAAGAATTAAAAATATAGCATCGATAGAAAATTGGAAACTGCACTGAGAAAACCAAAGCGTGTAAGTCAATATGGTGCACGAATACGTTGATAAAGAGATTTGTTGGTCTTGAATCCAGCCATAAATGACACGTTTCGCTGAGCGAATTCACTCAATTCTCATTTTTACTCTCCATATTCGAATAAATTCCGTCTCAAATTACTTTAATCCCTATTGACTTTTGTCAATGTTCAGTTTCATTAATTGTTTTTGAAAGGATAAGGATGAACGGCTACAGGTATTCTCACGCTACAACTCTAAAGGAAATTCATGCCTATTGTATTTGAAGCATTAACCAGATAGACAGATAGATGATGACAACGGGCAGAAGATTTATAAGGCGAATTAGATTACTCTACTCAAACCTGATATAATCTCTGAAAATGGATGAAAATTATGGTCCAGCTAGAATCACAAAAACAAGAACGCAGTGCCTGATGAAGTGGATATTACACCATCTAAAGTTGCATAAAACAAACAACTTTTTATTTTACAACCGCCACTTATGCTGTAAAAACCATCTAGCTTTTTTCTTAATTAATATAAAAAGTATCATCAGCCACCTATTCATAAAACATTCCTTTTTTTTCGTAACTACTATTACAGTACTTTTACTATTAGTCTTTAAAGTAATATTTTAAATCCGAATGATTTCACATAAATGTATAAGGTTTACAACATGAGATAGTTGGAGGATGTGTTGTAGCCCTTCATCAAGTAGTGTTGTAGCATACTACTAGCCTCATAACTCAAAAGGTTGTGAATTCCTGAATTAGGTATTGGCATGAGAAGATGAAACAAGATTGGGAGAAAAGATAAACTGAAACCAAACCAACCTGAAATGAACCCACCATAGGTTCTGAGTTTTATTTGAAAACTATTGATTTTAACAGAGGGAAGATAATCTATTTTGCATGTTACTATAATAGAAGAAGGTATTCTTTATGTAAATGTGAGTTATGTGTTGCAAGATAATTCAGTGTCTGGTAGGAAGAAAGTCGGGATTACCTGTGATGGTTTTTGTTAGAAGCCTTTTCATGTAGCCATGGAACCGTGGTCGATTGAGCGCACTGCCTTTTTCCCGAGTCTTCTTAAGAAGTTTCTATTCCATATTACATTGGCTGATGTTGCAATGCTAAATTCTTAGAGAAATTCGGTAGTTTAGTTTTTCAAGGAATAGTTCGGTTATACTACCAGCGCAGACGTTCGACTAAGGAAGCTATCCAAAAGCTAAGGGATTCGTCAACAAACCTCTTAAGGCCCTTCCTTTCAGATTTACCGTTTGGATAAACGAAGCAAAACCAAGGATGCTAAGGTGTCCAAAAGAACAAGGCTCCATGGCTACAGAAATGACACCTAACAGTTTATGAATTTTTATAATATATTTTGGAATACTTTTACATAATAACACGAACGGGTAATTAATTTTTTTTTTTTGTGAGTCGACTGTTATTTCTTTTTGAAGCAGATTATTATTTTTAGAACTGAAAAAAAACCTTGATCTGAAAAAGAAAAGGCTTCTTAAGATTTATTTAAAATAAATTGCTTATTACCTACTTTCTGTTCGATTCTTGAGCACTTCGCCTTGCAGCACAACTAAACCATTTATTATAATTGTTTCTTTCATACCTTTATTAATTACATGTACTGCAATGTAAAATCTACGATTAAAGATAATTTTATTTTTTTCTGAAGTACTTACAAAACATATGTTAGATATTCAAATTTTTACATTAAACGAATATCATAATAAAATATTTATCCTCAAGCTATCAGGTCTAAAGCTGCGCCAATCTTAACAATCAAATATGCCCAAAGAGAGGCCAATCAGAGACCTGAGGCCTACCTATCTACATCGCTATCTACACAGGCTGATCTAGCTACCTAAATAAACTCTCTTTTCTCTGGGCCCCTCTTCAGATTTTATTAAAGAGTCTCTGTAAAAACAGCGTCCCTTAAAAATAATCTGTTGGGTTTAGGTTTAATACGAATATATGAAGATCCAGGCGGCTTTGTTAGACACAGATTTAGATTTTTAAAAAATGTGAATACTTACTCAGCAGGGTTCTTTTTAAGCTAAATTTGTTGATTACTTTAAATTATTCATTATGTACTCAGCTCCCTATTATAATATTCGTAGTTTTTGTATAAAGAAATACATTTCATTACAAAGAGGTGGAGAGAGAGAAGCAAAAAATATATCAATCAATTACATAATATAAAATGTAACAATACAGCTTTCTGGTTGTAAAATCATCAGTTCTTATGACAGATTAAATTTCCAATTGAGACATTTTTGAAAGTAGTAATAATTTCGATGAACTGAGGTGGAAATGTCCAGTCTACTAGATAGTTGGTCCAGTAACAACATACATAGCTAGGAATAAGGTTTTCAGTATCATTTTCTATAGAAAGCAAAATGTGGACAATCAAATAAAAATGATACAGTGATTGGCACCACCATTACCAATACTACTACATAAAGAATATGTTTGTTCTCTAATAAGCAATATTTCATTTTTGTATAATAACTACGCATCTTCGCTTTCTACTGCGAATTGTGCTATTAATTTAATTTTAGAAATGTATAGTTATTAAGCTAAATGCAGCCTGTCCGAATCATGTGTTACAGTATAGACTGCAGAATGAAAATAGCATTGTGTCCTCCCTTAGTAATTTGTTTCTAAAATAAATCACAATATAGTTGAAATTAGATTTATTAGTTGACTAGTTTCAAAAATCCAAACACATGTTCTTGCCCTATAGAAACTAGGCATATTCTCAATTGGTAGGCGTATAAATGTTATCCGATAGTACCAAGAGTCTCAGAAAACAATATTTAGGTATTTTATCTGAAAGTACACTTCATAGTTTTCACCCACTATCCCAAAAATTTTCTAAATGCTTTATATAGCAAATAAATTCTATTACACTCCAATCTTATATAAGAATTTGAGGAGCAATAAGTAGAATTAAGAACATTATCTACCTTCTGTGAACTGTATAATACAATTATTATCTTAACAATAGTCGCTAAGCTATATAGATCGCAAATAAAATTCATGAGTACGAAAACATTAACATAAAAACGTAACATAAAAAGAGAAAGTCCCTGGTCTCAATATATCTGAGTGCCATTCGCATTGCGATCACCAAAATACTCAATTATATCGCAAATATGAAAAAAAAAAAAAAAAAAAATAGAAGAGGGCTTGGTAAAACTCCTGTAAAAAACTAACAATATGTTATGTAATGATACTAAGTAATAAATATTAGCAGCATTCGAAAGAACGAATATATCTCTAAAACCCATCCAGAATGTTGACGGCATCCATTTAGTAAAAAAGTTCGGTTGCAGAGTTCACCAGAGCGCTGACTTTAAAATTATATGGATCCTTATGACTTTTCTTCTTTTATATTATTTTTAATTTAAGGCCTGTCAACATCATTGGCGCCTGGAGCTTTTGTAGTGGACTGCGGGCCTCCGTAAAGTGTTCTCACGTTAAATTTGAGCCGTTTATTTTGAAAGTGGCATAAGTCACTTTTTCAAAAAAATCGAGTTAATGACAACACTAAATACAATTGAACGGTATCTTTTCATTTTTAAAAAATTTGCAATTTGAAATATCAGTATCATGAGATAACAAATGCAAGTAAATCTTCTCGAAAGTTAGCATCCATATTTTTAAACGTGTTAAAACGCAAACCCTTAAATATCTCGACTTAAAAACAAAGTGACTTATGCCACTTTCAAAATAAACGGCTCATTTATCACCGGACAGTTAGCTGTAAGATGTAAAAGAGAAAATCTAAGTGTGGCAACTGGATTTGAACTTTGGATCTCCAAAGGGAAACCATGCACGTAAACCACTGAGCTAATCCATCCCATCTTAATTTAAGCAGTTGAGGTTTTAATTTTATTACTGACTTAGTTATTTTTATAGAAAATATTGAGCAACAAATAATTGGCCCGGGATAGAATAATTACCTATAAGAAACCCTTATTAAAGGCTGCAGGGTAAATAAATAAACGTTTGTTTAATCAGTCACCAGAAGCCAGATGACTGAAAATGCTCCTTTACTGAATCGATTTTTCAATTTCCTTTGATTTTTTTTTGGACAGGGCACCAAATATTTTCCATAAATGTCGTTGATTTTTTTTTTTTTAATTTTCTTGTGTTGGTATGTGTTGAGGTTTTGAACTGTTTCTCAGAGGAAGAAAGTGGGACGGTTCTGAGGGAGACGAGTTTAGGTTTTCTCTAAATGGTTAATTCAGCAACTGACTGGAATTACTCAACAATTATATCTGTTTTGGAAACTTTATCGAAGACGGCTCCAGCAGCGGTTTTTAAAGTGGGTCTATCATTTTACCAGGAGAAGTTAACTTCAAAAGATTTCAGTCTACTGTAGATATTCGCTTACGTTCACACTTTTATAATAAAATAGTTGCACGATCTTAAACACCATCACAATACACAATT
The DNA here is from genome assembly GCF_049639745.1 of Rhodnius prolixus. NCBI lineage: Eukaryota > Metazoa > Arthropoda > Insecta > Hemiptera > Reduviidae > Rhodnius > Rhodnius prolixus. Next base: position 22,941,042 of record NW_027411592.1, read on the forward strand.
TCGTTTTGAAAAGATGTTCATTTTTAATTAACTGCTTTTTATTTTTATATTTATGTTCCGAATTTCTATAACAGTATAGAAAGTTTAAAAGAAGCACTTAAAATGTGATCAATCTTAGATCATGAATTTTTTTAAAAACAGTTCTGTAATTTATATCACTATAAAAATTAAATAAAATACAGCTTTTAGTAATTCGAAAAATTAAAATGAAGTATAATAAAATATCAAATATTAATTGATACGGTAAAGTAGAAAAAGTGAACTTAAAAATAAAAAAATCATTTAAGGATAGTGTTATAATAGTAATTTCCGTATTCAAGATAATGTAATTAAAGCAAAGAACTATTAAAGACTGTTAATCGAACTTTTCAATCGCAATGAACAAAAAAAGAAAAAGTATATTATGTAAAAGTAAAAATGAATGAATGACTTAAGAATAAATCACTTCTTTCCATCAAATTCTACAAGAATCTTTTTGGAAAAAAAAATCAAATGTCTATAAATTACAGCGGAGGAATGCTAGCATTTCGTTCCAAAGCTTCAGCTTTAATAAAAACTCATTCAAGAGACCTGTTGCATGTATTCTCCGCTTGAAATTGCTAATGTTAAAATTCAATTAACTAATGTAAGACTGATTCAATCTATTTTAACGAACACGTACAATTTGTTTTATTCATTAAAAACTCTGTTGTTATCACATTGTTAATACTATGGGGAGCATCTAGTTGACATTAACATTTCGACCTAGACAAGTTGATAAGTATGAGATAAAATGATTGATTTTTAGGAATTAATTCAAATCTATTTTGGAAGAGTAGAAACACATTTTCTAAGTTAGACTGCTGATCTTTTCAATGAGTTTTCCTAATCATATTAAATATTTTGTGTAAGTTAATTTACACGAAGAAGAAATGCATTCCATAATTCTCTATTAATCCCTTGTCCTTATAATAGAAATGGTTCATTTGGTTGTGAATGTACCTAGAAATACAAATGGTTGGAAAGGAACAGAGAGAAAATAATTTTTTTCTGCAATCGCTAAATAATAGACCGATTATTTTTTAATTTAAGTCGCGACGACACCAAATTCATTGGGGTTTTTTCAGTAAACTGTAACAACTAAATTTGAATCCGAGAGCTCCGCGTTGGAATAAAATGCTTTAAATACTGAGTTAATCTTTTCCCTAATGGACCTACTATTACACTAAATATTGAAGAAAATTAAAATATCTCTAGAGTTTGAAACTTTTTGCACTATTGCTAGGTGAGCTTAATTGGAAAGTTCTCATTTTTACATCACTTCTAAATTATTTAATAAATAAGAAACTGAAACTAAAATAATTTAATATTAGAAATTAAATAGATTTTTAAACATAAAATAATAGACTATCAATAACTTTTAAATATTAAAAAAATTAGACTGATCAGTAAAAACGAGGTGTGGCTATTAAATAACGAGACTATTGCTATAAAACATTTTACTTTAAATTTATACATATTTAGTTACTATCACCTTCAATATACACCCCCCCCCCCATATCCCTATAATGCTCCATGCGAATTTACCATTGTTCGAAACAGTGCTGGAAGTCTTTTTCTGTGAGCACCTGCATGACGCGTGCCGCTTTTTCTTTCACAGCTTCAACGGACTGAAATCGTGTTCCTTTTAATGCAGATTTGACTTTGGGAACAGATAAAAGTCACATGGGGCCAGGTCAGGCGAATTAGGCGGATGACCTAAAACTGGGATGTTGTACTTGGCTAGAAAGGTCTTGACAAACAATGCAGTGTGAGCCGGCGCGTTGTCTTGATGGAGAACCCATGACTTGTTCTTCCACAAATCGGCTCGATTTTTCCCTTACTCTTTTACGGAGTTGAGCAAGCACCTCTCGGTAGTAATGTTGATTAATTATAATCGATATTTTCATCCGTTTTGGACGTGGAAGGGCGACCCGGGCGGTCAACTCCGACGTCTTCTCGGCCATCTTGGAAACGCTTGAACCACTCAAAAACTTGCGCACAAATTCAAATTTCAAACTTCTTTTAATAAAAGATAAGTTTCATTAGCGGTTTTACCCAGTTTCATGTAAAATTTCACAATTCGTTATTCTACTACATGTGTAGTATCATGTTTTCGAGAAAACGAAACTAACACCTCTTACACAAACGACGGTTCCGGTCAGACAGATTTCTCTACAAACACGTGAGACGCTGCACTCGAAAGAGAAGGCTTTACGCTGCACAGCTGTCGGTCGTTAGGATTTGGCACATGCATAGTTCTTCTGTAGCAGCATCAGTCTCGTTATTTAATATTCACACCTCGTAAGTCTAACGACACGCTGTAATTATTGTATTTAAATAGCATTGAAATGCCCCTCCTATAATTAAATCACGTGCAGAAAACTAATAGATAACTTACTAACAAAACAGTAATACCCTCAATTTAAGGATAATACCATTGTGGAAACCTTCGGGAGAAGCCTGAATTAATTTAGTAAACTCAATTTAATCCATTTAATCCTAAATTTAGTAACCCAACAAACCTTCGAGGGTAGCCTTTTAGTTAGTGTAATAAGTTTGAAGTTTGTCTTCAATTACTGAAACGATCGCAGAAAAAAAAAAAATCATATTGTACACATGAGGGAAATGTTTTCACAACTTTGTCCAAGATGCAACTATTCAAGGGCATTATTTGAAATGGGTGAGTAAAAAGTATACTTGCCTCACTTACAATTAACTTTTCTTAAACAATAGAAACTATTTGATTTCGCTCACCAGGAGTTGTCGATGATTTATAACTAATAAGATTTAATATTTGAAGATTTCTGTTTTTCTCTTTGTTTCAGCCAACCACGTGTATTTAAAAAAATAAATTGAATGTTGATTTCTCCTTTTGCACGTTTTTTTTTAATATCAGGTACTTGTAAAAGTTCGGTAACTTCTTTCTCTGGATTATGACACTTTATCTATCGAACTTAAAATTTCATAAATTTACCTTTGTGGAAATACTGTCAATCCCTTCGATAAAATAAAAAAAAATAAAAAAAAAAATCAGAAGAGTTACAATTTGAAAATTAAAGGAAAACTGTACATTCATCCTTTATTTCATATACTAACAATAAAAATCACTCTATTGTCTTCATTTACAATCACACTCTCACTTGCATTCACGCATCAATAAAATAGTTAGAGTAATAAAATTAATTATATAGTCCATTTTTCTCTTCGGCCCTAGCTTTCATCCTTGTGATAAATGCTTGGCCTTTGCTTTTACGAAAATTTTCGTAAGGATCGTTGAGATTGATGCCAACACCTTTATATTGGTCTATACGGTCACGTACCTATTACAAAGACAAAAATAATTATTCACTATTTTTATTAAAACAAAAAAACAAAAACTTTGGTTAGAAATATTAATACGGGTATTAATATTTTCAAAAATAGATTTCAACTATGAAATCTTCATTCTTAAATATTAGTAATTAATTTAATAAACGTTAATAAATATACGTACATCTCCTCCTGAGATTGGCTGTTCAATTCCTTGTTCTTTAACCCCAAGGCCAGCCCCAGACCAACCCATCTTCCTTAACATCTGATGTCCTTTATTTGCTTCTGATAGCCTATCTTCAGAAATTTGATTAGAATATGACCCAACACCTCTGAAAGAGAGAAAAAAATAAAAATATCTTGAAACTTTTTTCACATTATGTTTGAAAATATTGATGGTGTTAGTAGAGCAAAACTTTAAAAAAAATATATTTTTTAATTAAAAAAACTTTTTTCTGTGTAGTTGTAAAGAATAATGTAAAATAATTAATTTTGAATATGGAATCAACCGGCCTTAGGATAACGTACTCTCTCTACAGACAACATTATCCATCACCAGAAAATGGGCTGTAGAGTTTCCTAAAGGAGGTGCACCTGGATTTTAATCCGGGACTTCTGGCCAATTGTCCTCTACCTCGTTGCCAAACTAGACTAATCTCTTCCCCCTAATAATTATTCTGTATTTAATTTTTTGGCACATCTACTGCTAAGGTGATGTAGCCGATTTTATTACTATTATTAAATATAGTCATTTTGATAAAATGGCTGCATTTAATGAGTGTTTTTTTCCATCCACTCACTACTAGAACTTATCTGATTTTTTTTTTTATTTGTCACAAAGCTTTACTTTTTACAGTATTTTCATTAAACAAAAAAACTGTTACTAGCTAATATTCTAGAAATGTTTATCTGTTTTTTGATCGAAGTTAAAAATTTTTTTGATCATTCACAAGCAGCATTAAATACTTTTTCCCAAGCTACATATCTAGCTTGAAAATAAATTACTACAATAATTCAACTTTTTCTTTTTTTTTCACTGCACGAAATTTTGAAACATTTCATTAAGTGCACTTACAAGAATGACGGAGGTGTAGGACTTCTATTATCCCTAGCAGAGTCACTACTGTCACCAACGGAATCCGACCCTCCAACGCCTGGCGTGAGTGGGGTGGATGATGATCCTGAATTTTGTGTAGGCAGTGACCCAACAGAAGTTCTTCTACCGTGCTGAGTTTCATTATTATTTCCGACACTGTTATTTGCCCTCTGTTGCATTTGCTGTTGTACATGTGGTGAACGATCTTTTTGAGATCGTCTTCTTTTGCGATTCTGTTTGCCTGACCCATCACGATCACCTCTTTCACGATCTCGTGATCTGCTTCGCGATCGGCTGAAAAATGATAATATATTCAATAATAGTCATTAATGAACTAAAATGGTTATTTCATAAAATAAAATGTATAGAGTCATCACTTCACACATAAGTACAACTTAATTAACCTGCTATATCTTCTCTTAGGAGGTGGTGATTTGTTATCATGAAAACTCCTTACAGGAGTGGGTGATCTCGACTGTTCTCTTATACCTTCTTCTATTTCCTATGAAAAGTTAATATTGAAATTACATTATATACAAACTAAGTCTTGATTAGATGAATTGGATCGTCAAAATACGCGCTGGTATTTTGGCAACAAATACTTTCTTCCAACGTCTTATGATGAGTGATGTCATGTACGGAATGCACTAATTTGAGATGGTGTTTTACTTTTATTTCCGATAATCCAGAAATGTGGGAAATCAGACTAAGTTACTCTTGGCATTATCAGCAACAGATTTATTCATTGTTTGGAATCGAAGTGAATGGTTGTCTTAATTTTCTCTTAGAAATAATTAATTAAAATGTTTACATTTACGCGTTTAAAATGTTAAAAATGTTTACATTTTCATTTATATTTGTAAGTAACCTTTTTTTTTTTGACAATTCTTATTTCTACTTCTCTAGGTGTTTTCAATAGTTCACTTTGTTGCATCTGTTAGTACTTCTTGGGGTAACTTTTATCTTTTTTTCGTCTTACACAACACTTACCACAACTTTTGACCATGGTTTGCGTCATAAATGCTGAGTTATATATTATATATATTTGCAGTTATATCAATCATTTTTTTATTAAAATCTATTTAATAATAAACATTAACTACATAATCTTTTAATTTTTCTTTCAATAAAGATTTTTTTACTAATTTATTAAATTAATCATTTGTGAGATGGATAGTATAATGAAATTTTTATATTTACCTGTTCCCTTTTTTTCTTTGCAGCTGCTTTCGCTCTGAAATATTCGTAGAGCCCCAACTTTTCCCAACCATCGCTATAAATACAAAATCACAAGTATTAATTCTGAACAATACAACTGCAACTTTGTGTATTTTTGTTTAGATAATTGAAAATGACGGTACTATTTTAATTTCCAACAAAAAATAAATCGAAATTAAAACAGAACGTTTAAAACGGGAATGAGTCAAGTTCAACTTCAATACGTTAGTTAGTTGTCCAAGTTAGTTAAGTTCATATTTATTAAATTGCTCTTAACGAGGTAAAGCTAATGTAGTGACATTTGCATGTCGTGCGAAAATCAAGCTTAAATTCCCTTGACGGCTCAAATATACGAGTATTTACCCAGCATCGTGAAAAAAATTGGACGCCATCAGTTGGCATTTAAACTGCTAGCAACTACATGAATTAAGGACTATTTTAAGGAAAGTATTTACAATTATATAATATACTTCCAACTTTTTTAAACTGTACATATATTATTGTAAATTTCATCTCAAATTCAATATAAAAAAACAATTGTACAACCTGTCTCGGGGGTGATCATGTCCTGGAGGGGTGTAGAAAGCCTTTACTGCAGCCAACAATCGCTCACTTGGAGGAGCAGGTGGCGGTAAGCGTATACTGTCAGGATCTAATGGTTTATAACTGAAATCTTCCAGCTACAAAAACAAAAATTAAATTAAAGTCAAAAATTATTTTAAAGTTCACTCTAGTAAAAATAAATATCTGGCTTCCTCGAGCATTTTCTTTTGGGAAGAAAAAGAAATGCAAACCATTAATTTTTCGAAATAGATTTTTAAATGAAAAATTAAAACTACTTAAAAATTAAAATAAAAATTGGGTAAAATTGGTTTAGAACTCTCTTTCATCGCACCGTTTGGAATGACGAAAATTCCAATGGAGTGGGAAATTGTACATTCCGTAGAAATATCAATAAGATGATAATTGCAAGATTAATGATCTGAGAAGCTAACTTTAAGAGCTCTTTTTTGCACATCGGTATTGGATCTTTGACTATGTAAAGTAAAATTATCGCCTATTTTTTCAGGCAGACTTAACGTCCAACTGCCATTTAATTAGATATCAAGGATGGGTAAAAGTAGCTTTAAGCGGGATTCGAACTGGGGATCTCCCACTTGCAGAGTTCATAACCAATATCCGCTCCGGATTTTTGATTATTCATTTATTAATTATTAATCCATGAATTTTCTCAAGCAAGCATGTTTGTGGCGGTAGTAGGACCGAAAACTGCTACACCCATTCTTCAAAGTTTGAAAAATACAATCATTAATTACAATTGCTTACATTACAAACACTTAGAAAGTGAAAGTCAATATTTTTACCAATCTTGTTTATCCAGCAAAAAGAAAAGTACCTTAATGAGTGGCACCATCAAGCCTGCAGGTAGGTCATAGTATGGTAAAGACGGTAATAAATCTTCTGGTTGAATTTCTGGCTGAACCGGAGGAAAGCCTGGTGGAGGCCTTGTTAAGTCTGGTAGTTCAATACCTCCAGGAGCTACAGAAAAAAAACACATACATGCACATTATATTTTTAAATGTTAAATATTGCTCTGTAATGATTTGTACACTTATTGCGAGTTGAGGGATATTGATTATTACACTTTAAGCAACTAAATTTGTTATTTAATAACCAACTGCGGTAATTAATCAACTTGTCAACTACTGAGGTATTTGGTGACCCGTGCCTCTTCCAACAATGCCTGCCATCAGGCAGCGTTCTCTCGCTGAAACATCAGACTGTTCATCATCAGACAGTAAGCTTTAACTGGCTCACAAGAAGGAAGAGAAAATCTAATGGCACATAGTTAGACACGAACCCTGGATCTCCGCAAGCGAATACACTGCACTCACAATTGAGATATTACTTCTTCCCTAAAGAAGACAACTAATCTAAATGTTTTACTTACGAGGTGGAAAGAATCCTGGAGGAGGCTGAGTCACGTTTATTGGCAGTTCAAAAGGTGGCTGGCCAGTTGGGGGAGCCGGCGGCTGAGTAGGAGCTTGCGAAGCAAGAGGTTGCTGAGAGGGCGGCTGTGCAGTGGGCGGTGGTGGTTGTTGGTTATTCGGCGGTTGCAGTTGTTGAGGAGCCAAACTACCTTCTACTGCAGCTTGTTGAGTGGGAGGTAATTGTGGCTGAGGTGGCTGAAGCTGTGGAGGGGGTGGCTGTTGTGTTTGGGAGTGTTCTTGGGGTTGCTGCTGTGGATGGTGATGGTGATGCATATGAACAGTCTGAGACTGAGAGGGAGGAGGCGGAGGAGGCCTTTCGGAAGTGCCTGGTGGTTCAAGGCTGCCAATGTGCGGAGCAGGAGGAGCGGGTGGCGGACCGTAACTTCCACTGTCATGCTCTTGTGGTAGACTGTGCTTGGCTGCAAAGTTCAAAAACAAATATGTCATAAATTCTTACACTTTTTTATTTATTGCAATTCTGTCTTCCTACAGACATATTTATAATTTATATTAAAACATTTATACTAAACGCTCATTCGCTGAGACGCTTCCATTGAAATATACTTTAAGTTACGAGGCAAATTTTACTCCTCCTCTTCCTCTTTGTCAATGAAACCAATCTTTGAATCAAAATGACTCGAAATAAACTCATTTTTGCATAAAAATGAGGGAAGAAAACATAAATTTCCGGTGAAAATCAAATTCAAAAACTTGTCAGCAATTCTGAACTTAAGTTAATAAACCATTTCAGAGTTCATAATATGAATATTTGGAATTTTGAAAGAAAATAATTACTTTAAGATAGAAGTAATAAATTATGTTTACAAAAGTTACAATACAATAATTGAATCGAAAATTATAGAAAGAATTAAATTACGAAAGCTCAATCAAATAGCATAAAGTAAAAACATAAACAAAACAACTGTCACTGTACTATTGTGTTTCAAGCAGAAGTCATGGTGATTCCAACTTTAACATAAGGGGGTAGTTAGAAAACTACCGATGATAAAGAAGGTTCTTCTCCAACAGTCAGACTGCTTTGAAAGGATTTAATGGTTCAGAGGACCCAACAAAGCTTTTCCAATAGGAAACACGAGACACGCACTACAGCTCATTTAGATCCCTGGACATGAGAGATATTCTGAATAATGAAATAGCGAATGTTGATTCATCCAAACCGTACACTAACCCAGAACTGGCGATAGGAAATTTTGGAATACCACACTTAAGGAATGGGAAGTAGATGAGATAAATATACGTTGAAATCGGCTTTTGCTGACGGAAATGTCACAGACTGTTTTGAATAGGTGTGTTAAAGTGACCAGAAGGATTCGAGTTAGATCGTGCAGCTTAGGGGATTACATTAAAGTAACCGTTTTGTTTGATGGGACCACTTTATGATAAGGTCCTGTTTTATTAGGCGTCCAACTTAAATGATAATAAAGCGAGTAAAAAATATTTTCTACAAAAAATGTGTAATACACCACTACTTTCTTTTCGTTTGATTGAAAGATTGCAAGACGGTACTACCCGTTACACAAATGAAAGTACTTCAATGGTCTTTGCATTATTATTTGCGTAACCAATCAACAGAAGGTTATATTGTTATTTACTATAACATTACTGAAAAAAAAGCACGTATTACAATTAATATTTTACGAAAATAAGTACTGACTGTAATCAGAATGTACTGCATTAACTTGGGCAACCTGGGCGACTGCTACCTGGGCAGCCGCTGCAGCGGCTGCTGCAGCTGCTACCTGAGCTGCAGCTTGCTGCTGTTGTTGTTGCTGATGTTGCTGATGATGTTTTTGCTGGGCCTCCAACTGTTGCTTCTGCTGCTCCAACGACTGCAAGAGAGAAATAGAATATTTGGAGAGGTGCGGACAGTACAAACAACACAATAAATGGATAATTATATCGATATAATTTACATTAGTAATTAATTACAGAAATCCTCATTAACTTACCTGTATCTGACGATGAGCATGTGACACAAAAGCGAGATGCTGAGACTGAAACGTTGTAAGAGCTGATTTAGTGCCAGCACTAATCGCTTCAGCTATATCAGAATGATCAACAACACGCTGTGCTTTATATCTAGTCCAAGACGTATTAGGATCTTTTAGCTGACTGACTAGTTCATCAGAGAAATAGTGATTTTTTGTTTCCCAAATGGTCAAAAGCTGTGAATCAATAAACTGACAGTTTGTAACATTTACAAATAAAAACAATTCCACTCTTTTAATAAGCAGTAATTAGAAGCGAGGAGTTCTTTTTTTTAGGAAAGAGGAATTTAGCATTATTAATAAAAACATAAGCACCTTATTTAGTTTTGCTTGTTGATCTTCGGTAACTCCTAATGATGCATTTGAAAACATTGGTACCACTACCTGCTCGATGGCTAACTTAAATTCTTCTGTATGTTTTCTTACGCTAAAACAATAAAAATTTTAATTTCTTTATAACAATAAAACGCAAATATTCAGTAAAACGAGAATATCAAATTTTCAAATTACCAATGATGTAGGATATCGTTTACGAGGTAGATAATGTGCAGCTTGTGAGTAAATTTTCTGTCAGGCTCCAGAACCCTTTAAAAAAAAATATTATTGTTAGAAAAAAATGAATAATCATATTTTCGACAGCACATGAAGGCCTGGTCTGTAAACTGATGGTAACTGCTGTCAGAACACGTACTTTGAATAAGTTCAATAAATGACAAATAATAAATTCCAATTATCATTTTTTGAGTTTAGTCGCAGTAAAACTTCAAAATTTAACTACTGAAGATACCACAATATAAATGATGCGAAATGTGTATCACCCCGAAGTTAATTCTATTTAATAAGATAAAATAATAGTATCAAGCATGAAATCATTATTATTACTTCAGAAGTTGAAAACAATTTTATGAACAAACAGTGCTCTTAGTTCTTATCCTCTTTTTCCAGTAACAAATCTTTCTAGGACGAAATAGTGAACCAATAGAATTGACAGTTTCCGCACAGCGTTCACTCGTTACTAAAGACAGTGTAACTGTAAGAGGTTCTAGAAAAGAAAATTGAAAACCAAATCTAAACATAATCATTTCTCTGTAGGGATTTCTGACGCCATGGACCCTGAATGATCTCACCTTCCAGAAATTATACAAACACTCTCTTAATTCAACAAGCAAATGTTTGTTTACTGTACCTAACGTCTGTTCATGTGGATTTAAATGTTACATGTTATTAATCAGAAAAAAATAAATAAATAATTAAAAAACAAAGTTTGTCTATCAAAGTAAAGCTGTATGTGTAAATGTAGTAGACATACATTCGTTAACAGTCAGAAGCTGAATTCAATTTAATATTTAACATTTAATGACTTTTTTTTTTACTATTATATACATAGGTTTTCTTGTAAACTAGAATTTTTACCGAATAGTAGTTACTTTAAATTACACAATACATTCTAAAGGAACTATTCTACAAAATCTAATGAGCACAATTAAAATATATGAAGCCAAGATAAAACAAATGATAACTTCAATGTAGAGGCCGAAGATCCATAAATTTGAACTAAATTTCATGAAATTAGACTTTGTGAGGGTGGGGGGAATTGAGGGTTGAAATTTCAGTAGGCACAACATAAAAAACTTAAATCAGAAGTTGAAAAAAATGTCGGTAATATCTATACATATACATTTTTTTAATAATTAACGTCAATTTTTTATCATCTTTTTAAAAGCATGTGCATGAGTACTTTATTACGAAGTTAAAATAGTGCTACATTTTCCTGAATAAATACTTTGTATATGAAAATGGGCAGCGTAAAGGTCTGTGACATCTAATGAATTCTGAACAAAATTAATGAAAATTTATTGCAACACACACAATTACTTAAATAATATCAACTGTAATAAAATGTCAATTAAACACATTCTTTATCGAACGTTTTTATATAACTGAAATTACGAACTGAAGTATAAATGATATGATGGGTACTATCTGATTTGTGTAACTTTTGTTTTTTAATCAACCCTTATTCTTAACTTTTTAAACAGTAAGTTTTTTATACGGAGATACTATATATATAATAAATTCTATATATATTATATATGTTTTAGATCAAAGTTCAATTTTATTGTTATAGAAATGTAAATTTTTAATTCTACGTGATGTAAAAGGATGCAATTCCAGGTAAACTAAATAAATACATGTCACAATCAAGAAACTATAATACGATTAAATTAAATAAAACTTTCTATATAGCTTACTTGTACAAAAGACAGCGGGCTAAAAGATCATTTACTGATTTTGAAGTTGCTCTTTGTAAAATCCAAGCTTTTCCATTAGAAATAGAATCTTTGGTGCAAGAATCGATAATAGGTTGAAGAATGGAATCTAGATCGTTTAAATTGATACCAAGTTCATCAGCTTCTCTCACCAGCGACTCTAACTCAGATTTCCTTATTGCTTCGTCCACTTGTGCCTCTTGTTGTTGAAGAAGAACCTAAACAACATTAGGTAATTCATAAAAATTAATGTATTAATTTTCTAAACCCCACCTAACAAGGCCTAATTAATTCTAACTTTCACTCTACTTTCAGGAATCTACCCTTCTTTAAAAACAAAGAATACTTACGATTTAAGTACATAATATTTTGCTCTTTTTTATTACAATGGATATTATTACTAAATATAAAGTATAAAAATGTCAACACACATTTTCACTAGCGAAAATATTTAGAGATTTATTTTCAACTAATTGCTAAATATTTGATTTGATTTACTGAGAGTGTTAGAAGCGAACATTTGTATGACCTTGCAAGAAGTATCACATCGATCAGCTTTCGAAAGATGGGACTTGAAGCGATTATTTTTTTGAAAAATCATAACTAGTTCAATCTGAGAACCTAAAACTACCCAAATTTCTGGCTTCACTCACCGCTAGTGAAGCGGTAACAAATCGGGTAAGAGAATCCAGGTAAATGAATGATTTCCAAGTAGAGGATTGCCAAGAAAAAATTCCATTAGCAAAAAAAAAGTAAAAGTTTAGAAAGTAAAGGCGGTTAGCCTTAAGAACTGAATACCAGACTTTACAAATTACCATTCGCTTTGAAAGTAAAATTGCATTTTCCTAAGTAAATAATTACAATAGGTAAAACTTCAGTAAGGAATCTTACCAACTAGCGCATTATACTAGTTAAAGAAAAATCACGGATCTATAAAAAAAAAATAGTGATACGAAGCGTGTACGAGTATACTGTAAGAGTGGTTTATTTCGCTTTCTAAGCAAAGCCCAATAAGAAACGAGAAGTTTACAAGATAGGTTCCATACAGAAGTTTTACTTTTATACACACTCCATTTCATAAATACCATATGTTGAGCATTCAAGTTTTGTTCCGATTGGGCCGTTTGCTCATGTAAGGCTTGCTGCTGCTGAACGATAGATTCTATAGTTGGACCAGGAGGTTGAATCTGTGTTAACGGTGTTTGTTGTAAAGCCTGTGCATTTTGCTGAGCTGCAACCTGCTGCTGTTGAACAAGCCACTGGAGGGCAGTACCAACTGTAAGCCAAACCCAACTCCAATTATAGTAGGAAACATTTAAGTGAGCTCAAGAAAAAAAGATGACGCCTCAAACCTTGAGCTTGCGTATTCACTCCCAAATTTTGCAAATTATTTTGCTGGGCAGCAATTCCCTGAACAGCAGACATCAATATTGAACTCAAAGTGGTGGCAGGTGTTTGAGAAACATCTCGATCTCTTCTTTCACATTCTTTTTGTTTTAAAACTAAGAAAAAATTAAACCACTAAGTACAGAGATATTTATTATTCAGGTTTCTTTTAGAAGCTTATATACTAACGGGCCTGTTCTGTAGTCACTTTGTATTGGTAATAATGATAGTAGTCCCCTCCAAATAGGAAACTGAACTTAGGATTGCCCTTCTGCTTATTTTTTGTCATTTGTTCAAACTCTGGCCCATTTCTGGCAACAAACTGTGCAAGCTTGTCAATTATATTCCTAAGTTCAGTGTCTGAAAATAATAATATAATTTGTCAAATACCACATAAACATAACCTCCTAATTAAAATATTTAATTTTCCTACCTGGCGGAGGAGTAGGTAATTCCATTTTCATATCTTAAAGAACTAGGAACATTAAAATTACTTTATTTACATAACTTGAAAAAACACACACACTATTTTATCATCAATTACCCGGCTAGGTAAGCACTGTACATTGGTTAATACACCTCTTAATGTTAGGTTACTCTACACCTACACTACAACTGTACAATTCTAACCTCCCGCTTCGTATACAATTTTATAATATTTCCTGCTATGTAAAACAAAATTTTTAAAATATACTTGTGGATACAAATAATTTTTATTGGTAGTCATGACAAACCTATTATCATCATTGACTACATTTTTTTCATTGCGTGATCATACTGGAATGGATCAAAGGGCAGTCTAATCAAGAGTTGATAGGTTATGTAGTTGCATATGGTTCCTTAAAGCTTGCCAACAAATACTGTGTGAGGATTACTTTGTGAGACCAAAAGAAGTTATTAATTTTCAATCCAACTCTTTTTTTACAACTTCATCCCCTTCTGAAAGTTTTTTGAACCATCCAATTGCTAACATGCCCGTAGCAGAAGAAGTAAAATCGAGTTGGGCAGATGAGGTAGAAGAAATAACTGAGGATCTTCCTCCCCCAAGTGAAGTGTATGAAAATGGATTAAAGGTTGCCACAGAATATAAAAGGAATGAAGACAACAAGAAGGTAAGTAATATTTAAAACACTGAAATGTGGTTATTGTATAAAAAAATAACATGCACCGAATATCCAAATAATTGCTTAAGTTTAAATTTTATGAAAAAAGTTAAAATTATTTAGATAAAAAAGAACTGATTGAGTTATTGAATTTTCATAGGTTAAAATTGTACGTACTTACAAAATTGAACGCCGTGTAGTGTCTAAGTCAATTGCTCTGAGAAAAACTTGGAGAAAATATGGCATTGCTAAAGATGATAAGCCAGGCCCAAATCCAGCTACAACAGTAACTTCTGAAGAAATTTTTATGCAGTTTATAACGAGCAGAGAAGAGCAAGAGAAAACCGATGATGATATTCTTGAGAAACTTAGTAGTAAGCATGATAATAATATGAAATAAACATTGTTCAATATTTTATTTTGAAAGCAGGTATAATATAATGGAAAACAGCACAGTAGTGAGCGTTCATTAAAGTGGCTATATTAATTTTTTAGGTATGACGGATAAAACTGTTAAATGCAGAACTTGCGGAGGTGGCCATTGGACATTGCAGTGTCCTTACAAAGACACTGGTTATATTCCAACCAAGACTGCCACTCCTGCTATTCCAGAAGAGAAGAAACCAGTTTCAACGCAACCAGAAGATAAAGGTTTGTTACAATATTTTTTTGTTGTGCTGTTAATTTCACTTACGAAGAGGTATTGTGGTCGTTTGAAAATTTTATCTAAGGTTCCCTGAGTGAAAAAAAGTCAATTTGAAGTGGTTTGTTACTAATTTTTTGCATCTTAGCTTTGTACAATTTTTCTAAGTGGCTCCTACATATTTTCCTTTAAACTTTAAAAGGTAATTCCATAAATCAGTCACTAAATTAAAACATTTTGCGAATTTAGAGATTCTGGGTTATAGATTTAGCCCTTACTATGCAATGCAGAGTGTGTTGGGGTAAAATTGACGGTAGCGCTCGTGGGAGTAACGTAACCAGCAAAGTAATTATTTAAAACCAAATTAAGTTTTAGTTTGGTTATTGTTAGTTAGAATTGCAATAAGTCAAAATTGTTGTTTTTATTATTAGAGGTAATGAAAGAAGATAATGAAGTCGTTTTCAAATCACCAGATTTGACTCAAGTTTTTTTTTGTCACCTCTACAAATGGGGTGGTTTCCGTAGCTTTCGTAACAACTAAAGCACCATCTCATAAGCTAAACATCGAAAATTAATTGAAAGCAGCTTTTTACTTAGACTTACCTCATATATTTAGACATTTCATAGCCACAGAAACACCGCAGGTAAAGCTACCTACATTTGACAGCCAATTAGTAAATAAAGTTAGCATTTTAGAGAGATCAAATTTTGCCAATAATATTCGATACACTTAAGAGAGAGCCGAGCTTTTTTGATTGTGGTATTTAACTTTCAATTTAATTTGGTATCGAAAAGTACTCCAAACAACTTCTAATTTTCTGTTTTTTTTTATTTACATTTTTCTCAAGAAAATTTTTTTATTGATACTATATATTTTAAAATTTGCTCAAAATACTGCCTTTCTGCCAATTTAAAAATTTGTGTATTTATTAACTCAGGTAAAATGAAATATGTGCCACCTGGACTTCGAGATGGTGCTAATAAACGAGGAGAAACTATGGGAAGTCATCAACGACATAGAGATGATGCTGCAGCTATTCGTATATCAAATCTTTCTGAATCAACTCAAGAATCAGATCTTGAAGAACTTGTTAAACCATTTGGCGATTATAATAAACTTTTCTTAGCGAAAGACAAATCCACAGGTCTATGCAAAGGTTTTGCGTATATTCATTTCAAGTCAAAACAGTCCGCTGCAAATGCAATTAGTGCTCTTAATGGACATGGTTATGATCATCTAATTCTTGGTGCAGATTGGTCTAAACCACAAACACACCACACATAGAAGTAAGTTTTATTTTTTAAATATATGTCTGTTATTGTATTTAATATTTCTTTTCTTCTCGTATTGTTCCAAATTGTGGATTGGCCATCAATAACAAATTATGTTTGTGCGATCTCAATTCAATGTAAAGAATTCTATGTAGTGTTTTCCAGTTTTACAGTCCTCAGTTAGCCGAATACCCGTGCTTTTTCTACGGAATTCTTAATTATTATAAGTTCGTATATCGCATGCAATTTGGAGTCATAAAGGACAAAGTTACATACTAAATTAAAATAATGTAAACAATCCAAAAACCTGAATTTAGTAGACCCTGATTCAGGACAAATCACAGATATCAATAATAAATTAGAAGGCTTAAACCCTTTCAACGTACCACCTTCCTGGTTGTTTGGTCGACCTCGCGAGGCTAATTGCTTAGCTTAAACTTTCGATACCACTCTCACATTTAGTGCTCAGGATGACCTTTCTGTAGTCAATTTTTCTGCTTTTCCATTTGGCTGGAAGATGACTAAGGTTTTCTGGTGGATTGGCCCTGGAGTACGCCGAAGGAGTAACAGTCCTTCCCTAGATCTACAGGTCTACCTTATTGATGGTCATGGAGTAGCACTCTTTAATAGGAAGCTCCAGACCTACGAATTGAAGGGGTAGTTTGGTGGGATCATCACCGGGGTATAAAGATGTTTTCTCTATAGCCGACTCCTATGAAACTCGTGGCTTTGATGACGTTTGATAGAAAGTATTAGCCTGATGAAATCTGAGGAATTTGAGCTAGTAGACTCGACCCTGAGTGTAAATTCAGTGGCTAACCACTCAGTGATCGCTTTCCCCTATATTATTGTTACTACATTATTTTTATTATCAACCTCCAGCAGAGAAACCAACGGTCTTTGGGCACTCCCGACTTATAGCCTTCAATAATAACCCACATATACAATATAAGCGAAGGAGCAATTTTTCAGGATATTGGCCTTGCAGATGTCCTTGTTTAATAGCGTACACTGACAACTTTAAGACTGTGTGTTACACTCTCTCTGTGTGTTATGCTCATTATGCCAGTCTTCGGACAAAGAGCAGCAATGAAGCTCGTAGATTATTGAATAATAATGATAAATATTGTATACGATAGTCTTGATAGTCATTATAAATTTCGCATAATTGTACAGACTTGTGAAATTGACGTAAGTTTTATTTTTAAAAGATCTTCGGGTGTCTGAAAATGATATAATTAGCTATAATTATTACATGTTGTGTTAAGTAACTTTTTTACATCTTACTTTTATATTTTTACAGGTGATCAAATTGCTGTCATTTAAAATAAAAAAATAATAATCTAATAAATATGCAAAGTATTCTGAAGGAAAATAAAAAAATTATGATCCAAGCTATATATACTTTTTATTTTTTTTTTACCCATTGCAATAAAGCGAACTGTATAAGAGCGCGAAAGAGGTTTTTGATATAGTCATACTAAAAGGAAAAATGTGTAGCGTTTTATTATATGAATGATTTCTTCTCAACAGTGCTATTTTTAATGTAAGATAAAAATTTGTCAATTTTATATCAATTTATACTTTGTTCAAGAAATAAAAATAAATAATACCATTATTATTTATTCATTTAATTGGTTTGCCTAGGACTGCTGACATTCAGCCACTACTTTACAAATGTACTAAAAATCTTAGAAATTAATAAAATTGAATCCGCCATTCTGTTTTTTGCTGATAAGGATTATTTTTACAATAGATATGAAGCTGCTTATAATTTCTACTAAATTTTGAAAAAAAAAAAAATCTGAAGAAATTGGTATATATTTCAACCTACATTTATTAGAATGAAGCAAAAGTATAGCATTTTGAATACACATGTGTAATGTTAGTTTCACTGGGAATAAATGTAATCAATAAGTCAGTGTACTGCCATATAAAGTTACAGCTTGGGATTCATACAGGTTCGAGTAATAAATGCTCTAGAAATTACGGTGCTTTATAACGAAAACATACTTCAAATTTAATTTACATTTTTATTTGTTTATTTTATTATTATTATTATTTTTTGTAAATACATTTTTAATGTACTTCTTTTGGAAAGCGAATTAGTATGGAAAAATCTAAAAGACAAGTTCATTTTACATATGTGTTTTTGATATTATTGTTAAGTTCAAAAAATTTTGACAAATGTTAAATTTATAGACATATGGTAATCACGTGCATTCTAACGTCCATCTCTAAGTATTCGAAGATAATAGGATTGTCATAACAACGCTCGTAAAATGGAGCTAGACCAACCGAACTCCCCTTAAATGTCTAGGAAAGTATATAATGTATCCATTTTTTTAGATTTGCATGGGGTAAGTGGATTTTTACCAAAATAATCTGTTATTTTTTTTTTGTTTTGACTGTAAAATTTTCAACTTACTAGTACTAGTTAAGGACATCACCGTTTTTTAACTCATTAAAAATGCCATAATTCTAACTCCACATTCTTTCTGCTGTTTATATTCGACATTTCACAAAATATTTTTACGCTAAAATTATTTATTAAGCAGTAAGGAAACCTAATTATTCTATTCAATCAAACATTGGTTTCAAAAGAAATTCTTTCGGCAGGTTAGTTGCCCAGGGGTATGGCTTTGTCCAAAAGGAACAATTTTGGTAAAAATTTCTCTTTTTGGTGTGTCAGAAGTTTCAAAACAAGTCAAGCCCGTGTTTCCGCTTCGCTTTAATGAGAGATTCCATTTTCAAAAGGTTGGTTAGCTTTCATTTTATTTTAACAAAGTAATTTGATTACAGCTTGTGGACTTGGGACGTAGGTCGGTATTAGGACGGGCATAGTTCTTACTTTTACGACTTTGCCCGTTTATTAAATCCTTCCTTCTATTTTGATAGAGTGCACAATAGATACTTTTCCCCTGCAATCAGAGGATATTAATTAAAAAAAAGTGACGCAGTAACAGTGACTCTTATCTGATCTTATTAAGGGATAGTTAACAAAAATCGTATTAATCTATAGAATTTACTTATTTCAGAACGAATTACTTGGAATTAAGTTAAAAACAAACCAGTAAATTTTACAGTGTTATTAAAAGCTAAATAAAATAATAAATCCGCAGACATTTGGCAACTAATTACATTTGGAGCTCTTTATGCTTTTCCAGATTCTCTAAGATATTTCAAAACCATACCCTTATTGGAATTATTTTTATGATACTTATTTCACACACCATTTATTGATCACGTTGCTATAGGTTTATACAAAAACTTAGAGCTCTAATAATCATTGCAATCGATGAAGGATTTATTCCTAACTGTTCTTTTAAGTTTTTTATCACTTACCTATTGATAATTAATTCAAATAATCTTTGTTAATTGTCATTAAAATTGCTACTTTAATTTTCTTAAAAGAAAATTGTAATTTTTAAGATGGAATTTATAATTTTTTCGTTTTAATTATAATTAACTTTTTATTAAGAAAAAAGCTAATAAGCAAAATATAGTGATCAATACAATTGAGTTTTGTTTAAAATGTTTCATAGCTACGATCGACCTCACGACTTCCCAATGTTAAGTACAATCTTTAATTTTTCCTTTTTGCAAAATGTTACCTGTATAAACCTAGTTAGGGAATACTTTAAAAAAAACAAAACTTGTTCTTTCTTTTTGAAAAATTAAACAATTACGAACGAATACTTTCAAAGTTTGTTAGCTCATAGGTTTCTTAAACTCGGCCCTTAACGACATGACAATAATGAATCATAGCTTCACTTGCAGAAATTAAAAAATCGAAGATTAAAAATAACCCTGGTCGTGTTATTAATCAGAATTGTGGGGGAATTTTAATAATTTAAATTTTCAAAACGGACAATCATAGAATAATTATTAACCCTGTCCCAGAGAGTACTTATTTTTTTACTCCTTTCCAGTACTTCGCTTAAGTCTCTTAACGTCTATGTTCCTAGGTCAATGCTTTAACTGAAGATTTTTCACGAAGTTTTAATTTAAAGAGCAGTGTCATCTATTCGCCCGACATTTTTTATTTCATCTAGACAATGAAGGCGTATGTTTTCTTGTCACTTTTTGCTAAGTTTAATAATTTTAAATGACACAAGATAAATGTAAATTTTACTGGCATTGTAAAGAAATATTTGCATTCTAAATGTAGCACTTTAGT
Source organism: Rhodnius prolixus (assembly GCF_049639745.1). Classification (NCBI taxonomy): domain Eukaryota; kingdom Metazoa; phylum Arthropoda; class Insecta; order Hemiptera; family Reduviidae; genus Rhodnius; species Rhodnius prolixus. The sequence goes on from NW_027411592.1 coordinate 22,961,540, forward strand.
TAAATGAAAATTCTCGTATATTAGAAATATTTTGCAATTACATTTTTTTTTTTTTTTTTATTTATTTATTCTGTTTTAACCAGATAGGTGTACAGAATGAATAGATGATTACATAATCAATTCATTTACAAATCGCTTGTTGTTTCATTTTTAGAAACAAAAAGTTTTACAGAAGATTACGCACATTTACAATTGCATAAATAGACTTTCAGGTCGGCTCAGACGCTGCCCGATTTACATGCACATCTACATAATTCTCTGGTCAAAATGCAGTTAATTCAACATCCACCTGCAACAACGGAAATGGTTGTTTTAGCAGTGTTTTGCTCGACCCTGACTGGAATACTGTATCCTAGCCCAAACCTTAAGTTATCTGAGACTACTGCAGACGTTGACCTATTGTTCTGTCCATGTAAAATATTTCCAGTAAGTAGTATTTTTTAATTAACATGAATGTAAACAAATTAAAGCAAAGCATGAATTAATCTATTAAAGTAGAAAAAAACAATATCCTAGATTAGGAGAAATGAACATTGCAAAATATTTTTATAGGACAATGTCAATTTATTAATAACAAATTATTTCTCTAACTCTGAAGATGCTTTTGAGGAAGGATACCTACCTAATAGTCGTGTAGGGCAACTATTCAATTTTCCAATCAAAGGCCATGGCTAAAAAGAGGTCCTTTCCTGATTAAATCCTTTTTACACTATCATTTTACGAGAAAATACATATTCAGATGAGATTTTCGGAGGAGTTTTCGAAGGACGATCGTTTAGATTACTCTGAGTTCAATAAAACGTAGTTTTGAGAAATTTCTCTTGGGTTTTACAACTTATTTAAAAAAATTAGATTTGCGGTAGGTGGACATTCCGTTTGGGTTATATCAAGAAATACTGATTTAATATATTGTAACGCAAGGTCCGTGCGGTTGGTTCAAACAAGCAAAATTAAAACAAGTATTTAAAACGCAATGTCTTTTGGAGAACATACATATGTTATAAAAGTGAAAAAATACCTTCAGTTAAGTGATACTACAGTTAAGGTATTTTTTCAAACTCAAAATTTAATGATTATATTTAATTAAACCCTTTATCAGATAAGTGATCGGTAATGTTTTTATCAAAGCAATTTTTCGTACAAATAGATTCAAAATAGATATTTTCAATGGAAACAAAAAATTTCATAATTCCAACAATTTCTACTTACAAAAAGTTTTTTGAAAAGTAAACAAATTTATTTTTTCCTAAAATTTTTAAATGATTAAAAAACAAAACTGCTTAAGAAAGAAGTATTTTTATTTTTATTAAAAAATTTGATATGCAATTACAGAGATATGACAAAGTGAAATTACCTGAGTGGACAAAATTGACTTTCACTGTTAAAATAACTAGAATCATCAGTTTATAAAAGTTATGCAAGATTTTTTTCTTATCTTCATACGGAACACTTCAATAATTTGTTTTCCCATGGAGAGAATCCATGTTAATGTTTAATCCTACATACTTCTGCCGCATCTTAATTTTCATCCAGCTGCCTTTGGAATAGGGTTTATTCTGCTAAGACAATGAAACCTGGGGACAAAACATATTATAAAATGTCACATTACTTAATAAAAATACGTAATAATAATTAGTGGCATTTTTAAATCTATTCTCCATAAAAAGAAATCAGAAATGTTATCTGCCTTGTTTTTTAGAGTTAATTGTTTAATCAAGAATGTATTCCTTTATAGAGAGGAAAAATGTGTATTGGCGAAGAATTTCACACATAAGTAAAATAATACTTCACTAGCGCTACATCCACAGTTTCGATGCTCAAAATAGGATCTAAGTATAAATAGTTAAATATCTTACAAGTACCTACCTTCGCCAAACCATTACAGCAAACTGAACTGCGAAAAATGCCATCTTAATCGCTGTCATCAGTACTCGATTCTGAATATGAAGCTCCCTCTGGTTCACCCCTTTTATTAGGGTTACCTCCGTCAAATAAATATTCTTCAGAAACTTTAGAACAAAATTCTTTCGGCCAAACACCTTGATCTTTCAAAAATTGAATGTATTCTGAGTCCAATATACTAGTAATCTCAGCTTTTACTTTCATACCTTCCGATATTGGCTTAACTATTAAAAAGTCTCCCCTCTTGATCCACACTGCACGCCTAAACTTGGATGGCATAGAAACCAAAAATTCTTGCCCTTGAGCATCAGCTACTAAATGTAAATTATGTCCTCTGCCTTCCACAATGCGCACAATTGATTCATCCTTATTAGGCGGATTCAGCTCGCCTACCATGTGTTCACGTGTTACATGTTTCCTTTTTGTTGATGCAGACATAATAATTTCGAATAAAAATCCAAATCTTAAAACAACACATCAAACAATCTTTGACTTACTGGTTCATTTAAATTTAATCAGGACAATTGCAGTGAAACATACCATTCTTGACCGTTTCCATAATCCAGTACATAAGCATTTCATGTTAATTATATAACCTACCGTATGGTCCAACGCGCATGCTTCACTGTTGTAACGGCATGTTTACGTACCATTAATTGTGGCGGCAAACACTTCTTTTGTTTTTGAACTTTCTTATTCTAGCAAATTTATTTTCGTGGATGAAAATGTTATACTTCCTTGTTGTTTACATTAAGTAACGTTTTACAGCTCAATAGTCAAAGCATGACAAGAATATGAGGAAGACCTTTGAGGCGCCCATTACTTATAATTACGTTTTGTAAAATATAAAAAATGTAAAAGTTAATTAATTTTTATTTAATAATGTATGTACTTTATTCATTCAAGAAAAATCATAATTACGTACTATATCATGAATTATGCGTGACTTTAAACGAATTGGATTGCAGGCTTTCCTAAATTGTTATAATGGGCTCTCCCAAGCAGTTATGAATTTTTTAATTATTAGATAATTTCGTTAATTGAGGTTCCAAATCCATAAGATACCAATTATTTCATAAAAACTAAGGAGCATCCAAGATAATTTCAATCATCCTATTAAAAATCTTTATTCTTTGGATTTTGAGGATCCTCTCCTTAATTCTCAGCATATGTAATCAGGGTTCCGAGGTGTGAAATGTGGATCATGCTGCCTTTAATATAATTTAGACAATGGATATCTCATGAATAACTTCTCTTTTGTGAATAAACTTCTAAAGATAAGGAAATATACCAGATCTGATACATTCCTAGTAGTTAAATATTGTCACTTACACATTTAATTTTTATTACTACTATACAGATGTGAGGCCTTCTAATAGCACTTTAGAGGAAAGCAACCTCCCTCAACTAAAAGAGCCCTTAATTTTCCTCTTCCGGAAAATATTTAAAAATGTTATAGATATACATAAATTCAATTAGTATGAATAGCATCAACCAAATCGTACAAACTTTCAATAGACTATTGAATACGGTAATGGGACCTAAACTAAATATTTTATTTTAAGTTTCTGCGATTTTTACCCTCTCGATACACTCCACAGACCATAACACCACACACAAATTCAGAACCATTCGTAAAATTCATTTTATGGGAAACAAAGGACAACAAATTGTACGCTTCCTAAGAAAACAGTAGAAGATGCTTTAAAATAGCGCAAAAATCTGTATGAAATAAAATAATATCGTGTCCAAAGCCGTTGTCATTCATGTATGATGTGTTTAAGTTGTAAACTACACCCTCACAATTAAAATTTTTAGAAAACTATTTGCTTCATCCTTAAAAATTTGGAATAAAACAGAAATAATGCTAAGTAATATGTGATTCAATTTCGGAAAATATTTGAACGTTATCAAACCAATTTCAATAGGTAGCATATTGACGTATTTCTATAAACGAATAAAATATGGGCTTAATGCGGCACTATTTTTAAAAGAAAGAAGGTTGCTAACACCTAAGAAAAAAATCTTAACATTAAATAAAATGAGGAAATAAAAAAAAAATGTGTGTCAAAAAAAAACCCTTAAACTTGGAATTTATTAGTTTTGTTAGTTCCATTGTTTAAATTCAAGAGCATATATTTCATATCAATTCAAAATCTTTATCTTAGTCGTTATTCTTCATTCTGGATTTCAGCATGAAGATCATTAATTTTGAAAAATGTGTAATTTTAAAACGTATCTAAATACCACAAAGAAATAATGAATAATTAAATAATAAAGTTAGCATGGTATTGATTCCTTTTAAGAATCGTTTGCATACACTAGTTACAAAACTAATAAAAAAAAATAACAGGTGTACTTTATAAAAAAGGAAGTGACTCATACGATCAATAAACCAAAATACCAAAAAAAAAAACATTGTTCACAGCTACTATTATGTTTTTATATCAGGGAATAATTGCTCCTAAAGCTGAAGTTTCCACTAGGATTAATGTCAGAGAAACCGAAGAATTTATCAGAGGAGCCAAAATGAATCCAGCTACTGTCTCTTCCAAGGTATTATAATTTTCTATTACTATCACTAATTTTCTGATATGCTGTTTATTGTCTTCAATTTAATTACTTTAAGTCAACTTTCTCAATTGTATGTATGTTTTAAAAAGAAAGAATAAAACTGAATAATAGCATGTTTTTCCAAGTGGTTCAAGCATTAAATAAGGTTCTCTTTTTATGTGTATAGAATTGCAAATCACGTTTGGGCAAGGAAGATAAAATAATCCGACAAAGGGGAGTCTGTCACACCCCATTCAATCTTCATTGTAAATGTTTTCTTTCTCGAAATATCAATGAAAAGAGATGCGCAGAATTGTTTGGAAGTTTAAGACCACGTACATTAACAAAAATACCTAAATCTGCCATTTCTGTACCTCCATATGAAGATATTGATAGTAGTGCACAAACTAACGGGAAAATATGGTCAGATTTAAGCAGGAAAGCATCTAATGAAGAATATGTAAAATTTCAGTCTCATCAGAAAGTAGCAAAAAAGGAATCTTCGGGAGAAGAAGAAGAAGAAGAACCGAAAAAATCTGTAAAAGACATTCAATCAAAAGGTCTTGAAGGAGATTTTGAGAAACGAATACTTTGTCCATGTTGGTAAGTTTTTTTTTATACTATAATTCTCAAATTCCGAGCTTCCAACCTATCGGTTTTCATATAGTATTTCTTTACAGCATTTTAACTACTTCATTCTTTTATTCACATTCACATAATCAATGGTGTATCAATCATTTCTACGAGATGAACAGAAAATTGTGTAAGAATATCATTTATTTTTAAGTTTTCTTCTAATGTTCGTTTGTATACGGTCGTGAAAACAAAATCTAGCCCCGGAGAAATAAAAGTGTTGCCAAAAGAATAATTAAAAAATATATGCATACATTTTTCGCTTAATTACACCTTTTTCCAATTAAATTGTACTTCTTTGTATTACAGTTTTACTTCATTTATAACAATTCGATTCATTTTCTGTTTTTTTTTTTTTTTTTTTTTCATTTAATTCCCTTTCTATGAACAATATGAAATTATTTTCCAGAAATAAATTAACTTCGTACCATAAAACCTTCTTTGCACCCAATGTGAATCGTTTGGCAAACAAATTGCCTTTTCTTAGCCAATTCAATCATTGCCCTATTTTGAACAATGCTAACTATATTCCACTCAAATTAAATCTGTTTTTTCACTATTTATTTTCAAATCCAATCAATTTTATTCGAATATAAATTCTATGATTATCGATTATCATTATCCATTTAGGCTAAAGATTTCAATCCGCTGCTTTTCCAAGTACTGAACTCAGAAAAACTCAGATTGAATTCTTTGTGACCAACATCCTTGAATATTATTGAACTTAATTTCCCTCAAATTAATTGGTTTTAAGTCATATTGTTCTCTCTAATTTTACCATTTTGCACCACTTTGCAATCTAACAAGTAGATCTTTTCTTAAACGTAATGTACTTTTCACTTTGATCTAATACATTTATTTCCTTTTATAATAATGATTCTTGCACACACCCAGACTTTATTTGGAGGTAGTTTTGGTGTCTAACAAACGCCTAACTTTTTCATTTACAAATTTCCTTCATTTAGGAAATTACACAATCACTTTCAATAAGATTATTCCTGAGAGTATGTTTACAAAATAATTTATACAGCCTGGTTACTTTTATTGTCATTAATAATTAGATAATTGTTTCAAGCTTTTAACTCTGTGAGGTCTCGGTTTCGACAGAATAAGGGGATTTGCTGCTTATTTAGGTATGATATCGCAGAAAGTTAGGAAAACTGGTCATATTATTTTAGAAGGAGTTAGTTGCAATATATTTGTGTTGCTGAAATTCTAAGGGTAGGATAATCAATTCCAAACTCGTATTTTTTCAGACATTCTGGTGGTTCTACTGGCTGTCATGTTCTATGAAGGTAATTTAAGGCACTGTGAGACTAATGTTCATTCTAGTGATGCCACGAAAATAATTTAAAAAGATGTAACAGATATTTTCCTCAGACCCACTGACTTGCCACTGTCTGTGAAGTGGAAGAAGCAAACATAAACATTGACAACTGGCTTAAGATGCAAGGAATAATAAGACAAACTACTTTCAAATTAGCGACAACTGGAGTTCAGTCAAAGAAAAAAAATAATGCCACCACCAGTAGATTGTAGGAAATAAAAATAAAAATTAGGTAACCGATATATTAAGATCCAGCTAGAAAAACTTCAGAATGTATTCGTGAGAAACGTAATTAAATGAATTATTATTCAGTTAGATTTGAAGAATGCGTTTGTTAACATTTCAATGGGCCTTGAAAGCCGTACATATCCCGAGCGCTCAGTAAGAATTCCTAAAAACTTTGTTTGGGATTTGTAATTCGCCGCTTGTTTTCTATTTCTTTAAAACATATGTTTCGATCGGGTAAAAAAGGGCAATTGTTGGCGAACATGACTTGATTATCCCTGCCAAAGATAAGAAGGAACCACTGGTCCTACTAAATGGAAGTTTTGAAGTCCGCGCAAGGCATGGCTTATAAATTAAGGAGGAAAAATCTAACTTTTGGTTCGGAAAGCAACCAATCTGGATTTTTGAATGAACGATCAAGGCCTGAGGATAAAAGCCTTACTGAGATATCTGAATCTTCTTGCAATAAACATATACATAGTTTATTGGGCCTGACTGGCTATTTCAGAAAGCATATACAATCATTTTTTTTATTTATTGCTATATCTTAAATTGATATAATAAGGAAGAATGCCGATTTTCTATTTAGAAGCAGAAGAGAAGTTGGCGTTTAACTTATGGAAGGAATATTTGTCAAAGGAACCATTTATTAGGAACTATGACTAGAAGCTAATACCGAATAACAGACAGACGTCAGTCAAATTCAACATAAAAGCTATTTCAAAGGTGACTTGAAACCGAAGAATATAATAAATTTAGCCCAAATGACGGAACATTCTAGAAAGAATACGATATTGGGCATTTTCGTCGTAAAGAACAAAAAAACTGATTGATAAAGTCTTATATTTCGATTTAAAAAGAAAAAATCTCCACTATTTGTGAGCTGTGTGTCATAAGCGACAGATAGAAAGGGTATCAGGGAGGTTATTTAGTCCATTCCTGAGGTAACCGTTCCCTTAAGTTCTAATCAAATAGATAATATCGGATCGTCACAGTCGACCGGAAAGTAGAAACGTAAGCATTCTTGTTGTAAATAGCATTGTGGAATTCGTTAGATGTACCCTATGAAATAATAACGTTAATAATAGTTATTATTATTAATAGGCACAAATCACTTTTGGCAATCGTATATTAAGAGCGTTGTTTTAGAGGAAATAGACAAGTCGAACGGGTACTACAAGTTGCGAAAGTCAATTGGAGAAAAATGAACACAGAAATTATAGATCTGACGGGATGGTACACACTCGTTTTCCGATTGCAAAAAGCTATCGCTTAGTTAACACTCATCTTCACCAATGAAGTTTATCGCCGTAAGGGAGCCATTTACCCTGGTTTGTAGAAATATGCAGGTAACAGCAAGACGTTGAGTCAGTGGAGATGTTCGAAGATGAGAGTAAAGAAAATATTTCAATAAGATAAAGAACTCTCGGGACCATATGCTAAAAAGACAATAACTAGATGTGGATTAAGAGTTCAAAAATATGAGATATTAATCATGAAAACTAATTTAGAGAGGAAAATAATTTGGTAAGCCAATTTCTAGACATAAAATAAGCGAAATTAAGCGCTAAGAAGTTATTACGATAGGAAATGGACTTGCTCCGAATATCACCAGTTTTACGGCTGATCACATGAAAAATTTATAAAAATGGTCGCTCGGGGCAAGTAACACACAGCAAGGGCGATCTGTGGGAACAGGGACAGTGAAAAATAGGAGACTAAAATACATATACGTAAATGGCGTATCTAGTTTTTTATAACAAGACTTTTTTCTTTATTTTGTATTTAGCGCTTTAAAATTTATCAAATAAGTTTTATAAGTGAACATTACTGTTTGATATTTATACATTTATGCTCAGGAACAAAATCTGCAAACCATAGACATATTAACCATATTGCGCATTAATGCATTGTGGTACTCGGTCCGATTCCCGGTCTAGGCCTTGAAGTTTATTTAATAGTTAATTGAATGAATTTTATAGTAAAGTAGGTTTGCTAATCGCCTCTGTTCTCGGCATCTAATTTGGTACTTGGACGTAAAGCCCGCCTGAAAAAATAGCGATTAACATATTGTGCACAAATAGTTCTGCGACGTTTATTTGAAACATTTACATCATACACTTTGTTAAGACTAGTAATATTTGGTGCCATTGGCCTGAGCACGCGGCTTCAACAATATAGTTCATTATAAGCCTTTGAACAGTTCTCTAGTCCAAGTACTACAATGGCAATACCCATCATCGGACGATGAGGTGCAGAAATTTATAGGAATAAAGGGAAATCTAAGCCGTGGCAATGTTCTCTGGCCTCACGGCAAAGCACTCAAGCAATCCTTCCTCTAAAATATTGTTATTTGTAAGATTATGTTTTAAATATTTTCGATTGATTCATATTTATCATAAAATCCATCATAGCAGAAAGAACGAGCCAAATGTGAAATTTCGTAACTTCAGTACATCAGCCGAACCTGAGTCACACAAAAATAAGGTGGAAACTACCAAAGATATTTCTCCAACTAAAACTACTGTTGCTGTTACTACAAAGCAAGCCTCTACCGCTACAGATGGTAAGATTGATTTTACTACAAAAAAAAATCTTTTCCTGTAAAATAATAATTAAAATAAAAATCGGCGCAAATGGCCAAGTTGTCGATGCGCCGGAAAAAAAAATAAAATAGAAAATTATTTTTGAACAGAAAATGAAGTTACGTCGAAATGCGAAGTTTGTAATTGTCCTGTGTGCATCAAATATGAAAATTATTTTATTCATAGAGCATTGAAACATAACAGAGGAGGTGCAAAGAGTAAATTTACAGAGGTATATATTAATATATATAAATTAAATACATTTATAATTAAGTATTTATATTATTTATTTCTACATTGAAGTACTTATTCTTCATATATTTAGACAAAAATGATGTCAGATAGCAGTGATTCAGCTGAATATTTTTCTCCAGAATTGAATCCTACAAAATGTTACTGTTTTAAGGATAAAGAAGATTTCAACAGTGAATTAAAATTAAAGTAAGAACATTTTCATTAAGCTCAATTTTTTCGTCTTATGCCTACAAGTTAATTTGGGCTGACCTTATGTAATAATTACTTTGACTACGTAATTACTTACCTGTTTAAGATGAATCATGTCATAGATTTAAAAAAAAAAATTGTGAAGGAAATGAGCATTATTCCTAAAATTTGAACTACCAATTACTTTTCATCCTTATTTGAATGTAATTAAATATCGTTAAGCGTACCCCAAGAGTTAATAAATTACAAAATAAATTATTTATTATTGATTCGGTTAAGATACAGATGAACATTCACTTGTATTCGCATTCTTCGAATAATGCCCGTTCCGGACTCTAGGTAAAACATACTTGTACCCCTTGTAGGCAATTGCTTATCTACACTTCTCGGGAATACCTCTGTTGTGAAATTTTGCCGAGAATATTTTATCGGTTTTGATTTCTATACGAGCATAACTCGGCTTTATTTTTAATAGATGTGTTAACTGACGGTCAAGAAGTATAATTTGATAAATTCATAGTATAAATTGATATTGTGATTTTTAGCGCTAAAAATTAGTCTGGAAACATTACTAAACATTCATTCTTTTCTCAACGGTTATATCTGGAGGCATTTAATAAATTATTGAAAAAGAATGTTCGCAAACAGGTTTTGTTTATGAATATGTTCTGTATTCCAAGCAAAATATATTGGCAGTTCACACTGAATTTTGATCTGGACAAGGGCTCCTCTATATACATGGTTCAGGGATTTCGCAGTTTTTCATCAATTATAAATAAACAGGTGGCGAGTAACAACTTACTAGCAAGCAATGCCTTCTTAAATTATAGATGTTATAAAACTCTGTGCTGAATGGCACAAAACTATGCGATCTCATTTTTCACCCTGGTCTGACTCCACGAGAACCCGGGTTTAAACTAGGAAGTTAGGAAGCATTATCTAAAACTCTGAAGTACCATTTTAATGTTCACATTTTTTAATATATATCTGGTTCTTGGCCATATAACAAATTCAAGCAAGTGAAATTTGTTCATTGGATGTCTTTACGCAGATTATAAGAGATTTCTTTAAGTGTTTAACAAAAATTGTCTATTTAAACATTACGAACATGTTAAATTGTAAATTAGATTAAAATGAAGTGGAAATACTTTTAGGAACAACCATGTTTCTCAGGAAGCTGATAACAATACTGACAGATGTATTGTTTGTAAATGTCCTCTGCCGTAGTAAGCAAATCTATTTACAAATAAATATAAAATTATTTACTTTTTATTATTTGCATAAATGATTTGGATCACTTTAGTTCGCAAATTATCGTTAAACTTTTATTGTTGCAGCAGCGCTAATAATGTTAATAACAAGGAGGTTACTGAAGAATCTAGTAATTCACTGGATAGATGTACCATTTGTAAATGTCCTCTACCAAAGTAAGCATTTTATGAGACTTTAGTTTCTTTCAAAACTTCTAAGCTTATTTTCTTGCTACATAAATATTTTTTGTTTTTAGAATGCCAACTAAAATTTTTTGAGGATTTCCTAAATAAATTTCTTGTAGGATATAAGGAATATCAAAGACATTTACTCACAGTTCAACATCTTATTAACTGAGTCTTCTTTTTAATTTAACAGCATCAATAAAAGAGATGAAAGTCATAAAACTAGTTTAACTGTGAGGTTTTTTAAAATTATTATTAAATTTAACGCGGAAGTCCCACAAACATTATTAAGTGTCGTCACGGAACATTATGCTCCTTTCTTCGTAAAGGTTGCTTTTTGTAACAGTGAAATTACAATAAAGTAAATTCGTATTTATAGAAGTATCATAACTTCCTCACTCATCTTTTATAAAAATATGAGATACATTAGTGAAAAGCATAATAGTATATATAGTCTATAGCAAAAAAAATAGCTAAATAAATACCTATAATAAATAACTACCTATAGATAGTAATAAATACCTATTTAGATAATTAACTGTTAAGAGATAATTTGTTCATTAATTAATACATTATATTTAGAAAATCAGTATAAATATATTGCTCTGTATTATTATTAGAAATATTTTTCAGACTACATCTAAATCACTATTAAATATAAGAATTACTAGAGGCTTAAACAAATTTCTTTCGCTCAGAGGTAAGGAAAGTTTTGCGATCATGTCAAATTTTCAATTTCCATTTTTCACCGGAAATTTCCATTTTGAGGTCCTCGGGGTCGGAAAAATGATTTTTAGAAAATGTTTCATGAGTGTGGACGAAGTATTAAAACAAACATACTAAAAATGGCAGGAAGCTGAAACTGTGCATTTAAATTGTGCCCTACCAGAGGTCCTAACTGCAACCTAATGATCGAAGTCCATCTACCGAGAAAGTAACACTTTATTTCCTGAATGTATTTTACACTTTGTTTAAATTTTCTATAATCTATATAAACAAATTGTACTTAAAATGAACTAAAATTGTTATTAGAAACACTTTTCGAGGAAAATTCGATTATGGCACTTCCGAGTGAGTGGGTGAGTTGGTTTTTCTAAAAGACCATTTGAGTATAATGTACGGTTTTGTGTCTACAATATTATAACAAAAAAAAGTTGAATGAATTGCATAAAATCCTGGGGTTGATCAAAATTTCACTACAGGAAAAAGTAACAAATTTACTGTGAGAATTATTCAACTTTTTGAATTTTCTTAAATACTGCTCCCATGTTGTTTACTTAAAACTTTTTATCTCACTGCCACTAGTGTTGATCTCCATCTTTAAATCATGAATGTTTTCCGAGTCGATTCGGTTAAAGGGATGCTGAGAGAGAGAGTGGTCACTCTTTGCTCCTATATGTACATAACCCTATACATATCTATATATATTATATGTATGTATATATACACCGATTTGAGGAAAATCAATTCATACTTTTTCAAGAAAACCATAAAAATTGGAATATTTATTCAGTAAATTAGTGTTGTCATCTATCTGATGGTAACTAAGCGAAAAATCAAGTTCAACTTTCTGTAATATTTTGTTTTTTTGAGTAGCAGTGGATAAACAAGTACTCAAGGGACCACAAAACTCAAGGGATATATCCAGTGAAATCTCCAAATCGAAAATCTGCACGATTACAATACCCTTACTTAGTAAAGTAAAAAGGGATGAAACAGATTGACTTGCAAGTAGTTAACATTTACTTTAAAGTTGACAGAAAATCGTTGAGTAAGAGAAAAATAGCAAGTAAATGAAAATTAAATAAACAATAACAAAATTGGGTACGGCTTTTAGCCGAAATATCGAACCGGTATTTTAACCAAGTATATACTTGGTAGTTAGTTACTTCCTCTTCTTAGGCAAGAAATGTTTTGTTTTTAAACAAATAAGAGGAAGAAAAATTCAGTTTTGATAATTCGAATAAACAAAAAATATTCAATTCTCTTTCATTTTCCCTGATATAAATATTTTTTATAGCTTCACAGGAACGAAAAAATTTGGAAATCAAACTATAATTTAAACTTTGAAATCTACACAATCCATAAAATCCATTTTAATTTTAACTTTACTCAAAACCTGTGTTGTTTTTATAAATTATTCTTCTAATATAGGAAGTAAATCCTCTTGTGTGAATTTTCATATGAGTTGTTACTATCCATTGTTTTACACGTAAACATTCATACATAATGATTTATAAAGTTAAATATTTCCGATACTATTTTTTAAAGAAGTTATGTCATTTATAATGATTTATCAAGGATTGGCAACATGAAAGTCGTATTTAGGCAAATTATTATTAATTTTCGTTACTTATAGTCAAATTATTTATTAAGTAGTAAGCATGAAATCTAATGTTGATATCATCTGTCATAACATGCTTGTTGGTCATTATTTCTGAATGGTTTCCTCATTTTCAACCATCTTAAGAGATTTTGTTCAATATATTTTCGAAGAGAATTGGACTTATATTAGTAATGTTTCTGTTATCACTCTGTTTTATATTTGGATATAAAATTTTCGATATAAATGGGAAATTTGTGAAAACGGATGAATATCTGAAATCCTTCAGAAGCAAAACTACACCTACATGCAGTACGAAAAAAAATTGAGGTATTTACTGGCATGATCCTATGATCCATCCCCATATTTAAAAATAATAAATTAAATTTGTTTATTCAAATAAGTTTTAATTTCAACTTTACTCCAGAAATTTTGGAAGCCTTGGTAAAAGTCATCTAGAAGATGCCTTACCATTCACGCAACCACGGGAGCAGTTTTACAACGATTTGGATAAATACAATGGCCAATTGATAAATGGTTCTGATAAACAAGCACGCAACCCACAAACTAAAAAGAAATCAGCGAAGAAACCATCTAGCCGATTAATAAACCAATTACAGAACAAAAAATGGAATTTTAAGGGCTTTGTTAAGGAAGGAACAGGAATGTGGGACATCAAGGCTGCAGAGTGGAACAGAATGTGAACATTTATTTTAATATTGGTATTACCTTTTTTTCCAATTGTTTTAATTAAATTCGATGCACATAATTAGTTCTTATGAATTTGTATAAAAATTCGTTTTGATGATACTCTCAATTATTTTACCCTGTAATGGAAAAATAGATTTTCCAATTTGTAAAAAAATTTAATTGTAACAGAGCGCGAACTCTTCCAAACCTCAAAAAAATATTAATATTCCAGTCTAAACTGCCCCATTAAATTTCACTCACTATATTGTTTTTTACTCTTGCAACTGGCACACTTAAAACAAATTACAAAAGACCAACAAAACATTAGTAAATCACACAACACTTTTACAGTAATTGTAAGCACCCTTCACTAATACAGCACACTGCAATGAGACTGAAGAAGAAGTGTCTTAACGATAAACTTCGCAACTGAAACCCTATACGCCGGAGAGTGTCATCATTACTATTTATTAGTTATTATTGATAATAATTATTGATGCCATCAAGCTTATACAGTTTTTTATAAGGTATGACGAATGTTATTTACAGATGTTGCTTTCTCACAAATAAAAGTTTAAAAAAACACTAGTTTATAAATAGTAGGAGAACAAACATTTTAACATCCCTTACTTAAAATTATGGAAAAGTTTGCAAGCAATGGAGACTAAATTGATTTTATTTCTGTGTCAATTTTGTTGGAAAAAAAAAAAATAATAATTTCAAAATAATTGAGAAGCAATTTTTTCTATATTTGAATTGCCTTAAAAAGAAAGTTTTCTCAGGTTCTTTGTAACTCGCTTAATGTAAACCAAACTGTTGTATACAGTGATAAATATAGAATTTGATAAATGCATATTGTTGGGGACAATATAATGCTTCTAGAAAAGAAGATAAAAAATAGAAATAAATAATATATATATGTAGTTACTCTATTTCATCAAACAATTTTCTTCGTACAATTATTTGTGTTGAGTTATTATAAAATGAAACTAAATACACACCTGCTTATAAAATAAAATAAAATAATATAAAGTCTTCTTAAGTTTGTTAAGCTCCTAGCTAGTCGATAATTAATGCCTAACCCTATTTAGGTGTGGTAAACACTTACAAAACACTTGTTTTTTCTTACAATTTTAGGAACTATTAAATTATTTAATTTATTGTTAAAGTGTTTCAGTATGTTTGTATTGACACTCCGGCTGTGCTTCTTCCGCTACCTCTTCTACCCATTGCTGCACCTGTCAATAACAGATTTTTTCAATTATAAAGTCATGGCTTTGATATAAAATTTTGTCCCCTCCTCCAGCTTCAATGAGCGAGCTGGCAATATTGCTCCAGATAAAAGTGCAATATTGCACAGAGAATTTTCTTTCATAAAGAGTTAGAGTTCCGCGTAAAGCAACTTTGTGTTTGTTGAAAAAAAATGTAATAGTAAAGTATAATATTCTGTCCACTCCACAACACCTTGATAGACGTTTTCTAGAAAGACAATATATTAGGTCCCTACAACATAAATTCAGAGATGCCTGAATTTCAATCCTGTGCATGACAATTTACTGCAAGCAGTGAACTTCCTAAGGGCCAAACTATGATAGAACACACAGTGGGACGTAGTTGGTTGAAAAATCCTTTTAAGTTCAGAATTTTATTTTTTCTATTTTTCTTTGTTACGTTTCGTAATTAAAATTTCTTAAAAGTTTCGATGTCTTTCACTATAACAGTCTATACCTCAACGAAGAATGAATACCCGAAACGGTTGGAAATAAAAAATATAGAGTACATAATGCATAAAGAACATGAACATAATATTTAATGCTTGAAATAGGTATAAATTATTCTCATTTATAAAAGAATATAATAATAGATCAGAACATCACAAGATAACGATCTAATCAACAGAAACTTCGCAACTCATTTATGTTGCTTATACAAAACAACATCATAAAAATGAAATAAAGAGTACTTCAAAGATGACGTGTTTAAAGATAAAAGACAATATAATTTGTATCTTTAAAAAACAATAAAAGGACTCTACTAAATGAGATATAATTGAAGAAAGAAAACTAATGAGTCAAGAGAACTTTCCCATTGGAGGATCTGAGTTGGATTAGCTTTGTAAAGATTTGAGGGTCCCTAAGCTTAACTCAACCCACTAAACAAATTAAATTATAAAAACCCTCTCAGAGAATATTATATTTATATTAGGAATCTACAGGGACAGTTGTGTGCAAAATTATTTGGGTAACCCACTAATTTGATAGCCAATCCCTATAAAAATTCATCAATTATCTTAAATTTCGCAACGAAAAAACAGTGTGAGAGAAATTAGAGAACAAAATTATTTCTGGTATGCCACGATAGAACAATTTAGCCAGAATTAAATCTTCCTGTTCTCAGTAATATTAGTTACAAAACAAATGTGGTTCAATTTCAATAGTTTAGGCAAAATTTAAATTTTAATGCAGAAACAACAAAAACAAATCCCGTTAATATTATCATCTATAAGTTAATCAGCAAATTCACGTACCCCAGTTCCTTGTCTATCTTGATATCTCACTAAAGTCAGAGTAAGTTTTTTCCCTGCTGATGCCATTAGAGGAACTGTTAAACAGCAATCGAGATCATGTGTGGGCACATCATTAACCTGCAATCAAAAAAGCAATATTTTTTACAATAATTTACATAGAAAGCTAGGATTATTAATTCCTTTAAAAAAATGCTACGTATACTAAACTGTAAATAGTATATGAATTTATAAGTAAAAAGTAATTCTCTGTTAACAGACCTGTACAATTTTATCATATTGTCTAAGCATGCCGCACATATCAGCAGGACTTCCAGGTTTTATTGTATTGACGAATACACCTTTTTCATATAGGCCATCCGATACTGAGAAACCAAAGTCATCAAACAGCATGCTTTTGTAAAGGGTCACCTTGAAATGTACAAATTGAAATATAATTTAATTTTCTTCTGATCCAAGCAATAAACTTATTATTAAAGTAAATTTTGGTTTAGAAAAATCTTTAAATTCTGAGATTGATAATTTCCTATAATCATGATAGAAATTTACAATAATTAACCTATTACTAAAATATCATAAATTATAATATTGTTAACGTTATATAAATAATTCGCTTTTAAATCAAAGAAGTTTTTTAGTTGAAACAATACTTTCAATGTACTAATTTTACATTGTTTCGGATAAATATCATTTCCTTGACTTGATCCAAGGAGTATTTCGGCGCGATACTACGTCCACTAATTATCACACAGTTACCACAAGATTTGTGAATCTCGTTCGGGATAAAATATTAAACTGTTTTACCAGTAGGTAAAATTAAAATTATAATTGGTGCTCGCAATGGAGAGAGATTAGCACATCACTTAAGTCCCACGAAGGGATCCTAGATATGAATCCAGCTTCCCGCTTATTTTCTCTTTCTGGGAGCCTCTTTTACCTCCCTATAGAGTCTTGGTTGTAACTGTCCGGGAGCCGGTAGTACACTAAAAAAGGCTCTTGATTAAAAAAAAAAAAAATTGCAACATGCTGTTTTTTCACTAGCTCAACAGGGCCGTAGTCCTTGAATGCAGGCGTTAAACAAATAAAATATTTACTGGAATTACTCGCAGGAATTAAAAATAGTAAACTGTCATTAAGCAAATTGATTGTTATACACTACTGAAACATAAGTAACCAGGATTTTAAAGTGAGGTACTTGAAATTTAGAGGAAAATCGTTTAGAATGGCCAGCTTTATTTTTATGCCGATAATTTTTTAAAGGTGGAATGTTCACTTTCGATGAAGAAAATAAATGTAACCTGCGCAACTTTGAATTGCCAGATAACAGAACTAATTTAATAACATTAATTTGCTCCTATGCGTAAATTCAGGAAGAAAAATGAAAATAAGGTTTTACTGGATTATTGTATAATGGAAAACACTTATCCTAGTAGAGCGCTATATCACCCAACAATATACTCTATAAAGATGAAGATAATCGAATAAATGAAATTATATAATTCTTCCAACTTTCATAAATTAAAATAAAACAATGCCCATTTTTTCAAGCGAACTGAACGTCCAGTACGAAATTAGGTTTCATGAACGGTGGTGACTAACAATGGTATTCATTATAAATTTCTCAAATATACCACTGAATAATATCCAAGGCCAGGACCGAAAATCGAACCTAGCACTAAATAGATTTTTTCTTTGCTGGACTCGAAAATGAACAATATTATTTGGTTTGAATAAAAGTTTAAAATTATAACTGAGAAAGTAGTACTTGGGTGCACACATAACAACACAGATGTTTCGAAATCATACCATTACTTTATTTGCTTCTTTAGATTTCTTGACAATGTTACTTTTCTTAATGCTTCTATTTTAATGTCTTATTTGAGTTTCAAAGAAATTCACAGAGATTACATTTACCGTTTTTTTTTAAAAAAAAAACTGCTTTGTAGAGCAGCAGAGTATACACAATTACCTGGAAAACAGATTGGGGTTGATTCCTCGCACTATTTTTAACTTCAGAGCTCTTTGGCCCTCTAAATGTAGTGAAGGAGCTCACTTGTGGAACAGGCTGAGTGCAAGGCTCATTTGGAGTGTGATCTAAATTTTCCAATCTGAAAAACATGTTATCAACTGTTATTAATGTAAATTAAGAAAAAAATAATTATAACAATGAATGTTATTTATATTAACAATACAGAATAGATATATATATTATATAGAAACTCGGCCATAATCTTTATCAAATGGGACCTTAACAATCAATTTGTTACATTTATTTTTTCGGTTTTTTAGCTACATTTACCTTTTCGAGTCATTGAAATTTAAAACATAGATCATCCTTTAAAATATATTCCTATTTTACGCAATTCTACTCTAATTCTTTTGAACAACTTTATAATGTCGTATTAATCCATAAAAATAAAAATAAATAAATAAATGAAAAACTATCTTACGCATTTGTATTAATACTAGAACCTCTCCAGTGCAGTGGAAGTGTTACTTTCCTGGTTTTGTAATTCGTCTGCAAAGGACAAGGTGGTGATGGAGGAGGCCTAGGTGGAGGAAGATGCACCCTGTTACCGTCTGCAATGCTTTCTGACAACCTCAATGATGAGCAAGTTTCTTCTTCCTCATCTGACTGCTGGGTTGTCAGGCTGTTAACACTTTCCGTTCCTGGATCGTCTTGTCTCCACTGATTAACAGCAAAATCTGAACTTTCCAGGCAACGGTATCCTATAGACAGAAATGTGCTATCTCATCGTTGAAAATTTATAGACCAAGTTCTCCTAAGCCACTTTGTTAGCTTTAAGTAAAAGTGTGATTTAAAATAAGTATCAAATAAAGCGTACATAAGAATTCATACTTAATTTATTTTAAACGTAAGCCCACCATTAAGTAATGCTGGCTCCATCCCAGAATCCCAAGACTCAACGGCAGAATCAACTGAAGGAAGACCAGGACTTGAATATCCCATATCCAAATGTGCTGAAAAAAATAATATTAATCAAATACATTTTATCTCAGGTAAGTATTTTCAAAATATATACATATTAATTACCAGAATATTACCTTCAACTCACACAATAAGTATTTAAGAGTGTCTAATAAAAAAAATCTATCTTTGAGGACAAATAGTAAATAAACCTAAAAACGAAAATTCTTCATTTCACCCTTTCCTCAAAGAAGCATTCTTAGACCCATTGTGTTCATAATATTCACTTCAGACTTCCCAAATCACCCATTTTCACATGACAGACGAAATAGTCATCCTCTCTCCACATACAGATCCTGTTCAATCTAATCACTTCTTACAACAACATCTAAAGTATCCAAAGAATTTTTATTTTTTCTTAATAGTTTTTTCTGACGTCCTGGCCTACAATCTTTAAAAATTGAACTTATATTTTTTCTGAAGGACATTTAGAGCTTGTAAGTATCATAGTTTACCAAAAAAAAAAAAAAAAGAAAAGCAAATTACTCTAAACTCTCATTTTTTTAATGACATTTAACCCAGTCAACCTAGATGAATTATTCGGCGATCAATTCTTAATCGTCTCTCTAAAAATAACTATAGATAATTTTACACATTCAAATACTCAAGACGACTTCAAGATAGGTAGAGGTTGCCGAGATATTGTATTCTCGCTATTATTCATTTAAATGTACACCTAGGCCTTAAATGAAGGAAGGTTTTTGTAATTTACATTAATTGCCAGGTTTTCGATAGTTTAAAATATAATTCTTGTGTCAGAATTGAATCAACTTAGAATCACAAGTTGTAACAGGAGTTATTAGAAGGCTACAGTCCCATTAAACTTTTGTAATTACTCAATAAAATTTCTATCTGAAAACACCCTTAACTAAAGAAGTCCTGTTGGATGAGGTCCTCTGCCTTATTTTTTTTTTTTTTTTGTTTATTTCTGATTTACTTACTGATTTATTTTCGGACTTTTTCATCTCAAAAGATGAGAATCCTTGTTGCTCAGCAACACACACGCACCCAAAAATAGCGCATGCTAGTTTGATGCAAGACGGAAACATAAATGAAGTCGAAATCTGTATTCCAAACTGATTAATCTACCTCTGATTATTGCTGCAAGTCCAAAACAGTTAGGAAAACGCTACGACGGATAGTTTGTGGAACTAAATCACATTTTCAACAAACCCCAATGGGTTTGGTAATTCTATAATGACTAAGAAAGCAAAGTTGGAAATATTTTAGACATAAATTCACCTAAACCTGTTCACTTCTATATATTGTCAGCTAATTAAAAGTAAGTAAATTCTGATATAATTTTTGAAGTCCAGTTTTTTCGTAATGAAGTTTTTTGGTTAAAGTTTTTTATATTTGTAAATTGCTTACACCAACTCCTTGCAACAAGTTTTTTGTGCAATATGTGTAAATACATTTATTCTCCATTTTAACAGCATCTCAACTTACAATCTGGAGAAATAAGATGAAATACAACTTCCTGTCCACATTTTCTAAATACTCTCATTGCTGTGCCCATGTCATCTACTTTGTTACCATCAATCGCTACAAGACGATCTCCAACGCGCATCATTCCGCTACGGTGAGCTATAGAACCCCACTGAACTTCAGAAACGACAATTCCACCATCAGAGGAATCTGTAAACATAAATAATACTGAAAAGATTCAATAGAAAAATGAAAGAATAAATCCCATTATAATAATTCATTAGTTACCGAGACAAATATAATAAATCACATTTATCTTTACTAATCAAAATTTTAAAATTATCCAGTAACTTTTTTCATCACGTTTTAGAGGAAACCCTCCGAAAATTTGAAATTTTCTTACTATAGAGGGCAGAGCAAAATAATTGGTAATAATAATAAAAATAATTGGTTGCTTACTTTTATGGATTTAAAAGTATTAGGTTCCTATTTTATCTTTGGGGAAAAAATTCTTATATTCATAAACAATTAATATACTTAAAAATTGGAACCATCGCAAAAGTTCCTCCCAAGACTAAAGGAAAGTAAAAAGGGAAAATTATGAATAGGACCTCGCAGGTTATCGAATCATATTGCTCACTTCATGACATCGATATTGGTTAAGGGATAGAGTATGCAGCGTCCATTCTTACAGGGACTAATTTTTAAGGAAATGACTACGAATTTCCAATCAGCAATTTTATCTTAAATAAAACCAATATTTCCAAAACAGACGGAACCTATCAATTCTCGAATTTATACTTATTTCATATCTGATACAGATTTGTTAGATTGAGTTTCACAATTTCATTATAAAACATAGTAGGCAGTTATTTGCTCTCTCGACTTCGATGTGTTTATGCCATTTCAAACGGACTTTACACTTCGTTAAAAAAGTAAGTTGAGATGAAAAAAATGTTGAAAAACTAGATTTGAAACTCTTAGTTAACGGAAAGTGGTTTAATTATGTATATAAATATATTTTTTTGATTTACCAGTAATAATGAAACCAAAACCAGAACTATGCGTCCGCTCTAATCGGACTTGTTTCACCCCTATTTGGCATCTGTGCACTTCTACGTCAAATTGTACAGCAAGTTTCACTTCCCCTTGAACAATTTCTTCTAGAGTAGTAACTCCTTCTGGAAACAAGTGGCCATTTGCAGATAGCAAGCGATCACCAACCTGCAATGCTCCTGACCTGGCGTTAAAAGATTAAAAAAGGTGCATCGATATACTCGCTAATAGTTTTGATAATTCCAAAGTTCCTGTAGTTATTGTTTTTAGTTTATAGTTTTTATTAGCAATTTATTAAATTAAGATAAATACTTACCTATCAGCTACGCCATGCGGTTGTATGAAACAAACGATTACGCCTTTTTTGTGATTGGTAGTTCTAAATTCCAAGCCATAGCCTTGGCCAGGAGAGGAATTAAGTGTAACCAGACCAGATTCTATTCTAAGTTCTGGAGGATCGACGAACCTTTCTGGGTCAAAGAGTGAGATTAGTTATTATTTAGTGAAAAAATACATTTTTTTTAAAGAAAATTGGTTCCTTAATCAGCTATTTTTATGCAATTTTTAAATTAAATTTTTGTCAGTAAGGATAAAAATGTGCTACAATAAATGGATTGATATAAATACAAAATAAGAGAAGAAAGAAAAAGTGAAAAATAGCACAAATTAAAGAAAAAAGGATTAGCAGAATTGTAGAAGAAAACTAGAAAAGATTGAGTTTGGATGTAATTGGAGCACCTACCTTGCACATTCACTAAGAAATCTGATTCTTAAAAATGTGTTAAGGCATAGCTGAAGAATTTTAATGGCACGTTGAGATTTTTTTCAATACCGTACTCATTTGTTGATTATTTAGAGAACACATTCAAAAAATGTACAAATTATACTTTTGGAATTCAAATTTGAGATAATTCTGACAATAGTTTCTTTTGCTGATGTTTTGATTACACGTAAAAAAAACTAGATTTTGCTAGTATGCTAGAGGATTTTAGAGAACAAATAGGAACGTTCGAATCTTTGAATGTTTTCTCAATTAATAAGTAGTGAAATAGATGCAGTTTGAGTACAATCTTAATTTTTACCAAGTTCTAACCCAAGTCCCCAAACAGAAAATTCTTTATTATTCAAGCCATTGTGAGATAAGACGCTGTAAAGCGGAAACTATAAAGAGAAGGCCTAACCACGTTAATGTTTTGCGTTGAGGATGGTCATATCATCGTATTAACAGTTAAATGATAAATAACATTATTAATGATGATTGCAATATCAGTTCATAATTAATAACTATGAGTAATTAAATATAAACCATTTTAAATAATTTACCTTCATTAATGAGATTTGGATGTGGTAAAGGTGGAGGTTCATCTTTTCTCGAGTAATTATTTCTAGAAGGAGACAGCTTATGAAAAAGATTATTGTCGTTAATATCCTGATCACAGAATCTCTGACCGTTACATAGAGATTCACCTCTGGGTGGTTTTATAAGCTGAGACTGCAGCTGACCAGTACAACTAGCTTGTTTACGGCTAGAAATACTTTGAGCGAATGATGAAAGACGCGGACTAGAAGTGGCTATCGGCAAGACTTCTATTTGAAGAAGTGATGAGTCGCAAGCAGTAAGAAGGTGATGTACATCAATAACAGACATGCGGTCCACTCTAAACTGATTCACGGCCAGTATCTGGTCACCAGGTAGAAATGCTCCACATCTAATAAAAAGAAAGAAATCCGTGTTAGGAACAAGTGAAAACATTGATCAGATTAGATCCCATACTGTTTGTATAAAAAATTTAAACAAAGGTAGTTATTGCACGTAGGATTGCATATTAACTTAACTTTTTTCTGATTTTCTAGCATTAGCATTAACGTAGTGCAGGCCAAACTCCCTAAATTAATAATTTATAATTATAAAATCATAATTATTAATTCTCATTTATTCTTTACATAAATTAAGTTGTAATTGATAAAAAAATAGTTTTTCGGATTAAGATTAAAATAATTTAAAATTATCCTAAATAAAATAAAGCGGTCGCGATTTTTTCGAATACACCACTTTCCACAGTCCTTGGTTTAAATGCCAAATATATTTTCTCAGAACATTTTTATCACTTTCTAAGTTTAAAAAATCGATTGCATATTTATTGCAGAATGAGAAAGTGCTAGTGAGTAAACAACACCTTGCTATTGCTTTATAAAATAGTAGAAATTTATTAAGTATTGAAAAATCTTATTTTATGAGTAATAGAGAATTAGATGATCAAGGATTCATCTCCTTGGATAAAACACCTTTATCTCATTCACTATCTACCGCCTGCATCGTTCTCCTTTCTCACTGCTTGTAAATATCTCGGAGGGTTGTCACTGGACAACTGCTCCACTCTTGCCCTCATCTTTTGCACTTATCATATTTACTAGATACAAGTTTATGCAGTTGTAATTTTTTCAATAAATAATTTTAAAAAAATTTATTGCTACTACATTTTTTAATATTTAGTGACAATTAAACCCAAATGTAAGGACAAAATGGTTCGAGGAATTTTAAAATCAAAGTAAGTGGAAATTTTCCAGAACCTCATTCAATTCCAACCGGAGCATCCTCGTCGCGTAACACTACAAATACTAGTGATACGTTTGTGGAACACCGGTGTTCAAAAGGTAGACGAACACAAAGGGTAGCCTTTGGAATAATTGATTGAGAAGTTGGCGTATCTACGTACCTCTGCTACAAATTTATACTCTCAATGAGAGTGGGCAGAATAATTTTTCCTTCTCACAACCGCCTTTGTTGGAGTTAACTTTATCACAATATCAAAATAACATCACAATATAATACCTACCACTTTTTACCGTGATTGGATAACTGAGTTTTGGAAGGTAATTTACTCGTAGGTTAACAAACGCTAGTGGCAGCTTTCCTCAGCATGTCTGCAAACACATTTCTTGGACTTCAGAATCTCCTAAACAGGAGGCCCAAATTTAAACCAGTTCTTTAGCACACAATCTGTGGGAGCTATGTCACTGGAGTAACGCTGGTGCTGCGTCACATCGTAACGATTTGAGAAGCTCTTAAAGAGGGTGGAAAACTCTGGAGATGAATTTTAATTTCCAATCTTGCACGGAAAAATTTTAGAATAATCAACCGGGGACTTTTTCATAGAAATCACTATAGGTGGTAGCTAAAAGATTTGATATGGTCTAGATTTTGTAGCGTGAAAAGATTGGGTTCTGTATGGGTAGGTTAACGGTTAAGTTAGACTGTCTCCCCTTAACATAATGGCAGTGTTAAATCTTACGTTATTCAAATACCAGGATGGAATGTTGTCTTGATTCGGCGTGTATTACTGTAGTTTTCTTTTGGGATAATTAAAGAGACTTTTGATGTCGTAGAGTTTAGACAATGATGATAATAATTCCAAATGAAGAAGGAGTGTCAAGAATATAGTAGCGTGAAACTTGTCCGTTTTAAAATTAGATGGAAGTTCTAGCAAAACTAAAATAGATGAAAACAAAAGTATAAAATTTCTCTACCTTAATTTTTTTGTTAATGTTTAAAAGAAAAATGCCAGCGAAACCTGAATTGCTAATACTTTCCAAACAGCGGATTTCTGATTTTAATCAGCAAGCATTTAAAAACAATATCTCACAGATTATTAAGAGGGCGGATAAGAAAGTACATTAATAAGTTGCTATGGCTTAACAGCTAATGCCAAAAAATAAAATACATATTTTCAAAATTTTATTTATCATTTACGTAGTAAAATAGATAAATACTCTTATAAACGAGAAAATAATGGACTTGGTTTATTATATTTTAGCTTTTTGGAGGAAAAATGAGCTTGTTGAATGTGAATGAGAATAAGAAGGCTTTATCTTATGTTTTAATGAATAAAATAGTTTGACACATGTCTGTTGTCATGTTTGCACTCACCTTTCCGCTATGCCGGCAGTCCTTACTCTCGACACTATCACTCCTGTAGGTGAGTCTACTAGACTAAGCCCTAAATCGGTTATCTCATTACCCCTATCTATTTCAACTAAAAGAGGTCCAGTGTTCCTCAACCTAAAATTCATTATTATTATTAATTTTTCATAGTAAGGAATATTATAATAAAATATTTGTATTTTTATTTTTGTTAGAAACAGTTGCAATGTGGTTTCAAAGTACTCACCTATCCATAACAGATATATCATACTCTATGGTGAGACAAGCTAAACGACCAGTACCGCATGCAGTTAATAGCCTTTGAGCTTCGGCAAGATTCAATCCACCAAGCCTCTGTCCGTCTACAGCCAGCAGTCTATCTCCTACTTTAATTGATCCTTCCCTACAAAGAATTTTCTTTTTCTTTTTACTGTTCTCATAAAATTCAATAAGAACTGAGTGACTAAGAAAATTAACACGAAAAACAAACAGTTAAGAAAAAGTATGTGTTTCGGAATCTATGAGACAATCAATGGCAACATAAACAACTTTTTCTGTTTCTGCAAACTCTGGCAATTATATTCGGATAAACTATAGATGAAATATAAAGCTACACAAGAATGGCTTATTTGTAAATAAAAAAAAGAAACAAATACAAGCTGTTATATGTCCACTCCACCTATTTTAGTAGTTGGACGTAAAGCCTGCCTGAAAAAATTGGCATTAATTTATTTTTTGTTTTTAATAGACTTCTACTTAAATCAATGAGGACATTGGTAAGTTGTGAGCTAACTTTGCTCTCGAAGGACGAGAGGAAAGATCTCTGAACTAACAATCAGTTTTTTATGTAGAGTTGCTGTTTTCAATATTCCCGAAAAAAATAACATTGCAAACTGCGGCTCGGCAATTCGTGAACAAAATTCGAAAAGGGTAGAGGAGATCGATGTCATTAAAATACTAAATGCAAAATCACATTCTACTTCTAATAAAAGTTGTAATTCTTCTTAATAACATTAACAAGCGACACCCGCTATGCACAAATAAGCAGTTTTTTGTATTGCATGATTTTATTACTTATGTAAGTGAGAATTAAATAAGTTGCTAAAATCCTGAGTTTGCAGAAAATCCAAAGAATGTAGCCTAAGAATTTTAATAAAGAATTCACGTTTGTCTTTCAGTGCACATTTTTCTACTGTTACAATAAAGTCTTGATTTGTAATTAAATAAAGAGAAGTGCGCGGGAAGAAGAAATAATGGCTTCACCTTTCATCTTAATTAATTAGTTAATTAAAAAAAAAATCCATTAAGAAAACTCTTGAAATTTCATCAAACTTTGTAATTGTAGCTTGTAACAATATTAAGCAGTTGAAAAAGTATAAAAGAATGTTACTTGTTTGTTGGTAAAGAGGCTAATCATCATAGCTTTGTAGACGTCACAGTAATTAATTAATTTTGCTTGAAGGTATTCCTCTGCCATCTTTGGAAACTCTCCTTCACATTGAAAACATAACAAAGGAGGCGGAAACAAAATATGAAAGCATTTTGATAAGTCTGAACTCATCTGGAAAGTTTTCATTTGCACAATAGGCCCTTCCTGAAATCTCAAGCGACTTGGCATCCATCTTAATTTTAATTATGAGGCTAATTTCTATTAAAATCTGTACTGTTATTTTTCGTTTTTATTTATTTATTTTCTATAAAAATGCTTCTATCACATTCATGGGCGCAATTCTGTCTGCGTTGACACATACTGCAAGGGGAGGATACTGTAAGCTACATTTCTGCTACTCATTAAATTCACTCATTACTATTATTAGTTTATTTTTAAGTATCGTCATCATTAAGGTCAGAGGCGCTTGAAGACACCTCAGTGCACTATTGGACTATGGGCAATGTTCTATCGCCAAGACAACATGTCTGGGAGTTGTCATGGCTTTAACATTTTTTTTTTGAGAGAGAAATTCTTGAGGACTCTTCTCGATCGTCCACTGGCTCGCTAGATAATTATTAGTTTCAGAACTTTTGAAAAATTTGAAGGCGAAATTCCAAAATCGGTTGAGTGAAGGTCTGATTTGACTTGTGTCTTCCATTTTTGGTAATATTCTCAAAAAACAAAACAAAAAATTGACTTAAATTTGTTTGCTCACTGAGTAAATTTAGGCAAATCTTTTTAATCAGGATAAATTATGTTGTTTAAAGTTTTGAAAGTGTTCTCATTAGATTTTTTATTTTATTACTTTCCTTGCAACACGTGAATTACTTACTATCTTAAAGATCATCTATTTTGCTTTATATCGGAAAGACACTTTTTGAGGTTCCCTGAAGACAAAATTATTTATTATTATTAATCTGACCATCTGCTGTCAGTTTATCACAAAAACTTGATATTGTAGATAGTGTAAATTAAATTTTTTTGTCGAAATATCCTGTATTAAGGTTTCCATCAAAATCGACCAACTGAGGAAATCTGCTTTACTTTGTACGATTTTTTTTCAGTAAAAAAAAAGGAAGCACTTTAACAATTTTCTTTATACTTGGTGTTGAACTGAATTCATTCAAGTATATTAAAGCATAATTATTTTAAATTCTTTCCTAAGAAACTTTATTTAGCGTACTTCTGGTAGGTGGACACGCATACCTTCCATTGTCCTAGTGTTAAGCATCGATGTGTCACTTTTGCAATATTAATGAGGCATAAATAAGTTGCTGAAATTCCGAGCTTCAAGAAAAACGCGTGCCCTATAAGTGCTAATTTGCCTCTAATTCCTTAAAATGTTTTTAAACATAAAAAAAATCAACCACTACTCGTATGAAAAACCAAAACTTTCTCCTGAAGTACTATTGCACGAATTGTGTGGTATGACCATCTAGGTTATTTTACTGAGAATTGAACTTATTATTAAAATAACCTGGTTTGAAAGAAAAATGACCGAAGTGTAAATCTCTTGAACTATTTCTTTTAGTATTTGTCCACCAACTACTTTGTTAATGACCTGTTTCTCATATTTGAAAATGTTTTTTTTAAAAGCTCTTTATAATGGTGAAGCCTAATGACATCTACGAGTATATCGTACAAATTCGAAGTTAGTAAAATTTAAGACTTATAATTGGAATACTAAGAATTGGAATATTTAAACACATAAATCGATGTTTAGGGTGTTTTGTGGAAGTCTTTTTGTTTTTGTCTTAAGTTTAATCTGCCCTTGAAAGTTGTACAGGAAAGACGGCCAGAGGTTGTCCTATAATGTAAAAGTTTGGCAAAAATTCAATTAGGGAGGATATGTATTTAATAATTAGAATTGCAAATAAATTCGATTAGAATGTAATAATTACATAACATGACATGTGAAACTTTAATGATTCTCATTATTTCATTGTTCTTCAAGCCGGTTTAATCTACAATTTATTTTATTCAATCTAGTTATACAAAAAAAAACAAACAATTTTTACTTGATTTCAATTTATTTAAATTAAAAAAAAGAAAGACTTTTAAACTGACAACTGACCTGTCTGCGGGTCCGTAGGGCTTCACGTGTGTAACAATAAGTTGTCCCTGAGGCCCTCCAGAGGGTCGTAAATTGATGCCTAAACCATGTTCTGGATCTCTTTCCAATGCGACTCCTATAACTCGTGTAGTCACTTCATCTCCAGCTGAGCAAAGAACATCCATTCATTAATAACATTTTAGCAAATTAAGACAGTAAAATTGTCTCCTATATCTATTCTAATGATGAGATGTACGATTAAATACATTTTCGCGACGTTCGTTGCACATTTTATTGCATTAAAATATTAATACTATATTCGTCAAACATTTGTGCAAATAAGAAATGGATTCTACTACTATTTCTTGGGTACTTGCTTTGGAAATTCAAACTATCACAACCTTCAAATATTTATGCAGTACATTTCTTGCTGTCTTTCGATTAAGAGGAAGAGAATTGTTAAGTATTCAGTACTGGTCTCATTTATACGTTTTACAAATAAATGATTGATTTTTAAATTCCTTAAATGTCTCAAAGACAGTATAGATATGTAGCTCAGTATGTCTTTCTGTTAAACGAGAGAAGAAAGAAGCTTGCAAAGCTATTGATGATGAGTAAGAGGTTTTAGGAAAGAAGGCAGGGATAAAATTTTTCGTGCTGATCGTCTAATTCACCGGATCTCAGAGTGGGCGAAAACGCCACACCTGGCAGGGCAGCAAGGAAGTCCAAGGGGTGATGTCCTTGATGGACACTGGTGGGTGATGAGAAGCGAAAAGTGAGTAATTAAAGAAACTTAGAAATTATGGCTAACTTAAAAGAAATGTAAGTATAATATCTTCACCTATAAATATTTTTCCAATATTTACCTATACTTTTCACATGTTTTATATAATTTTGAAAATGAACTATAAACATTTTTTCGTTTATTTTTGAACTATGATGTAATTCCAAGTTTTTTTTTTTATTATTATTTTTTTTTTTTTAGCGCATCAACAGCTGAGGTTATTAGCGCTCGGAGCATTTTTCAGTGCACTGCCGGCCTCCGGACAGTGTTCTCTCGTTACAGACAACACTGTCCATCACCAGACAGTGAGCTGTAAGAAGCTCCTAGGAAGAGAAAATCTAAGGGTTTGCAGCTGGATTCGAACCCGGGACCTCCGCGTGGGAATCAAATATGCTAACCACATAGCTAATCCCTTCCCTTGCCAAGTTTATTATTTGTACTTTGCCATTTGTTCGCGAATTAGCCTGAATAATATTATTTGTGTTTTATAATTTCTATTATGCTTTAGAAAATTACCTAAAATTATTAAAAATATTCATTTTTTTAAGCTTCATAAATATTTTCTTGCATAAGAAAAGAAAAAGGATTCAAAATTTCCACTGCACTCAGGTCTTTTAAAGAAATTTCAGTTTATTTAAATTGCCAGAAATGAACGTGAAGAATACTCGATTTAAGAGATATACGCCTAACAAATTTATTTGGAAATAAAATTATTTATTTAATAAAAAGTGATACAGAGTCCAATCAATGTGGTTTTATAGGCTCTTTTAAAAATAGAGTACATATTCAAATGTTGACTAAGTAATACTATCATTCCATAGTTATATTAGAAATTCTGCAAGGGAGCGATGATGAGAATTTATTTTGAAGAGAGGACGATGGGATCAAAAAGTTTGAGAAACTGTGGTCCAACTGGTCATAGTTTTGTGTTTGGTTAGACACACATTGAAGATCCGGCAATGTTTCTGGGGAAAACTGAATGAAGTTGCAGACATTGATCTTGTCCACATTCATTTCAAATGCTTTCACTACTTTTCTTGAGTTTAATTATTTTTATGGTAATAATTGTCCTGTAAAAAATAGTACTTTATCCATCGTTTAGCATTCTTTTATTAATATCAGCGACTGTTTCCTTACGAAGCATTCCTAGCTAGCGTTAGGTTTAATCGAATCTTGGGCATAATCCCAGTATATGAAGTAGATTCATAAAATTAGGGGTGTAATGCGTAGATTATAAAATTGTAAGTGAAATAGTTATGCCCAATAAATCGGTGGTGAGTTTCTTCCTGTTTTTAATTAAAAGAAACGATAATTTTCATTTCTGTTATTATTATTTTAAAATGATGATAGCAATTTTATTTCACCCAACTTTGATTTCGCTGGATTTTTATTTAATTTTAATTTTCGGAATGTTTAGATCTTAAGATTACCTAACTTATTATTATTATTTTGTTCTTTTGGTATCAGGATAAAGTTCTATATTAATGAGATTAACCCACATTTATAACAAAATCTTACATAAAGTAAATGAAATAAAAATTGGAATGAATTTGGGTATAATTTTTTTATACGTTATTATTGTATAATAAAACAAATTCTCTATTAACAAGAGTTTCAATTTGACCTGGTTGTATTATTTTAATGAAGAAGACTAACAAAATTTTATTTCTTGATGTATATTATCATTTTTATCCTATCACTCAAAAGAAACTTATTATAAAAGCTAAGGATGAACCCCAGATTATCGTAAGAGTTTCAAAGACCTCTATAATTTCCTGGTGCCGGAATTCAGTTCATTAAACATGTTTTCAATGTTTTCTTATTCTTGTTCTGAGGTTCTATTACTCATTAATTTTTAAATTTATTGCCATTTTTTTAAATAATTATATTCATGTGTTAATTTTTTCATCCAATTTCATTTTTACAACATTAACTTCCCACATTTTGACGGATTAGGTGCCAGAGCAGTTAGAGGCAATGCCCGCAAAGTTAAGAACTTTTGAGGTACTAGGTTTGATTCCCGGTTTAGACCTTGGATTTTATTTAATGGTTATAATGAGAATTCAATAGATAAGTATGTTTGTTAGTGGCCACCGTCCACGATATCTAATTAGATCAGTTGAAAGTTCTTAAATCCTGCCTGAAACAAATAGGCATGCTACTTTTATTTTTTTATTCTGTTAGACTACAACCTTCAAGTCTAGGGAACAGAAAATTTGGAAAAGAATATAAAAATAAATTTTACTCAAGGTAATCTCATGTAAGTGAAGTTCTGAGTTAAGTTGTGGTAGCAAAATATAAACAAAGAAGTATCTGCTTAAACAATTCAACCAAAAAAACTCACTTGAGATGGAACTTTAAGACGTTCCACTAATTGCTAAATCGGCTAAATGGAGGAAGTTATATCAGTACTCAGCGAGTGACAGTCAGATTGTTTAACCAAGAAAGTTCCATAGATTAGTTAGACTGTACAATAAGGCTTTTCAAATAAAATTTTGTGAGAGTAAATCAGAGGAATTCTCTAAAAGTGAAAAATTACACAGATTCTTAAATGAAGTAGATCTATTGCAGACATATGTCTGCGGATATCCGTAAAGATATCTTTACGTAGAACAGGAAAAAAGGTAAAGGTACAACAATTACTAATATGGAAGAAAATTTGTGAATTTAGGCCAGTCCTAAACTAGGTGACATCGTAAAGCACCAGTTCTGTTTTGTCTCCTCTTAATATTATTATTTTTTTAATTAGAAATTAGAGCTAACCTATAACGAAATAACATTAAAAAGACTCACTAAAATCTTGCCAATTTTGAGTATCTGAAGCACTGTCTGGGACAGCTTGATCCTTGCTAATCTTTTCTCCACTCCCTTGGCACAGAGCCCTGTCCAGACTCCCTGTAAAAATTAAAAGAAATTTTATTCCGTTATGATTATAAATTGACAAATTATATTATTTATAAACATGACGAATGCCAGGAAATATGTATATTTATAAAAGAAACGCACAATTCAAGTGGTTGGCTATAGTAGTTTCTGTATTAAAGAAAATTGAATAAGAAAACGGATAGATCTGAAAAATTGACAGGAATAGAGGGGTGATTCTCCCTGTGCCTCTATTCCGGTTATTTAAAGCATTGTAATGATCGACTTACGATGGAAAGGTCGCCTAATTGAAAAAACTAATTGAACTGAATTCTCTTTTACTCTAACTACTCATGTAAGTATTTACTTGTTTGGTTTACCAACTATTTACTCAATCAGCTCGAACCGCTGTGGGAATGAGGAAAAAAGAATGATTGAGGGCGCTAATGGACTGTGGCAGTCGATGCATCGCACACTATTTGTTGTGCCATCCTCAATGTTTCCGTTTTATTGTTTTATACTTATTTATCTAAACATTAGCTACACTTCTTTATAAAACATAAACTATTTCTTTTCTTTCTTTTCCTTACAGCTTTATCAGAGGATAAATTCTGAAAAGTAAAAATTAGTTCCATTGTCGCTTTCTCTTTTTCAATATGGATTACATGTATGATGTTGAAGCGTTTATTATTTCAGCTTCAAAAAAGTACATATATTTTATTCAATTTGTAATAAAATAATTTCTTGATAGTAAATACGAGTATGTCATTCATACAAACATATATAATTAACAGGTAATGTACGGGCAGTGAATGTCTGGCTTGGTTTCAATGAAGGAATGACCTTTGGCTCCGTTTCAACATTTTTATCAATCTGGTGTAGATGACATACAAGTTTTATAAGATACAATTTATGTATATTCCATATTACTCCGTCTAAAACGTACATATAAAACTTTTATTAGAATTTACTTTCTTGTTTTTTTTTTTTTGCAAGAAAAATAATTTTATTCATCTTTGATATACGCGTGTATATTTGATACAAGTCCAAAAAAAGTTAGTTGATAACCTGAAATTTTCTGAATAAACCAATGTTTAATTGCTTGCTATTATTCAGAAATAGCTGAATTTATTTATTTATTTTTTTTAAACAAACAAAAAAAAGTTTTTGTGATCTATAAATAATAACCATATACTATTAATAAATATTTGTGTTTAATGGTCTCGTTATGAAACACTAACCACAAATTTAGGGCGCTATTTTCAAGCTAATTTTTTATTATAAGATTGTATAATAAAACTGTGCCGAAGGAGGGCTGGAGGTAGGTTCTATATTAAGTTTTCTTTCAGTATATTGTGTATTTTCTACAAATTATATCAGGTCTGTAAAACCCGCGGCCAGTTTTGTGACATCCCACATTTTTCTGCAGTCGAGAATCGAAATTGAATTAACATCTATTAAAAACTAGTTAATTGAATCATACTTTTTATGTAAAATTGAAAACTAAACAGGGTGTTCAGCATAAAACTACGGTAACTTCGGGAGGCGATTCTGGGCATCATTTTCAACAAAATATTCCATATAAACTATGGCTCGATTCGGCTTCGTTTTATAGATATTTTTAATTTTATGTTTTTTCAAGGTGTTACTACTTTTTAGCAAAAATTTGCCTGTATTTCTTAAACTATTAAGCAATTTTAATAAGCTCATTAGAAAGAAGGTTAAATTTCCTTTTAAATAAGCTAATTTGTATTCTAAAATAATGATATCAAGTACTTCACTTTGTGGCCCAAACATAAGAAATAGTAAGTTTCTAATTTTTTCCAAAAACTTTGACTTCATTTTTCTCAAAAATATTATGTGAGTAATATGTTTTTGGCTTATTCATTAGCTCTCCACAATCTCCTGTTCTCGGCTTATTCATTAGATCTTCACAACCTGTTAATTCGAAAAGTTTATTGAGTAGTTCAAGAAAATCTGTGATTTATTCACATTATTTGGCATATTGCTTTAATTAACTAAAGAATTACACACAGATCTAAACTCGATAAACTAAAATCCTTTCTTTCGAAATTGGTACCTAACACTCATTTAACATCATATTCATTTT
Organism: Rhodnius prolixus; assembly: GCF_049639745.1. Classification (NCBI taxonomy): domain Eukaryota; kingdom Metazoa; phylum Arthropoda; class Insecta; order Hemiptera; family Reduviidae; genus Rhodnius; species Rhodnius prolixus. Next base: position 22,996,818 of record NW_027411592.1, read on the forward strand.
TCTTCTTTTTATTTTATTTTATTGTATTATTTATAATGCAAATTTTATATTTTTGAATTTAGTTCCTTAATAAGTTAATTATTAAATTACACGTTTACAAAAAAATCGTTCTGGATTTGATGATTCTGATCAGTTATATTCTTATGGTAGGTGAATTCCTTTCATAATACCGACGCTGTTTTGAGGCCTACTTTTTTGCTATTAATTACAGATTTCTGCATCAATTTTTAAAATAACCCCAATTATTGTATGCCGTTCGAAAGGTGATCGTATGTAGATGTTTTTCCTGAATAGTGCACGGCTTTTTCATATAAAATGTTTTTGAGTAAAATGAAGTCAAAGTTTTTGGAAAAAATTAGAAACTTGCTATTTCTTATGTTTGGGCCACAATTTTAAATACTTAATATTATTATTTTGAAATATAAATTAGCTTATTTAAAAGGAAATTTAACCTTCTTTCTAATGAGCTTATTAAAATTGCTGTAGCTTTAAAGATCAGTTATATATCAAACTCTAACTCGATGTATTTATTTTCATATTTTATGAGTTAGATACATAATAATGTGCGCGTGTTTTTTATTTATTTGCTTTTCTTATTTTTATTTTAATGATTTTTACTGCTTTTCTTTGCCCACAGCTTGCTGTTAACAGCACAAACCATTATTATTAAATTTAATTTATTTTGTACAATAGCTTGTTTTTTCTTAATGAGCTATCAGAGCCTTAGGATACTGTTTAATGAGTACTTTTATATCTGCAAAAACTTACATATCGTCTTCACATAATTTGGCGTAACTCAAACAATTGCAATTCAAAGCTTCGCTTTAGTATGACCCTGAGATATTGTATGAGTTAACGAAAGTTTCATTATTTCAAGCATACTTCTCATACCAGTCTTGAGTCAAGCTTAGTCTAGAATTTTGAAGGGTAATGTTATTTTTGAAAAACTAATACAAACAAGGAAATTATCCAGATTAAAATTGAAGAGCGGACTTTTCTTGAAAATGTGTTTTAAATTAAAAGTAAAGGCTTTACAGATTTAGGAAAGAGTATTCAACTCTTCTAAAAAAAAATCTCGTTGAAGTCATTTTAAAGAAAGTTGCTAAAAACTGAAAGGACTTAATTAGGAAGCACCAGAATTTTTCAAATTGGGGGGTTTTGCTAATTATTTTATTTTGTAATACTATTTGAAAGTTAAAAAACAATGTACTGAGAAAACGCATTAAAAACTGAGAAACACATAAAAATCATTATATTCAGTAGTGTGTTTGTAGAAAATTGAAGGAAAATTATTGGAATCATTTTTCAAGAAAATGGTAAAAAAGAAAATATATATTGAATGAAACGCCATTACTTCTGGTTGACCAAACTTCCTCTAGTGGCATCTATACAAATATTAAATTTATGCTGCTCTGAGACTTTTATTTGTGAGGTATACTGATCACACAATACTGTGAGTGAGATTAACTTTTGAAAATAATATTTACTCACTTATCTGACCTCAAAACAAGGGGTAGAGAAGGTTCAAGAGAAATAAGCACAAAAATTTATTAAGACAATGAAATTGATTAAAATTGTTAAAGAATATCTGTTATATATTTTACTAGCGACAAAAGATAAACCATTACAGATTATTTTATTAACAGGCAACTAACTTTAACTTAATCGAAAAACCACAATGGAATATTTGATTACCAAAACAAGCTGACTCTCGTATGCAATCACCTCCCTAATAGGCATTTATCTAGCGAGGCTTGCTACAAACAATGTTTCCATTATAAGAAAGATGTATCTAATAGTTACGGTCCATTTAAACTTAAATGCTAGCAATTAAAACTGAATGTGGTCCGAACACTGTAGGAGTTGTGTACATTCGAGGAAGACATCAGTGTACACACTTATTAACAGGATAAGTTTTTTTTATTTTATTTTTTTCTTACCGAATAATGCTGCCTTTATCCACTGAGAATAATGCTATACTTGCAGCCTAAGTTTATTCAAATTAATACACTTGAGCTCTACTTTAAATGGGCTTTTCCTAACCATTTCTATTTTTCTAGAGCGCGAAACATCATCCATCACTCGTTTTTGAAGGAATCATCAATGTGTTTTTAGTTTGCCGAAAACCATTACACTAGGTTTTCTGGATGTAGCATCATATTTCATCACGTGCACACTAAACTTGGATAGGTTACTACAAGCATTTGAGATTAAATTTGATTCTTTCAACTATTGTAAGCTTTCTCTTGATGAGAGAAGTCTCGATAGCCTGAATAAAGCAGTTTTCTACACACACTGTATATCAAGATTTAATAAGATTTAATTTTTCTACTGAATATCAAGATTTAATTTGTTTCTCAGCTTCTAATGCGTTTTCTTAGTACATTGTTTTCAATTTTTATTTAGTATTTCAAATAATTGACAAAACCCAAATCTAAAAAATTCTGGTGCATCCTAATTAACTTCTTTCAGTTTTTAGAAACTTTCTCTAAAATGACTTCAAGTAGCCTGGATAAAGCAATTCAGCAGTATCAAATTTGCCGACTTCAACAAGTGCCATGATGAAGCTTACTATAAGAACCAGAAGATTCTTATTTTGTCCGGCACAATTGTCGGCGAAGATCTTCAACTTCTTGATGTGAGGGTCACATAAAATGTGAATCTCAATGTAACTGCTCAAAATACTAGTCACTACATTTTGGCTTTTGTCACCCTCTTCGTCATGATAACCATAACAGACCATGGAAGATACATTAACTGTCCGTTGTCTGCACACAGTTCCTGGACTGGTATAATGGTCATTAATGGAGTTCGAGCTCGTATCTCGACTCCTGCTGCGTTCTCATAAGAAATTCCACGAACCCTTGCATAGAGATCAACATTCACCACTCCCTTACCTTTTCTTTTGGACGAGTTGTACCTGAATCACTATCACTACTAGATATCGCAAAAGGCACTCATGATAAATAGAAAGAGAAAGAGAGACCTTCTTTATTAACGACAATCCGATTGCGACAGCTGGCAATTTGTAGAGAGGTTGATACATACGAGGGTCGTTTGAAAAGTCCGTGCAAAGTCAGAGAGATAGCACCACTGGCGCGTATCGAGGTTATGTTTAGTTAGTAGCATCTCTTGGAAGAACACACACCAAGTTTCAGCCAGATCGGTCTATTTCTTTGTGTTTGGCATTCGTTTGAATCGAGGAAGTCGAGTGATTTTCAAAAAATGGTCGAAAAAGAATTTCGTGTGTTGATTAAACACTACTTTATGAAAGGCAAAACGCCTCAGGAAACTAAAGAGAAGCTTGATAAACATTATGGTGACTCTGCACCTTCGATTAGAACAGTTTATAAGTGGTTTCAAAATTTTCGGAGTGGCCATATGGGCACAAGTGACGCTGAACGTTCTGGACGCCCTGTTGAGGTTACTACTCCAGAAATCATTGATAAAATCCATGATATGGTGATGGATGACAGAAGAGTGAAGGTGCGTGAGATTGCTAGTGCTGTGGGCATCTCGAATGAACGGGTACATAATATTTTGCATCAACATTTGGACATGACAAAGCTATCCGCAAGATGGGTGCCGCGATTGCTCACGCTTGACCAAAAACGAAATTGTGTGAAGTGTTGCAAGGACGGTTTGCAGCTGTTCCAGAAGAATCCGCAGGACTTTAAGCGTCGTTTCGTCTCTGTGGATGAAACATGGATACATCACTACAATCCAGAGACCAAAGAACAATCTAAACAATGGGTTACCAAGGGGGAATCTGCGCCAAAAAAGGCGAAGACCGTTCCTTCGGCCGGAAAGATGATGGCGACTGTCTTTTGGGATTCGCAAGGAATAATCCTCATCGACTATCTGGAAAAGGGTAAAACTATTACAGGTGCATATTATTCATCGTTATTGGACCGTTTGAAAACCGAGCTGCTAGAAAAACGCCCACGATTGGCCCACAAAAAAGTCCTTTTCCATCACGACAACGCACCAGCTCACACCTCTGCAGTTGTGGTCGCAAAATTAATGGAAATAGGGTTCCAACTCTTTTCACATCCCCCCTATTCTCCAGACTTGGCTCCCTCGGACTACTATTTGTTCATAAATATGAAGAAATGGCTGGCGGGAAAAAGATTTTATTCAAACGAGGAGGTGATTGCAGAAACGAATGGCTATTTTTCAGACTTGGACAAATCCTATTATTCGGAAGGGATCAACAAACTAGAGCAGCGTTGGACGAAGTGTATAAGCCTAAAAGGAGACTATGTTGAAAATAAAAAAGGTTTACCCCAAAAAATTAAGTAGTTTTTATTTTTGCAAGGACTTTTCAAACGACCCTCGTACACCAGCTGACACGAACTCTAACTGCTAGCGAGTACTAACTGCAGAAATGGGATTTCTGCTGCAAAAGTCCCATTTCTGCAGGTAAAGCAAATTAACTGGCCTCTCTTATTGTGCTTAGGAGAGACATATATGTCCAATTATTATTGAAAAGATGCGTGCAGGCGTGAAGAAAGCAAAGATATGGAAAAGTGGGTTTTTAAAATTCTGTTAGAATTTCCTTTTTTGCTGGTAGCAGTTTACATATGTAGATTTAAATTAAATTTTTATCATGTAAAAAATTAAATCGTTCAATACCTTATTGTTAGCCAAATTGATAATACATGCTGTAACTTCATATTCAGGAGTTCCTTAAATAGCTATTTAACGATTTGCAGTTTTTAAATAAGCATTTACTCCTAGCATTTATCTAAAGTCTAACATATTCTCTTTCCCAAATCAACAACCTTTAATTTTGAAATTTCTTTCAAAATCAAGACTTTAGAAATGCTAGAGACCAGACTGTTTTAATTATAAACATTTTGGTATGGGAGAAAGCTATTTAGAAACTCATGTCAAAGTAAGTATAGTTAATATAATATCCCAATTCCAAACTTCAAGTTTGAAGTATGTTAAGTTATGGTCAGACGTAGGTGGAATTTCATATACTTTAAAAGCAAAAAATGAAACCTCCATAACTATCCTACATAACCTAATTCATTGCAACATTTTTTCTGGTCAGTCTAACAATAAAATTATTGTACAATTCTAAATTATTACAAGAGAAAAAAAAAACGTTTCAGATATTAAATTCAAATGAAACTTGTCTGCTTTTGATGTAAATCTATACAAATAGATGCAATTTAAAATTATTTAAAAGGTCACTAAAAATATGGAATATGTACATATGTAAATGTTTTTCATTCAACCAGTTCTATGTTATAATACATACACTGGGCCAAAAAAGTCTGTGAACACTAACCTAAATTTTATTACTTTTATTATTATCTTATTAGAAACTTCTTTTATTTTCAAATGAAATATACTATTCGATAGACAGAAACCAGAGTTTTTCATTTTATATTCAATCTTTTATTTTTGTTCAGCAGGAATAACACAATTAAATGTTTAACAAAACAACACCCCAAACGAATGCAAAAAAAGTCTGTGAACAGCTGTATAAATATGTAAAAACATTAAGATAACAAACAGAAAAACGATTGAATAAAGTTTCAAAGTTCTCTATTGTATTGTAGAAACCACTACAGTCAGTTTTGTGAATAAATAATCTAATTAGTACATATTTAACCACTAATATGGAAGTTCCCAGACCAATTCGAGAACTTATTGTGACGTTGCGAAATGAAAGAAAAAGTATTCGAGAAATAGGGAAGATAGTTCAAAAAAACCCTTCAACGGTGCATAATATAATTAAAAAGTACGGAAATGTGATTAGTAGGCCACGCAGTGGACGGCCACCAAAACTTAATTCCTTTCATAAACTGCAAATTCTGAAGTCTGTTCGAGAAGAACCCAGGACAAGCGCTCAAAAAATCAGTCAAGAATTATCAAGTGGTTATGTGTAAGCGTAACACCACAGACAATTAGAAATAAATTACATGAATACGATTATTGCGGTCGAGTCCCGAGGAAAAAACCTTTAATCAATAAAATAAATAGTAACCGCCGATTGGATTTCGCGAAAGAATATGTTTCTAAGCTTTCTAGTTTCTGGGAAACCGTAATCTTTTCAGATGAGTCGAAATTCAATGTATGTGGGTCTGATTGACGACAAAAAGTGTGGCGAAAAAGAAATGAAGCTATGAAAATGAAAAATATGAAGCCTACTTTTAAGCATGGGGGAGGCAACATTCTGGTGTGGGGTGCATGAGTGCTAAAGGAGTGGGCAAGTTAGATCTAATTAATGGTATGATGGACCAATATGTGTATGTGGATATATTAAGACGCAATTTAAAAGAAAATTCAAAAAAATTAGGGTTGGAGGGAACGTTTGTCTTCCAACAAGACAATGACCCGAAACATACCGCACTAAAAACTCGGGAATGGCTTTTAAATAATACACTCTGGCGCCTAAACACCCCTCCACAATTGCCAGACCTTAACCCAATAGAACATTTGTGGGATGAAATCAGCCGCGAAATAAATAAACGAGGAATAAGAAACCGTGAACAACTAAAAAACGCTATTTTAGAAGAGTGGGATAAAATTCCAACATTGACGACCACAAAATTATTAGGATCGATGAAAGCTCGCTTGTTGGAAGTGATTAGGAACATAGGAGGTCCTACAAGTTTTTAAAATTTATAATTCACGTACAATGTGTAAGAATGATTTATTTCTGCAAAGTGTTCACAGACTTTTTTTGCATTCGTTTGGGGTGTTGTTTTGTTAAACATTTAATTGTGATATTCCTGTTGAACAAAAATAAAAGATTGAATATAAAATGAAAAATTCTGGTTTCTCTCTATCGAATAGTATATTTCATTTGAAAATAAAAGAAGTTTCTAATAAGATAATAATAAAAGTAATAAAATTTAGGTTAGTGTTCACAGACTTTTTTGGCCCAGTGTATATATTTTTCAACTGATTAACACATATTTTTTATTGGCAGATTTTAGTTCGCAATTTATGCAATGCAGATATTAGATTATTCTAATTAGATTAATTATCTAATTCTAATTAAATTAGATTAATAATTATTATATTTTACTAATTAGATTGATTAAAATGAATTGCTGAACTTCATTTAGTATAGGTACCAAAATGTGTAAAGCTCTTAGTGAGCTGGCCCATTTAATTTGTAATTTAATTAAAAAATAAAATTTATTATGCCATAATAAGGAAAAATGAATTACGGCATATTTAAGTAAATATTCGTAATTACACTACTTTTAAGAAAATAAAAACGACAATTGCTAAATAAAAAAGCAATTTATTTGTAGGAAAACCATAAAAGAGCGTTTTCTTATTACTACGCATAACTCGTATTTTGGTTTCATTTGAACTTCTCCTTTTTTTCTGTTAGAGGTTTTCCTTTTAAACCATATCCACTGTTTTTATTTTGTCTTTTGTTTCAAAGGTTCTTTTTGTTTTTTTTTTCTTTTTATTGTAATCTTTTTCCTACTCTCCTTTTCGGTTCCACTAACTCAATGACGAGAAGGTCACCTTAGCTTCACACCAACAAAATAAATGGCTCTCTCGCGGCGTTATATTTCATTGTTGAGTGCGACTTAACGCTCTTTGTAATCAGGTAACCATTTGCAACATCCCTTCAAAGCTACATCTCCTGCGCTCAACTTTCCCAAGCAAGATTATTGCTACTTGAATCACGTGTTAACTTGATCCTTTGCTCTTTAACACAAGTCGTAGTCATATGTTAGTGTGACGTTTACTTCTTCTTAAAATATAGAGGTGAACAAGAAATAAGTCTGTTGCTGATGATTCTTCTTAGGTTGCAAAAAAATAAGCTGATGTAACTTAAGTAAGAGATGATCTCTTCGCAACTTAGAATTCACCATCAAGTTTTTATACAGGTCATAAGGAGTTAAAGCGTAAAAATTAAAAATAAAAAGTTGAAATTATTTCCAATCTGGATGCAGATTTTGAGATCTCTTGAGCTCAATGATATGAGACCATAAAATTCAAAATTCCTCTCCCGGAAGCAGTACTTTAATACATAAATATTTTTTTTATTTTTGGAATGGCTTCCTTCTTTAAAATTTCAATTATATTCATCATTTTATATCTTATTTAAATTGGAACTACACTAGCGATTCTCTTGCGTTTAATTATGATCAGCAGAGAAAGAAGAGAATCACTTTATTAAACTAATAAATAAAGACAAAAATCAATGAGACTTTTTCGGTTGTATCGAGTCGATAAAAACCACACAGCGTATACATCTATCATAAAACAATTTACTATAAACATTTAATAAAAACAAACATTTTATTTTAGCATTACTTCTTTTATAACATTACAGATTTTCTTTAAAAAAATCGTAAATTCGTTTTTTAGCTATGGCTGATTGTGGCAAGGGAATCGATAATCTCCTCAATTTTAATAATAAATTATAGTCTATCGACCTCTTCGAAAAAATCCAGGGATATCGTTGCCCAAAGAACCTCGAAATCGCGCTCGACAAAGTCTCCTTTTACATGTGCATCTCAAATAGATGGTTTTAACTTTAGCATAAATGCAGCGCTTTTCACAGTCAGCTCTCTATGCTTTGAGTAGTTGGTTCTAACTACGCTGTTTAGGTACAATGTTTTTTTTAGAAGGGATTATGCCCGCGTATCTCGCAGAACCATAGTTGCCTCGTACACTTCCTCAAAGTACGTGTAAGTTATTTTATAGACGCCAAGAGTCTTCGTGATGGTATGATTCACCCTATGATGTCTTCTAGACAGACACAATGTGCATAATGTTTGGACAGTTTGCGAACACTTTCGACCTCTTGGCCACATCTGCGGCAGAGGGTAGGACAACTAAATAAAGCTTATTGGCGAATACAGGCTCACATTAGAAGAACGTAGATAAGAGTGTGGTCCCACTCAGAGTCAGAAGGTATTTTTGCTAAGGACTCTTCTCTTAATTTCTGGATGTTTTTAGCGGGATGTTTTGTCCTGCATATTCCCGAAACAAAGGAATCCACATATAGAGGCTGCAACCTCCAGGTCAAAAATCTTTTTAAACTGAGGATCCATCACTTATCACTCGGTACATATAAGAGCCGATCAGTACTGCTCAAACTTCTTTTCCAGGAATATTATTTTTGTACATTCCTAGGAGTAGATATTATGCCATCCACATATATATATGAAACGTTAGACAGCTAATATTCAGAGTTAGCAAGTCAGTAAATTCCAGAAAGAATTGTACAATATGCAAAATCTAGAACGTTATAAGAGTTAGTACAATATGAAAACGTTTTAAGAGTATTTTACGCCAGTTTTTTTTTTTATTTTAAGTTAGAACACAAAGTTAATCTTAGAAAGTTGATAGACCGAAGTAAATTTATTTTCTGAGTAAGTTATGTTTTCTCATTACTTACTCCACATAAATTCTTTATTTTTATTTCTGAAAAAGTTTTATTCTGCCTAATAAAGTAAGAGTATTTTAGTAATATTATAATCTGAACTTTTTTAATAAGAAGCCATTGTGGTTGCAATAACTTGGACCAATCTGTTATTTACAGAGAGTGTAATAAAGTAAATAATTGTTTATTACTTTTCCTTCTCTCCTACCTTATTTAGATAGAAAAAAAGTCTGTTGAAACATCCCCACAACTTTATCTTAAAAGAGATCTCGAAGATCAAACTTAATCACTTTTCTTAACTCCAAATTTTAAAACAGAATTAATTCTTACTGACATTAACTAGATTATAAAACCCAAAATCTAGAAAACCCCCAAGCAGAATTTGACAAAAATAAATTATCTAAATAACATTTGTTATTAGTTTATTTGTTATTATTACTTTGTTACTACAAAGTTTAGAGTGCAGGAATTTGTGAAAACAATAAATAAAGTTCACAGAAGTAACTAATCTATTCAGTAAGAAGTTACTTTCAGTTGATAAATATTCTTCAAATTTGGAATTACAGCAACTTTATCGCTACTTTTTGTGGTGAAATGCTACATTATATACTTCTCTTTATTCAAGGGAATCTCAAAACGCCTATTTTCGGTTAAAACTGAATTTCGAAAATCGCAATATTCACCTTTTGCAAAGAAAATAAAAATTCAAACATAGCCTGAAAAAAGGCAACGATAACTGTGGTAACTTTAGTAACCAAATGGAATAACAAAAAATATTTTCAAATTGCAGTATCTCCTCTATTTATTACAAAAACTTAAGCCGAGCGAATAACGGAAATTCATTTTCGTACAGTCCAGCGGAAAAGCGTTCTTTATCCTACAAACTTGGAAATATTCTTCTTTATTTCATGAACTTACTTTATTGCCCAAGTGAGAGAAGTATTAATTTCCCTCAGGCTAATCAATGTAATATATAAAGTTAGATTACTCTGTGTTGTATTTTACATTGGTCTGTTTAATTTGGTTTTTTATTTCTAAAGAAGTACACATTATGAAAAAAGCTTTAATCTGGGACTGCTGTTGAGTCATCAAGTGTAGTGCGAGACGGTAAATTAAGTGAAGTGTAAATCTCTACACCAAAGTCATTATTCTACCTCTGATGATGGACGAGATTCCGAAACTGATCAGAGATACAAATAAACAAGGATGCTACAATTGATAAAATTAAAGATGCATTGCGGACCTAACCACTTTTTTTTAAATAATATTTGCATCTGCGAGATAACGTTATGTGGTAATTCTCGTATTTGCTCTGCAACATTTTTTTTGAATGTTTCTTAAATGTGTTTTTCTCATTCTAGTTTTTCGGCAGTGATAGTGCAGAAATAATTTCTTATGTGGTTGTGAAACTCACCTTTGGCTCACATAATTTTTCCCAAACATAAGAAAATAATTAATTGCTGCATTAGTCACAAAAAAAGATATTCCAATTCTATTAACAGATAAAGGAATTTCATTTATTTTAAAAATTATGAATTTGTAAAAGTAAAACTATAAATAGATGTTGATTTTTTTAAGCCTTTAAGAGAAAACAATGAAAGAAATAAAGTCAAGAACGGACAAAGGTTTCAAAAATAAACAAATGTGTTTCTGCAGTTTAATAAAGGATAAGAATTATTAAAAAAAATGGAAGGTATTAGAGACTGGTATAAAAATTATTAGTAGTTTATAATTGGAATCAAGTTTTAAGTGTAATCTGAAAAAAATAACCGTTTGGCTAGATGATACAAGTCTCAAGGTGGGCTGACGTTATAATACACCTTCGCTTTTTGATGTTTTGGCTTAAATCCAAAATGTTGCCCAACCCCTTATCCGCTCTGCCCCATTTACAATATATATATATATATATATATATATATATATATATATAATGAGCGTACCTCTCATTCGGATGGAAGTTCCCCTTACGCACAGAGAGCCCCCAGCTAGTAGTAGGGTTACTCTGCTTCTTCCTGTCAGTAAACATACTTTATTGTCATACTTAACTGGAGAAGGAAGACACTATGTTTAACTAAATTATAAACATAGCGCTGATGAATTAGCCAACTAGCTAAAACAAGTTCAAAATCTATTTGTCAAATATTAAATAACAAAGTTATGTACTGAATTCTTATTTTATTTGTGAACTATTAAAATATAAACATAAATATTGGTTTTGTGACCATAAATTATTAAATCAGAGATTCAAAATTGGTGAGGAATCGGTCAAATAAAAACAACAACTCGTCTTTTTGCCAACTTTTCGACAAATATATTGTCTTCTTCAGGGCCTGGATATTACAAATACAAAGAATACAAACAATTTAGAGAATCAGTAATATAAAAATAAATAAATAAAATACAATACATTTTTTATAATTATTGAAACTTACGTGGCTATGCGGGTTGGTTGAGTACAAAAAACTAACGTTGGCAAAAAGACGAGTTGTTTTTATTTGACCGATTCCTCGCCAATTTTGAATCCTTAATTTAATCTTAAAATATATGTACATTTCTGCAACAAAAGCGCATAAACACAGTGCTTACGATACGGTTTACAAGATAAGAAATATGGTGTTAATAATTTGTACGACTTCTTCTTACTGAAATTAAATAAAAAATAAACTCAATGAGAGTAAACACACTAGAGGCTTAGAGATTACATATAATCTATAAATTATTTTAGTGAACAATGAATTTAAATCCGTTTAACTGGCGTCCTTTTGTTTATTTTATTTTTATAATTTTATAAACAAATTATTGTATTTTATTTATTTATTTTTATATTACTGATTCTCTAAATTGTTTGTATTCTTTGTATTTGTAATATACAGGCCCTGAAGAAGACAATATATTTGTCGAAAAGTTGGCAAACTCCTCCAAGCAATTAATTTGTAAAATTGTCGCAAAACATTAAAATAAAACGAAAAGATGATTTAATAAAATAATGGAAAAAAATTAGCAAGAAAATACTTATATATCCATGTGGAAATAGTTTTTAGAATGGTTTATGAAGAGTCTTTTTAAAATGCAGTTTTACAGTCCTTTGAATATGCAGTTTTACTCTTACTAGACTTACTGTACTTAAGGTACATTAAAAAATCATACATTTATGAAACCATACAATCAGAACTGCTATAGCTAGAAGTAGTACGAGTTTTAAATAGTTTTTATTATTTTAATTTCAGTTGCAAAATCGTTAAAATTTTATTAATCACTGTGTACACATAAATGAGAGTAGGAAACTTAACAACTTATTTCATGTTGGGACTAATAACATTATAGTTAGATCTGAATACAAGTCAAAGGGTGAAGTAAATTAGGTCAGATTATATTGTAGGCAACATTATACCACCCAATGCAAGCCGACCCTATTAATCTAATTTTTATTCACAATGCACGTGATGAGGAATTATTTGAGATTCAACATATTTCTATTACTTCTTCTTACAGATAAGGAAAATTTGTGACATCAAATTGATGGTTTCTAGTTTTTACCATTAATATTCACATTTGAGGTTTCTTCAGTCAAAAAAGTCGATTGACTATGTCAATGAATACGAATCAACCAATGTTTAACTTGGACATTTTAAAAATAACGAAATTATCACTTAAGGCCAACTTAAAATGTCCTTGTACAATCGTATGAAAATCGCCAATCTGCTAAATTGTAATAAAAGTATGAGTTTTTGTCTGATTTACTTTAGTGAACATAAACATTCACAAATCGATTCTTTAAAGTATAATCCACTTAATTACAGCATTCAAATCCTTTTTTTGATGCTACGAAGTTTCCTTGGAGGCAAAGAATTCACCTCTATTTACCATAATAAATTTTTTATCCAACAAAAAGCGCGCCTAGGATCGCAGTTAGTGGCAGTCCAAAGAAACAGGGTGAGGAAACGTTCAGACTCTAGTTAATTCATTTTAAATTCTAGATTTGACAAAAACTAACCCAAAAACCTATTCTGCAAAGTTACACTTTTGGTCTACTGATTTTTTTCAAATTTAGAGTTTTTGTTTGGTGCATGATTCTTATTAATAATATGCAGGTGGCAAGGGCCTGTACAGAAGTCGCCCTTAACCCCTCAACCCATGAGTGCCCTTAATCTAAATTCCATAAAAAAAGCGTTTAAACTAAAAATTATAATAATGATATTTGTGATTACTGTATTTAAAGAATATCGTTGGAACCGAACTAACATATCAGTTCTTTAAAGTTACGATCTAAGTTGGTATGTTATTTATATCACATAAGATGTACCAATATGTTATATACTAACATAATTCATTAATTAAGTACATGAACCATATGTACATAATAATTCACACTATATATTTGTAATGTATAATATATAAGTTGGTATGTAGATGTAATGCCTTTATTTCATATTATTTAAATATGCTCGAAATGAAATTTATAATGTTCCGTTTGAAGTAGATTATGTGAACCTTTCAAAAGAGTAAACCAATTTATTTCAAGCAAATATAGTTACCCTAGAGTTCATCTCCTATAATCTAAAGCCTTCAAGTAGAATTGAATTTTTGATTAAACTACAATTGAATGAAAGTCGCATATAAGAAATGTTACATTTACCTGTCCAGTAATGTAATGGAAACTGAGAAGGTAAAATCAGACAAACCTTGTCACTTTACTTGGCTGACAACCGGAAAAGTTCTGAACATTCGATATCATTATGTAGGTGTTCAAAAGTGAATGCTGTTCAGCAGCAGTAAGCTGAGGCTACCGTAATCAGTTGTCACTTGTTCTAAACTAGAACGACAACTGATTACTCTCACAGTGGCTGTCTCTTGCCAAAGTTAACAAAGTACAAGTAAATAAATTTTAATGTTGCAAACATTGGTTTTTATTTTTCAGCGGATTTACTCAGTCGATTTTAAGCAAAAAAAATAACACCTCAAATCTTTGTAATCGAATTTTCAATAATGTTCATAAAGTGCCTCCTATTCAATTTGAATCCATAGCTGTAGTTCAGCTGGGTTTTAGTCCTTTTGGAACGCTAATCGCAAAAAGCTTAGGTGATCCAAGTCTCTAAGAATTTGATGTTTTGTGTTCTACACTCGATTCAATTGTGCTCTGGGCTGTACAAGGGTTTGGTTAGCGTTAAGCTTCGTTCCTCTACACAAATAGTATAATAACATCCATCAGAAGTACTTCCACAAGCAACTAACAGGTAGATATTGTCTGTTAATAAATCTTAGGTTTTATTAAAGTAAAGAACGAATACAAAATATATAAAGATGACAGGTCAATTAAAGCTAGCTGCTTACACAGCAGTGTTTATTGTATTTATTGCTTAAAGACCCTTACTCTACAAAAACATGAAATGCAAATGTGGCAGGTGAGAATTGGGACAATTAAAAAAAAATAATAATCTAAATATCTTGGAAAGGGAAGTATGAAAGAGCTTTGTCCCGACGAACGAAGGAAATACTTGGAGGTTACGATCTAATATTTGCGTTTAACCAATTATGGGTTTACCAAGGTTTATGGGGTTGAACCCATCCCCCCAAAAAATATATTCCATAAATATTCTCCAATATACTACAAAAATAATAATAATAATTGTAACGTAGACTTCATTATTTAGGAGTTGCCGACTCTAAGACAAGAATAAATGGCTTTGCAGAAATATGATTCCATGTATTGTCTGCGTAGTGCGTGCTCCATAAAATTGTCTTCTCTAAAAATTAGACGTGAAATTGTATTTTACACAACCTGCAGAGCCTCGTCAAGGGACCATACGATGGCGCGAATCCAGTCATGATAAAGTAAGCTCCTACAGAAGACAAATAATGAACGTTTTCGCCTTTTGCTAAATCCTGAGATTTTCATTCATCACTGCTACATGTGTTGCCACGCTTTGTTGTCTGAATTATTGCAGCATTTTGCTTTGCCTTAAATGGCCCTTGCCTTTTGAGAGTTGAAACGAATATAATATTAAAATAAACTAAAGAAGAAAACACATTAATTGATAGAAACGAAGATAAGCCCTTTATTTTAAAGAGAATCTGGAAATCCTCTCTTTTACAGAGAAAAAAAGCAATACTTTTCAAACTTGGATGTTTTTCAATAGTGCGCTTTACCCCGCAGTTTTTGGCAATCAACCCTTGCATAACTAGTAAGGACAGTTTCTGTATAAACTTAGATATTTCGTCTTCATCTATTTTTTAGTTTTTTGAGCTAACATGAAAGAATAACTAAAAAAGAAATAAGTAAAGGTAACATAAAAACTCGTACCTTCTACGTTCAACACCACTAGCAGGCATTTCTCTTGTTTTGATACAAAGGTGCTGTTGGTACAGCCACCCCTTTTAAAGATCATTAATTGAGAAGTTTTTTAAGAGACTTGTAAAGCTTGTGAACATAGAGAGCATGGGATGAAGTTATTTGAAAATTATCACACTTTACGTTTAAGTTCTCAAAGATTCCCTCTCCAAAATCATGATAGGAAATTTAATGCTTTTTGTAATAGATATAATCAAATATGAAAAAAAACGGTAGGGAATAAAACCGTGGTTTATATGAACTTTCTTCTGTATTACAAATGAGATTAGAAGAATCACCTTATTTCTTGGCCATTTCAAAATGGTATACCCAGAAAAGTTGTGGCGATTATTTTAGGTTGAACAGTTTCAAGTTGCTGTTCTGTAAAGTAGCTGTTCAGAGGTCAAATGAACCCCTGAAACTAATAATAGGCCTTCACCCAACTTTATGTTGTCAAAGGGTCTAAAATGGATCTATTTACTTTATATCTATATTATATAATATTTACTTAAATATACAATCGCAATTTTATCGTACATTTACTACATGTAGGGAAAAAAATCGAGAATGTAGAAAATAAGTAAATAATAATGTGCTTACCACCTGAATATTCCGAAGTTATAAACAGAACGAGTGCACTCGATAGAATAGGTACCCAATAACTGCCCGTTCCTTTCGCGCCATTATAATTTATTTTCAATTTCTCTTGAGAAAGTATTGCTAATTTTCGAAATTGAGCTTTACCGGAAGGGGAAGTTACAGGATGTCTTCTGAAGAAGAAATATTTTAAGCGAATTACTTGTGAGAGTGTGAGTGAGATCAGAACGTTTGAAAAGCAACAGATCTTGGAAAGCTTGTGAGAAAGATTCTCGGTTAAGGCATTATTTCTCTTCCGTCACTATGGTTTTAGATCCATGAGCCGAAAGTGCGATTTGACTGATAGGTTTTTTTCATTTATCTTGATTGTCTGGAAAAGAGCACCAAAGATTTTCTTTCAGTTTTGTAAACTATCACTAAGATCAATCCACATTTATTTGAAACTTTTCCTCAGGAAAATTTGATTTGTAAGAGATCTCATAAAGTTCAACCATGAGCTTTTTTGTACTTCAAGTATACTACACATTATGTGTTATTTTATATTTTATTTTGTATATTCTATTCCACAGATTCTATTTTACATACAATATATTTTGTTCTATCCGCTTGTAACAAAACAAGTATAAAATACAAATTTGATAGAATACAAAGTTGAAGACAATCGAAGAGTTGGTTTCTATGTATCAACTTTTTTTAAAAGTGGCTCACACAATACAGAAACGTTTTTTTTTTTATAACTGAATAGTAGTCAAAGAAATTAGTATTCGCCGATTTGTTCAGGCGGCGCTTAACGCCTAACTACCAAATTAGCTGTTGTGTCGAAGGTGGAAGCACATTTTACTATTAATATTTTATAACAAAATAAAAACCAGCAACATGGCATTCTCTAAACGGATATGTGGATATCCCGCACTAAACATTCCCGAGCTCGTAACTTCTGCGAACCAGGTAAAAACGTTTTTTTTTAATGAATATTTATAAACTGAAACAGCTGGTGTGAACAGATCATATTAAACCACTTTCTCTTATTACAGTTTTATAGATTAAACATGGTTTAAACACTGAATTTTTAAAACATTCATTCTTGCTAATATTGCCAAGATTATGAAACTCAAAATTCAGCCGAAATGAGTTTAAGGCAATCTACTCCTATCAACCCTCAGAATGCCATAAAACAAATGTTTTCTCTCTACTTAAAAGTCATTAAATATTCTCTCTATTTAAGTCATTTAGTTCACAGAAGTTTCGATCAGAGCTCAGATAAGTACAAAAAAGTTCCACTAAGTCAAGTGGAATTTTTATCAAACACTGAAATTTAGCTAAAAATTTAATCCTTCTTTATCATACATGAGATATAGGACTTGCACATTATACTGAAATGGTACCTTAGACAGAAGCCTATCAACACCTCACCTGCCACAGAAGTGCTCTTTATCTCCTTTTTTTATAGTTTCGATTAAACTTTGTAGGTCAACATTATAAGTACAATGAATGAACAAAGTTTAAAGTAAATGGTGTTACCATTTTCAACAATATAAAAAAAAAAAGTAAGGAATAATGTCTCACAAAATATAGAAGTTGCTGAACAACTTTGGTTGAATCATTTTTGAAAATAAATCCAAAAAAAAAACAAAAATAAATCAGTTGTCATGGAAAAATGGATGTAAATTTTCAATATCGTTCTATTCCAGTACACCACATCCATTTTAATGGTTGAAAACTTTCAATATGTCAATTTTAACGAGATGATTAAAGTGTGTTTGTGGCATATTTGAAAGGCAAATTTAATGACTGCATAGAGTAATAGTTTACGATCGACTGAATCGAAATTTTGCATAGTTTAATGCAACCAACTCTGACGATATTGACAAAAGCTTTATTTTGATGGAGATCATAGCGTTTACAAATTGTTCCATTAAATTTAAATGATTTATCTCAAATTTATTTATTTCTAAATTGAATTTGTATGATTTTCTTAATGAATCTTACTTGTTCGAATTATTATTTAAATTTCTAGACAAACTTTGTGATGGAAAGTATTCATTGATTTTAAGAGAAGCAGTAGCTTAGTAAGACACAATGTTAACAGTAAAATAATTCTATTATTAGGTAACATTTATCTTGGAAATGTTACATTATTAGCGTTTCATATTGCATTTGAACCTTTGATAAATTAAGTTACTTACTCATCTTTGTTCATGGAAACCCTTTGGGGGTTTAAATTACAATCCTTTATTTGAGAAGAAAAATGGAATTTAAGAATAAATGATACAGAGTGATAATGTAATGTTTTCTGCAATAAAGGAGTTTCATTTCAATTTATGAAACCGTATTTTTTCTTTGAAACTGTCAAAAAGGATTTATTAATGATGTTACTTCGTTCCTATTTTTATCAGAGACTTTTACAGCTGACTGTAGTTGGATAATTGAAGATCATCTTTGCAGTGTGTTACATGCCCTGCCGACCATGGCTGTGTTTAATGTCATCTCAAGTATAAATCAAAAAATTGTAATGGAGCATGTAATGAATTTGTTGTAGATATTTTCATTCACAATCATTAACCGTACACGCCTTTCGCGCCCTGCTAGTCTCAGAGAAGATAATAGATTTTTGCTGCATAAAAATATTTGAATAGAACATTTAGTTTATTGTTGAAAATGTTAATATTTAATGATATCCTTATTGAAGCATTGTTTTTCAGCAAAATTCTTTTGCATCGTGGTTTCAACTTACTTTTTAATTCTGATTCTAATTTTTAGTTTTTTAAGTCTGAATTACATCAGTTTCATTAACTTCTTCATTTATGTTTTCTTTATTCTTCATTGTCCACAGAATCATTTGAGTTTTCTAATCCACCGTATTATCTGAAATGGAAACTGATATAATAAATAGGTTCGGTCTTCTGTTACTATCATCGCTGTTAAATGGGTCCCCATCTGTATCTGTATCAGATAGTACGTGATTTATATTAAAATCTTGGTTGTCACCATTTTTTCTTGTTCCCATCTCGTAGCTGCTTTTTTTTTTTTTTTTTTTTGTTCAGCAAATGCCAAATATTTTCTTTTTTCTTACACGTTCTCAAAACTTCACTTGCTTAATTAACTAACTTATTATATGCAGATTGTAAACTTACAATTACATATTGCAACCAGGTGAGATATGCTACTGTAGGCCTACTGCAAAGAATTAGTTTATACATTTTAATTAAGTGCCACGAAGGAAATGTAATAGGAAATCATTTGAATAGTTCCAGAATAAACATAAAGAATTAAATTAAAAAATGTTTTTAAAAATTAAAAACATTGAAATCAGATGAGAATTACCTTTGTAGCTTGTATGTCATAAGGGTAGATTAACTTTACTTTTGCCGCACACGAATATAATAGTCCACTTGTCTCAGGAAGCACATGCCGCAGTCATCGTGTAACCCAGAGGAAGAGAAATCTACTTTCTAGTTTCAAGAATGATAATTGTCTATCGAACATAAGTAGTTGATGTAAGTGTAAAATAATTAGCTCAAGTGGTGTACAATGACTTAGTTCTAAAATATATGAAAAAGGTCCTAATTCCAAGATTATGCCGCTAGATTAGATTCTATGGGTGTTGACCAAAAAGCCTACGCCACAGCGCCTCAGAAAATCTATTTGGGCACCCACAATAGAATCAAAGCAGTTCTTCTAGTGCTTTATTTAACTAGATAGTAGTCTGTAAGTAGCTCTTAGGCAAACATGAAGCTGTGAGTTTTCCTTCTCCGAAGAGCATAGGGATTTCTCTTCCTCCTGGCAGAGCCTACACAGTTTCTACCATGCCCTTGCAGTGCAGGTATTTCTTAATTCTACAATAGTCCGTTAAGGGCCTACCATCATCCAAATGGACGTCCGGCATTCTTAAGTTTTATTGTATAGCTGTTAATAAACTATTCGCCAGCTTATAAGTGTGCTCTGCCTTTGGTTTTATTATTTCTAACTGTCTGCTTCATATAAAGCTAATCCTTCTTAATATTGATATTATCATTATTATTATATTATTTTGTTTTTTGATGCGATATTTATCAGCCGTTGGTTAAAATTGTTTTAATTCTTTTTTTGATTAATATTTGTAATTGCGTCAGCAAATTATTTACATGTATTGTGTACACTAGGCTCATTAAATGGTATAATAACTGTTATTTTCCACTAGAAGTACATACAGGTTTCCATAGCAGCAAGGGGTTGCGAGATAATGGGTTTTTTAGTTAATACTCAATTAATATTTAACTTTACGTAAAAATAAGCCTTTTGGGTTCGGTCTTTTTGTTGACTTCAAAAGGGCATTTGATTCTGTAAACCATGGGAAGCTTTGGTTTAAGCTGTCACAGATTGGTTAGTTAGATGGAATTAAGTTAGTTAGATTTCTTAGATATTTGTAAAATGTAGCCTCCTTTGCTTTTGCCGATGGTGCCTCTCCTTTCAAAGAATCGGGTGTTCTCAGGTGTGAGATGCTGAGTACACCTTGGATTTCGCTTTTTACATCTAATATTGCAGGTTTTTTGTTTTGTTTTAGTTGAATGTGGTGCGCAGGGTGTAAATATTAGCTCTGCTAACGACTTAACAATAATATGCCGACGATTTGTACATCTACGTTCTTCTTGGCTTCGTAAGTAGACTAACCATAGAATACTTATTAGATAATAATTGTAATGAAAACTTAGACAAATAAAATAAGACTGTAGTAGTACCTTCTAGGCGCCAGACAAAAGTTAGTTCCTAACATTGTTTAATGATTATTTAATTTTCGTAGAGAGTACTTTATCTCGGTGTTCTACTTATGCTTCAAGCCAATTTATTCTAACAGATAAGCATTTTTTACAAAATTCAGAGCTATTACCTTCTTTGTTTACAGATCATTAAGCAAGTCAGAAGTGAGCAACACCAAGTGTTCTTCGTAGGTAATATCTTTAAATTCTCGGTTGATCTTGTAAAGTTTTTCACTCAGAAACTACAATTTAGTTATAGCCTAAAGTTTTTCAGTTCCCTTAGCACAGTTTTGCTAGAATAATGGCTCATGGAATCATCAAGCGAAATATTAAAATCTAAATGCCAATCCTTGGGCGCAATTAGAATTGAATTATTGTTTTACGTAATTCTCGAGTCATTGTAGATAAGTTCCATTTTTTGGTTGAATGCGCATTATTATAACATTATATCATTATTATATTATATTATTATAACAACTAAATGTGCCTGGTAATACACAAAAAAGGTCAATAACTACATATTTGAACTGTTTTATCTGTTCTAAGTAAAATCGGTTATTTGGTTATACATAGGTTAGGTTTATATAAATTATGATTTTTTAATGGATAAAATAATAAACTAGCTTAATATATTTAATAAACAAACTTGTAATAATTTTATCTTCATAAATTTATAGACAAATTTCTGTTTTAAAGAAATCATTTAATCTGTTACCCCTTTTACAGAACAGTTCGTTTCAACATTGCTTTTTTTTATAGGATTTCTAAATTATTAAATACACCGGTCAAAAGTTCATGCCGAAAATAATACGCCGGTAAATGAGGCTCTGTTGGACCAATCGATTACAGTCAGAAAAGAAAGTTATCTTTCCCTAATTTATCTTCCTGTAGGCCATAAAAAATTTTTTTTTATGAATCGAAGTTCCCAACAAACTATACTCTTATGGAAATTAATTTGGCCTATATTTGAATTAAACTCTTTTTACTTGACATTTACATGTATTGGAACATCTGTATAAACTAAAATAAAATCCATAAAAATTAAATAAAATAAAATGTTAGAAAAACTATAGTGAACATTCACAGAAAATAAAATTAAACTCTTAGAAAATCTTCGAATTTCGAGTTTTTACTGACTACCATATAGATTTACTCTAATAAAATTTTGAGAGAAGCCTTCCTTAAAATCTATTTTCATAAAAAAAGATGGCCTTTTCTCGTTTAAAAGTCTTACACTTTCTCACAAGTGATTTTTTTGTTTCAAACTCGGTACTTTAGCATTATATTAATTTACCATTAATATTATAAAGGTGCTATAACCACACAAGTCTGTGGAATGGCACAATTATGGAGGCCTATACACCCTTTCACGAGGTCAGACTTAGGTGACACCTAAATTAAATATTTATCTTTATTATCTGTGATCATCAGATATGGTGGATTTATACATTGGACACAATTTTTTTTTATATATATATATACCATAAAATCAGGCTGTGAAAGAACATTTATTTATTTTAGAAATACTTTTGATTTTTTCTAGTTAAGTTCGTGAATAGGTGGCATTTTTTTTAGAGAAGGAATGGTTGTTAATACAGCGGTTTGCTAAGGTAAAAATCTGATAATTAACCAAATTCAATCACTGTAAGACCGAAAGTATTGTTTTGTATTTATAGGAAATTTTGGGTACCTAATGTCTAGAAACTTTAGAACGGAGTCAATTTTAAACTCCCCCCCCCCAAAAAAAAACACTTCTCCATTTACGGAGAAAGTCGCCGAATTACGTTTGCCTAGAAACGGTGGACACGCTAGAAGGGCTGGATAATCTGTCTTACTGTTGCATATAGTCTGAATATGAGACTTACAATCTGAACATAGTCTATTTTCCGAGATCAGAAACTTTGATCTTAGTTACGATTGAAATGTTATTTATATCCCCTACCTTGATTTGCAAGTTTATGCTGATTTGGCTGTCTGAAATATAGACATTATTTGTTTGTTTGTTTTTTTATTTTTATTTTGTGGAGAGTTGTTAGTAAATTGTTTTTTCGCTGAATTCATTTTTGTCTTCTTGTGTAATTGACCAAAGTCAGGGATATAGGATGTAGTACCTACTGAGTTTAATAGATTGTTATATGTTCTAAATGCAAACATACAACAAAAACCAAATACGAGAAGCAATGATTAAAAATACTTTTTACGAATTCCGCGATTCGAAACTTTCGAGAAAATATGTTTATTTGTAATATTTTATTAAAAAAGAAAACAGAACGAGGCAGATAATTCATAACTACCTTTAAAAGGAAGATCAGATTTATCAATTCGTTGGCAACAAAGTTGTCTTCTTTATCCTCAATATTTAGAAATTATTTTTATCGATAAGAAAATTCCATTCTCAGCCTATTAAATAATTTTAATTTAATTGAAAAGTTTTCCATAAGGTAAGAGAACGCTGTATGCTCCACGCCATTTTAAACTATAAAAAAAATGAATGTGTAACTTACGCATTGCAAGTGTTTGGATATTGCTTTAGTAAACGCAATTATCTCGGTCCCTGCACTGCACATATCCAATTTTTAGCTATGACTTACAAAAATTGATTGCTAGCTGGCAAATTCTGAAGTTTTTATAATATTATTTAAATTTATTTGAGAATTCTAATTTCTGATTTTTTTCGTCGCACCTAATACATACGTACATCCTGTGAACAACATTTGACACTAAAGGGAATCACATTAGAACTTTTAGGTTGCAATGAATTAAGGTTGGAACTCTCCCTCTTCAATCTACAATCAAAAGTAAAATGGTCCATATTTAATGCGATCTTTATGGACCTTTTGAGAAGAATATCTGGATAGATATTTACCAACCCCGCAGAAATAAACAAAGAAGTTAAAGCAGCTAAAAACAGTATCCAAAAGTTATACGACAATTAAAAATTGATTGTTTGTTTTTTAGACAACCGCCTAATCACTATTGGATATACAAACTCGGCTACCTTTTCTATGTTATATTCTTTTTTCAAAAAATTACTATTATGTAAATAAAGATACGTCATTTTAAAATATTAGATTAGATTCTAGCAGGGCGGCCTTAAAGGCCTACGCTACCTCGACCTAATGGATCTGTAGTAGCTCCCACTACTCTAGAGCTCGCCCTTCAGACCCGTCCGTCTAGTCACACTCTTAATTCTGTGGAGCGGCTCCTGGATAAAGCTCTCGGGCCTTGGTTTTTCCTTAGCCAGACAAGCCCCTCGCACTGACACAACACGTTGCAGTGCCGTTTCCTCCTCTTCCTGACAGAACCTACAAAGGCTATCGTCTGCCAGGCCTATGCAATGCATTTTGAGCCTGCAGAGGCCGGTTAATAGGCCTAAAATTTTAAAATATACTACACATTTAAAACAAAGAGGTGGTTTCGGTGTAGTGATTACGAGCGCCGCCTGGTAAGAGGGAGATCACAGTACGAGTTTCGCGTGCCGCTTCTTTTTACAAAGTAGAATATTTTAGCAGAAAAGCTTTCTTCCCTGTCCAAGGGCTAATTTAGCGGTTGGCCCCTGAAAAAAATTGACGCTTTTGATACAAATGTACTTCTAAACTAAAAGAAATTAATTTTTCAATTTAACATTTAAAATCAGAAAATATATGCTATATACATACACCATACAAGGGGGCTAGTTAGCTCAGTGGTTAGTTTACTGGATCCCGCACTCGAACCTAGCTACTGGCCAACAAATTTTCCCTTACTTAGAATTTCTTACAGCTCACTATCACTGTCTAGAACGGAAGAACACTGTCTAGAAAGCAGTAGTGCATTGAAAAGGCACTGGACGCCAATGTCCACAAATGTTAAATAAATACAATAAAATATTTATGTATGGAAAGCCTCCTCAAACGAGTATGTAATTAATTAAATTTGGTTTTCTATAATTTGACTATTATTATCAATAATGTTTACATTTCTTAATTAAAATGAAATATTCTAAATAAAATCCTAACGCTGTGGACTTAAGAATGCATTACGTCTTTTGATTTTAAGAAACGTCTATCCAAACGTCAACGCTTCTCATATATGCATATATTTAAAGGCAAAACAGCGTATGTTTATTTTATGAGGCCAAAATGCTTAAAAGAGAACCAGACAAACTAGAAACAGCTGTTTCTCTATAAATACAATCACTTCAGTCTGGGGGGGTGTTATTCGTTTATGTTTAAAACAGGGGAGAAAAGCTGTAAAAAAAAGGTAAAGTTTTAAAATCTTATAGAAGACATAATTACTTAAAATAACGCTATAAGTTAAATCAATGCAAAACATAATTTACCTCAGAGACGGAGAATGAAAACAATAATAAATATGTATACACACACATACTACATTTATCTACATTATGTATAATACATACATTTTTTTATTTCTTCTACTTTATAAGAGTTCAAGATCTAAGTTTGAAGAATCAACTAATAATAAATTGAAAGATAATGATTAAAGTAAGTTTTTTTGAAGAGACATCTCTGGAGAAAATTTACTCACATTTGCTGGCTGATTTCCTGTCCGCCTTCCTTTTACTTGGTGACTCTTGTCTTCGCCTTAGAACTTTGAACATCTGATAGAGTAAAAATCACTTTTCAAAAAAACAAAAACAAAAACACGGACTAACTTTCCTAGTCGCTCTTTTTGAGCGTCAGTCGCATTCTAGTTAGTATCAAAGTCACTCCGAAAGCATAAGCCAGACTGAAGTTTTATATTTAGCGACTGACTTATTAATTCCCACATTGTTGCGCCCAAGTCTGAATGAGAGGCAGCACTTGTCAGCTAATTTAGTAAAGCGCGCTTCCGGTAGATATCACTAAAATACGGATTAAATTGTCTAAATAATTTCTAACATTGTCAGGCTCATTAAAATCTTAAATTTTTTGTTAATTACAATTCTTATTCCTTTAACACCCTATAAAAAATTTTAAACTCTATTTACAAAATTTATTGATAACTTATAACATCAAATAATATGACTGAAATTTTTACTGTTCTGATAATGTAAAACTTAATTTTACTTTTTGTATGCTGACTTTATCGTTTTGTACTTTACATTTTGACTATCTCCTTTATAATACAGTTATCATAACTCAATTCTTTGAGGTCAAGCATATACTTATACGTGCAGCTATATATAGAATTACGTTTTTGCACGTGTAACGCCGAAATGCATTTACTCAGATAAAGTCAATGAATACCATTTGATTCTTACAATTTTATCGATGCACATTCATTTTTAAAATTAAAAATCTAGCCTTTATTTGGAAAGTTCTTAATCACCTTCTAATTATACTGCCTGCAGAGATTGACGGGCTCGTATATGATATGGGTGGAACTTCTTGTTTTAGCGACCCTCTTATAACTGTTGTTACAAGAACATTCACATAAATTCACACAAGATTCATTAAACACACATGGTTCGTAGGGGGCTATGAATAACGTATGGCTTTGCCCTTCTCGATAGTCGAGCATAACAGTAATAGTAGTGCTCTGCACTCAGTTCTCCGAGGTTTGACTTCCTCTGGCCCCCTATACATTTATCTTCCTAGAAGCTCCCTGCATCTCCTATCATGATGGTTAGGGTGGTTTGTGAAACGAAAACATTGTCCGAAAGACAGCAGTACTTTGGACGCCATGAACTTCTGTCGTCGATGCGCCTTTTATTTAAATTTAAAAAAAGAAAAGAAAGAATCAGTATCAAACAGCAAAATATTAGAAATAGTAGTCATGTTTCCAAATTGGGAATTGTTTGATATCGTTTCAACGTATTTTATATTAAATTGTATTGTTTGTGACTGGCTTTAAAGCGACCCCGAAGTTCTATGTAGCTCTCTTTAAGTGTCATTGTCTTTTTTTTTTATACTTAGCACATGTATGTTTTCTGAAAGTCTCCACTAGCTCAAATTTTAAAAAAGTTCATATATAACTATCAATACCTCAATTGATCAATACATTTAAATAAATTCCTCTTGGTATCTATCATTTCTACGCCATCTACCGAGAAGACCTTCGTTAATCCTGGAAGGTACCGATGGTTTCCCCGATTTCATGGATGATTCATCTTTTTGGTGCAAATCAGGTAACCTATGTAAGCTGTCTGTATTTCTTTCGCACGTCGTTAGTAAAGATGTGAAGCTTCATCCCTTTTTAAGCATTTATCCACACTTTACAAAGTTTTACCCAAACAAACAGAGTTTGTAAGTAATCTAGAAATGTGTGGGCTGTTTGTTTTGTGCATGAAGTCCTTGAGTTTGAGTCCAATGGATTTGTTCATTCCGAATGAACCACGATGCTGCCAAGGCGATACGCAGTATTTTGTTTTAGGAAACCTGTAGCTCACAAATTATAGTCCTAAATAGATTCCATCCATACGGAGAAAGCGTGGGTCTAAGTAAAGATGTGAATTGTAGACTGTATCATTGCGGTAAGCCAAGATAATTTAAGCAATCATCTGTTATGTTCCTCTTTACGTTAATATTTTTTTTTTTTTTTTTTTTTTTTTTTTTTTTTTTGGCGCTTTTTGGCGCATCAACAGCTGAGGTTATTAGCGCCCGGAGCTTTTTCCAGTGCACTGCCGGCCTCCGGACAGTGTTCTCTCGTTACAGATAACATTGTCCATCACCGGACAGTGAGCTGTAAGAAGCTCCTAGGAAGAGAAAATCTAAGGGTCAGCTGCTGGATTCGAACCCGGGACCTCCGCGTGGGAGTCCAGTATGCTAACCTCATAGCTAATCCCTTCCCTCGTTAATATTGTTATTTTTGAATCTAATAAAGGGTCTGTGAAGAAAAAAGATTTTGAACTGAATCTTTAATCCAATTATGTTTTTTAGTCTACAATTGTGCAACAGGTCAGTTATTTTTTCCAATAATGTATGTGAGCTAAACTAGATTCAGAAAGTAATTTAAGGAGGAAAGTATCAACCATGAAATTTTAAGAACAGAGTTGTTGAATTTGGGGATAGTGTGGGTTTAATTGTAAATATGATAGGACTAAGGTAAAAAGTCCAGAGGGACCCCCGCCTTTATAACTCGTCGGGTATAAGTCGAATTTGATTTTAGAAACGTTCTATCCTTACGAATTCAGCTTGCCCTTAGATTTCCCTTCACTGAAAAAAGCTAACACGGCTCACAGGCCAATGATGGAAAGCGTTATCTGTAACAAGAGAACACTGACTGAACACCAATGATCTCAGATGTTGAGGCGCCTTAAATTTCCAAAATAAAAATGTGGGAATGTAATTTGAGAGTGAAAATCTCAAATTGAATGCTTTTGTCTTTAAGAATAGTAACAAGTAAAAATAATCGATTATTTTGCGTACTACTGGAGGTTGCAGTAAAATTGGCGGGGGCGGGACGGTGTGTTGTGTTGATGTCGGTGATCATCAATCGAACTGAGATCTAAATAATTCTTATTTTTATCCGTCAAAAGTCAAAACCAAGAGACCACGATGGCAAAGTCGTTCCCTGTGCTTCCTATGTAAGTATTTAAAATTCAAGAATAGTATGGCATTTCCTTGTATGCATCCTATTGAGGTAACTACTTTTTACAGTGAAACTACTACCCATTCAAAGAAAAAGATCATAAATTTACAAGGAAAAAAAATGATAGACACAAATGGAGGATTTCTTTTAGAGGATGATCCGCCGGCTCAGGTTAGTTTTCATAATACATATTTACTTTCAGAATAGGGTTGAATTTTAAGAAAGAAAGGAATTTCAAGAAAGAAGGACTGTAGTGTAAACTTCAATTTCTCCAAATATATGGTATCGTCTGTACTTCCATCCTGTTGTAATGTGTTTTAGAAAATTTTGCCAGAAGAAGATTTTACTCTAGAATCTAGAACCTGTCTCGAATGTGCAAAGGAGTTCATCTCATCTTATTTACTCACCCATTTTGATTATCCAGTCTGTGATGGCTGCAAGTTAGTTTATTATATTTATTAATGAAAAGTTAATATTTAATCATGTGTAAATTTTCTGAAGTATACGTATTCATATTATATAATTCAATGTACTCAAGGGACAGCGAGGAAAAACACAGTTTAATAACTAGAACCGAAGCAAAGTGTGAATATTTACTTAAGGATGTGGATTTAGACAAGCGAGAACCACCATTGAAATTTATAAACCGCAAAAATCCTCACAATTCCAACTGGGGCGAGATGAAACTATATTTACATTTGCAGGTAAATTATTCATTAAATTGATTTCTTTTTCACCTTGAACTGGCCTCCTTTGATTGCGACTTCGTTATTCAGTTTCTTCAAATAGTAAGCGATGGTTGCGTAGCCAGAAAAAAAGGCGTTTGTTTGTTTGAATTGATTTTAGCTCTAAAGTTAATTAAAAGTATCATTCAAAGAAGACTACTGTGTAGACTGTAGAGCTTACGTCAACATTGTCTTCTGACTTGTGTTTTTTTTTAATTGAAAGATATTGATGGAACGAAATTTCCTGTCAAAAATGTCTATAGAGTAGATGAAAAATTGTTCTAATAACTTTAATTTCGTAAAGAATTGTTATTAAAGTTCTGGATTACTCCTTTTTCTTTTATTTTCCTTTATTACAATACTCAATTTTTACTTTTCTTAGGATAAAGTGTTGCTTGAATATTAAATGATTTGAAAAAATACAAGTGATGCTTACATGAAGTTTGTAACTCTCAGTCGACTTTCTTGCTTTTAATTTCTTAGCACTTGTGCTCACATTTTTTACTTACAGGTGGAACAACGCGCTATTGAAGTGTGGGGATCTTTAGATAAAATCAAGGCTGCTTTGAACTCCAGGGAAGAGAAACGGGTCAAAACGAAGTCAAAAATGTATAATAAAAAATTGAAAGGTGAACCTAAAATAATTAAATTTCGGTACTTTTTCGTTAATTTGTTATATTAGGCAGGAAAATATATATGATGTGAAATGCATTCCATACCTACGTATTTTAATCTCTAAATATAATGATAATTTCCGAAATGTTTTGTTTCTGCTTTGTTATCTATTTAAATACATCTTTTAACTTACTTGTTTATTTTCAGCTCTACGCATGGCTGTTAGAAGTTCGTTGTACAATAAAACTTCAAGCAGCGGTACCCATGTGCATGAATATGGTGAGGAAAGCTACAACGAAGAAGAAGATAACTACTCGCGCACATGTGAAAAATGCGGTTTCGTTGAAATGTTTGAAAAGTTGTAAATAATATCTACTAAATTTGACTTTAATATAGACCATTCAAGAAATTTGACAAGATCATGTTATTTAGATTCGTAGTGTAGATTTAACCTGCAATAAGTGTGAATACTTCTACTAATACTAATCTGAATACTTAAGTGAAAGTTTACTGTATGAAATAAAACTATTCTTTACGATTGATCTTGTCAGAAGTAATAAATACTTTATTCTACTAAGTTCCTTTCTCATGTGTTATAAGATTGTAAATATTTCGTTTAAATTTATATTTTCTTATGTAATACTTTTTTTATATCAATCTGTCCACAATATTTTTTTCTAGTATACCATCTCTCTTTTCTTTTTTTTTTTAATGGTTGAACAGGATTCATTCTATTTCATGTTATTTTCTATTGATATTGATTACTTCTTGTAATATTGAAAATTCCTGTGAAATTTAATTTTCAAATTGTGATTAAGAGATTCTGTTATAGAACTAGGGTCTTTAATTTAGCAAAAGAGGAGATATGAATTCGATGTGATAAGAAAAATAATAATTTTAAAAATAGATATGTTTATTTGTAAAATACTTATATATATTTTAAAATTACATAGGGTATCTGCTTATTTTCAAAACCTCTCTTTAGTTGTTATCTGTTCACAAAACAATTACAATTACAAGCCAATTAGTTATTAAAAAGTAATCGTGATATTATGTGAAACCACTTGCTTCATGCGAATTATTTTAAGCACATTTCTTCTAAATCGCAACTAGCAGAGAAATGAGAACTCTTGTCATGACAGACTACATGCACCAACCTCAAATTTCTTGTTGTGAATAATAATTCGTATAAATAGGTAATATTTATACGACAATCACTGCTCACACTAATCAATTTTGTTACTGTTGGCAAAATAGTCCTGGATCTTTCAATTCTGTGGAATTTAACAAACTTTTTTTAGTGAAATTCAATATAAGCTAATTCTTATAGGTACGAATTTGATGTTAAAAAAATTTAAAAAAATCTTGTGCCAACACTGACAAGACTTTCACAATTTTAGTAATGATTTTTTTTGTATTTGGTAGTTGGACGTAAAAGCAGCCTAAAAAAAATGGGCATTACTTTACTTTATTTCTATCCTAAAAGGTATAGAAGTAAGTTTCCAAATTTAAATAGGTTGAGATAATTGACCACCTAACTCAATAAACTTTGTTTCTAAAGACTTCTTCACATAAATTCCAAATTTCAAGAAAATCGTGTTACATAAATTGCGGTAAAAGAAAATCATGTAAATGAAAAGTCGCAACAAATTTGTATAATAAGATAAAATACAGGGAATTTCAGATGACTGAGTAACTTACCTATGGTCTAAATTCCAAGTAGAGAAGATTATCCTATGATCTCTGCTCCTGTAGGGATTTATTTCGTGGCCTTTTCCTCCTTGATAGGTGCATCTGGATAATTAGGTATATTACTGTACAAACTATTCATTAGTTAAAACGAGGTCCATTTATAGAGAGAAAAAAAACATCGAATTTATTTAGACATTATCCTTTTCGAATCAATTTAATTTAAAGTAATCTTCAAAGTTTCTAATACAATTAAAACAAAAAACTTTGTTGCTATAGCAGAAGAGTGGCGGACAAAATTAACTAATTTTTTTTAGCTAAAAAATTTTCACTTCTATAAGAGGAATATCTTGTATTGGTTCAATAGATATAAATAACGACATACTTAACAGCATACCAAACTCCACTGCATTTAAAATCGCCTCTTGCATTGCAAAGAGCTTCTTTCTGGCCTCTTACAAAATATGTCCCACAGAATCTCTTTTTGGACAGAATTTGTTTTAATTTTTTTATTATATGTTCCAATGAACGTCTAGAAACATCATTTTTCTTATACTCCTCTGATGTTCTCCAATCTGATACTGATTTATAAAGGAAGTTCCTAATTCTATCTTGGCACCGCTTCTCCATAAATTCCTCCTTAGTTTCTGCATTACTATCAACACCTAAATCGTGAAAGAATCGTTACGAAAAGATAACGAGCAATTCCTTTAAGTGTAGTTCTACTTTAGAGCAACTACGGATTCAGATCAATTTATTACATTTTAATGCACTCTTTTTATTCCTGTATATCCAGAACAAATATCTTCAACAATAAACCTAATATTAGGATTAATGCATCATCAACAAAAATTAAAATCCAACGATTTGATTATCTTAATAATTGAATTTGTCAGTGTGACTAACTCCTTACTACTAATGAACGTCTTTCCTATATCATTTTTCAACTCTAAAGGCGCGTTAAATTTTTTATGAGTCGCGTCAAAAATTTTGGAAAACTATTGGAATTGTTTTTATTAGTAAATATTATTTTATTGGTAGAAAGATACTTCAACGGATATTTAGCAGCAAAAATATGACATCTACTGATTACTTTTATAGTGAATTTTTAAGATGATAGTCTCAAAAAAGAAGTCTAGTAGTAACCGACTTGATGTTTGCTCAAAAATAAGATTAGCTGAACTTTTATTCAAATTAAGAAAATTATTGCTGAAAATTGAAGAAAAAATTGATAAATTCATTGAAAATAAGCATCAACAAAGCCATTAAATATTTTCTTTGACTGAATTAGTGATTAATGATAATCAGTGTTACTCTTTGGTGGATAAACATTAATTTCTTTTCTGGACTTCATTATTTATTGAAATGAGCTTGTACAAACAATCTAAGCAAATCAATTTTGAATATAAAATAATTCTTGAATAATTTTGGACACTTCTGAAAACTACTATTAATTTAATTATTTAGTTTTATTGAAGTTACTTAACTTTTCCCCGTAAGGTAGGGGGAAGTGGATTAGCCACTTCTTCTGGGTACTTGGCGTCCCTGCAGGTATCCCAGCCTTGAACATGAGTAACATTATACAGACCCACAGTGCATAGTGGTAGTACACCTCCACTGTAATCCTTGCTTCTAACCCTCCTTTCATCCTGTCCTATCCCTTTCCTGACTCCCCGTATCCCTTCCCAAGCTGAGATGGGGACTCGTGTCGAAGCTGAATGCGTACAGGGCAGTGAAATATATGTGCAGTAACGATCACTATTAGGGCACTGAGCGAAACCCCATTGTAATGTAGCCTTCCTGTGGTAGTGGTCATCTGTCATAGGTGACCGTTGATCCCCCCCACTTCATGATAGAAGTAACGATTGCCAGAGGATGCCCTCAGGGGGGTCCTACCTCCGCTCCTGTGGTGCATGGTCGCAGACGACTAACTTGCAAGACCTTCGTGGTTCTCGGCCCTGGGCTACGCAGATATTTCTGTGGTGGTCAGCTTATTCACAGGGCATGGTAGGTTCACAACGCATCTGTTTAAGGTGGGGCTTATTAGCTCGGATCTGTTGTACAGATTGTCAGGAAGAGGAGGAAACGGCCTCTTACTCATTGTTCGATTGCGTTGAATCAAGTGATTGCACTATGTAACCTTTGGATCTCTGAGACCAAAGGTTATAGTAGCGCAAAAAGAACTAGTAGGGAAAGTCCTCAACCTCTTTAGCAGAGAAGGTTTCGTCTACTAGATCCTAAGGGGGAAGGCACAGTAAGCCTCTTTTGGTGCCATGGGGCACAGGTCCCGCCGCGCTATTTTAATCCTTACTAAACTTTTACTGTTTTAATTTATATTAAACGACTAACCAATGAACCAATCTGGATGATCTTTCTTTGTGCTAACCAAAGTCAAATCCAAATCATCATCGCATTCTTTTGCAAGTTCAGATAAAACTCGAACCTTAGCTTTTATATCTTCATCAAAAAAGTTAAGAATGGCATCGCCAGCCTTGAAAACATCCAGATTTACTAATTTTAATGCGTTATAGATAAGATCAGCACCTGAGTATAAACATGAATAATTTTTACAGACATGTAAATCAAAGATAATGCTACAAATTTAAACATAACACTTACTTGTAACCACTTTTTCACTTTCCGTAGCTAAGATAAGAATGGTTTGCTCTGCAATTGTGGAGAAATAATTTTCGTTGTCAATAACAGTTCCATCTTGAAGATACACATTGACATTTTCTACATCTAGCTAAACATAATCAAAACAAATTTTATAATATGGAATGCAATAGGTCTAGAAAGGTAGCGTTATTATAACCCAACTTTTTAAAAATCAATTTCATTAAAACATTTTTTACCCGATTTTGAATTTTAGCTCTAAAATTGAGGATTACATCAAAACCACTAAATAGAGGATGAATTTAAAAAACGAACTTCAATAGTAGCATTACCAAACCTATGTACTTTTGTTTAAAATTGCATAACAATACCGCAATACATACTGAAGCCCTTACTGTTTTATGATAAGAAGTAGCAAATGCAAATGTAAATCCCAATCAAGAGCTATGCTCTCAGCCTTCACTCAGAGAAATGAATTTGATTCACATATTAGTGTGCTCTCACAAATATGTAAAAAGCAAAAAAAGGCAAAACTTGATATATACATTTACAATTAATGACTAATATAATTTATTTAAATCACTAAATACCTGTGCCTCACTTACATAACATCAGGCAGTTTGTGTCACATATAGGAAACAAAGCTGGATGTGCGAACTCTATGAACGAAAAAGAACCAGATTTCCAAACTGGGGAGCTTGATACCTAATTTGGGACGTCAGGCATTTGGCGAGGACTTGCAGATGTTTTCGATCCCTTCCATCTGAGGATCTTTTGATCGGTGGAGGTTTTGAGCTGGAGAGGCACTTACTTAAGGCATCATGCGACTTCATCCAACTGGTCAAGACAAATGGCACACCTCCTAGTGACCCGCTGAATCCTAGTAGAAGAATCTAATCCCTCAATCCCAATCCCAGATTGCGTTGAGATCGCTATGATGACTCTAGCACATCATGTTGCAAAAACGACTAGTTTCCTACTTTTAACTCGGAGCTACCTTATCGAATAATTTTTTGAGACTCCTAAACCCAATGCTGTAAAGTTATCTTGCTTACTGTCATCCGTAACTTTGAATCCCTAAACAAATAAAATCTTTTCAATAAGATGGGACAATAAGCCTTTGTGGTTGTAGTGCCTTGGGTTTCGAAATCCAGTAATATAACTGGAAGCACGAAGATAGTTTTAAGAATCTTTGTATCCATTCTGTATCACCTAACTCCTTACTGAATTCACGGTATTTTTAGACGAACTTATGAGAGATCAATTCACTTGATTAAACGGATAGCAGTACTTACTTTTAGCTTGGAGCATCCTTTGCTTAATAACTCTTGGAGATTCCTACATCCAACGCCGTAAAGTTTACTTCGATTAGTATCAGTTACTTTAAATCCCTAAACAGAAAAAGTAAAAGCTTCCTCTTTATTTACAAAGTAAAACATTTCATTATTTTCAATTAAGGAACAAGTAACGCGCACTTGCAGTACCAAATCATTAATAATGCAGCTTACTTTAAGAGCATTGACACCCATTTTAAAAAAATAAATTCATGAAGTATCAATTTCATCACTTCATTTTAAAGTCTGGCAACGAGCTTTAGAAATTTCAGTTATTTTTTGTACCATTTCACTGCATTACAAATTTGAGCAGCGCAATAACCTAACCTTCCCACATTATTACACAAATCTTCCCCGTTGGCTCTAGCCATAGATGTTTTGGAGCTCAACAACCAAAATAGTGAACAAAAAAGACAAAATGACCAAGTCCCAAGTATATGTATACAAAAGTACTGCATAAAATAAAATTTTACAAATGAGTTTTAGTAGCATATTTTTGGCGACCCAAATAGAAAAAAAATCGCAATTTCTTGTTACGAAAATTCTTGACTCCGTTGACTGCAGACCTAATTCATTTCATTATACAGCAAATCTGTCTCCTTCCACCTATTTAATAAGATTCATTAAATTAATTACCAGAACCCCAAATTTAAAGAAAATACAAGAATCAATATTTTTTATGACAAAGGTTCTGTATTTTCAAAATGTTCTTACAAAAGGCTCCTCGACTTTCATTTAAATTTTAACGTGAATTCGTTTAAAAATGTACTAAAAAAAAATCCAGTTTTTTTAAACGTTTAATGCGAACTTCTTCTTTATATGGGGACACACATTTATACTTATTCAGACTTTTGCCTTCCGAAAGATTTCCCCGTTGAACAAAATTCCTAAACTAAAACTACTCAACATTCCTAGTCTGCAAAAATGTATTGCGCGCTCCTATTCGGAATTAGTCAGTATACTCCATATATTTTCTGAATTATTCCGATGAAGCGGTTCGCTTCTTAAGTGTTACTCCAGGATATACATATTATACCCCCAGTTTTTGGGTCTGGACCGCTGGTACATAGTTTGAAGTTAGCTACTTGGTTGCAATTTTTTTGTCATACTTTCCTAAATAGCTCCTAACCTGTGCCTAACTACACAGATAGGATTGGAAGAGGTCCTCAAATTGTGTCCACAATAGACGAATAGACCTCTAGGTCGAGATGGCGTTGTCTTTCTGGCCCCACGGAATATAATCTAATCTATCGGTCCTCGAGGACCTGTAGCCAGTGCTAAGTCCCTTCCAGTATTAACATATGCCGTTACATAAATTACATCACTTGAAATAATATATCTATATACACAATTATGGTCTGGGGAAACTGTAAGGATTACACAAAGAGTTGTGTTGTTAATAAGGGAATAGACTACCGAATAAGTGCAATCCCACATCAGACTCTTCTATAGCTATTGAGAGAACTGTAACATTCATTTAAGCTTAAGATTATAAATAGTACACTTAGATTCTTTGAACTTTCAGGAAAAACTTCAAGGAGATTATTATGCATTTTCTCCCTAATTTAAAACGTTTATATTATGACCCAAAGAAACTTTTTGCGAAATTCTTAAGATTCAAACTTTATATCAAAGCATGTAACACTTTTAAATGTATCTATAAAAAATAATACTGTTTTCTTAAAATGTCCCTGTTGATGAATAAAATAAATATACATTCATACCTTTAAATGATTTTAAAGTTAATTTTTTAAGAAATTATTGTATTTTCGAACCAACAAGTGAAAGAATGTTAGCCGGTGTTAAACACAAAACATAAACGTATCCTATTATTGAATATTGTCAGCAGAGCATGTCGAATGTATAAAGTGATATTATTAAGAAGGCAGTCGCGTAGATATGGTGCTTTTGACGCGATGGCCACTTTGAAAGTTCTGAATAAAAATGTAGTATATTTTGCGCAACAATTAAATGCCCTTCTCGATAATACCTCTTCTACAGTAAAATTCATATGCGTAGCTTCTTTTTTCATATATTTTCTGAGCTATTCCGACGAAGCGGTTCGCTTCTTAAGTGTTACTCCAGGATATATTATACCCCCTAGTTTTTGGGTCTGGACCGCTTTCACGTACTGTTTTCTTGAAATACATTTTTGGGAAGTGTGCGTGGACATTGTGACAATAGTACTATGTGGAAAGTTAATAGAGCCTCTATGGGGTCAAGCAGAAATGATAATTTTTTTTACAGTAGTGAACTTAGGTTGTGCGATACTTAGCTCTTTTTTTTATCTATTCCTGTACATGTGCACTTTCAACACGGACCTACTCTTTTTCGTTCATATTCATGGCTTGGCTGGTTATATTGCTGGTCTGTCTGTTGCTGTCAAGCAAGTGATGCCTGATCATATGATTGTGAAAACTCCTCTAGGAAAACTTACAAATCGTAACATTCCTTTGTGCATTGTATTACTGTCTTTGATACTATACTTAGGTGGATTATTAGAAGGCACAAATCCAACTATGTTCACTTCTGGAGTTCTAGTCAGTTGGACTTATTTAAGGTTCTATCAGCCTCACTCCAATGGTACCAGGGGTGATTTAGCTGATAACTTTACTTTTTCCAGGTAAATATTTAAAAATCTCTATTAGAGTTAAAATCAAATTATACAATATTTTACGCACTATTATCAAAAAATCATCTTTCAGTAATTAGCGAAAAGCATAGATTGAGGTGAGCTTTAGATAGATTGAATTTATCTAGATATTCTAACAAGATGTCAGTACTAATACTTCGTATTTATAGAAATCTCGATTGAATTTGATTTTTTATTTTTAAGGAAAGAAAAAAAAGTGGGGAATTATAACCCTTAAGATTCTATAGAGATATATATCTACAGTGATAATAGTTCTTTTGCCAACTGTGAAGAAGTCTTGACTAAATCGTCTGGTGGAGAGAAGCTGCCCCCTACTGATAACATTCTCGGTTAAATATTAGATGATAGTATTTTTGGAAAATGTTCTTGAGTGTTCTGTTTTATTGTAATAGGCTTAGGTTCTTTAAAAACAATTAACTGTTATCACCACAAAAAATGACACAAATACAAAAAAAAAGTACTTTGGTTGAATTGTCAATTGCATTAAAATTTGCTTTATTTAAAATATTTTTCCAAGAGATATGCTACTTAAGAAGATGATATGCTACTTTATAGCCCAAAAAGGTTTATAATTAATGAATGTGATGTCTGTTGTCTTTAAACATTGCTTTGTATTTTTTCCATGGAGTTGTAGGAAAATTAGAAAATTATAGTTATCTATAATGTATACCTTGTGTAATTCTGCTGCTTACCTTATTCTTGTTCATTCGAATGATTTTATGAAATTGACAATCCACATCACAATCTATGTTTCAATATAACGTTTGATTAACATTTTTTCGTAAGATAACAAATTTATTATGTTGCAACAGTTTCTTTCCCAACGTTCTGCAACCTCCTATCTCAGTCGTCTGCAACACGATATACAGTGCCCTAGTGAGACTGGGTCTGTGTCGCAAAACTGTAAGGAAGTTTGATATGTCTGCAGCGCCAACCGGAGTAACTGTGACTCTCCCAGGCAATGATTCCCATGACATGGAACGCAGAAGGTAGGGAAGTTTGAAGTATTTGCTACATAAATTTCGAGTATTTGCTCACATTTAGATGAATTTCTTTGTAACAAGCTTATTCTATTATTAAAAAAGTAAAACCAATCTTATAAAATATTGTTTTGTAAAAAAACATCTAATTAGTAGCTGAAAAGTAATTAGCGGAAAAACAATTTCTATTAATCATTTACCAAAACCGGTTAAAAACATGCCTACTATTTCTTATTGCACTCCTAGCTTTCAAACGGTTTCATTTTTGGGGGGCATTACCTTCTTTTTAATATTATGTTAGTATTATATTATGGAACTCCTGGGTAAAGCTTGTATACTTGGTTATTCAGTCGTCTGCTAGAACGCTATTTCATATTCTCACGTAAGACGTAATTTACATAATAATTCATCCTAATCATAGGCTAACCCCGGGAGGATTTTAGAGGTCAAAACCTCCCCCGAAATTGTATGAAATAATGAAAGTTTAGACTAATAAATTATTTAGGAATTCCATCTCTTCGATAAGATTGGTTTAATTCTGTTACATCTGTATAGAAACATAGTCCTTCAGTTGTCTAATAATTCTTTAATAAATTCTGTGAGATTGGCTGACTAGCCAATATTTGACTAGATATTTCACGGTGACTCCGGATTCATGGTACCTTCTAGATGGAGTACATCTCGAGTTTTTCTGTTTGATTAGATGTAAGATATGGAGAGGAACTCCTGGGTAAAGCTTGTAGACACGAGTTTTTCGTGCAGAACTCTCTACCATAACCGCCCTTTCTCAGTCAGGGGTGTAGTGCCGTTTATTCTTCTTTCTGTCAAAGGTGCAATGGCTATCTGTAGACAGGCCTTTCGAAGCATTTTTTACTCACTCTGCTGTTAGCCATCCGATGTCTCATTACTCTTATGCCTGACATTATATACAACTACTTATCAGATATCACTCCAGGCAATCTCACACTTCCTAACTCCGTAGAATTTGATAGCCAGTAGAGCCGCTTAGATTTTTAAGAAATACGACTCAAAACTTAATTATTGTTTTACTAATCTCTCTGAGCTTTAAATTAGGTTCTTTTTATCTCCATATGGTCAAGATCTTCGTCCATTCGCAGCCTATGTATCACGTATTGTCATGTTTGGTACAACCTTACCTTGTAGTGTCTGTTCGAAATGCTGTCCCTTCAAGATCTCACTCTAGAAACATCAACTAACTCCGTGAAAAACTTCCACTAACAGCAGGCTCTAATTTGGTTACGTACCCAATTCCTGATCATAAGTATAACAATCACAATTTTACTGAATTACATCGTCTTCTAATGTTTGAGTTCGATATAAATGACTGAAGTTGTCTATTTTGGCTTGTTTTTTTGTTTAAACTCGTCTAATCAGTGTATGCCTACTCTTATAGATGAGCTCGGTGGATTTTTTCTTGTAATCTAAATGCTGTTTAGTGCATTTAGAGCCCGAACAAGGCTGTCAGTGAGATAATTTTATGTTTTACACATTCATATCTGGGACTACTGGTTGGATTCCCTACTGGGCTTGTGCTTTAAAAAGACAACTCTGTATAAAAAGGGCTGTATGAGAAATGTTTTATAGTGCGTGAATTTTGAGATTGAGTAAGAAAACTCTATTCAATTCATGACGTCTTGGAAAGAAAGGGGTGTGAGGAGAATAGTTCCAGGATCTGTGATAACTGTAGAAGAGCTTAGGCTATTAAAACTGCACAGGTTTTTATTAACAATAAGGCGCGTCAAATCTGGTGTCATTAGCGCTCGGATCCTTCTTAAGCTAGCAGTGGCTCGCCTTCAGACACTGATCTCTTCTTACAGATACGACTCTCCAGCACCAGACATTGAGGTTTAATAAGCTCGTAGGAAGATTTTCACTAAATTTCCTTATAATTTCAGTTAGATTGGAGAAACAGGGGTCGGGTTCTATTCCCAAAAGCACTGCAACTGTAGAGGCTCACGGTTAATCTGAGTGGAAGCCAACTTCATTTAGAAAATATTAGTTTTCTGAAATCAAAAACCTTCAAAAATTTGAGAGAATGTTGAATGAATTTTTCATACCAGGTTTTTTGTAAAAAAAAAAAAAAAAAAAAAGGTTCAATTTTCATAATAAAGGTTTCTCTTTAATTCAGGCAGATTGCTTTGAAGGCCTTGAATGAACGACTTGGCAAAGCAACAATATCAAGTTCTAATAGTGGAGTCGACAAAGTTTCTTCATCTCGAGTACCAAAGGAAACCACTATAGTGATGCCTACCTCTGAAAACGGAAGCAGGAATTCGACGTCAGAAACAACATCGGCTATTACTCCTCTTCTCCCAAATCAGATACAGTTACAAGCTCAGGTACACCATGTTATAGATACATGAGTCAACGATCCCCTTTGTAAATAATTGTACATTTTACAAAATTGTAAATAGTGCTATAAATATATCACACAAAATGATTAGAGAATTGTATTTTCTTCTCTTTTGTATTTTCGGTTCCTTATAACTCGAAAAGAGCTGACATACGAAGTGGTATTATAATTATATAGAACTAGTCATAACTAAAAAAAATTGTGTTTCAGAATAGTACATGAAGAGCATTAGTCTGACTAATGTTTGCAACAAATTACCGTTTAGTTTTAAATTACTTAAGAAAACGAACATTTGAGCATATTATGCATTGTTTTGTGTTCTACAGTGTACCACTACATTCTAAAATATATGTACATTACACATATCTTTATCTAAATATATATTATAATGTAAATATTTTAACTGAATAATTTTTCTTATTAGATTTTTTCCTACATTTAGGATCCAACCTCCATTTTCTAGATCTGTATTGTTTTCTTTGATTTTTCTTAATGCATTGATTTTTTTTTTTTTCATCTAACGCAAATTTAAACATAGGTTTGAAGTAGTAGTTCAAGAATTGCCATCTTAAGAAAATGTCCAGTTAAAAAACAAGGATTGATAAAAAATGAATTAGTTTCTCCAATACAGTTTTTTTATTACAAAAAATCTACAAAGTTATATTTTAAATATAAAAAGCCCAAAATAGTAACTTTTGTACTTATAAATTCTTGGTCGCTTTTACTGCTAAACAAAAAATGCGCTGAACTTAATTTTTCAAATGGGAAGAGAAATTATTGTTTATTTTAATTTTATTTTGTATTTGTTTTAGCCAACTTTCGTACAAGGGCTTTGAAACATATTTAGTAAAAAAGATTATATTTAATTATTAAATATATTTAAGATGATGCATAACATATTTCATTTACGGCAGTCATACAATAAATGTACAGACAAACATATTAGAAAAGGCGACGCTTCATGCAGGGAATTTATATCAATTTGTACGATTAATATTTACATAAACATAACCTTTAAGTTCTTATTACGTTGGTGCGTCTACTCGGAGAAAGTAGTAGGTACAACTGTCAGAAATATCCTCTCTGATAAACGAATATACTTCAGTAGTTGCATGAACCGTACGAGTTTTTACGTGTGGTTGAAAAGTTTAAAAGAGGCCACAAAAACGTAAGCGACGAGCATCGCTCCGGACTTCTAGCATCATTATTTCGACCCCGGCGTTAACTCGTGCATCCAAGATCCACGGTATATTGACTGACGTATCCAAGAAGACCGACTACGTACATTTACACAAATTGCTAAAAAAATCTCGAGTATGCGTAGAAAATCAACGATGGCGGAGGAAATGCATGCTTCTTTAAGTCAACGGTCGAAATCATACGGCGCAACTGACGCTGGGATCTGTTGGCAGGTGGGTTAAGAACCTATCTTCCTAACAGCCCTGACCTTGGCCCTTCGGATTTTTATCTGTTTAGTCCAATGAAAGAAGCCCTGCGTGGAATCAAGTTCAACGGCAACAAAGAGGTAAAGAAAAAAGTATAAAACTGGCTTCGAGATCAAGGTAAAGAATTCTTTGCTGTGGGGATAAGAGACTCGAAGATGGGACAAGTGCGTAGAAGTTGGTGGGGATTACATAGAAAAAATAAACAAAAAATTTGTATTGATTTAATATACTATTTTTAATTAACAGCTATTTTTTTTTAATTATTAAATGACCCTCAGATATTTATTTTTTGTGTACATACTAGGCAAAAACACAAAAAAGT
Source organism: Rhodnius prolixus (assembly GCF_049639745.1). NCBI lineage: Eukaryota > Metazoa > Arthropoda > Insecta > Hemiptera > Reduviidae > Rhodnius > Rhodnius prolixus. The sequence continues at coordinate 23,040,123 of NW_027411592.1, forward strand.
GAGACTAAAATAAGCAATAATTACTCTTTCCTCTTGGATGAATCAGCAGTCACCAAATAAGATGAATACAACTTGTTTTTGTTTATAATTATCTGAACACATATTATTTTGGCCCTTTTTGTTTGTGAAAACGTTTTTAAAATTCACTGTGATATCACTGTTCAGCTGCTACACGCCATTCTTCAAAACTTAAAATTGTAATTGAAACAATATACTTAAAAAGCTTAATTGACAATGAATATTTGCAAGGATTTTTCATTCTTTGTTGGCCTACTACAAGGATCTAAAGTCAGTTGCATTTCCGAGAACTAATATGTGGGTTAGTGATTTCATATATTTAGACCTAAACATCAGAAATCTCTGAAAATGTACAACAGATTTGTACACTTTTTTAAGATAATGGTACGTTTTATAATGTCTCGCTTTTATTATAATTAACATTCTTCCGACCATTTGAAGGGTTAGTGTTTAACAATAAGAATGCCTTAAAATTTATGAATGAAATATGTTTTAATACAGTATTTAAAATTGAAAGAATGTTATAATTAATTAAATATAATAATATTGTATAATAAATATTGTTGAAATAATTATGACTTTTCACATTTTTACAAATAATCTTAAAATATAAATAACTTAACCTAACAATCCCAGCTCATGAAGAACAACACATGGCCGCCAGAAAGCGATGATTCCTTTTAATTTTGGCCTGCTTGTCAACATAACTAAGGCATGTGAGAATTTTGATAGAAAAAAAGAAATTACTTATGCTTTTTTTCCCCCTTAAGATGGAAGGAAACTCTCTCAAAATTAAAGATAGCTTAAGATTTATTGACATTTTTCCTAAAAGGAGTGTGTAATAATTATTACATTTCTGATTAAATAGTTAAGAGTTACGAGATACTTCTTGCAAATAAACATTGCCAATTTTTCGTCAAAAGAAATTTAAATAAGAAAAATAAGTTTAAAGTGTATTGATGAGCTAAATAAGCGTTCTTAAAAACTTATTTACTAATTAGTGCTAAGCAGCCTTAAAGAAATGTATAATGTGAACAAAAGTACCATACTGTTTCAAAAATAATACAAAATTGTGTTTCAGAATAGTACATGAAGAGCATTAGTCTGACTAATGTTTGCAACAAATTACCGTTTAGTTTTAAATTACTTAAGAAAACGAACATTTGAGCATATTATGCATTGTTTTGTGTTCTACAGTGTACCACTACATTCTAAAATATATGTACATTACACATATCTTTATCTAAATATATATTATAATGTAAATATTTTAACTGAATAATTTTTCTTATTAGATTTTTTCCTACATTTAGGATCCAACCTCCATTTTCTAGATCTGTATTGTTTTCTTTGATTTTTCTTAATGCATTGATTTTTTTTTTTTTCATCTAACGCAAATTTAAACATAGGTTTGAAGTAGTAGTTCAAGAATTGCCATCTTAAGAAAATGTCCAGTTAAAAAACAAGGATTGATAAAAAATGAATTAGTTTCTCCAATACAGTTTTTTTATTACAAAAAATCTACAAAGTTATATTTTAAATATAAAAAGCCCAAAATAGTAACTTTTGTACTTATAAATTCTTGGTCGCTTTTACTGCTAAACAAAAAATGCGCTGAACTTAATTTTTCAAATGGGAAGAGAAATTATTGTTTATTTTAATTTTATTTTGTATTTGTTTTAGCCAACTTTCGTACAAGGGCTTTGAAACATATTTAGTAAAAAAGATTATATTTAATTATTAAATATATTTAAGATGATGCATAACATATTTCATTTACGGCAGTCATACAATAAATGTACAGACAAACATATTAGAAAAGGCGACGCTTCATGCAGGGAATTTATATCAATTTGTACGATTAATATTTACATAAACATAACCTTTAAGTTCTTATTACGTTGGTGCGTCTACTCGGAGAAAGTAGTAGGTACAACTGTCAGAAATATCCTCTCTGATAAACGAATATACTTCAGTAGTTGCATGAACCGTACGAGTTTTTACGTGTGGTTGAAAAGTTTAAAAGAGGCCACAAAAACGTAAGCGACGAGCATCGCTCCGGACTTCTAGCATCATTATTTCGACCCCGGCGTTAACTCGTGCATCCAAGATCCACGGTATATTGACTGACGTATCCAAGAAGACCGACTACGTACATTTACACAAATTGCTAAAAAAATCTCGAGTATGCGTAGAAAATCAACGATGGCGGAGGAAATGCATGCTTCTTTAAGTCAACGGTCGAAATCATACGGCGCAACTGACGCTGGGATCTGTTGGCAGGTGGGTTAAGAACCTATCTTCCTAACAGCCCTGACCTTGGCCCTTCGGATTTTTATCTGTTTAGTCCAATGAAAGAAGCCCTGCGTGGAATCAAGTTCAACGGCAACAAAGAGGTAAAGAAAAAAGTATAAAACTGGCTTCGAGATCAAGGTAAAGAATTCTTTGCTGTGGGGATAAGAGACTCGAAGATGGGACAAGTGCGTAGAAGTTGGTGGGGATTACATAGAAAAAATAAACAAAAAATTTGTATTGATTTAATATACTATTTTTAATTAACAGCTATTTTTTTTTAATTATTAAATGACCCTCAGATATTTATTTTTTGTGTACATACTAGGCAAAAACACAAAAAAGTGAGACTAAAATAAGCAATAATTACTCTTTCCTCTTGGATGAATCAGCAGTCACCAAATAAGATGAATACAACTTGTTTTTGTTTATAATTATCTGAACACATATTATTTTGGCCCTTTTTGTTTGTGAAAACGTTTTTAAAATTCACTGTGATATCACTGTTCAGCTGCTACACGCCATTCTTCAAAACTTAAAATTGTAATTGAAACAATATACTTAAAAAGCTTAATTGACAATGAATATTTGCAAGGATTTTTCATTCTTTGTTGGCCTACTACAAGGATCTAAAGTCAGTTGCATTTCCGAGAACTAATATGTGGGTTAGTGATTTCATATATTTAGACCTAAACATCAGAAATCTCTGAAAATGTACAACAGATTTGTACACTTTTTTAAGATAATGGTACGTTTTATAATGTCTCGCTTTTATTATAATTAACATTCTTCCGACCATTTGAAGGGTTAGTGTTTAACAATAAGAATGCCTTAAAATTTATGAATGAAATATGTTTTAATACAGTATTTAAAATTGAAAGAATGTTATAATTAATTAAATATAATAATATTGTATAATAAATATTGTTGAAATAATTATGACTTTTCACATTTTTACAAATAATCTTAAAATATAAATAACTTAACCTAACAATCCCAGCTCATGAAGAACAACACATGGCCGCCAGAAAGCGATGATTCCTTTTAATTTTGGCCTGCTTGTCAACATAACTAAGGCATGTGAGAATTTTGATAGAAAAAAAGAAATTACTTATGCTTTTTTTCCCCCTTAAGATGGAAGGAAACTCTCTCAAAATTAAAGATAGCTTAAGATTTATTGACATTTTTCCTAAAAGGAGTGTGTAATAATTATTACATTTCTGATTAAATAGTTAAGAGTTACGAGATACTTCTTGCAAATAAACATTGCCAATTTTTCGTCAAAAGAAATTTAAATAAGAAAAATAAGTTTAAAGTGTATTGATGAGCTAAATAAGCGTTCTTAAAAACTTATTTACTAATTAGTGCTAAGCAGCCTTAAAGAAATGTATAATGTGAACAAAAGTACCATACTTTTGATATGGTAATCTGCAAACACAAGTAAAATGACCTTTAAAATAAAAAAATTATCATTAGCATTTAAATGAACAATATGCACTTATTTATTTACAAAAGCAAAAAATACGAACTACGAGATCAAAACAAAGCGATAATTACTAACGTAATGTTTACAAGTTAAACTGAGGAATAGAATTTCTTACATCTGCAAGATTGAACTTACCAGATAATTAATTATACGTTGTTTCTTCATTGAAACTACAAATTTAATCATTACATTTAAGTGATTATTCTTATTGATTATTCATTTGAAGAAATTACAAATCTCGAACATATAAACTAAAAATTAAGGAAGAGATTGGTGCATTAACACCTGATTAGAGTCCAGCCTGCCTGCCCATAGTTTTTTGCCAGGAGACTTTTCCCTCTGTCCGGTAATATACTATGTTGTTTAAAGCTAAAGAGAACACTTCCAGAGGCCGACAGTGATTTGAAAAAGTCTAAGGATGCCTAGACCTTAGATGTTAATGCGCCCTAAATTTAAGAAAAGAGAAAACTTATTCAATAAAATCAATTATCGTTGCCGCTATTGTGAAATAATTGTATTTTTAACTTGCGTTAAATGCTGCAGGATAAAATAAAAGATAACTCGATGGACATGACCCTGGTGAAGATTTAATAATAAATAAGAAGGCATGGAGAAAGGTTACTGTAATTCGATTAAACTTTTTAATTTGTAGTTGTATCCCTCTCAATTATCGGCGAAGGAAAAGTTTTTCAAATTACTACAAAAATTATTGATGTTAAAAGGGTTATAGGTCTAACCCTTTTTTCCATGTACGATATAATTCGTGTGTGGGGAATTCTTGTTATCTCACATGCGACTAGTAAGAAAAATAATATAATCGTGACAAATTTTCTATTATTTAATTTTGAAAATGAAGTGAGTGTATGTGAATACTCTGGGTTGGAAATTTGAAGCATTACAGGAAGTCTAAAATTTACCTTTCGTTTGGGTACTTGACGGAACTTATCGCTAAAAATGCCACATCCGGAAGTTCTATTTCTTTCATATTTTCGAATTTTTCTCAAAAATAGTTCTGAGATTTCCCAAATCTAAGCAAACATACTACTTTATTTAACTCAAATAAATTATTTAGTGAACAGAATATGGTCTCACAATGTTTTCTAGAAGTTTTAATGTACAAGTTTCTTCGAAATGATTAACAGTACTTTTGGTAACTAGTTTTAAATCATGGTAAATTTAAAGGGTTTACCTGAAACGCTTCGATTGACCTCAAGACATGAACTAAACCTTATCGTGATTCTTAATAAGTTGATCATTTCCAATTCTTTTTTTCCCCCACTATTTTCTGAAAAGGGTGCGGCAAAAAACATATCACTGAAGCACTTTGTGACTTTTTTAGTTGACTATAGAATCTCCCATTAAATACAAAAACCCCTTTAAAAATAAAATTGACACCAAAACGATAACAAAAAACAATAAATAAATAAAACGTTTTACTAAAAAATTAAAAATAGTAATAATAATATTTGGGACGAGAGAACACTGTCCGGAGGCCGGCAGTGCACTGGAAAAAGCTCCGGGCGCTAATGACCTCCGCTGTTGATGCGCCAAAAAAAAAAAAAAAAAAAAAAAAAAAAAAAAAAAAAAAAAAAAAATATTTGGGAGAGATAAATCTTATCCTCAATAGATTCCCTGCCAACCAAATCTCCTTCTGGAAGTTCTCACTTTAGCCCGTTTGTTTTTAGCACAAAATGGGACATGGCCTCTTCACCTTTCTCCGTGAAACTTTATTTACTTTTCTAAACTCGTTTTTTTTTTGTTACTTTCAAGGGAAAAAACCCTCAAATTTATTAAACCAGATTACCTGGGGGGGGGGGGGGCACCTCTTCGCCATAAAAAAACTCTTTCGATATAATAAATAAATAAGTAAAACGTAAAAAAGCTTTCGATCCCTATAAAATATATATTTTGCTACTAAAATATTGAAATCATAAAGTGAGTAGATTATTAAGTACACTGCCAGGAAAAAAATACTACTAACAATACAATAAAACTACGTGAATTAAATTATACTAAACAAGCATTTAAAATTCAAAATACCGTTATATAAAAAAAAATTAAAAACCTAATTGAGATGCTATTCATTCGAACAAACTGTTTGCATCAATACGATGTGAAGTTACTCCATAATTAACTTTCAGTTAATTTAAATATTTAAAAAGATACAAATTGCAAACAGAGGAAAAAAAGAAATTTAGGCCGCATAAAAATCTCAAATGTGTAAAACACAAGAATTGACTTAAACTTAAAATTCCATTTCTAACATGTTGCTCTCATCTTATTCAGAGACCAAATTATTTAAATGAAATTGTTATGTATAAAAAAAAAGAAGTTTTTTTGAATGTATGGAACATTTGTAACTCATTAATTAATAACTTTCTAATTTGAACTTCAAGTGAGCTGTAACTTCATTTTTATTATAATACATTTTTGACAAAATAACCACATTCAAAAAACTGTTTCATAATGACTATTTAAACAAAATATAGTCTCTAAGGCATTTCTTTCAGTTTGGAGGAATCCATATTTCAGCTATTATTGCATGTTCCTTTAAGAATCTAAACTAATACTTTTTCAATATAACAAATACGCCCATTATACTTTACAAATTTAATACATATTTATAGATTTTATGAAATACATTGCTTTATTTTGTAAAATCAAACGTTTTCCTATTAGTTCATTGAGAACTACATTAGAGAGTTACAGAACTAATGTATTAAAATTTTATAATCAACTTGTAATGAATTATTTGTATGAGCTAGAAACAGTAACAAAATTTGCTTGTATGTAACAATTAATTTCAAAGATCTTCGGCCTAATGAAAATTAGGAATGTGACTAAATTCTTACAAAACCCTATTTTCGAAATTTACAGGTTTATTTTATTTATAATACTGCAGTAATACGTATATATGCAAGAATTTTCAAATCGAAGAAGTCCAAGGGAAATAAGTAATTCTCTTTAAAGAAGTACTTGTTTTTACCATGAGACTAGAAACCATCACAGAAGAAACTATAAAGAGAAATACAAAAGTAAAAAAAAAAAAAAGACAAAAATAAAGCTGAAGAATTAATAATAAAAAAGGCGAAACTGAGAATCAAGTATACTTTGATTTGTACTTGTTCTTTTTTTTTTATCGTAGTACCGTTGACGAACAAAGCCGAATTAGCAACAAGTTCAAAAATTTTACTATTTTTAGGAGTTTCCATATGACTAGATTATCTAATTAATAATATTTTCTATTAATTCACACGGAACGTTAAAAGGGTACTGTAGCCTATTACTAAGTCACATAACACATAGAATTGAAAGACATTTTAAAAAATAGTTACATAAAATTAATGTTTTATTTAGTTTTCATTAATCTTCTGATTTTATTCATAATCACTTATGTTTAGAATCTATTATTAGTCAAATATTTCAACTTTAAACGGAATGGATTGTTTTTTGAAACCAACCAGACATTAACTACATTAAACAATTCCATGTTTTTCAGGTGGAAAAATATTTTTGTTTAGACTACATAAACAAAATCTGCAGCATTTCAATAAAAGATCATACACTTTGTCACACATTGCCTAAAATTACTTAAATTAAACGAAGATGAGAGCTGATGTTTTGAAGTTACTCCTCACCCTGCTTATATCCCAAACTATATCCTTCGACTGACATTCCAATTCATGGCTCATTTTACAAATGAATACAGGGTACAAATTTTTAATACATAACAGGGTTAATTGCAGTAAGTAAAAAAGCAGATTAAACTGATTTCTTTTCCCTCTAAAGGTTTTCTTGATATTGAAGAAAAACTAAATTACTAGCAAAAAAAATAAATTGTAGTAATGTATAAAAATGGATTTTCCTTTGAAGAATAAACTAGTAAATTACTTTTTAAAATTCATTAAAGTCAAATAATCCAAGAAAAGACTTCCGTTAAACCCAATTATTTTTTAAAAAATACAAAATTATTTTTTTAAAAATTAAGGGTTTGAATTAAGATCTTCCAAATCTAAGCCTACGCTCATATAATTATTTAAACCTACCTTTAAGAAATATTACTAATTTTTCCCCCTGGCGCATCGTCGCCTATTACACATTTTTTCCCTATCTTATATTATATTATAAGGGCCTCTAGAGCTAGGATGAATTTTACTAATTATTTGTAATACAATATTATTTATTCTGTTTCTGACTCGGCTATAATTTCAATAAGATTAAGGAGTTAACAATTAAATTTACTTCTATCTTACACACTTTTTCATTTTTGAATTTTTACTAAATGTTGGTTTATTTATTGATGTATATAAGTTGCAATAGTAAGACAATTTGTGAAAGCCAGCCCCACAAACCCTCCTAAACATAATTAAAATCTAACTTCGGCAATAAATTATGATTTCTTTTATTATTGATAACCATAAGCAGGTTCTACATTCGATTTTTTAGTTTTATTATTATTATTAATGTTTTCGCAAATGCCTCCAACTTAGTATGAGTAAGAAATTGTAATTCTCATACTTATAATTGAAATATTTTACAAATAAAAAAGTAATTTTTCGGATTATGGGGAAGTACTCACTTTAATGTAACATTGTAACATTTGAGTATATATTATACGGTTGTTTAGAAGCAAATTTGCAAACAGAATTGGAAGAAAATTAGTTGATTAGCAGACAATTTCACTAAACTTTGTTTTCAGTTTAGTCTTTAAAATCCGGGCAAATTTACTAAATACATGTATACTAAATCATTTTTATTACAAAACATTTTACCAAGAAAAAATATTTTGTGCATCTGCGAGAGCTAATAAAGAGTCTTCTTCTACTAAACGTTTTAATACGATAACCTACAAAATTAAAGCCAACATTCATTTATTAAAAATATGAAGTTTGAAAAACTGTAAGTACTGATTTTTGAAATTAACTGCTATGGGAGACCAGGAAAATAAGGACTAGCCAATGTAGATCAAATGAAAATGCTAAATTTTGGAATTGTCAGTTTTTGCGGTTTTCTCAAAATCGGCTTCACCAATTAATTTTTTTTTTTTTTTCTATGAAAGAATCACAGGACTATGAGAATGTAACTCTTTCAATTTTCTATAACAGTCTATTGCCCTTTATTTGCTAATATTATAACGCTGATAAAATTCAAATTTTTTGTCTAAATTCCAAAATTAAAGAGCCTAATTTGTAATGTGTCTTTACCGTCCAATTTTTCAATTATTTTTGTGATTTTAAAGAAAACGAAACGCATTTCTTAAATGAACTTATTTCTTAATGTCACGACCCTATGATTGCACAAAAATGAAATATCAAATTTGGACTTCTGTGATTTCTAGTTATTGAGATATGCTGAACACCAGATTACGCATTACCTACAAAATGTATTGATAGCATGTCGAACATACAGTCAAGAAATGCATATAAATAAATAAAACTCCCTGCCAACCAACTGGGGGATTGTTAATACGAAAACATCAAGTGCTACACATATACAAAATTGGTAAAAACTACTTCTTAGAGGGCCCAAAAACATGCAATTCTTGTGGAAATTCTGAAATTTATAGTAAAAAAATTCTTCTTGAAAATGCAGTATTTCACCTTATGTTAAGAAAAAGTACCCAATTTGCTTCATCATTCCTTCTTGTTATTAAACTTCATTCTTTAGAACACATAGACAAAAAAAAATCAAATTTGTTTCTTTTACAGAAGTATTGTCAGAAGATTAAATTTATATATAACAAAAAAAACTTCTATTCCAACAGACGTAGAACTGATACCAAAATACAGTAACTATGCGTCTCAAAACAAAAATAAAATTTTTGAAAAAATGAGAGACTAGACAAAGTTAATTTTAACTTCTCAGTTTCGCCTAATATGTTGAAATAACAATAGAAATCATCAATAAAAAATTAAAAGTTAAAAAAAATTTTGATTTCAAAATTAATTAAATAAATTAGCTTTTCTCACTGCCCGTTTTTAAGGAGTGAAGACTTGTACAAGGACTGCAGAGGTACATGGAGTAACTCGACCAACTGGGGAAACTGCGGCTCTGAAAGATAACAATAGACGCTTCAATTAATGTCCAGATATGTACGTATGTTAATTTAACCTTTATTCCAATTTGATTTATAAACACTATTTGCATAAAACCTTTTTGAATACGCTAAATCAGGTAATGTTAAATTTCAAAATTTATCAGATAGTTCTCCAATTTTTAATACTTTTCAGCTCTAGAGAAAAGATTGGACCTGGTTATTTTTTCGAATATTTTTTTCTTTAAAAATGATTAAGTTTGGTAATGAGAAGATACAATCAATGGATAAGAAAATATTAATAATTTTAAGCTACTAACCGTTATCCGGCGTTACAATGCCATGTCTAATAAGGAAGTCTACAACGACAGGACAACTGGTGGTTTTAAATTCTGGTGAAAAAAGCCTTTCTATAAGTTCCTAAAAAACACAAAATGAAATATGTTTTCAACAAATTGATTCGGTTATTTAAAATGAATAATAGAAAAGAAAAAAAATCTTTCTCTGTACAAAAACAACTCGATTAACTAAATATTGCTAATATTGATTGATACAAAGTCAAAAAAAGAAATAAATACGCCAAACAATAACTGGCTTTAAATAAAGCTACGAGTATTTCCTTCAACATGCACATCTTCTAGAATTTCTGAAAAATTTCACGCGTGATGAAATTTATGTTAGAACTATTTTGTAAACGCGGTTAGAGAAAGAAGGATTCACGTTTGACTGTAAAGCTAAACGAACAATGAGATGTGTATATCCCAGGTGACTCAAAATGACGTGAGCACCTCCACTCACGCCTCATCCATTCTAAACATAAATTACGGTAAATAACTATTACTGTTAATTAGATTAATGTTTATTAGGATACTGCAGTAGAAATTAAATTAAATAAAAAAGTTCAAAAATATATGGAATATTACTTTTTCTTGTTTATCAAGAATACTGAAATCGTGCTGATTTTCAATACGGAGTTTTTACCGAAAATATCTGCTCTGAGGTCCCCTGAATCATAAAAATTAATTTAAAAAAAATCATGTAAAATTCCAATTAGATATTTCGGTTAAGTGCCAACGGAGGACGTAAGTTAAGGTTAATAAGTATTAGTAAAAATAGGTCAACTGGAAGTACCAACCATAAATCAATTTTTAAGTTTTTCAAAATTTTCTACGTTTTCTCCTATGATTTATTTTAAAACATTGTCTTCTAGGTACATCTACATTTAAAACATTATTCCAAGAAAATTAGAAAAAAAGCTTCTCAAAAAGTAGCTGAGTAGATTTCTTCTAAAGTACAATTTTTGAGTAATGTACGGTCGGCCCTTCGTTTAGTTAATTAGAGAGGGTCAAATGTATCGCTAAAATTAGTTAGAAAAAATCCTTTACTGGAATTTAAACTTACAATACTTACACATACATTTATTTATTATTTTTAGCAAAATTCGTTTTAGGGCAGTTCCTGAGAAAGCGCTTAACTCCCAGTCAGGTCAAATTACAGAGGAAAGTAAGGTTTTGTAAATTTTATAATCATTCAAATATACAGAAGAAACTTAGTAAGTTAGAAACTTCGCGAATATATGAAAGAGACAGCCAAGCTACTCAAACTAGATTTTTTCTGCATTAAAGTAAAAATTATGTCAGCATTGTTGATAAAATATCTCAATATAAGTTGTTAGATAAATTAGTATACTATATTAACTAGGAGGATTAATCTATATTATTACATCATTGGAACTTTCAAGTAAAAATTAATTACTCACAAAGAAAATGCTAAGTACCTAAATAAATTAAGTCATTGTATGTTTTAATGTCCGAACAAAAGGTTGAAAAAAGACTCTCATTCGATCGGCTTGAAACTGTCTCAACGACAGCGTTAAACCGCTGCACAGTGACTTGTAACCAATATGCTCCACTTCTTCAGTTTTCGTTGGTTAAAAAAAGACTCGCACTGATATGTGACAATACTCTTTTTGCGCTTTAAGTAAGAGAGATCAACTGCCCTTAAAGTATTTGTTCTGATTGTGTGATTCTTATGTATATCTTAGTGGGGGAAAAGAGATTTCGTGGAGCTTGAGGTTGAGATGGCTGGAAGACATTACGGTTGATTTGACAGCCTTTTGAAGGCAGGAGAGAGAAGTTTGGAGGGAAGATGGTGAGCATTGTGAATTAAGATTCTGGCTTTCATGGCCAAGCAAGCAGCAAGTAAATAAAAAGAGCTGGCAAAAATTGTAAGCATCTTACAGTGGACCATTTTATAAGAAATATTTAAGCAAAAGTAGCTTTTTAAGCTTATCGGTTTTTTCCTTTTTTTCAGCATCAAATGTAAATCTCTAAAGTTGATTGAAAAGTTCAGATTTTTAATATCTAAGTGGACAATTTTTTACAAGCAGAAAATTCTCCTACTTACCCTCAACTAAGCATGTTATTTATGATTCACAGGCTTACCTAATATAACTATGAGCCTCCCAGCTATTTAAATTTTAATTAGGTGCCTTTATTGTTAATACTGCACAAAGTTGATAAAACATGTTTTACAAATTCCAAAACAAACATTGACACAAATTTTACTTTTTACAGATACGAATTTATGTTCACAATATCTGAAAGCTACTATTCTTTAAAATAAAAATATAACTATCTGCTCGTTACAATTTTTGTACCAACCTTTGTTGGCAGCAGTTCAAACTTATCGACTTCCCCATCATTGTTCGTAGGCACGAAGTTGAGTGGGAGTTCAAGATCATACACAAATTCAGTATTGGGGAAGACTCCTCGTTCTGACTCGTAAAAGAACCTGCCGCAACAGACAAGTTTTTTGTTATGAGCCAAACGAAGAATTAATAAAATAAAAACCAAAATAATTATGTTGAAAAAAAAAAGAATAAGAAAGAAAGAAAAGCCTTTAAAAAAACAAAAACAAAACAAAATAGACGAAGATTAAAAACACTAATCGGCTGGAAACAAATAGAAGAGCAGCTGAATTCTGCAGACTGAGAGGCTAATACTGCTGCTTAAATAAGCTAAATAAAAATAAAATTATAAATGTACCCAAAGCAAAATAACTTACATTACACCCTTTCCTAAAGCATTTTCTTTTCTTCGATTCTGGTAAATGTAAACGATACTCACGAGACGGACCCCCTGGAGATAATCTTCTTTAGTAGTTCAGGCGGTATGGATGCTTCTTCTTCAGCTTCTTTATGCGCTGTCTCCAACACTCCATGACCAACTGATAGTCCTCCAGCAACCTGGTCAGGCAAACATTATTATCCTTTGTGTCCACAAAGGAGAAGCTCACCAGAAGGCGAAGTAAGTAATGTGTAGGATGGGGGATAAAGATATGCAGAGAGGGCTTGATGTTAATCCAAAACCTGTCGAGAAGTGGTTTATAACATCTCCAATGATACAGCCTGTTAAAGAAATACATTCGGGTAGTAGCTTAATTGACTCTGCATATTTCTTCTAGAAACAATAGCTTGAAGAAACCAAGAAATAAAAATAGTTAAGAAGCCAGTATACAATAATATCTCCCCATCCTGTGGAATTCTAAATTCAGTACTCACCATATTGTCCCATTTTCCAGGCCACGTCTGTTTGGTTAGTGACCTTTTTTGGAGCCATAAACAGAGACCTAATCTTGGATCATGGACGTACCCATTTATTGTTACACCATAGTTACATATGCCAAATAAACCTGTCAGAATCAATAAATATATTTCATTATATACACTTTCTATAATATTGTCACAAAATATTTCCTTATAATTTTTTTAAGTAAATATTTAATTAAATTTCCATTAATTATTTCTTGCTAACTTCTGAAGGCTACAAAAAAAAAAAAAAAAAAAAAAAATCATCGTCACCTTAACCCATCATCTTAAAAAAGAAGAATATTTTTTACAAATTAAGAAGCTTCACACTGGTTGAGAGAACTGTTGGTCACACTGGGCCGAACGTCTTCTGTTATGCATTTATAAAAAAATAGATCTATTAAGAATCAGCGAGGAAGTGGTCGAAATTCGAGAATACCACATTCTCCTGCAAAAATGTTTTAGTTAGATAACTATCTTGCTTCTTCTTGTAATCCACTCTTTTTTGGTTCTTTTTTTTTTACCGAAAATTTAAATAATTCAATTATGGCTAAGCAATAAATCTAAGAATGTAAGAGAAATTCACAGATTATATTTTCATATTCGTTGCGTCTCCATGAAAAAGTTACAACATAGTATAAAAAATGTTGTTTATCGAATACCTGTGGAAGGAAGTTTCCTACTTTGTCAGGTGTCTGCTAAGAACTAAGAATAGGAAGTTGGACCGTCGATGAGATCTATGGCCCAGACAATTTGTTGATTTATAGTTTGAGCATTTAAATTCATCTTTACAATATAAACTGTTATTATGCTGTCATTAAAGAAGCTTAACCTTAGAATTAATAAATTCTTTGAGATAATGAAGTAAATATTTTAACAGTACGCTTTTTGGACAACTCTTATGCAACGTTCCTGCCAGATAGTTTTAATAAACTATAAGGAAATTAAATAACCCAAAAAATACTCACATGTTGCTGACCTATCCATTTTAAAAAGCGATTCTGATGAAAACACCCTTTTTATTTCATAGCACTAAAACAAAATTAAATTAAAAAGTCGTTACATGGTGAAAACAAAAAATTGCATGAGAACAAAATACCCCAGGCCTTTCATCGCTTAGAAATTATCAAATACATAAAAATGTCTTAACAGATTGGTGCTGTTATTCTAATAAATACAACAGTTTAAATTTATATTTTAGAAAATCTAAACAGCAATGGTTAGCTGGAGTAAAAAGAAAAAAATTTTAAATATTCAATGTTTCGGTGACCTTCCACCTTTATCTTCCCTACCTTCTCCGAAACGTCTAAAATTTATTTATTTGTATTGTTTGGCTCCAGTGAACCACTGCATAAAGGCCAAACATAAAAATTATTCATAATTTTCAGAAAAAATGTTCCAAAAAAAAAAAGTTATTCTTCTGCACATGGAAGATTGAAGGGTAACCAATTTACATTTTTCTAGTATGTTACAGTCAATTTTCAGAGACGAATTACAATTACCGAGGGGCCGGAGCGCTCATTTAATTCTACTCCTTCAGAAATGTGGTAATTAATATACTATACATTATGTAATTTCAATCGTGTGAACAGTACTTGAAATAAAAATGCTGGTTTTTGCCTTAAACAATAATTTTCAAATATGTTATTTTTACTATTAGATTTATACTACTTTTGCATTGTACATACTTCATCTCTCCATCCTCTAAGTGCCAGAAATACTCCTTTTTCTTTACAATCCCTTAGAACAGCATCTACGGCTTTTGTCCTCTTATCATATCCATCCAATGAAGGGACCAAGGTAATATATCCTGAATTAACTTGGAAGACGTCAGGATAGTGAGCAAGAATGGAAGCTACTTTTGGCCTCACAACACCTACTTGTTCGCTGCCGACTATGAACGGCAGGCAGGATTCACCGTTAGAGCTTCCTACACAATTTATTATCACAATTAAAAAAAAAAAAAAAAAACCGCATATCTATAAGTAAAGTAAAGTAATCGCCTATTTTTTCAGGCGGGGCTTAACGTCCAACTACCAATTAGGTGTCGTGGACGGAGGCGACTAGCAAACATACTTCACTGTAAATTTCTTTTATTAACCATTAAATAAAATCCTTAGGCCTAAAGACCGGGAATCGAACCGAGTACCACAATACATATTAGCTTCGCAGGTCTCGCCTCTAACCGCTCGGCTACCGTGGCGCCTTCACACATATCTATATAAATTATAAATATGTTCCCATTAACTAAAATAGTTGATATAGTAAAATATGCGCGGGGCTTAACGTCCTTTAAATTTCATATGTGAAAAAAAAAATGTTTAAATGGTAGGCCAAAGCCAGCTCTTCCAAAACATCAAAAAAATTATAAAAACAATACAGATATTTATCTAAAATCCAAATATTTTCTCTATTGCTAATATAAAACACACTCTTGGATAAATGGATGTCCAATTTCAAATAATTTTGTTATTGGCCTGCTTTTTTTCTTTTCTTTTTTTTACAGAACTGTTATAGAACATGGAAATTCTCAATGTCATATTTGTTGTCTATTTCAATTAAAAATATTCGAAATATATTGTAATTTTTAAGAGATTAGAGTTGAAACAAAAAATCAGTAAACACAACGAACAAGAAATATGAGAGATATTAGTCAATTCTTCAAACAGTAACTTAACAAATTACTCACCACATACCTTAGGTTTTTCCAGCCCTATTGTTTTCACCCCTCCTTTAACTCTATATAAACCCGCTTTTCCGTGAATCCTTAACAGTTATGATGATATACTCGTAGCTCTACATTAAACTTCACAAACTTTTTTTTAATAATGTAAGTCTTTCCAAATTATATTGATTATATTTATCTATCTATTTAATTTTATGTGTTAGAAATCTTTTTTATTTATTTATTAATTTTTTTTTTGGTTTTCAATTTTATCTATATTAGTGTAATATTCCTTTTGTACAGACCCTGAAGAAGGTAGTAAAAATTACCGAAACGTTGGTATAAAGCAAAATAGTTGTTTTTATTTAAGACCGCACCTCGATATTCCCCAAAAATCATATATTAATCAATGTTAGCTATGTAGCGAAAAAAGATGAATTGTGCCTCAGAAAAACACTTTTTTTTACATTTTAAGTATGGCTGCCTGACTATATTATGTTGCCATACTGACACATAGTATATTGTGTATACGAGATGAGGGGTGGGCGGGGAACAATGGGCATTAGGATTGCCTGCGTTCCTTCCACCTTTTGGTGGAACCGCCCGTCTTAAACAATCTAATCTAATATTGTGTATAGCAACATACATGCGTTACGGACATGTGTTAATTGGGTTTTGGGAGCAAAGGAAGGAGCTGCGATGATAACAATGACTCCTCAGCCCATTATCCCCTGTATTCTATCGACGTTGTAGAACAGAGGTGGAACAGTGGATTTTGAAGAAACATCGGAAACAGTGGAGATCCCGAGCTGACTGCCGTCAGGCTAAGAAACTTCTTGGCTTGTCAAAAAGGATATTGTTGGCTTTAGCAGGTCCTGGATGCGCCAGTAGGTTCAGGTGTTGAGTGGATATGCGAATTTAGCATACCATCTTTTCAATTGCGGCCTTACCCAGTCGCCAATTTGCGCTGGCTGAGGTGAGTCCAATGAGACTGTGCGGCACTTTGTAGAGGTGTGTCCAGTTTATTCTAAAACTAGATGTCTCGTCTTCGGAAGGTCAAATGTTTCCCTACCGGAAATTTTGGCATCTGGTAATCTTAACAAACTTTCTAGGTTTATTCAGTGCACTGAGCGATTGAGTCGCCAAGCTCCCTAGTGTCATGTTGCTACTTTATTAGTTTATTGTATTGGCATCTGGCAAACGTTAGTCGGATTTGTTGTTTTAAAGCCCCGGTATTTCTCATGAGATGAGGGGTGGGCATTTTGGATTGCCTGTGTTCCTTCCCCTTTTTGGTGGAACCGCCCTTCTAATACAATCTATAATCTAATTGGGTTTTTACAAACATAATTAAATATTCAAAATAATCCAACAGTTATTTATAAATTACTGTTCATTATTTTCGGTGAATGATTCATAGTTTCAATTGGATGAAAAAATAACTGCCAGTTTCAGACATGATATGTTTTTATTATGCTGAGCTTTCGACCTAGGGACTAGGTCATCTTCAGGGCTAATTTACAATATACTATTTTATATCAATAGAGGGTTGGTGTGTCTTCTGTCTTGTCTGTTCATGTACAGTTTTTTCATCCTATTGTTATTTATAAAGTTAAAATAGAAAATAAAGAAGATTACAATAAAAATGTAAAGTTATATTGTACATCGAATCAAAATAATAATTATGAATTAGAAGTTTAAGTTTATTTAGTACCAAAGATGAATTTCCCCAAAAATGAAGAAAACGTTGATCGATTTTGACCAGGTAAAGAAACCTGGACAAAATACATATAGTGCTACTCCTCTATTTTCGAAACAAAGGCCTCTCACCTCGTACATTCCGACCTCCTAATCGCTCGAGGTACTTCTCCTTAATGTGAAGTATGGCAATTCTCGTATGTTCCTTGCGATCCAAATAATCCCTTTGTCTAGTATCATTTGATTGAAAGACAAGGCTTATTTGCCGTTGAAAAGAAGTCAATAAATTTGAATGTGTCGTCCGTTTTCACAGACGAAACCTCGTCTAAAAGATGAAGCTCATTTCGGCAAGGCACATTAAGGCCATTTTCTTGACTCTATGAGACGGCTTGTGAACATCAGCTATTGTTTGGTCACTTTAATACACATTTTTCATTTACGCCCGAGAAAATTCAATTTTGAAAATTGGACACGATTCAGCACTTCCGCAAAACCACAAACTGGGAATAAAAGAAAACAAAAATATGGTGAGGAGCACACACCACTGTTTTTTTTATTTTATTTATTTATTTTATTGTTTTACCACAATTGTAACAATTATTCACAACAGACGTCTAATCGTCAAGCCAGTTGATACTCTCCAATATGCGAAGTGGGGATTTGGAAAGGCTGGGTTTAATGTATAGGTTAAACGACTCTTTAAGGTCTTCATTAGATTTAGCAATCAAATACCCTCTTTGCTGAGGCTCTAAACTGGACTAAATTTGAAGAGTCGCCTTAACTAGGGAAAACATCTAAGTTAACTCAGCATAGTGTGCAGATGAGTTGAACAGAAAAACGGGATACCCCATGTGGTTTAGGGGTTAGAATAGGGCAATGTATCTACTGCTTGTCGTAAGAGGCGACTAAAGTAGCAGCTGTTCGCTGATCCTACACCTTATCACAAGATTCATTATCCCGTTCCTTATCCGTTTCCTTTATTCTTTCTACTCCTGCCTTGTGGGTTAAAAACGTGTGAGTAAACCCCTACAGAAAATCCCCAGGTTGGAGGTTGGACGTAGGGCCAGTAACCCAGCCCCGTCAAAAAAATAAGCACTATGCAACCTCAAAGAAGAATAGCCGGACGATAGAGGAGGCCAAGATTCGCGCAAGTTGTATTAGTTGTAATTAGGAGGAGGAGGGAAACAAGATGCTTGTTAGTGGCTGTTGCCTGGAAAGTGGTCCGAGAACATTAGCTAAATTAGGTAAATACCTAACTATTATTGATGGCGATTTTAAAACACCAATAGAGAATATATGTGGAAGACATATTAGCTTCAAAAGTCCTTTTAGAAAACACTAAAATACAGAAGACTTTTATTTGGTTTCAGACGACAATTTCATCAACTGTATTAAATCAGAAACAAACAAAGCAAGCGCTGAGAAAAGTAATGAAATAGATTTGGTAATCTGCGCTACTTAGGTCAGCCTTTCTTGTAGGAATGTAAATAAATACCGGATAAATGAAGATAAACTCTAAATAAGAAAGCTGCTGCAGATGGAAGAATATCAAGTACAGACATCAACAACACCTACACAATAAGAGGATGTTCGTGAAGGAAAGAAAAGCAAGGGCAGAAGGAATCATTTCTGCATACGTAGAATCTCACTAAGAAAGGAAAAATGGCCATTGTAGGCTCTGTAAAACAACCTTTTTCTTGCATCTATCTATCAAGGAAAGAAGGGACAGGGTGAAATCTCCTAACGCGCGCGGTTGTTTTCGTGAGAGAAAGGAATATTTGTGGAAGAGAGAAGAGAGGAAGATAAGACTCCCAACGCTTGACTGGTCTTGAAAGAAACATATACAGGAAAGAAATATCTGGGGATGAAAGGAATGATTTGTTATTAGGTCTTTTGAATTAAAGGCATATAGGAGGTGGCACTTTCTATTTTGAACAAACTTACGAAATTGTCTCGGATTGAGAAAAAAATATTATATAAATAATCAACTAAATTTGTTTACTATATAATCACAATAATTTGTTCAAAAACTTTGGAAATATCATTATGACTTCAATAAATTAAAAATGAGAGATTAAAAAGATTAAATATTTACCAAGTCCTTAAAATTATTTTAAGAAATAAGATTATGTGCCAAGAAATTGGTCGCTGGGCAAGTAATTAACTTATTTTGCACTCTATTTTTCATTTACTGCTACAATACTTCATTAATTAGTCATTAAATCACAATTTTTCAATTCCTTTTCCAGGAGATAAGAAACTTATTCTGTTTGAACTAATTACGTACCTAGATACTGTAGATTACATTTGTTTTCTTTTTCATAAAAGTGTAATATTCTCAATTGCATTACTGAAAATTCCATTCATAAATCCTAAAAAAAGCAATTACAGCAGACGTGTGCATCAATTGCTACAAGCTGATTAACAAGCTGTGATAGGAAATCACCCACAGAATTATAAACATAAATGTTATCACATTTTAGGGCAGGGAACAATATTTTACTCAACATCAATAATTTACTAGATGATTCTTATTTTTTTTAACACTAGTTTTAGTTACGAAAACTTTATTTAGTATAAATTTAAAATTAATGTAGTAAATTAGAAGCTCGTCGCTGCTTATGTGATGCTAAGCGGGAGATTCATAAAAATCCTAAATATTATAAATCTAAATTTAGGATATAAAATTTCAAGAGATAAAGATCCTTTCAAATCAACCTGTTTTATATAAAAACGAACCAAATCTTCAGCCAAGATTGCTATTTTTAAAGAACTATTTCTGGACTACTAAACATTCTTTCTTAAAAATGCAAATTTTTAAGTAAAGAATTTAGATAAATATTAATACTTCACTTGAAGAAACGATTTACATAAATACATGAACAACTAGTCGTTTTTTAAAAAAATATTTACTGATAAATAATATAAAAATATTTATGTACCTACCTTCCAAGTAAAAACAATTAAATTGTTTTGCTAGTTTAAGTAACCTGGGCACTAGACCGGTTGTTTCTTTGTACATCTTTAATCCCTGTGCCTGAAGACAGCGATGACCTTCGCTGATATCGCTTATGTTGCACATATGATATGTGAGTACTAAATGTAAACAACCAATTTAAAACGAAAAATCATAGAAAGAACTACTCTGCCTATACATGACGTCCACCACACCTAATCACATACTAAGATAACTGTTACCTCAGGCTCTTCAAGAGTTGCCATATTCGCATCAAGATTAACCCCGCTTTAATATAAAAGGCATTGGATTTGAAATAACCAACTTATCACAAAATATTTTATTTGCTCATATTTTGTATATGAAAATATCTATTAAATATTAACTTATAATTTATGTGGCGATAATTTTTATTTTTATTTCTTCAAAAAATTAAAGTTCTTAATTTTCTTTCTAAGCCAGGATGGTGTTATATAAATTCTCGGTTTTTCACAGAAACGATTTTGCTGCCAGAATAATGCCTACTTCCTGACGATTTCTCCTTAATTCCTAAACTATTTACAAGTTTATGGCACGAATTGTTAAAACGTTTATTGTCTGATAACTTTTCATTCTTTAATTAGGCATGAAATAAAGCAGAGCACAAATTTCATTGAATATTATAGAGGATACAAGATACAGACTCTCACTAGTTCACAAGCCAGAACTATCGAATAAAATAATAGATTAATTCTGAGTGTACATACAAACTACGAAGGCAATCACCCCCTCCAACAATGAAAACGATGTTTACTGTTTACTTGCAAGTGCAAACAGCTGAACGTAAATGCGAAACATGAATTGAATTGTTAATATCAAAATCTTATATTATTTACAAAATATATTAGACAGAATAAACGTTTGATAGCGTACCGATTAATTTTAAAAACTAATAATAACCTCTCGCTGTTAGATTACATAGCTAGTTAACTTCTCAGTTGCAATTGTCGATACTGACTGGTTCTGTTAATTCTTTTGTGTGTGCATGTGCAGTGCTTTTATATAGTGTACAGTTAGAACGATATTCATTTCCTTTTTTGAATAATTGTTCCAGTTAGGAGCGACTTGAGCAAGATATGAATGTCGAGAACTGTTTCAATTTGTATCCTTCATTTAATTCTTGTTTTCATGTACCATTTATAATCATTTGTGATTGAAATTTGACATATAAAATGATACTTTGATCTTAAGAGAATTAAAGTGCAGAATCTTTAAACAAACGTTTTTCTTATCAAAATATTTAGAACAGTGTCGATCCCGTTTCCTACGTCGAGGGAAGCGGATATTGTTTACAATTCACTTAGAGTCGACCCAGAGCCTAAGAGAAGCCAAGTGAGAAGAAAATTAAGCACAGAAGGCAGTATCTTAATTGCGTAAGTTTACATTTCTTAATAACTTGCAAATTTTATCACGTAGATTTCAAGAAGGTTTCTAACCTTAGCAATGTAGATGAAAAATAGTGGTATATTATTAATACTTAATCACAGCTATTTTTTTGTTGATTTTTTTTTTTTTTTTGATAAAATATTCTTTTTAAGATTACATTTGATAATAGGTATATTTTGAAATTATAAACTTTTATATTGCAAGATGTTGGCTAACCTGACTTTCGGAAAGGTTACGAGTTAGTTACGTAGACGTGGTATACTGCATTGAGGAGGCTTCAGATGTTTGAAAACGATAATTAAATGTGCTTTGTTCAATTCAATAATTACTTGTAATGAATGTAATTTTATTTTCGAGTGAACGATTAGTTTGTTCATTTCTTAAGTGAGGAACTGCCCAGACTTTTAATACGTTCTTCTTGACTACTAGAATATGGTTCTGTTGGACAATGACGCAGTAGGTACTTCTTTTTAGTAAATTATTTTTCTTTGGCACTATTGTGGTATATAAATATATATGTTTTTGGAAGTTCCTGTCACGGTTGACAATTATGTTCCACAAGGCACGAAACACCGGATCCGTCTGCATTACAATGAAAAGATGTAAGTTATCAGGTGATATTTAATTTTTCGAATATTAAATGAAATTTTTCTAATGAAATTTATTTTCAGACGATGGACGAAATAAACACCTTCCCAAAGATGGAAGTAAAAAACCAGAACCTCAGGAATACATGTGCCTTCTGCGGGCCACAGTATCTAATTCCAAAATATCCACAGTAGTGAGTATTTTTTATTTAAATAAAACTAAAAACATTGTTCGGCCTCCAAAAAATTGTGGTGAATTAAAACATGGAAACCTACTTTGTAAGTAAAGAATAGTAGAGAAGAGGAGGCTGTGGCCGACATTTTCCTTAGGAGACCTAATAATGAATTTTTATTGCATTTTGAAATTTCGTAGGTGTAGCAAATAATTCGAGAAAGTCACTCTGACTGCTTAATTAAAATTTTAGTAATTAACTTTGTTGCTGGTTTTAAAACTGTTTTATGAGGCCTTTAGAATCGAACTAGGCCTATAGATTTCTAATAAATAAATAAAAAAGTTTTATTTTGCAGCTAGATTATTTAATGACAGAAAATTAGAGTTTAGAGCTATTGTTCAGTTTAAAACGAAAGGTAGTAAGAGTCAAACGCAACTTTTGGAATGGTACTAATAAAAAATTTATGTGAAACATTTTGAAAAGGGCCATGACTTTGGAGAACGGAAACGCTCTAGAAATCTTAAATTCAATCTAGAATCTTATAAAGGCTTATTAAACATTAGTGAATGGGGAGGCCTTGCTAAGTAATGATACAAAAATGTTGTTCGTAAGTTTAGGTAGTTTTCTTTAACAAGGTAACAGATTCATCCAGCTTTTTTCCCCCCCAAATTATCTCCGCTAAAGTACTGAAAGCGTAAGCTAGTTTTCCTACTTACATAAGAGAAGTAAGGGAAGGATGTAAGAGACGATTCGCTCTTCTTAGCAGCCCGCAAAGGGGCAGGAGAAAAACGAAGATTGCTAACACTGTGGAACACCCTATGAAGATGTTTTCGGAGCCCAACGCGCTCTTCAAAAGGGCATATATTTGACTAGCCAAGTCGGCCCGAGTTTTATTTTCACTGAGTTACTTGGCGACAGGATCTCGTTTAGGTGTGCCCCTTACCTTCTCCAGTAGATGGACTTGTATTTTTGCCTTAAGTTACACGTAACCTTTGGCATTGATTGTATTCGTTTTTCTTATTTCTGACCGGTTTCGGAATTTTATTCATCAGCAAAAGTTGATTCGTTCTAGATTTTGAATTCCTTTTACAAACTTCAACATAAATTACACTTGCCAGCTAAAGCTCCCTTTCATTATAATGTTAAAATCTCATCCCTGTTAACTTGAATATATTTGTGAAATTCTAAATTTGAAGAAAATTTATTTGACCAGAAGGGCGATTTCACTAAACAGTTTGTCGATTTTTAGCCATTGTGTGAAGAAGAAGGTGTGCTCCTAATCTGGAGGCATATATCGCTTTCTTATTGATTATTTCAGGTTCCTCCCTAACTTAGAGCAGTAAGCATCTGTCGCAAGGTGTTTCTGTGGCAGTTTATACATTCGATGTATTGTAGTTCCTGTCGCATTGGTCTACGTTGTACAGTGCAGAGCACTTCCACCAACTATGTTTGCGGCGTAGCTGTTATCAGTCGATATCAATTATTCATACAGTATTGAAATTACCTTCCCTGCTTTCTACGTATAGGTTGTTAGGGATATTAGATAGTTTATATTTACCACACCAGATCACTTCTTCTATATTTAGCTGTTGTTCTTATTTTCTCCAATTATACTTGGTTTTGACGTTCCCAATTCTTTGGCTACTTTCCTAAGCTCGAATTCTTGCGATTAAGTGATCTAGTGTTTCTATTCCCCATAGAATACTGAAAATATATAAAATTTTCTATATAATGAACAAACAGCATTTCTGGCTTGGTAAATTACTTTAATTAAGCCTAAAGTTGCTTAATATATTTACAAATCTGAAAGAAACGGAAATCAGCAAAGGTTCAAATATGTCAAAAATTATCCCTATCATACTTTCACCAAAATATTTTTTAGGTATTTTATCTGTATTTATATTAATAAATTTATATAATTGAATATATATACAGGGTGTTCATTTTAAGACGGCTCAAATGCATTTCATGCTTAAACGGTTGATTTGAGCGAAAAATGGTAGAGGAAAAATTTGTTGCCCGTCACCTCTAGTTTCAGAATATGTGACTTGATTTTAGATTCCTGCCCGCTTACGCGGCTGACGCGCGACTAAAAGTGAGGGTTCGCAGTTGACCCCAATTTTCATATACACAGTTTTAAAGAGTATAAAAAGTAATGAAAGAAACCAGAAACCGTAATTCGATATCTTCAAAATTAATGGTGCTAGGCCATTTCAAAATCTGGCATTTTTAATATATTTCAATTTTTTTAACTTGTTATCAAAGAGAAAGAAGAGCACGCGATAGGTCATTTTTATGTATTTTTTCATCTCCTTTCTACTAAAAATATTGCCAAGGCAGTAAAGCTAGTATTTTTCCTAATATCGGGAAATAAGTCGTTTTCCGAGTGATTTTTCTAAGAAAAATCAAATGTTAAGAGCTTTAGATGTTCTCAAGCATACACAAAATGGCTAAAAATTAATTTTACATCTGTTACAAACAAGAAGGTTTAATAATTATTTGGTAATTTTGGGAGAGTTGCGTTTAATTACCAAAAACATTGGAGACCTCCTGCCACATATTAAAGTGATCAATATCTTTCATGTAAAGGATCAAACTTATTCCTTAATTTATCAAATAATGCACTTTACTCAACTTGTGAAGCATGTACTGTGCCTCCAAACGTGCCTCCTCAGATACAGAGAGCAATTGATAACCTCCAGGCTAACCTGGCTTGCGAGCCAGAGGAGGCACGTTTGGAGGCACAGTACATGCTGCACAAGCTGTGTAAAGTGCATTGTTTGATAAATTAAGGAATAAGTTTGATCCTTTACATGAAAGATATTGATCACTTTAATATGTGGCAGGAGGTCTCCAATGTTTTTGGTAATTAAACGCAACTCTCCCAAAATTACCAAATAATTATTAAACCTTCTTGTTTGTAACAGATGTAAAATTAATTTTTAGCCATTTTGTGTATGCTTGAGAACATCTAAAGCTCTTAACATTTGATTAATATATTGAATATATTGTACATTATATTGTATATATATATTGAATATATATATATATTGAAGTAATTGAATCGCAATTTTCAGGTTCATCCAAAGGATGTTAACAAATTTCAGCAGGCTTATTGCAGTTTATTGCGTGGTAATATGGATGGATTAAAAAAAGTAAAGAAAGCCAAGACAAAAGTAAAGGCCACACAATAATATCTTGAAACCTTAATTAAAGTTCTTTTAATTTTTTATGTTTGTACATTAAATTATTTTTTTGTATAAAATTATAAACAAAATAATCGATTTATTTCTTAAATATAAATCTTTTTCCACATTGGAGCACTTACTGTTTTCCTTGAACTATTAATATTCATATGATTTATTCACAGAGCCGTTGTGAACTTAAAAAAAAGTATAAAACGCTATTTAAAAAATTGATTTCATTTTTAAAATGTAAGACTGCATCCAAATTTAAGATTTTTTCATTAACGACATAAAAGTATAATGTTTAAGTTTATATAAGTAAAGTGTAATAATAGAATTCTGATTTATTCAGTTAATCTCTTAATTATGGAAAAGTTCTGTTTAAGTAGTATTTTTTAACTTTTATTAATTAATGCCTGCATGAGTTTTTGTTAGTCTGTGTTTGAGAATTCCGAAAATTAGTTAGTTGAGATCTACTAATTCTGTTACAATTACAATCAATTTTCCCACAACGTAATCGGCACCCAAGTCGTAGAACCTCATATCTCAGCTTCCTTATTTCACTGCGTAACCTATAAAAAAAACATTGCTTATGTTATTAAATTTTAGTTTTTTTCGTTCCGTTTTTCTTCGGTTCACCATCCCTAATAGTGAAAAAGCTAGTTATAGAAAAGAAAGTAGATGGTTTAAATAAAATAAAATAAAACGAACGATTGGAGGATTAAAGAGTAAATCTATTACATTTTTCAATTACTTGTGGAATCTCCGAGAAAAAGTGTAGCTGTAACTTTGGGTAGATCTCAAATTTTGTATCTTAATAGAAAGAAATTTGTTTATAATACGAAATAATTTAAAGGCTTAGTTGGAACAGTTGAAAAAAGTCAGCTTTCTTCTAAAACTCTTATAATTAAAGCCACTAATTCATAATTCTCATACATTTTATGAACATACGTTCGGATGAAATGTTAATACTATAAATTATGGAATACTATCTCCTTAACAAAAACTTACAGTTTAAAATGTTAAGTATAAGGGTTGATTAAACGCCAAAAGGTACACAAATCAGCAAGTACCCAACATTTCATTAATACTTCATTAATAGTCAAGTAATTCTACTGCATTAATTTTCATTAATAAGTTATTTTTTAGAATTTATTAGATGTCACAGACCCTTATGCTGGCCATTTTCGTCTACAAAATATATGTCTAAGTAGCACTGTAGATTGACTGTAATATCTAGTTATTTATAATAATCAAACTATTAATTACAGGTTAAAAAGAAAAAAAAATATGAGGCTAAAAAATTCAAAACTTTTTTTTATAAAAAACTTACATTAATGATTTTATTTTATTTATTTATTTTTATTTTTAAATAAAAATCGTCGGTTTAAGTTCATTCTTCGATTAAAGTGACTGTTATTGTATGAAGTAGTCAAACGTTTATAATAATAGGTAATAATTATTTGGCTTTATCGCAAATAATATAGTTTTCTTCAATTACATTCTCCATCTAGGTGTTCTTCCCACAATGTTGTATATATGTAATATAAAGTAAATAAGATATGCATATTTTTAGGACAGCTAATTATTCCAGGATTTTACTATAAGTAAAATTAGGGGGACTAAATTAAATTACAATTGAGAAATGAATAATTGTTGTTGAATAATCTACTTGTTATTATCTGTGTATTATTTGTGCTCACGAATATTTCGGTAAGACGAATTCAAGACAGTAGCCTACTCTAACTTTGTCTTTTTCTACTTTAACATGCATGTACGTATATACTCTTTAACAAAAACTTACAGTTTAAAATGTTAAGTATAAGGGTTGATTAAACGCCAAAAGGTACACAAATCAGCAAGCACCCAAAATTTCATTAATTCTTCATTAATATTTAAGTAATTTTACTGCATTAATATTCATTAATATTTTTTAGAATTTATTAGATGTCACAGACCCTTATGCTGGCCATTTTCGTCTACAAAATATTTGTTCAAGTAGCACTGTAGATTGACTGTAATATCTAGTTATTTATAATAATCAAACTATTAAATACAGGTTAAAAAGAAAAACGTTATAAAAAATAAAAAAAAATTATGAGGCTAAAAAATTCAAAACTTTTTTTTATAAAAAAAAATGTAATATGTAAAATAAAGTAAATAAGATATGTTATTTTTAGGACAGCTAATTATTCCAGTATTTTACTATAAGTAAAATTAAATTAAAATAGAGAAATCAATAATTGTTGTTGAATAATCTACTTGTTATAACTGTGTGTTATTTGTGCTCTCGAATATTTCGGTAAGACGAATTCAAGACAGTAGCCTACTCTAACTTTGTCTTTTTCTACTTTAACATGCATGTACATATGTGTGATTTATCATAATTATAACAAAAAAATATTATAAATGAAGTGGCCAGCATAAGGGTCTGTGACATCTAATAAATTCTAAAAAATATTAATGAATATTAATGCAGTAAAATTACTTAAATATTAATGAAGAATTAATGAAATTTTGGGTGCTTGCTGATTTGTGTACCTTTTGGCGTTTAATCAACCCTTATACTTAACATTTTAAACTGTAAGTTTTTGTTAAAGAGATTTTTGTACCTTTTGGATAGATTTTCCTTTTTGTCTATTTTACAAAGTTACATATCTGCTTTACAGATTTTTTAAATTTGGAATAAGCAATTCTATCATTATAACCTGATAAGATGGTAAGTCGGAACCGTAACTACCACTAGAGAGATCTTTTTAAAGAATGATTATCGTTAAGGTCCCCCAAACCATCCTCAGTAACAACTTTTCTTGAAAAAGCGTTTTGAATAACATAGGAAGGTATTTGTGCGTGAATAGCAAAATTAAACTGCGATTTCAGTACTTCCTTTTAAGAGGAGCAAGAAAAATAAACTGCGATTGCAGAACTTCTAGGCAAAGAGGCAAAGATTTTTTAATCGAACGACAATTCATTGATTTAAATCGGTTCACTCATTGATAATTTAAACGATTGCAGTACTTCCTCTTAGTAGGTGCAAGAGCATCAGCAATGTAGAGGAGCTTTAACCACTTATTCGAGCTGAATTTTATCAAAATCGTACTAAGCGTTATAGAAATATTGGTAATAATAGTTTTAGAAAGGGCCTTATTTGGGTGGGGCGAACTCCCCTCCTTATGAGGCACGGCGTCGAGACTTTTAAAGTGCAAATCTGTACAAAATTTCGATTCGAATGACACTTCGGTCGGTTCACGTGTCGATAATTTGAAACGATTGCTATACTTCCCCTTAACAAGTGTAAGAGCTGATCGCCGCTTTAATGTTACGTAGGGGAGCCCTAACCCTATCATCCTACCAAATTTTATCAAAATCGGGCCAAGATTTACAGAGTAATTAGTAATAATAATTTTGGAGGGGGCCTTACATTAAGGGGGCTAACTCCTCTCCCATTCGATGTACAGGATCGAGACCCCCAAAAGGCACATCTACATAAAATTCCGAATCCAATGACACCTCATTCATGAAAATCGGTTCACGCGTTTAGGCGCTACGTTGTTTACAAAAAAGGTAACAACAAGAACAACAAGAAGAAGAACAAGAACAAGAACATTTTTTGAAAAAGCGGTTTTTGCTCATTTTCGGCAACTTTTTTCTCGAAACCTATTAGATCTGGGTGGTTGCAAAAAAATTACAGTTATGAAGGAGGGTTTGGAGTAAGATTTAAAGAAAATTTGGGAATTTTATCTTTTATAGAAAAAGAGAAAAAAATTGTCAAAGTTGGGTGTTTTTCAACGTTACGCTTTTTCGTGCAGTTTTTGATGGTCAACCCTTATACAACTGTCCTACCGGACAGTTTTAATGTGATTTATCATAATTATAACAAAAAAATATTATAAATGAAGTGGCCAGCATAAGGGTCTGTGACATCTAATAAATTCTAAAAAATAACTTATTAATGCAGTAGAATTACTTGACTATTAATGAAGTATTAATGAAATGTTGGGTACTCGCTGATTTGTGTACCTTTTGGCGTTTAATCAACCCTTATACTTAACATTTTAAACTGTAAGTTTTTGTTAAGGAGATTTTTGTACCTTTTGGATAGATTTTCCTTTTTGTCTATTTTACAAAGTTACATATCTTCTTTACAGATTTTTTTAAAATTTGGAATAAGCAATTCTATCATTATAATCTGATAAGGTGTTAAGTCGGAACCGTAACTACCACTGGAGAGATCTTTTTATAGAATGATTATAGTTGCGTTCCCCCAAATCATCCTCAATAACAATTTTTTTGAAAAAGCGTTTTGAATAACATAGGAAGGTATTTGTACGTAAATAGCAAAATTAAACTGCGATTTCAGTACTTCCTTTTAGGGGAGTAAGAAAAATAAACTACGATTGCAGTACTTCTCCCTAAAAGGCAAAGAGGAAAGATTTTTTAATCGAACGACAATTCATTGATTTAAATCGGTTCACTCATTGATAATTTAAACGATTGCAGTACTTCCTCTTAGTAGGTGTAAGAGCAAGATGGCACTTCACAGCCACGTAGAGGAGCTTTAACCACTTATTCGAGCTGAATTTTATCAAAATCGGACTAAGCGTTATAGAAATATTGGTAATAATAGTTTTAGAAAGGGCCTTATTTGGGTGGGGCAAACTCCCCTCCTTATGAGGCACGGCGTCGAGACTTTTAAAGTGCAAATCTGTACAAAATTTCGATTCGAATGACCCTTCATTCATGAAAATCGGTTCACGTGTCGATAATTTGCAATGATTGCTATACTTCCCCTTAACAAGTGTAAGAGCTGATCGCCGCTTTAATGTTACGTAGGGGAGCCCTAACCCTATCATCCTACCAAATTTTATCAAAATCGGGCCAAGATTTACAGAGTAATTAGTAATAATAATTTTGGAGGGGGCCTTACATAAAGGGGGCTAACTCCTTTCCCATTCGATGTACAGCGTCGAGACCCCCCAAAAGGCACATCTACATAAAATTCCGAATCGAATGACACCTCATTCATGAATATCGGCTCACGCGTTTAGGCGCTACGTTGTTTACAAAAAAGGTAACAACAAGAAGAACAAGAACATTTTTTGAAAAAGCGGTTTTTGCTCATTTTCAGCAACTTTTTTCTCGAAACCTATTAGATCTGGGTTGTTGCAAAATAATTACAGTTATAAAGGAGGGTTTGCCCTATAATTTAAAGAAAATTTGGGAATTTTATCTTTTATAGAAAAAGAGAAAAAAATTGTCAAAGTTGGGTGTTTTTCAACGTTACGCTTTTTCGTGCAGTTTTTGATGGTCAACCCTTATACAACTGTCCTACCGGACAGTTTTAATAAATTACTCCTTAACAAAAACTTACAGTTTAAAATGTTAAGTATAAGGGTTGATTAAACGCCAAAAGGTACACAAATCAGCAAGTACCCATCATTTCATTTATACTTCATTGATATGATTTAAGTATTTTACTGCATTAACTTTTCCTTCACATTTTTAGAATTTATTAGATGTCACAGACCCTTATGCTGGCCATTTTCATCTACAAAATATTTGTTCTAGATTGTAGATTGTAATATCTATTTATCTATAATAATCAAACTATTAATTACAGGTTAAAAAGAAAAAAAAAATTAGGCTAAAGATTTCAAAAACTTTTTTAAAAAAAAGTTTACACCAACATACATTAATGATTTCATTTTATTTATTTTTATTTTTAAATAAAAATCGTGGGTTTAAGTTCATTCTTCGATTAAAGTAATTGTTATTTTATGAAGTAGTCAAACGTTTATAATAATAGGTAATAATTATCTGGCTTTATCGCAAATAATATAGTTTTCTTCAATTACATTCTCAATCTAGATGTTCTTCCCACAATGTTGTATATATGTAATATAAAATAAATAAGATTTGCATATTTTTAGGACAGCTAATTATTCCAGTATTTTACTATAAGTAAAATTAGGGGGACTAAATTAAATTACAATTGAGAAATGAATAATTATTGTTGAATAATCTACTTGTTATTAACTGTGTGTTATTTGTGCTCACGAATATTTCGGTAAGACGAATTCAAGACTGAAATATTGTTTTAAATCCTTCGTGATTCAAATTTAAACAGTGGCTGACTCTGACTTTGTCTTTTTCTACTTTAACATGCATGTATATGTGACTACTCAGAATAATTCAGAACTCATTTTATCATAATTATAACAAAAAAATATTATGAATGAACTGGCCAGCATAAGGGTCTGTGACATCTAATAAATTCTAAAAATGTGAAGGAAAAGTTAATGCAGTAAAATTACTTAAATCATATCAATGAAGTATAAATGAAATGATGGGTACTTGCTGATTTGTGTACCTTTTGGCGTTTAATCAACCCTTATACTTAACATTTTAAACTGTAAGTTTTTGTTAAGGAGATTTTTGTACCTTTTGGATAGATTTTTCTTTTTGTCTATTTTGCAAAGTTACATATCTGCTTTACAGATTTTTTTAAAATTTGGTATAAGCAATTCTATCATTATAACCTGATAAGGCGTTAAGTCGGAACCGTAACTACTGTAGAGATCTTTTTAAAGAACGATTATAATTGCGGTCCCCAAACCATCCTCAATAACAATTTTTTTGAGAAAGCGTTTTGAATAAAATAGGAAGGTATTTGTACGTAAATAGCAAAATTAAACTGCGATTTCAGTACTTCCTTTTAAGAGGAGCAAGAAAAATAAACTGCGATTACTGGACTTCTCCCTAAAAGGCAAAGATTTTGAATCGAACGACAATTCATTGATGTAAATCGGTTCACTCATTGATAATTTTAACGATTGCAGTACTTCCTGTTGGTAGGCGTAAGAGCATGATGGCACTTCACAGCCACGTAGAGGAGCTTTAATCACTTCTTCGTGCTAAATTTTATCAAAATCGGACTAAGCTTTATAGAAATATTGGTAATAATAGTTTTAGAAAGGGCCTTATTTGGGTAGGGCAAACTCCCCTCCTTATGAGGCATGGCGTCGAGACTTTTAAAGTACAAATCTGTACAAAATTTTGATTCGAATGACACTTTATTCAAGAAAATCGGTTCACGTCTCGATAATTTGAAAGATTGCTATACTTCCCCTTAACAAGTGTAAGAGCTGATCGCCGCTTTAATGTTACGTAGGGGAGCCCTAACCCTATCATCCTACCAAATTTTATCAAAATCGGGCCAAGATTTACAGAGAAATTAGAAATAATAATTTTGGAGGAGGCCTTACATAAAGGGGGCTAACTCCTCTCCCATTCGATGTACAGCGTCGAGACCCCCAAAAGGCACATCTACAAAAAATTCCGAATCGAATGACATCTCATTCATGAAAATCGGTTCACGCGTTTAGGCGGTACGCGGTTTACAAAAAAGGTAACAACAACAACAACAACAACAACAACAACAACAACAACAACAACAAGAAGAAGAACAACAACAATTTTTGAAAAAGCCGTTTTTGCTCATTTTCGGCAACTTTTTTCTCGAAATCTATTAGATCTATGTTGTTGCAAAAAAATTTCAGTTATAAAGGAGGGTTTGTCCTATAATTTAACGAAAATTTGGGAATTTTATCTTTTATAGAAAAAGAGAAAAAAATTGTCAAAGTTGGGTGTTTTTCAACGTTACGCTTTTTCCTGCAGTTTTTGATGATCAACCCTTATACAACTGTCCTACCGGACAGTTTTAATTATTGTTATTATTATTATTTCTGTGACAATCATCAAAATACATAGTATATATTTTTACTAACCCTTGAAAACACTGGTAGATATCGGAATTCCGTCTTTCATTTCCTCGACATTCATTCCAAGTAGATGCTTTAATTTTTGTTTGATACGTGTTACCGGTAATTTTGCCAACCCGCTCTTTAGTATTCATGTTGCCGCAATCTGGTTGGTGCCTGAGTAATTTTATTTTATTTTATTTATTTTTTTAAAGAAAGAAAAAGATTTCATGATAATACATTAGTTTAAAATGAAAAAATGAAATGTTTCTAACCCGTGATTGCGGAAAATGTGTTGGTTGTTGCATACATGATCAGAAACTCTGGAAATCCGTCCCTGTTCTAGCGCAGCGTTATCGTGTTTATTATAAATTTCATTTGGATAGTGCCCATCAAATTTCCCCATTGAGTTACATGGAGTGTCCAAAAGATGACGACATCGTTTTAATACTAGTGTTCGATGTTTGTCGCACATGGTTTTTAAACAAATCTTAGACGTTTCATTACCCACCTAAAATTCAGTTAAAAAATAATTAAAATTTGAGTATCGGGGAGCAATCAGACTAATAATTTCAAATGTTTACTACACTTTATTTTGAATAAACCCGAGATATGATTTATTTTTAAAATGTAATTATATAAGTGTTTTCATACCAGAAAAATCGAAATTTTAATTCTTTAAATGCAAAAGTTTATTTAATATTATGTTTCTTGATACTCCAAAGTTAAAAAAAATAAACCATATCATCTTTCAAATATAGGAGAAATAAGATATGGTTTAAGAGATTGCTCTCAGCAATCTCGCCACTTTGCTACTCCACACTAGCCTAAACGGCTGCTACCATATCTTAAATAGTTGATACACTTGATGATTTTTACTTTTTCCTAACCATCGCCAGATGCTTCACATTAATTTCTGAAAAATCCTTCAGCCAGTAGTGCGGCTTTACTGAATTGTTTGCTCAGTTTCTTGAAAAGACCCCAATTATTTATATTAAACTTCATAACAAACCTAATGCCTAGTTTTTTTTTTTCTTTTTCATGAAGTATAGGCATTGTAAGCTTTTATTCGCTTTGAAAAGTCGCCGAACTATTTGCTGCTAGCTAATACCCTGCGTAAGCCCAGGCATTTTAATTTTGTATTTTCTTTCTTTTTCTTTTTGTTGATATAAAATCTATAAAACGAGTGTACATTTTACTTTGAGAGTAGGTTTTGGTGAAATATGTGTTGTGTACGTAAGCTAAGGTGCATATTGTATGGTGCTGGATAGGCTCACTTTTTTGGAGTTGGTTTTTATTTAATGTTATGTAATATGTGTATTTTATTTATTTATTTATTGTTTTTGTGGTCTTGTTTGCACAATATGTGTATTAAAACAATACAATTTACCAGTACTTCCGTTATTCTGATATCCATCAATTAACATTCATTCATTCATTTTGCAGCCATCAGGAGATCTTAAATTCTTTGTCTCAATTTTCTCGAAAACAACCTAGTTATTTATTTGGTCAAACACCAGTATTTATAGATGTCGCCTTTTTAAAAAAAACTTTTTTGTGATTGTACTTAAGGTGATTCTGGGGCAGAGGTAGTGGTGGGAGCTTTCTCTATTTGATCTATCAATATCACAGTGAAAAAAAGAGAAAAGTCTTGTGGCAGGAGTGATGTTAATTTGAGAATTTGCAGCTAGAGAAAGTAGTGTTTCACAAAAATTTCTTTTAATAGTAAAAGTTAAAAAATTCATTCCTTTAAACTTTAATAGGGGTAGGGGATTAGGGATAAATATCATATTCATGAAGAATAGAACAAAATAACGCCTAAATTTGAAGATCTGATGACAAATAACAATTTAGAAGAAAAAAAATTCTCTTTTTTTAGGAGGAGTACTTTTTTTGCACAAGACATCTTTTATTTGAATCATTGTCCTGGGACAAAAATAGTTTTCTGGAAAAACTATTTTAGAATATTTCTGGGGAATCTAAAATGAGCCAAGGTTTAGTTTGAATTGAGCTGGGAGGATATTTTGCCATACATTTAATAATCACTTAGAAGGCAAGCACTTAACGGCCAACGGCATAAACCTCGCTCCTGAATTTTTATTTCTGTTTAGTCAATTTTTAAATTTTTTTTATGCTCAATTTATTAGGTTAAAATAAATAAATAAATTGTATTGGTGGTTTATCTTATAGCTTTCTGTCTTTTTGAAGAGCATATATATTAGATCATTAAGTAAGTATACCTTATCTGTCTCTTACACTGAATAATGGTATATACTTTGCCTGTGCCAAGTTCTTCATTTCTTTCGTTAGAGAATTTTGGTATTGCTCTTTTATTTTTCATAGAATCTTCGGGGATTTCTCTCCTTCTTTTTTTAAGAGTAATTACGTAAGGATTAATATCGCATACTGTGTTGGGATATGTCCATACTACTGGTATTCCCTCTCCACCAACATAATTCGTTTTTTTACGGTTCATGAGGTGAAGACTTCACCGATAAAATGCTACAAATCATTATAAAACTATTCATTTCAACTATAACTCTAAATTATATTCTAACGTAACTATAGTTATTAATATACAAAAATAAATTCCTAATATCTTTAAAAAAAAAAAAAAAAAGTTTGTAAAAACAAAAGATCTAGGTGCGATCAGACGATTTTCTTTTACCAAAATAGGAGCAATTAAATTTTTTATAAAACTTAAAATTTTCTACGAAAAATATAGCCAAAAGCACATAAGCTTATGAACGTTCAGAACAGTGTGAACTGTGAGGTTTGTGACGTGAAAAGAAACGTCCACTATTAGTCGTAGTGTCTCAAAATTTGGGCGTATCTATTGTTCGTTCATGTCTTTGCGTTTCCGTTAAATACTCAAAATATCTTCATAACTTCAGCATCTTCGACAAGTGAGAGAAAATAAAAACAAACATTCATGTGTATGTATGTGTGATCAATGCATAAAAATATTGTTCTTAGTTCTTCAATAAAAATCTGGTGAACACGTGACTTTCTCTTAATTTAATTTAAGTAAAGATTTTTTTTTTCAAATATTTTGGGAGAAAAAAATCCTACCAATCCATTCCTTTTGAAATTATAAAGGCGATGAGTCTATACTTTACCCTTCGTTCAGTCGTACTCGACCTTCCCGTGGCGGTTCCCTTATATTTTTCCTTCTTTCTCTTTCTATAACAATTTCCACAATGGATAAGCACGCCCCACTTCGTTCTGTGAGACTTAGAAGGCCATCAGCTCCTTGGTTGTCCAATGATATTCGTGTATTAATGAGGGAGCGTGACTTCTTTGAGAAGAGTATTCATTCGTTCACGTTGTGAGTCCGTTTACTCTAAATACCGAATACTTAGAAATCAGGTACAGGCAAGGATTAGAACGGCCAAACGGGAGTTTTATTTTTCCTAAGTTTTCGGGCTTAGGGACTCTAGAGTGATGTGGAGTGAATTAAGGAAATTAGGCCTGGAAAAGGCTAGAAATCTCTTCAGTTCTATTTTGTTCACTCTCGACGACATCAACGCTCACTTCTCCTCTTTCTTTAATAGAGAGACTGACTCTTCTATTCCTTATCCCTCTAGAACACTGACTGTCCAGGTACCTGGTGACGACAAATTTTACTTTCAACATATAACATTGGACGTACTATTAGATAATTTATTGAAAAGTAGAACTGGGACTGTGGGGGTTGATGATGTCCCAATTAATTTCCTAAAGACTTCGGTTCCTGCCATAATCCCTTTTCTTCTTGATATATACAGCCTGTATAATACAGGGTGTTTCAGGGTTAAGTGTCAAAACTGATAATTTATGTATTTACTTTTTGTTGTTCTTAAGGAACTAAAGTCCCCAGGACATTAATAAACATATTTCTTTCTTTTTCAACTTTCCGCTCTCGTATTTACGCGCTTTTCCGCGACTTTTTCTTTTCGCCGACAGCTATTTTATTTTCTTAACTTTTGTTGTGTTTATTTCATTTAGATCCCACGATATTGAACTTTTCCCTCGTCTACTCTTTCTTGACCATGTCGCATATCCTTTGTAGAGTCATTAGAAGTCGATTTCTGGGTCTGCTATAATGAACATGTAGTAAGCTTCTGCCGGTTTCCATATTGTACCGCTACGCAACGCAGCTCTGGCCGCACGCTCCCGCTGAACGCTTCAAGTACCTTTACTGCACTTAAGCTCAACGCATCATCACTGGCCGCTTCTGGCACCTCTGGACTCAGTACCTGCTTCGCTTACCCTTATACCGCTATCCTACCCCGCCATCTATAAACGTCCTACGGACCACTGCCGGTCTATTTTCGCCTACTTCGTTATACCTTCTCACCACGCATCTCTGTTCCGGGAACACACACACAACTAGACATTCATATTCGCACACTCATATCTTCCCGTTTCCTTCCTTTGTTATCACTTATATAGCGTTCCCGGAAAGGCTTCGCCACCTGGCTGGTGCAGTCACTTCCGGTACTTCAAAGGTAAGTCTTCTTTTAATCTTATTTTTTCTACATTTCTTCTATATATTTCACTTACCTTATTTGTTATACTTTGTTGCGGTGCCCCCTCGGGCACATATCGATTTAAATTTCGTTTGCTTCACCTTCACCCCCCGCATCAGGGTATAAACCTTACGCGCTTACACCCATAAATAAGGCTTTAGAAGTAATTTTAATCTACCTCTTCTCCAGAACTTTCATAAGAAACAACTTAATGAGAAAATGATTCAAATATTTTTTTTTTGCATTTGCTTTCGCCATACAGCCAAAATAAAAGTTAAAGGCCTTATGTTCCATGAGTTTTTTTTTCGAAAAAACCCAAAACTTAAGTGGCATTCCAGGAAGCAAATTTTTTTAAAAATTATACGCGCCATCATGGCGCCCACACTTCTCAGCGAATAACTATCGGCTTTCAAGCACAAAACTTTCTTAAAGGCGACATTTACACTTTCATTAATACAAATGTTATTTGTGCAGGCATTTTAGCGCCAATGAACTTCGCAAACTGCGGGTAGCTGTGAATTCATTTCTGGAATTAAGTTCTCTTTCGGTACTGACTATATCTCAGTGGTCTAAATAAATAAAATGTCAGTCAGGCCACTGCAGCAAACAGATTTTCCACAATCTTCTCCAGCACCTACACCAAGTAGAGCAAATTATGGTTTCGCTCTGTATCTTGCTTCAAATACTGCATTTGCTTTGTATTGCGCTTGGGCTCTCAACCTGTCAAATGAT
Source organism: Rhodnius prolixus (assembly GCF_049639745.1). Classification (NCBI taxonomy): domain Eukaryota; kingdom Metazoa; phylum Arthropoda; class Insecta; order Hemiptera; family Reduviidae; genus Rhodnius; species Rhodnius prolixus. The sequence continues at coordinate 23,079,231 of NW_027411592.1, forward strand.
GGAGGCAAACCTTGGTTATATAGCATTGGACTTACTTATCTTCCGCAGGTAAAGTAAATACAGTTACCTAAAAAAATATATATGTATTTAGTTAAAATAAATTTATACAAATTCACTGAAGAGCACATCAGCAGAGTATTTATAGTATGAATGATTTGAAACTGCTTTTTAAATTCAGTTAATTTTAGAAATTTGATCTGCACACTCTCCATCTTTCCACAGACTAAATAAACGCTCATCCTCGGATTATTATCTACGAATTGTTTTGCCTTGCCTGAGTAGTTACCAGAAGGTAGAGGCTACTCTCTCCTCCTCTCTTCTGAAGAATCTTAGTTGTTTCATTACTTGGGGGTGCTGTAAGGTTAAAATGATGTCAAAGGGGACCCAGTTGATCAGTTTTGAAGTAGTGAAATGTGTCATGTTCAGGAGAACAAGTTAAACCATTCAAAATTTTCTTGCTCTTGTCTTCATCATTAAATACTATTGTTGGTTTAAAGATTTTTGCATTATGATGTCCTGAATAAGCTTCAAAACTAGCGTTGAACCTGTTTTTGAATTCCTATTAAGATGTTCCTTTAAGAATTATTGTTTCCTTTACCGTTACTTGAGTGAATGTGTAATAATCTGTACAACTATTCCTTCTCAAAAATTCAAGATCTCTAAATGGATTTTTTTTTTTAATCTTAAGTATTCTCTTTCATTGGTGTCCCGAATGTTTGTTAAGTGAGTTTTATTATTTAATTTTTCCACAAAAAAAGAAAAAAAACACTTAAAAGATTATTCTTTATTCATTTTTTCTGGTTAATGAGAAAAAGCAATCGATTTTTGGAGTTCTATTAAAAAGCAAACGCTTTTGCAGTTTACTAGTGACTTTTACAAACCTTCATTTTCCTACAAATATGGTGGAAAAATCATCCTATCTTCCAAACGTTAAAAATTCTGACTTTTCACTGATTTTAACATAAATATATTTGTAAAAAGTAACATCTGTAAAATAGTTACCCTTGTTATAAAGAAAACCAGTGATGTGACATTATTATTATCCGTAGGCCACGTGCTTTTTAGTCTACTTGCAGAGTTTGTTGGCGTATTTAGATTAGAAATAAGACGATTATCGTGGTGTAGTAATGCTTTATATTTTAATGTCAGAAACCAGATTTTCGGAGAGGGAGCACGTTAATGACAGTTTTTAACCCGAAGAGAGTAAAATGTCTAGGAGATGTAGGTAGTTGCTTCGGACAGTCAGGATTCTGAGAGAATTGTTCGGTATATAGTGTTCTTCTACTTTTTTACTTCTTTTCTTTACATAACTGATATCTGAGGAAGTTGAACTGAAAGAGGGGATATTTGTAAAACTTTTAGTAGTGGCTTGCCTAAGCGATTTGGCATCTGACGTCAGAGTTGAACTCATTGAAGAAAGACATGAATTAATGTCGCTATCACATGTTGAATAGAAGTGATCTGAGAATACGTTAGGCACTGATCCTGTAGCTTGAGCAGGATTTAGCGAGTGTGGTAGCGAGGATGGTTCAGGTGGACGACAATCCTTGGTGACAAAGAGACCTTATCGTTATTTATCATTTAGCTCTTCACATTTATGCATTTAATTAGAAATAAAATAAAAATGGTAATAGATAATTTCTGTTTCAGGTTTACTGGGCGGTTGCCATACCCGTGCATCTGTTAACCACAGTAGCTTGGGTTGGCCTCATATTGTATCCAAGCTTAAACATGGTGACAAATAATTCTATAGAAGATGCTTCAGTTATTAAAGACTCCTACACAGTTAGACCAAATGAAATTCGGATTCCCACTTATGTGCCTCAACTTTATGATCTTAATCCAGCTGATGTTACAAAAAGATTATTCTTGGATAATGATGAATCCTTAGAAGAAAATGCTTAGGTCTGAAGAATAATTTTGTATGGAAAAGAACACATATTTTCAATTTTAATCTTTCTCTTTTTTGAAAAGTTTTTCTGAAATATGATTTTAAAAAGTTAAAACAAATAAAGCGCAACTATAAGGTTTCTTTAATTGATTTAATTTTTTTTAGTTTTTAATAAACTCCGAATTTTAAGGCTACTTCTTTACTAACACTTCATTTTTTGTAAAACCCTATATTACACTTAAGGAAGTGCACCCCCACCTTTCTTTAAGAAGTAGCCTTAAACGAATGTTTTTTACAAAATGTTTCAAATAAAAGTTGTAGAGCTATGTAATTGTAAATAATTGTAATTGTTGCTGATAGGCATTAAAGCCTTTTCGAGAAAATCTGTCTCGAAATAAAAAAAAAGGTGATATTGTAATTCTTATTAGTTACATCCAGTTTTGGGGTTTTGACTCTAACTTTCTCTCAAGTTCCATGAATTTAAAATTGGAGTTTCCTGCAAGATTTTGAGCTAGAGTGCTTACACACATTCACAAATTCTACAATCTAACAACCACTATTTCAGATTCTGGAGACCTCAAAACGGACATTCCTGTGAAAATTTTATAACGCTAGCATTTTAATAATTTTTTCTTTGCGAGAAAGAATATTTAAAATGTCAGCTCCATTATTTTATTTTTATTTAAATGAATAAAGCTCCTTAATATGACAATAAAAATAAAAAATGATTAAAAACTCATTTATTACAAAAGTATTACAAATTTTAATTATTCCTCAAACTTACGAAATTTCTCATCGTATAAAGTACACTAAGCATATAGGCAGTGAGGATTTTTATGTAGGCTATGATTAAATAAAAAAAAAGCCTGCATGATCTACATTTTGGGCAGCGCAGCGCCTTCAATCTTTAACCTCTCTAAATTTGTAAAGGCATTCACAGATTTACCGGAAATCCCTTTTTATAAATAATATATCAATAATAATAATAATAATAATAATATATTATTGAATATTATATATCTAACAAGTTTTTCAGCTTGATAAAAGCCACGTCTATTTATTAAATTTCTAGATCTAACAACACAATTTTGCATCCATTAAATTAACAATAATAGGTCATTCCATAAATGTATTTAAAATATCTTGTTTTTAAAAATTTACTAATAGCTTTAACAAATTTATCACCTCGAACATTAACAGAATTTTATATAAAAACATTTTATTGTTGCATTATTTATTTTATTTCTCTTCATTTCAAGCAACAGTCATTTACTAATAAAATTAAGTTTAGTAATTAAGTTCGTAATATCTAAATTATCTTATTCATTACTTGAGCTTGTAAAGAAGGAGTGCAGTCTATCTCCATCGTAGAATAACCAGTATCCTTATCAGTACGATCTATCTGAGAGGACTGGACTGTTGAACTGAAAATACCTCTGCCTTGAAGATATGTTTCATTTTCTGTAGATAGTGAAGAGAACTTAAAAGCCATTGGTTTAGCTAAAGGTTGATCAGAGTTCCCATTATCTGAAACAACAGATTTGAAATGTGAAAAAATTATTTCTGAAATTAAGTCTGTTGTGAACAGTCACTCGACTTTTTCTTCAAGGTTGTCTGAAGCTTTTCTTCAAAGTTAAATTTTTTTTACAAATGTTTCAATACAGGTTCATTAGGTTATAGATGTCAGAAATTCCAGAAATCTTTCTGTTCTACGTTGTTGCATAAAATTGCCCTATCAAGTAGCATTTGCGTAAATGCAGAATGCGTTTAAATTTGTCTAGAAAAATGGTTCAAATAAATTACATTTTATAGACAGTATATATAATGTACAAAACAATTAGTTCACCAAGAAAATCATTAAAACTAATAAAAAAACCGATTCGCTAAAATGGATCTTCCAATGGATCGGTTTCGACTAATAGCCTTATTGTGCCATCTTCTGTTGACTCCTAACCAAATTATAAAATTTGAAATTTCTGCTTTTTTCTTTATTTTGAGTTTCGATAAATCTTAAACAGCCAACCAAAAAGTGACAGAAATTTCCAAAATTGAGAAATAAGTATTTTAAACTGAGAAATTAAAATGAAAATCTCTATAGAACAAATAAAAATAAAACGCACTAACCATTAGGATTATTTTGCGAAAAGGAAGAACAATCAATGCTCATGTCCTTAGGAAATTCAAAGCTGGGTTTACATTTAATAGGACTAATATCTGGACTAGACAGACAGTAAAGTTGGCGCTCCTTCTCGTCGGGAGTCCAATCTATTCTTGAAGGGCGGGTATGCTGCATTGGACTATCATTAAGACTTCTACCGTTTTTCTCGGAGTTAACAGGACTGATTGCATGATCATCTTTGTTAAAAAACAGTTTTCTTCTGAGAGTCACGCTGCTAATGTTGCATTCTTCCGTTTCACAGTTGTCATCTTTATATGACATGTAAGGGCGTAGAACAGATTCTACTTCTGGTGGTAAAACAGGAGGAAAACTCAACTGTGTCTGGGAGCATTCTGCAAAATTTCCACAATAAACCCAACATTAGAAAAATATCTGGAACTTATAATAATGATATAATCCAGTTGATTATCATTTATGTATGTTTTATGTATATATAAATGCCAAAATTAACAAATAAAGAAATGGAAACTTAATTAGTTTCAATATTCTTTTTTCCAAAATCAAAATTCTTTTAACAAAAACCTTTGCAAAATGAGATAAATTGCAAATATTTGAACACCCGTATTCTTTATATTTTTGGCATTAGTATGAACTCAACTGCTTAGTTGCTTTAATAACCCTGGGCTAATAATATAATATGTTAGCATCTATTAAAGAACTTAAGTTACGTTAAAGTTTTTTTTTTTTTAAAAAAAATCATACTTATTTACCGTCAACTTTGATCACATGCCTTCTTTCGGCAGCAGATCTTGCACAGGGTGTGGATGAAATTGCTGAAAGCATTCCTTTAGCACCGCTACTATATCCTTTAAAACTGCTACTGCTCCTACACGCCATTGCTGCTCTAACCATAAATAATTCTGCTGGAGGTGTACTCATTTCCGGCGAAGGTAAAGCTTCACCACAGGTACTTTGTGGAGAAATAACTGCATGACGTAAGGAAAAATATCTGGACATTGAAAAATTTATGTTATAAGGCAACTTTTTTACATAACCTTTTTAAATGTCAAATTTGAAAATTAATTATTTTAGAAGCATTATTCATTTGTTATTAACTGTGTAATTTGCGCTCACATATTCTGCTCTAAAATGAATTCAAGACTGAAATTTCGTTTAATTCACATTTTATTACTCTAACATAAAACATAAGGGTCTGTGTCATCTAATAAGTTTTAAAATATATTAATGAAATGATGATACTAGCTGATTTCTGCACCTTTTGTCATTTAATCAACCCTTATACTTAACTTTTTAAACTAAAACTTTTGTTAAGGGGATTTTTGAACTTTTTGGATAGATTTTTTTTTTGTTCCTTGGTTAGAAAAAAATTATATATCTAGTGATTTTTTAAATATTTGGATATCGAGAATAATTAGGCTGATTTGCGCCGGATGTAGAAGTGAGCAAGTTTTTATTAATGCCTTATGGATCTAGTCTTGTCTAGTTCAGATCAGTCTAGTCTTACATAAATTTGACATCAATTTAATAAATAAATCAAAGTAAAACATTATTATTTTTTTAATTATTGTTATAACTTTAAACAGAATCGATAATACCATTTTCCAAAATATTCCAAATCTTTAAAAGTTTATTATCTAAAGTTTCTTTTCTAGTTTTACAGGTTTTGTTAACAATTGGGATAAGCAATGCTTTTGTACTTGGTACAAGGTTAGTGGAAAGAAGAATGTAAAACTATCAACTAAGTGGGAAGAAGGTGAAGACTAAAAGAAAAGTTAGAGGGTTAGGTTAGGGAGTTACCAAGTTTTGGAAAGAACATGATGGCACTTTAATGTCACTAAAGGCAAGCCCTAATCCCTTCAGCCAAATTTTATTGATATCGGGCTAAGATTTACAGAGTTGTTAGTAATATTTTTTGAGGAGCCTTACATACATGGGGCTAACTCCTCCTTCATTTGATGTACAGCTTTGAGACCCCACAAGGTACATCTACATTAAATTCCGAATCGATTGACACCTCATTCATGTGTCAGCGCGTTTAGGCGCTACGTTGTTTACAAAAAGGATTACAAGAACAATTTTTGAAAATGCGTTTCTACTCATTTTCAGCAACTTTTTTCTCGAAATCTAAGAGATCTGGGTTGTTGCAAAAAAAGTACAGTTGTAAAGGAGGATTTACCCTATATTATAAAGGAAATTTGGGAATTTTATCCTTTATAGAGAAAGATAAAAAAACGTTGATTTAAGGTTGCGTGTTTTTTCAACGTTATGCTTTTTCGTGCAGTTTTTGACGATCAACCCTTATACAAATGTCCTACCGTTTTAATAAATGTTCCTTATGTAAAATTACCTTGACGTTTAATGTTGGAAGGTGGGTCTCTTTTCCCTCCACTCATTAGAAACTCAGTAATTTAATATTGAAAGCATTTCCAATTCTACGCAATCTCTAAAATATTTTTCTCTGATACATTTATTAAAGAAAAGTGATAGATTTTTGTGCAATAATCATTCCAAGTTGGGCGCGGGCAAAGCCTGGATAAACGTAGCTAGCGGCATTTCATACAATTGATTCTCAAAACTTTTCTGTTCCAAAATAGATTATGAAAATTTTATAGATCCTGTAGCTAAACAAGTAGCTATAGGAGAATGTAAATCATTCATTTTCTAATTACATTATTGCATTTTTCTCGTTATCATTAATTAAAAAATCTCGTTAATTCTTGTTTTTTGCCAATTTCAGTCATAATTTTATCATTTTTGCCAACCTTTTGACCTAGGGACTAGAGGAATTGGCAATAATTTTTCTTAAATTAAATTGTATGTATTTAAATTTTAGTTTAACTTAAAGTTACATACTTTTCTATTGCTTCTTGTGCAGCATTTTCAGTTTCTTCATCGAAATTTTCTTCTGGAGGGGATTTCGGAGATTCTATTTGTGCTGGCATAATTCTAGATATATCTTCAATGGACCACTTAAATTCACTTTTCTGACAAAAGTTATTAAAATTAATCATTAGAGCATTAATAATAAAAAAAAATAAAGTAGGTATTTTAAAAACAAAGATAAAAATAATTTCTAGTTTAAACAAAAAATGTGTAAGTGCTTAAATAAGTAAATAAATAAATTTATGTCACCTCATCATTTGTTTGTCGCACGATAAACATCCCCGGAGAACATTTATCATATTCAAGGCTAGAAATATCTTCAAAAGGATTTGTGCGACATAGTCTTGGGGTTTTGACAAATGATGACGTAGATGGTTGATTCTGCAATTGCTTATTACTGAAGGCACGACTCTGTGCAGCAAATAGGAGCGACGATTTAGGCGACTCCTGAAAAGTATTTCTCAGAGGCGAAGTTTTCCAACTTCTCGTAGGCCCTGTCGAACGCCTAGAGTCAAATAATTAATAATTAAGTAACATTTCTTAAATCGGTATACAAAAGAAAATTATTGAACGATGGTTAAATTCAGTTGAAATGCTGGATAATATCCAAGAGTCACAGCTTGCATTTTTTTTTCTGTACGTCTTACTCCGTTTATTAAAGTTATCTGCATTAAGATGCCAAAGTGTTGAACAAAGAAGAATATTCCAGATCATAATGAGAAAAATTTGAATATTTCTAAATTTAAATATCCGCTGTAATAATGCCTTAAAATAAAACCAAAAACCTCTTAATTTAAAAGGACCAACCTTGTTCCAATGTCTTCGCAACCGAAATCCTTCATTTTTTTCAGTCTTTTTTATCACAGCATGAATAATAATTATCACAGAAAAACAAAGGAAATAAATTATAGATGCATTAACAAAATAATCTCCCAATGTATTAACAAAACATCCAAACAATAACGGTCTACTTTGCCCGCCTTCACTACAAAGAGTGCCTTGATAGCAAAAGGCTAGAAACAGTTTCTGAACTGACCACCAGAGCAATTAACTTCAGAAGGTTCAAACTTCAAACTTGAAAGGTGCATTTTTTGTAAGATTGTAGACATTACGCATGTCAATATTCTTTCCGTTCTGTAATGTTACTTTTCATTTTCACATTAAAGACAGTTTAATGTGTTAATTCTAATGTTATGAACATTATTTGGGTTCCTAATCCAAATTTGCATTATTTGGTACCAACGTTATTGAACACCTTCCATATAGTGCTAGATGGTTGAGATTTTGAGATAATAGTACTTCTCTAAAACTCATGAAAATAGTCTCATTCTTACATAAAATTGACATCTAAAATTAAAAGGCCACTTTGTATTGTCCTTCTTCCAAGTAAATGAGTGCACTCAGGAACTTGTTTTAAAGAGTTATAATTGTGGTTAGGATTAGGATAAACCCTCAGACGTGTCTCAAGAGGCTATTGTTTTCTTTGACCACTTTTCTCCTTGTTATTTTGAACTTTGTTCATATTGACTGATATGGGGCTATTTCTATCAGTCTTTAACGTTGTGTCGTGCAGTTTTTACTAGTGTTTGCTATTGTTTTATGGGTTATGGATCCCCTGCAAGGTTTAAGGCGGCATCTTTCCGAATTTTACGTTTGTAGGGCTGTAACATTAATTGAGGAAGGTCTAGGAGTGCGGGAGTAGGCTAGCGATTGGGAGTGAGTCATTCTGTTATCCAGCGATTATGGGGGAGATGCCAGGAGTCAGGAGGATTCACGAGACGACCACGGCAAGGCCGACCAAGATCCACTTCATTAAATGAGGACCGATTCATGCGGCTTCAAGCTCTCAGAAATCGCCAAACCACCTTACATACTATCCAAAGTGACCTCAGGCGTGCCACAGGAACCGTGATTTCTGCTCAAACCGTTCGTAATCGGTTGAGGGAAGGTGGCCTGCGTTCCAGGTACCCGATAAAAGTGCCACGGTTGACCAGAAGGCCCAAAATCGCCAGACATCTGTTTGCCAGGGACCATCGCAATTGGCACTTCGGGCAATGGAGGAACGTTTTCTTCTCTGATGAGTCCAAATTTACTCTGTACAGAAATAATGGACAAATGAGAGTCCGGAGAAGAAAAAACGAACGATCAATTTTGGTTGGGGCAGGAATATCTTTCACCGACAAAAATGACTAGGTTGTTTTTGCGAATGAAAGTTTGTCAGCTCAGCGGTACATGAAGTGTTACAAATCCACGTCCACGGAAGGGCACTTACTGGTGGAGATTAATGAGCCCGCTCTCATACTGCAAATGTCGTACGTGAGTTCATAAATGCCAATAACGTTCAGACTCTCGGCTGGCCAGCTTGTAGCCCGGATTTGAATCCGATTCATGTGTTTAAGGTAAGCGTATTGTTGACTGGAATATTTGTAGTTTCTTATCTTTAGTTAAGATCAATTATTTTGTTTGCATAAAGTGTTGTTATTGTGTAGAAGTTTAGTATTATTATTACAATTTCAAATTCATTATTACTTTGTTGTGCCTTCAAAAAAAAAAAAGTATGTATGAGATGTAAAAAGGAGATACATGTAAGAGATGAAAATGAGAGAATACGCATGTATGTTGTGTCCCAGACTGTTTCGGACTTCCATCAATATCAGAGATGGGTTAACTAGTTTGGTGTAGAGATTTTGTCTTCACTTCTGTTTCCGTCTCGTATTACACTTTCTAAGAATTGTTAGATATATCCAAATATCTTCTTTGTTTTTATATTTTTTAAAACATAATTTTACTTTTCTTTGACTTTAGTGAATAGATGCTTAGGCCCCTTATTAAATACTTGTAATATTCCAGTTTCCATTTTTATATTTTTCTTTAAATATATTCAATTATTATCATATTTTTGCACATACTTGGTTTAAATTTTTAAATACAAAATATTAATAAAAAAATATCAAGTCCTTTTTATTTCTTTTATACACTTAGTTAATAAATCCATCATTGTTTCTTTTTCCAAATTTCTACCTAAAGTAAAATAATAACTTTAATTATATCATAATAAATTCAAGAATTTAACGCAATTATTTCAATACTATAAATTTTACCGATAAATATGAGGGCAGATTGTACATGTTCTTCAGGCTTTATTGCTAACAGGTCATAATTTCCATGAACACATTGAAGCATTAAATATTCATTACCAGTATATACAACACCCTGAAAGTAAAGTTCAATATAAAATATTTATTGACTACAAAGGCCTCAATTAATTATGGCATCTTTTAAAACAGATTAATTGGCATTATTAATTACCTTTGCTCTAATTAAATCTATGTGATCTCCTTTTACATTTTTTAAGTCCTCTTTCCAAAGGATTAATTCCATAAATTTATCTAAAGCTGCTTTAGGAATTTCCGTATTAAGCTTTAGTGTTACTGTGCAGATACTCTGAAATGAGCAAGTTTATTAATTTATTTACAAATGTATACAAATATAGTATCTAGAAGTGTTACAGGAAGTGTAACAGACACAAAACTACATTAAAAAAACTACATTGTTTTTCCAACAGTAACGTGGCATGTCGTTACGTTATGTACCTTTTTTTTTACATAATCAACCTATATTCAATGTTGGGGGAAAAAAATAAATTAAAAAATAGTTTGGAGTAACTCTATATGGTTGAATCCAGAGAAGCTTTGGATAAGGTACGGGGTTTCCTCCCCATTAATGAATAATAATAACATAATATCTAAGTACAGATTATCTTCTGTCAAAAAGTCCTAGGGGTCGGAAAAAAAAAAAAATTAAATACTTTGTGTATTGGAGTTTTTTTTTTTTATTGTATATTAAAAACTCAGGGAAACTTTGGAAGATATTTTGCAACAATTTAGGAAATGTTACTTCTTTACTTACTTCTTTCGAATAATCCTTTATCTCCATGTTAGCAATTTCATTTACCAAATGTTTTATCCTACAATAAAGTTTTCATTTATTGTTTACCCAGAAAAACAAAAAAACAGAACAAAATTATTTTTACCTATTTTCTTTTAGGCCACTATAAGCTTCCAAATCCAAAATTTTATCCAAGTTTACCCTAAAAGTATATTCTAAGATGCTTTTAAAATGTTATCATTGAATACTGACATACATAACAAAGAACACTAACGTACTTGGAAAAAGATGTTTTCAATATTAAAGCTGAAGAATTTATTAATCTGAAAGAAAAATTTCATCAAAATACATTGGAAATAACAATAATATATGTAATACTAAAATAACTCACTTAATTTTTGAGAATATTTTTTCTATAGCTTCCTTGTCAACCATATCTGTTTTGTTCAAAAGAATTACATCAGCCAATGCTACCTGCCTTTCAAATAAAACGTATGTAAATTATTGAACTTTATTGCACTCTTTCAAGAAAGCCTCAAAAGATTTTTAGAGTCAGTTTAAAAGCTGGAGTTCTAGAGTGCTTCGAACTATTGCTTCCTGCATCAAAATCAAGGTTGTAAGACTTCCATGGTGTTAAAACTTATTAGAACATGAAAACCGTAGTCACTTTAAATTATTTTATTTATATAAAAAGATATTATTGCAATATGGCAGAATTTTAAACTGCAAATATATCCGTTCGAGATCCCATAAGCAAAAAAAGTGTTATTTTTTTAAAAAATAAATTGTTTTCTGCGTTCTTCGACAGAAAATTGGACATTCCATTCGATGCGTGAATGGGACTGGGAGTTCACTCAGTAGAACTCAGTGAGTTTTTCTATTCCATTGGCTAAAAATTATGTCGAAGTCCAAAGATTACTAACTCAAAGACTTACGGATTCACAAAAACGATCAAGGAATGGCCAGAAAAGTTACAATATTAGGCATCTTACAGGGTCTAAATTTATTGGAAGTTTCTAGATAATAAAAAATTTACCTAACTGGAACACTGATTCCTTCATTCAAATTTTCGCTTAAATCCTGAAAAAAAAAGTTACTTTTCTACAGATTTTTGTTTTTAAATAAAGATTGAGTTTTATGCACATTTTTACAATTTTTTTAAAAAAAATATCTTCAGTCATTCAGTTCACATTTGTTAGCTAGTCAATTATTATTTTATAACTTCACATTTGGAGTTATTACTTGAAAAAGTTAAAATTCTTCTTGCACAAAATGAAAAGGGTCATATTATCACTATTCGATTAGGAATAAATCAATGGGAGAATCTAAGAGTATTAGAGTTAGTTGTATTTAATGTTGTATTCGTTATAATAAATTTGCCCTGAATGTTCTTAAAATGCTAAAATTTTAATAATTATTTTTCCTTAAAAATTGTCCAATCAATGTAATTAATGTTTGTCAGTAGGAATCCAGCTAACACTTTAACAAAAGCCGTGAAATCTAATAAGTAAATGTAATAAGAAGACAAGTGATAATCTGCCTTAGTAGCATAAACTGAATTGGGATGAATCTAAAATTCTCTTACATTTTTAAGCGTTGAGGAATTAAGAGTAGGTGTCCTTATAGGTATAACTTTCCATGCATAAGTACAGTGCGTGTTTGTGTTGTAACGAGCTAGTTTGCCTGTGAGTTACAGAAACTCAAATGGATACCACAACTACTTCAGTAGGCCTTCTTATGTTTGCTATAATTCCCAGTGAGTGGTGTAGGTCTGATGTATCTACAAAGACACTAAGATCCCTGAAAAAGTCGCTAGTCCACTTTACCCCTCGGGAAAGTACTCGTAAGGCCTAAAGTACATTCTGAGTTGTTAGTAGAAAAACAAAAACGTTAACTAGTTGGTACAATATTATAATATAAATAAGCATTAAAATTAAAAATGAAACACTGTGAGGTTACTTTTAGGTCACGGCGGTTTTGATTCATGACCACTTCCAAAATAAATCTAAATTACCCTAAAACATTAAGGTAGCTTACAAAGAATACCTAAAAAAAAGAAGCACATTTTGTATTAACTCAAATGTTTATCTGAACAAAGGTGATGAATGTTGGGACAGAAAAGTGACAAGGGACGAGACTCTCAACTGTAACTGAAGTTTGAATCCATAGACCAGATGGAACCTCACCAGTCAGAAAAGTCTAACCAATACCTTCAGCAAAGAGATGCTAATTTTATTTTGGATGGAGAAAGGCCGATTAAGTTTTGTTTTGTAAGATCTAAAAAGGAACTAAACTAAATTAGGGTGAGAAGGGTCACACAATTTTTTACTGTTGGCTATAAAACAATTAATGAGGAAGGTTACATATTGACATCATGAACCATTTTGACTCAACAAATCTATTGTATATTCTGCTATATTGACAGGTACCTATACTCTTAAACTTTCTACTCATCTTATATTTAAGTCATTATTTAAAAATTATTTGTTATTAGTGTTTTTTCATCTATGTAATGTGTAGGTGCTGAAGGTAATATCTGTGTAATAAGTAAAAATATTAATATCAATGATTGAACAAAAGCACAAATCTTACCGATAAGCCATTTTTAGCGTCCACAACTACCACAACACCTGCAAATTAACAGGATTAACGTTTATTTTCTGTTTGACTTATTATTTTTTAAAATTGCCCTAATTGAAAATTCTTTAATTTAGTAATTTAAACAATGCACAAGCAGGCTTATGCTAGAGAAAATTGTTTAATATATAAATTTTCAATAAATTATATTTTTTGACAATAAATGTTTCTAAAATTTAATAAAGTTTTATTCTTAATCTCTATTTAATCTAGATTCCTATTATTAAAAGAAGATTCTCTTACAGTACATTCCTCAAAAATCTCACCATCTAAAAAAATGTCACTGCATAACTCTTCGTCAAGCCAAAAAGTGGAAATAATAGGCCCTGAAATTAGATGTTGAATTGTAATAAACGCTAACTATTTTTAAATTAAATTTACTTAACGAAGCATTTTCTACAGAATAAACAAAGCGATGTAGAAATAGAATAAAAGAATAATTTAACAATAAATGAAATATTAAAAAAACTTTAAACATGGCAAACCTGGATCAGCTAAACCAGTGGTTTCCAAGAGTATATAATCAAATTTTCCTCTTCTTTTCATGAGGTTTTCTATAGCTTTAATGCCATTATCCCTATAATTTTGTCATATATTAAACAGAATAAGAAATATAATAAGATCATAGCTAAACATGGCTAGAGCTAACAAAAAATCTCTCAAGAACTTATAAATATTTATAAAAAATAAATAATTAGACTAACTTCACAGAACAGCAGAGGCACCCATTTCTCAATTCCAACCATTCTTCATATAGCTTTCCTTTTTGACTTATAGAGAGACTTTTTTCCATAGCACTTCCTGAAATAATGAGGGACTACTTAATGCATACTAAAATTAACACAATATTTTTCGGGATTAAATTTTATTGAATGGCTGCATGTTTATGTTACATTAGCCCAAGTGAGTTTGATTTACAGCATGGATTAAATGTTAAGATAATAATTTAAAAAAACAATATGACCCCTCTCTCTATTAACGCTTAATCAGAGGAAAACTTCATAAAGTTCTTGTATAAATTTGAAATTAACTTATTTCAAACAATATTATAAATTTCTACTAACCTTCACCAAACTCGTTGAGAATCACAGCAATTTTCTTATTATGCTGTTCAGTAAGAATGTAATTCAATAGAGTTGTTTTCCCAGCCCCCAATTGACCTGTTATTAACGTAACTGGTACGGGTTTAAGTTTTGCAGGAACCAAACTTGGTATTTCGTCTTCTGAATCAGATTCCATGTCAAAAAAATTCAGAAATTAATTAACTTTCTGATCTACCTTAGGACTTACGAACGTTTTCTAAAAGAACCTTCAGCTGTGTTTTGTTTTTGTATGGCAGTGGAAGGTTTCCCTTATCCAGGTGCTTTAATAACAACTCTTATTTATGAATGAATGATTTATTTTTTTTTTAGCTGGGCTGAAATTTTAACTTTTCCTACCGAATTCCGAACTAAATTATAGATATCTACTATTCGAATTTAATCCCCTACTTATCCAATAAAAATATTTATTTTGTTGAATATGTTTATTTAAAATTGATATTTTTAAACACTCTGTATGCATCCCCTTAGGAGTAATCTAGGAAGAGTCGATATAATTAGAGATTTTGAATACGAAATAATAGTTACAAAGTGAATTTCTGACTAAATTTATCTGCAGCAAGGATATAGCAAATATTTGCAGAGCAATAAAAATTGTAAAGTTAAAAAAAACTGGCATTTGTACACTCACACGATCTCTCTTGATGCGCTTACAATTAAACAAATGAAAGTGCCTTAGAATATGAAAACTTTGAATATGTTCGAAAACTAATCAAGAAACTGAATTATAAGTTTTTTAAACTATTATTTTTCATACTTAGATTTTTTTTTTGTAACAATTGAATTCCTATCGTTGTTATTAAGGAAATCTGGATGTATATAACAATTTTAAAATGGCACAAGAGGGAAGTATTCACCTTTCCCTAAAATTGCCGTAAGAAGAGTTTCCCAGGAAAATGTTTCCAAAAAAATCTTAAAGGTTAAAAAGTATGCTATGCCTATCGTATGAGGAGCTAAAAGAAAATCGTTTTATTTTTTGGTAAAATATTAAAAACCAAAAAAACCATAGAGTGAAGTGGCACTTCCATTTGATCGATTATTTGGCGCTTTCAAATGCCCAAACCCTAATTATCGCACTTAGTTTAAGTATCAAATTTTAACTCACCGCGATTTTCCGTTTTTAAGTCATGCTCTCATAAAAATATTGACAAAATATTTTTATCGTACTCTGGGAACTTACATAGAGATACATATATCCGATGACATCTCCAAATCGGAAATCAGCACAATCGCAATATCTTCCCTTACGAGGGTAAGGGGAAAGTAAAATGACTTGAATAATAAAATTTAATGGAAGCGATTATTTTAGAAGAACACTGAGTCCCAGGATCAAAGCAACTGACTCCCATTAAATTTTGTTTTCTTAAAAACCTTTTTATATTATTAAAAATAAATAAATATGTTTCATATTTAATATCTAACTTAAGACCCTAAAATATAATAAGATAATACTTTAATGGTGTGCATAAACCCTTATCTAAGAACGCATTTTTAAATTACTTTTTCCACAAAAAATACAAATTCATGTTATAGAACTACTGCTACCAAGCACAGTTTATTGTTAAAAAGTTTAAACAAGTATAAATAATTTTAACTTCCAGGTGGTATAATACCAGATAGTATAAACCAATTAATTGTCGCTGGCTAGATGGTGAAAGCTGATAACAAAATAGCCTCCAAAAAACTTGTTTTTTTCTTGAGTTTTGTTGAATTCACACATACAGATAGACACAAACCAATTAATATAAACTACTTCGGACGTAGCGAATTTCCGGTTACACAAAATCGAAACTCAACACGATTGCAATTCAAAAGAAATAAGGAACCAAAAGGTGGTAGACACAGTTAATTCTTTTTTAAATTTTATTAACAAAATTATTTACAAGCGCTAAGAAATAAGTTAGGTTACACTGATTAGTCTTTAAACACGATTAAAACTTAAATAGCGAGAATTTTTTCCTGGAACATTCATGTACTGTATTGTGTGAAGTTCTTAGATGGTACCAGGTCCAAGAGTTTTGTAAAGTTTTTGTACTTCTTTAAAACGGCTACATTACCAATAATTACTAACTTTTTTTTAGCTCGAGTAATCGCCACGGAGAGTCGATTTATATCATTTAAAATGTCGTAACTAGTCTACAAAATAAACAGAAATTAGCAGTTTGTGATTCCTACAATAACTTTATCTCCAGCAATAATCACAATTAATAACTATTTCTCTTACTGTAGTTTTTGAAGTTTTCGTGGTTGAGAAAAGAATTAATTCCTTATCTCTTCCTTGATATTGATCCACTGTATTAACTTCTATATCAAAATGTAACAAATTTCTCAGATAGTTGACCTGATCTCTGTAAGTGGCAATTACGCCAACCTCTTTTAAATTGATTTCTAACTAAAATGAATAATTTATAGTTAATTAAAATAATTCATTTTTTAATTCTAAATAAAACAAAAAAGATGTTAAACTCTAAAAAACAAATAAAAAATTAAATTTTGTTTTAGCAGGCGGACTTTATGCTCTACTAACGATCAGATGCCGTGAATGTACTTTCTATGGCAAATATACTTAAAAAGAAACCTATTCCTTAGCTCACAACAACTAAGTGTACTGAAGAATCCTTAACATTGAATCGTCGAAAAAAATCCGATGATTGGTAAATGATTGATTCATCGATAAATTTAGACAAATTCTACAAAAAAATAAATAAATAAATAAAATAAAATAAATACCTTCTTCAGGGCTTTAGTTATCTCATATATAACAACTGCTTCTGTTTTATTGTCTAAAACTCCACTACTATTTTTCTCTTTATTAACCACGTCTATAACAATTACCGATTTTTCAAGAGTCTTATCTAAAGCTAGTTTCATCCACTCAGGCCAATCTTCAGCTTTTTCATCCTAAAATAAAATCAAGTAAAAAAAACTATAATCATGTTAAATATTTAATTAAGTATGAACATATTTAAATATGTATGAACCGTTAGTCAACTTATTTAGTTTCTGTCACTATAGATTTACAAAGAAAACTGGAAAAAAATAAAATAATTTTAGGGACTTAGTTAAGAACCATTAACTCAGTTTACCCTCCATGAAAATGAACTCAATTCCGGTAAATAAATTAATTACATTACCAATATTACATAATATTTGGCGTTGGTTATTAAACTTCAATTAAAAGTTGATTTATTGTTATAAAATTTGGGCATATTTCATCATAGGTTTTTATCGTTCTACAACTTTGGGACTGCTTTAGACTTCTAATAAAATTGGTTAACAATCTTTGCTGCAGCAACCCCTAATTAGGTAACGGCATTTTCTTTAGAAATTAGCAATCTAGCGAAAACTTTCTATTCGGTTCCAAAAACCTTAGTCAAAAAGATTACAAATGGTGACTGCTTGCTGTCTGAGCACTTTTATTCATAGAAGAATCAGTAAATTATCGTTAGAGGCTTCTACAAAAATAAAACTTATGCTCTTGTATCAGAAGTAAGAAGCCAGATTTGCTAAGAGGAGGTATGTAAAATTAAGAATTATTAAATCTTCAAAGATAATGTGGATGAAAAAATAGCGAAAAAGAAATAAATATTATTTTAATTCGAAATGAATTGAGTCAAAAATGTTTGTTCTAGGAGAAATTTATCGTTCGCAAAAATATATACAAGTCGGTAAAATAAAGTACTTTTAAATTTAGCTCTCGTCAGTAATCATCGACAAAGACAACATAAAAATTATTACTAGTTAATTTGAAGTCAATTCACTGCCCAATACCATGGCAGAATCTGAAATTTCAACCCTGGGCAGTTGCTAAGATGGCCTTTAAGTACAATTCTATTATAACCTGGATCTCTTACGCAAATTACTCTTTCTAAAAATTTATCTAGATAAAAAGACCCTCATAAGATTGAAGCTACACAACAAGCACCATTCCATAATTTGGTATTTTGAAGAATTAACGCAACTAATTATTTAATTTATTACATTATAAGAAAGAGTATTGTGCGCAACTTGCTCGGTTCCACACTTCAGTTGGCCATCATACGCAAAATCATTTGCTAATTGCATAATGAATTTATTCATTCGATACTGGAGAGTAAGACGAGATGTAACTGCTGGTCGATCAAGTTTCTCAAATAAACTAACTCCCAAACCATTTTCTCTGTAACAAACAAGAAATATTCAACTATAAAACACTTTATACAGATAAAAGGAGCTATTCACTTGTACTTCTTTATTGTAAAAATTGTCCATCCTTACTTAGCTTTAGGGCTGAGGACTAATGGGTGTAATTGATTCGGATCGCCCACTAAAATAAATTTCTCTGCTAGATAAAGTGGTTTGAGCACAGCTGGCTGAGTGACTTGGGTTGCTTCATCTACTAAACATACGTCAAATCTTTGGCGTTCTAGCCATGCATGACCACATCCTAAACAGGTAACGCCCACTATTTTCTAGAAACAGTTTACTATTAGATCAATTGAAGATATTCTATTTCTTCTTTGTTATTAGCCAATTACTTACCCTTCTTCCAAAACTCTTTTCAAGAATTTGCGCTGATATGTCCTCGCCAAGGTCATTTAATAATTTCTCCTCAGCTGCATAACGCGCAACAAGAGGATGAATTCTTTTTGTCGGTCCAAGTCTTAAAACGTTCCCACTTTCCAATAAAGGGAGGCCTAAAAGAATATTATCCACAGCAGAATGGGTGAAACTAGTCACTAACACTCTCTTTCCTAATCGAACAAGCAATTCTATCAAAGCTTGCATAGTAGTCGTTTTGCCTAGAAGAAAATAAATATATAACTAGATTATATTATAGAATAATATGCCTACTATAATTCAAAGACTTCTGGGATTTTTTTCGAAAACAAAAATTTCTCTATATCACTGAAGTAATAAATAAATATGCTGAAGAATCACGTCACTCTGAACAAATTTGAAAAACAGAAATGTTTTAATTTAAAAGTCTTATATTTTCTAAAATATTTTTAAAGACTCAGGAGACGTCAGAAAGTGTATTTACGGCGACATAGCGATATCGATAATTTGATGTAACCCTAAATTTTTTCTTACTTTTGAAAGGGCTATAAGTAATATTATTTCATCAAATATGTTTTCATCAAAAATTATGGAAATACTTTACAAACCGGATTAACTTTTCCTCCCATTTAACACTGATCCCACAAATCTTACGTCTATAAATAATTCCAATGAAAAACAATGATCAACAACTGAAGAATGATAACAACGCATGTTCAATAATAACCAATATAGTATACAAGGCTGAGGGTTTTTCATCGTTTTTCCCCTCATTATTTACTTGTACTTTTATTTTTTATTTCATTTTGTAACAATAGATATTTTGGAGGTTATAGTATTTATACTGGAACTCCTTACGTACATATGTATATACTTAAATGTTAAATAAAGTTTATTCTATTCTATTCTATAATATAGTATACACATTATAGCGCAGTATATGTATTATGAAAACGCGATTTAAATCCGCAATTAGCATTGTTTGTTTGTTCTATTTTTAAATTTCAAATAAATAATTAAAACCGCAACAGTAATTGATAAAAATAAAACTTACCAGCACCGGGCATACCCCTAATTAGAATGTACTTATCAGCAGCAACGGCTTGGAGTATAGCACGAACTTGTTCTTTATTCAAACGGTCAAAAATATCTTGCCCAATTTTCTTTATTTTGGAGCTTAACTTCGGAGCGAAGGAGGGAATCTGAAAATTATCAGTAATATTCATGAAAAGTTTAAAATTATGAGACTTGTAGAGGGTAGGAAGATTAGAATTTCTTACATTCTGCTCTATTATTGTTTGTCTGAGGAAGTCAGCTTGGTTGGTATTGTTTAATAATAGGCCTACATTATTCATTAAAATAAGATTTATTGAGCTGGATTCATAACTGTCCAAAAAAATTGGTGGTTTAATGTGCTTAATATCTCTAAAACAAAGTTCAAATATGAATTTTAAAAAAATATATAATAAAAAATAACTAACAGAAAAACAATAGATCTGAAATTTGAATAGTAAAGGAATAGTAGGAATAGAAATCCTACGATTAAATTGTAGATGAAAAATAGAAATTTCATTTACAAGCCATTATATTTAAGACAAATTGCCTTGAACATACTTATCTAATTTAACTGCAATAGTTGTTGGTGTGACTTCTGTTATGGTACCCATTGCAATTGCTAAATGTGAATCATTACTTACAACGACTGTCTGACCGCTATCTAAAGAACAAACAATCGGAGTCTCATCTATTTTTAAAAAAACTACTTCGTAACGGCGTCCTTTTATGAGAGTTGAATGTGAAACTTGTAAGTGAGTAACACACCAGCCTTTTGCTTCTCTGAAATTTAAATTTAGTTTAATATAATAATTAATAAAAAATAAAGGATTTTTAAAAGCACTAAAAATTTCTATACCTCTCTTCAGGCTTGGTGGACCAAATTCTAGAAACAGAAAATTTGGACATTTCGAATTCAAGAGACAGTAGACCAATCCAGTGAAAGACATACGCCAGATGTTGATCTGTTAAATGACTGGTAGAATCTTCTGCTAAAGGTTTTAATACATGATCTTCTTCGAGTTGGTCTCTGTCACCGGATCTTCTACAAAAAACAAGAATTAATGAGATTTTTTTAATTAATGATAACGAGAAAAATGCAATAATGTAATAAGAAAATGAATGATTTACATTCTCCTATAGCTACTTATTTAGCTGCAGGATCTATAAAGTTTTCATAATCGATTTTGAAACAGAAAAGTTTTGAAAATCAATTGTACGAAATGCCGCTAGTTACGTTTATCCAGACTTGGTCCGCGCCCAACTTGGAATGATTATTGCACAAAAATCTATCACTTTTCTTTAATAAATGTATCAGAGAAAAATATTTTAACGATTTGCAAAACCTCCAAAATTTAGACTTCTATATCACAATACTTACTATCACTAAAACTTAGTTATTTACGAGTATATCAGTTACAGAGCTAACTTTTCCCTACAACTGGGTAAATAGTTTATTAAAATCTGAACAATAGGAAGAGAGATATTAGAGGTTTGAAATTTGAACGATTTGCGAAACCGCCAAAATTTAATATTCTGTATCTCAATAACTATTATCACTAAAACATTGCTATTCATACCAGTTATAGAGCCGACTTTTCTCTACAATTCAGTGATGAATTCATTAAAATCTTAAAA
Source organism: Rhodnius prolixus (assembly GCF_049639745.1). Lineage (NCBI taxonomy): Eukaryota > Metazoa > Arthropoda > Insecta > Hemiptera > Reduviidae > Rhodnius > Rhodnius prolixus. Next base: position 23,101,000 of record NW_027411592.1, read on the forward strand.
ATACGAAAAGAGATACAAATGTTGGACATTTGAATGAATGTGAAAACCTCAAAAATTTAACCCTTTATTTCTCATTAACTATCTCCTTAACAAAAACTTACAGTTTAAAAAGGTAAGTGTTTATTAATCCTTGTTCCCTTAACTGGAGAGATCTTTTTAATGAATGCTTATAGTTGCGTTCCCCAATGAATCCTGAAGTGCAATTTTTTTGAGTTATCGTTTTGAATAAAATAAGTAAGGTATTTTTACGTAAATAGCAAAATTAAACTGCGAATTGAATACTTCTTCTTAAGAGAAGTAAAAATAAACTAAACTGCGGTTACAGTACTCTTCCCTAAAAGGCAAAGTGAAATTAAACTTCAAATTTGCACGATTGCAATGCTTCCCTTTAGTAGGCGTAAGAGCACTTTATGTCACTTAGGGAAGCTTTTACCACTTCTTAGTGCTAAATTTTGTCAGACTAAGTGTTATAGAGATTAGTATTTAATGAAAGTTGGAGCCTCAAAACGTGGGTTGAAGGAAGGTTTTCGATAAAACCCCACAGATACTTAAGAAATTCATCAAATTAAAAGTAGTAATACTAAATAATACCTGAGTGCCGATGAACAGGCTAAAAGGTGTGAACAGGACTGACAAGAAGTCCTATTAATGACATTAGGTAAACGAGGCGGCAATATATTTGGTCCAGCTTCAACCAATGATAAATTTTTAAGCCAATCAGACAGACCATTTCTCAGAAGAATCAGATCTCTTTGTTCCTTATCGCCACATTTAACATCGATCATAAGTCCGTTATCTCTGAAGAGAAATGTTTACATCATATAGTTCAAATAATAATAATAATTTTTCTCAAGCAGAATATTAATAATCAATAATTAGTTTAGGCAATTAAAGAAGAGATTTTTTTTAATTCAATTATTTTTTTTTACAAAAATACACTTTTTTAAATTATTGTCTGTTCACGGAAGGAGGCCTATTGGAACCAAACTATAACATAAATTACTTATAAAACAAATTAATCTTTAAGTGAATAATAATGCATAACGAAAAACCAAGTTGAGGGCCGCCAATTTGCATGTCAGCCTAAATTTGAGTACAATGGTTTTGGAGCGTTAACTCGATTGAGTAATTACAAGGTTTTCAGGCTGCTGGATGCTGATTCAGCAAACAATTCTTGGCGCGAGGAAGGATAAGAAACATACTAATGAAACAGTTTTTCTCACTGTCAATATAGATTCCCCGGCAACATAATAATAATTATTATTTATTGCTTTTTAAGTTTACACTTTACAAGCAAGGAGTTGTATGTATTTGTGATACAATAATGCTGAACTCAAAGTAATGAAAATAGATAATGAAATGCAAACAGCGCATGTATAATAATAAAACATACAAAATTAATGCAATTGCTTAAAAAAATACAGAAAATACAAACAAAAGTAGGACACTTGATTATCTAATAAAATCGAAATTAAGTAGATTTGATTAATTAATAAATAAACAAAAAAAAAAAAAAAAAGAAATTGCACAAAAAAAAAATAAAACACATAATAATATTCATGAACTTAGAAAATAGATATGAAACGGGGAGGATAAGATGAAAATTCAAAGCAAAAAAAAAAATCCCCGGCAACATGAAGATTATCATTATTCTAGGCAGGCTCTCACCCCGACTCTTCTGTGCTCATCGCCGCCCGCAGTTCTCTCATCTAATATTAAAGATACACAATTAACAACAATTCAGTCAAGAAAGTACATTATTTGGCAACCAGCTTATTAACCACCATTGTCGGCGGAGTGCAAACATTTATTAAGAAAAATAGAATGCCATTAGAAAATGTTCGTATAATTAGGAAAATTGTAAAATAATGAATAAAATAAAATTATGAATTCCTTTTCGAAGGTGAAACACTACCATTAGAAAATATACTTTTAATAATGTTTACTAATAACACCAAGTACAATTAAAGACTATGTCTGAGAATTTTCAGACTTGATTTTTGAATGTATTCTATGTATTCCAATATAGGCCACACACTTTAGTTCGCCAGTTTACACATTTACAAAATATTAAGATTACCTCAAATAAAGAAGCAGACCAGAGTCAACATTTTCCCCTAATTCTTTTAGCATCATGCAATAAAGAATTACCTGGCCCCTATGCTCTAAATTTAAAGGTGCCACTTTACCGGTCTTCAACTCCAAGGGAACAGTCTGAAACAGAAGTGAGTAGATTTACTATCTAATTACATTACGCAAATTACTTTTTAATAAATTATCAATGAAGTCGTACCACATGATTATAAATTTAGTAGACTGTAAAAATTGATACAGAAAATCTGAATTGAGACATTGCTGACTTAGGAGACAGTCAGTGTGCCCTTCAAAAATATTGTTTTTTTTAATACCAGAATTTTCAGCAATTAATTCTAGAAAATACATTTAATTCTCGTGAAGAGATCGTAATGCTTACATACTTTAACCTTATTTCCCACATTAACTTGAACAGTTGCGTCCACTTTTCCTTTAATTCCAAGTTTATATGACCATATATTTTCTTCAATATCTTTTATTGCAACTATTTCACCATGCCAGTCTTTATTTACTTCATAACTAAAACAAATTAACCAAATTACTCACTGATAGGCTTCGCTTTTCTCCCAAAACCCGGAAGGGATGAATTTCTTTCTACCATTTGACTATATTCTGAATGGAGTAACCTAACTAACGAAACTATTCTTACTCCAAGGAATAATTAAAAAAAAAAATTAAACTGCATTAATAAGACAAAGAACGCTAGGGCTCTTTGCTGCACCGGCTTTACAGAATGACTTGTTTTTGAGTCTTCTTTAAAGATGCATTTCGTTTGAGGATGTAAGAGAATGATGAATATGGAGAGGTGGATACCACAAGTATCAGCCTCAAATGAGAAAAATTTAGAAGTTAACACATAGTTAAACTCAAATAATGAGAACATTGTTAGGACCGCAGTGCTGGATAATATCTTTGATTTTATCTGACGTAGCAAGCATGTTTATTGTATCCCTGGCAGGTTTCGGACTAATGCTACGACTGACACAATTAACCATATCAAATAATTAGGATTAATTTGATATATTACTGCAAGACTATTACAATTTTTAAACAGAATGCATAAGGACCTATCCAGCTACAACAAAAACAAAAAATTTAAATTAATCAAAATGTCTTTTAAAAATATTTATAAAATAACCTTTTCTTGGATGAAAATTTCTTAGAATCTTCATTATTCACATATTTACATACAAAGTCATAAATTCGTGGAACAAAATGAGAAATCTCATTAATGACATCTTCAATTTCGAAATTTTCCAAAAATAATTGTACTTTAAATTCTTTACTATCTTTTATGGTGTTGAATAATTTTTCAATATCTTCAATAGTGATTAGTTTTTTTGTGAGCACCTGAAAGAATAAGACTTCATTCAATTGACCCATAAGGACACAGATAACAATTAATCTTAAAATAAACATTTATCTAGCATTTACAGGGGTTAGTCTGGAGGACTATGTCAGCGGGACCCGAGATTCAATTGCGGCATTGCAACTAACCGATAGGACAAGATTGATAAGGATTGGTCGACAAAAACTGCACGAAAAAGCACAATATTGAAAAACACTCAACTTACTTAAAAATAAAATTCTGTACCTCTTGTAATAGTTCATGTACTAAACAGCCAACAAACATTGCCGAAGACTTTTTAGTACCCTCCTGTTCCTTGAATATATGTGAAAGGACAGTTTTTCGAGGGCAGTAAAGAGAATTTACCACAGTAGTACCAGAAATCAGGTGATCTGGATCGGTGACCAATACACCTCCATCCCAGTCTACTACCCAATCTTCAGATTCAATAAATCTTCCTTTAAGACTAACAACATCGCCAGCATGAAGACTACATGTGTTCCTGAAAATAAAGATATTATTATTTCGATGTCATAAGATGTCACTTAAAACTAGACATTAAAATGAGTCACAGTAAAATTTGTTTTAATTATTGACAGAAAATTAGTTATTAGTGCGAGACATAACTATTTCTTACTTCATTTAACAAATGAATGATAGATATCGAGAAGAAATAGTGCTAACATGAAATTTTTTTACCTATATAACAAATGAAATAATTTTCAAAAAGAAATTGACGAACTATTATTTGAAGATGTTAAACTTTTGTCTAGAAGTAATTACATCATATATTTGCTATAAATTTGTAGTTACAATAGTTCTAAATGAATTAATCGTTATTTAGGTAAACTGTATTAAAAGGTTCTGAATGTTCCAGGTGTATTATTAAATGTAATTAAAGAAGTATTTCACTAGCACTTAATTGCAACAAATATTCTTATTATCTTAAAATAAATCCTACCAGCATCAGATTTATACTACTCTTATGCTAAAAACTGTATTTAATTCAGATTAAACAATATTCTAACCAGGGACTTTTAATAATGCAAGATCCTTTGTTAGAGAACATCAAATTTTGCACTGTCAGTTTCAGATAATTAGAACTTGTTACTTCAACATTTTCCACCCTATATCGTTCTAATTTTGTAAGATCCAGAGTGCTGCAAATTAATTACATGTAAAATTGTAATTATTAAAAAAATGTCGAAGGTACATTAAACAAAATACAGTAATTAATAATTTATAATTAATTAACCTAGGAGAAAATTCATTTTCAAAGGCAAGAACATCAAATTCATCTTCTATATCATTAAAATTAAAGTCCTCAAGGATTTTCTGCTGTTGAGAAGTTTTAGATGGACTGCCACACTTCTTCTTTTTTAAATAGGAAATATTTTCAACATTATCATTCTTTCTTTTGGAAGGTGCACTTTCATGTAAATTCTGGGTACGATCCTTATCCTTTCTTTGTGGCGAATTTAAAATAATAGATATGTTTTGATCTGCACTTAGAGCATCAAATTTTCTTGTATTTGAACAATCTTTTAAAGGCACTTCATTTTTTGGCAGTTTAACAAAGAAATTCGTCAAAACATTCTGCTTGGGTTGCTGAAACAACAAATTTGATTAACAAGAAATTTTTTAAGCAAAAAATAGCATGACTCTCAATTAATTATCCCCCAAAAAAACTCATACCTTCACAGACAATTTCATAGTTGATATTAATCGATGAACTTAATATAAACGGAAGATTACAATACAGTTTAATAAATAACAATTAAGAACTACAAAAGTGAAATGAATTCATTTTTAACAAACATTACAATGCGAATCGAAACTAATAAAATACGTGTATGTTTTGCTTTCCGTTATCAATTGTGTGGCAGTTGTTTGAAGATATAATTTCACTAAAAACTTTTGGTTTTTGATCAGCTGTTTCGTATTTCAAATGCATTAATATTCTAATACAACGAATGTATATGCAAAAGCATAAGCATAAACACTAATACTCTTCACACTCTAATTTCCCGCAAAAACTAAATTCAGTGTCGCCAACACAATTCCAATTTTAGATAGACATAGAGCACAAGTTTTTTACTCCCTTCCCACATAAGTAAATTTATTTGATACATATATATTAGAATATTGTTTGATTTGTAGCAAATTAAATTTTTTTGTAATACATATTTAAATGACATGTTTAAGCACATGTTCTATTACTCAATTTTCTTCAATCTCACTTCGTTTCTTAATCTTTTTATTCTTCATCTGGAATACATTCATAAAAGGCGATGTTTACTGCAGAGATGAAGTAGTTTAGGAAAGTATCAAGTAGATATGTATAAAGAATAGAGTGAATATTGATATTCAAATAGCTGACAAAAATTGGAAAAAAAATTCAGTTAAGGTGTTAGGTCATCTTTACAGGTAGCTAAATGCTGCATAAGGAATAGTACATAAGAAATAGAAAGAATTTACAGGAGTCAGAAGAAGAAATAGGCTCATGGAAATAGGATCCATGAATAGCGTAGATTAGAATACGAGGGAAGTGGCATTTAATAGTGGATAGGAGTTGAGTCTTCAATTCATCTGCTAGTTCAATGCCATTGAGGCCATGGTATCCTGATTGTAGAAGACCCGATTCTCCTCAGGTTTCCGATTCGATTATTCGCTTTTTCGACTATCGCATTATCATAATTATTTGTCTACCTCAAGTAAAGAAGCAGCCAGAATATCCACCAAAATTATTAAATTGGCTACACAACTCTTTATCTAATTAATCTGTGGATTAATATCCACATTTCATACCAATATCTGCCAGCCTTCTTCGCGCAATCTGTAACCCTATTTCTTACCAGCCTACAATCAAGTTCAGGCGTTGTGAGCTGCTACTGTCTACAAGCTCACGATTCCGAGACTTCGAAGTGTAACGAAGAGCTACCAGGAACAAGCATTTTGTGGGGATAGGTTTCTTATCTGAGATGCCTGTTTTCTAATTTTGGGGATGAATTTAAGGAGGTCGGTAAGATATCACTGTGGCAAGAACATTTGCTCGGTCCAGAAGCGAAGCCCTGGCGTCTGTTTCGAGGGAATCTCTGTTCCTACTCTTCCATCCGCGGCTTCCAAAGCTTTAGAGCTAGAGAAGTACGTTACTTAGGACTATCATGCTTCATAAGTTTATCCTATTAGTCTCTGCTGGTGTGAAATTAAACAGTCCCGCCTCAGAGCAAGTAGCATGCTGCATTTCGCTGCTACCTTTTACAAATATTGCCGTCCTTAGAAACATTGCTATACATGGTTTTCAAATTTTAAATAGCCTACATTTAACTGGCCGGCCACTAGTTCAATAATTACTCCTCAAATTATAAGTTTTAATACATTATTTTTTAATAATTCTGCGTTAAGATTTCATAATCTCATGATTTCACAAGCGTTTAATGCATAATTTCTAGTTAAGTGTTAGCAAGTGAATATTGTGCAAAATTCAGGCAAAAAATCGCCGAAAGTTCAAATGAGATGTTTGGTTTAGGTCTCATTAGGCGTGGCGGCAATAATGTTTGGTCAAAATCTGCCTATTGGCATTCACTGGAGCGATTTTTAAGAATTCATCGCAAACGGATCCGACGATTACGATTTTTTTTCCACAACTTTATGTGTCCACATAATATAATGATCAATTTTTTTTTTTTTTAATTTAAGGCTCGTCTGAGATCATTGGTGCCCGGAGAATTTTACAGTCCATTGCCGGCCCCGGACAGAGTTCTTTTGTTAGATATAACACAGTCTATCACCGGGCAGTGAACTGTAAGAAGCTCCCAAGAAAAGAAAATCTAAGGGCCAGCTGCTGGATTCGAATCCTCAGTCTCCTTGATGATGATCTTCAACTACTATTTGAAACAGAAAAATTCCCAGAAGAAATTATTCCCGGAAAATCCTTTTTATGGAGGGATTCAGTTTCTTATTAAAACTCTCACAACCTGAATAATATATAAGAATAAAGATGTAAGTAAAATTATAAAATGTTAGATTAGAATAAAGCATAATTAGAATGTTTTTTTAAAGCTTAAGTTTCAAAAAATTGCATTAGATAAATTGTGGCAATTGAAAGACGTGTGCGTGTTCGTACAAGATTTTTCAAAGTAAAATGAACTGTATTTAATAGATTTAATAGTTGAACTACCAGTTTTAATGCCCACGTTTACTTATTAAAATCATAGTATAAAATAACTAGTGTCGGCAAGTACTGCATGTAAGTACATTGTTACATCTAAATAGCGTACATCTTCATTAATCTCACTCAATAAATGATAAAAAGTTGAATCATTTATAATAAAACGAACGAAAATATTTTATCTTTCATATTCTGACGGTTAGATCCGTTTGATTATGTCTTCTTTAACCACTATTTGCGATAAATTATAAATGATCAATGGTTTAAAATAAATAACAAATCGCACAATGTCAATTTTCTCAACTTCAACTTACTACGTACACTGAAAAAAACTTTTTTTCAACTAATTAGGTAAGGGATAATACCTTCATAAAAATAATTCTACACACACCTTGCTGTTTAGTTTGCTAAAAGATCAATAGATCTCGCTAGTAGCATGCCTGTATTGTGCTGCTACCTTTTAAAACAGTTATTGCCGTACTTCAAAACATTGCTATACTTTTCAAAATTTAAATTGCCCGCACTTAGCGATTCTAGCCGCGCCTTTAACTTTCGTCCATTGGACGCAACCTGATCAATTGGTGTCATCGTAGGTGCTGAGTACGTAGTTGCACTTTTATATATAATCACGTTTTAAACACTTATAACATATAGTTAAACGACATTTACTTCTCCAATTCTGTTGAGAGATCATGCAGGTTATCGATGTCACAGGTTTTCACTGAAATATCTTGAGCCCGTGTTTCTTTTATATCTGTTTGTATGTAGTGTGTATGTGTTAGTGTGTACATGCATGTCCAGCTTAACCCAAAATGGAAAAATCGAGGCAAGTTCAAATGTGATATTTAATGCCATGTGGGGACGTTAAAATAAGGTTTTAGACAAATTTTCCCATTGAAAGAACCACTTTACTGGAGATTTTGAGTTTTGCGAAAACGTCTCCGAAGAATTTCTTCAAATTCCTTACGCTAATTGCATATATGCAGATCTACAACTTTTTTTCGTAAAAGTTTCTCTCTATACAGTTCTAGAGAAGAAGTGAATGTACGAGTAATTAGACTTCCCTCTAAAGTAAAATGCCACAAATGTAAGGCCTTATAACTTGTGTTAAGGCGTGTGCCGCCCTTTCTTGACGCTTTCCCTCTCTCTCTCCTTTGTGTTTTCCGTCCCTTTCGCACAGTGCCTTTTCTCGCAATATGCGTTATCTCGCGTTACTTCTTTCCGTTGTTGTTGCCGCCAACTAGTTCCTTTTTCGTTCAACTTGTATATTTATTTCTCAGTTCCCACGGTTTCGACCTTCCCCTTCCCTATTCTCTCAAACTGTGGGGTCCTTTTTCCTTCTGCTGTTGGTCAGTACGTCTTTGATACTGATCGAGCCAGTTTGTATGAGCCTCTGTATCTGCTTCACAACGCATCTAGTGCGCTTCCGCTGCTCTGCATATTCCACCGCTCAACAGCACTGCTCTGCCCGCACGCTCTAGCTGCTCGCTTCAAGTACTGTTACCGCACTTCCGCTTCAACAAATCATCACTGGCCACTTCTGGGCTCAATACCTGCTTCGCCTTATCTTGTACCGCTAGCCATCCTCGCTTCCTAGAAACCTTCTACGGACCACTTCCGGTCTGTTTCCGCCTAATTGGCCCTTACATTCTCACTACGCAACTCTGTGCTGGAAACACACGCACACACATTCAAACAAGCACACACCTTTCTTCCGTTTTCTTTCTTTGCCATCCCCTCAACCGCATCATCTTCACCATCTAGCTGAGACTGAGTACCTTCATTTCCATTACCTCAAAGGTAAGTGCATTCTTACCCTTCTCTTTTCTATATTTCTTCTAAGTATTTCATTTATCTTATTTGTGTTACTTTGTCGCTGTGTCAACCTCGGTCACGTATCGATTTTTAAATTGCGTTTACGCTTGCCTTCCTCTCTCCGCATCTGGGTGTAAGCTTCACGCGCTTACAACTTGTATAACATGAATAGAAATTAAACTCGTAAGTAATTGCTAATATAAGAAATGCGGTTAAGCGTAAGTGCCACTTTATCGGTAAAGTTATGGTTTCTAGCGCTTTTTTAAAAATATAAATTCCAAGTTTCTTTGCAATTTTATTATGTAAAGTTTTACGTATCAGTAAAGTATATTTATTACAAAATTAAATATATTATAAAATATAAGCTTTTATTGACTTGAAGCAAGCTTTCTATTAATTAATCATTGACCAATTGAAGCAAAAACTTTTCTAATTTAACATATGCCTAAAATTTATCAGTATCGTTCACTTGGAAATAAATTCAGGCATGCTAAAAGAGATTAGTTCGTGGAGTGTTTTATGCCAAGAAATGTGACAGGTCCCAGCAGATAGCACAAAGAATTTACTCTGCTACCTAAGCGGGTGATTTATTTCTACAGGTAAGAACTCTTCAATATTTATTACAAAATATAATAAAATTCTTTAGTTGTAATGCAAAACAAATGGACACACAATCAATTACAATTTTTTCCACTGAAGCCACCACCAGATAAACATTCTCTGTTTTTCTATATATTGTTAAGTCCCTTCTCATTGAAAGGTTTAGTCTTTATTAAGTGAGATCCTGCTGATTGCACTCCTAATATTTATAACAAGCAGCTAATAGAACTCGAAAAACAATGCAATATCAGAATATTATATTCTCCCCTGGTGGCGAATTGCCAAGCTAAAAAACCTTCAGAGCGTTTGACTCCATTAAAATGTGATTAACTCCGTCATCTAACTCCTGGAAGATAGAAAAAAACTTAGAACTGATAAATCCAGGACCATCAAAAGAGAAAAAGTACTTGTAACTTAAAAATTCTAGTGTGAACGCTCTCATTACTTGGTAGTGTTCAGGGTGTCCCAAGCAGTGTTCCCTCTAATTTTTTGTGACCTGTGTGCGCACTTTTTTAGGTGTGTGCAGTTTTTTTTCCAAAATAAACACATTTTGTGCAGCAATTTAAAAAAGTGCATATAATAAAAAAAAAGAAAAGACAATACAATGATAGTATTAATATTCAGCCAAATTTTGTACCTACTTATACGCATTGACTCGATCTTACAGCGTACCACACATTACAACGGAACACAATGAAAAAACTACTCTAAAATCAAGTTAAATCATTAGTTCGTGAAGACAGAATTTAGCTGATTACTGTGGCTTCCCTTTTCCATTCAAATGAAAAATAAGAATATTTAAATACTTACAATGTAATAACGTTGTCTGCTTCTAATTTTTTAAATTAACACATTCGTCAAAACATACAAACAAGAACGACAATTCACAATTACTTATTATTGAACAATTTTAGAATTAAGGATTACATTTTTTATTAATGGCATTTATTTTATAACTTCTCTCTCCACTCCAGCCTTTTGGTTTTAACCATTCTGCATAAATTTAACTTAAATTTACATTGTTTCCGTCATCATATATGATTTTACTCTCATCAGCATATTCATATGTTCCTGCAATCGATTTCTTAGCTTGGGGACTCCCAAGCTCTATGGATAACGACTTTTTCTTGGACACTAAGATAGCTGGAAAAAAAACTAAAAACTGTTTTTTGTTAGAAATCCAAATTTAATTTGTAAATTTTTTTCGGTGCTTCCAGAAGAGAGATACAGGCACCAAGTTCATTTTTTCAAATGGGGAGGTGTGATTTTTATTTAAGAAATAGATTCCTATATTTTTGTTTAAGAAAAATTTACTTGAACGGTTTTTTTCTGTGAGCGATATTTTACAAGTTATGAATGAAAACATGATTCTTGTAAGAAATTTCAAAATGATAATATTATAACGGTTTTTTGATTGAATAAGAAGAAAAGTACTATTTTATTATAAATTTTACTCCTCATTAATATTACAGATCATGCTCGAAATGGTCTCCACCATTAGACATGCTCTTTCCCGTCAATTGTCCCTTACTGCCAAAGAAATATATTCGGCTTTAACCGAGTTACAGGCATCTACAATATTATTCTCTGCTTTAGTTCATCTACAGATGCAATCCCGGCTTGATTCCGATACACCTAGATTTAGAAATGCTTTTAGATAAGCAGAAATAAGGAAAGAAAGAAAAAAGTTAATCACCTTGTTTTTCAGGTATCCCCAAAGGAAATAGTCCATAGGTGTCAAATCCGGTGAACGAGGTGGCCACTGAATAACATGGCAAACAATATTGAGAATATTTGTTATTAAAGTAGAACTTCTGTCAATTTTTTTTTTTAATGTGGAATTTATTTACACATTTAATTAATATTAAATAGGTATTGAGAGTGCTCATTGTATTTAAATGACACTATCAAAGGAAACTTATCTCACTTTCCCACCGGAAATGTCTTGACAAGTATTTTCCACGGAAAATATTTCAAATAAACGTTACAGATGTACGTGTGTCAATAGTTGAAAAAAATAGTTGGACACGTTTTCGAGAAAAGTAATAAAACGGAAAAGTCGGATTCTGGTAATCTCATACTGTCCAAAAAGGTTAGTGTCATGTCCTTTGGTGGCCAATGAATTGGATTATGAATACATACAGGGTGAACCAGTAAGTATTGTCCATAAGCCTACTGTGTGTAGTACATCTGAAGTGGAGTTCAATGACGTATTGCCCAGCATCATATTTTCCACTGTTCTTGAGTGACGTCACTTTAATTTTTTTTCTAAAAACATTACTTTTTTTCTGCAATAAAAATGTTATTACTCAGAAAGTTTTAGTCCGAATTCGATTCTGATGACACGGTTAGAAAGACAGATAAATTTCCTAAAAATTGACACCATTTTGAAGCATAAGTTATTTTCCAAACAGCCTCAATCTTCCTCCGGAAACTGGGAAAATAAAAGTAATAGAAATTTTTAAGAAAACTCATTAGGCCCTTATGTGATCATTATCCGACCTAGGTGCTGGCACTTTTTTTAAAAGTTTCCTTTGTCTAATGGGCTTTCTAACGGTAAATCATTTTCCAGGATTCCTTTTATCTTCGTATGAGAAATTACGTTTGTTTTACAAGAAAACGTGTTCACTCAACAGTGTTAGTTATCAAGTTGTTTAATTCATTGAAAACTCTTTTAGATGAAAACATCTTTTCTGGCTTGTTTGAACATAAATAAGATATTTCTAATAAAAGATGCACGCTGCCATTGCGATTTTGTTTTGCCTCACAGTTTGAAGGTGTCATTTCGATATATATATATATATATATATATATATATATATATATATATATATATATATACAATTCTAAAAAACTGCAGATAGTTAGAATTAAATTATACATATAATCAAGTACGGAAGAGAAATCTATAAATTAGAACCTTAAGAACAGTGTTCTTCAAACCCCACATTTCCAATAAATACTAAATTTTTAAAATAAGACATTCACTGGAACTTCTGCTTTTAGATGGCGTAAAGAATACATAGAAGAGTTGCGAGGTGAAAGCCTGGGTCGGAGTATACGTTACACCGCTGGGAGAGGGGTTTAAGGAGATGATGGCAAGACTAGTCGGCGAACACTTGACAGTCAAATCGGGCGTGCCGTACGGTTCAGTACATATCAAGATTCTTCATCCTACATTTTTGCGGAAATATTTATCATGCCCCAGCTGGATATATGTAAGTTATTGTTATAATTTTTTTAAATTTATGCTACATTTTGTTTTCTTACAATTCAGTGTTTTTAAAAACATTTTATTTTCATTTCGTCTTAAACTAACTTTTAAACTAAAAACCAAAATATAATAAATTCAGTTCAGCAAACATAAATATTCAAGTTTATGTTTAATTATGATAATAAACTTAAAATGAAAGTCACTAAATAGGTAAACACACACAGAAAAAAAAAGCCTCTCACTCTAGAATTATTTTAATTTTTACTTTATCAAAATCATGATTTTTTTAAAATTTGCCTCTAAAAATCCAGTAAATTATTAACTTAATGGAGATATTCAATTCAGAGACAAAACCATGTTATAAGAATTGTTTTCACTAAATGATAAATGTTAAGAAAGTGACTGACTTACTCATTATCATTCGGACAAGAGTCTGGTCTTTTTACTTTGTAATTAATTACTAAAGATGTTACTTTTTAAAAATTTTAAAATTTTGTACAGTTTTTACGTAATTCTAATTTTCTCTATACGTAGGTATTTTATTTGATGACTATTTTGCCTATTTATCGCTGAAAAAGCAGTTTTGTTTAATATTTTTATTGTTACAATATTCTTCCCACTGTGGGGAAAAAAGTAAATAGATAAAAAATTTGTATTTTTCGGTTAAATATCTAATTTTCACTGGGCATATTTTTTTAAATTCATCATTGTTTCGCTAAATCTAAATTTAAAAATTTATTAAAACCTTAAAAAAAAAATTTATCGTTTTTGAGTTAATAACTAAGTAATATTTTAATTTTAAACTTTGTTAAATTAATAATCAATTTGGCTTAGGCAACTTACATTTCTTCTCCTACTCAGTATTTCCTACCAGGAGGCAGTGGCTAAAGAAAGTTTAACAAATAACTGCATCAACTAATTCAGTGATATCCAAGAATATGCTTAGATAGAAATTATTATATATATACTTTAGATAAAAGTTGTTTATTTGAGAGAGAACATAAACTAGAAAGACGAATAAAAAACTTTCTTTTTAAAATCGATTTCCGGTTTTTAAAATATTCACCAAGATAAATAAATAAACGTGAACTTAGCAAATAAAGAAATGTGTGTGAAATTCACGCTACTTACTATTTCTGAAGCGTTCACTGATGTACTATTACATCAAACTTAAATTTTCACTAATTATTAACTTCATTAATGCAATTAAAGCTATGGCAGTTTATGAAAATCTAAGTAAAAATTCTTCGTGATACTATACAAACTTTAGAGATAATCTTGAAGTCTTTGTAAGTGAAATATGAAGAAAAACAGAGTGTGGATGAGTAAAGTGGAGCTCTCGATTAGGAGATTTTAATCCGTAACCTTCTCGTCAGATTCTCTGGTAATATTTGTTATTAACTAATCTATCAAGTTTATACAATATTCTTGATTTTATATGATATTGCTATTTTCATTTGGGGTTCCTCTCTGGCGTTTTATATTTTTATAAAACTACACTCATAATTATGAGAAAACAAAATTTCAAGCTAAGTCAAGAAGTACACTTGAATTATCAAAGCTACTTAAATGGAATAGTTATTTTTTTCAGAGATCTTAATATTGGTGGCAGTAGTTGTCATCAGTGAAACGAACGACACTGTACCCTAAATACACAGATGCGGCCAGCAGAGTTGTAGTTGGGTCGTGTGCAATAGTTTGGATTTACCAAATCCATGGGCAAACACTAACTCATTAACACACTTCATTGTCAATCACTTCAAGATGTTAACCTCTATGCCCAAATGTTACACTCTAAAGAACCGCCGGATTTCTTTTACGTCTTTAGGGGACAGAGATTATGATATAGCGCTCCCTTGACAATTCATCCAGCCTTTTCTCTCTCCTCTAACTGGCAAACTACACTACACGTATGTGTACAGTAATTCAATCATTGAATATTTTCTTAGAAAACTAAATACCTCATGCGAAAAACTGCTTGTAGCGTGAATTTCAAATCTCTCTAAATCAAGATTATGACTAGTATTGTTGTGATTGTTTTTATTATTATTTAATCTTTTGGTAGAATCAACAATACCTTAGGAATACAATAATTGCCAACGTTTAAGAGAGATTATTTCTGACAAAATTATGCAATATTTAAAAGATATATATCTGCGAACTTACTCTCATTAGCATTTATTTGAGACAGAACATCCCAACCTTTAAAAATTACCAAATAATGAATATATACGTATTTTTTGACTAGAAATATGGCTGGCCATAAAATTTTGCAAAAATCCAAGAATTATGAACAACTGGTAAGAACCTCAGAGCAGACAGTATCCTTCACAAGTAAAGCAAATTAATCTTTATTCTCTCGCTAATATCTTAAAAGAAGAGAAATAAGTAAGAAAGTGAACAATTTTAAACCCCAGCATATCATGCTATCTTTAATTTTATCTATTGAAAGATGAAGCAGGTTGTTAGTTGATTTGTGCATCCTTTTTACAAATTAATTCGAATTTTTAAACTTATTGCAGCAAACTCAAATTAATTTTTTTTTTTATTGCCACTATTCCAGCACACTCATGAGGTATGAACGCATTTTCATCAAAAATCATCATTCAACATCAAGGTTTAGGTCTAGCGGATTTGACTTAGTATAGTAAACAAAATTTACGGAGGTTTGACATCCTTTCCTTATGCTGCACCATTGCCAGGCGATCGATTCTTCGGTCAGGTATCTCACACCGAGCTCCTTATATTTGTGGTCTAACTGTGAGTCCTGTGGTCCCTGTGCGATCGAAGAAAGCGGTCTCCAAATTGGGGCGAGTGGTCGCAGTTGGCGTGCCAACAGAACTGGGAGTGCCATGTCCTTATAAAAACCTCAACTAGGATTTTCTCTTAGTGCTTCGTCTTAGAATTCGCCTGATTGTCTCGACCATTGACTACTTACTACTTGGACATTAAGTTGTTCGATGATCTTTAACAAGAGGAATTTGACATTTCAAGTAATTGAAGAACTACACTTTTTTTGTGTTGTCCCCATTAACTACTGTTTTAGACTTAAATGGGAATATCTCATTAGAAGCCATTACTTTGCTTTTTCCACTAGAGATTTGGAATTTGTACAAAAGATCTCCAGATTGTGGACAATTGCTGCAACTCGACTCCATTAGCTGTCAAAAGGATGTCATTTGCTCATATGTCTTTGCTTAGACCTGACTCGATTCTCAGATAAGGACATTAATATATAATTAAATAAAGCGGGTGATAGTGGACATCCTTGTCGAAGACCTCTATTCCCTTTCACAGATTCCATTTTATCCTTGTAATTACCAAGCGTGAAGAAGTGCCTTAGTATAATGCTCTGATGACCTCAATAAGATGAAGCAGAATCCCTATCACTCGATCAACTCTATTGCTTTTTCTTAGTCGACAAAGAGAACTTATATTTCCAAATCAAATTTTCTTATCTTTTCTTATCAGCAGTTTTAATAGGAAGGCGCTGCCTGAGCAAGAATGACCTTGGCAAAACCTATACTGCTCCTTGGAAATTAGACACTTAGAGATTTGCTCAGGCCACCTAGTAACTGTGATAATTGGATTCTAATATTGCGCTAGATGTCTCATGCCGTTTTGTTAACTTTTTAAAAAAAAATATATAGGGTGTATGCGGAGGAGTGGTCGAAACTTCGGGAGGTGATTTAGCAGCTCAAATGCAACAAAAAATATTCTCTTCACTTTGGCCCGATTCTCAATAGTGTCCAAGATATTTGCATTTTTAACTTTTCCGTCGATATTCGCGTTTTCCACCATAAAAACGGCCGTAACTTTTTTGTCCTTTATCCTACAACAAATCTGCTTATTCCAAACGAAAGAGCATTAAATTTCCTATAAATTTGCTCAATACCGAGCCTCAAAACGTAAAACCCCAGTTTTCTGCATTTACACCCCTCTGTTCGGGGTAGGGTTTCATTAAAAACCCAAAAATCCATATGGTCTTGAAGCTCAATAAATGCGCAACTTTTTCTGAAATTATGTGACTCCTTGATTCATTAATCATTGAAAAAATACAGTTGAAAATTTTAACAAAAATCATCGACAAAGAATTTTTTAGACATTAAAGTAATAATTTCATTGTTAAGAGAAACGTTTTGAGGCTCTGGGTTAAGCAGATTTATAGGAAATTTAATGCTCTTTCGTTTGGAATAAGCAGATTTGTTGTAGGATAAAGGATAGAAAAGTTATGGCCGTTTTTATGGTGAAAACGCGAATATCGACGGAAAAGATAAAAATGCAAATATCTTAGACACTGTTGATAATTGGGCCAAAGTGAAGAGAATATTTTTTGTTGCATTTGAGCTGTTTAATCACCTCCCGAAGTTTCGACAACTCCTCCGCATACACCCTGTATAGGAAGAACTTTCGCGACGTTCCAATCTTCTCCACCAACAGAAGTTAAAGAGCTAAACAAATTTGGTTTCGAGAATTCTCCGTTTTTAAATTCCGTTAAGACCATTTCATACAAAGTATTTTTTATTTTGGCGGGCAAAGTTCCTCTAGGCTAAATCTAGATCCTCGAAAAACAGAGCATCTACACTTTCCGTAGAATCTACCTGAACAGAATCCTTCAATGTCAGCGTAGATATGTGTCAAGGCCTTCCTAATAATTCCTCCTATTCACCATGTGAAGCAGTTGAGTTTTGCTAATTCTCTTATTTCTTAACTATACTTTAAGCTCTCTCCTGCCAGCCTATATCATTTCGTACTATTTCCAGGATGACCTCCTTTTTTTCCTAACCTCCTTCATCATTAAGGCAAGAAAAATGATATATACTGTTTTTTCTTCTAATTAGTTCGCTAAGTTCATCTTCTCATATTCATAATCCTAATGAAATAAGCGATTTCCTTGTTTTCTGCAGCACTTCGTACCTGTCTGACTAATCAATCGTTTTAAAATTCCCTTTCTTATTGACATCCCTTTTTTAATTTATAAATTTCTAACAGAAGGTCTAGATTTTGTTTGTTATAAATAAATGCCAGATACATGACGTCATTTCAGCGTCGGTAATGACCATGACGTTGAATAATTATTATTTAGGCGATTCGCTCGGGAAATACCACTGACCACAGTTGACTGAGGCTAATGAAGTTACTCACGCTCTACACAAATAGTAGATTTCCTGCGAAAACAAAATTAAAGTTTTTTTGAAACAAGGAAATGAAAACGACATCTGTTCACTGATTGGTTAATACAACTTCAATTTGACTCAGAGCTAAATCTGCGTCAGAGATTTCTCCGTCCAAAATTTCTCAGTGTGGCTATTGAGGCAATTCGCTCGGGAAATACCACTGACCACATTTGATCGTGGCTAATGAATATTAAATGTTGGGTGGAAATAGTAGTTTTTTAGTTAATAATAAGCGTGCGAAACTGCCTTACAGACTTCTTGGACGAAGCTCCAAATTACCCATTGAACTCAAACGCTTAATATACCTATGTGGACTAGAGCTGTGGGGTTCAGCCAAACCTACAAACATAAGGACAGTACAAACATTTTAGTCAAAACTCCTCCGACAGATAGCTGACGCTCCTTTCTACGGTGACTAACCTCACTCTTCACAACGACCTCAACATTCCCTTTATAGATCAACTCGTCAAGAGTAAATACCAAAAATTCCATACTGCTCTCTCGACTAGCTCTAATCCTCTTGTACTGTCTCTCGCTTCCTCTGACATCCCTAATACTCCTCGTCGACTGAATCGCCAGTAGCCCCGCGACTTCCTTGTAGGCTGAAGGCCTAAACGCCATTATTCTCCTATCTCCTCCTCGTATTCTCCTCCTCACATTCTCCTCTCTCCTATAGAGAGTGCTACCGCTGGGTAGTTTCTCACCTCCTGCTCTCCTCCCGCACCTGTTCAACACACTCTCCATATTTACTGATTGCATTCAATGTATACAGATTGTAAATTACAAAACAAATTTTAAAAAAGTTAATAATAATAATTAATTTTAAAAAAATAGTACATTACAACAATTTATTCCGTCTTTAGTTTTTTAAATGCAAATTCTTCGTTTACCTAAAAAAAAAAAAAAAAGGGAGGAAATAATTCTTTCCTCAATGCGTGAACCAGTTTGCCAAGGTATCATCAAGAAGTATCTAAGTTGGTTTAATTAGGCTCTCTTGGTTTCATTTGGGTCTCTTTGATGCTGTATACCTGGAAAACTTCTCAGTAATGATCATTGTAACGAATCGCGGGCAAGTGACCAAAATACTAATTAGAAGTCAAATTACTGTTGATAATGAAATGTTGATTCGTCTTCCAGACTTCTTTTAAGCAACCTGTGGGATTCTGTGATGCATATCTCTATTAAATGGTTACGAATACATTTATAGCTAATGGGCATCTAGGCGAAAAATCTCTATTTAGAAATTCAATCAAATAAAAGTAATTTGAGCTTCTAAAAGAACGATGTACATTTGATTGCAAACTCTCAGAAAGAAATTGTAAGAACTGATTATAATTGCATAATTATCCTCCAATTGAGCTTGAAAGATTTCATTAATTCTACTTTTGCTCATACGGAATTTCCTGATATTTTATTTCATTCATTTATTGGTTGTTTTTGTTTTTACTCAATTAAAAAATTCTAATTTGTTAATGATTATTAATAAATTTTATGATCTATAATTTCTTATTCTGCGTGTTGAAGAAAACACAGAATCAGAAATAAAAAATTGAAATTAAATTAAATCAGCTGGTCTTGACGATAACATTATAGGAACAAAAGGATACCTGCTACACCTTCTTTATGGGAATCTGTTTAATTACTCGTATTAAATGTTATTAAACTATAGTGTCAAGTGCACTAGGGACTAACGCCATCTTATTAGGCTTCTGCTGCAACAATTATTTGAATTTCAAATTAGTATACATTTTCTTAGCTTATTCTTAAAATTCTTAACGCCCTGAAGGCATCTTTCTGAATAATACTGAATAATAGCTACAAACTAACACCGCTGTAAATATTTTTCTATAGGATGAATTTGTTGGCCATAAAATATCTTTTGAGTACAGAATTTTGCATCAAAATTTAATTATATGGCAAATTTTGCAACTTTATGTACATCAACCATAATACGCTTGCCTTCCTAGAGGAGCCTTTTATAGCTCACTGTCTGGTTATGGAGAATGATGAGAGACCACTGTCAGAAGGCCGGCAGTGCACTGATTAACACTCCGGGCACCAATGATTTCAGATTTTCTGTGCACTTTAGTTAAAAAAAGAAAGTTTTTTTACGTTCCTATTTCGATTTTTCTAATTAAATGTAATTGTTTCTTCTGGCAGGAATCTCCAACTCTAATTAGCAGCAATCTTGTTGATACTGACAACTCTAAATTGTTATTAGCCATATTACTACACTTTCCCTTTTATAGCTGCCTGAACTCATTAATCTTACTAAGATCAACAACCTCGCAGATTTTAGTTTAATTAATCACTATATTATCATGTTTACTGAAAAATCAATTGAATTAATAGCAAATCGAATTTCGCTGATACTTATCGATAATTAATCTTTAGAATTAAACAAGTAGTTTGCGGTCCCCCAGTTGAAAATTGAATTTTCTAAGTTGATTTTTTTTTTTCATTAGTAATGTAAGTTGTAATTTATTAGTCCTCATAAGTATAAAAAAGTATTATTAGCTAATAACGTTTTACGTTTAAAATGCTAACAAAATGGTATCTTCCAAACGTATTAGGTCTCGCAAGAAAGGAAGCTACTGCCAACTTAGTTTTGGTATACGACAGCTGTGCAGCGTAAAGCCTTCTCTTTCGATTGCAGCGTCCCAAGTGTTTGTAGATAAATCTGTCTGACCGGAACCGCCGTTTGTATAAGAGGTGTTAGTTTCGTTTTGCCGAAAACATGATACTACACATGTAGTAGAGCAACGAATTGTCGTGAAATTTCACATGAAACTGGGTAAAACCGCTACTGAAACTTATCTTTTATTAAAAGAAGTTTATGGCGATGAATGTTTATCACGTGCACAAGTTATTGCGTGGTTCAAACGTTTCCAAGATGGCCGAGAAGACGTCGGAGATGATGACCGCCCGGATCGCCCTTCCACGTCCAAAACGGATGAAAATATCGATTATAATTAATCAACATAACTACCGTGAGTTGCTTGCTCAACTATGTGAAAGAGTAAGGAAAAAAACGACCCGATTTGTGGAAGAACAAGTCATGGGTTCTCTCCATCAAGACAACGCGCCGGCTCACATTGCATTGTCTGTCAAGACGTTTCTAGCCAAGTACAACATCCCAGTTTTAGGCCATCCGCCCTTATTCGCCTGACCTGGCCCCATGTGACTTTTTGAAGTTCCTCAAAGTCAAATCTTCATTAAAAGGAACATTAAAGGAAGCTGTGAAAGAAAAAGAGGCACGCGTCATGCAGGAGCTAACAGAAAAAGACTTCCAGCACTGTTTCCAGCGTTGTAGGGATAGAGGAGGGGTGTATATTGAAGGTGATAATAACTAAATATGTATAAATTTAAAATAAAATGTTTTACAGCAATAGTCTCGTTATTTAATAGCCGCCACACCTCGAATTACCACTTTTCGCTTAAGAGAGGACCTCTTCTTGCAGGACAATTCACCTGATCAGTGGATATTTATATTCTGTCATTGTTCGTGGAATCTTCTGAGTTATCTTCAAGTAAATCCATGCTATCTCCTACATATTTGATTTTGTCAAGGTCACTTTAAAGGATAGAACTGTTGATTACCCCCAGTAGGAGCCGATGGAATCTTGGCATCTAAGCAGCTTACTTCTTGATACTGTTCGCAAGTTTAGAAGAACTACGCTTTGCACTTGACTAAAACGAGAATGATGGCTGTGAAAACATTCTAAAAGTCGTAAAATGATTTCATAAGAGGAAGAAGAAAAAGAAATGACCAGTTACCGGAAGGATTTATCTAAACTTGGGCAAAATGGGGTGTTTTGCCAACTTATCAGTTCGAAACTCTCTTTGAAATTTACCATGGTTTCTGGGAGAGTTGTGACGTTACCTATCCTTCAATAAAATCAGTTATCTTTTTAGAACAATTGGTGGGTCTTAAGAAAATTTAATCGGCAAGAGGAAGTCTTGAAATTGATTCAATTATTTTTTGTTAAAGTTAAGTTTCGGAAATTTTTATCACCTTGAAGTTGGTAGCAATTAATGAAAGCATATAAACTCAATTACCTATTCCCAGGCCATATTTATCAATAATATTATGATACTATTTGTACTTGAGTTAAACATAGTGCTAAAATCATTATCAGTCATGGCTATGATTAAAAATAATTTGAACAACCATTGCTAACATTAACTTCATGAAATAGAAGAGTGCACATATCTACCTCCTTACTCTAATTACGATGGCGTGTAGTAGCGCGGAAGTTATGTAATAATTGTTATTCATAAACACTGTCTTTACCATTCTAAATAAATATGGCCACTTAATTGGGAAACACTTGCCGTGTACACTTTTGCATGTTTATTTTAAATAAATATGTAAATAGTACTATTGCTTAGGAGTAAATAAAAAATATTTCTGCTGATATTAATCCATCGCCTCTCTTCTTTTTTTCTTAAATAATCCTTATACTTAGGAGAACATAGGAAGGTCTAATACAGTGATGGAGAACCTATGACCCGCGGGTCAAACACTGACCCGCGTAAGCTTTTTCACTGACCCAAATTGCTGGGCAACCATTTGTTTGTTTACGCGGGTTGATTTAGCTTTTTCTAATTGTGTGGATAATTTATATTCTATCTGTATTTTTTTCAATCATGCATTGACACAAAAGCAATTTAAATGCTATCTATAACCTTTAGTTTGATCATTACAGTTCTAAAACGCAAATTACGACAAATACTTTTGTAGTATTTGAAATAAAGAAAAAGTGTTTACAAAATATCAAATAAAATGTATAATTTTACTCATATTTTGTTTGTTAAAAAAAATCGACAACCCAAAGCAAATAACCATATTTAGATTTTTCTTCAGCACATAAAACACACTTTTGTAAGGTTTTGTTCAGTTATGTTTGTAAAAAGAGACTTCCATAGCACTTGTTTCGTCCCGTTTTACCCGTTAAGCCAACTGAATTTTTAAGATGTTTAGTTTTGAAAATATTCAGTTTTAAAATTTTTAAACTTAACTCTTGTGTGCAAATGGGCATTAGTGACCCAAGAGCTAGTACTAAAAACATATTTCCATTTTAACTTAATCCCAAAGATGTGCGATCTCTTGGGAGAAAATACTTTCGTTATGCAAATCTTACCCAATTCTTTCAGTTTTTAAAATTGTTTCTCTGCTTCTCATTTTGCCATTTTTTGGCCTAATGGAAGTCAATCTTTACTTTCTCATACCATCCCTAGACTAGACAATGATTGAATTATTTTAATGAATAAAATATTCTCATAAATTTAATGTGATTGCTTATTAGTAATCAATTATAGACCATATTAGTATGGTCTTTATACAAAAACGTCTTTAGTAGCTATAATTTCTTCTCAAAATCATTTAATAGTAAATAAACTGAAAATCTCAAGCCTATAACTTTACTCCTTGTGGTTATGATATCTTTTTACATGTAATTTAGCTTCAAAAGCTTTGTGCTAAAAAGCTTTACAGCATCATAATACTCGTACTTCTTTCTTTCTTCTGTATTTGGCATGAAACGAACAGATTTATATTTTCCTTTTCGCTTTTTTTTTCATTATAAATTTGTTGAGCCCTCTAGAGTGACATCTGTCCCCGTTACGATATCCATGATACCATAGATCGCAAATTAACAAACCATTAAAATAAATGAAGACGTTTATTATATAAAAAAAAATTGATCTTTTAGAAAAGCAAGGTGGGTAGCTTTTTTAGTCCCCATTTTTTTTGTTTTGAAGTGATGACTAATATGATGAGTGTGCATTGTGTAACCTAAAAGAGTGGGTTAGTGTTGAACCATTTTCTTGGTATATGTCTAATTCTTAAAGAATTTAGGACAGGTATAATCAGGAACAGCCATTTGTTAATAACTTGAACGGGGTAAATTGGCTAAGTTTATCAACTATTGATGTTTACTGGTATTTGTGATTTGGAATTCATTAATTGAATTCTTTTAACTAAGGGTTGAAAACTTATATATGTATTTGCTAAAGATATCTTTTCAAACAATGCCATTCTATTAATTATGCTATGGGTTCTATTTGTACAAAGAGTGTGGATAAGACTTGAAAATAATTTTTGATAATGCCCAATTACTTTTGGCAAATACCCAATACTTAAAGAGTGCAGATAGTTTTTTTTTTTTTTTTAAAAAAAATCTACTCTTTCTGAACCAGAACTTAAATGAAACAAATTTGCAACATTAAACAGATTTTGAACATTAAATATGCTTTCATGTCTAGGAATGTTAGAAGCCAAATTTAATTTTTAGTTCTTTTACACACATTTGTAACTATTATTATTGATTGATAAATAATATTACTCATTTTTATATGTATATATTTATGTATTATTACCTCAATTTTTTACAATACAATTTTAGTATTATAAAATTTAATTTAATCACAGATGAACTTTGGCAGACGTTCTAATTGAGGTCTCATAGAGATGTAAAGTTTTCTTTTAACAAGAATAGTAATTATCATTTACAAATAAAACATCCTTAACTAACGTCCTGGATTTAACTAGAAAGAATTAAGTATAATTTATTACTAAAAATTGTAATTACATCAGAAAACTAGGTGACTTAGGCTGACATAAATTTGGTAGGCAAAATAAAAATTAAAAGTCAAGGATTTTATAATATTTAGAAGGAAATAATATTTAGAACAAATTCCGGTTTGCATTTCTAATTTTTGTTTATAATTCGTAAACACGCACTCCGCCTTTTTTGTCATTTTTACTTTTTTTTTAATTATTTCCTTGACCAATTTGTTCTATAAGTTGATGTCCTTTACGATAAAGGAAATCCACACTGTAAGCAAGTTATCGTTCTACATTGATTTATCTGATAACCGGTTTAGAAATATTTGTTGCACTTCATGAAATCAAAATTCTTTCTAAATAGCTTCATTTACGTTTTTAGTTCAAGCAATTAATGTGTACCTTTCAAATGTTTTGCCTTTTTATTTTATTGCAGAATTTGCTGTTAATTAGTTTAGTGTAGCAGATTTTCCAATATACCCTAAGATTCGTTGTAATTAAATAAGCAAATTAGTAAATATGCAAGCAAATAAACTTCCAGATAAAATGTGAATGAAGTTGTGAATACAAAAATATTTTGGTTCAGGGAGTTAATAAATTAATTTAGAAGAGAAATGTTGTATAAAGAATTATTTTCTAATGTGAGGAAATCTTTTGAGAAAGCCAAAATTTAGAAATAAATACAAATTTTAGTTACAAAACACTTTTTTAAAGGTAAATTTACTTACTTTTGTGGAAGATGTGTAATAAAATAAATACTGTTTTTAAAGCCAGAGTTATGTTACATGAGAATGAATCAACAATCAATTCGTTATGAAAACAACATTGCAAATTTTTGCCACTTGAAATCTTGAAAATAGTTTTTTACTTTTTAATAAAGTGCCACAGATTAGTTATTTTAGACTTCCAGAAAAAAATATTTAACTAAAAATGTTTTAAATGCTCTTATTTGGATTCTTATTTATGTATGTCTTGTATAAAAAAATTAAAATGCACGTGAGTAAATAAAGAATTAATTTGAAATAAATACAACAATAGTGCATTAGTGTGAAATGAGAATCTTATTTACTCTCGAAGTTATAACTATGGCTGTTAATGAATTGCAGTGGCCAAACTTAATTGTTATACAATCCAACTGTTTTTTTGGTTTATGAATAATTAATAAAGAATATTGTTATGCATTTTCTTTATAATCTT
The DNA here is from genome assembly GCF_049639745.1 of Rhodnius prolixus. Lineage (NCBI taxonomy): Eukaryota > Metazoa > Arthropoda > Insecta > Hemiptera > Reduviidae > Rhodnius > Rhodnius prolixus. Next base: position 23,127,184 of record NW_027411592.1, read on the forward strand.
ATTCCCTATCTATCGCTTTTGGAAGGGTTTGCATTTTTGCACCGAAAATAGATGATGAAAACCTACCTAGATGTGATCATATTTTTTTTATTTAATTTTTTGTTTGTTTGATTGTTTAGGGACCCAAATAGCACTAGGTGATCACAGAGAACCTCTTAATTACCTCCTCATAATCCCGTAAACGGTTAATCGTTTTCAAATAAATGTTCATCATGAATAGGATACGTTCATACACTATACCTGAACTCTGTTCATAAATTTAGTTTTCTGATGTTTGATTATGAGCACCATTCTTTCAGCTATATTTCAAGTGCTTTATCAGTTTTCAGTTTACTGTTGATTATACCTTACATCATCAGAATTTTAGTAAATAATTTTGCCAATCGTTTGCATTTAAGCAGCTCTGTCAGCGTTTTCGATGGCTAGAGTGCAAAAACATCATCCTTTTGCATGAAGTTAGCCACAATTCATCATCCAATCATGGGCCATACTGAAATCATAGAATAAACAGTTGCTTCAGATAGAGCCATAGTTATAGTGCGATAATTAGTTGTTCCGCCACTTTTCTTTCGGTATATATAGCCGAAAATCTGGATGATGCAGCAAGATATTGAAGAGCTCTGAGGAAAGAGGAGTGAGTCTTTGATTTTACACTCTATTGGATAATTAAGTAAATACGCGTATATTCTAAAACGGTTTCATTAAAGTGGCCATCCTTTGAAAGAAAAGTTCTTTCAGTACAAATTATAAGTTATAAGATGCAAAATTTAGTTGCGTCCATTGCGGTTAGAGGAATTCAAGAGCAACTCAATTGCGGATTTTTACCCCTTACACTCATTGACCTTATTGCTCTTATTTATAAATTTCCAACCTTCCAAGGTAGCATCGAACATTTTTCTCAGTATTTTTTAGTAGTTTCACCGTCATTCGTGTTTCAAAAATCGGAGTAGTGCTTATAAAAACGAATGATCATAGACAAAAGAAATGTGCAAAGAAATAATGTAAATCACTCTCATACTACAATTTTAATCATATTTAAATCGTTACTGATTTTTAATTCAAGGCATTATTTAGAAAAAATTCAAAAAGGAAATTAGATGATTTCCATACCAAGTACATGGATGAGTGGTGATTCATAAAGGAAAGAAAAGATTTATTTTTGTATGAAAAAACACGTATTGTCATAAATGAATAATTTTAAGGATATTTATAAAACGAATGTAAATAATAAAACAAAAACCTTATTTTAATAATGTACATTACAAAAAATAAAATAAGATAACGAAAATGCGTTTTAATAATAACAATAATAGTAATAAAAATAAATAAAGAACGTCCTTGTGCGGAGGAGAGTTAAAATGAAGTAATGACGCAATCTGTCCATCTGAAGTTCACTTGACCTTTGAGTAATCGCCTCCTAGTAGTTTGACCATTACTGAAGAGTTTTTCATCTTGATTAAGTTGCTCATTACTTTTCCCATTTTTCTTCTGAACTCTTATGATTGTACTTTTTGTTTTATATGTTTGTAACTTCCCCAGTAATTTACGTCATAAACTAGTCAGAATCTAAGTCAATAATCTTTCTTTAAAAAAATAACTTGGTATTTCCCAAAGGATTCGAAGGGAGAAGCACGTCTCTTACGTCTAGGTTGATGAATTATAATTCTACGAAAAAAATATAGTGTAAAACTTCTCATGTTTTCCACATCTGTAATTTAGGTAATTGTTTTTCTTGGTTTAACTTTGGAATTTTCGTTCTATCATCTTTACAGAAATCGTCATAGGCCTTCCTAAACTATCTTTAAAAAAAAACAAAAAACAAAAAATTCTTGAAGCCATTTTCGAGATAATTTTGGAAATGAGTGATCAAAGATTACCAAGAATATGTTACCAGAAGTTGTTGAGTATTTCGTTATTTAATTCGGACTCACGATTTAGCTGGGCAGCCCAGTTAAAAGTTCTCCTGCAACCAATTAACCGATCTGGCATAGTATATTATATTGAAGATGCCTTTAATTTAAAAAAAAAAAATGCAGAAATTTTAAAGTTGTACCGAGAATATTTAATTAATTTAAAGTATTGTTGAATAATACAAGTATTCAACAATCTAGATATAACAGTATGTAAAAGTTTTTAACCCCTTAATTGAAACACAGTCGTACCTAACATATAAAATACCGTTTAATTGTTGTAAATTATTATTCTAACTTAGGACAAGTGGAAAGTACTCAATAAAGTTAACCTAAGATCGATTAATAAGCAAAATAGATCTGCAGTTGGATCGTGAATTATGTCGATTATAAAAGAAAGAGGACCTGGTACATATTCTTGTTGAATGCCCATTCTACAAACCTATTAGAGAGTATTACCATTCTGATAATGTAGGGGAACTTATTGAAAAATTGTTGAACCCAGACACTGTCAATTTAGCTCATGTTTTGTTTAAATATGTAACATGCATTTTGAAATTAAGACATTTTCTTTCAATATAAGTATGAATGGTTTTATAAAAACTTATTATATAACTTTGGTCTGCATAAGATAATTCATTTATTTAATCTGTATTTGTAATTATTAATTTTTGGTTTGTTTATAATTGTCTGCGATTAATCTGTATCTTAACGCCACCATGCTCCTTTGTATAGGGACTACCCCTATAACAAATAAATAAATTGAATTGCATTGTGAAGGACTTCATTGTCAAGTTCAACTGTCGACAACTTTACAATAATTTCCTATCTGATCGCTTCTTGATGAAAGATTGAGAATACTACGAAAAAAACTGTTTTTTTCTTTCTTCAGTTGGACAAGAGCGCACATAAGAACGATCGGATATCCTGGCAAAATCTGCGGCCTTTACAAACTGTTCTAGAAGAAAGATTCAGCAAACACCCTCTTGCATAGCTTTACAAAACATCAGGAGAAGCTCAGTTTCTGTAAATGGGAGGAACATTGGAGAACTTCACTGTAAGGAGCTATCATACGGAAGTTCTTTCCAAGAATGTCAGACAGACTGAAGTTGAAGAGCTGGAGTCTCCAATTACAACTAATGACAGGACTTGGAAAGCTTAAGAGAGTATTTAGCCCGTTTTGGTCGCTTGGACTCCGCTAGTTGTCCCATTGACTAAATTGGAAATCAACGGTAGACAGTCGTACATCTCATGTTCCAATGCCCGCTTCTAAACTCAGCTAGATCTCTTGGGCGGCATTTCCACTTTGTATTGTTTATAATTTGGCCAGTAAGTGACTGGACAATTTTAGTGAAATCCAAAAAAATACAACAGTTTGGTGCGTTTATAAAAACATTGATTACGACATTTTGTGACTTTATTAGACTTTAAATTTTTTTAAATTAAATATAGTTGATTATGTTTCGTTATACGCATGTTAAATTAGACACATCTAATTTTTAATTTCATAATTCAGTACAATATTATATTATATAATTAATCAAAGTTATAAATTGTAACACTACATAATGTGGTGCATGTTGAAAAAAAGATTTTAATAATAATAAATTAAAACAGACCGTTTTAAAACCATCTCAACACGGATACTTCAAGTGAAAATCAAAATAAAAAATTTGAACTATTATAAAACCACTCAGTAGAATTTAGTGCTGAATTTGTCGGCGTTACTAGTTTCGAATGTGTGCAAAATAAAAGAGATTGAAATTGAACTGATGTGTAGCTAGCTTGCTGTGTTACTTTTATTACTAAACAAAATACTTAGCCCGAGTCGCGTTCAATACTAAAAAAATTTTAATTTTTATATCTTGTACAAATTAAATCTTAAAAAAATTATAAGAACTATATCCTTTTATGCTGTTTTATTTTCCTATTTTGTAACCTAATATATTTCCCCCTTATAACATTAAAATACGTAATTAGATAATGAATTATTGAAATATTGGTGAATGGTGACCTCTCCAAGTGGGTTTCGTAAGATCTGTGTTACCCTTCGATGATTGAAGGTGAAATAATTAAAATGAACATTTTTTTAAGGACAAATCAATGTATAATTTAAAATGAGAAATTTTACAAATTTCAAATAATAATAATTTTTTATCAAATAAAAAACGTTCCGGTGGACTTTCCTTATAATAGACTTTCATATTTTAGTAGCTGAAGGCTGGGCTCTTGGTCAGTCCGAAAAGCAAAACATTTCATTAAATATGTGTAATGCAGTTTAGGATTTCTCTCAATTAGCAGCAATACTTCTCCACAATACCTAAATTTTATCTCTATTTGTACAGCTTAAATCTCTCTACAGTAGTTTTTCCTCTTTCCTCTTCTTATAAAAGCCAATTTTTGTAATATCCTAAGGAACAAGGTGTAAGAATTACTTTAAATACAAAATTTAATTTAACATTACAAATTATGTGTATAAGCACTTGTTATACTTACTGCAATTAAAAGAATTTCGTGCCTTTAATTTTATCTGTCGAATCTGTATTTATTTTTTACTATTATTATTTTTCACACGATTATTTTTTACCCATTCATGTACTGTAAACAAGTAAATTTGTAACTGGATCAAAACTCTTATTACAAAAAATAAATAAATGAAATAAATCATTTTGATGCATTGTTTTCAACTTTATGGCTAACTTCTGTTGCACCATGTACAGAATGTCACCTTAATAATGAATGACCCTCCAAAAATAAACAATTTCAACTATGCTAATAGTGAATACGATAAGTATATAACAATACTCTCAGTACGTGTATTTCCGCTGACTTTCAATTATCTTTTTATCAAACAAAACAAATTCCCAGTTGCTATTGTTAAAGAATTTTATAACGGAAAGATAACCATCTGTACTAGTGAAGATCATAAGTGAGAAATCGGCGGCCTCTTGTGTTGTATAAAACAGATAGAGAGCATTTGGGTCGTAAACATTATAACCTGGCTACTTTCACTCCTCCTCGGCTGAACATTAGTTAGGTAATGTTTATCTTCACTTTCTGTTGTGGATATAACTTGGAACTGACTTTTAGTGAGTGGCCTTCTCTGTTTTTTTCTCTAGTTGGAACATGTTCTTACAATTTGTTTTATTTATAATATATACTGCAACTAAAAGCAATTTGCTGCTGATTAAATTATCTTTGAAGTAATTGTTAATACATCTTAATTTGTTGTATATCTAAATAAATCATGGCGTTGTACTAAACTGGCTGTAGATAATCCAGGCAATATACTCGAATCAAATGAGCATAGCAAAATTTAAGAAAATTTTGAAAACGCTAAAAGGAAACGATCGAATCAGTGAAGAGGCGCTGGTTGGTTGGCTGATTTTGTCCAAAAGCCAGGTGAAGACACAGGTAGGAGTTGTTAATTATGATTACTTATGAATCTCGCTAGCAAAAATCCTCCTTTTCATTGAAGCAATTCTGCGTTGGTAGAGAATTCAGCTTGATGATCCAATCTACCATCAGTTATTAAGTTAGGCTTAAGACGAAATAAAACATTACATTGTTGGACAATTGTAAGTAATTTCGTCAAATGAAGGAAAGCAGATTACTGAAAATGTGATCTTCGCTGTCGTTGAGGTCAAATAATAAAGCCAAAATAAATTTGGTATCTCAAATTTGAATACCCTATTTAATGATATTTTGGAACAAATGGTTGACCCCTGTAAAGATAACCACTTTTAAAGGGTTTTGTAAGCTTTAAGTTCATTTCATTCAGATGCAGCGATATAGAGGGAAACTCAACCCAACCCTCAAGGGTTCTTTCCATTGCAAACCATATTGCTTAAGGTCAGCAGCACAAAATGTTTTTCCAAGATTTACTTTTTAGGATTTTAATGTATTAAAAATTTAAATGACATGTGAGCAGTGTCCTCAACAACATGTCACATTTTGTTTAGCTGCACAAGATATAGGCTCCGCCAATTCAAGAAAAGCAGTTTCTGAATTATGACATTAATGCACCAGATAAACTAATGAACCAAAGGAAAGCAAATATATTTAATATTTTCTATTTTTTTTCTTAACATGCTAAAAATAAGATCTTTTTATTTAAAATAAATAATCACTTGAGATTTTAGGTGTTTAATTTTTACTTCTACACAGACTGATCTTAGGTTTTTATGATACTATCATTTATTAAAATTTATTCATATTGATGTAATTGGAATTAATTTTAATAAAATGTATATGTAGGTTAGAGAAATGTGAACTACTTTATATAATAGTGGTAAAAGCTTCATAATCTTTATTACAGACCCTTCCATTATATTGAATGGGCTACTCTGCCCCTTTATTTACCAATCGAAAAATTATTTTGAAGGTAGACACGGGCTAAGTTTGGCATATTTTCTCCAATGGAAAAAAAAATGAAAATGTAGGTTGAGCAACTGGTATAATAGTCTGCATCTTTATACCGTTAGTAAATCTCTAAGGATGCAGTTTATATCCTCAAGATTCATTATCTGCTGGCAGAAGTGATTAGAAAGCACCACTTTCATGGTTAAAGAAGATCAACTTCAACTTCAGTGTACTAAAGCTCTTGTTGGTACTATTGGGATCGAGAGGGCTGATCACTTAGGCTGGAAACATAGTGGAGCGGCGCGCAAAGCGGCGATGATAGCGAAGAGCAAAGCGGCAAAAACAAAAACTAGAAATAGATAGAGTTGCTCTATCTTTGCTTTGCTCGCCACTATGCGCGGTCCCATATGTTAACTTGTGTTTGATTTCGCCGCTTCGCTCTTCGCTATCAGCGCCGCTTTGCTCGCCGCTCCACTATGTTTCCAGCCTTAGCGAACAGGTTTCAAAGGAAGAGATACGTTAGCTACAATAATTATCCTACATCCTAAGTGAGGACAATTACAAGGGAAAAAACACTATTGAAGTGGGAAGAAGACTAGTTTAACTCTAAGACAAAGTGGACTAAACAATTTTTCCCCTCAATACACTACTCATTTAACAAAGAAATATCCCTCAATTAACCATAACTTGACTTGGTAAAGTATAGGACTTGGTAAATTTTTAAGTTAATTAAATAGATTCAAAATTACTAATTTGCCGTTAGGCCAGTTAAACAAGTCAAGCGACCAGTCACCGGGACATCTACTTTTTGCATGCTACTATACCATCTGAGACAGAATGCACCAACCAAACCTGATTCAATTGACCGACTTTACTCGCACTTCCTCAGATTTATCTCTTATTTAAACTGTGATCGGTAACTGACCAATCTAATAATAGCCTCGTTCACCTGCAACATTTAGAACCCAGGACAGGGCAGGGCATCCTCTTACTAGATTTCAACCAAAAAATAAATAAATTAAACTATAAAAACTAAATATTTTATTTTTTGTATTAATGGAACATTTATGAATGGACCACTATTAGGAGGAAAAATATTCATATAGTAGTTTTTATCAAGTTTAATTATCATATTGTCATGTACAGTATATATGTTTTAGTTATACCACTAGAGTATACTTGTCAATATATTTTTTGTTACTTCTTTAAAATTCTGTGCTATTAAATTTGTTTTAGTATTGGTCAAGGCCAACTCCCACTGCAGATTATGGTGAAGCAGTTGTAAATAAAGAAATATTTCGCATTTTCTACAAAAATATGTATATTGGAGTAGATTGTTTATTTCAGTGGATAGATTGAAGGAGTGTTGATTCTCCAATCGATTGTAAAACTCTACCTTTAACATTTTTTAATTGCCTTGCAGTTTGTGATTGCTCTGATTGTGAAATTAATAGATTTCTTAACATCTATCTTCTTTAAAGATAAGAGATTAGCTTTAGAGCTTTCGATTGTAATTTTTATGTTTCCAGTAAGTGATCGAAATTGAAGGTTCTACTTAAGTATTTGTTAAATTTTTGTTCTCTCAAATGGAGAAATAATTCTTACTGAACAGTAAAACTCATTTTCATATTATGTAAAAAACTAAATCGTAGCAAGAAATTAACTATACTACGTAATTCAGAGTACTTGAATGATGAAAATTTTTCAGACGAAATATAACAGATAATTTAGTAAATATTTTCAATTGAAAATGACGAGTGATAAATTAGAATTTTTGGCTGGTCTTTGCTGAAACTTAGGAAATCAACCGTTTTAGCTCTTTACAGCATCAGACTCTTAAGGAGCTCATCATTCAAGAATTGTTCACTAAGCATGAGCTTAGCTGATACAAAATAGTTTTTGGATGCGTCTTTTATTCGAGGAGAACGTATTACAAACTAATGTGAAGGTGAATGCTGGAATTCTGAGTTGAAAATAATTAGAAAGACAATCAAGAGGAGTCCTTTACTAAACAAAAAATAATAATAAAATAAAATTGAATAATATGATACAATCAGGAAGGTGTGAAACGCAATTATAGTAAACTTCAAAGTAGAAATTAAAGTTAAAATAAAAACTACCAAACAGAAGCACCTTTACTGTATCAGTTATTTGGGAAGAATTATGAAATAATCCTGTTGCGTGATAATGCATTTGCTTATTATAATGACCGAAATATTGGAAGGTTCAGCATTAGCAGGTTTTTTTTTTTTTCTGCGTCTACCAAGACCTCATAAACGAGGAGATCATTGTGCTCTCTAGAAAAGAAGCTGGAAAAGGTCAAGGCTGGCATCTTTTAAAGCAAACAAAAGGTGCTCACACTAAAGTATTTCCTCTTGGACATTAAAAAAATTTGCAGGTCGCCAAAAAAAAGAGAAGAAATTGGGCCTGGACCGTGAAGACTCCTGTATCTGTATATTTCATAAGGATTTGAAGTAGACTGCTGCACTTTCTTCACATAAGGCGAGGCTGCCAAATAATAAAAGAAAATATTTTTAGAAGCATAGGAACTTCTTCTCCGATACTAGGATTCCTTAAGTGTTAGCCATGGAAAATTCGATATCTTTGGACGCAGGGAACTTATTATATAGAATAGTATATTATATAGCTCAAATTGAATTTTAACTGTATTCATTATTTCAGTAGGAAACAAGAATATTTAAATTTTTTACTTTATCGCTATTAATTTAAGGAAATACGAAAAGAACACTCTAATTTAGTAAAGCAACTGTCGTAATGTCTAAGGACGTGAGCTGATTTTGCAATCAGGGAATTTGAATTTTTAGTTTTTGAACTGGTGAAAACTAAATAAAAACCAAATTTATTCACTATTTTGATACAGAATATAGAAGATATTAATAATCTAACTCACAATGTCAATCGCTAATTAAATCGTGCCATTTCTGTTATTTCAACTATTTAGGTGCGTGTTACAACGATTATATTGCATTTATATTTTAACCACTGATCTGTTGAAGTACATTAGGTGATTATACATCTGAAGTAATTTATAATAACTGAGTTACTGAGAACTGTAATTAAAATAAATTATTTAACATAATATAAATATTTTTTTTATTTTAAAAGTAATGATTTTTAAAACATTACCATCAAGTTGCCTTAAATAAAATGAGTTATTACCATACTTAAATCATTTGAGTTAATATGAAATTATCCAATAAAATGCTATTCGTGCAATATTTCTTTGGAAATAGTTTATTACCTCGTACACTTTGCGACACGTGCAAAGTGCAATTGCAATTCATCATTGGAAAAAAGGCAGTCTTTCTATCTACTCAAAATTACCGTAAAAGTAAGCGTGATTACCGCCCTGTATCTGTACGTACATTAAATTTTTCTTCTTCTTATTAAAATTATTAAATTTAATTAAAACAAGTATACGCCTTGTCCTTTTTTCTTTTTTTTCTAGTTTGGCTTAAGGCCTTGAAATTCTAAATACAACCACAATAGAATACAGGATTGAGGAAACAAATCTCCTTGAATATTACACAAGGAAGCTAAAACAAATAAAAATATATATCCGAAAATATCCCATTAATTTTGGCAGATAAATTTTCAGTCCAAACAAATTTGAATGTGAACACTCATACTTTATCTTAGTACGAGTACATTCTCAAGGTTTGTATGAAATTCAAAATTTTACCAATTGTTAGTTGACTTCAATATAAGTTTATTGTAATATAAGATATTTGAAGGAAGTGGATCGTCCCAGGAATCTCTTATTTAAGACAGATTTTCATGAAAAGAAATTGGATAAAAGCGATCAGTATGTCTTTAATTGTGTAAAAGATACACACCTTTTGGTCAACATATTTAATTAAAATTCGGAAATTAGTAATATATTGGCAGAACATAGATGTTTCAGTACTGCTCAATTCAGTAAACAACATAATCTAGGAGCATATCTATAACTATAAATCTATCTCTATCAACTGCTTTTAGCTTAATTTTTAAAATTAAAAAAGGTTTTAAACGAAAGCTTCAGCATTTTATTTGAGATTTTAATATTTTTTAAGGAAATCGTATCGAGTATGTTGCCAAAAAGTGAAAAATCAATTCAGTGGCACCTGTCGTCAGCTGACTTTGTTCCAAAGCTTTAGCGGATTGTATGTGGTTGGCCTCAACCTAATTTCATGTTTGAACTATCTGCGTTTATTATTATTATTATTATTATTATTATTATTATTATTATTATTAGAGTTATATTGACCACAGTAATAGACTAATTTGTAAAATCTAAATGTTTTTTCGCTCTAAAGAGAAATCAAAACAAGTATTTCCTTTAAAAATTTGAATTCTAAAATCTGCACGATTGTACATACTTTTAGGGCTAAGTGGACTATTACCAAATACGTCGCATTTTCAGAATACTTACTAAACATTTCACGGAGCTTAATTCAATATTTATTGAATTAAACTCCTTGATAAATTGTCCCACTTTTTCCTTGTTTATAAAAACTAACGGTTTGTTGACCATAGTCGTAAATGGTCACCATTTAAGAAAAGGGATTCCCGATATTTAATGTAATCGTAGCACTCCTAGATTACTGATAGAATATTTACTAAGTTTTAGTTGATTTGCCATTGCCCTAATGAGAAGTAGAATAGCCACTTTACGAATTCTCTGCTGATGACCAAGCTTATCTACAAGGACAACTCACATTTCTCACCTTCAACATTAATTTATATCGCAAAGCATTATGGAAACATCTTAGATAATATTTCTCTATATTTGGAACCTCCGTACTTCCTAGGACATCTGCTTCATAAATTATGATCTAAGCAATGTTTGTCTTTGAAAACTACAGATTTATCTACCAACAAGAACTCTCATTTCATTTAACGCAGGTAGATTTATTTTTCTTAGACTATTGCGCTAAACTCTCGCAAGGTTTCGCTGTTGCGTACAGCTTCAGGGTTTACAATTCCCACGGAATTCTTGTCCAGAATTCTATGCACATTTACTACACAATAGGGATCTTAAACACTTACACTAAAGTTGCACCAAGCACATATGTTAGACTACACACTCCAATAACTATCTTTCCTTGGAGGTAGCTTCGGCAAAGGGAATAAACCCTTTAAATCCAAAGTCTTTCATTGTTTCGGGAGGGTTGAGCTTAGGGCCGACAACCCTACCCTGCTAATGAGAAAATTGAGGAGGCCAGGCCCTTCATTGGCTGTAATGCCAAGAAAGCAAGAATTAAGAAGAAATAGCGCTAAACGCGTACGCTAAGTTTATATATTACATTGACATCCATGATTCAAATATAAAATGGTTTCGAACAACTTCCCTAAGAGATTAAACAAAAGTTTGAGGGTCAAAACCTCCTCGAAAATTTAAGAAAAAATAAAAGTTTTTCAATAATTTGCTACAAAAAATTGTAAATGTGATGGAAACTATAAACATTATTTAAGAAATTATCGGCCCAAGGAAAAATTAAATGTTCCTAAAGATCTATACTAAATTTCTAAGGTGAGAAAATTGTCAATAAACTGTGAAGAAATTGCTAGTTGTTGAAGTCATTATGAAGCAAATTTACTTTGAACTCGTGGTTATCACGATTTTAAAATATAATGCACTTTCTTCCAATAATGGGTGCTCCTCAGAAGGCACCTTATGGCCTACATTTCTAGAGAAATTAATAATATAATAAAGATTTTACTAAAAAAGATTATGGCTGGAGCAGGGCCGTTAGAATTTATCTTCAAATTTTCTCAGGCGACAATATACCCGCCTTTTTATTGAACAGAACTGCAAGTGCTAAACACTGTACCAAACAGTTTTTTAATGCGTTTTTATACGTTAACTTAAGTCAATTTTGCAATGACGAGAATTGCCAAAGGTTACTCGGAGTTAACCATTTCGAAACCGAAAAGGATTGACATGTTGTTTGAAGCAGATTTTTTTTTCTATTGAGAAGTAGCGCAACTTTTTGGAAACCATTCTTCCGTACTTCTAAATGAATGTCATTAAATGGAAGAAGGCATCCAGCACCAGTCGTTCAGTAAGCGGTTATCCTTTCTGTAATTACTGCAAAGATTGTATCATTGTTTATACCCTGAAGTTTCAGAGAATACGAGTATCGTACATTGTTGCATTGCTTACAATAGTGATGTTAGTAATTAAGAAACTCGAACTTTAATTGTCATTTTCCCCTTTGCAATTATTGTGAGAAAATTGGAAGTTTCAAGTCTTTAACATTACTTCTTCCAGGATGTTTTTTGGCGCACAGTTTACATCCTTCTCCTATAAGTTATTCACGACAATTGGGAAATTTCGAAAAAATATAGCATCATTCTACAGTTTTTGCCAATTAAAGGGACTAGAAGCAGTGTTGAAACATAGTAAGGAAAAGAAATGTAGTAGTGACGACATTATCGTCCCCTCAAGAGTTGAACTAGACTAAAACCTTTATTCCGTCGATGATAATAGCTCTACTGACTGCCCAAACAAGCCCTACCGGTAAAGTAGAGCGCTCTCTCATCACAGCTTACTATGAAATTCTCTGGATTGTGTAAACGAACTAGCAAAAAATGTGCATAGAAAAAAAAAAAAATTATTTAGAAGGTATAGCTGGATTTAAGAATAATTTTGGTGACCTAAAAACTAACAAATAAAAGAAAGTTTTCTGGGATGAGAGGGATAATGGTTTTGGCAGCTATCAGCTTTAATGGCTAAGCAGGAATTAAATTTTGCGTCATTTATTTTTATTATTTATTACAAAAACTAATATCTCAAAAAACAAAATAAATTTGAACTACAATAAACGGTTTAATCATGTAGCCCTTACAACTGTTTCGAGAAGCATATTTACGTTTAAAGAATGCATAGGTTACTCAATGGTGTGAGAATAAATAAAATAAAAAATTCTCCCACAGATTGAATAAAAGTGCACTTCATGTTACAGAATCCTTCTTTTTTATTTACTTCATTAAGAGAGATCAGGACTATTCTGAAATATTTGAAATATTCTTTTTCTGCAACCATGTAGGAATGTTCTTATTACTCAATTAAAATCAGCTGTGTAATGCCCAACTTCCCACACTAGTGGGGGGAAATTCCCATTAGTGTCACTTTCCGCACAAGTGAGTGGAAAAACTTTATTGTGCTTCTTTGATATAAGAAGTTTTGTTATTAACATAAATATTTTCTGTAAAACTCTAATAAGCTTATTTAAATTTATTTTATTTAAATAATTAAAAAACGAATATTAAAAAATGAAATCCTCCTGTCATCTTGAACCAAACTCCTATACCAGCTGTGGACAAAGTACGTTACCTTGGACTGCACCTAGACAAACGGTTGACATGGAATCCCCATACTAGACTGAAAAGACAAGAAACTAACCAACGCTACAAACTTCTCGCCAGACTACTTGACAAACGTTCGAAACTTAACCTACATAACAAAAGACTCTTATATCTAATGTTACTGCGACCCATTTGGTCATACGGCATCGAAGTATGGGGATCGACTAAGCGTTCCAACTCACTACGCCTCCAGACATTACAGTCAAAAATACTTCGAAAACTTCTTAACACTCAGTTCTATGTATCTAACCTCACTATCCATAATGACCTCAAAATTCCTTTCATTACAGATCTTGCTAACACTCGTTTCTTCAAATTTCATTCCTCTACAGCAGCTCATCCTAACCCTCTCATAGATCACTTATCTTCCTCCACATTACCAGGTAATCCTCTAAGGAGATTGAAGAGAAGATGGCCTCGTGATCTTCTCTTATCTTAAGCACGTTACTGGAGTGGCACCACTGGGTGCCTTCTCCAATCATGATTTCCCGTTATTTCTTTTCCCTTTCACCGTATTTGCTTGTTGCAACAACTGTTGCAGTGGTAAATTGCAATAAAAGATTAAAAAAAAAAAAAAAAAAAAAAAAAATAAAATAAAAATTGAAAGGAATATAGAAATAAAAATAATATTTTAATAAATAATTAGATATTTTTAATTATAACAGTTAAAAAGGTTATAGTGTTACCTTATAGAAATTTAAAATGGATTCTAGTGATGCCTGTTTAGAAAACACTCCTCCATCAATAAAAGAAACAGCAGAAAATGTAATAAGTAATGTAAATACGTAAGTAATGTAAATAATTGTAAAATAACAATAAATGTTTATAATAAATAAATTACTTTTTGTAGACGGTAAAAATGAAATTTTTAATTTTATTAGTTAATAAATGGTTGCAGAAAAAATATAATATTTAACTCTAGTGTAAAGTATTTTCCTCACACTCAGCAATTTGCACTTGCACGAGCATCGCTTCGCTCGCTCGTGCATGCAAACCCTGCCTCGCGTGAGGAAAAGTACTACTTTCCACACTTGTTAAATAAATAACTATTCCTTGAAAGGAATAGCTTTGGTATCTTGCAATTATTTCAAATTTTTTTCTTTTTTACTTCTAGACTATTTCTTTAATTGTTAATGATGTAGTATTTTGATTCGTAGGGGCTGTAACTTAGAGTATTTCTTTAAGTTGATGGCTTTAATTGCTTCCTTCGAAATTAATTTTCTATTGGGATATTCTGATAAGTTGAGTTTTGGAACTAACGGAGAGACAAAGTTTCCGTTAAAAAATATTTTGTATTATAAAAAAAGTAAGCCCTTTACCATAAAAATAAGAACGAAGCATCGATGTCCAAACTTAAAAAAAATAAAAAGAATCCAGGTCACGCCAGTAGCAGCAGTCAATAAAAAGTCTCCGACCACAAAGGCTTAACATGTTAAATGCATCTAGTTTGGCAAATATCTGATGAAATATACGCCATCCATATTGTTTATAACATATTTTTTCCCCTCATATTAACGATATTGCACTTGACCTTCTTAAAAGATCACTTTCAGATAATCGGAATAAGGAGAGCAGGTTTTTTTTTTATGTGAAATTTACTAATATTTTGGACCAACTACTTCCAAAAACATTAATGCCTTCCGTAGCACTCGCAAATTGATACACACACACAACACACAAAATATATAGATGAAGGAGAAATAAATATTAAAATTTCTTTGTTTTCCTTGAATTAATCCTTGTTTGAAACATTGCTTCCTGAATTCTGTTTCTGAATGTTCAAATTTAAAAAAAAATCCTATATAATTTCAAGTATTTATGTCACCGTATAAAGGCATACTGAAGTTAGTTTTAAAAAATCTAATAAATAAAGGAGAAAATTATAAATTTCTCGCGTTACTAGTTATTTGCGAATGAGACCAAATGACAACGAAATAGATTAATCCGAAGGATGTAAGTACTTGGATTTAAAAGTTATTTTAACTAATAGAAAATTGTAAAATGTTTGTCAGAAGATATTAGATAATTAATAGGGTCATTAAACATTCTGAAAGCGCACAATAAAAATGTGTTTATTGTAGATTTCAAATTGTTTCTCACAAAATATTTTTCTTTCATTCTTTAAATTCCGGTGCAAAAAACTATATAAAATTTATAACCCAAATGTGAATTGCTTAACCATTTAAATCATGAGGAAATATAATTTGTTTTACACTTAATTACTTATGTTGGGCTGTAACGGACCTGAAAGGTTTATTATATTTATATTAATTTATAGCTCTGAAGGGTCAGAGCCAGAGACACCACTTTTCTCAGTTTTCCACCTCCGCCATGCCAAGACAACTTTGACCTTTATTATCCATCTTCTTAGGTTTCCCACGAGGCTTCATAGCCTCTATCTGATCAGAGCTTTTTTACTACAGATATTGTCCCTTTATCTCTTAAGCACACTTGTTCTACACAATATGCTGACTGTTGTAGACAGTTATGGAGACACAAGTTTGGAAATTTGAACTCTCTATCACCAATTAACTCGAACTATACATTCTGTAGTCCTGCTGTTTATATACGAGGTGTGTTCAAAAAGTAACGGGAATTTTTAAATTTCGCGGGTTTGGAGAGTCTGATTGTAAAAATTTTTTTTTTATTATGTTGGTACACATGCCCCTGAAGTACGATAAAATTTTCAGTAATATTCATTGTTTACTTCTTAAGTGGCAGCCGTTAAGGTTAGACGTGTTTTTCGAGCTTGGCGATTTTTGTTTGTTAAAAAAAATGGATCAAAGAATTTGTATTAAATTTTGCGTAAAAAATGAAATAAAGTGTAATAAAGTGTGTGAAATGTTAATAAAGGCATATGGTGAGTCTGCTATGAGTAAAACAAGGATTTACGAGTGGTATAAGCGTTTCCAAGATGGCCGCGAAAACGTTGAAGATGACGAACGACCTGGACGTCCAAGCACATCAACAACCGATGAAAACGTGAAAAAAGTGAAAGAAATGGTTATGAACGATCGCCGAATCACAATCAGAGAAGTCGCTGATGATGTTGCCATATCAATTGGCTCATGCCATGAAATTTTTTCGGATGTTTTGGGTATGAAACGTGTGGCAGCAAAATTTGTTCCAAAATTGTTGAATTTCGAACAAAAACAGCGGAGAATGGAAGTTGCTCAAGAGTCACTCAATGAAGTCGACAACGATGCGGATCTACTGAAACGTGTTATAACAGGTGACGAAACATGGGTTTACGGATATGATGTCGAAACTAAGGCTCAATCGTCCCAGTGGAGGCATTCTGGATCGCCAAGACCGAAAAAGGCTCGACAAGTGCGGTCGAATGTGAAGGTTATGCTCACTGTGTTCTTCGATTTTAATGGCATAGTGCATCATGAATTCTTGCCACAAGGTCAAACAATCAATAAGGAGTACTACCTACAAGTTCAACGCCGTTTGCGTGATGCAATCCGAAAAAAACGCCCGGATTTGTGGCAAAACAATTCATGGATTTTGCACCACGATAATGCACCTGCTCACACTTCATTGCTTGTTCGTGAATTTTTGGCCAAAAACAAAACTTTAACGATGCCCCAGCCTCCATATTCGCCAGACATGGCTCCATGTGACTTTTTTCTATTTCCAAACATAAAGAGAACATTAAAAGGCCGTCGTTTTACAAGCATAGATGACATTAAAAGCGAATCGCTGAAAGAGCTGAAAGCTATCACAAAGATCAAGTTTCAGAAGTGTTTCGAGGATTGGAAAAAGCGCTGGCACAAGTGTATTGTATGCGAAGGGGACTACTTTGAAGGCGACAATATTAATGTAGATGAATAAATAAATATTTTTTTCAAAAAACGAAAATTCCCGTTACTTATTGAACACACCTCGTACATTTTTTTATACACCGAAGCTCACGGTCAAGTATTGTTCTGGAATTCTTGAACCTCCCGATCACAGACTTCCCTGTGTTCTTAACTTGGAAGTAAATCATTCTGGTTTGAGTACTCGGGATTACTTGAGCTCACAAACACTTGTCGCCCTCCTATGACTATCTGCTACTTTGGAAAAACCAGTAGCCGACCTTGTTAGATTGATTATCCAACACGTAAACTTGTTTTCTACAAACTTCTCTAGATATAAGCTTTAAAGTGTTCACTTTTTATTGCTTGCCCTCTTATTACTAATTTAAGATTTGAGATGGTTCTTAAGGGCAAAGGAAAGAGATGGGGACATAAAGAGGAGTTTTTTTCCTCAAAACTATAGAAGATGTTTTCTTGTTCTTCGCGGTATTTCGTTTGCTCATTTTTCTTAGTTTTCATCAATTTAGAAAATCAAGGATTTATAGATTTTCCTTCATTCATAGAAAATGAGAGAGAAACAGATATATTAATATAAGATATCTAATACCCCATGGATGGCAATTGCTAGGTATATGGTTCATGGATGCTTATTAAATGGTAGGAATTGGAGAGTTCTTATTAATTTTGTTAAGTAAGCTATGCGTTATAGGATGTTTTTAGTTAATGAATTTAACTATTAATTTTATATATTTTGTTCTCCTACTTTAATTATTGTTACCAAATACCACAGTTAGATTAGATTAGACTAGGGCGGCCTCAAGGCCTACGCCACTGCTACCCCTTTGGATCTATTGTGGCTCCCCTCACTCTAAAGCTCACCCTCCAGACTTGTCCTTTTAAGCACACTCATAATGCTTGAGAGCAACTCTTGGGTAAAGCTCACAAGCCTTGGTTTTTCCTCTCCGAGAAGTAACATCCTCCCGCAGAGCCTTCCCGGGCCAATAAATCTGCCGCTTCGTTTCCCTTATGTCCTGAATGACCAGGTACCCAGACTAGAAAGACCTTATTTTGGGCACTAATTTCCTTCAGGGCACCCAGACAGTCCCAAACCAGCCTTGAATTGACCTGGTAGGAAATAGCACAGTTAAACTAAAAACTAGTATTCTCATATTATAAATAAATACTTTTTATCACTTTTTTTCATATTATAAATATTTATCATAATGTTTATAATTTTTGTTTAAATGAGGCTCTGCCAGACGGTAATATACCATGTCATTGATGTTTACGGAAATAACGTGAATTTTCTGTTTTCTTTTTTCAAATAAAACATTATTACTATTATTAGTTCGTGGATGTCCTCGCCTTGGCTACCAAGACACTCGACCTATTCGTCTGGATTTTATTTTTGGGCATCTGTACACACTGGAAAGCATAAAGTAGCTTTTATACACAATAAAGCATAAAGCAGCTCATATAAACACATGAATAGTTATTTGAAAGAGTAATGGGTGCGGCAAATTAAATTCTCATTCCAATAATGTGATGATACATACGTACATAAGGCTCAGTGATTGTTGAGCAAAAATTTTAAGTCACTAATTTTGTTATTTGTAAATGTAACTATCACCAACGAGTTTTTCGTTTTTCATTGGGAAATGTAAGCATGTCTAAATAAAACTCTGATCTATGAAGTGCAGGCCCTATGTTCATATTAAGTTAATAATAATTATTATTATTAATACAACAAATTTTATACAAAATTTCTGTACTACATTACAAAAAAACACCTTCCAATTTTTCTCGTTTGAACTTTTTACAATTCTTGTTTCTTTTAAAAGACTAATGTCCAGAAGGCTAATTTTAGAGGCAGCTAATAACAACCATCAATTAATATTTTAATACAAACAACATCCTTTCAAATTGGGTATATTTTGTTTTGTATCATAAACACTGGTGCCAAAGTTTGTTAAGTAAATCCTCAATTCGCTACATTTCCACTCGAATTATAGTCATATGACAGGCGTAGTTCTAAGAGGGAACAGAAGTTTTTGGCCGTTGATACTTCCAATCAGGGATGAACTATCTTCCTATCATCCCTGGCCTTGCCTTATGAAATGGTGACATTTTCATTTTTCAGTAAAGGATCTTCTTTCTCTTCAAATTAAGGCAAATCTGGAAATTCTTCCTGTTTGACTACAGTTATATTTATCTAGTCATCATTTGCTTGGTTCTTGTCTTTTAAAAGTTTCTTTTGTTTTTTCACAATCTTCGCTTATTAGTTGTTGTATGTAAATCAGCAATAATCATATTAATGTCTTTGATGAAGTTTGACAATGAATGTGAACGTTTCGATAAACATATTTTTAAGGCATATTAACCATTAATTTTACAGAAACTCCATACGACAAATGCTCAACATCTATGAGTATATCCCTTAAAAGAGATTAAATTATGTCGAAACGAAATTTATTCATCTTATTTATGGCCGGACAAACAAATTGAAAAGTAATTAGGTACCTTGCAATAAATGTGAATATCTCTATTAATAGCTTAATTTGTTTATGAATAATTAAAAATATTCTCATTATTTTTAATTTGGCACGCAAGATTAAGATTTAACAATAGTACCTAATTGTTTTTGTGTACTTATTTGCAAATATACACATAAATTAAAGCAATTATAATTTTTGTCTACTTTTTTAAGGAATATTTGCGTTTTTGTTTTTAATTAAAAGACGTACAATAAATAAAACAAAAGGAAAACCTTCAATGAATCTCCTTTTTTTGGCTTATTGAAGTCATTAATGCAACTACTCATTTTTTTTATGCTCATACATGTACATATCTTGCACTTCAAGGCTGGTTGGAGCCTAGGCTATCAAATACTGATCCACACTCAAGAGAAATATATACATAGATTACCGATTTTAAGATTCAACAAGAAATATTCTTTTTAATTTGCACTAAGTACGAAAAAGTTTATCGCAAAATTCCAAAACGTCAGTTTTCCTAAATAAGTGCCAGATGATAGAGAGGTGAAAATCGAAAAAAAATAACATAAATTTTGTTCTTATTAAAAATTTATTTATTTTGTAGAATTATGAATAATTTTAACTGTGAATAATGATTTATTTAATTAAGGACACTTAGAAGGAAACTTCATGGAAACCTCATGTGTTTCATCTCCGAATAACAATTTTTTTTTTTTTTTCAGTTTTCGAGATAGTGATGCATTTGTTTATTTACAAATACAGGATAAAACCAATTACTTAATACAGGCGCTGGTAAAACAAAGAAAAATGTAAACTTGTAAATAACAGAACAATCTGAACTTGAAGCAATAAAATAAACGAAGTACAAAAATAAGCAACATGGAATAAGTTACTTAGGTAGAGTTTCGGTATTTAATAGTTTTTAGATATGTTGAGACTAGGTAAAAAAGGACAAATTATTAGCAAGTCTCAAAATTCTATTAATAGGAGCGAAAAGAGATTAGCTATGTGGTTAGAGTATTGGATTCCCACGCAGAGATCCCGGGTTAGAATCTAGCTGCTGGCTCTTTTCTTCCAAGGAGCTTCTTACAGCACACTGTCCGGTAATTGACGTTGTCTATAACGAAAGAAAACTGTCCTGAGGCCGGCAGTGTTAAAAAAAGCTGCAGGCGCCATAAACCTGCGTTGATGCGCCTTAAATTAAAAAAAAAACAAAAGAACAATTAAATACGTAATAACATTTCAAATTTGAGAAAAATGATTGACCCACAGCAACATTTAAGGAATTGATTTGCGATGCTTTCTAAAAATTTTCCTTAAATATTGTCACTGCATGAAGCAAGGTGTGTTTCATTTATTTTAAACATTTTCTCAGAAAACTACAATATGCAGGGTTCTAAGAGTGAAGTGTAGCAAGGCACTCCTCCAAAGTCGTTTATTGCATGTTTCCAACATGTACATAATAAATAGCGAGTTTTAGTTATAGCAGAAAATCACATATTTAGGTTGCAAAAATTATTGAACGCTACTAACTGAGCTTTACAACTCATTTAGAGATAGTAAAATTTGAACAAAAATAAATAATTAAGACAAGCGGCTCACGCTGCAATAATTCATTATCAGTGCTCCAAACAGCTGCATTGTATTCATAGATATGGACTAAAAAATACAATAATATTGGCAAAGCGCCCTACAAAACAGAATTAACAATAGATGTATCAATTGTATTTGCCATTTAATATTTTATGAATTTATGGAAGTGGCGCTCCGCAATCTAATTGCCCACCTATGGTATATTGCCCCATATGTGTACAAGATCTAAAGGAAAATTGTAATTAAACCTTACATCAATTCGGAAATAACTCAATTTCGAAAATTGACCACGATTTCAATATTTCCTTCAGCAGAGAAGCTGTAAAACTTATGAGTTAACTATTATTGCTTTATGGAAATGTTGCTTAGTCAGATAGAATGATAAAGTCTTTTTACAATAAAAATAAACTAGATATTATCACTAGGAAAATCTAATGCTAATAAGATCCGGTTTAGCAACAATAAAAAATTACTGGCATTTACCTTGTTTCAACATGACGGTCGTACAACTTATAAAACAGAAAATAGCACCGACTCAGTGATAACCATTTCTCTTCCGTCTTAAGTAATTTAATTTTAATTACTATTATTGCTCCCTTTCTAAACCTAGTTAGTTCTTTGAGCTGTTCTATCTATCTAGACGAACTAGAAAAGCAGATCTTAATTAAATCTAAATAGAATCAAGTTTCTTTCTTCAG
This sequence comes from Rhodnius prolixus, assembly GCF_049639745.1. Classification (NCBI taxonomy): domain Eukaryota; kingdom Metazoa; phylum Arthropoda; class Insecta; order Hemiptera; family Reduviidae; genus Rhodnius; species Rhodnius prolixus. The sequence continues at coordinate 23,149,419 of NW_027411592.1, forward strand.
ATTTCTTATAAACTTTTTCAATTAGGTAATTTTATAAAATTTGTACAAATAATAGCATTTAATCGCTAGTGAACTTTAATGTAGTTGCCTAGCTTATTTAATAAATTTACTTTCTTTATAGACGGTACCCTTTACAAATAAATAACTGTTTCTGTACAGCTTGTTCAGGCTGCTTTCTCTAGTGAACCAATCGAAATAATAATAGTTCTCCAGAAGCGAACCGAGCAGGGAAGCTGTACAGTTGTTTGGTTTTATTAAGGAAAGCTACGCAACTTTATAAATAAAATCATGATGAAATAAGTGATGGTTTATCAATAGCTTTAGATATACTTAAGATATTGATCTTCCAACTTTTGTAATGGAACCCAATACTGTCCTGAATGACACTCGCATGTTAACTACAAGCAAGAATACTGATGGGCATTACTAGTAAACTAGCTTAATCAGATTTTCAATTTATTATTGACCATAATGATGCTGTTTTATTATTCTTTGCCAGAGATTTGTGCTATTTATTCAACTTTTCTGAAAATGGGTCCAACGATAAATAATAATAATAATAAAACATAAACTTTACTTGACGGATTTAACTTTTAAAACATTTTTTGTGAGAAAATTTTTTTAGAAAAAATTTGGAGAAACGGTCCAGTTGTCATCTTGAATAATTTAATAAAAATTTTAATTTTTGGTAAAATTATGGAACTAGAATGAAGAGGCTCTTATGTTGAAGAAGTGTAAGTTTGAATGTTCATAATCATTTTGTTACTAGTGCATGCATTCCCAGTGAATGCATTCTTACATCTGTAACATCTCAAGAAGGCAAGTTCAAACTATTTTTGTTATTAAGGCATGACCAAATTGGTGTGAAGGAGAACTAATCGAATTGTTCACAGGTACAAGTCTTGGCATTTCTTTCTGAACATTCCTGTCGAAGAATTGTCTAGAGTCTTGCTTTGTATCAACCATGACACCTCAAGTTTTTATACGTATTGTATTATGAGACAAAACAAGCAATATCCTTACCTTGCAAGAAAATAGTCATGAACTTGAGTTAAAAATTTAGATAAGGTTTTGTTTTATTAAATATGAGCAATATTGAAGAAGTGGCAGCTTAGTAGAATGTACTATGACCTAGATAGAAGATGTTTTCTTAGAAAGTTGTTAGATTTTATTCCGTAAAAAAGTAGGCGCCTTTGAAGTGAACAATCAGTGTAACCAATTTATTTTACGCCTATGGGTTAGGCCTGTGCTCTGTAACCTTTCTTATTAACGGCACAACAAAGTTCTTCCCCTGAATTTCGCGGCACCAAAGTATAAATTTGTACTACCCACTTTCCACTCCCTTTTTCTTGTAACCCTAGAAGAAAACCGTTTATTCTGTATGTCCACAGAAGTATACATACAATTATTGAACGTAAAATATACAAAGTACAAAAGAAATATAAAATAAAATATATACAATAAAATATACATTATTTACACATTTCATAAAGACACTTAATTAAATTTTTTATTTCAATAGTTTACATAATTATACACACGAAATACATAAAAGCAAAATTTACTAGGATTAATGTTTAATAATTTTGCATTGAAATACTGTGAATTAATTTTTTAAAATCCACATAACAGTTTTTGCTTAACAAAGTACAGTGTTCAGTTGGCCATCTACCTCCTTCTAGCAATATCTTTCTAATTAGTGGAGACCGTTTTTGTTCCCAGAGTCTGCAGTGAAACAGAATGTGGTCCGGAGACTGAACATTTTCATTGCCTCAAGAACAAGCGGGAGAACGAAGTAGTTGCAACCTACACAGATATTTACTGAATGCACCGTGTTAGGCTGCATACTGTGTTATAATGTAGTCAGATTTATAGTGCAGTGCGTTTGCAATCTACTTCTCACATAAGGAAAGTATTTGCTTGTAACAGCAGCTTTTGGGCTGTTGCTCCGTAACTGTTGCCACAATGTTAGAGTAGTTCTTTAGGTAAGAAGTAGCATTTGTTATATGCTACAGGGAGATTATCATCCAAAGCAGCACTTTTAGCATTGATATTCGCCATTTCGTTTCCATCAATCCCGGTATGGGCTTCTACTTTGACTACTTGGACAAGAATACCTCTAGCTTCCATTATATTTATATATTGTTTAGTCTGTTCAATTAAGAAAGAATTATTATTAACTTTTAACTGCAGTTTAAATGTTACTATACTATCATAGTTAATAACGGTATAATTAACATTTGTTTCTTGCTCAAGGATCCATTCAGTGGCTCTGTACATAGCCAATTGTTCAACCTGATTTATGGAACAATGTTGTCCTAATTTAAACCTCTCAATCGCCAATATATTTTGCGATGAATTTAGAGCCACGAATGCACATCCTATTTTTGGTCCCAATTTACTCCCATCAGTATAGATCTCTACAGAATCTATGCAGTTGTTTTTAGTTATTTAACTAATAAAGTAAATTATTAATTTTAACAGGAGCATCCCATTCTCTGATATTGAGACCTTCTATTGAAGAGAGATCTCTAGTTACCAGGTACAACATAGTTCTTTTATCATTAAATTCATTGTAGCTAGCCCAGATAGTATGCAGCAGGCTTCAAAAGAAGCAGTTCTATATCTTTTAATAACGCGTAAGGCAAAGGCAATATTCCTTTGTACTCTATGTAATTTTGAACAGTTCGTTTTCTTTTCTAAGGCTGCTATCTACACACTATTATTTGTTATTGACACGATTAATTATATAAATATATAATCTCTTCTGGAAGTCATATGGTTTCCTCGTAAAAACGAGGAAGTGTAATGATTAGAAAATTAGTTTTATTCTATTAATAGTACTTTAGGGAAGAGATTAGCTATGTGGTTAGCGTACTGGACTCCCACGCGGAGGTCCCGGGTTAAAATCCAGCTGCTGACCCTTGATTTTCTCTTCCTAGGAGCTTCTTACAGCTCACTGTCCGGTGATGGACAGTGTTGTCGGTAACGAGAGAAACTGTCCGGAGGCCGGCAGTGCACTGAAAAAAGCTCCGGGCGCCAATAACCATAGATGTTGACGCGCCTTAAATCATAAAAAAAAAAGCACTTAAGTGTCGGATTCCAAACTGTAAAAAGTGGCACCGCACCATTAAAGCTTGTTGCCTTTTCATTGCACGTGCAAAGCATGGTGTTTTAGTACCTTTAGTACAAATTGCAGGTAAAGTAGTAAAAATTTGCAATTATGATTAAGAGTAGTTCATTGATAGAACGCTGGAGGCACTGGTTCGAATTTTCGCACCATCAGAAATATTTGCCTTTTTTTATTTTTTTCTCAGGTCTCTCATTAGTGTTGCGAGGTACTAACTAGTTGGAACCCGGCTCGCCACAAAAATCTCTAAGCTTCGAATAGGAAATATTGATGTGAATTACGAGATGAAGTCCGCAAGGTGTCACCACAAGGCAAAGGGTGCAGGGAGTGGTGATTGGGATAGCTTAAAGAATTACTGTTCTAAATAAAGCGAAAATCTAGAACTGCTTTGAGAATAACAAAGTTATCATCTATTATTCAAAGAGTGCCAGCGTTTATATACTCCTCCCTTACTCATAAATAGACTTATTTCTACTTGAAGATTAAATTATATTTTGAAGGATGTTTGATGTTTAATTAAAATTGTTCATGTCTGTTGTAATTGTTTATACGGTGGTGTCCTTCAAGTGAGCAGTGAACGCGGCCGTTTCACTCATTTCCCGAGATAATAACTTGTAATACATTTTCGAGGAGGTTTGCTCAAGCATCTCACCATCTAGTCATCGGAACTGTTACATATATCGCGTTCCCTTGCCATTTATATCTTATTTAATTTATTTTCTTATTGTATGTAGGTTTGTTGTTCGTTGAAAAATTGGATCAGTGGTCAAATGGTCTTATCAATCGTCGGTAACGGCTGATAAGTTAATTATTTTTAGTCGAGGCTGAGGGTTCCAATTTAGTATTTTCTTCGTCTGCATACTTCCTGGATGGGTTGGGATATCTGTTGGGGCATACTGGATAAAGGATGAGACCAACCAAACTGCCTTGTGGGAAACCTGCTTCAGCTAGTGTACAGGAGATAGAGATAGGCCGACTTGCACATAGAATCACTGGTTCGTCAAGAAGGATTTTAGGATAAGTTAATAAGTGAAGAATCTTACGATTCCAGGGCATCTCCGTGCGCTACACTCGATCGAAGGCTTGCTTTACATCAATAAAGACAACCGAGCAACACTCCTTCTTCTCAAGAGAGGATGATATGGCCCCTACAGTGATGACTTTAGAAGATTGGAATAGATGTTTAATGAGAAGTTTTTCAAGGTTTTGGCAAAAAAAAGAGGCTGTGGGACGGTAGGAGGTAAGAAGGTGACGAGTTTTATCTGGTTTCGGAATGGGTTGAATTTCCAAAGGCTGAGGAATTAAGTCTTTCTAAATCTCCATTATAAATTGTGGTTGAAAGAAAAAAATCGCTTTCTTAGGAAGGATTTTTGGTGTTATGCGGTCGATTCAAGGAGTTTTCTTCTGAGAGAGGTGTTGAACGATAAACTAAACATCTGAAGGACTAAAAGGTTTGGGTGGGTGGCAGAAAAGAAGAGGACTGACAAGGGCTTGCTGAATTGCGAGAAACAAAAAACATTTTAAAAATATCCTACAAAATTTCAAAGCACAAAATGTACACAAGTAGAATAATAAAATCTATTAAGAGTATACTATACATTTAACAACTAAACAAGTTCTCTAACAGATTATTTAGCTGGTGGAGAGAATTGTGAAAAAAGTCGGAATTATCTGGTAGCTGGCAAGCGGATCTGTGCATGCGCGGCAGAAGAGAATGGTAGGAGTAACTCATATAATTAATAAGTTAAGAAAAAGAATGTTTAGAGGAAAAATAAGTATCTAATTATCTGACTAAGTATCTACGTAGAGCTGAAGGTTAATCGAGTAACGAATAGCCTTTTGAAATCATGGACAAGTAAATTTCTTTGTATAATAATAAATTTTATTTATTTGAAATTAAGGTAAATTTAAATTATTGTACACTTTCTAAAATTTGGAGGGATATTTGGCTTGTTTAGTTGTTCGTGTAAAGAACAGAGCAGTAATTTACTTCTTGTGAGCCGGAAAAGAATCATTATATTATGAATGATTTATGTTTACAAAAGCAAGAAGTAAGAGGCAGAACTGTTATACGATCAGGAGCAGCTAAAGATAGATCTCAGGCAATAGAATGGAAGGTACTATGAAGTTTCTAGTTGTTCAAGGAAAGAACATTTTCTTACTTCTCTTACATAGAATCGTTACAAAGAGCACTTTTTACTTACGCGTCGTTGCCTACTTTGTAACCCTGAAACGCTGTAATATTAAAACAGAATTGTTATTGTGAAGAATGTTTAAAATAGTTGAAATAATGGATGAAAAGAGTTTTAAAGGAATCTGCAGAAAGAATTATTTATAATGGACAATGAATATGTATTCAAACTGATCGTATAATATGCTGCTACTCTTGGCATACTAATCATCTGATCCTCCTGACCAAACACATGGTTGTCTAATGCGTCAGAACTATTAAGATAGCAAACTAGAAACATTTATGTTCGACTAAATAACGTTCATATACCGTATATGTAACACACATAAGAAGTAGAAAAAATATCACCAACATGCTCTGTCCTGCAATCTGGCTAAACACAGAAAAAATTAAAATATGTATTAAAGAGAGATAGGAACTGAAAGTATGTTACCTTCTTGTTGGGTACTAGAGTAATGATAAACGTACTCGTCTTTAGTCTTTGTAGAAGAATTTGTCTGAAGACAGCCATGACCGATTGGAAGAAGATTTTCGGCATGCGGTACTGTCTGGACTAGTTCAATGATCTCTGCTTTCTTTCACAAACCAACCTGACATTTCTGGCAGGCCCAACAAAGAACTTGAGGATTAAACACTTGGCGAATCTTGGAAAAAAGAAAGTCTCATGAGAATAACAAAAACTCAGAACAGTTTATGACTCGAGCAAGGCCAAAAATATAAAAAAAATATTAGTCCAGCAGAGAGTATATTCAATACTCTTAATCTTACATAACAGACAATTAAAAAAAAACTCCAAATTTCTGTTTTCAATCTATGTTCCATACATCTTGTTCTACTCGAGCCATGAAAAGGTTAATAACCGCCCTGAGAAGTTAGGTTCGGCTAAAGAAGCTCCGTCAGGCGGAGCGAAGGAAGAGAATAAGAAACTGGCGATCTTTGTCTCAATTTTGCATCGGGATGCTGAGAGTTTTCAGCTTTTAAAGTAATTTAATTAATTTAGTGAAATCCGCTTTTCGCTCGATCATTTGTATTTTATTAAAACAATCAGTTTTATCAATCATGTCAGTAGAAGTGTAAGAGCGTTGTTTTAACACTCTGCCTATGGCTAAACGATATAATTCTTGAATCGAAGATCAGGAAGAAAGGAAAGATATAAGGTAATTGGTCCTTATTAATCAGAAATGCCCTACTCTACCTAGATGAGGCTAGAACGACGATGGTGTTTAAACGAGTTTTTGATTAGAACATTCAAATCATCGTTCTAAATTAAATCTTTATTCTAATATCGAGCGTACAAATCTAAAGATTGTTAAGTTGTCAAAGGATTTTTAATAATTTAATGGTTTGAGCTTTGAAACTACAGAGTCAACTTCAACCATGACAGTTGACGTCCATTCGTTTGTAATCACTTGCTATAACATTGTCCTTATCAGCCGCAGTCTTTTGCACCTGCAATATTCCTACCTTAGTAAGCACTCTGTTGATGATAAATGATTTCATTCATGATAATTTCATGAACTGCGAACTTTGTTCGTATATTTAAATAGATTTATACTTGTTCTTGTAACTGCCAATCAACTACAATATTTTTGCATTAGAAAATTTAAATAACTAGGTAAATTTAATTTTTTTTTTGCGGTTATTTTTGCTACAATCAGCGCGTTTGTGCTATAAGTAACAGTGATAATAGAAACTATAAAGCATACGAGGGAGAAGTTACCCAGTGGTTAGTCACTCTTTTCACTTGAGAGGAGATCACGAGGCCATTGTCTTCTAAGACGTCTTGTCGGGTTATCAGGAAGAGTTCTTGAAGAAAGATTTTGAGCTAGAGGATTTATATGAGATTGCAGGTTGAAGTGGAGTTTTCTGTATCTTGTTTTAGCAACTTGTGTGACAAAAGGAATGTTAAGGTCAGTGTGTATAGTTAGGTTTGGAGACATAAAATGGAGCATTTACAATAGATCGAAGTATTTTAGATTGAAGGGACTGAATCCTTTGGAGATGAATTTGATGGTACTTAATTTCATTGGGCTTATTAGCCCATTTCTTGAACCATTGCTCTAATGAGGAGAGATATACAAAACAGAAAGTGTAAGCAATAATTGAAAAGGAATAAAAAAATAAAATACTTGCATATCATGATGAATCATTTATGTTATAGAAAAATGATCGTCCAAAGGAATTGGTCATCGCTCAATTTTAATATTATCAGAACTCAAAAAAAAAACCCTAAAGGAGTTCTTCTTTGCTAAATGATTTCTAAATATTTTTGTGAGCATTAATTTATTGTAGATATATAATTATATTCTAATTTTAGATTCTTCTTTGCATAATAGTAACAGGATTCTTTAGAATATAATTAAATTGAATGCTACGGGTTGAGACGTAACTAGTGTCCCTCACCTCCTGCGTTGAAGAAAAATAATAAAAAAGTCAAAAAGTAATACGGTTTTTTATTTTTATTTTAAACGATAATAAAGTAAAACTACAACAGTCTGTTTGGTCAGCATAACTTGAAAACGGAAAGTAACAGAAAGTGGTTGATCTGCATAACTCAGTAATGAAATATCCAAGTGTTCGAATATTTGGTAGACACTAAAAAAGGTCTTAGTTTCGATCAAGCCAGAGTTTCAACAAACTATGGCTCCCGGAAGTGCAGTTTGCTTCAATTCTCCATAGATTTTCTTTAGATCTAGTAACTCTGTGAAGGCCTACAACTTTTTTTTTTTCGCAATTCCAAGGAAAACTAGATTAACGGTTATTTTCAGAGAGAACGAAGGAGGCAGGCATCCCATTAAAGTGCCAATCAATAACATAATGTACGGTCTCATTTTTTGTTTTTTTCTAAGGCGCGTCAACATCTGAGGTTATAGGTGCCCAGAGCTTTTTTTTTTTCAATGCACTGCCAGACTCAAGACAGTATTCTCTCGTTCATCACTGTCCATCAACGAACAGTGAGCTGTAACAGAAGCTCTTAGAAGGAGAAAATCTAATTACTAATTTACTAATCACTAATTTACTTTTGTAATTATTAATTAATTTGAATATTGCAATTCACTTTACATTTCTTCTTTTCCGCTTATTACAGAAATTATAATTTTAAATAACTTTTAATCCATTTATTGTCCATTTAATCACTTTTTTTGTTTTAATGGGCGAGAAAAATTATTAATTGTATTTTATTATGATTTTTATAATTATTGTTATTGTCTAGAATTTATGATAGCCAATATAAAATTGCATAAAGTAAAACAATTATTAGCCTAAATGACTTACTAAGTTATGATAGCAGCAAAAGTAATACTAAAGATCTGGTCATTGGTATTTTCAAATTTTGAAAGTACGATTGAAGCTTACATAATGCAAAATTATCCTGCACATTATAATCTATTGTTTTGGTTAGTGTTGGATACATGTAATAACATTATATTTGCATAATTAATAGAAATAGAAATGAAAGTTCTTATATATTTTTACGAATTTCTAGACTTCGCTATCACGATTGACTTCCTTGTTCTGCAACTAGGAAGTAACAATGGCGTTTACAAAAACCTCCACCTGCTATAAACCCAAAAGAAAATTTAACTTTTGCACTTAGTTTTAATTCTAACTATAAATAATTTGTAAATCAGAATATTGTAGTCTGCATTCTATAAATATGTACTGTGTTGTTGATAGTTGGATTGGTTACGCCTACCTAAACAAAAATAAAACTTTACACTACTTTTGTTTAACAATTTTTTCGCACCAATTCCGCGTAAACAACATTTCATTCGGTGAATTGTTAGAAGTGAAAGCTGTTTTAGTATTTGTACCAGATTTTACAAATTGTTAAAAAACGACTACATTTTAAAGATGGTTAAATATGAGAAGCTGGGAATACCTCTTTGTTTGAATTCATGACGAGACTTTCCAGAATGACGACCTTTTAAAGTACAGATATGCCGATTTACAATGCTAAGAATTTGGTTTGGAAAGTTGCCAAAAATGACCCAAACCAAAGAAGAGCTTATATTCTAACAACGCAGAACTTTGAAAGATTAATCCACTGATGTTTCTTATTCTAACCCAGTGCTTTCCAACATGGGGCCTACGCTCTACTGGGGACTATTCGAAAATGGTCTCCTCCAGAGTTTAAGTTAACCGTATGGGGGACTCTCAGTCGCTACTATATAACTGGGTCCATTGTAAGTAACTTTTGTCCGTCATGTTCGTAGGTGATTGCACTGTTAAATTGATTTACTTTTAAATCGATTCACTGTTAAATTGATTTACTTTTAAATCGATTCACTGTTAAATTGATTTACTTTTAAATCGATTCACTGTTAAATTGATTGTTATTGTTTGTTTTTTATTGTTATTTTTATAGTGCAATAGTGCAAAATGATTAGTGCTGGAATCGCAGTTTAGCAGTGATTCGCAGTAATGCTGAGCATACACCGTTGGTGTTAATTTGAAATAAGGTTAAATTGTTGTGTAAGTCTCGTTTTAAAAAATACTTACATCATTTATAAATATAAGTGACGTACAAGTGGTACGTAAATTCAATTATTAATTTATATTAATTTCACTTTTAGGAGCATCATTTTCCAGAAAAATTTGTAAAAGGAAAAAGTATGTTTTGTGCGGTGAAGTAAATGTGTGGTACATATTTAAATATGCATTTTTAGCCTAAGTTAACTCCAAATCATATTAATTTTTTAAGTAATACGTTTATTTCCTAGTTATTTCTTCCTGCAACCTATCATTCAAGTTCCTTTGGTAATTATTTCAATTTTTGAATATTAAAAATTATGTATATGTTAGGGGGCATAAGAATTTTAGAAAAACTTTGATGGAGCACTGATCTAATTAGATCTACCACTGACAAGAGGAAGTACAAATAGAGGGTTTTGAGTTTCGGCCAGAATTAAGCGATTTAAGATAACGTGGTTTTTTACAATTTGGTCTTTGTATGTGTTTATGTTTCTCGGAGTAGACTACAAATATCAAAAAAATGAAAATCTCAGAGAGTTTAAATACGAATTTTACAATTTTAGGTGTGCTAAAAGATTCAGCAGAAATAAGGTTTTAGACAGTACCAATGTAAACAAGAACAACTATTTTATTAGAGAAGGGATTAACTCAGCGGTTAGAGTACTGGATTCCAACGCGGAGATTCCAGCTTCAAAATCAATGTCCGGTGATGGGCAGGAACGCTGTTCGGAGTCCGACAGGCACTGAAAAAAGCTCCGAGCGCCAATAACCTCAGATTTGGACGCGCTCCAAATTTTTAAAAAACTGCTTTATTGAAGCAATTAGTCAGTTACTGCGATTTTCTTGCAAATTTTTGTGCGCTTGTGAATACATGTCAAAAATTTTCTTCCGAAAAATTCATTTTAGCGGAAAAAGTGGAGTTAAACGAGCAGCTACAAGAATGGTTTCTAATTAAAAAGAACCAATTTTTGGGGGAGCAAATTTCAAATTTAAACAAAATCGTTTAACCGCAAGCTGAAAAGCTGTGTAACTAGACAACCACATTACTGACCCTTTACTTAATTTATAACAAGATCGATCGGCTACTTGGATGTACGTAGATAATTAAACGCAAAGAAAAGAAATGATTAATTAGAATTCTGAGAATAAATTAATTATTACAGCCTGAGAAATTTGTATGAGTGTTGTTCTCATCATAAACAAGTAAAGATTTCCTTATTACAGATTTACTTTTTCTTTCTACAGATAGAGGAATAAGTATTGCAATCGAAAATGTATTTTTACCGGAAATGGTAGTATATTTGAGCAATAACCCTAACAAAGTTGTTTTTAAAATTTCTGTTTCTTTATGTGGGAATGTATGTGATCACATATTCATGAACGGCAGATCAAATATGTAGTTCAAACATGATGCTAGTGTTTTACACTTTGTTCCCATAACGATGTTTGTAGCTGGTGTTTGAATGCATCCTTTATTACAAGATATAATAAGACTGAATAAGAAAGCGTATAATTATTACTGATTGTTAAAGAAGCAGCATCTCTCGAAGTTTTCTTATATAATTTTCAAGTTTATAATAATAAATATACAAAAAAAATGAGGGACTGGCATTTAATCTTTCTTATTTTTCACCAGGGAAATCATTTCCCTCATTATAATGATCGATGCGAAATTTTCTAAGTACGGATTTTACAGAAATTTCATGTTTTAAGTTATGATAATGTACTTTACATGCACAAATTAGGAAATAGTCTGAGAAAGTTATTCAGCTTAATTCTAAAATGGAAAATCATATCAATGTCAAACTTAATATTTGTTCTTAGATACTAACAGTTACAATCTGGAAGTTAGCATCTAATCTGACAGAAAGAGAAGTTTTATTATTTATAAAATGTTGATATTCTATCATTGTGAACTGTGAAGATGATATTCACGATTAATTAGGGTATTAAAGAGAAAAGTCCATAAAGGAGACATCCAACTGTTTGACATATTACTTATTCAATCTAATTAAGTAAAATTTGCAGCAAGTTTAAGGTTGCAATTAAAAATACCATAAGGAAGAAAGAATATTGCCAATTTCAGTCATAGTTTTGCATTTTTTGCCAAGCTTTCGAGCTAGGGACTAAGTGATCTTTAGGGTTTATGCTTATTAACAATTACAAGGTCTTTTTAATTACAATGAATAAGCATAAGCCCTGAAGATGACTTAGTCCCTAGGTCGAAAGCTTTGCAAAAAAAATTACGACTTTAAATTGGCAATATTCGGCCTTTCTTTTGGATTAATGAATAGGTCACAAAAACTATAAACAATACTCTACAAAAAATATCATTTGAAGAAATTGTTTCTTATGCATTTAACCGGAAAATTTATTTAAAAACAATTCTGAAACATATGTTTTCGGATTACTCAATAGCCTTCGTTGATCTATATTAGACTTCTATTAGAGTCACTAGATACCTTCCTATTAAAATTATTATTAAAGTTTCTAGGATGCTGAAGTGAAACACATGGATACAATGTAGCTGCCGTTTGTAATAACTCCAATTTTATTCGTTTAATTGTGGTTGTAGTGGAAGATTTCCAAAATAAATTACACTGATAATCAAAAGTCATTGTAATAAACAACCTCTCTAGCACTGTAAAATGCTTTATTCTCACAAAGTTCTCTCATACATTTTTCTGTTTTCTAACAGCCATTGGTATTTTTCTTTTTTTTTTATAAACAAAAGCCAACACTGTCCGGAGGCCTGCAGTGTTCTGAAAAAGCTCTGGGTGCCAATAACCTCAGAAGTTGACGTGCCTCTTGAATCACCAAAAAAATAAAATAAGCCAACATAATGGCATTATTTTTGGATGTTCATTTTCAATCTATGAGGCGTAGTTGAAATCGAACCATAATAATTATAATTGTTTTATTTCACTCAATCTATAACATTCACAAAACTGTCTCATGATTCGACAAGTACTTAAAATAACCGCATTTTTTTTTTTCATTTGATTAATAAACTTGGCCAGAGCTTTTTCAGCTTTTATTATTGCAAAGATGCTGTTCCGGATCATGCTAGCGGATGATGGCATCAAAAGAATGAAATACTTTCTGTCACATCTTTCTAATTTTCACTCATCATTTATTTAGTTGTCTACCAAAGCGAAGAGTAGGCGAGGAGAACAGCGAAGTTGATTAGGATAACTTTTCTATATATGCTTATTTTCAGGACTGTTCATGGCCTACCTAGTACATGTTGCGATGGCTATAGTGGATATGACCTTTGATGCCTTCCAGCACTGCGCTGTGAGTGTACTTATAATAAGGATTATTATTTTTACTATTCATGTGCAGGAAGAACGAAAGGTTACCACAGCCTCTAAGATCTTATACATATTACTATACGATAATACTGTTCTCAAGTTAACTGCACTTTGCTGCAGCTACTTTTAAGTCAGTGGTCTTTCGTGTTCTACTAAACAATTAGCGTGATTTGAATTTTAATGTTGTTTAAGGTAGTATTCCGTAGTTTAATATGGAACTTACCAGCATTCCTTATCTGTTCTTAAAGTATTGGTGCTTGTGACGACATGTGCGTAAAGGTCGTCACTCTATTTTGAAGTGTAGACAATTAATTTAAAGTTAAAAATCAAAAGATTAAAATAATATAACTTCGATTTATGAAATCTTTCCGAATTCGCGCCTTAGACTTAGACTTAGAAGGATTTTACCCGATAGATAACTGGAAAGTCTGTACCTGTTCTCCAAAATGCTTCACATCCAAAATTCACAAAAGCTGAAACACAAATTGTGTGGTTTGGTATCCGGGCATGTGATGACGTTGTCTTCCATTTTAATGGTATCGAATGCATTAAGTAACATCACTACGTGATAATTGGTGAGGCAAGAAGAGTAGGAGACATTAAAATGATGGGTCAAAGCATATATATATATATCAAAAACTACAGGGGAGCTATCTTCCATAAGCAAGATGTTTGCAAAGTTGTTGATTTTGAATTGCAAACGTTGTGCCTCAAATCAAATTATGCTGCTCCGCGCTAGCCTTACATGAGTTATGTGAGGGAATACAAGAGCAGTGTAATTCTATGGTTTGTGTTGTTAAGCTGGGGGTAACGCAGAGTATCGAAATACCTGAAGAATTGTCAGTCGACTTCCACCAATGGGTAGCTGCTCCATATCTTATTGATGTTATCAAGTGAGTCCTACAGTTGATAATTAGGGATTGATGATTATTAAAGATTGTCTTAAGCTAGTAGGAAATTACTAAATCCACTCCTAATGTTAGTCTTCCAATCCACTTCCCCAAACGCCTCGCTTATTTCTTCACTGTACATATATTTTGAATAACAGCGGAGAGGGAATGAACTCCTGACCCCTGCTTTTACTTTTTTGTGAGCACAGAATTTGCGGCATTGATGTAGTAAAGACAAAACGTTTTACTGAATTCATGACCCCTGTGCTTAAATACGACATATTGGTACCACTACCAGTTATTCGCTAGAAATCATTGATGTGGTACGCGGAAGTCTATGAGCAAGTTGGTGTGTAATGTTACAACTATATTAACGCAGAGGCACAGCGCCATAATTTATAATGAAAAATTTTACTGTCGCAATATTAAGCGTACTTTTTCTTTTTTATCTTAATACAGAGTTCCGCAATCAAGGAGTCACGGCACTCAACTGTGTCAATTTCAGTGAAAGGTATGAGTAATTTTTTTGTTAAAAATAAGTAATTTATTAAACAGAATAAATTTCATTTGTAAGATATGGAAAAGGTGGACTTCCGCATACTTTTAGTAAAACAATAAAATTACTCAACGAAAAAATAAAAGATGTAATAGTGCGTAAGACATGTCCTTAAATTTTTGGAAGTGCATGTTATGCGACAAACTGAAATTTTTTAAGCATGCCATTCCGACCGAATATAAAATTTGGATGTCCGCGGTAGGAAAAAGGTTGCGAAACTCTGATCTAAAATAATATATTCGATGTAAGAAAAAAACTTTTCGGATCTTATATCGCTTAAGGAAAGCAGAAAAAATCATGGTATACAAAAATAAAGCGGGGCTTAGTATAAAAATCTAAGATGATAAATGTTTTGCTGAGAGAAGCCGTTTACAAATGAGGACGATAACTCGGCTATTGTAGCCGGCCGGCTATGCTTGTGGCACGTCAAAATAATTATTGATTCATTTGTCTGAAGAAAAATACATATTTTACCAAGAAGACTGCCTTAGCGATTAGCATAGACCAGGGGTCGGCAACCTATTTTAAGTAGAGAGCCATTTCTCCTTAAATAATTTTAATAAATCTTATCAAGAGCCGCAAGGATGATGTGTAAACAACTCTGTAGATCCTTTGTATTCACAAATTATTATTATATGATATTCAATGACATTTAAATGTTTTATACATTTATTTTTTACATATTACAAAGTAAATAAACAAATAAATAATAACTAAACCAGTGTTAGAATGAAAAGGCGTCAGTCTTTTATAATTACGTACTTTATTTTAATATTGTATAAATCTATTCAATTTCGAACCTATAATATTTAAAATTATTTTTGAAAAAATATCTTTAATAACTGGAATTTCCATTTGTTTCAATAGAATTAAAATATACAATGTATTTTGGGCAGGCTGAAGAGCCACACAATTTGGATAAAAGAGCCGCATGCGGCTCGCGAGCCGCGGGTTGCCGACCCCTGGCATAGACCAATAAATCAAAATTAAAACTATCTCATCCTGGAATGACAGGAAAATTACTAAAAGATAAAATTATAAATCAGCTCTCTATCTGTGGTATGACTTTAAGCAATAAAAATTTCAGCGATTTTTCAAAATTTTCTGTTAGAAGAAAGAGCTGGACAAGATAGTTAAAACTTTCTTTTAACAATAACTACTTCGTTATTAAAATATAAGAATTTTGAGATTTTCAACTTTTCTAATTTTTTAAAAAGAACTACGATCATTTTGATCAAATTTATCTCTAGAGCATTGAGATTACTCGTGCAAAATATTTAGCTTTGTTTATTTATTAATTATTATTATATACAGTAATATTGATCTTACATCTTGAAGTCGTTATTCAAAATAGGATAATGAATACAAATAATGATGATGTTTTGCTGAGAGAAGCCGTTTACAAATGAGGACGATAACTCGGCTATTGTAGCCGGCCGGCTATGCTTGTGGCACGTCAAAATAATTATTGATTCATTTGTCTGAAGAAAAATACATATTTTACCAAGAAGACTGCCTTAGCGATTAGCATAGACCAGGGGTCGGCAACCTATTTTAAGTAGAGAGCCATTTCTCCTTAAATAATTTTAATAAATCTTATCAAGAGCCGCAAGGATGATGTGTAAACAACTCTGTAGATCCTTTGTATTCACAAATTATTATTATATGATATTCAATGACATTTAAATGTTTTATACATTTATTTTTTACATATTACAAAGTAAATAAACAAATAAATAATAACTAAACCAGTGTTAGAATGAAAAGGCGTCAGTCTTTTATAATTACGTACTTTATTTTAATATTGTATAAATCTATTCAATTTCGAACCTATAATATTTAAAATTATTTTTGAAAAAATATCTTTAATAACTGGAATTTCCATTTGTTTCAATAGAATTAAAATATACAATGTATTTTGGGCAGGCTGAAGAGCCACACAATTTGGATAAAAGAGCCGCATGCGGCTCGCGAGCCGCGGGTTGCCGACCCCTGGCATAGACCAATAAATCAAAATTAAAACTATCTCATCCTGGAATGACAGGAAAATTACTAAAAGATAAAATTATAAATCAGCTCTCTATCTGTGGTATGACTTTAAGCAATAAAAATTTCAGCGATTTTTCAAAATTTTCTGTTAGAAGAAAGAGCTGGACAAGATAGTTAAAACTTTCTTTTAACAATAACTACTTCGTTATTAAAATATAAGAATTTTGAGATTTTCAACTTTTCTAATTTTTTAAAAAGAACTACGATCATTTTGATCAAATTTATCTCTAGAGCATTGAGATTACTCGTGCAAAATATTTAGCTTTGTTTATTTATTAATTATTATTATATACAGTAATATTGATCTTACATCTTGAAGTCGTTATTCAAAATAGGATAATGAATACAAATAATAATAATAATAATAATAATAATAATAATAATAATAATAAGGAAACGACAGAACATGTTTTTAAGTACTTATAAATTATATGTCTATGTTTGAAAGCGCACATTACTTTAAAGTATCTAGCGTACGCAATTTATGTAGGCTTACTACATAATAATCTAAGAATTTTATTAAATAGAGCACATATAAAATAAAATAAATATATCATATATATATATATATTTACTCGGACATTTGTTGGCTCAATAAGGAGAAAACAGGATGAAGAAAGTTAACCTATGATAAAAAGAAATGAAAATTTCCAGTGTGATACCAGGTAATCCTGTGTTATGTAACTGGAAAGAGAAAGCTTATCTGCTGCTTAAAGAGTTGCATGTTTCTATGGCCCAGGAAGGGGGAATTATTTTATTTAAATAAAACATAACCAGAAAAAGGTCGTCGATATGGCCATTTTAATTTAATAATTTACCAATAGTTTATAGATCTTTTTAATATAGTAAAAATTAATAAATGGTGTGTAAGCAGAATATTAGAATTGCCTCAGTCTGGCCTTATTTAGAGATGTTAAAAATGGTAAGCTGAAACATACATTTCTTGCGTTTACTTGTATAAGTAGTGAAATCATATGTCAGCAAAATGAATAGAACTGTTTAATAACTACTGACGGCGTTGGACATAAATCCTCGCGTCCTTCTTTCGCTTAACACTTGTTTCTTCATCCAAATGCAGAGTCTTTTAATATTGTGAAGGCAGCGAGAGATACTGTATCCTTAAACTATTTTTATGGCCATTACAGAAATTAAATGAGTTATAAGATAAAAACCTCTCCGAACTGAATATTATTGTTTAGTAACACCTAGCTAACTATTCTTTAAAGCGCAACAAGTTTTCTTTTTATACCGATCTTGTAACTGATAGAATGTCAGACTTCAAGTCACCTCCGTCTCCATGTGATGTGAGCTGTCTACCTATGTATCTTAATGTTTCTCACTTAATACAACGCTAATTCCCACCGTTCCAGATTTTGAATCCCTTTGAGAAGTCAGAACTTAAAACGTGGACAAAGTATTTTGTACTGTTCAATCAACCAATAACCTGTTCAGTATTGTTGACTCTGCATTGCAGCCTCACTGTATGTAAACTTCAGTAGATAACGCAATGATTAGTCAGAATGACGTAAGGAGTCTGTAGGAGAATCCAGTAGTTACAGCACCACCTCTGATTAATGGGAGTTTTCTTTAGGGACTCCAATATGACGAATGAAGTCTCGTGTTTCTCTTCTTCAAAGAGGCGAACCTCAGCTATTCAAGGCTTTCGACTGACCTAAAACTATATCAGTATTTCCAAAGACAAAAATCTCTCAACTCTGGAATGCTGCACTGTTAAGTATTTTTCTACTTGTGTTCATCAGTTCCCTTTTCTCCTCATTGGTTGAAGCAATTTCTATAATTTTAATTTTTTAATTTGCTGAATGATCAAAGAACAATAAAAAATAGTTTGTCAGTCGCAATTCAAAGAAACACTAAATGTTTTGTGAATGATCCACATACGACGTTGGAATCCTGTTTTTTGTGTTATTAAATGTTATGTAATGTGCCCTTGCAAATTTTTTAACCACATTATTAGTGGAATTAAATTCTTTTTTTTTACGTTGTTATTGTTACTAATTATTTTTGGTGAATATCACCAAAAGGTGTTACTAATACTTCTTCCGATCATTTATAAGAATAGGAAGTTCAAGTTTTAATTTTATTGTTTGTAAAACAAGCATAATTGTATTTTACCCTGAATCGGAATTTTATAGAAAAGACTACTTAGTCTTCCCTACAATGATCCTTAGTAGCACTTTCCTTGAATAATTTTCTTTTTAAAAAAAGTTATAAATCGCTATGAGAGCAATGTGTGTTTAGAAAGTTTAATGAAAAATTGTTGGAGCCATTTTTGAAAAAATATCCAAAAAAGTGATAAAAAAAAAACATCAGTAATGTGGGACTTTCAGTTTTGCATAGTCAAATTCCATGGTGGGGCCACAAGTAATTATAAAGTTTTAGCTTCCTGCGATTTCAAATTGCGAAGAGCTTTTGTTCATTCACAGCTTTTTGGACTCAAGGATCTCAAAACAAATGTTTTTGGTGAATACTCAAAAATTTGATCGCAACACGTTCCTTATCAAGTAAGAGAAATAATACAGTATTTTAATAGTACGCCATAAAAAGGGGCTAAAGTTATTTTGGACTAAAGACTTAAAAAATTCCGACTCTGAGGCAAGATTGAATGGCTCAACTTTGACCCGTTTGTAAAAATCGTGACTTCATCTGTAATTCAAATATAATGGCACAAAAGAACACTGCTACAAATCTTATTGGATATAAAATTCAGTTTCAACCCGGTTGTTCACTCCAAGGTCCACTTGTTAGAGGAACTCTCCGGTCCATCTTGTTTAAATACGAGTTCTTCTTCTTCAAAAAGTTAACCTCTCAGCCATACAAGTCTAGTACTTGTATTCTAACTCTGCAGACAGGAATATTGATCGCTAATTCAATTTACTGACAAAAATCTCAATTTCCTCTGTCTGCAGTGATGTTCAGGAAGGAATCCTTGTTGCAATAGACGTAGTAAACTTATGATAATGGTTAATGATAAACTTTTCCTCCTGTCTTTGGCCTGGGAATTCCTCCACCAATTCTTTGTTGGTTGCACTAAGGAGCATTTGACGATGACGTAAAGAAAGATTACGTTCAACGAGAAACATGAGGACTCTCCTGGGTAAAACGTGAATGCCCGAATCCACAGATAAGAAAGCCTTGTTTTAGCTACTTATCAGTATGCCCAATCTCTCATAAGCCTTAAATTAACTTCATAGAACTTTAATATCAATTGATGTCTATTTGAAAAAATGACTACAGATTTATTATCGTCTTCTTATAATATAATTCAGCAGCACTGAATATATTGAAACTGGTTCTCCTAGACTTACCTATTTATCAAAACTCGGCATAGCTCCGCATGCACACATTTAATCTTTTAGGAAAAGTAATTGTATTGTATCCTAAATAAAGTGAGTATAATTTGAATGAAAAAAAAAATGGTATTTACTTCTCAAGATGTCCAACCGTTTCTGAAAACAATTCTAGGTGCGCCATTAACTTACATTAATGGTGATTACCGGCTGTTTAAGTTTAAAGTACTTCCATTTTTTACAAATCGTTCCATTGCATATCATTCCAGTGAATTTAAAGAAAAATTATTGTTACAGGTGGAGCCCTGGAAGGGCAGACGATACTGATAACGGGTGGAACTGGATTTCTAGGCAAAGTATTGACTGAGAAGTTGTTAAGGACCTGCAATGTTAAGCACATCTACATTTTAATTAGAGAGAAAAAAGGAAAATCAATAAATGAAAGAATAAATGCAATACTAGAAGATCCAGTTAAGTATAATTCCAAATAAAACTCGATCATTTAGAATATAGACTTTATTTTTTTAACTTTAAAAGTTCTACTTTAAACTTTCTACAAATAAGTAATGCCTATTTTTCAGGCAGGCCTTAAGCCAACTACCAAATTAGGTGTCGTGGAAGGAGGCAACTAGCAAACGTACTTCACTATCATTTTCTCACACATATTAAACCATTAAATCAAATCCAAGGCCTAGTCCAACAATGGCACAGAATCAAACTCAGTACCTCAGTACATCTTTCCAAAATCTATAATTGATTTCTAAGATTTTAGGTCTATTATTGAAGTTGGTTATTTTAAAAATTATTAATTATTACTAATTAAACTTTTTTGACCCATTAATTTTTTTATGTAATGAATACTATTTATTAAATATTCTAACATAAAAGGTAACAAAATGTAAAATTCTAACATTCTAAAAAAAATAACGTAAAATGGGTACTTGTAAAATTACTTTCGGGCCTTCTGCAATTTAATTTTTGAGGGCAATTGATTTGGTAGCGTGAAACATGACTACTTTTTGCAACTTCAGAGGTAACGAGAGTAACAGCGCTAGCTTTTTCATTAAATAATTATAGCCTGTCATTTCTCAAATACTGCATTAACTTAGTGTTAAACTAATAATTTTCTGACCATGGCAATATCTGCTTACAGCTATTAGCTATCAGAGATCTATGGTACCCCTTGTTATACACATAATTTAAATAAATAAATTAGCCAGAACAAAGCATGCATAAGACTATTCAAGATTATATGATACAAGATATGTGTGAATTGTGATATTATTCTTTTTTTCAAAAATCCTTCAATATCACTAATGATGTAAAAACTAAAGATGTAAAATTTTACACATTGTTAAAACAAATAGTAGTTTGCACCTCCTCGTAAATTAAGTGAATTAGGCTTTTACCAGCCAAAACATTTTGTTGGTATTTCAAAAATTCATTTCTGATAACATTGACGCACTATTTCCTTCAAATTAGAAAATAGTTTATTCAGTCTTAGAGAGTTTAAAAAGCCATTTAATTTAATATTGGGAAAATTTAATGTAATTAGAAAATGAATTTTGTTCACATTTTTAAAACTCATTTATTAAATTTTACAGCTTTTTTCCATTTTATCTGCGGATAAACCAAAATTCAGGCAGAAAATATCAACAATGAGTGGTGACTGTGGTTTACCAGGTTTAGGACTGAGTCTTGAGGATAGACAAAAAATTATTGATGAGGTAATCTTAGTTTAAATATTCTGAATATTTTATAAATTATTGGACGGTCTTAAGTGTTTGCAAATAAAGTGTACAACAAGAAGCAAATTAAATCCAATTTTAAGGCTGTACTGACACAAATATATAGTTATATTTCATAATCAGAAAATCAGTAATGATTGAAATAATTTATTTGGGTTATTTATATGAATTACCAGAAATAATTGATTTTGATTATTCATATGAATCTACAAACAAATATATATGATATTCGACAATCACAAACAATTAACAAAAATATATTTATTTAATTATTTTCAGGTAAGCGTGATCTTCCATGGTGCTGCCACTTTGAAATTTGATGAAGACCTCAAGATAGCGCACACAATCAATATAAAAGGAACTAAACAAATGTTAGATCTTGCAAAAGAAGTTAAACATCTGAAAACATTTGTGCACATTTCTACAGCATATACTAATTGCCATTTAAACAAAATAGAAGAAAAAATTTACGAACCCCCAATGGATGAAGAACGATTACAACAAATGGTAGAAAATATGGACGATGAATTAATAAAAGCAATACTACCTAAGTAGGTAACTTTGATTGTGATCAATATGTCATTCATTTTAGCAATCGAATTTTTTTCTGGTAAAATTAGAGTTTTGTTATTATGAAAGATAATATACGAGGGTCGTTTGAAAAGTCCGTGCAAAAATAAAAACTACTTAATTTTTGGGGGTAAACCTTTTTTATTTTTCAACATAGTCTCCTTTTAGGCTTATACACTTCGTCCAACGCTGCTCTAGTTTGTTGATCCCTTCCGAATAATAGGATTTGTCCAAGTCTGAAAAATAGCCATTCGTTTCTGCAATCACCTCCTCGTTTGAATAAAATCTTTTTCCTGCCAGCCATTTCTTCATATTGGGGAACAAATAGTAGTCCGAGGGAGCCAAGTCTGGAGAATAGGGGGGATGTGAAACGAGTTGGAACCCTATTTCCAATAATTTTGCGACCACAACTGCTGAGGTGGTGAGCTGGTGCGTTGTCGTGATGGAAAAGGACTTTTTTGTGGGCCAATCGTGGGCGTTTTTCTTGCAGCTCGGTTTTCAAACGGTCCAATAACGATGAATAATATGCACCTGTAATAGTTTTACCCTTTTCCAGATAGTCGACGAGGATTATTCCTTGCGAATCCCAAAAGACAGTCGCCATAATCTTTCCGGCCGAAGGAACGGTCTTCGCCTTTTTTGGCGCAGATTCCCCCTTGGTAACCCATTGTTTAGATTGTTCTTTGGTCTCAGGAGTGTAGTGATGTATCCATGTTTCATCCACAGTGACGAAACGACGCTTAAAGTCCTACGGATTCTTCTGGAACAGCTGCAAACCGTCCTTGCAACACTTCACACGATTTCGTTTTTGGTCAAGCGTGAGCAATCGCGGCACCCATCTTGCGGATAGCTTTGTCATGTCCAAATGTTGATGCAAAATATTATGTACCCGTTCATTCGAGATGCCCACAGCACTAGCAATCTCACGCACCTTCACTCTTCTGTCATCCATCACCATATCATGGATTTTATCAATGATTTCTGGAGTAGTAACCTGAACAGGGCGTCCAGAACGTTCAGCGTCACTTGTGCCCATATGGCCACTCCGAAAATTTTGAAACCACTTATAAACTGTTCTAATCGAAGGTGCAGAGTCACCATAATGTTTATCAAGCTTCTCTTTAGTCTCCTCAGGCGTTTTGCCTTTCATAAAGTATTGTATAATCAACTCACGAAATTCTTTTTCGTCCATTTTTTGAAAATCACTCGACTTCCTCGATTCAAACGAATGCCAAACACAAAGAAATAGACCGATCTGGCTGAAACTTGGTGTGCGTTCTTTCAAGAGATGCTACTAACTAAACATAACCTCGATACGCGCCAGTGGTGCTATCTCTCTGACTTTGCACGGACTTTTCAAACGACCCTCGTAAACCTAATCCAAGCCTCCTCAATCTTTTTTTAACGGCTGCCTTTATAGTATTTCTATGTTCACAGAAATGAACGTTAAGAAAGAATCTTAATGAAACTTATCCATGGTTTCCGCTAAATAAATATAAAATAATATTCTAAAAATGAAATAATATTCAAATTTTATCTTAATTTAAATGGAGTTATTTCCATGATTCTCATTTAACTGAATCTGACGAATGGGAAGTTAAGTA
Source organism: Rhodnius prolixus (assembly GCF_049639745.1). NCBI lineage: Eukaryota > Metazoa > Arthropoda > Insecta > Hemiptera > Reduviidae > Rhodnius > Rhodnius prolixus. The sequence goes on from NW_027411592.1 coordinate 23,173,255, forward strand.
TAGAATCTCCCTCAATTATTATTTAGGGTACTTCTCTGCCTAGCGACATAATATAAAATATATTGCCCTAATACATCTATCGTCAGAAAGATGGACATCATAGGCGGCTACTCTCGCAGATGAAAATTTAGTAAACAAAACCAAATTTTAAGTTCACCTAAAAGAACAATGTGTTCTATTGTTACCTGAAGTCCGTCACTCTTTCTTACTGCTCATTCCAAACAATTCCAGTACTTGTGAAAAAATATTCATACGTATTATGCTGGCACAACGTCCACCACTGCAAAAAAGTTTGAACTTCGTGGAAAATTGAATGCTAAATTATGTTATTTAATTAATTTTTATGTGCTAATTAAATGCTCTAATCAGTTTCTGTTGTTCAAGTTATTTAGCGGAAAATCGCATTTTTATTGGGTGGAGCAGCATAATATTAAGCTCAACCTACCAATCCCGAAAAAATATAATGAGCATTCCGCAAATAAATTAGCAAATTAATAACACTAAATTTTCCACCAGATCCGAACTTTGTTGGAGATGATAGAGGGGCAGATTAGAACAAGAGAAATATTTGGAGGGAAAGCAAATATGCAGCAGCCTGTGGAGAATAATATACACATATTTTTAATGTACACGAATATACATTTAGAAAATTTATATTCCTAATAATATTTGCGAATAACAATTTTTTCCAAAGCAGAGGATCTGTTTTGATTCCAAAATAATCTTAATTTCATCAGGTAAAATGTATGAAACGTTGTTTGATTTTTTTTCAGAATACTAGGAAAATGGCCAAATACTTACGCTTTCACTAAAGCAATGGCTGAATTTGTTGCAAGCAAGTACGTTAAAGAACTGCCGCTTGTGATATTTCGTCCTGGAGTCGGTAAGTGGGTTATTACGAGTTAAGAACTTCTTTTTTAAGTAATAAGATTTCTTCCTACAAGAAACGATTTGCAAAGAGCAATTCATTTTTTTTTTATCCCAAGTGCAATTCTTGATGACAAGCTCCGCATGTTTAAGCTATATTAGGCTTTAAACTGACTTTTAGATTTACACAGTCCTGAGTTGAAAACTTTATTCCTAGCAGCTCTACATAGTTGAGTTAACTCTAGTATGTATTATTTAAATTCCTTTTAAAAATTAAAATTCCTTTTAACTTAAATAATTGTTCAAATTTTATTTTCGCAAAATTGTAATAATAATAAGAAATATTATTTCGTAGTTTCCCCAGATGTTTGATTCTTTCCACATCTTACTTTTAAAACCATCTTTCCTTACACCTCTTCTCGATGAACTTCGGGTATGAGCCACGAAATCTCATTTCTCACCCTAAAAAATGCTCAGATATTTTCCTGCATATGATGATAAGTAATCCTTACAACCACAATATTTTCTGAAGATCTTTTTTAGATTTTCTTCCCTTATTCTATTTTTATAAGTCCGTTGGTAATCTCGTTATTTTCCAGTATATTATACAGGGTGTACACGGAAGAGAGGTCGAAACATCGTGAGGTGATTCAGCAGCTTAAATGCAACAAAAAATATTCTATTCACTATGGCCCGATTCTCAATAGTGTCCAAGATATTTGAATTTTTAACTTTTCCATCGATATTCGCGTTTTTCACCATAAAAACGGCCTTAACTTTTCTATCCTTTATCCTACAACAAATCTGCATATTCCAAAAGAAAGAGCATTAAATTTTCTATAAATATGTTTAACCTAAAGCCTCAAAATGTTTCTTAAAAACAATGAAATTTTTACTTCAATGTCTAAAAAATTCGTTCTCCATATTTTTGTTATTTTCAACTGTATTTTTTCAATGATTAATGAATCAAGGAGTCACAAAATTACAGAAAACCTAGGAATCTAGATAATATTCAGGCAAATCCACATTTGGTTATTTATGTATAGTTTACTCTAGAAATCCTATTTGGGCGTATGGAATAGAGCTGTGGGGTTCAACCAACCGCACCAATTTCCAAAAAATTCAATCTTTACGACCTAAAATACTTCGATTCATTGTAAACGCTCCATTTTATGCCTCTAACCTTCTAGAACTAATTTATTCTTTCATCTAGAATTCTTCCTGGCAACCCAACAAGACGTCTTAAAAGACAATGGCCTTGTTAACATTATTGCTGAACTTAAAAATCCTAAAATTCTTCTGTTGCAAAAAAACAAATTACATATTTTGCGTTAATATTTACATTATACTCTATCGCAAATAGTAATTTTTTCCAATTTCTTCAGCTTAAATTTCCTTGTCTAAGGAATCCTAAATAAAAAATAAAGGCCAGTACCACGTATTTTCATAATTACGAAATGATGGGCAAACTGATATTATGTATTGGCCTAACCTAATTTTGATTATTTTAACTTTCAGAACCATTGTTTATGACCTCTATAAATTCATATTATTTTATAACTTATGTTGCAGTTGTAGGAACTTACCAAGAGCCGGTGATTGGTTGGACAGATAATTTGTACGGCCCAACTGGGATAGTGGTTGGTGCAGGATGTGGCCTTCTACACTCACTGCATGCTGACATTGAATGCACTGCCAATTTGGTGCCAGTGGATATGACAGTAGCTGCGCTGATTGCTTCTGCAGCTGAGAAGATTGAAAGTGAGAAACACGATTTGCCAATTTATAATTATGTTTCATGCACAGATAATCCACTTTTATGGAGGGAATTCAAAAGGCTAATAGAGAAACACGGCGATGAGGTTCCCACTATACGAGCAGTTTGGTGTTACTTTATGACTATACACAAACTTTGGATAACTCATTTTCTTTGTGTAATATTTTTGCATTACATACCTGCCATCATAATGGACGGAATTGGATTTCTGACAAGAAGTAAAAACCCTAGGTAAAAATTTAATTGAAATAATAATATGAACATAGGTACCAAACTGTAAACTTATAACATCATTTCATCCTTATTTAGATTTAAAATAAAATGCTTATTTGTTTAAAATGATTTCGCAAACATAATTCTTGAAAATAATTTATTTTTACGAATTATGTAGACAGAGAAAGGATTAGCTATGGTCAGCGTATTGGATTCACACACGGAGGACCCGGGTTCGAATCCAGCTCTGACCCTTAGATTTTCTCTTTCTTGGAGCTTCTTACAGCCCACTGTCCTCGGATGGACAGTGTTGCCTGTAACGAGAGAACACTGTCCGGAGACCCGGCAGTGCACTGAAAAAAGCTCCAGGCGCCAATAACCTCAGATGTTAACGCGCCTTAAATCATTAAAAAAATAATTTTTAAAATTTTATAAAATAATTATTGTTTAGTTCGATCTGTCTATTTTATTGTTTATTTACAGTTTGTACAAGGTTTATAAGAAAATTGACAAACACTCGGATGTACTATCATACTTCAGTTTTCGAAGTTGGGAGTTCGCAAATGATTCTGTAAAGACACTTTGGTCCAGATTATCACCGGATGATAAAATAAACTTCAATTTTGATATTAACTCTTTAGACTGGGACAGGTTCTTTTATAATTACATTCGTGGTTTACGTTTTTATCTGCTCAAGGATGAATGGAGCACCTTACCCCAAGCAACAATTAAATGGAATAGGTACGTACCTATTTATTGTTACGATAGCTATTTTTAATAAAATATATTTAACAAATATAAAACGAATTGCCTAAAGTTGAATGCAAAATAATCTAATTTTAATATTTGTTTTATTAAAATTTCAGATTTAAACTTGCTCACAAATGTATTAAAATTGGGTTGTTGCTGTTGTGCTTAAAAATGGTCTGGACCATTGCTACTACAACGTATTCATTGATTGATTCTAAGGCATTTTGATGGATCAAGGATATAAAAAATAGTTTGCTCAAATGCCTTCTACTTGCCATGAGTCTTTAAAATAATTGCATTTATGTAAATATTTATTAATACCTTCTTACGTGAATTGAAAGAGGGGAAAATGTTATTGTAAATATATTACCAAATTTAAAATATAATTTTCTTTTCTTTTTTTAAACATTATTGTTGTCCTAATCTTCAATTGATTAATGGCGTTTAAAAACCCAATTTTTTTCTCAAGTAAACCAGAACAAAAGTGCAGTCAAGAACTGACAGTATTAGATGAGAAAACTTTCATTTAAAAAAAAAAAAAAAAAAATCAATGGGTAAAACACGGATAAAATGCAACATTTCCATTACTGAAAATAAAAAAGAAATTAGACAGCCCGCTCATTCTAGCGGCATCATTAGTATCTAAATAGCTACTTGTAGCTTAAAGCGCTCTAAATACTACTTTGCCCCTAAATTATTAAAACAATGTAGAATTTTGAGTTATTTTCATATGTTTTAAACAAAACCAAATTTTTGAACCTTAATTATTACTGAAAAACCCGAAAGTAAAGGTAAATTTGCGCTTTTTAATTTATCCATAGCCGGCTTTTTTTTTCTTTTTTTTAATGTAAAAGGTTCCCTTATTGGTTATTTTATAGATCATAGCATCGTTAATGTTTTTTAATTGTGACCAGTTTTAGATTTTTATCCGTCATGGTTACATATGCACAGTCCATCAGGGTCGCGCTGAAAGCTAGAGTATCGTACAGAATTGCCACATACAATAAAAAATACTGATATTCTAATCTTGGTTACGTATGCATTTACCCCAAATATGACACAAAAATACAATGCTTGCTTTAAATGGTTATTAAATTCAATGTGCAATTAGAACGCAAAGTTCTATTGAGTTTGTTAAGTTTTAAAAAATACTTCTTTTTACCTTTTTGGTAGTCAGCAGGATGAAATAATAATTTCATTTACGCTTATTCACTTTTTAACACATTCGAGTAAAATTAAATTTGATAATTAATTAATTGAAAAATATTTAATTTGATTGATAAAAGGTCAATTTAACAGAAAATGTTTTTAAAACCAATATTTTATTATGTTCATTGCCGAACTATATTTTTTGTGAATTTTATTTCGTAAATTGAGGTAAGAAAAAACCGTGAATGTTCGCACCAGTTTTTATTCATTGTTCACAATCTACATCACAAATAAAATGTACTACTCTAAAATCAGTTTAATTCAAATATTACCTGTAGTTTACAATCAATTTTTGACTAGTACAGTGCCCTACAATATTTACGAAACTTGAACTGAAAATTTCATCTTACAATTCTGTATCGTTAAGCTAAGATTAAGACTAACCAATTTCGAAATATAGCTTGGTTTACTGATCCTACCCCAAAGCATGGAGAAACGCGTCTCATTCTCTTCAATGCATTCTAAAGCGAATTCTAAATGTGATGATGCAGAAGATTCAGGCCTTTCTCTTTTTCATATAATAATCTGGAATCGGGAATAATCCTTTTTTTTTTAAATACTTTGGAATCTCTGGAACCTCGACATATTCGAGGTTTTTTTCTCAGATGCTTTTAACTGTGGACAAAGAAAGGAGCAAGGAGCATGAAGAAAGAGCATCGAGTAGGCTATTAAAAACATATTTTTGAAATAAAAATAGTACAAGAAATGTATACCTACCTCAATATTAATCAGAAGAACCACTGAACCCAACCAAATATTTCGTAGATCTTATAAGCTCTTCTTTTACATTAAAAGGCACCGAATTTTGTGTACAATCTAACAGTCTTCGAATACTTTCATAACACTATAGAATAAAACAATATACCAAAAGTAAAAAAAAAAATCTCAACGATATAATTAAATATGAAGAAATATGGCGAAAATAATATTACCAATTGCCCACATGTTTTGTTGTTTAAATGTTCACATTTTTCATTAAACTGGTTTTTATTGTTTCCCTTAGATATCGCTTCTTTCATTCTTCTAATTGTATCGTGAACACACATTTCTTCGGTAAATATAGTTTTGTAGTCCATAAAGTATGGGTAACCTTTCACTGTAATAATGCACCTATTAAGAATTAGAAAAAAGTAACAACCATTACAACGGAGTTTAAATTTTCAAAATCTAAATAATTACCTTCATTCTTAATCTTTATAACCTACCTATTTTTTGCACGGCTGTACGGTGATAGAATTAACATGAAAAAAGGATCTGTGACTTTTCTGGTAAACAATGAGCGCAGATGTGCATGTTTAGGTTGATTAATGATCGATTGTTCAGCAGCAGATATCGGATATGAAAAATACCAACCAACTACAAATTGTTGACTTCCTGTGGTTGCAGGTGCTTCGGCACGAAAATGGAAGCAATGAAAAAAAAGTATAAATATTTATTTAAAACATTCAATCAAAAAAAGAAGAATCTATAGCGAAAAACTTGACTCTTCTCGTTTAGATCACTCACAACACTTGCTTATTGACCATTCAATTTTTAACTACAAATTCAAATTTCTCTGGACCAGGAGACTATTCAGATGATCGTAGTCTTTATGAAGGGTTCTTTAATATTGGGGAAACACATTATCGCCTGGGCTATCAATATATAGCCCGTGTAGATGTGGGAAGATAAAATGTCACATATATAGCTTACTCTATGAGTGTTAACTACACATAAGTTTACTCTATCAGTGTTAAGGTTGTGTTTGACTGAGTTGGGCTCAGTACGAGTTGCAATATTTTAGAATTATACGATTATATTATAAAATGTAGAGGTTTTACCTAAATTCCAGTCGTAAGTTGTAAGGCCAGTGTCGGCTACAGGTACACAACTAGCTACAAGCACTGCTCGTTTATCTTTATCATACCAACCAAGAAAGAGGCCTTTTGAGGCCGTCGTATGTGAAGAATAACAATGTACTTCTGCCACAAGCAGAGCTTCTAGGTAGAAAGTAATTTGAAAAGGGACCTTAAAAATAAAATGTATATAAATATATTTTTTGTCACTAACAAATGGTTAAACATCTGGACATTATACTTACGGATTTCTCTGTCAAAAATCTTTTACAGTAAATAAGTTTCCTAGTTAGATCTTTATTTTTTTTCTTGAGGCTAGTGGATGAATTCATTATAGGAACGAGTTCAGAATGTTTGGATACAACAACCTTTGTTATAAATCCATCATCATTATGCGTTAACGTTAACCCACCTTCCCCATAACCAATTGCTGGTGAAATCTAATAAAAAATATATAAATAAAAACTATAACTAAATGCAAAATACAGGTTTATTATGCCATGATCCATTACATCATTTTGCTGTTGGTCTTCGTCAACAACTGATATTGCCCAATCTTCTTCACATTCCTTTATTTCTTGCTTCAAATGTTCTTCACTTCTACTTTGTTCGAGCTGTTGATCATAATAGCATTGTTCACATCGAAAGTTAATAGCCTCTTTTATTTCAAAAAAATAGGCATGCAATCTACTGATGAGATATGTAGCACAATTTTTTAACCAAAATTGATTTCGATTTTTGTTAGATATATATATTTTTTTTTTTTTGCAATCTAGCAACTCAATAAGTGCGGTTTCTGATTTAAACGGTTTTTATAAGATTGAAGATTTTTAAAGTGTCATTTCTGGATATCTTTTAAAGAGCATGAAAATAGAAAGAAGTTAGTCCAAAAAAGAAAACTAGGTAGCATAGAAAAGAATTATTTGTGAAAGAAAATTAAAATTGAACTGTCCAGCATAACTGAACTTAAAGCAAGGAAAGAAACCTTCTAAGTTGATTCAAATAAAACCTCTTAACTGCCTGAATAGGTTTTTATCTTACCGAACATTGCTCATTCAACTTTTTACTAATAGATTCAGCCGAAACCGGCAAAGACACTTTTCAATCTAAGGTAGGCTTTGGGATTAACATTCGAGACATCAGTACAGATGGAGGAAATACCTTCTTCAACGTCTAGCATACTGAATCTCATCAATTATTTTAAGTTTTACCTTATAAAATAGTTGCAAATATCGGTAATAGTTAATTTTAGCCAATAATTTATTATACCTAAGTTAATCAGATTTAACATAGAAAGCTTCATACGTACAATTTTCTCATTTTTTTCTGGTTTAGACTGAGAACGATTAAGACTGAGAACTCTATCCTTCACATTACTGAATTTCACATTATTCGTACGGCAACTTTTCTTTCTTAAATCAGAAAAGTACAGGGAGTAAATACATAAAGCGCAAAAAAAGCAATTTCATTATAATAATTAGTTAGAAATAATTTAATTCAATTTGTGATAGCATTACAGTTTTAGTTTGGGTAAATATAAAGTAATATTAATCAAATTTCATACCTTGTATAAAACTGAGTATTATTTTTTCTTTTTTTATTTAACAACAGAGAACTTGCAGGTTCGGATGTTTGCAATGCAGGATGTGGACAAGGTGTTCCAAATACCTAGCATTCAAACGAAATGTAATGATTATGACAATGAAATAAAGTTGTACTAGAGTTAAGCTTCGTGAGCGCCATAAAAATTAACAAACTTGTAAAAATTGGAATTGGAAGGCATTAACTGAGTAGCTAGTGCTTTAGACTCCCACACGTACATACCGGGTTCGAATCGAGCTGTCTGACCTTAAAGGCATCCTTGGTCGAATAGCGAGCTAACTTAATTAAGAAAACTAATGAAGGCTATGGGTAGGAAATACTAGAGGAAAAAGAACTAGGCAAAGGAATATTATCCAGGAGGAAAAGTATTCAAAGAAACTCACTAAATTCTAAAATAGTTTCAAAGTGCAGAAACATTAGCAACTAACAAGAAAAATAATGGTTTGTTTACAGCTGACTTGCATGAAACACTTCATTATAAAGCCTTATACAATAAGTGAGTCTCCAAACTGGTGTCCCTCCCCAACCCTAGAAAGTATTAAAATAATTCCGTTAATTAAATGTTAAAGAGGCCTCCTGAATTGGCATTGGCCTATATTTAACATACGAGACTTCAGTACAGATGGAGGAATGTACCTTCATCCAAACTTTCTTAATTCGGTAAATAATCACAACTTCCTATTTAAGCTTAAACTTATTGAAGTTTAGTACCAGTTCGTAGGAAAATTCGCAGAAAAATAGTAATAAACACAGGGTTATGCAGTTTGTAAACAATCAAAAGTTGCCCAGTGATAACCAGTGTAACTTTAAATCACAGTGCAGTACTGTTGATGCCAATAATAATTGTTGCCATAGAAAATAAAAATTACTAATTACTGCCAAAGAGTTTATGGGCGATGAATTTAGAAGGAAAAACGTTGCAGTGCACTGTAATCACTATACGTGCAAGATCTCTTAAACACGGTTTGGTGTGCTGCTATTCTTCATCATTTGCGAGAGTTCGAATGTCCTTTAAATTTTATCAAAAATCTATAAATATCTATTTTTCGGAGAGATTTGGTAATCTTAAAGAGATGTCTTCATGGGTCAAGTTGTAACCCTGGGTATCGAATTCTTTCAATGATTCTCTCTTATAACTGCAATTTTTATTTAAAAAAAATCGATTTGCACCATTTGAAAAAATTTATTAATTCTTTTAAGCGCTAGATCGGCCAAAAAGATTTCGGCAAATTCTATTTCGTAAAAGGAGCAGTGCAGTGCCAGTAATAATAAACTGCTCTTCAATCCGATGAAATAAAAAATGTTGTAGATCATCAGGAAGAGAATACAAGAAAATACCTTAGTATAAGAATTCCTGCTTGATTAGGTTCTAAAAATTGAATATAACTGTTAAAGGTTATGTTCAGTAAAGGTAAACAAAACAATATCTTACGAAGCGGCTTGTTTGATTGCGAACGTAGTTCCGATTTACCTAAAAGTAAAGGAGAGTTTAGCTCTAAAAAGCGAAGTATCGCTTTCTTACGACTCTTGGGGAATGGTACACAGTACAACTACCTGGAATAGGCTTTACAGGCTAATCTTATTTCGCTCTTGAAATTAGGAGGAAGCTTTTAGTTTCTCGTTTTATTGTGGACATGCTGGTGGTCAATAACCATCCAACTATTCGGAAAATATGTAATATATCAACTAGAGTTTTAACAAAAAAATACTGGGCCACAAAGAAAACTACAATTTTAGTTGAGGTTTGAACCTTTGCGCTTTTTTTCCTCTCTAAATCAACTTCCCCTCCTACCAAGATACGATCTTTACCAATACGAACCAAACCCTCTTAATTCTGTAAATAATCACAACTTCCTATTTAAGCTTAAAACAAAATTTCCTCATTTCAGTTACGGTTCTAAAAATTAGGATGGCGTTGGGTGTTCAATCTATGATTCAAAATCTGACATCTGTTCTCAATTCAAAGTTAACAACTTATCTTCAATATTTACAGTCATTAATGAATGCCTAACCCACATCTGGTCAGCGAATATTCAATACTGTCATTAAGAGCGATAGTATGAGCGCTCTCCAAAAATTAAAACAACCCAGTAGTGACCCTTTCTTTTTAATCCTAGTCACGTAACTCTGCTATATAAATTAAGTTCTAACGGTAGATTAGCGCATCTAGTGTGGAGGGAGTACATTGCGGATTGGGTGGAAATGAGAAGGCCGATATCGGCGCGAAACTGGCCATTCGTCTTCAAGAAACACCAACAGAGCCACTAATCTATTTAAAAAACTTTCAAAAACTAATCTGTAACCGAAAATGGGCGGTAATTTACTCAACCTCGAAAACAGTTAAAGGAAAATTCTATTCCTCTTTACAGTCCTCCATATTAGTGAAACCGTGGTTTACTGCATTTTCAGAAAACAGATAATTTTACTGTACCATGAGCAGACTGAAATTCAACCAAAACCACTTCCCTCACCATTTGGCACGAATGGCATACAAATAGATCATAATGCTCGTGTGGCCGAAGCCAATAATATTATCTTGGCCTGTAGAAAGAACTAGAACGGTAGGTATCAGCTGTGGAAGGCAATCTTTCACAGCCCACTACCGGCCAACTTAAACACTATACTGACTTACCCAAACATTTACCCAGACTTATATAACTACGTAAGGACAAATAAAATTTAAATCTAATTTTCACGCATCCATGCGGACAGTGACTTTGAAACTATAAATACTACCAGACAAACTACCCACTAGTTTAAGACCGACCATTGAATGATGGATAATTTGAAATCAATATAAGGCCAAGAAAGAAGAAGAAAAAAAAAGACTCTGATTCCCCATCTCAAAGAAACAGGATTTTTTTTGCGATGTGGAAGGAGTGAAGAGACGGGAAGCGGAAGTGCAATGAAAGACTTATGCCCTTGCGTTCAAAATAGATGCAAGCTGATGTGACAATCTGCCATAGTGCCATGTGCTCATGCAAGCCTTAAGTGGACAAGGGAAGAAAGTGCTTATCTACACAAATATGGCCTAGAAGGATCAGTGCTAATGACTAAAGGAAGGTGGCCTTTTTCAAAGCAGGAGTTAATTCTTTCATTTTTTTTAACTCCTGAATAAAATAAATTCATAATACGTATGTGCATGTGTAGTCCTACACGATTTTATATATTGCATATTTTACAATTTGAGCATGAACCACCACTATGAGTTTCATTTTATTTCCATTTCTTTTAATATTTTGTCATTACCAGTCATTAGTATTATTTAATTTTTGATAGAATGATTTAAAACTTCTATTATTTACCAACATTATTGTAACTATATGGTCTTCAACTCCATGTAATATGTAGTTATCCATAGTAATCCATAGTTAAATAGTACATGATTGAGTAAAGATGTTAAACAATAAAAAAAAAAATATCGAGTGACCCAAAAGAGCTCAATGAGTGCATAATAATAATTAAATATATATATATATTAAAATAAAACTGGTGGTACCTTATCTTCCGATTTAAATTTAAGATTTCTCTGAGTTTCTGATTCACTTTTGCCCAAACATTTACTTTGTTTTCTTTGAATTCCGAATTTAACGGAATATTTTGACTGAGCGAAGGGTATGAGATGAGAAACATCGTCAGCCGAGATACAAAACCTATTTTCCTCCAAAGGAGAATATCTAAAAAAAAAAAAAGATTTAAATATTATTCAAAATTTAAAAATAATTTGATTAAGAAACAAAAATAAATAAACTTACATTTCATTCAAGTTGTTTAGAAAATTATTTAAATCAAAATCACCTAAAATATCGACTTCAATGTCTTCCTCCATTTCTTTGAAAGAATTCTTGTTTGGAAGGATAAAATCAGCGTTGCTTCCATCAATCTTAAGTCATTTAAATGACTCATATTACTACAGTTTTCTACCCATCATGCAAGGAGCGAGAAAATATATTCTATTTCTCTTCACCATGATTTATTAGGATTTCATTCTATAAAAAGAAGTGAAAGACATCAGACAAGCCCTTCTGCTTAACGAGAAAAGTACTTCGCAAATTAATACATAACAATGTAAGTATTATGCCAATTTGAATGAACATTAAAGTGATAACTTGTCAAACTTTAACTCTGTCATCGGAGCCACAGAGCATCGTCACCGAGAATCAGCTACTGACAATCAATCCCACCAACGCGGAGTGTGAATCGACGAGTTGTGTATAAGTATACAATTACGATAACCAAATATTAACCTTCCGGCTCTCTACCCTAATAATAACCTCCCTTACTAAATGCTGCTATTAGACGTTTATAAGATTTATAAAGCAAGTCGAAACATAATTGCTACTGAACACTTTTCAATAAAATTGAAAGTAATGTTTGCAATTATATTTTAAATATAAACTGTATTCATTTAAATTTATTTTTTATAAATTTTTAGTAATAGAATTTTATTGAATTTATCATCAGCTGACCTGCATTGCAGTTCAGTTTTTGAAGTCTTAAGTCCATCCATTTAGGGATAAAATTAAGTACAAGCCGTTATGGCACTAGTAAGTACTCGTAAATAATGTTTTCATGTATATGTGGAATTCTATTTATTTAAGATTTTTCTCTTTTAAATATTTGTTTTCACAAATAAAGAACTGTTTGATCTTTATGAGTATTAGGCTGAACCCGTTCTTACGATAATCGAGATTATGCATTTTTCAGACTTTAAAAGCCTCGAAATGTCCAACAGACGAATTGTCACATGTAAATTGTGCAGTCGGCAGCAAGGACGATTTCTCACCAGACGTAAAGTAAGAAGAAAGCGCTTACAATTTATGCTTTAAATGTGGTACATTTACAGTTTTTGAGTTGAATGCATGATCCGACCTGCATAAATAAGTGCCGTAAAATCAATATTAAAATTAAATTCCTTGTAAAGTTTTTCTCGATGATCTCTAGATTGTGTCCTACTTTGTTCTTTGTAGGTATGTGGAAGTATGCACTGCACCAAGTACATCATTTGTATTTAAACTTTGTCTGCATCCAGCTATTCAGAAAGGCAGTATCGGTTTTAATACCGTGGGAAGACGATGGGCTGTTCTGTCTCTCGGGCAGGACATCAAGGTTTGCTGAATTCTTTACATACATTGTTTTGCTTGTCAAGAGTTCTGACCTCTTTGAGTTAAGATAGTATTGCTGCTGTTTATATTAATATTATATTATATATATATACTTTTCATTTTTACTAGTTTTTTTACTTATGTTTATTGGGGTAGTAATAAAAAAAAATATATGTATTTTGTTAAGGGTATATTGTGAAAGAACAATCTGAAATTATTTCATTTATAGGTGAAGCCGTTTTATTTTTCTCCCACGGCAACATCACAGTGTCTATGCTCTATGACCCTAGAAGCAGATTATATTCGAAAAAAAATGTAAGTCTATATATGTACAGGTCTAAATTTAAGTCTACGTAAGCCTAGTATTCCGAAGATTCTGCAATCAAACTTCTTCTTTCTTATTTTTTTTACAGACTAATCTTAATTAATCTTGAAATTAATATTCCAGTTTGTTAATGAAGTTATAGAGCGCCACTTCTTATGGGATTTTGGCGTCTTTGCGGATATCCGAGCCTTATTTCATTAACTTGACTGACAATCTCAGGAACTAATCGCCGCTAACAATGACTCACTCTTATGCATGCAATTTTTAGAGCACTGCACTTCTAGTAGAGCAACAGTAAACGCGAGGAAAGTTTTTAGGTTGGAGTGTACATGACTCAATAAACATTGTTTTCCTTCGTCTACACACCTGGAAAGTTGAAGGTTATTTTTCGTCATTTATTAATGGTCATACACCTTCTTAAGAGTTACTGTCATATGTAAAGAAAAATTAGCCCAAAATATATTATTTTAAACATCCCTCAGCAATTCTTAATCTGTTTTTTGCAATTTTGTTTTCTTCCTTCGGCCATTTTCATGTGCTCCTAACTCTAAACTCATAACTATTCCTAAGCCTCCTAAAGAAACAGTAATAAACGGATCAATTGACTGGGACGAATTTCTGTATCTATTCGATAATAACTTAGAACTCATCTTGCCACACAAGCGCCAGAAGCATACGAAGTAGTAACTAACATCCACCCCAAAATTAATAAATCATTTCATATGGAACATAAATTCAATCCAGAACTTAAAAATTTTCCTCCCACAGCACATTCGGATATTGATATCACAAATAAAGACGCGCTAGAACACACCAGCAAAGACGAGATACCTCTTCCTAAACGTAATTACAACATACTATCAACTAGATAGTTCTGCAAAAGTTGCGTGTGAGACGAGAATAGCTTACAGAATACTGCTCACTCATTCTTTTTAGTATCGACTAAAATAATCCTTTCATTTAAAAGTCTCTCTCATCTATTCCGCCGAAATGGGTTAGTCGTATAAGATGTGGAAGAAGTCTAGCTCTTTGCAGAACATCTTTCTTCGCCCTTTGTCTACATCCCTATATCTACGATTTTCAACACAACGAACGGGTGTTAAAGGACCGTGATGTTCCTCGCCAGTTTTGAACTCCAACTTGAGCTTTTTGTCCCTCAATGTTTTATTATTATTATTATTATTTTTTAAAAGATTTTTATGGTTGTTCAATTATTAAATGTAATAATTATTGAAAACTGATCCTCTTGATAAATTCCATAATCTGGCCATAGACAATTTTACAAAGGCCACATGTCATACAAAAATGTGTTACAACTCATATGACTTTCTCTTTACAAAGGCCATTCCTAACAGAAATATAGTACTTTAGAGGAAACCTAACTAGCACTTCTCTCAAAAGTACTATTAATCAAGTTATCCGGACAAAATGTTACAAACAAAAATTATAGATCTACACATTTATAATTATTTCACTATCGTTAAAGAAAATAGTTTAAAGATCGGTGCCGTTTTTGAGAAAATTTTGAAAAACAGTAAAGTGGAACTTCTGGATCACCGGTCTTGACCTAGACCTTACATGGCGTCCTCTACTGTCACTTAAACGTAATATGAAATTTGACCTCCCAGCAATATTTCGTTTTTGAGATAAGGTGGATAGCCAGTTAAGTAGCGTTTCAAATATTTCTTTAGAAAAAGAGAATTTTTGGCAATTTTTCTGTAATTTAATAATAAAAGTATATATTTTATAATCTGTCATAAAATTGTTGCACATTTTTTCACAGATCAAATCCACAAGAACCTTATGACACAGATCAAATGGCTCAGCAGTTTCTTTTGCAGTTTTCAGGACATCCATTCACTGTGGGCCAAGAAATAGCATTCAACTTTATGGAAAAAGAAATATTGCTACTTAAAGTAGTAATTTTGGAAGGTCAGTAAGCTTTAATTTTTTTTAATCGACTAAGATGACACTAACTTAATTTAATCTAAGATCACTAATACTAAGTTATTTAGTGCTTAATAGCTAGTACATTTGTTTACTTTTTGTTACTGTTACTTGTTTTTTAAGTTAGGTTCTTATTTAGAAAATTCAGGAAATTCGTGTTTTAACTAAATTCTTTTTTAGAAAGTAATAAGTGGCCTCATTGCATAGTCCAGGAAAATAAATAAATAAATAAAGTCTCTTATTTGCAGCTGCTGATATTAATGCTATTAAAGCCGGACAGGATGCTAAGCCTGTTCAAACGAAGTTGGGACGTTGCCTTGGAGATACTGTTATAATTTTCAACAAAAAAGAAAATTCTTTGCTAAATCTCGTCGGAAAAAGTAAAGGGTAAGATAAAAATATAGTTCTGTTAATAATAATGTTATTGGATTGGACATTGGATTCCCACGCGGAGGTCCCGGGTTCGAATCCAGCGGCTGGCCCTTAGATTTTCTTTTCTTAGGGAATTCTTACAGCTCACTGTCCAGTGATGGACAGTCTTTTGTAACGAGAGAACACTGTCTGGAGGCCGGCAGTGCACTGAAAAAAGCTCCGGGCGCCAATAATCTCAGATGTTGACGCGCCTTAAATCATTTTTTAAAAAAATAATAATGTTGATCCTTTATATATCGTACATAAGAAAAACTAACTTTTTACTTAGTGGAAATTGCTTTGCTAACACCCGGATGGAAAAGCTACATAGCAAAAATATATTTTTAAAAAAAGTTTAGAAAGAATGAAAGAAAATTAGATAATTCCATGATTAAGGAACAATAACAATATCTTTACGCTTTTCATTTGGATTTTTGAACTTATTTAATGCCCATAATAATCTGAGGTCATTAACACTAATAACCAAAGATTTAAACATAAATGAAAAAATATCCAAAAAATTTAATCAGTTTAGAAGATTAAAAAATTAATATAAATTAAAACCATAAAAGTAAAAAAAATATTAATCGAAGATATTATTTTTTATAAGGGGTTTTAAGCAATTTTTTACCCTTCTTAATTTAATATCTTGTACGCCAGTCTTTCCTAGTAAAAACATTATAGTGCGAATTGCCCCGTGGAACTGTACATTGTAATAGCGAGGGTCCAGAACTACCTATGAACTAAAATCGAAGCCATTTAGGTCGGCTTGCGTGAAAGTGGAAAATGCACTATTTTTTAAGAACTCAAATTTTTATCGCCGTGCTTCTCCAATCAAGGCTTACTATTCAGCCGGAATAGTAGTGCCTTAAGTCTAATAAAAAGACAGCTAAGTTCTTTCCAGTTTAGTATTATCTTTATGATGTTGGCTGAAATGAAAGTTGTAGTCAGCTTTCTTTTTCACAAGTGGCTTGTAGAGAAAAAAAATTCGGTGCTCTACGTCCTCAGACAAATATTTTTCACTAAGTAAACATTCATTAGATAATGATTAATTCAATATATGCTTCCGGGTTTAAATGTTTATTAACTGACATTTCAGGAAGGAAGCTCGAATTTCAATCATCAATCCAGATTGGGATTTCGGTAAGATGGGAATTGGTGGATTAGATACTGAATTTAATGCTATATTTAGGCGAGCTTTCGCATCTAGAGTTTTCCCACCTGAGGTTGTCGAACAATTAGGTAAGTGCAACAATAAATTCTGTTTGTTATAACTAGATTATTACATTTAGTGCTCACAGAAATTAAGTGCATAATTATTTTTGTCTTATTTTAGGATGCAAGCATGTTAAGGGCATTCTCTTATTTGGCCCTCCGGGGACTGGGAAAACGCTAATGGCCCGTCAAATTGGAAAAATGTTGAACGCTAGAGAACCGAAGATTGTAAATGGACCTCAGATCTTGGACAAATATGTGGGTGAATCAGAAGCAAATATTAGAAGACTATTTGCTGACGCAGAAGAAGAACAAAAGAGAGTAAGAAAACATTTGATAAGACTAAAAGATTTTAATATAAAAACATAAATAAGATTATATTTGTGAATATATTCTGTAAATGAGTATTTGGTTGATTAATAAGAAAAGAAAAGTAATAGTTGATACTATTATAGTTTAAATGTGTCATGCATTTTTGTTCACAGTTAGGATCTAATTCTGGCCTGCACATAATAATCTTAGATGAAATGGACGCCATCTGTAAAGCTAGAGGTTCTGTTGGCGGCAATACAGGAGTACACGACACCGTTGTAAATCAGCTTTTGGCTAAGATTGATGGCGTTGACCAGTTAAACAATATATTAATAATTGGTATGACAAATCGAAGAGATATGATCGACGAAGCATTACTACGACCAGGAAGATTAGAGGTGCAGATGGAAATAGGTCTTCCAAATGAACATGGCCGTGTGCAGATCCTAAAAATCCATACGGCAAAAATGTACGACTTTGACAAAATTGCGGGTGACGTCGATATTAAAGTAAATTAAGTTTTTAAAATAGAAATAATTACGAAACAAATAACAATGTTGCGTTTTAGTGAAACAGATAGTAGAGGCTTGTTTAAAAATTGTCTTACACTTGATTTCATTAAAGCATGCGTCTTTAAAACTACCAGAAGTATTCAAATTGGTAAATTCACATTATTTTTTTATGACCATAGGAGTTGGCAGCTCTTACCAAAAACTTCAGCGGAGCTGAACTAGAAGGCCTTGTAAGGGCAGCTCAGTCAACTGCAATGAATCGTCTTATTAAGGCTGCGAGCAAAGTTGAAGTAGATCCAGAAGCCATGAAGAAACTTCGAATTGAAAGAGCTGATTTTTTGCACGCTCTAGAAAATGATATTAAACCCGTAGGTTGAATTTTTAATTTTATTTTTAATTTGATTGGTGTGTTGGATTGAGTGGTCAGGGATTAGAAGATTAAAATCAGGGCATCATTATTATTTTTAATAATTAAGGCGGGTCAACAGCTGAGGCCATTGGTCTCTGGAGCCTTCCCAGTCACGATTTTGTAGAGGACACTATTAACGAGAACATTATCCATTTCCGGGTAGTAAGCTGAAGGGGTTCCTAATCGCGCCGACACTGATCTATCCCATCCTCTTTCAAGTCATGAAAAAAATGTAAATTATGTGTCACACTATACCTATTGTCAAGATTCTGTCAAAAAAAAGAAGAAAAAAAAAGTAGTTTATGATAACTTTATTATTTCCAGGCATTTGGTACTGCTGCAGAAGCGTTGGATCATTTCCTCGTGAGAGGCATCGTCAATTGGGGTCATCCAGTTGCGGGTATATTGGAAGATGGGAGATTGCTGTGCCAGCAGGCACGATCTACGGAAGCTTCTGGACTTGTTTCTGTCCTTCTAGAAGGTTCGGAAAACATAAATCTGTATTTGGAAAATAAGAGATGGTGTTTAATAGATATAAATGGCTTTTATTTTTTATATTTTAGACTTGAAATTTTAAAGATCATTTAATAATTTAATTTTCATACCATTATTTTTCAATATTATTTTTATTGATTTTTTTTTCATTTTTTAATACAAAATGTAACAAATCGCCGATCTAAACTTCATTAGCTTCTCTAGAATGATGTTCGGCAACCAGGACGATTCAAGGATTTTTTGTCACATCGTATTTTTTTGTATTATATTTTTTATTTTTGCATCGTAATTTTGAAATACGAATTTATCGGTATCGAAATCGGTACATTAGATTTGTGTAGAGAATGAAGTTTCTGAGAGACTGCTCCAATTGTCGGAATCTGTAAATAAATGTGGAGAACATGTCTCTGCTCAACATAAACCGGTCATAATGAAAAAACCTGCATTGTCATCTCCATCATATTATGGTGGATAATATTTTAACTATAACTGCCCAAGTGAAGCAAGACATCAAGAAGACCATGATGCAGTTTGCCGAATATTTTGCTCCAGAGTTATTTCAGACAAGTGACCGACTGTCTGCATCATCATTGTTTAATTTCAATCTCTACACCCGGTTATCTTTCACATAGTAATTATCCAAGATGGGCGTCAACATCTGAAATGATAGGAGAATTACTTGATGTATACTTGTTCCTCTAGTCCCTGTGAAACAAATCAATAAAGAGCTAAGTATCCCCGTAATAAACAAATTGTTAATAGAAATCTCTAAAGTTTCTTAATTCATTAAAACTTCTAAAAATAAGAACAGAAACAGTCTTGGCTTCGCAAGCGTCTTCGACACCGTTCCAAGTCAGATTAAAGTTAGGATTTTCCATTTCATTTTGGGCTATCCACATAATTAATTTTACTGAGGGACAGGTAAAAACTTTAAAAAAAACATTTTATTATGACAAATTATACTTTTCAGATAATAGACTGATCTCCCTCTTTACCTAATTTTATTGTAATTTAAAACGCGCATAAAACAAAGTTGTTTACCTGATTTAAACATAAATTGAAACTAACCAATACTTTGAATGAAGAAAAAGCTTCACGATCATTGTTTGATACAATTTAATAACTTTATCAGCGTAACTATTGTATCTCTGTACATTGTAATAAAGAAGAGAAATTATTTAGTGTAGATGTTGCTAACGCACGGGGACTAGTAAACTACCTTTAATTGTTGTTTTGTTTCCTATTACTTATTAGATCAGTATTGAGCGTTTTCTTATAAAATTTTTATTTTATTTAATGTTTTTTAGAACTATTACACTTAGTTTTTTCATTTACGATACAGGTCTGGTAATTTAATTGACTTATTTTAAATGCATATCACCGCACGCTACTAGAATATAGAGGTTTAAAATTCTAGACAGTAATTAATGAATAAATATTTAAATGACGCAGTAAACGAATTTTCACAAATTAAGGAAATAAGGGCTCTACATTACCTCAAGGAAATAGATCGTGGTTTATAATAAAAAGCTGGTTTATTAGTGAAATCTCTACAAGAATAAGTGCAATTACAGTACTCGTTTACCTCTAAAATTATACATAATTGCAGCTTCGTAGCAGCACTTTTGTAGGAGATATAAGGTGATAAACTTTAGGAGATTTACGTTTCCTTCATATTTCGGATAGCTGTATTACCTGTAATAATAAGGGAAGGGATTAGCTATGCGGATAGCGTACTGGACTCCCACACGGAGGTCCCGGGTTCGAGTCCAGCTGCTGACCCTTAGATTTTCTCTTCCTAGGAGATTCTTACAGCTCACTGTCCGGTGATGGACAGTGTTGTCTGTAACGAGAGAACACTGTCCGGAGGCCGGCAGTGCACTGAAAAAAGCTCCGGGCGCCAATAACCTTAGATGTTGACATATAATGATAAAAAAAATAATAATAATAACAATAATTGTAATAATTAATGTGTATTCAGAAAAACAATACGTATCACAATAAAAAAAAAAAATATTTCTTGCATCAAATCCGCGAGCAGAATTGCAAAAAGTATTAATCATAATTAAATTTTATAGGCGCCACAGTAGCCGAGCGGTTAGAGGCGAGACCTGCGAAGCTAATTTGCATTGTGGTACTGGGTTCGATTCCCGATCTAGAGGCCTTGGATTTTATTTAATGATTAATAGAAGAAATTTACAGCTACCGTGGCTTGTAAAAGTATGTTTGCTATTCACCTAATTGGTAGTTGGACGTTAAGCCCCGCCTGAAAAATAATTAAATTTTCTAACTAACACAGTACAGAAGGCATATTTTAAATATTTACATAATGCTTGCCAATCTAAACCATTCAAATAACTATGAAGTTTACTTTCAATTGCATTTTCTGTACCTTTCCTTTCATTGCCTTTGGTTTTTCATCTGTCTCAATACAACTTCAGCAACTTATCTAAATTTGTTTCCCATTCAGAAGTTATGTCAGAAGATCAGAAGTTAGTTCTTGTTATCTGATAAATAAATTTGATAATGGCAACATAATTTATTATATACGATTCAAACTCATATATTTTCTTATTTATAATTTCTTTAGCAATTATATTTGGCAGTCTAAATTCAGGCAGTTATAAAATTTTTAAAATGTATTTAAGAAATAATTTTAAAGAATACAGA
The DNA here is from genome assembly GCF_049639745.1 of Rhodnius prolixus. NCBI lineage: Eukaryota > Metazoa > Arthropoda > Insecta > Hemiptera > Reduviidae > Rhodnius > Rhodnius prolixus. Next base: position 23,194,909 of record NW_027411592.1, read on the forward strand.
TAAATATTATTAATTCCAATTTCCAAATTTATAATATAATTAGGGCTAATACATGGTAAATTAAACAGCTTTTTAAAGAAGAATATTTGGAGTTATTCAACACACTCAAACTTTTTAAAACCCCAAATTTGAGCAGTATAACACATTATTGTTCTGGTTGTTGAATAGAATATCTTGTACTTAGTTGATAGCGGTATTTTCGGATTTGACAAAACATTTTTCCGAGCACAATTAATCCCAGATTTAGGTGCGCTAAGTTTTTCTTTTAAATGAACATCGAATGCTAAGAAGGGAGTTAAATGCACACGTAAATATTTATATTTATCCACAATTTCTATCTGCTTATTACTTCCAAGTAGCCACCTATCTTTACACGGCCTCCTTCCTCTTTTATTCTTGCAGATCTTAATTTTCTATTTATCTAAATTGATTACTGAACCCCATGTATTGCAATAATCACACAAAGAATTAATCAAATTTTTGCAGGATGTCCGGTCTGTATGCTAACCAGCACTATGTCATCTGCAAAAATTAGTATTATTGACAGTTATTCCTCCTCCTAATTCATCAACCAGATCATTTATTTACACAGAAAATGAACAGGGGAAAGGGGGAAACATTGTTTCAGGCCACTTGGCGTGTTGAAGAATTCGGACATTCCGGTAGAGCTCAAAACTGCCGCTCGCGTATCCTGGTATAAACTTTTATTTATATTAATATAATTTGTATGACACGCCATATTTTGAAAGTTCTAATATTAAACGTTAATTAAGATTCAATTGGATTCGAACCCAATACCACAATACAACTTACAGTTAATTAAACCCATGATTAAAATACTAAAGGATAGAAAATAGCTTCTTCTAATCTAAATGTTTTCCCCCTGTTATTGGAGAACGCGTCAGCGTGTGCGGCTTTCCGTCAGCGTATGAAGCTTGTAACGGTTGTGTGTAAGCGTGAGGCGGGTATGAGGTAGCGCTCGGGGCCCCCCCCTAAAAATATAAAAATAAAATTCTAAATTTTCCAATATTCCTCTTCAAAAAATCTTATTTATTTCTGTATTTATACAAAGTTGCATCTTACAGAAAGAGTTAGCTTTTTACTGTACTATAAGAATTAAGATTTAAAAATAATTGAAATAAACTAACTTACACAGAAATTAAACGTAATACAACTGCAGGTGAATTTAAAAAGAAAATGACACTCAATAGTATATAAACTGTTTTTTTTTGCTCATATTCGAAAGTAAACAAACTGTTAACTCAGGAAAATAACATTAACATATAATAGTAAATAGGAATCTAGGCAGTACAAAATCATAAATTGTAGCAAAGTACTACGCTTATTAAAGTATTGCTTTAGTAAAACAATTATACACGTTAAATACTTGAACTTTGTTTGTACATACAAGTATGTTTGTTAAAGAAGTATCTGACTGACTATTAAGGTATCTATTTCTATATAAACTGTAGAAGGGGCATTTTAAAAATATGTGTTCGAGAGATTCCTCGCTTGCTCTACATAATTTACAAGTTTCAGATAGTTCAACGCTAAAGCTTATCTTAAAAAATCTTATGTACAAGTGGGTATTAATTTATTTTGGCTTCGCATCCTAGTGTTCCCTCTTATCATTTTGATATGTCATGAAATATTAATTTCATAAAGATGTTTATTATAAAACGTTCGTTCAAGTTTCATCCATTCAATAGCCCATATTTGTATCCAATTACAAGGGAACCAGCCGTTATCACTTAGGGTGGCAGCCTGATTTATGTGTCGTATACGTTAATGGCTGAATTTCGATTTACGAAACAAAAAAGAGACTGATCCCTAAATAATCTTTCCAAACAGATTCAAATAGAACTCTTTTTTCTAAAAAAACAAGTTAGGGATCATTCATCTTCTTTTATTGATGCTCTTATCTTGAGAAAAAAGTAGGCTGACGATGTAAATATCTGAGCGATGATAATTCTAGCCGTTTTGAAAATGATTAAGCAAAGATACATTTTTCAATAGTTATTTGCAGAAAACACTCTAAAATTGCTTTTTTTATTTTTACTGCTTCTAGCATTTCCTTGTTTTAATATCCGCATTTTGATGTGTTTAACCATCAAACAAAGGTGAACCTGAGAGTTCCCTTTTGTTTTGGTTAATGCACCAGATATGATTCTTTTTTAAAATAGGTTAATCTAGAATGAAAAATTAAGAACGTTCAATTATCACAGAAAACTGATATTCTTAATTATTATTTTTATCTATTAATTATATTGCTATGTATTGTTTGATTGATAAGAATCCATTCGTGTTGTAGGTCCTCCAAACGCAGGAAAAACAGCTCTAGCAGCTATGCTTGCAAAAAATTCCGATTTTCCTTTTGTTAAAGTTTGTTCACCAGAAGACATGGTTGGATTTACAGAACAGGCCAAATGTATGTCGATCAGGAAGGTAATAATTTTTCTAAATTTCTTACTTACATTAATTCGTAATTACTTAGCTTTCATATACATATATTTATTTATGTTTTTAAAATTCAGGCAAAACCTTAATACTTTATTAAGGAGCTGGTAAAACAAAGTAAAAACCATATAAACTTGTAAATTATTTTAAAGAATACTATATATGATAGTCCTTACATTGGCCAAAATAATGGGCTTCTTCTATTTTCTATTTTCAGATACACTTATTTTGTTTATTCTACTTTGTATCTGTAATATTGTAGTGGATCTTATTACCTGTGTAGGTGTTCGATGACGCGTACAGATCTCACTTAAGTTGCATATTGGTCGACAACATTGAAAGACTTTTGGATTATGGACCTATAGGACCAAGATACTCTAATCTTACTCTACAAGCTTTGCTAGTATTGCTGAAAAAGCAACCTCCACGAGGAAGAAAACTTCTTATTCTTTGCACTACTAGTCGCAGGTAAGAACGTTATGTTTCAGCCGACATTTTTGAATGAATATATAGATTTATATCTACTTTTCCTTAATTATCCTTTATTATTTATTATTTTTGAATTTGACTTGAGAAATACAACCATAAAAAATAATGAAGCAATATCATTGAACGTAAAATTGTAGTACTAGCACTGAAAGCAGCTTATAGGCTGTCCTACAAGTAAAACTAGCTTACAAAAAATAAAAAGGGGGAAGAGGAATTACAGTATTTTGAGAGCTTAGGAATGTTATGCGTGGAATGATATCCAGTAAGTCAGCTTTAGAACTGATTGTTTTATTCATTTTAATGTATGGCCTTATGCCATTGGGATGATAGATCTTAACTACCGCATAATAAGAACGTGATCGAAGCGCATACTTGTCTCCAAAATTAGTACTTGGGGCTAAAGTTACTATGAGCTTTCAATTAGGCTGAAATTCGATTTTCTTTCAGACTAAAATTCAGCCATTTTAATGTTTGCCCAGGTTCCTGAGGTACAAGAGAGTGGGGGCAGAAGATTAGTCGGATAATCTACCTTTAAAGACATGGTGGACGGTCTTAGCTGATCAAAATGTTGAACGGAGAAAAAAAACATTATCATGGTTTGTGGCCATGTAAATTTAATCATTTGGGTAGGGTCGAAGCCTTACACTTTCATCATTTTCATTTTCAAATCACGACGGGGATAGATCAACTCTTTCTCTTATTTTATTTGGATGTGACTGTGACGATTAATCAGAATAAAGAGCTAAATAAAGTTAAATTCAAAGAATAATTTGGAATGTAGTTAAAATAACATTCCTACTTATTACTATATATGAAGGTGTAATACACATTTTATCAAAAAATTTATTATGAATGAAATGGTCAGTGACGTCTAATAAATTCTAAACACTATTAATGAAAATCTAATGCAGCTAAATTACTTGAAAGATATAAATTCATTTAAAATTTGAATCTAAAACGTAAGCTTTTTCAAACGTTCTAAATGGTTGAAACCACTAACTGAAGTATGAATGAAATATTGGTTACTTGCTGATTTGTGTACCTTTAATCGTTTAATCAACCCTTATACTTAACTTTTTAAACTATACATTTTTGTTTAGGATTATAATAAAGTTATGTGTCTTAACATGTATTTGAATAATAAAGTCATTGGTCATGCGTTTGTTTTCTAAATAGGCAAGTACTTGAAGATATGGAAATGCTTTCCGGTTTCACTGCAGTATTGCATGTCCCTAATCTTAACCGGCCAGAACATCTCATAGCAGTACTTGAAGAAAGTGATGCTTTTGGGAAGCGAGAAATCGCTCAGATAGCTAAAAAGATTCAAGGACAAAAGTCAGTAGAAACTTTTTGTTGTTTACTAACAATTAGGTTCCATGAATTTAATATTTTATTATTTATTTAAATGTTTTCAATTATTATTTTGGGTATTAGATTAATTCATATTTAAAAATGCAATTTTCAGAGTTTTCATTGGTATTAAAAAACTATTGGCGCTAATCGACATGGCGAGGCAGACAGATGAAGATATGCGAGTAATCAAATTCTTGACTAAAATGGAAGAAGAAGGAGCACTTGGTGAGACAAGCTGCCGTTAAGACGAATCTGTTTTCCCATATTTGTTATTCGATAACTCTGGGATGAAAGAGCCATTTAATAGTCTGTTTCTAATAAATCCCAAAAGTAGATCTAAAATGTACACTCTTGCTAGTCAAATTTACTATCGTCTTAAACAAAAAAATGCCTCTTAGTTATTTACCTGTATTTGGATGGTCATAAGTCCCTTCGCATATCTCAACTCCATCTTCCCATTGTTATTAATCTAATGTTCTATCCTACATGTGTGACATGTAGAGCAAATAAAATTTAACCTAAAAATCAAATGAAGCGTTTATGCAATAAGATTAAAGAAAAACACCAGTAACTTTTCTTTTTTTTTAAATAAATTATGTGTTGTTCGTTATTAATTTGTAATATGACTGCAGGAGGCAAGAAATATTTATAAATTCTCTATTACATTCGTTCAGTATTTTTAAATTTTGAGTTTTATCTAGGAGTTACCAAATATTGTAAATTATTTGACAAACTAATTTATTTATATCATTTATTTATTTTAGTAGAGAATTGTTGTTTATATTGTGCACATTTTAATTCGTTGAAAGAACCAGATGTTAAAACTTTACTTATTAAATACTTTTTTTAATGTTTTGTATCTGAATAGCATTTTATTTAAACTGAAGACTTTAATTTCTATTTTAGTATTGAAGTTTTTACTCAGTATAATAACTAAATGGAATAGTTAAATGATTGAACATTGGAATATTTAAGACATTTTTTAATAGCTTTTTAAAACTTCATAGAGCATCAAGTATAAGTAGAGCTCAGTGATGTAAATTTCCAATTCATTGATCTGCAAAGTTGTAGATTTTTATTAGTGAAACTACAACGAATAAAATACTAATTAATTATTTATTCATTGTAGAGTTATTCTATTCGTTATGGTATAGCTTTTGTTCTATGATATTAGTTGTCATGTAAGTACATGGCGGACGGGCTGTGCATAACTTATGTAGCAAAAGCAAGTCTTCATATGGTATTTTTTCTTGTTTAGAATAAACTATATTCGATATTTGTGTTTAAATTCCACACAAAATGCACTATAAAATACAAATTAAGTTCACCTAGTCCTATTTATTAAATTCTGCAGGGATTTTACACATTCCAAAAAAAAGGAAGCGAGCAAAAAAGCAGTTTCAAATATATTGTTTGTATAAGATAAATCTTATTTGTATTGTTGTAAAGATTTGCAGGCAAATTATTATATTAAAATACAGCTTTAATGCAACTTTGCATTTTTTACATAGCAGCAATATGTAGTAGCTTCATATTTCCATGACAAATTTTTATAACTTTTCTTGGTATTTGTAGTTTCCATGATAAAATACTGTACTAAATTAAAATGCAAATAAAAAAAGCACTGTAACACGTTGAATTGAAATGATTCATTCAATATATTTGTGATGTATCTTTGTGTATTCAAACAATGGCGAAAGACTTAACAGTTTATGTATTTGTAGGAAAAAGCAATAAAAATAATCTATAAGAGGAAGTAAAAACCTCTTTAATATTGTTATTTAGAGTTCTGCATTCCATGTATGTAAATTTGTTTCAAATTAAAAATTGAAAAAGTTGTTGAACGTTGCTGTTTCATTTCAAATACATTTTTATTACTGAAAGCTGCACTTTATTTAATGACAGTTCGCGCGAATAATTACAAAATCAAAGTTGAAATTAAGCCAAACACAGAAAATACGTGTCATTAAATACCTTCGCTTCAAAAGCGTTTTATTTATTTTCTATAAGTTGAGAATACTAAACTTGAAGATATAAAATGAATGGGAAGTTCTTTAAGTAGAGATGATTAGGATTTTGATCGCTTCTGACTTTGCAACTGAAAAAATGATTATTATCCCTAAAATGAATAATAACTTCGGCCAAATAAATGTTATTATGCTAACGTGAGTAAATTATTCCATTTAAAGATTCAGTGACTTCTATTTGGGGCTTGAGAAGTAATTAATAGTTACGTTTCACCGAATGTGAGTTGGCATCGAATAACATAGAGAAGTCAGTTTTTCCGCCCTGTAAGAAGCAAACTGGTACATATACGTTATGAATGGCACCGCCCATCGTTGGTGTCCAGTATTGATCAAGTTAGTAGGTATAGTACGTGTTATATAGTAAGGTTGAAAACTTACTACCTTTTATTCTGAACATAAATAATAAGGATATAATATTTAAAATGAGGTAAGTTTTAAATCAATAATCTATAAATATACTTCTCTGTGCACTATGTAGAGGACCCATTTCCAGCGTCGGTGACATATTTCCTAAAATTTAAAATTGACAATTTAAAAATAAAGGAGGTAATTTTAATGTTGTATTCTCAACAAAGTTCATTTAAATAAAATCTGACTTGGCTAAGTAACAAGGAAGTGTTGTGTTATGTTTTAAAAGTGAAGTGAAACCAACCAGGTTCACCAAATTCTTAGAAAATAAATGCCAATTAATATGCACTGTTCCTAAATATAATGTTGGAAGCGGGCGAGTCGTTGGATATAACTCTAGCTTTTTGAATTAGGTGCATTTAATTTAAAAGTTAGAAAATTACATAGATAATTTGGTAAAATACTGAGCTTTCAGAATATTTGAAAATTACTCTTTTGAAGAACGGTCTTCACTATCCTTTATTTAACATTAAACATTGAGGAAGAATGAGGATTTATGAGTATAAATTTCTGGAAATACTCTTACCCTTTTGTAAGTTTTTCGCTATCATAATAAAAACATTTAAGCTAAAACAGCTGCTTCTGTACAAGTTAACTTGAAAAAGTGTATTGGGAAATGAAGTCCCTAATTGCTTTTCTGTGTGTAAAATTGAAAAAAATAGTAGGATTGAAAAATATATTAAAATAAAATACTAAGGATTATTATTTCTGAAGACAATCGGTACGTTATTGACTGCATACTCTTGAAATTCCGTGCACATTGTACACATACAGGTATAATCAGGGGTGTCCAACCCGCGGCCCGCGAGATTTATCTCAATTTTATAAAATTTGTTCATTTTTACCAAATGAAACTGGGTTGACTTGCAATGTAATGATGAACTAAAACACATTTTTGAAACATCAGAATCAAAAATAGATTTTTATAACACTTACGTCACAAAAACAAATTTAGCTAATTTGAGAAATCTGGCACGAAAAATTGTAAGCGTATTTGAATCAATTTTCTCCTGCGAATCGTTTTTTCGAAAATGAAATTTACCCACCATAAAGTTATACAGTCAACTTTCCGAAAATACGTACAATTATAGTTCTCGTATACCTCTACAATTGTGTAGAATTGCAGCTTTCTAGCTGTATCTATGAAGGAGATATAAGGTGACAAAGTTTGGGAGCTTTATATTTCCTTCATATTTCTAATACCTGTACCTCCTGTCCTATTGGGGTAAACCGGATGAAAACCAGCAACATCAATTGTGTTGTGCTAAAACGCGCATTGAAAGCTACTTGCAAGAGATAAGAGAATGAGTTGAGAAATAAATATCTCACTAATTAAATAAATTATTATTTGACTATCTCATATTTGTGATTATTATATTAACTATGTTTGTACGTATGAATAATAATTGAAAAAATAATAATAATTCTGTTTTGAATTTTCTCTTCAAAACGTTTTTGTAGTGGGCTCAATTTAATAGATATACATGTAATTTTATTAACGGCCTGCAGGCTTATAATGATTTTCCTAACTGGCCCAAAAGACATTTGGGTTGGCTACCTCTTGCCTAAATATTTTATTTGAAATCTTTTTGAGGAAAATCCGATTAAAGGACTCGGGGAAGAGTGAGTGCATGTTTTTTCTTTAAAGTAATTTGTGTATAATATATTATCTCTTTCTTATTTATTATAAAGGTGGATTAAATGTATTTCTGAACTTCCGAGTAAAAAAAAATATCCAATTCTGTGACAGACATCTTGTTACAGTACTCTAATAATGTACGACGGACACCAACCTTATATGTTATGCTTCTTATTTCTGCAAACCTCCACATTTGGTTTCAGTGGTTCGATTTAATATTCGGCGCTTCATTTCCATCGTTTTCTTTCTCTTCTGGCTTATCAACTGTTCCTACAAAGGTTACCTCCTATGGCCCCTGAGGCAATGTGAGTTTACTTTCACGGAGAAACGGCAAGAAACACGTCTTTTTATTTAATAAACATTTATCATTTGATCAAAACCGACAAGCCACCCAAAGCAGAGTTAAAAACTTTTGTAGTGGATGGATGTCACTGGAAACAACCAATAGACATATCTGTAGACAAATAACGATGCTGTAATTCTAAAGCTGGAAAAGTTTTAACATCATGATTTTGTTGGACGTCGAACTAAGTATTGAATCCTGCTGCATACCCTACTTATAATTTGACCGTAATACGATGTGCTACCTTGGAAATTTAAAATTTTAACTAGCAGGGAAAGGCAAGTTTTTTAATTTGTAAAGATTTCCTCTTATCCTAATTTACTGAATTTTGTATACCCAAGCTCTTTCGAAAGCTTTTTTAATTAAGACTAAATAGCACAAGTAGGGGACAACTTTCTTTGATATCTGATTTTTATGAATTGCGTAAGGTGCAAAGCTTGCGCTGTGGTGTGGATAATCTTCTGAATCCGGTTTGCTGGTATGATAGAACACTAAAAGTTTGTTTTTTTAATGCTTGTAAAAGTCGGTATTTAAGCGACAAGCGAAAATGTTGAGTAAGCTTCTTATTTTTCATAAGGACCGGAATTATTTCCATTTTCTTCCAATCACTAGCAGGATATGTAATGCAAACTTGATTAAAAATGCCACGTTTGTCTTCTTTATTCTGTTCCTCGTTAAAAAAAATTAAATAAAATAATAAAACCAATTATTTAAAATAAAAAAACAAGTAAAAATGATTTTATTATAAATAAAATTAGATACATCTTAAAATTGTCAAAAAATGATTGTCTAAAACTATGTACAGTATACATGTATTTAAGATGTTTTATACAAAATTGTAGCTAAAGACAGCGCCCGTCGAAACAGCCGAATAAAAAATTGTGTAAATAAACGAAAAATATAAAATAACAATTCATTAAAGAGACACTTTAAATAATAGTCCCTCTTCCTATACCTTCCTAAAATAATTTCTCACGGCAAAAAAATTATTTTAAAAATTATAGCTTTCTTAATGTGTAGTTAAAACACTAAATTTAAGAAATAAATAAGTGATTTACGATTAAATCGCGGAAAACTGAAAATATCTTCAGAGAATTCACATTCGGAATTGTGATAGCAACATAACTAAATCTCGTTGATAGGTGGCAAGACCGATTATTAAACTGAACGGCACTTTAAAGAGTAGCCTATCCCAACCCTCTCCAATAAATACATTCAATGCATAAAACAAAATCAAATAAATGTTATAGATCTACATCTATCAGTATCTAATCAATTACATAGACTGAAATGAATTTTTCTGCTGCAGAGTTTTTTTAAAATAAAATAATTAAAAAAACTGTTTGGATAAAGAAATATTTAATTAATGAATAAATGATACTCCACAGGTATGAATTAGTGAGTTTAAATAAAAAACATGATTCACTCAAATAAAGTCATACTTGTAGGATAAAGAAAGAATTTCATATTATTTTTTTCAAATGAATGTTTTCAAAAAGATTTTTACTTTCCCTTAAAGCATGCTAAATTTTATTTAGTATAAGCAAATAATTTTTATTTTAATTGTTTTTGGAAAAATTAATTTTTAGATGGATCTACAGGATTCCTGAGCTAGATGCTTTCTAGGGTTATTTCAATTTAAATTTAAATTAACTGTTATGCGTTCCTCTTAAAGCAAAAGAAAAACATCAGTTTTTAAATATGTAATTAATTACTTTTACATACATATGTATTGAAGAATGATTTTTTTAATAATTTATCTAAGTTAGTGCATTATTTTAGCAAATTACTTATGCAAACACATATAAAGTGCAAAAAAATAAAAATGTGTGAAAAAGAGTTAATATGCTTCACTGATTGGCATCATTCTCTTCTATAGCATTTTGTGCTGTCTCTTTTGATGCTGCTTGTTCTTTCATAGCTTCCTTACGACCATTTTCAAAGCAAACACAGTGCACAAGAGGAACCAAGTTATGGTTACATTTCTTACACCCATGATTCTTTTCTGACAATTTTGCATTTAGGTATCTTAAATATTGACATTGATGTACAAATTTTCTGCAACATAGTTGTCTTAGATAACATCTCCTTGAGCACTGTCTTATGCATTCCATTCTAGAAAAAAAAAGAAGAAGAAAAAATAAATTAGATGCTTCTAGAAAAAAGCCCTGAAATAAATTTCTTTATCGTCTATTGCTGAAGCATTTTAAGTGGAAAATAAAATCCACATAAATTATTTTACGAAAAGTCATTTATAGTTTTCTGTTTAAAGCAGAAGGTCGAACTGAAAGTATACTTAATATTGTCTTTAACTACAAAAATTAAAGTTTACATTCATTTGAGTAGAAATTACCTAATCAGTTTTTAAATATAGTTAAATATGTATATTTATACTGATGTACAAGTTATAAATTTGCTCCTATTTTTATCCAAATTACTAACTAAAAAAGAACTTATATATCTAAATAAATTTACCTTCAATGGTGCAGGTTGCAGCAAGGCAAGTGAAAATTAGCAGCTTCGACTGGAATCTGCTTTTATATTATAATTTTGTTAAATGCTTACTCTTGTTTAAAATAATAATAACTCAAAAAAATCACGTTTTTGATAAGGCAGGTTTATGTTATCATTCGTACACTACAAGAATTCTCTTTGATGATTAGTCTTGTTACACTTTGTGTTCTACTTAATTAATTAAGTAACTAAATAATTTCTAATACAAGTTGCTACGGATGGTTTTTAATGATTCCTTTGTTTTTGTTTTTTATTTTAATTGATTATTCTCATTTGTACTTCCTCTTATTGCTCTTGCTTTCATCAGTTATAACGCGTTTGTAGCGAACAATTATTTATATTTACATTGTGTATTTAGGTTGATCAGAAATTAGTAAAATGAGTGCACGTTTATGGTTCCTAGAAAAACTGAATGAAACTTACTAACTACATATCTTGCTTTGTTATTGAACTGCTAATTTAACGATCCAAATTAGGTGACAGGGAGATATGATAAAGATATGATATGATAAAAGGATGTTCTTCATCGAAGAAATGATAAGCATAGGATTTGGGATTGGAACTTAGGTAACAATACCCAAAAAGATTGCCGAAATAAAATGTAAATATTTTAAAAAAACATAATAAATTCAAATAGCTGATGTAAAAAATCACAGGACCTTCTACAAATCTCATGATTTTTGTTTTTTTAACTACGAATGCCTTATATATATGTTTACAATAACAAAAAGATATCTCAGATATCGGCCACAGATCCTCTGGAATCAATTTCAAGAACTGCATTCAAACAAAGATGATAGGGAATATCAGACTAGAAATTGTACGAGTGAATCACACTTTCGTGCATGCGATTTACTTCAAATTGGAAATTTTTGTGACGGATGCTATTCTTACTATTGAATAGGTAAATGTAACATCGTACAATTTTAGTGAAAGGGTCTTTAAAAAGAAACTCATCTCCAGTTTATTTCGCCCTTTAGATATTTACAGCTTTTTTACCATTGATGATTTTTCAATAAAAGAGGAATCAGCTAATTGGCTCATTAGATTCCCACGCGGAGATTTTGGGTTTGAATCCAGTTACCAGCCCTTTGATTTCTTCTTCCCAGTGCTTCTTCACAGGGCTTTTTTGTAACGATAGAACATTGTGCAGAGACCAGTGAACTGAAAAAAACTCTGGGCGCCATTGACCACAGGATTGCGACTTAAATTAAAAAAAAATATATATATTTAGTTGAAGTGTTTGCTTAAATTGGATAGGTAATATCAGCCCCTTTTCTACTGAAATTGACGGTCAGCTAGTACATATTACACATTTCTTTCATACAATAGTGTAACTAACCTGGGAATTAGGGCACTTCTTGCCACGCCAAGTTGGTCATTTGGCCCACCTTGTACGGCTAGCTATTGTAGGTAGAAACTTTTTTTTTATAGTAATAATTGAATCAAATAAGGCAAGAAAATTTAGCCCACCTAGTATTTCAATACTTCTTAGATTTGCGGTCCTAGACTCTAATCGCTCGGCCATTGCAGCACAAACACAGACCGTTTTCTAAAAACCTGCACTACTTAATCATCCTTAAGGGTAAAAAGAAGAAATCATTTTTGCTGTATAAAAATTTGTTTATTTATATTGACATTTATGTACAGAAAGAATTTTATATTCAGTTCAATTTAATTTTCTTTTGAAATTGTAGATTTAACAAAAAAATTCAGATTCTTTTTATTTTTCAGATTTATTTATTTTTTTTTTTTCAGATTATTATTGAATAATTTCAGCTTTTTTGCCGAAAATCCTCAGTTCTGCATCCTTTTTTTCGTTTCTTCAAAATGTGTATTAATTGCTAGATAGTTTTACAAATAAAAGTTAATAAACAATGTTCATCAAGTAACTAAGTCTCTACGTTATTTATAAATAAATTATGGCCTCCTTATTTTTGTATTACTTATAAAACAAAAAAATGATTAAAAGAAGTAATAGATACAATGGCATAAATATTTTGTTAGAAGAGAAAAATAAAGGAATAATTTAAACTTTTCTGGTCAGAAAAATCAGTTTACAGTTTACAGTTTTTTAAAATCACTTTCTAATAATTGTAATAGTGAAACACAGAGTATTCACACATAACGTAAACGTATTTACATCATATAATATAGTATAAAAAAAACTATTAACAGTACATAAATGGGAAATTAAAAACAAAAAATAAATTTATATAATTTCAGCACAGAATAATTAAAAGAAAAAAGAGTAATTTATAATAAATTTAAACATGTCTTGATTTTTCATTGTACTTTGCTTTCAACTGAAGCAATTTTGTTTATTATACATATTATTATTGTACATTATATTATTTCGTATTCCTAATTGGCTGAAATGCAAATACTAACTTATTGCATGGTACACATTTTGTGTGTTAACGGTGGATTAGTTTAAATAAAGAAATACAAACCAACATACCATTTATGATTTTACATCATAATTATTTATTACATTGGACTCATTTGTTGAATGAACATGGTTAAACTGTGAGCCTTTTAAAACAGGATACAATATAAATTGTAATAAATTGGTAACCAATATATGTATACTATTACGGATGCAGCAGCCAACCAAAAAGTTTTCAATAGATTGAAGATGTAATAAATAAATAAATAAATACGTTATATTTATCTACCAAAATTGGTATATAAAATAAATACAAATATAGACTTCCTTTAATTGAAATCAGATGTGAACATTTTTGAATGGTGCTTTAAGAAATAATCGCAAGAATTTTACTATGGTTATTGTACAGCTTTCAATTTCTGACAGTTTCGAGTGTGTCTTTTAAATAAAAATCTAATCACTTTTCAGTAAAACTTAACGGTAGGATTCTGTCCATCCGCTAAGAAGTATTTGGCATATACAGTTGTATTATTTACAAAGTATTTACATACAAAATTATCTGTAGTGGTGGTGGGATAGGTAACAAACCTTTAGTAAAAGGTGTTTCTTCTCAATTTCACCGCAACAGACATGTCGTCATTCTAATTTTTTTTGATTGGCTTTAGATCTTGAATATGCTTTTTGATAAAAGTCAAAGAATAATCCAAAAAATATTATAGAATGTACCAATAAGAAGGCTGCAATTAATTTGGGATAACCGCAATCAAAAATTAGCACTTGAGCAGAGTGGAAAAATACCAAAGTGAACTGGGCCTGAAAAATTTATAAATGCAAATCACACAGGTGAAAATGCAATAAATTTATTATATTATACACATTATTATCTTAATATAATTATTGGGTTCTTCAAACTGTTTTGATTCCAACTGTTTATTAATTATTATTTAAATTCAAATAACTGTTATTTTACAATATGAACTAACCAGTTGTAGGGTGGTAAGATGCTGTTTCCACCATAAATATTTTTGGTACTGAGGACCCATGGCAGACAACATGTAGTATGTATACATAATGATATGCACAAGATTATTCACTAAGTTGGAGAACGTCCCATGACCTCCTAATTTACAAAAAAAGGTTTACCAAGCACTGTAGAAACAATCTAATTACAAAACTACAGGAATTTTAATAAGTACAAAACGTATACTGATATACGAATAATAATTTGATAAAATTATTAAACCTCCTAAAATTTTGGAGAAAATAGTGCATAATTTAAATTTTATTAAATTATTTATGTTGGGATTGCCTACTATTTCCATACAAACAAGTTAAATCGAGAAAAAAGTTACAGAATTGATATAATTTGCAATAATTTCTGCCTTGTTACATTTAAATAGGTAATCATCACTCATATTCACTATTTTCACTGATAACAGACATTCATCAATGCACCAATACTATAAATAAATAGATCATTTAGGCTGCAGTAGATTAAAGAACCGCTTACAATCTACACGGCCACTTGGTTGCAGTTATCTACATTTGTGTGACTCAAGCTTTCTTTAGCAATAAAGGCTGAAATTATTATTTAGAACAATTTTCATATATTAAGTACGAAAATAAAATTTTCTGTTTTTTAGTATGTAAACGGCAGCAAATAAGATCAATTATTATTATTTTTTAAAAAATGTCTCTCACTTAATTTGTTGTTAGAAACTTATAATTAGTCTCTCAATTCGTATTCCACACAGGCAGGATATAAAGTTTTATACACCTTGAGTGCGGCTCCATTCTAAAATTATTGTAAAAATTAACTTACCCGCTAGAAATTTGACGCAAACCCATGTTTCCAGTGGCGTTAAAGAGTGATGATAAAGATGCAATAAAGTAATTTGATTATCTTTTTTTCTCAAAACGAAAAAAATCTGTAAAATTGCAACAAATAAAGAATCAGTAGAAGACACTAGTAACTTTTTAATTCAATCACAAGATATTAAGATTTGTGTTATTGTATGTCATCACATTTATTGTAATAAACTATAATGTTACATTCTTGCATATTCACTCATTCATTCTTGATAATGTTAATAAGTAACTTGTTAATATTTTGAAGTTGATAAAATGGGCCAATTAGATCAGGTAGGGACAAGAATTTTGAAGAAGTTTTGTAAGAAAATTAAAATCTGAATTCATTTTAATAATTTTGGTTAGATAAATAAATTAGGTAGAATGGAATATTCATAGGGCATAAATAGTCTAGTTAGCTCTAAGCTTAGGTACGAGAGTTGCCATCTTGAGGGCAAAACTGTTTCGCGCTACCAAATAATAATAAAAAATGTTTTAAATTTAACTTATTTGATGAAGGAAATTCAGTTAATGCTGGTTAAAACTGAAATCCCTCAAAAGTAGCACTGGAGAAGCAGAATTTAGTCTTTGATCAGAATTCTTTGGTGATAACCGTTTCTTTCTTTTGAGTTTTAGTCGTTCAAGGAGGAGCTATATTTTCGCATGAAATTGGTACAAAAGAAGTATGTTAAAAGTACCTTAGCTGACGTTTCCTAGGCGAGAAAAAGATTTAAAAAATGAGGTGATTTGCACAATCAAGAAAAGGAAATTGAAATATTTCGGAAATGTCAAGTGTTTGTTTTATAATGCAGTATATGGTGCAAGAGAAAAATCTATGAAAGGGGCAGCTATAAAATCTATGGGTGGAGAGAGCATTTAGGAAAGATTAATATTCAAACCAACGCTGCTGCCAGAAATGATGTTTTATGCACCAATTTACACTTATTAAGCCAGAGTGAACTGTTTTAAGAAAGATAACATATTCCTAGCTAATCTTCTGATGACTCATTTCTGCCTAGTGTCTTGTTTTCTATACAAAAAGCTTTAAGAAAAGTTATAAATCAAAATAATGTTATCAGTGAAAATGCAAAAAACAAAAAAGAAGGAAAACAATTAAATTTATTATAGTCAGTTCAAATTGAAAACATTACCGTATCCATAAATTCGGTCAACTTTGATATATAATACCACCAACAAAGATTCGCCATCTGCAAAATACAAATATTTGTTAGTACAAATACATTACTGGTTTCCCATTCGTCAGGTCTTAATTACAAAAAAAAAAACTTTTTTGTACAGAAAGATTTTAAAAAATAAAATGTCAATAATGTCGGTCATAAAACATAGTTGGCTTAAGATGATGCGAAACAATGAAAAACAAAGAATGAAGTCATTTTTAAATGAAGCTAAAGGTAAAAAAAATTATTAAGGGAAATAAAGGTCCATTGGTTGTTATCAAAACCCTAATCAATTAATGATTGATTATGGTTTTCTTATATTTATTAATGCAGAAGAAACCTTATTTCAGTTAGTATGAATCTATGGAAGCAATTAATAGTTCTAAGTACATCATTAAATTTGTGAACATAAACATTTCACTAATTTTTAAGATTTTTATGCCAGTTGAAATAAGTCCTCTTCAAGTGTAAACAAATTTTGTAAATACACTGATTTTTAATTATTTCTATGCAAAATACAATTTAAATTTGTTTAACTAAGTTTTGCTCCGTAGGTATTTGATGTAGTTTAAAACAACACAATAAAAAAATTTCCCAATAAAAACCCATAAAATGGATAGTTTTTCCCACTTAAACTCATGTCTTCTTTGATGATAATGTAAAAAAAAAAAATTAAAAATTTGAAAAATAGCTATTTTATTGAGAAACAGATAAAAGAAAATTGAGGGTCACATTCACCTTATTGTTCCTCTATTTTCCATGTTTGGTTAAAATAGCTGTCAATTATGATTCCTAAAACGGTTGTGAAACTATCAGTTCCTTATAGGAATTTCAACATCTAATGCATTTTTCTGAATTGTAAATCGGACAAACTAAAAAATACTAGCTTGCATCACAAACTTAATTGAAACTTAGAATTTGGTACGGAATAAACGATCTTAGGACCAAATTTAATTAGTAAAATTACACAATTTGTGATATCTTTTTGCAACTGGACGTGATCAGTAAACTTTACTTAAATGAACGATTTGTTATATAAATTAAACGGCCATCCATCATGTTATGAATGCAACATGTTCAGCTATTTAAAAGTGAATGATTTTCATATTGGATTAAATTAATTATTTTCATTTATTTGAGAAGGTTGTAGCTGCTTCTCCAGTCCATAAACCAGAAATCATAAAATAATAAACTAATAATGAAACTATTCTTCATCTTTGTATATTCTTTGATTTACATTTCCTTATACTTTCATTTTTTATTTGTATCATACATTTCCTTCTAAGTATATGGTAATAAAATTTTGAATACTTTAAAAGAAAATTAAAGCTTTTTGAAATGCTTTAAAGACTTTTTATAAATATATAAAAGTTAAACATGAATTAAGCACATGAATGGATTACATACCCTAAGTGCAGTAGGATTGTGAGAATAGTCAACAGGTTGACACCTGTAACTGTAATCCAACAACCAGCCGCTCATCAGATGCTGCAAGACAAATTTTATAATTAATTTTCCTATTTAACTAAATAAACATCTCACAAAAGAACTTAAT
The DNA here is from genome assembly GCF_049639745.1 of Rhodnius prolixus. Classification (NCBI taxonomy): domain Eukaryota; kingdom Metazoa; phylum Arthropoda; class Insecta; order Hemiptera; family Reduviidae; genus Rhodnius; species Rhodnius prolixus. The sequence goes on from NW_027411592.1 coordinate 23,213,109, forward strand.
CTACTTTAAGGCTGTTTACGAAGCTTGTATAATTATAATAATTGCACTGTTATTCATCATGTCACTCAGAACAATAGTTCAAAACCAGAAGTAGCGGTTAAAGCTACAATTAAAGATCCAGTTTAATAGATTTTATTAATAAAATTAATGATCACCTTTCCTTTGCGAGTTATGGTTAGATGGAATCGGGATTCAACTAATAGTTTCACTGTAATTTTGTACAAAAAGAGACAATATTTAGTCGGCTCTCTGTTTTGTCCCTTGATATATGGAACCTTTTTGATTATTTAAATCATGCACTTAAAAAGATACCAACGAACACATTCACTCGAGCTAGGATTGATCGGTTAATATACCTTCTATACATAGCTAAAAAACAAAACTAGAATTTATATTAAAAGTAAAAGCCGTTCTTTTCAAATCTCAACTTCTAATTATTAAAGTTAACGACAGCTGCACAACTTTAGCGCAGATTTAATTGAATTTATTAATGGGGGTTCTAACGACCAAGGCAATAAATGCGCCAGAAATCGTGGTGTAAAAAATCGTATAAACTTGAAACCCATTAAAAAGCTTTAGGCGACATTTAGGCGGAAGCCCCAGAAAGGTCGCTTGCAACACTAAGCTGTGTGCTCCGTATAATTTTAAGCCGCACTTATCATTCCAGCACAGTGACACGCTCGTCTTCTGGTGCATAGTACAAACAGATTTGTGGCCATCTGCCTCCAGCCTTAAAGAGGTCAATCTACCGATCATACTGTACCGATGTATAAACATGATGTTTAAATTTACACAGTTCTACTCTTAACGTCCAGATTTAGGTATCGCTAGAATCGAGGTAACCCACAGCTTCTTCATCAAAAGTCCATTTCCTCAGTTAAGAAGCATCCGCCTGTTTCCTATCTAAGATTCCCAAATGTCACTGCAGTCTAATGTCACGTTTCATCTGCACGTGTCAAATTTTCCTTTTAGAAAATAGGGCAACTTCTTTTGCCTGTTAAATTGAGTTTTTGGATAACTTTAATCATAAGAAGCTTACGCAAAAAATCTCCAGAAGGAGTTCGGTTTCTCTTTCAAATTCACCTCTCGGTATTTTGAAGACTGCGTGGCTACTAATTTCTTCTTTTGGCCTTTTGACCTTCCAAATCCAAGTCTTTTACAAGAGCAGTTTAGGCTTATATTTGCATTTTCCAACTTAATTTCCCAATACTGCTACATTTAAACGGCACTGACAACAAATGGTGGGATTACTGGACTGACCATTTTTTATGTATAAATTGAAGATGCTAAGAACAGAATTGAGGAGATAGTTTTAAAGTTGACCCGATGTATTATTGATGTTTCTTTATCATAGCAAAAGTTCGTTACAAGCAAACGAATAAATTTAGATTAAGCGAGTTTTTAAAGTTCAGGGAGCTGTGAACACTATTTTTAAAGATTCTCATAAAGCGACTTTAAAATGGAGAAAATAACTTTATAGCTTGCAACGATCATTGTCTTAATGTTTGGGCCAACTTCATTGAACCAACTGGCTCTTGTCGTATGCTTAATTCTCGCGTATCACTTATTACTGCTGTTGGTCCACCTAAATCATTACATATATATAATTATTGTAAAATGTTTCATTAAGAAATAGATAATCTATTATTGTGGTTTTGCAAAATTTTACATGTAGATTAATTGTAGATAAAATGTGGCAATCTAAGAATAATTACATTGGAAGCCGCCTAGGTAATAAGATCTTTCACACTCTGATAATTATTGTTCATAATAATGCAAGTGTAGTCGGAGATATGGATTTCTGAGATAGGTTGGCAAGATATAGTCGCTATTCTTTAGATTAGTTAGACGTACAACTAAACGTGATTAGAAAGGACTATTAGTTTCGCAAAACCAAATTCTTCCTTTTCACATCATTCCGCTCTTATTCTTTTCACTCCCACTTCAATTGCATTTTTATTATCTGTTTACTAAAATGTTTTTAACTATGAATAGAAAGGCAATAGTGGCTGTACTTAAACTCAGAAGAAGTTGGCTTTTTATAACCTTTTCAATAACTTTGAACGTGTTTTATGCTACGCTTTGCCACATGTTTGGAAAAGTCAATCTCCTATCAAACGTTAGTTCCAAATATTTTGGTACTTCATCATCTTATTATAAAATCGTTTTTAGTAAATTAGTAAATTTTAGTATTTAGGACAGTGTTAACAGTTTGGAGACAAATAGGCAAGCTTTGTCCATGTTCCCCACCACCAAAATTTCATCAGCCAATTTTGCCACTGAGATAAGCCTTGTACATAGATTCTTGCTGGAAGCCCAGCACTGATATTCCACGTTTTTTGTATGGTATCGATGAGGTAATTCATCATGATAATGAACAGAATGATTCACTTTTTTCTGATTCAAAATAATTATTTCCAACGAATACTTACTGCCGGAAGTATGAGATGAACGAAATACTTTTCTTACCTGGAGAATCTAAAAAGTTTTAGAAAAGGTAACGTTTTCTAATGCCAAAATAATTTTTAGAATTTTTTTGACGCCAATTTTAAACGGGTCGGGTAAGTGGCCTTTTTCTTATTTTAAACGTGCAATGAGCAATAAAGATCAATATTGTATTCAGAAAGTGATATTCTTCAATCGCTAAATTTTCAGACATAATTCATAAGTTTTCAAAACAAAAATCTAGAAAGAAGTTTATTTAATATTTGTTTGTAACAGTTGTTACGTTTTGCCTAATAAATAGTTAAAAAACTGCAATAATTTTACTTAAATTGCATTTCCTAAATTGTCAAGTATTTTAGTATTACCTCTGATGCAGATTACAGCGGTTTAATCGGCGACATCGATTAAAATAAACAAGTAAATAAACTAAAAGTATATACTAGTATTTTAATATAAGTCAATTATAATTAAAATACGTGCTTTATGCTTTCTCTACTAAGAGATTTTATTGCAATCGTGCAGATTTTAAAAATTATTTATATTTTAACATATCGTAGTCTTATAATTAATTAAATAAATTCATAATTCTATTTAGTTGAGAATGTTAGATGCGCAGTGCTGGATCATAACTTTGATTTTATCCATCGTAACGCGCATGTTTATTGTATCCCTGACTTTTTATCCATCATTAGAAATATATTAATCAGTTTGTTGTAGAGATTTCGACTTCACTTACGTCACCATCTCGCACTACTGTTGCAATGATTTCATCTCAATCAACTTCTAATAATGGATCGAAGGAGGACAGTTGGTAAATGGCAAATGAATAAAAAAAAAAAAAAATCATGTTCTTCTTTCTGGAACATTGTTTGATTAATCTTTTTGGAGATACATGAATTAAAGGAGTAAAAGAACAAGAAAGAAGGTTTCGTTATGCAAGATTGAGTAACCAGTGCAGCCGCAGATTGGTTAGAGAGGGAAACTTAGTGCTGGCAATGACCCAGTTGTTCGGGGTACACTTCCTGCTTCTGTCTGTGGGCCACCAGGTTACTGACTGAATTCCTCTCACTGTCAACTTTACAGGAGATTGGTCGCGCACAGACTGTTTACACCTGGGTCATTCCATGTCAAATCAACACAAAAAAAGACCATTTTTGACCTCACCATCTCGGATTTTCTTGAAATTTGGCACATGTGTACTATTGGTATAGACTTGGAAAAATATGAAATTTTACTGTGATATGTCAACTGGTTTATGAGTTACAGGGCTGTAAAGTTGCCAAAAATGGGCCGAAAAACAGGGAACCCCGTGTTTTTGAATTACTGTAGAAGCTTTCCTAAGTGAGCTACAGACTTGGGATTGGTGTCATTTTATAGCATATATAATGCCCTTTCCTGTGATATGCGACACCATATGGGTTAGGATTAATAAAGTTTGTTAAATTTAAATTTAAAATTTAAATTTTAAATTTTTTAAAAAGTACATATTTTAAAATTTTAAAATTAATTCTATGAATAGCTAATAGTGTTATGAATCACTGGGCAAAATATTAATTTGGGACGACAATGGCTTCATTGTTAAAAAAAATTAAGACTAAAGCTCCTTTTCATGGAGAATATATTTTAATAAAATTAAAGTAATAAATAAATTGAAAATAGTAATAATGAATCAATGAATCATAATTAATAATTATTAAGATTTAAAATATTGATTTTGAAATCATTTTTAGAATTAATAATTATGATTACAGTAATTATTCATATTAATTATAATATATTATTTTAATGAAATTATGCAGTTAATCAAATTATACAAAAATAATTCAATTCAATATCTTTGTTTAAGAACAGTCTTCTTTGGCTGAGATAACAGCCTCTTTAAGTTGGTTTAAGTCGGCAAAGGGCCTTTTGATGGCGTAGGGGGTTCGGTAAAGAGACTGGCAGCTCGTGCCAGTTTGCAACGACCCTATGGAAATCAAATCCAAACTTCACTACAACTTTTTGAGTGGGCAGTAGAAAACATCACCAACATAGACTTTGCATATTCAACCCTGGAAGACTATGTTGAATCTGAATGTTTTTTAAAAAATCGGTTTGCTCAAGCATTGGCTATTAAAGGAACTTAGCAATACCATGCTTTCATTCCCAGAAGTCAATCCAAAATATTGGTTAAAAACGTTTCTATGAAATCAGAAGCTTGCGAAGTTTCAAAATTCCCTGATAAACTAAAATTAGCCGACATATCAGGTTATATCAGTGTAGTCTATAAAGAAACTGGTGGCTTGGATATGTTTTAGAGAAAAATGAAGAACTTGATGAAGTAAAAGTAACTTTTCTTCATCCAGCTGGACCCTCTAAATTATCTCGTATCCAAGAAATGCTGATATTCTTTGGGTCTCAGTAGTGGATGTTTTGATAAAAATTGATCCTGTGACTCTGACAGGAAGAACTTACATATGTCCTTCTAGAAAGTGATGCATATCAAACAAATGAAGCCTTTTCAAGCTTAAAATGATAAAGAGATCCTATTACTTAACAGTATGTTTTACTTTGGACTTATTAGTGGAATTATTATTAGCATTATTATATTAACATGAATTCAGAGTTGAATTAATCGGATTGGAGCTTTAGACTTAATTTTTTTTAACAATGAAGCCATTGTCGTCCCAAATTAATATTTTGCCCAGTGATTCATAACACTATTAGCTATTCATAGAATTAATTTTAAAATTTTAAAATATGTACTTTTAAAAAATTTAAAATTTAAATTTTAAATTTAAATTTAACAAACTTTATTAATCCTAACCCATATGGTGTCGCATATCACAGGAAAGGGCATTATATATGCTATAAAATGACACCAATCCCAAGTCTGTAGCTCACTTTGGAAAGCTTCTACAGTAATTCAAAAACACGGGGTTCCCTGTTTTTCGGCCCATTTTTGGCAACTTTACAGCCCTGTAACTCATAAACCAGTTGACATATCACAGTAAAATTTCATATTTTTCCAAGTCTATACCAATAGTACACATGTGCCAAATTTCAAGAAAATCCGAGATGGTGAGGTTCAGACCCCGTGTTGATTTGACATGGAATGACCCACCTTTTTGGACATGTACAGTTATTTACTTAGGCTGGCGATTTAAACAAATTTTAATAATGCTGGCATCCTATTTCTGTGACAACGTACTTCGGATCTATGGTAGTAAAACTGATATTTTATGAATTATGAATATTAATTTAGGGCAATCTGTTGCTATATTCGGTGAGGTGGGGTAGCAGCAGGTTTTTTCTCCTTTAACTAACATGAAGGAAATTTAAATTATCAATTAACAGTTGTGACTTGTCGGCAAAGGATAGTGTGACTATTAATTACATTAATTAAAAGTAATCAATTATTAAACAATTAGAAAACGTTATCTGGCAGTCTCTTTTTAGTAGTGAAGTTTCAAGGATATTTGCATCTTTGGAAGTATAAATATAGCTTAATTGCATGCATTCCAACTCTGATCCATATCTAAATAATTATTTCTTTCAGCAGAGCGTAGGCTTGAATCAAGTGTACTCACATGTGATGAAAAGATTTCCTCACTACCGTTTTCATTACATTTACAGTGAACAGAATGCTATCGATTGAGGATTGGTGGAGACTTTCGCGTCCAACATTGGCTATAAAATCACCCACGCCTACATTCAAATCATTTCCAATGAGGGTCAGTCATTTACAGCTTATCCCAACATTTATGACTGCAAGTAGATCTGATCCAGTAAACTGCATGCGTAACCACAGCAGCTACGTGAACCAACTGCATTATGAATTAATCATTTTGCAATTGTTACATAAATTTAACGTTGAATTATTTATTTATTAATATTTAACTGAATTTGCAAAGTATTTATGGAGACTTTTAATTTTTTTCACTGTGTGTAATTAGAAAGCAAATTAGTATTTAGTAAAAAAAATTCCGGAGTTTAATGGAAAATTGAAAGTTAGGACATTCGGAATTGCCGTAAGAAAAGAAGTTCGAGAGCTAAAAAAAAAAAAAATATGTCGCTCTATTTGTCTAATTTAGTTAATTTATTGGATTGAGAATAAATAAATAATTTTTTAATTCAAGACGCATCAAATTTGGGATCTGAAGTCATCGGCGGCCAGATATTTTTTCTGTGCTCTGCCGATCTCAAGACAGTGTGAGCAGTAGTAGCTCATAAGAACAAAAACCCTAAGGGCAGGCAGCTCAACTGAGAATCGAACACTTAAAAATACATATCGTATTATCCGAAATACTAAATTCGATTATTTCATTCAATTTTGTATCATATTTTTAACTTGAAAACAGGTCCTCTAAACAGTTAAAATAAATAATCAAATAAACTAAAATAAATTTAATTAAAAATAAACAAAAAATACCAGCCAAAAACTGAATTGCACTACTTCACTTCCGCATTAAAGCCTAATTATAATGAAATATGGTTTTATTTTTTCTAAAATTCTTTTTGTTACAAGGCCACTGACTAAAACTCTTTAAAAATTGTTTGTATAGTGAAGTAGAAAACCGGTCGGCATTGAACTTGAAAGTAAATCTAGCAGCTGATCAACTCAGATAAAAAAAATCGTTGAAAACCACATAATTTTTATTGAAAGTTAGTTCGTCCGAGGTTTCATAGAATGCGCTGGCATGTTCTTTTAACTATTACTTTATTTGCTAAAATTGCAAACGACCAGTTTATCCATTTCGAGACCTTCTGCGCTTACAAACTAATTCAATCATCACCTTTCGAACTGGATGTATCTTTCTTCAAGAAATATTCTTAAATAAAATAAATTTGTGTTTGAATTACGAAGAAGTAATTGCCAGAGAATGGAACTTGGTGACAATAACTGAATATTGCGGGAGGTCTCAAATTGCTAAACCTTGAGTCCCCTCTTTGGACATCACCATCTTAGGACAGCTTTTGATTTTTTTTTTTTAATTGTTATTCTAAGAGAAACTTTGAGTTGAAATTTGAGTTTTCAATAATTTGCATTAAAGTGGCAAGCACAATAAGTAGCATTGGCGTACCAAGCAATTTTTGGCTTGAGAAACAAATGCATTACTTTTTTTTATTAAACAATAAGAATCTGTGTTTACTTAGTAATTTAGGCATATAATTTATTTAGAGGTATAATCAAGATTTGCTGCACTAATTCGAGTTATGATTTTTCGTCAAGTATAGGGAAACCGCGGCCAGATTCTTTCAAACATAGTCAGTCGAAACGCAGTTTTGCTGCTGAGATTATTATAGAAGCGATTACGCTTGATTATTTATTATTACGCTTAATTACAGACATCCAAGCAGCTCTATTAGCCGGCAAATTTAATGATAAATGTTGACATCAGCCTGTCTGGCCTGGTACAGTTCCTATCATATTCTCAAAGGGCCTGAGCCATTTTCGGCATAACAAATTGCATCAGAGTAGTGTTGCCAACAAAGCATGATGCACACATTTTTACGTGAGTGAAAACCGTAGACTAGAAGCAGACATAAAATTACATTATTAGGAGCTACTAGTCTAAGTTTTCTACGGTTCTTATAAACAAAGTTGGGTAGGTCTGTTAGTAAGGAGATGAAACGTTTTGAGATTTTTTGGTAAGTGTGAAAGACGTTTGGCACGTTTGTTTTGGCACTTTGGAGCAAAAAAAATTCGCGCCTTCAAACTTTACCAGTGAGTTCATCTCCAAACTCTTAAGCTAAACAGACAGGACGGAGTGTGCTCCAAATAGATGTCTCAGACCTGGAATTATCTAATTAAGCATATAGTCTACATTGCAACTTATTTTTTATAATAGCCTATTATGGAAAACTTAGCATCAAAAGTAGTTTTGTATGGGCAAAAAACTTTCTATTTCTACAAGAAATTGAAAAATTATTATTTAGAATTTTTTGAAAGTGACAATTTTTCTCGTAGTTGTACCATAATGAGTTATTCCATGTTCTAGTGATCTGTATTTTAAAAGATTGATTGACACAATGATAATGAACACGAAATAAATAAATCCGATATTTGGAGAATTTTTTAAAAAGTTTTACTGAAATAAAATTGAAGATTCACCCCAGCAACAGCATCATAAGCACTCTACGCTGTTAGTTGGAAGTACGCTAATTGCAGAGACCCCGGAAGTATTCGTGAGATTTAGAAAGAATTAGTAGCATTTATTAGTACAATGAAGCAGTTTGTAATCAGAAAATGGTATAAATAGATAGATATTGATAGTGAATATGTAGGTCACTAGAAGCTGCAGATGATAAAAGGAAAGTGCACTCAGAGCGCTTCAGCATCAGAACACGCTACATAGTTACTTGCACTTTTTCTCGTTCGCCTCACCACACCAGTTGGCGGCCTTGCCCGTCACGGCCTCCTCGTTTTCAATCAATTCTTCCCGCCATTTCTCCATGCTTTTACTTCCGCTTTCTCCATGCACAATTTTACGCGTCTAGATTGGTGAAAAGATGTTTCATTTTCTCGTTTCATTGTGGTCGCTCTTCTTTCTTATTGAGATGACGTTTGTGCAAAATTTCGCCATTACAATGCCTGTTGGCATTTTATTTTTTCAACAAGTTTTCTAACGACGTATTTATTTTCACGGAATTAAGTAGTACTTTTATTTCTATATACGTATAAAACAAAAAATACTAAACAGTAAATATATACACCCATCCTTCGATTTAAGTGGAGACATGTTTCCAGGATAATCGTGCAACCAAAACCGAGTAAAAAGAGACTTGAATTATATTTAAAATAGAATTGTTCCACTAATTTGGGAACCGTATAAATCAATCTAAAGATATGTCGAGATTGTTTACTAAAAACTATTTAAAATTAGTTAGAAGTTAGTTAGGAAAATGAAAGTTGTTTATTATAATTCCCAAAAACGCATTAAAACATGAGACTATTTTAATTATTTATATATTTTTATAACTGGAAAACAATCTAAAATCAGTGACAATATTAAAACCTTCACACTCGATCAACTAAAATACATTATTCAGTTATTTTTAATTAAGGAGGGAATAAATTTTTCACTTTTATTATCATAATTGATCTTTGTACGAAATCTATTAACAACATTTGCATACGGGCTCCACAACCATAGATATGATTAACAATCAAAATATAACCAACAGTTAATTTTTTTAACCGTGTAAATCGAGACCTTGTGACTCTAGTAGCGTGCAAATCGAGAGAGAGGTTTGTTGCTGCTGTCACCATAGCAACTTAATCCCTCTCATGTTCTTTTGTCGTCCTATTCACTTGTAGCAGCTTCATTGCACTGCTGTAGTAAATTTCAAATAAATAAATAATAAGTAACTTACAGTAAATATGTGAATGATGTAAATACTTAAGTGGGGAGAAGGCCGTGCCTAGCTTCCGGCGGTCTCACATAGAACTTACACAAGTTCAGAAACGTTACCTCTAGTTTAATATTAATTGCCTTAAAAATTTTTGTAATAACTAGAAATAGTTGAAATTATAAACTACAATAAATATCATCTTCCTAATCTTTAGTAATCAAAATAATTTCTTTCTAAAATAAAATGCTTCAGTTAGTCAAAATGCTGTATCCAAATTACTAATTCTGTAATTAAATGGCTAATCACTGAAGAATTCTGTAATTGTTTGGGCATTGCGTAATTTTGTAAGGGAATGTTCATTGGGTAAGAGTAGTTTCTATTTGCCCGCTTAGAGAGTAACTATCAGGGGAGGTGTGAATCCTCTGCAATACACAGGATAGCCTGAAGTTTGGGTTATCATTGCAAAATTAATAGAAAAATACTTTCATCTAGTTTAACCGCAAATATTAGGATTTCTGCTTCAGAGTATTAATAACTAGGCCAGAGAGGGAATGTATACACAGGGTAACCTGATTTTGAATTACAATTGTAAAAATTATTGGAAAAATAAGAAATTCTCTTCTAGTTGAGAACAAATGAAAGAAAAAGATTGCAAAAGAATGAAGAAATAAATATCAATCTTTCCAGTCAAACTAGATGAGGATTCCTTAATTTTCCATTAATTATGCAATTGTAAATTCAAATTCAGGGTACCCAGTCTGTACAATGCACTTTTGACATAGATATTAGAACATTGAAGCAAAAAATCTCAGAATTTCTTTCTAACTGGACGGATTAATTTAATGTAAATATGTGAATCATGCAAATAGGTATGACAGATGTAAGTGGGGAGTAGGCCGTGCCGTACCTATTTCAAATTCGGGATACCCTGTATCCTCCAGTGGGTTGGTTATTAATACACTAAAGCAAAAAATCTCATTCTTTTGTTCAAAACTAGAGAAGAATTACTCATTTCTCCATTAATTTTGCAATCGTAACTTCAAATTCGGGAATAAGAATTACTTATTTTACCATTTATGTTGTAATGGTAATTCAAAATTAAGGCGTGAATTGGATTGTACAAACTGGGTTCTCCGAATTTGAAGTTACGATTGCAAAATAAAAGGCAAAATAAGGAATTTCCGTAAAGTTTGACTGAAAAGATAGAGATTTCTGCATCAGCAAATTATTAAATAAGCCAGCCGTGGATCGTACACGCAGGATCCCTGAATTTTGAGTTACGACCGGGGGCGTGGCCTATTTATTGAGATCGTTTTATTTACTGTAAAATTTTGAATCTAGTTGTCTGTGGCCACTTGATTTCCTCCAGAAATGAGTCCCTGCCACCCGGGGGCCACAAAAACCTGGAACCGACCCTGCTTTGTAGAACACTTCTCAAAAAGAAGGGAAAAAAGACTTGCAGTTTTTAAAGGAAATTTCAAGTAATTGGAGTGAAATGCTATGACAAATAGTGAGCTGAAGAGGTTATTCAAATTGAAAATAGTGAAGCATGTACTGTGCCTTCAAAGGTGCCTCCTCAGATACAGAGAGCAGTTGATAACCTCATGGCTATCCTGGCTTGCGAGCCAGAGGAGGCACTTTGAAGGCACAGTACATGCTTCACAAGTTGAGTAAAGTGCTTTATTTGATAAATTAAGGAATAAGTTTGACCCTTTACTTGATATTGATCACTTAAATATGTTGCAGAAGGTTTCCAATTTTTTTGGTAATTAAACGCAACTCTCCCAAAATTACCAAATAATTATTAAACCTTCTTGTTTGTAACAGATGTAAAATTAATTTTTAGCCATTTTTTGTATGCTTGAGAACATCTAAAGCTCTTAACATTTGATTTTTCTTAGAAAAATCACTCGGAAAACGATTTATTTCCCGATATTAAGAAAAATACTAGTTTTACTGCCTTGGCAATATTTTTGGTAGAAAGGGGATGAAAAAATACATAAAAATGACCTATCGCGTGCTCTTCTTTCTCTTTGATAACAAGTTAAAACATTGAAATATGATTAATAATTATCAGATTTTGAAATGGTCTAGCACCATTAATTTTAAAGATATCGAATTGCGGTTTCCGGTTTCTATCATAACTTTTTATACTCTTTAAAACTGTGTACATGAAAATGGGGGTCAACTGCAAACCGTCACTTTTGGTCGAGCGTCAGCCGCGTAAGCGGGCAGAAATCTAAAATCAAGTCACATATTCTGAAACTAGAGGTGACGGGCAACAAATTTTTCCTCTACCATTTTTTTTGCTCAGATTAACCGTTTAAGCATGAAATGCATTTGAGTCGTCTTAAAATGAACCCCTGTATATAACACTGGAAACTTGAAATTATCTGGAGATGGGAGCCGCCGGTTTTATAACGACATGAGTAAGAAGCATGCATGCATTTCCATGGGGACAAGCCGTTAGGATGCATCCTAAGATGCAAGTCCAATCTCTGTAGTTTTTAATTTCAAAACATTTTTTTTTTTGCATTACTTGCCTTTTCTCCATTCATGATTCTGCCTAACTTAGAACTGTATTGAAAAATTAGCTGCATTAACTTGCAAGTTAACTGCATTAACCCGACCACATCGTCAGCAAACGCAGAAGGTTATTAATAAGCAAAGGTAATGGCACCACAGTTAAAGGCGAGACCAGCTAAGCTAAGATGTATTGTTGGTTTAGTGCGTTCGATTCCCGATCTAGGCTTTGGATTTTATTTAATGGTTAATATAAGAATTTAATAGTAAAGTACATATTGCTATCCGGCACCATCTTAACGATTAAACAATAAAATAGACAAATGAGGTGGCTATTGTTCATTAAATGGTTTGGCAATAATAAAAATAATATGCTTTAAGTTTTAGGGAATTCGGAAGAATAAGAAAGTAGTTGGTACAGAAAACAATAAAAAAATGTACATTCCCTTTTTAGAACATAATTTAGTAGTTATAGCTGTATGATGGCTCACATCGGTGGCTGAGTAGATGTTTGGTTTTGACCTGAAATAACATAGTTTTCTTGCTATCAAATTGATTCTGATTAATAATGATTTATCAGTCATTACTTTTCTTTTCTTTCTCCACCCAGTCGAATTGATTACAATTATTTTTATACAAGGGCAGACCTACTTACGTACTGTGATTTTGTTACAATAAAGAAAAATTGCTGCATTATTACTATTATTGTGAGCTGGACTTATGAACAAATGCACTTATCTCATAGATCTGTTTAAAACGTACTGTACTCTTAAAGTTCTTTAAATAATTTTGACCCACTAACATTTGAGAAATTTCGCAGCAGGACAATTACTGTAGTAATAGTGTTTTGCTATTATTAAATGCTACGAGTTGTAGGATGTAACTATAGTTTTGGACAAATACTAGAATTTGCCAGGACATATATGTTTCATAAATAAAAAAACTCTTGCAACAGACAAAATACAGTGGTAACTGGAAATCTGTTCTTGAATTAAGAATCTCCTCACGATTTTAACACTAATCACACGATTCGACTAATACAATGTTTTACTTAAACAAAACAAAACAGAAATTCTATTTTTCTACTGATTCTTAATTCTAAATGAACTTAAGAGGGAGCCTAAAGCAGTTTGAGATGACCTACTTGCCAGATAGGGGTCACAGCTTGCTTGGGAGACATTTGTGTTTGGTCCTGGCAGTGTCGAAACTAATTATTACGTCAGGAGAGTGCGCCTTTGCTCGAGCAGCCCTCTCCTTTACTTGTTTCCTTCGACTACGTCCACTGGAAGAATCTATCGGTCAGCTGAGATTCCTATTCGCTTTCTCAATTCATTTATTTTGCGTTGTTTCAAATCCATTACTTAAAAAAAAATATTTATTTCTTTATTTCAACATTTACAAATAATTTTAACCTATGATTTACTAATGCTTGAGCAGCAATTACTTATCTTTCTGTTGCAATTGAACTTTCTTAATATGCAAGCACAGCAATCCTATCAAGTTTTCTGAATTTCCACCCTACCTATTTCTCTTTACCCTTCAATCATCGTGGCTCTAAAATTCCCTCTATCCCAATAATTGTCCCGAAATTGGATTTTATTTATTTATTAGCAACTGTACAAAGCATACATCTAGCAAAAGAGTAGTACAAAGAAACATTTGATTGCGCCTCAGAGCTGGCTCAGTGCCACAACCAGGATGACGGGATGAGAGAAACCAGCTAGCGCTGGACCTCTCAAGGAACTTATTGGGGTTTAGGAAGCAATGAGGTCACGTGGCCAACGCCGTTTTAAGCGACGTGGAGGATTGTCAGGATGGGACGATGTGGATAGTGATTGAGCCAGAGGATAAGTAGGAAAATTGTATTAAAATCATGGATAAGGAAGATACAGTAAACCCACAGGCGTTTGGTAGCTCAACCAAAAAGCAGTGGTTAATTTTCAAATTGGTTGCTCTGTCGGACGTCTCAAATAGAATACTGAAGATGATGTCAGCAAAGATATTCGCGCGGGGCGGGGAATCGGAAATAATTACATAGAGGAAACAGAGTTAGAAGTCACCGATCAGAGAAAGTCAAGGGATGTAAAAAGGATGCCGAAAATCGCGGAGTCCAAGACTTGTTACGATGCTTTCACAAGAACGAAGAAATAGAGACAGATCCTGATCTACAAGTTCTTCCTAGTAGATCTTGAGAACGTGCCATCTGAGGTCTATAAAATATGTCTAACGATTTTAACTGTAATGATTAATAGATTTCCTATTTACTGAAGACCGTTCCTATATACTGAGATTGGGTCAAATTTATTTGAATTTAGGTTAAAAATATATGAATATGTTTATATTTATGTTTAATTTTATAACTTTATTATTACAAATTTCTTTAAAAAATAAATTACAAGGGAAGTATGTTTTCTGTAAATACTCAAAATCAGTTTTGAAATCAGTTTTCTCTGAAAAAATTTCATTCAGCAGTGTTAGGATTATACTTACGATATCAATCAATAATGGAACATTTCATACTGTCCGCTACACTACAGCAAAGAATTTAAGAGCCTTCCGTCAAATCGATTGCGCTCAAAGTTCGATGTAACTATAAATTTTGATTTGACTTTTTATAGTTACAATTTGTTTCCAATAAGGAAAAGTATCTCTCTAATCGTTTTATAAGTTCAAAAACGCTAATAACTAAAGATATTTTTGGAGGTGGTTTTAAGATTTCTCTTTATTTCGTCATTTGTAAATTGGAGATAAGGTAAAAAATATTTATTCGAACACATTGGAAACAGTGCGCGCCAGAGACTCATGTCGTAATGGTTCAGAATTATTAGAAATAGTGAGAAAAGATCAAACAATTAAGTAGAATTTAAGTGTTAATCATTTAATTAAGAACGAGATCCTATAAGGCACATGAAATGAAGAGTTACTGTGAAAACAAATAGCAGCTTGAGGAGGGGAGATAAACAAAGTTGTGGGCAACGTGCGAGCATTAAACGGCCTAGTGGTCGGCGGCCTAGCTAAGAATGTAAGAGTTGAAATGCCGCGGTAAACCCGTCCTGACCAGATGTGCGGTAACCAACAAATAGGTCAGCAGGTTTCCATGACTGTTACATAAACTGTGTACGATATAGCAGCTCCGTGTTAAGCTTTAACTCTACTATGTTAAATATGTTCCCAATAATTCTATTTCCATTCTTTTCCATGTATTACTTTGTAGTTTATAATCAATTAACGATTACTCATGTTATACTCATGATTGTATTATTGAAATCAAAAATTAATTTTTAAAAAAATGTGTTGTTATCCCCATAAAACAACTTTCTATTATTTGTATTTATTTATTTATTTATTTATTTTCAATTGCAAAATACATAAGTGGTTGCTTCACAAGTAACTTTGCTGGTAAGTTTATCTCTTACTTATCTTTTAGCATAACTGTATTGAGGCATTTATTTGTATTCCCTAATTACTTTATATTGTACACAACTGTTGTTGTACGCGTATTTATGGCATGCAAAGAATTCAGTGGACTTGAAAGACATTGCTTACTTCATTTACTATATGTGATGGTTTTTTGTTGAGGGGGAATACATAACAGTTATTTTTATTTTCTATTCATGAAATTATATATTTATATTTTATTTGTGGCCTTAAGTATTATTAAGTCAGATATATGTATGTATATTTTATTTATTTAACATGTTATATTTTTTCTTTTATTTTATATTAAAAAATGAAGAAGAATCTGTTTAGGTCTTTCTGTTAATGATAATGATAATAAATCACCTCAATGTTTGCCTCTTCGTAATTATATAAAGCAAAAACAAACCTACCAAATGTGGAATTAAGAGTTAGCATGTTACCAGAAACGTATCTTTTTTTACCAGCCAAGAAGAAATTGAGTAAATTGAGGCAAGCTGGTCTTAAACTTTCGTTAAAGTAATGAGAAAAACTGAGATAGAAGTATAACTCCTCTGCAAGCTTCTGCTACAAGATTTACCAATCGTTGGAGAAGATGAATAAGGCCCGACTAGATAAGCATCGCCTTTAATAGTCAAAGGAGCGCGATCCTTCTAAGATTTTAGTGTACAATAGTGATTCGACTATGGTCTTGAACTTGGATATTATTTGATGTACGGCTGTGACACTAGCAAAAGTAATTCCGTACAAGCCTCCATTCACCACTGATCAATATTAAAAATTAAGCACGGTTTTAGAAATGTGGGTTCCTTTATTTTCAGTTATTATTACTTTACTCTTTTGTACAGTAAATGATCGTAGACAGCGTTCGACCGCTAGATCTATAGATGCCAGAACATTGACAAATTATAAATTCAAAACTGATTAGGATATAAAATGATAATGTAAAAGTTCGAAATTATTCTCTGCAAATAATAGAGATAATGTAATGTAGATAATAATAGGTATTAAAAGTTAAATGAAGCCAAAAAATCTAAGAAAAGTATAGTTTACAATGAATTTTTCGCGTGAATGCAATTAACACTAAAGGTAAGTCACAATTAATAATTGATCTAGGTTTGTTTCTTTTTTCTAAGAAAATCATACATAGGTAACTAAACAGTAGCCATAGTAAAATGTCTTCAGTTCATTGGATATTTACACATTTTTTCGAACATTGATTGGTTATAACACCCATATTTTTGTAAATTTGTATTCAATCTGTATTTCTCAAATGCTTTGGTGGAAATCTGCGTCTGTAGAGGGTGCTACAATAATTTATTAATTTATAATTATTTAATTAATAATTCCAGGTTAGTGCAAGCTCATTTTCACCTACATATACGAGGGTCGTTTGAAAAGTCCGTGCAAAAATAAAAACTACTTAATTTTTTGGGGTAAACCTTTTTTATTTTTCAACATAGTCTCCTTTTAGGCTTATACACTTCGTCCAACGCTGCTCTAGTTTGTTGATCCCTTCCGAATAATAGGATTTGTCCAAGTCTGAAAAATAGCCATTCGTTTCTGCAATCACCTCCTCGTTTGAATAAAATCTTTTTCCCGCCAGCCATTTCTTCATATTGGGGAACAAATAGTGGTCCGTGGGAGCCAAGTCTGGAGAATAGGGGGGATGTGAAACGAGTTGGAACCCTATTTCCATTAATTTTGCGACCGCAACTGCTGAGGTGTGAGCTGGTGCGTTGTCGTGATGGAAAAGTACTTTTTTGTGGGCCAAACGTGGGCGTTTTTCTTGCAGCTCGGTTTTCAAACGGTCCAATAACGATGAATAATATGCACCTGTAATAGTTTTACCCTTTTCCAGATAGTCGATGAGGATTATTCCTTGCGAATCCCCTTAAGACAGTCGCCATAATCTTTCCGGCCGAAGGAACGGTCTTCGCCTTTTTTGGCGCAGATTCCCCCTTGGTAACCCATTGTTTAGATTGTTCTTTGGTCTCAGGAGTGTAGTGATGTATCCATGTTTCATCCACAGTGACGAAACGACGCTTAAAGTCCTGCGGATTCTTCTGGAACAGCTGCAAACCTTCCTTGCAACACTTCACACGATTTCGTTTTTGGTCAAGCGTGAGCAATCGCGGCACCCATCTTGCGGATAGCTTTGTCATGTCCAAATGTTGATGCAAAATATTATGTACCCGTTCATTCGAGATGCCTAAAGCACTAGCAATCTCACGCACCTTCACTCTTCTGTCATCCATCACCATATCATGGATTTTATCAATGATTTCTGGAGTAGTAACCTCAACAGGGCGTCCAGAACTTTCAGCGTCACTTGTGCCCATATGGCCACTCCGAAAATTTTGAAACCACTTATAAACTGTTCTAATCGAAGGTGCAGAGTCACCATAATGTTTATCAAGCTTCTCTTTAGTCTCCTGAGGCGTTTTGCCTTTCATAAAGTAGTGTTTAATCAACACACGAAATTCTTTTTCGTCCATTTTTTGAAAATCACTCGACTTCCTCGATTCAAACGAATGCCAAACACAAAGAAATAGACCGATCTGGCTGAAACTTGGTGTGTGTTCTTCCAAGAGATGCTACTAACTAAACATAACCTCGATACGCGCCAGTAGTGCTATCTCTCTGACTTTGCACGGACTTTTCAAACGACCCTCGTAAATATGTGTCCGACCAGTCGCCTAACTAGTTCGTTAATTTAGAATTGTTTGCCGCGAAAGATTGAACGTTTGAAAATAGCTACTGAACATTTCGGCACCAACAAGAAAAAGGTATTCTTTAAACAATAAACAAATATAAGCCCCTTTTTTGGTTAAAAAAAATAACTAAAGTAAAGTATAAAGTAAAATTAAGCATATAAAAAATTCAGTATTATCCATTTGATCGTTTATATTTATGTCCACTTCATATGTTATTGCACTTGAACTGTGACGAAATGCCGTTGTGAGGAAAATACAATATCGACATCACTCGGTGACATCACTTTTCTATTTATTTAAATGTTTTAAACGTTGTCATGGAGTAGGACTTCCCACCTCCTCGGCCAACATACTGTAACTGCCGGCTGAATTACTGTAGAATTATATAGATAAAAGAATGATAATGGGACTCTATTAAAGAACAAAGGAGGTTCAAGGACATGGTAGTGTCCAGAGAGAGAAAATAGAGAAATCCGTAGTTTTCATTTATTTAGATTTTATTACGAATATTTTTTTTGTTTTTGTTAGTAAAGAATTGATGGATTTTTTTTTTTACAATTAAATGTGTTAGATGTCAAGTTAACACGGGCAGCAAACTTACAAACTCTCTTCGCTGACTTAGGCAATCTAGTTATAACTTAACGCCAACTAGCATCCACTTTTCAGGTATCATAATTTTAAAGGGAAAATCACTTTCAGATTAGCTTTGTCTCTTTTGAGATTGCAAGTACTTTACCATTTCCAGACTGCTTTAAGCTTTGATCTGTACACCATTAAGTGAGCCCTCAAAAACGTAGTCCAAAAATATGGCAACACAACTTTGTTTGCTAATGTTTCACTACAATTGTAGAATAAGAAGGTAGGGATAACTCATTATTACTCATTTAACATCAATTTTTATTCCAACATGAATTTTATTATTCCAAAATTGTGTAATTTTTGAATCTGTAATTCTAAAGCTTTAGAAGATAGATTACTTGGAGCCTTATGTAAATGTGGAGCATTATCTTCGTGATAGCAATAGAAGAATGAAATAAAGCTGCTAGTATTGGTTTGATGAGGTTTCAGGAGTTCCTCAGCAGTATCAACTTGGACCAAAGCTCTTCTTCATCTTCGTAAACGATTTACAGAACAATTACCGAATAGAGATAAGTATGAGCGGTCGCTGATGTTTTATAACTTATTATGAGGAATTCACAATCAACTGTACAAATTTTGGCAAAACCTTGCAGGGGTAATGATATGAATAATAAGAAATTATAATATAATAATATTAGAAATGGATTAGCTATGTGATTAGCATATTGGATTTCGACTCTCAGGTTCGAATCCAGTAGCTGGCCCTTAGATTTTCTCTATAATACACACAATTAGATCTTTATACGTGTATTATACTTTCATGAAATTTGTGCCCCGTTTAAATATTCCACCTACCAAAAATTAAAGTGTTATTGTAGAATGATTGTAAACACATTATGTAACTAATATGACAGGTACCTCTGACCTGTTAGTTGTCCTGATTTGAAGTATTGAAAGGAGAGCTCGTTCTAGGTGCGAGAACTAAACGAAATTTCAAACATCTATCCCTGCGTTGCGCAAGTGAAGTTGAAAGCCGAAATAAAGGAAAGGCACAACATTCTTCTCCTCTCTCTCCTCAGAATTCAAACCCGAGTGGGCAATTCAAACACCATAGTTTGCTGTATTTGCTCATGTGTATCTATGCACAAATTTAGATTCATTTTTTTTTTTTAACTCGGAGCTGCATTTTGGGCTAAAAGCTTCATGAACGAGCAAAGAAATGATATTTACAACTTCTTTGCT
This sequence comes from Rhodnius prolixus, assembly GCF_049639745.1. NCBI lineage: Eukaryota > Metazoa > Arthropoda > Insecta > Hemiptera > Reduviidae > Rhodnius > Rhodnius prolixus. Next base: position 23,233,367 of record NW_027411592.1, read on the forward strand.
CCGAAGTCCACCACTTCTCAGTTTCCACCACCACCACTTCTCAGTATCTGCTGTCCTCAAAGGAGACATTGAAGCCCACAGTGAACCTTCCCTTAGGCTTACCTTGTCGAAAGTTCTATATACTGGGTTGCTTCCAGTGAGGTGATCGATGTCTTCTTTTAAGTATTTCACCCTCGTCTTCCCATAAGAGTTGATATGCAGTTCTTCCACTTTGAAATAAAAAGTCAAGCGTTTCTCCATCTTATTTCACAAAATTCTTAAACTGAGTTCTGTTTGCAAATTACAAAAATAATCTTTATCATCAGTAAAGAATAAAATGAACCTAAATTCTCGATATCGATGAGTAGTGGAAACTTCTTAGATAAAGAGTTGAGAGAATGTATTCTTAACGTCTATGACGTGACACAAAGTGGAAGGTATTGCGCTAGACATCATGCTCCAGTAGCAAATTCATTGTGACCCCGTTTGTTAACCTTTAACTTTGCTTATTTTCTGTTATCTTGCAGTCATATAATATTAAATGAATAGAACTAGCGAAGCTGCCACTTAGTTATTAGGTGAACAGAGTAAACCTTTGCTCTAGCATCATAAACTAACTTTTTGTCTAAAACTGGTTACTCAAAGCAGCCCTGTGGAATACATTCTTCTTCTTTAAACTCCTTTGTTGGAGGCGGATGATTCATCAATTTGTCTCAGTCAATTCAATGATATTAGCAAGTCAATGTTTTCATAAAGAAATGGGACTTTATAGAAGAATGGTTTCTAATATTGGTGTGTACTATAATTTCTAAAAATTTGTGTTCTAGTTGGAAGACTGAGCGACAATAAATTTGATTCTCTTAAACTGAGTTCTGTTTGCAAATTACAAAAATAATCTTTATCATAAGTAAAGAATAAAATGAACCTAAATTCTCGATTTTATCTGTAATATTAAGTGGCATTCTTTAAAGATCTTGGGGGCCAACAATTTTCCAGACCATTAACGATTGATGAAAAATATAATGCGTGTTTGAGTTTTCCTCAATAAAGTTTTATTATTCGTCACGAATATGAATCACAATTAATTTTTTTATTAAACAACAATATTATGTAGGACTCTGATTTTAATTTAAAGGCACTACATTTATCATACGTATTTTCATCTCAGGTCTCAGGTATCCTTCGAGAGCTACAGCTTCTACTTTTGCGGATATTCCGCAGCCCAAACGCTCACGTGATCTTGATTCTAAAGCGTAAGTACCCTCTCGACTAAACTCAGCAGCAGTCTTTCCTTTACTTGCCGCTTACAAAACTTTAGGTCTGGACATCTAATTCGTCTACTTCGTTCCTCACATCCTCTACTTTATCTTTGTTATATTTCTCTTCTATCATAGATCCTGCACTTTCAGTTTTCTCTAGATGCAGTACCACAATACATAGATAAGTTTGCGGCCCTCGCATCTTGGAGCCTTCGTTTTATAGTAAGTAAGCAAGAGGCATCATAAAAAGACTTGGTAGTAAGCAGCATTTACAAAAACAGATCAGCAAATAATGCTTAAGATAAAGAAAAATTCACGGCATTAAAAAATATTTTCAGCATTTAACAAATTTTCCTTGAATTATTACCGAAATCAAGCCTTTTAACTGTAAAAAGAAAGACACAGAAATAAAAAGGGAGATCTTTAGAATAATAGATTTTAATACTAGGCAATTTAATACTGCAATCTCTTGCAGAACTCAAAATAAAAAATTCCTACATTTATTAATTAAAATATTTTATGACTAGCAGAGTAATAAACCAGTGAACAGTCTTATCCACAGCGCATGAATTGTTCAGAAACATTGGTAATTGAAAGCGATTTCAATGAAGAAATCCACATTATTATCACAGGGAAGATAAGGATGAGAGTACAATTAAAGGAAATCCAAAAAGTTACATCTGGCTGCAGATTTATGTATATACAAATGTGTAATGTTAGTAACAAGCAATTTTCTTGTTTTATTTTATTTTAATTAACAAATCACAAGTGTACACTCAAAACGAAAAAATCTCGACTTGTCTCAAGGTCTTTGATACCTAGCGTTCTGTAAATGAATGTATTATATATTACGATTGTCGGACAGGTAAAGTAATTCAAGCAAATAAAAATAAAGGAAATACTACTTTATGAGTACAGATACTGGACTGGTATTAGGCGACCATCTGCAATAAATTAACTATTGGAATCATGAACTTAATATCATAAATTTTATTGCCGGACTTAAAATTGTACGAGTAGTGTTAAAAAAAATAAATAAAATAAAAAAATAAAGGTCAAATAAATAATATAGGTTTTTCATTTTATTTTATCTAACATTAGGCCTATTAAAGTAGTATAGCACATAGTGTGTGGCACGTTTGCGATCAGTTCAAAATTAAATAAACTATAAAAAGTTCATGTTTGGTTGTGCTTATATCCAAGAGTGAAACTGGCAGCAATAACTTTAACAAACTGCTAGCTTGGCTAGACTCCGCCAGCGCTGGTAGGATTTGGCAAATTTTAATTATAACAAATCAAAATTATTATTCTCGGAGGAAGGTGTTAGTTTTATACATGTATATATGATATAATATATTCTGTAAGTAATTGATTATACTTGTATAATAAATAATGGGGTTAGTGTACGTTCGATGTTTGGAAATATCACCTCCAAACAAAGGAAATATATCATAATTTCAAGGTGCTTTGAGATTTATTGTTTACAATTGAAGACCTTCGTGTTGGGAAACAAAAATTATTGTTACTTTCTCTCAGGGAAGTGTTATGTATGAATTTAATTAATTTTCGTCACAAAGATCTCTGTCAAATTTCAAAATTTTAATGTATTGTTTTATCGGTGGAGAGCGATCTGTTCACTAAAAAGAAACGGCCATATTTAGATGTCCTTTCTACCATTTGTTGAAGTTTATTTCTTGTAAATTCACTTTTTCTTTTTACTTAAAAAAAAAAAATACAAAATAAGAAGTTGCTTTTTTAAAAACAATGGTAATGTACGGTGGTGAATCAATTCATTCCAAACTCTAAATGTAGTAGAGGATACTTTTAAAACAATAAACCTTTGTGAAGACGTAGTTACTACATCAGTAACAAATAGCTAATTCCTGTACGAAATAGTTACATAGCAATGGTTTTGATTCGCCGCTACTTCGCATGGAAAGTAATAATAATGAAACTGTATGTGTATGCAATTTACAAAATCAGCTTTAGTTGTGGCCGCTGCATTGCATTTTCGTTTAATACCCTTTCAACTATTTCTATACCATTTCATTGCTGAATAAGTGCATTCAATAATCTGGAAAGTGAAGTATACTAAAATTTGAACTTAAACTAAATCTTAAAGAATAGAAATCATACAAACATTTTTGCGCTTTACTCCTTTACTTTTTTAATTAATTTTAATTTTTTTCAAGTTCACATCATAAAAAAAGCCTCAAACGAAAATAAAAAATTAGCTATAAACAGAGATAAACAACCCAAGTACGTTTTTTTTATAGCACACGTTTAGAAATTTACTGACCCATCAAGGTGATTAAAATGTACATTAAAATAGTTATTTCAGTAACAAAATTCTTTAATAAAAGCTAATTGTGATTCTTCTTGTGATTATATGCTGCACAAATTCTTTGCTACAAGATTTCAGTTAAAATTACAAAGTTAGAATTAAGCGGCGACAATTTTTTTAAAACATTTAATAACAAACTATACATTAACCAAGGTATTTTAGAAAATCCAGCAAAAAGGTGATGCGATATATTGATGATTAGACGAGGAGATGATGAGGAAGAAATAAGAAGAGAAGGCCAATGAGCAACAGACAACGGAAACAAAGAAGTATTTACTCTTTAAAAGAAGTGATTAAAATTTATGGTCACTACATCTGTTTGAATACAAAATATACTGTTTAAGAAATAGTACTCACTACGTATATATCACTAACATAATGCAATAATTGTTCCTTCATGCTCTCTTACCCATATTAATGACTGCCTCCTTTAATACTCGCCACAATCTAAATTATTAATAGCAAAGTGCGTTGATTCTTAAATTTTGCAACTATTTTTATTGGATATCTTAAGATGAGAGTCGAAGAGTAAGATTCGATTACTCTTTCAGAAAAAAAGTAAAAAGAATTGCAAAGAACCATGTGTTTCGAAAAATGAAGAAATTCGCAGTAAACGGGGCCTTAAATCATTAGAGTAGATGAAGGTAAACCTTAGTTAATGATGCAGCTGTAAGCTAAGTTGCAGTATCTAAAATGAATTAATGGGTTTTTCATAACTGCTTCAACTAAAAGACAATTGCAATTTTACATTGATCATAGTTTTATCGCAGAGTATACAAAGCTAAAATAGAAAGCTTCTACAACTTCCAAGTCTCCAAGAGCTAAAACTGGTAGCTTCGTGCATCCTACTTAGGACGTCTCTTGGCTTACTTATAAACTCTATAAACTTCGCGAAAGAGTAGGAATGATTATAATGCAATTGGAAAGCATCAATGCTTTTCCTATCTCTATGTTATTCTCCCTGAATCTATGAAGTGGGCCTTCCATTATTTTTTCCGACCCTCTAAAGAGTTAGTAGATTGTAGTAGCATTTCTGGCTGCATTACGCTCAAGATTCAAGGTAACGGTTAGTTGTCTTCTTCCACAAATACTAGCGTTTAGGCAAAGCTATTCGGCGTATTAAGACCTTGTAACGTTAAAACATTTGAGGCATTATTTGTAAAACAAAGAGATAATGGAGAAGCCAAGTTACTCGCCTCCTTTAAACAGCTCTTGGAAGAGAATTATCACATTTCTCTTCCTAATCTCCATTACATAGCAAGAAAGTTAGAGAACGGCATTCATTAAAAAAGGAATCTAAAATAACCGAGCGTTTCGTTCTTGGCCGTTGAGTTCTTGAAGGTACGTTTTTAAGTAAAACTTAGATCTGGTGTCACACAGTTACCGATTGAAATCAGACTTTTATTTTACTTTTTTGATAAATGTTTACTCAACACATTATTATATTTGACCTTACTGAGCCTTTCATTGTTCTGTTAAATTGTTTAAACATGTACCGTCTTTATAACTAAAGTTAAGCACTTATGAATTTCACTAACATTACTATTAAAAGAAGATATTGTAACCGTGTAAAAAACTTTTATACTTCAAGGAAGTCGTGTGCGGGCTTACACCAGATTGTTTTTCTTGTCTAGAGCGGAATACTTTTACCCTACCAGAGTCAGAGATTTGGATCATTCTCTTCATATGTAGCCCGAAAAATTTGAATCCACCAACTGTCAACTGCGTATTAACATTTGAAAACAGAGATTTCTGGTGAATATAACAATAGTTCTGGTTTCAGAAATCAACATCAGTCACTTTTAATTCCAACGCAAAAGTAATTCCGGTAGTTTCTAAAACATGGAAAGTAAAACAAGGTTCGCTCGCACCGAAGTCTTCATTAAATAGATATTTGCATCAGATCTTCAATATTTGTTGAACAGAATTAATAAGCAATAGGGGATAGAGTCCTTGAGCGATCAAAACCACGTACAACTCCTAATAGAGCATTGAAATTGAATATCAAAGGAATTTGGGGGGGCTGAGGCACATTTTAAGGTACCACGAAAGGCTTACAGACAAAAAAGTTACTAGATAAAGAACTTAATCCCTGGGCCTTAATTGGAGAAGCTTCATAGAATAGAAACGAAACAGTGGGGTAAATCCTGGAATGTATTAAAACAATCTTGCAAAGGTTGAATTGCTCTCTCTCTGCCCCATTCTGTAAAAGAAGCAACAGGATCCATCAACAAGAAGTAGTGACTGCAATACTTCCACTTGCATTTAAGAGGAATCCAAGTTCGTATCGGCGAAGTTCCCCTTAAAACTGATCAGCCAACCAGAGAGAACCAGTGCCATAATATTATTTGCTGCAATTCACTGATCCATGTTTATTAGCTTGACTGGCCAACCGATAGTTAAATCTATTTAACTGATCAAACGAATCTTTATATTCGAATAGAAGTTTTAACTATCGATGAAGTAGCTTATGCTTTTACGATCAAAGCAAAGTGGAATATTGATTGAAACTTAAACTTTCTTGCCAAAGGCAAAAATATAATAATATTTTCATAAAATGGAAATCAGAAATATTTTAAAAACATATACATGATCAAACCACAATTGTTAGCTCAGTATTTCTGTTTATACAATGAAATGTAGTCTAATGACATTAACATTGAATGTTCCAAGAACATTTATTCTACCATCAATCCATCATCCTCTCATTATTTCTTTTGAATATACAAACAAAAGAGATCAAAATTATCTAATGTCTCAAAAGTAAGGATCATTTCCACTTTATTTTCTTCAATAGAAATTTAAAAAATGGTTTCATAAATTTTGGACGGGCGATTACCCCATCTTTAACTGTGCTTGAGTTACATAAGTTCTTTTAAATTGTCTACATGACCCGTGACTTGAAAGTCAAAAAGTTCACAACTTTTTCACCCCTGTTTAAAATAAAGTTTTTTTATCGTCAACATCCCAGGTGATTGGCCCATTACCAGGCAGTAAACTGAAGATGCTCCTAGGAAGAGAAAATATAGGGCCGTCAGCTGGATTCGAACCCGGGATCTTCGTTGGGGTATCCAGTGCACTAACCATGTAGCCGATCCTATCTATATTGTCTGTATAAAAGAGGAATTCCATACACTCTAGACCAAAATTCTTACATTGATTTTATTTTCGTCGCCGTTGATTGAATCAACCACGCTGTTGATTATTCCTATCTCTTGAGCTTTCTAGAAAGATTAGAAATCTGTGTTTTATGAAACGCTACTCATCCTGTAATGAGTAAACCATATTTATGAGTTGGGAATGTAAGAAAGACATTCGAGTCTGATTAGATGCAAACTGAGAATGGCTGCTTATTAGAGATTCTCTTTAATTACCGATCATTACCTAAAAATAGAGCAAATCCTTTTTGTGTTATTAATCTTTAATAACGTTTGAATTATTACGTTCTTTTTAATAAAAATTTTCACCTCACACTGCCTCACTGGATCCAAAAATGTTTTATAGCTAAATAAACTCACGTCGTAACATTGTCGAGAAGTGAAAAGTTAAAAAAAAAACTCTACCGCTGACAGTCATCTTGATCTCTTAATCTCGATACAGTTCCACTAACATATTTCTCTTTGTGCCGACATCATCACAAACTAAGGCAGGAGAGAGCAGAAAATATTGGTTTACCTCCTAAAGCGCGTAACAAAAAAAAAAATCCTTCAATTTCCCAAGTATATTTGGTTTTTCAAGTTATTTGAGATTTTTCATGATGAATTCTATAAACTTTTTTTCGTAATTTTGTTTGTAAACATTTAAAATAGAAGCCCAATCCAATTTATCAATTTAACATCTTAGTCGGCAAATTATAAATACTTTGAAATAATGTTTTATTGCTTTATACGCATATTTCAATTCAGTAGATGCTGGACACATTGGATTTTAAGTTCCTGCAGTAAGGCATTCTTATTAGAAGGGAGAAGTTTGAAGGGACGGAATTATTTGTCACATGTACGGCTCTAAAAAGGAGAAAGGCTTGTATGCCGAAGAAATGGGGTTAAACAGATTTAACACTTCAGCGAATCTACGTAAAACAGTCGTAGCCTTTTATAGTTTATAATCTTATAAAAAGTAAGCCGGTTTTAAAGCCGATGGTCCCATCAACTCGCTTCAAGATCATGTAGGACGGCTTTCTCTTCTGCCTACTTTAGAGATCTTCCTCTGTTTCATTTACGAAAGAAGCTCTTTCTCGGCACTAACCAAGGCCTTATGACTCAAGGTTATAACAATTAATCATCATTTTTTTAAACGATGGAACTTTGCGAAGCAGAAGACTTAATCAAGCAATTTTTAAAACAGTTTCGAAGCTGGCTTCTATTAAAAAAGCAACTATGATGCTAAAAAGGCTCACTATATACCAAATTTCTTAATAAATTTAGTGAGTATTGTATTGTAATATTAATTTGACACTTGGAGTAACATTCAAACCTAATAAAGTTGTTTTTTCATTGTAATAAATATATAAATTAATTATATGTAAAAATAAATAGATTAAATAAAAACCTCAGAAAACATGATGAGCGAGAACAAAGTTTGCACTGCATTGTACACCACCAGAACTGAATTTAATTTGAAAGGTTTTCTATTCTCCATCAACTTCGGACCGAGAAACATTACAAAGTAAAGATATATGGCTACCATAAGCACTGTAGGAAACGGGCTCTCCAATAACGGCCAATTTTCCACTCGAGGATCTGGAATATAGGTTAGCAGAGTTTCAATTTTATTTTTAATTACAATGTGAGTAAAAAAATTAACTTCAAAGATTAAAAAATAAATAAACAAAAATCTCTAAACTTAACCTTATGGAGTGTTGAATGACATGTTATGAGATAGAACTGGGTCTCAAATGGACAGATCAAAATTATTAGCAGAGAGCTGATGATTTAAAATGATTCTTTTCTTTTTTGTAAAAATGATTTTGGGAAACTTTGCCTAAAGGGTTGTCTAACAGGATCTAAATCGATTTGGGCATCGAACGTTAACCTTTCAGAAGTTCAAAATTCAGTTAATGAGTCAAACTAAACTAATCGCCAAAATTCTCAGACGATCCTAACGCCCGACTCAAACCAGCAGTTATCAGTACAAGACTTGGAATTAAATTGATAAAAGATGGGGTAACAATCGATACAGCCATACAGTGGTGCTACTGATACTGGTGGATTCGATTCTTACCTTGTACTTGGGTTTCGTTTGACGTTGAACATATAGAAATTTAAATCAAATTATATTTATTATACGCCTCCTCCCACGATACCTGATTGATTGGTAGTTGGAAGCAAAACCCGCCTGAACAACAGCTCATAGATTTAGATCCATATGAGACTCATTTTATTCGAGGAATGAAAAAAACCAGACAGTTAATTTCGGTAATCAATATTGAAGAACAGTTTTCTTGATTTAAAATGGAAACTAGAGGAAGAGTAATATGAAAAATTTAAGCGAATTAAGTGTCAGGGAAAACTGCAGTTGAAAGATTTCAGAAAAGAAGTTTTCCATCTGACAAAAACATCCTAACATAGTTAATGTCGTAACCAAGAATCAGTCACGTCTTCTTATATGTTAAAACTTCACAAAGCTTTGACTCCTGGAAGTTGATAACTGAGGAATTTATTGGGAAGTAAGCAGAATTGCTGGGCAAAGTTCAGCCAGGCTGTTTGGCAGAGTCTGATCAGCTTGGAAATATGTTAAGAATGGATTAGCAAAGATTAGTTGAATCAAGAATGGATCCTGTAGGAATGAAGAAATAGAGACAGAAATTCAGAGTCTCAACACCTCAAAGTACGAAGTCATCAACGTAGGGAATACTTATAATTGGAAATTCTAAGAATAGAGAACAGATAGGAGGGAAATAATAAACCACAATGTGTGTTTAAACACCATTTTTAACTAGTTGAACTCATTGTAAAACGAAAATGATGGATAATTAGAAAAATGCGCTTAATAGGCTCCATATCACAGAAACTATAGCGTCATCTTCTTTCTGCCATTTTTATGATGAAAGAGATAAGCTTCGTGTTTCCTTTGTGTTTCACAATCGACCCATTGATCCTAAGTTTACTAAGTTTTGAGAAAAACGTTCGAACAAGCTACAAGAAATGAGCAACTAACATCTAGTTCGGGTAAATTTGTTGTTCAAATTATTTAACTTTGGACTAACCCCTTAGTTTTAGATCAGATCTAAATGCAATTCAAAACTTAAAAATTGGAGTAGATGGAGTCGCTTTTCTCTTCAAACATTAAACTCCAAGAAAATAAAAATTAACAAATATTCTTGAAGAAGTTATGAAATCCTAAGGTTTCATCTTTGCCCTGTTATTGAATGATTAGATTAGATCTGCGGCAGTTTGGGATAAATTTAGCAGTAATAGCGACTTAAAGATATTGTAGTTGCTTACGATGAGAAGCTTTCAACACTAGAATGTGCATGATTGAACAATTCATGTCTTACTTTATTACGTAATTTGGCTGAAGCTAGCCAAACAGGTGAGACTGATAAAAAACTTAATGAACTTAATTAAACTCATAGAAATAATACTGAAATGAAATAATGCCTTACCACTGACGCTGTCCACCAGGTAGGTATACTCTTCTAGAGCCATCCTGACTAATCCGGCGGCCATTCCTCCGGTGGTGGTGTCTGCAGCAACAAATTAAAAAATACTTGTGAAATATTTGTAGGGATATTGTTTCATAAAGAGTTTTTAATTATAGAACAATATAAACTGAAGATCCACAACCGAAAAATAAAACACTGTCTTCATTGTGTTTACAAATAAAATATTTTATTAATCTTAATACTGTAATACACGCCTTGTTCCCACTCTTATTAGCCTCCTTAAAATATCCATGTAATGTGAACTTTCTTCATGTGTGACTTAATAATTTGTAATAATTCATCTTTAACTCAATAATTTTTTATACATTAATTTATTCGAAAAACAGCTCTACGCCTGCTCTGTGTGAAACCAAATCAGAAGATGACGTTGAACAGACAGCATTTTTCCCGATGTTAGTTTCAAAAAATTAATAAGATCTTCGAAATACGCGGACTACAAAGCTAATTGACTGTTGAGGTTTTGGGTTTAAAAACCTGGTCGTAATCTTGAATTTAAGTATTCGGTTAAGCAGACATATCAATCCATCCTGAAACTGTCCTAACTTATGCAGATGATACCGCTATACTTTCTTCTCACATTGATCCAGTAACTTCACACAGAAACCTTCAAACTCATCTCTTTTCTCTTGAGGAATGGTTTAAAAAATGGAAAATCAAGTTAAATGAAACAAAATCTCAAAATATTACTTTCACTCTCCGCCGCATCACTCTTCCTCCGATCTTCTATGACCCAATTCCAATTCCTCCTGCCAATGTTGTCCGTTATCTTGGGCTTTATTCAGACAAAAGACTGACTTGGAACCCGCACACACGACTTAAACGAACTGAAGTTTACAGGCGTTATCGACTACTTAAAAGACTGCTAGACCAACGTTCAAAACTTTCACTATTCTATACTAAAACCCGCCTGGTCGTACGGTATTTATTTGAGGGGTTCAACGAAGCGCTCCAATCTCTTCAGTCTAAAATTCTCCGCACTATCGTTAACGCTCCAATTTACGTTTCAAATCTAACTATCCACACAGACCTGGAAATTCCGTTTGTAGGTCCAGGTTGCACGAACTTGCTATAAAAGTTTACATCAGAACTTGCACTCTCATTCTACCAATCCTCTTGTTCGCCATTTATCACCTCATCACCTTCCAGTTTATCCTCCCAAACGATTAAAACGCCAAAGGCCTCGCGATTTTCTCTCTTCTGAGGAGAGTAGCTAATCCTAGAGACGACTTAGGGAGTGTTATCACTGGGTAACTTCTCCCCTCAATTAGTGAGTTTGTAGTGGTGTCAGTTATTGTCATTGTTACTTATGGCGTATCTAGCGCTGGTGTAACTTAACAAATAAATTTTAAAAAAAGTATACGGTATAAAACATAAATTTATTGCGAAGTATGACGGCCATCCGCCTTCGTTAAATTTAAAGCCTGTCTGAATTAGTAAGCATTACTTTTTGTCTAAAAAAAAAAAGTTAGTTTAAGTCGGCCTCATGTAACCTTGAGGTTTGACTAGGTATCTGTCTGCTGAGTCAAGTTCAACCAAAATTGCTGGATAGTCTAGAAACACCTGGGTGCTGCCTTTGTGCAAAAAAAAGGTTAAAAAGGATATGTAGGCAAAAAAAAAAAAGAAAAGATGATGGAAATGAATTAGCTTCAACTCGACAGGCTGCCAGGTGAATGGTTATACTTATAATCAAAAGTGGGAAAATGCTTCTAATCAAAATTATACACCACCGTGAATACAAGTTGTGAAGTATTTTAAAGAAAATCGATGCAATCATTTTGGGGAAAAATTTCAAAAAGAGGAAAATCTATCCAGTGGTTGAGGGAATTTAAACGGTCAGGCCCCCTGATGGGGCCAATGGGAGCATCCTGCGATTTTAAATTTTTGAGAAATTTTGTTTACACATAGATCATTTTTTTAAACCACTTTTGGGGGGGGGGGATTAGGAGACCTCAAGGAACCTCAAAACGGAATATTTCTGGTGAAAACTCGAAATCTGAGATTTGATACAATTGCCATAATTCTCCTTCACCTAGTAAGAGCAATAAAAACCATAATATGTTATGTAAGGATGTAAAGAACTTCCTTGAGATAATAATAATGGTAATATTTTTACTAAAGAAAATGAACTTACGTTTTGATTTCATTAAGAGCAAACGTAAACTGCTTTTCCCATTAAAGACATAAAATTACTAATTATTCTGACATAATATACACATAAGTATATATATTATTTTGGTAATTTGAAAATTGGCAATTGATATTTAATTCATCGGGACCAATAAGTACAGAAACAGCGTACATACAGGGTGTTCAGCATAAGACTACCGTAACTTCGGGAAGCGATTCTGGGCATCATTTGCAACAAAAAATTCCATAAAAACTATGGCTCGATTCTGCTCCGTTTTATAGATATTTTTCAAGATATTACTACTTTTTAGCAAACAGTTGTCTATATTTCTCAAACTATTATAGCTAAAGCAATTTCAATAAGCTCATTAGAAAGAAGGTTAAATTTCCTTTTAAATAAGCTAATTTATATTTCAAAATAATAATATCAAGTATTTCACTTTGTGGCCCAAACATAAGAAATAGCAAGTTTCTAATTTTTTCCAAAAACTTTTGACTTCATTTTTCTCAAAAATATTATATAAGTATAAAATGTGCACTACTCATGAAAGAACGTCTACATACAAACACCTTTCGAAAGGTATACCATGAATTGTGGTTATTTTAAAAATTGATGCAGAAATTTCTTATTAATTGCAAAAAATAGGCGTCAAAACAGTGTCGGCATTATGAAAGGAATTCACCTATCATAAGAATCTAATTGATCAGAAACATCAAATCCAGTACCATTTGTACAATCCAGTGTAATTTAATAATTTATTTATTCAAGAACTATATTCAAAAATATAAAATTAACATTATAAATAATAAAATAAAATAAAAAGAAGAAAATGGTGTATGATCTTAAATGAGGTTTAGGTACCAATTTCGAAAGAAAGGATTTTCGTTTAACGAGTTTAGGACTGTGTGCTATTCTTTAGTTAATTAAAAAAATATGCTAAATATACGAATAAAACAGATTTTCTGGAGCTACAAAATAAACTTCTGGAATAGAACAAAAATAACTTTTTTTGTTGCAAATGTTGCCCAGAATCGCCTCCCGAAGTAACAGTCTGAACACCCTTTAGAGTCTGTAGATTGGTAATAATATCTGTTTATAAGTAATCTTATTGGATAATGTGGAAAGACCCTTGTGGTCATCAGGTTGAAGAAGTTACCATGGTTTGATATTGAATCAGCCGGTATCAGTGTTAGATGAAAAGAATCCGTGAGATGTTATTATGTATATTTAAGGCTGTGTAACAGCTTGCAACATCGATGAGGCGATTAGTACTCTCACCTCACGGATACACAAGGAGACAAGATAGATTCGTGACATTGGGTGCCTCGCTTGAAAATGAAAGAAATTCCGGAGGAGGTGTCAAGGACGGAAGTTGATAAATAATAATAATAAACTTCTGACTGAAAATAAATTGAAAATCTTGTACACTAAATTAAAATGGCGTTTCCTCTTTTCAGCAATGAGCCAATGAGATAATGAAATGAACTGGAAGATACAGTGATATCTGTTGGTTCATCTACGAATGAAAAGTAGTTTATGAGGAGAAGAAGAAGAAGCATTTGCATTTCTTACAACTGTTGCCAGGATATTACAACATCATCAACTATTCTGTGATGAAATAAAATGCTCATTAAAAAAAGAAAAACAAAAAAACGCATTCCTTAGAGAGTGGAAATCTTCATTTATTTCACTTTTCTTTTTCATTTAATTTGAGAAGTGATCCGCCTTCAAAGTGGGCTCCATTGGCCTTAATCGTTGCGATTTCCTTCTAGGTGAACTTATCCAATAAACTTAGCTTTCCTTATCCGGGAATTTAAGTTTTAATAAGTTTTATTTTTCAATGTTTAAATTAAAGCTCTTTCTGTTTCAATAGTTTTATCTTAATTTAAATTACTAGTAGACGGAGTGCTCCATGCCGTTCGTTAACTTTTTAGTAATCGGAATTCATTATGTTGAATTTATGTTCTATCAAATAAATGAATAAAATAATTAAAAATAAAAATAAATAGGGCAGATAGTTTTGGGAAAATCCGTTCCGTCGATCCGCCCTCATCAACTACTCAGTTTCTCTATTTCACCAATCTTTCTGTTTTTCTTTTTTTTAAAGGGTGATTTTATTCTCTAAAAGACAGCATATGAGCTTTCCATCAAAATCTTTTCTTGCTGCATTTAGCCCATCGCGTTGCAAGCTGTCAATACTACAGATCGACTGCACTTCATCATTTTTTTAATTGACCTTTCTCAAGAATAAACTTGAACAAATCAGTTAATCAGTTATATATTGGGACAGAGATGTTCAAATGCAGATGGAGTAACACAAAACTAAACACCAATGTCGCCAAATATTTAAACTTCAGATTTTCTTTACAGAAATACAAAACATTTAATTCTCTAAAAACTTGTACAACAGCGCCATTTATAACTTGAAATATTTTGGCGCGCAGAAATAACTTCATCAATTTCGCACTATCAAATAACTGATGATAATTACTAGAAGGAGTAAAGAGATATTTTAAAACAGCGTTCGTTATAATAGCCTTTACAAAAAAAGTTTTCTTTCAAATGCGACGTTTCCCTTCACGATATATTTTCCGTCATCAATCAAATTCTACTGGGCTCTTAGATTTCCTTGTAGAAAATACTTTTGAGCAATAGTATTTTCAATTAGCAATCCATTCACAATCCAATCCAATCCATTCACATTAAGTCGGAACAAGTCAATAAAACCATCTGAAAATCACGCCTTTCCACGAGAACGTTTATTGAAGAAGGAGGAGCAAAATAGAAAAATATCAAAACCTCTCTTTCGTACTAAAGAAATCTACAGCCTGGAAATGGCCATGGCATGTCCGATGTCCAACCATCATAAATATAATAAGTTGAGTGCTCTATAGGTGTACTAGAACAGCACAAATCCGATCTTAGTAACAATGTGGTTAGAAATTTTGCTTGACATTACTTGTAAAATTTTATAAAATACTTGTTTTTCCAGAAACAGTGTATAATAATAATAATTATTATTCTCAATTTTATTCCCCGATATTTTGCAAAAGTACTAGTAACTTAAAATATTTTTAAATACAAAATTTATTAATTAACTAACTCATGATTCATGTGACATATTTTATGTAAATTGCAAATATTTCATAAGAGCTACTACTATTACCAGCTGTTGTGGGAATTGAACATAATGTGAACACAATATGATTTTACTGTATTTACATTACAAAGTATTATTTATGTATTGAATATGTTATAATAGATCTGGATACTGTATAAATCTAGAGACAAAGCAATTACTTGAGAAAGTTTTGCTAATAAAAACAAAATATATATAGCATGTGTGAAATGTGAAATTATTCTCTGTTGTTATGTATAATATTGACGGCAATAAGTAGCAGTAAACACAAGAGTGCACTTAATTACAAACCAATAGAAAGATATTAAACAATAGAAATATATTTCTAAAAATATTAGCACGCAGTATTTACACATTCAAAATTGTAAAGTGTTGCTGTCTAGTGGCAGCTTTAGTAAAGTGGACTATTTTAGCCTATTTTTTCTCTTATAGGGTTTAACGTCCAGCTACTAATTAGGTGTCGTGGACAGTGGCAGAAGCTCATACTTTACTATAAACAATTTTTTCTAACAAATAAAAAGTAGTCATACGCGGGATTCGAACTGGAGATCTCCTTCTTACAAAACCACTCTCATGACCACTAGACTTACACCAACCCCACATTAGCAAAGTAACGTGCAACCAATGGGGTATGAACTTCATGTAACTATTTGAATTGCATTTTCAGTGATATACTCCGGTTGTTTTCCAGTATAGAGTAATCCGAATAGTAAGAGTTCAACCCTGCTAGTTGCCATTGTTCAATATTTACAATAATTATACATGCATTCTAAACTACTAATGCTGATGTTATCATTCAGTAAGTCCACAGATATTGAACACAATCTCCAAGAAATTAATTATAAAAAGAGAGAGATAGATTCTTTTCGACTGATCTAGACCTTCAGAACAGCTACAGACACTACAGTAAGATGACAAACTATTCAACAATGAAGTATTTTTAGCAGTAGTGATTCAGCTGTGAAGGAAGTAATAACTTAAACAGCAGGTGTTGCGGGTCGTAAAACGTCTTCAGACGTGACATGTATTATGATGTCATGTCACTTAATTGTCTTCATATAGGTCAGTCCGAACAACTAATAAGGTACTTAAGCAACTTAAAAATGAACATTGACCTAGAACCACTGACTAAATCGCTAATATAAATTTTTATGCTTTCCTAGAAGCTCTTTTGCAGTTTTTATGGTTCCTTAAAGAAGTATTTGAAGGTCATAAAATTATCAAGTTCAAACTTTTCATTCTATCTAGTGTTTTTCCTGGAGCTGAATAAGTAGGAAGTAACTAACCTAAAAAGAATCATCCAACACAGTTTTCTGTAAGTCAACCAACCAGCATAGCCACGCCCTGAAGAAGGCAATATATTTGTCGAAACGTTGGCAAAAAGACGAGTTGTTGTTTTATTTGGACTGATTCCTCGCAAATTTGAATCCTTAATATATTTTTACGGTCACTAAAACCAGTATACAAGGTGATCCATTTAAAACACACCCATCGCTAATAACTTTTTAGGAAAGCGGAATTTCGAAAAACCCATAAAGTAAACTATATGGTTTTTTTTGGTCTAGTTTTCAAATTTTCCACCCATAGAAGAATATCTTGCCAGAGTGTAGGTCTAGTGGTAAAGAGCGTGGCTTTGTAAGTGGGAGATCCCCAGTTCGAATCCCGCGTATGACTACACTTTATTAAAAAAATTATTATGATTTTTTAAGTAATAAGAATGATTGCATACCCGGGATTCGAACTGGGGATCTCCCACTTACAAAGCCACACTCCTGACCACTAGACCAACACCCGCCCATCCCTGGCAAGAGATTCTTACCGTAATCATAGGTCAAGAAGTCTTGCATACTAGGTGCATTAAAATGATGTGATGGTTGCTTTTATTTGATGATAAAACAAATTTATTCTGACTCACCAACAACCATTACATTACACTACATGTTTTAAAATCTTCAATTATTATTATTTTTTACTTTGCGTCACCAAAAACATTTTTTGCAGTCAGAGGACCTCCCAAAACTTGTATTTCTGGTGGAAAATTAATATTGAAAACCGATCACGAATAGATAAAATTGTAACTTTGATCTTAAATATCTTGACTAATATTAAGTTTTTTATGTAGTTTTCATAATCATTGTCAAAACTCGTGGTCCTTTTGAAACCCTAATCAGGTTTTTTGCCGTATCCCCGCCAAAAATGAAGATACAGCATCGGGGATATAAAATTTGAAAACCCCAAAAAAATATATAGTTTACTTCGTGGGTTTTTTCGAAATTCCGCTTTCGTAAAAAGTTATTAGCGATTGGTGCGTTTTAAATGGATCACCCTATATATTCATCGTTGTTGTAGGAATTAACTAACGTCTATTTTCTGAGCAATGTCCACCATGTCTCCTTATCTCTAAGCTCAATACACTCACTTAGGCTCCATAGATTCATTTTTCATTCATACGTTGTATTTTGCTTGGACAGGTCAGGACATGTAATTAATATGCTGATTTCGCGATAACCATTCGAATGGTTTATCAGCTTTTTCGGCATAAACCAATGAAAGTTATTTGGAGATCACTAACGACTGACTGTCTCTTCAAATCAATTGCAAATCTAAAGTCTGATTTGTCCTCAGATTTCTCTGATATTTTAATTAGTGGGTCACAGGTTGGCCACCCCTGCCTTAAAGCATTAAACGCAGGCCACTGATTTTTCTACTCTCACATTCAATACTAATAATGCACGCCTCCAAATAACACCTGCAATAGGTGAGCTTTGGCTATCTTAGCCAACCAGTAAATTACTCTTGGACTCAGTTTCCACGTTTTTAATTACTCTTCTGATACTGCCAGTAAGTTTTAACTATGTGGGCCTTTTCGCTTAACCCATGAACCCATTTCTTTTCCTCATTGAGCAAGACGATACTTTACTTACTTCACTAGCTCCAGGGAAATCGCTAAAATTGAAGGAGCCCTAAAACCCTCCGTTTCCATCAGCCTAGTAAAGAGCACAAGGGAACGTTTCTCTGTAGTAATGAGGCCAGCCAATACTTGTTAGTTTGTTTATTATACCTAAAGAAGTAACTCTATCATCTTGTTGTTGTCTATTTCTTCTCCTTCTGCAATTTTTATTGCATTTTATTATCCTACAGTCAGTAGAATCTCGTTTCACTTGCTAAACGATAGCGTATTCCCACTAGAGAAGTCCTAATAAATCCTAATTAATCAAGCTCTTTAATGTAAGAATTGCCATCGTTCCTCCAGCTTTTCGAAGTCACCTCAGAGATTTTTCGTCTTCCGCCACTTCTTCTTCATCATTAATTCTACCGTTCTTTTCATTGATCTCTTTCTATAAAGTAATCTCTGTTTCTGCTTTTAGAAAAACAAAAAAAAAATTTATACGTACAATAGATAAACACCTATAGTAATTCTGTCTGTAGGTATAAAAGTAAGTAAAGTAATTGCCTATTTTTTCAGACGGGCTTTACGTCCAGCTACCAATTAGGTGTAGTAGACGGAGGCGACTAACAAACATACTTTACTGTAAATTTCTTTACCTTAAAATAAAATCCAAGGCCTATAGACCGGGAATCGAACCCAGTACCACAATGCACATTAGCTTTGCAGGTCTCCTGTTTGTGGATATATGCCAACAATAATTTAGATTGTAGAAGAATATAGCTTGTATGGATAATTCACTAATGCTGTTTAAAAATATTAGTTTGTTAATAATAATTTTGTACATCAGGTTTTATCTCTGATCATTTGTATAAATTCAACTGTATCTTTTTAATATTTTGTATAATTAATCATGACTGTCTAAAACATTTTTTAAATGTAAATCGTGTTAAATGCCGGCGAATTGGTGTCAGCATTTGACATCCATCGGATGTAAATGTGGTAATTTTGTTCATTTGTTGTTTTCAGGTAAAATAGACATCAATTTACTTTTTCTCTCAAAAGTGTGAGGACTTTTCTTCCATATGTCAATTGAAATCTTTAAATATCGTCAACAACTTTTTTTCTTGTATAATTTCTTTATTTTATATTTTCAATGGCATTTTACTCCTGTTTAAGCTTTAGAACTGCTGTCCTCTCCTGGACGAGAGATTGAAATAATTTCTCTTAAGTCCTCCTTGCGACAGATAAAATTTCTTTCTGAAGACGCTGTCTCTTTCGTTATAATTCTCTATGACTTTCAGAGAGTCTCCTCTGGGTAAAATGAATTCATTTCAAATATATAAAGTATAAAAAAAAAAAAATCAATCGATAAATATCGCATTTAATAAAATGTTAAATGTCACCAAAACAAACAGATGACCGCTATTGTCAAAGAAATAAATAACCTCCGTTGTCTGAACGCATTATTCCGGAAGATAGCCTCCGTTATTCCAAAAGTTTAAAAGTAATCTTGAAAGATGGAATTGATATTAGAATGGAACGGTGCAAATAAGCTTTGTTCCTTGAGATACTAAAATGAGCCTATTTGACAGCAGAGTGAGGTACATATCCGGAAGTATTTAGGACGAATGATAGTTGTTTTGAGAAGAATTTCAAGGGGATCAGTAGAAATGACTGGGTTCAAGAAGGAGGATTAACGGTGGGTATCAAATTATCTAAACAGTTTTTGATGATAGTTTCCTAAAGGATAGTTTCAAACATTATCATTTTGTTACTCATATTGAGATTTGAATTTGATTATTAGATCAGTAATCGGAAAAAGTTTATTTTATTGATTCTACCCAACCGTATTTTCTTCTGTACTTCGTTAATCTACATAGTCTTTTCTAAAAACTTACAGTCAGTTAAATTAGATAATTAACTTGCTGGTTCAAACAAAGATTCGTTGATTTTTAAGTTTATAAGATACAAAATTTGATCCTTCATTTTTTAAAAAAATTTGTTGCAATAACGAAAAATCCCAACTTTTACTGTGACCTGTTTGATAAGTTTCAGCAGCCCCAACAACCAATAAGGAGAAAAAGGTGTCAGAAATAATGGCTGAACCTCGTCACCTTTGGATTTCCCAATAAATAAGCAATGCTCTTTAACAAATAATATGCTTTTGATATCTACTAATAGTAGAAGATGCAGTGCCATAAACGACGAGAGAAATAATCAATTAGAGTTGCCCTTGATGCTTGAACTTGGCTCTAAATGAATAAAGATAAAAATAAGTATAAGTAGCGAGTAAGAAATGTGAAGTCACCAAGCTGTAATTTTAAACATTGATTAACACGAATATAATATTCAACTAAAATTGCATTATCATTAAGCATAAAAGATTTGTTTTTGAATAAGGCGTCAATATTTTAAACAATTATCAGCGTAAATCGTAGTTGCAAATACATATTTTGGTAGGATTTCCACGATATATAGCATTAAAATCTTCTTTAGTATTTTCTTTCTTGTGGAACTTTTTGTAATTAACTTCTGTAACATTTTATGACAAACTTAAAGATTTGTGCCGTCGCATCTTTTTGATAGTTCCTTCGGCATTAATAAGGACTCTAATTAATGTTCGAAGGATCTCTGTGAAGGCAGGGCAGAGTATTCTTAGATCTGTACTCTTCACATTGTTCACATCAGACCTTCCATCTGTCCTAACACAACTACCTACATTGAAGACGGTACAGCTATTTCCTGCCCTCAGTAAAATTATCTTGCATCTTACAGCATCAATTAAATTTTCTAGATCAATGGTTAAAAAAAAAGGACAATCAAAGTAAATAATCAAAAATGCCAGCTTAAAACTTTGACTTTCAGACATACAAGTTGTCCTCCGGTTTATCTAAATCAGGTTTCCTTGCGCCGACATTGTCAAATACTTAGGACTTTACATTGGTAAATTGGTGACATAGAAACCGCATACAAGACTTAAACGACAAGAACTAAAAACACATTACCAATCACTAGAGCAACAGCTTCTCAGACGTACAAAACTAGCACTGGACAACAAAGTACGGGCAACAAACGCACTGTTACAACCAATTTGGACTTAGGGACCCAAATATGGGGGTCAGCTAAGCATTCCAGAAATTACATTTGCTCCATATTATGTCTCTAACAAAACAATTTATAATTATCTTAATATTCCATTCGTCAACGACTTAATTTCATTCTCTCTAACCTAATTCTTTAGTTCAACAGATGTATTCGACGTCTGAGTAAATTTTGGTAAAACGTAAAAATCATTGGGAATTTGCATTTTGATGCCTTCTTCTAGATTGTTTTATAGACACTTTTTTATTATCTACCAACTCAACAACATGAATTGCAACATCCTTCGGTCACATTCTTTTATTTTTGTGATGAATTGAAAGTATTCATTTATTAAATGAGTTTGCAACGCAGAGTAAAACATCGAATTTCCGTCCAGATTTTCAAAAGAAGAATACACAAAATGGTTAATCTAATTGAGTCCAATTTCCTACTTATAGCAAGCATATTTATATATTCTAGATATCCGTCTTTAGTAGAATCAGTAATAGACTAAAAACATACATTTTGTCTTAAGACAGTTTTGCCTTACCACCACAATTGAGAATACAAATAAAAACCGCGATATAAGGCTAAAGCGTTGTGCTTTACGCAAAAACACATCTGATGACATAATGTAGCTACTTATTGCAACACGAACTAGCCTAACGCATTTTAGACATCGGAATTGCTAACTGTGAACAAATACCAGATAGAAATGAATCGCTAAAACTGTTTGCCTATTTGCGAAAGCGTTTACTGAGTCGGATTAACAATATTTAAAGTCTACTAGTGAACAGATATAAGTATTTAGAGACGCAGGAATGTACATAAAATAAGTAAATAGTTGTTTGCATAATGTAAACAAATATAAACAGAAATTTAAGGTTAAACTGTACTGCTTTTTGAATCCCGTAAGGGAAAGTGGACCAGCTACTTCTTTAGACAACTTTGCGTCATCCTTGAAGGGTATCCCAGCCTAATTTCTACTGATACTAACACTAACTCAGCCCTGCATTTGCAAGGGTTTAGGGTACTGCAGCAAACTCAAAAACTAATTATACTTTTTACAAATGTCGCTTAAATTCCACGTACAAACACTAAAATTTAAGGGAGTCGCAAGAGAACTTTAAATAGGATTTCACTTTGTCGCCAAATCCCCTACAATCCCTAAAATATTTGGTATCAATTCTGGAGTTTTTTCGGATTTTAAAAGTGCACTTTTTGGTGAGAGCATGAGAAAAAAAGAAGTCATTCAGAAAAGAGATCTGGCTGACCATTGCCCTCACCAATATATTTGTTTTTTGCTTTAAAAAATCATTTATAAAATAAACCGCATCCCCAATAGTTCCAATCTATGACGGAAGGAGCCATTATTTAGAAAATAGAAAATAAAATCCATTTTGTGAAGTGGTACTTTTGGTAGAGGAATTTTGAAGCTTACTTTTGGATCGTGGCAGTGCGCAAAGGTAATATAATGCAGTATATATGGTACACATAGAGCATGCGAGAGAGGGAGCATTTCTAAAAACAAGATTACAGACTCAGAACCTAAATACGAGCATTTAGTGAAGAAACTAACTTTAGAAAATTTGACACCATCTCAATACTTCCACTTCAAACAGTAAGCAGTGATAAAAGAAAAGAGAAACAGTATCAGAAACAGAAAATGCATAAAAGACAAGAAGTCGCAAATGTTGGGATACACCAGGTGAAGAAGTCACGGTATTAATAGCCAAAAGCAAAAGTGAAACGGGGCAAATATTAATAAAATGAATCACAACAGGACAATCTTAGCACTATTTCTGCTTCTGTCTCTATTACCCACAACTATTATAATCACTATTGCAAAATCTTTCTACTTCTTAGACATTAAGGTATTCTAAACGTAACGTTATTTATTTCAACCTAATTATTTTAAAAATTAAAATGGAAATAATTTACTCCAACTTGGTTATTTTAAATAAAATATTTCAAATGACAGTTAAATGTACAAAACCTTCAGAAGGCTTCAAACTAGGTGATCCCAAATTCACCGTTTACTAAATCTTGAAAGATGGAATTGATATTAGAATGGAACGGTGCAAATAAGCCTTTGTTCCTTGATATACTAAAATGAGCCTGTTTGACAGCAGAGTGAGGTACGTATCTGAGAGATACCGGAAGTATTTAGGACGAATGATAGTTGTTTTAAGAAGAATTCAAGCCAATCAGTAGAAATGACTGGGTTCAAGAAGGAGGATTAACGGTAGGTATCAAATTATCAAAACAGTTTTTGGTGATAGTTTCCTGAAGGATAGTTTCAAACTTACATTGAAATTTGAATTTGATTATTAGATCAGTTAACGGACAAACACTAGAACCTTTACCGGTATCCCTAAATCTTAAGCACCATAGTCAACGCTCCTTTCTAGGTCTCTAACCACACTATTCACAATGACCTTAAAATTCCCTTCGTCTCTGTCATCACCAAATCCCGCTGCCCTAAAATGCCATTCTTAACTATCCTCTCAAGCCCTTTCAACCTCCTACCTCCCAAGTAATCCTCCATCAGTGGCCACGCGACCAGCTGCGTATGTAGCGTCGACTGTTTAGTAACAATCGTGAACCTCCTGCTACGAGTATAATGGCCATCGCTAGAGGATCGTTAATTATGCCAGTTCATTTCTGTGCAATTGTTGATCGTCAGCCATTCAGCGTGCTCACTTATGGACCATTACAAGTATCTTTTTTACGTGCTTTTATTTCTGTGCAGTTATAAAACTCTCAATAAAAGTAATAATAAAAAAAAGATTTGTCATCACAAAGCTCCATGATGGTTTAGTTTACAAAGTAATGAATTGCTCACTTACTCTGATACATGCGAGACAGCATCGCTAACAAAAACAGGAATACTGATAACATTTAAAATACATTTAAAAAAACATTAAACTAAACTAAAATACAGAAAACAGAGAATGATAGCTGCCGTTTGTTCACTCAGTACTGTGGAAGGACGTTTGTTCGCTGGTTATTGTTTATTATTTTTAAAGTTTTTATAAATTTAACAAATCAGCAAATATGCATCATAATTATGTAACTGTTTTTACATGAGCCAGCAATTGAACGACCAAATATTACTCGGAGCTTCCTTTGTTTTATACAAAACGGGAAATGACATTTTTTTGAATTCATTTTTATATAATATTTAAGATAGATTTTAGTTTATATATTTATGAAACATATATGAATATTAACCATGAGTTACACCAACAAAACTATGTTACTGCCATTTTTAATATTCTTTTAAGTAAATTTCTCAAAAGTTTGAATCGTTATGAAATAGTTATTGCTTTTCAATGTTATTAACAAGATTATTGACCCTAACATGAAATTACAGTTACTGGTACACAGACATTTACAAATACCCCCTCCCAAACCTCTAAATTCAATTTTCTCTGTCAAAAAGTTACCATTAAAAATGATAGAACTTTTTCTTTTTTTTGAGTTTATTTATGCTACAATCAGCGCTTTAGCGCTATAAGTAACAGTGATAACCGAGTAACAAATGATAAGTAACGAGTGGAGAAGTTACAATCCCAGGTATTAGATGGTTAGTCACTCTCTTCACTGGAGAGGAGATCACGAGGCCACTGTCTTTTAAGACGTCTTGTCGGGTTGCCAGGAAGAGTTCTAGAAGAAAGATTTTGAGCAAGAGGAGATTGCAGGCTGAAATGGAGTTTTCTGTATCTTGTTTTAGCAACTTGAGTGACAAAAGGAATGTTAAAGTCAGTGTGAATAGTCAGGTTGAAGACATAAAATGGAGCGTGTACAATAGTTCGAAGTACATATTTTAGATTGAAGAGATTGAATCCTTTGGAGATTAGAGCGTTTGGTTGAACCCCACAGCTCTATTCCATACACCCAGATGGGTTTCAAAATAGAAGTATAAATCAGTCTTTTGTTGTCCAGAGAGAGTTTTGATCTATCGTCTAAGAGTCTTTTAAGTAGTCGATAGCGTCTGTTTAGTTCTGTTCTTTTAAGTCTAGGGGGGGGGATAGAACTTAGAATTGTAAATTTAAACAAAATCTCTAAAAAATTGCCAAATTTGTTCAAATTAATTTGTTTCGTTTATCGTCTTTAAAGTAACTTAAAGCTGATATTTCAAAACTCAAAATTGATAATCCACACGTTTACTAATATCTTGTCTGACTACAGTAATTAGGTAGACAATGCTGTAAAGGTTATTTAATGAGGAATTCAAAATTTCTTTATGATGTTTTTTTTTCTTGGTAAATATTCCAAAAATAATTTACCACTAAAATTGGCCATTAATTAGAAAGACTGAGCAGTAAACATAGAGTTAATGAAGAAATCAGCAGCTTCAAGGTCGCGCTGTTGTTGAAGGATTCGCACCTTCAATCACAATTATATGTAATTGTTAATGACAATTAAATGGCGTGCCAACAACTTCTAAAACAGATTTCGTATGTAAATTCTATCTCCATTGCTGGAGATACTCGTACTTCTTATCTTTTTCAAATAAATATTCTTTTAAACCAAACACTGTGTTTACCTTTTATTAATTAAGGCCTGGTAAGCGAATTGAACTTTATTTTATAAGGAAGAGAATGTTACAAATCCCAATAATAATATAAAATACTTCTTCTTTTTTAACTATTGTAGTTATCAAAGTTTTAGGCATTAAGTACATATTGGTACCGTTCCCTTTGCTTTGGGGGCTGCCTATGCACGCCTCCTCATTTCGCTTATCAGATCGGCTATGAAATTAGTGATACAGTAACCAAGGCAACTCGTCCCCAATGCATCTCAGGATGTGGGAAGCATGCAGTGAGTGATCCCTGACCAATCGACTGCTCGAAAATTGAAAAAGAAGGGCTGGAAAGTAAAAAATTGATTTTCAAAAAGGTGAACTCTTTTCTTGCCAAAATATCGGCTATGAGCAGATAGATGGAGGCAAAGCACCTAATGGAGAAAATAAAATCTAAATTGATAAACCTGAATAGCCGCAAAGAAAGCGTTTTATCCGGGACTAGAATTGTTCCTACCTACTTCTTGGCGCTACGTCGCTAACTGGGCTTCATCAAGAGACCCAAATCTCTTCCTTGAGCATCTCGTCTCCTTCATACTCCATGCTTCTCAATACCAGAAGACCATCCAATATCTCACATCCAACCGTCTTATACCCAAACTACAGCAGTGTAAAACAGCTTGTGAACAGAAAAATATTTACAAATTTTAGATTGCCTAAATTCTATCTTCTTTTATTTTAATTTTAAAAATTTCAATACAGCTGCCATTATTTATACTCGTGCAGTTTAAGTAGTATCAAAATAAAATATGCAAAGTAGCGAGTTGTTACAAGTTTTTAACTAACAATTAGCAATGAATATTATTGCAATTTGCTAACAACATGTCGTGATTTAAAGATTTTAGAATGCATTAACTAAAAATAGAAAAGATTTTTAAACAAGAAACTGGAATTATCCAGTTTAGAAAAAAGCTCATTAAATAGGAGAAATTAAAGACAAGTTCCTACAGGAAGTGAATAATTCTGTTTTTTTAGGGACTCTGAAGAGAATTTAATGTGTTTAAAGAATAAGCCATTGGTTAAATAACCTGAGGAGTGTTTCAAAGATTAGATGCTATATTTAAGTTTAAAAAGAAATACGAGGTGTGGCTATTAAATAACGAGACTGATGCTGCTACAGAAAAACTGTGCATGCGCCAAATCTTAACGACCGACAGCTGTGCAGCGTAAAGCCTTTTCTTTCGATTGCAGCGTCTCACGTGCTTGTCTGACCGGAACCGTCGTTTGTGTAAGAGGTGTAACATTCGTTTTGCCGAAAACATGATACTACACATGTAGAAGAGCAACGAATTGTCGTGAAATTTCTCATGAAACTTGGTAAAACCGCTACTGAAACTTATCTTTTATTAAAAGAAGTTTATGGCGATGAACGTTAATCACGTGCACGAGTTTTTGAGTGGTTCAAGCGTTTCCAAGATGGCCGAGAAGACGTCGGAGATGATGACCGCCCAGGTCGCCCTTCCACGTCCAAAACGGATGAAAATATCGATTATAATTAATCAACATTACTAACGTGAGGAACCCGATTTGTGAAAGAACAAGTCACGGGTTCTCCATCAAGACAACGCGCCGGCTCACACTGCATTGTCTGTCAAGACGTTTCTAGCCAAATAACATACAACATCCCAGTTTTAGGCCATCCGCCTTATTCGCCTGACCTAGCTTCATGTGACCTTTATCTGTTTCCCAAAGTCAAATCTGCATTAAAAGGAACACGATTTCAGTCCGTTGAAGCTGTGAAAGAAAAAGCGGCACGCGTCATACAGGAGCTTACAGAAAAAGACTTCCAGCCCTGTTTCGAACGATGGTAAAGTCGCATGGAGCGTTGTAGGGATAGGGGAGGGGTGTATATTGAAGGTGATAATAACTAAATATGTATAAATTTAAAATAAAATGTTTTATAGCAATAGTCTCGTTATTTAATAGCCACAACTCGAACAGAGATTTTTAAAAGAGTACATTTAATCGACTCTGAGAGACTTGGTCGAACTACAATATATCTAAGTATCAATGCTGCTTGTATCTCTTCATTAGATTTTGAGAAAATTTTGGGCCTGAAGACGCAAAATATCTTTTATTTATTTCTTTCTGTGAGAAGCTAATAGAAGTTTGTCCATCCATTACCTAAACAACATTTATTAACTTCATTTAAATATAGAAAGAAAATGTTTTAAAATCTACAAGGCCTCAATGCGGTCAGATTTCGTGTTAACTTTTTACTCTGAGAAGGCAAGCCTACTTTCACTAACCTCGAATGTGCAAGATTTGAACCTTCCCAAATTGGCGCCGAGAAAGTTCAAAATATAAGAGAAATTTTTGGGCATCAAAACCTTGCTTCAGCAGTTTCTAGCGGCATGAAAAATCTTGAAAAAACTATAATAATGCGTAAATATCAGGAGTGATTAAAAAACTGGTTAGTAAATATTTTGAAATATTAAATGCAAAAGAAAAAATTGGGGGGAATACAGGGTTGCTACGGAAAATCTCGTAGGACAAGGGGTTCTGATTGTTGAAATCGAGATTGAAAATCCAAGCTCATATCTCTAGAACCTTCCGCCAAAGGAAGAACATGGAGTTGGGCAGTCACAGGAAAGTTGTAAAGGATATTATGGCACACCTCCCTCTGGCAGCCAGCGCTAATAATGGAAATCAGAGAGGTTTTTAAAGGATTTTCTGAATATTTTATAAACATTCGGCTCGAAAAATAATTAATTCGGAAAAAAAACGTTCACACAACAAGAACTTTTACTTACTGTATGCTTCGTAGTTCCGAGTTGAGTAGCGCGGATAATATCTGTAACAAGAACAATGCATTAGGCCAGTTCGGCTTTGAAATTTAACGTATTTTTAATAAATTGTACCATTCTGTAATTCTGTAAGAAATAGACATGTTAAGGATAACTTTGTATATTTTTTATTAATTTCGCAACGACACTGTCGCTAGATATAATAAATAGATAATAACAATGTACTTGTTAACGTTAGTCGAACGTGAATTTCATACTATAACCTTGTGGTCACATGTTTGGGATGTAATTACAACAATTTGGAAGGTATACGTGTAATCAATAATTTTGTTCGCTTATTGTGTCTGAAAAATTACATTGCGATGTAGCAAGAATTCCCCCAAAAAACAAAATATCTTATATCAAGGTTGCACTTATTTATTTCATATAAAAAAAACAACATTAAATTTAGTCCTGTAAGATCTATGAAGTAGTTGATAGTTATGAAGTAAGCCTGAATACTCTCTTGCTTGCTGCAGCTTGCTTATCCTATCTAACTTAAAAAAAATTAACCCGATATATATCATGAAATTTTAGTTTTTGTATACGGTCACTACATGTAATATGAAAACAGAAATTATCTGTTCTTATTTGTAAATAGCTATGAACTTTATTGGGAATCTGTGTTGCAATGTTGCGGACCGGCTGTCGACACAAACCTGCTCATTTGTGTCTACTCTCACTTTTTTTAGTCGTAAAATTTGTATTTCTTGATCTTCCAGAACTCAGGCGCTATAATTTATATTTTTTGACAATCATTATATTATTTTTTAGCTAAAGTAAATATGGTCTTTGATAAACTTTAATTTTTGTCTTATTATTAGTGATTTCCCCTTGGAATTTGGATAAGTTTAAAAAAGGTCATTACCTCAACATGTAACGAAGTTTTGAATACGTATTTTTTTTTTCTTTAGTTCGCTGTAGGCATCAAGGAGACTGTGTTCACACCTTGACCTCCACAACTACTTTGTTTTTTCTAACCCAATACGCTATTTTTAGTTTTTAACTAAGTGTATAAAAAACCTCACAGGTATTTAGTTCATGTTCTAAACAAAATTACATAAAAAAAAACTGCTTGCTTTTAAGACTGGTTTTATTTACACTCTGATTAGGCGCTTGGCTGGAGAACTAGTTTGCTATTTATTTGAAATATTATTAAGCCAAGAGCTAGACCGGAAATTAAAAACCCGTTATTGCTTCACCAAGTAACATTGGTAAGGCAGATTCTGCACTTTTGAATCCAATATATAATATCAAGTGAGGGAGAAACAACATGGTATGTTTTATCAGCTGTTTTAGATAGATGGATGGCGCAGGAGATATTAAATAATCTAAATTTTTTTTTTTTTTTTTGGCCTTTTGCGGTTAACAAATTAGCCATATTAATATGGTGTTAATATTGGTGGGGAAAGATTAAATTTTTATGTTGTTGTTTCTGATGAATTTGACTATTTCTACATATAGATCGTTAGTTTGGCGGTTTAGAATTGTGGAGAGATGTGGCGGAAGTGGAAATTTAGATTCGATGATAAGTTGCCAAAGGATATCTCTACCATGCGTATATTGTGAGCATGCTAGAATTATGTGATTAGCATCCGCTATGGATTCCTTGTCGCAGGGACATATTGATTCGGTATTAATGCCAATTCTGCCAAGATGATGTGGAGAATAATTATGGTTGAACCTTAACCTGGAGATGACTCCATAAAAGAGTCTATCCTCAGTATGAAGGTGATACCACGGTCTGGTAGGGATTCTAGGCTCTATAGGTGCGTAGAATTTTCCCTTGTACAGCTGAGAGCTTATGTATTCTGAGTTCCAGATGTTGTAACCAGATTTTTTTTTGTGTTTTTTTAGGTCTGAATGGGCTATTGAATTTATGGAAAGGTGTGGTAGGTTTATCGCATCTTTCGCTTTGGCATCAGCCAACTCGTTCCCTTTTAAGTCGGAGTGCCCCTTAATCCAGATAAGGGTTACCTTCTTGGCTGACGTAACCTCCTCTAAAAGTTCCCTTGTGTCTAACGTTAAATGGGATGCGTTGGTTCCGGGGTGCTTGATTTTTTGGAGTGCACTTTTACTGTCAGATAGAATCACCACCTGATCCGCGCTCAGAGAATTCGCGTAAGCTAAACTCTTGTTTAGGGCAACCATTTCGGCAGTGAATACAGAGGCTATTTCATGAAGCTTGAGCATTTGTCCATCGTTTTTTTGGGAGTCGTACACCGAGCAACCAACCCCATTTGAGTTTTTGGAACCATCCGTAAATATTAGGTAGGCATTAGGGTAATACTGATCTAGTTTTGAGAGGAGTTTGGTGTTGTTTATATTGTTAGGTAGGGCATTATCATAGGAAAAGAAATCAGTGAGCACATTATTCGAATAATCTATTGCGTGGAGCCAGTCAAATTGGAAGTAAGGAAAAGTGTCGTATCGGTTTAGGCTTGGAGTGTATTTGGATAGTTCACAAAATTCCTCGATGAGGATAGGTGTTTTTTTGTGTGACCAGAATTGTTCAGTCCACACCCTAGGGGCGATTGCACTCAAATTACTGATTCCAAGGTTTTTGCTATACTTTAATCGGTCAATGAGAAATCGGTTGGCTAGCAGTTTCCGCCTAATATGAAGGGGGAACTCCTTCGCTTCCACGAGTAATGCGTTGGTGGGCGTAGATCTAAGGGCTCCCAGGCACGACCGAATAGCTTTAAACTGGACAACGTTCAGCCTCTGCAAGTGGGTGTGAGCTGCATTTCCATACAAAAAACATCCATAATCTAAATTAATAATACCTTAAAGAACTCTTAGAAATGGAATTAAATACGTCTTATTCTTCTGCAAAAATTTTACCACATTTTATTCCAATTGGCCCCATCGTAAGAATAATATATCAGCAATTTCATGATTATCTGATTTACTAAAACACTGAAAAGAGATACAGGATTATTTGAAAAGTATTTCAAGTTGAGTCTAATGATCTAATCGATATTGATAATTAAAATTGGATTTTCGCAAATCAAAATCTAATCTGAATCAATAAACGCCATGTGAACTCTATGATTCTATCTAGTTAGTTATAAATAACATAAAACTAGTTCTGTAACTTCATACATTCTGATCTGATTCTTACCAATCCAAAAATTTTACCATTGGTTCTTTGATGATCCAGTTATGATAGAAGATGAAAAATAGAGAGATTTACTGCAGATATTAAAAGAAAGTAAAGTGGACCTTGGAAAATGGCACCATTCTGGCAGTAAGCAGACTGTTCATTGCAACGTTATTAGAATTGTTAAGGTGTAGCAGGTTACCCAGCAAGAGTGTAAACTCAGCCCGCTTTTTGATTAGGAAAAGTCATTGAAGATAAAGTGGATAATACTTATTTGAGATTAAGGCTGTTAGTCCTACGGGGAGGAGCAGATAAGCCTCCAGTAGAAACATGAACAGACAAGACAGAAGACACACCAACCCTGTAATGTAAAATATTACTTTGTAAACTAGCCCTGAAGATGACCTAGTCCCTAGGTCGAAAGCTCGGCAGAATAAATGTATCAAGACTGAAAACTGGCATTATTTTTTCATCCTATTGAAACTATGAATCAGTCACCAAAAATAATGAAAACTATAAGAATATAGTGTTACACAAAAATGTAAAATAAAGTTTATGATTTAGCAGAGACGAAGAAAATATTTCAGTGTAATATTTACTGTTATAATCTTAGTAAGTGAAATCAATTGCTTGATTAAAGCACTTAAATCTAAAATAATGTTTTCATCAAAAGTCTATTAAATATTACTTCCAAATACTATTAAAACCAAAGATATACAGGCATTCAAGTCTGTGATCCCTTTCACTGAGCTTATGGCGTCTCAAATCTCAAAGTAAAGACGAACAACTTTCAAAGGCTCTAGAAAACGAGAATCCTAAGTGAGTATTGCTGGACTTTGCAAAGTTGTAACTTGCTAATTTGAATTTTAAATAGAAATGTTGATAAATTTTGATACCAATATCACTTTGGTTCCTAAAAGAAGCTTCTATGGCAACTGCTTTCCAGAATGAAAGAGGGAGGACAAATTTATACTTGTTTAAGAAACTCGCTGGAGCCGATCTCGCGAAAATCACCAAAAACTGAAAGATGTTTGTTTTACTTGAGGGGGACGGTTTTTTTAAACGAGTTTCCACAAATTTGTAATTCTGGCCACAACTGTGATACCTACTAGCAACGAATCCGTCCGGAACAACATGATGAAATGGCATTTTAGTGGAGCCCACCATCCCTTAGTCTATCCTCCCCCAACTTAAATGGTTTTACCGGAGGAATGCTTCAAATAAAATACCGTCGGTCTGCATAAGTTATGAGTATGCTGAGTTGAAAAAAGTATATTCGGGATATTTTAAAGGAATTCGCATAAAGAAAGGAAATAAGAAGTAAAAATAGACGCGTCTGAGTGCAATGGCGACTAACTTGGAACCAAAAGCTTTGTTGTCTATCGGTTGGTGACTTAGAAACAAAACATCACATTTAAACTTTTTCTGAATATGTTATGTTTATGAGGTAATAACATTTACCCCGCTCTGATACACGACGAAAGAGAAAAAGAGATTCAGGTCGTTGCGAACATCCTGTATTGAACATCTGCCCGAATACAGAGCCTTAACATATCCGAGCATCTGCAATCTGCAAAATTACTTTACGAAGTCTGCGCGTTGAAAATGTGGTTAGTTCGGCCGTTCTAGATAATTCTTCATGTTCTAAATTCTGTATGTTTAATCACTAAGGCTAACCTAGTGCACGGTGGTAGATGTTGATTGAATTCATTGCATAACAATTATTATTAGTTCACATTGTTCATGTTAAATTCATGTTGAACTCTGTGTTTTACAATAAAAAGTGAAATTTATTGATATTTTATATATGCTAATAGAAAGTGTCAAATGTATAATATTAATTGTTCCCATTACTATTATATTTACTAGGAGAATTAATATTAATAAAATATTAATATTAAACTAGAATAATTTTTGAAATAACATTTCAACAGAATAAAAAGTCAAATTTAATAAAAATTGTGTAATTTTGTGAAATACGAATTATTACAGTTGTTATTTATGGTTGTTAGATGATAATTTTATAGATGGTTCATTAAATTCAGAACCTATTCAGTCTTAATGGATGGTAAAAAACCCTATAATGATATCGCCAATGGAACTGGAATACAGAAATTTGAATATTTTGAAATTTACTTTCTCTTATTGGAGCAAAAGAATTGTGATCCTCCAATGACAATCTGAGAAATAGATTTATTAGCGAAATCTAGCAAAAAAGTAAGCCTGGCATTAAAACGCCACGTTTTGGTACTAAGGTTTTAGGTATGTCTGTAAAGATTTCGTTTCTAGTTCATTGCATCCTCGTTGCAGGCGATTCAGTATACAAATATGATCCTTTTTCAACTACTCGATTCTCCCACTAACAAAATATTTACTTATTGCTTATTTTATTTTAGAAATTTATATTAAAGTACGTTAGCAACTGTGTACTCCATTACACTACGCGAAGGTAATTGGAGGTGATTCCGCCTCAACAAATAGGATTACGGTTTTGGTAATCTTCTCCCCACCTTAAATTTCTAACTCTAAAGAGTCACATTCAGAAACTAAATGAAAGAAGAAGAAGTATCTTTAAAAACAAGAAGAAAGAAAGCACACGGGATAACGCTGAAACAGTTGAGCATAAATTTAAAATAAAACAATTTTACAATATTATGAATGAATTCTCATAGGTGAACCATCTAGGCAGTTAACAATTTAATTATTGTACAAGAATTTTTTTAAACATTAAATAATTCGTTTGGTAAAAATGATTTCCGTGTGTAGCCGGCTGTCACGTGCTTGTAGTCTCTAAACAAGGAATTGTTAGGTCTCTTAATTTTGTGGCCAAAGGTAGATATGTACCTTGACCTGAATATATTCGCCATATCATTCAGCGAAAGTAATTGAAGAAGAACAGTGTTACAAGCACACCGAGAGATCTCTCATCCTTGCACAGAATCTAACCTTAAAGGCAGACTATCATAGCTACAATATGTTATGAAGAATAACTAAAGAAAAGAAAAAAGGGTTTTAAAAAAATCCAAATATACGCTTACCCTAAATTGAACAGCCTACACGCGGATTGAAGTTGAACGCTCATAAGACTCAAT
Organism: Rhodnius prolixus; assembly: GCF_049639745.1. Classification (NCBI taxonomy): domain Eukaryota; kingdom Metazoa; phylum Arthropoda; class Insecta; order Hemiptera; family Reduviidae; genus Rhodnius; species Rhodnius prolixus. Next base: position 23,268,420 of record NW_027411592.1, read on the forward strand.
ATTCTAATAATTCTCAATATTTTCTTTAAATTACAAATATTTAAATAATTAATCGATTATTAATTAAATCTTTATTATTTTAGTCTGCATTATTTGATCGTAAATGCCTTTTTGCTCAAGCGTTAGCATGTGTCGCTTTACGTCCAACAGATAGTGCTTTTTCCAAAAATAGAAAAACATGTTTTTTTACCTGATACAGGTATGAATTTTATATAATAGGTATATAAAAAGACGCCCATATTTGAATGCACTGTTGTGTCCAAAATTTCAAAGCAATCGGTGAAGAACTCTCGGTGATTTAAGGTTTTGAACAAACGAACATTTACATTATTATTTATATAGATTTTTATAAAACATTTACGAACAAATACAATATGGCTCTTTTAAGAGAAATCTTAGGCGCCATTTTGAGAAAATCTTAAAAATCTGAAACTGAACCGCACGTGTTTTCAGTTGAGATCCTAGCGAAGTACAAAACTTGAACTTACAGCAATTTTATTCGTGTTTGCGTTATGCCGGATATCTACGCGGACTGTGAAAAAAAATCGATACTATTTTTGTGAAAACTACTTTTTCAGATTCAAGGGATCTCAAAATGGATATTTCTGGTGCGAAAATTCAAAATTGAAAATCTACGCGATAACTAGTAGAGTAAGAAGAAATACAAAAAATTATTTAAAAGTCTATCTGTTAGTACAGCGTAAACTCAAATCACATATTTGCAGATTGACGTTGAATAATTTAAGTTTTGCCCTACATAAAGCTTAATTTACAATAATTTCAATGAAAATTAATGTTTAATCGTAATTGTCAGTGTTGATTAACAAGCAGTGAGTATAATTTGGGTAACAGCTAATTTAAATTAGTGAATTATTTGTTTAAAAATTCTAAATTGTATTATTTTTCTAAATTTACGTGAAAATAATAATTTTCAAAAGAAAAACACATTTTAAAATGAATTTTCCCCATATAATATTAAAATACGAGTAAAAGGTTTACGTTCTTACCAGTGTTTTTCCTACATGGCCTATTCTCTAACGCAATGTTAAAAATTAGAGAATTGACCCAATCTTGGCACCCAACTAGTTAGGAAATACCAGCCGTTTAGAGAGGGGACGCAATGAAATTCGTGGCGAAAAACGGATTGTTAGTTCAAGTGGAATTTGGCGCACTGTTCGTCTGTTCGTGAGGGACGCTCGGTCAGTCAGTGGTGAGAATATTCTAGGCCCGTGAACGTCAATCTAGAGCCAATCTGTCAACCGTTTTCATTCTTCGACGCTTCACTCAATACGTAAGCAATTTACAGTGAGAAATCTTTACTGCAAGCTTCTATTTTTTAATTTTAAAATTTATAAAAAAATTTGTTTAACTCAAAAAATTTAGCTGCTTTACACAACTGCGAATATTATTGCCGTTATTGAGCCTCCAGCACTTCTATGTGAAGATCTTGTTGTTTTTTTTTTTTCTGGAATTGACGGGAGGTGCCAACTACCCAATCATTACTAAATTTTCAGCAAGAGGCAAAACGTCGAAATAACTAGAAATGAAGCATTTCTGCTATCGCCATTTTACGAACTTGATTGAAATGCTTCGAGTCCACCGCGTTTTAAACGATATCAATATTATGTGGTAATTTAACTAAGATAAGCGACTTCAAAGTACTATTTATATAATCTTATCTTGCTAAACAACATCAAACTTATTCTAACTCTTACCCTAGAGTTGGAAAATCTATTCTACAGCTCCATTTCTCCAGACAGATGACTGCTGCTGACTTGCTTCCTACCGATAATTTAAGACTAAAATCTTCCACGTGACATAGACTTTCTCTTTCTACAGTTATTTTCTTTCTCAAATTTAGTGAACTTTTAATTATAGAAGGAAAATGATAAATACATTAAGAACGGAATTCCTCCTAAAAATAGACAAAGAAAATAAACCAAAATAGAAAAGACATTAAATAGATACCGTTTTCTAAAATCCAAGTAGCGATTAATAAAGATGCGATCAATAAGAAAATGACTTTTTTAAAAAATTTGTGAAGTATCTTGTCCGGAAGGACAGTTGTATAAGGGTTGATCGTCAAAAACTGCACGAAAATAGTGTAACGTTGAAAAACTCCCAACTTTGACAATTTTTTTCTCTTTTTCTATAAAAGATAAAATTCCCAAATTTTCTTTATAATATAAAACATTTCCTTGTTTTAATTGTATTTTTTTTTTGCAACATCACAGATTTTATTGATTTCGTGAAAAGCGTTGTCTAATATTTGAAATAAAAGCTTTCAGGAATTGTTGATGTTGTCGCCTTCTTGTTGTTACCTTTTTTGTAAACAACGTAGCGCCTATACGCGTGAACCGATGTTCATGAATGAGGTGTCATTCGATTCGTAATTTCATGTATTAATAAAAATCAAATATGCAGAAATAGAATTCAAAATATGAAGTAAGTTTCGGTTGACTGCCAATGAAATTCGACGATAATTTTTTTTTTCTAATCGTTTTCTTTTTTTCGACAGTAGATTAAGTGACATTCTCTCAACTAACATGCAAATCCTTTGGTTAATATCCAGACAATGTTTTCTCTTTAATAACAGCATTATCTATCACCGAATTTTGAGCTTTTGTATCAGGAAATCACAAAAATGTACATCGCTCGGAAAACGCATTTGACTATTTCTGGTATTAAGGCAATATATAGATTCTCTAGCAGATAATCTCAAAATAAATCCGAACTCAATTAAACGATTCATTTTCACAGACAATAAAATCAGTAAGGTCATGTTTAGCAATTCCCATATTGTTTAATATAGTGTTATGTATTGATAATACCGATCTGCGTTTTTTAACTTTTGAAAAATTGTTTTAAATTTGCTGGTTGATTTCTCTGTATTTTTGTGGTGCGCTAAATTCAAATATGAACTCCATTTTCCACCATCATGTAACTATTATTCACAAAAACGCTTCAAGTTTTACACAAAATTAACAATAATTAAAAAAAAGCAATTGTATTTAAAATATGATTTTATTTGCAAGAGATAAGAAAAGTAAAATTACTTTATAAAGTAATTAAGTGTAATGAAATACTCAGTAAAATACTACTTTCTTCTTTGCAAGTCCTTGTAGGATCTTTTCCTTTTCATTTCCATGCTCCTTTTGGTGCTTTGTCTTCTGTGGTCTCGAAGTAGGTCGTCTCTTTACAACATCCAACAGTAATCAGTTATCATGCTTACGTTCCATCTTCCTTGGTATCTATTTCTTTTATATATTGGTGGAATCTTTCCCCCTGCACCCCACTTACCGCAGCAAGATTTGAGGGAAATTAGTCGAGGTGCAAATGTAAAAACTTAGTGACTACATCCTTAAAGGCTTTCCATGCTTGTTTTTCCGGTTCCTCCATTTTAGATTCAAAATTTTCATCTTTCATAAGCTTTCTTGAATCCGGTCCGACGAAAACACCCTCTTTTATCTTTGCTTCAGTTAAACATGGAAACTGGCTGCAAAGATACTTGATCTCCATCTTTTTTTAATGCCTTCGCAAACAGTTTCATCAGCCCTAGTTTAATGTGCATCAGAAGAAGCCAAACTTTGCTCTGCTCTACTCTACATTCTCTTTTAATGTCTTTCATACCAGGGTTTAAGGTCTGTCTTGGTGGCCACATCTTTTGACAATAGTGCTGCTTTCTATAGCGACCATCCCAAATAAAAACAAGGATATTTCGTATGACCGATTTGTTGTCCAAGCACCAAAGATAGTTCAAAAGTACTATATTTAGATTTAGAGAAATCGCCACAAATTGTCCAGCATTTATCCTTATAACGAATTTTATTTAAAAGTTGCTCAAGATTTTTGCCAATTTCTTTGAAATGAACAGAATGTATAATAAATACTTATTATTTTTAATTTCAATAATTGTTTTACGAAATGATCCTTATACAACATAGGTTGATACATGTAGTATAAAAAAAAAAATCAAAAATTGTGAAAAAACCTTACGTGATGGAATTTTAAAAATATTTTCCCCATTTTCTGCACCAAAAAATCTATTGGAATCACACAATAAATTCCAGACAATTTTTCCAACGCCTACATAATCCAAGTCGGTAGCTCCCTCTAAGAGGCAAATTGGTGAAAAAGAAAGTATATCCCAAAAAACCTTATCCACTTTCCTGAAAAGTATAATAATCCCATTGGTCAGGATGTTAACAGGTGTAAGGATGGTAAGTACTTGAAAAGAGAAAGCTACGACGGAAATTGAAATAATAAATAATGAGATCGGCGAGGACAAAATGCTTGTTCTTGTTGAAGGCAGAATGTTTCCTGAGTCACGCAGTATTTAAAAAGTGAAGTATACGTGTATATAACAAGTTTATGAGTAATTCACGCAACTGCATAAATCCAAGGGTGGAACTTTTAATGAAGTAACGCACTTGGGTTCAGTAAGAGTAGGAAGGCAAATCTAGTCCATATTTTCGCCCACTGCTCCACTATTCCTCACATACTTGCGCAGAACTACTTTGAGTAGTGATGAAGTAAGATAAGATAAGATAAGATAGTAGATGGGACGGGACCTATGCCCCAAGGCACCGCAGCCACAGAAGACTTATTGTGCCAGTCCCTTCTTAGTTCTAGTAGGCGAACCCTCCCCTCCTAAAGAGGTCAAGGACTTTCACTACTAGTTCTTTTTGCGCTACTATCTCCTTCGGCCTCAACGTTCCAAAGGTTTCATAGCGCAAACGTTCGATTGCAACGCAATCGAACAACAGGTGAGAGGCCGTTTCCTCCTCTTCCTGACATAATCTGCACAACGGCTCCGAGCTGATAAGCCCCACCTTGCGCAGATGCTTCTTGAACCGACCGTGCCCCGTGAATAGGCCTGTAATCAGAGTAATCTGATTTCTGCCCAAACACAGGGTCTCTTTGGATCTTTGCTTACACAGCCAAGGCATCAAGGTCTTGCTGTGTTTAACCCCAGGACACATCACCCAGTTCTTTTCGTGCTCCCTCCAGATCCAATCTCTGAGAGCCGCGCGAACCGAACCCCTGGTGTTCCCCAGGACAGGCTCTGGACCGATGAAAGGAGTGCTAGCCCCATTCCTGGCCAGATAATCAGCTTTTTCATTCCCTTCAATACCCACATGACCCGGCACCCATTCCAACCGAACTTTGTTGTGCCGCGCCAGTAGTTCTAGGAGTGATGAAGTAAATAATTACTTAATTACACTGAAAACCACACAAAATCTAATCTAATGCTTTAACTAATAGACAAGATAAATGTTTCTATTAGGGTCAGAAAGAATTTTGATTTTATGGTTTAATCCTCACACATCATGGTCTGTCTCAGATCTTAATATTATGATAAATGGGTAATAATAATGAAAGACTGGATTCAATTTAAAGAATTTATTCAAGGATTTTCAGGAAAAACATTATTTGAACGCTTGGTTGAACTCCCAACCGTGTCCTTTACTTCAAGAATCAGATAAAGAAATTAATGATACAGAGCTGTACTAATAGCTGAATCTACTCTAGCTTCCTGGCGTTACCGAAAAAGGAGGGAAAATTTTAATTAAACCTGTATTTTGGTACCACATAAATCTGATAAGGTAACAAAAACAACAACAACAAAATCAGAAATATAAAAAAAGTATTAACCTATAACAGCAGGGGGTATTTAGTGTGAAGGTTGTAAAATTGGCGGAAACAGGCGTTAACAGCAATATGGCGGAAATATACTGAATTTTATTAGTAAGAATGTAATCTGCCAGTAGTCCTAGTTTACACATAAATTTCAATTTAGAGCTGCGTTTATATTAAATAATCCGACTGACAATCAGGAGATGTGTTAAAACGAAGAGTTAAAAGGAAATACTTGACCAAGATTAAATTCAGACTTATTTAGAAGTGAGAGGAACCCTTTCCAATTAGAGGCCAACATAGTGATCAAATCGTAAGCTTTGAACTTTAGAAAACATAGGTTTTTCTGATAAATGTTTGAAAACTGGAAAACATTTCTCAATTATCGAAGTTAATTTCTTTTTTTAAAATTTTACATATTTTGATGCTTCCGGACAAGGTTTTCTCGGTGTCTATCATCAAACGAATTTGATTATTTCTGCTATTAAGGCAATATACAGATTCTCTAGCAGATAATCTCAAAATAAATCCAAAATCAATTAAAAAAAAAGATGTATTGCTACAGTCGATAAATCAGTAAGGTTAATAGACCATGTATAAGATGCAATATGTGAAGTGTCTGTTGCAATATAAAATAGTTAGCTAGTTGGCGAGATTATTGTAGATTACGATTTGGTTATGCTCCGGTGCATATTGCACTCTCGGTGCCGTCAGCAGCTGATTTCTTCAACGGTTAAATCTACGGTATCTAGAACAGATAGAAATTGTGCTCACTAGGTACTTTACTCGTAAATATGTGTTTCATTGGCCAGCTAGTACCCCTAATTGTTTTATAAGGTGTGAACTGGGTAAAAATAAAATTAGTAATATTATATTCAAGTTCTCTGCGCTGGTACATAAAAATTTTAAATATGCCTGCTAATAGATTGCCTAGACTTTGTTTTGATAGACAATTGGAATTAGAGAATAAGCCTAGTCCTAATGAAACTTACAATTGGGCATCTCAATTAAAAAAACTGTATTTGCAGATCATGAATGTTTATGGTCGAACCGGGATCCCAGTAGCATTAAGAACAATATCAATAATATGTTAAAAAAGTTTGAAAATAAATTAAGATTTGAAGACTGGGATAGAACCCAAAATTTGACTTATAACGATTTATATTTTCACTTGAAAACAGAGCCGGGCATAGAAGAATATTTTTATTTTCTAGTTCCAATTAAGGTAACACGCCTCATCAGCAGAATCCGGCTGGCGAACTTTAAATATATAACTTTTTCTATTGACGATATTAATTGTAAATGGAACGCTGAGGATATTTGTACTTGCTGCAAACTGAATTTAACGGACGACCGTTTTCATTTTTTCTTCACCTGCCCTTTATTTGAATCTTTAAGATTATTACATTTAAATCAGTACTTGTTGGATGGTAATGGCCTGATTGGCCTCCTCAAAATAGATTCTACTAATAAACTTTATAATATTTATTCCTTTACAATTAAAGCCTTAAAAATAAAATTGTTAATAGAAGATACCCTTAAGTATGTTTTATAAATCTAAGTCAGATCCATACTGCAAATTGTTCACTTTATCAAACTTATATCTTCATTTATTTACTTACTTATTTACAATTATTTATTTACTATTTTTTCTCTCTTTCTCAATCTGTCAGCTTTCTGTACATTTCTATTTGGTATATACTGAACTTCTCTATAATTATTGTAACTTATATACAGATTAAAATAAAATAATTAGGCATTGGACGGATACACCGGTAAAGTAATTAAAAACATAACTAATTCTTTTAATAGAGTGATAAGATATTTATTTTTTTGAATTTCGATTTTTCTTTCATCTAAATTCGAGTACAGAAAGTAAATTTAATAACATTACTTATTAGACCTTTAAATTAAATAAGTTATGATTTTTTTTTAAACCCAATTGACTCTAGTTCTCTATTTACCCCAATTTTAAAATTGTTTTCTATTTCATTTCTTTTTCTAGAATGCCTCTTGTAGAGTTTGCTTGTTTAGTTTCATTGTTTACTTCAAGTTTAAATTCTTTTTACTATGTATTTTTAGCATAAATTTTTGTTATTTCCTTTCCTTTACTATATTTCAAGAAATGTATTTTTGATTTAAAGTTTAAACATGTATTCTGTGAACTCCTCTGTAACGGTTTGTATAAACCTAAATACAGATAATAATAATAATAAAAAAAATCTACGGGGTAAACACTTCAGACCATTATCTTACTCAACGATACTTTTCTCTTACGCTTCTAAAGTACCCTTTCATTCTAATAAACGACCGTTTTGCTTACACACAATAGAAGGAAGCTTTCGTTCTCACCAGAAGGCTCAACGGTCATTTGGTCACCAGCTGAAAGTCACATTTACAAATAGATTGTTCACATTTTTGAGATTACCTTTAAATTGGCTCCGACCTTTTTTTTTGAACTTGACACTTCTTTTGTTTGATTGTACATCTTTAACTTTCATCATTTAGCGACATTACTGAAGAGGCTTGGGAACCCACTTCCCCTAACAGTGTCAAGTGACTGTAATATAATGTTTTAGAACAATAAAATGATATTAATTTACAATTGGAGATTTCTGAAAATCACCCTGACTTTTCTCTTCAGTTTTCCTCCCAAAATTCCCAACACCAAATTTTCCAATTTTACATCCAACTTACTGGAAATCCAAATTTTATACTTTCAAATGAGGACAGTTTAAATGCTCAAATCTGTTCCCAACATCGTATAATCATCACGTGAAAGAATAAATTGAAATCGGATTGCTCAATGTGTAACAGTAATTACTGATTTTTATAAAAGAATTTTGTTTATAAAATAAGGTCATTGAAATAGAAAAACTATTTTTTTTTCTTTGCCTCAGCAAATAGCATCATTCTAGTTATTATTGAGATACCGATAAAAAATTAATTGTGGTAATATAAAATTTGACTAATGCGACCGACCTCTATTACCAAGGAGATCTAGATAGCCTCGGCAGGAAATGTGCACTATTACTTCCTTACAGTGATAGTAAAATATAAGTTTTGTAACTGTAGGTGTAAACAAGTTCCGACGTTTGAAATAAACAGTTTTACCTAACAAGTTTAGTAACCTTAATAGGGGCATTCACATTAACATAATCTTCACAATATCCTGAAACTTGTTATTTTGTTTAATAATTTTTTATTATGTTAAGTTTATGATTATGTAATCAACTGTGTACTACGTTTATTTAGTGGTCTCTTATTGATTTCATTTATCTCCAATTGAAATTGATACATTCTCATTTTCGTAATTGTTTTCATGTTTTGTTTTTTTCTAAATGATTTACATTAAAAAAATATTTGATAGCCATTTCAGTGTATACTTACAGGTTATTATGTGTTCAATAATTAATGAATGCGTTCTAATAACGTTATGAGTGCAAATCTTATGTTATAATAAGCGTCCAAGTGTCGGAAGAAACATCGTTATGTTTGATACACTTTCACACAAAACATCTACGTGTTGAAATTGAATGTGATCACGTTGGCCCAATTCCCAAGGCAAACCACTATCAAAAACTAAAAGATATTCTACTTCTATGATTCTTCTTCCATAATGACTCCTAATTGATTATGTGAAATACTTGAAATATTCACTCAAATATCTCTTATTGCAATAATTTTAAATTTGAGTGAAATATTTGCTTGAAATCTAGCATTATTGCCAATAATAAATCTTGTTCATTTTTTTGTTTGTTTTTTAATCTTTTATTGAATTTACAACTGCAACGATTATTGAAACAAGCAAATATGGTACATGATAAAAAAAAAATAACACGTGAAAATATACGAGTGGAGAAGGCACCCAGCAGGGTCACTCCATTAACTTGGACATTATGTAAACACCAATGCATTCTAGAGAAGCTTCTGGAAAAGAGAGATGTCGGCAGATTGTGATAACCATTTTCTTGAGTCTGGACACCTAGCGAAGAAAGACTCTTCCACTACTGGTAACTTTGTATGCTTCCCAAGCTCACGTTATTCAGAAAACGCTTCTCTCTCAAATAGGGCGTCTCCAACATCGGAGTTTCTGTCCATGACACATTCTAACCTCTAACCATGCCATCGATCCTTCTTCACGATTCGCATGACAACCTGGATTTGGTTGTCATGAGAAAGATAGAGGATTCAGGGTTATTCACTTCCTGGAACCAAATGCTTCCCTCCCTTCCTAGATTCTTACGCGCCTTCTTTTGCTCACCTCTTATTCACGAGTTTAGGAAGTTCAGATTGAGAACTAACTCAAACCCAGCTGTGATCCAAGTCATCTGTAGAAGCCGTTGTCCTTCAAGGTAAAGATTGACTTTGACTTCTTTTCTTTTGAATTACAATCAAAAAGTCTGAAGACCTACATTTGAACAACCATCTTCTTGTCCAATACCAGGTGATCCTCCAAGAATATTGAAGAGAAGTTGACCTCGCGATCTAACTCATAAGTGCATACATATGAATATATAGGCTTCGTGTCCGTAAGTTATTGAACCAAGGATTCAAGATTGGCGAGGAATCGGTCAAATAAAAATAACTCGTCTTTTTCGCCAACGTTTCGACAAATATATTGTCACAGCTGGGTTTGAGTTAGTTCTCAATCTGGACTTCCTAAACTTGTGAATAAGAGGTGAGCAAAAGAAGGCGCGTAAGAATCTAGGAAGGGAGGGAAGCATTTGGAAGTGAATATCCCTGACTCCTCTATCTTTCTCTAACCCAATCCAGGCTGTCATGCGAATCGTGACGAAGGATTGACGGCATGGATAGAGGTTAGAACGTGTCAAGAACGGAATCACCAATTTCGGAGGCGCCCTGTTTGAGTGAGAAGAGTCTTTCTTCGCTAGATGTCCAGGCTCAAGAAAATGGTTATCACAATCTGCCGACATCTCTCTCTTCCAGGAGCTTCTCTAGAATGTGTTTACGTTTACGTTGAAGCGTGCTTTTTCACCCTCTGGAGGAATCAGGTTTGGGGTTTCTGGCTCTAGGGAATGATTCCCGATCGCTGGAATTTCCTACTTAACCTTGGTTAGAGAGATGAACTCTAGAATAATATGGTAGGACAGCTGATACAAAAGTTACGCAAAATTATGTCCCTAAAAAAATAATAATAATAATAAATGCGTTTTAATAGCAAATAGGAAATGAGGAGAAAGACTGTAGCGGAAAATTACAGAGAAAATGATAATAGTAGAATGCAACTAAAATATATGAGTTCACTTCTTATAATTAAGGCATACCGTTAAACTTGTTAGGTCAGGTGAACATCGTCACCAACCATTAGTTGGCTGGCCAATTTTTGCTTTAACTAAACAGATATTGTACACAATCTACGAACTCTCATAAGCAATCCTGGTGGAGCGCATTGACTTTAAGAAAAACTGGAACTGTTTTGTTCATCAATCCAAAGTAGCCAGTTATGTGCACCGCTATTTAAAATGTAGACTAAGTTTTTCATTCCGCCTTAAGAAATAAGTATCGTTAGAAGTTTATGTGGCATAATTTAGGTCGTTCTCTTAGCTTTGTCATATCGTTGGAATCGAACAATTTACACTTTCTAATGAATCGCATTTCTTTTTGTTTTGTTTTTTTGTCTCAAGAGAACAAAATATAGGGTTCGCTGAGTTCAACAAAATGATGCAAGGTAGGAGTGGCAGACGCTCTGGATTTAGACCATGGCTAACCTTTTTCAAATCAGTGGCAACTATGAGATCATTTCTTACCGAATCAGTGCGATGATCTACCTTTTCTATATCAAGAACTTCCTGAATTTCCATTTTAATTTTGCAAATCGCCTCCTCCTGATATAAAGTATAAGGACTTGTTTGTAAAAGATTGTTTACCCCACATTTGCTTTCTCGATCAGCAACAGAAGAACTGCATCTTACTTTAAAGCTAACCAGGGATAAAACAACCTAACAGAGTGCCCTTATAATCAAACAAAGCTTGTCTCGCCGTAATAAAGAATTTATTGGATAACCAATGTATATAACGTTTCTTCTTTTTCACTTTTAACTTGTGGCGCGCCAACAGCTGAGGTAACTGGCGCCCGAAGCCCTTTATTCTAGACCAGGGGACCCCAAACTTTTTACACAGGGGGCCAGTTCACTGCATAAAAGAAAAGAATACAAAAAAAAAACTATTTTAAAGTAAAAAAACAAACAAAACAGGAACAAATAGAATATTTCAAATAAAGAACAAGTAAATTTAAATCACCAAACTGCCCAGTATTTCTATGGGAATTATGGACCTGCTTTTCGCTAATGAGATGGTCAATGTCCGGTTTAGTTACAGTGCTTTGCCTTTCTTCCTACTACTGCTGTTATTTTACGGTCCCGCGTCATCGGAAGTAGTACTGTACATGAGCGACGCAGCGCTTTGCGGCACCGCCACATATAGTGCTCCACTCACTGACCACCAATGAAAGAGATGCCCCTTCCGGAAGTGCGGCGGGAGCCGGTTAATAAATGTCCTCAGGTGGCCCGCAGTCCGTAGTTTGGGGACCCCTGATAGATTGGGTAGAGACAATGTTCTCTTGTTACAGACAACTGTGTCCATCATCGGATAGTGAGCTCCTAGAAAGAGGAAATCTGAGAGCAGGCTGCCATTTTCGAATCCATTGAGACATAAACAGTGATCTCAAATTATTTCTTTAACCTACAGTAGTTCCTGTAAAAATATCCTTCCTTCTCCCTGGAAGAAGTATACGGTTAGATCTCTTGTGAGTTTGCTTACTTATTTCAGCTAACACCATCATCATCTAAAAACAGATGAACCACGATCAAGAATTTCAAGTGACTTTTTTTTGCAACTCATACTGACCAACAATTTTGATTGCAGATTTTGGAAAATATAAGAATCTTGTTCTCTTTAGAGGTTTGTTGAAATCTTGTAGCGAGAATAGTAGCGAGGTTTAATTTTCAATAAACAAGGGAAATTAGAAATAATTGAATTACAAGCATTTCTTTGTAAAAGAAAACAAGGCAGGAAAAGGAAGGGCTACTTTAGTAACTCTACCTGTATATCGTATTAACTTACTTCCTTCATATTTTATTTTGACCTTATTATTCAAACGGTTTAATTTCGAATATTCTATTACCGATAATTTCTATCTAAACTAGTCGTCATGAATAGTAATAAATACTAGCATCAGTTTTTATCGTTTTTATTCTCCCTTGTTTTATTGCCTGTTCAATACAACAAGCAATATCTCTTCGAACACGACCTTGAGAGAGGAAGACACACACAATCCCTAACGACAGCCTCAATTTCATGCCCAGTACAACGCCACCTTACCAATGAGGACAACCTGCTGCCTCTACGAAATACCATAATTTTCGGTTTTGATTGATTAGCAGTCAGATCACAAAAATTTTAATATTATTCTGAAGCGGGTGTGGGATTTTCACATATCCGGAAGATATTATCCACATATCCTCCCTGAGAATCTTCTCTGTGATTCCCGCAACACGAACGCCTGCCTCCAGATAGCTGGGAAAATCATCCAAAAAGCTCGAAAACAGACACGGTAACAGTAGCCAACCCTAATCCCACTAATAATAATAATAATAATAATAATAAGGGAAGGGAGGGAAGGGATTAGCTATGCGGTTAGCGTACTGGACTCCCTCGCGGAGGTCCCGGGTTCGAATCCAGCTGCTGACCCTTAGATTTTCTCTTCCTAGGAGCTTCTTACAGCTCACTGTCCGGTGATGGACAGTGTTGTCTGTAACGAGAGAACACTGTCCGGAGGCCGGCAGTGCACTGGAAAAAGCTCCGGGCGCTAATGACCTCAGCTGTTGATGCGCCAAAAAAAAAAGAAAAAAAAAATAAGGGAAGGGATTAGCTATGAGGTTAGCATACTGGACTCCCACGCGGAGGTCCCGGGTTCGAATCCAGCAGCTGACCCTTAGATTTTCTCTTCCTAGGAGCTTCTTACAGCTCACTGTCCGGTGATGGACAGTGTTGTCTGTAACGAGAGAACACTGTCCGGAGGCCGGCAGTGCACTGGAAAAAGCTCCGGGCGCTAATGACCTCAGCTGTTGATGCGCCAAAAAAAAAAAAAAAAAATAAGGTGTATATTTTCAATTTACAATAAACGTAATGAAGAAAAATTACAATATCCCTAATCCCACTATTATTGTTATAAAATTCGAAAATCCCCTATTTATCTCCAACTACCTCCTTAGTATCCGTGTAAATGACTTTAAATTATAATAAATTTTGAGAATATCCCCAAGTTGGGTAACTTGAGATACAATGCTCGACCCATTGATCTGGTCAAAAGCCTCTGAAAATAATCTGCATACAATTTTATGTTCATTGGTTGGCCAATGAAAGCAGGATGGAAAAGTCTATGTATTTGTAGAATATCAGGATTGTTTTACCGAAACATGACGACCAACATCCTACTAGAAAAAGCCTTGAAAAACTGGATTAGCTAGGAAAATAATTAGTTATGTCATCGGATATCTCATAAAAATAACATTTACCGTACATTCTTAAGGTTATCTGCCTTCACTAAAGGTAGGTTACCTTAAGAATGCATTCAAACTTATCGAAAGTGCATCGTATCTTTAGATTGTATTAAAATCTCTTAACTTAAGTTATTATTTACTTAAAGCGATCAATTTACTGCTCAAAGTTTATTGATGTCAGTAAATAAAACCTTTTTGGACTGGCAGGCACTCATTACTCCATTTTGCCTGAAATCCACAATTACTTTTAAAAGTAAAAAAGTGGTAACCAGGGACAATTGCTGAAGTAAACACGTAAAGAAAACCTCTTCCTGTTTATAAATTTTCAAAAAGGGCTTCCTTCATCTAGTGTTTTATTTAAAAAAAAATTATTTTGTTTATTCTAGCAACTATGAAGAAGACCTAGTAGATTTCTGGTAAACTTAAGGTTTTCAGGTGTAGTATCTGGCATCAGGTGAGCAAGGCTGATATTTTTTCTATTCTCGAAAATTAAGCTTCTTAAATTTAATTATACAGTCATCCAGTGAAATTTGGAGTTTAGTACACACTCTGACCATCAGTACAATTAATTGTCTAAAACAGCCGACATTTTTTACCCAAATTTAGAGAATATCTAGGGAAAGCTTTGCAAAGATTGGTGTTTAGAACAGCGGGCAAATACAGCCGGCTCCACTATCTTACTTGGAGAGTTGGTTCTCTTGTGATCTCGGAAACGTGGGAGGATGGAGAACCACCACGCTTTCTGGAGAGTCCGGGTAGTTATCATGTTTTGTAAAGGAAATATATGCTACCTGGAATTCTTTAACAGAAGCTTACTGCAGAATGGAGGGCAATTAAGGGAATAGTTGAACTGACTACAGAGAGTAGTCTCTGGAGGCTTCCAATTCTTCCCTTCAAACTTCTGAGTTGTTCTAATCTAGAGTAGCTGTTCATCAAGGAGCTGAACGATTTCATCTGGCCCTAGTGGGAAGCACAATAGCTTCAGTGAAGTTCAAGATATCCCATTAATAATAATTTCTGCAAAATGGGTTTGAATTCAAGTTTGAAAGGTTTGAATTGAATGTTTGGAATAAATTAGACTTTACATTGTTAAAGGATCTATTGCAGTTTTGGCTGTGGCTGAATTGGTCCCTTGTCACAAATAAACAATAAAAAATTTCTCTTGGTTTAAAGTAGCGACCACAAATTATTACTTAAAATTAAAGATGTAACTTCAATTTAACGCTTCTTAAAAAATAATTCATTTGATGCAAAGTTGTAATTGTAATTTGATTTTTAATGAAACCCGTGTAATATTGAAGAGATGTGGCATTGTGTTACTACAATTGTAAGTAAAAGCACCAATCTTAAAACTACTACATACTTAAATGAAGTTAATACAAAAATGCTGGCTAGTTATATAAATTAGACGTTTCTAATATATCACTCATAAGTACTATTTATATAGTAATATAGAAAATAAAATTTTGCAATAGCATCTTTTTATATAAAAAATGTAGAATAGTTAGAAATATATATATAAACACAAAACATTAAAAGAATACACAAACAATGCATTAATGTCGAATAAAAATTCTTCTAAAAAAGTAAGTGGCTTATGTAAGGATGCAAAGAGAAGCGCAAATCGTACTTTGCAAGAAGGTAACTGCGCCAATAACTAAGACATACCTACTCTCCACCACTGTGTCTTCTATTTGCTGAGGAGAATGGTTTCAAGTCTAGAACGAATAGAATTCTGAAATCATAGGGTGTTTACTACGCGACTGAGCGCATCATTGGGCGTCCATTTCTTTGCATAAATAGCTATGTTTATATTTTCTTTAACACAATCTGTATTGTTTCCAAAACTAGCTGACCTAATTTGTATAATCTTGCCGTGGCATAGAAATAGAAATGATGGGAGTAGAGAAATAGGAATTTCTAGTAAAACTAGCAAAGATATCCCATTTTTTCCCTTTTTTCTAAACCTCTGCATCCAGAACCATGGGAATAGTTGAACTGACTTCAGAGAGTAGTTATCCCTTACTGGGGGCTTCCAATTCTTCCCTTCAAACTTCTGAATTGTTCTAATCTAGAGTATAATGTCTCTATTAATCTAGTTGAATACCAATGAGCGTATTATAATATTAAATCAGAAGATTCTATCATACTTCATTGCTTTGATGCTGTAAGATATATTTTCATCAAATATTTATTGATATAAATATGAGGTTTCTTGCAATTTATTGATATAAATATGAGGTTTCTTGCAATTTATTGATATAAATATGAGGTTTCTTGCAAGGTCACGTTTACACAACTAATCCGAACGTTATGGGCTTGAAGAGAAGAACATTCCGTAAAGTCTGTGCGAACAGTCACATGATGTTCTTTTAGTGATTGCAATTCAGTTAATTAGTTCACTAATTTAGTTATTGAATTTTATTCAAGCCTAATGTCTTCTTAAATGAAGAATTGATTGATTGATTGAACTATAGGGGAATGTGATTGATTAAATACTACAAGCGGCGCCCGGAGAAGTGGGGTTCCAGTTTTAGAGCTTATGTTTTCCCTGGAATCTCATTGTTAAACCAATTTTTGTTGAAGCCCTTTCGGGGTGGATGACTAAATAAATAAAAAGATCTCCTTTCTTTAAAACTGCCTTCCGGTTAAATTATAAATTTGTGCACTTTTGAGGTGTGCTACTGTTTTTCAGATCTCTGAGAACCACTAAGAAATTCATTCTCTCGGGAAAAAGATTCCCAGAAAAGATCTTGAACAATATCTTTCACACACTAATACACTCCAACCTAAATAAGCGATTCTAGTGAGTCTCCAAGACGGAAATCACTTTGACAAAACATTCTTTGGGCCCGACGAAGAGTTCCGCAGATACACACCACTGCCAGAGAAATAACACTTAAATAACATTTAAAAAATCTTATTGATCCAAAATAACTTACCCGAAATAATTGAAAATAGTCTCCAGTTTGGAAATTTTACAAAAAACACTCAATAACAATAACAATAACAATATTAATGATTTCCGGTAAAATATTGAGGGTAAAAAAAATACACAAACCGACTTAAGACGAAATAAAAGAGACAAACCTGAGCAAGTTAGTTATATAGGATTGCCTGTAGGAAGGGGTTTTACTTTTTTTCAAGTTGGAGGGGGCGTTAAACTCACTTTCGTCAAGAACATCGCTGTTTACTTATCGATATCATTTTATTAACTGACCATCATTTGTAAATTAATTTCCTACTCTCACCCAACTGGAATATTTAATTCATTAATTAAAAGTACGCGTCTGTTCTTTAAAAAAAATGCTAATTCAAATTTCTGCTACCAAACAGAAATAATTGACTACCTTTTTTATTTAGAATAGATTTAGTATACAAACTTAATAAATTTACTTTTACTTAACTTACTTAACCATTACGCAAAATTATAATAAATCTTCATAGTTATGTGCAATCACACACAGTTGCATATGCATTTTCACTTATTTGTACATTATGACATTGGTACTAGAACCTTGCCATAGCAAAATATTTTCATGGAATTTGTTTATTGGAGTAATAATTTAAAGGAGACTTCGCTGCTGCGGTTGAGACGTTACCTAACCGATATTGCTTCACATATCTGCCCAGAGAACTCTTAATGTGAAGCAAGGAACTACTTCATTTAAATGATAATTTTTAAAGCCAATTGTATATATTTCGTCATAATTATAATCCTTTAAAAACGTATACTAATAACAATTCTTTCTCTGTGCACAATTCTTTCCTCATTTCAGTGTTTGCTTTTTGACAAAAAAAGAAGTATTATAAATAATTTTTTTTTCCTATCCGACGACAAAGGCGTTAAACCATTTTTTGTCTGGCAGCCCAGTATTTCTCTTACATAGTACTCATGCCGGGCACTCATTTAAATGTTGGAAAATTGCACAATGGGCAAATCGGCGAGTCCCTAATACCTATTTTGTGGAGGTGTGCTTGTAGGTAATCGTGCCCTGTAGTTCCTCGGAAGAGCACGACAGACTCTTTTCTTGGGAGGTCCTGCCTTCTAGCAGCGTTACCCACTGCTTTCCAGCGGCCATGCTCCTGAATTCCGCGTGTAAATTTCCTTTACTAAGAGGGTCCGATATGTTCCCGTACAGCCTTATGTGCTTCAATATGTCTTTAAATGGACGATAGTTATGAAAAATAAATAAATTTACATCAAACCTGTGTCTTCAGAAGTTTGTAGTTTTTATTCTAGTATTTGATGTAATTAAAATACCAGTTACTAGTTACGAGATAAAAAAAAAGTGTCCAAAATAAATTTTTGTGCATTCAGGAAAAGCTAAGTTAATGAATTGGAAGATTTGGAGTTTTTGATGAGCGAAATGGTTAGCCGGTGGAGTAGTTGGCTAAAGATTTCGAGGCAAAAACAGAAAACTCTGAATGGACTGAGGCTTAGGTACTATGTGTAGTAACATTTATTACCAAATAGAATAAGTTAAAAGAAATTTTAATAGTGTAATTTGGGATAAGTACAAATGGTGAATTTCCCAATGTCGTTTCCCAGTAGGAAAGTAGGGAAAGCTCTCGACCTTTTTAGAAGGAAAGGTTTCATGTACGTACTAGACTTAAGATGAAGGCACAATAAGCCTCTTGTGGCTGTGGTGCCGTGGGGATAAGGTCTTCCCAGTAGGCAAATGAAAAGTGAAAACACAAAAGTTATAAGCAGCAATCAAAATAAGAAGATTCAAGTTGAGAATGAAAAGATAGAAGTAAATAAAAAAAAATGTATTAGTGAGTAAATAAAAGATGAAATAGATGGCTGGAAGAAATATGGTACTGTAGAAGTTGGTGATGAAAAATAGAAGTAAACGAAACAGCTGTTGAAAGTGGTTTTAAGTAGAAGTCCATAACGCTAATTCTGTAAATCTAATTAATGAAAAAGTTGCTGCTTAAGAAAAATTAACTCGTTTGTAATAAATATTTGCCGTGAACAAAAGGTTCAAATGGAACGCACTTTAGAATAGAGGAAAGATTCAGTGGAAATTGCATGATTAGTAAATTTTTCATGCTTACATTAAATCATACAAACAAAATATTATATTAATATAAATATATAACTGCTTATAATAACTTTGTTCTGCCTGCACCTCTGCAGTGAATCTCATCTCAGGCTAACTCCTGCAGACGGCCATAAGCCTTGCAATTTCCTAAATTTTGTTTTTTAAAATTATTATTTTGTTTATAAAAATAAAGGATTATTAATTAATTATAAATAAGAAAATAGATTTTAATATTCAGTGTTAATAAATATAATAACAAATTAAATCAGCAACAAACCCTCAACAAACATTATTTGTACTAATGTATAAAATCTGCTCAACTGGGGGCCCCACACAGTTACATTTTTAATTTATTTTTTCAAATACTATTTTTTAATTTTTTTAGAAATATTATTCCAGGATTACAATTAATTTAATTGATCCCAAAACAATACTTCATATTTTGTAAAGTTCTTACCACAAACGCTAAGTATTTACAGCCAAACATGTTTTTGTGCAGTATATGGATATTTATCGAGATTCTACAATTGCATTAGCAAATTTCATTAGGCAGCAATTGCTTAAATAAAACAACTCACTTTAAATTCGTGCTGGAAAGCCTGAATGTGTTATCAATTGGAATGTAACCGAAAACACATATCAACGTCATCATCAGAAATCGTCGCGCTAGCACATAACATCTGCGGAGAAGGTTTTGACACTGTGGGCGATAATAATTTTATCGAAATGATTAAGGGCCAACCGTAAATGATAGTGAAATTATCAATAAATGAACAGATCATGAAGAAAGACAAGAAGAACCGGTTTCTAAAATATATTCAGGGATACAGCTTTACAGCAGATTGGAAAAGCTTTTTCTTAAAGTAGATAATTCCGAAAGAAGTTTGAAATTCTGAAAAGAGCTTCGAGCGTGTATCTCGACGAAGCAGTTGATCAAACGACCGTCGACGCAAAACCTTACCACCGACTACATGGTGACAAGAAAAGTAAATCAACTCTAATATCTTCAAGGGACTAAAGCGATTACGAACAAGTTCATTGCAAGAATATGCGCGTTTTGGACTAGGACGCGTAAAATTGAATGAAGTACATTTTGAAAATTCGTCTATGTTAAGGAATGGGGAATTAAATTTTTTTAAATTGTTTCCATGGTGATTTAATTATTTATTTGGCTTAGAAAGCAGTTTTTCGCTATTTCATCAAGTTTTGACATATTTTCTGAATGGAACTGTTTTTATGCGGTCCCTATCTTCCGCTCAAAACAGGTTTTACTGTATTTGTTACAATTTTATTAACTAATTAGGCAAACTAATCTCTCAGAACGAACCTACTATCGGTGTACCTGTTTATTTATGCGTATAACCTCTCTGTTTTGTGGCTTCTTTGGGCTTACAAAAGATATTTTTGGTAACATTTGTGAGCTCCTTTTGCGACAGTCTCGAGCCCCCTAAACGTACGCGCCGCTCCTCAGTTAGGAAAACAATGAATTATTACACTCAATGAACTGAAAAGTGAAGACCATATAAAGTTGAACTTAAACATTTCTCTTGAATAAAGTTTCTCTAAATATTTTTGAATTTTAAATCAATTCATTTTAAGAACATTTTTTCTTGAAGTTCAAAACACCAAATAGAGAAACAAAATTAGAAATTATTGAACTTGACGTTACTTTACATATAAATTTTCACTTTAATATAAAGTTTTTCTTTTTATTCTTAGATAATTTCTAGCTTTTCAGAGCGTAAACCTTACTGGGAACAATATATCACTTCTTATCAATATATCACAACTTTAACTTGAGCAATCTTACATTTACAACTCATTTTGATTTTTAATGAATTTAGTTTCACTATTACTCTTTGAAATTCATTCCAGCACACTTCAGAGAACTTTTGCACTCCTTTTGGTCATGAGGACTGTCGGCCAGGTCACTTCACCGCATAATTCCTTCATTTCTTGGCCTCAACCAGGCTTCTTCTCCTCCTCCTACACTTCCAACGACTCCATTACATTATTTCTTTGGTCCATCTATCATTTCTCTTTCTAGTTCTGTTCTACCTATTTCCCAATTTGCTATTCTTTCAATTATATCTTCTAGCCCAATGCTTCCTGACTGATGTATTTCTTTCCTGTCCCTTCCTATAATTATAGACCCACAGCTCTAAAAGTAGTCCATAGCTTTTATTTGGTCTTTAGTTCTAGGATCCAAGTTTCATGCGTTTGTTTTGTCAGGTTAAACCATTTAGTCCAATAACTTTGTTTTAATATGTTTTTTTCTGCAACCATGTAGGGAAGTTCTCATTACTCAATTAAAATCAGCTGTGTAATGCCCAACTTCCCACACTAGTGGGGGGAAAATCCCATTAGTGTCACTTTCCGCACAAGTGAGTGGAAAAACTTTATTGTGCTTCCTTGATATAAGAAGTTTTGTTATTAACATAATTATTTTCTGTAAAACTCTAATAAGCTTATTTAAATTTATTTTATTTAAATAATTAAAAAACGAATATTAAAAAATAAAATAAAAATTGAAAGGAATATAGAAATAAAAATAATACTTTAATAAATAATTAGATATTTTTAATTATAACAGTTAAAAAGGTTATAGTGTTACCTTATAGAAATTTAAAATGGATTCTAGTGATGCCTGTTTAGAAAACACTCCTCCATCAATAAAAGAAACAGCAGAAAATGTAATAAGTAATGTAAATAATTGTAATATAACAATAAATGTTTATAATAAATAAATTACTTTTTGTAGACTGTAAAAATGAAATTTTTAATTTTATTAGTTAATAAATGGTTGCAGAAAAAGTATAATATTTAACTCTAGTGTAAAGTATTTTCCTCACACTCGGCAATTTGCACTTGCACTCGCATCGCTTCGCTCGCTCGTGCGTGCAAACCCTGCCTCGCGTGAGGAAAAGTACTACTTTCCACACTTGTTAAATAAATAACTATTTTTACAAAAACTCCTTTAACTCAACTTATAACTTCTGACAATTTTTAAAAACTGACGTTTCATGTAATTGTAATAAAATGAATATACTTATATAGAGACAATTATTCGAGCCAAATGTGATAAATAATTACAATTTAAAATTAAGTTAGAATATTTAAGAAAAATAAAATTTAACGCATAACACATTGACCAATTGACTTCCTAAAGTGACTCATTGTTTTGGTAATTTTTCAGGATATTTAGAATAAATATTTACTTTTTCAACTGCTCTTAGTATTTAAATTAATATCATAATAGGGAGGATTTCATGTGTACAACTGTAACATTATAAGCAAGTAACAATAATAAAAAAAAACGTACAACTTGAGAGAAATCGTGGAAATTTATAAATTACTCTACAATTTTAATAGTAAATTAACTAATTTTTATTTTATTTCAATGCAAATGAGTTTTGAAATACATTTCCCATCACCTGTTGCATTCTAAAGCAAACAAAATAGTGCTTTAGAGAAACTAAATGATTGAGATGCTGTAATTAAGGGAAATTTATCAAATACAATCAGTGCTTTTACTTAAGCTTGTTTGGTGTTCATACAGTAATTAAGTAAGATATATTTACACAATGTTTCTCTTTTGCTTTATGTACTTTGCAGCTACAATATCATTTCTTTTGTTATATATATGTATATATTTTGTTTAGATGACACAAGGTTGGGGTCTTCTGCAAGCCACACTTCCCGAAGTAGTTAAGGTAAGGAGCTGGGCATTTAATAATCTAATAATTATAATAACTTGAAAATGGTTTATAGATTGTTTTGCGTTTAAAAATATTTTATTTATTTATTTTATTTTATTTTTGCCTCAATTCCCTGACTTTAGGGTTGAAACTAATTTTTATTCTACTGGTAAGACAAGGTATTGGTAGCGACTATGCGGATTTCTCATTTTGACTTTTGATGAGTAACTTTCAACTTTGAGGTTCATTGAGTTTGGAAAAGTGGTTTTTACAAATCAAAGCGTACTGTGTGTGCGTGTGTGTGTATTTGAGTTTGGGCAGCGAAACTCTAAAAAAGAAATTGGAATGTTCGCATTTTGTATTTCTAATCGGTGCCACCATATTAAGCTTAACGACAAAAATGAAAGGTTCTTTTGGGAAGAGTTTATCCAGAAAAAGACTCGAACAATTCTCTTTAATCATCGAATGTTCTTTGTACAAATATTTATACCAATAGCGTTTGTTCCAGGAACAAATAATAACCCTAGATAAAAAATATCCTCTCAAGAAAATGCTTTTTAACTTCGTCGCAAGAAGAAGTGTATTGACATGTAAACACAAGTGATTAAAACAACAAAAATCCTATAGGATATCCTGAAGATCGTGAAAATGTCTATTGTTCGCCAGGTGTATTTAAGAGTCTCTTTCCGGCAAAAGAGAATAAAATATTTACTGAAGTAACGAGACAAAATTCCCCTGAAAATTATTATTAATTCTGTTAACATCCTTCCTGTTAAAAACTGTCTTTTTAACATAAAAATATCTTGAACAGTTGGCTTGTGGATTACATTGTTATCACTTTTCTTGGTTTCCTTTTACCCTCCAAGAATTACGTGTGGATTAAGTTCTCCCTTGGTATTTGAAATAGATTTGTCCAGCAATGCAGTAAATTCACTGGCAGTTAAGCGAGCAAGTCCTACGAAAGGATGTTTTTCTAAGGTAGAGATTAACTGCAGAGTTGCAGAAAGAATAAAGTACTGATCCGAATATTGTACTAATATGTTAAACGTTATAACAGCTTCTATTAATCAATTTAAATCTAAGTAAACAAAAGTATTCTTCTAAACATTAAATGTTTTTCTTTTAATATCAATGAATTTTGTAAAGACAATGCTAATTGAGTTGAATTGCTGAAAGCAATGCCTGTTATTATTTTATTTTATTTTTATAATTTTGGTGTTATTTGTTATTTTACCACATCCGTAGTGAGCAATAATCCATATTTAAATAAAAAATTGGCTGATAATTTAAAGAGTGAAATGAATCAAAACTGATAAAATAACTCTCAGTTCTCTGATCAAGCCAGCAAGGTAGATGTGTTCTGCGAGCAAGTATATCTCTCTCTTTTAAGGCGCAAAACTTTCTTAATCCTGCACTGCACAGCCGACGGCTACATTACTTTTTCTTTTAATTATTTGGATTGCGGCAGAGTTGAGCAAATATTTAATCAATTAAATTAAAACTAAATTTTATTTTAATTATTATTAAAATTAAAAATTTTAATCGGCCAAAATTAGTTGATTGAATTAAATTCACTTTAAATTTAATTCGAGTTGAATCCTTTATATATTATGAAAATACAGTTATCTAAACATATTTATAAACAACGGAAATAACAATCGGAATTCTTTTGTCATAAAAACATTGAAGAATCAATTTGATGCGAGAAAATGAGCTAAAAAAAGCAGATGAAATATGAGTTTGATCATCGAATGGAGGGTGACTCTTCCCTAGCTGTGGCAGATGATAAGAATGAATACTTATAGAAAACGTTGAAATATTTCTGCTACGTACCGTAAACAAAGTCGGATAATTTGTACCAGTAACAAACCCGAGCTCATTCTAGATGATTTGATTGTGTTTTTGCACAAATTAGTTGGATTAAAAGAGAGAAATGTTGAAATAGTAGGGAAGATCTGCTAGGTAAAAGAAGTTAGTTCTTCGAAGAGGAATTTGAAAGGAGCTTGCAAAGCTGTTTATTTAATTATTTTGAAATTGATGACCAGCAGTGATCAGAGAGGCTTGTGAATTGTGATGTTCAAGTTTTGGTTTTAATAGATCCTGTTTTGTTGTCTGGAACGGAATTTCCGTGCACGTTTGTTTATATTATGTTGGCACAGTTCTTTAATTACTTTTATCGAAAAATTCTCTAGAAAAAACTGTGTTTGAAGGTCAAATTTGGTGTTTGGCTTTTTGTTCAACTTAAACCGCGGTGGGGTTATACAATTACTTGTGGAGACTCTCGACTATGGCGCGGTAGATAGCACAATCTCACTTGCAACAGTTTGTGAGATTCTACGTGCAGATAGAGATTAATATCTTCTTTCAGTTTCATCAACTTTACAAACATACTTACATAAAATGAAAATGTTTTTTATCCTCCGGCAGAGCTCCTGTCCTCCTATCTTTTCAACAAACTTTTCATGTAGAATTCAGACCTGGTGTGCTACCTTGGACTATTCACATAAATACTCCTCGCCTGCAAACAACGATAAGGCTTAAAAAGACAAGCAATGAAAATGACGATACTGTAATGGTGCATAGAACGAAAACGATTCATATTTATATTGCTAACCTCAAAGCTATGTGAACTAGAACTATCAGATTCAGTCAAACCTACAAACATTTCAGCCAAAACTCCTCGGACAGATAGCCGATGCTCTTTTCAACGTGACTAACCTTACTCTACTACATAACGACCTCAACAGCTCGTCTAGACTAAATATCTCAAGATCCTTTCTGATCTTGCTGATTGCTCTAACTTTTCGTATAATTCCTCGCCTCTACTGCCATTTCTGACTATCGGATCGATTGAATCTCTAGTGGCCTCGAGGCTTCCTTAAGGTCTGAAGATTTAGTCAGCTTCACTGACTAGATTCTTTTAAACACATTTCTTTAAATGCCTAAGATAACTGAAATCTGACAGAAATAAGTTCCAAATAAGTAATTAAATCAGCAAGGTAAATCAAATCAAACTCAATATATTCGAAAATGTGACTTCCGCTGAAGTTTCTCATGTATTTAACAAATTATATTTTTATCAAAGTATAGTGATGTCTTTTTCTTTAAGGCGAGCTTAACATCCAACGTGTCATGGACGTGGTCGGAAGCACGTACTATACTAACAAAAATTTTCAACAAAAACTAGTTACAGAAGGATCTTGAACTGGGGCCTCCCACATTACCAACCGTCTCAAATTTAGATTAATATTCAGCAAAGAACCCAGTCAAAGCCCATATCTCAAGAACATCAAAATAAAAGAACCTGCAAATAAGGGCGTGACGCAGTGCCCCCCCTCTCCTTGGTGCTTAACGAAACAGAATTAAATGCCTTTAAATCGTTTTCTTAATCAAAAAAACAAAAAAAAAGTATCACCTGAAATATATGATGGGGCTTTGTTTGTAGGCGTTTGGCGATGATCGGTATTTGGCACAAAACAGCACGCTACTGAACAAAGGAGACTCTTCTGAAAGTCTTAATTTGTTCAATAATAGAAAAGTACATTAAGAAATCATTATAGACTGGCCGAGAAACAATAGCAATTAGTAAACCACTCAGGGAGAAAAAAGGTTTACGTCACTTGTCAAGTGCGTGTGGAAAATTCAGCCTGGCATTTTTCCAGATGCATTCTGGCAAAATTATTTATTTTAATTATTATGGTTACTTTCAATTTTCCCTATTTTTTGTGTTTATTATTTATTTTCTATCATCAATTTTATTATTACTTATTTTCAAGAGTGCATTCACATTATTCCTCGATTAATTGTGAGTTAATATCAAATTGAAAGAGCCTGCTCAAGTAGCATGTTTGGCAGCACATGCCCTCTCTAGGACATTTCTCATTTCTTTGAAAAAAAAAAAAAAATAAAGACAACAATTCTTCAGTAATAGAAGAAGAGTGTAAGTGGTCACGCGGGAAGGGATCGGCCTGGCTTTCTGATTGGTTGCCATCTCGACTACCTCTTTGGACAACTTCTACTTTTATTTTTGATTTTTAAATTAATCCCCACTTTCGTTGATATAATCATTTTAAATACAGCTTGCAGAGATCAGACGCAGTTGATCTCAAGAGAGGTTGAGGCAGCTACACAAAATTATCTCTCTTAAATTGAAAATGAAAATCTATAAATTGTTTGCTAGACGTAATAAAACTAAATTTAAACATACTAAATAGTCAAATAAATACAAGTGTTATCAGTTTTCAGTGCTAGCGTTCAATGTCATCAACAATATATCGATTTAACATTTTGTTTGACATCAATTTAACACAAGGGAATAAAAAAACTACTTTATTAACTTGATGGATCAATTTAGTATCTCTTCTTTGGATATTTCTGGACAATAATAAATAATCATAGATCTGTTGTCATTCTCAGGCTAAGAATTAGGGTAACACCTAATAGACAGCAGTTTGTGTGGAGGAAATGCCGAAGGTGGATATAGGAGAAATCACTTATCAATTAATCAATGTCACAAATATTGAAATATAAAACATTGAATAGAACTTTTTGAATATTCCTCGCTTTTACTCAAGCAATAGTTATTTATTTAACAAGTATGGAAAGTAGTACTTTTCATCACGCGAGGCAGGGTTTGCACCAAATTGCCGAGTGTGAGGAAAATACTTGACACTCGATTTAAATATTATATTTTTTCTGCAACCATTAGATTTATTAACTAAAAAAATTAAAAATTTCATTTTTACAGTCTACAAAAAGTAATTTATTTATTATAAACATTTATTGTTATATTACAATTATTTACATTACTTACGTATTCACATTACTTATTACATTTTCTGCTGTTTCTTTTATTGATGGAGGAGTGTTTTCTAAACAGGCATCACTAGAATCCATTTTAAATTTCTATAAGGTAACACTATAACCTTTTTAACTGTTATAATTAAAAATTTCTAATTATTTATTAAAGTATTATTTTTATTTCTATATTCCTTTCAATTTTTATTTAATTTTTTAATATTCGTTTTTTAATTATTTAGTTACGTTAAATAAGCTTATTAAAGTTTTACAGAAAATATTTATGTTAATAACAAAACTTCTTATATCAAGGAAGCACAATAAAGTTTTTCCACTCACTAGTGCGGAAAGTGACACTAATGGGAATTTTTCCCCACTAGTGTGGGAAGTTGGGCATTACACAGCTGATTTTAATTGAGTAATGAGAACTTCCCTACATGGTTGCAGAAAAAAGTTTTTTTCTTTTCTTGACTAAAATCTCATCCACAAACAATAACTCTTGCTTCTTATCCTCCGATAAGGATAATGCCAACTCTCTCTAAAAGCTTCTGCAAGTAGCGTTCCTGTGTTCTCAGAGATATCTTCGGGTCTCTGAACTTTTCCCATTAATTTTCAGAGGTTTACTCCACAATTTCCTTCTAACATCTGCTCTCTAGAAGACTTTCTAACTTGATGAAGCTCATTGTCCTCAAAAGTCTCCCGTTCTTAGATTCCTTTATAGAACTAAAAGTTATAATCAATCCGCTGGGAAGGTTTTGGCTCTTTTTAGCTTACCCTACGTTTCACTAGCGAAATTCTTCAATGCAGCATTCTCGCACATATGATCTGATCTAAAAATCTTTCACTCTAATAAAAGTACTTTAAGCTATCTCTATCAAAAAAACGGTTTCATGAAGTAGTGCCTAATTGTTCCAGTTCGCTTGAAAATATCTTGACCAGGTGTTTATGGCTTTTTGGTTAACTTTTTTTTAAAACAAATTTCTGAGCATTTTTCAGCCGGAAATGAGGAATTTGAATGATAAATACAGTTCAACCTCGAAAAATGTTATTGGCGCTGTTCTAGAATAAGCTGTAACCACAAATAATTTATCCGGCTGTCGTACACAGTGCAAGTTGCAGAAGGAGTGAACCAATACAGCTCGTGTGCGAACCTTTTTCAAAATCAATCATATAATTAATGGTAGGGTAGTGTTAATCTTTTTTTGAGATTGATTCATTAATCCAAAGAGAAGAAAGATTATAGTATTTAATTTTTTGCCAAACTTTCTAACCTAGAAACCAGGTCATTTTCAGGGCTGTGGAACATATGTTTAACAGAATCCAAATTGATTTGATACGATATTATTTATAATATTATTATTATTATTTATGCTCAGACTCGCCTATAAACAAGAACAGTACCAAGCAACTGGTACAGGGTTTAATAAATCCAATAAAGCCCTGTACACTTATCCGATTACACTTTATTAGTAAATCCTGACTCATCGAGCGAAATTCCTCCATCATTTCTATTTGGTTTGAAGTTTCATTTACTTGGCTTCAATATTCTAACAGCTGATACAAGGCATTCATTTAGGTGCTTTGTTGGATGACTATCTCAAAATGTACATCCTGAGGGGCGAACTTCTGTAGATGGTCAGTAATTGTCCAGTGAATTAGAAGAACCAGTGAAATTATAGTCTGAACTAAAATGATAAGTAAAGTTGCGTGTAAAGAAAAAGATCTCTACATCAGGTAGGCATGCGCACAAGCCTGAGTTTCAGAGAGCTCTGACAGAGCCAGTTTTTGGACGTGACTTAGAATGATTACTACTTCAGCAATATTCCATTATAGGCCAAGCACCTCATTTAGTTTATTTTTATTTTTATTAATAAATTTTGTTTCATTTGTAATTAAGTGGTTAAGTGGGGCACTTCATAGAATTTTTCATAACTAAATATCAAAATGCTATAATCATTATCTAGTATTTCTGCAATCTTTCAGAAGATGAGTCTCAATTTCTGTAAAGTTAATCAGTTTATGTAAATGAATATTTACTGATTACACAGTCAATAAACTAACTAATAAGGAAATAGGCACCTTTTATTTTATTACAAACATAAAAAACTGCATTTATGCAAACATTTATAAGCGTATTAAATCAATGATTGATGAAAATGATTCCTTAAAGTTATCATCAGACCCAAAATTATCATTAAAATTATCAATAATTTCACAGCAAAATTCTTCAGAAGAAAAAGTTACGGTTGTAATTGTAAAAATGTTGGAGATAAAAATTATTAGAAGATGGAAATAAGAAAAAATAATTAGAAAATGTTTTCCGTGTAAAATTAGTTTGGATTATGCCAGAGATTAATGTTTAAATAATGACGTGACAAAACGATATTAGCATTAACGTCATAACCACAAGGATTGCCATTAAAAGGCTTCATTTTAATTCTTAATCTATTTTATTATCATATCAAAATTGCAAAATATTGAAGCAGAAACCCCCTTGCACTTTTAAATGGAAAACCCTATTCTCTCATTAAATCTTCAATCTGGTTACCTTTAAACCTGCCATTCTGGTTATATATCTTTACAAATCCTTCAGAGACAGGTTTACAACTTGTCTCTCTTAATAACATCCAATCCAGAGGTGCTGAGGCTGCGTTGCA
The DNA here is from genome assembly GCF_049639745.1 of Rhodnius prolixus. NCBI lineage: Eukaryota > Metazoa > Arthropoda > Insecta > Hemiptera > Reduviidae > Rhodnius > Rhodnius prolixus. The sequence continues at coordinate 23,298,782 of NW_027411592.1, forward strand.
GTAAGCTCGGGCATTCCCCAAGAAGTGCGTCACCAGACTCCACGCACTCTTCTATCCCAAACAACTCTGCAAAAACACTCTGTTAAACAAATGGGAAGGCACAGATAATCAGCGTCACTATGTTCTTTAGATGAGGAGTTCTACCTGCTCCATTTGATAATCTCAAAGGAATCCTTAGAGTGGGCGCAAAAGTTTAGTTGCTGTTATCCGATACCTATTTTGATGATATAATAGCAGTCTAATAGCTAGGGATTCTGAGCCTTCAAAGGAATGAGAAGAATTCATCTTTACATTACCTGCGATTCCTTGATGCCAAGGAATTCAGAAAAGGCTCACTGCATTTTTCTGTTCTAAGTCATCACGCTATCTTCTACATTCTCTTCTGCTTTGATGAGCACGCTCTCCAGAAGCTTATCCGAGAAAATTTGTACTGCACTAACCTGTTATTTGAATTCAGCTATCCTTAGAACAAGCCTTCGAAGTTAGTTCCCTAGTTGTATAAAGATTAAAGATCATACAATTTGACATTTATTGTTACTAAGAGAAGAGGGCAGGAAGGAAAATTCCGAGGATCAGTGGCGGAAATCCTCTCACAACCGAATGTTAATAAGACCAATAAAAATTGGCCGACTCCAATCGAATTTAAAACCAAATTCAAACCACTTGAATCTAATTTTTTCCCCATTCAGGAAGCGAAAATCAAAGAAAAAGAAATCTCCAGGTGATTCATTGACATGAAACAGACGAAAAAGTGAAATTAAAATGAAACATTTCAAGGCCTGATACAAACCACTTCAAAAGATTCCTTAATGTTTGTACCAAAAAAAGAAGGACTTTAAAGGTATCAACGACCTTAAAAACTGGTTTATAAACTTGGTGGAAATAAAACAACGAAGTACTGAACTTCCATCTTGGCTGAACTACTTCGTCATTATCTTGAAACAAGATTTGAACTTAATAAAAGTAATGATAACTAAGAAGTATTCCATCTCTCTCCTCTAAAATTATAACTCAAACAAATTTCTCAATTTTTTTTATTTAACAACAAACCAATAAGTGTGAAACCGGCTTAACATAACAGTCCATGAAAATCCAACATCCAATGAACCCCGTAAATTTTAATAGATAGTAAAATTCTTTAGATCCATTTAAGACAATTTCTGCTTCAGTGAATTAATAAATATGCCAGACGTGGATTGTATACTCAGGGTAGCCCGAATTTGAAGTAACAATCGCAAAATAAAAGGAAAAATAAGGAATTATCGACTAGTTTATCTGGAAAGAGAGATTTCTGCTTCAGTGAATTAATAAATAAGCCAGATGTGGATTGTATACACAGGGTAGTCCGAATTTGAAGCAACAATCGCAAAATAAAAGGAAAAATAAGGAATCTACGACTAGTTTGACTGGAATGATTTATATTTCTGCTTCAGTAAATTAATAAATAAGCCAGATGTGGATTGTATACACAGGGTAGCCCGAATTTGAAGTAACAATCGCAAAATAAAAGGAAAAATAAGGAATCTACGACTAGTTTGACTGGAATGATTTATATTTCTGCTTCAGTGAATTAATAAATATGCCAGACGTGGATTGTATACTCAGGGTAGCCCGAATTTGAAGTAACAATCGCAAAATAAAAGGAAAAATAAGGAATTATCGACTAGTTTGTCTGGAAAGAGAGATTTCTGCTTCAGTGAATTAATAAATAAGCCAGATGTGGATTGTATACACAGGGTAGTCCGAATTTGAAGTAACAATCGCAAAATAAAAGGAAAAATAAGGAATCTACGACTAGTTTGACTGGAATGATTTATATTTCTGCTTCAGTGAATTAATAAATAAGCCAGACGTGGATTGTATACTCAGGGTTGTCCAAATTTTAAGTTACAATTGCAAAATTTATAGAAATATAAGGAATTCTGGTTTAGTTTGACGGGAAAGGTTGTGATTTCTTTTTTCATTTTTTTTGCAATCGTTCTCCTTCATTTGTTCAAAACTTGAAGAGAATTTTTAATTTTTCCATTAATTTTGCGGGTGCTGACGCCGGCCCTGCAGTAATTCACTGGTTAATGTCGCTATTAGAAGAGATCGCGGTCATTTGGCTTTATAACATTCTTGATAATAACTAATTTCCGGTGAAGGATATATGAAGGCCTAAAATATTTTTTGAACTTCCGGAAATTAGTACTATTAATTGTTTTCCTATTACCCATTCGGGCATTTTTTACGTACTGTGTATGCGATAGTTATTTAATGTAAACTAATTAAGGAAGTACATTGAAGACGGTGGCCGTAATGTTGTCTGACCTGAAGGATGTAGTGCAATATGTTTATGTTAATTTAGTCTAATTACCTATCAGTATTACCATTATTATTTCGTACGACAAACGAGGCACATTCTTTGAAAATATTTTAATTACAATTCTTAATATCTCTCTTCCTAAACAGGAATACCACTGCCGTATCCGCATTTGACTCTCACATTGATCTTTTAAACTAAAGATCTTTAGTTCAAAACTAAAGTTTGATCTTAAACTAGATCTTTTTGTAGACCTGAGTTTCACAACTTAAACAAAAATTCAAACATTTATATCTACTACTTCAAAATCTTTTCCTGTCTTTCTGTCAAAATCTTGAAATCTTTCAAAGTCTATCCCGCCTTAAGGAAGAATTCTTTTTACTTGTCTCAATGATCTGCATTTCTTCACTTTGTTTACTTTCATTCCGGTAGGATAAAGATTCAAAATTATTCATGAGAAATTAAAAATTATAGCGAATCTGTAAGAAGATATTTTTCGTAACATGAAGAAATGAAGAACTTATGTAAACATAGTTATCAGGGCTTATCTTTCTTGGTTTAAAATTAAGGCTGAACCCACAGCAGAGGTTCGAAATATTTTAATTAATAGAAGGATTTGAGACAAACGTGTTGCTTGTTAATCTCATAATACCAAAAAAAGTATCTTTCCAGCGTATACATAATATATTAGTACAATAAAAATTACTACAATTGTTTTGAATATTCGTTCAACAAATTAAAAGTTGGATATTACGCCAAGGAAAAAAAAAAACAAATTATAACGGCGCGATTACTAACTCGTGCATGAAAACTTATCTTTGTAACCTACTTTGATACGCAGGTATCCTAATTTCTTGAGATTGGCAAATAGGTAGCCCATAATGAAATTCTTTCAGTTCGTTGTAAACCTTTAGTAGTACAAATGTTCCTCCAATGTGAAAGAAATCTATTTTATAGCGGAATAGTAGCGCCTTACAATACTAACCTCAATACAGGCGAGTATTGCTGGTTAGTCAAACCAGTAATCGTGAAGGCTAGATGTTTATAATGCAGGTACTCTCCGTCCAGACTAGCTGGAGAGTGAAATATGCGACATTTTGTCTTCTTTTACTACCTAATATGGAGTCTTGCTGTCGAGACTTGAGTTTTCTTCAGAAATATGCGTTTTGTGATTCGCTTAGTCCCAAAAACTATTTATTTTCACCTACTGGTCCATCTGGGTTCATATGTTTCGCTCTAATATTAAACACTGGGACCCAAGGCACCCATGAGACCCGATAGAAAGTTTACTGTGAATACCTCTAAATATAAACCGTTTTTAGACGTACCAAAATTGTTCATTAATTAAAATACGTAGAGTATGAGTTTGCGTAATGCTAGAAGTACCCAAGCCTTCTTAAAGGAGCAGAACTTGTCATTTATATTAATTTTAATTGAATAATTTAATTGCCCAAGGTTCAAATTGACTCTCTTAGAAACTTTTAGTGACATTGCACTGTTCAAGAACCTCATTTCTCAAGTCTTTGCTTACAATTATTTGATTAGAGTTACGAACCGCGACATTTTAAGGGTTAGTTTTGAACGAAACTAACGATCTTTTCTAGTCTAAATATTATAATCATAAGTATTCCACTTTTCAACGTTTCAACAATTCTAGTCTTTTCATGAACTGTAATGCAATTACTTCCAAAATTCTGTGTGTTGCTAACGTTGGATATTATGTAATAATATTTTCATATTCTTTAACTCAACATCAAATTTACTTCAAGCATAATTCTTACAAATAGGTATAGAGAGATGGGATTGCAATATCCCTTAAGCAGTAGTACAAAAATCTTGCCTTAAAAAAATAGGCGATTACTTTACTTTACTTTTTAATTTGAATTTGATAGTATTCAAATGTTTTGCGATCAAAAGTAATTACAAACCGCGACGTGGAAAGCGAAAGTATGAAGGATAAATAAATCGCTTTATTAAATAAAGGCCAAGAAGATACAAGAACAGGTTCAGATTGGACGAACTCTTTTACCACATATTTATAAAACTTGTAATTACAAATAATATACAAAAATCAAGAACACAGCTGCTGCTGGTCCATTTGCGGTTAATTTTTATTTTTTGGTTTTCTTTCTTCTTCGTTTCATTTATTATTTTTTGAACGTCTAGAATTTTTTAACGTCAATGATTTTGAAAATAAGAATAAAACGAATCAAGGACATTCAAGGCATTCAGGAAATATTTTTTAAACAAAGAGGGCGTTCTCGTGACTTAAATGGATTGCTTCCTACTTCAATAATAATTGATTAATATTAATAAATAAATTGTTACATTTTATTGCTGATTCAGCGTCACCCTGTTTACCAATTAAATTTATTTATAATAACAAAACTAGTTTAATTATTAAATGTTTTTGTTTATTTACTTTGCAGCTTTAATCAATGTAAAACGAGCTAAAGAGATGAGAAATAAGGAAATTGTGCAAATACACATACATGTATATGCGCGCAGATGCATGTGCACCCAGTGACATGAGTGGCATTCCACTCGTTCATTAACTTACGCAGTTACCAACCTAGGTGATCGGTATTAAGTGTTGAGATGGTCGCATGGCCAACGCCGCGATTTGAAGGAAGTGTTGTAGTAGACATGTTGTGGATCAGAGGGTTGTAATGACTGTATAGATTTGAGTGGAGTTTTGTGTAACGAGATTGGGCTATTTCAGAGACGAGAGGAATATTTAGATCAGAATGTATTGTGTGATTGGAGACGTAGAAGGGAGCGTTAACTATTGCTCTCAGAATTTTAGACTGTAAGGTTTGAAGTCGGTTGATGTTCGATTTTTTGGCACTTCCGGAGAGCTAGATTCCGTACGTCCATATTGGGATAAGAAGGGAGGTACGTAATTACCTTTTGTTTGTCAGGGTCAGTTTTGAACGTTTGTCGAGTAGTCTTACTGACATATTGTACCTGAGATTGAGGTCAATTCGTTTGAGTTTCGTCTGTGGGTTCCAAGTTAGTCTTTTGTCAAGATGTAGTCCGAGATATCGTACTTGGTTAGTGATTGGTATAGAAGTATTGTGGAAGGAGAGAGGAGGGAGAGTTTTCTTATTTAGAGTGAATACTATGTATTTAGATTTCAATTCATTCACTTTGATTCTCCACTTTTGCAGCCAAGGCTCGAGAAGATTTAGATGTGATTAGAGTGCACGGCTTGCTATTACAGGATCTAGATGAGGAGAAAGAATTGCAGTGTCGTTGGCGAATGTGAAAGTAATTGTAGTCGGGTGAGTTGGTAAGTAGGCAGTATAGAGAATATAAATATGTAAGCGAGTATTGGAAGGATAAGAGAAGAAGAAGAACCTTTTTTGACTTGGAAGAAACGGTCGGAAAGATAAGACGTAAGAATGAGATAAAAGTACGTTTGAGTTATAAAGCAGTCCTGTGTGCCATATCCGGTCGAATGCCTGAGATATGTCTAGGAAGATTCAAGGGAAGTAGCGATTACATCCACTATTCAATGTGCTAGGAGAACTCCGAAAACCGAACTGATGTTCAGCGATAACATTAGAAGAGGCTATCGAAGGCGAAGTAGAAGAAGTTTTTCTAGAACTTTCCTCAGGATGGGTAAAAGGCTGAATTATTAAATGTAAGAAAAAAAGTAAAGTAGTGCCTAATTTTCAGGTGGGCTTTACGTCCAACTACCAATTAGGTATCGTGGACGGAAGCGACTAGCAAACATACTATATTACTGTAAATTTCTTTTATTAACCATTAAATAAAATCCAAGGCCTATGACCGGGAATCGAACCCAGTACCACAATACATATTAGCTTTGCCTGTCTCGCCTCTTAACCCGCTCGGCTATCGTGACGTTTTTTCAGTGCGTTTTCGATAATGTACTCTTGTTACAGATATCCAAAATATCTTCAAAAATTAAAGCTCAAACTGTACAATTCGATAATACTGTCAACGTAGGTTCTAAAGTTTCAGTCGAACTCAGAAAGCAATGGTACGACTTTTCAGTTACGATTTATCTTTTATCGAAAATAACTTCACTGTTATTTCAAATTTTTGCCTGGAAAATTGATTGATGTTTTGAAGTAAACTTCTATAATTTACCATTCTTTGTGTAGGTGCTTTAGTTTTACAGACACTAGTTTGATTGTCAATTATGACAGCATTCTTTGGCTAATGCAATCCTGCAGAGCAAGTTTACAACTACCTAGCGACATTAAAAGCCACGCTAGAATTTCAAGTTTGTATGGAATCTTTTAATTTTTATTAGTTATTTGTGCTGAAGAAACGACTAAAAACGCTTTTCTCTGCATTCTATTACTAACTGCTTCTACAGACACTTGTAGTGCTTTTGTTTTTAAACGTTCGACGAATATTTTTTTTATAGCTCTGTGATCTGTGTGTTAGGTTTAGAAAAGGAGCAGAATATTTATACATGTTTGAAATGGAAAGAAGACCAATGAGTTCACCTGACAGATTCAATCAGAAATTTAAGCTAGAAACTTCTAAATGCAACAACCCCTCACCAACTACATTTATGTCAATTTTTGTTCATTTCAAGAAAATTCATTTTAAAATTGTCTATTTATTTCCATTTATTTAATATATTTTTAAACTTCAAGTTGTACTTCTGTCTGTATCAAAACCATCTTCCATGCCTCAACAACAACTCTTCCCTAGGTATCCCCTAGGTATCGTATTGATGAACAATTACTGGTGCATATTTTTATCGGAAAACTATTTCAATTTTTAAAATCTTCATTTGCATTTCCTGAACAAGAGGTAACCAAAACGTCCTACTTTAAAGAGAATTACGAGGGTCGTTTGAAAAGTCCGTGCAAAGTCAGAGAGATAGCACCATTGGCGCGTATCGAGGTTATGTTTAGTTAGTAGCATCTCTTGGAAGAACACACACCAAGTTTCAGCCAGATCGGTCTATTTCTTTGTGTTTGGCATTCGTTTGAATCGAGGAAGTCGAGTGATTTTCAAAAAATGGACGAAAAAGAATTTCGTGTGTTGATTAAACACTACTTTATGAAAGGCAAAACGCCTCAGGAGACTAAAGAGAAGCTTGATAAACATTATGGTAACTCTGCACCTTCGATTAGAACAGTTTATAAGTGGTTTCAAAATTTTCGGAGTGGCCATATGGGCACAAGTGACGCTGAACGTTCTGGACGCCCTGTTGAGGTTACTACTCCAGAAATCATTGATAAAATCCATGATATGGTGATGGATGACAGAAGAGTGAAGGTGCGTGAGATTGCTAGTGCTGTGGGCATCTCGAATGAACGGGTACATAATATTTTGCATCAACATTTGGACATGACAAAGCTATCCGCAAGATGGGTGCCGCGATTGCTCATGCTTGACCAAAAACGAAATCGTGTGAAGTGTTGCAAGGACGGTTTGCAGCTGTTCCAGAAGAATCCGCAGGACTTTAAGCGTCGTTTCGTCACTGTGGATGAAACATGGATACATCACTACACTCCTGAGACCAAAGAACAATCTAAACAATGGGTTACCAAGGGGGAATCTGCGCCAAAAAAAGGCGAAGACCGTTCCTTCGGCCAGAAAGATTATGGCGACTGTCTTTTGGGATTCGCAAGGAATAATCTTCATCGACTATCTGGAAAAGGGTAAAACTATTACAGGTGCATATTATTCATCGTTATTGGACCGTTTGAAAACCGAGCTGCAAGAAAAACGCCCACGATTGGCCCACAAAAAAGTCCTTTTCCATCACGACAACGCACCAGCTCACACCTCAGCAGTTGTGGTCGCAAAATTAATGGAAATAGGGTTCCAACTCGTTTCACATCCCCCCTATTCTCCAGACTTGGCTCCCTCGGACTACTATTTGTTCCCCAATATGAAGAAATGGCCGGCGGGAAAAAGATTTTATTCAAACGAGGAGGTGATTGCAGAAACGAATGGCTATTTTTCAGACTTGGACAAATCCTATTATTCGGAAGGGATCAACAAACTAGAGCAGCGTTGGACAAAGTGTATAAGCCTAAAAGGAGACTATGTTGAAAAATAAAAAAGGTTTACCCCAAAAAATTAAATAGTTTTTATTTTTGCACGGACTTTTCAAACGACCCTCGTACTACTTCTTGGTCCCAGCTAACTGTTAGAACTGTAACAGTGGCCAAACATCAAATTTAATCATACATAAAAAAAAAGTGACTCCTATAAAATTCAAAATATTTTAAGACGTTTCTTAAAACGTAGTACAACATTCCTTCGTTAATGAATTTAGATCTCTATTACCTGCTTTTTGATCGATCTTTAATAAATTTAAAAAAAAAGAATCGTTCACTATGATTGGAAATAATGTGTGAGAAATCTATAATAATAAATATTCTATTGTTTAAGGAAGTTGATTGCCAGGCGAAAAGAGATTTCTATGATGAAAGCAGCTGTGAAAAGCTGAACTAATTATTATACAAATCTAATATTGTGTAATCATTAGAAAGGGAGACTATCTGCCGACTTTTGGCAAATGTTTACTCCGATATTGTTGTAAAAATTGATAAACTACCTGAACATTTTTCATACACTTGCGTGTAAGAGTATGACTAACATATCTACCATCTAAATAAGTACAGAATCTACTTAAACAGTTAAAGTAAAAAAAAAAGTAAATAATTTGCCATGTTAGCGTATGTACATAATCTTACGTCAGTCTGTGTTTTAGCCTCCCCCTCTACCACTTACCTAGGAGACCAGATTTTTGTCTTTCACGTTTGGTTGTAGGACTGACGCTTTACGGCTAAGAAATAAACAGAGAAACGCTGTCTTCCCCTCCAGAGTAGTAATCTCCCTCTTAGTATGTTCTCTGAAGAAGTTACGCTACCAGTACGTTCTGTGTTTGCTTACAGTTCGGTGTTGAGTTCCAAAAAAAAACAAATAATAATTACATTGTTATCTCATAACGGCCGAAAATAGTCAACATTACTTCGCCACACAGATATATATTTATTATTTACAACAAACATTCCTTTACAAAAAGTTTGAGTAAGTAAACCCATAAGTAAGCATTTTTACTTTAATTACATATATATAAATGTATTTTTATTGAATGAAGAAAACAAGTAACAAGCGACTATGTCCTTCAATGTCGCCGCTTTACTTTTCAATTGGGAAATTTTTTTTATTTGATAAACACGATTTGACGCAGTGAATAAGTACAGCTGACACTTTTGAAAATCTCAAAAAATAAAATTCTAAAACAAACCTTTTTGATAGATAAACTGTTTCCTGACTTTTAATTTAAACGTTGTAGGAGAACTCTTTAACAAAAGTTACAGTTATGTAGGTGACATCTTAAGGATTTGTAAAAACCTTCGGAACTAGATGGCTTTTCTTCTAAAGACTTTTCACTTTCCCTTTTCTTTCTTTTCTTCACAATTGACCAGATTTTCTTATAGAATTATTCACGGTAACACTCAGCGGACTATTTCTTTTATTTACTTTGGGTAGCATCGCGATTAAATAATAAAATAATGTTATTGATCTTAAAATGTTGACACTAACGGAGCGGTAAGGGCACAAACATTTCGAACAGCCTCCATAACTGGGCATTCGCTTTGATTCTTTAAATTTCTGGTTTGTCTTCCTAATTTTCTTTCATTTTGTATTCTCAGTTCCTGATTAGTGGGATAACCTCTTACAATAATCCCTTTCCTGTTTCTACCTATAAACAAAACCATTGTAGACATTGACTGCTGTAATAACTTTATTATTCAATATACTTTTTAAGATTTGAAATAAATTACAATGTAAATTACACATATATATAAATATATATTTGAGACTTCAAAGTGGCCAAACTATGACGTATTATTTATTGGTTCTGGTTTCGATTCCCGTTCTAGGCCTATATTTATTTAATGGTGTGTAATTCAAATAAAATTACACATTTATACAAACACTATAACACCTAATGTAAGTAGGAGTAGTTCCTCAGAATGTTAAAATAATTTACTTTTGCATTGCTGGAGAATTCTCCAAATGGATCTCGTGTGGTCTTTGTTTCCTTCGGATAAAAGTGAAATAATTAAAAAAGCATATTTAGTTATAAATTTGAAATATCAATTAACATAAAATTTAGAAATTTTGTTTGTTTGAGTAATCCTTATTGCAGGAGGACTTGTTTCCCTCTAAAAGACACATCATTTCCTAGCTGAAGGTTAGGCTCTTGGACAGTACTTTCACTATCGCGCAGCTTCACTGCTCCACTATACTTAAATCTGATCTCAATTCGGGCAACATAGCTTTCTTCCGTAACAACTAACTTTGACTCACTTTGGGCAGCATCGCTCCGCTCCCTTAACGTAAATAACTTTCCAAATTTTGATTTCATATCAGTCTTCAGAAAACTTGACCCTTAAATACCCTAAAGAAAAATGGTGACTATAGTTTCTCCCTAACAAGAAGGCCAGGGAATTCGACCACCAGCTAACGATTCCATTATTCTGTTCATCCTTCAGATACTGCCAATAATTTATTAACATAAATTAAAAATACATAAACTGAAATAATTAAGGAAATGAAATAATAATTGTAAAATAAATTATTATTTCTTATGAGTGCAAAGTAGGAGACATTATAGATGTCACTTCAAGAGAAATTGTAACAGAGAAGTGAAAACCTGATTAGAAGTTGGACGTAAAACCCGCCAGAAAAAAAAAAATACGTTTAGGTACGTACTCCCATCTCCTTTGCTTATTGTAGCTGACTACAGTTGCAAAATCAATAAATAAAATTAAGTATACGTATGCATTTCGTTGTTATAAAGTTTCGCTTAAAATATTACATAAATTGCACAAACTCCATCAGTTAAAGTTCACGTTACAGATCACCTAAATACAGATCTTTGGACAAATAAAAGAATAATTAAAAATAGAGTTTAAATTAGATCTAAAATTAAATTTTTTCCTGTAAATTTTTCATTTCTATTTTGAAAATACATAAACAAAATATTCACCTTTTTTCCAGTTCATAAATAAAGGCATAAAAATAGTTTAAAAATTGTAGCTTTTGTTTTTCTGACTTTCTATTAATTCTGTAACTAAACAAATCGGATTAGTTTTCGTATTGTGTTTCCCATCGGAAGTAATTGTTTGAGGTTTCTTGAATTCAAAGAATACATTGGTACAGCCAAGAGATTTAAATATTTTTGTTGCAAGTGATGGGAAGGGCACGAAGTAATTCAAAGGCAATTTCATTATGCTGAAATTTGATTTGATTTGCCCTGAATATTTGTTTTTAAAAGTCCACTATTTGGGAGTATTATGATCAGTAGTAATTTGTTAGTATTATTTTGTATGAAATCTTGAGCAGTTTTCAGTATACGTATACTTAGGTTAGGATGTATCCAAAAACAGGAACCTTGTATCCCTTCTCTTCGACTAATACCCATAATTTTCCGGACCATTCTAATACAATATTATCCATCTTTTGCGACCTGGTTATATTTTGACAAGGGAGCACCTATTTCACCTGGTCTAAATACATAATATAGAACCTTTGGCGAAAAATCTCACGGCCCAACTACATCAACTAAAATCTATACGATTGCTGGAGACATTAAGTTATCCTTGTTAATCCCCTAGCTACAACTTCTTGCAATATTACTCAAACCAAACCCAATACTCCATATTTAGGTATTAAGACTAATTTTCTCGAACGGTCATGAGCTGGCGTTCTACTAAACCTTGTAACACATCAAATCCTTCAGAAAATCCTTATCTCTTCTTTCTTCATCCAATTCTCAATCCCTCTTTAACAGCTTGCCCAATTCTTTAATCAAACTTCTTTCTTACAATCTCCTCTTGATCTACTTTCATCGTTGTAAAAAAGTGTTCTTGAATATATAGTGATGTCACTGGATTCATTCACCAATCCAACATTTCGATATTGTTACTAGTCACTTTACTCATCACGCTACAATTTTTCTTTGTTTACTATTGTAATTACTGTGGTAATTGTAAATTTCAATATTAAAATAGAATAAAAATGTACAAATTTCTCAAGTGCAGCTAAAGATGTTCCTAAAACTTGCAACTGGCCTTGTAGTTCCAAGTTCATTTCACACTTTGAATGGCTACATTTTCCCGAAGTAATTGATTTCAAGGTAGTTCAAAGAAAAGGTCAAGACTAGCCAATCTTTTCGTAAACATTTTTTCCAACTCTTACGTCTAGAAGAGCATATATGGCGATTTTCGAAATTGTGAATCCATTAAAGGTACAGGTTTTTTTGAAGTTCCCTAAAAATGAATTGAGCACATGATGTTTTGTGCGTGTATTTGAATTTCCTAAAACCTAAAATCCCATAGGATGTTTTCTTTTGTTTTTCTCTAAGATATTGTTGTCGCTTCGATACAAGAGTTCTGGCCGAAATCTATCGACCGGGGATATCCGAATCGATTGAAGCTTTTTCCTTTCTCTGACTAGATAAAGATAGGATTGCAATCTTACCAAATTATCAAAATTGAGTTTTCACTATAATTTTCCATGTTAATTGAGGCACTAACAATCCGGAAAAATGAATTTTTAGAAATTTATTGGTCAATGTGTGTTTGCAAAATAATTCAAAAACAAAAAATCTCAGCAAGTTGAAACTGGACCCAACTGTAACTTAGCAATCAGAATTCACCCAACAGGAACTTTTATACTACAGCTGAAGGCTGAAAACCACTTTTTCAAATTTTCTCTAAAAGTATACAATCGATTTTCCTTAAACTGTATCGCATCTTACATTCGGCATGGCCTACAACATTCATTTCTTTTATTCCTTACATTTTTACAAGAAAATTAGGACATTCCGATGCATTAATGGGAGAGTGTGATCATAGGCCGCTGATACCTAAAAAAATATTATTCCAATTAGCCCAGTTAGAGAGTAAAAGTAAAACAGTAATAAATCCCAAAATGAACCTCCTTTACTCTGCACAGAAATAAACTTGAACCCCCTTTACTCTGCACAGAAATAAACTTGAACCCCCTTTACTCGACACAGAAATAAACTTGAACCCCCTTTACTCGACACAGAAATAAACATGGCGGGATTTCTTTTGAAATGTCATCAAGCGAATTCAAAACAAAATTGAAACAAAAGTTTCCTCGATCTAGAGATGGTTCCAATCGATTCTACTGTTTTTTTTTAAATTTAAGAAACCAACAATGCAGATGTAAGCCTACGATTTTTTAAAGAATATTTTACAGAACATTTTTTGTTTTTTTACAGTTGTAGAGGAGACTAAGATTTTATTTTAAGATTGATTACCGTAAGAGTTCTAGACGCCGGGGGGATGTACTACCTGACAATGTGTTGCACCCAAATAGTTCCTTGGCGAGCAAACTAGCAATACAATCCCCATCACCTGCACTATTTATATGCACTAGAGTTGTTACACCTGCAAAGAAAATTAGTTTTGAGTATTTCGCAGTAGATTCCCTCTCCCCAAAGTAATGGGTTAAGTGTTTTAAAAAGTACTATTCAAACTTCATAGTAGGGGAAATGTTGTATTAAAGTAATTAAGTAATGGGTCAGAGAACATATGCCCAGCTTAAAGAGAAAAAGTACTTGTACTAAATTATGAAAAATTAATGTATGTACATATGTACATAAGTATAATAAATAATAAAAAAAAGTTTCTATTCTTTATTGCGTCATAACATATAGTTAACAGAAATGTTGAAAATGTGCAGAATTAAAAATACCTAACATCAAGTTCCAACGTATTAGTGAGCAGCACATTTCGTAACTAGATTATATAAAAGTAGCAACGAGACTCTATGCAATAGCCGCCGCCATCCAACATAATTTATATTTCTATTGACTTGGCCAAAATAGTAGATTTCTCACTGCCCTTTTTTCTAATTCGGAAATTTTCTTTCTCTACAAGAAGGAACAAATCCTAACTTCTGCCAGAACTTCGGATGAAAAGTAATTTCTTTACACGAATAAACTCAAAAATTGTACTTTTATATTGAACAGTTCTGGATACTTTGGGGATACAATTTTATACTGGTTAGCTTTAGATGTTTCTAGCGGGAATATTTCCTAAGATATTAATTTTATTGCCTTTGAGGTCTTTTATTTGTTATATTTTTATATAGAATAAAAGTTTTAGTAAAAATGCCAAAAAAAATACATAAACCCTTTCAAAAACTCATCTACGACGCTATCCTTGGAAAGCCATCTTTTTCTTTAAACGTAAACCCATCTGAGAGCATAAACAAGTAATCATTACTAAGATTGTTGTCTTTTTTGCGTACGTCGTATGTTTGAAAGTGAGACTGTTGTTAGTTTAAGAGAAACAAGTAGGCGTCGTAGCTGACTGAGTAAGCAGAGTTTGGATGTTACTTTAGGACAGTGCGCCACGTTTTGCTCAATTCTATTAATTTTAGAGACTGTTTCAGCTGGGAAATTCCATCATGAAATCTATTGTTTTTCTTTGTTCGGATAGCCCGAAATAAATCCATTTTTGTTTTGCAAGTAATAAGTTTGATTAAATGAAGTTGACTCAGGTTTTATGGAGAGTTCAAATCGGCTAGGAAGCGGGTTTCCAGCAGTATGCTGCTTCGGTAGCTACTGACAAACAACCAAACTGCTATCACGTTTTGGTTCAGCATGTGTAAGATGCAATCAACCAGTCATTTGTTGATGCTGATGCACTTCTAAAGCTATTGTCATATAAAGTTTGCACTTCAGGCCCCTAAAATTTCTAAACACCCTTTCTAAATGTTTACATCAAGATCTAAGCAGTCCATATGAAAAGAGTTTCATTAATTTCGGAAGCGGCGTTTGTAGTGATATTGCGAATTTAAAGTGATAATTCAAAATAAGTTGTAAATAAGATGCAAAAGTAAAAAGGACAGTTAATAAGGTATCGTTGTTCTTTTATATATTATATTATATACATTTTTATATTGTACATATACTTGTACGAGTATATATACTCGTATATGATAACGTATTTTATTTCTCAATTTTATTTTGTCTTGTTATAATATTTTTTTTATTTTACAAATTATTTATGATCAAAAACTAGACACAAAATGATGATTATTATATCGTTTTACAATATAAAAAAATATATACATATTATTATTAAGTAACGTCATGAGATCGTACATTTTGATGTTTAGACACTCTTATTTGCTCCAGTAATGCCTATCAAACTTTTTCCATTTTGCATGGCATCCAAAAATCTCTACTCTGCAGCAAAATTACTTTTTTATTTATACGCGCTTCTATTTCAGTAAAGACTAGTCTCAAGATATAATTATTCTCGATAGTTAAGCTCTACTTAGATCTCAGCTTCACTGTAACCTCCTTCAGAACATTATTAAACGAAATTACAATACTTTTGTCTTACGGAAAATTTACAACAAAGCCTAGCAACTCGGCAAGTCTATCCCAGAGCGTTCTGCCCTCGTTTGTGTCACTAATCAGTGCCTAAGTCACAATAGTTTCCAATCTCTCTACAAAGGTCGAAAAACTACTCCGTGGTAACTTAAATACGGTGAGCAACAGAGAATGTTAGCAGATCCGTAACTAACACAACTTTAGCAGCAGATCCGTTATGCGCTTGCATCTGGGAGAAGACATCACCAATCTGAGGAACTTATTCTGTAACACCTGCTGCGAGACGACGCTGGTGCGAAAAGCCAAGCACCAGAATGGACAGACAGTAACATCTGTCAAACCATTACAGTATGTACTGTTCAGTTTCTCGTGACATATTGTACTTACTGCAAAGTTACGGTAACAATGTCCAAATGGCTAGCTTTCCTTTCTGGTGAGAAGTACTGCCAGATTCTTGCCAGTGGTTGCTCAAGGCAGTTGCCTTCTTCATTACCATATTGTAAAGTTACGGAATTGTACTTATCGGAAAACCTCTATAAATATTCATATTTTTTGCAAGATAATTTATGTAATTTTTATATTTCAAGTGGCTGCTCATTTGGACTGTTCATTAGCTCAGAGACATTTGGACTGTTCATTAGCTCAGAGACATTTGAGTATTCAGAGTTTTTCATCAAAAAAAAACAAACTTAAAATAAACGCGATATACTATTAATTGTTAACTACCTTTTTAATGAATATGTTTAAACGTGAACTACTTAATAAATGTCTATATAAAAAGAAACACTTTGTTTTAAATATTAAATTTAAATATAATACTTTACATGCATCATACAAAACTGAAATACAACAGTTTAGATCTGAACGTATTTAAAGTGTTGTAATATGCTCTAGCATGTACGAGTATTTCTGCATACACAACCTGTCGCTCTCCACTAGCATGCGAGAAACTGGTCCTAGACTCCAGGTCGATTTGCACTATTTCTACTTTGTTTTTCACTATTCTTTAACGTCTAACTTTTGTATGTCTTACTTTCCATTGCTGCTAAAGTTGCATTCTTTTTTAGTTTTTACAAGTGTTATTAATAGCTTCATTGACCCGAAAAAAAGAACAAAAATTAACCAAATGATATCCGAATTGGTGACACCGACGAGAGTTTAAAGGTAGACGTGGCAGTTGATAGGCGAAAATCAGCCACGCCATTAAAGGTTGGCAGATTGACGGATTGATTCATATAACTTCCTCCTAAGAGGTCTTTCCTTAAGCCGTCCTTCTGTATGAGTCCTTCGATGATTAGTTATTATATTAGAAAAGGGACTGGACCTACATGCCCCACGGCACCGCAGCCACTTATTGAGCCATCAGTTATTAATTGATGTTTACTTTTAATTAATTCCACTCATTTGTGTTTGGTCAAAAAATAAAAACCCATGACGGAATCGTAGATTTTTCTAATGCCTTTGACCTTTTGCAGAATTTGAAATAGTAGCTGTAAGGTCATATCTCATCCAAATCCCTAGATTTTCGTTAAGAATATTTCTTTTCATGTCCTCTGACCTAAATACTAAAGCACTGTCTACCATTGTTTGTTGTTGAAGGAAGTAAAGAGTGCTAGACTAATGGAAATTATTTCAACAAATTTATTTCAGCCAACATGATTTCAGCCAACATGATTTCAGGCAACATGATTTCAGGCAACAGATTTCAGTCAACATGATTTCAGGCAACAGATTTCAGTCAACATGATTTCAGGCAACAGATTTCAGGCAACAGATTTCAGGCAACAGATTTCAGTCAACATGATTTCAGGCAACATGATTTCAGGCAACATGATTTCAGGCAACATGATTTCAGGCAACATGATTTCAGGCAACAGATTTCAGGCAACATGATTTCAGGCAACAGATTTCAGCCAACATGATTTCAGGCAACAGATTTCAGTCAACATGATTTCAGGCAACAGATTTCAGCCAACATGATTTCAGGCAACAGATTTCAGTCAACATGATTTCAGGCAACAGATTTCAGCCAACATGATTTCAGCCAACAGATTTGAAATAATTTATTCAAATTTACTTGTTTAAAGTACAAATAATTATTGAAACAAATGCACTGCTCGTCTTCAATCCAATCCACCCCCCATAACTTTTGTCACTTTTGGACAGAAACCGTTCTTCCGTGCTTCGTGTTACCCATGAGGAATAAATCAAGTTGAAACAAAGGGAAAGAAAATGAATTTGTTCTTGAACTTCATACAACCATATTGTATGATGTACTATATATGTTATATATTATAAACATACATGTATGTTCTCCATACGTAATGTTTTCATATTACTTCAAGGCCAGTACGTAATATAAAGGGTAGATGAATATGTTTTTGTGCTGAAGTTTTACACAGTATTCTGTCTTTTCAACTAGTCTTTCTCGCATAATTCACAATTATGTGAAATCTTTAAAAATATATTTCATTCATTTGAGATCATTTCCTTAATTCAGCGACTTCAGTTTATATCCTAGTTCTACAGCGGAACTCTGAATTCGGCGAAAAGTGGTTCGACAATCATTTTATGATAGATTGCTGGCGGCTACTCTTTCAATGGACTTAGACAATTTTAAGGACTTAATTCAAATTGCCGATATATTGTCTTCTAAATTTAGTTCACCCTACTGGTGGGCTTAACCTGGGTACAAATTCTATTTTCCAACAGTCCTATGAGAAGTGCTGTTAAGTTTATAATTAATTAATTCGAGATCGTTTGTATTACTTTTTTGCTGATAGTGCCGGATGACAATTATCAGCAGTAGATTTGTTTAATGTTCTGAACGGAAATTATTAGTGTCTTCGCTTTATTTCAGCAAATTTTGTCTCACCCTCTTAACCTACTAAAAATTATTAAGTACAAATATTGAATAAAAGCTAAGAATTTGCAATCGTTTATTTGTTAAAAGTTAATCTTTTCGAATGTCATGTTAAGTTTATTTTTATTCATTTATTTTTTGTTTCTTTGCTTTGAATTAAATAATTTTACCTCGTTTAATTAAAACAGTATAATTGTATTGATACAAACATGCGACCAGCTGTAGTGAACCCCTTGGCGTTCAATACGTCATTTAGTTTTACCATCACTGTGTAAAATTACTTATGTGATCTTTGTCAATTCTTTTTACTTTACTTTTATTTGACGTTATATAGACCTAATTGGTAGTTGGACGTTAAGCCCCGCCTGAAAAAATAGGTTACTTAACTGTAACCTATAAACTTAACTTTACTTTATTAAGTTATATCTTAAAATATCCTGTCATTTGCGTACACTTTTGTACAGGTCCTGCCTTGAATTACGAATACAATGTTAATTATTAGATAAACAGTGCCTAAAAGTGGTGCGCAATAGCTCCCAAGTAAATCCATCAGGTGCAATTCAGCACCTATTTCGATTTATGCATACTATTGCATATCTCACTTGAGTGCCAGGCGTTATAGTCATTTTATAAAATCAAATAAAATTGGGATCATTTTATCTGACAAAGATTTGTTTTTGTTTTAAATTCTGTTTGGTTCTGGAATTTCCCTCTGTGTTAGAACTGCTTATGTTTTACTGTAACCTATTTTGGAAAATATGATATATTTATCAAGTTGTGCTCATCACTATTACTCGATAACATGGATAATCCTGTTTTTTGTAGTTTTATACAGTAAACTTAAAAAGATGCTAATGTTTCCTAATTAAGGACCTTGGAATATTTAAGGCAAATATGTTAAGTGATCACAAAACATGGAATGAAAAAGTACATTACTTCTAGAAATTAGAGAATTATTACTATAATATATGTATAATATGTATTTATAAAATAAATATTATACAGAATGACTGGCCTAGAGATAATTTTTGAATTATCATCCAAAAAATCCCCAAATAAGATTGATTTTCAAGGAACTTCAAGTTCTCAATTATTTTTACATTTTTTTTTTTACTCAAACGATACAAAAATTTTTTTTTATATACATAACGTAAACTCAATTTACATGAACTTGTGATTGGGTTAAAACCTTGATACCTTATCTTAAATATCTTTTCTATGATCTAACTACTTCAATAAACGTAAGGTCATTGTAATATTTACGAACGATGTGATATGAGTTTTAAGTAAAAATGAATACCTACTCACAGAATGTTGAAACTTAATACAATATTTTGATTAGGCATTGCCATGATGTGTGCGGTGTACTCTGATTTTTTTTAATCTGTTTCAAATATTTTTCAAAAGTTTTGAGCTTAGAATTAAAACTGTCCGGTAAACTTCTTAAGAAACTAACGTTTGTTTGAAACTTAATTTAAGAAAATTAATTCTATATGTACCGGGGGAAGTGCCAGTTGAACACACACAAATTACGAACTGTATTGGCTCCAAAAAATTGAGTAAGATTCTATCGGCAAACTGTGCTCTTACTAATTGATATTTTGATCCAAATTAGAATCCGTGCATTCCGATTTGATTCTAAAAACCATTAACTTTTCAGTAATTATTCAAATATTACTACATCACGGACATTTTGCAGTCATCTCAATATAATGTCCATTGATGCAAGTGTGTGTGTGTTTCTGAATGTTAATTAAGTTGGCTAAAGAACCGAAGCGTAGCTGCTTTACCAAAAATACACCTTTAACAGAGGAAAAATCTTAATTTTTAGACTTTCAATTCATTTTAATTAATTATTGGATTAAAAATAATAATTTCTTTAAACATCTTAGATATATTCCTCGCAAAAAAAGGCCAAGAGCGAAAAATTGCTTTTACGCGCTGGTTCATGGGTTTTAATGCACACTTTGGTCAGCAGCTGCAATTCTTTGAACGAGAATGCAGATTGTTCTTTTTTTTCACCTACAAGCATGCGAGTTTCACTAACTTTGTCAATTTCCTAACTTCTGTCGCTTAAGAGCCACATTTCGATTATAAATGTAAGCCACCAAATAGAACTTTAAATTCAGACTATTTCAACAATTTATATTTATTTACGTCTTTACCCGATGAAGGCTCTGTCGTGAATTTCCACATTGACATTATATAAGCATACATCGCTAAAAATTAAATAAAACAGCAAATTAAACTAAACGATTTTAATATTTCTTTAATAAGTCCATCAATTGTTTAAAATTTGCGTGTGAGTAAAACTTAAAGGAAAGAGTCACTAGTTTGTAGTGACCAATTTCTGATTCGAGATTTAGTCATGTAAATGTCATTACATAAACCGCATTGGCTAATTCAAAATATCATGAAGAGTGAATCACAAGAGTTTCGTAACACTGGTTTCCTACTTTTAATGATTTCATATCTAATTAATAAATTTTTTGGCAGCAAGGAATTCACAAATTTGCCTACAATACAATCTAATGTGAACCACTCACGAGTTTTGTCTTTTAATACCAATTCTTGCTGTTAAATTGACTTAATGATTCTTTAAAAATTAGAATTTACCTAACAAAAAATGTTAATTTTTAAAGGGACCGCAACTACCGCAACGTTGAATGAAGAATAACATCATACTTCAGTTATCGAAAAATGTTGCCAAACATAAGTTTCTAGACAACATGAATTATACAAAAATGTATGCGAGAAATAACAACTCTCATCAACCATTTGATTTCCAGATAATGGATTTCAGGGATGAGTGAGGTCTAACGAATCCCAAAAATGGACTAACACGTTTAACTGACAACGATATTATCTTGCGTTATGTTCATGACAATCGAAGTACTAACTGAATATCTCTATTATTTTTTTTCTTTATTCAGAATTCCCTTGAATGAGCTAAATAGAGAAAACGTTATTTTCTCTTACAGCTGTAAGAGACGAGTAACGAAATCTACGGATGTTACACGATTTCCTTTATTATCTTTCTTTGCTTGTCTTTTATTTTCATTTTTTCTTCTCCGCCATTCTAAATCTCCAACATACGGAAACGTGATTGTAAGCTTGAATATGATTGTTTCATAAGAGACAGTCTCCACAAAGTAGGATATGGAGAACTCAAAGTAGTAAGAGTCATTTTCGATCATTTATTTTGTTTTTTCAAATTTAATTAACTTCCTTAACCAGTTAAGCGTGGAATTTAGTTTTAAAAAAAAACCACATTGTGCGGAATTAAAATCAATGACGTGTATACATGTCGCAGGGCAAAACAACCAAAAGTTTACAATGTCTTAATAGTCACTGCATCTCGGGGAGGAAAAACCAAGGTCTGTGAGCTTTACCCTAGAGCCGCTCTCCAGTATTAGGAGTCTGATCAAAAGGACAGGTCTGGAGGGTGAGCTTTAGAGTGAGGGGAACCACAATAGATCCAAAGGGGTCGCAGTGGCGGAGACCAAACATGTACCAACCACTTATCATTTGGCTGACTCCCTCCACCCCCTCCGTATAAAATACTTGGCAGTTCTATTGGTAAGATAAAGGAAACATCCCACCAAATAATATTCTTATTGTATTTTATTAAAATTTCCTATTTTTATAGTTAATGGCAATTTTATATTTTTCACAACGTGTATACTCGTCAAACGCACCGTAATAGAGAATTGCTTTGAGGTGTATGCACGTCAAACACGCTTTTCTGGTTATGTACCAAATAGACCCTAATGTTACCGATTGATCTACTATCTGTTGAATTCCTAACTTTTACATTCAACTTGGATCGAAACTCTGCCGCGCCCTAGTTTCGACATCCAGTAAGTACACCAAAGTAAGAAGCCACGAAGATTAGTCTGTCCCAATGGCAGAGCTCATTGAGTTATTCAATTTTAAAGTAAAATGGCCGAGCGCTATCTTGCAGAAACAAAACTTTTGTTTGCGATTGATTTATGCTGGTTAACTTTGCGTAAACTTTTTAGTAGATTCCATTTTTAGTTTTGAAGGTAAGAATTCAAAACAATGTTCTCAGGATTTTGATAGAATCATCACAGGATTTTGTAGAGTGCTCGTTTTGAGATTTTATTTGAAGAAAAGTTGGCAATTATCTTTTTTTTGGCGATCTATCCAGATTGTGGTCGGCTTGCACTCACCTAATCTTGTTAATACCGAAGTGTGAACCCAATATTCCTAAGGTTCTAACTCCTAAATATTCTTCAAATTCCAAACATGTGGGACATAATTAATTATCACCAATATTACTTTGTGAAACCGAAATATTCCCTGAGAACTGCCATAAACATATTTTTATAGAAAAATAAATAAAATTTAAAAGAAAAATTTAGCAATCAATGTATAAAGTATGTATACAAGTAGTTTGCAAAACTGTAAAGTAGTCATTTTCGATAAAGTTAAAAATCCATTGAGTAATGAACACATACGGTTGTGTAATTTTTCGTTAAACTGGAATTTAACAATGCAATTCATTCCTCTGAACAGCACCCAAGATACAAGTTGTATTCACTAACAAGGATTTTAAATAACCACGCATTTGCCGTTTTATAGAAAATCCTAAAAATCCTGAAACATTTCAGGGGTACAGCCGGTTGTCCGATTTTGCCCTTGACAAATCTTAGTATCCTGTATATAAGCAAAATATTTAATTTCAAATTTCGTTTTTGAGTTACGGAGGGATACAGACAGACTTACCGCTCGTAGATGCAATTTTCTAAAAACCACTTTTTCGAACTCATGGTATTTCAAAGCAAATACCTCCTGTGTAAACGCAAATTCTCTTATTATAGTTCTGTAAGAGAAATTGAAGATGAAACTTTCTCTCGGCCATTGCCCATGTTAAGTACCCCCACTCTTCTTCTTAAAGTTAGACGCTGTAATTTTCTCAAATCAGAGTTTTCTAAAACCTCTTTTTCATTTTAATCATTCAGTGACAGAATAATATGAGGAGATTCTAGAAAAAAAAATCAATTTAGAGGAACCCTCTACCAGATCGTGACACTTCCTTGTTAGAGTTTATTGACGTGCAAATACGAGGGTCGTTTGAAAAGTCCGTGCAAAAATAAAAACTACTTAATTTTTTGGGGTAAACCTTTTTTATTTTTCAACATAGTCCCCTTTTAGGCTTATACACTTTGTCCAACACTGCTCTAGTTTGTTGATCCCTTCCGAATAATAGGATTTGTCCAAGTCTGAAAAATAGCCATTCGTTTCTGCAATCACCTCCTCGTTTGAATAAAATCTTTTTCCCGCCGGCCATTTCTTCATATTGGGGAACAAATAGTAGTCCGAGGGAGCCAAGTCTGGAGAATAGGGGGGATGTGAAACGAGTTGGAACCCTATTTCCATTAATTTTGCGACCACAACTGCTGAGGTGTGAGCTGGTGCGTTGTCGTGATGGAAAAGGACTATTTTGTGGGCCAATCGTGGGCGTTTTTCTTGCGATGAATAATATGCACCTGCAATAGTTTTACCCTTTTCCAGATAGTCGATGAGGATTATTCCTTGCGAATCCCAAAAGACAGTCGCCATAATCTTTCCGGCCGAAGGAACGGTCTTCGCCTTTTTTGGCGCTGATTCCCCCTTGGTAACCCATTGTTTAGATTGTTCTTTGGTCTCAGGAGTGTAGTGATGTATCAATGTTTCATCCACAGTGACGAAACGACGCTATCACGCACCTTCACTCTTCTGTCATCCATCACCATATCATGGATTTTATCAATGATTTCTGGAGTAGTAACCTCAACAGGGCGTCCAGAACGTTCAGCGTCACTTGTGCCCATATGGCCACTCCGAAAATTTTGAAACCACTTATAAACTGTTCTAATCGAAGGTGCAGAGTCACCATAATGTTTATCAAGCTTCTCTTTAGTCTCCTGAGGCGTTTTGCCTTTCATAAAGTAGTGTTTAATCAACACACGAAATTCTTTTTCGTCCATTTTTTGAAAATCACTCGACTTCCTCGATTCAAACGAATGCCAAACACAAAGAAATAGACCGATCTGGCTGAAACTTGGTGTGTGTTCTTCCAAGAGATGCTACTAACTAAACATAACATCGATACGCGCCAGTAGTGCTATCTCTCTGACTTTGCACGGACTTTTCAAACGACCCTCGTATTTATCTGGAATTCACGACTGCGAAGTTCGTGTTGTATTAAAATAGTGAATAAATTTAGGCCTGGTTAAAATGATAATCACCAATTTATTTTAATAAAAGAACACACAATATAAATTGGTTCGTAGATTAATTCATTTTATTTTAATTTATTTATTTATGTATTAGTAAATATTTACTTAGGAAACAATAAAATGCAGGTTGATTCCTCTTGAATGATCATTTCTGTTTTCAGCTGTTAGCGCCACGTTTCTTCTACAGCATCAATATTAATCATTTACACATTATTAACACACATTGAATGTAATATAATATAATATTTAATAAAAGACATGTTTATTACTTCAGTATTTTATAAATGACGTAGATTTATTTATTTATTTAACGGAAACAGAGAAAGAGATAAGAGAAGAGAAATACCAGATTCTCTTCGTAATGTCCGGTTAGTTGGAGGACGTCACTTAAAAAAGTCCTTGTAAAGAAACATTACCAGTTTCTTGTGTTTGTCTAAACTAAAAATAAATTATCTATTTTAAATAGGCGAGTGCTCGTCTAGAAGTATGGAGCAGAGGAAGAATTTGAGGAAACGTTAGCTATTGTTCTTGCCTTTCTTGCTGAATCCATATCGTGTTGATGCGTTCAATTGATAAAGCTTGCTTAATTGAAGCAACACAAGTTTTTCTTTTTACCACACAGGCTTTAATTTCTTCTGTCTTAAGTAACGAGGTCTTTGGCAGATCGCTAACAGACTTGATTGTAATTTTTAATATTATTATTATTAGTGCAATGTCTATAATAAAAACCCAAGAACGTTCATTATCTCTTTAATTTTTGTTTTCATTATTTCTTCTTTTTACCTAAACTTCCTAAATATCTTAAAACGTTTTCAACAAACAGATCCATCTTCAGTTTCCCTTTTGTGTTTTGTATGTTTCCATTTCTAAAAAGCTAATATTTTTTAATTATTTTTTAAACTAAAAGTCTTCTTTTCAACATTGATATACTAGGTTATTTTTTTAAATATCTACTTGGTTTTTGTTTTTTAGTCTGTTCCTAAAACCCAGGGGATAAATTATGCTTCATTATTTATATTTAACAAGGTTTAAGCTAAGATTTACTGTAGTTTTAGGTTAGATTCCCCTACTCTTGGCCTTAAAATTATTTAATAAGGTAAAAAGAAATTTTCTTTGCACGTTTGTAGACTGTAAAGTAAAAATTTGTATAACAAAAGAAAAACAGAAGATTGAACGATTTAAATAATCGTGTTGAAACGATATTCGGAAATCTGATGTTTGAAATGGAAGGCCTATACGGGTTTAGCTTTTTGCATACACTATACAGTTTTTTAAAACAATCCACAAACTTAAATTTCTTTTTAAATAAAATCGAAGGCCAAGACGGGAATTGAACTTAGTGTCACAATAAATCTCAGTTTTGCAGTCAGCGCCTCTAACCCATTCGGCATCGCCAAAAACTGTTTTATTTCATTAATTATAATAGTATTTATTCTAGTAAATTTATTCGGAATACTCAACTTACAGAACTAGATTGCTAATTGGGGACAAAACATTGGGTACCAGAGAATAATCGGGACGGATAGGTTTGTTTGACTATCAGAAGAGGGATAAAGACGCGGTGGTTTTGGTATATCTTAGTTTTGAAAAGGATATTAGATTCTGAGCAGTGGGAGGCAAAGAGGACCAACAAACTCCCTCGGTTTGAACAGTGGGTAAGCTCGCAGTCATGAAAGACTAGGTCCACTAAAAAACTTTCCGCAGTTTCGTAGTTAATTATATTCCGAAATAACATAAAGTAAATAACATGAATATTTGAAGACGTTTGTCTTTTGCATGTGTAATTACCTTAGCCTTTGCAACTGATAAAACGTTTATATCCGTCTAGAAAAACGTTTATATCCGTTTAGTTTTTATTCAGTAAAAATATTGTGTCCTATTTACGATTTTTCCGGATTAAGGATATGTACAGCCCATAAATTTAGAAATATAGTGATTATGAAACATGGGTTTAAAATACAATGATTTTCTTAACACTTTAATTTGTAACATTGTTCCAGAAAGAAATCACTTAAGGGGACTTCTTGAAGACAAGAGAAGGTAGACTTAACTCTAATTTCACCGTACTGTGCATTTTGTGTTATACAGAGTGTATACGGAGGAGTGGTCGAAACTTCGGGAGGTGATTCAACAGCTCAAATGCGTCCAAGATATTTGCATTTTTAACTTTTCCGACGATATTCCGTTTTTCACCATAAAAACGGCCGTAACTTTTCTATCCTTTATCCTACAACAAATCTGCTTATTCCAAACGAAAGAGCATTAAATTTACTATAAATTTGTTTGGTACACAGCCTCAAAATAATTCTTATAACAATGAAATCTTTACTTGAATGTCTAAAAATTTCGTTTTCGATGATTTTTGTTAAAATTTTCAACTGCATTTTTTCAATGGTTAATGAATCAAGGAATCACATAATTTCAGAAAAAGTTGCGCATTTATTGAGCTCCAAGATCATATGGATTTTTTTGGTTTTTAATAAAACCCTACCCCGAACAGAGGGGTGTAAATGCAGAAAACTGGGATTTTGCGAACTGACTTTTCATTACTAAGTAAAGATTTCATTGTTATAAGAATTGTTTTGAGGCTTTGTACCAAGCACATTTATAGTAAATTTAATGCTCTTTCGTTTGGAATAAGCAGATTTGTTGTAGGATAAAGGATAGAAAAGTTATGGCCGTTTTTATGGTGAAAAACGCGAATATCGTCGGAAAAGTTAAAAATGCAAATATCTTGGACACTATTGAGAATCGGGCCAAAGTGAATAGAATATTTTTTGTTGCATTTGAGCTGTTGAATCACCTCCTGAAGTTTCGACCACTCCTCCGTATACACCCTGTATATTATAGAGGAGCGTTAAATAAGTTGCTAAAAATTCCAGTTTTAAGAATATTCTAAACTAGAACTTCGACTTCACTGAATGGATTTTCCACCTTTCTAAGACTTTTTGGAAACATGCTCTTAGGATTATCTGTTAATCTAGATCAGAATCAGCTGCACATCACTTTACAGCATACAATAACTTTTTTTTTTTATAATTTTGCTAGAAAAATGTATTTTAGACCAATCAGAAGAGTTTTGAAAAGTAGGTTGAAAATGCCATTTTGATGTAATATATATTTTTATTTGGTGGATGACGTATTAAGTTAGAACCTCGAGATTTGCAGTTGGAGAAAGTCGTAATTGTTAACTGTAATTTTATTTTTGTTTTAAATCCTTCTTCTTTACCGGGAATAATTTTTTTATTTTCAACGATTAAGAGCTTTTTATTACTGTCGATACTAAAAGTGCGAAGTTCTATTATGAATTTTAATTTGAATACACGAACTATCTCGGATTTGCACAAGTGCTAATAATAGCTTCATTAACTAATCTGTTGTGCTGAAGCCATTAGCTAGTTCTGACTTTGATCTGAAAATATGCTTTAATCAAGGAACATTTTTCGTATGTTTGGGGGGCCACAAAACGTAGTTGTCATCGTTGGCGACTATGAAGAGGCATCTTTGAATCAGCTGCCGAAGAATATATTAATTCATACGCGCACAAGGCCATTCATGTTTTACATTCCTAATTATTTCCTCTAATAATTACAAATTAACAGCTTTTCTACTTTTCATTTATGTTGTTTATATTTTGTCCTTTTGAAACTAATTATCTGACGTCATGATCATTAATTATTGATTTTCTAGATATTAACATATTTGACACAAACAATATGGTTATTTTAGACAGTCTCAACTTTTGCTTACTAATTAAGCACAGCTGATTAGAATGGCAAGTTTACCATGTTAATAGGAAATGTTTACATGTTCAGTAACTGACGTAATTATAAAACATTTTCAGTTTTGGGCAGGAATCCTTTGTTGCGTTTGTTCCATATGAGATAACTTGGATCACATGATATAACCGTATTATTAAATATTATTAAATAACCGCCTATACAACAGCCCCTTCTATACACACTATGGTTGTTTCCTTAAAATAAAGAGTTCTTTCTAAGCGGAGCGCAGGTCAGAAGGCAAAGTACCGGAGCTGCCGATTAACAATGTTTCAAAAATTATGTATACGATTTTCTATTTACGTATGTAGTATTAAGTTGGCACAAGTTAGAGCTGCTAACTTAGAATTAGTAGAAAAGAGATGAACATTTCCTTTAAGGAATGTCTACGCATCAAAGCTCATTTTCTAGCAGGAACCCACTGCGCCCTTTCAAAACAACGACCACAAACAAGTGATCGAAAATGATATTGAAAATTAAGCGATATTTCGATCTACCCGTTAAATTTTTGAAGACATTATTATCCTAATTAATGTTGACCATCCATTTTATTGTTATTAATGATATCATAGTGATCAATTCGCTCTATATCTATCTAATGTAAGTTTGGCCGTATCTTCTTCATTTTTGTAACGTATAAAGTTGTTTCTCTCTCAGACATAGACGTTAAACGAAGAGGTTAAACGAACACAAGCACAAAACGAAAAGAAATGAAATTACCCCAGCCTGCTGAAAGAGAATACCAATTCCTGAACGACAAAATGGTATCAAACATAATTCTACAAAAGAAATTGTTATTGTTAACTAACTTATGAAATATAAATCAAAACAAAAAGAAGATGAAATGAAATAAATTTAAAAAATTACCGTTGAGGCAGATTGACATCGTGTGAATTGATCACATCGTTCGCTATTCTGAGATTAGACACATGCAATTATGAAGTACTCCCAGGTACCTCTTTCTTTCCAACTATGGGACCTGTCTAATGGACACACTACTCTTCTTGATCCCTCATAACGGACTATTCAAAAATAAATACTCTTGAAACGTTTAATACTCCTTTTAAATTCTGGCTTATTGGGTATAGTCTTGAAGATTCGTCTTCTTCTTTTTACCTAATTTTTTGGCACTCTTATGTACGATCATCGGTAGCCGAAATGTCATCATCAAAATATGCAGTAAAATGTCCATCTTACCTAGCAAAACTATTCACTGATAGGGGCAGAAATCGGTACCTATATTCTGTATATGTTATACAGAAAAACCAGATTTTAAGACGGACACCCAACACGAGGGGTCAAAACATAAAAGATTTCCGGGTTTGACAAAAAAACTAAGACACTTTTATTGTTATCCGAAATACGGGAACATAATTTTAGAAACTAGGAAATTCCAGTGTGTCATTCAAGGGTTTCGCGCACATTTAACTCTCTAGGTTCTGCAGGAATCTGTAAAAGTGAAGTAATCGCCTGTTTTTCTCGAGATTAGGTATCGGAGATGCGGGCGGAAGCTGATGCTTTCTATTAAAACTTTTTCTAATAAATAAAAAGTAGCTTCTCCAGGATTCGAACTGACAGCTGTTACTTTTTAAATTACAAACGCTTAATTTCTGCTACGCCTACATCCGCTTCGTGATTGTTAGTACATACTAAATTTTGGGAATGTGTTTTTAATGTTACATTACGAAGTTCAAAAACAAGTTTATCACTTATAATATAGTAAATTCCAATATAGTGAAAAATGAAGAATGATAATCTGTTTTCCTCACAAACCGTTCGGTACGAAAGGTAGAAACGACTTCCTCCTGGTGCAGGATGTGATTGAACAGGCACCCTGAAGTTTCGTTCGTAATCGTGTCGTCCATTATATGTTACAAAAGTAAAATGCAATGGTTACGTACATAAATAAGGACAAGTTAGTGAACACCTCGCCCAGCTGCACGAATAGTCTAACAATATAAAACTAAGCAAAATATATTGTCAGTTCGAACTATTTGTAAAGCATAAAACGGAAATCCAGCCTATCAACTTCAATCTACCTCTTTGCGGAAAGGTAGGCAGTCGTCTGATAGTTCATTTAGTACTTACCTTGGCATTATGGGAGCATGATAAATTACTAAAAGGCATTAATGCGCTTTCATAGTTTTTTATTCCATTTGAAAAGAATGGCGATGATAATTAATTAATATTAATGTGAAATACTATAATCAGTTAAAATCCGTAATCTAGATTGGTTACTACATTAGCCTTGTTTAAATATGTCGGAAAAGAATATCTCTGCTTTAGTGTGTAGATGTTTCTCTGTATTTCCTACTCAATCTTAATAAATTACATTTGAATCTCCAAATCTGAGTATAATTAATAAGGAAATGTAATGTAAAATAATAAAGACATTAGTATTCATAATTCACTTCTCAGAAAATTACTGTCACTTCATGACTATACATGACTGGTAATAATTAAACAATAATCCAATAAACATTAAAAAAAAAAACTTATTTATTTCTGCCTACAAATGCATGAAATGAAAAAAGTAGAATCATTCAGTTTATGCTTTATAATCGCTTTATAGTTTATAGCGTTCTTGACAAGTGAAATTCTAGGAACAATGATGTGTTCTAAACTTATTTGCAAAAAATGGAGGAAAAAAGTGTGTACTTATTTAACGTAAGATGGTGGAAAAACCGCGATGTTTATCAGAACAGGCTATTTGTGTAAACCTTCTTAATTGCTGAGGAAAAACAAAAAAAAAGCCTGCTAAAATCTGTTGGAAGTGAAGAACTTCAAGAAGCAGGATAATAGCAAAGGTTTGGATCTGGAGCCGCGCTATATTAAGTGATATGGAAATAATAAAAAGTAAATTGAATTTTTACTAATGTTCAGTATTTATATTTAAAGATTAGTATTCAGCCGGAGGGCAGAGTGTTAGCAGATAAATGTAGAAGAGAATTAGGAAGTAGATACGTAACTGGATAAAAGAATAACCGAAAGTTTTAAGGTGAGCAGATATAGTTAATAAAGAATAAGCTCGACAAGTGGGAATAAGTATCTCGAATCGATCGACTATCTCATGAAATCTTAGGTTCCTGAGGTTACGATAGTGCACGATAGACTGGATGAAAAAAAAAAAAACCTGGATCCCAAGGATAATCCAGGACCTGTATATTTTATCACGATTCTTTTTGTTATATCGCTACTTTGCGAAACGCGACCATCGGCAAATAATTGTGACCAGAGCAGCAAAACGATTGGTGGTCACATCTACAAAGATCGTTCTATAACAGGGGTCGGCAACCCGCGACTCGCGAGCCGCAAGCGGCTCTTTTATTCAAATTGTGCGGCTTTTCAGCCTGCCCAAAATACATTGTATAGTTTAATTTTATTGAATTTAATTCCATTTATTAAAGGTTTTTTTTCAAAAATAATTTTAAAGTGATAGGTTCGAAATTGAATAGAATTATACAATATCAAAATAAAGTGCTTGATTTATATTGTAAGACTGCCGCCTTTTCATTCGTTAAGTTATTATTTATTTGTTTATTTACTTTGCAATATGTGAAAATAAATATATAAAACATTTAAATGCTACTAGGGAAGGGATTAGCTATGAGGTTAGCATACTGGACTCCCACGCGGAGGTCCCGGGTTCGAATCCAGCAGCTGACCCTTAGATTTTCTCTTCCTAGGAGCTTCTTACAGCTCACTGTCCGGTGATGTACAGTGTTGTCTGTAACGAGAGAACACTGTCCGGAGGCCGGCAGTGCACTGAAAAAAGCTCCGGGCGCCAATAACCTAAGATGTTGACGCGCCCTAAATCATAAAAAAAAAAAAAAATTTAAATGCTACTGAGATAAAATAATAATTTGCGAATACAAATGTTCTATAAAGATATTTACACTATCATCCTTGCGGCTCTTGGTAAGAATTATTAAAATTATTTAAGGAAAAATGACTCTCTACTTAAAATAGGTTGCCGACCCCTGCTCTATACTAAACGGCAAAAAAGATCTTATCTGGAAAAACTTATCTTTAAGCGGTAATAGAAAGCTGAGAGGTATTGGCGGATGAATTTAAGGGGTGTCACTTTCTACTATTTGCTAAACACATTTTTAATTCTTAAATTGTGCCTTGGGTACCAACTGGGTAAAAGCAGTTTTGTATCTTTGATCAGTGTACTAAGAGGTAATCTCATTTCTAATTATTATTTTCTTGCCGACCTTTGAACAATGTTCTCTACTAAAAGGAAATCTAAGAGCCGGTAGCTGGATCAGAACTCGGGATCTCCGCATGGGTATCCAGTGCACTAACCCAGGAGCTAATCCGTTCTCTTATTGTTATTATTTTTTTTTTTGTTTAACACATGGCGCGTCAACATCTGAGATCCTTGGCGCTCTTCTTAGTGCTCTGCTGGTCTCCAGACAGTGTTCTGTCGTTACAGACAATACTGTCGTATCACCGGATAGTGGGCTGTAAGAAGCTCCTAGGAAGAAAAAAATCTAAGGGGCCACTCGTTCTCTTTTTATTATTATTTAATTTATTTATTAACTTTACAAAATAACTATTCTTAAAAGTTAATAAAATCTTTATTTAACCTTTGGTTGCTAAGTTTTTAGTTATTAGAAATAGAAGTGCATTCTACTTTATGGCCACACTCCTTTCATTCTAAGTTTTCTTTTTGTTCTAATTTCTTTGAGCTTTCATGATCGATCATAGCAAGAAAGCCTAAAGTTAGATATAAACCCGTAAATTAATTTGTTTATTTGGTGTTTCATTAACAGAGTGGCCGGTGTGAGGGTCTTGTCAGAAAGGTCTGGAACAAGACTTTAATAGATGTAAGAAAGTAATTACCTTGTTTCCATTATACTTATTTATTCCATGTTATGGCTGCTGTTGCCATCTAGAAGATCTACAGATAATTACCTTTATTATTTTAACTAATTATACAATAGCTTAGCAATTTTTTCAACAAACAAATTTAAATTGTTTCAGTAGCACTATTACAACTAAGGTCACACAATCTA
This sequence comes from Rhodnius prolixus, assembly GCF_049639745.1. Lineage (NCBI taxonomy): Eukaryota > Metazoa > Arthropoda > Insecta > Hemiptera > Reduviidae > Rhodnius > Rhodnius prolixus. Next base: position 23,332,388 of record NW_027411592.1, read on the forward strand.
TTAGAACTAGAAACTTTCAAATTTCTATTAGCAATAATTTGTAACAGTAACTTTATTGTTTTAATTGAAATATAGATTAATTTTATTCCAATTTGTTGCTGAAACTCTTGTGCAAGTTTTACGCTGCTGAAAATCTCCATAACCCGGAAATCTCTCTCAGTACAAACTGAACTATGACTCAGCAATACTTCGCAAATCCCAGAACTACTGTAGCTTCCTTTCTTAGAAATCACCTTGGCCTCCTTTTTTTCCATGGCAATGGATTGAACAAAACGGGTGCTTAAAATATGAAAAATCACGCAACTTAAGCTGAGTAGTTCTCAGTTTGTATTGGCAACCAGGAAATACGTAAGTATTTTGACAATTGTTTGGTAATCGTTTAGTATTTGAGCCTGATAGAAATCAAATTAAACTGACACTATGTAAGCAACCATTTCAGAGGGATGTGAAACACTTGCTGAGGCTTTCAAGTCTCTTTACGCGATTATTACTTATTATTGTATTTTTTAATAGGTTATTGTAGAGAGCGAATCCAGGCCAAGGTAACATCTAAGTACGCCCTAAAATAATAATTTTTTGAAATTTGTTACAATTACAAAAAGTTGTTTGTTCACTTTATGTACTGGGTGATGAGCTCTCTGAGACTGTTACCTTAAAATGCCTGTATTAAGGAATCTTATCTTGAATTCGCTTAGAGAATAGTTGCAAACAAAACAGCCTAAAGACTTGCTACACGGGTTACATTGTAGGTTTTTTCTAAGATCAACTTTTGATCGAAGATTGTTCCATTTATAAATGCAAGTGTTCTTGGCCCAGATCAGAAGACTTAAGTGCATTTCTTTGCTTAAGTATGTGGTTGGATTGTGGCAGTTCACAATATTCAATTTCAGAGGCTGGTCTTGGTACAATGCTTCTTCAATGGCATGGCCAACATCGTAATTTGGACAAGGTAACTCTATACTGGTCATCATTGATGCCTATCTCGAGCTAAGTGTCCTCTGTTTTTGAGCAATATGAATAATTCAGTTATAAAATAGATATATGTTTTAATCTGATACATTGTCCGGCATATTCTTTATCTCTACACAAAATCATAGTTCTCGTCTCAGAGTTTTTCTTCCTTATTTCCAAATGACCGAACACCTTATCTCAAATCTCTCAGAAAACAAAATTATCTACACGATCTTTGCTTTTTGATCTAATCTCTTTATGTTAATTGCAAATTGTTTTAATTAAAAAAGAACGCATTACTTTATTACTAAGTTTTAAGGAAGTCGTTTAACAGAACGATAAGATTTTTGTTGAAAAGTTGCAACTTTATTTTATATAAAAAATACACCTGAAGTGAACTTTAGCGAACAACTTTTTGTATTTGTAAAAGAGATCAAAAAATTATTTTAGGCGTACTTAAAAAAAACTGAATTAGGGGAATTAGAAGGCGGTTTAATTCTACTTTACTTATTATCCAAGAAATTTAAAATAAATTTATGAGGTGACGAACTGGGACTCTGCAAGACCTGTTTATTAGAACTGCGGAAGTCTCGTTTACCATAGAGGCTCATTGTACCATCCGCTTGAACTGAGCTGTTCATATGACTTTCTAATCAACTAGCTTCCATGTTCTTACCATGTTCTATTTTTTGCACGTCTTAATTCTCCTCTCTGACACTGAATCCTAGAGGAGTCAAAGTACAATCTGTGAAACATGTATCACATTTAGATGATGTACATATATACGTACAGTGGATGTAATAAGTCTTAAAGGAATTATCGAAGAGAAAGTTCAAAAGAAGTATTTCACCAGATAGAAGAATTGTGGCTGGTATGATCGACGAAAATCAAAATTATCTGCTTTATCCAACAATAATAGAGCGACGTCCGATTATTTATAGTCTGTTTTTTTGTGCCAATGTCACTCTTTAAAGTAATGTGTTCTTGTAATTACTCCATTTCTCTGTTGTAATGAGGCACCACGGTAGCCGAACGGTTGGAAGCGAAGCCTGCAAAGCTAATATGTATTGTTGGTTTAGTGGGTTCGATTCCCGGTCTAGGCTTTGGATTTTATTTAATTAGAATTTATAGTGAAGAAGAGGCGCCACAGTAGCCGAGCGGTTAGAGGCGAGACCTGCAAAGCTAATATGCATTGAGGTTCTGGGTTCGATTCCCGGTCTTAGGCCTTGGATTTTATTTAATGGTTTATAAAAGAAATTTACAGTAAAGTATGTTTGCTAGTTGTTTACTACCTAATTGGTAGTTGGACGTTAAGCCCCGCCTGAAAAAAAAAAGGCGATTACTTTACTTTTCTTTTTATAGTGAAGAAGGTTTACTAGTCGTCAATTCCACTTCACCTAATTTGGTAGTTGGACGTAAAGACTTGCTGAAGAACTTTAGGCATTACTTTACCTTTTTTTTCTGTTAACACATACATATAAAGCAATTATACAGCGCAAAAAATGTATTATACATCTACGCAATTTTCCCACTTTAAAAGAAAACTAATTAATTATTTAAAATTGAAACTCACAAATAGAAAGTTGTTGAATATTTTGATTATTCCATAAAATTAAGAATTGATAGGGGGCCACTTAAGAAAATTTTACAACCACCAAAGGCACTCCTACAGTCATTTTTTTTTTTATATTTTTGATTGAAGTTGACAATAATTTTTCCTCCATTTGGATCAATGGATTCAGTCTCCAAAAACTGTGACCAATATTCCACAAGAATCTACGAAGCTGATCATTCTCTCTTCAGCTATCTATTAGATTGAGATTCTATTCTATTTAAAGTGAACCAGATAAAATGGCCTTAGGCAAGATGATTCGGCAGCTAATTTGCGGCAATATGCTCCACTTATAGATATTTCAATAGATGACAGCACCAAATGCACCATTATATCAAAAACGTGGAGAAAACATGAAAACATAAAACATGACATGGGGTGTAAACAGAAAACTGTTTTCTGTAACCTTTATTATTTTCTTTTTTAGTTTTTTCGTATTAACACAAAAAACTTTCACGTTTTCACCAAGTGTTTTTATATCAAGATGCATTCCTTACAATATCGATTTGAAGAGCATAAATAGTCGAATATTTTAAGAGATTTGATAGAATATTATTTGAAAAGGAATGGAGATATTATAGAATTTATTTAAAATTTGATAAAAATTATGACATTTGTTTAATTTCAAGTTCTCTAAAAGTACCTTCATGTTTAATAACAGAGATAATGGCGACAACAACTTAAGGAAAACGTAATCCTCTTTCGATGAGCGATCGACTTAATTAAATTGGCCCTCAGTACACTCCAGGCACAATTCCCAAAACCCTTTTCCATTAGTCCAAATAGTTGCATTTCTTGTAAACTAATGTTCTTCAAACTTGCTTGAAGATCTCTCAGAGTCCTTGTAAATCTCTGAAGACCAAACTTGCAAATCTTTAGAGAATACACTGTAGAGGAAAGTGAAACGATACTTAGAGATTTGAGATTTTTTTTTACTGGAGAATTGCTTTTAGTGCCATCAGTTATCTCAACTTTGCCTAAATCTTTCAAATAACCTCGCAGTCATTCAGTCTTGACGTCACAATAATCTTTGAATAGTCCCATTTTACTTCGTACATCCAAAAATGGATTTGGTGTATCGCAACAGAATAATAAATTACAAGGTTTCAAACCGGAAATGAGAGGATTTAAAGAGATCGGGCGGAAGCAAGGATGTGAATAAATTGTATGAAGGCCGTTCAAAATGAACGAACGGAAGACGAGAAGTGTTAGTAGAGGATTTAAGGTAACTTTGAATAAGAATATGGACAGAAGAGAGTGGAAAAATAATACGAAACAAAATTACTTATCCATTAAAAATTATTTTCCGGATCAAGAACGGCTGTTCTAATGAAATAAGTCGGTGGAGGTTATTTTATTGGTGTGATATAAACATTTACTAAGTTTTAGCAGTTTCCGTCCTTGAATTTAGAGAAAATTTATAGGTTAGAACTTTGGTAATTGGTAGAAGAAAATGTCGTGTATAGTTCATACCTATTTGTCTTTTTTTTATCTGTTAATATTGTAATACAAATTGTTTGCTATTCTCCCCCGTCCACGGCACCTAGTAAATGGTAGTTGGACGTTAAGCCCCGCCTGAAAAAATAGGCGATTACTTTACTTTACTACTTACTTTGTAATACAAATTTAAGAAATGTAGTATTGCTACATCTAAACCAGTGGTTTCCAACCTTTTTATGACCAGGGTGCATTTCAATATTTTTGTTGTTAGCAGGGATCACAAGGTTCAATATCACAGTAAACTACTTTTAGATTTTAAAAATAAACTTTAATTAACGCTGTGATTATGTTTTCAGTAATATTAATGTGCTTTTTGAGCTTGCATTTTCTTTACAAGATGGGTAATCCTGGGATTGATGAGATTGTTCAAAGCGACACGCACATCATCATTTGCTTTTAGCCGACTCTTGGACTTGTTTTTAGGCGCTCTAAGCTCGCTCAACGTCCCACTCACCACGCCGTCGCCGCACACGCGGCCGCATGTCAAATAAATATATTATTATTTTAAAAATGTTAAGTGTTTCGCGGACCATATTTTAGTTCTTTAGGGTGGGAACCACTGATCTAAACAGAACACGTTTAAAGCCTTCAGAACTTCCAATTATCCTAGCATATCTAGAGTAAGCTGAAATAGAAACGTCCATCAATGATTACTGAATGACAGATCGCAGATGGCAACATCCTAGCCTTCATCACTCATCGCAATCGCATTCTCTCCGAAGAAACAATGACGCAAATAGTGAGCCCTCAGGTTGAAACAAAAAGAGATAAACTGAAGAGTAATTGCGATCCTCAACTCTTTATATACCCATCATACTATTTTAAACGTCAAACATTTCCAGACCGCTGAAAAGCTCTCATTCCAATCATTAAATTAATTGAAAAGCTTCAATTTATATCTTCACAAACTTAGAGATAGTTTGCTCACTAAATCTTCTGCAAAAATTTGTGGACTATCACATATTATGTGGGCATTAATATGTCAAGTACAATATTATGGGTGCATTCGTACGTGTGTGTACACCAGTGTATTTTTAAATATGGTGATGATAAATATAAGATCATTTAAATGAATGGAACTTCTTCAAAATAAAGTCCATGCCAAACTTCAGCAGCACAACAAACACCGGAAAGACATATTACTATATTAAGTACATATTTTAATTTTTGCTCCATAATTGACATCTTTATTATCTAAAAAACATCCCAGACTACATTTAACGCCTGTTTTACCTTAGCAACTTTCTCTGTTACGTGTTTGTGAAATTACAATTTAGAAGTAAGTACAATTCCTAAATATTTCACTATTTCAATCATATCACAACTCATTTCTAGCAGGCCTTTCACTATTTTTGTTTAAATTAATTTTGAGACTATATTATTGAATTAGTACTAGGCTCAAAAGTAAGGATGACAATTCAATGAACAGAGGCCAACATTTTTATTCAACTTTTCGCTTCAAATAGAGCACTGCTACGTTCAAATCAATGATATAGAGCACAGTTCTCCAACCACGCCATTTTCAAGTGAAAGGTTACCATGATTCTTTTTTAGAAACAGGTTATTATTTAACAGAAAAAAACAAAAATAAATGGAAGGTATCGAAATGGCAGTCTACGGCATTTCATTCCTTAACTCTTTCATCGCTCATCTCGAAAAGTGTTTCGTGTTGATTCCCTGACCGATTGAATAACTGCTGATGAAGGAGGGAATCATTATCTTCTTCATCTCCACGGCCGCCTATCACCTCTTCTTTAATCTTCCTTGGAGAGGAAATTTTCTTTTAATTCGAAGGTGCCTTCTTCAAAATATCTTTTGAGGACAATGGAGAGGAAGGGTTTATTAATTTCTCAACAAAAAAAAATTTCGGAAAAATATATCCCTAAATTTTGAGAATTTAGTGGCGTGCAACACGGAATGCCAGGGCGTAGAAAGTGATTGCGGCACACTGAAGTACACTAAAGAATGGTATGGGGCTAAGCAGAGAAACCTGCTTAACATCATCCATATCGCTCAACACTCTAGTTCCATCCCTCATTCTACATCCTCACAGAACTATTGCAGTTCATTTATGGATACTACCATCTTGGTGGACATACTCTAATTCAATTTATTGTTGTGAGAGATTCGTTTTTCATTCCGCCAAAGAATATATTTATGAATTAATACAAAAATATATATATTGAGAGGAAGAGAGATATAATAATATATTGCCCGGAAAGATTGCATAAAACAATTAATCAAAAAGCCTGTGTAGCACACACGTTTAAATTTGCACAATAAAACGTCTTGTTCAGTCCCATACTGTGAACCTTGTCTCAGTGTGGACTAGAAAGTAAAATATAATAGCTAATAAAATACACACATATGTATAAAGAATATTATACATTACGTAATAACTGTAAGATATAGCTGAATCTAGGACACACGTCTATCCGTATGTCTGTCATTGTTGACAGAAGAGTGCGCACCGAACATATATATTATTTAATTAATTATCATTATTATTGTTATTGTTATATCCCAGTCCAGGCATAATTATATACCCTACAATTTAGGGAATATGGGGAAAATACATTATCTGATATATACATATGTGTATAATTTGTTTCTGTAAACAAGGAAGGATGTAATCAAAATGGTTAGTGTTATGAATCCATTATCATGGATAATGAACTTCAACGGATGCCATTACCATATGTATGTATGAAACAAATTAATAATTGTAAATTGAATAATTAATAAAAAGGTCAATAACAGGCTTTATTGTTTATATTTACCATTTGATGTAATTATTGCCGGTTTCTGAGACTAAATTACAAGCCAAAATTAAATGGTTTATATTGAGCATTTTTATGTAGATTTGTATATTTGTAAGTTTTCTTCTGATAGAAACACAAACAATTTTTATTTTTGATGCTGCGATCTCATTGAAGAAGAGAAATATTCTGTTTTCAGGCTAAGATTTATACTTGTCTTTGTTGTAATTTGGAGCGAAGTAGTCATACAACTCGTCTATAAAAATGATTTGCATTAGTTCGGATATTTCTACACCGTTGATGGCTTTTAATTATTAACTGTTAACTCGAAAAGCTGCGTGGATGTGGTAGAAGGCTGGGTCATAGGCTATCAAGATTTCGTAAAATAAGGGGTTTTTAAATATGTACGAGGGTCGTTTGAAAAGTCCGTGCAAAGTCAGAGAGATAGCACCACTGGCGCGTATCGAGGTTATGTTTAGTTAGTAGCATCTCTTGGAAGAACACACACCAAGTTTCAGCCAGATCGGTCTATTTCTTTGTGTTTGGCATTCGTTTGAATCGAGGAAGTCGAGTGATTTTCAAAAAATGGACGAAAAAGAATTTCGTGTGTTGATTAAACACTACTTTATGAAAGGCAAAACGCCTCAGGAGACTAAAGAGAAGCTTGATAAACATTATGGTGACTCTGCACCTTCGATTAGAACAGTTTATAAGTGGTTTCAAAATTTTCGGAGTGGCCATATGGGCACAAGTGACGCTGAACGTTCTGGACGCCCTGTTGAGGTTACTACTCCAGAAATCATTGATAAAATCCATGATATGATGATGGATGACAGAAGAGTGAAGGTGCGTGAGATTGCTAGTGCTGTGGGCATCTCGATTGAACGGGTACATAATATTTTCCATCAACATTTGGACATGACAAAGCTATCCGCAAGATGGGTGCCGCGATTGCTCACGCTTGACCAAAAACGAAATCGTGTGAAGTGTTGCAAGGACGGTTTGCAGCTGTTCCAGAAGAATCCGCAGGACTTTAAGCGTCGTTTCGTCACTGTGGATGAAACATGGATACATCACTACACTCCTGAGACCAAAGAACAATCTAAACAATGGGTTACCAAGGGGGAATCTGCGCCAAAAAAGGCGAAGACCGTTCCTTCGGCCGGAAAGATTATGGCGACTGTCTTTTGGGATTCGCAAGGAATAATCCTCATCGACTATCTGGAAAAGGGTAAAACTATTACAGGTGCATATTATTCACCGTTATTGAACCGTTTGAAAACCGAGCTGCAAGAAAAACGCCCACGATTGGCCCACAAAAAAGTCCTTTTCCATCTCGACAACGCACCAGCTCTCACCTCAGCAGTTGTGGTCGCAAAATTAATGGAAATAGGGTTCCAACTCGTTTCACATCCCCCCTATTCTCCAGACTTGGCTCCCTCGGACTACTATTTGTTCCCCAATATGAAGAAATGGCTGGCGGGAAAAAGATTTTATTCAAACGAGGAGGTGATTGCAGAAACGAATGGCTATTTTTCAGACTTGGACAAATCCTATTATTCGGAAGGGATCAACAAACTAGAGCAGCGTTGGACGAAGTGTATAAGCCTAAAAGGGGACTATGTTGAAAAATAAAAAAGGTTTACCCCAAAAAATTAAGTAGTTTTTATTTTTGCACGGACTTTTCAAACGACCCTCGTATACTTATACTTGTTGGCCGGCAAAAGCCTTTTCATTCTATTCGATTATGAAATCAGTAGAAAAATTTTGATTTGTCAACTGGAAAAACAGAAATTTTTGTGGGATGAATAAGTGCGGACAATTGGACTATTTAGACTCTAGGTTCTAGAATTTTATTAGCAGCAAATAACTTAAGCCACATTTATATGTAATCATAACGAAGTTTAAAGAGGATTGCTTAAGTTGTCAAGAAAAGTAAAAAAGTCCATTTATCCATTTATCTGAACTCTTATTCCAAGGTGCTAAGAAGTGTTTGCGGGTTTAGACCTGCTTTCTTCAAAGTTTTAATGGTCTTTTCAGGTGATGAAACTTACATTGGGTCTTGAAACATTAGCGTAAAGTTTAACTTTGAACTACAAATGTTCTCAAAAAAAAAAAAAATTAAATTGAAATTCTTCAAATTTCAAACCTCTTTATCTATTCTCCTATTGTTTAGAATTCAATGTTCTCTTCACTAAATTGTAGAGAAAAGTTTTCGTTATAACTGGTATAAATTTCAATGATTTAGTGATAATAGTTTATGAGATATAGAAGGTTGAATTTTGGTGGTATTCAAAGTCGTTCAAATTTCAAACCTCTATATCAGTGATGGCGAACCTATGACCCGAGGGTCAGACACTGACCCGCGCAGGCTTTTTCACTGACCCACAATTGCAAGGCAACCATTTGTTTGTTTACGAGGGTTGATTTGATTTTCTAATTGTGTGGATAATTTATATTCTATCTGTATTTTTTTCAATCACGCATTGACACAAAAGCAATTTAAATGCTATCTATAACCTTTAGTTTGATCATTACAGTTCTAAAACTCAAATGCTTTATAGTATTTGAAATAAAGCAAAAGTATTAACAAAATATCAAATAAAATGTATAATTTTACTCATATTTTGTTTGTTAAAAAAAATCGACAACCCAAAGCAAATAACCATATTTAGATTTTTCTTCAGATAAAACACACTTTTGTAAGGTTTAGTTCAGTTATGTTTGTAAAAAGAGAGACTTCAATAGCACTTGTTTCGTCCCGTTTTACCCGTTAAGTCGACTGAATTTTAAAGATGTTTAGTTTTGAAAATATTCAGTTTAAAATTTTTAAACTTAACTCTTGTGCAAATTGGGCATTAGTGACCCAAGAGCTAGTACTAAAAAAAAAAAATGAACAAAATTTGACCCACGTCTCAAAAAGGTTCGCCATTCCTGCTCTAGATCTTAGTATTGTTCAGAAAATAATGTTTTTAGCACTAAATTGTAGAGAAAAGTTTGCTCTATAATTGGTATGAATAGCAATGTTCTAGTGATAATAGTTGATGAGATATCGGAGGTAAAAAGAATTCTGTACAGAAAAGTGATTAATCTTATCACATAACGATATGGTGAAGGAAAGTTACAAATCGGTAAGATATACAACAAATATGCGCGTTAAGACGGTGGAAAATCAATGTTTGATGGTAATCTACATCCAAACAAACAAACACCAACTGCTCTGCAATGAATGAGCGCTTAAACCACTAGTTTTATATATTGTGTTGTGTGAGATGCTTAAAAACGGTGATAAGTGAATAAAATGGCGTATTGGTCACATAAAAAAGGCATTGCTGAGTTACTAACAGCAGCAGAAGCTGTAAAGAATCACCTGATCAACATTAATATCTGCTCTGAAAAGTAGAAGCAAAAGAACTTGGATGGTAATGGCACAGACAAGACGAAGGTGTCGTAGCAAAAGAATTAAGGAGATCTAGGGATTAGAAGGCTGTAGAGCTTAGAGAGGACGAAAGTACGGTGTACGATCCTGTTCTCTGCCAATATTTCTTATTTTAGAGAGTCTAGGATCCTAAGGGTAAAACTGTTAAAGTTTTTTTTTTGTATTTTTAATCATTTATTTAGTTACAATCAACGCATTTTGCGTTATAAGCAACAATGATAACAATAAACAACATTCACTCATATCAGAGTGGAGAAGTTACTCAGCGGTAACACTCCAAATACATTCTAAATTCTACTGACTCTCTCCTTCAGAGAGGAAATCGCGAGGCTACTGTCTTTTAAGACGTCTCGAAGTGTTGTCTGGAAATTTTCTGGAAGGTAGATGTTGTACCAGTGGATTGTGATGTGTTTAAATGTTAAGATGGAATTTTCTGTATCGTGTTTTCAGCAACTTGTATGACGAAAGGAATGTTCAAGTCTGTGTGAATGGTTTGATTGGTGACATAGAAAGGAGCGTTTACTATAGAGCGAAGAATTTTAGATTGCAAGGACTGGATCCTTTACAGATTTGAGCGTTTGGTTGAACCCCACAGTTCGATGTCATAAGCCCAGACTGGCTTTAATATACTTACATATATAAGTCTTTTGTTGTCCAGAGTGAGTTTTGATCTGTTGTCGAGTAGTCTTTTCAGTTGTCGGAAGCGTCTGTTGAGTCTGTTCTCTTAAGTCGAGTCTGAGGATTCCATGTAAGTCTACTGACAAGGTAAAGCCCAAGGCAGCGGACTACGTTGACTACTGGTAAAGGAATAAGATTATAGAAGACTGGAGGAAGAGTGATGCGTCGAAGAGTGAAAGTAATGTTTTGAGATTTTGTTTCGTTCAGTTTGATAGCCCATTTTTTGAACCATTTTTCTAAGGAGGTGAGGTGAGACTGAAGGTTTCTATGAGCTATTAATGGGTCTTTGTTAGTAGATAAGATGGCAGTATCGTCAGCATAGGTGAGAAGAATAGTTTGAGGATGTCTGAGGAGTAGATTGTGTACAGAATGGGGCCTTTGTATGCTGCCTTGCGGAACTCTAGCGTCAGCATGGCTGGATGGAGAAAGAATAGCTTCTACCGTCACTCTAAAATGTCTGTCAATCAAGTATGATTTCAAAATGAAGAAATAGGTGGCTGGAAGGATGGTCTTGAGCTTCCAGAGAAGTCCAGTGTGCCACACCCGATCGAAAGCCTGCTTTACATCAAGGAACACCCCAGAACAACACTCCTTCTTCTCAAGAGAGGTGGAGATTACATCTGCAACTCGATGGCACTGCTGTCTGTTAAAGTTAAAACTGTTAAAATGGTAAAAAAGTTAAATTCAGGCAGCGCAAGTTAAGAAAAGACAACTCAATAAATTTATTTTTTAGTGATTAAACTGTATTTAGCGAAGGAACCCACTTCTTTTTTTCTTATTGAAATTCGCAAGGTCAATCGGAAAGAATCCTAGGGGTCCTCCTTAAAATTATTGACAAAAAAAAAATCCTTGAGGTCCTCCTTAAAATTATTGGCCAGAAAAGTGGATAATAAAATTAATATGTTTGGCATTTATTTTTAATTCAAACGCAACAGATCTTAATTCCATATTTATGACTCCAATATAATTTCCTTTTTAAATGGATTAATTTTTAAATATCATAAGAGATAAATTGATCAAAATATTCATAACTGCATTCGTGCAAAACACCTGAGCTTATTTAATAAATTTAATGTTACAAAATTGTTTTGTTTTCAGTGTGTAAATATAAATTATCAGTGCATGACCTAAAATCTTTCCACATATCTGAAATAATTAATTTTATTTCAGCCGTAATTCGTACCTAATATTTGGCAGTAGAGAACAATCTATTCATTTGAGATATCTTGCTATCCAACACCAGAAACTCATTAGCTAGTTTTGAATAAATGTAGAACAATCTAATTCATTCTTTTCAGGAATCTATTTAATTTAGTCAAGTGCTGTTTACAACAATTTAAAGAATTGGAAAAACGTGTTCGTTATGATGAATAAGACAAGAGATTGGTCGACTTTAAAAGTATACTGAAGATTATCTTCTGACACTGTTTTCTCTCACATTAAGTTAGCTGTACTTTCCGTTTCATCTTTTAAATCATTTCAAATTATTTGCATACGCGTAAAGCTGGAAATGTCTATTTTCATTTCTAACTGGTTCGATTATTGGCTCTTTTTCAACCTAGATGTTTCGACCTATGCAATACACTCTCCCTAATAGTGAAGATTTTGGTAATAAGCACTTAATCTCTTATTAAGAACCTTTTTATTAATTTAAGAAGTTTAACTGGTCTTGTCTAGAAGAATCTTCTAGTTTAAAAAAAAAAATAAAAGAGTTCTTAAAATTTGGGAAGTTAAAGCAACTTTTTGGTCTTAATAAACTTTTGCTCGAACAGTAGATACAGTCAGATTTCAGGAGTCATTTTCATGGCCGAAAAATTCATAAATCTCTTAGCAATAAGCGTGCAACAGCCTTCGCAATATCTGAAACTAATATAATTTGAAACTAAAAAATACCACATTAAAAACGCCCTAGGGGGACATATTCTCAAGATTTCATTGGTAGTAAGTTAATGAAATTTCTGTGAAAAAGCAAAAGGTTCTAACTTACTACTTTAGTCTAAGTATATTCAAATAAGTCATAATTAAAGAGCATGATCTTAAAAACCAAAAAAAGACTGAAAAATACTTGCTTTTTTGGCCTTGAGCAACTGAAAGTGCCTTTCTCAAAGGTGTGTTTTGTCGCTGGTGAAGGCAAAAAAAAGTAGCCTGTTGGCTGTAATAGCCATTTAATTTTAATCTGCATAAACAGCACGTTCATATAATTTTTCTCACGTGGAATTGAATGTGTGGAATCCAGAATTAAAAATGCAATTCTTACTTTCTGCCATTTTTGGATCGATTATTTGCAATCCATCTTTTGAATACATTGTCTTCATTAGGCAAATTTGGCCTATGGAAGATTCTTTTAAACCTGTACGAGCACAATGTTAACTTCTCACTTGTGTTTAGATAATCTGCATGGTCTTAGTGTTAGATGGTTAGGCAACGTTCACATTTGATTGTGGCCGAATTTGGGTCAAAGGTACGGTGACCATAACTACTATTGTCTTTATCAAATGAACTTTATATCCGTCCCTCATTTTCGAAATATTTAAAATAAAACCGTTGAATCTGACTGCCTTATTTTTACAAATCAAAAATCACTTTCGATGAGATTTAAGATTTATCCTTGAGTATATTTACATTTCTCTCAGCATTACCTCCACATATATTTCTACTTTCTGCTTCTCAGAAACAAATCGGATTGGCCTAAGGTTCCTTCAACTATCTTTCTTGCTATAAACGTTATCTTTTTCTTTATTAGGATGTAGTCTCTAAACTTCTAAACCTCGAAACTGATCGCGTATGATTGTACTATTTTTCCATCTACCCAGTACTATTGAATTCTTTATTTGTTTCGGACATTACCTCAGAAAAGCCAAATTAAATAGAGTTGGCACATATTTTAATTTATTCAGTTTAGATTTGATCTTCTGAAAAAAAAATTAACAATAATACACTAATAATCTTAATAATAACACTTTAAACGTAGAAATAATGAGAGAGTATTGAAAGAAGGAAGCCAACATGAAAGTAATTCTTGATTTTTTTCTCTTAAGACTTTAGTTCTAAGGAACTTGTTGGATTTTTATTGTTGTGTACAATGTGAAGATGCCTTTATGTCGGCCAAGCTGCCTAATATGGTAGGTAGACGTTAAGCCTTCCAGAAAAAAGTAGACTTCACAAAGAAGTCGATTATTATGTCAGGATTAAAAGAGAAAGTAAAGCTCGTTGCATCAGACTAGCGGACGGGTCCTCCAAAATAGTCGGGATAATTGAAACAAGTGTTTTATTTTCTGTTACTGCCAAGTAGGTTATATTCTATGGAGGTTGAGCAGAATTCGTTGGCATGGCAATCCAAAGAGTGGTATTTCGTCTCTTAGGGACTTCAATCGAGCCATACTTTCTCCTGAAGCTTAAACAAAAAACAAAAAAAATGTAGCATCTACCCTGTGTGTTAGTGTGCGAAGAAATGCCCAAGAAGTTGGAAGCTTTAGAAATAGGACTAAACTCAAATTATCATCTCTCAAATTTGTTGTCATTTTCGAAAAAAAAAAAAAAAAAATACTGGCACGATCACAAGACCTAATGAAATTTCTTTGAAACTTTGTAGTAGCTCGAAAAGAAAATCACACACCACAAACAAAACTTATGTTTGTAAAATAATTGCTGATCCAATTCCTCCAAGTTTTGGATTTTACGCTCAATTCCTATCAGTATTATTACTAAGTTAATAAGTGTGCTTTGTAGTTGATTTATTTTGCTTGCTTCCAATAAAGTTATTAATGCAATTTGTATTAATCTTTCAATTTGAAGAACTTTAATAAACTTTGATGTGTAGATATTAAATATCCATTAATATTAAGGTGACCAATCGTCCTCCTTTAGGGAGGACAGTCCTCCTTTTGTAGGTTCTGTCCTCCCTCGAAAAATGTCCTCCTACCTGTCCTCCTTTTCGATATGTTAATCTCTGTATTCAGAAATTGTGTTGAGTTTTTATCGAAAGAAATGCCTGATATTAAAATCGATGACAATTGTCTGTCTGAAGAAATTAGAAGACTGAATATGTATTTAAATTCTGATAAATTAGAACAATGGGAAAATCAACATGTTGAAATTGATAAAAGATGGATGGAAATATTTAACCATTTCAAAAATGAACACATTCCCTATGAAAATTTAGTAATTCCTGTTGAATTTACGTTGTGCTGCCCTGGAACAAATGCAGCAGTTGAAAGAGTTTTTTCAATGAGTAATGATTTTTGGCTAAGTGAGAGATCAAGATTGAATGTTGATACTCTATCTGCAGCACTTACTGTAAAGTTCAATATGTCATTCTTGCTCCGAAATTTCCAATATACTGTTAAAAAATGATATATTAACAAAAAATACCCATTCAATGGAAAAATACTCGTTTAATTAAATAATTATAGTAAGCATAATTTGTAAATTATTGAATTAATAAAATGTTTAACTTATTTACGTTTACTTTTTTCTTAAATTTTTTTGTCCTCCTTTTCATTGTAAAAAAATTGGTCACCTTATTAATATAAATATTATGTAATCTTTTTTATATATCTTCAATATTTATCTTCTTTTGAAGGGACACTTGAGGTCACTGATTTGTCTGATTAAACGTTTTTTGGAAGATGTTAGGCTCATCAAATCTCAAAAAACCAACAGATTCATTCATAATACTTAATGGTCAAGCAATATTTGAAAGCAAAGTCTTGGGGGAAGAGTTTCATACTTTTTTTAAAACTCAGTGTTAGCGTAAGATTAATTTAAATAAATAAATAATATAAAATTGAATAAGAAGGAGATCTGTCAGCCAGTGATGTTAGTCGTTAAAAAGTAAAATGAAATTGCCTAATAATCAAGTAACATCAAAATAGACCTAGTTGACAATAGAAGCATGAAGGATAGTTATGTAGACACGGAGTTCTACTAGATACAATACCTGCTGTCATACGGCTGTCTAGTTAATAATGGTGTACCATATGTCTGTAATTGTTTTATCAGTTACGTGACGTCTCAATAAAGTATACTGTTTGTTAACGAAACATATCATAGTTTTTAAATTAGGGGAAAATTTGGCCTTGTAAGTTGAAAATAAAGAAAGTTACGTTAAAAGTTAGTTAAAAGTCAAAAAGGTTGAAAGTTACTTAGGTGAGTTAGGTTAGGATTATGCCAGAATATTTTCATTTTTAAGATTGTAGAAGAAGTTATTTTCTCAAGCTTAATTGCAATTAGGTATTGCAGTATTAATTGCCTGTGCTTAATTATAGTATTCTCTTGTAACCGCCACGGAAAACCAAAAGAAAAAGCAGTGTTGGACTCTAACGTATTTACCAGTGAAGTGGGAAACCCAATAGCCCCCTCTTAAAATCCATTATTATAAAAAATAAGTTTACATCAAAATTGATTATCCTCACATGAGTATTACATCAAGTTCAAAGAGGGTTGCTCGATTGATTTTTGGTTTTTAAGAAAAATCGCTTAAAACATTACCATCGCACTTTTGACACTTAGATTAAACGATTGTTATTATGTTTTTATTGGGAAATTAGTCATAGAATGATTTATAAGGGGCTTGAAAAAATATTTTTTCAACATCTAGCACGCACAGCCAGTTTATTAACGTCACGATACCTGTATTTAGCTGTTTTAAGTCGTTTCCAGCTTCTAGTCTGATCAACGATAATAAATAATTGAATAACAAAGATAATTGTGTTTTATACCATTGTTGCAAGATTTCTAGAGCAGGGCGTGAGTAATGGAGAAATAAGAGAATAGCAATAAGCAGAAGGACTGACTGCCTGATTTAAAAGTCACTCTTCTGGATTGCAAAACTCGTTGTTGAACAGCCGGTCTAACCTTGAAATGAGAACAGGGTTTTAACAAATTGAGAAGATTCCCAAGTCCGTAATGAAAGAATAAAGAGTTTTTAAATCCTGCTAAAACAACTGGAGAATCCGCAATAACGCAGTGACGAAGTATCCGGTGATTCCGAGTACTTTACTTTCCTTTATTACCATCTTCAGAATTTCCTTCAAATTCCAAATTTTCACTAAAATTTAGTCGCCCGTGAAGAACCATAAAAAAGTATTCTTTAAATTGGACTCACCTGACACCCAAATGTTTGTGTATTTTCCCCATGTTTATTTTAGATCACAAATGATTTTAATAATATTAAGATCGCGTGTTACTAAATTGACCCTTTAAATGAAAATCCAATCATAACTGACACCCTTAATAAAAGAATAATCAAAGTAAAGTAATTGCCTATTTTTTCAGGCGGGGCTTAACGGCCAACTATCAATTAGGTGTCGTGGACGGAGGCGACTAACAAACATACTTCACTACAAAGTTCTCATATTAAACATTAAATAAAATCCCAGGACTGGACAGGGAATCGAACCCACTAAACCAACAATACAACTCAGCATTGCTAACTTCGCCACTAACCGCTCGGCTACCGTGGTGTTTTTTCCAGTCATTAGAGATAACACTGTCTATCACCGGAGAGTTAGCTACAAGAAAGTTCTTGTAAGACAAAAACTAAGGGCCAGCAGCTAGAGTCAAGCTCAGGATCTCTGCGTGGAATTTCAGTAGCTAACCTCTGAGCTAATCTCTTTCCTTAAAAGAATATATTATTATAATTATTATTATTCAGTAAATTTTAGTTTTTAGACAAAAAATCAGTGAACATTACTGTTACATTACGAAAATCTGCGAGTCCACCAGTTCAACTGAACGGTGTAACATTCCTCCAGCTGACGTAGAACGATACTTAGGACTGTACAATGACAAGAGACTCACGTGGAACCCACATACTCGACTGAAACGACAAGACGTGAACAGACGCTACAAGCTACTTACTAGACTATTTGACCGCAGATCCAAACTCGACTTGAATCACAAACTGACAATTTACAAGACACTGTTAAGACCCATATGGACATACAGAGCAGAAGTATGGGGCTCAACCAAACCTTCTAACTCCAAACGCCTGCAGACAGTACAGTCTAAAATCCTACGGAAAATCCTGAATGCTCCATACTACATTTCTAACCTTACAATACACACCGACCTACACATCCCTTTCGTCACTGACCTAATAAAGTCTCGCTACCGTAACTTTCACAGCCTCCTAGCTCTCCATCCTAATCCTCTTGTACAACAACTCTCCTCTCCACACCTTCCAGACAATCCTCCTCGTCGCTTGAAGCGGAGGTGACCTAGGGACCTACTGATGTGAGTGTAATATCCACTGAGAAAGAGTTCCATCAATGGGTGTTTGCTCTTACATGACATTCATGAGAACTTAACCAGTTTCATCAAATTTACTTGATGCAACATTTGTTGCAGTTGTAAATGTACTAATAAAGTGGGGAAAAAAAAGTTTGAAGATTTTTTACTAATTACACACCTGACTAAGAAGTGCTAGAAACAGTTTTTCCTATTTTATGTTTATAAAAACTGCATTTCTCTTTTAAATTGTATTTCGAAAATTCGGGAGTATCGCAATAGTTACGTGTGTAGGAAGGTAAAGAGATAGAGGTGTATCCGATTGCCATGCGGAAGTGTAAGTAGGTATGATGGATGACCTTGAGTAATTCGAACGATGATTTAACATAAAACTAACAACCCCATTCTATTCCTAACTGATCGGCAATTGTAACATCATCTATCTTCGTATTTTAAGTCGTCTACCCCCTTTACTAATTGGAGAACATTCATTTTGGGCTGCGCTTAAGCGCATTGACCATTTTTTAATTATTTTATTCATAGCCGGATGCAATTTAATTTCACTTAAACAAATACCAAGGTATTTTTTTCATGAGACTATTCCCTACTCATCTTTAACTTGATTTAATAGTTCCAACCACTTTTAGATTCCACCTATCGCCGAAGTGTACTAAAGCCATAAGACCCACCTGCACAAGTAAGTATTTTTCAGTGGTTGAGGCTTTGTGGGTGGTGCCCAGTGACATACCTGTAGATATATAAGGCCACAACTTCTACATTATCTTCACCATTTGTTTACGATTGATTAAAATAAGATGTAAAATCTTCCAGCTTCTTCTAAAGGTAGAAAATTACTTATATTATGCACGATGACGTTTTAAATGAGCTTTTAGACTAGACAAATATAAAAATTAATATGTCGCTTGAATTAAAAGAAAAATTATGTAATCAAATTATTGCTCGATTCTATAACAGAAAAATTGCACAATTCTACGAAAAGCAATGTACTAGTAATGTATTCTGGCACATTTATAAGAACAATAAATTTGATATGAATAATGAACATTATAACCAATAAGCTACACACATTTAAACTTATTATACAACAGTATCTGTTCAATATTTATGTAACATTGTAATTATCAATGAAAATTACAGTACCAAAAATATTATTCATGTTTTTAATTAATCTCAAGATAATTGTATTTGATTTTTGTTGGCATTATAATTATAAATTGTTTAAATTGACTCTCTCCAACCTAATTCAGAAAATTTTACAGAATTAGATTAATTAGATACGCATTAGGTCATTAATTGTTCAGTGGTCTACGTATTTCGCTTTAGACAGATTGGTTTGTCTTGGAGAAGTGGCTGGCACAATTGCGCTCATTGTCCTGAACTGGAAGTGCAGAGAAAAAGGATGGGTAACGTCAAGTCCATCATCTAATAAAGAAATACTTTATTTCTTTTCATAATACACAGGGTGTTCAGCATAAGACTACCGTTACTACGGGAGGTGCTCTTTACAACCTCCTAGTTTCAAAAGTTTATGGAGTAGTTCAAGAAAATCTGTGTTTTATTCACATATTTAGCATATTTTTCTAATTAACTAAAAAAAACCACAGATCTAAACTCGTTAAACGAAAATCCTTTCTTTCGAAATTGGTACCAAACACTCATTTAAACTCATATACCATTTTCTTCTTTTTATTTTATTTTATTATTTATAATGTAAATTTTATATTTTTGAATATAGTTCTTAAATAAATTAATTATTAAATTACACGTTTGCAAAAAATCGTACTGGATTTGATGATTCTGATCAGTTATATTCTTATGGTAGGGGAACTTTTTTGCAATTAATCACAGATTTCTGCATCAATTTTTAAAATAACCCCAATGTACTGTATACCTTTCGAAAGGTGATTATATGTAGATGTATTTCATTAAATAATTCTATTTACTGTGTGTACTTTTAAGGGAGGTTAATATGAGTTGCTAAAATCGAGCTTGAAGGAAATCTCTCTTTATCGGAAGTAACTCAATGGATTGTTTCCTGTCTCTAAAATGGCTTCTAGGTTTTTCAAGTAAACTTCTTATAATACATTGCATACACCTAGGCAATGGGTAGGGGCTTCTTTGTAAGAATACACTTCTCTTAAGGTACGGTTTGAACGGTTACAGACTGTATAATGTTAATAATAACTAAATTTTACCCTAATGTTGGGAGTTTGAAAACAAATTTTCGAGTTAGAATCTTGAGAATTGTAAAAGAGAATGACGTTTGATTCTCTTCACATATTTGACAGAATTTACAATAAAATTCAGACAGAATTTACAGTAAAATTAAGACAGAATTCGCAGTAAAATTGAAACAGAATTTACAGTGAAATTCAGACAGAATTTAAAGTAAAATTCAAAAACCAATAATTCTCCGGTAATTGATAAAAAGGATGTAAATGCAAATGATGTAAGAGTGAATACGGAAAAATAAAAAACAAGAATGAGAGATATGACGCTTGTGTGGGGAAGGACCTGTTGTTACTTAAGACCGGAGAGAGGAATGGTGAAACTGCAGAAGAACAGGTTTATAGATAGCCGTCCTTATGTACAAGAATGATACCGTAATAGAGCTGGCCTGAGGGGGCTCTACTCCAGCAAATTATTTCTGGCCACGCTACAGAATCGGTGTGAAAAAATCTCGCGACTTCTTCTTTTCAAACTTAAGTATGAGCAGGATAAGTTTTTCAAAAAGAAATTTTACTAAACATTCACATGAGTTTGCAATTTAAATTGGAATTTCCAAACATGTCTGGCATGGCAATCTGAGATGCTATATTTTAGGTGAAAAATATACTCTGATTTTTTTTAAATTTTAAAATACAAGGTAAAGAATGGCGCCACGGTAGCCGAGCGGTTAAGAGGCGAGACCTGCAAATCTAATATGTATTGTGGTACTGGGATCGATTCCCGGTTTAGTCCTTAAATTTTATTTAATGGTTAATAAAAGAAATTTACAGTAAATATGTTTGCTACTCGCCTCCGTCCTCGACACCTAATTTTTAGTTGGACGTAAAGCCCAACTGAAAATTAGGCAATTACTACAACTACCACTTGGTAAAGAAATAGCAGATATCGGCAATACTTTCTATTCTTTGTCTCTCTTCGTTTTGCGTATCTGACCAACTTTATGGAAGAGGATACCAGAGTCTTATCTCTCATCCCTGCAGCCATTGAAAGCGGTGTCATTATATTTATTCGAACTTAGCATTATTATTATTTTAAGAACCCAATAACTAGGGTCCTTTGTATTGAACTACAATAATTCTTCGTCAGTTCTAACCTAAAAATCCAACTATTCCAGCTATCCCTGTTATACGTACAATGCCTGCCTGCACTTAAGTCGTGCACTAAACTCTAATACTCCTTATCCGACCACGCTAATAAAATTTTGACCTTATACAGCTGTTCTACCGGACAGTTCTAATATTCGGCCGAATAAATACTCTTACACAGTACTAAGAGCCTAATCAATCTACCACGTATAACTAACATTCTAACTTAAACTTACATATTTCTTAATTTGACTATTTTACTCATATGTATTTGGAATAACGATAGTTGCTTTAAATCCTGGAACATATTACTTACATTATTTATTTTGTACCCATCACGTTTTTTAGTGAGAAAAGCGAAGGACGTTCCTATTCGGCCAATCTTCTAGGTTTTGATTACGTTTTGGAGGTTTGAGAATGACAGAAAATTTCAAGATCTGAATACATTGTACAGTTTGGCTTTCAGAACCAATATTGGATTTTAATATACTATCTGTGTTACTCCAGTTTCTTGGAAGCAGAGAGAGAGATGATAAGGCATTCCCTGAACGAATTTTGAAAGTGCAATTTTGTATTAATTTTAAGAGATTTCCTCTGAAGTTTGATTGATGCAGTTGCATCAACATTACGTGCCTCTAAACCATGTCAAATATCCCTCCTGAATAAAAAATAAATACTGCAATTTAATGGTGCTTAGTAAAGCTTAGTATTTTAAAAACTAATTTTGTATTCAATACAATTTTTTGATCCTTCGTTTCTCTGAAATTGCACTTAGACGAATGCCTAATTGCATCCCAAGTTGCATAAAATGAATTTTTCATTTAAAAATTTCAATTAAACGTTATAGACCTGTGTTTAATTTATTTATGTGGGAAATTCGATGAAAATCGTGTTGACTATTTTCAATCAAATACAATAATTCTCAAAGAAAGTTAGCACTTCTACTTTAGTGGGTGAGAGTGGTAATTTCTTGGCAGAACCCGTGAATCGTAATCTGAGCGTCATGTGATGGAGTTGTCCTAAACTTCGTCATTCTGAGGCGGACTCTTCAATTCCGAACTACTTAAAACAAAAATCAATTTTGGGAAAAATAAATTACCAGAAGAGAAAATGAAACTAGCTCTAAAGTAGAGCAATACAACTTCATCTAACAGATAGTTTATCTAGATTCGCACAGAATTTGCTAGGTTATAGGTTGTCAGAAGAACTTAACTCCAATTCTCTTTTTTGAATGGTCAGCCAACAGAAAACATTGACGTTCAACTGATTCTGACATGCTAATCAATTTAATCCAAGCTCACTATGTTCAAGATTCCAGAATTCATTAAATCTATTACGGCCGTAAAAAAAATGTTTAATACATAATTAATTGGTGCTTGCCAATAAATTAACTCCTAAAATCATACTACTAGAGATACCCTGGGCGACAAGGTTATTTTCAGAACAAATACTAATTGTATTTCTTTTATTTGCAACCGCTGGTCACTGTTGACAACCACACCTTCAAATTTTTTTTTTTGAACACAACACGTGTTGATTGTACAAATTTATTAACCAGGGTCATTATAAATTGAAAATCCTTCAGGTTTGGCTTCTAAAAAACATTACCACGTGCTGTAGGTCATAAGTTTAGCCAAGATGTTCCACCCTGTATCATTCCAAAGTGTGCTCAGACAGTTCCAATGTAATTGGAATATAAATAATATTTTCTTGGTCGACACTCCCATTTTTTGCTCCCTTCTGCAGAACCCATTCCACCCTAAGGTGTTCAGCATGTCATTAGATTTCTACCCACAAAGAACCCGGATTCAATCTTGTCTCTCCAATCATTCTTCGAAAACTTCCGTAAATTTTGTTCACCTCAATTTATAACGCCGCCCTCCGAATCACCTATTGCATTTTCTGCTACTTTGGACATTTTCTAACGATTCTTACGATTTCTAAGTCAAATAAAATTCTCTCCTTTAACATCTCATTCGAAATAATGAAACTTTGGGTGTTATCCCAAACCACCAATTTGGATTCAGACGGTACGTCAATAGTACCATCTTGTTATTGATGTTATTTCAACCACCCTTGAGAAGAAAGAATGATGTTTTGGAATGCTACTTTTCAGATATACCAACTTATCCTGTGAGACTACACTTCCAACGTTTCTGATGATACAGCCGTCTTATCTACCATCGAAGATCCATTAATAGCACTTAGAAAAACTTCAGTCTACCCCGACTCTATAGTAAATGGTTTTCAAAAAGAGTTCTTCCTATCTTTTACAATCAAAGTCCTTCCTCAGTAGTCAACGTAGTCCGCTACCTTAGGCTTTACATCGGCAAAATACATACTTAGGGTCCTCATTCACTACTTAAGAGAACAGAACTCAATACTCGTTTTCGACAACTTAAAAGACAACTCTCTCCCTTCACAAAAAAAAGACTTGTTTTTACAATCATAGTAAAGTCGGTCTGGGATTTTGACATAGAATGTGTGGTTTAACCAATTCCTTTAAAACTATAAAGATTCCACTCCTCGAAACCTGAAATTCTTCACCACATATTTGACTCCAATTAAACTATTTACACAGACTTAAGCACTTCTTTCATCCTACAAGTTGCTCAAACCCAATAGAGGAAATTCCACCTCCACCTTGTAACTCATCCCAACCAACTAGTAGAGCACCTTTCTTGCAGGACTCGACTAGACAGCACTCCTAGACAACTTAAAAGGCAGTGAGCCCGAGATCTCCTTTCCAACGTCGAGATCAAGCGCAGTTGATGGTAGTTCAAACAGCAACTTCTTCGCTCTGAGTGTGTTCCATTTCCTCGTGATAACTCGCATAGCGCAATGATGCGCTGTTACTAAATAGAGAATTAAATAAACTATTTGCAATTAAATATAGAAAAGTTTTTAACAAATTAAATACAGACGTGTACAATTAAAATTAATAAATATTATATAGAGGCTAAATTATTTTTGATTAGAATATTTGCATACATTCTGAGAGAAGGGTTCTTCACGGATTTGCACTTAAAAACCAAAGATATCCGCGTTTTCTAATCACTAACTTTTAAGTGACAGTAATCGTTATTCGACAATCCCAAGTTCATTTAATGTTTTTCAATTCTGTTATCTACGTCTGTAGCTTTGCTGTAATTTGGGTTTCTGATTGTGAATTAAAAGTATTGTTTTATTAAGTCCAAACAGTCCCTTCTTCCAAAAACCCGCAGAGCTGGCAACCGTGTCGACAGACCTAACTTGTAGCCAGCCAAACCTTCAAAAGTCCCAACTGCGATAATTAAGCTTTTACTTTCACTAAATAATCAAATAATTAGTTTATAAATTCATTTAATTAAGAAATAAAATATTTTCCTTGAGGGTTAAACATAAAAAAATGCGAGGCCAAATTTATATTATTGTAGCAAAAAAAGGGTTTCGTACAAATCATTTCAACCTAAAAAACATAAGAAACATTTTTATGAATCTTCATGGTATCAAAAAGTGCAACGGAATCTAGGAACTACTTTCAAATTGTTTCAGTGTCTTAACAGACAGATTTTGATACGTACAGATTCATTTCAAGAAAATTTTTTTGAAGAAATCTCATAAAACTGAAAAATCGATTCCATAAGTTGCATTTTTGATTGACAGATTTTAATTTTGTCGCACTCGATACCAAATTTAAATACGCTATGATTATGACGTACCACACCCACACAACAACAGATCAATTAGTAAAAACCAAGTTTTCTTCCCCCAAAACAGATATTTGCGGCGAAGGCACGATCACAATACTTGCTCGTACCTAAATTAGAGTAAAGGACAGTAATCAAGTGAAACAAAAAGATTAAATTAATATCCAAATGAACCCCATTAACCCGGGCATCTGTCAGATAAAGAAGGCAATGAAATTCCATTAACCAGATGACCGTGAATTTAGTAAACATTTACCTTCTTTTTTTATGGATGGATACATCGCGTTCGACAAACTGAATTTATTTATACATAACATAAATGCGTCGTAAAATATTCTTTTTTATTTTCAAGCTTTATTTCTTGTTAATCATTTATTTTTTTTATTATTATTGATTGTAACTGATCTCATTGCTTCTTTATTGCTGGATGGTGGGCAATGGTCAAGGTATGTCAATAATTCTCAGAAAGAAAAGGAATTAAGGCCTTCATTTTAAGGAATGTCACCTTAAAAAAAATTAGGAGTGTGTGTTGGGTGTGTCTAAGCTTGAGTCCACTGCGAGCTTTCCAAACTTTTGAACTAACAACACTTGGGTAGATGTCCTAGTTCACTTTGTCGAGAAACCTACCTAGAATTTCGTCCTGCCAAAAATAAACTAAAAAAATTTCAGATGATAAATAGTGCGATATACATGGTTAGTAAATCTAATACACACCCATTAATAAACATTTTCTGCTCATAAATATTGTTTGGCTTTACTATAATGTAAGTCTTACAGAAAAAGACTTCGTTTTTAACCCAATCTCAAAAATTTATTTATTTTTCTACGTAGAACTCTCTAGTTCATTGTCAACGATTTACCAGCGAACAAATACTATCGATTTCTTTTCCATTTCGAATGTTTCCATCCAGTTGGTCCAGTATTTTGCGCTGCATTCGCCGGTTAATTGTTTTGCCGTTTGCACGGTACTTAATAAAAAAAATAGTTCCCTTCTGCATCACAAAAATCGCTGGCCGCGATGTTTTCAGCAGATGAAATCGACTTCGCCTTTTTGATTCCGAGCTACCTTTGCTTTCATTCCTGATTAGTTTCTGACTTGTTCGGCTTATCGAACTGGAACCTTAGTCTTTTTAGTCGCCATGTAGCACCCAACTTGGACAAAAACATTTAATTCTTAGTATAATATCTCTTTAACATTCAGTTT
This sequence comes from Rhodnius prolixus, assembly GCF_049639745.1. NCBI lineage: Eukaryota > Metazoa > Arthropoda > Insecta > Hemiptera > Reduviidae > Rhodnius > Rhodnius prolixus. Next base: position 23,358,785 of record NW_027411592.1, read on the forward strand.
TAAATGTTGAGAATAATAAACATTGATTAAACATCAAAAGGATAAAAAATCAGAAAGCTCTGATTGTACGAATTTCTTTCATATTTTCTTTTGCGTTCGTAATTTCAAAAGGGTATTTTAACATAAAATTTCGATCCGAATGGCAATCCATTCACGAAAATTGATTCACGCGTTGAAAATTCGCAGTACATTCCTTCTGTGTGGGAACACGTAGAACTAAAATACGAATCCCCGGTACTATTTATCTTGCCAAATTTTGTACAATCGGGCCCAGACCTAAAGGGGGTTCAACGAAACGCTTCAATCTTCAAAGGATTCAAACTCTTCAGCTGAAAATTCTCCGCACTATCGTTAACGATCCATTTTACGTTTCAAATCTAACCATCCACATAGCCTTAGACACTCCGTTTGTAAGTCCAGGTTTCTTGAACACGCTGTAAAAACTTTCATCAGAACTTACACTCTCATTCCAATCCTGTTGTCCGCCATTTATTATCTTATCACATTCCCGATCATCCTCAGTTAGTGAGGGTGTAGTAGCGTCAATATTATTGTCATTGTTAGCAAAAGTGCAGCTAGCGCTGCTGTAACTTTCAGAATACATTAAAAAATATAATTCATAAATTTACAGAAATATTTATTATTAATTTTTTTTCCCAACATTACAAATTTCATTCAATGGTGCATCTTTTAGGTTTTTCACTTTAGATTTGGAACTCCTTCAAGTGCACAACTTTACAGTAGCCGCCCTGTTCTTTGCTGTGATGTCTTACAACATTTCCTGCTGAAAATAAAAGAGCATACTCCTTCTAAAACTTTGAAAGAAAGTTTATGGAGATAAAGATTCAAAACGAAGAATTTTATGACGACCCTAAATTCCATTTATCTATTTTAATGAAATACAAACCAGTCTACTTAATAAAGTTATATCTGGGGAACTCGTCGACAGTCCAAGTTGACCACTGTCGTTATTTGATAGGTGAATCAATTCAACAGAAATCAAATTTTTTAATAGCAACGCCATCTTGGGCACAATAGATCTATGAAGGTCGCAACGTAGCAGAGTGTACTATCGCTCCAAAAATCGTCACCTCCGTTCACGGCCGAGAGCTTTTCACCTTGCCCTAGAATAAAATACGAGTATTTTGCTCAAGCACCTCAATTTCGCCAATGCTTCTTTGGTAAAAAAGCTTGTGATGGCGATATTGAAAAGTGCAACACTAAGAAAGACTTTAAACTCTTTTTTTGAAATTAGATTTTTTCTTTAAAAAAGCATTCACTTCTTTTAATTGTTTGAGATTTTTGTTGAAAAGTTACCGTTTTCCTTAAATTAATTAATGGTTTCTGGTTTTAATTTTATGTAAAACTTTTTGTTAAGTAATGTTGCCGAAATCTGGCCGAATTAGATATACCGTAATCCGTAATTGTTGGATGCAGGTCAGGAGATAAGTTTTTCAATCAAATCACAAAAGACCTCATGAAAAATTTTGGAAAACTTAGAAAAAAGAAGTAAAAATTAGTTTTTAATTCACTTTAGTCTTAATCTGGAAAAGAGACATCTGTGGCGAAAATTACTTGCAATTTACTTCAAATAGTAGTTTTAGAAAATCGAATAAGGAGGCACTTTCTGTTGTCTGATATTGTCTGATAGCTTATTGCCACGAAGGCACCCAAACCCAAACCAAAGAGAAACTTATTTAAACTGTGTACGATTCTTTTTTTGTGAGTTACGCTGTGAACATTCCATTAGCAAAACATAAAATATCAAAAATCTGAATTTCCGATCAGTCAATTATTTTTAAATGTGAAATGTTGCTTGAGTATTCTTTTTAATATAATGAACAGAGTTCTCAAATAAAATACTAATTATTGTTGTTTTGAAGGAGTAGACGAATCTAATCGTCCAAGTGTCGACTAAAAGTTGACATTCTTAAGACAGAAGAGGAACAATCAGATAATAAGGTTACAAAACAGAGCTCAAAAAACACTGAATGGTAAGAAAATAGTTAATCGGCCAATAAGGAAATTAAAATCACTGTAAATAACGATATATTACAAAGTCTTGACAATTTAACAAAACCAAACACAATTACAGACTAGCCTGAAGCAATAATTTATTAGAATCGCATAACTGGCCTACGTTAACTTATTAGAAAGGTGTGTTTGAGAGAACATGGCCGTTTGTTAGTAGAACTCTTATACTATTATCCCAGATTGTACTTATGATTCATGCAGAATGCATTAAATAACATCGCTTTTCACTAAGAAAGTAAGACGATTGTCGGCCGACACTTCTTGGAAGCAACCCAAAGAAATTGTTTCCTTATTCAACAACGCGTAAGAAATAAGTTTTGCGAACTCTTCAATAACTATATGTCCTTTAATTTCTATAACTTCAGTAGTATCTTGCGAAAAAAGAAAAATTTGAAATTCTTGAATTACAATAAAAAGTAAAAAGCTTCGAATCACATCTTGATAAATGGATTATCTATAAAGATAATACTGTATACCCTCAAAAATTGTATCACACTTCTTCGGGCTTGTAAGAGATGTTTGGTTAGAGACAGTGTATTCTTATAATAATTTTCTGTTGTGCATACTTATTGAATCATTACAACTTTTTTAAGCACTTCCATATAAAGAGCGTCGTGCGTCCTTGAATAACATAAACTATTGTTGCAAAATTCTTATCGCAATAATAAATAAATATGTCTTGATGAAGAAATGAAGAAGCAGCATTTAAAATAACCATTAACTGTTTCTAAGTGTATCTGAAGAACACTGATTCAAGATATAGCTGGACATTCATAAATATATTTCAGGCAGGTTGAAAATTAATGGCCAAGCAATAAATTTCTGAATTCATAACTTCAAGGGGTTAGAGATAGAGGAATTTATTGATTCTTTCATGATTTTGAGCTTTCAATGATTAGAAATAAACAGCTTTCTTTTAAGCTACAAGTCTAAGCTTATCCGACACATTTTTTCGAGAGAAGAAAACAATGTTATCTATTATTATTCCTTGTCTACGCCTATAATTTTGCTACAAATGTTGCTTTAGTGAAAAGTCCATGTTAGTTAGTTGCTCCAAGAATAAAAGGAGACTGATAGTCTAAGAATTATCCAAATAGACTGGTGATTTTCGCAGCCTACTGCACTTACGAAGTAGTCTACTCCAAAGATCATGATTACTGTTTGATAGTATTGGAGTCTGAAGGCTGGCTTCCGGCTTCCGTTTGTAGAAAATGAGAGACGCCTTTCAATAACCTTGAAATGAAAAACAAATTGAATTATTTGTTACATTACGGTGTCCAGCAAGAAAGTTTTTTAGACAAGCACATCGCTGCTTTCTTGCTTTATTATTGTCTAATTTCTTTCTTTTATTTAGATTTTACTCTAGAGAGATGGTCCAGTCGAACTTAATTAATTAGTTGTCACAGAATTATGAATATTATTCGTGTGTGACAGATTTAATTAAAAACAAAAATTTGACGGATATTTCAATAGAAACTCCGCCTTTCTTCACTCAATAAAAAATAGAACACAAATACTCGTAATCTCTCTTTAAGGAAATTGGATGGAAAATTTACACGTCATTTCCAAAACAGGTTTCTTTGCACAAACAATTATCTGTATTTATGTCAAAGAAATGGAATATTATTAAGATTTCTCTGCTAAAGAAATATTTAACAGTATGTTCTTCTAATGAGACATCTCTAGCTCTTATGGGTTAGATGTTATGGACAACTTCGCATATAAGCCCGACATTTGGAGGAATTCTTTAGGAGAAGCTTTAAAAAGATAAACTTGAAGATTTACCAGATTACAGTCTACCCAGATTTAATTAATATAGTACGTTCGTTCGCTATAAAGACAAAAACAAAGATTTAAAGCACATTATTGTCTCATGTTATTCTACCCATGTTTAGATTGTTAATTATAAGTTTAACGATCCTGCAGAATTTTAATCAGCAACATTTATAAGAGGAGAAAGAAGCTCTGTCAGCTTGGCCCAGTTAGGTCTTGACGTGGTGTTTTTTGTACGCTGTAGGAAACAATGTCCTGTCACAGTTCTTTCCGACTATCTCCCCTCATAAGTGACTGACTTGATGCCTGCCACTTCTCTATCCACGACCGGCTAAAACCAGGTAACCATGCCAAAGATAAGTGAAGAGAAGAACTTTTAAAGTAATGAATCACTTTAAGTAAATGAATTGCAATAACAAACAGACTGTTTGAACAATTTCTATTTTATTTTTCATAATATCATTATGAATTCTTACGAGAAATTTCAATAATTTTCATTGAACTCTGCAATGTAAAAAATAAGAAATAAATGTTGAGGGAGAATAATTTTTTGGGAGTTCTTAGCAAATTTGGAACACAATTTAGCCTCTTTTAAAATACATACATTAAAGTATTTCAAAAATATACGTTTCGTTCTAATTATTTAAATGTATTCTAAAAGTCAATTTCTTGATTGTATATTGTAATTTTGTAGAGTACTCAAGGTAATTAACGTGAAAACAGTCTAGATTTATTCCTTTTCTAAAGATTTTAGGATGTTAAGAAGATTAAGACTTAACCTGAGATCAAAACTAACGCTCTCATGAGTGCAACTAAATATTAGCTCAATATTACTTAATTTTATTACAATTCTACTTAAATTACGTAAAATAATAAATACAATAATTTTCAAAACACTTGGAATTTGATTTCAACGTAGAGATGACGGGTTCAAATCCAGCTGCTTCCAAACTCTTAGATTTTCTTTTCCTAGGAGCTTCTTACAGCTTACTGTGACAGATAGCGTTGTCTGTACCGAGAGAACTCTGTCCGGTGGCCGACAGTACACCGAAAAAAGCTCCGGGCGCCAATAACCTCAGATGTTGTCGCGCCTTAAGTACAAGAAAAAAAATCAGAAATTACTGAATTATACATTACCAAAATCATAAACATATAACTATGTACCTCATTTGCATCCACATTATAATTGCGATATTTAACATAATTCCATTGATATATCTGTGTTATCCATTATCTCAATTATAGACAACACTAGGAAATTTTGGGTTCTCTTTGCCTCTAAATAATCTTAGTTTTAAAACTGTCATTAAAAATATATTTTATTCAAATAACTTTAAAAAATTATTTAAAATGATTAGTTGACCACTACTTCTAGTCTTGACCGCACATTAATTTTGTTCCTTGATGCTGTTTGTACTGTGATACAATCTAATTTGACTATCGTATTTCATTTATGAATATAACTTTTAATACACTCGTATGTAAACATTATTCTCATTGATCTACAATTTGTAGGAAACAAACCAATAGAAACTGCAGTTTATACAAACTTAGATTATCTATACGAAATTCATTGCCACTATATAAGTGAAAGAGAAAATAATTTGACCTTTACATTTGAAGTACATGTTAGTAAGTAAGAACAGATTAGGCCGACAAACTGTCCAAGGACCAAACTTCTTTCCTGGTGCGTGGTCTTTACTGTGTTGATTTAACTGAATAATCAGTATTTGTCTTTCCTCAGTGAATGTTGAGCTTCTTGAAATGTTGAAAAAATAATAATAAAACACGGAATATATAAGTAAAAAGATTAAATAAAATCATAGCTGAAAAATTGTAATATTTTTTAAATAATTTGCAATCATTTACAGGTTATTGCTGTAAACAAGGATAGTAGTCCATAAGGATAATGTGTTGTTCATTGCCAGCAATAAATCGAATGCATCCTAATCTACTTCATTTCCTTAACCTGCTTAACTTAAGCATCCTACAGCCAACTTGATTAAATTTCCTAACTCTGTTTCGGAACCGTCTATTCACTTTTACTGTTAGCAGTGGAGAATTGCAAAAGGTTTGTTAGATTTGTGGTCACAGAGAAGATTTTTCTTATTTCTAAAAATGGTCCAAATTGAATTTTTTGGAAATAGTTGCAGTAATGAAATCACTCGATCGTTAGTTTATTTTAGTTTTTTGATTGGCTAGCGTTTAAAAGAAAAGGATGGCCGAAGAAATAATACTGTGAAATTTATTTTGATAAAGAAATTCAGGAATCAATCAATTAAGGCATAAAATGTATTAAATTACACTACGGAAGAAGTGTAAATTAAAAAAATAAATATCAATACAGAAATATAAAAATTAAATAGCAGTCAAAGCTGAAATGGAGTTTTCTCAAAAATGGCTGATACTATTTTGATTAATCAGTCTTCGTTGCCTACGAATAGAATTCTAATTGTCGTTGTGTTATGAATGTTAAGTAGTAGATGAACACAGACTCTTTCTTACCAATATATGAGAAACCTACATCTCCAGAAAGACTATTAACAGAAGAAGGAAAGACAATATTGGAGAAGGGGAAACCCAACAAAGAAGTAAATGGAAAAACCCTAAAATGCCCCCTAGTTCTTGGCTAGCAGAGCGCTTCCCTCACTGTGAGCTCTCTCATTCGTCTAGTATACTTCTCAGTCAACTATCATTCGAAAAAATCTAGAGCTAGAATTTCCAGAAACAACGTTCCGATCGTACCTAGGCCGCATCTCCGTTGTTGCTCAAATTTTATAGGGTAAGAAATTTTATACTCAAGCTAAAGTGCTCATTATCTTTTAGTCCTGATCCTTATCGCACACATTTACTTATCATACCACTAACAAATTCATCATATTCTACACTCTTTCATACATAAAACATTTTTTCAATTTTCGGTTAGATCTAGGATCTAGATTAGGAGACTTTCTCCTAGTGTCAAGTTCAATTACTGAAACAATATTATGCAGGATTAGATTTGTTGTCAAAATTCCTAATTAGAAGAGTTTTTGGAGTGGCACTGATCTCATGCACCGATTTATTATTAGTTAATATAATAATTCAGTCAATGTCGCTTTTGTTCGAAATTCTTTTACTGGGCAGAAACCTTCCAACTCCCATTATCTTACAACACCCTCTCCTTAACATTTCCTGAAGAAGAAAACCAAAGGAACCTATAATCTCTTAAAGAAACCGTTTTTTCTTGATCTTAACGTGTTCTGTTGGAATATTTATCGTACTGTAAATGTTGCAAGAATTCTGCAATAGCATTAATAAAGGTTATTTCTTTCTAACGTCATAAGTGCTTTTCTGTTGCGTTTTACAAGTCGTTATGGGAAGAGGTTGATGTACTACAACCTTTTCAAATGTTGTGGGTTAGGACATACTAAGGGCGTTATTTTCCACTTCCAACGAACCTTATTCACACGACACGCTCAAGAGAGTACATGCAAAGCCAAGCTTAGACATACTAATGAAGTGTTATGAATAAAATTATCACGCATTCATTCCCCACAGAATTACACTCCGTTGGTAATCTTTTTCTTGATTTCCATTAATCTTAATTTAATTGATTCAAACTAATCAAATCACGTATAGAACTTAATTGTAGCATGCAATCAAATTAAATATATTTACACATTAAACAACTGTTAAGAAACTCTAAAGTGATAATTTACATTAAATTAATACCAAACTTTATTACTTTTTGTGAATTCAGAAAAGACTTGAATGAATGTTAAAAAAATTCAATATCTCTTATTGGAAGGAGAGCAGGTTGAAGTGAAAGTAGAATTTGAAATCAAGAAGGTTGAATTAAAGGGCTCGTTTCTTTAACCTTGACCCAAGCCAAGGTCCTCCTAGCTCCACCAGTATGCTAAGCAGCAATGTCCTACTAATCCTTCAGATTAGTTTACAGGTGAACAGGATGTTATGGCAGGGTCAGTATTCTCTATTAAAGGGCCAGGATGCAAGAAACCTTTTGGTACTCAAAATATGTTTCAAAAGTAAAAATAAAAGGTTTCGAAATACAAGAAAATGTTGAACTTCTTGCCTGAAAATGATTTTGGCACAAGAAAACAACACTATAAAACACTTCGACTATAACAAAAGTTACCAAAAATCACTTGACGCAAAACAAAAGTGTGTTAAGTATAAGTAAATTAACTATTTAACACAAACAAAAATAACGCAGACATTTATAATTATTCTTTAAAGCAATAAAGCTTTTCTTTATTATTTTAAACAATAAAATCAATTTAAAGACATAAAACAAAGTATACGTAGGTATTTTTAATTTTTATAAAGAATATTGTTCAATATGTATTTATTTAAATGTGAGGTTTTTCTTTGCAACTTTACATTTATGCTTTTCGAAAAATTGCAGTTACTATAAATTCTTTTCTCGATGGTTGATGTACCAAGTGCATTTAAAAGTTCCTATCTTACACTTGACCAACTAATTTCTCTCTTCAACTATTCTTACCCTCTCCCTCTAGGAAGTCTTCGGAAATGTTCAACTTCCAAGCCGTATAAATTTTGGTCTTATCAGAGTTAGAGAAATTATTGTTTTTGCTTGAAACAATAGTGAATAAAATCCAATTTTGATTGTAAATAGCACCGATGGGCATAAAATTATTAGCATTTTTTATAAATAATTTTAGCTTTCAAGAGCGTCGGATACTGCTGTTTTGCTGTTATATGTAACTAATAAAGTCTTCAAAGGCATTTATCGTAACTTTGAACAATGTACTGCGAGTACCCTGTTTTGACAGCTTCCATTCAAAATGAACTGCTCACAAATTGAACTGGATCGCTTAATTTTGTTCGTTTGTTTTAGTAATTAATATAAGTGCAAGTGTCTAAATCTTTACAGTTGGTAAATTCCGTATATATTTATAATAAAGATTTTAAATTCAATAAGATTTTTATAAAATAAGTTCTTGTCAACATAATTAGATCTAACATTATTAATCTTTTTTTTCAGGAAACGTGTTTTACGGAGGACGTTCACATAATCCGCCAAAATAAATCCAGGCAAGTTAATTTTCGATGTATTGAATTAATTTTAGTGCGATACGAGAAATGTAAAAAATGTAATGTGTAGAAATGTAAAAATGATCTATCCATCCGTTTGGCGGAAATCTAATGACGGCTACGCGACTAACACTAAAGATCATTTGTAATTTCAAATTTGGGTTTCACGTTGTTTTTTTTTTGTAGTTTTTGAGTAATCAAATTGAAGAATTATCCAGAACGTGAAGGTTCAGATTTGTTGCCCAGCTTGCTGCCTTAGATTTACAAGGAGATTCTATAAATCTTTTTCTAGTAATAGACAGTTGTTAGTAACGGTAAAACGTTATTTGAGGACGATTATGCCTTAGGAAGGCTCCAGGTGCCAATTACCAAAGAAGAACCTAAACTTAAACTCGCGCAGACAACTAACAAACCATTTTCTTAAAATAAAAAAAATTGATCATATCCGGAGTCTAAACTCGAATTTTCTGGGTAAACTAAATTTCAAAAATTTGACCTGACGCAGAAGTTCCTCTTAGAATTTATGGAAAGGCAAATCAGCTGTAAAGGAAGTTGACCTCAGTATTTATTGATCTGCAGTATTTAAGTTACTAACCGTAAGTTTGTTACTTGTATAAACTGCTACATTATTGAAGTTAAAGCGCCACCATAACCGAGCGGTTGAAAGCTAGGAGCGCAAAGCTAATATGTAAAAAAACGTTCGATAATATAATTAAAAACAAATAAATTTACCATTAGTCAGTAATGAAGGAACGAGAAGATATAACTTGAAGGAAAAAATAAAGGTTGGAAGGTGAACCAGTTGTACAGATTATATTTCAAATTGCATTATTACGTGTAATAAATTAATACGTCCGTCATTTGACCAGTTAATAACGTCTTTTGGGTTTTCCGTTTGATTAAAACCAGAAATTATTATCTGAACTAGAAAACTTGCTTGAATTATTAAATTCAACTTAATTGGTTTTTGTATATTTGTTGGTAAGCAAGCATTTGTATCAACTTATATTACATTCGCAACATTCGTAATCTGTCTGTAATTAGCAGCTTCGTTATCCCTCGGTTTTCATTGCCAAGATAAAACTGAAAATATGTGCCTTTTGAAATTTCACATTCATTGAAGGAAAGTTTTTACATTCCAAATTTAATCTGGTCACACAAATTAGAATCCAGCTTATGGGAAGAGGTAATATAATTAATAATAAAAAACCTAATGAATTATGTGGTAATTAGGTTAGGTATATATGAGTTTGGATGCAAATAATACACATATAAATGTTAAAAAAATGATGCATTAATAAGTAAAATCATAAAAAGGACCCATGTAAAAGTAGATTACATGCAACATGCTCGTATATTAATGCAATTTATATTATACTCGTATATATATATATAATTGGGCATTTGGGAGATTCTCTACACCAAATTGATTAATTAACCTCTGATGATGGATTAAAATCCGAAATCCGTTAGAAAAAGTAAAAATATATATGTAACGACGGATAAAATCAGTGATATTATTCAGCACTGCGGCGGGCTAACCACATTTTCAAGAAATAACAGTAGGTAATAGTAATAATTATTATTTTTATGTAACTAATAAAATAACTCTAAAAAGTGTAGTTGTACATTCTTATTATCAAAAACCGCAGATATTATGGTTATGAAGTGTGTTAGTGAAAAAAGTGGCATTTCGGTCAGTAGGTAAGAGAGCTAGCTCTCACTTCAGCGTTACTCAACAAAATCTTTTTCCTAGATGTTTGGTTTCATAATCTTACAACTACACACGCACCAGCAACATATTAGAAATCTTGGTCCAGGGTCACTACCTGTTCTCCTCACGCATTGCATTCCGGAAATGCTAACAATTTTTTTTAAATCTTAATAGTTAAAAACATAGGTTCTTCAAAAAAAAAAAAAAGTCGATCTGGCATAAAGTCTGGGAAAAATTCTATCCAGATATATTCAAAATGCCAGATATAAGCTCATCCGTGACTTAACGCTATCTTAAATATCGTTAAAACCTTAAACGGAAGTTAAATTAAAACCTTAATTCAATTTCGGATTGTCCGATACTGCTACGTCAACTATTTTTCTTGATAGCAAGTTTGTCTCTCTGCTTTACACGTCACGTTAGGGACCCGGGAATGCCGGTTCATCTTTGATGCTTCTTCTATCTCGTATGTGGAAATACCTAATCTTCTTGCCCAGTTCGTGCTTGTATTCCCCAAGGGAGTGTCCTTGATCTTGTATTCTACACAGTAATTAATAGGGAATTGTATTTATAATAGTGTAATATATAATATTTTAGGCTGTGTCTTGTGGTACCGGGTTCGATTCCCTATTCTGGATTCGATTTTATTTTATGGATAACATGAGAACTTTACAGTTAAGTATGTTTGCTCGTCGCCTCCACCTACGTACGATACCTAATAGGAAGTTGGACGTAAAGCCCGCCTGAAAAAATTGGCATTACTTTACTTTAATTATATATATACATACGTATATAATATTTTATTATTATCATAAATGGTTTCGCAAACAATTAGGTCAAATTGCACTTGGATGATTAGCAACATTTGCGTATCAACCAGAAATGGATTACAAAGATGGAATTCCCTCTTTTAATAGGTTACTCTTAAAATTTCCATTTTAAAGGATGCTTAACATTCTTGCGTCTCAAGGACTCTTTTATTTTGTACCTTAATATGATCTTCTTTGCCTCCGTATGACGTAAAGTTCACAGCGATCAACCACAGTATCAATAGCCACAATAGAATGTTAAATGACCAAGGCTTTGCATATTTTGAGCCTATTCCTCCTAGTGCTTAGTCCCTTTATTGGATGTGCTTTTAACACATTCCCGTCATCTTTGTGACACTTTAAGCCCACAGCTATCTTTCCTTCAAAGAAGTGACCGCTGCAGAAGAAATCAACTCTAGTAATGTTTAGAATTGAACCAGTTTGACCAGCAGCTCGTTTATTGAATACTGAAGGAGTGGAGGAATGTTAGCTCTTCTAGGCGATGTCTTGGGAGTAATTTCTTTTATTTCTTCGCTACACATTTCTTCATCACAGTTCCAACTCAGCTTCTAGGTCTTCCAAGTGGTAAAATGTGTATATAGACTTTGATTGTACGCCCTTCGTCAGTGACGTGTGTAAAGGATGAGAACTGCGATAAATTTGTTTAAAAAAAAATCATCACCCAGTAATAATTGGTAATAAATGATTGCAAAGGAGGAATTTGACAATATAAAAATGAAAAAACTGAGTAAATATTAAAATAAATCACATCTATACCCACAAAGGAAATTGATGGGTACGCTCTTGTTTAAAATAGTACCTAATTTGTGCTATTTCTATCCAATATCTTGCAACTGCAATGCGAAATTCCGACCTGCATAAAAGAGAGGTCTTTACATGTAAGAAGAATGTATCATGTCCGCTGCATCGTAAGTAGCTTACTAAGCTAGATCGTGTGCAAATGAAAATATATACATTCGCATTCTCTTCAACTTCTAAAGAGAAACAAGGTGAAGGATGTGTTAGATTTAATTTAAAAATTAGACAATGAGATCTGAGTCAAAAGTTATTTTAAACATAAAATCAAATTCAAGAACGAGAAAAACAATTTTTTTTTTCTTCTACTACAAGAATTGTTTCCGGTCGGAAGTTCGTCACTTGCAAATGAATAGACAGTCCCCCAGGCTTGTGAGTGAGAAATTGTGCGTAATAAACAACTTAAAAAAAAAAAAAAAATCACTATCAAGGTGAACCATTTGGCAAAGATTGATCAACAAAAGGTCAATGTAAAAGTCTTCGTAATAATAATGAAAAAACAAAACTCTAAAAATGTGAGGTTTTCAATTTAAAGAAAATACCTAAAATACTTAACAAAAAGCGGTCGGCCATGCAATTATTCCAGTTCAATTAATACAGGAGATAAAAATAAATTGAAAGTAAAGAGTTCACTTTTTTTATAAATTCTCTTTTCTTTTCTTTTTTTTATTGGATGAAATTAAATATGGCTGCACTATTAGTTTGTTACTTTATAAGACAAGAGCAACATCAAAGTCGTTTAAACTCTAACATTTTGGATTTTCCATCTATCCACTTTTTAGGAAAGTGTTGGATACTGGTTAGGTATAGAAGGCACACTTTTATCACATTCCCAACTTAGTCCTTTTTTATTGTAGAACAGTAGAAGTAGCTGCAATTGTCCAGCTTTTCTAACTTAGTTACATCAGGGGAATTTTTAAATTTGTAAGAGAGGAGTGTTGTAGGAAAAGGAGGAAAAATATATAATTGTATCTCTTAGAATTGGCACCGCTTAGTTCTCTTCTAAAGTGCCAGAAGTTGCAATAGATAGCAACAAAATCTTTAAGGTTAGTTTATATCAATCACTATTGCAATAAAATCTTTAAGGTTAGTTTATATCTATCACTATTGCAATAAAATATTTAAAGTAAGTTTATATCTATCACTGTCTGCAATAAAATTTTTAAGGTTAGTTTATATCTATCACTTAATAGTTTATATCTATTGCAATAAAATATTTAAGGTTAGTTTATCAGTCTGCAATAAAATATTTCCGGGGTTATTGGGCGGTACGCAATAAAGGCGCGTTCCAAAACAAGGTGGTTAGATGTGCAAGGAGAATATGGAAGTTAGTGATCAGCTCCTATTTACCAGTGATGAATAAGGATTGTGCAAGCCAAGAACCGTCTCGAACTGTAGCACCAGAATTAGAAGAAGGTACTAAAGCGCTAGCAGAACTTCTCAATATCAATCTTGTTTTCTTTGTTTTCTTTATTGTTTCGTGAAGCTCATAATTCAAATTTCATTGGTTCTTTTAAAACATAAACTTTGACTTAGAAACATTTGATAAATTGATATCAATCTCCTGATGAGTTGGAATCTGAGCCAGCCTTTATCATACACTTCTCAATAATTAACTGTTCCAATATCCATTAAAATTTTGTTAATTTAACAAAACCCGGAGTACTTGGGCACTCAAATTTCACCATTCTCTCCCAAAATACTTATTTTCACTTCTAGCAAGCGAATTTTTGGAAATTTTTCGAACAATTACAAGTTGATATACTTTAAAATTTAGTTATATAATTTCTTTTGACTACTTTTTTAACTACTTCATTGAAAAGACCTTGAAATTTGGTTATATCCCAAAAATAAGTGCCTAAAATTTTAGGTGCGACTAATTCCTTCCCACGTGAGAATTATATAATAAAATCTGAAAGTTCTAAATAAATGAAAAAAACCTACTGTGTGTTCATAGCCTGTACCTTCACTTACCTTCGTTTTTTGTTAATAATCAACTTGAATCAATTCTTTTTATTTTTAATCAGTTTTATACTTTTTGATGGAACGGGTATAATTACCTATTTAATTTATAAAAAATACCCGTATTCACCGGCACTCAATTCAATCAGAATATTTTTATATTTATATTTTTTTATTGCTTCTATAACGTCTTGACTAGCATTGGTCTTGTGGTTATAAGTTCTGACTAATAAGGGCTAGATTCCTAGTTCGAGTCTAGCGAGTTGCTCATTTTTTTCATTCCGAAAATTTTAATTATAATTATGTGCTTCCATCCGTGACCAATGCTAAGTACTAATCTAATAACTACCTAATTTGGTAGTTAAACGTTGGGCCTCGACAAAAAAAAATAAACTATCACTTCACTTTTTCATTTATAAACTTCATTGTCCAATATTTCTCCAAAACATTCTATTTACTATCTGCTGTTCTCTTTGTGAGAGAGATCTAGATAGACTGCCTAGGGATTTTCAACTATCAAGTTGCAAATCTTCTTGCTTTCTGTTGGTGAATAAGTTTTGGTTTGTCTCGGCTCTTAAATAAATTTATATTTTTTGTTCTGTTTTTCTGCTTAATTTCTTTTTATTTATTTTTTTATGATCCGTTTTATTATTGTGAATAAGTTTAAGTTTAGTTACTTTCTTATAATCATTCAGTTATTTCACTTGTTTTTGTTTTTTGTTTGATTCTTTTTATTTACTCCGACTTTTAACAAATGTAGTGATTAGTGCTTAGTAGTAATTATGTTGTACTGGAGTTGTAAAGTCAGTGAAGTGAACAATGCAAGAACTCTATAAGTATACATTCCAATTTCAACTCTATATCTTAATTTGATTCCGTTTGTAAATTACAAAATTAGAGTGTCCATCCTCATTGGAGCGGATATAAATAATGATAATAATGCAAATCAAAAGCAAAAATTGTTTACTAATAATCTATCTGTAACATCAATATTGTCAATATGGTTCTTGTTTACTCATATTCGCCCTAATCAAAACGAATTTAAGATACATATTATTTATCTCGTTTTTATGAAACAATTTATTTACTAACTTTCCATGAATCAGTTGGTTCTATATTTTCTAATGACTTCATAAAGCACCAATGGTATTTACAAGAACTATTAATAGTAGGTATATCCAATCCAACTACCTTGTGTATGATGTATACTTGACTAGTTGGTTGTTCTTTTAAAAACTTTAAATACGAATTACATTGGTTCTTACTCAGAGCAAGCTAAGAAACGAGAGCTAACCTACTCTCCCGCTAAAAGTAGTGAAGCCCCTATAATCAAAGGGAAAAAGGAGCATCTACATAAAAGAACTAAATCTGATATGAACATTTCATCTGCGAAAGTTAAGTTGGAACAGTTTAACTACACGCCTCGCTCACCAAAACCTACTGGGAAAAATGCGAACGCAGTGTAAATATTGATGGTAATATATAGCAACCACAGAAGGATATGAAAATGCACTATTTGGCCTACCACGTTTGCGATTAAAAAATAAAAAATATGATTCTGGTTTTTACAATACCAATCAAGTTTCGTTATTTACTTACTTTTTGAAACATTTGTGGAAGTTAAGGACCAAGAGGAGTATATAATAACTTTTAGAGAATTTCAAGTACTATGGTTTCCAGCAAAAAAGAGATCCCAAGTTTAGGAGAGTTCGGGTGGCTGCCTCTATGGTATAAATTTAAAAGGTACTATGTATCTGTTATAATTTATTTCTTTCTGTCAAATTCAAACAAGGAATTAATCAGTGTAAAGCCCAACAATTCCTGTGTGTTTTTTCCGTCTATTTGCACAGTAATCAATGGGAAATGTATTTCATGGAGCTGCTTAATTTTGTTTTAGTTAATTATCATTTAAATATTTTTTGGTAGATTTTAATAGTAAGCACGGTTCATTCATTACAGTATTTATCTAGACTAGCAATTAAAAAGATATTTTTTGATTCAGAGAGATTACGTTCAATTTAAACATCTCATTAAATTTTGCTAATTGTAATAACGTAGAATTATGGTGTAATAGGCTCAATCATTTTCGTAAGCTTATTTTAGAATACTTTGAAGAACAGCATTGTCAACGCATTTTGAATTGTAATAGTTGTCCTTTGAAATAAAAAATTAATCATGCCTATAGATTGGTGTGTTTGGGTGTAAAGACTTCTACTATTTTTAATTATTTATTTTATTATTATATTTTATTATTATAAATTTAAGTCAGAACTTGTTTTGTAATTTAGTAATGTTTTTCTCTGATTTCAGTTTCCTTTTATTTATTTGCATTCTGTGCCTCCACAAGTATTTTCGTTATAATATTTATTTATTTATGGCAACAAGACTCCACTCTGACGGTCCAAGAGACCAAGAGTTAAGTCTTTAGTTAAAAATAGAAAAAGCATTCTAAGTATTTATTTATTTTATATTGTAAGTTTTTAATTTTATGTTATTTATGAAGATAAATGTAAATATTAATTAATAAAGACAATTATTATTATTACATTGGTTCTTGAGATCCTATTAGAAAGGTCTTTGTGCAGTACATTGAGTAGAATAATTTTAGTTTGGAACCTTAGATATTAGAATGCAAATATGTGGTAACTCCGGCGTTTTAGCGGAATCTCAAATTTCAAGCTTGATTACGGTGATTTTCATTTAACTATTTAAAATTTTAATTAACTTGAAGCCATTAAATAGGGTGTCTCAGTTTCTCTTAGTTACCAAATTCTTGAAATTAGTTGAACAGTTCATATGCAATAATTCAGGTTCATGAAATCATTCGTTTGGGGAGTTATTTCACATTTTGTGTTTTTTTCTACGATCAACTACATCACCGTTTGAATTCGCAAACAATTTCAAATGTGCTGAGGCTGCAATAAATCCTATTGCACCTTTCGAAAAAGCATTAGATTTCCTGACAGAACATCTTAAGTGTCATTTTGAAAAAATGAGTGAATACATGGAAGTGCAATAGTTTGCAAATTCAAAAATTGAACTCCAGAAAAATTTTGAACGTTTATTGATTTTAAAAGTACCTGTTACTCATAAAATTCCATAAAATAAACTTCGTCTAATGATCTTCACATTGATAAACTTGGATGTGAAAATAGTTTTGTAAAAGGATTTGAAAAAGATGGTTGAATGTTAGAAGAATTAAAATCGAAATTTGTTGGAAGGAAAGGAAATGATGATTCACAACTCATAAATAAAACAAGGCCTTATTTTTATCTACTAAATTGGAAGATCATTTCCTTTTGGGTTGGGCGACTACTGCAATTGATGCCGATTTGTTCTGCGCAGTTCTGCTCCAGCATTCACTTCATGATCGCTCAGACTTTTTCTTTTAATTGATCTACTTAGAATAGGAAGGCCCACTGAACCTCCAGCGTTGCTATCGCGAGGTATCAAAGTTTTTAGTTAGGTTTTCTTCGGATCCCAATGCACTAAGAGGTTCCTCTCTCTCTCTAGTCCCTCTTGTCAGAAACAGCTCTTTGAAGTGCTACCATCAAAATAAACAGTCTAATGGAAACTTACAAAATTTCTTGTTAATTTTTGAAACTCTTGGAGCATATCTGAGTCTCTTGGGGCACCCTTTCGACCAAGTTATTGGGTTCAAGCTGGAAAATGAGGTAAATTTTGAAACCTTTGACTTCGGCTTCCTCTGGTTCGCTCAAACTTGCTCTCCAATTGCGTCCAGCAGATGTATTTTTTGCAGTTACATTGAAATTAATTTGGTAATCTTTTACCATTTTATTTACTAATCTATTACTATTCTACATTTTACCATTCTACATCTAAATAGCAAATAATAAAACTGAAGCCCACAGAATGATATTTTTTTCTCTTTCTCCGATTTACCATAAAACGTATACCTTTCCGCAGTGCAGCAAACCTACTAGAGACTTTAAGAAAGTATTCCAATACCGAAATATGATTGCCTAGAGGAAAATTGCCTGGATATATTGAAAATCCGATCATGTGATATTTGAAGGCACAGTTGACAGGATATTAAATAACGAAGGCTTCCGTCTACCATTCCACTTTTCATATAAAATAAACTTCTAAATTTAAGTGAACAGAAGTCATTTTCTGCCATTTTTTTTTTGTTTAACAAAATAAAAAAACGCCCAATATTTACGTCTAGTTTCCTGCTTTTGAATTGTTAGCTTTTTTAAAATAAACCAACTTGGTGATCAACGTTTTATAACTTCTTTTCGTATCAAAAAATATTTTCATAAAAGTTCAAAGAGACAAGAGATACGATCTCAGTTGTTCCACTTGTAAAAAAAAAAAATTATTATGAAGACGGTAATTTAAATTGCTGTGCACACCTCTTTAATATGTTAATAAACTTCTCATCTAAAATAATGAATTAGAAAAACTAAATAATTTCTTTAAACGACAATAAAATGGATAAAGTAGATAAAAGTTTCCAACATTCTGAATATTTATTGTTGATTGAGGCCAGAGCGATTGCAGTCCCTGACATTGACCAACCGCCCGCCGCTCATTCCCCTGAACTTTTCAATAAACATTGAAAATTGACGGCGGCCCTGACTGAGTCCAATACTCGCTCTAAAAAAACCCGAAGTTAATGTAACTCGACTATCTCTTAAGGATTCGTGTTTTTTAAATATTATTTTAAGCAGCGCGATATTTTCTTAACATTTCAAACATATTGTTTTTTTATAATTGTCATTTAACATTTAGTTTAGTCCATATTTTTCATAATACAATATAATTCAAAGAAAAGTTCGAATAGAAACTTTCTTGTTGTTTAAAGAAATATTTTATGTGCAATGAAACCCTCGAACAAAATCGCAGATGTAAGTGTCTCTAATCAGTATAACTGTAAAACATATGTACTTCAGTATTTTTGTATTCAATTCAATTTTATTATTTGCTATTTAGATGTAGGTAGTGCTATTTAGATGTACCTAAAATGTAAGGATTAATCTTGTTCTCTTCCAGCTGAAAATCTCTAACATAAAATAAAAAAATTAACAATAACAGTTGTTCTCAAATAATGACAGCGGTTAATTGCTGTCATTTAAGCTCACAAGCTATCAGCGTCTATTCCCGCTTGGCTGTCACATAACGGCTAAGTGGAGAAATTTCACCCTGTTAGTTGGTGGTTTTGAGCTTTTGCAAAAAATTGTACCCAAGCGGAAAAGGCTGAAGATCTCAATTGTTAAAGCTTTGAAAATTATTTCATATTCTACCGATGCTTTATTTTATCATTTTGCTCTTTATATCTCTAACTTCTTTGTGAAATGTTCATGAGATTTCTAATACATTAGCGACAAGTTATGTTCCTAAATTGCGCTTTTAATTCTATAATTCTCAAAGGTACAGTAAAAGAGCTTTTCAAACAAATGAATGCGAGAAGAACAACTTACATACTAGCTTCAAGTTCAGAAATAAATTTTATTATTGCGTCACATTTCTAAGTAAGGACATACAATATTTCCGGCACAACTGATTGAGTTATTTTATAAAGTAATTAAAAAAGAACAAAACTTAGTCGTTATGTGGTCTATCTTTTTTTTTAATGTTCGGCGTACATTACACCACGGCCCAAGGATGTTATCTTTCGCCATCAACTTTGTCATTGGTCTTAATTAGAAAGGAAACAAAAAGAAAAGTTTAATAAAAGTTGGTAACAAGAAAATGCTAATTAATTTTGCCAGGTTATCTAGAGAATTTATTCATAATATGGATACCAAAAAAAAGTTACTAAATGGCTTTGAGAAATATAATGCATTTTTAAAGAATTGAATTCTAATGTTCAAAGTAGGACAAACTGCAACGACGGATATTAAGAGAGAACCCTGCTCTTAAACCAAATTGACTACAGATATCGTCTAAAAACAAATAGGAAGTACTTCTGATTGTTTAGAGTAGAGGAGTCCAATTTTCGCTTGTATTCTGGATTTCAAGGTTGTAGTTAGTTAATTTGGCTGTGCCAAACTGCGCTGGAATGTTGATTAAACTCAGCTGTCACAGTATCGCATCAAATATTAGCGACCCAAGAGAGGTTGACAGCGATCTTAGCTGCATTGTCCCAATCAGAAAGAATACCACAATGGTTGAACTGGCCTGAGAAGTGAGAAGGGATTTGCATTTTCGTTAGTCAAGAATCTAGCCGAGTAAACCGCTTGGTGCTGTGCAAGTAGATATTGAATCATCGGATCAACATTAGCTCAACATTAATGTAAGACATATATATTTCTGTGTTAAATTGAGCATGAAGTAAATCTCTCTTCAAATAAACCCCTAGCCGGTTGATATGTTATTACCGCTTACAGGTGAATTATTACAGGTCCTGTAAATAATAAATAATGTTAAAAACAATGTTTTCATTTGTACATAAATATTGACGTAAGTATGGCTGAGAGTTTACAAAGCACAATGCTCAAAAAATGTGTATAAAACTTGTAAATTATTTCAGCCTGCAAAATTTGTTAGATGAATTATTTTTGATGCTGATTACAATGTTTTGCAATTATCTGAATGGTTATTTTTCATTGTGATAATTGATGTTTGTACTCTGTTTTTTCTATGTCGGTCCATAAAAATAAACTAGTTGCATTCATTCAAGCCATTGTGCGCCATTGAGCGTGTATCCCTAATCACATTGATGTTGTCATGGAGACTGACAGCATTAAGAAAATTACAGCCACATAGAACGCAAAACTTATTGATAAATTCAACTATATTTCCACTTCCTAATAACAATTAGTGTAACCTTGATAGTTAAAAGAAATATTAATCAAAGATGTAAAATAATATGGTAGGTAAAGCAAAGGTTTTTGCGGTTTTTTTACAGGTACCTGTTTCGAAATTGTTTCCACATGTGAGTGAATCTTTATCTATACCTTTATTAAAGATAGGATAGGATCCCGGCCGCTCTAGTGAAGTATTTCTCGTCTAGTCAATAGATAAAAATGTTCTTCTGCAGCAAATAACTGCAAGAAAACACTTCGCCTTAAAAATAGGTGACGTGAAGTTAGTCATTCATTCTCACCCTGCTAGTTTCCCAGCTTTCGTTGCTTCGGAGTACCAACTATTCCTATCTATGGCTAATTTTTTGCGTGATAAAATCATAATACGGAAGAGAAGTTGAACTGAATTCTTTGCACCCAAAGAACAGTCGCGGTACTTCAGAGGAATGGAATGACTGGCACAAGCATAGTGAAATGGATTACACCTTGAAGAATAAATATTCTTTTCCGTCACTAAGGTAAGCAAATAATTTGAAATAATAAGATCTTCATTAACGAAAGTAAATTCATAAACTAATGGGGCTTGTAGAGATTTATTTACTTATACATATATTTATATTTATTTTTTGCAATAGATCTCCGGTCTTTGAGCCAAAAAAGTATGTAAACTCTTTCTCTCAGGCCTGCAGCTAATATTATCCCTAATTAGGGTTAGAAGTAAGAGAAAGTAGAAATCTGGGGTGGAGTCTCGCACCACTTTCTCTTCTAGGTGTTCGCACACATTTTCCAAACCCCCGGAATTTGAACAAATATTTATTTTCACTTAGAATACAGATTCAATATACAAACACTATCAATATCTAGATGGTAAAGCTGTACACTGTACCAAAATGACACCCTTAGAGGGAACCTACGTTCATCCACCACCAAGCCTTTCCAATCAACATTATTCATTTAACTGTTCTTGATTTTAATGTATAAGCGATTTAAAGTAAGTCGAAGAGGGAAGCAAGCTTAGAAAAGTAAACTTTTCTTCCAGTGTAGAGGAACTTTCAGTTCTGTAATATACTTAAAAAAAGAAAACTTAAGATTTTAGCGGTTATCATTGTATTATTTATCCTTTTATTATAATATATATAATAGCTTATCTTGAAGGACGTACTTTTGGTTAAGGGAATTTGAACTAATAGTCGGGTGTATAGATATGTTAAATTTCAGCTTTCTGGGATTTTTTGTCTTTGAGATATCTTGTTCTCACAAAGGCCAATATCTAAAATCTTTTTTTCGGACAGAGTGAATCTCGAAACGAATATTCCATGTGAAGATTCGATGTCCATTACCACATTTGCCACTTTCCTTACATGTCGTAAGAGTAGTAAAAGAAAAAGTAAGAGAAGTGGCAAATTTCGTTCTATTTTTAAATATTTTTTTGGCCAAGGTTTTGACGTAGGCACTTCAGGGCTGTGAAAAGAAAAGAAACTATAAATCAGCAAAAAAGACAGTGATACTCTAAAAAGCAGAAACATATGGATGTGTAATCTAAATGTAGCGTTATGATTTCTCTTAATAAGATAGAAGATCATTACAATGCTGTAAGAAACGTCGTAGGACATTCAGTCACCCAATGAACCTTTCCTTTCCTCCCACACTACCTTGGTCGGATATACATTTTGAACTTTAAAGTACATAATTTTTGAACTCATTAAAATATTGTCGCCTTAAAAAAAAAAAGAAACAAACAAAAACTTCATTTAAAGGAGAGAACTTCAACCATTTGACAAGATTATTGCAAGGACGTGTTTAATTGTTTGGAACTGTTCACGGGGACCTTCCCCTTTTAATTCCAACCTGAATACGATGAATCCATGTAGAGTTGGCCGACCATAAACTCCTTCCATTGAGTTTCGTCACTTTCTATACCAAAGAACTCCAAGATGCTTATTAACAATCAAGAACTGATTAACAGATATTTCTAACTAAAATATAAAAATAATGACCAGCATTTAACTAATTAGTTTATATAATTATGGGCCCATTGAAAATTTCGGCAATAAACGATGTTAAGAAAATACTGATTGTGTCAGCGACATTTAAAAATTCTGAAGTATGAATTTGATATAGGATTTTGATGGAATTAAATTAATCGAAGTAAAATTAAATCTGTAGAGGGTTTAGATCATTGGTTCCCACCGTGAACGATATCGCCCACACCCCCTGGATGCAGAGAAAAGGGTTCAGGGGCCGTGGTAGGTTGAGGTTCAATATGGAGGTTTTATATGAAATGCGGTGAAAGTGCAGGAAAACATCTTTTTAAATATGAACCTACCTAGTCGCATTTTGCATCCTTTTGTGGCTACAAAGATAGCAAAATTAGAAACTGTTTTAAAAGTCCAAGAGAATTTGATAGAAGTAACAATAATTGAGAAATATAAATTTAAATCTGGGACTTTTCTTGATACAGAATCAGTTATCTTAACTTTATACTGATTTTAATGGCTATAGTACAAAAAATATGAATAACTTTACCTTGAACTTATTTAGATAAGCGTAGGTTTAGTGCATTTAGTGCACTCATGACTTTCATAAATAAAATCTGAAGCAAACTGCAAATATGTAGTTGATCTAAAGTATAGAGCTGACAAAACTTAAGTCGGGCATTCATAGAATTACTACTGTAGCCCAAAAAATAATTCTTTTCTCAGAACTATTTTTAATGTTATGACACGCAATGAAAATTCTATTTTGTTATTTCTCAATATTGTTTCAAGTTTGTATGTCTAAGTACATTTTATCAAATAATTTAGTTATTTTATATTTTTAGGATGTTTTATTCGTATCAAAGCTTTCAGTTATAAACTTTGATACCTAGTTTTCGTCTTTTGACGTGAATACATCTTTAAATTTGAATCATATGGTAGCAATCCAAAAAAACCTAATGATAACAAAATCGGGGGATACAGTTTGGCATTATAGTTTCGAATCTATCGTGTACATCCAAAATTAAATTAGACCACTGGATAGCCAAAGGATCAAATAATTCATTACGATAAGCGAGGACTGTGACGCATCGCGCGCGGTCGAGGGGGAAGCGCCGCCATTTTGAAATCATTTTGCTGCGTTTCGAGATTTGCAATGAGTATAATTTTTGTCTCAGAGAAGCTACGATGTTCGTTTAAGTTTTAATCGTCAGCTGTCGTCACAATCTATCGATTGCATATAAAACATTAGTGTAAAATAGTGACAGTGAATATAATAAGGTGTTAGAATAAAAAAATATTATCAAAAATACATAATGTCGGCCTATACGCGTCGAAAAGCCAAAACGAAATACAGAGTTCATATACGGTTGGAAAGGGCTTCTCAAGAACAATCGAATGGTTATAATAAAACACCATATGACCGAGTCAAGCTGTGCCGGGAACGTAAAAGAATGAATGCGGCCGAGCGGATCAACGACGGTGTCAGTACATCTGCAGCTGGGGCGGTTGAAATTATGCAAGTGGATGATGAAATCGCTTCTACATCGACAACGGACTGTACGGGCATAGATTGTGTTCGATCGTCGATTTGTTTCCTTGATTTCATCCTAAATAAATAAATAAAAATATTTTATACAAAAAATATAACCCGTTACATAAACGTATTCACGTACAACACACGGCCGTGTCCATGTCACAGCCACACGTTAATTTTGTTTCAGGTTAGGAAGGGGACGGTCCGCAATAAAGTTTGGGAATCCAAAGTGCAAAGCCCTCATCATTCGGTCCCATGGGCTAAACATATTTTTCGAATATTTTATATAAATTTAATATTATTATTATTACTAAATGCTACTTTTTTCAATAATTCTTTATTAAGGTGCTGAAGTTCACAAACCACCAACGAAGGCTCCATGTTTTTTTTTTTAATGGGCGTCAACATCTGAGGTTATTGGCGCCCGGAGCTTTTTTCAGTACCCAGCTGGTCTCAGGACTGTGTCCTCTCGATCCATCTCTGGACAGTGAGCTGTAAGAAGCTCCTAGGAAGAGAAAATCTAAGGGCTAACGGCTGAATTAGAACGCAGGATCTACGTATCAGAATCTAGTTTAATTCCTACCATGTTGGCTCACTTTTTTGTATATTTACGCTAATCATTCGATTGCTTGAGAAATACTAGGCGATACATTCGGAAAGGCGAGACACACGTTGTATCACGCACTCATTTTGAAGTACAAGAAATTTCTAATAGCTCTGTCATGTTTTATGTCTGAAAGTTCATTTGCCAGTTCCGTTCGATCAAAGTTGCAATCTGGAAATAGTGTGGTTGTGAGTGAAGTTTTAAGCAGCCAGAAGGGATTTTAAAATTAATTCCTATTTAATTATGGCAATTTTTCTGTACATCAGAAATTATGGTTCATCTGTTAATGGAAATTCTTAACTATAAAAGGTTAAATGTTTTGAAGTGTTGTATTTTTTTTTTTTTTGCATTCAACATCAATTTATAATAATTGCAAATAACAGAGAAATAACAGTAATGCTTCAAATAAATTTAAAAAATTATACTGTACAATACTACTTTTTTGGTTTGTTTTTTGATATGTTTTATTCAGCCAAAAAATAAGAGAAATTATTGCCATCAAAAGATAAACACAGTTTTATATTAACCATCATATTAAATTTCATATTAAATGTGCAATTGTTAATAATTGTAAGCATAGAGACGACTTTGTCCCGAGATCAAAAGCTCGGCAAAAATAACTAAAAATCTAGGACTTAAATTGCAACAATTTCTCTTTCCTAAAAAAAATATATTTTCCATTTTTTTTATCATTAAATTAATATTTTAACATACTTTATTATTATTACCTCTGGGAATTGTTCACATTTAATAACACGTACAATGAACGAAAAGAATACATTGAAAAATTATGTATCGACTTGTGCAACACTTTCAGGAAGAGGTAAGGTTACTTAAGATCACTAGCAGATGATCTCCAATACGAATAGTGAAAGTGTCTACTATCACATACACATTTAGCACGCAACTCTTCATTTTAGTTTTGCCCACATCTTTGGCTGAAGAAACTTAAATTATAATTTAGTTTTTTAAAGCCATTGCAATACGATAGAGTCATCTTTAAGAGAATAAAAAAAAAAAACAGATGTGTACGTAATAGCAATAGACATTTTTAGATTGAATCTTTCCCAGATTGTTGTTCACTGATGTTTGGAGGTTGCAACTCCCTGGGCACTATTGAGATGGCTCTAGGCTCCAATGACCCAAATTGTTGACACACATAAAGCTGATGCTCCATCAACCGAATCAGAATCGGAGTTTTACGGCCAATTTTGCCCCAATTATTTCCTAGACGGGAATTACTCCCGCTCTGATTACGGTGTTCCTCGCCCGGCCACATCGCGTCTTTTTTAGCTACTTTCTCAAGTATAAGACATAATTCGGATAACCGGCCAACAGCAGTGAAGAGACTGTAATGGCAAGACATAGGTTGCAGGCCAGGAGTGAATTTATCCTTCAACGACGCCAGACGTTTTTTTTGTATTTTGTCTGAAGGCAACTCATCCATTTCTTCATTTATTGAATGGTACAATAGGCTTCAATTCGACCGTTTAAGACTTTAGTTTACAATCTTCATTGTAACGAGAACTAAGGAACTACTCTACAATTTCATCTCCACCCTAGCTTTAAAGTCTTCTTTTCTCTCGCAATAATCACCCTCTTTGAAGTTGATCACTTTCTTAGCTCTTCATTACAATATTGACAGTGTCTTCTGAAGTTTATCACCTTAATCAGCTACTTGGGCTATGTCATCATCGAAAGCCAGCGATGGCAGAAGAATTAGTTTCAGCCTCCGATTTCCGAGACGTATGTTACTTAATATTTATTTGTTTTCTTTGTATACCCTGTCCTTTGTATAAAAATAAAGGGACTCAGAACTTCACCTTGACTCTCTCCAGCTGAAATGGAAAAGGGATCGAATTAAGAATTTCATGTTCTGACAAAACACGCACTTTTTGTAAATGTACAGGTTTTTTTTAACGTTCTGCCAGCTTTCCATCATTTTTCCAAAAGAGACGAATTCTAAACCTTCTGCAAATTTATACAGCAGATGTATAGCTTAACATTATACATTCGTTTTGCTTCTCAGTTGCTTGCCTGAGAGTGATTATAAGATCCTGTTTTGAATTAACACAACATCTTCAGTTTCCAGTCTATTACTGTGCGCAGACTGAAGGTCTGAAGTGTCAGTTCCAAAACACATTGCTCTGGTACAAACTGGAAAAAAGAAGCAAAAAATGGTGTTTTCAACAATCACCAAAATGGAGTCAGTCCTTGAATAATGTAATTTTCCAATAGTAGAACTGTCCTTAATTAATTTGTTAGTTAGTGGCAGCATATATAAAGAAATAGAACAGCTATTGAAATATGAAGAAGAACCGGAGAAGTTAAAGACAAATAAAAGTTTAAATGTGTTAAATATAACTAAATTACTGGAACTAGTGTTTATTGTCTTTTTTCGGCGGGTTTGTTGGTCTGTTGGTCAAGAGTTTGGGAGATCCCCAGTTTGAATCCTGCGTAGGACTACATTTTATTTGGTAGAAAAAGTTGTTTATACGAGTATCGTAGTAAAATATGAGCTTCCAGTCCCGTCCGCGACACCTAATTGGTAGTTGAATGTTAAGCCCGCCTGTAAAAATAGGCAATTTCTTTATTGTCTTTTTTCTCATTTCTAATTTTTTTTGTTGTTGTTTTTTGTTCAGGAAAGGAAATGGCAAACAAGACTTCAATCGTTGAATACTGGGATTACGTTTTCGTGGATTTAGGAGGTAAGTTCTAAAAACAACATTTACATACTTACAATAGATACATATGTAGAATAAAAGAGAAGTAAGCAAATAAAGAGGCCCAAAAAAAATACCTGCTTTATTATTCAACTTCTTGAAACATATTACAGGTAAGAAAAAAAATGTTTAAATAATAAGTACTATCTCTTACAAAAATAAGAGATAAAAGTGATTTTGTATTTTAAACAATAAGTTTGCAGCAAAAGTGCAAGTTGTCAGACCTCCAATATGAAAAAATAAAAATGTTTTCTTCATGGTAGTAAAGATAATCAGCCTTTACCAAGGTTATGGGTTTGAAAATCTCTTATTGGAGTCACCAACTCATATTATGCACCCATAACCTTTGGCTTATCGCCTTTCGGCTCGTGTCGAAATATTCCCCGTTCGCAAGAAAATAATCAGTTCCTGCAATGTTAAATTATTCCGCTCACAAATTATTCTTACGAAGGGAAAGATTGTCATTTATGTTAACATATTTAAATGAAAATTATAAATTAATAAGTTTATAATATTTTAAATTATAAACGAAATATTTAAAACAACACATTTAAAAAGTTCCAACTTGACAGCGTGGAAAGGGTCTTCCTTGCAAGGCTTCCAGAATTCCAGTCAAATCCATTCCGGAATACAAATCTAATGGATTTTTATTTTTCTAATTTGCGCAGTTTTCTTGAAAATGGCTGGGAAGATTTCCTTATATTCTTCATACCAATAACTTTATTTCTTCCCAGGAAAACAGAATTGGCCTTCCAGGCATGTGCAACATTAAGCTTTCCGTAAAAGTGCCTTCGCTTCGCTAAAAAATCTATTGAATATAAAAGTGGTTATACTTGCTGAAACAGCGGTACCCAGTTAGTGAGATGAAAGCAAAGTTAATGGAAAAAGTGGTTATACTTGCTGAAACAGCGGTACCCAGTTAGTGAGATGAAAGCGAAGTTAATGGAAAAAGTGGTTATACTTGCTGAAACAGCGGTACCCAGTTAGTGAGATGAAAGCAAAGTTAATGGAAAAAGTGGTTATACTTGCTGAAACAGCGGTACCCAGTTAGTAAGATGAAAGCAAAGTTAATGGAAAAAGTGGTTATACTTGCTCGAAATGAGGTACCAAGTTGTTGGTAAGAGTGGTTTGTAGCACAGACTGACACATGCAAAGACAGCGGGTTTTTACTTTATCTCGGTAGGCTGTAAACAGGGTGTACATTCCATTTTAAATCAGTAAAACTTCTACTAACGAAAACCTCCAAATATAAGATTTATTTGTGCCACGTTTATAAAATAAAGATCATGAGAACATGTTAAAAGATGTCTCTGTGTACAGGCATTTTATAAACTTTTAAATTAGCACAAATAAATTAATATTTTTCAATTTCGTGTCAGAAGTTCAAGGAATTGTTTATTTAAACAATCTAATTTTGGAAATGGGAAAATATCCCTTCAAACAACCTTAAAGGGAGATTATGACCAGATCTTATAGTTTTAATTTTATTTTAACGAGTAAAGATGGAGAATCTATTAAAGTAACTGTAAAAAATTTTATTTTTTTCATTTTCGTTCATACTCAATAATGTATCAATGCAGTGAGTCTAATTTCCATTTTCCACTTGACCATGTCTCACATGTAAAAGAAAATACTTCAAACAAAGAGGAAACATGGTTACGCCTGTGTACGGAATCCAGAAACTGTCCACTAGTAACAAAACATTTAAATTTAATGAACTTTTAAATTTCAATTCAAAATAAGACTGTGATTAAATCGTGCCTCATCTCTCAAACAACAACTACCGGAAGGCAAGGTTTCTGATCTTCAGTCTATTAAGCAGTAATCACAACAGGAGTAGAGAACTGCGCAAATCAAGAGTTAGTTGGAACACTAAGTCCTTTGTGTAATTATTGGACGTTCAGGCTTAATTTATTCGTAAAGAACTTAATTCAAACCGAAATAGGAAAATTGAGTGAGTTTACTACAATTTTTCGTTCACCCCTAGAGAGACGGGGACTCCATTTGAGTTAGTCATTTAATAATAATAAGTAAAGTAAAGTAATTGCCTAATTTTTCAGGCGGGCTTTACGTTTAACTTCCAAATAATAATAATAAGCCTTTATTTACATATTTTACAGAAAAAGAAAACACAAATAAACTTCCACTGCCATAAACATAACTCTGGGGGTAGAATGCTCAGAGTTAGTCATTTAGGGGTACTCGTATTACTCAGGGAGAACCTATATCGTATCCGTTCTCTGTGGTGCCATTATGATCGCAATATTCCCTCTGTCCAGAATGTAAAGAAAGCAATATTAAAGAAAAATAAATGAATAAAATAATTCAAGTGAAACATTTCATAACTGCCTCACTTCCACTTAACCTTCTTTTTTTGAATATGAATGAACAAAATCAGAAATTTAATCTGGGACGATGGTCCTCGAAGAATAATTACAAATACAAAGTAATGGCCTCATTTTTGTGACAAGTGAATAAATGATTATCGTGTAAAAATACAGATGAATTGAATTAAAATAGATTACATTCATGAAAATCTGTTCACATGTTCAGGCGCTACGTTGTTTGCGAAAAAAAAAGTTAAAACAACACAACAAGTACAATTCCTGAAAAATGCTGATTTTTCCCATTTTTGGCAATCTATTAGATCTGTTTTGCAAAAAATTACACTTATAAAACAAGGATATGCCCTTTATTTTAAAGAAAATTTGCAAAATTTCGGGATTCCGAAGATATATCTAAGAAAACAGTTCATCAGACTCTTTGAATGCCTAAACGCCTCCCTTCTCTATTGATTTCAACTGCTCTGGTTACGCTTTCCGTTTACATCGATACATCAATACACTGGAAACATTCATTTTTTTTTAAAGCAATTTTGCACTTTTCCACGCTTTCTTCTTTAATCTACGGCCATGCTTTAAGTTATTTATTTTTCAATGTCATCAATTCTTAACTTTGAATCATGTCACGTCACTTTCAAAATAAGGTTTTTGACATTTCACTCTCCAACCTTATGGTGGCACAGATCTCTGTATTTCTTTTTTCTTCTTCTTCAGAACGCAATTTGAAGTTTTTTAGTTTAAAATAAAGAAAGTGTGCCAATTTTTATTGTACCATAGTCATTCTCAAGTAGAATTTGGAAATACTTTTCAATTTGGACAGGACTAATAATCGCAAGCTGAAGTGGTTACACTCTTTTGCTCCAAGGCGGTACCCAAGAGATTGCGATTTGAGCATATCTGATTCTTGCCAGTATTCTATGTTTAGCATACTGTAGGTTTTGAGATCAAATTTAGTATAACAAAAATCATTCGCTCTATGGTTATTGAATATTCTATTCGCCTCTTTCATCAGTATTTTTTTTCATTAAATAAAAGTTGGTTTTCAAAGCCATTTTTGAGATTTACTAAATCTTTACTTTTTTTTAATCAGTTTCTGTATATTTTGCCCAAGAACTATTAAATTAGGAGAAAATGTTTTAGTCCTGGACTTAAAAGTTGAATGAAAACTTTTGTTACATTTTCAAACCATCTGTCATACTATGAAATAAGAGACTTTCCTCTTGAAATTGTTAGGAATTATGTTTGAAATTACATTGAAGCGCCTAATCCTTCTTTTTAACTAGTTTGTGGTTATAACTTAGTTATAATATTTTCTCATTTTTGCTCTAGACTGCAATTCACTAGCGCCTCACAAAATTGTTTTTCCTTCCAAAAATTTCTTTCCAAACTAAGTTGGCACATGGTCGCATACCATAATTGACTAGTAAGGTATGGAACGTCGGTAGCACATATCCTCTCTAATACCATCGACCAAATCGATGAGGACAAGTTCCGGGTCACTTGGTTTTGGCCATCCCTTAATTCAACAATCTTGTGACGCAATGAACTCTTATGAGTTCTAATATTACTTACCTCCTTAATTACTCTTGTCCATCATGGGCAGTGTACTCAACAGTTATTATTTCAAAAATAAATTGACAAATAATAAACAAGATTTCAACTACAAACATTAATCTTAATATTGTTTCAAGTTAAGTAACAAAAAATGCATATATATATTGTATTTAAGTCAACATATTAATGTATTTTAGTGCTTTCACTAATAATTATTTTACAGATCCTCGGACAAATGACTGGCCTCTATTAGGAAGTCCTATTCCTGGACTGCTAATTCTAGCTGCTTATCTATTCTTCGTCCTGTACGCTGGCCCCAGGTACATGGCAAATAGAAAACCATACAATCTGAATAATATACTAGTCGTTTACAATGCTGTTCAAGTTTACATAAGTGTATGGATAGTGTGGGAGGTAGGTACTAATGTGGTTTAAACCTATTGGCTAGATATATAAAATACTTAATTTACGATAAAATAAGATTATGATTAAATTTTATTAAACATAGAGTTAAGTGGCAGATGGAAAGTATTTGGAACTTGTAGAGATTAATCTGATTGCCTTGCTCATAATGGGTAGACCAGTAGACTGTAGGCTAATAACTAACTACTAGATTATCAGACTTTTTAAGCTCTGTACCCCACCTGGTGGTCAGTAGGGAAATCTTTGCTGTGGATTATATTCCATGGAGATGGTCAATAAATATACACCACTGGCGACCCAGAGAATCTAATGTGGCACCCACTAGTTACCAGTAATTGCTTCAGTTCTATCTGTTCTTAAGGAGAATTAATTGTAAAGGACTTCTGGACAAAGTCTGAAGGCATTTATATTTCCTGTTGGAATAGCCGAACCTTGAGCCATACCATTCCTTCGCAAAAACGCAAATCTCTACCTTGTTTCTTGAACTATTACTCTAGATTTTCTTTTCACATTTGATTAATGTGCTTTAATGCATAAATAAAAAGAGCGTTTAACATCTGTGGAAATTGTCGCCCTGAGTGCTAATCATTGCACTACCAACCTCTGGACAATGTTCTCTAAAGTAACATTGGCATCATTGTCTAACACCAACTAGAGAGCTATACGAAGGATCCTCAGAAGAAAAACATTTAATGGTAGAGAAGACTCGAAGGTTCTCCGCAAAGGAGTCCAGTGAGTGTACTGAATAGTGAATTCAGTTAATCCCTTTCATAATGGAGCAATTCTGTTCCTCTTCTCATGGTGCGTCTGTACTCTCATCTAATTGCACTGCATTAATTTCTGTCTATTTTTTAATATTTACTTTTGTATTTGAATTTTTATCGTACAATTGTGTAACAGTTATAAACAATTTAATTTAAGTGATTTTTTTTTTAATCAGTATAAAAATTAATATTATAAATTAACAACAATTTCAGGCGTTGGACGCGGCTTGGTTGAAGAAGTACAGTTGTTTCAGATGCGAACCAGTTGATTGGTCAGTCAATCCTGAATCAATGAGGATAGCAAGAGGTTTCTATTTTTACTTCTTGGCCAAAATCTCAGAGCTTCTTGATACGGTATTCTGCCTTTATGAAAAATATATTTTTTACATTACCAAGATTTTTTTCATTTTGATCCTTTAAAGGACAGACTCATTGTTCCAACTGAAACTTAGCATAGCATTACATTAATTATCATGATCCTTTACCTTTTTTCTTTAACACAATTCAAATACTGATGTTCAGTCTTGAATTATATTTAGTATGTTCAGTAACGGAAAAGCAAGTCTCTGTAGATATTACAAAATATTAAAATCTTCTGTTCGTTTTTGTAGGTATTTTTTGTACTCCGTAAAAAAGACAATCAAGTGACATTCCTGCATCTTTATCATCATACTGGGATGCCAATGATAGCTTGGGGAGCTGCCAAATACTATCCAGGAGGACATGGCTCTTTCATTGGTCTAGTTAATTCTTTTGTGCACATTATAATGTATACTTATTACATGTTGACCGCAATGGGACCCGAATATGCTAAATATCTCTGGTGGAAAAAATATATTACAACTTTACAACTTGTAAGTAATTTCTTTTGTATTAGTTATGTATATAACTTAAATAACAAAAAAATAGTACTCTTCAGGAAGCAGAATAGCTAAAAGTGTACTCGATCCCACGCGGAGATGCCGGGTTCGAATCCAGCTTCAAGCCCTTGTTTTTTTTTCCATGGAGCTTCACACAGTTCATGGTCCGGTAATAGACAGTGTTGTATGTAACGAGAGAACACTGTCCAGAGACTGGAATGAAAAAAGCTCCGGGCGCTAATGACATGTTAACGAGCCTTAAATAAAAAATAAAATAGTACTCTAGTAAAAATGACCGAAAAGCAACGCGAATGTATTTTTTATTTGAATTTCAGTACGATGGTTAAAGTCGTTAGAGAGGCATTCATTAAAGTTTTAAAAATAAAAGTACATTGTTTGGGAATTATATTGCCTATTTTATTTTAGAAATGAATCGGTATAAGATATAATATTCTGAAAAAACTTTTCGTTAATAAATTACGATTTTATTTCTAGATCGCATTTGCTAGATCGGAGCGTTAGGAAATATAATAGTTAAAGGAGGGCTTCGGGTTAAGTTTTATTTTCATTATTTAATGGTTGCATTTCTAAGAATCTTAAAAAATAGTTTGATAGCACTAATTTCCTTACAAATATCGCGATGTTCAAGAAATTTGAACTAAACAAATATTTTTGAAAATATCTACGTTAACATTGACGTAACTTTTTTGTACAGGTGCAGTTCTGTATGACGTTCGTTCATTCTATGCAACTGCTTTTTGCTGATTGCGATTATCCCAAATGGTCGGTTTGCATAGTGATGCCAAATGCAGTATTCTTCTACTACCTCTTCATGGATTTTTACCGTAAAGCTTACAATGTCTCTCATGAAAGAAAAAGGCCGGTTACCATTAAAGGAGAAAAGACAGAGTAACATATACAAATTAATAAAAATATAAAATTAAAATAATATTAAGGAGGATTAAGGGAGCAGTGAGTCGCTCCAGGAACTCTGCCAAGAAAATTCTGCTCTTATTGAAAAATCACAAATCAAAATTGAAAGTCAATTTACAAAAGGGAAGGTGTGTACGCCGTCCTGGAGAATAGTCAATATCCAATGAAAACACAAATTTAAAATAAAAATAAAGCAAGCGCACCTTTAATTTAGAAAAATGAATAAAACATTGAATTAAAATATCAAATAAAAATCCCACATTCTTGTATCTACATCAGAGCATTATCTATTTTTTTATTCTATGCATCTAACGAAATAGATTAATAAAATATTGAATTGTGATGCTGAATATAAAAGGGGTCAAGTTAAAGGAATTCACAAAATGAGATTGTTCAGGACATTACTTACTAATAATGTAAAATAATGAAATAAAACTAACAATAAGTTTTATACATAAATTTCTGACAAAAAAAAATGCATTGGCAATGAATTGCTAGTCCATGATTAAATAATAATAAAAATAAAACGGCAGTAGACTAAAAAAGGCTTCAAACGCCAATGACATCAGAGACGTTGGGGCATTTTAAATTAAATACTTATAAAATGGCATATCTGTTTTATATAAATGTTCTGTAACACCATTTTAAATTAAGAATAAATATTATTTTGCTTTTTTCGTTCAATTTGACATGTTCATGCTCTTCTTAGCTTTATTTGCTCTGAACTTCCTTCTTAATTTGAAAGATAACTTGATGGATATTTTATGTAAATAATTCTAATTTTCTAGTCCAAATCAGCCTTAAAAATAAATAAAAGTTTAGCCAGAATAACTCAAATGTTACTGACGCTTTTCTCTTGGGCATCAGATACACGCATTGACCTTCATTTATTGTTTTTTATATTTTTAAAAATATAAACAAAGTATTTAAATACTTTGTTCTTAAAATTGAGAGATTAACAATAAAAACAAAAGGTCACGTTTAAAATTCCATTAATCAAAAATAACGAAATTTAAAGAGAGCAGATTCTTTTAAATTAAAATGCAGAGTTTAAAGCAATTCTTAAAAGTACGTGTTCATTACAAAAACCACGATGATGCTTAAAAGGTGCTAGTGTTACATTTAAATTACTTCAAATTATCAAAGATATTTCTGAGATAAAGCTGAAATTGTAAAGTCTTCCATTAAGATGCACATTTAAAAAAGTTAAAAAAAAATGTAGCAGTATTTTTGTTTTATTTTCATACATTCCTTGTACTAGTAACTTACTTTGGTTCTTGTAACGCAATAATTGTACTAGAACAGAATATAAATAGACCTTTTTTAAAAAAAAAAAATCTAACTTGAAAGCAGTGCTTCTTTTGAGAGGAAGGATATGAAAACAAAATAACTTATGACAGATTAAATGTATATAACTAAAGGTGTAATCACTGCTTTAATCATTCAAACCAATTCAATTTAAAGTACAGCTCAAAATATTTATATGTCTGTTCAAAGAAAGGTTAGCTTTTGCCATAAGAATACTGAAAAATTTTAAATAAGTCTAGTGAGACAGCTTTGGTCATAAATTTTAGAACTGCAATAACAAAATGGAACTTTGCTTAGAAATAATCTGTCTAACCCTCTTTTATCATGTTGGTGAAGTGATGTATGAAAACCCTAAAGACATTAACGGTTAGAAAAAAATATTATTTTGTTAAATTATTTGCTCAACCTTGTTTAAGAATTATAAAAGCTAATAAACTATCATGTCAATTGCAATTATTCTATGTTACTTTATAAATTAATATTTGTTTACTAGTGTCTAAGTTACTTTTGAACGTTTTTTATGTTTCCTTTTCTGTTCATTAAAAGACAATACGGTTTTTAAGTGAAAAACGCCTTGCATCGAAAGCACTAACTGTGATAGAGCCCAAAAATGAAAGTATCATTTCCTTTTTTTTAAATGTTATTTACTAATAAAATTTACTAATATATGTGACCTTATATAAGTACATTATAAGGTGCATCTTACGACACATATCTTTTAAAAAATTAATTTTATGTAAAATTAGTTAGGAATCGCTCAGTTATTAATTTCGAGCATTATTCAAAAGCAATTATAACAATAATTAGATGTATAAGATATTGTTAGTTATATTATAAATAATGTATGTTAATTATTCTTAAAATCCATGCAAATGCTGCCATTTATTGTTGTTTATTTGTAATCTTAAAGAAAAAATATATATAGCAGATCGTACTTACATAGTTATTAGTATTATTGAAAACATGTGCAAGCAACCTAGCCTACTCTCTTAAATCGCAGCATGTACTTGGATATCAAATATAATTTAAAAAGTCCGAAATGTAGAGAAATAATGGTCATCGAGAGAGTTCGTTGTCATTCTAAATGCGCGATATCATGCAAAATGAAAGATTATTAAAGTGAATAAATTATTATTTTTTTTACATTATTTCCATTGTTTATTTTGTTTTCTTAATTAATAGTATTGGTAGGTACTTTCTTCCCCAGTATTTCATTACTACATATGTGAAGGATATTTTTCTTTCTTTACAGTAACTGATAAAAACAAGTTTCTAATAGAGACAATCCTTGTCACACTTTTATGAATAACTACAAATATATTACTCCTGGTACAACATTTAGCCGATAATGTTGCTTTCAGTTTAAACCATCTTCAATTTTCCAGTCAGATCATTTGAACACTGTAACTAGATTCTTTGAATTATTAAGTTGCAATTATGACTGGACGATCAAATATTAAATTTACATTCATTAAATAGAAATTAAGAGTTGCCAAAAAATAAAATGACAATACTTATTCAAAATCAAAATCGTAAAATATTATTGATTACTGATAGACTGCACAATTCTTTATTCTTTCAGGACGTCGCAGATGTCACTGGTTTAGTTACCATAGTTGAAAATTGCTCTTGAGCCTAAACTACGATTAATTCTATTAAATAATGTAAAGTTACTAAATGATAAATTTATAACAGGATTTCAAATAAATTATTCAATTGATAAAATCATTTATTTGTTTATATCTTTGTTTAATTTATTTGACCTACTTACATCAATTTATTCTACTGATATGTAATTTCAGTTATTACAACCGTTCTTCTAGGTTTTTCACTAAACAAATGAGCTATTTATCTACTAAGTAGTCACCTTTAGTGACGACTCCGCGCTTTCCTCCTTAACAAATCAGGGAGGAAACATTTAGGAACATTTAACAGGAATATTCACATTATTTTCAATTAGTCTTTTTTACTTTCTCTTACCTCTTTAGAAGGTAGTGTTGACTCATTTTCGGATGCTCACTGAACCTTTACGTAAATTTTATCGCACAAGCTCTACTGTGGTATCCATTTTTTTTAAACAATTAAGAAACTTTTCTCCTCGAACATGAATCACAAGAGTGTGTGACGAAATTGCAGTAACTCTTCCTCCTCATGGTCATGGCTGCTGGTTATTTAATTGTACATTTTCTCGTTGGTGAAGTCGTTAGCGAATGAAACTCACAAAAACTAAATTGCAACTTGAACCCGTTCTAATTAAATGTTCCACTTCCTTTTCAACCATATTACTATAGTTTTCTTAAAAGTATAAACATTTCAGATTCAGCCGCCAATGAAATCCAGCCTCAATTGTTAACTTTTAAATCTTTCTCAGTGTGAAAAATGTAACATATCCACCATATTTCCTAATTTTTAAACATAAAAATTGCATTAACTGTCACTTTCTCTTTCAAATATGTTTTTGAATCTGGTTGTGTTTTTTTGTGTGGACCACATCTGTACCCAAAACTTTGGTTTCTGAATGTAGTATATGTTTGCAATATCAACATTTATGTAAGTGAACAATACATGTAAGTATGTCGGAGGCTTAACAGATACAGACTCAGACTCCAATGAGAGAAATGTCCATAGACATTCACCAAAGTATTGGTATCTACCAAAGTTCACTACAAATTGAAAGCAACAAAATAAGAAAATAAAATTAAAATATTTTGCAAATTTATTTCAAAATACAAAAAATAAATATATATTACAAAAATCATTCGTTTTTCTAATTTTTATGCCTTTCTACAATCCAGGCATTATATAGGCAATATTGTCCATTATTTGTGATAGTTGTTCTTGAGGCACAACGTTCATTTGTGGTACTTGCTGTGTAAGACATAGAAGAGGTCCAAGCGCGCAAAGGAGGGAGTCCAGAAGTACTGAAAAACTGCCGGACACTGCTATTTGACCCTAAAAAATAAGGAGTAAACCACAAACGATATTACTTGTAGAAGTACAAAAAAAAAATAATCGTATAAATAAATACATAAATTTCATTATGTGAACTAGATCAAGTAGAAATGTAAAATAGAATTATGTAGAAACTATGTCAAATATAAGCCAGAGTGAAAAAAAAATTACCTCATGTTCAGTTAGTCTTTCTCCAATTATTGTTAATGATTCTCCAAGCAATTTCAAATGTGCTGCTACATCCATGGCACTGGTACTGACTGGCTTAAACACTGATGAGTCGGCAGAAAAACTATTCTTCGACTGAGCCCTAAAATACGTATTTTTTGTTTAATTCATTTTGATAATTACATTAATTTTCGTACGAATCTCCAATATTTGAGCAACTCAAAATAAAACTAACGCAATAGCCTCAATAACAAAGGAAGAATAATTTCCAATGTACAGTTGTGAAATCCATTACATCTTTTTTACCATTACCCTCCCCTTCAAAAGCAATGCTGGAAGATGGGAGCTATTGTCCACGTAGATATAATTAACCTAACAAGATTGTAAGACCAAAAACGAAAGTAGTTAAAATCTCAAAACCCTTTAGAAACCAACTTTTTAACTCACTTAGAATCCGACGAAACAGTTGAGGATGCGGCTGATGTTGAAATCACTTGGGAAGAAGGGGTCAATGCTTGTTGTAGATGTTGCTGGGGTTGTGCAGGCTTACTAAGAAATTTTCGTGTAGGAGAAGTCTTCACTTTGCGAGTTTGATTAGCATTTGATTGTTGCTCCTGCACTGTTGACGTCTGTGTCAAAATTGCAGGTCTTGTTTGGTTTGTATTTCCCGGCGGCTTCTTAACAACTGACGCTCTATTAGCACGCCTTTTCCACACCTAGAAATTGCGCAACTAATTTAGAAAGATTGGCATGTAGAGTGGTCTAACAATGGCATTGATTTCTTGATCAGATTTGAAAATTTTCCCATTTAATGCAAAAAATCTGCCAACTTCCTTCGACACTTACTTTAAAGGAATGGCATTATTTGGCGCCATTTATTAAAGGGTCAAATTTAAAAAATAAAACAAAAGAATTTTAAAAAGTTGAAAATTAATGTTACATATTATTTTACTACGTACCTCTCTTTTTTTTTTTCTCCAATTACTATCCCATCCGATAAAATAAAAAGAAAAAGGAAAAAGGGAAAAAATAACACAAGTACCTTTTTTTGATAAAACTACATGTATCTTTTATTACAAATATGAATTACCCCTTTGCATGTTAGGAAAGTGGAGATTATTGACTGAAATAAAAAGAAAAGAAAATGGTACAATGAAAACACATTAAGTGAGAATGTTGAGTATCTTGAAGCAGAAAAATGAAAAAATTCAGTTGACTGCCTCGTTTCTGCTTTGAAATGCGATTACTTCTATCCAAGTTATTTAATACAACCTTCGAAACTGATTAAAAGAAATGTAAAAAAACAACAACAAAAAAGTGCCTAACGTCAAGAATACATTCCTACTAGCGGCAAGAATTAAAGTATCTACAGTCAACACCACAATAGACTCTCAGGCTGTCAGAGACTTCCTGGTCAAGCCCCAGAAACTAGCCAGTTTCATTTCAACCTGGAAATCAATTAAGAATGAAAAAAAAGATACTTACTAAGAGCTAATTACAAACTTAAGGCGTCACAACTTGGACGCTAAAACAAAAATAATAGTTTGATTAAAAACGTGATATCAAACAGCAAACAAAACATTTATATCTTTTGGAAGATGTTATGCGGCTAATCATTAATCTAATCCTTTCTTAAGTTCATTGTTCCTTGTATAATTCTAACCACTCTTCTAACCACTACAGTTTTTAAATTATTTTAACAATATACCATTGTTTTATACGTTTGCCTCTGCTTATCTTCTTGGTCTATTCCTTTTTTT
The DNA here is from genome assembly GCF_049639745.1 of Rhodnius prolixus. Lineage (NCBI taxonomy): Eukaryota > Metazoa > Arthropoda > Insecta > Hemiptera > Reduviidae > Rhodnius > Rhodnius prolixus. The sequence continues at coordinate 23,399,625 of NW_027411592.1, forward strand.
TTCACTATAGCGGTGTCGAGACCCTGCAGAAATTTCTCCAACTGTCCCTATCCCGGGCCATCTCTTTCCTTCTTCTCCATTCTGGAAACACTGTTGTACATCTTGTTCCCAAATTCTCCTTGGTCTTCATCTCTTCCTGGAACCTGTCACTCTGGTTTCATATACTTCCCTCCTCCATTCTCATAACATGGTCAAACCAAAAAGCCTCTGCTTATACAATCACATATTCAACGCACTTGGACGTAAAAACTATCTGGCTCTTTATGGGGTCGCTTGAAATCAACAAAAATGCCAAACCAACAATTCAATAAAACTAACTTTAAGAGTCTATTGAGATGTAAAATATAGAAATAGAGCTTGTTCAACGTTTCTTGGCCAAATTTCGCGCACGAGTTTTAATAGCCTACCTTATGGTTACCTTGTTTCCCAAAGCTATTTATTATCCTCTTCTAAAAGCTGAGTAGCTAAGCAAAGCTAATCAGAATGGTTGCTAATATCTGGTAAACCAAGTCATTTATATACAAATATTGAAAAAAATATTGATGCGTTCATAATACCTACTTGATAACTGGAAAATAATGAAAAGGACACATACGACCTTCGGTCGAATCTTAGGAAGTCAGAAAATATTCATTTCTTCAATTTGAAACGATATAGTACGAAAGTAAAAATCAATTTTAACCGTACTAAGATCGTAATCTAACGCTTGCCCTAATGTACGCAAAACTTCAAATAGATAGATCTTTATCTTTCCAATTAGGGACATTAGTAACTCTAACAGTTTTGTAATGAAAATTTTGAGAATGTATATTTAAACGTTGTATTTTTAACGCTGTATTTTCCATTTCTAACTTAGTAATATTTTTCGTAATTTGCTTAATTTTTTATTAGATTACTTAAAAATTTTTGAAAATCATGCAACGTATTGTCAAATTATTTGGAGCATTTTTAAGTGAAGATCTTTAGTAGGACACTCAAACTTGGTTAAAATAAAAAAACATATCATTTCCTCCTTCGATATTTCCTACTCCAGCAGTTATATCTTTTGACTTATCCAATTTATCTTCACCATTTGGTTTTTTAATATATTAGCCAAAAATAACAATAAAATAATATAAAATGGCTCTTGAACTAGAAAGAGATAAGGAATAACTTCATACCAAACTTCACATATATCTAACTGAAGAGCGATGTTTACAAATTCAACACAAATTCAGAATACAACTCAGTTAGTATGTTGACTGTAAATGTCAAACTTCGAGAAGTGTGATTAGAAATGGTAACAACTATGACGAAAACGATCGAGGCAATTACTTATTTTCAGTAATTTAAGTAATCTTCTGTTATGCAACAAGAAAAAACTCCGAAATATTTCTTTAACTTTTTAACAACTGAACTCAAAGTAGTCAAAACTTACATCTTTTTCATGAAAAGGTACCCTGCCCCAGAGTTCTCCCAGTTTCTTGCTCATTTGAGAAAAATCTGAAATATCGAAAAGAATGTTTTTTTTTTAAAACAGATACAACAGAAAGGGTAACAAGTGTTTCATTCAAAGATCAAATATTTTGCAATATGTTTATTAACCTGAAATAAGTGAAACAAACACTTTGTTTACTTCGATATTCTGACTTGGATTAATTAAAGTTGCTATAAAAATCGACAACTGTTTTCTTTATCTAGTTGGAATATTGCAGCAAAATTTTTTTTAAATCAATATAAGTATGAGTCACTTTGTAAGATACTCACCCATTTCTGGATTCGACCTCATGAGCTTCTGTCTTATTTCTTTTGCCCAGAGCATATATGCAGTTAAACGACTCGTCTGTTTAAATAAAACAATAAAAACAAAAACAGAAAAGCGGTATAGTATTATTTTCTCAGTGACTAAGAGAAACCGAGTATCAATCTGTTTATTATTTATTATGTTTTGATTTTTATACTATAAATGAAAACGCAAATGAAAAAAAAAAATAAGAGGAAAAATAAAAAAATGAGGCTTAGAGTTTTCAAAGACAAAGAGCTACCAGTAGACTAAAATGAAAGGACATCTCAATAAAGAACAGTGATTTTGTTTATTTTACGTTTTAGCTCAAAAACTTGAAGTCTATCTTTAACTGTTTAATTCCTATTCATTATATGAAAAGCAAAGAAAAAATATGCCCCTAAAAATACAATACCTTGATCAATGCTGATACATTCTAGAATAAAAAGAAACAATTTACTTAAAATATTTTAGCTCAATACAATTACTAGTCCATACAGTAAATGAACCAAAATAAACGCATAATCAAGAAATTAATCAACACAAAAAAGTTATTTTTATTTATTTACAATTAAAATCCGCCTTTTTTGAAAGCCCTATAAACATTTTTTTTAAAAATCTCATATAGTCATTTGACAACCTAACAAAGTACTAAAAATAAATTAGTGTTTTTTTGCTTGCTTTTGTACATAAACGGCTGGTTCCTCTCGGTGACCGTGGAGAGGCTATGCATTCTGAGATTTCATTGAAACGAGAAAACATCTATAACTTTCCATTGCCTGGTGTTTAACATTCTCACGTAAAGCCTTCTCACCAATATTTAAAACATGTTTTCAAATGACTGATTTTTTTTTTTAAAGTCGATACTACAATAGTCACCAAATGCTGAATCTTTATATCATTCTGCTCATAATACTTCTTATTCAATTATGAGTTTCTTTATTGAAATTATTAAAGCAAAACTGATTTAGGAGTGAAGATGGAAAGTGCTGTCAGAGAGAGAGAATCTTTGTATAACCAAAGTTTGGTTTCGGGGTGTAATAATCCATCTGTACTTCTTATGACGATATATTGAAGATTAAAAATTGCCTTGAATTTATAACTGAATTATTTTACCAAGGCTCTCAAATGACTTAATGAGTTATTCAATGAAGGTGGTAAAAGAGTGTTGATTCAAAATAGGTTATAATGCCACAATTTATGCTTCTCCTTGAAAAGACGTCCAGTTTCCTAGGCAACTAAGATCCTTCTATATAAAACACTGATCCAGTGTTGATTTATGGCCCCACTGGTTGTGAAACCTCGAAAGCCGAGATAGTGATGCTTGAAAGAAAAGTATTATGGCTAAACAATACCTACTGAAGCTAAGCGTCTTTTATGTGAAATGAAAGGGGCCTCGGGAACTGCCCCTTCAAAATTTTAATAGTGATTATGTGTTATTAAAAGGAAGACAGGTTAGGTTAGCCATGGCGTTGATAAGGCGTTGCATGGACGCTTTTGAATCAAGTAGATATTGCGCGCTTGTGGCAAAATGGTAGATCTAAAGGCTTAATTGCTAGCCAGGCTACGTTATAGAGATCCCTTCGCTTACCACAGTAAGTAATCATAGAATTTTGTAACCTTAAAGCCATAAAGACATGTTAATTTATTTTTTAACTAATTTTATTTGAAATAATCATTCATTGTGATATGGAAATATTGGAAGTAGAAACACAAATTAAGGCAGAAGTAGAGAGTAGTGAATACTAGTTGGATCGATAAGAAGTTTGCGTAGATTCGTTTGTATTAATGGATGATTAGCGGTCGAACGGTGGTGCAAATGATAATTCATTAAAAGTCGATGTTTTCTTAAACTACCTACCGATTGATTAAGGCCCTTCTTATTCGCAAGTGCTGCAAGTTTAGCCCTCACCAAGATACTTTTTGTTTACATGTGTCTCTTATACCCACAGATAAAGCAATCTTGCCTACTGCATTTCTTTACAGTTCATCCTCAGAAGTTGCTTTTAATTTTTGGACAGTATTCAACTCCGCTACCAGTTGGGTAACGCTGTTGTTGTTTTTCCTAACTTTACATCCTCGCAGTTTCTTCAAAAGTACTTCTGCCAAGAAGACAACAACTGCTTTAGACCTATTGGTACAAAATCCCCAAACCTTTAACCTTATCCCAGGGATGCACTGATCTAGCACGAAAACAATGCTATCGATTTTGAAAGAAACTGCCTGAGATCTGAGTTACAAGATGCGTCATATCGTACTGGGGATCTGAAGTTAATTTTTTGTTTTCGGCTTTCCTCTAAAATATCGAGAAATTGCAAGTTCCTTTAATTTATCGAGAAATACTGAAGACAAATTAGGATAAACCAGTTTCAAGTTCAAGAAAAATTTAGTAACAGAGTAAGTTGCATCGCTTGAAAATCTTATAAATAATTCATATTAAATTTTCTTTTGGTTAAAAGCAGTTGAGAGAGTAATCTCAATTATTTGCAAGAAACAAACATATGATAACCAATTATTTTTAGCATAAGTCTCGAATAAGAACTTTTATACAGGCTGCAACCTACATCCTGGATATCTCATAAACCTACAAAGAAAAATGGTGGAATTTGTACATGTCTGTATGCGTTAATCAATTAATAAATGAGACCCTATAGGTGGCAGACAGAAGCTGAATTCAACATAATTAAAGATGCAAAGCTTTAGTACTTCTAAATTTTGTAGAAGTTGAAGATGGGAATACAGCTACAAATGTGAAATATCAGAATATAAAAAAGATATTTCTTTTAAAGCGATATAATCTATGATTAACGGCTTCACCCTAGGTTCTTATTAATTCTATGAATTCTATAATGTGGACACATTTCTACTCAAATATATATAAATATATTTTTTTAGGTCAAATGTACTTCTTACCGATTTGCTAAAATTCGCAAACACGTATTTGTATCTGTATATCTTGTAAATCAGACATTTTACTTTACACTGGAGATAAATACAATAATTACAGTCACCAATAATCGCGTGAATTCTGTGAATTCGTATTCACTTGCGGTGAACGCGGTCCAAAAAACAACATTATCTTTAAGTAAATCGAGTTATTCTCACGTTGGGTACATCGTGTGGTCGAGGTTCAACAGATATAATGAATGAAGTGGATCAGTAGATTAGGTTTTTTAATTACTTCCGAAATTGGAATACAATTTAACAGAAATTTATTTATTTTTATGTCTCCATATCATATAGCATTTGGGAAAGTTGCCAGTAGGACTGATCACAAGTTTGTGGGATTATTAAGATTTGATGGTAAGTAAAATTGGAAGAGTATCTACAAATTATAATAATAATATAAGTTAGAAAATAATATAAAATAAGAAAATAAGTAAGATCTAGATTATATAGGGATTTGATGATAATGGCGAAACTTGCTTGGTGATTAAGTATGGAGGTGACGAGAGATGAAACGACAACATGGGACTGAAGCCGTATTGTAATATACTTAACTTGATTAAATAATCCTGAATAGTAAATATTGACTGATAAACCGTGTCCTTCTAGCGACAAATTTGGTGTAACCTAAAGAGAAACTATCGCAATTATAAGCGATGAGAGGATAATCGTCATGGCAGATTAAAATGTGCTCTATATACAATTTCAAATAAGTTTTTGCAAATTTTGCCCATATCGGAAATAAATACATAATCCCTATATAAAAAAAAATAAATGTATGTATTGGACATGTCCATAATAAGATAAAAAATGTCTTTAAGATGGCCACATAATTCTCACAAAGTTACTGCAAATGCTAAAAGAACCTTCTCATAAAGGACTGTTTTTTACGCTTTTTGGACCATAATTTTGAAGCATTAAGAATCGTTGAAAGAGAAGTTCATTTAGTTTGACCTTTTTTATCCATATATTTTTAAAATGTTCTATCTATTTAAACAAAAGCAATTATACGTAATCCACTCCCCCTTCGACAAATGATAGATAGTTGGACGGCAAATAACTTAAGAAAACAAAAAAGGTCAAATTAAAAGCCCAAAGAAGAATTAATTGACATTCTTCAATATGATCTTAAATTGTACTTTAGAGTGGTAATAACTTATCTGCGCATCAACATGAGCTTGTAGTACCCACGGCAAGAGATATAGTGTGAAAAGATCAGTCACCAAATTCAGTAACTTCAAAATGATTTATTTGAAATATTTCAGTAAGACTGGAGGATAAATCATATACATATGAAACGACAAACTAGAATGATTCGACAAAGTATGTGCTTACTTTTGCGAAGGTGAGAAATGGTCTAACAATAGCAAAGATAAAATTGCCTCAAGAAATATTTTTGAAATTCAAAAATGAAGCCTAAATAAAGTGCCAAAGAAACCTTTGAAAAATTCAGGCTACCTAAAAGAAACACCGTGGTAGCTACTATATGCTTCCGCAAAGGGATCAGGAGGTAAGAGAAGTTTCTGACGTAATGTTAAATGTTAAGAACTTCATATATGCAAATTAATTATCTATGAAAATCTCTCAATGGAAATAGATCTCTTATCCTAATTAATAACATGTTAATAATTTTCCTAGAAAATCTTCAATTGGGCCAGTAAAGATTTAAATATTAATTTGTTTGTTCTCCTAACAAGTCAGTCTCTAGTTTCGTAATAGAAGTAATTAAATGAACTTTATTTAAAATAAAAACACCAATAAACATAAACAAAACAAAAATTCTGCTTACACCCTTATCCTTTTTAGGTGTCTTGACTTTCCCCAAGATCTTGCCTTCCTTGATAATCAGTTTTTTTTTATTGCTTTTATTAGACCCAAAAAGCCCTCTCTGAAACAAGGAATTGTCTCTTAATGTTATTGTATCTGATAATAATAAGAAACCCAATTTTCCGCAGAAAATTCAATTAAAATAAAAAGTTCCCTTCAAACTTAAAAAAAATAAATAAATAAAATAAAAATAAAAAATAAGAAAATGTTCTCTTTTCAATAGTCGATTGTAGGACTATTCTAAGATACAAATTATTTTATGTATATATAAACACCTTTCTTACGAGAAGTAGTTCGAAAATTTCAGAATCGATTTTTTACATTGATTGAATAATGTTTCTTGGAGACAACAATCCCATTCAAAGCTGTACTAAATTAAAGATAACCAATTTAAAGACACCCAGTCACTGAACGAGACTGCAGTTAACAATTCCACTTAAAATTAAATTTTTTCTTCTCATTAAGATTTCATTCTTCTATTCATTTTCATTTTTCAATTTTGCCTTTAACATAACGTATCATCCCTTTTTTAATAATTTTTATAAAATACTATTTTTGTACAGCGCCATTTGTGCTCTTGGCAAGCAAAAGCAAATAATCTTTCAAAGATTCCGCATTGTAAGCTATAACATTCGTTAATGTCTTCAATTGGTGTGCTTTGAGGAATTTTATTAAAGAACTTTGCATTTGTAAATTATAAAACAGAAAATACGAGCAATAATTGTATCACCATAGTTTAACTAAATAACGTTCATGTTTAATTTTGCATTAAGCGAAACACTTGTAACCTCTTTAAGAGTATCTGTAGAACAAAATGTTCCACCAAATGGAACCTAAATTATCAGACTGAAACCATTTTCTAATATAAAAATTAAAAATCCATTTTAAACAAAACCTCAGGATCGTTTTCGCCAATGTTGTAAAGACTGATATCACGATTTTCATAACAGATTATCTGAACCATCCTACACAGGATGGCAACAGTTACTTTTTTCTAACCTGTCTTGATGACGCTTCATCCGAGGAATCATCACCAGTAATTGGCTGAAATCCATTTCCATCGTCTCGTTCCATTTCAACATCATCACCTTCTTCCAATTCGCTTCCTTTAACAAAATAAAAAGTAATTTTTACTAGATGATTCACTTAATCAATTAAAATCTAAAGAAAGCGCTCAATCACATTTCCTGTTTTACTTAAATGATTAACTGAAAATATGTCTTGATGAACTACACACCATTATCTCTCTCCTCTCATTGCAGTTCAGTACATGTGTAAAGTAGCGTCTCCCTAAATATTTTTGCAACTTTGTTCGAAAAAGAAAAAACTTAATTATTATATACATACCAAGGGAATCCATGCTGGAATCTTCGTTGGGAGGGTATCCATCGTTATCGCTTTCCTCCGAATAGTGATCTTGTTTCACAGGATAACTACCTTCTTGCAGGTCACTCTAAAATGGAACAATTAAATCTGTTATTAAATACTCATATTGTTTTTCAGTACGATTCCAAATTACATTTTTTTTCAAAACTGGACATAAAAATGTAAATTCAATTGTTGAAAAGATTATAATAACAAGCTTCAGGCTATTCTGATTTATGTTAGGGTTCTCGTTTTAACGTCTTCCATGAACCTGCCACACAAGCTAACTAAAACAGGACTATCGATTCCAAAGAACTTCCCAAAAATAATTTTTCATGAATATCATTTACTGCCTACTCACTGACATCAAGTCATACTATCGTAGATATCTTAAAAACCATCAATTTATTCTTAAATAAATTTAATTTGAATATATATTTCCCGTAAAATGCCAAATCGAAAATAGGCATGTTAGCAATAGTTCATTTCAAGAGAGCTACCATTCCCTAAAACCATATTATAATTACTATTTTTAGCAATTACCTTTTCCTCATAAACCCCTACATTTGATATCAGTTACAACCTGTTATTGAACGTATTAATTAGATGCAGCTTACCCACTCCTATATCACTCACGCACCCCAGACCATAACACTGCCTCTTCCAAATTTGACTGAGGGCTTTAAATTTTCATAGCTACATTTCCTTTTCTCCAAACTTTTTGCTGACCATCGGAACCAAAAACATTAAATTTCGGCTCGTCCAAAAATATGACTGAGTATCAAAAAACAGGAGGTTTTGTTAAGTGTTCTTTTGCGAAATCCAATGGCGCTTACGATTTCCTTACTAATAAATTGCTTCTTCAATCCACTTTATGTATGTAATATTAATAGTAATTTCGAATAATTATTAATTTATGCTTACATCTTCAACATCTGAAAGTATTTCTTCTTTCACGATCCTTTCCTTTTTTATTGGGCGAGAGACTGAAAAACAGAATCGTCAAATTTTTAAAAAAATTTGTCAATTACAAGATTTTTTGCTCTCCTGAAACTCTTTTCTATTACTAACTTAAAGTAAATGAAGACTGGAATGTGACTAAAATTATGTGGCTTTTTAGGCACCAATTTAGAAGGATTTTTTTAAGAGTACTGCTCACTACTTCAGTGTATTATTCCCGCGCTTACCTTCTATGCTTTTACTTACTTAAAATAACTTTGTTAATAGAATTTTTCAGTCATAGCATGTTTGTGCTATTCTGGAGTTTTATCTATAATCGGAGCAAACATGCTGTGTAAAATCTATGATTGAATTGTGGAATCTATCAGTATTTAATACCTAATTGTGTTTGACAAAACTTAAGATTACAAAGTCTGATGCGAACAATATAGCCCTAAATAAAGTAATTGCCTATCTTTTCAGACGATAATTAGCATTAATTAGGTGTCGTGGACAGGGAGAAAGCATATACTTTACTGTTTACATTTTTTCTAACTAACAGCTACACGCAGCACTCGAACTGGGGATCTCGCTCTTACAAAGCCATGCTTCATAATCACTAGATCAAAACCCGCACTTGATGCGAAACAGGGATTCATTTATTTTCGAGCTTATTCGGCTAAGATGTTTTTGTGTAACTATACAGAGAGTTCACAGGATAAGGTAAAAGAAATACCTATACATCAAAATAGAGAAAAAGATTATTATAAACATTAATCAATCCGTTTTGTGCAGTAACCGAAAATGATAATCATTTTATGTATGTATATGATGAACAAAAATTCATTTGTAGATAGTTTACTAGAGTAATTGGAAAGAAGACTAGCCACTACTTCTTAGATCTAATTCAAAGATGAAAATGGGATGCATGGGCCAAAATTGCACTTTTCTTATACCTCTCTTCTCCCAAACTTCATGTTATATATTAGTTTCGATAAACCTTTTTTTTTTAATTATGGCTGAATTTGGATTTCATGATCAATGTTAATAAGATAGAGGTAGTCATTCAAGTTTGCCCGGAGAAATTCACAATCACTTTTTGAATTTAAGTTAACACCCAAAAAAATGTTATTTACATAAATGAGATTTAGAAGTTCAAATGTTAAAACAAAAGTTTTTAGCTATCATAAATACCTGTAGAAGTAGGAGTTTGTTCGAGCTTTTCTTTTTTAATCCTTGAATTACTCCGAATGTCAATCTCATCTAGTGACTCGAAATCTGTGAGTTTGGAAGATTTCTTCCTCACTCGACCAGATCTTGATATTCCAGTAACTTCAAGTTCTACATAATACAAATTATAAAAGAAAATAAATAAATACAAACGTATTTTTTAAAAAAATACTATTTTCCTTATATCACATATCAATCACATGAATGCTAAAAACAGTGAACACGTTTAAGTCTCACCGCCTTCTTGTTTAATTTTCTTGGAAGTGAAATCATACCCGTCATCAGTATGCTTCTTATGACTTCTATCCATCTGCCAAAATACGTTTATATGAGATCAAAACAACTTTACCATTTCACTTGTAAACAACTGAAAAAACTAGTTCACTTACAAACCTTATTATAACCTCCAATCGACTAAAACATCACTTTTGCTGAATTGAAGATTCTCTTCTGTACTTAAAAATTAAATTTAACTTATAAGCGAATGTGCAAGTTGTATACTTTAATTTCCATTAATTCCATAAAATGACAGAAGATCTAAACGCTCAACGAATAGTCATAAAATGCATTTTAATGCTTGTTATTATAACTAGAACCTTGTAGGTATAACATAAATCGTTAGATGAAGAAATAGAGTATTTCTCTGGGGGTTAAATGAAAACGCGCATGTCTACGATATTAAAGGATTTTTAGCGCTGCAGGGTTGTCTAATCTGCATTAAAAGATTAAATTTGTAAAATTGATGACGTTCACTAAAAAAGTTTCCCTACGATCCTTTTATTTGGAAAGCACTCGCAGAATTTTTTTTATATAAGAAATCAACTATTTTTCTTGCAAAAATTAAGTTCTACTTTTTACGTTCAGTTGATTAATTAAATGTTCATTGGTTAAGGCAAATGCTTATCAATAATCATTTTCCGTTATAATGCGCTCATCGTTTGAAGAATTCTCTTAATGCATTAATTACAATTTAATGACAAAAAATTTTAGATGTGGTGATCTATGACAGACGCTTCATCTCTTTTATCAAAAATAATTCATCCATTCCACACTCTCCTGCAACACAGGAAACATTTTAATCTCGTCTTATTCCTGAGTGTCGCGTTTTACAAAGATGAAATGACGTGTGTTTGAGGCTGATACCTTATAGTCTGTAACTTCAACCGATACCATCTAGTAGCTGGTGCGAAAAAACAATAGCTTTCGGTTCTCAACCACTTACCCTTACTGATGAGGAAATACATATATTGCAACCAGATAGAAGGCGCTTGCCACTGTGTTCAACAAACAAGATTTGTACACACCTGTATGGAAGAAAGTTTAAACTAATAACGGATAACTACGCTATAACGCATATTTTTCATCAAAATGCAAAGTTACCCTTAATGACCGTTTTCTTCTTCTTCATTATGCCATATTTTTCTTTTTTGAATATGAAGTAGAACATAGGAAAGCGGAAAAATCGACCATGAAAGGAGAACAAAACATACAAATAACGAATATCTACTTTGTGATTTTTATTTGTTACCAAAATTTCGCCGTACATAGTTTTGCCTTCATCAAGAAGAACAAACTATAAAATAAATAATAAAAAAAAATATATACTGAGAATAAGCAGTTCAGGAGTGTTTGACGATGTACATAATCCTCTTCTTCTATTGCTATTTTAATCAATATTGTTTATATATTATAAATTTTGTAGGAGATTCTGAGGAAAATGTATAAAGTCTAAAAATGTATTAGTCTAAATTGTTTTTCACATTTACCTCATATATACGTATATATATATTTCTATATATAATATATATAGAAATAATTCTATATATACCGAAAATGTTGAGAGGGCAGTGCTTGATAATATCTTTGATTTCATTCATTGTAGCTCGCAACTTTATTGTATACCTGGCTAGTTTCGAACTATCATTTGTTATCAGAGGTTGATGGAATTAGTTTGTTATAGAAAGTAGACTCAGTCAGTAAGATAGTGCTAGACGAAAATTTTAGTGAAGTCGAAATGTCTACACCAAACTGATAGAAACTAGTTCCAAAGTTCAAAAACGGCCAGGGACAATAAAAATTGCATCTATGCCGGATAAAATCAAAAAAAGTATATAAAGTTTGAGTATATTTAAGCAAAAAAAAAAAGTCGAGATTGATTACTGTAATAGAGCCTATCAAATCTTCCAACTATTGTAACTATGACGGAAATATGGGAGTCCATGTTTCCGGTGATAAACTGTTTATTTCTGGCAATTACAAAATCAATTTTACATAAAAATCAATAGCTCTACTTTATACTCATATATAAAGTACATAGTAACATTACGCGCTGTTTTAATATCAATTAAATGGATTTTATGAAATGTAAATAATTTTTGACAGCACCTTCACAAAGTAAGCAATTTAATTTTATTCAGTTTGAAACCATTTTTTGCGTTTCATGTTAAGTTAAATAAAACAAACCGCTTCCTAGAAGCCTCTTACAGTTCAATGTACATGATGAACAGTGTTGTCTGCAACGAGAGTTCACAGTCCATTAAGGGGCATTTGTTGACTCCGGGCGCCAATGATCTTAGATGATGACGCGTCTAATATTAAGAAGGATCTAAAGGTTCTTTGATTATTTTATCATTCTAGTTATGAATGGCTGCATTTGATGTAACAAGGCTGCCTGCACACGAACTTAAGAAATATGTGTGCAATTTTTAATACAGACAAAATCTTAAAGAACTGCTCACTGTACAATATACGTATTTGCTTCCTCAGTAACTACATCAGACTTACTAAAAATTACAGACTTGATTTTGTTTTTTGTTTACCCACATAACATTTAATGCTTAAACCTTAATGTTTCCCTTTAGATATCAATTAATTGCGATAATTATTTGTAATTTTTTGTTTTTGTTTGGTAACACTATTCATTTTGATAAATGAATTTTTCTCCTTCATAACACCTGTTAGCGTCACTAAATAATTTGGAATTCAGAAACATTCTTATCAAAGAGGTTTCTAGGAACATAATTTTTTTTAAAACAAGTAAATTATCACTGAAAACTGGCAGTAACGTTACCTACTTAATTTTATATATGTTACGCCATCGATGACAGTTGTTTATACATATAAAATTTATATATATATATATAATTTACACATACTATAATGAGTAAATAGTAAGATATATATCAGACAAGAGTGTAATAGTTGACAGACTAAAGGAAGCGGTTATGATTGTAATAGAAAGTGAGAGTGGTAATGAACTAGACAGAGTGATGTACTTTTTTTATTTCCACTGTAGAAAAAAATGTGCTGAAAAAAACCATACTTATACAGAAATAGCGATCCGATTTTGAGAGAAGAAGGTTTGGTTAATTTTATTAGGGAGAAACTGGGGCAAAGATTTAAAAAAAAAAGGAAAAAAAATCAATGGAGAAATCAACCCTGAATATGTAGGCTGCTATTAACAATTTTTACATGTGTAGAATATTGTCACATCTCCATTCTGGGGTGTCATTATTTACTATAATTTGTGGTATCGAGTGTGTCATTATGTCATTTGGATGCTATCAATTAATTCGCGAAATGGGCATATCAACTACATAAATCAGACAATAAAACTTACCTAGTAAGTGAATTAGGTGATTTCTCTGATTTGGCGTAACATATATATGTAAGTATACCTATTAATACATTGAAGGTGTATATTGTAATACTCAAATTTTATTAACCTGCTTTTAGACCAATATTAGAACATGAAACAATTACTATTTTATTTTATTTAAAGATATTTTGATGTATCGATAAAACTATTTACAATTCTAATAGAACAATTTTTCCATATAAATTAACTGAAAAAGTGGAATAAGAAAATAATTAACAAGGATATTTGTTTTTCTATCAAATTTTAAACACTGAAAAAATAATAATAATAAAATATCTCTTAGTTTATATGACTAAATCGTAAGAAATGCTTGCTTACACAACTTGACAAAGTTTACAGTTGAGAAAAAAAAATTATACATTCCTATCAGGAAAAAGAAACCATTCGAACATAAATTACCAAATCATAAAATATCAAACGAACAAGTCACCAAGAATTCGGAATGAAAAATAAAAAAACTATCGAAGGATTCGGAACAATAAAATAAGTGATACGGGTGGTGTTCGTTCGTTTACGCTTTGGTAAGCTTCAAATTTAAAAATAATATACTATTATTTTGAGGGCTTCAATATGCTGAGTTTTAAATAATACCCTAGCTATTCTCTTCCACTTCTTCATTTTTTGATTTTTTAGGTGAGCTGTTGTCTTCGCTTTTTTTCAAGTTATTAACTCGCCACTCCAGACATTTTTGTAGTTGATCCATTTCTTTTGGGCTGGCCTAAAAATAAAAATTAATATAACTTTTTTTTAGAACAACTTAAGATTATTGTTCAGAAAGATTGATCCTTTTATAACCACTGTCAAGAATAATCACTTTTATTGCGTTAAAAATTGCCTCCTCCTACATGCTTGTGCGGTCCACTGTTTTTATTTTTGTGTTGTGTACTGTATGTGTATCTGTGGGTGTGGGTGGGTGGGGTGGGTTATTTCTCATGTACTTACTTCCGTAAGCTTACCATGAATATAACACACTATGGTGAACTCCACCATACTTAGATTTTGGGTTGTCCGGAAAATAATGCAGGATTTAATGTATTCTTTAAAATACCCCTCCAAATAGTAAACTGTTTAAGTTTGTTGTACTTCTGTCTTTTATAAATGTAAACACTTATTAATCCTCTTTCAAACAAAAATGTTTGTTTACCTCTGTAACATTTTGCTACTTGGAAATAATTCAGTCTTTACTAAGATGTCGAAGTGTGATTTTCGCATTATTTTGTTTTACGAGTTCAAACTCGAACGGAACGGGGCCCAAACGGCCAGAAATATCAACGATGTCTCGGGCGAAGGCAGTATAAGTGATTGCACTGTTCAACGGTGGTTCCAGAGATTTTGAGAGGGAGCACGTAGATCCCATAGCTGTTTCTGGGTTTGATAGCCAGTGAAAAGAAATTCGGAAGAGGACTAAATAATGTAGGTCGAGAATCAATTTGGGTGTGAAATAGCCAGTTCGCCAAGGCGAGCATAGGAAAAAAAAATCAATAATGATGATTATTCTAATAATAATAATTATAATAATGATGAGCCAAAACAATGCAATTACTTATTCTTAAAATGTCCGTCATTCGTTAGAAGGTTGGAGTTTGGTTTTAAGACGAAATAGATTAAGAAAAACAATTATTGCACTTGATTAGGCTTCACTGATACAAAGTAAATAGAGTAAACGCTTAGCTTAAACAGCCCATCTTGTAGATAAACTGAACTTCAAATCAGAGCAGCCAAGTTATTTTTTCTTAAATAGATAGACCCTATCTTTTTATGTACACAACAGCTTGAAGACCAAAGTTGTTTGACTGGCTGCAAGACTTTTTTTTAATTAAAAACTCTTTAAACAGTTAAAAGTTATCATTTTCAAATTTTGTGGGATTCAAAAGTAAAGTCTATTCCCTCACATTAAATCTATCTTTTTTTTTTTTAATTGAATACAACTTTTCCATTTTAGAATAGCAAAGAGATTCTCACCGAATAAAGTCCCCAGATACCATTATAAGTAATGTAAGAAAATGTGTATTTTTTTAAAGTTTAAAATAAACAACTTTAAGGAAAAAAATATTTAAAAATCTATACCATTAAAAGAAAAACTTTAACGACTCCATTACTATCCATTCCAGTAATTCGAATACTCTTAACACTGGCACGATCAACAGTCATTCCAGACCAAATCTGAAATGAAACAAAACAAAAAATTACTATATTGTAAAAATGTGATATTCCAAAATTAAAATGGCAAAAAATTAATAGTTGATGAAAATAGTCATTTCTTTTAACTTTGACGATAAAAAAAACTTACTTTAGTGTTAAGCACAAGCCTTAAAGATCCAGCTGCTCTAACTATAAGACGATGTGAAGGTGGATTAGTTGGTAAGTCGTTAACTCGCAATGTACCCCTTCCTCTTTCAACCCAACTACAGCTGCTCCAGGAAAATAATTTGCAATTTATCTAAGAAAGAGAACAAAATATTTTCTGAAAATATTAAAATATTTCATTTTTTCCTAAGACTTAACAAACGTGGAAAGGCACGACAGAAAAATTTAAATTTCTCTATCACTTTCTTTGGTAAATTTGTTGTTTGAGATAAACAAAAGCAAAACCATTTATCGTATGAGATAGATTTATAGCGATTTATTTTTTGATTCGCCCTCCACCAATACCTCCAAAACATGTATAATATTGGTGACGCGAAAACCTCCAAATTTTTCATTTTATAAAGGAATCACACCACAAAATCTATTTAAAATGTAATTTTTTGACCTGGAATAATTTTTATTTAATTAATTTATTTTTTAAAGTTAAAATGATTCACGTTTTACTACTGTTTGCTTTAAAATTTGGTGAAATTCTAATCAAGTTAGGTAAGTTCTTTAGTTACGAACACGTGGGAAGGGCAACTATGGTCCAAGCTACACTGAATTTGATAGGCAAGATTTAGGCCACTAAGAATTAGCCTAATAGCATTAGCCAGTCAGCCACAAAACGCCACCACAACAAGACAATGCTCATGGATTGCATAGAATGTACTGAAGCATTGTTTCTCACAGACCATTATCCTTATGAAAACCAAGAAATATAAGTCGTGTACTTGAGAACTGGAAACTATTGCCTAACTATTAATTTCTGTCTGACCATCAAGGGCTATGAATCAGTTAAATCAGCTAAAGGAGGGTATGCCAAGTCAGTAAGGCCCTAAACCAGCTATATTAATGATTTTTGGTGAATATCGAGGTACGGTCTTGAATAAAAACAACTTTTTTGCTTTATACCAACGTTTCGGTAATTTTTACTACCTTCTTCAGAGTCTGTACACAAAAGGAATATTACAATAATATAGATAAAATTGAAAAAATAAAAATAAATAAATGAAAATTATTTCTAAAACACAAAATTAAATAGATAGATAAATATAATTTGGATTGACTTACAAACTTCACAAAATTTTTATAATGTAAGTCTTTCCAAATTATATTTATCTATCTATTTAATTTTGTGTTTTAGAAATAATTTTTATTTATTTATTTTTATTTTTTCAATTTTATCTATATTAGTGTAATATTCCTATTGTACAGACCCTGAAGAAGGTAGTAAAAATTACCGAAACGTTGGTATAAAGCAAAAAAGTTGTTTTCATTCAAGACCGCACCTCGATATTCACCAAAAATCATCTATCAACAACGGTCGAAAAAAAATAAAAATCATAGCTATATTAATATTTAACCTCGTAGTATATACTTATAGTCATCATTATTATTCCTCCTTCAAATAGTTCGACTTTTTTTAAAAAATAGAAATTTCTTACGATTTTTGTATTTATTTCCTATTGAAAAAAAGAAACTTGCACGTCTTGCTGAAGCTAAGTAGCTCTAAATGAAACTGAAAAGAATGATGTCGTTAAAAAGGTACAGGCAGGCGGCAATACATCTCAATATAAGATTTTGAAAGAAATCTAAGTACAAGTGCATCTGATACAAATCTAGACGTTTCCAGACATCGTTCGTCGCCATCTCCGTTTAGTCTATTGGTATGTTTTTAGGAGGGGAAGAGGGATATGGCACATCGGAGGGATATGGCGCATCGCCTGCTATGGACATTAGTACCATCACATCTTACACTTTACTCAGGACTCCTAAAGCAAGCTTGCACCAGTGAGAAACTGCAAGATCGAATAGCCTATGGTCAATTGAACCCTCGAAACCTCGTTTCTGAGAAGGATTTAAATGAAAATATAAATTTATTACCTCGACACTGAAAGGTAGACGAGAATTGACTAAGAAGAAGAAGAAGAAGATAAATTTATTATTATTAATTTATCTCCTAGTCAAGTGCTTTATTGGAAAGCTGCAGAAAGAAAAAGTGGACAGTGATGAACTAGCATTTCAAGAACATAGGAAAGCATACGGGGAAGAGAATGAAGGTATATAACATTAAACTACAAAAAAAAAAAATATTTGGAACAGTTATTGAGGAACGGATATCAGCAACTTCAATCAGATGAAGGAGGGAAGGGATTAGCTATGAGGTTAGCATACTGGACTCCCACGCGGAGGTCCCGGGTTCGAATCCAGCTGCTGACCCTTAGATTTTCTCTTCCTAGGAGCTTCTTACAGCTCACTGTCCGGTGATGGACAGTGTTGTCTGTAACGAGAGAACACTGTCCGGAGGCCGCCAGTGCACTGAAAAAAGCTCCGGGCGCCAATAACCTTAGATGTTAACGCGCCTTAAATCATAAAAAATAAAAAAAAAATAAAATCAGATGAAGATGTAGAAGAAATAAACTTCATCGAACAAAAAACCTTCAATTTTATGACTCAATTACACTTAAGAATTTAAAAGAGTCCACATATAAAAATGAAATGAATACCAAAGAAACGAAATGTTCGCACCTGAAGAACGTTTGATTCCTCCTCTTCCCCAGTAATTACTTGAACTGCCTCAAATTTTCTTTTGACCGCTCGAGCTTCTTCATATTCCCGTGCTGCTTCACTCAACGATTTCCCTCCACTGTCCTGTGATGCAAAATAAAACACAGATTCAGTTGAGGTTCTGGATTTTTTTTTTTTTATTCAAATGTTGCTTTTAAAAAATCGTATTGTATTTTGACAAAATAATCATAATATCTAAATAACTACTCAGCCTTCAAGGAAACAAAACTGGAAATTAAAATTTAAAAGCCATACAAACAATAACGTAACCTTACAAACGTAACCTGGCAAAATGAAAACTGATTAGTGGTGCAATAAACTCGTAATTAATCTTCTCGGAGTTTTATTGCAATTTTGATACTTTTTTGTTGAGGTTTTTTCTGAAATGTTACTTTGATTTCCTCATTTCATTGTGCACACACTGCATCAATTTTAAATTATAATTTTTATATTTTTGAAAAACTACAAAAATCCAATTTCCTCTTTCAAAATAATATACTTGTATAGATATCAATTTTGTTCGCGTGTAGTATCTCCTTTGTAAAAAAGTAGGAAATTGTTTAAATTTATCTAATCTTAAATTACCATAACTTTGTCAGATTGAATCTCTTTCTTAACTCCAGATGAAAATAACATTTCTGTCGTTGTGCCATTCGTCGTGACACTAGGAGTTTCCTGCAAAATGGTTGTAAATCAATAAAACTTTCAATTTTGCTAAATACTTAAAAAACAAAACAAAAAAGTATGAATAACTTACAGTTGACGAAGGAGAAGCTTCGTTGCCATCAACAACTGTGTTTTCTGCAGGAGCTGAAGTTTCCTGAAATTTAAAAAAACACAGTAGAATTATTGCATTAATTAATACTCTATATTTATAGTTTAAATTGGTTTTTATATTTAATTTTCACACCTTCTCATTTTCTTTATTTCATGTCTTTCCAAAAATTAATGACTTTTCCCAAAACACTACAAATATTTGGAGGCAACTTTAAAAAGGAAATGGGGAAAGATTAGGAAAGCTGGTTTCACTCATTACCCAAGTCATCAATACAAAAAAAGTTGTAAAGTTCGAAACAAAAGGTAGTTTAAGATGAAAAAATAGATTTAAATAAGTGAAGGCAATAGGTATGAAGCTAATGTTATGCTAGGTTCTAGAAGATGTAGTTTCGAATATAAAAGATTTAGTTTTACATATCACATTAGTAAAACTGGATTTTATTCCCTTTATTTAAACTTTAAGCACTGCAGTCACTGGGCTATTCCACAATAAGTTCAAAAAATTGAAGAAGTTCAAGTGTTGATTTCAAGAAATTGAATGGTTCTTTTAACTGTCACATTTAATACAGTAAGTAACAGCTAGCTGTATTTACGGTACAGCATGCAGATTATTAATGCAGATACAATAGTTTTAAGCGAATAGTCCAACATGCTATCTTATCTGCCAAAGGAAGAACAGGTTCTGCTTTAGGGATATTACTATCTCTAGAAATATTCCATACTCCATTCTTACACATAATAATAAACCCTGAAACCTTCCAATCTCACACAGTACATGTAAAAAGTGGTCATGAAACACAACTATTTGGGTTAAACGCATCCACAGCACTCATTTTCATTCTCATTCACTCACTGAACATTAATTAAAGACTCATGCAGTGTGAAACATTGACACTTGGCGGACCCAAAACAGATTTTTTTTGGATCGTAATTTGTGTGGAATTAAATTTTATTAAGCTAAACACAGTTTTGTTAGAATTTAAAGTCCACATGTGATATATATTATGTTCAATGATTTGAAGATAATCCGTCCTTGAAAAATTAAAGAAGCAGAAATGACAAGTGCATGAGGAAATTAGTTAAGTGGGTTAGAGCTCTGGTACAACAGCTTAATGTCTAATGATGCAATGAGTTAACATTAACGAAAGAACACTTTCAGCAGCCCTATCACGACAATAAATAACAGAAAATTATAAAAATTAAATATCGCCCATTTTCTTTTATTCTTCCGATTAGAGGTATCAACTTGATCAAGAGGCTGAAGGTGCACCCATTCCCTGGTCAAAGAAGTTAATGAGCATTCAAAATCAGATGATATTTACAAGAGGATACTGCAGACACACCTTTAATATCATACTGAAGATGAGAACATATTTCATGGCCTATTAAAAGAATTCTGCTACCAACCCACTCAAAAAGTTCCTAACTGAATTTTTCTTACACAAAGTTTCAAATAAAGTTACAGATTTACATGATGCAATAAGTGAATAAGTTTAAAAGAAATCGTAAGAAGCTTTTTATTGGAGGGGGGGGCTGACACATCCATACAGTATAGTGACATCAGCCAGATGCCACGATTGGACTCGAAAACAAGTTTCGAGTGAAGTCAGCCTAACTAGCACTACCGGATGGCTGATTTTACCCAAAACCTTGTTTTTGGGTCTCATCGTGGCACCTATAAACTAAATTCAATTCGCACTATTTCCGCACATCTTGCCTTTTTTAAACTAGTTATTCTTTTCAAACATGAAACTCATTATTGCTAGATATTACTGCTACTTACAACTTTTTCATGAATGTTCTGTCCAAAAACGAACCCTAACGGCGAAGTTGAAGCATGTTGACTAAGTGAAGACGAAGATGAAGTTGAAGAGGTAGCAGTAGTAGGTTCTCCGCACAATGGGACAAAAGACACTTTGCTAGCAGCTATTCCATCCTTGCCCTGGCAATGTTAAATTTTAGGTTATATTTTATATACTGCGAAATAAAATAAATAAATAACAGTTTTACGTAGAATATTAACACCATTTTCATTGCATTATACAACGGTAGCTACAATTTATTTAAACCGCCTGCTTATAAGGGTATCGGAGTAGTTTACATCTGTCCGAAAAATAAGTAATTTTTGTAATTAAAAAAAAAAGTCTTCCATTCCTTCCAGCGTGCAACCGCATTCAGGATGTACATAGCAGCATACATGCAATTGTATTGTTGATACTGTCAGTAAGTGACTATGTCAGATAAGTGGTGCACGTAAGTTTGTTTAGTAGAAGTTGTACGAGCGAATGTTCTTTGATTTTTTTCACCACTCTGGCCAAAATTGATACTGTCGCAGTCAGGACAACTAGTTTGTGAATACCGCTGGCTGTCATAAGGGTTGTTAGTTTCGGTATATGAGTATGTACACATATCCTATTTTCCAGTTTGTTGTTGGTCCTAAAAGCGGTTTTGCGGCCAAGTTTTTAAAAAAGGCCATATTCCTATGTCTCAATTCCGATATTAAGTCAAAGTGACAATAGATTGGATGGGATAGTTGATCGTGGTTTGGATGTTAGATTATACTTAGTAATTTATTAATAATGTTGGTGGTATAACTGTCATTTATGACTATTGTGCGAATGGTGCTGAGTTCGCACTAATAGTCGTTCGATGCGAGAGGTATGGTTTTTATTCTATAGGTCTCGTGTCTGAGAGCGGCAAGCTTATGTTGAGTTGGATGGTGGGAACTGTTGTATAATAACGCCAGTGGACGTGGGCCTTCTGTTTCTTCCGAATTCTGATTTTTTATTTATTTATTTATTTTTTTGTGATATCTAGGAAGTTAAAAGTTTTGTCGTTCTAATATTCGTGTGTGAAGTCTGTGTTTAGGTAAGTCAATAATTTGCATCTATACCTTGTTAGAGAATGGGTAGTGAGTCGTCTACATAGTGTGTAAAATATTACACAGATTTTTTTTTTTCATTTGTGGTACTCAAAAGTTCTAGATGTTGCATTATTATTTTAGACAATATTGTCGATGTGAAGTGTCCCATTCCAAATCCATTATTAAAAAAGGGCAGTCACAAATTATCCTGCTGAAACTCTTTCTCCATTCTTCTAATACGGAAAGGATGGGCCAAAAGATATGTTTTCAGATCTACTGAACTTTATCTAGCAAATTAGTGGCATTTTCACTTTAATAACCAACCTCAATTTTGGCGGCATTGCAATTTGTAGGTTCAGCTGTGATTTGCTCATTCTTGGTTTCATCCTTCTTGATAGCAGAATCGTCGAATGTCTTTTCTAAAACTAAAAAATAAGTACATTAGGCGCACAGAAAATATTAGGTTAATAATTTAATTTAATAAGTCGAAGAATTTCTTATATTCCAGACAAAAAATTAACATGAGCAAAATGAGGAAGTATGAAATCTTAAAATTAAATTTACTTATTTGAGTTTATTTATTTTTAATTCTTAAATATTTCAAACAAAAAACTTTTAATACCTTTCTTAGCAAACGGATTCGATAGCCGAGCCGGATTCAGTACGAATGTTCTGGAAGATAAAGGAGTGCTTTTACCTGAAATCATTTATTTTAAATGTAAATAAAGTAATAATAAAAAAAAACTACTGTTTACTTCATATACTGTAACATTTTAAAATTAAATATTGTATACTAATTTCATTCAATAACTTCTATGTTTGTCAATTTTGTACAAAATCAGAAATAGAAATATTCTGCGATAAATACAGTCACTAATAAATTCAACTCTTACTATTCTTACTTAATCCAGATTTTGACTCTCCATTGCTGCAAATATCAGGTTCCGAAGAAGAAACTTCACTATGCTGATCTTTATTTGTGGCTCCTGAAGTTTCAATATTGTAATTTTCAATGTATGAAAAATTCAAACAATTTTTAACAGGTATTTAAGAAGTAAACAAACATGCAAAGGTTATAAAATATTTTTAAAAACTATGTTTTTATAAGAAATGCGGTTGGTATGTTTCTAGGCAAAGAATATAATCGTTAGTTTTGGTGTAACAATATTTTTTAATTAGAACTTCAGAGTAAATTTAATCAAGTAGAAAAATAGGGCAAGTTTAAAAAATAACTTACCTTCTGTCACATCCGCCATCTTTCTAGTTTACTTCAAAAAGGTTGATTATTATTTACTCGATAACGATTGTTTCGATTGTAGCACTAGCACTTTTGTGACTTCTGGCATAATTAGACGATGTTTATAGTCAACAATAAACTAATAATTGAGTGTCTGATATAAATGTAGCCTGCTTCATTATAATCAAGCAAATAAAACTATGAATTTTTTCGTCATCCTGCCTCCAAATAAAATTACATTTTAACATCAATTAAAAACAAAATTATTAAGAAAAATTGTTGATTAAATACCTAATGTTTTTTGGAATATTCAAAGAAATTATGCTTAGTTATGAAGATAATAAATTATTAGTAAAGAATGTTGGAATAAATAATACTTTTATACTCATAAAAGCGCGTAATTCAAATTTCATTTATATATAAAAATATTCAAATTATATCGTGCTGCAGAGCTAAATGTAACAAGAAAGTAAGAAGTACAGTTTAGCGAGTTACTCATTATTATTTGGTTTAAGCAAAGATCTTCAAATTTATGATAATTCCTTTTATCTCTCATGGATTACGTACATGGATACATACGCAACATTAAGAATATTAAGTAAACCGAATAAGAACAAAAACATTGTTTAATGCGAAATCATAATAAATGTCTACCTTACTAAGTTAATTCTGTTATCTGGTTCAAGATTAATGCATCAAGAAAAAAAAAAATCATATGTTATGGTGGAGGTTATAATTAGAAATACGCTTTACAGTAAAATTATCTTTTTAAAAAAATGGGGAATCTTGCTACAGGATTAAACTATACTTTTCATAAAGATGTTGTTCCTCGTCCAGATCAAGAGTCCAAATTTGATCCGTTATACGGATTTCCTAATGGAAGAAAAGAGAAAGGTAAAATCATGTCTATTTCATTCATAATCGTTATAAATTTGTTAATATAATATTTATGTTTTTTCTCTTTATTTTTAAAGTAATGATTGCTACTGAGGAAGAAATGTACGCAGCGAAGATTCCTCTAAAAAACCGAGATTATTGTGCTCATTACCTACTCAAATTTCAGAAATGTCGAAAAGATAAATTTCCTTGGGTATACAGATGTCATCATGAAAAGCATGAATATCTCCACTGTTTATATGAAGAGTATGATTCATAGGATATCCAAATGAAAAAAAATTCCATATGAAATTTTAATCTATAAAGTGTCATCAAAATTATCTTTTTAGGTATCTTGATAGGATGAAAGATTTTGAACGAGAAAGACGCTTAATGGAAAGGGAGAAGAGATTAAGTAGTAAACGTGGTTAATCATGAGGTAATGTTTATATACCTTTTATTCTAGGATCAGAAATGGTTAATAGTGTGTAGGTTAATTTGAAACTTCCTCAGTTCTTCCAAATATTTAAACATTAAATATTCTATTAACTTAGAATGTACTGAAGGTAAATTACTATCGGTAAATTTACAGTGAAGGAAAAAAAGAAGATCGAAAGAAGCAACAGAAATCGAACCGCAATTGTAGCACTTAAGAGAAATGAGAAGGTTTAAACTGCGACTGTAGTACTCCCTTAAACAAAATAAAAAAAAAAAATTTTAAACATTTTTTTTAAAAACATGATAACAGTACTTATTAAGGAAATTTAACAAAAATATAGATCAATTGCATACTTCCCCTTAAATGGGGTAAGAAATGTTTAATTGCGATTACAGTTTTTCTAGTGAAGAGAAATATAAATATTGTTAATAATTTTTTAAGGGGCCCCAGTATGTAGAACTAACTCTACTGATGTACGTAGTGTCAAGACTCCCAAGAAGACTATCTACATGATAATTTAAAACTTCGCTTATTAGTGTAAGAGCAGAACAGCACTCAGATGTTATGTAGGGAAACCATACCCGACAATGCGAATTTATTAAAATCGGGCTGATATATGCAGAGTTAGTGCAATTATTTAAGGCGCTCCATCTGAAGTTGGCCATATTAACACCCTTAGCTTTTATCAATACCCTACCAGCCTCCGGACAGTTCTCTTTTTCTTTACAGACAACACTGTTTATCACTGGAAAATGAGCTGTAAGAAGCTCTTAGGAAGAAAAATCTCAGCTGGATTAGAACCCGGGATCTCCGCGGTGTAATCCGCCGCATTCAAGAAAATTGGTACATACTTTTAGGCGTTACTTCTTAACGAAAAGGTAACAAGAAGAATAAGAATTTCTGGTTTTCCCCATTTTTGGCATCGATTTTCTTAAATCACATTTGATCAGCATTGCAAAAAAAAATGTTCTTATTAAATAGGATTTTATTTTAGAGAGAATATGGGGATTTTATGTTTTTTTAGAGGAAAAGTTAAAGTGGGATATATTTCTTTCTGATTTTGACGATCAGTCCTTTGTATCGGACGATCCTACCGGACAATATTACAAATTTTAAACCTATTTCCCACTATCATGATTTAAGAAGCTTCGGGGGTCATAATAGAGGTCGGGGGGCAATAGAGGTCCCTGATTAACTCTAAGAAAAAAACAAACAAACGAATCATAATTTAATTAAAATAAAGATGAGTTAAAAAAAAAAAAATAGGGACAATGCTCGTATGAAAACAGTAACTTATTTGTAAAAATAAAAAAATCGTTATATATCCAAAATAATTTATATTTATGAAGTGTTCCTCAAAAAATACTTTGTAGAAAAATATGTTTGTTATTTATGAAATATTGATGGAAAAAATATATCCACTAAAATTTTGAATAGAATGAATGACTTGGCATTCATGAAAATTGGTACCACTTTTGGTCGCTACTTCTCTCTTTACAAGATTTACAAATTTTTGTGCATCTTTTTAAGAAATCATTTAAAATAGGATTTTCCGAGGTTTTATATTTTCCGTGAGACCTAATTCCCAATAATGCCGATATTCAGGGCTACTGTAGAAATGTCAGATGTTAAAAATACATAATCAGCACCATAAAACCCTAGTTTTAGAAACAATTTTAATTTAAAATGCCGTTTTCAACGTGTGAACATAAATTCGTACTTCAGTTTAATAGATACTTATCTGTTAATATAATGAAGTTTTTTAAAGAGATATTTTAAAACATTGCTTAACTTACCAGTTTCACGAGAACTTTCACCCCTAAAATCCTCTAAAAATCTCTAAAATCTATTTCTGGGGAAAAGTTTAAAATTAAATAGATTGAAATTTAGAAATTTTAATAGTATGTATACAAAGCATAATGAAAGTTGAAACTATTTTTGATTCGCGATTTCTTGTTTTTGATACGAGTATATTCTTCACATACCGGCCATGCGATGAAAAACTTCTGTATTAAGAGGATCTCCAAATATTTAATTTCTATGAAAACTCAAGTTCGAAAGTTTAGTACGGTCATAATTCTTTTTTTAAATTAGGAGTAGAGAAAATGAAAATGTATGCTTAATATGGAAGGATAATTTTAGCAATAATAATCTTATTTCAGGTCCTGCTAAAAATCGTACAAGAAGATACAATTGGCAAGAGTTGTTTTGTAAATAGTTGTTATAGTGAGTGCTACGTTATTCTCAGTAAATGTTTATAAAGTATATATATATTATTTTTTTCCTGTTTTCTGAATTCCTAATCTATTAAATTTTACCAATGGAGCCACATTCTTGATAAATGTTACAAATATGAATAATATTATGCTACATTCATTTAACTCCAAATGAATGAGAAGACTACGTTTATTTTAGTTTTTAAGTTAATTAAAAAATGTATTAAAAAATAAATTTAAAAACATGTTCAATGTTTTTATCACATCATGCAAGTCAGTCTGTTATTGATGAACGTCGAAAAAGCAAAACTTAAAAATATGTTACATATTATACACTTGCCTATATTAAAAGTTTATTTACTATGTTTCTGCTGTCGTCCCATGTAGCAAATAGTAAGTTAAATTTTCTTTTTAAATCATCAACAGCGCACTTTTAAGATGTAAATCATTTTAAGCTTTTATCTTCGTACTAGGATAAAGGCATACTGTTATTCATATCTTAGTTATCTGTTGCAAAAAAAAAAAAAAAAATCTAACAAGAGTTGGGTTTGGTGTAGTGTCATTGGGCGCCGATAGTAAGTGGAAGATCCTCAGTTCGACGACTATTTTCATTTGTTAAAAGAAATTTTAATAGTGAAGTATGGAATGAGAGAATGCACTCTTTAACATCCTAATAAATGGTAGACAGAGATTTTTTTGTGTGAAGTAAGAGTAATTGCCTCCTCATTTCTAGAAAATAAGCAAAGTTCAGTAAGCACCATTTCACTGGGAGATGGGCAAATTCGAGCATCTCATCTGGGAAACTTACATCTGATCTAAAGCCTTCGTGGAGCAGAAACATAAGATTTGATATAGATATAAAAAAGTCTCAATGCTAAAAAGGCAGAACTCACAATGAAACTGCGCAAAAAATTAAATCGAAAGGATTTTTCTCTTAGCGATTAAAAATCATCATTTTAATTATCCATGGATTAAACCAGAACAATCAATCTTGCTAGAAAAAAAAAATATTACACATAACCTATTGCATAATTGAAGTTAAAAATGGGTTAAGTCCAATTTTGACGAAAATGAGTTTTTGGCATCACACAAACTTTCAGGTGGGTTAACTTAGTTGAATGTAATGGTTTTAGTCTCGAGAGTTTCTCACACTGAGAAAACGAATGAAGTCCATCCAAAACACGGACAGAAAGAGTGAAGTCCTGCAGGTGTGGATTTCTAAGTGTATTAATTTTTTTGTCTGGTTTTATGAAAATTATTTATGAAGGTATATATATAATAATTTACATAAGTTCATTCAAAATAAAAGCAAAAAATGTGTAAACAATATTATTTTCTGAAACTCAATTAGCGTCTAACACCCAGTACGGTAGATGGGAGTTTCATGGAGTTTATGTAGTGAAATCTGATCTCTAAATTACATTATATTCTTATTTTCACAATCTGATACGAGTTATTCTAAGAAACTGGAAAATAGACATACAGACAAATATACACAGAGGCCCCAATTTTTAAAAATATTTGTTTGATACTTTGAAGGAATACTAAAGAATGGTCATTCAATGCACTGTATAAATTACAGAAGCATATTTCAATATACACTCAGAAATGTAACGTTTCAAACTTTGAAGTTGCTCTCCTGAAAAATCTATAAAATGGACTTAACCCTTTCTTCCCGTGTAGTCTTTATTTTATAAAAATAGACTAGTAGGAGAACAACATATTTATATGTAGTAGAATAATGAGATCTATTCGTCATAACTTAGTAATCACTACAAAGTGAGGGCTTCTGAGTATTATATGGCCGTGTAACAAAGTAGAAACGACACATTAGTTGCATTTATTTGAAAGTCGGTCTTGTCAGAAAGTTATTGAAGAACAGTGGAAAAGCAAAACTTATTAATACATTACTTTCCTATGTTACAAGTTAATTTACAGTTTTTCTGTTATCGTCCCATGTAGCAAATAGTTAAGATAAATTTTCTTTGTAAATCATCAATAGCGCGCTTTTAAGGAGTTGTAAATCATCTTAAGATCTTCGTCTTAGGATAAAGGCATACTGATAGTCATAACGCGTTCAGTGTGACACGATTTTCTAACGAATAAATAAAAACTCTGCAAATTAGACTTCGTCAGTACTCGCATTAATAATCGAATTTAAATTATTTTAAAGACAAAATTAACATTATTTCTGGCGCTGATTGGGAATTCCTAATTACATAGAGAAGAAAGAAAGGCGAAAATTCGAGATTAACTTGTGAGATGTGATAAGACTTCGACAACGTAAGAACGTTTATTTGCTATTTTAATTTTTTCTTTTAATATTACCGTATTTCAACCCAGCTGAATATTAGAATTACATTTTTAATAGGAATAAATAACACCTAATATGAAACTATTATAATGTTTACTTTCAAAGAAAAGTCAAGATCTACATATTAAAAGGGGAAATGCAGGTCATAAACTAAAATAACGACAAATAATAAATATATATTTTTTTGTTCAAACTCAAAAAGTAAAACAGAACACAAATCGCCCACAAAGAACAAGCAACAGACTTATTAAAATAAAATTAATAATTTTTCATTTTTGTATAAAAAATGTGGTCGATAACTGCTCACTTATTCATTAAGGCTGTCAAAAATCACATTAAATTTCACACCATTTCATGGTATGATAAAGCAGTCTGATCATTACTGATCTTAAGGTGACTAGAGTACTTTACTGAATTATTAAACTATTAAATCTCCCTTCATCAGACAGTTTTATACAAAAAAAAAGCATAGAATTTCCAATGTAGAAAATTATCTCAAAATGAAAGATAATTAAATACTACAGTTTCTCCTGGTCAGAATGAAATTCAGTAGCCACAGAAACAAAACACTACTGAATGACTTGTTTGATTGGTATAAGGAAAACTTCTATAATGTGTCTGATGACTGAAATTGAATAAATTTTTTACAATATTAAAAATAATCATTGGCACAAAAACTACAAATTAATTCCATAACAAGAAATATCGAGTTCTGTTAATAAATATAAATGCTAAAATGGTGAAATTTTCTAAATTAATAATACCTCTTACGCTCTAGATTGGAAGAGGACCTATGATAAGAATTCTTGCGAGGAAGATTAAACCTGTGATAAAAGCTTTTCCTTCGAATACGTTCGCTTACGCAATCCTCTAAATAGTTAGCTGGTAGATCAAAATAACGTTCAGTGTGATCTGAACTTGACCAAGTATCGGAATTATCTGTTTGAGATAAGCAACTTCGGACTTCGTCAAAATCTCCTGTGGGGGTACTCTCAGGCGAGGGTTCAGTTTTATTAAATTCTAGTTTTTTTAAGTTTGCTATTCTAGCCTGGCGATCATTGTTTGAAACTGCTTTTTCATCCAAAGAACCCTCGGGTTCATTCAAAAAATCTTTGGGCTTTTTTTTTGTTTTGTTTACAGTTTCGAACGTTCCAAATTTTTTTACTTTTTCTACGGAATCTTTTTTCTTGAATAGCTTGTTACAAGCTTCGGGTTTCAATGAAGAGGCCCGCGCTGCCCGCGAAGTCTCTTTATGTACATCTTCAAGTGAGACAGCCCGTTTGAGAAGTTTGGATTCAGAAAAATCATCAGACATGCCTTCGCTATTTTTACGTAATGATTTTATGGCTTTGTCAACTCGAGATTCCGTCTTTCCTTTATCTTTTAGAAACCTTGAATGTCTTTTTTCTTTCAAGTCCCCAAATAAATATTTTTCTAGTACAGATTGCGTTAAAGGCTTATCTACTGTGGGATCATAAGAGGGCAATGTGGAAGGAGGTTCTATAGGAACGGAAGTACTTCGACGATATTCGCGAAGCTCTTTAATGCGATCGTATGCATTGAGACTAGGGCCTCGCCTAGGTGTCATGAAGTCCTTTGTGAAATTACGTTTGAAGGCTATGTATTTATCGAATTCCGAGGTCTGAGAGGTGCCTGGAACGTAGACGCTTCTAGGTCGGACGTATCTGCCTGATTCATTCAACGATTTAGATCTGTTGATAGGGCTCTTAGGCCTTCCTGAAACATCATTTTGAATATGCAATCTGCCATTCTCAATTTCACGATCTAATTCTTCAAGATATCGTTTTACTATGTCCATTCGTGTTGACCCATTACGCTCTACATTAGATGTTTTATTATCTATAGGCTGGGTAGAAGGTTGTC
Source organism: Rhodnius prolixus (assembly GCF_049639745.1). Taxonomy (NCBI): domain Eukaryota; kingdom Metazoa; phylum Arthropoda; class Insecta; order Hemiptera; family Reduviidae; genus Rhodnius; species Rhodnius prolixus. The sequence continues at coordinate 23,430,875 of NW_027411592.1, forward strand.
CATTAGTGTGTAACTGCTGCTGCTGTAATTGGTGCTGGGGTAATGACAATTCGCCAAGAGTACGCGACACTTTGCGACGCCCAGGTGGAGGTAGGTCGCTTCTATCCTGTCGATCGTCATCATGGCGTGAAATCATCCTTCTCACCGCTAAACCTGTTTAGCCAAAAAAAATACATTAGAGATTATTTTGTTTCTACTATGCAGGAGCTATCAGTAGAGCTCGCAAATCCTAGATATTTTAATCAGAGAAACGATTTACCTTTACCAATCTTGCCTTTTCTAATGTGGTAAGATTCATTTGTATCTTTGGTTTTATTTAAAAAATAAAATAATTCAGAAATTTTTAAGTATATTTAAGTTTTATAAAATACGAATGCAAGCTTTTAAACAAAATAAAAAAAAAACGTAATGCCTAAATTTAACATAGTTCTCTTAACATTTCAATATACAAAAAAATAATAATTATCTAATCATAACCCTACAACAATCCGTCCAAGGCTGCAGTCGATGCATTAAAAAAAAGTCTAAAAGCGGCCACAAAAATAAAAAATTGATTCATATGTTTTTTTCACTACGGTATAAATAGAATATAAAACAAAAGATCAGGAAGAATAAAATTTGTACAATTTTACTATATTTTAAAAATTGTTGATTTTTCCAACTGAACCTTTAAAATAACGAAAAGATACATTTGTCTCATCTATCTGTTTATTTCTTTTTCTCAATGATACGTGAACTAAAATTTAGGGAAAATATGTCTAAAGTACATTCAATTTCTACACTCAACAAATTAATTTCTTATTTATAACTGTAAAGTAAAACTCCTCTGGTATCTTTTCATCAAAAGAGTTAACAGAGGGCGGAGAGAACCACGTATTACTTTTACAAAGGTGAAACACAGGAAATCCGATAAAAAGCTATTTGCTCAAACAATAAAATTACGTATAATTGAGTTAGAGAAGAAAAAGCGATTAGCAAAGGATACTTCTATTATACATAAAATAAAATAAAAAAACTCAAAATAAATTAAATTAAAAAAAAAGTTACCTAAAATCGGTGTGGTATTAGTTGTATTGAGAAGACTCAACAACCATTGGAACATGCACTGTAACACGGGCTGCAACACACGACATCAACACATCAACAATACTAGGCTACTTTGACAATTGGAAACCATTCAGTCATATATTTCTTTTATCTGCGAGGCTAACAAACCGTGAACCAGTTCTGGCATCGATATTACTCTTAAAGGTTATACTGCCCTATCACCAATATAAATGTTAATATAAATACTGCGTAAAATGTACTATAAGACAATCAATTTTCTTCAAATTAGGGTTTTTAGTTTCGTATTTATTCCTTAGGAATACTTGAGTTCATACATTTTTCTGAAATTTCACTCTAGAGAGGAGCTCAAATAAACCACTCGACTAGAGGCGCCTTTAACGAATATTTCTGGACAATTATATCAATTAATAGTTGCAGAACTCACGGACACAATAAGTGATGCAAATTAAAACAAAATCGAAGGTGCCATTTTCTATAAAAACGTTACTAACAGAAAAATCAATTTAATTAAGGCGAGACGCGTCATTAACTATAGTCATTGGTACCGAGGTCCTCCTCCTTCAGTCAGAACCCTAAAGGTTAGAATACTATTAACGTACCTTTAAAAAGAAAGACTGAATGGTCCAATTGTTTTATTTATTTCATTTTTTTAAATTTTTTGTTTTTTAATGCGTATGTAGTCACTTCAATTAAATGGTAATTTAAAAAAATTAAAACATATTGCAGCATTGTAGGCAAAATGAATGTACTAGTTCAAATCAATTATGAAAGACAACAGTTAAGCAAGTATGTGTTTAATATGCTTAACTAAAATTCCTTAATGAAGTAATTAAAATGGAAATATTAATAAAATTTGTAGAAAAATATATGCTTTCCACGTTCTTATGACAACATATGATTTTGCCATTACCATTCTTATGACCTTTATTACGGAAAGAAGATTTTAAGGAACGATTGGTCTTTCTCGTAATTAGAAAATAAAATCCAATTAAAGGAAAGAAAATATTTTATAAACTACTCAGTGATTAGCTACAAATGGAGCTTGTATTTCTACTGATTTTCTTGAACCATATATATAATTTGTATCAGAAGAAATTAGAAAAATGCCAATCTTTATTATTAAAAATAATTAAAACTATTTCTTTTAACTATAAAAAAAGCTTTCATATAGCTAAAAGACAATAAACTTTGCAGCCATTTAGTCACTGAGCAATTAAAGTTAAAAGAGAGGCAAAAATAAATAAACAACGAGAGAGAAAAAAGGCCGATGGTAGCGAACACGGCATGCTGGCTGAGGTAATGGAAAGTTCATGCAAAGGAAAAAAGAGAGGAAATAAGATTGCTAAGCTCACCTCTTGGCAAAGTTGATGATGAAGCAGATGAACTGGAATCTTTCTTCGCACGCCAAGGTGTAGGATCATCATGAGTGAAAGATTTGGTTTCCATTAATCTACGGCTAAACAAACGTGAGAATTATTTAAAAAAGGAGCCAATGAACTTTATGAATAACATTATAAAAATTGAAATATGAAAAATTTTACAAATTAAAGCACTAGAATTAATAAATTAAAACTTTATTTCTTTCTTTAATCTCTGAGTTGTAAATCATATTACTAAGTAGAAGAGACTACTAATTTATGTACAAGAAATCAATAATAACTTGATACTGGAAACTTCATTTATAACTCAAAGATGAAACATTTACTTTATTAAAGAAAGATTATCAAATTATACAAAGAAGTTGTGAATCGGATAAACATCTCACCTTGGAGAGTCGAAAATTGGATGGTTAAACAACCGGGGAAAGGAAGGCCTCATTTCATCTGCGTTTAATTTGTGCGTCAGATTTCTCATCTAAACAGAACCAAATATTTGTATGAACGGCGTTAAGTATAAATAAAACAGTATCTACCTACTCAATTTGCAGAAAAAAAATTATTAATCTTAGCATCAAATAACAATTACCAACACAATCAGAAAAGGAAGATTACCTTGAACTTAACATCCGTTTACCTAAGGCTAAATTGATACACAAGCAATGCAAAATACAAATTAGCCTTGAAGTCTTGCACGAGTTGCAATATCTCATGACCAGATAACATACTTCCTTTTTTCACTCTGCAGACACCTGTTTCTAAATAAGTTACAGTCTTCAAACACTTAAAATTTCATTGGTCTACCCAAAGCCGATGGCACTTGGAGATCTTATTCTGAAGATACACCTCGGAGACTAAAAATTCGTGCCAGGTATACGACTGTTAACGACAACCGTTCTAGGAAATATGCCATCTAGCAAGCAGGTCAAAACCAGTTTTTTTCCATCGGTACGCTCAGGCCATTGTCATGATCCTCCAACCAAGCGCCGTCTGATTAACCTCATCAAGGCCTGACCGGCGTGTGACGATCACAACAAATACATCTCTATACTTTTCAGCAACTCTATTTCTTTTATCTGTGGATTAAATACTAACGGCCCCTCCCAACTTCGCTGGATGGCGCACAATCTTACAACGGATCTACTTCGCTATTATTATTTTATTAATGAACTGTGAGGTCGAACCTAATTTCTTCTAAAGCCTAGGTATTGTACTGAACATAATGTAACAGACTAAGATATAATGTAAATAATGAGTTCATCCTTAAAAATATTGAATGCCTATAGGATAACATTCAATAAAACAGTCACACTAAGTCCAGGATCTTTTGTAAACATTAAAAATAGGAACATTTCCATTACTATGAAAGAACAATGACATTAATATTGTTAATTGCAATAACTCACCCGATTAAATAGGGCTGAAAACAAATTTTCTGTAGTCAACATTTCAAAATTATCGTCATCTTCATCTGAAGATAGACTATCAGTTGCCTCCAATTGGTTATTATGCCGCCTGCGAGTGCTACGAAGCCCAAATCCACGAGCGGGTAGATCCTCTTCACTTTCCGATACAGAACTAAAATAATTAGTAATTTGTTAGCATAATTTTGAAAAGTATACTTGGAAAAGACATTAGAGGATCAAGAGAAAAAGTTTTCGTTGGGAAAACTGATTAGCTACGAAAAGTATAAGGAATGAAAGGTCTTTAAAATAAGATACGAGTATTTTTGTTCACGCCAGAGTTCCCTACTCTCTATAAAAGATTTTAACTAGGAGTCTGGCACGAATCAATACAAATATGAATGCAACTAAAAACCTGGGGTTTGGAAGTAATAAAAAAAAATCATAAATTACCTGGGAGTTTTAATGATTTAAGGCGCGTCGACATCTAAGGTTATTGGCGCCCGGAGCTTTTTTCAGTGCACTGCCGGCCTCCGGACAGGGTTTTTCTCGTTACAGACAACACTGTCCATCACCGGATAGTGAGCTGTAAGAAGCTCCTAGGAAGAGAAAATCTAAGAGTCAGCTGCTGGATTCGAACCCGGGACCTCCGCGTGGGAGTCCAGTATGCTAACCTCATAGCTAATCCCTTCCCTCCTGGGAGTTATTATTATTACTATTATTATTATTATTATTATTAAGGAAAGCAAAACAGGGAAGATTAGAGAGAACCAAATATTATCTATAGGGCAATGCTTACCTCCCTGCAGCACGTTATTTGGACGAGAGTTTGCAAAGCGAGTACCATATATTTTTCTATGCATTTCACAAATTTGGAAATTTAAGTGAACAATAGCAATGACTAACTTTCAATAGATGATCCGAAAGTCAGGCCTAGTTACCGGTACTATTATTTCAATAATTATTATTAATGTTCCAATTTTTGTAACATTTGGTATATGTAGTTAATTTTTCTTTTACATTTGTTAGTTCTAGGCACTACCCTATGAACCCATTTTTTTGATGAAGCGTTTTTACTATGACTACTAAGAGGACTTTTATTATTAATAATGACCTTTATTAAACAAACACTAACTTTTTAAAAATATAGGTTTCTTTAATTTTTAATTTATCTAAATGTTGTGCTAAAGGCTACTCTGGCGTCAAAAACCCTCAGAACAAGAAACTTTTTGAGACAACAGCTTCCATCCGCTAAACATAAAAATTAAAAATAAAATACCTTATTTTTGTAAGAGTTGACACACTCGGCGTAACAAATCCTCCGCCCTCTACAGCTATTGGTATAATAACTTCACGAGCACTTTTTCTAATAGGTTCAGTCACTGCCGTTGCAGAAGCAGCAGTTGTAGAAGCAGTTGCAGATATTGTACTGGAATCTGAATCTTGCCTGCTAACACTGTGAAAATAAAATTATAATAAATTAATTTACTGAATTCGCTTGTATTGTCTTTTAACCGTTTAAGATCGTTACTCTCGTACAGGAAATATTTTTCAACTTAGAGAACCAAACTTCACAAGAAATCACAAATTACCTTCCTGTAGATGAAGTTCTAGATTGTATTGAAGATTGTTTGGATAGTGGTGGTTTCTCCGAAGGTTCGTCCCTACCTTCAATGTGTATTGGAATAATATGCTCCCTTGGTGCACTGTCTTGTTTCACCAAAGATGGTCTGTGAAAATTATAATTAAATTGCAATTTCGGTAGCTTTGAAGGGCATAGTATTAAGACATTTGATTTATTACTAATTCTGATACGGTTATAGTCATAATTAATAATAATAAATAATTAATTTGTCAAGAATAATTAAATTTGGATATCTTTTCGTTTTTAGAAAAAAGATCTCTTTTGGCCATAGTAAAATAATAAAACAAACAGGATAGATAATTATTTAGTTTTATACACTATTCACGCACCCAATTTTTTCCAGTTTTCCATCACAAAACACTCTTAGTGTTTCAGTTTACTTAAAAAAGAAATACAGAGGGTACTTTCAGGAAAAAATAACAAAGAGATACCAGTAACTTTTTATAAAAGAAGGGAGAACTGATATCTTTAGCTTTTCATTAAATACTGCCCTTTATCCAAGAAAAAGAAACGTTTTTACAATCCAAATTCTATAAAAGCAAACAAAATCAACGAGGAAATTGGTAAGTTTGAAATAATTTAATAAAGGGAACAGTAGATAAAGGTTTTTTTTTGAAAATTAATATATATTTTGCGAAATATCGAAATGCAACAAATGGCACATTTTATTAATATAAATTTGTCAATTATTTTTATAAAAAATAAAAATACTAGACTAGACTTTGTATCACACAGGCGCCCGGAGCTTTTATCATGCCTCTGGGCAGTGCTCTCTCTCGTTAATGACACCACTATTCATCACCAAACTATGAGCTTTAAGAAGCTCCTACGAAAAAAAAAATCTAAGTGGGCCAGCTGCTGGATTCAAAGTCGTGATCTCCGCACAGGAATCCAATAATCAGCTAATCCCTTCCCTCGTATGGTGTTAATACAGAAAATAAAAAGAAAGAACTTAAAAATATAGAGAAATTCGTAGGTACAAAACTTCCTGTGTTAAAATTAATTAAGTAGAACAGGTCACTTACCTGGGAGGAGGAATTGGCGCTGGATAGATTATCTGAGATACTTTGGTGTTCGCAACCATATGCTCGGGTTCCACCCTTGGTGGCCTACCCAAAAATAAAGCAATTTAAAGCAAATAAGTACATTAGGAAGTAACATTTTAAAACGTTAAAAAAATCTATTATAATTTGTGTGTTCTTTACTTTTTCTTGTTTAGAATATTTTTCTAATCAGGCAAGTAAAACAAAAAAGAAAGTATCCTTTTAGAAAGAGGTTCTTGATGAATTTTAAAACTTAATAATACAATAAGATGAGTTGAACGTTCGAAATATACTTCCAAAATTCTTTTTTACTTTCTCTTACTCGTGGGAGAAGGAAAATACATTTTGCTAAATGTATATAATAATTTATCGCCGAAAATACAATACACTTGTGAGGTCCCCAGAATACAAAAAGGTAGTTTCAATAAATTGGGCTGGATCTGTCTGAATGTTTGCATTTATTTCCCTAACCTCTATAAGTTTATGAGATTGAAGTTAAGTGGCAAGTTAAGGGCATGTGTGTGAAATCAAGTCCATAGCTAAGTCAGAAAAAGTAAAACTTTTTTGAAGTTGACGGGCAGAGTTGATTGACAGATCAATTTCTGTAATTTCAATTCTTAGAAATTACAAAATAAAAGCAGCTTTGATAATTTTGCTGTTTTTTGTGTTAACAAACTAGTTTTCAAACAGCCTTATTTTATAAAATGCTCTCATTAAACTTTAGATATACATACGTAGGTCTAGATAATTTTCTCCGAGGGAGCGTTGATGCCTTCTTCTCATTTAATTCACTTTCAGAAATTGCATGTGATATGACCTAAGGCATAAGGATATTTTTTTTTTACTAACAGAAAAAAATAATAATAATAAGTAAAAGAATAGCAGTAAAAATAAGAACCTTTACAGCATTCTCTTTCTTTAGCTTTTGTTCCTTTTCTGCCTCTTTTACTTCGCTTTCTGCTAGTTTATTGACATTGACACTAGAAGCCAGAATATAATCTGACTTTTCTTCTTCAAGTTGAGTAGGAGGTTGATTTTCAACTATGGTCCCTTCTACATTTGCAACCTGCAAACAATTTTTATTTCAGATAACTTTTTAAATTTTTATAAATTTAAACTTTTAAATTTCTAAATTAAAAATGAAGACTGCAGACTGCAAAAACATATTTAGAGTATAAAAGCAAATATGTAAGAAATAATTAATAACCTTTTCTTCTGATTCCGTTTTGGTTTTTTGTTCTTTCTCAGTTTTTTCTGCCATTTTTAGTTCATTTTCAATTAATTTATTTACATTCACTGTTGATGCTAAGTTGAATTCAGATTTTTTCTCATTAGATGCAACAAGAGAAGATTTCCTTTCGAAAGCAGCCTTTGCATCAGATACCTTATACATGAAAATAAAAATAAAAAATGAACAAACAATTCTCAGAGAAATCAAGCGTAATAAGATTTTATAATTAAAAAATATATTTAATAAATTTTAAAATTATGCCCTATTTGGATTATTACTTTGCGCAAAGAAGAAGTAATAAAAAACAAAAACAAAATTTCTAACCATTTTTTCGAACATTATCACACGTTACGTTACTACATAATAGATCACGCTTCATTACACACAATAATCACGCTTTTTAGTTATAGAGAGGTATACATAAGAGCTCCTTGTTGCTAGAAACATCACTAAAAAAATTGACTTCTTTTCATTACTCAATTAATCATAAATTACTCTAAATATCATACAAGGCTGTAAATTCACAAAAAATAAAATGAAAAATATAATTTCACAGACAGTAACATATAATTTATTGTTTAAAAACTTAGTACTTCATGCTGATACTTAATTAAATGGAACATGGGCAGAACTATCACATACTGAAATAAAATCCAGACCACAATACAAATAAAACAGACTAACAAACATAATGAAATGACTAAATCCTTTGCGTCAACATACACCACGCCTCCAATTGGATTGCAAGATTACAATGAAAATAGAAACAAAACAATGCAAATTTCTACAATCTAAACATTACCTGACATCTGATTGAATGGTTATAACCAGGAAACCAAGTGTGAAAATTCTGTTGGTGCGGATCAATATTCAAAGTTAGGTCAAAATTTGAGGAAGATTCAATTCCTGAAGTATACTCTGGCAGAGTCCATTCAACCTTTGAGAAGGGGGAAACATTCATTAAAATTATTTGATATAAATTGTCAATATGTTATCCTGGTCTTAGTCTTGGATTTTATTCAATTTTCAATGAGAAATTTGCAGTAGATTAACCAACCGCCTTTTTCTTAAAAAAAAAAAAAAAGTAGCCTTTTACGCGGTCTTGGAAGATGGAAGAAAATTCCAAAGGGTCCAGAATAGAAGAAAATCTGGTCGTTATGGTGTAACTAACTAGAGCATCCCCTAAAAAATTACTAGAAAAAACACAAAACAAATTAGCAACGGAAAATATCATCTTTCTCAAGGAACGGCTTAAGAAAAAAAAAATAAATAATTGTGAATGGATTCCGGAACATGAAAAGGAAAAGAACGAAAATTCTACTTTAGTAGAAGTTAATTGAGCCAAGCATGAGATCCTGTTATTAAGTGAAAGTGAAAGACACATAATCGGCCAGAAGGAAGTAACCAGCTAATACTGAATAACAATAGCTTAAAAAAAAAGAAATGGTTTCTAGAAATGAAATTTATTTCATTTCAAATAACTATTACGTAATACTATCTTGGAAGTGGAAAGATAAGGAGGTAATAGTTAACTTTCTAACGCAGATTATAAACTGGATATTAGGATAACAGAAGTATACTCTCCTTTATTTTTGCAGCTTATTTTACACCAATTGTAGCTGTTTTTCTATTACTAACGGACATATTGGATAAAAATCACAGGCAAAAAAATGAAAAAATAGCATCTCAACGACTAATATGATTAGCTGAATCTTCAACGACTTTTAATCACAAACCTTCGCAAGAAAAATGATCTTAGTGTTGTTTCGTAAAAGCAGCCTAGCGTACTACCCTAGCGAGTTTTAAGAAAACTGCAATAATTTTGTTTACTTACTTTAACTCCAGGTATAAAGACTTTCTTCTGTACTGGTTTGTCTTGCGCTAGTGAAGGATTTTTGTTGAACATTTCTGCTGCTTCAAACACTCTAGACCGCCGACGAACTATTTCAGTCTTTGGCTCTTTTTCTTTAGGCGATGAAGGTAAATCCGTGGATTTCGTTTTTACTTCAGAAACTGATGAAGTTTCCGTGTCAAGCTTTGTTTCTAAAGGTTTTGGCTTTGTTACTTTTTCCTTAAGTTCTTTAACTGAATTTTCTTTCACGTCAGCATTATCGACTTCTTTATTGCTTGAAAGCATCTCTGGAACTGATTCATTAATCTCCTCTTTTACATCTTCTTTAGGCTCTTTTTTTTTAATCTTCTTTTCTTTGCTTTTAACTTCAGTAGTGACTTCTGAAGAAACTGATTCTGGAAGAGAAGTTACTTCTTCTTCTTTTTCAACCTTCACAGCTGCTTCTGTAGATGCATGCTGCTTGATTGCTTCTTTGTTTTCCTCAATAGTTGCAATTACTTCATTGGTCTCCTTAGACTCTACTTCTCCAGAAATTTTTTTAGCTTCTTCCAGAGTCTAAAAACACAAAAAATATAAGAAAAATCAATGCATCTTCCATATTCAAGAATATTTCGAAGGCTTGGTCTGCCTTGCAAAACAAAAGACTCTCTCAAAAACTGAACTGGGCTGTTATCCTGTTATGATGAAAAATGATCAAATTTTCAAATAATCTTTTGGCAGTAAAAAGTATATTGAGAGCATAAAATACAAAATTTTCTCAGGCCAAGTTCTAACTGTCCCGAATGATGCATGGTGATCTATCTGTGCTGAAAGTGCTAAAAAAAAATTATAAGTATAATAATAATGTGATAGGCACAGAATTTAGCAAAGAAATCAAATTCCAACCAAGATGGGGAATGACTATTGCAAGAGGAGAATACTGAGACTTCTCAGAAATCACCCTATGAGGCACTGTTTGAAGATTGACCAGAGAAAAAGCGCCACCAGAACAAAGCCAACAGATAAATCGCCCTGGAAGATATCACCTATTGATGACATCCAAAGTATCCACCTGAACGCTTAACGGAGTGGAATAAGAAGACTTTGAGAAATCTCTCGTAGCTTTTAGAGATCTTGGAAAAAAGGTATATTTTGCAAATATTCCTAATGAAAGAATTCACAAAATATGCTTATATGAAGAAAAGGTCTCTCTAAAATTATTATTATACTTCGATATATATTTTCTTTGCGAATGTAACATTTCATAAAAAATTCGAGCAATAGAACTTAACTTTTTAATTGAACCAATTATTATAGAATTTCAAAAGCAAAATTAATTTAGTTAAACAGAAAATAAGGTGCCACGGTAGCCGAGCGGTTAGAGGCGAGACCCGTAAAGCTAAGATGTACTGGGTTCTTATTCCCATTAGTCCAGGCCTTGGATTTTATTTAAATGTTTTCATATGAGAACTTTAAATTAAGTATGTGTGCTAGTCGTCTCTGTCCACGATACGTAATTGGTATTGAACGTAAGGCCCGCCTGAAAAAAATCTTCCTTTACTACATTTTTAAACAGAATATATTTTTTGAGTAGCTATAACTATTGAATTACTTATTATTCTGTCATCAAAGAAATCATATGAAATAACCTGGAAATAGGTTATACAAAATTCGTTGGGCAGCAGTAGTGGCAAGAAGCAAATCAATGTTAGTATTAAATTTTTACAAAACTACTTTAATATAAAACCTTTTCCATTTCCTCCTTTGTAGCAATTTCCTTTTCTTCAGACTTCTTTTTGGCTTTCACCGCTTTTTTCTTTGGCTTTTCATCATCACTTTCTTTCCTTCTAGATCTAGAACTTGACCTCTCTCGTTTTCTCTCTTTAGGTTTATCAACTTCTTGTTCGCGTTCTTCTGTAGAAACATATTATGATTATTTCAAGTGAAATATGCTCAGATAACATGATCAAAGATAATGATTTTTTTTATGATCGCTAAATAATAAATATAATAATGAAAAGACCAACGCAAATACAAGTTTACTAATGCTTCCATGCCTTCTTCGTTGTATATATTCTGGCATAAGCAGTAAATTTGTAGGTAAGTATAGTTTTAGTGAAGTGATAAGCTAACTGAATCTCTGAGTAAGATAACCGTAGCCGTATTGATTCAACTATTTCACTTATAAGGCAAAGATACCACAGGGATGCTAGTCCACAGTCTGGTTTCAATGGCCATTATCTTTTACTTTGACAACAAACTTTTATACACCTGAAGGTAAAGATGGTTGCACAGTAGCGGCTGGCAGTACAGTTGGAGGCAAAGGGACTGGTTGGAACACTGGCTGCTGTTGCATTGTTGAAAGACTACTCAAAGAATGAGATCTAGGAGGTTTTTCAACAGCTGCTGAGCCACACTCTTCAGACACCTTCAAATTAAAATAAATATTGCTTACAAACTATCCAATGAAACCAATAAGTTTGGAATATATTTTATTAAATAAATAATATAATTTAGTTTAAAAAAAAAACATTTAATAAGATTTATAATTCATTTGAAATTGAAACACGCTCACTTACAAGTTCTTCACTAACTTCCTGCGGAGCAAGAGCTAACAGCAAATCTAGCCTATTTGGTGCCTCGTTGGCTAACTCAGCAGCTAACAAATAACAAGAAGCTTTGCCTTCTTCAGCCAACCAAGGATGACGACATACTGCTGCTATATCTAAGCGGTCACTACCTTTAACGGTGAGGAGTCCAGCAATCAAATCACTCGCATCTAAACAGATTTTTTATTGAACATTTTAACCACTGGCAAAAACATTTATTATACTGACACTTAAAGTTAACAATTTAAAAATATTTCTCAAAATTGTTTAAAAACATAAAATAAAGAACAATGTACCGGTGATGGATGGACAGAGTTGTCTGTAACGAGAGAACACTAACATAAACTTGTAGGAGGCCAGTAGCGCTCTGAGAAAAAATATTCCGGGCGCCAAAAACGTCAGATGTTTACGCGTCTTCAAATAAAATTAAAAAAAGGGCCTACTAACAAGAGTTATTTTCTCAAATATTTTTTCAGAAATGTTTCTTAAAGAAACTAGTAAAGTAAGCAGTAGAAAAAATCCAAACAAATAACCTCATTAGTTTTCTTATGGTATTAATAAATAAAACTAAGTAATAATTATTATTGTAGTATTACTGTTAGAAACTTACAACTCTTAGAGCATCAAAACTATTCCTATAAATAAGAAAAGAGCCAAAAGTTCTAAATGGTTACAAGACTGACTTTTAATGCCAAACATTAAAACCCTCTGCAATTACCAATTTATACTGAATTCAACAATGCATTCAATAATAATGCGACAAATGAAATACCGGGACGGACCACACCCTGGCCTCTAAACTATAATAGCAATGAACAATGTTTTTTTTTTAAATAAAGCAGTGAATTCACCATTAATTTATACTCTAAACAGTGTTTTAAAATTTATAATTTGTAAATAATGTTGAACTTTTGGTATAATATTTTACTAAATACTAATCCGGTGTGAACACTCACTATTCAAATAATCTTGTTGTAATTCTCATTGGTTCTAATACATGGTATACTTAACAGGTTCAGAACTATTGGGTGAAAAAGGTGCCCCTTCTTGCCAGAACTTTCTTTTAATCATTTTCTCGTAAAGAGTTGTAAACAAAAGTGACAGTTCTTAGAAAAAACGAAATTTCAACCAGATTTATTTTATACTTCCGTACTGAATTGACTGTATACAAACTCAGAATTGCTGCAATATATTTTAATTCTGCTAAACAGTAAAATGAAATGGCAAAAATGCAAGAAGTCTAAAAGAAGAGTTAGGGTAACATTTAACTGAAGTTATTTTAGAGAAAATAATGGAAAAATAATTTTTTTAGAAATCTAGAAAATTCTAACATTTTGTCACGCCAAAAACATAATATAATGCTCGAAATTTTTGGAATAAATTTTAGCCCGATTTAATATTATAAGGGTAAAACACCGTTTTCAAAATTAATAATAATAATAATTTCACATCTGCCACATTACTACCCTAGTAGTTTACTATAAATTTTTAAGAATATCATAGGTATATAAGGTAATTTTTAAAAAACTATTTAAAAAATGATTCGTCACGTGGTTAGCTGATTTTATCGAAAACCTTACAGTCGCGTCTCCTGTTGACACCTAGTCGAATTATCCAGTTTGAACTTTTAATTTTTCATTATTTAATTATGCGTTGCCCAACATACATTCACGGACAATGATTGGGGTGGGCAAATGAGGAGGAGAAAGATAGAATAATTAGATAGAGATAGATTTAGCATAGTTTGTGTTCTTCAATACAGTGCATTTACGGCACAAGCTTAAAAGTAATTGTCACTAATATCAATCCTTGATTCACTAACGAATTCAAACTTCTTAATCGACTCACTCTTACCGATTCTAATCCATCCTTAACCGAGCTAAAAGTGGTATCATAACGGAAACTCAATTAATGTTACCAAGGAAACGCAATAAATTTATATTGGTACTGGTTTATCAACAATCTATAGGATATGTGAGATCCAGCTTGTTGTTTCAATAAATTAAAATAAATTTAAATTTGTCTTTTTAGAAACAGATGTTCAGAATGATAAATGATCTGTTAAAATTGTCAATTTCCAACTTTAGATACTCATGCGGTTTCTTCAATCTGCAGTAATGCACAGCAACAGTTTTTCTTTAAAAAAAACAAAAAAAAAACGGAAGTATCATATAACGGAAATATAATCGCATTAATTGTAATTTTTTATTTTGAATTAATTTCTAATTTCACAAACTTGCCCCATTACAATTTTGTTTATGAAAATTACAACTCAATTCTTAAGGTTATAGGTATGTAAATAATTAAAATACATGCCAGAAAACTTATAAAAATTCAGTAACTATTGATGTTTTTAAAATTTATATTTTAATTAAACCGTCACCAACTAATAATTTCTGATATTATGAAAGAAAATTCAAGCCCGAGGGTTAATACAAAGCTATTTGTTTCTAAAATAATCCAACCAGGTTGGTTTTGGAAATTAGGCAATGATTTTTTTTTTTTTTTAACTAACAGTTGAGCTATAGTCATTTGCTAAGCAATTATTTGAAATAATATTTATTTTTATTTTCTTTCATTCTTTCTAAGAGAAAGTATCGCGATATTACAGCTTGGAATTTTTACTGGGAATATCCGTGCTGAGATCACTAGCTATAAAAGTACTTTTTATAAATTGGTGTGTGTGAGTGTATTAGTGTCAGCACAACCGAAAATTTGAAAAAGCGGGATGATCAAATTTGATATTTCGACTAAGTGCTACCAAAAAAAAAAAACCGGCAATTAGCTTTTGGACAAAATCAGCAAACCAGTAGAGCCACTTTACTCGATCGACGTTTTAGATTTTACTCCTAGAGAATTAATTTCTGTTCCAATTTCAGTATTCGACTTCTAAACATTCATTAGATGGTACCTTCCCAGGAAGTTGTGTGATTGATGTAGCTGTGGGGTTGATGAGCAATTGTAGCAAGTAGACGTCGTGTGTGTGTGTTCTACACCAGATATGATTTAATTTTTTTTTTTGTTAAATTTTTTAAACACTGCAAAAAGAGATTTTTTGGTGTGCTAAACAATAAATAATAATTTCTGTCAAGTGTTTCGTTTAAAACAGATGAATTTATACTTTTAATAATAAGTTGGTAATAGAAGAATTAACACTTACTTGAAGGTGTTTTAGGTTCAAAGTATTCACCTGCAGAAATTTGTCTAACCAGTCTTTTGAAATTTGAACCGTCAAACGGCATCGCTCCATAAACTAAAGTATACAACAAGACACCTAATGACCTGTGAATATGAAAAAAAAAAAAAAAATCAAATTTAATGTATTCAATCATTTTATGGACTTATTTCCATAGATTATATCTGTCATATCTTCAATACTAAATTTTTTAATCAGTCTCTCATTTCATTTAATGGCGTGATTTATAGTTTTGAATTTTCAAAATTTTAAATGAGGAATAATTTTTAAGAAAGCAAATTACGTTGAGCAAAATCAAAGAAAACTCGCTAGCATTGGGTATCTAATCACCAACTCATAAATTAGTTCACTTGACTTTCAAAAACTAGTTGAGAAATGATTTCTTTCGTAATAAAGTTGTGATATACAGTTCTTGATCCTGAGACAGGACCTTAGTACTGTTTGAGTTAGCAGGTTCAGAATGGTTTCCACTGTATTCATTTTCCTCAAGCACTTGAACCTCCCTCACATTCAGCAACGCTCTACAACTAAAGTCCAGCAACAATTTCTCTAAGTACTTAACAATTCCATTCTTTCTTCCACAAAATTAGCATAGTTTAACACTTTCTTAAACAGTACCTATTAAGGCAAGATTTAAAGTCAGCATTAGATTTACCCCTTTGTCATGTAAAATATCAACACCTTAAATAATATTAATCAGAGGGTGGCCTTATAGAAGGTACTTTTAAATGATAATCATAATTGTGTAAAACTGCAAGCACTAACCAGCAATCTACTTCTGGACCACGATAAGGTACACCCTTCACTATTTCTGGTGAAGCGTATAAAGGACTTCCACAAAATGTACTAAGCAGCCTATTCGAATCGAAAACATTTGACAGTCCAAAGTCTGCAATCTGAAATTATGTTTCAATTAACATTATAATAAAAATAAAATAAGTTATAATCTAATTAATTTCTTTCAGTCTGTCGCTCAAGCAATTAAAGAAAAGTTTGGTGTGGAACACTGTCTAAGTTTTTCTCTTTTTTAATTACAAATCTAATTGGCGATTTCTTGCCACAAAAACTGTGCTGATGTTATGTGTTACACGGGCTTCTCTTTTATAAGTATTATTTTAGAGGCGCCTAAGACTATAGTACGCCCCCACCCAAAAAGTAATATTAAAGTAAATAATAAAAGAAAATAATACCTTGGCATTACCCTTTTCATCCAACAAAATATTTTCTAATTTTAAGTCCCTATGACAAATTTGATGCTGAAATATAAAACAAAGTTCACTGAATATATAAATTAAGATGAAAATGAAGTGACTTATTGATAGATAAAGAGTAAAAATTGGCTGGTACTTACTTTATGGCAATAATAAACTGCCATTGCAATTTGTCTAAAAATCCTTCTAGCTTCGCCTTCTTCCAATACTTTTTGTTTACTAAGGTAATCGTATAATTCCCCGCCAGCGGCGTATTCCATAACTAAGACCATTTTGTCTCTATTCTCAAATACTGGAACATAAGTTTAATTATTCAAAAAAATATATCTTGATAACTATGTGATACTGACTTAAAGTTAATAAACAACTTTTAATTTTTAATGATTTAATAATTTTAATCAATATATCACAATCCGCTTAAAAAGGTAAACTATAAAAAATTAGTGCATAGGCAGTTTCGTCATTAAAAAATATTATTTGTTCATATTTAAAAACAATGACAAGTGTCTGATCTTGACGCACCTAAAATATTTATAAAAATATATAAGTCGCCAAACACAGCGTCAACAGTGTAAGATTAAAGGGTCTCAAAAAAACTGGTATTACCTTGGGCATATCCATGCTTTTGCAATGAAGACGAAGGATCTTTGAAGTGGGGGTAATTTAGTGGGATAATTGTTTAAACCTGTCTTTGATAATTTTGAAGAGGTACTGAAAGTGATGGGTGTGAACACTGATTGTGAGAAGTGATGAGTAATGTTTCCGATGGAGCCCATGTGGCCTAGGTCCTAGACATTAGGGCACCCTCCTTAAAATAACTAAAATAACCGCCTAATAACTTTTAACGTACCTTCATAAATGTGTATGATATAAGGATGCCGCAAAGATGACATAATTTGAATTTCCCGCCGTATCCTTATAAGGTCTGCTTCAGTCTCTATTTTACATTTTTTAATGGTTTTAATTGCAACCTAAAATTAATAAATTATTTTATTTTGTTATTTTCAAGGATAATTGGTTTCAATGTAAAGCCGAGTAATCTATTTTACAGATTTAAAGATTACTAGAAACGTACTTCTTGTCCAGTTTCCTTGTTAATACCTAGTTGGACTTTCCCATATGTTCCTTGGCCGAGTTTAGCTACTGTCTCAAACCT
The DNA here is from genome assembly GCF_049639745.1 of Rhodnius prolixus. Taxonomy (NCBI): domain Eukaryota; kingdom Metazoa; phylum Arthropoda; class Insecta; order Hemiptera; family Reduviidae; genus Rhodnius; species Rhodnius prolixus. The sequence continues at coordinate 23,448,644 of NW_027411592.1, forward strand.
GAAAATTAAATATTTTATTAATACATTTTTTTTAAAAAAAAGGCTCCAACTATATTTATAGGTTAATTTCAGTATGTACTTATTCCAATAAATTTCAAAAGCTTTAGCAACTAATATGGACTCAAATTTCTTAGAAAAGATTTTAAATTGATTTATTTTGTCCACTATTATAAACTAAAGGAAAATTTTGAAAAAGCAGAACCATTTTGAGTATATCAAACACTTACAAAGTAAAACATCAATAAGGCCGTATGGCAAGAAAATTGAATACAATTAAATACAAAAGTTAAAAAATATTAAGGAACATTAAGTTAGGCTATACAATGTATAAGTTACAAATGATTATCATTTCAAATCATCACTGTACATCTGAAAACTACAGAATATAAAATATTTATGAAAACAAAAAAGGTCAACGATTTTCTTAATTGTTTTTTAAAAATCTCTTAAGTTTCGCCCAAAATGATAACTACAATTTTTTCGGGATCTAAATCAGTAGATTCGCAAATTTAAGAAGTTAGCATAAAAAGGTTAATATTTTAATATCATTACAGAAGGAACCTTAGTTCAAGAGAATAAAAAATAATTTTCATGCAGCATTTTTAGAGAGTCCATTTATAGACCTTGTTGCACATTATTTATCAATTAAAAATTAAAGGAATGGGTCATTTCATGTTTGGTATTGTCTTCCGCAAACTTGCTTAAGACAAGCTTCTCTTCACGATTTTTATTTAATTATATAAATTTCAGACACTAAAATATAATACGAAACCTCTGTTTAAGTTTCCGCCTATGATTGTGAAGAGTAACTCCGCCAGTGCTCTCCAGGCCCCCCATTATGTTGTTTATTGAAGATTCTGGTACCACCATTGTTATTCAGATCACTAAAACAGTATTTCCCATCAAATTAAAAAAGTAACAATCCACTTAAAAACAAGAAATGTTCATATTTAGATTCACCACGCATTTATGTCTTCGTTGAATTAGCACATAAACAAAATCTATTGAACAGTAACATTTTAGAAAAAAACCAATAAAAACAAAATATGATACTATAAGAAAATGACGAACATAGCGAATTAGGCTGGCCCTTGCCACACAACCCACACTCTTTGAGAGCTATTTTTATCACAGAAGTAATACTTCCTTCCACATCCAAGATTATTTATACAATGTCCTTTTAAAATGTAAACCTCTTCATTATGCAAATCATTACTACAAGTTCCAAAGAGCAGAATTAATTTCGCTTCATCATAAATAAAATTCCAATTATAGAAACGAGCATCAAAATAAAATATATATTTGTTACACTTACATTAACTATATCAATCCCAAAACAAAGTATTAAATGTTCACGTAAAACATGACTATGAGACGAGACAAAACTACAAACACTTAAGCACCATTACACAACAATATAATCCAGATCATTTGGTAAAATATGTGTGACAGCTAAGAAAAGTAAGCTAATTAAAAAATAAATAAAAAATAAGTGGAAGACTATCATTCATAACTGACGTAACGTTGACTTCACAAAAGAAGCAGTGATGTAATAATAAATTGTGAACAATATTTTATTGCTTGAATTGATCAAAATCAAGTATTTATTTTTATTCAATATTGGAAAAAGCAGTTATCTGTATTCAAAATATTGATAGACCGCTTGAATTCAAACTCAAACATTTCCCAGCAAGTAATTTTGGACAACACTGAGTTAGTAGCTAAAAATGAATAGAATGCCGAAAATATCGTAATTGCGTAATTATAATAAATCTAGACATTTGTAGTGCTAACTGCTAAGAAAGCGCCTCGTAAACAAATAATGTCATTACAACACCTGCTTCTGATATTTCTATTAATTCTGTAGCTGCTGAAAGAGTTGTTGGAATCTTGGAATCGCAACATATTTTCTACTTTAAATTTTCACAGGAAGTTTTTTTCTTGAAGGGTATGCTGTATGACATCTTGATGAGCTCCAAGAAGTAGGATTTTTGCATTTCCTTCTAATCAGGATTACAAAAACGATCTTAGCGGAAGCCTACAAGGGTACTTACTTGTAGGTATATTCCTCCAATTTAATAAAACATGGTGGAAAAATCAGTTCTATTCACACAATAACACTGTAACTTACAAGAAAAAGTAGTGCTTCAGATTTTATGCATTAGCTTGACACACATTATGTTAAGATTAAGACCTACCTGGGCTACTTTAGATCGAGACCAAAAGCAAAATAAAATTAGTTATGACAATAGAATTTAGAAAACAATCTGTTTTAAAGAAATTTGTGGAACAGATCATGGAGAGTTGCGAATCAGAAAAAATCTTATGTTTCATTTCGATCCTGACTTTTGCACCATTTAATGAGAACACCCTGAAGTTATTACAATTGAGATTTTCTACTCCAATTAGATTTAATTCTAGCTTACTGTCTTCAGTGTGTATATATTCATCCTTACTACACACCAAATTAATTTTTACCTAAGTTAAAAATGACCGAGGTTGTATGATAGGATTGTAGCGGCTAACAGATGCTACTTTGGGCTTCGGAAGCATCTGGGAAGTCACCTGCTATCAAAGCAGACGAAACTGCGATTATACAACACCCTGATCCGCCCAGTCTTAACATAGAGCTCTGAAACTTGGGCGACTTCTAAAACAGATGAGAGAGGCCTTCTAGTTTTCGAAAGGAAAATTCTGCGGCGAATTTTCGGCCAAGTACGCTTGGAACAAGAATTGAGGTTTTGGACGAATCAGGAGCTGTATTTGTTGTTTAAAGAAGTAGATGTGGTCATATTTATGAAATTGGCTAGACTTCAGTGGGCTGGACATGTGGTTATGGTTTGGGACGAGGACATCCCAAATAAGGTGATTAATTAGCACCTCCATGGTGCCAGGAGAATTGGGAGGCCAAAGCTGCGCTGGACGGACTGGAGAGTGGCAGGAAAGAGCAGGACTGACTGGCAGAAACTGGTTGAGGAGGCCAAGACTCAGCTATGAGTTGTAGCGCCGCTGGATGATGATGTATGACAGGATATATTTGCCTTTCTTTTTCATTTCTTATTCATGCCATAAGTTAAACCAATAAATCTCACTTGTTAGCAATTAATCTTAGCACTATGAAGAATCTAGAAACAACAAGAATGTCTCAACACGAAAGATCTGGGTGTTATCAAAGAATAGTTGATTATTTACCTATGAGTATCCTTGCGTTGCTATGTTTCTAACGTATTTCATCTATAAATTTCTAATGTAATTGCTGTTTCAACACTTACGGATCGAACTATAATTCAATAATTAGTTACTACTATAGTCACTGACAGTGTCTTTATATTTGGATTTGAACCATTTGATTCATTAGATCTACATATCTGTAGTAAACATTCCTAAAACTATTTGACTGAAATAGCTCTTACCTGATAAAGGCGACTACTCTACTCTACTCACGTCAAGAAGGTAACTGCCAAGTTTTTTAAACAATAAGTGTAACACTCATATTTACGGGGAGAAATCCAACCGCATCCTCCACGTGGTCTCTCTCTATGGGAAACGCTCTACAGAGAAGGCTAACAGAGGCAATGGGATAGACAGTGCTTCAAATGTAAGAGAAAGGAGTCTGTCTAGGCTAGGCAACTCTGAACATAAAACAGACCCTTTAGGGATGAAAGTAGATGGGCCAACAACCCTTCTCTGTAAAATGAACCAAAAAGAAACAGCCGGATGGATTTAACAGGAAAAGACTGATGGTAAGAAACTTTCCTACGCAAGGAAAGTGTATCTCATTTTTTTAACTAAGTTCAAGTTCGCAAGCCATAGCCTTACAAGCTTTTGGATAGAAATAATAAACAAGTCAGTTTCTACTGAATTCAGGAGTCGCTGGAAAGATTCTCACATTATTTGGATCAACTTAGATTTGCTTTAAAGTTATTGGTCTCTAGAAGGTGCACAAGTGAATATATGAGGGCAGTAACAATGCACCATCTATTGCATATTTCTTTCAACAGTTATTAGTCTAATTATGGGAATTTACTGAAAGTTAAGAGTCATTGTTTTTGTTGAGATACTTGTACCCATTTTTGAAATATATAATTGCATAATATTTAAATACTCATTTTTAAATGTCCCACTTATATCTCGTGCAATTCTAAAGGTACACTTTCGAAAAATTAATATATAGGCTTCCAAAAAGTAAAAACGCGGTCTTATTGGTAGCAATTTTGTAAATATATTTTTATATAGCATTTCTTTTCTTACTTTATGTCATTTATTTATTAAAAATAAATGTATTTTTAAAAGATACATTCATTTGAAATTAAATACAAATATTTAGGTTTAAATAAACAAAAGAACGTTTTTTCCTTTATTACATTCCTTAATATATACAGTATAAACAGAAAAGAGATTATGCAATATGAGATAAAGCTCACTATACATCATTAATATTTTACAAGTTCTTAACGTCTTTTAAGAATTTTAAAACTAATAATTCTCGTAACTCTTGAGAGTTTTACAATACATAAGTAGGCATGGATAATTTTTCAGGTCCCTGTCTACAAATATCGAACATTCATCCTAAACTAAAGCTACCAACAATTATTTGAGCCGTCTAATGTGGTCCCAACCGACTGTCAAAAAATTGAAACATCAAAGGAGGTACTACACTACTTCAATTCTCACAAAAACTAAGTGTGGAATGTTCGAGTACGAGACAAACATTCCAGAAAGTTATGCCCATTTTTTCTTCTTTCTTTTAACCATGATATGAAACATTTTTTAACACAGAATACAGATAAGAATGCAGATTTTTTTAAAAAAAAAGACGTTATATTTTAAATAAATTAACAGGAGTGCTTAAATTTAAAATAAAATTTGAGTATTATTAAAACAAATAAATCCCCTCGACATTAAAAAAAAATTGTTTAAATCTGCAGAAACCATGAGGGGAAAAAATAATAGCTGGGAACACAAATTGTGCAAAAAAGAAATGTGCGCAGATCTACAGATAAGCGCAATGACCCAAATTTTACAGGCAAGTGCTAGGTTCTATGTAGGCACTGAAGTTCTCCGCAGCGTTTCTTTCTTTTCAGCGGGTTTTTTCTCTTGTTTTTTTAATTCAGTTTCACGTTGCAATTCCAGCCAAGTATCACCTAGAGCTTTAGCAAAGTGGTCATCCACTGAAAATAAACAAAAAAAAGAATGATAAACATAAGTTTTTAATTATTTATAGATAGCAGATTTATCTTTGGGTTGATTTACTTGACTAAGAAAACGCTGATATCATAACCCTGGTTTAACTTATATCAATGACTAATTGGAGATAAACGCTGGAGTTAAGGAAAGAGCTTCAATCAAACAAAGCACAAGGGCCATCAAAAATAGTTAATCATCACTGATTTTCTTTATAGGTTTAATAAACTCTCCGAAAATCTCTAAACACCATTAGGTATTTAGAAGGGATTAGTCTTTTTTCCAATTTGGTTTGAAGTTACATATCTAATGCAATCAGTGTAGAAAACCACCAGATGATAAGGTCCTTCCGTTGAGAGATTTTCCGTTGCTAGGTTACTTTCGGGCCACATTGGAGCACACCAGCATTACCTTTGAGCGAATTTTCGATTTAAGTTAGAATGTTTAGACATAGAGAGGAGGACTGTTCTAGATATCACTTTTGTGGGTTTAGAGGAACTTAAAACGTCATTTCCTGGAAAAGATAAATTTGGTAAAATAAAGTAATTTGGTAGATAAAAGTAAAAGGAAAATTTGAACGTTTGCATTACTTCCGCTTTCCAGTACTAAGAATGTTTAACGACGATTTAGCACTTTAAAGTCCAAAGAGCCTCTTTTAAACCCCTATAGATTAAACGTTAGAGTTAACATGACCGTTTTTGTTTTTTCTGTAAACTATCAATCTTGATATAATGAAATTATTTCTGACATAGGTAAATGTCCAGGCAACATTTATTTTTTGTTTTTCCTCCTCCTCTCTTAGAATATTATTGTTCAAATAGCAAAGATAAAGCGTTTACTAAAGTGAAAGGGTAAACTTATACAAATCAAGACTGACTAACCTGACAGAGACGAAGAATCTGTTTTTTCCAGATTATTTGTGGTATTTCCATCTTCTTCTGCAGAGTCGCTTAGGTAATCTTTACCTAAAGATCTCCTAAAATGTTCATCTATCATTGGATCGCAAACACCACCACCTAAAATAGGACTCTCTAAAAAAAAAAGGATGAAATAAAAAAATAAAATTTAGTTTTCAATTGCAGTGGATAGGAGAGGCTAAGATCCACTGGCAAGAGTAGTGAAGAACTATTTTAGGAACGTTGGATTGGGATATCGTATAAAGTTTCTCAACATTTAAATCAACAGGAGGGTGCTTAAATTACGAGTATTCGGTCTGTTCCAGAATCGTGGAAAGTAAGCATGGAGTTTATTTAAAATCTTAAGGTTTGCTAATCCCCGATCTTGAAGATTGATTTTTTTTCTTCAAGACATTTCAATGTAAAAAAGCAAACGCTTCATCATAAACAATGGGCACACCTTCAAGCAATTGAGTGGTAGTCCTACTTTCCTAGGTCGGAATAATCCTGAAGAAGTTGTTTCAGTAATTGCAGTTTCTAATAATTAATTCAGTTTTACTTTTATGAATTGATTGATTCATATCTCTAGGTGTCATTGCAACCGTTACAAATAAGAAGGAAATAGATCTAGGAACTAGCCTGAAGTGATCTTATGCATTGCCTAAAATTTCAGATTTAATGCAATATTTACCGGTTTTTCATAGAAGAATGGCCTTTTTTTGCAAGTCCTAGTAAGACCCTGATTGTTACATATGTATTCATGGAGGAAAAATCATGGCTTACTTAAAACTTCTGTTAAGGAAGGTAATTCCTATAAAATATTTGTATAACTGGAGATAAAAGCTGGGATTCACTCCAAAAATTATACTCTGAAACTATTCTGCAGTGATCAAACCTAGATTATTGTACCGAGGGTTGGTGAAGCTGTATGAGCAAGAGAATTCCCAACTTTGGGTAGCTAGATAAGGGATATAGTCTGTACTAAATGTTATACGAATTATCAACACTAGTTATAAAATTATCTCAGTGTTGCATGAATAGTACTTCTGATACGAGTACATTTGACGATGTCTCCTGGGGAATGTAACAAATTTTTCAAGGCTGCAGTTTGAGCTATTGACGCTACATTAAGAGGATAGTAAACTCAACTTTGAAAAGGATTTGCACTAACTAGGGTGATCACAAAAGCTGCGCTTAAGGCACTAGAAATAATTGTTTTCTCCTATTTGGGAAGCTTGAATTTCTAGAAATTCACATGAATTTTGTTCAAGGCTTTACAAGTTTGGGAATTTGGTAGGATTTCGAGAGTTGAAGAGATAATAGATTAACCAAATTAGGTTCTGTCCTACGCATTATTACTCAGTACGTTTTATCTAGTCTCACAGTATTTATTTATTTATTTTTGGTGAGTATATTTGGGAAGTTTAACAAATGAAAGAGAAAGCGAGACATTTTTTAAATAAAAGAAATTTTCAATCTTAAACTATTCACCTGTTCTATTGTTAGTAGATGGACACACGACCAAGGAATTTCTTGCCTGCTTCTGAATAGCAATGGTCTGTGAGTAAGAAGGTGGGGAACCCCTCAGTTTCCTTGTCGATAAATCGATGGGTTCTCTATAACAAATGTAAAAAATGTCATGATGAATATAAATAATTAGTGTAAATACATTTTTAAGAGAATAAATTAATGATCAAAGACTAAATATAAACTAAAACTTCAACGGGGATTGTAATAAGTTTAACATTCTAAAAAATGAACATTTTAAATAAAAATCACAGTAGTATAAAAAGTTATAGGCTTTGAAAAGAAGAACACATTAGTCACATTTTTAAAAATTTCAACAAGCCTTTGATAAAGTTTGGCATCATGCCTTAATTTAAAAAATGACAAAAAGCAGTATTCCCATTGTGATATGTATCTCTTCGGAATAATTTGATCATATCTAACCGAAAAGTTAAGAGCCCATTTTTAGAACCGCATTGGAGGTATGTATATTCTAAACTACCTTATTTATGATTAACCTTATCTCTCGCGTATTTCAACAGACTTCACTTTTCTGTTTGTTGAGGTTACAGTAGTATGCAAGCAGCACAGTGATACAAGCTAGTGAGTCTTTTTAAGAGTTTTTAGAAACTGCTCCTTACTTGGTTACAAGGTAATGGAATAATCAGGTTAAGACCCAATTATTCATCTAAAATGATCCACCAAAGATATCTCGGCTTTTTTTTTTACAAGTAAACTACACCTCGATACATAAAAGGGTATAACATTCTTATTTCTTAAACTTTTCAATGATATACTTTACCCTATTTTAGGGACATGGGTAGAATATTCAGGTGGATCCTTTCTGTGACGAGGTCGTCTCCATTTCCCACCAGCTTCTTCTCGACACTTAGAGAGCCTAGCTTCATCTGGAAAACATAAAAATTAATAAATTATCAGTCAAATTTACTAGTACCAAGATTTGAGTCGTATTAGGGTAGCAATTAATATACATCAAAATAATTTTATACTTGGAAATTTACAAGCATATTTAAATATATACAAAGTACTGACAATATACGATACTAAATTTGTATACCTATGTTTGTGGAGAAACATATTCACCGAAATGACATCTTATAGCAGAATGGTTGATTTTTTTGGGATCAAATGCGCAACAAAATATTTTAATAACCTATAGGAACAGGTTACAAATTTATATTATCATATCATGTAATCCTACATTTTGATATGTATCTATACAAGATTTTTCTTCCTTACGCCCGGAAGATATGTAACCTGTACTTTATTACCAACTCATTTAATCTTTTTGGTATCAACATAATCAGCTTTGAAAAAAAAATCTTGCGATTTAGTTTCACTATGTTCAAAAAACGGCAATAATGCCCCTTCCGGAATTAATGAATTAGAAAGGTGGGATTTGTTTATGCAAGCGTTGCTTTAGATCATTTCCCAAAAATTGTAGAAAGGGTGTATATAAAGAGACTGGATAGCGAGCATTGATCAGGGGCGTCTTTTATCCTTGAATTCAGCACTTCTGACAGAAGCATTAACAGCAGATCTTTTCTATGAACAACACACAACAGTCTGGTAGATGGAAGAAGCACCCAATCAACCATAAAGGACCTGCTAAAGCATTCATTCCAATATACTCCCAGAAAGCTGCGAAGTCTGTAAACTCTCCTTCGAAACCCTTAAGATTTTCGTTTAATCAAATGAATTACAATAGTTTACAATGAGAGGATTTAATGGAAAAAATGGATTAAGTCGGACCAAACCGAAAAAAAAAGGATTTCAGAAATATGTGAAGCTGGGTGGATGTTGAAACTACGAGGGCATCATTCATTTTGAACAGGTTCCTTATACGATCACACCAAACTTGCGTACTCAGCTAGTACGCGGCGACCCTCCGCTATACAAAATTTTCTTCTAGTGAATCGAAAAAAGAGTATACCATCAAAAAGTAAACGCAACACTGCACATGTACCTCCTTGTCTTAAGTAATCGAAGATTTCCAACTTTGGAATTCTGCCTCTCCCAATTTACAACAGCTATCTTGGGCACCTTGGGATAAATACTTCTTCCGCTCCTTGGCATATTTTTTATAAAATGACTCACAGATATTGAGCGTTAGAAATAGAATATTTTAAGCTTTCGTCTAAAACATAGTCTCAGGCCAGCATCTATAGATTAGTTTGAGAAAAAGCTTTAAATTCTCTTCTTCAACTTAAGTACCCTGAATCAAATTTTCCAAAAAAACTGTTTCAAATTATAGATTTTTTTTTTATTCGAAATTACTATACAAAAAATAAATAAAACAGTTCGAGCCGTTCAAGAGAAAACTTTAATTAAGCAAAGTCTATTAACTTACAATCTACTAAGAGTAACAATTGATTAAATGAAAATAAGCGTATTTCCTATATAAAATAAAACAAAAACTGTCACAGAATAAGAAATCAGAGAGCTTAATTTAAAAAAAGAAGTTGAAGGGAATCAAGACTTCACTTAATTTTGTCCGTAGCAAAGTAGTAATATTGTTCAGATGCCCAAAGAAAAATTACTGACTAAGGTTCAAAAGAGGATTTTCCAAGGGGTTTGTGATTAATGAACGGTCAGACCTGCATTGGACTGGAGTTGGTGAACGCTTGTGCGATTTACAAACATCTTTGTCCAGTTTTTTAATGAATCGCCACCGGACGCTAGGGAAAGGAACGGTTTTTTGACAAAACAAGATACGAATGTAAGTGATATGCTGCCTTAATTGACCAAGAAGCTACTTCCACAGAAATCTGGGAAGAACCCAAGCAGTATCCTGTTTAGGTGCTTCTTTGGTTAGTACTTTCTTCAGAAAATTTTTAAAAGAAATAGTACAGCTAATAATATAGTAATGCTAAACAGCATTCACCCAAAAATCGTATTTTTTGCACATCAATAAAAATTTGTCTATGGTCATTTCAGCTCGTTGTGTTATACGAAAGAATTGAAGGTTTTCCCATGTTGATCAAAAATAATCCTAAGATAAACTCGCCTTTGTCCTATTTCTAAACATTACATATTAGAACATCTTCTTTATTATAGAAATGCCATTATAAATAATTGTACAGGGATCTGGTATTATGATTATTATGTGATCTTATTAAACTTAAATAAGTGAATGAAAAAATAAATTAGATGACATACAAAAGATAAACAAAAAATGAACAAAAATTAGATAAAATTGGGTTTTCTCTTCCTAAGAGCTTTTTACACACAGCCCGGTGATAGACAGTGTTGTCTGTAACGAGAGAACATTATCAAGAGGCCGGCAGTACACTGAAAAAGCTCCTGGCGCCAATAACCTCAGATGTAGACGCGCCTTAAATAAAAAAAAAAAACATATGGCAGTGTTCCGAGCTTTAGAAAATTATTTTTATTGCATTTGAATAAGTCAGATCGTTGCATCATTGAAAACATTCTATTTACCAATATCAAAATAAATACACAGAAACCCTAATTTTGACCTGTAATCAGATTTGTTATAAAGTTCGTTATTTATATTTTAGAAAAGCAGAAAATCTAGTATATGAAATGCAATGAATGCATTTACGAGTATAATAATTCACATTAACTGAATTGTACACGTTACATACATATGTAACTGAATTAAAACTAAAGTATTAATTATGCGTTTATCTTTTGTCAAGTCGAAGATTGTGAACAGTTTAAATCTGAAACATTTCTATCATGGTTTAATCTCAGTTTTTGAAAAGGTAACGCAGTTGTAAATGAAGTGTGATATTCTGGTAAAATAATATAAATTACTATGTGAGAAAATTTATACATAAGTTTAAAAAAAAAGGTAACAAAAATGCATAGGGATGAGAAGATTTATTGTGTTTTATAAAGCATAAGGAAGGTTATTTAGAAAAATTAACTTATTACACAAAGGCTTGTCATGAATGGGTTGTACACACACCAATGAAATTACATGACATATAGTTAGTATGCCCTTGATTCTCTAAACGTTTCTCAAATAACAGTTACAAAGAAAGCCTGCTGAGATTTTTGGCTTAAAAAAAACTATTTACCTGTAGTAAGCCAAGGCTGCCACAGCTTGGCTGTGCATTCAGAGATCTGTACCATGGTTTACTGGAACTGTATGGATAACATAAAAGTATAGAATAGCCACACTCCGCTAAACATGAATGGAACTGTGAGCTTATAGTAAAGACTAAGAGGGGTGAACAAGGAAGGTGGGGCCACCAGCACATAGGAATCTCAAGCGGAGGACCGGTCTCTCAGGCGGCGATCACCGAACTCGGAAGGATTTTTTTTTTTTTTTCTTTCTTTCTTTTCCTGCGTCCTTTCTAGTTATTTGATTGGGAATGTATCCTTCCCGCCACTAATCCCCACTACCTTTATACAACTAAGAGGCGGCGCACATGAACGTACTACCTAGAGTTAAAACAAGTGGGGGAAGCTGAAAGAACTCGAACACGACAGGTCGGAATGTTAAGAATGTTGTCCGGATAGCCAGAGAATCCTTTAAGAACGGCTCGGACTCGAGCAAGCTTCCGCTGTATTTCAATGATTTTATAAAGGAAACTTTTTCTATTCTTAGTTGCATTAAGTTAGAAACAAATCAAATGATGCTTTTACTAATTTTAAGATGATCCATTTCAAAAAATTATCACCTACTCCAGTTCATTCATAATTCGTAGACTTCAGAAAACATACATTCCAATAGTAACCCCTCACTACCCTTAACGTAGACAATAACCTGATAACGTTACTTGTCAATTTCTAATTCAAACCAGAAGAGCTATACTTATCTGCAACTTCGATTGGATCAAGATTCACTCTCTGGTTGGTTTCCTATTTATTTTCCCTTCAAGTAACTGAAGGAAATGGAAAGGGTACTGTGCATTAAATTCTTCTTGGAAACAGCTCTAATATGGTATTATGATTATTACGTGATCTTATTAAACTATAATTCATAGACATTAGATAGTTTAAATCCTCGATACATTCCCGTAATACCAGATCTCGCTCATCCGATCTCTTTATTCCCACTCACCGTACCTCATCCTTTGACAAATCCTTCCTAATACGTGCTACCTCTCTCTGGAACTCCTTGCCATCATCTGTCCGCCATGCTCCTACCCTATCTATCTTTAAATCCCTTCTATTCAGTTATCTCCTTTCTATTCAGCTTCCTCCGAAATTTTAATTGTTTTAATTTATTTCCTTAATTTCTGCTGATATTTTTATTTTCACTTTTTGTAAATACTTTTTTATTTATTTATTTTCTGTTTAATCACAGGCGAAACTGTTAAGGCCTCTATTTGTTCCTGTATTTATTCTTGGGGGACAATTGTCCCAGAATAATAAATTACTTTTATATATTCTATTCTATACTAATAATTTTCTTATAGTAAGGTGCACTAATTAACTATAATTATTCGCATTTAGATTTATATGTTAGATCGCACTACCCTAAAATAATCTCTATTTACTCCAAAGATTACTGCCCGCTGACAATGTTGCCTGTAGCGAGATAACACTACCCAGAAGCGGGTAGTATACTGAGAAGGCTCTGGCTTCTAATGACCTTAAGTGTTGATGCACCTTAAATTTAATGTTTTCACAAAAAATCTCCATTCCTCCATAAACAAAATTTAAAAAAAAAGAAAAAAGTTATTTTCGAAAACCCTGTATTTTGGTACTTATACACACTGACTGGGGCACTCTGGCCATTTCCCGGAGGAAAGAGTGCCACAATTTTCTGAAATAGGTATTTAAAACTGAAACAGTATTTTCATTTATCAATGTAAAGAAACATCAGATTTCGGCAAGACACCATTGATCTTCTCTGGAGGCTTGGAAGAGGGGGTAATCTGAAGTAAGTCAATTCCTAAGGGAAATTTTAAGAGAAGAGATTTTCTTATTTCATTTTTCAATTACTTAAAACTTAAATTTCATAAAACTTAACACACAAACACCGTAAGTTTTTTTTTTTTTAAGTGGCAAAGATGGCGGAAATCGCTAGTCTTCCGCTTTGTAGCAATTCTAAGCGGATATTGTCAACAATGAGTTCTGAACATTAGCCAAAAGTACTTTCGTGGGGAGGGGGAAACTCCGTATCATTTTGCTGTCAACTGAGCCATTTCCGGTGTTACACTGTTAATTAGTGATGGGCAGAACGAGTCCGTCTTTGGACTCGTTGGATTTGAATCAGTTCCAGGGTTGGAATCGATTCCAACAACTCGTTCACCGATTCCGGTCTCTGTACTTACCCTATGCATTAGTAACATTGTAAAAAATATCATTAAATGTTAGCTTTCCCAGTTAATAACAAAACTATATTTCTTTAACACACATTGAGTACTATCCCTAATTTCCAATTGCACTGATAAATATAAAATTAACAACGTAACACAAAAATTAACATAAAAATAGACTAGTCAATTATAAAAATTAAAGCAATGCTGTTTAGTCATTATCTAGCTTGACCACTGGAAGACTGGAGTTAATGTGCTTCAAGAGGATCCAAGATAGAGAAACGGAAATGGGTAGGAAATTATTCCCATAAAAAAAAATCTAACCCTTCAAGCAAAATGATAATTACTCATAAATAAAGAAATATTTATTTACTAGGACTTGTATATCAAGCTTTAAAAATATTATCTCATTATCTTACGAAAAGAAAAAGCTGTGTGCTTAATCTTTAACATAGCGCTGGACACTCTTATTCTTATCTTCATTGGGTAAGTTTAACCGTGTACATGACCGTGAGACAGTCAAAGTAACACTGAGCCAAAATTTAGTATTACCTAATTGGTTTACTTACTGCAGTATCCCTCCCACTCTATCACCAATTTCACAAACATTCATCGATTGGAAATAATTTTTAGTTAAATATTCGTTTTATTTGAATACAAAAAACATTATAACGCTTTCTTAAGATGATTTTAATTTTTAAAATTTGTTTTTGTCCATTACTCTTATAAAATACGAAGAATTTCAAATAAAATATAATATACAAACACAATGATCTAGTGTGCAGGTGGAGTCAGTCCTCGTTACCATAGCAATGGAACCGTTAAACAACTCCGGTTCCAGCTCCAGCAATTTCTATTGGCTAGATTCAGTGAACGAAAAAATGGAACGAGTCCGGTTTCAAAAGGATTTAAATCACTCCGGATTCGACTCCACCAACTCCAGTGGATTTAACCAATGAAAATGCTAGAGCTGGGCCGGAGTCGTTTAACGGTTCCGTTGTCATGGTAACTACGACTGACTCCACCTGCACACTAGATCATTCTGTGTTTGTATATTATATTTTATTTGAAATTCTTCGTATTTTATAAGAGTAATGGACAAAAACAAATTTTAAAAATTCAAATCATCTTAAGAAAGCGTTATAATGTTTTTTGTATTCCAATGAAACGAATATTTAACTAAAAAATATTTTTAATCGATGAATGTTTGTGAAATAGGTGATAGAGTGGGAGGGATACTACACTAAGTAAACCAGTTAGGTAATACTAAATTTTGGCCCAGTTTTACTTTGACCGTCTAGCTGACATGTACACGTTCAAACTTACGCCAATGAAGATGAGAGTAAGTGTCCAGCGCTAAGTTTAAGATTAAGCACACAGCTTTTTCTTTTTGTAAAACAATAAGATAATATTTTAAAAGCTTGATATTCGATTCTTAGTAAATAAATATTATGAGTAATTATAATTTTGAAGGGTTAGAATTTTTATGGAATAATTTCCTACCCATTTCCGTTTCTCTACCTTGAATACTCTTGAAGTAAGTTAACTCCAGTCTTCTAGTGGTCAAGCTAGATAATGACAAAACTGCATTGCTTTAATTTATATTTGACTAGCCTATTTTTGTGTTAATATTTGTATTACGTTGTTAATTTTATATTTATCAGAGCAATTGGAAATTAGGGATAGTACTCAATGTGTGTTAAAGAAATATAGTTTTGTTATTAACTGGGAAAGCTAACATTTAATGATATAATAATATAATAAATTGCGTGACATTTGTTCTTATGTTTAATCGTTCCAAACCTTCTGCTGCCTCATTTTCATTTTTATTTGCCTAAATTTTTTGGGGCGGGGCGGAATCACTTTTTTTTAAAATAGGGATTTGAATCAACTCGTTCCACCATCGGACTCGTTCCAATGGAACGAGTCCGCTCAAATAGCCCATCACTACTGTTAATATACAAGCGCACCACGTTGTCGCGTGACCAGACATAACTATGAGGATAACCTCTCTGCATTTATATATGACTTGATTTGAATATTGAATAAAAAGATGCTTGCATATCAATAAGACAATTAAGAAAATAAGTTTTTTGCCTTAATGAGATATATTCCACACAATGCACACCCTAAGAAATCCAAAGGGCAATCTGTGAGATGATACATTCTATTCGTCATGTTTCCTGTATAGCTATTTTAAATATAAAGGGAAATTTTTGTTCAAAACTTGCATTTCTTTTTCTTTGCAAAAAAAAAAAGAACTGGCAGGCTTTACTTAGACAAACGTCAGCGAGGTCTGAGGTAAGTAAATTCCTAGGGATTGAATATTGGAAATTTTAAGAGAAGAGATTTTCTTATTTCTTTTTTCAATTACTTAAACTTGGTAGTGTCTGTTTAAAATGATCCTATAAATTTTAAGTCAAGAAAATTATCTTGAAGGAAGCAAGAACAATATTTTGTAATTTTTGCCAAGCTTTCGACGATGGGACAAGGTCATCGACAGGGTTTATGCTATTGACAATTATAATATTTTAGTAAACAGTTCATAAGCAGACAGAACAGAAGACACACCAACCTTTTAATAAATGTAAAAATTATTATAATTGTCAATAGCATAATCCCTGAAAATGACCTAGCCTCTCGGCAAAATAATTGGCATTATTTTTTCTTCCTTCTGGAATAAATGAATCAGCCACCGAAAACAATGAAGAAAATAATCTTTCAAATATAAAGATCCTTCATTTACTTTAAAAAACAACAACAACAACAACAAAACAGACCAACAAAAAAACAAATTATAGTTATATAATTTATGTAAATATATTTTAAAATATAACTTCCGACAGGACCAATCCTGCTGGGAAGAAGAGTATACTAAGCATCTCTTGCTCTCCTGATTCAAGTCTGGCCTACCTCTCGACATAAGAAATCCGCCCACCTCTATGGCTGCCGACCTTTTCTTCTGTTCACATGGCAGGGTGTCCAACTTAAAACCGGCTAAAGACCACCATTCATTGGCTCTTCGCATTGGCTAGCCCAATCCTACTTTCAAGTTTATTAATTGTACACATCTCTAGTTATTATTTTTAGCAAACCATCATCCTAATTTCGGAACATCTAATTTTATTGCTTTTTTTTTTTTTAAGTTGGACCTGCTTTGCTCCTCCATAGAGTGATTACACACATTTTTCTTCTTTCAGCAACCGATTAAGACTCAATTTTTGTTGTTTTATTTTTTTTTTTTCTTTTTTACTGCAGTTATCACAAAGTTCCGTTTGTAATATTTTGTAAGAGACAATATTTTTGCAAACTCTTTTGAATTCGTTTACTAAAATATATTTGTTTTAAGTTTTAAAATCAGTCCTGCCTATTAAAATTAAAATTACACAATAGTCTATTAAAATATCTCTATGTCGCTATTTGTAACAATTTTTCATTTTATTATAATTAGGTAGCAAACCAACGGTGACGCATCTTTCTGTGAACTCTATTATCATCTCATTAAAGAGTTCTTTGCCATCATTTAAACAAAAAGCATAACAACATCATCAGCAAATTCTAGTCTACATAAACACCTTCTACAAGTACTCGCTCCGTTAGTATTCCATTCCAAAGACTAAAAAGTACTTTCCACTATCATTAAAAAAAAAAAAAATTAAAAAAAAAAACAAAGGTTATAAATAACAACAGAACCCTCTGATTCATTCCTTTTTTGTAAGAGAGAATAGTTTTAGGTTTAAGCCTAATAAATTTTTTTGCATAAATAATATTTACATAAGCATTAAACTTAATGTAAATCTTGAACATAAAAAAATTGCAAACCTAATATTTCGCCTTCAAAAGCTTATCAGTTAGATCCTCCACAATTTAGCGTGAATCAAATCCAAGTCAACCTTGCTTCCCTTTCTCCTAATCCTATTACCTAGTTCAAAACAGGAATAATTGTTAGGATAATAAGTCTGATAATAACTGAAGAAAATCTAGGCAGTCATTGCTATTGTTTAATGATTTTTAAAGGAAACAGATTTCTTACACTTTTGTTTCTCGTTACTAAAAAAACGCATTAGAATAATCATTGGAGAGAGAGAATATATAGGAAGTGAACCAAGAAATGCATCTGAGATATCTGGATAAAATTGTTTATATCATTAATTAAATAGGCAGAACGAGGGGACCAAATGAAAGATACGAACTTAAGAGAAATTCCAACGTTATAAAAAAGAAGACTGAGAACGTTTAACATTCTGAGAATATTTAAAGTATCTAATAAAGGAAACAAAGATTTTTCAGAGCTTAAAGATGTAATATGTTGAATATGAAATTTAAAATTCAGAGAATGTACAACGAAATCATACAACTTTAATTGTATCAACTATGGTTAAAATAAAATAAAAAATAATAATATTGCTGTGTGAGGGAAGGGATTAGCTATGAGGTTAGCATACTGGACTCCCACGCGGAGGTCCCGGGTTCGAATCCAGCAGCTGACCCTTAGATTTTCTCTTCCTAGGAGCTTCTTATAGCTCACTGTCCGGTGATGGACAGTGTTGTCTGTAACGAGAGAACACTGTCCGGAGGCCGGCAGTGCACTGGAAAAAGCTCCGGGCGCTAATGACCTCAGCTGTTGATGCGCCAAAAAAAAAAAAAAATAATAATAATATTGCTGTCTTAGTTTTTAATTATGAATCCAGTTCAGCAATTGTGTCTGCCTCCACTATCTATGATAAGCTCACTCCTACAACTTCAGAATCTCACCTCCATAATGGAAGCTCATAATTTTATACTTTAATAATTCTCCATAATTCCATGATGTCTACAAATTGGTTAATAACTCTTATAATTTAAATGGTTAAATGAAAAATGTTTGCCCTCGCCTAGGCGAATCTATCTTGACTTTTGTTTCACCAAAGTGTTTTTAAGCCTTTCGGTAGATAATTCTATGTTTAACCCCAAAATTAGAAAGCCCGAGATATTGATATTCTGCACCTATAGACTGGCTGTCTTAACTGCGGATTAAAAGCAGTTACGTTTTGACAAACAAAAGTCCACTGTCATTCTTTTTCAGCTCAGCCTCTCTTCGAAACTACTTATTTGAGTTTTTATCTTTTTTGTCAATATGTTGAAAATGTGGTTAGGTCCTCAGTGATGGATAAAACTGATGAAAGCAGCATATTTTACCACCTATAGACCCACCCAGTCTAGCCTTGGAAACGATTTTCTTCTCTCATTAAAATGCCTTTAAACAGACGAAAAGAGAACAACTGCTTAAGGTTCGCCTCCTGTTTCTATAGATTCCTTGCCTATTCCACCTACCTTTGAATAGCTCTCTAAAGTAATTACTTGCTATCAACGCACTTCTCTTAATTATTTTCTTTGTGAGTCACTGCTTTTGCTTATTTTCGAAAGATAGGATCCAATTCTTCCTTGAACCAAAATATTTTTTTAATTGCATTGTTAATTTATCAGTCTCTAGTACTACCTTTTGTTTTCTTCACGTTGTATATAACTAATATATTTATAAATTTATGTATTTATCAATTAAATTTTTATAATTTTTCTAATAAGATAATTAAAAAGTGTTAACTCTATTTCTCTCACTATATTTAATTTCTTTATACGTACAATAATGTCAGTCCTTACTCACAGCGTCGATGTGTAGATATCTTCCCTTCATCATTCTCTTTTAGGTATCGATATTAACATTGTTAATGATATATTTAATTTTATTAAAGTGCTCTTAAATTGTATTTTCATTTCGCTCAATTCTTTATAACAATAATTCTCCAGAATCTCATTCTTTTGTCACCTACATTTCTGCTGCCATTTGGAATCTACTTTCTCTGTATTATAGAATCTCTCTTACTCTTACTCTAATTTCTGCCAACTTCCCAATGTGTTTTTCGTTACAATCTCTCATTTCATCTATTGTATTTGTATTATATTTTTTCATTATACTTATTTTGGTTTTACTTTGATTCTACCTTTTCAGATTAGTATAAAAAAAGGTTAAGTCTAGTATCATTACATAATTTCAGAGGAGCAATTACCATCATTACAGGTGTAAGTAAATAACACTGAGATTATTGTGGTGAAATAGGTTGCAGTGGGAATTGTTTAGGAATGAGAAGTGTTTAGGAATTCCAAAAGGTAGTTTAAACTTTTGCATTAATTACTTCTCATTCGAATCAATTCAATAAAAATTATAGTTATTATTATTATCAGCTGCTTTTGTCATTTTACTTGCTCTTACTCCTTTGTAAGAAGAAGTAATTGAAACCCCACGGTTTCCGATTTGGAGTTGCCCACGAAACTTTCATTTTCAAATCTAGTGCGAGCTTAAAAAACTGGTTTTCAGTAAGTATTTAAGAACACTAGCTTAAAAATGAAATTCATAGAAAATGCAAATTTAGTATTTCTTTGAGTACATCTTAAAGACTTGACAGTAACTGGAGAAGAAACTCTTTCAATCGAAAGTACCACTTTACATTACGTTTTTGCGTAAGAATGGTACAATGTCTCTTTCTTTGTCAAACAAAACGCAATAACTACTTTTATTCACTAACCAATATGGAGACATTGACTTCTATAACCATATCCTAGAATAAAAATTAAACCAAGACCAAGTGTAGAAATTTTATAGTATTTTATATTTTATTTAGACCATTAATTCCTAGAGAGAGAGAAACATTATAATGCAAATATTTGCAAAACAAAGGGTGCTGCCCAAATAAATAGTAGCTTTGTAATTTTTTTCCAAAATTCAGGGGGAGACAATTTAAGTTTACACTTTTTTTTCAGTATACTTTAAAACATCATGAACTTGCATAGGATAACTTGTCAACAAGTAGCAGAACGTGAAAGAGGAATAAACAATTAAATTGTACAACAAAAAAATTATGTACAACATCAGCAATTCTTTTAATGAACTGTAATCTTCAATAGAAAAATATTTTTTTTAATATTACTTAGAAGTGTAGATGGATATACAATCTTGACAAGAAGAAATGTGAAAAGCTGAGATAGAGAAAACTAAAATGAAAAGTATAATATTAATGAAAAATAAAATGCACATATCTTTAAATGAGGGCAAACTGACCAATAACAATATAAAGAAAGAGGTGCAGATTATGAGAAGTATAACGCTTAAGATTCTTAGAATCGTGAGAGGCCACACTCCACTGGTGGGGCTAGAGTATCAGGAATATCTAGAGAGTCTGATGGTTATTTATAGCGAAGTTTTATAGTGAAAAAGAATGGTAGAGGGGGTGACCTTGAAAGGAAGACCTATCCAGGAGACGAAGTACTTGGAGTTGAAACAAAAAGAAAACCAAAAATTGTACTCTTAATATAACTTGAATATGGAACAATATTACATATATTTCTATATTGTTGCTTACCATAATGTACACGTTAAAACATGAATCAACACTTGCGTCAAGCATCTACCTGCAGATGTTCACCAATACATTTGGCAAAAATACAATAAAAGACCAAAACTTTTTTAGGAACACCTCGTGTTATCAAATGTCTTTTTCTTTTAAGACATTGTTTTTGCAGTTTCTCTATTTCAAATTTCCACCAGAAATAAGCCAATTTGTGCCCCCTAGTGGTAAGAAAATGGTTCTTAAAAACCAGATATCACACAGCCTACTGTGATCAGTTTTTAAAAATAAAAAATCGAAAGTTCAAATTTACATTTCATTAACATGGCATTAGGGAGCCGTACATTTTCATCAAAATCAATCATCCTAACTAGGAAAATTAAAAAAAAAAAATCAACTTTTCTTAAAGATTTTTTCGTTTTTCTTCTGGTGATTTCAAAGCAATGGCTTTTACGATTTTATTCCCTTACATTTAACCGAAGTAGAGCTATCTCATGTCTTAGTAGAAATAATTTTCAGAAAAAAATTATTTTAAGAGCTGTGAAAGGTGAAATTAAAAACCCATTCTCGTGCGGTTTGTCAATGGCTTAACATTCAAGATTGTTAAAAAAAGATTGTCATCTTTTACGCTATTTTGGCGAATATTTTTGCATAATGAACTACTTCATGATTGTTTTAGAGAAAAGATCAAAACAAAGTGATAGGCCTAATATAATTGAAACATAAAATTGATACGCAAATTTTTCCAATACGCAATACACAATGAACACAACGTATTAGTGGGACCTCTTTTTCCAGAAATGCTGCAATTCTCATATCATTGCCAGTGATTGCCTTACTAAATGGAAACTTTCAAATTGTTTTCAAATACTTTATATCTTATGTTTATCTTTTATAAAACTTTCTTATCTGTAGCAAACAAAACTTCAACACTTATTTTTACAAAATCTAAAACCTTAGATAGTAAAGAAGTACCAAAAATAGATGGCAAAATTTGATTAAAAACTTTTAACTTAGGGCTCTGAAATTACATTTTCTGTGTCTGGGCACATCATCAATACGCTCACTTAGTATTTTTAAAACATTTGAAAACAAATTTTGACGTCGTCGTTGTGTTTCTGTACAGCAAACTTTAAGTTTAAATATGTTTGTGCCCAGGCGTCGACTGAAGCGGTGCTGGCCACTACAATTTACTCTTACGCTGATGGTCAGTAATTGATAGGATTCATTGAATAGACACCTATGAATGGTAACCCCTTTCAAGTTATTTTTTCATCCGATTCATTTGATGCAGGAGTATTTGTATCTGCATTTGTAACTTTTAATAACGTTATTTAAATATATCACGGTTCGCCTAGAACGATTTTAATTGAAAAGTTTACCAACATTAAAATTTTTTTTTTCTCCTTATTATTTGGGTCAAAACTAACCAAAATCCACTGAAAACCAAATCGGTTTACGTTGCGGATTTTTTTTTTTTTTTTTTTTTTTAATTTTTTAGGTCAAAAAACGGCTTTTTTTGCATTGTTAAGCTTAATAAGGAAAAACAATACAGTTTTTTGCAAAACCAATGCATGCATTTTGAAGCTGAGGGAATTTCCGACAGATTGATGTATTTTATAAATGATAAAAATGAAATTTCGACATTCAAAATCAATAAAAAAGAAATTTTTGAGCAAAATAAGGCAAAAACAAGGTGTTTCTCGCATTTCAAAGCTTACTTAACAAATAAATCATCATTTTTTGGTGGAAGGGAATGGGACTTTTCAAAAATGAGAAAAATTCCTGCAAAATACAATATTTATACACTGGGAAAAGGGAAATTTTCCAATTCAAATTCATTTAATGAAACTTTTTGAATTAAAAGAGCCCAAATAATTTTTTATCGCATTGCAGGGCTTAGTAACAAAAAAAATTAAAGTTTTTGCTATTGGAGACATTGTGATTGACATCAGAGGTTGTAAAGAACTTACTCAATTATTTTTAAGTTTTTTTAGTCAACATTTTTTACTTTATTTGAATAAAGATAGATATTCATAGAAATTAAATTTTCACAAAAAAGACATTTATGTACAATATAAAAATTTAAAGTAATTATAAACTTAAAGTAATTTAAATTTTATTTTTTAACAAAAATCTCAATAATTTTATCGTGAACAACGATAGTACAATACTTTGATGTCATATATTATGATATAAATTATTTTGTCAACAAAAGAAATTACAAATGATTACAATTGTAAACAACAACAGAACGAAGAAGTCTTTCACCATACTTTGGTATTTCCATGCCGTACGGTACTTGTACTTTCCTATGAGTTTAATAAAGTATTAAAAAAAAAAAAAAAAAAAAAAATTGTGATCATTTGTCTTTTAATTCAAAAAGTTTCATTAAATGAATTTGACTTGGAAAATTTCACTTTTCCCAGGGTATAAATATTGTATTTTGCAGGAATTTTTCTCATTTTTGAAAAGTCCCATTTCCTTCCACAAAAAAACGATGATTTATTTGTTAAGTAAGCTTTGAAATGCGAGAAACACCTTGTTTTTGCCTTATTTTGCTCAAAAATTTCTTTTTTATTGATTTTGAATGTCAAAATTTCATTTTTATCATTTATAAAATACATCAATCTGTCGGAAATTCCCTCAGCTTCAAAATGCATGCATTGGTTTTGCAAAAAACTGTATCGTTTTTCCTTATTAAGCTTAACAATGCAAAAAAAAGCCGTTTTTTGACCTAAAAAATTAAAAAAAATAAAATCCGCAACGTAAACCGATTTGGTTTTCGGTGGATTTTGGTTAGTTTTGACCCAAATAATAAGGAGAAAAAAAATTTTTTAATGTTGGTGAACTTTTCAATTAAAATCGTTCTAGGCGAACCGTGATATATATTTATATTTATAGTGGGCATATCATCAATATATAGGTACACATTATTACAAACTACTTATGTAGCTGCATTCTACAGCTTTTAAATTTATCTATTTATTTGTAGTATTTGCTTTTGTATTAATTCTACACAATCTGTAATCTATTTTTTGTATTTTTGTTTTTATTTCTAAAATAACTTCCTTATTTTCCTAATATTTAATTTCGTTTTTCACGGATTATTTTATTTTTATTCTGATAATAAGCTGTTTTATTCACCAGAAATATTATAACTTTTATTTTTTTTAGTATTTGAGGCTTTTTGTAAGAATAAAAATTAAAATTTAAAGGTATTTTTTAAAATCTTTAATTGACTGCTCAAGAGAATGAATAGACTTGGTCCCAAAATAAATAAATGTTAATGTTTAAAAAATATTAGAAAAGTAAGCTCAGAAACAGGCTGATGTTATTATTGGAAACGATAAGCTACATAATCCGTAGTTCGTTTAATGTTTAAAATCAATATTGTGATAAAAATATGTAGATATAAAAAGTTAATGTTCTAAAACAAAAGTTAAACTCTTAAAACAAAGGCAGTATTCATTTCGAAGTTCACTTTATCACCACACTACAGCGCAACTATACAGCAAACCTTTTTATGCTAGCCAGACAATATCAATTTTTTAAACAATTTGTCTTCATTAAATAACAGTTAATCATATAGAACAATAAATAAGGGCTGATGAATCACAAAAGACAGGTTTTCACAGTTTTTCTAGAAGAATACTTCTATCTACTTTAAAATCAAACTCGTCAATTACTCAGCGGTAAAAAATAAATTAAGTTTTACTCACCAAAAAAAATTTAGAAGTAAATTTGAATCTATAAGATGATTTGAAAATTAACGAGATTATCTCTTATTCTAATAGGTACAATTGCTTTCAACTTAGCACTTATTCTATACTGAACTTTTTAATTTAAACATAGTAACTGGCTTCCCTTTAAGATATGCTTTTTAGTTTTGATTACATTGCCATAATAAGCCGTTTTTTATATTTTCAATTTTTTAACAGACAGGTCGAATTAAAAACCCTAAATTCATTCAGTCAAAGTTTCAAATAATAAAGGAAGGTCTACATTTGTATGCCAAGTTTGAACATGCGAGAATACTCTGATTTATATGATTCAAAAAAGTCTTTCCAGTTTTCTGACCAAAAACAGTCTTCAGACAAGCCATTCTAGCAATGGAATGTAATGCATCTTATTATTATATTTTTATGATAGAAATTAGTAACTACTTTTAGCTTTACATGGAATGTAACATATCAGTATCTCCGCAAAATAATTTCCAGATAAAAAAAATATTTCTTATAAAAGTAGCAGGCAATTATAGGTCGAGCTATCACACGAGTTGCAGTAAATTCGAATAAAGAAACAATTAAATAGCAATGCGGAAAAAAAAGAAAAACATTCCTAAACTTACTGTCGGCATTTGACCTAAAAGTTTTCTTTCAGTAAGGCTAGCATAGTAAGTTTGGACTTCTGATGACTCCCAATTCTGGAAATTCTTGTTTCTCTCTTAGTGTTCACAGAAAACATACATTTAGAGATTAAAATAACTCTTCTTGCTGCCTTACGTGAATTCATCAATCAGAATTCCTACACTATACAAAATGGTACTAAATAATTTACGGTTTGTGATATATGTTTTAAACACATTTGTGCTTAGATAAAAAATAAACATAATAAACACCTCACTTATTAAAAATGAAACCACCATTCCAACCGGTAAACTAATCAGTTCACTTGTTTCAGGTCATCTTGGGAACTGTATTAACACAATACGACACCCTTCAAATTATATTATATAAAGATGTATGCATATACATAGTATACTGCATAGTAAGAAATAGTAGAACTGTTAACTAGTTTAACTTTACTTACTACAAATTTCAGAAAGTACTATAAACAATCAATATGGCTTTAGAATTTACTGCTCTAATGGACCAAAAATCCTTTAGAGAAACTTTCTGAAAAGGTCATTAATTAGTAGTCAGAATTTTCAAATACAAATTCATAAAAAAATAAACTAACGAAGTATTTATGCTTCAAAAAATAGTTAATAAAATTAGAAGCATTAATAGCAATTGAATTATATAAAGCACAGAGAAAGTAAACGTGTTTATTTTTCAAATTGATAGTTTCAGCCAATCAAAATTTGATAATTTCAGTTGATATTTTTAAGTTGAAAATCTCTGGGAAAGTTTATTTATTAATCCAGGAGGGCACCAAGCAATTTTTTCTAATTCAATTTACAGAGACAAATTCTACTTGTGATTAAAAAAATTTGCTTGGTAATGGTACTGTCGGTGCATTTTTCCCACTTAGTGCTGAATTGAAATAAATATTACTATTTCTAAATGCACTTGAGCACAATTTAAATCCGCAGTTCTTTAGGAAAGAAAAACTGTTCAAGTTTCAAAACTTATTTTAGAATGTTCATAACGGATTATTGAAAAAGAAATGCACTGACTCCTATTACTTGCTTCTTCACTTTTCTATTTATCATTCAGCAAAACGTTTACGTTTTAAAAATTTCATAAGAATTACTCGTCCTGCTTCTAACTTTCATATTACGATATTATTATTAAAAGGTGATTTACAGCTTCTGCACTCCTCTAAGGAAAATAAACCATTAATCTAAAAGTCTTACAAATATTGTAAAATATTTAAAATGTGTTATGGTTCTGCCTTTAAAAGATCAAAACAAGTGTTCTCTACAACGAAAGCAACTTTCACATAAACTACTTTTTTGGCACGAATTTTCCAAGCTTTCCAATTAGAACCAGTTTTCTCTAACTTTCGCAATAAGTAATAAGAGAAATCAATTGAATAAAATGGACATCAGAAGTATCAATGCTTTTAAACTTACCATAAGAAGGAGGAAGTATATTGTCTTGAACCATCGTAGCTGCCCTAGAAAGTACGTCCAAAGGTGATTCCCCTGTATCCATACCTGCAAATTTTTCCAATTGATCCCTTGTTAAAACTGCTGACAGAGCCCAACACTAAAGGAAAGTGGTGGGAGATGCACATTTGCGTTGAAAGCATTTCCATTAAAATAACTAAGGGAAATTGTGTGAACCTTTTAAATTATTATTGATTGAAGTTTCCCACCAACATGCAAACGATTACTCACCTCTTTTTTGGGGTGTTTTTAACTTTAACTTTGGAAAACAGCACACTTATCACTTAATGCACTAGCAAAACAGAAACTTATTTTTTAACTCTCTATAATAAATCGACGAGTGGTTGACTGTAAGAGAATTTTGACATTTTGCCCACGACCAGAGTATCTATGGAATGTCAAGAATGAGGGGTGGGAGAGGTAAAAGCGCTGTTTGAGTGGGGTCTAGACAGCAGACAGCGTGAACTGTGATCGATTGTATAACTAGATGGCCAAGCTGTAGCGCTGCCTATGTCAACCTAAATACACCCTACGTCACTGCTGCTTTTTCACTTACGTCAATAAAGTTTTCCCAAAATAATAAACTTTAATTAAAAATTGTTCTTGCCTCACATTTACATCAGAAACAGGATTTTTTTTTTGTTTTTTGAGAACAGCCCCTCTTCTTGAATTTTGTTAGTGAAGGATTCATATTTTTATTAATAACTAATGTTACAGCTAATATTGACATAGGATGATTTTTTTTCTTTTTTTAATTGGATTTTCATTTCAATATTCATTCCACATTTTTATTTCCTTTTGAATTTCTCTGTACTTGATTAGTTTTTATAAGAATGAGGCCGTCGAAAAACATTCGATCAACAATCACTACTTAATCAATTGAAAGTTCACGAACGTTAATTAAACATCATCAATATGAGCTTCCATCTATACTTTTCTCAAAACAATGTGATGAAAAAAGGTATTGAAAATTCATGCAACTTCCCGGTAAAACTTTAGAATCGCTCCATGCGCAGACTGGTGGATTGCCTTATTGGGCTTTGTTCTTAAAAATAAAAATAAAATTTTCCCAAACCTCCCTTTCCATCGAACTTTTAAACCCTTATGACCCGGAACGATTTTCTAATCGGTAGGTTTTTGTATGAATTATTGGTTTAGCAAGAGTATATGATAGAGGAAGTGGGCCATGGCCTATTGAAAGATTAAAATATATAATAAATTGTAAAAATGTAACATATTTAAAGAGCCCGATATGTTTTTCTTATGAGAAAAGAAAAAACGGAAAAATCTTATGTATTGTAATATCTCGGGCGACTTTCTCTCACTGCTCTTAAAGTAATCGCTTACTTTTTTGAATTGCAATGTTTTGCTTAATTTCCGAGTTTGGCGATAATCGGTTGATCAGAACAGCGAATTTCCTACTATTTTCGCAAATAAAAAAAGAGGACATTTATTTTATGAGTTGTACTTCGGACTATCTAATGAAATGCCTTTTGTTGCATTGAACGCTTTGACCAAGTGAAGTGTTAACTTAGATTATTATTGAATGCAATAATTTGTCTGTATCTCTTAACCACCGCTACGAATTTCCGGAAGTGTTTTTTTTTAATCTGTTCTAAGCAATTTTATAAAAACACACACAGCCTTTTTTTTTATTCATGTCAAAACATATTGTCTGCGAAAAGTGATTTTCACTGGAAGTCTAGAGAGGAAGTTCGTCAATGATACCTTCAATAATACCGAAGCAACAAGTATTCAGTGAAAATCCAAGTCTTGAAGAATATTTGCCAGTTGTGATTTTCACTCCCAATATTAAGGTTCTCTTACTTCTTGTAAGGGAAGTTGATTGCCAGTGCTAGTTGCCTCTGAGTACAAAAAAAGTAGTTTTTACAAATTTGTGGGTCAGCATGATGGAAAATTGCAGAATTGATTTTCTCAAAAACAGCTCCTACGACTTGAATTACGCATGGCTATTGAACTCATGTAATTCTATAATTTTTAGTTCTAACTTTCACAAGAAGACGCTTCTTAAAGCAATTCTAAGGGGGAGAGCTATCCTTCGAAGTGCCATTTAAAATAATGATCTGAAAGATAATTAAAACATTACAGATAAATCTTTATTCAAGTGGATTTAAGCTATCCAGTTACATCAGATAACTTGCGAAATGAGAATAGGTAATGGTATCTTCTTTTTAACGTGCCCGTGACGAACAATGGCGATCATCATTGATTAGTGGCTTTTCTAATAACGAAGAAATGGACTATTGCAATAGATGGCCGTAGGTACTAATTTTTTGTCGCCCTTGCACTTCCCTTGTACAACATGTTCTTCAACAATGGATATTTCTCGCTCTCTTGTTGGACCCAAAATGTTGCGGTTTCCTCTTTCTAACAGTGAACATCACCTCACTTTTCTTAGCAGTAAGAGTATAAGAGCATTGGTTATCTCTTTTTCAACGAGCTGTTAACATCCTTCAGCATGTCAATGAGGTCTTCCATGCACCGTCTAGGACATCCATGAACGACCAGCCTCCATCCGTATAAGTGGAAACATATTTAATTGCCGTGTATCACATACACTTTATGATATACTTTATGGTGCTGTTGTATACCTATGATGTAGGTTTGCTTGGAAGTATAAAAGCAACCAGGTAAAGGAGAATATTAGCTAAAACGATTGATGCACTTTATCTGTTTATTTCAAAAAAATTGACACATCGAATGTTGTATTGGACATTACTCGTTGGTTAAACTTCTGGCATGTTAACATCAGAGTTTAAGGAAACTAAAAGAATTCGTCCAAAGCTTAAAAAATACAAGCAAAACCTTCATATCTTTGTTTTATCTCTGCAATGAAATGCTCAAAACTGAAAACATAAATATCCATAAATTTAATGAAAAAAGTAAATTAAGCTGTTTTGTTAATATTAACTTTAGAGAGGAAAATATGTGTGTTCATCATTAAAGAGTATTACACTTATAGTAATAATTTATTATTAACTGTTTACAAAATTAGATAATCAATACAATGATAAACTATTATTTTAATAAATATTTTTATCTCCGAGTTATGTACGTAATTTGTCCATATTTATAAAGCACTACTATTCAAAACTTCTCATGTAGCCTCCTTCCACACAATATTTGTTATTTAATAAGTGAATAGTTGTTAATGTAGAGGATATAAGTAATGTAACTGTATTGCTAATGATGGTGAAGTCCTTAGGCGGAACCGCCCTCTCTTTGAGAAGAAAAAAAAAACGGTCAAATTTTACTTACTAAGAGTATAATTGGTGTTGCGAGTGCAATAGGTAGACCACACTAACTGAGGATTGCTGGCTCTAATCACTTTTTCGTTGTGTCGTCATTGTAGGATGATAACCTGACCAAGTGAGTTTTTAGAGCTCCAAGTTAATTAACTAAGGACTCGTTCGGTCCGAGTTACAATTGGAACTAACTAGGATGTCGAAGGATCTAAAAACTTTTTCTGAAAATCAAATGCAAATATGGTATTCGGCCGTCACCGAAATACATAGTCTCCTAAATTTGAAAATATAATCCATTTTTGACCATGAATAATATTGCTTGTATATGTATATTGAGCTTTAGTCTGAATTTTGTCTTTCCTACCGCCAGTTAGTTATTACAACATGGCTACCCAGTTGTCTGTTTCTATATATATAAATATAGAGATTTAAATATATATATTTAAAGAGCGTCAACTTCTGAGCTTTTTCAGTGAACTGCCGGATTCCGGACGGTGTTCTCTCGTCACAGACAATACTGTCCATCACCAGACAGAGTGCAAATTGTAAGGATAAAGCAGCTGGATTCGAACCTGTGATTTCCGCGTTGGAATCCGGTATTCTCGAATTAAAATTAAAATAATAATAATAATAATAACAATAATATATTTTTTTGAAACCATTGCCAGCTCATCAAATACTTGCTTCAAAGGTGAACCTAGTTATGATTATTATTATTAGAATAAAAAGAATCGGTTCTACACATTAAAATTGTTATTTATGTTTTAATTTAAAAAATTTAACTTGTTCACTTCGATGAAAAAATAATTATTTAATTACTATTCTTTGTATTTAAAATCATAGGAAACACTTATAACAAAAAGTACTATTAGTTTCTGTATAGTGATATAATTATAAGAAGTTTATGAATGATAACATGGTTTATGTGGGTCATTAGCCCAAAAATTTGAATAAATAACACAAATACAAAAACATACACATAATAATTTATTTAACATATATCATGTTAACTTATTGTGTACAATTGGGAAATTTTAAATTTTCAACACTTGATGATCATACGACAATCTCCAGATGAATTTTACATTAAGGCCGAATTTTGTAGATCGGACCACTTTTATTATTATTATTTTTTTTTTTTTTGAGTCAATCAACTTATATTTTATTATGTTATAAATTCAACTACTCATGTTTACCTAAATATGCTTTCTACCTACAAGAAATATTTTTCTTTACGCATTACGGACTATATATAATTATATATGTAGCAAAATGTATATGTATACTGTATATATAATATATATATACATTTCATATATACATGTACATATCAAATAATTTATACAATTAAAATAAATGAGGTCGTTGAAAGAAGATAAAACTAAAATAAATTCCTGTGTCTTAAACATTTTTTTTTTCTTCAAATTAAACCAGCCTCCAAATAATTAAAAAAACCTTTTCCAAAAATTTACACAATCTCATCATCGTTTCAATGAAGTAGTTAGAAATTTTATTTTAGAATCCATCATAAAACTAAACAATTTACTTTTCTTACTATTTTAATGATAATTTTTATGTTATTTATATTTTAGAAATATAGTTATAACAACATAAATTAATAAGTAAAAACACAAGTAGATATGTACATCTCAAGCAGAGCATTTATCTCAATATTAGCACAGAAGTTTCTTATTTAAGTAAAACTGTTTAATAATGTAACCGACATGAAACCTAAATGTGGACCTCAATAAAGAAATAAAATCTGAAAATATTTTCAACCTTCAAACCGTTAACTTTCAACTAACTCCCCAAAAATTCAGCTTGATGCTGAAAGTAATATACGAAACTATGTTTCAAGAGCAATGAATCAAATCCTGATCTCTCAAATAAAAATTTGAATTTAACAAAAACTAACTTTTTCAGTACAGATAACACAATTAACTTAAAAAGACAACAAACAAAAACGTACAATATATCAAAAATTAATAAATAAATAGTTTCTTCCAAATCGCGTCAAAGATTTGCAATTTATTCTTATGTTTTTTTTTTCTCATTTTTTAAAAATTATTTTTGCTTAAGTAACTAAATCCTAGGTTTTCAAAGTGTCATTGCACTGCACACACAACTACAAATTCTTGGAAAAGGCATCATAATATTTAGAAGAGGTACAATTTAATTAGGAAACTTAAGAATAAGATGAAAAAAAGGTATTTCTTTTCTGATAGCTCTTCATTTCAATACTTATACACATATAAACAACAGTTTTTTGTTGAACAAAAAACTAATTAAACAATGCTAATATAAACCTTACTTCTATTTACAAAATACTCCCAGTTATATAAAATTAGGAGAAAAGAGATACTTATAGTGCACTGAGGCAAAAGGCCTTTGATTTGGTGAAGTGCTTGGTAAAAAAGCCTGGTGGTATTTATTTTATATATATGAACAGACTTAAAATATACATTTGAGACATAGACAACAGTAGAGGGTTGAGACTTGGTCTGGATCAATTTAACGTTGCCTTTATTTATAACAGTAATGATTTGGTATTTTTAGTATATGGATTTACTCTCTTACTGAAATTTTTATAATTAGTTTCTGACTGGAAGGGAAAAAGCCAGGTGAAGAGAGCTAATGTGCTCCTAATTTTTATTATTTTAAAAACTATGAGAATGAATCTCGAACGAGTCCAACCCTACACTTCTATCAAATACTATTTTATCTCATTTATCCAAAACCAAATTTTAAAAAGAACATACCACCTTTTTCTTTTTGTACAAATTTAAATTAAAGTTACAATTCACAATGGTAGGAATATTTAAAAAGCAACTTGGAAAGGAAATCGAAAGATGTAGAATGAGGGGAAACAGTACAAGAAAGGTTTGCCATTGGTAATCAAATTTGCTCACGAATTTATATTTACAGCAAAAGTCACGCGATGTTACAGCAACTTCTTTGAGGTTAGTTTTCCAGCTTTTATCTGACTTAGCTCCCTTCCTTTGAAAATGGCGTACATCTAAAATCAGGAGAAAATCAAAACAGATTAATGATAGCAACAAATTCATTCTGTATTGGTGTCTTGAATAATTTCACAGCATAGAGCATGCTAATCCCTAACTTCCCTTCACTTGGATCTTATACTGCAGACAAACCAACCAACCAACCGAACTCTAAGCTTTCTCAGAAAGCCCCAAAAAATGTTTTCCCAGAAACATATTTCAAATAAAAGTTATAGGTTTATAACACCTGTGCAATTGGTGAAGACAATCGAGACAGCCATTTTCAAAAAAATTGAAATATGAAGATATGAACTAGAAGGGTACTTAAAGTGCAGTTCCCTGAGAATCTCAAGAAACACAAATTTTCTAAGAAAACCTTTTTAATACATATAATATGAATATTTAGAAGGATAAATGATGTATGAATTTTACATAAAATCGAAAATATTTTCGAGAAAATGGTGAAAAATAGAAATGATCTAATAAAACTTGAAAACCACTTTGCTAAAAATACCTGATACATTTGCGTAACCTAATTGATAGTTATCTGCCTTAGCTTGTAGGTGATAAATATTATGCACATAAAATGAGGTAAATAATACACCAACACATACGAGATCCAGAAAATGGGATCAAACCTCAAGGGAACTCATTTTGGGACAGCCGTAAACATTCAAACGGCTGTAACCGACCAGCTGAAGGCTATTCCAGTGTCGGAGTTCGAGCACTGCTATGAGTGGAAGAAACGTCTCCAGCGCTGTGTGGCTTCAGAAGGAAGTTATTTTGAAGGTCACAATATAGAATTGTAATTCTTTTTGAATAAAAATTTTTTAAAAAAATCAGTCTCATTACTTAATTTACAGACCTCGTATATGGGGCCTAATGTACGACTACTGATAACTCTGGTGGTCATGGGAGAAAGCACATATCAAACTTTACTGTTAACTGATGATTTTGGGGAATATTGACCGCACCTCAATATTCCCCAAAATCATCAATTAACAACGGTCGAAAACCAAAACATTCATTTACTGTTAACATTATTTTTTTTTATATAAAAAGTAGCTAAGACCTTGGTACCTCCCATTTATAAGGCCACGCATCGTAACAACTAGACCCCATATATATTTAGGCCCTATTTAAAGTTTATTTAAATGTATTACTAAGAATTCCTTTACAGACGTAAGCTTCATTACTGGATGAATAATAGAAGACTGGGGGTAAGATAATTTTGATGAATGTTACCCAATAAATGAATAAAAAAGACTATTCTTATAAAAAATTGGAGTTTATTTTAATTTACTACATTTCACTTTTTTTGTTTATTATTTGACTATTTTTCCATCAAAAAGTTATCGATTTAAGTATGAAACAGCCTAATATTATTGTTTTATACCTAGGTTATGCGGTAAGATGGTCATGACCTGTTGGGTAAGGCTGCGCTCTCATTGCTCTTCTCCTTTCTCTTCGCTGCCCTAGCACCAACCTTAAACGCTCCATTTTACCTCGAGTTGCTCGATTTTCATCACTTTCCAATCCGGACGGACTGCTACTGGAAATGTTTGTTGCACCTAAAGTGCTATTACTCCTTGAAGGCGAATTTGTTGAAGTCCTATCAGATCCACTGTTTACCATCGACGTATCTGTTGTGCCTAGGAAATCTAAATCATATAATTACAAGATTAAAACGTAACGAAGAAAAGCTGCTCAACAAACAACAAGCAATAAATATTTTCAAAGCAAAAAGAAGTCAAAAACTAGGCTATTTGTGCTTTTAATTGGATCCCTAACAACCAAATTATATTTAATTGTTCATTTTTTATTTTTTGCGAAAAGATAATGCATGAAATAAAATCTATGTTTTAATGGGAATAATATAGAGGCAGATTAGGTTCGGATTACTCATTTTGTAAGCTATTTTACTTGATAATTTTTTGTAAGCAGCTAATATTTTCTATCTTTCAAATTAAGACTGACACAGTATACAGATACCAACGTATCAAACGAAAAAGAGCTAAGGCACCCTCTTTATGATAAAAACATTTGAAAAAATGAGAACTATGGATGCCTCGATCGATTTGCCTCTCCAGACCTTTCATATTTTAGCATTTTGGTAGTAAAAAAAAAATCCAGGAAAATACGAGAACACAGCGTAAATTACGATTTAAAAAAAAAATAAATAAAAATAAAAAACCTCATTGGAGTAAGCGAAAAATTTAATCCAGCAATTTCCCCGATTTATCTCAGCAGTTTTCCAACGTATTCTGATTGTCAGGGGATCTACGATTTACAGAGAGGCTTCAAAATAGAAGTTATGTTTTTAATATTTTTGATTGACGTAGTAGAAAAGTCAAGATCACAAAAATTTTTATTATATGTAAGAGATTTCCGGTGATTTTATTTTCAACAAATAAAGGAAATTACAAATTATTAGAGCTAAGAGCTAAACAATTTCATAAACATACAAAGTATTGTGGAACTGTAAAACCATCAGTAGCCAAAAAAATCCGAATACGGATATAATAACAAGATTCTCTTGTTGAAACTAGTTACCCTTCAGAATTTGGACTTTCCAGTTCAGAACAACTTTTTGACATTGAAATGGGGTAAGGAGGTTATTGTATTTATTAGAGGATTAAGTGGAAAGATCTGCACTTGGAAGTAGTTATCTCAATCAGGATCCTGAGCGGTTACCATGGTTGAAGGAGTATATACTCTCCGAACCATACCCTAAACTTTTAAATTAGAGCCACTTTTGGTACATATGAGGAAGGCTATTCGGGGAGGGGAGCATCAGGGAAAATAAATTTGACTATAATCTCTCATCGCTTTCTTGAAATTACTTTGGAGAGCTCAGATCCCTAGTATTTGAAGGAACCATCCTTAAAACAAGTAAGCTGAGGACATGGTGTAGGTAATTCTTGGAGAAACTGGGCAATTACCAGGTTTTGAATATAAGCAGATGATTTTTGATGCACAAAGTACTAGAAGCTAGACTTATTACAAAGTAGTGGTTATGTGGGCTAGCGATCTTATCTAACTTTTTCTGAAGAAATTGAGACACAATACCTTTAGAGATTTCCATGTCCTCAGTCCTCCCTTTATCCTTCAGATGGTGCAGAGTCACACCTTTTTAGAAATTTCAGCATTTATTAAGGTGATTCTATTATTTTTCAGTGGCTAACATTATTATCGAGGAACAGGATTTACGATATCAAAGTTAGTTAAATTACGTATTCTTACAGGATATTTATCTTTTAAAACGATTCCTACTAACTGAAGTTAATAAATGAAGACAGGCTGTAATCTTTTCGTTTCTCAATTTTCTTACGAAAAAAATCTACAGTTCTAGATTCTTGTTTTTGCTTAACCATAACTCTGCAACTTTTTTCATCTCTTAGCTACAAAAATTATTTATCCCTCGTTTTTAAAATGAACACTACCCCAGTCGAACCATTTTTTTATTTATATTTTTTAATTTTTATTAGTAGCATTAAAAGAATACTAAGATAAGAAATTATAAGGAACTGTTTAAGCCTGATTTTCCTGGTATAATGTCCAAGAAGTCGATGCGCTAAAAGCAAAAAAATAAACTTGATAGATGAAACTAAGGTTTTATTTTAAGACAATTGTCGAGTGGTCGAGTTTGATAAGCATATCAATTGATATCTTGTTTTAATATTAGGGTAAGATTCAACTAGCTCTTAATCACTAATTGAATGCGGTATGAACCAAATTATTAATTTGTGCACCAAGTGCCACAATATCATTAGACTTGCAACGTTTAAAATAACTCTAAATAAAAAACGATCTAACTTTCTAACAAGTCAAAAGCGCTGATAATGCTAATGAGAATCTTAAAAAAAGGAGAGCTATGTAAGAGTATGTACTTAATACTTAATTTTAGGAACGACACATGTAGGATCACTGACGCCAGAGCCTCATCAGTTGATTGCAGGGCTCCGAACAGCGTTGGCTCGTTACACACTGACCATCTCAAAGGGCAGTAACCTGCAGAGACCCTTAGAAGATAAACACTAAGGGTAGCCTGCTGGACTCGAATACAGGTTCCCTGCGTCTGAGATCAGGGAACTAACTCTGAGCTCATCTCTATCATTACTACAAGCTTCTGATTCTTAAAATTAATAAACTTCTTAATTCCTAAAATAAAAATTACTGCACTGACTTTGTTTACAAACCTATTGTGAACATACTTACTCTTGGGCAATAACGGTCCTTGAAAAACCCGCAACCTCAGCCACACAGCTCTCTTTGTACTATCCGTTGCGACGTTTCCCACCTCTGCTGATCAAAGGCTTCCAAAATCATCCTGTGCCTTAGTTGGGACTTGTCTCTCGTCCACAGGGTGTCCAAACAAAGCTTTCCCGGGACTTCTCGCCTCCTCCATCCGGCGCAAAGTCCTAGCCAACCAAACTACCAGAGTTTATAGTGGCTAACATATCGCTAACCGAACAATTCTATGACTTCTCAGATCGTCCGAACTTTACAGCGGTCTTACGTCCTTAACGTGAATAGGTTCAAATATGGTTTAACTCTTTCCTTACACACGTGTACGTCCACTTTTGGGAAACAGCCACGTTTCCGAACCGTAGGTTACGATTGGCCAGAGTCCTGGAAGTAGTACATCTACTACCCTGCATTTTTTTGCCATGTTCTCACTAACATTTATTAGAGGTTAAAATTGTTCTAAAAATTTGAATTTCTTCACACCTTCGAAAATATGCTTATCCATTTGCAGATTCTGGACAAGTCTTCTTTTCCTGGTATTTACCTTATACTTGGTTTTTTCGCTTTTCCTCTATCACAAATTTATTTAACATCCGCTTTATTCGATCTACGATCTTGACAGATCAACGGTGTAAGATACCTTTTGCACTACTCTGTTGCCACTTACATTGGTTAATAATCTTTTAACAGTTTTTAATAAATATTAAAACACTCCGATGACATTAAGTCCCCTTGTTTAAGGCGTGGATTTATCCTAAACTCTCTGGAGATTTTTCTTTGGACTACTACCACACCACACTGTTCCTTCAAAGACACATTTCGAAGAGACGAATAATTTTTTCAAATCTACCAGCTCTTAGACTATCTAGTCGTACTAATCAATTTATAAGTTAGTTAAAAAAATCTATGAAGAGAGTAAATGAATAAGAGCATGAGTTGATAACCCTTATCCAGATCGGACTTAACTGTGAAAATATGATCTACTTGCTTAAAGGCCACCTCGGTAATCCTCAGGTATCACTACTTCACGGCACCTCACATCCGATATAGTCGTCTCTATATTTCTTCCTACCGCTTTCAACATCTCAGGGAGCTTAAATCACCCATTCCAGGAGACTTGTTAGTTTTTAGCATCTCAAATATATTCTTTGATTGCCGGTTTTCCAGCTGTGATTCTTCTTCACTACATCTTTACTCTTGCCCAATCCTTATACCACCTCATCCTCCAGAACTTCTTCGAATTATTGAAGCCCGTTTTTCTAGAATTGCCGCTTCATCAAATATCAATTCTTTGTTTTACTTACCCTTAATTTATCTCTTAGATGGTATCCATTTATCTTTGGTCCTTTCAAAGCTTTTAAAATATTTTTGGAGCTGTTTGCAGCATTATCTGTTTGCATTTGATGGAGCTGGCAAGACTCGGCTTCTCTCTTCTTCTTTCTAAACTTGCAATCTCTTTTTCTTTACATTCTCTGGCAGACACTCCAGTAATTCTCGTAAGCATCTTAACTCAAGCTTCCTTTGGGTTTGTACCACCTTATACTCTATCAAACCAGCAATTTCTATCTCTTCTCTTTCCATATCCCTATCCTCTTTCTGCAGCTTCGCATAGTTTTTAAAAACATTCTTCATGACGTCCAAATTATTAATTTCGGCTGAATTGCTCAACGGAAGAACAAAAAATCAGATAGATTTCGTTGTGATAAGTAAAAAGCACTTCTCTATTTTTCTGAATAATGATTTTCTCTATAGCAAATCCGATCACTATCTTATGTTTATCATTATCTTATAGGTAATTATTTGTCATTTGACTCAGGTTAGCAGTAAGATTGCTTCTTAAAGGGGGCGAAAAAAAAATCAGATAGAAAGATTTAACATTCGGAGGAAAGAAGAACAAATGAAAGAATTTGGAAGAAAACTTTAGAAAAGATAACGAGTCGCAGGAGAACAAACACTTATTCATACTTGTGTAAGAAGTTAGCGGTAGGCTACTTACTCTGGGAGGAAGTTTGCGGTTGGGGTTTAGACTGAGCCTCTTGGGCAGCCGCACGGTATTGTGGAGTTGCGCAAAGAAGATCGTTGAGGATGTGGATAATAGTAGAGATGTCTCTCTTTGGTCGTCCAAACCTGTCTTGAAGGGCTGGATTTAAAGTACCTGTAACAAGCATTCACAGAGATAAGTGTAGTAGTTGAAACATTTACCTTAGATAGAAAACTAACTTAATTAGAAAAGGAAAGTTTACTTGCAATAGGTTCCCTTTTACCGCATTTTCAAAATTTGACGCTTCAGAAAATATTTTAAGTTCTCTGAAGGGGTGGATATGTCGATATTTTCTCGCATATTGATTAGGCTCTTTATCCGAGCTGCCTAAAATTTTGTTATTCTATTTTCAATTTGAAGTGTCCTCAAATCCAAAATAACTGAAAGACTAACCTTATAATTTTTCAGAGATTTCAAAAAGCAGGATCACTTACTATAAGGCAATGTGATTAGAAAAGGAAGAAGTGATTTAATTGCCTAGCTTTACCATCGGAAGCTTTTCAATCACTCATAGAAAATTCTAGTTCTGAAAGTTTATAATATACTGCAGAGCGCAATTAATTCTGTTGAAACCGCAGTTTTAATTTTGGCTAAAACTTAGAACCTGTAGACGCAGGTAAAGAGATTATATTCAGCAGAACTCAATTTGATATTGTATTACACATTCAAAATCGTCAGAAAATAAAAAAATAACACTTCTTAAGGTTTTCACAGAGGAATAGTTTACGTTCCTAAAATAAGCTACGAAAGTGAACGGGGTAAACTGGTAACTTTGGGCACGTGATTTATTTACACTTTAGAATTGGGGTATTTTTTGGAAACTATTAACTGGCGGCGGATTATTTGTTATTTTTAGTATTTGTGTGTCGAGACATGGATTATCTTCAATAGGTGTCGACCCGACAAAGGGTCATTATATTCTCTATCTATAGATTACAGGCACCTCGAGCAACATGTACTAGCTGACTATTAATATGTACTAGCTAAATGAAACTTTAGAAATACGAGAAACATTGGATTTTTTTGAGAAGGTAAACTACAAAGACAATCTTCGACAAACTTACATACTATAACGTATATGAGAGATAGGTAGCGAGGGTCGCTACAGGTGGGTACGAGGGTTGATACCTAAAATCTTGTTCTGTAAGTATGTCGTTTCTTTCGGCTTTGTTTTAGCCCACTTTCTACATTGGTCTAATTGTTACTTGGTAGAGGTGAAATGAGTTTTTCATCAAGTTTAGATCTTTAGTACAAAGAGTGAATCATCTCAATTTCAACATGATACGAGTATTCATACTTGTGAGTGTTCAATTTCCATTGTCAAGTACCGCGAATACCTTTGTGCATTATTGTGAGAGATTAGATTAGATTAAATTAGGGCGGCCTCAAGGCCTACGCCACTGCGACCCCTTTGGATCTATTGTGGCTCCCCGACCTTAGAGCTCACTCTCCAGACACGTCCGTTTAACAGACTCTTAATGCTGGAGAGCGACTCTTGGGTAAAGCTCTCAGGCCTTGGTTTTTCCTCCCCGAAAAGTAACATCCTTAGCCATACAAGCCCCTCACTGACGTGCAGTTTCCTCTTCTTCCTGGCAGAACCTACAAAGACTATCATCTGCCAGGCCCATGCGATGCATGTGTTTTCTGAGCCTGCAGTGGCCAGGTTATAAGCCTACAATTATCCTTATATCCCCACGGCCTTGACGGATTAATTCTGCAGTCAGCCGCGACGAATAGCCTCTGGTGAACTCCTTCGCCTGTCTCTGTCCAGTGGTGGCGAGCCACCACTCCTGAGACCTACTCTGCACCCACAAATTAATGGCTGCAGTCTTAACACACTTCGAAACCCCAAAACAGGGCTCCGGACCAACGAAGTGTCCCACATAGCCTTCCCGGGCCAATAAATCTGCCACTTCGTTTTCCTTATTATTGTGAAAGGTTGAGAATTATGTATGTACTTTTTGTTCAATTCATTTTGATCTTCCAGAGAACAGAATGTCTTTTAGGTGTTCATTTAGTTTAAGAGATTTAAAAAGTTTTATTATTGCAAAAAACAGTTTTTATAAATTTGGATTCCAACAAAGTCTAGTTATTAAACGTTAATTTTCAGGGAAATTAAAGTTATGAACATGTTTTTTCTAGCTGTTATATATATACGATTTTCTTCACGTCATAATTATGCGCTATAAAGTTTCATAACTGTCGCATTTCTTTAAAATTTGTTCCCCTCACTTTTTTGGAATCTCTTTAATTCAAATAATATTAAACTCACACTATGGTTTGCTATATTCGGTAAAATGTGATGTATCAGACCAAGGATTCTTTACTTAACCTGGATTAATTTTTTTAAATAAAAAAATTTCCTTTGGTTATTTGGCAGAGGTATTACTTGTTAATTACATAGGCTATTCCTGCTTTGATGGCTTTCTTCGCCAATCAAAGAGCTATTTCAATACCACTAGTTCCTTTTTAGTTTCACCCAGCTAAACGTAAATCTAGGGAACTTATTTTAAAGAAGCAGAATATTCTCAATAATTTTTATTAGGAAATTGTTTATTTATTTGTTGTTAAAAGAAACTGGATTGCTTTATTCGAAGAATATTGCCTTACAGAATGTTGTGTTGAAAGGTAATAAATAATTCTGCACTAAAAATAGGTGGTAAATGTCATGAAGAGTAAATGTTTAAGGTAAATAATTTTTCAAACGAGAGCTTTTTGTTCAGAAGTTAGGCCAAAGTCCTGTTAG
This sequence comes from Rhodnius prolixus, assembly GCF_049639745.1. Classification (NCBI taxonomy): domain Eukaryota; kingdom Metazoa; phylum Arthropoda; class Insecta; order Hemiptera; family Reduviidae; genus Rhodnius; species Rhodnius prolixus. The sequence continues at coordinate 23,491,008 of NW_027411592.1, forward strand.
TATTATATTGAGGAAAAATCTTTAATTTCTCGAACAGTGTTCAGTAAATATAAAATATAAAATTTTTCTGAGATGTACATTCATAAATACAAATCGCACAAATCGATTTTGAAAAACTCTTTTCGCATACTAGGTAAAAGTGTAAGTTTCTAAATTATTTAGTTTAAAATAATAATTTCAAAATTAATCCAAATAATGTATACATTAGTTATACATAAACTTTATACGCATACATACCTGAAAAAGTACCCGAATAAACACCTTTACCATGATGGTGCATACTTTCGATTATAGCTCCTTGTCTCCGTTTTATATTGTTCACTTCCTGAAAGAATAATTTTGTTAATTAGACTATTTAAAAAACAAACAAACAAACAATGTTTTTTTAAAATTATAATGTGTTCACTTCTATCTATAAGGTGAGTGCTGTGCAAAAATAAAATGTGATCCAAAAAATGTATTTACTGAAGGAAGAGTTTTTCGCTTGCTTAAAAACTTCTGTAGGATGTCTCTCTGAAAGAACATTGTACCTCTCTGTGGTATGGATTGATAACTTTGAATGACAGACCACTTCTTCTAAATAGTAAAATAGCCAGATTAGCAATTTTGTTAAAAGTCAAAACATTTGACATTGAATTGAATGCCTGTGCGCTGCATCCTGACCAGATAGTGAAGTCGTACATTCTTCAGAACATCCCTAACTCTTGCTCTTGATACTCTTTATTCCGCCACTTTTTTTGTTTGAAGTCCGTTGGGTTCCGCTCCGTCTGACTCTTTTGTAAGGAAGTCTCCACTTCTCTGACTAGGGCACTTCTTTTTTGCGCGGGTGAACCTCCCGCCATTTATGAATGCTCAATGTCGCTTCCTGAAAAGTTTGACCGAATATTCCTTTGAGGATCTCTCCTGTTCCCATATTCATTGGGTTCTGTGTCTCTCCTGAGTTGAAAAAACCCAAGTTTCGATGGCATAAGTCATCCACTATCTTGTATAACAACAATTTAACATTTTTTTTTTGCGAGATTTCATTGATTTCTTTTATTGAGCAAAGGCACATCGATTCATGGCTACTTTCCTTGCCTCATTCTCGTCCGTCAAAAAATGCTTTAAGTTAAATTAATCTGTCGACACTAGTGGATTATGAAATACATTATTTCTGTTCTGGAATTTAGCTTATCACAGTTCCCTGATACAGACAATATGTTTAGTTTTATGTAGGATAATTTCTAGAAATTTTTTAGGTTCTTCAAACTCCTTTAGCGCCCCGAATAAAACTGCTTTACTTTGCTGACAATGTAGTACCATAGGAATAGGCTATGAAGCTGAACCATCCAATTTTGTATTTTCTCAACAAGATCAGTTTTTTGGCACTTCTAGCTTTTCAAGCTTTAAATTAAACGGAGTTGACGGGCAGCGTTTAGCCTAAAGCCGCCATCAAGAGTTAAATATACAGAAGAATCTTCAAAATACACTGTATCATTTTCACTAAAACCTAGCAGCTTAAATCAAGTATCCTGCGCCTGCCTAGGCAAGACTTATTATTAATTAGAAACTGATCTCAGGAAGGGTGACTCTTTTTAGGCAACCATTGCCCTATAACCCTTATTTGCTTGTTAACAAAGGTAATCCTTCATAAATATTCTTTTTTTAAGAACATCACTTAAGATTACATTCTTACGCAGAAGAACTTTGTATAGGTACCTTCGAAGACATTAAGGGAATTATTATTTGAGGATCTCCTGTTCCCATATTCATTGGGTTCTGTGCCTCTCCTGAGTTGAAAAAACCCGAGTTTCGATGGCATAAGTCATCCACTATCTTGTATAACAACAATTTCAACATTTTTTGAGAGATTTCATTGATACACTTAACCGTTTCCCTTTCAATTTTGGAAAAGAAACAGATTGGCATAAACGAAGATTGTGATGGCGACTGTACTAAGTGTCGCAACATCGGAATGTCCATACTTGAGAAACTGTTTCTTCGATCTTTCAGCTGAATCTCAGCCACGTTAAGAAGTAAACTTCTCAACTGAATTAAAGTACTATAGCAATTCACAGGAGAGTGGTAATAATTTAATCTTTTTGCTGGAAAAAAAAATTGAGCGCAATAGTTGTGATCAATTCATATCGAGGGCGTGTTCTTGGAATAAAACTCAAATTGCGATGAAGGTCCGAGCCATCATCACTCACCAGAAGGTGATACATTTTTAAGGTGATACATGGCTTAAGATGAGTTCCTCTTCTAAAGTAAAAACTTAAGTATGTTGGACTCTTAATCATTAAGTAATCATCGCACCAAAAACTTAATAACGGCCACAGATGAGACGGTTACTGGCAAGACAATATTACAATTGTGCACCTTCGAGATGCTTTGACAAAAATTTAACACCAGATACCGAATAGGGAAATCGATGGCGAGTCCATACATCAATCCTTTTTTGTCTACTCGTCTACCAACTACAGCGCTGAGGAAACCCCAGACTTCATGTTTGGAAATCAGGGCAAATTTAAGCTGTAGTCTCACTGCAGCTTAAATTTGCTCCTGCGTATAACTAACTGTAGGGATGGAGGCTCTCTGAACGCGGTCCCTCGATTAATCAGCATCCAAAACTTTCAACTGGTTCGAAAATTCAGGGAGCACAATAGTATAATTGGGGACTTAGTAACATCCCCGTCTATTTATGGGAACGAACACATCTGATGAACCTGATTGATTACTTGATATTAGAATTTATAGTGATAATTACAGACGCTGTTTTCAATTACAATGGTGATCTTCAAGAACAGAAATGAGATTGGCATAAACGAAGATTGTGATGGGGTCTGTACTAAGTGTCGCAGCATTGGAATGGCCATATTTGAGGGAGAAACTGTTTCTTCGATGTTTCAGCTGATTCTCAGCCATGTTAAGCGAGTGAATAACAGTAAAGGGGTAAAGTCACAAAGCAGAAACATTGTGATTTTCTCTGTTAGACATTCTTCATTAGATTGGAGATTATTAACGAATATCGCAAGCAATATGAATACTCGATATACAAATGTGAAACTACCGCAGTGAAACCAGTAATAAGGGGAAAAAATTATATTAGTGACAAATGTACATACATTATTAAATTAAATTTTTGTTACGTAAATAACTTTTATAAAATACAAATATAGATGAATTCGCGATCTATTTATAAACTTACGAGAAGGAGAGAAGGACAATTTCAGAGTATTGACAGAATCAGCTGTGGAACACCATGGAACAGACAAGGGCGCATGTCTGGCGTTTTGAGTGCAGAAGCGGTTTTATGATGTTTACCTTTGTGTCAGTTGATGGTTTATTTAGGATAGCAGATAAATACCATCTTTTCCAACTTCAGCAAATATTAGTTTCAATTTTATTGAGGGGAAAAAACAACAAGCAAGTAATTTTACGAAAAAAATGATTCATATAAAATATTTTTCCCCAGAAGTACTCAAATAAGAAATGCAAGAAATGCTCTTTCTGCAATCAGCAACAGAAACAGCAGGGAATGAAAATGTACAAAAGAGAGAGAAGAGAAGAGGTGGTGATGGTGAGGGGCAAGAAGGAGCAAAGGAGAAAGGACAAAGCGACGTGGGAGGATGAAGTGGCAAGGTTGCCGGATCGATGGTGTTGCCCATGTTGCCAGCTGCCCAAGTTTTGTGTACCTGCTGTGTCGGCAAAGGACGCATCAATCAGAGCAAGCTTTTCATAAGTGAGTCAACCAACGATATCGTAAATAACGATCAATGTTTTGAAATTCGTAATTTCTATTGAGTATACTGGGCGAAATATGTCACACAAAGTTTAATATAACTGTTAGATAAGCATATTTAAAGGAACCACTTCTTAATAGTATGGAACAATTCTTATCAATGTGGCACCTCTAATGCAGCTTTAATTAAAGAAAACCTGTAGATAGGAGATAAGCTCCTAGAAGGATAAATCACCTTATCGGAAATCATAAAATACAAAACTTTTCTTATAATTTTTTGATTAATAGTTCGGAGAATTTTGTTAATAATACACAAATCTAGTTTTCCGTCAATGTTTTGAAAAATTTATCTTCTTCAGGGCATTGATGGGCAAGAACCCTGAAGATGGAACAAAAAATTGTCGAAAAGTTGGCGAAAATCACTATTCTCATTACTAATAACTCACAAAATTTAATTACTATTAAAGCAATGGCGAACTCAGGTAATCTGAATTTCATTATATAAGAAACTCTTCTTAAATTCTTTATAAATCCTAACTAATGTAAAATAAATTTATAGAAAAAAAAATCAGATAAATGCAAGTAATCTAAATAAAATTACAGATAAAATGTACATACTTGTACTGAATCTGACTTTGATGTTAACACCTCTGAGGATAATTGCTTAAGAGTTTGCGTCAGATTTCTACTTGCCTCTGCTAAGGCTTTGGTATCCAGCAGTGGTTTAACTTCGTTACAACTGCAATCACCAGACAATGTAGATGGTTCTGCTTGTTGGCTTGAAGAAGAAACTGAAGTTACTGGACTTGGAGGGCTAAGAAGGGCTGGAACAGAAGTGGAAGAGACCGTTGGCGAACGAGGTGGAGATGTTGGTACAGGAGGTGGTGGCTGAGGACTGGGTTTGAGGCCGGACGTATGACGTCTTTTAGCACCACCATTGGAAGCAGGGGCTACGGTAGATAATTGTAGTTGTATTAGCATCATATGGTCTCCTAGCCTCATGGTTAGATTCAGAGGTGCTTTCCCAGATAAGAAGTCGTTGACCTAAAAAGCAAAAATAACAAATAGGTATCAATCATTATTACAATTACACACTCAGAAAATAACAGAAGGCAGATAAACACATATTAAATTAATTTTAATTTGTTTAAATTAATAAGGACAGGATTTTATTAAGATAGCTGAAATCTAATTCCTGATTTCAAACTGTTTAAATGAGAGAGACAAAAATTACTTTTATTAAGGAAAAAAAGGATCTGAACCGCTGCAGATCTGAATACTCCTGATGTTCAGGGTATTTCATAAAATTTTTAATATTTCAGTAAAAATTTTGTCTCAAATTTGAATAAAATATATACATTTCACATTCATAAGACCTGTTATGTAGCCACCAAATATCTATAGTGTGTTGTGTAAAAGATAGAAAAAACAGCGAGTCTCTTTACAATCTTCCAGAGTCCCTCTTTGCCTGCAGTCACAGCAGGTATATTCAGGCTTTGTATCTAGGATCAATTTTGCATAAAAGAACTGGCACTGGTAGATCTCAGTTATATAAAAACAGAAAATGAATGAATAGAGAAGATACTGTGTTCCACCTCCAGGTATTTCGGGTAGCCACCATGTAGGGCGATACTATAGGCTAGTAACTGAATGCATTCCGACTACTCTACAGTCAGCAACAGCGAGGGTTGAACCAACTGTACAGCCTTCACTTATACAGATACTCAGTATTTGTACGCTTGTGAACATTAGTAAAATAAGTTCCAAAAGAATTTGAATAAAATAAATATCCCATTAATAATTAATGATTAATTAAATATGTTATATCTAAGAAAGGGGTCAAAAATGCTTCGCATACGCTGTTAAATCGCTTCCATAAGGTTTCCATGAAGTTAATCTACAGTTTTTATAAAGTAATCGCCTATTTTTTCAGGCGGGGCTTAACGTCCAACTACCAATTAGGTGTCGTGGACGGAGGCGACTAGCAAACATATTTTATTGTTAATTTCTTTTATTTAACCATTAAATAAAATCCAAGGCCTCTAGACCGGGAATCGAACCCAGTACCACAATGCATATTAGCTTTGCAGGTCACGCCTCTTAACCCGCTCGGCTACCGTGGCGCCTTACAGTTTTTATATTTAGGATTCTTATTGGTCCAGATTGGAATCAATTCCCCATACTGTAAACATTCTACTCTTTTCTAAACTGTAGTTTCCTTTTAAATAAAAACTAGTACCGATTAAACCATCAAGTGTTCCCCAAAAATTAACTTGCTCACAATTTCTCTTCTGCTAAAAAATGTCTCTTGAAAGAGAATACTCTATGAAGACCAACAATGCATACTGATACCAAATATAAGTCGACGGTCCACAAGTGTGTAACATTTTTAATTAACATATATTTCAAATTTAAAATTAAATTAAAATTTTACTTCTTTTTTAATTCAGTTAATTTTTACAAGTTTTGTTGTTGCATACTAACACAATTTGTAAATAACTTAAACAATTGCGTAAATATTTATTGTGTAGCATTCTTTTTGTTCTAATTAATTATCAACTTTTAGTTAAGATTGCTGCTATATAATTTTTTTTTTAGGACACTTTAAAATTGCCGCTCATTAACCATAACAAACCAAATTCTTCCCAAAAACAGGAACAAACTAAGTTAAATACCTAGTTAATTTTTTTAAATAAATGAAAATAGAATTTTTTTGTATTAAATCCCTTTATTTTAAAAAAAAAAATCTACCAAATTTATATTTACTTAATGTTAAGATCTTCACAATTAAAAAAACAAATAAATTTGGGGAGGACGTAGTGCTTAAAATCCTAATACTAAGTGAGTTACATTATAAGTTTTTTAGATAATTATTAAGCAACACAATTTGTTATGCTTTATTTTTACAAATTAAAAAGAAGTTTTGAACTTTGTTAAAATGTTCCCTTATTTTAGATCAACAAAACAAAAATTAATACATTATTTATGCTTTTGATACATCAATTTTTTTTGCTTGTGAAATAGGTAAGCAATAATCCAACACTACCTGTGAGCTTTGAAAGAAATTCATTTATACACATCTTTTTAATCTCCATTTATGTTGAATTTTTTGAATTTCTTCCTTCTTAAATTTCCAAAATGTAATTTTTGAAGGAAATTCTTTTAAAATATACTTTTTTATACTTTTTCGTGATATCCAATTATGTATTATTAAATTTCTATAAATTTAAAATGCCCGTTCAAATTTCAATGCTTACCTGTGAATCGTTGAGACTTTCCAAGGCTTGCATGACGCTTTGTTCGGGCCGTTGCGCCTGTAAAATATAACGAAAAATTAATATTATCTGTAAATTTTACAATTAGGCTTTTATTCTATAAACCATACAAAGTTAAGTGCATATAGTAACTTATTATGTAGAATATAAATTAACAAACTAATATAGTAAATTAAAAATAACAGGTAAGGGCCATTGTCAACATGTGAACAATTTGCACGAGGGTTCAAAAACTATTACCAACAAGGAATACATTGAAATAAGTATTTGAGAGCAATATAAGTTACATATATTTCCGGCAAAGGTATTCATTCAGAGCATTAGTTTAACTGTAAGTAGTTTAGTATGAAGTGTTAAAGATAATGTAGACAGAACTTAAACGATAAGCAATAAGAAAATAGCTCACAGCTTTGACTATTATTCTAGTTTTTCAATGCGGAGAAAGCATCAGTTGTGACGTAACAGGACAAATCCAACGAAGGTAGGAGTTGTCCCTTATCACTAATCCAAATTCTATCCGAAGATGGCGTTAATGGTTTGTTTGCCCAGATTTATCAAAAATAGCACATACGACCATATATTGCATCAGAATGTTTAACACATCTTATGGAACACTCCTTTACCTCTCCGTCAACAGCTAGTTAGTACTCTCATGTTTCCTCATTTTGATTACTGTTGCCTGGTATATGCTGATCTTACCTCGGAACTTAACACCAAACTCCAGAGATCACTTAACTCTTGTATCCGTTTTATACTAAATATTAGGAAAGACGAACATATTACACCACATTACTTTACTTTAAACTGGCTTACTGTTGACTACCGTAGAAAATACTTTATGGGTAATTTCATATACCAATTGTTTAGAACGCAGACTCCAAAATACTTATATGACATGTTTACACAAAAAGCTGCACTAGACTTAAGAACTACAAGGACTGTCGATTCCAGGCTTTACATACAACCCCATAGGACTGTAACGTATTACAATCATTTGTTTGAATTGTACAAAAGAGATTTTTAAGTTTGTATATAGAAGATATTTTTCTTTTTTTTTTTTTGTTTGTTTTTGTTTTACATTATTATATTAATAATTATTATTACTATTATTATTATTATTATTTTATTAATTCATTATAATTAGTAATTTTTATATATGTACATATTTTATATAAAATTATGGATGTAAATAGTTGTCAAGAATTTATTTTAGTTTAATCTCTCAGATCAGAGAAAATATTTTTAACATTGTAAATTTTATTGGTTGCTCTTAAGGGACATAAGTCCCAGAGCATAATAAATTTATCTTTCTTTCTTTCTTTCTTTCACTGTAATCAGTAGAGCATGGTTAGCAAAAATAATGGAGACATATCCTCGCCTCCTTTAAACTGCGACTGCTCTTACTTAGCAAGATTCATACTTCTGGTGTAATATTTAATTTTTCAATACAATAACGGGTATCTTTTGTTCTTGCTTTATTGTCATACAATATTTATTAAATTTAATAATCAATTGTAGATTCGTTTTATATATTCATTTTTATTTTTTTTCAATTTAAGACGCACCAATTGAGGACAAAGGCGCTAAGAAACTATTTCAGCGCACTGTCGGCTTCCGGACACTGTTCCAATCGTAACTGGCCAATATCGGACACTGAACTACCAGAGACTCTAAGCAGAGAATATCTAAGGAACTGCAGCTAGATTCTAGACTAGAATTTTGCCAGGGAATCAAATGCGCTAATCCACTAGATCACTGAGCTAATCCCGCATGGATACCTGATTTGCTTTATAAGTACAATTCCTTGCATGCGAGTACATTAGAGCAAGCAATCTCCAATAAATAAATAAACAAGTCAATGAAGGTAAATTTATGAGATTAAACAGAAGTAGTAACATCTAATTTAAAAGACTTATTAATGTAAAATAACTATGATCAGAGAATTATACCACAACCTACAGTCTAAATCTTCTAAGTTTACAAAGACGTTTCGAAACACCCAGAGATATACAGATATGTTAGGTTAGAGTTACATAATACAGGCATCATACCCTAATAAAATTTTATATTACACTTCAGAGTGTGACTATGCACTGCGATTTTAAGATTTATGAACTCCCTCCAGGATCAGATTACAAATAAAACCTAAGATCAAAGAGAGTTTCAGGGAGATTAAGCCTTCCTCCTCCAGCATTCGGCAACCATCTAGATGTCTGAAACTTCCTTGAATGATGGGCAATCGCTGACAAGTTAATGAGACATATTGAAGCTTCCTCCACCATCCCGACATCACTTTCTAAACCCAGCTAACTACAAATACCCACTGAATCGACTTTTGTGTCGTGAGAGAACCTGTCATTTTACGGAATTTATTTCTCTTAAGATCGAATCTATGTAATTTACCTAACAAATCTTCGCCTGACTTGTAGATTAGGCAGGCTGATCCGCAGGAAGGTACCGCCAGCAAAACGCCTTTATTCTATACATCAAACTTAACTCTCGCAATTGAATTTATTGTTATTTGAAGCAGTAATTTTCAAAATAAGACTGACTGTCAAAGATTAAAGATAAATAAGAATTTAGACTGAAATAAGAGCTTTAATATAATTCACAGTTCACGCATAAAACCAGTCACTTATTTATTTATTTATTAAACACTATTTCGATACAATTCTGTATATAACAGTGGGATTGACCCATATTTACATTTGCAAACATACCTACGAAAGTTCAAAATTATGGCACAAAATTAGAAATAACTAAAAACAATTCTCTTAAACAAAAATTAAATTAACTTCCCTGTTAACAATAGAAAATAAAGTAAAAAGAAATAATAATTATATCTTAAAAAACTATAAATTATATATTTTTAAATTTTTTTTATTTAGATTAGATAAAGTGATCTGTTCATTAATACGAGGGTCGTTTGAAAAGTCCGTGCAAAAATAAAAACTACTTAATTTTTTGGGGTAAACCTTTTTTATTTTTCAACATAGTCTCCTTTTAGGCTTATACACTTCGTCCAACGCTGCTCTAGTTTGTTGATCCCTTCCGAATAATAGGATTTGTCCAAGTCTGAAAAATAGCCATTCGTTTCTGCAATCACCTCCTCGTTTGAATAAAATCTTTTTCCCGCCAGCCATTTCTTCATATTGGGGAACAAATAGTAGTCCGGGAGCCAAGTCTGGAGAATAGGGGGGATGTGAAACGAGTTGGAACCCTATTTCCATTAATTTTGCGACCACAACTGCTGAGGTGTGAGCTGGTGCGTTGTCCTGATGGAAAAGGACTTTTTTGTGGGCCAATCGTGGGCGTTTTTCTTGCAGCTCGGTTTTCAAACGGTCCAATAACGATGAATAATATGCACCTGTAATAGTTTTACCCTTTTCCAGATAGTCGATGAAGATTATTCCTTGCGAATCCCAAAAGACAGTCGCCATAATCTTTCCGGCCGAAGGAACTTTTTTGGCGCAGATTCCCCCTTGGTAACCCATTGTTTAGATTGTTCTTTGGTCTCAGGAGTGTAGTGATGTATCCATGTTTCATCCACAGTGACGAAACGACGCTTAAAGTCCTGCGGATTCTTCTGGAACAGCTGCAAACCGTCCTTGCAACACTTCACACGATTTCGTTTTTGGTCAAGCGTGAGCAATCGCGGCACCCATCTTGCGGATAGCTTTGTCATGTCCAAATGTTGATGCAAAATATTATGTACCCGTTCATTCGAGATGCCCACAGCACTAGCAATCTCACGCACCTTCACTCTTCTGTCATCCATCACCATATCATGGATTTTATCAATGATTTCTAGAGTAGTAACCTCAACAGGGTGTCCAGAACGTTGAGCGTCACTTGTGCCCATATGGCCACTCCGAAAATTTTGAAACCACTTATAAACTGTTCTAATCGAAGGTGCAGAGTCACCATAATGTTTATCAAGCTTCTCTTTAGTCTCCTGAGGCGTTTTGCCTTTCGTAAAGTAGTGTTTAATCAACACACGAAATTCTTATTCGTCCATTTTTTGAAAATCACTCGACTTCCTCGATTCAAACGAATGCCAAACAGAAAGAAATAGACCGATCTGGCTGAAACTTGGTGTGTGTTCTTCCAAGAGATGCTACTAACTAAACATAACCTCGATACGCGCCAGTAGTGCTATCTCTCTGACTTTGCACGGACTTTTCAAACGACCCTCGTATTAGCTAGTTGGGCAAACCAATTGTATTTGTCATTTATGGCTTTATTATTTAACTTGTTTTCGAAATATAAATCTCTTAATTTCAACAGACATATTTTGGGAAGTCTATGATCCTCCATTTCAATAACTTTTACTAACCATTTAAGAGTTAATTTAAGAATTTTTAACTTAATATGGATAAGACCAAATTCCAAACGAAGTAGAAAAAAAGGGACAGACCTATTAAGGTGAAACAAACGTTTAAAAAACTGCAAGTGAATTCGCTCCAAGTCATTAGCATATCGTATACCCCATACTTGTACAGAATAAAGGATTGTTGACTGGACCAAAGTATTATTCAGCGTAATCACAGAATCCCAAGATGAGGATTTAGCCCTTCTTAACACTTCAATAACCGTACCTTGAGCTAAGCCAGCCTTAGAAGAGATGGAATTCAGATGCGAAGAAAATAGGCCTGTACGGTTAAATGAAACTCCCAAATAGGAAAAACTTGTCACTAAGTCTATTTTGGACCCCTCATAAAAGAAACTTCTATCCTGTTTACCTTTACCTTTGTGAAATTTCATGATCTTTGTTTTGGAAAATATTAACGGTCAATTTATTACTGTTACAATAGGATGATAATAAATTCAGCTTGTTGGTCATATCCGTGTAAGAGTCCACAAACAATATCAAAATCATCAGCATAAAGCAAAATTAAAATGTCGCATGATCCAGTTATGGGGATACTAGAAACATTGTGAGATCTAAAAAAAAAATGCTCAATCTCCGAGATAAACAAATTAAACAAAAAAGGGGAAAGAGACTCTCCCTGGAGAACACCCTCAGTAATGTTGATTTCCGAAGAGAATTGCCCATCACATTTTACCTTCATTTTGGCATTATCATAAATACCAATTAGTATTCTTAATATTTTACTGCTAACTCCAATATTAAACAGTTTCACCCACAATAGCTGATGGCTAACACTGTCAAATGCCCTACTAAAATCAACAAACAATGCATAAAAAGGTCTTCGACTCTGTCTTAATCTCAGCTGAATGATACTATTTAAAATAAATAGATTGTCTAAGCAACCACGACCATTGCGAAAACCTGACTGGCATTCTGGTATAGTATTAGCTGAAGATGCCCAAACTGACAATCTATCAAGAAGCAATTGTGTAAAAATTTTTAGAATACAATTGGCAAGAGCAATGCTTCTATAATTGTTGGGAACCGCACGGTCACCCTTCTTAAACAGCATTGTAAATACCACCTTCGACCATTCCCTTGGAACGGACTCACAGTCAAAAACCTTATTATACAAGGTAACAAGGTACAACAGCCAGATTCTTAAAACATTCAAAAGTTAAGCCATCAACTCCAGGGGATTTTCCATTACTATTCCTGTGAATAGCATTAAGAACTTCAACTTCCGAAAATGGTTGATCCAAAATTGGATGCGAAACACCAAAGAACATAATGCTATTTACAACACGCTCAGGAAAATTAGAATTAAAAAACTGTTCCCACCCTTCAACAGTAATACACGAAGGAAAATAATGGTTTTTTTTTTTTTTTTGGCGCATCAACAGCTGAGGTCATTAGCGCCCGGAGCTTTTTCCAGTGCACTGCCGGCCTCCGGACAGTGTTCTCTCGTTACAGACAACACTGTCCATCACCGGACAGTGAGCTGTAAGAAGCTCCTAGGAAGAGAAAATCTAAGGGTCAGCTGCTGGATTCGAACCCGGGACCTCCGCGTGGGAGTCCAGTATGCTAACCTCATAGCTAATCCCTTCCCTAAAATAATGTTTACATCTTAAACTACTAACTACATTCCAAATTCAGAAGTATTCTTTACATTGGAAAATTTTAACAACATAGAATTATTATATTCTGAGCGCTTTCTCCTGATTAAATTCTTATACTTTCTTTTCTCATCTAGAAAAACACCTGTCATTTTCAGAGAAATTAGATTTTTTACAGATTTTTAAGCACAATTTCAATTTTTTCCTCTGAGCTCTACATTCTATATCATACCATACTTTTGTATTTCTGCTTCTATTACCAGAAGAAGAATTCTTAACCATCCCCAAATTAGACGAAACATCTAAAATAGTTTCAACAGAATTATGATAAAGAGAATCAAGAGAATCATTTTGAAAATTAACAACAATTTTATTGGAATACATCAGTAATGCACTAAAATCCTCAGCAAGTGACTTATTGAATCTTATCATTGAGAAATTACTTGGAGTAGAAATAGGGTTGGTTACTGATAATTTTTTTTTTTTTTTTTCACTTTATTTTTATATTTACAACTGCAACAATTGTTGCACCAAGTAAATCTGATCTTATTGGTTCAGTTCTCTTGAAAAGTCATGGTTGGAGCAATCACCCATTGGCGAAACTCCTTCACAATGATTTAATCACAACAGATCTCTAGGCCATTTTCGCTTCAGTCGACGAGGAGGATTGTTTGGAAGGTTAGGAGAGGAGAGCTGTTGCACAAGAGGATTAGGATGGAGAGCTAGGAGGCTGTGAAAGTTGCGGTAGCGAGACTTTATTAGGTCGGTTACAGAAGAGATGTGAAGGTCAGTGTGAATGGTGAGGTTAGAAATGTAGTATGGAGCATTCAGTATTTTCCGTAGGATTTTAGACTGTAGTGTCTGCAGGCGTTTGGAGTTACGAGGGTTTGGTTGAGCCCCACACTTCTGCTCCGTATGTCCATGTGGGTCTTAACAGTGTCTTGTAAATTGTCAGTATGTGGTTCAAGTCAAGTTTGGATCTGCGGTCAAGTAGTCTAGTAAGTAGCTTGTAGCGTCTGTTCACGTCTTGTCGTTTCAGTCGAGTATGTGGGTTCCAGGTGAGTCTCTTGTCAATGTACAGTCCTAAGTATCGTTACTGATAAATTAAAATCATAATTATATATACATAGTTCCAATGGAAAATGGTCAGAGAGGGTTACAAAATTAGCAACTTTTAGGTCATCAATAACATCCAACTGATAAATATCGCACCAAATTAAATCGACCGTACTACAACCATTTTTAGATAAGTACGTATAGTTACCAACCACTCTTCGTCCGGCCATTCAAAAGTAAAAAACTCAATTCTTCCAGTATATCGACTAGTGATTTACCTCTTTTATTACACACTAAATCAAGATTATTTCTGTAACAATAAATATTAGTATCTTGCACTAATTCAAAACTACATTGATTGAGATCAGCCATTCTGCTATTAAAATCACCGCCTATGATAAAAGGAACTTGGCTAAATCTATTTTTTATATTATTTATAGTTGAAGAGAATAATTCAAAAACTTCATCCTCCGAGGTTGGCTTGAAATACACCAGACAAATAATAAATACAGATTTAGACTCACTTGTCATTTTAGCAATTAACCAATATTGAGATAACTCTAATAAAATAGAATCAAAAAACAAGTTGTTTACTAATAAAACAAGACCACCACTCGCCCTACCATGAGTGTAGGTTTTTACTGCGGGAGAAAAATAGTAAGTAAACTTGAAAAATTTAGCCAATTTCAAATTATTATCATCTACCAAAAAAGTTTCACTCAAGCCAGCAATGGCATAATCAAATAAAAAATCAATGTCCACCTTTCTGTTAAAACCAGACACATTACAAAACAAACACTTTATTTTACGTAGGTACAGTAACACACTTAGAAGAGGCATGAGAAGTATTTATTTGGTCTTTCTGACTAAAAAATTAGCTATAGCCGGCTGAATAGGTTTGTTTTCCTTCCTTTTCCTTTTAGACCCCATAGACACAGAAGAGGTATCGGTATCATAAACTTCCTGGTCATCATCATCTGTCGTAATTCCGGTGGCTGGATTCAGAAACAACAAATCCTCTCCACATCTTATCACACTAGGCTGAATTGTTTACATCCTTTTTTATCAACACCAAACCATTTCTATGCCAAACAGAATCCAACAGTCCCTGCTTCTTCAAATTTCTAGCCGATTGAAATAATTTGTAATTAAATGAAGAAAGTAATTCGTTGACGTAAATATTCCTATTGGAATCACCAGGAAAAGGTTTTTCTTTATTTTTTTTGGAATTTATAATAAACTTATTTTTCACTGACGTATGTAAAAATTTAATTATGATTGAAGGAGAGTTATTCCGACCAAATTGACGACGATAAATATAATCAACCATGTTAGCGTTCAATTCTAAACCAATCACATCAGAAATCCCCTTAACAATATTGAAGAGATCCTCATTTTCAGTGACTGGCAAATTGTCAATTCAATAAAACCAGTCTACAAAATACTCCATCAGATGATAATAAATTTAAGAAATTCCGTTACACATTAGCAGGGAAAAAAATGAAAGAAACTTTAGGTACTTTTATTTTTAATCTTAAGTTTTATTCGATAAACTGAAAGTTTTAATAAAAGATATATTTACCTTATTCACAGATTAAGAAAAAGAGTTAGTGCTAAGCCTTGAAAAAATGTTGAGCAATGGGGAGAGAACTGATTAAAACAGGAGAAGGAAAAAGGGTTTGCTGTAGCAGAAAGTGTAGAATGAATGGTAAAAGAACGGCCAGTGTGATTTAAGAACTTTCCATTTCTATATTATTCTGTTATGAAAATGAATGTAGGAATAACACGGATCTACGCAAAAGTAGTTGATCAAAGAATTCAGAGTGCAATAGAAGAGGGAAATGGTTTCATCAGGAGCAAAGCCAGCGTGGGCAATGAAGATGGGATGCAGAATCCCTCTAAAATTGAATTGATGGAAGCCGGAGGGATGGATATGGAATGTTTTACTAAAAAGTTGCAAATTTAATTAGGAAATTTTTAACTGAAAACGTAAGAATTTGACATTATTATTAGGATGGCATTGCTCTACTCCTGATA
Organism: Rhodnius prolixus; assembly: GCF_049639745.1. Taxonomy (NCBI): domain Eukaryota; kingdom Metazoa; phylum Arthropoda; class Insecta; order Hemiptera; family Reduviidae; genus Rhodnius; species Rhodnius prolixus. The sequence continues at coordinate 23,507,085 of NW_027411592.1, forward strand.
TATTGGGGTAAGACTAAAAAAATGACCGTTTCAAGGGTTAAAGTGATAATTTTCTTAGATCGCATTTCTTCTAACTTTCGAAGTTCAGTTCATTATGTTCTATGCCTGCTGTTCGATTCTCATCCTTTTCTTTTACTCCAGTTTTTATCTCATCTAATGTCTGAAATGTTTTTCCCATAAGAAAGTGAGCCATTGCTCGGATAAGATATAAGTCCGAAAGCGCAAAATCAGAGCTAAGTATATGGTGGGTGCAGTTTGAAGGCTTCGTGTGTCAGGAAGTGTGCGGCCGGGCGCTGTCCTGCTGTCCAGCAAAACATTCTTCCTATTCAACCAAAGCCGGGTATCGCCTCTCCAAAACTTAAAGCTCAGAATCGACAGATCGTCCTTTCGGAACAAACTCATAATGGATTACACTTTCAAAATTCCAACAACAAAAATGTCTTCTTTTCAAATTGAGATCGCTTTGCGGTAGTGCGGGCTGGCCTCTGTCTCTGATTTTGCCTGTCCTGATGAGTTAGCAGATTGCGCCAGCAGATCCACTTTCGTTGCAGGTGACAATCCTTTTAATGAAACGTTCGCCACTTGGATTTTGAAGGTGCAAACAGCATGTTTTTCCAGGCGACGTTCGGTTTGCAGCTAGGTGAGCTCATGTGAAACTACATGCTCTCTTCACTTTACCTAAATTTGTGTAAGTGGCGATTCACACTTGACTGTGACAAATCAAATTTGGAGGATAGCTGCCGAGTACTTTTTGTGTCGTAGAGCCTGGCTGACCACAATAGTCAGTCGCCCTGTGCCTGTCTGCCTTTCCAAGCTTGTATCGCCACTTTCAAATTTGGCGTACAACCTTCTCACAGTCTGCTCATTAAGGTTAGATTCCTCTTCAAATTCCCGAATCAAACGCGTGGTTTCGGCAGCTGTAAACTTTTTTTTTCCAGTAATGTCGCAAAATTACTTGAATTTCATTCCTCAACGTCATTTTGATTGTAAGAAAACGCCAAACAAGGACTGAGCCTCACAGAGGGACATTATGTTTACAAAATGATTCAGTATAGTATTAGGATATTAAATAGATACCAATAAAAACATTGAAATTGGCAAAGTGAGAAAGAAAGGTTAAAACATCGACTAATTAAAAACGGACATTTATTTTTACTCACCCATGAATATAAGCATGCCTACCACACAAGTCATACAAACAAAACTACCCAGTTCGAGTATTAGGCAATTTTATCGATTCAGCATAACAAGCATATGGTTAATATCTGCATTAATTAGAATATTTTTAATCTTTCCAATTAACATGTTGTTTTACTCCAGGCCTCTTATGTTTTGACATTTTTATTGTAGGAGAGAGGGGGGCACATTTGAACAGTTTTAATTTATTTTCATGGTTTCATGGTTTGTAAAGTCAGAATTGAGGAATATTATACGTATTTTGTAAGGTGGAAGTAAAATTTTTGTTGCAGCTTTGGAAGTGTATTGTGAAGATTGGAGTGTACAAGGTGTTAATATTGTTAGTCCATATTAACATCTGGAATTCTTATTTTTAAATCTAGTATTTACAAAAGTCTATTCGCTTGCAAAAAGTGTTGGATATTATATTTTCTTATATGGAAGGAGAGGGTGCACATTTCAACATCTCAGTTAAAATGTGCCGCCCTACCGACCTGCAAGTTTGTGACTTTTTTTTTTTGTTTAATCGCAGAGAAGGGGAAAGTGGTCCGAAGATACATTAAGAAGCGCAACAAACCGAATATTTTGTACAAACTTCCTAAATCCATTACACTTCGAGTACAACATCCTGAACTGAGTCATTCTTGATTTTTGAACTAGATATCAGTGGTTTAAAAGGGAAGGCAATGTAGTAATGAGAGAAATAACTGATAGAAGGTAGATTCAGAGTAAAGTAATATCATTTCTTTCTATTTTATATTGAGTTCAAAGGTACCCCACCAGTGGGGCAGATATTAACATTTGACACCAAAATTTTAAATTAAAAAAATATAGATATGTATGTAAAGTACCAACTGTTAATTGATGTAGATCTGTTAAGAAGACTTGAAAGTTGTAGAAAACAAAATAAAAAGGTTCAATAATACAGATTCTGTGCACTCGGTAACAGAAAATGTAAATTCTGTTCAAATGTGCCCACCTCTCCACTAGTTATTTGATTCATGGATCACTGATATTAAGAATAAATTTGATATTGCTATAATTTGGGAAGCAACTAAAAGATTGGCGAATAACACCAGGGATCTTTTGAATGTGATAAAGCAAGCTGGTTGCATTAGTACAGGAATTTTTACGAAAGATGGTGACTTAATGGAACTCCAATAATAAAAATCCTTCTTTTCCTTATCGGTAGATCAATGACTGATTTTAAGGGGTATTTCAGCTATTTAGGACGCAAAAGAAAATTATAATAGATTTGTTCAGTATGAATTGTCAGATCTACATTTAATTAGACTGAAATGGAATTAAAGTAATTGGTTATTTTATTTTATTTTAATCTCGACATCAATAATGGGGGTAGAGGGGAGGGATTAGCTATGCGGTCAGCGTACTGGACTCCCACGCTGAGGTGCCGGGTTCGAATCCAGCTTCTGACCCTTAGATATTCTCTTCCTAGGAGCTTCTTACAGCTCACTGTACGTACGGTGATGGACAGTGTTATCTGAGAACACTGTCCGGAGGCCGGCAGTGCACTGAAAAAAGTTCCGGGCGCCAATAACCTTAGATGTTGACGCGCCTTAAATTATTAAAAATAATTAAATAATAATGGGGGTATAAAGGAGTTAAAATTGAGTAAATAACTCTGTAAAACGTACAGATAATTTTATTTCTTTAAAAAAGTTTTGAAGATTCTCAAACCTGGCTGGTGACCAATTATTTTGTAACATTGGTTAGAAATATTAACGTAAAATTCTGTAGAAGGCAACTGAATATTCTAAGGCTAAGAAAATGGAAAGCAGCAAATCATCTGTATGGAAATTGTACTAATACAATTATGAAAATGATGAAAGTTGATAATGCTATCTCATATTGGTCCAATCAATTAAGCAATTATGTGAATCGAACAAGCCTTGATTATTAAATGAGTGCCTTAAAGCTAGATGTAACAAAGTAAAAAGTGCTAAGACATAAAAATAATCAGTAAAAAAATAAAAGATTTGAAACCTCGCAAATTACAAACCTATTTACAAATTTTTTTTCGTTTTCTCTAAATTTTGGTTGGTAACCCAGATTCGAAGATCTTTAGAGTTAAAAGTAACTCGAATTAGAGAAATGTTTCAACTTAAATACATTAGGCACGTGACTGGCTTTTATCACCAATGACAACAGATCCTATACTGTACCGTTTATGGACTGAGTTCTTTTTATAGAAACCTATTAATAGGGCTATTATTTCTTATTTGATGTTTATCACACCCTTCATTATATCTCCGTAGGCAATAGGCAACAGCTATTAGTAAAACCAATTAAGCCATTTGGACTGGACGGAATGTAGAATACTACAAAAACTAACCTTTTAACTGAATTCTACATAGAAATTCTTTTTTCAATGAGATTATAATATTCTTACAAACCTGTAAAGGCTTTAAATATAATAAAAAAATTTAAAAAGGGAGGAAATAACAAGGCCCTCACTTAATGTTAAACAAAATGGAAATCTCTGAATAGATAATTAAGTCTAGTCTACATTGAGAAGCTGTTGCAATAGTTCCAAGTGAATTGAAAGAATTTTATTCAACATAGGTTTTCTGCTATTTGTTAGATTCTGGCTTAGCAGATTTAATTATTTAATAAAATAAAAAAGACATAACACCATGACGAACCCAAAATTAGCGTTTTTTCTATTAATTTGGGTAAAAATGTGAAGGATTGGAGTATTTGGAGATGGTTTCGATGGGCGAATTTCCCTAACCTTCTTCAGCACTATTTGAAATAGACCATGATGTCTGAAGTACGAGGTGTGTTCAAAAAGTAACGGGAATTTTTAAATTTCGCGGGTTTGGAGAGTCTGATTGTAAAATTTTTTTTTTATTATGTTGGTACACATGCCCCTGAAGTACGATAAAATTTTCAGTAATATTCATTGTTTACTTCTTAAATGGCAGCCGTTAAGGTTAGACGTGTTTTTCGAGCTTGGCGATTTTTGTTTGTTAAAAAAAATGGATCAAAGAATTTGTATTAAATTTTGCGTAAAAAATGAAATAAAGTGTAATAAAGTGTGTGAAATGTTAATAAAGTCATATGGTGAGTCTGCTATGAGTAAAACAAGGATTTACGAGTGGTATAAGCGTTTCCAAGATGGCCGCGAAAACGTTGAAGATGACGAACGACCTGGACGTCCAAGCACATCAACAACCGATGAAAACGTGAAAAAAGTGAAAGAAATGGTTATGAACGATCGCCGAATCACAATCAGAGAAGTCGCTGATGATGTTGCCATATCAATTGGCTCATGCCATGAAATTTTTTCGGATGTTTTGGGTATGAAACGTGTGGCAGCAAAATTTGTTCCAAAATTGTTGAATTTAGAACAAAAACAGCGGAGAATGGAAGTTGCTCAAGAGTCACTCAATGAAGTCGACAACGATGCGGATCTACTGAAACGTGTTATAACAGGTGACGAAACATGGGTTTACGGATATGATGTCGAAACTAAGGCTCAATCGTCCCAGTGGAGGCATTCTGGATCGCCAAGACCGAAAAAGGCGGTCGAATGTGAAGGTTATGCTCACTGTGTTCTTCGATTTTAATGGCATAGTGCATCATGAATTCTTGCCACAAGGTCAAACAATCAATAAGGAGTACTACCTACAAGTTCAACGCCGTTTGCGTGAAGCAATCCGAAAAAAACGCCCGGATTTGTGGCAAAACAATTCATGGATTTTGCACCACGATAATGCACCTGCTCACACTTCATTGCTTGTTCGTGAATTTTTGGCCAAAAACAAAACTTTAACGATGCCCCAGCCTCCATATTCGCCAGACATGGCTCCATGTGACTTTTTACTTGTATACTTCCGTTAAATAAAAATAAAATGTTTTAATTAATGTTTGTTCATTCTTATTTTTACTTTATACACTTATAAATAAAGAAAAGTTAATTAAAACTTATTTATATTTTATTAATAAGTTCAAAGTTCAATTTACTTTTAACTTCATAATAACAAAAAAACGGTTAAAGCGAATGAGGCAGCTGGCTACATGTCCGGACTTGTTGGAGCATGTTCAGGTAATCACACATAACAAAAAAACGGTTAAAGCGAATGAGGCAGCTGGCTACATGTCCAGACTTGTTGGAGCATGTTCATACAGGTTTGTATAGTTGGTAAACGGAAATAATAATAAGATATATGAAAGTTCAAAGTTCAATTTACTTTTAACTTCATAATAACAAAAAAAAAAAAAACGGTTAAAGCGAAAGAGGCAGCTGGCTACATGTCCAGACTTGTTGGAGCATGTTTGTGCTCGTTGAGGATATGACAATGGTATGAGTCATCATTATTTTTACTTGCCTGTTCAAACAGCTGGCTACATGTCCAGACTTGTTGGAGCATGTTCAGCTATGTTGGCATATATATAAATTAACAGGTATGATAAAAGATGTGGAAGGGAAAGGGGGTGGCTTGCTACAGAGACCTGTCCAGAGAGGTAATCATTTGGAAAAAAAGATGCAATTCTATTGGCTAGTTAGAGTGTGACGTAATTGTGGTGGTGGGGGGTTAATGCTAGTATCGCAGTCCAAGTGTCAGTTCGGGTTTAGTTTTCAGTGAGTGTAGGTCGCGTCATCAGCAGCGGAAGCAGTCCAGGTGGAGGGGGTAAGTAAATAGTTTTTTCTATTACCTAAAGTGAGGTTATCCATTTTTATTTAAGTTGAATATTTTTGTGATAGTGGGGGTAATTTAAAAAAAAAAAATTCTTGGTGAGGGGGGTTAGATTTTTTTAAAAAAATAATTCCTAGTTAAAACATAAGAGAACATTCAAAACTAGAGTAAGCGAGACTACCACTGTGGCCGACTGGTGCAGATGACGTGTCTACCAGTACGAAGGTTGTAGGATCGAATCCCAGGTAAGTAAAAATAATTAAAAAAAAAAAAATCCCCCTCCTGTCTATCAGTGGGCGAGGGGGGTGGAGGTATGAGGTACGCCATCTTGTGGTCATCAGCTGGTACAAGGTCGGCCATCTTGTGTACTACAGCTGTTAGGAGAGCCGCCATCTTGTAGGAGGAGCTTAAGAGGCCAACGAATACGACGACCTAGAGGTGGTGGGGGAAAAGGTAGGTGTCATGTGATAGGAGTAGGGCTTGGGTGGGGGTAAAGGGATGTCGTCGAATACGCTGATTGGTCTATTAAGAAGGGTGGGGGTAGGAGTGGGGGTAAAAGGGGTGTCATCGAATTCGCTGATTGGTCGATTAAAAGGGTGGAGTGGGGGAGGGGGCGTGGCCTAAAACCCTCGTCGAGTTCGATGATTGGTCAAAAAGGGTAGGGGTGGGGGTAGGGGGCGTGGCTTAAACCCTCGTCGAAATCGATGATTGGTCAATAAGGAGGGGTGGGGGTAGGGTTAGGGGAGGGGGTGGGAGGGGAGGGGATGGCCGCCATTTTGTATTTTAGGTGTGCCAGAATCGGCAAATCCTATCTACTTTTGACTAATATCAAATTTGATTTTTTTGAGGTTTAAGATTTTACACAATTCGTTAAATGTGCCAGTACAAGTAACTGGAATAAGGATAATAATATAATGAAATTTGAATTTACTGTAGCTTTCAGTTTTACTATCTCAACTAGGTAAGTAAAGTATTTGTAGCAACCGTGTCAACAATTTTGATTTCGAGTTTCACCAAAAATATCCGTCTCTAGTATCCGAAAAAGTGCTTTTTAGAAACAGTGTGTCTGCTGTCTTCATCCACCAAATAGCAACATTCTTTTGTGTCCCATTGATGGCTAAATTCAGGTAAAAGAAAATTTACTCAGAAAGTGACAGACAGCAACAATGGGGATCGCTAAAACGAACAATTCAAAGACTTTTAAGCCGCAGGTGCTAAATGCATAGGTGAGAACTCATACCGAAGTAAATAAGGAATACTGGACTGACAAAACCGAGGGATAGGACATATGGGTACTTTCTCAAAGGTTCAAGACGACTGAGGAAGGAGCTCAAGGGGTCGACAAAGAAGAACTGTGTCACATGGTTAGGTGCCAATGCTGCGTTAATATAGAAAACAAGGCCTGCCATATATGAATATGATTTTTTTATTTTTTTATTTAAGGCGCGTCAACATCTAAGGTTATTGGCGCCCGGAGCTTTTTCCAGTGCACTGCCGACCTCCGGACAGTGTTCTCTCGTTACAGACAACACTGTCCATCACCGGACAGTAAGCTGTAAGAAGCTCCTAGGAAGAGAAAATCTAAGGGTCAGCAGCTGAATTCGAACCCGGGACCTCCGAGTGTTGTCCAGTATGCTAACCTCACAGCTAATCCCTTTCCTTAAGGAATATGATTTGAAACCTTACAGAAAAATCTTCCCATGTTTCTAGGTTTTGGCATTCCTAAAGAGAATAGGTTTTTATCAAAAATTTAAAATTAGGTTTTCAGTCTCTGGTGATTAATTGAAGTTTCAAAATTAATAAACAAATTGAAAAAAAAAGGTTCAACGAAAAGAAGGAGGAATATCATATTTTTCTTTAGTTTTAATGTATTTATTAGCATGAATGTAGTAAGCAGAAACATTGTATAGGAGTGAGAATATATGTAAATAGTATACATATGCGTGGTTGGATTATTTTAAAGGCTGTAAGAATATTGATAAGAATACTACATCCCAACAACAACAGTTGCAACTGTTGTAATAGAAGGAATATTTCTTAAAAACACTTCTCCCAAAAGCAAATGTGCAAATTGAATTAAACTGAGGTATAAGTACTCCGCATTATGTCAAGAAGTTATCAATAACAAACGTATGTAACAATAGGATGAAAAATTAATGCCAGTTTCAGTCGTTATAAACTTCATTATGAACTCATGAACTCAAGACAAGACAGAAGACACACCAACCCTCTAATGATGTAAAACAGTATATTGTAAATTAGCCCTGAAGACGAAAGTTTGGCATATTAAAGTTTATAATGACTGAAACTGGCAGTTATTTGTTCATCCTATTGAAAAAGTATGATTCACCAAAAATAATAATATCTAAATAATATCTTTGTATCTTTTTTTAATACTTATAAAAGTATTCGATTCTAATAATATTCAAGGGGTAAGCAGGTAATTTTAAAAATATGTGTTTTTGTAGTTTTAATTTACACCAATATAGTTGGTATTTATTGTAAACCACGGATTCTCCCATACTTTGATGGCCAAGGTGCTGGTGGCAGATGCCTTTGCAGACTGAACAGAGAGCATAGTGTCAATCCAATTATGTGCGCCGTTGTTTGAAGAAAATAAATATTTAAAGATGCTGATGACCATAGATGTCGATAAGGTAAATAAAAGAGAAGGGATTTGCTTCTTGATTAACATATACTGGATTACTTAGCGAAGATATGAATTCGAATCCAGTTGTTGGCTCTTAGATTATTTCTTCCTAGGAGATTCTTACAGTTCCAATGTTCAGTGTTGGACAACACCACTGTCTATAACTAGATTTGTAATTGAAATTGCCTTCGTAGATTTGTTTACTATTCCTGTGTAGCAGTGTTACTTCATTAACCTTAGGCTGGAAACATAGTGGAGCGGCGAGCAAAGCGGCGATGATAGCGAAGAGCAAAGCGGCGAAATCAAACACAAGTAAACATATGGGACCGCGCATAGTGGCGAGCAAAGCGAAGATAGAGCAACGCTATCTCTAGAGAGTAGAGCGAAGCGTTATGATATGTTTGATTTCTTCGCTCTCATCGCGCTCAATTTGTGAAGGTTATTTTTCAAAGGTTATGGATATTGATACATTTATTGGTTTAGTTTGTTTAAAGAAACCTCTGTGGGGCCATAGTATTTGTGAAGCTACAATAGTTTTTAATAATTAATAGTTTAAATTAATTAACAATTATTAGTTAATGGAGAATTCAGGTAATTTTTGCTACATTTAATTTGGTTCTCAATCCCTTAATGCTAACTTTCATCTAAATACTAGGCAAAATTAAATTAAATTTTCACGTCCTACTACTTCTGATCAGGACGAATTCTCCAATCCTTCTTCTGTAGCGTCCTACTACTCCAGTTTTTCAGATGAACAACATTAATTTACGACAAATCATGGAGTAGTTATTTAATAAAATTGTTGTGTTTTTTTAATTGACTAATTTCTTTTTATCTGCATATATTTCTATTTTGTTTTTATTTATTTTGATTTTCTAACCTTAAAGTAACTGCTAGGATTAATGGGGTTACACAGATTTGTATTTAGTTAATAACCTACATAATTAATTTTTCTATATTGTGCCTAACTCATGTTATGAGCTGTATTACTCAAAAACAATAAAATTTGATTTTGATTAATGGGCTAGTATGTAATCAAATGTTGATAAAGACATTCGAAAATACGCATGAAACTTGCCATGATGCTCCCGAAGTTGTTGGTACAAGTGATGAAATTCACCAAGTTCATTTCTAGACTTATTTATGTCATGTACACTGCAGCTCCTACTGCTGCAGCTGCTGCTAATACCAAAGTTTCAACGAAGAATTTTCATATAAAAATAGTTCCTCCATCTTGTTTTGTCAAAAGGAGAACGCGACTAAACTGGTCACTATGTGCATGCGAATCTTTGCTCGCTGCTCGTCGCTCTCTTTCATCTGAAGCAGCTATCATCGCCGCTTTGCCCGCCGCGCCACTATGTTTCCAGCCTTAGTGTACTTTATGTCAGGTAATATTTATTATTATTTTTAATTTTATCTAAGTTTTTGGCGCCCAGAACTTTTTTCTGTGCACTGGCCGGCCTCTGAACAACGTTCTCTCGTAACAATCCATCATCAGACAGTGAGCTGCAAGAAGCTGCTAAATAGAGAAAATTTAAGGACCAGTAGTTGGATTTACACCGGGATCTCCGCGAAACTAATCCCTTCCCTAATTATTATTGTAATTTATTTATTTAATTATGCGCAGGACAAATATGAGATAGTAGAAGAAACAATTACTTTTGTAACTAGCACGGAAGTGTTTTCTTACTCGTTTGGTTGCAAAATATTATTTGAAGTATAAACATAACCTAATATGTAGAAAACAACGGTTTTTATGCAACACTGGTAAGTAAGAGAGTTTTAATATCAAAACATACTTTCCCACTAAAAATATAAATATCTTTCTATCTTAATAAAAATATATGTACATATGTAAAGTTTTGTAAATAAATAAATACAATTAAAATTATAATAACAGGAAAAGATTCAGTACAAATATTAACATATCAAAACAATAAAAATTAACATCTTAAATTTACATAAAACGTAAATATTGGACTAAATTAAATTTCTTTACCGCAATTGTTAAAATAAATCAGTTAACATCTTATTCAGTTTAATTTCAAATTACTTCAGCAATAAACTGTAATCCTACGCATATTATTCCCTTTAAAAAATTTTATGTGAATTCTTAAAATGTAAATTCAAAACAAAAAACTGCAATAATCTGAATTTGCCAACAGATAAACCATGTTTTGAGTTATCAACAATATATTGTGGGCCACGTTAAATGTCGAGACCTACTTTGTTTTTAGAGAAAGACAAGGTGGTCTCAGTTAACTACTAACACCTATATATTTTTTTTGGATTTATTAAATACCTGGCATCTCTCTATTCCCAAACTCCATCTATCGTCAAGAATCAGACTAACTTCTTTTTAAAATATATCATTTTGGATGATTACAGTAATATTGAATAGATGGTCTATATTTTTTTGGCAGACCCTTTTTTGGCTTTCTCCCATGAGAAACGACATCGTACATTAAAATATTGTGATTACTGTATCCCCTAGTAGGAATTCTCCTTCACGCACAGAAAGCAGATTGGGGGGGGGGGAACAAACGGACAACCTTATCTGGTATCACAACTAATATGAAAAATTTCCGTTTTCTTGGTGTTGAGGATTTGAGAAGAAAATCCTAATCAAACTCTTTCTTTTCAACAACCTTTTTCAGAGATGTCTCCGAGTAAAACCAGCTTCCATTTCTCTATTTCAAACGATTGCCTCACATGTTTTAAGCAGTGCTCTAATTTCAGTTCAAAACGTACCAAAACTAAGCTGCCCTTTAATATAACTTTCAACGTGGTATTCCTAACGCGGCTGCACCTAGTATTCTCTTAAATTCTTCTTAAAATCCATAATGCAAATTCTATTCTACTCTTTTCAAGCTCTAGTTTCCTTGGCGTATTTCAGAGTTAAATATATCAAGCTTATCCATTATTTATGACTTCTGGAGACCTCATTTTTGCTAATGAATCCTTTACTCCTTACACGAAATTTCTTTCCTGCTGAAGCTAATTTTTTTTTTGTTATGTCTTTTATTCATTTTACCGTGGGTACTTAGCTAAGCTTCTTAAAACCTGAGAACCGGTTGTATGGGAAATGCTTTGACATAGATATTGATCCGTTATTCGGCTGATCACGACTTGATCTTTTCCAAAAATCTTTTTCTATAAAATCATTTATTATAATTCTATACTTTTTGTGGGGCTTCTATTAATCTGGATTCACCAATTCATAGTACTACAGAAATCTGCCACCCTGGTGCTGGTAAAATACCTGGGTTTGCCCATAACTAATCTAACCAAATTGAAATCGTAAACGCACTGTTGCCTGTTTTGTGTTATTAGTGTTTTTCAGACTCCTGAAATGCTTATTAGTTTCATTCATATTCCGTCGAACGATTGACCCTTAATCAGCTATCTTCACATATCTTCTTTCCTCTCGGACACCAAGGCTTCTAAGAATTTTCTCAGGGGTCAAAGTCTCTGGCATTGTTAATATCAGTTCAAAATAACTACTTCTTTGACAGTTAACAACTCTTTAATGTCATTAATATCTCTACAACCAAAGTTCATTCGAATCATATAGCTGGGAATCGAAGTATGCCAGAAGTAGACTGATTTAAGACAATTTATTTTAAATGCTTCCCAAGATAATAATTTAGGCCCCAGTACCGAGATATGGAGTAAATTAGATTAAACAATATCATTATATGATTCCTGACACGTTTATCCAACAAAAATTCCCTTTATCCAAGTTTCCTGCCATTAAAATTCAAAAGTAAAATAACTTGCTTTAATACTAGAAGCGATAAAAATTTTCCCAATCTAGTCCAGGGTAAACCTAAATAAGTATAATTTTTAATAAACTCAAATTAAAGAATCAGGCAAGATTTTTAAAAGGAGGCAAGAATCTTCTCTGACAGTCCGATACTTAAAAAGCATTAGATAAAGGAGATAAAAGAATGTAGAAGACATCTGAGTCATCTAGCCGAAAGAGAAATAGTAAGACTCTTCTGAACCCTGGAATTGCAAGAGAAGGTCTAACACTTTATTCTGAGGACTCGTACCTGATTTATTGAAACGTTATAATCGAGAGGCCAAGGAACTGGGACGATCAGGCAGGGAAGTAAGAGGATATCAACAGGCTGAGTTTTTTAAAAGGTATTAAACCAAATACTACAAGCTATATGTGGGATCTGTGTAATAAACAAGAATTCCTATGACTGGAAACGGCTGGTAGGTGGCTGGACACCTAAATACTGTCGAAATACCAACCCCATTTACGAGATGTTAGAATGGAGTGCAGGAGACTGAGTTTCAATCATTATTTGGCAAAGTGTCCTTTCTTCTTCAAGTTAAGGTTTAAAATATTGAGTACCGGCGAGATACTAAGAGAGGAACTTGGCCAGTGATATTCTCTGTTGATGCACCAAGATCAGACTTTAAGGAAACTTGAGGAGAGGTTAGGACAAGGGCGATTGGATACTCAAGTCTTTACGTTTTTACTACACTAACAACCAAGATTTTAAAAATTATGATGCCATCACACCTCGTGAGAATTCTATTCGAGGAATAGAGAGGCTGAGGGCCGTTAATGACACCAATTGTCGATGCGCCATTTTAAAAAAAAGTATTCACCACCTTAGAAGAAAAAAAGCTTTATAAAATGCGATATCTCGGATAAGAAATATATTACTTTCGGAAGCATTGGCAATTGGAGGCATTTAGAAGCCTTTAAACGCCAGTGCAGATTTTTTCACTCTCAAAAAAAATACAAAATATACTCTGCAATAGAAACCAACAAAATAATAAATTAAATAAATTCTCGCATTCATAAAAATATTCTCAAGTGTCGTGATAGTAACATAGTAAATTTTAGACCTTATAACATGAACAAATTTTTGCTCACTATTCCTTAAATAATGCTGACATACTCAGTACACACTAGCTGATGACTCTACTGAGCTGCTCGACGACCCATGCATTAAGTAGAAGCTAATTTGCCTTCACAGCCAGTCATTCACATATCTTTTAAAAACAAACTCCTCCTATCATGGTATTATGCCTCATTTTTTTTGGAAATTCTAATAGACACATCTTTCTCTTTATATGCACAAATTAAGCAATAAAATCAAAGATTACCTAATAAGGTACAAAGAATATAAAAGATAGGAGGCGGGAATACTAGCAATTTTAAAGTTCTAATATAAACGTTTTGCTTTAGTAAACACTAGTACTGAAACGGGTGATCAAATTTTATTTTTATAAAAAAATTATTTAAAAAAGGGAAAATTAATTAATTATTAAGCACCAATCAATAACAATTAACATAATTGATTATCTCAATTCTGTTTATCTATTTCTCTTTGATTTATATTTATAGACGTCTAAAAAACTATGCGTACGAATAAAATAACATGATACGAGTTTTTATAAAATGAAGGTTTATTTTTCATTTCATTATTATTATTGTAATATACCAAAGTTAGTAAAATCTAGCATGATTAAATAAAATATTATTCGTTTAAAACAAATAAATAAAAAACTGTTTTACACAAAATTTGTTACTTAAAAAGCATTTCTTTTATTTGCGAGATAACTTTCTTCTATTAAAATAAACTTATTTGGAACCAGAAGAATGTAATCGTTTTAAATAAAGAATTCTTAAAAAATAAATAAGGATAAAGTTAACCTTCACTATGTAATGAAACCATTACAACTAATTCTAAAAGTATGAACTAAATATGTGAAAGCGAAACTGCAAAAGGGATTTTGATATTCCAAGAAAATATTTAATATGTTTTCAAGGCTGAAACTGTAAGGCAAGCAAAAAAATTGGTTTCGAAATTTAGTACGAGTATTAGAACAGACATTAACAACCGAAATATCAAGTGTACATGTTTTGTGCGTGTACATCATGGAGGACTTACAATCTTAAAAAAAATGACGAAAACAATGCAACTAAGACAACCAAATAGGTTATCCGTTTCAAAACAAATTAAAACAACATATTTAAACAAGCAAATTAAATGACTGCACTTCTTTGTCAAACGTTCTGTTTGCGGGGGTACATATTATTATTAATTGTAGCAAACCTGTATTCCCCTAAACACATCATATAGCGCTGTGCCAAATTAAAACATTATTTAAAAACATGAACTGTACATAAACAAAAAACAAAAAAAAAAGTATTACTATAGAAATGAAATAAAAGTGTGCAGGGTTTACTTAACAATCTGAGGAGGGTTTCCAAACCAAAAGTACGCATATCAACACAACTGTTATGTAAAGAAAGAACGTAACACTTTATTGAACTGCAGAGTGAATATTTTTAGGCTTACCAGTAATCCCGTTTCAACGCTTGGAAGCAGAGTTAACCTACTACCGTTAACCAAATGATTCTCTTGTACGGTGCCTTCCCGCAGTTGCCTAAAAAAAATTAAGTTAAATAAATCAACTTGTAACATAACACGTAGATTATTTAGCACCCCCGCATTTCTGAGAGGGGCAAGTGGACAATTTCATAACGATTGAGTAACTTAGGACAGGGTAGTCGATACAACTAAAACAAAATGGAGTAGCAGGATTTGAGGGGGAACACTCACCTCTCCCTATGAAGAAGACAAATCCTTTCCTTCGGCACTTTCAACTTTTTTGATATTAGTTTCTTCAAATTTTCTATTGAGTCTGTTTTAGTGACGGCCAAATCAAACTGTCCCCCCGTCGTTGGCGTCACAGAAATTGTAATGTTAGAATCTGAAACGTTGGACTCACAACCACACCCATTAGAACAAACACAACCAGTATCCCGACCCGCTTCCATTTTCGGGCCGCACTCACTACCAGTAATGTAACTGGAAAATGGTAAACGGTCCGCACTGCACAAAACTTTTCACGCGTACATTCACTTATCTATTATAATGAGAGCACCACACACACATACACCCTCTCTAGCGGAGACAAAAATGCTAACTAAACTAAATACTAAACTGTACCGAACAATGGCCGTCCACTAATTACAGCTGACTGCAAAAGCATCTTGATCACATATACTTGATAATCTCCCAGACATTTATAAATCAAGCAAACATTTACCAACTTAATTTTTTATATCACACTTTTCATGAATTTTTCTCTTTATTTCAATATGAAAGACTTCACTTATATTTTTTTTACATTATAGATGTTTACTATATAATGATAGAAGTAAAAGCGTGGTTATTATGAGAAGTTACCGATGTTACAGCAGAGAACCGCTGAAGTCGAGACGATTTATTCAAGAATCGACTTAGTATGTTTTCGGAAAAGATCTTGCAGACAAAATCTATCAGACTGTAAGAAAATTACTACCTAAAAAATGCTTAAAAATATTTTCACATTCTGTCCACTTGGACCTTTCTGTTTTCTAACCAGTTTCAAAATTATCCTAAAAGTTATAACTCAGTGGTATTAAACTTTTTTGTGGGGGGGGGGGGACTCATATTCTCTCAGTAATACTGAAATCACTAAATATTAAAATATCAATGACATTGATGGGTTTTTAAACCTTTTAAATAACTTTTTAAATCTCTGAATATCATTTATCGATTTGCTCATTTGTCTCGAGGAATATGAACTGCAGAAAGTATATTTTCATTGCAGTAGCCATACCGCCTTAAATGTTCTATTCATAAGTAAATGTGTGCTGCTTGCAATATGTATATCTTTTAATACTTCGTAATTTTATATAAGTAAGGATCATTTGCTTTATAAGACTAGCAATTAGCTATTTGAGCAATGAATGTTCTCATAATAAGTTGCCTATTTTTGTTTATGCGAGCTTTACTTCCAGCTATCAAATTAAGTGTTCGGAGGCAGATAGCGAACATACCTTACTGTTAAATTCTCACATTAACCATTAAACAAAATAAGGCCTAGAGAGAATGTGAATCAAACTCAGCACCACAATACATCTTAGCTTTGCTGCCCTCGGCTCTAATAGCTCGTCTATCGTGGCGCCTAGAAATCTCATAATAATCTTATAAATTATTCAAATATTTATTGATTTCGTTGGATATTTCCGCGCGTACTTCTTTTCCCTAACTTCGATTAGCTCCTCATTAAAAACAATTAGGACGGACATCTTTCTTCGTACACTGATCCATTTTTCCTCCAACTTGGTATCTTATAGGTTTAAAATATTTTAAACAAGTACTATTTTTATAATCGAAGGTTAATTTGCTTAGTTCTTAAAAATATTCAAACATTTTTAAAAAAGGTCAAATACGTTTATATCACAAAGTGAGAAAACATGATATTAAGTATTTACTCAAACTTAAAAAAAAAAATAATAATAAAATGAATTATTTTAACATAAGGGCCTAATGAGTTTTCTTAAAAATTTCGGTTACTTTTATTTTTCCAGTATCCGGAGGAACATTGAGGCTGTTTGGAGAATAACTTATGCTTCAAAATGGTGTTAATTTTTAGAAAATTTATCTGTCTTCTAACCGTGTTATCAGAATCGAATTTTTTTTTTTTTTTTTTTTATTTTGGCATTGGCTTCCGCCATACAGCCAGCATCGTCTAGGTGCTTATCACTAGAATATCACTCACTCTCCATTCTTACCTACAAATACATTCGCTTCACACATTCATCATTCTACTATATACCACTATTTACATAAACTACTGCTAATGGATGGAGCAGCACTCTGTGCTCCTGCCATCCTTATAGCTTAACCGAAATTAAAATCACGTAATCCTTCTCTAAGCATTTTCTTCCATTCATTCTAATTCGGCTATAGCTTTTAAATACATTCATATTTCATCGCTAGCTCTGCTATCGACTTAAGCACATAAATGTAGGTGAAGAATATAATGTCTTCGTAGCGAAATGGTGCATCTAAATACCTGTATATATCGTCAAACATTCGTTTCCTTTCTACCACATAACGTGGACATATCATTATTACATGTTTGAAAGTCTTCTCCTCATTGCAATCTACGAAAGGAGGAGAGGACCTTTTGTTGATCCTGTGTAGATACGATCCGCACACCGCGTGGTTCGCTCTCAGCCTGCTTATTGTCGTAACAACCATTTATTAGTGACAGTTCCCTTAAACCATGGTTGTCTAGGTAACTGATCTGCCATAGTTTTATAGAATCTACCTTTATCACATTTTTATTGCCAAAAAGTAATGTTTTTAGGAAAAAAATTAAGTGACGTCACTAAAGAACATTGGAAAATTTGAAATTGGCCAATACGTCATTGAACTTCACTTTAGATGTACTACACACAGTAGGCCTGTGGTCATTACTTACTGATTCACCCTGTATACATATTTTAACTGTAACAAATTAATGTAATACTTGTACGTAGCATATCATACAAAGAACAAAATATTAAGTTATAATTTAAGTTAGAAAGAAATTATCAGATTAATTGTAACAAGTAAAAGTTGGGGTTTTCACGCAAATTTCTTTGAATCTTAATACCTCTGGAATTTAGTAGATCCTTGGCAGACCTGACTTATTATTTCAATGACATTTTTTAATGATTCAGCAATGATAATTAGTTAAGGTGCAACAATTAGAACATTTATTTAGATTAAGGGCCGGTGTGATACTGCAAAACATATTAAGTAATTAGGGATTTATTCTCTGATAACTATCCTTGATAATTCAATTTTGATTTTTAAGAGCTTGAAATTTCTTAAATATATAAAAAAAAAAATTATCAAATTATTTTCAAATTTCTTTCTTGAACTTCGACCCGAATATTTCAAATGGAAAAGTAAAATAATCTCTCAGACAAGTACTAATTTAATGAAAGCAATTCGCAACAAATGTAAGGATTAAAAATCAAGGAAAATTTAAAAAAATCTCAAAATTAATTAATTTATTGCTGGTAAAACAGGTAGTTTTAAAACAAGTTTGCAAAGCTGGATTATCACAAGATTTAATAAACTAGATAAACAATTGAGGTATCACATGTTCTTGAAGTCCCCTGCAGTATCTAGCATCAGTATGTCAGGATTCTCGCGCTCGAAATGGGTTGGCTCTCTCTGACGCTCATCAGCCCCCCATTCGCCAAATGATCCTTTCATCGCTTCTTCACCCTTTAGCCGCTCCAGGTCCTCCTTCTATAGACAATACATCTGTATCGCCTAAACTTACTTTCACTTGCATGCATAAAACCTCAAATATCATTCACAGACCATTAAATCATTATCAGTTAAAAAAAAAACATGTTCCTGTAGAAGGTGTAGAATAATTTTGAAGAATATGTGTAAAAATTAAAATTAATAAAATATATTTCAAATCGCAAAACATCAAGACGTCACTGTTATTTTTTCTGTTATTTAAACAAAACAAAAAAATAAAATAAGCTGGCCCAATCACATATGACTTAGTTATTAATTCTTACAAAATGGAAGAAGCTAAGTCACAAAGGAAGAAAGCCAACATTTATTAGAGGATTCTTTATGTTAACTCAAGAATCTTTCGGTAATTTCACTAGTTGAAGCTTTGTCCCGACAAAATAAAAGCAACTTATAATAGAAATTCAGTTTTTTAACAGTAGAAAAGAACGAGAAAGGTCTAAATGAAAAATTAAAACCAAGAAAAAAAAAAGCATACAACATTTTGAATTGACAGATAAGTTAAAGGAATTTTATTAACGATTAATTTCGGCATTTAAGGATGAATTAACTCGGTGGGAAGAGTACAAAAGTTTTTCTTTCTTGTAAGCTTTCGAAGAAGTAATTAAATTGAAATTTCATGAAATATATTCTTGAAAAATTATACAACTTTTGCTGTAAATGTTGCCTTTGCAGCTATTACAGACAGGAATAAAAAATAAATAAATAAAAAAATAGGTAATAACTAGCTCTTAACCAACAACTCAGACTGTGCATTTTAAGTGGAGCTATGTTGAGACTTCGACTGCCACAACACAATTCTAACATATTAATTATTTTATTACTTCTATCAGTACTCGCCCCAACTTTTACTTAAAAAGCTGGATTAACTCTGCTTTAGTGTCCAGAGAATGGAACGAGGATAATTCGTAGTACAGAATAGCACACTGTGAGAGAAACAATTTAATAAATGTAATAACAAAAAAGGAATCACAGTAAAAGAGGTTTTTATACTTTTAAACAAACCGTCATTATAAAAACTTTTTTCGATTACATGACCGCATAATTCGAAATGTCAAAATATAATAATCTTCTGTGTCTAACTTTAAATTTTATAACTACTTTATTTAAAGGAACAAAAAAGATCAAAGCTATTGGGTTAAAATAAAAATTTCATGCATAAGATAAAGCAAAAATCACAACTGAAAACTCAAAGCCAAAATTTTTTAAATGGTTTTATTCATTCGAACATCATGTAATGCCAACTTTTCTTTGTTTATTTTCCTTAACCTAATTTGTTAATATTTCCTTTTATATTATGAAGTGTACAATGTAACTAAAGATAAAAATATAATTAACCTAATTTGTTAATATTTCCTTTTATATTATGAAGTGTACAATGTAACTAAAGATAAAAATATAACATTGCATCGTTCTATATCGTTTGAGTTCGAAAGATAAACAGCTGTAATAGGACTAATAAAAAAAAATTAAAAACCTGAGTTCAGTTCAGCGGATTTTAATGTATCCAGAAAAAACTTATGTATATACCATGACTACCCATTGATATTTCCTAAACTGATCATCGTACCCCACAAATAGGCCTTAATAATATGATATCGAAACTCTCGAATTGATTGTTGAAATTCAGTAAACCAAATAAAACATTAACATTTATGACTGCTTTTAATTAACATATAAAAATGTCCTTCCATTAACTCTGATTTCTAAATTCCCTGAGTTATTTTTTCAACATGTTTTTGTAATGTTGACAGTTATAAAAAAAAATGTTAAATTCCATGAGAAAAAAAAAAGATAAAGAAAGACGACAAGCATGAACATGAATAAAGTCAATTCTAAGTACTGAAATCAGCAATAAACAATAATCGTACGCATTAGTGTGATTTAATGAACACATGCGATAAAGATAACGAAGATTATTTACGTGTAACTTCATCAGGAACACCAGTATTTTTCACAATTTCAACATTAGAATCAACATTTGATTCATCAATATTTGTGGTATCACCAGTTTCTTTGTCTACTAGTAGATTTTCTTTCGTCATCGGTTCTTCGTTTTGTTTCTTGAGTTTTTCTTCTTCTTCTTCACGCTGTTTTTTTTCTTTTAAAAGTCTAGCTGTATTTTCTATGAAACTGCGCTTTTCTTCTCGTTGACGTTCTTTCTCCTTAAGAATCTCTGGATTTTTTGGGGCAATCTCCACTTTAGGATTCTCTCCTTCAAGCCAGCCATATCGCCACTAGGCGCATGAAAGTTTAATGTTGATTAATTTTTTTTTGTTTTCTACGTTTAGTATAAAAACTTCTAAGAAAATAATTTCTAGCAAACACCTAGATCCCGTTTGGCAATAAAGAAATTAGGTAACATTTGGGAAATACTAATCCAAATTTAACAATAGAATATTTAATATTAGTTCGATAGATTCATGGTAGGGCTCTTAAGAAAAGTGATTTCTTATAAGGTAACTAATTACCTTTAAAAAGAAGTTACTTGGACCAAGATTTCAAAACCCGAGTTTATTCAATGATTCAAATAAGGTTTGTATCAGAAATTCTTGGTTTCAAGGATAAGAATATCACTAATCTATTTGAAAATGAACTAATACAAATTCCACATCTGAAATAATATTCAAAAATACCATAAGTAGTAAAAAGACTAATATAAAAACGTTTCAGTCCATAACGTTCTCAAAAAATTCGAGAACCTACTCTGCTAAGCCTTTCTTCAATTATATTTAATTACTAAACCACTGAATTCTTCAGTTGAGATAAGATTCAAACAGCAAAGCAAGGCCTTGGTGGCATCGCATATTACTGCAACGAGTTATTTGTTAATAAACCCAATAAAAAAAAAATACAGCGAGGACAATTACTATTTATACTTTGTGATTTTTCAGAACAGAGGCTAAAATGATATTCGGAGAATTTTAGGGATGATTTTTACGGAAAAAAGCCTAACGATTTTAAAGATCTCACAAGTTTAGAATGTCTCAAAAAATTAGCGTGTAGAATCAGATTGTAATCACTTAGGTGAAAGTATTATTTTAATGGATAATAAACTAAACAGGAATTAAAACTGAATAAAAAACAGAAATGGTAGAAATATCACTCGTTAGAAATGTGAAACATCGCTGAGAACCTGAGAATGTTGGCTCTAAAATGCGCCACTAACTTATTTCATACTACTATCGATAGAAGCTTTAATTTAGGAACATTTCAGCTATTCGAATGCTTAATGAAATAGAGTTCCATTGAATCTTTTAGGTACAATTTTACATACCTGCTTTCTACTTGAAAACTAAAAACGTATCACATTCAACTATCATATAGAGCTCCTGTCAAAGTTATTACAAAAAATATCTTTTTAAACGGCGTTCAGTATTATTACTACAATTCTAAATACTAATCAATTTGAACCGATATCGCCCAGCGAGTAGTGACACATTTTGTTAGTGACTTATGATGGGATTTCGGGATCTGTTTTGTAAAGAATTCTTTAATTAAATCTGAGCAAACACATTTTTTTTTCTGTTCACCACAATTTCTAGTAACACCCGCGTGATTTCTTAAAAGATATTTTTAAGTTAATTAAATAAGTTTAAAAAAATGAGCAGCCTCAAACAGCCGCAAATCAGCAACCTGAAGTAATTCGCGACCGTTACTAACACATTTTATTCCTAACATTTAAATTTCACCACCTAAAAGCTATTCGTATAACTCAGTTAAGCACATAATATCTTTATTTGTCGTTAACTTATAGAAGCGATTCAATATAGATGGTAAGAGAGTTCTGTCTTCATTGGGCTGATAAATACAGATATCATTGTTCAAGCATAAAGGCTTCCAGAATAAGGGAGGGAATAATATAAGTGCGCACTGCTTAGTCTGAATCTAAGATTTCGCAAACTATTGATTGCTGCAAAACTCTAAAATTATTTTCTATTACGGTGAACATTTCTTTAATACAAAAGATTTTTACTTGATTAACTAAGTTGAACAAAAGTAAATTAGCCTAGGTTATTCGACTTGCCATTAATTACCACTGCTTAATGGACATGATATATAAAAACGGTTGAAAAACAGACTGAAAATAATTTAATGAGATAAAAAAAATATTTATTTTAGATGTTCGCAAAAATCTCAACAATTCTTGTTATCATAAATTTAAATAAAGGCCTGAATAAAATTGGAACTTAAATAGAACTTATCAGTAAAAATATATTGCTTAACTACTCAAGGAGGTGAAGTTAATGTATTGTGAGATTTACGCTAAGCTTGTAACTTATTTACAAAATAACAGTGTAGCGCAGTAGAAAAATAAAAATAAAAAATCAAAATCAAAATTACGCTAGTAACACTAAGAAAACTACACATATTTTACTAGATAAAATAGAAAATGTATTTATTTGTTCACTTTAAAAAAGAATCAATACAGTATTTCAGAAAAAAAGGGTAGTTCCAACGTACGAGTTCCAATAAATTAAAGCAAAGAAAATAGTAAATATTCTGATGGAATAGTATGAAGTAAATGAAAAGCAAAAAATAAAAAAACATGGAAAAAATCAGGTGCTGTTTGATTCATCTTTATCTTTCTTTTTTTTGTTTTAGTTTGAGCTAACCTCTCGATCCTTTTGTGCAAATTTCTCGAACATATTTGCATACATAATCTTCTCCTTGGAATGAAGTTCTCTTTGCCTTTGAGTACATACAGATATCTGAGCAGCTGCTGCCTTATTTGTTGGCTCCAATGCGACCACTTTCTCAAAATCTTTGCGTGCTAAAGATGGCTCGCACATTTGCAATAAAGCCTATTTTCAAATGAGTAAATTACGTAGGTTAAAAGAAAAACATATTGAACATTTTAAAAAAATATAAATATAAAAATGAAAACAAAAACTCACTTGCCCTCTCCTAAATAAAGCTTTCAAGTTATTCGCATCCAGATCCAAAGCAACATCACAACTTTTTTTAGCCTCCGTAAAATGTTTTAGCTTAAGATGACACATAGCAATATTCAAGTTAGTGGCTAGCAGTACGGTTGATCTATCAGCCAACAATTCTTCTTCAAAGCCTAAATTAGGGAGAAAAATTAAAATAGATGCATGATTTTGTTTATATCATAATAGGATATGTGTATATTATACACACCGGACATTACACTCAGGCCTGGCAAAATAAAAAAAAATAAAATAAAACAAAATTAAAAATAAATGCCATTATTTCTTCGCCATCTTCATTATTAATTAATTTTCTATAACATCAACTTCTCTACTTTTAATGCATTCTATTCAGTCATATATTCTACTCTCAACTTTTCTATTACTTAATTTCAATTTTGAAGATCTTATTTCAGGCCAAGAATGAATTGTGAATTTTCGTGTGGTAGAAACTGTTACTTTTATTACTAGAACGGTAATAAATTGAATTCCTAGCAACATTTTATATAGTTTTTTGAGGGGGGGGGGGGAATTATCGCTGTTACACTGAAAAATGTCCATCATAATTTGCTTAATTTTCTTTTAGAGAACCATTTACTTATCATATTAACTCCTTTTCATTTCTTTTTATTTTACAATTAAGCCTGCAGAAACCCTTCCTTCTTTTATCAATTTTCCTCGAGAAATATCTTTCGAAACATCTTTGATCTTTATGCATGTATTAGGATTATATAAAATTAAGCAATTTAAGAGAAAATCATCATATACATTTTCAGAAAAATTATTCTCGAAAAAATGAAAAAAGTAACTCGATTAACAAAAATTTCATCCGGAGATTTTCATAGTTCGCAACGAAAAATCTCTAAAACTTAGAGTCAACCGGATGCACACCAAATGACCAGACAAATTAGTGAATATGAACTAAAAAACCTTTATTTGCTACTTGGAGACCTTAAAAGTTAACTTAGGAATTCAGTTTTCAGTTTTAAAATCTTTTGCCTGTATTACAATTATGTACTTAAAAATACAAAGTAACACAATCACAATTATTAGCGATTGTAGATATTTTGCACACCCACCTGCATCGCTTTCGATGAATTCTAAAACTTTTTTGTACATTTTAAGAGCTAAATCAAACTTTTCAGCCTTAAAATACTTGGTTCCTTTTTCTTTCAAATTTTTTGCCTCGTCAAGTTTTTCATGTGAAGACATCATCCAACTATCTTTAGGCTAACAAAAAAAAGAAAATAATAATAATAATAATAATAATAATAAAAATAAAATCAATACTGATGTCACAAATTAAAGAAGAATAAAGTTTTTTTAATGATTTTTTTTATTAATTCAACATCTAAGGTTATTGGCGCCCGGAGCTTTTTTCAGTGCACTGCCGGCCTCCGGACAGTGTTCTCTCGTTACAGACAACACTGTCAATCACCGGACAGTGAGCTGTAAGAAGCTCCTAGGAAGAGAAAATCTAAGGGTCAGCAGCTGAATTTGAACCCGGGACCTCCGCGTGGGAGTCCAGTATGCTAACCTCATAGCTAATCCCTTCCCTAAGAATAAAGTTAATAATAATAATAATAAAAAATAATAATAATAACAATCGAATCCATCTGCTGATCCATAGATTTTCTTCCTAGGAGCTTCTTACAGCTCATTGTCCGGTGATGGACAGTGTTGTCTGTAACGAGAGAACACTGTCCGGAGGCCGGCAAGCACTGAAAAAAGCTCCGGGCGCCAATAACCTGAGATGCTGACGCGCCTTAAATAATTATAAAAAATAATAATAATAATAATTCTAATAATAATAATAATAGTGAGAGGAGAGGTGAACTCTTTTATTCTACCTAACGATTATTAAATAAGAAAAGCACTGAAAAAATTCACCTGATCATATTTTTTTAATGTTACTGTGTAAACAAGCGAGGCTCCTGGTGGGATTCCAAACTTTTCATGCCCTATATCACCGAAACCATATTTTGGTTTTAGCTCCAATTTGGATGTCTCTCCACGTACAAAACTTTCTAATGCTTTCTCTACACCCGGTGGAATATCATTATCTGCGCCTTCTCCCAAACAGAAGATAACATCACGGTCGTCAAATACGCGGCCTTCATACTCTCCAACCAAGTGAACTGTAATATTAAAAAAAAAAAAGTATTCTTAATAACAATCCTAATTTTTAAACTATTCTACAAATTCTTAAATATGTATTTCAAGAGTTGTTGAAAAATATCAAATTATTGTAATTTTCTTAGACTGTGAAGATCTTTTTGTTTCCGACGATGATTCGTTTGATGCCACATTTCTGGACTAAATAACTCGCCTCCTTACAGGAGCACGTGGTTCCTAACAAATCGAAGAGTTGTAACCAACGTTACGTTTTTAAATACCATGTAATTAATAATGCACTTGCAGTAAAGATATTTCTGTTGTATATAAACATACAAATCCTTCCACCTCATATGAACCTTCTGATAAAGGGGTGTACAAAGACTTCTTTTTATAAAATCAGAATAATCTCGAAGCCAACCTATCTCAAAATGAATTCTACTTAAGGTCCTGAATTCTACTACATGTACACTTCTTAGCTCAGCTCTTTTCTTAACTCTCAGCTTAAGATCGTGGAAAACACCTATCTGACACTCAAAATGCTCACATTGAACCAAATTGTCTTATCTTGAATTATTTAATTCGATTATTCTGCATGAAATAGAAAAGAGAGGAGCAGAATATTTTGCAGAGAAATGTATTAAGTGGACTGTAAAATTGTTAAATAAACAACTATATTTACCATAAAATAATAAATATAATTTTTTGATCAGTCCTAACATTTATATAAGTAGCAAAAGTGCATAAATTAAATATTAAAATGTGACTTACTTTCAACTTCAGCTAATTCCTTCGGCGAATCTATTCCTGTACCATTGGTTATTGGTCTTCGAAGAATGCCGTTATCCTTCTTACCAGACAAATTTTCAACATCCCATTCAATTAGTTCGACCTGTGTAATTGTTATGCACATTTAAAACTTTCAATTTCTATAAGACATTTACAAGGATGTAATTATATACGTTAAAGCTTGAAATGCATACCTCAAATATAAGAGTGGCTTTGGGTGGAATTTTCGGTGGACTGCCTGTAATACCGTAAGCGTATTCATGCTTACAGTGTAGCACAGCAACTTCTCCTTTTTTCATTGTAGCTATTCCTAACTCCCATGCTTTTATTACTTTACCTAATTGAATAAAATAGTCAACAGTTTAAAAATGAATTTCCAATTTATTGTTTATGTACACTACTGCTTTATTAATAAAATAAATAAAAACATTTAAACGTTACATGTTTTTATAAGAAAATATTAAAGACCACTCTAACTCTAATTTTTTTTTGCGCTTCAACCTGCACATTTTAACCAAGTTTTAAGCAAATCCGAAGATGATCAGGTTCTCTTATCAACGTTTCAAAGTATTATTTGCTTCGCACGAATAAGCAGAAATAGTGTAATAAATACCCTTGGCGTTTCGGGTACTAGGACAAGACTAACGATTCAAAAGACTGTAAATTTGGGTTCTAAGGTATTCAATATTCATGCTTTACTTTTTCTAAGAAGTTTTTTATTTTGCCCCGTTTTGATGGTTTAAAATATTTTTCATTCATGATATTTAATAGCGTAAGAATAATTTCCTTTTTACTTCTATTAAAAACTGAATGAAGTATTTTCTTTAATTTTCCAACAAGTGCTTATTCTGAACTTTTAAGCAAAGATTTACATTAAACCTCTAGCAACATTAAGTGGAATTAGGAACAACATATTTCAATTTTAAGAAGTGAAGCAATATAAAATCTTATCACAGTTGACTTCAAACAACTGTAATTATTGGTAAAGAAAAAAACATTATACGCAATTATCTATAAAAATTTAAGGTGGTGATGATTAAAATAAATAAGTTTGTTTAATAGGCAAAAAATCTTTACAACATTAAAAAACTTTTTCTTAAATTAAAAAGAAATAATAATAAATAGTATTAGTAATAAAGGGTAAAATAAAATTAAAGTAATAAAAATTAGAGTTTATCTTTAAATAAAAAATATTAACCTACACAGTGCTGAAAATTTTCAAAAATATTTATATAACGTTCCTAAAATGAAATATAAAACTAAAAAGTTGAATTAAAGTTAAAGAATAGAATTGCTGAGAGACTTATTTTTTTGAATGAATAAGTACTAAGATAAAAGGTCTTGATTTAGTTTTCAATTTGTAATGAACATTTCACTCCAATTAATGAAGAAGCCATTTCGTATTGCCTAGTCTATACGTTTATTAGTAATTTGAAATTTTGATATTGTCTCTTCTTTTTTTAAAGTTGATAATAATACACAAAATAAACAAAATTCTCATAATAATTACGTAATGCTCTATTCACCTTTTCCTAGTTGAAACGTAAAAGGTTGAGGCTTGTCTCTTGAGGAATCGAATACTGTTCCATCGGTAAGTTTGCCGGTATAATGGACATGTACCTTACATCCTGAGAGAGGAGTTTCCTCACTTTCACCCTCCTTAATAATTTCTTTAAGTACACCTCCATCTAATGTGGGTGTGACGTCCAACGCTGATGCTGGTGCTTTGTATTCTTCATTGGGAGATTCATTAGTACCAGCTTCAACTGTCATTTTCTCGATTTCTATTCACCAAGAAAAAATAAAGTTAATTTTTGTTATAAAAATTTTCATATTTAATTCAACAGCAAAAAAATTCATTAAGTGCAAAAAAAAGAAAGAAAAAAGATATATAAAAATATGGAAGAAATAAGTTATGTAAAAATCAACTCATGCGTTTCTGCCACTTTGCGTGGTGCTCCACAATAAACATTTGCCTAAGGAGGAGTCTTTCTATAATGGCAGGAATCTAATTCATTACAAAATCATAAAGATTTATTGAAACTTGTAATGGTAACATTCTTTCAGTAATAAAAGTTTCTAATAAAATATCAATTCATTTTAAAAACTCATTAAACTCCACATTACATATCTTAGACTTAAACCATGAAATATTCAATGCTACTATTTGGAGGTTACGATTACACTCATCAGCTTGAAATAACTTTAAAAGACGACGATGAATCACTTCTCAGATGATCTTTTTCTTTCTTCAAAATTCCCTCATCCTCCGAAACTTCTTTTCCTATAAAGCAAAGTAAAGTAATTGCCTATTTTTTCAGGCGGGCTTTACGTCCAACTACCTATTAGGTGTCGTAGACGGAGGCCACTAGCAAACATACTTTACTGTTTACTTCTTTTCCTATATTTTCCTCAAATGATTTTTAGAAAAAAACATCACAATTTTCCTAATCCAGAAAAGTGAATAAATTGCCATTAATTTTTTTTTTTTTTTATTGATTTATTCAACATCAACTTCTAGTATACGGATATCCATGCTGTAATTTTGTATTTTTATAGCATTAATATTATTGTCAGCTACGAGCGAAAGCACTACGCTATCTAAAGCCTCTTTGAGCCCATACAGCGCCACATCTATGAAAAACAGCAACGGAAAGGATGAGAAAAATACCAATACATGAATGGGCTTAGTTGAAGTACAATTTTATCACGCTATACATTTTATATTCGTAATTCCGAGTTTTTTCAGCAATAAAGTTCCGCGTTCGCAGGTAAACAACAGTAGTAACATATGTTAATTAAAAATAATCAATACTTATTAGTCGGTCTTATATAAATAGTTTATTATTATTAGCTCTTGATTTTTTTCAAAGGATGGTGCGGTTTTTTTTTTTGTTTTTTTTTAAACCACAACTGGCTTATCATAAGAATTAGAGCGTTGTGGACGAGTAAAAAAACTGAAACTAAATTTCTGCCACCGCAGTTTAGGTTTCAGTTTGTAATAATTTTCTTTTAATTCATCTTGAATGAAAATAAGTAATGTTGAGATCTGTGTACTTTTAGATATTGAAAAGAAACTAATTTCATCACACATTCAGATTATAACATCTGGATACTGAATATTATAGATCTTTATACAATCTATTTTTCCATCTAGTGGGAAAAGAACAGTGACTAGAATGATGCTGGCTATGACTTAATGATACCATAAAACAAAGTGAGGCCTCATCAGATAACTACAGACACTACCTGTTTTGAGAGGTTGAAACCTTATCAACTTGGCATATTGGTTAGCAACCGTAAAAATGATAAAGAGCCTTGGTCTACTATCGACCTGCTTTTTAAGTGGAAGAAGAAATTAGAAGAATTTAATATTATACCAGGGAAGGGCTTAGCTATGCGATTAACGTATTGGATTCCCTCGCGAACATTGTGATGATTTCACTACACGTTCAACACTTCCTGAGTCTTGCATAGCAATCTACACATACAATTTTATGACCACAAGGCTCTAGTATGCATATATCCTCATTCTCGGAACAGACGAAACATTCACCAGCTTCAGTCGTCCGCAGATTTTCCCTAAGAAATTTCTAATTATTAGACATTTCTAAAACAAGTTAAAAACTTGAATTTCATACTCTAGAAAAAGCTTTTTTTTAGATATAGAAATTTTACTCTGATTCAATGTATATTTGTAACATTTGTCGCCGAACGCGTTTCAACGCTCAATGTGGAATTCTTGCCCATCCTCGCGATGTTAAGGAGTGGCATCTCTTATTAGCAAAGCGAAACCTGCAATGACCACCAACGTAGGCACAAGCGTCTTCTTACTTGGTGCTTAAGATAAATATAGTTCTGAGGTAAGGGACCCTGCATAGAAAATAAAACGTTTACTTCAACATCCAAATACTGAAAGCGATATTCTCCCAGTCAAAAAATCGCTTTTAACTTTTGGAATCATTTTATGGATGAAAAATATTTAACTTAAATTACAATTATTAAGGAAAGTGAGTAAATTTTTTATCACCACTTTTCATGGAATATAATTTATGTTTATGTTTAGAGGTTATGTTTTTAAAATATTGAAGTTTGATAGGGAAGGGATTAACCATGCAGTTAGCACGGGGAGATCCCGCATTCGAATCCAGCTGTTGGCCCTCAGATTTTCTCTTCCTAAGAGCTTCTTACAGCTCACGATCCGGAGATGGACAGTGTTGTCTGTTTCGAGAGAACACTGTCCAGAAGCCAGCACAGTGCACTAAAAAAAGTTCCGGGCGCCAATAACCTCAGATGTTGACGCGCCTTAAATGATTTAAAAAAAAAAATACCGAACAGAAAAGTATCACAACTAAGCTACATTGAAAAAATAATTATTTTCAATTAAGTAACAATAATCAAAAATATTTATTTATTAATTTTAATTTAAGACTCATTAACATCTGAGTTATTGGCGCCCTGAGATTTTTACATTGCCGGCCACCGGTCAGTGTTCTATCGACACAAAGATTTACTCACGAAGTAAGAACTGGTATTTTTGAACTTTATTAATTTTATAAAATACTTTCGCATGTTAGCTTAAACCTTTTCCCAATCCATTTTGACGTACTAATTATAGTTCATACTCGTGTAATACTACAACGATACAAAAATTTTATCTACCAATTGAATAAGGAAATTAAGACAGACACACATCAAAAATGTGTAAATCACAGAAGATTGTTAGTAATAATGTGGAAAACGAATGAAT
Organism: Rhodnius prolixus; assembly: GCF_049639745.1. NCBI lineage: Eukaryota > Metazoa > Arthropoda > Insecta > Hemiptera > Reduviidae > Rhodnius > Rhodnius prolixus. The sequence continues at coordinate 23,538,290 of NW_027411592.1, forward strand.
AAAATGCGCATCCTAAATTAAACTTTAAAAAGTACTGAAAACGCCTTAACTTCTTTGCAATGTTTTCATTAAAGGTAGCAAAATTATAGTGCAATTTCCAGCATTCCAGAACCATTCTAGAACAACCTTTGTAGAAAAAATATTGTTCTAAAAATTAAGGTTTATAAATACAATTAGATCACTAATGGTCTAAAAATAAGTGAAGAAATTCAAACGAACATTAACAATTTATTATTCTTGTCGAAAGTTAATTAGGATTATTTTTTTTAGTAAAACTACTACAGCAAAAAATGAGCTAATTCTTAATTTGCAATCAATAAATGTAAAGCTAAATTTAAAAATACTGACTTTAATTTGGTATTATGATGCAGGAAATGTTAAAATCCTCACTTCAAAAATCTCTCACTTGGTACTTCCCGGAACACTGCACCACACGATAATGCTGATACTGAATGTAGAACTGCTGATCAGCCGCAAATCACATTAACGACAAATATGAAATCAAATAACCTCAACAGAACACAACTTAGTCTTTAGGTTATGGAATTGGCTCGAACAAATAACCTTAGCTATACACTTTCTCACCACATGCCATATGAACACCCATAATTATATGTGAGAGTAAATATGTACGTTACAATAAGAAGTATCAGGAATTAATGAGATAAAATTCTTCGTTTGATGCTCTATAATTTATTTGATATTTTTATTCTGTTTTACTTTATTAGAAAATAAAAGTAAAGAACCAAAAGAGAAGGCCTTGGTTATCAGAAGTTACAAATTTTTTAAAATGGCTGCTGTTGTTGATGAAGTAGGCAAATCCGCGGATAAGAAGCAGATAGATGAAAATGTCAGTGATGAAATAGATGACATTGAAGTAGAAAATGGAGCATCCGCTGCCTCTAAGAAGAAGAAAAGAAAAAAGAAGAAGAAGAAAGCCGGTAAGTTGTTCAGAGAATTATATAATACACAATACACGTTTTGTGTTCATATAGGTTTGTGTTTTATAGCTATTTTACAGCTAATAAGTGTAGATTTGTGTGTAAGGTGCGGGTGAAGCGTCTGCTGATGTGCCCGAGGATAACGAAGAAACGATAACTGATGGAATTACGAAATTAGAATTAAATGCAAAGGACGAAGAAGGTAAAGAGGAAGAAGGTAAGAAGAAGAGGAAGCGCAACAGGAGTGGAAAAAAGAAACAAACGGATCCTCCTAGTCTACCAGTTTCTGTTCTCTTTCCTGATGGTATGTTATCCTAAAATATTGTCGTTAACTGCAAGGGGAGTGTCTGTATAAACATAGAAGAAATAATCCTGTTCCGTGTCAAATGCTTATATTTTAAAAGAAGATTCCTTAAAATAATAGAGGTACAATTTCAAACGATTGTAGCTAGTATTAACATTAATTAGAACTATTTTCACAAATTGTAAACTTTTTCTGGATATAGTCACCTTTTTTAAAAATTTAGTTTTCAAAAATAATTGTAGAGATTCATTTTTTATCTCTTCATTGTTGGTGAAAGAAATAAGGAGAATCTGTTTTCTTTTGACGTAATTATTCAAAAGGATTTGGCCTTTTAATTTTGTAGGCTTGAAGTTGTTTATGTTCATATTAACCAATTCTATGAAGTATAGAAGAGCAAAATAATTCGAAAATATTTAATTTTGCAAACATTAAAATATTATAAATTCCCATTAATTGGTTTTGCAGTGTCTGAGAGAACAAATTTGGATAATTGAAGATTGTTTATTGAAGGATTATTTCTGCCGATCGCTTTAACCCCTTAATGCACAGTTTTTTTGATAAATATCAATAAAACGATTGTTTTTCTTTGCTTTCACATTGTTATTTTCAATTCTCGATTATATTCGAGTGTGAAAAATTATAGCAGCATAAAGAACAACGCCGCTCGAATTATCTCGAGTATGCACATTTTGGCCAGTTTAGCGCGCTCGAGTTAACTCGAGCGTGCACGTTAAGGGGTTAATTCCTGTAATCACAACAAATCAGCTAATTCATACCTTTTTTAGTCTTAATTGAACAGTGCGTGTAATTAAAAATATCTTTGAGTAAATAATATTATTAGTTACTGAAAAAATTAACAAAGTAAAAACTTTATAAGGCATGAGATATAGCCGTAAATTGAAAATTGAACGTCCGTCTGGCCGTTGCTATACCCTACACTTAACAGTAAAGCACGTCAGGATTTGAGCCGGTGCTACTGAAAAAATGAGCCCTTTAATTATAATGTTAGTTGTAACGTCCAACTAATGCACTTCATTCTACAATGACAGTTACAAACAACGCAGCAAAGGACATATTTAGCGCGCTTGTCTGTCCCCAGCCTACGAGTTCGATAGGATTGCCTTTGCATGGCTGGTTTCTTACATGAATTAAATTGTACCTTCAGCAATAAGAGTAAGAAGTGAGGTAGGAAAACGGTGTTCCCCAATCAAAGTCGTGCGTACGCATCGTCATATTATGTTTACTGCATAAAAAAGGCTTATTCTAAAGGGATGGCTTTGGAGATTTTGGGATAAGGGGTACCTACGATATTGTGGGTGGGTGAAAGATAATATTTTTTTAAGGGATTTTTTTTTTATGGAGAGGGAGAGTTTAAGAATTAAGATGCTGTTAGTTCAGTTTCATTATTGCTAATTACTTTATTGTAATTGCAAAGGAAGGTATACCATATATATGTATATCTGTGTGCGGTGTGTCTGTCATGTATGTTCTAATCAAAAAACAACACTGGAAGCTGAAAATTTATATATCGTTTCAGTATCCCGGGAAACTGTAACTTCGTGAAAATCTTTAATCCAGAAGTCACTTTTCTGAATGGATTTTTTTTTTTAAAGAATTATACGATGACGTCTCCAACTATTTTGTATTACTCTTTAAACTTGGCCCCCTGATTGCATGCATGAAATCCATTGTATTTATACATGTTATTTTATTTAATATTACTAAACAGAAAAAAATATTTAAACAGTTTTGAGCGCTCTAATTTAGCCAGTATTTTCTTTTTTAAACTAAACAGGAAACTTCCCTGTTGGGTATGAAATGCAGTATTCAGATGCTAGAACCGCAAAGAATCGTTTCACGAGTGAAGAGGCCAGAGCTTTGGAACGTTTGCATAATGATATTTACAATGAAGCTCGCCAGGCGGCAGAAGCTCATAGACAGGTGATTAAGAAAAATATGATCCATGCAAACCAATTCATTTAGAAATTGTTCTATTTATTGATAAGTGATGTCTGAAGATTAAGCTATTTTTTCCTATTTAATGGTATAGACGCGGCAGTACATACAACGATGGATACGTCCTGGTGTGACCATGATAGAACTGTGCGATGAACTTGAAAAAACCGCTCGTTTATTAATAGATGAAAATGGACTGAAAGCAGGACTAGCATTTCCTACCGGCTGTTCAAGGAACCATTGTGCTGCACACTACACCCCTAACGCGGGTGACCCTACCGTGCTGCAATATGATGATGTTACCAAAATCGATTTCGGAACACATATCAATGGTAGTTAAAAATGTTAAATATAATTCAAGTATTGAATAAATGAAAGTGAGCATTACAAATGCGATTTAAGCAAAAAAATTGTTATATAGATGATGTATTTTATCATGCATTACATTACACGAAATGGTTCTTTATGATTTCAAAACGATTATGGTTTTTTCAAATAAAAATATTTCACATATTATAACATTCAAAAATTTACGCTGCTTTGGTGGTCACCATGTTGGCGTTATCGCGTGTGCCCAGCCAAACTGTACATGCACAAACATTATCAAAAAGCTAGAGATGTTTGCTACTATTTACTAACCTATAAAGCTCTCCCCAGTTAACTCTCCTACACAGTTCACTTTACGGACGTTCATTCTCTATGAACAAATACTAATTCTAAAAGGAGACACAAAAGATCTAGGTCGTAGAGGATGTGGCTTTACAGTCAGCCAGTGCTGTTTAATCTGTGTCATTTCGACGATTGTTACAAGTGACCAGTCTAATTAGAACCCTAGTAGCGCTATTATATTTTTAAAGTACTTAATTTAATCTAAAAGTACTTAGTTCTTAATTCTGTAGAAGCCCCAACCCTTTTCTTACTCCTGTACGTCACTTTTTATAATGTACATTTTTTATTATTAACTAGCATTTACATTACTTCAAAGTCATGAACAAATTATGCAAATGTTTATACAATGCGACAGGAATTTCATATAAAATCGACTTTCTTTAATCTCACGCCCGTCGATAACCGTCCTGCTATGCGACGTGCGGTCGAATAGTGGAGATCTTCTTGCGTGTCTAATGGGTTAACATTATCCAACGCAAGACAAACCCTAACCTTACTCTGAGTCATCTGTTTTTTTTTGTTTTTTTTACATAAAGAGCAGAAAGCATGATACTTCCATGAATCACAGAACCTCTGAAGGTAAATGTATTTCTGCGGGAATCCTGATTTGTAACTAATCTACAGTTGACATAGTCTCATTCCTGGACAGATTAGGGGATTACATTTCCATCCCTTACCACTTGCCGCCTAACTTTTTTATCTACAGCGAATTGAATAACGCATCTTGCAGGCATTCAATTGATAGACAGTTGTTGCTGTAGAAGGTTTTTCAATAGAAGTTGGCAGAGGGTAGATTAGATTGCTTTAGACGGGCGATTCCACCAGAAAGGGGAAGGAACGCAGGCAATCCAATTGCCCATTGTTCCCCGCCCACCCATCATCTCATAAGAGATACCGGGGCAGAGAGTATGTAGTACATTTCTTCTTGAGGTTTTACTGAAGTAGTGCTTGTTTTTCTGCATTTGAGTTTGATAGAAATACAATCTTTTTTAGTTAGAGGGATACTTGGGTACCTCCTTCGCGGCCACTTCACGTTAAAATACTTCCACATCTTTCTAGGGAAATGATACTTCCATGAATGAATAGCAATTTCCAGCGCCACAGACTTAAGCATCTTGCACAGCAGAGCTCCGGTAAGATATAGTCCCACGGTATTACAGGGTGTCTTACTGGCAGCTTGCAAAAGTCACTGCTCGCAGAAAAGTTGGGGGATAACTTGATCTTATATATGATAGTGACAGTCGAAATTACTGATTTGCTATAAGGGATTCTGTTTGTAGGATTTAATTTCTACTTTTGTTAAAGGTTCATAGCCTTAGAAAGAAGGTGATTTGTATTTTTAGATCGGAATTAGTCCAGAAAATATGTCCCAAAAATTATTTATTCTTCTGTACATTGCTAAAAAAAGCAGTACGGCTTTTTAGCGCCTTTCTCCCAAAGACTCTGCAGAGGTTTGACAACACTCCAGAGCGTTAATTGGAGCTGATTTGGCAGCTCAACGGGAATTATTTTGTACTATGCCAACTTCTTTCCGTGTCACTCGTTTGGAATGCTTCAACACAATATTTCATTGACGGACTTAGTAGTCCGTAAAATAGTTTCTAGGTGGTAACTATTTTACCTTTGTTTGCTCCATACATTGGTGTCAGCCAACCTTTTAATCATATTCAAGTTCGTGTTGCTTTAGATTATGCTCGGTTTTTGAGCCTTTCGGTTTAGTTAAATCTATCTGTTGGGAGGCTTTACATTCTTTCCGATCGAAGTTGATCGAGGAGAGGCTGGAGGGTTTATTTATTTTTATTTTTAAGTTCTTCCCAGATTAAGTAGATGTACAGCAATTTGCTTTCGTGTTATGCACTCCGGCAACGCTGAATGGTATATACTTTAGCAAAAGGGTCATTCCATGTCAAATCAACACAAAAAAAGACCATTTTTGACCTCACCATCTCGGATTTTCTTGAAATTTGGCACATGTGTACTATTGGTATAGACTTGGAAAAATATGAAATTTTACTGTGATATGTCAACTGGTTTATGAGTTACAGGGCTGTAAAGTTGCCAAAAATGGGCTGAAAAACAGGAAACCCCGTGTTTTTTAATTACTGTAGAAGCTTTCCTAATTGAGCTACAGACTTGGGATTGGTGTCATTTTATAGCATATATAATGCCCTTTCCTGTGATATGCGACACCATATGGGTTAGGATTAATAAAGTTTGTTAAATTTAAATTTAAAATTTAAATTTTAAATTTTTTAAAAAGTACATATTTTAAAATTTTAAAATTAATTCTATGAATAGCTAATAGTGTTATGAATCACTGGGCAAAATATTAATTTGGGACGACAATGGCTTCATTGTTAAAAAAATTTAAGACTAAAGCTCCTTTTCATGGAAAATATATTCTAATAAAATTAAAGTAATAAATAAATTGAAAATAGTAATAATGAATCAATGAATCAAAATTAATAATTATTAAGATTTAAAATATTGATTTTGAAATCATTTTTAGAATTAATAATTATGATTACAGTAATTATTCATATTAATTATAATATATTATTTTAATGAAATTATGCAGTTAATCAAATTATACAAAAATAATTCAATTCAATATCTTTGTTTAAGAACAGTCTTCTTTGGCTGAGATAACAGCCTCTTTAAGTTGGTTTAAGTCGGCAAAGGGCCTTGTGATGGCGTAGGGGGTTCGGTAAAGAGACTGGCAGCTCGTGCCAGTTTGCAACGACCCTATGGAAATCAAATCCAAACTTCACTACAACTTTTTGAGTGGGCAGTAGAAAACATCACCAACATAGACTGCATATTCAACCCAGGAAGACTATGTTGAATCTGAGTGTTTTTTAAAAAATCGGTTTGCTCAAGCATTGGCTATTATAGGAACACAGCAATACCATGCTTTCATTCCCAGAAGTCAATCCAAAATATTGGTTAAAAACGTTTCTATGAAATCAGAAGCTTGCGAAGTTTCAAAATTCCCTGATAAACTAAAATTAGCCGACAAATCAGGTTATATCAGTGTAGTCTATAAAGAAACTGGTGGCTTGGATATGTTTTAGAGAAAAATGAAGAACTTGATGAAGTAAAAGTAACTTTTCTTCATCCAGCTGGACCCTCTAAATCATCTCGTATCCAAGAAATGCCGATATTCTTTGGGTCTCAGTAATGGATGTTTTGATAAAAATTGATCCTGTGACTCTGACTGGAAGAACTTTCATATGTCCTTCTAGAAAGTGATGCATGTCAAACAAATGAAGCCTTTTCAAGCTTAAAATAATAAAGAGATCCTATTACTTAACAGTATGTTTTACTTTGGACTTATTAGTGGAATTATTATTAGCATTATTATATTAACATGAATTAATCGGATTGGAGCTTTAGACTTAATTTTTTTTAACAATGAAGCCATTGTCGTCCCAAATTAATATTTTGCCCAGTGATTCATAACACTATTAGCTATTCATAGAATTAATTTTAAAATTTTAAAATATGTACTTTTTAAAAAATTTAAATTTTAAATTTAAATTTAACAAACTTTATTAATCCTAACCCATATGGTGTCGCATATCACAGAAAAGGGCATTATATATGCTATAAAATGACATCAATCCCAAGTCTGTAGCTCACTTAGGAAAGCTTCTACAGTAATTAAAAAACACGGGGTTCCCTGTTTTTCGGCCCATTTTTGGCAACTTTACAGCCCTGTAACTCATAAACCAGTTGACATATCACAGTAAAATTTCATATTTTTCCAAGTCTATACCAATAGTACACATGTGCCAAATTTCAAGAAAATCCGAGATGGTGGGGTTCAGACCCCGTGTTGATTTGACATGGAATGACCCAAAACTAAAATGCCAGCAGAAATATAAATAGAAAAGTTAATTCAAATTGTTGAATTAGTATAATAACATCCCATTCAATTTTGTATTAGAATGTGTAGTAATTGTTTATTTCGCTCATAATATTAATAAGTGCAAGAAAATAACAAAATATTTTTGTTTGTATTCTTGCTGTAGAGAAGTAAATAAATGTGGCATTGCAACTTTCCAGGGAGGATAATAGACTGTGCTTGGACTTTAACTTTCAATCCGAAATACGATAAGCTTATAGAGGCTGTGAGAGAAGCAACTAATACTGGCATAAAGGTAAAGGAATAATGTATTCCAGTAATTTAAAATTTAGATTTTTATTTGAATAATATTACTTAAATAATACATTATTTAATCAATATATTTGAATTAATACCATTTATTTATTAATACTTATAAAAGGCTGCTGGAATTGATGTTCAACTTTGTGAGGTTGGGGCTGCAATTCAAGAAGTGATGGAATCATATGAGGTTGAAATAGATGGAAAAGTATACCCTGTGAAATCTATTAGGAATCTCAACGGCCATTCCATCGCACCTTATAGTAAATATTATTATTATAAGTATGATTCTAAAAACTGTTCCTAAATGTACAGTTGATAATGATTTTATTTCATTATACCTGCTACAGCAAATACGGACTTTTCACTCGCCCTTTAGAAGCTCTTTAAAAAATAACTACATACACTGCAAAAAATAACAATCTTTATTATTTAGCGATGATATTAAACTGGAAAATGCCCCTGAATTATTTATTTGTTTAAAGGAATTCATGCTGGAAAGACTGTTCCTATAGTAAAAGGAGGTGAAGCAACTCTAATGGAAGAAAATGAATTCTACGCAATTGAAACTTTTGGTTCAACAGGCCGCGGTGTGGTTCATGATGATATGGAAGTTTCACATTACATGAAAAAATTTGATGTAGGCTTCATTCCACTCAGGTAAATACAAACGCTTCCAAGAACAGAATCGGCTTGAAGATTATTACTGAGAGTTGAGAAGTTAAATTACTTTACTTGAAGCAAAAATATCTCTAGAATGTCTTGCAGTTAGAAGATAATTTTACAAGTAAAATTACGTGTAACGCGTATTGACCCCGATTGGCCAAAATCTCTTTGAACAGCTTCTTCAGAAAAAATCAATGATTACATTCCTCTGGTCTTCTTTATGTATTTACATTATGTGGCTAGCACCTAACTGAAAATCTTGTTTCTAAGAACTAAGAGAAAAGGAGCCCGTGGATGGTAGATGGTGAGGATTATATTTACAAGTTTCTAGCCAAGATTTATCACTCTGGCTGGGGTTAGGTTGCGCGTGTCTCTTCTTCTTCCTTCCTTGTAAATACGAACTTACCTCCCTTATTAGAACTACCTTCCAATTAGACTGTAATTATGATTATAATTAGGACCTTTGTGAGACATATCTGTTAACGCGAATCGAATTGAAAAGAAGGGTATTATTTGGTGTCAGATATCTGACTTACCAGCTCCGCCCTCTTCCTCGAACTTTTTTACAGAGCCTGGGTTGTAACCAGGGATAAAAGAGGAAAACTCCGGTGATTGAGGAATATTAGCTTTAGAAAGTGGTCTTCTCTAAGTGCCAAGCTTCTCTCAACTCTTGGAATTTCTTGGAGATCTTGGATGGTTACGCTAGGGATCCTTCCTTCAAGGGTTGTTCTTCCTTGGCTCCAGGAGTTATTATCTCTTAATTGGCAACTAACTCCCTGTTCTTTTTGGAATTTCTCCAGTCGACTGGGAGATTCCTAGGGTTGGAGCAGTGTTAATCTTCCCTTGAAACCTTCGAAATGTTTCTAATTTTGGGTTTCAACTTTGTAAATGAAAAAAGCAGAGCATTTGGAGAAAGGAGTATTGGCTGCCTAACTTCCTACCTTCTGGTACTTCCTGGAACAACATGGTTCCCTTAATCTGGAGTAGGCATTCTTAGAACACCTGTGAGCCGATGGGGCAGGGGAGTGTCGGCATCAGGAAGTGGTGGTGTCTCTCACTGACACGTTCTTCCGGTTTGTTTTGATCGCATTGGTGAGCAACAAAATAGAAAATTATAAAAACGTTTCTCCAGATTGAAACTTCGATGAAATATATATATATATATCCTTAACAAAAACTTACAGTTTAAAATGTTAAGTATAAGGGTTGATAAATCGCCAAAAGGTACACAAATCAGCGAGTACCCAACATTTCATTAATACTTCATTAATATTTAAGTAATTCTACTGCATTAATTTTCATTAATAAGTTATTTTTTAGAATTTATTAGATATCACAGACCCTTATGCTGGCCATTTTCGTCTACAAAATATATGTTCAAGTAGCACTGTAGATTGACTGTAATATCTAGTTATTTATAATAATCAAACTATTAATTACAGGTTAAAAAGAAAAACGTTATAAAAAATAAAATAAAAATATGAGGCTAAAAAATTCAAAACCTTGTTTAAAAAAATGCTTACACCAACTTACATCAATGATTTTGTTTATTTTATTTATTTATTTTTATTTCTTAAATAAAAATCGTCGGTTTAAGTTCATTCTTCGATTAAAGTAATTGTTATTTTATGAAGTAGTCAAACGTTTGTAATAATAGGTAATAATTATCTGGCTTTATCGCAAATAATATAGTTTTCTTCAATTACATTCTCCATCTAGGTGTTCTTCCCACAATGTTGTATATATGTAATATAAAGTAAATAAAATATGCATATATTTAGGACAGCTAATTATTCCAGTATTTTACTATAAGTAAAATTAGGGGGACTAAATTAAATTACAATTGAGAAATGAATAATTATTGTTTAATAATCTACTTGTTATTAACTGTGTGTTAATTGTGCTCACGAATATTTCGGTAAGACGAATTCAAGACAATAGCCTACTCTAACTTTATCTTTACTTTAACATGCATGTACGTATATGTGATTTATCATAATTATAACAAAAAAATAATATAAATGAAGTGGCCAGCATAAGGGTCTGTGATATCTAATAAATTCTAAAAAATAACTTATTAATGAAAATTAATGCAGTAGAATTACTTAAATATTAATGAAGTATTAATGAAATGTTGGGTACTCGCTGATTTGTGTACCTTTTGGCGTTTAATCAACCCTTATACTTAACATTTTAAACTGTAAGTTTTTGTTAAGGAGATTTTTGTACTTTTTGGATAGATTTTCCTTTTTGTCTATTTTACAAAGTTACATATCTGCTTTACAGATTTTTTTAAAATTTGGAATAAGCAATTCTATCATTATAACCTGATAAGGTGTTAATTACCACTGGAGAGATCTTTTTAAAGAATGATTGTAGTTGCGGCTCCCAAACCATCCTCAATAACAATTTTTTTGAGAAAGCGTTTTGAATAACATAGGAAGGTATTTGTACGTAAATAGCAAAATTAAACTGCGATTTCAGTACTTCCTTTTAAGAGGAGTAAGAAAAATAAACTAGGATTGCAGTACTTCTCCCTAAAAGGCAAAGAGGCAAAGATTTTTTAATCAAACAATTCATTGATTTAAATCGGTTCACTCATTGATAATTTAAACGATTGCAGTACTTCCTCTTAGTAGGAGCAAGAGAATCAGCAACGTAGAGGAGGAAATATATATATATATCCTTAACAAAAACTTACAGTTTAAAATGTTAAGTATAAGGGTTGATTAAACGCCAAAAGGTACACAAATCAGCGAGTACCCAACATTTCATTAATACTTCATTAATAGTCAAGTAATTCTACTGCATTAATTTTCATTAATAAGTTATTTTTTAGAATTTATTAGATGTCACAGACCCTTATGCTGGCCACTTCATTTATAATATTTTTTTGTTATAATTATGATAAATCACATATATACGTACATGCATGTTAAAGTAGAAAAAGACAAAGTTAGAGTAGGCTACTGTCTTGAATTCGTCTTACCGAAATATTCGTGAGCACAAATAATACACAGATAATAACAAGTAGATTATTCAACAACAATTATTCATTTCTCAATTGTAATTTAATTTAGTCCCCCTAATTTTACTTATAGTAAAATCCTGGAATAATTAGCTGTCCTAAAAATATGCATATCTTATTTACTTTATATTACATTTGTAAAGAGCTATAATCTTTCCTGGCAAAATACTATAAGAATTGAGAATTTCTTTAAATTGATATCAAAGTGAAATAAATTATGTCAGATTTGTTCGAAATGTTTTCTTTTATAAAACAAAAGTAATTTTAGTTTACTTCCGTTTGATCGATTTTCTTTAATCTGCCATTTAGTTATTGTTTAGTATTATATAGCTAAAGACCCGCAGTTTGTTTTGGTATTGCTTTTTAAGAATGCATCTGTCATAGTTAACCCCTGGAATATACTTAGGGGACCGCTGCCCGGAAGGTTGTGAAATTTCTCCTTTTCTGTTTGTGTGCGATACAGTTGTTTTATTAATACTAAGATTTTGTTTTTCTTTTTTAACACTTTATTTTTTGTTCACAGAATCCAGTCTTCTAAATCTCTCTTAAATGTAATCAATAATAATTTTGGGACTCTGGCGTTTTGTAAAAGATGGTTGGATCGTTTAGGTCAAACCCGTTATCAGATGGCTCTTAAAGATCTCTGTGACAAAGGTAAATTTTTAATTTATTTTTTATAATTATAATGAAGTTAAGGGAGTGTATGATGTGAGAAAACCAATGGGTTTCTTAGGTATATTTTAAATGAAAAGGATGAAAATAAAAGGTTTAGTAATTAAAACTGTCCGGTAGGACAGTTGTATAAGGCTGGAAACATAGTGGAGCGGCGCGCAAAGCGGCGATGATAGCGAAGAGCAAAGCGGCAAAAACAAAAACTAGAAATAGATAGAGTTGCTCTATCTTCGCTTTGCTCGCCACTATGCGCGGTCCCATATGTTAACTTGTGTTTGATTTCGCCGCTTCGCTCTTCGCTATCAGCGCCGCTTTGCTCGCCGCTCCACTGTTTCCAGCCTAAGGGTTGATCATCAAAAACTGCACGAAAAAGCTAACGTTGAAAAACACCCAACTTTGACAATTTTTTTCTCTTTTTCTATAAAAGATAACATTCCCAAATTTTCTTTAAAATAAAGGGCAAATCCTCCTTTATGACTGTAATTTTTTTGCAACAACCTAGATCTGATAGATTTTGAGAAAAAAGTTGCCGAAAATGTGCAAAAACGGCATTTTCAAAAATTGTTCTTGTTCTTGTTGTTGTTGTTGTTACCTTTTTTGTAAACAACGTAGCGCCTAAACGCGTGAACCGATTTTCATGAATGAGGTATCATTCGAGTCGGAATGTTATGTAGATGTGCCTTTTGGGGGTCTCGACGCTGTACATGGAAAGGGAGAGGAGTTAGCCCCCTTTATGTAAGGCCCCCTCCAAAATTATTATCATTAATTACTCTGTAAATCTTAGCCCGATTTTGATAAAATTTGGTAGGATGACAGGGTTAGGGCTCCCCTACGTAACATTAAAGCGACGATCTGCTCTTACACTTGTTAAGGGGAAGTATAGCAATCGTTTCAAATTATCGAAACGTGAACCGATTTTCATGAATGAAGTGTCATTCGAATCGAAATTTTGTACAGATTTGCACTTTTAAAGTCTCGACGCTGTGCCTCATAAGGAGGGGAGTTTGCCCCACCCAAGTTAGGCCCTTTCTAAAACTATTATTACCAATATTTCTATAACGCTTAGTCCGATTTTGATAAAATTTAGCAAGAAGAAGTGGTTAAAGCTCCTCTACGTGGCTGTGCAGTGCCCTCATGCTCTTACACCTACTAAGAGGAAGTACTGCAATCGTTAAAATTATCAATGAGTGAACCGATTTACATCAATGAATTGTCGTTCGATTCAAAATCTTGGCCTCTTCGCCTTTTAGGGAGAAGTACTGTAATCGCAGTTTATTTTTCTTACTCCTCTTAAAGAGAAGTACTGAAATCGCAGTTTAATTTTGCTATTTACGTACAAATTACCTTCCTATTTTATTCAAAACGCTTTCTCAAAAAAATTGTTATTGAGGATGGTTTGGGGGACCGCAACTATAATCATTCTTTAAAAAGATCTCTCCAGTGGTAGTAACTCCGACTTAACACCTTTTCAGGTTATAATGATAAAATTAAAATTTATTATTCCAAATTTTAAAAAAATCTGTAAAGCAGATATGTAACTTTGCAAAACATACAAAAGGAAAATCTATCCAAAAGGTACAAAAATCTCTTTAACAAAAACTTACAGTTTAAAAAGTTAAGGTATAAGGGTTGATTAAACGCCAAAAGATACACAAATCAGCAAGTACCCAACATTTCATTAATACTTCATTGATATTATTTTAAGTAATTTTACTACATTAATTTTCATTAATATTTTTTTGAATTTATTAGATGTTTCACAGACCCTTATGCTGGCCAGTTCATTCATTTTCTTTTTCTTTTTTTTTATGATTTAAGTCGCGTCAACATCTAAGGATATTGGCGCCCGGAGCTTTTTTCAGTGCACTGCCGGCCTCCGAACCCGGAACCTCCACGTGGGAATCCAATACGCTAACCGCATAGCTAATCCCTTCCCTTTGTTCATTCATAATATTTTATTTTTTGTTATAATTATGATAAAAAGTATATTATATCTTTGTAATTAAATAGGTACTTTATTTTAGCTTTATTCCAAATTATTCTTCTGATTTATCTTTATTATGCTCTTTATTCTGAGTAGTCACATGTATGTACGAGTATGTACATGCACGTTAAAGTAGAAAAAGACTAAGGTAGAGTCGGCTACTATTTAAATTTGAATCACGGATTTAAAACAATACTTCAGTCTAGAATTCGTCTTTCCGAAGTATTTGTGAGCACAAATAACGCGTAGGTAATATCAAGTAAATTATTCAACAATAATTATTCATTTCTCAATTGTAATTTAATGTAGTCCCTCTAATTTTACTTATAGTAAAATACTGGAATAATTATGTTAGCTGTCATAGAAATATGCATATCTTATTTATCTTATATTCCAAATATATAACACTGTGGGAAGAATACCTAGATTGAGAATGTAATTGAAGAAAACTATATTATTTTCTATAAAGCCAGATTAATTATTACCTATTATAAACTTTTGACTACTACATAAAGTAACAATTACTTTAATCGAAGAATGAACTTAAACCGAAGATTTTTATTTAAAAATAAAAATAAATAAATGAAATCATTGATGAATGTTGGTGTAAGCATTTTTTTTAATAAAGTTTTTCTTTTTAACCTGTGGTTAATAGTTGTTGATTAAATATTACAGTCAATCTATGTTAAATGGTGTTCTACTTGAACAAATATTTTGTAGATTAAAATGGCATAAGGGTCTGTGAAACATCTAATAAATTCAAAAAAATATTAATGAAAATTAATGTAGTAAAATTACTTAAAATAATATCAATGAAGTATTAATGAAATGTTGGGTACTTGCTGATTTGTGTACCTTTTGGCGTTTAATCAACCCTTATACTTAACTTTTTAAACTGTAAGTTTTTGTTAAAGAGATTAAAACTGTCCGGTAGGACAGTTGTATAAGGGTTGACCATCAAAAACTGCACGAAAAAGCGTAACGTTGAAAAACACCCAACTTTGACAATTTTTTTCTCTTTTTCTATAAAAGATAAAATTCCCAAATTTTCTTTAAATCTTACTCCGAACCCTCCTCCATAACTGTAATTTTTTTGCAACCACCCAGATCTAATAGGTTTCGAGAAAAAAGTTGCCGAAAATGAGCAAAAACCGCTTTTTCAAAAAATGTTCTTGTTCTTGTTCTTCTTCTTGTTGTTCTTGTTGTTCTTGTTGTTACCTTTTTTGTAAACAACGTAGCGCCTAAACGCGTGAACCGATTTTCATGAATGAGGTGTCATTCGATTGGGAATTTTATGTAGATGTGCCTTTTGGGGGTCTCGGCCCTGTGCATCGAATGGGAGAGGAGTTAGCCCCCTTTATGTAAGGCCCCCTCCAAAATTATTATTACTAATTACTCTGTAAATCTTGGCCCGATTTTGATAAAATTTGGTAGGATGATAGGGTTAGGGCTCCCCTACCTAACAATAAAGCGACGATCTGCTCTTACACTTGTTAAGGGGAAGTATAGCAATCGTTTCAAATTATCGACACGTGAACCGATTTTCATGAATGAAGTGTCATTCGAATCGAAATTTTGTACAGATTTGTACTCTAAAAGTCTCGACGCTATGCCTCATAAGGAGGGGAGTTCGCCCCACCCAAATAAGGCCCTTTCTAAAACTATTATTACCAATATTTCTACAAAGCTTAGTCCGATTTTGATAAAATTTAGCACGAAGAAGTGATTAAAGCTCCTCTACGTGGCTGTGAAGTGCCATCATGCTCTTACACCTACTAAAGAGGAAGTACTGCAATCGTTAAAATTATCAATGAGTGAACCGATTTACATCAATGAATTGTCGTTCGATTCAAAATCTTTGCCTTTTAGGGAGAAGTACTGTAATCGCAGTTTATTTTTCTTGCTCCTCTTAAAAGGAAGTACTGAAATCGCAGTTTAATTTTGCTATTTACGTACAAATACCTTCCTATTTTATTCAAAACGCTTTCTCCAAAAAATGGTTATTGAGGATGGTTTGGGGACCGCAACTATAACCATTCTTTAAAAAGATCTCTCTAGTGGTAATTACGGTTCCGATTTAACACCTTATCAGGTTATAATGATAGAATAGCTTATTCCAAATTTTAAAAAAATCTGTAAAGCAGGCGTAACTTTGCTAATAGACAAAAAGGAAAATCTATCCAAAAGGTACAAAAATCTCCTTAACAAAAACTTACAGTTTAAAAAGTTAAGTATAAGGGTTGATTAAACGCCAAAAGGTACACAAATCAGCAAGTACCCAACATTTCATTAATACTTCATTGATATTATTTAAGTAATTTTACCGCATTAATTTTCATTAATATTTTTTAAGAATTTATTAGATGTCACATACCCTTATGCTGGCCAGTTCATTCATAATAGTTATAATTGTGATAAAATATATTATATCTTCGTATAAATAGGTACTTTATTTTAACTCTATTCCAAATTATTCTTCTGATTTCTCTTTAATGTGCCCTTTATTCTGAAGTTGTCACATATACATGCATGTTAAATTAGAAAAAGACAAATTTAGAGTCGGCTACTGTTTAAATTTGAATCACGGATTTAAAACAATACTTCAGTCTAGAATTCGTCTTTCCGAAGTATTTGTGAGCACAAATAACGCGTAGGTAATATCAAGTAAATTATTCAACAATAATTATTCATTTCTCAATTGTAATTTAATGTAGTCCCTCTAATTTTACTTATAGTAAAATACTGGAATAATTAGCTGTCCTAAAAATATGCATATCTTATTTACTTTATATTACATATACACAACATTGTGGGAAGAACACCTAGATGGAGAATGTAATTGAAGACAACTATATTATTTACGATAAAGCCAGATTGACTACTACATAAAATAACAATTACTTTAATCGAAGAATGAACTTAAACCGACGATTTTTATTTAAAAATAAAAATAAATAAACAAAATCATTGATGTATGTTGGTGTAAGCATTTTTTAAAAAATTTTTTGAATTTTTAAGCCTCATATTTTTTTATTTTTATAACGTTTTCTTTTTCACCTGTAATTAATAGTTTGATTATTATAGATAAATAGATATTACAGTCAATCTAAGTTAAATGGTGTGCTACTTGAACAAATATTTTGTAGATGAAAATGGCCAGCATAAGGGTATGTGACATCTAATAAATTCTTAAAAAATATTAATGAAAATTAATGCGGTAAAATTACTTAAATAATATCAATGAAGTATTAATGAAATGTTGGGTACTTGCTGATTTGTGTACCTTTTGGCGTTTAATCAACCCTTATACTTAACTTTTTAAACTGTAAGTTTTTGTTAAGGAGTATACCATTAGTACTAATCTAAGAATTATTTTAGTATTCTAAAATAAAAGATAAAAGTTGAAGTTTTTGCGAAAAGAGGAAGTAAATTCACATATTTCAATCCATGAATACCCATTTCTAGATTTCTGGTTGTTTCTATCCACCAAAAGAGGAATATTACGGTAATGCACTCGATAGTTTAAAGTTCATTTTCAGTAGATTAGTCTGAAGCTAAATAGTTAAAGCGAATGAAACTGAACTTTTGAAATACACCCTTTGTGTTTTTATGAAAAGTATAAGCTTTACAGAATCTTGCTTTTATGAAGAATTTTTGCATGAATAGTAAGTACTTCACTTGCTCTGAAGATTCAACCTTTAAAAGGAGACCCAACTAATTGATGGATTTTCTTAATTAAAATGGCTTGAAAACGAACACAAGACTAAAACTGCATTCACGATTAAGAGCCGCGTACGGTCAAATATGAAATGAATGTGTGAAATGATTTTGTTTAAGAAAATAATATCAAGATTGCTAATAGGTGGACTGTTCAACTTTTTATAGAAGCAGATATAACGCTTTTGCAAAACAGTATTATGTCTCAGAAGACCAAGAGTTTTTCACGCGAAAATGGTGAAATTATCGTCTATTTGAAACATTAAAAAATTAAAGTTTCTTCCAACTAGGATATAATTCAAGTCTGGATGCCAGGTCATATAGATATTCAGGAAGACAGCCCTAATTAACTGGACTCTCCCCTGCAGCGCCCTTGTTTTATGAATGGAAAAAACCTTCGCTTTTTGAATTTTAAATTCAATTTTAGACCATTTTACCATAGATCCACTAACGTTTTAAAATTTGCTTTAAATGTATCGCAGAAAAATCCATGTTTGGACAAAATTCTTGATGGGGAGCGGGATAGATTATTATTATGTTTTTTTAGTTCTTTGTTTTCTTGTTAAAGGTAAAAGGTTCCTTTGACTCACTATACATATCGCGTAATTCTTAATTTGACATTTTGCTTGTGAAAATTTATGGCAGTTTTTGCAAAAGTTCATTTTAGTACTAGTCCCTACAAGTGCAAAGTGTCGAAGACTAATTGTTACAAAGTTCTGAAGAAATTTTGTAGTAGCTACTACAACTATATGTGTATTAAATGTATTTATTTTATTTTTTTTTTGCAGGTGCTGTTGAAGCTTACCCTCCTCTGTGTGACATAAAAGGGTGTTACACTGCACAGTTTGAACATACTATTGTACTTCGTCCAACCTGCAAGGAAGTTATCAGTAAAGGAGATGACTACTGAATTTTATTTTAATGTTTCAGTAAAATTTTCAAAATATTGTATATATAATGTTCATTTATATATCACTCGTTATAAGTAATGAATGAGTATAAAAGAACAGTAATATTATAACTAAAGCATTTTTCGTTTATCAGGAAATAAATATTCTTTCGCTCCAAGCTGGTTCATGTTTATAGTTTTCTCTGTATGTTTCCCAAATTTTATAGCATCGTTTAATTTTATATTTATGCAGGCCTCTCATACTGTAACGTCATTTAAATTGTAATAAAAGTAAAAAAATAATAATAAAAATCATTCTTGACATTTTCGATCCTATTAATCAATGCAAGAGCCGACCTTCAAATGTGGACTCCTGGGAAGAAAGCCTCAAGGGGCAGGCATAACAAGAACCCGAGATATCCGCAAAGGGATCTAGTGCGATAACCATTTAGCTGATTACATTCCTGTTGAATTCTATTTAAACAACTTAAGAGAAAAAGAAAACATGATAACTGTTCATAGATTTTTTATTTTTTATTACATAAATTTTAACTCAGTTAAATAATGAATTTTTTACCAGTTTAAATTTGCTTTCAAATAGAATGGCAATTTTTTGATCCCAATAGGCACATTTTATTAATTTCAATTTGTAATTTTTGCCTTCAAGGTTTTACATTTTAAAGACATGATCCATTCCGAAGTCTAACAACATCAAGGAAAAGAAAAGCAGTTGGAAACGAGAGGAGAGCTATAATTTGAATATTACAGATACAAATTTAACATCAAATAACATAAGCTTTTTATTAGCCTAATATAATAGTGTTAACACTATCTAATTTGCAGTTGGGTTTAACGAAGAAACAAATTGGGCCCGCCAAACCTACTGTGTCTCTTACTGCTTTAACAAGTAAAATTAGAAGGCCTAAGAACTCTAACCAATTTTCTGTAAAAAAAAAAAAAAATTCGTTTATCTTGCAGCGTCCAGGAGATAAAGCTTTGGTGAACCAACTGGCTATCTTTAAGCCTTGTATTTTAGCAAGGACGGCTATCAAATATCACCTTTTTTGCGGCAAGCAGCCAATGCAAAATGTTTGCTACATTGCTTCTTTTTTGGATTGCTACTTTTTCTGCTTCTATGGTTGTAATAAAAACTTCATTAAACAGGCAAGATGATTTGAGGAATCTGTAATTTCAAATAATTATTTTTCCTTGTTTTAACCGGTAAAAAAAAATCTGTTTTAACTTAGAGGGGAAGTGTTTTCTTACTCGAGCGGTTATATTCCCCGCACTTAATAAAACAATTTCAAATTATTCGTGTATACATATAATTTCATTTTTTGAAAACATACTTTTGCACAATATCAGAACTATTTTTGCTGTACGAGGAAAATTCCAAACTAGTACTTTCATTGAAAATTCAATTTCCAAAATTATCAAGATAATAAATCTACCTAAATAAATATACACTAAAAATTCAATTGCAGATTTTTTTTTTTGTATAAATCTAAGTTCTGATTGTACACTGCTCTTTGGATGTTAGTCAATAAATCAAGAAAACAATTTCTGGAATGGCAAGATTTATTTTCAAACTCAACGAAAAAGTTACAGTAACATTTGGAATGTACAGTTGAAAGAAACAGGTATTTTTTTTTAAATTACAGAACATTAAAATAGTCAAGAAAATAAATATAATGTTTTTCCCACGTTTTTAACAATCCCAATATCTAAATAAATTTTTTATTTACATTTGCTTTTGAAGAAAATTTCATCACAGCTACAAAGGAAACATAATAATTTATGAAATATCTACACAGTTTATAGTCTTTTTATATTTTGATTTTCAATAAAATTTATTAATTCTAATTTTTGAAGACTCGAATTTTCAAAAGGACACTTGCTGTTTTTTGTAATCTTATCTTTACAAATTATACACTACATAACACCTACTGGTATGAATAATGAATGTTTATTTAAAAAGATGAAGTTTAAGAAGTTTAATATATATGAAAATTATGCATAGTACGACAATTAACAATCATAGAATGCATAAAAATCAATTAGATAAATTCCTAAGGGCTCCAAACATTTTATTTAAAGGACTTTTTCTTTTTGATAACCTATTATCACAGAAACATATTTTGTGATTTTTTTAAAAATTCTATTTGTATTTTATATGGAATGAGAATGAAAGACAACAGACAGACGGAGTGACAGAAACTTTCGACGAAATCAAAGTCTCCATACCGTCTTGATGAAACAATCGCTGAAGTTGGAAGAAAATTCGTAATCGGTCAGAATCATAAAATGCATGCACTCCGTGACGAATAATGTAAATAGTATCCCACATTGAGTTTTAGCTAACGCATCGAAATAGAAAAAGTCAATCAGACACAAATTTTAAAAATTATTTTTGAGATAATCAACCATCTAAAAATGGTATGAAATTAACTGACTTGAATTAGCCCAACAGAGTTTGTTCTACAACCAAATTTAGGGTAAAAAATGTTCTTACCAACAAATTGTGTGACTTTATAGATAGATACCCTTAAATTTAATGTATGACAATTTATCCGAGAGAGTATTTTTTCCAATTCCACTGCGACCGTTTTTAGTTAAATCGGGTAAACAAATATTAAGAAAGTGTCTCTGTATGTTTTTGTTTTTTGCTGAAAAAATTCGAAAAGTCAAGTTTTGAATCCAGTTGATGCAGAAATACAACAAATTACATTTGAGCAATTATTTTTCATAATGAGATTCTCATACTTATATTCTTTATATCTACTGTGTATCTAAAGCGTTTTGCTTTTACTGTTAGTTCTTTGATGCAAGTAATTTTAGCCAATTGAGGGATATCTACTTCAAAATAAACACTTTCGTTGGAGAACATGCTTAATTAAAGTTCTATAGAGTAATCAAATTGATTAAAACTTAACTGTGTGCTCATAATAGCTACCCTATTCATAGCTGATTATTGTAAGTTAATTGCATTTTTAACGCTACAGAGAGTAATTATTAATATCAAGTTTTTTCATTAACTTTTAACCAACTTTATAATAAAAATTAAAATGAAATAAACAATTAATTGTTAAACTATTTTTTTTTGTTTTAGTGTAAACTAATGGATAGTTTTATACATCGGAAGCCCAATGTCTATATTTACACTTGCGATATAACGATTTAAAAAGAAAATTATCCATAGTAGTAAAAAGTAACGAACTGTTTTTATCATCTTGGCACAACAGACGTTTGTGAAAAGATTTTGCCAAAAGAACATCATTATCCAAATTGTTGAAACGAATTAAAACATAAAATTCATTTAAAAAAACAAATAGCGGTCAGCTAATTTTCTACGTTCTAGATACTCTAGAACTCATAAAAAAATAAAAATAAAATAATGAACTTCACAAAAGTTACATACTTAAAAATGAAGTCGGGATAAGTTAAAATTCTCACCTCGTTTAAAACAATACATTGAATGGGATGTTAAAATTCTGAAAATGCTATTGGCCGCAACAATAAAGATTAATTTTCGGTGTGCAAAATAATGTAGAATTTCCGTTTGGATTCACTGTTTTAGATAAAAGTATTCGTTTCTTTACAAAAGAATTCTAAAATTAATATCACTTCACAAAAAATAATAAGAAGTGATCACAACTGAAACTAAGAACCCAATCACTGGTTCTATGCTGCTGAATACACTTCTGTATTCCTGTATAAAATTAATTACTGTTCAAATTCCGTTTTTTCTAATGAAGAAGTAAACAGGTACAATCAAGGTGTAGAGTTTGCCATTAAAGTACTTGTTTTACAGTTAAGACCCAAATTCTTCGGTTTCAGGCTCAATTTTCTTGAATTCAAATGATCCTCGCCCATCCATGTGAAGGTAATACTACAAATAAATTCATTATTTTAACATACATCTATGATAAACTTTATCATATGAAAATTTAACAGGGAGTGACTAAAAATACCGTGTCCACTAGGGGTCGATTGTACTCGAGTTCAATCTGTAAAATTCACTGTGCGAAATATGCATGATTGAAGATAAGCTAGAATCATTCATGTGTTCAGTATTAAGTGAGTTATTAGTAGGCAGAGGCGCCAAGTACCAAATGAAGTAGTAATACACAATCTTTTTCGTCTCATAACTGAGTAAAACTTATTTTTGAAATGGGAATGCATTAACTTAATCTGCTTGATAAACATACCTCATGATGTTTCCATAAAGACTTCCTATGAGACACTGTGAATAAGGTAATACCAACTTCACGGCAATATTGGTACATAGAACCCTCAACGTCTACACTCACAGCACTAGTACACTCATCTAATATTGCAAATTGAGGAGAGTGGTAAAAGAGCCTTGCCATCTGTAATTAAATATTTTATGTACACATTATAAAAGATATAATTAATATATTTACAAAAAAAAGTGTTTCACTCAAACTAATCGGCTGCAAAACGAAGTGATAAAAAAAAAAAAGAAAAAAAGATAGACACTTGAAGGAACATCTACAGATCAACTAACCAAGAAAAATTAACAGATGAACTTTGCCGATGGCGATGAATGTATTTGTGACCTTCCACTAGACGCTGATAGTTCTGCAAGATTTTGTTAGAAGATAAAGACTACAGTAACCCAGGTCGGCCTCAATAACGTAACAGTTCAATGATTGGAGAGACGAACCATGTGAAAGTAGAAATATCTACATAGCAGTTTAGAATTTTTCCTGCAGAACGCACAGACTTCTGGCATAAATAAGAGAGTCATTTCTATCCAGGACGAAATGGTACCTTCGCGAAACAATTAATGTCAGAGATAGGAGACACCTCTGTTACGAACCTCTATCGGTTGTGAGAGCAATCAATAAAATCCCTTCAATAAGTTGTGGGAGGCTACCCAACATTTGCACCGAAAGAGTATTTGACTCACCAGATATAAATAAGGTGGTCTATAGCCAAACCCTGAGAGCTATCGGACTGAATAGTTGAACAAGGTGGTTAGGGTGGTCACTGCTATCCTACTGGAAATGTCTGCAACGGAGGGCAGTGCAAGAATAATGCATTGAAGTGCACATTAAATAAAGTAAAAAAAAAAAAATGAATACGATAAAAATGAACATTAAGTTGACTGCTTTAAACTCTCAAAAATTTTGCTGAATGTTAACTAAATTTTTCTTTAAATCGTGAGTAGGTGGTCAGAACTTCAGCGGGTTGACTTAATTCTAATATCTGACTTATTCTTATCTTATCACTATTTACCAGTTGAGGATGTCTGCCCCTTGCAGCTAGCATAAGTAACAGTTACTTACAGTTACAGCATCAAGGAATAACAGTATGTTACACTTACAGCAATTCTCTGTTTTTCTCCGCCAGATAATACATCAATCCAATCTGCTATGGAGTCCCAGCCACCCTCTCTTTGTAGTAAATAAGATAACTGCACTCTCTCTAAGTGCTGGGTAAGTATGCTGTCATCTCTTCCGCGCCGACGCATTTCTTCTTTTGTATGTGGATAGATAACCTAAAATAATGCTATGGTTTTTTATCTGCGACATATAAAGGCAACAAAAAAGCAAGAAAACGAGATAAAGAGTTTTTCTTGTTAACTGTTATTTACGATAATTACAATAATAATAATAATAATTATTATATATATTATTATTATTTTATATTGCTAGATAGATAAACTTTATTGTGTTTAAGCATATATCGTAGCTTGTTACAAGTG
The DNA here is from genome assembly GCF_049639745.1 of Rhodnius prolixus. NCBI lineage: Eukaryota > Metazoa > Arthropoda > Insecta > Hemiptera > Reduviidae > Rhodnius > Rhodnius prolixus. The sequence continues at coordinate 23,563,015 of NW_027411592.1, forward strand.
AGTTGATTGCTGACAAGAGTACAAAACATAAACACACAAAAGATAAAAAATACTTCTTGTAAATAATTTTTTACCATCAAATAAAGAAAAAAGTTCATAGAAAGTATAAAGAAAATTATTCCTTTTGCTTTATACCTATTAATCAACCTATTCCTACTTTAATCGTTTAAAATAGAAAAAGAGCGGACTTTTAGAATGGCAGAGAAGTATTTGCATAAATTAAAAATATTAGCTTTAAAATAATTGTTTTTGAAGTTAACTATAATTTGATGAGGTAAGTCACTACTGTTAATATTTATTACATCTCTCATATTATTGTACAAAGTGCAATTTAATAGAATGTGTGTAAGATCTTCCTTTTCATTCAGATTACATAACATACATGTTTTTGTAGGGTCTATTTTGTAAATTATATTATTAATATTAAATTTCATAAAATAATTATTACATAGCCTAAATTCTGCAAAAAATTTAATAAATTTCAGAGGTACATTTAGTTCGAGATATGTTTGACACGTAAGAAAATCTTTAAGAGTATGAATTGAGTATAACTGCTGGGAAAAGCTTGATTTGTACAAACGGTTCAAATCAGCTGTTACTAGGAAAATTTTATTAAATTTAAAATATTTTTAAAGTTGTCACTAGTACGTAGAAGAACCGTCAGATTACCTAAATGATCAATACATGTTTTTTAAATAATACTTTTAATTTGAGAAAACCAATTGTATTTCAAACAGTTTTTCTTATTATTACTGTTTTGGTCATAGTTAATTAACTGATTGAAACAGATTTTTGGCAACCTATGTTCCTCCATAGTTTCTATTTTTGAAATCCAATTAAAAGCTTGTTTTAAAACAGAAAAACTCACATGTAATTCTCCAGTTTCAAGCCTAAGCAAGTGATTAGCGGTATTTCTTGGAAGACATAATAGTCTCTTAAAAAACCGTAATTGAACCGAGTCAGTTTCATTTAAATACTTCAATGTCCAGACTGGAGACGCATACAAAAGGCTGTTACCAATTATTGACTTAAACAGGTATATTCTCTATTATTTTATAGAACCTAATACTATACCTAAGCGTAGAAGTTTAGATAAGCATTTTTCAAATTAAATCTTTTTCCATTAAAATGCGCTACACTGTGCTGAGGAACTTAAAGATACCTATCCCCTTTGGAAATTTCTTGCTAACTTCCACTACCATTAAAAATGTGCTTAGGTCGACAGAACCTAATCAATATCGCTAATTTTATTCGTCATTCCACAACCTTAGTATTTTTACATTTACTTTCATGTATATTTTTGGCAAGTTCCTAATTCAATAATCTAATATGAAATTGAACTTTACATCTGTGCATATGGACCAAATACAAAATAGGATTTTAAACCAATAGCAAAAATCCAGATAGAATTTCTTCTATTTTTTTTTAAAGTTCTCAAGTGTTCCGACGTTTCAAAAAGAAGGGAGGTACGCTACATTCCTTGACTATTATCTTGTTTCACGGTGAACTGAGTTGATAGCTGATGGTCTGAGCTTCCCAGATGTACTGATTCAATAAAAGGGGACATGAAAGGAACGAGGTTAACCGTTTCTTAAAAATTATCTTCTTCAAAAATATCAATTGACGAGGTATTTAAGAGAACTGGTTAAAAAGCGCCCTAAACTATAGTGATAGGAAATATCATAAGACCTATACTGATCTAGACATATCAAAAAAAAATTTTTTCAAGCTAAATAACAATTCAAAAAATTGGGAAAATAAAAACCGTAATCTGTCTTGAACATGTACAGAAACAAAAGAGGTAAAAAGAAAAAGATTACACTCGAAATCATTTTATGTGAATACCAGTTAAATCGAATCATAAAAGTTGGTCCTTGTTGCCTTCACTAAGAAAATCTCTTATCTTCGCTCACCCATTTTAAACCGCAACGACATTCCATCACTTATTTTTTTTAAATCTTACTCTCTCATTTTTAATACATGAATAACACAGAAAAATCCATTTAAATCTATTTTTCATACGCCTGATTGTAATATAATAGATTTCATATATTCATTTCAAGACCATCTTTTTAATCCCTTAATTAAAGGGTATAAATATTAACGTTATACGTTATATAAGTCTATGTTCCTAAAGCAAAATTTTTCATGAAGTAAGTTGCAAAGCGCATTAAGACTTATTAATAACAAAGCATACAAATAACATACTCGTATTATGGCGCGATTAACAAAATTTACCTGATCTCTTAGTGTTCCAAGGCACATATAAGGTCGTTGTGGAATATAGAAAAGTTTAGACTTCGGAGGTTTTGTTAGAGTGCCACCAAAAAGAGGCCATAACTAGAAAAAAAAATGTGTATATATATATATTTATGTATATATAAAGAAGATAAGTTTTCATGGATTACAGTTGAAAAGTTTTGTATCAAATTTTGAATTAATATTGTTCTACAACTAATATTAGAACCATTTTCTCAGGAAGCTACTTCTTAAGGCAGTTCTGACAGAGAGCTTCCACACACTTTACAAGCCAAATAACAAAAAATTGGCGTAATTTTATATTCAAAAAATGAAATTTTATTGTTGCATTTCAGAAAAAAAAAATCTTATCTGAATATGATTAAGAGATAGTAAACATGAGAAAAGTAAATGAGAATCATTAGTAAATAAAGAAATGAAGAAAAAAAATAGCTTACCTCTCCTAGAACTCTGAATAAAGAACTTTTGCCACAACCATTGGGGCCACATACTAATACATTCATGCCTGATCTAACTTCAAAATTCAATTCCCTTACGAGAACATCTCCGTTGGGAGTTACCAGAGGAACCTTTTCAAACTTAATAAGTCGATCCTGACAAAGAATCTTGCCAGTGCCAGGTTGTAGACCTTCTAGTTCTTCAAATAATGGTAAGCAACAAAATTATGGAATCATAGAAATTATAATTTTTATAAGCAAATCAATTAATTGCTGAATTAATTTATTAAAACTCTGCTTTGGAACCAAGTTATAAATATTTTTTCTGACTATATTATTAAGTTTGTAAACATAATTAATGAAAAGATAGCATTATAATTATCAAATTTATATCAGAACGTTATGTCATTGGAATTTTGATTTAGGATTAAAGAATAAAAAACAAAAATAAATATTCCAGATTTACATTTACGCTTCGTTCAATTAAATCTCGTAGAACACTAAAGGCAGTGCAAAAATACGAAATTAGCGCTTTAAAAAATAAGAATCAAGCAAATATTATATTTGTTTAAATTATTAATCTAAAATAAACATAAATCCTGTTTTTTTTTTTTTTTTTTAAATAGCAGAGACAAAGTTCATCCTAATGGAAAGTCCTAATCATGACCATACTTTTTTATTTACCTTTTATCATCATGGTTCGCTGATATGTTCCTGAATTAATTTCCGACAGAACGGAAGTAAGTTGGCTGACTCTAGCTGTCAGGCCGGCTAATCTATTCAAATCCCTTAATGCCAGTACCATACGGCCAACAGCTTCAGCCATTTTTACCATCATCCTACCCATGCTGTAGTACTCCTAGAAATGAAAGGTAAATTTAAACATATTAATCGCCATCCTAAGTTATTTTGGTACAAAAGTCCCAAGCATTTCTGTATTAAATAAGGTCATATGTAAAGTAAATGTAACGTTAAGATTTTAACAGAAAAAATCCCTTTACCAACTATTTTAAAAATACATTTGTTAAAACTAAAAATTAGGCTATAAACTAATATTCTCACATGCCACTTTTACATTCATTTTTTCGTATAACAACAAAACTAGTTTTAATCTTAATATTACACCGCTTAATTAGCTGATACAAAAACCTTTAGATATTAAAATATTTCTCTAATCACTTGAACATTTATTTAGAACATTAAATTTTTTAGATGGGAGAACTGAGGCGTTAGATTTCCCTCTAAAGTACAATAACAATAAACTGTACATATTCATTTCAACAGAATGAAATTATAACTTTCGAACTCATGAACAATGCGTATTTTCTATTCATGGTAGAAATATAGTATGAATTTTATTTATTTTTAATATATTATTCGGGAATATTGTGCGTTTTCACTCTTTCTATGTTTCTTTAAAACATTTAAATATAAATTGTAGAAACATATTCGGATGCTGCTGACTATTTTCATTAGGCTAAACTTAAAATTTAACACAAAATTACTTTAAGTTTGCCCATTTAAACAAATTAAAAAATTATGTTTGGAGAAATGTTTATGTTCCCATTTGTATTACTAAAAATGCAAAATATAAAGCAAAAGTAATTTAAGATTTCTAAGCTTACCATAAACCTACCATCTTTATCCTTCTTACTAAGAATAGGATGTTTTGAGTTCATGAAAGGTAAACTGACAGCCATGAAACCGACAACTGTGCCAAAATCTGAAATAAAAACAATATTATATAATTAAAAAATGTTTATTCTTACATTTAAACAAAGCTGGAAAATCAATTTTAGTGTCAGCATTATGTAACAACAGTAACTATAAAATATCCTGCACACAGAGCTTTCACAGATGTGGGGAAATATTCAATTTCATAAGCAGGTTTCTCAAAGTTGGAATCTTTTTTCAGCTTACTTTCGTTGTGACATTGAAATTGCATTTTATGTCCATGTGGTAAAGTAAAAAACTAAAAGTGAAAAGCACTATAGTTACATTTTTTTTTTAATCATTTAAGGAGCGTCAACATCTGAGGTTATTGGCGCCCGGAGCTTTTTTCAGTGCACTGCCGGCCTCCGGACAGTGTTCTCTCGTTAAAGACAACACTGTCCATTACCGGACAGTGAACTGTAAGAACTTCCTAGGAAGAGAAAATCTAAAAAAAGATTGTTAAAAAAAATAATAAAAATATGCAGAAAGTGCAGGAAAGCCAAAAATTGATAACAGGAGTTACCATATTAATTTTGTTCTACTTGGTAGCTGTTTTTGTACACGATTCCTAAAAACTTGTTAACCCTCGTTAAATGAACAAATATTCTTTATTGGTTTAAATATGATCAATCAACATGTGTATGTGAGCCCCTCTAAAATTATTACTATATCTCTGTATTAACATTAAAAAAACATTAAAATTTATAAACCATAATTGATAGAATGTTAGTGAGGAAAATTTAAATACTTACATTTTCCTAATATATTGTCCAACGTACCCATCAGAACTCTGAATTCCAAAAATTTTCGCATGTGATTAGTCTGAATAAAACATTTAACTATTACTGAATAAAACTAACAAAGAATAAAACAATTTGCCGATTAAAACTAACTGAAAAATGCCTCTGTGAATTATATTTTCACTTAGCTTCACTATAATTTACTAAAAGGAATTATTTTTATAATTTTTTAACCATATCAAAAAAATAATGCCAAAAAAATCTTCATTTTCTGCACAGAACTACTTAACTTCGAAATATACAAGACATACATTACATTACATAAATTTTTCATTTATTTTTAAGAGCGTAGTAAAGAAATGAATTATATACATCTTTTATTTTACTAAGGTGCGCCAATATCTGAAGGTATTAACAGAGTCTTTTTCCAATACTTTGTCGGCCTCCACTGCTTATCAATGGCCAGAGAGTTTAAGAGACTCTTAAGAAGAGAAACTCTAATACAATTAACTTTCCTCCATAAAATGATGTCTTACATAAACCTTTTAAAGAATATAAACATAAAATTTCTTACCAATTTATGGAAAGCTGTGAGAATGGTGAGTTTTTCCTTATTGTTACCTCCGTAAAAAGCTATCTCTTCAGAGTGTGTTATTAATCTTGAATTAATATATCTATATTCTCCTTCGAGCTTCTGCTCCTGCACTGTCATTCTTCCTGCCGGCTTTCGCAAGTACGTTAAGAAGACGCCACCGAACATTAAGTACAACAGCATAACACCAGGTGTCTAAAAAAAGAAAATTTTACTCTTTTGAAAACTGTACTAGCAGCTTTCTAATTTTAGCAAATTCACTAGCAAACTAATCTTAATCTTTCTAAACTCACAACTTTCATACGAGTATTCTTACATTTACAATACTCATAACATACAAACAGAACGTTAATATCTTTTGATTTTATCTGTCGCAGCACGCATATTGTATCCCTGACCGGTTTCGGGCTTTCATCCCCCTTCAGAGGTAGAAGTCAGCAATAGAAGTGCGAGACGGAAACATTAGTGAAGTTGAAACTCTACACCGAACATTAATATTCCTTTGATGATGATCAGAGATACAATAAACATCGACTGAGCAAATCAACTACATTATGCAGCACAGCGGACCTATCTACGTTTTTAAAAAGTTATTACTTTTCAAAAGTGAGATTAATCGTCAAGATTGCCTGTTTTAATTTATATATATATAGTCTTAGACTTTAATATAGACTTTTTGATGCAATTTATTCACGGAAAGTTTATAAAACGTTAATTAAGCTTAGGGAAGAGGCAGGTTGGAATAAATACAAAGTATATAAGTACAAAAACAACTTTCCTAAGCTTAATTAACATTTCATGAACTTTCCATGAGCGAAATTATAAACTGCGTCAAAAAGTCGTGAGCATTATTTGAATCATTTCCCATAGACAGATGAAAGTAAACGATTTTAAGGGTGTTTTTCGAATAGATGAGACTAAAAGCGATTCTAATCACTACAGATTAGGTAGGTGCACTTTTTAGGTATTATTGTCAATATAGGACTAATCCTGATCTCTTGGATTGTATCCAGAAAAAAAAAAAAAACAAGTACAGGGCTTTGAAACAGAGTTGAAATTGGTTTCAATAAGTACACAGTCAACCGATAACAAATTGCAGGCAAATTTGCTTACTAACTACAAGAGAAAAATGGTTTACCCTTTTATTAGGCTCTGAGGATATTCTTTCTACAGTAAGTAAGCAAACAGAGTTTCGATAGCTTTAGCTTGGTTGTGCGGAAGGTATAATTCCCACAAGAGGAAAAAGGTGACCCTTGTCTTAGCTTGGTCGTGCAAAATTATAAGTTTTTGAGGTGCCGAAGTAATCGAATGGTAAGAGGCGAGGCTCGCAAAGCTATGTATTGTGGTATTGGGTTCAATTTTTTATTTGGGCCTTGGATTTTATATAATAAGAAAAATTTGTGGCAAAAAATGTATACTAGTCACCATAATCAAATTTGTAGTTGGAGGTAAAGTCCGCCTGAAAAAATTTATAATACTTGACTTTTATAAATTAGTATAAGCCACATTGAGTAATTATTAATTTTTCGTACACTGTGTATGAAAAAAAAGAAATAAGAACTAAAGTAATAATCAGCAATGAACTGATCAATACATTGATTGTTGTAATGGTTTCACTTGGCTATTATTATCCGATGTCAGTAAATTAAAATATAAATATAGAGTTGTTTTTATTAAATGTTAACGAACAACTAATTGTTCTGAAAAAGTGTTTTGATGAATGAATCTCGCACAACTGCTGTTCTCTCTAAGCGTGACTAAAGAAATTATACATACATACATAGGATATAAAATTATTTTTTTAAAAAATAAATTACCTGTCCTCCAAGATTGGTTGTCAAACGGTAGACGTAGATAAAAATATCAAGTAGAGGTTTACAAATATTTGAATACATATCAGTAAACATATCACAGAATTTATCAACATCTGTTGTCAAAAGCTGATCAGCATTGGCTATTCTATTGTCAATGTTTGACATTTTGTAATAAGTAAATCCCCTAGGATAAAAAAAAAATACATTAAGTATTGTAAAAAGTAACAAACACTAACTTCAGATGATTCAAATCAATTTTCCAGTATTTTATTAATGTTTCGGGTAAAAGAATTTTCCTTAAATTATATTAGTTAAACGTACATAAACATCGCGGGACTATAATTGTTATTGTCTATCAAAAAGTAAATTCAATAAATTAAAGAGAACATAGAATTAATGACGAAATAGTTTTAGATAATTTTGCAATTCTCAACTCCTCAAGCATCCACAATTATATCTTCAAAGCATATTATTATATTATTTATTAGTCTCTACTTTTGAAAGGCTTGCTTTAGAAGCTTCTTACACTTTCATTATTACGTTTAAATATGTAAATTAATTTCTGCGAATTAATAATTTCATCCTACGAAGAGTATAAAGCCACTTCTTCAAGAACTTTCCCATCGTGTAGATGTCAAGAGCCTAAGATCAAAAGAACCCTTACACTACACACAAAGTGTCTGCAGAGATAGTTGGATCAAGTCTTCCCACCACACACGATTTCCAGTTTACAGAATTCATGTTGGCACAGAGCGTATGTAATACTAGTAAATGAAAACTTACAAGACAGATTTCGTTTGAAAAGGAATTTCATTCCATAATATAAAAAAGTTGTATTTTAAAAATAGGAAGAGAAAATTACATGATTCGAGCTGGATATATGGGTTGGTACGAATTTCAACAAATAAGAAAGTCTGCATTCTGTAAGTCCTACTCGATCTGATTAGGAATTGAGTTCATTTTGATTAAATATAAATTATAATTATACGAATATATTCGTTTGTAAAGTCGGGAATGTCAGGGATTGGCCTTTATAACTCTGATTTTACAGCGTCTGCTTCCTTCCAATTTCTGGTTCAACTATTTTTATCAGGGTATTAGATAACAGGTGAAATACTTACTTCAGATATTCATCATAAAGATGATGCGTAAGTCGAGTCCTTAGTCGAAGCTTCAGTTCACCTATTCCCCACTAAAATAGGCAAATTAAGAACGTTTACAAAATAATACAACAACCAGCAGGATAGTTTTCAAGAAGAATCGGATAATTTTTAAAACTAACTTACTTTCAGTAAATTGTTCACCAAAGCGATCTGAAAAGAAGAGAATCAGAATTAATAATTTGTAGTTCAGTAATGCATTGAACTCAAACAGACGGCTTCTGTCTTGCTTTATTTATATTTATTTCTTTTCAAATAAAAGAAAATTATTGTTATGGTTGTTTCAAGAAACAAGCAGTCTTCAAACTAAAATCAATTCTTAAATAACTAAAACGTATTGGTCACACTTACGAGAGGCATGGCTGAAAAAAACTGAAACAAATGTCTTCTAAATTTGGTTTTGCTAGAAGATACAATTGCACTAAAAAAATAAAAATACGTAAAAATTAATTCTTTATGGTTATTGAAATCAGTCACAGAATTTCTGAGAAAACTTTCAGGCCCTACTTTTCAATAGAAGTGGCATTTCTAATCATCCAAATATCACAAAGTGTTCTAGCGCCTAATGAGACAGCAACGAGAACCATGAATCCTGACTCAGGACTAACAAGCCCTGGTATTGCAATTCTAAGGAGTGCTCCAAGTTGTCGAAAAAAATGAGTACCCACATGAGCTTTCACTTTGGTTGTAGTTTTCTGCAAAAATTAAATTTTTAAAAATTTATAAGTAGATTTATGTTAATGCTAAAAGACTGATAAAACTTACATCCCCTATAACATATTCTACTTCTGGAAGTTCTTTGCTAAAACAAAACAAAGATTAATTATCCAATTATATCAAACGATTCCACTGAGGTACTTCAATAAGTAAAGTTACCTAATCATCCGACTTTTTTTGTTATTTCTTTTATTTTTTAAAAGCCACAAAAATACTGCCATAGAAGCTACCCCTGCAGCATTTTGACGAGTTAGGTACTTGCTGAAATTTGCCATTTGCAGAAACAAATTCTCAAAAAATTAAATTAAATTATCTAAGAACGAACACTGACATTACTCCTGTTCTCTACACTTGTACTGGCACTAACCATTAGTGATGGGCTATTAGAGCGGACTCGTTCCACTGGAACGAGTCCGATGGTGGAACGAGTTGATTCAAATCCCTATTTTAAAAAAAAGTGATTCCGCCCCGCCCCAAAAAATTGAGGCAAATTAAAATGAAAATAATTAATACTGTAGTCGTTTACACTAAAATAAAACTCACTTAAGGCTACTATGTAGAAGTTCACTGACACATTCCAACTTGTAAGAGGAATCCACACCAAAATACAAAATCTGGCGAGCTTAAATACTGATGCTTGAAGAATAAAATAAGTTCCAAGGTTTTTTTAGAATATCGATTCTAAAATAATATTCATTTTATTATTTTGTTAATTTCTAAACAAAAGTAGGGGTCGATCTAAGACAGGGAGTCGAAGGAAAAATAATTTCGTACCCAATATAGCGAACCTTGCAAAGAAACACCAGGCACACCCATCTCGTTAATTAAAAAGCAATGCTGTAGTTACTTTACTTATTATTTAATATTTTATTTTACATATAGAAAATGCTGTGTGCTTAATCTTTAACTTAGCGGCTGGACGCTCTTTCTCTTATCTTCATTGGCGAAAGTTAAATCGTGTACATGTTATTACGACGATCAAAGTAATACTGAGCTAAAAAATAGTATTACCTAACTGGTTTACTTACTGCTGTATCCCTCCCACTCTATCACCTACTTCACAAACATTCGTCGATTGGAAATGGGTTGTAGTTTAATATTCGTTTCATTTGAAAACAAAAAACATTATAACGCTTTCTCAAGATGTTTTTAAGTTTTAAAAATTTGTTTTTGTCCATTACTCTTATAATATACGAAGAATTTCGAATAAAATATAATATACAAACACAGAATGATCTAGAGTGCAGGTGGAGTCAGTCGGCGTTGTCATGGTGATGGAACCGTTTAACGACTCCGGCCCAACACCAGCAATTTCATTGGTTAAATCCACTGGAATTGGTGGAGTCAAATCCGGAGTGATTTAAATCCTTTTGAAACCGGACTCGTTCCATTTTTTCGTTCACTGAATCTAGCCAATAGAAAATGCTGGAGCTGGAACCGGAGTCGTTAAACGGTTCCATCACCATGACAACGCCGACTGACTCCACCTGCATTCTAGATCATTTGTGTTTGTATATTATATTTTATTTAAAATTCTTCGTATTTTACAAGAGTAATGGACAAAAACAAATTTTTAAAACTTAAAAACATCTTGAGAAAGCGTTATAATGTTTTTTGTTTTCAAATGAAACAAATATTTAACTAAAACCTACTTCCAATCGACGAATGTTTGTGAAATAGGTGATAGAGTGGGAGGGATACAGCAGTAAGTAAAGCAGTTAGGTAATACTATTTTTTAGCTCAGTATTACTTTGATCGTCGTCATGACATGTACACGATTTAACTTTCGCCAATGAAGATAAGAGAAAGAGCGTCCAGCCGCTAAGTTAAAGATTTGGCACACAGCTTTTTCTTTTTGTAAAATAATAAGATATTTTAAAAGCTTGATATTAATTCATAGTAAATAAATATTTCTTTCTTTATGAGTAATTATCATTTTGTTTGAAGGGTTATAATTTTTTTTTATGGGAATAATTTCCTACCCATTTGCGTTTTTCTTCTTGAATCAAGTTAACTCCGGTGGTCAAGCTAGATAACGACAAAACTGCAGTTGCTTTAATTTTTATATTTGACTAGCCTATTTTTGTTAATATTTGGTTACGTTGTTAATTTTATATTTATCAGATCAATTGGGAATTAGGGAACTACTTAATGTGTGTTAAAGAAATATAGTTTTGTTATTAACTGGAAAAGCTAACTTTTAATTATTTATTTAATTACAATGCGTGACATTTGTACAAATGCATAGGGTAAGTACAGACTGGAATCAGTGAACGAGTTGTTGGAATCGATTCCAACCCTGGAACTGATTCAAATCCAACGACTCCAAACGCGGACTCGTTCTGCCCATCACTACTAACCATGACTAAGTAGGTTTAGGTTATACGAACGAAGGACAGCTATCACCAACTTCTACTCAAAAGATAGCGCTGTACCCCCACCACTTCTTGACCCTGTGCACTTTCGGTTCTAATTTCAATTTCTTATAATAACGAGTCATGTCTTATTTGTTTGGCGACTCACAACAATGGGCAGCGACGATTAATTTCTCTCGCTAATTAATCGGAAACGCTTGTATTTTAGATACCTGATGAAGGTTGGTGAGTTTGGTGATGAGAATTCGACTTCACTTCCCATGTTCCGTTTCACACTACATTGCTGACTCATGATAGTGAGCCTCATGTGAGACTGAAACATAAGTGAAGTCGAATTCTCTTCAACAAACTATTTAATCTTCATCTGATGATGGATGAGAGCCCGAAACTGGTCAGACATACAATAAAGAGCCGTGCCATAAAATAAACGATATTATCCAGTACATATTTCCATATTTTGTAATTTTTTTCCCCTATTTGATTACACAGAGCAGATTTAACTTTAATAATGATGCTATTTTGGAAAGAAGAGGTATTGATCTAGTTGTTTGCAGGCTCAACTATTTTTTTTCTCGCACGAAAATAGCTTTCTTTTCAGTTCTGTACGGGGAAGAAATTAAGGAGAGATTACTGCTAGAAGTAGTTTCTCACCCCTAGAAACTGTGGTTAGGTTGCTTTGGAAGATAAATCAATTAGGTTACTATCCTTAGGTGTACTCAGACAATGGAATAATACACATTTTTGGTAAGCATATTGACACGGCGAGCAAGGTGTGGCACGAAACTATGAAGGGGGTTGAGAAGAGTGCAGGAAGTGTGGACTAACCATCAATTCCCAACAAGAGCTCACTGGTGCTATTAAAAGGAGTGAGAAAGTGAAATATATAGGGATTACTCTTAACATAAAACTGATTTGAAAATCCATGTAGATGAAGTTTGCATTAAGACCAGAAAGATTTTATGGCAGCACTCTTGGGACAGACGGATAACAAGATCATAGAGACTATCATACGCTTTCTCCAATAGATTTTTAATGCAGTAGTTAACTCAAGATTACTTAATGACCACTTTGTGTGATGGTCGGGTGAGAGCAGCATTGGCTGTGGGACCATCACGGATCTAAGAGGTTTACGACTACTTTAGCATTGAAGGTATTGCTGACTTTAAATCACATTTTAATAGTGGTAAAAGAACCTATGAAGAGTTTTCTGAGACTTACTTAAGAATGAAAAGGGTGAAACATAGTGCAAGTGGACGAAATCCTGGACTCGAGATTGGATGAGACCCATAAGAGATGGCCAGTATCCCTATATATTTCACATTTTCAAGAACAAACTGTAAGCGAGACTTTAATTTTTAGTTAACGGAAACTGAGGATGTGACCAATTGCTATACATGCTTGTCCACAGGGTGGACTGGAGTAGGGGCCTGGAAACGAGGAGATACGAACAGTATGCGACATTAGATGGCTAAAAAACACAGTATGTCGAATACTAAAATGCTGCGGAGCTCTGGATAGGATCAAGAGCAAAGCTACGGTGATATGAATCTTTTCAAATAATTAAAAACCTCAATCTAATTTCGGTTAGGGCTCTAAGCTTGTATGATAATGCAGAAGACTTCTTGATCATCTGGCTGTGGTTAAACTCTTCTGGGCAATCGGGGATTGGGGCAATGAACAAGTTGATGGACTAGTAAAGGAACGATCCAAACATCATTTTGAGGATATAAATTGGTATTGGCAAGATATACTCGAATTTATTTAGTGATGTGATTATCGAGAAATGCTACTTGAGGGACTTCCGGACACGAGGAGATAAGAGCCTACAGACAGGTTAAGAGATTTGTAGAATTAATTCATCCAGACAGTTCAAGTTGCTTGTAAGATCTTCAAATTTTCACGTTTTCTCTAAAATGGATATAACAATTTCTAAATTTCTATTCTTAATGGTAAACAGGTAGGCCATGTAAATTCGCAATAATTGCAAAATGAAGAAAATATGTTAAGTAGAAGTGTGATTATAAGTTTCCTGAGATTTTCAAGTGTAAAGTACGTCTCGATTGCTTTTTTTCATGGGTAACTATTCTCAATCACTAAATTTTATTTGATATTTTTGCAGTTTTCTAGGGAAACTAAATTTTAGGTTTAATGATATGCACTTCAGATTGATCTTCAATTGACTAATGTGGTATAGTAAAATATTTCTCAAGAGTTAAGGCATCAAATTCCAGTATTTAAAATTTTACTGATATGTTAATCTAATAAAAAAAAAAAGAAATACTTCTGTGACATTAGCTATTATTATTTTTTTAAGAAAGATACATTTCTTTTTGTAGGGTCTTTACCTTAACCTTCAATTCAAAATACGCGCTTTAAACGAGATTACATTCATAAAATATTTATACAATTTTTATATATTACGTGGCCATAAATGATTAAAGATGGATAATTTGAGGTTTTAATGTTTGTAGTAGGAGCAAAATTGCCTTACTTGTTTTTGCAGCGTTAATGGTTAAAATATTTCTCTAAATCTACATGGCACTGAATGGTGAGTGTTTTGATTGCTTGGGCTGGATGGGTCTGGTTGTTTTCTTACACAACAATTGTATTAGTGTTGGCCTAGTTCAGCGCTGTTCTTTGATTCTTCTTGCTGGTGAAACAGCCTGAACAGCAAAAATCGAAACTTTCGGTCTTGTTTCAAATACCTTCCGAAGAATTACATCGAGAGCAATGTCTGGCCATCCTCAGCAGCCCTCAGACCAATCCAAAAAGAGATGTATCGATGATATCATAGATCACATGACAGCCGATCTTCAAAGTTATGATGGACAATATTTACTTTTGGGTTCCCCTCAAACCACTACAACGCATCCTACAAATGGTAGTCACCATCCAGTTTGGGGTCCTGCACCACATCAGTCGTCAAGTTCGCATCAGAATATTTTTTATCCGAGTCAGGTGAGAGAGAATAGCGAGATGATCGGCATGGTGGATGTAGGAGGAGGAAAATTTGTGAATGTGGTTTTTTCAAAGCCAAACAGTAGTGCACCTCCTGTGAGCTTTGTTCGCTACCAGCAACCAACCCAGAATCTCGTTCAGCCCCTTATTGACTACCAGAGGTCAGATATATACATATATATTATATTTATATACTTTTATTTTGAATAAATCTAGTTTTCATGTTTGAAAGCTTTATTTATTTTTATTTTTTAGAAATATGTCGCATTTATTATTACCTCTTGGACCATCGACCATCTTTTGTTTTATTTTTTGTGAATACGTAATAAGAAAAGTAAAGAACTTGAAGTTAGCAATTACCGCTTTTCCAAAAAAAAAGAGAAAAGTTTAGCACTCTTGAAATTTATTTCCCATGGACTGTAAGTGGTGTGAAAGATGTCACCAGTGACTTACTATGCCTAGCATTCATATTATTAGTGCCTGTATCTATAAATTGTAGCTTAAACTAGTATTGATTAGTACAAAGACTTCAGTATGCTAACAGAATTAAATCTGATTAATAGTTTATCTAGTATTCATTTTTTTATTAACACAAAAAAGAGAGCAATTTTTCTTAAATGCACGTTTGGCCATTAATTATTCTCCTATTTGATGAGTAATAAATCATAAATCAATCGGGGATCCGTAGTTCTATAAGATTTGGGTTTTAGTTTTGAATATGAGATTTTTTTCCAATTCTCCAAATATTGCTATTTTACGAATAGGGGCTTTTGTAATAAACAAAATAAAGAACGCTCATACGGATGTACGTTAAAGTTTCCACGTGAAAGCAGTTAGTATTTCTCGAAAGAATAGATATTCGTCACAAATTGGTAATAGAATTTTTTAAGTATTATTTTTATAAGAAGAACAGCAGTAATTTGGAATCCAGCAACATTCTAGCTCAGCAAAGTAATTTATGTGCTATTTATTAGCATTTAATACCCCTAAATTTACACAATCGTAATTGGATGTCAACTACTTGAATTTCCTCGACATGGGATTGAGTAGCCACTTATGAAAGGATATTTCTCGTTCCTACTAGATCCCGGCAAAAGAACGCTTTCATTGATTGATGTTGCTAATACAAATTTACAGAGAGCCATAACCTAATAGGGTTCAGTAAAGTATAGTTATTGAGATATATATATCTTGTATTCTGTAAAACAAATTCTTTACTGTAAGGCTACCACAATAAATATTCGAGAAATGGTTGTACGGCCTCATTCCTTATTTTTTAATAAGATAATTATTTAGAAGTGCTCAAGAAGATTTATACTTGAGGACATATTTTAGTGGATTCAGAGCTATTTCTTTCATCTACATGTTATGTAGGAATCCTGCTGTATGAAATAGTGAACATTTTTTATTGAAATTTAAATATGTAATCAAAATCAATGTCAATTAGTCGGCATAAGCACTGAAGAAAACCTTGTCTTCGAACGAAAGATTAATAATAAAGACTGAAATTGATAAATTAAGAGATAATTTCTGTTATATTTCTAATTAAAGTAATTTTTGTTACAAAAAAAAGAAGATTATTACTCTACTACAAAACATCTTCAAGTTTGTTATGCATTTTTTATCTGTTATATACAGATCTGTACATTACAAATAGAGCATGAGTGGTAATTGCTCTACAACTTCTATATCTAGAGGCAAATTTAGGTCACCAATATTCAGTAATACAATTAGTTTGCTTTAAAACTGATACAGATAAAGTGCAATTAATAGATTATCAGATCATGAAATTTTCAAGCTTTTACGAAATCAAAATTTTATTACTTCCTTTCTGAGTGAGTAATGCTCATCTTATTTTAGAGAATGTTACTTACAGGTAGTTCATTTAATCTTTGTAATTGTATCATTTAATCTTCATTTAATTGTATCTTTGAATATGAAGATTCCTTCCGCTCTTTAAGAGAAGACAATTGCTATCCATTAATTAAAGATTGGGTGAATGGGTCATCCATATTTTTTTTTATTGAACTTTCTTGTTTTTAAAATAGTCTTTCCTTTATATAATTTAAAAGCCTTACATCGCTTTTATGTATCCCAATTTCTTCAGCTGACATTTTTTGTTTATCCTTATTCTATAAAAATATAAAATCATATGTACGCTGTTTGGAATAATTCTTCTGTAATATTGCAAAGATCTATTGTCTTTTTTTTCAATTTTTCTAAACGTTTAAAATAAAAAAATTGATTAAATGGAAGAATATTCGACTTTTAGAGACCTTTTTTTTTTTAATTAAGGCAAGCTTACATCAGAGATCCATTAATGCCCAAAAACTACTTTGCTTTCTGCTAGCCACCGCACTATGTTCTCTTATTACTGAAAACCTGTCCATCCTAGGACAGTTAGTTCTAGGGAACAAAAATCTAAGGGAAGTAAACGGTAATTCGGGATCTTTTCGTGGGAGGTCATGTACTAACCATTGACCTAATTTCTTCTCTATTTTTTACCTTAATTGCTACTATCATAATGGTAGTAATGAAGTCATTTCAAATTTAGATATAGGACTTCGTTCTGAAAAATATGTTTATTCGTTAATGGTCTCCTAATTTTTTCTTAAAATTAAATCAAGAAAAAGAATCATTCGTTATTTAAAATACAGCTTAGTTGCAGAAGATATTTTAGGATCATTATGTTTTGTGAGTAGAATAGAGTAGAGAAATAAAAACATGCAACTGTAATGTGAAAAAGAATTTTAAATTTAAAAAAAAGATATTAGATATAATTAAAAGTTTGATTCCTATTGTTAATGTACAAATTAGTTAAGATATGAAGTTATTTGTTAGTCGCTAATCTCTTGTACCCGCCTGCAAGTCCAATAGCAATTGGTTCCAATCGTTTTTCAATTTAGTGGATTCCATATTAGTTAAATACGACGGAAGGGCAAGAGGTTCACCGAAGAGTGACAGTAATTTTTGTGTAAATTTGATTCGCCACTTATTGGAACAAGGTTCTGCATTGTTTAAATATGACTATTATAGAGGAAGAAGTTGTTGGTTGAAAAGATTTAACCACTGAAGCGATCAATAGATATGGTTAAATTATGTTCTAGTATAACCATAATTACGCTCTAAAATTTGGTCGTTTCCTTAATGTATTAGTGTTCCTCAAGTTTACGTATTATTTTATTTTTTACTTAAGGAAGTCAGTGCAAGTATCTCCGTCTAGTAATGTGCCTTGTCCAGGACTACCATCTCCATTACATTCGACGCTTATCCCCATTTATCCAGTCTTCTGGATTTTTACTTAAGAATGGTTTAGATGATATTTCGTGCTTTACGCAACAGCACGGCCGATAGCTAACAATTTAAGAAGTCTTAAGATTATTTTAATTTAAGAAGATTTTATTATTTCCTGACTATTCTCGAAATCCCACTAAAAAAATCTATTACCATTGAGATTCATTCGCTTTTTTTTAAATAAAAATGTAAATACTTTTTATGTCAATTTCGTAACTTACAAAAAATAACTAATCACTTCGCTATTAAATGATTAAAAATATTTGAATTCACATTTTGTCTTGTGTACTGTTTATATGTAATTATTTGTGAACCACAGCTAACTTTTATTAATGAGATTGAACAAAATTTTAAGCTTTGCTTTGGTCCAGTTCTTTTGATACAAATTGAGGGATTGTAACATTGAATGATGTTTCTCGCATCAGCATTTATTTGATCATAAGAATATTATTTTCTAAAGGAGAATAACAAATAAACTCGGTAGATAATAACTTCCGATTATCTGAATACTTAACTGTTATCTATGTTTTATTTCTGATTTATTAAGTATATCAATTTTATTATTGAATTATTAGGTATACTAATTTTGCTCTTTACAATAAATCCGCCAAAAATTGAAAAAAATAATAATTTTTTATTTAAACTTTTAGATCGTTCAGCGAGGCTATACCTAATGGCTGCCTAATTGAAAATGTAGTTGGTAATTGGGTACCAAATCGAACTGGAACATATTCTCCATTTGGAAGTGGTTTACATCAAGATGATCCCCTTACCCAATCTCCTACAAATTCTCCTGCCGCACCTTCGGTTTCACAAACCCATAAACTGTCTGTTGGCCAGGCTGCTGTAAACTATAATCAGAAATGCAAAGAACAGGAAATCAATATTGGCATTCCATTACACGAACATCAGCTAATTGGGGGCCAGACTCCTCCAGTAAGGAAGCAAAGAATAGTTGCAGAGGTAAGATTTTGTAATAGTACCTAATCTCCAATCTAGGATTAATTCTTAAATTCTTTTTAAGAATTCTTTTAATTCTTAAAGAAAGAAATCCATTTAGGCGTTAACAAAATTTATTTATTTCCGTTAATATTGTCTACTTACAATTAATTTAAAATGTCTGGAAGTTACTTTAAATACTGAGAGAGAGATATAATAATAATTAAGCGGCATTTTAGTATTGTTTTCTGAAATATTTGAAGCAGATCTTTTTAGATATCTGTGACAGTTTTATTTTCCATTATATTTATATAACTTATTGCTGTCGAATTGCAGGTAAAACCGATGCGCCCAAGTTACTCAGATGTAGTTGCCAAATCTGCTCCACTGACGCCACCACCAACGGCTAAGTTACAAACTAACAACAAGCCTACTTCAAATCTACCAACACTGCCAAAATGTGATATACATCCTTCAAAAAAGTATCACATCAAAAACAGCAACGGTAACGGTCTATTACTCTCTATATGTACCAGTTTTTGTTAAAATTCCTAGTTTTCATATTCTTCTGGGCTGTTGTACAATGGCTAAGAAATGATGGAGTTTCTGTAGTTATTTATTTTATTGCCTTTTTTTGCTAGAGTCGTAAGTGTGATCTCCCTTAGGGAAAAGAATTATTCGAATTTCTTCGATTCTCTTGTTAATAATTCTAATATTTCTCTTAAAATTCTACTCATAAATATTGTGTTTTTAACAGGTTTTTTATATCTATAACTGTATGAAGTACTGATCTCTAAAGCTATTGTGCAGATAGCAAACATTCCTCACTTTTTGAAAAATAACTTTATGCAATCTATCTTTAACATTTTTACTATCTTTAAACTGAAAATTAGAGCAAATTCTAAAATGCTAATATATGTATACATCATTTGTATATCATATCTTAAAAAAGGCCATTGTTACATTAGGAAGCAAACTTGCAGCTGGTTTGAAGCGAGAAAGTTCATCGGGAAGCGATGAAGCTTTAGCAGAGAAAGCGAAATTAAAACGTTGGTCTTCCCAGGAGGAACTATCCACTCATCTTACACGGAATGTATCATCTGAACAAGGGAAAAGAGAAAAAAAACGTAGATCTAAAGCAGCATCTTTTAAGAGTAAATAGAATTTTTTTTTTAATCATTTAGTTACAATCAACGCATTTTGCGTTGGAAGCAACAATGATAACAATAAATAACATTCACACGTATCAGAGTGGAGAAGTTACTCAGCGGTAACACTCCAAAAACATTCTAAATTCAACTGACTCTCTTCATCAGAGAGGAGGCCGCGAGGCCACTGTTTTTTAAGACGTCTGGAAATGTTATTGAAGATAGATGTTGTACAAGTGGATTGTGATGTGTTTGAATGTTAAGATAGAATTATCTGTAACGTGTTTTTGCAACTTGTGTGACGAAAGGTCATATTAAGGTTCAAGTCTGTGTGAATGGTTTGATTGGTGACATAGAAAGGAGCGTTTACTATAGAGCGAACAATTTTAGACTGCAAGGACTGGATCCTTTGCAAATTTGAGCGTTTGGTTGAACCCCACAGTTCGATGCCATAAGCCCAGACTGGCTTTAATATATGTATGTACTTGCATATTGTATAAGTTTTTTGTTGTCCAGAGTGAGTTTTGATCTGTTGTCGAGTAGTCTTGTCAGTTGTCGGAAGTGTCTGTTGAGTTCTGTTCTCTTAAGTTGAGTATGAGGGTTCCATGTTAGTCTTCTGTGAAGGTAAAGCCCAAGGTAGCGGACTACGTTGACTGCTGGTAAAGGAATTAAATTGTAAAAGATAGGAGGAAGAGTGGTGCGTCGAAGAGTGAAAGTAATGTTTTGAGATTTTGTTTCGTTCAGTTTGATAGCCCTTTTTGAACCATTTTTCTAAGGAGGTGAGGTGAGACTGAATCCGTGATTATTAAAATTAAAAATTAACAATAAAAGTACTAAAATCTTCAGTTGTACATAGACACAGTGCAACCATTATTTTGTGAAGTTATTTGATTATTTATAAGAGAAAATTGACATTAAGGATAAGTTTCACTTGAAAATTAAACGAGATTGATTGGTAAAATCGGGATAGAAGGGCATCGGGGTGTGCTGCGCTAATCCGAGCAGTAATAGCTCGGTAAGCCAAGCAATGTGGTTTTCAGACAGGCTTCTTACAATAAATCTGTGCTACTGAGATTGTAAGAGAAGAACAATCAATTCAAGGGAGTGATTTTCTCACACATTCAGACCGCTCAAATGGTTATGAAGTTCTACATAGTTAATTTAGGGAGTGTGGGTTCATGGGAACCAGACATTTATGACAAAAGTATTCAATCAAGAGTTGATTTACTTTTTTTGTTACCATATAGTCGGTGGTAAGTTTTTGCGTTGACGGTCGTTTGATCAGCTGCTTCATCGTGTTAGCCAGATATGCACGATCGAAGCTCTTTTCAGAATTTCAAACTTCTTTCGGAATTGTTATCTACTTTAAGAAAAAGCTTTTCCAATCTGCTGTAAAGCTGTATCCCTGAATATATTTTAGAAACCGGTTCTTCTTGTCTTTCTTCATGATCTGTTAATTTATTGATAATTTCACTATCATTTACGGTTTTTGTTGTTGTTGTTGTGATGGTGGTGTTGTGGTGGTGTTGTGTTGTTGTTGTTGTTGTTGTTGTTGTGATTGTCTGTGCCTGTTGGCTTTGTTGCTTTGTTGACCTGCACTTGTGAGTGTTGAGAGCTCATTTTGTGGTCGTTTGGTTGAACGGAGGAGTGTATACGTGGGGCGGGTATAAGCTAGCGCTCGGGGACCGCCCCTTAAAAAAAAACCATTTACGGTTTGCCCTTAATCATTTCGATAAAATTATTTTCGCCCACAGTGTCAAATCCTTCTCCGCAGATGTTATGTGCTAGCGCGATGATTTCTGATGATGACGAGTGTTCGGTTACATTCCTATTGATAACACATTCAGGCCTTCCAGCACGAATTTAAAGTGTGATGTTTTATTTGAGCAATTACTGCATTAGCATGGTTTATACATTGAGTATGCCTAATGAAATTGGCTGATGCAATATGTAGAATCTTGACACATATTCATGTACCACATAAAACGAAAAATAAATAAAAAATCGCACAAAAATCCGTACAATAAAATAAATTGCACAAAACAAAAATTGCTTTAAAAAAGACCGTACAATAACAGGTTTGATTATTTACATTTTTATATACAGCTGTAACACGCAACATACAGCTGTAATTACTTTATTTACATTTTTATTTTTAAAGTAATTTATTTGAACAATAACTAATTTTTAAAAAATTGCGTTCCAGTACACGATAAAGAAGAAAAAATCTCTTGCGCAGATGGTTCCTATAGAGAACCAGAGCTCAAAGTAACAAATAGAAAGGAGACAAGTGGTCCTTGTGTAGCTCCTACAATTGGGGTCAAAACAACTGATCGACCATCCAGTAAACCTAAGACCAGAGATGAAAGGAAAGGTAAATGTTATGCTGAGATTATATATATGTGCGAAAAAGGATTTTTTTTTGTGCATTTAGTTGTTGTTCTAACATTAGTATTGTATTTATTCAGCAATTGAAACATTATAACATGATAGTAATGTTTATATTTATTTCTTATGTAAATAAATTCTCATTCTTGTACTCGGAGTTGTCGAAACGCTGAGCTGAGGAGGTGATATGTCTATGAGGAATCTTCCTCGCTCCTTTAAAAAATTTACGCGTTAAGCTTGAATTATATGAAAAGGAAGTTGTAGCCTACTTTCCAATGTTAATAATGTTCATGAGCAGAAATTTTCTCGGAAATTACCTTTTTGCTTGTAATTGCAAGAAACATGATAGGCCTCTCATGAATACCTTAGAATTTCTCAGTTTCGCAAAATTTTTCGATGGAGAGCCACTTTTCGTAGTGACATTACATTTATTCCTGCATTGTGGCACATTACTTAAGAAAACCAGGATAGTGGTCAACAAAGTAATCTTCGATTAATAGTCATTAAAAGATATTTTGGCTTAACTTGAAAAATGGTTCTAACATTCTTGTTGAAATACCATGTGTAAAACATACTCGAGTTTAAAAAAGCCTTATTTAGATTAAATTAGATTCTTTTGATGCGGCCTTAAGGCCTACGCCACCGCGGCCCATATGGATCTATTGTGGCTCCCATTACTCTAGAACTTGGCCTTCAGACGTTTTTTGTTTCAATTTTTCGTTGCAAGTTAAGATATTTTATGTTAAGTTAACTGATGTATTAATAGGAATGAATAAATTCATACCTTAACTGTTCCAATAAAAAATAAAACAAAGAGTTTTCTTTTTTATGTATGCATAAATATGTAATTAAATAAGTTATATTTCATGTAATTCCTAGGAACAGGTATCAAGACAGATAGGAGTCTGAACAGCTCCAGAGGAACAAATAAAAATAAGAGAACTCAAAGAAATTATAGAAAAAGAGATACAAGTTTAGGTAAATTATGTTTCCTTAATATTTATATAAAAATGTTTTCACAATATTAACTAATGATTTCATTATTAAAAAATTAATGTCATTTTGTACTGTAGGATCTCTCTGTAGAAAATGGAAAGATCAATCATCATACTACCTAGTCTTATTATCAACATGGCTTATCCATCTTCTATGGGACGTCATGGCGTTATCAACATCTCTTCTTATTCATATGTTAGTCTTCCATAATGTACTGATATTTAAAGCAGAACTATTAGAATTTGATTCCTTAAAATAATAATAATAATAATTTCTATTTGTAGGTTTCATGATAGTTGTGCTCGAACTGGTAGCTGGGTTAGAGAAGGTGGACGCAGTGTGCGTAGATTGTTCAAACGCTGGTGGTGGTGGGAGAGAAAAGAACCTAAGCCAAAGCCGCCAGGACCTCCACCATCATCTTTAGCCCATAATATCACTCTACCTGCTTCCGGAAGTGATGCAATTAAGAGGCTTCTTTCTTGCAAGGGCAAGGATCCTTACAGGTAAAAAAAGAGAGGGATAAAAATCTTATGATATTTAAGTATGAGTATTAATGTGAAGGTAGTGTTATTATTATTATTTAAACACTAGAATCAGGTGTATGAATTTTTCCATGTCAACAATTTTGTAAAATGAGACTTGGCTTTTTTTTTGCAGTATCCTTGGCGTTACCAGCACATGTACGGACGAAGAGATTAAGAAGTATTATAAGAGCCAAGCTTTACTTGTACATCCAGACAAGAATTCACAGCCTGGTGCTGAGGAAGCTTTTAAAATACTAGTTCACGCTTTCGATCTCATTGCGGAACCTGTTAGTTTTTGTTGTTTATCTTATTCCATTATTCACTTTAGTAGAGACCCATCTGTTCCTAAAGCATATTGAACGGAAGCTGAGGCCCAATTTCACAAGAATCTGAGATAAAGCTATTTCTTCTCAAAATCAAATTTAGGTTTGAAAATACTAATCTTTATAACTTCAAGTCCTGCTCTTAATGGTTAGTTATTTTGTGCGTTGTTTTGATTAGTTGTGTATTTTGTGTTTGAAATATCTCATAAACGAAATGTTGTTCAGCTAAAATTAGATTCCATTCTCGCCGTAGTAGATAATATTTGCAATGGAATCTGATTTAAAGATTTAGGGATTTTTTGTTGTTTTTTTTTTTGGTTGTCATAGTTTTATGATGGCTCCAGTGATTTTAACAAACTTTTTATTGGATTAGCTAAAATTTCCAGTCACACACACTTATAACACTTGTTGAGAAAATTTATTTTTGGGTGTTTAAGAATCTTCTTAAGATCTCTCAACCTTAACTTTGCTTCCTTTTGCGCATCGTCCTCTAGATCATTAACAGCCTTCTGTTTTTTTCCAAATTCTTTACATTTGTGCTAATTTAATTTGTACAAGGTGAATTTTTTAAAAATGAATAACTTGAAGAAGGTTGGGGTAATAGAAAGTGTTATTTTCCGAATGAGGTTTTCACATATTTCCTCAAATATTTTAAAACTATCTGACTTTAAAAATTGATGTGTCCTCTCAGTATGGTAGATTAGTATAATTCCAGTTCCTCCAATGACTTTAAGTTTGATACGAATACAAAAGTCAGTTTAGATTCCGATTATAACGATTGATCTTTATTTGTTGATTACACTCACCTTCACAATTTAATGTTTTTATGTATATCGTTTTTGAAGTAAAATATAAACAATTAGGAACATTTATTGCTTGGTTGTATATTTATATTAGAATAGTACTGTACGGAACGATATCTCGGCTATAGCACATAAAAGGCGATAAAGATGTATTATTAAAACCTTTGTGGCAATAGTTCCTTTTTTTTATATTAAGTACGTATTTAAAGAGATCCAGTTTTGCTTGAAGTTATTCATTAAAAGATAAATATTATACACTTATTTTTTTGCTATTAATTATTGTTATTTCTGATTGTAATATAAGGAAATAGCTCACCTTTATGATAAAAATAATATCACGTCGTAGTGTGTAATTTCCACTTTATATTTAGACCAAGAGAGCTGCGTATGATCGCTACGTATCTGAATCAAATCAAGTAGAACAAGCCTGGAGTGAACTTAGTGATCTCCTTTCCCAATTACATGAGAAGATGGAGTATGCTGCAAACACTATCAGGTAGACAAACCCTAATTCGAAAAACAAGGAATTCATTCAAAATTTTCGTAGAATTTAATATTTTGTGTACTTTAAAACACATGTAAGAATGTTAATTATAATTTTTCTGATTGATATTTTGAATCAGTTATTAAACTTTATTAAAAAAAAAATTTCAGATGTAACAATTGTGGTAAAAGACACAAAAGAGAAGTAACTGAACGTCCTTGTTATGCTGCTAGATTTTGTGCCCAGTGTAAAATCCATCACTCAGCAAAGGAGGTATTGAAATGTGATAATTAATCATTAATATAGAGAATAGAAAAACACATTTATTTGTCCAGTGGGTTTTCTGTCTTGTAAATGTAAAAATTCAAACAAACTATACAAAATCTATGTATGAGCTGTTCACTGCACTAATCAATTAACTCCTTTATGTTTTGAACTATTTTAAATTTAAGATCTTAGTTCAGTCATAGCTTTTTATATTTATAATAAATTTTCTAAATAATAAAGATTAACACCATTAAACGGAAAAATTTGTTTGGCCATTGAATAATAAATAAATAATTCAGAAGTCATTTTGATTCACTCCGTGCTTTAAAGTAAATCGCAATAATTCAAAATTCAACTCAAATTCAGTAGCAGGCGCTGAATTATAACGGTAAATTTATTTTAATTTATATTATAAACCGAATTTAGAAAACAATGTAAGTTATTTCATCGCATTTCTCAATTTTTTTGTTTTATGGAGCTAATCGAAATGTGCAGCGAACGGCTCATATTTATTTAAGTTGTTGAATTTTGTTTGATGTATCACGTTCCATGACAATTTGTGCTCGAGTCATCAGTCTTTTTACTGTAAAGTTAGGTGGTAATGTCCTGCTTCTGTAGTTTATGAGCTTATCTAGAAATATGCATGTTGCCTTGTCTAATCAAGTGTTCATTGTACGCGCCGGCTCATTCGATGTCACATTAACAGTCAAAATGGCTGTTGTTTTCGGTATTTCCATTCGTATTCCTGGTAGTTAGTTCATTGGGATATTTATTGTGATTTTTTATTTGGTCCCACTGATATTACGCCCTGGCATAGCCTTTTTTAAACAGGAAATTAAATTTTGCCCCTTCATTATTTGTTGCTTCAATTGCTCTCAGAGTTGAATTTAGTCTCCATTAAGCACACTACTTTATGAGGAAATTTGATTCAGAGAGTTTTATATCCTTGTTTATTTATTTCCTAGATATTTCAAAAAAATTTAAAAAACAAGGTATTTTCAATTTTACGGTGTTCTATTTGTCTAGCTTTTTCTATTGACTTAAAGTTTCAGGGAAGACTATTAATTTTTTATTCCTGTTGGATTGGTACTTTGTGGTTGATATTTGTGATCATTTTAACTTTGGTACTTACTACTTTCGTTCTGAACTGTATGGTGTGTGTCGCCACACTTTGTGTTGTATTCATTTATTATTAATTATAAATATTTCTCTAATAAAAATATAAATATATTTATTTTATTTTTAGAAATTACAACAAAAACTAAATATATTTTTGGTATATTAGGGTGATATGTGGGCTGAATCAAGAGGATGGGGTTGGTGGAGTTCCCGCTATTTAGCCTGTATAGAAGGTGGAGTATACGATATTACGGAGTGGGCACATTGCCAAGGTGATTCTATACAATCTGTTAGGCCGGACAGCCATATGGTTCAATATAGACTCGTGATGGCTCCAAGGTAGGTTCAAGTGTTATAACATTTTAACTAAAGCTGGAGAGAAAATTTAATCAAGAAGAAATTATTAGCGATGAAAAATTACTGTTGTTTTTTGCCCCATTATATATTACATACATTATTTATGATGCGGCTGATACAAACCGTCATTGTCCGAATGAAGCGGGTCAAATTAGCGTTTAAAAGTGCCAAGGTACGATTTCATTCTTACATGTGTGTTCGTCTTAGCTGTACTGAGTAATAATTCCCTTTGATATGTAAAATGGGGAAAAATATTCGAATAGTTAAAATTATTAGTAAAATTTTAAGATTAAGACCTAATCAACTAGAAAATCATGCAGTGCATTTTTATAGGATGCTCCTTGGTAAAAAAAAGTTTATTATAATAATTTATAATAATAGTATAATTTCCTCTTACTCAAAACTTATAATTCTGGGGCCTGAAAACGCTATTCATATTTCCGTGGCAGTCATGTTTCGGATACCTTACAAAGTACGGGCTTCGCCGAAACTTTATAAAGTTTGATCTCATTCCTTAAAGTCTTGCCTAGCGCCTTATTAGTTGATTCACATATCAATTGATTTTCACTTATTTTCTTGAGGAGACAATTTTAATATTTTGTGGTTAATACCACACCCTGGGAAATTGAAGTGAGATAGAAACATGTTCCATGTTTTAATTATTTAAAACTATTTTAGAACCTTTCAAAGCCATCACTAGATATGCTCAGGTAGTAGTTTGAGTAGACTAATAAGCCTATAATTAGGTTCTTGAAAGTCATGCAAAAATTCAGACAAATGGGGCCCACTTTTGGCCAAAGTACTCGTCTTCCTTACGGAGATCTCAATTCTAGATTAGAAGTCAGTCTATTTTATTATGAAATGATTTGGAGGTCAGTCAATAAAAATGTATTTACATATATATATATTGGACATGTTTCGTGTCTCTATTTTCAATGTATGTTTTGAACAGAGCATGTGATAGATAAACTACACCCTTGTTTTATAATCCGTGATTATTTTTTATTGGTTCAGTCTTCCCCTGCACGGTGTTTTGGTGCATGAATTAGGTGGATAACCGTTCTTTCATTTATAATTTAAACTAGTGTATGTGATATCAGTAAATGGTTATCATCCATCATCACTCATTTGTGTTGTCATATTAACTTTATTTTTATATATATAAATTAACTATTTTACTATTTTTATATATTTTTTATTTTATTTTCTAGGCCTGAACCCGATTTTGAAGACTTGCTAAATTCACTTTACTCTCAAAATGGTAATCCATCCAGAGGTAAAAAGAAGTCCAAGAAAAATAAGTAATGACGATAAAACAGTAACAGTACTGCCTACAAGTTTTTACACAACGTTTTACGCTTGTTTTTGACATCTTCAGTGATTTATAAATAATTGCTTTAACCGCGCGCTGTCACTTTCGGAAGTAATTATTAGCGTTCCTTTAAGGATGATGCGTTAAATATGCCTTTGAATAAAGAAGCAAATTTTATCAGTTAAAGTGACTAATTTTAATTGTTAATTTTATTTCGTCCAAAAAAATATATGGGAAATACCGAGATGCTTTTAAATTTATTTCAACCTTTTTTTTTTTTTGAAATGTATATTTTAAATGTACTATGTTCCTGCATCTAAGCAGCTGTGAAAATAAAAATATCCGAAAGTGAGTTTTCTTTCACATATTTATAAAACGCGAAATTCCCTGCTGGAAGTGATCTCTTTTGAAAATGTTTGAACTTGAGTATGATTTTTATATTTTATGTTTAAAATGTATATATTAAAGATTTTTTTTTATACACCTCATATACTTTTCATTTTGATTCTAAGGGTTCAAGGTGACAGAACCTCTTACCCTTTTCTTTATGATTTGTTAAGATGAATATTGACAAAAAAAGATATTTATAATTTAATGTAAAAATGCAGTATTGGTAATTATTAAGATGCAGAAATTTGAATTTGTACTTAGGACTTAGGAAAAATAATCTTAGGATAATCGCGTATATCCACTATTATAATTATAATTTTTTAACTTTGCTTTACTTGTGATAGCCAAGAACATTTGATGATGCAAACCAAAAATTATCTTTCTCTGGCCAACCTTCGTATTTCTCAGGGGATTTTTGTTAGCAAAAAAAGAAGTGTATAACTGTTTTTCAATTAAACTGAGGCTTGTGGGTAAGCTATTTGTAAAGACTATTATTACTGAGAGTTGCTCAATTGCTCGTTTCTCATCCAGACTTTTATCGTATAACAATAGTAATGTGCTAATTGTTTTATATAATTCTATTAGTAAATGTATCATTTCTATAGATTTTATACTTATGTTGATCGTATTTTTTGGTTATCACAGTTCAGATAGTTGACGAAAGAAATTTGCTGATAATTTATTTACAGTAATTTTTGTCCTTATTGACTAAAAGTCCTTCTAGCCTCTAAAATGTCTCTTAGGTGGCAGAGAAGTGACAATAAAGAAAAATCCATCGCGGCGGTTCAAAAAAAAAAAAAAAATTAGTCTTTCCTAGGGTATCGATTTCTGGGATGACTTTTGTGGGATATCCATAGGATCGCCAAGTCCTCTAGATTGTAGAGGCAAAGCTAAACACTGCTAATGAAAGGTCTCCTTTAAGTGTCAATGTGTAACATGTAGTCGTCGGTAAAATTGTAACTATGTGGTACAAAAATAAATGTGAATGTGATGCTAAGCTAGAGTTTGGGCAATCTACTTTGCAGGTGGTCCTAATCTCATGTGTGAATGTGACAGTATTGTGTATTGTTGTTAAGCTGGGATACTCATGGGATTGTTATGTTTCTGAAAAAGTAGTTGGTCTTCCACTTACGGGAACTAAAGAGCAATGAATCTACATGAAATTTAGAAGATACTTGAAAATATTTTTTTCTTATTTCTTGTAGACCGAGCAGTGGATTGTAGTTTTTTCTTTCAAGAAAAGTGTACCATAATTGAAGAATCAATTACAGCCGTTTTTGATCTTAATATGATTCAACCAGTGATTACACATTCAAATTTGTGTTTTAATCTAGAAGGGCTGAATGGAATAAGATTAATAATGTAGAAGGTAGATTTAAAAAATGCCATTTGGTACCATGCACAATTAATTTTATGAAGTTCTGGATAAAGTAATCGGAAAATTTATTTAGAGGCTGTCTTATTTGATAAACTCCCTCATTATAGAACGTTTTATCCTATTTTAAAACAGAAAGTAATGCAACCGTTTTGACCGGAAGTGCGAAGTAATATGAAATCATTACTTGAAGCAGTTCACTAGATAAACAGTCATATGCATTTCTTTCAATTTTCACTTAAATTGACAGTGGAGGTGTGAGTTGAGTGGATTAGTTTTATTTTACATAGCTTTTTGCATATCTTCATTATTTGAGCGTACTCATAAATGTAAGATTTCTTGTGAACCAAGAAGTCAGGATTACCTTTACCATATTCTTAAGGACTTCATAAAATCATTAAATTAAATTATGATTTCCTTGCAGCTCAGAATTTTTCATGAAAATGAAATTACACAGAAAAATAGTGGATACATAATTACGAATCGTTTCCCCTTTCATATAATGTTAACAGTTCCTCCTTTCAATATTTATGTACATATGTACTCAATATTTGCAGTTTTGAAGATTTTTTTTATTTATTCCATTTTTGAGGTGATAACATGAGCTGTCAGCTTTAATTGCAGCGAGGCTTTAGAAAGGGATAAGTTCTGTTTTAAAAATTCATTAATCCCAGTAAAAAAATATTTAAAGTGTGTGCGCTAAAAACGTCAACTAACATTTTTTCTCCACACTTTCTCATTATTGTTTTTCTTGAAACCAGTTTTCTTTAGAGGTTCGTTTGTCTCATAATTGAGAAATTAAAGTTGAATATCGCGATACAGCAGATATTATTTTTACTATTGATCGTAAAGTGAGAGAAGAAAATGACTTTTCTTTCTTAACACTGGTTCACCTGATATTTCAGCCACCAAATCTTGGTCGCACGAGGTAAGGCACTAGAGATTCAGTCATTAAGAAGCTTTGGCGCTGTCAGTGAATGCCTTTTAATTTTAAAATGAATTCTAATTCAATCGGCGAAAGAAATAGGGTATGTTAACATTTTTTTAAATATACATTATTGCAATAGAAGCAAAACTGCAATGAAAATATTAAAATCTGGAGAGTTGGGGCAAAGTGAGCCTACAATCTTTGCATAAAAAATTATATGTGTGCGTAAACTTAGTTAAACAGCACAACTTAGTTGTGAATTAAAACAAGACTTTTTTAACGTAAGTGGAAGAGTTGCAATCGTGACAAATTTTCTTGAGTGTTTTCTTTTAACAGGAAATATCCGTTTTAAGGTCTCCTTAGCTTAAAATAAATCTAGAGTCGTGTCACTACTTTATTAGTTTATTGTACTTATTATTATTTTAAGCCGGATTTATTGTTCTTAAAGCCCCGGTATCTCTTATAAGGTGATGGGTGAGCGGAGTACAATGGGCATTTTGAATTGCCTGCGTTCCTTCCTCCTTCTTGGGGAACAGACCATTAACACAATCGTAATCGTCAATTATCACTTAAAAACCTGAAGTCAGATTTTCAACTATTTTTTATTGAAAATAACTTACGACTATTTCTCTACACTTCATATATATATATATATATATATGAATATAATACATATATATATATATATATGAATATAATACATATATATGATGTTACACTTCGGAGGGAGGGAGCTTCCCAATAAAATGCGAGGTGTTGCCAACTGGATAATTTAGTAAGAAGTAATAACTGTTACCTAATTCCTGCATTTTGAAGCCTTAAAATTTTCAATCAACAAAATGCGTAATACGGTTTTTAAAGCCATGCTGCTGAGACCAAGGATTAGTAGTAAGTTCGCTAATCTAACCTTTGGTAGAAATAACTTATCCTTTCCTAAAGCCTCGCCGAAATTAAAGTACAGAGCTCAAGGCATCATCTCAAAATAATTTAGAAATGAGATGCGTTGGCAAACAAGGCCCCTCCTAAAATTCCTCCTACGTGCCCTGAACCCTTTGCGGGTTCGGAGATAGCAAGAGGTGCTTAGGAAGAAAGAGGGTTATGCTCTGGACCTGAACAAAGTGAAGGTCTATTAGGACAACTACACTGAGCTCTGCGCTTGCTTTATTCTGTGATAACAGGTTCTTTATAGGTATTTCGACTCGCAGTGCAATTGAAGAAGGCGAAACCCCATCGCATGTTTTGTTACCTGCAGATTCTGTAGGCAGATGATTTTAAACGTATAAATTGTTGAAGGTATCAAACTGATTAATTGGGACATAAAATATATTAAAATTCATTCTCTTCAAACAGAGTAAAAGTACAAACCATAAAATAATAATAAATGTCAGGGGAAGTAACATTACAGTATTCAACTTATCAATTGAATTTATTTTATGTATGTAACAAAATTACAACTTTGTAGAGGCTATTATATAATAAATCTATTAACAATTTCAAATTCCAATTACGTAAATCAATATAATATTAAGGAATAAGAATGTGTATAAAAATTAGTTGAGCCTCTCGTCGTTTTTTTTTTTAAATATACATAAATAAATAAATCTAGGTGGATTTTCTTCTTCGGATCTCTTTAACTTTTATGATGACGGTTTACCAACGTAAAATAAATGTGACTTCTTTATTTACTTTATATTAATATTTCTGGAGGAGCTGCAGCGAGTTTGTGGTCAAAAATAACATGCTCTCACGTCATTTTATCTATTTAAAAAAAAGAAAAGAAAAAGGGAAGGCGAGCTACCTCCTACACCGCTTCCTAACTTTTTTCATCATCCGAATAATATGTAGTAGCTATTCGTTCAATATCCTCAAGATTTAATGTTGACATGGAACGGTAGAATTCCTAGAAAAGATAGAATTACAAATGCAATTTCATTTCTTATTCCTTGCAAAGTAGACAAATGTATTATAATTAAGGATCGAGCCAAAATCAATCTACTGGCAGAGAAAAAAAAAGATAGGTAAAATATTATTAGGAGGTCATTTTATTAGGGAGTGCCAGGAATTGATTTTTTCATTTTTCTACCTTGATTTCACTTTTGGTTTGTGAAAAATTAACAATATCAATTATACACACGAATAAGTGAGCACCGATGAATTTTTTTCATAAATTACGAGTTATGGTAAATCAGAAAAATTTTATTCTCTCTCAATTACGGTTCAAAAAGAACGCTAAAACAAACATTTATCTACTACTTAAATTGTTGTAATTGAAAACAAGAAATAAATGAAAGTAACAAACTCACTTTCATAAATTCGTCGGCTATCTTTTGAGTTTCGGGTTCATTAAAACGATTTCTGAGAAAATTAACTACAGCTATTCGGAGTACTGAATCCTCATCTGACCTTTTCACAACCAAATTAATCTTAGTACCATCCTTAATGAGAGGGTAATCGACAAGATATTTCTCATCTGAAAATAAAATTCATGAAGTTGCTTATAAAATTTCTTCTCAGTTGTTTATAAGATTAGCAAGTTAAAAAACTCAAAAAAACATTTTAATTAAAGGATTCAATGTAAACTTATAGCAAAAATGAAAAATATATTAAAAACTAAACAAGATTATGTTATCAAAATGCACCAAATGAAAGCGAAAATGAAAAATACGAAGCTTTTTCAGATGAAGTTATAATTAAATATTTTTGTCACAGGCACAAGTCTAAAACAAGTAGGTGGTTACACAAAAAGGAAATCAATGATAAACAACAACTAACCAGATAAAGGTTTTCCTGTTAAAAGCAACTTTTGCTGGTTTACAGGAACTTTCAATGTTTGTGAAACATACTGTTTGAGTTCTTTCACGCTAGTTTTATCTGTCACCTAAAATGTTTCAAATTTAACGTTATTTCAGTTAAAAATATTTAAGAAATTAACCTTAAAATTTTATAATTACCTCTAGCGTTGTCTCCTGCCCTTGGAAAACCTTGACTGTAATCTTCATATTCTGTAATACAAAAAAGGCCCCTGAAAATTCACTTTCAGATAAACGGAGAGTGTTGATTTTGCTAGTTTTATTATAATCACATTAATACCAAGATAATACACTCAAAATACATTTACTCGTCCATTTTTATTGACAAAACATGTGGAATAGAAGACAGTTAATGTTTATTGTATACACAAGGGTACCAATGCCTACCGCTGTAATACTGAAATTTTCCCTTAGAAATTGTTTTGTAGAGATGAAAATCAATTGCAACTTATTTCTTAAAATGTTTAAATTTTTAAAGGTGGCTAAGTACATTGTAGAAGATAAAAAACAATAACTTTTTTCTTTATCTCCTTTTATTTTTATAATTCTCGAACGAGAAGAATTAAGAACTTTCTTCAAATGATCTTCCAACTGATCTTTAAAATATCATGAATTTAAATTCTTAAATAATTACAAACCATTCCTTCATTACCAATAAAATATTAATTTACTTATTCTGAATATTCCAATTTAGCCCTAGAACTCACAAAAAAATCTCGCCTAAACTACAAAGTAAGTAATAAATTTTGAATTCACTAGAGGCTGTTAGTCTCAAAACACTTTCAAAACCAAGATCTCATATATGCAGTGAGGAGTAGAGAGATTTTTTAGTAGCTTTATGAGTAAAAGTCAACTTTCTTGACACAAACTTTCTGATTCAATATTGAAGAAGAATGAAAGAAAAAAAGCGGACAGAATGTCAAGAAACAAACTTGCTTGAACGGGTGAAATCTCTGAAAGTCCACAAAAAGGCGGCCACAAACCTAATAACTATTAGGGCTTCCAAAGGATTTTTATATTTAATTAATTGAAATTAAATTATTAAATTAAAATAAAATAAATTATTAAAATGGAAGAAAAGTTGGCTACTAAGCATTCACGAATGGTTCCGGGAATTATTCGGTGTAGGTGTCTGCACCCAAGGAGAGCCGAGCGAAAAGGTGATATTGGGGAGATTTGCTTCAGTGCATTTAGAGGAGTTATAAAGAATATTAATAGATTAATTTGAAAGGAATCCAGAATAATACTACATGGGTAAGAAACATCTTTTTATAGTTTAAGCAGATCTTGAAGCACTAGTTAAATCCAACTGAGGTTCCAAGCTAGTAAAAGAATTCAAAAAATGCCTTGATCTGGCTCAGAGAAATTTAGTTAGACATTTCTGGATCCTTGGACTTCTGGGATTGAGAGCACTGAGAGACTTGGTTGAGAGTAGCAAAGGAAGTCCCGTACATTGTTCTGTGAACCCGAACCTGCATTGGAAATTTCGAAACAACAAGTCAACGGAATTTTTAAGGAGTGGTGGCTGACTTAACTGGAAGTCTGGGTGGAGAAGAGAGGCTGTCAGTAGGTTGGAAACATTTGAAGACTGGGCATGCTATTGTAGCTGGTCACCTACATGCCGAGGCATTTGAAGGCCAACACCATCTGTACATGTGAAAATGGAGTACGACGAAAGACATTATTTGGCTGTGCCCTTACTTCTGCTAATTGCAGAATATTTGGCACTGTCCAGATACTGAGGATCTAACTCAGCGATATCCTTAAATATATCATAGTCAAAGAATTTAGACAACTTTTTCTCCTTCTCGGGGTTGAAATGAGTCTTTCAAATCTCAGGTCCTTCGAGTTTCGCCGCCCCAGTTGATAATAATGTCACAGGGAAGTGGAAATAGTTGCTATGTTTATGTTTACAGCTGTATATTTTATTTGTGAAAGGAATTTATTTATTATTTTGTCATTCTGAGTTGGAACTTGCTGGAAGAGAGATAAGGTCAAACTGTTTTGGAAAACTTGTGTTGCCTCTTGCTGATCTGCGAGTTTTCTCGTCTGCAGCCCTGCCGTAATTGATGTTAAATACATTAAAAAATTTATTAAAGAATTTATCCTGAGAAGCTATTCTGATTAATGGTAAGGTTGGCTATCGTTACTTTAGCTTAGTTCAAATAGTTTATTCGTCCATTCCCTCTGTGTGAGTGTGTGTGCATGCGTGTATGATCATTGATACAAGTAAGTGAGAATTGGGAAGAGTCAGCGGCTGGCCTACATTAATAATAATAAAAAACATTATAAATAATAATATTTATTGTGACTATAATTTATTAGGATTTAAGAATATTGCTCAGCAAATAATTAAAATAGAATAATTAGTTCTAGATCAGCGAGAGGTTGCAATACTGCAAGTGACTTGTCTGGAAATTTAATCAATTCTCTCTCAACCGCTGGGGGAAACATCTATGGATTTTGAAGAACTCATAAGGCTTATAGCTTGAAGTTAATCTATTATTGCGAGCAAAGGCATATTAATCTCTGGAGATTCAATGCCACAGTTAAATACGTTGACAAAATGATTGACTCATGTATCAAAATATCCAAACGATTTAATTTCCTTGATCGTGATATTATCATGCAAAATGATGAACAGAAAGCAGTGGTATTTTTTTATTGTGTATTTATTATTTTATTGTATTATAGTCACTGGCTTTTTCGATAGAAGCCATCAACAATTTGAAAAAAATAACTTTTAGAATACTGCTTTTGAAATCTTGCAGTGTAATCCAAAAGGTGGATTAAGTACATAGAAAATACGACTTGTAATCAACGAATTCTTGAAGTTTCGAAGATGTTTTGTTTTCTATAGTTGAATACTCAATAATGAAATGGGCATCTAATTTATTTATGTATTTATTATTGAAGAATTGCGCACTACAATGGCCAAAAATATTAAATATTATTTATTTCTAATTAATTCTTAAACCTAAAACGATTCCTGGTTCTATAAAGTTAAAAAATACATTATTATATTTTTCAGAGGAAACTTAAGAAGCTTCTTAAGCGGAAACTTCTTTTCTACTGTTGTATTACACATTGATAAAGACTTTCGAAACGCAATAAACAAAATGATAAAAACTGTAAAAACATTTTGATAAAATAATATTTAAGAACAGATGGAAAACAAAGGATAGTTACACACACAAAATTTAATACAAAAAGGAATTTGTAATTACCACATATATAGTTCAAGGAAGAACGATTTTTGCTGAAATCACATATCTATATTCATCAATTATAAATTAATTAAATGAATAATGCTAAAATTTAACAAGTAAATTAATTAGGATAGTCAATATTTCATATCTGATAATCATATATATATGTTTATGTATCACAAAGAAAACAAATATTATTTGCCATAAATTTAATTAAAAATTCTAAAATGTATTAATTTATAATCATGCCTAAACTTCTTAGATTACTAAACGCTTTAAATTTGATTAAATAATGCTCAACAATAAGTAGGATAATTTTTTTTTAGGGTTTAAAAAATTTCTATTAAAAATGAAATTGATGATTAAAAATAAGAATCAGTTACTTATGTTGTAATTAATACTTTCATATAAGAGGAACAACCAGGAAGGCGTTAGAGCTTGTGATTAATTGAGTACACTTTGATGTGTTTGAATTTCAGGGCGCAAATTTATAAAGGAAGAATTCATTAGTAAATTTCTTAAACATTAAAAGAAACGAATGTCGATAAAAAAAAGAAAAAAAAAAGAAGCGAATCTTTAATTCTATTGTATTCGAAAGTTTTAAAAATAATCAGCCCAATAAATAAAAAAACGATTTTAGTACTTTTTAATCGGTAAGGATAAATATACTCGTATGTATGTTTTAAAAAAAACTTTTTTTTCTTATATTGAAAATAATTTTCATTTTCTTTCCACATTTAAATATAATGATATTAAAACATAATCCTATAACAAAATAAATTAACATAAAATAGATATAGACAAATATCACGTTAACAAAAATGTACCAATTCTAATGGAACTTAACCATCATATGATATAAATATTTCGAAATTAATAGCCAAACTTATTAGAAAACATAAATAAATATGTATACTATAATTTCAGCTCCACTTGTAGGTAAAAGTATGTGTGTTTGAAGAAGCGACGTAATAACAAAACAGAGCTCAATAAATAAAATTTTGTTTCATTAAATTAATATGGAAATGTTATCCTCAGTCTTTCAGAACAAGATAAATCTACATATGGATTTTTAAAATTTTAATTATTGAAGAAAATAACTACCAAAGTGAAAGGTCATGTGGGTACTCATTTTTTTTTTCGACAACTTAGAGTAATCTTCAGAATTGTTAGTCCTGAGTCAGGATAAAAGTGTATTTGTAAAATAAGAAAAAGATACCTGGAAATATTAACCTAAGAGATACCAATCAGTACAATGTCAACGAATTTATTAATAAATTAATTATGTTAATTAAAATTCTTTCTACACTTGATTTACGCGAGAGAATAGTTAAGAAATCAAAAAGGATTTAAATTAGAAAAATATCTAACAGTTAAAGTCCTTCACGTTAAGAACTTATTACAGACAAAGATCTTAACTTAATACATAAAGCAATTTTGAATAGTTTTTTAAATGAGTAATGATTGGTTCATGAGTACTGAATCATTGAAAAGAATGAAATGGTCTATAAAATATAGACATTTTTTGAATGAATAACAAAACCGATTATTTACTCTGTCTGTTCTTCGGATTCTGCCACGGAAATGTTAAGGTAGATTGTGTAACTTTATATAATTAGAAAAATATTTATCACAGCTACAGTTTAGTTGAAAGAAAAATAAGATTAAGAAAACTTAACATTAATTGCTTAAACTATCCAAATAGTTGAAAAATTAAATTAATGCTGGGTGTAAGGCAGAAGTAAACTCTTTAAAATAATTAATAAAAAGGAATAATCGAGTGAAGAAATTCACAATTTGAACAAAAAATGAAGAACTAACTTGAAAACACTTAATACTAATCAACATTAGTTTAATTGATAATTACACCAAAACCATTTTGGTTTTAGTGGAAATAAATTCTTACTGTTATGGCGATAATTATATTATGCACATATGAGTATGAGGTTATAAAGAAATCTGTTTGGAATCTCACAAAAAACATAATAGAGGACAGAAATAATTACATTATATCTGTAATGAACCATAATCTGCAATGTAACGTTCAAAACATTTACTCCCCTATCGCTTATTTCTTCTAATTGTAAATCTTCTCCAAAATCCAGCTTGT
Source organism: Rhodnius prolixus (assembly GCF_049639745.1). Classification (NCBI taxonomy): domain Eukaryota; kingdom Metazoa; phylum Arthropoda; class Insecta; order Hemiptera; family Reduviidae; genus Rhodnius; species Rhodnius prolixus. The sequence goes on from NW_027411592.1 coordinate 23,602,556, forward strand.
CTTCGGTCTTCATCTTTATCTTCCCTAGTTGGCGACCCTCGGCCTGAATCAACATCCTCATCCTTGTTTGCCTTACCACCCGTGCGAAGAAAATCCAAAAAACCTTCTTTCTTTCTTCCGGTAAATGTTAGAGAATTTAGGTCTCCTTCTTTAGCAATCTGCGAAAATATGAAATATTTTAATTAAATTAAAATCAGGATTAGTTCGAAGTGAAATTAAATAGCAGTCTATTTGAGGTAACACAGGAATAGAAATAATCATTGTACAAAGATCTGTCCATAACACTTTCGTATTATAGTTTAGTGGATAGAGGATTTTGAATGTAGTCGGTCCAAAAAAGTGAGTTAGTAATAATCAGACCCAAATTGCAATAATGTACAAATAATAATAATGATAATTCCGCTGGCCCTAAATGAAGTAAACAATAATAATAATAATAATAAATCATTAATAAATATGAAGTTATCTACTATGTGTACCTTAGTTTGTAAAAGAAAGAGAGAGAATATTGCTAAAAATATTTTGCATTTCTCAGTTATGAAAAATTTTCATGTACAGAGAGAAAAAGAATTCTGGACGGTAATTTTACTTTTAGAATAGAGAAATAGAAAGTAAACTAGCAACAGAAGAATTAAGTATAACAGTCTTCATAGAATTTTTTAATGTTAGGAAATGAAGCATATTCCACAAGCATATTAAAGAAAAATAACTATTTCGCATTGAATTCCACACATTATTAGCAAATTTATATTTTTATAAAAATTATATTTTGCAATATTCTTTTTTCTTTAATAATTCAACAAAATCTAATATCGAAAATGATAGTTACAATTAACACTTAGTTGTGTTGAGGAAACAATTAATTAAATTCTGTTTGATTTTAAGTACAACAGATAGCGCTGAATCACATTTTTTAACCTGACCAGCGCATTAACCTACGTGGAGGTAGTTGCCTACAATACGGAGCACGCGAGTATTTGGGTCGTAAATAGAAGCAAATAATACAGTATACTAGTTTAGTTTAAATAGTATACTATGTGTTTTTGTGTTAATTAGTAATTAATCTTAACCCATTTGACAGTTTATCAACATTAGTTAGCTCGAAATTAGTTCAAAATGGAACAGGGAGATCCCAACCGACATACTTTGTATGTAGAGCTTCAGAAATATGGCCAGGTAGGCGATCATGAACGCACTCTAAAATTAGCGAATAAAATTCTTCACAGCTATCCTCACGATGCAAAAGCTTTTCACGTAAGAATTTATTCTCTTATTCATTTGTCAAGATTTGAAGATGTATTATTGGCTTTCAAAAAACATCCTGATTTAGGCCAAGGATTGGAATTTGAAAAAGCATATGCCATGTATCGATTAAATAAAGTAAAGGAAGCATTAGACGTACTTGAAGCCGTCCAAGATCCTCCTTTAAAAATAACGGAACTAAAAGCACAGGTTTATTATCGGCTAGAAAGATTTCAAGATTGTTTTGATTCATATCGTGAGGTTTTAAAGTTAACTGATGATGATTTCGATGATGAAAGACAAACTAATTTGGCTGCTATTGTTGTTAACCTATGTGCGAATGGCAAAGATCAAGAAATGCCACAATTTACATCTGAAACTTATGAATTAGCATATAATGAAGCCTGCCACTTGATCGCAAAGGGAAGATTCATTGATGCAGAAAAAAAACTTAAATATGCCGAAAAGTTATGTAGAGATGCTTTTGATGATGATGCACCCGTTGAAGACATAGATGAAGAACTTAATGTAATAAAATTACAACAGGCTTATGTACATCATGCACAGGGAAGAGAAAAAGAAGCTATGCAAATTTACAGCTCAACACTGAAAAAAAAACCAAGTGATATTGCGTTATTGGCAGTGGCTAATAATAATATTGTAGCGATTAATCGCGACCAAAATCTTTTTGATTCTAAAAAGAAAATGAAAGCTACACTAAATGAAGCAACACAATTGAAACTTACAGCTTCTCAAAAAAGAACGGTATCAATTAACAACTGCTTACTGAATATTTACACAAATCAGGGAGACCAAGCACTAGCCATCTGCGATGATTTAATGGCTAAACACCCTGAAGCAAAAGAAACTGCCGTCTTAATGAAGGCTGCCGTGTTGATGCGAGAGGGAAAGGCAGAAGAAGCAAGAAAACTTTTGGAGAAAGTAGGGAAAGAGACCCCTTCTATAGGACTGAAAATGTGCTTGGCTAAAGTACAGCTCCTACTGTTAGAAGGCATGCTGTGGGAAGCACGAAAAGAACTTGCAACATTAGATGATGATTCCCTCTTCAAACCAGGTATAGTAAGTTCCCTAGTGACACTTTATCTTGAAGTTGGTGAGCCTGAGCAAGCCGCTAAATTGTTTGAGAAAGCTGTATCTTGGAATCAAAAGAATAAAACAGTAGGTGACCTAAGTGCATTGTGGCGGCAGGCAGCCGATTTTCATTTACGCAGTGGTAAACCGCAAGTAGCTGCTAGTAGTTTAGAAGAACTGTTGAAAATGAACAGTAGGGATGTGATAACATTAGCTAGATTGATAATTGCTTATGCACAATTTGACACAGAAAAGGCAAATCGATTGAGTAAAGAATTACCTCATTTAATTGATCTAACACCTAACATAGATGCAGGTGCTTTAGAATCATCCAGCTGGATGATGGGTCTAAAAGCTATTAAAAAAGCAGCTAAAGTTGACCCTGTACAACAAACTCCTGGTACTCCAAATGTGGCATTGAAGAAAAAGAAATCTCGTAGACGTAAACGTCTGCCAAAGAACTATGATCCTAATGTTGATCCAGATCCTGAACGCTGGTTACCGAAGAGGGAACGGTCTACTTTTAAGAAAAAAAAAGATAGGAGAAACAAAGAAGTTGGTAAAGGTACTCAAGGAGGTTCTGCTCACGCTGCTGATCAATATGATATAACAAAAATGGCTGGTAGTTCCCAGAAAAAGGAAGTAACAACTAGTCCAATGCCTGAGGTAAGGCAAAGTCAGCAACAGAGAAAGGCCCAACAGAAGAAAAAGAAAAAAGGCAAACGATAATTAAAAAATAATTGTGCGTAATGAAAATTATATTATTTGTTTGTGCATTTAAAAGATTATTATTTATTTACAATTCTATCATTACGCAATAAAGTTATTTTAAGATAAAAAGAAGTTTATTCAGCACCTTAAAGTATTTTCAAAAGACAACTTGTTAACTTGTAAAATTTAATTGTTTTAAAAACAAACAAATTAAGCCGTAATACTTAAGACCAATAAAGCTAAATAAATCTCTGTGATTGAGATTAATAAAGGTAAATAAAACGCTGTGGGTTATGTTATTGTCTTGAAAATTAAAACGGAGTTTTTCGAAAACCTATTATATAGAGAACTTTACACGTTACTTTTGTTGCTTACTGCTTATTGATGCTCCAATTGTAACCAAATATATAATTCAAAAATAAAGAAAGTAAAATAATGCATGATTCATGTGAACAAAATATTTTATTAGCGAAAAACCTTCTGTGCTGTTATAGAAATTCTTGGGTTTTGCATCAATAAAATCTTACTAAAAGGAATTGTGACCTTCATTGTCTTGTAGATTTCCAAAAAAAACAGTCTAGTATCTGACAAAACAGAATTTCATTTCTAGTTTTTCTGTTTTTGCAATCAAACAAACGCGAAGATATTTTTGAAGCGATTTATATGTATATCAGTTACTCTTACTACTAGTAGGAGAAAGTATTCTGATCTTAATTTTATTGTAATTTGAAAACCCGCCGAAAGTTCATATTGGTCCAATTTTATTGGATAATTAGTTTATGATGCCATCAGAGTTTGCGATAATATTTTGCACTTCACAGAAGAGATTTTTGAAATTTTTACAAAATGGTTTCAAGGATTTTCTTCAATCTTAGTATATACTAAACAATAATTTCAAGTTATATAATTAAACAATTGTTTTTTTTGATAGAGACAAAACCTGTTTAGGTTACAATATCGCATTAATAACCAAGATATTTATGAACCAAGGTTTTCATTCAATAAATTCAACTCTTGCAATTGTTTTTATAGATAAATAAATGTATTGAAAAGCCTAAGAATCCCGCAAGAAAATCCGCATCAATGTTGAGTTAGATGTATCGTTTTAGTAGAATTCTAAACGAATACAAGCAAAAGCGTATAACGAGGTTTTTTTTGTATCAGTAAAAGAAGTACGCTCTCTAGCTGAGCATTGTGTTCGGATATTAGATATTTAGGAACCAGCTCAAAATAAATTATTTTCTCATGGTTTCACCATGTACAGAGCAAATCAAAATAAATCTTTGTTCGCACTAATTTAATTATTATTGTTAATTAATTTATTTAAAAGGTGATATATTTTGATCATAAAACATACAAACTGTCCTCCGGCTTTATTATAGTACTAAGGACTCCTATGAAGATACCAATAGTAAAGATTGAATGATACAAACCTCTGGATCGGCCACAAATGCCTGCTGTAGATCCCTCATCATCTTTTTTCTAATAGTTTTTTTCATGGATAAATGACGCTCCAAATATTTCAGATCTGTTTCCTGCCTAGGCCGAGACCTGCCAGATTTCCTTCTGCGTACTTCCTCACTAACCTGTGGACATTCATCTTCGCAAGAGGTACATACTGCACTATCGTGAGGTTGTTGAACATTGCCGGCCGACGCTGGGCTGAAAATGTCTCGAATATGTGGGATTGAGCGTTCAGTCATCGCCTCTTCCGCTGTGGACATATTTTTGTTTTGAATTCTTTTATGTAAACGCATATAAGAATAAATGTGAATTAAATTTACAAATAAGCAAATAACCCTTTTCGAAATTTCCTCGAAAATTGGACTTTGTGCGATATTAAATTTAAATTCAAACTAATAATATAAATATAACAAAGACGCAAATTCACTTAAATGAAACTTTAGAGCGAAGCTTATCCCCTCCTCTTCTCTTTGTTTATCGACAATTTTCCTAGTGCTTTTGAAAGTGGAATTTTAGTTGGCAATAATTAATCAATTCGATTCTATATGCTGACGACTTTCTTATTATTTCTAATAGTCCAATTGATTTGTAGAGGAGTACCAAAATTCTTGAAAAATACTGACAACAATCGTTATCTGTGCCTTTTGTATATATATACATTTATATATACAAATATATATATATATATATATATATATGTAATTATTAATAACTATAATAAAACTGTCCGGTAGGACGGTTGTTTAAGAATTGATAGTTAAAAAAAAGCGTAACGTTGAAAAACACCTAACTTTGACTTTTTTTCTCTTCTTCTGTAAAAGATAAAGTTACCAAATTTTCTTTATAATATAGGGCAAATCCTCCTTTTGTAACCGTATTTTTTTTGCAACAATCCAGATCTGAAAGATTTCGAGAAAAAAAGTTTACCGAAAATTTGAAATAACGGCATTTCCAGAAATTGTTCTTGGTCTTGCTTCTTTTTGTTGTTATTTAAAATTAAAAAAATAAATAAATAAATAAAGTACTATTACTTTTAAAGCACCGTTCCAGTCCTGCCTGTTTGACTGGACTTAGGATTCATTTGGTGAGAGGATTCTGGGCAATGTTTGGAGGTATGGATTTTTTGCCCGAAGAGCCAAATCCTTAGCTAAACTAGTCCTTCATACTAAGAAATATGTGCAGTATTGTTCATTGTTTCTTATAGGGACCATCCCATCCATAAGGTCCTTGTGATGTTTGTTTTTATTCAGTCTGCTATAGCCAATGAAATGACTCTTGATTATCCTAATAGCCAACCTACATTGTTGGAATAGTGCCGCTGTAAGATATTATCGCCGCACTGACGTTTTGTGGGGGCGCAAAACAGTAGTGAAAAATGCGAAGACCCTTTCCGGCAAAGCAATCCATCCCTCTTTGCCGCGTAACCCGAACGCCCTAAAGGAAAGGTCACCTTCGACTTTTTTAAATGCCATTCGAAGAATCTTTATATCATAATTAAACTATCTTTATTTCCTTGAATTACCTGAATCAAATTAATCACTTAATACAACCATTTACTAAAAAAGTGGAAGTATATTATAAGAAACATGAAAGAGCATATTAACATTATCTTTTCTTGATAGCAAATATCGACTAAAACAAATTGGTATCTTTGGTATCAAGACTATAATTTGCCCAGAGTTTAAATTTTCAATAATGCATTTTGCTCTCTTGTTATTTATATTTTATTTAATGAAGGTCTTCTTATTTTGCTGTTATTCTTACTGCACACTCTGACAACACTTCTGCTGTGCCCATATAAGTGGAGAAGCAGCCTGAACAAGATACGCCCCTACTAAAGAGAAGCAAGATTGTACCGAGAAGTTTAATGCAATTCAGTGCTCCATCAGCAACTGGTTTTTTTTTTTAATTTTTTTTAAACATTATTTCTCCCACTATACATATATGTACCTACACGCCTAAAATACTCTTAAATGTTTTAAGCATTGTTTGCAGTATCTTAAATTAATTCTAATTAGCTTCAAGCAGTGATTTTTATACAAAAATCGTTTTATATTTGTAAATGTACACGTATAAACGTAATTTAAAAAAATATATTTTTGTTTTTTGTTTTGGTGTGCATAAATCAAATTTCATATGGCATTTCTTTGGAAATATTATTTTTTAGAAAATAATACAAATTTTTCAGAAATCTTCATGTTGATGGTTGTTGTTCGAAAATTACAAATACTTAGGGATTTATGTATTTGTTAGCTAATGTGATTAAAATTATATGAGTTTAAAGTACAACAATGCAGTCTCGGCGAGTTTAAATATCAGCTGTCAATAGAACTTGTAATGACATTAAGAAGAGACAATTTAATAAAAAAAATCCGACATAAGAGAAATGGGAGTTCCTCCCTACTTCTCAATAAACAAAAAGTATCTGGCATAAGACCCACTTTTTAGAGATGTCTCTTTGAACCGTAACATCCAATGAGCGAACCTAAGAGAGATCCGGGATAGATCCTACACCATCATTCATGGTCTCATTGACGACTCTGGACGGGCGCTGAATCAACATTCTGAACTGTCGACAGCCAAAACTTAGTTTTTTCCTTTAAGTCTTGGTTTTTATTAAATTATTTTTAAGGTCGATTTGTTGCTATTACTCCATAAAAATGTTAAACACAATTCACAATGTAATGCAAATATGAAATTTTGATTCTCTATTACAGCCATAAAATTTTCTGAAATATCTATGAATATTTCGTGTGCCTATTTTCTTTCAGTGATCTCTGAATCATTTAACAACGCATAATTTAAAATAAAATGACTAAAAATATCATTAGATTGAACAAAACAGCAATCAAAAAGTGAATTTCAACTGAAAACCTTATTTAACTGTAGCATTTGTACTTAGGAAGAACAAAAAAACGAAAAAATATTCAGCTTGTACCAACATCCCTTATTGCCAATGGCGAAGAAATGAAATAAATGCATACGTAAGATAAGCACTTCCTTTATTTCATATGAAATTTTTGCCTTGTTATATAATTCAATTTTGTAAGAATCGTTGGCCTCTTTGTTGCTATTGTTATCGAAAAAATCTGAACACCAACGCCACTTTCTCTTACTTCAGTTTTGGTATCAAGCTTCAATAGTTCTACTACTTGAGCAAAAAAAGTACACCAAATTATAACATCATCAAAGAAACCAATTTGTCAGTTAAAACAGTAATGCATATTTTATGTTTTCCATATTAGTTTATTTCTTTTTTGTTTATACATATATTGGCATTAGTACATTTCCATTAATAATTTTGTACCGATCCTGAAGAGGCAATAAATCTGCCGAAACGTTGCTGAATTATCTCCACTTCTCAATAACCAACGAATATTTAATGAAGGAATTACAGTCGAAAACTGACCTATGGTAACTATGTTTAATTATAGTATAGGCTATGAATTTATCCAAATATAAGATGGGTAGTAAGTAGGTACGCTCGCTGGGTTGTCATTAAGAGATCCCCATTACAGTAAAAAAAAAAAACCCTTAACCACAGAATCTTAGTCTAAAAAACTATTTAATGAACCAACACAGGAATTAAAGTTGTCTTCGAATAATCACAGCTGATTATAGTAGATTTCATCGAGCAGATGAGAAAAAAGGCAGACCAGAATTGATCCATTGTCTGTGAGGTCCAAGTACGAGTCACAGAAGATATCCTAATTTACTATACTAACAAAATTGAACGGCGAACCAAATCCGGTTTATTTTAATTCTGTAACTAAATATGCGTAATTTACGTTTACATATACATATGTATGAACATGAACTAAATGTTATTTGCTTTTGAAAAAGAAAAAATAAAAAGGGATGAATTTAATGCCATGGCCATTCGTGCCATCTTTTGTAATTATTATTAGTTATATAAATACTATCGTCAACGTAATCTTTAAGTTCAACAGTTGACTGCAATTTCTTATGAAGCTATTGATTCCTCTATTTTCACAGGATAATTAAAGAAATGTTGGGAAAGTTACATTTTAGTGAAACCCCTTTGTTGTCAAATGTTCTTAATTAAGAGAACTACTTCTAACAAAAGAAATGTTCATAAATTACTGCATCAAAGTTAAGAGTAAAAAAGAATAATTAGACACGGGAAAATACATAAGCTAGTAATGCACTGAGAAGGTTTAGGGTACCAGTTACCTAGATGACTTAATTTGTAGTTTTCTTAATTTTAAGAAACCTATCGCTATAAGGATTGGTAGTATTATTAATTAGTAATAATATGTATTTTATTTCATATATTCATTTATATATTTTATTTTTTGGAAGTTTATAAATGTATTAGGCCAACTCCTTTGCTGATGAAGCCACGGTTGCCGAGCGGTTAGAGGTAAGGCCCACAAACCTAAACCTATGTATTGGGGCATTAGGTTCGATTCCCGACTTAGGTATTGGTTTTATTTAATAGTGAATAAAAGCAATTAGCAGTAAAGTACGTTTGCTTGTCCAGAACACCTGATTTGGTAGCTGGACGTAACAATGAAAGAATTCTATTAAACGTAGCTATTAAAAAAGGCGTATGATAAGTACACAAAAAAAAGAGAAAGTGGTGAACGTTACAAAAGATGGGTGAAGAAGAAGGTCTGATTCGAAAGGTCCCAAAAAAATGTACGAAGATTGTAGATAACGGTTAAGCAAGACAACAGTTTTGCTGCGTTTGAAGCATCTTTGATGTACGGCTTATGCAGCGATTTTGTATTCCACTATATTTTAAATGTATCTGGAAAGAATGGATGGTTCAGCAAATGTGAAAGAATGGATATAGCTGTAGAAAACCAGCATTTGTCTACATTGAGTGCCAGATCTAGCCATCTAATTAATAATTAGAATTGTATTACAATTGTATTAACAAGAATTATATTTAATTCTTGAAAAACTCTAGAAAAAAACAACATTCTGACGTTCAAAACAATAAGACAAATTTAATTCTTGTTTTATTTATAAAACGTTAGATTTAGATTTTACGATAGTCTTTATAGTGATCACATATTTTAAAAGTTTCGTGCTACACAAGATCATGTGTTGGTCCATAATCTTTACAAGCACCAACGACAACACAATCAACGGGTATTACACAAGCAACAACTACAGTCGTCATTAGCAGGGAAAGGCCTTCATTGTACGCCCGACAGCGCGTGAAGTGCTTTCAAAATCTTTCTGTTTTGCGCCCTAGACTCTCCGCCATTTTAATATTCTGAATTTCTAATTAAACATTCATTGATGTGGAAAATTAACAAAGTTCTTATATAATGTATGGTAGAATACCTAATTTTTATTAAAAATTACTTAATTTTCGAGTCCAGTTTTTGATATCTAGGATATTTACTTATTCTTCTACTTGTAAGATATAAACCATGGTCCACTGAAGCCAATTGGGATTGTACCATGTCAACTTAAAAGCTAAAGAGGATACTCTCCATTTTCTGGCTGTTTGCACAATTCATGCCGAGTATAGAATGAAGTATTTTGGGAAGGTTCAACTGTCCAAAGAAGACCTAATAGAATACTTAAACGGGAAGGATTGGGATAAACTTTGTGGGTATGTGAGGGCTGCATCCACAAACAGAGATTTTCTGGTTGCCCAGTACAATGGATAAAAATATGTAAATATATAGTGTAAATATGATATTATTATTAATAATGATTTATTATTATTCTCCCTAGGTCTCATTTTATGTTTGAATTGTTATAAGTTAATTGAAGTTATTTTTTATTTTTATTTTGCATATATTTATATTCTGTAAGTTAAAGACTAACTAGGCAGACGGACGTATGTCCATTGTCGAAAAGTGTATTTTTTATTTTATTTTAGTATGGATTGTATAATGTTCTGTTCAAATAAACACTTATTATTACTTTTAAGATAAGGTTTCGCGTTCGGTTAGTTTGAATTCTATTTTGAGTTTTCCCACATTCATCTGCATGTGTCTGTCTGTAAAGGGAGTGGTTATCACAACTAAAAATTTCAGATATTTCAAAATTGCTATTCGTTCTACAATATACTAGGTTCTACAATGGACCGAAAACCTGCTTTTCGATCAGATCATCCAACTAGACGTGCCACCATTAAAATAAAAAAATAAAAAAAACAAATTGAGCGATTAACAATTTTATATTTTTCACATTTTGATTAGTAAAAGTTCACAAAAGTTCATTTAAACAGAGTTTCTTAGGATGGGAATAAAGTTTGAATCCATAAGCTATTTCTTTGTAAAGCATGGTTTTAACAATTTCAGACAATTATTTATCAAGAGTGTTGGCAAAATTGCAAGTTGGTAAAATATCAATTCGGCCGTTCCGAACATCTTTTTCGAGTTACCTGCAATTCTATATTCAGTTCAAATAATTCAAAACAATAAATGTGTTCCTATCCATTCCCTGGAAACTGCCAAGATCTGTCAGGGTAGCTGCATTCGCTTTACAGCTTGTCCAAGACTTCCTACAAGTCCAGTTTGTATTTTAAAATATTCAACTCGGATTTTCTGATACATGACTTAAAACCATTTCCATTCATTTAATGCGTTCTCGTTGCTACTTAGTACAAGAACTGAGCTCTGTGACTAACTTAAACAAGCAATCCATCCTTTACTGGGATTTGCAGCGCTTAATGGATAATGCGCCAAAAGCAGGCATTGGATAATGAAGTAGGAGTTAGAGGAAGTAACATAACTGTGACGTGTAGGAGGAGAATGACTGAAGCAAAAAAAGATCAGAGTCACGCTAAAGCAAATAGTAGCAACATCACTACATTGTTCGCCGCTCAGTTTATGTGCTGCAATTTCTATTGCGATTGTATTCTTGTTGAACTTGAGAGACCCACAAGGTGTAATTGAAAAAGTTTCATTCAAGTTCTTATGCGAGGAAATCCATCGGCACTTCTATTTAAGTAAATAATTTGAAATAAAACTCTCTTCAAAATAGAATATATTCTATCAAAAAAGGTTTAATTAAGAAAATATAATTTTTCATTTTTAATAGAAAGTTTTACTTATATTACTGTTGTAATAAATTTAAACTATCAATCAAACTGTTACATTATTTTTTAATGTTCCTTGTATCAACTCACTTTTACTGTATCAATGTTCAAAACAAATAAATTATTGACTAAATCATTAAATTATTTTTCAATTTCCAATTGAATTTTCCTCCTTTGTAACTGCATACGATTTTATTGCTTAAGAAAACTTCTATTTAGCTTCATTTATTTGTATGAGCCTGTAGCGGCGGTGTACGTTCCCTCAAGGCTTCAAAATATTTTCCGAAATAGAAACACATTACTTTCATTAACACCACTATCTTATTACATATTTCAACTTAAAAATTAAGTGCTATAAGAATTACTGAAACAGATCAAGAATAATTTTAAAGGCAAACACTTTGCAAGACCTACTGCACTTGCGCAATTCTCCACTACAGTTGTGATTACTACTTCGGAAAAACCTTTTGGCTACCTCCAGCAATAGTCGGAAAGAGTGGGTGCACAATGAGCCATTATGAACAAAATCATGCTACGTTTTTAACTAAAAAAAACTTCATTAAATACTTTGTTAAATCTATCAGTCAAATCCGAATAAGTGTAACAGTGTTTTCTTGCAGCATTAAGATATAATTTTTATTTATGTGAGAAATTAAAATTTAAGAGTCACAGACACTTGGAAATTTAAAAAATGATAATTAGTTATTATTAAATTATTGTTCTATTTTGACTTATATTAAAAAAAAAAAAGAGAGAAGAAAATTAACCCGCACTTTTAACTAACTTTGCGACTTGATCACTAAAAAAATAACTAAAAGAATCTCTTTTTAATTGAAGAGTGGCAGAAAATTTACCCATCGTTTTCAAAATTAGATTCGCAGGTAATTTTGTTAGGGAACAGAAAAATGTTATTTAGTTTGAACTGCTAAATTAAAACTAGACAGGAGTTCCCAACACAGTGAGGCATCTACCCAACTTTAATACTTTAAGATCATATAAATAAATATTTCGAAATTATCCAAAATAACGGATATGTTTCACTTCATAATAAGGTAATTGTGAAATAAAAGATAAATATGTAAAATAAGATAATTCATTAAATAGGAGAAGTGAACGTAACCGAGATCATGCACATGTAAATTTCTTTAACTCGGTAGAATGTTATCTAGGCCAACCGACACCAATACCTGCATCTGTATAAGCTGTATGGAGTTCGCAATGACTAATGTTCTATTTAAATTTACACAATACTCGTAAAAAAATGAGTTTTTTTCTATTCTACACTAATATTTTAAACTTAGGCGAGAAAAATAAATTTTACTGCATAAAAGAAATACAAATTTTCTCAAAACTGATAATTTAGATGGAAACTAGATTTTAATCATTCCACATGATTCAATACTTTATTCCTTTATAAGAGAAAGTAAAAATGTTAAGTATAAAGGGGTACTATTAAGAAATAAATAAAATATAATATTAGTGGTGTTTTTAGTTTAATGATACAAATATATAGTTTTCGTGACCGCAAATTGTTAAACTTAGGATGGAAGATTTGCGAGGAATCGGTCAAATAAAACAACTCGTCTCTTTAATTATAAAGAATATATTGTAATTTACTGTTTATTTTTGTATTATTGATTTTTACTGATTTTTCTATGTTACTGACTCTGTAAATTGTTTTGTATTTGTAATATCCAGGCCCTGAAGAGGACAATATATTTGTCGAAACGTTGGCAAAGAGACGAGTTGTATTATTTGACCGATTCCTCGCAAATCTTCCATCCTAAGTTTTAATGATACATATTTGTACACATAACTATGTATCATATTTCTTATTAAATAAATTGCAAAATCCTAAAACGATTTAAGAAATTGTTTTTATTTTATTGTCTCTTACTAGGTAAGAAAAGTTTTGGGATTATGTAAAATTTCTGTTCTTTTTCTTAGGAGGAGAAGGAATGGATCTTTAAAAAAAAAAAAGGAAAAAGTAAGATGTACGTGTTTGTGTCATTTCATTATAAAACGGGGAGGTTAAATGTCGCCATAATTCAGAGTAAATACCACTTTACTGACAGTATTTTTTCACTTTTCAGAAATTTTTTACGAAAATGGTTCCTATTTCTAATCTTGAATATACACTACATGCAAGTTAAAATGTTTCTACAAGACAGAATCCGAAAATTTATAGAGAAAACTGTGTGTTTTGCTCATACCAGATTTGTTTTCAAAGCAATAGTTTCTATCTCATCTACCTCTACATATGGGGGGCAGGAAAATAGAACCACATCAGTTGGATTAAAGCTCTGTAAGTCACTAAGGAATAAAGCTGCATAATCACACAATCCAAATAAGCTTTTCAGAACTTTGGATTAAAGTAATCCTATTGCTTACATTTAAATCTATGTTTTTCTGATAATGATTTTTCTGATATTAAGTTGAAGGTTAAAACTGAACGAGGTCTTGTTCGTGCGTTAAGACATCAGAGCAAACCTGGGAACACATAATTCTTCAGTGTGCGCAATTTGAGTTTTACGGAGCATCGCTCCGAATTTTAGAGTTTGTGTTTAACAAGGAATTATTTGATCAGTAAAGTACTTAAGCGATTTGGTGCAAAAATGAAAATTTTAAAGATAATAGACTTACAATTATTAAAATTAAATTTAATTACTAACAAAATTTGTAATTAGGACTTGTAATATTCTGTGAATTCTATTAATAAAGTACGGGAGGAGAAACCGATACCATCATGGACAGAATTTAAAACTAATCTGCAAAGAAAGCAAGAGATAATATTTTCTACAACGAGGAAGGTGCATTATCAGATAAACCAAAACTGCTCTCGTATCCACTTTATAAAATCTTCACAGAGAATAACGAGTGGAACCTGCTATCATAAAACTTATGAGACCGTATAATGGCTCGCAATTGTTTGGGAAATTCAAGTCGTAATTTTATTTTACTTCAAATGCAAAAACCTTTTTCAGTTAAATTCTCATCAATCCAGAGATTAGAAAGCTACACTTCTTTCACTAGACAAGTACACACACTCAGAGCAATATAGTGTGTGACAGAACCATAATTGAAATCAAGTTCTCTACATCAAAATGATAGATCAACCTCTTAAAATGTATGAAAATCCCAAACAGGTCAGAATTGTCAAAACTAGGCATATTCCTAGCCCAGGAATGATTTGAAACAGTTCATGCTTACTGGCGATTTAGTATTTTTAGAGAAACCAGTTTAGTTTTTGAGAATGTTTACACCCACCTACTTTCGGTTGTTAGTAATAATGAGGAACCTTACTCTTGCTGACTCCCATCCCAATTTTGTTTTAGACATAACCTAATCGATCTGCTACGCGTATTATCTATTTATCTACTGTTATTAGTAGCAGTCAAGTTTGATTCAAGCTGCCTACCCTTAGATTAGATTAGATTTTCTCTTAATAGTCAGTCACAGCACGGATATGAGCTGTGTTGACTCTAATGAAAGAACCCTATCCGGAGACAGGCCTTGCATTAAAATATGCCAATAGTTCAGACGTTGACGCCTATAGATTATTTGTTTTAAAAAGCCGTACATTTACTTTGAAATGAATAATTTAGAAGTCTACAAATTTAAATTTACCATCTAGTCATTTGAAAAAATAAAATAAATTTATATGTGTATGAATAACTTAAACTAACTAAAGGTAAGATACATACTTTTTTGTGTAAATAGAAAAGAAACTAGAAATTGGGCTTTCGCACTGGAAGAAACTGAAGAGAAAGATGGCCTAGGAGCAGCAACATGTGATTAGAGATAGTTGCGGTCTGCCTCTGATTGTATGGAACAACAAGAAGTCGGTCAAGACATTCTCCTATGGGACAATTATTTACAAAATTAGATAAATTTAGATGAAGTTAAAAATTGTTAAATTGTACTGAATTAAAAAAGAAACTTCTGCATTGAAAATTCTGCATCCACTTGACTACTTTTGTTATTTTATCACCAAAACTTATTTTTGATCGTAAATAAGTTGATTCTAATTAGAATTTAATAAAGAATTATAATCAATTCTACGCAAGATGAGTGTATTCAAGTACAAGAGTTTGTAGATATTGCACAAAAAAGCGTATTGTTTCACAACAGCCAGCTTTGACAATTTTTCCTTTTTTTTATATATATACATCTTTGATATTCACAAATTTTCCTTAAAGGAAAAGGCTTTTTCGTCAATAAGAATAATCGCAACTACCCAGATAATATATACTTTAAAAACGTCATTTTCATAAATTCTATATGTAGTTTTTAACTTTTGTATAAAAAGCCTAGCGCCTACCGCGTGAATCGATTTTCATTTTATGTAGATGTGTCTTTTGGGGTTTCGTTGAAGTACGTATTTGTGAAAGGAGTTAGCTCTACAAAAGAGAAACCCTCTCTAATATTTTTTTGATAAATGATCTTAAGAAACTTTTAGTTTAGTTGGAGCTTAAGGACTGGTTAAGCAAAAGTTTCAAAAATCAAAAAATTCAAATCTACATGTACCTGTATAATATTTAAATATACATATATTTTTAAGAAAACATGCGAAACAGACCAATGAGTTTTATTTAAATGTGTTTCTAATTATCTTTCTCGCCATTCATAACTTTGAAATACTTTAAAATTTGTCTATGAACCATGTTTTTAGACAATGAATCAAGATGCCGAAAATTAGCAGGGAGCGGATAATATAATGTTAATAGTTAATAATAATTGTTACTTTCTAGATACGTGAGTGTTCTAAATATTCTAATTTAAAATTTACAAACTTAGGAGAGCTCACCATTTTTAGTGCATTTTTGAAAAAATATTCAACCAACTATTTTACTATACTAATTTCGAGGCCCTGTTGATAATGAGGTCCCAGTCCCACGGCCCTCTTAAATTTGTTTCGTTAAAGTAAGTAAAGTAAAAAGTAAAGTAATCGCCTATTTTTTCAGTCGGGGACGTCCGACTACCAAATTAGGTATCGTGGACGGAGGAGACTAGCAAACATACTTTACTGTAAATTTATTTTATTAACCATTAAATAAAATCCAAGGCCTAAGACCGAGAATCGAACCCAGTACCACAATACATATTAGCTTCGCAGGTTTTGTTAAAGTAATTCATTCATTTTTATAAAATTTTCACCGATATGTGTCATCTAAATTAATCGAAAAATGTATAAAATTGTAATCACATTTCATCAATGACGAACTATATATGCTGAAAATTTCTTTTTTTTTAACGCTTCCCTACCTAATCTAGTAAGGAAAAGTAGTAAATAGTAACAAATATTTTACGATCTTTTTAATAGAATGATAAATTAATAATGAAATCAACGTAAGGGCCTTTTGAAAATTCGACTCGATTGCACAATGCCGCAATAAATCTGACAGATCAATAACTGTAATCACAAGCGAGCTCATTGCACAACAAATTTTCATTTTTAGCGGAACTCTGAGGCCTTTATGCGATCCTAGGGGCGGTTTTTTGTTTTTTTTAGTTTTTCTAAAGAAGAAAGATTGGTTATAATTTTGGCAACAAATTACATTAAAATTTAAAGAAAGTAAATAGTGTTAATATTTTATAAAAGGTATCAAAAAATCTTAGAGTGCTCTTTAAATGTAAACCACCTTAAAAGTCAAGTGAAATCGCAATCTAGATACACGAATTTTACACATGGCTATAGAAATGGATCTCTCCTTTCTCTCCAGCTTCGTCACTTCTACTTCCATAGATTGTAAATACAAAAAAAATGAAAAATTAGAAATGGATTTTATTAGTAATAGTGAACGTGAAAACCTAAACGAATGTATGTCCAAAAGAAGCGTTATTTACTTAAATTCAGATGTTGTAATTACTTCTTTAACATACTTCCCATAATTTAAAATGCCATTTAGGATTTAAAGAGGCATAGGAAATTATTTTATGATTTTTTTTTTTAATTATTAAAAGACGCTCGAGAAACTTGTCACTTGAAATGGTTTATCGAATGGAACAATATTTCTTATTTTTAGTATTTACCAAAAATTCGTATTTTAACTTTCTACTAATACATCACTAATCGTATAATTAGTTTTATGTTCTTTCACTAGCATACCTAACCTAAGGCCCTTTATATTATTTTTATATATATACTATATATATAAGGATTCATATGTATCAACCGCTGATTTATTCGTGAGATCTTTTGCCTTATTGGTCGTGGAGTATGTGTTGGAATCAATTGAAATTTCATTGAAAATTCGTTTTGAGATTCTTAAAAATAAATGTTCAAAAAGTGAATGATCTTTGTACAAGTCCGTTAAAAGATGATTTTGAAAATCGCAGAACTTAATACTCCGTATTTATACAGTACCCGCTACCAAGATTAAAAACGTTTTGCCCAAAGCCAGATCCCAGAAATGCGACTTTAACGAACGTTATGTATTTTCAATTATATATATAAAAAAAAAAAATTCAAAGTTGGAAGTTTAGTCAACGTAACGCTTTTTCAGGCAGTTTTTGACTATCAACCCTTATACAACTGTCCTACCGGAGTTTTGATTAAACTTTGTGTGGTATTTATATTTATAGAAACGTTTTGCCAAAAAATGTGATTATACGTTTAGAATGAAAGAAATTTATAAACTGAAGAAATTTCATTATTGCAGTTTGCGTGATACTCCAGATTTAATATTTTATATTGGATATTCTAAAGTTTTTATTCTTTTCAACTGGTGACTAATTGAATTTATTGTGCGGTCTATGTGCCAGTCATTGTTCAAAAAAATAACCAGCACATTTTTAAAATTACGTTGACATTTTCACAGTACCTTGGATTTTGCCAGCACTGCGGCCTTAACCACATTTTCATCAATTGTTTAATTTTTTCTTACATACATAGCTTAATATATATATTTTTTGAACTGCTTATGATAAGAAATTTATTTCGATTCAAAGATAACATAAATCGCTTAAAAGCCAAGTATGTAGGGCTGCAGAAATAAAAAGAACTAAATAATCACCATAATAAATGTATATATATACATATCTTTGCTGTACAAGACGTGCACTAATTCTTTCCTCCAATAAATTGTTATTTTAACATTTAATGATTTAAGAGAAAAATTATTTTAACCAGAAATTGGAGCATTTATTAAAAGAATGATTTATCAAATTAAACAATTTCAAAGGAATGCTTGTGCAGAATTAAATAACAAACCCTGATGTGCAAAATATCAGTAACAGGAGTACACGGCTGATCACCGGTGGTTTAGTCACACGGTACTATCATAACCGGTCTGAGAGTACTTGTATGACCTTGAAAACTTATTTATAGTCCTAATCTTACCAATTGTGGCCACATCAAGGAAGAGTAAGATAAACGTTCTTACTAATTTCAAGTCAATATTAATAAATTCAATGTCAAAACCTTATTTCTAAATAACAATGCCTTCTAATACGTAAACTATCAAAGATAATGAATTAACTTACTCGTCGGTTAAGAAAATTCCTTAAAATAATCATCCATCACAGTACTAATTCCATTTTTATTGAAAACAACTCTTTAGCACTAGCAACCTGACAAATGTTTCTATTGTGTGCACAAACCACCTGTTCTGTGGCGGTCATCCCCTCTTAGAACTAGCGAAGGGAATTGTGGGTAAATCGCGGGAAACTTTTGTGTTTAAACAAAAAAATTATTTCTTTCATTTATTTTGTTTTTTTTTTTTTAACTGAAAACGTTATGAAACCTATAAAATGTTTTTTATGAAATAAGAACAAAAATTACGTAAAAGATTATTCTTTCGACTTTACTTACTAAACTATTCCTTAGTAGGAAAATCCTAAATTTATAAGGCAGAAGTACATTTTCGTTTATTACTTCAACAATCACCATTACTGGAACAAGATAGTTACAATATTTACAGTCGGGAGAGTTTAATATAAAATACTTACCTATCTATCCTACCATTAAACTCACTCACCAATTCGCTTCCCACAACTCTAGGTTTTAGTATCTCGCCCTCTGCATCCTAGTAAACTTAATATCTGCAAAATATCTAATAAATACACGCTCTAGAATAATGAATTACCCGAATGGAAAGAATTGTTTTAGAAAAACAAAAATTTGATGACCCTTTTCATAAACTCCTAGGGTTTTGAATGAAACTGAATCTATCAAGCTAAGAATATTCAATATTCCCAAGTATTTCGTTCAAGCTAACAGCCCCTATAAATATTATTTTAAAAAATTTGAATTAAGTATATAAGCGTTTCATTCCTTTGTCAAACTCGGTTAATACTTTCTCTTAATTCCATTTTATGATGTCCGTTAAGTGTATCTGTTGAGTAAGGACAAAAATCCCGATATTTCTTTACGTGGTTTTCGGTGAAGCTACTATACTAGCTTCATTTCGTACTTGTTTTAATTACTTTCCTCGAAAACCAGTTATCATTACAAAGTTCGGTTTCAACCTTTTTCAGCAGATACCGTACATTATTACTCACCATTAAGTTCCACGAAAAGAACTTTAGAGACTTAATTTAACCCTAATGAGTTTTATAATGCATTTAATCACTTCAGCAAAAGTTAATCAATAAATGATAAATTAAACATCAGCAATGTTTAATAACTGTACCGAAAAAAGTATATTTCTTGAAGCTTAGCGTCAAAGATTTGTTAAAATGTCCATTAGAAAAATTCAACAGAGATAGATATACATCGAGAAATGATATATAAATCTTTGAAGTTAGAAACGACACTTAATTACATTGAATAAATGAGATATTATTGATTTTAAAAATTTATTATTAATCTAGAAAACGGGATTGAAGAACAAGTCTTATGTTTTACGCTCTTTTACAGATAATGGGAACACATCAAACATAGACCCTCCTCATTTCTCGGGCAGATAACTGAGCCATATTTTAATGAGTGAGTGACGTTTCACTTTGGTTACATATTCTCTTTATCCAGTCCTACTCTTTATCCCTCTGCAATGAATTCTACGGTAGTAACTTCCAGATACCTCTAACAAGGCTTTCACCTGAAATCAAATGGAAATAAAGTGTGATTAAAACAATAGAGATGTTAGATTTAACATTTTTTTCAAAGAAAGAATTAATCTGCGTTATTTTGAAGAAAGTATGGAACAAACATTCTTTGTCTTTTACAATTTAAAGCTTTAATCAAATTACCTGACGAATTTGAGTGATAAAGGCTGCATAAATAAGAACTTGAATCCATTATTTTATTCAAACAGCAAATGAAAGAGTATTTTTTGAATTTAATAAAAATGAAAAGTAAACAATTATTTCTTTCTAATTTTTCCATTACTTCGAATATAAAGGTATCCAATAAGAATGACCCGATTTTTTGATGACTTTTCCCGAATCATGCAGTTTTAATGATTGCTGGCAGAGCTCTTAGCCTCTCAATGTTCAGTCGTTATATAGATTAACTGGCATTAAACCCAGATAAATATTGTATAAATATAATAACATATATTATACATAAATTTAGCGCAAAGGTGTATCTATTATAAATATACATATTATTACAATATATTATTTTTAATTTTATTTTATTTTATTTATTTTTGTTTTTTTATTGTGTCCAGTCGATCTGAAAACTTTTAAATTTTAAATTTGATCGAAATAAAGAACAGAAGAAAGTGAAACTAAAGACTTGATGTCATAGATCTTATAAACCAACCTGTAGTCAAAATATTGCACATCCTGACTATCAATTGTTTCATAAGACCCACTTTTTTGAAGAAAGAAAAATATCTCACCGAAATTAATCTGAACTGAAGGAGTATTTTGACTTCTAACCTAATGAATGGTATAAGTTAACAAAAGTCAATACTGCTAGTGACACATTGATAAATTCATTGACATATTCACAAAAAGTGGCAAAAATTAATTTTTTATGGAATAATTTTTTTTTTAAATAAAATGCAGTGAAGTCATTAACCGAATTCTCTATCAGTTGGATTGGATTGTTTAATTGAAAACTGCCAGAATGAACTTTTAACGCTGTTAAAGTTTAATGTTTGAATTTAGTTTTATTTTTATTTTGATCCCTGAATTAATTTTATAAATTACGCTCAGAGAGCAAAATTTGTTATTATTACTATAATAATAACATTTTATGTAAAGCATGTAACTCAATACAGTTTTTTTTTTACTATTTGGGAGTGTTTCCGCAAACTTCTCCTTTCTAGTAGTGAGTGAGTGTTTCTTATAAGCCAGCTACTTTAAAAAAAAATTGCGGCAGGAACTACATTTGAGCCGTTCACTGCAGAACTTAAAACAGTAAATGGAGAAATGCGTTGAAATAATGTACATTGTCTCTTATAATTCTGTTTATAATATAAATTAAAATAAATTTACCAATACCAATTAGCGACTGCTACTATATTTAAATTGAATTATTGCAACGATTTACATTAGAGCACGGAAAATAGTTATTATGTGGCCAACAAATTTGAGTCGTTTAATGGTATTTGTCTCTATATATAATCTTTATTATTTGTAAGTTATTGTAAATATAAAAAACTATGACTCTTAAATAAATTCAAAAAGTGGATTAATCAATTTGTGCAGTGAACGGCTCAAACATAAACAAAACACGAATTTCAAATGATGTTAAATTGAGTGTAGTGTGTGTGAGTAATGCTAAATAAGGCAAATAAGTTTTTGAATCTATTTGGGTTCTGTTTAATTATTAAAGTAAATAGACAATAACGCTGGTGCATGGTGACTCCGTGCCATCAATCCGACGTTAATAGATGAAAGCAATACTTCAGATGATAACATGCACTAAATAATTATATAAATTTTAACTTGAAATGTAAACCCTAGTTCAATAATTTGCAAATATCAAGGTATTTCATGCTTCTGAACGACAAGATCATTTTCCACACAAACTAAATATAATAATAAGTTAAATCCCTTAAACAAAATATTAAAAACCTAATTATTGTACTTTCAGTTAGTATAATTAAAATAACAATGAAACAACATAATAAACTCTTTTAATAACATATTATTATTATTATTATACTTTATTATTTAGCGTAGAAAAAATAATTCTCTAAAATAACTGTTAATATTTTCATCAATGAAAATCAAATGCATGACATTTATTTAAAAAACTACATGTCATTATTTTGGAGTAAAATATTAAAAGATGGCACATTTTAGTTCTTTTTAAAAAAGTTTCTCATTTCCAACCACTTGAGGACTGTTAAAACTGTTCTTAGTTATTTTAGTTGTTTGGTAATCGCTGTTGATTTGGTTTGAGCTATATCTAGCAATTCCCAATAATAACTGTTTAAAAATCGTAATAATCCTCTGGAATAATATCGTAATTGTTCTCAAAGTGTCCTGTTTTGATAATGAAATATTACTTTTTTGGCATCAGCGCTGAATAAAAGAAAAAAATTAAAGTGATATTTTATGCAAAGTATAAATTATTGTGCCAAATATAATTCTAGTCTTTAATATTATTTTCTTTATATGTTAATTTGCTATCAAACAGTTGAAAGTTTAGTACGAACATAATTAATTCAAACAAAGCAATAATTGATTATATCTGGATAGCGGTTGGTAAAGCTGCTCTATTTATCAGAAATTTTATTTTTTTTTACACTTGATGTAATTGTAAATTACACATTTCCCCACAGAGAAAGAATTTTTTTTATTTCGTCTCTTTCATTAGAAATGGATACCTTTTTTGTGTTGGCTTGTTGCTAATAATCGGCCTCTTTAATGAAGTGGTTGCTGACTGGTTATGTTGTTGATTCCATGCAGTGGTTGTACCACTTTGTGATTGTATGTGAGGTGCAGACTGCGGCTGTTGCAACGCCTGCGGGCTCTCAAGCGATGCTACTTGAGTTTTACTTATTGGTAAATTATAACTAAATTCTTTTGAAGTGTAGGTGATGCTTTTCGCTTCCCGCTTTTCTGCCTCAGATTGCCATTCAACCTGCATAAAAGAAAAAGAGAAAACATTTAAAACAATGATATATAAAATTACAGTATAACATCATTGC
Source organism: Rhodnius prolixus (assembly GCF_049639745.1). Taxonomy (NCBI): domain Eukaryota; kingdom Metazoa; phylum Arthropoda; class Insecta; order Hemiptera; family Reduviidae; genus Rhodnius; species Rhodnius prolixus. The sequence continues at coordinate 23,626,148 of NW_027411592.1, forward strand.
CTGGATACTATATTCTACAACGTTGTAGAGGATAAATCTATGCTCATTTTAGAGCTTTAAGACGAAGTAAACACATTATCAGGGATTTGGCCAAACCAGAAAGTACTCTAAAAAAAACCCTACATTCATAAAAATGAACTTAAAGTGATAAGTTATGTGCAAATTACTAAGGCCAGACAAACTCTAATTCAACATTACATTCACTTATCAAACTTACACATGATTAGTTTGCGATGAGTACATGTACATAACAAACACAGACTACCAATTGCCATAATAGTCTTTAAGGTCGCAATAGATGGTACATTAGTTTTAGCCATTTCCTTGCATCTAACAACTAATATTAATTCGCAATTACGCTAATCTAGAAGGTTTTGTCTTAATGTTTTTGTTATTGTGTATTAATATTCTTCAACTGATAAAATTCTAATTTAGTATTTCAATTATTCACATAGGCGTTGAAAAATTCTCTGATTATGGCGAATAACTTCGAAAATATAAGTACATATGAATATTGAGACAATATCAGAAATGAGGGAAGGGATTAGCTAAGAGGTTAGCATACTGGACTCCCACACGGAGGTCCCGGGTTCGAATCCAGCTGCTGACCCTCAGATTTTCTCTTCCTAGGAGCTTCCCACAGCTCACTGTCCGATGATGGACAATGTTGTCTGTAACGAGAGAACACTGTTCGGAGGCCGGCAGTGCACTGAAAAAAGCTCCGGGCGCCAATAACCTTAGATGTTGACGCGCCTTAAAATCATTAAAAAAAAAAAAAAAAAAAAACCTATCTTTATAATCAGTCTTAAAATTGTCTCCTAATCCTCGTCAAAACACATACTTCGCATTCAAAATTTAACGAAGTAATATGTATTTTGAAAATGTCCAGTAATAAAAAAAAAAAAAGAAGGTTTACAACAAATTCATCTACTGAGTTGAACATCAAGGCATTATAAAGTAATCCTCCTTTTCTTTCAGACTTACTTTTAATCTAACAATGTTACAAATGTCGTGAATGGTGGAGGGCTTTAGATGCTCAGCTAATAAGGTTCCTGACAACCAGAGATATTTCTCAACTCTAATAAAGAGACAAAACAAAAATGAGCCAAATTTAATGATTCCAATAAGATTTCCTAAAGACCGAAAATAAGTCCGAGACTAAATAGTAAAAAGTAAAGTAATTGCCTAATTTTTCAGGCGGGCTTTACGTCCACCTACCAATTAGGTGTCGTGGATGGAGCCGACTAGCAAACATACTTTACTGTAAATATCTTTTATTAACTACTAAATAAAATCCAAGGCCTAAGACCGGGAATCGAACTTAGTACCATAATACATATTAGCTTTACAGGTCTCGCCTCTAACCGCTCGGCTACCGTGGCGCCTGAGCTAAATATTAATAATGATTTAAATTTAATTTCAACTTCTCATAGATAGTATTAGACATGTTTCTGTAATTAGAGATCGCTTGGGGGATGCCATCACCTCTATGAGAGAGACTTCCAAAAGTGTCTTTTCATCGATTTTTCATGGTTGTTTCAAAATAAATATTCAAAAAATATTGTAGATCTAGATGAGTATAATAAAAAATCATCAGCAAATCAATACATCCGATAGAGCTTCTTGTGGTTCTTTGTTTTTAAGCTGTAGCGTTCACACTATTTTTATAAAAAAATTCTAAAATTAATTTTACGAATTTTCTAAAAACCTCCTGTTCGGATTCAGAAACGGATATTTCGAGTGTAAACTCGATATACAAAATTTGGATAGGTCACAATATTTTCCTAAATTAGCAATTAGAAATTAAAACTGTTTCTTCTATAAATGTGTTGAATCATCGTAGTAGAAACAAAGATTTAGTTTGAGATTTGTATTACAACAATTTAGCACATTATGTCAAGCAGTAATCCGACCTTCTGGGTGTGTTGCTTTAGCGCTTGTTGAACCTTCTCTACTGCCATTTGTCTAGTAAGCACACCTTCAGTACTGGAATAAGCTGCAGCTTGCCAAGCTACTCCTAGTTTAGCTATTTCCCTTCCTGACATTCCATCTGTGAGACGAGCCATTTCTGTGCAGAACTGACCAAAATCAAAATTCTCTACTTTTAAACGTCTAAAACAAAAAGAATTAAAAAATATGTAAAGAAAAATAAACCTAAAATTACAATTTGCAACAAATCCTAGAAGCCTCTAGAACTTACGGTCCGGCACTACTGAATACAATGAATGAATACTTGAGGCTATTAAGAGTCCTCATTACTTCTCTGCCTTCGTCGTAAATAAGTAATATAATACAATGCATAATTCTTACAGCAGAATTAAAATAACTGTTTGAATAGTAATTTAATGAGCAAACATAGTCTTGAAGCTGGCAGAACACTAAAAATAGGCTATGAACGTCATTGACTTTAGATGTTGACGCACATTAGATTTAAAATATATATATTTGTTTATAGGAAAATAGGGAAATCTTGGTTTCTACAAAAATTTACATAGGGTGAACTAGGGGGAAAACAATTAGTTATAATGATAATTCACTACAATGAGTATTGGAGCAGAGCTGCATAGATCTTATCATGAGCGATAAGAGCCTCCACTCACTGATAAATTAGAAAAGTACCTTACCTAAAATAAATAAAATAATAACCTGATATTACTAATTTTTAATAATTATTAAAAATAAAACAATAAATAGCTCACCTGTGACCTTGTGAAGCTGGTTCGAGGACAAATTTGTCAAAATACAACCTAAGTAGACGTTCTCTCTCATCTAGGCCAGGAAGCGTGAATTCGACCATTTCATCTAACCTATCATTCACTGCCCAATCAAATTGTTCGGGAGTATTACTTGCCAACACTAACATAAAACGATTGCTCTGTTCGCCAGTTCTATACAAAAACGCATTAAGAGTTGCCCGTAGGTTTTCAGATATTGTCTCTGAACTACGTTTTCTTAGGAAAGCATCTGCTTCATCTATAAATAATAATAGTCCTTTACGAGATGTTCCAGCCCAATCAAATACTTTATGCATTGCGGTGACAGCGTCAGGTCCTAAAGGCGAGATGTCACCACCAGTTAATATGGCATAATCCAACCCTGAATGGTTAGCCAGTTTCTAAAACAAGAAATTTTTCAAACGTGTTATGTTAGATTTACCTTTTTCAATCAAAATAAAATGAATATATAAAACATAATAAAAATTATTATTGTCATTTTTAAACAATTATGTGTAGGCATATGTACTTTTGAGAAATTAACCTTTTTTTAAAAAAAATCGCAGGTGGTATGAATCTGCAGGTAAAGGTATAGAAGGTTAAACTAAATATTTCTGTCAGCCGTCACTTAGAGCGAACTGTTGGCTCTATGGGTACTCATCTGATTAAAAAGTAACTTTTAATACAACACGTACCCTTCAATCAGGTAGTGAAAAGATGAATGATTTCTACCTCAAGGGAAAAGTAAAACTGCTTGAGAGTCTCTCAGAAGTAAAGAAGAAGAAGATGAAAACACCTACCTAATTTTGATCTGATCCACAACCTGATCTGCTAAATTTTACATTAATTATGTAAAAATTTGATCATTGGAACTTAGTTTTACCAAAGACAGAAAGAAAGGAGTGTAGCACCTTTCTAAAAGAGAGAATTATATGCAAATATCTTATATATCCTGAACCTAAATATTATATAATGTTTTGTAAATATTTACAAAATTGCATTAAAATAGTTTATAAATAAAAAATACAGATTTATGAACATTAATAAAAATGTTTTGAAATAAAATTTAATGAATTTGTATTTTTCAATTATATTCAGTCATTAATTTTATAAAGACCGACTTTCCGAATTGTGCGATAAATCTTAAGCACACATTACAGAGAGTGCAATAGGCAGGAATAATGGCATTATAGGTCAGCGTTCGTATTGTATTAGTAAAAAAAAGTAAAAAAATTGCCAAAAATTTTCAATCTAATATTCCAATTAAAATTTCAACAGTTTTTGTTAAAATTTTACAATCTAATTGTTGCAGTAACATCGAATCGATTTCTCAACTTATTTTTTCGAACATCATTGCTGAAATTCCACTTTCAATCTAATTTGACCGCAAATGAAATAATTAACTTTTCATTTATGGTCAGATATTCATCGCATATTTTTAACCACTGTTAAATACAGCAGAAGAGGTATCTAACACAATGAAAAAATACCAACTATCTGTTACAAACAATAATTTTTTTACACTTCATATAGGATTTTTGACAATAGTTTATTATTATTATTTTTTTAAAACTTTGATGCTTTTGCGACTCATCAAAAATTAAACGCGAGCCAACATTGCATTTTAAATCAAAGATTGAAATACTCTGGTATAGATGTACTGTACCTTAGCAAACATAGTCTTTCCTGTTCCAGGTGGTCCATACATGAGGATGTTACGATACATGCCTCTGTTTTGTTTCGTATTCTTGGTCGCGATAGCAACATCTCTGCAGGAAAATAAACAAATAATTAAAGTACACAAAATGGCAGATTCGGTTTGAAATCATAAATATCCATTAAATAAAATCACTGACCTAAGTCTTTCTTCTAATTTAGGTTCTAGAACAACTCCAGCAAGCGCATCTGTTGGCTGACTTCTTAATTTTTTAAAAGTCTTTATAGGATTTTTAAGGGATTCAATAACAGAGAACCTCGAAGTTTCTCGTACCAATGCTGGTTTTCCTGAAAAAAATAGTTTCAAGTTAAAGAGGCTGCTTTCTTTACAGTTTGAAGAAGCTTTTCTAAGTCTAATTGTAGCTTTGTATTTTTTTTTTAATTTGAGGATTAAATATTTCATTTTATTTAAAACTACAAAAAAAAATCAACACAAACAAAATATTTGCAGTTTTTTTACCTAATCTTGACTCGACAAAACGAGCGCCGAGAGCTGTAACGTTACGCGCGGAATATACACCCAGTGCCAATAAAGATAGACCACCTACAGCTGTTACCGTTTTATTCCAATCAGTTAATAGGGTGTGTATACCAGTACCAATAACAGATCCTGCAGTCCTGTTAAATTAGAAAGTTTTACAATGTGAAAAATATTTTAAGATAGATAGATTAGATAGAAATAGAAATAGAAAAGAAATTTATTATTCTGGGACAATTGTCCCCTAAGAATAAATACAGGCACAAATAGAGGCCTTAACAGTTTGGCCTGTGATTAAACAGAAATTAAATAAATAAGAATTTACAACAAGTGAAAATGAAAGTAAAAATAAAATAATAAAACAGCAGAAATTAAGGAAATAAATTAAAACAATTAGAATTTCGGAGGAAGCTGAATAGAAAGGAGATAATTGAATAGACGGGATTTAAAGATGGATAGGGTAGGAGCATGGCGGACAGATGAAGGCAAGGAGTTCCAGAGAGTGGTAGCACGTATTAGGAAGGACTTGGTCAAAGGATGAGGTACGGTGAGAGGGAATATAGAGATCAGATGAGCGAGATCTAGTTTTACGGGAATGGATGGAGGATTTAAACTTAAGGAGTTGAAAAAAATAGAAAGGCCTTTGAGACTGGATGACTTGAAAAAGGAAAGAAGCCAAAAAAATATTGGCGGCGATAGACAGGAAAAAGCCACTTCAACTCATCGTAGCAGTGCGAAATGCGAGAGTCTCTGGAAATGCTGAAAATAAATCTTATGAAGCAGTTCATGAGGCGCTTAAGCTTAGCTTCAATATCACCAGAAAGACCGCCATACACTAAACAACCATAGTCGAAATGGGGGAATATAAGAGAGGAAACTAGGAGTTGCCGGGTCTTAATTGGAAAAAGGTGACGGGAACTATTAAACTGCTTAAGGATATGGATGGAACGACGAGAGATTTGGGAAACATGGTTTTTCCAGGATAGGTTTTGATCGAAAGTGATACCAAGGTTTTTCACAGAGGAACAATATTTTATTGGGGTATTGTAAAGGAAAAGATTAGGAAGAGGAGCCAATGATTTAAGGAGTGGGTTGGAGCCAATAACAATAGCTTTGGTCTTTTCTACATTCAGGGTAAGCTTATTGTTCGTGGCCCATGCTGAGATATTATTGAGGTCTTCTTGAAGTTTAAATACAGCTTCAAACAAATCCGACGGGGAAAAGGATAGGTAAATCTGAAAATCATCAGCATAGAGGTGATACTGGGAATGAGAGATGGAAAGAGGAAGGTCATTGATGTAAATTGAGAAGAGGGTGGGAGATAGGGAAGAACCTTGAGGTACACCGCGTGACAAAGGAAGAAGTGAAGAAGGATTACTATCGGGAGTGACAACGAATTGGGAACAAATAGACAAACTTTATTATAAAATAATAACAAATAATTACAAAGAGCAAGTATAAATGTAAATTTACATTTTAACCTTCATAACAGTTTAGACGCATATAAAGCGGCAAGGATAAAAAATTCAAGGAAAAATATAAAAAAAAATTGCAGTTAGAGGAGAAAGTTAGAAAAGGATACGTTACATTCTCTTGTGTCTGTAGAGAATGGAAGGATCGTAGGAGACTAAACGCGGTAGTGGGGTTAGGACGACAATCTAGAGTGGAAAGGAGTTTCAGCAGTCTGTTTTAAATAATTTTTTCTTTTTCTTTTCCCACATAAACAGAAGTACACTGCGATACTACTGTTAATCCTACAATAAATTATTTATAAACAAGAAAAATTAGGAAATAAATAATATCGGTTTTTAAAACTACAAACCATCTACAAAAACTAAAAGAAACTCACTTAATTGACTCCAATACAGTAATCCTATTTTCAGAAGCCTTTAATCTTAACTGCTCTAAGAAGAGATCTTGATTTTCTCGATCAGCTTTTGCCTTGGCCATCATTTCTGCTTCAAGTTTTTTTGCTTCCAACTTAGCTCGCACTTCCATTTCGTGTTCTATAGTAGCTGTTTAAGTAAAATGTTCTATGTCATACATTGATATGCTGTACTAATTACTTTCTTTATTATAGTACTAAGTACTTTCTTAAAACTAAACAACTTTCAGCGAATTTATTTTTATTTGATAACTAATTTCTGAAAAATTTGAAATAAATAAAATATAAAACTTGGAACTAACTAATGAGTAAGGAATTTTCATGGTAATTCAAAATAGCAATAAAAAGCCAAAACTAGATAAAAAATATTTATCTATTTTTCTAATTATTTTTTGCTGTATACTTAGTGAAACAAGTAACAAAGATGGTAAAGCGACATTTGCAAGTACATAAAGATATAAACAATACATTCGTACATAACACTTAATGTTATAAATGTGTAGCGTGAATTATATTCGTATAATGATCACACACAAAAGTTTTCATACACGATCTATTTCCAAAAAAATGCGGTTATTAGGGGAAAATGGTTTAACGGAAAAAATTAATGTAGACTCTCTTTATTTAAATTAACAAAAAACCTTTTCTATTAACTTGAAATAGAAAAAATTTAAAGTTAATTAAAAAATAAAACCGAAAAATACCTCGCAAAAGTTTTCACACACTAAACTTACCCTTATTTAATGTGCGAGGTAAGCACATTTTATTTACAATTAAATATTTTTAATATTTGCTTTTGTCACTGAAAACAACTTCATCCCAAAATTTGTCATTCTTTGCCAAGTATAAATTTGCGAAGTCAAATTCTTTTCTTTTTATTCTCATTGCTAATGAATAGTTTTTTGCGGCATACCCTAGCATTGTATCCTGCATTCCGCAGAACCATCCTCACAGTTGCTGCACTATCATGTTTCATTCAGATCTAATCTCGGAACGTATTTTAGGGGCACTAATATGGGGATTTAGCTCAATTTTCCGTAATATGAGTTTTTCGCAACGGGAACTTAAAATTTTAGGCCGGCCACTTCTAGGTTTGTCATGAATTATTTTTGTATGTTTAAATTTCTGAATTATGGATTGCATTGTAGAAAACGGCACATTGGTAATTTCATTGATCTTCTTAGCTTTCATTTTTTTCCCAAAGTTTAATTATTAATTTTCTTATTTCGAGGGAGAAGTTTTTACCACGCGGGCTCATCTTTATTTGGACACCTTAAGTAAAGCAACTGAGAAAATATTTTTGCCATTATTTAGTTATTTTAACCTTTGTCTTTCATTAGATTAAGATTCAATAAAGATCTATTTGGTTAGAAAGGTCATACATTTAAAAATATTGACATAACATTGACCTGAATGAAAACTTTTGTGAGGTAAAATTGATATTTTTTTTTTATTATTATTATTAGCGCTTAAAATTTCAGTGAATGTATTTTTTCGAAATGGATTCTTTGTTGAGGTTACTTAAATTTTAGTAGGAAAAAATTAACATTTTCCTATCTTTAATAATTTCTAAATTATAGCCTCACCTTCAATTCTGCTAACCAGAGAGTATGACAACTTTTGTGAGTCACTGTATGTAGGTTAATTACCTATTAAAGCTAAATGGTGGCCTACCCAGAGGGTTGAAGCAATTAGAAATTTAACCCTGGGCCGTTGGCTTTAGCAGGTTGAATTAGAGTGTTCTGATCGAATGGAAAGTGTATTAAAACGGGAGGTTATTTGCTAGAATTTTAGGCTGTGGGATTGAGCTAAGTTGGATAGGAATAGAATATTTAGGTCGGAATAGGTTGAATAGAATCATGAAATAGAGCGTTTTCTAAGATTTTTTGTTCTGAGTTACTCACTTACGAGAACAAGAAATAAACAGCAGATATGCGTTTCAACTATATGTAAAATGATTGTAGTAAGCAACCCCTTAATCTCTTACAATAGAAAAAATCTGAGAATCTAAAAAAATGGCCTTTCAAACATAATTTGTTTGCAAATCATTAAAAGAAAATTATTACCTTTCCTCATCGCCTCCTGTTTCGCGACCGATTCTTCTTGCCTTCTTAAATTTTCCTCATTCATTCTCTGCTGCTGTACTAATTGCTCTTCGTACCTAAGAAAATATATATTGCAAATGATTTGTATGATTTACTGTAAATTAAACTCGAAGAGACTAATACACAAATAACGATTATTAGCTTTCTAGTGCAGGAACAAATTCAGGTGAATTAAATAGGTAACTCAGTCAGAGAAAATGAATACATACTAATATCCACAACTCTGAAATACATAACTGATGCTCTTTTTCACAGCGCATCGCGACGCAAAGAATCAATCTTTTTAAAACGACAGAGTAATCAGAGACCTCAATATTTTTTTGTAATATAAGAGAGGGGGGGAAAAAAACATATTTACCGTTTTCTCGCTAACTGGTCCTGATATTGGGCGCGATTTTGATGTTGTCTGGTTTCTTCCTGCAAAGTTTTTCTTCGTTCCTCACCATCAACCCTTTTCTGCTCCACTCTTGCAGATTCTATTGATGCTTCATACTCTTTGATTTTTGCTTGCATTTCTTGTTGTTTGGTCATTTCTTGCAATTTTGAAAGGTCCAGGGCTTCTTTAGCATGTTCTTTATGTTCAGACAAAAATTCAGGAAATTTAAGTTACTGCTATTATGGTTGAAAAAAAAAAAAAACTTCGCAATTAAAGCGTGATAATTAACTAGATTCAGCAATACAATTGATAATAATCAACCACATTAAAAATGTAGAGTTTTAACTTTAAAAAAAATAAATAAAAATCTGTTCCAGAATATAAAATGTCCACTTAGTCTTTGAGAATAGTAACAAAAAAAAAAAAACATGATGCAACATACCCTCAAATTACTTTCTCACAATGCAGTTAACAAATTTTCTTGATATACACCCGCAGATGGAAATGGCACGTGAGATTATGTTAATATTAAAAACAGAAACTCAACGTTTCGCCACTTCTTGAGAAACTACAAATGTTACTTGTTGCAGAACAAGTAGCAAAGGAAAAGAAGGACTTAGTATCAACACATCATCATTTAACATTCTAATGACAATCTGGAGCTTATAATTAAACCATGAATTCTCAAACAAAATAATTATTCCCACTTGAAATAGCATATATGTATATTAAAAGTTAGTTCGAGATATCACTCAACAAGATAGAGGGGTCTTATAAAAAAAAATTGTTAAATCTAATTCTCAAAGGAGTAAGTTTTAGAATAGGTGCTTTTCTGATTTTAAAGTCCAAATCATTATAGAAATTAGGTTTTTCTAAGTTTTAACAGGTTAACATTTTGTCAAAAAAAGCTTTCCTGAGGGTGAACTTTTGTATGTATGGCGAAAGCCAATGTCAACAAATCGTATACAAACTGTACTTTGTCAAATTGATACCTCATCTGATTAGTTCTAAAAGATAAAGTGCAAATAGTTGTAAAAAAAAAGGACCACGTGAAAAGTCAAAACCTTCAGATTTTGAATTAAAATGCTATTTATGGTGGAAAATATATACTTACTAGACCTTTCTAATTCCCTAGCTGCTTGTGCTGCACGTTCTAAAGCAGAAGAATCAAACCTGTACGCTTCCATTGCTTTTCTTGATTTATCAGACATTGATACCCTATCACCGCCTCCACCAGCTTCAGAAGGCGGAGGAGTAATAGCGCCGCTTCCTCCAGGAGATTCGGGTGTCAGATCATCTCCTGGTAGCGATGTATCATTTCTTCGAATTCCAAACAGCCAAGACATAGTAGTTTAATAGTATTCGCAACAACGAACAATTTTATCTCTAACCCACGACACACAGACCGGATTGTAACCTCCTCGATAAGACAAGCACGACACTATGACCAACAGAAATGTGGTATAAATACCAATATTTTCATAAATTATTTTATATAAAAAATATCTACTTTTTGATAAATTTGCATACATTTTATAGAATAGTCATGTGTCATTATTAGAGATTAGTCTCAATGGTAACGTGTAAATTCTAAAACGAACTTTAAATTCAATCTATTGAATAAAACCTCAAATTTACAGCTGATAGAAATCCAATCTACACGAATTTCAAAAGAATGATTGAAAGTGTTGGTCGCAAAAAAACACTCCAAATTTCACAATAATTGAAATTATTCATTTTAAAAAGTAAAATAGAAAACCTCTTGGACGTAGTAGTTAATTTTATTTATTAAAGGAAACATATTAGCAATAAACATATTATCTGCCTTTAATTAAAAAAAATTCCAAAGAAACAATGTTACTGACATTTAATTCTTTTTTTCTGTAAAAGATTTGGTGATAGGAGAACCTCTAAAGTAAAGTAAAAAGTAATCGCCTATTTTTTCAGGCGGGGCTTAACGTCCAACTACCATTTACTAGTTGTGGACGGAGGCGAATAGCAAACCAGGAGAACCTCTAAATGTTACATCAACCCTCTATATTGATAGGGCTCTAGGTACTAAAAAAATATATAAAACGACGGCAGCTGGAATTTAAAAAAAAAAAAAATGTAAAAAAAACGGCAAAGTACAATCGTCAGGCCGTATGAAGCGCGCGAAAGGGTCGCGTTTACTCCTAGCGATCGACATGTTCTTATAACCCCAACACAAATACAAGCGCCTAATTTTTTCCATATCTTGATCGGTTTTTTTAAAGGTTTCTTGTTATTTCTTGAAGAATATATAACACAAACCTGAAGATATACAAGTATACAAATACAAGATTAACATTTGAAATTAAACGTGTTTATTTATATTTATCTTCAGTTATTTCTGAGATGTTGTAGTGCTATAAATTTAGGATGAAATAATCGATTTTCTGTCGATGAATCGATTATTTAAAAACATTGAAAGCAAAAACGTACATGTGGTTACAAGTATTTTGTATTTATTTTAAAATTATATGGCTAGTCTTATCTTTATCGGAGGGAAGGTGCAGATAACGCAGACGTTTCGTTGCATGGTGAAATAGTAATATTTTGTTTAGCTGAGCGATTTCTTTTAATGAGTGTGTTTCATTTATCCGGTAAAATGATAATGAAAGGATACTTTTTGTTAATAAATTGTGCAAGACAGTAAGAAATAACTGCTCAAATACAGGTTTTGTGGCGCACTTTATTTTTAATTGTAGGAGAGGTAAACTAGACGAACATGATATTTTGGGGGGAGTATGAAGTTTTAGAAGGTGTTCAGAAGCGATCCAGCTTCATTAAAAAACTGCTAGTATACTTTCTTAGCATTGGCTGCCCGCTTTTATCTTTTGTTTTGCTGTGTACCTTTAATGTTTGGAATTTTAGCTACCATTATCCATTTGTAAACAATGATTTACTAAAGAAATGGAACAGGGAATTCGGTAGCTTTGTGAATGATTATTATCTGAAAATAAGTGAGCCTCAACTGTTTATCGGCATTATTGAAGAAAATAAAATTAATCAGTCTAAGCTTCCAGATCCACCGAAGCCTTCTAAAAGCGTTTGTAATTCTGTTAAACAAAATGAAAAATTTGACTGCTTTCCTAGAGGATCGGTATCAAAAGAAGCGTGTCTTCAAAGGGGTTGTTGTTATTCTACTTCATCTTCTAACGGCGTGCCTTACTGTTTCTTCCCACCAAGTTTTCATAGTTACTCTTATACTTCAATAAACAGAACTGCAAATATGGTCACAGCTGAAATGAAGCTGAATTATAATTTACCTTATCCTAACATTTCACCGGAACTTCTTCTCAGTGTACTTTTTGTCAGCGATGATGTAATTGTGATGGTAATTTGGATTAGATTATCTTTTACAAATCTTGAATTGAGCGTTCTCAAGAGATCAATGTAGATACCATATTATCATATTAATTTTTTTTTTTTTAGAATATACTGCCTAAAGAAAGCAAAAGTCTGCCGAAAATTTTAAATATTCATGAACAAAGCACTGGAGTTGTAACGAAGAATGTTCTCTATGATTTTATCATTGATTCAGCTTCGGATGGCTTCCAAATTGTCAGAAAAAACACTAATACATCTATGTAAGCATTATAATGTAAAAATAAAATTTTAGTTCCTCGATACTATGATTCTAAACTTATTAATAATTATTGTTTAAACTGAACAATTTTAAAATTCATGAATATTTTTGACATGGTTAACTTAATTTCCTGGGTCTTCTTACAGATCTTTGTCCTGTCATGGACAATGTTGACTGTAAAGAGAGAGAGGCCGGATGTTGACGCGATTTACATTTAAAAAAGACTAGGATTTTCATTTAAAAATTTGTCTTTTTTTGGTTATATTTAGAATTGACAGTCGGGATATTGGAGGTTTTATTTATTCAAAGCAGTTTATTCAGATGTCTTCTAAGCTTCCTTGTAAACACTTGTTTGGCCTGGGTGAAGGTAGAACGAACATGCCGCTAAGTACGAACTGGAATGTGAGAACACTTTGGAATCACGATATTATGCCAACAGATGACAAAAATGGATATGGGTTTTATCCTATGTATATGTGCTTGGAAGGCGGAGGATTCGCTCATATACCAGTTACTTAAACTGGTATTCTACTGGTGTGTACAAGATAATCTTTAAATAAATAAGAAACACTGATTTAATAATTTGACGGTATTAACGCTTAAAAAATATGCAACAGAATTATTTCAGATTGGTTAAATACTGTTTTTACATCAAATTCAATATTGATTGTAGATTTCGTACTTCAGCCGGATGCATTAACTTACCGCACTATTGGACCACCACTTGCAATAGCGTTTTCTCTTGGTCCTTCACCGCTTCAGGCAATACAACAGTCATGGAGACAAATGAATTTTAATACTATAATTCCACCTTTTTGGTCCCTTGGTTTTCATCTGTGCAGGTGATTATAAATAATAGATTTTCCCTTCTTTAAATGATTTTAATCCAATATTAATTTAACGACTAATAATTAATCTTATTTCATTCATAATAATGAATCATATAATTAACCATTTAATAATTAATTTAATGATTTAGAATCCAACATTTTTTTTGCCGTTAAAAAGAAGAAAAGAAATTTACCACTGTATTTCTTATTTCTGATGTATTATGGAATATTGTGCCCACTTAACTCTAAAATAGTGCTGCAAACCAAAATGTTCGAATTTCTGATTTTTCGGAAAATTATTTATTGAGATCGTTTGGGATCTGTTTCATTATTACATTATTAATTTCCAGATTTGGCTATAAATCAGTAGAGGACCTGGAAAATGTGTGGAATAGAACAAGAAGTGCCGGTATTCCATTTGTAAGCAGTAATTTATTGTTTAATTACGAATTATGAGTAGCGAAATGTTAATACTGATTACAGTTAACTACGAAATTTCTTGGACAGTACTTCCCATGTGATGCTATATGTTACTACATTGTAGACAGGCCAGTTGAGAACCAAGAATAAATTCTTTTTTTTAATGAATTTTGTGAAACTACTTTTCTTAACCCCTAAGGGATGGTGCAAAGTTTGAAAATTCGGGGAAACGCATGTGAAGAGCTGTTTTGAAACAAAAACTTTTCTTCTGATTTACAATAGTTCAATTAATTTTTCATGCTAGAAACATCTTTTAAGCAGTCGTTTTGATTATAGGATACACAATGGGTAGACATTGATTATATGGAAAATAGGAATGATTTTACTTTGGGATCTCCATTCAAAAATTTGGGAAAATTTGTGAACGTATTACACCAGGTATGTATAAAGTTTTCTCTAAGTGAGGCAATTATCAACTCATTTAACGTTTTCTACTCTTTTGTCTTTCTCTTTTATTTGTGTAATTTTTTAGAAGTAAAGAAGATCTCAATGTATCATCCCTTGGAGGTTTAGTAGATAGACCCTCTCATTACGAGGTCCGTGGTTTTATCCACTAATCGTTTTTGCGACAGCATTTTAAAGTTCTAATATTCAAACTAGGATTGGCAGCGGCAATCATGACCTCTTCATGACGCAGTCTGTACAGAAGCTCTTGGTTAATTACTTAATTCTCGCCTGTGAAGAAAACATAGTCCAGATACTCTTTAAAGTGCAAGTAGGAAAACCTCGCATGCTTTCAAGATTTTCTCACAAGTAATTTTTTTCGTTATCTCCTTTGGTCTGCAAGTGCCATATAAGGTGATATCGCACACTACGCGCAATGAAACCAATAATAGAGACTTTTCTCTCCTGTCGTAGTCTGTGCAGGGGCTATAATCTACTGAGAAACGCCTTTTGGAGGTGATTTCTGACATCGTGTTTTAAAATAGGCATAAAAGGTCAGATTAAGTCGACATGAATAATAAAAGTTACCTGAACAAAGGCAAATTAAATACAAAGAGTAAATCAACTCAGTAAGTTCATATTTTAAAATCATTGAGCCATGGGGCTTTGACCATTAATAAATGGTTACGTTGATATTCATCTATTGTAAACTTTTATAATCCTCATTGTTGTATTTTGTAACCTAAAGAAGTTCATCAGGTTCAACAAACAATAAGATGGGTCAATGAGCATCTTGTCTTTAATTTGGTAGTTGTACACATTTACTCAGAAATTATGCAATATTTTATTCGATTGATGTTGATACATATGTTAAATCTTTCAATGGTTCTTAGTTGAGAAGTAGAAAATGGTAAATTTCTTACAAATACTGTTTACAAGCTTGATAAATCAAGTGAAGGGTTTTAATGTCCATTAAGTACTAATTCTTCAACTAGTGTAAGATTTTAATATATTATTCATATTGCACCTAATCGAAGAGGATTTCTTCTAACCCAATGTTGAATTTTGATGGTTATTCTGGGCTATAACTAACTATGAGCGAATATACTCTTGCATAGCGAAACCCGATTAAACTCCACTTCAGAATTGGGCAAAAATTTAATCAATTAAAAAACAATTGAATTAAACCGAAATTTAATTTTAATCATGATTAAAATTAAAAAATTTAATCGGCCAAAATTAGTTGATTAAAATTAAATTCACTTTTAATTTAATCGGAATTTAATCAATTAAAATTTTTAATCATAACTAAAAATTAAGATTAAAATTAAAATTAAATAATCAGAATTTTAATTGATTGAATTAAATTCCAAATTTAGTTTTATCACTTTGGACGATTAAATTTTTTAATTTAATCAAAATTTGAGTGATTAAATTTTTAAAACCAAACATTGCCAATGGTTAAACCAGAATCGGACCAATGCATCTTTATTCCGACTAGCTGGTGCTTCTTCTCTATCAATATTATCACTTTTCCCAAACTTGGCACCTTCATTCTACCAGTCTGGTGTCTCATCTATACCATGTTGGTGACTCTCAAGACTTATAAATCATATTTAACCATGTTGGCGACTCATTTGACTTAGATAGGACCACCTTACACTCACATTTAACAATGTTTACCACTCACTAGACTTAGATAGGACCACCTTACACTCACATTTAACCATGTTGGCGACTCATTTGACTTAGATAGGACCACCTTACACTCACATCTAACAATGTTTACCACTCACTAGACTTAGATAGGACCACCTTATACTCACATTTAACCTATTTTTACCACTCACTAGACTTAGATAGGACCACCTTACACTCAAAAAAGCTGGTTTAATGTCATTCATGATTTTACCCGTACTATCAAATTAATACGCTTCGGTCATAAAAAGATCTGTTTGAAGTAATGGAGAAATCGTTCTCATAATGTGTTAAAAATTTAGGTTGATTCCAAGATTTTGAATTTATTTTTTATTTTTGTTTTCGTTAAAAGCAACTGTTTCAAAAATTTCTCCAGCAATGTCGGCTTGAAGAATTAACTTGATGGAAAATTATGAACCCTCATTGAATTAACTTGTAATAATAAAATATGTGTTTTATTTTGATAGGAGGGAATGCACTTCGTACCCATTCTAGACCCTGGTGTGAGTGGAAGCGAACCCAAAGGTACCTATCCCCCCTACGATCGAGGGATCGAAATGGACATCTTCGTTAAGGATTCTAATGGGAAAAAACCTATTATAGGGAAGGTAAGTGAAAAAAATAAATAATTCTAGAATTGGCTGTAATAATCACTTATATTGATTGTTATTTGTCCGCATTATTGATTGTTCCACAATATTTGCTCTATAATGAATAAGTTACTTACTGATTCATTGCAATGTTTTTAAATGAACTTTTTCGTATCATAGTTTTAATTTCATAGGTCTGGAACAAAAATTCCACAGTATTTCCGGATTTTACTAATCCTAAAATTGTTCCTTATTGGATTGAGATGCTAAAATCTTTTCACAAAGTTCTTTCATTTGATGGGCTGTGGCTTGTAAGTATTAATCTTATGTATTTAATGTAGATAAAAGTTAACGAACAAGACAAACTACAGTTCAATGTTTGACTAAAACTTTTTTTTCCGTGAAGAGGCCAATTGAACGGAATGTCGGTTAAAGGAACGTTTTTATTTTGTTTCTTTGGGCTAAAATGTGTGCACCAACCCTCTTGCGTAGGACCCTTCAGTCAAGATGTTCTTTCGTTGGTACCTTGATTATTAGAAGAGAAAATGTACATATCTTTTTTTGTCATTTGCCGTAATATGTCAACGCTAAAAAAAAGTATAGCTCAGAAAATAAATTAATCGATGTCGCAGAAAAAGCTGAAGTGTAACTTAATTTAAAAGCTTAAAAAATAATTCATCCCAGTATCGTCCCCAAAACCTTTCTCTTTCCAAATTTATGGTATATTTGCGACTCTAAATAGCCAAATAAGCAGTAAAATGGCACAAAATTCGAAAATAGTAGTTAAAATTGATTCATTGACAAGAATGTAATAAAAATTCTTTAGGATTACGGTAGTAATACATTTATTTAATTCTTTTTAATTAAAAAAAAAAAATTACACCAAAGAAGTAATATGTCCGAAAAAATTGCTTTCGGTTTTTTATTTACAATTCTTATAAATAGTGGACCTTTTATTCTTAAAGGCGCTATAAATAAGAAACGTTTAATATATTTAAGTACATTTGGTTTAAAAGGGGTTTACAAAAAATACTCATACATTAAATTAAAGAATATTGGAAAATTGAATAAGTAATTTGATTCTTAGCAATAATTTTATTTTATTTGAATATTTTTTAATCATTAAATGAATGATCTAGGACATGAATGAACCTTCTAATTTTGTCAATGGGAGTATAAAGGGTTGTCCCAGCAATAGTTTTGAACAGCCTCCTTATGTACCTGCCGTTGATGGAGATTCGTTAAATTATCACACTCTTTGTATGTCTGCCAAACATTACGGAGGGCGACATTATGATGTACACAACATATATGGTACCGTTGAGGCAGGAGTTACTAGCTTGTAAGTTTCTGAACACTTATTAATCCTCAGCTTTTAAGATATAAACAAGGGCTCTGCACCAATAGGTTCGTTTTTTGATTTCGAATCATTTAGAAATCTCAAAAAGTAACAAAAAAGTTGAAACAAATTCTAAAGTATTCAATTATTTACTTTTTTTTAATTTTAGGCGCGTCAGTATCTAATGTTATTGGCGCCCGGAGCTTTTTTCAGTGCACTGCCGGCCTCAGGACAATGTTCTCTCATTACAGACTACTCTGTCCACCACCGTTCAGTGAGCTGCAAGAAGCTCCTAAGAAGAGAAAATCTAAGGGCCAGAAGCTGGATTCGAACCCGGGATCTTCCCGCGTGGAAATCTAGTACGCTAATCTTAGTGCTAATAATCTCTTACCTCTTTTCTTTTTATCATGCGGGAATAGTCTACTTGACTAATTTTTCGCTTTAGGTTGCGAAATTTTCTTTTTGATCGAGCGGCAACCTACATTGTGAATTATATGATTTAATTCTTTAGTGTTCTGTCTCAAATTCGAGGTAAGAGACCGTTTGTAATTTCTCGATCATCTACTCTAACTATTGGAAATTATGCGGGCCATTGGACTGGAGATGTTGCTTCCACTTGGGATGACATGGCTCAGTCAGTTAAAGGTAATTATCTTTCATAAATTTATCGTTAATTCTTCCCTAATTGTTTGTTTTTATAATTAATTAAGGTTTCGATAAAAAACTAAATATCTTCTGTATTTACACTAAAACGGTGACTGCAAGTGAAGTTCTTTCATTCTAAATTTGTTTCTAATTATTACATTTCAGATATAATCCAGATGTCTATGTATGGAGTTAATCTAGTTGGTGCTGATATTTGTGGCTTTAATGGTAACACAACCGTTAGTATGTGTAAACGATGGCATCAGCTTGGCGCATTTTATCCTTTTTCTAGGAACCATAATTCTGACGACTCTATTGTTAGTATTTCTTATTGATTTTTAATTAAACGCCCTTCAGTTTTAACCGGCTAACTTCATTTCTTTGTGATTTATTTAATAAAAACTATTAATTACCAATAAAGCAAACATGTGTCTGTCTATAGGATCAAGATCCAGTTTCGCTCGGCATTGTTTCTTCAACAAAGAAAGTACTTTTGTTACGTTATTCTCTTCTTCCTTATTTATACACATTATTCTGGCAATCTAAGAATAATAGTCTTCCTGTCATAAGACCCTTATTTTATCTGTGAGTACTTTGTTTTTTGTTTCGTTTAAAGCATAATATTTTTAATAAATGGGAAAGAGAATGAAATTGTTAGTAAATGCATAAGTTAAAAGTGCATCAGTATAGTCTCAGTTTAAAAGACTTATCAGTAGCAAAGATAATAGATTTGTCCGACACTGTTGAATCTATTAACTAATCGAGCAATCGTGTTACAATATTATAATTATTAAAACACAAGTCACTCAGCCACCACCCAAATATTTGTAGAACCACTATAATTCGAAGCGCTTCCTTGAAACTCCCCAGAAAAAATCAAGTTTCCAACAATATAAAAAATTTAATTGTAACGTAGACTATATAAGTTATTTAGGGAATTCCAATTCTAAGGCAAGATTAAATGGCTTAATTTACGTACATCTATTATAGGAACATGTATCAATCTGTTTTCTACATTCAAAAAATAATTATCTTTATTAAAAATTAGGCATAAATCCAAATAACAGATTCAGTGGGGGTTTACCACTCAGCCTGTACTATCGATAGCAGGCTTATCTAGTGCCCTGTGGTAGAAGTGTCCCTTTGTTCTGTCTATTTGTTCAGATTTAAGAATCTGAAGAGATGCCCCTAGGTCGCTTGAAGATACAAGTTTTTTTTTGTTTATAGTGCCACAGTCTCATACATAAACGCCTTTCCCAGTGAATAGAAAATATGCAATATTTGTATTCCTTTATCTTCTTCTTTCTGTAAAACCCTTACCGGCCATCTGTTAGCAGGCTTAAACAATGCATATCTTTTCGGATTGCAGTGGTCTGTCAAGAGGCCTACTACGATCGTTCGAATCTTTTTCTAGACTTGAAGTAATCCGTAATAAACTTTCGCGTAACGCTCTTTTTCACTTTGCTCTGGCCTGAGGTTTTTGCTGTTCCTATGACCCTTTGTGCATTCACGCTATTTTGATTGCACTAGTGTGAAATTTGTATTATGAAGCAAATGGCTCGAATTACTGATGCGACCACAGTAATACTTCCACAGGCATTAATGCCTTCTCATCAGTCCATATATTGCTTGAATTAACTTCGAACAACAAGTAGAGCCCTTCGGATATCTGAAAAAAATCAATTTGCCCAAAATCAAGACCATATGTTTTGCAGCTACCTTTATCTGAAAGACTAGTCAGAATTCCTAACTTATCTCTCATAAGCGTAATTATTAATGGCTATCAATTATTAATGTTATATTTTAAAGAGATTAGGTTGTAATGGAAAAATATTTAAAGAAGAAATCTTACTTGAAATGATTATGTAGTACTTTAAATGTAAGGATAATTAAAAAATTAATTCATTTTTATACCAAACCAAAACGCTTTAAAAAAAATTCATTGTTTGCTCCTGTATGGAAGCAATGCTGTATGTTCAGTTGTTAGCTATGGTTAGCACCATTTGCAAAGGTAGCATGTCTGTTTAACAATATTATTTAACACAAAACAAATTTTTCTAAACACAGCGTAATAAATCTCATGCAATGATTGAACAATTAAAATTACAAATTAAATTATTTTTTTCATTTTGCTGTGGCTAATTTTTTTTACTAATATCCCAACAGAATCGTGTCATAGTAAAATAATAATATTTGTGATAAAAATAAAGTCTTAAAACTTAACTAACTTTGTACATAATTTTTGTAAATTCAATGGTAGTTATAAATCTATTATAAAATGCGAGGCTTTGCTCAGAAATATTTATGGACTACGTTGAACCTCGAATGTTCAGTACAAGCAGGAAACTGTTTTCCTAAGCTCTATTTTGGACACGTTTTAATGTTACCTAATTTCCGGTAATTATTTATTTTTATTAGTTTTCCAGAAGATGAGGCTTCATACACTATCAACTCCCAGTTTATGTGGGGTGATGGGTTGCTTATTTGTCCAGTGTTGCAAGAGGTAATTGTATTTTAATAATGTATGTACATATTAGTGAAATAAATATAAACGCCAATTCATTTCAGGGTCTCACTTATGTGAAAACATATTTGGGAAATTCTATATGGTATGACATTTACACAAATGAAAAAATAATTGGCAATTCAAGTCAGACTTACGCTCTGGCAGCACCTGAAGATACGATTCCCGTTCTGCTAAGAGCTGGTACAGTAATGATCATGCAAGAACCAGCAGTTACTACCACGTTGACGTGAGTATTAATGGACAATAATTTTTGGGTATACGATTAATGGTTTTTAAAGTATCGTTTATATTCAGTTAATGAAATAGATTTTGAAACATTTAGCTATTTCCTTTACATTTTACAGGCGAAAAAATCCTTTCTTTCTTAAAGTAGCCTTAAATGAAAGTAATGAAGCTACGGGTATGTTATTTTGGGATGATGGCGAATCAATAGGTTAGAATTATATATACATTATATACTTTATGAATCGTATATCATACTATAGTATATTACAGACATTACATATGCATTATACCTTATATACATTTAGTTTTAAGAATGATTTGTGGAAATACTTCATTCACAGCCCTTAATTTTTAAACTAATGTTTGTAAAATACATTTCATTTGTTACAGCTGGAAAATATAGTACCATATATTTTGGTGTTGCAAACAATACCTTGATGAGCTGCAACGATATTAGTGACTACCAGTTTGGTCTGTTCATACACAGAATTGAAATATTTTCTCTGGATTCTGTGCAGAGTGTAACAATCAATCAAAAAACTTCTTCATTTAATTTCAATTCTACTAGTAAAGTAAGTGTTCAATGTTCCTTCTTAAAATAGATACAAAATTCTTCGTAATAAATATATATAAAGTTTACAAAAAAAGATAAGAACAGGAACAATTTTTCAAAGTGCCGGTTTTTTTTAAATAGTTTTTTTACTTTCTTTTGCCATCTTTGATGGTAAATTCCATTCTCTTTTTACATTCCAGCTCCAGTTCAACTTGAGTTTCTTGTCAAGATCTTCCATATAACAAATTAATGTTTGTGGTTCCGAAATTTGAATTATTAGCTCTTTATCATTTAAACTTTCTGATAAGTGATACGAAGTGTCTTAGTAAAGATCCAATCTTTTAAGAATTATTGGATGGATCATAATTACTATTTTCCTTAAAAGCGTTTATTTCCTTTTTATTCTATTAAACAATGCCAGCTTTTGATTCAGTTCCACAGCTGACGGTTAGTATCCTCAGACTTTTACTGCTAATCAGATGTATCTATGCATTTTCCAAGGATCCTTTAATTCTACGCCACAATTTCTACGCAGTTGAGGAATTAATGATTAATGATTACCCAACATGTCCCAGCCACTCGAGAACCCTAATTTTAATACGGTTAATAATTCTTTGAATTGTTCCGTTAATTTCTTGGACAACTTTGATTTTCCATTTAAGAAAATGTTATCATGAAATTGAAGTCTGCATAAAATAATTAATTTGATTAGGGACCTTTCTCTAAATAACCGGTTTTGGTGAACTGTCTTTTATGATCTCATTTTTTTCGTCAGTAGCATAAAACATTCTTTGAGAGATATTTTCTTTTAAATTGAAACTGAAAAAATTTTTAAATTTTTCGTATTTATCTTAGATTGTTGGAAATATTCTTTTTTTCTAGGAACTAATTTTGAAAGATTTGCAGTTACCGATGCAGACAAATTTTAATGTGACTTGGTATTGATCTTCAATAACATTTGTGAAATTTAAGTAATATAAAAAACAATGATTTGGCATTACTTAATTAAGATCAATAATGCAATTTTGAAATTTTGATTTTTAAACAACCTGTCAAATTGGTTTAAGACGCTTATTTCATGTTTAAGAATGTACATCTCTAGTTTCCTAAGCGAAATTACTTGTATTTAACTTTAACCTCCTATCAAATGAACATATTTTTATTATGTTAAACGAAGTTTTATATATACTTGTATGAAGAGAGGATATAAAGTGTAACTAAATAATTTTGTTAAGATATTTTTTAAATATATAAAAGCAATTATAATATTATTATTAAAAAATGTTTAATCTTTTATTTTAAATTTATTTAGTAAGTTAAATAAAATGTAGGTTTACATATCCACCAGTAATGTACTAACTCTCCGCTAAATAAGAGGATTTAAAAAGTTTCTCGGAAACGCAAAATTAAAAACATATTCCTAACAAATTAACTTAAAACCACCTTAAAATTTAAAAGTACTAAGAGCAATACTGATGTAAGAAAAGTGTACGGAAAATGAAGGAAACGAAAATTTGAGACTTTCAAGTTTATGTTAAAGACCATTTTAAGTGACCAACTCAAATATTTTAAATGAAACAAAGAGGACAGCTGGAGATGAGAATAAAATAACTTAATGACTGGTTCATAGGAGTTAAACAAAATTGACCCACTTTCAGGAAATAGCAAGTATCATGAAAATAAAATACATATCAGATATATGTATTAATTTGTCGTAATTATAAACACTGCAAAACATAAGTAATCCAAAAAAATGAATATAATTATAACAAAGAAAATAAAAAAGTATATTAGGAGACAAATGTTTGAGAAAATATTAAGAGACCTAATTATTATTTTTATAAAGAAAAGAAAAAAAAGTGTGTTAACTTCAAAGAATGAAAAACAGTTTATGCGCATTACGATAAATCCTTTTCAAATTGAGTTCATTTTATCTTTTCTTCTATATAAAAGATTTTAAAAAAGTACATTAATTCAATTTAAAAAAGATGTTCATGTAAAATTAGACATGATTCGATTTACAGCACGTGTTTTTTTTATATTTCTGACCGGTTTCAGATTTTCATCCAATATCAGAGACTGATCTACGCGTTTGGTGAAAAGTACAAAATTTTACTTCAATTGATAACGTTTCTGACACCAGCAACTCTTGAGTGAGTAAGGTATGTTGCTTGGTGTGTACATAATATAAAATACTTATATACATAAATACTTACTAAATTCACAAACAGGAAAACATTTTTATAAAAATATTAAAACAAAACTAATGAATATTAGTGGGAATTTAAAGTGTTCTGTATATTTTGTGTATAAGATTGTTAAGCAGCATATGAGCATAATTGTAGCATAAGCTTTACTTAATTTTATTAAAATGTTTTACTATTTAAGAACTTTAAAAGTATCTATCTAGCTCACTTAATCAGCAAGTGCAGAGTGTGGCAGAATAAGGGTAAGTTCGAATGTTTGCACCAAAGTCAACCTCTGATTATGTTTGAACTTACAAAACCTATAAGAAATATAAAGAATCATGTATTCTTATGACATAAAATCTACTAGGAGCACAGGGGGATTCAACCACATTTGAAAATATTTTCAATTCATATCACAGAATTAAAGATTTCAACTTAAAAACAGTTGTATTTGTTGAGTGACAGGAAGTCTGCAAATATGACAGTTGTACAAACTTGAAGAGCAATTGCTGCAGCAAGAGTGACCACATTTGAAAACTCTGTTTACTCTTCGTTCCAAACATATATTACAAGTTATACGTTCTTCTAATGACTTTACTTGCATATCCAAATAGCGGATGCGATCAATTGTTGGCCGCTGATCCCTCGGGATGTACTGAACTTCACTGCCATCTACAAATTTGAAGACAGTTAAACTTCTTAATTTTTTTAAATTTATTTAAAGATAATATTACGTATTAATCAAGAAGGAATTACACTAGCAAATTAAAAAAAAAAATCAACTTTTCAAACTTAATTCATACGACATTGATATAAAAATATTTTAGATTCGTTACCTCTAATATTTTATCAAAAAAAAGTAAGCAGTTTATTACGCTCTAACTTATAATTCAATAAGAAAAAAAGTATGTAATACTCTGCTTAAAAGGACCAACCTGGAGCAACTCTTTTTGAGATGATTTCACTACATGTGCAACACTTTCTGAGTCTTGCAGAGCAATCTATGCATACAATTTTATGACCACAAGGCTCTAATGTGCATATATCCTCATTCTCGGAACAGACGAAACATTCACCAGCTTCAGTCATCCGCAGACTTTCCCTAAGAAATCACCTAATTGTTAGAAATTTTTAAAACAAGTTAAAACTTTTACTTCATACTCTAGAAAAAGCTTTCATACATATATATAAATTTTACTCAGATTCAATGTATATTTGTTATATTTGTCGCCGAACGCGTTTCAACGCTCAATGTGGAATTCTTGCCCATCCTCGCGATGTTAAGGGTTTGAGTGGCATCTCTTATTAGCAAAGCGAAACCTGCAATGACCACCAACGTAGGCACATGCGACTCCTAACTAAGGTAAAGGGAGTTCTGTGGTGCGGAACCGTGCACAGAAAATAAAACGTTTACTTCGACGTCCAAATACTGAATGCGATTTTACCCAGTCAAGAAATTGCTTCTAACTTTTGGGATCTTTTTAGGGATGGAAAATATTTAACTTAAATTACAATTATTAAGGAGAGTGAGTAAATCTTTTATTACCTCTTTTCATAGAATATAATTAAGAGGTTTGTTTTCCAAAATATTGAAATTTGATAGGGGATGGATTAGCTATTCTAAAAAATTAAATACCGCGGACAAGATCTCCGATTTCTTAAGTTACAGAAGGAAAGAGAAGCTAGCTTTTCTTTATGCTTATAAAAAATTATTATAAATCAATGTACTGACCTACAACGGACACAAAAAAAGTTAGCTGTAATTCCTATTGGGTTAACACTAGCAGGTTCTTCTTCTGCATCAACTTCTTGGTTCGACACTATTTGAACTGCTTCTGGATTAAGTGTCCACACAATGTTATTCGCATATCTTACACGAAGATCTCCTTTATCTGTCACCTCTGTAACTTCACCTGGTAATTGCATCGACTAAAAAGCTAGGTGTAAATATTTTGCCAAACTCGAAAATTTAAATGAAAAATTAATTATACTAATCTCTTACTTCACTCATTTTAGGAGTGTACCCTCCATGTCCTTCTTGAATCATGCGAAGTACATTTAAGGGCACTTTCACTTTCACTACCTGCCCAACTTGAAAGCTATTAGCTTCTTCTCTTGCTTCTGTAGGGCCCATAACTGGCACTGAAACCAATAAGGGTGAACCTTTATTCATCAAAACCCTGGTTTCTTTATTGAAATTTATTATATTTAATTTAAATGTAACACAATTTAACAAATTTTAACAACAAATTTAATTTAAATTTAACACATTAGGAAGTTGAACCTATAAAATTGCACACATCCAAACCACAGATTTTAGAAATTTAAATTCTGTTTAAAATAAAAATGTATGAAAGCTGCTTACAACAAAATTTTAGGTCTACAAAGATTTTCGTCAACAAGGGTGTGTTCTGAATGAATGCTATGGGATAGGGACATTAACATCCCCGTAAAAGTGTCTTGCCCTGTCCAAGGAAAGTAAGGAAGTACATTTTTTGAATGCTCTAGGCAGTTTGAAAAAAAAAATAAAAGTTTTTAACGATACTAAATACTAAATGATTTCCAATTAGATTTCTACAGAACACAGTGCAGCATGACTTAAGTATGTACCACTTATCACTAACTCAAAATGTCCTTTACAATGCAATGATTGTACTTACTTATTCCTTTATTGTTTAAACAAAAATTCCTCACTCAAACTCACAGACTTAAGTTATTAGTAATATTCAGCTGATTAGTGACACATTCACGATACCCGAAAGTTCCAAAGCTGATTGTTTAGATTACAGAATCCGTATTTAGCAATTTAATTTTTGTATAATCAATTCAACATCAGTCAGTAGTGCAGCCACAAGAAAAGGTTAGTTTGCAGTGACGGTAAAAACAAAATTATTTTAACAATAAAAGTGACTAATATAACGATAATAGAAGTAGTTATTTGTACAAGTTTTACAGCTACAGATACAGTCTAAAAGAAACACTTATTTTAAGGAACCTCCGTCTGCTGGAATTACATAACATCACGAAATTATAACATATATTAAAATAATGAATACAAATTTTATTTAATATTTCTTAAAAAATAACAATTTTTTGGTTTTGCGGAAGAAACTTAACCACACACTCTATTTAAACTTTAAAAAAAAATATCCTAGCCTCTGTGTTACCAGGGGCCCCCTCGGAGTAAGAAGTCTTTCACAGTTAAATCGGGCTTCCAACCTTCTCAGAAGACATTCATGAATGTTGAATTAAATCTTTAGAATAGAACACAATTAGTCTTTTAATTTGGAGTCATTTTCAGAATATCTGAGTTGGGCTTTCCGAGAGAAAAAATGTACCGGAGTGTCGGCTTCCTTCTCTTCTTAGAACTCAGTTGTAAATGAAGAAGGGCTTGGATTTCTTTTGATCTGGGAATGTTCCGTGAGTATTATCAGGTATGGCTGTCTAAAATTCTTTATAATATTTATGAGAGCAATATGGGGAAGGGAGAGTTATTTCATTACGGGGGATGCTGCAGGTTTTCACCCGGCACTACTAGGGGCATAAAATCCAATCAAAGGTCGCAGAGAAGATTGCGCCTTTAAACAAATTAGATTTGGATTGCACTCAAAACAAAGGCTTGCTTAGCATTTCGTTTTTTATTTTCCTTCTTGATTATCACTTTCAAAAGGGTAAAAGGTTTTGTATGTTAAAAATCTAAGACTAACTGGCCATTGTCTACTTTACATTTACAGTTCATCCGTAGTTGGGGTTACTCGGATTCTAGTCGAATGTTCATTTTTTTTAGAACTTAGAATAAAGCCAATTAATTATGCATACCTTAGCATAATTTTTACTGCAATAAAGGTATATTGCTCATGCTTTTTTACTCTAAAATCTACATATACGCAATTATTGCCATTGCAACCAATGAGGCTATTAACGTGAAAAACGTGTACGGAGAAAATTTCCACTGGCGAAATCCAATTCAGTTTTGAATGGTTTAACTACCTAGGTGATCGCTATATTTAGGCCACCTCCTTTTCAATTTTTTTATATTTTTGAGTGTCTGTAGATGGAATATTTTGTTTTGTTTCAACGAGTAGTTTGTTAAAGGTCTTTGTATACAGGAAAGATTAAATCGTAGTTTGGTTCGACAGTGATGTACCTTAACAGGTAATTTATATATATTGTGAAGGCAAATTGATTGGCGGACAAACTTTTTGATTATGGATTTGAAAATTTCTTATATCGTAGCAGTAATTTTCTCCGACAATTAATCACCTTGTATTTTTCAAGTTTAGTGTACAGGCTCCAAATGAAGTCTGAGGATACAAGTAAGGAGTCCATTATTCAAGGTGATTGGTTTAAAGAGACGGGCTATTATGCACAATTTTTCGCGGCGTATTTTACTATTCAAGGCACCCATCTTAGAAAAATATTTTTTAAAGGTTTTTATGTCCTTAAATGACTTTTTTTAACAAGGTGGATTTTCATTGCACATAAAATGTAACAGGTACTTACTTACCTTACAAAAAAAAAAACTTGGGAACATTGTATAACTGTCACATGTAGTTTTAGATTTTAATGCGCACCACATCAAGAAATGTTTTCTTTGATTCAGTACTGGAATAAATTTACTTCTTAGTTATTTTATAATGATTTGAAGCAAATCATTAATGTTATTAAATTTGGTGATAGGAAGATTTTATTTTAAGTTTTCACCGAAAAACACGTTTTGAGTTCCCCTGGGTAACAATAGATAGTTTTAAAAAATAATCTGAAAATCGGAGAAAGTTTAAATTTGATGTTTTAATCATTCTAAATTCCAATAATTTTTTTTTAACTCTGATCACTCACTTAAATTTTATTAATTTTTAATGCCAACTTTGGATTTGCATTAATGGAGGCAACGCTTGAAAGCCCAGCTTGCATCAGTTGTCTAAGGATAATAAACACAGAATATCCCTTTTACAAATACTTAACTGTAATTAATTAAATTTAACATAACTAAATCACAACATAAATAGAAAATATCATTCTTACAAATATTTCACAATATGTTAGCTATTCTTTAAATAATTTGTTCCATTTGAACACTTAGCTCCTGAGCACGAAGAACGAAATTTACAAAAATGTTTCAGGAGCCATCTTTCTATTTGTATTTTCTTAATATTTAGGCAGTTTGCTTTAATTGCGAAAGTAAGTGAAGCATTTTCAAACAATATGTACTGGAACATTATCAAACTGTGATTTGTACAAAATAAATACATTCAGTCCATACATGTGATATTTAAAACTGTACCTACTTTTAAAAAATCAAACTGCCCTAAATATACATAACTGTGTAAACGATACAGTCAATTATTTAAAAGTTCCTGAAAGGAGGAACTTATCAGTCTATAACTCATCATGTTCTTCATCTTGATTTTCTTCAGCTTCTTCATCCGCTGGCAATTCATGATCACTTTCCTGAGATTCGTCCTCATCATCTTCCTCTTCTACCTATGTGGGTCAAATAATTCAATTCAAATAATCATTTCATTTCATCATTTCAAATAATTTAATTTTCATCCTCAAAGAGAATATCTCGAAACAGATCGTAACTACCAGTTTTCTACACTATTGCAAACTACAATAAGCTCTCACCTTCTCATCAGGAGAAATATTTAAAGTTTTTCTCAACAATGTTTCAACACTCTGGGCAAATTCTGCGGTGTCTTGAAGCATATATCCTGATCTAAGCGTAGCTGTAAAATAAAAATAATTTCCTGAGGTAACCGAATTAAGTTTTAAATTATTAATCATAAGTAAATTTTAACAGTTAGAACTAAATTACTGTGGAAGTAAGTGTGGTGCGAGATGGTAACATAAGTAAAGCCAAAATGATTAATCTACCTATGATGATGGATGTAAGACCGAAATTGGTCAGGAATACAATAAACATGCATGCAACGACGGATAAAATAAAAAAAGTGACCAAGTGATTGGGAAAAGTGATCCAAATATATACCTGGGTTGTAAATGTTATATCTGTATAAACATGGTCCTAAACCTAACCAC
Organism: Rhodnius prolixus; assembly: GCF_049639745.1. Taxonomy (NCBI): domain Eukaryota; kingdom Metazoa; phylum Arthropoda; class Insecta; order Hemiptera; family Reduviidae; genus Rhodnius; species Rhodnius prolixus. The sequence continues at coordinate 23,656,534 of NW_027411592.1, forward strand.
CTAAAATAAAACATAGCAGCCTTTTATGGTGGTTTTTCTATGGTGTAAAAATGATTCTGTATTGTTATTAATTAAAATTGATTGAGAAGTATTTATTAGAGAAACTGAGAAAAGTTAAATATGGTCTCGCAAAATTCTGTTCGATTATATGTTGAAAATTCATGGAGTGGATAATTAAAATCAATTTTATTAAAAATTGAAATTAAATCAATTCGGCGATTAAAATTAAAGTTGAATTAAACTCTCAGATTTAATCATAACTGTTCAAATTGGATTAAATCAGTTTGAAAAACGATTTAATATAATCTTTAGTTTATTAAAGTCTGAAAATTAAAAAAAAAAATCGATTAAAAAATTTAATTATTAATTTTAAGCAGTAAGTCCATAAAATTTAATGCTACTTTTTTTTTCGAAAAAGGTAAAGAATTACAAGAAACTATTAAGTCGATGAAGGATCACCTCCAGATTTACGGCCATTCGCATTAAGATCGACATTTTGTTAGATAGTTAATAACGATTATTAAATGTTAGGAAGAGGAAATCACACGCAATTACAAAAAAACAAATCGAGTCAAATATTCACTACATTGAATTTATGAATTAATCATGTCAGACGAGAAAAATATATGCAGTTGTTTACCAGTTCTGAACATGAGGAGAGAAATTGTTTTTGCTTCTTCATCATCTGGATCTGATTGGACCCTATTTAGAAGATGCCTGATAAGTGGATGTCTGGGATTGATTTCCAACATTTTTTTCTGATTCAGATAGTAACTCCTTTCTACACCATCACTCTTTTGATGTGCATTTGATATTGCTAAACGTTCCATATTTCCACTCCAACCAAACATTGATGCTACTAATGCGCACGGAGAATCGGTTAATCGTGAAGACACAGCTGCTTTAGAAATCTGAAAAATTCATGAAATTAATTCATTAATTATCCTTACAATACTTTTAATTCCAAATTTATACTTATATTTAAAACTTTAAAAATTCAGTATCAAAGTAATTTACAAGCAAACTCACACTTTTTATGAAGTAAAATAATTTACTAAAAATGGTTTTTATATTGTGCGTAAAAAGCTGTTTTTTAAATTAATTTACACTAGGAAAGAAATTAATATTTACTAATGTACCTTATCTTTAAGTGTCTTCTCTTGGAGCCAATTAATAAGGGGCTCAAATCTTTCTTTGGCCGCTTCTAGTTTGGCTTTGTCTTCCTGAAGAGTAAGACCTTCTTTGGCTACATTTTGGAATTTCTTACCCTCAAATTCTGGCAAAGCTGATAATGTATATTCATCAACAGCTTCCACTAAATAGAGAACTTCATAACCCTTTTTGAGCAACCTTTCTACAAAAGGAGATTTTTCGACCTAAGAAACAAATACAAAAATATACACCATTGTAATTAAAACAAAAATAGCAATATATTTTGCACAAAACGTTTGGTTAATATTAACAGAAAAATAATAATTTTATTATTAATAATAAATAAGGAGTTGCTTCTGATTTACTTGTAATGCAATATTCATAAAAAATACTAGCTTTTGCTGGACATTTCTAATATTGCTTACATTCTCATATTAACACTTGAGAAATAATGAAAACGCAACAATAAATAACAGTAACAACAGTAAAAACATATAAAAACAGTAACACCTCCTTTAGCGATGTCTTTACATTTTATATATATTCCACTATTTGTCACTCATAATATTTTCTTTTTAAAAAATGAATTCTTATTGGTACTCATCAGCATGTCCAGCAAAAGCTAGTATTTTATATAAATATTGCATTACATATAAATTATAAGTAACTCCTTAAATGAGTCTTATAAATTTTTGCTAACCCTAGTATTCAACGTCATTCAGCACAAAAGCTAAAACAATTGTTAAATCGTTATTTCAAAACGAAAAATAAGTAGGAAAAAAATTATGTAAGGAGATGACAAATTACTGAAATCTTAGATCAGATATACTGTAGAAAATGCTTGGTATAAAATTTCGGTAACCGTATTTGGTGTTGTGCGATAATATTTAGGATAAGTCCTAACGAGACAAGGCAGATATGGAGTCGAATAAGAAAATATTTTTAGGGATAAAAAAATCTTACTTCAGCTCTTGAGGAACCAGCCACATAGTAAATGTGTTCCTGTTTAGCCTTCATTCTCGAAACGTATTCAGCCAAAGAAGTAAACCCTTCTCCATATGAAGAATGGAATCTAAGGAGCTTGGCCAATCTGGTTCTATTTGCAGGATCTTCAATTATACCTAGTTTTATGCTAAAAAATAATTTGAACTTTACTTGTTTTGCAAATTAATTTTTTTGTCTACTTAATAGATTAGTCTATTTTAATATATGTAATATGTCGTATTATAGTAACTAAATTGCAAAATACGCACTTTGTTGAGTATTCTTTCCAAAATTTTTCCATGTCTTCTTTATTGAGTTTTTTAAACATATCGAGAGCTTTTCTTACTAATTTCTTCTTAATGACTTTAAGAAGTTTATGTTGCTGCAAAGTCTCTCGGGATACATTGAGAGGAAGATCGTCTGAATCTACAACTCCACGCAAAAATGCCAAGTACTTAGGTAGTAGGTCAGTAAATTCATCTGTTATGAATACCCTTCGAACATAAAGCTAAAAAAAGAAAAAGAAAAAAGTGAACAAAATATTTAAAACTTCTAAAAAGATAATTACAAAGTATTATTAGATTCTAAAAAATATATATCCCTAAAATCATTAAAACTAAACGTGTTTTCTTACAATGAAGGCAATAGCATGGAAAAATTGATAAAAAAAAAAAAAAAAAAACGTAAGGCACCAAAGTGCTTGCGATTGTAAAAATAAAATCGATAATAATAAGTAGGGAAGTCCCGGGTTCGAATCCAGCTGCTGACCCTTAGATTTTTTCTTCCTAAAAGCTTCTTACAGCTCACTGTCCAGTGATAGACAGTGTTGTCTGTAACGTGAGAACACTGTCCGGTGGCTGGCAGTTCACTAAAAAAAAGCTACGGGTGCTAATAACCTTAGATGTTGACGCGATCAAGTAAATATAATAATAATAATAAAAAGTATATTGATAATTATTCTAATAATCTAATAAAATTTTAATGAATAATTCTAATAAATTCGTTACAATAATTTCATTGTTTTACAATTTGGAAGAGAGTAAAGAAACATATTCAAACAAAGAGGGTATACAAGTAAATTAAATCACTACTTTAATAATTAAAGTAATGACAGAATATGCTACTTAAGAGTTTTTATCTATAAGTTCCAATAATATTCAAACAATTGCAGATGTTTTAACCATAAATTATTAAAACGTGTACCTTTATATTATCGGATATTGTGCCGTATCGGTTGAATGAATCTGAAGGTTGTGTCTCAGGTACAAAAAGTAAGGATTTGAAGGATACTTCTCCCTCAGCTACAAAATGGACATGCGCTAATGGTGCACTTTTATCTTTAGTCAATGATTTATAAAATTCACTATATTCTTCTTTCTCCACTTCTCCTGGCCTGAAAATTAAAAAAAATAACTAAGTAATAGTTACAATAATTAATTACATAAGTAAGGATTTCACTAGTTTTAGTTTTTCGAAGTTTTAACAATATTAAATGAACTTCTAACTTTTGTTCAATTTTGTATACATTATAAAAAAAATTGTTTTACTGTTAGGCCCCTGTTTTTCTTAGTTCAAATTTTCTTTAGCTCTTTTTAATCGGGAAAAGGAACTTTCAATAACTTGCAAGGTTAATTGAGTAGTAATAAGGGAGATAAATGAGGCGATATATTACTCCAGTTAGACGTCACACAATATCTTAATATCTTAATGGCAAGACTAAAATCATAATATGTAATCTTTAAAAAAGAACTGCAATTTGCAATCAATACTAAATAAATATTCTGATAAAATAAAATAAAAAGAATAAATGGTAAAATTGAGCGAAAACTTAACTGAACTTAATGAACTTAAATTAAGCACAAGAATGAAATGTACATTTTTATTTGGAAGTACAGTGGAGTCTCGGTTATCCGTCACCCTTTTATCCGTCTATTCCAATTAACCGTCACTTTCCTCAGTATTTAAAAATTAAAAAAAAAAAAAATTATTTTAAAAAGAAAACTTTTTAAAAATTTATTTTAAGTGTACAGAAATTTTAAAGAGTCCTTTAGCCTTAAAAAAAGAGTCCTTTTGTCTTAAAAAAAAAAAAATAATTTTTTAATGCGGGCTCTAATTTAAGATTAGTGACGGTCACAACTCCGTTCAACGCAGAGTGTGAATATTTTCTTTTGAGATTTTTTCCTTTGTCTTTTAGGTACATACCCGTGTCCATCATTCGACAGTTTGTGGGTTTTTTCCTAAAAAGATCAACCACAAACAAAACCGATTAGATGTCGCAGACATTGTATTCATTAATTTTAATACACAATAGAATGAATTGAATAAAGAAAGATACCTGACCTTTAAGGCTTAAGCGTATAAACGTATAAAATATCTATACCAGTTAATACAAAGTTTTATACACGTTAAACATAAGAATCTGTAAATTTTCCTGATTTTTTCCATTATCCATCTATTCGACCATCCGTCACGTGTCCGGTCCCGGTCATGACGGATAACCGAGACTCCACTGTATATAAATAGTATATCTGTAGACTGTATATCAATTTGTACCGTATAAATTATTTACACTACTTTTTTTTATGCTTTTGTAACATGAACTTATCTACTACTGAAATCTTTGAAGACTGAAGATAAATTATCTTCTTCTATTGTACATTAATAACTTGTCCAAAATGAAAATTGTCAAACGCAAAAGCTTTACCATAATTATTATTGTTAGTTTAATGAGATATTTATAAACTTAATGAATATTTATTTAATGCCTATTTACTACATTAAAAAAAATATTGTGCGGTCTACGGAATCAAGACTGAAAAATATCTTATGAATTAAAAATCAGAAAGAGGATATATATACTTACTTTCTGGTCCAAATTGGTTTGTTATCGTTGAGCTTTTCCCATTCCCAAACAGTCTTACTTACAGACTTGGTCTTTGGTTTATCTTCTTTTTCTTCTTCGACTATAGCTTCATCTTCTTTATCAGTATCCTGATCATCTTTAGCTTCTGCGCTCTCCTCTAACGGTTCTTCAACTGTAATTGTTTTATCTGCCCATAAATAAATAGGAAAGTTTATGAATTGCGAATATTTTTTAACTAGGTTGCGTAGTGTAGAAATTTCCAGATAATCTGTGGCTTCATCTTTAAGAAAGAGGCTGAAAGAGAGAAAGAAATAGAAACAAAAATTAGTTTTAGTTAATTTAGATAAAAAAGTATACTTTAATTAATTGATTCGATATTCAGATTTTTTTTTTTTGTGCCCAAAACGATTCAGTATTAAATGCATTTATTGATAAATTTCCCTCTTTTTCTTGTTTATATATATAAATATATACATATATGCTGGAGATAGTACAAAAGCAGAAAACTTATGCTAAAAAATAGGTCAGAAAAGACATTGGCCATAACCCCTGATAATTCAAAAGTATTATATTATTTATATAGAACTGAAGCTAAGCTCAGCTTAGCATATAACATCCTGAACAAGATGAGCATTCTGGAATCATCAAAATGATAAGGTTTTTCTTTTTTGTTCTATTACACAAAACTTTAGCAACACATTTAACATTTTTTAATTTCTTTTGTAGTAGATAATACGGTAATAGAACCGAATATAATACTAAATGACACTTTAAACGTTAGCATCCCCACTCCTCTCTCTGAGGTGAAATATAATTTTCCTGGAGAACCATTTCAAATAAAAGGCATAGCTTTGACGTTTAATGAGTGTGTTAAGTTTAAAGAAAATGATTTTAGCAAACCTTATAAAAGGGAGAAAAAAACAAATTGTAAAATACTACTTTCGGTTAAAATGATTTAAAAAGTCCCTAACAGGCCTCATATGGATACTCAAGCGAAATATAGTCTGGAGATTTTTTGAAACTGAGCTAGTCTTTTCACTTAGTATGCAAATTCAAACATTTTCCAATAAACCAGTATATAAAGGGTGTTCATTTTAGGACGGCTCAAATGCATTTCATGCTTAAACGGTTGATCTGAGCAAAAAATGGTAGAGGAAAAATTTGTTGCCCGTCACCTCTAGTTTCAGAATATGTGACTTGATTGGAGATTCCTGCCCGCATACACGGCTGACGCGCGACCAAAAGTGAGGGTTCGCAGTTGACCTTCTTTTTCATATATGTACACACTTTTAAAGAGTATAAAGAAACCGGAAACCGCAATTCAATATCTTCAAAATTAAAGGTGCTAGGCCATTTCAAAATCTGGTATTTATTAATCATATTTCAATTTTTTAACTTGTTATCAAAGAGAAAGAAGAGCACGCGATAGGTCATTTTTATGTATTTTTTCATCCCCTTTCTAATAAAAATATTGCCAAGGCAGTAAAGCTAGCATTCTTCTTAATATCCGGAAATAAGTCGTTTTCCGAGTGATTTTTCTAAGAAAAATACAAATGTTAAGGGCTTTAGATGTTCTCAAGCATACACAAGATGGCTAAAAATAAATTTTACATCTGTTACAAACAAGAAGGTTTAATAATTATTTGGTAATTTTGGAAGAGTTGCGTTTAATTACCAAAAAAATTGGAAACCTCCCGCCACATATTTAAGTGATCAATATCTTTCATATAAATAACCAAACTTATTCCTTAATTTATCAAATAACAGACTTTACTCAACTTGTGAAGCATTTGCTGTGCCTTCAAAGGTGCCTCCTCAGATACAGAGAGCAGTTGATAACCTGGCTTGCAAGCCAGAGGAGGCACCTTTGAAGGTCTTAAAATGAACACCCTATATAAATATATATCACTTTCAAGACTTCAAACGCATAATTATTTTAAATCTCGATGTAAAATTTGACAGGATCGCAATACTTCTTATCTCGTGAGAGAGAGAGCAAAAATGAAAACAAAAAGTTTTTTATAACAGTAAGTAAAAAAAGTAATTGGAAACATTTTTTGTCTTCTTTTTTTACGGAATCAGGGAAAAATTAAAATTATTCACCCAAATGATTGAAGAAATAAGATTAATAATTACAGTAATAATAATTATAAAAAAAAAAACCTTATTTGTGTGCCTCGCTTGAGTGTGTCTCCTCTAGGATCTTCAACAATTGAAAATGATGAAGCATCCGATTCCCATACATACTGCTTGTCGTCATTATGTTTTGAAGTAACCACAACTCGGTCAGCCACTAAAAAAATTGTAATTTTAAATAAGCGTTTCTAGCCTCGAAACCGCTGTAGTGGTAAAAAAAAAAAAGGAATAAAGTCTAAGAAGAATAAGACGAGCGTTTCTAAAACAAATTTCTAGTCTCTTAAATTCCTTTATATTATTTGTCCATAACGGCGATTCAACCGTGCGCCATTCAATTTCGAATTTTGTTAAATGTTCTATAATAATACTGTTTCATACATACAAAAGTTACACAGGTACAAAAACTTTACAATTAAACAGAAAAATCATCACCGATAAAAAAAAGGAATTTGTGAGACCGCGAAAGGATTTCCACTACAGCTATAAAATATAATTTTAGTATAATTTTGCAGAAAGATAAAGATTCTGGCGAAATAAATAATTTAAATAAGTTATTATCCCAAAATGAAGGGCTAATAATTTTGAATTAAAGTAAATAAATGAAACTAACCCAAAAAGCTTGAGTAGAAACCAACACCAAATTGACCAATCATATCTAAAGTATCTTGTCCACTCCCGGACTCCTGTATTTTGTTTAAAAATTCGGCTGTTCCAGACTTAGCAATTGTGCCTAAATTGTTCATGAGATCGTTCTTTGTCATTCCTATTCCTGAATCGGTAATATGAACAACTTTACCTTCTTTGTCCACCTAAAAAGTATGAAGCAATTAAAATTAACTTGAATTAAATAAAGTTGTGATGAGTACTAGAACACATTATGGTTATTTACATATATTTATATACTTTGTTGCCCGGATATTTGAATTAAGATTAAAACGTTAAGTTAAAAAATCTGAATGTATAGCGAGGAAGTAAAGCCTCAAGGTTTTCCATATAACAATGTTTCTTACAAAAGTGTAGATTAAGTAAGACAAGGATCAGAATTCCAGATTTAACCAAATTTTTGATAATTCGCCGTGAGGAGAGCGAACTTGTCCTTTTTATGGAACTTGCCAGGAGTCCCTGCAGGTATTACATCCTAACAAACTTATGCTGGCACCCACAACACTCTCACAACTCAAATTAAAGCCAGCAGAAATAACTGATGAGTACAACCATTCAAACAGCAGCTTATCACACTCTCATTTCTAACAAGAGCACTGACATACATACACTGTGCAAGCGACCACATTAGGGAGCCAAAATATATTTTTTGATCGCAGAGATAAGTTTAGTCCCTTTACAATCTTTAATCCTTTAATAATAAAACTAAATTGAACTTATTTCCAGTTCTTAAAATTATGCATTTTTTTTCTTTCCTGAAAATCAAGGGTGGAATATGAAATAAAACACCAAATTAACACTTCGAAACACTTTGTTACTCTTGGATTTTCGTATCCTACGAGTCACCACATTAGCTATTAACAGTGTAGTCAATGACGCAGCCCAAATGCTGGTAATGCACAAAAAAGCGCCTGGTGCCAACCTCCACGGATGCTCATTCAATAAAAACTACAATAACAAAACTCACAACTGACGGGGTATGTACTAATACATTATAATACAATGCACTAATATGAAGAAAAAAAACCGGGAGCTTCGTACTCTGAATTAATTTCGTAAAAATTACTGAATATCTGTAACGAACAATCCTTGCAGGCACAATTTGATAAAAAAACTAAATATTTTGCTAGTGCCACTTGCTTTAGAACTTGCTACAGCATTAATGCGCGTTAAGGTGTAAAAATTATAGCAGTGCATGCCACCAGTTGACTTGCCGGCTGACTAGCTAGTCGTTTGAGGCAGAATGTATCGAACATATATAAAATAATATTCTTACCTTTATCTTAATTGTTAACTCTTCATTAGTAGCTAAAACATTGCTTTCAGTTAATGACAGTAACCTAATCTTGTCTAAAGCGTCAGATGCGTTAGAAATTAACTCTCTCAAGAAAATCTATTAAAACAAAAAACAAAAAATATAAATTAAAAAATTAACTTGGAAAATAATGGGAAAGACAAGATTTTTTTTTGTAAGGAGTTTGAAACCAATTTTAAGATAGGTTATCTTTTTTTTAATCTAAAAACGTTTGTGAGTGCACTGCTCAGAACTGAATATCAGAAGGTTCAAATATAAAAAAACTAACCTCTTTATTTCTATAAAGCGAATTTATAATTAATTTCATCATCCTATTCACTTCAGCTTGGAATGCAAATTTTTCGGCTTTATCTCTCATTTCTTTTATTTGTGCTACGTTAAGACCATCCAATTTAATGGCTTCTTCTTCTCTTGAGACAACTTCATCGTCTGCAAAGTTTACTTAATAAAATTACTGAATTTTCTCAAAGCGAGACTATAAAACGTGATATTCGAAAATGTGATAAATAGAATAAAATAATTTAAGCTTAATTCTTAGTTAAACTGAACAATGTATCATCTTTCTCCATTTGGAAGTTGTTTGTACCAAATTTAATAACCGAACTATCACACATCCAACAATACTAAAAAACGGATGAAAAACAGTAACAAAGTGCAGCTATGAAGTAGATTTGAAGTATACCTGTTTTGGAACCAGTTCTGCTAGATCCAAGATCGGGTTCAACTGTTTCTTCCAGAACATCTTCGGCGCAAACAATCGCTAAAAGGAAAAGTAAATCGTTTGTTAAATAACTCAAATATTTAGCTCATTGGGTAATCTATGTACATTACAAGGAAGGTTATACAACATACCTATTAGTAACAACCCTAAACCTAAAAATAACAAGTTTTTCATCTTGGACACTCCACCAATATATAGCTAGACACTCCACTTTTTTATAGCACTGAGAAGTCTAAACTTACTTATACTTCTAGTTACTATCAATTACTATACGGCTAATAATCAAGAATGAATGCGGCTTCATGAAGTTCAACTTATGAACACGGTAACGGCCAATGAGAAGAATCCACGTAACCTGCGAACAGCCAATCATTTTCTTCCAAATATAAATATTTCCTCCAATCAACTTTTGTTATGTGTTCACATACAATCAGCTTAGGTAATCTAAGAGGCTTTGGCGCTGGTGAATTTTTGATGTTTTTGAACATAGGCAGGAATACAATCTTGTTCACATACTCTAATTGTTTATACTTTTTTTTTTTTATTGGTTACATAAATGATTGCTGAATATTCTGGTTTTTACAATTATTTCTTATTTTCCATTCAACGTATGTTTTGAATGAATAGGAAGCGGTATATTGATTATTAGTTTAACTGTTGACGCAAAAGGTGGCAGAATAAAGTGTAATCAGTTATTATTATTTGAGACTTTAAATTTAAAAAATTCGAAAGCATTAACAGAAAATGCGACATATATTGGTAATTTTTCTTTTTGAGCTTGAAGAGTTTCTAGTAAAAAGAGGGGGGCTTAATCAATACCAAGTGGCCCTTAGGGCTTCTGCCTTTCGTCCCACGCGCTCTTAACCGACTTGCGAAAAGGCGCTTGCGCTTGATAGGGTTCGTCCAATGGGATACCATGGTCATCCGGTTCAGGTGACGTACCGGGGAAGAAGCCTTCTTGCTGCTTCTCGTCTCCCTCCCTTAACAAAGAGCGCTCTATACTCTGTTGTTGAGACCCAATCGCAGTTTCTAATCTCTCATACCGATCGTGTAATTCTGAATGGTGTACTAAGCTGAATATTGGTCCAGATTTACTTAGTTAAGGTAAGGCGCAAGTTTACAAAAAATAATATGAAAGAAATAAAATAACTTTTTAAAAAAAACTCCCACCCTGCCCATTTTACTTTATAACTCTAGTAACACATCAGTTGTAGTATTTATTCCTACAAATCTTACAAAAGAAGTAAACAAATATCGTTTTCAAGGAAAAATTAATTTAAAAAAAAGTTGAAAAGACACTCGTTTGACCTATATTCTTTTACATGATTACCACTGCTCTCTAGTTTAAATCTCAGTAATAAATCAATTTTTGGCTCCATCAAGATAGGATTAATTTATAACAAATTTATTAATTAAAATAAAAAATTACTGAATTTTGGAAATGAATTATCAACCATTGTTATAAAAAGAAAAGAAGAAGAAATTTGTATTGAAAGCTGTTTTAAAATCGGACGCATTTCATTCTTTTATAAGCAGATAATATACCTTCGAATTTGTAAAAAATCTCATTTTTTCGAAGTATTACTTGTAGCAATTATTACGTAAAAATCCATTCATGTCACAAAATGGGCGTACCATTCACAACACTGTTGAATTAGTTTTGATCATACGTCTGCTGGTATCGATTTCGTCAAAATTTATGCCTCGCAGTTACTTTCTTAAAACTAAATTTTAATTCTTATTTTGTTTCTTACTAACAAAATTTACCTAAGTTCTCTCAGCCTGAAAAAGAAAGGATACTGTAGCAAACTATAAAAAAAAAGCATCACTATGTATTAGATTTTGTGTTTACTTTAAACTTTACCACATAAGTGATTATTTTTTTAAAACAATAAAATGTTCATTTCCAATTATGTAGGAGTATTTTTTTTTTAAACTTTCTTATTATTTCAAATGTTTTATATTAGCCAAGTTTTCGACACGTATAATTAGTAGAAAAAAGTGCTATTATATTTGTAATTTATAAATTTTTTAAATGTGACATAAAGTTTTAAGCCACATTTTATAATACAGTGAAGGTATTTTATGCATTTTGTCATGGGTTTTTGGAATAAAAGATACGCGTTTATCGCTATATTTCTTTTTTATGTTAACTTGCACATTGTTAACAGTACTGCAGTACTGGCCGTCCCCTTAAATGTGCTTATCTCCCCTGCTAGTCTGTTACACTGTGCAGAGCACTTAAACAGTTTACGTTATAACCAGCAATAGCAATTTTTTTATATAACGAGAAGTTGAACATATGAGTTTAACACTGTGATCGAAAGTTGCGGGAAAATTTTTCATGCATTTGTAAAATGCGATCTAGTAAAATTTTGATACCAACTTAAGCACATTAAAAAGTATTTTAAAGCATATCATTTATTCTGTATAATTTATATTTACTTAAATTTATTCTTTACTTTAGAACATAATGTGTCAAGGAAGACATGAAAGAAATTGAAGTATATCTACCTTTGATTTTCAGATAAGTGTCAACCTGTTTTATGCAAGGAAATTCGACTTTACCAGATAATTTTTTTGCAATTTTCTTGAAAATGACTTCAGTAGTTGAAACTTCTAATAGCACATATTTAATACTTTTTTTCTTTAGTGTAACCGCACTTTGCAAATTTCAAAAGATCTATAATGGCCTCTTAACTGGGGCCTAACGATCTCATAAATCTTAAATTCCAGGATCTGAGAGGGTTCCAGGGAAGTTATGTCCTCCTCCATTGCATGATAGTTTCCTAAGTGCCTAGAATCATCCTTAAATAATGACATTGCATTCAGTTAGGAGGTGTATTAAAGTTTCTACAGTCTTCCTACAAAATATGCCATTGTCATCATGTTCCAGGACCAGTTTCTTCTGGTGTCCTCTTGGACGAAACTGCCTCACAATTTACAGAATTCATCTTTATTCAGACCAAGACGTATCTCAAATTGTTATGTTATAATTATCTAGGCCCCTGGCAGGTCTTTGCCTGGAATCCTGGTGGTCTAGAGCGAAGCTTCCAGACCTCTTCCATCCTCCTCAACTGCTCACGAAAATAACTATCGCTAATCCGATAAAAGTTATCAAACCATAGTCTCGCCAGGGCGTCGGTATCGTTCTTCGCCGATATACCTCTGCACCTACCATAGGAAACTCTGTTACCACTGGCCAGTTCATTGAGTTTGATGTGATGGTTTCAGACTTACTTTGAGCTGACCTCACTGCTTCAGCGCTTTGATTGTAGCGTAGATGTTGGATAGGGAAATTTCGATTTCGAGTCTTTGTCGAAGTTAAACTCATATGTCGTTTGTGTAATTTCCGTACCAAATGAAAATGGTTGGAGCAAATCTCGAGAAAATATCTCATGAATTGGTAGCCGATTCGGTCAAATTTGCCTTTACTCCAACTAATTTTCTTCAAATTCAGAGCTCTAGCTATACATTTAGTGACTTTAGGTGGGATATCCGTTGCATTTAGTGTCATGGAACTTTAATATGAACCTTAAGGTTGTTTGACTTGAGCGATACAGTTTTTTAAAAAAAGCTGATTTATAGGTATATTTACAGGTACATAAAATCTGGCGAGAACATTCTCGTTAGCACCGCAGATTACGCAATCAATTTTCTTGAGAATTAGGGTTTGTTCAATAATAATATATTTCAACATCTTAAAAATACGCTTGCTTTACAGCAGAGGTGGACAATACGTGGCTAACCTTGAATAATGTTATGGCCCGCCAGAGCCATCCAAATTTTAACAAAATTTGTTTATTATCTCCAAATGGAACTGATTGACTTACAATGTAATAATGAACTAAAACACATTTTTGAAACATCGCAATCAAAAAGAGATTTTTATAACATTTACCTACTCACAAAAGAAAAAATTTCCTAATTTGAGAAATCTGGCACAAAAAGTTGTGAGCGTATTTGGTTGAACCGTTTTGAATCGTTTTTTTCCCGAAAATGAAATTTCAATAATAAAGTTACATTCCGAAAATATTACATTTATAAATTATAAAACTCGTTTACATCTTCAAATTGTGCATAATTGCAGTTTTCTAGCTGAGTTTTCGAAGGAGATATAAGTTGATAAAGTTTAGGAGCTTTATATTTCCTTCATATTTAAAATTGCTTTATCTCCTGTCCTATTAGGGTAATCTCTGCGAAAATATGTAGAATTATAGTAATCGTTTACCTCTACAATTGTGCATAATTGCAGTTTTCTAATTGAATTTTGGAAGGTGATATAAGGTGACAAAGTTTGGGAGCTTATTTAAAATTATTTAACATAAAATATCTATAGGTACTATCAGAGCAGGGATACAACATCGAAATATAAGGTCTCCTCTTTTTGTTTGTTATACTATTTCTTTTAATTTCATTCTAGTTCTTTAATAGAAAATCCGGTATGACACAAGTAAGTCATGATAAATCATTCTACACGGTACGAAACGCCTATGTGCAACTATTTAAAACACTAATGGCAAGTTTACATCTATTTCCATAAGCGTATTGTTAACCTTAGTTTTCCCAGTCAACCACAAAATAATTTTTAGGAAATCTATTTCGGATGAACATTATAAAGCTATTTTGATTTTGAATAAATACCATTTTACTACAGTCAACATGTATCTTCCAGAAAAAATGACTTTTGTATGATGATTTTTACTTACACCTTCACTCGAAGTCCCTTGCTAATCCAATGTTTATGCTTTATGTTTCAATCATTTATTTATTTATTTAATAAATTGTGTGCTTATACTTATGCCAAAATCAACAGTGAGATTCAGTTTCGAAAAAATCTTCAAACAAAATTCCTATTTTTAGCAGTATGTAAAAGTTCTAATGTAATTTCTAATGTAAACAAAAAAATAGTTTTTAATTATAATTAAACTATTTAACTTAAATTTAAATTTTATATTTAAAACTAGTGAATTATTCATTTGAGTACAATATTTTCGGATATTAGCAAGTGAAATTTCATTACGAATCGAATTAAGGTTTAATTTCCTATAAGACAAGTCTAATTTCCTACCTTGACAACTCAGCACCTTCTATTTCGTTATAATCAATTATTCTGCAAAAACTAGCATTTCATTCAAAAACTTAGGCCTTATCAAAATGACAGTTATTTCGTACAATAAAGAGCTTCATTCCTATTTTTTTTTTTGGTTATTTAATTGAACGGTCACTTCCCTAAACACTTTTGAAAAGAGAAAGAAAAATAAATAACCAAGATACAGAATATAAAGTGGCAAAATTCTCTCACTTAACGTTTTTATTTATTAAACACTGTTTCAGTGGTATTGACCCATATTTACAAACACTCACTTAACGGACTATTTCTTATAGCGATCTTATTTTTTCTAACAGAACCAGTTGTAATTTTTATTAGAACTAAAAAAAAAAAAATTGAACACACATGAATTCCTCTTACAGGAATAAAATTTTCTAGAAATTTAGAATTTGTGCTAAAAAAAGTGCTGACATTGTAACAGTTTGTAACTGACTAAATTGTAAAGAAGTATGATATGACAACTCTTCTAAAACTTCAATAAATCAATATTCCAAATAGTTTAACACAAGAGGAAGACAGGCCTTGCATATAATGTCCAAATTCAACAAACCCGTTTAATTTCAATGTATACCCTAAATTATGTGTATCTTACAAGGCCTACTTTGGGTCTCAAGAACAAGGCTAATGACTTTATTGTACTGTTCGGAAATTCCTTACGAAATTATTGGTAGCTAACGAATACTCGTTCTCTCAACCATCTTAGTTCAACTGTCACCTTGGTTTATTCCTCAAAAAAATAAAATATTAAGACAGATAAAAAAAATGCGAAGCTAGAAAAGACAAGGAAAGCTTGACTGCAATGAGGTGGGTGTAGAGTTAAAATTAATAAAGAACAAGAAAAAAAGAAGGTATTATCTTTACAGAAGTCTTATCGATTGAATCTACAAAATTCGGAATTACAAGTGCTGTCTATTAACATTCTACAAATAAAAAAATTTCTTATATCAGCTCTAGCCTTTAAAGCTATGAATGAATGGCTCTCATTCTCTTCACGGATTAAATCTGCTACGAATCTAATTGTCCTTCTTGACAAGATTCTCAGATCTGTTGAGGAAGAGTATGAAGATATTCAAATTTTAATTATTTGATATACAGTAATAAATATGAAAATAAAATGTTTGTTTTAACAATTTTTTTTGAAATTGTATAACAGAGGTACTTACGAGTTAAATATTTTTATTGAGGTCTTAGAAAAAGACAAACGAGACAGATTTTATTATATAAATCAATATTGACGTGATTTTTTCCCGTTAATTTTGAGTTAATTATTGATTGATTACAGATTATGGCAGGTGGTCAAGAACCTAAGTGGCAGAAAGATGCAGCGGACCAAAATTTTGACTATATGTTTAAACTTCTTATAATAGGAAACTCCAGTGTTGGGAAAACATCTTTCTTGTTTAGGTTAATATTTTGCAAAATGTTTTCCAAAAATTTAATGAATAAAAAAAATTAAAATTTTTAAATAATTGAAGTAACGTTCTACTATAATAATAAATTTTGTTATACTCTTTTAGGTATGCAGATGACTCTTTTACTTCTGCTTTTGTTTCAACTGTTGGAATTGATTTCAAAGTGAAAACAGTTTTTCGGCATGACAAAAGAGTGAAATTACAAATTTGGGTAAGATTGTAATCCATACAAAAAATATGCAATACATAAATGTTTATTGTTTATTCTAGATACAATAAGAATATATTTTTGATTATTAAAAGAAAATATTTCACATAAAAAATTGAAGTAATGGTAATCGTAAATAAAAATGCTATAGACAGATTACTAATAATTTTTTTTTTTTTTGTTATTGATAAAACAAAACTAACACATTAACTTGGAATCACAATCCTTATTTATTAATAACTAGATCCGTCCATTCAAGGAATTGAATAGTTTGTCAAATCTGCTCACTGCTGAAAAATGTTTTAGATTTGTTTGCTTCTTTTTTCAGTAGGCGTGAGATTGTGTTATCTAGCATCCAAGGGAGAGTTTAACATAATGAGTATTGATTTAAACTTTTCTGTGTTGAACAAAATTAGTGCCCGAAGAAATGGTTGGCTACATTATCAATTTTAAGCAAAATCTTTTTAGAAACCACGTATAAAGACAGAACTAATTTCCAAATGACAATTACTTTTTTTTTTTTCCTTCAAATTGAGGTATTTTTTTCTCGAAGCATAATCCAATTCTCTGTCATTTTGTAGTATCCTTCACTAATTCTACTATAATGTCACAGTTGTTAAACATTTTTTTTTAATTTCTAAAAAAAAAATATTTAAATTTTCTATTTCAAGAGCTGCTTTTGCAGTAAATTTACACCTTAAGTGTTTCTTATAACATCTTTAAATGTAATCTACCGAAAACATTGACTGTAAAACTTGAAAATAAATAAACGGGTTACCCACATTTTATTGATCAGTCATTTTATATTTAATACGGTGATTGATGACATCTTATAAAAGATTTAACAGACACCAGCGCTTAAAGCACTTCTTTACGATATTGTTCTAGTTATCTGTTGTTTTTTTTTTGTAACCAGTTTTACCTTCAGTTGTTTCATTCTCGATTCCTGAAAGTGAAATGCAACATAATCCAGGTAAAAAAGAGATACGTCTCAATTAAGCAACATCCTACCCTGCAATTTAATGGCTCTCATTCTCTTCACGGATCAAATCTGCTATATATCTAATAGTCCTTGACACTTAAGCTATTTATAATAGAAGGCAGGTACACAAATTAGATAGTAATGTATAAAGAAGCTATCCCTTTCATGAAGGCTTGCTGGGGCAAACTAGTGCACGTCAGACCAGTGAGAATTTTGGTGGGAGGTAATTACGATAATTGCGGCGGCTTCTAAAACATTTCAAATTTTGTTGAATTAGGTTTCAAAATTAAGCAAAGAGCTTAAGTGCAGTTGCCCCTTGTTCATCTCCAATTTTAGTCCTACAAATATGAACATGGACATATACTAGATATTCAGTCTCATTTTGGTGAGTTGTGGCAATAAATGATTCCACATGGAGGAAGGCACAATATCACAAGTTACAGTTCGTATTAAATAAAAGAGTAGCTCAAAAAATATGTTGTGAGAATGACATATGATTGGAACTAATATTAAGATGCATTAAGCAAATGACGTCTAAAGTTGATATTGGATGTGTCTGAGAGCGCTGCAAAGAGACTGGTTGAATGCTGAATCTCTCTTTGACATAGTCCC
The DNA here is from genome assembly GCF_049639745.1 of Rhodnius prolixus. NCBI lineage: Eukaryota > Metazoa > Arthropoda > Insecta > Hemiptera > Reduviidae > Rhodnius > Rhodnius prolixus. The sequence goes on from NW_027411592.1 coordinate 23,674,695, forward strand.
ACATTTACTTAGAACTTAAGTATTCAATGCAACTAACACAGTGATTTCAGAGCCACTTTACAAATCACCATGCATATCAGCATATTGCATAGGACTTATAGAGACAAATCGATCCTAAAGTTCCATCATGTTTTGCTAACTTATTAGATTTTGTTTTTTCTATTACTTTTCTCTTTACAACGATGACAAACAATGAGTCCCATGCAGTACAAAATTGTAAGGCTAGGCTCATGGAAAGCGAAAGTAACGGCGCTTTTGAAAGCACTGATCCATTGTTTTGGAGAATATTGGTCGAACGTTTTAATAATCGGGTTAGCAACTGTTTGTTAATCTAGAAACGCTTTTATTAACCTGGAGTAGGACTGAATTTGAAATTTCTAGCGATAAAACAGTCTTCCCATGTGGTACAATTTTTTTTTTGCACTTTTATTTAAAAAATAATTGTGTATTTTATAAATGGTTTACATTATTTAATCAATAAATTGAGGTAATAAAAACTTCATATTAAATACAAGTTAGAGATTTACCATTTTGTTATTTTTATTTTATTTTATTTATTTTTTTTAATTTTTAAGGATACAGCCGGGCAAGAAAGATATAGAACTATTACTACAGCGTACTATCGAGGAGCTATGGGCTTTATACTGATGTACGATATAACAAATGAAGAGTCTTTTAACAGTGTTCAAGATTGGTAAGTAGAGCGTTTAAATCTAAGATTTGGAGAGGTTTATCAATATCAGCTTTGCTTCGTGTAGACACACATTCTTAGTTTTAAGTATACATTTTATTATTTTTTGTACAAACAAAAATTCAAAGTAATAACAATACATGAAATTGGTCATTCATATTTTACTACGGATAACTTTATTTCTAATATAACTTATAATTAGCAAGCAAACAAACAAAATTTGCCTTCTGGTAACTATAAAGAACAGTACTATGATTGTAATGAACAGTAGGAAAACCCAAAAGTTTTCGCAGAGGAAACAAAACGAGTTCAATACTTATTTCTTATTAATATCTTATTCCTTAGAGTTATGGGTTTATTTCATGAAAATAAAACAATACTAGCAGCATCTACTACAATAAGAAATTACAAAAACGTTTGTAATAATATTTTTTTTATTTACGATATTTACATTCTTTACGATAGGCCAAATTCCCTTGGAATATCTGAAACAGAAAATTAATGAAAACAATTTGTTATTGTAGAATAATGTTTATCTTTTTTTAATGACTGGTTCGTTGATCTAAAAGGAAGAAAGATTGTAATAATTATCAACAAGCTTAAGCTCTGAAGATGACCTAGTCCGCAGGTCGAAAGCTTGACAAAAACACAATACAAAATTAGGACAAAATTGGGAATAATCTTTCTTCCTTTTAATTTTGTTTTTTTAAAAATAAAAATGGGCCCATGAGCAATGGGCTTCAACAAAATTGAAAACCATATCCCGAATTTTGTGATGGCAGGAAACATTTCTAAATTAGTAACACACACCTGAAAATGTTCGAAGGAATGTTGAAAACCATAATTCCTATAACTTCCATTCTCCTATTGACATGTAAAATTATATTTTTTATTTTGAATACAGGGTAACACAAATAAAAACATATTCCTGGGATAATGCACAAGTAATTCTGGTGGGTAATAAGTGTGACATGGAAGATGAAAGAGTGATCTCATTCGAGCGAGGTAAACAATTAGCTGAACAACTTGGTATTGAATTTTTTGAAACTTCCGCCAAAGAAAATATTCATGTAAAGGTAATCATTTATTTTAAATTAATTAAATAATTTTTTTTAAATAAAAAAATAATTAAGTTTATTTGCAAAATCATATTTTTTGTGTCGCAGTTTTAAATTTTTGCTTTTTACAAATAAAATTTGCATAATCCAGAATGTAAATGTGCAGATTAGTCCGCCCTAAATATCCCTGAATATAAGAAGGTGGTTCAAGAATGCTCTAAAACCTGTAGTTTATTAGAAAACTTTATTATTCTCTTTATTTTTCACGGCCGGTTTTTGAACAAGAATATTTAAGTTAAGAAGTTTCAACAACCTCAGGACTTTTTTTCACATTTCTTTTAAAAACTGTAATTACTATGCGGAGAAGATTCTATTTTATGTTCGCTTTTTATTTAATTTAAGTGCTTTAAAGTTCAAATTTTAATTTTGATTTCTGATTTTATTTGTGACCTGATATTTAGAAGAATAATGAAGTATCAAAAAATTGTACTATTAACTTTTAATAACGATCATGTCTGATTTGTTCTCATTTATTTCTAATTTATGTTTTTCTCCTACATGAAATTACATTTTTTATTATTCTTAACTTTAATTAACTGGCTTGAGAAAAGTCAGAAAAAATAGTCCCATACGAAAAAATGAGCCCGAGATTGATATTTAGGGCACCTTTACAAGGAGCGCTACAGTAGCCGAGCGGGTAGAGACCAGCAAGTTAGATGAATTGTGATCATGATTGAAGGTTCTACTGCCAATCTTGGCCTTGGATTTTATCTAGTGTGAAATAGAAAAATAAGTAAAGAAAATTAGTTGTTTCTATCCGCCATGATATCTAAACGGTAATTGGTCATAAAGCCAGCCTGAATAGAAATTTATTTTTTGTATTATTTAAATCTAAATTTAGGAATAGTTTCCTTAGTTTAAACAAATTAAAATAAGACGAATTAAAAGACGTTAATTCAGGGGTAACAAACGTCAGAATTACTATCAATGGAAGTACTGGGACGTTCAGCGATTGTACAGTGTTAGTTGTCTCAGCGCCGATTATTTCTATCTTTCAGCGCTTATTTCATTATCTATTTTGTTGCAGGCAGTTTAAACCTTAATTATGAGCTTATAGTTAATTTATTTTATTCTTTTAATCGCAATTGGTCAATTACAGATTACTATCATTATAAAAGTAATTGTGAAAATAAATAAATAAATTTCTTTAGAGTTGAAAATATCTCTTTTATTTTTCTATCATTTTTTATTTTTTTGAACTATCTTCCTTAAGTTTGATAAGTTCAATAATGTGTTTTAATTTTCATTCTTAACTCTCTTTTTTACAGTCTGTCTTCGAACGTCTTGTCGACATTATATGTGACAAAATGTCCGAAAGCTTGGATACTGATCCGAATTTGCTGACAGGCACCAAAGGAACTAGGCTGACGGAGCAGCCGCAAGGACAGAGTAATCCGAATTGCAATTGCTAATCCGACCGGTTTCGCCAATATTGACAAGTAAATCACTAAATATTTTGTAAAGCTCTCTCCAATGTAATAATAATAATAATAATAATAATAAAAACTAACATTTATTTACAAACAAGGAAAATATGAAAAAGACATCTGAATGATCCGCTTAATATTCTATTTATTTAATAAGAGATAAAAACAAACTACAAGGCGGACGGAAAATGCACAAATGTGTGAAAGGCACGACCCTTATCCTATGTATTGTTCATACCCTTCGGACTCCCTACCCAGTTTCACATATCATCCCTTCATGTCATTTGATTTTTAGAGTTCAGTATTTCATTAAAAAAATAAATATATATGTACTTATATTGGCCTTGGGACATGATAGTTGATTAAGAAAAGAGTGAGAAATAGCACAAATCTGTACTAATTTTTATTGTATAAAAAAATTAAAATCATTCCCATAGGGTAGCTTCTTCAAATAACGACAATAATTATTTAAATTTTAACAAAGAAATTATATATATAAACAAATACATATATTTTTCATTCTTTGCACTATATTCCTTAGGTTTTGTTGAAAACTAAACCATTTACATGCTCATATATTTATATAAAAATAAATATATATTAAATAAAACTTTATAAATGAACTTGTATGGCTCTTAGAAAGAAGTTGATGATATAGCAATTTTGTGCTTTTAGAATGACCGAAATGATGAAGGGACTTAGCTGTGACGGTTTATAATTTAATTTTTTACAATCATGTATGCAAAGGGAAAAAATGAAGAGCTTTTTATGATTTTCATGAAAAAAAAGGATGTTGAGATAGACGAGGGTGATGATCAGGTGTGGAAGGGTAAATAAAGTAGGAAAATGTTATTTTTTATGTAGGGTATAAACCATGTATTTCTCAGGGAAGTTCTGTAATTTAATTTTTTTTTTAGAAATTAAATTGTTATCTGGAAATGAAAGTTAAGGAAAGAATTTCATTGGTAACCGATTTCCAAATATTGTAGATTTGGTAAACAGATTCCTCAGCAGTTTTGTTATAAATACTTTTATTATGAAATAAAAACTTTTTTTAGGGAGCCTCAACTTGAAAGATCTTGAATAATCACGTTCAGGGAATGTAAATGTAAAGTTTTCTAAGAATTTCATAACGGCAATCAAAAATAGAAACTTTTATCAATTTCTTGAACTTCCTTAAGATTTTTAAAACTTTTTCAATCATTTCATCTTTTGGCAGTTATCATTTTTTTAAAAAACAAAACAAACAAATAGGAATCCAAACATTAATGTAGACATTTTTTTTTAAATCAAAGTATTGCGTCTATAAGGATGATTAAATTAAGGGAGTTAGAAAAATTTCTAGAAAGATGCACATCGAAATTTTAAACCTTACCCCTTTCTCACAAACTTTAATAACCTAAAGTATAATTCCCTCGCAAATCCGCCTTTGTACCATAAAAAGTCTGCCAGTTTAATATTGTGTACCTTCGTGCAAGGTTACATTAAAAAGTTACCTTGCAGCTTAAAAAAAAAAAACAAAAAAAAATATAAGTGTATAATGAACAAGGAATACTAGTTAACGCTTAGAATTACATACAAAAAATTGCTGAAAAATTTATTGGAAAAATATGTATATTGTAAATAAATAGCTGTACATTTATTTTATTTTATTTTGTGGATATCGCTGTTCGTCGGCAATGTTATAAATGTGTACATTTTCATTTTAGGATGAAAACTTTTTGTTTTTCTTTTTTTTTTTCTAATGAAGAGGAACGCCTCTTTCATTAACTCCGACCAAATTAAATTGTACTTTTAAAAAAAAGTGCAAATAAGGAACTAAATTACTTGAGCTTGTTTAAATTCCAGTTTCTAGGTGTAATGTAAATGAACGTAGAGGAGCAAACTTCTCACATACTGTTCCCAGGAAAAATAAAATTGGTAATTTCATTTCTTAATGTATTTTTCCTTCTAATATACCTCTTAAAAGTTTCGAGAAAATGTATTATGTGTTTAGAAGATGAGTTACCTATAAAATGGTTAATGAACACACTATGGAAGAGATTTATCTAAATAAAGGAAATACTGTATTTAGCAAAATCAACATTTCACCTTGTTGATTAATGGATATATGTATTCACAAAAAAAAAAGTATATAAATAAAATGTATATGAAATAAGAAAAAAAAAAAATACATATGTTTGTAAACATTTGATTGTTCATTTTAAATTCCCAGTTTTCTTTTAAATATTGTATACTAAAAACAACTTAGATCGCAATTCTTTCCTTAGGAAGGGTAAGTGAAAGTTGAAAACACCAAAATAGTTGTATTTCATAGAAGAATGTTGAAACTAAAACTTTATGCATTCAGTCGTTTTACCTGTAGCCGCTTGCTGAGGGCTACAGCTCCAAGGCGAAGAAAAGGGAGTCGGGATGTACGGCTCTAATCTCTGTAATAACTTTTTATCTAGGTAGGTCTAGGTAAACTAGCTTTTCAGGTAGAACTAGTTGCTATTCATTGCTGCTGCTGTGATTATAAGAGAAAGATGATCAATTCCAGATTCGCACTTTTCTCAAATCCAGGTGGCAGTAATGTCTATCAAGTCGGCCCTCTGTCACCTCAAAGGGGGAAAAAAACCGCTTATGACGAAGGCAAATGCCGCAGTAGTACAGCCAATAAAACGTAGGTAAACAAAAAATCGTAGCAATTGGTGTCTGAAAACGTCGGACTGGCCGTCCAAAAGTTCACTATTAGCTACTCGCATAAGTTTACTACGCCTTGTCTACAACAAGGCCGGAGGCTTTTCGGATGATCTTATGCTTTTTGAAGAGCCTCTGCAGAATGGGTGACAGATAATCTTTGTAGGTTTCACAGAAAAAAGAATTTTCAAGATTGACCAAGGAGTCCCTCACCTAATTCATTTGTCGAATCGAATTGGCAAGACTGCAGAGATGCTCAATCTTGATGGAGCCACAACAAATCTTTGGTCGCGGTGGAATAGGATGCCCAGATAACCCCTAGGTTATCCCTAATTAAGCCTACTTTTAAATTAAAAAGAATTATAAATAATAATTTTTTTTAAAGAATTATAGATTGGAATTCCGTATCCCTTGACCGTTCCTAAAAAAAGTTTCGTACACTACGATTTTCGTATTTTAAAAATTACTCTTTCAGACACTTAAAGCGACATTTGCATCTTAATAATAAGAATAACTGAATGATAATTGGCGATTTATTACAGCAATTCTAAGTATAATGGGCATAATTAAGTAAAATATATAAAAATTTAGGCTAGTGATGATAAGTTATAAAAAAATGGAGAAAGTAATAAATAGTAAGAGATTAGTAAGGAAATTTTTATTACTTACTGTGGACTAAATCGCTTATGTTTGCATCGGCGTGCATAACCGCAATCTTTTAGAAGGAACGCTGTAAAAAAAAAAAATAATAATTGTAAAAGTTGATGAGTAATTGAAACAAGTGTAGAAGGCAGTGTAAAGTTTGTTCTTTCGCACCGTTGAAAATTGAAAATTTCCTCTTGGGTGCACTGCGACTATTTAAGTATTTTAATTTTTCAATTTTCATGCTTTTTCCTTCAGTGTTGCTACATGTATTTATTACTTACTTTTTAATTGAAAAACCACAATACTGTATTGATAAATAACAAAAAATCAATCCAAGGTGCTTGCGACTATTTATTTATTTTTCAGATCCTATTATGTCCTCCGAAAGGAGATTGTTCGATTTAAATAATGAAGAAGATGCGGCTAGGATCCACAAAATGCTTTTCGACCATGATTCTAGCGAAGAAGAGTTTGACATTTCTTCAGAAAATAGTGAAGATCTATTACTTGAGAGAGAAAGGAATTCTGACACTGAGCAAAGTGATGCAGAAACAGAAGATGAGAATGAGATCATCGGAGTGGGTGGTTCTTATATTGCAGACATAAATAATATAGTAAATAATTACAGATTGTACAAAAAGCCCAGTACCAAAAGAAGAAATTGTGGGAAGCAAAATATTATTGTACATATTCCAGGAGTAAAAGGAGCAGCGAATAAGGCTGAAAGCATATTACAGTCCTGGGGATGTCTGATAGACGACGATATGCTGAATCAAATTATTGTCTGCACAAATGTTTATATCCAAACTATAGAGAATTCATTTTCCCGTTCAAGGGATGCTAAACTGTCCGAATCACTGGTAATAAAAGCTTTTAAAGGCTTATTATACCTTGCTGGCACTTACCGGGAAGCACGCCTAAATTAAGAGGGTTTACGGGACACTAGTGGTAGAGTCTTTTCGTATGACAATGTGCTTAAGACGCTTTAGGTTTTTAATGAGATGTGTTCGATTTGATAACAAAAGTGCAAGAGGGGAAAGAAAAAAAAACTGGATAGACCGGCTGCAGTGAGAGAAATATTTGAGAAATTTGTACAAAATTGCAAGAAAAGCTACTCGCTCGGTGAATATGTAACAACTGACGAAAAAGTAGAAGCGTTTCGTGGTCGATGTCCGTTTCGACAATATATTCCATAAAAAACGGCAAAATATGGCATTAAAATTTTTGCTCTTGAGATGCTCACATTTCTAACATGGAAATATACGCTGGCACACAATGTGATGGTCCGTTTTCAACCAGTAATAAAAGTACTGATGGGGGTGCATAGACTAATATCGCCAATAGTTCATTCAAGAACAAAACTCAAAACCGATAATTGGTTCAATGTTTCAATTTTACATGACCAGCAAAAAAAAAAAAATCATTTGTAGGTACTCTAAAATCCAATAAAAGGCAGATTCCAGTCGAATTGAAAAACGTTACAAACCGCTCTGAGAATTCATTTGCGTTTCGGAAGGAAGGTACTAAGTTTCTTACATACCACGGTAGAAAAAGAATGTTATTCTTATTTCCAGCACCCCCTTTGATGAAGCAATTGATGAGTCAACAGGATTTAAAAAGAAAATCATAGATCGTAACGTTTTAAAATATGACTAAAGGAGGTGAGGACTCAGTTGATTAGCTTTGTGCAACATACAGCGTAGCCCAAAATACCCGGCTTTGGCCAATGGTCTTTTTACGCAATGCTTAACGTCTAATAAAAGCTCAAATAATATTTGCAGGCAATGGAAATGAAATAAAAAACCGGAGATACTTTCTTCGAAGTGATAAACGTTTGAAATTTGACATATTGTTATATTTGGTGTTTTATTGTAATTTTAAATAAATTGCGCTCATTATATCAATTTAGTCTTATTTATGTGCTTGCAAAACAGTTTTTAAATTTATGTCCAAATAGAGTTTGAGGATGTTGTCAATATGTCGAAAAAAAGCTACACCACATACAGATGTATATGTAGGTGCACCGTGACCATATTTGTGTATAAAATATGTACATGCGACTAACGTAGGGTTAATAGAATACTATATAATAGAACATTGCGATTAATGGTCTAAGAAATTCATGCCCTTCTCCAAATTAAGTTTAATATCTATACATAAAAAACACAAAACGTTAAAACTATAAAATTCCGCGGTTGCACATACATTGGTCACAAAGAACATGATGTTTCAAGGTTACTTTATGCAGTAGAAAGCCTGTAAATAAGAAGGTTACACCATGGTTTCACAAACCAAAGTAGTAATGTGACTGTGTTATTTATTAAATATTACTTTGAAGAATTCAGGTGACAAGTGATTATCTCAGTATTTTTAGCATAATAAATATCCATTTTCTTGTTTATAAATATTTATTAGTCATGGGTGAGAAAGATATTTATCGTGACACTCCAATCAGGTATTTAGGATATAGCAATGAACTTGGAGAATCTTTCAGATCTGTAATGGATGTAAAATGGGTATGGTTAAGTTATGGAGTTGCTAGCGCTTATGTACTCGCAGATACAATAAGTAAAGCTTCAGTGGCTAGAAGACATAGTATCAATGGAGCTAAAAACGTAAACGCTTTAAAAACTGGATTAGATGTTCTGCTTTGGCAAGGTTTCGCTTCAGTTGCGATCCCTGGATTTGTTATCAACAGAATTTGTGCTGGTACAAATTACATTCTCAAACGTACACCTTTAAGAAAAAACCGTAAGTGGTTAGTTGTTGGAGCTGGATTGTCTGCCATACCTTTTATCATAAAACCTATTGATCACTTCGTAGATTTTGCAATGAATAAAACTGTGAGACCATTACTTTTTTCAAAACCTTCTTGATAAACTTATTATAGTTAACTAGTCTTCCAAGAATTAGAATATCTAAAAAATAAAGAGCAGACAGAAGTCATGATCGCTGAGTTTTAAACGAGTACAAACGAATGAATTATATTTTTAATTAAATAATGGAAATTTTATGTTGAGATTCATTAGAATCCGAAGCCAAAATGCTGTGTTCACAAAAAAAAAAAAAAAGATTAAAAAAAGCAAAGCTAATAGTAAAATTTATATTTTTGAAAAAAATAATATTGTGTTATTATCGCTGGCATTCTAAATAAACTCTGTAAAATAAAAAGCAATGTGAAATAACGCTTATATTGTCTTAATATTACCTCATTTTTTTCTTGGAATAATTGTAGAACTGAGTTTGAAATTCATCTCTAGTTAATATACAGTTTGAAGTATTCGGAGCGTTTAACAAGCCTCGGATTTACTAAGCTGTCTATCAAGGATGAAAGAATGATAACTTATTAATATTCTACTATTAATTTATCTCAACTTTACTGTATTGCATAACTAAATTAGACTCAACTCACTCACAAAGGGCTTTTAGTAAAATGAATCTTTTAACGATTTTAGTAAAATTTTATAAAGATTTAACCCCCTCCATTTAGTAAAATGAAATGCAATAATTCTTTGCTTGAGTCTAGTTTTCTCTAACGGGATTTTTTTTTAAAAAAAATTAATGTTATCATTAAAAACTTCTGTTGAAGGATATATTGCATCATACTGTCTGTGAAATCAACTAGCAAAGTATTTTAAATGAAATCCTAATGTTATTTTCAAAAACGTGTACTTGAAGATTTTGCAATGTGTTAATGAAATAAGTTAAATAATTTGTCAAGAATGTAATGTAATCTCATATTTGACAAACTTTTAATCATGAAATATTAAGTTATAGTTGCTAAAGAAAATCAGTCAAAACAAAATCTGTTCTATCCAAATATTTACGGTAAACATTCATTTAAGAAATTCATTGTTTAAATATCAAAATTAATGCTGAAAATATTACTTTTAAATTATTCCTACTTAAGTGGCCCTGAAGCTTTAATTTTTTCCCCTTTCGACCTAATTAATAAGGTAAGTCCAGACTAGAAAACAATTGTACAGGTATGTTCCATAACTGGAATATATGGTCATAGCAATTAAAAAACGTGGGGTAAGAGAAAGAAAAAAATAATAATTGGTTGAGGTAAAAAAAGTCTGAGCTAGGTATAGAGATCAAGTATCAAAGAGTTGAATTGTTTTACTGTAGAATAGTCCTTTTTTTATTAGTCTATAATATGCAAAAAATAAAAAATGAAATAAAATGAATAAATAGATAAAAATAACAAAAATGCAATTCAGATTACTTACTCAACTTCATCAGAAAATGTAACGTGTCGAGGAGGGTGAAAATCGTGTCTTAATGAGATAGTATCTTGTTGCTCGCCAGTTTTTCTATGCAACAAACAGCAGCAAACCGCCAGCAAGGTGCACTGGAGTAAGATCCAGAAGAGTGCCAGTAGGCAAGCTGTGAGAAAACTTGTACAAATTTGGGAATGACTAGGATCTGGATTTAAATTTGCAGATCCTACAATAAAAAAATGATATTAGTAATTTATCGTGTGTTACAACAAAATATTTTTGACCAACATGCTAATTTTTATATCTTTTTTCAAGAAATGTATAATAAGCAGTACAATGGATAGAAAAATCCGTTGGTCTTTATTTTGATAAAAGTGCTACATTCATTTTATAATAATCAGGTTTTAGTGCCATTTCTTTTTATACCATTTTCTAAACACCATTAGCTTTTATCAACTGATATTATTAATCTTTATGTTTAAGTGAAATTCAAATATTTTTATTCTGAAGGGACAATAACCTGTTGCTTTCTAATTACTTTATTCATTTTTTAATTTTGTGAAAGGTTTTTACAATTGAGAGTTTTTTCTCCAAGTAAAACTGAGAAGTTATAAAGAAACAGAGCGATCCACAAACAGGCAATCAAGAACATGATTCGTTTATTTTCCTAGTAAGATTGGACTTCACTTAATTACTTCTTAAGTAGTTTAAAAAATCATTGGCTACAGGAATTGAGAAGAATTTAACCTTAATTCTTTTTCATGCTCAATTGATAAATAATTTGTAAATTAAAGTATTTCCTAAGCACTAACCAAATGAAGCCTGCAGTACAGGATTTGGTACGGAGGTAGAATTATCTGAATGTACAATTATTGCTAACTGCAAAGGAACTTCTTCATAAACATCTAATGATCTACGTTTCCTTCCATATGATATCACTCCATTACCGCAATCGGTCTGTAATAAATCGTATTTAATTAAATATTTATTCATGATTAATGAATAATGTTGTATTAGTCCCGCAATTCAAATTTTTAATTTCACATCTTTTTCAAATTGAAATTTTCAACTATGCACCACATTATCAGCTACATAAGTGAATCAGTCTTTAACTAAATAAAGTGAATCATTTCGAATATATTCTAGCTATAATTTTTTAAAATTATTATTTTTTTTAAAAGCCTAAACATTATTTTAGCTAAGATCTGTGTTGCTCTGTTCCACAGCCGTCACTTAACATAGCATATTTTCCATCACTCTTATTTGATGATAATCATTGAGATTGCTTTAAAATAAGGACTACAAAAACAATTTAACTATTAATAATATTAAACAATATCATATATTATTATTTTTAACTGAATTATGAACTAACACTAACCGGTTGGCATTGTACAGAGCACAAAGTAAGAACAATGCTGAGAGTTAGTATAGGTGAAGATGGAAATCTGAAAGCTCTGAATGGTGCAGCTAGGCGAGTATTGTTGACTGGAACTAATCCAGGAAATGCTTGAAGGTCTGGAGGACAACCACGCAAATCAAGAAGTAGAAGCGAATCCATATGTGAGCCTGAGCTTGCAATAAGGTGGCCGGCTCGAACCATTGTGACATCTGCGCGAAATTTCTTAAATTAAAGAAAGAAATATATTGCTGTTTTGAACATTAAATAAAAAATTCATCTGATTAAAAATTATTAATCTACACATAGATTTAATGATTGTAAACAAAATAGAAATTAGGCTAATAAATAATTAAAAATTTGCTTTTTACACAATAAAGAAATGCCAAATTGAAAGACCTTCCTTGATCCCAAATTTGGTTCTCTTTTTCCCTAATGTTATACTACTTTATTTGATCATTCTGCATTCCAAAAATTGTATTATTTATTAAGAAATGAACAATATTGTATCCAATTTTCTCTTTAAATCTAAACGGAATAATTATTCGTAATATTGCAGAATAATCGCTTTAAATAATTAAACATATCCAAAGATTTAAAATTCTATTTTCTTACTAAAAGGAGGTTCAATGTCAATAACTAGCTGCAAAGGATCACCAAGCTGAATATTTGTCGCGTCTGTTCCTGTTCTTGAATCTATAACCCTCATTTTTGCCCTTGGTGAAGTTCCGTTGTGAACAACGTTTCCTCCTTCACCAGTTATTTGACTTTGGATTCTAAAATAAAAACATATTTATAAATCGAACAAGCTTTACTTTAAATTATTCTACTGCACTTGATGCAGATCAAGTTAGAAAAATGGTCAAAGATTTAAAAGACACATATAATTATTTAATTGTTTTTCACTTTTTTCGGAGCCCCAAAATTTCCTGTGGATTTAGATATACTTCTTTAAGAACCACCTTGTTTAAAATAAATATAAAAAATAAAAAAATTGACCATATTACAAACCATGGTGACTGGAGTTTAGATACGATTTTTCAAATAGAAACCTTATATCGCTGTGCTTTGGAGTAGACCGAGGCCAGTTCCAACTTGTAATTTATTATTTTAACAACGTAGTCCATTTTGAATGAATCAGATTTAGGCTACGTGACATCTTTCGTAAAAAGAAAATATTAAAACTGTCCGGTAGGAGAATTGTATCAGGTTTTTAACAAGTTCATGAATCAGTTTTTTTTACTTACGCAGGTTCTTGTACTGAGAAACCAGCAGCCAGTGTAAGATTGTTGGAAGGTGAAACAGACGACTCCGATATTAGACAAGTCACCTTTACAATGCGATCACTGACAGTTTGTATCAAAGGATGAAATTGTACCACTACCACTACTGTAGCAAGAGTTCTGTCAAGAATAAATTTTTTAAATTCTTACAAAAAATGAAAGATTCCATGATTTGCCAAAAATAAATATTAAAAAAAAAAAAAATCGATTATACATACCTATTAACTTCACCTACAGAATAAGCAACATTTAGATTGCATTTGTTGATTGAATTATCAGGAAGGGGTAAGACTAAAGTTGTAGTATCAGTTCCTCTGCCTTGGCTCCAACAGGAATTCGCGTGGCCTTGTACAAATAATCGTCCCTGGAATTTGGGTTGGTGCAAAGTAACTGACATAGAGCCCTCACTGGCTCCACAGGATACTGTCACTGAAGTATAATAAAACTGTAAATTAGTCAGTGAATAAATTTAAGAACGACTAATGAATAAAAAAGGTGAGTGGCCTTAAATAATTTGCACGATTTGTCATAACGCTCTTTTCTTTCTAACAATTTCATAACTTGCAGATAATAAAAAATAAATATTGAAAAATATATTTAAAATGCTTTCTTAACTTCTTTGATTTATTTGTTTTCTTTTCATTAATTCGGGGATAGCAAAAACAATGCTCTTACTCTAAGAGTTTAAGAAGCATCACCGTAAAAATAATTTAAATGATTTTCAAAATTTATATCAATACTAATGACCACCTACTGTTGAGGCATGGTATCATCTCTGAATACTCTGAAGATTGTGTATCTATTAATTGTGGTGACAATTCTGGCCCGAGATTAATTAAAGCAGGATCTGAATGAAGTAGGCATTGTGTGGGAGAAGATCCGTACAGGTAAGAGTAAGCTCTGCAACGAAAATAAATTTCGTTTTCGCATCTCGTTTCACACTGTAAACAGAATCTAAATTACTAATTATGCTCTGAAGAACTAAGAAATTCTATTCTATAAAGAGCTTATCATTTGGAAACAAAGCAAGCATTTTTTTTTTAAATTTAGGACATAGTTTACTGAAATGATATACTTAAATCGTACCCTTAATTATAATATTATGATATGCTAATTGATTTTTATTCAAAGAAAACGCTTGCTCGAATTGAAATAACTTCCATGCTTTTTTTTGAGTGTAAATGGTACTTATAGTTATAAAGAAATTCACTTATTATTCAATTAGTAAGAATAATACACAGAATACAGTATCAATCTTAAAATTTACAAAACATTAAATTAACTAGTTTGAGAAAATGAACAGAGATTCTGATTTTAAACAGACATATTAGAACAATAATTAAATGGCCAATTAAATAGCAAAAAACAATGCACCTTACTTCTTCACGGGTTATATTCAGCACCTGGAGATCGGCTCTTAAAGAAGTCTTGTTGTAAACAGGGTCATGCCAACATGTAGACTTGTCAATTTCTAAAATAACAAAATTATTGTTGAAGACTTTACAATTTAAGATTTTAATGAAAATTACTATAATATATCTTTAGAAGCTGAGTTCCTCAACTAAAGTAATTGCACAATCAAACTGCTTCCACTTCTAATTCCGAGAAAGGAATAGTTAGTTTACCAAGAAGACAATGATTTTCAATGTAGTCAGCAACGACTCTTTGATTAGTGGGTATAAAGGAATCAGGATCTGTCCAACGATCATGGGAACTCAGAGTGCAGGTTCCAGACCGGTAATTTGCTGAGAGACAAACCGGTCTTTGAGTACTCTCTTCTAAGCATAATTTTGCACAAGACCATCTGTAATCATTATTAGATCAGCATCGTTATTAGGTAACTAAAAGCCTAATAGAGGAGAAAACCAGAGAGTAATTCAATGATCGTAAACATAAATAATAACATTTAAAATATAAAAAGTACATACTTGTTTTCTACGTTTGGAATAACTGTATGCTGCAAACCCAACAATTCATAGCCAGGAGTTACTTCAATGCTCCACGCCCTTTCAGAACAATTTCCTGGAACTAATAGAATTTATTTAATTAAGACACTCTCAATAACGCTATAAATTTCATTCTTATATGCTTCTTTCAAAATTTTGAGCCAAAAAGTTCTTTAGCTTGACAAAATAAAAATTATTCCTATTTGCTTCTCAATAAACGTTTAAACAAGAAAAGGAGTGCCTAGTAAATAAAAAGAATAGCTAAATGACATTGAGAATAATTTTTTAGAATGATAAATATCTCACTGCTAAATATAACTGAATTGATATTAAGAAATGTTTAAATGCTGTAGAAATATTTTTTAATATCAAAAATTATAGATATTTAATAATTAACTTTTTATTAAATATCCAATATAGTAGAGAAGATAAGGAGCTTTTAAAATGTAAAAAGAATTGCCTCTTTATCGGCTGTACACCAAACTTCTGATCTGGAATCGTGGACGGAGAAGGATAGCAAATTAACTTTACAACAAATTTGTCAGAGTAACACATGTGCAAACGAAGGCTAAGACTCTCTAATGATGATTTTAAGCGTAATTAGCTTCCTTCAGACTCAGACTAAGTCGTAGCTAAAAGGCATAATCATGATAGTTAAACTATAACTGCAGACTCTGCCACCTAGCGCATTCTATAGTAAGTTTCGTGCATATTCTTCAGTTACTAAGGTCCGAATAATATTTTTAATAATCTTTTCTTTTTTAAGCAGAACATGTAACATATAATTCAATAATTTAAATTGGTTTATAATTATTTTATTAGGTGTCCTTATTCCAATTTTCTATCCTACTCATCTTTTGATATGTATTGATATGGAATTTCGACTATTAGCAAGCCAAAACTTAAGCGAAGTTAAAAAACGTATAGAATATTTTGAAGTTTCAGAATTTGGGTTTGGTACCTTTTACTTAAATCTATTTTTATCTATATGGCTGATTTATTTCTCTTAGGTAGAATACAAAAAAATTTAGAACTTAAATTTCATATTCTTGCGTTTTTGTAAGCTTTTAAAAAGTTCAAAATATTTTTTTCCCACGTTTGCCTGAACTGTTAGTTAATTTTTTTTTTGAAGAGCAAATAAATATAACGTGTTTGAAGATCAATCGAATTATATTTGGATTTTTTTAATGTTAAAATAATCAATTTAAAAAAATATCTTTATACATTTTATTAATTCTGTAGGTTGTATTGTTAAGGTTGTGAGATTTTTATTTATAATGAAAATGAGAACAGGAAAACATAGAATTATTGAGAGATTGATTTAATTATTTTAGAGTACGTCTCCTGAGTGTGATTTTAAATTCTAGTTAATGAAATTTAAATTTTCCTCCTTGCTACATATTCATAAACAAACTATTTCACTTTGATTTCGCAGGCCCTGTGGCGCAATGGATAACGCGTCTGACTACGGATCAGAAGATTCCAGGTTCGAATCCTGGCAGGGTCGACGATATTTTTTTTTATTTCTCCGTCCATTTCTCTTATACCATAATAATTTTATAATGTACTTTATTTATAGTTATTAAATTTAATTTTAGGTCTCTTTTAATATAATTCTAATATAATTAAAGTTTTCAGAGGTCAATTATAAATTTAACTCGTTTATTTCAATATTTTTCAAGTTATACTCGTAACTTACGTTTTTCCTTTCTTTATAAATTAAAAGAAATATTTATTATTACCTACTTACTTTATTTATTTATTTTAGTATCCGCACCTCAAATTGTTTGGTAGATAAATCAATACTGCTTAATGTCCAAAAGTATTTAATTGGGAGAAATTACATATATTTTGAAATCAACTTTTTATTGGGTATGATGTGTGATTATCAGTCAAAATACCAAATTTAAATCCCATTTTTATTCTCTATTTTTTAAAATTTATGTTTAGTGCAAATTAAGAGATCTACAATTTTACTTATAGAAGTTTTCCAACTAATTGATCTAAGGTATTTCTTGTTTTTCTTTGCTTCTATTCTACAAGTACCTACACCTCTTACTAATGTGCAGCCTTCCCTCACAGGAAAGGAAACAAGGCAAAAATGGTAAACAATTAACTTTACTCACTAGTTATCTATTTTTTTTTAGTTTAGTAATGTATTGTTTTAACGTGTTCTAATTTTAGAACACAATCAGCAACTTGTGTTTAATGTACTCAATTTTTAATTCTTCCTATTGCGTTAATATCAAATTTTCGATTAATAGTTTTTACGAGAAATTTTCAGTTTGAAATTCTCCGAGTCAGGTAAAGGTTTTTAGAAAATGAGTTCTTTAATTTAAAAAATTCTTTTTCCTCTCCAAGCTAACCTAATGTTTAGTATGCTGCTTACAGTAAGCATAATATATGCTTCAAATATATTAGAAGCTTTGCTAATAATAAAAACACTTGTAACAATAATTCTTCATAATTTCAAAAGGCAATTTAATATGTTACAAGCAATCTGAAACTGCTTACCCGACTCGAAAAATCTAATGAAGTCTCAAAGTATAAAAATGTTTCAGCATGTTGCAGATCCACGATTTTATATAATGGTACTGGCTATTTTCTCTACTCAGCGTCAGTTTCCAGATTTATGATAGGGTGCTTGCTCCAAATTAACTGTACTTGAAGATTATATGTCCATATCCTCGGTTGCTGATGATGAGGCTTATTTTTAAAACTTTATATACTTAATATTTTCATCTTGATCATCCACTTATTTTTGAAACAATTTTGCAGTAAAACAAGATTAAGCAACTTCTGTCAGAAGGATAACTTTATTTTGATCAACTAGAGAAAAACTAAAAGCAAAATTAAATTCAATGCTTAAATCTAAGAGCAAGCAAGTTTTATAGAAGCTCTTGTTCTTCCATCAAACGTAACTTAATACCGCTTCCATCTGCAGATTTGGTTCCCTGTCTAGGAATTTTCTTTGACAACATGAACTTAAAAGAATAGAACTCAACAAAGGCAGTAACTACTTTAACTACTACTGCTGGAAAGGCGACCGAAACTGCTATCAAACATGATTGACTAATGAACGAACCGAAATGGACTTTACGGATTAAAACTGAGAAGTCCGATCAATTGCAAACTCACTTTTTATATTTCTAACTCCATGCTACAAAAAGATCTAAATATTTAGTGAAAATGTAGTTGGTTCTGATATAAACATTCCCCACCGAACAGATACAGTAATCTTCAAAATTAAAAGATTCTTAAACTATATTATATAATAAGTAAATAGAAATATATAAGATAAATGAATGAGTGAAAGGCAGGAGTAGAGAAACTACCCAGCGGTAGCACTCTCTACATATTAATGATGTTTAGGTCTTCGCACTGCAAGGAAGACGCGGGGCCATATACTTTACAGCCACCGAGGAAAATTGTCAGGAATGTTAGAGGAGGCCAGAGACAGTACCAAAGGATTAAAGCAATTAGAGAGAGCAGTATGGAACTTTTGAAGGGAATTTTGAGGTCGTGAAGAATGAGGTTAGTTACGTATCTGTCGGAGTAGTTTTGACTGAAATGTTTGTACTGTCCGTACGTTTGAAGGTATATTAAACATTTGAGTTCTATGGGCAATTTCGTCCAAGTAGTCTGTAAGGACGTTTTGCACGTTTTGTCATTGCTTGTCTTTTAAGACTAGTGAGTGAGTTCCACGTGAGTCGTTTGTCTATGAAGAGCCCAAGGTAGCGCACCACATCTGAGTAAGGAAGAGGATTGCTGTTGAAGAGGTCAGGTGGACAGGAGCCCCGCCGGAGAATAAACGTGGCATACTGGCATTTCTATGAGTTCATTTTAATCCGACACTTCTTTGCCCAGGATTCTATTTTATGTAAATGTGTCTGTAACTTGTATGAAGCTGCTGAAGGATGTGTACTTGTGGCTAGTATGGCTGTGTTAATTTTTATTCCTCTCGGAACAGCAAGATTTTGTTTTTTTAATACAGTTGATGGTAGCCATTCTTTTCAAGTATGTATCTTCTGTAAAGAGAACACTTCACGAAGACCAGGAAAGAGACTAGTACAGACTGTGCTTTGATAAGGCTTTAAGGATAATGTTGACGTGCCTTAAGTTAATTTAAAAAAAAAAAACCCAAGTTTCCCTGGAATCGCACATACCTATTACTAATCTTAATGCACATTGCATTGCATTGTTTCGAAAACGGAGACACCTGACAACAATTTTCAATCGATTATTATAAAGAATTTAAAAGAATTTTATCGAGAATATTATAACATGAATGGTTATAAAATTTCTTGTTGAAAATACTTTTTTTCTAAATGACTGACAGATAAAAGCAAAAGTTTTAAGCTTAAACTGTATTCTTCAGTTACTTTTACTAATGAAGACATTATTTTATAAAACATAGGTAGATTAATTTAAAGAAATATTTAGATATAAAATTGAATTCCAATAGATTTTAATTCAATTCCATATTTGTTCCTTCCAAAAATATTACTCGGGTTATCTAGGATATTCCTGCCTGTGACAGCCCAGTCCTATTCCTAAGCAGAAATAAGTATTAAAGTTCTAAGTGAGAAATTGTGAACTGATCAAACTTTTGTGCATTTATTCAGTTTAATAGCAGAGTGCATTTTTAATTTATTGCACTGAAAAAAAAACTGAGTCTGGCGTGGTTTATCACATCAAAGCCACTAGTCAATTAATTAAAAGCATTTCAACAGGTTCTTTAAAATAAAATACTAGTGAGAGAAATTTTGAAGCTTTGCTTTTTTGTATAAAACTTTACAAAAAAAAGCGCTGTCTTTATCTGAGAGGATGGTGGTATTTAAACGCTGTTAAGAAATTATAATAGATTCATACTTTTTTAATTCTTTATGCCACTTTTTTTAGTGTAAAATGAGGTCATGTCAGTTATGTAATATAAACTTGGATTAAATAGATAACATGGACTAAAATCTCTTGCTTGAAAACCACTGCTTTTCTAGAAGTGCGAATAGCTTCAAAAAGTTTCCAGCTTTCAGCGATTTTCTTGAAAAACAGTGCGGGAAAGTTATGTGATGTTCAACCAATTTATTTTTTATTACAAGACTTGTTTTTAAAATCGGAATTACTAAATAGTTTACTTTTCAAATTGAAGTTTATAGTTTATATCACTCCCATTTAATAAACTTAAATTATGGAGTGGTTAATTACTCTGAAACATTAAAAATAAAGTAACTGTTGGTTACGTAACAGAATTCTCACGGGAGTCCCGTTTTTCCCACAAGATGATCAACATCACCTTGAAATAATAATTTTTCAAAGATGATGCATTTGTAATTTTTGGTTCGTTACCCAGTTCCCAGAGACATTTCAATTAGTAATTTAATAAAATACTTAAGTAATTAAGAAGGATTCAACTATAATTATCGTATTAATAATAAATAATTTCAGATAATTATCTATTATTCTCGCATTCAGTAAGTGGCAGTCATAGATTTCTATGGATTCATAGAATCATTGTTACTTGTGATAACTTTATATGCAGATTCAACTGACCATCAATTATTTTTTTTTTACATTTACATTTTTACAGTTTAAATTATTCAATAATATTAATAATGATACTTGATTCAACAACGATTTCACTTACTTTTTATAACAAGTTTAAATTAATTTATTGAGTTGTTTTATTAATTTATTTGAATTTCTGAAGCGTCTGACAACCTTCAACGATTTAAAGTCAATGGAAGTCTAGTAGTTAATCGAAATGTAAGGAGCTGGAAACAACTATCGTCTCGCTTTCCATTTTATGAAAAAGATGAATTTGCAATTAGGACTAATCTTGCAAATTTCTATATTCTCAAGAACTTAAATAATTTTTTTCAATGCTGCTTGTAAATAAAAATAAATTCTGGAATTTATATTTTATGGAAATTAATATACACAAAATAAATCTAATAGCAAAAAAGAGTTACATGAAATCAGATTCGCGTGTAGCGAATTAGTTGGAAAAAAATATTATTTAATAAAATTACTATTTAAAGGCACAATTTTTCCGAACTATTTAACAAAAAGCTTGTTTGATTTTTTCATATATGCCAAGAATTAAAGCAATTACTCAACAGCAATGTGAAGGACGTTTCTGTATCTTCAAAACAGACTTGATGATTCAACTGTTAAAAATAAGAGGCAATTACACACCCAACATTTATATTTCTCGTTGTAGATATTTTTTTATAATTGCCAACCTTCTAGTTCAGTATCATCACCTAGCTTGATTATGGAATCTAAAGGGCTCATTAGTTCAAATACCTAACTAAATTAGATCACTGTGATTGTTTTTTGGGTTTATAATTTCAGTACACAAGCCAGCCAGTAATAAGCTATGCCAGCCAGTTTAGTATTCAACACTGTTGATATGAAATAAGGTCTTTTTCATTCATTCAACTTAATTATGCTAGAGATTTCGTTATTTTTAAAAAATGAACACTAATCCCCACAATTTTCTTTCTGTACGCCAACAATCATTTAAATAATTTAATACTTACGTGGAATGCATATTTTTGAGAAGTAAGCGACTCCAGAAAAAGGAATTAAATTTTCTTGAAAACCATCAATATTCCGAACCTTGAAGCATGATGACTTGGCATAGTCTAATATAAAACCTAGACAGTCGTTACTGCTTCGGCACCTGTAAACAAAGATAAAAAAAAACTGAAATGAAACGGTGGAGTCTTGTTCTGGTTTTATTATAAAACTTGTGTGTAAACTCTCAGCTGCCCGAGAAACGTACATCTTTCATCACCTTATTTTGTTTTGTTTTTAATAAAAAAGAAATCTTCATCAAAGGAAGAACTTATTAAACAGAAAAAGAAGTATCATTTAAAATAAATCTTTCTTATCGGCTCAAAGTTGGTAAAAAATTAATGAATTTTTAATAAAAGAAGAAGGGTAATAACCTATTGTAACATTCTGCTGTGACAGGAGTGCCGTATGAGGCAGAGTAAATTAGTAATGGCTGTGTGGGCAACCTTGGCGATAGTCCGGACACTCTTGAGAAGGTGAGCGTAGAACCTGGAGCGCAAGGCTCCAGCGGTCGCATGTCATACTGTCCTGAAAACAAACAAAATAGGTATCAAGAGAGGACGATGTAGAGGAAGATTAATTTTTTTAAACTGAATGTTTCCAAATTAAATGAAAGAGTAAATAAATTTTGTTGGTATCATATATTCTTTCATTGCAGTTTCTAATATGTTATCAACGAGAAGTTGAATAGATGCCACTACTGACCGCTTCAAACAGACAGAAACAAGTAAACGAGATTCAGATTGTTGGTCTTCCATAACTCTATTATGGTCTCTTGGCTAGCAGGACATTGAGGTATTACTCACCTGCATACTAATAGAACTTCGAAAAGTATGACTCAATAATACATTCAACCTAATTCAACTACGTACATGACCTTGTTTTGAATGAATATGTGATTTGGAATGAAACAGAAATATGTGTATTTCAATATTTAATTCTCAAATTTTGTAGAGAATTTTCTTCTTTCAGCCCTTTTGGCTACCGGAAAGAGTCTTAATTAGAATTTGCGATTTGACTTTTGTCTCTGAAAAGATGATTAAAAACTTAAATAACTACTAGAGTTTTAATGGGGTAAAGAAGTTTGTTACTCATCTATTCAAGAAAATGCCCCAGAAGTTGTTGGAAAATATTATTTTATTATTATTTTTTAATGATTTAAGGGACGTCAACATCTGAGGTTATTGGCGCCTGGAGCTTTTTCCAGTGCACTACCGGCCTCCGGACAGTGTTCTCTTGGAAAAATGTTTAAAAAATACGAAAACCTGTTGTCAGTAACAAGTACTACTCATATGCCTTTTTTATGTATGTTAATATAACACATAATGCACACAATTTCCTTTGTACTACGATATTATCTGAGATGACAGCACTGTAGGGTAAAAGCTGAACTCTCGAAGTTCAGTTCAATAATTCAGGTGCGACGTGACTTTCCATTTTTGTCTTACTACGGTTTGCTCTAATATCAATTGCAATTTTTCTAGCAAAACTAGAATTTTAACAATAAATTTAATTTGCAGTAACATTATCCACTAAATGACATTTTAGCAAGATGCCCAATAATATCTTCTGTAGAACCCTAGACCTAGTTCTCAATGAACAAATTTGCAAGTCTTGTGTGCGACCGCAGTTAACCAGATTTGGCCAGACCGCTCCATAGAAATGGAGAAAGATCTGTGAGAAATCCTTTGTCGTTAGAGGACCGAAGAGACAGAGTGAAAGTAGTGAAGGCAGTTCCTTGCAAAACTAATTGGTAATTACTTGAGGAATTAGAGAATATCAGCAATAAGAATAACTTTATTTGTGGTCATGAAGTTCCATTTAGTATCTGGGTTTGCCACTTTAAAGGTCCTTCCTAACCTTTCTTCTGGTAGATTGTTACCTGGTGTACCGCACATTTCTTTACTTCATACTTTCTGGATCCTCTTTCCTTTGTCAGGAATCCATTTCGGTTATTACAAAATCAATAAAGTTCCAGATAGCCTTCAAATTTTATAAAAACTTTAAAAATCTTTGTTGGGATAAGCTTCTTTTTCTTTATAATTTTATTTTACCTTAGTTATTACTCCTTTTACAAGAAGGGTTACTTCATGATATAAACTAGTATTCGTGTTTGGAAGCAAAAACAATAATCTTTCCTGCCTCCTTTTCTGTTCGAATTGATGCTTTCTTGATCTAGAATGATTTTTTTGGCGAGAGTCATTTAGGTTATCGTCGAGTGATTGCCTTCCCAGTACTTTGGTTCTACGAAGTTGTGCCGATTAATGTAGTGAGTAGCAACATCTTGGTCCTCTCGACTCCTTGACTAACAGGTCACCACTAGGAGGAAGCATGTAGTGCTAAACGTGGCATTAACAGATGTTAACTGGTCTGCTCTATTTCCTGTTCCCGACAGTGAAGGAACAATTAACCCTTACTTTTAGGTTAACATACTGTTTTTCTATTAGCTAAATGTTAAAAGTACAATTTTAAATTACGTAATCAAAACCATTGTGAAATAGTTATTTAATGAGTAAAAGCTCTAAAAGATGGCCTAGCCACCAAGACGAAAGCTTCGCAAAAAATAAACACAAAAATTGGCAATTATTTCCTTGTTATGATGGACACTGATAAGACACAAAGAAGGTGAACTCTACAAAATATAAAACTTATAATTGGTTCCATCACAAAGAGATATATGTATCTATCGCTCTATTTCATTTATAGATGATTTAAAAATATTAATGTTGCAGTAATTTTGATAAATTTAATATTAATGTTATTAGGGTTTTTGTAGTTCAACAGAATATATTAGCTTTAAATTGAGCTGAACAAATGTAAATAGACTGTAGGAATAAATTATATTGAAATGAGACTTATATAATGACTTATGGGAAAACTGAAGAAATCAATGTGTGTTAAGGTCAACTGATAGTGGGTGGGTTGCATCACCTGTCGCATCGCCGTTAGTGTCGGCTATTTATTTATGCGGGCTAACTTTTTTTTTAATCAAATGTTTTAATTTTTACTTTGTATTCACTATTTACTTGTAAATGTTCAAATTGGGGACTTCTTCTAGTTCACCATCTCAGCAATATTGCAATGGAACTGAAAATCAATTTTGGGGTCTCTTTTTGCTTCTAGCCTTTTTTTTTTTTTTATTTCTTAGCGCTAGATGCACTGTTAATAACAATGACAATACTGACACCATTATCCACTTACTAGCTGAGAGGAGAAGTTACCCAGCGATAACACTCCCTGTGTCATTTCCAGGATTAACCACTCTCCTCAGAAAAGAGAAAATAGCAAAGTCACTGGCATCTTAATCACCTAGGACAGGGGTCGGCAACCCGCGGCTCTTTTATCCAAATTGTGTGTCTCTTCAGCTTGCCCAAAATATATTTATAGTTTAATTTTATTGAAACGAATGAAAATTTCATTTATTAAAGGTATTTTTTCAAAAATAATTTTAAATGTGATAGGTTTGAAATTGAATGGAATTATACAACATCAAAGTAAAGTACTTGATTTATATTGTAAGACTGCCGCCTTTTCATTCCTTAAGTTTTTATTTATTTGTTCATTTACATTGCAATATGTGAAAATAAATATATAAAACATTTAAATGTTATTGAATATCTTAAAATAATAATTTGTGAATACATATGATATTTAGAGTTGTTTACACTATCATCCTTGCGGCTCTTGGTAAGATTTATTAAAATTATTTAAATAAAAATGGCTCTCTACTTAAAATGGGTTGCCGACCCCTGACCTAGGAGGATGATCTGGAAGGTGATGAGATGATAAATGGCGGACAAGAGGATTGGAATGCGGACTGTAAGTTCTGATAAGAGCTTTTACAGCGAGTTCGAGCAACCTGGACTTACAAGCGGAGTGACCAAGTCTGTGTGGATGGTTAGATTTGAAACATAAAATGCTCCATTTTAAAAACGCTCTGTTAACGATAGTGCGGAGAATTTTCGGCTGAAAAGTTTGATTCCTTTGAAGATTAGAGCGTCTAGTTGAACCCAACAGTTCAATACCGTACGTTCAGATGGGTTTGTTACAGAATTGAGTAAATCAGTCGTTTGTTATTAAGTGAACGATTAGATCGTTGGTCTAGCAGTCTTTTAATTTCGTTTAAGCCATATTTGTGGTTTCCAAGTCAATTTTTTGTCTAAATACAGCCAAAGATAACGGACAACATTGGTGGGAAGAACAGGAATTGAATCATAAGTCTACAAATGGAAAATGTTTTTCCAAGCCAAGCTGCGATGTTCTACAACACCTGAGCAACTATTCTGTAAAGACGCAAACCTGTTAACAGATTTTATTCAAATTTGGAATTCTATTAGTACTGTTAATTCCTTAAAATAAATCAAACCAAAAATTCAAATAAGTTTCCAAATAAAAATACAGTCCAAAATAACAATGTTTGATTGGATTTTAATTTCCCTTAGTTTGATCAAATGAAGTTACATTAAAAATTCATCAACAAATATCCAGCGGAAGAACTAATCGTCATGATTTCTTAAGAAAAGCATCTGCATTATTTCTGCGAAAGATTAAAGAAAGTGTTTCTCAGCAAAGCTTCTAGAGACGAGTGAGTGGTAAAAAGAATTTTAATGCTGCGTCATCAGAGTACTTCCTTGCGACTACCAAACGAGTATTTAAATTTACTCTATTTATACTTATTTCTCCTCAAATCGGATCTGGATATATTTATTGATTCTTTATTTTGAAAATCTTTGACCAATACGAATACTTCCTTTACTTTCGAAAGTGCTAGTGGACAGTTTCTCTCTTGAAGATTAGGTTGTTTACTGTTTACTGGCTTACAAGATATTTCTAGGCATGAAGTCTTTGGCAGTTTAAAGTTAGGTTTCTCTTATTGGTGAAACAATGAATTCTCTAAATAAATTTTAAAGCATCAAAAAGCATAAGATAAAGTTGAATAGCTGTTTTTTCAGAAATTATGGATATTCCATCCTAATAGCTATCCTATATAAAACTCACTCGTAACTCTACTGATCTAGAAACGTACAACATCGTGGGCTCATCGTTAGGTTTATAACACGCACATTCACACATTGTATACTTCGCATAATTCTATGAAAAGGAGGACTTGTTCTTTCTCTCATTGTACTAGGTAAGAGGTAAGAGTAATTTGAACGGGTCCAATTTTTGATATAGAATTTCTACGGGAAACAGCTGATTTGAGGTACTCTGGATTCAAAAAAGAGAGGTTTTAAAAATGAGCCTGCCTATGTGGAGTAAGTGGCCAGCTTTGAACTCAAAGCCAGCAAAAAATCGTCCAAATTACTCGTAGATATCCAGTTTAGGTGCAATCATCGTTATCTTCAGCTTATCGACGGTAAACTTTTCGATTAATTCAGCCAATCGTAAGGAATACAATGTCACTGAATCGATTTAAAATTTCTTGAAAATAGCTTCTATGATTTCCTTTAAAACTGTTATACTTAACAGCGCGTGAGTTCTTCAACCTCCATCTGTGGCAATTTTCCGGTAAAATAATGGGCACTTCTTGTGGGAGAGTAGCGCGGTTGGGCTCTCATTTAGGGTAATTTATGGGCTTATCACATGCTAAATAAAAGTGCTTTAAAAATGTAACCAAAATAATTGACTGTCGACAAGTACCTTTTATCTGAGATTTTTGTAGCTTTTAGCAATATTTTTTTCGAAAACAGTACTTATATGTACTCAATTATAATCTTTAAATGATCTTCATCTTAATACTGTTTTTAAGTTTCAATAAAATTTTATTTTGTGACTTGTGATAAGACAAAGGCGAGAGTTCATATAAGATTTAGTGTAGATTGCAATGAATTTGGTTCGTTAATCAATTCCGTTGACATCTTATATCAATGGTGCTAAAACAGATTTACTTTATAATCTATGTGAAGCTGCTAACATTTAGTAATTAAAACAAAAATTAATTTATTTTTTTTATAGTTTTTCACCGTAAATTTTTAGAGAGATAGTAAAAAGAACAAAGATTTTTCAAGTCATTAAATTGGTAGGAAATCTTGTCAACTAAAATCTGGTTAGCCCATGCTGAGGAAATACCAGGCAATCTTTTCTTGTTTCAAAACTATTGTTTCAAGGTCACATTTGTGGTGTCCTCTGCTTTCGTCATAAAAACCAGAATTCCTCAAGGATAAAAATGGCAAAATACCAATTACAAATCAGAACCAGAAAAAAAAGCATAGCGTGAATCTTTGGGGAAATTGATACTTTCTTATGCCCTCATTAAATTTAATTCTTATTTTAAATTTGGAAAAAACAGATGAGCGCTTCCTTTTTCAAAGTTCCCAATCCTTCTTTCAGTGCAGCCTGTTGCTAAATTAGATTGATGTCGACTTCCACAATCGTACTACTATCTACCGTTGTCAACCTTTTAAAGTTCTTCACAGATTTTAGTTGAACTTTAGTTTGGAGTATTCACTAGTTTTGAAGGAATTCCATTTTCCTTGTGAAATTGGCAATCCAAATTTGGTATCAAATAGTTCTTACTTTACATTATGCCCTATTTCAGTAATCAGTAACGTTTTATTTCACTTTAAGGTCGTTTGGGGTTATCTTCTTTTGCAGCGAATGTTCCGTAATATATCGGCTATTTCTTGAACTTTGTCCCTTTTGATTCAAGTTTATCATAATTTTACATTCGCATTTACCAGAAAGAAATCTCCCTTACGATGACATCCTTGTTTGGTAGTAGTAAGGCACTTCCAATCAAAATTAATTAATAATAACATACTTCTGTTCAGTTCAGAAGCTATTGTTATTGGTTTGCACTTGGCCATCAACTCAGCAGTGTTTACGATGGATAGACTCTGGCAAAATTCCAAAAACAATTCATCTTTACGTTCTTGCATCTGTATCTAGGTCAATATTGTTGTCACGACTAATTACATATTTTGCCTCTAACAGGAATAGAAGTCATTACTTGATACTTAATATATTCATATTTGCCATTCAACTATTTACACACCATTCCAGAATTTCAATTACCGAACTATTTCTGGGATTTTAATTTTTAGTATAACACGTAAATGGGCAAAATATTTTCCCAAAGCAAGAAGTTTTCTTTTGTTTCTTGCCATTTCTTCCGGTAAATGTGTTTAGCTAGTAAATGTATAACAAATGTTTACAGTACAATCCGTGTGTTGTGTGTTAAAAGAGTTAAAAACCATGAATTTGTTCAGTAGAGGGACACTTTGGCAGACTTCCTCCCGAAAAGCTTTATTACTTAGATACTGAATTTCATTGGTATTATATAGGCAATTTGGTCGTACATTACCATAAAGTCACTTTCCCATCCCCACCTTTTCCTTTAAAATGTGCTTTAAGAAGCATTTTCCTAAAAAATTGAATATCCGTTTAGTAATCTGGCGTTTCCGGTCACGCCATTTTCATTAAAAAATTGGACTTCAACGACTCATTTAAGCATATAGGTACACGGAGTCTATCCATGTCCCACAAATGCACCTAAATGTACTTCCACGGAAAAGTATATAAATGGGTGTACTACACTCGGTGCAAAGAGTTTAAAGAAAATCTTCCCCTTTTCTAATACAATATCAAGTAAAAAATTGCCTCATCAAATTGGTCCTTCCGCTTCCCCAATTTTGAGCCAAACCTTATTTCGCGTCCTGTGGTATCACCTAAACTTTGTCACCTAAATGTCAAATTTGAAGTTTCAGCGATGGTTAGATTTTGAGTTACGGTCTTGGTACACGGAAACTGAAAATCGAGAACCTACCGGATTACAATAATTTCTTCTCACGAGGAGTGAAAGAAAGCTCATGTTCATATATTAACCCTTATACAACTGTCCTGCCGGACAGTTTTAATTACAAGAATTGGGTGTCCGGAAAATAATGCCGGATTTTAAGTTTTCTTTAAAATACCCCTCCAAGTTGTAAACTGTTCATGTTTGTTGGACTTTTGACTTTTATAAATGTAAACACTTATTAATCCTCTTTCAAACAAAAATGTTTGTTTACCTCTGTAACATTTTGCTACTTGGAAATAATTCAGTCTTTACTAAGATGTCAAAGCGTGATTTCGTTTTACGAGTTCAAACTCGGCCGGAAATATCAATGATGTCTGGGGCGAAGGCAGTATAAGTGTTCAACGGTGGTACCAGAGATTTCGAGAGGGAGACTTGAGCCTTGAAGACAAAGAAGGCCGTAGAAGAAGTTCTGCCCTTGATGACTGTTGTTCTCCGAGCTTTGGTGGAATAAAATCCCAGAACCACTGTTCGAAAACTGGCAGGGAAACTCGAAGTCAGCAAATCAACTGGTCGATGAACATCTCAAGGCAATTGGGAAGGTGAAAAAGCTTGAAAGTTGGGTTCTTCAAACATTAAACGACCGCGCCAAAAAAATCAGCGATATAAAATTTGTGCTGCACTTCTTTGCCGAAACAACAGCGATCCTTTACTGTCCAGAATTGTGACTTGCGATGAAAAGTGGATCCTCTACGATAACAGCAGACGCTCTGGACAGTGGCTTCACAAAGGAGAAGCAGCCCGACATTTTCCAAAGCCCCCAATTCATAAAAAAAAAAAAAGGTGATGGTTACTGTTTGGTGGGCTTCATTTGGTCTGATTCATTACAGCTTCTTGAATCCTGGCGAAACCATCAATGCCGAATCGTATTGTTACGAAATTGACGTAATGCAGACTATTTTGATTAATAAAAACTGTTATAAATCATTAATTTTTATTTTTTTCTTTTAAAACTTTAATCCTGCATTATTTTCCGGACAACCCAATATTATATAATTTTTTCGATTACCTAACAGAATTTCTCTTATTTAAAAATATATATCTCCAAGTTTTTGCTTTATTGCAACCCCTCCATCAATTACACAATCAAAAAAACAAGGCTTTCTAAGGTAGTTGTTCTTATACCTTAGGTTAAGCCTAGGCAAACCTAGCTCGTCATACACATTTATTCACATTTACACTTCACAGACGCTACTTATCAGTAGCACTTAAGGGGACCACGATTAATTGTTTGGTCGCAGTGGATTCGTATTTAATAAACTATCCTATCTTCAATTTACAACTAAACTGCCCGTGATATCACTCCTGGAAGGACTACCTATTAATCAGCATAAACAAGTGATAACAGATAGATAGGTTATAATTTGTATGATCGGGATATTTAAATAATACCGGACCAATACAAATTTTATTATTGGATTATTCAATTGCAATCTTACCATGAACAGAGACAGTCAAAATCAATAAACTAGCCAACTTGTACATAGCGATGATTCCTAATCAACTCGTTTGTTTGACACACACATGTTAGCATGCAGATGCCGGCCGTAAGACTGTACGATTATTAGGAAGACACAGGTGAATATTCAGTGACTGGCATAGTGGGAGTAGCCCACGTTACCTTGGCTTAGTGCGGTGTACAGGGAGACAGTTTGAAAGACTCCTACGTAAACAATAACTTTATTAGTAGTTTTTACTTTGGAAGTTTTGAGTTTTACATTTCAGTATGAATTTTAAAATGGTTTTATTTCAAACAGCACTATTGCCGCTGCAATCTTGCACCTGTTGATCCTCAATGAAGAATATATTTTGGTAACTTACATTGTCTTTATAACGAAATTTATTCAAAAAATTGTGCGCTTTGCTTCCGCTCTACACCCCCAGTTCATCACAATTCACCCCCCTCTAACTATAACACTGTCATGGAGTGCAATCTAAAGAAGTTTTAAATTTAATATTCAAATAATTTTATTGGAGTTTACAACGACAAACGCCTGACGTGGCATCCTTACACTAGACTGAAACGACAAACTAGACTGCTCAAAATACTTATTGACAACAGATCTAAACTGACTATACTAACCAATCGATTAGTTTATGGCCCAGGCTTAAAACCCATATGGTAAACCTACAATAGAACTTTAGAGTTCAGCAAAATGTACAAATCCATTAACTTTATCTAAAATTCATCGTACTATTGTTCAATGTCCATATTTTGTTTGCATTTTCACCATTCGCAGTGAAAATCTCTTAAAATCACGTCTATTAGTACTCTTGTTACTTACTCTTCTTGTCTTCTTACAAAAAACACTAAAACGCTGGCCACCCTACGAATTTCTGCTCCAGAAACCTCTTTTCCCGAACCTTCCCAGACAACACCACCTCAATGGCCACAATCAATGGTCTCGTGGATCTTCTTTCAATAGTGCCAGGAAGTGCAGGAGTAATTCCACCAATGAGGTTTAGGACGTTGCAAGTATACAATAAAGTTAAAAATTGTAATATCTATTTAAGCTTAAGTATATTCGAACGATTGCTACCAAAATCAATCAAGAAAGGACTTTTTCTTCAGGTCATTGATAAAAACAGAAGATGGTACACCTGGAGAGAAATTTTCAAAAAGACTGTGGTTAAGTATTTCTGGACACTTGCAGTGGCTGTCAGAAACTCGTCAAAATTTGATGTCATTGGCACACTCTGCACGCAGCAAGACCCCGTGTTCTCTCGTTGCAGACAACGTTACTCTCGTTTACCAGACAGTGATCTGTCAGATATTACAGTCTTTGCTTATTTAAATATAGCTTTTCTATTAATTAAAGATGTGACATTTATATTTTTAATTTTTTTTTTTATATACTTATGTTTAAAGTAACAATCACCATTTCGTCAAAAATCTGTAAAGTATGCCTGCTTGCCTGATAAAAGATTATGTAGATTTAAAATTTTCTGTAAACTCATCTTCATTAGTTTAAACGTTGCTTGTAACTTCGACAAACAATAATTAAATTTGCTTGTAACTGTTTTTGAATGCAGAACTTTAGAATTGATGCCCACTTGTCATACAACCTTGTAAAAATGGTTGCTGCATTGTTTTACTCAGTTATGTTGAACTAATCATGACTGCAAATAATTACCTTAAATGCATTATGCAAATACTGTTTATTGTTCGTAAGTTTACCATAGTTGCATTTAGTAGTTTTAGTTGTATGCATTTTTATCCTATCAGGTTTTCGTTTTAAAAATATATAATGTTTTCTGTGATGAAATTGTTCCCGTATTTTCTAACAGTTTCAGTTTTACAGCTGGCTACTATCAACAAGCAGAGCTCGCAAGCGACCTTGATTATTTTTGTACCACATAAAAAAGAATGATGGCATTAGAAATACTTCCCAAAAACTCAACGAACAATGTAAATGATTCGTTTAAGAAAAAAAGTAATTTTTATTATCTATAATTAAATCTAAGGTCCTAAGACTATAAGGAGGTTTTTTGATGTCTTTGTTGCTCTATGTTTCGAGTTTGGATGATGTCTTGGGAAAGAAATTAGCGCTCTTACTCTGGATAAATTCCCCATTTAGTTCATTGAGAGCTGGTTACCTAGCCTCATAAAACTTGCATTTAAGTATTATTGGCCACTGCTTAAATGAGCAAACAAGCTCCCAGGACATTTTGTACAGAATATGAAATATTTTTCGCTTGTTAACATTATTAAAGTATGTAGCGGCCAATGTGTGACTTTAACTCACAGTCTTTTTGAGGCGTGCTTTCAAAAATTGAAATGTAAAAGCTACCATCATGTCCTAAACGATTTTTTTGAAAGCCATCCATAACTACCATTGATTTCAAATCAACACGGAGTTAGGATCAATGGTTAGTTTGCTTTGCTATTTTATCCGGTTTAAAGGAATTTCTATTGTACGAACGTTTCTCGGCATTTTCAAGAACATCAAATGTCAAAAATAAAAAGTTAAGTAATCCTAAATTTCAGGCGGTCTCCAGGCTTTACATCTAACCCATCGGCTGTCGTGGTGGAGCGGGTAGCTAGCCAACATACTTTTACTATGATAACCCTAGTTTTAAGAATATTAAATACAATCCAAGGCCAAGTCCGCAAATCGAATTCTATACCTCAATAAATCTTAGCTTTGCGGTCAGCGCTGCTAACCGCCGAGCTATTGTATCTAGTGAGAGGTACGTAAAGTGTGTCTATACAGTGATGTAAATATTAAGAATAGATCTGAGCGGATTTACTTTATTTATTTAGAATTGAATGATAAAAAATAGGAGTTAGAGAGGCTTAGCAATTAATACTTAATGGCACTTGAGGTTAACCATTTTAATGACTAGATAACAAAATGAATAAATAAAATAAATACAATTACGAGCTTATATATAAATATAAAATGGACTGCAAGGGCCTTCAATGTCTTACATACTAATGCACATTGACCTAATAAAATATCTTTTCTTTTATTCAGTACCTGCAGTCAAATGATGGGAATTTGAAGTCCTCTCCTGTTTTCTTTCTTTCTGGATGGCCTCCCATCTCTTCTTAATAACGAATTGGTGGGTCTATCATTAAAGCGGATATATTGCATCCGGATTATGTGGCGCTTCTGGTAGACAGTCCATTCGTGATTTGATCTCAGGGTCAGGAAAATTAAGTCATTAATGTCATCTATGTTGTGTGCTACAAGCCAAGGGTTATTAGAGATTGTAAACAACTGGGAGGTTGCAGAGATCCATTTTTTTGGTAAAAGGTATCTGGAGATATTTATTGATCATTTCTTCTAATAATTGATGAATAAAATTTTAAATTTAATCTCTCATAGATTTGCTAGAATTATTTAGTTCATGAGGTAAAACAATTGCATGCGAGGAGATTTAATTAATGTATTTATATTAGCCTACAGGCTAAAATAAAATGGAGAATATCAATTTCTAAAATCTTAACAAAAATCAGAAAATAGATAGTCAGATTCCGTTCTTCTTTTTATTTAAGAATTGTACAACAACAAATAAAAAAGATGAAATGTTAGTTGGCTCAGCAAAAAGTTAATATTTCAGAAATAAACGTTTGCAGAAACGCAATTATTTTTTGCAGTGACAATAAATATAAAGAGATAATAAATATAACTAAAACGAGTACTTATTTTCAGATTTCTTAAAGGAGATTAAACTGTTTAAAAGAATTTGAAGTTATTCAATTTAATGTTAATTTAAATTAGGGTAGCGATTTAAAAGGAATTATCCCTTACAAATACTAAAATTATTTAAAAAGAAAAATTTAGAAAATTAAGCTTAGTCTACTTTCAGCCCTAATTGCACATTATCAAGCATTTATTCAGTAGATGTTCAGTACTCACTCTTTGATATATTCTATTGTTAGCACAACTCAGAATTTCAGGCAAGTACTATGTAGAAATCACTTACAAGGAATGACAGAATCGTGCTTGATGTAGTGCACACAATATCTCCTTGGGGCACTGTACCACCTGTGCTACTGCAATACTGTAGCAGTAAATTATAATATAATTTTTATCTATGTATCTCTGCTATGTGCTGCTGAGATAGGAATATTTGCTAAAAATTCAACAACCGGTATGTTTACTTAGCGATAACGTTTTGAAAAATGTATTTTATTTTATTCTAGATACCTGGAAGTTGCGATCTTTTATTTTAAATGAATCAAATTATTTGTTGCGTCACAGATTTTGTGATGTGATCTTGACTGTACCTTCAAATGACAAAACATTGACAGTTGGCGTTAAGTACTTCTCTCCTTTACTCTTAAGCTTAAGATAATAATCGGCACCACGGGTCTCGATAGGAAAGCCTCGATGTATTGTGGCATTGAGATCGATTTCCTGTCAAGGCTTTGGATTTTATTGAATGGTTAATATTAGATCTTTATAGTAAAGTATGTTTGCTAGTCGCCTCCGTCTGCGCCACCTAATTTGGTGGTTGGACGTAAAGTCCGCCTGAAAAAAGAGCATAACTTTACTTTACTTTCAATCATCGTTAACAGATCGAGTACCATTAAACTTGCGTTTAACCACGTATTATAATTCAAATAAAACAACTATATTATAGATTATTATTATTATTATTTTTTGGCGCATCAACAGCTGAGGTCATTAGCGCCCGGAGCTTTTTCCAGTGCACTGCCGGCCTCCGGACAGTGTTCTCTCGTTACAGACAACACTGTCCATCACCGGACAGTGAGCTGTAAGAAGCTCCTAGGAAGAGAAAATCTAAGGGTCAGCTGCTGGATTCGAACCCGGGACCTCCGCGTGGGAGTCCAGTATGTATAGATTATTGATTATTATTATTCCAAATGTATTCTTTCAAATAATACACGTTGTTGGGAGAGTTATTTTATTAGCTGAACATTATATGCATATACTCGTATTTTTCAATTCAAGGCGCGTAAACATCTCTGAGGTGATTGACGCTTGGAGCTTTCTCCAGTGTACTGCTGGCCTCCGGATAGTTTCTGTAAGAAGCTAGGATCAAATAAAGTCGAACCCAAGATCTCCTTGTGGTATAATAAATGACCACTTGGTTTGGACATGTTAAAAAAAAAGAAGTATTATTTGTACATTCAGTTGTTAGAAGGAGCTTGTTTTTTTTTTTTAATTATTTTTTTACAACTTTACGTAATAATTACTAACACTATCGCGGCAATAACGTCACGACTACCACTACCTGAATGTTAACTCAAGGAAAATAGCTTAGTATTTGAATAAAACATTCATTCACTCTGATTCACTTTAAAAAAAGTTCTCATTTCTTAAACAAATTATTATTATTTACTATTATTAAGTAGAAATATTGTTGGAGGCTCGTTGTAATTATGTTTGTATTTTCTTTTTTTAAAAATAAAACACGTGTAATACTTTGTTTTAGTACAATACTCTTACATTAATCTATTTTAAAAACACAATATTGCAATCTATACAATAATATATACAATATGTACAAGTAGAGTACGTATGTACATACGTATATGAGTATTTAAAATAAGAAAGTGAAAGTTTTGTTTCCAAATGTCGCTAAAAACATTTAACGCGTCAGTTCGTTAAATGTTTGTTTTACATTTTAAATAACGATAAGTAAAATTCACTCATTTCCAACATTTCATAACATTGTCGCCATCAATGTACCATCATAGTTTTTGTTCAAACTAATTAGAATACGTATTCCAGATGATTTTGCAATTGTGGGTTTAGTAAACGTTCAGTTTCTGGTTATTATTGTAGGATAATTCTAAACTTGCATGCCAACTTTATTTTGTCAAAAATTTGTATATGATGAGCTCATTGTGATAAAAATCTATGATTTCTCGCAATGACTTTAATATTAGAGGTTGGAGTTATAATCAGTTTGTTTGGTGAATACAAGATTGAAGTGATATCTAGAGGAAAGCCAAGCATGTTTTTTCCCACTGAAACTCCAAAAAATAAATTATCGTTAGTGATGGATCTGCTTTGTTTGATGAAAATTCCAAGAGGTATTTTCGCAAAGTACCCTAAGCAAACAATTGTATTTAAGATAGGATTTTGATCGTTCGCAGCGAATCAGCAGAAGATCGATTCGGCGATGGTATTCCCGATTCATTGAGAACTTTGTGATTTCTAAGCACAAATCTTCAATCATTATCAATGCTTTGTTGTAGATTTCAGCTGTGAAATCCACGCTCATATTGGAATTTTCCGTGCGTATTTGACGGTAAATATCTTAAGCCACTTGCGATTTATATTTCTCCTATAACTCAGCTGGAGATGAAGGAAAGCAGGCGGTCAATATTATTGTAAAGAATGCACGAATTTGATTTGGGTGCGGATTTTTCCCTTTTTTCCAAATCTCTACATCCAAAACTAGTCGACCTAGTGTGTATAATATACAGTTGGCATTAAAATACAATGTTCGAAACCGAAATTGAGGATATTCCATCAAAACTAATGAAGATTTTGTATTTTTTTTTTTTTTTAACCTCTTCTTGCGAGACTAGCCGGCCTATTGTTAATACATTGTATCGAATCAATTTTAGAAACCCTTTCTTCGAATTTTGAAATCCTTATTTATTTATAACTTAGTTTTTACAATTCTGTTACAAATCGATATCATACATACTGTAATCACACCAATTACAAAATAAATACGGTAATAATCATGTAACATGCTTCGATACTCAATTGCGCAAGACTTTCGGTACTTAGCCATTTCGATAGCAATAGTAGGCTTAAAATGATCGATACTATAGAAACCTAAAAGTATTTCCTTGTCCAGCTACTTAGCTATTTTCTCTTTTCACTTTCATTATTTGTCATTGCAACGTTCATTAAAGACTCCTTTTAAAGCAGACGGTTTTAATTTCATTACGTCAATCTTCACAACGCACCTGTTAATGGTCTTTGACCTGAATAAAATAAATGTTTTTTTTTTTTTTAGCAGAACAATTTATTAATGATATTTTGCAACAATTATCTTGTTATGAAACCACAATTTTCAAGTTATTGTAAATAAAAGAAAAAAGTTGGATGTTTTATTTTGTCACTTCAGATTGATGCTGATAAAGTTTCAAGTGGATTTAGATAAGCAGCCCTATTTAATTGCAGATCTGCAGCAACAGTAGACCATAATAGACGCCAGGTTTCTAGATTCCCGGAAAATTCTGGCATTAATATGTCTATACTATCCGGAATTAATAGCTACTATTCCAGTTTTGGTTTGATTTAGGACAAAAATCTTAAGTATTTTCTTTTTTTTTTGTAACTATTCATAGCGATGGAGAAGAGAGATAATAGTTGCACTGAACTACAAACCACTGAGGTAGTAACGATATAATGATTTGTTGACATGTACATATTCATGCATTTATCCTGGCATCTTACCAACATTCCCTACCTTCCATAACGTGCCCAAGATGCCAAGAGTTCTTTCCAACGAAATCCCCTAGTACATCCAGTTAGAGCTTGACAAATGTCTTCAAACTATTGGCCTAAGCTAAATTTGTAAACAGTTGCCGCCTGTACAGTTAATTTGTCTCTATTACTAGACCAGCCTGGCACCATTATTACTGTTTGATGCGCAATAAATTATCTGATTATGGAGCCTGGGCTAAGCCATCAATTCTCTCTTAGCTTCCTTCAAATTACCCACAGATTAGTTTGAAGTTTTGTTACTTAATTTGGTTCTTATCTACCAAAATTTCTGACTGAATATTTTTCATAAAACCACTCAACATAACGCTGACCAGTTTTATTAATTAGAATGGAGGTTCTGTAATATCTGATTGGGAAAACGTTTTGGGACACTTCGAATACGTATAGTTTGGGGGTTCTTGGATTTCAACTACTTATTTCTGATTAATATTGAGGGTGGCTTAGAGGGTAGCAAGATATCCAAGGAAGGATCTAGTCAACCTCCAAACAACTTGGTCCAACCATCATGATTACCAAGTGTTAACCAAGCTTTTACCAATCTTTTCCTAAATACTGATTTGTACTCGCCATAAGCAAAGTCCATAATGGATTTCTGGTAACATTAAATATGAAGTAAGTAATCCAAATTTATTCAAATCTTATTTTAAACCTGGATATTGATTGTCATA
Source organism: Rhodnius prolixus (assembly GCF_049639745.1). NCBI lineage: Eukaryota > Metazoa > Arthropoda > Insecta > Hemiptera > Reduviidae > Rhodnius > Rhodnius prolixus. Next base: position 23,714,096 of record NW_027411592.1, read on the forward strand.
TTATGAAGACTAAGTGTTTTAAAACAAAGAGAGTTAGATTTTTAAAATCCGTAGTTAGCGTTTTAAGTTTCTGACAACCCAGGTGTCATTATCGCTAGCTTTTTGAGAATTAAAGAGATGTACGCGGTAAAACGTAAATACGAAAAGCAACATTGAAGGATCGTTTACAAATACTTAATCTGTTTATTGCTGAAAATACTTCTTAGATTTTAAGAAGTTGTACTTTATATAATCTAGCCAAAATTAAGCTTTAACAAGCCTTGTAGTACAAGACTGAAAAGTATGTCTTTATATTATATTGTATTCCTTATCATTCGAATAGATAGACCAAGTTTAGGCGACCTTTTCTTTTCGTTTACAACGTTCAAGTAAGAATCTTAACTATAGGAAGAGCAGGAGGAATCAATAATTAAAGGAAGAAACTACATGAGATGGAGGAAACAACAGTTGATATGCTGTACTCTGTAACGGTCTCGTAGTCAGCTCTCTTTCCAATAGACCATTCTCTCTCCATTCGAGAAACTAAAATTTATCCATTTTGTTTCATCAAGTTAAGAAGCCAATTCGCGAAAGTGGTTCTCTTTCTTTTCCTAAATTGAAGAATATAGATTACTAGCTAGTTTCTGAAGGAAGCACTCCCTTTAACAACCTCGAAATCCTCGAAACTAAGCGACAAAATTTGATGGACATGTATATTTGTAGAAGGCTTTAAATAAAAAAAAGAGCCTTTTGACGTTTCAAATTATCCAACAGGGGAGACTAGCAGCTCCTATTAAGATGAGATCTATTTTTATTAAAACGATTTTATATTTATAATAAATATATTAATAAGTTGGATTTTCTAGTCCATGTCAAGTCAACTTAATAATTCACTTTAATAATAATATTTTTAACCTTCAAAATAAAACTTCTCTGATCTAATATCAAACCCTTAACAAATGCCTCTTCTGAGCTGGACTCCAAACTATGCATGAATCCACTGCAATTGAGAGTCTAAATCTTCAGCTTTCTGAAATAAAATTATTTTAGAATCAATTAGGAACTGGTAGCCAATCAAAGTAATCAAAAGAATGAAGTGATATTTTTATTATTTATTTCATATTATAACTTTTTGGAATATCAATGAAAAACGTGCCATTTATTACAAATAAAGAAATATTTACAATTTATTTTTATAAGTTATGGGCTGACCTACCGCAGATAATTATTTAAATTCTGTAGTTTTAATTATTTTTTAATTTTATATGTTTCATTAAACTCAGTAGTATTTTTATTCATTCAAAGATGTAGTTTGGTGGACCTGCCAATGTAAACGTAACTTCCTCAGGTTTTATTAAAAATAAATCTTTTTTTCTAAGTTAATTCCTTTTAAATAGTAACTAACGGACATTTCATCAAATTTGATGCAAGAGTTCAAAAACTACAACATCCTCTGTTACGACTTCTCGTGTGACAACTTAAAAAATTCGTTTAATCGACAGTAAGTAACTATAAATTCCAACTTAACTGTTCGGCCGGGAAGTTGAGGATTGCAGATGAGGCAAAAAGGATGAGGCGGTAGAGACGGTCAGCGATGTATATTTGCATAAAAGTGTTTGTGGGAGGGTTCACATAAAAAAGAGCTTTTTGACAACAATTTTGTCTTCCGTTGGATGCACAGGCGATTTGTAAGTTTCTTGTGGAAGAGTATCTGATCTTGGGATGTCTCATCCTTTCTGAGTGTTAGTATGGTTACGATAACGACATTTAATCGTAAGTTGAGCAGCTGGACTCATTGCCGCAACGGAGCAAGAAGCCCGGCTTGTAAAGTGTTTCGAAAAAAAGATGTGATTGTGTAGTCCATTCGTCTGCCCGCGCACTCTCATAACAGCGCAAGACATCGAACCTGCTCTAGAACTCTGCCATAAATCTCTCATAAAACTTCAGATCAGCTACGGAAGTGTTCAAGCTATCATTAGGAAGGAATTTTGATATCGGAAAGGTCAATGCACAATGGGTTTCAGAAAGGAATGAAAATGCAGCCGGATGGAAATGGCGAGAAAATTTAGAGGAAAACTTTTATATGTTTAACATTTTATTATTCATGTTTTACTGAATGTTGAAGATTACGATTCTTGTTTTACGCTGCAATTTTCTTAATACTAAGCAAATGGATAACCCTCATAAATTTCTAAATACCAACCGTTCAATGATGTGAAATAAGAAATTTCACAGAATTAATGAAATAGTTGTAGAAGCTTTTCCAATGAGACAACCAATATGGCCAAGGAAACTAAACAATAATAGAAGTGATCACAATTCATTATTTTCTAAACGCAAATTAACAATAAATATAAATACAAATTTCTTTTAAAAAAAAAATATATATATAATAGTACAGCTAATTACATTTAAATTACATTAAAATTATCACTTAAGTTCGTGGGGTTCTCCTAGATTTTGTTCTTTTTTAAATATTCTATAACATTGTTTCAATTAAATATGTACTAGACTCGAAACAACAAATGAGTAGGATTGTTCTTCAAGTAATAAATATGTATGTATCAAATAAATAAATAAAATATTCGGTGTGGACATCAGAAAGCCGATTTTAAGAAGATTTTCTTAATTTTGGATATCTGCAACAAAATACAAAATAACATTTTTTAATTTAGTTTTACGTATTTCTAATTAACTTCTATCTATTAGAAGTAGGGGGAGGATTACGAAATAGATCTTGATGAACTTTGGAGATTACTTGAAAATTCAAAAATCTGGAAGGGCACTCATAGAAGGAAAAGGAATAGTTCAAGGTTAGTGTACTGGATTCCCACGTTTGAGATCCCGTGTTTAAGTCCAAACGTCCACTCTTAAATTTGTGTTTCATTTCTAGGAACTTTCTTACAGTCCAGAGAGAAGTGAACATTTTTGAGGATAGAACTCCGGGCATTAGTGCCTTGAATGTTGTAACAAAATTTTTTTTCGATTGTTCTTAATTTGACTAGCTGACGGAACTGCAGTCAAATAATGTAGGAAAGTAATTGGTTAAGCCGTCCAAAACACGCTGTTCATTCTCCCACTTCAAGCAGGAAGTTACTGTTGTTGTTTAGATTTAAATCTACGTTCTCCTGAAATTAATTTTTAGGCAATAAGTTTCTAATAAAACTGATTGATTATTGTCCAAATATTAAATATATTGATTGAACGACGGAAGTTCAGTTTCGGAAGGATGGAACGCAGGCAGAAGAACGCAGTCCATTGTTTCCATGGTGATACCAGAGCGTTAAACAAGTAAAACGCTAGATAAACTAACTTCACCTCGTCGAAAATAAGAAATCTAGTTCTACTGTAAACGCAATAGTCCTCGAAAAGATGGTGGTGGTGGCTGGAAAAAGCTAAAAGAAAATAAATGTTACGTCAAAGTAGTGGACACAATCCGAATAACTTGGGACTTGAATTTTAGATAAATTTTCATGAGGATGGAGAATGTAAATACCACTTTTAAAAAAAATCACTTATCAGTAAAATAACTGTAAACACCTCCTATATAATTTAACATAGGCACGAAATAATTATTGTAAAAATGAAGTTTAAATTTATAACCTAGGTTAGGCAAATTAGTGCTTTGAGATACGTTTTTTTTCAAATGTTTACCTATTTTTTCTATACTTATTGTATGTAATTTTGATTTATAAGATTTCAGCATTTACTATGTTAATTAATAATTATTCATAATTATTTATGTTAACATTAAATTGTCATTAAAAATGTAAAAATTGTAATTGACTGGGTGACAAATTGCCTGCGAATGGTACTTATACTATTTGAACATGCTGGGCTGTATTGCTGGTTAGTAGTAATATTCCGCTCAGGCTGGAACGGCAAGTTGAACTCAGAAATGCTTTTATATGTTTGAAATGAGAAATATTAAGCACTTACCACACATTAAATGTAGTTGAAGAAATTTTAAGTGATTAAGTTTTGAAATATTCTGTTCATATACACACTTACATACCCAGAAAAGCACACATAGAAATAGCTTTTTAATTTTAAAAGGAATTCAATATGTTAGGAAAATTCATAATTTCAGATAAATCGATCAAGCGGAAGTACTATTTTAGAGAGTTTATTAGTTTTTTGAATTTAACGATTTTTGGTTTTGCTCTAAACTTCTGTTTAAATCATAAGTAATTACTTAGATTGCTCACAACACTTGAATTTTTATAAAACAACTCTGGAAAATATTTATTGGAGTAAATTTTTGTCATTTCATTAGGAAAAACAGTAAATATGTGAGCCAAGAATTGATAGCGATAATATTCTTCAAGTTTACTTCCTACTTAACAACCTCGCCGGACATTTCTCCCATCATTCTGTTAAAGAATGGTTGTTTTGCTGTAAGTGCAAACGTCCTAACCTAGCTCTATATTTCAATATTGTCCAATTTTTTAATTGGTTAGCATCCTCTATCCAGCTGTATTTAATAGCAAAATATTCTTTAGTATTACGACTCATGAGAGTGCCTTCTACAAATTATTGAGCCACGATTAGTAGCGATATTCAGACATACATTTAACTTCACATTCTTTGCCGCTTTTCTTTTTATGAAGTTTGGAACGCATCAATTTTGTGCACTTATTCGCCATAATAATTATTTTAACACAATTAATGACTTAATATCCTTATTTAGAAGAATTGATCGATTGATCGGATTCCAATTGTTAGAATTTAAAGAAAGAAAACTAAAAGAGTTATTTATTTAACAAATGATGATGCTAAAAAAGCCCCTAATAAGAAAGCAGCTTTATGTTTTGTCCGGATGTTAGCTGAAACTTTTAGCGCTGAGTTACAGCCGTCTTCATGTCGACTTCAACTTACTACCGACAGCTGTGCGCTGGCTGGTTCGAAAATAGAGCCGCAGCATCTCACGCTGCACTAGGTCCACCCATCTTCCCTTCTTCCACCTATTTGGAGTGTTTTAATTTGGGGGAACAAAGTATTTATAATACAGTCATTTTTTCGATTTATTTGCTTACTTAAACGTATCATTAGTACGATTTTTAGCATCCAATAAGTATAAAACAGAACGCTGATTAGTATTAATAACTTTCATGCGAAAAAATTTCAGCCTGAAGTTTGAATTTGCAATTTGTGAATAGCTAATTTATAATTAGTTTTTCAGAGATAGATTAGGTTAAGCAATCATTAAGTCTCTCTATTCCTGAAAATCAAGATAAAGAAAATATCTTACAAAAAAAAACAAACACATTTTTACCTTTTACATTAAACATTTGGATCTTGATTGATCTTGACAGCAAAATCAAGACCAGTTTTAAAATTTTATCGCCTGCGAAATTGCTCTTCCTTTACTACTGAAACAAATAAATTATTGAATGAAATTTTTACATGATTGAATCATTTATAATAGTTTCTGCAATTAATCCTAATCTAAATCTCTACATTAAGGTCTCTCGCCTTCCATCTTCATTTCTTGAAAAGGTATGTGAGTGAATAATAGGTAGGTTCGCTTTCAACTTGCAGTTGCTTTTTGCTTAATATGGGAGATCTAAGGATGTATTAGATACAGCTGATGCCGAGCAATGTGTACCTTCAAGAGCTTTCAGTTCCACTCCTGCTGTACAGTTTGGTGCTAAATATCGCAACAAATAAACTATTAGATACTAACTATCCGTGGTTGAATGCGACCAGTACGAAGGGTATCTGATACTGGCAGCCTCTATCGTAGCGTTTCTACTGCAGCTGGTCGTGGTGTAGGTACCAAAACTGGTAGCATTAGCGCCTGTAGAACTCGCACAAAAGTCAGCTGTAACAAATGTAATGTTGGTTACGTTAAAAAAAGTTATGTTGGTTGATCGACTGTAAAGAATATAAACAAAATTACTACGAATAAATTACAATACTTCGCAAATATGAAAGCTATGTTTGATAATTTGAGTCACAAGTTTAGTGTGAAACGGAAACATAAGTGAAGTTGAAATATTTACATCAAATTGATTAATCAACCAATCAGGGATACAGGAAACATGCGTGCTGCGACGGATAAAACCATATTATCCATCATTGCGGACCAAACCACATTTTTGACAATTTGATTTTAACTTGGGATTCTTGCAGTTCCAAAAATTGACTACAAAGTGGGTGAACGTGAGGGAAATTAACAAGGTACAAGAGTGATTCTTTAGTTTTAACATCTGCATTGATGTGATTATCATTACACATCAAAGTGTATAATCAGTATTGTAGATCTGGTACCATAACAATGTGTTGTTGCGAGTAAAGACATTAAGAAACACTAATGAGCTATTCATATTAACTGACTCTTAAAAACAGTACTAATTAATCCAAAATAATTAAGTACACAATCGTACATGCCGATTCTTTCAGCGGACTTATCGCCAGCTACAGGGAACATACCTAAATTAGGTATGTAATTTACTAATCCATACTTTTTTATTAACTTGTTTTAAAAAATGTTTCTAGAGAGCCTCAAAGTGGAGATCTGCCATTTAACAATCCACACTGCTTTAGTTTCCGGGTTCCCTGAGTATTCCAGGATTCTAGGGAACGAGTATGGAAGAAGAACAAGTGATATTCCTTCCCTAACGGAAGCCGTTCATTTATACAATCTAATCTTAGTCCACACTCATAACCTACTACCCTTCAACGTGTACTATCTAACAGGAATCAAGAATAATGTGGGAAATTCATTTTTCAGCTAACATACCTTAGCTATGATTTAGAAAATTCAGCCGGAATACTTACCCATGGAAGGAGCCAATTGATTGTAGCCATTCATTCCAGAAATTGCCATTGTTTGTACCGACTGAAGCGGAGTCTGCAGCTAATAACACACAAGGAACCATAAATAACATTCTAAATCTATTGCTATAACATCTAAATTAATCTTAATATTTTAAATTATTTGAAAAGATAGAGAAAGTCCATCATGTCACAATAAGCAGTAAAAACGTGCCTTTTAATTTATTATAAGGACAATTATCTCAAACAATTCGACATATTCATAAGTTTAGCTTTCATTTTCCGTTTAATTCAATAGAGCAATGCGAGAAATTTGTTTGTGTTATGTTGTTGTCTCACGTATTGCAATAATTTGTCATGGTCATCTTGTTCTGGTAACTGGTTTTCTTCATAGGATCGGCGGTGTAAGGTTGTATAAGATAGCTGACACATGATGAAGTCATGTACCTTTCAGAACATTTTTCATCAAGAATCGATCACGAGAAAGCTTCCAGCAAGATAACTGCTGGACCAAAAAGAGTTTAGCTATAGGTGGGACGCTGCTTCATCACTACAAGCCAGAAACAAAACTGAATTGTAATTAAAAATAAAAATCATCTTTCATCTGGACAATCACCTGCCCGCAAAGGTGCCTTGGCAATGGAAAACTGATGAATTTGAAGCATGAATTATTAGGACATCAATCCTTTACACTAGATTTGCAGCTGTTGACTTTTACCTACTCTAAATCCACGGAAATTTGTGGTTGTTTCTTTTCAAACCTTTTCTTGTCAAATGAGGCTGCTGGAGACGGAAAACTTGCCCCTCTTCGAGAACCACACTTCAGAGATGGAATCTATTAATTGGAAAATCTTTGGGTAAAGGACATTGATCTAAGAGAGGACTCCGTAAAGTAATAGGTTTTAACAATTATAAGAATCTAAAATATCAAATTCACTCTCTGAGATAATACAATTATCCAATGATAAATTTAGTTTGATTCCAATAAACACATGGGTTCTGGCAGCAATATGGAGTTCGGGAGGCTGTAATAAGATTAGAAGTTTTATTACCGTGTTATTCAACATACCACTCGTAAAGATGGATTGAAACTTACAAATCTAGGAATGTCTTCTCCAAATGCTGAAAAACAGGCACCCGATAAGGATTTTGTATAAAGAGAACTAAACAGAAGTGATTTTCATTTTTTTTTTTTTTAATCGTAGAAAATGACCCAAAGAAAACCGAAAAACCACAAAAATTTGAGAAAACATCATTTCTTTGGTTAGGTTAGTTTATAATTTCTAGTAAAATCTTTTATGTTATAAAGATGAAAGTGAATAAGAATGGTACCTGCGTTTGCAATGCAGAATTGTAGCTAGAGTATGATGAGGTGCTCATGTGTTGGCCAGATGCATAGGGAAGCTGAGCTGCAGTTGATTGCATTCCCCAGGATCCGCAACTGCAAGAAAATTAGGATATTTAATCTAAACGATTGTACTGCCTAGACTATTCCTTGTCTACAATATTTAATATGTAGTGCTGTAAATGTAAAAGGAGTGTAAATAATGGAAAGCCAATCACCAGAGAGACAGTCCTCTTGTAACATATGAGAACTGCACACAGAATTTTAATCATTGCCAGTGGCGCACCCTAAATATGTTTATGGGGTTTGGTTTAAAAAAGTAAATGCTTTATTATTATTTTCATTTACTATTAACTTCATTTAGACTGCAACACTATCACTTTCTCAATGAGGGTGTTCTGAGAATATGTTTACAAAATATATTAGGCAACTGATCTCCTAAACATTAATAATTTGAGAATAACTAATAATTAAGTTATTAACTTTAAAGTTAGAGCCCAGTGAGGTTCTCGGACGGCTACAAACGAGAAGAAAGTAAGCACGGTGCTTTTCTGCGTTATGATATTAGGCAAGTCCAGGTAAGCCGGCCAAGAAAAAAATAAATTGTACTGCTGACATGATTATAAGAGAAGCATGAACGGTTCTAGAGTGGTCATTCTCTCAAACATGCAGGTGGCTGTTCAGGCTAGGAATTAATTCAAGGCGGTATTGACGGTATTGGTAAACTGCTTTGTAAATTTTTAAGAGTATTGCTACAGCTTATTGCCTGGGTTCCTAGACATTCCGGATATTAGATTAATATTAGAGTACATACCAAAACATTTCTTACACGAATTCAAACCAGGATAGACGCTCTGTCCAGTAAGGAACGGAGCAGCTCTTTAGTTAAAAAGTTAACTTGAAGTTAAAAACGGCAATACCAATGGTGCCATCAATAGACCTGAGCCACTTACGGCATAGTAAAATACTGCAGTAATGCAGCCAGGAAAGATTGGAAGCAAAAATATTCATAGCAATGGTAAGTAAAACTTCGAAGGCAAACGAAAAAGCTCACCAATTGTCTAAGTTTACTAAGTGTTTTACACCAAAAAAAGGTTAGGGTCCTGGGTATCCATTTTTTTTTTTTTTTACTCATTGGCTTTTGACTCCTTAATTAATTTTCCTCCGCGCCTGCGTCCTTGCGTTGGACAACCAATTTTATTCCCAATTAAATTTTCACTAATTTTAAGGTGCATTAATATTACATTTATTGCACATTTTTCCATTACAAAGCTTACAGATACAAACTTCAATGTTTTGAAGCAGTTTAAAATTAATTATTTCAATCAATGATTTTTTATCAATTTAGTAAGAACTTATTTATTAAAAGCTAAGATGATTCTAATTAAAGACTGAAGAATTACAGACAACTCACCTTGCAGGGTAAGGATACGGCGGGTGTAAGAATGTCCTGTGGAGATATGGGTTGTCGTGATACATCTTCGTAGTTTTATACCTTTTCATTCTACGTCTCCTTTGATAATTGCCATTTTCAAACATATCACCATGACTAGGATCTGATAGTAGATTAAATTTCTAACTTTAAAACATTCGTATAAATAATTTAATAAAAAATTAAATAGAAATCTTTTATAAATTTTTTTTTTATTTATTTATTTAAGGCGCGTCAACATCTCAGGTTATTGGCGCCCGGAGCTTTTTCCAGTGCACTGCCGGCCTCCGGACAGTGTTCTCTCGTTACAGACAACACTGTCCATCACCGGACAGTGAGCTGTAAGAAGCTCCTAGGAAGAGAAAATCTAAGGGTCATCAGCTGGATTCGAACCCGGGACCTCCGCGTGGGAGTCCAGTATGCTAACCTCATAGCTAATCCCTTCCCTCTTTTATAAATAAAAATGTGGACAAACCTACGGTCCAATAGTTCCCTTTCCTCTCACCACCTCCTTCTCTGGCTACTTTGACGAAACATTCGTTTAAACTAAGATTGTGACGAATAGAGTTCTGCCATCCTTTTTTATTGTTCTCATAATATGGAAATCTGCTGAGGATATAGTTGTATATTTCTGAAAGTGTGGCTCTCTTCGATGGACTATTCTCTATGGCCATGGTTATCAACGCCACATACGAGAACGGTGGCTTTTTTTCCTTATCCGTACTGCGAGCACCTGCACTACTGTTGCCCACATTTCCACTTCCTGTACCAGACGCTGATGGCGTGGAACTTGAACAATCTGCATCGCTGAAACAGTTTGACTTAAAGAGAATCTCATACTAGTCACTGCTTTCAGTGATGGCATCCTACCTGCTCGCGCGAACCAATTTTGAAAATAATGAAACCTTGGAGAACTGGTTATTAAAAATAACTGAATTACTCGTGACTTCAGTTTTGAATCGTGCGCCATGCCCTGCAGTGTTGCAACAGAAGACTGCCTATAAGTCGGGAGCCGTACTACAAAATTGCAACCTCGCCGTAATCTGTGTTGCAATATTGTACTCAATAGTACTAAAATATGGTATTTTTAAAGCAAAGTGAGGCTAGGTAAGTGATTTGTTTTCACTCTTAAAACGTAAAGAATAGGTTCCTAGATATCACTTTGACTTTATGGAACCGGTTCATAAAAATTTAGAATGCCATCACTGGCTACTTCCTTTAGGTTGATTAATGAATGACCATTTACTTCTCTGACAGAAATGGAGGTCAATGTCTTTTTCCGTTTCATGGGGAAAAACATCAGCTCAGCTTTCCAAAATTGATTTTTAATTGGAATTTGGATGCTAACAACCATCAACATTTAAAAGGAAAGGAAGGGTTGAAAGTAAACAAAAATTAATATCGCTACAAGGGTAATTATAAAGGTAAGTTATGTTGAGAAAATCTTTGAAGTGCAGCTTTATAAGAAAATGAAATTTTGAATTGGGGAGTGTTCGGTTACTCTTGGCCGGGTTATGTGGATTAACTTGTACTTCAATTCGTGGTACATGAAAGATACTTAAATTAATATCAGTTCGAAAAATTGTTACACTAAATTATGAGCTTCCGCTCGATACTCCTGATTGGTAACCAGATTGCAAAACCGCCTGAAAAAAACAGTTTATTAAATATAGCTCTGTGATTGAGTGTTAAGTTTAGCTTTGTAGATATTGTGCAAGTTCAGCTTTATTAATGGGAGAATGGCGGTAAAACCAAAGTAAGAACTAAGAGATCGATTGGTTCTTCTTTGTTGGGCTGTACATATCTTAGAACGAGAAATCCTTTTAAAGTGTAAAATGCGTATGCATGTGTATAGATCTGGGGTTTTCTGCGGATGCACACACTCACACTCTACTTCCTCTGTTGGCCTGTTCCAATCAAGGATCTTAAACCTTATTTCCTCACACTCCAAACAGTCTGAACATGAGATGAAAATTTTGCTTCCTCGTTGATCACACAAATTTTAAACTACAAAGAGATCAGAATGACTCCAATGGTCAGAAAGGGATTCAACAATAGTTTGAAAGATGTCCATTGCCAATAGACAAGATGATTGTCTATGAGTTCCAGAATCCAGATAGGCATATGACGACAATAAGCCACAACATGAAAAAAAGGGTGGTTCCTACTTTAGCCAACTTATTTCCTTCTAATGTGACCCAGACAAGAAAAACATCCAACGTTTTTCCTTCGATCTTCTGAACCTTCCAGAACAAATTTCCAGAGGATGTCATTAGAATTTAGGACGCCTTTAGCCAGCCCAAATATCTGGGTCCAATTCAAACACCTTCTAAGTTGAGTCTTGAACCCATACTTCCAAAATATAACAAAGAAGGAAGAAAATTAGACATTGGGGAGTAGTTTCTTCATTCAAACAGAAAATGACATTTTGGTATTTGAGGTGCATCCGTTGCAGCACTGCCACATTTAGGTGCATCTAAATTGAAGAAGAAGAAGAAAAAAAAATTAATTAAATGAATTTTACAGAGAGTGCATTATCGAAATTAAGGTTAATGACTTGGTTTGGACGCAGAAATAGTAAATAAGAAGTCTTTTAGAAGTAAATAGCAAAACTCACTTGTGTTGTTGCTTAGGTGGTGAAAATGTGGTAGTTGAAACACTAGCAGACGCTGTTGACAAAGGCGCCAATAATTCATCAGGATATACAGTTATCTGTTTACCATCGCTCAGTTCTTTAAGATCATATCCTGAAATGAGTTTTCACTTTAGTAGTGGCAGAACACTGTAAACATTTCAAAGTATTCATTGAAGTTACAATATTTATCTCAAAATACAATATTATATGTTTTTATAATGCAGAAGATGGAGATACAGATAAAGATGGAGATAGCTGCAATCCTAGATGTTGGAAGTCAAGATCTTGAGAGGATCAAATAGCGAAATAATAAATAGGGATTTACTGACGTTGCCTAATCGAAAAATCATATTCTAAGAGGAATTAATAATATTTTAGAATGGTAAATAACCTGAAAAGGAAAGCTATATCGTACTATAATAGCGACTTGAATCAGCCAATCCTCGGGGTATACCCCCCAAAGCATTCACACAAAATACATACACATCATTACAATTTATTGATTAGCGTGAATGTTTTATAAGGCTAAGTGTAAGACCTAGACAACCATGGTTTAAGGGAACTGTCACTAATAAATGAGTCGTTACGACAATAAGCAGGCTGAGAGCGAACCACGTGGTTTGCGGATCATATCTACACAGGATCAACAAAAGGTCCTCTCCTCTTTGCGTAGATTGCAATGAGGAGGAGGATTTCAAACATATGATAATGATATGTCCACGTTATGTGGTAGAAAGGAAACGAATGTTTGACGACTTATACATTTAGATGCACCATTTCGCTACGAAGACATAATTTTCTCCACCAACATAGATGTGCTTAAGTCTATAGCAGAGCTAGCAATGAAATATGAATGTATTATAGCCGATTAGAATGAATGCAAGAAAATGATTAGAGAAGGATTACGTGATTTTAATTTCGGTTAAGCTATAAGGATGGCAGGAATATAGAGTACTGATCCATCCATTAGTTGTAGTATACGTAAATAGTTGGATATAGTAGAGGGATGAAAGTGTGAAGCGAATGTATTTATAAGTAAGAATTGAGAGTGAGTGATATTCTAGTGATAAGCACCTAGACGATGCTGGCTGTATGGCGAAAGCCAATGACAAAAAAAGTGAAATTTTTGCGTTAAGGAGTAGAGAATGCAATCGTTAAAGGCGCTAATGACGCTAGCAGTTGAAGCGCCGAAAAAAAAATCACCACAATAGGAGAAAAGGGAACAACGTAAAAAATATTTGTAATAAAAGGTTTTGCTTTATTAGTGGGGAAGGAATAAGACTATGACAGCAAATTATTGGGAGCGCTTGGAGGAGTTCATGAAGTCTATGTTCAATAATTGACACTTAGTTATTACCGTCAGCACTTTGCTATATTGCTGATATGGAGTATACAGCGGTACATTATGGTTCGAAACATGGTCTCGTTAAAAACTAATTCGAATGGCCATGATACAGAAGCTCGAAAAAAAATGCGGGTTAGAATTCAATGTGAAGAAAGAAGATGATGAATATTCCAATATTTCCATTTTGCAGGAATAACAAAGGAAAGTTATGAATACGATGAAACCCTGGTTAAGAAAGAGGTATATGAAGTATAGGGAAAGCTCAATGGTAGCATTTCTGGCGGGTCATCGAAAACGTTCGAGGGTAGAGAAAAGAAAAATTAAGAAATAATTAAAAGGAGATGTTTTGAAAACGATGAGGAGAATTCGAAAATCTGAAAATCACTAACCATTTTCTCTTAATACAATAATTATTGAGGTTCTAGCTTTTACTTCTTTTCCTAACTACAAAACATATTTGCTTTTAGCTAACATTATACCACTTTAGAACTGTAAATTTCACTGAAATTACTTTTTTATGCCCCTCACACAGCCATACCGAGTGTACGAAGAAGCCACAAAGTTAAGGTGTTTTGGGTTCGATTCCCGGTCTAGGCCTATCAATTGATTAAATGGGTTATGTGAAAAATTTATAGTAAAGTGTGTTAGCTAGCTGTTTCCATCTAAGAAAATAATAAAATATTTAAAATACAGATAATGATTAGAAAAGTAAACAAATGAAGCAAGTTTGTAAAAATTTAATTTAATGTGACTAGATAGTCTAAGAAGAGAAAATGAGGTAATAAGATCAATCAGAAACTGTAAATTCCATTTTTCATTATTTGCAAAAAGAGTAACGTTTTAATGTATTGTTTCTGTTGGTACGGTCACTTTTGGTTTCTATTTCCTGCACAAATTAGAGAGATGAAGATTTGGAGAAAGAGAGAAAAAGCTTTCAATAATTCCATATACTGTACCTAGTAGGCCTACAGGAAATTATCCCAAAGATAATAAATAATCAAGAATATAAACTAATAAAAAAGAATTACCTCACAATGGCTAAATCTAATAAATATTTAACAAGTGCAATAACAACAGAAGTAAATGTTATTACAGAAAGAAATAGTTGTGGAGGACTATTGCAGTACCCGTTATCCGGAATTCCAACAATCCCTTCATCAACTGCACCAACAGCTACCCGTTTGTAATGCTGAATATACCTCGATTGTTGCTTTAGACATTCTATATAGCAGGGGTGTCAATTAAACCACGGGCCACTTGGTGCAACAGGCAAGATTCACGAAGGCCACAACATATTTACAAAATTTTTCCTAGTTTTCCTTTATCTGGATTCTCAGAGACTGAGAACAGACAATCTTCACTAAGGCAGGTAGAAGTTTATCACTTAATCTTGATCTGTATGCCGTTTTATTTAACTTCATTAACGGAAATAGTTCCTCACGCAAGGACTTACTCCCAAAATAACAAAATTTGTGCAGCAAACATTTTTGGGTATTTCTCACCTAAATAAGTACTTATTTGGAGAATTCCTACTTCGTCTTTTAAAACCCAATCATTCTGCAATCCCACTGAGAGTAGCCAGACATATCATTTCTAAACGTCGCCGCAACTGAGTCAGCCCGCAGGCCTTCGGTAAGGCACTGGGCCATGTGTAGACTCGTCTTCAATAGTTAAAGGGTTAACGAGGAATTGGTGTATACGGTATTGCCTCAATCTCCATAAGCGCTATTTTCTTCATAACAATTCTTTATATTTTCATTTTATTTCAGTACATCGTGAGCCACAAGAAATTACATCGGGGGACGCCAGTTTGATACCGAATGTACAGAATCAAGATACTTTCTAACGCTCTGATGAGTAAGTCCCAGTTCTTCCAGAAAGTAAGGTAGATGCTCCCCTGGACGAACACGAGCACCCACCACCAAAGCATAGAAAATGACTCATTTCTCTAAGCTGAGCCTAAAATAAGCGCCCGCTAATTGTTTTATATTCTTCGTCTAAATTTTCTACTCTACAATGAATTGTTGAAATATATCAGGAACCTTATAAATTTCATTGTAGAGAAATGCACATTCTGAGGGAATAAGGCTAGGATGTTATAACACCTGTTCATAAATAAGCTGGTAAATGATGTTGCAGTCTAAAGAGGGATATGTTCACCAATCCAAGCTGCTTCATGAAGGAACATGAGGAAAATGTATGTTGTGAAGAAAAATGTGCTTTTCATATTTTAACTGTGTGGCGGAGCTTAGAGGAATGACTATGGAGGGGAACACAAATTCACTCCTCACTGAAAATCTTTGTAGTGCAAATTTGTGACGTGAATTTCCTGAGAGTAACGGTTATAGTTCAAAACAGTTTAATGTGAAATCGAGGTACTCAAGAAACTGGAAATCAAAGCGAAATCTAATGGAATCAAAAAACATATAAATCACTTTGGTGATATTGCTCTTTAGGTTTGATGCGCAGTAGAACATATAATGTAATGCCTATTTTTCAGGAATTAAGTTCTTCCACAGATCAAGAAGGTTTTTTGGTCGTTGATTGCCTCTTTTGGTCGTTGATTGCCTCAAAACTTAAAATGGGAGTTCCACTTTTGACTAAAAAAGAAATATAACATTTTCAGCGCTTTCTAAATTCGCAAGAAAAGTAAATCTTGTTGTAAGGTCAAGAAGATTAAAATGACATAATCGCTCCTGACATTCGCGGGGCCCAGGGCAAAACTGAAACGCATTTTCCTCACTAGTTACTATTCAATTTGCATTTAATAAAAAATCTAATCTAAAAAGCAAACAAACAATAACTATTGCTACAAAAAAAATTAAAAATTGAAAAATGAAAACCCCTGATCCAAAGGGCGACCTTATCGATATTTTTCAAAGATATTAATATAGAAGCACCTGCAAGAATTTGCGGATTAAAACATTATAAAGAGCATGGAAGAGCGAGGTTATTTATCGGTGGTACTTATCGAGCACAACAAACCCGGGCGCAAGCATTACTTCTACACATATAGTATATATTAGGCAAAGCTGCTGACTAAAACAAGTGTTATGTTACCGAACTGCCTTAGCTAATTGGTATCGCCCGAGGGGCACTCTGACTCCTCTGCTAATGGACCATGTAAAAGTATCCTGTACCCTCTTAGTGAGTGCCTTGCCATCTTGAAACTAATTCTCTCTCAATAGAATATTTGAACCTTCTAATCTTTTCAAGACTGGAATTAGTAATCAGTGCTGATGAAGCAAATGCTAAGAAATCTAGCAATAAATACTTTTACATGAATTGTATCGCATTTCTATCCGAGTTGGAACGCCCAACCCCGAGGAAGGGGTTATGAACAGTTAGATTCCCTCTAAAGTACCTCTGTCATTATGATATGATAATAATTATAACTTCTGACTATAAAGTACTTCAATTTGTTACAGGAAGGTGGAATCACAATATTCAAATTAAACAAATTTAGTAGACAAATAAGATGCAAAAATAATACTGTTATTTAGACATAATAAAAAAATTAAGAAAGCACTATTTTGAGTTGGTAAAAGAAGAAGTTATTGTAATTCTGACCAACTACAGAATGGAAATTAGAAATGAATCATGATGCAAATCTGTAAACTAGTTTATCAAAATTGTTTGTCACTTATCAGGTAATTTCTCTTGTTAATATTTATGTAAAATTATTTTAACAAACTCATTAGTATTGGAGCGTAAAAATAAAAGTACCAAGAAATAAAATGCAAAGAATTAAATTTCTAATAAGTACTAATGCTCAATTATGCGCTCCCTAATACGTGTATAATATTAAAGCAGATTATTAGGTTAATTATACTCAAACCTAATTAAAATATACCATAAATATGGATGTATTTAACAAACAACAGGTTAGAAAAAGAGATTTCCATGTTGTTCTTATGGTTTATGAATTTACAAAATTGATATATTTTGATATACAGGGAGAAAACCAATTTTAAACCAGAAGACTGGATCTTCGAGAGAAAATATTTTGAGAATGGATCTCCAAGGTAACCGACTGGATTCTCGACTTGCATTTTTGGAGGACTGAATTAGAAATTATATGCGGAAGTAAAATCAAACCCTTCTACTAAATGGAAATATGGCTTTCTTAGTATTCCATGCTATAGAGCAGGGGTGGCCAACATTTCTGGGTATAAGATCTACTTTTTATCTTAAAAGTGTGTCGCGATCGACTTGTTGTCATAGGCGTAGTCTAAGAGGTAAAGGGCTGTGAAATACATACTATGTTTATACACTGTGTTTCAGTATAAGGTGCATTCCAGCGAGGTAAGTAATAAGTGAAATTAAGTTTTCGAGATATAGGCTCATGAAGAAAATAAATTTCCAGACCCAATTTTTGATGGCAGCATTCCGTACATGCGGTACCTAAAAAATACGATTTTCCGACATGTTTTTAAGATAGACTAACTTAAAATGCAATTTAATATTTTTATCATCTGCAATGTATAAGCGTCTGGCAAATTCCCAGAATGCATTAAACTATTGCTGGAAAGTTTTGTCTTCTACAATCGCTTCAAAGTCCATGGTACACGGAATTCCACACCAGACATTGCGAGCGATCGACGATCGACCAAAACTGGCCTCGCGATCGACCGGTCGATCCGGTCGGTTGGCCACCACTATAGAGTAAATATGGTGGGAACTTTGAAGAATATTTAGACTTCTTTGCACTTCCTTCTCAGAAGCTGCCAGTAAAAGGACATCTTCAGAGTAAAAGGATCATAATTAAATTGGGTGTCGTGGGCGGAAGCGATAGCAAACGTAAATGTCTCATATTAACTATTAGATAAAATCCTAGACCGCGAATCGAACCCAGTAACACCCAATATATATCTTAGCTTTAAGGGTAAGGATTATTATAGGCTTCTTTTAAACGTTAAATTTTCGGGACAATTACGGTTTTACGAACTGTAAACTTAAAGTTAGTAAGAATTAAATATGATCAAATGTTTTTGCGAGTGATAATAGTGAAAAAAAGTCGTACGAGTGATACAACAATTTTTTTAATTTTTAGAGAAATAGCCAATAGATTTCACTAATGGTGTCTGACAGAAGGAGAATTGGAAGTTGGAAAAACCTCTAGTGCCACACAATCAGTTTTGATTTGTTAGAATGAAATGACTGTCATATGCAAATAATCTTAGACAATGGCGGATTAATAAATGAACCATTGGCACAGTTTTCTAATTTATTTTTAATTAATAAAAGTCAATGTTAACTTTTCCATTTCCGCTTGCATTAGTAACATAAAGAGAAAAAACTTGATTTTAGTTTGATTTTTGGTGATTTTTTGTTTGTTTGCTAATTTTGAAAATTCATCGAATACCTTTTTTTGGAAGGGCAATTTGTAACCTTTGACTTCCTTATTTTAAGACAATCTACTTTAAAAATTGACTACTGGTCCATTTAAAAGAGTTTTCAATGAATTAAACAACTTGATAACAAACACTGTTGTGTGCTCGTGAACACATTTTCTTGTAAAACAAACGTAATTTCTCATACGAAGATAAAAGGAATCCTGGAAAATGATATACCATTAGAAAGCCCATTAGACAAGGAAACTTTTACAAAAAGTGCCAGCACCTAGGTCGGATAATGATCAAATAAGGGTCTAATGAGTTTTCTTAAAAATTTCTATTACTTTTATTTTCCCAGTTTCCGGAGGAAGATTGAGGCTGTTTGGAGAATAACTTATGCTTCAAAATAGTATCAATTTTTAGAAAATTTATCTGACTTTCTAACCGTGTCATCAGAATCGAATTCGGACTAAAACTTTCTGAGTAATAACATTTTTATTGGAAAAAAGTAATGATTTTAGAAAAAAATTAAAGTGACGTCACTCAAGAACAGTGGAAAATATGAAGTTGGCCAATACGTCATTGAACTCCATTTTAGTTGTACTACACACGGTAGGCCTACGGACAATACTTACTGGTTCACCCTGTATATATTGACGTTCTCTGTACTTCGCAACAGTGTTCAGGCTTTTATGGCAGATATTAGCGTATCTAGTCTCTAATACTCATTATCGAAACATTTCAAAACTCTAGGAGCCTTATCTTCAGTATTTTTACTTAACTTTGATATTTCAACTTGACAATCAATTAATTGAATAGCAACGTCGGTTTTTGTTAAAAAGATTTGCAGATATTCTCTTTTATTTTTCTATGAAAATATAACTTGCATAAATTGCTGTCAAAATGAGGAAAGATTGTCCCTAGACCCTAACTTCTGTACTACGAATTTTGAATGGGTAGGTATACCAATTTCAAAAGCATCTCAGAGGAATGCAGTAGTTAGAGAAACATTTTCTCGCAGCTGTAAGAGAAAAGTAGAAACGCGCAACAACTGCTCTTAATAGTTATATCTGTGACTCAACAACATTACAAAGTGTGACTGCTCTTTTTACGTAGAACGTGTAATAGTGGGCTCAGCGCTGACAGGCGAAAAGTGAAGAAAGCTGAGACAGTAATACGTTATCATATCTGGTTATGCTGTGGCGACTAACAGTTTTACTGTTCCACTGACGACTGTAAAGCGGATTCCAAAATTAAATCAAATTATAGTAGAATTTTTTATAGCAAATATAACATTAAATCGTTTGAACGCTTAAAAACGGTATTTTTTTGGGTCTATATTCTTTTAAAGACGCAGTTATCTATCAGTGGCGCATTCAGTTTGTATTACAAAGCTTGCATACATAAAGCTGTATTACAACTTGCAACTTGCAAGCCTTCTTACATTCTGTAGGTATTTATTTTATTTTGGAACTGCAAGTTGAAAGAAAAAAACCTTCTAGTTCTTTTAGTTAAAAGCTTCTTGCACTTGGACGTTTTTATGAACTTAAAAGAGCTTGAAGCATGAAGCGTAACTTAACACTAGGGCTGCATGAACTGGTCAGGCTGCATCCAATGAACACAAGTTAAATACACGAGAAGGAGGCTGTGTGCATGCTGATCATTAATTTTTTAAGGGCAGTTTTCTGTATTAAGGCCTCTCCCCTTGCTCCCTGTTTTGTAAGTTGATACCTCCTAGATCTCACTGCTTTATCATGCAGTATTGCCTTTATTGCAAAATTTTGCATCAAGTAGACATAATCGAATGGATGAAACATTTGATTTCATTAAAATTGCACTTCCTGCATTGAACTCCAAGAATTTAAAATGTAGCAGCTAATTTTGTTAATGGAAGATCAATGCCTAACTGCATCTAACACAGTTATTTTATGAAAAGAATTGGCGAGAATAAATCATGTTTCTTAAAGTTTCTCAAATATGCAAAATTAGCAAAAGATGCTGTTTGTCTACAAATCAAAACACAAATTAATACCGCATTCTTTGGAACGCAGGCTACAATTTAACATTTAAAAATTGATTCTCGAAGCGTTTCAGTCAAAAACGGATGTTCCGCGATTAAAACAATAATTGTTCTAGAATTAGGTTTATCGATATGACGTAGCCAACGTGACGTAATGGATGGTGAGTATCACTTAAATTTCCGAGCAAGAAATGAGAGTAGCATTGATTGCCCCTCGATCATCCAAATATTCTAGAAATTTGCGAGAAATATTAAGCGCATTTCGCATTCAATTTATTATTTTGTTTACTTCACGTTCTACCATAAATTGTTTTTAATAGATCTTTAAATATAATTATAGTAATATAATAAAACTAATAAATTAATAAGTTGTAATAACACAACTAGCAACTCGTTATATTTACTTCTTAATATTCTCAAATATTCCAATTCATAATACTTTGCATTTCAGAATGTTAGAGTCCCACAAGACAAATATCAAGTGAAATATGTCCAACAATTCTAAAAAAGATTGAGAACCACTTGTATACAAAGCCAACATTATAAGGCCTTCTCAGGTGAAGTTGCCGAGGAGGCCTTAAACTTAATGTGTTTACACTTTCAAAGTTTCTTTTATATGGTTTAAAAACCTCTTTCAAACCCTGCTTATAAAAAAATTAGTGTTTCAGAGAATTCTCAGAGTTTATTCCATCACCGAGAATGAAGTTCCTCAAAGAATGGAATGCTCACAAGAACTAATAAAAATGAAATGGTTAAAATAATGAGCCATAAACTAAGAAAGCTGGAGCATGTTCTAAGGCAGTGGTTCTTAACCGATGTTCCGCGGAACACTGGTGTTCCGCGAAATTTCAATTTTGTTCTCTTATACACTTTGTTTTTCTCAATTATAAACTATAGTTATTTTGTGCACAGATCTATAAATGTAGAAGATATAAAGAGTTGAAAATTTTTTGGGTCATGAAATTCTGTAAAATTATGGCCGTTCTATATCTCCCACTGTGAACCACGTATTGGTATGGAATTTTGTTCTCTTATATACTTTGTATTTCTAAATGATAAACTATAGTTATTTTGTGCACAGATCTAAAAAGGTAGAATATATAAAGAGTTGAAAATTATTTGGGTCATAAAATTCTGTAAAATTGTGGCCGTTCTAAATCTCCCAATGTGAACCACGCATTGGCATGGAATTTTGTTCTCTTATATACTTTGTTTTTCTCAATTATAAACTATAGTTATTTTGTGCACAGATCTATAAATGTAGAAGATATAAAGAGTTGAAAATTTTTTGGGTCATGAAATTCTGTAAAATTATGGCCGTTCTATATCTCCCACTGTGAACCACGTATTGGTATGGAATTTTGTTCTCTTATATACTTTGTATTTCTAAATGATAAACTATAGTTATTTTGTGCACAGATCTAAAAAGGTAGAATATATAAAGAGTTGAAAATTATTTGGGTCATAAAATTCTGTAAAATTGTGGCCGTTCTAAATCTCCCACTGTGAACCACGCATTGGCATGGAATTTTGTTCTCTTATATACTTTGTTTTTCTCAATTATAAACTATAGTTATTTTGTGCACAGATCTATAAATGTAGAAGATATAAAGAGTTGAAAATTTTTTGGGTCATGAAATTCTGTAAAATTATGGCCGTTCTATATCTCCCACTGTGAACCACGTATTGGTATGGAATTTTGTTCTCTTATATACTTTGTATTTCTAAATGATAAACTATAGTTATTTTGTGCACAGATCTAAAAAGGTAGAATATATAAAGAGTTGAAAATTATTTGGGTCATAAAATTCTGTAAAATTGTGGCCGTTCTAAATCTCCCACTGTGAACCACGCATTGGCATGGAATTTTGTTCTCTTATATACTTTGTTTTTCTCAATTATAAACTATAGTTATTTTGTGCACAGATCTATAAATGTAGAAGATATAAAGAGTTGAAAATTTTTTGGGTCATGAAATTCTGTAAAATTATGGCAGTTCTATATCTCCCACTGTGAACCACGCATTGGCATGGAATTTTGTTCTCTTATATACTTTGTTTTTCTCAATTATAAACTATAGTTATTTTGTGCACAGATCTATAAATGTAGAAGATATAAAGGGTTGAAAATTTTTTGGGTCATGAAATTCTGTAAAATTATGGCCGTTCTATATCTCCCACTGTGAACCACGTATTGGTATGGAATTTTGTTCACTTATATACTTTGTTTTTCTCAATTATAAACTATAGTTATTTTGTGCACAGATCTATAAATGTAGAAGATATAAAGGGTTGAAAATTATTTGGGTCATGAAATTCTGTAAAATTATGGCCGTTCTATATCTCCCACTGTGAACCACGCATTGGCATGGAATTTTGTTCTCTTATATACTTTGTTTTTCTCAATTATAAACTATAGTTATTTTGTGCACAGATCTATAAATGTAGAAGATATAAAGAGTTGAAAATTTTTTGGGTCATGAAATTCTGTAAAATTATGGCAGTTCTATATCTCCCACTGTGAACCACGCATTGGCATGGAATTTTGTTCTCTTATATACTTTGTTTTTCTCAATTATAAACTATAGTTATTTTGTGCACAGATCTATAAATGTAGAAGATATAAAGGGTTGAAAATTTTTTGGGTCATGAAATTCTGTAAAATTATGGCCGTTCTATATCTCCCACTGTGAACCACGCATTGGCATGGAATTTTGTTCTCTTATATACTTTGTTTTTCTCAATTATAAACTATAGTTATTTTGTGCACAGATCTATAAATGTAGAAGATATAAAGGTTTGAAAATTTTTTGGGTCATGAAATTCTGTAAAATTATGGCCGTTCTATATCTCCCACTGTGAACCACGTATTGGTATGGAATTTTGTTCACTTATATACTTTGTTTTTCTCAATTATAAACTATAGTTATTTTGTGCACAGATCTATAAATGTAGAAGATATAAAGGGTTGAAAATTATTTGGGTCATAAAATTCTGTAAAATTGTGGCCGTTCTATATCTCCCACTGTGAACCACGCATTGGCATGGAATTTTGTTCTCTTATATACTTTGTTTTTCTCAATTATAAACTATAGTTATTTTGTGCACAGATTTATAAATGTAGAAGATATAAAGAGTTGAAAATTTTTTGGGTCATGAAATTCTGTAAAATTATGGCCGTTCTATATCTCCCACTGTGAACCACGTATTGGTATGGAATTTTGTTCTCTTATATACTTTGTATTTCTAAATGATAAACTATAGTTATTTTGTGCACAGATCTAAAAAGGTAGAATATATAAAGAGTTGAAAATTATTTGGGTCATAAAATTCTGTAAAATTGTGGCCGTTCTAAATCTCCCACTGTGAACCACGCATTGGCATGGAATTTTGTTCTCTTATATACTTTGTTTTTCTCAATTATAAACTATAGTTATTTTGTGCACAGATCTATAAATGTAGAAGATATAAAGAGTTGAAAATTTTTTGGGTCATGAAATTCTCTAAAATTATGGCCGTTCTATATCTCCCACTGTGAACCACGCATTGGCATGGAATTTTGTTCTCTTATATACTTTGTTTTTCTCAATTATAAACTATAGTTATTTTGTGCACAGATCTATAAATGTAGAAGATATAAAGGGTTGAAAATTTTTTGGGTCATGAAATTCTGTAAAATTATGGCCGTTCTATATCTCCCACTGTGAACCACGTATTGGTATGGAATTTTGTTCACTTATATACTTTGTTTTTCTCAATTATAAACTATAGTTATTTTGTGCACAGATCTATAAATGTAGAAGATATAAAGGGTTGAAAATTATTTGGGTCATGAAATTCTGTAAAATTATGGCCGTTCTATATCTCCCACTGTGAACCACGCATTGGCATGGAATTTTGTTCTCTTATATACTTTGTTTTTCTCAATTATAAACTATAGATATTTTGTGCACAGATCTATAAATGTAGAAGATATAAAGGGTTGAAAATTTTTTGGGTCATGAAATTCTGTAAAATTATGGCCGTTCTATATCTCCCACTGTGAACCACGCATTGGCATGGAATTTTGTTCTCTTATATACTTTGTTTTTCTCAATTATAAACTATAGTTATTTTGTGCACAGATCTATAAATGTAGAAGATATAAAGGGTTGAAAATTTTTTGGGTCATGAAATTCTGTAAAATTATGGCCGTTCTATATCTCCCACTGTGAACCACGTATTGGTATGGAATTTTGTTCACTTATATACTTTGTTTTTCTCAATTATAAACTATAGTTATTTTGTGCACAGATCTATAAATGTAGAAGATATAAAGGGTTGAAAATTATTTGGGTCATAAAATTCTGTAAAATTGTGGCCGTTCTATATCTCCCACTGTGAACCACGCATTGGCATGGAATTTTGTTCTCTTATATACTTTGTTTTTCTCAATTATAAACTATAGTTATTTTGTGCACAGATCTATAAATGTAGAAGATATAAAGGGTTGAAAATTTTTTGGGTCATGAAATTCTGTAAAATTATGGCCGTTCTATATCTCCCACTGTGAACCCCGTATTGGTATGGAATTTTGTTCACTTATATACTTTGTTTTTCTCAATTATAAACTATAGTTATTTTGTGCACAGATCTATAAATGTAGAAGATATAAAGGGTTGAAAATTTTTTGGGTCATGAAATTCTGTAAAATTATGGCCGTTCTATATCTCCCACTGTGAACCACGTATTGGTATGGAATTTTGTTCTCTTATACACTTTGTTTTTCTCAATTATAAACTATAGTTATTTTGTGCACAGATCTATAAATGTAGAAGATATAAAGGGTTGAAAATTATTTGGGTCATAAAATTCTGTAAAATTGTGGCCGTTCTAAATCTCCCACTGTGAACCACGCATTGGCATGGAATTTTGTTCTCTTATATACTTTGTTTTTCTCAATTATAAACTATAGTTATTTTGTGCACAGATCTATAAATGTAGAAGATATAAAGGGTTGAAAATTATTTGGGTCATAAAATTCTGTAAAATTGTGGCCGTTCTAAATCTCCCACTGTGAACCACGCATTGGCATGGAATTTTGTTCTCTTATATACTTTGTTTTTCTCAATTATAAACTATAGTTATTTTGTGCACAGATCTATAAATGTAGAAGATATAAAGGGTTGAAAATTTTTTGGGTCATGAAATTCTGTAAAATTATGGCCGTTCTATATCTCCCACTGTGAACCACGCATTGGCATGGAATTTTGTTCTCTTATATACTTTGTTTTTCTCAATTATAAACTATAGTTATTTTGTGCACAGATCTATAAATGTAGAAGATATAAAGGGTTGAAAATTTTTTGGGTCATGAAATTCTGTAAAATTATGGCCGTTCTATATCTCCCACTGTGAACCACGCATTGGCATGGAATTTTATTCTCTTATATACTTTGTTTTTCTCAATTATAAACTATAGTTATTTTGTGCACAGATCTATAAATGTAGAAGATATAAAGGGTTGAAAATTATTTGGGTCATGAAATTCTGTAAAATTATGGCCGTTCTATATCTCCCACTGTGAACCACGCATTGGCATGGAATTTTGTTCTCTTATATACTTTGTTTTTCTCAATTATAAACTATAGTTATTTTGTGCACAGATCTATAAATGTAGAAGATATAAAGAGTTGAAAATTTTTTGGGTCATGAAATTCTGTAAAATTATGGCAGTTCTATATCTCCCACTGTGAACCACGCATTGGCATGGAATTTTGTTCTCTTATATACTTTGTTTTTCTCAATTATAAACTATAGTTATTTTGTGCACAGATCTATAAATGTAGAAGATATAAAGGGTTGAAAATTTTTTGGGTCATGAAATTCTGTAAAATTATGGCCGTTCTATATCTCCCACTGTGAACCACGCATTGGCATGGAATTTTGTTCTCTTATATACTTTGTTTTTCTCAATTATAAACTATAGTTATTTTGTGCACAGATCTATAAATGTAGAAGATATAAAGGGTTGAAAATTTTTTGGGTCATGAAATTCTGTAAAATTATGGCCGTTCTATATCTCCCACTGTGAACCACGTATTGGTATGGAATTTTGTTCACTTATATACTTTGTTTTTCTCAATTATAAACTATAGTTATTTTGTGCACAGATCTATAAATGTAGAAGATATAAAGGGTTGAAAATTATTTGGGTCATAAAATTCTGTAAAATTGTGGCCGTTCTATATCTCCCACTGTGAACCACGCATTGGCATGGAATTTTGTTCTCTTATATACTTTGTTTTTCTCAATTATAAACTATAGTTATTTTGTGCACAGATCTATAAATGTAGAAGATATAAAGGGTTGAAAATTTTTTGGGTCATGAAATTCTGTAAAATTATGGCCGTTCTATATCTCCCACTGTGAACCCCGTATTGGTATGGAATTTTGTTCACTTATATACTTTGTTTTTCTTAATTATAAACTATAGTTATTTTGTGCACAGATCTATAAATGTAGAAGATATAAAGGGTTGAAAATTTTTTGGGTCATGAAATTCTGTAAAATTATGGCCGTTCTATATCTCCCACTGTGAACCACGTATTGGTATGGAATTTTGTTCTCTTATACACTTTGTTTTTCTCAATTATAAACTATAGTTATTTTGTGCACAGATCTATAAATGTAGAAGATATAAAGGGTTGAAAATTATTTGGGTCATAAAATTCTGTAAAATTGCGGCCGTTCTAAATCTCCCACTGTGAACCACGCATTGGCATGGAATTTTGTTCTCTTATATACTTTGTTTTTCTCAATTATAAACTATAGTTATTTTGTGCACAGATCTATAAATGTAGAAGATATAAAGGGTTGAAAATTATTTGGGTCATAAAATTCTGTAAAATTGTGGCTGTTCTAAATCTCCCACTGTGAACCACGCATTGGCATGGAATTTTGTTCTCTTATATACTTTGTTTTTCTCAATTATAAACTATAGTTATTTTGTGCACAGATCTATAAATGTAGAAGATATAAAGGGTTGAAAATTTTTTGGGTCATGAAATTCTGTAAAATTATGGCCGTTCTATATCTCCCACTGTGAACCACGCATTGGCATGGAATTTTGTTCTCTTATATACTTTGTTTTTCTCAATTATAAACTATAGTTATTTTGTGCACAGATCTATAAATGTAGAAGATATAAAGGGTTGAAAATTTTTTGGGTCATGAAATTCTGTAAAATTATGGCCGTTCTATATCTCCCACTGTGAACCACGTATTGGTATGGAATTTTGTTCACTTATATACTTTGTTTTTCTCAATTATAAACTATAGTTATTTTGTGCACAGATCTATAAATGTAGAAGATATAAAGGGTTGAAAATTATTTGGGTCATAAAATTCTGTAAAATTGTGGCCGTTCTATATCTCCCACTGTGAACCACGCATTGGCATGGAATTTTGTTCTCTTATATACTTTGTTTTTCTCAATTATAAACTATAGTTATTTTGTGCACAGATCTATAAATGTAGAAGATATAAAGGGTTGAAAATTTTTTGGGTCATGAAATTCTGTAAAATTATGGCCGTTCTATATCTCCCACTGTGAACCCCGTATTGGTATGGAATTTTGTTCACTTATATACTTTGTTTTTCTCAATTATAAACTATAGTTATTTTGTGCACAGATCTATAAATGTAGAAGATATAAAGGGTTGAAAATTTTTTGGGTCATGAAATTCTGTAAAATTATGGCCGTTCTATATCTCCCACTGTGAACCACGTATTGGTATGGAATTTTGTTCTCTTATACACTTTGTTTTTCTCAATTATAAACTATAGTTATTTTGTGCACAGATCTATAAATGTAGAAGATATAAAGGGTTGAAAATTATTTGGGTCATAAAATTCTGTAAAATTGTGGCCGTTCTAAATCTCCCACTGTGAACCACGCATTGGCATGGAATTTTGTTCTCTTATATACTTTGTTTTTCTCAATTATAAACTATAGTTATTTTGTGCACAGATCTATAAATGTAGAAGATATAAAGGGTTGAAAATTATTTGGGTCATAAAATTCTGTAAAATTGTGGCCGTTCTAAATCTCCCACTGTGAACCACGCATTGGCATGGAATTTTGTTCTCTTATATACTTTGTTTTTCTCAATTATAAACTATAGTTATTTTGTGCACAGATCTATAAATGTAGAAGATATAAAGGGTTGAAAATTTTTTGGGTCATGAAATTCTGTAAAATTATGGCCGTTCTATATCTCCCACTGTGAACCACGCATTGGCATGGAATTTTGTTCTCTTATATACTTTGTTTTTCTCAATTATAAACTATAGTTATTTTGTGCACAGATCTATAAATGTAGAAGATATAAAGGGTTGAAAATTTTTTGGGTCATGAAATTCTGTAAAATTATGGCCGTTCTATATCTCCCACTGTGAACCACGCATTGGCATGGAATTTTATTCTCTTATATACTTTGTTTTTCTCAATTATAAACTATAGTTATTTTGTGCACAGATCTATAAATGTAGAAGATATAAAGGGTTGAAAATTATTTGGGTCATGAAATTCTGTAAAATTATGGCCGTTCTATATCTCCCACTGTGAACCACGCATTGGCATGGAATTTTGTTCTCTTATATACTTTGTTTTTCTCAATTATAAACTATAGTTATTTTGTGCACAGATCTATAAATGTAGAAGATATAAAGAGTTGAAAATTTTTTGGGTCATGAAATTCTGTAAAATTATGGCAGTTCTATATCTCCCACTGTGAACCACGCATTGGCATGGAATTTTGTTCTCTTATATACTTTGTTTTTCTCAATTATAAACTATAGTTATTTTGTGCACAGATCTATAAATGTAGAAGATATAAAGGGTTGAAAATTTTTTGGGTCATGAAATTCTGTAAAATTATGGCCGTTCTATATCTCCCACTGTGAACCACGCATTGGCATGGAATTTTGTTCTCTTATATACTTTGTTTTTCTCAATTATAAACTATAGTTATTTTGTGCACAGATCTATAAATGTAGAAGATATAAAGGGTTGAAAATTTTTTGGGTCATGAAATTCTGTAAAATTATGGCCGTTCTATATCTCCCACTGTGAACCACGTATTGGTATGGAATTTTGTTCACTTATATACTTTGTTTTTCTCAATTATAAACTATAGTTATTTTGTGCACAGATCTATAAATGTAGAAGATATAAAGGGTTGAAAATTATTTGGGTCATAAAATTCTGTAAAATTGTGGCCGTTCTATATCTCCCACTGTGAACCACGCATTGGCATGGAATTTTGTTCTCTTATATACTTTGTTTTTCTCAATTATAAACTATAGTTATTTTGTGCACAGATCTATAAATGTAGAAGATATAAAGGGTTGAAAATTTTTTGGGTCATGAAATTCTGTAAAATTATGGCCGTTCTATATCTCCCACTGTGAACCCCGTATTGGTAAGGAATTTTGTTCACTTATATACTTTGTTTTTCTTAATTATAAACTATAGTTATTTTGTGCACAGATCTATAAATGTAGAAGATATAAAGGGTTGAAAATTTTTTGGGTCATGAAATTCTGTAAAATTATGGCCGTTCTATATCTCCCACTGTGAACCACGTATTGGTATGGAATTTTGTTCTCTTATACACTTTGTTTTTCTCAATTATAAACTATAGTTATTTTGTGCACAGATCTATAAATGTAGAAGATATAAAGGGTTGAAAATTATTTGGGTCATAAAATTCTGTAAAATTGTGGCCGTTCTAAATCTCCCACTGTGAACCACGCATTGGCATGGAATTTTGTTCTCTTATATACTTTGTTTTTCTCAATTATAAACTATAGTTATTTTGTGCACAGATCTATAAATGTAGAAGATATAAAGGGTTGAAAATTATTTGGGTCATAAAATTCTGTAAAATTGTGGCTGTTCTAAATCTCCCACTGTGAACCACGCATTGGCATGGAATTTTGTTCTCTTATATACTTTGTTTTTCTCAATTATAAACTATAGTTATTTTGTGCACAGATCTATAAATGTAGAAGATATAAAGGGTTGAAAATTTTTTGGGTCATGAAATTCTGTAAAATTATGGCCGTTCTATATCTCCCACTGTGAACCACGCATTGGCATGGAATTTTGTTCTCTTATATACTTTGTTTTTCTCAATTATAAACTATAGTTATTTTGTGCACAGATCTATAAATGTAGAAGATATAAAGAGTTGAAAATTTTTTGGGTCATGAAATTCTGTAAAATTATGGCAGTTCTATATCTCCCACTGTGAACCACGCATTGGCATGGAATTTTGTTCTCTTATATACTTTGTTTTTCTCAGTTATAAACTATAGTTATTTTGTGCACAGATCTATAAATGTAGAAGATATAAAGGGTTGAAAATTTTTTGGGTCATGAAATTCTGTAAAATTATGGCCGTTCTATATCTCCCACTGTGAACCACGCATTGGCATGGAATTTTGTTCTCTTATATACTTTGTTTTTCTCAATTATAAACTATAGTTATTTTGTGCACAGATCTATAAATGTAGAAGATATAAAGGGTTGAAATTTTTTTGGGTCATGAAATTCTGTAAAATTATGGCCGTTCTATATCTCCCACTGTGAACCACGTATTGGTATGGAATTTTGTTCACTTATATACTTTGTTTTTCTCAATTATAAACTATAGTTATTTTGTGCACAGATCTATAAATGTAGAAGATATAAAGGGTTGAAAATTATTTGGGTCATAAAATTCTGTAAAATTGTGGCCGTTCTATATCTCCCACTGTGAACCACGCATTGGCATGGAATTTTGTTCTCTTATATACTTTGTTTTTCTCAATTATAAACTATAGTTATTTTGTGCACAGATCTATAAATGTAGAAGATATAAAGGGTTGAAAATTTTTTGGGTCATGAAATTCTGTAAAATTATGGCCGTTCTATATCTCCCACTGTGAACCCCGTATTGGTATGGAATTTTGTTCACTTATATACTTTGTTTTTCTCAATTATAAACTATAGTTATTTTGTGCACAGATCTATAAATGTAGAAGATATAAAGGGTTGAAAATTTTTTGGGTCATGAAATTCTGTAAAATTATGGCCGTTCTATATCTCCCACTGTGAACCACGTATTGGTATGGAATTTTGTTCTCTTATACACTTTGTTTTTCTCAATTATAAACTATAGTTATTTTGTGCACAGATCTATAAATGTAGAAGATATAAAGGGTTGAAAATTATTTGGGTCATAAAATTCTGTAAAATTGTGGCCGTTCTAAATCTCCCACTGTGAACCACGCATTGGCATGGAATTTTGTTCTCTTATATACTTTGTTTTTCTCAATTATAAACTATAGTTATTTTGTGCACAGATCTATAAATGTAGAAGATATAAAGGGTTGAAAATTATTTGGGTCATAAAATTCTGTAAAATTGTGGCCGTTCTAAATCTCCCACTGTGAACCACGCATTGGCATGGAATTTTGTTCTTTTATATACTTTGTTTTTCTCAATTATAAACTATAGTTATTTTGTGCACAGATCTATAAATGTAGAAGATATAAAGGGTTGAAAATTTTTTGGGTCATGAAATTCTGTAAAATTATGGCCGTTCTATATCTCCCACTGTGAACCACGCATTGGCATGGAATTTTGTTCTCTTATATACTTTGTTATTCTCAATTATAAACTATAGTTATTTTGTGCACAGATCTATAAATGTAGAACATATAAAGGGTTGAAAATTTTTTGGGTCATGAAATTCTGTAAAATTATGGCTGTTCTATATCTCCCACTGTGAACCACGCATTGGCATGGAATTTTGTTCTCTTATACACTTTGTTTTTCTCAATTATAAACTATAGTTATTTTGTGCACAGATCTATAAATGTAGAAGATATAAAGAGTTCAAAATTTTTTGGGTCATGAAATTCTGTAAAATTATGGCCGTTCTATATCTCCCACTGTGAACCACGCATTGGCATGGAATTTTGTTCTCTTATATACTTTGTTTTTCTCAATTATAAACTATAGTTATTTTGTGCACAGATCTATAAATGTAGAAGATATAAAGGGTTGATAATTTTTTGGGTCATGAAATTCTGTAAAATTATGGCCGTTCTATATCTCCCACTGTGAACCACGCATTGGCATGGAATTTTGTTCTCTTATATACTTTGTTTTTCTCAATTATAAACTATAGTTATTTTGTGCACAGATCTATAAATGTAGAAGACATAAAGGGTTGAAAATTTTTTGGGTCATGAAATTCTGTAAAATTATGGCCGTTCTATATCTCCCACTGTGAACCACGTATTGGTATGGAATTTTGTTCACTTATATACTTTGTTTTTCTCAATTATAAACTATAGTTATTTTGTGCACAGATCTATAAATGTAGAAGATATAAACAGTTGAAAATTTTTTGGGTCATGAAATTCTGTAAAATTATGGCCGTTCTATACTCCCACTGTGAACCACGCATTGGTATGGAATTTTGTTCTCTTATATACTTTGTTTTTCTCAATTATAAACTATAGTTATTTTGTGCACAGATCTATAAATGTAGAAGATATAAAGGTTTGAAAAATTTTTGGGTCATGAGATTCTGTAAAATTATGGCCTTTCTATATCTCCCACTGTGAACCACGTATTGGTATGGAATTTTGTTCTCTTATATACTTTGTTTTTCTCAATTATAAAATATAGTTATTTTGTGCACAGATCTAAAAAGGTAGAATATATAAAGGGTTGAAAATTTTTTGGCTCATGAAATTCTGTAAAATTATGGCCGTTCTATATCTCCCACTGTGAACCACGTATTGGTATGGAATTTTGTTCTCTTGTACACTTTGTTTTTCTCAATTATAAACTATAGTTATTTTGTGCACATATCTATAATTTTAGTAGATATAAAGCAGTGGTTCTTAACCGGTGTTCCGCGTATATGGTTCAAGTGTTCCGTGAAATTTCAATTTTAAATGTATTGAAATTTAGAAACTTAGGAAAGATACGAAAACAAAAAATTGTTCCTTTTTTTTTAAATTTGAATTTAATTTTAAGTTCTTGCTACCTATCCCACCAGCCGACCATGTGCGGTACCTTGGAATGTACCTAGACAAGAGACTTACCTGGAACCCCCATACGAGACCTAAACGTACCGAACTAAACAAACTTCTAGCCAGGCTACTCGACAAACGCTCAAAACTCTCACTACAGAACAAACGACGACTCTATACAGCCCTTCTCACACCAATATGGACTTACGGACTCGAACTTTACGGTACAGCCAAAAAATCCAACCTCAGTAGACTACAAACACTGCAATCTAAAATTCTCCGCCGCATAGTAGACGCTCCATTCTACGTAAGCAACCACACTATACATACAGATCTCCAAATTCCACTTATCTCCGAACTTGCCAAAATTCGATACAAAAATTTTCACCAAAAACTCTCACTGCATCCCAACCCTTTAGCTGCAAACCTGTCTACAACTACGCTACCCTCCAATCCTCGAAGACGGCTGAGGCGCCGTTGGCCCCGTGACCAACTGGGTGACTAACGGCGGCCATCAATGGATGACCGTCATTCACGTCTGCCACGCTATTCTCATACATTCATCGCATTTACCTATTGTACCTGTAGGTACAGGTGTAAATTTCATTAAAAGGATAATAAAAAAAAAGTTCTTGCTAAATACCGAATTTCAAATTATTTAATTCCGTGTTCCGCGAGAAAAATATATACATATAATTGTGTTCCGCGTCTATGAAAAGGTTAAGAACCACTGTTCTAAGGTTTGGAAAATAGTGGCTCTTACAAAATGTTGTCCAGGTAACAGCGGGCCAGCGAGGAATAAGTCCTGGAAACCGACAGATTTCTCGGCTTGGGAACCTAGGCAGATGGTTTGGTCTAAATGAAACAATGCGCTTCAAACTAAATCCTTATTTTTTTTTTTTTTTTTTTTTTTTTTGGCGCATCAACAGCTAAGGTCATTAGCGCCCGGAGCTTTTTCCAGTGCACTGCCGGCCTCCGGACAGTGTTCTCTCGTTACAGACAACACTGTCCATCACCGGACAGTGAGCTGTAAGAAGCTCCTAGAAAGAGAAAATCTAAGGGTCAGCTGCTGGATTCGAACCCGGGACCTCCGCGTGGGAGTCCAGTATGCTAACCTCATAGCTAATCCCTTCCCTACTAAATCCTTATTGTTACGATTATCATCCCCATCTTAACAATTAATACTAATGAAGAAGAAATATTTTGCGATTAGAAAAAAAAAAAAAAAATGAATGAACGCGTTAGATAATTAAATGAAAGTTAACATTGAAACAATAAAAGGTGTGTTGTATTTAAATAAATTGTTAGGTGGAAGAGTTAGTTGTTATTGTTGCAAAAGTGTAACGTTGCTAAACTTGATGTTGCAATACTTGAGGAAGCGTAAATATTTGTTTTAAGAAACATCAGCAAAAAATTGGATCTCATTCCATTAAATAATGGTTATGTACTAATTTATTGTTAAAGTTGTTCTGTTGGCCTAATTTTAAGAAGAAAGATTCCTTGGTTTCTTTCTTAGCCAAATGTTCAAAAGCTCTAAAATTGGATGCGTATCGTCATTGTTAATAATTTTCTGACTGGAGAATAAAAAATGTTCTATATAATTTAATATAGTTAGACTTTATCTTGCTCTACTAAAAACTTCCTACACCATTTTGGGGCACATCCCAGCCTAATAATGACAATCAATAATTTCTATTGATTGCTCCAACCCTGCGGAGTACACAGTGGGTGTAATCACTGGGGCTTAGGGCCCAGATTTCCAACATTTGCTCTCCCGTCTCCTTTCGGCTGGTAAATTTGCGAAAAACAACCCTGGTTAAAGTGAAACATCACAATAACAATTCAATTGGGTAAATACTTATGCCGCTCGAAGAACCCCTTGATCATTAAGTAGCGTTAGTACAAAGTTCAAATATTAAAATAATTATTACAGGTGTAGTATTGGTCATTGCTAATAATTGGTTTTAGTTATTCATTAACCTGAAATCCACATTCTAGACTTAAACGGAAATAACTTAACAGACGATTCAAACTTTTCTCTAGACTTCTTGATAAACGATCGAAAGTTTAATTAAACAATAAACGACTTACCTACACCATGAAACGCTGGACATTCAGAATGGAAATTTAGGGCTTAACCAAAGCTTCCAATATCTACAAAATCCAATCCTTCCAGTCAATAACACTCCGTCGAATCGCAAATGCTCCTTACCATGTCCCTAACTCTACCTTGCACCGAGATTTCCATGTTCCCTATGTTTCAGAAGCTATAAGATCACGTTACATTAAATTCTACACTTCAATTACCTCACATGCTAATCCGCTAGTATCCCAACTCACTGCATTGCCTGGAAATGCTCCAAGACGGTTGAAGCGCAGGTGGTCACGTGATCTTCTCCATGAAGTAAGTGCTAGTGAACAACTGTGAACTGTTCTTCTTTGGTAGTATCACCAATGGGTGAATTCACCCCTCGTGCTATTCTTATATTTATTCTATGTATCATGTTGTATCAGCTTCATTTATTGCAGAGATATACTGCGTTGTGAAAATAAAGAAAAAGAAGTTATTGTGTGGGTGTAATGAAGCTTAATGAGTAAAAGTCAAACTTCTCTTTACTAACTTCATAATTCAATCTCCGAAGAAACAGCTCAGAATTACAAAAAGCAGGCCTGCTATAACGGGGAAATCACTGATATCATTCAGCGTTGCGGATGCGGAGAATATTGCAGCTTTCATTGTGCAGAACTGGTCTAATCAATTCAAAACAGTTTTACTTAATCTTATGAAATTAGAAGGAGAAGGTATTGCAATCTTTCAGATTTGCCATTTCACAGAAAATAACGTTTTGTGGTTCTCTTAGTCCGAAAAAGTAATTTCTACACTTCGCTATCTCTCTCTCTGTGCGATTACGTCCTCGCGTATGTACGTATGAATAAAATGTAACTCAAACTAAAAATTGCGGCGATAGCCACTGTAAGGTTTTGGTCCAAATCGGTTAAGTTAAAGTACCAATTTATTAAAAAGTATTTAAAAATTTGTTTCTGTAACTCAACCAACCCGCATAGCCACGCCCTGAAGAGACAATATATCTGTCGAAACGTTGGCAAAGAGACGAGTTGTTTTATTTGTCCGATTCCTCGCAAATCTTCCATCCTAAGTTTAACAATTTACGGTCACGAAACCAATATATTCGTATTTAAAAATGTTTTAAGTTTCTAAAAAACAGGTCCAATCGCGGTAGGTTTAGAACTCTGGAGATTCTATGACGTTGATTGCAAGTGTCGGGCGTTTGATGGACTTCAGATCCAGGGAGATGCTAAATCAACTTCAGTGTGGCAGAATCAACGCCATCCCTACCAGCCATACGAGTCATAGTGAAATGAGTTTTTCATGAGAATGGCTGAAATAGAGAAATGTGATTAATGGGCCATTTCTAAGAGTTTATCTTAAAAAATGAAACTTCCATTGCCCGTGCTCTTTGTTTTGACCGAATTTCATCATTTTAGTGATGTTTCGAACATACCAAAGATAAGAGTATTTTGAGTCCAGCAGAACCACTCCCACCAATCGTTTTGAGTTCAGTTTAAAAAAAAAATTATGTGTACAGATTCTAATAAAAAATATTTAGAATTAGTGAATCGTGGAGCGTACACCAACCATTTTGCCATGACCTCCATTCTTTATTTCCTCTTCGTCAGCAATGTATAAAATTATATACACACTAATAATTATACTTTCCATTATAAAAAAGATCATCTTTAGTTTTTTATAAGGATTCTACACAAATTCGTTGAAATTAGTTTAGTATGAAAGAAAAATAAAATCTTTCAAATAGACTGTTTTGGTGAATTCTCAAACTGCATTTCGTTTCAGCTAATAGCATAGTTTCAGTCTCTGCTATCTCTTACCTACGCTTGATCGTGATATTAATGGAAAAAAGATTGTGCGTATGGAGTTATCAACAAGTTGCCATTGAATAAACTGTGCTCAAAACAATGGAAAGAGTTTATTATTTACAATTTCATTTTATTGAAGAAATTCATCAGTTAAATTAGATCATAATCATACTTTTTCACCGAAACCGCTTTAATTTAAGCAAAATTAATAGGTAAAGGGATCTTAATTATAAATTTAACACACGATTTAAAATATTTGGATTGAATATATAGTTTAACTATTTGGACAACGAACGTGTTTTTTTTTTCTTTTATAGTTGACAAATGTTTGTCATTTTGAATTATGCGGCTCGCGTGAAGGAAGTTGCACTAATTGAGATATCGTGTTAACAGGACTGGGGATGGTTGTGAAAAAGGGACACCACACGTGTAGTGAAACCAAGTGACGCCAGCAGCGCATGTGTGTACCAGTAGAGAGATCTTCTCTTAATAGGCCAGGTACTGCTGAGGCATCCCTCATTCCGATCTACTTATCTTCAATGGCACCCACTTTGCTCTTTTCTCAATTCAAACAAATGTTTAGAAACAGATAAATATTGGCCCCGGGGTGGTAGTCTTGTAATGAGAGAACAATGAATGGCAGATCCGAGCACCAATATACTCCTTCCTTTACGCGTTAAACGAAACAGAAATTGAATAATCTCTCTACTTACTTCGTATAAAATCTTCGAAATCAAAGCCCTGCACGGTATCTGAGAAGAGTAGGAACCAGCGATCTTTTTTTTTAAATAAGGCGCTTCAACACCTAACATCAGTAGAACCTGAACCATATCAGTGCACTCCTGGCCTCAGACAGCGTTTTCTCGCTGTTACTTAACCTGATCTTTCCTTTAATCGTTAAATGACAAATACGAGCTTAGTTAGTACCACAAAAGTACTGATAAAACTGTTTGTCCAGATAGGATAGAAGGAACATTAAAAATGATCGACAATAATTATACTTTATTATTGGCAAATCCATGATCAAAGCCGGACTAAAATCAATGTGAAAAATTCGAAATTCCTCTATATTCATAATAATCCAAGATAAAAGCTTAATTTAGACAATGCTTACTGCTTATCACACATATTAATGTCACTACTAATATTGTTACTGTTAGGTTTAAAATAATCCACAATGGCTGCACAAATCATAAAACATTTCCAATATATATTTGAAGAACTAAAAACAAACAGGAATAATCTGTTACTGGCGTAACTGTGATAAGCAATAATGGCGAAGGTAGAAGCATTTTAAAATAATAAAACCATAAATATTGGCGAGGCTCGTTATTTCTTCCAGAGAGTTAAAATGATTTTTACAGCCCTCAGATGTCGTCGACTGGGACATTATTGTTTTTATTGTCGAGACTGCCTGATGCGTACGTGGCCGCCACAAACGCAATGAAATATTCTTCTCCGCCACCTTTCGCCTTCAGAAGAAGTGGTTACAGTTCTTCTTCACCAACTGGCTTGCCTGCTAGTAACCATGCGGACACTGACTTCTTGTCCAAATAGATTCTTTCTTCAAACTTCTTCTTTCTCGTATGTTAATATTTTATAAAAAGCAAATTAATTACTCTGTTAATTGAAATATATCTCAAAATTAGGGAGTGCTTCTTTGGAGAAAGCAGTTATTACATTTTGGTCGGCTGATTCTAAAAGTTCAAAGTGAAATGAGAAATATGTCTTTCATTGAGCTAAGTCGGTCAAATTAGAGTACAGTTTTAGAGTACATTTTTCAGAATTGAAAAACGAAAAACTGTCTCAAAAGAAAAAAACTTTTCTTATTATTAGTCCAATCTATCCGAAACGATCTGAGCAATTCGTTCCTATCATAAGCAAATGAAGATCCTCTCCTCTTTGCGTAGATTGCAATGAGAAGGAGGATTTCAAACATGTAATAATGATATGTCCACGTTATGTGGTAGTAATGAAACGAATGTTTGACGACATATACAGGTATTTAGATGCACCATTTCGCTACGAAGACATAATATTCTCCACCAACATCTATGTGCTTAAGTCTATAGCAGAGCTAGCAATGAAATATGAATGTATTTAAAAGTTATAGCTGATTAGAATGAATGCAAGAAAATGATTAGAGAAGGATTACGTGATTTTAATTTCGGTTAAGCTATAAGGATGGCAAGAATATAGAGTACTGTTCCATCCATTGGTTGTAGTTTATGTAAATAGTTGTATATAGTAGAGGGATGAATGAGTGAAGCGAATGTATTTATAAGTAAGAATGGAGAGTGAGTGATATTCTAGTGATAAGCACCTAGACGATGCTGGCTGTATGGCGGAAGCCATGCCAAAAAAAGGAAAAACAAAAAAGATGGCAGAGTTCCGCAGTACACTCTCCTCGCATTCTGATCCTTTCGTTTGTCCTTTGTGTTCCGTAAGGTTACTGAAAATCCTTCCAAACAGCTTGACGTCAGTGGGATCGTGACATTCTATGTGAATGAACTAGTATTTTCACTCGGTAGTTTCTCATCCCATTTTTATTCATTCTTTTATTTATTTCTGTAGATAATTACTTGTGACGAATTTCAGAAGGGAAAATAATTCGCATTTAAGTTGGCAGTTTTGAGGCTTTGTTTATGCTATATTAATTTAAGCTCTTAAAGTTCAAACATTCAATGCAAGTGAGGTGAGTCAATAATAGATAATCTACATAAAAATGGGAAAGTTGGAAAAAAAAAAACACTGACAGATGAGTTTGCTACAGTAGTTATGACTGAGAACTAGTTTCTCAGAGATTCCCAGTTCAAGTTTTTCAGTCCAGGACACCTAATTTGATAGGTGGATGTTAAAACCCGCCTGAAAATAAGTAGGTGATCATACTGACAGATTTCTATTTCTCATTTTCCGCCTTCTCCTTATTTTTTTGAGATTTTAGTTCTAATTTTTAGATTTTTGAATGTTCTAAAAAAAAAATTTGGAAGAATTTAGGAAGTGAGGCTGTCGGAATAGCATTTTCGAGATTCATGTAAATTTCTCAATCGTTGCCTGAAGGTTACATTTGTTGGTGGAAGTAACTGAAGTGACACCAAATCTCTTTGGAATAACTTTTTCAGTTAAAGCTGATTTTTGGGATTTAGGAGGGTGGTGAGTCACACATCAAAAGTATAATTCGATTTTACGAGTGTAGTACAGGCGGCCTGTTATATTTTTATCACTTACATGTCTAATTTAGAAATTGGTATGTTTTTGTCCGCGAGTTAATGTGCACTAAAGAGGCCAGAAAGGAGTTTGTGAGTTGATTGTTGACCCAAAGTTGTTCATTTTTACATTCAACAAAGATCCTTCTCAAAACAATGTTAATCTTAAAAAATCTACTTATTCTTCTATTTAAAATAGAAGAATGTTCTTTTCTAAAAACGTTTGACTGTTCACCGAATTGATATGACAAAATAAGGGCATAATATGATAAGAAATATTCCATTTTAAATTATTTCCTTTAAAAAAAAGTTGAACAAAATTGAATGGACTTTACCTAGTTCCTGGGCCTCAGATGACTGGATATAGTTGTCCTCTTCCTTGACTTTTAAAGACCCACTTGTCTCACTGTGTATATTCTGCAAGTTAAGAAAAAATATTAACATTTAGAAATAATTAATTAGATTAAATAAACTAGATGTTCTAAATACCCAAGAAAGAAAATAGAAATGTAGTAGAAAAAATTCTAAAAAATTGTTGATTCAGTTCAGAGTTGTAACTTCCACTTCTAGAAAATAGTACAACCTTCTCTGGAATAAGTGGTTGATCCAATGTCTTCATTCATTGTTTCTTGTAGGAGATCTTTTTTGGGAGATTCCTCAGCATTGTGGAATGTAATTTCGAAGAGGAAACGTGGCCTCAGAAAAAGAAACTTTAGTGGAGAAGTAGCTGACTTAACTAGGATGTTACAGGAAAAGAAAATGATTCCTTCAATTGAGAAAAGAATCATATTGCTGAAAAACTGGTTCATTTACTTTAATCTACTTCTAAGCGCGGGAAAAGTCGTTATTTCAGCCTTACCGCAAGAAAGCACATTAACTCCAAATAATATAATATTAAAATATCGAAGAGAAAAGTAGGTAAGGTGTCTTTATATCATTTCTTGTTGCCTCTAAGAAGCTCCTAGAAAGAGAAAAATCTAAGAGGCCAGCAGCTGGATTTGAACCTATGATCTCCGCGTTGGAATCCAGTATTCGCTAACCACTCGGCTAATTCCTTCCCATTAATTGAGGACTTAACCGTAGATGTTTAGTATTCAGCCTAAAGTAGCAGCTGAAACGCCGTAGAAATGGGTTTGGGGGGGAAAATTGTATCAAATAAATTGAATTTAAAGTTGAGTATGAAAGCTTTGTAATTTTGTCATCAAATTCACAGAGAATAGTGAACTAGACATGGGATCTTCCCATTTCTAGGGATATCCCAGCCTAATAATCAAACCGTACGCTCACACCCTGAACAAATATGACTTCAGCCATTCTTCTGCTCTATACCACGCACTCTTACATATTAACAATTTACATCACGATTCCGAAGAGATCTACAAAGAAATTTTGGGCTATAATGGACTTTGCTTTAGAGCCCCTAATTAAACAGTATGTGCATTGAAGAG
The DNA here is from genome assembly GCF_049639745.1 of Rhodnius prolixus. NCBI lineage: Eukaryota > Metazoa > Arthropoda > Insecta > Hemiptera > Reduviidae > Rhodnius > Rhodnius prolixus. Next base: position 23,756,595 of record NW_027411592.1, read on the forward strand.
TTAGTTAGAAAAAGGAGGAATAATTGAAAAATTTTTAAACAAAACGTTTACATGATAAATAATTCTGCATTGACAAACTGTTATATATTCTAGAGTTCTAGAATATATTCTAGAGTTCTAGAATATCTTCTAAAAGTCTAATGATATATTTAGATAATATAGATTTCATAATAAATTAATTCTATTAAAATAAATTATAAGATCCAGTTGTCAGTATGAGATGGCTATTTAACGCCTCACATCACCCATCTTTGTTTTAGAACAAATAAATTCCAATGTCACAATATTTATAATAAATGTTTAAAATTATATTCAGTTAGTGATGTCAGTTTGTAATCTTGGAGAGTAGTGAATCTCATCACCTTCAGCGTGCTGCTGTACCACGATCAAAAAGTGTAAAAAAAAAGTTCAATTTGACATGAAATTTTATTCTCCTCTGATTAATTCTTACTCTGGCTTACACACATACACACACTTTTACAACTGTGTTAGTGTCCTCTGTGAGGGCGCCAAAAATATCAGTTGATTTAGTGTCTGAGCTGCTCTACCCCCGTCCTAACGTTCCTTCTCGCTCGTACAGCCCTGTGCCTTTCCCGTGGAGTACGCTGACAAGCGGTGGCAGATGTTTTTGTAAATAATCTACTTTATTTTATAAATAAACGACACGTTTGTGGCAAACTAAAACGTTCTACAAAGTGAGGGAAGAAAAACAGGCCCGCGAATGAGTACACAACGCCGGGGGGGAATAGCCTTAACAATGTTTTGAAATGTGTTAACGAGACTTTCTTTGCAATACAGCTCTTTTCACTGCATTGGACGTCTTATCTGATTGATGGCTCAGCGGAGACTCATCGCCGTGCAGAACAAGAAACAAATAACGTAAATGATCTCCTTAGTGAAGAATTAAAAGACAAGCAATGTCTATACGTGCCAAACTTCTTTACCGACTACTTGGACGACGATCCAAATTACCAATGGAGATTAAAAGTGCAATAATTAAATCTACCCATACTAGATTAGACTTGTGGGGTTCAGCCAAATGTACGATCTATTCAGACATTCCAATCCCAATTACTCCGACAGATAGTTGACATTCATTTTTTTTTGGTCTCAAAACTCACGCTCCATAACTTCCTCAGCGTACATCTCGCCAAGACTAAATACCACACTCTTCACTTTCACTTTTCTAATCCCTTTTTTCAGAATCTCGCATCTCATAACATTCCTGGGCATCCTCCACGCCGATTGAACCGCTAGTGGCCCTGTGATTTCCAAAAAGCCTGATTAAACATATCTTCTAGACAGTGCCACCATTGGATTGCTTCACTCACACTTCATCAAAATTACTTATTGCATCCGGAATACACAGATTGTAAATTCATAAATTTAAAATAAAAAATGATACCCAATAAGATACTTTCTGTTATTCTTTTCAATTATTGAACAATTCGATTGTTGGCGTAAATGTTGTTTTGAATTCTTGAATATTAAATTAAAAGAAATGTGGGTTCAGAGTGGCGAACTAGTGCAAGAAACAAGATATTCTGTCGCTTCTTTGACCCTCTCCTTTACTTGGGTTTCTAACTAATGTCGAGTACATCCTAAATGTTTGATTACCTTCAGTGGCTTTATTGTAAGTATACAGCTGGGGCATATTCTATCAGAAATCAAGTGCAACGTTCGGTAGTAGTTCCTTTCTCTAGGCTCAAGATTTCCCCTTTGTTTTTTTCCCCGGCGCATCGATGTCTGTGGTCATTAGCGCCAACCACACGTTTTTCTTTTCTCATACAAAGGCCACCAGAGCTGGGATGGTACCTATTGGCCTATCGGGCTTCCACACACACATCTTGCTCAGCAAGACAAGGTGGAGCCTAGGCTAACGGAAGCAGTCCGCGCTCCCCTCTTACATCATCGGTCTAGCCGACGAGGCGGAATGCGATTTGGCCGATTGTACCATCCCTTATGTTCACAAGTTGACATTTTCCCAAATTCAAGCAATTACAAGTACTTTGAGTTTTGCTTTAACTGTAACCATAAATAAACATGTTTATAACCACAAAGCCACTTTTTTTTCGTGATCTTTTGTGAGTGTTGTGACGTAAAAGGGCCTAATTTGGGGCCGTTATGAAAGTTCTCTTGGCAAGTTGTTGGGCATCTGGCATTAAGCGAGGATTCGCACATAGACCTGTCATTTGTTCCAAAGAATTGATATCTTTTTTCCTGCACCTTTTGGAGTTTTTAAACTGGAGAAGAAGGAAAACCATAAAGATTCAGTAGGAAATCTCTCTCTTAAAATATGACAGCTTGTTCAAATGATTCTATTGCCAGAAATTAAAACCATCTCTAAAAAAAAATAAAGGTCTGTAATCTTTTTTATGCAGAAAATCTATATATAATTTCATTTAAAATTATTAAAGTATTCATTAATTGACAACAAAGAATTTAAGCTTTAGTTACAAAAAATATTGCAAGTATAAAACAAAGCTTTATTCAAAGTATTTGTGGAAAAGAACAGAGTTAATAATTGTTGAAATTTATGTGGTGATCACATTAACCGCGGCATAGTTCTAGCGAAGTTCGATCAACAAATTTGGAAAGATTCCAGCAAAAGAAATTGTGTGTCAACTTTTCTAGTTTTTTGTTGGAAGATATTTTGGTTTTATTATAGGTACAGAGATGTGTGTTCCTAGATCTTGGTACTACGTATTTAAAAATTTGGTATGCAATATGCAGACAATTTTGAACAAATAGCATAATCACAGTTAAATCAGAATTTTTCATTGAATAATATGGCTTGCTTCCTATTGGGCTGCACATTGAACTGAAGAACCCTGAAATCTTCAACAATTATTTTTTTTTTAAAAAAAATGTAGATTTAAAAGTGATATTCGTGTAATATATTGGTCAAATTTAAGAGCCGTGAATGAGGAAAGCTACAAAAGCTCAAAAAAAACAATCTGAAAGTCTGATTTTAACCCTTCCGTTAGTTGTAGTGGTTTTTACAAAATCTGCTGTTTGCGAGACAGAGAGGAAGTCGAATCCGCCTGCGCAGTTTCAGCATAATTCAAGAATGGAATCTAACTGAATAATCTAATTAAGTCAGGTGCCTCCTTGGGATTAGGTAATAAATTTTTGAATATCAAAAGTGTCTCTTACTATTTTTTCATCCATGGTACCTTAAAGTTCATTTACTATCTCAAAAGCGCTTGTATGAATCACGCCCCAAGGAAAGAGAAGTACGCTTTGAACTACTTTCAAAAATTACAGTAAAGGGATTATTAAAATAATGATTAGTGTTGGAATAAAAAACAAAGTAATTACTAAATATTTCTTACGTATCTTCTCGCTAGGTAGCTCCAAGCTTAACACATATATATTCTAACATGGGCTGAAAAATATTAGGCCAGATGGGACTCGAAAACAAAATGCCTTAGCAGCAACAAAGAGTGTTTAACAAAAAGTAACACTTCATATTGTAGCGTATTAGAAGTGAAAAGCTCTTTTAGTTATACCTAGCAGAGCTGTGTAATTCTCGCTCAACATCCTGCCATGACAGAACGAAAAGTCAGCAGATAAATTTTGAGTCTTGATGTATCAGAGTAGTAAAAGAAACCTTTAATGGTTTTGAATCTTGTTTAGGAATGTGATAATTATGTACGCAAAATGTTCGTGACTTAGCTTGGAATTCTGACGCCTACCTGGGGTCCGAGAGATTTCGCTGCAGCACAGTCGTTTATAAATGAAGAACGGAGGGATAAACGATAAAACAGGGTACCTAATGATTCCAGTTTAGTGTGGATTTGTGGCCAATTATTGATATTAGAAATGCTCTAAATTCAATAGGGAGATCAATAAATTTATATAATAACTAATAACGAGGTTCGGTTTGCCAAAAATAAGAAATTTGTCTCAGTTTAGGAAAGTGAATACAATTGAAGATTGAATAGTCTGTAGCCAGATTGAATGATTCGCATGTCAAAACTTCAAAAATCGTAATGACTAATTTCTAAAGAATTCTTTTCGTAAAATATGTTGCTTTTTTTCTGAAGTGAAGATTGCTTAAAAAGGAAAGAGAGGTGGTGCCCAGACTGTCAAGGAATTTCCCTTTCTCCCTGCCTGTGAAAAATGGAGTATTACGGAGGAGGATTCTGGGTACCTCCTTTAGGAATCTCTCTTCCTTCCTTAATAATGTTATTTTCTTTTTCGGACCCAAACTTATCACGACTTCTAAATGAATGAATAGAAATGAATCCTAGCCACTCGTACATTTCGACATTTCTCCTGTTGTGGTAAAATACTATGCTTTCTACTTCTGACACAGCGTAAGATACATTGAGCTAAACATGCGCAAACTAATACTCATAATCTTTAATCAAAGACTGTATAGAATCAATAAAACAGTCAATTTCGAATGTTTTCAAGACTTCTCATAAACGATCTACACTTACTTTACAAAACCAACTTATTTTGGACAGCATTTTGCTGCCTTCGTTTTCTATATTTGTCATTTTCTGTGAAAGAAATCGTTACCAAATCCAATCAAAATTCTAAGCATAATCTTTAATGAACTCTATTTATAATCATAAGCGTACCTTTCGTTATTAGGGATTGGAACCCCCTGAAAAGTTTTCCGATAATATGCTATAGAAAATGTATTGCCAACATAGAATACATATTATTTAGGTTACTCTAAAATGTAAACGACTTTATTTAAGCTAAGACAAATTGAAATGATATTACTCTCCTACATTTAGATGGAAACATGAATCCATCTCTAAATATAATTCTTTAATCTAAAAATTGAACGTAATTTTAGATTATTTTTCGTACTAATTACGGCTACTCAATTTTCAGCCACCACATTTTCCACGACTATTTGTGCGTCCAAGCATTCTTTGTGCGATCCATTCCATTTGTGACCACTCTTACAATGGCCCAAGTTGAATTCTTGAAGCTTGAAAGCCAATCCCATGATGTTATTTAAGTCACTTTGCCTATTTTAAAGGAATTTTTAAACTCTGCTATATAAATTTTATCAATTTCGCCCGTTATGCTAGTTGTATAAGATACCAATTGATTCAAGAATTTAATTATTAGCAAATGAATATACATATATTCATGTATACATTGTAATTTTATTCTTATTATTGTGGCTTTATCTTTACTTTACTCGTGAATGTTTAACAGGTTGCAATTTTTCTTTATTGTAATTATACCTTTCTTCCTCATAAATGAAGGTTTTTTCCTTTATTTAATCCTGTTTTTATAGAATCATTTTTTGTTTTCTTTCTACTTTATAGAAAACACCTAATTTCTGGCTGACAGATTTCCAAATGCCTTAATGCTTTTGTTTTCTCATCGCATTGTGAATATTAGTATCAATAAATTTATTATTACTATTCTTCTTCTGTTCTGTTTTTTACTTATTTTGTCTAGTGTATAGTTGTGAGTTAATGAATGGTTGATAAAATAAAAAGTTTTACGACAAAATGTTTAAATCAAAACTACAAACAACCCAGAAAAACAGAATTGGAAAATTCTGCTAATCAAAAATAAAATTGTGGCTCGTCTAAAGTTTCATGAAAAATGTACAAAAAGCGCTTCAATCGGCTTTCCTAACTTTCAAGTTTTATTCAAATTCATCGCACGTTTCAAATTTTAGTGGATGAGAGGCATCTAACAAGACGGGGATGCTCGCGTCCTGATTTCAGAAAAATATTCATATAAAAGATTCTATTATTTATATATCTAAATAAGAGTTATTTTCCTGTATCCTAGTGCCTTGAATAAAGGAAATTGAAAAGTGAGAGAGTAATCTAAGTAAGATATCTTTCAGTTCTTGACAAGAGACTGAACTGTACGTTTCAGCGGACTATTGAGGGAAACGTCTTTATTACCAAAATATTATCATTCATAATCTGAAAAGGTTTTCTCTTAAATATCAGTAGAGAAATCGAAAAGTATGTATATATATATATATATACATTCTATTGATTTCTTTTTTTACGACCATTATCTTTCCCGATATTCTTATCGATAGTAGCACGAGCTAGTGGATAACGTCATGAAATTATGAATATATATATATAACATACATAAAAAGAAGAAATGAACTAATCAAAACTAAATTAGTTTGGTCAACTAGAATGTGAACGTTGTAGTCAGACTGTCTGGTGAGGATGGAGGCACGGCACAAGTTGGGCTGACGTCGGCACATGCTTACTTAAGCACATTCATATTACCCACTTTGGTGTTGGGGGTTTAAAATCTGAGGGACACTGCGTAACGCTCTGGGCACTCTACTTTCCTTTGTTCTACGCTTTAATGTCCTGTTTACGGCATGATTCTGTAACTGGTTTTGATAATGTATACTAAGAACTTATCGAGCCAACTGTAACAGTACGCAATGTCTGTAATGTACATTCCAAAACTCAAAAAAAGATTGCTACTGTGAATTTTTATTAATTCTTTAATATTTAGACAACTCCAATTCAGAGATTACGTGTTAATCTACTAAGATTACGTGTCAGAAATCGTATTGGGAAATTATATAAACTATAAAAGTGTTATGGAGCTGCAAATGAGTAAATTCAATTTAATGAAAGTTTGTTTTCAATCTGATTTAGTGCAGGACTAATAATATTCATATTTAAAATTGTCTTGGTAAAATAATTTGAAGAGATATCCCAGGGCATTATGAATTTAAAGTGAGGGCTTTGTTGAGATAATCTTTTTTATCTAGACTTTGAACTCAATTAAAGAATATTCATTACGAGTAACTTTACGTTTTTTACCAAGTATGCCAGATTGTTCGTTGTTGAAGTAGACTTCTCTACATAAAAAGTTATTAAGCTGCAATTAGTCAAAGGTCGACTAAGCAATCTACACTGTCTACTTGTATGTTTTGAAATGCTAGAACATATCTAAGCATCTTCAAAGAAGAGAGGCTGTTCTCAATTAGCTTACTTACTGGTCACGACCACCTGTAGAAAACCTACAATGCATCAGTGTCGAAGATAGTCCGAAATGTGTCTTCTGCGACTACAGCGATTTGGATGCTGTTCACCTGAGCAACTGCGTATCTCTGGAAGATGTAAGGGGAATGTTGCTACATAGATAACGATTCTCACCAAGCAAACTCGATGGCTGAATTGAGCTGCACGCTAACAGAAGGCCGAATATGTCACAACCGGCAAAGAACAGGACAAAAAAAGTATTGCACTGTCAATAAAATTATCATATTATTAAAGATGCAATAAAATTTCTTAAAAAACAAAGTAAAGAAAAATAAAAAGATAATTCTGATAAGTAATATTTATTGAACAGTTGAAAACAAATACGTAGAATAGGTATAATGAAATAAGCGGGGTTCATGATTTCGTATTTTATATCGAGCGTATATCTAAAGTGGTGAATCGATTGGGATTAATCATAATGATTAAGTATCGTTACTGATTAACGCACGATTAAGGTTTTTACGAAAAATATTGTTCCTTGTGAACTTTGAAGCAGCCAATTAACATGAATTCGATCCAAAATAAAAAAGTTATTTTGCTTTAGTTTTTTAAACTAAAGTACTTGGGTTCTTTCCAGTAAGAACTGGGCGGAGCTTCCAACTATCCGAGCTTGGCCTTCCCAAAATATTATTTGCAAAAAAATATTTCTTTATTATATTTTTATAATTAGTTTTAATAACAAAAATATAAATTTTGTTTTATACATAATCCTTTAATCGAGCGCAATAGAAATAAACATAGTCTGAATGTTAAAAACTGCATCAAATGCTTATAACGTCTCTGCCTCTTGTACATGCACATTATATACCCTGAGATGCATATTCTAAATGGTATGTGGATAAGAAAACTCCTTCGGAAGTCTTAGGAAAGGCAAGGGACTCCGAGCATATATATGTCTGTGACTTTCCCAACATAAAAGTTCTTTTGTGAATACTGTTAATGCAAATGTTGCTGTATAATTTTTCACGTGTTTAGTTAGATGTAAGGGTAACAGTCAAGTGAGAAATGAAAATTATTCTGATTGAACAGTAACCAAATTCATAATATTGTCTATTCATATTATTGTGAAGACGGATTAACTTAATTAAAAGCCAAATCCATTTGTGCCCTAAAAGATCTATTGTGGCAACATTAAGTGTCAGTGTTTGGCTTTCCTTTGAACTGACGTTTCAGATTTAATCAAATTTGGGAAATTCTAATCTTGAAAATAACCAGTTGTTAAAGCTGCTGCACTGCTTCACTTAATTCAGATTTAGTTTGTTCATAGATAAATCAGTTTTAGATTATTTCCAAGCTTCTATTCCAAATAATTTTCGCATCGAAACTTTATTCATTTATTTTTGTATTATTTATTTCGTGGCTAAACATTTATTCATTACCTTCCAGCTATTTGTTGCCTAAGAAATAAATTTTACAAAATTAAGGACTTTGAAAAACAAAATTACATATTACAGAAACCCGTGAATTAGTGATAATATCTGTTTAGTCGGAGAAGTATAAGCAAAGGGCCGCCGCGAAATATAAAAAAACATCGGAACCTAATTTTTCTGTTCACAAGTTATTTTCTTTAGCTAACGTAAATGTTATTTCATTTCAGATGTACAAGAAATCAATTATGAGCGCTAATCAGTACAAAATTTAAGATTGTATCATATATTTCAAGAATTTGTTGAAAGTATTGGCATGAACAAATATATGTTATGACAAAAAAAGGCTATTTAAGAATAAAGGAAGATCCGGAAGTGGTTTTTATAGGAAGCAAGATTGGAATTCGCAGGACTTAAGATCATTCATTTGCACTAAACTATAAAACGTGAAATGCAATGACGGAGTGATGAAAGATTATAAGATTGCAGAGACAAAGTTAATGTCACCAGTAAGTACTAGGGTGCTCCGGAAGAAGTAAAGATACCAACAGGTCCAGTGATATCTTTATGTTAGTGTGCCAATGGTTAGGACTGTAAGAGGAAAGTTGAAAATAATAAATAAAAAGGCTTATTTACGTCAGAAATCTGAGATTCTTGCAACAGTGTTGGAAGGGTGAAACTTCACAGCAGACATTGCTCATCAGCTTTCTTGCTACAGTGTTGGAAGGGTGAAACTTCACAGCAGACATTGCTCATCAGCTTTCTTGCTACAGTGTTGGAAGGGAGAATCTTCTCTGCAGACATTGCTCATCAGCTTTCTTGCATTTGGAACATTTCTTCCAAGGAAACTGCTTAAGCGAGGTTCTTCGGGATGGGTCTAGCTTTAACTTCTATCAAATTCTAATTTTTTCTAATAATTGTACGATTCTAACACCGGTGAGTGCTTATGAGTCCGAAATGGACAGATCTAGACAAAATTCCGAGTTGAAGAAATAGCAGTCTTCCACCAGTGCAACTGCACAGAACTGTACAGACTTCCTGTAATTTTAAGTATCATTAGATTTTAGTGATCACACACAATGTTGACGTCATCTTTGTTTAAATTTTAAAGAAAACTTGGAAGTATTCAGTAAAAAAGTGGAATGAATGTTTACACTAGATATTTTTTTTGGATTCTTTAACATTACGATTTATGATAAACCAAAAAACTTGAGTTCCACCGGTGGCTTCATCTCATACTGCTTGCAACGCCTCTTTACCACTGGATAAATCAAATCAAATTGAAAACTGTGAAATATTTAAAAAACAAAACAGGTATTTTAAGACTCAATCAGTGAGTTTGACTGATTAAAATACAATATTTATGTACAACTAGAAAAAAAAAAAAATCAGAATTGGGTGTTTTTCAACGTTATGCTTTCTCGTACCGTTTTTGAAACTCCATCAGTTTTAATGTGGGTTTTAAAGGACTCTCAAGGGTCTAAATTAATTTATGAACCCATGAATATTGTAAAGATAAGAATTACAGTAATAAAATTATTTTACAAACTACGAGGGTCGTTTGAAAAGTCCGTGCAAAAATAAAAACTACTTAATTTTTTGGGGTAAACCTTTTTTATTTTTCAACATAGTCTCCTTTTAGGCTTATACACTTCGTCCAACGCTGCTCTAGTTTGTTGATCCCTTCCGAATAATAGGATTTGTCCAAGTCTGAAAAATAGCCATTCGTTTCTGCAATCACCTCCTCGTTTGAATAAAATCTTTTTCCCGCCAGCCATTTCTTCATATTGGGGAACAAATAGTAGTCCGAGGGAGCCAAGTCTGGAGAATAGGGGGGATGTGAAACGAGTTGGAACCCTATTTCCATTAATTTTGCGACCACAACTGCTGAGGTGTGAGCTGGTGCGTTGTCGATGAGGATTATTCCTTGCGAATCCCAAAAGACAGTCGCCATAATCTTTCCGGCCGAAGGAACGGTCTTCGCCTTTTTTGGCGCAGAAGAATGGTAACCCATTGTTTAGATTGTTCTTTGGTCTCAGGAGTGTAGTGATGTATCCATGTTTCATCCACAGTGACGAAACGACGCTTAAAGTCCTGCGGATTCTTCTGGAACAGCTGCAAACCGTCCTTGCAACACTTCACACGATTTCGTTTTTGGTCAAGCGTGAGCAATCGCGGCACCCATCTTGCGGATAGCTTTGTCATGTCCAAATGTTCATGCAAAATATTATGTACCCGTTCATTCGAGATGCCCACAGCACTAGCAATCTCACGCACCTTCACTCTTCTGTCATCCATCACCATATCATGATTTCTGGAGTAGTAACCTCAACAGGGCGTCCAGAACGTTCAGCGTCACTTGTGCCCATATGGCCACTCCGAAAATTTTGAAACCACTTATAAACTGTTCTAATCGAAGGTGCAGAGTCACCATAATGTTTATCAAGCTTCTCTTTAGTCTCCTGAGGCGTTTTGCCTTTCATAAAGTAGTGTTTAATCAACACACGAAATTCTTTTTCGTCCATTTTTTGAAAATCACTCGACTTCCTCGATTCAAACGAATGCCAAACACAAAGAAATAGACCGATCTGGCTGAAACTTGGTGTGTGTTCTTCCAAGAGATGCTACTAACTAAACATAACCTCGATACGCGCCAGTAGTGCTATATCTCTGACTTTGCACGGACTTTTCAAACGACCCTCGTAAAAACAGCATCCACAGTGAACATCGCTAGACAAGAACTTTGATGAGATGTTTGGAAGGGCCAACGGTCAGGACATAAGGGTTTCAATCCAAACTTTAGAACCTAAAACCAATATTCATCGAGAAAACTTCCGGTTGAAACTGAGGTAGAATTTCAAGACATTAGGATATCAAGTATTAAAAAAGTTCGTTTCAAATGGACAAATACAAAATCAAAAAATGGATAAAATATTAATGTGTGATGTAAAATACGATATATGTCCTTCTCAGTATTGTGTCTCACTTTATAACTGGGCTTCCGTGCTCTGTTCGAACAAACCACAATCTGTGTAAGCATAATAATCTAAATAAGTAATCAGTTTTAACTTTGTTTCTTGAATCAATGAAGTAAATTATTACTTTTGTACTTGATATAGTAAATATAAATGGCCGACTTAGATAAAAGACGAGCCAGTGCTTATTGGTAGCCTTCCAAATAGCTCAAACATGACCTCAGGCGTCGAATAAATCCGTCTGGACGGTGGGATTATCAAAGCGACAAATTTGTTAGTTTGAGCAATTAGAGGATTGCGATGAACGCATAGGAGTGATAGCGAAATGATGTTATATCCGACCGGGATTAAATTCTTGCCTGGGATATTTTTGGAATATTTGGAACAGGATATTTTAACAGCTGCAAAATAAAGTATTGGTTAAGTCTGTTAGAATTTATTGATCGTCCATGGCTTTTCTGTCGCTTTTAAATTTGCGAATTCTAGTCCCGAGTTAAATGGTTTTAATGAAAAAGTAGTAAGATGCAGTCAGAAATCCTTCATTTTTATTCAGTACTTAATTGGTGGAATAAAGCGTTAAATATAACTGAATATGTAAGTAGGCCTGCGTATTGGAATATCGGCATTTCAACTGAACGGTGGACCGCCGTTGTTGATCTGTGGTTGGCAGCGAACACAACAGTAGTTTACAAATTTCGAACCACTCTTTTTAGGTATAGGTACAGATGTACTATTCGGTCATAATCTCTTGTTATAACATTAGCTTGCTGAGTCTGTGTGTAGCTTTTCTTGGAATGTTCATCCAAGTCTTAAAAATTAAAGGGAATTCCACAAAAAATAAATAAATAAATAAAAATAAACAGGTTTGAATCGTACGATATTTGATGTGAATGCTCCAAGATGTACCTTCTACCTACAAGTTAACCTAAGCTTCTACCAAGTGAGCCTAATACGCAGTAGTCATCGATTTTATAGATTATATTAAATTTGGGTTAAACATTTGTCAAAGAAGTGTTCGAACAATCGGAGCTTGAAGATCCAGGCTGCAGGAGATTGAAAGTTGTAGTCATTTTCTCAAGGAGTATCCATTTCTCAAGTGCACTAGAAATTTGCTGAAAAAATGCGAGCGGAATGGATTAGATCGGAGTAAGGAACAAAGTTAGCGGTATATAATCTCTTCTTCAAGAGGCATGAGTTGGTTGGATGGAAATATCCAATATGAAATCTGGGACGAAAATGACAAATGGAAGTACGAGGGGTTGAGATACTTAGAAGAGTAACCTCCTCTTGGCAAAAGGAGGAATTTTCTGATCCACAATTTCACAAATTATAGCAATTCCCAAGTTGAAAAGTTTCTTTTTGTAAAGATGCACTTGCAGCAAATGTGCACAAAAAAATAGAGACAAAAAATTCAAACTACTTAGAATTATGACGTTACAATACAAAGAAACAGCTACCATTGGTAACTGCATCTGGAATTCAGGACTCTCAGACACTGAGCCGGTTTAACAGATATAATGAAAACGTCATCTATCAAATAACGAAACAATCTCGAATGATGTCATTACGACATTGTATTAATCATTTCTCATTAAACGATTAATTCAACTTGATTTAAGAAAATGTAAAAAAAAATAAATATAAATTAATTTGGCAATTTTGGAAGAATTTTCGTTCCTCTAAAAATTGTTTTCGTAAAATAATTAATATGACAATGATAAAAAGTCAATTTTTGCAATATAAGTCAATGAATAAATTCAATATTAATCAAATAAATTGCTCTATAAACTTAATTTATGCAACTTAAAATAAGATGAATAAGATGCACGTAGAAAGCATCCCTTGTGCAGTGTAGTTAATGGGACAAAACTTGTTCGTTTCTTTGATTTTTTTAATTCCTTCAGATAATTGTTTTAATTTTGATTATAGATGGGAGATTTCGAAGAAGTGGAGCAATCAAATTTTGACCTTTCTTTCAGTATTGTCCTCAAAAAAACAATTCATTAAACCATTTTATGATCCCATGTAATTGAGAAATGTATTGGGAATGAATAATAAAATTGACTCTGGGAAGAAATGGAATTGATTGTTTTAAGACTATTTTGAAGATTTTTTAAGTTGATTGGTGATTCATTTAAATTTCAATTAAAAAATGTATCTTTCTCTGAAAATATCTGTGGCGGCAAGTTTCAGTTTTCTCTAAAAACCCAAATTTATCTTAAAAAAAAGAAGGCAATCAGTTTAAGAACTGATAATAAATAACATCGTCATCACGAACCTAGCTGATAAGCCTGATCTTGAAACAACTTTCGGTTGACGATCTCATATGCTTATCAAAAATGAAACTAAATCTAAGCCACTGAGATGATTATGTTTCCTCTTGGCTTAAAAAATATCCGCTTACTTTCATCACACTTTTTGGAATCTGTAGTGTTTGTTAAGCCTCAAAACGTTCTTATCGCAAACCCCATCCTCAAATAATTCTGTAAAGTTTCTTGATCAGTTCGCCGGTCTGGGAATATCATTGACCTTAAACTGATCGAAGAAATACCTCTAATTTAACGCATCTTCAAACACTATGCAAAAAAGTACCACAAAATGCCTACACTCCTTCCTCGCTTATTGTAAGAAATTCAGGCATTACTTAGGCATACTTTATACTTAGACATACAAAATAAGCCGCATTATGTTAATTCTAGTGGAATAATAGACGCAATAACCAGCACTTTAAGCAATTTGTTAAATTTTATAAAGTAACTAGGCAATAAACAAAATGGCGAGATTTCATTCTCTACCGAAACATATATAGTTTTTTATTTTTTAAAACTACAATTGGATAAATATTTCTCTACATAATAAAACATAAAAACTCTGAACTTGCTACTAGTTGGATGAGATTCCATCCCCGAGTATCAGTTGTGCCACCCACTAGTTAATAACAGTTAAATAAGTGAAAGCTCCTAAAGCCCTGTCTTTTTAATTAGATTTAGGAATCTGGGCACTTCACCAAAGAGTCGAACCCTAAGCCAAAACAAGCCCTTACTTACATTGCACCCCTTCATTGTGCTACAGTGGATTTTTGTTGAAACATAAGTATTTTTCACACTACTCTAATCACAAAACCTTCTCAACTTCTTCAGCATAAGAATGAAAAGCAGTAGACATCCATTTTGTTCAGTAGACATTCAACAGTAGATTTTTCTGTTCTAGGACCGATTTCTTAAAGGTTTGGTTTTTGTTTTTATTTTACATTATGTTAAATTCTGTAGTAAAATTACTTTATTTCCTTAACTTTTTAATTAACTTTAGTTTGAAATACTCAGATGTCTCTCTCACCGCAATTTACGTAAACACATTTTTCTCTAAACTATTTGGTGTAGTGACAAATCACTATTCTGTAAGATGGCCCAGTCATCTGCCCAATCGCAATATCGCTTCTTAGCGATAAAATCAGCGGTATCATCCACCATTGCGTATCTAACCAAATCAAAGATCTTTTCAAGTTTAGAATTTCACTTATTTATTTAATATTTAACTTTAAAAACATTTTAGAGGAAAGCTTAAACGCATTTCTCGGCAAGAACTGTCATAAGATGCATCTTCTTGGGCAAATGTTTGAAATAAACAGTTATATATCTGCTTTGGGCAATGAGTATAATGTGAATTCTAAAGAAAAGTGTTCGATAAATTCCAAAAAACTAAAAAATCGATTCAATAAATTAAACTAATTCATGGATCCCATATCGATGCAGATTCAAAATATCAAATGTGAACTTTCTGTCAGTTTTCTTTTTGACACAAACGCAGACTGAGATAACAATTTAACTTGAAAAACCTCTTTCCCAGGCTAATGGGATCTCAAACTTAATAATTTCCGGATAATCTCATAATCGGAAAACCGCATAATCGCAAAATTTCTTGATAGAGGTATAAGAGCAAGTAATATTGGTAATAATTTCTTTTGATGGTGCAGAAGGACGACGGTCGCTCTGGGAGAAAAAAGAACCAATGTAAGATATTTGGCAGAATCTTAAGGTTTGTATCTCTGTCTGCAATTCATCAAGCAATGATAAATTTTGATGAAACTGGGAAATACCATCCATAACTCGAAAGAAATAGAAGGAAGGTAAACAGCTGGTCTAAAATAGCAATTTTCTCCTCTATCACTTCCAAAAAATCCATTTCTTACAACTACAAAGGGTAATTTGGAATGTCACCGTGAGCTCTGAAACTGTTATTTATGTGCCAATCTTTCATCTTCAGTTCAGCATGTTAACCAGCCGCCATCGTCTGAGGCACCTGATGTTTAGTTAAATCCGCATGATCAAAAAGTTAATTTCTACAGAGAATAAACTCAAATCAATTACTGTGTGAGTGATGCAGTCGAAGAGTTGCCTGACTGCATCCTAATTATTGTGTTAAAATAAAATACGTATGCTTCTTCAAATTTTTAAAAAAAATGTAGTTAATGATGGTGTCAACATTGAAAAACACAAATTTTGTTATCAAACAATCAGCATATTTATAAATATTTTATTTGTTCAATATTTAATAATTCCAAATTTTATTTTTGGCATGCCCACCTTAAATACTAAAAAAATAAATAAATAATAAATTCTGTATTTAAAGTAATATTTTAACAATACATTTAAGATAAAATTGATTTTATTTTTTAATTTGAAGATTTCGATTTATTTTTTACACCTGTTTACATAATGGTAATAAAATTGTCTGTAATTTAACAGAAACCTTCAATTGTTAACTAAGGATGTCTTGGCCCACTTAATAATTGGTTTAGTTTATTAAGCAAAATTTGCAATCTACGTTTATAACACTTAAGTCAGTTTTTATCAATTGATTATAAATATTTTATTGAAGAGCACTTTTAAAATTGACTTATTATAAAGTAATTGTTTCGCCAAAAATTGCTGCGTTTAGTTCAAGTGATTTTTTTTTAACTATTTTGTTCTATCGTAATTCATTACCAACTATCTTCAACTAATATTGTATTTGGAGGATTTGAAAGCACTAAAAAAGGTTGAAGACAACAATAATGGGATCATATTCCTCTTGTTGAATCTCTAATATTTAAGAAAACGTGGGACTCTATTTGTTACCTAAACGTTTGACAGGACTAAAAAGGGAGTTCTAAGTTCCTCATGTACAATACCATGTAGTAACTCAGAATATTATAATTCTAAATGGATTTAGAAAAAAAATTAATGAATTCGTGTTGAATTTAATAAAAACTTTTGTTCATTGTTTTCTTAGATATAATTTAATTTGTAGGAAATATTTATTTCAGTTCAAATCTTTAAAATCTAGAAACAATTAGGTGCTTCTTAACATTGGGAAATAATTATTATCTCTGAAGATGACTAAAGAATTAGACTTGCTTCACGGCCTCAAGAAAGAGGCACGCACATCATTAAGACATCTGGAAAGAGCGCATAATGTGACTCAGATAATCGGAAAAAGTTTTAAATTGAATTAAATCAAATTTCTCAACAAGGGAAAAAAATGCGCTGATTTGGTAGTTACAGGACTTTCCAGGTTGGGTACAATTTCTCCCTCTGGTATCCCATAAAAGTATTTTTGCAATCGCCTTTAAAATATGCATAAAATTGAAGAGCAAAGTGGATCATCTTGTCCTAGTATTCAGTTTGAAAGGGCCCAAAGTTAGTTTGATTTATTAATTAGTGTGTGTAAATTGACTCAGAAATAGGGTTTAGGGCGAATCCATGGTTAGATCTAAACCAATTGATCGTCTGTATTGCAATAGGCCAACATTCTGAAATGGAAGTCTGATGCAAAATGGATGACCTAAACATCATGGACACCTAGAGATTTCTATAAAAAGTGAACGCGAATAAGATTCGCGTTGATTGCGAATAAGAATGAATGAATTTTATATATAAATTTATTATAAGTTTCAACGCTGCCGGCTCAGCGTAGGCTTGAAATTATTGTCCATCACTTTATGGAAAGAAGATAACTACTCATATTAGTTTTAAGGTTACTTACTGACTGGTCAATGAGGTGGGATACCATCCTGGGTCCTGACAGTGAGTACATAAATTTGTTTTTATTTTCCTACTTTACTGTTTTACTTCCGAATTTAGTGAAACCACTGATTTAAGAAGTAGGGAACATTTCGGCTTATTCCGGTCCTCTACTTCCCTCTAATAGATCGTAGGACACGCGCAGCTAAAATAGAATACACTACTATTACGCGCCGAAACCACCCTGACAGACTGAAACTAAACAGAGTAAATAGCATTATCTGAGAGGGGAACCACTAGCCACGCCCGTCCACCGCCCCTATTGGTGGCGAGCCGCAAACTCTGGGAGGCGGTTTAACATTCTCATTGGCCCAGTTCTGTTCCCCTCTCAGTATATGCTAACCCCATGGCGGTGTAATCATCTTTTAAGGGGACATAGGGGCACACTCCCTTACATGAGGCGTATTGTCTAGAAAATTCATTGCGCATAACTACAATATTTGTTATATTCAATAATAATAAAAACTATTTAATTATTTCATTTGACAAAATTTTATTATTATTTTTAATCAATAAAAGAAATTATGGAAAATTTACACTTTTTATAGAAAACACTCTGGGATAACCCAACAGTTAATTGGCGACCTGTTTGTACGCCCAGCGATAGTAGCGGCAATTTACACATTCGATAAGAATGTTACCAACGGACAGATAACTGGAGGAAGACATATCTCCCTGGAACCCTCTCAGATCCTGGGATTTCTTTCTTCCTGTGACTGGAGCGGCAAGAAACACCAATAATAAGGAGGTTACAATAGAACCTAAGGTCCCAGTGAACGGTCACACCCTCATGCCCCCCAAAAGCCTTAACAATCCACATTGTTAAAATCTAATTAGGAACTAATTAGACTGGTGGCTACGTGCTTGAGGGGAAGCTGTGGTAAAGCCATGGTCCAAGGCAAAACTTCTAGGGAATTCGAGATCAACACGGGCCTCAAGGCAAGGGGAACCGATGTCACCAATCTTATTTAATATTGACTTAGAGGCGATTATGAGAAGGCTATCAGTCAATCTAGGTGGGAATTTGTGCGCTAGGATGGTGCAGGTGTTAGCCTGTGCTGATGACGTGGCTTTATTGGCAATATCTCAAACAGAGCTAAAGGCGACATTCTTGGAAATGGAGGCAGCGGCCAAAGAGTTTGGATTGGTGGTTAACTGCCAGAAAACGAAATATTTGGTTGTGATAAGAAAGAGAAGGATATATCGGAACCTACGGGTGGGGGAATATACCTTTGAAGGAGTAGGGAATTTCAAATATTTGGGTTCAGTGTTAACCTCTAAAAACGATGTAACAGAAGATATTGTTGGACGAATGGCTGCTGGAAATAGTTGCTTATGGGCTCTTCAAGCGGTGTTTTAAAGTATAAATGTGTCAAGAGCAGCAAAAATAAGGCTTCTTAAGACAGTGCTGAGGCCTATTGCCACCTATGGCTCAGAAACGTGGGTTTTGACATGAGCAGATGAGCAAAGAATACGCAGGTGAGAAAGGTAAATGTTAAGGAGAATATTTGGACCTGTGAGGACAGAGGAAGACTTCAGAATCAGGACAAACTAAGAAGCCACTAAGAAGTGGCTTCTGGATCCCAGTCACTTAGTCAGGGATATTGGCATCTTTCAACATTTACTTCCGCATTTAAAGGAAATCCTCAAAGCTCAGTTCCAGTGCCGGGAATGTGGATCATTGTTAGTATTTAAGTTTTACGCACAACAAAAATGTCTCTGTTTTAAACATAATTTTTATTTTAATGGAATTTTAAATATTAAAAAAAAACAAAGAGTCGATAGGTTCTGTAAGTGTGCAATCTTAATGAATTCGCTCCGGGCGGAAGGAATCTTACGGGACTAAATGTTTTCAAACTCGAAACGCTATCAATAAATGAATTCCAATAAAGGGATGGAAGCGTGCCACAGAGATGGCTATTTCCAGCTAAAATGTTTAGGTTATCAAAGTGTTATCAAAGCCTTGTGCTTCAGAAGCTGGCTGTGGCAGAAGGTTAAGTACAAAACTTGAAAATGAAAACAACAGAAAAATTTTTTGCAAAGAAATAAATCCTATTTTAGTTTAATATTAACTACTGTTTATGAACATTTTAAGATTAAAATATTTCCTAAGACTCCATGAAACTCGACCTCAACAATTACTGCAGGTTGATACAAAATTCAATAATACGCGATTCATTTCGAATTTTTGAGAATATCCACTCCAGACATTGTATTAATTAATTTTCCAGGGAATTTTGAATATTAATTTATGTCCAACTATTCGCAACGTTGTGTTAAACGGAAGTTATAGATTAGTCTAATCTATAGTCTTTCTCAATGGAGTGTATAGAATGAAAAAGAGATCATTTTGGTGTAACTAGTTTTTACCGGAAACTTGTTTTAAAGAGCGTATTTACAAAGCAGAAGACTTGCAGATGATGGGATATATTCTACGTAATCTCGCTACTTTTGTAATTTACATTCTTAATGCCTTCAGCACAATTCTCTAGTTAGAACTCCTCTGATATCCAGTCATCTTACCATATCGATAGTCACCGATTTCTTTTCTTTACCACCTTCAGTGTTCCTTCATAGAACAATATAAATATTCCTCATTTTCACTTATCTTATTCCAGATCCAAATAACATTTACTCATCTGTCTGCAGAATGAACGTGAAATCAACCCCTTCGATCTCGACCTTTTCAATTTGGGTAGCTGGACTTAAAAGTACAAGTAAAAATCAACTATTTGTCATCACTTAATTTTGTACTATATTTTCATTTAAAACTAAAATACATTTAATTTCTTGTATATCGTGTGATTTTGAGTACTGCATTTTTGTATCGTACTTCCAAGTATATGTATTGTGTATATATGTAAGTATATAATTTCACAAGATTTATTTTATATTTTGGAACTGGATCATTTGGTACATAAATAATGCTGTGAGAACAATTAAAGTATAAATAAATAATAGTAACGTGCATTAAATTGTGCAAAAGAAATCCTACGTCCTTTTCTTGACAGCATTCTGAAGTAATAACGATTGGAAGTGCATTGTTTCAGCATGGCCTGCATCAGTTTGCCCCATGTGTTCAAAGATATTGATCTCTATTAATAGTAGAATCAGGCACTAACAATAGAATAACACTTATCGCTTCTATTTCCTTCCTTTAGATTTTATCCTGATGATTTTTTTTTTTCAGTTTTTTAAATGTTATAATTTTACGTCACGTGCGGTGAATTTTCCGTGATGAACTTGACAAAAACGACCACCTATAAACAGTAATATAAAACATTTTAGGCACATAACCTTTAAAAATGTTTTGATCGAACAATTTTGTGTTGGCTTTCTCCAAGGTTAGCCAGCTATATAGTGTGTTACAAGGCGGCACACTACACAGTTTAGTTGGTTTGTATAGTTGGAGACACTACAGAAGTGAACACTTCTGGTCGATTGAATGTTGCCCGACTAAACTATTTAATAAAAGACAATTTATTTTGGACGAATTAGTTGGCCGAAAGTGTTGCAGGAACGCGTCCACCGACTAACTAGCCATTATTACAAACGGCACCGTCTTTTTTAGACGTAACCAAAATTTCTTCTGTAATTTTAAGAACAAGAAAATATATTTTATCTAGTTTTTGAGGTGCTCTAGCAATTTACGTTATAGATTTTTAAGTAGAAATTTTTCCAATCGTTCGACTGTCACATAAATAAGGAACGAACCTGAAATTCTTGTTTTTTTTTTTGTTTTTGCATCGATTTCCTTGTTGTGGCACAAATTATAGTAAATTTTGGGAACATCGACACCATTCTCCGTAAGGCTGGAAACATAGTGGAGCGGCGAGCAAAGCGGCGATGATAGCGAAGAGCAAAGCGGCGAAATCAAACACAGGTAAACATATGGGACCGCGCATAGTGGCGAGCAAAGCGAAGATAGAGCAACGCTATCTACAGAGAGTGGAGCAAAGCGTTATGACATGTTTGATTTCTTCGCTCTCATCGCGCTCAATTTGTAAAGGTTATTTTTCAAAGGTTATGGATATTGATACATTATTGGTTTAGTTTGTTTAAAGAAACCTCTGTGGGGCCATAGTATTTGTGAAGCTACAATAGTTTTTAATAATTAATACTTTAAATTAATTAACAATTAGTAGTTAATGGAGAATTCAGGTAATTTTTGCTACATTTAATTTGGTTCTCAATCCCTTAATGCTAACTTTCATCTAAATACTAGGCAAAATTAAATTACATTTTCACGTCCTACTACTTCTGATCAGGACGAATTCTCCAATCCTTCTTCTGTAGCGTCGTACTACTCCAGTTTTTCAGATGAACAACATTAATTTACGAAAAATCATGGTGTAGTGATTTAATAAAATTATTGTGTTTTTTTAATTGACTAATTTCTTTTTATCTGCATATATTTCTATTTTATTTTTATTTATTTTGATTTTCTTATCTTAAAGTAACTGCTAGGATTAATGGGGTTACACAGATTTGTATTTAGTTAATAACCTACATAGTTAATTTTTCTATATTGTGCCTAACTCTTGTTATGAGTTGTATTACTCAAAAACAATAAAATTTGATTTTGTTTAATGGGGTTACATTGGGCTAGTATTTAATCAAATGTTGATAAAGACATTCGAAAATACGCATGAAACTTGCCAGGATGCTCCCGAAGTTGTTGGTACAAGTGATGAAATTCACCAAGTTCATTTCTAGACTTATTTATGTCATGTACACTGCAGCTCCTACTACTAAGCTGCTGTTAATACCAAAGTTTCAACGAAGAATTTTCATATAAAAATAGTTCCTCCATCTTGTTTTGTCAAAAGGAGAACGCGACTAAATTCGTCACTATGTGCATGCGAATCTTTGCTCGCTGCTCGTCGCTCTCTTTGATTTGAAGCAGCTATCATCGCCGCTTTGCTCGCCGCGCCACTATGTTTCCAGCCTAAAGCTGCACATCCAACCTCCGCTACAAACGAAAGTCAAACTTAGGTAACTATCGATAAGAAAAGAATTGCTTTCGTTTCAAATTATCAATATCAAATTTTCATTAGAAATATCAGTTTTGAAATTCTATGAATACGAAAAAGTTGGTTTTGGATAATGGTCCGTAGGTCTGTGTGTGCATTTTGACAAGTAACTCTCAAACAAACAGTTGAAGGAAGTTTAAACTTTATATTTCGTTTGGGTGTTACCATGAGACCGGAAGGAACGTCAACTGGAAGAACCTCTTTATTGAATGTTTTTTTTAAAAAAAAAAACGGTCCCCACTATGTTCTTTAAACCTGATTCCCTTCAAGATTGGTAAAGTTTTACTTGGACAAGTCTATTAAAGCCGCTGTGGATATAATTCCCTCTAAAATACCATTTCGGTTTAATGCAAGGTTTACAAACATTAAAATGTTAAAACTGAGTGTTCCAACCAAAAGTTAGAATCTTAAAATTGTATTAAGAGAAAGTAGTGTGAGTGTCATGACGCAACAAATCTTTTCAAAGCTCTCTGTTTGACTTGAATACAGGACAGTTTGCACCCCAAACTATTTAGTCGGTAGAAAATTGGTGTCATAGTCCGATAACGATCAAAATCTCTGGAAAATCCGCAGTGTGCGGTCACTCTTAGTGGCCATAGAGTTAGTAGCGTCTTCTACAATAGCGGAATCCTTGGGAATAAATAAAATTCAAGTAAATGGTGAACGCCAAATAACAGTTTGCCTCTCAGAGTTTAACTAGAAATACATTTCTTTAGGGATTAAGCCATTTCTTAGGGATTACTCCGAAATGCCTACATTAGCACAAAACCCACATTTGTCTGCAAAGTAGCTAATCTTAGTCAACCACTGGCAAACTGTTTGCTACACCTAACATAACTTCAGTGTTTGCTCTCGGTCTTACAGAGCTCGGTCTAGTCTATTTTCTTGTCATTGCAGAGTTTAATAGTTCTCTGATTATTGGAGCTCTTTAAGGTCATAGCATTTATTTTACTTAATCTAAAAGTTTTTAACCATTTTTGTAATTGATGCAATTTTTTTTTGGAAATGACAGAGAATAACGTTAGGATATATTGGTACATTTTTCACTTTGTTGGTTGTGCTATTAAACTCGTAATAAAGTGATATTAGGCTTTCAAAAAAAAAATTGGGCAAAAAAATAAATATGGAACTGAAAATCACAGCAAATAATGATGTGTATTTGGACGTAATGTCTGAATGAAAATTTAGTATTTTGATTACTCTTACAAGCATTAAAATTTTCTACAAAAATATGTAGGAATTCTACTAATGCGGCGCATATTGGTTCTATGAAAAAGCTTTAATTAGATATTGCAGATTGTATTAAAAAGGGCAGTTCCACCAAAAAGGGGAAGGAACGCAGGCAATCCGAAGTGCCCATTGTTCCCCGTCCACCCCTCATCACATGAGAGATACTGGGGCTTCAAGACCAGCAAATCCGGCTTAAAATTGCCGGATAACAGTACAGTAAACTAATAAAGTAGCAACAGGACACTGGTAGCATGGCGACTCAATCGCCCAGTGCACTGAATAAACTTATTAATTATCGTTAGATTAAAGTGCCGCACAGTCTCATTGGACTCACCACAGCCACCGCGAAGATTGGCGACTGGATAAGGCCGCATTTGAAAAGATGGTACGCTAAATTCGCATGTCCACTCAACACCTGAACCAATTGGCGGATCCAGGACCTGCTAAAGCCAACAACAGCCGCTTTCGACAGGCCAAGAATTTCCTTAGCCTGACGGCAGTCTACTTGGGATCTCCACCATTTCCGATGTTCCTTCAAAATCCACTGCTCCACCTCTGTCCTACAGCGTCGATAGGATACTGGGATAATGGGCTGAGGAGTCATTGTTAAATTAGCAATAATGGTAAAGGTATATTCAGTGAGATAAAGGAAAAATTATTAAAGTCCTTTGAACCGACCGCCAACCATGGCTGTTAGGACAAGATATCAGGCTGATAACTTAGACTTGCAATGCGTCTTTCAGATGAAGTGCACTCAATCTTCCTGTAAATAACATTCCTGGCTTTTTCTCTATGATCATAACTTGCTACTTTCCCAGTTCTTTATTGATGGTCATGGCGATGAAACCTTAATGGGAAACTGCAGACGTTTGAAGAAAGTGGAATCAGAGGAATATGAAGTATTAAGACAGCTTTTCCTTTCAAATGTCAGTGAAAACTGTGACTTCTATGAGATCCTTGTGCATGATTTTCAACTGAAGAAAAGTTCATTCTCAGTTTTATAGGGTTAATACAATGCAACAGTATGATTGTTTGCAGTAGGGTATTTTACAGCCCCCTCGACCTTCACGTAATGTCTACAGACTCTGCACTTTATTCTTCACGTATTGAGTCGGCAGTTTCTCTAACTTAACTTACCGCAAATAAGTTTCTGTGCTAATAAACTCAAAATAAAGAATCCACGCTGCATAAAGAAATAGGAGCAGGGATAATGGTCTCCCGATTACTTTTACACTAACTCGTGATCATAGAGTTGACAAAAGAATACTGTTTAAGTAAGGCCTTCGTAGACAAGATAACTCTCAGGTTTATAAATCAACAACAAACTACAGAAAATTACAGAAGCTGTCATATCTCAGTCTCGGACAAAAACAGACAGACTGTATCCAAGACGATTACAAAGACGTAACACAAAACGTAATTATTTAATTAGTCATACATTATTAAACTGTATTTTAAGTGCTTTATTTATTTTTTAAGGCCGAACTGACTGCCAAATAAAGATATTTTAAAAATTAAGAAACCAAAAAAAATAAAATCTATACGTTCTCTTATTACTTGAACTTTACGGAACTCCAAAACGAACATCTTCGACGATTCTTTTTCCAACAGAACACTCCAAACACTCCAACAGATCTTACATTCTATTCCTCGCTTCACTTTCTTTCCAAATTCTTTTCCAAACAATTTTCTGGCTAAAATTTCGTTTGTCCTGCATTCGCAATCCTCCTCAGATTGGATAAGTTCAATTGCAGTACTAAGCTTATAACATACGTATTCCAACCCAAAGAACATGATTGAGAGAGTAATCTTACTTTCTGCCTGCTGAAACGTCTGTTTTTAAAACTTCTTAATTGGAACAAATGGTTAAAATTACTGCCTTTGGAATTCATTGTATTTGTATTTCAAACTATATAAAGCAAACTTGAAGAAATATAGAATAAAACAAAATATAATATTTGTTATACAAGATGGTGTTGAAGAGGATTCGACAGAAAGCAACGCAACGCGTCTGTTTAATCATTGGTCACGCCAGTTCCAGCCAGCTAGAAGAATAAAAGAGACACAGCCAACTGGAGGGCACGGAGGGAAGCCGGCAGGTAGAAGAATTTCATTGCTGCCAGTTATGGACGGTGGTGCATGCAGCCCATAAAGAGACGCAAGTGTGTTCGCTGGTAAACAATGATCGCTGGTATGGTCACTCTCGCCATTATTCACGTCTGATACAATTACCTTGCCCACATGTCTACATCATAAAATTAACATTACGATCATTCATTTTTTTTTTTATTCTAAATTTTTATATTTTTCTTAACACTTTGATTTTGTTGTTATAATTGTTATTCCATTATTTAGCTCAGCCTAAACCCTTAAACTTTATTCAGCTTCTAAAGATCCTGAAATTTTACTCATACTTTAAGGCATTGCTTAATTTTATTGTCTTTTAACGCTTTAAAATCCTGATGAAATAAACTCAAATAAAATTTAAATAGCAGCGACTGAAAGGTGCTGCAACCAATGGTTAGTTGAGTTATTTTCAACTATTTACACATTAAATTGGAAGAATATCTGCATCGAAAAGCTCAAGATGTACAAAACTTTGTCTATATCTGGGCATTACATTCACTATTAGATAAAAACTAATTAAACTTTTACACTTTTTATTCATATTTTCTAATTAAGTTGAGATTTAGATTAGGATGGTACTTTACAGATCTTCAAGTTCGTAAAAGAGCGTTTTGAAGAATATTTCAGTATCCTCGTAATTTTATTTACTTTGTTGAAAACTCTGGATTACTTTTGTTATTTTGTAATTTAAACAGCTTCAACATCCAAGATTATTGCGCATGGAGCTGATGGCCCCAGACGGTATTCTCTCCCCCAATGGACAACTCTTTCCATTACCGGCTGATGAGCGACAGAGAACCTTCCGGTAAGAGGAAAACTTGGGGTAAGGAGCCTGCGGCTTACACCGCGCTACCAATTCGACTAACATCTCTCTGGCGGCTTATTGAAAAGATTTAGTTCTGTGAAGACTGAATGACTGGCTTTGCTCTTTTAGATATAAAGTGTAGCAATAAATTTAATCAAACCCTGCCAAGTCTGCAGTTTCATCACCAATTTTCTTTTAATTTTAGTTATTCCTAGTGTTTTTCTGGAGTGTGTGGAAAGCCTTCTTTGAAAAGTGATAGTCGATCTAATTGTTTCAGTTTCTTTTTATGAAAATCCTCGAATAAAGTTTCATTATTACACCTTCCTTCTCTTAACAGAGGATGATTATTCTTCCGAACTTGCTTATTTTAAATAAGAAGTTTCATTTGGGCTGTTGCAGTTTTCGTACTGTTATTTATTTTACTTTTTTAGGAGCATCTTCTTGCCATATTTGCTAAGTGCTATTGAAGGAGAATTTACTTCTTCACATCAATTTTCCTACCAAGGTCGGACGACTCTGCTGCTGAAGTACACATCCAGATTGTTGAGTGCACAATTTATCACATTTAATTTGTAATTGATATTTATGAAAAACTTTGGCAAAATATTTATGCAAGGTCAATACACTTCTTATCTACATTTCGATGTTTCACTGATATTCGATGCTGTAGTGAGATAACGAGTGGTCCATATTTGTCCCCAGTGGTATTACTCCGAAGACTTAGATTAGTAAAGCAAGCTTGGCTTAAATAAACAAGTTAAATCCGCTCGAAGTTAAAAGAGCTCGAAGAGCTAGTCTGAAAGTTCCCTAAAGAGAACACATGGGCAAAATTTGGGTTACGAAATACTTTCAAAACATTTTATCATAAAGTTAATAATTTTTTATTTACAATTATTTAAAACAGACTAAGAATGTAAGTAGAAACTGAAATATTTAAGACAGGATTATTTTATTTGAAATTAGATTGGAGAAAACCTGCATGTTGCTTACCAATAATGACATCCTGTGGAAATCTGAATGTCTTCCGTGGAATAAGTAAGGCCCAATTCTAAACCATCTCTTTCTTTGCTGACGACACTTTTGATCTTACAACCCACGAAGAACTTTGCTGACGAAATTAAGCAGAAAATGTATTTAATACATGTAACCCCCATCACCTTCCTCTTTTAAGGAGCTGTACATCTCCAGCACTTCTGAAGAGACCGCATGCCTAATGGTGTGAAAAAAACTTAATTCGGTAATTAGGGAGATTGGTAAAAATAGAAGCTAAGCTCTCTATAAATAATAATTATCATTAAAGCTAAATTGAAAGCTAAATTTAAAAACATTCCCACGAGCTTAAAAGTTGGGTGGAAAACACAAACAAAAGGTGAATTCTATGCTTCTTTTCCAAATTTGAAATTAACTAGATTCAAAGACATTAACTTGCTAAATTTGAGCATACTAAAAAGAATGCCAGAGTTCAAAAATAGATTATTATTATCAGTTGCCCAATAAAATGAGCAGTAAAACAGTTAGACTGCGTGCCAAGAAAATAGTTTCACAGCGCAATATCCATAGTCGGGAATGTTACACTCCGCGATGGTTATTTTGAAAAGTAGTATTTTCATTTCAAATACACACTTCTTTTATATTGGGGAAAAAAAATCATTTTAAATATATAATAAAAAATGTATAAAACGGGGATAGAAATAGTTTTTTTCAGATTTAGGATCCACCATAGTTGAATTTCTTGAAGCTAAAACTTACTTCGTCAGTGTAGTTAGCTAACTGGCAGGAATTTGATATATTTTTTTTTGTAACTAATTGCTCTGAAAAGAAATAAATAATTTTGCAAATCTTTGATTGCATTCTCTTATTATTTTTAAACAATCTCAGGTTTCCGCTGGTATGCATTGTGAGGCTCTTGTTCTTACTGGTGAGACACTTTCATTCTGCAGGAGTTTATTTAGGCTGATATCTGTATTAGAATTATTGGGATATAAAGGTATTGTCCTTATGCCTAGGTTCTTAACGCTCTCCAGTAGGGCTCACGGAATTATTCCAGTTACCGACAAGTCTATCAGCAGAATATAATCTTCTTTTATAGAGTCTAGAACTAGAGGATGCATCACTTGACATGTAACTACATCGCGGTAAACTATGTATCATTAACAAAGTGAACTTATCTCAACTGATCGATTCCATATTAAAATCTAATTTACTTCTTGCAAACCACTGCCACCAAACGGTCCTAGCAGGTCTACAATTTCTGCCGTGAGTCCCTCCAATCAAATCAATACAATTTTTCCAAACCTCAGTTGCCTTTTCATCTGCAGTGGTGGTTGTACTAAACCTTTTGAACATGAAGTCAGAGCACTAAATCCTCTTTATTGCTCATAATCACATGTTGAGCCTTTTAAGTATTACCTTCATCTTCCAACAGACTTATTGATCTTTACATTGAGGAAACTATAGTAACGCGTAGTTTTTCAGGCGCCATTTTAGTTCTTAATTTCTTGATTGGTTACACCCATCAATCACTCCTTATTCTTTCACATAAAATAAATGCTTTGATTTGTTATAATATGCAGACTCCAAGGTTCCGCTGAACTTTGTCAGCCTCCAGATCCCCTTTAGCGAAGTTTTTTCGACTGTCTGCTTAGCTTCCCCAGATAGACAAAGCTTTCTGAAACGAATTGAATCTAGATCCATTAGAGACTTCATTTCTTTCTCCAATGACTTCCAGTTACTTAAGTTACTCTGTTGAAGATGTAGTACCGCAATGGTTCAATTGCTACTAAAGCGAGTGTTACCAAATAAAATAATAAAAGTTATTGGAAGGGTCTGTTCCCCTCTAAATTTTGATCACCATAGATTTATCACATTAAATAAAAAAAGCTCGTGATAAGAGCAGAGAGCACGTTGTAATTTTTGGGACAAAAACTGTTTTCATCTAGTGTTTATTATCACAAAACACTAGCTAATTAGGGAACAGTAACGAGTAAAAACTTCCTTCCAGCTAACCACTGAATGTTTACAGTAAATACTCCATGTTAATGTACCTTGGATGGTATATATGTAACCGTAGTTATATTAAATCAGGGAGCGAAACCTTATCATTAAGAGTTTAACTTGCCTCAGGCAGCAACAAGATACTTCATTAAATTTGCCTGAAACGTTTCTAGTTCAGTTCCTAGTTTCCTGAAACAGTTCGTTTATTTAATCGATATAAGCACCACGTAAACAACCCTAGTTAATGCGTATCAAACCTTCAAAAGTTATTTTAAATAAGGCCAAATTAATCACATTCTTTATTGGGTGTGCGTCATCAATACAAATCCAGTAAATAGTATCAGATTTTATTTTATCGTCCTTAAGTACTGTAGGCATTTTGAACGAAATGTATAGAAAATCATATTTAACATCTTTAACATAGTAAAAAAAATTAGCTAAAAAGTAATTTGCATTACCAACATTTTTTGTTTGCTGTATTTACACCCAAACAGTGACGTTAACACCACAGGAAATGATACAAGTCCACATTAATTATATGCGCTGCCTCAGTAATCGAAATTTAATCTGATTTTCTTAGGGTTTGGAATAAACTGCCTCAAGATAAAGCATAATATCGCATCCGCATGCGGGAGCAACTGGTTCTAAATGAAGTTAATGGATTCATCAAACACATCTGAAAGTCTTTGGTTATAATTCTAGTTTTCACATTAGGAGAACGTAATTAAGACTTTACAATTTCTTTTTAATTCTCCTTATTAACGCACACGAAGGCTTTTTTTTTACCAATCCCTGTCCAAATAAATTTATGCTGCCCTTTTCAATGCACCACTTGCACGTTCTGCTTGCTACATTGTACGGAAATCATTGATAATTTGGTCAAATAAATTCCCGTAGAAATAAAAACTTCCGTCTTAGTGGGACTGCTTCTCTCGAGCTTGAATTTTTTACTTTTTAATTTCTTAATTCCTGAAGCAACAACCCGAAATTTAAATGATACTTTCTCGTAAAATTTTTGAACTAATCGTCGCCACACTCTCTACTTCAATTTCTTGAATAATTTCAATAGATTTTAAATGATTTCTTTCCCAATATTTTTTGTCCTATCATTATAGATTTTGGCCCCACTGTTGCTGCTGAAATTCTAAATTCCCTCGATATTTCATAAGAGCTGATAGTGGCGGTGCAGTCTTTAAAGTTTGTGTTAAATAAAAACAATGATGTGCTTCATTGTGCACTTAGATGCTTACCTCACTGCTTACAGCATTGCATGCCACATTATGAAAAGAGAGCCACTTCTCCAGAAGAGTAATTGAAGTGTAATTGCTTTCAGACAACAAAGATTTCAATTTGTAACTTGAATAAGAACATTACTGTTTAATCTAGAGCGAAATATCTGGCCAATAATCTTGAGAGCACATACCATTGATTTAGTTCTTATCTCTAATATGTAGGTTCCAAGTTAGTCGCAATCTGGAAGGGAAGAATTAGCTCTTAAATAGTGCTATGCAGTTGGAAGGTCACACTCGTCAATATTTATTTTGATTACTATTTTTTAATGATGTAAATAAGTAATGTAAAACCAACAGGAAGACGAGAAATCAGCAAAGTCTTTATTGATTACATTGGATGTTAACAATCTTCCTTTGATGATTATCAAATTCTTCAAATTATCTTCCTTAAGGGATAGAACTAGGTTCAAATTTGAATCATCATTCTAGGTTCTAGCTTTACTGCAACAATCAGAAGTGAACGTCATTCGAAATAGTAAGAAAGGAATGTACTGTCAACTATGATGTAACTCCATATTGAACTTGTACAATTTTAATTGTTACCATTTACTCATTAGGAAAACATAACAATAATCCAATTAGCTAAAACAGTATACAATAATATGAGTGACTTATGCCACTTTCAAAATAAACGGCTCATATGTAACTAAATATTTATTCAAAGGGAAGAAAGAATATTGCTAATTTCCCTGAAGATGTCCTTGTCCTTAGGTGGAGATTGAAATTAGCAATATTCTATCTTCCTTCAGGAATAATGAATCACTCAACAAAAACGATGAACAATTCTCTATAATATATTCATATTATAAGAAAAGTAATCGCCTACATTTTGAGGCGAGCCCTAAAGTTCAACTACCAATTGGGTATTGTTGACGGAGGCGTAAGCTCTTAATTTAACATTTTATCTAAAAATAAAAAGTAGCTAAACACAGAATTCGAACTGTGGAACTCCCATTTACAAATCCGTGCTTTTTAATCACCTATACTCAACAGCCGCCCTAATAGATGGTTAAAAATATACAATTAAATGATTGATTACTCCTGTGCTTGTTCAGTAAGATTCTAATTGTAAAGATAATTCGTTAACTAAGTTGAATCAGAATCGCCTTAATAGAAAGTCGCGTTTGTGTGTTTCCGGCCGATTCTTCCTTTCAAATTCCAAAAGTGGTCCATGGCAAAAGAGGAGGCCTCGCTCATATTGATGTACATGAAACATTTTAATGAATCAATTTTATAACATCAAAGTTATGCTTACAAAGCAAATAAATTTTTATAATCATTGGGAAGCTGAAGAAATTCTTATTAAATAATTAAAGTACTTGAAATGGCGCAGAGGAGTTCCTTAAAAGTAGACGGTGCGAATTGTCACAGTCGCATTGCTCAATGTCTTGTTCCTTTATTATGTAATAAACAAATATTAATGGAATCAGCACAGAATAGTAGGTCACCAGGCTAATGTACACAATTGGAAGGTTTCATTGTTCTTTTAGAACAATCTACCATAAACTGGTCCTTTTTGGTGTTTTACTCAAGAAATTTTTATTAACAAGAATAAAAGTTTCTTTAGATTTGAAATTAATGAAAAAAATATCTTTGTCTTTGTCTCCAATATCATGGGTTTCTTTGTTTATCCTTCTCTGGTTTTAGATTTTCACCCGTTAAGAGAAATGTAGGATTAGTATTACTCGTACTTCCTCTTGTTAAAGATTCAGCTTTCTTAACTTGTTGTGCTAGATTGAGAATCACTGGCAGGTATTAGATCAAGCCAATGCTACCCGCGGCCTGCGGTACAAAAAGTTAAATTGAAAACCTTTATCAACAAGTAGTATATCTAAAATATGTTTAAAGCATTTGTCCTCTTTTTGTAAATTAATGTATTTATTAACGATCATAAACGTGTCATACAGTTTTAACCTTGAAAGTTTTGCTTGTACCTATCTTTCATTTGGAACTTACATGGAAAAATAAAGCACTATCATATTCATTCCTGACATAATAAACAAAATATAATTTTGGTAAATTCTTTTATATTTTCGATTATATCTCTTCTTAAGTAGAGATGAGCGATTCCTGAGCAAGAATAGAAACTTAAGTATTGCTAGACAAACCAAATATGTCGATAGCAAAGTTATTATTGTTATTTTTTTTAAACTTAAAACACTTTTTAAAGCTTTTTAGAGCATTCCCGGCCCTCGGACAATGTTCTCTCTTCACAAGCAACGCTTCAATACTTCAATGGCCTTTAAATTAAAAAACAAAAACTTTTGTTCAGAGAGTAATACGAGTAATGTCTGCTTGCCATTTGAAGTAATAAATTAATAGTGCAAAAAATGATGCAGTTTTAATTAAATATCAAGTAATTATTTGCAGATTTTCGACTGACTGAGGTCTGGCAGAATTTAATACATTTTATATTACCTACTCCAATGTTTCAATGCTGCTGAAAGTATCAAGTGTAAAATTAGTTTATTTACTATTTTGTATTTACTATACAACTTTTTTATGTACTCTTTCTCTATTTTTGTGTCTAGTTTCGACTCTTTAGTACATGAAGCTGTAAAGATTCAATTCAAACAAAAGAATATGGACCACTGCGCTGCGCTAATCAAGAGATTAGCTAGGATCGTAGGTAGCGTCTGAGAGAATCTCGCTAATCCATTTTGCTCCTTACTAATCAACTCTAATAATTTTAGATCTTCTAAATAATTTCTAAATTATCAATTATTATGGAAAAGCGTTGCTAGTTTATTATCTACAAGGCTTTATATGTTTAATAAAAAAGAGATAATTTTTTCTTTGTTACTAACAAATTTAGGTGGACATCGTAAAACCTTGTGTCTAGTAAAGCTTCCATGAAACAACAAGACCAATGTAGAAATACGGTGAGTTCAGTGAACGTAAAGCCTTGACGGTTTATAAAACAATTCCAGCTAATATGGTTAATTTAAAACAATGAAAATATAAAGGAAATAATTTTCTTTTTGTAATCGAACAGAATAGTTAATTATTGTATGTATAAGGCTACTTTATTGATTTCATTATTCTTTTTTTTTTTAAATAATGGGGCTTATAAATAAGAATCGATTTCTTTTCTGGATCATGAAGTGCCTTTCATTCTCTGAGCTAACTCATGTTTTACTGCACCATGTTGCCGCTTTATCAATGCAATTTTTTATGTGAGTTATTTTTATGCATATGTTTTCACAACCTTATCATTCATATCAGTTTATTTAGATCATGATGCATCAGTTTGATTTCATCTTGTAATTCTGGTTAGTGCGCCATTTGATCAAGGGGTGCCTAACCTTTCGGTTTCCCGACGGTTGATCAAGGGCCACACTACCGCAGCCTCTAATGTCCTGAGCAAATTTATACTTCCTAAGATCGTTTATTACTAAAATATTATTGATGATAAAATACTTTACAAAATATCTTACAAATTAATGACTTAAGTCGTATTTTTCATAATAATAAAACAGTTCTTCAAATAATACGTTGGCTTAAAAACTTCTAAGTTTTGAATATGACTGGAAACATTCATTCAATGTTCCGGCAAAAGTCTTTTAGAATCCTTAATGACAGTGTTCAAATTGAATTACGAATTTTGAGATATTTTTATCGAAAAAGGCTATGTATTCAGATGATCTCAAATCCTCCACAAAACACGGAATTTCCTGTGCAATATTAATTTAGATAAACTTGACTTTCGCTGGAAACCTTAGTTAATACTGTCCGACAAGCATCTCATTTTATGATTACGTTAAACTACGTACGAGTACGAGAACGTACGTAATATACACACGTATATTAGTACTTGTGCTTGTCACCAAGCAGTGCTTTATTTCGTTGCTCTGGCTTTAAATCCTAGATCTTCAAATATAAAGACTAAAGTCCGTAAAACAATTTAAAAAAGAGAAAACTCGCCGAAAATTGTCAGTTTTTCGCTTTAGCATTTATACTTTAGATATGTTATGTTTCACTTTTAAATTATTTTTTATCCCAATGGACTAAAGTAAGTGCATAAGTAGAATAGAATTACTCTAAACTTCTTTGTTTCTAAAATTTTATAACTCAAAAACTGAATATTTAACAATACTCGTTCTGCACAAATCTTTCAAAGTATGAATTTATTGAATGAAATTGATTGCTTACACATATTACACACTTTTCATCAGTTGGTATTAATTAACGAGTGCGAAACTTGTTTTCGTTCCCACCTATTATTTGTTATTGATTGATTAAGATCAAACATTTCAATAAGTAGCCTATCCAAATTACCTACTGACTGTTTGAGGGGCTCTTTATCTCTTGGCGGTTTAGGCCGCTGTGTGAGCTTCATTATAAATAAATAAAGCCTTTATTCCAAAAAATTACAAAAAAATAAATTATAATAATACCATTTTTCCTTTCTTTTGTATTTTTAACTTTATTTTTCATTTTTATTTCTTTTATAAATCCTTATATATACCTACTGAAATTAAATTAAATTCTGATTACACAGAGAAAAATAATAAAATAGAATAAAAATAAATAGAGAACAAAAATAGAACCAAATTCTGTGTGAGCTTCATTACTGATTAATTAATACAAATTAACATTAATACACTGAAGCCGAAATCTCTATCTTTCCGGTAAACTAAGCGAAAACTCTTTAATTTTCCATTAATTTTGCAATTTTAACTACAAATTCGGGTTACCCTGTTTGTACCATCCAATTCTCTCCTGAATTTCGAATTACCACTACAAAATAATTGCAAAATTAAAATAATTCTTGACTAGTTTTGAACAATTGTATTTGACTTCTTCTTCGGCGTATTAAAAACTGAGACTAGCCTTTTATTAGAAGCTCCCCTTTGCGTACAATCCATTTCTGACGGGGATTTTGAATTAGCATCACAAAACAATCCTCGTTTAGTACTAAACAAAAGAATGTGATTTTTGCTTAAAGTGATCAATAACTAAGCCGTAGTAGGATTATACACAGAGCGTAGACCAAATTTGAAGTCAAGATTGCAAAATTAATGGAAAAATTGATATTTCTGCTATATACGTTTAATTACTAAGTCAGAAGTGGAAAGTACACACCGGGTAGCCTGAATTTGAAGTTACGATTGCAAAATAAAATGAAAATTAAGGAATTTTCGTCTAGTTTGACCGGAATGATTGGGATTATTTTCTTCATTCTTTTACCATTTTCTCCTTCATTTGTCTTCAATTCTTTTGTAATGGTAATTCGAATTTCAAAAACATCTTTGAATAATTCTGACCACCAGAAAATCTCCTCGGTATGCGGTAACGTCTTTTATAATACTTCCTTCTATTGTACATAACTATTCAGTATCTGAATCTTCGATATGGACGGAAGTACACTCGTTTATGGCCTGTACGCCTATATCCTGTAAAGGAATATTTGCTTCAATCACAAAAACTCTATTCAAAAAACTAATATCGTCTGGTGGACTATAATTTGATATTAAAGTAATCGGCTTATCAATAAGTATTCTTTAATCACAATATTTTCTCTTAATGTAACAAACATTCTAACTATTCTATTCAACTATTCTATTCTAAATTCTAAACCAACTATTCTAAATTGTATTTCTTAAATCAAATTCCTCAGAAATAATTAACTTATGTTCATTACTGATGTCAAGTAATGGCTGGACGTCCGACTCACAATAAACACGGTTACCCAATAAACTTCTAAATCAATCGAATAAAAAGACTACAAACACATTCAAAGACCACAATGGTTCAAATAAAGTTATAGGGCCAATAAAAAAATATTCACCACAAAATTGCTGCTTCAACTGCATATATGACTTATGCAAAAACAAGGAACCATTTCTATTTTTCTTTATATAAAAAAATGATTATAATAGAAAAAAGGCATTTGACTTAAATAATAATACGACTGATATTCAAAAGATAAACTACTAAGTCGTGAATTGGATTGTACAAACCGGGTACTCCGACAGGGTAGCCTGAATTTGAAGTTACGATTGCAAAATAAAAGGAAAATTAAGGAATTCTCGTCTAGTTTGACTGGAAAGATTAGAATTTCTATTTCAGTTTATTAATAATTATGGGAGAGATGGAATAGCAGGGCTGTCAGCCTCCGGCTTACCCGGGCCTCTAGAAGCCCCGGTGCTTACGCCCCCCTCTGAGTTGAAGTCCCAGAAGGTGCAATTAATGCGAATCAAGAAGTTGAATCAACAAAGAACAAGATACATGGTTTTAAACAGAATGAATGCTAATGAAGACGATGGCTAATCTTCAGAATAGCGTCCGGAGGAGTGGCCTATATATTTATTTCGGCTTTTTACTGAATAATTTTCTGGTTGGCTGTCGCCACATGATATCCTCCAAAAAGGGGCCCACTGAGGCTCTGTCGCCCTAGGGCCCACAAACACCTGAAGCCTGCCCTGAATATGAAGGAAATGTAAAGAACCTAATATTTATCACCTTACTTTTCCTTCATAAATACAGCTAGAAAACTCAATTATAGAGGTAAACGAGTACCATAATTGTACACACTTTAGCAGAGTTGACACAAATAGCAAAGCAGAAACTACAATTTGAAATATGAAGAAAATGTAATACTCATTCTAATACGATAAAAATTTTCTTTATGGACCTTTTTCTTTTATTGAAATTACACAAATTAAAAATTTCAGTCCGTCAGTTCGCTTAAATCTTGTTTTGGGATCTTTGTAGGATCTGGATAAAATACGAAATCGGTACAAACTGCAAGTTTTTGTTATAATTTTGATTATTTGGTTATTATTTTAATTTCGTTTCATAGGAGTAAGTCAACATTCCTTATGCCAAGGGGGGAAAAAAGAGCTCTTTGTATTCTGAGGAAAATGAAATTTGGAAAATGAGGCACGATAGCAGCAACTTCCTGTTAATTAAGGAGCGAGAGTTATGGAGAAGTTATGGAGTATCACGTTTAATACTGATGAAGGCGGGCCCCTACATCCATGTAATGGCGGCATCACGCATGACAGTTAGGTTGTGCCGGTTAGACAGTTAGTAAGGCTTTCTGAATATCCGCGTACTTGAACATACACTTCGGAGCCAGGGTTCACTAAATGCAAGGTTAGTTAAAAGATACTAATTTATAAAAAGTAAATAAATACACAAATAAAATGAAAAATAATAAACTACCTACCATGAAATAAACAAAAATAAAAGCTATACTATTCTACAACATAAACAGAAAGAGGCTAGAAAAATTAGAAAGCAATAAATACTAACTATTGTGACATTATCTTAGCTTAGCTTAATATGTCTGTCAATAAAAAAGATATTTAAAGGCATATCTTGTGAAGTACAAATTTTAGCTACATTACTGAGTAAAAATATAATATAAGCTATTATTAAACTCCGACCTAGAGTCAAACTGAGGAATCAGTTGCCAGCAATGAGGAAATAAGTCTTCCTCACAATTTTGGAAAAAATGCAAAAATTATTAGAATACGAATGGTATGTTTCAAAATATGTTTACCAAAGATTCTTAGCTTAGAGATAAAACGTCACATTTGAAAACTGATATCAACTGTAAGAAGGATTTAGGCTTAGAATTACAATCAAAACAACATTTATACTGAGAGCTGTGCATTGATGAATTCAATTTTTACATATCATGAGTAAATTAATGATTTTTATAAAAGTGAGA
The DNA here is from genome assembly GCF_049639745.1 of Rhodnius prolixus. Taxonomy (NCBI): domain Eukaryota; kingdom Metazoa; phylum Arthropoda; class Insecta; order Hemiptera; family Reduviidae; genus Rhodnius; species Rhodnius prolixus. The sequence goes on from NW_027411592.1 coordinate 23,795,177, forward strand.
GAATATCTTTAAAATACTGTTTGTCTAAAAGAGAGGCAGCCATTGGTAGCGAATTTTCAAAATCTATCTCCATCCGTGGGCTTCATTTGCATATCTTATGGAACTAACAAAATTTATCTCCAACTTTTTTTTTTCATTTTAATTAAAGAGCAAGCTTTTATTTATTTTTTCTTGATTCGTTTGCAGATTTCTTGAAAACAGCGAATTTGAAGATTTCTTTTTGATAATTTGTTCTTTTTCTTGAACTGACTGAGTAAACGTTACGATTCGCAAGAAATTTGTGAACTTTCTCCGTGAAAGACGTTTTGCTATTGGTTAGAAATAAAACCAAAAGGAAGTTATGCGATTATTAAGTAACTTGTGAACTTTCTCCGTGAAAGACGTTTTGCTATTGGTTAGAAATAAAACCAAAAGGAAGTTATGCGATTATTAAGTAACTTGTGAACTTTCTCCGTGAAAGACGTTTTGCTATTGGTTAGAAATAAAACCAAAAGGAAGTTATGCGATTATTAAGTAACTTGTGAACTTTCTCCGTGAAAGACGTTTTGCTATTGGTTAGAAATAAAACCAAAAGGAAGTTATGCGATTATTAAGTAACTTGTGAACTTTCTCCGTGAAAGACGTTTTGCTATTGGTTAGAAATAAAACCAAAAGGAAGTTATGCGATTATTAAGTAACTTGCAATCGTCAATTTCTGGCCAGCTGAAGGTGTTGCTTCAGTGGAGATGTATTAAAAAGAATAAATTTAGCCGTCTATAGTTATGTCTTTAGGCTTTGGAGCAAGAGATGTTTCGTGGAATACTTGAATTATTTATTTATTTATTTTTACATCCGTTTACATAGTTGTACAATACAGATGGGGTGGGTTTGACAAACAAAAACAAACTAATCAATAACAAGAAATAGAAAAATTGAAAATGAAAAGTATTACTTTTACAGACGAGAAAAAAAGAAAAAGCGATTAATGTAATAAAAATAATGATAATAATAGTACAATGCAATATAAAATAAAATGAATTTAACCAAAATAATACTAAATAATAAGGGCAATGGATTTAAAAAGATAACAATAATATTTTGAACATAAATGTTTCCAGTAAGTGATTTACAAATCCAAATATACAATAATTATGAATTAGTCTACAACACTGTATTATTCATTCAATAAAAATGACCTCAGTGAATACTTGAATTAAGTGGTAAGTCATAGAATGGGTCAGCAAGCGATGACATCTTCAAAATGAGTTGAAGAAGTGATTCAAGAGAATCGGCGTGTAGCAGTCACAACATCTTGCTGGGATTTCTAGTCGCTTAAGCCTGAAATAAAAACTGGCAGACTCGGAAATTGTCTATTCGAAGATAAAGTTTGCAGCCAGGCATATTCCCAATTATGTTTCTCTATGTAGTATGATTGTTAGTCCAGAGATAGCGCTGACTGCACCTTTTATACAGAAATACCTGTTTTGACACTAAAACTTTTCGAAATCAGAATATTTTCTCGTTTGAGCTCCAATCTGTACCAATCAGCCAATTGCCATCTACTGGGTGTAGAAGTCTATTCGAGCACTGGGACTCCATCTTCTTCGTTTGGCCCAAATTCCTATTGAGACTGATTTCGCTCACAGAGTAATTAATATTGAATTTATTAACATTGAGTTAACCCTAGAGTACTTCTTAGAAGTTAGAAGACATTTTTTGGGAAGCAGATGGTGCTAGCATGTTGGTTTTCTGGAAAAAAAAACTAGGCTTCACACACACACACACAGACTTTTCACAGCTTAGAAAGAAACCTCGAAAGAAAGAGGGTGGTTTTAGTACAATGACCAACCTAGATTGGTTCCATCCACACTCGCGTAATGACCATTGAAGCTTCAACCAATTTCAAACAAACGATGTAGATCGAGTGCTCGCGAAACTTAGAAGATTGGCTTATTGTGTGTCAGTACTGTTTATTGCACTGTGACACCGAAGAAGATATACCAAATCTGAACTTCCAGCTGTTTTGGATTATGCTGTCCAATACAATCACACTCTCAGATACCTTCTCACCAGCCTATTTGTAAGAACTCCTTACCTTTTATCGTACTCAGAGGACCGAAAAATGAATATGAGAACTCAAAATCGAAAATTGATCTGATGGTAATCCCTTCGCTGTCTACGAATAAAATAAAGTAATAATAATAATAATATTGTCTTTATTTTGGATAATATTTACATAAGATATTATTACAATAGAAAAGCGACAGACAGTTCTCTTGGTCTTTTGACCGTCAGAGGGTTGCTGTGTTTTGCTGCATGTACAATAAATAAATAAACAAATAAAGATCTAATTTAAATACAGAAGTAACTTTAAAAAATGTTTAAATTAAATTACATCTTGATTTATTAGCAATTTCATCGTAATCAAGATTAGAAAGCAAAGTAGAAGAGAGAAAAGAGAAAATATAAAAATAAAGTAGCACAAAATAAAATATAATAAAATAAAACAGAAAATTAAACTATTATCTTGGGCGCCAATAAGACATTAGACGGTTTGGATTAATAATTAAATTCTCGGATTAAAGTGAATCTATAACACCAAGCTTGCTTACAGTAAGACACCAAACTAGGCCATCTGTTTTCATTGGTTAGCAGGTCTATAAATTCATCGCAATCCAATTCATATTTCATAAAATGTACATATCTCAGACCTTTTAAAATAGGGCACACACAGACAAAATGAAAAACATCCTCACATCTCTGTAAATTACACAAGGAGCATAATTTAATATCGTTATTAAATTTATAATTATTTAAGTACAATAGTTCCCCTCTACACTTAATAACCCAACTGATAGCCACTGAATCTAAATTACCACACACAGGAATTCTGCCACAACATAATAATACACTTTTATACAATTTGTGATTACAGCTTTTTTGTGCGTTCAACCTATACTGAATAATTAATTTTTCTTTTACTTTTTCTGTAATTGCATTAACACTATAGTTTTTATTTAGTAATTGTTCTAAGGGAACGTCATAATTAATGCAGAATTGAATAAAATAAAGTAAAATAAGAGACATTAACGCATTGTGCTAACAGCCAATTTCAGTGTAGACTGGTTTGTCGTTTGTATTAAACTGTAATTATCTTATACATTCGGTCGAGTTTCTCACGTACTTAATTAATTCTTAGGATTACTTTCACAACTTTCTTCCTATTGGTGTTTGTCATTCTTCTAAAGAGATTTTCTACTTAGTCAAACAATCTCATGAATTTTTAGATAGCCATTTTAATTCTGATTCTTTTTTTTAAATTGTAGAATCGACTCATACGAGTTGCCATCGACTGTCTATGGGACACAGCGTGTACACTAATTACAAACAAGAAACTTATTTAGTCACCCTTATCAACTTATCACCAAATCCTTTGGTACCTATTAATTCTTTAAGGCCACCAAAATTATTCTAAAAATCTTTTTTATTTGGTACCAAACTCACCATTGCTTTCTCAGGTAAACCCAAATGGCCCCTGAGTATTTTTCTTTTTTTTTTGGCAATTTCCCCTCCATGTTCAGTTTTCTTCCAAAAGATTGTGATTAAAGCAACCATTCCGGTGAATTGCTAGAGAAATTTGTTTTTTTTTTTTAATTTGTTTTGCAATTTCTTGATTTTGAGTATACTTTATTCTCACAAATCAATTATCGAGGCCGGAAATAACTTTCAAGAAATCAATCTTAATGAAAGAATCTTTGGCTAAAAGAAGGCAAACTCAGAGCAAAAGTGACTGAAATTTTTTTCAAAATTTCAGATTGGAGTTTCTCAATAGTTCTTCAGCTCAGTTCTGGATACATGGGTAAAGACTATCATCTACCCAAAACTACTAATCCAGAAGAACTAGAAATTATATTTGCCGATTGTGAAAAGTACAATACGCCTCATCTGTTCGGCGGACCGGTGTGCGGCAATGACTCTTTAACTTACAACAATGTACTGTACTTGCATTGTATCAATTTTGGAAAAAGCTCGTCAGAAAGTGAGTATAAACTACAAGTTCATCAAGATAATTACAACAGCTCTTATTTCAACCAACTTCCTTAAGTCAATATCTCTTTAAATTCAAAGAAATCAAAATCAACGTAACTTATGGTCATGTTTAAGAATGTAACGTCCTTTTTGAGAAATTACTTCGCAGTTGAAAAGCTAATTCGTACATACTACGGCGAATTTCAGTCTTACGAAGATGTTCTCGATTTAGTGGAGATATTGGCTAGTTGCATTCTAAAGAAACATGAGAGCCCTTTACTCCTATCGCATGGACAATGTCTCTAATTAGTGAACTCCTTTTTTAGCCAATAATTTGCTTTAAATTAACCCAATTTACAATTAATAATAGGGATTAAGGAGGTAAACATTCAGCGTATATCCCTTTTTTTATTCAAATTACCCGTATTTCTGATAGAAGCAATTAAAGGCCTACATATTTTCACTTAGAATTATTTTTAAAAGCGTGCATCATTAGATCATTAATTCCGAGGAAATCAAATTACGTGATTGACTAGGTGTTAATCCGGGCGTGCCGAGTGGACTTTATTCGCCTTAATTTGCTTCTTTTCTTAACTTCTGACCGTTTTCCGGCTCTCCTCAATCTGCAGACTTTGGTTTCATGAAGTCGGTCAAGAGAATTTGACTTCCACATTAGAAATTTCCATCAGTTTTTATATCGCACAAGCAAAAAAAGAAATCACGGCTATGACGGCTAAAATCAACAATAATATAGATTAGTCAGAAATTAATTTTTCTATCTCCATAGATAATAGTAAGCAGGAAAAGTAGTAAATTAGGATTTCTCCTTGGAAGCAGTAAGAACATGTTCTTGCAGTAAAATAATCGATTATTGTTTTTCAGAAGTTGAAGCTACATCACAAGGACCTTGTGCAGAAAGTGGCCACACTAACGACTGTCCATGGTCACCTCTATACCGTCCTGTCTGCGGCTCTGATAACAACACTTACGCTAACGTAGAAGCTCTTCTGTGTCAAGCTAATAAGACTCAAGAAGGTTGCTAAACACTTTCTGTTAATTAATACTTCAACAATTAGCCTAACAAATATGCAATGATATTGCAATAATATTTCACAATTAAATCTTCAAAAATTATTGCTAAGAATGAACCAGGATTAGATTAGGAGAATCCTGGAAAACTGGCTACTTCCTTTGAGATCTTAGCGTTTCGGGGGGTAATCTTGAATTACCCATCCCTAAGTCACTGCAACAACAACTCTTCCATTATTAAGAGAATGGAAGGAAAGTTGTTACTGATGGACAATTCAAAAAGATACAGAATATTCCAAATACTTCTAAATCTATGTTGATGAAGTCATGCCATTGAAAAGAATCTGGCTACAAACTATGCACTTCTTCATAATGTTATGCGTTTACTCCAATCTGCAATGTTTCACTAGGACTAGTTGCTATGACAGTACATTAAAATATAAAATTGGCTATCTCAGGTTTTTAGATTACGATTAATGAAGTAAGCTGGATATCACCAAGGATACCAATAAACCTTTATACCAACATAAATCAACCCAACATCCAAGGGCCATCTGTAAGCCAGAAAGTTAGAACTAAATGCAATAGGCTTTATATGTTTCAACATAAACAAAATTGATAAAAAATCCTCTCATTTATTCTGTCCAAATGTATGTATCTCAGGAGAAATTAACTTACATTAGGTATTTTGGAAAAATAAGCTCAATATTCAATGCAGGTGCTCTGTGTATAAAGTTAATAAGAGATGTAGTACGTCATTGGTATATGTTATTACACTATTTGTTATTTAAATATATTTCTTATCTATTAATTTAAAGTAAATGGAAAGAAATGGAGTCATTTTTTTCTGATTTCTTGTTAGATCATTTCTGATCCTTGATCCTCTCAAAATTTTAGCTACATATTGATGCCAAAATCAATTTATAAAATTCGTCACCTTTTCTTCTCTTCTGTTAAGACATATTTAAGAAAGTTTCAGTTAAATAGATGCATTTCTGGTTTTTATTGTTAATGCACAGCTTGAATCGACAGTTAAGAAAGAAGAAATTATTAATTCCTTCTATCTGAAATCTATTTATCTAAACAACTTTCTCTGTTTTAGATAAAAATTATTGTCGATGAAAGCATAATGTAGTTGGCCAATGACACTTTTTCTATTGACCATAAACATTTAGTTTGCATTCAGTTTGGGATTTTTGTATTAAATTTATTTTTCCTTAGCTTTTCAATTAAGTTTTCTTTATTCTAAATTTAGAATCGCCAATTAACTCTGGAGGTTTCATCTGCGCTGAAACATGAAATCTCTTTTTATAAATGTATATATCATAAATTGTATATACAATGTAAATATCATATCCACTGGCCGAACCTTTTGATTAATTTCTAGCAATTATCTTTCATAAGTTAATAGTACTTTACTCTCTAGTGATAACTGTGGCGAAAAAAGAGCCCTGTGAGAGGGTAGATCCTTGTCGGCCAAGAAATGTAAAAAAAGATGAAAAAGTGTGTACAAGTATTGGAAAAACATTTGCCACTGCGGATGCTGTAAGATGTCTCAGATATTATCATTCTGGTAAGAATATTTCTTTTTAAAGAAGAAACTGTTTATTTTTATTTTTTAAGAATACTTGCTAAAAATCTGAAAACATTATTTTGTTAATTCGTGCAAAAGTTTGGAAAACATCAGTACAATCCCAGTTTTATCCTGAGCAATGAGATTTCCTTCAATTCAACTTTATTATTACTTCTTTCAATCTTAGATGTTTTATCTAGTAAGATATTAGTAAGAAAAATTAATTGAATATCTAATTAATGTTTCAGACATTTACATAAAACATCTAGGAGGGTGTACGGTGGAAGAAGTGAAGAATGTTTACAGATCTAGAGAGAAGATTTGTGCCGTTGCCAAGGAACATTATGAATGGAATCCGATTTGTTCGACGGATGGCAAAACGTGTCCGAACCCTTTTGTATTTATCTGCAACAGGCCGTGTGAGTACTTTGGTTATGATAAGTTCCATTATTTTTTGTTTATTTATCTTTTAAGTTTGTAACAAATGGAATACCTTAGCTGACAAAGTCTTTGACGACGAATTCAAGTAGGAAATTTATTAACCACCTTGCATGGCAGAAATATTAACTACGAAAAAATGTAGGGCCTTAAGTCTTAGTCTAGTGCTTACTTACTGGGCTTAAAACTGATAAACTAGTATTGCTTAAAGTAGTATTTCAATATATCTGCATCTGTACATGCTATTTTCAATAAATAGCAAATGGAACATAATATGTACTATACAGGCGGCTACAAGTAGAATATGTGGTAGGAGATACTAGCAGGCCCTAAAACTCTTTAGGATTGATTAGGAAGAAAGAAAATTAGGAAGAAGAAGGGACCATGACAGAGCCCAACCATTCTGCTCCGTGTTTCCATATCGGCCTGAGTAGTGTTGTGAGATTGTTACGAACTGTCTGAGTAGATTGAGCTCCAAGGGAGTCTCTTGAGAAGTCCGTAACGTTTATTAAGTTTCTGCCTTTTAAGCTGTTTGTGTCCGAGATAACAACGCATTTAAAGAAATAGGTATATCAGAACTGTTAATGTGACTGGCGTGTTCATCATAGTGTTACTGTATCACACTTATTTCAATACAGGTACTAGGTTAGTAAGTTAGCTCCTTACTTCATACTGTCTTACAACTTATAATTTGTACATACCAAAATCTTAAGCTCACTAAAGCTACTATTATTGAATAATAATTTATTTCGGAGAAAACAGCTTTATCCAGTTACAGCTGTAAAGGTTTGAATCTACATGCACGCATTCTGATGCAGAATTTTTACTTAATTTTAATTTCTTCTGGCAAGGCTACTTGGCTAAACCGCAAAATACTTATATAAAGCGTTGCTGATACCTATTTGGACTTTCGGACTTGAACTGCGGTGGTTTAGCCAAGCATTCCAACACCTACCGATCCTAAACTCTACAGTATAACCAATGCTCCATGATAAATTTCTTGCAAAGCCATACATTTCCATCTTAAAATACCTTTTATTCAAGACCTAATCTCCATCGGTTACTAGAAGCTTCTCTCTCACCTTTTTGCACATCACATCCCTCTCATTGACCAGCTTTAATCTTTGTCTTTTGCTGAGAAAACGCAGGCGCTGGCCCTGCGATTTACATGATGATGAAGTTCAATAATTTACTGAAGATAGTAACTCCTCTCTTATGACATGTCAAGTCATCTGGTTTACGTGTTGCAAGGGCAATGCGCCTGCAGTTGTAAATTTCAATAAAGTTATTTGAAAAGAAAAGAGTTTACTTCTTGCATGTATCACCTACTAGGAAGTAATGGTACGTTGTGGCCAGCTGTTTGAAAGGACTCTGGTCTCAAGTTGCACAAAACTCCCAAATATACATTCTCGAAAATGTTTCAAATAAAACTAACTAATAGATTTGGTTAAGTATTTTGAAAAAAACAGTTAAAAGTAAAAAATATCACCACACTTCCAGCTGAATCAGTTTGTAATTGTTTAAATTTGATAATCCTCTTCACACTGAGTATCTAGTGGTAAACTTCTGAGAATACACATTAGGACATCCAAACACTCAAAATTCAATATTATGGGAACAATTTTAGTGTCTACTTACGTAGTTAGATGGCGATATTTCTAGAAAATCGCTAATAATGCAAAACAAAATTGCTGTTTAAAATAAAGAGTTCCTGCTCTAGTTAAGTTTGCGGTCTTATTCGTTTAAAACTTTTCTCTACAATTTTTCATCTCTCCCAATAATTAAGTTACTTGTATGCAATAATTTGTTTAATTTCGTTTGTTGTAGTGGCGTCAGCGAAATTCAATTCAGAGTGCCATTCAGAATTACAGGAAGCCTGTAAACAGGCAGCGAAGATAAATTCAAAACTTCAACACTCACCACAGGAAATCAATTGTACTTATTCGTGTGGAAGTAACGGCTTTACATACAGATCAGAGGACCATTTGTTGTGTGATACCGCCAAAGACAGACGTAAGTGTAATTCTCAAATCAGATTGTCATTGTAGCATGCCTTTCATAACTACTTTAAAAGTAGTATCCAAAAGGTAAATGTCACTATTGGCTGACCTCTTAAGAGGAAGTTCACAAACAAGAAACTAATTAAACTTGAGATTATATGCAAATAATTAAGTAAATAAATGTCGAACTACATTGCCTCCCAGGATGGTCGAGTTCTCTTTCACTAAATAAATATTCAAAAGTTTCTTGCAACTGTAATTTATTTCTGACTCTTCAACGTTGCCATTATCGATGATGTGACATCGGGTATGTCACAATCAATCCAAGTATCAATGGCTCTCTAGTAACTGGTAAAAGCATTTTATTATCTGATAAAGCTGCAAACTGCGAGCCAATGTTGAATGAAAATTGCCATGTCATAGTAAAAGTGTAAATGATAAAAAGTAGATTGTGGCTCTTTTTAACTAACTTTTTAAATTAACTTCATAAAGATCAGAGATTAAAGAGATTTTAATTAGATCACATTAGTCCCACTTAGTGAAGTATGTGATACATAGATCAGAATTGATTTCCGAATTAATGTATTAATTATAAAGATGTTTTATTGGCTATGTTTTTTGTTTTCTTCTAACCAGATTAATAGTTCTACTTTAATTTTTTTTTCATATTAGTCTATGTCTTTATTTTCACTTTAGTAAAAGAATTCCAAATTTATTAGCTAATAAAGTTCTGTGCCTTAAAACACAATCTGATCTGTGAGTTAGAGTTCTTACTGCAAGTTGACTAGATTCCTATGCCAAAGAGTAATAATTTATTGTGTTTTGTTTTCTTGTTTGTTTCCAGAGCATTATTTTCTTTATATTATCCTTATACATCTATTTTTTTATTTCAGATTTGTATGAATTACACCCAGGTAAATGTGAAGCTTTAGATTCGCCCTGTTTTCGTACGAATGAAAACGGACCTGGGACGCCAGTGTGTGGCTCCGATGGAGTAACCTACGCGAATCCGGCCTCACTTTATTGCGTGGCAAGAACTAGAGATCCTGGTATGTGAAACTACCGCTTGCTTACTAACTGACTTACTAACCGGCTTCTTACTTACTGACTTACTAAGGCTTCTTACTTACTTACTTACTGATTTACTAACCGGCTTCTTACTTACTGACTTACTGTCTGGCTTCTTACTTACTGACTTACTAACTACTTCTTACTAACTGACTTACTAACCGGCTTCTTACTTACTGACTTACTAAGGCTTCTTACTTACTTACTTACTGTCTGGCTTCTTACTTACTGACTTACTAACTGGCTTCTTACTTACTGACTTACTAACTACTTCTTACTTACTGACTTACTAACCGGCTTCACCCTTCTGCTGGCTTGCGTCTAGTCACATTGTCCATTTTGTGTCCTACCATTTTACTTCCCGCAATTCTCTACCAGCCTGGAGCTCCTCTAAGTTTTCTTTGAGGATTTCATTTTATTCTTCTGCCCATTCTATTTCACTACCTCTTTCCTCCATTTTCTTCTTTTCTAAATTCTTTCTTCATTTCTTACTCTATCTCTTCACTTTCTATCAAACACCTTCTCAAATCAATCATTTTTATTGAATTTATCTTTGTGCACTCTCTTCTTTTATGGCCCGGGATTTCGATTCATACGTAAAGGACGCCTCTACTTTTCAGTATAAGAATCACTATTAATTACTTTTTGACAGAGATTGATTCCGTATTACCGGGTTGAGTGCCCTAATTGCCTTTCGGAGCTGTTCCCTTCTACATTGTACTTCGTTTTCACAACCTCGATTCAATTTCAAAACCGAACCGAACTACTTAACATTCTTTTTCCTCTTTTCTTGCGAACAAATCATCCTCACTTCGTGCTACCTTTTAATCACTTCTGCCATTTCTTAACTTAACTTCATACCACTACTTTAATAAGTATGCTAGTATGCTTCAGCTTCCGAATCAGTTGTAGGCATTATTTATTCCATGCTATAAGTATAGATTTCAAAAATTTCACCACCATTTAACTATTCTAAATTTCCGAGGTTTGAGTTGGTTATTTTATGTACCACTCTTTTTTAAAAATCTTTTTGTAAGCGCGTGAGGCTTACACCCAGATGCGGAGAGGGGAAGATGACGTAAACGTAATTTAAATCGATACGTGCTTGGGGGAGGGATAAATAAATACAAAGAAAATATTTAGTAATGAAAATGGTCAAGAAAACACTTACCTTTAACGCACCGGAAGCGAGCGCACACAGTATCCGCCAGGCGGCGAAGGTTCTCTAATTAAGCGGTAGAAGGGAATAGGAACTATTAAAGAGCTTAGGTAAACAAGTGTGTAAAGAAGTGTGTGTGTAATGTGTAGCTGAGCTCCTAGAAGCGTAAGGAATATTGGGGTTCAAGCCCAAAGAGGCGTATTAGAATTGGAAGTGAGGTAAGCGGAAGAGGGAAGGGTAATAGTGCACCAAGTGCACTAGATGCGGAGGAGGAAGAAGTAATAGTACAATCAATGCACTAGATGCGGATGAAGCGAAGTGCTAGATATCAGTGGAAGTGTCTCTTAGCAGGCTGAGATGCAGTAAGAAGTACACCAGCAGGCAGACTCGAGTGACGTAGGGCCGGAAGCAGCCGATGATGAAGCGTTGCGGAAGTACGAAAAGCTGTACTTGAAGCGTTGGTCCAGCGGTCGCGAACTATATCTGATGCAGGGCAGGGCCAGACGTCGACTCGTTATGAAGCGGTATGGAATTGAGGAGCACTAACTTATTTGCACAGAGTCAGCGGCGTACTGAACTACAGCAGACGGAAAAACCCCACGGGTAAGAGAGGATAGAGAAGGGGAAGGTTGAAACCATGGGAACTGAGAAATAAACAAAACTACAAAATAGCAGAAAAATAAGATATTGGCGGCGACAGCAAAGGAAAAGATTAACGAAAATTAACGCATACTACGAGAATTGGAATAAGGAGAGAGAGAGAGAAATAGAAAAAGGCGAGATGGAGAACTGTCAAACGGTACCGCCGAGAAAGGACGGTACGCGGCTTAACACTTTTCTTCTTCTGAAAATTATATTCTTAATTCCTCGAGCACTTTCCAGTACTCTGTTGCGAAAATGTAAATAGAAGATGAGATGAAAATCTGACGGAACAAGCGTAAAATCTCGTTTGTAAGAATTTCAATTCAAAATAGCGTTCGTTTTGCGTTCTTATTGTTTTTCTGAGAACTATCCTAAAATTGTCTTCTAGAAGTACAAGATTAATCTTGCTATCATAGTTTAATAGAGTAATTTAATGGAAAATAAAAATTACAGTAATTAATGTAAAATCATTTAATTAATCAGTTATTATGTGAATGAAGGACGAGTTCAGATGTGCAAACTTCTAGTTTTTTTACTAAAACAATTTCTCTATCAACTTTATTTCAGTTGATAAGTACCGCGCCGAATTGGAATTTTTTTTTCTTCTTTAAGTTGGCGCTTGATTACTTGATTATTGGCAATTGACTTGTTGAAGTGCAACTTGTCCAGATAGCGAGAAATAATAAGATTAAGAAATAATTTTATAAGAAATAATAACATTAAGATGAAATCTCCAATTTCGTAAAAGAAGAAAGTTATAACGATTGTAATTAATAATTATAAATTTAGTTTTGAAACTGAATTTCTTATTTTCTCATTTATGTTCGAGCTGGAACAGAATCAAATTTTAAATTTGCTTAATCACAAATCTTTGTATTTAGTTTTATCATAAAACATTTGTTTGTTTTTTGTTTTTGTCATCAAAAACAAATTATGAAATACATTTTAATAATGAGAGCCAACATTGAATGCGTGGCCTCGCAGAAAATTTGCAGGATTCTCTTTGTTCATTTAGGTAGTATAAATCGCTAGGTCGATCGGTTTCATACGATTGAGAGAAAGTACCCTCTTTTCCAATCATTTTAAAAATCAGCACACTGAGTATTATCAAATCTCCAAGGTGCGCCTGCATCAAAATTGTTCTTTCGAATTAAAACTCGGCTTCTTTAAGATTAATTTATTTCTTTATTATTATTAAGATTAATACCACGTCAGATCTATGTGCATGGATTGTAGCAGAAGTTTTACTCGTGATTTAAAATAAAATCCATCGGTCTAACTGGGACGGTAGTTTACTCAGGGTACATTCTTCTGAATGTTGTTCAAGATATTGCATTCAAAATTCAATTCTGGTCTGGTTTCTTAAGTACACATTTTTTTTTTTTAACTGGGTTATTAATGCTTTCTTTTTTTTTTCAGATGTCCACTACGTGCATGATGGATACTGTGCGATTAAGCTAAGTTATAAGTAATTGCTGAACCGATGCTTGAATTGCAGATGTTGACGAAGTAAAAAAATCATTTAAATCTAACTAAGCAATCTCTAGAATCTACTAAAATTAGATCTACATCATTTGGCGATCGCTTTTTGCTTTTTTTTTTTTTTTGATAACGAAAAATGCAATATTAAAGAACATTGTCATAAAATAAAAAGCTGCAATAAACAAAAGGATAACCTAATGTACTTATCAATGCACTTTAACTTGTTAATTAATTTGAAATCAATTGAAGTATTTTAATGATAAACTTTGAGAGTTTTTTAATTAGGGTAAGTATTATATTTATATACAGACATTGAGGAATTAGAACACCTCCTTCTTGCACCAAAATGTGCTTTTGAATTTATTGCCTTCTACTGGGCAATGTGTTTATTTTTTTAAAATTAGGCAGAGAACTATATCATAACGACTATTGATATAGTAGTCCATGTGGTTATGCGCCGATGCCAAAAATCGTTTGCTAACCACCAAAAGTGAAGCTGGCTCACAAATATCTATTTGTACTTGTCTGCTTACTAATGCTGGCACCCAATAAGTATTACCCTTTCATTTCTACTTAAAATATTTAAAGAATCAAGATGAACTGAGATTACATAGAACATAGAAGTTTAGTGCAAAAATATAAATGGTTAAACATGAATATCAGAACACATTTACGTACATACTGTGTGCATTACGCATTAAGACATAAGTACATAGACCAACTTCATACATACACACCTAAATAATTAGTAAATTCTTTCTGTAGATTGCAATATAAATTCAAGGGCATCTAAAGACTATCGCCATAAAAATCTATTTTAGTGCAAAAGGAATAAGTAACACTTAAAAACCACAAAATGCCTCTACGTAAATCATAATTGCAGTACAGAAGTTGTAGGAATTCATATAATTATAATAATTTTTGATAAATACAACTGTGGATAATTAGTTTAGCTTAGAAATTTTAAAAATATGATTTGAATTTTATCTCTCGTAACCATTTAAATTAAATCAGAATCGAAATGATTTAAAGTTTTCGATTCAACAAACAAAAGGCGTGTCATAAAGACAGATCCATTCTATCTGCAAGGACTATTGGAGTTCTAATCAACTGAAGATAATTTATTGATTCTCTTTAGTAGTCTTAGTTTGTACCCAGAATGTTGTCACTTTTGACCTAGGGATTAGATGACCTAGTCCCTAAAAAAGGAAAGTAATGTATTCACCTTAATTTCTAATGTTTACCTTGGGTGTCGTGGACGAGGCGGAAGCACATACTTTACTATTAACCTTTTTTCTAACTAATAAAAAGTAGCCACACGCAGGAATTCGAACTTGTGATCTCCCATTTACAAACCGCGCTTCGTAACCACTTCACCAACACTCGCCACTAACAATTATATACTGTGTGACTATCATAATTATTTTGAAATGAAATTATCAATCTTCTAACTCCTACTGGGCATCTCGAAGGCTACCATTCGCACGACTTCATGAGGCAGCTAGCACATAATAAGACATCAGGTATACCATATCAATGAGGCCACATTATCTTTAATACCCGCTCCCGTTTTTGTCTATACAAATGATTGAAGGTTCTTGGGTGAAAGGTTCAATTTTGATTTGCTGGTCGAGGTCATAGGAGTTTTATAGCCGGTATTGCAGGATGAGGTGCCGCAGGCATCGGCTTATTAGATTACCTCTGATTTTCATTCAGAGCTCGTTGATGTGTCTAAGAGATCATAAAATAAATTTTTATTCTCACATTGGACGATCACGCTGATGCTTACTTCCAATAAGACAATGTTTGATCTAGGTGAAAGCGTTTGTAATACTTTTCTGCAACAAGAACAAATAGAACTTAGTAGGATATGCTGAGGCGACTCTCGTATGACGTTCTCTCCACATAGCTGAACAATCTTCAGTTCAGCCTTCAGCAAGCATGGGAAGAGTTGCAATTTCTTTAATCTAAGTCTTTAATCTTACACATGCAATGGATCATGGCTTCCACTTCTAATTTCACTTAAATCATCCTCATTATATTTTTATATTCCCTCTTTATTAATGGCTATATTCTCTTTATTGACATTGTCATAACCTAGAGAAGCTCTTTGAGATTAATAATAGGATGTATAAATGTTGTTTAGATGTAAATCTAATACGATTTCTTTTAGAAAGAAAAGATTAAGGGCATAATTATTGCTTTCATTTTGTATTTTGTTTCTTTCACCGTATGGCACTCACAGGTAAAGAAAATATTCCATCCTAACTCGAAGATAAGGTGGTAGCGGAATCTTGCCTTTCCGTTGAAATCCAAAGTTTGCAGGACTATCAGGGGATTGCAGAAAAAGTGCTTTGGATGGATTATTGGAAATGGATTAGAAAACATAGGTTATTTGCTTTTACGAAATCTCTTCTCGCCATGTCATACACTGTAGAATACGAGTACTTTAGCTAATTTCCGAGAAATCTAGCTGCGGGTTTTTTCTCACCAAAGTGATACAGCTGATAGTAATGCAGAAGAAAGAGGGAAAAATTGCAACTGTTTTCAATTAAATGGCAGAACTAAAAAAAAATACAAATACGGTCTTAGGCCTTGGATTTTATTTAATGTTTAATATGAGAGCTTTACAGTAAAGTATGTTTGCTAGTTGCCTCCGTCCACAACACCTAATTGGTAGTTGGACGTAAAGCCCCGCCTGAAAAAATAGGTGATTACTTTACTTTACAAATACAAAATTCTGTAAAATCCTTTAGATATAATAACACGCCTCAAGACCTGACCCCTCCTCAGTAAGTTTAAAATGAGTCTACTCTAATATAAATATTTCTTAATTAGCTATTCACACCCTAATAACACATTTCTTCGTTGAGAGTTGTAACATTGGTCTATTAGTAATCAATTATAACAAATGTTTCAAATTACTAAATGCTGTGATAGCTAGTTGATATAACTGCTCTATTTGGAGTTATAATTTTCTAACATAAGAACATAGAATGACCTTACATTCTAATCCTCTAGTATGCCAACTTACTGCATTACCAGGAAATCCTCCCAGACGGTTGAAGCGCAGGTGGCCACGCGATCTTCTAAATGAAGTAAGTGCTAGTGCACAATAGTGAACTGTTCTTCTTCGGGAGTTTCACTATATTGGCTGAATTCTCCCCTCATGCTATTCATGTTTATCCTATGTATCATGTTGTATCAGCTTCACTTATTGCAGAAATGTACTGCAGTTGTAACGGCGTTGATGATCTCCTAACACAGACATTTCCTACCATTAAAATTCGCGTGAGTGTCAGCACTGGCTGATTTCCCTCTTCCTGAGTCATTTGGGTTGCTTTCAGTATTTGCATCCTGGATTTGCTTACTATCAACACTTTGCCTGATGTGTATGTATACATATATGTATATATATAAAATAGGCAGTATTAAAAATAAACAAAACTGTGGAATTGGACTTTTCTTGTGGGATTTGTAAGTTAAAGCAGCGGTCCGTAATAACCGGACACTAACCTCTAAATTTGATTCCGTCTGGTATATCAAAAAGTGAAACACAAATGATGAATGAAACAACTATGATTATAACTATAACTAGGTAAGAGGTTTATGGAAGACTTCTCTTTAACTTCCACAATGATCCATGATGTTAAACTCGATCAAACGCCTGAGCTACGTCCAGAAAGGCCCCACATCAATATTGTTTTCGCTCCAGAGAAGAAGCTATGGCGTATACTATTCTGGGACACTGGTGAATAATGCTGTGCTCCTGTCCAAAGCCAAGCTGATGTTTTGGAATTATAGTCACAGATTCTAGGATAGGGTAGATGGATTTAAGTAGAAGTTTTTCTAATATTTTACCCATAATAGGTAGCAAACTAATAGATCGGTAAGAGTCTGGAAGTAATGAAGGTTGATTTGGTTTTGGAGTCATTACTACAGAGAATTTCCAAGTTAAGGAAAACTATTCCTTTTTTACGAAGTATGCGGAGAATTTTGGTTGTTATCAGGTCGGACTCTGGAAAGTTTCTGGATGTTAAGGATATTACGTAAAATTGAAGTCAGATGGGTTGGTTTTGGCGGAAAGGAGAGCAGTAGAGAAATTTCTAGGTCTGCCATTACGTCAGTACTTTAAATATAAATTTATTTACTACATTTAAGTTGTTGGTTGTTGTATGGAGTTGTGATTCATAAAAATGCAGATACATGAATGAAGAAATATAAATAAAATATGAAATATGAAGATATGAAATAAAACCATTAAATTCAAGCTATTAACAATAAATAAATACAAGTCATAAAGGTGCTCGAACTGAAGTGATATTTAACAGATTCGCAACTTTAAATCCATTAGTGTCCCAATTATTATTGTTTATAACTTTTGGTACGTATTTATTTCTAAAACTTGAGAAAAATTTAATTGTAATAAAAGCTAGATTAGATTGTCCTTTCCTGTATAAAAACAATAGGTACAGCTGCTATGTATTATTAAAAATATATTTTGTATTAATAAAAAGTGATCTCAGTGATATTATAGGCTTGTCTAATTTGGGAGGTGACCCTGAACCTTGAAAATATTTACAACTAATGTTAAAAAATTTAAAGTTTAAAGTAGATGGAGCCATTATTTTAAAGTATGGGTTGTACGAAGAATTGAAAATTTTGTCTAGATGTTTATATAATAGATTGTTTTGGAGAGGATGGATCAGATTATTATACCGATTAACGATCATTTTGGATCTTGTAAAGAGCAGAGATAGTCAGCACTTGTCGGGAAAATGTTAGTTCTCAGTCAGCTCAGTTGAATAGTAAGGCGTAGTTGTTTGGGAGAGAGCCATCACTCGGCTCCAGAGTAGACGAGCAATTAGAGGTGCTATAAAGTATTGTGGTACTGGGTTCGATTCCCGGTTTATACGTTTGTACTTTGTAAGTAGTCTTGAATACCTGAGTGAGGAGTGAACTTGTTAGTTATAGTCCTTTTATTCTTTCACTGTTTCATTATCGATAAATGTCCAAGAATTGTCAGCACGTCTAAGAGATACAAAAACAAATTTATACAAGAGAATTGTATAAATTGTATAAACCCTTAGTGAGATTGTTAGTTCAAAAAAGAGAAAGAAACTTCCTAAAGTGACTAACAACAGACTAACCCGCTGGGCTGTTATCCTCCATAGTCACAACTTCGATGTAGGATAACGAAAGGGGTAAGATAATTCTGTAGCGGATGCATTATCAAGACTTCCATTTAAAATAGAAAGTGAAAATAATATCGATGTCGCAAACAGCTTTATTTCAATAAAGAAGCTGGAAGATTTGGAGTAAACAAAAGAAGAATTACCAATTCAGACTAAGAGGGATCTAAACTTAAGCAAGATGAGTACTTAAAGTCATCTTTAAGCTGGCCACGTAAAAGAGGTAGAAATGAAATAATTTCAGAAGGGGGCTACTTTTGTGAAACCAGGGAATAATAGTTCCCAAGTCACTCAGAGGGAAAACGCTAGGGATTCTCAATGAAGAGGTGTGATAGCGATGAAAGCGATAGCGGGTTATTATGTTTGGTGGCCTGCAATGGAAAAATATGTAGAGAGGTATGTGGCCAAATGTCAAGGTTGCCAAGAAAGCAGGTTAAATTTGCCTGAAATTCCACTTTATTCTTGGAATACCAGACTATACATAAGAGAGGATACACCTTGACTTCGCTGGACCGTTACAAGGTAACTACTGGATGGTGGGAGTGGATGCGTACTCCTAGTGGCCAGAAATAGCCATGATGAGAAAGATAACCACGGAAGCGACAATACGAGTATATAGACTACGGAGTACCAAAAAAATTAGTGACTGACAATGGACCTCAATTTAAGTTCTGAGAGTTCAAGAAACGCGATACAACACATCACAATTACACCATATCACTCGAAATCTAATGGATTAGTGCAGCGATTCATTAGAACGTTTAAACAAAGATATCTGACGGGGAAGGTCGAAGGAGGCAGCCCTCAAGAAAAGTTAGCAAGGTTGTTGCAAAGCTATCGGAGCACATCTCACAGAACTACACATAAATCACCGGCTGAGTTATTTTTGAAAAGAAGACTCCCTACTATGTTGGATAGGTTGAAGCCAGATCCTAAGGAAGAAATGGAAAAGGAGATCTGGAAACAAAAAAGGTACCACCGATCTAAGTATCCAAAAGAGAGAATTTGTAGTGCGACAAGAAGTTTGGATAAAAAACGAATTAGGGAAATGATGGAAACCGGGTATGATTAACTGCAGGACTGGAGAGTGATCATATCTAGTCTTGGCGGAAGGTGAACTAAGGAGAAAGCACGCGGACCAATTAAGGGCAAGGTTAGGTGCCACTGTACTAGAAAAGGAAGAGGAAGAGATGAGCTGAAGATGGAGAGGTAGCTAGCTGAGCAAAGAGGAGAGAAATGTAGGGATTGAAATATAAAATATATTTAGTCGTATTTAATTATAATTTAATTGTAACGAAAACGTAAGAGTTAAACCTATTGCGGGGTCCATATGTTCCAAGTAGTTAAGGATACATAAGAAAGATACGTGAGAATTAAAGAGTGATAAAAGCACAGTAATCTTTTAAAAAATAAAGATGCCTTAAAAAATAAATGAAGTAAGAAAAGGTCATTGAGAAATGAAATATAAAAATAAAATTGAATTTAAGACGCATGCGCTGATGAATGCGTAAATGTGTGGCCGAGACAAGTGGCAGCCACATCTGATCGGCTTGAGCGTCACCCGCAAGTTTTTTTACCCTTCAACGTTTAGTCGCGTTAAGGCCTTCCGCCCGTACATATAGTACTCTTACCAGCCAAGTAGTCACACGCTAAGCCCACTAACACTAGGCGGCAATGTCTCGTAGCAAAGCAGGTTTGTTTCATTATTTTAAACAATAATTTCTTTTAAGAATGTGATAATTTAAAAAAAAAAACTATACTGGCAGAATATAGTTCAACTTTTCGTTAAACTATTTGTGAAAACTATGTAAACAGGTGAGTTCACATTTTTAACAATTGGGTAAATTATTCTGATTTTATTTGGATATGCGGCAGCCAATCTTACCGGCTGGGTGCCACCCGCTGGTTCATGCTTTTTATTTGTTGCTAGCAACCCCCGTGAATACCGAACCAGTATTAGATTGGACTGTAACGATAAAGAGTTAATTTATTATAATTTTGGATGCAAAGATACTGCTCCTTATAAAGAATCCTCCATCTATCTCACTTCTCACTTTTCTGAAAGGTTTATCTGTTGATTTTTAAACGATAAATACTCAGGAAGCAATTCATTCTGCACCGGAAGAGACCATGAGATTAATCTGATTTAGATTGCCAACAATAGGAATTACACAAATTTATTCAATGAAAATAACAAGAAAACTGGTTCTTTGTAGTTGCGTTCAACTAGAAAATACATTTTGAAAATGCTTATTGGTAAATTATTTTCTACAAATCTACAATTTTGCTTATTTAGATAATAATAATTTAGGTGGAAAAAAAGATTTAATAATTTATCACGTCTACATTTTAAAATATTTCAAATTAATAATCTAGCCACCAACTTTATATAAAGTGGTTAGAACCATGTTTAAACTAACAGCCGAACAATGAAATACGTAAACAATAAGTTAGCCTTCCGTTATTAAAGTAATTTTGCCTAAGATGTTCTGTTATAACCTCTGGAAACCTGATCGGGAGAAAGGGTGCTTCCCCGTACAAATAGACGAACTCAAGGTTTGTGCCGTAGTTCAAATTAGCTCCTTTCAACGTCTCCTCGTCTATTTTCTTCATGAACTCAAACTCGCAAAGAATTGGGATGATATGACAGAAATTGACATCCTGACATCTTCAGCTTAAGGCTGTTCTCTACCAGTCTTGTACAATCTTTTCATACTTACTTCGCCTACAATGTCGTAATTCATTGGTAACTTCTGCATTTTTTTCGATAAAGCAACCGCCCGGGCACACTTCTCTAGTGAACTAACACTCTTGGAAACAGTTCCACTGCAACAATCACTTTAATGCCAAGAGGTTTGGCTACAAAGACTATGCCAAAATAAGCGATTACTGTCTCAATTCTCTTCCCGAATCCTCCAAACAAAAAGCAACAAAACTGTTGCGGTAATAAAGTCGTCTTGAGTAGCTGTAAATGAAAAAAATAAATTTGAAGATTTTAATTAATTAAAAACCCTTTGTTTGCTCTAGGAGCTTACAATAAAGAGCATACTAAGTTTATAGAAATTCGTTGGAGCCACTTTTCAGACAATCTGAAAGCTGAAAACAATAAATCAAAGGAGCACTTCTGATTGGCGGATTTTCTCCGAAGAAAACGACACCGAATTTGGAATTTACTGCGGTTTTCTTTTTTCCATGCGATTCTACAAAAGCAAGTTTCCCATTACTGGTGCCAGTGAAAATTTGTTGTGGTAAACACTAGATAATCTTTCTCTGTTTCTTAATGAGCATGTGAGAGAGTAAAAAGTGATGAAACTAAAGCGGAAAAGGGAAATCAACAAGAAATTAATTACAAATTCAATTATAATTATTTGCATGCAAATGCTGCCAGAAAAACTGCTGATCTTGTCTGAAATATCTTTCTCTGCCTTGTAGACAGTTTACATCAGTTCACTTGCTGAAGATTAACCTTTTTTTCCCTGTAAATATTTAAAATTGAATATCAGTTATTCAACTTATTCAAATGATTTTCAAAATAGTCAACTTTTTTTTATGTTCTAGTTCTTAGATTGATGTTTGAGAATTGGTAAATTGATTTTCACTATCACTTCCCTCTCTAAAGGTGAGTGTTCGTAATTGTGTCTTTCAATTTTAATTTTCCACCGGAAATACATGTAATGAATAAAATAGTTTTTTCAAATTGCTCTGCAAAAACCACTTGCGTTCTTAATGTTTTTGTTCTACCTGATGCGAGTGCATTTAAGGGTAGCAACTTGTCAAACAAAGTTCGCAGCAACTTCTAATTTGTTCTTTGGTATCGATCTATGTTTTCTGCTAGTTTTCTCTTTTGAAATATTTAGTTTACAAAGTCAAATACACACACAAATCGTGCCGTAGTAAATAATGTTACTCCATTGTAAAGATTAACAAATTTGTATTCCCACCATTGAGAAGTCAAGCTCTTAAATTTGATGAATCGAATGTTTTTCTTAATTTAGTTTGATAATGATACGTCAACTGCAATCAGCTCGCATTACTTGGCTCAGAGATACTTCAATAGAAAGAGACCAATTCTTTCTTTCTCTGTTCTGTACTGAGATGGTGTTATATTTTTACAATTCATCCTAACTGCGTTTCAGATCTTCATCAATTTTAAAGATTAATTTAGAAGTTTCTGTAACAATTTCACTGCACACTAAGCAGTCAATGGCCTGAGAAATGTTACACGTTTAGTATACGAAATTCAGTATACGAACTCGGAAGAAATTTATAAACAATCAACTGAAATCTAGAATTGTAACCGGTTATAATTTTTGTATGGTTTTCTTAAATTCTTATTAATGCGTGAGTATCTAAATTTGAGTTTGTGAGCTTGTGCTGTGTGGGCCCATAACTAAAAATTCCCATTCAACTATCATGAAACTGATGCTCTATCCGTCAAACAAAAAAGGTTACTATCGTTACACTGTTTGTTTTTTTTGAGGTTTGCAGTTTTTGTTCTATTCCAAATGTTCTCGAACGGCTTTTCTATTACTTAGAACAAACACACACGAACACTGGAAACATTATTTCTTTTTTAGGAAACCGATATTTGAAAGCAGCTTAAAGCGGAGCTTACATCGTTACATCTTCCTCTAAATTGTTCATTCTTTACGAAGTCAGAACCCTGATTGGGATAACCCTATTAAAAATTGATAGAAATGATATAGATAGAAAACTACTTTAAATTTTAATAGTAATCATTCCAAAGTCAATGAACTAAAAAGAAACGATTGGTTTAATTTCACTGTTTTGATAAAACAATAGTTAACTTTGATTACTGATAATACTATTTACATACCTCTTGAAAACTACTTACAGCAGGCAAGGCTTGGAAATAATTAAACATGTTATGTAAAATATTCTTCCCTTAACCTCATTTATATCCTTGAACTGACGACAACACTTAAAACCATTTCATCCCGAACTTTTTATAAGAAAATCTGACGTAATTCTCAGACGACTTTTACATTCTACAGTTCAAGTACTCGTACATTTTATATTTTCTTAATACCCAGAATTTGTACTGAAAAGATTAGTTGGCTTCAATATTGTACACGTCATAATAAAATGGTTTTGTTGAAGGAAACGAGACTAACCGCTTCCTTAGAATTACCAAAAAGTTCATTGCACTAATGTGAAAATAGTTTCAAATAAAAGAGATAAATCAAAGGTAGTTTTTGTTGAAATTTAATTAAAAAAAGAGAAGTATGGCTGAAAGAAGAAAACTCGACGAAATTAAGTTAGGGAAGAATTTCAATGAACTGGTAAGAGAAAAAAATTTCCTACTAGTTTTGAACTGTTTAATTATTAAAATACCTAAATATTTTATTTATACGATGATCTCAAACAATTTGACAAAACGAGAGTAAATCTTTAAGTACTCCAAACATTTATCTTGTGGTAATACGAAATTTTGATTATTCTATAATTGCGACAGCAGAAGACTATCTATTAGGGAAATTTAGAAAAACTGGCACCAGCAATGGAGCTTTTCATATAGTCTCTGATCTTACAAAGTGAAAATTCTAAACCGGCGTTTTCATAACAACTTAAGAGCCCATAAATTCAAGGACAAAAGCATGAATTGATTAATATGATGCCCACTCGCAATACCATTCAGTATTAAAACTGGTATATTGTTTTTCGCATGAAGTAATTATCATACTAATCGATTTTTTTTATTGTCTTGGAGATATTATTGGTTTTTAATTGTTTATTGCGATATTTCAACGGAAAACAAAAACAAAGGCTTAAAAAACAATTTCTAAAAATTAAATCGATAAGTACTTTTCTTTCAAGAACGATCGTTTGTGAATCGCTACTAATCACCATAATGCTTGTGGGAGCGCGAATTATAAGAGGAATATTTTACCTCCGCTAAAACTATAGATCTTTTTATGTTTATAAGTGATAATAAATAAAGTACCAATAAGTGTTTTATAAATTCATATTTTATATTATTCATAAAGTTATTTTATTAATTATAACTAATTAAAAGCCTTCAATTAAAATAATTAATTAATTAATAAAAACTTATTTAAAAATTTAAGTCGCGTCAAATCTGAGGGCAAAAGCGCCTGGAACTCTCCGTGATCTACCAGTGTCCTGACTTTTTTGACAAAAATCTCCACTATAGGATAGTATTTCACGGATTATATGGCATAGAAGATTCTCTATTTATAAAAAAAATTTCCGAACGTTTTTTGCTGTAATCATTTACGTGAGGAACTTACTCAAGGCTGGAGGTTTTTTGCTGAAATCATTTACGTGAGGAACTTACTCAAGGCTGGAGGTTTTTTGCTGAAATCATTTAAACGTACACTACGTGAGTAACTTACTCGAGGCTGGAGGTTTTTTGCTGAAATCATTTACATGAGGAACTTACTCAAGGCTGGAGGTTTTTTGCTGAAATCATTTACGTGAGGAACTTACTCAAGGCTGGAGGTTTTTTGCTGAAATCATTTAAACGTACACTACGTGAGGAACTTACTCGAGGCTGGAGGTTTTTTGCTGAAATCATTTACGTGAGGAACTCAAGGCTGGAGGTTTTATAAGGCCAATTCGAAAAAAGCCTTTTTTTTTTTTTTTTAAAAAAAATTGCTTTCATTAAACCACCTACTACACCAGTAAGTTTCCATTTTGCAATTTTCATTAATATTATTAGCCTAAATTAAAATTTTGGCACGTTCAGTTTAAATATCTGTGGAAAAGAAAATTAAGTATCGTTAAATAAAATATTCGGAACTTACATTACTACCTGGTTTAAGTGATGTGTAAATACTCGAAAAATATTTAATTATATAAAGCAAGCAAGTGCTATTATCTTATATTAAAATAATTCTCCAAGTAGTTGTGTATTGATAAAGAGGTCGTGACCCAAAACTCCAGACTGAATACAAAAGGAATTGTAGAGCACTCCAGTATTCTTCTTTCATAATTAGTGAGTAATTAGAAAATCATTCCACTAAAATCACATAATGATATTGTTTTCTCAGTAAGTATAGTGCGTGAAGGTAATCGTAAGTGGTAAGTGGAAATCTCTGTCTCTGTTGATGGATGAAATTCCGAAACTTGTCAGAAATAAAATAAAGATGGTGTGCTTTGACAAATAATGTCGAAAGATATCATTACCCAGCAGTGCGCATCTAACCAAAATTTTTCTGTTAAAATTCTCCTTCAGAAAATTAGGCCATATTTTCTGTTACAGTTAATTTATGTTACATTTATTGCTTCATTGTTCGCAGCTTTGTTTGGGCACAGAAATGATAACTAGGTACCAAAATAATGAGCGAAGACTAATTTATTTGTAGAATATTTGTTTTGCTCTGTTTAAATCTTTGAATAGAAGATTTATTGATAAATTTACATGTTTTGTGATAAAAAGTAATGATAAAGGACAACAATTTAAAAACATGAGATATATGTGAAGAACATATTGAAAATGATATAAAACCCGCGACCCTAAAAGTGTTTATATAGATAATACATCGTGGAAAGAGATTCTAGATATAAGATATACGAGATATAAGATATAAGATATATCGTATTATCTACTAAACCCCGAAAAATGAACTATGAACCTCTCACCGTTATTACATAAGTAATTTATGATTTTAGACAGAACAATTGAATATATTTAAAATTAATTTAAAAGATTTAACAGTTCTTAGTTCTCATTATATCAAAAACAGTCTTTACCGATCTTCAGTAAACTTGTGCAAATTGCATACAATTTAGAGATCAATAACTTTCAATTGAAACATTTTTCCCCGAAATATTTGAATTAAGGGCACTTGGGGAAGAGAGGGTGGTTAGGCTTCGTCTAAAGTGCCACTACTCATCGACGGAATAATCGGCGTATATGAACCGTACTCCTCCCGATTCTAATGTACTGGTCTGCTCCGATTCAGTCCTGAACCTTAAAAAAGGCTTAAGGGTCATCTTTCGGCAATGTAAATGAGATTCTTGGTAAGAAGAGAAATGGCAAGTCACAGCAGCCATCAAGGAAAATCAACTTCGCTAAGACGGACCTTTGGTCGAAAGAGCAAACGATCTTGTAGCAAAATTATAGTACGAGTCGCGGGTGGAAAGTAAAAGACTTTGGAGTCGCTTCTGAAGGTGTTGGGAGGAGAATCGAGGGATTGTAGGAAAGAGAATTGGTACGGAAGAAAAGAAGAAGGAACTGTCCGGGTATAGGGACGAATGGAAGAGTGATCTGCAACCTCTACACTTTCCTAGTGGCTAGAACAAGATTGAACTGTGATGATCACGACAACAGGTGAATTTGTGAAGTAACGGAAATATCAATTAGTTCTATGTTGCCTTGGTTACTTATTATCTAAAATTATTATAATAAGAACGCAAACACGAACCACACAACATTGAAGCTAAACGGATCAGGGAATAGAACTATTCACTTTATAAGAATTAGTAAATTTGAAACCTTTATTGAAAATAAACTAGCAGTATAACAAACATAAAAGTAGAGGTTGGTAATATTTGAATGGATTCAAGTCAGGTCTACCTGTTGTGTACATGACCTCGACAGAGGTGCCACATTTAATTTAGTAATTCAAATGTAATGTCATCGAACTGCTAAGAGTGTATCGGGTTAATTCATATTTTATGCAAATTCATAGTACTTTACGAGAAAAGAAGGACAAGGCCGTTCTATGTTTTGGCGATTATAGTAAACTTCAAGTTGCTTGTGATTCGCAATTAAAATAGTTTGCTATTAGCGGAGAATTTATTTTTATTTTTCTTAAAATAAAATTAATTAAAACAAAAAAAATTGTTTTTGGTCTTGTTCTTTCTTCTATATCTCAGAGCACCTTCATGATTTATCTCTTGATTCAGTTAGTCAAAAAAAACATTCAATGTTAACAATGTGTGAAAACCCGTATCAATCAATGTTTAATACAATTAATTTTGCCATTAATTTGGATTCCATTTTGATATGGCCGCTTTTGCGATTCTTTAGAGCTAAGTTTAGTCGCGTGTTGCCAAATAAGTTTCGTTATTAGCTAATTTTAGATGCGATAGCCAAACGTGGGCGAGCGTCAAAGCGCATGCCAACTCTCTGTTCAATTATCAATCAGGTTAGTGACCAACAAATGTTCATTTTGTTTTGCATTGGTAATAGGGTGTATTGGACTCATGTAAGATGTTTTTTTAGGACAGACTTGTCTTCTATTCAGTTCAACCTATGTCTAGTTTCGTGTGAACCATAAGTGAGAGACTGTCTGTACGTTCAGCATTAATCAAAATGGATAACTGAAAAAACACGAAAATCCCAAAGTTATTTTAGGTTTTGAAAGTTTGCATCAAGTTCATTAAACTTAAAGAGTGTAGTTTTTCTTTGGTTTCTATTTTCTTTCTTCTATTTTAATTCTTACTCAAATATTGTTTTTAATTGTGTGGTTCAGCCAAGCATTGCAACATCAATCAGCTGCAAACATTTCAATCGAAAATTTTGCGCGATATTACTACGACTTTAACATAACATAACTATACAATCTGATCTAAAAGTTCCTTTCATGAAAGAGTTAATCACACTCGACTTTACAAACATCGAAATCAACCGTCGACTGAGTTAACGATGACCTGAAGATCTACTTGATGGTGAATATCAATAAAATTGATTCATTGGAGAGCCACCAATGAGTGGTAACACCACACATGTTATTGTGTCCAGTTAGTATATTTACTTTTTAGCAGGAACAATCGTATCTGCAGTTGTAAATTTCTATAAAGATATTATAAAATAAAATGTTATATTAGTAATTTGAAATAACAGACTTTCTTTAAAGAACTATTTTAAAAAGTTAAAAATATAATTACAAAAATAGAAAAATAGAGAAGCATGTAAAAATAAGATATTTACTCAGATATTCAAACATCACCAAAAATTAGGCAACACGTGTCCTATCCTTGAATTATGATTTACAAAACCTATTTAATTTATTATACCCAGTGAAGAGGTGCAAATTGTTGGCTATGTGTGAAACAGTTCATTTGTTTGGACATTCCTGTCCTTGGATTTTTCTTATTTCAAAGAAAATATTCATTTCACGCCATTAGATTTCTGTAATAGATTATTAACCAAAACTGACTCTAATGAAAAAAATAACGCAACTTTCTCTTACTATTAGTGCATATTTTACTAAACAGTGGTGAAGGATCGTGGATTACTGAAAGTTGTTGGTATTCTGGCAGGACATTTTTGATTTCATACGCCGAAACCTTTTTCATCCATTTCATTCATCTTTGAAAGAAAATCTGAATCAGAAAGAAAGAAAATAAGCATTTGAGGGATAAAATCAACAACTGGGAGTTTACATACCTATTTTAACGAAATTTCATGCATGTTGAGCGTTCACGCTTGAGCAGATGTATTCTTCTAGTTGAGGTTTACGACTGAATCTTAATATCAGACGCGACTGTAGGATCCAAACTGTAAACCAAGTGCGATTTTTTATTTTTGTGATACTTTGGCATTCGCACACATGCCCTTATAAAGAACACACTCGTTTATCCTTTTTATAACACCTATGTAATGACGCTATATAAAATTAAAAAACACTGCACTGAACGACTGAGGGTGCGTTCCACTAAGCGACCACAACGACCACGCTCACGACCGCGGTTTTGGCCGTTCCACTTGCTTGCGAGCGTTGCGATCGAAAACCCAAGTGGAATGGTCTGTGGGCGTTTTAACCGTTCATGTGAACATTACATATGGCGGCCTCGAAAATAAGTTAGAAGCTTGAAGAGGTTATTTTTTAATTTTAACCCCGTTTATAAGCAGTTATAATAAGCTTTATTAATTATTGGTAAAGTTGACTTATATTAAAAGAATATATATAATTCAACTTTTTATATTACATTTTGGAGTATTTATAAAATTTACCTTTAAATAAAATTAAAGTGTCTTTTGTGGCAACAGTTGGATATTTATTAATAATGCTTTAAAAAAGTTCTTTATCTAGTTCCGATTAGAGTGGAATGCAATTTTACAAAATCGCAATGATAAAAAGCGAAAACTTAGGCCACGTATTATTAGCTATGAGAGTAATTGATCTTTATTCAGATGAAGAATTTAAAAGTTATTTCAGGTAAATGATTTTGTGTTATTCAGTGATTTAGTATGTAAAGGGATAAGTAATTATTTATTTATTTATTTTTTGTAGACTTTCGAGAAACACATTCTATTATTTACATGAAATAATACTTTCATTTACATGAGATAATTTTTTCGGTCGCCATATTTTGTTTTAAAAATTGCGCCAACTCTGAACGCCCACTTCGACCCAGCTCCTAAGGTGGGGCGTTGGGTGCGTTCCACTAAGCGACCACAACGACCAAAACATACCTTCAGGCGTTCCACTTGGCGACCGCGGTCGTTGTGGTCGTGGCGAAAACGTCACTAATGACGTCACTATTTTCGCTCACGCGAAGCCCACAATTTTTTTGAATTATTATAATTGCCTCTACTTAATATTTATTATCGAAATCTAACAACTTTTGGTTTGGGAGAACGATAATTACATTTTGTTCAAAATATAGTCAAAAGGAGGTTAATTAGTGAATTGAGGGTAAATAATTATAAATATTTTAAACTATATTGGAATGGGGTACTCCCTCAATTCGAAGGGTCAGAGAACTGTTCTATATGTAAATGCCAATAGCTAGAGAATTTAGAACATTATTTGACAGAATGCCCTTTGTATGAACCTCTAAGATGTATCTGGCAAAATATATGAATGGGGCGAATGCTGAAAATCCAAGATAAAGATTAGACGAATAATATTTACCATAAAAAGGGAAGGGATTAGCTATGAGGTTAGCATACTGGACTCCCACGCGGAGGTCCCGGGTTCGAATCCAGCTGCTAGCCCTTAGATTTTCTCTTCCTAGGAGCTTCTTACAGCTCACTGTCCGGTGATGGACAGTGTTGTCTGTAACGAGAGAACACTGTCCGGAGACCGGCAGTGCACTGGAAAAAGCTCCGGGCGCTAATAACCACAGCTGTTGATGCGCCAAAAAAAAAAAAACAATATTTACCATAAAAATTGAACAATTTGTTTGGGAACTTAGTGCACTTACTTAAAAAGTACTATTCCATTAGTTTTAAATGAAACCTCTTCTTTTTTTTGGAGGGAAGGGTTTTTCACTGCAATACGACCTTGAGTCTTTTCTTCATAATCTTATCTTTGTACCAGTTTCACTTTGAAAATTAAAGTAAATATGTTGCAATAATTCTGAGCGGGGGCAGTGATAAAAAATAATTACATTAAGAAATATGTTTGAAAAAAGGCGGTCAACAGTGATATGAACTTGGGTACAGTTGTTGAATTCCTAATTTGCAGTGGAACAGTTATGTGTACTCGAATAAGGTAGATGAAATTCCAAAAGGAAGCTGAGCTGTGGAGAGTTCTACATAGAGAGCTGAAAAATTATGTTCTTATATTTTATGTATATTATTTTAATAAACTGTGTTATCGTGTTTCTATGAAAATAATCTGGATTTGCATCAACTATATGTGGATTTCAGAATGGCATATGATTCTGTATCTCGTACTGGACTAATTAGAGGTATGAAACTACTAGGGGTCCCATTTAAGATTATCAGGCTTGTGCGCATGACTCTAAATCAAACATCAGCAAATGTGGTTATCCAGGGAGAAGTGTCGACAAAATTCGGAGTGAACGTGGGTTTAAGACAAGGAGACCCGGTGTCTCCGGTGTTATTTAATCTGGTACTAGAGATGGCATTAAGAAGAGTTACCAGCAACCCAGGCGGGACCATCTATAACCGGATGACACGGCACTTGGCGTATGCTGATGACGTGGTAATAATCGCGAGATCAGTTACAGAGCTAAAGAAAGAATTCTTGGAACTGGAGGAGGGTACGGCTATGTGTGGACTGCGGGTCCATGAAGAAAAAACTAAGTATATGGTGACCACAAGAAATGGAAGAAGGCTCTGCGACCTCGAGGTCGGGCAACACCGTTTCGAAGGAGTGGGGGCTTTCAAGTATCTTGGAACTACCCTCACATCCAAGAATGAGGTAGGCCAGGACATTAGGAGCAGACTGACGGCAGGAAACAAGTGCCTGGGTGCTCTGAAAAGAACGCTCCGGAAAAAAGATGTTTCCAGGAAGGCCAAGATCAAAACAGTGATTAGACCTGTAGTGATGTACGGGTCGGAGACTTGGACCCTGACAGTGGCAGAGGAAGCCAGATTGGACTGTTGGGAGAGGAAAGTGCTACGATGCCTATTCGGCCCAGTGAGCGAAGACGGGGTTTTCCGGATTCGGAAAAACACGGAGCTATACCAACTGTTCGGAGAGGACACCTTGGTTTCATGTGTAAAATTGAGAAGGCTCCAGTGGTTGGGTCACCTGCACCGGATGGAGAGGGAGAGATGGCCCCGCAAAATATATGAGGGACATCCTGGAGGGAGAAGGCCAAGGGGTCGCCCGAGGCTGCGCTGGCTGCAGGATGTGGAGGCAGACCTCCAAAGACTCCGTATTGGGCAGTGGAGGAGGAAAGTCGGGGATCGTTCCGAGTGGAGAGATTTGTTGATGGAGGCCAAGGCCCTTAATGGGCTGTAGCGCCAATGATTAGATTAGATTAGTGTTATCGTACGTAATTAGTTTTGACATATTGTGCTATTTTGAGTTCTTATCTACCTGACTATATTATATATTATACATTCATACACAAGATGGATTACTTTTGATAGAATTCGTATTTTGTTAAACTCTATTCTGAGTTCAATAACAATAAATTTCTTAAAAATATATCTGATAAGGCGACCCCAGAGTTGATGCTGTCAGATCTTATTCATAAAGTGAAATAACAATACTTACTAAGAATCTATTACAGTGTTAATGCGAAAATGAGGATTAAAAATTGCAAGGATTGATGTGTATTACACAGGAGAAGATAAGTAATATTTACTGTCCAAAAGAATCGTTTCTAGCCCCTTTATCCTCTAAATTCTTGTTATTTTATGTGACCA
Organism: Rhodnius prolixus; assembly: GCF_049639745.1. Lineage (NCBI taxonomy): Eukaryota > Metazoa > Arthropoda > Insecta > Hemiptera > Reduviidae > Rhodnius > Rhodnius prolixus. Next base: position 23,827,833 of record NW_027411592.1, read on the forward strand.
ATTATAGCTTCACTACACACAAATAGTTTCAAATATTTTTTTGGGAATTATGGTCACATTTAAACCAGAGCCTGATTAAAACATAAGCGTAAATATATTTGGAACATGTCCCAATCCCAAATCTGTATTGAAATCTTAAAATTTTTTGTTGGCTATCAGCCGTTTTTCTTGGGTAAATCTCTAGTAAGAAACAATATCTTTGAACTTTCAGTAGTTTTTCAATAATCATAATAATAATAACTTTTACTTAATATTATTTTAACATTTATTTATTATAATAAGAAAATAACAATAATTTTAAAAAAAATCTAGTTAGCCATACGACTTTTTCTTAGGGCTGTGAAATATAGCCGAGCAAATTATATTATTTTTTAAGAAAACGGGTTCAATTAGAAATTATTAAAGAATTTTTCAATAAATCACATCAATCAAGATAAAACAAACTTCGTAAATACCATGCCAAGAGATATGTTTAATCAGCTATTTAGGATTAGGAATGATTACAAAAAAATCATGAACGTTGGATTGAAAACAACAATTAAGACTGCTTAAATAGTAACATTGTTGACAAAAAATTTGATGTGAACGACACAACTTACTGTTGCTATTCATCTCAAGCTTCTAAGTCATAAATTTTCTTAAATTCCGAACATTTGAGTCTTTCAGAAATTCTTATTAACATTATATAATTTTATAATACAGCACGTTACACTGTAATGTACTTTTGAAAGGAAATCTACCTCATCAACAACTCCTCGAATACGCCCAGAAGAAAAAATTGCTTAAAAAAAAATGTTATGACTAAGATATTTATCTATGTGTTTGTAACGTATGTACGAAGTATAAAGGAAATTTTATAAGTCATTTTAGAGAAAAATTTACAAAAGTGAGAAATTCAATGAATAAAGAATTGAGCGATTTCCTCCGTATTCCATTTTAGAAACACAGTTACTCCCATCAATATTCAGGAGATAAGATTGTACATTACTAGAGAAATCTACTCAACCCTCTCTCAGAAATTTCATGAATAAATGATCATTGAACAAATAAAATTTGTAATGTAGTTCTGTTTCCTGATGTTCTTTAAATTTGGAAGTTAGTGCCACATTTAATTTTTGTTAATATTATGCAGATAGGACAAAATTTTAATCAGACCTATTAATAAAGTTGTTAAAGTTAATGGCAACTCATTATCATCTTGAAAAAGCGAAGAGAAGTGCTTTGGGTTTACTGCTGCATTCCAAGCTATCGTTTACTAAACATATTAACTCACTCTATGATAGATCTTTAGGCCTTATCCGCAGCCATTTCTTTCTTATGAACAGAAATCATATATTACCTATATGTACGCCCTGAAGTATTATTTGTAGCTCCTGTAAGGCCCAATAGATACGCTACCATCGACTAAAAACTGCAAAGAGTTCAAAATAAATGTTCGCGATTAGTTCGGTCTTTTCCCACTTGCACGCTGTGCTAGATGTTGCTAGTCTACTACTGTTTGTAACTTAACCGAAAGGTTTATTCAGTCTTGTTAGAACAGTCTACACAGTTATATAGGCCAAAATCTTGGAATGTAACTAAAACCCATGCTGGTCAAAAGATTTTTTGTTTTAAAAAAGAAAAAAAGCTTGACTTTTTTACATAAGAAGTATATTTAAAAAAAAAAAAAATTAGGATAATTATCGACAAGTAGCCATGATGCCAGCCAGCCACACTATCACAATTAATTTTCTATTTTTAGTTTTGATACGGGAACATGTAAAGGAAATGATGGAATTATGTAGTAAAATTACTGGTTTTCAAGATTCTATTAGAAAATTCGTATGTCATGTGGTTGGAATAACATTTCAAACTATATAGAGATCTCTTTTATCACAATTTCTTGGCGAAGTTGAAACATTGAAACATTGGTTTCAGAAGTATGGTTGGAAAGAAATCGCGAACAATATGGTCAAAAGATATAAACATAAAAGACTGAAGCACATCTTGATGAAAAATAATTTTTATGTCAAGTAACGTTTTTAAAGTTTTTTTTTCTTAATTGTAAATATACTGAATCTCCTTAACAAAAACTTAGTTTAAAATGTTAAGTATAAGGGTTGATTAAACGCCAAAATGCACACAAATCAGCAGGTAATCAACATTTCATTCATACTTCATTGATATTATTTAGGTAATTTTACTGCGTTAACTTTTCCTTCACATTTTTAGAATTTATTAGATGTCACAGATTATGAATGAACTGGCCAGCATAAGGGTCTGTGACATCTAATAAATTCTAAAAAATTTAATAAAAAGTTAATGCAGTAAAATTACTTAAATAATACCAATGAAGTATGAATGAAATGTTGGTTACCTGCTGATTTGTGTGCATTTTGGCGTTTAATCAACCCTTATACTTAACATTTTAAACTGTAAGTTTTTGTTAAGGAGATTTTTGTACCTTTTGGATAGATTTTTCTTTTTGTCTATTATTTGGGTGGGGCAAACTCCCCTCCGTATGAGGCATAGCGTCGAGACTTTTAAAGTACAAGTCTGAACAAAATTTCGATTCGAATGACACTTCATTCATGAAAATCGGTTCACGACTCGATAATTTGAAACGATTGCTATACTTCCTCTTAACAAGTGTAAGAGCAGAATGTCGTTTTAATGTTACGTAGGGGAGCCCTAACCCTATCATCCTACCAAATTTTATCAAAATCGGGCCAAGATTTACAGAGAAATTAGAAATAATAATTTTGGAGGGGGCCTTACATAAAGGGGGCTAACTCCTCTCCCATTCGATGTACAGCGACGAGACCCCCAAAAGGCACATCTACATAAAATTCCGAATCGAATGACACCTCATTCATGAAAATCGGTTCACGCGTTTAGGCGCTACGCAGTTTACAAAAAAGGTAACAACAACAAGAACAAGAAGAAGAACAACAACCATTTTTGAAAATGCCGTTTTTGCTCATTTTCAGCAACTTTTTTCTCGAAATCTATTATATCTATGTTGTTGCAAAAAAATTACAGTTGTAAAGGAGGATTTGCCCTACATTTTAAAGAAAATTTGGGAATTTTATCTTTTATAGAAAAAGAGAAAAAATTGTCAAAGTTGGGAGTTTTTCAACGTTACGCTTTTTCGTGCAGTTTTTGACGATCAACCCTTATACAACTGTCCTACCGGACAGTTTTAATACGTAACCAATACCGTATGTAGTTTAGGCAATATGATTAAATGTATCAATTAAGGCCTTTGTTTCTGTAAATAAACTATTATATTCTATTCTATACTTAATATGAGTATTTAATACTTAATATAAATTTTATTTATTTATTTATTTTTTGTTTAGTGTATACGAGTGTGTAGTTGTGTAGGCAGCTGGCCAGAAACACTTCCTGATACGGTATTTGTATATATTTTTTAATTAAATAAATTTCAAATTCAATTCTATTTTAATAAACATAAATAGCCCTTCAAAGAATCGCCTAACCGTCCCTCTCGCAGAAGTGCTCTTAACCAAATTTCCTAATAAAGGTTATACGTTAAATCTACGGTTAGAACTCCAAGTTTATCGTAGCAGCTAAAAACTCTCAAAAAAACTTTTTTTTGCGTTTATTTGTGCTACAATCAGCGCGTTAGCGCTATAAGTAACAATGATAACAGGAGTAACAAATGAAGCAAACGAGTGGAGAAGTTACCCAGTGGTAATACTCCAAAACATTACTGTCTTTTAAGACGTCTTGTCGGGTTTTCTTGAAGAAAGATTTTGAGCTAGAGGATTTATATAAGATTGCAGGCTGAAGTGGAATTTTCTGTATCGTGTTTTAGCAACTTGTATGACAAAAGGAATGTTAAGGTCAGTGTGTATAGTCAGGTTGGTGACATAAAATGGAGCGTGTACAATAGTTCGAAGTATTTTAGATTGAAGAGATTGAATCCTTTGGAGATTGGAGCGTTTGGTTGAACCGCACAGCTTTATTCCGGGTTTCAAAATAGAAGTATAAATCAGTCTTTTGTTGTCCACTCAAAAAACAAAAAAATAAGAAAAAAGGTTCAAAGAAGTGATACTTCTGGTTCACTCATTTTGTCCAAACCTTAATGTGGCATCCTCTAGTAGCGCCTATAAAAAATAACAAAGTAGTAAAGAACACTTTTTAGTATTGAGGGGACCTCAACACGGATCTTTCTATTAATATCTGAAAATTACATTACCTTCTTAGTAGTGAAAGTAAAAATTCAGGAATTATTTCTATAAACATCTCCGCCTCAGTAATATTTCTAATGGAATGTACTATTTGTTAGATCCTTTACACTGCCGTAATCTGGACTAAAAGCCATAGGGTTTATGCGGCGGTAAGAAGACGAGGTTTGACAAGGTGTTGCGCAACTGTTATGTATCTCTCCTTACATAACCAACTTGATTGTATCTTTTCCTCTGATACTAGTTTCTTGTTTAACTTACTTTAATTTGGTGCATTTAGATACTAATATAATTTCTACACTAATAGTAGATACCTGTTATGAGAATAAAAACAAATGATGTAATTGGATCTATTTTACAACTAATTTACTAGCGCTACTAATGCTAGTTTCCTGAAGTTTAGCATCATAATTTTAATTTTCGTGGTCTTAGTCTGGTTTTATGTACTGTTTTCTTTAAAAACTCCTACGACTCATGATGGACCTCCAATAGGTCTTCTAGATAACAACAGATTTGGATTTATTTCACCCTCTTCGCTGTTTTATCGTACATTAAAAATTTCTTATTTTAGATTACTTAAATTCCTCTTAATTATTCAATTTTATTATTATTTTTATGTAAACAATTGAATGTTTTGTCAATAGGCTATAAATCGCTGCTGAAGGATGACGGCTTTTCAGATCTAACACTGGTCAAAGTTAGACGACTGTTGGGTTTAGGTCTTGCTGAAATGTTGGGCACTGCAGTGTTTGTTGCGTTAGGATGTGGAAATGTAGTAGAACACATTAGCAATTCTTCACCAGCCCACCTTAACACCGTCATCAGCTTTTCTTTTGGCATTGCTACTTCCATTATAGTAAGTAGTCTTGAATCAACTACATTTATATTTTCATATGACTTTAAATGATATGTTATTCATTTAAAATTGGAGCTAAAATGGTATAATTGTTTTACATTTGAAGCATAGAAGCACACTGTCAAACAAAGAAATTGCAAGAAACTATTTTCAATATCTATGACCTTAAGTCGTATATAGGAAGTAAACAATTTCTTCTTATTTTAACTTAAATGAAAATTAGATATGAAAATTTAGGAAAACCTAAAACAAATTCATTTCTGTTCCTTAGATATTCGGACCAATTAGTGGAGCATTGATGAATCCAGCGTTGAATATAGCTGCTGTTATATCAGGCCATATGTCTTTAATCAAATGTCTTTATTTCACGATTTTTCAACTTCTTGGAGGAATACTCGGTGTGCTTACCGTTAAAGTAGGTAACAAAGTGTGAACTTAATTGCTTATCAGTCAGATATATAAATTTGATTATTATTATTATTTTTTATTTATAAAAACAATATCAATTTTACGAGCTTTGGCATTTATGAATGCCTGGAATCTAAAGCAACTGAACGTGCACTACTTAGGTTTTAACAGAATCTAATGGCTAAACTAAATATGTATTTGTTTCAGTTGGTAACTCCAAATATTCCAGATGGTTTTTGTGTGACCATGCCTAATCCAGATGTAGGTGTGGGAAGCGCCTTTGCTGTAGAATTTCTCACTTCAGGAGTTTTATCATTAGGTTTATGCCACGTACTGGACCCAAGGCAGAGCACTCAGACCGGCCTAATTTTTGCCAAGTTTCTTGTCATTGTTACTGCCATAGCTGTACCTGCTGTGAGTAATCAAATGTTTATACATATTATTTAAATTTTTGAAAATTAATGTACACTAATAAAAATCTTTACCACGTTAACCTTATAATTATAGACAGGAGTGATGCCTAGTAAAGGTTGTTACTTTAGATTGTAGAGTTTAATAATAAGTTATTATCCAATCACTATTTAACCAATGTTTTCAACGCCACCTAAAGATAGAGTTTCAGTACAGCAGGACCATTGGAAAAAAATTGTAACAACATTAAAATACGAAAAAAATAGAGATTCATTCATTACATGAGTAGAAGAAAAAAAACAAATGATCTAAAAGTCTGTAGTATGCCAGATTGTGTAGAGAACAGTTTGGTCTTAAGGGACTCAATGCCTATAGTAGATCGCTGACTGTAATGAAGCGCTGATTTACTATGAACGCCTTACAAGAAATTTAATACATTTAGCTATTACCAACAAGAATGGAGCGAAGGTAGTTATAATTTTAAAGTAATAAGAATATATTTCCGATAAATAAATGAATTGGAAACAGTGAGCACCCTGAGAGAAACCCATATTGTTCTGATCCAAAAATAGACGTAAGGTCATGGCTGAGATCAGAGGATTCTGATTGTTTTGATAAAAAAAAAGATGAAGTGATATTGATCTACAAATTTATCATATCTATTATATTTTAAAATTGGAATTACGTTATTAGATCAGAAATCAAGTAAAGTTATATTATGGATTCTGAGCAAAAATTTTGTTAAGAATAACATAATTGGTACTTTATTAATTAGAATATTAAATGTGTTGTTGATATTGATATAAAACCAAAAAAATGACTGCTTACAAATTCACTTATCATACAGATCACCAGATCATATTGTTTAAGAACATAACTTTGTAATGCAACACAACTCTAAAAATGGTTAATAAAATTAGAATTATGTATAATTATATCAGTAGTATAGAGTTGAAGATTATAAAATAGACCAACAATTTATCTAAGATTCTCAATCTCCAATAATATAATCAGTAAGATAAACACAAATAATAAAAATGGAGATAGACAGGACATTTTGTCCGGCTATTAGATGATATCAAGAAGTGTAAGACGTGTATCGTGGGGATAAACGACCAATCACCATGCGACGTTGTTATTCCAAATAGATTAAGTTGGAACAATAAGGAATTTCAAGACTGTTTTAAGAGTCTCCAGTAATGCAGCTTTCCGGGCAACTACATTTCTTGTGAGAGGTAGCCAAATCTCTTCCATCCAATATTTTTGGGAACAGATTGTACGAGGAGACCGTAATCCACCTGTTCGAGGCTGGATAACTTTTTCAGCTCCTCCACCATCTCCAGGTATTCCTAACTTTCACAGCTTTTGAGGAGACCATTTTAGCTCATCGGACCCCACTAGGCAATGTCGAATTTACTACATTAAATAAAATTAATAATATTATTGTGGTAATAATCTTAATGATTAATATTCAAATTATTGGTATATTACTAATGAAATGAATGATCAAATTATTACAAAAATGACTCATTTAATTTTTTCGAGCATTATTTATTGAACAAAAATTACCTGTGGAAAGCTTCCATTAGCTGCGTATAACTTTTATTATTATTATTGTTCATTATTATATCAGTGAATGGAAGATAAATACTGATATAGTTTAATATAATTAAAAGTAAACTAAGTTTTGTTAAATCTCTACTATTTTTAGTTTATTTGACTGAAAAAAAAGCTTGACACTTTAGTTCTTTCTGGAGCCGGTAGATAACGCTCATACTCGGACAATATTTTTATAAATGAAGTAACCAGAACCATAAATTATCCTTTACTTTCCTGAAATTTGATAAATAGATGATATATAACAATTATCGGAATGAATTCTTAACTTGACAAATTATCTCTCATTGCCGTCTAGTTATTTCCTCTCTAATCAACCTGTGAGTAATTTGACCAGATAGTGAAATTTCTATCTTTGACAATAACTTCATTTTCATAAAAGATTTCCTCCCTTCAATAAATTCAATTTCTCTTTCTCTGTAATGAATTAAGCGTTTATATTTAAAGAATACATTTTAATTTTTTACAGAAATTTTTAATTATGTCTGCAAAAATCTGTAATAATAACCAATCCAATGCTCAATCAAATTTCTCACATTTAAATGTCAGAACCTAGAGGGTTAAGAATGATTAATACAAGCAAGTGTATCCAGAGATTTAAACTTGAAATAAATTGTAAAACTTAATAGTGATTTTATCAATAGCATCTTGTAAGCTTTTTGTAAGCAATTTTCTGTACAATCGCTGTATTAAATGAGTAAATTATCACAGAAATGGCTGTATTTAATTTATTTAAGACATAATTTCTTACTAAAACAAAACAATCTTCTGCTTCGAGATGCTGCTCTTACCTTATAAACAATAATATTAATCTCTTATTTCTAATAAAGAAAGTTTAGCTATCATGTGTACTTCTATTCCAGGCAAAATATGGAGGTTGTAGTATGAATCCGGCCAGAAGTTTCGGACCTGCTTTACTCTCTTCCACTTGGGATTTCCATTGGGTAAGGGAATTATTCAATTTACTTTTTATTACTTATCTTCACCTTTATTGCTTATCTTCATTATAAAATATAGTGTTGTGCAGCTGTTTCACAAAAATTACTTTCAATGTTTTAGATATACTGGACAGCCACCTGTTTGGGCGCAATAGTGGCAGCATCCCTTTATAGAGCATTTTTCGAAAGAGAAATCTATGAAGATCCTCCTGCCAATCCAAAGAGAGATGAAGTTCATCCCATATAAAGCATTTCTAAGTTATTTCGCTTTTAGCATTAAACAAAATAAATAAATAAATAAAATACTTGGAACAAAGTCAATAGATTTATAATTAGACAAAAATGGCATTTAGTCATTATCTAGATAGTGATGTCTTCATTTCTGAAGGCATAATTATTTAAATAAAAATTAGTCAATTTTCTGTAGGCAGTACAAATCAAAGATTGTAAATAAAAATGAGATTATTCTTGTAGATAATAATAGGTCGTTACGAGATTTCAGATAACCAGAGGTTTTCTTTAGCGATAAAAAAACCAGGAATGTCTTCTAAATTATTATATCCTTTAGAAAAAGAAGGGAAACATTTAGAAAAGCAGATGCAAACTGGAGTAAACATTTTAGGGGTTCATGAGCTTTATTGGGAATAATACATTCTCCTTTTTCTTTAAATGAAAACTCGAGTTTGTGTTTCCTTCAGCCTTAAATCTTAAGAATAATTGGTTTCAATATAAAAATTATTGGACAGCAGTCAATGATTACGGATTATAAAATATATTAGCCCAACATTAACTGACACTCAGAAATCTCTAATTCTTCTCTATCTTATTATCTGATCAAAATGATGTCACTACTTTTCGGATATCGGAAAGTGTATTATATTCTATTTTTAATTTACTAATTGCATTTCTGATAGCTAAATAGCTTTGTAACAAATCTGTTGGAAAACAAGCAATCAAGTTGCAAGCTTATGAATCCCTATTAAACAATTTCTGGAAAATGGTTACCTTAATTTTTTTTAAGAAAATTTGCGTTCAATTAAAAATTAATAATATAAAGTTTATATATATATTGTTATGACATAAATATATTGTACTTTGTTATTTTCATTTGATACATGTGAACTTCAACAATATCATTTGAAATCATAGTTCACATTCCATTTATTTATCTATCGTACTTTCTACTGAACATTTTTAAGAAAAATATTAATGTCTATACAAAAATCATTGGCCAGCCCTCTAATATTTCAAAGAAAATGATATTAAAGAAATAATACTCGTTTAGTTAATACGAGAACTTCAATACTGCTTGGAAACAAAGTGAAGATTTTCCATTCCGTATATAGAAGATTGTCTTTATTTTATTAACAGTACTAAGATAATAGAATGTCTAGGGAATGTAAAGCTTAGTGTATTCTGAATCTGTTCTTGACTTTGTCAACTTTAGTAATATGAGCTCTTAAGTTCCTTCTAGGATTTGTGTACCAAATATCATTAATTGTAGGGATGGAAGAAAACTCTAATTTTAAATTAGTTTGTATTTTTTTTATAAATAAGTATGGGTTAAGAGAATGTATATAGAAGTTATTTTTATTTGTACGTTAGTCTCTCTAAATTCAATTAGGTTTCTTATAAATGTATATAAATATCAAACCATGTGATCAATAAAAGCTTCTGTTAACATTTTTATTGTAAAATTGGAGTTGCTTTTTATTTAGTTTTCCTGGAATTTCTCGCTGCCTTTACCTTCCCTTTGGTTAAATCTGATGAAAAAAATATGATTAAATTCGATAATTCATAAAAAAAAATTAACTTAGAAAAACAACTATTGGTATGTTTAAAAATGTGCATGCTTACTTAAGGTCAGAGTTTCTGAATATCGACTGTTACATATATTTGCACAGAATACTAAAGCCAGGAGTTGAAGATGATTCAGTGCATCCATTTTTAGAGTTTTTTTTTTTTTTTTTTTTTTTTTTTTTTTTTTTTTTTTTTTTTTTTTTTTTTTTTATAGGTGTTTTCCTCAAGTATGAGGGTCCCTCAGACCAAATGCTTTTGTGTCTTACAAACTGTTATTAATATAAACTAAATGAACAACAACAATACTATCAATATATAAAAACAAACCTACTGAACGCCATCTCTAATAAATTAAATAAATATTACAAATAAATTTTAAAAAAAACAAAAAATTGTAAAAACAAGGATCATCCATCCAACAAAAAACCAACTATACCGGACCAATCATTGATCAATAGCGCGTCTCCATTGGTCCCTATTAATTGCATCCTCCTCGCAGAGTCCCTTATCAATCATCATCTCTTCCACACCATTCCTCCAGTTATTTCTGGGTCTACCCCTTTTCCGGCGGCCTGGAGGGTTCCATTCTAGGACTGCTTTGGGTACCCTGCTCTCTGACATTCTTTTCAGATGGCCGAACCAAGCAAGTTTCCTTTAGAGTTTTAGAGTTAAGAAATGATTAAATATCGTTATTGTGGATTTTTACAAGCAAGCAAACCTTTAATATTTCTTCTACAAGCAACTGACCTTCAACAGTGGCATAGAGCATTTTTAGTTTTTATGACTGCATTAAAAATCCAATGGAAATAACATAGCTTGACGCCCTACTATCTTCCATCTTCCTACACTCTCAAATGATCTTTCTAATCTTAATGCAAATCACCTCTGTACGAAATCTCTATTAAGGTTATCCCTAAGTACTTCTCATCTTCACTTGATCTCCCAAAATAATTTGACAATTTCAAGCAATTCAGTTTTCTGGTGAATAGCATCAGTGAACTCATGACCTGTTATTTTCATGGACAAAAAAAAATATTTCTATTATCGGGGCTAAACTCAATACTATAAAAAAAAAAAACGGAATGTGCACTCACAGCTTTAAGTAGATTGTAGAGATTGTAGATTATAAAGCGTGTGACTATAAGCCGAATCCATTGCGTTTTAAAGACCTCTTGTGACTTCCTAAAGTATCAGTGATTTTACTTTGAGTTTAGGCTTCAGCAGAGTACGTAGTATACTGGTATTTTTCGAGAGCGTTTGTGATTGCGAGATATTGCCTATGGATACGCTAATCCCGACCAGAGTATTGGTTGTGTTGTACTCTCTAATTTCTCTGGAAAAATGACTGGGACATTTTCTTCTGTAGGGGGATAAAATCAGAAAATGATTTGTTTACATGATTTAATGATTGTTTTAACGCAAATGAGGAGTATTGCCAGTTATTTTAGTAACCTATGACTAGTAATTTTTGTTGGATTGCTGTAACACGTCTGGTGAACTTAACAGTCCAATGAATCCAGATGTCTGTCAAAAATTGAATACTTATTATTACAACTTCTAATTAATGTTATTATTAATCGCCTACAGGGAGGGACTAAGCCTGTTGCACTTAAAGTCCCTCTGGGCCCATGCATACACTTCTGACGGCATCTATAGAATCGGATGCTAGCGAACGGTACCAGAAAACTTGCAGAAAAATTCGGTGTGCCCCATTCAAACATAAACATCTACCCGCAAGAAACCGGCATGGATCGCAAAACTGCCGAAGCATTCCTAATTTATGCTTCAGGATTAGCTGCAAGTTTAAACATGAAGTCTATAAAACACTTCACATGTCAGGATAGCAAGTAATTTTCCTTTCGTTATGTAAAGAAGACAATACAGGGCTGTGAACGTCAAGACAATCAATTTTGAATTCCTCACTTAAAATAACTGGTACCTCCTACAACTTCTATAAGTAGGTACAAAATTTAAATGAAAATAAATTTACCAAATTTATAAATATGGTAGAGGTAAAAGCGGGAGCTATAACTGCCATTATCGAATTATTGAACACAGATAACTTTAGGTTATAGGAAATAATTACAAGATTAAGTTAAAAGGGACCAAAACAGGCCAGTTTTGTAAAGTGTGGTTCAACAACGTACAGACTTTTGTTACACATCAGTTAAAGTAATAACACAAATACGAATTTAAACGAATAGCAAAAATAAAACCAAAATAAAATGACTGACTCTTTATCAAATTATCATTTAATGAGAGATAACATTGTCATACAAAATAAATTAGCATTTTACTGGTGTGCAGCTTCTTCCAAACACTCTCAAATAAAAATAAAAATAAAAAAACATATCCAGCATGGAATATTCTGGCAAGTTATTTGACGATGAATGCATGTAAGTAAATTTAATTATATTGTTGAAAATATCTATCGAATTGATATAAAAGAGAGCTTTTACGGTTAATCAGTTTTAAATTAATTTTGATTCTACATTTGCTCGTACGCAAGAAATTGCGATATTCCAACATTCTCAATTTACTTCCAGTGGCTTTAAAGGAATTCACATGTTTTTAGAATAAGTTTTTTTCTTTACAAAGAAGTTCTAAGTTTATAAACAAAATTGTGGAGCTAATGAAAAAAAATAAAGTAACTTCTCATGTTGTAGCTGAGAGTTATTTATTCTAACCTAGGATTTAACTAATTAGCCTGGAAGCGAATAGTTTAACGCCAAATATTTCATCTTAACTTCCAGTTATCTAGTTACTGATAGCAACAAGAATAGTTCTTCAGTAGAATCTAACTGCTTCCACAGTTATACACCCGTCTATACTTCCAACTAAAAAAATTAGGAAGTGACAATGAATACTTTAAGAAGATTTTGAACTCAAAAAATTTAATTTTTGTGAGGAGATTAAATAGAACTTCCCACTATCCTTTCTATCTGCTGGGCAGCTAAATACATAACCGTATTGAACAGATTCAATTTAAATGGGTAAAAAGTGTTGGCTATAAATTAGGGTTTGCAATTGTTCAGGCGATGATATCATCGTTCATCTTCTTGCTTTGAACCTGTGAAAGTAAAAAGCAGGAATCCGGTTGAGATATCATCACGATTAAATATTAAAGTTAACGATTTCATTGATTGATTGTTCACTTCTACCCAATCCATTTCCACTTTTCTCTTGTACCAACCCGTTGTAAACATAATTTTTCTAGACTTGTTCATTCTAGTGATTACTCCTAACATTCTCCCTTGCCACACATGCACAGACACGCTAATCTTCAATCTAAAAATATCCATTTTTTTAACAATTCTCTCGACCAAATAAATTACTCCACTGGGTATATTTCATAATTAATACTTATATAAATTGTTCTTTCCTTCTTTCTCGAACCGTTCTGTGAATATGATAAATTTTTGTTCATTCAAGGCATTTATTGTTTAAAAGTGCAGTAGCCAGATTGATAAGTAAATAAATTAATTAATAAAGATTTGTTTTCAAAAGAAATACACGCTCTTCTACAAAAAAATTAAAATTTTTTTAATCTCGTTTGGAATCGCGTTAGTAAAGTAAAAATCAATGATTGCATCAGTATCACTGATAAATAAAACAAAACATATTTTCTTGCTGTAATTAAAAATTTGTAAGTAGCTGTGATAAAACCAATTCATGAAATTAATTTAAAGAAACGAAGTTTGTCCTCAATGTTTTGTCCCTTATCAATGTCTCCTGGTAATTAATTTTTTGTTATTGATTCACAAATATCTGTTGATGTAATTACTTCAATCTTTAAATAATCTATCGAATAATCTAACTGCAATCTATCGAGATATTGCACATTTTGGTCTTAGGCTGAAAAGAGCTACTAAAGAAAAAATGCAGTATATTTTTCATTGAGAATTAAATGTTTAAAAGCTACGTATACCAATTCAGCTGAAACCAATAGTTACGTACAACAAAAGGAAGGTTTATAAAGTTCATTGGTTTGGTATTAATGACATTTCTTAGGGTGCAAGATGGACGCTTTTATTTGCTACCTTACAAAGCAACTATTTTCGAATACTACCAAGTCTGCTACGTCAACATGTTTGAAAAAGTCGTGAAAAGAGGCTCGAGTTGCAAAAGAAAAAAAAAAAAAAAATCTTCCGCAGTACACTGTACCATTAAAACTTGATGTGCATTGAATAGATTTGGCACCCTCCGATTCCCACTCATTTCCAATTGAAATTTTGAACGAAGTTGAGTCAAGTAAAGCGGTCATGGCAGAATAAGTCCAGAACGCAGACCACATGACTTCTTATACACATTACATCGTTCATATAGATGTATATTAACTATTTCGTTAAAAATGTTTCTAGAAAAATTCGTTTTAGACAGTTTTCGATGGAAGTAAGCATTTCTAAAAGGTTACACTTCCGTATAATCTATGCAAAAAAAAATGTATAATGTATAACGGATGTATAATTTGGGTAAGAATGAAATATTACTCAAATGTTCGACGTTTGGGAGTTAGATCCTTGAGAAAAGTAGTAAGAGAAATCGTGTGAGTGTGACTATTGGATTATTAAACAGAGAGATTCACTGGCATATCGAGAATTTTCATCTTACCTTTGAATAATGGACCATGATCCATATTTCGTATTCTTCTCGAAAGACTCATAAATTTCTATTATAACGCGAAATTTCTTAGCGCGTATGAAATTGTGTTTTATTCTTAATTTATACATTAATATTTATATTGATTTTATTATTTATTTCAATCCGTGTAATTATTGCGGATAAAAGTAGTAATAAATTCTCTTTGATGGTAAACAATGACTAGCTGAGAGCAAAGTATCTTCTAACAGTAAATTGCAAGAAAACAGAAAATTAAAAAAATATTCTTAGAATCTTATTCTTCAGAGGACCTCAAAACATTTATTTCCTGTTTTAAAATTTCCATTACAATACAGAATTCACAGTTACACTACATCCACTTTTCATAAAAGAAATTAACAAATCAATAGCAAATCAGTCGCATTGTATTACACTTAATGGCAGAATGGTTTCTTAACATTTTCCTTAAAGTAATTAGTGATGTAATTCTGGTAAATACGCAAAAGTTACGACAGTTCAATTTTCCTCATCAGTGTGCTAGTAGATAGCTAATAACCAGTAATTCAGCCTTGTCCACGTCCAGGTAAACGATATTTTCATTTTTAAAATACTACGAACTTAAATGTTATTTGCTTTTATAAACTTTTGCCATTCACTTTATAAAATTATATTTTCTTAATGCTGTATAAGTGGAAGCAAAAATATCATCAAGATTTTTAAAGACTGATTTTTTAGATTGATTTATTAATTCAATACATAATCAGTTTTCTACTTCTCAGCAACCTATTACAACTTATTGCCCAGTGATAGATTATCACTTGCTTCTAAATTGCCATTTAGTAGAAAATATGATCCCTATCAGTGATATAAAAATAACGAGGAATAAATGAGCTGCGAAATTTTGAAATAGATCATGGCACGACTCTAAGCTATCATGGGTAAATTATTCTTTGGAATTTCAAAAAATGTAGGGTAGTTATTAGTTCATTTTTATTTTATTTTTTTGACATTAATCAATTTTTTTAAAATTGTAAGTAAAGAGCATGTAGTCATTAGAGTGGGTTCTAAATGCATTCAGTTGCTAATAATCATGCAACATGGTTTAGCTTAATACAATTTTTCTTGTTTTTGAAGAAGATTCATCATGTTTTTTTCTTTTTAACTACCACAATAATAATGCAAATAGGATGTTGGACGCAAGATAATCCGGTATTATCTATTATCTTGTCCAGGGACTTCGGGACCTTGGATATTCTAGGTCGTACTTCCATTAAATGAATAAGGAGATTCGCCAAATTGCCAGTACTTCCTAGGTGAACTGTATGTTGCAGTTCACACACTCTTCATGTTTCTGTGTCGATCTTTAGGGTGAGAGACAGGGAGTGACTGATGGGGATGGGAACTCTAGATACCTGTAACCATATCCGCCCGGAAAATTTTCCGGAATAGGAAAGTAACCTTGATCAAGCCAGGGAGAAGAGAGAGGGCGTAGTAAGGAACTACCCAGAAATAATGCGATAAATAGGCAGTGTTCAGTAGATAATAGGGTGTTTAGTTGTCTATTCAAAGAGGAAGATCCATAATATAGTTGGTTTCTTAACATTTACCGCCTGCGAGCATTAATGCATTTTACCTTATCCACCAAAAATAGTAAATAAATAAAATAAGTATCAATATGGTTAATAAAGCTCGTCTTGCTGTGCCAAACTCTCCGAATGATGAAATGGAAGTTTGCAAATTGAAGCCATGTTTAATCAATATTAATATTTATGTATATTATTTATTTTAATCAGTGCAACATAGCGGAAACAAGTATTAATAAGAGCAAAGTATTTTTTTACAATTTCTCAGTAAATGTTTACAAGTATTGCCAAATTATTACAAATGTTCTTTTTTAATTAAAAGATAATATACAAGTACATTACATAATATTTATAAATTATTGAGTGCCTCAAATATGTCAATTGTATGTAAAATGTATGTTTTACATAAAGTATTCATTCATTTTTTACTTCTTAATCATTGTTTTGACTTAGTAATATTGCTCATGACACTATTCCAATGCCAGCGGCAACTAGGAACAGACGAATGAGTAGCATCTGTAAGACCAGGTGAGTAAGTTTTTATTATTTTCTCTTATTTATTTTTATTTTTTTGGGCTTAAGAAAGTGTTGTTTAGAGGATAATAAGAAATGCTTATTAGGTGATCAAGGAAATGTTGGTAAAACTTTTTGAGTCAGCGTCAAATAATACAGTATTTAACCATTAGCTTATCACAAAGAAAATAATGTATTCTTAAAAACTTGTCTCAAGTGCTCGTTGACAACAAAAAAAAAAGTATTAAGTTACGGTTAAATTTTGAAACTTCACAATCAAAATATTACAAGTTTTTAAATGTTCAAATTCACTTGAGTTATTCAAAAATAAACATTTTCAAATCTCTTTAATTTATAATTTGCGTAAGAAAATCTGTGCAACCGAACGAATATTGCACTAATCTTACAATACATAAAAACTGTGTGACATTACAGATCTTCCTTAACAAAATTAAAATCAATATTATTTTGAGAAGTTCTAAAAAATTATGATAGATAGACCTATCTCATTCAAGACAAATATAACCCTAAGGGCCCGCCTTAAAATTAACAGAAACTGGAAAATGTCCTATGACAGTCGCACTTCCGAGTATTCTAAATTAAAATATTGTTTCACCCACTTTCCAAAAAAACACAGAAAAGTGAATAATCAACTATCTATGTCCTTTAATTGCCTGGTGAAGTAGCTTACTCTTGAATGCACTTCTTTCAAAACATTACAATAAGCTTTACCTGTCCCACCTGCCTTCTTTTTCATTTCTTCATGCCTATTCGTGTTCCTCACTATTTTCAACTTTTAACAGCATTTTCTCCAGGCTGTAACCCAGCTTCAGAATTCAACGCCACTTAGCTCTTGCTTGCCGCTTATCCGTAATAAGTGCATTGATTGATAAAGAGTCAATCAATAAAAGATTGACTTTTTATTGATTATTAAGTTGATTGACAAATAAAGGGCATTTATTGTTCGAGTTCGTTGTTGGTTGTCTTAATTATACTCGACTTCACTCAATACAGGTTCTGTACTTAAGGGAAAATTCCACACAGAAAAGCTTAAATAAGGCTATACCACTTAAATAAAAAGAAGATAATGACAAGTGACATTAACTTTCAATAAACTAACTCACCAACTTAGAACCGAAACTTGTTTTTCAAGTTGGCCTAACTTCATTCGATACGCAAAATATTCTAAGTAACCTGCATTTAACATATCAAATGTCTAGTTTTTTGGTTTTATTTACTCTCTCCTGCTAACTTAGCTTACAAATGACTTATTTAAATTCTTCGGAACTACTCACTAATACAGTTCCACTTAGCAATGTCAATATGATAATGTTAAAATTACATTAATTTTAGGATTATCTAATAATACAATACTCAACCATGGTGTTATAAGAGGCGCAATTAGCCAAGTAATTTATTCAACCAATCGAAGATGTGCTTATATAAAACATTTAATATTGATCCCTTTTAGAATAATTTAAAGATGAACTCTTCCAAATCTGCACTATCACAGACTACTCAAGACAAATTCTCTGGACTGTTATAAAGGAATCTTTTCTCATAAAACCACTCCATCACCTCTATAATCGTGGGGACAGCTCTTGGGCTTCAACTGGCGAAGACAAAGCCTCATTGTTCGCCTATCAAGTTTTCTGTTTTCACCATCAAAATATGATCAACATTTCAAATCACGAATCCTTACAATAAGATTTCGGCATATCTCTTTCTCATTCCTTAAAACCAAAACATTTTAACCTTCTAACTTTCTATTCATTGTTAAATATCTTTCTCTTAAGATAGCACAGGGTTCTATCGTTAAAACTTCACAAATTCTCCACCATATCCATATCCACCAAGTCCTCTTAACTACAATCTATAATTCGGGTAAGAACAACTTACTTCCCGATATTTGGAAATTCTCCTAAATTTATCCCACTCTACAATTATCAAACAAATGCATTTTTCTTCTTTTTACTATCTATTAAGTTTTCTACCAACTCTTGGCACAATTCTTGAGAAACTTATTTTTAAATAAATTCTTTCTATAATCGAATCTTCAAATTTTAATCCAGACCATCAGTTTGGGTTTAGGGGATAACACTCTACGGTGACCAATGCCAAGTGTAGTGGTTACAAACTCTCCTCCCTTGGGAAGGAGTGTTGCTTTGGAGTCTTACTTGACGTGAAGCAAGCCTTCAATGGGGTGTGGTAACTGGAATAGCTCTGGAAACTCAAGGGGATTCTTCCAAACACATAGTTTCTTATCTTGAAACCCTTTTTGTATGACTGCCACTCACAAGTTCAAATCTATTCAGCGATAAAGCCTACGCTAGCACTCCGCAAGGAAGCATCTTAGAACGTATCCTCTATGGAATGACTTACCAAAGCATCCAGAAACTGACCTTGCAGATAACACTGTTACACTTTCTCCACACGTTGATCCAGATGAACACAGAAACCTCCAAACCCAACTCTTTTCTTTTGAGGAATAGTTCAAAAAATGAAAAATTATTTTAAACGAAACCAAATCTCAAAACATTATGCACATTGATTAGAAATTACATTCCCAAAAATGGTTTCGTATGTATTTCGAACAAGAAATTGACAATATTATACTTACAAATCTCTGCTAAAGTAAATTTTACTGGGAGTTCCCCTACAACCCGTTAAAAAGGAGTGGCATCTCCTAACCTATATTCTCATGACCTATATTTTATGACCTCGATAAAATGTGTCCTTGTTTGGAGAGGTTCTTACCAAGTTTTTCTGATATAAAATTGAAATATCACCCACGCTAAAGCCTATCAAGAAAAAATAACCAGACTACGCTATTGTTTTCAAATGTGCTCATTCGAATTGAAATAGCATGATGAATGTGGGAAGAAGACCCACAACTTTTTTCTGCATGGTTAATCCTGGGCGTGTACAATATATTTTCTGTTTTTACAAACATGATATTCGATTAAAACCATTCTAATTAAAAATTGAATTCGTTCATATATCTTGAAACCCAGAACCTTCTCACTTCACTTAAATAAAAAAAATAATGAAAATTATTTGAAGAGATGAATTTTTCGAATACGAATCTCGTGCAAAAATCCTATAATAAAAAGAGGCGTAATTCTGATTATTTAAAGAGTAAATCCAGAAATTAGGTTATGGTAATTAATCTAATCGCAAGGGTAATACCTGCCAGCCAGATGTAGTCTGAATATTTGCGCAATGTAACACAGACAATGGCTCTGTGTGGAAGTCAAGAACCGATTTTTATGTAAGATTATCTTATTCTTTATTATGTATTTTAATTTTTAAATATTATATCTTTATATTATAAGATGTTTTAGTGAATAATAATCCAAATTTCCAAATGAATAAAAGAATTCTAAGTTTCAGTTGATCCGTGTAATTTTGTATTTTATTTCATTAAAAAATGTGTGCTTTTTTTGATCTTATCCTTTTTGTGAAAGAATTCGTTTCATAATTTATACATTTACTGTAAATGGAAATACCCGCTTTTAACTTTAAGGTAGGATAACAAAAATGCGTGACTGGTCTACTGTAATTATGTGAGTATGAGTTTCAGAGTGAAATAAATATCTAAAATAGAAAAAAAAAGGCGATAATTGAATCTAAAACGAAATTTTCGGATAAATTTAAAATATGGCTTTAGACATTTTTTTTAAAGTTTTCATTAAAATGATGCTTAAGGAAATTTATAAATCTTACAAATAATAAAAAGACATTTTTTTTATTGCTACATTCTCATGGGTCAAAATAATTTTTTTTTATTTTAACAACGGGCTTAAATCTTACAAGTATTTAAAACTTTATAAAACCATAAAACTCTCTAAAATGATACTTTAGAAAAAAAGCGTTTCTCAGATTTTGGGTAGCGTACAATTTTTAAAACACAGGTATCTTGCATGACTTTTGTACAAATATTATTTAATAAATTCAAACATATTGACATTGAACTATACAAAGTTACGTTAAAATGGGCTGTTATTTTAAATTTCTCATATATACCTTATGTAATAATCTGAATAATGTATTGTTATAATTTTTAGTAGCATTTTGTACGAAAATGATGTATTACTTGAAAATAAAAAAAATCAGCATTTAAGAAATAGCGGTTCAAGTTTTAATTAAAAACATATGGTAAAGTAATATTTCCTTATGCTATAGATTCAACGAAGTTGAGAGAAGATCGTACGGTTTGCATTTCCGTTCTTCTATACCTTGACATTGGATTTGGCAGAAAAAAGGCTTTCTTTAAACCTTCTTTTCGAGTAACTTTCTTTTTTTGGAAAAAATTGATTTCTGGGGAGTTCAATGAGAGCAACTAAACTACGTAATCTATGATAGTTTAGGAATCATCGAGAGGCACTTTGCTAAAATTCCTCAAATAAAACTGGTGAGGTAAAAATTTATAAAAAAAAACCGTTGAAATGGTTTTGAAAATCTTGAACATACTTTTCATTTGAACAAATGCCCTTAAAACCATTGTGATAGACCAATTAATAGAGTTTTACTTTCTCTGATCCTGTAATAAGCGGAACTATTTCGATCGTGCTGATTTTCGACTTTAAATTTTTAGCAAAAGTAGATGATTTAGAGACTTCTGGTGTAATTTCCCTAGTTTTCCTAGTTATGGTTTGCATCTGATTAAAATAAGCTGACTAAAAAAGCCACTTTAATCAACTAATTTTTCAGTTTCTTGGAATAAACTTCCGTGCTTATCTACAAATTTTGTAGGTACCTCACAACATGTAGGTCTATAACTGATATTTGAAACACTGTTACAAAACATATCATTGAAACAGGATTATTAGGGCGAGATGGAGTGAAGCTTTATTATTAAAGTTCCGCTTCAGTATATTGTACGGTACTACCATCTGTGCATCGAACGCTTGGTCAAACCTCCGATTTGTAAGAATAGCTTTTGAGAAGTGCAACTTATAGAACAGCTTTTTTCACTTTTCATTTATTTCCTGGACGTTTTTTTTTTTTTTCATATCCCAGACAGTTTTGAATTTTCATCCATCATTAGAGGTCCGATCAATTTGACTTTTGATGTTTGACTATGTTGTCACGTCACAATAAACTTGCTGACTCCTTTTTCACTCTTTATTAGAATTTGGAACCTGACATATGACAGGTCTATCATTTTTGTTTTACGTTGATGATAGTGGATACTAAGGGAAAAGCGCTTCCTACAACAGCATAATTTTATAATGGAGCGCAAATATAATATTGGATACAGCCATAATTTTAGTTTCATTAAATAATGGTAAGAGAAAGCCAAGTGATTGTAAATGCTGCTACATATTCGGGGATATTTCCAAACTTGTTGCTAACGCAAAACTGGAACAGAATTGTATAAATATGCTGTGAGTAAATATTTATATGCGTAAGTGTTTGAGTCGAAATGGAGAAGAAAGAGAGAACAGGTATTTGGAGAGCTCTGAGAAACGGTGACTCCTTCAAGTTGCAGGTTCCTACTCTGTCCAGGTTCTTATAATTTGTTTTGAGGAGGTTAGATAACACTAAGTAGGAACTGGAATAGTCACGGAAGGCCAACATTCCTCTCACCGAGCTTAGCACCAGTTCGTCGTATGCTAATGTTATGCGCGTCGCCATACACATAAATACAATACAGTGATATTCATTCACGCGTTGCATGTAGTCCATCTAGTTTAATAAATAAATGAAACCAATAAAAATAATATTAATAACTAATACAATAAAGAATAATAGTGTGGCGACTCCTTAAATCGTTCCGACTTTCAAACAAGATACACAATTTGCCAGTGTACAACATTTAATAAAAGCACTAAAGGTGCCGCGCCGCTTTATACCGCTTCGATTGAAAATGGTAGGTTTTTAAAATTTATATAATGTAATTAATAAGAAAAGAAAGTCCACTTTTCACTTAGAATTTCACAAGAGATTTAGAGACAATTTTATATATATTTAACACCTTAACATAAAAAAGGTGTATCTATTTAGATAATACTTTTAAACTTTTTCTCGCAAATACATAAACAAATGTTTACCGATCCAAACCCTCCAGGTTTTTTCTTTTTAAGCAGAGCACGAATGTCCACTAATGTTTCTAGGTTAAAACTATTTCTAGGCGTGTACCAGGCTCAAGATCTGCACGCGCTGTTTGGCTGGATAACTAGCAAATAGGCAAAATCTCTTATGAAATGGTCAAAAAATTCTTACAAATTTTTGTAGTAGTCAGGACTCTCGCTATCTATCCATAATAATTCACCCTGTGTGAATCTAGATGAAAACTTGTTTTTCAAGTTGGCCTAACTTCATTTGATACGCAAAATATTTTAAGTAACCTGCATTTAACATACCAAATGTCTAGTTTTTTGTTTTATTTACTCTCTCCTGCTAACTTAGCTTACAAATGACGGTACTTTTCCGTTAGCCGGGCGCAAGCGAAAAACAGTTTTGGGAAAAGAGGTTTTCTCTACAATTCATTAATATTTGTTTATAGTTGAACTTGTTTTGCTTACTATTAATTAATATTTGTTTATAGTTGAACGTTTTCGACTTTTATTCCGTTGACTTGGCTCGGTTTGGTTCACAATTAGCGACATTTGCGCCCGGCTAACGGAAAAGTACCCAAATGTCTAGTTTTTTTGTTTTATTTACTCTCTCCTGCTAACTTAGCTTACAAATGACTTATTCAAATTCTTCGGAACTACTCACTAATACGGTTTCACTTAGCAATGTCAATATATATGATAATGTTAAAATTACATTAATTTTAAGATTATCTAATAATACAATACTCAACAATGGTGTTCTAAGAGGCGCTATTTGCCAAGTAATTTATTCAACCAATGGAAGGTGCACTTACATTAAGCATTTAATATTGACCCCTTTTAGAAATTAATAGTTTTTACAGTCTTGTTATTTGAATTTTATATCTTATATTAAAAATACATTTACAATAAATATCCATTTGCTATTTTTGTTTTTGTTTTTTATCTGCGAATTGTCATATCTTTATTTTTTAAAGGTCATTTTTTAGCGCAGTTTATGACAAACCACTTGAGTTATGTAATGAAATTTAAGCCTGGTTTATGCCAAGTTACTTTATTGATTTTTAATTTCTTAATTATTTACCTTTCTCTAGTTTATAAAGAGCAAAATATTATTTCATTTAAAACTGGATCAATAACATAAAATTGAAATTTAAAATAGTACAATCAGGTGGGAAGTCCTTTTTAACATTATTTACTCATTCTCACAAAACAAAGATAACATAATAGCTTGTCAAAAGTGTTAATTATAATCACATTTTTTGAATATCCTAAAGTAAACACGACCTTAAAGAAAAAAAAAACTAGTGATAATAAAATACTGACTCTATGCTTAATATCTTTACTTGCCCCTACTGCTAGGATGAAATATAATTTTCATTTTATAACAAAATCAATTTTATAGCTTACTGAGCAGGAATAGCATGTAGTGTAAAGCCTATTACGACCAAGTACTGATCAGGTGTCATGATATACCTAACTTGGTATGCTACAATCTCTTTTATACTGTCCAATCTTGTAATGAAAGAATCGAACTCGGTACCACAATACATCTAAACTTTGCGATAGGAAACGCGAGCTTTTACAGATACGATTATAATACAGGCATGAATCTCAAACTTGATATAACTTGCAGGAGTCGCCAGGGTTAGAACTAAGTTTTTTTAAACAAATAATTCAATTCAAAGTGCACCATCCCAAATTCTAATTACCTTTTCATTATTTTGGATATTTCATAGCAGCGAATTCAATTCTTTTTTTTTTATGAGAAAACTAATATTTAATTTTGTTTAAATAAAACATTTTCATCTACAATGATTTTTATGATTGTTCCTGGGCGTCCTGCGCAGTTGGGCTCCCTGCAACTCACTTCAATAAACGAGATATTGTACTTCAATATAGAGAATATTAGCACCTTGAAAACTGAGACTAATTACAACAGATGTTTGTTTTTAGTCCAAGTTACTTAGTTTTGTAACTTTATTTCCTTCCTATATAAACGTTTTTGCAATACTGTTGGAATGGTACCATTCTATTTAATCGCTTTTAATGTTTTTACTGAATACTTCTATAATCTTATACGTTGGCATAGGGTGAGAGGACGCCCTAAAGCTAGGCATCTACCAACTTGTAAAAAGAATAAATAAAACTAAACATGAAAAAAGATAAATAGAAATGAAAGTAATGAACATAAAATTTATTCGCATTATTGGAAGGAAAACATTTTAATTGAGTAGGAGTGAAACGGGCCAGTAAAGGAGAGAATCACATTTCCTAGTCCAATTGTCGGTGGCCGACCAGTGTTTACATAAAATGTAAATAAAAGAAAGAAGTTATACATTCATAAATATAAATACGACTTCATTGAATTAAAGAAATACAAAATGGAACATCCCTTATGTGCGTTCACAGATAGCTAGGTTGTCCTCCAATTTCCACAGATTGTGCCCTTGTTAAAGTAATGTGACATGTGATGAGCTTGTTTGTTATTAGACAACTTATCTAATCGTGCCTTAATTGAAGATAATGCCGCAAAAATTGAAATGGTTCTGCACTATTTCGTTATATTCGAACCATAAAGAGGCAAGCGAAGATGTGATTTTAAATTTCTTTTTTTAATTTTTGATTGCTAGTCAGATCAATCAGTTTATTCCTTACATTTATTGATATCTCATCGTTCCATGTCAAAAATTGTTTTAGGACCCTCATCTGCTCGAAAATAGTTATCAAATCTCTCTAATACATTGTCCCGTGGTAACTGACTTAAGGTTACGAAGATAATTAAAATTTATAATATCTCCTTTCCTTCGTGAATAATATCAGCCAAATTGTTGTTATTGCTTCTGTTATGCCTTACCAGAAAAACAAACAAAAGTGACCTTGTACACTGTACTAAGAGACTGTTTTTCGCAGGATCGGTGAGACCAAGGATATGTCAAATGTGGAGATTGAATCCAGTCTGAAGATAGAAGATAATCACTTGAGTCATCGACGTTAGTATGAACACAATTTAATAAAAACTTATTGACAATAATAGCTGTAAGCAACAAAAATGGTTTTATTTTCCAACAGTCAGCCCTTCCTCTATTGCATATTGCGGCAGCAAAAATCTGTTCGTTAGTGCCTTAAAATGAAAGAAACAATTCCATCCTTGATTGTCTCCTCAACCGGATTTTACTGTAAATTCGGTACAGGAGCTTCGAAAGTTTTTCCCAGCAATTAAAAACGAACACTAAAATATGTACCTTTTTAAAGGCCTATGAACTCGAGATATTTTCAGCATTTTTGAATGTTAATATAACAATTTACCATTATAGAAATGTCTTAAAATCTGTAATAAGTAAATATTTAAGTTTGACATCCGTCTTCAATAAAAAAAACTTCATTTTGTGTCAAAGAATTGTGTTGAAAGGGTAAGTCATTGTGTTGTAATTATGTCTGTATTTAATCAATCCTTATATGTTTGTACTAACCATGAGCAAAGAGGCAGTTGGTAACCATTGATATCTACAACTTTGAATTAGTAAAAGAGTTTACTCATCTTAGCATTCAGAAAACTTCTTACTCGTTGTTGTCTGTGGTCCTTAATACGAAGCCTGCAACCCCTCGTATATTTTCATTCCAAACTTTTCGGTTGTTCGCTTTTTGTCGTCCTGCTTGTCAAATTCTTCTTCTACATCATTCAACCATCTTAACAGATAATGATCTCGTCTTCTTGCACCTCCTGGCCTTCTTTGGTATCCTCTTTTGCAACAATTGTTTGACGTTTCCAAGTCATTTAACTTTCTTCATTCTCAGTTCACAATTTAAGGCCATGCATCTAGACAAAATAAATCACGTAAGCCTGATTGTCAAAAAATTCCACTTTAAAAATGAGGGGGAAATCAAGAAAATTAGAAACCTTATTATCTTTATTCGTTGCTTAAAGCGAAAGTGCATACAAATGAGAGCATCATACTTGGTCCTTAGCACCAAACTTATGTTAGGAGGGTCACAAAACATGTGATCAACCCGAACTACCAATTCCACCCTTCAAAATAAATAAAATAAAGTCTAACGTTGTCCCCAATAATCGGAGTATACATTTATAAATAAATATAATAATAGAGTCCATTCATTGAAACTTATTTCATTTGTAGGAGAAATTAAGTAAAAACAAGACTGGTTGTCTAGACATAGTTATGTAATGTTAACCTTAGTCCGATACTGTCTAGATAAATCTCTTTAAAAGCTTTTGAAAAAAGATAACTAAGTTCATTCAAATCACATAAATGTATAAATCATGCAGAAATATGATATATGTTCGTTATATTTATGTAAGCATAACAATTGGAAAACTAAAATGAATAAAAGATGGTTAATTTCCTTTATTGGAATCTATTTTCACTGTTATACAACTTACGGATTTTTTTTATTAGGAATTAAATTACTTTAGCCGTGCAAAAACGTAACAACGTTTAGTGGTTCTGAAAATAATCTCATTTGATTTATAATTAAAAATTAATATAGCCCCTATTATTAGAAATGCATGCTAAATATTCTTCGAAATCAAATAACAGTGGACAGTTGCATTTGCTTTTTCTATTGCTAACAGAACCGACTGTCTTGCCGGAACCAAATATCTTCCACACAGACAATTGTCAATTTTACTAATCATAAGTTTCCTTCATCCCATCTCTAAATTATTCACATATCTCATATTGCCTTTATATCTCTTTACCTCATATTGCCAATTGAATTAGTCTGTGCTTGCGTTTGTTCCCTTTCTTTAATTTTTACGATAATCTTTTTTATTTATATGAGAATAAATTTTTTGAAGACTTAAAAGAAGTTGTGAAATGTTTGCGTCCAACTATTAGAGGAATGGAAGTTACCTACTGTAAGGGAGTTAGTTCTACACATTATTTTAGATAGATTAGAGAGAATTTAGGATAATTGTATCTTTGGAATTGAAAAGAGAAAGTTCAAGAATTTCGAGTGGAATGAAAAGGAACATGGGAGATGAGAAGTTGAAAAAAGTTTACCCACTGTGTTAAGAAAGAGTTTGAAAAAGAACTTCACATCAGTTTGTTCAAGACGAAATGGCAATGTTGGAAGCAGGATAGAATGTCTAAATTTCCCAGAACAGAGGTGGTGTAAGATATAGTCTGTACATGAATTGCTTGAGAAGCCTTATTTTGAATTCGATCAAATGCCTAAGTCTTATAGACAATTAGGTGGCTAATTACAAGAGCTAATCTCGACTTCTCAGACTAAAGTAAAAATTAGAAGATATTTGATTTTGGGGAAAGCTCTATTGTTCGGAAGAATAAAGACTTCTTTTTGATGGGCGCAAAGAATTTACACTTAGTAAAGATACTTGCCACTACCACTTGAAATATTTTGTCCTTCCATATGTTTAGTTAGAGTAAGCGTGATTAACTCTGCCCTTCACCTTTTACCTTTAGAAGTATCCCAGTAATTATTCTTTTGCTTATTGTCACCATCTCATATCGCGGCGAATCTTCATCATTTTAATCGATTTAAATACTGCCAATTCTATTTAAGTTGATCAATTCGGCCAGTTTTCCTAGTAGGTTCATCAATCACGTTAAATATCTGGATACCTCATAAATTTATTGAGGTAAACGTCTCTCTATACTATTGTATAGACCTTATTTTTCTAATTATAATTCATTGCCAATTGAAAGTATTATTTAAATTTGTTTATTATTACAGCAAGCTTAGCGGTGCAAACATTCTCTTGGAGAAAATGCATTGAGATATTTATTGCAGAAGTAGTGGCCACGTCACTGCTCCTATGTCTTGGTTGTATGAGCACAGTTGTTGGATTTGATGGTTCTCAAAGTGTCCACAAGCTACAACCGGCTTTAGCTTTTGGCTTTCTTGTTTCTTCACTAATTACGGTAAGAATTTAAGTATGTATTTTTATAAACTTTTATTTTTTTACGGATGTTTCTTATCTTTAGCTTAAACCAGTGTCTTGCAACAGCTAGGAAAATGTTCCTTGTAGAGGCAAGTCGGCCATACTTCCTTAATATCGTTGTTCTGTTTTTGTCTCTGACCACAGTCCTATGTTATCGGTACTAACTGCGACTTCTGAGAGACACTTCTCCATCGCCCTACTCTAATTACGGAACCTGTTGACTAGGAAAATTTCCAGACTTTACCGACACTAAACTTAATTTATCTCTATCATTAAAAACCGCTGAAGACGTTTACGAAGCAGTTTACACTCTGACTAACGCTGAACAGACTTCCATTTGAGAATCGACTATTCACTCACAACATGTAACCTAAACAGTATAACTTACATGTAGAAACATTTCTACTTATAAGAGTAAAAAGCAGAACTTGATCCCCCTGTAAGGAATTTTTTAAAAAAACTGAGAACCGAAAAATATGATGCATTCATTAGAAAACCTGGTTTCCAACCGTGAACCTCACTGGTCAGCTACAAGCAGGCTACTCTACTATAAATAAAAACCTTCGCCAATTAGACGGCATCGATGGGACTTTGGCGAAATCTGACGACGATAAAGATAAGCTCTTGCTCATCACCTGATCCAGATATGTCGAACGACTTCCTAAAATACAAAATGAACTTAGCATTCCACCTCCTCTTTCACTGCCACCAAAAGCCTTTCCACCTTCAGAGGTTACGTACAATATCAAGAATCTTCATTCTAGAAAGTATACCGATTTTTTTTAAATTTAAATTACACTAAAAATTATTAATCTAAACCTTCGCAAAAAGGTTTATTTTTAAATTGTTGGAGCCTCTTTATCAAAAATATGAAGGGCAAAATCCAGTGAGAAATGAGGCAGGCACTTGCAGTTTGCAGATTCAGTCCAAACCCTTACTGTCGCGTCCTCTGAAATTTTTTTTTTTTTTGAAAAAAATTCAAATTTAAAATTCCTGGGATTTTCCGTTATCAAGATATGTTGAGTTCACGCGTACCCACAACCATTTTTAAAAAACCATTTCTTCGAACTCAGAGGGCATCTAAAGGAATATTTAAAAACTCAAAATACGCACGATCTCGCAATAAATAATTATTCTCAGAGTAAATCTTTCTTAACGTAGTAGAGGGGCTGAGGTCGCATTAAACTTCCCACAAAAGTACCACTACACTCACCAGGGATTCAATATGTTGTAAAATTTCAAAGGAAGAAAATCGGATGGTCAGGAGTGAGTTACAAGTTACTAGTTTTTAGCGCTTCACTAGACTTAAAAGAACAGAACTAAATAGACGCTTTCGACAATTACGTTAGGTACGTATTTCGATCTACAGTGAACGCTCCCTTTTTATGTCTCTCACCGGATTTCAGGAAGAGAATTTAACATTTCTTTTATCACCCAAGTCGCCAAAACCCGATACAGGAAATTCCACTTCAACCTGCAATCATACATGAATCCTCTAGCTCAATATGTAGAACGTTCTAGAACTATTCCTGACAACCCAACAAGACAGTAGCCTCTTGATCTCCTCTCTAGAGAAGAAAGTGACAGTAGTTTAATGTTTTAGAGGTTATTATTGGGTAACTTCTCCATTTGTTTGTAACTACTATCGTTCAGTGTAATCATTGTTACAGCGTCAATACGTTGATTGTTGTCCAAATAAACGAGTTCTTTATGATTTCTAAGTTAGAAAATTTAATTACATAAATAATGGTAAAAGGGTCGTGTAAGTATATGAAACACTTTTTTAAAATAATTTAAGGCGTGTTTTAATTCTATGGTATTCGAACTTTGAGCTTTTTTTCAGTACAAGGTCGGCCTACAGTTTCTCACATTACATACAACTCTATCTTACTCAGAGGAGTGAGCTCGAAGACGTTCCTAGGAAGAGAAAATCTATGGGCCGACAACTTGAATCAAACTCAGGTTCTCAACATGGGAATACAGTACGATAACCACTGGAACTAATCCCGTTTTTTTATTATTGATATGAATACCAAGTTAGTTACTAACTAACCAACCTGGCATGCATGTGTTTACATTCAGAAAAATTTGGTAAAAATATCTATAAACTAAAGGCATTTGGTTTGAATAGTCTTGCATGCCAGTTCTACCCTTAACATTCTCAAGAAAATTGTATCAAATGAAGCAAACCGCACGGAAATTCTACTGCCGTTTAGTTTGTTCTCAAAAACATTGTGTTAAATAGCTTGACTTTTTTTAACATAAGACATTGTTGAGCAGGTTATTGTTATTCTAAAAACCCTTTAAAACACTTCGACAAAAATTGAAGACTAAAAACGGCAAAATAAAAAAATACACGACTTTCTCTTACTTCTATTTTCATGATGGTTACGGTGGCCATTTTTTTTTTTTTTTTTATCAAAAAACAGGACAAGGAGCAAAAAAAAACCTATAAAATATATTAATACGTTTATTAACACGAGAACGGTTATTACAAAACAATGGCCATATAATATGGCCAATATTCAGCCGAAACTGAGCGACTACTTGAACTATACACTTGTTAGTTAGTAACAAAATGTAAAGAGTAACTCTTGTAAATAGAAAAAATATTCAGTCTTCTAAAATTTTGTTTTAATGTCACATTCTTTAAAACTATACTAACGACAAGTAAAATACAAATATATCTAATCTTCTTATCTAATTTTCACAATATGAAGGTCAAATCTTAACAAAATCATATATAAATCTTCGAAAAAATATTCATATTTTCATTAATTTCATTGAGTATAATTTAAATTTCATTGAAAAACAGTACAAATAAATAAAAAACAGGACACTTATGCTTAAAAAAAAAAAAGAAGGATAGCGTCTTAAAAAACAGTACTGTCCTGCCAAAAACAGTACGAATGGTCACCGTAATGATGGTACTAACTCATAAGTTTTTTTAAAACTCTGAATATTTAAATCATTTTCATTTCTTATTTCAACTAAATAGGGTGCGTTCCACTTGGCGACCACAACGACCAAAACATACTTTCAGGCGTTCCACTTGGCGACCGCGGTCGTTGTGGTCGTGGCGAAAACGTCACTAATGACGTCATTATTTTCGCCCACACAACGACCACAACGCCCCATCTATAGAGCTGGGTCGAAGTTGGCGTTCAGAGTTGGCGCAATTTTTAAAACAAAATATGGCGACCGAAAAAATTATCTCATGTAAATGAAAGTATTATTTCATGTAAATAATAGAATGTGTTTCTCGAAAGTCTCCAAAAAATAAATAAATAAATAATTACTTATCCCTTTGCACACTAAATCACTGAATAACACAAAATCATTTACCTGAAATAACTTTTAAATTCTTCATCTGAATAAAGATCAGTTACTCTGATAGCTAATAATACGTGGCCTAAGTTTTCGCTTTTTATCATTGCGATTTTGTAAAATTGCATTCCACTCTAATCGGAACTAGATAAAGAACTTTCTAAAGCATTATTAATAAATATCCAACTGTTGCCACAAAAGACATTTTAATTTTATTTAAACGTAAATTTGATAAATACTCCACTAAAATGTAATATAAAAAATTGAATTAAATATATTCTTTTAATATAAGTCAACTTTACCAATAATTAATAAAGTTTATTATAACTGCTTATAAATGGGGTATAAATTAAAAAATAACCTCTTCAAGCTTCTAACTTATTTTCGAGGCCGCCATATGCAATGTTTACATGAACGGTTAAAACGCCCACAGTCCGTTCCACTTGGGTTTTCGATCGCAACGCTCACAAGCAAGTGGAACGGCCAAAATCGCGGTCGTGGTCGTGGTCGTTGTGGTCGCCAAGTGGAACGCACCCATAGTAGAACCGTAGATATACCGAAAGGAAACCTACTGTGAAGCCTTTCCCCCAAGAACTGCACTAAAACGATTTTTTCTGAAAGAAAAAAAAGATTAAAATTAAAGTTATTAATCTCTCACTCTCTCTATGTGTTAGTGAGTGTGTAATACTATGTACGTAGATCCTATAGATATATACACAGTTAACAGAAAATCCTAGGAGTTATTTTCGAGAAAATCTCAATATCAGAAAATTGCCCTGCCAATTAAAGTAGAATATACACCTAATTTAAAGAAGAAATCTTCAATTGCACAGTACTAAAACAACAATAACTTTTTGTTACTTCGTTGCACAATTAATAAATTATTTTCTTTTTTCAGTCATTTGGTCATATTTCCGGAGCTCATATGAATCCAGCAGTGACAATATGTTTTTACATGATGGGGACCATCGAAGCGTTTTTGATACCGATTTACCTAGCAGCTGAAATTATAGGATCTGTATTGGGAATGGGATTACTTTTAGTAAGTGTAGAGTAAATAATTTCTTTGATTAATAAATTTATTTAATTGCATTTAGCATAGAAGAGTCATAAAGAAAATAAAATGAAAGAATAACATTTTTTTTAAAAGTCAGAATGAAAATGTTGTTAATGTGCAGTTAAAAATAAAGAAGGTAAATCAAATTAACTAAAATAATGTATGCCTTAGAATTATGTCCAATTAACATAAATTTAAAGTGGTGCTTCAATTGACTATTTGAAAACAACTATTTGAGAAAATGTTTTACTAATTTTAATTAAAGAGCAGTTGTTAATTTTCACCTTTTTATAACAATATAAGATAATAATCGTTTTCAGCAAATAAAAACAAAATGAATGATGGATTATTAATTATTAAAGCATTTACTTATAAAAGCAAGATGTGATCAGAGGATTCGCCTCTTTTATTATTATCAGAGCATGATTTTATTATTGAATCAACTAGTAAATGAGGGGCAAAATCTGGATGGAAAAAAACTATTTTTCATTTCCAGTTTCTCATAACCAAGAAAGTATCATAATAGAATATGTTAAAGGTACATAAAACTTAGTTTCTATTAGTAATTGCATCATTGACACAGCCTTGTATGTTTTTGATGAATGGTCTCTTCCAATGGATTCTCAGTCACACTGCAACAAAAATATTTAATTGCATCCTCCTTGTAGAGCAAAGATTTTCCGCATTTGCCCGAATAAAAAGGTTTTGATCTGGAGAACCCTTCCGATGCCCTGCAGTGCTTCTCTAATTTTCTTATTTTGTATTTTTAATTTCTCTATCAGAAAATTGCGACTAGATCACAGAAATGTGTTGAGGAATCCAAATAACTAACTACGCCAGCGCCTTTGAGTAAGCAGAATAGTTTCGTATTACTTTACTTAATCTCTCGACGCTCTCTAACAGCTGCAGCATTTAATGATACCAATGATCTCAGCGTAAAAAGCCGTGGGAATGGGGGTCGAACCGCTGAACTCCCTTAATTCAGGCCAAGCAGCCCGCTATAGTGCCAGAAAAACCATATTCCTCCAGACTGGAACCTACTGATAACAACATACCCCGCCGTTACACTCCTCCATTAATAATATTTTTTAGGGTGTTCTCTCTCAAAAGATTAATCCTAATCTTATAGTGCCTCTCATATTCCCATTACCTACTCTTTACATCACTTTTTGGAGAGTAGCATTGGTATTGGGGGGATAACTCACTGTAAAGTGATTTACAATATTGCAACATTCAAAAAACTGCTCTGACATAAAAACAAAAAATTGAACTTACTGTCCACCGCAATGATTTCTATGTTTTTACGTTTTGAAAAGAAACTAGTTTCTATGTTTATGAATTATGTTTATAAAATCCAATTTAAAGAAAATGTATAGGGTACTAGTTAGCACAAAGTCAAAACAAATGCTCTGTTTAGTGAGATGCAATTACTTAAAATTTACATCATAATATCTCATTAAAAGATTTTCTAATTAATAATTATCTCCTATAAAAAAATTAGTGCAGTAAACATTATGTTAATGCAGATACTGTCTTTGTTTTAGCTTGTCACGCCTGTCGGTATTATTGGATCAAGAGATGTTTGCACCACGATTCCAAATCCAACATTAAATAGCTTTCAAGCATTAGGCGTAGAATTTGTTTGTACCTCTTTGCTACTTTTAGTATTACTTGGATGTTCTGATGTGAGGAATGCTGATAAACAAGACTCAGTACCACTTAAGTTCGCAGGTGTCATAATTACCTTGTCCCTTCTTGGTGTAAGTAGTGTTCTCTGTTCTTATTAAGTAGATTATGTACTAGTGGAGGTGCTTTTTTTATTTAATTAGCAGGGTGCTAGCTATTTTAATTGCAATTTTAAAAATATATAATAATAATAAATTTATTTCTGCTTATAAAGTAATACAAATACTTGTCGCAGGGAGTTGGAATAATTCAATATATACGTTATAAAATATTACATTTTAACTGCATGAAAAAGAAAAGAAAATATAGAAACCAACTACAAGAAAAGATAAATAAATAAATGAAATAGAAATAACACTACAAATTCAACACTGATACATGTTGGTTTATATCTCTGATTGACTGTGAGACCAAAATAAAGTACATTCTTATCTCCCTCTCTTGCAACAAAGACTGAATAATACAGCATAAGAGAAAGTAAAACTTAAAAAGAAAACATAAATAACTGAATTCTAGTGATTGCCGTACTTGTTGTGGCCCTCTTACTGTTACATATGTTAATGAAGTACAATTAATTAATTTTTATCATCTTATTAAATTAATACAACTGTTACAAAATGAACAATTTTAAAAATAATATACTCAGTTAAAATAAAGACAGTTTCAATAAATCTGTCCGCTTTAATTTCACTCAATATGCCTCTCCATGATTGATTATTAGCCTTTGGGAGAGGTTTTCTTAAGTCTATGAAGATCCTTAGATGTTGCAATATTTTTTCGTTTGAATATATTTTGTGCTCAGCTGTAATTTTTAGTAATGATAGATAAACCCAAGTAGCTGCCCACATTTATTGCCATGAAACCTCTTGTATAGCGTGAATATTAGGATGTCTCAGTGTTAGGCTGGCACATAATAGGTAGTGATCCCTGAAAGGTGACTAGAATACTGACTCATCCGGAATCCACGATCGATTAAGTATAATTCATAAATTAAAGGGAAATCAGTTATGACGATCTCGCTTGATCCTCTCTATTAATTCTGCTATTTATTTATTGTTGTGGTCTTGTTTGCACATTAACCAATTACTTTATATGAAAGCTGGCATTCCTTCCTAGAACAACACAATGGTCTCTGAATGCGACTTCGTTATTTGATGTGAGCTTAGAGTGGTGTAATTAGTAGTCTAGTTATGATAGTATTTGTGTAATTAAGAACTAAAATCGAAACTATGGAGTCTCGCTGCATCCTATATTTTTACTTTATTCCCTCTAATGAATTTGTAAATAATTCGTAGCGCATCAGGATTCATTATAGCTAAAATACTTTTAGCGCTACAGGTGCTACTTATTGATAAGCAGATTATAGAATATTTAGATTTCAAAACTTTTGTATAGCATTATTTCGTTCTGACCATCTTAGTGGTTATTTTCACTCCACATAAACTCTAAATGACGTTACGAGATCGCTGAGAAAGAGAGAGGGAATGAGTGAGTGATAAAAATTTGAGGGTTCACTTTACTTCATTTGACGAAAAAATCTCTTTGGAAAATGCTCAAACATTTTTCTTTCGATTGGCTATCTGGATTCACTAATACACTACTGTAATCTAAAATATTCATTGCAGCTTTCAATATTATTTTTGTTCACTAATACCTTAACGATCAATAACTCAGCGATTGTATTTATAAGTAAGAATGGAGAGTGAGTGATATTCTAGTGATAAGCTCCTAGACGATGTTGGATGTATGGCGAAAGCCAATGCAAAAAAATTAAAAATAATAATTTAGCAGTTTACAGTTTTAGATTCTTCATTTTTATTATTTTACAGGGACCCTACACTGGAGCAAGCGTAAATCCTGTAAGAAGTTTTGCACCAGCACTCTGGAGTCACAATTGGACAGCTAATTGGGTATGTTATGTAGATGTATAGGAGTTTAATTAACATAGAAATTGAAAATCCACCATTGGTGTGCTTCAGAACATACTAATAAATGTTTCGTTGTAAAGAAAAGGAAATTATATGTTATATCTACCCTAATTCTATGGTAGATAGATCTGTTATATTAATTTTCCAAGTTTTTTTAGTTCTCAACATCAATAAAATTTAAGAGCTAATGAAGTATTATAATTTACAGGTGTACTGGGTTGGACCTTCACTTTCTGGCTTGATAACACCTTTTTTCTACCAATGCTGTTTTCCACCCGTAAGAAAATGAAGACTTGCATAATTAAGTGAATGATGATTATAATTCATTTGTAAATATGTACAA
The DNA here is from genome assembly GCF_049639745.1 of Rhodnius prolixus. Lineage (NCBI taxonomy): Eukaryota > Metazoa > Arthropoda > Insecta > Hemiptera > Reduviidae > Rhodnius > Rhodnius prolixus. The sequence continues at coordinate 23,865,080 of NW_027411592.1, forward strand.
ATGTTCATATCAGTACAAGGACAATTTTTAAAATTACTAGTGGTAATAGTATAAACATTTCTTTACGTTAAAGATCATAAAGCAAGTAAATTTAGCTAAAAGAATAATGTTTCATTCTTTTTTTATTAAGTGGTAGAGCAAAAGGGATTGATTGTGATTCGAAAATAAAAATAATGCGCAACTTTTTATAATATTTAGCAAAATTTCGTTTTTTATGAGTTAACAAAAAAGTTTAGCGCATAGCGCTTAAAAATTAATTAAATATGATTTCTTGATTTAATTGTAACTCAACTATAAAGAAAAGACTAAATTTTGAAATTAAAAATATTTAATTAACTTAAAAAATTTATTTATAAATAATAAATAAGGAATTATCACAGTGGTTAACATACTAGATTCCACGAGGAGATCAAGGGTTCAAAAAACATAAGTTTTCTTAGATTTTATCTTCCCTGGAGCATCTTACAGCTGACTGACAGTCAAGAAAGAACATTTTCTGGAAACTGGCAGTGCACCGAAAAAAAAACTCCGTGCGCCAATGGCCTCAGATATTCACGTGCCTTATATTAAAAATTTTTTGTGTAGCTCATTTGTTTAGCTTTTGCTTAGCACAAATGGAGATTAAAAGTTAAATTTTGCACCATATAAAACGTTGTTTGTAATTTCCTTTCGAATTTTGCGTTCAATATTGAATATAAATATATTATACATTTTGATTTATATTTTATTTAATATTGAGTGTGAATTACAGACTTCACAGATGGTAATCTTTTTAATAATTCAAGAGTATCAAGTTCTTACTTATCATCTTTTATTCTTCGTATTAATGATTTCCCAAGTTTTTTTAGTTCTCAACATTAATAAAATATAACAGCTTATGAAGAAGTATTTGATCTCCCTCAGAAGAAAAAAACGAAATCAACATAACTGGCCGCCTTAGAAGTTGGACATAACTGGCCGCCTTAGAAGTTGGACATAACTGGCCGCCTTAGAAGTTGGACAGAAAAATTTATTAATGTAAATAAAAACATTTAAAGCAACTGTTACTAAAATCCTTACCTAGAACCTATGACGTCAAAGTTACACTTTTAAAACAGTCACTCCTAATTTACTACTTCAGTATCGTTACAGGTTACAGCCTTCGATGTAAAAATGCTGAATGGTTCTAGACTAATTTTCCAACATTAAAGAAAGAGTGTCAATGTTAAGTCCTGATAGAAACAACCTGAATTCATCGAATAAGCGACATTAAATTAAATGTACGGCGGGTTCACTCTCATCACAATTGCAACGATAATCCCCTCACAAAAACTACCATACAATAACTAATTTAACTGGCAGCAGCAAAAGAAAACTCCTAAAGAAAAAAGTGACCTCCCTCAAAAGACCTAAGGGGATTTTCATATTTCAAGGTCTTCGTCCAGATTACTTCTATCCGCGTTGGAATTCTGCATATGCTAACCATGGAGCTAATACCTTCTCTCTGGTCATTGTTGTTTTTTAAATCCTAAAGTGAAACAACAGCCAAGCTAGAATTTTACTCTAAATACCTTGATATGGGGTACAAAACCCCATTTGTGGTATGGGTTGATTTGTAATTTTCTTCTACGGACTTTTTGAAGGGCACTTAAGCTTAGGAGATCCCGGGTTCAAGGATAACTGATAAATGAACAGCAAGCCGCTAAAAGCTTTAAAACTTAGTGTACGAAAAAATAGTGCATTCCAAGTGCCCTGCTTCCACTCGTCTCGATTGAAGCCAATCGTCAGTAAGTAACATTAATTGCTCACTCCTGGATATGTCTCAAGTAAAGGAATCCCGTAAATGAGTCTTGTAGACACTCGTTTATCTGATTATTCTTAAGTGAATTCCATTAATGACCTAACTTCTAAGAAACATTTATTACAATAATTAAAAACGGTTTATTAGTCTAACATGGTCCAAGGTCATGGACTGAGGTGTTCATGACTCTAGGCTTCATCCTCCAATATCCAGGCTGTCATTAACATTTACCATCTGGTTATTACCATTTATTGTCAATGCACGAATAACATCATCCGTAGAAGACCCTTTTTTTTGAAACCCACATAGTTCATATTTATTTAAGTAATAATCTTCTAAGTAATCGAATCAGAATGTTTAGTATTTTCCAATTAATCTCACTTACCAACTTTCCTGAAGCTAGGAAAGCGGTTTTTATCAATAAAGCATTGGTCAAATGAGATACATCAGTCTAATTAGCCTTCGCTCTGCAGAGGTGTTTTAAATGCATGGTTATTCCAATCAAAACGTTACATACAATTCCTTTGTTTTGTATACATTACTAGTCATTACCTAAATACCCTAATCTTAACTTTATATATATTGTAAAAAAAGGATTATAAAACAAGCATAATCACCTGAAAAATAAATATTAACAGTTCATTTATTCTGCAAAGAACAAAAATCATTGCATTCTACTTATTTGTTCAACTAGAAAACATTCACAAATATACACAAGTATACAAATTTGTTTTCGCCTAAGGCGGTATACATAAATACTGTCCGCAAAGATGCGTTTCGTATCTGTGATGAGGTGCACATTTACACAACGAAAATAAAAATTAAAAATATAAATTAAGAAAAAAAAACAGAACACTGCACTAAATTTTAATTAATTCACAATTGAAAAAACTTCACACGTCCACTAATTCTCAGTCTTTAAAAAAAATTTACTTGACAACGTCGAATGTCACTTTTTTTTACTTTTCGTAAAAAATAATTATTTGATGCGCATTATTAGGTAGATCGCTTTAATAATTTGTATAAAAATTCGTGGAATGTCCAATGGTTCACGATAACCTCACCTATTCAATGTTTTGCTTTAAAGGAGGCAGTTAGCTCCAAGAATTAAGTTCAACTCTTCTTAAAGTTCGTCATGTTCCTGTAAATCAATTACGAATCAATATTAATTACATAAAAGATAGATTTTGTGACATTGAAATTAAACTACAGTTCCAAAAAATAAACTTCATTCACAAGCTTAAGTTTCTGAGATGAAAGAAAAGTATAGTGGACTTCTGATTTTTATTCTGCAAATTCTGCGTTCGTGCAGAATCTAGATTATGAATTGTACAAATCACAAGGTTGTTTTTGGGGATACTACGGATCAATCTTCTGGAAAAAGATATACTATGATACGAAAAAATATGGAGCTGGGTTCTACTGAAATGTGACGTTTCACTTAAGGTATGGTCTACAAGTGAAGTATAGCGGAGTTTCGTCGAAAATAAAAAAATATGATGAATTGAGGGTAAGAGACTTAACACATTGGAACTAAGATATGATTTTGGTATGGCCAAATTATACTAAGACTGCCTGAACACAGTCTTCTAGTAGGTTTCCCCAGAGAAAACAGAAAAAGACTTCCTTAGTGAAGGCAGGATATCGGCCAATGGAAAGGTGGGGAGAAAGGAGATTGGAGGCAGAAAAGAATAGTATACTGGAATATTAAATAATGTGTAACTTTTGCCGCAGTAATAAATAATCTAAGTCCCTGAACGCTAAACGTTTATATGATGTACTTTCAAATAAAATTAAGTATAATTATCAATTAAACGAACTCTTACCTCTCCCGTTTCTGGAACTGCGTTTTCTTCTTCCTCTTCTTCGTCTTCATCTTCATCTTCGTCGTCTGTTTTGGTTGTAGAAGCCATACTTTCTTCAGCTTTTTTATTTTCTTCTGCATCCTGAGCTTCTTTCATTTTTTTCTCTCCAGCCTAGATACAACACAAATTATGATTTTTAATAATTCAACATAATTATAAAAGTGCATTTATTCTTTTTATTCAATTATTGCTTCAGAATTTGTAAAATATATGTTTGTAAATATTGTACAGAATACGCTTCTTTTAATTGTAACAGCTTAATATTCCCGTAGGGTCTCGTTTTGAGTTTTAAGAGTATATCTTAGATTAAAAACTCAAAATAATAACCTGCATCTCTTTAACAATTTCGGCTGCTGTTTTTGCTTCTTCAGGATCATCAGTTACCAGTAAGTTGCCAAAAATTGTGCCTGATTTAACTTGCCAAAGATCTAGACCGATGGCACAGATTTCTTTACGGTAATAAAGATCTGAATCAGGAGTGTACTCTGGATTATCAATTTCTGGATGGATCCAGGGACCCTGTTTCAAAAGTAAGTTAGTATGAATTTCAAATTTCAACAAACTGACATTAATAATCATCGACTGCCTTCTACTTATGAATGTTATTACAACTCACTTTGTAATTTGGATTGTCAATTTGTTTTGGTTTCCACTCCCCTTTGTATTCTGGATTATCGATTTGTGGAGGTTCCCATTCACCATCCATTTCAGTATCCCAATCGGCTGGTTTTGAAGCTTCAGGATCTGGAATAGTGGCTGGTTTGTCCCAATCTTCAGGCTAAAGTTTTTTTTTTCGTTATTTTGTTAATTAAAATAGATTTTAAATGTTAATTTTACTGTTAAAACATTAAATGTTAAGCACGTCAACTGAAAACCAAATTCACCTTGGTATCGTCAGGGTCATCGATGGTTGGATTATCTTCCCAATCATCTGGTTTTTTGGCAGCTGGATCCTTGATTTTCTTTGGTGGCAAGAAATCGAAGTCACTTTCAAGATTGCCATCTTCAACTTTTTCATTGTCAATCAATACCTTTTAACAGATAACACAAAACGTATCGTGTGTAAAAAAATTAATATTTTCAAGTGATATGTATATAGAGCAACTCACAAAACTATTATTCTTTTAACATTGTTTATTTGGAATTGATGGATGACTTACCTCGTAAGTATTGTCAGGTTTTACAATAAGCGTGTAGATATGAGTATAGACGTCATCCTTACATCTTATGTCTTTATTAATAAGAATATTCTTTTCTTTGTAGGAGAAAATGACATGTACCTTCTTTGTTCCTGGCCCACAGATATCTGGACCTGAAACATTATTATTGATATTAATTTATTATTTGTTACGTCTTTATTGTACTTCTATGAATTAACTTTTCTTTTCTTTTTTAACAATCAAATGCTTAGAGACAAGCTCATTGCCAGAGGATAATATATTATTTGCCGGAAAAAAATCTAATTAAATTGTTAATACATTTTTTAAAATTTAAAATACATTTTTCACAAAAAAATATGAGTGGCAAACAAATTGAATTTAGAGAAACTAGATTGAGCGGCGATTCCATTCAGTTCTCTTTCCTGTTTACTCCAATATATTTTAAAGCTTAAGTGAATGAATACTTTAAAACTGCTTTCTGAATAGAAAGGATCCCTTTTGTATTAAATGTTTACCATATACAGGAAACAGAACATTAGATATAGAATTCCACGTGACTATTTCTGGCCAGTTTCAGTGCTTTAGCAATTTTCATAGTTAATACATCAAAGAGCTATTCTTTTTCTTATATGTTTTATTCGAACACATGCGATAGAATCGTAAATGGTAGCCAAATTTACTCCCAGTTGCTGAATAAAGTTATGTTGGATAAAAATACGAAATCTGTCAGAAATAGAAAAAAAACTTGCGAGCTACATTGAGTGCAATCCACGAAATAAACGTATAATCAAGGAACAGTCACTCTGAAAATATTCTTCGAATATATAGAACTACTTAACAATTCAAATAAACGTAATGAACGTGGCATAACTTGTCTTAATTTTTGTTTTAGATCAATTTCCAATTCCTCATTTTTCATACAATATGACACCTACTTCTCGCAAATTTTCCAAATATATTTCATCACATCATAAAAATTGCTAATTTTAAATTACAATTTTATTTTAAATATATAAACCCATTTTGAAAATGTATACCTTAAATGGTTATCAATAAAGTTTACATACATAAATATTAACTGCCACAACCATTTCGAAGTACCCTTATATTTTTTACTAGACCTAATTTATAAAACATTTCAGTTACTTCATTCTCAGTTCTTATTGTAATTAAATTGCACTTTAAAAGATGCGTGAAGTCAAGATTTTTCCTTAAAATCCATCTTTATTAAAGGATTTGAATCAAAAGCGATGTCAATACGAATATTGTAAGTAATACAACGTATTCAACAGATTCACACTAACAATAAGCGGCTTGCTTAATACGCCGAATTAGGGAAGCAATGAACGTAATATCCCTAAAATTAAAGGGGTCGTAGAAGGCTAAAAAGGCGCTTTAGCGGTAATTGCCAAGAGAACCCTCTCATGGAGCCCCTTAAAAAAACTTCCACGAAAGTAACGGTTTCAAACGAATTCTCAGCTTCACATGTTTCACACAATAATACGAGAGGCTAATATACTGATGTTAGAGAAACTAATTTAGAGGTTTTATTAAAACGTTTTCCCTGTAAAAACTCGAAACCTGAAATCATAACATACCTTGACTCGAGATAGGAAAAATAATTAATTTAAAACTTAAGCTTTCCTCCTGGGATTTTGACACTGTAGATCTAACTTTGACTTTCCCCTTGATACTACAGATCTATGAAAACTGAAATAGAAGAAATCGGCTCCCAGAACAATGGGACAGTAGAAATTCTAATTCCCTAATTCAAATTACTATGATAAGTATAATTATGGATCAAATTTGTAAAAAAAATACCCCATTTTTTACATTCTCTCAATATTCTTTACTAATTTTTAAAGGTGGGATCGAGTTTGGAACTGTTAACAAATATTTTAAACAAGGCAACGTCTTTGTCGAAACGTCAATTAGTTCGGTTGTTTAAAAGAAAATATCTGCTTTAGGAGTTCCAATTTAAGAGAAGCTATATTCCACGACGTTAAAAATTCGAACATGTAATCAACGAATTAGGTAGGCAAAGGTGGTTTCATTAGCACCAACGTTAGCGGAAGCTATTCATTTCCCTTCACTCCTTACTTCTCTATGATCCTATTCCCACACATTTCTTATTAAGTCTATACTTTTGCAACTATTAAAACACCAGATTTAAAATACGCTGGTATCTCTCTTGTAAGATATAACTCACATTCACAATTCCTAGTATACTAGGAAAATAACTACTGCAACCAACTTTCTTGGTTCCAGAAAAATAGTGTTATGTTTTGTATATACATATATAATTGATATATTTTCCTAATATATTTATTTCTTACCAAACATAATTTCATAAGGGGATTCTCCGTGTAAGTTCTTTTGATCTAATGTACAATCGAATAATTTGACATATCCTCCTCCACAGTCAATGTTTTGTTCGTGCTTCACTGAAAACTGTACTACTAAAGGTTTATCCTTGTTTGAAAATGAAGGAAATTTTCTTGAGATGGCATAAAACCTAGCATCTTGAGATGTCTGAATTCCTGTAACATACCAGTATTGTAAAACATAATAGTACATAAATAAAATTTCGAAAAAGTAAAACAGACAAAACGTATGTACATTATTTTTTAAACGTAAAAACTTTAAAATAAAGGCATACATTACCCTTATCTTTATCGAGATCATTATAAAATTTGCCGGCAGTCCAAGTAAATTTCCCAAATTCCTTTCCTGAATGTTCGGAATAAACCCAATTTTGTTCCCACGAAGCTATAAAGAAAAAATAACAATGTAAATTGAGAGTGCAACATTAGTTGCTAATAACACAAACCACCGGCAAAAAAATTTACTTACAGTCTGGGAATTTCTCTTCAAAATATACTTCTGAAGATACTGTAGTAATCAGCAGGAAATAACTCAATACTACCGTCCACATTTCTACAATAATTTCACAAATTCTCTGCTACAAAGTGTACCGATTTACCTTAACAACAGAACACAATGCAGCGGTGTGAGCTATATTCTATCCGAAATCTCAAGTTAAGGGACTTCAGACAAATGGAAGTTCGCTATTGGCTGGCTGAATCCACCAATTACAAGGTACCACGACTCAAACGCCTTCCACTGTTTGATCTCAATTATTAGATAAATTATTATTAATGATATTTACAGTTAAACACTGTTTTTTTTATATAAATATAAAATAATAATGCAAGAATATTTAAAAATAATAAATTTCTCTAGGCATAATCTGCTGTTTTTGTTTCTATAACAATAGAAGTTTGTAAATTTTTTTTTATTAAATATAAATAGTAAAAATATTTTTTAGTAGAGAGAAAAATATTTGGCTAATTTTGTACTAGCCAAATAGACCTTTCTTCATATCATTTTACATCTTAATGAGAAGGATGTTTAAATGGCAAAAGTCACATCAACAGATAATGATACATATATCCTCAGTCTTTACTTTTTTACTAGAAATAGATTTAGAAAAAAGATTTTTGAAATCCATGCTCAGTTGTCTCGATAAAATAAATAAATAAATGGCCTTCCAAAACTTAGATTTGTTTACATTGAGGTTTTGTCAGGTTATTTTACTCTATTGACAATTCGGCCTCAGTTTTTGGGCTTGAAGAGCCCCTGTAATTTCGATAATTAGTGTAACGCCTTTATATAATAAATTCATCAAGTTTAAATTTACTCAATTTTCGCAAAAGTGTAAAAAAAGGACTGCATTAAAAATTACCAGACCGCCATTTTGATTTCTAAATTCTAACATTCTCTACCATTATATTTTGCTTTAATTTTTGTAACATTCAAAATTATTATTCGTTATTTTCAACAGAAGTAAAATCAAAGTGCACCAATTAGCGCGATCTCCTGGTTTTTACGAAATATTTCACAAGATATAAACTGTGTTTATTCCTTTCTGTATATATTGGTAAAATATTCCTTACTATTTGACTATATATTGTTTTAAATTATCATGCAAAGAAGGTATTTGATAATGAAAATATGTAGAGATTAGAGTAAAAAGTAGTCATGTTCTCTGTCATTTTAACGTCATATTTTAAACATTTTTGAAGAATTTGTAAAGTACATTTGTTTCCTCTCCTTTAATAGTGATCTGTATATGTCAATTTTGAATGCAATTGAATACTATTGAATGAATGAATTCAATACTTTAGTTAGATTATTAGTGCTGATAAACATAAAAAAATTTCTGTGTAATTCGTTTCAACATATTTTGAATGGTTACGTACATGGGGATTTCTAATCTTGTCTCATAGAACTTTTGAGAAGATCGTGAAAAAAATATCTAAATGAAACAGAATTATTGAATTGCACCAAATTACTACTATAATTCCTTCTTGTAATTGTGCTGCAATTTTAGTGATATCCCATAAGATCATTTTTTTTCTATATTCTAGGGTAATTTTTTTAAACGTTTTTGAAGAATAAGAGAGTATTAATGTATAAGTTATCAAAAAAATAAAAACAGAATCAGGATAATTAATTGTAAAAGTTCTCACCTTTTTTTATAACTATTTAGGTAAGAAAGAATATTATCTGACGTAAAATGAATGAGCAAAACAATAATGACATAGCCACTTAAAAGTATTTTGAATATTCAAGTAGTAATAGATTTATCTAATTAGTTCATTGTATTTGTTTCTTTTGTTTCACTACAGATGGATACTTGGGAATCTCGATCGAAAACTTGGGAAGGTGAAGACGAAGATGACTCTGTAAAAGATTCATGGGATCAGGACTCAGAACCAGAAGCCGAAGAGAAAAAAACTGTTCCAGGTCAGCAATCTGCTGCTCAACCTGCAGGATCGAAAAAATCATTGAAAAAAATTTGTAAAAGGTTATAAAGTTAAATTATTATTTTCTTAAAGATTTTCTTAAAAACTTTCTTAAGTTGCGTTACATCTCCCTTTTCAGTTATCTCTTTGTGATGTAATTAATTTTTTTAATCACTCAAAAGAGACCCACATCTAATCAAAGTTTGTACCTATGTAGGGTGAATTCCATTTCATCATTCCTGCGCAAAGTGCAACATTGGTAATCGATTAAACCATTGAACATTGCTTGTTTAGATAATTATATCCAGCGGTCATTTTGAAACCGCTATCGCTTTGCCCTGAATCCCCCACAGTTGTCTTTTACGCAGTTTAATAAAGTCACGTTGGCGAAACGTTTTGTGGTATTAAAAGGAATCAGCTTGGAGGCTTTTGCTTTTTTTTTTGTCTGCTCTTCGTACAAAGCTTTGCTTGAAACCTCCATAGCTCAGAATCCGGTGTATCACAAAGTTCCGGTAAAATGAGAAATATATCCTCGCATCACTTCACAATTTTATTGCGTGTAATTATTTGGTGACGAAATCACAGCTAGGGAAGAGAGAAGCAACGCTTTGAGCTGATAAAAAAAAAAAAAAAAAATTGGTTGCCAAACCAGTGCAAAGCATGTTGCCTGATGATAAGACTCGCAATATAAAATGTTCATTATGATTCAGGACGTTTTTCGTCAGTGTTTTCGCCAGTCAGTCTTAAATGTAGCAAATAAATTAAATAATTTATAATTGACAGTTTAAATACTTAGCTGATATGTATAGACAAACGAAGTAATTATTTTATATTAAATCACAAATTATAAATAATCTGCAGCAGTACTCAATTACCTAAAACAATTTACATTTACAAACTTAGAAGTATAAATGGTGGTACGGAACCCCAAGAGTCCAAGATTATGGGTTAGACTCATACATTAATGCCCACCACAATAAAGAAGTTAGAGATTAACTTCGGCAGCACTCCTCTTGCTCTCAATTTCTTCCTGAATTTGTCTTTGGCATGGGGAATATATTCTTCATAAGAAACTTTTTTCCCAGTCTAACTTGATTCATAGTCCGGTCATTGCTTTCAAATCGTACAGGGATCTAGTATTAACACTGTTTTCCTTTTTTGTGGAACGTCATAATGTTCGCATATCAATCATGCTGAGCCATCAGTTAATATGCAATAGTAATCCTCAAGAAAAGTATACTTCTCTTCTTCGAGTAGTGGAATTATTTTGTAGTTTACTCTGTGGTATCTTCGAGTTTATCATAGAGCGTTGTAGGTGCAAATCTCAAGCTCTTGTTCTAGTGTTTCATGCACTCATGAAAATGGATTTCTATCGTTACTCGACCGCTGGGTCTTCTCTTGAGCGTAGATTGTTAAAGGAACACAGGATGAGTTTATTACCCTTAAGGTCGAATAAGTATAGCTTCCCCTCTTTGCGAATTCTAGGACCTTCCACTCCAGTCGTTGCGAAGATATCCTGACGGTAATGCAATCAAATAAAAAATGAGAAGTCGTTTTTTTCTCTCACTGATATAGTCTATAAGATACTCCAGGTTAATTATCCTTATTCTATGTGTATGTTTTCTGAATCTTCTGTGTGCTGTCACTAGAGTAATCTGGTTCCTCCCTTCAAAATTGGTTCCTCCTCAGTTCTAGCGTAAGGCTTTTACTAAGTTTGATTTTTTGAATAACCTTGGATTTGTCGTGATATCTTTCTAATACCATTACCTAATAGAATTTCAAAAGTAGTCCTTAGGATAGACTTCCATTCTTAGCCAAATGGCTGATTCTGGGATGGATTGGGTCTCCTGTGTTGCATACATAGTATAGTATTACTATAGTTGACTCCATTAATTGTCCAGAAGAAATCAATCTATTCTCATTAAACTTTACCTCCGCCTTTATTAGCAAAGACTGACTACGCAATCCCATTACCCCAGTCTTCATTGGTAGCATTGTTAGAGCGCTTGTGAAAGCATTTATTATATAAGACAATGTCTATCCTGTAACGAGGGTTTCTATGGCACACTCCGTTGCTCAGTTTTCGATTTTGGAGGTTATTTGAGGACGAATGTCCATAGTATTGCCCATAATCGTTTGATATTGACCTGCTAAAAGTTTTCTGACTCTCTTGCTGAGAGGAATTTGTCCATTGTACCAACTTACTTATTTTTTCTTTACTGGTTTCATGATCACCGCAAAGTTTTTCTGGAAGACATCCAGAATCATCTGCGAAATCATTTTAAGGTTTAATTTCGAAACTGAGTTCTTGATTGTACAAATCCATTTGTTTTCCCAAAAATTGCGATAATTCGTATTATGCTCTTTCTAAACGTGACTCTTATTTTATTTCCATTCACTTCTTGACATCAACTTAAATCGGAGTGACTGAATTCCGAGTTTTACCTCATCTTGTGCAGTCGTCTGATCATACCGATCAGATATTTCCAGATATCACATATTTTTTAGGTTTAATTTGTTGATTATTTTGGGAATACCTTGAAAATATCGAACTTTGTATTGAAATTGCCCTATCCCTAAGACTTTCTCAAGAATGTAACATTCAAATTCGATGAGGTTATTGATTTCAATCAATTCGTGTAGTGATGTAGTTCTAATTCTAAATTATTGATGGAGTGAAACAAAACATGGCCATCAGTGGAACCCGCTGAGCATGCATTTGACAATCAATTTGTAGCTATGATTCTCAGAATTTTCTTGACAACCAATCTCTTGATTAATTTGGTCAATCGCAAAATGAGTGTGGAGAGTTCCCTTCAAAAATAGCTTAGAGATATGTTTTCCGTTTACCATTGTCTTCATATTGCAGAAAAAATAATTATTTTTTTAACCTTGATACACCTCTCACCTCTGATGTTCTCAAGTTCCTCTTAGCCAAAGCTACGACAACATCTATTTATGCATCTTTAAGTCTTTATGACTTGTGCTCTAGAAAAACTTTATTTTTAGCTGAAATCTTAAATATATGTATATCTTCGAGTCAATAACGAAAACTCACAAAAAAGACAAACAGTTAAACAAATCATTACTCAGCGCCATAGCGATATATTACTTCTGTCTTTAAATAAGATTAGTAGAATATTAATAGTTGGCGCTAATGACCAAGGCAGCCGATGCACCAAAAAAATAAATAAATAAATAAAATAAAAAATAACAAAAAATAAAAGTAGTGGCCCTTGGTGAAGAGGCTCAGGTACTCACCCCATGATTATGTAGTCAGTTTCCTCTTATCTGATTTGTAATTCTTATTTTTGTTAAAACACCCTTGCTAAGAACTTACAAATTTCAAAGCTATAAATAACTTTTATTACTTTTCATTTCAACGAAGTGCATACATTTTTAGTTTAAAGTTTAAAATGTTTAATTGATTAATGCACTTGAAAAATATAATTCTATAATTTTTGTGATGAAGTCAATTTATGCAATGCATTTTGCAGGTTTGAAGAAAAAGAAAGACAACGTGAAGAGGAAGCCAAAGCTAGGCGTGAGCGTTTAAAAGCAGAATTAGCTGCAACGCCTTGCAATACCGCTGCGGAAAGAGCTCGAAGAAGAAGACTGCAAGAAGCTGCTGATCTTACCTTGGCCAAAGAAGTTTACGGAATCAGTGAAAAATCAATCCGACCACCGTCGTGACATTCCGCGATTACTTTGTTTAAACTAATTGTACATATAAATCTTATTTATACATAAAACAAGATTCCGCACACTTGCCTGCGTTTACAAGTTGCTCTACTATTAGTTAATTAATGTAGTGAGGAAGGATTACAGACGATTTTTAAGGAGTTAGATAGAAACTCATTGGAACCCTAGGATACCTTGGAAGATGTTCTTTGCAGAGCTGTTTTAGCTCTAAGAGAACTATTTACCTTTCTCAAATGTATATAATTATTTGTACATTTATACATTGTATACTTAACACATAAAATTTTAGTATCGAACATTGGAAAGGAAGAAAATTATTCTGTCATTTGGTGAAGAACTGCCATGCAATAATTGCATAAGCTTATTTGGATGATATTTCACTAGTTAGATTTCGCCTCACAAGCTGTTCCATTGAACCCATTTCGCAATGAAAAATCAGCTGTTAGGTGAGGCAATTAAAATTATAAGAGATTTTTTTTAATCAATCTACTATACATTAATAGACGCTCAACAAATGGATAAGAATTAACAATGAAATTTAAAGTAATTAAAATATCTGTGACAGATTTTCAAATTAAATGCACTTCCACATAATGCATTAAATTTGTGGGGATCCTATGTGGTTTTTTTTATACAGTTACTACCAATATGTTTTTAAATTACTAATTAATTGTGAATCGGTACTTTTCAGGAACAACGATTAATGCCCGAAAATCCTTTTTTTGTATATTTCAACATTATTTTTCCTTTTGAAATAAGTTCTGTAAAGAGACCTATTTTTGTTAATTAATGAAGAGTAAATTAAGCAACTTTTTAGAATATTTTTGAAAACAGTTTAAAAATAGCATATTAATTTTCTAACTTTTTTTAAGCTTTAGATTTTTTTCTTTGTAGAGAAACATTCCTTTCCAGACTAATTTAAACCGAAACAAAGGTGTATATAAGTGCAAGGGTTATTCTAAATTTTTATTTTTTACTATTCAGTAATTAAGTACAGTATTGTGTTTCAATGTAAAGTAACTTGAGCGACGCAGTTAATTAACATTAAAAAGCAAATAGGTATCCTTTTATTTATACTATGTTAAAAATAAAGGAGATGCACTTGATTAAAGTAAATGAATTGGTTTTCCTTTAATGTTTCTCTTAATAACCATAGTATTTCTTCTCACAAAAATGAAAAACAGGAGCAGATGTCTAGAAAGGTTATGAGTTAAGTGTGCTCTAAGATTCGACATGACTCAGTAGAATCAAATAAGAATATGGAGAGGTTCCTGTTTCCAGGCATTGCAGCCAAAAGAGACTTTATTCAGTTTTTGTTTTTTTTTCTTTTTTTCTAAGGTACAGGATTTTCCCATTAGTTTTTCGCGTTCCAGTGCCAGAGGATTCATGTAACAATCTTTTGTCTCTGCCATTGTGGGACACCTTATGGAGGGAGATGCTTCTCAGGCTATCGAGTTAGATCGAGACCCGCGACAAGTTACCGGCGGGCCTGCTAAGAGGTGCCATTTACCTAGATAACAAAGGATTCAAGACTGAATTTGTAGTCGCTTGCGGCCCTTTGTAGGTACTTTTAAATGGGGTCGTATTGCGCCTTATAACGGGCGATAATAGAAATTCTTTAATCTTTTGAGTCATCAAAATCAAGCGCCAGACTTCAGCAATGCGTAGGGGCCTGATTGGTCCCAGAGTATCACTTTCTACGAAAAACCATAACATCGAAATATGCATAAATGCAGCTAAGGGTCATTTGGGAGTTTTAATTCAACACCTAAGCAAAAAAAACAAGATAATGGCTTGCTTTAATCATTCTATGTTATGAACATAGCGTGTGTTTTTGCTGAGACTACTGTCCAAATACTTCAGGGGTATTCATACATATTCAGCATAAAATTAATAAAAATAGTTCCATAAATTTCTCGATTTATTTTACATAAAACATTATCATCAAAAACTCTTTAAAAATTAGTTAATTAAATAAATGTTTTTTTTTTCTAAAGGACTTATCAACCTCACGATCAGCGTGACGAAATAAGATTAGAATGACGTTTTTGGAAAGGTTTAAATTATGTTAGCAATGGAAGTAAGGTTTCAGTGGTGGTTATAATTGTTTTTTTAGTGGAGTTTTCGTGATATGAAGTCTTAAGATTTGTATTTTTCCAGTAGTATGGCGTACTTATCTATCGCATATTTAACAAATGTACTTGGAAGTGTGTATAACATGGTATCGTAGCATTTGCTCTGGTTCCCCATCCATCACCTACATGGAGGCGAACTTAAATCACTTGGAAGAGTGTGATAAAGTCCGTGAAGAGTTTGAAGGGTTGGACAAAACTGTTGATACATCTGATATGACATTCCGAATGGAAAGCTATAAAGAAAATGTGCTGAAGGTGCGTACAAAGAAATTAAGCCCCTTTAAATGAAGTGTTGCACCCTTGATACAAGATTTTTTCGTTATTTTTTGTATTTAAGAAAAACGTTTGTTCTAAACGAAAAAGTTTAGAATTGTGCTTTTTAAACTAAAATTCTGAATAATTTATTAAAATTCCTTAATTTAATTTGAATAATTTTTAACGGCAACCTTGATGATTACAAGGTAATTCTGAATGAGTCAGCCAAAATTTTAATCGTTTTTATTATCTTACTATATGATATTTCAATGTTTGCACTCTTGAAAGTGCATGGAAAGGAGGTAAACAATGACACTGTGATTTGTAGTTACTCCTAATTTACAACAATTAAATACCTAGTTACTTAATACAAAAACAGGTATGTTAAAACTGACTGAATCTGTAAGCAATAAATAAAAACTCCAATTATAGGAAATGTAAAACCTGCTTAGACATTTGCCTGAAAAAGATTTTTTCAATTTTTCATGTAATTTTGAATTACTTAGAATCAGCTGCTCATATGTAGAAGTTAAATTGGATCGATATAAAATATCGAAGTATTTAAAAATGAAATTATAATTAATGTTTAAATTATGTATTATTATTTATTTGATGAAAGTATTCTCAAACGTGATAAATTCACAGTTACTTAATTACTTATTTCGAGGTGATCGTCAGATTTTAATTTTGTAACTCTTATTTAGGATCAAACAATTTATTGTAAATAATCTAAAAAGAATATTAGAATTAAGTAATTTATCATTAATGTCCTTTTGCATCAACAGAAAATTGAAAGCCGTACCTATTGAATGACTTCCATGGAAAACAATCTAAAAAATAAAAAAACAAATGGCAATAAATAAAATATTTTATTTAAGTGACCAAGCTTTTTCTGGGGAACATGACCTTTAATAAGTAATGGGAAAATGACCATTAGCAATCAATGTAGAGCAAAACATGAAAGTATAAATTTAACAGCTAAATTTAAATTTAAAAGTCCCACTTTAAATGACGTATAAATATAGATAGATAGATAGACAATGGAAGATTAACAATAAGTGAATGTAATGACGGAAAGACAAGTTTCCAATTTTTTTGAATAAAAGTGCCAAATGTCTGAGAATGAGGTTTGCTAAAAATTAACATTAAAAAAAAAAATCATAACAATTAGAATTGATTGAGATGCGTCATCAAATGTTAATTTTATTAGGTCAATCGTCAAATATTCTTTGACATAATTTTGTATTGTATAAAATTGTTCTAATTACATGTTCTGCAACTGCTAACATGAAAATGAATTTCATAATTAATTTCTTCTAAAATTAATTACAGATTAAACTCTTATAACATAATTGCAAAATTGAAAACAAGAATCATATTTTGTAATGTGCATTTACAATTCCTTAATACTTTAATAATACAATAATTAATAATTATTGTAAATTCTCTAAAGTGATGACCCGAACTAACTTTAACCTTTACAACTGAGAATAAGAACATATGCAAACAGAGAAAGATATCAGGGAATTTGATGAGTAATTAGATCAACTTCTTCAACCAAATACCCTTAAGGCCTGCTTTCTGGGCTTGAAGGGTATTTTTTGAAAGACATTTCTGGAGATTCCAAGAGCAATTTTGAGGACCAACGAAAAATTTAATCTTCTATTTTCCCAAAGAAAAACCAATCTCTTAAAAGTCATCCGAAATACAATAGGCAAATCTGAATCCATGGACAATACTCGAATAGTCGCCCGTCCATTCACTAAAAGCACTACTAGTCACAAAGTAGTCCGTGGTTCCAGGCGTTCCATCTATTCTTGAACTCTTTCAGTAACACCTGAGATAATATCAGATTTCAGACTTTAATAGGCCTGTTTTATCTTGAATGGCAACTTAATGATCAAACCAGAAGATTTATCAGGCGAAGGGACCGGTCGTCCGTATAACGATTTTCATGCGAAATGATAAAAGTAACCACCGCACTACAAAAAAAAAAGAACAAATTTGGCAAAATAGTACATCCAGCCTGTACAGTAGCATACAGTCTTGAACGCTATTAGTTCTAGATTTTACTACCACCTGTAACCACTTTTTCCCATGGTACTGAGTGAACACCTATCCTTAACGGATATCCTAAATCACGGGAATGAATTAATTATCAGACTAACGAGAGGACGTCCATATCACTTACCTAATCATAAAATTGCCTATAGGCAACTAAATTTTCTAAACAATTTCAATTAGAATTGTAAAAATGTTTTAATTGAAATAAAAAATAGTCTAAAAAATATTTCAAAAATTAATTATTAACTTTTAAAATTATCATATTTTACAGTCGTTGTCAATGATGAGATGTCACCAAATGTTGACTGATGTTACTCTAGTGGTTGGTTCAGAGAGAATGGAAGCCCACAAAGTTGTTTTAGCAGCAGCGAGCCCATACTTCAAGGTACTTATATTTAGAATTTTTTTTCTCTCTACCTCTATATTAGGCTAATCTCTCCTTGCATTTTTAAGTTGTGCGAAAGGCTGGATGTAGTAGATATGGTGTACCTATTATCCAGTTCGCTGGGCGCAGAAAAGCGATAGAATTTTCAAATGATTGAGGATCTGCCTAAGATACGGTTAAATATGGATATTTATTTGTACTTTATACCTCAGTTTTGTGTTAGGGTCAATAATATTTTCTGGCAGTCGAAGAATGATTGTTCGGAATCATACATAGCAAAGCTGTGGTCAAATTTGTATGATTTGCCAGACCTAATCACCTAGGTGCAGACAATTTTGAGCGTCATCGCTTTTTGCTTTGCAGCCTTTCTTCTCATTCATGATTTCATCATAATCATATTTATGTAATAATAATTATAGGTCATGTGTAAACATATTGTGATAATGTTAATTTATTAGGCTATGTTTACTGGAGGTTTACGAGAAAGTCATAGTCCAACAGTAACATTACATGGTGTATGTCCAACGGTCATGTCTAGGCTTCTAAGTTTTATTTATACAGGCGATATACACATTACAGAACTTGCCGTATGTCAACTTTTGCCTGCTGCAGCTATGTTTCAGGTAAATAGCTTCTTGCAGTTGTATGTATAATTGTAGCACTTCATATCTAATTTATTTAGTTGATGTAATACTGTAAATGAATAATATTTGCATTAAAAAAGATTTATGTATTTATTTTGAGATTCTTTATTGTAAAATTAAAAATGTTTCTTTAATTTTCTATTAAATAAATCAGTTTGTTATGGAAGGTTTCAATTAATCAAAAAATGAATGAAGAATTAGAGAATCCTAAAGTTGACTTTTATATTTTTTGTTAAGATATTTTTATGTTAATTTTAAACTAATTTAGTGTATGTTTGCAGATAGCTGATGCGATTAAAGCATGTTGCATGTTTCTTCAAAGACAGCTTTCACCAGTTAATGCTATTGGAATCGCATCTTTTGCTGAACAACATGGTTGTAGAGAACTTTTAGCCAAATCAAATGAGTACATCATGCAACATTTTGCCCAGGTATGGGCATATTTTTTTTGAAGAAGCGTTAGCAATTTGTTAAAAAATGTTTAAGAAAATCTGTATTAAATTAGCAAGGATTTTTTCTATAGGGTTTTCAGTAACAATTATGAATATTAAAAAAATATTTGGAAGTTTAAATTTAGATTGTCCATCTGCCACATTACATCATGATTACCTTTCTTGTTCTTACTTGTTTGTGCCAGTATAAGCACCGAAAAAATTATATCGGAGAAATATTTTACTAAAGTAAAAGTATTAACCCAAATTCCTACTAAAATTTTCTTATCGTTCTTAGGTGTGTCAAGAAGAAGAATTCTTGCAGCTCTCACCTAAGCAGTTAATAGAATTAATTAGGAGAGATGAACTGAATGTTAAAGAAGAAACCGAAGTGTACAATGCGGTATTAAGATGGGTCAAGTATGCTTTCATGATTTGATTTTGTGTAAAAAAGAAAAAAAAAAAAAAATCACACAAAAGATACTTGGGAAATTGCATATTACTAGGTTCGAATCACTCTTGGGCTTGGTTTTAATTAATTTGAACTGGGAATGTAGAAATGTATTACTTTTTGCTTATCTTCGTAAGCTTTTTTTACTTCACTGTTCAACCATACGTTAGGTTTAAAATTCAGATTTTTACTTTGTTTCTTCTGCGAAATATACTTTTCTCCAGCTGCCTTATTCCGATAATACTATTAATGTCGGAAATATTAATATCAAAGTAGTTTTAAACTCCATCAGTTTGGAGTTTGGTTGGTTATGTTTCTTCTCATATTGCATTTACTGGACGTGCGTTCTATGATGGATAAGATTAACGATTAAATTTGCATATTGGAAATGATAGTAATTCTGAGATACAGAGAAATACTTTACACACAGATAATAACTAGTTTCCGCAAAAACTTCATCCTGTATATTACATCAGCATGTATATAGATTATAGGTTTTTTTTATTTAATGTATTCCATTACTTTATAGATACGAAGAAGAAGAAAGGCGGCCGAAAATGCATTGTGTCCTTTCAGCAGTAAGATGTCAATTCCTGACACCTAAGTTCCTTAATGAACAGATGAAAAACTGTGAAGTCATAAGTAAAATACCTGCATGTAGGGAATATCTTGCTCAGATATTTAAGGTTATATCATTATTTTATTAATATTATTTGTAATTATTAAGTATAAAGCAAGCAAATTAGTTTAAATGTGATAAATATTAGTATATAAATAGAATTTGTTTATTTGGCAATAATCAAAATATTTTCATTTTATTGAAAAATTTTTTTTCAATTCATTTTTTATTTATCTGTTTCGAATTTATAAAAAATATATTTGCCTATTTTTAGGTATCTAATATATTCTTATTATTTCTTGAATAACCGGATTTAACAAAATTTTGAGCGTTTTTCACCATACACTTCAAAAATAATTTGTTTTTCAAGTTTTATAATTACCTATACAGGACCTCATTTTTTAATTGAGTAACCATTCGTGAGCCAAAGTTCGAGGCCCTTTCGATATCAACAGCAAACACTCCCAACGTCCAGTTTTTCCCCCTTCGAATTTATTTATTTTTATATCTATATAGGCCTTAGACCCAATACCAGAGGCTGCAGGTATCAAAATTCATATTTTTTAAACTACCGAAAACATTTGACGACTTTGAGTTGTGTCTCATGGATGGTGTCGCTTTTTCGGTTAATCGATGAAGAATATTTTTAGCCAAAAAGGAATTAACGCTTTTAGCTGGGCAGAATAAAGATGGTAGCAGAACTTGTTCAAGATGAATGACTCGCTGTCATTCACCTGATGAATGTAGTTTTAACATCCACTCTGCGCACTTTTTTCTCAATGTCTTTTTAAGGGAATGGTAGGCTGATTCATATAATCCATTGTTTCTGTTAATTTGGAATGTCGTTATAAATCCTGTCTTCATCGAAAAAAATAATTTTTTTGGCGAAATTAAAATTACTCGTTTTGTAGAAGGATTGAACGAATGTGTGACTTGCAGAGGCATAAGTTACTGTGGAATTCTTCGACAGTTCTGAGAACTACATCAGCGATTATAGCTAATTCAACTAATATTTCTGGTGTTGATACGCGCCTTTAGAAAATGATCAGTTTAATAACAGATATCTTCTGGGATGTTGCTTGTAGCAACTAGTTTCTAGACTCTTTAACTGTCATTTTTAATGGAGTTCCCCCGAAGATCCCGGGCTCGAATCCGGATTCTGGCTCTTACATTTTCTTTTTCCAGGAGCTTATTATAGCACGTTGTCTGGTGATGGACATACGAGAGTCGTTTGAAAAGTCCGTGCAAAAATAAAAACTACTTAATTTTTTGGGGTAAACCTTTTTTATTTATCAACATAGTCTCCTTTTAGGCTTATACACTTCGTCCAACGCTGCTCTAGTTTGTTGATCCCTTCCGAATAATAGGATTTGTCCAAGTCTGAAAAATAGCCATTCGTTTCTGCAATCACCTCCTCGTTTGAATAAAATATTTTTCCCGCCAGCCATTTCTTCATATTGGGGAACAAATAATAGTCCGAGGGAGCCAAGTCTGGAGAATAGGGGGGATGTGAAACGAGTTGGAACCCTATTTCCATTAATTTTGCGACCACAACTGCTGAGGTGTGAGCTGGTGCGTTGTCGTGATGGAAAAGGACTTTTGTGTGGGCCAATCGTGGGCGTTTTTCTTGCAGCTCGGTTTTCAAACGGTCCAATAACGATGAATAATATGCACCTGTAATAGTTTTACCCTTTTCCAGATAGTCGATGAGGATTATTCCTTGCGAATCCCAAAAGACAGTCGCCATAATCTTTCCGGCCGAAGGAACGGTCTTCGCCTTTTTTGGCGCAGATTTCCCCTTGGTAACCCATTGTTTAGATTGTTCTTTGGTCTCAGGAGTGTAGTAATGTATCCATGTTTCATCCACAGTGACGAAACGACGCTTAAAATCCTGCGGATTCTTCTGGAACAGCTGCAAACCGTCCTTGCAACACTTCACACGATTTCGTTTTTGGTCAAGCGTGAGCGATCGCGGCACCAATCTTGCGGATAGCTTTGTCATGTCCAAATGTTGATGCAAAATATTATGTACCCGTTCATTCGAGATGCCCACAGCACTAGCAATCTCACGCACCTTCACTCTTCTGTCATCCATCACCATATCATGGATTTTATCAATGATTTCTGGAGTAGTAACCTCAACAGGGCGTCCAGAACGTTCAGCGTCACTTGTGCCCATATGGCCACTCCGAAAATTTTGAAACCACTTATAAACTGTTCTAATCGAAGGTGCAGAGTCACCATAATGTTTATCAAGCTTCTCTTTAGTCTCCTGAGGCGTTTTGCCTTTCATAAAGTAGTGTTTAATCAACACACGAAATTCTTTTTCGTCCATTTTTTGAAAATCACTCGACTTCCTTGATTCAAACGAATGCCAAACACAAAGAAATAGACCGATCTGGCTGAAACTTGGTGTGTGTTCTTCCAAGAGATGCTACTAACTAAACATAACCTCGATACGCGCCAGAGGTGCTATCTCTCTGACTTTGCACGGACTTTTCAAACGACCCTCGTATTGTTACCCTGCATTTTTTTTTTAAAGTTGTGACTCAAATCGTCTATTTTCTAGGTATTACAATTTTTTTTTTTGGTCGTGTGAGTCTTTTTATAAAATGGATGCATGCAATAACTGAAAGTACAATAGAACGGACTTCTGAAAAAATTTTTTTGTTAAACAAACCAGAAATTGATGAAAGATCAAACTTTTCAAAATGCACAAACTTTTGCTTTATCCTGTAATTGATTAGTAAAGAGAGATTTTTGCTAAAATCTACCATGCATTTTGATTTTCCATTTTAGTATCGCAGAAAATTGGACAAACATTTTGTTTTCTAAGCTAAGCTAGCCAAATATGATTTATTTTTCTGAAAGTTGTCAAAAATCTGTGTGGGAAAAAATGTAAAAAATTTTTTGCAGGATCTAACTCTACATAAGAAGCCCAGCGTTAAAGAAAGGACTCCAAACACTCCCAGGGTTATCTATGTAGCAGGCGGTTATTATAGGCAATCGCTAGATACGGTCGAATCTTTTAATGTAGACACAGGTCGGTGGACAACTTTGGCTACTCTTTCAATACCAAGATCAGGTCTGGGTGGAGCATTCCTTAAGGTATATAGTTGATAGTTAAATTTGTGGTTGTGTAAATGTTAGAGAGAGCATCGAGACCTCCGAATTTTATTAAATAACTTACAGTGTTAGATTTGTTGGTGGAGAACAAGGGCCATTAGGATGTTCCACACCTGACGGCTTTGTTGTTATCATTTCACTAGTTAAAATTTATTTATTAATACTTTTTAATGATTTTTTTTAGTCACAATAGATCCATAGGGTCGCGGTGGCGTAGGTCTTTGAGACCGACCTACCTATTCTAATGAATTGTTTTATACATTTTTAATTTTGTACACCCATATTACATAATTTTTCTTATTTAAATCAAATAATGTAAGTGTTTGATCATATATTTTTAGGGTGTCTTCTACGCAGTTGGGGGTAGGAACAATTCTCCTGGTTGTAGTTATGATTCGGACTGGGTCGACAGGTTTGTAAAAAAATCAGTTTTTAGTGGATAAATAACCTTTTCAAAATAACAGTTATGTTTCAATTGCTTTGTCTAATTTGCTATTTTTCTTTAAACATAGAGCCAAATTCATATTGCAGGTACGACCCCGCAAGAAATGTATGGAGGCCGTGCAGTCCGATGTCCGTTCTTAGGAATAGAGTAGGTGTTGGAATTGTAGACGGAATGATTTATGCAGTAGGAGGGTCCGCAGCCGCTGAGTACTACAATACCGTCGAAAAGTATGGTTTTTTTTTCTAACTTTGATAGATAGCCTTATAACAAAATTTTATTACTTTGAGGTATTTTCCTTAGTTTTGTTTGCTAGCAAATCTCATTTTACAAAATTATTTTGTGAGACTAATGCGAATTTATAGCTTTCTTTGTTTTTTATTTGTTTCTTTATTATTATTAATTACTTTAATTTGAAGACAACTTTTGATTGCGTCTGTGAGTAATTTGTTGTCAGATACTGTTGCAAGTGTGTGGTGTAAGGAGGGAAGAAGCGCCGAGCTTGGGAGTAAAGCAAGGCTGCCTGTTAAATCCGCTCTTCTTTGCATTTTATATTAATTATTTAGAGGATTATTTGTGCTAATCGCTTCAAAAAGAATAAAGTTATTAGCCTATGCAGACGATCTGGTGCTTCTCTCCTCCGAACCCCAATCCATGCAAATTATGATAAACTCTTTTTGTAAATATGTTCAGATTTGGAATCTTAAGGTTAATATGGATAAATCCAAGATGATCATTTTTAAGATTGGAAGTAGACAGTTTAAAAATGAAAAATGTTTTTTAATGGTGAGGAAATTTAGAATGTATGTGTACCTGTACAACTATCTCGGAATAAAACTTACTATCAAGTAATGTATGCAAAAGAAGATTGACTCAAAAGTTTCTAAGGCAAAGTTAAGCCTTAACATATTATGGAATAGGTTTGTTAGGAATCCTGATGTATCTTTTTTGCAAAACTTAAACTATTTAATGCCGTTAGTAGATCTGAAGTTTGCTATGGAGCTCTAATCTGGGAAGGTGCCTGTTATAATGAGTTGGAACAGTTTTTTTCGGTTTTTCATCAAAAAATTGTTTACTCTGCCAGTGTTTACTCCGCGTCGCTTTTCATTTATGGTGAACGGACTTTCTACCCATTGTTTTGCATACAGTTATACTTCACTACAAGTACTTAATTGAAGTGTTTAACATATAAGACGTCAGGCTTCCTATACTGGTTGCCATGGAAATATTAAGGAAAAATATTTATTGGGCAGAAGAAGTAAATACAATAAAAATATTGCAAAATACAAATTAAGGTACTATGATGGGTTTGGAAAATATTAATATATGAGGGTCCTCTTTCACAGCATACAGACGCGTGTCCTGGAGAAATTTTGGAATAATTTAAAACACAAAATTGGTGATTGTTTTCGATACACGGTGATTAGGGAATTAATATTTGACTTCGGGGGCCGCCACTATTTAAGTGATAAGCTCAATAAGGACCAGATGAGTTGGATTATGAAAGCGCTTCCAACTACGGTTGGATGGTTATTCCTAGTATGAATTTTAATAATCTACCGAACATATCACTTTTTTGCCGTCTGTTAAAGACTGAGTGAAATAAGGTTGAAATTTCGTATTATCAGGAATGGATGTTAATGTTTTGAATGGAAGTGATTGGTCATATTTGGCACTTTTCTTGTAAAAATATACACAATTATTTATAAATATCTAAAATGTTAATTAAGAAAATCAAATTTGAAGAACAACAAAATAGTAAACAACAAAAAATTGTAACAGTAGTGGAGTTCGAATTTGGACAAGTATATTAATTACTTTTTTAAAATTTTTTACGCATTGATAGGCAGTTGCCGGGCTGAAAAAAACAAGATGACCTGCCTTTACCAATATTTATTTATTTATTTACTTTTTAATTTTGGCGCATCATAGCCAAGATTATTAGCGCCCAAAATTATTATTATTATTATTATTATTATTATTATTATTATTACCATTACCACTACCATTATTGCTGTAGTTATTATTCTTAGAGAATTAATTTTAGCTTTGCTTAACTTTAACTTTCGTTTCATATGGAGGAATAAATAATTTTTTAAAGCTATGTATATTCCGAAGTAAACCCAAAAGAAACGGGTCCTGGAGGCTTAAAGAGTTTGTCTGAGTCACTCTTCAAAGACGATAAAATTAAAAACATTAAACGTAAAATAAAATTTCATAATTAAAAAAAATTATTCTAAGAAACTATTAATTAGTAAAATTTTCTTTTCAGATATAATCCTGAAGAAGATCGTTGGTACAATGTTAAACCTATGAATCAAAAAAGATTAGGTAAGTTTTGGTAGGGGGAAAAACAACGTACAAATTAAAATATTTTGAAATAAAATAAGTTGAAAAATAAAATTGAAATGTTTACTTACTGTGTTTTGAAAAAGAGATTTATGTAATTCGACTCAGCAACACGAGTTTTTGCAGCCCGATATGTCGATACGATGCATATCTCTATTATCTTTTATGTCGTGCAACCGAGGCATCATATTTTTCTTTTTGTGGTGTATTGTATTTAGAAAATTCGGATGCTTCTGCAGATAATCTCGTCCTGAAGTGGAGTTGTGGAGCAAATGCTGGGAATTCGCATAATGGCTCCAGAGACTTGGGCCAATCTTTCCTTCTGCCTCCTTTGCTAGAAGCTGCCTATATTTGGCTAAACTTAATCTCTCTATTTAAATAAACTTATCCTTCAGTTAGATAATAAAAGTATTGATATTCTTTAGCAGAAGTTGAGATTAGTAACAAAAGAAGTTAAATTCGTTTAACTACTCTGACCAGAAAACTAATTCGAGATTATTAGCATCATTTTTGTTTTTTTTAAGCTTCACATATGATTCACATCAATTTTCTTGTTATTTTGCAATTGAAGATGTTCGAAAGTGCACTTTTTCTTATGTTTCCATAAATCGTAATTTTCAGGAGTCGGAGTCGCTGTAGTTAACAGACTACTATATGCTGTTGGAGGCTTTGATGGTGAAATAAGGTTGAAATCCGTTGAATGTTATCATCCGGAAACAGACACTTGGTGGGACATCCCAGACATGGCTGTACCAAGAAGTGGAGCAGGTAAATTGTCTTCTTATATTCTCTATTATTCTGTTATTAACATTCAAGATAAGAAATAAATTGTAACTTTTCTGCAGGAGTTGCATCTATTGGGCAATACATTTATGTAGTTGGAGGATACGATGGCACTAGACAACTTGAAACAGTTGAACGATACGATACAGAAAAGCAAATTTGGCAGTTTATGGCTCCACTCTCGAAAGCTCGTTCTGCTTTATCCGTTTCTGTCATTGACAACAAAATATATGCACTAGGTTTGTATATTTTACTAATTGTTCAAAAATTGTTAGAATGATTGAATTTTGAATTAATTAAACTGTCTTATTATGTAATTATTAAATTTATTATGTAATTAAAAGTATTTATTAGCTGATTGCCTGCTAATTTGGATTTTCTATCGCTCATAGTAATAGTGAGAAAAAAGTAACCAGATAGTGCAGTTCAATGCCCTAAAATAACATTTCTAAAAAAAGGAAACTTAGAGGAATCAACCTAACAGATAACATCATTCTTAACGAATGTTTTTCTCATTTTGTCCATCTGTGAAACTGCGTATTGAATTATAGATTGTTTTTTTTTAAAGTAATATGATTTAAAAAAATTTCAGGAGGATACGATGGGCAAGAATTTGTTCCGACAGTAGAGATTTACGATCCTAGCGCAGATCAATGGATTGATGGTGTATCAATGACCTCAGCCAGGTCAGGCCATGCAAGTGCAGTGTCTTACCAATCTGGAATGGTAGGAAACAATATCTCGGGGCCTAGTAAAGCAGTTCATCATCAATCGTGCCCTGTTAGAAAAGGAGGAGGAGGTGCTACATGATAGCGTTTGCGCATTTGACATTTGTATTATATGTGATAGCACATTTTATATCTAAAAACAGATTAGTACACGAAATCGCGAATTCTCCTTCGTTTTAAACAGCAGCTACGGATTCCCTAATTAAGTATAGTGCACGAAATTAAACTAGCCATTGTCCAAAATAAATAACAATCTTTAGGAAAAAAAAAAAAGCCAGACACATAGTAATTAATTTTTAAAATCATTTCAGAAAAAAATCAGTGTTCTTCAGAAAGATGTAAGTTTATTTTTACTTTACTTCGTACCATAACTTTACCATATTCATTTAAAAAAAAACACGTTAAAGGCTCCTTAAGTACATCTAGGAAATCACGCGAAATATAACAAATTCGAGGATATTGTAAACTTCTTCATATTTTAAGGCCGTACTAGACTGAAACTAGTTCTAAATCTAGTGTAGTCTGTTTTCACTATAGCTTACTACTTTAGTGTTATGTGAAAAATACATTAATTAGGGTAATGAATACTTCCAAGTTAATGGACCCGCGTTGGTTGTAATTATCTAAGCTTTGACTTAGTTAATTAAATTAAATTAAGTTAAATTCACTAAATTATGTGAATCATATTATTATGTATACACATATTCTTTTCTATCCTGTTAGGTTGAGAAGGCGGGATGTCCCTATTTGAATTCTATTATCTTAACAAAAATTGTTTTTTTGAGGGAGAATTCATGTACATGAACAAGAAAGGAAATAAAAAACCTTTCGTCCAAGTTTTTAGTATGTTTCTATTCTGATATATTCTTTGATGGGTTTATTATTTTTACCAAAATATTTCCTGAGTAAAGCAAGGTGTTTAAGGATCGCTTAAGTTTATTGAGGGACTAAAGTATCAGATGGCGCAATCTCCTCGAAATCCACCTGCGCAAAAGCAGCCTCTAAACCTTTGATGCATAAATGCATTTATACAATTGAAAAATTCTGGCATTGAAGGGCAATAATTAAGGATCACTTTACCAAACTATCAGCCAAATTTTTGCAAATTAGTCGATTACCTTCTTTTAATATTATAAAAAAAAAAAAAAAAAAAAAAAAAAAAACTGTTTTAATCATTTTTACCACCACCAACCACTCACAGCGGTTAAAAATATGTGAAGAACGTGTCTAAAATAATTAATGTTTACTCAGTTCGCTCTTTTAACCAGTTCCTCTTTTAAAATTACAAAAAAGGAAAATTCTTGGAAGTTTAAAAAAAAATGTAAAGTACCACGTGGTCCTGTTTTATGATAGCCCTCCCACGAAGACTGATTAGATATTTGTACGAGCTTTTTTAGTTAATAACAATCCAAAAGTGAGATCATTTTAGGTTAACACTTTTTTAAATGTTAGTGCCATTTTTTTTCCATTGTGTTGAGCTTAAGAATTTTATGAAACATATTCATGCAGTTCTCATTTCTTTTACAAATTTTTGATAACCGTGGGACATTTTTGTTACAGTAATTATTTATTTATGTAATATTAAAAACTTTTGAAATCTTTTAAATAATACTAACATATTTATTTTAGCAGAGTAAGTTATTTAAAATAGATGCTTCCCAACTGAATTTTTCCGACCCTTTTTGATCAATGAAACAATGAAAAAATAAAATAATAGAGTACACTGCCACAAATAAATGTACGGGTAAATAAAACCAATTTATCTTGATTACGCCAACTTGCTTTATTTATTATCTACATATAAATATTACAATGAAACATAACTTCCTGAATTGTGCACTATGCTTACTTTTTGGGTTATTTTTAATTGCATAACCAATGCACATTAAAGAAAACTTTTGGTTTCTTATTTCGTAGCAAATCTGATAACATGCGATTACTTAAGTGCATTCCACAATGGAAGTTGAAGTTTTAGTAGATGTAATATTTTATTTGTCATGAAGAATTTTGCATTTGTTATTGGTCCGGATCACTTGTACATAGATAATGTGTATATTAAATGTACAAAGATATTTTTTAACTTTTAGATGTTACGATTAAAATTTGAGGTGCAATAAAATTGCGAGTATGCAATATAATAGTGGTAAGATCTTCATCATTCCTGCAACAGTACAGAAGAAATTGTTTGCAAAAAGGAAAATGTAGAAAAAATCTCTAGTTCTGAAACATAAAAAAACATTCCTACACAAGTCATTTTAAAACTTCGTAGAAATGTGTATAATCAATCCACTGCTTGATATATACGTCAAGAATAATTGTCTGTGGATATTCATTCCTTTCAAAAACTTGTTTTCACTAAATTATTTATATAAAAGGATATATTTATTTTTATATTGTCTGAAAGGAAAAAAAAATGTACATAATGTTGATATAATTAAACGATATTAAAAACTTTAAAACTGGATGTACAGAAATGTTTAAAGAAATCAAATGTAATTTCCATTTTCTTGTCTGCCTTCATTTTTCTTCATTCGAAAACAAATGACGTGTGGTTCTGGAAAAAAATAAAATAAAAAATTTATTGAAATATTTTAGTATTGTACGTACTTCTTGACTCTTTAGTTATAAGATTATCACCGACCTGGGTTATGAGTCATAAAATGAACCCATCCAGTAGACTGTTGAATCCCTATATTTCTCCATTCCGTTTCGGTCATTCTGTGATTCCTAGGTACATATTTGACCATTTCTGGAGGTAGTATAACGTGCCTTAAAAAATGTAATTGCATTTTAAAGTAAACATTAATTCTAAATGCTAAAAAATTGAAGTATAAAATGGCAAAGTGTGAAACTTAAAAACTGTAAGCAATAAGAAAAGAGTACAGTCATTATCAGAGTTCTTCTTTTATTAAAAAATAAAATAAAACTTATATTGTTACCCTTAGAAAAAGCTTAAAAATACCCTAAATGTATTCATTCATGTCATCGTTCATTAATTTAATTAAGGCGTGGACTTAACGACATGTAAAATTATATTTGTTATACTTAAAGCAACCGTTTGGCATATGCACCTTTTACATACAAAATCCTCTTCAATTAGGATGTTTCAAGTTCTAATTGTCTAGTTTGAACACTAAATAAATACAAAAAATGGGGAAGAGGAACCAAACATAATTATTAAAGGAAATACTATTAAATGAAACCAAATAAAAACATAAAAGCTAAAGAAAAAGCAAAGAAAGTAATATTATTCTACAAAAAACTGCAGAGCATACAAACCTGACAAACTCAAAATACTTAGCCATTACTACAGTCTACCGCTTTTGATGCTGACTCCTCATTCCATTGCATTTCCATCCTCTTCTTACGGTCCTCGGTAACTACGTTAAACTGCTTCTAGCCATATATATATTACCTTTCATTCGGGTCACATGGCTTGACTCTAGGGCAGGTATTGGGTTACTACTTCTCGAATTTTTGTTATATTGGTAAGAAAGATTCCTCATATTCTTCTCTATTTACTCCTTCGTTATACTCGTATTTCAATTGGCCCAAACTAATAATAGAGGTTCCCTTTATCGAAGTCTTCGCTACAAGCTGCAATATTTTCTCATTTTTGTTCTTTATCTGCACTTTCATACAACTAGCGTTCCTAGCAAAAACTTATTTATACTCCATATCTCTATCGCTCTTCTTCCAATAATGTTTTTAAAATTGTAGCTTCAAAAGTTTGCAGATCCATAATTCTTTTTTACGACTTCTGTGTATTCAATTCCTGTTCGACAATAGTAAGGTTCTTGAATAAGATCTATATTGGGAATAGTTCTTTGTTCTGTTGTTATTCGGAACGACAACTTTCTAAATTAAATTTATAATTTACAAGGTAAGGTCCGAATTATAGGGAAAATATGTTTCTACTCTCGCATTTGTAACTTTCTTAAATAATTAGTAGTTGACTACTTTGAAATTTCTTTGGAAAGTGCCAATTCATTCACTTCCATCTAAAGCTGGAAGTATTTGTTATCTTTAATTCCACTGCAGCAAAACTAATGAGAAGTTCTCCTCATACATTCTTAATTCTACAGCCAGAAGAATCCTTGCCTTCACTGATCCATTCACTACACATTGAACATCACTATTGTATTTATATGTTAGATGAAGATTCCCACCTCCAGTTTATTGTAAAATTAATAGTAGAATGTTAAAGAAGGATATTTTAAAGGCTAGTTTGTCTGTAATAAATGGAAGAATAGTTGACATTTCGTCTAGGATAGAATAGTTTAGGATAAAAAATCTGGAGGGTTGTATTTAGTAGATGGTTTGGATAGAAGAGTGTACTGGGATCGTGGAAATTTTTAGTGGAGATCTAGGAGTGGAGAATCATCGCAAATCTGAGGAATTTTCAAGAGTAATTGATATTACTACAACAGGTCACACTCCAGGCAAAATGGCTAACATTGGTCTAATGACCATTTTGAGGAAAGAAGTTTGTTTGTGCAGTCATTTTCGTATTGAGTAGAGTACTAGAACAAGTATTCTGGTAGTCATTTTATGGGAGTTAATTTTGTCCCGGTTGTGGGTAGAAAAAGTCAAATTTTTGTCCAAAATTAAGAAAGGTTCTTGACGTGATTAGTCCGAGGGATCAAAGTGTTGTGTTTAACTGCTTGTCGATAATGGGTCATCGTTTAGTAAGAAGGGTAGTTTTTTCATAGTTTATTTTAATTTTTCACTAAGTGCAGTATTTCAGCAGTTTGTTTTTGTTTTTTGTTGTTTTTTTTTGGAATTGGCTTCCGCCATACAGCCAGCATCGTCTAGGTGCTTATCACTAGAATATCACTTACTCTCCGTTCTTACCTACAAATACATTCGCTTCACACATTCATCATTCTACTATATACCGCTATTTACATAAACTACTGCTAATGGATGGAGCAGCACTCTGTGCTCCTGCCATCCTTCTCGCTTAACCAAAATTAAAATCACGTAATCCTTCTCTAAGCATTTTCTTCCATTCATTCTAATTCGGCTATAGCTTCTAAATACATTCATATTTCATTGCTAGCTCTGCTATCGACTTAAGCACATAACTGTTGGTGGAGAATATAATGTCTTCGTAGCGAAATGGTGCATCTAAATACCTGTATATATCGTCAAACATTCGTTTCCTTTCTACCACATAACGTGGACATATCATTATTACATGTTTGAAATCTTCCTCCTCATTGCAATCTACGCAAAGAGGAGAGGACCTTTTGTTGATCCTGTGTAGATACGATCCGCACACCGCGTGGTTCGCTCTCAGCCTGCTTATTGTCGTAACAACCCATTTATTAGTGCCAGTTCCCTTAAACCACGGTTGTCTAGGTAACTGATCTGCCATAGTTTTATAGAATCTACCTTTATCACCATTATTGTAATCTGTCTGCCATTTTTGTAGTGCTGCTTTTGCAATTATACGCTTGATATCGGTGTGTGGTAATTTATAATTAGCCATTTCCCCACTATTGGTGGCTTCCTTTGCAAGTGTATCAACAATTTCATTCTCTTTTATACCACAATGACCTCTTGCCCACAAAAAATTAATGCAGACTCCCTTCTCTTTAAAAATGGCAATAGTTTCTACAATCTCTGCGATAATGTGATTCATTCCTGCAGACTGGTTGTGTATATGTGATAATTTACACAACGCACTCTGGCTGTCACTAATAATGGTATATTTTTTCTCCGACAACGAATAAATATATTTTAAAGCCGTTAAAATAGCAATTAGCTCCGCTGTATAGATGGACGCCTCATCTTCTAATTTAATTGTCGTAAAATAGTTCCGAACCGGATCATACACAGCACTTCCGACTTTATTATTGATTTTGGACCCATCTGTAAATAAACGATATGAGCCCGGATAATGGGAAGAAATGTAATCTTCGAAGGCAGTTTCTCCATTTGTAAAGTGAGTAGGTTAGAATAGTGTATTCTCCACCTAGGATAGAAACTTGAGAAACATCTAAGATTTCTTTAGATATTTTTCAGATGTTTGATTTGGGTAAAGATCCGCAAGCGGTTACCGGTGGGAGCTAGTTGTGCCGTTTGCTTTAGAGATGGGGACCTGGTGAGTCGCAGACTGGCCCTATCCTTACCAGAAGCTCCAGGATGAGTGACCATTGGAACAACTGCTAAGCCTTCGTTACTTGTACCGAGTAAATCTTCTTCGGAACCCATACGGATCCAAAATTAGGTAGCAACTCTTGACTGAAGTACCTCTGTTCTCTTTATGAAAGCACCGAAATCACGAACATGAAGGGCAAAGCTTGAGTATGAAGATAGTAGCTACTTTCCACCTGATGGAGAAGGTTAATTCCCATTTAGAAAGGTATCTCGTGGAAAATTTGATTGCATTGCATGAAACTCGAAAAATCATCTCAACTAAAAAATAAACAACTTAATAAAAATCAAACCACTCTTTTGTCCTAGAGAAGACTAAATTGAAATGAATACATTAGGCAGGAATGGAATTTATTTATTTCAGTGATTAACTCCAATAAGAATTTCCTTCTGTCTACACACAACTACAAAAGATCATTCCGGTGCAAAGCTATGGACAGCACATTAAACGATTAGAAAGATATACGTGAAGAACATGCCGACTTTTGAAATGTTAAATTAACATTTAATTTATTTAAATGAATTTTAAATTAAGCTTCTGATACTTAGGTCAGTAATTCCTTTTCACATTTACAAAAGTTCAAATCTTTATTATTATATTACCTGTACTCATAAACAGCATCAGAATATCTATCCGAATAAGTAATCTGATCTGCAGGCATTGTTTTAAATTGCCACGTCAATCTTGTCCAACAGTTTTCACAGCAATCTCATTTGTATTTGTCTAGTACTTACTGTGCATGCATGTGTATAATAGTATATACTATATAACCTTACCACAATTTAACCGCCAGTTAATTTTAGTTGTTGAAAAATCCGTTAGACTATGGATTGATTACTGGTAAATTCCGCTGGAATTTCTGAATGCAGGACGCACTTTGAAGTAGACAGAAGAGAGCCACCTATCCATTTTATCTTTATTGCCTTTAACATTAATAAGTCTTAGAATAATTTTTTACGTAAATTATTAGGGTGCATCAAAAGTCGGCATTGTTAACACCAGCTGCACACTACATCAAGCCATATTCTCTGCGATCCTGTATTGACTACCAAAATCGTATTTACTTCAAAAGATACTGTAAAAGTATTTAACACTTCGCGATATATTCAAAATTTCGATGTTGATTTTTACCGAAAATAATGATTTGATGCATGGTCTGTGAATGTTTGTGAAACAATTTCAAAAAATCTGATGTGAATGTCCATGAACTTCTCTTACATAAATTTCGAAGTATTGCTGAGCCCAATAACTCACTCCTCAGAATGTCACAACGAATTTTATCGAAACATTATTCCAATAAAATCTATCGATTTATATACTAAATCTAGTTCTAGAGAAAATCTTGTTAGCATTTTCGCAAAAACTTCAGAAACATGAAAAAAACATTCAATAAAGTGATACTTCCGATTGAAGGATTATCACTCCGTTACATCCAGGTCCTCTGGCGGGACTTATAAAAATATTAAGCTTCATCCGATTTTTAGTTTTTGAGATTTATGTTCATACACACGCATATCCAGTCCATTTCCTAAAAACCATTTTTTTAAACTCAACGGACCTCAAAACCGATATTTCCTTTGAAAACTTAAAGTTAGAAATTTGTCACGGTCACAATGATTTCCTAGTGAGAAAAAGTAAAAAATTAAAATGAGTACCAATTTTATTTTCTGTATTGTATTGGTCCTATTGTCGCTTACGGCACTACCGCTTCAGCCAAAATTCGTCTAAGGTACGAGGGATTTTCTTAACAGTAATTAAATATGACTTTTTAACTCAATGTATTTTGGAATATTAATTCTTTATTTGAATATTTTCCCCAAGAAAATTTGTTTTTTGGTGGTACTTACGGAAGTACATAAGTTCCCTCTATTAAGTGCCTCAACCTCATTTCTATGGTTCTACTTTACTTTTTTCTTTTTTTTTTTACTTGTTATAATGAGTGCTCAGATTCTGAATCTGCAATAGTATTTCAAAAATTCTTATGGAAAAATTATTTTTGGGAAAGGTACTAGGAAGTTCGGTGTTGGATAAGAAGGATGGAGTAGTTTAACAAGTTCAAGAAGGAAAGAAGTAAGTAGACACTTTGAATCTAACACCATTTGACCCTAAAAATAATTCATTAATTTTTGTATCCATTGTTTATATTATAATAACCAAGTAGTTTAAGATAATTACAATTCCCGGCTTATACAGGCCAGTTAGAATATGAAATGTTACGTTCTTCATCAAAACATTCGTACAAATTATGGCCCTTAGACCATAATGCACATCCTATGTAAGCTTACAGCTCGAAATATACGCCATCATTTTCTTTAAGTCCAACTCCTCTAACAATTATTCGAACGGGAATTATCTTTACAGAAAAAAAAATCTAACTTTCCGTCTAAATACTGTCTGCTGTTTGCAGGTTTATGCTTGAATGAAACCCGTTTTATCCATCTAAATATTTACTGGCGCTTCTATGCTTCTACTATTGCTTTAAAAAGAGATAAATTGAGAGCTCTAGGCGAAGTTTTTTTTCAGATTCATATTATCCTTGCTAAATTATTGGAAAAAGATTCTTAACAGAACGGATGCTGCGTTTGTGGATTTATAACTTTTTGTTAAAAAAATTAGCAACTCAGATTAATAATCTCTGTGGTGTTTTTCAAACGCTGATACAAGCATGAACTGTAGATTACTGAATAATTTAATAGGAAACTTTGGGTCAACATTGAAGTTTTAATTGAATAAAACCGACTTTTATTGAACCTAGCAAGTAGGGCTTTGACAAAAAAAGATGGGTAGTGAGCATTGTAATTTCAATAAACACCAATTTTTTGTGCAATTATTGCAGAAAAATAAAGAGAGAAATAGTTTTTGCAATTGTAACTTCAGAAAATCTATTCCTGCTTTCTGTCAAAAGAAGTAGAATATTCTTACCGAATGGTATTCAAGCATCATACATTGTGTGTATGGAAAAAATCTTATAAAATCAAAATTCACTTTTAGACCGAATTACTGCGCTGAGAATTATAATGTAAAACACAGGACATTGCTCACTTTTAAATAAGGAAGAAGCAATTCTGGGAAAAGTTAAATAAATTACTTCAGCCTTGAACATGCTTCATATATTTTATTATTCATCACCAGAAGATAGCAACAGGCGAGACACCTCACAAAATATAAAAGAAAATATTTTGCCATTTTTACTTTTCATTTACGAACAATAATCGCACAATAAGATTTATTTGTTTATGACTGTAAAGTTTTAATTGATGGTATACTAATTGTATTCTCTACTACTGAATGACAACTAATATTTGATAATTTTGGTAATGATGCGATTCCGTAATACTTAATTGGCTGGTTAAATAAATAAAAAAAAACTTATTCTACTAAAGTAATGACAATTTGTAGTTAAAAGGAAATTTTTTGCTGGAATAATATTTATTGTTTTAATAGAACACACATTGAGAATAAGAGTGGTGACAATAACCTTATGCCTATTTCAGAAAGTTCTATTTTATCAAAATTGTTTGGAGGTCATCCTCAAGATTATATCATTTCAAGGTGTTCCACATGATCTTAGCACAAGGTTGTTAAAGTATACTTTGTAACTTTACTATTTTTGGGCCGTTCAAAATGTATGTGAATTTGTAAGCCTCTGTTTTCTTTCATTACATATTATTATTATTTTTTTTAAAGCATTTATTGCAATAGTAGGCAATATAAATTAGCAACAAACCTCTTAAAAACTTCCGAAATATAAGATCTTCTTTCATCAACCTCAGTGTCACTTTATAATTTTCATTCTCTGAGAAAATTCTAATCTTTTGAAATAGAAAATATTTAATCAAACCCCGGTGGACACCCATAGATTACATGCATGCAGCACTTGATGTTGCCAGCGTGTCCACATTTATCTACAACGCTACGGAAAACTTTGTAACTTCCTGTACACATAGTCCCTACCCGCATATAAAAAGTATTATGGACTACAACTTAAGTTCTCTTAATTATAGAAAATACAAACACAAAAGGCTAAAGCATATCTTGCTTTAATTAATCTTATGTAGTAAGGTTTTTTTTTTAAATTTTTTGCCTTAGCATTAAGTTGGACTTGTACCCAATGTAAATGTTGATATGTTGTGGAGAGGATATAGGCATGCAGCCTGAAACCTCCTTTTATATATATTTGTATAAAAAATTTTAAATTGTAAATAAACATTTTCAAATTCAAATTCAATCAAATCTTGTACTCACGACTTTATATACATATATTTTTACTTTATCTTATCTGCTAGAAAGAGAAGTTTAATCGTAAATAAGAGAAGCTGGTAATTGTGTAGATTTGATTTTGAGATTTTTAGGGAAATATCCGTTTTGGGGACGAAAAAGTTGTTTTCAAAAATTTGTCTCTTTTTCAATCACTCGCCGTCTCTATGTCTGCGTTCTTGTACCATAACTCTAGAACGAAAAGACGCATGAAATTGAAATTAGACATTTCTTTTAGATACCACCAAAAAATGCCACTACAAGGTTTAAGGCTAAAATCGGTCAATCGGTAAGTGCCACTTAGTTGAAACGTTTTCAGTTTTTCTTAAAAACGGCTCCAACGATTTTCTTTAAACTTTTATTCAAATTTTACTAGTGTAAAATTTTAACTTTATTTAAAACATTTATCCAGATAAATTTAATTAAGGACACTTTTGTGGCAATGGTTGGGGTTAAGCTGCCCTCTATTAATCGCCTATTTTTTTCAGGCGGCGCTTTACGTCCAACTAACAATTAGGTGTCGTGAACGGGGGCAGAAGCTCATACTTTACTATTACCAATTTTTTTTTTTAACAAATAAAAAGTAGTCATACGCAGGATTCGATCTGGGGATCTCCCACATATAAAGCCACGCTCTTGACCACTGAACCAACACCCTCCCATTACATATTACCATAATTGTAATAATAATAAGAAATAATTGTGGATCTAAACTTCCAAATTTGATGACATCATAGACATGAACATAGACTCAAAAGTTGAACTTAAATAATTTTTTTTTTAGAAAAATTAGTTTTAGAACAGCTCTCAAGGAGGTTTTAGGGTACGTCCTAACTATTTAAGGTTTCAGTATGATTTACGGTTTTAGAAACTTTATAATGTTGATATGGATTAAATATGACTTAAATGTTCTTTTATGAGAAAAACTGAGGGCGAAAGAACGTCCGAGAGAGTTGTTCCCACGACAAAACATATTATTCAAATATCAAATTCACCAACTGTCTATCTACATTGATATATGCATTGAATTTTTTTTTGTCTTTCAAAAATTAATAATTAATGTTATTTTATTAACATTTTTTTTGGGGCGGATGTTGGTGTAGTGCTGGTTATTAAGCGTTGATTTGTAAAAGGGAGATCCCAAGTTCGAATCCTGCGTTTAGCTGTCCTCCAAGACAACGGACTTAAAAGACGAGTTAAAAGTAAAGAATATATGTGCTTTGGCCTTGTCCACAAATTTGGTAGCTGGACGTTGTCCTGCCTAAAA
Source organism: Rhodnius prolixus (assembly GCF_049639745.1). NCBI lineage: Eukaryota > Metazoa > Arthropoda > Insecta > Hemiptera > Reduviidae > Rhodnius > Rhodnius prolixus. Next base: position 23,904,494 of record NW_027411592.1, read on the forward strand.
AATAATTGATAATTACTTCACTGCTTTTACTTATTTATAATTTCTTTTTACTATTTTTCTATTTTATCTTACTACACTAGATAAGAGAAAGTACTGCGGTCTGTCTAATTTTCGTTTTGCATCAGAAATTTTGTTTGGATTTTTCAGTTTTTTTAGATTTTTCCAAAATCCTCTTTTACAGTTTTCATTAAACTGGAACACTCACTGCCTATAAGTACATCTACAACTTTTTAAAAATCTTTTTTCTTGGGAAAATTTGATTAATCTTAGCCATCTTCGTAAGGGTAAGCAAGATTCCTTAAAAAGCGATTTGTATGGCCTACTAAATACTCGTATGTATAAATTTATTTCAAATATGAAGAAAATTTAGCTACCAGAAGAGCATTTCATTATATTTATATGTATAGTTTAATCAATTTTTTCAAAAATGCTACCCTTTAAAGTGAATATGTTTAACATTGAATTCAACTACTTCTTGGTAAAAATTGTAACTTACCTTAAATAACTTAAATTTTGATGAGTGATGGTAGTGTGAGTGTTCAGACCAAATTATATTTTAAAAAAATATTTAAGAATGTTTTCGACCTGGCTAGTGAACTATGGTTAATAAAAGAAATTTTATAACTTCTTCCTCAATATAATTGCCATGAACTTTATCATCCTGTTATGTTTAGAAAGAAAAAAATAAACATCGTAATTCAAAGCTGAAAAAAAAAATTATTAGAAAAAAATGAAAACAGGCATTTAGGCCAAAAGCGGTCAGAAATAATGTGGCCCCTTTTATTTACTTTTCTTTTTGCTTAATAATGTTAATCTAATCGACCTAAGCGATAATTTTTATTTTTTACATTATATAACAAATTTTACGATCTATTAAAATTAATACACGAATTTCATAGAATTACAATAATCAAGTGAATTATTGTTAAAAAAGATACTACAATCTTTATGGAATGATTAAATTATTTATTTAAATGAAAATAAATAAAATTGGGTGAACATCATTGAAGTTCTTAAGAATTGTTCTCTGACCTTTAATTGTGTTATAGTTATGTCAGTTTTATTAATAAAAATTAATCACTCAGGGACATTGTTGAAATATTGTGTTTTTATTACTGTATTGGAGATATATTCTTAAAAAATATCATAAAAATAAACTATTTCCATTTATTGAAAATAGACGATTTTAATGGAGATAGAAGTGTTTATAATAATATCAATTTTATGAAATCCAATTATTTGTTTTCAACATTTAATTCTTCTGAAAGAATAAAAGAAAGAAAAATAATCAAAATCTTATCTGAAGCGTGATGCAGGCTTAATAAGTAAACGTGGTACCACAAAGAGTTTTACAACTATTAAAACAGAAGTGATCTGCAGAATATATTTCATACATATTTTGTTAAACCATTAGATTTTTCCAGGTGCTCTCATAATAAACTTTCTCAAAAACCAAACTCTGTAGATCGCCCTTTATTCCACAGCCCAGACGTGTTGCCAGTTAAGAACATTTTTTTTTTTTTTGAAGTCGTTTCTCGATTTGAGTGACCAAAGTTCGTATCAGAATAACTGTCTTTCATTGATTTGGTTTAAGATGACTTATTGTGTATTCTATGCTACTTATGCATCTCCTCAACTAGCATATTTCGGCAGTATACAGTTGAATCCGCATTCGGTTACATTTAGTGACAGACGATGAACTGTGCGATGCACATTTTATATTGTAATCTTTCATTATTATTATTATCACTGATTGGTTCCAAATTTCAGGAGTAGCAAGCAAGCGAATTAGTGAATTTTGGCATTTAAACTGAAGTGGAATCAGCTGAATGGGAAACATGTTTTAATAACGGACAGAAAAGGAGTTTCTTATCATTTCTTCTTTTCTCTGATATATTCATAACTCAATTCAATTCTATGCTCTGGTATACATGTACGACCCGATTCTCGAGCCAAATTGAGTCTGTTTAAATAATTCTTCCCATTTTTATTTATTTATTGTTTGGGTGCTGGGAAACTTGCTACGGTAATTCTCGTTTATGTTCGTATAACTTACAATGCCATTTTGCCCACTAGACCATGAGTTAGCTTACAATTTCTAACTTCCCTCAGATAGATGATGAATAATTTTTTGTAAGTCCAGATCGTGGCCCCAGACGTTGAAGCTGTATTTTAGCAGTAAACCAAACGATCGCCTTGCCCCTCATACACTAGCTCTAATGAAACCGCGCAAATTGTAAAAGACACGAATAATTATTGTGCATCTTATATTATTGGCTGCCAAATTGCTCGAATAACAGAAGTTCTCTCTTTAATTATTTTTTATCTGCATCACACTCGAAATAAATGCTTTACTTGAATGATCACAAATACTTGCTGGTTACCTATCCTCTGTTGTTCCAATATCCCTCACCAAACTAGAGATTTGACCTATCATCATGAATTATTTTATTTTTGTTTGTGTTTATTAACGAGAAAGTACCACTTTGGATTTTGGAGTTCTTTTTGAACATTACTTAAGTGAAAATACTTTTCTAGATGAATAAATACAGTTGCCAAAGTTTGCTGACCATTATCCTAATTTAAAACTACAGTATTTTTGCAACGCAGCTAATGGATACATCTTTGGTTAATACTTTAATGTAAGCCAAAAACTGAAAGTGTAAGAGTACTGAAAAAGTTTCCAGTGCAAAAACTGAAAATATTTAAAAAGAAAAGTTTTCACAAAGAGGAGTAATTGCGTTAAGTTCTGAGAAACTTTTAGGTTTGCCAGATTTGTTTCATGGTTTTATAAACCCTTTATCTTTCTGTTTCGGCCTTAATTTTTTCCCTAGCGCAAAATTGTAATGAAATATAAATTCCATTTTTCATTAAGTTTGTCTAATTCAGGACAGTATAATTTTTAATAAACTTTTAAAAACAGGAATATCTAGTTTAAATAATCTTAGAGACCTTTTTAATGAAGCTATTACTTTACTCAAGCAGGCAACTTAATATTGCTAACAACGATTTGGCAGTCGTCCAATAATAGTCTCCAATTGATTTCAATGTTAAAAACTCAATACAAATAAACATTTAAAAAAAAGTCTTACATTTCAAGTTGTTACTCATTTTGTGAATGTGATGCAGTTTTAGGTCGTAAAAATTACTGATAAACTCGTATACACTGCTAATTTAAACTTTGTTTTTAAAATATAAGTAAATACACATTAATTGCTAGGCCTACTGGAAAATGACCGAATTCACATTCATCAAAAATTAAATTTAAATGCTAACTTATCCGCCTTAAAAATTTTGTTTAATGCTTTTTAAAGTGTGTTAAAGTTGAATGTAAATTTAATTTACTAAGGATTCAATTGTGATCTAAACTGTAAATAAATATCCAGAACAGTTATTCCCACAAATGGTAGAGAAAAAATCTGATTGTGGTCCTCTTTTAAGGCAATTCTCTTATTATTTACTGATTTTGTTCAATGCTAGAATGTTCACCAGGGCGAAAAGTAAGTCTTCTTTTTATTTGCTATTATACTTTATTTACTTTAATTTCAATACTTTCAAGTATAATCCATTTGTTATTAATCACTTCAACCTATCTTTGTATTAGTAAATCAATTTGTCCTTGGTACCTCAAAGGTTTTTTAGAGGCAATGTATTCAATACAATTGGCTTTCATCTTCTCCTGTGAAAGTTTATTCCACAAAAAAATGAGCCATGGAGTGGAATAAATGGCACGCCGAAGGAACATAGTGAAGAAGTTCATTTTATTTTATTTTTTTGCAGTCTGACGCGAAATGTGTAACGTATATGTTTATTTCTGTAGACATAAGAGTGTTAATTTTCCTCTGGAACAGCAGGAGTCCTTTCCAAATGAGCAGAATAGAATTCAGATGTGAGAGAACCAATCCGTTATTATGGGTACAGAAGAAGGGTATTATACTGCAAAAACACAAACATTTTTGTTGCATCGTACTGCATAACAGTTAAGTTCCTCTCAAATTTCATACAAATTTTGGTATCCTTTTCAGATCATAAGAACTTTGCTTCTTAAGTTAAGCTACCTGATGTCTTAAGGGATTCCTCGATACCTTAAGCCTTAAGTAATGACCATTAAGAATCACTTCTGATGATACCTACAAGATCTAAAATAGGTTAAAGTGAAGCCTAAACATTATTGGTAAAGTCAGAATTTTCAGCAACTAATATCTGGAAGTTTAGAAGAAAACTTAACAATGGATAATAATGTTGGCTTGAGAATATCTTCGCTCCTTCATTGAACAAAGTTATTGGCTAAGCTATCACTTTTTTTAAATTAATGTTTAAGTTATTAGCGAGTACTTTTTACAGAGTTTTTTTATATTGTCCCGCACAACATTATTAACTTATTGATTTTGTCAATATCGTGGTTTTAAAGGTAAGATACGTCTCAGCCTTAGTAATTAAATTAAAATTCTGTTCAATAATATTGTCGTTTTCATTATCTTAGAACACACTGATTCTTTCTCCTTAATTAGCCCTCGACTTAGAGCAAACAAGTCATGTGACTCAGTTATATCAATTCTCCCGGACAAATAGGATAAGTTTCAAGAACAAGTAATACGGAATTCAAGCGGTTTTTAGCATCGAGAGATTTTGCAAGTCTACTTTCAGAACAATTCTTTTCATACTTGAAAAGATTATTATTCGAGATGAGGTTTTAAAATTGTTTGTATTGTGGTTTTTCACCGCGCAAATGGAACTTGTTTATAGAATGGAGTCTGACCATGGATGTGAGATAGAACACTTAAAGAATTTTTACAATTATTACTATTTGGATCATTTTATTGCAGAGAAGTTACAAGGACTATCCAATAAGTTTCTGAATAAAATATAACTATATAAAAATAGAAAAAAAAAAATTTAGAGCACAATAAAGCGAGTTTGACAGTCTATTTTTATAAATAATAAAAATGGTGCATTTGTAAAGACAGCACTTTAGCAGAATAGTTTAAAAAGTTCCAGTTTCTTTCATTTGAGATTCAGCACCAGAGGATCAGCTATCAATCAAGATTCCGATTCTCTTCTCTCTAGTAAAAAAATTGAATTTTAAATTTGGCCTTATTATTGATTAATATTTATTAAATTTTACAACTTGCTATCAAGGTTTCATCGCCAGATAATTCTACAATATAAATGCTTTCAGTTGGCTCTTTTTGCTTAATAACTTAAGAATTAGGGAGTAAACAAAATTTATCTTTTCGGAAAACTTATATTCGCTAGTGAGCAACACTTTTAATTAGTTGAACAACAATTCTTTCAAGGGATTTCAAGCTACTTAAATCTAAAGCAAAATAATTAATATTAAGTTAGTACCTGTTTATAGCTCTGTGTCAAATGATAGGCAGTGTTGTCTCTAATGAGGGAGCAAATGCATAGAGGCCGGTAGTGCACTAAAAAAAGGCTCTTAGTCTCATTGATCTCATATGATTAATAAATTGACAAGTTTTATTGAAATTTAGAAAAATTTATAAATTCAAAACTGTTACGAAGAACGAATGTCCGTGAAAGTCCAAACTAGTTGATGATTAGAAAGTCAGTCATATTTAAAGAGGAAAACACGCTCTCAAAGATGAAATCAACAATGTAATTTCAGATTTTGACACATGTTGCTGTAATACTACAAACATAAATTCAATATATATTTTTAATGACTACTAAAAATGATAAAATTACAGAAGATCTAGAGATATCTTCTTCTTCTAGGAATTGAATAGACTTAAACCCATCGAGGAGCAATTTAAACTAAAATTATTCACTTAAGAATTTGAAAATAAAGAAATGGAATAAATGATTATGTGAAATCCAAATCAATTTAACTCATTGAATTGAAATTTAACTCATTAATTTTTTACCACTTTTTCATACATTATTTTAACAATGTTAGTGAATACTTATATATAAATGAAGAGTACTTGTTATGTCCTAAGAGCTGTTTTATAGCTTTAATAAATCCAAGGAATGACAAAAGAGCGAGGTACAAAGTTAGGGAGAGGATGACAGTAGTAGAATAGAAATCTTTTGCATCTTTAGGAGTGGGGATAACATTATAAATTAGTTGCGTACGAAGTAAATCCAGTCGTTTGTGTTAGCCAGACTGTGAGAGCAATGTTGCTGAGACTAACCGCATGCCTGCTGCTCTGCTGTGTAGCTTACTTGCAAGCAGCTCGAGTAGTCTGTTACTGGAATGGAAAATCATATTGGAGAGAAGGTTGGTTTTAATTTATTGCTTTAAAATTTATGTGGAATTAGATATTGGTGGTTTATTTTAAAAGTAATAAGTAAAACGTAAAACCATTTTGCTTTGAGAATTTGTATCAAAATGGTATTAGCTTTTATTTAAGTCTCTTTCAAAGAACATGAATTTCAGTCCTTACAATGATTTTATCAGAAAGATAAACAGCAGTAATGTGACTATTTTATACTTAGCCCCACAAAAAGTATGCTTCTCTCATTATAAATAAATTTAATAAATAATTTTTTCTCTGGTCACTTTGGAAGAAGTTGAACAGTATGTCACTACTGTCACTAGGTATAAATGATTTATTTCAAGCTATCCTCTCCACAGTAATTTGATTTTCCTTATTTGCAACTTTAGATAATGTTATAGATTTCTAAATTCACTGATTTTTAATAAATTGATTTATGATATGATTAGGGAAAATTGAAACTGCAAAATGGAGTCTGGCTGACATTTATGCACATTTTTTAAAATGTATACTCGCAATTATTTGTATAACTCCTTCTTCGTATGTATTTCCTCGTCTACCGTTTAAAGTATAGTGGAAATTTTAGGTATATTTACTACAAGATCCTTACAAACTTCAACAATTAATTACTTATGTAAAAATCTTTTTAGATATCTGCCTTCTAAATTTATTTCTGTACAAAAACTTTCTTTTCCTCACTTCTCGGACCTTCGATCTTCTTCAGAGAAGTTTCTAACTTCTAAACTGCACATTCCAACCGGTTTTAGGATTTCCGTATTAATACACATTTTCGGTACCCTTCCTCAAAAAAATAGAAAAGCATTTAAGCAGTTCATTTGAAGGATGTTCTAATCCCCACATTTCTGACTCTTTCTAGATCTCTTCCCGATTCACGTAGCAGTCCTTTTTAGTTTGTGCACCGTATGCACTATACTTAATGTAAGATGTTAGAAGTTTTTGTCCAATACCGTATTTCTAATGAAAGCTAATTTGAAAAAAAATTAAACATTGTCTTTTTTGGCAGTTATAAATTATGTGGATAGTTTACTGCCCGAATCCGTATCCAATGATTAAAAGAAATCGAAAACTAATGGTTTAAAGAGGATTGCCCGTCTTCAAAATTATTTAAGATTGTTGCCGAGCTCGGCCATCATGAAATAATTTATTACGTTTGTATAAATATACTTATTTTTGTTCAATTTAACAGCAATTTTTTACTTTTAGTTGTTTATTTCAAATGCTTGATTGTTTACAACTTCAGAAATGAAAGCAATTGTAAATGTCCTCTAACATTTGAACCCCCACACTTCAGCCAGCTTAGCCTCAATCTGTCTTCTAATACCTTGGAGTAGGTCCTTTGCTTGGAATTCCAAAAATGGGCAGAAGTTTTTGCTATTTGTGATTGCATGATTTTCACTTATCCCATTGATATCATTTTGGTATGTCTCTTGTTTTCCCTACTTTCAATATTGTCTGCAGTTGCACTTCGTCATCAGTATGATGTCCTAAATCCTTTTAATACTTCTTTCATCTCTTCGTTACTTCTCCCATTTAGTCAAAGAATTTCATCGTTTGTTTTTTATGAATGTAAGCGTATAACATTTTTATAACTTTTTTATTTTTTGTTTCTCGAAAGTGTTTTCGATAGGATTTCAGCAATGTAACCTAATCATCGCACATTTTCTCATTTTCTTCTGTTATTTTTTTACTTAATCTTATTAATTTATTTATGAAAAAGGTCTACTGCACCCTTTTTTTTTGCAATTATTACATAAATAAACAAAGTACGACCAAAGTGCATGTATATGTTCACAGCAATATTATCAAACAGGCAAAATTAAAGAGGTACATCAAACTACTCTTAGCTCTTACAATAATGTAGATCTCGTTTCCCTGATATCAGCTGGCTGCTTCCAAATAATTTTGCATAATTTGGCATTGAAATTCCTACGTTACTATAAGCTGTTTATAATGTGACGATAAGTTCGGGCTGACTTTTTTTTTTTTTTTTAACGAACATCGTCCATTATTTAACGTATCAAGTGCTATAAATCTTCATTGCTGCTTTTATATCCATTGTTTAACGTAAATGGTTCTTGATACTGCAATTAATGTGTGACTTCCTCAATTTTATAGATGCATTTAACGACTTCAAAACTGCTTCCACTCCTGAATAAATAGTAAACTACCATTCTTCACCTTGTGAGAACTGATACCCTGCTTTTCGTCCCTAAAAGTGAGATAGATGCCACTAAATGATTCTTAGCAATAGTTTTTATTGGTGCATCTCCTTGTTTTATTTTACCCGTTAAAGTAAATGATGAGCACTGCCAATTATATATTCTCATTCAATAGAAAAATGTGATTTCTCCTACCTTCGCAAGCAATGAGACAAAGCATGTCTTTTCAATTTCAATGTTTTTATTTATTTAATTTTTACCTTTTTTAATCTTAAATTTGACTTTTTTTTCAACCATCTCTTAGCAACAAAATGACTAACACTCCAAGAAATTATTGACATTGTTATCGTTATTATTTTGCTTTTTTTACCATTAATTGAAACCTCTATTTTTTTTTTTTTTTTCATTCAAATGTCCAAAAATGTGAAGTCTTCAGACTAGCGTAACTTGTTCAGATATTTTTTTTTGGGTAACCTGCAATATTTTGTCAGAAGCTGATATTTTATTCCTTGAGTTGAAGAAAAAAGCTCTTTACTATGTAATTTTTTTTTTTTTAGATATGCTAAACTTGCTTAATTTCACTAAAGAATGGATTTCTCTTGTAAAGTAGGATGTTGCCTAATGATTGGCACTCTCTTTTGTGGCGTGTTAGACACTGAATCGCCTCCCCTCTAATAATATGCAATAAATTACTGAATATGCTAACAACCTGCACTGAACACTAAGATTTCTTTGGCTAAAGGAAAATGAAATGAAATGTCCTGAAGCAAGACACAATTAGCCGTATGGAGCCAAGCATGGAACTGTTACGAGACCATTTCGTATGGTTAGATAATGAGGAATAAATAAGCTAAACCTGGTGAATTGTTGCAGCACATTTTCTTGAATATTATCCTACTTTTTTTAGAATAATATGTAGTACTTACTTTTCTCATTACAGGTAAAAGGCAGTAATGTGAACACTTCAATTACACTAAACAATTTCTTTAAGTTTGGGATTAGAGAAACACTTTATTTTTAAAATATACAAAAAAAAAAAAATCTGCTCATTTATCTGAACAATAATTAAGAGAAGGAATTTATTCGCATTAGGTCGTTGAATTGACCAAATTGGGTTGCCCAATTACTGACACTCGTTGACAGAGCTATGTTACATGGAGATCAGCAATAAGTACACTGACAGATGATAAAATGAGATAAAGTAACCCGATTTTCTGGAGTATGTAAGAATAATACAGGAATAAGATATTTAATTTCAAGATAGAATAAATAATTTCGCTCTCAAATTATAATATGCCCTTGAAATGTAATAGCTAACATCTAACACTGGTATCAGGAAAGTGAAAGAGGATAGATGAATTAATTCTGTTCAGCATAATTATCTGTGTAGAACAATTTCTTCGTAAATTTTCCTTCTAGAGAAGTGTACTAAAAATAATCTTATTTTCCTTAAGTAATTTTTGCAACTAATTAGATTCAAGGTCTATTAATAAAAAGAGGGAATCATATTGACCTTCGAACTTACCTGAATTGAAATAAACAAATGATTCATCAAATAATCTTAATTTAAATAAATAATCTTTATATGAGAAAGTTATTTATGATTGTAATTAGAAAAATAAATTCTAACAGTTTTTATCAATTACATAGTAATACTAATATTCTTTATATTTCCAATAGTTTTCATTATAACTGTTCAAATAAAAGGCGAAAATTTTATGAATAGGGGACACTCTGCAATCGATGCTCCGAAAAACTATTCAGTTGATTTGAATGGTTAAAAAAAAAAATTAGAAGAAGTTACTAACTCCTTTTGTACAAATATATTGGTATATTAAAAATATATATATATATTTCTAGTAGTAGTGTAATCGCGGTACCAAGAAACCTAATTGCAGACTAAAAAGCTTAGTTTACTTACTCCTTCGCCATAGCGATATGAGATTTGAGAAAATATCTCTTGAAGAGTCTGAATTTAAGTCAAATTGAGTTGCTTCAAAAGTACAAACACTAGCTTCATTGAAGTTATAGGAGATAATCCTATTCAACTCCCTAGAATACTTTCAAATAGTTGAAAATAATATTTTGCATACAAAAATGTCTCATGAAAAAAATGTTTTACAATTAGAGAACCGGTTAAACCAGTTTTTGAAATTTTGCAAAAAAAAAAGAAAAAACAAGACGTGGTATGAATAACCATCAAATGACTGTTCTTTATTGTAGTTATTACACGACACATGAAAGACAATCATAATATTAACGATCATTGTTAATCCAACCAAATTTTTCAACCATATTTAGTTTAATCTGCAGGTTAATTGTACTGAAGAAGTGGTTGGCTCGCTTAAAACTCTCTTTCATGAATTCAATTCACAAGTACTAGTACTTTTACGTTCGGTGTAAAAATAGAAGAAGTTTCGAAGTTGACGACGTCGCTTAGAAAAGTAATGGCTCGGAAAATTTGTTTGTATTATTTTTGGAGGAAATATTAATTTTAAGTTGAAAAAGGTCGGCCTTAAGAAGCATACTCTTGCCAGACAAAGGTGCAAGGAGGCCCTTGGTAAGAGAAAACCTATCGAAATGTACCCCTGCCTGGGTACTAGGAAACAGGTAGAGGTAGCCAAGTATGACTATACAGTATCAGTTTGTATGGAGTCAGATCATGGTAAATGATAATGATAATTAGAATGGGGATTTTAAAAGAAAGTGGCTTAAACTGTGATGCAGCTGCATATGTGAGGAAGAAAGGTTTCAATTCAGAGTTATTCAAGAGTGTAAGCTGAAAGGTCGACAGAGCGGATAAAAAAATGGATTATGGGTGATTACTATTGTTGGAGGAGTTTGTAAGCTGTTTGCTTAGACAAAAGTCAGAGGGCGTTGGAAGAGGAAGAAATAAAAAATTTGTACTACAGATTACAGAAAAGCCGCCCTTGATTTTAGCTGGTGCAGTATAAGTTTGTATTACTGCTATGTTTTTATGCAGAGTTGAACGTTGGAGGTATTAGATACATAAGCCAACACAATAAATACTCTAGGTAAAAACATAAGTTTGTGTTTGAAATGCGATAGACAGAGAAGAACTTTGATTAATCACCACGAACAATATTGGTGACCAATAGCTGCCTTAATATTGCTTCTGCGTATTTGCGGAGCAGATGCAAGGACGAACAGATCTAAATTCTTGACCTTTGGCAAGAGAACGCTCTCATATTGCGCAATTCATTTAAAACATTGAAAGATATTTCCAAATAAGAGGAGAATTGAATTTCGTGCAAGGATGGGAGAACAGACCAGTCAGAGACCAATGGAAGGGCTCGACTGGGACGCGAAGGAGATGGCGGAAGAAGAAGGATGGTGTGGATATTTTAGTATTTGATTATTGGATTGGGATTTTTTCATGTTTAGTTTGGTGAAAAAATTGGAGAAGACGCAAGACGGAGTGTAAGTATTTGTTGCTTCACTAATTAGGATGAATTTGGCTATTGATGTGGTGAAGGGTCTTCAGAAATGGTACAGTAAATAGTTTTAACTAGTTAGCAACGGAAGGTCCAAGTGTGCGCCTTGACTCGTGCGTGAAGCCGACGGAATAGTTTATAAAGTTCCTTGTCTGTCGTCTAAAAAATTAGTTTTATAGGAATTAGGTCCCGACAAATCAAAATAGTATCACGAAAGAGTGAGTAAGCTCGATGCTAAACCGTCTCCAGGCTCAAGGTATTGGGAAAAGACTTCGTGGGACCCTGTTCTTACAATTAAAAAGTTACAATAACCATTTCTTTGTAAAACTATTTCGGCACAAGCATTTACGTTAAATGCGCACCCGATTTCAACAAAAACAGTGACAATAAGGTTAATAACGTTGTAATGAACGATGTAATTGTCAGATTCCTACAAAATCTATAAATATAAATAGAAATGTTTATGCATTATGTTTGCATAATAGAAAGTTTCCGGAAATTTGTTAATGTGTTCATAATGATTTGTTTTTGTCTTAATTAAACAATAATTCGATATGGAATTGTAAACAGTTCATTATTAGTTTTATTGGAAACTGTAATAGTAAACTAGAATCTCGGTTCGAAAAAGTAATTAACAGTGCGAAGAAGATAATGAAATAAAAACGTACATGTCATAATTGCATGGAACTCAAAACGTTTAAAATCTTATGTTCGATTAAACTTTTTAAAAAAAGCTCTAAAATTACTAAAGCTAGTGCTCAAAAACTTAGAAATTGCCAAAATTCTTAAAGTAATTTTAGAATTAGCTGGTGAAGAATAAATTAGATGGACAAAGACAAATGTTGTTTATTATTAGTTTTCGGTCTGGTTTTTTGTTTTTAACTTTACGAGGGTCGTTTGAAAAGTCCGTGCAAAAATAAAAACTACTTAATTTTTTGGGGTAAACCTTTTTTATTTTTCAACATAATCTTCTTTTAGGCTTATACACTTCGTCCAACGCTGCTCTAGTTTGTTGATCCCTTCCGAATAATAGGATTTGTCCAAGTCTGAAAAATAGCCATTCGTTCCTGCAATCACCTCCTCGTTTGAATAAAATCTTTTTCATGCCAGCCATTTCTTCATATTGGGGAACAAATAGTAGGGGAGCCAAGTCTGGAGAATAGGAGGGAAGTGAAACGTGTTGGAACCCTATTTCCATTAATTTTGCGACCACAACTGCTGAGGTGTGAGCTGGTGCGTTGTCGTGATGGAAAAGGACTTTTTTGTGGGCCAATCGTGGGCGTTTTTCTTGCAGCTCGGTTTTCAAACGGTCCAATAACGATGAATAATATGCACCTGTAATAGTTTTACCCTTTTCCAGATAGTCGATGAGGATTATTCCTTGCGAATCCCAAAAGACAGTCGCCATAATCTTTCCGGCCGAAGGAACAGTCTTCGCCTTTTTTGGCGCAGATTCCCCCTTGGTAACCCATTATTTAGATTGTTCTTTGGTCTCAGGAGTGTAGTGATGTATCCATGTTTCATCCACAGTGACGAAACGACGCTTAAAGTCCTGCGGATTCTTCTGGAACAGCTGCAAACCGTCCTTGCAACACTTCACACGATTTCGTTTTTGGTCAAGCGTGAGCAATCGCGGCACCCATCTTGCGGATAGCTTTGTCATGTCCAAATGTTGATGCAAAATATTATGTACCCGTTCATTCGAGATGCCCACAGCACTAGCAATCTCACGCACCTTCACTCTTCTGTCATCCATCGCCATATCATGGATTTTATCAATGATTTCTGGAGTAGTAACCTCAACAGGGCGTCCAGAACGTTCAGCGTCACTTGTGCCCATATGGCCACTCCGAAAATTTTGAAACCACTTATAAACTGTTCTAATCGAAGGTGCAGAGTCACCATAATGTTTATCAAGCTTCTCTTTAGTCTCCTGAGGCGTTTTGCCTTTCATAAAGTAGTGTTTAATCAACACACGAAATTCTTTTTCGTCCATTTTTTGAAAATCAATCGACCTCCTCGATTCAAACGAATGCCAAGCACAAAGAAATAGACCGATCTGGCTGAAACTCGGTGTGTGTTCTTCCAAGAGATGCTACTAACTAAACATAACCTCGATTCGCGCCAGTAGTGCTATCTCTTTGACTTTGCACGGACTTTTCAAACGACCCTCGTATTCCTTCGACATTATTTTCCTAGTTAATTATGTCTAGGATTAAAATCTCAAAAATTTAGTAATCACCCTTATAAACAAAAACATTACATTTCAAAGAGGCACAAAATATTCAAATATAGATAGATATTATCTATAATGAAGCTGTTTCTAAATTAGGAATAAATAAAATAAATTATTACCCAAGTTTTAAAATTCAAAGTGCATGTTTCTCAATAACAAGGTAATTACTGATTCTTCTTATGCCCGAAGAAAAACAGTACAATTTTGTTTTTATTTATGAATTAAATAAATTATTTTAATAAAGCCTAAACTCTGGTAAATATTTAAAGAAAATAGATAGATCCTGGAAAAAGAAGATTACAACCATCTATTAAATAACGTTATTATAGAGGGCAGAATAAATTGATTAGATATGTATGTTGCTTACTTGTAGAAACATTTATCTAATGTTATCCTAATCAGGTCAAAAATTTATGGTTATCATCTGCAGAGGCTATTAATTTACTTCATTAAACATTATCTCCTATAAATATTTATTTTCTTAGGATAAATTATAAATAATATTTTTTTTTCTTTAAATTGGAAAAGGGTTTGGTTCAGAGCACAAACGAAACGACAGATAAAATATTTAGTTGAAAATATTATTTCAATCAGTTGCAGATGATGGAATAATAATGATTTATTATAACCCACTGAGGTCTCAGTATTTACCCTACATGACTAAATCTGATAGAAAATCCTTAACTAAAATTTCAATTCAATGTTAATAATTTATTAAAACCGATTTTCTTAGCTGTATTACCGAGGTTTTACCTCATTGTAGCGTTCTCTTTTGTTAAGCCCAATATTCTGAATTTATGTTTAATCTGGAAGTAAGGTAACACAGAGAATTGTCTTTATTATATAAAACTGTGGACAATAGTAGTAGTTTTATTAATTTGATAAAATGATATTCTGCAGGTCTTAAAATATGTCTCCACTGCAATGGCTGTTCAATTTATTTGGTGAATTATTGTGTCCTAATTTCTCACCCTTGCTCAATAACAGCACTGAGTTGTGCACATTCTAGCCGATTGTTCTATCTTAACTGATTTGTAACGAGACAGTTGAACTTTATGCAGAGATTAGTTAATTCCCTTTACGAAAATTCCAATTTGAATTCCCATTATTAAATATCTCAATCTGCAAATTTTTACAGGCAATTCTCCATCTGTAACGTCAAAGGTTTCATTTCTAAGTACCACTTTGATTCTGAAGTATCCGTTTAAGGTCTTATTTTTGTGTAACCTTTGAAACATATTTACTTAATTATTTGTTCAGTGAATTTCTGTTTCAACTCCTTAACAAAAACTTACAGTTTAAAAAGTTAAGTATAAGGGTTGATTAAACGCCAAAAGGTACACAAATCAGCAAGTACCCAACATTTCATTAATACTTCATTGATATTATTTAAGTAATTTTACCGCATTAATTTTCATTAATATTTTTTAAGAATTTATTAGATGTCACATACCCTTATGCTGGCCATTTTCATCTACAAAATATTTGTTCAAGTAGCACACCATTTAACTTAGATTGACTGTAATATCTATTTATCTATAATAATCAAACTATTAATCACTGGTGAAAAAGAAAACGTTATAAAAAATAAAAAAATATGAGGCTAAAAAATTCATAAACTTTTTTAAAAATTGCTTACACCAACTTACATCAATGATTTTATTTATTTTTATTTTTAAATAAAAATCGTCGGTTTAAGTTCATTCTTCGATAAAGTCATTGTTATTTTATGAAGTAGTCAATCTGGCTTTATCGTAAATAATATAGTTTTCTTCAATTACATTCTCCATCTAGGTGTTCTTCCCACAATGTTGTGTATATGTAATATAAAATAAATAAGATATGCATATTTTTAGGACAGCTAATTATTCCAGTATTTTACCATAAGTAAAATTAGGGGAACTAAATTAAATTACAATTGAGAAATGAATAATTGTTGTTGAATAATCTACTTGTTATTAACTGTGTGTTATTTGTCCTCACGAATATTTCGGTAAGACGAATTCAAGACTGAAATATTGCTTTAAATCCTCCGTGATTCAAATTTAAACAGTAGCCGGCTCTAAATTTGTCTTTTTCTAATTTAACATGCATGTATATGTGACAACTTCAGAATCAGAAGAATAATTTGGAATAGAGTTAAAATAAAGTACCTATTTATACGAAGATATAATATACATTTTATCACAATTATAACTATCATGAATGAACTGGCCAGCATAAGGGTATGTGACATCTAATAAATTCTTAAAAAATATTAATGAAAATTAATGCGGTAAAATTACTTAAATAATATCAATGAAGTATTAATGAAATGTTGGGTACTTGCTGATTTGTGTACCTTTTGGCGTTTAATCAACCCTTATACTTAACTTTTTAAACTGTAAGTTTTTGTTAAGGAGATTTTTGTACCTTTTGGACAGATTTTCCTTTTTGTCTATTAGCAAAGTTACATATCTGCTTTACAGATTGGATTTTTTTAAAATTTGGAATAAGCTATTCTATCATTATAACCTGATAAGGTGTTAAATCGGAACCGTAACTACCACTGGAGAGATCTTTTTAAAGAATGGTTATAGTTGCGGTCCCCAAACCATCCTCAATAACAATTTTTTTGAGAAAGCCTTTTTATATAAAATAGGAAGGTATTTGTACGTAAATAGCAAAATTAAACTGCGATTTCAGTACTTCCTTTTAAGAGGAGCAAGAAAAATAAACTGCGATTACAGTACTTCTTTCTAAAAGGCAAAGATTTTGAATCGAACGACAATTCATTGATGTAAATCGGTTCACTCATTGATAATTTTAACGATTGCAGTACTTCCTCTTAGTAGGTGTAAGAGCATGATGGCACTTCACAGCCACGTAGAGGAGCTTTAATCACTTCTTCGTGCTAAATTTTATCAAAATCGGGTTAAGCTTTGTAGAAATATTGGTAATAATAGTTTTAGAAAGGGCCTTATTTGGGTGGGGCAAACTCCCCTCCTTATGAGGCATAGCGTCGAGACTTTTAAAGTACAAATCTGTACAAAATTTCGATTCATTCATGAAAATCGGTTCACGTGTCGATAATTTGAAACGATTGCTATACTTCCCCTTAATAAGTGTAAGAGCAGATCGTCGCTTTATTGTTAGGTAGGGGAGCCCTAACCCTATCATCCTACCAAATTTTATCAAAATAGGGCCAAGATTTACAGAGTAATTAGTAATAATAATTTTGGAGGGGGCCTTACATAAAGGGGGCTAACTCCTCTCCCATTCGATGTACAGGGCCGAGACCCCCAAAAGGCACATCTACATAAAGTTCCGAATCGAATGACACCTCATTCATGAAAATCGGTTCACGCGTTTAGGCGCTACGTTGTTTACAAAAAAGGTAACAAGAACAACAACAAGAACAACAAGAAGAAGAAGAACAAGAACAAGAACATTTTTTGAAAAAGCCGTTTTTGCTCATTTTCGGCAACTTTTTTCTCGAAACCTATTAGATCTGGGTGGTTGCAAAAAAATTATAGTTATAAAGGAGAATTTGGAGTAAGATTTAAAGAAAATTTGGGAATTTTATCTTTTATAGAAAAATAGAAAAAAATTGTCAAAGTTGGGTGTTTTTCAACGTTACACTTTTTCGTGCAGTTTTTGATGGTCAACCCTTATACAACTGTCCTACCGGACAGTTTTAATTATGATCTAATTGTGCAAACTTTATTTTCCTGTACTTATTAAAGACATTCTCTCTTATTTTCCTTTACTTATTAAAGATATTCTGTCCGTCAGACTGATAGACGTACTGATATTCAAGTCGTTAAATACTGGATCTTTTCTTATATTTATTTATTCTTTTGTGGGTATATGTAAATAAAGAATGATTATTAAACAGACAGTGCAGCTGTGCCAAGAAAGAGTGCTTGTAGGATTTACAAAATTATTTTTACTTTCAATAATGCAGAGAGATTTAGATCCCCTCCGTAAAAAAAATGGCCAGATCAGCAAACCGGCCTTTTTGCGACGTTAACAGCTCTTACCTAACTAATTAACACTGTAGAAGTATGTTGAATTATTTCGTTTCACAGCTAATGACGTCAGATATAGAGAGAAGGCAATTTTTATTAATTAATGTTAAATATACACATTAACAAATATTAAGCAATTCAGCTTTCTTAAAGTTTCTACCATCATATGTGATTCAGTACCAAGGTTAACGAATGATGTAGAATGCTTCCAACAGTCATTGTTAAAGGCAGGAAGTTATTTGAACAATACATCTTTGAAATTAAGATAGTTTAAAATACTGTACACGTTTCATCGTTATAAATATTATTTACATTTGTAACGTTTAAGGCTAATACAATTTTCTATTCTTTCAAATAAAGTTCTATTAATCCTATTGTGCTTGGTATCAAAGGGTCACAAAAATTAAGATGAAAATCTCTTTAAAAGTCTTTCTGTATTGCTGTAACAGAATTATAAAGAACACCACTCTGGCATTAAGATTTCAGGATTTACTCTTGCCGTGCCTTTATAATAAGGTGACCAATTTTTTTACAATGAAAAGGAGGACAAAAAAATTTAAGAAAAAAGTAAACGTAAATAAGTTAAACATTTTATTAATTCAATAATTTACAAATTATGCTTACTATAATTATTTAATTAAACGAGTATTTTTCCATTGAATGGATATTTTTTGTCAATATATTATTTTTTAACAGTATATTGGAAATTTCGGAGCAAGAAATATCCTTCATATTGAACTTTACAGTAAGTGCTGCAGCTAGAGTATCAACATTCAATCTTGATTTCTCACTTAGCCAAAAATCATTACTCATTGAAAAAACTCTTTGAACTGCTGCATTTGTTCCAGGGCAGCACAACGTAAATTCAACAGGAATTACTAAATTTTCATAGGGAATGTGTTCATTTTTGAAATGGATAAATATTTCCACCCATCTTTTATCAATTTCAACATGTTGATTTTCCCATTGTTCTAATTTATCAGAATTTAAATATATATTCAGTCTTCTAATTTCTTCAAACAGACAATTGTCATCGATTTTAATATCAGGCATTTCTTTCGATAAAAACTCAACACAATTTCTGAATACAGAGATTAACATATCGAAAAGGAGGACAGGTAGGAGGACATTTTTCGAGGGAGGACAGAACCTACAAAAGGAGGACGATTGGTCACCTTATTTATAATTCTAAAATAATTAATTTACCATTTCTCACCAAAGAGTTTGCTTATCCAGTAAGTTTATATTTTATTTCCAATTTTTGTTTTTAGGTACTGCAAAAGTGACTACTGAGGAAATGAAACCAGGACTGTCTTATTGCACTCACTTACTGTACGGGTTTACTGCAATTGATGATGATGATTATCATTTAGAACCTGTGGACAAAAAATTAGATCTTGAAAAAGGTAAAGGTCAGTACAGAGCAGTTGCTGAACTTAAAAGAGCATTTCCAGGACTCTCTGTTATGCTCTCCGTGGGTGGCTATGAGGACAATGATGATCCAGAGAAATACTTTGAAGTAGTAAGTTTTTTATGACCAATGTGATTTTTATGAATTAAAGCTAGTTAAAATTAATTTTTAACAAATAAGAAGGGAAATATATATTTTATAAGAGTTCATGTAATTAACTAGAATTAAAAGCTGTTGCAGAAATCCAACATGAGTAGTGGCATATCCAAAACTTTGGTTTTGGAAGGGTGCAATCCGGGATGGTAAGCGAACCATACTCTGACAATATTGCTGCAACATACTTTGATATTGGCAATTTGCGAGCGGTCAGATTTATTGACGATTAGTAGGACTATCACTCTCCCGGGTGGCAAACTAATCATTCTCACAATTACTGGAATTATTGACAAGAATTTGATCGAAGACTTAGAGCAAAAGGGAATAAATATTCATCCTACTGATGTGTATTTAAAGCGGCATGAACTCTTTTTTTTTGTACTTATTCGTAGTTTTAAACTCTGGCACCATATAGTTTTTACGAAACTTTTAAAAGCTTGAAACTTCATAGTGAAGTCCCATTGTAACTACTCGGTTGCATGCCATATTTCATAAACTTATATAACACCCTTGTGTTATAATCCTTTACAGGCTGCAACCTGCAATAACTGCGGTGTGTCCTAGAAGTCCAATGATTTCGACCATTATAGTTTTAAATAAAAATGTGGGCAGGACATTGTTCTGATTACAGTTGCCATCTTCAATTCAGAGGATCGTACATTCAAATAAAAAAAAATGGAAGTTATAAAAAAAAACATTGTAAAATTAAATATTTTCTTACTAAACTAGTTTACATTTAATTATTATTATTTTTCTGAATTAGATAATTGTCTGTTACAGTTAGAGAAAGCTGAAAGAAGAACTAAATTCATCAATTCTGTTTCAACGACCCTAAAGCAGTACGGCTTTGATGGTATTGACTTGGCTTGGCAATTCCCACCGCAGCACGAAAAATATGAAACAACTAGTTTAAGTTAGTAATTTCTATTGAATCTTTTTATGTTAAAAGATACATAGAGTTAATATAAAAATTATTTTATTTTGTCTCTTGATTATTTTCATGTACTGGTCACCCATGTAAAGAATTTCGAGTGTATTTTTATAAATAAGGATTTTGTTTGTTTGTCTCAGGTTCTATTTGGCATAAAATTAAAAAGACTTTTGGAGCTGGAGTTGACAGCAAGGCTGCCGAACACAAAGACCAGTTTGTGGCGCTTGTGAGAGAATTAAAAGCTGTTTTGAGAGCGGACGGAAAGTTACTTTCTATAGCTTTATTACCTCATGTCAATTCTACCGGTAATTTATTCAACTTATTACCTACAATTTTACTGGCTCTTATATCTTAATACTTATTTTTCTAAAAAAAAAACTACTTCATTAAACCCGTTATTTAAATAAATTATCAAATTAACTTGTGGTAAGAAGATAAGAAGTTCTAATGGGTCTTTCAAGTTACAAAGAGAACATAGATTTTCTTCAAAAAATAAGATACTCTTTCCTTTAAAATATATTTTTAAATGTCCAAGTGGCGTTAACCTTAGCTGGCTGATCATTCTTAATTTCCAAAAACTAACATGAAACGACTGGTAATATTCTCCCAAAGTTAGATTACATATATTTCGGAAAAGGGAACCCTTCATCTATCTTATCAACGCGACTTCCCAAAGTTTAAGATTAATTATGCTTATAATTGGTTCTCCTAGATGAGCAGAAAATTGTTAGTGGTAGGAATATCTGATATAACCAGTATTGAATGTATTGAATATCATAAAGCAATAATTCGAAATTTAGTGGAGAAGGTCAAAAATAATAATTTCTGCCTTGATATTGAAGCGGTACTGCCAGTCCAGATATAACTCCCTTTTCCGAAATATGTGTAATCTAAATTTGGGAGAATATTACCAATCGTTTCATGTTAGTTTTTGGAAATTAAGAATGATCAGCCAGCTAAGGTTGTAGCCACTTGGACATTTAAAAATACATTTTAAAGGAAAGAGTATCTTATTTTTTTGAAGAAAATCTATGTTCTCTTTGTAACTTGAAAGACCCTAATAATATATGTATATCATTTATTCTTTAAATGTCCTCTTCATAAAGAAGCTAGGTTTAAATATTAAGGGAAATATATTGCTCATAATTTTAATGATGAAGAGAATATTGTGAACAAATTACAAATTGCAAGTATTGATAAACTCAATGATATTTATTATTACATTGCCAATTGTTTAAAAAGACTAGAATTTTTGGAAGACTTATAATCATTTACATAGGGTTTATTACTGGGCTGATCTATTTTAATGTAAACATAACTAATGATTAATTTAATGATAATCTATGCATTCCTTTCTTCTTATTATTTTTTCTTTTATTTCTGCGTTCTTCTTTGTTTAGTATTTTTTATTTTCTTAATTTTCATTTATTTATTTACAACAAGCAAGAAGGCAATTTCCTTAATTTGCCATTTTCTTATTTTATGATTCTTAGAAGTTAAATTTGTATGTAAATTGTACGCACAATGTTTGTAAAAATTGTTAATATGTCAACTCCTTGAAAAAGAGAGACTTGACTCTCAAATAAAATAAATAATAAATAAACATCTGTCGCATCAAATCAAATAATATTCTATTCTAATTAGTTAAATTACAATTTTCAGCTTATATGGATGTCAGACAACTAATGCCTTATGTGGATATGGTTAACCTATGGACGACGGATTACAGAACCCCAGAAAGATCGCCAGAGAAGGCCGATTTTGCCACTCCCCTGTACTTTGAATACCCCAGACTGGATTTTCAGAACACTGATTACACTGTTCGATATTGGTTGGAACATGGAGCTGACGGTCAGTATTTTTTTATGTGTCAAAAATCAAACTTGCTTACTGTTATTTTATCAAAGAATTACTATTTATTATTTTTAATTTAAAAAATGCACTCATGAATAATGGTGAATAAAATAAATAAATTACACTGAGATTATCTATTTAGTTATATTAAAATAAACTAAATGATTTTTTAAAAAATCGCGCGAAAAATCACACTTTCTCTTCTTGAAATTTTCGTAACGAAGTTTTCTAAAAGGACTTGTGGTCGTAAATGTTTGTAAACTTCATATGTGTGTTTAAATTAATGTGAATACATAGTAGGGTGAAGGGACCAGTAATTGACTGCTTAAGAAAAAATTCGAGTTTAAGATAGAATAACTTCCGTTATTTTGGCTCCAGGTGTAGATTGTAAAATTGTACCGCTCCAGTAGGATGTATTTTATTTTATTAATATTTTAAAAGCAGTAAATTCGATCTTTATGTCAACCAAAAATGATTTTTTTTGTAAGTATGTCAATGACCCAGTAATTGACATACCGAATTTTCGGTGGAACCAGTGTTTGACATGGTGTGGGACCAGTAATTGACATACAAATATATTCATGAAATGACATAAGGTATGCATTCAAAATCACTTTTAAATCTAAATAAATCACCTAAATCACTTTTTCAATTGGATTTATAACAAAAATTAGTCTTATCCGTAATTAATTACAATCAGTTTTTAAATAGGCAAACCTAAATAATCTAATATTTTTTCAACTTTACCCTTTTTTATGCAGTTTTTGACGATCAACCCTTACACAACTGTCTTACCGGACAGTTTTAATTAAGTCCAAACCCAGACAGGTAATTTGAAGAACAGCCCTTACTTTCAACAGTACCAAGGAGATATTAGCTAACATGCTTGTTAGATCGTACACAATGTCTGTCGGCTCGCTTTTATCTCTTTCTCTCAACTCTTTCGCTCTCTTATCCTTTCAAGTTTCCGCTAAGTATTTTGTTACTTAAACCTTTTTTGGGGAACTTTTTTGGTTCTCACTTTACCAAACTACCCTCTCTACTTCCGATTAGACTATGTGGTCACATCCTTGTTTCATTCATTCCGCCTATAACGCTGCTACCGATGGCATCTACGCGCCTTGGGTTCGATTTGTTGGTGCTTTCTAGTGAACCAAATTTCTCCTACGCTTCCCTTCTTTTTGAGCGCTTCGCTAATATTTTCCACAATCTGTGCTGCCAGTGTCATTTGCTTCGAAACCAAACTATCTGAATGTAATTCATTCTTACTTTCTGCATCTATTCAGTATTTTATTGTTTATTATTACTGAGTTACCTCTTGGGCACATGTATATTATACATTGTGTGCACGTATATCGCGTCCCGCCACAGGTTGTAAGCATTCGCACTTATAACAGTAATAAATAAATGAAACGTCAATGAAAAAAACACTAGATTAAAAAATATATATCTGTTATTGACTCTTTAACTTGGAAAGGATAGGTATTAATATACACATACCTACAAATAAACCACTGATATTCACATAACTAGGTAACCAATTGACAAAAATATGTGTTATTAAAATAGGCACACCATAAAAGAAAAAATGAATGAAAAAACAAAATATTCTTTCGGAATCCATAGGAAATGAACATCATAATATATCTTATGTAATTGATAATTAGCCACTTGAAATTACAAGCCATTTGAAAACCTCACACATCAACGGTTTTATTAAATTGGTAACGTTCTCCATAAAGTAGTACAGGGCGATCCAACCTTCACGTCTTTGGGAATTAAAAATGGTTTTCATACCGATTTCATTTTTTTTAAATACAGTTTAGCCTATTTAGCCTATGGGATGCTATATATTCGTCTTCGGTCAACATGTCTGTCAATTGGTAAATATAATAGATCTTACAATCTTTTTTATGTTATTAATGTGTAACATCACAAAGTCACCAACTCTCCACGTATGTTTGATTTCGCACCTGGTACTTCTCTTGAGGGAGCTTCATTTTCCCCCTGGCCGTTTTATTTGATGGAATTCTATGGTTCAGCCATTTCCTCCCTTTCTTCTTTGTCATGTGGCTAGGACCCAAAACTGAGGGAGAATGAGAGATTTTCCAACTCCGATAAGTGGGCGTCTTTTTTATCAATCACGTAGGCCTCGGAAGCTGTTCGGCGATCACGATTATTCCAGTTTGTTGTTCATACATTGTTGTTCTCTGTTGAATAATCATTCTGCAAGCCCTCTTGAAATAAGGCGTACATTTGCTAATTCATTAATTTAAACATATTTTGTTGGAAGTTTTACTGTTTATTTTATGTTGCCGATTTTTATCAATGATTTTATTTTACAATGTATTGAATTTTTAATTATAATAAAATTTATCAACCTATCTTATCATTTTCCCAGGAAGTCAATCACTGGTCTCAAACAAAAAAGCTGTAGGACTAGTAATTGACATACATGTCAATTACTGGGCAGATTGCCGTTTCAAGGACCAGTGATTGACAGCCCCATTTTAATCCTCAATGCTTCTTATAGTTAAAAAAAAACTCCATAAATGAAATCTACAAGTAATACTAATTATAACAGAACATTGATAACCACACGAATATATGAACAAATAAACGAAAAATAAGAAAAAAGAAAAATTATTTTCTTATCAATCCTCCTTAGCAACGGCTTGTTTTTTCCTTGATTTTGAACTTTTAACACAAATAACCTTCCACTGGTACCAAGGAACCTTCCAATAATTAATATTTTTCTGGAACTCCTGCCCAAAGGCTTCTCAACAACGAAATTGAAAGAATCACCACTAAAAACGGCTCATATCCCTTATAATACCAGTTTATTTCTGGTATGTCAATTATTTTATTACTGGTGCCCAGTCAATTACTGGTCCCTTCACCCTATTTGTTTTCGCCCCCGACTATAAGCTGTTTCATCTCTTTCTCGGGCAGGTCTATGTCCACACCCATGACCGCAGCCCTTATTTGGAGCAAATGATTAGAACTATAGGCTTTGAATTCTTTCACTTTAAGCTCTAAAGTTTGTTGATACATTCGACTCTAATTCTGTTTCTTCCCTACTTTTTGGTCGCAACCACATTTTGAGATGATTGGCTGTAATTTTTTTTTCGAGGGATGTTTGGTGTATTCGAGGAATGCCGTTTCATCCTTTATTTCGGCTTTCTACCGGGACCTGAAAGGGCTCCACGTCCTTATTTCTATACATCTCCAGTCCTATTTTCTCAGCGGGATCTGATCTCTTTCTTGAGCTCATAATGATTTATATATCTCATACTTCCTACAGGAAAGCAGAAAAAACGAGATTACTAGTAGTATGTATTGTAATTACAGTTACTTCCCTTAGCTACGTGGAGATTCCGCTGCGCTTCTTGAAGAAAGTGATAACTGCAACGTAGCACTCTACTTTAGCACTACTACTTTTGTTATGATTGTTTTATGTCTGCTTTAAGTGAGGACAAAATAATTTCTTGAGTTTTATATTTGTGAAACAAATGACAAAATATTGTTTTCCGTTGCTTATTCGACCATGTATTATTATTATTATTATTATTATTTAATACGCTAATAATTGGAAAAGCAGAATTTCTTTTGCACTGCTTAAAAATTAATTTTTATTACGCTATTTACAGGCCAGAAACTGAATCTTGGCATTGCTACATGGGGAAGATCTTGGAAATTAACTACAGATTCAGGATTATCTGGTGTTCCTCCACTTGTTGCTGACGGACCAGGTCCTGCAGGACCCCACACCAAGACTGATGGTATCATAAATGATATTTCTATTTGAATATAATAGTGAAATAGCAATAATACTAACTAGTATTCGTAGTAATTGTTGATTTTTATTATTGATTAATTAAATAATAAACTCCCATAATTTAACAACTCTATTTTCATTTCAGGTCTTCTTTCATATTATGAGACTTGCGTGAAATTAGTTTCACCTACCAACCCTAGCGCACCAGCTGGTATGATACGTCGTATGACTGACCCTTCCAAGAGGTTGGGAACATATGCTTTCAGATTGCCTGACAGAAGGGCAGGTGAATCTGAAGGATTGTGGGTGAGCTTTGTAGAACCAGAGACTGCAGGATATCACGCTGCCTACTCTAAAGCGAAGGGCTTAGGTGGTGTTGCTTTATTGGACTTAGCACTAGATGACTCCAGGGGTATCTGCGATGGATCCAAGTTTCCTATTACAAGAGCCGCAAAACTCAATTTGTAAATAACGGTTTGTATATATTACTTTTAGTCGAGTTAAGAACTAGGTGGAGGACTGGGCGACCAGAAATGGAATCTGAGTTCTTTCTGTAATACTATTTATTTTTAAAATATTTTGTGAATGTATCACAAGTGGGCTTGATCCATTTGGGTTAAATTCTTTTCACTTTTAAATTAAGTGCAATACATAATAATAATTTTAGGGAAACAAACAAAAAAACAGAGATTATATAAAACAAAATTTACTTCAAGTTGAAGTCCAAAATAAAAGTGATTTAAATTAACATTGACTTTTAAACTTGATTTGGAATTGAATGTTTTTAAAGTTGATAAATTAATCCTTAGTTTTTATTAATAACGAGAAAAATTGGGATCACTGTTTCAAAAATACTAAATTATGCAAAATTTGAAAACATATTTTAAAACAAAAATACTATATAACAAATATACTAAAATATTAAGTAGATACTTTAAACTTAAATCTATTTCTTTTAACGTATTACGCATACATTTATATTTTTAAGAAAACTTGCATTTTACTGAGAACTTTTTCTGTGAGAACCTTAATTTTTTCTTTAATTTTAATAGTAGAATATTGTTTATTTTTATCCTAAAATGCATCTGTAAAAATGTCCAAAATTTGTTAACATAAACTTCAAAATTATGATAGAAGATAAAATGTTTTTTTAGATCTGAAATTTATTTATTTGAGATATTCCCAAAATAATTAAGCGATTTCTTTATATAAACCCGTAAGAAAACCTTAAATAAAAAATTTAAATCAATATTAGACATTCTTTTAAACAAGTTTAATTGCTTCTATTTTATTCTTGAAATTGAAATTAAGTTTTTGGATTCTGAAATATATTTTATTAAATAGGAATTCTATAACAAAAGTAGCTTAATATTAGAGGTATTAATTAACTTAATAGACACACTTCGAGGAGCCTCTCCGCGTAGGTCTTTAAAAAGACTGTTCTTCCTGAAAGTATTTGTGAAGATGGTAGTTTTTTAGAATGGGCTATATTTTTATTTCTTATTTTGACTATAGTATATTTAACACTGATAATATATGTACTTTTAAGAGAGGTTATTGTCTTTTCAAAAAGGGAACATGTTAATGTTCGAAATTATCTATCTTCGTACACTTCAGTATTCAGTTCAGTCATTGATATCGACTTGCGTTAGGTTTAAAAAATGAACAATAAAATGAAATAAAGTGGGAGTGTAAGCCGATTGGTTTTTATAAAATTGTGTATGACCATTTTAGGGCTTAACGATTTTATGAGGCGGATTTTATTGGTTTGTGTTCAATATAAATTTTGATTAAACTTAAAAAAAATAACTCAAAATATAACCTTGGATCGCTGGATGCTGTTTCTGTGCAGAGCCAGTGTTTATAATTTTTTTTTTTTTTTTTTCTTAAGTGTAGAGTAGTCATTTTTCTGGTAGACTATACTTTTATGTTCTGATCATGTGCATGGATGGAAGCGAATAACTAACTTATTTAACTAAACGTACTTTATGCTACTAATTTTTCTTATTAATCCATTAAATCAAATCCAACCATGACCCAGCCCGGGTATGGAACCTTCACTTGCTTTGTGATCCTTTCATTTGAAAAGTAGAACCTAACATTCAAATTTCTGGTCAAATTATTGTAATTGTCTTAATTTTTCTAAGTTCATAACCGTATGCTATCGGGGACTTATTTTGAATGAAGTGAAATATCCCTGATATCATTACGTTTGCGCAGAAGTTTTTTCAGGATTTATTGAATTGTATAAATGTCCATTTAAAAATTCCCTACTCATTTTTGTTTTTCAGATCCGGTGCAATTATAATCCCCGCTATAGTCACTCCAAAACCTACGATTGTACAATCTACATGGCTATAAGTGTATATTTTTAAAAAACAAAAGTTGGTAGATGAGAAAATTCCTTACGATACTATAACATCTAGATCATAGGTCTGTCTAATTTTTTAGACATATCAGAAGTACAGAACAGAAAATATTACAGGCATACCAAAATCTGGCTACTTCTTTTTAACAAAATTGGAAAAAGAGAGATGGAAAGAGAGTTTTGAATGATATTTAAATTATTAAGTATAAAAATTCATTTCTATGCAAAGCTCTGTTGGAGGATTCTTGAAAAATTTAGCCCAAAAAATAAATTTTTAAACTAATGTCATCTGCAGATAATCTTACAAAAGAAAAAGAAGAGGATTAATGAATGTTATTAAAACTAAAGAATGTTTTGTTCCATATCAGTGGTGTTTATATGTTTTTGTGCTTGTTGATGTCTTAATAACCTGACGAAACGTTTATCTAGTATGGTTGATTTACATGAACATATTGTGAAACCGTAGTAAATTCCTCAACAATTGACATCAGAGGGAAGATTTTCATTAGTTTAGTGCAAATGCACATTTAGGGTAAATGTGCTGGTCTCATAGGAAGGGATCTTGAGTTCGATTCCAGTAGCCTGCCCAAATATTTGTCCTTACTCACAAAACACTGTCGTTCCGATAATGGATAGTGTCGTCTGAATTCGAGAAAACAGTTCGGAGGCCGGTCACATGATGACTCGCCTTATTTAAAGAACAATCAAAAAATCTATGTAATAAGAAGTCATAAAAGAATAAGACAATACTTATAAATATTTTTCTGATTAAATATAATAATACCTAAGAGAGTCATTTTATTTTAAAAGTCCATTTTTTGCTCATTTTTTTTCAGAGACCACACCAATGTTACTGACCTAAGTACTTCCAGAATGTTGGGACCCATCATTCTCCCAGCAAATTTATCTGGAAAATGAAGAATTCTTGACTTTAGAAACAAAATTAGTAATTAAGAAACAATTTTTGTTAACATAATTTTATTTATTAAAAAAAGTTTTTTTTTGTACAAAGAAATGAAACTTCATTAACTAAATAAAGTACTTTCCCGCTTGCTATGCTTTATTCAAGAAAATATAAATTATTAAATTAATTTGCTCACAGGAATGAATTGATGGGTTTAGAGAAAGTGTTCAAATACCAAAAACGTGATACCCAATTCATTTGAACGATGATTTCTAATAAACAAGGAATCTACAATAAGTACATTGTGTATTCAAAACTTGTTATTAATTAAATAAAAATAAAAAAGAATTAAAGAATTTAAGAACCTGAAAAAAAAGAAGAAAAAAGTGAGACTATTGATCTTGTAATTAATAATTTTCATCCATCAGAAGAAGGGCCCTTCTTCCTTGAAACTTAAATAAAAGTTGATTCAAAATCAGCTTTGGCCATGCAGAATACATTTTTTTTTAAATTCATTCAAGAGAATCTGGTATTAAGTACCAATATAAGCGATCAATGCAGTGCATCCATCTAATTTGTTAAGGCAAAACAATCATCTAAATCTAACACACATTTACTTCGCACAAAAAGAGATCATCGCAATTGTGGATGTTATAAAACTGCCTTAGGGAGTTTGCATGATTAAAATATTGACACTTTTGTAATGCTGGCCGAATAAGTCAACATTGTGGAATTGAAATAATTCCCTCCACGTCACAGAATTCTTGGCGTTATGTTTAAATGAATTTCTTGCTCCAAAACATTTTAGCCAGTTAGTAATTGATATTATTTTTGATCAAAGCAATTGGATTAGCATCGTAACTGGGGATAAAATTGACGACATTTAGTCCTTAATACACAACTGAGGAGAGAGGGAAATTTTCAGAAAGGCAGTTAATTTTATCGCTTGGTATATCTGAGGACTTTGGCGTACTCTATCAAGTTGCGCAACGTGCACGCTTGTTTTTCGTGCGAATTTCACCCTTCACTACCAATCTAGCGTATCTTTATAGCGATTATCATAGCAAACATTGTCGATTACTTTTTACCCTTATCGCCTATTTGCTCTCACTGCAAAGAGCAGAATAGCTTTATTATTGTAGTTCGAGTGTTTGAAGGCAGTATTCTCATTATGTGTCAGAGAGAGATAAAACATGTAGATGTCACCGTTATCTATTATCAGTGTTTGTTCACTTTAGTAATCAGATAAGTAACATCATTCAAGTTATATTAACTTAAAAAACAAAATTGAAGTACAAAAATTGAACAAAGGGAACGATTTTAGGAATTGTGGCTTCATTGGTTTCCCAAAAGAAAGTTGATGTAATTTTAGTTAACTATTTTAGTCCAATTACTATCGATCAAAAAGTTGGAATTTATACTGCAGTGGATTAAAACTGTCCGGTAGGACAGTTGTATAAGGGTTGACCATCAAAAACTGCACGAAAAAGCGTAACGTTGAAAAACACCCAACTTTGACAATTTTTTTCTCTTTTTCTATAAAAGATAAAATTCCCAAATTTTCTTTAAATCTTACTCCAAACCCTCCTTTATAACTGTAATTTTTTTGCAACCACCCAGATCTAATAGGTTTCGAGAAAAAAGTTGCCGAAAATGAGCAAAAACGGCTTTTTCAAAAAATGTTCTTGTTCTTGTTGTTGTTGTTACCTTTTTTGTAAACAACGTAGCGCCTAAACGCGTGAACCAATTTTCATGAATGAGGTGTCATTCGATTCGGAATTTTATGTAGATGTGCCTTTTGGGGGTCTCGATGCTGAACATCGAATGGGAGAGGAGTTAGCCCCCTTTATGTAAAGCCCCCTCCAAAATTATTATTACTAATTACTCTGTAAATCTTAGCCCGATTTTGATAAAATTTGGTAGGGTGATAGGGTTAGGG
The DNA here is from genome assembly GCF_049639745.1 of Rhodnius prolixus. Classification (NCBI taxonomy): domain Eukaryota; kingdom Metazoa; phylum Arthropoda; class Insecta; order Hemiptera; family Reduviidae; genus Rhodnius; species Rhodnius prolixus. The sequence continues at coordinate 23,935,958 of NW_027411592.1, forward strand.
CTCCCCTACGTAACATTAAAGCGACGATCAGCTCTAACACTTTTTAAGGGGAAGTATAGCAATCGTTGCAAATTATCGACACGTGAACCGATTTTCATGAATGAAGTGTCATTCGAATCGAAATTTTGTACAGATTTGCACTTTAAAAGTCTCGACGCCGTGCCTCATAAGGAGGGGAGTTTGCCCCACCCAAATAAGACCCTTTCTAAAACTATTATTACCAATATTTCTATAACGCTTAGTCCGATTTTGATAAAATTCAGCCCGAATAAGTGGTTAAAGCTCCTCTACGTGGCTGTGAAGTGCCATCTTGCTCTTACACCTACTAAGAGGAAGTACTGCAATCGTTTAAATTATCAATGAGTGAACCGGTTTAAATCAATGAATTGTCGTTCGATTAAAAAATCTTTCCTCTTTGCCTTTTAGGGAGAAGTACTGCAATCGTAGTTTATTTTTCTTACTCCTCTTAAAAGGAAGTACTGAAATCGCAGTTTAATTTTGCTATTTACGTACAAATACCTTCCTATGTTATTCAAAACGCTTTTTCAAAAAAATTGTTATTGAGGATGGTTTGGGGGAACGCAACTATAATCATTCTATAAAAAGATCTCTCCAGTGGTAGTTACGGTTCCGACTTAACACCTTATCAGATTATAATGATAGAATTGCTTATTCCAAATTTTAAAAGAATCTGTAAAGAAGATATGTAACTTTGTAAAATAGAGAAAAAGGAAAATCTATCCAAAAGGTACAAAAATCTCCTTAACAAAAACTTACAGTTTAAAATGTTAAGTATAAGGGTTGATTAAACGCCAAAAGGTACACAAATCAGCGAGTACCCAACATTTCATTAATACTTCATTAATAGTCAAGTAATTCTACAGCATTAATTTTCATTAATAAGTTATTTTTTAGAATTTATTAGATGTCACAGACCCTTATGCTGGCCACTTCATTTATAATATTTTTTTGTTATAATTATGATAAATCACATATATACGTACATGCATGTTAAAGTAGAAAAAGACTAAGTTAGAGTAGGCTACTGTCTTGAATTCGTCTTACCGAAATATTCGTGAGCACAAATAATACACAGATAATAACATGTAGATTATTCAACAACAATTATTCATTTCTCAATTGTAATTTAATTTAGTCCCCCTAATTTTCCTTGTAGTAAAATCCTGGAATAATTAGCTGTCCTAAAAATATGCATATCTTATTTACTTTATATTACACATATACAACATTGTGGTATGAATACCTAGATTGAGAATGTAATTGAAGAAAACTATATTATTTGCGATAAAGCCAGATAATTATTACCTATTATTATAAACGTTTGACTACTTCATACAATAACAATTACTTTAATCGAAGAATGAACTTAAACCGACGATTTTTATTTAAAAATAAAAATAAATAAATAAAATAAAATCATTAATGTAAGTTTTTTATAAAAAAAGTTTTGAATTTTTTAGCCTCATATTTTTTTTTCTTTTTAACCTGTAAATTAATAGTTTGATTATTATAAATAACTAGATATTACAGTCAATCTACAGTGCTACTTGAACATATATTTTGTAGACGAAAATGGCCAGCATAAGGGTCTATGACATCTAATAAATTCTAAAAAATAACTTATTAATGAAAATTAATGCAGTAGAATTACTTGACTATTAATGAAGTATTAATGAAATGTTGGGTACTCGCTGATTTGTGTACCTTTTGGCGTTTAATCAACCCTTATACTTAACATTTTAAACTGTAAGTTTTTGTTAAGGATTGATTTCATTTTTATTAAACACAAAGAAACTGAAGGAAATGATCCAGGCACAAATAAAATCTCGCATCGCTGGTTAAGAGCTAAAGTTTTAGTTTATAAAGCGGAATATCTGAGGTTATTGATAAACATGGCTCCGATCTCCGGATAATTTTCTTTCGATGCGATATAAGTGAGCCGTAATTGCATAAATTGCATAATTGTAATTGCATAAAGTAGACATCATTTATTGAGCCTGCCTCCTGAATTAGCTTCCTCCAGTTTGCTCGATTTTGTGCAATTTTCTCCCGTTTGTAAGCACTAGTAAGATGCAAATGTTCTAATCCTATAGCTTGCCACTTAAATTCTATTTCAATTCGTTTTTTTTTTGTTTTTTTTTTTGAAAGACCCATGCCTAGGCTAATCTTTTTTGGATACCTATTTGGGTAGCCGATTATTGAAAGATACCAACATCATTAGGTTGTGCTAAACTCTTCAACATATTCAATTTAAAGATCATCATGTCATTCGACTAATATTTCTTCCTCTTCTTCTTTATTTACCACATTTTGTCTTAGCTTTATTGTAATTTGGCAAGCCTCTCATCCTGCTTTTCTTTAATAATAGTTCTTACTTTCTCCTAATTTAAGATTATTAAGCCTGGCATGGAATCATTAATTCCGAATCAAATCTCTGATTACTTCTTTCATTGTTTAATGAAGAGATTAACAATGTAAGATGGTTTGATTCCTCTTTCAATCCGAAACTCGGGACCATTTATTTAAAATCCAAAATGTAGAATATTGCTTTTGTATAATTCTCCGCAATATCTTTTTTCCCAACTCGCATCTGAATAAATACTTTTACATTACCATAGTGTTTTAAACAGTCAAATGCTTTAACAAAGTCAATAAAACCTAAATGAGTGCTAAGAGTGCGTTTACATTGTTTTAAGACAATCATTGCAATCATTTCGAATAAATTCTTAAAAAAGTGAAAATTTCTTCATTAAAGTGTTATTTCCGGTGAAGGATTTTTGCCGCTAACTTGATATCAAATATACCTAGACGAAATATTATGGTTATGCTTCGGTTTTGAGGTAGCGTGATCTACACACAAACACATATCACATATACATGTTGATTATTTATAGTTCGCTTTTTAATTTAATTGATCCTATCTTGTAACCTTTTACTATTTCATAACAATATAAATAATTCGAAATATGCCTTGTTTTTTAGTTCGGTTTTAAAATTTTGAATTGTCATCTCTAAAATATTTCAGTACCTCAGCACGAAGCCCACTTTTTCAAAAAATTTTTGTTAATGTTTCTAAAACCAAAAAAAAATTTTTTATTGCATAACCATAACGTGCATCTATGTTACTTATTATCACCAAAGATAACTCCTGTCGGCTTATAAGTAAGAAAAAACCGCGAAAAAGATCTTTCATTTGCTCTCCTGTAAAAAAATTAAAATTGGATATAGTGTTGTGTACCTCCGACTGATTCTACATCACTTGTAATACAACCATCTCAATATCTTTAATTCTGTGTGTATAGTTTATTTTTAAGGAATATCAAATCGAGCAGTTCCGGACAAACTTGAAACAAAAATTGGACACGAACGCAATACTCTCTCTTGTCTAGAAGAAAGAAAAATAATCATTTTAGTTATTGTTTAAGAGTACAATTTTATCTCTAATCGTGTAAACTAAGTAATACAACTTTAAGGTGGAGAACCTCCATTTTATAACTGAACTGGCCCCGTAAACGCTTACGTCGGCCTTGATTCTTTAAGTTAACATCAATGTTCAATGCAACCTGAAATGTGGTTAGGAGATCCCCCACTGCTTGATAATATGGTTGATTTTGTAGTGAAGTAGAAAAGAACAGAAAACAAAACAGTTGCAGTACCGAAGAGTACAGAAGTATGTAGGTCTCTTAAACTCAGAATATTGGCAGTATAGGAGTTGTTTTTCACAATTATTTACAGCTTATTATCACCTATTTTCTAAGCACTTTAATGGAAAGTTCAACATAGAAACCCCCGTCACAGAAACTACCTTTTGAAGAACATCTACCGACGTAGGTTAGAAGACATTAAACTCCAGTAACTATTATAATTAAATTAACGTGATGAATGTTATTAGAACAATGGGCTCTCACACTCGGTAGGCATGGCTTGATTGCATCATTGCTGCACTTTTGCCAGAAAACGTCTATAAAAGAAAATTACTGGGAGTTAGAAAAACTAGAAACACAAACTTTGTTCTTTTATTAATTATTTGATTCCAACATTACTGGATATTAGTCGTTCTCAATAAAGTTCTGGTTCTCTGTAACGAAGGGAACATTCTAAAGAAGCCCAACAGTTCCAAAACTGCGTAAATCAATGTATTCTAGGGCAAGGTACTGCTCATGTAGAGGATAGTTGCTTTGCTTTGTTATGAATATTAAGTAGATGATATTTATACTTTATAGCTAGTTTAAAAAAACAAACAAAAACAAGAATAACAAACGTACAAACATTCAAATTATGGTGCGTAGTTATCAAATAGTTTATTAAAACGACACTTAGAAAAGCCTTCCAACCCATATCCAGATTGCCCCGGCTAAAATATGACCAATGGGAAGATTCAATGTATGAAAAAACAGAATGTAACTGATAAAACCATTCAAGGAGGTAATTATTGATGTTTAACTGTTTTAACCGAACTGTTTTGACATCCTGTTGAGATATCTAAATAAATTCTCAGGATTGCATGATATTTATTTTATTTTATTTCTTAAACACTAAATTATCTCAGAAAATGACCACTGACCACTTCCTATATGATCATGCAGAGCAACTAACAATCGAGAACAAAGTTCTCACCCCGTTATCTTAGTAGATTCGCCCCCTCAAACGGATGTTCTGAATCAGTCAAGGTCTACAAACTTGTATTTCCTGTTTCATTGTCTTCTTAGGAGAATACGAAAAAGTAGAGGTACCATCTCTAATCTCGAATTATCATTTCAAGGGGTAAAACTTCTTGAATTCCTAAATTTTTTTTTCATCGAAGGGGCTGTAAGCTAGGGACACGAAATGAAGAATTATGAAAGTAACAAAATATAAAATATTTAGCTGGGAGATTGTTAGTTATTGGTAAAGCCATTAAAACAGTTTAACTAAACGTAAAAAAAAAATCTGTACAGCATTAATTGCGAAGAAATAAAGACTGAGAAAACTTATAATTAATGACTATAAATGGAAAGTTATGTCGTAAAATCTGATTTAGAGGATATTAAAATAGAAATTATGAAAAAAAAAAATTTTTAATTGGCATTGGGGAAGGATGTGCCATGGAAAATGATTATCAAAAATGAAAATGCCTTAAAAGCTAAAAAGGGCAAGTTAAAACTGTTAGTTATTGATAAGAAATTTTGAATTCTGCCGGGATTGTGAAGTAAAGTGAAGACCCCCTATTGATTTAACGACAGCGGTGCCACCTTACAACGTCTCAACTAACTATAGAGCTCTGCGCTATCAGTCGTTCGGCCCGGCCCGTGTTGTCAGTGCAGACGGGCAGAGTAATCGTACCGTTCACAGTGAATCACCTCGACATTACCCTATTATCCATGTAAAACAACATGACTATTTAAGGATACGGATATTTACGGACCCAGGTGGAAGGTAAGTAATATATTTTTTATAAATATTTAAATGTTAAACTGTACAGAGGTTTTCCAGTGACATTTGGTCCAGGTTATGAAGGCCTCCATATGTCGGAGAGGGTGACCGGGTGTGGAATTGCGGGTTGCCTAGCAGACTACATGGTAAGGGGGCAAATTGGGGGTTAGTGTACGAAAATCTACGAGGTTGAATGCCCTTTATGTCTGCCCTTGGAGAGACAATATATTCTCCTAAATTGCACTAACTCAAAATTTATTGCTATTCCCCGAAATAAACCTAATGCATATTTAGTACATTAGGAAAAAAAAAGGACTAGTACTGCTTTACTGTTCGCAAAACCATAAAATTTAAGCAGCCATTCTTATTCGTTCAAAATAATGAATAATTTTATCTAATTTGTGTTTATTTCCGTAAACAATTTAATCTCTTACTACTCCATTTAAACACAAAATTTTACTGAAATCTCGAGCCAAAGATGTACATTCAAAGGATTTAATGAATCTCCTCATACTAGAGATACTAAAGGTAGCAGTAAGCCTAAATTTTGTTTTATTAAAAGCAATGTTTCTGATAATACCTTGGAGTTAAGAATAATATCAATTAGATAAGAGTGTGCTTGTAGAAAATTTGAATTTTACCTATAAAAAATCTAATTTCGTATGGAATACATGCACGACTTTTTCTCTCTGCTTAACACATAGTTACAAACTTAAGGAAAAAATTCCATTCTGAATTCTGGAAACGATACTTTTGGGGAATGCCTAGCATCGTAGAATCCCAAAAAAAAACACTTTTGTCTTTTCGGAAAACAAATCTGGTTAAAATGAAGCGATTAGCTGTAAGTTTGCAGAAAACTGAAGTATCAAAGTTTTGGTCTAATCTAAAATATGAAACGTTTTTCGATTGGCAGATTGTAGAAAGTAAAAAAAGGCTGAAATTCTTGTGATGAGTAACTCTGGTTCGCAGAATAAGAGTTAGAACGAAATTCGTTCAACTATTCAGTCCGACCTTGATGCTTCACATTTTCGCATTGCTTTAGAAAACTAACGACTCTTGCCTTTTTCTTGAAATTTGGTGCACCAAGCAAAGAAGTAATGGCTTGGCTTATTATTTTACAAAGTTTTCTTGGGAAGTACAATTTTGGAAGGAGTTTTCGGGGCAGGAAGAGATTTTTTGTGGACTATCGTCTTGTGGCTGGCCGTACCTCGATACAATTGCTTCTCAAGCAGGCTTTGGCCCCGTTTATATTCGAAAGATGTCGTAGTGACAAGAATTCCACGCGACACAACGTCGAGGTAGTATAATGTCCTTAAAATAATTCTCAGGATGTAACCATAAACATCTACTAAAGAAGCGGACTGTTACATAAAACATTAAAATATATTTAAAGCACCGGAAGTGCAATTTTGGGAATTGAAATTTTCTGCAATACGGTGTCACGTCTTTAAAGGAAGTATATTTTTTTTTTCCAGAAGAGCTATGTTCGGCAGTGGCTAAGAAAGTAGTCTAGCGCAAACATTATTTGAGATCTTGGTTATGGGTACCATTGGAGCCGTTCATCAGCATATTCTTTGGCGATAAACAGTATTATTATATCGTTCCAGTTAACCTCTTACGTTGCTACCCAGTTCGATAACTTCGCTCTCAGAATTCTGAATTAAAGTCCTAAATATGGTTGGTTTTTGGCTGATATTCATATTAAATTCCAGGAAAATTATGTTATTTTAATAAATTTTTAATATTAAATATGTTACCTGTATTAATATTTAATAAAAAATCAATAACATTTTATGTTCAAGTAAGCTAATATACCACTTATTTATTAAATTCAGTTTATTTAAGTCTTTTATCAATTAAATTTAAAGAAATTTTAAATTTTTTATGAGTTTTCTAACTTCTGATACTTTAAAGACATCAAATTGGATAACATTTGTGTAACTTACCTTTCCTACGTATATCTTATCAAAACACATCGGGCAAACACGACTAGTTCAAGGTGAGTAGGAAGACAGTTAGTGGAATTAGGTTTTTGATGAATCATACTGTAATTTTAACATTTCCCTTTATACTTCGTGTTTTTTCTCTTTAATGGATAGTGAAAACAATTATGAGATGTAGCTAAGAGGTTTCATCCCTCACTGTCTTGTTATTAATTATTTATTTAGCATTTTATTGTAATTACTAATTCTTAGAGTGGCAGTAATTTGATCCGGACAGTCGGCTATTCATGGCTGTAAAGTGAACTTTGTAAACATATTTATTGCAAACGCTTTGCAAAGGACGTATTTTTCCCGAATGGCCTCTAGCGTTACGAGGTACAGTGGAGTCATCCTCAGTGTCACGAACACAGATGGTTACCTACTGGTCTCTTTCTTTTACAAATCTAGTAGGGAACTTATTACGGTGCGCGCCGTGACTAAGTGTGCAGCCTTCTGCAGCGCAAATGTACATTTTTTTTTTTTGTGGGCCTCCTTCTTTTTCGCGGAAGCGATAAGCTTAGTTAGATCGATATCGGTCTTTGAGTTCTCTGCTGCAGTGCTTGAAACTTGGGTTTCTTCACTGCCATGTACTAGAAGCGTGGCAATTTCCATAAAAACTGTCATATCCGACCAGATTAAATCTTGTTGTCTGCTTCAACTGTCCAGTCCAAGGTGTCCGCAATGTCCTGTAACAGCTTGCCTTTTTCCGCCCTGAATCTGTAATAGGAAACTTTTCGTCCAACTTGTCCGGACTTCCTTCCCCCCTCTGTGGTGTGGCAGCATTCGCATAAATTATCCTGTCCTTTCCCACATAAGCTGACGCAGGAGAAATCTTTTCTCATACGATGCATTGCGTTCTGTTTTTTTTTTAAATCCCGATTTATATGGTAGTGTCATTTGAAAATAAACAAACGATCTCAATGAATGCTTCATGTTAGTCTCTACGGTTGGCGCACTGCTTCAAATCGTCCATATAAAACCAGGGTGACATTTGCGAGGCTGCTATTGTACATCCATGTTTCAAACTAATTACAGAGACAGCGGGTTGATTGTCAAACAAAAAAGCTTAGTGCATTCTCCGAGAACAGGGGTCGGCAACCCGCGGCACGCGAGCTGCATGCGGCTCTTTTATCCAAATTTTGTGTTCCAGCCTGTCCAAAATAGATTGTATATTTCAATTTTATTGAAACAAATGAAAATTTCATTTATTAAAGCAAAGATATTTTTTCAAAAAGAATTTTAAATGTGACAGGGGTTTGAAATTGAATAGAATTATATATTAAAATACAGTACGTAATAAATATATAGGACTGCCGCCATTTTCATTCAAACACAGGTTTAGTTATTATTTATTTGTTTATTTACTGTGCAATATGTGAAAATAAATATATAAAATTGTCAAAGTTTGGTGTTTTTCAACGTTATGCTTTTTCGTGCAGTTTTTAACGATCAACCCTTATACAACTGTCCTACCGGACAGTTTTAAAACATTTATATGTTATTGAATATCTTAAAATAATAAATTGTGAATACAAATGATCTACAGAGTATTTTACACTCTTATCATCCTTGCGCCTTTTAGTAAGATTTATTAAAATTATTTTAGAAGAAATGGCTCTCTACTTAAAATAAGTTGCCGACCCCCCCCCTGTCCTAGAACATCTGCAACTTGACCAATAGCGCAAGAAACCTTTTTTGAATGCACTACTGATGTGTTTTCTCGTTACAGACAACACTTTCTGTCACCGGACCCATGAGTTATAAGAAGCTCCTAGAGTGAAAATAAGACCCGGCATATGGGCTCAAACCCGGGATATCTTATTTCATTAGTGTACAGTTCTATATCAATGGTTATTATTTTTCCGATATAAAACTTGGCTAAGGTTTACGTACTATGGGGGGGCCGAATTAGGTTATATATACGTGTGATGGATGAGGTTATTACTGGAATAAATTAGTGAGTAATATGTTGCGCTCAATGTATTAATCGTTTTAATACGTTTAATTTAATACGTTTTATTGAGTTAATTAATAAAACCTCTTTTTATTGTTTGTAGTTAATCATTTTTTATTAACATATAAATTTCATAAAAACATGCAATGAACATAAAAATACGAGTATCAGGGATTGGCACCATTAGTTATTATCCTAAATTTTAATCTGGGTAACGACAGTTTGGATTTTCACTTTAAAACTGTAAATAATATATTTATTTTCTGAAAATGTTCAGTAATAGAATAAATCTTTAAAATTAAAGACAAATTAATAATTCCAAGTTTATTGCAACATTTTTTTTAAGAAATACTAAATTTAGGGAGATTTTTAGGGAAAATGGAGCAACATTTAAGTTTCTACCACTTGATGTTGGTAAAAAATTAATCTTTAGTAAAAATTTATATTTTTTAGTTAAGTTAGAAATCTTCAGCGAATGAACATCATTAGAGTTAACATTAGCATTTTTTTTTTTTTTAATATATATATATATGTATATAGTTCTGCTCTGTCTTTATTTTGTTGATTTTAGAAGCCAATTTTGGGAGTTTGTATGTCTCAAAAATGCCGATTACTACGCAATTAACGCCTTTCAATGAAATCAAATTGGCGTAAATAAGAACTCGTCTTTAAAAAAACATTTACAAAATGCTGAATATTTGCTCATCAATAACTTGCCATACATTTTGCAGAATTAGCCCTTTCTACCGGTCCACAACTGAAATTATACAATTGAAGGCGGTGAAGATCCTGATGATCACCTTCGGATTTCGTGAGATATTCTTCGCATTCTTTCCACTTTTTCTTTTTGTTTCCAAGTTATGTGTTACTAATTGGTTTTCCCTATCGTAAGCAATTTCTTTATATATATTATGCAGATTAGAATCGTGACTAATTATATTTCATAGGAAATGCAAGTAATGTATGAAATTACATACTCCACACAAAACATGGTGGCAAGCTCTTTTTGATTTTTGATTTTTGGCGAAATCTATTGTGGACACATGGTTTCCGTTTACCACGGCCGACCAGATTGTAACAAACATTTCCTGCGAATTCAGAACTTTTAAAACATATTTAAGTTTAAGAAGGTTCAAACAGTTTATATAATAATCGTACATCGCACTGAAATTACCCTAGTGGAATCTTACTCCAGTTCTCCATAGAAATGTTCCAGAAGTAACTTTCATACAAAATGTTATTCAAATCAAAATTGGAGAGTATAATTGTAATTGAATTACAATTTAGTTGATAAGTGTTTAGGCTGTTTTGTTGAAATCCTTCCTTATCGGTTAGTTTCTCCATTTCAGAATTGGATTTTCATAGTAACTAACTATACAGGGTGACCAAAGTTATATGCTCCACCCACTTTTTTTTTAATGGCGGGAAATTTCGAAAAAATAAAAAAACACGTATTTAATCATTTTTAGTCTAGTTTATTTTCAGTGATTGACCCATTTTTTAAAACCCTTGTATCTCGAGATACAGCATCCAACTTTTTGTTTTTCAAATGGAACGTTATATTTTTTGTTGCATATTTTTGTAGTATTTGATCTTCTAAAAACAACAAAAAAAATTTTTTTGAAATCGGTTAGGTTTTTCAAAAGTTATGGGTATTTAAAATATGAAAAACAAATTTCAGTTTACTGTCAAAATTACGTTATTTTTTTTTAAAGAATCTGCTCAAACTGTGCACAACCAACGGATAGGCACGCCAAAACTCTGGACTACCACGCCTTTGCTTGTAGCAGCACTTATGGTAGCGAAGTCAATATCTAGGCAGGCTAGAAGTATTCGATGTTCAGGTTGCTTTTTCTACAAACGTTTAGGTGGAGTTATAGGAAATCAACTAATCGGCCCATACTTCTACAGAGAGAACTTAACTGGTGAAAGGTATCCAACTTTTATTTCAGAGACATTTTGCCAGTTCCGCTTAAAGATGTTCATCTACAACGTCGGATAGATATGTATTTTCAACAAGATGGTTGCCCGGCGAGAGTGGTTCGAGGTTAGCTGGGCAGAAATTTCCATTAAAAGTGCGTAAAGGACTCATTGTCCCATCCAATGGCCACCTCGATCTCCGGACTTGACCCAAATGGATTATATTTTGTGGGGATACCTAAAAAAAATAAAGTGTATAGTATTCTTAATCCCGTGGCTTCAGTCGATGATCAGAAACGTCGAATTACTCTAGCCTGCCTAGATCTTGACTTCGCTACCATAAGTGCTGCTACAAGCAAAGCGTGGGAGCCTAGAGTTTTGGCTTGCCTATCCGTTGATTGTGCCCAGTTTGAACAGATTCTTTAAAAAAAGTAAAGTAATTTTGACAGTAAACTGAAATTTGTTTTTCATGTTTTAAATTACCATAACTTTTGAAAAACCTAACCGATTTCAAAAAAAATTTTTTTGTTGTTTTTAGGAGATCAAATACTATAAAAAATATGCAACAAAAAATACAACGTTCCATTTGAAAAACAAAAGTTGGATGCTGTATCTCGAGATACAAGGGTTTTAAAAAATGGGTCAATCACTGAAAATAAACTAGACTAAAAATGATTAAATACGTGTTTTTTATTTTTTCGAAATTTCTCGCCGTTAAAAAAAAAGTGGGTGGAGCATATAACTTTGGTCACCCTGTATACATGATTCTACCTCATGCACCTGAATAAATATAAAGGAGTGAAGTTCATTAATGAAGAAGAAATGGCTTTTTAAGAAAAACATTAAAATTCCGTTTATAAACAATTGGCAATAATAAATGATAGCTTTAGTAGAAACAAGTAATAATATTTTATATATTTTTAAATTTTTATACCAAGTTTTGATAACCCAAAATTCATTTCCATTATCTTGAATGACCTTATTACGCATTTAAAATAAAGATTGCGGTATTCTACTAGTTTTATTCTATTTTAATTGCATGCCCCGAGTTAATACGTGGCAGAACCATCTGTTCTGAATCCCCACTTTATGCGTTAAATAATCTTTTTCAAAAACTTTCATATCTTTATAACATTTAGGTTGAAAGATACATTATATTTTTTAAGATAATCGATCACACGAATGAAGCAACAACACCTCGCGAGAAAATCTGTAAATGTTTCACACTCAATGATTGTTTTTAGTTGGGATAATAATTCTTTAAAACTGGTCGAAATTATCACCTCCTTTAAAACCGCAGATAGGAAAAAAAAAAATCGCTTAGAAAGCGGAAAGAGGTTTCAAGATCAATAACAAGCGATGATGAATCGTCGGAATATTTTCTTTCACAAACTAGCTAATTGAATAATGTGTCCTTGATCATTTTAAACGTAGACATCATCATACATGTTTACCTTTCAATTATTTAAACAAAAACATTTTAGAAGAAAAATAAAAATTGGTACCTATTTAAACATTTATATCTTCAATATTCTATTTATATTAACATTTATTTAAATATTATATGTAGTAAATCATTCTTTTGATTGTTATTAATAATTGTTTAATAATTTATTTGAAAGTTGGTATTTATATCGTCTAATTAATCACTTTTTATTATTAAATTAATAAATGAATTTTCGGAATACATTTAATTTTGCGCTTTTGTTTCACAGACGGAACATGTTTGGCAACAAAACGTTGAGCTTGTAGTGCAACATCTGTAGGTTTCAGTTTATATTTATCTCAGCATAGTCATGAGGTAACTTGAATGGACTACACAAATAAACCATACTGTCGGAGCAAGACTAAATAAAACAAAAAATACCTGGTGTGGAACACTCACATGACTTTTTATTACCGCAATTAATGTAATAAAATTGTCTAAGAAACAAATTATTGCGGGAAAAAAAAGTGGCTGAAAGCTACAATATTTATGGAGTAAACTTTCGCGCTGTCTGATGTCTACTGTTCTCACCATGAATCTAGAGTAGGAGTCCCCAAACTTTTTACTCAGGGGGCCAGTTCACTGTCCCTCAGACCGTTGGAGGGCCGGACTATAAAAAAAAACTATTTTAAAGTAAAAAAAAAAAAAAAAAAAACAGGAACAAATACAATATTTCAAATAAAGAACAAGTAAATTTTAATCAACAAACTGCCCAGTACTTCTGTGGGAATTATGGACCTGCTTTTGGCTAATGAGATGGTCAATGTCCGGTTTAGTTATAGTGCTTTGCCTTTCTTCCTACTTCTGGCTGTTATTTTACACTGTTTTCGGAGCCGTGACGCGTGCATCCCGCGTCATCGGAAGTAGTACTGTATATGAGCGACGCAGCGATATAGTGCTCCTCTCACTGACCACCAATGAAAGAGATGCCCTTTTCGGAAGTGCGGCGGGGGCCGGATAAATGTCCTCAGGGGGCCGCATGTGGCCGGCGGGCCGTAGTTTGGGGACCCCTGATTTTAAGGTTATGCTGTCTGGTCTCTCACAGCTGCAACAACCTTATTGTATCACAATTTAGCTTTTTGTATCGATCATTGCAATTATAAAATACTTCCGGAACTTCTTAAATTCGTGCAAATTTACAAAACTTTGTCCACAAGGGAAGCAGTTTTCACTGAACTCCCAAGCCGAGATTCTGAATTCGTTTCCTGCCTTCTTTTTACATTTTTCTTGCTTGCCAGAGCACATAGTGATGTTCTTCTACCACAATCATTGCTCATCTCCACAAGCTGCTATAAAAACTAATCAATGCTGAAATGCGAGGAAGGCGCAGCGAGGGATTAAAATCTTATTTTATTCATTTATTTATATTTTTAAAATCTCGATAAATGGTATGGTATGTACTACCTTCACATATCTTTTATACATCCTTCTCATTAATAGGCTTCAAGTTGATAAGAGGTTTGAGGCAACAGTTTAATAAAATAGAAAAATATCCTCAATAAGTTGACCAAAGATAACAGTACTACTGAGAATCAATTTGATTACTGTTTTTTCCGTACCGATAACAATTGTCGGTTTGGCTACCAATAATTAATTACGTAGTTTTCATTAATAGTTTTGAGAATATTTCAACAATAATCACTCTCCCAATTTTTTTAATACTAATAAGAAATTACGTCTTTGATAAGTGCGTTAGTGATTAACTTTCTGGTCGTACCAATTCAGTCTAGCTAGTTGAAATTGTTGCTATAATATTGATGTCTCTGTGGAGAATAGTAGATTTAGTTATTTGATTCATTTAAATACTTTTTGCCTTTTCGTTTTGAAAATAAAGTTACTTTCAGTTTGATGATGTTAGATTAAAGCACAGTTTATACCAGTTCTCCAGGATGTGCAGCCTAAATAGGCTTATTGAGACGATACCTTAGGGGAGTCTCCTTTCCTTGCAGGTTTTTACTGGACTTGAAATGCCACCGGGTCGCAGAAAAATTCAGCTGGGTCGTGGCAAAAATTGTAAAAACACAAAATATCTATAACATTTTGCTCTAAATTTAATATTTTTCGAAACTTTTACTAGTACTGCTGGTGGCAACCCTTTAACACCGTTTCCTAACGGACCGTTTAAATTCGGATGCTCTGATTGGCTGATTTCGATTCGTCATTAAGTGCCTTCTGTCGATATTGAAAAGGAAGAAATGCTTAATCTTAGTGAAGTTGATAATTTAATTGAAATTTCATGCGACACCGATCTTAAAAAGGGTTTGAAACTGTACCACTAATTAATTTTTGGATGTGCTGACAAAAGGAATATCCAAGCATAAGCGAAAAAGCGATACAATTTTTAATGCCTTTTGTCACCACTTATACTTGTGAAACTGCCTTCTCAGCTTGGTGTACTTAAAAAATAAGTATCGAAACAGATTGGATGTCGAACCTAATTTGAGAATAAAATTAACATCATCAAGTTCTAATTTGAAATTACTATGTGATGAAAAACAACATCATCCTTCGCACTAAGGTCAAAATATGTAAAACAAAATTTACTTTAAGTTTTAAATGAAGATAATGGATTGTCTTTAATTAGTTATGTTTTTGTTATATAATTATTTTGCAATTTTTGGGTATGAAATAAACCAACAAATAACTTGAATTTTGATTTTTATTAAAAAATAAAATTTGTTTTGTAAATAAATGTTTTTTTTTATAAGGTGGGGCGCGAAAAAATTTAAAATTTCGTACCGGGCCGCGGTCAAAAAAGTTTGGGAAACGCTGTGATACAGTCTTTACTTCAGAGGTCATCATGGTCCTAGAAGTACATTCACTCTCCCTAAGAGCGTCCCGCGCCTTAGTCATTCGCCTATTATCTTAGGATCCAAGTTGGCTGATTCTCCTGTTACTGTATGGGTTTCAGCTAGACTACATCTCACTGGTTTATAAAGGAATGTCAAGATCTCTGAAGAAGCGGCTAATTCGCTTCTTCCTTAGACATCTAATCACAAAGTGAATACCCAACATATTCTGTCCTGTACTAAATTGTAGAAGGAGCGACCACAGTAGAAAGAAAAAGAGAAAACAAATTATAATTAATATAAATAAAAATATCCTGACTAATCTCCTTACTACATTGTCTTTCTAAATTACTAAATTATCTAATTTTTTTCGCATAAAAAATTCATTAATATCAGGAACAATAAGACAGGAGTGAGTATTTCATTTTTTGTTTAGAGAACTTTAGTTCGAATTGTCTCGATTTCTGGACGGAAATTGAAGGAAATGAGTTATTTAATTCAGCATTCAGTATAAAGTCTTCTTTGTCAGAACTGTTCCAGAGTTATCTACTCTTCCTAGAATGGATAATACGAAAAATAAAAATTTATTAAGGAAATATTTGGTTATAAATTTGAGCCGGAAGTAAGTTAATATTACCCAGCAGGGAGTCCACTGCTAAATTCTTTACTTTGCGTAATTAAAATGAAAAGTTGGTACATTTCTAGGTAGGAAACGTAAGTGACAGAAGATGGAGGAGTACTTTGTTACCGTCCAAGTTTATTTTTAGTAACTCAAAATGGAATTCTTTGTCCTGCGTGTAGAGCGTGTCGGCTATCAAGGCAGGATACTGCACCCCCAGTCATCCAAGGGAACTATCTTATCTACTAGGATGTATCAGAAATATTATTTCTCCTACTAAAAGTGGAATGAAAGTTAAAACTTTGAATCTCATTAACTCAGTTTCCATTAAGTTTATATTTTATTGTTTTCTGGATTATCCGATATTAAACGCATGCAAGGAGGTCGTCAGAGGAGAGGTTTTGGGCAGCTCCACCCTTTCCTAGAGCTCTAGACAAATTCATAATGAATAAGTAAATGAAAAAGAAAACTAGAATTTACGAAAAACAAGTTTTTCATTCTTTGATTTTGAAGGAAGTGCCTAAATAGTACTGCTGCAATTCACAGTACAGTGGTCAAAAAATGTATTTATAGTTTTCTTACTTTATCTACTGAACTCTTGTTTCTAGGATGACTACTTGTTCAGCACTGAAATCGAAGATAGTAACAATGAATTTAATGATCTCATTTCTTTTATAAACTTAAAGAATTGAGTAAAAAGCAGAAAAATAAAACCCTATTGAAAATTCATGGTCCTGTTTGGAGCGAAAAATTCGAAAATTGAAATGTTCTTTCAGAAAAGAGCTCATAACCAATTTAAAGAAATCACATCTCAAGAGACACTAAACCATCAGGAATCTATGCCAAGGAGGCTTCAGGCAATAACATATGCAAAGGGATTGCTTACAAAATATTAGGTCTTTAGTTTTGCTTTAATTATAACATTCAGCCTGAGTGTTTAAATACATACTTATTTTGCATACAATAAATTATTTTTCTGCTTTTTAATCAATTCATTATGTTTATAAAAGAAAACGAGAGCATTAAATTCATTGTTACTATCTTCGATTTCAGTGCTGAAGAACTAGTCATCCTAGAAACAAAAGTTCAGTAGATAAAGTAAGAAAACTTAGTGTATGAATACTTTTTTTGACCACTGTATAATTATTCCTCTTGCACTGAACCTAAACTATATGTGGAAAAAAAAGTAGTGCACAGAAATTGTAGAAATGTTTCCCTTGGTCATCTCAATTTCCCAAAAACCTGAAAGGAGATGGGTCAGCTCCTAAAATGTAGTGAATAACTGAAGAAGTCGCTACTTCTTCACTTCAGCAAGCCTGGCAAAAGAAACCCCAAGATGACTTGAATCATCTCATTTGAAGCCTTCCCTTTTGGTGTAGAATCTTTGTGGAGACTTGAGTCAGCAAATGTAGTGCAAAACTGTCACATAATTGAAGTCGAAACCTCTACACCAAACTGGTGAAATGAAAAGCCCGAAACCGGTCAGGTGTACAGTAGACATGCACGCTGCGACGGTTAAAATCGAAGATATAATTTTCAAGTTTGTACTTTTCAAACTCCTTCAACTATCGTGGTTTTATGTGTACCTTATATCATTAAATATATTTACTTAAAGTAATTTATACGAGTATGTGCACTGTCTATTTTGGACCGTCAATCACTTTACAATTTCCAATGAACTATAAATAAGACCCTATTTAAAATGATGTCGTTCTGAGACAATGTCTATATTTACTTTTAAACCACCACAGTTAGGGGTATTTTTAACAGTAAATAAATCTTAGGACATTATAAGGTTTCTTTTTGAAATATAAATCACTTTATTTACACGTTTTTTGTTTTTTTAGAAATTGCTGTTTCTAGAGCATTGGCCTCTTCTTCTGTTAAAGTATATTGTTTTTTAAAGAACCACGGAAATGGGTAATCTTTCCTTAGATTTATGGGTTTTGCAAATAGAGAAAATTGTTTAAATTTCTTGAATAAGTCTCTAAGAAACCGCTTGACTAAAACAGGTTAGGATTAAATTACAATAATAAGTAATAATTACAGTCAAAAAGGAATTTAGCGTGATGGCTTCTACTATGTGATATCGCTATACTCGCAAGATAATGTTCGTTCACAATGATGAATTTTAGAATCTAGTTTCGAAAAAAACATTGAATTTTTAATTAGAGACGCCATTTTATCTAAGTGATGAACTTTTACAAGATTGTAATGTTGAGACCTTTAATAATTAATTTCATATAAAATAAATATTAATATAAAAATGCTTAATTAGTGAAGAAATCTCTTAAATGATTCAGGATATTAGCGTTCAGTTTGGAATTTCGCCAAGGAATGTGGTTTCTCCTTATTCTGCACAATTCTCTTCCATCTTCTGGACGTGGATCGTTCTGCGAACTTCACAAGGTCGTAACATTCCGACTGTGTTCGTCTCTTCTCTTCTCTTTGCCCACAAGAACTTCTTCACTGCACCTTATTAAAAGATGCGACTTTCTAATAATATCTTTGAATAAATCTAAGTAAATGCGTTTTGTTTATTTCTGTTTAGCTCAAGTCATAAACAGTAGATTGCTTTTTAAGGCAATTTCCAATTGAAGAAATAATTGAAACAAGATATAACAAGTTTGCAGGTTAATTTAGTAATCTCTAACTTAATAATAAAAGGTGGCCATAAGTTTAGTTGTTTTTATGTTTTTTTATCGCCTTCGCTTTTCATAATTAACTAGTAAACGGATAAGGATAGTGAATAATAATAACTAACGAGTAAACCTTAAGATAGCAGCAGCTGTTCGTATTTGTGTACGGGGAAATCAAGTTTAAAGATGTTAGTTTCGGCAAAACCTCTAAAACTGGGAAACTGATAGAATATCACTTCCGGTAATTAACCTGTATGCACAGAATAAATTTCCGTAAACAAATCTGTATAGTGCAACATCATAAATTGACTGTTTATTGATTTTTTTTCCTGTTAAAGTAAAAAACATTGTACAATACCGTGATTGCGTTTGCTTAAGCAGTGGTTTCCAAACTTATTGTATCGTCGCCTCCTTCATGTTTTTACTAAATTTGTCGGCCTTTCATTGGCATTTTTTGATTTTTTTATGTTTGACTTTATAAACAGTTTTTTTACGTTACAAATAAATTAATGGATCAGTAAACATAATACTAATTTTGAATTCAGAAAATATTTTACAATATTTTTTACTTATAGATAATAATTTAGGCATGCGAATTGAACCGAATATTTGTTTCCCCGGTCGGTCTTATTTCTCAACGACTCTAGCTTATTTGATAACTCAAGAAAGCACCTACATAACTTTGAAATTTTGTGTCTTGTTTAAGTCCTTCTTAATGGATCAAGCCCCACAGATTGTGGACACAATTTTACCTAAAGAAGTGTTTGAAATAGCAGTTATCTTTAACGGCCCTCTGCAGTTTAGATGCTCCTCAGTTAGCCAAGATTTATCCCTTGCCTATGTTATTTTTGGTGTCTTTACCCATTAATGGGATAGTGAAGGTGTGCCTTATTATCCCGATAAGGAAAATTTAGAGTCGTGCTCATGCCTTCGTAGAAGATTTATACTTTTGTTTAGATCAAATTCTTTAAAAAATATCAAAGTAAGGGTTGAAATAAAGTAAGATGCGTCAAAAAAATGTCATTATAACTTACGTGAATATCTATATTCTACAGAAGTTACAAGATTAGTGTATCTCAAAACTGCATGCAGAATAGTTTTGTTAGCCTGCCTGTTGTAAGGGTCCATGTTTGTGGTTTAGTTATCTTTTTAAACAAAGAAATCTAATATTTAATTCCTCCAAGTCTAATATATGAATTCGAGTTTAGAAGACAATACAATAAGACTCCAAATAAACGAGAAGCTGCTGTGAGCGCGGCATTTTAAGTATTCTGTAGGCCATGATGTCGTGGTGTGCATTTTTAGCTGCTGATTTTAATTTTTTTTTTTTTGCAAAATCTCTGAAATAAATTTTTTTTAAAAGTTACTTTAAAGAAGAAGAATTGGATTCGGGACTCAAATTAAACATTGAGGCTCTTTTTTAGAAAACTACTAAATAATATTCTTGTATGAGTTTATTTCTATTTTGTTTATATCTAGAAATTTATTTCAGACTTTGATGGTTAGGTTTCAAAAGCGCAATCTTTTTGATAAGTAAAATAATTTAATTGGATGATATATTCATGCTCCACCTGTTGTCATAAACAATTGTTTTAGTCTTGCAATTATTTCCTCTAGCCTAGTCCTTTAGTAGTAGTAATCGCCTATTTTTTCAGGCGGGGCTTAACGTCCAACTACTAATTAGGTGTCGTGGACGGAGGCGACTAGCAAACATACTTTACTGTAAATTGCTTTTATTAACCATTAAAATAAAATACATGGCCTAAGACCGGGAATCGAACCCACTACCACAATACATATTAGCTTCGACTGTCTCTCCTCTAACCACTCGGCTACCGTGGTACCGTGTGTACTTCTTTAGTAAATAATTATATTTTTACAATTTTAAATCTGGGGAAAATTTAGAAAAAAAAAAACAAAACACTAAGCTGGATTGCTACCAATTATAAGGGGCGTAATAAGGGTGCTTTGCACCCTCCGTTAACTCATTAGTAAAGGTTAAAGGTTCAGCAATTCGAAACGCCTGAAATACGGATACCAGTACCAAACATTACTGAAACATTTCAACACACTCTTTCAATTTATGTTTTCTGTGTATAGCCTTTAATAGAGAGAAAAAAACAAGATATTTTGTAAGAATTATATAGCAGCAACTAATTTAATCCCAAGAAATAATTTGGCACAATATGGAAAGATATAAAAGTTCAAAAAAGGCGAAGTTAAAAGCTAGTATTCCTGTTTAGCTATTACCTTAGCTATTATCTTTAATTTTGCTTTAAACCATTCTGTATTAGAGATTGCAGTCTCAACCAAAACATTGCCTAATGCGCAACAATCATTTCATTTTTTTTATTTCTAGAAGCGAATAAACAGGAGGATAATGTCATGGTATCAGAATTTTCTGTTAGTAATAAAGCTCGCAAACCATGGAAAATATGTTCCCAGATTCTGTTAACTATTGCTGCCATTTAAATGTATACTAATGGAGGAAGTTTAAAGTAATCATTTCTCTCATATAATGAATTCGTATTCTCTTTCAGAATATTCATAAAATTCAGAATTTAAGTAAAGAAAATTGCTAACACTCTAATAAATATTTAAAATTCTAGCGCTGTAAATTGTGGGATGAAAATTGTCTAAGATTAGTTTTATAGGAAAAGGTTATAGTTGTTTATGTATTTGTTTTTCAATGGCAACAAGGATTTTTCTCTATTTAGGGAAGACTTCATCAGGTTTTCCTGGTGGAAACCATTTATTAATAAATTAATTTATATTAATTGGTAGGATCGAAGTTTGGTTATTTGGATAAGCTGTAGCAGAAATGTGTTACAAATTACATTAGATTATGATGATGTCGTTTGGTAATGAGGGTTAATTAAAAAAGAAAAGATATTTAAGTGTTTACTGAAAAACTTCATGAACTGCGCTTACACTGAACCTGAATAGAGCTTTCCGCAGGATTTATTGCAGTTCTGTGACTGAGCTGCTGAAATGCTGTGTTTGTTTTTCACTGAGTATATTTGGTGTCCAGAGAATTGATGTGGACAATCAGAGAGGTATGTTAAAGAGCCAGGCCAATACTGTTAACAGTCTTGTACCCAACATCGTTTCAAGCGATGTGGAGGAATGAGTCTGGATGGGTTTGATTAACAGAATAGACAGCGAAAAAGGTTTAGGCCAGTAAAAGTGATTATATTGAGGTCTTTGTGGATGGAAAATTTGGAGACCTAGTAATTTCGACATATCTAGCAAACGGTCAGAATAAGATGGACAATACGTTGGATAATCAGGAGAGAGAGAAAGAAATAACTTGAGAAAGGATTGTTAAGAAGATGGTTAATCCTCTACCCCAAAAGTGGGTGTTAGGCAGTGAAATCTTCTCCAGTCGGAAAAAGTGTGGCGCTACCCAGAGGTAAAAGTAAAGTAAGGTAATTGCCTATTTTTTCAGGCGGGGCTTTACGTCCAGCTACCAATTAGGTGTCGTGGACGTAGGCGACTAGCAAACATACTTTACTGTAGATTTCTTTTATTAACCATTAAATAAAATCCAAGGACTAAGACCGGGAATCGAACCCAGTACCATAAATACATATTAGCTTTGCAGGTCTCGCCTCTAACCGCTCGGCTACCAGAGGTATTAGAACCCTACCAGAAAATGGTAGCTCAAATTTAAGTATAAGGAATGGGTCTTCTAAGAATGAAATATGGGCTACTAAGAGTGAAATATGGGCTACTAAGAGTGGTCTTATACTTAACTGATCATTTCATTCTTTAATTTAGTAGATTAGTAGCAGGATCGTTTGGGGTGTGAGGAGGCTAGGATTAGGATTTTTGGAAGAAGTAGGGACACTGGAGGAGAATAGGCTGTTTCCTCTTAAGGTGGTTACTGGATTTGTTCGGGCAGAAGAGGATCTTTGATGGCTCTGGTCCGGATTGGATTTCATTGGGCCATTTCATTGAATATGGGCCAACTGGGGACTCTGGATAGATAGCTTAGGGTTTCTCCTCCCCATTCAGTATAATTAATGAAGAGAAAAAATGCTCTTTTAACTCAACGTTATAATTCCGAACTTACCTCCGAACTGGCAGAGAAAGAACAGGAAACGCAAGGAAACGAATAGTAGCAATGAAATGCAAGTTGAACTAGAAACGAGGTAGAGCATTCCAAGTTATATAAGGGAAGATCGATTGAAAGTTGTAACGAAGGAAATGTCACGGCCATTTGCTTGTATTTCCCGATTAATTAATTTTTTAAAAAAAATAAAGACTAATCGAAATGAAAACGAAAAAATTGCCTATTTCACTAAGCGGCGTGGATATCATTTCAAAATAAATTCCAAATGGTTGTTTATTCAGTAATTTTTGATAATAAAGAGTAAATTAAGCATAAAAATCTTGGCAGCGGAAACCAGTTTATGATGGTAAAATTGGCGACCGCCGTCTACTCAGATGTGTTCGCAGGCAATAATATGAAAACGTGTTTCAACGGCCTCTACCGTACCGTTACAGTAAACAACCTTGTTGTTATGACGACAGCATTATATTTACCAAGCACGAGTAATTAAAATTTTCTGTTGAAACCTACATACTAATCTCAAATCTATCTGCGGCCATATAAAAATATCATAAACTGTATCATTAATAAATAAAACAGGATTGATTAAGAAAAAATTAAGTCACTTCACGTATTTGAAGAATTTATTAACATTTTTTAGAATGATAAATGGTTGGTTTAAAAAGTTTATTCTTAATTGTATTAATGTAAATAAAAAAATATCTTAAAGTACAATTTTTTAATGATTTCTTGTTTTTTTCTTATCTTGTGCAAAGTGTAAACTGCAAGAACTCTGCATTGAATCATGCGCAGGTTTGATTCTGTACGAGGAATTAATCTTGATTTATATGGTCTTTATGACATCATCCTTTTTTTAAATCATCTTTTACTTTTTGAAAATTCGCAATTTAAATTAGGAACGGATATAATGTTGGATGGAAAAAGATTTTGACGTTATTCCTGGGTGATTTCAGTTTTGGCATCGTTTATGTTAGGGAAGTTCATCATTTTTATCTCGACAATTATTTTTTTTTATTTTCTATAGATATAAAATTCGTTACGTTCTGATGAAAATAAACTTCTTAATGCAACGTTTAATTCAATGGAGTCCAGGATTCCCTGACCCTAAAATCTAAGAAGAGATTCAAAACATCAAACTTAAAAGCAACCAAATATTATTAACATATTTCCTTACAATATTAAAAGAAAGAAAGATAAATAGACTGAAAATATTGAATCGGTCGTTGAAGAGAGCAGCATCAATGAAAGGTGTACCCAACCTGAACCAGTTCTTTAGTCTAGCAATCACTTTAATTATACATATCTTGTAAAATGGTGTCTAACACTGATTCTGCTTGTTCTTCATTTTAAACGCATTATTTTAGTAGCTAATTTTTTGTTTTTCTTTTTAAATATTTAGATACCAAAATAATGTAGGGGTCATAATGTAAGGGAAAGGGCTGCAGGGGTCATCGCTCTGAATGTCACCTTCTAATCCAACTACTAGCCTTTAGATTTCCTTTTGCTAAGACCCCTCACTGTCCGATTGTCTGTAACGAGGAACAACATTGACCACAAGCAGGCAATTCACCGGAAAAAGCTCCAGGCGCCATCTCTGATGTGGATACGCCTAAAAAATATATAAATAATGTTGTTATTTATGAATAAAAAAAAATAAATAGATATTTACAGGAGCTAACATTTTTTTTTTTACTTGTTTTCAACCGTCTGCCGTTATCGCAACTACATTTTCTATCTTTCTCAACATATAATGGAAATGAGGTAGATGGAAATGAGGTAGATGGAAATGAGGTAGATGGAAATGAGGTAGTAGTAATATCTGTTACTGTAGTTCAAAAAATAAAACTAAGGTCAGTGAACATGTTCGTTATGTTCAATACAATAATCATTTAGTAATAAAATTATTTTACTAAAAGACTCCTACAATGCAGAGCGAATCTAACATAATTTTATTAGAGAATCTCACTCGCTACGTAATAAACGCAATTCTATCTCAATATTTAGTAAACTCTTATTAAAATAACGCAATCTGAACTCTTTTAAAATAAAACACTCAGCCTGGAAATGAAATGGCCACCTCTACTCGTTGCCATATGACACAGTGAATACCAAATATTTGATTTCTCAAATACAGGTCTCATAATTCAGATTTGGTCTCTCAGTTCTCACTTTAAATATTAGTTGTTTCGATAAAATATCTTGCATTAGATCTCATAAAATTAGCCTCAAAACTGAAAATTAATTAATATTTACCGTTTCTGTATTTTGATATTAAAAATTTTTTATTTAGATTTTTAAAAAAAACTCACTCCTCTTCCCACAGCAGATTGTGGCTAAGTACCTAGGACTCTTCATGGACAAACGCCTAACCTGGAATCCACATACTAGACTCAAACGGAAAGACCTGAACAGACGATTCAAACTTCTCTCAACAAGCGATCTAAACTCTCACTACAGAATAAACGACTTATCTACACAGCATGATACTGAAACCTGCCTGGACTTACGGAATGGAACTTTGGGGCTCAGCCAAAGCTTCCAATATCTACAAAATCCAATCCTTCCAGTCAAAAACACACCGTAGAATCGCTGATGCTCCTTACTATGTCTCTAACTCTACCTTGCACCGAGATTTCCTTGTTCCTTATGTTTCAGAAGCTATAAGATACAGTTATATTAAATTCTTCACATGCTAATCCGGTAGTAACCCAACTTACTGCATTGCCAGTAAATACTCCAAGACGGTTGATGCGCAGTTGGCCACGCGATCTTCTCAATGAAGTATGTGCCAGTGCACATTAGTGACGTGTTCCTCTTTGGGAGTTTCATCAATGGGTAAATTCTCTCCTCATGCTTAAACTATGTATCATGTGGTATCAGCTTCACTTATTTTAATGATTTTAAAAATTAGATAATTAAAACTGTCCGGTAGGACAGTTGTATAAGGGTTGACCATCAAAAACTGCACGAAAAAGCGTAACGTTGAAAAACACCCAACTTTGACAATTTTTTTCTCTTTTTCTATAAAAGATAAAATTCCCAAATTTTCTTTAAATCTTACTCCAAACCCTCCTTTATAACTGTATTTGTTTTGTAACCACCCAGATCTAATAGGTTTCGAGAAAAAAGTTGCCGAAAATGAGCAAAAACGGCTTTTTCAAAAAATGTTCTTGTTCTTGTTGTTGTTGTTGTTGTTGTTGTTGTTGTTGTTGTTGTTGTTGTTGTTATTGTTCTTGTTGTTACCTTTTTTGTAAACAACGTAGCGCCTAAACGCGTGAACCGATTTTCATGAATGAGGTGTCATTCGATTCAGTATTTTATGTAGATGTGCCTTTTGGGGGTCCCGACGCTGTACATCGAATGGGTGAGGAGTTAGCCCCCTTTATGTAAAGCCCCCTCCAAAATTATTATTACTAATTACTCTGTAAATCTTGGCCCGATTTTGATAAAATTTGGTAGGATGATAGAGTTAGGGCTCCCCTACGTAACATTAATGCGGCGATCAGCTCTTACACTTGTTAAGGGGAAGTATAGCAATCGTTTCAAATTATCGACACGTGAACCGATTTTTATGAATGAAGTGTCATTCGAATCGAAATTTTATACAGATTTGCACATTAAATGTCTCGGCACCGTGCCTCATAAGGAGGGGAGTTTGCCCCACCCAAATAAGGCCCTTTCTAAAACTATTATTACCAATATTTCTATAACGCTTAGTCCGATTTTGATAAAATTCAGCTCGAATAAGTGGTTATAGCTCCTCTACGTTGCTGATTCTCTTGCTCCTACTAAGAGGAAGTACTGCAATCGTTTAAATTATCAATGAGTGAACCGATTTAAATCAATGAATTGTTCGATTAAAAAATCTTTGCCTCTTTGCCTTTTAGGGAGAAGTACTGCAATCCTAGTTTATTTTTCTTACTCCTCTTAAAAGGAAGTACTGAAATCGCAGTTTAATTTTGCTATTTACGTACAAATACCTTCCTATGTTATTCAAAACGCTTTCTCAAAAAAATTGTTATTGAGGATGGTTTGGGAGCCGCAACTACAATCATTCTTTAAAAAGATCTCTCCAGTGGTAGTTAACACCTTATCAGGTTATAATGATAGAATTGCTTATTCCAAATTTTAAAAAAATCTGTAATGCAGACGTAACTTTGCTAATAGACAAAAAGGAAAATCTGTCCAAAAGGTACAAAAATCTCCTTAACAAAAACTTACAGTTTAAAAAGATAAGTATAAGGGTTGATTAAACGCCAAAAGGTACACAAATCAGCGAGTACCCAACATTTCATTAATACTTCATTAATATTTAAGTAATTCTACTGCATTAATTTTCATTAATAAGTTATTTTTTAGAATTTATTAGATATCACAGACCCTTATGCTGGCCACTTCATTTATATTATTTTTTTGTTATAATTATGATAAATCACATATACGTACATGCATGTTAAAGTAAAGATAAAGTTAGAGTAGGCTACTGTCTTGAATTCGTCTTACCGAAATATTCGTGAGCACAATTAACACACAGTTAATAACAAGTAGATTATTAAACAATAATTATTCATTTCTCTATTGTAATTTAATTTAGTCCCCTAATTTTACTTATAGTAAAATACTGGAATAATTAGCTGTCCTAAATATATGCATATCTTATTTACTTTATATTACATATATACAACATTGTGGGAAGAACACCTAGATGGAGAATGTAATTGAAGAAAACTATATTATTTGCGATAAAGCCAGATAATTATTACCTATTATTATAAACGTTTGACTACTTCATACAATAACAATTACTTTAATCGAAGAATGAACTTAAACCGACGATTTTTATTTAAGAAATAAAAATAAATAAATAAAATAAACAAAATCATTGATGTAAGTTGGTGTAAGCATTTTTTAAACAAGGTTTTGAATTTTTTAGCCTCATATTTTTATTTTATTTTTTATAACGTTTTTCTTTTTAACCTGTAATTAATAGTTTGATTATTATAAATAACTAGATATTACAGTCAATCTACAGTGCTACTTGAACATATATTTTGTAGACGAAAATGGCCAGCATAAGGGTCTGTGATATCTAATAAATTCTAAAAAATAACTTATTAATGAAAATTAATGCAGTAGAATTACTTAAATATTAATGAAGTATTAATGAAATGTTGGGTACTCGCTGATTTGTGTACCTTTTGGCGTTTAATCAACCCTTATACTTAACATTTTAAACTATAAGTTTTTGTTAAGGAGTTAACTATTAGTAGTACCCAACGATTTGCTTTGTTAGCAAAGACTGATATTGTCAGGAAACTGATCTATTGCAAGCACTTCGTCCATTCATACTCAACATGATTTTCATCTGAAAATTTGAAATTTCATTTTATCCTACCTTTCTTTTATTACTTCCTCTTAGTCTATTTGAGAGAGAAGTATTGCGATCGTTTAGATTTTCGATTGTGAGTTTTACCAGAAGCATTCCTGATTTGAGGCGCCACGGTAGCCGAGCGGTTAGAGGCGAGACCTGCGAAGCTAATATGCATTGTGGTACTGGGTTCAAATCCCGATCTTATGTCTTGGATTTTATTTAATGGTTAATAAAAGAAATTTACAGTAAAGTATGTTTGTTAGTCGCCTCCGTCCACGACACCTAATTGGTAGTTGGGCGTTAAGCCCCGCCTGAAAAAATAGGCGATTACTTTACTTTACTTTACAGAAGCATTCGTTTTGAGGACTTCTCAGTCCATAAATGTTCTGTTTTAAGAACGTGTATGTTTGTAAGTACTTGAGCAAGTGTTAGTTAAAAACGGGAAATTGCGTAATGTTCATTTCTGATATTGCGAATCTGTGTCCCCATGGTGCTCAGAATTAAGCTTTTGGACAAAATTCTTCCTTTACCAAAGTGATTTATCAGTTTTTATGTAATACATTGTCGAAAGCAACCACAACGCTGATTCCCATACTAAATTTGCCGGAAATCAACTTTTCTCAATTTGTACGTACTTACAAACAATTAACTTCATATACGAGGGTCGTTTGAAAAGTCCGTGCAAAAATAAAAACTACTTAATTTTTTGGGGTAAACCTTTATTATTTTTCAGCATAGTCTCCTTTTAGGCTTATACACTTCGTCCAACGCTGCTCTAGTTTGTTGATCCCTTCCTAATAATAGGATTTGTCCAAGTCTGAAAAATAGCCATTCGTTTCTGCAACCACCTCCTCGTTTGAATAAAAAAAATTTCCCGCCAGCCATTTCTTCATATTGGGGAACAAATAGTAGTCCGAGGGAGCCAAGTCTGGAGAATAGGGGGGGATGTGAAACGAGTTGGAACCCTATTTCCATTAATTTTGCGACCACAACTGCTGAGGTGTGAGCTGGTGCGTTGTCGTGATGGAAAAGGACTTTTTTGTGGGCCAATCGTGGGCGTTTTTCTTGCAGCTCGGTTTTCAAACGGTCCAATAACGATGAATAATATGCACCTGTAATAGTTTTACCCTTTTCCAGATAGTCGATGAGGATTATTCCTTGCGAATCCCAAAAGACAGTCGCCATAACCTTTCCGGCCGAAGGAACGGTCTTCGCCTTTTTTGGCGCAGATTCCCCCTTGGTAACCCATTGTTTAGATTGTTCTTTGGTCTCAGGAGTGTAGTGACGTATCCATGTTTCAACCACAGTGACGAAACGGAACAGCCTGCGGATTCTTCTGGAACAGCCGCAAACCGTCCTTGCAACACTTCACACGATTTCGTTTTTGGTCAAGCGTGAGCATCGCGGCACCCATCTTGCGGATAGCTTTGTCATGTCCAAATGTTGATGCAAAATATTATGTACCCGTTCATTCGAGATGCCCACAGCACTAGCAATCTCACGCACCTTCACTTTTCTGTCATCCATCATGGATTTTATCAATGATTTCTGGAGTAGTAACCTCAAAGGGCGTCCAGAACGTTCAGCGTCACTTGTGCCCATATGGCCACTCCGAAAATTTTGAAACCACTTATAAACTGTTCTAATCGAAGGTGCAGAGTCACCATAATGTTTATCAAGCTTCTCTTTAGTCTCCTGAGGCGTTTTGCCTTTCATAAAGTAGTGTTTAATCAACACACGAAATTCTTTTTCGTCCATTTTTTGAAAATCACTCGACTTCCTCGATTCAAACGAATGCCAAACACAAAGAAATAGACCGATCTGGCTGAAACTTGGTGTGTGTTCTTCCAAGAGATGCTACTAACTAAACATAACCTCGATACGCGCCAGTGGTGCTATCTCTTTGACTTTGCACGGACTTTACAAACGACCCTCGTAAGTGCTGCACACATTTGTTGATCTTATTTTATGTTTTTTATTATTTAATGCTTTAAAAGGTGGACTGTGTAGGTTGGTGTTGATCACGTAGTCCCTCTTTCTTAAATACCAGCTCTACTGATGATGGCACACATCTTTGCCGAACAGTTTGGCATTTAGAGAGAGAAAAAAAAAGCATTTACGTAGAATAAACCAAATAAACCACCATTTCAAAACATAAAGCATAAAAAATATTAATTAAACCGTCTAATGGATCCAATGGAGGAAGAGTTAATTGACTAAAAACCTTGCATTCGCTTTCCAATGGTTGGAGGCTAATTACATTTGCCAATAAAACTGCAACTCTGTAATTAATCTTTTGTAATAATTTAATCCACCCACGGTTCTGTAAGAAACAGGTCTTGTTGTCAAGGAAATTGTAAGGTAGGTGGCGGATTCATAATGTCAATGGCGCATTTACAAATCCTCAAATAGAGCAATGAAATTCTATTTTTGTTACTTAAGTAGTGGTTAGTTAGCATCTTTTAAATTCTTGCAAAATTAGGATACTTGCACTGTGGGGTATGTTTGATATAAAAATCGTGTGATTTAAGTTTTGTATAAAGTTAGATTCCTTCTGTAACACATTCTCTAGAGTTTTTGAAGGAGAATAAAGTTTCCTTGTCTTTGGTTAGACCACAGATAGGGCAGTTTGGCTCTTGTTGGTTAGTTAGTTCTTTATCTATGAACTATGAAGTATAGGATCAATTCACGATCTAAAAGAGTGTAATTATAATGGCAATAGGATTATGGTTTATTAAATATTACTCTGCTAAATGAAAATTTTATAGGAAGTCTTTTTCTAATAAGTCCATGGCCACAGATTACTTCGATATGCAAAGGAGTTCGTTAAGACAAGTTTTACTGATGTAAAGTTGTACCACCCATCTAATGTAGTCTATAGTCATTAGTCTGCCGAGATAAATTATCAAGCTAAGCTGTTGGTTATTTTGTAATATTCCAATAGTCTTAATCAAACAGTTAAACTACTTATCGCAGTTATCTTGAACAAGTTAACAGCTTATGTTGGTGGTTTCTTTTTGTAATTTCCATTGATGTAGGCGAGCGGAGGCCAGTTGGGTGTTTAGGTTGGCGACAGTCCGACTATGAATGGCGAAACCTGTGAATGGAGAAGGGCCCCAACTGGTCTAGAAAGGCACCTTCCTACACCCAGAGCGCTGCCCACGTGCCAAACTTTTTGATACCCACACTCAGCTCGTTTAACTGCCCACGTTTTCTAGATGTGTTTCCAAATAATTTGTTTTCTCTTCTATATTATTGTTTTTTATTGCTGTTCACTTTATTTATCAAAACACAGAAAGATTTTATATTCGTAAATATCACAGTCGAGATAGCATCGAGAAAAGGCTCATACAATAAAATATAGTAATAATAAAAAATATCAGACAGGTATCGATAAAGTTATTGATTGGTTAGACATGATTATGCAAATTGATAAAATTGTAAAGATTATTTAACTATGTTATTGGAACGTTAATTGTAATAATTTCGTAATCGTATTTTCTATTCTGCTGTTGATAGTCATATCTTAGTCAGTTCTCTTTCAAAATGAAAAGTATTCTTTTCAAAATGAAGAGGGTTCTCAGTCAGGAAATCATAAATCTAGAGAGATTATTTTTTCACTCACCTAACAAAGACATTCTTTCCAGCAGTTTTTTTCGATAGGTCGCGAAATGATGATGCCTAGTGTACAGTTGTTTGCAGTTTGCAGTTGCAAATATTGTGCAATACACTATTATGAGAAAATAGTTAGTTCTACTATTCGTACTGTTGTGTTCCTCCGATTTTGTTTGTCAGTATCTACCAAAATATTTTTACAATCAACAGTTTGTAGTGACTCTGAAGTAATAATTTAGTTGCTTCAAACTTGATCGATCTTCTTATTTAAGAAATCTAATTAAGTTTCAGTCGCCAGTCCAAATTGCTAGGATAGATTAGTATTTTTAATTAAGATTTTTTAAAGAAAGAATTTAATAAAAATACATTTTTTATAACTTAATACTTAGATATGAGAGGCACCCTCGTCTACCACTTTTTTGGATACCCATCGTCTACCACTTTTTTGATCATTATACGAGGGTCGTTTGAAAAGTCCGTGCAAAGTCAGAGAGATAGCACCACTGGCGCGTATCGAGGTTATGTTTATTAGTTAGTAGCATCTCTTGGAAGAACACACACCAAGTTTCAGCCAGATCGGTCTATTTCTTTGTGTTTGGCATTCGTTTGAATCGAGGAAGTCGAGTGATTTTCAAAAAATGGACGAAAAAGAATTTCGTGTGTTGATTAAACACTACTTTATGAAAGGCAAAACGCCTCAGGAGACTAAAGAGAAGCTTCATAAACATTATGGTGACTCTGCACCTTCGATTAGAACAGTTTATAAGTGGTTTCAAAATTTTCGGAGTGGCCATATGGGCACAAGTGACGCTGAACGTTCTGGACGCCCTGTTGAGGTTACTACTCCAGAAATCATTGATAAAATCCATGATATGGTGATGGATGACAGAAGAGTGAAGGTGCGTGAGATTGCTAATGCTGTGGGCATCTCGAATGAACGGGTACATAATATTTTGCATCAACATTTGGACATGACAAAGCTATCCGCAAGATGGGTGCCGCGATTGCTCACGCTTGACCAAAAACGAAATCGTGTGAAGTGTTGCAAGGACGGTTTGCGGCTGTTCCAGAAGAATCCGCAGGACTTTAAGCGTCGTTTCGTCACTGTGGATGAAACATGGATACATCACTACACTCCTGAGACCAAAGAACAATCTAAACAATGGGTTACCAAGGGGGAATCTACGCCAAAAAAGGCGAAGACCGTTCCTTCGGCCGGAAAGATTATGGCGACTGTCTTTTGGGATTCGCAAGGAATAATCCTCATCGACTATCTGGAAAAGGGTAAAACTATTACCGGTGCATATTATTCATCGTTATTGGACCGTTTGAAAACCGAGCTGCAAGAAAAACGCCCACGATTGGCCCACAAAAAAGTCCTTTTCCATCACGACAACGCACCAGCTCACACCTCAGCAGTTGTGGTCGCAAAATTAATGGAAATAGGGTTCCAACTCGTTTCACATCCCCCCTATTCTCCAGACTTGGCTCCCTCCGACTACTATTTGTTCCCCAATATGAAGAAATGACTGGCGGGAAAAAGATTTTATTCAAACGAGGAGGTGATTGCAGAAACGAATGGCTATTTTTCAGACTTGGACAAATCCTATTATTCGGAAGGGATCCACAAACTAGAGCAGCGTTGGACGAAGTGTATAAGCCTAAAAGGAGACTATGTTGAAAAATAAAAAAGGTTTACCCCAAAAAATTAAGTAGTTTTTATTTTTGCACGGACTTTTCAAACGACCCTCGTACTAGTAATAGATGAGAAAGAATGCCAAGTAAATGGATTAAGGCGATTTTGGGCTCAATCTTCAAGAAATGTGACAGTCAGACCTGTAGCAATTATTGGAGTCTTGCATCCATCCGGTAGTGTATAAGATCCTGTCCATCGCAATAATTAAAAGACTAATGTTTAGGATGGATAAAATCGAGGGAGATTATCTGTTGGGCTTCCGCCTTGGTAGGTCTTCCAAAATGGAACATATCTTCTCACTAAATCAAATGCTAGAAACATCATATGTACAAAGGGGACCTGAATCAATTATTTTTTTGAATTCAGCTGCCTAATTCTGTTATTAGTGAAGAACTGCTAATAGCGATGAAGAGTCTGGGTATACTTTTACCAAACTAGTTGGTCTTATTGTGATTAAAATCTGGACGCCCTTTTAAAGGAGTTTTCAGTAAGCTTTAAGGGAAGGGGATCCATTCTATCCAACACTTTTCAGTGTAAATGTGAACTTAGCTGTGCTACTGTTAGAACAAATACAGGTGGCATAGACTCACCCAGCGCTTGAGGAATGAATATGCTCATAATATTGTAAGTTCAGTATGCGCTAATGCTGCTGTTTCAGAAGCGCTGCAGGAGTTGGAAGGAACTATGTGTAGAATGGACATTGAGATACGTAAATGGACCAAACTAAACATAAGATGGCAAAAAAAAGAAGGGTAGAACAATCTACTCCCTTTCTATCTGCGAATTCAAGAAAACAGTCAATCTCAACTGCAACCAGTACAAATAAAATGATGGCTAGATTCAAAATAAGAACGACAGCGGGAAGTAGAAGATGATAACTCTTCAAAAAGTATTAAAATATCTTCACAAGAAACAAAGATAATTGCTTGTACAATACATTAATCTTGGCGATATGAAGTACGCAATTGAAATGAAAACAAACACTCGCCAAAGAAACGGAAAGAATCCTTTTGGTGCAGGAAGGAAAAGTGCAGAGGAAAATTTTTGATCCGTTTTTTTTAGTGAAGAACTGGGAAAATCTACGCTAACATAGAATTAAGAGAACATTATCGGGAGATCGATTTTGTTGTGTATGATAAGAGAGCAAGGTGAAGTGGCTTGTCCATTGCAAGAAAGGATGACAGACTGCAGAACGCCTAAAAGGGTGTTCCTCAAGCTTGTTGGCCAATAAATGAATGGGAAGCCAGGAATGAAGTGGATTAAAAATGTCGAAGAGGAAAAAGAGTCACAAAAGCCAAAGATGGCGAGGAGTGGCTACAAAGTATTGAGAGAGCCAAAAGCTGATTGCTCATCAATCATTTAATAAATAAATCGAAGCAAGTTTATCATAAATGATGTCGAATCAGTCCGATCTATCATCTTTCTGAAACCAAGAAATTTCAGCTTAAAACAGAATGTTCTATATGATGTTGCGTGGTTTCATTGCGATGTGATTTCATCGAAGCTTCCCTTATCATTGTTGAATATTTATTCACAAATAGTCAAATTTATAAGAAAACTTGTTAGCTTGTGCATATTATAAGAAAACAAGTTATGTTTTTCTCATAGTCTTAAGACAATCGCAAAACATTTCACGTCTCACGCTGTTTCCTTCTTGGAAATTTTAGTTAGTAGTTGATACTAATGAAAGTGTACACTGAAGATCAATGAAGACATTAAAACACAAGTACATGAAACGTATTAGTTAATAACGCTCGACTATTGCATATTTATGTTGCAATGTGCATCACGACAAGTTCAAGAGTACCAGTGTTCAATATTAATAAGTTATTCAACCTAGGACTTCATTTTAAAGCCCCATTATTACCATGTACTTTCTAAGCCCAGTCTTATCTTGTAACAAAATTGTTTTTGTTTGCTGTGTAACACTTTTTAAAAGGAATCATTTTTTTTTTTAAACAAATTATTTGTAGTATACAAAATAATCTCATTGCATTTAACATAACAATTGATAGAATTGTGGACGAGAGGATAATATAAGAGCGGTTTGACGCCGGCATTTCAATTACTTTATGTCCATATTGTATTGTGCATGACACAGCAACATTGATCTTCGTGTGGCGCTCTGAACTCAAGTCTAATTCACGTTAAACATTCTCTAAGTGTCCACAATAAAACTGCCGCATAAAATGAAGTCAATTTTTATTTGTTGGATATTTTCTTCTTTCTGAACACATTTTTTGTTCGTTTTGTTTAATATTTATTTAGAAAATTTATGGAAGAGGGGTTGTAGCGTTCAAAGTGTAGGCAGTCAGTTGGAACTGTTTGAGGTCATAAAATAAATGATTATATAATTTAAGCGTTAATAAACGTTAATTTTCCAATTCATGACTAACATGGGTAAATAAATGTTAGAAATCAATCTGACCTTACTTCAAACTAGGCTTCATCAATTCGCCATTTTGAAGAAGGCGTTTTGGAAAAAATTGTGTGCTAAAAAAATGTTTAGAATATATGACGAGGAAGTCATTGGACACAAAGTGGGGTTTTTGCAGACATAGGCAAACGGATGACGGTAGAGTCCGCCCTGACTCCAACATCCGGTCTGATACCAAAGTTTTCAGTTCCTCATCCAGCGCCTCTCTCCTTGGGAACTCGCACAACACTTGGACGTACATTTGGCGCTCCCACGTGTGGGATGTGTTTCTCCCACATGAAGTTAATTCGCGATCTAGTTCTTTTTTGTGACTTTTTTACACTCTTCTACTGTTTTTTTTTTTATTGAGAGAGAGGAGATTATTGCGATTGTGAGTGTTTTTTTTTTAAATAATGAACCGACAACAATTAGTCATTCGTTAAATTTTGAGATGTATTTAATAATTTTATTTTTTACTTTGTACTCTAAGAAAATTTTTTACAGGATATTCTGCACTGCTTTCATTAATTAGATCTAATACACCCCCACTGTTGTCAGCTGAAACCCTACAGCACCTCCAGTGATGAAACAGCTCACTGGGACTCTAGGTGAAAGACCAGCGTTCTGGCAGACCCCAGACTGCTCGGAGTGCAGCCGTTGTTGGGACTGTGCAAAATTTGGTGATAGCAGATCGTCGCTTGACCTTGCGGGAGATTGTCCAAGAGGTTGGAGTTAGTGCAACTTCAAAACGGAGGTCCTTTTGTTCCGTCGACAACAACTTGGTCACTCTCCGCTGATGTGCGGCTGCTTTGAAGCGGTTGAACCACTCCTTAATTTGTGTTTCACCCATCGCTTCGACTCCAAACACCTGCTGAATCTTACGAATTGTTTCGCTTTGAGAATCACCAAGCTTTTGACAAAATTTGATGCAGTACCTTTGCTCAACACGTTCAGTCATCTTGAGAGAATCGGATCCGGAAGTCGGAGAACCGGTAATGCGACGAACACGTTGTGTAGCACCTCACTCAGCGACCCACAGGCAGCGACTGACGCGCTGGAAGGCGGTGACAAAATTCACACATGTGCATGAAGGTGTCTTCCTTTACTGAGTACAGTGGCGCCGTGCTATCGTCTTTATTTTGCGAGGGAAAAATAAAGGTCGGATACTTTTTGGACAGACCTCGTATAAGTATATATAAGTATAAAAATGGAGTAGTATATTACAAAAATGTTTACCAGTACATTTTATTTACAATACAGAACTCAAAAATATGAAATTTATGTGATAAGATGGAGCGGGAAAAGAAGTTGAAAAGGGCAGCATGATGAACGGATATCACAAGGGTGTCTGATAGAGCAGAGGACGGTCCTGATTAGAATAATGAGACTCCAAGAAATATTGGCAAATAAAACCCTGATAAAAGCCACCAATATATCTGAATACTGAATGCTGTGAGGATGTCAGAGGGTACTGAAGTTATATCGTAAAACACCATTTATCAGCATTTTAGTATAAAGGTTCCCATA
The DNA here is from genome assembly GCF_049639745.1 of Rhodnius prolixus. Classification (NCBI taxonomy): domain Eukaryota; kingdom Metazoa; phylum Arthropoda; class Insecta; order Hemiptera; family Reduviidae; genus Rhodnius; species Rhodnius prolixus. Next base: position 23,973,480 of record NW_027411592.1, read on the forward strand.
AACTTCAAAATCAGGAAAGCAGTAAGTTGGGAGAAGTATTAACCGTTTAGAGGTTTGAGGAATACGGATGTCTTTTTCATGACTTTTAACAGAAGAAATGGATTGAATCAGGAGATGATCAAGTACAAGAAGATGATGAAGGATTTAAACGAATTTAGAGCAGATTGTTACACTTAATTTAAGATTATTCTGATCTGTCATCCTCGGTAATGTTGAGGAGGTAGGTTACCGAGCTGAGGGATAATAAGGACAGATAAATCTAGTCGCCATCTGCTTATAAATAAAATTGCTTTGCTGCGTACAAGCGTGACCATTTATACAAAACGAGAATAGAATGGGCGAACGCGAGGCACCTTGAAAGGCACCAGAAAGTAGATGAAGGAATAAAGAAGACAAGATGACAGACTACGAAAGGATCGGAAAGAAACGATTAAAACTATTGGACTAAATTTAAAGACCATTTTGGTGTTATTCTCTTCTGTAAGCACAAAAATAGACCATTATTGAAATCATTCGTGATTTTAAGAAGCGCGAATTAGGTGGAAATCGAGGGTATGTTTGCCTTCGACAACTACTTCCGCAAGATATCTTAGTTTAAGGCAGCCTTGAAAATGGTTTACTGGATGTTCTTTCCTAAGTAGGTGAAAGCGCTAACTGATGGTAATACAAGCCAAAATGTATTAGAAAAATCATTTAGGAAACCCATTCGTCCGACATTTTTATCTTATCTAAATTGCATTTACGGTCAGTTACTTGTTCCCAAGACAAATATAATCATACGTTTTGATTACTTCATAATTTTTTTTTTTTTTTTTTATTTGTTTGTTTATTTTGCAACTGTATGCAGTACAATAAGCAAAAGTGATGAGTGAAAAGGGATGGCACAAATACAAAGGGATGGCACAACATTTCTTAATTCCCTACAACGCTACACCTTTTCTACAATCTACTTCATAATTAAAGAAATTTATTACAACAAACAATAGCGCACACAGTGTGACAGTTTGTGACATTATTACAACAGCTGAGGGAAATATGGATATGTAGGACGGATGTGGTTGCCTAGTTAATCAGATTTGCCTCGCAGTATGTCCAGGCGTCTTTTACTTGAATATCCCAATATGCAACTTTAACTCTTACTAATTTACTTATAGATAAGATCTATACAACTACAACCTGGCCAATGAAACAATATCTCTGATAACCGTTCAGTGCAACAGCGCATGTTCGGATCTTTGTAAACTTTCTGTAAGGACTATTTTGGATTAAGTAAAATTCATAGAATTTACTTTTTATTCTACAATAAATGTATTACATTAAAGTTATGTTACGTGTGATAAGTTGACGATGAGTGTTCAGAGGATGGAGCATACATGGTATCCAAAACTGGAAGACAGTCGATGGTACAGAGGCGGCGTATCAAGGAGGCCAAGGCACCCCTTAATTGGTTGTAGCGTGTAAAAGAAGACAATTTATAAATATTTGTAGATGTTAACACATCTCTATTTCCTTTGTATTTTAAAACTATTCTCTCTTTTTTGACCTCATTCCTTGTTAAACATAATATTTTTTTATTTTTGGCGATTAATGTCTTAAAAATGGGGATTTCCCGGTTAAAAATCGAATGTTAAAAACTTGACGCCATCGCAGCATTTCCTATTGAAAGCATCAATAGAAATACAAAATTGAAAGGAAGAACCGTAGATTGATTGTAACTTGTGATCAGGTGTTGCCTTAAAACTGTTTAAGACGTCCTCTCAAGTATTATTTACATCTACATTCAATTAACTATTAAATCATCCATTAACCAAACAATAATCATAAGTAATGTATTAAAGGCAGAATTGTAATTATTTTAATATCTACAATAGGTAAAACTTACAGCATTGTTATTCCTAGCTTTATGTCAAGGCTTTGTTTATTTCAGTTAATTTTGCAATCACTTAAAATATCGGTGACTGCACAGCTGCTCCCTACATTGACCTATAATTCATGTGTTCACTACTTACATCATCCTAATCGCGTTTTGAATTTGAATTTTTTGGTTCTATGCCATTTATTTTAGATTTCTACTTTATCTTAAGAAGAATGAAAGCATTTCTTAGATTTCGTTTTCATTATTAATTTCGATTTCATTTCAGGTATTATTAATGCAGCTATTCGATAAAGAAAATTAAGGTGGATTCCCTATATGTATAATTCTACTACCTAAAATGATCTATTGTACCGAAATTTTATTATGTGAGTGTTGATTTTGTTGAGAAGTTGGGATATCCGCAGAGACGCTAACATCCCTGAAGAAGTGACTAGTCCATTTCTCCCTACCTTACAGGGGTAAGCGCCCTGTAAGACATCAATAATATTAAAAGAATCTTAAATTTGAAACATTATTATGCAAATTAAAATTTTCTTTCGAAAATGGAAAAGTGCGGAGATTAAAATTGAAATTTCCAGAATTTAAAAATAAAAAAAGTAGAGTTGAAGATGGATTGAAGAAATTTAATAAGAACCACATCTGTGTTGGCTGCACTTCGGCCGAATATCTGACAATCTTTCACGTAAAGTAGCTTTGTCATCTAAATTATGTGTTAACCATTTGTCTTGCTATACTTCATTATTACTTATCTGAGAATGTTATTATGCCCTTCTGTATTTAATTGAACAATTACTGCCAACGTAATGTTGGAATATTCTATTATGGCAATATTCGTAAAACATTTGCCAGTGACCTAATTAAAAATTGGAATGTTTACGTCATACTGTTCATACATAGAGGGGATACCCTTTTGTTTCAGTTTATCAGATTCATTTAAAAAAAACTGTTTGATAAATAAAATATAAAATTTGTTCATTTTACTTTTAAAGTACGTTATTATTCTATTAATTTACAGTCGAGCCTCCCATAAAGGACACTCTCACTAGCGGCCACCTCCATTTACGGGCAGTTTTTGGATTTACCCGTTTTACCCCTATATACACTTTCTATATAAAAGAACCTCCGTCTAACGGACACTCTACATAGCGACCGCGGACATTGATTTTGGGGAACGGATTAAATGTTTCACCTCCCACCAACGACCACCTTATTACTAAAAGTTCGTTTGGTTTGACGCGGTGACCAAAATAATTATCCCCTCTCAAGTTTTTGTTTTTTTCTGTTTTTTTTTCAGAAGTTTTCTGTATAAGCTTGTACCATTTTAATCATTTTTCAATATTACTTTGGACGAACAATAATGTTTTTTCCGATATGTCTCCCAAACGATAGCGGTTAACTCTAGAAGAGAAAATAAATGTGTTGGAAGATTTTGCAAAAACTAAATCGAGCCATCGTCAACTTACTGAGAAGTTTTCTATTTTTCTAATAATAGATGATAGTATGATGATAATTTTACCATAAATTATTATTGTTATGAATAAATGTGATGATTATTATAAAAATTGTTATAAAAATTATTAATTAAGTCAATAATATGTAGTTTTTTGTTAAATTTTTTGGATAATTAAGAAAAATTTTATGCAAATCATATAGCTAAATAATTATGCAATTATGACGTTTTTAAATCTATTAATAATAAACAAATTTTAAGTAGATGTTTGGGGAAAAAACCCATATTTTATCATAATTAAACTTGCCTACCTCCTTCTAACGGCCACCTCCAAACACCAGCCACTTTGCTTTCCCCCGCCAGTGTCCGTTATTGAGAGGTTCGACTGTATTCGTCTTTACCAGAGTACTGCGTAAGAGAACTGCGATCATTTATGTGCTTGAACTTGGTAACTTTTGATGTCCAAAGAGAATACAAAGGTTTACACATTAGAAGGTTCTTTCCGTTCCTCTTTGAATGCTGGTATTGAAATAAAAGTCATCGAATGCGCTGAAAATCTCTCAATTCAGGTGGTTGCAGAGCTGACATGACTATAACCGAGATTGAAAATAAATGAGAATCTCGTCTAGCTCAGATCATATACGTCAAATGGCATCTAACAGTGTGCTGTAAGTTTGCAACTTTTAAATATTTTGTAGCTGGTGCTATCTGTATTCTATTTCTCCTTTTTTGGAAATATTAATAGTAACTGATTCTAGTTTTGTACCAACTATTCCAATACTTATTTGGTTAAGTTAAGAGCACTTCTTTCTTTGATCCGCACTTATAATTTGATTCTGGTTTGAGCTCGATTTATATTTTCAACCCTTACATTTAGTTAAGTAAAATTCTTGCTGGGATCCGTGTTTTTTGTAATTTATTGGAAGAATACTTTTCAAAATTCTTAAACTTCTGTTTTTGAGCTCATTAGAACTGATTCATATTTAATTGAGCTTCTTGTGACGTTTAAAATATTCGACACTTTGCTGTATTATATTGTTTCGTCTTGAGATGACTCCTTAGGGAGTATTCCTCTAATTTAATAATGCGAGATTTCGAGCAAGTGTATTTTTTGAGTGACTTTTTGTAAAAGATGTGTCATTATTTCAGCTGCACTTTCTTACATACCATTGGACTAATACTACTCAAAATTTATACCCAAATATCTAATCCTTTTTAATAATTGTTTGCATTCGGCTGAGAAAAAGGGAGGTTTGTATTTAAAAATGTATTTCATGGAAACTAATCATTCATTTAAATAACTAATGTTGCTTCGAACATTCGTGAAAGAAAGAGTTCGAAGTTATACTTAGAAAAATAGTTAATTATTTCCAAATATTTATTTCAGCCGAAATTATCTTCAATGACGACTGCATATAATTTATTTTCTATTTGGGTGTAACGCTGTTTACAAGAAGTTGAAAGTCTCAGACACAAAGGCAACTGGTTCAGATTTTTTTGGAAAAAGTGTAAATTTTACTGCAACAACTGTCGAGAAAATTCGGTTGTATTGCATCGCAGCTACTATGTTGTGAATGAATTAATCTTTATTGTAGAATGCAGTTTCTATCTAAGAAAGGTTCTATTTATAAAAAATATTCATGTGACTTCGATGTCGTAAATGTTCATAACAGAAATTTGAATGCCACTATCTTCACGTATTATTGACTTATCTAAGTTCTGCACTAAAGACTACAGGTCAATGCAAAGGCAGGCCATAGATTAACAAATAAGCTTTATATCTCACCAAGTTTAAATATTTATTTTTTAACATTTGTATATTTTTAAGGAACGTCACCATTTTAAATTCCTAAAAGGACGTGAACTGCACCCGTGTGCTCGTGTCACTTTATTTTTGGAACAGTTCTTTTAACTTAATACCAGCCTGTTAACCGTATCACGGTTATTTATTCTTTAATTCCAATAATTTTGTTACATGCAAGAATATTTTTAGTAGAAATGGTCGAATATTTGGAGGTCATTCAACCAAGAAATTGAAGAAATTTTTACAGAACTTAGATATATTCTGAAGCACCTGAACATTTATTGAAAACCTATATGATAATCTAAGAAACTATTGGTAAAGCAAAGTTGTTTATTACACTTCAATCCACAGTAAATCTGCAAAAGACTATCTGATAAAACAGGCAATACTCTGATAAAAGTAATTACAAAAGTGAACGTTTCTTTTTTCTTAATAATTTTCTAGAAATTTTCCAATTGGTTCTTTGCGTACATCTAAATTGTACCAAATTTGAACTAAAATAAATATAAAACAAAAATACTCACCAAAAACATCTTTAAAAAAAAACAGCTCTTTTTTTTGCTCAAAAAAACCTCTGAACTAAAGGGCTTAAGTAAGAACCTTTACTTTCTCTGAGTAAGATTTTGGGGAGGAATTAGATGTTCAACCATGTGATCAATATTTTTTATTCAAGACGCGTTATAACGGTGATCATTGCCAATTGAAGCGTTTTTATTGCCAGCCTTCGGACTGTGTTCTCTTGTTATCTTCAGGGTCCTCTGGTAGAATTGGAAGAGAAAATTAGAGCCGATCCTGGATGCTGTCTTTGCTGCGAGACGTCTTCGTTTTGAACTATAACAATTTTCACATAAATCAGGGAATTTCTTTGTGTAATAAAATCTAAAAATAAAGTAAAATGATTAATGATGCAGCTATTTGGCTAAAAGAAGTTACATTTAGTGTAAATTTCTTCCAGAAATTTAGAGAAAGTGAAAAAGTAAATCTGCCAGATAACGGGGAGTTAAAGAGAATGTATAAAACAAATTTTTCTATAAAGAATCCTTGTACTTACAGTACATCACCTTAATATGATGGTTTTGTAACGAAATAAAAAGAAAAAATTCAACTACTCGTAAACTAAAGGTAGAATAATCAAGTGATAGATAGGTGGTTTTAGTTTTTAGACGGTGTTTGATTACTTAGCAGTGCTCACATTTACAGATTTCCCGATCAGGTGGAAAACTGCAAGGTCATTTTCACAATGAAAATTACTCACCACAATCTTTATAAGAACAGTAATCCATCTTTGCTACTCCATCTCCGGTTACCTCGCCCATGCTGTATGAGTCACAACCTACCGGATGCGTCACCATGGTTATGTATAGCGGAAGTTTACTTTCTGTGAGAAATTCGCGTGATAATATTTAAAGGAAGTAAAAAATGGTCTATTCACTTCATGCTAGTTCTTATCATTATTTTTTATATTCTTTTTGGTTTGCAAAAATTCGTTTGACTGATTAAACAAAAAAATTGGATTAAAATTCAAAAATAATGAACGCCAAGTTTTGAGTTTCGTCACACTGTAGTACAATGCTATCTAATTTCATGCTTTGTCACAGGAAGTCCACTACGTACACTATAATTTGCCTATATATTTACATGTAAAAAAAATGTACTTTTTTAAACAATCAAGTCACAAAAGGTCTGTAGTTTTTGTGGAATTTTATTTAGTTTTTATTAGAATTCCCAGTTTTGACGAATGGGAATTCAAGAAGATTGGGAAGTTTTTTAGACCTCATTCCCAGATATTATAGTTATTTAACTGTTTGCACAGATGTTAATTGCTCTATCCGAAAGACATGCGATTTATCAAAGTTGGGAAATTGGGTTTTGTCTAAAAATACATCTTTTTCGGGTCCCAGAAGTTTGATAGTTTTTAGCAAATTTCTCTCTCTTTGGCAGTGAATGCGAGCCTGGTGCTAGAGTTCTTCACCGGATGGAGTAGAAAGTAAGCTAAACTAAACCTATGTAATGGCGGCTTACAAGTCTACAATATGTCCATTCCTCTTTTATCTATTTCACGATTTAACAATAAAAATTCTCAAGTTTTTTGTTTCTGTTAACGATAATTGTGTAAAACATAAAGAATTGTTGAAAAGGGAATATTATTTATCGTATTTATAAAGGGAAATCTTTTTTCTAGCTTAATTCGAAAGTTTATCAAATACCTATGAGAGAAATGTTGAAAAAAAAAAAAACTAATTATTTATTTCATTGAAATTATTAGTTTTAAAATATTGGCCAATCACAATGTAGTATGGTTACAGACTGTGGGCGGGTCATATCCACCTCTAGGGTAATCACGCCCCGTCCAATGAAAACGATTCTTGGCTGGTCAAATCGTATTAACAATGGTACTTCAATACCTTCCACTTATTTTTCTAAATCTTTTATTATTTTCTCATATTTTAATAACATTTTTTGTTATTTTAGAAATAATATTAATCTCAGGTAAATATTGAGAAAAAATGCTAACAAATTATTTTTAAAAAAATCAAAAATCATTCTCAATTTTCAAGTTTAGATCGTTTTCGATAGGTTTTCGCCATTATTCGACAGTTTCACTTCACTTTCTCATGAAAAGAATCTCGCATGAACACTCACATGGCTTTTTCTTACCATATGTTTCGAATAAAATGGAATTTTTTGGTAATTTAGAACTGCATAATAAAAAGAAAAAAGAGATCAAATTAATAATAATGTTGATAGGATGCGACCACATTCCCTCTGAACCAAACTATTAATTGAGAAAAAATTACAAGCCAAACTGACATTTAAGCTTAAGTAGGCCATTAGATCAGCTTCAAATTGAATCCGTTTGTCAAATTAATAGTAAATTACAGGAAAAGCCTTTTTTTAAAATTGCACTTCCGATGTATTGATTTTCTTTCTTCTTGGAAGTTTGGTTAGAGATTTAATGATTAAATACTTAGAGGTAGTAACTCCTTAAAATATCTAAATGGAAGTTTAGAAAACCTTAGTTACCCTTGTAAAATGAGGGTATAAGGTGGTCGGTCTTATGTAGCTCTAGTGAGTCACTAACAGGTTAAATCTCGTATGAACCTATCTTGGTTTAGTTTTAGTGAGTCCTTATGCTTGTGAAGTCCAAGTCTGAAAAAAAATTAATCGATAAGTTTTGTTGGAGATACAAGAGAAAGGTGGCCTCGCCAAAACGTAGTCCAAACCATTAGTTGAAAAGCCATATAGTTTGATTAAAGATTGAAATGAAAGTACAATTAAATATCCAGATTTAATCATAATTTTTTAAATTAATTTATGTTTAAAGAAATTTAGTTCACTAATTAATTGTCATGATTAAAAGTACGATTAATTTCGCTGATTAAATTCTGATTAGAATTAAACAAAAATGAATCCATTAAATTTATGATTAAATTGTATTGTATCAGTGCTCATCTCAGAACGGCGACACATTCAAATCTCTAACTAGCAACTCGCGATCCACTACAGTCCGCCGGGTGACCAGCACCTGGACACCATATCTACCCCCACAAATTGCCGCTCTAAACCAATGCACAAACAGCAAGTAAATATACTGTCGGCTTAAGTGTAAAATTACAAAAATCCAGATATTTTCGTTGAACCAAAAATTACAATTAGTTGTTGCTAGGTTACGCTCCTAGGTTACACTAGGTTACATGTGATTGCGTAAAATCGTAATAAGTATTTTTGTAAATTTGTTCCTTGTCGATTTTTGTGTCAAGTCAGGCTGAGCCACTATTCCATCTCAGTTAGGGTTTCAGATAGGGTTCTTGTCAGTGTAGTTCCTTCATAAAACTAATGCCTTTCCTTATTGTATTACCGGAAGAAGCTTTTATTCTGCGAAAATCCAGCACCAAACCTCTACTATTATAACAGTTTTCCTTTCACTACATTACTATGAGTCATTCTTTTCTTCTACAGAGTAAACAGAGTGGGGTGGGAACCATCGATTATTTTCTTCGTGTCGTCACCAATCATTTTCCCCTTTCCTTCAACAGTTTTACTCCCAACATGATGATTGTTGGATGATGTAAACAAAATTAAAAAAAACCGGATAGCCTAAGGCATTAACTACTCAGCTTAAAAAGCATAAGAACAAAGAATGGATGCAAGGGGATCACAGATTCTTGTCAATTTCAATCATATTCTCTGCCCAGTTCTGGAAGATACTTCAGGGCTGTGAAATTTATTTTACAATAACAGATTGCTATGTGCATTGATTTGTTGATGTAAAAATTTTTTACAAACATTAGTTACTTATACTTTTCTTCTATTAAAAACGTTTTCTTTTAAAAATAAATATTAAAGCATATAAACGAGAATATTTATTTTTGGAGATAATGAGGGGAAGGTGCTACATCAAATTGTCTTTAAAGTGCCATTCCATTAAGGTTCATAAAGGTCCATTAAGGTCCTTTCACGTTAAATGAAAAACTATGGTTTTATTAGACCAGGCAGAAGTAAGTATGTCCTTGTTTTATGCAGAAAGGCAATTTGCAAAGATGAATGAAAAGAATTTACTTGGCAGCTTTTAGGTTTAAATAAAGCTTCTGATAAGTTAAGAAAAGAGAACACTTACAGGGCTTTGGAAGGCAAACATGTGAACAATAAAGGATTAATAGTAGTTTAATTATTAACCGAATTCCTATTGGGTTAAGGATCACTTCTGGATTAAACTGGGTGTATACGGTGGAGTGGTCGAAACTTCGGGAGGTGATTCAGCAGCTCAAATGCAACAAAAAATATTCTCTTCACTTTGGCCCGATTCTCATTAGTGTCCAAGATATTTGCATTTTTAACTTTTCCGTCGATATTCGCGTTTTTCACCATAACTTGGACACTAATGAGAATCGGACCAAAGTGAAGAGAATATTTTTTGTTGCATTTGAGCTGCTGAATCACCTCTCGAAGTTTCAACCACTCCTCCGTACACACCCTTTATATAACATTGATTATACCTGTATAACAAGCAAAACAAAGATAATTTAAATTTCATTTTAGCGATGAACGAAATTCTTCAGGCACTTCATCTTGTTTTATCAACATTTGCGGATTACCTGGATTTGTTTAGACATGACGTTTAAGAAGAATATAATCATATTTCAGGAAGAATGAGTTAAATATCCCTTTGAACTACCTTTGGAGTCGAAGTTGATGAATTTATAAGGATAGACGGGAAAGTGAGGTTATATTGGATATTACTGGTTACAAGATTTATTACAAGTATTTATTCAAATATTTGCGAACTCACTTGGACGGAAAGACATAGTAGATATAACTGTCAGAATTAAGGATTACCGGGAATTGGTTCAATTGTTTACAGAAAGTTTTCCTTAATTAATTTGTAGTAATTAAGAAGAAAATCCTGGTGTTCGGAAAGAGAAGAACACTCCAAGGACTCGCGTCAGGATGAGCAGCAAAAGGACCAGTGAGGAAGACTAGAAGCAATGGGAAGAAGAGGACTGTTTTGGAGGAAAGGATTGGATAAGAAGAAGGGAAAGAGATGGGTAGGTCGAGCTCCATCAAAGGGCACCCTTAAACCTTTAAGTGGTGGATTAGGAGCCATGCAAAAACAAACTTTCATCTCATCTCTTTAATCAAAAGTTCTGTCAAAGTTGACATTAATTATTTTAAATTTTATTCTCAACTTTCATCATTTCAGTTTTTTTTTTATCGTAAGAGAGATAACCAGCGAAGGTTGGGTAGCAAATCGGAGGGACATCCTCTTCCTTGCCTCCATATTGCAATATCTCACTAAGTGGCCCTTCTGAGAAATGGAAATTGCAAAAAAAAAAAAATGTAAATCAATTTATTTTGTTACCAGTTTTTGAACATGCAAAGTTATTAATATTAATCAGTTGCATGCAAAGTAGCTCCTATGAAGTACTCACGACACTTTGTCATAATGCAGTTAAGTAGAATTTATACTTTACATCAGAAATTTTCCTTTAATTTAGAGGTTTCCTAAACTCTGGTTAATCTGGACAGAAAATTGCGAATGAATGTTGGAAAAATCTACCGGAATCAAGCCTGGCCTTGAACTAGGAATATTCGGCTTAAAGCCCACCGTGTTATCGACTATTCCCTCCCAATTGAGTAGAATTTAAGCACCTTCCGGCCATCTAAGTTTCTTGGATTACAGTGTTTCCTCCTATAAGTGGATTTTAATTGGTAACTCCGCCTGAACTTGCTGGAGAAAAATAACAGTGAACAGATGATTAAATATATGTTAAGAATTTTCATCTAAGTTTGGAAATAGTGTACATTTCTTTAAATTATTCCATTGATGAGATTTACAGCTCAATGTCCAATGAGACAGTTGTCTGTGAAGAGTGCAACACTGGCTGCATGTATCCAGATGGCCCAGGGACGCCAGTTACATCTTATGTTGACTCGCGCCTGTATTTGAAATAATATACAGTATAATAATATTTTAGACAAAAAAAAAGTATTATATGTAAATTACAATTGTTATGGCTGTGTTAAATGCAGTATGAAATAATTTTCTGAATTAAAGTTAAGTAAATAAAGACTTGTGTTTAAAATTTTAGGTTTATCGCTGCATATCGTCGATGATTTTTAATGACGTTTTCTGGAAAGAAATCAGACAGCATAAAAAAGAAATACTTTTAATTACAAAGAAATAATTGATAATAATTATTGAAAAAAGTCATGGAAAAATGTTTAAGCACTGTTTGAATAAAGTAATCATAGTTTTCAAGAATCTCCAACACAATTTTACCTGGTCTTCTTGTAGAGGATGACACAAATTCTTGCAACGAGATCTATCACTTTTTGATTAAAAGAAAACAGCATGGCCGTTCAACAAAGTATCACAAAGCTGGTTCCGTCGTAATCTTGAGTACAGTTGAGAGTTTGAGACCTAAACCTAATGCTTATTGCACCATATTCCGTAACACCTTCTGTTATACAGTGATAAAGGAGGATTTGGCCTATATTATAAAGAAAATTTGTGGATTTTATCTTTTATAGAAAAAGAGGAAAAAAATTGTCAAAGTTGGGTGTTTTTCAATGTTACGCTTCTTCTGGTGCAGTTTTTGACGATCGACTCTTATACAACTGTCCTACCGGTCAGTTTTAATTGATATTACTCTTCTGCGAATAAATTCATACGACTTTGTTTCCGTTTTTTGCACTGATCGTTATCTATACTTGCAAAAAATGCAGTTTCCAGGAGTGAGTGTGCAGAAGAGCATTTAACAGTTAGTGCTAGAAGCTCAGTTCTCTTTGTTACCTTCAATATCAAGTATTGACAAATTTTTATGTTCGCGTCATTTATGAACTTTTATTTTCGTTATTTCTTCAGATTACTCTTATTTTGAATAATTTGCCTAAAATGGGGCCGGCCCGCGCAAAAAACAACATAAATGTGAAGTTTATGTCACTCAATTATAATTTTATTTCAGTTACTGTTATTAAAAAAAAAATAAAAAATAATAATTAAAAAAATACTTGGGTTTTACAAGAATGTTGAAGATACATCTTTCTTGGTTCAGTTTCATTGAGGTTTTTTTCTCCTCTTTTTAGAGCTTTAAGAATTGGGCAATTCTGGAGAAAACTGAATTTACCGATGAAACAAACTTCAGAAATTCCCCAATCTTTGTTTAGGTATTAGTAACGTTTCCGTACACAGAAATTGAATATAATTTTGGAATCCACCCATACACTCAACTACTTACTAGTGTCTGTTTTATCTATGACTAGACTGTACCTAAAGATGGTCTGTGTTTTGACTTCCTCGCTTTAATGGGGCCAAGCATCCGGCTACCGTGATACTCCCTCACACGCTCGCACACACATGACGTAATCAGTATTCAATCAAGAGGTTGTTGTAAACATACACAACGACGACAAACGGGCGGGGTTCAGCGTCAAGATGAAACAGGACGTTTTGGTTGCCCACAGACATAATAATCATTCTAACTTAGACAATGGTATATTAAGGACATGAATTTAAAATATTTATCTCTTTTTTTTTTTTTTTTTGCTTATACTAAATGACGTGTGATTTGCTTAAGCCAGAAATGGTGGTGAAAAACTTAGATCACGAAACTGATAGTTTTTTTTACTTAATATGAAAATGTTTGGGATCTCTTACGACCCGATTTAACTTGGATCGAAATTCCTCAGCTGGAAACATTTCATTACTAAAAAGCTTCTTAGACAGTTCTTCTTGTAAAAATGGCTCCTACGGTTTTGCCCAAAACTTTAAGCACGCAGAAAAAAATAAGGTTTCTTCGAGTTATTCTGCTCTTTAACCTTTAATTAGATCTTTTGTTTCCCCACGTGGAGACTCTGCACAATACCCCCCTAAAAACATACATTTAGAAGTAGATCTTCAATTTATTTGTAACATTTATCAAGGAGAATCGGATTTAAGACTGTTATTAACCAAGAAATGCCACAAATTATCCACCTACTGGGTGATGTTTTATAATAATATAATGCGATGCTAAGTTCTTCATGGTTGGTCCCAATACAGAAACTTCTGATTGTCTAGATTAATTTGTTACATACTAGTGACTGGACTCGCTTCGGCGATACATATACTAATAATACGAACGATAAAGAGAAGATTAGCATGGTCTCTGCGCAAGGATGACACGCAAAATCGCGAAGCGTTCCATATTAAAACAGTCCGGTTGATCGTCAAAAAGTGCGCGAAAAAGCGTAACTTTGAAAAACACCCAACTTTGACAATTTTTTTCTCTTTTTCTATAAAAGATAAAATTCCCAAATTTTCTTTATAATATTGGGCAAATCCTCCTTTAAAAAGTAATTTTTTCTTAATAACATTTTTATTTAGGCACACGGTAGCCGAGCGGTCAAAGGCAAGGCCCAAAAAGCTAATTTATATTGTAATACTGGGTTCGATTCCCGATCTAAGCCTTGGATTTTATTTAATGTTTAATTTGAGAACTTTACAGTAAAGTATGTTTGCTAGTCGCCTCTGTCCACGACACCTACCTAATTGAATGGTTGGACGTCTGAAAGCCAGCCTGAAGAATAGGCACTACTTTACTTTACTTCATTTTTTCTTACTAGTGATTTTAATTTGATTAGTTGAATAATTGTGTTCCAAATCAACAAATAAGTAAAGTAATCGCAAATTTTTCAGGCGTAGCTCGACGTCCCTAATTAAGTGTCGTTGACGGGAGCAGAAGCACATACTTTACTATTAACATTTTGTGTACAAATAAAAAGCAGTTACACGCGGGATTAGAACTGGCGATCTCCCACTTACTAATCCGCGCTTCGTAACCACTAGACCAGTGGTTCTTAACCGGTGTTCCGCTAATATGGTCCAAGTGTTCAGCGAAATTTCAATTTTAAACTTACTAATATAGAAGAGGAAGTGAGGTTAGCTCTATCTCAAATCAGACCTGATATTCTTCAGATATGTAAGAATCGCCAGCCTCAAATTTCTCATTAAAAGAGTTTTTGTTATTTGTAGCAACGTACTTTTATGTTCATTATTTGGTTAATTTCATTTTCAGAATTTAGTTTTTAAAACTATGTAATAATTTGTCCTTTTTAATTTTAATTAATACATATATCTTTTTTGAAAATTATATTCGATTTTTATAATTCATTAATTTTAAGTTCTTGCTAAATAACTAATTTCAAATTTTTTAATGTTAGTATTCCGCGTGAAAAATATATACAAATTGTGTTCCGCGTCTTTTGAAAAGGTTAAGAACCACTGCACTAGACCAACACCCGTTCGTCCAAGTAAATGATTATTTCATTATACTCTCGTTCATTACTATAGAATTCTCTGTTTTCTGTGTCATGGTGTCATGGTGTAAGAAACCGATGAAACTAAGCATATAGAGGTTAGGGCTTAGATCCAAACCCTGAGAGAATAAAGAGAATTAGCATAATTCGACTTTGTAAAATGATTAGAGAAATCCATAATTCAATTTAATAATGTAGAAATATCCCAGGGGATTCAATGAAACACTGATTATTATTATTTTTTTTCTTATTAATCAGTTAAACAGAATGATAAAAACAAGACGAAAATAAAGAATAATGTTATATAAATTATCTATCTTAAGTATGAAAAACATTTTATGAATATCAGAAATTATCAAATAAAAATAAAATAATGGGCCGAGCAATGCTAGGAATCCAAACCAACTGAAGATAACAAAGCGAATTGAACGATTTATATGATTAATATTCTGCGCGCGTAAGTGCGATCGGCGGTGTACAGCTCGCTTCTTGGAAGATCCTAAATACAGCAGCCGTGCAACATTAATTAATAGAGAATGCGACCTTGTAATTTAATGAAGATCTATATTCTATTGCGTGATAACTGTACTATTAAAGATTGATGCATTGTGGGCAACTTGATTTTGTAAATAAATAGAGAAAAGAGGTTATATTTTGATGGTTAAATATCGGAAATATATTTTTGAGGTCTGTAATGTTCAGAAATTGTTCATTCTTTTGGAATTCATCCTTTTTTTTGTAAGAGGGAGAGAAATCCAAAGTGAAGATGTCGCACCGCCTCCAAGTTGAAAAATCTCACCCATACTCCCAAACTAATTTGTAAAAAGCCACTGTTTTGGTCTCTGAGTACCTCAAAACGATATTTCTAGGGGTAAATTCCATTTTGAAAACTCCGCAATTCATCCTCTTGCTCTGTGTAGTGAAAATTAAATTACTGATTTGAACGTTTCCTTTCTTTTAAGATTTCAATTAAGTCCAATCGCATATTTCCTTCAGATCTCCTTTGAAAACAATATCCACGCACGATCTACTAACGTGTGGGTAGCGTTAGTTAAAAGATAATTATTGGCGAAAAATTCTGAAACAGAATCGCAGATCCGGATGTCCGAACTATTTCAGTTATAAACCATTTTATTAAGAAAATAAGGCTAAATTCTTTTTTATTTGCCTAATTTGGTAAAAAGACGTAAAGCCCGTCTTAAAAATTAGGCGATTACTTTTACTTTTATTCGCCCGTATTTTAGGAAAGTAAAGTAAAGTAATCGCCTAGTTTTACCGGCGGGGCTTAACGTCCAACTACCAATTAGATGTCGTAGATGGGGGCGGAAGCACATCACTATTAACTTCTTTATTAATATAAAAAAGTAGCTAAACGCGGAATTCGAACTGGGTATCTCCCACTTAAAAGCCACGCTTCATAACCACTAGACCAACACCGTATTTTAGTATGATATTGTATATTTAATACTAATAAATTAGATTCTATTATGAAAAGCTTAGAGAGAGCGTAATTTTATTTAATTTCCCAGATTTCTAAGACTTGCCATCTTTGATTTACTGAAAAGTAATGAAAAACAGGTTATTTTACCAGACGGGCCTTCATATCCAGTTTATCGCCTCACTTAAGCAGCTAACCCTAGCAGCATTAACATGAACATAACACTTTGGAACAACTTTGTAGGAAATGTGGCCACAGAAATTCCATTCCTAGCAAGCCCTAGGTTTCGCTTGCAAGGTTCGTTTCCTAGAGTTTAACACCAGCAAATTGGTGGTAACCCCACTTGGGCTTGGGCCCAGCTCAGATCTTTACGTATAATCCACACTCTGGACTCACAGGCCACTCAATGATGACCGAGAGGCAGCATGTGCTCTAGGTACATTTTCTCTCTTTATAGAAGCCATCTTTGGGCTGTTAGGCTATTGATGGATTGATCATTCTTTCTCCAATAAGATTAATAGAATCGTAGTGTTCCAGAAGTTGGTAGACATATATTCTATTTCGTGATCTTTACTTCCTACTTTTTCTAGTGAAGATAAATAAGTTTTGCGGATAACAATCTCCAGAAGAAGCTTCAGACTTCCCTAAGTATTACACCAACGCGCACCCTCAGAGTTAGGTAGTTCCATAAATAAACCCGTCTAGAAATAGTAGAAAAGGAAGGAATAGAACTAGGGGAGGAACTATCTAGTGGCCCTTCTACAGAAATGTTTATTATATATCTTCATAAGGCACCAACTTCTTCATTGTTTCGTAGTTTAAATTGTCTTATTGTTAAGATGAGTACATGATTGTTTTCTTAGAGTTTGAGGGATAGAGATAGAGATAGAGAGTGGCGGGAGGAGGCGCACGTCAAACTTCAACGTTACATATTGATGGCGAGGGCTTCTAACAAAAAGAAACAGAAATATAGTAACATCTCATGAATTAGTTATTAGTTTTAGTATGGACAAGTGGGGACAGAACTTTTGTGGTCGGGAAATACCTGTGGCCTCATCTTCTTATCATAATCTTACATCTTCTCCAACATTCAGGTTATCCTTAGTTATCTCTTGTTCTGCTTCATAGTTCGAATTAAGCTACATTTACTCCAAACATACTAGAGAGCCTAGAACAAGAGCAAGAATTGAATTTCGTGTTCGTTTGGTGTAAACGATATTTATTTAGTATTTGCTCTTAGAAAGCTCTATATGCACAGCTCTTTCGAACACGCCGGTTACATTAAAAGAACATTTTACTATTTCTACTTAGTTCCTCACCTCCAATATAACCTCCTTATGTCCAATTTTCGCAGGAAAGTTGTTATTATAGAATCTATTTAGTTATTTACTTATTTACAATACGGACAATCACCCAGTTACAATGAAATATAATTTAAAGTAACATTTAATAATAAAACAACATATAATAATTTATAGAATATACATACATATATACATATATGGTCATAGAATGTACATATATTGAAATAGAAATAAAATATAGACATACTTTACTTAATAGATATGCTTTATAATATACATACTATAAAATATACTTTACTTAATTAATAAATCTTAATGATATCACAAATAACTGGTACTAATAATTGCAAAATCAGTTATTTAAAAAACGTTTCAATTCGATCATGTCGGTGTTGAATAAATCAAAATCAGCGGGTAGATGATTAACTTGATCTGCACTCTTTTGGAAAATAACTGAACTTTATGTACTCACTAATTCGTTATTAATACTTTGGAACATCAGTTCTACTCAACTGAAAGTTACCACTTTGTTCATTAATTTGAGTTACTGTCAAAAGGGTTTTTTTTTCAAGTTGGTTATATTTCTTTTTCACATTTCTAATAAAGTTAAAGATTTGCCTAGTTTCTACATTAACAAAACAGCATTTCATCCGCTGTAATTGTATTATTAGTTTGAGAGTTAATTAATGTTACTGCGGTCTGTTTAGGACAGAAGATCTGTTGACGAAGGCCTCCATTGACAGCGAACTGAAATATCTAGTGTAACTTGTGGATCGTTAAATAGTGATTGAGTGGATCGCTGTTCTCAGAAAGTCGGTTTAGGAAGTTTGGAAACGTTACATTACCCACTGTACAAATAGTATTTCGGCCTATTCATACATAGGGAAGTATAGCCTGCTTCGAAGGAAACGTTCTTCAGTAACGAGAGAACATTGGAGGACCACAGCAGCTCCGCGCAGTAAAATTAAATATTAAAGTGAAATAAGAAAAATAAATTAAAGTGAATAAATTTGATAAGGAATTATAATAAAAATAACATTACTCCTTACATTTTGCAACGTGCTGAGCTCTGTAGAAAGAAGGCTGAACTACGTTTGTTTCTATTTGTTGGAAAGTTCTGCTCTCTAGCGTCTTTTAACAGAATTAATGTGAAATAATTTTTACTAATGTGCAGGTTAGTTGGAGTATTTTTTTATTTTTTTTTCAAATACCTTAGCAGCCCTTATTTTTTTAATTTTTCATGTACACCTTAAATAAAATTCTAAATAATTTATTTAATTTTTTAAATATTTGGTTGCATTTAATTCAGAAATAATATCTCGACAACACTTTTTTGGCAATTTGGCAACAACAGGGGATAAATTTCAGCTTACAAATTAGATGTCCTTAATAAATATTATCAAGTTTATCTGTGAAAACCCAGAATTGTGCCAATATAATGCTTTCTTTTTCTTTTTCTTTATATTTTGTATAAAGTTTGAGAAACATTGTTTCAAAGCAGCTGTAATCTCAAAAGTTTCGGATAGATGTTAATAATATTATTGTTATTATTACAGTCACTACATTGCAGCGGGTATTTGCCTTATTATTTTGCATGTAATACTGTGATTTTAAAAAATTAACAATTCGTTTTCGTGGTCCCAAGAAATAATTTTCCTTCTAGCTAACAAACTTGTTAAAATTCTTTTTATACCAAAAAGTTGGTATACAGTTCCTTACTCGATCTGATTAATTCTAAGATTTATTTGGCTTTTTCAGAGTAGTTTTCCGTTTTAATTAATACTCTTATTTTGTTATTAAATATACAAATACACAAACTTCTCTTACAATTTTCAAAATAAATTTCATCAATTTATTAAAACCATTAAGAAATAGTTGTGCTTTTTATAATTGTTTTTACTAAGAAGTAAAAGAATTTCATCTGAATTAGGAGAAACCTGAACATTTTTAAAAATAAAAGATAGTAAAATATTTTTATGAAAACCAAATTTATTAGATAAAATAGAAAACTTTTTACGTTTTGTTTTTATATCACAGGAAAATTAAAATGAGAAAGAACGCTTTAGGAACGATCAGGAACCAGTGTCAAAGGATAGCAAAACAGAAAATCCGGAACTTGCACCCACCTCAATGGAAAATGAGCAGTTATTTCTAATCTTTCTGTCCATTTTACTCAGTCACTTTAACAAATATTTAAATTTGCTAACTTCTAATATAATAATAATATTCTTTCACTGATTTTTGACCAAAGTGAACCTCAGTAGTATTGGACATCTTGCATATATCGACTCAAAGAAGCGTCAGCTTTTGGACTTGGTACCACCCTATTTATCTGCTAAGGTGGCTCAACTTAAGTTGTTCTATCCAACTGATTTTCCATCGTCCAGGCCGTCATCTCGAAAATCCTAGCCTGTATAATTTCTCTTCGGGGCCAATTCGCTCCTATTTGCTGTTTTGTACCACTAATGTGCGATTTACTCGTTATAGTTGCTATAGGCCGGCTTTTCTGCGACACTTGCTCATAGTTTTAGACTCAATTTTTGAACTTTTCAAGCGAACGTTATAAATAAAGTTGAATAATTTCCTACCTTCATGGTAAAGACTTCTTCAACGAGTTGATTCTCTATCGTGTTGAACTTATTCAATGTTCAACTATTCATCGATCGCCATTATAGAATCTTTGGTCAACCCTCATTTGCTGATCTCATAACATCATGGAATAGCACCTCCTACACTCCCTTCAATTTCATCTTTTCGGGCTGGATCCGCAGTGACCCTCTGAACTAAGTAGATACCTATGTTTCCTTTTATTGTCAAACTTGATTGTAATACCAACAAATATTTCGTTATCCTTGCCATCCTGGAGCTCTTATATGCTCCCACTATAAATATCAGGTTTTCCGCAAATGTAACAGTGGAATAGGCATACGTTTTGCAGTTTTTTTTTGGGTCTAGGTACTTCTAGTTGCGTTTTAGTTATTTAGCTTGCTCTTAGTTTTTACTTTGAAGATAGGAGATTATCTAACTTTATTTACAACATGTACCGATAAATTTTAAAAGCTGTTAATGGTAACAATTAAAAGAACTATTGCTGTTAAGTAAGAGCACTTATTATTAGCATTTGCAAGTTACATTACAACCAACCAAATAAGCAACTTTTCCAACAATAACTGTTAAGTTCTTGTTGGGGAAAAATTAAAAATATGTCACACAATCATATTTAGAGAGAAAATCGCAAGATCTGAAAATGATAGGTACCTAATATGTGTAAATGAACATTTTAAACCACCATTGCTTAAATTTTATCATTTCTACATTTACATATACCTCAAAATTGAACATCAAAATATCAGATGAAGCTAGTTTTTATTCTCACGAAATGTCAGCTGTTATTCACTGCCAAAAGTCTGTCACCATCGAATTTAAGTTTGCTTCTTTATTCTTAACTGGGATTTATTTACTCACCCGTCAATTATTGTAATTTTCACTTATTTACATATTTTTATTTTTGTTGAAGGTCTTGTAATGGAGGCTATAGTTACTTCTGTCAGCACAGCAGATGTTGAAGATCCAGAAGCTCTGTTAAACGTTTGGCTCGGAGAATTGGACAATCTCACATTGGTGAGTGCGAATTTCAAAACAAATTCAGGGTTTACTCTGAAGAGATCCACAAAAGATGGTTAATAACTTAGACTTTTCTAAGGGTTTCTTTCTAAGTATAGGCAGGTTTCGAAAATTTTATTTATGAGCTTTTTGTAGAGAACTGAACTTCTACTAGTATTTAAATAAATAGTTTCTGATATGCATTAAACTTCTGAGGGACTGTCTGACTAAAAAAGAGATACCATTTATGTGTGCAACATAAACAATGTTAGTAAATGAGATGATAGAGTGTTAAAATGAATAATATGGAATGTCCAGTAATTCAAAATTTAATTCTTAACAGTTATTTGGGTAGCAAGTATTAAAACTGTCCGGTATGACAGTTGTGTAAGGGTTGATCGTCAAAAAGTGCACGAAAAAAGCGTAACGTTGAAAAACACCCAACTTTGACAATTTTTTTCTCTTTTTCTATAAAAGATAAAATTCCCAAATTTTCTTTATAATATAGGGCAAACCCTCCTTTATAACTGTAACTTTTTGCAACAACCCAGATCTAATAGATTTCGAGAAAAAAGTTGCTGAAAATGAGCAAAAACGGCATAACGCCTGCGAACCGATTTTCATGAATGAGATGTCATTCGATTCGGAATTTTATGTAGATATGCTCTTTTGGGGGTTTCGACCCTGTACATCGATTGGAAAAGGAGTTAGCCCCATAATGAAAGGCCCCCTCGAAAATTATTATTGCTTATAACTCCGTAAATCATAGCCCGATATCAATAAAATTAGACAAGATGAAAGGGTTAAAGCTTCCCTACGTAATGTTAAAGCGACGTTTGGCTCTCATACTCATCAGGGGTAGTATGGAAATCGTTTCAAATTATCGATGCGTGTACCGATTTTCATAACTGAAGTATCATTCAAATCGAAATTTTGTATCGAAGCTGTGCCTCTTAAGGAGAGGAGTTTGCCCTACTCAAGTGAGGCCCTCTCTAAAACTATTATTACTAATATTTATATAACGCTTAGTCTGCTTTTGATAAAATTTAGCAAGAAGAACTAATTAAAGCTCCCATACGTGACTCTAAAGTACCATCATAATGCTCTTACTAAAGGGAAGTATATAAAGTTTAATTTCTCTTTGCCTTTTAGGGAAGAGTACTGTAATCGCAGTTTAGTTTTTCTTACTTCTCTTAAGAGAAAGTACTGTACTCGCTGTTTAATTTTGATATTTAAGTAAAAATACCTTCCTATTTTATTCAAGACGTTTTCTCAAGAAAATAGTTTTTGAAGGACCACAACTACGAGGGTCGTTTGAAAAGTCCGTGCAAAGTCAGAGAGATAGCACTACTGGCGCGTATCGAGGTTATGTTTAGTTAGTAGCATCTCTTGGAAGAACACACACCAAGTTTCAGTCAGATCGGTCTATTTCTTTGTGTTTGGCATTCGTTTGAATCGAGGAAGTCGAGTGATTTTTAAAAAATGGACGAAAAAGAATTTCGTGTGTTGATTAAACACTACTTTATGAAAGGCAAAACGCCTCAGGAGACTAAAGAGAAGCTTGATAAACATTATGGTGATTCTGCACCTTCGATTAGAACAGTTTATAAGTGGTTTCAAAATTTTCGGAGTGGCCATATGGGCACAAGTGACGCTGAACGTTCTGGACGCCCTGTAGGTTACTACTCCAGAAATCATTGATAAAATCCATGATATGGTGATGGATGACAGAAGAGTGAAGGTGCGTGAGATTGCTAGTGCTGTGGGCATCTCGAATGAACGGGTACATAATATTTTGCATCAACATTTGGACATGACAAGCTATCCGCAAGATGGGTGCCGCGATTGCTCACGCTTGACCAAAAACGAAATCGTGTGAAGTGTTGCAAGGACGGTTTGCAGCTGTTCCAGAAGAATCCGCAGGACTTTAAGCGTCGTTTCGTCACTGTGGATGAAACATGGATACATCACTACACTCCTGAGATCAAAGAACAATCTAAACAATGGGTTACCAAGGGGGAATCTGCGCCAAAAAAGGCGAAGACCGTTCCTTCGGCAGGAAAGATTATGGCGACTGTCTTTTGGGATTCGCAAGGAATAATCCTCATCGACTATCTGGAAAAGGGTAAAACTATTACAGGTGCATATTATTCATCGTTATTGGACCGTTTGAAAACCGAGCTGCAAGAAAAACGCCCACGATTGGCTCACAAAAAAGTCCTTTTCCATCACGACAACGCACCAGCTCACACCTCAGCAGTTGTGGTCGCAAAATTAATGGAAATAGGGTTCCAACTCGTTTCACATCCCCCCTATTCTCCAGACTTGACTCCCTCGGACTACTATTTGTTCCCCAATATGAAGAAATGGCTGGCGGGAAAAAGATTTTATTCAAACGAGGAGGTGATTGCAGAAACGAATGGCTATTTTTCAGACTTGGACAAATCCTATTATTCGGAAGGGATCAACAAACTAGAGCAGCGTTGGACGAAGTATATAAGCCTAAAAGGAGACTATGTTGAAAAATAAAAAAGGTTTACCCCAAAAAATTAAGTAGTTTTTATTTTTGCACGGACTTTTCAAACGACCCTCGTATAAGTATTCATTAAAAAGAACTTTAAAATTTTTAACTTTTTAAACTGTAACATTTTGTAAAGGTGATACTTAATGAGATATAGAAGGTTAAATTTTGGTGGTTTTTAAATTCCTGAAATTTTAAACCTCCATACCACTCATCGTATTGTTCAGATTTCAGTGAAATTTTTGCTGAATTTTAGAGAAAAGTTGGCTCTAGAAAGGGTGTAAATGGCAATTTTTTAGTGTAATAGGTAATGAGATATAGAAGGTTAAATTATGTTGTTTTCCTCAAATTCCAAATCTTTATAGGTAGGTAGGTAGGTAAAGTCTTTTATTCAGATTCAAAACTCAAATACATATTCAAAAATAAAAATACACTAACTAACCAATTTAGAAAAACTAAAAATACATCTTATATAATTTTATTACAAATCCGAATAGAAGACATACGCAAGGTCAAGGACCATCAGCGGAGGCTATGTTGTGAGTTATACATATTTATAGCAAGAATCTATTAAAATAAATAAACATGGACTTAAATACATAGAACAAAATAAACTGTAAAAACAGCTGTTAGTTCAACTTTTTAACGTTAAATAAAAATTATTCAAAATTTATGAATTAGCAATTTTTACGCTTCTAAAGTACCACGCTGCTTTACAATATTTCAGTAGAACATCCCAGCAGTTTCCATTTAAATATGTTATTAAATCATCTTCTGAAATACAATTTTTTTTAAAATGTTTTACTCTAATTTCCTTGTATGCTGGGCAGCGCGCAATAAAATGCATTACATTTTCTACTTCTATCATATCGCATAAAGTACACAGCTGTGCAGTTAAATCATTATTATACCTTTTGTAATTTAAATTAATTAAATCACCTCTTAGCTTAATAATCCAACTAATATTATCTGTTTTAAAGTTGTCGTTAACATATGCTACATTCGAATCTAAATTATAATTTAGCTTTTTATATATAACTGTAAATTGCGAATTTTGGGCTCTAGTTATGCATTGAACATTGTGTTTATTACTTATTTGGGCTCTGAGTATACTTAGTTCACTTTTCCAATTGGCAAAATTGTCGTAATTAACATTAACTATTGCACCGTGTTCGTTATTGATATTACATAATTCTTTAGACCAGTAAGCTTTTCTCTTAATAGCCTCCATCGCTAGTATCTTTGGGTATCTAGTGTCCGGCATTTCAAGAACTTTAATCAAATAATTGTGATGCAACTGTAAGGTGTACGTAAACATTGGGGCCACTTTCGTTTCCAAGCTAATAATATAGTTCGGGGTATTTCGCGGCAATCTCAATAGCTTCTTAATAAAGAAAGTTAGCAATTGTTCTACTTGTTTATACGATTTACCCCCCCAAACTTGTGCCCCGTAGCACATAATGGCTCGACTGACTGCATAAAACATTTCCATTTTTGCCGTAAAAGGAACTTCATTATTAGCTATAAAAAACTTCCAGACAGAATTTAACCCCGTTTTCGCATTTAGTAATCTACCATCCAAAAATTTACCTAGACTTAGTTGCGGAGTCAGATTAACGCCGAGATATTTATACGAATTCACTATATCTATCTTTTCATCGCCAAATAGCCATTTCTCTCTCCTGGACGGTTTACCGCCATTTCTACACACCATTATTTTGGATTTTGTCAAGTTAATTTTAAGGTTCCAATTCTGACAGTATTTTTTAAGAACATTAATGTTATATTGTAATTCAGTCGGATCTGAACTAATCAGTGCCAAGTCATCCGCAAAAGCCAGTAACTTAATTCTTGTTCCATTTATATTAATTCCACCTAATAGATCTTCATCAATATCGTTTATAAAAAGAGTAAATAATAATGGACTTAATAATGCACCCTGTTTTACACCCATAGTTGTTTGAAATACATCAGAATAAGCATTTTTACACCACACTGTCGCCTCAGTATTTTCATGCAGCTCCCTTATTAACTGTATTATCTTAGTTGAGATTCCAATTTCATGTAATTTATAGATCAAAGCGTGCCTGTCTATCCGATCAAATGCCATGGACAAATCTACAAAAAAGATATAAACTTTCTGTCTTTTCTGCATCAGCTTTATACTAATTATACTAGAAAGGGTAAAAATGTGGTCTAAAGTAGAATATCCATGCCGGAAACCTGCTTGAAATTCCTTCAAAATCTTATTCTGCTCTATCCAGCATGACAGCCGTTTTAAAAGCAAGCCTGAAAAAATTTTCCCCACAGTATTCTCAAATGCAATACCCCTATAATTTGAGACAGCGTTAATATCTCCGCTTTTGTGTAGGGGGAATATAATTGATTTTTTGAAATCAACCGGCACATAACCAACTTCGAAAATATCGTTATAAAACTCTAAAAGAATTTCATAGAAATTCTCTGAAGCAAATTTGTAAAATTCGTAAGGGATTTTATCAATACCCGGCGCTTTATTATTTTTTGAATTATTCAACACAATTTTCAATTCGGACAGAGTAAAAGGTTTATCCAGAAATTCATTTTTAATAAATGGTGGTGCATAAGACAAACGAGCAGAGAGTAAAGGTGGGTTATATAGATTACTGAAATGGTCAATCCACTCAGCCATCTGTACATCCCCTCCAATTGTAAAACTCTTATTTTTAAAATTGTTTACTAAACTCCAAAAACTTTTAGTATCATTAATTGATTTGAATTGATTTGCTAAGTTCTCATAGTAATTTTTTCTTTTCTTTATGCAAACCTCTTTATAATCACTATTATATTTTTTGAATAAAACCTTACTTTCTTCACTATTTGTTTTCCTGAATATTTTTAGATGTTTAAAGGATAAATTTCGCAATTTTTTACAGTCGTTGTCATACCATTTTTTATTTTTCCGCCCCTTACAACTCCCTACACTAGTTGATTTTTCCATAACTGCGGAATCCTTTATTAAATTATAAATGTGACATAACTTAAAATCATTAAACTTAACTTTACAAATTTCACTATTTCTCCCTAACTTCCTTTGGTAACTGTCTTTATTTTGAATTTTCCAATTAAATTTTGGGAGTAATGAAAGGACATTTTCATACCTTACAGGCGCATCGCACAATTTAAAAGACACGATTAGAGGCATGTGATCTGAATGAATCTGGGAATCAACCTTAAAACTATTTATAACAGAAACAAAATCCGTTGAAATAGAGCAAAAATCAATAACAGAACACCCTACTGTACTAATATAAGTAAATTCGCCTCTAATGTCATTTAATGTTCTGCCATTTAATACCAGTAAATTAAAATCATGAAAAAACTCTAGCAATCTCTGCCCATTAACATTTATCACTGAATCTTTTGTCTCTCTTTTAGTAAATATATTATCCAAACTATCTAAAATTATTTTTGAGGATAGGTTTTGTGAGTTCCCAATTCTGGCGTTAAAATCGCCTATTAGCAAAAACGAAAGGTGCTGAAAATCGTAAACAAATGTGTACAATTTCTCAAAATCCCGATCCCAGCTGTTACAGTTGAGATATATTGGCAGAATGTGTATCATTTTATTAAGTACCTTTAGCCGAATTACATGAGCACCGGATATCATAACGAACTGTGCTGCTCTCGATATAAGTTTAGATTTTTTAATTCCGTACACCTTTCCACCACTCGCTCTACCCATTTTTTTAGTTTTTTCTGCAGGTATAAAAACAATATCAAATTCCGGAAAACTTTGTGTAATTAAATTTAATTCATTTTCAGACAAAAACGTTTCAAACAGTAAAAAGATTTCAAATGAGCTCAAATAATTTAGAAATTCAATGTTATTTACTTTATTCTTAAAACCGGCAATGTTATATGATAGAATTTGCATGGAATTAAAATTACCATTTTCACCTTTTACAGATACTGAAAGTGATGATAATGGTCGCTCAAAGTCCTCGGTATTCTGATATCTTCCATGAATGATATTTCCGCTGACTGTAGCATCATATGAAGTACACCCAGGAGAATCCAATGTAACCTTTGTCAATGCCGAAGTCCTATTTCCTATATTCAAATCGATGTTCAATTGCTAGCTCTGCAATACGACACCATCCTCTTTCTTCTTTTTCAAATTCCTGCTGCTTCCAGGTTGGTCTTCTTTACGGAGCCATTTCAGCACCCCATCAGTTCCGCTCTCCATATTTTTCTTACCTCCTCTAGTACGCGATCTTAACACCTTAACCTTCCCTTGATCAGACTTTATTTGGAGGTCTTTATCAAATTCCTCTATTTCTGAAGGTGCCGAGGCCCCCGTGGAGACCGTAGACCACTTGTCTTCTTGATCCAATTGTGTCAGTTGCTGTAGCGTATACATTACATTATTAATTATCAATTTATCGTACCTTAGGAATGCTCTGCACTGTAAACTCCTTGCCTTATATAAATAGGGAAGTAACGATTTTCTTATCAGTCTTATCTCATACGAGTAGTCCTGGTTTATACTCATATTACTACCCTTTAAATTTTTTGCTGATTTTAATACCTCTAATTTTTTGCGTAATGATACAAATTTAATCAGAACAGGTTTGGACACTATGTCTTTTCGTCCCAATTTTCTAACATAATTTATGTCATTTAATGTAATCTCAACTTTCAAAACATCTTGCAAAAACTTCACTACTTTCTTTTCTAATTCATAGAAGTTTACGTTATCACATTCAGGCAAGTTATAGATTATTAAATTGTTAATTCTGTTATCGTTTTTCAGGCCCCAAATCTTTATATCTCTCTTCATATAGTTAAATTTTGGTTTTAAATTCCTCAAATTTCAAACCATTCTATCTCTGTTTGTATTCGTCCTATTTTAATGAATTCTTTACCGAATGTAGTGAAAAGCCTGCTCTATAACTGGAATAAATATCAATGTTTTAGCGATAATATTTATTGAGATATTGAAGGTTAAATTTGGGAGGTTTTGTAAATCGTTCAAATTTCAAAGCTTTATATCTCTCTTCATATAGTTAAATTTTGGTTTTAAATTCCTCAAATTTCAAACCATTCTATCTCTGTTTGTATTCGTCCAATTTTAATGAATTCTTTACCGAATGTAGTGAAAAGCCTGCTCTATAACTGGAATAAATATCAATGTTTTAGCGATAATATTTATTGAGATATTGAAGGTTAAATTTGGGAGGTTTTGTAAATCGTTCAAATTTCAAAGCTTTATATTTCCTTTCGTATTTATTAGATTTCAATGAATTCTATACCGAATTTTAGAGATAATTCTGCTCTATAACTAGTATTAATTGCAATCTTTTAGTGATAATAGCTAATTAGATATAGAAGGTTAAATATTAAATTAATGATATGGGTGTTGTCGGTCTGGACGCTGGACACAGATATGGAGAGACGTTTACCCTACTTTTGTAACGCCTTCTCTAAAACCATAAAACTATTTACTGTGTAAATCTTAGTCTGATTTTGATAAAGTTTTTCAGGAAGTTAGTGCTTCTCTTCGTTGCATTTAAGTGTTATCCTGCTCTTACACCTACTATGTGATGTAATGCAATGTTGTAATTATTGTTGATTTACAAGTCAAGGTCAAAATAAACTGTATTCAAAAGAAGGAGACCAAAAACAAAATTAATTAAATGTCCCCCTCTGGTACTTTCGTTAAGAAGTTTTTTCGTGACTCCAGAAACCGGTGAAAATTTGGCAGGATCGTGATACATTGTTGCCTGCTAGTTTCTAGAAAACTAATAGTAAAAATAATAATAAATTTATGTAATTAAAGAATTCATAATCTGGGCAAGATTGAGAGAGTGAAATGTCCTAGTAAAATCGTTTAAGCAAACTGAATTTTTTACATTTTTGTAATAGCTAGAGAGAGATTCATTCTATTAGATTAATGGAGGACATTGTTTGGAAGTTAATTGGTGTCAGCGCTGTAATCTGTGAGGTGGTAACATTCAAATTGGGAGGAAGTCATTTAGAGATAACCATCTTAGGGTTTAGTCTGCTCTCCTCATCTCCACAGGAATTCGGGAGAAGGGCTTAGTCTCTTCTTACTTTACTGTAGATTTAATTTTTAATGAATTCAAGTTATTTAATTTTTCTCGTTAATGTCACTGGCACATATTACTCTTTTTTGTAATTTTTAAAGACTTTATATAGTTCAATAACGTTTAAATTATTATTTGTTTACATAGAAATACGTATAATTATGTTAGAAACACTTTGTATCTTTGAATTGGTCTTTAGAATGCTTCATCCATAGAGATCTGTGTATCTTAGTTTTGAGCTGTTCAGATTGTCTGTTATTCAAATTTATTTTTCTTTCTGAATGGCCCCACATTTCTTACAGACTTTCAAATGATAAAGCTGATTATTTATGTACAATAGTTGTTATAGTTTGAGGGTTCAATAATGAGATACACTCACGCGGCGAGAAGTTGCTAACAGTTAATTTGTTAGTTATCTTTTGGATTTTTATTACTAAAAAAATGGATTTTAGGTTAATTCTGAGTATGTTTCAAGTTACGCTTCTTTTTACTAAAGTACTAAGCGTTACTAATTCCACAAAGTTCAACCACACAGACTGTTTGTTCTAAGCGGTCAGATACTTCTGAGCTCATCGCTATGGCCATCAACACACAGTGCTATTCAGTAAACTATGCCGTCAACTATGATTAAAACACAGTTTAATAAGCACCTTTGTTATTGATGGTAAAGTGTTGACACAACGCTATAGCGGCATCCATTTTCTGGGTTAGTTCCTTTGTCAGGATTTCTTAGTGAATTCTATTCTCCACCGTCAAATACTCATGCTCATGCAGTTTTAGCTTTAGATATAACTTGAGATTTTTTCGCTGATGGCTAAGCCATATAACGGACCTCTCATAATTTAAACAAATGTATTCTGGACATAATCTGATTTGAGGCGCCACGGTAGCCGAGCGGTTAGAGGCGAGAGCTGCGAACCTAATGTGTATTGTGGTACTGGGTTCGATTCCCCGGTCTTAGGCTTTGGATTTTATTTAATGGTTAATAAAAGAAATTTACAGTAAAGTATGTTTGCTAGTCGCCTCCGTCCACGACACCTAATTGGTAAGTTGGACGTTAAGCCCCGCCTGAAAAAAATAGGCGATTACTTTACTTTGCTTACTTTACATACACATGCAGCCTTGGTCATCAAGTCAATTTAAGAAACGCCCTATTAATTATTAGTCAGTATGAATTCTCATAACCGGAATTCATTTGTCTTTATGATTATTTCCTTTATACTTTGTTTTAAGAACAAAAGAATGCTTTAAAGTTCTCTGAAATTGAAATAAACTCTTGTAGCCTGTTACTTATTTCTATTAATTACTATATTCGTATTATTCATCATTGGGTAGGGTTCAAGAGTTCTGTTATCCAAAGCCTTTCCATTGCTATTTCTACAAAAAATAACAAAAGGGAATGAACTGGACTCCACGCGGTGTTCTCCAGGTACCAATCCAATTGCTTCCTTACATTTTCTTTTCCTAAGAATTATTCTCTTCCGTTGATGGACATTGTTGTCTGTAACAAGAAGACACTTGTCCGGAAGCCTTGGCAGTACATTGAAAAAAAGGTTCCTGGTGCCAACATCTCAGTGCTGGCTCCTCCCCCAAAAGCTGAGTAAAGTACCTGTGATTTATTTATCTTTTACTAGGGCACCTGACAGCCGCTATCTTAGTAGTATGCCTTTTAGCCTCTTTCGTTCAAAAGGTAATTAACCTGAAGGACCCCCCCGAGGAGCAGTCTTCTGGTGTGCCTAAAGTATTGTATGACATCCTTGGTTTCCGGATCTGCTAAATGCGAGAACGTCTCTCGTAGACACACTAAACCTAATAATTGGTAAAACCAACCATTGAATGACAAGTGATAAACCGTACCCCGAATTTGCTTAATCACAAAGTTCATACCTAGGACCTACTTTTAAGAAAAAAAAATAACTGGCCACGTAACGGTGAAACCAAAACTCTTAATTCCATGCTACTAGGGCGAGTAGACTCCGGAGAATTAGTTTCATTAGAAACGAAAAGCCGCGAATTGGTGAAACTGAAAATCTGTCGATTTCTTCTACCACAACAAAACAAGGAAGTTAGTTTAGTGAATAACTTTTTTTTGTAGAAAGTTTTCAAGAAAACAGAAAAAAAGTGCTGGTAATAAACTCGTTGCTCTTCATTGGAGGGGGACATCTAGTTAGTGTAAGTATTCCGTTCTGAGTAACTGCAACAGCAGCAGCTGCAATGCAAGCAACATTGTATTGCAGCGAATGTTCTCAGCATGTGCACAAATTACTTCCTGAAATTGGTTGGCATTATTAATGATAAACATTTAGGAAAACAAGTTTCAATGTTAGTGTGTGTGTTTTTGCAAAAATACGTAATCAAAGATGTATAATCACCTCCAGTGATTATCTCACAGAATGTAGCTCTATAATTGAAAACTTTAACAAACGTTGGGTGAACAGCCCGAAGGTTGCAACAGTTGCTATAAATATGGTCTATACGTTATAGTTTCCGTCGTACGTTTATATCTGAATATTAAAAATGTCAGCTAATTGCTAAAACTAAGTTGATTGGAAGCATCTTTCTCTCTCTTGTCCTTCTTCTTAAAAATGTTCCAAATGAACTAATTTGAAAGATGAAATCCTGGCGGCAGGTGCTGGAGCAGATGTCTTCGAGTTGCAGCTGCTCTTTTTCGGGCGCAGGTGTGCACAGTCGTAGTATGGAGGTGTATGGTCCCAGCATCCTGCTGCTTCGGTAGCCGTCTGTTGCTTTTAGGAAAACATATTTCTGTTTATACCTACTTAGATCTGCTTACCTTCAGAATCGTAAGTAGGATTTCAATGTTCTACTTTCTCTTTTACATGCTGAAGTAAGTGTCTTTTCTTTCAACTTTTGGAAATCAGTTTTATCTGAAAAGAGGAAGTTACTCTGGGTCATCCCCACTTTTTCTAAAAAAAGTTTTACTCCAAAAAATGGAAAAATTAAGACCGACAATATTATTCCGGATATAGTTGGTCGTCCGGAAGTTTATTTTAACTAAAGATATTTTTTTGTTAATTTTTTTTAGCGAGTCCCTTGGAGACGGATTGTAGAGTTTTTTTGTTTAAGAGGCTTGAACTTCAATGTGACTTACGCCTGGAACCAGTACCAGCCTCCGGACAGTGTTTTCTCAGTATGGACCCTAGGTCGAAAGCTCGGCATTAAGGTGTTTCAAAAAATGTTGACTTTTAAATGTTAAAGAGCGCCGGGCGGAAAAACAAAGTTCATTTAAAAACAAAACGTTTCGTCCGTATTGATTGATTCATAGTAAATTAATTTCAAATTCTAACAATAAATGCAAAATATTCCCTAATTTAGACGTTTCAGTAACCATTATTATTTGTTTTTTAATTCCTGTACGAAACACATAAAAAATGAAGTGATTTCAATGTTAATTAATCGAAATCTTTCAAAAATGTATATTTTTCTTAATTTTTTTTTTTAAATACAGCTTCTTTATTTATTCATAACTTTGAAAGTAAAATGGCCATTAAAAAGATTCCAACTGCTTTGTCTTTATAGTAGATTATACTAATATTATTATTAACATTATTACCTACTAATAAATTTAAAAGATACAAAACATTTAATAAGGTTTTTTTATAAAAAATAAAAAAATAAAAAGCAAAACAAAAATCTTTTGATCAATGGTAGCGACCTCTAAATATTAATCGATTTCGCTCTACTACGGACGAAACTTTTTGTCTTTAAATGAACTTTGTTTTTCCGCCCGGCGCTCTTTAAAATTTAAAAGTCATCATTTTTTGAAACACCCTATTCGGCCTAATAAATAAAATACAAAATGTGACTGAAATTGGTAGTAATTTTTCATCCCATTGTAACAAGGAATCAGTCACCAAAAATAATGAATAGTAATATAATATATCTTGTAAAGAAGTTTTATACGAGGGTCGTTTGAAAAGTCCGTGCAAAAATAAAAACTACTCAATTTTTTGGGGTAAACCTTTTTTATTTTTCAACATAGTCTCCTTTTAGGCTTATACACTTCGTCCAACGCTGCTCTAGTTTGTTGATCTCTTCCGAATAATAGGATTTGTCCAAGTCTGAAAAATAGCCATTCGTTTCTGCAATCACCTCCTCGTTTGAATAAAATCTTTTTCCCGCCAGCCATTTCTTCATATTGGGGAAGAAATAGTAGTCCGAGGGAGCCAAGTCTGGAGAATAGGGGGGATGTGAAACGAGTTGGAACCCTATTTCCATTAATTTTGCGACCACAACTGCTGAGGTGTGAGCTGGTGCGTTGTCGTGATGGAAAAATACTTTTTTGTGGGCCAATCGTGGGCGTTTTTCTTACAGCTCGGTTTTCAAACGGTCCAATAACGATGAATAATATGCCCCTGTAATAGTTTTACCCTTTTCCAGATAGTCGATGAGGATTATTCCTTGCGAATCCCAAAAGACAGTCGCCATAATCTTTCCAGCCGAAGGAACGGTCTTCGCCTTTTTTGGCGCAGATTCCCCCTTGGTAACCCATTGTTTAGATTGTTCTTTGGTCTCAGGAGTGTAGTGATGTATCCATGTTTCATCCACAGTGACGAAACGACGCTTAAAGTCCTGCGGATTCTTCTGGAACAGCTGCAAACCGTCCTTGCAACACTTCACACGATTTCGTTTTTGGTCCAGCGTGAGCAATCGCGGCACCCATCTTGCGGATAGCTTTGTCATGTCCAAATGTTGATGCAAAATATTATGTACCCGTTCATTCGAAATGCCCACAGCACTAGCAATCTCACGCACCTTCACTCTTCTGTCATCCATCACCATATCATGGATTTTATCAATGATTTCTGGAGTAGTAACCTCAACAGGGCGTCCAGAACGTTCAGCGTCACTTGTGCCCATATGGCCACTCCGAAAATTTTGAAACCACTTATAAACTGTTCTAATCGAAGGTGCAGAGTCACCATAATGTTTATCAAGCTTCTCTTTAGTCTCCTGAGGCGTTTTGCCTTTCATAAAGTAGTGTTTAATCAACACACGAAATTCTTTTTCGTCCATCTTTTGAAAATCACTCGACTTCCTCGATTCAAACGAATGCCAAACACAAAGAAATAGACCGATCTGGCTGAAACTTGGTGTGTGTTCTTCCAAGAGATGCTACTAACTAAACATAACCTCGATACGCGCCAGTGGTGCTATCTCTCTGACTTTGCACGGACTTTTCAAACGACCCTCGTAATCAGATAATTGGTAAAGTACTTTAGCAATAACTGCCTATCAAAATATGCATAACTTTTTCTATTTTATATGAAATATATGTAACATTGTGGGGAGAACAATATTATTCATATTAAACAAGATTAATTATTACCTATTATTATTGACGCTTGACTACTAGATAAAGTGAAGTAGCAATCATTGTAATCGAAGAATGAACTTAAACCGAACAATGTTTTCTTTCTACTGATGCACTAAACTTGCACCTAAATCGGATGTCAAAAACAAAAAATCGGTATTGTATTTGAAAATGGCCGGCATAAAGGTCTGTGACAACTAATAATTTCTAAACAATGTTAATGAAAAATTTAATTAATAATTAGAGAATAATAGGGGGGAAAATAATAAACTTTAAATTATTGGAAAGGATATTCGATCTAATATCGATGCAAAAAACAACTTCCATACTGCTAATCGATTACTGGTAATATTTATTTGAATACTGTGTAGATCCAGGTGGCCTTTATAATTATCTTAGCCAGGTTCCTACTTTAAATGAATCCACATTATTAATGTTGATGTAAAAAGAAAAACATCCGAAAATAAACAAAGGCACTTCATACTTGATGTGTTATGATCAAGCAACAAGTGTTTTCTCTTTCAAGTCCACCTGTTGATAAGGTTCCAATATAATTAGGTAATTATTAATTTATTGTTACTTTATTTTAGACTTCTTTTTTTTTAGGATAGTTTTATCTCCTTGAATTCTAATAACTTTAGGGATTTATTAAATTTATTCAGTTATTAACATTATCTGTGAGAGTGCATGGATAGGAGGTGTTTTATCTCCTTGTGTACACTGTTACGATACCCACCTTGACGTCATCTCTCCATGTTTGTTGAACCAAGTACATACTTTATCAGCCGATAAAACTTTTTCCCAGAGTTTAAACTAATAATTCACCTACGTTCAGATAAGCGTTATATGTTTACTAATTACCTGTAATGTAATCTATAGGCACGAGAGGCGGCGTAGAATATTATTTAGAATAATTAATTGCTAAATTACTGGAGGCTTCTTTAAATGGTCTGGCCAGGTTTATACTTTATTGGGAAACAATAAGAATAAAAAACATATTTAAGAACCTTGGTACGGGTTTGATTTGAGATGAAGTAGAGGGACAAATTGGGCTCGTAGAAGGCCTAATTGCTCTGGAAAGAATGAACATTTAATTAATAATAATAAAATGTTTTTATTGTCCAAATAATACAATAGTTTTTACTTTATATAAACATTGGAGTACCAGAACCAGTTCTTTTCCTCTGACAAAAATAAGTTAAACTTCTTCATACTTAAAAAAATTTTTCTTTTTATATTTTGGGAAAAAGGACAAAAAACCCAATACAAAAAAATAAACATTTAATTCAAAGTGAGGAATTGTTGTAAAATATAATCTTTTTGTGGATTTATTTTATATAACATTAAGGAGAGATTATTTGCCTCGGAAAGCAGCTCGCAGCTGAAGATTGCATCGTAGCACAACATAAACTATGCACTTCTCGTGAATTGATAATTTATTGAACGATACTTGGACTGACTTTTTTCAGAGACACAATTTGGCCTCCATTTGGAAAGCAGCGCTTCCTCAACAATAGCTTAATTTGATCTACCTCTCCTTTAGAAAGCTTATCCTTAAATATTCTAAGGAAGAATAATGTCTTTTGTTCGTTTAACGGACAGACAGAGGATCCTGGGACCAACACTTAACTCCCATTATTTAGACCCAGCATTCACAAATTCCTCTAACTTTAACTCAGATAATATAAAATTCGTAATTTAAAATACTTTAACTACTATTTAAATTTGTTATTACAGTAAAATAATTGATTTAAATAAATTATTACTGCGACCTATTTGGTCATACGGCATCGAAGTATGGGGATCGACTAAGCGTTCAAACTCACTACGCCTCCAGACATTACAGTCAAAAAATACTTCGAAAACTTCTTAACGCTCCGTTCTATGTATCTAACCTCACTATCCATAATGACCTCAAAATCCCTTTCATTACAGATCTTGCTAACACTCGTTTTCTCAAAATTTCATTCCTCTACAGCTGAGCTCATCCTAGCCTTCTCATAGAACACCTATCTTCCTCCACATTACCAGGTAATCCTCTAAGGAGATTGAAGAGAAGGTGGCCTCGTGAGCTACTCTTATCGTGAGAGCAGTATAACAAAGCACGTTACTGGAGTGTCACCACTGGGTGCCTTCTCCACTCATGATTTTCTTCAATTTTTCAACCACATTTGCTTGTTGCAACAACCGTTGCAGTGGTAAATTGCAATAAAAGATTAAAAAATAAATAAAAATAAATTATTGAGAATATCTCCAATTCAAAGATGTACCATATACATTCTCATAATTTAACAAGTGTATTCTGGACATAATCTGATTTGAGGCACCACGCTTGCCGAGCGGTTAGAGGCGAGACCTGCAAAGCTAATATGTATTGTGGTAATGGGTTCGAGTCCCGGTCTATCCCTTGGATTTTATTTAATGGTTAATATGAGAAATTTATGGTAAAGTATGTTTGCAAATCGCCCCCGTCCGCGACACCTATTTGAACGAAAGCCTGAAAAAAAGTAATAGGCGTTACTTACTTAACATAATCTGATTTATTTTGAGATTTAACTTAATATCATCATCTTCAATACGATCAGACTACAAATCTGCTTTACATTGGAACAGTTCATAGCCCAATTCGCGGTCTTGTTTTATTTTTAATTATTCATACTTATAACGTATTATTAACCGAAATTTATGGTATAGTACTTTGACTATTCGCTGCCTCCTAAATGAAGTTTTTAATCTGTCTTAAAACCTGGATGACATTGTTCTAATTTACTTACAATTTTAAGATAAACCATATTATAATAATTGCGACAAGGCTTTGGCAGAAATCGATTCTGCAGATAAAAATCGACACTGATTGATGTGATATTACCTTATATGGTCTCTAAGGAAGCATTCATTCTAATAACTGTAGGTATTATTATAATAATTATAATAATTTTGTACTTTCTAAGTTGTGGAGACGTCAGCTATTCAAACAAAACCTAATGGCGCAGGGAAATGACTGAATGTCTTGATTTTGAAAAACAGCATACAGGACGATGCAGGTTCAACAATCACTGATAGCAGCCAAATGATGGCGGCTATTTGCAAGTGTTAGTGCACCACATATGGGTTTATATTTTAGAATAACATATGTGTCTAATTAGAGAACTGGAATAACTATCATATGATTAGTTTGTTAAGAACATTATTAGTATTCAGTTTTGCAGTATATTTTGTATCTAGTTTTGGGTTTTGGATCCGGAGAAGGAGACAAATGTGGTAATGCCATATTCATTGTAAATTTGTTAGCATAAGTTCTATTCTCTTATATTCATATAAGTACAAAATATTTATTGTTCATAGAAACGAGTTACGAGTTACGAGTTGCTAGTTGCGAATTCTGAGTTGAGAATTGTTTAGTTGAATAAACTCCGTTGCACAGAATCCTGTTATTTTGATCTGGATCCAAATACAGCAAGATCTATTTTTATGGAAAAACTGTGAATTTTGTGGACATTTTTCCCCATTGTTCGTAGCTAACTAAAATTGTTTGCAATTTTCCTGTACTTTATGCGTGCAGTTGTGTAAATTGACACTGCTTTATTTTGCAGTATTGATCATTTATAATAGTTATTTGAGAAACCATTCCGAATTCGAAAAATGTGAAAGGTAAAGATTTTTTTTCTTTATGCTATATTAAATTCATTTATCTGAATAAAGATATATTTATACTTTTTTTGAAGGGGCACATCAAATGCTGATATCATCACGCCTTTAAAGTAAAGTAATGCATATTTTTTCAGGCGGTTTATTAAACATTAAATAAAATCCAAGGCCTAAGACCAGGAATCGAACCCAGTACCACAATGCATATTAGCTTTACAGGTCTCACCTCTAACCGCTCGGCTACCGTGGCGCCTTCGCCTTTAAAGTATTTTATATTTGTTTATTGGTGCGGCTCGAATAATTTTATTCCATGAAGTAAACACAGTAAGTGTCTAAACAGGGCGCACCACAATTAAATCCAGATAATTGATTTTAGAAAACTGGAGAAGAGAAAACTTTGGCAGCAAATTATGTTGTATAGTGCAAGATAGCAGGTAAATACAAGATAAACCACTGACTGCGATCTTCAAGTTCAAATGTTCTTAAAAACATTAGAGACTTCTTGAGCTCATGTTAATTACAACGTTATATTCTAAATTCAACGAAAATTTCATTTTGTTTTTTAAAGTGATTTATTACATAATATTAAAATTATTTACACCATTTTTTAAACGCAACGTTGCTAAAAGTAAAAACCAGTAATTAGATTCGTGTGGTAAATAATGCATAATGCAATGTTTACATTGAGAGTTGACTTTGAAGTGACCTTGATAACGGTGTTGATATAGTGAACGGCGGAAGGATGTGTAATAGGGTCACCGGAGTTCAGCCAACCGTGCGCCTTTGAACACTCCACATCCGCTGACCACTAATTTAAATACGCCTCTCATTGGATTAGTTTTGGGGTTTTTGCAAGCCTTTTAGCAATGCATCTGATAAATAAAGTAAACCATGATAATTAGTCATTCATTACAAAGGGATGCTCTAAAAAGCAGTTAATTTAAAACATTTTGTACAATTAGTGCAAACTGAGCCTTTTATTTGTAACATTTTGGGTATGAACAGATACGGAGGAACTGAGACTAGACTTAGGTCTAAACAACTGACTTCTAAAGATAACGTAGCCACAGGCTATATTCTAAAAACTACAGTTTGCAGGTACGGCTCCTCACCAAACGTTTGTAATTCATTGTTAAGGATACACATTTCTCATTTTTAAACGACTTAGATTTGTAGGAAATAGGAAGGATAAGCTTCAAAAGAATCTTGAAAACAGGAAATGGCAAAGTAAATCAGTGTATAGAAAACAAAGCTCAAGGTAATCTCCGGATTTACTTGAGCAGATGGATTTACACATGAGGGATTAGTAAATGGATTTCTTCTTTAAGTTCCTTGGAATTATAATGGGCAGTGAGAATGACTGGAGAAATAAATAAAAATT
Organism: Rhodnius prolixus; assembly: GCF_049639745.1. Classification (NCBI taxonomy): domain Eukaryota; kingdom Metazoa; phylum Arthropoda; class Insecta; order Hemiptera; family Reduviidae; genus Rhodnius; species Rhodnius prolixus. The sequence goes on from NW_027411592.1 coordinate 24,013,724, forward strand.
TCCTTATTTCCTTGGCTACAGGGTGGATTCAAGATGTAAAAAACTGATTGTCGCTCGACATTCATCGCTGTACTCAACAACGGCCTCGATGTATGATCCCTTAAGGCAAAGAAAAGAGCCGACTCCAAGCTAAATACTCGTACATGAAATATATGAGGAAGGTAGAAGACAAATAAGATGAGACCGCATTCGATACGTATAACCATCAGGACTTCAGAAAAAATTTATCCGTAAGTGGATCAGATGGAAAGAATTCGTCGAAATAAATAGTTTGGGCATATCTGTAGGAGGGAGAAATCGCTTATCCTTAGAAAGTTTCTGGAAGTGTCCTTGAGGAAGAAGGAGAATCTCCTGGGAAGAATGTGAATATTAAAAGAGTATTGGCGAGGAAATCCACAACATGGTCTGACGGACAAGATCATGACTAAGGACCGAGAACTGTGGTGCACTTTGTAAAGCTTTGCAATAGTAATGTAAATTAGAACATAGATAAGTTAGTTAGAGTTCAGAGTTATGATTTAAATACTCACAATCAGAGTGCAGTTTAATCACTATCTCTGGGTTTTATGGAGAAAAAAATGGAGCCCAGACGAGCTCAAGTTTTAAAAGGGGCAAATCCAACCAAATCACCTATTACATAACTAGAACTAGGTGTAAAGAACATGAAGTTTTGAAATGGAGATTTTGAAAACAGGTGGTTAACCTGATTATATTAACAAATATAATGTTATTTATCAGGTTAACTTTGTTCTTTTCCCTTTTAATTACCAACTAAAATGAAATTACCTGTAAATATAATTAAATTCTCTGTTGCCATAATAAACTTAAGATAGTTATCCCATCAGCATCCGCCAACTGAAGTTGTCCTTCAGTATACGTTTAAGCTTGACTTCAAATGAGTTTCTCTTTTTAAGATATTTAATCTTGTTTTTAATTACCGTAATAATAAAGGAACTTTATTACAAGATAATTTTCTTTTCTTTATTATTAAATTATTATTTTTTTATAATTATTTACAAGTTGGTATTGCATTTACTTTCTCTTGTTCCATCGTGATTCCCCTCTAAGTCACCCTAAAGGTGAGATAACAATAAGAATCTTTCTGTTATTTTTAAACAACCAACAAGAGTTCATTAACGCCTGTAAAGGTTGGTGTTGTAAATGAACCTGCTAACCTGAAACCACTCCAGATGAACTGCCACAACCTTCAGCTGTATGCATCAATACAGTTTTTTATTTTTTGAGTTCTTAAAGTAATTCAAGTTTATGAAATCAAATGAGAATGAAGGATCTCAAGAATTGTTAGGAAATCAGTTGTTTTTACAACTGGACAGAAACCACGTAATAATCTAGTCTTATGACCGTACTGGTTGGTTGATTCCTCGGTCTTACATCTCTGTGTTTTCCGCATATTATGTATATTTATATTTAAATCATGTTATTTTATAATTTAGTTTGAAAATATCAAATACTTTTTTTTGATCTTACAGACCGGTTTCAAGATATTTATGTAGAAGTAAGATATATTATAGACTTGCTCAGAATGTAAATCAGAACACATCATAATAATCAGAAAATGCAATAGGTGTTCTTTCCCGATCTCAGCTTTGACACGGGTTTGATGGTAAGCCAAAAAGGGCTCATGTCTTTCTTTGTTCTGGGAAAGCTCCAAAGTTTCTACTGGAATAGAACTGCTTCAACCTGTCTTTCTGTTGTACAATAATTGTAAAAAATTATTCTTTAATGTTAGAGATTCTTTTGCTGTTTCTGGTTCCTTGTTTAAGTGTATTTAGCACTGCTTTTAGGAGCGAAAAACTTTTTAGTGTTGAGTGTAGAATTGTACAAAGTTTCCTTTTTAGATGAACCACATCGAATTGAGATACGGGAAGGTCTGACCAATAGCTTTTATCCACGGCTAACGGTATCTCAGTATTGGAAGGTGATAGGCATTGCGAGCTTCGGCCTGCCACGTGACAAGCTCGCTGTGCTCCGTGAGGGTTCTCCCAATTAACCGGCTCTAATTATATTTCTTATAGGCTTAGAAATTTATAGTAAAATTTAGGCTACTATTTAGATTTAATAAATACAGTTTAAGTATTACAGAGGAAAAGTGGCGCCACGGTAGCCGAGCAGGTTAAGAGGCGAGACCTGCAAAGCTAATGTGCATTGTGGTACTGGGTTCGATTCCCGGTCTTAGGCCTTGGATTTTATTTAATGTTTAATAAAAGAAATTTACAGTAAAGTATGTTTGCTAGTCGCCTCCGTCCACGACACCTAATTGGTAGTTGCACGTAAAGCCCGCCTGAAAAAATAGGCAATTACAGGGTGGGGCAAAAGGTATGAACCGGCTTTAAAGGGCTGTAAAACAAAAACAATTCAACTTACAGAAATTATGTTTATATTGTTTAATTCAGTACAGAATCTAGTTTTTTTGCATTGAGTTTGAAAGATGATATCACGTAGGTGGCGGCCGTCAGCCACGATGCACTCTTGAAGGCGAATTCTGAAGTTTTCAACCGCTCTTCTGCACATTTCGATGGGTATTGCCGCCACTTCCTCTCTGATTCTGTCCTTAAGTTCTTCCGGGGTATGTGGACGATGTTTAAAAACTTTTTCCTTTATCTACCCCCCAAAGAAAAAAATCACAAATGCTCAAATCTGGTGACTTTACTTACTACAGAGGAAATAAATTTCGAGTAATGTTCTTATTGGCGAGAATGTGAATTTGTGGTTATAGCGCGATTGTAGAATATTTAGGTTAGGTTTTATCACGGGTTTACCTAAAAGAAATGTTATACAAGTATTACAATCCAATTAGGATTGGTTAATTAGGTGTGCAGGAAAACTTTTTACAAAATTCTGCACGTCCCAATCAGCTGCTAATCATTTAGCTGGCCCGTAAATAGCATGCAAGCAAGATAGATAACCAAAAAAAGACATTTTGATAAAAAAAATACGTAAAAAAAAATAAGTAGAGCGAAGACAAAAAATGCTTTTGGTTGTTTCATTATCTAAAATCACCAGTTTTTGAACGATAAAGCCGTCACACTCTATCGCATCAACTACGTTTTAGATTCTAGAAGACAATATGTAGGAAATTTAGAATAATCTAGAGCTCCGTCTGCATTGCTAGGCAAGAAATTGCGTGCCACCCCAATTCAAGGGGCCAAAAAATTTCGCCGTTCAAGTGGCGCTAATAATAGTCGAGCAATCGAGGCACCAAAAAAAATAATACAAAAGTTTTAAAAGAAAATGTACTTTATTTGATTTTAATTTTTAATAACTGTTTTGGTAAGTGTAATATTATTTTTACTGATGATTCCAATATTTTTCAACGTTTAAAAAAACACTCGATTGAAATGCAGCAACAGTAGTTATTAAGAATGTTATAATATTAACACTTTCAGCATTGCAGCTGCACTATTAATTGACTTTTTTTTCCATTAATGACATCAGTGAGTTAGAATAGTAGAACAAAATTACTTCCGAGCGCATTACATAAATATTAATTTATTTTTTTTAACTAGAATCATTAAATGTTTATTAGTGTTTAGATTTACAGATATTAAAGAGAAGACTAACATTTATTCACTTTTGAATGGACAGCAATATCAGAATATTTGCTTTTTTCCTCTCGTTACCCATTTTGTTATTTGAAACCTTACTTAAACTTGTAGATATAAAGCAGAGTAGAAACTTCCATTTCTGTTTTGCTATTTACACTAAACATGCACCATCTTCGCTAATGACCCCTTTCTTGGCGAAGACCTCCGTCCCTTGCTCCTATCTTGGGCTACTGCTCTTACCTTCAATTTCAGTTTCAATTTCCTTTTTTTCCCCTCCGTTGTCTTCACCTCTTCTGTCATCCTGTGAAGTTGAGGCCCTTTTATGGAGTTACTCTCCTACACACTGCCTGATCCTTATCTTCATCAAATTTATCTTGTCTCAACAACTATGCACGTTTGTGAAATAGAGATAAATTTTTTGCTCCATTGGAAAGCGTCCGTTGCAGACATAGTCCGATAGAAAATCTTCTTCATAAAGCTAACTCTTCTCATCTTCAGAGTCCCCAGGGATGCTAGTTCTTTGCGTTTAGTAGCCTTAGAATTTATAATAATTTCGTTTGTAAGTAAGCGTAAGAAAAAAAAAATGAAAATAAGGAAAACAAGAGGTTGAGGTTATGTAGCCTACATAATGTAGGTTAGTGCCTGCCCGTAACCTTTAATTACCTTAGTGAAAATGTTTGCTAGTTTGCTACCTTGTTTTCTAATTTTTGTTTATCCAAGCTTTGCTTAATTATTAAAACGTTTAATCTAATTTGTTGAATCATACTTTTAAGAAACAGAGATGAAATCCCATAAAAATTTATTTGCAATTTAAAAACTCATAGTATGGACTAAAATGGGAATATTAATGTATTTAAGAGATAAGTAAAAGCGTTATATTGAAAAACAATGTGATTACACATATAGACCTCGCAGATAGTGGTAATTTTACGACCATCACCAGAGTTATGGAGACCGATGTGAAATAAAGTAGAGTTATTATCAACAGAATAAAAATAACTAGATCCATTGCGTAACAATAAACTTAATTCCAATCTAACCTAAGCCGACATAACTATCTTTTATCTGACCGCTTTTTATCTCTGTAAGTTCCTAAACTTTATAACACTGATATAAAAGCTTTATTGCTTGCTTTCATAGAATCCTAAACTTTCCATAGGTTTGTGAATCAAGATGGGTTTTGTTTAGAATGTTGAAATAGTTTCTATAGAAATTTTTAATAGATTAATGGCACAAAACTGTGCAAAGTAAATGATATAAATGCTTTTTGCACTTTAGGGGTGACAGAGATCATTGTCTGGGAGTGCAAGGGGAACGAAAGGCGGTGCATAAAAGGATTATGACTAGTTTTTAGGGACTGAGAAATTCGTTTACTGGTTTTCATAAAATTCTTGATGGAAAAGTAATTTTTGTAATTTTTTTTTGGTAATTTTGTTAGATACATATTTGAACCCAATTCCGTTCGATTCCACATGCCTGAATACAGATTGCTGAATAGAGGAGACTATTGCTATTTGTTAACTAAATTTTTGGACTTTAGACAACTACCTTAATTGCTTAGTTTTTGAAATTTTGCTGGTAGTGGAAATTCAAGCTTAACATATTTTTTTCAGAATCAAGGACATCAAAGCAAGGAATCCAAAGCAACAATTACGAGGTGTGGCTCTTAAATAACGAGACTATTGCTATAAAACATTTTATTTTAAATTTATACATATTTAGTTATTATCACCTTCAATATACACCCCTCCCCTATCCCCACAACGCTCCATGCGAATTTACCATTGTTCGAAACAGTGCTGGAAGTCTTTTTCTGTGAGCTCCTGCATGACGCGTGCCGCTTTTTATTTCACAGCTTCAACGGACTGAAATCGTGTTCCTTTTAATGCAGAGTTGACTTTGGAGAACAGATAAAAGTCACATGGGGCCAGGTCAGGCGAATAAGGTGGATGACATAAAACTGGGATGTTGTACTTGGCTAGAAACATCTTGACTGACAATGCAGTGTGAGCCGGCGCGTTGTCTTGGTGGAGAACCCGTGACTTGTTCTTCCACAAATCGGGTCGTTTTTTCCTTATTCTTTCACGGAGTTAAGCAAGTACCTCACGGTAGTAATGTTGATTAATCGATATTATCATCCGTTTTGGACGTGGAAGGACGATCCGGGTGGTCATAATCTCTGTCGTCTTCTCGGCCGTCCACTCAAAAACTCGCGCACGTGATTTAAATTCATCGCCATAAACTTCTTTTAATAAAAGATAAGTTTCAGTACCGGTTTTACCAAGTTTCATGTGAAATTTCATGACCATTCGTTGCTCTTCAACATGTGTAGTATCTTGTTTTCGGCAAAACGAAACTAACACCTCTTACACAAACGACGGTTCCGGTCAGACAGATTTCTCTACAAACACGTGAGACGCTGCAATCGAAAGAGAAGGCTTTTTTACGCTGCACAGCTGTCGGACGTTACGATTTGGCGCATGCATAGTTGTTCAGTATCAGCATCAGTCTCGTTATTTAATAGCCACACCTCGTAATTGTGTTACTGCGTTCGATTCCCGGTTCAATCATTGGATTTTATTTAATGTGCTAATAGGACTTTTCAGTTCTATTAACAGTAAATTCTGTTTGCTACAAATTTCAGTCTTCATTATTTCATTTTAAAGCTGTCTGAAAACAAACGCTTTACTATACTTAGGTTGATGCAATTATTTGTATCGTAGATTAAATTTTCATCATTTAAACGCTTAAAATTACTGGCTGACGCATATTTTCATGTACGCTATCGGAACTCATTGCAGTGATTACACCATACAATAATAATTTGGAGTATTAGCAGATAAAATGCCATTATTGTTAAATTTTGTTTATTCAGTTAACTAAAAATTAAAAGTAGATACAAAAAAAAATATTATGAATAAATGTAGAGACAAAAAAATAAATTTGTAAAATTACATAAAAAGAAAATTATATGCTTTTTGTTTCCGAATAATTTAGGAAGATCATTGTAATCAAAATCCGGCTTGAAGGACACGTGCAGGACAATTGGATACTAGGATTATTTGCACTAACGCGGCAATTTACTTTGTTGTTTGGGATTTAATGTGATTCACTATATTTTAAATTATTACAGGCAGTTATTTTAAAGCCCCCTTCTAATTTTGTATTTTATTATTATTTTTAGTGGGCCACCAAACTAGGTGTCTTCAAACTAGATGGAGAGGGACATACTTTACTACTAAAATCCTCGTATCACATCATGTAAAAGCCACAGGGAATCGAACGTAGTACCGCAATTCATCTCGGCTTTACGGGCCGCGCCTTTACATACAATAAGACGGTGTTTATGCACTATAGTACTAGAAATCAAGAAAACTCATGATCGAATAACAATAGTCTAGGATTATTAGATTAGTTGATTGTGTTGGTAATTATCTGTACATAAATATGTTCAACATAAGAAAAACATGATGATTTGCGATGTATGCAAATTTATAAATTTTTCCAATTTGATACAAAAGAGTTCTTTCATATTTGTTTTATGATTAAACTTTATTTTGTCTAGTTTTTTGTACAGACTATAGTATGTACCATGTTCAAATAATGTTTGAACTCTACTTGACTAAGTAAAGACTTAGATTTCCTCATTATTTATAAAGATAAAGCAATAAATGCACAAAACTAGATATAGCTGTCTACATTGAAAATGTTACTCTCCGAGTACTTCGACATATTGGAGCTACAGACTGCTTGAGAGTTACAGAAATCCTTAATAGAAGATGCTAGTTTTCCTATTGCTTTGGATTTTAAAAGGACATATTGTTTTATTTGAAAAATATTAAAGGGATTAAAACTTTACAAAGAATACGAAGCATACTCAATTCATAAACCTTTGAAATTTATGGCATTTTTCGAGAGGAATTGCCAAATTTAGGTCTATTTGAAAATCCTTGTTAATGTTGTTCAATCAAGTGCATAATGATTTCATCTTTATCCATGATTTCTGGTTTGTATAAAGAAAAATTAAGCACTACGTGTGAAGATTAACTAACCTTAATTTAAAAAAGACGGTGTTGATTGCCAAAAAAGTAAATGTTTAGGTTTCGATATTTTGTGCCTTATAAAGGCCATTTTTAACGTGAATCAGTTAATTCAAGTTTTTTTAAGTGTTTGAATGTTTATAATAATGTTAGCAAGGGAAGAGCTCAATGGTTGGAGAAATGGATTGCACATGGAGGTTCCAGGATTTAGTCCTATGTACAGGACTGAATCCCCTTCTTACAGTTCACTGTCCGGTGACAGTGTGGTCTGATATGAGAGAACATTTTTCAGAGGCAGTGCCTGAAAAGGAGCCAATGACCTCAGATGTTGACGTGCTTTAAATTAAAAATGAAATTATTATTATTCATTGTTTTTGGATATAATGGTTATTGTGAAGAATTTCGAAATATCCTCCTCTCATTTGTTTGGAAATTTGCTATGTATTTTAGAAGTCAATTGTTTTATGAGTATTTGAATCTGAAAGATTTGAAGCAAACTTCTCAGTCCTCAGTTCTCTTTCAAGAGTAACAATGAAATGCGAAAATCTCAGAGCATTGGAAGTCAAGTTATATGTAATTAACAAGATTTAAGTTGTTTGTGGAACAGGCTTCCCTAGCTTTGCCTAAACAATGTAGGTTATTATTATGCTCCAACTTTAGCCTTAATCTCTTAAGAGAACATTTTTACTACTTTATTAAATATCATTTTCATGTTATAACAAAAGTTATAACAGTATTTTCATGTTCTCTCTGGTGCTAAACAATTCATTTGGACGTAAACTTATCCATAAACCTTTCTTAGTAAATGCAGTGCTCTCTGGGGGAGACTCATTCAACCTCATTAGCTTTCTGTTTAAATGAGCTTGCGAAACAGCCTTCCGCCTTCATACTTCCTGCCGTATATTTCCTTCTCGAAGTATCTACTTAAACAAATGAAGTATACACGCAGGTTAAGTAAGTGCATCTGTTCAAAAAGCCTCTTTAAGAAATACTTGGATGATTATTAAACATTCTCTTCGATTTTGCCTAAGTAAACCTGGCTTTGTAATAATTGCCTGCACCCGTGTATTTAAGGAGTACTATTTTGAAACTAGCCCACGAGTTACTTGCACATTCAGACAGTCAGTCATGCATTCTATTATCTTAGGGGCACTGCAGCCGCATCACAATAATGGTGATTTCCCAATCCTAGGTTCAAAGGAAAGGCTACCTCATGGGAACAGACCAACTGTATTAGCTCTCTGAGGTTTCTCAATTGCTGATTCTCAGTACCCTGCCCCCCTCCACACCTCTGATCTTGAATCAATGACTCTTTTGAATAAAGCAATTTTGAATGCCGTATCATCAAAGTGAAGTCCTCAAGATGCTTTGTTCTATGAGCATGATGATTTTTGTTTGATCACTGTTAGTCCGTGCGTGAGCCCGACACAGAAGAATCTGAGGTAAGAAGAAAGAAACCATTTTATGCAGGGATTAATATCCCTTTAGAATAAGTTCAACTGAAAATAAAGAAAAACCAAATTACTGTACTAGCCTAAATAAAATTAAACAAAAAATTAACTATATAATTTACGTATGGCGAGCAGATAGTACTGTAAATACATCCCTACTTCTTTTTTATAGGGCAAGAGTCTTAAAACTTTATGGGAGGTGACTTGAACATGATATGGTTTGATCTACAGTTACACCCAAGTATTTTAATGATTTCTAAAAGCCGATTTTGGTATTATTTATTAAAACGGTGGGAATATTACCAAGACTGGTAATGTAATTAAAAGTAATGAAAGTGGACATTGCTTGGATTTAGAATAAAGTCATGCTGAACAACCTATAAGCGAACTGCACTTATAAGTTGGAGGTTCAAAGGGAGCTTAATTTCGGCTACCCAGTCTAGTGAAAGTATAACTGCAATCTGCTGTACTAGAAATAGTTACTGGTAGAACAGCTGCACTGAGTTTGTTGTAGACAGCACTTTAAAAATAATTTCATCCATTCAACTAGTTTTGACTGAAAGATAATAAGTTTCGTTTCTTGATGTAAATAATGCTTGTCAGGTGTTAATCTTAGACTAATCTCACAGTTTTGCCGTACCTTTTGGTCTCACATTGCCCCACATATCGTAGTTACTTTTTGGGGGGGGCAACTTCTTTTCAAGTTTCTCTAATCAGAGTAATAACAAACAAAAAACAGATTTTGGATTTCCGCTAAGTATACCTAAAGTAAGCCTTTCTCACTAATACAAGCTCCCTGTACACTTATTTAACAAAATTGTAAAAACTATAGATTTATCAAAATTCAGTGACCTTTGTTTAAAAATATTTATTCAACATATAGAATATATAAAATTGGTAAGAGTTTGAGGGGAAAAAGTTTTATTATAGTCATATTTAGCACATACGGTTGACGGATTTGAAGTAAAACTTATAGACAAATATTTATCAATTATCAGTCAGCGGAGAAAATAATATTTTTCTGCAACCATGTAGGGAAGTTCTCATTACTCAATTAAAATCAGCTGTGTAATGCCCAACTTCCCACACAAGTGGGGGGAAATTCCCATTAGTGTCACTTTCCGCACAAGTGAGTGGAAAAACTTTATTGTGCTTCCTTGATATAAGAAGTTTTGTTATTAACATAAATATTTTCTGTAAAACTCTAATAAGCTTATTTAAATTTATTTTATTTAAATAATTAAAAAACGAATATTAAAAAATAAAATAAAAATTGAAAGGAATATAGAAATAAAAATAATACTTTAATAAATAATTAGATATTTTTAATTATAACAGTTAAAAAGGTTATAGTGTTACCTTATAGAAATTTAAAATGGATTCTAGTGATGCCTGTTTAGAAAACACTCCTCCATCAATAAAAGAAACAGCAGAAAATGTAATAAGTAATGTAAATACGTAAGTAATGTAAATAATTGTAATATAACAATAAATGTTTATAATAAATAAATTACTTTTTGTAGACTGTAAAAATGAAATTTTTAATTTTATTAGTTAATAAATGGTTGCAGAAAAAATATAATATTTAACTCTAGTGTAAAGTATTTTCCACACTTGTTAAATAAATAACTATTGATTTTTTAAAATATATTGCTGCTCTTTCTCAACTACACAGAAATCTTTTTTAAAAAAATTGTTCAAGATTCGTGATCTAGAAAGATTTGTTTCTGTTGAGTACTTAATTTCCAAAATATGATAATATCGAAACAATTTCTGAAACCTGCGAAATTTAAGATCATCTTTAGCAATGAGTCTTTTGTAAGGAAAGCACATAACCGGATGATGTTTATTGCTTAGAACAGGGGTCGGCAACCTATTTTAAGTAGAGAGCCACATTTCCTTAAATAATTTAAAAAAATCTTAACTAAGAGCCGCAAGGATGATACGAGTGTAAAATACTCTGTAGATCATTTGTATTCACAAATTATTATTTTATGATACTCAGTAGCATTTAAATGTTTTATATATTTATTTTCACATATTGCAATGTAATAAATAATAACTAAACGAATGAAAAGGCGGCAGTCTTACAATATAAATCAAGTACTTTATTTTGTATAATTCTATTCAATTTCGAACCTATCACATTTAAAATTATTTTTGAAAAATTACCTTTAATAAACGGAATTTTCATTTGTTTCAATAAAATTAAACTATACAATATATTTTGGGCAAGCTGAAGAGACACACAATTTGGATTAAAGAGCCGCGGGTTGCTGACCTCTGGCTTAGGAGTATGTTCCATTTTGAATTTTAGCCCAGAAATAGCGCAATGGACGAGCAATAATCATTCACTTGCTTAGCATCACTTCAGCACAGATTATCTTATTCATATACTTTGCTCATATGTTTCTATTATTACCTAATAATGTTTTGTAAATTATTCATGTTTATTGTTGATAGAGGAGATTGATTGTTTTTGATTGTACGTGTGCTCTTCGCTGACCAAACCATCAGTTGAATGAATGATGATGCGTGATGATGATGAAATAAAAGCTCTATAAAGGAGCTAGAAGAGAAGATGTTGGAGAGGGCAGGATATCCGGTAGGTTACCGCTGTCATTGCTCGCTACGTGAGGATGTGAGCACAATATGAGAGTATCTGCTCGCTGCTTTCAATGCGCACGCGCGTTCCTTTTTATTCCTTCTGTCCTTTTTTTATTCTCGAGTTAAGGGGTACAATAGTGTGTCTGTACGCGCTGAACTTATTTATACAGTCTCTTTGTGACTTACCTCCTTCAGAATACAATCTTTCTTCTTTTCAATATTAACTTTTAGTCTTCAACTCTTACCATCCAATTCTTCTTCTTTCTTTGAATAGAAAAATAAAATTAAACAAAAAATGCATCAACATGTACGTTTTCTTTCTGTCAAATTCTTCCTTTCAAACTCTCCACCTTAAACATTTCTTTTTGCTCTAAACTGCGAGCACAACGATCAACTCGTTACAACGCATTTTCAAAACCATTTACAGATTGCTGCATATTGCAGACGGTTACTGCAAGCAAGGCAAACTTTGGGGTAAGCAAGTAAGTCCAGAGAACTTTTGAAGACGTAAATTTTGCTCTGGAAGTGGATCTGTAGCTTTTCTCTTCACATCCATAACATATATGAGATTTTAGAAGGAACAAAGTTTTGTGATACGATTCTCGCAACTTTAGAGACTGAAATTGCTAATTTAAATAATTATGGAGTGTTGTGAAGGGTTGAAGCACTACGCTAACTACGGTCATAATGGGTACTAGGAAAGCTTCCGTGTGTGACGGTCTATTTGGGTGTACGAATGCGTATGTTTGCAGTTAGTGAAAGATTAGGCGTAATGATGAACTAGAATTGGCCCCTGAATTCGCTAAACCCAAGTAGTTGCATACATCAACTACCTTTACATGTCCTTCTGGGTGAGAGTTAAGGCAATCAAATTTTGTTAAAAAACACCAGCAGAAACGCCAAGATTCCTGAAGGAGTGACTTCTTTGAAAGCCAGAAGAGTGATAAACGATTCTCAGAGGCGAGACATTGTTACCTTCCGCCTCCAATAGTTAATTCTTTTTCTTCAGCTTCTTGTTGCTCCACCCATCTTCAGCTAATTTGTCTCCTACATCCTGTAGCCACTGCAATCATGGCCACTTATAGATCTCTTTCCGCTTGGATGTCCTTTTTAGTTCTTTCGAGAGGTTCCTTTTTCGCTCTTTAGTAAAGATGTTCCGTCTAGACAAAATTCCCAGTTTTATGGCTGCCACAAGCGCCTTTTCCATTTTAAAGCTATTGAAGGGCAGCCTCTTTTCAATGACGATATACGTTGTTCTCGACTACTGAATATTACAGAATGGAGAACTGTTTTAAATATTTCAACGTTTACCTGTTTAAGCTTATTGCAGAGCAGTTTCCTTGTTGCTCCCAGACAGTTGTTCCCTGCTATGATTCTGCTTCTGATATCTTAGTTGAAACTTTGTTGAAGGAAGTGCAATTTTTTACTAAAGTAAAATAATGCCTATTTTTTGTAAGGCCGGCTTTACGTCCAACTACTAAATTAGGTAACATACTTTACTATTAAAATTTTTCATATTAACCATTAAATTAAATCCAAGGCCTAGACCGGGAATCGAACCCAATACCACACTACATACATATTTGCTTCGCAGGTCTCGCCTCTAACCGTGGCGCCTGAATTTTTTACTACACCAACCTGATGAACCTATTCTCTGATGATGGTTTAAAATCAACAATTGACAGAATGCACTGCATTACCAACTGCATGTACTATGCTTCATTTCTATTTACGGAATCTTCGCCATATGTCAGGCGTGAAATTTACTTCCCATTGAGTAGATTTGCTGTTCTTAAAGATATTTAACCCGGCAAGTATTTAAACTAATCAAAAAGCGATTACAGTAATATTATGCTATATCAGGAGCTTTTTCTAGTTCTTCTACATTAACTTTAATATTCTGACCGCAATGTCCAAAACAAGTGCTCTTAATGATAATACTTAGCCCTTCATTCACGACCATATAACATTAAGAATGTTTAACATTTGAGCGCTCATAGTGCTCAAGGGTGGAATTGTGTTTACTCTAACAGTGATTTCCGCTACACTAGACTTCACGTTACACTGAGCTCACTTCATATTACTTTACCTGTTTCATCGTCCACTACCTTTCTGTGACACCTTTTTTGCACATCATTTCATCTTACACACTATTTACATGTTATAGTGTTTCCACTCTGGTGCTGCTCTCCAGCATCATTCACTTCTCTATCATCACTCATACGACTGTCACATTCTCAGTGACCTAACTCACCAATTTTCTCTAATATTACGAACATTAGAGTTTTATTTGAGCCGTTCACTGCACAACTCGATTAACTCCATAAAACAAAAAGTGGTAAAATGCGATGAAATAATTTAGGGGAGAGGGGGGCACCTTTGAACAGTTTCCATTTCTCGCCAATATTTAATACATTTATGATTTAATTTTCTCCATAATTTGTGGTAGACCTGTTGTATAATTGACAGAGTTTCCCTTCGTTTTCATTGATAGTAAGGTCAGAATTGAGAAATGATATATTTTTTAAGATGGAAGTCAAATTTTTGTTGTAGCTTCGGAAGTGTATTGTGAAGATTGTAGTGGACAAGGTGTTAATATTGTTAGTCCATACTAACATTTGGAATTCGTATTTTTAAACCTAGTATTTATAAAAATCTATTTTCTTGCAAAAAGTGTTGGATATTATATTTTCTTTTACGGAAGGAAAGGAGGAGCACATTTCGACATCTCAGTTAAAATGTGCCCTACCGACCTGCAAGTTTGTGACCTTTTTTTTGTTTAATCGTAGAGAAGGGGAAAGTGGTCCGAAGATACATTAAGAAGCGCAACAAACCGAATATTTTGTTCAAACTTCCTAAACCCATCACTTCGGGTACAACATCCCGAACTGAGTCATTCTTGGTTTTTGAACTAGATTTCAGTGGTTTAAAAGAGAAAGTAATGTAGTAGTGAGAGAAATAACTGATAGAAGGTAGATTCAGAGTAAAATAATATCATTTCTTTCTATTTTATATTGTGTTCAAAGCTACCCCACCAGTGGGGCAGATATTATCATTTAAAAAAAAAAAAAATATAGATATGTATGTAAATTAATAACTGTTTATTGATTGATATAGATCTGTTAAGAAGACTTGAAAGTTGTAGAAAACAAAATAAAAAGGTTCAATAACTAATACGATTCTGAATTTGAGACGGAATTATTGTAACGATTTACATTAGAGCACCGAGTTAATAAAAATGGCTTCTGAAATAAATTATTTATCATTCAATAGCCAAAAGAATTAGTCATTTAATGGTGTATTATTAGAGAAATTTTTTATAAATATAAAAAGCTTTGACACTTAAAATTTACGTTTTTTTAAAAAAAAAGTGGAGTTATTCGATTTGTACAGTTAACGACTCATTTAATACTTACCAACAATGTTATAGTTAGGAACCGTATTCCACCTGAAATTTAACCTTACAGGAAAGCCTAAGCCAACTCCTCTTCGAGAAATACTCTAAAACTAAATTTACAGGAAATCCTAGTAACTATTTTCAAGAAGGTGACACAATCTTCACAGTTGAAGTGAAGTAATACTTCCGTTTGGGAAATCGTTTTTTAAACTGAACGAAATGAACACAATTGATTGCTCCTAACAACAGTAGACAAGAGATAGAACCAAACATTACAGATAATTGGCACTTTACAGGCAATTTTTCCATCCCTTTCACAAAAAATAGCCGTAATAAAATTTTTCGAGAAAAATTTTTGCAACTAAATTAAATATTTAATTATGTAAAATTGGTACACTAAGTTTAAACAAAAAACGGTTTTCAAGAAAAGACCTAAATACTGAAAAATCTGTTCAATGAGGGGCTGATTTTTCCAAATTTAGTTCTTTGTTCTTGTAATTATACTGATGCCTAGACATCTAATAAACAAAGAGACAATTAGGAGAGAAGCTCCCCTAACCCACCCCCCACTCATAGAAGGGCCCTGAATTGAATTTTCTTGGTAAACTGTGTAACCGAAAAATAGTCGTAGCTGGCAGGAGCTGCTACATAAAATAAATTTGCACTTTGGACTGCAAGACCAGGTGCTGTTTACAGCCAAGATTCCAAAATAAAAATAAAAAAATTCATTCTCTACCGTGCGTTCGGCCTGGCCAGTGCCTACTTATGTTATCTATCGTCTGTGAGTTTTATCTTTTTATTAGTATTTCGTATCTAGTATAAGTTTTCCTTTTGTATGATTTTTTTTCCCTTAATTAAAGGTATTTTGTCGTTTGGTTCATTAAGCACAAGAGAGAATTTTATTTTACTCCCTATCGCCCCGGGAATTGTCTCCAGGACCCTCCCTCCTCTCTCCAGTGAGCTATCCCGCCAGAGGCACCCTTAAGGGAATTTTTCTTTTGAGGCTGGTTAGTAGGGATCCCGTATCTGATAGCTTCGGCTATCTGGCGCCCGCAAGGATACCGCCCCTGACCGGTCACAACTGTTTCAAATATAAGTTATAGATCTCCTGATGTACAATTAGTAGATCTAGTTTAAACAAAATCATTGGAGCCGTTTTTGAGAAAATAAAATTTAAAAAAAAAAACAACCGAAAACGCTCCCTAAAGTGGTACTCCTGCTTGGCCGATTGCGACTATAACCTTACTGTAGCATTCTCTGTTAGCGCAATATCGTTTGGAATTATCTGCGATTTTTCGTTTTGAAATATTTTGTTTTCACGCGTCTACACACCATTTTCAAAAAACCATTTCTTTCGATCCCAGTAGACCTCATAACGGCTATTTCTTGAGAAAGACGAAACTGAAAATATTATATAACCACGATACACTCTTTACTTAATAGGAAAAAGAAATAGGCAGCTGTAGTTGTGAAAAAAATAGAAGAAACTAGACCAGAATTAGAGGAAAAAGTAATCAAAATGACAGATTTACAAGGATATGAAGCAAAACTGCGAGATATATACAGATACAGGCCACGAGAATATAATTTTTTGACCCCAAATTGATTCAGACAAATTGATGTATGAGAACATTACTTAATGTGAAGTCTCTACAGAGTCAAAAGCCTACTAGATAACGTCAATACAGGAAGTTGTCATGCTTCGAGTAACTGTTATAATATGATTTATGTATTCACTAAATATAATGTACACGTGTTGCCTTAAGCAGTTTTTATATGGAAATATATTGGCTGTAATGAGATAGGCGAATAAGGAAGGTTATGGGGGATAAAAATAAACTATGGCAGAGAATGAAGTACGTACGCGGGGTTCTCAGGGTCATTGCCAAGTGTACTTAACAACAAATGTTAATTATTAAAAAAAAGAGAAACATATAGAACATTAAACAGTTGAAAATACGAACACAACGGCCTTGAGCAGCCAATAAATAACCTTTCATGTTTTTTTTGAACCAAACCTAAGGTTTAAATAAAAACACAAAAATAGAAATTGGTTAAAGTATTTTTATTGCTCTTAAGAAGAGTGTTGCGATAAAATTTTCGATTTTAGTTTTTGCCGGAGATATCAGTTTTGAGGTCTGTTAATCCAGAGAGAGAAAATTGTTTGTAGGAGAATCTCAAAAACCAAAACTGGTAGGAAACTTTTATATTTCTTTTGGGTCTCACCAGGGAACCCAATTTTCGCAAACATCAGAATGCTTCATCAAAAGTGCCAAGTGTAAAATGGATTTTTCAACTTTTTTTGAGATATTCCAGCTCATAATGGTACTAAAGATTTCCTTTAAATTTTAAATAATTTATGTGCTCATATTGTTTTACTTACATTAAGCCGGAAAATTCTAGATATGGGACTTCAATCGCCATACCTCTTTTACATTGAATGTGTTGTTCACAATCCCGTGTCGGAAGAAAAGTCCTTATCCAGAAGTACGCCTTTTTTTGGTGGGTACTTCAATCGAAAAAAATGGCTTTACTATTTTCAGAAAACTTATTGGCCATTCATGTATAACACTTATCTACAAAAATTTGGATTAGGGTAGATTGGAGAAAGAATGGGCCCCCTACTAATCTTTCATTTTGGCATAACATACGGTTTTTTTTACAATGTGTATAATTTCATTAAAAATTTAATTGTTTTTAATATTCCAAGTTTGGAGGAGAAAATGTATAAAACACGAGATTAAGTCTTTACTTTAAAGATTGAGAAGATATTTTCGGTGTTAAGTTTGAAGTTTCAGCAGGGTTTTAGGCTAATCTCTATCATTTTTCAGACTTGCTACTTAAAATAATGTATTCCTCCGCAACGAAATCTGAATGATAAGCAACGTTTGATACCAAACGTTCACTTAATTAGTAAAGAGGATATTGTACTTGGTGGAGCCTTATCCACCAGCTATCGTGACGCCTCACTTCTTGGTGTATTCTCTGAGTGGGTGAATGTGTTCTTCTATTTGAACGTGGCCCCTAAATGAACTTTCGCCCAAACGCTGTAGCCTACTGGCCAGTGTGGTGATAACCATCAACTTATTCCACGAATTATAACTTGTTTCTGTTGAGAGAAGTCCAAGGATGGTATGCTGTGGCAATATATAATCGAAATTACTGTACATAGTGATACGATAGTGCTTACTATCCAAGCTTTCAAACTACAAAATGAAGCAGGAGAACGGAAAGGTCGAACGTATAATAGTAATTGAGGCCAGTCTCTTAAATTGGACTGTAATGATCTGGCTGGCTAAATTAATTGTAGGCGTTTTAATACTGCTTCTAAATCGTGTGTGTTTTTTTTTATTTTTGGTAAAAGAAAGAAATGAGGTTATCCATTCTTTTACAGTACATATTCATCACTCATTTCGCTTCTGCATATTGTTGAAAGATGTATTCCACTTTTCTGCATTGAACACGCTTTGACTGTCGTCTAGTCTACCTTTCTCCCTTCTTTGTCTGCTAACAAAACCAGTTTAATTTATTAAAATTATTAAGTAAATAAATTTTACGAAATGTCTGATGAAATGCGGCCTTGTCTGATATTTTTGCAATCAGTCACCTTTGACTAAATATTTAATTTACTAAAATTATTAGTGATATATTATGAAAAACGTGCCAGAATTTCTCTTCCTGCAGTTTACTACAAAATTTTCTTAAAACTATTTTGCGCCAATAGCAAAAGTTTAAAGAAAATAGTGAAAGAGTTTTCTAAAAGAAAAAGAAAATCTCTCTCTCAATTTCATTTTCTGTAATATCGCATTTATTTGTAAATTTTACAGTATGGATCAGTGATGGCGAACCTATGACCCGCGCAAGCTTTTTCACTGACTCACAATTGCTAGGCAACCATTTGTTTGTTTACACGGGTTGATTTAGATTTTCTAATTATGTGGATAATTTATATTCTATCTGTATTTTTTTAAATCACGCATTGACACAAAAGCAATTTACGAGTAAATGCTATCTATAACCTTTAGTTTGATCATTACAGTTCTAAAACGCAAATGACGACAAATGCTTTTGTAGTATTTGAAATAAAGCAAAAGTGTTTACAAAATATCAAATAAAATGTATAATTTTACTCATATTTTGTTTGTTAAAAAAAATCGACAACCTAGAGCAAATAACCATATTTAGATTTTTCTTCAGATAAAACACACTTTTGTAAGGTTTTGTTCAGTTATGTTTGTGAAAAAAGACTTCCGTAGCCACTTGTTTCGTCCCGTTTTACCCGACTTAAACCAACTGAATTTTAAATATGTTTAGTTTTGAAAATATTCAGTTTAAAAGTTTTAAACTTAACTCTTGTGCCAAGAGCTAGGACTAAAAAAAATGAACAAAATTTGACCCACGTCTCAAAAAGGTTCGCCATCCCTGGTATGGATGATTAAAAAAACAATATATATTTGAACAAATAATAATTAATCAGTGATTTTCCACGATTAAGCAAACCCGCTAAAATAAAAAAAAAAAAATATACATTGAACTGTTAATAAGAAGAGAGTTACTGTACGAGGGTCGTTTGAAAAGTCCGTGCAAAGTCAGAGAGATAGCACCACTGGCGCGTATCGAGGTTATGTTTAGTTAGTAGCATCTCTTGGAAGAACACACACCAAGTTTCAGCCAGATCGGTCTATTTCTTTGTGTTTGGCATTCGTTTGAATCGAGGAAGTCGAGTGATTTTCAAAAAATGGACGAAAAAGAATTTCGTGTGTTGATTAAACACTACTTTATGAAAAGCAAAACGCCTCAGGAGACTAAAGAGAAGCTTGATAAACATTATGGTGACTCTGCACCTTCGATTAGAACACTTTATAAGTGGTTTCAAAATTTTCGGAGTGGCCATATGGGCACAAGTGACGCTGAACGTTCTGGACGCCCTGTTGAGGTTACTACTCCAGAAATCATTGATAAAATCCATGATATGGTGATGGATGACAGAAGAGTGAAGGTGCGTGAGATTACTAGTGCTGTGGGCATCTCGAATGAACGGGTACATAATATTTTGCATCAACATTTGGACATGACAAAGCTATCCGCAAGATGGGTGCCGCGATTGCTCTCGCTTGACCAAAAACGAAATCGTGTGAAGTGTTGCAAGGACGGTTTGCAGCTGTTCTAGAAGAATCCGCAGGACTTTAAGCGTCGTTTCGTCACTGTGGATGAAACATGGATACATCACTACACTCCTGAGACCAAAGAACAATCTAAACAATGGGTTACCAAGGGGGAATCTGCGCCAAAAAAGGCGAAGACCGTTCCTTCGGCCGGAAAGATTATGGCGACTGTCTTTTGGGATTCGCAAGGAATAATCCTCATCGACTATATGGAAAAGGGTAAAACTATTACAGGTGCATATTATTCATCGTTATTGGACCGTTTGAAAACCGAGCTGCAAGAAAAACGCCCACGATTGGCCCACAAAAAAGTCCTTTTCCATCACGACAACGCACCAGCTCACACCTCAGCAGTTGTGGTCGCAAAATTAATGGAAATAGCTTTCCAACTCGTTTCACATCCCCCCTATTCTCCAGACTTGGCTCCCTCGGACTACTATTTGTTCCCCAATATGAAGAAATGGCTGGCGGGAAAAAGATTTTATTCAAACGAGGAGGTGATTGCAGAAACGAATGGCTATTTTTCAGACTTGGACAAATCCTATTATTCGGAAGGGATCAACAAACTAGAGCAGCGTTGGACGAAGTGTATAAGCCTAAAAGGAGACTATGTTGAAAAATAAAAAAGGTTTAACCCAAAAAATTAAGTAGTTTTTATTTTTGCACGGACTTTTCAAACGACCCTCGTAGTTTATTATTTAACCAGAGCTGAAAACCTTCTTCGAAGCCGAACTGTAAAGTTGAAAATTACTGTTTTTGTGTTTTTACAGACACTCAAAATGGCCACAGCAATATATTTTTTAATATTGAACATAGAATGGTACTGTATAAAATTTCCGGACATAGAGAGAACCGACTACCGATCAATGTGTTACATATTTAAAATTTGCTGAATGGTAGTATTGTATTTTAGGTAATAAAAACAATATACTTTAAAGACTGTGAAAACTTAAATGAATGCCTTGGGTAGGAAGCCTTTTTAAATGTCGTAATAAACATCATGTGCGTCATACGAAAACACCTGTTACTCTTGTACTTCCGTTTTGTACACATTTCTTCCTTTATTTTTTTAAATAGTATATTAGGGTACCATGTGATTAAGTCTTCTAGCAAGATACAACTTACAAATTAAATTGTTTTATTGTTAAGGTAAATTGTGCTATTGTTAAATATATAGTTCGTTGACACATTATAAACAGCACTGGAAATACTTTCAGTTTGATTTAGGCAGACCCTATACTGTTAACTGTAGCGACAGTAAGTGCTACATGTTGGTCCAACGTCCAACTCCGTGCAATTGGATGTGGTGCGTTTTAATTGTTATCAATTTGCTGTACTTCATGTAAATGTACCTCCCTCATTGTAATTCATTATCTCTTCAATATATTAAATAAAATTATTTCATTTAAATGTAATAAAATACTTTAGAATTAACTGATGGATTCACTGTTCCATTAATACTACACTCTAAATATAGCAAACACATTTGAAGTGTGTTATTTGGATTTAAATAGGAACCAGTAAAGTATTGACAAAAATTTTCGTTTTCTATATTCTGCCTTGCTTTAATATGTTCTTTCTCAACATTCTGCTTGCTAAAATTTATTGTCTCAATATTCTGCTTGCTATAATGTTCCATTTAAGCAAATCTTTGTGTACACCATACGGTCTAATTGTTTTTCTACTTCTAGAGAAATTTCTACTTCGAAGTAGACACATTTTGGAACCTGAATTCGGTCAGAAATAACTTTTTATTTATTATTTTTAAAAATATCTCATTTTCGAGGTTTTTTCGACTTTTGCTACAAATATTTTCTGCAATGAATCTGCATTAACACAGCTGCAGCTGCTTTAAATATTGTATGCACTATGACTATTGTTTATATAAAGATTAATAAATGTCTATTATTATTACTAATTATTGTTTATCATTATTATTATACCTTTGCAACTGGAGAGTTCTATTCATCTTTTTTGGTGACGGATTCATCCGGGAGAGAAGAGTAAGCCAATTTCAGTTCTTTTTTATTTGATTGTGTCAAACTATCTTCACTTGGAACTAGGTCATCATCAGTGCTTCTGCTGCTAAATTAACTTTGTCCACTGGTTTTTATTGCAAATTCGAATTGCATTATTCTGCTTGGTAGCTAGCTAAAATCTCTCGCCCAATCTGGTTGATTGTCTAAGGTTGCGTACTCAGGTTAACATCTAGTTTTCATCCAGCTACCATGTAAAAATAAACCAATCCATGTACAAAATTAATTAGACAGTATGTGCGCTGAAAATGGCGCAATTCCTAGGTCAACAGTTTACCTCCTTACTAGTTCCCAATTGGAGACCCAGATGCTGGTTTTTCTCTTTCAAAGTGCTTCTTACGGCGTATATCTTGATGATGGACCGTGATGTCTGTAACAGAAGACACTGTCAGAATCATCCATTGCCCTAAAAAAAAAAAGCTCCTGATGATTTCAATGATGTCGCGCGATGATTTTGTTTACACCATTATTTTGACTATTCTTGTTTTGCTAACGCTCTCCTTCAATGTGATATTTTTCTTTAGTCTGGCTCCATAATATTGCGCAAAAGAGTTCAAAACAGATCCTAAACATTTACGTCTGTCTAGAATTGGCCGTGATGAGCTTGAATAAGCCGAAATTTTAACGGTACAGAAAGACAGAATATTTCATGCCCTATCCTTTAAGGGCACTTCGTGCTTTCCAATGAGATAACTAAGTTGCAACGGCAACACGGACTCTAGTAAAAGTTTAGATGAATAGGCTGAACAGAATTATAAAACTTATTCAACAAAGCTGATGATCAAGCTAATTGACTAGACTAATCTTAGAGTCACCAACAAATGAATGAATTGAATTACCAGAGGACATGTAATCCAGATTTCATAAGCAACACATAGCAGTAAAAAATCAGAATAAAAAGTGACTGTAGAAATAATAAGGAATAGTAAAGTTGAGTTCAGCTCTTCTACGATGCAGAGGATCCATGTGCTAAGGGTCCTGCACAACACTTAGATTTTTTTTTCTCGTCACGGATGCTTTATCCAGCCCTTTTTTGGTGATGGGCTGCAGAATTGTGTCTGAGTTGCGAGAGTGCACCTGTCGGGAGGCTGTGCCTTTTGAAGGCTCTAATGACCACAGTTGCTTATAAGACTTATGTATATATAGTGCCCTGTGACTGCTTAAATATGGCTTCCAAAACAATTTTAAAGCTACATACGGAAGGAAGCACACGTGGCAGATAAATTTACATTAGATGAAGTTAATTGGCACGAGGTAACACTCTCTTAACCATAGGAAAAAAAATGTAGTAACTCAAAACGGCTTCCCACATGTCCTAACATGTGGTCATCGAGGGGGACATCTAATTTCCTTTCTCATTGAATAACCTGCAATTAATTTGACAGCTTCTCTCTTCCTTACGCAGACAACACACGTCCCCTCACTAACTTTGAATTAAAAAAAAAAAACTATCTGAAATTAAAGTGTAAAAAAATAAAGTCATTTAAAGGTAGCTAGTTAGGGTGGTAAAAGTTAATGAGTTGTGAATATTCGGTCTTGCAATTAGCAACAAAATCAGTTACTGATATATATCGATACTACGAGTTTTCTAGTTCGTTTTGAGAGCAACTAATTATTAACAAACATCGAATGAGAACGAAGGGTTTGGAAAGCCTAAAGTAGTGAACTCGAGGTTCCTAAAGCATGCAACAAAGCTGGGTAATTTTTATATAAAAAAATTTTTGTTTAATACAAGACTATATTAAATTTATGACATAGTCGATTTGCTTTTATCTCTGGGTGATTGTGTTTCTTTTATGGCTTTTCTTGAGATCATTTAATTTTAATAACTTTATGCATTGTTCTGGAGAAATTTGATTGTTGCTCAATTTACTAGCTGATTGAACCGCTCATTATAATATTTCCAGATTTTCCAGCTATGACTTGACTAACGAAATCCAGATTAGAACAGCAGGAACATCCATAAATTTTACTACATGTCCGAACTTTTTTTGCGGTGGCAGAAGCTAATTATATTTCAGTTTATTGTCCGAAATTTTAAAATAAATGCAAACTTTGGTAAATGTTGGCCTTGTTAGGCGCAACTCATTTGCCAGCCTAAGTAATGTCGGATACTTGACCGATAATTTTTTTAATAGTACAATACTAACAAAGTTTTTGGTGATTACGCATAAAGGGTTCCGGTAACAGCGTTTTACAAAGTAACTTAATCTTTATAACTGTAGTCACCAGCACCTCCTAGTATACGAACATTAAATGACACTTCCATCTCCTCTCTGGGACCGCTTTCTGGTTGATCTAGCTGCTAGTTGTCCTGAAGGCTGCTAACCTATGTAACAAAAGGGTCTTATGTGTAATTCAACTTTGAAATATTGCAGGAACCAACAAAATTCTTATTATTCATTCATTTATATTTTTAAAAAAAGCTGTAACAAATTAAGTGATTTCAGATGATGAAGTTACTAAAGTTCTTTGTAACTGGGCTGTAAAGAAGAATACGTATAACAGGCCAGAGTTTTTGCCATAAAAAAAGGTGTAATTTCGCAATGTTATCAAAACCATAATTCGCTGTTTCTAGAATTGTGCAAATTAAAACACTACAGTAAAGATTTTAGAATTTATAGCAAAAATGGGTGTGTGAATTGTCACTAGAAATAAATAAGCGGCTAATTTAAGTTTGGGTAATATATTGTAAATTACACCGGTGAATCCGGTTGAAGAAGTTGATGCCTGGTGTGCTGCCAAGAGTATATTCCGGTTCTGAAGAAAGTTCCTATTCAAAGAGTTGAATTTGAAGAGCCATCACACAGTGCAGCAGTTAGACATCTGCATTCTTGAGGTGGTAATTTCTGGTTTGTTACCAAGTTGTTCTAAAATAAAAAATTAAGTTCGTTTCTGAGCAATTGGCAAATTACTCTTCTGTAAAAGTAAAGTAAAGTAATTGCCTATTTTTCCAGACGGGCTTTAAGACCAACTACCAATTAGGTGTCGTGGACGGAGGCGGATAGCAAACATACTTTACTGTAAATTTCTTTGATTAACCATTAAATAAAATCCAAGGCCTAAGACCAAGAATCGAACCCAGTACCTCAATACATATTAACTTTACAGGTCTCGCCTCTAACCGCTCGGCTACCGTGGCGCCTGTATTTATGTTATATATGATCAAGTTAAGTAAATTATAAAGAGTATTTTAGATCTTGTTTCATAGATAGAATTTATAGATAGAACCGTTCATAAGAAGAAAATGCACCCCAGTACGGAGCTAACCCGGCTGGAACCAGTTTCGTTTTCATTTCGTTAATTTCCTAACCATAAATTCAACTTTAACACTGAAGCAGCGCATTTGCGTGATATTATGGCATTTATTGTTAAAGTACATTCAGAAAACAACATTATGGGAGTTGCTCAACACTATAATGTTGTTTTTTCTTTTAAAGGTTGTTTAGAAGTTGGAGCCACTCGTACTTGACTTAAAAATGCATTTATATTTTGTAAAACATGTAATATTTTATATTCCTTCACAGCTGAATACTTTGGACTAAATTAGATATTTTTTCTTTACCTTATTGATATTCCGGGAACACGAGGATTTCTGAAAGAATAGACGTGACGGAATCTGTATTCTCTTTGAAGACAAAACTGTGAAGGTGCTTAGTTTGATGACACGGCAGTTTGAAGTCTTGATCCTCGGCTAGTTTGCCCTCTAGATACATCTAGTCTGCCAGCATATACTTAAAAAAATACGCCCACAATGATCTACACAGACTGTAACCACCGATAGTGAACGCGAATGTGATGGACTTAACCCAATCAAAGAATTTAAAATCCCACTAGGTTTGGTGCGCGTTCAGTGCTGTTCATTGAGACACTACAATTCGATTATAAATACAATTTTTGCGTTTTTTTGATTATTGACCAATTCGAGCTTAAGCAAGCTCATATAAAAAGAGAAACTTGATTAAATCCATGTTTAACAACATATCGATATTACCAGTTAAATATGCATACGAGGTTAAGCTCATATTGAAAGACTGGTCTCAATTTGAATTATATGTCATCCAGATACAGTTTAAATGTAAAAATGGAGCATAGTAGCACTTTATAACGCATTTTCCATTTTCATATTCCTCAGGGAATTTTGGTATCTACCTAATCTGATTTTTGAAATTTAGTATCGCAGAATGTAGATAAAATTAAATTTAGAAGAGCGAATGGTACATAAATAAGTACATGGAGGCGTTTTCTTCGCTTATCTTCATTTTTAACGTCTAGTTTCTAATGATGTCATAATAATAGTATTCAATATTTCTAGTTAGTATAATTATATATTTACTTAATAAACTGTATTGCCATATTTTATTCTTTTGAAGTACAGTTATTTAATTTTTTCTTTACCTATATAAAAACAAAATATTTTATACATTTTTTTATAACATACCTAGGTAATCTCTAATAGTTTATGTTTTCTAATTAGTTAATTTTTATTATATTTTTTTATTTCTTTTAATGCACTCTTTTTCCATTCTGCCGTATCTCTTCATAATATACATTATTTTAATTACCATTAATAGTTATTAATAATAATAGTTTAGAGTGGTACGAGTTCGCGTGATCTAACAGTGCCTCAATGAGCGCATCGCCACGCGACCTACAAGGAGGGAAGTCGGTCATGTTAGTTGTAAGTCACACGCTTGGCTAAGTGGTTGCATTACGAAGTGTGCCCTGAAAGATTAGACTTGTTGGACAGAACCTCTGGAAAGAATTATCCTTTCTTTGTAGATGAAGCGGTTTCTTTCAGTATTTTTGAGTGGGCGGTTATCTTTGTATAGTAAGCTGTTTCGTACGAGAGGAGATCAACCTTTTAATTTCTTAAAGATGTTTTCTTAAAGACATTGAAGGTTGATGACGTTATAATGTTTTAAATAGCGTTGACTGTATGCTCATTTAGAATATTAATTTAAGATTTGTTTTATGAACAAAAGAGCTGAAAACAAAAACAAAAGAAATGTAGTAAGTAACCCAACTATAATTTTCACTATAATTTTCGAATTCTAACTTATTTATTTGTTCTAACACAGCTTTTGAAACAATTGACTTTTTGCTAACAAAATGCAGTTTGTAAAGCGTAGAAGATGGAAAACCAATTCCCATCTCCCAGAAAACTCTAAACAAAATTTTCCTTAAAAATGGTCGAAATAATAGTTATAGATATAAGTTTAGGTAATCTACTAAATGTGGTTTTGAGCAAAGTAACACTTTTAGACTACCCTTCTCTTTCAAAAGTTACCTAAATTAAATTCCTCTTAGGAAAATGTTTTCTATGGACATATACTTTCCCTTATATTTCCTTCGTTTTTAGAAGTAAGTGAATAGAAAAAGATCCACCCTAGTTGTAACATCTAGTGCTGATCTGTACGAGGTGTGGCTATTAAATAGCGAGACTGGTGCTGCTAAAAAAAACTATGCATGCGCCAAATCCTAACGACCGACAGCTGTGCAGCGTAAAGCCTTCTCTTTCGATTGCAGCGTCTCACATGTTTGTAGAGAAATCTGTCTGCCCGGAACCGTCGCTTGTGCAAGAGGTGTTAATTTCGTTTTGCTGAAAACATGATACTACACATGTAGTAGAGCAACGAATTGTCGTGAAATTTCACATGAAACTGGGTAAAACTGCTTCTGTAACTTATCTTTTATTAAAAGAAGTTTATGGCGATGAATGTTTATCACTTGTGCAAGTTTTTGAGTGATTCAAGCGTTTCCAAGATGGCCGAGTAGACGACGGAGATGATGACCGCCAAGGTCGCCCTTCAACGTCCAAAACGGATGAAAATATCGATTATCATTAATCAACATTACTACCGTGAGGTACTTGCTTAACTCCGTGAAAGAGTAAGGAAAAACGGCCCGATTTGTGGAAGAACAAGTCATTGGTTCTCCATCAAGACAAACGAGCCAGCTCACACTACATTGTCTGTCAAGACGTTTCTAGCCAAGTACAACATCCCAGTTTTAGGCCATTCGCCTTATTCGCCTGACCTGCATTATTGATTCGCATTAAAAGAAACACGATTTCAGACCTATGAAGCTGTGAAAGAAAAAGCGGCACATGTCATGCAGGAGCTCACAGAAAAAGACTTCCAGCACTGTTTCGAACAATGGTAAATTCGCATGGAGCGTTGTAGGGCTGGAGGAGGGGTGTACATTGAAGGTGATAATAACTAAATATGTTTAAAATTTAAAATAAAATGTTTTACAGTAATAGTCTCGTTATTTAATTGCCACACTTCGTACAGTTGTCTCCATAATCGGAAAACACCTCTTTTCTGGCCTAGCTAGCTCATATTTCCTTCGTTTCAAGAAGTGAGTAAATAGAAGTACACAGTTAAAAGAAAATCGTTAGTGCACTTTCAGGAATAGAAATCAATCTATTTTAGAATTTTCGGTAGATCCGATCAAGAGATTTTGACAGCTTCGTTTTTTATCTTTACGAAGCAGTGTGCTTTTCTGGTGGGACAAGTTTAAATTTAATGTTTATGTTTCATGAAATTTTTAGCTTTTGAAATATTTAGTATACTCATTCAGACAGACCGATTTCCACAAAACCTCTTCGATGAAAAGTCAAAATCTCAATACTTTCCCCTTCTTAGTTTAGAGAAAGTCAATTATTTTGTCAAGAGGAATCACTAATTGTTTGATTAAGTAGGCGGTTAATAAGAGTGCACTTACTTCCTGTTTATTACAAACAAGGTGCGGCAGGCGTGTGTTAACTAGAGGATAATAATTATTGAATTTTGGTTGGGTTTGTGTGTAAAGTTAGTGCAGGCCGGACAGCTGCTGTTGTCTTCTTCAACTTGTGCCACGACTCGCATCGTTTATCTCTAAAAATGTTTTTTTTTCCCTATCTGTTACTTGGTCTTGGGGCCACTCCCAGCGAGCAGATGTTCGCCTCCAGGTGTCTCATCCACTGATTAATAATAACAACAAAAATCTATGCGCGCACGTGTGATCGAATCTACAACTTTTTGTTATTATTATATTATACTATTACATTGGGCACTACAAAAAAAATCATAATTACGCAGATTACTCTATTAAATTTCTTTAAACTTACTTTTCTAGAATTCTGGAATTGACTCATTTTTCGAAAGCAACATTAATGTTTATTTATGATCGAGGTAATGTAAAGTGAAAAGATTTAAAAAAATAAAATCCTAGTTTTATCTTCAGATATTGCTACCTAATGAGAATAACAATGGATCTATAATTTAGGAATTCAGGTGATAAGGTGGCAGAATCAAAAGTAGCTGGGTAATATTAGCAATTATTCCATTATTTCTGTGACGTTTTTTAAGCATCCGGTGTATTGGATCCAGATTAAACACCAGGATTATGTGCAATCGAGTTTATTCTCTCATAACTCATAACTCGATTCTATAAATAATAAATATTTTTGACCCTATGTGAATAATAAATGCTAACAAATTAACAATTAATATGGTATTCACCACATTTTGTCTCTCTCCCCGGATCCAAAACCCAAAACCAGATACCAAATTAAACACTATTCTGAATACTAATAATGTCCTTAAAACACAAACCACATGATAGGTATTCCAATACTCTAAAATAGAAACACAAGTGCACTAATATCCTGTAGTCTTAATTTATTTTCCAACTTTGGTAATCGCAGACTCCTAGGAATAATTCACAATTAATTCTTATTGGGGATGAATTTTGGAGAAAGCATTCGTTAAAAGACTTAATTCATGGAAAAACTTGATAACCTGGACTGAGTCCAAACTCCAAAGGCCACAATTGGAGGATTCCAGACTGCTAATCCTAATACTTAATAAGCTTAAGTTATCCCTTCAGGAATTGAGGAGCAGCCAAGACCCTTCTCGCTCTAAAGGGAGCGTAGAAGTGACTGATACTACAACTTTGGCATGCGGCAATCACTTCCTCTGTCAAATTGGAGATGTCTGACTAGTCTTTTTCATGCCTAATACAATGCGTTTTTTTTGTGTGAATTTTTCCCTGTCACTTTTCCTATTACTCTAAGTTAATTGTGTGTTTTCCCTTGCAAGAATTGTGATTTTTCTTTATTTCTATGTCTATTCAATGTAATTTACACCAAAATACTGCCTCAACCATAACGTATTGCTTTCAGACAGTAGATGGTTACTTTATAAATACATATATATATATATATATATATAAAACTCTTTCCATTTTCCATTAGTTTTATAAAAACATTTTTCTCTTTCGAAATAGGAAATTCACTGAATTTTAAGACTTCTTAGTTTGCAGTTTTCACTTAAGGCACGTCAATAACTTAGTCTTTGGCTCCTGGAGCCTTCTCAGTACATTACAGGTCCCATGGGTCAGTGCTCTCTCTTTACAGAAAACCATTAATAACATTATCATCGCAGTATACACATCAGACATACCTGTACTACCCTCTACACTACTCTGTACATATGCAGACGACACAGCCATACTAGCCACAAGTACATATCCTTCATCAGCTTCATACAAGTTACAGACACATTTACATAAAATAGAATCCTGGGCAAAGAAGTGGCGGATTAAAATGAACCCACAGACATTTCTGGCATTCCAGCATGTCACATTTACTCTCCGGCGGGGCTCCTGTCCACCTGTCCTCTTCAACAGCAATCCTCTTCCTTGTACAGATCTGGTGCGATACCTTGGGCTCTTTATAGACAAACGACTCACGTGGAACCCACACACTAGACTTAAAAGACAAGCAATGACAAAACGTGCAAAACTGCTCTACAGACTTCTTGGACAACGCTCCAAATTACCCATTGAACTCAAACGCTTAATATACAGTACTAACCTCAAACCTATGTAGACTTACGGATTAGAGCTGTGGGGTTTAGCCAAACCTACAAGCATACGAACTGTACAAACATTTCAATCAAAACTCCTCCGCCAGATAGCTGACGCTCCTTTCTACGTGACTAACCTCACTCTTCACAACGACCTCAACATTCCCTTCATAGACCAACTCGCCAAGACTAAATCACTGGACACTCACTGAACTCAATCTCGAATTCTCTCATCAAGTTCATTTCCATTGAGCTTAAAACATTTTCCTGAATTTCTTAATGGTTGTTCCAATCTTTCTAGAAGATCAGTTGGTATTTTGTTTCTCTCTAAGAAAACTCCCTTCCTTGGAAGTAAGTAATTAAATATAAGTGACTAAAAAAGGTAAAAAAACATTCGAATTCCATCCCATCCAAAGTGTTGTAAAAGTTTGCCAAAATGGAGTTGCTTAATTAGTGGTTGCCAAAAAAGCTACTGATTAGGATGAAATTAGGTAGTTTTTCGGACACACAAATATGACAGATAAGATATTTATACAAGACTATAATAAGGGTAATGACAAAAGTGATTCCCACGTGGTATTATCAGGGCTTCTCTTATGTGCAAATATCAGTTCTGCATCCAACACATACCGCTACTGCATCGCTTTTTTAATGATTAATGAAGGTTATCGTGTACTATCTTCCCACAATTCTCTATTATATGCATACTGTTGTCGTTCTAGTCTACATTCAAATTTGGGGTTAATGAATACTTGAACAATCTGCATCCTGTGTGTGATTTCCGGTTACAGGAAACTAGAATTGCAACTTCCTCACTTGTTATTGTTGTGCGCTGTTGAAAGAACTGCTTTTTTTCCCCCCTTCTCCATTCTTCTAATTTATAGCACTCTCTTGCCATTTTTATGCTCTTTTAAGAATATTTCATTTTATAACACAATGTTAGTTGTTTTAGAAATTCTTCTGTTACCATTGTTTATAATTCAATTTCCATATGCGCAAGAAAATGTGCTATTCTTACAGTAATCTATCGTTCCCAATTAAGCCAAGACTAACAATGGATGGCCAACAAGAAGGATAGAAGTGGAGAATACATTGCCTCAGATCTCCTGTTCAAACCCACAATTCAAAACATTCCCTCTGTTCGTCTATTTATGCTACCATCTTCCTACATTACCTTCATTCATTTAAATCGTTATTCTTGTTTAGTATAAATATTGTGTGGTGTTATCCTGAATTTATTTTGTTATACTTTTATTAGTCCCGTTTACTTGAATCATTTCTCAATCTGATTCCTTTCTTACTCTAACCACAGTCACCAGTATCTCAAACCCAGAATTTATGCTAATAAATTGTCGCTCACAAAGTGAATAAACAAATTTTGCTAGAAAATTGTTCCAGAGTAATCTTTGAACATAAAATTAGTTTAAAACACAGTCGTATTCATATATGCGGCAATATTACTTGCAAACAGTCTATGTAATGACCAGTAATGAGGTACATTTACACCTAAATCTTGTTACTCTAAATTCTCAGTCATTTCCTTTATTTTGAATCATTTAATAGAATCGTGATTTTGTAAAAAAAAAAAAAAAAAAAAAAGAAACGTCAAAATACGTTACGGCTGAAGGAGAAAGTATATCGAATCATTCAGTGGAGAGGAACGATCTCTTTTTATTCAAATGGATGGAAGTGGACATCACAGAAGATGGCTCTGGTCAATGGCCTCTCTGGAGAATTTCGCTACTCTATATCGCATTTCTGATGAACAGGTTCAGGCTGCTGAAATTTAAAAGAGTTGAGCCTGCTCTAATAGTCCAGGCTGATGGATACAACTAGTAACCTCTTTTATTTTCACTTTCAAATGTGCCAAAATGTTTTAGAGCTTTGAATAAACTATCTTCTTGAAAGACACTCTTTTTTACCGAAGTATCTGCAGATTTTCTACCGGAATCGTTAGTCATGAGGATTATACACAGAAGTATTCTTTTAAAACTGTACGATGTGTTTATTCGATTTTGTGTCAAGCTGATGAATAAGAGTTGCCGAAGTTGTATTTTCCCGTTGAAGCGTTTCGATCAAAACTTCATAGAGTTTATTATCACCTAAAACACCTAAATTTACAACTTTTAAATTATAGTGTAAAAACAAAATGAAAACTAATCTATTCAATTTAGGAAATGGGAATTGTGTTGTAAACAAAAGAATACATACTACATTGAAGTCTGGAGCTGAAATTGTAAATTTAGTAATGGAGATTTTCTTTGTGTGAATCATGATAACCTCTTAAAGAGACTGATTGTAATGAGTAAGCTCCTATCCAAGCAACATTACATTTAATTGGTACTTACAGGTAGTTGAATGCTTAAAAGAAATTAATTTAGAAGATTTGGGCTCATTAGAATGCTTGCATTACAACCTAATATTTCTATAATTTTAGAAGGGTACTGGGAATATTTATAAGAATAAATGAAGAAACAATTGATGAAGTGGAGGAGTTTATTTACTTAGGACAGTTAATAGATAAAGAGGATAAGTATGAAAAAGAAATAGCAAGAAGAGTGGGAATCAGCTGGGGAATATATAATAAATATAGAAAACTGTTCAGGTCAAATGTGAATATAGAAGCTAAAAAGAAACTATGGAACAGTGTGGTGAGGCCTACTTTGGTATAAGCTAGTGAAACTTGGAGCCTGTCAAGAAAAGACATGAACAAACTGAGGAGAACTGTCAGAAGCATGGAGAGAAGTATGCTAAAAATTACTAGAAAAGAGAGGAAAAGTAATAGGTGGATCAGAAATCAGACTGGGATGGTGGATATAGTGAGGGTGATATCGGAGAGGAAATGGCACTGGGCTGGTCATACTGTACGGTCGGAGGATGGTAGATGGACTAAGAAAATTTTGAAGTGGTACCCCAGAGAAGAGAAAAGAAAACGTGGGAGACCAAAAATCAGTTGGGACCAGGAGATGATGAAATGCTGTGGTGGTGTTACTTGGAGAAGAGTGGCCCTCGAAAGATCTGATTGGAGAAGAATGTGCCAAGTGTATGCAGAGGCATGGCTACCACCAGAATGATCGCCTAAATAATTTATTAATTAATGTCGTACAATAGTATCCAAAAAGAAGAAAAATAAATTAGTTAATTGTGTTTAAAGAGAGAGCTATTTCAGTAAGAATGTTATTATTTATTTTATTGTTTCTATTTTCAATTGGTTTTTTGCTGTTTAGTTTTTTTTTTAAAAAAAAAGAAAAATACGGTAATTTTTTGTGTAAATTTTAGAATGATAATATTAAAAACAAAATTAAAAATGTGTGAAATTCGATTAAATAAGAAAAAATAAATAAATTATAAAAAAAAAAATGTAAAATCTGTCTTAAAGTCAAACAACTTCACCACCCATGGTGGCCACAGCTTCGGCTGACTTAAATATTATGTATGTATATGTATAAATTTTAATAAATGGCGAACATGGTCGCAGGTTGAAAATCTTAACAAATATCTGTAAATGAATCATACTGAGCAATGCGGCAGTTAACAGTATGAGTACTTATAACCTTACAACAAGATGGTAAACAAAGATGGAGTTGTAACAGAGAAGAAAAGAGACTAAAAACACTCCAAAGAACTGTATAGAAAGCTGTGCTTCAGGATGGGACGAAACTTTAACTTTAACCGGGAATATTTGCATTTACTGATTTAAATAAAGTAAATCAAAGTATATTTAATATATTTGGGAATCCTCAAAATTCATTACAAAATGTTGGTCAACAATATATAAATTCATTTCTTTTCAAGTTATTAGAATTTTTTTCTGAAATAAGATTGGGTGGCCCTTATGTTATTAAATTTAAAATAAATAAAGTCATGTATGTATATAATCAAACCCAAAGATTATTGTTTAATGTGTAATCAGAATGAGCCGAAAACATTAATTCACCTGTTTATCAGCTGCCCAGTCTATGAACGTTTCAGAATCCCACTCTATATATGTAAATAAATATAACAATCCTAAAGAAGAACTTTGTAAATTAATTAATAATTTTGAAGAGAAACATATGTACGCAATTTTTAATTATTTAAAAAAAGTTTTAAAACTAAGATAAAGTGAACATGAACTCCTTTGTAACAGGTACATTGTATCTCTATACAAATAAAGTTTGATTTGATAATGGAGATTTTTTACTATAAATATTCTGTAGGCCGTGGATTGTTTGATGTATCCAATTAATGCCAGCCATTTAGATCAATTTCAACAGCTGAATCACCTAACTTACTGTTTAGGGTATATTTTAGAGTATTTACTCCAATATTTCTTTTTTATTTACTTACTTCCGAAATCCTCTCACAAGAATATTTCTGTTGAATTTTCATTTGGAAAATTTGGCGCCACAATATTTCCACTTAGAGAAAATGTACATGTCGGGAACGTCTGTCCAAATTAAAGTGAGTTAAGAATAAGGCGTTGTTATTTATTGACTCATACCTGTTAACTACAAAAAAGCTTCCATTGAATAACCTGGGTGTCCCCTTAGTTTCCATGAAGAATGGGTATTATATTACGGAAGGGTGACCTTTCAAAAAAAGGGCCTCCAGGATTTTATTATTGTTGTACAAGGGACAAACTCGATGAGCGGTGGGTCTGTTAACCCAACAACATTTTACCCACTTCTTTTTGTATTTTATTTTATTTCCCCAAGGAAAGATTCACATTTTAAATTTATTAACAAACAAACAAAAAATCTATTATTTTTTGCACTAATTTTGGAAAACCGGAAGAAAGAAAATGTAATATTTTATAAATAAAGCAGAGAAAAAAACTACAGAGTCAGTGTGTAATATTTATTTTTAATTTCATTATTTAGTAAATCATAAATTTCTGTTCGAAATTAATCCATTAAACTCTTCCATTTTGCATTGCT
The DNA here is from genome assembly GCF_049639745.1 of Rhodnius prolixus. Taxonomy (NCBI): domain Eukaryota; kingdom Metazoa; phylum Arthropoda; class Insecta; order Hemiptera; family Reduviidae; genus Rhodnius; species Rhodnius prolixus. The sequence goes on from NW_027411592.1 coordinate 24,049,760, forward strand.
CGTTATATTGGAACTGCGAACATGGTCGCAGGTTGAAAATCTTAACAAATATCTGTAAATGAATCATACTGAGCAATGCGGCAGTTAACAGTATGAGTACTTATAACCTTACAACAAGATGGTAAACAAAGATGGAGTTGTAACAGAGAAGAAAAGAGACTAAAAACACTCCAAAGAACTGTATAGAAAGCTGTGCTTCAGGATGGGACGAAATAGAAAAATAATAAATAAAGGACACACCAAGAGACAAAGATGGAGAATGTTGTGTCTAACACCTGCCTTCGTCCTTCCTCTCTACTCCCCTCCACCCAGAACAGGCTCCCCACTCATCAGATCTCCTTCTACCTGCTGGAACTGGGGAACACTAACGCACAAACATTCTGTTTGTATGTAAGTGCTATTGTGTACAGTTCTGTGTGCAGCTCCTCTCTAACGTATCCACTAGGCTGGGCTTCGAGCCGGCTTTTATTTTTTAAATTTTTGGTTTTTATGAATTGATACTCGCGAGAACATAAGCGAAACAAAATGTTCGTTAAGTTGATACGTTCGTTTAGTTTTCGTGGCGAATCCCAAATGAGGAATCACAGTGAAATTAGGACACGCAAAGATTGGAGAAGACGGTCTTTCAATAATGAGGTTGGTCTTATTTTTATTGATTTTCACCTTTTGTGTCATTTTAAAACCAGCTTTTATTATTACTGGTTCTTTTTATCGATCGCATAATATTTTGATGATCTTGAGGAATATTTTTGAGAAACGTAGGTAAAATAAAAAACTTCTGTTTTACATGAGTTCTAAACAGTTGTCTTTGGTTATAACCTTATTTCATGTGGACTTCTCTAGTTATCAAATCGGGTTCAAAAATAAACAACTTAAGTAGGAAATCATAAGTTTTAAGCATCATAAAAGAAATATAGTTTAAAACTTTGATTAATTCTATTTATTATTTTTATTTAATTTGTTGATTAACAATCAATCCAAAAGAGATTTTCTATCTCCAACATTGGCAGCAGTGCAAAATTACAAACACAAAACAAATAAATTAGTTAGCGACCAACAAATTTTGTTCAGGACTGTTGTTTTTTACTGGTTTGATTTTTTTTGTGGATAAGATTATTCAAAATGGATTTTTTGACAACAAAATTTGGTGATTTTATTTAGAATAATTTATCATTTTTAACAATTTGAGTTATATGTATATTATATATTCTATGAAATATGCGATCTGAGGAGAGAAAGGAATTTACTGTAATATAAAATTGTCAACGTCCAGTTAAGAAAATCTGGTCTTTATTGCTTGCTGCAAGGAATACCGTTCACCAACAGGTAACAATTTTTCTTTCTACTGAAGAAGCCGTTATAACCACGATCACACGGGACTACTTGTTAATTTCTATGGTTTCAGTTCTATTATATGGAAAAGACTTTTGTTGATTAAGCATTGCAAGAAGTAGCCTCATTATTAAATTTAATAATCATTCTTCCCACTTCTTCGAATTGTAAAACAGATTTGTGCGTAGAATCTAAACTTGATAATTCTATTTAGAACATTTATAAAACTCGGTTTCATTATTCTGAACTGTCATAATATTGATAACAAGAGATAATGTCAGTACGGTCATATAATAAATCATAATAATGAGATATAGTTGTTACATTTTTTTTTTCGTTAAATAAAAATACTTAAATCATTTTTCAACACTGAATACTGACTTTATTGCTGTTTAAAGGAATTTAATTATAATAAATGAATCCATAATTATTAATAAATAAGTGTACGATGGTGTTTTTGTAGTAACAAAAACAATATCATCAAATAATATTTGCCTCGTTCCCATTTATGTTTATAAACAAACATCAGCCTTGAACAGTTTTCTGTTGTTAAGAAATGTTTTTTGGTTATTATTATTATTTACTTAAAATTTAAAAAAAAAAAATTACTTTTATGGAACTAGTAGTTTTTTTATGGAATTCTATCTCCTAGTTTGTACTGTTTACAATTATTTGGAATGGTACAAGGTTTGTAACCAAAATTAAGGACTGAATTGGAATGTTTAAAATGAGCTTATATCCTGTTCAGAAATTTCTCAATTTTTCTTAAAAAGTCATTTTGGAAACTTTATACGTATATAGCAAATTAAACAAATTTGTTTGAGTGCATTAGCGATCCTTCTATTTGTTCAATGAAGCGATGCGTTAAAAACTCGCAGTTAAATTTTGAAACTCTTTTAATAAGAAAACAATTTAAAAAAAAAAAAATACTGTATTTGGGATAGAGCAAGATGGGCGCCGGTACAAGACCTCTCAACCCACAACATGTGGCTTGAAACCAGAAAGTATTTGTTGGGAATCTTGAGGACAATTCTCTCGCAAGTAGAAAATGAATTTTCTGGTATAAGTCACATTTAGTAAGTAATAATGAGAAAATCTACAACATTAGCTATAGACTTAAAATTAATCCACCTACCTGGAAGGTTATACAATGAACCGTTATTAACTTTAGAAATGTTAAGTAAATACATCTAAAAACTTTTTGAAATTCTATGGTAGAACAAAATCGGATTATTTTTAAGGTAAAATTACGGACTGTTATGGTATTTTGAGATCTATTTTTAGATAATCTTAAAGTTTAATTTACTTTAACACCTTCAGCACTTTGTAATATTTTTCCAGAAATGTTTAACAAGGTTCTTTAACTCTTTGGGGCTAGGTGGGTTAAAAACTGTCCCACCTTTTGCTTAGCTTTTGATGCTTGGTGGGATATATTTTAACCCACCTCGAAAAGTTGAAGTTATTCATACATACAGGTTAATATGTTATTTAAAGTTTTTCATTCAGTTGGCAGTGCTATGCACCAATGGTAAATGCGAAAATAAGTGAAATAATTTTTATATTTATTATAAACTTGATCGATAGCAAAAAATGGTGGCACCGCATACTGTTCTATTATTTAGATGCAGCTGTTGTTAATTCATATATTGTTTATAAAGAATTGGGTCAAAACATGGAACTTAAACATTTCAAGGAACAGTGCGCTGAAGGACAGCGCTGTACTGTCTGCAAAGTTCCGCTTTGTTTTGGTAAAAAGTTGTGTTTGAATGAACATATCATATAAAGCATTAGTTGCATAGTGGTATTATACAATACCAGTGTCCCGCACTAAAAAAGGACTATTGAAATAATATTAATTTTGTCTTTTCTTTTTTCCTTATTTTGAGAGGGATGATTACATATGTCAGATAATGGAAATGAATGTTTATTTCCATTTTTTTTATAATAAAAGAAATTCTGTACAACTAGGGCTTTTATTTTCTTTAAAATCGTGCGCCTCAAAGAGTTAAGAGGGTTATAGAATCAGATTCCTCAAAAAAGTGGTAATAATGTTTGTAAAGGGAAGAAATTAGTTCAATGGTTAACGAATACTGGATTCCAACGCGAAGATCATGGGTACGAATCCAGCAGCTGGCCCTTAGATTTTCTCTTTTTAGAAGCATCCTACAACTCACTGTTCGGTAATGGACTGTGTTGTCTGCACTGAAAAAAGTTTCGAGCTCCTTCAACCTCAGTTATTGAAGCGGTTTAAATCTCTCTCAGACCCCCTGGATATCTGACTCTAAGTGTGATGATTGAGTTTGCCAGGGTAAATTTTAGTAATATTGTATTAATTGGACGCATTGGATCCTCCATCCTGTAGCAAAATTACAGGATTAGCTTAATACCAACTGTTTTTCTTTGCTCTTCGAAAAATTAATCATTCTAGCATTGTTTTCATTGCGAGCATGAACAATGACTAATTACTTGAAGCAAACTGAAACGAAACTGTTCTTACATTTTTCTTTGATATTAAAACAGATTTGTTAACACAAGTACTTGTAAATGAACTGAATTTTTCCTCAGTATCGTCTGTTATAAATGTTTTTATAAACTTCTTTCATATATACAAAGAAAATTAATCCATAACACTGAAGCTGGTGGAGTAAAGGCTGTTCTTGAAATTCTCCAAACAGCCTTAATCTTTCTCCGAATGCTGGAAAAATAAAAGTAATCGAAATTTTTAAGAAAACTCAATAGGCCTTTACGTGATCATTAACAGACCTAGGTGCTGGCACTTTTTGTAAAAGTTTCCTTGTTTAATGGGCTTTCTAACGGTGTATCATTTTCCAGGATTCATTTTATCTTCGTACGAGAAATTACCGTTTGTTTTACAAGAAAACGTGCTCACGAGCACTCAACAGTGTTAGTTTATCAAGTTGTTTAATTCATTGAAAACTCTTTAAGAAGGACCAACAGTCAATTTTAAAGTAGATTGTGTTAAAATAAGGCAGTCAAAGGTTACAAATTGCACTTAAAAAAAAAAAATAAATAAAAATAAATTATCGCAACTAAATCAAAATTCAAAGCAAATCCCCCCAAAATCTTCCGATTTAAGCTTTGAATATGACATCTTCATACAATTTCAGCACTGATGAAATTAGTAGTTTAATCTTGCTAAATTATGATTTAGAAGGGGACCAATTAGATGCTATTTTTATCTACAACCTCTATAACTCCGCATTTTAATTTGTCCTGAATTAGCATTATTCCTAAACCTCTCTTTTCAATACTTATTTCACAGAAACTGCCTTTTCCGAAATGAAATAGACAACATATTCATTTTCTCTTTGCATTTTCCACAAAAAGCTAGAGATTAAGAACACTCTTATACCAAACAGTGATATAAAAGAGTTTTTTGTTTTTATTTGATAGTTACTTTTATTTATAACTACAACAGCGTTATCAATTCTACCTCGTTCCTCTGTAAATACCACTTTACGGCATTATACAATTCAGTTTTAGGTGTAAGTAGTCGCTTGTAACGGTCGTAAAAAAAAATGAAATGACATGTTATTAAAACGTATTTACTATTTTGCCTACATAAAACTCTCGTGTGAATTACATAGCTACGATAAAACTAGTGTTATGTCGTGCAAGGAATATTTAGCGAGTTGTGTTAGGTAATTTGTTTTCATAACGGAGACATTGCTTGTTAAAAAGATCCCACTTAACTCATCCTTCTACCGCATGAAATTAGGAAATATTTACATCAACAATTTTTGCTCAATTTTTCAAACAACCCATGTTTATTAACCTAAATGGGATCAAAAAGTTTATAAAATTTAAAAAGAAATAACACTAAATTCAAACAGAATTGAGAGCAGTAAATTTTAAACTTTATTTTAATTGAAAACTTGGTAGTTATTTGTTTATGTTTTTTTTCGAAATAATTGTGTCTTACGAGTTTCTAGACCCCTTCTGTTTGCACCTTTAAAACGTCATCTATGATTATTGTTAAGGCAAAATTCTTCAGTAAAAACTCTTGAACAAAGTTGGTCAGTTATAAAATTATTTATTTTATTTTTTTTTTTACATTTGATCGAATATAAAAATCATTTTATAAAAAAAAAATGGTTGAATGAAACAGATAGTAACAGTGACCCATTTTCTCAGTTGGTTGGGTGGCAAGGCCATCGGCCATCTAACAGTTAGTGTTGCCTGCATTCGCTAGATAGTGCTGGTGTTTGTAAAAGTAGTACAGTGGAACCTCGCATAACGAGCACCTCGCTTAACGAGTAATTCGCATAACGAGTAAAACAAATTGATTCTTATAGCGAGCGATGTTTCGCATAACGATAGTTTTCTAATGACATTTCGCTGACTGCGCAGTTTTCGCTGACTCATCGAAAACTACGCATTCTTCGATTAGTCATTCCTGTTTACGCATATGCGTTTCATATTCTCCACGTATCTAATGCACTGATACAGTCGAAACCGAACTTCACCGAATGAGTGGTGTATAGGGAAAGTCCATATAGTGACATTTGTGTTTAAATATTGTAACGAAGTTGACCTGGGCAGAGAAGAAAGGCTTAGATTGTTCTAGGGGTTGAACGATCAAAGTCAGTAACCGGCCGCCACTGCATAAACAAAAGGGCGGTATCTATCTGTGGCAGAGAAGAAAGGCCTAGGTTGTTCTAGGGGTTAAGCGACCAAAGTCGGTAACAGGCCGCCATTGTGTGAACAAAAGGGCGGTATCTATCTGTGGCAGAGAAGAAAGGCCTAGATTGTTCTAGGCGTTGAACGATCAAAGTCGGTAACAGGCCGCCACTGTGTGAACAAAAGGGCGGTATCTATCTGTGGCAGAGAAGAAAGGCCTAAATTGTTCTAGGGGTTGAACGATCAAAGTCAGTAACAGGCCGCCACTGCATAAACAAAAGGGCGGTATCTATCTGTGGCAGAGAAGAAAGGCCTAGATTGTTCAAGGAGTTAGTGACCTGTGTAAAAGTCAGCTAAGAGAAAGGCCTCTGTTGGGGTGGTGGCATAATGTGTTTTCCCAGCCAGTGATTGACAGGTAGGAGTGAGACAGACAATTGGAGGAGGCGGCCACAGCTGAGGTAGTGGCAGTATGCGTTTTTCAACCAATGAGCGACAGGTGGTAGCAAGACAAACGGAGTTGGAGTGGGACAGAGAATTGGAGGAGGCGGCCCCAGTTTGGGGTGGTGGCAGCATGTGTTTTCCTCAGCCAGTAAGCGGCCGGTGGGCGTGACCAGACGGAGTGGGGCAGTCGCAGTTAAAAGGGGCAGACACAGCTGGAGAAGTCAGTTTTTAGTGAGTTTTTAGTAGAGTTTTTAGTGAGTTTTTAGTCTTTGAGAGACGGTTTGGAAGTGATAGTTCGCGAGAGAGTCAGTGTTACTGAGTGCTTCAGAAAAAACTTTACAAAATTATTGTGTTTATTTTGTTATCTCTCTAACAAAATGGCTTCGAAAAGAATTAAAATAACGTTAGAATTGAAACGTAAAATCATTGAGAAACGAGAAAATGGTGTAAATGTGGCTGATCTAGCACGCACCTACAATCGATCAACATCAACGATTTGCACTATTCTCAAGAATAAAGACAAAATCAAACAGATAGATGCATCAAAGGGCGTTACAAGAATGTCTACGCAGCGGTTACGTATCCTTGATGATTTGGAAAGATTACTTCTCATTTGGATAAATGAAAAACAATTGCAAGGCGACACTATAACCGAACAAATAATCTGTCAGAAGGCAAAACTAATTTTCACTGATCTCCGTACGAAAACTCCAGGATCGTCAACAGACGAAAAAGAATTTAAAGCAAGCCGTGGGTGGTTTGAAAAATTCAAAAAAAGAACCGGCATTCACAGCGTTATGAGGCACGGTGAAGCAGCAAGTTCCGATAAGAAGGCAGCTGAGAACTACGTCAGCGACTTCAAAAAACTTTTGATTTCCGAGGGTTACTTGCCACAACAAATTTTTAACTGTGACGAGACAGGTCTCTTTTGGAAGAAAATGCCCAAGCGAACCTACATAACAGAAGAAGAAAAAGCATTACCCGGCCACAAGCCCATGAAAGATCGCCTCATGTTGCTGTTTTGTGCTAATGCAAGCGGTGACTTGAAAATTAAACCATTGCTGGTGTATCATTCGGAAACTCCACGAGCCTTTAAGAAATGCAACATCCACAAGAACAAACTAAATGTAATGTGGAAAGCCAATAACAAGGCTTGGGTGACACGTGACATTTTTGTTGAATGGATAAATGAAGTGTTTGGCCCTTCTGTGAAAAAATATTTATTGGAGATGAATCTGCCGCTCCATGCGTTGCTTGTACTGGACAATGCTCCCGCTCATCCTCCAAGTCTACAAAATGATCTTCTTGACGAATTTCAATTTATCAAAATTCAATATCTGCCTCCTAATACTACACCGTTACTTCAGCCTATGGATCAACAAGTAATTTCCAACTTTAAGAAACTGTACACTAAAGGTCTCTTCGAACATTGTTTTGAGGTGACTGAAGAGACAAACCTTACTTTGCGTGAATTTTGGAAATACCACTTCCATATTGTTACATCCCTCAAGATAATCGACAAGGCGTGGGACGGGGTTACCAAAAAAAACTCTAATTTCTGCATGGAAGAAGCTCTGGCCTGAAATCCTCGTCGAATCTGGTTTTGAGGCGATTGAATCCGAACCTGTGGAATCTCTAGATAATGAAATTGTGTCTTTGGCCACGGATATGGGATTGACAGTTGATAAAGATGATATTGATGAGCTTGTAGCAGATCATAGTCAAGAGCTATCCACAGAGGAACTTGTTGAGTTGCAACACATTTCACAACAAGAATTGGTGGAAGAGAATTTATTAGACAAAGAGGAGAAAATATCAGAGGAACAACAATCTTCCAGCGCAATAAGAGAAATGTTGAAAGCATGGGAAACTGTTGCAACACACGTAGAAAACTATCACCCGAATAAGGCTGTGGCTATGCGATCTATAAATTTATTTAATGATAATGCTGTGTCACATTTTGAAGCGACGGCAGAAACAAGGAACATTGGACAAATTTATAATTAAAAAGGATTAATTATGAATGTACATATTTATCTCAATTAATATATGTAATTTATATTATATTACATCATATGTACATATGTATATATTTTTTTTTGCATGGAACCAATTATCCCCTTTTATTTTAATTTAAATGAAAAAAATTGTTTCGCTTAACGAGTATTTCGCTTAACGAGTAAGGTTCTGGAACGAATTATGCTCGTTAAGCGAGGTTCGACTGTACTTTGTATTTAAAGCTACTTGTCGAATTTTTTACGTTTGAAGCAAACTGACTCAGTTCCCCAGGGAAGCTCAAGCGATTGATGTAACAGAATTTTATTTTTACTTACTATATACGAGGGTCATTCAATAAGTAACGAGACAAATTATTATTGCTCAAAAACGGTTTATTGAATCAGTACAAAACTTTGGTTACTTTTCAACATAGTCCTCATCTTTCTGCTAATTTGTAAATGCCCTTGGCATAAAATTCTTTGGGTTGATCTCGAAGCCACTTTTGCACCTGATTTTTTACCTCTTCATTGGATCGAAAATGTAACCCTCGTAGACCATCTTTAAGGGGTCCAAACAGATGGAAGTCTGATGGGGCGAGGTCGGGGCTGTAGGGGGGGATGTGGAAGGATCTCCCATCCCAGTTTCTGAAGTTTTTCTTTCGTCAGCTGTGCCGTATGTGGACGGGCGTTGTCATGAAGCAAAATCACGCCTTCAGTCAAGAGCCCACGTCGTTTCGTTCGAATTGCAGGTCTTATCTTGTTTTTCAGCATGTCACTGTAGTACTGGCTGTTGATTGTTCTTTGGCCTTCAAGAAAATCACAATAAATTGGCCCCTGAAAATCTTAGAATACTGTAAGCATGACTTTACCGGCAGATGGCTGGGTCCTGAATTTTTTCCGAATGGGAGAAGTCGTATGCTTCCACACAAGGCTCTGTCATTTTGACTCTGGCTCATAGTGGTGGATCCATGTTTCATCACACGTTACAATTCTTTTGATAAAACCTTCTCCTTCAGTCGAATATCGATTTTTCAACTGTTGACTGATTTGAAGCCGTGTTTCTTTGTGAGCGCCCGTGAGTTGTCTGGGCACCCATCTCGCACAGGTTTTCTTGTACTGCAGCTTGTTGTGAATAATGTTATGGATAGTTCCAACACTCGCGTTTACTTTTTCACTTATCAGTTCAACGGTGATACGCCTATTGTCCCGAATTAACGCGTCAATCCGAGATTCGAGAGAGGAAGTCCCAACTTCGATCGGTTGTCCACTGCGTTGCTCGTCAGAAACTTTTGTACGGCCACTTTGAAACTGTTCTACCCATTTGTAAACGTTCGAACGATTCAAACAATTGTCTCCGTACACTTTTAACATCCTTTTGTGGATTTTACTACCTTTCTCACCTTCCGCGACTAAAAATCTGATCACGGCATGTTGTTCTTCCACGGTGCAATTCTCGAGCGGACTCGCCATCGTTAACTGAGTAAATTTGAGGTTATGTTTACAAAATATAATTGAACAGCTGATCAGATGTCATCGCAAGGTTGCCAACTTTATGTCCTGAAAGTTTCATACGGATCAATTTAGCTGTTTTTGAGCAGTAGTAATTTGTCTCGTTACTTATTGAATGACCCTCGTATTAGTTTAGGAAAGAGGAATTACAAATTGGTCTGCGCGAGTGAGTTATTCGTTCATCTATGAACATGAATCAAAAACGATTTACATTACATTTATTTCAAGCTAATTACAATAATTGCTTTTGTCCAGTTCAATAACATCGACGAGAAACATTTGCGTAGGGAAATTAATATATTTTGGGTTCCTTTCCATATCCGGAGATCCTCCGTCCGTATCCTCTGAAGCGCCGTTTCAGTGTCCCTCCTCCCACAAATATTAATAAGATTTAATTACGTAATTCATGTACCAAAAATCGAAAAACTTTACACTTTACTGAAGGGATTTTTCAATTTTCTCTAAAATCGGTTCATTCTCTAAAATGTTGGTTCACATCTCAAGCAACTAGATCTACAACTTTTATATGAATAAATGGGTTTTGTAAGTATACATTATGGAACTGAAAATTGGTAGCATTGGGGAGGACATTCCTTTTAAGTGACACTTCATTATAATATATGATCTTAAAAACTGCAAAATAGGATTATGAATCATTGAATATGTTTTAAAATTCCACATTTTAATAAAATGTATAGGTTAGAACTGTTGTTTTTACTGTAAGAGAGAAGTTTTCTTTCGCTATTTCTATTTTCCAATATCACCAAGAGACTCCATTATGTCAATGAAGAGTCTGTTATATCTGCAATTATTCAATAATTTCCTAGAGTCAGCGCATAAACACTTTTGCCAGTACCGCTTGCAGATGTACTAATATTTTATTGTGAAGCTCTGTCAAGGACATATATGACCTTGCATTTAGTTGAATACAAAAATTCAATTTTTAGAAGTTTATATGTAAGATATATGCTAGTATCTCAAGAACATACTGGCACCCTCATGTAACAATCTCCAAAAAGATTGGATAATGTTTTATCGTATTAATTATGGGAAACTTTGTATTTTATATTTTATGTACGCTTTTAATGTTCCACCTTGTGTCTGAGATAGAAAAGACTGAAGATATTATAGTTTTGGATTTTATTCATTGGATCTTACTTTGTAAGATGAAATATTCGGTGGGTTCAGCTTTCTATATTGAGTTTGCGTTGTAAAGTAAGAGTACCTTTAACAAAGTTTGTTGTTGTTTTATTCGTTTCAGGTACCTTCATCATTTTTAACCGAACTTCAATCCATTGACCTATAATCAGGCCACACTTACCTGTCCATCTCTCGATTCTAGGCTACAGATAGTATGGTCCCAAAGTACAACTTTGATAGAAATTTCTTTCATACAGATAGATCAGATGAATGGATCACCAATACTGAGTGATTCCTTCTGGTGTACTGGTGCCTTGGAAGGGCCTAAAACTTGCATCCATTGTCGCATTCCAAAAATCCATATCTGAATGAGTCTAGGTACTCATATTTACATCAAATCGTTTAAGAAGAGTATGTGGTCATTACGTATTGTACTAAGGAGATGATAAAATGATAACCGTAAGAATACTTATCTTTTCTGACAAATAGGAGGTAATCAAAGCCAAAAAGCGCCTACTTGGTCATTTCTAAGCTGTGTTCAGTACAGAGGTCGAAATCTCTTCCAAGCCTTGGTACGGGAAAAATCTGAAGCAAGTTGGTGTGAAACCGTTGGGTCAGAGACAGGCGAAGAAGTTCGTTCGAGGTACCTGGCCAAAGTTAGTGTCGTATCTACCAGGGCAAAGTCGAGGAACTCTTTGAGTCTTTGTGGACATGCGGATTGGACATTGTAAACTCAGAATGCTGTTGGGTATGCTACGTCTAGTCGATAGCGGACATTGTAGGTTTTACTTGAATGGGGAAGAAATTGCTACACGTTCTTTACCATTTCGTAATGGCTTAACGAAATCGTTGAGCTTTGCGGATCTCAGGTCTCTCAGATGGTTTGCACATGTGCTCTGAACTATTAGTTACAATAGATCCCCACGGGTCGCAGTGACTGTGGCCCGCTGGACTTTTTCCTCAACTCTATCGTTTCTAACTGAATGTTCAATTTCGAAATTGTATCCTATTTTCATAACCTTTTTTACAAAAATACAATAAAAATAACGAAAATAGAATTTGATTACTAATTTTAAACGCAGGTTATGCAATCCCTTATGACCTACATGTCTAGCGGAGAGTATCGCTGATTTGTAACCTTCTCTACACTGTAGTTAACTTCAGCATGGTTCATAAGATCTATACAGACGCACTGGACCATTTACAATTATATTTTATCTTTTTATAGATTTTTGAATCTCTTCCTATATAACAGATGTTTCTTGTTGAACAATTTTGTTTGAAAAGTTTTCAGGAAACTAAAACTTCAAACAGTCAATGAATGGGGCTTTATCTTGAAAACCATACATTGAACATCGTGTAGTTCTTAAGATGTAGTTACTGACAGACTGTAGAACATTAGTCACGCTTCTGTCAAGAATTCCCATGTCCCTTGAGTGCTGTAATGAAATGGTCTTGTCTTATATGATAAATGGTTTTATCTGAATAAAATGATAAAATCGTGAAGTAATCTATTTTCTAAAATTATTTAGGAAAAACATCTGTAATAAGACAAATCTTATGGGAAGGGATGATTACCTTGGTTTTTTCAACGCGGATATCTCGGATTCGAATCCAGCTGCTGGCCCTTAGATTTTCTCTACCTAAGAAATAGCTCACTGTGTGGTGTTAGACAATGTAATCTGTTTAACGAGAGAAAGAAAACTGTCAGGATTTACTGTGTTGTCATTACAGACAGACAACCTGTACGGAGGTCGGCAGGTCACTGAAAATGGCTACGGGCAATGACTTCCAGTTATTGACGCGCCTTTAATTAAAAAATAATTATTATTTTTAATGTCAGTCAGTCGGAACTACCAGTTTTTAAACGCCACTAATCACGAAAACAAATCCTTATCAATGTCCATTTGTACATTAATCTAGAATATATAACCACATTGTTAGAAACTGCTACAGAAATAACATTTTTACGCTCGGTTGAATTGTATAGAGTATTCACCTAATTAATCTGAGAATTGTTTATAAAATAATTACAATTAGATCGCAGAATCCCTAATTATACAATCGTTTTTCTACACGAACGATCTTTTGTTTTCTGTAATATAGACTTTTGATCTGTCCGAACAGAAATGTGAATGCAGGAATTTAGATAGGAAAGTTTCCACAATCTGTACGCGATTCTGTTTAATTTGTTTAACATTCTCAGCATATTTACACTTTTACCTTTACTAACCCTAATTTTAGTGTTCACAGATTACTGACTGGTTTGAAGTTTAAGGTTGCAGTTTCTTTTACATCATTTGCGTAGAAATTATTGTTGTACTTGCGAATGAAGTGAATGACAGTACCATTCTTCATGCATTCCTCTGTATCGTTTCTTTTAAACAAGTGTCACCTTCCAATAAGTGTATCATTACAAATTTTCCTTAGATGTTCCTTTTTTGTAAAATTGTTCCTCTGGATGAGCTCTTCATTCTCACAGTTCACTAAGTCAGAACTTGAATCTCTTTACTCTTTTTACTCTCAGTGACAATCAAGTTGTGGCAATAAGTAAACCCTAGTAAACCATAGGTTGTTCACTGCAAGTCATAGTTCTTTATTCTGAAAAGACTATAATCTATGTGTTGCTATAAACTGGTCAGGCTTTTGGTAAATAAGTTGCAAGAATGTCTTACAGAGCAGAAGGGTGCAGTTGGCTTTGTGTTTTTAACTTTCTTCGAGTTCAGTGTTGAGATGCAGTCTCCAGGTTAAGGATTGCATTAATGGGTACGACGAGGTAGCGCTTTTGTTTTAAAATGAATCAACAATAGATTTCATTTCTTTGACACAATATCTACAGACAGTTGTTAATAACGTTCTTGTTGGAAACTGGATCATCTAAATCAGTAGGTATTGTTGTTATTCCTGAGCAGTAGCTGTTAAAAATGAATTAGTGGTTTTATAATTTTCACCTGGGGAAGTCCGACTAGAATCTTTCGTCTTGTACTGTACATATTTTAAGACTGGATGCGTTCTATCTTGAATAAAAGATGAAAGAAGGTGGCTATATCAAGTGGCTATACAGCCGCCTTGAACTTTCTGTCCTCAAAGTTGTGTACAATGAGAGTTCTGTGACTTGTTTTAATTGGTGGATTGGTGAGAGTTTTGGTTTAAATCCGGATTGGTTTGATTCAGTACTCGTTTAGACAGAGTTTTAGAGAGTGGTTGTCCGATGGCTTCAGTGGTTCAATTTTGGGCTTTTCTACTCGAAGAAGGATGATTATTATTGCTTTTTTACCCATTTTTTTGGAAAAATATCTGTTATGGAGCATACATTGAAAAATTCCATGAGAAAAACGAATTTTTGGGTGGTTGTTCGAACATAAATTTAAGAAATGCCTTAACGAAAAGCAGATATGTGTTTACTTGCTCAAAATAGTCGATATTTTGTGTTTAATTGGTCCTCGTTTAAAATACAGAACTGGCGCTCATTCAGAACTTAGGCCAGCTTCTTTAGCAAAGGTTCAACAGTTCTGTTCTCCTTGCGCAGTAAACCATGATCTTCTTCCGTTTGGGCATCCGGCCTGTCCAATGCAAGATTCGTGCCAATGCCATCCCAGCATCTGTTGTGTCTACTACTAGATTACACCTCGATATTAAATCCATTATCATTCTTGTCCCTCTTGATAATTAAAAATTGGAATAATTTATATCAAATGAAATTCATTAAATTGCTGCACATTAATTAGTGGCATCAATGCTCTTGACCCGATATCTTTAAAGGTCTGTCTTATTGCGTAACTTGACTAGAATTAGTTTCTTTGCTAAAATATTTTAAAACATAACTTTTAAAGAGAACCATTCATGAGAAATAGCTAAGCGATTGGTCCAATTGCTGAATTTGTATACGAAATCCTGGTCTCGCAACCAGCAAAATGGAATATCCTGTTTCACTTTCTGCAACTTCACTATTTTGAAATTCGCCCAATTCAAAGCTATAGTTTTCGAAAGTAAAGCAAAAATTTTGTGAAAATTCCAATAAATTATCGTCAGCTGTGAATGGATGTTGTACACTGGAACAGCGTTGGCGATGACGTCACTAATTCTGGATAGAACTCCAGTTGCACGTAGTAGTGTGTACGAAGGGATATTAAGGGAAGGGGTCCGTTGTCATAGTGGTGGGTGAATCATGTCTCAATTGTTCCAGTATGCAGTGCGTGATCGTTCTCCACAGTGCTCGTTGGTACTTCCTGTGTGCGTTCTTCAAGATTTCTTTTACATCCGCTAGAGGACATGTTTGTTCAGTTAAATTCTCGTTGTTGTAAAGCGTAACGGTTATTATTTTTTTAATATGAAAATTAGGATATCGTGTGAAAGGTATTTATTTACATGTTTTATTTTAACCGTTTATCTTTCTTGAATTCAGTTTATACAAATCATAATGTTTATTTAAATTATATTCTCTTAATATGAAATTTTGCTGGCTATTTCACAAAATAAATTATTCTAACAGATTATAAGCCGATTTCTTATTCGCAATAATAATATATCACTTCCTGAATATAGAATACGTATTTATTTTATTTTTTCCTCTTGATATTCAATTTCTCTATTCTGATTATATATATTTGTATAAATGTAAAATTTAGGAGTATGCGATGTAGATTATGTATTTTATTAGTGTAAATATCGAGGCAACATGGTCGGCCCGCACATTGTGGCTTCCTATTTTGGGACAGCTGTCGCCCAGATGTACCCTAATATTGCTTCCAGTGTTCAGGAAAAGTGCGGTAGAGGTGTACAACAATGGGGGACGTCAAGGAGATAGTCTTTATTAAATTATATGTTTTCTTTCTGTTTTTAATAATCATGGCGGCATAATTCTTCATTATGAAGAATTAATTAAGGAAGTCTGGATGTATTTTTGGCGGAAATTAAACCAGTATAGCTTTTAGTTTGTAGTAATTACAGTTTCACTTTAAGTGAAATTGAAATTTTTGGTATAGAAGTCCAACTGCCTTTTATTGGACCTCAGCATCCCATTCCTCTGAAAGATGGCGAACCAAGTGTTCCACTCAGTTACAAATTTATTGGAAAAACTTGTTTCAAGGATAGAGCAAAGTTTGTGGGCGCAAGTGCATCAGGAAAAACTTAGCAAAACCAAGATCAAGCCCAAGTGGTCTGTGGAAAAAGTGGAAATTCCTTCTAATTTTCGAACGGAAGTTATTTCGGGGTTTTATTCTTGTACAAGGCTTTAATTCGATTATTTGAACAGTTCAATTAATTTTTATATCGACACATTTTTCAAGAAAATTTCTTGTAACATATACTAGAAAAAGTATAGTAGACTTGTTAGGCGCCATGGTAGCCGAGCGGTTAGAGGCGAGACCTGCGAAGCTAATATGTATTGTGGTACTGGGTTCGATTCCCGGTCTTAGGCCTTGGATTTTATTTAATGGTTAATAAAAAGAAATTTAGAGTAAAGTATGTTTGCTAGTCGCCTCCGTCCACGACACCTAATTGGTAGTTGGACGTTAAGCCCCGCCTGAAAAAATAGGCGATTATTTTACTTTTTAGTAGACTTGTTGGGGACCTAATACATGCTTCACTCAACTGATATCATGGATTAAGCGTTTCAAGTTTTGCAGAAAACGTTGATATTATAAAATTCTCCCTCATTAGGGTGACTTTTGAAGGGAAAAAACACAATAGTTTCATTTAGGACAAGAATCTAGGACCCAGACTTAAACCATCTAACAAGATTCTAACAATCCTCCCTAACAAATCGGACAATAACCTTGTAAAAGCCCTAGAAGCTCTGCACCTCCCATCATGCTGTTCCATTACCTGGTCTCCCAAGCCAAACACTCAGTGAGGAAATGAATGAGGGTTTCCTCTTATGGGCCTCACAGATTTTCAATATGGAGGTCTATCTAAGCCGCATTACCTGGAGGTGACTGCTTTAACCAATTGGCGTTTTTACAGAATCAAACCAGGAATTTGAGAGATATGATTAAATGAGAAATAGGAAGTCCAAGACGCAGTAAACGGGAGAGTTCTATGCCATAGAGATATCTCCACATTTCATTACCTGCCTTCTTTCCGCTTTCAACTGCATACTTTAGGCATGTGTACATCGATCATACCAAATAGCAAATCATTTTGCTTCTAGTTTCTTTTACTGTAGCCTTCCTCACCCATTCTATCTAATACTTTCAGTAGTTGAAACACCTGAGAATTTCTCTCAAAGCGTTCTTGCTAGATAACTGCGTTTACAGACGTCTATACGGAACACTTCACACGAAGAGACCGCCTTACGACTTGCAGTTACAAACCAGAACTTTATGGACTTACAAAACGTTCTTATCACATTAGAACTAGATATCAGAATCAAAACTCATCTTCGACGACTTTTCGCGTCTCATTACTCGCGATATCTTCCATTCACAATAGACTATATTCTCTTTTATATACTCGCTTGTTACAGGTATCTAACTACATGTTGTATACAATATTTTATTAAATGGGCGCCAATTATGAGATCTTTAGAGTCTGGAGTCTATTTCTCAGGGCAGTGACATTCTTTAAACAGTGTTCTCTCGATGCAGTTCTCTGTTCTAAGGCGAGCAAATCTGGGGAAGTCAGCTATAATTTGAATCCTTTATTGCAGATATTATAAAAAGTAATTGTAAACTTTGAATAAAATTCCTGTACCAAATAAGTAACAAATGATTTCCGGGATAAAGGCCCTTTCTTAGAGCGAACGATATTTCTTTTAAAGAGACACCTCAATATATTTGATTGTTACATCGAGTACCCTTTTAAAATGTCATTTTCAATAGGACAGCCACTTGAAATCGGAAATAGTTCCAGTTAAACAGAGAATTTACTCGTCAAAGCTTGTCATTCATCCAATAAAACTTGTCTGTGTACATCTCACAATTAAAAGCTTGGCTAGAATTGCAGCTTGAAGGATTTCGATTTACGCAAAGAATAGACTCAATTTACCATTTTCCTAAATAGTCCTCTTTATCTTTGATCTTATCCTCCTTAGCGCGCTAGTTTGTTGTATCCCTGACCGTTGTTTTAACATTCCTCTTAATATTTGAACAAGAGTTATTTCCTTTAGTTAAGTTTCGAAAGAAATGTGTATTTGAAATGTTCTGGGAGGAATTTAGCTTTAATTAAAAATGCATTTACAAGGTTTTAAAAAACTTTACCTACTTTTTACTAAAACTTACAAAATTGAAGTCCTCAATTGATATAAACTTTATAGCGCCACGTTTACCTTCCTGACTGTAGACCCTAGTTTTTGAGAGATTCAATGTTTGGCTGTAAGTGAGGGTAATATAGTGCTTTAGTGTGAGTAGTAAATCTTAAGATAGTAGTTCCGCCTACACTTAATATCTCTGCCCCTGCGGAGGGACCTTCGGAGGCAGTGGACAAGGGGACGGGTTTCTTTCTACCTGGTCACAATCCAAACGCATCTTTTTACACTCACTCCTAAGGCAGGGTCATTTACACCATTATTCTGGAATATTTATGGACTTGGTAATGCTGTTACAATCATATTAACCATATGTTCACCATTGCTTGCTTATATTATAAACATTTTATCTTTTTTTAATTTTGTAAATATTGTTTACAAAAATCTGGTGGGGGAACACGTTCAACACGTCCTGATACCATGTATGATAGAATGTGGACTTTTTTCCTACTTCGAATTTAAAAAAAAACATTTACTTTTTACCAACACTATTACAGTGCAACCTCGATTAACCGGGATTCGGATTAATCGAGATCATGTTGAGTCATCATAAGAACACCTTATGATCGGCGCCGAAACAAAAAGTTAAAATTTTTGTCTTCCGATGTAACATAATTGTAGGCGTGGCAACAACTCTTTTATACCTGATTTTCTTGAAGGGTCATTATATATGTATATGTGTATGTAAAAACCCAAAATATGGTGCAATTAGTACTGAATTTCTCACGGTCTTACAAAAAACCAAGGCGCCTTACGGTAGCCGAGCGGTTAGAGGCGAGATCTGCGAAGCTAATATGCATTGTGGTACTGGGTTCGATTCCCGGTCTTAGGCCTTGGATATAATTTAATGGTTAATAAAAGAAATTCACAGTAAAGTATGTTTGCTAGTCGCCACCGTTCACGACACCTAATTGGTAGTTAGACGTAAAATAGGCAATTACTTTACTTTATTTTTACAAAAGACCACGGGATTTACGTGTCGTAAATGGTTGATTTTCAGGTTCACGTACGTAATACAGTTAGTATGAAAAATTACCGGCATTATTTAATCTTCCCAGAGAGCAACCTAATCTCAAGCTAGTCTTCAGTGTTAATCAGTTCCTCCTACAGAAAACATCTTTCGTTTCCCCTTTCGGTCGAATTTTTATTTCATTTACGCAACCGGATCCGTTAAGAAAACTGGTGCTAAACGTACAAATGTACTATGTAATACTGTGTATTCGGTTTAACCGGGATTTCAGTTTTCCGGGGTGAGTACAGCCGGAGGTCAGCCCGGTTAATCGAGGTAGTACAGTATTTGTAAGATCGTGCCTTACTCTAAAGTTACATTTTAGTGATAATGAACTTCCACCATCCGACGGAAATGCTGGAAAAAGAGTTTCATTGAAAAACTATTGCAATCTTTCAGCTTCCTCGATGTTTTGTTTACTGAGTACTCTATTAACTCCCCTAAGCACACAAATACTGACCATTTCATAAAATAACACTTTACCCTTACTTAGGGGGATCTCAGATCGGATATTTTCGATGGAATCCAAAATTTGGCTACAAATATTTTAAAACTGAAAATAATTTCCAGTGGAACTTAAAAGAGCCTACAATTTATTATTGAATTATAAAAATATGGTATCTAATTATTTATTTATCTAGCTTATATTTTATTTAAAATTTATATCATTAAAATGAATTAAGTGAAACTATTTACAATTATCATTTTTAGCCTAATCTCTCAATTAAAATTCAATGTCGAGGATATGGTGTGTTCTGGAGATATTTATTCAAAGCAAACGTATCGTTCTTTTAACATTGGAACGATACCAAGTAAAACTCAAGGCTCTGATTATGATAAAATGATAAACTCTCTCTTTAATATTTTGTTTTTTAAAATCTTCCTATATCAACAGTCAATATAACAAATATTTGGCCAGTAAACTAACGATTAAATTTATTAAAATTCTTTTTTAACGTCTATTATGAGCACCTCATCAAATTCAGTTTTAGCATGTAACAGTTTAAAGTTTGTAATCATTCCGAATGAGAATTTATACACTTCGTTACCGAGTCAAAATTTACTCCACCGAATTTCCTGTTTATAATTAGGTAAAACTTAAATCTGGTTGATTCAAGAAGCAGTGTTTCAATTGGTCTGAACTTGATGGTAGAAGAAGAAGCTGCTGTGCTCTGAGTGAGTTAAGAAAACATTTGCCATTAAGATCATTTCTATTTGATGACTAAGTTTTAATTTACAAAACCAGCAGATGTCTTACATTTTCTGTAAATTAAAGATTTATTCTTTACTTTTTTAATTTCAATTTGATATTTGCTAAGAGCTAGCGCACCTTAGTTTTCTTAATTAATGCTTGTTTTTTTAGTTTATTCTCCCATTTTGGACCAGGTCCAACTCAAGTATATTTCTTCACGATCACTTGACTCTCTCCGTCTTAAACATCCTGATCTTCCTTAGATCACCATCCACATCATATAATTAGCTTCTTGCCCCCACATCCTGATCCTTTCAGGCTCCATTCCTTCTCATCCGACCTATTTGCATACAGGCTACACTAGTTGGCCAGAAGTTCTCATTGTCCTTTATCATTCTTTATTTGCACCATTTTCTTCACTGGAAACAAAACCTTTAGCACTTCTTGGTAAGGACATTCAGTGAATTCTGCTGCGAATAGAAGCATCGATTTCCAGCGGCAGTTCTTCTTGTTATAATTTTACAAACTTAACTAAAGTTAAAAGACAAGAAACTAACCAAGGCTACAAACTTCTCGCCAGACTACTTGACAAACTTTTTCGAAACTTAACCTACATAACAAAAGACTCTTATATCTACTGTTACTGCGACCTATTTGGACGTACGGCGTCGAAGTATGGGGATCGACTAAGCGTTCCAACTCTCTACGCTTCCAGACATTACAGTCAAAAATACTTCGAAAACTTCTTAACGCTCCGTTCTTTGTATCTAACCTCACTATCCATAATGACCTCAAAATCCCTTTCATTACAGATCTTGCTAACACTCGTTTCTTCAAATTTCATTCCTCTACAGCAGCTCATCCTAACCCTGGATGGCACCACTGGGTGCCTTCTCCAATCATGATTTCCCGTTATTTCTTTTTTCTTTCACCATATTTGCTTGTTGCAACAACTGTTGCAGTGGTAAATTACAATAAAATTTTTTTTTAAAAACTAAATTAGTGCATAAAAAATTGTTTATTATGAAGTTTCTCTTAGATACCTAAAATGAAGCTTCCATTAATTTTCACAAGTATTTCATATAAGAAATCAGAAAAAAATGCCACCTTTGTAGCATTATTGAGTCAGGAATGATAAGAAATGATAACTAAATAATTATTAGAAAACACCATTATGTCATAATTGTTAGTGTAGTCATTTAAAAATGAATTTATTTCATGATATTGATCAGAAGAATTGTTGTGCTACTATTTTAGTATTGAGTGTGGTGAAGTGCCGTTAATATGGATAAATTTGGTATTTTTAAACTAAATATGCCCAATTACTTTACTGAATTCAGAAGTTTTACATTTCGAAAAAAGGTATGAATTTTCTTAATTTTGTTTAAGGCGGCCAATCAAATTAAACTTCACAAACTATTGTTTTCCTAGGATTGAATGAAGAAAGACACATCGATTATTACCCATAAGACCTAGATTTTCTGCAAAAATTTTCCGTATCTCATTCTTGTATCCTGTCGAGCAGATTTTAGATTTTGATTTTTCATGTGTAAAAAAATATCGTTTGAATGAATACCCTGAGTAAGAAAAACTGATTTTTGTGGGTTAATAGCAAATTTGGTAACTGGTATGAGATCATACAATCTGGAATCTACTAATTTCATATGTATCAAAGACAATTTTATAAACTTGTCTCTCTGTGTTCAACTCCACTTCAGGCACCCAAAATCTGCATTGCACGAGCAGGTAGTCCTCAAGAGAGTCTCCATCAACTTTGTGTACTCTTCAGTTCTAACTGAGCTCTCTGCATTAACTTCATGATGAACAAGTGGCCAGCCACTGAACTATAATCAGTTCCTTAAATCTTTTCTGCTCCTGTCGATGATCACGAAAGAACCAAATTAACGTTATAAATCTCATGACGCCATCTCATGTCGCATTTCTTGTAATTCCCACTCTATGATCAAGGTAACCCAGTTTCAGGTTTTGCGAAGGATTAAGAAGAACCCTCCATTGTCGAACCGTCTCTCTTTTTATTATTCTGGATTCCTTGATGCCGGAATCCAGAAAAGGCTCTCTACTTTCTTCCAGTTCATCGATCAAAAACAGCTGCTCCAATTCGCTTTTTCGGCTCCGATAAACGCTGTTTTCTGGTGAATATACATATTATCCCGTTTCTTTGCAAGAATTCCAGTGTACATTCATCGGCTACTGTCAGTTTCCAAGCTTCTAAACCACATGTAACGAAGGGTCTGGAGAACAGTCATGTCTTTGGCCTGCCTAGAGACCTCCTTATTGCGGAAAACCCCTCCCCCCCCAGAGATCTGTTTTCAGCTGTAATTCTACATCTACGTCATAATTTTTAGACGTAGGGTTCCTCTTACACCTTCAAACGGTGCAGCCAGTCCTTGCAAATCTCTTTGCCTCTTTGTAGTCACCATATATTGTGGTTTTTCTCATTGACTCGAAGCCATAGAGTAAAAATAACTTGTACTTTTTTTCTTCCAATGTTTGAAATTGAGCAATACAGGAAAAATTACAAAAAGAACAAGGAGATTATAAAATACCTATAGTTTGTGTTGCAAATATACGTTCACATTTAGGAAAGAAGAATTTTGTAATATTGATGATTTAACTGAAAAATATGAGGAAAGTTCTACGCATTTTGGTTAATTATAAGATTTGTTTCAACAGTACTTCTGTTAGATTCTGTTAGAGAAAAGTTACAGATCCTCCATTCTCTTAGCTTTGGACTAACAAAGCAAATGGTGGATGCTAAATCCATTTCAGGAATCCTCAGCCTTCCATTTGGTCCAGAAGAAGTTCTGGAATTAAACTTTCTTAGTTCTAAAACCTCTTTTTCCTTTCCAACAATGACTCTTGCCACTAGCCATTGAAGGATCTGAGCCTTCACAGTACGTTTTCGGAATATTCTTGAAAAATGGGAAAGCGGAATTTAGTTTGAGTAATAGAATCCTATTTGCATACGTCACACAGCTAGCTCTAATCAATTGTATCCCCAAGATTGACTTTGCTACAATATTAACAACGGTTATAAGTTCCAATAAAGGAAGAAACGGTTTGCAGTCATATATTTAGGTAATTCTTAATCATTAACCTCAATTATAATCACCATAAACGTATAATATGTTTATTTTATGTAACAGTCCAAGAAAAATGGCGAACTTAAGGTGCAGATGTCTTAGAGAAAGTTACCTGTAAACCTTATTCACAATTTAAATCCTTTAACTGTTAAATCCCCCCAAACATGTACAATTTTAGACATTCCTGACAGAGAATTAACATAATCTATATTTATTTCTAAACAAGGAAGTAATAAAGTTTAATAAATCTTTAGATCCGAGTTGTAACTAAAATGGAACCAACAACGCAGCAGATTGCCTGTTTAAGACCTCCCACACGTAGTAGTAGATGGCTACTTCGACTCTGCAGTAAATGCACACACGTGTTCAGGCCAAAACTTGCACACTGCTATTATGTACTTGGGACAATACCATATGTGCGCAGTTTATATTTATCTTTATTTTTACAGTTTTCTGATTGCCGCTTTTAAAACAGTATGTTAGAGAAATTGGGGAAGCATAACAGAAAGATTTATTATTGGTTCAAGTCTCTCACTAGTAATATGTGTTAAGGATCACAAAAATGAGTATGTTCATGAATTCCAAAAATCTGTTGTCAACCTTAATAACTTAATAAATTATTTTTTGAATATTGAGCTGTTATAAATTTAAAAAGGACTTCTTTTTTACCGCCATTTTGGCAAATTTATTCAGGCTGAAATTGTTTTCTTTAGAGTGTTGACTTTTGCAACTGAAACATCAACAATATAACATTTATGACGTTTTTGTTCAAATGTCGACACACTAAAAAAGAAAAATCCAATTTAAGAAAAAGGTTCTATTTACGTATTAAGTATATTTCCGAAGTATAATATATAATATGTACATTGTGTTTACTTGTGAACGACAATAGTCTTTTGGAAATTAGATACATTTAGTCCAAAGCAACCAATTTATTCGAACTCCTTGACAGCAGAATAATTCTGTTAGTTTAAAGCAATTCCGTGTACTTCATTGTATGATGAAATTAAAATTTGTTTTTCCTACGAGTTCAATAAAGTCGTATTTGTTTTGAGATTAATTAAAGTGAAAAAGATAAAAAATGTAATCAAAGTAAGTCTTTGTTCAATAATAAGAGCCTTTTCCTAGTATTTTTATGTCTCATATTTGTAAATGGTTTTTTTAACCGGATCTACTTATTGATTTTAAATTCCTTTAATGAAAATTAATTTTGATTTTATTTCGTTTTATAAAGATTTACAAGACTTACCAACTAAAATGTAAAAAAGCGATTGTTATTAACAATCAGCGCCAGCCAGACAACTGATGCTGTAGCTGCACAATGATCGTAACTGCTGAACAAAATAAACTTCAAAGAGACCTCAGAACCCTTATTTCACTTAATAATAGAATCAGGAAAGATGAGGTTAATTACTGACAATGATGGTTCTGTGTTCTGTTTCTGGAGCTACACGTTCCTTCATTACTCAGGTTATTCCTTAGCTCAACTACCAACTAGCCCAATTGCATGTTCGAGAGAGAAAAGTAATCCGTGAATTTAATAAAATAACTAGGGGAAGAACACAATAAAATTAATAACCTTGGTTACTAGCTTGCCAAGTGAATTTACCAAATAATGTGGCAGAAAAAGTTTTTACCAGACCACTTGAAGAAAAATAATAACTTTTCAATTAACTAACTAAAAATAACAGAAAACTGACACGAAAATGTCAGAGTTTTGAGTTGGTAATCATGCAAACAGCTGTATATTACTGTAGTAACAGTCAATATAACTTCTTACCAACAAGATAATAGTTCCAGTAAACTTCTTGCAATTTTAAGCAGTACAAGGACAAAATATACTGGCGCCATTATTACTGAATAGTGTTCACTTTTCATCCTTAGAATCTAAGTTGTTAAAATTAATTGATTTTTAATATTTGTTAATTTGAATCTGTGAAATCTATTTCTTTATAAGTTACATAAAATAGTCATTTCCATACTATTGCGTTGAAATAAAGCTGTAGGTAAGATATAAATTCTTCTCTCTACTTTTTCTTATTAAGTCAGGAAAATATTGGGATTATGCAAAATTTTCGGAAAATAAAATATCGGCAATATCCGTTTTGAGATCCGAAGAGGTCTGGGGGGGACAATTATAGAGGCCGAAATTTGATGCTTCGATTTGGTCCCAAGATAATTTAAAGATTAAATGTCCCTCAACTAGATACACAGCTTCACTAAATGGATTTTTACTTTTTTGAGATTTTATTAATAATGGCTCCGATAATCTTTAATCTAGACACAATTATTGTGCTAATTTATTGGACTAAAACTTCCATTAGTAACGTTTACCGTGGATAATTCGCTATGGAACACTTTTGAGACGGAGGGTAGAACTGACATTCCTCTAAAGTGATTTTTTGTTAAACGTACAATATTACAACCAGCATTTCAAGCTAAAATTTTAAGAGAATGAAAATATGTTTGCAAAATTTGGGAGTTTTTTCCTAACTTCAGAAGCTTATGAATTGTTGTAAGAGAATTTCTAGTGAGTTTTCTTGTCAAATTTGTTAATAAAAAAGAACTGGACATTAGCGATCGGCACCACACAATGCACTTCCTTCTTCCGTCTCTTGAGGCTCACAGAAAGGGTTTGTATGGTTTGTCGCAAATGCGGGACTTCCGTCTTAAGAGTCCAACAGTTCTGCTAAGGAAGCTAATTCATTCCCTGAGATATATGCGCACTACGTTTTCCTACCTCTATTTAATGATCCAAGTCAGTGAACTCTTGAAATTTGGACAGTAGATTTTATTACACTCAATTTTTAATAAAATTTTGGATTCTCTTAAGCTAAATTTAAAAATAACATACTACTTAAACGTGTGGCGGGCTTGGAATTCGTATTACTTCCGCCTGATTTACAAAATAATTTCAGTATTTCTTGTTTTTTTTGAAAAATGTTCTGTTTGAAAATTAAAATTAATTTGCCTGAAGTTATTTAACTACAGGCTATTTAGTACTTCATTGCTATAAAGAGATCTTTTGGATTACAGTAGACCATGTAACATTTCTAGAATACATTAAATGCAAGGGGTATTAGTTCACCTTTTGGTGCCAAAAATGCGACAGGAAATACCAAAAGTTCCTGCAACCAAAATAAAACTGAAGTTCCATCTTGAAATTTTTTCCCAACCATAAGCGAACAAAACAAGACGAAAAACTTGGTCTGTAAAGTTCACGAATTTCACATTCTGTACACTTTTACGTCTGATTTACCATAAAGTATTTTTGTTCAGACTTAGAGTTTGTTTGAATATTTGATTAAGAATATTATATGATTGTCTTAAAACATAATTAAAAAGCAAATTAAAGGGATGCTTAGACTCTTAATCTTTGAAAGTGATTTTTCTCGAATAATGTTTCGAGACCTGGTTTTCAGGATTCGGAAGCTGATTTAATGTTTAGGAGTAACATCTCTCCTGATTTCTAGAGAATCTAGTGAATTCCAGTAATTAAATACTGGGCCAATGTGCAATCAATGTTTTAGCAATATTTTAATGGGAACCCAAAAAATATTTAATTGCTCCATCAGTAGCTAAATTTTTGATACTTTAAAACGGCTTAAGAAACTCAAATTCTGAGAAAAAAATGCTTCTAAATATATTTTAGAATTATTATTATTTTTATTTGAGAAATTTAAAATTAACTTTGACAAACACCTTTTTACCATCTGTGCTCGGTTAGACTAAAATTAACTGTGAACTCTAGTAGGGTGCATGCTGCTATGAACAACCTCTACTGCTTTATTATTTACTGCAGTTGGTCGTGTTCTCTCTAAGGTATTCTGGGATATAACCAGCAGAAGGCAGGCTTAGAAGTTTTTTTCACTCGTCTGGTTTCGTCTCTTTTGTACTAATAGGGAGTGGATTCTCTTGATCCTGTCATGAGAAGTTTAATGATTTCATTTTTTTGAAACGCTCTAATCCTTTTTCTAGCCAACAAAAGACAATTAATATAAAATGAATTGGATCAATTATTAAATTTAGAAATATTTTAAAATTATACATAGAAAACTTTTTTGTTAATTACCTATTACAGAGAAATTTGTTAATAATCGTGTCCCAGGTTTGACTCTGAGCTTGTCCAATGAATTAATAAATCTAAACGTATATTTTTTTCTGTATTACCCAGCTAAGAATCAAAACGCTACTAATTAGTGATTCGAAATGATTTCAGATTTATTTTTTAAATTTTCCTTTTAAATTTTATTCGATTTGTTTTCTGCAGTGTAATTTTTTAAAATAGCTAAAGTTGAAGAATCGGTTCATAAAAGAATCACTTCAGTGATTTTCTTTAAAATTTGGAATCTTACTTATGTAATTAATTTAGACTAATATTATACTAAAGAATATTGCGCATTACCCTGAAATGGCAATTTAGGAGATAGCCTACTCCCACTCTTTTCTAGTTAATGTGTTTTCCAGCCAAAATGTTTCAAAATAAACGCTATAGATCAACCAGCACGTGCTGATATTAGTATTCCAAATCAAAGATAAACAATGAAACCATATCAAAATGGAAAATTGGAATCACTAAAGTTGCATTTTCTCGAAAAGCTGTCTAGCCGCATAGTGGCACCTAGAACATAAAATATCGGAACCCATTTTCGAATCCGCAAAACTTGAAATTTTAAAGTTAGAGCTGTTCTAAAGTAATTAGCTTAAAATGAATAAGGCTCAAACGAGATTATAGAAACTAAAATGGAGCTATAATAGATGGCTCTAAAAATCGGTATTACTTTTCAAACTAAAATAGAGCTATAGATGGCGCTAAAAATCGTTATTACTTTTCAAACTAAAATAGAACTATAGATGGCGCTAAAAATCGTTATTACTTTTCAAACTAAAATAGAGCTATAGATGGCGCTAAAAATCGTTATTACTTTTCAAACTAAAATAGAACTATAGATGGCGCTAAAAATCATTATTACTTTTCAAACTAAAATAGAGCTATAGATGGCGCTAAAAATCGGTATTACTTTTCAAACTAAAATAGAACTATAGATGGCGCTAAAAATCGTTATTACTTTTCAAACTAAAATAGAGCTAAAGATGGCGCTAAAAATCGTTATTACTTTTCAAACTAAAATAGAACTATAGATGGCGCTAAAAATCGTTATTACTTTTCAAACTAAAATAGAGCTATAGATGGCGCTAAAAATCGGTATTACTTTTCAAACTAAAATAGAGCTATAGATGGCGCTAAAAATCGTTATTACTTTTCAAACTAAAATAGAGCTAAAGATGGCGCTAAAAATCGTTATTACTTTTCAAACTAAAATAGAACTATAGATGGCGCTAAAAATCGTTATTACTTTTCAAACTAAAATAGAGCTATAGATGGCGCTAAAAATCGGTATTACTTTTCAAACTAAAATAGAGCTATAGATGGCGCTAAAAATCGTTATTACTTTTCAAACTAAAATAGAGCTATAGATGGCGCTAAAAATCGTTATTACTTTTCAAACTAAAATAGAACTATAGATGGCGCTAAAAATCGTTTTTACTTTTCAAACTAAAATAGAGCTATAGATGGCGCTAAAAATCGTTATTATTTTCAAACTAAAATAGAGCTAAAGATGGCGCTAAAAGTCGGTATTACTTTTCAAACTAAAATAGAGCTATAGATGGCGCTAAAAGTCGGTATTACTTTTCAAACTAAAATAGAGCTATAGATGGCGCTAAAAATCGTTATTATTTTTCAAACTAAAATAGAGCTAAAGATGGCGCTAAAAATCGGTATTACTTTTAAAGGAAATAAAAATATTATTGGTGGAAACCGTGAGTCTAGATTCTTAATCTGCCTTCTAACTCATTTTTATTATGGAATACTTAATTTAAAAGAAGCTATTGTTTTCTGTAATCGTGAATTTTATTACTTATTAATTATTTTCGAAGCTATTTGAGGGTATCAGTGTAATCTCGTAAACATCAACGTGGACTTTTGATTTGTAATTGAAAATTTCAGTTTTGAGATTTGGTTTAAAATTACTGCTGGCCAAATTTGATTTTGAGATTAACGATGAATCCCGCCAGTATCGGTAATAATCACAGTAATTTTTGACTAAGTATGAAACTTCCCTTTACTGGATAATTCACTTTTTCAACTTCTATATAATCTAAAAAATATAAGAGAACACTTAACAAATAACCTAAAAGCACTCTCTGAATGTAAACATTGTTAACATTAAATTTACTATAGTCTATAAATGAATAACGTTAAGTATATTTGACAGGAAATAACCTGAATACAGGTGATGTGGGCGGAGCTTCCGTAGCCAATATTTCTCATCATTACTTGGAAAAATATATATACGTTATGTAGTCTGTTACACTACAGAAGTAGTTCGTATTTTATCTTTCCCAAGTTTTTAGCTCAAGTTGATGTTCTGTTTTCACTTAATTTTTATAATTATAAAATTGTTTTAAAAAAATTATTAACTATTTCGAGTTTTGTAGCAACATATAACATTTTTTTTTTTGTTCATTTAAATATATTTTCATCATATTAGAATCTGTGGTTTTTTGACATCTAGAGTATTCTTAGTGAACTAGTGGTTTATATAAACTGCATTCTATCGTTAGAGACTTTTAGCGAACAATCAGAAAAGGAAAAATCTAGGTCAGTTACTGCCTGAAGCTGATCTCAAGACCTCCTTCCAGCACGCTACCTTCCTTGCTTCGCTGCAATGCATTTTAACCTTCTCCTAGTAAAAGGAGTTAGTAATGCGATCTTATCATTTTCGAAATTAATTTTTCTTTGAAAGTAAATATTTGCCCTTTGAACGAGAGGACAGTAGAGTGTCTTATATAAGAAAATCACCAGTAACCTCTCATTGTATACAGGGTGACCAGTTATATGCTCCACCCACATTTTTTTTAACGGCGGAAAATTTCGAAAGAAAAGAAAACTCGTATTTAATCATTTTTATTCTAGTTTATTTTCAGTGGTTACCCCATTTTTTTAAACCCCAATATCCCGAGATACAGTTCGAGAAACTAACTTCAGATAAATGTCAAAATTACCTTATTGTTTTTAAAGAAGCTATTCAAACTGAGCACCATCAACAGATAGGCAAGCCAAAACTCTAGATTCCCACGCTCTGTTTGTAGCAGCACTTATGGTGGCAAAGTCAAGATCTACCAGTAACCTCTAGAGTTATTCGACATTCAGGTTGTTTTTTCTACTAACGTTTGGTGTGGAGTTTTAGGAAATCAACTAATCGGCCCATACTTCTACAGAGAGAACTTAACTGGTGCAAGGTATCTAACTTTTTTTTAAGAGGCATTTTGCCAGTTCTGCTCGAAGATGTTCCTCTACAACCTCGGCTAGATATGTATTTTCAACAAGATGGTTGCCCCGGCACATAACCCGATATTACCTGGTTAGAAATTTCCAGCTTAGGAACTCATTGGCCACCTCGATCTCCGGACTTAACCCTTAATGGACTATTTTTTTTGGGGAGATATCTAAAAAATAAAGTTTACATTAACCTTAATCCCGTGGCTTCATTCAAAGATCTCGTCGAATAACTCTAGCCTGCTTAGATCTTGACTTTGCCACCATGAGTGCTGCTACAAATTGAGCGTGGGAGTCCAGAGTTTTGGCTTCCCTATCCGTTAATGGTGTCCAGGTAGAACAGCTACTTTAAAAAAAATAACATAATTTTGACAATAAACTGAAATTTGTTTTTCATATTTTAAATTACCATAAGTTTTGAAAAACCTAACCGATTTAAAAAAAATTATTGTTTTTTTTAGGAGCTCAAGTACTATGTAAAAACATGCAAAAAAATATATAATGTTCCATTTTTTTAAAAAGTTGGATGCTTTATCTCGAGATATTGGGGTTTTAAAAAAATGGGCCAACCACTGAAAGTAAACTAGACTAAAAATGATTAAATAGGTGTTTTTTATTTTTTCGAAATTTCCCGCCGTTTAAAAAAACAAAGTGGATGGAGCATATAAATCTGGTCACCCTGTACATTGGTATTCTATTTTGGTACTATTATCTCTTCCGACACAAAATTCGCCAGATTCATCATCCGCAAGGGTAACTTTACTAAGATTTGTCCCGTGTTTTGTAGTTTTCTCTAAAACTGTAAACGGCGCTACCTACATGGTGGAGAGAGCAGTACTTTAACATCCTGCAATGAAATTTATGGTAGGCTTAATCGAAAATTTGATTTAAAAAAAAAGACCGTGAAATTCAGTATCAGGAGAAAATTTTGCCAATGAGAAATTCCAATCTGATGAAGTAGAATGTCAGTTATTTGGATAGCTTCCACCAGCTGAAAAGTGAACAGAGGGATTTTTTGTTTAGCAAGAAACTATAATAGAGAATACCTTTAAAATAGTTATAATATAACATATTTAAGAGAAACACAAAACTGATAATCCCTAAAAAATTAATTTGATGACTATAGTGAACCTACTAATATAATTGGCAAGATAATAGTTGAGTATTCTAGTTTGAAATTTGACAAAAACCATTCGGAGTTACTTTAAACATCCAGTGAAGCAGTCACACGAGCAATTAATAATAATAAAAGTATAAAATAAAACTTTCCTAGCAGACTGTACATTAGTAAAATTGTTTTGTGGAGAGGGCTCATTAGATAAGAATTTTTATTAATGATAAGAGATAGTGAAGAACATGAGTCTGAACATATGTTCTGGTAAGGAGTGTGCGGGGAAGAAGGATTTCAAAGGCACTTTGAATGCCAGCCGAGCGCCTACAGCCATGTCTGTATTTAGATGTTTCTTTAAGCCGGACATCGTTAAAAGAAAAAGAATGGTGAATGATCTTTCATTTTGGTTTTAAGAATAGTTTAATTCATGAAGGAATTATCTTCTGAAAATTAAATGGCGCTTAAAATAAAATAATTCAAAATATTAAAAAGAGTGGAGAGAAATTTGCCTTTCATTGTTTTGTAGCGACATTTTTAAATTGTTTCTTTTAAATTCTATATTTTTTTTTATTATAGGTTTATTTTCTCCTAATTTTAAAGTGAGGAAATTGACATCTTTTCTTTGAGGAGTTATTAAAGCAAGTCTTTATGTAATTTCAAAAGAAAATAAAAGCACAGAATTTATGAAATTATGAACGAAGTCAAGTGCAAACAGACGAGGCAATTTTCAAGAAAATAAGACTCCCTCAAGAACGCGTCATCATTCCTAAAGGAGAATTTTAATCTTCATCCCACAATTTAGATGGTAATATCTAAATTTTATGGAGTGTTGAAGTTAGTGCCTTTTTCTCATTTCATTGCTGAGGTACCTTATAAGAGGTTTTTCGTATTACAACCCGTGTCAACAAGCTGGTTAATGTATGAAATTAGAATTGGTTATTCTTTAATTAAAATTAGCAAACTTTTTTTTAAAAAAAATTGTTTCCCCCAACTAATATTTTGAAAATATTTTCTGATTACAGGGCTTGGACAAGGTGACTCCATCTGTAGAACCTCAAAAACCGCCTGTGAACGATGGCAGGCCTTTATCTTCAGATCTCAATGTACCTAGAATTGACAGTTTAAGATATTCCATGGCGAATATGGAAGGTAAGTTTTTGTTTATTTTTGGCTTATAATAATTATTTTAACTTATTAATATTAATTTCGAGAGAACACTGTCCGGAGGCCGACAGTGAGGTAAAAAGCTCCAAGCGCCAGTGACCTCAGAAGTTCACGCGACATAAATTAACAAAAAAATTAAATAAATTTTTGGGATGGCGCGTCAAAGGGTTAGAGTCCTTAGCTTCTTCTTTTGTTGAAATTGATGTGAAAATAAAGTAATTCTTCAACTATTATTACCTTTTTTTTAACAAAGAAAAAAAAAAGAAACATGCCCCACAAGCAAAGAGTGTGCTTAGTAATAGAGCAGTGGAAGGTCATGGAGCTCTGCATTGCCCCCTGGAGAAGTGGGGATAAGCACTGTAACTTAACCTTCTCTGATTGCGTCATCTTAGGTTATCTGCCTCTAAATTCAGAGTGAATTTTTGTATGGTTGAAGGTGTATGAATTATTTTGTTGATAAGTTTATAGTATTTTGTGTTTCCTATTAGATGGAGGACCATTATTTATGTTTTCTGTTTATTAAATTATAGTGAGTGTCGTAAACATAGTCAGGTTATATTCTGGTTACCCTTGCCTTGTGCAATGTATGCATTTTATATTTTTTCAAGCATTGACATTCAGTGCAAGAAAAAGTTGAATGGCTGAAAAAGTTTATTTTTCCTGATTTGTAGATACGCAAGATGTCGATTTGGATGCAATTTTAGGGGAATTATGCGCATTGGAAAATGAATATGAAGAAGCAATAAGGACGACAAATGTAGCTACAAGAAAATCAGGTACGATTTTTATTGATTCGAGTAGATATCTCATTGTTTTAGTATTTAGCTTTATCGATGTCACTCAATAGAAAAAAAATTTTCATTTGCCCTAATCAAGTTTTCTTATGATTTGTTGGTCTCAACCAAATTGAGATTTGTTGTCCATGATTCCCATTAATAAATCAGCTTGATTTTTCATTTTAATGTTTGATTTGATTGAGAAGATAATGCCCGTAGTTATTTTTTTGAATATTGTTTAAATATATAAATGTAGCATTAGAAATATTAAAAATTCTAATTGGAAAATGTGATATCTCTCTCTCACACCCTCTCTCCCTTTCGATTTAGAATGTAAGGTTACAATCTGTGGTCATATAAATGAGGAATTTACAAAAATAATGAATAACCATAATTCAATACTTTCTTATTTATTAATTTTTATTGTTACTTTTTTTAGGTGATATGTCGTCCCGCGAAGTAAATTCTCCTAACAATAATTCCCGCCTCAGTCAGTTGTCAGCAGGGAGGACACACTCACCAGACAACGATTCGGCATATTCCGATTCTTTGTCGCTGTTATCTAGCGAGAGCTCTACTTCAACTAGGCCAGATTTACATCATCCTCAAGTAAGAAAAACAATGATAATTATTACTAATAAGATTCAATAAATTTTGAGAAGTTTACCTTTTTTTAGTCAATTTTAAAACTTAATTGTTAAACACAACTGTGTTTATCTAACTGGATCCAGAATGTTTTTTGGGGAAGGTTTTTTTTTTTAATTTTAGGAATAAATGCAGTATTTTTTTTTTAAATTTAAAACCATTTTATTTGGGAGCCAAACAAAACTTCACAAAATTAGCATTAATAATTTAACAGTCATAAATAATTAAGTAGATATTTAAACATGTGAGATTTTCGGAAGGTTTAAGACAGAAGAATTGGTGGGGAGTCAGGTTGTACGGGCTAATCTGAGTACCTTGTATCAAACATCTCTTGTTGAACTCTTCAGTCTATACGGACAACCAGGACTAGAGTGAGTGATGGCCAAGGCTGACTTTAAAAGCTTTATTTTACATATTGCTATTTAACTGTTAGCTGCTATTTCATACAAGATTATAAATGTTTTACACATCTCAGAAAATTGCCTAACTTTTTTTCTTTATTGAGCCAATAATTTTTGTTTTATCATTTAAATAGTATGTAGATCAAACAGAAAACAATTTGTTAATGAAGCCGTAGTTAGATTGTTTAGTGTTAAGGGTTTAGGCTAAGAGATTAACAATAAAGTATTTCATTAATTTAATTAAAATAAATTTAAAATTGCTCCTATAATAACATTGAAAAGCATAGCTTTAGAATTACTTTTGTATAGCATAAGTGTATTTACTACGCTAAACTAAATCTATTTTATTTTTTAGAACGAACCACAAAATGCGATCGCCAACAACGCGCCTACCAGCAAGGCAGAAAAAATCAGATTAGCGATGCAGAAAATTAAAGAAGCCTCTGTAAAGAAAATATTTGTTAAAGTATTTAATGATGACGGAAGTGTGAAATCCCTTTTAGTCGATGAAAGTAAGAAATTTATATTTTTAAGAAAATTCTAAATTATTATCTTTTATCACTCTCCATTGTAGGCGTGTAGTTTTCCTACAGAGAGTAGTCTTTGTCGTCCCAAACAAAGGTAGAATAACATTTCAGCAGATATTAGAATCTAAGACCAGTGTTGTAGATATTATGGTTTGCAGAGCTGGTAATATTAGACTTCTTTACCTCATTTTGTGGTCATCGACAGTTTGAGTGTTCTCCTGTCTTCAAGCTATCTCAATATTCCATTGCTAGCCAATTTTAGATAGCACTTCGATATTTGGATTTTTTTTTTTTTTTTTTTTTGACCAGGGAACCAAAAAAGTTGGTAGTGATGGTGCAAACAAGAGTGTACTGTAATACTTCTTTAAAACATTTCAAGGCCACATTGGCGTTTTCCACTAAAACCTAGACTAATCCCAAGCCCTACCGCTATTAACCTTTGAAGAGATTGGTGGTCATAGGGTGAGGCTTTTTGTCCAAATATTTGCTGCAATATAACGCCGATTACACTCCTACCAATTACACTTCTTGAAACAAGTTAGCAAAGGAGATAATGTGGAATAAGAGCTAAAAAAAAAAATAAAGCTTTAATTTCTGAACCATTCAATGTGGATTTGAAGTAAAGAGTAGTATTTAATCACAGACTTACAGTGAATAATTGAATACCTAAGGTACTGTGAATGAAAGGGATTCGTTGGTACAAAATTTTGGAACTATAGATAATTTGTGATGTATAAGAGTGAAATTCGTAGTGATTGGCTAACTTCTTTATAAACCGGAGTTAAGAATCTTAATATATCAGTGTCTCTAAATTAATGGTGGATTTTGGATTTAGATGACTATTTTACAATTGAATTTATTGTTTTCCAATAGGATTTAACATTTTTTCTATTAATAATCATTAAGACGTTTCTGGCTCTAATCTGAATGAGTATTTAGATTAGAGAAATTAAATTAAATTCTAATAGCTCAGCATTTATTTTTGTAAATATAAGGTGGAATTTTTCCGTGACGGCCTAACTTAACTAGTTCGCCGGTGGAAGAAGTATGTTCAGCTATCTATTGACTTGACTGATAAAAAGTTCAAAATTGTGATCTGTAGTTGGTAGAGAAATTCAGTGGAGCTTTTCCGTGGTTCATTTATTAAATAATTCAATTATATAAGTTAAGCATCATGCCCTTGGAGACATTTAATTACAGTCTGCTCGAATTTTAAGAAAATCGTTAGAGAAAATTTTGGAAGTTGCTAAAATTTGGGCCTGGAGGAGTCAGCTATGTCCAGTTGATTAAATCACTTATGTTAGCTCCATTAAAAAAACTACTCACAATATTTAGTTTCGAGTTCATGCAATTTTTTGTTATTGATACATTTAATTTATTTCTTATTAATGAGATCTTAGAACATGTTCTACATAAATTCTTAGTACATTTATTATGCCTCAATACTTAGTTTGACAGCAATAATTAGCCAATAAAACAATAATCGCTTAACATTTTTTTTTTCAGCAATGACTTGTGGATACATAACGAGGGTGCTGGCTGAAAAAAATCACAGGCCTTATGATCCGAGATGTGCCTTAGTCGAACATCTCACCGATTTAAATATGGGTAAGTATATAATAGTTTAAAGTGGTGCCACGGTAGCCGAGCGGTTAGAAGCGAGGCCCGTAAAGCTAAATTATGGTATTGTGGTACTGGGTTCGATTCCCGGTCTAGAGCTTGGCCTTTATTGTATTCGTTAAGAAATCAGCAATATTGTACATTTGCTTGTTACTTTCGTACACGATACTTAATTTGGTAGTTGGACATGAAGCCTTTACTTTATAAAGCATTACTTTACTTTTTTAATAATAATTTTAAGTATTACTTATTTTCAATTTGTATAAAAAAATACTCTCTAACAGTCCTTTTAAAGTCCTTTACAGTTTATTTATTAATTGGTTTTTAACCTCTCTTATTTTCCAGAACGTGTTTACGAAGAAAACGAACTTCTTGTGACAGAACTAATGAGGTGGACTTATTCGAGTAAAAACCGTCTTCATTTTAGTTGGGATCGTCCAGAAAAAACATTATTATTTGATGCACCGTGGTTGTTCGTTGGCCCAGCTGACCCAAGGCGTGACAGGGAGCCAGCCCACCATCATTCACCTTCTCCACAAAATATTGCCATTCTTGAAGTAAGAAAACTAGTTTATTTTATTTATTTAAATGAGATCTGAGGACAAGACACAGACTTGCAATGTTTAGCTGCTGCTTTGCTAAAAAGTAATCCTAGAAGTATGCAGATAGTGTGATAAAGTTTTTAAACATTAAATCAATAAATTCTGTATGCAGAAAGCAGTTCTTCCAACTTCAGTTCTATCTCAAAAACCATTTACAATAGCTCAAAACTATAACCTACCAAATTTATTTTTTTTCATCCGCTTAAAAGCACAACTTACTTAGAACATCAAGCAGATACTATGCTTAGTGTACGGTTAGTTTAGTAGATATGCAAAAAGAAAACTATTTACCACAAGAAATATCAATTTCTCAACTTATTTTAGAGTATCATAAGTGCATAAGATTATATTATTTAACAGAGTAGGCAGTTTTAAATTTATAAAATTCGTCATTAAAGGTTCTTAAAAATCCTGCGGTCGATCCTTATTTTATTATAACTATTTTATTAGTTACTGGATTAGCTGTATGATATAGACAAGAAAAATTGAAATAATAATTTTTTAATATTGTATTATGTGTATTTTGTCACTTAGCCACATTGCTTTATTATTATTTTTGTTATGAGCAACAGTTTTTGTGAAGAGATTACCTTAAAAACAGTTCGGTTGATAGATATTAGGGTAAATCATTATTTCGTATATTTTTCCGGAATTCAAATTTCACGTTAACCACCAATCGCTGTCGGGGATACCACCTTATCAAGCATTTCTTCATATAAAATGTGAGAACTTCTAAGTGGGTAAATTAAATTTGTTTATGATTCCTTGGGACAGCCATAAAATAACACAGACTAACGGAAAAAACACCGCGAGCCAGATCCTGTGTTCCATTTGCTTATCCATTCTTTTCTTGATGAGCAGGTAAGTGAACTGATGGTTTTGACGATTGGTGCGGGATTATTTCATACCCTAGGCTTTTTTCCCCATTGTTCATCATCCATAGGCAGAAAACACTGAAGTATCTAAAATGAACAACTCTGCATTGTATTAAATAAGTACATATTTGTTTTATTACTAAATTAAATTTACACTGTTTTTGTTTTTATAGGAATTTTTTGCTGGCTCTGGTGTTCCAAGCGTTGAAGGACCCCTTTATATTAAATCAGATTCTTCTAGAAAAGGATGGAAGAGGTATCATTGCATATTGA
Organism: Rhodnius prolixus; assembly: GCF_049639745.1. NCBI lineage: Eukaryota > Metazoa > Arthropoda > Insecta > Hemiptera > Reduviidae > Rhodnius > Rhodnius prolixus. The sequence goes on from NW_027411592.1 coordinate 24,088,707, forward strand.
GGTCTTCCGGTTTATATTATTGGCCTAAGGATAAAGCGAAATGTTCTTCCAAAGACTTAATTTGTTTGGCTACATTCGACGTTAATATGGTTAGTTTTAATAACTCATTTTTATAATTTTATGATCCTGGAAAATTACCTTTTTATAATATAATGTGGGATTAACAACCCTGTTTTTAGTATCCTTTGAATTTTCTTGGGTGTTACTTACTTAAAGAACTTACTTTCTCTTAGTCTCAAAAATGTATATTTATATTTGGCTCCTATTAACGTTAAGATACAACCTATTTTAAATAATTTTGTTTACCTATAAAACCAGGTGGTGAAAATCCCTTTTTTTAATAGTTTTGATTTTTAGGTTCTTTAAAATTAAAAATACCTACGAATTTGCTGTATCAGTGGAACAGTATTTTAGAAACAGTATATTTTTATGTAATTAATGTGCCTGAAATGCAATAATTTTTACAACTTATTACGAATAGAGAATTTTAATATTGGTTTTTCCCATTCTGTCGATGAAAATTTGAGGAATTTTTATTCCCACAGATTTGTTGATTAGTTTTTTTGCAATTTTCTTGATGGCTGTGCAAAAGTTTGTTTAACAAGAACGTCCATACGGCTTTATCGGCTAACAAAGTCTGTAAAATTAGTTCAATGATTACTGTTGCATTTCTTAGACATCCGTACGAAATTTTATTTCAATAATAAGGTCTCCTTTGCCGAGCAAAAATGAGCAATGAGCTTTCAAGAAGCCTGAACCTTTTTGTGGTTTAACAAAATGCTTAGTTTAGCCATGAAGGGATGGGTGCCACTAAGACGTAGGAGTAAAAGTGATAGGCTGGAGAAAGGGGTTATTTTTGTGGCTATTCGTTTAAAGTTTCTTTGGCACTCCAATAAGGCCCGGCACTACTGGCAGCAGCTCACTTGGGAAACACATGTGTTTCAGAGTTCAGTCAAAATTCCAATTTATAACTCGTCGAATAGAAGATTTCATATAATTTAATAGAATCTGCCCTTATCTACATTCGTGGATTCAGAAACGGTATGAGCAGGTATTACAACCATCTAGAAAACAGTTCTTTTCGCTCAACAAGTTGAGTAAAGTTACATTTTGGTGGACGATAATGCCCTATTCTATTAAAATTTATTTCTATCAAAATACCTGTGTAAACTAGACTGCCCATTTCTGGATCTATATCTCCATCACCAGATGCTGGTTTAGCAAATCTGCTTAAAAGTATTGTCTTCCTAGTAGAATGTTTCAGTTAATTCTTTATCCTTAAATGACAAATTTCTCGGACTTTGGCAGACATAATTTCTTGTAGTTTCTTAATAAGAATCCAATTTCTTAATATGAACTGAAGATTAAATTGCGATTTTGATGTTTTTCAGATTAGTAAAAAGTGAACACTTGAAAAGTAATCACACTTTCCGCTTGTGTTTTTTTTTTCAAATAAATCTAAGATCTGATAACTGATTTTTTTTCTCTTTTACTTGGAACGTTTAAAAGTTAAAAGAAAAATAAAATAAATCTGGAATTTTGAATTAATTGTTAGAATATTATTTACTTTGGATTAAATTAAATTGAAACAAATAATTTTCAATTGAAGCAGAAAATTAAAATCCAAAATTGCGTTCCTCTACATTTAATTGAATCAGTAGTGGCTATGCACTTCTTTAATAATAATAATAATAATAATAATACAGAATAAAAATTCATTGATGTTTGTGATTTTGGCGCAATGCGTAAAACAAGCTAGCCTGCAATAATGACACATTAGTTATCTCCGTTTTAGTTCACAGATCCAATCGTTCTAAACAGCATTCATTATGTAAATTTTTATCATATATAGCTATGAATGAACCCACGCTTCCATTTTATTCGCCTTTAAGATCTATTTTAACACTTATTTACAACTATGTTGCTATTTATAACAGTATTAGATTCACCAGTATTTATTTATTTTTATTTTCTTTTTAAGCTCATCACCCCTACGTATGTAAAATAACTAATGTATCTTTTCTATCTCATTTCTGAATCACCTCAAAATAAAATTTCTTAAAGCGTATTTAAACTAATTTCATTCTAAAACGTAATGATGATTCATTTTTCTATAGTGAGACATCCTATTTTAGAGTGGCAAATTTATTTTTAACTTCCTGATTGGTTGATTGGTAAAATGTTTGATTAATTTGTTTTGTTTGCTTGTTTGTTTTTGCTTTGTTTTGTTTGCTTGTTTGTTTTTGTTTTTGAGATCTTGAATCTTCAGTTTTAACTTTCTCTTGCTACTGGTAAAACGGAAGTATTGAAATCAGGTCAAATTTTTTATAGATTTTTTTTTTTTTGGCCTCTCGTGCCAAGCGAATCAGCCAGATACATTTCTATAGAGTTATCATCTGATTTGTCCGTTTTGAAAACTCCTGAGATAAAATAGTAATGGTTTTTTAAAAAAAGACTACTCTTATGTGAGTAAGTGGTTGTATGAACCAATAAAATCATAGCAAACTCAATTTAAAATTATGTTGAATATATTTAGTTTAGGAATCGGTCAAGGGAAATGACCGCAACTTAGTTAGCTCTCTTAAATCATTCTATTTAGATTTTCTCTACAATAGCTTCATCTAAACTTTTTATACTCGCTACACTCATGTCTGTAAGTAACAAGAACATTTTCTGAAAATGCAGTTTTTTTTTTCAATTTCAAAAGTACCCCCACACTAGACTTAAAAGAACAGAACTGAACAGACGCTATCGACTACTTAAAAGACTCTTAGACGACAGATCAAAACTCTCTCTGGACAACAAAAGACTAATTTATACTACTATTTTGAAACCCATCTGGGCGTATGGAATAGAGCTGTGGGGTTCAACCAAACGCTCCAATCTCCAAAGGATTCAATCTCTTCAATCTAAAATACTTCGAACTATTGTACACGCTCCTTTTTATGTCTCCAACCTGGACTATACACACTGACCTTAACATTCCTTTTGTCACACAAGTTGCTAAAACAAGATACAGAAAACTCCACTTCAACCTGCAATCTCATGTAAATCCTCTAGCTAAAAATCTTTCTTCTAGAACTCTTGCTGACAACCCGACAAGACGCCTTAAGAGACAGTAGCCTCGTGATCTCCTCTCAAGTGAAGAGAGCGACTAGTAGCCTATTTTGGAGTGTTACCGCTGGGTAACTTCTCCACTCGTATTCTTCTGTTATTTGTTGTTACTGTTATCATTGTTACTTATAGCGCCAACGCGCTGATTGTAGCAAAAATAAACGCAAAAAAAAAAAAATTCAAAAGTAACTTTTTTTCTCGAAATCTATTAGATCTGGGTTGTTGCAAAAAAATTACAGTTGTAAAGGAGAATTTGCCCTATATTTTAAAGAAAATTTGGGAATTTTATCTTTTGAAGAAAAAAGAGAAAAACAAATTATCAAAATTAGGTGTTTTTCGACGTTACGCTTTTTCGTACACTTTTTGATGATCAACCCTTTTCACAACTGTCCTACCGGATAGTTTTAATATATATCTATCTATAAGATCTATAATCTGTAATAATTCGACATAAATTTTAAGGGACATTAAATTTAATGTAAGGGAAGAAAGAGCAATCATTCTAAACTTATCTTTTTTTCATGGTGAAGTACGAGGGTCGTTTGAAAAGTCCGTGCAAAAATAAAAACTACTTAATTTTTTGGGGTAAACCTTTTTTATTTTTCAACATAGTCTCCTTTTAGGCTTATACACTTCGTCCAACGCTGCTCTAGTTTGTTGATCCCTTCCGAATAATAGGATTTGTCCAAGTCTGAAAAATAGCCATTCGTTTCTGCAATCACCTCCTCGTTTGAATAAAATCTTTTTCCCACCAGCCATTTCTTCATATTGGGGAACAAATAGTAGTCCGAGGGAGCCAAGTCTGGAGAATAGGGGGGATGTGAAACGAGTTGGAACCCTATTTCCATTAATTTTGCGACCACAACTGCTGAGGTGTGAGCTGGTGCGTTGTCATGATGGAAAAGGATTTTTTTGTGGCCCAATCGTGGGCGTTTTTCTTGCAGCTCAGTTTTCAAACGGTCCAATAACGATGAATAATATGCACCTGTAATAGTTTTACCCTTTTCCAGATAGTCGATGAGGATTATTCCTTGCGAATCCCAAAAGACAGTCGCCATAATCTTTCCGGCCGAAGGAACAGTCTTCGCCTTTTTTGGCGCAGATTCCGCCTTGGTAACCCATTGTTTAGATTGTTCTTTGCTCTCAGGAGTTTAGTGATGTATCCATGTTTCATCCACAGTGACGAAACGACGCTTAAAGTCCTGCGGATTCTTCTGGAACAGCTGCAACCGTCCTTGCAACACTTCACACGATTTCGTTTTTGGTCAAGCGTGAGAAAATCACTCGACTTCCTCGATTCAAACGAATGCCAAACACAAAGAAATAGACCGATCTGGCTGAAACTTGGTGTGTGTTCTTCCAAGAGATGCTACTAACTAAACATAACCTCGATACGCGCCAGTAGTGCTATCTCTCTGACTTTGCACGGACTTTTCAAACGACCCTCGTACTTCTGAAGTTCTGGTATGCCGATAAGAACTCGCTTTCGCAATTCTGTCGGAATAAATAATAATAAAAACTGGTGTTTAAACATTAGTTGAAAAATACAGCAGTAGATGGGTTTTAACGGATAATTTAATAATTGTTGCTTAGATGTTCTTTAAATTGTGCTCATATATCCAGTATATATTTCAATTCCTAAGGTCGCGATCTTTGTCCATCTATTGTAGTTATAATAAAAAGGGATATATTTACTTGTAACACACAACTAAAAATGTTAAAAATTTAAAAAAGAAAAAAATTAATGTATAACAGATAACTAACTAGCTGAGAAGGTTGCTTAAAAACGGAAATAAGAGAAAGGTCTTGCTATTAAAAGACTAATTCTGAGATCATTATCAGATTTAAGAGCCCCGGTTGTTATTTCTTCCTTTTTTTTTGGCGAGCAAAACAGCGTCTTGGAGATAAAAGGCACCAATCTAAAGTGAATCATCCCTTAGTGGCTAGCAATCAGATAAATTGATCAGCTCGATCTAACTTTATAATTTGAAAAACAGCCTAAATCTTTTTAGGTTCCTATTATTTTGCATCAGTTAAAACCAAATTAATCAAACTTCATCTTTTAAAAGGGTTCTGTTAATATACATATTTTTATTTATTTATTTTGTTCTATTAATATAAACTTTTGATCTTAAAATACATGTGTTCTCAATATTTGTGATTATCTATCCTATATACATTGACATGTTTACCTTTATACCACCACACCCACACACCCGTCCATTTGAGCGACAAACCGTCCACTGGATTATAGCCAGAAAATATTCCTTCCAGTCGTAAAATTAATTCTGCAATAAATTTGACGTGTTAGCAATGAGTAGGTCTGTTTAAAGAGACCGGCTCGAACAAATTCACGCAATAAAATGTTGCTGGCTCATTATTATTTTATCATCACTATTTCTGTTCGTTGGTCCAGTTCTAAAATATGAACTTAATTGTATTGTTGCGTGTGGAAATTGTGGTTTAACTAAATAATTATTATTAAAAAGCTAGTTAACATTTAACTTTTATTATTTTTTACCCAAAATTAATTACTTAAACTTGTTTTTGGTTTGAAACTGTTTTATTAAAGTTTTTAAAAAAATTTATACAATAAAAGGAAATTAAAGAAAACAGAACTTAACGCAAATTTAATAACATTTTATATTTACAAAAAGATTTAAGAACATTTTCAAATACTTTTTTTTGTGGAATAAAATTATGAACGTCTTCGATTATCTGGGTGGGAACTGGAAAAAAAAAAAAAAAATCTGCTTATAACTTCTTGAATTTAATTATATAAAAATCGTAATCAATTAAAAGAATACATATTTCAAAATTGCTTACTCTTAAAGTATGCCAGAATATAGCAGATATAAACAAATTAGTAGGCAAATAAGTACAACGTAGGTGGATATTAAGCTTGTAGTCTCATTTCCTGTCTTCGGCATATTGTTTCAACTGGGCTAGCTAGAAAGAGAATTAGAAAACAAATACAATTTGAGAAATAGTGTTGAAGTTAGTTCCATCATTTGTCAAAGCCCCCAGTACTAATAAAGGCTTGAAGCGCTTTTATTTTTTAATAATTAATTTTAATTGGCTTTTAATAATTGATCAGTAGTCTTGTAGTCAGATCGCTACCCCCTCTATGTGGAAAATGTTTAGATGTAATTAGATGGGAATTCGTTCCTTTTTCATCCAATAATAAAGAATTTAAATTTTAAGAATTAGAAAAGGCAATATTTTTTTCTATTTTACCATTTTCTTTTTTATTTTTTTAGTTTTATAAAGAATTACAATTAATTTGAAATATAATAGAAACATGCCAAAGACATACCTGTAAGTAGTAGTATACGTGTGGTAGTGATGTTTGAAAAATGAAGTCCTCAAGTGAACTGAACTCAAATCGAAGCCAGTTGGGAAATTGGTTTATTTTTAGGGGGTGGGCTGGAACATGTTATTTTTGGTTCTTTTTAAGTATCAAGAGGGGTGTCAGTGTGTGTGTGTGTGTGTGTGTGTTGAGAGACCAATGAGCAGAGAGGAGAGATCTGCTGCACCAAGATTCAGGAGTGGGAGCGAGGAGCGATGTTATTTTGCAAATTACTTATGCTATAATAGTTGGAATATGTGTTAGTTAGAATGGTGATAAAAGGAAACTGCTAATGCATGTATAAGTGCAGCTAGTGTGTAGTAAGTTTTCTGCAAAAAATCTTAACAGTATAGTTGAAGGTAACCTTTAAATTTCTGTTTAGATTGGTATTCTCTGTAAAAGAAAATGTTTCACTCATTATTTACTATTTATTGTTCGGATATATTTTGATAAATTCTGTTTCACTGATACATTCTTATCTATTTTAATAATAATGAAACATAAATCAAGTTTTTAACGAGATTAGACAAGTCGATTTAAAATGTAGAAATTAATTCGTGAATTTATTAGAATGTAGATGGTGTTAGATTTCTATCATATCATCACTGCTAAAGCAGTTGAACTAGGTAAATGTGAGAATTGTATGAAAAGAAAGTCAAGCAGTATTTCAATTTTCGGTTAACCAAAATTTGAGAAATAGTGTTGGAAGTTAGTTCCATCATCTATCAAAGCTAGGGTTGCCAACTGCCCTTTTTTTTTGGAAAGGACGGTCCTTTTTTAACATCTGATTGTCCTTATCCTTTCTTAAATTAGGAAAGGACGCCTTTTGTCCTTTTTTCAGATATTCACACAAATCTAATTTATTTTATTGTATTTTTGATTTAAGTTCTGACTAATGAGACTTCTTCATTTGTCGTGTTGTTTTTCTGATCTAACTGAACTGTATAGGTCAACAGCTTATTGATGTAACGATGAACTTTTCATGAATAAGTATGTAAGAGATATAAATGTACCTAGGCCAGATTACAGACGGGGTGAGGGGACTTTTTTCCTGGGCCCAGGAATACGAATGATATATATTCCCGGGCCCCAAAATTCTGTCGACGGCCTTGAATGTAGAGTGTCCTTTTTTTGGAACTTTATAGAGTTGGCAACCCTAATCAAAGCCGAGTCCTAATAAGGGTTTGAGGCGCTTTAAACCAAATCAGCGCCCTTATGATCACCCATTCGCTATTAAACTGGAATTCCACTTTACAGTGAAACCTAGCCTAACCTCTTTCTGAGAATAACCCTTATAATAACCTTTACCTAGGTTTCAAATAAGAGTTACATATCTGCTTGTTTTTACAGTACGAAGTTAAATTAAAAATTCTAAGAGCCATATTCGAGAAAATACCTTTCAAAATGGAAAAAATAAAAATAAATTCAAGTAAAGTGGCTCTCATCTTTATCTAACTCGTAATTTTAAGCAACACAATTATTTTTCCTTAAAAAGGATGAATTTAAACGACAGCAGGAATACTGCGAGAATACAAGTAGGATTATTAATAAGATTATCAATTTAATCACATTTAAAGTTTGAAGAAAATCCCTTGAATTAATCCCTTAGCTTCCTTAACATCATACGTACATTACATAAACATAGAACTATAACCTTCTAAATTGAAACATTTTTCCTGGAAATTGTTTAATGTTAGTTCTAAGGAAGGTGGAAGAAGTAGTTTTATTGTGGATTTTTTGGGGATTGAAAGCTGAATATGGTAGTTAAGAGTTTGGATCTTAACAATTTTAGAAGGAGAAAGAGTTTGTTATAAAGATTTTTCATCACATATTATCACATAAAGACATTTATATTTTTCTGTACAAATAAATTGTATTTCATATATTTAAATATACAACAAAAAATTCCGTGCTACTGACTGATCGCCTACAGTACGAACGGCCGGCCCTGCTTTATCTTTTCTCTAATTTTATTTTCAATGTTTGTGAAGATATTATTAATCATTTTTCAACTTTTTTTATCATTGAAATTCATAGATATAAAGACAGAACAAGTTTTCTGAATGTTTATTAGTTTGGACAATAAATTAATTAAAACTGTTCGGTAGAGAAGTTGTAATAGGGTGATTAATTGTCAAATGTATTCATAAGTTTTTTTTTTAAAAAAATACGTTTAAATTTCAACTTTATAGAACCACAAATTATATAATTCTATCTTACGCTTGAGCGTAACAAGCTAATGAATTCCTTGTTTTACAAGATAATATTAGATTTAGACAGACAAAATATAAACAGAGTTCCATTATTCTAACAGCTTTATCATGTTAGTTGTATCTAGTAAATAGAAAACATCTGTCTAATTGTTTGTTGTCAATTTGTTTTCTTTACCATTTTTTTTTGTTTCTAAATTGTTTTTGTTTAGAAATCAATTACACATTTTAAAGAAGGACCTCACCACCCAAACTGTGAGCAATTTAATTTTAGCTGGATTCCCCTGTCTCTCATTCCTAAACTTCTCGAATTGACGTGTTACAGATTTGATTGGGTACTCCTTACTGGAAGGTTGCCAAATAAGTAAAAGGAGTGGAATACACTTTGTAAACATCCTATGAGAGTGATTTTTATAAGAAATGTTGCTTACTTTATTAATAGTAATCTATCCTTGGGTGGATTCTTGAATCATTAGGGACAAGAATTTAATTTAACTTGCATATTTCTGGATTAGCAAAAAAAGTTAGGTTAAGACTAGTAAAGCAGAATTTCAGTTATATATTAACCCATTAATATATATACCTATATATTATTTTCTAAAGCTCTTATCTTATTGAGCTTGACTGTTTTGTGTTTAAATTATTTTTAACATTATTTCTTTTTTTTTTAATGTTGCAGGTATATTATGGAGTTGGTTGGAAGAAACGTTATAAAGCTCCAACAGATCATTGTTTTGCTCTGAAACACCCAGCGCTACAGGAGCAACCTAAGTCTTCTAAATACATCAAGTATTTATGCGCTGACGATCCAACTTCTTTACACAGATGGGTGACTGCTGTCAGACTTGTCAAGGTACATAATACATTACTTTATAATCATAGAAATGTGTAATATCATCAATTTAACAAAAAAATTATGGACCATATAGATGGTAAATAGTTACATATCCATGCTCACAATCACTCTACCAATCTTGATTACTTCTTTCTACTAGATGTGATTAAATTCCGTAATTTTTTTTTTTTTTTTTGTATGGTTATGAATTAGTAAAGAGTTTTTCTCTCCGTTGTCGTTTCCCTTCGCTAACATCAATGACATTGAGTGTCTGAAATAGTCTAGCTAAAACTCATGAAGATTACGCTTAGTTGGAATTAGTATATATGAGAATAATTCGTATTAAGATGTAAATTTATATATTATTTTAAGACGCGAAAACATCTTATGTTTGGGCGCCCGGAGCTTTTTTTCAGCGCTGGCAGCTGGATTCGAACCCGTGATCTCCGTGTTGGAATACAGTATTGGTTAACTACTCAGCTATTCCCTCCCTAAAATGCTGTTACATCAGGACTTTGAGATGATTCTACATTTCAAATTCTTGCTAACTTTCATATCTTTATTTTGATTTTATTTATTTGATTCACTGCCTTATTTTATTTATTTTTATTTTTTTCTTTAACCATTGTTATTGAAATTTCGATTAGATTAATGAATTTAACCCTTAGCTTGGCAGAATTTTATTTTTTTTAATATCAAAAAAATATTCATACATAAAGTGAAGTTTGACAGCTCATCAGACTGGCCAACAAAAAACCAGTTCTTCGAACCCTTGCTTTGTATTAACGAGTTTTATTGTATCTGTCAAACGATGTCATCAAAATATAGATAAATTGTGTGCAATACTTTGTCCAAACTATATTTGATTTTTCTGAAAAAAACATTTAAAACATTATTTACATGAGTTCAGTCAATGGATTTATATAATTTAGTTAACGCACTTAGTTTAGATTTTTATAAGCGAAATTAATTTCAATATTGTGATCTGTTTGCAGTATGGCAGGCAGCTTTTAACAGACTATAAGTCCAGTTTGGAGGAATGTCGCCATGTTGACCTCGTTTCTCAGCGTCCTCCATCATCTTCTTCATCGTCTTCTAGTTCTGGATGCGACGTTGGATTTGAGAGTGATTTTCCATGTGGTACTATTAAAAGAAAACCAGCAAAAATACCACTAACCTCTACGACTAGGCAGTTGAAATCGGCTGCTATTGGTGCGTATTTTTTCATTATAATTAATGTTACAGTTAAATTCATAAATGTAAGTTACATTTAGTTGTTTTTAATTACTATAAATAACATGAGTTACCTAAATGTCATCACTTTTTACTACTTTTGTTTGTGTAAAAGTTCGCATAAAAAAGCCAGTGCGGTACTTTGAAGTAAACGCTTATTGTTGCTTACCTTTTTTTTACTTTTTTTCTTTTTTTAAATAATTTGGAACTTTTATTTTGGAAGATTTCTTATCTACCACTCTTCCTCATCGGAACACAGCCACTGATGAGAAGAATACACATTCATCAAACCAAAGTTAAAAATTTGAAATAATCATTAAAAATAAAAATTATTTAATTGTTGCCGCTGTTTCAATTAATGTTGTTTAATGGTTGGTTGGGGTATCAACTCTCCTCTGTACTGTCCCTTTTCTTGAAGAGCTTGAATTCTTAAATAATGTTAATATATTTAATTTTTTCCTCCCCAATTTAGGTGAAGAAGAGTGTTATTTAGATGAAGATCTTCCACCACCTCCTCCAGAGCTGATGGTGGACGATGATGAAGAATTGCCGGCTGCAAAATCGCCTTCTTCTCGTAATTCATTATTCCTCGGCACGCGCAGTAATCCACGCTTCCTTGAAGATCTACACAGGGTTGTGGAGAAAAAATGGCAAGTGGCTGAAAAATGTCGTCTAGAAGTTGGAACATCTCCACATCAAGTCCTAGGTTTCCGTGATTATGATAAGTCACTTGGAGTAAGTCAATGGGTTGAAGAGCATTATGGCGGTTCTATAGGCAGCAGCAGTAGCGGCGGCAGCCTGGGCGCTAGAGGAAGAGGCCCTGCGCCACCGCCTCCGCCTCGAGCACCAACAACCGTTCTCAGCAGAAGGTAGTCAGTGAGAATGGGAGCTCTATGAAAACTAATTAGCTCCTTTTTCCATTCATATACTTTTCATAAAAAGCTTCTTGTAAAACAAGATTTTAGCATAAAGTTTTGTTATATAATAACCATTGCAAACATGTTAATCCAACTTCCCAACATGTTGAATTCGGAGCTTTATTAGAGTCTGGTTACTTAACAGCCTTGAGGACTACTTAACAATTATTGAGTCGCTGAGTATTTGAATTTGAAAAGGAGATGCCAAGAGTGCCATAAAAATTTATGATGGGCTATATAAAGTTATGGATATTGCATGCATCAGTTAAAGTAAAAAAAAAAAAAATTTATAAATGGTACAGGTGTGGCCTCATTCTGTCAACATCTCAGCCGTACGATTTTGTAGTGGAAAGCCCAGTGGCACTTCGCCAATGCTGTGTACGTAGGATGGGTATGCATACTTTTTTGTTTAGGTATTTAACCAATTAAATCGAGAAAACGTTTTGTTGGTTAATTTCTGAATGAGAGTTTCCTGTCCCAGAAACTTAATTGTTTTATGAAAAGGAATTAAATTAAAAGCAATGGGTGAAGTAAATGTAACTATTCCCCATTTAGAATTATGATTGATACAAGCAACTTTATTTTTATTTAACTTAATAATATGCTGATAATAATTTATCATTTATTCTTTATCAAAACCGAACTTGTGTTGTTGTTTTAAAAAGCATTCACCGATTGTGAAGGCAGTTTTGAGTATTTTAGTGCAGGAATGTTGTAACTGTCCTACATGTATCTGTTTTGACTGAATATAAACAGTTTGTAATAGTTATTTAATTCACAGCATTCCCATATTTATATTTCTCTATTGAAATATAGTCTAATTTTCATTTAGATTAGAAGATATTTTTCTAACTGAATGAAATAATGGAACAATGTGATAAATTTAAAAATAAGTTTAGAAGAATTATTTTGTGGATTTTTGATGCAAAAAGTAATAATCAGTTGACAAAATTAAATGAGAAAACTTAGCCTATATTAAATCGATTTTAGATATCATTAAACATGGCATTTTTCTTTAAAAAAAAGTTTTATCGTAATTTATAAGAACCGATTTTACTTAAGAAAACTTCTTGTCGCAAATGGCGAACGTTAATTTCATGTCAGTTTCTTAATATAACCTATTTTTCTGTGACGTATGCTGATGATGGTACCAAAGTAGACAGTGAATATGGAATTCTATTTTAATAAATATGGTGAACATTTTTATTTTGTTTACTATGTAAAAGCAAATAAATACTGGCATTTTGTGAGTATTAAGGGTCGTAGTTGTTTTGCTTAGATGCGGGTTGCTGACACCAAGCCAGCCAACATGATATAATTCTATTTCATGCCCTGATCGCACGAAAGGAGAGCAGAAAAATATTCCTTTAGTCTCAACGGCATTGTTCGCTCGCTACAAGAACGTCTAGAAACAACTAATCGTATACCTTACATATCCAACAAACACGTACGTAATACACAGTTCTTGCTTTAGCTGTAGGTTATTGTTCGCTTAGTCTAAATGGCTATATATTGAGTTTACCGTTTGAGTAACATTTTAAATTCCTATAAATTATGATTTAACATAAAATTATAATTATTTTTAAGATAATGGAATTCTAAATTACTATAATTTTAATTATGAAAAAGCTAATTAAACATAAGCTCTCCAAAAATAAGTAATCAGCGACCACTCCACCTACAGTAGGCTACAGAAACGCATGTTCACTGCTGTTTTAGTGAAGGTACTAATCATTTCACATTAATAATACATTTAATACCTTATCACACATTGGACTATTAATATATTAGCTGAATTGTCGATTTTCTTTCTGATTGTTTGTTGATTTTTGATTTTCATCCCCCATTCTGTTACGATAAAGTTTTATTAACAGGGATTATACTGTTATCATTAAAATACTATAAAAACGTATGATCTCGTTCTTTAATCTCAAGACTGCTAGATATTGCCATGTTAATGACATCTATAAACATAGTAAAATTTTTTTTTATTTGATCTTTCAAATTGGGGACCTTGCGAAAAATAAATAATTTAAAAAAAAAAAAAAATGAAGTGCCTCTATGGCCTTTGAGATTTCAGTTAATGGTAGCTAACAAAAAGGTGCCAGAATGTTAGAAGTTGATTAAGTAAATATTTCAAACGTAGTAAACGAAAAAGTTTACTAAATTTTGCCTTGCAGTAAATGTAACAGAAAGGCCACATATTCGATACTATGTTTTCGATAATCAAGATTTCATTATTAGAGAAGTGATAATTGGCTGTAAAGAAGTAGTTTCGATCAATAATAAATTCCTCTTGAGCTCTTTAATTGCCATTAAATTGTAACTCTCACCCTCCAAGCAAAATTTTGTATCTTATCTAAACAGAGAAAAAACAAAATTATTTAAATACAAAAATCGTGTTTGGGGCAGCATTCCATCCACTTAGCGAGAATAATCAGCGCGATTGTTGGTGCTTTAGACTATTGTGCTTTTAATTATTTGGGCGTCTGATAAAATTATTTTAAAAAAAAGTTAAGTTATATATGTATAAAAATGATCTCTGATCAAATCGTCATTAGCCCCTCCCCCGAGAGAAATGTAGTCGTAGTTCATTAGTTACACTTCCTTCTGTTATGCAGATGGTAATAATCCTACATATATATTTTTTTTTAATGTTTCTATTTGTAAATAAATGATCTCTATTTCTCTTTATTAACCCAATCCAAATGTCGCTTTTAATAACAAAAGCAAAAAAGAAACATAATTACACAAAATTCCTTTTATTGTTAACCAAAATATTGTAAATATTTTTGTTATGGATGCCTTCGCCGAATAAATCTTCATTTTTGTACATTTTTAGACTTTGGCGTATGTTTGTTTAGAAATCAATGTTTGAAAAAAGAAAAAAGTTATTAAAATCAAATAAGACATAAAATATAAATTATTAATTTTTTTAAATTGTTTTATTTGTACATTTTCTCAACAAAAAACAAATAAATGTTAAAAAAAAAAAAAATTATTACGTTGTTTTATTCTTTCTAACCACGAATAATATAGTTTTTTACAATTTCGATCATTTCTGTATTCGTTCAATTTTTTTATTGTAGGCATGACCAGGATGTCCGTTCATGAAGACTTTCTTATGCTTTGAACTTAGTAGTAGGGATGAGGTAGTCTTACCAGTGCGTCGCACATTTTAAACGTCCAAAAAGATCGTGGACGGAAGCAGAATCTTTACTAGTAACATTTAACCACACTTCTAGGATGTAGACACGTGGACAAGTCTACTCAATCCGCCCTTGCACTCACTACAGCGAACCCGCCTCGCTGAATAATGGATGAGAAGTAGACTACTGCTTCCCAAATGAGAGAAGGTAGAAATCAGGAATCTATGTGAAAGTACTTTTGCCCCTTAGAAATTAATTTTGATTCTAATTTTCAACAAAACTGATGATATATGTATACTGATGAATTTGTTTTTACAAGCAGGATAAAAGCTATGACTAATGTTACAATAATTAAAAATATAAGTTGAGATGCGGAAAAGAATTTATAAACGTCTCTTAAATTAAACATTTTAATTTTTCAATGGAATGGATTAAAAGTGTGAAAGATATGTTACCAGTAACAATTTTGGGATTTGGTGGAGGTAATCAAAAAACTAAACAGTAATAGTATTAGTTTCAGTCAATATAAAGCCTATTTGGGATAGCTTTACATTCACAATTAATCGTAGCCCAGCCGTTATAAAGTAATACATTATTGTTAGAAGATTTCCTTGGTGGTCAAGTGGTAGCTCAGGTAAGGCCAAAAACGGTAGTTAATAGAGTACCATGTGAACTCTTGTTCTGCATACTCCTTTAAAGATGACATAGTATAAAATTACCAAGACATTTCGTTTTTTGATGGAGAAGGTAAGCTTTTTGCTGGTTATTTGTTTAAATAGATGCATAACTCCCTGAAGTAGGCGAGGATATTCATTCATTCGACTGTCAATAATACAGTTGTGCGAATTTCATTCATT
This sequence comes from Rhodnius prolixus, assembly GCF_049639745.1. Taxonomy (NCBI): domain Eukaryota; kingdom Metazoa; phylum Arthropoda; class Insecta; order Hemiptera; family Reduviidae; genus Rhodnius; species Rhodnius prolixus. Next base: position 24,104,371 of record NW_027411592.1, read on the forward strand.
TTTTACTATTAGAAAAAGTATTGTAATTAAAAAGATATTTATGAATTTTAAAGCCGCATTTGATTCCGTTTCTATAAATTCATTTAAAGTTATGGATTTTCAAATGTGTATTTGTATTTATACCTATAGTTTTTTTTACTATAGGTTTGTTTAATGAATCCCGTGCCGCTATCAGGAATGAGTAAAACATATTGGAATCCTTAAAGAATCGGAGTTGACATTTTATGAACTGTGAACATATGTTTACAGATGTATGCGGTTTCGCGGACAAACCAGAAATTTTTCAACGTGAATTGGTCAATTAGATAGTGTATCAGTTGAGGTTTAGCAATAAATATGGAGAAATAAAAAAATTAATTTGTTGGGGAAAAAAAAGGTGTCAGGCACGCATAAAATGAGTTCTAGAGTTTTGATATTCATCCAACAGATGTAGTTAATTGGTATAAGTGCTTAATGGCAGATCTGAACCTTCACTATTGTTCAATTTTCACTTCAAAGACAAATTACTTTCGCTGCATTTGTGCTGAATTAATATTACTAAACAAATAATCCCAACATCCCACTGACTCTAAGTTCAAATTTTTCTGCCCTACCTCAGATCATCTTGTGCAGAGCCGCCTAGATTTGGGGATCCACAAGATGTAAGTAATTAATGATGTGGACCATAGAAACTAATTCAGCTTCCAAAAAATACTTCCAATTATGCAATGAATTGGGATTAATTTAGAATTTAGAACGAATGAAAAATATTTTTATACTTACTTAAAAATATTTTAGTTATATAAATTAATATTATCAAATTAGTCTGTTCTAGATCGCTTATCTTATCTAAATAGATACAATTTATCAATATCGAAGTTATATCCAGTAATTTGTTTTGGTTTACTCCTTGAGATAATATCCATTTCAAAAAACCCCTACGAGGATTTAGAATACCTCAAAACGTTTATTTCCTGAGAAAACTTAACATAAAAAATTTCCTAGCAAGAGATAAAAGAAAGTAATCTTTATTTTGAGCTAAATAAACCATTGGCTATCTATTTATTAGATTGTATATTGTCACTTTATTTGTCAATTAAACATCAGTGAAATTGTGGCTTAACTCTTTCCGCTTGCTTAATTGGCAAGAGAATAACTAACCTTCGGACTCCGCAGCTAGAGAGAGGGTTGCCTTCATGTACCGTTACAACGGTATTTCTTGGCACATTTCACTCCTGTGGGCGTTTTTTTGAATCGTATTGCCAATAATAGAACTAATTATAAAATATATTCCAAAAATACAATTTGGAGCTAATTTTTAGTGCTTCACACTTTCTGTTGCAGGTCTTGAAAAGTAAAATTGCGTTTCAATCAAGATCTGAAATTTTTATGTTTTGAAATACCTAGAATTTTAAAGAAAAAGTTGTATACGAACACGAAAACCAAAAATCGCAAGTAGTTCAATCAAAATATTCTATTTAGTTCCAACTAGCGAGCATGGATGCAAGTGACACTAAAGTTTTTGACAAAATTCAGCAACTTTGAATAAGAATGTCTCATTAATTTCTTATTTTTCTGATTCTGTAGAAAATTATTCCCACGATTTAATTACATGAATGACCTAACGAATCATCAGTGCTTGATAATATTATCCCTCGTACCATGCATGTTTATTGTATCACTAACATGTTTCGACTTCATTGACTGGTTGAAGTCTGACACCGTTCAAGAAAACTATAAACATCCGTACTACAATGGATATATGTAATCAACGAGAATACCTAAGTGTTGAGGCAATAACTAGAATACCCAGGGAGCAAAGTAATGGAGAATATCTCCCCCTTTCAGTGGACCTTTTATAGATTGCAGTTGGAACAGTACTCCCTCGACATCAAATCCTAACATATTCATGAGAAAATCTAACTTATTGTAACAATAAAATCAGCACATAATTTAAACTTCTAAACTATAAATCGATTATTCGAAATACCCTTTGTCTTTAATCTTATTTTTAGCCTCCACTAATAACGTGGTTCTCCAAACTCTCAGTTTGAGTACCCGGTTTGGCGCGATTACTTTCGCTAAAATTGACAGATTTAGTTCAGACTCATTTATAGTTTCAGCCGTCAGTTCTTGGTCTAAGATATACCCTTTTTTTTTTTATTATTTATTCAGCGACTTTGCGGAGAAATCCTTAAGGGTCTATGAGTACAAACTTTTATAGTCACAGGGGCGGCATCTTGATTTTCGTTTTGGGTTTAGGTTTGAGAAGTAAATTAATTATTTTTTCGCTTTTAAAAGGATACAATATAATCACTTTTTTAATGATATTGTTTCTGAGAATCTTTTTATAAAATAATTTAAAATGCATAATCTCATAAGGCTATAAAACAAACATTAGTAATTGAAACTTATTAATAATTAAGCAATTACTTTCTACTTATGTCTCGGTGAGATCCTCGGACGGCTGAAAGAAGGAGGGGACCAGGGTTTACAGTTGTAATCCGAGTTATGATAACTTGGTAGGCCTAGGAAACCTGACTACAGATCTTAAGACAGAGCTAGTTGCTGAACATTTGTGCTGCTGGAATTGTAAGAGACAATCAGTAACCCAATCATAACTTTTTCAGTCATTCTCTTCAAGTCTCTTCAAGAATTACCATAGCCTTTCTCTGGACTATTAAGTTTAATGAAACAAACAGGACTTGAGGAGTGATCTAACTGTAGAGTGCCGCAACAGAACCCCTACGTCGCGGAGGAAAGGCTGAACGGCCAACTCTGCACGGAATTTAATAATTTAAATCTAAACTTAGTCCAATTTTTAGATTAAGAGAATTATAATTTAGAATGCAGACAACAGATGTTTCATGTTTCTATAAGAATGTAAAATTGAAAAATCATTTCCCCTTTTAAGTTTACTTTAGTCTATTTTGAAGTGACTAAACTGCAATAAAAAATTTTATAACATATTATTGGAAATATTAGTTTTTTATGTCGGAGGTTTCAGCTCTTAAAACTCCCCCTGGTTGCGCCTATGTTTGGAAAAATATAGATAATATTAAAATTATTTTGGAAAACATTTATACTTTCTTTATTTTTTTAATGATTTGATTGTCATTTCTCTTTATTACTGTAAACAAAATAAAATAAATATATCTGTCCTACTTATTAAGATTGTCTTGTAAGCACATTAAATCTTTCATAGTTACACTTTATTATTATATGAATAAGCATATTACAATAAAATAAAGAGTATGACAATGTTTAAAGGAATGGCAAACATTACCTCCAGGTCATAATACATCAGTTTGTAAAATGGCAACCTCTTGAACTTTAGAGGCGAATCTTAGATTGCGTTGCATTCATTGGAAATTGCAAAACAAGTAACCAGCAGAAGAGATAGTGAGCAAACCTTCATATATTCTGTGCATATTATTATCTTAAATTATTATTTGAATTTGATTTTCACTTTAAAGGGTAAATTTCATTTCTATTTAAAGAATTTTAACGAAATTATATTTATATTTTAGAGATAGATAGTTATTTTATTAAAAAAAAATGTTTTGTCTGGTCCTAGGTTCTAGCACCTAATCCTCGACTGAAAATTGCACTAACTACTAATGGCACTTTGCCCGAACCTTGACCACTTCAACCTAAGCATTTTTCTTTTTATTTTCTCCCATTTCTAGAAGAGAAAGCTTTTTGTTCTTCTTCTTTTGAGATATTCACTCATAGATTGAGCTACTTCGAGTTTAGTCGAGCGAATTCCAGCGCCTACGTCTATATTATTTTCCTGTTTAACCGTCTAGCACATATCCAACCACTATGATATGGAAAAATGTCCGTAAATTGATTTTTCCTCAATTCTGTGAATATAAGCGTACTAAGGACGGAAGCCAATCTCTATTGCTCAAAGTCGTCAGTAGTGTTAGTGTTTACAGCTTTTAAAAATGTATAAATAGGTTAATTTATAAATAGATAAATATTGTATATATAATATATTTATATGTTTACGTAAATGGAGCTAATTTTTAGGTAAAAACTGAAAATCACGAAAAACAGACAACCTATTCCGTAAAATGCAAACAAATTCTCAGAAACAATCACTTCAAGAAAATTAATAATGATCACGATTGTTAATGTATCCTAAGAGAAAGAATAGTTTTAAAATGAAAAACTAATCATTTATTTCTAAGACCAAAATCTCTCCTGAAAAATAAATTCTTGTGTGCTCTGTTCTAATTTATTCATTTTCTTTAACTCTTTATTTTAAAATGTATTTAATTTTCAGTTACATTATTCAGTTTGTAAGACTGTACATTACATGGAAATGACATGTTAGAGTAGCAGTTGGCGGAGCACTGGTGTTCCCTAAGCATTTCAAAGTGTCCCACGATAAAGGACACTCTTAACTTTTTACTAATAACGGGAATTCTAATTAAAGGTTTACTACTTTAACTGCTATAATTGAAAAAAAAAAGACAAAGTTTTTTTTTATATCAATTTATTGAATGATAGTAATTATAACAAATTAGGTGTGGAACCAAACGCTACGAAATTGTACACTAAACGCTGAATTGTTGCCGTACTTGGCGCATTATTTCTACCGTGTCTTGTTTTAAATATCTTTATAGCACTGTAATTAAACTCTGATTTTTTTTTTTTAATTTCTGCGCATTATAGCATGTCTTGCATGATGTTTTTGCGTACCTTCTCTTTGCAGTATCTTCTGTAATAAAAAAGTCAGATGGTAAATCAAGTGAAAAGAAGGAAAGATGGTGCTAAATTGGACTATTTTAAAGATATTATTAATTATTTTAAAAATCAATGGCGACCAATCTAGGGTGCTAATGAAAACATTTTAATATTAACAGTCAAAGAAGTTTTCCATATGAAGATCATTCTTTTTGGAAAAAGAGAGCAGAAAAATGTAATTTCAACTGTTTCTTTCAGAGATTACAATAGCACTGATATCAGACCATTTCTCGTATTGGACAATGTAAAAAAATAAGTTTTTTCTGCAACCATGTAGGGAAGTTCTCATTACTCAATTAAAATCAGCAGTGTAATGCCCAACTTCCCACATTAGTGGGGAAAAATTCCCATTAGTGTCACTTTCCTCACTAGTGAGTGGAAAAACTTTATTGTGCTTCCTTGATATAAGAAGTTTTGTTATTAACATAAATATTTTCTGTAAAACTTTAATAAGCTTATTTAACGTAACTAAATAATTAAAAAACGAATATTAAAAAATAAAATAAAAATTGAGAGGAATATAGAAATAATACTTTAATAAATAATTAGATATTATAGTGTTACCTTATAGAAATTTAAAATGGATTCTAGTGATTCCTGTTTAGAAAACACTCCTCCATCAATAAAAGAAACAGCAGAAAATGTAATAAGTAATGTAAATACGTAAGTAATGTAAATAATTGTAATATAACAATAAATGTTTATAATAAATAAATTACTTTTTGTAGACTGTAAAAATGAAATTTTTAATTTTTTTAGTCAATAAATCTAATGGTTGCAGAAAAAATATAATATTTAACTCGAGTGTAAAGTATTTTCCTCACACTCGGCAATTTGCACTTGCACTCGCCTCGCTTCGCTCGCTCGTGCGTGCAAACCCTGCCTCGCGTGAGGAAAAGTACTACTTTCCACACTTGTTAAATAAATAACTATTTTTTTCAGTCTCGGACAAAAACAACTCGTTGTGAATAAATTTTTTAAAAGAATTATCCTGAATTTAATGTGCCGGACGAAGAGGACTCATCGTTGAAAACTGGCTGTCCTTTGAAAACTTTACATTCTGACACGAATTCTGTATTTCTGTCCATTCAGAAGGTCCAAAAATCTTTTTTTTTTAAAAAAAACCATTAACATTTATTTTGATTTTCAACTTCATATTTATATGATGGGTTTCCCATGTTAACCAAATGTAGTGCTGAAAAAAAAAACACGTTGAAGCAAGGAAGGCCTTGCTTGTAAACATTCCAAGAAATGTGTTTAAAAACGTAAAATAAATAATCAGACGCACGTTTCACATTAAATGAGTAACTCCTAATTCTCTTTTGTTCCAGAAATATTATTATAATTATAAATTATGTACTATTTTATATTAATTATACATCCTAATAGTGATTTGAAATTTTAACTGATGCCACTGACGAAGAGCAGAATGTGTAGTGGTGACAAATAACAATAAAAACGCGACCAAATCATGAAGAAAAGTGTTTTTAGGTGCCCAAATACTGGGCAGTTGATGCATGTCTGCTGAAGTTGCTAGAAACTAAAAAAATCCTGGTTACATTGAGGAAATATTCAAGAGGCAACTATTGTGGAAAATTTGAAGAACTTACTGAAGAAAACTTAATGAATGAATGAATCGGTGAGGAAACTTGAACTAGAAGAGAAAAACTGTAGTTACCGCTTGAGTAGACTTCCATCAGAGTAGCGAATCCAGAAATGTTACCACAGACTGGTTGGAAATTCTGCCAAAGTAGAGAAGCTGAAGTTACTTGTCCGAAACATTCAAGAATTTGTTAATAAAATGATTCTGATAGAATAATGTACTTTAGCAAGATGAATGCGATGTTCTTCACACAGAGAACAATGGATAAGAACAAATCAAATTGAAGTCCACAATTTAAGGGATTTTCCTCTTGCCAACTTCTGTTACAAACACATCTTAAAACATAGCGGAGCTCAATATTTGTATATCTCAAGATATGTTCAGAGCAAGGCATGAAATGATAAAAGTTTTTCATGCCCCAATATTGCTGAATATCTAAGCAAATTATTCAGCCATGTTCTTAAGAAGAGAGAAGTTACTGTGATTCAACGTTTACTTTTTCTCTTTGTACAGACGTTTCTCGTTTGTGCTGCTCATATTGTCTAAATATTTTGTAATTAAGGAGTGATATCTGTATTGACAATGTAATCTCTAGCACTACCAGTGATATTATGTAATTGGTGTGAAGGAGTACCATTTGTGTGATTATTTAGATCAAGATTTTGTGTAAATAAGTGTTATTGTTATTACACTTACAATGGGGACAAATTCTTATGGTATTGACGTAAATGATTATTTTTAACTACTTTACTTTTATTTTACTGGACTAACATCTACTTCTCAGCTGGATCTATCGCAATGAAAACTAATAGTAAAAGAACTTTGAAACAAGAAAATGTATACAGAATGCTGACAAGTCCAGTTGAAATTTAGAGATGTACACACAGTTTTCATGGTAGCAAATGAAAACCTGTATAAAGCCAAGGAAAATGGTTATCAAATACAATTCTGAACGACCATAAACTTTAGGTAATTTAAATATTTCTGCATTATCTCTCTGAATAGTTGACATCTAACTTTACTTTTCATTTTCAATTCGCCAGTGTCCGAATAAATGTGGCTTAGGCCATTGTTTGAAAACGGGTTCTAAAAAGTATTAGCCTAATGGATAATTTTTGAAGTCAGTAGGTTAATTGTTGGAAAAGTTTGAACAGTGAACGTTAACTTTATAATGGGCCCTTTCTACTTCTTCATTACTGGTAGCACCAGAGTGTTTAAATCATTAACACTCCAAATTATGAATTCCTCAACGGCTGCATATTTTACCAAAAGACTTCAGCAGTTTCTGTATATACGTATATATAAAATCTCAACAGTATATATGAGACTGATATAAATATTGTATCAACAAAAGTGTATCTCAGGAAGCTACAACGGAGAGGAAACATTAGTAATGTAAGGTGACACTATCTTGATCGTTAGAAAACTGATCCTTAAACAGAAAATTGACCCATAGTAAATTAAATGAAGAAAAAGTGCGGCTTGTTTTGGTGCAATAGCTTTGCAGAATTTAAAGATTCAATTAACCAAAATTCAGGTAATTCATTAAATTTGGAGCAAAGTATGTAGAAAGAAACCTTTTGCACTATGGAAGGATCAAAGAACTGGTTATTAATAACATTCTAGGGCAGTAAATAGCTCAAAATGTTTTCCGTGATTTGTCTATTAATACAACAGAACAGAAATAAGAAAAGTAATTGCGGTAGAATTCATTTTAAATAATTAATGTAACATAAATATTAATTGAGGTCTATGTCGCTTGTAATATGGGACACTTACCAGTCCGGAAGATTGTGCTTGCAGGAGTGCCTTTTCTAGAGAGAAAGACAAGGAAAACGTCCTTGAATGACCTTGGCTTGCCACTCCCCCTGGTCTGTGATCACACCGTTGATCTCTACGAACGCCCGTTAGGTTCGCTTGTTTTCATAATTTAGCAGATTTGTATTACCTTCGTCTTAAACTGAAAATAGGAAATTGAACTAATGACATTGTTAGTTGTTCTAGACCGTTGTTTAACACGCAAAATTTAAATAAAAGATTAAATTTGTTAATTGCTACTGCAGTTAGAAAAAACTGCATTTAAAAAATAAATTACTGTTGTTTAGTTTACCTTATTCTATTTTAATAGAACCAATAAGTACTTCAATTTTGAGGCCATTCTATAAAGCAGTTATGCATAAGATTAGCAGATAATTTCTGAGTAGAAAACGTAAATTAAAAAAATATTTTAATTTTGGCTGTAAGACATTTTTAATGCGTTTAATGTTATATATGTAAACAGAATATTTAATACTTTTTCAGAAGTTTTGTTTAATATTATTTTAAACGACTATCATTTGATCAATTTCACGAAATGGAGCCAGCCAACCTGAAAGGAGTGCTAATTGCAAATTAATTTTTACTTCCTTTACCAAGCTAGATCAGCAAAAAGTCTGGTGATCATGTCAAAATTCTTGTGTCAAGTTTACATCAGAAATATCATTTTAGAAGACCGCTGAGCCCAAAAAAGGTTTTTGGAAAATTATCCGTGTCAGAGAGAGTGTAAGAGGAATGAGGAGAAAGAAGAAAATGCCCCAAACAAAAATTACAGGAAGCTAAACTGTATATTTCCATCGAGTCCTCAACTGGAATTGCGACAGTACTTCCCTCAGTGGGAGCACCACTTTACAGTATTTACTCTACCAAACTTACACCCAGATATAGAACTTTTATTTGGTACACTTATCTCTAAAAAATTATGTTTGGGCAGTTCTGGGGATGCATAGTGGTAGGCTTCCCTCTAGTCTCTATAGAAACAAAAACACGACAATAAGCTGATCGCAATTTCCAAGCGGATAACCACGCAGGGGATGCGTTCGAATTATCATGATCGGGAAAGTGTCTTTTATTCGATGACAAAAAGCCAGGATGCCATCAAAGTTCTGAACTCCTGTGGGGTCCTTCAAAGTTAGTCTCGGATTGTCTCAGCAAACTCAATAAACTGAGCCGAGATTATACAGCTTCCTTACTAAGGATGCCAGAGCATATGAGCGGGACAGCGAATAGGATAGCTAACGCTCTGGCAAGACAGAAACCTGTATCCTTTTGTGGATTAGCCAATAGTTTTCTTCGTGAGAAGGTGAAGAGGTGCTCTGGACCAAACCTTTCAAGTCTGAGACATCGAAGATCTTTCTGGGTAATTGCCACTTATCAGATCTCAGGTATGCGTTGGCCTGAATAAAAATAATTTTTCTTAAACTATCAGGTTTCTACACTGGCCACCTGGAGAAGCTGGGTCTAGAATATGATGACACTTGCGGATTTTGTGAAAAGACAGAGGAGACTTAAAAACACCCCCTATCTGACTACAAAGCCATTATTCAAGAAAGATTCAGACACCTAGAAAACTACCTTATGCTGTGGTGCAGAACATATCCTTCTAAAAACCCCCTCAGATCTTGGGATCTCTTCGATATCTGAAACAGCAGGGTGTTCTGTATTCGGCTGAAAACCAACAACGGGAGATAGATCTTAAAGGATGCAGTGCATCGTCATACCCCGGAGGTGTGAACTGATAGCAAAACATACCTATTGTTTCAAACAAACCATGTATATTAGATGACATTGAATACCATACTTTAAGACAGACAGTCAATAAATTCGCATCGATCAAAATTATATCTTCAAAACACATTACTCCAACAGCTGGACTAACGGATGGACCATCTACAGAACACATACGGTGCGATAGACTAACAGAGCGATACACTAAATTTACTAAGTGAAAGGCAAAATTAGATCATTTGGCAGACCATAACTAATTAATACTTATCATTAAAATGACGGGTTTTGTTTAAAATAATATCGGTACTGATTTTTAAGTATGACATTTCCCTGAAAGCAGGGAAAATAAGGGTGTAAACTGAGAGCAATGATTATAGCATAAATGAAATTTAGTAAGAAAAATGTTTTTTCAAGATTAATCATTAATTGATCTGTAGATCATCCATTACTTAAAATTCACTTTCGCTTACATAGGTATTTGTCTGATGTCGTAACAGATTTCAAAACGTATTGTTACATTTGTACATATTTTGCTTCAATTCCATTCACACTGCACGTTATTTGAAAGACTATTTCATTTCAAGGAATCTAAGATGTAGCTATTTAGTATTAAAAACCGGGTTGATTTGTTTTTTTCCTTTTAATAGACAACCAACTATGGCACCAACTACTTGGAAATTAATTTAAATATTTTATAATTGCTCGTGTATTTGTACTAATTCTCACGTGATATCGTCACTTAATGTGGCTTTTATAAATGCCACTGACTTTTAAAAGAGCGGATCACCTTGACTCTAACTGGGAGGATTGAGATAGGAGAAGGGGCAATTTCTGGAATACAATGTCGATCCACGGCACCCATGTGATGCACGACTTATTGTCCTAGCGTAATGTTAATGTCATACTTAAAAATCAGTACCGATATTATTTTAAAGAACACTAGAATATGGTTGTCCCTACATATTTCTCATTTTGTTGCTCAATTCGTAATATTTTCTTCACGTGCCAAAGATAGCGTGAATTTTACAGGGATTGGAACTGTGCGTTGTTTTAAAAAGAATAAACCAAAGGTCATAGCCGGGTCTGGCAGCCTCTGAAATCAATTTGCTCTCAAACAGTTAGTGAAATTGAATGTATTGTAATTTCTGGAATATAATGCAGCCATATTTCAGGCAAAATCTGTTTTATACTCTTTTTTAAAAAGGCAATAGTATAACGTCACGAGTTTAGGAGTCAACCAAATACTTAACAGAAATCAAAACAGTACGGATCCTTCCCTAAAACAACACCCATTAAATAATTTTTAAATAGAAAATTGATGCAGCTATTATCAATTAAAACTTTACTCAATTAAGAAATGACATTTCGGTGGCTAATTTTGACAGAAAGTATTTTTTCTAAGCAAAATTTCAAATTTAAACGACTTGCAAATAGTTGTTTTACTCTTCAGATACAAACCCACTCATGCACGCAAATTCTAGAAAACCACTTTTCCGGTCTCCGAGTACCGGAATTGTGAATCTCAGCGACAAAATTCTGCACAATTGCACAATACTTCCTCATATTAAGGACAACAATTACCTGCATGTAATCTGAGCTATTCAAATTTGAAAAATTAATAGAACATTTGCTATGAAACTGGGCAAGTTATAGCTTAGATGTTTTTTGATACATCCCTACAATGAAACTGCAAGAGAATAAAAAATCCTTCACGTTCTAAAGTCACGATTTTTATCCTTTTATTAAGTTTACGCAATATCTTAAAGTTCTTTGTGTTAACTGTGACTGAATATTGTCCATTTAACGCTTAGTTCTTGTTTTTCTTAAAACAATATTCAAGTTAAAATGTTTGTAAAGAGCTTACACTACAGGCCTTTCTCTTACTAAATTTTTAAATACGAAGGCGACTAGCAATTCTATACTTGACTATAAATTCGTTTTGTTAAGCATTTAATAAAATCCAAGGCCTAGACCTGGAATTGAACCCAGTACTACATCACATTTTGCTTTTTGTGGGCTTTGCCTTCTAACCGCTCGCAACTATACATTTAATACAAAATATAATTTTCAAGAAAAGTGGACAAGGAAAGACATGAAATTTGATTTTTTTGGAGGTTTCAGGACATCCTTCCCAATGTCTCATCTTAAAATCTTACTTCACTGAAAGATTCTTTCAATTCTGTGAAGGCACCTCACTTCCACCGTTCATACTGCCCATACAGGAAGAACCTAAGTATCTGAGTACCGTAGTCCCAAGATACCCAGAAGGTAGTAAGTATCCTACCTCCCATTCCTCTACCAGCTTTCATTCCTCTTCACCCAAATATCTCAGTTTCACACCTTCACCGATGATACCGCCATTCCCTTATCAAGCCCCAGATCTTGTCATTACTTCCTTTCCCTTCAGCTTCATATCATTTCCTTGAGTCCTGGTAATTATAGTAGAAGATAAAATTGAATGTAGGTAAGGACAAATTCTATAGTTCATGTTAACCTACAAAACGCTTTCTGCCTTTCAACCTCATTCCTCCATCTGATCATCGGTGATACCTTCGACTAGCTAGAGACTAACTTGGTACCCATATACTTCAATATTCCTTTTATCACATCCGGAGGGGATCCACTACACAGATTCCACACTAAGCTCTTTTAGCCCCAGACGTCGCTTCAAAACTTCCTCCCTGGCAATACCCAAAAACTCTTAAAGCGTACGACCTCTTGGGCAACTAACGGCAATCATTCATTACAATATCATCCAGACCATTCAAGCGCATAAAGCCAGTGCATTCACACCAGCACCGCTATTTCTTGTTGCAGTAACTTTCAAATAAAAAAAGTTATTAAATAAATGTTTTAGCGGAGGCACTACCTTTTTGGGGAAAGATACATATTTTCAGATAAAATTGGGATGGTAAAATTTTAAATGTTTTCATTAATAGGAATCCATGGTTTTTATGATTGTACTATCAGTAGCTTTTCCAGAATACATGTAATCACATTCAGCTGATTAGTTTAAAAAATTAACAATAATAATAAATTTCGTAAAAAGTTTAAGCAAGATTAATATCTAAGTAGACGTTTAGTAAGAGTTGAATAAATGCAAATATTAGAAGGGAAGAGATTAGCTCTGAAATTGCAAGAAGGGTGGCTCGAAATTTTCTCTTTTTAGCAATTCAGTAGCTCACTTTCTGTCGAAGAGTATTGGATAAAGAAAAATTGGGAAAAGAAAATCTTTTACTATGCATTGTCATTGACATAGAAATTGGTAAGTTTCGCTTTTCATTATTAATCATATTTGATTGAGGGTGAAGTTACTTATAATGTCTCTAAAGCTAAGAGAATCAAATAAATGTCAAAGTACTTCACGAGGAAGTAACGAGACGACAAATAACCAGACATGTTGCCACCAGTTTACCTCTGTTTTTACACCTGTTCTTGTTACATTCTTGTCGTTGGAACCAACGAGTAAACTTTTTTTTTAATTAAAAATCAAATTAAATTTGCAAATAAATAATAAAATATATGTAGAACGACAAATTATGTCGATCAAAATTTTATCCGTCACGGTATAGCTTTTCTGGATCATTCTGACCAATGATTGGCCAGCATTGTGGTGGATCTAAGATACGTTCTACAGTTATGATAGTTTTAGTGAATTTTTTTTTTTTAAATCAATAATCGTTAAAAAAAAATAAATAAATGTGTAAAGGTTTCAAAAAGGTTATTTACCACACTTCTGAATTGCACTAAACTTGTAGCCAAAAAAAAAAGTGCACTTCAAAACATGTGCACAAATTTACAACTTTTTATTAAATGTTCACAACTGTGCTAATGTGCTTATCAAAAACATGTGGATGAGTCTCGAGAAAAGCAACATCCAGTGATGGTTACTGAACATTTATTTGTACTGTATATTTCTGGTAAGTGAATTGTTTGAGCTACATAGTTCTTGGTAATGTGTTCACTCTCGGTGCCGCACCAATAATAATAATATATTTAGTTCAATAAATGCGTAGAAACAGAATAGTTACATGTGCTAAGTTAAATATTATTTTGTAGTTAGTTCGTTTACCCAAGCCGGAAATTAAGACAGTTACCACTTCATATATTTACCTTGGCTTCACTGCAAACAACCGGGGGAACGGTACTAGAATTTCACCAGAGTTGAAAGATGTAATGCTATTGTCTTATGGCAATTAGTATTCAAAGTGCAGATTTTGTCAGGCAGCCAATGCATATGGTTTATAAAACACCTTCTAAAACAGGAAGAGTTTCTATGCAACCCAAGGTGATAATTCTCACAAATCAAAAAGACTAATATAATGTAAAAAGCGACTTTCTATTGGTTCACTTACAAGGATTTAATCAGAAAAATAATTATTTTTTTTATTGTTTACCACTACATGAATAAATTTAGAATAGAACAGTTACATTTCTTTTCACTTGTGAGAGATTCACATTGTTGTGTAATCACCATTTTAAATTCTAATGTCTAAATTTAAAAAAAAAGAAAAGAAAATGTTCTTGAAAGTCGCTTACAAGAATTAGAGACGGCAGCATTTACTAATGGAATTGGTAAATGTGTGCTAAAAATTATTTTTAGGTGGAAGCCAAGTAATCTTTTAGAAAATCATACCAAATAATAATGGAGATTGGCAGCGTTGAAACTGTTGAATATCTGTGCTAATAATTTCCTAAAAGGACTAATTAGAAAATGAAACGTTGACCCAAAGGCGGCATAAGATTATGGATATTAAAGAAAAAATGAAGAGCAAATATGCTAACAATTAGTATTAAAACTGTCCGGTAGGACAGTTGTATACAAGGATTGATCGTCAAAAAGTGCACGAAAAAGCGTAATGTAGAAAAACACCCAACTTTGACAATTCAAGAAATGAAATAAAGTTGTGGCAAAGAAGCTTGGAGTCAAGAATAAAAAGATGAGACAGACTAGGGACACTTACACATCTATAATCGCTGCCAAATAATGTGCTATTTCTTATTTAAATGCGATTAATTACTAAGAGACTTGTAGTTGAATTAAAAAATTGGTTCGAATGTTGCAGTCTTTAGACAACAAGAGATAATTAGTTGACTGCGTAACAGATGTCAGAAAAAAAGAGATAGACAATCAATATTTTATTCTGACGAAAAAAAGAAAACTTAGTACAATAGTTTTGAAAGGCTAAGTTGAAAGAGAAACACAATCTCAAGGCATGGTTTGCACCAAAACTCTTTAGAACTCCTTCCTAGTGACGCCCTAAACATGGTTAAGGTATCAATATTACCTTGTATTATGGTAACAATAATGGTTTTATTTTCTTTTTAACTTAATTCGGAGGATTATTTTCCTCAACATAAACATTTTTACTTTAAAACCAGATATCTGGTAAACTTCGATATGGATCCCAACCCCTAGAGCAATCTATTGTACTTTTTTGTAACTTGTTTCGTTGCTATTGTAAGAGGCACGAACTATTTTATTTTATGATTAAATTTTTTGTTTGTTTTTTCTTCAGAAAATTTAGCGAATAACACTATTAATAATAACTCAACATCAGTATCTCAACTAAAGAGACACTCTGGGAAAATACTGGGATCATTAGGCTCTTTTGACGGAATTTGAAATAATTGTTACCTAAAATAGGAGGGACATGCCATCATTGAAAATTAGTACAAATTTAAAAGAAACATGGATTCGAGAGAAATAAAAACAAAATACTCAAATCTACTTTACTGTTAATGTAACGGTAATCTGATGAATACTTTCTGGTATGTGGCATACATAACAGTAAATCAAATTACTGAATTTTTTGTTTTAAGATTTTAAGACAGGGAATATGGAGAACTCGAATAAAGAGCTGAATAAAAATTTGTACTGCAATTAAAATGATGAGCTAGCTAAAGTAAGTTTATAAATTTTAAATGATAACACTCCGTAGTTATCACAAAGTAAACCGCTGCCTGCTAAGTTTAGGCATCTGTTATTCTTTCTGATTAAAACTTCACTGGATGTATCCTTTATAAGTCCCATGAAACCGAAAAATTATTTTTTCTGTGAGTAAATAAAATATCTTCAAAACTCAAAATTGCCAGGTCAATTTGATAAAGAAAATTCTTGGGAGAGGAAATTCGATTTTCTGCTCTCTAAATTTATTTTTTTCAGTAAGATTTACGGTTTTGTATGATTTACAATATAAATGGGAGTCTGTAAATGTCTTGCTAAATTGCTGAGTAAATCAAAAAATTCCAAAACCCGTGACTCCCACATTACTGGACGAATTTCGGAGAGATTTTTTAAGAAAAGAAATCTACTGCGATTATTTCTAACCTTCGAATGCACTCTAATATGTTGTACATTTAAAATCTTTTGTTGTAATAATTTTGCGGGCATTTCGGCAAGTTAAAACCTTCTTTTAGATCCGAACCTCAAGAATTATTGTAAGACAAAGTTATATGATCTTAACCCCATTCTTATTGAGCAATAGTTCTTCAAGGGCAGTACCTGCGACAAGGATCTAAACCCGTCTCTACATATAATGTCCAAATTAGTATAAAATTAGTTATTAATAATATTATTAGTTCATATTACAAAATTAGTTCATTTATATTAAGCTCAATTACTTACGACTTAATCGTGATACATATTTCCCCAAACTTCTTTATATACAACTTTAAAAATAAGAATAAACTAGAACTTACTAACTTCACCAATGCACAATTTTAAAGAATTTTGGAAACCAAAAAATTCACAAAAATATTTTCACATTTAAGAAAATTTCCGTAAATGTGGGCATTTTTTGTAATTCAATTTCTTTGAGTTAAATTTTATTTTTTAATGGTATAAGTGAAGATATAAGAAATTTAAATAATGAAGGAAATTCAAAATGAACTGCATTATAATTGTTCCAGGTTTATGGAAGGTCATATGGAAGGAAGTTGGATGCATCCAGACGGTAAGTTCTATTCTAAAAATGATAGCGACCGTTTTGATAGTGACGAAGAGAAAAGATTGGTAGATACGACCTCCAAGACTCTGCGACCAAGTACCCCCACATCTTGGGCCGTTCCTTGTATCCTGCAACAGAGACCACCACTCCATCGTACCCTCTCGCTCCGCCAGTATTAACTGGCTTTTTCTTTCTTTCTAAAGAGGATGGGGAGAAGGCGCACGTCTGGGAGTGTTTCCAGCGCCAGCCTTTCAGTCTTTCATTAACCATTACCTAGAGAACAGCACAACTAGGCATCCTAGCTAGAAGCACGCCATGTACCATCTTAGAGGGTAAGTCCATTATTTGTTTCTTAATACGATTGTATGTTTTATTATATTTTAAGAAGATTGACAATTTTCATAGTATGAAAGAGAATAACTAATAAAACAAATATCAAAACAAAGAAATAAAGGCAGGCCTACCTCAATACTTAAAAAAATTAAAAATGTAATTTTTTCCTCAATTTAAATCCCTCGCTTTTATTGTTTTCAATTTAAATCAGAATAAATATGTATTTCTTTTAAAATGGCTATTTCAAGTAATTTAGATATATGTTCATTTTACTTCCTGCATTTGTTCAAAATTATATTTTGCCTGCTACTATGAAGAATTACGTAAACTAGTTTCCAAACTATTGTAGAAGACAAAGTGCACAGATTAGCATGCATTCCGCAATGATCTTTAGCTCAGCATCTTTTATTCGGTAACCTTTGGCGGTGTTTCACAAGATACTTTGAAATAAATGAACACATTATTATTAAAAGATAAACCAGCGTTGTTTTGCAGCCACATTATCTAATTGATCAAAATAATTCATAACCAATCCAAACTATTAAATCAGAAGCGCGTATTCATTTTATTGTATTTATTTAATAAATATATATGTAAATGTTATTGTAATGATTTCTAACTCTTCCTTGTTAAACTAAAACAAACAAAGTGAGAGTCTCTTGATCAAAAAAGCAATGTTGCTTTTTTTACTACTGTTTTATAAGTACGGGGTGTCATCTTGTCCACTCAAATCACTTTCTCTCTCCCTGAAAGACCCCGTTTGAGATTATTTTTTGTAGTGACGCAACCCTCCCTCCTACTTTTGAGTGGCATTGAAACTTGGGCGTGTTATTAAATATGGTGAGTTTTGTTTGCTTTGTCTTTTTAAATAGAGGGGGTTAAATTTAGATGCCAATTAGGTATCCCTTACGATCTTCTACCTTGAATTATATATCTGCTTTTACTAACCTACTATTGGGCACCCAATATATTGTTCCTTGAATTGTAATGATGAATTTAATTTAAAGAACCAATTTTTTAAAATATTTTCCTGTTGGTTTTCAAGTAGTTCTGCAATCTGCTGATTGCCGTTACTGTTATAGCGTTAGTGCATTAGTTTTTTCAAAATTAAGTTCTCAATTGTTATTTATAAAAATTATTTTTATACTTATAAGTTCCATAAATTTAAAAAAATCGGCTTATTAAGTAATTCATATATTTACTGATATAAATAGATGGTTAGATCATTCATATGTTAAAGTGCAATAATTTATAGTTTAGTCAAAATCATTATTCCTCAAATTTTCTTTTTATTTTACGTCAAGTTTTAGAAAATGAAAATGACTCTTCTTAAAAGAAGAGATACAGTTCTTCGGGTGCCTTGAACGTGATTTTTATTTAAACAGCTGTTATTTAATAATAAATGGAATCGCCTTTATTTACAATACTATTAGAACGGTTGGGGAATAAAAGATGCTGGGCAAATTTCAATACGGGACATTATTATTTCATTTTTAAATAATTTAGTTCAAAATGTATTGAATCACCCATCCAAATTTGAATGAACAATTTTTTAAAAATGTGCATTTGTTTGAATCATTTTTCCAAAACAGTTTTAACAAGGGCACTTCTTGAAGAGGAGCTTGGTCAGCTTCCATCTTTCGGTATAATGTACGGTCGTTTTCTTCTATATTATTAAGACGAAATAAATGTGTATCTAAAACTCCGATCTTGAAGAAAATTTGACTACCGAAATTACTACTTTATTGAATAGATGGATTTTTCACTTTTCTATTTTATTTATTTTTTTGTGCCTCCTAGGATTGTCTCCAAATTGTGAAGAGGTAGTTCAATAACTTGTTTTAAATAATTTGTCCATTATGATTTTTTTAAATCATAATGAGGACGCACCTTCCGCTGTGGCAACACCATGACCAGTAAGGGCCTCCTGAGGTGCTATTGCTGATAGTTGTAAACTTTAATTTGTACTGCGGACGAATGAGGGTAAATTCTCAATGAAGTGTCATTTGGGGGCAATGTCCAGTTTATAATGTTGTTGGTGTTGGTAGTAATTAAGTATGATTTAAAATTTGGAGTATGAGAAATAAGTTGGAACCTCGAGAATGTAGAAGAGAAAGGCGCGCATAGAACTGAGGCCTTTTTCAATGAAGGGACCGATCAATGTTCTCTCGTTACAGACAAAACTGTCCTTCACCAAACAAGCTGTAAGAAACTAATACGAAGAAGAAATCCAAGCGCAGCACGGATTCGAATTCGGGTTTCCAAAGAACTATTATATTTAGAGAATGAAATTTTTCCCTCCGGTTGACTGCTTTATAAAGTAAACAAACCCTGGGAAATGTCCCAGTTCAACAATAAGCTATTGATTAAACTCGATCACGGAATTATCTCTTTCACCGAATAGACAAATAACTATTTTCTGTTCCCCCACTGCGTCTTTTTTTATAGGTCAATTGTTGAGATGTTCATAGTTTTATAACTTTAATTTTAAATATTTGGAATATTAATTTTAAGTAATTTCTGAACGAAAGGTACTTCGTCTAAAGAGTTATTTATGTTCCTATATCACCTCATAATAGTTAAAGTTATAGTGAAAAATATGAATTCAAAGAGATTGACTTTAAGTGTAAATTTTTAAGTTAAGCTTCATTTTTTCAAAAGCCTTGAAGCTGGTCTTACAAAGCTCTATGTTTTTAACTACTCTAGGAAAATATTAGGATTCACTCCACATTTTCATTTCTATATTTAATAAATTGATGGGAATATGTTACTTAAAGTCCAAGGTTGTTCACAATTCCTAGACTGGTTGTGCCAATATTTGAACGACGGTGTTTTAGGCGCATGGAAGAACCTGTCGAGACCGTAGGGTTGTTAACCCTAAAATTTAAGAATCGATTCTGTAATTTGGTTCCGAGATTTGTGCTCAGAGCTGTTGCGATTCAATAGAAAGAATTGGGTTAAATTTTATCCTTTACAATCTAACAATCTAATTATTATGTATTTTAAACATTAATAGATACTATATTTGTATTTCAATTAAAATATTCTAATTTAGCGGAAGGTTAAGATCTAGTTGAAACTATAACCTTTGCAAGAAGGTGGTAGAGAGAAGATTTATTATGTAACTTTAATGCAGGAAGTTAACTATGACAATGTTCCTTACAGCTGGCGCTCAGCTTTAAGGGGAGGAATATGACGCGCTGGAAGCTCAATATTACATTTCAATTAGAAATAATATTTTTGAAGAAGCTATGAAATCGTCTTATTTTAATTATCTGTCACATTCTTCAGTACAGATTAATTCGCAAATTAAATGACCAAGAGAAAATGCACAATTTCAGTGTAAATTAATGAATCGAGACTGACAGAAATTTACCTTAAATGGAGGTAGTATTTAGTCCAAATTAGTTATTTCGGGCGACAATTTCGTTTCAAAAATATTTTAAAATAAAAGTTTTATCTGCTGATCCTCAGTTACATACAACGAGTCAAAAGTTAGTTCGTATTCATTAGAACTGTGCTGGAACAGTAAGCACTTTACCTACCTGGTTATGGCTGAATATCCTTTATCGCGTAAACATTTCTTTTCAAAAGTTAGTGAACCAACATGCCGACTACTCAAGTGTTTTATGTTTTACTTTTGTCTAAAAAAACATCATTTTTTGTTTGATTTTGCATAACCTCCTAGAGACGCACCCTGAGTTATTTTATTTGATTACAAAACTATTCATTTCTCACTTACCTAATATTATTGTTTCTGGGATCTTTTATCATTTTTATTTTTAATCTTACCAACGTATACATCTCTTAAAGCCATAAAATAATGATTAATAGTTTTGACAGACAGTCTGTGAGGTTCTCGGACGGATCCTATAACAAAGAGTGAAAACCAAAATGCATGGCCGCTAATCTAAGAAATAAGTTTCAATAAATCTAACAAAACTGGCCGTAGTCGTTCAAACTGAGCTAATTTTAATATATTTGTGCTGATGAGAATACTATTGAAGGATAATCAAGGTTATAGTCGAAATTCCGTCAGACAAGTGCTTGATGAAAATCGTGGCCAGTTCATTGCGCTCCACTGGGATGTTACTCTAACTAGGATGGGAAACCATTCGGAAGATCATGGGTTTCTTGACGGACAACTGCAATCTGAGAAAACAGATACATGGGTCTGTCAAAAGTTAACCTGACTAGGTTTGTCTGAAAGAAAAAGAAACAGCACTACGCACTTTTTGAGAATTTCCTGTCAAAGTAAACGAGGAGGAACCTCATGTGACAATTAGAGAATATCCGGTATCCTGCAGTTATTATGTATGATAATAATAAGGAGAAAGAGAAAATAACATCCTTATTATTCTGTCAGCTTATCAACTCTACAAAAACTATAACTAAATCAGAGATGATTATATTCTTTATTATTATATCTTTATGAGATTAAGGAGTTACCGCTTCCGCAAGGAAGTCGCGTCTAACTGGTTTTAGATTTTATCTTCTTAGAAACCACTACAACTCAACCTATTTTAAGTTGAGAGCCATTTCTCCTTAAATAATCTTAATAAATCTTACCAAGAGTCGTAAGGATGATAGTGTAAAAATCTCTGTAGATCATTTGTATTCACAAATTATTATTTTATGATACTCAGTAGCATTTAAATGTTTTATATATTTATTTTCACATATTGCAAAGTAAATAAACAAATAAATAATAACTTAACGAATGAAAAGGCGGCAGTCTTACAATATAAATCAAGCACTTTATTTTGATATTGTATAATTCTATTCAATTTCGAACCCATCACATTTAAAATTATTTTTGATAAAATACTTTTAATAAACGGAATTTTCATTCGTTTCAATAAAATTAAACTATACGATATATTTTGGGCAGGCTGAAGAGCCATGCAATTTGGATAAAAGAGCCGCGGGTTGCCAACCCCTGCACTAGAAGTAAGTCAAAATCTGAAACTCTGTTTTCTAACCAACAATGATGCACCGTTCTGTTAGCGTTATCACCGAACAATAATACGTAGCAACTTTATGCCGCAATAGTGAAGTTACCTCTCGCTGAATGGATCTTCAATTTTTTAAATTCATACATATTTCCCAGCTTGTAGAGAAAACTCTAAAATCTAGAATACTTTTTTATTGAACAGATTTTTTTTTTACTTTTATAACTTTTAGAAAAACCGTAAGAGTTGCTTTAAATTCTAGATCAATACTTTGAATATTTTGAGAAGTAAGTTGAAATGTTACCAACTCCGAGAATAGTAACAAGAATAGAAAAAGTCTTCTGAGTGTGAGTGATATTATTTGCCAAGGCTAAAGCTTCGAAAAAGTTCGCTTTTAAGCAAAGAAAATCTAATCTTTATAGAGTCACAAAACTGTTTGAATTTCAAAATATTTTCCTGCTCCTGTTTTATGCTGATTCAATCCATATATTATAAGAACACACAATAACACAAGTCCAAACAAATCCACCCACATTGATTACAAGTTGCCAAAATCTTGGAAAGTATTCAAAATAGATACTAGAAAAATACAAAAGCAAATCAGTGAGCTCACAACGTTCTACTTACAATAATTCATTGCTTTCAGTAGAAGATAATAATAATAATTATAAAATAAAATAATGTTCTATTTTTTTTTTATTTATTGTGTGTAACTATATTGAAAGTGAGATTTAGTCAAGATTTCTTTGGAATTTCCTAATTTTTTATTACGAGATAATGTTTCGAAATAATGGCCGTACATTGTGTACCTGACTGTTTCTTTGATTTATCTGAAGAGATAAACTTTTTTAAGAAAAGGAATCTAATCCAATAACTAATTATTAACCAATATTTTGGGAGATTCAACAAATTTTGTTGAAATTTTATCTATAAGCTAAAAATAATTACGTATAAATTTATCATAAAGATAAAGATACTATCTTTCAATTAGTCTTAGTTGTATTTCTAAGTATGTAGTTGCATTGGCAGAAACTACTAAATATTTGTGCGAGTTTGTAAAAATTTAATTTTGCTAATAGATGCTTGTAATTAGGAACAGATTGTTTTATTTATTTATTTTTTTTTTAACATTTAATGTATTTACCTTGTACTTCCTGGTTTTCTGTTTTATTTAAGTTTCACTGTCGGCTACGTTACCATCATAACGTAGACAGGCTGCTTCAAACGTAACAGATTATGAATAAGAAAGAAAAATAGTAGAGAATGCGCAGAACTAATTTGAAGAAAGGAAAATTTGTATTGTACAAAAGCCGGAAGTAATGAGGTAATACTGAAAAAGAATGTAACGCCACAACACTCGACAATGCGCTGCTCTATTAATATATAAAGTTAACAAGATTTCTTCTATAATACTGAGAGAATATGAAATAGTCAATTTTTAATGATATACTGGAAGGTTCTTTTTTTGTTATCTTTGTCTGTGGCAAAACTGAAATTGTTAATTGTGTGTGACATTGATTCTTCAACCGAGCCCAGTTTTAGCTTGAAAATGCACATAATTCGTGTAAATACGGTTCACAAAATAATTGGTAAAAATCTGAAACCCTCATTCTGTTCGCAGACGTCCTAAAATCGGGTGTCTTAATAGAAATGTTTGCTGACAATAGCCTTACAATACTGGCTAGCAGAGTGTATTATTCTAGGAGGTGCCGTGAAGTCAGACATGTTTACATTTATTTTTCTTATCAGAAAACTAAAATGCCTTCTTAATTATTAATTTATTTTTAATACTTGATAAGGAAGAGTATTGCAATCATGCGAATATTTTTGCCTACGATTTTTCACTGCAATTATTCGTTTTTAAGTCCACTGAGTCCAAAAATTTGAGTTTTATATAAATTGGACTTAGTCTGAATATGCTAAATATGGAGTGTGAAGCACAACTTCCAAATAAAACATTGTAGGAAGCCAATATTATCTGGTTTAAATAAAAAACACCTGGGAATTGAATTGTTAGTACACTATCTATGCAAATACCTACTGCTCCATTCTACCTGTTCACACCGTTGTTAACTAATTTGAAAGAGGATGAGTCTCGCCTTTATATCCTCCCGAGAACCATGAGTCGTTTACACTAAAACTTTTCTTTTGTAGTTCGGTTAAGGCTGAGAAAGGCGACATTCTGAACAGTTTACTCTTCACCGCTAGTGGCCATATCGAAGGTTAACAATTACCTTCAAAAGATCTAAAACAATTCTGCTGAATTTTAGCAAGTCTCTGTTACTGATTAGATTGAGAAGACTCGAGATATATGTGCTACGAAACACTGTGGTTGATGACCGGTTAAACTGGTTGCCCATCACAGTGGAATAAACTTATGATTAACAATTGGTTGAAAATTTGGCACAAACCGAAAAACATGTTTCTGTTTTTCAATAATTATTACTTTACGAATGTTTCTTCTGTATTATGTCTGTTTCCTTACCTGTAAATTCTATATAAACTTTAAGTGGCTTCAAATATAAATATGAAAATTTATTTTTCACATCTTCTTAGTACCAAAGAGGCTTAAGATCTACTTCCATTTTGTTTAGGTCATTGATTCATTAATTATATTCTTGAAGAGTCAAGTTATTATTAATTACTTGATTGATATCTATAAAAACAGCATTCATACACATTTATCTAGAGAATCAATTTGTTAAGTAAGAGATTATAAACATAAATTTATTTTCGTTAATATACTTTTATATTTATCAATACACGTACCGCATATACTTATTTTTTTATCAAACACAATTTTACAAAAAAATAAAAAAAAAGGCGTTGCTAGAAAGAAGCGCCTAAATCCTCAAAAAAATAAAGAAATTAATTAATTACTCTGCATTTGAATAAACTATATATTTTTTTATTTGAAATTCATAAACTCGACGGAACAAAAGATTAGCAATGTTTAAACTTAAACTTGGTAAATTTTACAAACCTAATTTTTATAAATACACATTTTATTTGAGTAATTTTTTAATTTAAGCCAATGAGAGCTGATGAAACTAAATTCTTCATCAATGTATTTACAGGTAAAACAAAACATAGGCTGTTTTCCTTATTATTTGAAGAGGTCTAGGTGATTTAAAACCGGTTCCATTAATTTTTTTGCTGGGCTCGACTCATAAAAAGAAGTACAATTGCAAAAGAGTGACAATGAGTGCTCAGCACAAGAAGTTTTTTTGTTTTTTTCTTGTTACAACTCATTAAAATTTGCTGTTGAAACTCGCCTTCCGAAAATAAACATATTTATTACCAATTTTAGCGTTTCCGTTCGTTTAAACATACTAACCAGTTGGAATAAAGGCCGCCGGATATACTTGTTCTAGATTGTTGTTTTTTGTGCATACCGAGCAACCATAATGCATGCCAGGCCAATGAAATTATTCTCCTTTTCTTAGTTTATTTAACATTGACCTTCATTGCGCCACCGTGATTGCCAAGCTAGTGTATTTAAATATCCGCATAAATATACAAGAACATAAGTATTATATTCTTGGTTAGAAAACATTAAAATTTCAGTTTTATTATGCGTAGAAAACCTTTGGAATTTAATTGTTCTTGTGAAAGGTAGAATAATTTCATTTATTTATTTGACAATAACATCCAACCAACCAATTGCTTTTATTTTACAACGCAATGAAAGTTTTTGTCAGGGAGTTGAAGTTAATGCAATGAAGTTAAAAGTTCCTTTAAAAAAAAAAAAAAAAAACGCAATCTTTTGCACAAATAAAATTGCAATACTTTTTAAAAGATTTTAATGATGTGCTTACTTATTCTTTGTCTTTTCCACCTTGCAGTTTTAAGGTGCCACGCTTCACTTTTCCAAACCTTTAACTTGGCTTGGTTGACGTACTGTCTGTTACTCTGAAGCAAGTTCTATTTCTTTCTTCCCCTTCGACTCTTTTTTAGAATATCCGACTTCAAAAACCACTTTTGGGAGTCTCGTTGTTTCCATTCTGGTAATGTGTCCAAAAAAAACAAAACATCGTAGTTGCTTCACATAACTTGTTCGCCACCCCGAAGGTCCCTCTCCTTTGTGGTATCGTGGACCTTTCTTGTTTTATCTCCTTTCCAGAGGTATCACATTTCCGTCACTTACATACAGCTTTTACAACTTTTCGTGAGGGCCCACTTCCTGTGTTCACTCCCTGAAAGTGTTGAGACATATTGTAACAAATACTACCAAATCTGTTTATTTTTATAACTCTCTCTTCTTGCTGGACGAATTTCTAATTATAGCTTGGATCTCCCCTGATAAAGTAGCCCTTGAATTTAGTTCATCCCAACTGAACAATACCCCCTTATATATTTTTCAATGTTCCATTGCTTTAATTTTGTTCTGTACTCAAGGGCTATTTCAATTCAAGTAAATTTCCATTTTGAGATACGCTCAAAAAGTTAGTACAAAAAGTGGTTTTTAGAAAATGTTCTGTAAATTTTTACAAAATTTCACAAACCCAAACATCTCAAAGTGTTGAAACTTTACATTTAGATTTTGAGTCTGTAACTTAGAATTGATTTTTTTCTTAGACTGAACTTAGCGATGGAAATAACTTAACCATTTTCTTGAAAATGACTTCAACGATTTTGATTAAACACACGCACTTGACTCGTGGGAGTCTGTTATTACTTTTATTTGAATCATTTTTTCTGTAAAATTCTATTAAGGCCATTTCTGGATGAGGGGTGGGTATTTTTCTTTTTTAAGATCACTTCAAAATAATCTGGGACCAGTGCTATTTCTTTTTTGAAATGTGTAGCGTAAATTCCGAGATTTTTTAAAATGCCTATTACTATTATCTCTAAACATCCTAATACATTAAATATCGTAATAATATAAAAAAGAAGCACCATGTGGATAGATAGTGGTGTAGGTTTTCCCTAAAATATCATTTCGGTTTATGAGCCCTTTTACGATCTGGATAATGCCATTAGGAATGTACTACGTTCAATACATTTTCGAAATTTGAAAAAATGTTAAAGCTAGAATCCTTAAGAATTTTAATACGATTAAGTCGTCAGAGTGTTAACAAATATTTTGTAGTAAAGTATGTCAACTTTTAAAGCTTGTACACTACTCTCGTAGTTAATCAGTAGGTATAATTACGTTTTCATTTTTCAATAATTTGCGCATAATAAAGTGTTTTTAATTATTTACAAAAAAAAAAAATCATTTAACATTAATTACATATATGGTAATAAAATTAAAAGAGACGTAATTCTGTACAATACAGATCTAAGATGGTAGATTCTTGACAGTCTGTGTTCACGTGTTGGCTAGTGAAAGGAAGCAGCATCTCAACATCGCCTCTAAAGGTTACAGAAATACTTTTAAATGTAACTTTTACTTTTTTTTTTAATGAATTTTTATCATTTTAATTTTCGCACTACTATATTTTAAAATTTTAAACTAACTATTATAATAATAAAATAAGTTAATTCTTTTCCTACAAATATTTATAATTAAACTAGTCATTGCCGTTTTCATCAGTGCCAATTTCATACCCTATCTCAAGGGTCGGCAACCCGCGGCTCGCGAGCCGCATACGGCTCTTTTATCCAAATTGTGTGGCTCTTCAGCCTGTCCAAAATAAATTGTATATTTCAATTTTATTGAAACAAATGAAAAGTTCATTTATTAAAGTAAAGATATTTTTTTCCAAAAATGATTTTAAATGTGATAGGTTTGAAATTGAATAGAATTATATTAAAACAAAGTACGTAATTATAAAAGACTGCTACCATTTTCATTCAAATAAAGGTTTAGTTATTATTTATTCGTTTATTTACTTTGAATATGTGAAAATAAATATATAAAATTGTCAAAGTTGACGATCAACCCTTTCTACCACTGTCCTACCGAACAGTTTTAAAACATTTACCTAAAGGTTGTTGAATATCATAAAATAATAATTTGCAAGTTCAAATGATCTACAGAGTTGTTTACACTATCATCTCTGCGGCTCTTGGTAAGATTTATTAAAATTATTTAAGGAAAAATGGCTCTCTACTTAAAATAGGTTGCCGACTCCTGCCCTATCTGGATCTGGCTAGGGTATCTTGCAATAAGAGGTTGCTAGCTCATCACTCTTTAATTTACATTAGGAACCTACAATTTTTAATATTTTATCTTTGGAATAAATTGTGTATTTATCTCACATAAAATAATAAAATACGTTTTCTCAAATAGAAATGAAACATTAAATATCATATTGTAATCACCTAGAAAAAATCTTCCTCACAATAATACGCGCTTTATTGGGAACTCCATTCGTGGTTTTTACTATTAGATGCAAGGCCCAAACCGCAAGAACTGGCCATGTGATAAAATCTATTCTACCTGTTTGACATTTACTAATTATAATTGAGAAGCAGAACTTAAGCAGAAACCGCAGTCTTCTTTCTTCTAATTCAAACTAAAGGTTTCTGAAGTATGTGAATTCAGTTTACCATTAACCACATCCGAGGAATTCCATGGCGTTGACAACATTTCTTCAGGTTTCTTAAAATCATGACCGGTGCACCAATTTTTCAGCTTGAGAATATTTGAGGCAATCAAGCTTGTTTAGGAGTTGATAGTTTACTGTGTCGATCTTTTCGTAAAACTTGCATTGCGGCCTTCCAGATCTGCTGTGTCTCTTACTTGTGCTAGGCGAAACACTCCCTCAGCTGCTTCACTACTCCGTCTAGTCCCAGAAGTCTAAGTAATCTGGGAGTAGTAGAAGAACTGAGGGTGCCTCAGGACGGATAATTCTTGTGAAGACTCGAAAATCACAATCCCTGGAGTAAGTTACCTATTAGAGGGAAAGAATGGAAAAAATCTTATAGCCTCTCCATAAGGTCATCGTTTGCCCTTATATCTTTCAATGTACTTTTCACACCTTTAACAGACACAGTACCCCCTTGCTAATAATTGATCTTTCTGAGATGCTCTTTGTTTTGAAAGACAATTCCACATCTAGCAGGCGAAGACAAACCAAGTGAGCTGTAAGTGGTTCTGACAATGATTGTTGGACGATTGTGATAATTGCTTCTGACAAACATTCTGACTCTACTTGTCGCTTTTTGTAATTCGATAATCTATTCTTGCATTTAAAACAGTTCCCAAGCAAGTTATAAGGAGCTCCTTCTTCAATACTCTGCAATCCAATGATTTCCATTGTTTAGCAAGCCTAAAGCCTGATTAGGTTAGCTAATTAGTATGTGGAATTAATACTCTTCAAATCCATGAATTAAAAACAGTATATTATGTAATCACCAATTTTTTCAGGCGAAACTTAACTTCCGACTCTTCCAATTAGGTATCGTGGTATCGAGGGTGGAAGCACATACTTTACTAAAGTAGCTGCACGCGGGGATTCAACCTTGGGATCCGCCACTTACAAATCCACGCTAACATAAAAACTGCAACAATGCTCATTCTTCCAAGAATGACGCTGACCTTGAACTTCAAGAATCAGGAGGAGAATATAATAATGCTCACCGCAATTCGGGGGAAGTATGATGCTTTTTCCACCTGAACAGCCATCAAAGCATTCAAAATTCTCCAATTACAGATCTACATAGATTAACAGATACAGATGAGAGTTAGAAAGTGGATGAACACTATTCAGAGGCCAAGGGTTCCTTAACCGAAGGATTCCCTCAACAATGGAACGATGACACGCTAAGCCGTTTACAGTACAAAAGTTATGGTGGTACTCGTTAGTAACGAAAAAGACTACATTTAGCAACAGCAAAAAGTCTACTGGATAAAAATAACATTTATGTTATTCCCGTTGTTATATTATATTCTTACATAACTGTAAAAAGGAATGGAAATGATAAAACAAATTTCAAAGAACAATGCAGTATGTATTGTAATGGCATGTTAATTTGAACGTTTGTAAAACAGTTATTTGGTGATTATTGAAAAGTTAGTGCATCAAAGATTTGTTTTTTTACCCAAACACTTTGCGTTGTATCTGAATGTGATGCATAAATTAAAAACAGAAGCAGATCATATCAGACGTGGTAACCTTGAAGGAACATGGGAGGGCAAACTACCAAGTGCCACTCCTATACTTGTCATTTAGAAGCCAGCTTGGAGGTAATCTTGTATTCATAACCAACTATAAAGGAAATAAATGATCCATGGAGTGCATTGTAATCTTTATCTTCTTTCCATTGGCGAATTAAACTTGTTCTTTTTCTGGGAGACGCGAGAAGGTCTTCTTTTTTTTTTCTTCTTAAAATACGTGAGTTTAATGCTTTCTTTAGATTAAATCAATTTTGACTTTTGATTTAGACATCTCTCAAGGACATTGTGAAGGTCAATGCATACAGACTGCCTAAGGGGTCTAAGATTGTATAAAACTTTTATGATTACATTCAACATCTGATATAATATTTGGTTCATTGTCTACTACAGATTTCAGATCTTATTTACTTCCCATAAATTCCTACTTTAATGGAAAAAGCAGGTTAGTAAAAAGAATGGAGTGTATCTCTTTTGGACCAACTATAATGTTCTTCGCTGGAGCTATGGGTACTAACCGAATAGTTTCTTGATATGTGCGGTTTCGTTTTATTATAAGATCCTAAGCAAGACAATAGTATGCCCGAAACAAAGTTGAAATTGCAGCAGTTGTTTAAGCAAGAAGATATGTACACAGCCCTTAAATTTAATTGGGCCACATGAAAAGAATAGGAGAAGGTAATATGGCCGGAGAGGGAAGACCTCGAGGTTATGATAGTCGGACGAACTAGCCGAGAGGAAAACAAAGGCAGGGCAGAAATTTAAGTGCGAGGTCTGTAAGATTCTTGCGCCTTATTCTTCTAACATACTGAAAATAATTCTTTTTAAACAAATCCAAATTTTGCTCAAACCTAAGTGGTTTTTCGATTCCTTTCACCTGACTTCTTCCTCAAAGGAAAGTTGCCATAACCTTTCACCTTTCCACTTGCACCTTTGCCCTGCTCGCGTTCATACAGGATCCAGCAACTTTGTGTTCAACATTCTTGAGAGGACGGCTAGAAACTATTAATTTCAATTCATTCATTGAAATTAAGATTATTTTAAGTAAAATTACTTATTACTTAAACTTTACAGGAACATTTTACAGGAAAACATGAACAAAAAAAAGCACAAACTTAATATTTTAATATCTTCCAATCAGTTGCGTCACGAGCGAAATCTATTTTCTAAAATTGATAAGACAACCAGCTAGGAAGACTTCTATTTAGAACAAACGGTTAGTCGTTTCTACTTAAAAAGTTTACTTTGTCCTGAAACTAGACAGAAAAGAGAAAATAACCAATAAATTATAATAAACTGGGAACAAGAAATCAACCTCTCATCTTATCCACAGTTAAATGTTTACAAAGAAGAAAAGAAAGTATCTAAATTTTGTCTATTTTAACTGCCACTTAGATCAGAATTTAGAATTTCTTGCATCTCCAGTGTTAAACTATTTGTTGCATCTCCAGTGTTAAACTATTTGTTGTATCTCCAGTGTTAAACTATTTGTTGTATCTCCAGTGTTAAACTATTTGTTGTATCTCCAGTGCTAAACTATTTGTTGCATCTCCAGTGTTAAACTATTTCTTGCATCTCCAGTGTTAAACTATTTGTTGTATCTCCAGTGATAAATAACTTTATTTTGGAATTTCCTGGCAAAATTCAAATTGAAAAATTAAATTTAATGAACCAACATAATCTCAAAAGAGTTTTTACTTATTGTAGTATTACCTTTTGGATTGCCAGTGGCTTAAAACTTTTAATTTGTATGTTTAATGATCACATGTGGATTCTGTTGTGAGTGCAATAAGAATTAAGAATTATATAGAAATATTTTCTCAAATTTTTATTTCTGAGATGCAAATATTTAAATGATTTAGTTTTTTAAAAAAATAGATTAGTTGAATCCGAATGATTATTGTACTGCTGCAGTACCAAAGTATTGATATTTTTATTGATTTATTTCATTCGTAGAGTTTTAGTTAACCAGAGTAAATTTTAAATTTGTTTTTCTGTTTCTCTTTTCCAAAGTTTTTGATTTTCTTTTTCCAAGAGAGAAATCTTTGTTTATACTATTTCTTTTTCGTTGTTACTATTTTTGTAAGTTACTTTCTATTAGGTCTGAAAACGTGATTACACCCGTCCGCAGTGCTGGAAAAAATCTTTTACGCTGTTCATTATTAATCAAAATTAATTTTTTTCTTAATATGATCCTCTCTATTGAGTGAGAAAGTTCTTACAACTTAAAAGAAATATTGATTAATTGGATTTTAGCTATTTTAAATTTACATTTTATTTTGATTTACAATTGATTTGTTTTCATACAAGCACAAATGATCATGAGAAACGCTAATTGATCAACAAAAACGCTGTTTTTCTTTACTTTAATTGAAGTAATTACAAAAAAAAAAAAGTAATTTAAAGAAAACTTATTTTAGTATAGCAGATTTATATTTTTTAATTTCTCGTACAGTTACTGAAACGTTCCGGTCCTTCTGGATCTATTTTTAAGTATGACAAAAGAAACAATTAACATTAGGAAAGGTAGAGTTTATAGCAGAAAAAAATCAGTTAACCTTAAATGATAATAAATGATATAATAAAATTTAATTCCCATCCTGGCTCGATTCGCCATTTCTTAGCAAAAAGTCCACTAGTTCCCTGAAATGCAAAACGTTAATGGCCAGCTTAGTGCGAACGACGTGGTATGCACGTTTTCAGAACCCGGCCACCAACTATTTGCACGTGGAGATGCCGGGTGTAATGGCGTACAGTTAGTTCCTTTATTTCCTAAAAGCATCACACAGCTCATAGATCAGTGATGAACAGTAGAGTACTCTATCTGGAGGCTAACAGAACTAGCAAGGTAAAGAAGGTCAATGTAATTTGGCAAAACCAAGTAGCAAAGTGATCTAGTTATCAAAAGCTCAGAATTTTAATGATGTTTTACAAAAAAAAAATCTCAATCTTAACTCGGTATTCCAAGGTTAAATTATTTAGTTGGTATGTACTCGTAGAGTCAGGAAAATTAACGACTTTTTATAGGTACGCTCATTTACTGAATAATGGAGCTTCATTTTATTTAGGCACCGACCATTATTGTGTCTTTTATGTCCTTTTTCCCCCCCCATGATTTTTTACATGAAATATCTCTATTGAATTTGAAAAAGTGTTTTTTTAGAAGATTGTGTGAGTTCGCGAAATATCACCTAAACAAAAATATCGCAGAAAGCTGAAACTTTATATTCGGATTGGTTCCAATCGGGAATCCATCTATAACTTAACGAACAAAATACCTGAAACAGAAGAATCCCTACTTTACTAAATGGATTTTTCCTATTGTTTTTTTAGAGATTTTCTTTAAAATAATTCCAACTATTTTAGGGAATAATGATCTGAACAAACATGCTGTTGAAGATGTTTATTCTTTTAAGAATTCTTTGCCCAGAAATAGTTTCCTTTACTGAGAACTGCCTTCATTTGCAGAGTAAAGTATATTTTATTTTTTGGTAATGAAAAACGAAAATTACTTATATTTTACTACTAGGTTTTTAGTATTTTAGATGCAAAAACGTTTTACAATGAATGACTATTTTTAGTTGGTTAATTTTGGTATTTTACATAGGATTTCAATCACCTAACGTTTTACCCAAGAAAAAACTAAAGTTATTATTGTGGTACTTGTCTAACTTTTATTCGAGTGTTCATTTATTTCTTAAATTTAATTTTGTTATTTATATTAGCACTAGTTTAGGTTTTATTTGACGTACTTATGAAAAGTAATTTATCATGAGGGTACTCTTTTAGTTTTTCCCGTCCCCAAGAAAGCCAGGGATGGCGCTGATAATAGCTACACGCAATAATAAAAAGTACACGAGATCTAAAAGTTGTAAGTGGTTAGTTTGGAACTAATTCATGTAACATAATTTAATAATCTTAAATTGATTGGTACATTTTCCTTTGAAACAAAAAAAGTAGCAAAAAATTCTGCAAATTTCAAAAGCTAAATTTTAATTATAAAAAGGCAGGCTTAATTATAAAAAAAAATATATATATATATATATATTATTCATTACAGCAGAAAACATTCCATTAGAATCAGAAGTTACTTTGGGGATAACCGGTTTGGAATTCTTCTAACTTGAGAGCCAGAGTGTTAGTTGTTATGTAATAAAGACTGTGCCATGTAGGTACGTTTGTTTTAGCCCAAGCATTATTTATTTATAACGCAATTAACAGTTCTTCGTATATTAAGTATTAGCCTCTCTTTAAATATAGAATCCATTTTTTATCATATATTATTTTAGTACGTATCTTATTTGATAAGGAAATGATTAACCCTAAAGGTCCAATGAAAGATTCTGTTTATTCCCATAGTTAATAATAAATTGATAATGTCTGCAGTTCTCTCTTCTTCAGACAACGTAATATATGTACATAAATATTCCTATATATATTATTTATTACAGAATAAATCGGGAGAATACAATAACTTTTATCGTAAGGCAAACATTTACTGTAATTTTATTGGCACAAAACAATAATTTCAACATTTTTTTATTTTGTCAAAAATACAAAATTGCCAAACAAAAAGCACTTGCAAGGTGATCAACCTACACTCCAGGCAACGTCATAGCATTTCAGATTTATGACTGGAGAAGTAGCTAACAAGGAAATTGTTTACTCTTACTGTAAGATATTTTTAATAAAACATTTGATATTAAAAAAGATGAAAAATCTAAATTTTCATAAAGTATATTATTTCTTAAAATATTAAAATTAATGAAGATAAAAAATAAAAGTAGAAATTGAATTTTTTTTTTAAATAAAATAAATCTGAAATCCTTTCCTTATAATTATTGGTATCCAGCTATACGATATTACAGCTCCGAATGGAAATCTAGAATTGCGCGACTAATTGGGGCCACACCAGGGATTGCGGAACTATAAAAAATGTAGGTCGACCCGGCATTGAAAACCTCTCTCTAACTTAATAAAAAAAATAGTAATTCCATACATATTTCATTTACATAATGGTTTAATTCGGAAAATTAAAATCAATCGATATAAAATGTTCTTTCTTTATTGGTGTGAAATAGGACTAGAGTTTGATTTTTATTCTGTAACCATAACCTCCAGTTGTGTTTGAAAACGTTTAACAGGCTATGTGGTAAATGTACAGATATTTTCGGATGATTAAAAGTTTGTGTAAGTGTAGTCTAGAAAAAGATTGTTCGGCGGAGTGGGACTTAAACCAATCTTCAGCCAAGAGATGATCCAACTAAAATGATTAAAATCTAATCTAAACGAAAAATATCTAAAGAAAAAACAGGTTCTACAATTGTTAAAATAAGCTCAAGCTCTAATCCATGGGAAAACAAATGGATTTCTTTTTTCATCTCCGCTCTTACAAAATAGGTCTTCTAAACTGTTAGCTAAGGATTTATTTTTTATTGTTTTTATTTATTTACCTAGTTATTGCCTGAATATATAGAAATACAAAAGGCACGTCAAAAATCAAGTTTTCATAGTACAAATAGTGAACAAATTTAGTGAATGACTGTGATATAAATTACGAACTGAACCAACACTGAACCTTACCCTGACGATAATACTGTTCACTTCAGTTCGAAATCGCCAGGTCCCCAGTTTACCTCAGTAAATTCTCTCACACTATAAAAACAGTTGGTTATTACAAATTTTTTTTAAATTATCTCAAATTTTTTAATTTCCAACTGTCTTACATTCACTGGTATTTTATTAAAAATTCTTATGGAAGCAAGATTCGGAAGTAAATCCGATTTCTGTAATCTTGTCGCAGGTAAGTAAACATTTTCCTTGCTTCTGAGAGTGTTCTGTCAAATTCATCCGAAAGTTGTTCACATGAAGGAAAGAGGGGCGCCTTAATATGACTAACTGAACAACTTCCTCGTTTCCCGTGATTCACAAATATTTTTTGTTTTTAACCACGTCAAAATCCTAGGTAATGGGCACACGGAAATTTTCCAGTGCACTTTCTGCCCAGACAGTGTTCTCTCGCGATACAGATATCCTTCCTGGAAGATAGAGCGTTCCAATCTTTCAGAAGATTCTATCTTTCCTGCACCATCTTCGACTAAGATCTACAAATTTATTGCCTACACCAGAGCTTTCTTTTCATTCATAAACCTACAACAAAAGAGAAAGACGAGGAAACCTGACATGAAATTACAGAAAGATTTTATTCTTTTCACATTTGAAAATTTAGCAACATTAAAGCCCTCCGGTTGTACCCTTGATCGCCAAAAAAGTGCACGAAAAAGCATAACATCGACAACTTTGACAATTTTTTTCTCTTTTTCTAAAAAAGATAAAATTCCCAAATTTTCTTTAAAATATAGGGCTAATCCTCCTTTATGACTTAAGCATTTGGTTTCCTTTGACAATACATAGGAAGGATACTTTAATCAGGATCATAACAGGGGGATTTCTAATGTCTCTTGTTATAAGAACTCCTCTAACTTAGACTTAATTTTCCTTAGACTTATTTCCTTTTCCTTTTCCTTCTTTAACTTAGACTTATTGTCTTATTGTATAATATTAATGCCAACTCCAATAAGATGGAAACTAATTACTATAAATATTTTTTCAGACTTTAAGAATTTTAAAAATTTATCGAAAACAAATGAAGTAAACGCCCAAAAATTAGGGATTTCGTATAACTAAAATAATAAAAATAATTGAAAACTGCTGCTAGACATTTTTTATTTTAACCTAAGCACTTAGAGTTGCCAAATAGAAAAAAAGAATTGTACGTTGGCACCAGGTGTCTGATTGTGGGACTAATCAGTCAATAGTTACGAAAAATATTGGGAAATACAAAAACATCCAGGATCAGTTTGAATGTTTTAAGCTTCTTTCTATCTCGTTTAATTCTGTTCAATCTTACTTTGACCTCTTGTTCTTTGCTCACAGTAACTGATCCATTCTCTGGCACTATTATTGCCATTATCTCATCAATGTCCAGATATGTTAGTGGACATTGCGTGACGCATGCAAGGTCATCAGGATACCATGATGCCTTATGGTGATAGTGTCCTTCACCGAATGAAGATAACTACTCATGATTAATCTTTTATAATAAGAAATGCAAATTTTCCCGATTCCAATAGTAATGTGTATATACTTTGTTGAACTAATTTTAGCTGAAGTAAAGGGAGCATTACAATCAAACTAATTCATTTATCTTGCTAAAAGTTTATGTGTTCTGTGTGAAATGTGTGTGTAGTGTGAATATGACATTAACTGTTCTAGTGAGAGTGCATGGTGTACTGTACTATGGTGACCCGTGGGGGTGGGGTCGCTACTCCCCAACTTGGGGACCCCAAGTGCAACAGACACCCCATGCGGGGTCTTTTTTTTATCATTGCTTTAAAAAGAGAAGTAAATAATGAATGTGTTTTAATAATCAAAATTTTAGTTTTGAAATGCTTCTTCAATCTTTCATTTTCTTTCTTACAGTTAAAAAGTTATTAGCGGAATATTGAAATGGTCAGGACTTAAAGTTTTAATATTTAAACTTTACTCAACAAGGCTTTAATTTTGAAACATAATAGACACGAAAATCGTTGATTTTCTCTAATCCTAATACCTAATTTGCTGAATGCATCACCAGATTGTGCTTAGTGTAGCAATCAAACAATTGCAAACAAACAGGAGTAATTTATTTTTCCTTAGTCCAATCTGTACAGGGGGCACTGAGCAGATTATTCCCGCCTAATGGCCATCTTTTCTGGAATAATCGTGCGCTTTTAAAAGGTGTAAAACCAGATTGGGTTGCACAAATACACACTCTGAACGTTGGAGGTTGCCATTCACACTGACCTGCGGAGAAGTCTGGGCAAAGATAGTAACATCTACTCCTACCAAAAAATAAAAATAATAACTAATAAAATGTCAAATTCTCATCTAATAAACTTAAGAAACATTTACAAATTAAGATGAAAAATAAAGTAGCAAGTAATATTTACAAATTTTCAAATTACCTGCCAAAATTAACTACTGAATTTGAATCAATGTGGAGCGTCCTTGGTTTGACTTATCTGACATTTTTAAATAAGGTAATTCACGTACCAATATTCATTATTCATTAAGCTATAGTTTATTTTGCTAATGCAGTTTGTTGCTAACAATCTTCACACTCCTTCTGTCATTAGAGACTTTAATGAAACAAATATCTTTCTTCTCCTATTAAATGTCACAGAGGTGTGAAAAACGCCTTAGATAACCATTCAATTTTACCTAACATTGATTCTTGGTAGATGAGCAGATTACAATTTATGAATTCTTTTATAAATTTATGTTCTGCTGAACAGCAACATAACATAAGCGCAGTTTGCGACTCTAATTTTAATCTCGGCTCCCTTGTATTGTTTTTATTTTGTATATGTTAGTAATCATTTTAATTAGACTTTTGTATACTTTTTAAAATCTGTATATAAATCCCAAATGAGTTATCCCAAATTATTATAAACAAAGCAGCTCTTGACAAATACAAATAAAATAGTTTTTTTTAAATTTAAGAATGTAAGAAAAAGTATTAATAGAGGCGATACAAGTTAAGAAAGAGGAGCGTTTTAAACATCTTTGGTGATTGCCATCAAGGTAATATGATGTTGGTACATTAGGCAAAGAACAAACGCAAACAAAAATTGAAATTGTTGAAGAGAAAACTTTTTTACTAATTAATTTATGGCGCTTTAACATCACTGGCACTTGGAACGTATTTCTGTGCACAGGCTGCCTTCGGTCAGTGATATCTCTTTGCTGTAAGAGAATCCTAGAAAGAAAAAAAATTAAGGTTAATCAAGTAATCGTCTTCTACGCAGTTATGGATGCATAATGAATGACCAATTTTCTTGAAAATTCTTCAATTATTTCATTGCTTATCAACCTAGAACAGATTTTTTTTTCTGGACTTTTTATTAACTTTCTTGTAATAAGTAATCGCCTATATTTTTAGTTCCGGCTTATGTCTTTGAGAAGTAATATATTCACTCCCATGGAAAATCTTGGAGTCCGTTTAAAATTTCATTAAAAAAAAAATATTTTTTTTCAGGTTGCTGCTGTTCTGCTGTCTCCTATCACTGACACGGTGTCAAGACTACCAGGATGTGGATAGTAGATCGCCGTCTCGACTACGCACTCCTAGAGGGCCAATAGTTCCAAACAGAGCGGCTGCTAAACAGTCGGTAAGAATCTCTTTAATTTCATTATTCTAGAATTTATTTTTTAACCTTCTTTAAATATAACAATTTATGGAAGGTGATGGAAAGTAATTAGATGAATTTAACAACAGCTTAATCAACTTTTACTTTAAAGTATTGATGGGCACCCCATTGCCATCCCAATATAGTATAATATTCAAGAACTTCTTCTTCTTTAACTTGGTACACCTATAAAAACACAAATAAATTTTCAAAATAAAGCTGGTGGATTATTATCACGCGATTCAAGTAAAAGATTTTAATAAATTTAACCAACTCAATGTATATATACATTTAAATAAGGCCCATCAACATCTGGAGTAATTGAGAGCCGGTGTCAATGCACTCTCTAAATAAACAACACTGCCCATCACCGCCGAGTGAACTGTGGAGGCTCATAAAGAGAGGAGGTTAAGGTTTGAATTTCCACAAATAATTAAATTAAATAATAAAGCTAGCGAATGCAACGCGACTAGTTATTCAGCAGTTTCCTTACCTCAGTTCCTGATTATTTGTCAGATACAAATATATAAAACTACAATGTAATAGAAATGTGCAGTCAATCATAATGCAGTAGATGTGAGATGCATGCAGGAAGGCAGTCAGTCCTAAGGGCTGAATCCGTAGCAATCATTTTGTTTCAGCTCCCTTGGTGTCTTCATTTCCTTTGATTTCCAAACTGAGATATTGGTTAGAAGAGAGTTAAAGAAGTATTAGCACAGAGATAATTAATATTTCAATAAAGTTCAGATCAAACTACTTGATGAACCATCTCTAAGAAAGGCATTTCTTCATAGAGCTTGACAGTCCTGCTGATTTTCAGGCTGCTTGAAGCCCATTTGAGCCTAGACCACCAACATGCTCTCAAGCTCCAGCATTTTCTGATACAAAGTATATGACTATTCTTTCTCAAATCTGAATCTTTTATCTGAACAATATGGTTCTTCAAAGTGGCATCTTTTAAAATTGTGAATAGTGATTGGAAAATTCCCTCAAGTAACACAAAACTCAACGAACGTAAAAAAGAAAAAATACTTTTTTTAGGTGGCAACGAAAACATCCACTACGCCTGAACCAGAACCAGAATACGAAGAAGTAGTATATGATGATGAGGAACAACTGGCGCCGGTCACGACTACTACGTCCACTGAAGCTCCAAAGAAGGGTATCAGAGGTAATTTGTAATTCTTATAATTTGGGCTGAGCAGGGCTTAAAATAAAGCGTGAAATTTCTACATTTTGCAGCTAATTGATCAAAATGTAAGAGATTTTCTTATGAACCTCTCGTTTCTAAATAACCCTTAGTTGAGTTTCCCTTTCATTTCTAAATTCATGAATTTTCTAAAATTCGACAATCATTTCATATTTTTAGGTGATGTCTAAAAAAACAAAATAAGCTCTTTGCTTCTCAAATTTATTGAAGAGAAATTATATCATCTTTCGCTGCTACACACTCTTATATTGAATGTATGTTTATTTTTGAAATGGCATATTGACCAATGTGATCTGGTTTTTGTGATAACTTTTTTCAATGTTTTTTTTAAGTAAAAGTGAGAAGCTTGAATAATGTATTTATGTGCCAAGAATGTGTAATCTAAATTTCTCCCTGGTCGTGCAGTGAAATTCAAGTTTTTTTGTGTAAAAAATTTATAAAACTGATCCAAGTAAAATATACACATTTGAAATATCTTTATCAATTTCTTCATATCAGTTTATTATGTCAACTATTAATTCAATATTTTCCAGACAAATGATTTATTAACCAATAAAACCAAAACTATTATACAAAATATAAAACTGTAGAAAACTAGAAAATATAGAAACCTCAGATCTTTACTTATAACTCAAGTTTATAGCCATGTTTCTAAATAATTCACTAATTCCTATTTAGTCCAACATAGAGTTGAGGCTACTTAGAAAGTCACCATCTTATTCAATCAACTTCTTTATAAAAAATAAAATTAGGGCGGAGGCGACTCCCAAACATACTTTACTATAAATCATTAAATAAAATTCAAGCCTAAACCGGGAATCGAACCTAGTATATCACAATACTTTTTAACTTGCGGGTCTTGCCGCTAATCTTCTAGCTTTCTAGAAGAATCATCATTGCTCTGAAGATAGTTCGAAGTGATCAATGTTTTTGACTTGCCTCAAAAATGGCTGCTTTTAAAAGTTTATATGATTTTACTCTCTTCTATTTAAGGATTCATAGAGTGGCTTTATATTATTATTAGGCGTGATGCCCAATGATGTCCAAAGCCGCAACAGGTCCATACAGCTCTCCGTGCCGTTTAATAAAAAATTTTAAACAGTTTACTGACGTCGGTTTTACATCTACAAATACTGTTACTACCACTGCATGGTAGATCTTGAAGAGTAGAGGAATTCGACTATACATACACGCCTATATACCCAGGCAGATTTTGAAAACTAAAATATGTATAATATATTTTTAATGCATGAAT
This sequence comes from Rhodnius prolixus, assembly GCF_049639745.1. NCBI lineage: Eukaryota > Metazoa > Arthropoda > Insecta > Hemiptera > Reduviidae > Rhodnius > Rhodnius prolixus. The sequence continues at coordinate 24,146,246 of NW_027411592.1, forward strand.
ATTTTTTTATATTTGCTTAAAGGAGGAGTTGTTCGTCCATTCAGAAGCAATACCGATTTGATTGAAGCACTGAAGAGGCGAAGAGCACAAGCAAGTCTGGGAGGTAATGGTAACTCAAATGGAGGTAGTTCAACCAGTACAACTTCAACAGAACAGCCACAGCCAAGGTCAAATGGCAGGAAATCTAAAGGTTCCGATCGTAAATTTTCCAGAGGAGGGGTGGACAGGAACGATAGAACAACATCGACAGAACCACCAGCAGAAGAGCCGCCACAAAGATCTAGGATTTTCTCAGGAAGGGGCAGGAGATTCTAACGGCGGCTGCATAATGTACCACAAGTTTCTAGATAACAATTAAATTTCTACTATTGCAGTTACCAAATGAATTACATTAAAAGTCGGTCGGTGCCCTGGCTAAAGTGATAATTTTCAAGATAAGCGCTAGGGGTGTTTAAAAATTTAATAGTTATACTTTATTTTTTTTACTTTAAAAAAAAAAATCATTTCTGGACTTTTTTAATGCAACCTAAACTATTAATTTTTCTCTGGCTTATTTTTATGCCAACTTGGCAATATTCATTGTATTTTTAAACATTAAAAAATGTTACATTGTCCACCGGGAAGAAGAAAATATCGCTAATTAAAGGGCTTTTTACAAAAAAGAAAAAAAAAGATATTCCAAAAAAGAACTGAGTTTGTCCCCAGTAATTTTGTAGAAGGTAAAGAAGACCGTGGTTTTCACGAAATGAGCAGTGAGTGGTATTTTAATATTTGCAAAATTAAATTATTGCCATAAAATTTTTAAGAAAGATTATTTCCCCCACCTCATGAATCACTTGATTGTTCAGGTTCTTTATGAAAAATTTAAACTAGAAAAACAAATTTTTTTTATATATAATTTACATAAATATTAGGAAAAGTGGAATCCTCATACAAGCGGCATTAATAAGAAGTTGCAAAATGTAATAAATGATCTGTATTTAAAATGAAATTTTGATTACAAGTATACACTATGCAAAATAAAAGAAATAAATGCTAATTGGATTAAAGCGAATGTTTGACGATAGTCGTTAGTGTTTACTCTCGACAGACTAATAACGAAATAATGAATTAATCAAAATTAGCTTAATCAAATATTTGTTAAAATTTTTACTGTAATTGGACAAACATCTCTTTTTTTTGTAACTTTAACGTGCCTATTATATAAATCAGTCAACTGTGACCAATTTTGTAAATATTATAAATAAATAATTTCAGTACAAAAAAATAATTTCTTGTTTGAGGCCCAGTTGTGCTGTTTCAGCAACATAATTTGTAAAATGACAGTAATAATACGAGCACCACTCCGGTCAGGGACTCAGTCCAAGAATTTATGCTAAAAAATTATTTTCCATCAATTAAACTTAACTCGTGCAACAGTTTATTGTGGCAAAGTCAACCAAATGCTCTCTTTTATTCGGAGATACAATCAGGATTTAGCGAATCCTACGTCACCTTTATTGGCAATCAAGTTTTTGATCATTGTTTCGTAGATCAATGTTTGATTAAAGTGCTAAGAATTGTTTTTTTTTAGCTTTTCTGCACCGCGACAAATCCATCAAGTCTTTAGTCTGAGCGTCTAAGCGACTGCTCTTCCCTTTGAAAACAGTTATAATATTATTGAAAACCGTGTACCTATATATATCAATGTATAAAATGAAAATGATTCAAAAATATATATTTGGACTAATTCATAATAAATTATGAAAATATATATATATTTGGCATTTATTAAATTTTGTGATTTGGTAAATTTATTGGCGGAACATCTACTATAAAATCATGAAACAAAAATCATTAATCGTGCACAAATTGTGTTTTGAACGTCATATTGACCTGTAAAATAAGTGATTAGAAAACCATTTTCGAAAAATTGCCCAATGAAAGATTTATAACGTGGTAATTAATACACAGAAATTCTACTTTTCTTTTTAAAAAATCTTAAATTCTAATTCCAAGCTTGGTTTAAACATAAAACCTTTGGAAATAAATATTTTGCTGGATTTTGATATTGCTAATTAAGATTTGTTTTCAATTCTTATTTTTATCTAGTTTTCGGATTATAATGAAATTAAATTAATGTGTATAAATTACAAAACAAAATTATGACTTGTGATATCAAACAAATTTTGGGATTATTTAACATTTTTTCAACAACTTTTGACAGTGATAGTTATTCATCTAATTCAGCTTGATTTTACCATTAAATGTTGCTAATCCTAATGAGGACAAATAATCGTACGAAAATTTTCATTTTGCAGGACAGAATTTGTCACATTGTAGACGTCTTACGATTAACTCAAGGAAGTATTTAGGTGTGGCGGAAGCTAAGTAATTTAGTTCTTAGTTGTGGGGACCGACGAGCTAAGATAAATTGCGACCATAGTTTCGATTCCCAGATCTGTCCTTCGATTTTTCTCGTGCTTGCTATGAGAAACTTAAGGTTAAGTTTCGTAATTTGACAATAAGATCGCTTTGAACAATAGCCACTTCTATCCACTTTTGTTTATTAAAAACTGATGGCCGGAAAAACTCTTTCTTTTAAAAATAAAATCCATCATAATTAAGCAACTGAGGCTTTACAATCTTCTTAAGATCGTATTCTGTATCCATCCTCAACCATTTTAGTATGTCTTCCTCCGTCCTTCATTTTCAATTATCGGGCCGAATACAGAAATTATTACTCTTATTACTGTTTGTCGTGCCATTTCCTGTCCTAAGTCGGGTCAGTATGTCATTAACTGTCCTCTCCTAAATGTATTCTTTTTGAATAACGGTATAAATGCAATTTTGATTTTCATGTTGAAGAAGTACCATGCCCCAGAACTCAGACTGCTCGGCAAAGCTTGTGTTTTTGAATAGTTGAGACCTTCATCATTGAGGCCACCTGAATTTTCGCCTCATAACTTACACCCATTTTTGCTCCAGCATCTGTCTACTAGACTTGTTCGTCATCAGTCTACGAAAAGACCTCAGCCCCTTTCATATTGAGAAGGCTCCTAATATTTTAAGCATATTCAAAATTTATCGCTTTCGTGAAATTCTTATAATGTGTCCTTACATTCTTAAAACTCCAGAAATGTCCTGGCTTTCTTCAAATTGTCGCAGATAGCAACATATATTAAGACAATCGATAAATATATTCCAGATTACAGTTCTCTTCGTTAAATAGAGAAAATATTTTTCTTCTTGTTACATTAAAGTTCACACTGTGTTCTTTTTTTTAACACCGAACATCTTTTTAACATGGTTTGTAAATTAAAGTCCACTATGTATTTATTGCTTTTAAACTTGTAATATGCATAAAATTCTTGTAGCTTATATTTTTTTTTTTTCACTTTATTTGTATATTTACAACTGCAACAATTGTTGCATCAGGTAAATTTGATCTTACTGGTTCAGTTCTCTTGTAATGACATGGTTAGAGCAATCACCCACTGGTGAAACTCTTTCAAAATGATTTAATCACAACAGATCTCTAGGCCATTTTCGCTTCAAGCGACGAGGAGGATTGTCGGGAAGGTGAGGAGAAGAGAGTTGTTGGACAAGAGGATTAGGATGGAGAGCTAGGAGGCTGTGAAATTTGCGGTAGCGAGACTTTATTAGGTCAGTGACGAAAGGGATGAGAAGGTCAGTGTGTATTGTAAGGTTAGAGATGTAGAATGGAGCATTCAGGATTTTCCGTAGGATTTTAGACTGTAGTGCCTGCAGGCGTTTGGAGTTAGAAGGTTTGGTTGAGCCCCACACTTCAGCTCCGTATGTAGCTTATATATTTCTCAAATTTGTTAAAATAGCGACATAATTCTTGTTTGAAGGAAACGGGTTCGCACAAGCTATCCAAGAATTTGTTAAGTAATGTGAAATAATTGTGTAATTGATGCAACATGAAAGAAATACTTATTTAGTACAATAATGTGGCAAGCAAGCCTACCAACTCGTCTTCATATGAAGTAATCAGTCTCCCACAAAGGAAATGGTAAAAGTGGAATATGTGGCATCAACCTACCAATCTATCTAGTCTTACATGTATATACACCAAACTAAAATTCCTTTTTCTTATTTTCCAAAAGTGAAACACATGACTCCCTAAATAATTAATCTGTGCAACTTGCCCTTCTTAACCATGTCATTACAAGAGAACTGAACCAGTAAGATCAAATTTACCTGATGCAACAATTGTGAAATTTTCGCAGTGATCAGCTTTATTACGTATTATATATGCATCATTTCTCCACCGATTATTGCCTTTTTTCTCTTTTATGTTTACCGCGAATATCTTGACAATACTATTAATTTCATTGCTACGATTTTAAAGAACATAATAAAAACAAAATAATGTTTTTCTTCATTATTTGATTCACCTTCTTAAAAAAAATTCTTCATTCTTTATCTCCCTAAAGCAATCTGCAATAATATTTTTACGTTGAAAATGTGGTTGGAAGTGCAGTGCTGGATAATATCACTGATAGTAGTTTAGTTTTTAGTTTCTAACCGGATTGGATTTTCATTCAACTTTAGAGAAGGATTCATCAGTTTCGTGTAGAAAATTTGACCTCCATTTATATTTATGTCATGTACTACTCTTGCTGACTTGGAATGATAATTAGATCCAAAATTATACAATGATACCAAATGGTAGTGAAACTTGATGAGGTTAAATCAGCTCTGTCTTTTTTAGAGATTTTAAGAGGGCGAAACTCCGTATTTTTCTCCCCCCAAATTGGTGATACCAATATTTTAGTCGAGGAGAATTGGAGATATAACTGCTTAAAACATGGTATTTATTAGTTCGAATCTGACCTATAGTACAGCTAATTCAAAATGATTGGTGCAGTCCTGCTAACCTCTGAACAACCCTCAATTTTCATATTTTCTGTTAGAACTCTGCGTAAATTGAATGACTATCCAACAATTAGTTTTAGTTGGTTGAAGATTAATTTCCTTGTAAATGGCGATAACTTATAGAGTAATTTTAAAAACATTGAAAAATATAATCTACAATGGCAACTAATTGGAAATTAGGCCAGAAGAAGGGTACTACATTTCAGAAAAGGAGGTGCACTGAACTCTGCTGAAAGATGAAAATTTAACTCTATCCATAAAAATATCTTGGTGTTACATTACTCTAACTTTTCTATGTTGGCCATTTTAAACTTTCAGCAAAGAATAAGGGTTATATAGAGACTGGAATCACTTTCTGCCATTAAGTAGTTCCTCTAAAAGCTAAATACGCTGCACAAGTTTAGAAATACCAGCGATTTAGAATGTTAGAAAAATTCCAGAATATTTTCTTAAAAAATGATATTTCCTTGTTTATATTGTATGTCTCACTTTATATTTTAAATACTGAAATAAAACTAGATCTAGCATAAATTTACATTTAATAAATATTTACTTTTAAAACTCCATACAGATAAATTTACAGTCTATGACTTTATTTTAAATTTTGTCTAACGATTATCTGCCTCTAAAAATCGTATTTAAAATTATTGTTAGCAAAAATCAATTTTGGTTCAAAGACTGGTCTAACATTGTTTGAAGTTTGAACTGCTTGAAGTTTGATTTCTCCATCGGTAACATGCAGAGGTAGAAGTCAAAAATTGCGAAAGTGAAAATGAGGAAACGGATTAGTTTGATAAACTGTGAGCGTTTTACTATGCAGAGGCCATCGTTAGAGATAGGTGATTATCTCAGTAAATTCGTCAACTCTTATACCCAATTGAATCAGTCAGATTTGAAATAGCTGTTTAAACTAGAAGTGAACAGGTTCATCTAAAAAATATCGGTTGTTAAAGTTAATTACAAACAAAAACATACTCTCTGCAATTAGAATATTAGAGAGGATTAGTATCATAATCTGTGTGAACGCCCAATTCTGACTGATGGGTGTGAAAACTCAGCTTGTAATATTAACTCTCTTATATACTAAAATTAAAGTAATATTAAATAGGATTTAATACACTGAAACATACAACGAAAATATAGTTTCATAGAGGAGTTTTGACTGCGAATCAATCTACCATTATTTTTTTTATTTTCATACTGCAGAATTTTATATGAACATCTATTAACTGTGCATTTCATCTAGATATATTACACGCTTTTACGCCACATAATAAAAGTTTGACTCAATTTTGACCATAAATTATTTACTTAAATTTTACGAGGAGAAGAAAGGGAAATAAAACAACGATTGGAATAAATAAATACAAAAAAGAGAACCAAGGAAAAGACTTAAAGATAACAAAAGTAATGACATTCAGAGTAGCATAAAGATAAAGGATTCTTGAAAATGATTTATGGAGTGAAGGTACGGATGATAAGTAAGATAATTATAACATTAAATAAATAAAATTAGTAAAAACGTATCAGTTGATCATTTTTGAACTGATATATTCAAATTTCAGGTTTAAGCAAAATCAAATAACTATTTAGTTTACTGAAGTTCCACCAGATTGTGACATGAGGCAAACGTCACAGCCTGTGATTTGATTAGCCAGCCTGCCAGCCAGTGGCCAGTGAAAGTAGAGAGCTATGGTGTCGTAGTTTCACCTTTGTAATAATTTCCGGAATATTATGTACACTTTTTTCCTCTGCAGTATTTAATTCTATGATGAATATTCAGTTGACTTAAAATTAATGCAGTTTGCACACATGTTTTTATAACTACAGATGATACAGACGACGCCATGGCTTTATGTAAAACGTTATAAGTTTCTGAATTAGAGTGAGGTTATTTTATTTTTATAGCTTAATGCTTTTAGTTGAAACGTAACACGACTTAACGTAAGTGGGTATGTGAAATATTTAGCTGAGCATGATAAATGTGATCTAGAATACTTTCTTTGCGGATATTTTGACATTAAGGTCATGGATCGTTGAGCAGGACCTAATTCCATTCTCTTTTCTCAGGTAACACGCTCCAGTTTACTCACATTTTCTCTCGGGACCGTTATATCCCAGCTACTATTCCAGCGAAATTCGTCTCTTACCCCTAGGCAACTATTGTATAATTAAATTGTATTTAATTTTTTCATTGAATCAACCCACGCTTGTACAAGTGACATATTGTGAAGTGAATGACTCATTAGGATACACCGCAGTTCTATCTGCCTTATCGCCTAAAAGTTAACGTCAGCGTTATTACCTCGCTTGTATATTCAAGGTCTGCCTTCATTTTATCTGTTTAACTTTAAACGTCATGATATTTAGTGCAAATAAAGGTTATGTTTACATTAGATCAACGTCTGATATAAAGTAGTCAATTTTTTGTTATCTTTTTTGCCTTATTTAACAATTTTATTCTAATGAAGTGAGAACTGAATGGTTAATTTTTATTCCCGTAGTTGAGGGCAAATGCGATCTCGTAGATTGTTGAGAACACGAAGAATATCATGGGACTCCTACTCTCGAAACTGTGGAGCCTCTTCGGAAATGAAGGTAACTAGATTTATAAGTTTCCTAAGAGAAAGTACATTTTCATTCAACTTTTGTTCCTCCCTTTGAATGCAATAGTAAATGAAATGTAATTTTCTCTTTTTTTTGTTTTGAAATGTATTAAAATTAAGTAATTAATAATAAAAAGAATGTATGGAATAATTAGGTTTATCCCGAACTTAATGCTATTTGTGATTAATCACAATCATTTAAATGAAATTCTGTTCTTATAACTTTAACTATTTTTTTTTTCTAACGTTACTAATGGGAAAAATATTCCATATGTTAAGCTTCTGTGATTCAAAAGTTCTTTGTGCTTAAAATTATTGCCATGGTCAAAATTAACCTTAAAGAATATTATTTCACTCCTTTATACACTGGGCCAAAAAAGTCTGTGAACACTAACCTAAATTTTATTACTTTTATTATTATCTTTGTAGAAACTTCTTTTATTTCCAAATGAAGTATACTATTCGATAGAGAGAAACCAGAGTTTTCATTTTATATTCAATCTTTTATTTTTATTCAACAGGAATATCACAATTACATGTTTAACAAAACAACACCACACACGAATGCAAAAAAAGTCTGTGAACAGCTGTGTAAATGTGTAAAAACATTAAGATAACAAACAGAAAAACGATTGAATAAAGTTTCAAAGTTCTCTATTGTATTGTAGAAACCACAACAGTCAGTTTTGTGAATAAATAATCTAATTAGTATACATTTAACCACTAATTTGGAAATTCCCAGACCAATTCGTAAACTTATTGTGAGGTTGCGAAATGAAAGAAAAAGTATTCGAGAAATAGGGAAGATAGTTCAAAAAAACTCTTCAACGGTGCATAATATAATTAAAAAGTACGGAAATGTGATTAGTAGGCCACGCAGTGGACGGCCACCAAAACTTAATTCCTTTCATAAACTGCAAATTCTGAAGTCTGTTCGAGAAGAACCCAGGACAAGCACTCAAAAAATCAGTCAAGAATTATCAAGTGATTATGGTGTAAGCGTTACACCACAGACAATTAGAAATAAATTACATGAATACGATTGTTGCGGCCGAGTCCCAAGAAAAAAACCCTTAATCAATAAAATAAATCGTAAGCGTCGATTGGATTTCGCGAAAGAATATATTTCTAAGCCTTCTAGTTTCTGGGAAACCGTATTCTTTTCAAATGAGTCGAAATTCAATGTTTGTGGGTCTGATGGACGACAAAAAGTGTGGCGAAAACGAAATGAAGCTATGAAAATGAAAAATATAAAGCCAACTTTTAAGCACGGGGGAAGCAACATTCTGGTGTGGGGTGCATGAGTGCTAAAGGAGTGGGCAAGTTAGATCTAATTAATGGTAAGATGGACCAATATATGTATGTGGATATATTAAGACGCAATTTAAGAGAAAGTTCAAAAAAATTAGGGTTGGAGGGAACGTTTGTCTTCCAACAAGACAATGACCCGAAACATACCGCACTAAAAACTCGGGAATGGCTTTTATATAATACACCCCGGCGCCTAAACGCCCCTCCACAATCACCAGACCTTAACCCAATTGAACATTTATGGGATGAAATCATCCGCCAAATAAATAAAAGAGAAATAAGAAACCGTGAACAACTAAAAAACGCTATTTTAGAAGAATGGGATAAAATTCCAACATTGACGACCACAAAATTAGTAGGATCGATGAAAGCTCGCTTGTTGGAAGTGATTAGGAACAAAGGAGGTCCTACAAGTTTTTAAAATTTATAATACACGTACAATGTGTAAGAATTATTTATTTTTGCAAAGTGTTCACAGACTTTTTTTGCATTCGTTTGGGGTGTTGTTTTGTTAAACATGTAATTGTGATATTCCTGTTGAATAAAAATAAAAGATTGAATATAAAATGAAAACTCTGGTTTCTCTCTATCGAATAGTATAGCATTTGGAAATAAAAGAAGTTTCTACTAAGATAATAATAAAAGTAATAATATTTAGGTTAGTGTTCACAGACTTTTTTGGCCCAGTGTATGTGCAGGAAATAAGTAATTTTTTCCTTGTAAATGGAAATATAACACATGTGCAGAAGAATGTAAATATATGGAATCTAAGAAACCTTAGTAGTTAGTAGAATGGTATTATTGTGTTTGTGTCCTATTTTATATACATTTCATTTGGAGGTTACAATGTTTTTATCATTTGTCCACCGTATTTTAAATATTGAAAATGTAAATAATTCGTGAACTAATTTTATATCATTTTAAAAGGTGCAAAAATTTTCGCTTACACAAAATTACTTTCCTTTCTCGTATTACTCACTAGTTATCTTACTAAATGAATAACCGTATTTTTCAGATAAAATGCACTTGCAAAATATTAGACAAAATATATTTCTAGTTTCATAAGTATATTCAAAAATTTAAAAAATTATTCAGCTAGAAAAAAAAAATAATTTATCATGCTATAAAAGTTACCACTCCTACATTAATTTTACTGCTTGAATTATTTTTGTGTGAACCAATAATTTTGTTTATTTTTTATCAACTAATTCACCACCTGACCAATTCACCCAAAAATTGTAGGGAATTTAGTCACTTTACAATCTCACCATTTTTACAGTTCTGTCCGTGCAATTAGTAATTGTCAGATTCGGGCTTCGCAAGTTGTCTGCGTTAAGTTTCCCTTCGAATTGTTACTCTTCCTAAATCATAAATTGTAAAATGTTAAATGTTCTAATAAAGAGGCACCAAGAGATTGTATGATCTTCAAGAGTAACAGGTAATTCTGCATTTTTTTTTCTATTCGAATAGTCTTGGTCGATTCTGTTTTATGCACTCTTGATTTCTTGTGTATATGTCACAAGACTCCGAAAAGCAACATACTTTTAAAGCTAAAAAAAAAAAAGTACACTCAAAAGTGTAGAAAATGTATATATATATATATATTGAATTAAATGAACTGTATACTGCGTTGCAGTTTAGTATTTAATCTTAACATGTTATATAATGCCATGATTTCTTTTAATTACAGTGCTTACTGTTTTAATGTATGTTTCAGAACATAAGATAGTGATAGTAGGATTAGACAATGCAGGGAAAACTACAATATTGTATCAGTTCTTGATGAATGAGGTTGTCACTACTTCACCAACAATTGGTTCAAATGTTGAAGAAGTAATTTGGAAAAATATTCATTTTATAATGTGGGATCTTGGCGGTCAGCAAAGTCTAAGGGCTGCATGGACCACGTATTACACTAATACAGAGGTAAATTATTGATTAGAAATCGGGAAATTTAGATTCATAACTGGCTAAGTTGGCTTTTAATTAAAAATTGGCTAAATTAATAGGGAAGGCAAATTAATGCTTAAAATTATGATACCCTTTATACCATTTTTTTCAATAACTGTTGAGTTTAGAAGTTTAATAATTTCCATACCTATTCTCTCTTTCAGAAGTAAGATAATTTTTTTTTTCCAGTTAAGTATTTTTTATTTTTTTTTGAAGGTGAACATTATTTTCCCTCTTATTTCATATATTTGCGAAGGTCATCTTAAAGTTAGCGCTGTTTCATTTTTTTTTAAAAAAAAAAACTATGCAAAAAACCTTGAATTTTGATATCAACTCTCAAACCAGTCACCACCTTGGGCTATGCTTGCTCTTAAAAGCAAAAGTCTAATTTTTTTTATTAAAGAATGTGGAAACTGAATTTTCTTTCATAAAGTATTAGGTTCCAATGGAGGTACAGGCGTGCGTTGTCTTTTAAAAGGAAGATCAATATTTTTATTAAAATAAACGTTTAAATTCAGACGTTTTTCATCATAACCAATTTCAACTAATTCTTCTCAGTGATGTTAAAATATTATGAAATGGCCTACGACAAATTTTACCTGGTTGTAACTTCTAACGAGTGTTCTATCAGCGAAATTTAAAGGTTTACATAAACTTGTGTGGATTCACTTTCATATACTTCTTTAGAAATGTCTAATTAAGTAGCACATTTTTTGTTTTTATTTTTATTTTAACATTCAATAACTTTTCAAAAGATGTAAGTGAATGTAATTATGTAAATATCTTGAAAACATGTGGAGAAGATGCCTCCCAGTAGAGGGCTTACCTTCTAGGTACTTAAAGCCTAAGGATGTTCCGTTATAAATCTACAACCGCAAGTACACATTGCAATATGATGTAGCAGGTCCACCACCTTAATCTGAATTTCCAGGAAACAATGTTTTAAATATAATATAAGTGATGCACGTGAAAGTATTTGTGTAGCACGTATAATCAATATTACATGAATTTCATGTTTTATGAGTTTCGAAAAATTCTCCCATTATTAAAGAAATTTTGTGATTTATACGTCTCCTGTCTCGTTTTAGAGATAACCATCCCTTTCAGGTTTTGGATATGCAAAAAGGTTTTTCAGCAACAATATCTTTTTGAACTTAGTACATTTTTAAGATTTAGGAGACTTTCTTCTGAAGTTCAAATCAGTACTTTATACGATTCTAACAGTACTACAGTTTCTACTAAAATTACTACGATTCTTATTAGCCATATTATATCATAGGCCTTCACTTTTCTACAGGTAACCTCGACAAGAAATAGTGGAAGAAGAAAATTGAAATCCTTTTCTGTAGCTATTATAGCACTGATCTCTTACGACATTAGCTCGAAAGTAGTATACGAGGTATGTTCAAAAAATAAGGTGAATTTTCAAATTTCGCGGGCTACGTACATTCGAATTTCGATTGTCTTTTTTTTTTATGTTGGTACACTTGTCTCGAACATATTTTCAAAGTTGTAGCTATATAACATGTTTAGTTTGTATGTTAGTGGCATAAATAAGACAAGTGTTTTGCGAGTTCGGCGATTTTCTTCTGTCGAAAAAAATGGATCAACGAATTTGTATCAAATTTTGTGTAAAAAATGGAATTAAGTGTTAAAAAACACTTGAAATGTTGAGAGTGGCGTACGGTGAGAGTACTCTGTGTCAAAAAAATGTTTACAAGTGGTACAAGCTTTTCACAGAAGGTCGAGAAGATGTGAATGACGACGCTCGCCCTGGACGCCCCAGCACATCAACAACCGATGAAAATGTTGAGAAGAATCGTCGAATCACAATTAGAGAAGTTGCTGAGGTTGTCGGCATATCGGTTGGCACATGTCCTGCAATTTTTTTCGGAAATTTTGGGCATGTAAGCGTGTAGTAGCGAAGTTCGTTCCAAAATTGCTGAATTTTGATAAAAAAAAACCGTCGCATGAGCATCGCTCAGGAATTGTTGAATTATCATGTCTCAGTCACCGTATTCACCAGATTTGGCGCCCTGCGACTTTTTCCTGTTCCCATGATTGAAGAGACCCATGAAAGGACGGAGATTTGCGACGATTGAGGAGATAAAAACCGAATCGCTGAGAGAGCTCAAGGACATACCAAAAAGTGCATATCAGAACTGTTCCGAGGATTGGAAAAAATGCTGGCACATATGTATTATATCTGAGGGGGACTACTTTGAAGGAGACAAAATAAAAATCGATGAATAAATAAATATTTTTTAAGAAAAATGAAAATTCACCTTATTTTTTGAACACACCTCGTATTAATGCATAGGCAAAAGCAGCAACCTGTTTAGGCTGTAGCAGATCCAATTATCAGTATTTTATTGTGCTGAAATATGTTGCCACTGGGATCCTTTCTTATATTGTATGCTTACTTTCTTGTTAGTTTTCTAAAAAGTTATTAGTTTTGAAGTTCTCGGCAATTTTTTTGACTTAAAGGAACTAATAATGGAACCAAGAAATTTCAATGAAATGTGCTTCATGAATGGAATAAGTGCAGATTGTTGAATTTTGAACGTTGCTTTTATCGAATTGAATAAAAGTGACAATAAGTGACTAAAAACTGTCTAATGACGAGCATTCTCTGGATATCACCAACCACAAAGAAATGAAGAAAGTAAGTAGGCCAATCGCAGAATCACTTAGAGGAGAGGATGTTGGCATTGTTGAATATTATTTTGGATCTTACCAAGCTGTTTTTTTCGGTCGATTTTGTCCTGAATCATATGATGGTAAAATTTTTTCTTGAAGAGTACTGTTACCAATGACAACAGTGTCGTATGAAAATCACACAGTAATTATTGAGGTCATTGGCGATCCAGAACTGCTCAAACGAGGAAACATGAATTTGTGGGGTATGACATTGAAACTAAGTCTCAATCAAAGCTTCCAGAAGAGCAAAGTAAAAGTTTTTTAGTTTGATCTTTTTCCACTGTTTTCCATACTATGAGTTTTTGCTACTGGATTGTAAGATCAATAAGAAATGCTACTTGGAAGTTCTGTACCTTTTATGTGAATCAATCAAAAAAAGAAAATACAGCAATTGCATTACTATAGTTGCACAAGCTCATTTTACATTGCTTGTGCTTTTTGCGAATGTTTGTTTAAGGATACACAACTGTGATCACCGTAAACTCTGTCATGAATGACCCTCTATTACTTCTTCCTATTCCTAAAGCTGAAAGTACCACTTCTTATCCTCTGTGAAGAGATAAAAGCACCGCAATTTGCGTTCCAGTGTGCTTCGGAGATTGGAAGAAGCAGAGGCACAAATGTATTGCATCAGAATAGTATTGCATATTATTACAAGAAAAGCAAGTTGAAAAGAATTCACTTCAGATTTGTGTTTTTGTTTTAAATTATTGTTCTCTCTTCAGCCCTTTGAAAATATCTGAAGCTTACAATTCTGTCCAAACATTTCTCTCTACCTAATTTAGGAAATTTTAGTTTTCTCTATCCAGAAAGATTTTCCTAAGCAACTATATCTTTCAACTTTTTTAGTTTTTAGAAAGTATAGTAATTAAGGACATTTGTTTTTGTTTTCATTCAATGTGTCATCTATACAAATAAAAAAAAGCTGTCACATTTAAAAAAAATAAATAATTTCCTTCGCTTAAACTAGGATGTTCTTTAATAGGTAGATACAGCGGAAAATAAGAATCGTTTTCCGATATTCTGCTTTTCTTCTTATTTGTTAAGGAATAAGAAAACGGAATATTTTAAAATTAATAAAATATTTGATTTAACGCCAAGTTCAACCGATAACGATTGGGAAATTTCACTTTGTTTCATTTATGTGCACTCGTCAAGTATTGTTTCATAATAAATGCTAGATTGAACGCCAAGTTCAACCCATAACGATTGGGAAATTTAACTTTGTTTCATTTATGTGCATTCGTCAAGTATTGTTTCATAATAAATGCTAGATTGAACGCCAAGTTCAACCCATAACGATTGGGAAATTTAACTTTGTTTCATTTATGTGCATTCGTCAAGTATTGTGTTTCATAATAAATGTTAGATTGAACGCCAAGTTCAACCCATAACGATTGGGAAATTTAACTTTGTTTCATTTATGTCCATTCGTCAAGTATTGTGTTTCATAATAAATGTTAGATTGAACGCCAAGTTCAACCCATAACGATTGGGAAATTTCACTTTGTTCGAAGTTGATTATATTTTATTAAAACATTGCCTCTTTAGTTGAGTAAAGTATTATTGTCATAATATAGTTAATATTTTATTTTAATAGGAAGGATTTGTGGCCAAGCTCAGAGAAATTATTTTTTGAGACTATTTTATTAATTATTTCTCTACATTTCTGGTACTACTTTGGTGCCCCTCTTCAAGAGTGTCATAAGTGTGTTGACATTAGCAGGAGAAGGAAGGAGAAAATTATGGTAGAAACGATAGTTCGAAATTGAGTTCCTAGGGAAGTTCAAACTATCAATGGATTCTCAAACCAGATCGAGAGTACGTCGCTGACTGCAAACTGTGCGAAATAGATACAAACTTGTTGTGTCATTTCGCGGGTAATCTCATCGCGGATTCAGGTATTTTTCCCAGTGTCCATTATTTGTTGGTGTAAATGCAGAGGTGGTCGCAAGTCGCGATTTTTGTGAGCTTAGCGATTTTTGCTCTCTTTAAGGTATAAGAGATCCTTGACTGTAAATTCAAGCTTTATTTCTCGATCAATGGTGCCATCATCGTTCACAGTGGTACTTGAAGTTTTTCATCTTAGCATCTCCTCTCACCTCTAGTTTTTGCTTTAGAGAGAAAATTCACTCACAAAGTTATTGTAAGGTTGTTTCAGAGTTTAGAGACCACAGAAGTTCATTATCTCGAATTAGATACTGCTGAAGTAGACGAGTAGGCTCTGACAGTCCAGTTCAGGGAGAACTCCTCTTTTCGGGCATTGTAAAAAAAATTTGTTTCTCCGCTTGATAAGGATTTAGACTTTGAATATTTCTCTCTCTAATCATTCGAGAGCTTAAATTTATTTTATTCCCTTGGAGCTCTCGGATTTCCAGTATAGTAAAACTGAAGCCTTTATATATCATACGGCTTTTTCCATAGCCTAACTTTTAAGTGGTTTATTTATTAAAAAACAGCAGTTAATTTAATTTTTTAATAGATATATCATTCGAATTAAATTAATGAGATAATTATTTCTGCACAGTTTGTGATCCTCGTCATCGATTCTACGGACAGAGAGAGGCTGTCAGTAACTAGAGAAGAACTTTATAGAATGTTAGGACACGAAGATTTAACCAACGCAGCCGTTTTAGTTTACGCTAACAAGCAGGATGTAAAGGTAAAAGCAGCCAACATATTCTTATTTTAACATTTTATTATCTCAATATTAATTATATATATTCATATTTTTTTTTTGTCGGTTTTTAACAACCTTGGGTCAAATGCTGAACCCCAATAAAATTGATCACCAGTACTCTCCATCCTCCCAAACACCCTCTGCTAGGTCTTTTACTGCCATTGCCACCTCCACTCCCTCTGCAACCATCTCTTTCATGGGCGGCCTCTTCTCCGTCTCTCCTCTGGCACATAGTCAAAAAGCATCTCTTTTGCCCCATTCTTCTGAGATGACCGCACCTCTGCAGCTGATTTGTCTCAATGGTGTGCACTGTGCTTGTGGCTACCTTAACGATATCTCGTTTGGTCGAGTTTGTCACTCGCTGAGTCATAGAAAAGTGACAACTTCTTCTTAAAAAATCCATTTCTAAAGCTTGCAGCCTTTGCGTTTCTCTCGTCCCAACCATCCATATTTCTGAACCATGAAGGGTTAGTTACTCCTTCAAGGAAAGAGTGTAATACTTATTTACTTAACAAGTGTGGAAAGTAGCACTTTTCCTCACACGAGGCAGGGTTTGCACGCACGAGCGAGCGAAGCAAGGCGAGTGCGAGTGCAAATTGCCGAGTGTGAGGAAAATACTTTACACTCGAGTTAAATATTATATTTTTTCTGCAACCATTAGGGTTATTAACTAAAAAAATTAAAAATTCATTTTTACAGTCTATCTAGAATCCATTTTAAATTTCTATAAGGTAACACTATAACCTTTTTAACTGTTATAATTAAAAATTTCTATTTATTAAAATATTATTTTTATTTCTATATTCCTTTCAATTTTTTGGGAAGATATTTTAGGAAGAAAATATTTAATAACAAAACTTCTTATATCAAGGAAGCACAATAAAGTTTTTTCACTCACAAGTGAGGGAAGTGACACTAATGGGAATTTTTCCCCACTAGTGAGTTAAAGTTGGGCATTACACAGCTGATTTTAATTGAGTAATGAGAACATTCCTACATGGTTGCAGGAAAAAATCCTTTTTTTGGTCTCCAATGAAATACTTGGACTCCACAGCCCGGGGTTCATCATGCCAATCACTTTCTTCTTTCTTTGTATCTTTTCATTTATGTCGCTTTCAAGCGCTACCTTTCCATTGATATAAGAAGAATATTTTATGGCAATGCCCGAAAAGAGGAGTTCTCCCTGAACTGGACTGTCAGAGCCTACTCGTCTACTTCAGCAGTATCTAATTCGAGATAATGAACTTCTGTGGTCTCTAAACTCTGAAACAACCTTACAATAACTTTGTGAGTGAATTTTCTCTCTAAAGCAAACTCCTAAATACTTAAAGAGAGCACCCCGACCAAGGGAACAATTTTCTAAAGGAAGAGAATTTTTAGAAGTAATTGTATTCATAATTAAAATAATAATTTATCTAATTCGTTATTAGTTATTTTCTTAAACTTGTACAGTGTTCCTGTAAGAATTTATCGAAATTGAATTAATTATAACTTTTGTTTTTACATTTTAATCAGGGAGCAATGACAGCTGCTGAAATCAGTCAACAATTAGATTTGACAAGTATAAAGAAACATCAGTGGCACATACAAGCATGCTGTGCTCTTTCTGGAGAAGGGTAAGCTATTAGACTGTACTTAGTAAAAAGTACCTTCTTCTTATTTTCCTATAACAGAACGAGAATGTGGCTAGTATTAAAGTAAATTTTAAGAAAATCTCATTACTCGGAACTCTTTTGTTTTGGGTGAATATGAAAACTAGAAAATTAATATTAACCATCTCTGTTCCTCAAAGTCATTCTTGTTTTTTTCAAATTCCCTTTAAATTATTTACTCTTAAATGCAAGGCACATATTTGTATATTGTTAAATAGATAATAATTTAAACCTTGAATGTTAAGTTATAACAATGTCCTTGAATTTAAAGAAATCTTGCTAGGACGTACTTAAATTATTGTTTTATTTCATGTACTATTAGTGCATTCTGGTGAATTGTGATAATCATTAATATTTTGATATGTGATGACCATAAACTAAACAATGCGATTACGCAAGAAATGATATCTCCATATTTGAGTGTATTGCTGTCTGGCTCTTTCAAAAAAAACAATT
Source organism: Rhodnius prolixus (assembly GCF_049639745.1). Classification (NCBI taxonomy): domain Eukaryota; kingdom Metazoa; phylum Arthropoda; class Insecta; order Hemiptera; family Reduviidae; genus Rhodnius; species Rhodnius prolixus. Next base: position 24,164,482 of record NW_027411592.1, read on the forward strand.
ATTTAATAAATTTTTGTTGCTATTCTTGCAAAAAATATATATATATTTCATAATTGTATACTTCTGTTTCAGCTTATACCAAGGTTTAGAATGGATTTGTTCACGCCTCAAACGGAAGTGACCTCCTAAGAGACAATTCGTTTATATAGCTAATTGGCATTCACGTCAGATTTACTGCGGCCGGGAGTTGTGTAATATTAGCTCCCAAGTTAACTGCCGATAAGCTCCTAGTGCCAAACTGTTCGTCAATCAGTACTGTGCATTCGTATACCTAATTATTCATACGAGTTTCGCTTAGACGTACTTAAATACTAATGTGTTTTTACTGACAAAAAGGTCGAGTAACCATCGAGTTCATCGACTTCTTATTATAAATATACTTCACTACACCAAAAATGAAAATGAAGTCTGCAACAGAATATCCTAAACTTAATAATACTAAAACAATTAAAAACTGAAACAAAAACAAAAAATTCGACGTTCTTTTTAATTTTATAAAGAAAACATAAATATATAAAATTTCTCGTAAGTATTGTTTACAGGACGAACTTCGTATGTGGTAATTAAATTGAGATTTCTGGTCAGTGTATGTCTGTAATGCGACATGTTGTGGGTTGAGTTTTGGCATAAGTGCATGAAGTTGAGAAGTTTAATCAAGCATCTTGATTTACTATTGTACTCATAGTAAACTAAACCAAAAAAATATTCAGCCTGAAAAAAAGATGGTTGTGTTTCGTTTTTAATATAAATTTATTTAGTTAAATATTTGTTCATAAATTGAATTAGTCCTGGGTAGAGAGTATTTGATGAGTGCGGAAAGCTAGAAGTAATTCGAAACATCAGTCGGCTGTGCCTTGTAGTAATTGCAAGCAGTTTGGTATGTTAAGGGACTGCCTATTTCCTTTATTTTCAATTTGTTGATATTGTGCAGAATGGCTTGTTTTTACCTCTCATTCTGTTTAATTTTATTCTTTTTTTACTTTGAATTACTAGCGACTAATAAATTCTGCTACATTTTCTGCTAGACTATTTTGAAGCCCAATGTAGATTACTATTACCGCCATAACTCTGATTTAGCAATAGTTTTTATTAAATATAAATGATTTGTAAATATTTATTATTTCGAATGTAAACAACTTTGTTATATTTGTAAAGAAAAAAAGAGAGAGTTATAGAAATAAACGTTTTTTTAATATACGAAATTTTTGGCCTCTGTGACTCTAATTCGTAACTTTCATTCCATAAATTGCTTTTTGGTAATCATTCATACAAGATATTTTAATGATATTTTTGTTCCTTACACTAAATTAAATCGATCTCCTCAAAAGCTAATCAAAAATATATTTTCAGTATGCAAACTGAGAATATATTTATAATTATACTTGTTCTGTAAATTTTTCAGTGCTCAATAGTAGACACTTTGTTGTAAATAAGTTACTAAGTTCGCTATTGATGTATGAAGCTTTTCTTAATTTTGTAAATATTATATACTTCGAATTCTTTGAAATGGCATTCCCATTTTAAGTTGTGTAAATAATGTTTTTAATTATACATAATTGTAAGAACAGTTTTTGTTTTTTGTTTAATAATTTTTATTTTTATTTTATTTTTTTTTGAAGAATGTATTTATGTTAAGGAAAATAAAAGATTGTAAGTCATGAACTATTTAATATGAATTTAATGTATGTAATAAGGTAATTTTTGAAATTATATTTGTATCTTTTTTGGTTGAAGGAACCCGTTCTATATCGGAAAATCATAAGCAAGAAAAAAAAATGTATATACGTCGAAAATGTTAAATTTACCTGAATTATCCATATATTCTGAACAAATACACTTAATTGTTTTGTAATTTATGAATTTACTACTTGTTTAAGATCTACATAATGATTAAAATTATTCATCTTTTCCTGCCTCAGTTATTGCCAACTGCTGTTGTCAATTATGTTTTTTCAATTATTACTTTCTAGTAATAATTGAACATAAAAGTGACTTCACGCTTCCTACAACGTCAGAACTATTGAAGTCAAGAAGAATCTCTTTTACTCTCTAATGGGTAAGAGAAGATGTGATTCTGAAAATTTTGTATTTTCAGTTTCGATCTTAACCTCTCATTTGAACCGTTTTTACAAAATCAGTCTGTGTGTGAGAGTCCGCCATAACTAAAAAACCAACATGAAAATCACAGAAAGTTCACATTTGATATTTCGTTTAGATGACAACAGAGAATACCCCAATTTGGGTCACCTGGGTAGTACCATTGTTCTGAAGCAATTTTGCAGTTTTTTGGGTATTTCCTAAAAACAGCTCTAATGATTCTCTTCAACTTTGGGTACTAGTTGTTTGTATGAAATCTATCCTATTGGATACTTTTTTCCAGGAAAATTCTATTAAGGGTACTTAGAAGGGGAAGCCTTTCCTCTAATTGGCATTTGTGGTTTACTGTACTGCCTTAGCACTAGTGAAATATTTATAGTTGACTAATGTGAGACTAAGTTTCTAAATTTGAAGAAATCCCTGTCTACCGAATAGATTTTCCGTATTTTCAGATTATCAGAAAATAGTTTTTACAATTTAAACCTACTTCAGGGATTAAATCGTAAATATACAAATCTATAGTCGTTACTTAAAACATTTTTCCGAAAATTCTATTAAGATTACTGTTAAGGGAATTAGGCAGGAGATTCTTATCTCAAACGATTGGGTTTTGAAGAAAACTATTCAGTTAGTTCTTTGAGACTGGTTAGTAAGAGAAAGTTATTTGTGTCTACACCAGATTTTTATGAAAAATTATTCCAATTCTCTTAGTTTACAATTTGTTTGCATAAATGATAATCTAACACTATGTGTGTCTAATCTATCTTGTTATTCGATTCTTTATTTTTCAAGAAACTTACTAAAGCATAATGTCTTCTTTAAACTTTCATCTTCGAGGGTATTCTACGATTTTATAACCTGTATGCTATTTAAGCGTATCAAATGAATTGGCTAAATTGCGGTTTGGAAGAATGTTAGTTCATAGGAAGTGAGAATATTTGCAAAACTTCAATATAGTTTACTTAGGAGATCACATTAGTTTGAAAGTATTCATCAGAACATACGAATTTTAGAGAGGTTTTGCGGAAGAAGTGAACTTCCTCTTCCTACAATACGTCAGTACTATTGAAGTCAACTACTTTTTTGGACCAATTTCAATTTACAAGCAAAATTTAAGAAAATAGTATGAGTATTATTAAAACAAGATTTTTTTAGTAGTATTTTTGTCAATTTCATTTATTTGTTTTCTAAATTGGTTATTAACGTAGAAAATTAAAACAACTCATTGGCTCCTACTCTTGTCTAGCAATTTTATGCCGAAAAGATTGGAAAAAATGTTTAATTCAGGTTCATACAAAAATTTCTATGAATAAGGAGAAACTAGAAGAGATTGGATTTGTTTGGAACAACTTGTAAACCAATTATGAATTATTTATTTAATTTAATGATAGTGCCACATTTCTGCCGAACAAATTGTGGCATTTACAGTAGGATCGTCAACCTCAGATAAATATCATTACTCCATAAATATCATCGAGCCAACAAGAAACGCAAAAACAGTTTTCTATCTTTTAGTAAAAAAGTAACTAACAGGCACTTTCTCTCGTAGAGATGAAGCAATAATTCTATTTACATGGATTAAAATGTGTGATTATATAAAATCAGTTCTTTATTCTAGAGCCTTTCTGGTTTCCCCGGAACTATTTTACTTGAGTAAGTTTTGTGATCCTAAGAACAAAAATTTCTTATTGTTTACTTCTTTTGTGCCTCTCTGAATACACTAAGCCACTATTAATTTGATAAATAACTTTTCGGATTACATTAAAATTTATTTTTAATACATTGGGTCCAATTTTGCAAGTCCAGTCTCCAATGTAATTTTTTTTTAATTTAAATTTCATTTCAACGCATAATAAATAAATTAATTCCAGGTGAAGTAGACCTAATGAATTTTATTATAATATTTTGAATCAAATTAGGATAATTTTTTGAAATAGTCTTATTTGTTACTACCCATGAAATAAAAAAATTTATGAGCAATATTTTTGTCAAGAAAATAAAACCAGGAGTGATTAATCAGTCCAGAAAACAGATTAAAACTGGAAAAAATTATCTATGTTCTATCTTTTCAGTTAGATAAGTCAGTCGTATATAAAATTCGCCCGAGCAACCTTTTTAACACGAGGAAATTTGAAATTTTGATACAATACTCTGCATCCTCCTCGTAACCCTTTACTTTCATTTGTCTGGAAATATTTCATTGAGAATTTAACATTTATTTAACCGGTAGGACTACCAACTGTTATTTGTAAAGAGAGAATACTGCTCAGGGGATTAATGGGCTAAAAAGACTTCAAGGTTTTTTGACAAGTATGATGGTGACTCGCTTTAGTAGAAGCACTAAAGATGAGTGCTCCACAATATTTTCTTATGCAAGGCAAAACAAAGTTCGTCCTTGAATTCCGCGTTCATTCTAAGGCCAAATTTATAATAAATATATTTTTATTCAAAATAGATATTATTATCCGAAGGAAGAAAGATTATTGCCAACTTCAGACAAATTAAGAATAATCATTTTTCCTTTAAATTATTGACACATTGGCCAAAATAGATGAACAAGATTCTACGATATTAGTATTGTATTATTGTATTGGTTTGTCTTGCAATGCTCCACGGGAATTAGAAAAGGCCTTATTAAGAGAAGATTGAACTGATAATAACAAAGCTTGAGGTACATTGTATTGTTTGATGTTACAATTTTAATTATAATGAGTTTTGTCTTTAACGTGTTATTATAACAAGAATATGCATGAAATAGGAAGAATGTCCCTCTCGGGTATACGGTTATCCCAAGTGCCCTCTTCTCTTTAATATCTGTATGTCCTGTCTACGACGGATACCGAAGTACACAACATTCAACAGTTCGCCGATGACTATGTTGTACTGTGAGGCGAAAAAAGTGGAAGAAATTTTGGCATTAGTAGATTCAGCTAGGGAACTTAATTGAGCAATCAACATTCAATATAAACGCCGACACGACCAAGGCAATTATGTAGGAAGTACGTCTTTCCTCGAAGAATTAAGTAAGGAAAACTGAGAAATGAACTGGTAAATTGCGTGAAATGGCTTGGGATGTATTTTGGATTGCTAACTCCTTTGAAGAACCCATATAAACAATCTAGTTGGCAAGTGTGAAGCAGCTCTCAATGTCATAAGGTACATCATCCAACTAAATTATGGAGCTGGATGCCATATTTAGTATCAGACATGAAAATCTGTTTTTACGGAACAACCTTATTTGCGGCTATAGGAATATGACAAGTCCAAATTGACTAGGGCTCGTTTCTTCTCGATAATCCAACCCTTTATTCCATTCAATCCCTGGTATGCCACTTTTAATGCAAATAAACAAAACATTCTGTACTACTACATTCATACTCCAAGTCAACTATTCCGCATGGAGTCTTCCACGATAAACAGTGCGCATGTAGGAATCAATCAGAAGTAGATTCAAATCATTTAATTTTAGCATGCCCCCCAAAGAAGTAAAGGTGGGACAAACTCTGGAAATCGGTAATAGACTACAACCCGGAACTGCCTACATCTACAGTTGATACAACACAAACCAACTAAGTCCACTGTCACTTGAAGCAGTAATTCTCAAATTAATCAAATCCTTACATAAATAGTTATCGTCAGTTTTATTCAAGCTATTGATTATGCTATATTCTTTAGTATTATAGTATTATATTCATTGTGTAAAATCGCAATTTAATTTCTTACGGGTATGAAGCTTTTCTCCGCAATTTATTACTAACATCACCGACAGAAACCTTTTATTCAAAATATTTATTTGGTAACGCTATTTTCGATGAGATCTAAAATTCTGAGTGTCAGGATTGGCATAAAATTTATACAATTCGTAAAGGAAATAAATAGAAGAACTCGCTAGATGATAAGTGCATTCAAATATTTTAGCCAGAAATTTCTAAATGCAATCTCCAGTGACTAAATTTAAGCGATTAGCACTTTTAGTTTTGAGAAAATTTGTTATTTAGAATTACCATAAGAATTGCTGTAAAGTAAATTTAGATGAGACGTTAAGTTTTCTCGCTAGATTCAAACTTGAAGTTTTGCCTGTATTGTATTTTGTTATTATTATGCAAAAGTATTACGTAAATTATTTTTTATCGATGATTTTATTGTAGTAATATCTCAAGAGGAATAGGCTTGTGTAGGACATTGTAGGAGGTGTATTGCGGTTCTTTATAAACGTCTGATTACAAATTCTAGAATAATCGTAACGGATATTACGAGAGACCGTCTACTCACAGTTTGACATCTACTATTACTTTTAATAAATAAATAAAGCCTTTATTAAAACAAATACAAAATCTACTATTACTTTATCGAAAGTAATTAAAAATTTGCCATTTTAGAGCAATAAAATTTCAAAGATGCCCCTCTGTAAGAGGATAGAGCTGTCTGAGAATTTGGTAAGCCTGTCTGAATTTCATTGTAATATTATGGTCCACGTCAGTCACGTGTCAGTTTAAGAATAACCAAAAATAAAAACTATAAAATTGTTCCTTTTTGGTAACTAGTGGTTTTGGCCTTTTAACTGCTAGGCACATAAGTGTAGAAGGCGTTACTTTCTGTATTGAATCAACACTCAAAATTGTCTGAAAAAATAATATTTTGGTAAGTATAATTTTAATAATGGTTAATAAAAACAAGATCAAAAAATAAAATAATGTTAGACATTGGCAAAAGTATTACATCGAAGTTTCAGAGTTGAGATTGAAACATTTATTTTCATTAATTAAGGAAGTGTTTTATATAAAGAAGTTGCAGAGGCCTGCCTTAGATCTATATTTTCTTGTATTTACCTTCTGCAAAAAATGTAATCTTGAGTAATACTTTTCAATGAAGGAGACTAAAATTTTAAAAAAGTTCGATCCAAAGAATCTAACTTGTTTTCACATGACAAACAAATTAACTGACCCATTTTTTGTACAGATAACATGACCAAAAAGAAACAGTCCTTTTCCTCTACACCTAAACGATAAGCCGCTATTCAAATTGAGCCAACTATTGGGACCAAATGGAACGCAGAAGTCAGTCGTTCCAGAAACAAAGTGAGGCATGCTTGCCGAGCCAAGCAATAGCAACCTCCCGTGATGGGGCATCCTGTTTGTAAGCTCAGCTTTTTCAAGATCGGCTTTGCGCACTCGGATTTCTACCTCAGTACTTTTACACCTCCTTTAAAGCGGAAAGATAGGGCACCAGACATTGGGTTGCCTGGAGCAAACTGGGATCGTCCAACAAGTGGGCGGTTGATATTTTTTTGGCAGGAGATGGGCGCATTCACTCCTAAGGTTATTAGCGCTAAATAATAATAATATAAAGTAACGAAAAACAAGCAAGAGTTTGCCTTTGTGTGGTCACCATTTTTTCAACCTTCAATTTTGTCTTTATTCCAGTAAATTCGGAACTCATTTTGATCATTGAGGAAAATCTATTTTGCAATAATTTGTTTATGGCAGTAATATAAAAACTTAATGCAAGTTGCATTGTATTATTGCATCAAGTGAAGACATTTGTCGCAGCTGTGTTAGCAATTATAATGAGGTATTAAACCGAATTTTATCGAGTACATTGTGACATAAATGAAAAGGAAATTTATTTTTTGTAATACTATTCTAAATTAATGACAGGCGCAAGAAAATATTTTTGGACAAAGTTGCATTAGATATATTTATTTCCAAAATTTTAGAAATAGTGAATTATAAAAGAGAAGGCAAATTTAAATTCCTCACCAATTTAGCGTGATCACTTATCTATAAAACATTTTACAGCTCAAGTAAATGAAAATGAAGCCCTAATAGACAATATCCCCTGAAAAGGAAGTATCCCGTTTAGTCTAGTTTAAAGCAATTGAAGGAGGTGTATTTTCAAATGGTGATATCGCTTTAGAATTGTGTACGAGCGTGAATCATGCATTCGTCTGCTGCAGCAGTTTAGCTAAACATTTTCAACTCGTACAACCCACAACATAAACATGGAAAAGATTACTTAGATGCGGCGGGTCGAGGAGAGTGCACGTCCTCACAGAAACGTTACGATACTTTACTACCAATGTAAATAGAAAACTATATTTAGTCGGCAGTCCCTTCTCTGAACATGTGAAGGCAATAAAATATCTGTCCGTATTATCTGCTGCATTCCAGAGCAGCTTTTCAGTTGACTGTTAGTTAACTAATTTTTTTGTAAACAAAACTACAGTTCTAATTTTTTAAATTTCTGTCAACATTTATAGTTTATTTTTTGAGTGTGGTTCGGCTATTACTTAGTTTTTATTGTTTTACCAATTTTGCATTTGAAAATGGAAAAGAAATGTCTCATTTGTAATCAGTTTGTAAGAAAGATTACGTCAAGTTGTCACCAGAAATCTCCCTTGTAGAGTTCGCTGAGTCCAAAGAATGAATTTTTTTACAAATTGGCCAGTCTGTTTCTCTATGGAGTGAGTGATAAGCATGACTAAAAAACAAGATAGCACCGCTATCGGGACCTGACGTCCAAGTTTAGGACCAAGTCAGCTGATTGGAAGTACTACTTCACCAAATCGATTACATTTTTAGTTCTTTGAGTGGTTATGCAACTTTTATTTGCTTTACCGGGAATATTCGATGAAGGACACTAAGAGAGATAGAGAGGGTGTGTTCAGCTTTCCTCTAAAGTAACATGTCAACGTAATTTGTCGAGTTATCATCTATAAAATGTAAATAAGGTTTATATTCCAAATTTGAAGAAAATTTAGAATACAAATAAAACTTTAGTACCGAAAGCGATTGTACAGCCAAAACGGAATGTCAAGTTTAAGCAAATGTATATACAGGGTGTTCAGCATAAGACTACGGTAACTTCGGGAGGCGATTCTGGGCATCATTTGCAACAAAAAATTCCTTATAAACTATGGCTCGATTCGGCTCAGTTTTATAGATATTTTTAATTTTATGTTTTTTCAAGGTGTTACTACTTTTTAGCAAAAAGATGTCTATATTTCTCAAACTATAAAAGCTACAGCTATTTTAATAAGCTCATTAGAAAGAAGGTTAAATTTCCTTTTAAATAAGCTAATTTGTATTCCAAAAAAATAATATTAAGTATTTTACTTTGTGGCCCAAACATAAGGAATAGCAAGTTTCTAATTTTTTCCAAAAACTTTGACTTCATTTTTCTCAAAAACATTTTATATGAAAAAACCTTGCACTATTCAGGAAAAACATCTACATACGATCACCTTTCGAACGGTATACAATAATTGGGGTTATGTTAAAAATTGATGCAGATTAATTGCAAAAAAGTAGGCCTCAAAACAACGTCGGCATTATGAAAGGAATTCACCTACCATAAGAATATAACTGAACAGAATCATCAAATCCAGTACGATTTTTTGCAAACGTGTAATTTAACAATTAATTAATTTAAGAACTATATTCAAAAATATAAAATTTACATTATAAACAATTCTTTTTTTCTTGAACTACTCAATAAACTTTTGGAATTAACAGGTTGTGAAGAGCTAATGAATAAGCCGAGAACTTACTTATCGTTCTAATCTCCAAGTTAAAAACTGACATGTTTTATCCTAATACGGCTTACCAAAACAAATAAATACAACAAGAAGAAATGATAGTTTAAAGTCTACATTTTCATTAGATATTTAGTTATCATTTTGCTATCAATATGCCAACGAATTCGAATATTGAATATCGCGATATGTTATACAACTACGGTTTCGTAGATGGGAATAGTGGAGAAGCTAGGCGGGAGTATTCTAGATGTTTTCCTGATAGGGTGTTCCGAACGCTAAGACGATCGTGGAGGTGTACTGGCGGTCCGGTGAAGTATTCCATCCACTATTATTTAATTTGGAGATCAGAGCGAGTAATAAGTTCTTGGCTTATTCATTAGCTCTCCACAACCTCCTGTGTTCGGCTTATTCATTAGCTCTTCACAACCTGTTAATTCCAAAAGTTTATTGAGTAGTTCAAAATGATGATTAATTCACATTATTTGGAATATTTCTTTAATTAACTAAAGAATATCACACAGATCTAAACTCGTTAAACGAAAACACTCATTTAACATCGTATTCATTTTTATTCTTCTTATTTTATTTTATTATTTTTAATGTAAGTTTTATATTTTTGAATATAGTTCTTAACTATAAGTTAAGAAATTATTAGATAATTATAAGATAAATTAATTATTAAATTACACTTTTGCAAAAAATCGTACTGGATTTGATGATTCTGTTCAGTTATATTCTTATGGTAGGTGAATTCCTTTCATAATGCCGACGTTGTTTTGAGGCCTACGTTTTTGCAATTAATTACAGATTTCTGCATCAATTTTTTACATAACCCCAATTATTGTATACTGTTTGAAAGGAGATCGTGTGTAGATGTTTTTCCTGAATAGTGCACGGTTTTTTCATATAAAAAGTTTTTGAGAAAAATAAAGTCAAAGTTTTTGGAAAAAATTAGAAACTTGCTATTCCTTATGTTTGGGCCACAAAGTAAAATACTTGATATTATTTTTTTGGAATACAAATTAGCTTATTTAAAAGGAAATTTAACCTTCTTTCTAATGAGCTTATTGAAATCACTGTAGCTTTAATACTTTGAGAAATATAGACAACGTTTTGCTAAAAAGTAGTAACACCTTGAAAAAACATAAAATTAAAAATATCTATAAAACGGAGCCGAATCGAGCCATAGTTTATATGGAATTTTTTGTTGCAAATGATGCCCAGAATCGCCTCCCGAAGTTACCGTAGTCTTATGCTGAACACCCTGTATATAAGTATTTTATGGAAATCTCTACAAATCAAAATATCAACCGGCAAATCAGAGAGGTTATACTTTATAACCTATTATCACAAGACAATATAATTTAATTGAGTATTAAAAAATATAATCACAACTCTTGTGCATGCGCGCTAGAGCATTTTGTTGACCATCCATTAAATGCTGTTGGAGGTAATTAAAATAGTTAAATCTTACTTTAAGTCGAGACAATTTATATTTTGCAAACTTAAGTTCACCACTGCGTCTTCCTGTAATTTAAATTATTTCAGATTTATCTTTTAGTAAAATTTCAGTGTACTCTTTATTATTTGATGCCTTGTTACAATAGTTTATTAATAATATAAATTTTAAACAAATTTATAATTTTTATATTTCATTGGTCTAAATTTATGAAAAGATAAAACTAAGAGAAAATGTTTACGCTAACTTTTCGATTATGAAACTCGACTAAATATAAACAGTATCGTGGGAGAGAGTTCACTATTCAGACCGTGATATCGAATCGATTTGATTTGTAAATAATAGAGATTAAACTGTGATGTACAATGGTGTGTGTAACGAGAGAACACTGTGCGGTGCTGGCATTGTACTGAAAAAAGCTTTGGGCGCCAATAACCTCTGATGTTGATGCGCCTTAAATTAAGAAACAAAGGAGATCTTTTTTAATTTATTTGGGTTTGGTCTCATAAAACAGTTTATATATAAACTCATATATTGTTAATTCAATAGCTGATTTCAAAAATATATGGTCTTTTCCAAGCCACAAACAGTATACAGTCACCTATAAGTATAACTTATTTTAGTCGAGCACATAAAATAATAATCCATTACTTTAAGTTAAAAAAGTTATTATGTCAGAATAAATGTTTTTTTAGCAAACATGCTTTGTTTGTGTATAAAATTTGATAAAGAAATTATTTCAATACGGTAAGCTAAGTTCATCCGCGCCAGCTTTTAACAACCTGTTATTTAAAAAAAAATTGCGTAAGCTCAGAAAGTTTACGTAGATTTTGCCATCGCTTTTCTACGGTGTTACCTTTTTTTTTCTATGTATAACCCTTATTTTTTGCCCTTATATTTTATAGAATGTCCCCAGATTGAACCTAGCCTACCCCTGGCCACGCTAGAGATGTTTCATCGTTCTTTGTGAACCAATGGGCTGGAGAAGACACAACTGCTCTTAAAGGATTTTCACAAAAAAACTATTCACATTAATGTAATTAATCGAATAGTTTGCGACGTAAATAAGAATTTTAAAGAAAATCCATTTTCGAGCAAATCTCCCAAAAAAGGAAAAGTTGAAAAATCTGGTTCAGTAAGAGGTCCTTCTGGTATTGTGAACAAAAAAAAAAACGATTTTTCTGCACCTAGGACATCCCGAAAAAAAAATGTTCGATGTCGAAAATTAGCCACGATTGCAATACCAGCAGTAAAAGAGAGTTAAAAATACAAACTATGTTAACGACCACTTCCTGCAACATCTGGCATGTTATTTATGGTAAAGGGATCTCCGCTGTTATTTAATGCTAAGGCTATAATAAGATTTTTTTAATTATCTTTTCATAAATCTCGTAGTGGAGGCCAGTCGTTATGTTAGTGTGACGCTTCTCACATAAGAGAGATTAATTTAAACCGGAAGTGGGAGAGGCTAAACCAGCCGAACGAACGATTGGTCAGACAATATCGTGAACTTGTTAATGCCCAGTTTTATTGTGTAATTAAATATGTCAAGTTAATTCGCACGTTAAAAATTCTTTATCCGCATTATTCACGTTAATAAATGTGATTCTGGTTACAAGAGTTCTTAATGACTTCTCCAGATCCGGAACTCATTTTTCTTTTAATATCAAGGGGTTTGGGTTTAAGTGGTAAATACATAACTTTTTCATTTTTAAACTTAACTTACATTGAGGGCATAAAACAATCACTTTTAATGAGATTATTTTTTCTGAGTATAGCATCATCATAGTCGTAATTTTCTCATATTAGGCTGCTCTACTTGCTACCAAATCTTGGGGCTGGCTGGTTGGACATTCTGATCAGTCAACACTTGTCAGCTGGGCAAAAAGCGTTGCGAGAAGGCAGCCTACCTGGCCTAGGAGGGATCTGAAAGAGTCTGAGCAATTTTACGTCATAGCAAGTAATGCCGCAGTAGTCTACAAAGCATAGACGCAGTAGTAGCAATGGTGGATGAAATTCTCAGTTTGGAGGCTTGTGCGAACAAGTTCATTACTAACCACTTACTAGCGTAAGTTTACTGCGGTATATTACCTTCTTTTTTTCACGCAATCAGAAACAGCTTCATAGGGAAGAAGGAAGTCTCTATGCGGGCCAAGGTCACTGTTTACAAAACGGTATTTTTGCCAATCATATCCTACTCAAGTGAATCGTGGACCCTATCAAAAAAGTTAGAGAGCAAAATCCAAGCGATGGAAATGCGTTATTTAAGGAAGATTTTGGGGAAGACGAGAAGAGATAGGATAAGGAATATAACAGTGAGGAAAGATATAGGTGTAGAACCTTCTATAGACATAATAAAAAGAAACCAACTCCGCTGGTACGGACATCTTATGAGAATGGAGGACAATAGAGTTGCCAAATTAGTATACGAGGCAAGAACAGAAGGGAAAAGACGTCGAGGTCGCCCTAGAAGAACTTGGGAAGAAGAAATACGGGAAAGCCTACAGGAGAAAGGAATAGAATGGCGAAAAGGAAAAGAACTCGCCAGGAACAGGGACGAATGGAAAAGTATATGCAAGACCTCTACACTGTCTAGGCGGTAGAAGAGGACGGATTATATATGTATGTATATGTATGTATATTACCTTCTAGGCCGAAAGGCATGAGATCTTCATGCCTCTTTAAAAACCACTTCATACTTACTAAACATGTTGCCAAAAAATTACACCTGTTTTAAAGGTTTTTAAAGTGCAAATCTGTACAAAATTTCGACTCGAATGACACTTCATTCATGAAAATCGGTTCACGTGTCGATAATTTGAAACGATTGCTATACTTCCTCTTAACAAATGTAAGAGCAGATCGCCGCTTTAATGTTACGTAGGGGAGCTCTAACCCTATCATCCTACCAAATTTTATCAAAATCGGGCCAAGATTTACAGAGTAATTAGTAATAATAATTTTGGAGGGGGCCTTACATAAAGGGGGCTAACTTCTCTCCCATTCGATGTACAGAGTCGAGACCCCCTAAAGGCACATCTTCATAAAATTCCGAATCGAATGACACCTCATTCATTAAAATCGGTTCACGCGTTTAGGCGCTACGTAGTTTACAAAAAAGGTAACAAGAACAAGAACAATTTCTGAAAATGCCGTTTTTGCTCATTTTCGGCAACTTTTTTCTCGAAATCTATTAGATCTGGGTGGTTGCAAAAAAATTACAGTTATAAAGGAGGGTTTGCCCTATACTTTAAAGAAAATTTGGAAATTTTATTTTTTATATAAAAAGAAGAAAAACAAACTTGTCAAAGTTGGGTGTTTTTCAACGTTACGGTTTTTCGTGGAGTTTTTGACGATCATCCCTTATGTCCTACCGGACAGTTTTAATGCACGTTGTATGGGCTGTCAACGGATTTTGTATGGATTTGACTCAAAGAAGAAATGGTCTGCTTCGGATCCTGTCAGTGAAGGGAGTTGATAAAGAAAAACTCCTGTCTTTAAACATTCCCAGGCGTACCCTTTCCTGACATTGTCTAATCAAACAGACATGACAGGAGTAACGCTCCAACCAGATTAAGGTACAGCCTGAGCCATATTGAGATAGGATGATTAGCCTACAGCTGAACTTACCCCAATTTTGAGTTAAAAAAAAATTATGAAGGATTGAATTCTGTAATGTAAGAGGATTAAGTTACCTTATGTTGCCTTAGAGCTGGAATTTTCTGCACAATGGTTATAATATACGATGACTTTTTAAACAAAATCTTTTTTGGACAATTTTGGGGTTTTCCCCCATTCTCGAGATATCTAACTGAAATTCAGTTTAAAAAAAAAAGAAGCCTTTAATAATTATTTGTAGGTTGAACAACTGGAATTTTTGTTTTCATTCAACCCTCCTTCTCCTGTACCACCAACACATCGAAAAGTAGTCTGTTTTTTGATCCTTTCTTTTGACAAGTTTCGCTTAATTCAATTCTTAAACAATTTTCTGTGTGATTTACATTTTCTAATTTGCAGGCAACAAATCTGACAAAGTAATGATAGATGGTGGTTACTATTGAGATATTTATTGCTGAACCATTTTTGTTGTTAAGATGTCACTAAAACATTGCACCACAACCTGCATATTTTAGGGATGCCTTTCTAGAGATCATGACTTTACTGGCCCTGCACTACTGTCGGTAATAATTAATCCAGCAGCTGACCCTTAGATTTTCTCTTCCTAGGAGCTTCTTACAGCTCACTGTCCGGTGATGGACAGTGTTGTCTGTAACGAGAGAACACTGTCCGGAGGCCGGCAGTGCACTGGAAAAAGCTCCGGGCGCTAATGACCTCAGCTGTTGATGCGCCAAAAAAAAAAAAAAAAAAAAAAAAAAAAAAAAAAAAAAAAAAAAAAAATTATTAAAACAGAATCAATAAAATCTTAGTTAGCTGCATTAAAATATCTAATGCGGGTAAAAGTTTAGATATTAATTTTCTACTTTAAACAGATTTGGGCGTTTTCTTTCGTTGGATACTTTAGAAATATCGCTTGCTTATCAAGGCAATAAACATTTCTGAGAAATGCAAATAAAAAACGATAAACCTGAAATTAAAAAAGAGAAAAGTCTTTTCAAAAACCATCTTTTACAGGTATTCCGCTGTAAATTTTGTAATATTAGGTAGAAATATTAAATTATTGAACAAATTTTATTTTTATTCAACATTATTTGAACGAATACCGCACATCTAGTAATATTTTTTTGTGGCGTACAGTTGGCCAGACTGTTCTTTGAAGCGGGTACCCCCACCTCCTTCAGTAGTTATGTGACAGAGCTGCGTGTTGGTGTTGGTAGTCGGCTTTTCTGTTAATTTTCTTGCTTCATTTTGGGTTTTTTCCTCATAATTATTGTTTTCTTCATGTAATTCTGGTTTTGTAGTGAAGTGTTTGTTTAGTGCTAGTGTTGGAGCTAGAAGAATGCTTTGTATTTAATGCTGAAAGCGTATAAATCATTAAACAAGGTAAAGATTTTATAACCTTAAGCCTGGAGTAGTAGTCAATCGTCCGGCAACCTGTTGCTTGATTTACTTGTTGCTCTCAAATCCAATATTTTCCCGCAAACATTTATGTTTCTTTAGTACCGATTTCATATAAAATAATGTCATTAATGTGTAGAGCGAGTAGAGAATTTTTGAATCATGAAATATACATAATAAAATGATGAAATCTAACGAATCCGTGGGAGTAGTGTATTCAAAACGACTTACTTTTGAATGCCTTAAAGAAATAATTCCACATTTCTCAAACTAATATCTTATTATTATTAGCAATAAAATCAAATTCTGATCAATCCTTGGGTTTAAATAAAAAATAAATAATTATTTAACATCAGGACAATTTCGGTCAAATTATAGAATTACCTTTTTGCATCTTGACTAAAATGCAGCAGGTTACTCGTACAATCGTTTCAGTATATTTTAATCCTTTATAAATATTCAAAAATGTTTCCAGGCGTAAGTTACTTAACTTTTTTTGTCACTGAAACTAGGTATATTAAGGACAAACGTTTGAAATTAGGGGCTTTACAAGCTGGAATTATTTTTCCAGATATTTTGAATATAAGTTGAATAATTAATTAACAAATAACAAAACACAAATCTGTTATTCAAATAACAGAACACAAATCTGGATGAAACAAAAGCTATTGCGAGTATTTTCAGTTTTCTGGGTTTATATAAACATGAATATACATTATAAATAAGTTTTTAATTAAAGCGCATTAACACCTGAGGTCAAATACAGAGTTATTTTTCTGAGCATTGTTCGAGCTGTTCCATACAGAATTTTTTCTGAGAAAAAGATTAGGGGAGGCAGTTGGATCTAAACCCAGGGTTCTCTGATTTGGTATTCCATCAAATAACTTCTGAGTTAATCCGTTTCCTTGTCAATATTATTATATTATAGACCAAAGAGCAAATAAATTAATATATTAGGCGCTATTTTTAGAGAAAAAAGAATTTTATCAAAATGGATTTTTTTTTGAAAAATTGTTTCTAAAAGTGAGTCGAGATCTTGAAAAAATGTGTGTTTGTAGATCCCAGGTTGTGTGAACAGAGATTGCATAATATTTGGATCAGCGAGTTTGGTAAAAAAGAAGACGGGCTTTTTTGTCTAATTAATAATTTTTCAGTAAAAAACTTATTAAACAACCCCTGACAATGAATGAAAGTCTGAGACCGATCTGATATATAGAAACATGCTATGGTGGATAAAATAAGCGGTACAAAATATCTATATTTGACGGATTTTAACAGATCCGGCGATATTGGCGCCTTAACATAACGCATCTGTGTTTGTTTATATCCAACTACCAAATTTGGTGTAGTGGACGGAGGCGACTAGCAAACTTACGGTACGGTAAATTCCTCATATAACCACTAAGTAAAATCCAGGGCTTTAACTGGGATTCGAACTCAGAACCACAATACTTCTTAGCTTTGCGGTCCTCGTTTTCGAACCGCTCGGCTACTCGGCCTTGCTCAGTGGCAATATCGTAACTAATGAGGTGCGATAATCGCCAGTTGTATATATGTTAGATAAGCATATTACTAAATCAGTTAATATATTTATAAAATTCCGAATCGAATGACACCTCATTCATTAAAATCGGTTCACGCGTTTAGGCGCTACGTAGTTTACAAAAAAGGTAACAACAAGAACAGCAATTTCTGAAAATGCCGTTTTTGCTCATTTTCGGCAACTTTTTTCTCGAAATCTATTAGATCTGGGTGGTTGCAAAAAAATTACAGTTATAAAGGAGGGTTTGCCCTATATTTTAAAGAAATTTTGGGAATTTTATCTTTTATAGAAAAAGAGAAAAAAATTGTCAAAGCTGGGTGTTTTTCAACGTTACGCTTTTTCGTGCAGTTTTTGACGATCAACCCTTAGACAACTGTCCTACCGGACAGTTTTAATACCCAAGAATTTGAAACAACATGTCTACACAAAAGAAAAAACAAAAAACCGTTTCACCAATAAAATGCACCTTTTCAAATTAAATCTTTCTTGGAAGCTGCCAAAATAATAGCGAACCAATTTTTATTTTTTCGATTATGGGACCCCTATCAGTTTCTATCGCTAAAAACCGCTACAGACAGATCCTAACGCGGTTTATTTTTGGAGGGGGGGAGAGGGAGTCTGCGGAACGTGAGAATTTTGTCTGCTTGAATGGCGTACAAGATCAAGGGTGAGAAAAAAGATAAGAAGGTGTTCGCTAACTCGATGTGCGAGTAAGTTACCATTCATTAATCTCGATATAGCAATCGCTTGCCATCACCATACTGTATGGTACATTCATTTACAATTAGTTTTAAATGAAATTAGAAATTAAAATTACAATAGATGACGTAAAAGCGATGTGTGTAATTGCATACCAGATTTTGTATAAACGCTAACCTTCACAAATCTTTAGTTTGAATTTGTCAAGCGGAAAACTGTTCCAATGTTTATTTCACTCAAAAAACCTTTTGATTCAGGAAAATTCAGAATGTCCCGGTACAAATCTAGGTACCAACTGAACAGTTCGTTTGCAGTTCCATAAACTTTGTAGGGGAATCTAAAATTTGAGTGCGGAAGACGTAAACTTGGGATTTTGTCTGAACTCCATTAAAATGTCTGAAGTTGATGTGAACAATATTTGGTCAATTGAAAGAATTTTTTTTTTTTTTAATACGCATAGTTGACATTAATATTTGTTAACTGGATGTGGAGACTTGATAATTACTTGGGAAATATAACTCGGGTTTACATAGAAGCAGGGAGAGCAGTAGTGCACACAGGATGTGGGTCGTCAGTTATTCAGCTCCATTGATACAACAATTGATCTCTAATATTAGTTTGATTCGAATATCTTCCTTCTATCTAACGAAACAAAATCTGGTTCTACTCGTTACTATTTATGAAACTCGTAACTTTTTTCCTCAGAAAAATTGAGTGCTCATTGAATGAAATGGACTTAATTCAATAGATTCACTGGAATGAAATGCTTTGTGAGGAAAAAACGCTTACGTTCCAGCATCTAAGAAAATTTAAGGACTGCCGTGCTTGGCTAATATTGCTGATTTTATCGTGATGAGAACGTATTTTACTGTGTAATTCACACAGTCGGCAAGAGTATGATAGAAACATCATTGAAATCAAATTCTCTACAATAAAATGATGTATCAATATTTGATGATGAAAAATCGATTTAATAAGAGCAGAATATAATTAAATGACATCTTTAAAAAGTCTAGCGTGAACGCCACACGACCTTTCCTAACCACACTTCCTTGAGAACGTTTAGTTTTAAGTAAAAAGCGGTTGGTTTCAAAATAACATATTCACTTTAAAGATTCCATTTTCGAAAAAAAAAAACTCTAGACTATCTCAAAAAATTTTTCATTGAAATGTACTACCGGTCAGCTAGTTTTTTTTCAAATTTGGAATTTTGGGTAAATATTTAATAGATGATAAATCCGTACATTATACTGAAATAGGCAAACTAAAGAAATTGTTAAAATTGTAAAATAAGTAAAGCTATACTTTTAGACTGGCTGAATTTGTCTAAAACATGATTTCAATAGTATGAAAAAATACTACCAATTTCAGTCATATTTTGAATTTTTTTATTAAGCCGAGCTTTCGACCTAGGGACTAGGTCATCTTCAGGGCTAATTGATAATGTAATATTTTACATCAATAAAGGGTTGGTGTTGCCTTCTGTCTTTTCTGCTCATGGACTGACTGGTCGAAAGCTCGGCATAATTCAAAATATAACTGAAATTGTCTTCTTATTGGAACTATGAATCAGTCTCCAAAAATAATGAACAATAAAACATTATTGTTGTGTCCGATATTGGCATCTGAGACAGATAATAAATTTGATCCTTCTGCGATGGTATTATGCTGACCACAATCTCTAACAGACCAATTTGGGTTCAAAAATTGGGTCCGAGATTCAAAAACGTGTATTTCTGGTAGAAATTCGATCACAATACTTCCTCAATTATTGTAGTAAGAGAAAGTAAGAACAAAAATGAATGAATATAAATTGAGCATTACAATTTTTACTAGAAAAATGTTGATTGTTCAAATAACAGAACTCTTGGTTAATTACATCATTGTTTGTATGACGCAATACGTGACCATTGTAAAACTTCCAATCTAACCTGTCAAATTAATTATATCTACTACTTTCATTGCCTTGAATACTATTACAGTCCTAAAAATTAGTTTTAAATTGTTTATTTGTGAATTTGAATTATCTTTAATATAATTTAAATGTGCAAGTTATCTAGCTCAATTTACTTTACATTTAATGGCTTTACCAAGGTGAAGTAATTGCACATATTTAAGTGGTTAGTAAATAAAACAAGTTCTTGGTCGGATAAAGATACAGTGTCTGTATCGATTGTTGTCTGTAAAAAAGTTACAAGTTTAATTTTCATATTCTGTATGAAATTGTCTCTAATAGGAATTAAACCAAACACAGAACACCACCGTTACTTGAATTGAATCTATGGAATTGAATTTTATGAATAAGAGCAATCTTAATAAAAGGATCAAGCGTGCCATGAGTTCAAGTGTTAGACAATATTGAATTTTAATTTGTTTATTTGTTAAAAATTAAATTTGGGTCATTATCTGCTTTAAAAATATAAGTTTAGAAGTCGTGAGCTTCATTGATATAATCTCAGTTTCATCCAGTAGACGCCTGTAGGCTTACAAATGTGTTAGCATCATCTTGTCCAAGGTGAGGTAGTGTTAGTTTGCTAGTTTGCTCCTGACTGTCTGAATATTTCCATATTCTGCTTGTAAACCAAACGGTATTTCAATGCAATTCTAGGTTTTGCAAAATTTGAGTCGTTCCCGTCAGTTTGCTGCTAGCTGTATTCCAAACTCGGCAAAATAGTCTAAGAAGCGTCTTGTCCTAAAAGTGTTTCGTACGCGAATGTTCCTGTTAATTAGTGGGATTTCAGCCTGCTACAGTTTTGTGTTAATGTCTAATCTCCAGAGATGTTTAGCATCTTACGCCAAAGTAGCGCACTCTGAGGTTATCCTGGTTGCTGAGTTTTATTTGGCAAAGATCTCTTTATTCTGGAACCTGTGAAGTGAGAAAAGTTGTGCTTCAGTTTCTAGATGGGATCAACTGTAGCTTCCCTGTTTGGAAATCAGTGTTTGTAAGTCAGAAATGCATTAATTTGTTAGATAATAGTGTGTTGAGGGTTCGAAGACTGTTCGACGTCCTGCGGTAGTTGTTGGAATGAAGAGGCGCGGCTTCGAGTTAATCACCATTACATTTTTAACTGCAAACATTATTAAATACTCTGTTATCTTATTAGTCAGAAAATTCGGGCAAATGTCTCAGACAGGTTTCTTCCTGCATTTTTGTGTATTTTTTTTTTTCTGGGCGCATCACTTTTTTGGCCATTAGCGCCCTTAGGTCAGTTTTTTTTTTGAAGTTGTTGAATTCAAATTTAAGGGTTACAGATTTAGGGGAGGAAATTGAAAGTTAGTGCTCTTTATACGATAGAAATCGAAAAATACGACAGATTTTTAATAGAATGTCCATCATTCTATTAGGTAATTCACATTTTTAATTTTATTTAAATCTCTTAATAAGAAATAGAAACAAAAATTTATAAAAACTAACGAAGTGTGCTTGTATAAAGGTGTCAGACTGTCGCCTTTGTGTGCCGGCATGCAGATGGTACCTGGAAGTGCATGCACCGTTAGCTGTTGACAATTATCGCATTAGCTCCTTAATATCACCGTACCAAGGTAATTTTATTTGTTAGTCAAAGAACGTCCCATACCATATCCGCTTACATTTCTTATGTTTCTCGTTCACTAGGTCGTACATTAACATGTTCGTTAACACTAGGTTGGTTTATTTGTCATAAAAATGGCACAAACCGGACTCGAATGGAAAGAATGTACAGAATTTTAATATATTTTGTTCGCACAAACGCACTTGGAGGAGAGGGAAATGCGTAAACCACTTAAAAGAAACATTTTAGCGCAGTTTTTGGCCTCAAAATACAATTTTTTTTTGGATAACTAAATTTCTTCTGTTAACTAAACGCTGAATTTTAAAATAATTAGTGATTACTTCAAATCTGCATGACCATGTATACCTTTCTCTTATTAGAGTAAGTAAGAGAATCAAACTGCTTTGATCACTCTCACGAACTACTCTTAAAAAAGTTTTCAAATTGTTTCGAAACTTCAAAATTGGTAATAAAAAGTAGTATACTACAATATTTTATAACAGTTTTGTAGAATCGCTAAAAATTACGAAATTTTGTTGCAAGTACAATGCACTAGCGCTCAGCTAGTTTCGTACAAATTTGGTCTTTCGTTTGCATATTTAATCATTATTAATGCTTGATAGGTTATAGTTCAATTTGTTGTGTAGATATAGCTCTAAGTACCAAAGGCTAGCTCTCCTCCTCATGGAGATTTGCTCTCAGGAAACCGTTAACTGTTGTCAACTATTGCATTAGTTTCTTAATATCCCTGCACCAAGGGTATTAGTTAAGACCAAGTAGTTTAACTTCTTAAGTGCAATAATTGTACTAAAATCAATGACGGAAATCGTAAAAGCCGTTCAAAGAAAATCTCCAAGAATCTGGACAATCGACTCAGTGAAGTGGTATTTCCGTTTGGATGATTTCAGTCCAAAGGCTCCTAAGTCAGATATCAATTTTCAATTTCCTGCGATTTTATGCTGATCACATACGTATTCGTACACTCAGAATAGGCCATTTTGTTAAAACCAAACTTTTACATACTTAAAACAAATAATTCCTGAAAACTTATAACAACAAATTTTGACATATAGTGGGGGAAGATACATTATTTGGCTTACTAATAACCGCATCTTTAACTTAACAATTCATAAACAATCGTTGGTAGAATTTTAATTATATTTCAGTTAAAATCTTCTGTTCCCCCCCCCCGGCCGAAGTTACGTTTGAAGTTCATCTCATTGATGAGCAACAGTCTAACCTTTGAACGTCTAGAACAATAGGCTTAATGAGTTACGCTGGCCAGACTGTGCGCTGAGAATGACAATTAGGCACTTAACGCTATCTAGCTCGTCAGTTTGATCTCTCTATTCATGTGCTCTTGGCTGGTAGTGGGACTAGTTCATGACAGCTGTTATCTGTTAAATTTCAAATGACAACAACATCCGCTCTTCTCTGTTGTAAAATAAATCAATCGTTTGACAGCATTTTGATAAGTTTGATTCTAATGCGTCGTATGTTGTATTTATAGTTTCTCTCGTCGCTGATTTTTAATAAAGCATCGTAGTCAGATTTTGCAAATTAATTCTATTGTATTCCGGAAATGATATTATTTGATCTTCCTAACTACTATTATAATGTATTACATAAGGGAAGGGATTAGCTGAGTGGTTAGCGAGCTGGACTCCCACGCGGAGGTCCCGGGTTCGAATCCAGCTGCTGACCCCTTAGATTTTCTCTTCCTAGGAGCTTCTTACAGCTCACTGTCCGGTGATGGACAGTGTTGTCTGTAACGAGAGAACACTGTCCGGAGGCCGGCAGTGCACTGAAAAAAGCTCCGGGCGCCAATAACCATTGATGTTGACGCGCCTTAAATCATTAAAAAAAAAAAAAAAAATGTATTACATGACGTAGTAAAGGCCTAAAATTGACCTTAGAGCACCTCCAATGGCCTAAAAGGCGATACGTCCAGGAAAAAAAATATACAAAAATGCAGGAAGAAAACTGTCTGAGACATTTGTCCGAATTTTCTGACTAAAAAGATAACAGAATATTTAATAATGTTAGTAGTTAAAAATGTGAGTATGATTAACTCGAAGCCGCGCCTCTTCATTCCAACAACTACCAGAGAAAGTCGAACGGTCTTCGGACCCTCAACAAAGGTTGCAGTGTTTCTTTTGAGGTATTTGAGATTTCAGGGTATTTTACACTGTTACCTTTAATAATCGTGCATTTCTCAAGTGACATCTCGCAGCGCTTCCAGTGTTGAAACAACTCACCTAGGAAAGTTCTAGAAGGACTTGTAGACGTCAGCAAGGGATTACCACTCGCAGGTGCGAACTTCCCACTACTTCAATTGTACTCCCAAAATATTTTAAAGAAAGCTCCCGTCCCTAACAGGATCACAGAAAACGAGTTTTCCTCTCTTCTTACATCTGCAACTACCAAGGCTTATCTTCAGAAAGAGTAGGAGTACTCCGTCCACGCCTATGCCCACAACGATTCCTGGATGTTCTAAGGTTTTCCTTCCTTAAAATCAAAAGCTAACCAAGCTCTTAGAATAAGAGAGACTTCTAGAAGTGCATCCTGATGACTTGCTGCACTCGCACACCAGGTTGCGGTTTATGGCAGAAGAAAATGATGACGCTAAAGAAGAGTTCCAAACTGATTTATTATTTTCTGTTCGTATATTCCAATCAGGGTATTTTGGAACAATTTTATTCTCGATATTGAAATTTGTCTGAAAAATGTTAATGATCGCACAAAGGTATGAACATGTGTAATTGAGACACTAATATTTTTCTATAATAATTTTGAATAATCTAAATGAAAGAAAGGTAATTGATATTATCTAGCCTATAATACCTAAAAGGAGCGAAGACTTAATGTGTACGCTGTAAGCGGACACCATCGTGAAGTTCTGGTTGCGTAACTCGAGTCAAGCAGAAAACTACATGCCACTCCGACCAGTTTGCTGAACGAGCAAGCTTTACCGCCGTTGGATGACTCATATCTTGCCCTCTTACCTCGGATACAGATCTACCATCCCCACTTATAGCGCCATCTTCTTTTTATTTTCTTACTACAGCCCAGTAGATTGTATGCATCTTGGTTTGAGAATGTTGCTTTTAGCAGTCCAAAACTTTATTTCTTCATTGACTGGTATCTTACTACTACTTGGCTGTTAGTAAGTGGGAGATGGAGTGAACTTTTCGAAAAAGAGATTTTTAAGTGCCACAGAAAATGGAAACAAATCTTTTAGCGCATAGAATCTCTATCTACCTACCTCTCCTCCAGTGGCGAGTTCTTTATTACCCGCACTATGAATTGGGCAGAAATTTGTCCGCTTTAAGTTCGAACCAACTCGATGTTTGACTTGATTAAATCATTTTTTCATTCCCAGTTTTCTGTAAAATGACACCAACGAGTTCGCTTTAAACTTCTCATGTTGAAAGCCTAATATATACTTTATTTGAACAGCTGATACTTAATATTTAATAATTAACTTTCACCTTTTACTTTAATAAGTTAATTTCATTTTGTTTGATTAATTTATTGTTCGGCATTGTCGAGGTCACAGCAATGGTCCTTGGTAGCCTAAATGCTTGTAAATAAATAAGCAAAAAATATATAATTGAAATAATTTCCCAATGTGAAATAAAAAAAAAGAAAGTCGCGGACGAAGGCCACTTGCAAACACCCAGAATGGATTAATATGGATTTTACATCTTCTGTAAGGATTAACGAAAACATTGTTTAATGGCAAATGTTAAAGTATTTAGGAATCCTCAAGGGTAGTGAGAAAAATCAGTTTAGAAAGATAAAACAGAAAATTAAAAATGAATTGAAATATATAAAAGATTTCTTTGCTCTGACTGAAACAGCTGAACAGAAATTATGAAAGAAATTTATGATTTTTGAATCTTTTGTAGCAGTCTGCTAGGAGAATGGGTTTCAAGTATGATTACGAGGGGGTACCCAAAAAAAACCGGAATTATTTTTTAAAAGCTATTTATTTACAAATTTTTTACAGAACAACCTTATCCCCTTCAAAATACTCTCCATTACAACTAATACATTTGTCCCACCGGTGCTTCCACTGTTCGAAACATTTTTTGTAGTCATCTTTAGAAATGGCTGACAGCTCCTTCTTCGTTTTTTTCCTGACCTCTTCAATGTTGTCAAATCGGTGACCTTTCATGCCCTTTTTCATGCGTGGAAATAAGAAAAAGTCGCACGGAGCCAGGTCAGGCGAGTAAGGTGCGTGGGGCAGCGGAACCATGCCATTTTTAGCCAAAAAC
The DNA here is from genome assembly GCF_049639745.1 of Rhodnius prolixus. NCBI lineage: Eukaryota > Metazoa > Arthropoda > Insecta > Hemiptera > Reduviidae > Rhodnius > Rhodnius prolixus. Next base: position 24,190,646 of record NW_027411592.1, read on the forward strand.
TGTGTAACAGAGATGGCTGTGTGTGCAGGTGCATTGTCGTGGTGGAAGAACCAGTCTCCTGTTTGCCACAAATCGGGTCTTTTTTGGCGAACACTATTGCGCAATCTTTTCAAAACTTCCAAATACAAGGTTTAATTGACGGTCTGACCTGGGGGGACAAACTCTGAATGGACTACGCCTTTGGCACCAAAAAAGCAAATCAGCATTGTTTTGATGTTTGACTTGACTTGACGACATTTTTTTGGTCGGGGTGATTGGCTCGACTGTTGCTTTGTTTCTGGGTCATAACCATAACACCATGACTCATCACCAGTAATGACCTTTGACAGAAAGTCTGGATCAGTTTCAAGCTGTTGTTTCAAAGCACGACATGTTTCAACTCGATGTTCTTTTTGATTGTCAGTCAGAACTCGAGGAACAAACTTGGCAGCAACCCTTTTCATCCCCAAATCTTCCGTTAAAATTCGCTGAACCGAGCTCCAAGATAACCCACTACTCTCTGACAGTTGATCAATTGTCTGTCGACGGTCTGTGAACACCAGCTCTCGAATTTTTTCAACATTTTCGTCGATTCGGGCAGTTGATGGACGTCCAGAACGAGGTTTGTCATCAATCGACATGTCGCCATTTTTAAACCGAGTAAACCACTCGTATACTTGAGTTTTTCCCATAGCGTCATCTTTGTAAGCTGTTTCAGCAGCATTTTTGCCGAGTAGAAAACAAAATTTCAGAGCTGCACGTTGTTCACTTAAACTTGCCATCATAAAAAACGAAAAAAGAACAAAACAGCGCTGGTAAAAACAATCACTGCAGATGAACAGAACAAGCCAGGCAGGACTGAACTGGCAAGGAATTGCGCTATACACGTCTAGCGGCAGAAATGCGTACTACATAAGCTCCATGCGCGGCAACGCAATTCCGGTTATTTTTGGGTACCCCCTCGTATGCTAAAGAAATATGTTAGGCTCCACATGTTACTACATGTGGTTATGGTACCACAGGTTAACCATAAAGTATGGTTTAAAGATGTTTTTTTTGGCAAAAGGATTGTTACCATAATAAATAGAATGCGAGCAAATCATGGTATTTGTTAGTCATATTTGTTTAGAATAGGGAAATTGGTGTCTCCTCTTTGTAGGAGATGTAATGAGACGGAGGATTTTGAACACGTTGTTGTGGTTTGCCCTAATTATAATAAAGAAAGGGAAAAGTTTTTGAACGAAATCTCAAGATATTGCACTGTCCCCCTCTATTTTAAGGAGATCATATTTTCAAATAATATCTATGTGTATTCGTCTTTGGTAGAATTTATTAAACATTACAATATTTAAAAACCTACCAGCCAGATATTGCTAAAAACAAATACAAGTTGTTGATTGGTTAATAGTATAATAATAATAATATTTATTTTACGTATGAAATATTTACAAATTACAAAATGAAAATATTGTACGGCTTGGAAAATCCGTCAGCCGGAGTCGATGTTACTATAATACAAAGAGAAAAGAAAAATAATAATAGTAATAATAAACAAAAAATATGACCGACCTAGAAATAAAAATAAAACAAAATAACCAATATATAAAAGAATTATAAATTAATAATTAAACTCCTGAACCAGCTGATACCGATAAGACCAGGCATGGCGAGCATATTTAATAAGAGGTTGACAATTTCGCGTTCCATTTAGGAAAGAAATCAATCGGTTAAGAGGTGATTGGTTAATAGTGTAAACACTGATACAAAAAAAAAGCGAAGATTACAAGCGAGGAAAGCAAAAATAAGATGTATAGTGGTACTGAGTTCGATTCTCGGTCTATGCCTTCGATTTTATTTAATACATAATAAAAGAATTCATTAAAAAGTATGTTTGCTAGTCGCCTCCGTCCTCGACACCTATGTAATTGTATAAAAAACCCAACCGCAATTCCTTATTTTATTTTACTTCATTTTTACTAAAAGTAAGATAATGTTTGGAATGTTTGAATCAGATTTATGTATTTAAAAATAGATAAAATGGAGTAAGGAAATAGCAGGGCGAAATCGAGTATACTAAGTAAAGACCTGTGTATGTTGCGGGAATAGTATAACCTATTTTCAAACTTCAAAAATTTCTCCAACAGTCTGGGATTTTTTTTTAAAATTAAGGCGCGTCAGTATCTGATGTTATTGGCGCCCAGAGCCTTTTTCCGTGCACTGCCGGCCTCCGGACAGTGTTCTCTCGTTACAGACAACACTATTCAACACCGGACAGTAAGAAGCTAGTGCCAGTTTTCTTCCATAATTTCCTTAGAACAAAATAGAATTTACTTAGAAAAAGTTCTAACTAAAAAAGAGCTTTAAATGTGAGCAGTGTGCGCTCGTAAGTGAAATACTGGTGAAGTATGGCACCAGATGTCTGGTCTTGAGCGAATACAACTGAAAACCGGTCCAGGTTGACCCGAAAAATGCAACGGCGACAGTTCTTACGCCCACAATAACTGTCAAAATGTCCTTCATGACTCCTTTTAAGGTACAAACGAATTGCATGTACAAATGCTTGTTTACAAGTGTAATTCATTGTTTGAGAATTAATGCGCTTACAAATTTCTTGGACAAATAATAATACCAGTTCTTTGAAGATTTTTCTTCTGTCACAGAATTACCAACCTTTAACGCGTACGAGTATTAAGAGTATTGAGAGTATTTCCGTTTATGTTGTAAGAGAATTTCTCTCGGATCGTTTTAGTTTTACTTAAGTTTGTATTAGATTTTCTCTTTCGATCATATATTTGTTAATTGATCACGTATTATGTTAATAAGTGAGTGCATTAAAAATCCACGCTGAGACTGGAGACTATGATGCTTCTCACGAAATTCCTAAGAGTTTAAGGAGTTGGCACTTTTTATTAAAAATAAAACTTCATAAATTCATTCTTGGATTTTCAAATAACCTCCATGTTAGTAAACTCTTTGTAGATTAAGAAAGCATGGACCAGTGACCTGTAAATGGTTTACCTACAAACTGCCACGCTACAAGAACCTTGTTTGATTAGTTTTGGATTCAAGCAAAGAATGTTAAATATTTTGCTCTTTAATTTCGTTTTCATTTATATTGCGATCTTGTCGAATTATAAAGCTTAGTTTTTGCTAAAAATGTAAATTTTTGAGGTCTAAAAAGTGTGAAACGATTGTAGTATGTATTGCATTTAAACAATAATTAGATATTAAGTACAAAAATTTAGGTTCCGTTAAATTGAAACAAAATTTATCCATTAATTAGACAGACTGCCATCAAGGTGCTGAACTGTTGTCTGCTTGGAGGTTAGTTTGGGTATGTTTCAGTAAAGTTGACAACCTGGTTAGAGATAATATAGTTATCGTAATTTCGGGCACATTAGGTTGGACGAGATAGTGGCGGCCTGGCGAGACAAGGCGCCTAAACCACTTTTGTGAGTCCTGAACCATTTTGCCGGTTGAGCGACGGTTTTCTCCAAGAGAAGATAAAGAAGGGCAAGAGGGTCTGGCAAAGCTTCTCAGTTAGGGCAATTATAACTGGTATTGATCTGAGACGTACTTCAGTCTCAGTTAAGGTAAATTCCGTAAGATCACTGGATTTCTTCGTTAAGCACTGTCAACCCAGAAATACCTAAAGAAGTTAGTTCTGGAACGCAATGAAACCTGCAGATTCTATGTACCATGGATTTATTCCATAGAGTATAAGATTGCTACTCCGGTGGAAAACAAGAATTGTAGACTATTCCTCTTGCATTAAAAACCCTGAGAAGACATTGTTTCAAGAAAAGATTTTGCTGCTGGTTGAATCCCAGACCAAATTTCAGTCAAGGCCAGTTCTTTAGTTAAAAAAAAAAAATCAACATTCTTAGAGTATTCTTGGTACATAGTGTCAGAAAACTGGAGTTTCAGTGGATTCCAGGACATTGTAGCGTGAGATTATAAAGAAGCGGGTTCATGGATGGCTCGCAACATCCAATAAATCGATTAATTATTTTGCAGAGCGGGTAATAAAGGGCGAAAATCGAACTTGGTAGATTCTACACTCAGATAGCTTTAATTCAAGTCGAAGAAAGGATGGCCTCTGTACTTTCCAGAGCTCTCAGTTCGTGGTCAGTTTCAACACGCCTACTAGGATGGTAATCTCCAAAAACACTTGCATCTTAAGTTGCGCTGATAGCATCTTGTGGTGGGCCCCGTAGGCAAGAGGATGTGCTCACATTACAATTGGGACTCCAATAATTTAGTTGCACAAGTTAAATGACTCCTATAAGCCATTTGTAAACCTTGACATTGGTTCTATGTATAGTCAGCAGCACAGAAACTATACATCGATACAACCATTTTTATAATCTATCGATTTTATCCAAATTCTCATGGAATATTTCTACCATGACAAAAGTTTTTAGGTTATGAAAGTAGTTCAGCCTTCTAGCTTCATGAAATTGATGACCTGATTTCTATGAAGAACAATTCTGAACACGAGGTTTTGTATCTATGTCATCACAAAAGGAAGAGTGAAAAAAAAAAAACAAATTCGTCATGCTGCGTCATGGAAAGATCTGGTTCATCAGTGAGCCGAATGTATTTATCACGGCAATTGGACCAACATTCTGTTAGTTGCAATGAACGTTATTCGGCCTGCATTTACAGTATAAGATAGAAATCTCTTTAAATGTCATGTTCTAATATTTGTATATTCTGTTAGAATAATTAACGAGGAACATTTTGCGATTTTATTACAAAGATCAAAATACGAACGTGAGAGGAAAGCAATCACGGGATCGAATCTGGCTACCGGTTCTTAGATTTTTTCTTTCTAGTAGCTTCTTACAGCACACCATCTGGTGATTGATAGTGTTGTCTGTACGAAGGAACATGTCGGGTGGCCGGCAGGGCACTGAAAAAAGCTCAGGCATCAATGACCTCAGTTGTTAGATCGCCTTAAAGTTAAAAAATAAACTATTATAAGTAATGATCAAGTAAGATTAATTTCAATCCTTTTAAATAAATTTGAAAACAAATATTTGCATCCACTAAAAAAATTTAAATAAAAGCAGTTCATTTTTGGGTTTCAGTGGTAAATTTAAAAAGAAATGGGATATTTGAAACTTTCATCGAATTAGTATTAGACAAATCGCATTTATTCTTCTTGCCTCACTTTCATTTATATTTCATATTTCATTTTGGATTTTGGGGACTGTAGGTGTTGATGTTGTCAACATTTATGACGATTTAGCTTAACATTAAACTCCACAAATTTTACAATACCCTGAAGAAGGTAATAAATTTACCGAAACGTTGGTATGAAGACAGAAATTAGTTTGTGAATTTGTTGACCGCACCTCAATATTCTCCAAAATCATCAATTAACAACCATCGAAAACCAAAACTATCATTGTATTCCATTTTGTTTTTAACTTTATTAATTTTTGATTTAATAAAACAAAGAGAATAATAATGAGCAACAAAATATTCCCAGAGTAATTCTATTTTTAGTTCGCTTTATTTATTTATTTTTGTGTGTGTTTAATCTGATGGATGATGAGTCAGAATATACACAAAAACTCATCTTACTGCACTAATTCTACATTATCGGCGACATATCATCGTTCCCTTATCTCTCACGTTCGTCTTACGATGTTTATTTATTCTACATAGGATTCTACACAGGAATATTGTACAATTTTTTAACTTTTATACAGTGTTAGGATTTAATAATTTCACAAGATTTCCTGTATTTATAGATTATGAATAGTTCAACGTGTGGTAACTATTGTTCCTTTCCTTATTCGTTACGATTAACGAGAACTCTTTTAACTTCTGACTCTTATAAAACAATTATCTCTTTGAAACTGCCTTCAGAACATTTTTAATCTAACTAACTAACCAAGGAACATATTATTAATAATTCATATGCTTTTTTTGGCAGTTCTGGTGAAGTGGATTAATTCATAAAAGCCAATCTTCGACCACGGATTGCCACCTAATACTGGGGTGGGCTCTTACTTAACTGTTAATGTCAGAGATGTAGATTGATTGGTTCAATTACTTGTATTACCTTTTTATTTTTGCAATTAATTAAGTATAATGCATTTTTATTTTTAAAAAAAGGATCTAAATAGGAATTGATTATAGTTAGTATTTTAGGGTAAGAAATATTGGGATAAAATTGTTATACCGTCAACAAAAACTTTAGTTTGAAATGTCCCTAATTTGGGATTTAAGAACTAAATATTCCTGATTCTGCTGTTATTTCATATCTAACTTTGCTCTTTGTGGATATGACACGGCGGCCGAATTTCTCCCATTCCTGGTGTAAAGTAGTCTTAGCAATAATTTACACGTCTTCTACCTTGCGGTGTAGAGATTTGACAGAAACAAACGCCATCTCTGTAGCCTCAAGGCAGGCCACGATCACGTTACCTTTAACGACCATGTTCTGCTGCCGTAAGTAAGGTCAGGCACAAAAGTGGAGCGGTACACTGCCAGCCACTTCTTCTTTACCACTAAGGAACTTTCTAATAATAGAACACCTTTCCCACTGTTGCCACTCCAGCATTAATCTTATTTTATTCTTCCGCTCTCATTAAACATCACCCCAGTGTGTGATCGCCTCCCTGGTAGGCGATGAATCGACTCAGGCGGTGGTAGGCTTAGGTTTAATCTGAGAGAGGTCTGTAAAAAAAAAAGAGCCGTTAAAGCCCACAAAAGCTCTAAAACAACAAAATCGTACCGGAACTAGCTGAAAATCTCAGTGAATGCCTGGACAGATCATTTCTGTATGTCATGAAATACATTTTCTATAGCAAAAGTGAGGAAAGCTGTGATGTAAGATTAATCGCTCAATTCAGATATTAGCTCCAAATATCCAAGTGCCTTCTTTACTCGCGTAGTGCATATCATTTCCCTCTAAGAGAGGTTTGTGCTTCTCTTGTTTTTGTTAAGTGGAAAATAGTAAATAGTAGATTTTGTTTTGGAATGCTCTTACTACAAAAAATTAAAAAGAAAATGGCTTCAGATAAACTAAAACGGAAAATTCTGTATCTTTTGCTACAATATTTTTATAAACGTTCATAAAAATAAAATATTTTTTTGTTTATAAAAGATGAAGGTGCTGGGGGGGCGTTGAATATTTTTTTTTTTGTTTAGAATGAATAGAAACAGAGTGCAATAAGTTTTTTAAAATCAAATTTGGGCTTTACTACAAATAAGGTTTATTTTCATCGATCGAGGAATAACTAAAAATAAACAAAAGTTTGGAAGGTTTTAGTTAAAATAATTTCTATTAAAGTTGGCACTGAACAAATCGGTTTACAATCAATAAATAAAATGTAATAATATTATTACCAGTATTTAATTTAATTTTAGTATTAATAATAGAAGCCATATTCTTTTTGTAGCTGATTGACTACAAGTTTTCTACGTTTTACGCAATGCATCGGAGCGCTTTTCTTAGCCCTAGCGGAAATGTGGCTAACCGATATTCGGCTCTTGATGATTACTGTGTGTTATTTAGTATAGAAAGAAAAACATTGTGTGTCCCTTCTGCTCTTCGCGACCCCTTCAAGCACAGCAAGAGTGTTTGTTGGTGGCCGATGGAACAGTTGGTTCACTCGCATGATTTCCTTCCGTAATTCTTTCTCTAATCTCTTTGTTGTGGGGTAGTATAGTTTAAATATTACTGTTATTAGAAAGTGTTTTTTTTTTTTTTGTATCAGTTATAATACATAAAAATGTTGAAGTAGAGTAGCACGAAGTAGAATTTCCTTTTATACTAAAATAAGAGTGAACTCTTTGAATTAATAGGGGGCGAATGTTCTTTGAAAATCCCCAGTAACCTCACAATTTATGTACTGTGTTCCGTAACGAGGCACCAGTATTCAACCTGTATAATATTAATAAATTTGTATTCCTAACTTATCGGCTGCATACTTTGTCAATATCGCACCCAATAATATACCTCAGTCTTGTCTGCAATCTCAACAATTCCTCAGCCATCGAGTATATTATTTATAAACGCTAACAAAAAAAAAATATATCTCGAAAGTACTGGTTAAAAAAGTGGCAGTGAAATGGCACAGAAACTGGGCCATAACCACAGCGCTACGCGACTGTTTACAGATGCAAGTGTCGCGTTACAATTTTTTACACCGTCCCATTATTTAGTTTTTTGTTGGCTACAAAAAGACCATAGTGAGCTTTACATTGTCTACACATACGTCCCAACATGTGTCTAGGAGATAGTATGTTATTTTCATCACTAAAGAATTCTTTCAGCGGAAATAAATATAATTAGAATTCTATTCTAACGGAAATGCTTTGCTATTTACTCTTAACGGATGTTTACTATTATTTAGCCTCTTTTCAACTAAATCTTCCTATTACTAATTAAATATTCTTCAATTTCTTGATTAATAATAAGTTGTGAATGTAGGAAATTATATTTCCGTTGAGATAAAATAAAAACGCCTTACTAAATATTGTTTCCTTCATCCATTATATAGTGATGAAGCTATCTCTGTGTTGTTTTTACTATATTCTCCCCTTGAGATAAATTTAACTTCTGGTTCAATAACTCACTTTATTAGCTATGGTTCGTTATTAAACTGTTTACTTATTGTCGTTCACTGAGGCCACAAGAGGGCAACAATGTCTAGCCTTTGGGTACATCCCATGTATTTTATAATATATTGTTCACTTTAGAAAAACTGTAAAAGTGAGACACCCTCCTTAAGGGGGTCCTTTTATCCCCACTAAGGGATGTCTGGTGTCTCAGTATCGGTATTGTGCTGAACTTCCTCAGGTCATCATCGGATAGTTCAAATGTTCCATCACAAGTTTTGCAGTTAATTCTATAAAGTTTGCTTTTCCCTGAATTGTATGAGCAAGACCATTATCGCAAAATCACGGTAAATATATTCTCTTTTTTATAATATTATTTTACCTCTAAAATTCTACACCTGGCCTGCATCAGTATCTTATCTTTTTCTATTTCAACAGAGTTATCGTTAAACTGATAGCAACATTTATCTATCTGTTTTCTGTTGTATTTCTGTTTTGTGGGAGGGTGTTTTTTGTTTAAATTTAGCGCATTCAGATTTATTATTGTGCATATTGCGCGATAGATTGGCCTCCGCTTAGGAAGGAACGCAGGTAAATGCAATCCTTTGTTCCTCGTCCACCCTTTACCTCAAAAAAAGGGGTTCCAGGGAATCAGATACCACAAAAAAAATCCTACCGATGGGTGTATTCCAAGCAAGCAATTAGAAGGAGGAAACTTGAAGACTCCTGGTACAATGCTGACTGGACCTGAAGAGTTCAATTAACTTACTGGACATCACAGTCTGTGGAAGGGAAATCTTTACCTGCCCCCAGTCAAGAAATCTGGTTCTAGAATCAACAGTTCTCTAAGAAGTGGCGCTTAGTACCATTTGAACTCTCGCAGGATGTACAAAGTGGCGACCAGGTCGCTGTTGAATAGAAGATACAACTTCTTTTTCACTCAGCATCTCAACTACTGAGACTGGCCAAGGGTATCCCCGATGAAAATCGTTATCGGACCTACTACCGTGGTTCTTTTAACATCTGGATCTACCTTCTTTCTGCATTGCCACAAATGATACAGAAATAACGGTTTGAGGTGTCAATGCAGCAATCATTTAGTATATCTTTATGTATCTAGGCTAGGTATATCTCTCTGTAACTAGGTATATGCTTCGTAACTATGTCTTTAGCAACAACTCGTTATTAGCACATATTTTCTTGGTGTTATGAACGACGATCCACAAAATCATCTTAGGCCTGAATGTATAATAATCAAATGCAGTTTCTGTTCTACCTAAGTAATATTATCCTTTAGTGCAATAATACGCAGAAGCACTGAAAATCACTGTACTATCCTGGGTTTAGGGCGGGTTGGAGCCACAGTAATAATTTGCCAAAAAATAGGAAAATTATTCATTTACGAGATGTGGCTATTAAATAACGAGACTATTGCTGTAAAACATTTTATTTTAAATTTATACATATTTAGTTATTATCACCTTCAATATACACTCCTCCCCTATCCCTACAACGCTCCATGCGGATTTACCATTATTCGAAACAGTGCTGGAAGTCTTTTTCTGTGAGCTTCTGCATGACGCGTGCCGCTTTTTCTTTCACAGCTTCAACGGACTGAAATAGTGTTCCTTTTAATGCAGATTTGACTTTGGGGAACAGATAAAAGCCACATGGAGCCAGGTTAGGCCAATAAGGCGGATGACCTAAAACTGGGATGTTGTACTTGGCTAGAAACGTCTTGACAGACGTTGGACAATGCAGTGAGTTGCCTTGATGGAGAACTCATGACTTGTTCTTCCACAAATTGGGTCGTTTGTTCCTTACTGCCTCACGGAGTTGAACAAGCACCTCACGGTAATGTTGATTAATTATAATCGATATTTTCATCCGTTTTGGACGTGGAAGGGCGACCCGGGCGGTCATCATCTCCGACGTCTTCTCGGCCATCTTGGAAGCGCTTGAACCACCCAAAAACTCGCGCACGTGATTAACATTCATCACCATAAACTTCTTTTAATAAAAGATAAGTTTCATTAGCGGTTTTACCAAGTTTTGTGTGGTATTTTACGACAATTTCACGAAATTTCACTACAACACTTATCATGTTTTCGGCAAAACGAAATTAACACCTCTTACACAAACGACGGTTCCGGTCAAACTGATTTCTCTACAAACACGTGAGACGCTGCAATCGAAAGAGAAGGCTTTACACTGCACAGCTGTCGGTCGTTAGGATTTGGCGCATGCATAGTTCTTCTGTAGCAGCATCAGTCTCGTTATTTAATAGCCACACCTCGTATTTGCTTTTGGGTTACGTATAGAAACAGTGGTGAATTAGAAGAAAAAGTATATAATAATGAATACAGAAAATATAATTACAGGTAGGACACAAATAATAGTACAGAAACTTTCTAACCAGATGTAACCAAAGAGTGATTAGCTTACAGAACGATATAACCTAAGAGTGGTTAGCTTATTAAGGAAGTAATGAAATTACAGGGAAGGGATTAGTGAATTGCGTATCTCTAGATTACCACGCGGGGATGTTGGGTTCAAACCTAGCTGCTGGCCCTTAGATTTCCTCTTCTTAAGCTCTTACAGCTCACTGTCCGCAGATAGGCAATGTTGTAACTGTCCGGAGGCCGACAGTGCACTGAAAAAAGCTTCGGGCGCCAATAACCTCAGATTTTGGACGCGCCTTAAATGAAAAAAAAAATAATATATATATATATATATATATATATATATATATATATATATATATATAAAGGATGTAAACCATGAATAACGTACAAAGGAATAACCTGGTAGGTTCATCTACGTTAAAACAAGTGTTCTTTACTGATTATTATTTGGTTTGATTAAATATTAAACAGATTAATAATGAAATATTAATGGATATCAAAATAAAAGAAATTGAAACGAACAGAATTAAATAATAATATTAGTAAATAATTCTACAGATTGAAAAGAAGGTCGAAAGAAAAATAAAGGAAATAAAATGTAGATAGGAATGTTAAAGTAGACGTCATTGCAAACAAAAAAGTGCAAATAATTTCTCCAATATGACCGTAATAATTGCATTCAGGGAACGTCGTGTGAGGATTCGCACCTCAAAGGTTTCTTCCTTCCTTTTGTGTTGAGGATTTGAGAACGCCATTACATTAGTTAACAGAAATAGTGGGCGCATTCTAGCGATGAACTAATCTAACAGGTTATCTTTGCCAAGAGAATCGTCTAATTGTTTCTTTTTTTAACTATTAAAGTAACTTGTTGAACACCTGTAATTACTCGTATTTATGCAATAGCAATCTTAACTGATAGTGAGTATGTTATGAGGTTAACGGGTTACATGATGTGCAGGTAGATGTTGCCGACAGAAGAGGGTGGGAGCTAATGTTTATAAATGTAAACACTGGGATGGCCGCCTCCAGCTATAGTGCCACCCCCCGGAGGCAGAGAAGACCGTGTGCAAGGTTCGTTGACCTACTGAGAGGAGGCTGCGCCATTTCCACTCTTCAAGTAAAATCGATATCGAGTCAAAACTGTCTCTTTTCACGAGTACTACCGCCTTCTAACCAATTCCTTCAGAATTATCGTAGCATTAAAACCGATGATAATGGTATCATTATTAGTTAATCAGAAAATGTTTTTAAAAGCTCAGTGTTCTAAAGATAAGCCTAAGCTTGCGGTTGCGTGAGAGAAAGGAGTATATTGAGAGATATATAGTATGTAGTCAAGAGCTATGGCGGAAGTAAAGATAAGCTGAACTATAAATGAGACTTTTAATTAACTAACACTATAAAACTATAATTACGCTAAAATATAAATATAACGGTAAATGCTATAAAATAGCTAGGTTAATTTACTTAAAGGTAACGGGGAAAGAACTAAAACGGTGTAACGGTGCAGATCTGTAGAATGAACGTGAATATTGACCATCAAAATGATGTCAAGTCCAGTTTGCGGTTAGTTTTTCTCTGTTTTCCCTTAAAAAGATTCTGCGAAATTACTTCTTTACCTATTCGCAGAATTATTTTTCTCCGTTGACAGCGGAAGCTTGGATGCAGAAATAGAAACTAATATAATTTTTGGACCAAATATTTCAGATCAATATTTCAAAAAATCTTTGAGAATTTACTTGTTACCGGTATAAATGATTCCTTGCTTGCAAATCGTTTTGAGTTATTTACTCAAATCATTTTTGAGTTATTATTTAGAGCAGTTTGGATTTCGATGGATTTAGGAGAGTCCAGATCAGTACTGTCCTCTCTATTTTCTTGTTCTTGTAATAAATTATTCGTACATTAATTTAGCAATGTAGCAATATTATCCGACTCAAGGTCTATTAATGGCGATTTCTGGCAAGCGCCGTGACAATCGCAGAATTTGTGCTACCACGAGCTAGCTGATATGTATCACTAAGACACGTAAGGTCTTGGTTTTGCAGTGGATTTGGGGTCAGCTTAGGGTGTATAGTAACGAACAAGGATAGGAACTGTCCAGCTCCAGTCCTGGGTCGCTTTTATTATGTTACAGCGCCAAAATCTAGGAAGTTTCTTTTTCTGATTTTTTCTTCGAATTTGGCCATAGTCGCTGCAGTTTCATTCAACAAGAAGAAAACGATAGTTACAACTCAAAATAAGTAGATTCTCTGTTAAGGGAAGGGATTACCCTTTGTGGTTAGCTTATTGGATTCCTACACAGAGAGCCCGGGTTCGAATCCAGCTGGCTCAGATGTTGACGCCCCTTAAATTTAAAAGGAAAAGAAGAAGAAAAAAGTAGATTCTGTTTCACAGAATGTTTGAATATTCTTAGTATGTTTAAAGCGAATTTCAGAACTATTCCGAGAAATTTCTTGGCAATTTTAGTAAAATTTTTAAAAATTTGAAAATACTTAAAAAATTATGGTTTTTAACCACTTAAAGGATGCCTGGAGTAAAGGATTCTGAAGAAATTGGATGTTTTAATAGTCACATGGATTGAAAACTTTCAAAGCTTAACTTAAGTTGTAATTGTGCGCTTCTTTTGACGACAATATTGTCTTTCTTCGGAACATGCTTCATCTGAGCTCACAATATTTGATATTTAATTTCTGCAAATATTTCTTTAATATTTATTTTCATTGTTACCTCAAAAATGTTTCAGATGAGAACAGAAGCGGCCAACAATAAAAACAACAACGTAATCTGCAGCAAGCATCACAGCCATCCACCGCCAGTTCCTAACCACAGGACACACCAATGCACCCCAGACAACAGGAAACAAACGCCGCAGAGATGTAACAGTGTGTGCAGTAGTAGTGGCAGCACCAGCAGCAGTAGTGGTCCTGGCCGACTGCGGAGACTTCTTAGTCTCGGCTCGCCTCGCACTCGGCTTGAAACTGCGTTTGTACCATCCTCCTCTTCTACACCACCGCCGACATCGTCGTCATCTGGAGGCAGTCCAGCAGCCTCTCTTGGACGTCCACCATCTGCTCCTCCTTCATTCACCAGTAGGTCTTCTCCAGCTGGCCCGCAACAGTCTCCAGGAAGGAGAACTACTTCCAGAACGTCTTCACCGATATATTGCCGAACGGATTCACCGATATATGGCCGTACAGGATCGCCTCTGCTTCATAATTCTAATACTATTTTTGGTAAGTCAGTTTTTAATATATGATATTGTCTGGACTCGAGAATTACTTTAAAATTTCAGCATTTGGTTTTAAAAGGAAGGATATTTGGGAGATTTAGACAGCCTAGAGTTGTGTTTTATGTACGAGGGTCGTTTGAAAAGTCCGTGCAAAGTCAGAGAGATAGCACCACTGGCGCGTATCGAGGTTATGTTTAGTTAGTAGCATCTCTTGGAAGAACACACACCAAGTTTCAGCCAGATCGGTCTATTTCTTTGTGTTTGGCATTCGTTTGAATCGAGGAAGTCGAGTGATTTTCAAAAAATGGACGAAAAAGAATTTCGTGTGTTGATTAAACACTACTTTACGAAAGGCAAAACGCCTCAGGAGACTAAAGAGAAGCTTAATAAATATTATGGTGACTCTGCACCTTCGATTAGAACAGTTTATAAGTGGTTTCAAAATTTTCGGAGTGGCCATATGGGCACAAGTGACGCTGAACGTTCTGGACGCCCTGTTGAGGTTACTACTCCAGAAATCATTGATAAAATCCATGATATTATGGTGATGGATGACAGATGAGTGAAGGTGCGTGAGACTGCTAGCGCTGTGGGCATCTCGAATGAACGGGTACATAACATTTTGCATCAACATTTGGACATGACAAAGCTATCCGCAAGATGGGTGCCGCGATTGCTCACGCTTGACCAAAAACGAAATCGTGTGAAGTGTTCCAGAAGAATCCGCAGGACTTTAAGCGTCGTTTCGTCACTGTGGATGAAACATGGATACATCACTACACTCCTGAGACCAAAGAACAATCTAAACAATGGGTTACCAAGGGGGAATCTGCGCCAAAAAAGGCGAAGACCGTTCCTTCGGCCGGAAAGATTATGGCGACTGTCTTTTGGGATTCGCAAGGAATAATCCTCATCGACTATCTGGAAAAGGGTAAAACTATTACTGGTGCATATTATTCATCGTTATAGGACCGTTTGAAAACCGAGCTGCAAGAAAAACGCCCACGATTGGCCCACAAAAAAGTCCTTTTCCATCACGACAACGCACCAGCTCACACCTCAGCAGTTGTGGTCGCAAAATCAATGGAAATAGGGTTCCAACTCGTTTCACATCGCCCCTATTCTCCAGACTTGGCTCCCTCGGACTACTATTTGTTCCCCAATATGAAGAAATGGCTGGCGGGAAAAAGATTTTATTCAAACGAGGAGGTGATTGCAGAAACGAATGGCTATTTTTCAGACTTGGACAAATCCTATTATTCGGAAGGGATCAACAAACTAGAGCAGCATTGGACGAAGTGTATAAGCCTAAAAGTAGACTATGTTGAAAAATAAAAAAGGTTTACCCCAAAAAATTAAGTAGTTTTTATTTTTGCACGGACTTTTCAAACGACCCTCGTACTTCTACCGCGCCGAATATTAGCTTGGAGATCGACTGGTGACAAAACACAGTAGAACCTTTTATCTTAATATTTAATTTTGAATATTGTTTTATCAGTTGTTGAAACTATATTCAATACATAAAGTGGACGTTGCCAGCTCCCAGCGTAGAAGGGGGCAGCTAAAAAGTTATAGGACTCAATTATTATATAAAAGTTATAGAGCTGAAAGCCGAATGAATAAAAAAGTTGTAGTATTTGTGTTTATAAGGACGTCATTTTATCTATAAAATTATTTATTCGAATAAAATCAATACGTTTCCTATGAATATTTTTAAAAAATTAGAAGCTTTCCTATTTCCAATAGTAGAAAGAAAGAAAGACAAAGTAAAAATTTCTTTAAAATAGTTAATGTATCAAACTACCATTTTATTTACTAGCCAGGAAATGGCGTTCTCATTGGTCGGGGAGTGGCCAGTTTGAAGAAGGTACATCGAACATTCCAGTTATCTATAATTTTTCCAAAAACTAGGACAATGATTTCTGTAAATTTACTTCTTCTAAACGGTGCAATTCTTTCAAAGTATGGTTTATGCAGAATGCCAAAGGTGGGCGGATTCCCAGCCATGAATTCATTAATAAATTCCATCCGCCCAGCACTCTCCATGTCCTTCAATATCAAGCAATGACAAAGAGATTTTGTGGTTATATTTTTTAATTCAAGGGCTGATTTTAACTTGTGCTGTTTTTTGATGTCCCTTTCATTTTTATTTTTTTTTAATGTTAATTTTCTAGGACATTAAGGGAGCAGCTGCTCCAACCTTTTTAATTCAATTAGATCTTTATATTCAAGGTGTATGTTTTCTAAAATGCATTGATAAACTGTACACATGAAAATGCAAGCTGAGTTCAGGTCAAACAGATTTCCGGTACAATATTTTTCCTGTAATCTATTGCTATGTAGTCCAGTCTCATCATGTTGCTGTAGTTCCTGTCTTATCTTCCAGATTTGCTTTCCATCCTCTTCATTAAAGATAACATTTGGATCTTAGGCTACGGTACGAACCTATTTATTAGCAGTTATAACCTTCTTCAATTTGTGACTGGTATTACAAACATTTTCTCTGCTTAAGAAATCTCCTAGCCCAGTAAAGGATATTCCAAGATATTTAAAGAATTTATTATCATTTTCTTTCTTTTACTTCTCCTATCCAATCTGCCCATTCGAGTTAAAACTCAACTGGTTCATGATAGAAAAACAGTTTATTCATAATTAGGGTAATTAGGGATTTCCGGATTGGTTTATTTGATATTGGCCTCTGAATAGACTACTTATTGAATTACTTTTTCTAGTTTCTTCAATTTTTTTCTGTGCATTAACATTTTTGTGAATGTTTAGAGAAGTATTTATAGTAAAATAGGAAAGAAATTCAAGTAAAATTTTTTTAACTCTAACTCACGCTCCTTTCTACGTCACCAATCAAACCATTCACACAGACTTGAACATTTTTTTCGTCACACAAGTTGCATAAACACGATACAGAAAATTCCATCTTAACATTCAAACACATCACAATCCACTTGTACAACATCCATCTTCCAGACAACACTCCTAGACGTCTTAAAAGACAGTGGCCTCGCGATCTCCTCTCTGATGAAAATAGTCAATAGAATGTAGAATGTTATTGGAGTGTTCCGCTGTGTAACTGCTCCACTCAGATATGTGTGAATGTTGCTTATTGTTACCCTTGTTGCTTATAACGCAATGCATTGATTGTAACTAAATAAATGATTTAAAAAAAAAACTTATTTTAAATTAGATAGATATTAATATTATTACTTTTGATGGCACATTATTCTTAATGGTTTCTTTTAGACAGGTATGTGTAGGAAGGGGCTTCAGGCGGGCTTTACGTCCTCTATGTCGCCTGCTGATAGTTTCCAGATATAGTTCACTACAGTAATAGTTGTATTTGTCTATACCATCAATGATATAAATCCAAGGTAAGGACCAGCAATCGAACCCAGAGTAGCGCGATCTCCCCAGGTAATAATCTTAATTCCCTAGTTTAGAGCTCTGTTTGAAATCTTTATTGAATGCTTGTAAGCGAAATTTGAGCAAATATTAGCGATTAAGTAAGAAATTATGTGAGTTGGGATTTATCAGTTAAAATCAATCTACTTTTGCAGCGCTAATTTATCTGTTTTACTTTGGAAGTTCTGTTACTCACCAATCTGGTAACCAATGTGTCTAATAGACAATCTGTTTCTAAAAAATGAGCAATACGGAGCAGACCTCCGTTTATCAAGCCTGATTTAATCAAATTGTTCTGAATCCGTACATTGTCAAACCCCCCAAAAAAAATGTTTCTTCAGTTTGAGTCTTGTGTGCGGATTCCGTAACAGTCGTTTATCAGTGTTGAGTTCTAGATATTAGACAGTATCAGCACAAGGAAGTGCAGTCTGATTAAATAAATGGAAGGGAAAGTTGTACGTCTGAAAGTATAAGTTACTCGTATATTCTGGAATTGATGAGAATTTACCTTTATTACCGTCCAAACTAGGCTCCCTAATAGTTTAAGCGATTTTGCAACGTAAGGTCCGAGAAGGTTGTATTAAGACAGAGTGAGGCGAGATATTGGCTTTATCGTCTATGTAAACTATGGTTGCTAAGGTTGGAAGATTTGAATTGTACAAATTGAAGAGAATAGGTCGAGGTGCTATACACTGAGGGAACATCATGCTCTACGTGGAAGAGTAAGTAGAGCTTCCTCAGTAAACCGCGGATGCCAGAGAGTTGTCAGAAATGCCTTTGAATAAAACGCACCGAAGAGGAGGCAGCAAGAATTACTAGTCCGATGATGACTTTGATTAATCGTGGAATGAAGAGTGCGAAATCCGAATTGGTGATAAGGAAAATGCTCTGAATGTGCATTATTGGGATAGAAACGTTTTGAGAAGATTTATTTAATATATTCTGTCCGTTAGAGAAAGAATAGTTTTCTATACTTAGGCATTAAAACTTGTTTTTAACTGAATCAATTCCAATTCCTCCTGTCAATGTTGTCCGTTATCTTGGGCTTTATTTAGACAAAAGACTGACTTGGAACCCGCACACATGACTTAAACGAACTGAAGTTAACAGACGGTTATCGACTGCTTAAAAGACTACTAGACCAACGTTCAAAACTTTCACTAAATAACAAACGACTGATTTACAATTCTATAAGTAAAACCCGCCTGGACTTACGGTATTGAACTGTGGGGTTCAAACTAAACGCTCCAATCTTCAACGAATTCAAACTCTTCAGTCTAAAATTCTCCGCACTATAGTTAACGTCCATTTTACGTTTCAAATCTAACTATCCACACAGACTTGGAAACTTTCATCAGAACTTGCACTCCCATTCCAACAATCCTCTTGTCCGCTATTTATCATCTCATCACCTTCCAGATCATCCTCCCAGACGATTAAAAAAGTCAGTGGCCTCGCAATTTTCTCTCTTCTGAAGAGAGTAGCTAATCCTGGAGACGACTTAAGGAGTATTATCACTGGGTAACTTCTCCCCTCAATTAGTGAGTTTGTAGTGGTGTCAGTTATTGTCATTGTTACTTATGGCGTATCTAGGCGCTGGTGTAACTTAACAAATAAATTAAAAAAAAAAAATCTGAATCATTTAATTTCGCGCTGGAATAATGGCTAGGATTTTTGAAAGTTGGCGGCTTTTCCATCAAGTATTTTCTTTAGCCGGTGTTTAGGCGGAGCCAGTGTCGCACCTATCCGGGGTTTACCGGCGAGTAGTGGGAGGCGGTTTTAGCGCGGAGGCAGAAGCGGCTCCAGTGCGTCTCTCCAGTAGACTCCAGCGCCGGTCACCTTCCCTCTCCAAATGTGTTTCCCCGGCGGTGCCTAGTTCCTTCTTTTAGTGTGTTGTGTGTTTTCTCTTTTCCTATTTCCCAAAATTTTTCTTTTATTTTCATTAAAGTAAAATCTGTTTTTTTGGGGGGGTTTTTGTTTTTTAAAATAAATATTTAGTTGAATTTCTCTTGCCGTAGCTCCGGTTTCCATGAATTTGAAGTGTAATTACTCCTCAGTTTCTATTGTTGATACAAATTTTCGGATCATCACCTTCCTAGCTTTCCGTCCAATTTAGAAGGGGGTGAACTTAAATAAAATAAAATTCACACTTGATCCCGTGTCCATAGCTATAAATAACTATGCTAATAAGATGGAAAAACAAGGACAAACAGAGCGCCAGTTCTACGAGTGCTGCGCCAACATCCT
This sequence comes from Rhodnius prolixus, assembly GCF_049639745.1. Lineage (NCBI taxonomy): Eukaryota > Metazoa > Arthropoda > Insecta > Hemiptera > Reduviidae > Rhodnius > Rhodnius prolixus. Next base: position 24,210,500 of record NW_027411592.1, read on the forward strand.
CAGCTAAATCTTCTTCTAAGAAAAAGAGGAAATTTGGACGCGGTGAAGGTGAGTCCATGTTCTATATTTCAGTGTTTATCTCATTCCGGCAGATTTCTAAATTTGCACAACCTCTTCAGCAAACACCCATTTGTCCTATAGATTTGTTTTTATGGTGCATACAGTTATCGCGGAAGACTGTTGGTTGCTGTTCATGTGTGTGTGTGTGTGTGAGTGTGATTACGCATGAGGCCGGTATTGTTGAGTAGTTAGGAACTTAAAAAGACACCAGCCCAATCATCTCCTTTTTATAGTTTTGATATTTAAGTTTGATGCGCCAGCGCATGACACCCCTTGCTCCAGTCAGTGTAAGTGCCCCACGGAAGCTGGGGATAGATCAATGATATCCTCTCACTACTTCTTCCTTCTGCATCTCTCTACATCGTCCAGCTCACCCATAAACTCCTTTCTATATTATAATATCTGCTTTATCTAAAGATAGCACCTTAAACCCCTAGAACCTTTTTTTTATTTATTAATACTAATTTGTGTTTTATATATAACATTTTATCTATCAATAATTAGAAGGATTTACAGTTTAAATAATGAAACATCTTTGAACAACGGGGTTAACTCGTTTTCAAAATGATTTGTTTGTTTTCTTATTGTTTTAAATAGTTCGTGACTCACTGTAATAACGAGCAATTAGAAAAGATTACTACAAAAAAAAATATATATATATATAAATAAAATAGACCTAAAATTTTGAAAGCATGTTAAAGAAAAGTATATGTAGGATTTCGTAGACGTGTATGTCAATTTAAAAAACAAAAAATTACTCATTTAAATCGACTATTTACTTGGTTACATTAAATTACGTAAAATGCAAACAACGTCAACTTTTTAGTTCACAATTCATCATTAAATAAAACCTTTAGAAGAATACTTTTTTTTAGAAGCAATGTTGGGCATTTGTTAAATTAGTATTTCCGCAACTAATGACCTTTTAAATATTCACACTTTAAATGTTTAAATGCATTTTTTGTTGTCTAGTTTGTGTTCTGTTAGTTAATTTATAAATTAAACAATAACATGACGTGTCGGTTAAAGTAAATTTATTTTATCTAATAGTTTATTTGTTATTATTACGCCATTCTGTTGCAATTCTTTTTAAAAATAGGTTCATCCTTTTTTTTGGTTTATGAGTTTTATAATAATATAAAACTGTTACTAAAATCTGCAATAAGTTTAGAATATAAATGAATATTTTTTTGTTACTCTGTAACTAAACGACTAAAACTAGCGGTTTTGTTTGCCCGTAACTAGTTACTACTATCGCACTAAATCTTTACTTAAATCGTGATAATGATCTTCTTTTGCATTCGACTTTTCTGAATGGCTGAAACCTTTGCTTTTATGAAACATAAATTAAGAGAAATCCCCCGTATGTGAGATATATTTGTTTTATAATATACTAGCTATGTTGTCTAAAATATTAGAATACTAGCTTTACAAAAAGTTGAAATAATTTGTTTTCATCCAAGATTTTTCGGCTTTCATGTTGATGTTATTGCGAAATTATATTCCCTCAGGATTTAAAGGAAAAGCGAAAATTGTAAAAAAAAAAAAAAATAGTTTTCATTCAAAGATAGTTCTTTAATTAAATACAGTCCCTCATTTGGATAAACATTAGTTTAAAATAAATAAAATAAAAATTTATCTCGCGCATTTTTTGGGATAAATGGAGTGTGAAGTTTGACTTAATTTTGTTTATTTTTTTCGCCTTTTAAAAATGTAAAATTTAACAAAACATACTTCACTAAATTTTTTGGGATATTCCTGCCAGCTTTTCTGGCTATTTAAAATCATTTTTGTAATATTTATTTTCTTGAATTTTTTAATGATTTTATGTTTTACATTATTCGTTCTTGCTTCAATTTTCTATATGTTAATGTTCTTTGTGTAATAATTAGATAATTTATTGAATTAATAGATAGATATTTGTACCCTTATATAAAGACGGAATAACAATTATTATCTATCTTATGTTGTAGCTAATAGCTGAAGTAATCCTGTGCCTGCCAGTCGTTCAATTTTAAATCCTCAAGTCTCAATGTACTTAGAGAGCTTTGTCTTTTGTTACCTGTTACTTTTATTTGGTTATCTACTATTTTAAATATTTAAAAAATAAATTTAAAATCCTTAATTATAATTAACAGAAAGTTTCCAGCAATTTGTTAGTACGGAAATAGACCGCCATGGCGCCGGGCCCTCCACCACACCCCGGCTCAGAATGCGCCCTAGCGGTTCCAGTTCTCACTAGAGCAACAAGTGCCTGACAACCTCAGTATTCGGTTTCACCTCGTCTCGCTTATCTTCTATTGTTTAATAATGCGTGAATTATCCATAAATTTGAAACAAAAATAATAATTATAAAATTCATTTCTCACTCTCCAACACCATAGTAAATTTTACTATCGAATGCAGCGTCAACTAGATCAACGACAGCGATCTCAAGAACGGTCCACATGAACTCTGTCACGTCTCCGGTCGCCGCGTGATGTTCGTGTTGCGACAATGCGTATCATTAGGTAAACCAATAAAAGGGAGAGACAAAGCCAAAGATATACCCTAACCAAATATTAATCCCAATGTAAACCTCATTGTATAGAAATTACCTTGAACAACAAAAAACATGTATATTAATTGTAGTTGAAATTATTATCCTTAAGGCAGGAAGGAGAAATTAAATTCCCTAATTGCTTCTCCCTAAGCATCCTTAGCCAAATGACAGCAGTCCGCTCGCATTACGTAGTAACTCTAAATTGGGTCACGAGGTCACGCCACACCCTGCCCTCATTATGGGGCAAGAGTGGATTTCCAAAAGTGGATGATATCTTCTCTTTGAAGTTCAGTCTGATAATTAAGAATAATCCTTAAACTCCAGTTTATTCTTTCTAATCAAGCTGGCTTAATTAGAAAACTGAATTTTCTGGGCCGATTAACTTTCTCTTAGCGGTCAGCGGCCACCCCCACAGCCCTCTGTGAGTGGCCATAGCGCCTGCGTGTCGACCTCCAACACGGAGGCTGCGATCGACCTTGTGGCGGCCAGCCGCCTCCTGTTCTCCACCTCCACCACGCGTGCGTGCGTGTGCGTGAGCGGGTAGTTTCTCAGTCGGCCGACTACTTCCTCCATCCCTGGTCCGCCCTGCCCGCCGACCTCTCCCTCTGCCGGCCACCGGCCGCATGTGTTCTCACTGCAGCGAGTGTTGTTCACCCCAACGCGGCGGATCCCCAAATCACGGTATTGTATTGTTTTGCAAATCTCGCCGTCCTCCGTTATAGATCTTGCCAAATATGTCCTGATATTTATATATAAAAAAAAAAAAATGTTTAATAATCTTTTTTGAGCGTAAAAAACGGGCTTTACTCATGCGGGGATCTTCATTCTTGTTTCAGAAGAGGAATGGAGCGGCGGCGACTCCGGGGGCAGCAAAGGCGGCAGGACCTCATCCTCCACCCCAGACCAAGCCGGTACGTGGGTTACTTATTTCCATTTACAATTAATATTTCTTAATAATTAAAAAAGATCGCACAGGCTTAGTTACAGCCATTATTATAACCCGAATTATTTACAATTAAAGCATGCTTGATATGAATAAGATTAAACTCTTTTCAAATTTGCTGAACCTCCCAGTATAGCGGGGACACGTCCTGCATTCTAGCGCCTCTCCTCAGTACTTACACCTCGCCCATTTCATATCGATTGCCTTTTTACTATATGTTTTCTTCTGCAATTTGTAGTTTTCTTTTTTCTTCAAATATTTTTCCCAAAAAACCATGTAGAATGGTAATTTGTGTAAATAAAACGCTTCTTCGGAATAATAAATGATTGGTGCCCCCCCATAACTTACGCAATATAGTCAGTTATAATTTGAATTTAAGCGTGTAAAAAAACAAAAACCAAAAACACGCGCCTAAGATATTATTTCTTAATTGCGACAAATGAAAGCCCATACAATGTGGGGAAGATATAGCTTTTAGCGGGGACTTTTTCCCTTCAATCGTCTGTTAAGTTGGCAGCTACAATGATATGAATGTTGAGAGGGGCATTGGAGTTGTAGTTTAGTTTGTAAACTGACGTTGAGACCGCCCGAGAAGCAACACAATGACATTTGGTTGGGTTTGGTGGTGCCTCTTTTGATATCGATTTATCAAAACTTGCCCGCCCCCCCTTTAAAACGTTCACAATAGTCCCGTGAACGGCGTGCCCGTGATGTGTGTGTTTGTCAGACTGACTATACACAACACGTACTGTATGTGAAATCAACACATGTTAATATAGTGAAAATGTGAAATCATATTGCAAGCTTTAGCTCATCGTAATTCCGGACTAAACCGGAGAAGTGAAAGACATGTCCGGTAAGGCCGATATCTTCTTTTATCTAAAGTACTTTTTTTTTTTTTTGTTTATCTTATCAGATTATGATAATTAGCTTCCTTGTTTACAATATGTGTTAGGGCTATCGATGCTTGTTTACATTGTACGTATTAGTTTCCTCTATTTACGACTATTATAATCAAGGTAAAAGTATGAAATCCTTATTAATCCAGGATTGTTGATTATTTTTCTTAAAAATCAGAAATTATTTTGAAGTTACTGTGCATTATGGTTCCCGTTTTAAGAACTAGAGGCGCGTGTATTGCCAATAGATGGCCGACTCACACCACACAGTATATTTATAGTGACGGTTTCTCCCACTCCCTACTTCAAACAATCTAAATAAAACCGGGAAAAACTGGGCTATCCCAATCTTCATTTGCAGTTTTTACTAACAGTTTCAGTTATGCTTGCGTTTTATGAAACACTCCTTGTTGTTTTTCTTTGTTAATCAGTTATTAAAATAGTTTTCTAGTTTTCATAATTATGTTTACAAAAGTGTGAATGTGTAATCCATTAAAGAAAAAAGTAACGTTTTACGATTATGTTGAGATCAAAGGTAATTTGTTTGTTTTGTTTATTGCCTTAGTTTTTAAGTAAAATCCGTTGGAATTGTTAAAATTGATTCCTTATTTAGATTAAATACTTTTTTAAATTTACTTTTTTTTAAATCTTGTAGTTCAAGACGGGCAGTCTTCTCTTCAAAAATAAACATATTTTAGTTTACTTAAGATAATAGATAATTTCACATTCTTAATTGCCAGTGATAACTAAATAATAGGTACAATTTATCTGCGTGAACAAAAAAGAGAATACTTTTAAACCTAAGACTTTTGTGTTTAATTAAAAGCAGTGCTTTGAAAAGGGCCCTTAATAAATTATTTAGATCAATCCTTCGCCTTTTCACTTTGTATTACATTCAATTTGCTTTTTTTCAATTTTTCATTTGTTGCCTAAGTATTCTTCTGTTCGTATAATAGTAGTGGTTTCAACCTGGCAGGTTGAATGAACTTGATTATAATACTAGAGTGATTGATAGTGTAAGGACTACAACCCTTTTGGACACCATTTCCCTACGATTGTGCTCGGCCACGCCCACTTTTGTTCATTAACCGGATAATAATGCTTTTTTATCTTCGCATTAGTAAAAAGTCGATTTGGATGAATAAAATATGTAAAATGCTATTCAATTTTAATCAGATATCTAAATTCACTAATGCTACTAGTTATTTCGTTTGTTATTTATAAGATTTTTGGGAGTATAAGTTAGAGGATGTATTTCGTTCCAGTCAAAAGTTTTATATCAAGTTTTCACTGTACAAAGTCCTGCCTTGAAACCAAGAAAATTTGTTCTTCAAATTTCTTTCTCAGTATTTGTGTGGTCAATATACTTCAAAAATGAAAGGTAGCCGATAGTTCAAATCTAATATTTAGTTTTGGCGCCACTAGCGGACCAGACAATAAACTTTTGAACATAATCAGCCATCTGGAAAAGCCACTTTACAAAGTCAATTTTTGGGGAGGAGTTTTGAGTTTATTTTTGAAACGATTTTCTTTAAAGTAGGCACACTAATTGCATATATCTAGAACTCCAAAATTATTTATCTTATATCTATTTTAATTATATATTTATAATTATTTATTTATTAGTTTAAAATTATTTAGGCATGTTTATCATGCCTGGCATGTTTATCATGACTTGCTCTATAGTTCTAATTAAGTGTATGTACAGCTTCTTCTTCTTCTTATTCGGCGCGACAGTCCGTCTAGCGAACCTTGGCCTCCGTTAAATGCTTCCGCCAGTTTTCCCTATTTTGGGTAGCCACTTTCCAGTTACGTACGCCCAACAACGCCAGGGCATCCTCCTTCACTCCGTCCAGCCAACGTAACTTTGGCCTGCCTCTCTTCCTACCGCCGTGTAGCACCATTTCCATAAGCCTCCTCGGCACGTCATCATCACCCATTCTAGCCACGTGTCCTGCCCATCTTAGTCTGCCTATCCTTATCGTTTTACTTATGTTCCGTTCTTTGTAGAGTGAGTAGATTTCCGAATTAGTGCGTTTTCGCCAAGTCGGGCCATCCCGTATTGGTCCAAATATTCTTCTTAAAATCTTCCTCTCGAAAATCAGGAGGTCTTTTTCATCTGTTTTAGAAAAAGCCCACGTTTCCGAACCATAAGTTAAAACTGGGCGAATTAGTGCCTCGTAGAGGATGATCTTAGTCTCCCTAGATATCAGCTTGCTTTTCATCTGCTTGACGAGTCCACAGTAGCATCGGTTCGCGCTTATTGTTCTACTTTGGACCTCTGCTGATATTTCATTACCTTGGGTAACGACGGATCCGAGGTACTTAAAGTGGTCAACCCTCTCGAATTTATATGAACCCACCGCTACATCGGTGCCACCACCGCCTGTACCATCTCCACCAGTCCGCATATACTTGGTCTTGGCTTCGTTGACAACTAGGCCTAATTTCTTCGCAGCTTCATCTAAACATGTACAGCTTCACCACCCAGAAAATGTTCCTCTATATTTATATATGTTGGTGACTTTCAAAATTTGAAGAAAATCAAATGAATTGTTTCAGGCTCCTTTCTTTAGGTTCTTAGATGTAGATGTACAAAATCGTACTCCATTTTGCTATTTTAGATATTTCACGGATTTAACATGTGTTTAATATTGGATTTTGAGATGTCTAACCGAAAATCCGAGTTGGAAGAATATCACTGCACCGGCAAGGCTTTTTGAAGTTGTTTATAATTTTCTGACGTGATATAGTAACCAATAGGAATAAATTATGCCATATGAAGAGAATCTCATGTTCAGTTAAGATGTAAAAACTAATGTATGGTAAACATAAATAAAGAATTGCTTAAAACAATTCATAAGAGTTCTTTTCTGTGATAATATTGGAATTATTTCGTATTAACAATATTGGAATCTTAGAATTTTGGTTTGCGAAGTAAAACCTCTACTTTTTTTCATTTCGAAACTTTTCTGTTTAGGATACAACACAATTACATTCTGGGCGCCACGGTTAGAGGCGAGACCTGCGAAGCTAATATGTATTGTGGTACTGGGTTCGATTCCCTGTCTTTAGGCCTTGGATTTTATTTAATGGTTAATAAAAGAAATTTACAGTAAAGTATGTTTGCTAGTCGCCTCCGTCCACGACACCTAATTGGTAGATGGACGTTAAGCCCCGAAAAAATTGGCGATTACTTACTTTACTTTACAATTACATTCTTAATGAGATTATGATTGCAAAATCATTCATTAAAATAAACATTAATGATGTAACTATACACATTACACTTAATGACTCTGTGAATTTCTCGGACGACTAAAGGAAATAAAGGTCAGCTGGAGTTTACTGCGCTAATCTAATGTGTAATATCGGAGAAAATCTGTGAAAAACTGTCTTTTGAGACAAGAACTAGCTGATATTGTTTTTGCTGCTAAGATTCTGGGATTCTCCCACGGAAAAATTTCTCTGGTAGCTATCAACTCTTACGAAAGTAATTGAACACATTGACATTCTGATGGTTATGGAAACATATTATCTGGTTGCCTTGGTTTTCTGCGTAGTGATAAGGATCATTCCGGCAAGGTACCTCAAAGAATCTGAGCCATTTCCGGTAAAGGTAAATGCTGAAGTAGTGCAGCCAACAAAGTGTTGAAATAACACAATAACAGTTGTAGTGATTGATAGCTTGTAAAACGTTAAGGCCAAAAGATCTATTGAACTAAAGTAGAGTAATCGCCTATTTTTTTCTGGCGGTGCTTAACGTGCAACCACCAATTAGCAGTAATGGACGGGAGCGGAAGCACATACTTTACTACAAACAATTTTTTCTATCAACTAAAAAGTAGCCACACGCGGGGATCCTCGCTTACAAATCCACGTTCGTGACCACTACACCAACATCCGTCCCTAACTTAATTATTATCCACTTTTATTAGTCTATTGCGGCATTATTTCTGCATGAACGGCTTTTCGAAGGGCTTCTTGAAGGGCCACTGCAAAATTAGTCAACACTTGGGCATGTTGATGGTTAGCTTCTTTTGTAACTTTAACAGGAAGAAGATGGAACAGCACCACAAGAATTAAGTTTCCTGTCCGAGTTCTTGTGCTTTCATACTACGAGGTCTGTAAATTAAGTAATGAGACTGATTTTTTTAAATTTTTTTATTCAAAAAGAATTACAATTCTATATTGTCACCTTCAAAATAACTTCCTTCTGAAGCCACTCAGCGCTGGAGATGTTTCTTCCACTCCTCATAGCAGTGCTCGAACTCTGATACTGGAATGGCCTTCAGCTGGTCGTTTACAGCCGTTTGAATGTTTTCGACTGTCCCAAAATGAGTTCCCTTGAGGTGATTTTTCAACTTCGGGAAGGGAAAAAAGTCACAAGGACTCAAGTGATGCAACACCCACTTGTTCTTGATGTTTGGTCTCACACGAATGACCCTTTTTCGAAGTTTGTCAAGAACCTCTCGGTAAAAGTGTTGATTGACCATTTGATCTTGAGGTAGAAACTCTTTGAGAAACCAAACATCAAGAACAAGTGGGTGTTGCATCACGAATAATGCTCCTTGCCACACAGCAATTTCAATAAACGAGGTTTTGGCCAGTAAAAACATTCCTGTGGCTCCTCAGCCTCCTTATTCGCCTGTCTTGAGTCCTTGTGACTTTTTTCTCTTCCCGAAGTTGAAAAATCACCTCAAGGGAACTCATTTTGAGATAGTCGAAAACATTCAAACGGCTGTAACCGACCAGCTGAAGGCTATTCCAGTATCGGAGTTCGAGCACTGCTATGAGAAGTGGAAGTAACGTCTCCAGCGCTGAGTGGCTTTAGAAGGAAGTTATTTTTGACAATATAAAATTGTAATTATTTTTGAATGAAACATTTTTAAAAAAATCAGTCTTATCACTTAATTTACAGACGTCGTATACCCAGGAGTTGCTCTCCCAGCTCTTGCTCCTTATCTAACAGACAGAACTGACTCCAGCTTAACAATAAATTTTTGGCGGTGAAATAGGCTGTCTAACCAACCACCACCGAATCCAGTCTGAAAGTTTCAGTTTTTAGTTTACAGAATTGAGTTTAGATTGCACGCGACAGATGGATTAATGATTCTAAACAGATATGTAGCTATTGAACCATTTATTCTTGTCTTAGAGCTGAAATGTCCTAAGTAATGAACATAGCCCGTTACATTTCAGCTTTTACTACAGCAAATAATAGGAAAACTTTTCATTTTTGCCCATATTTGAGGGGATGGGTTTAGAGCCATAAACCCCCCTTGGTTGAGCCCATAATTGAAGTCAGCTATGCTTTTTAGATTACATTTTAACTTTCAAGCCAATTTAATTACCTAAATTGAGGCTAGAGAAGGTCGTGGGTGTGTTGAGAGCAGACTTTGATCTGCCGATGAAGTCGAAGACGGAAATAGTTTTAACTTCCTTTGCAATGCTTAGTTTGGATTAGTAGTAGTGAAGTGTTATTGCTAGACGCAATATTTCACTGGGGGCACTTGAAGATCTAATAGAAGAGGGAACTGGCGCCATCTCGATATTACTTCCCTAAGCTGAAGGAATCAAGCATAGATCAATCAGAATGATTCACAAATATATTTTAATAATTATTAACTCCGGTAATAAATTTGACGTAACAAACGTTGAATTTTTTTTTTTTTATTCCAAAAAAAGTAGAGTAAAGTAATCGCCTATTTTTTCAGACAGGGCTTACGTCAAACTACTAAATTAGGTAGTGTGGACGGAGGCAACTAACAAACATACTTAACTATAAATTTTCTTATATTAACTATTAAATAAAATCTAACCCCAAGACTGGGGGAATCGAACCCAATACCACAAATACATCTCTCTCAGGTTTGTGGACCTTGCTTTTAACCGCACGGCTACCGTGGACGCTAGCGATTTTTATTTTTATTGAGAATATTTTCTAAAAACTACTTTTCGAATTGAACTCTCTGGGAGTTGTTGAATTTTAATTTTTTTTTTTTTTTTGTAAAAATCCAAATTTCTGCAAACTGTGAATTCTACTGAAAAAACTTTTCTGAGATTAAAATTTTTTGTAATCAACTCCTGGAATTTTTTCAGTTATCTGCCAGCCTCTGTAGTGTTCTCGCCCTTCATGGGGATGTTGACCAGTCTAATTTCCTTACAAATTTTGCATTTTATATCTTTATCCGTTCTATTTAGAGGTAATTATTCTAAAATGAATTAATCCTGAATGAGTCTAAATAAATGTAATAGTTTTGATCAATAATTTAAAGCTGTAACTGTAATTGTTAAACCCCAGCACACTATTTTAGTTAATTTTGGATTTTCAAAAATTGTCGAAAACCTTTTAATCACCCACGCATGTGCGTCTCCAGCCCTTTTTGTGGCCAAGTTTGGGCTTAGAATATTTGTTCCAGTTATTGCGTCAAGTCGCGTTTTAGGAAAATCTTGTTATGCTAGTAAGCAGTTATTCTCAAATCACTGTGTCGCGGCATGCAACAGTTTTGAAGTGTGCCGCCAAATTTTAGAAATGCATACAATAAAAATTATAACGTTTTTTTTCTATTACGTTAAAGTTTAAATTAAAGAAAAATAATTATGTATATGTTGAAAATAAACATAAACTATTTTACACAGTGTATTATGGACAAGTAAAATACTTTTAAACTTATCTTATTGTTAGTGTACCGCCAAATTTTGAAATTGTTAAAAGTGTGCCGCGTCAAAAAAAAAAAGGTTGAGAATCACTGCTATTAAAACGCTCCTGACGCTTCGTTCAATTGCAACTTTTTTCTTTGAAATTTATTAATAGGCAGATTGCTGGGTATTTGAACCTCCCAAGTATGAATTCCACTCATTTCATTGAATTGTACGCCTATTATAATAATGTTAGTGAGAATTCTGTAAGTTAATAAATTGTGAGTTGGCAAATGAACTAGGTGACGATTAACCTCTTGTGCTTTTAGAATTGTAGTTGAGAGGGTTTCACATCTAATTTTGTAATCTAGATAAACGGAAATCTGGGATTATCTTATTATTATAATCGCGTCGATCAAGATTTTAAACTGTAAAATTGCTAGAAAAAATATGTAACTTTTTTTTATAGAATTGTTTGAAGCATTTATTAGTAAATTGTTTGTCTTTCTAATTTAAACAGGTTATTCAGAACTTTAATCCCAATAAAAGTATATTTAAGGATGAATTTCTCAAATAATTTCTCGCATTTTAATAGATTCAACAAAAATAAGTTGATTTATTAATATGTTCGTCCGCTTCTGTTGTGTTATATGCAGTTCAGGAACATAATAAAAACAGGTATGGCCCAATAGATGCGCTACCAAAGACTAAAAACTGCAAAAGGTTCAAAATAAATGTTCGCGGTTAGTTCGGTCCCTTCCCAAATGGACACCGATGGACCACTTGCACGCTGTGCTAGATGTTGCTAGTCTACTACTGTTTGTAACTTAACCGAAAGGTTTATTCAGTCTTCAGTTCGAACAGTCTACACAGTTATATGGCCAAAATCGTGGAATAAAGTTTGATCCTTTACATGAAAGATATTGATCACTTAAATATGTGGCAGGAGGTTTCCAAGATTTTTGGTAATTAAACGCCACTCTCCCAAAATTACCAAATAATTATTAAACCTTCTTGTTTGTAACAGATGTAAAATTAATTTTTAGCCATTTTGTGTATGCTTGAGAACATCTAAAGCTCTTAACATTTGATGTTTCTTAGAAATATCACTCGGAAAACGACTTATTTCCCGATATTAAGAGAAATACTAACTTTACTGCCTTGGCAATATTTTTAGTAGAAAGGGGATGAAAAAAATACATAAAAATGACCTATCGCGTGCTCTTCTTTCTCTTTGATAACAAGTTAAAAAATTGAAATATGATTAATAAATACCAGATTTTGAAATGACCTAGCACCTTTAATTTTGAAGATATCGAATTGAGGTTTCCGGTTTCTTTCATAACTTTTTATACTCTTTAAAACTGTTTATATGAAAATGGGGGTCAACTGCAAACCCTCACTTTTGGTCGCGCGTCAGCCGCGTATGCGGGCAGGAATCTAAAATCAAGTTACATATTCTGAACCTAGAGTTGACGGGCAACAAATTTTTCCTCCGTTTAAGCATGAAATGCATTTGAGCCGTCTTAAAATGAACACCCTGTGTATACAAGCTTAAGCTGTCTATAGGCAGCTGGCCTAAACCTCCTCTTGATACAGTAATTGTAAATATTTTTAAATAAATAAATTACAAATAACCTAGATTTTTTGTGGATAGACTCCGAAAGAACAAATAAAGAAAACCGTTGAGGAGAAATCTGCCGAGTAGACTCTCTCAGAAAGCGTACGCCCAATTCCGTGGGTCAAAGGACTAAAAGGGTCTGTCTTTAGAGAGTCTGAACGTACTGATGTCCTGGAGCTACCTGGAGGTGGTGCTCTCTTCAAGTTAGGACTCAATACCCTGTCAAATTTATGCCCTAGACGTCAGTTACCCTTGTTACACCATTGCTGAGCAGTTGGCTAAATTGGTGCGCCATTTTCCTTCATTAGACTCGTCATATCTTTGACGAATATACTACCCTTTTGTTTCAAAGAAGTCCTTATAGTTCATACCATATAATTCCAAATATAATTCATCTAAGTTCCCAAAAAATGTGATTGGTTTTCTAAAATATGCATTGCTAGGTATTGTAGAATTCTTTATCCGGTTTCAAATTTACATCCATGATTAGGCTAGGTGTAGATAGAGTTGCATTTGTCATGTGTGACTCCAACTAGGCGTAATCACACGATATGTTCCTACAGCGTGTCTTAGTAATGCGCTGGCAACTATTAATTGTCATTAACAACAAATAATGTCAATTAACTGAAGGATTTAAAAAAGTGTAATCATGTTAACAAAATATCATTAGCCAATGATAAAAGAAATACACTTAATGGAGTTTACTTAATAAAATTTTATTTTAAAATTACTTTATGCCAAAAAAAACTTTAAAAAACCAAAACCACGAAATTTGTTCATTAAAGTGACTTTTCCGCGTAACTTACTTTAATTTGGAACTTAAAATTTGAAATTTAATTTAAATATTTAATGACTATTTAAATATAACACAGTGATATGGCGGCGGCTCATCACGATTAACACTTTGGGGGAAAGCTTAAACACCGTTATCTTCCAGAAGAAGGATTTCCCTTGGAAAATCTATCAAGTAAAGGTTATAGATTTGTGTGTGCAATGTGCGTACGAAAATTAAAGAAAAAACTCTAAAGTTGTTTTCGAGAAAATGCCAGAAAAAACAAGTGATAAATCTATTTATTAGTGCAACTTTTGATTTGGAGAGATTTCCCTACTAACGATACTCAAATTGGCACTTGAATTTTTAAATTAAATCTTTCTAAGAATTGCCGTTTTTTATTTATTTTTTTTAAAGCCCATCTTTTTCGGATTTAGGGGACCTCAAAAAGAATATTTCAGTAGAAAATTTAAACAGGAAAATGCGCAATACGTCATGGTAGAGTAATAGAATGTAAAAATATGTACTGTATTTCTGTATTTAGAACGAAATTACGTAAATATAATTAATAAAATATCGCAATACGAGTACAATCTTTTGGGTAAATAGTTAATTATAATTTTGATCATTAGTTACTATTTTTAAATCATTCGAACTTTCTTCATTAAAAATGAATGATTCGCAAAAAAAATATTTATTCAAATTCTGTTGATTTTGTTAAATTGTTGAATATATATAATAAAGTCTGATATCATGTATAAATAGCATGGAAAATGCTGTACTCGAATAAATAACATAAAATAGTATTATAGCCTTGAAATTAAAATGTAAACAGCACAAGAACTAGTTGAAAGCAGCAAACTCGCTAGTTTGACATGAAAAACTATCTCAGCCCACCACCACAACAGCTGTGTTAGCAACCACGAACAGTGCAATTTAATGGCGTGCTACCAATAAGAGCCATTCCAGTAGTTTTCGTTGGTTTCCAAAAAAAAAAGAAAAGAGATCTTTGCTGGGTCATGTGACCACATATATGCGTTTCTAAATACGAGGGTCGTTTGAAAAGTCCGTGCAAAAATAAAAACTACTTAATTTTTTGGGGTAAACCTTTTTTATTTTTCAACATAGTCTCCTTTTAGGCTTATACACTTCGTCCAACGCTGCTGTAGTTTGTTGATCCCTTCCGAATAATAGGATTTGTCCAAGTCTGAAAAATAGCCATTCGTTTCTGCAATCACCTCCTCGTTTGAATAAAATCTTTTTACCGCCAGCCATTACTTCATATTGGGGAACAAATAGTAGTCCGAGGGAGCCAAGTCTGGAGAATAGGGGGGATGTGAAACGAGTTGGAACCCTATTTCCATTAATTTTGCGACCACAACTGCTGAGGTGTGAGCTGGTGCGTTGTCGTGATGGAAAAGGACTTTTTTGTGGGCCAATCGTGGGCGTTTTTCTTGCAGCTCGGTTTTCAAACGGTCCAATAACGATGAATAATATGCACCTGTAATAGTTTTACCCTTTTCCAGATAGTCGATGAGGATTATTCCTTGCGAATCCTAAAAGACAGTCGCCATAATCTTTCCGGCCGAAGGAACGGTCTTCGCCTTTTTTGGCGCAGATTCCCCCTTGGTAACCCATTGTTTAGATTGTTCTTTGGTCTCAGGAGTGTAGTGATGTATCCATGTTTCATCCACAGTGACGAAACGACGCTTAAAGTCTTGTGGATTCTTCTGGAACAGCTGCAAACCGTCCTTGCAACACTTCACACGATTTCGTTTTTGGTGAGCAATCGCGGCACCCATCTTGCGGATAGCTTTGTCATGTCCAAATGTTGATGCAAAATATTATGTACCCGTTCATTCGAGATGCCCACAGCACTAGCAATCTTACGCACCTTCACTCTTCTGTCATCCATCACCATATCATGGATTTTATCAATGATTTCTGGAGTAGTAACCTCAACAGGGCGTCCAGAACGTTCAGCGTCACTTGTGCCCATATGGCCACTCCGAAAATTTTGAAACCACTTATAAACTGTTCTAATCGAAGGTGCAGAGTCACCATAATGTTTATCAAGCTTCTCTTTAGTCTCCTGAGGCGTTTTGCCTTTCATAAAGTAGTGTTTAATCAACACACGAAATTCTTTTTCGTCCATTTTTTGAAAATCACTCGACTTCCTCGATTCAAACGAATGCCAAACACAAAGAAATAGACGATCTGGCTGAAACTTGGTGTGTGTTCTTCCAAGAGATGCTACTAACTAAACATAACCTCGATACGCGCCAGTAGTGCTATCTCTCTGACTTTGCACGGACTTTTCAAACGACCCTCGTATTCACTTAATCTCATAGAATTGTTCATCAGTTTGGTGTAGAGAATTCTAATCCCTCTCCTATCGCTTCAATTGAAGACTGTACAGAATTAAAGAAAAATTATGTGCTGTGGATAAAGTCAACGGTCCGTTAAAATTGCTCGACCGTTTGTTTAACAAGTATGTGGACAACACTGCAAAAAGGTTTTAGATTAACTAATCTTAGACCAGTGTTTAAATTTTAAGGAGTTAATTGCCAAAGAGGTGATCTAATAAAGGTGGGATTTGGGCTGCCAAATGTCCAATTGGGCTTCAGATGTCAGGTGACTAAAAATAAATGTACTTGATGATCTTAACTAGGACTTCAACCTTTTATGTGATCCGTCTATAGTTCAAATGTTACGATTTAAAGACAAAACCCGCTTCCAAAAAATTTTCATTGTTTTAACTAGTTAAGCGCGGAGTTTAGTTTTTTTTAAAAAAAAACCCACAGTGTGCGGAATTAAAATCAGACAATGACGTGTGTACACGTCGAACGCAGGGCAAAAACAACCAAAAGTTTACAACGTTGTAATAGTCACTGCAAACACTTTTTCTGCAATCTCTCGGGCTTGTTCAGGTCTTTCAAAATTTAAATGTCAAAAATTTGGAAATGGAAATGAAAATCATCTCGTGGTTTTTCCTTTGAATTTTCATCAACTGTAAAAGTTATCCTGATGAGACTTTTCTACGGATGAATTATTTTATTTTAGTAATATGCTTTTTAGTAATGGGAATGTTCAAGTAACTAGTTTTTACATCTCTATAAATGCCTCAGTTCAAATTAAAGTGTAGTAGTAGTAGTAGTCTTAATTAAATTATAATAACATAAATATTACAAATTTAGCATATTTACATACAATAAACTAGACAATCACCATGGTCATAGACCGTCGGTGGAGCCGTTTTAATAAATGTTGCAGAATTATTAATTAAATAAACAAAATCACTGTGATTGGATTATATACAATTAAAAAACAGAACTAAATATGAAAAATCAAAACGGAAAAGAAGAAAGAAAGAACAAAAACTCTTCTGTGAACTAATAAATAAATAAAATAAAATAAATATACTAAAATAATAGAAAAAGTTATCAAATAAATCTTAAACCGAAATACAGTGACATAAACTGAATTTAAAAACTTATTAATTTCTTATTTACCATTTACCATGTCTATTTTACATTTATGTAACACATATTTTGTTCTTTAAATTTATTTATTTTTAGCTGTTTATAAGTAGTTATATAAATTTTTACAAAAAAGTGTCAATGATGGCCAATCAGTTCCATTCAAAGCATTTATCACATCCATTCCAGATAATTCGGATTTCCCAAAATATTTTAACCTAATTTCACTCAACCTGGGACAGACGGCAAAGAAGTGGTATATTCGGTCGACTATTAACCCTTCACACAAATGGCAGCACTCATCCTCATACTGGTGAAAGGAATAACCATCTATCCGAAGAACACCACCGCGCGCTTTCATAATCCAACTCATCTGGTCCATATTGAGCTTATCACTTAAATAGTGACGGTCTCCCAAGTCAAATATTAATTCCTTATAGACCGGGTATCTAACACAATCACTAATTTTCTTCTTTAGATTATTCCGAAATTCTTCCAGGACACAGGTCTGTATGCTCTGAAAGATGCCACACCATGTATTAATATTTCCCGAACTAATTATTGGGCCTAAATTATACGTGGAAATATTTTTATTTATTTCTTCTGCCCAATAAATGTTTTTCTTTAAAATTTCCATGGCAACCAGTTTGGGAAGTCTGACATCTGACATGTTAAACACTTTAATTAAATACTTATTGTGCAGTTTAAGAGTATGGACAAAAATAGGTGGAGAACCCGTTTCACAATAAATGAAAGGTGACGGAGTGAACACTGGCAGAGTAAACAATTTTTTGATAAAAAACCGAAACAACTTTTCCAACTCATTGCAATAGACTCCTCCCCAGATTTGAGCTCCATAGCAAGCAACAGATCTACTCACGGCATTAAACAATTTAAGTTTTGAAAAATAAGATATTTCAGGGTTCCTAACAAACCTACTCCATAACATGTTAAGGCCTAACTTTGCCTTAGAGACTTTTAAGCCTATATTCTTTTGCATACATAACTTGGTAGTAAGTGTTATTCCTAGATAATTATACTGGTTTACATTATCAATTTCTACACCATTAAAAAACCATTTTTCATTTTTAGATTGCCTACCACCATTCTTAAAAATCATCATCTTGGATTTATCCATATTAACTTTAAGATTCCATAACTGAACATATTTACAAAAAGAGTTTATCATAATTTGCATGGATTGGGGTTCGGAGGAGAGAAGCACCAGATCGTCTGCATAGGCTAATAACTTTATTCTTTTTGATGCGATTAGCACGCCACCACCATCCAGATAATCCTCTAAGTCATTGATATACAATGCGAAGAGGAGCGGACTTAGCAGGCAGCCTTGCTTCACTCCCACGCTCACCTCGAACTCGGCGCTTCTTCCCCCCTTACACCACACACTCGCAACAGTATCCGTCAACAAATTACTCACAGACGTAATCATCTTTGTTGACAAACCCAAATTATGCAACTTATAAATCAAAGAATGGCGATTTACAGTGTCAAAAGCTGCCGTAAGATCCACAAAGAATGCATAGACTTTCTGTTTTTTAATACTTAATTTTAGTTTAATTACATTACATAGAGTAAAAATATTGTCTATGGTGGAGTATCCCTGCCTGAAGCCAGCCTGAAACTCTTGAAGAATGCCTGTATTAGCCCACTCTGTCATTCTGTGCAACAGTAACCCTGTATATAACTTCCCAATAACATTATTAAAAGATATGCCACGATAATTAGAGACAGAGTCACGGTTACCTTTCTTTAGTAACGGAAAAATTAAAGATTTCTTAAAATTTGTAGGAGCACATCCAGATTCAAAAATATTATTAAAAGCAGAAAGTACTCTGCTCAAGAATTTGGAGCCGGCATTTTTAAAAAATTCGTAGGGAACACCGTCCATGCCAGGTGCTTTGTTGTTCTTAGCCTTGAATAGAACATTTTCTATTTCAAACAAAGTAAACGGCTCATCCATTTCCAAAATTTTGTTAAAGGGCATAGCATATTGAATATTACAGGAAACTGCAGAGCAATTATATAAATTCCGAAAATAATCTAACCAATCTGAAGTAGTTATATCAATACTAGACTGAGACAAATCGGACCCTTTTAAAAATCTCACCCCCTTCCAAAATTCACTACTATTTTTGCTGGTATTGATCTGATTTAACACATTATTGAAATATTGCTTCTTTTTTAACAAACATAAACTTTTATATTGATTATTGCTTTGCAAGTACAACACCCTATCAACAGTCAGATTGGACTTCCTAAATATTTCAAGAAGTTTGAAAGAAAGTGCTCGAGCTCTGAGACAGTCTTTATCGAACCACCTTTCCCTGAATTCGAAATTACGCCTAGGATGTGGATTGTAGCAGGCTGCCGATTTAATCAAATTTAACAGGAAATCAATTTCACCATCAATACTCTCATTTAGAGAAACTATTGAATTTAAATATAAATCTAATTTACTTCGGTAAGTTTTTTGGGCATCTTCTGACCATTTCAGTCTGGGCAAGAGGAACGTATTAACTTTTATTTCAGGGACCTTAATGAACAAAGAGAGGACGATGGGCATATGCTCAGAAAAATTCTGGGAGTCAATTTTAAAGTTTTCTGTATAAGGCAAAAGATCTAGATCAATGCAACAGCAGTCTATTACCGACGAGCCTCTATTACTTACAAAAGTTAACTCCCCTTCTGCATCACCTTTCAGTCGGCCATTTAGTATTGCTAAATTAAAATCATCCAACAAGTCCAGAAATTTTTTACCGTTCCCATTAATACATTTATCTTTAGAATTCCGAATTAAATTTCCTGACAGTAATTGCGAATGAAAACATTTTTTTGAAATTTTTTGGAGTTTACCAGTTCTACAATTAAAGTCGCCCATTAGACAAAACTTTAAACTATTATTTTCGTACAGTAATTGGGACAAACTCTTAAAATCTGACTCCCATGAGTTACAATTCAAGTAAATCGGAACGACATACACAAGATCATTATTTAACTGGACACTTATCACATCACTTTCCGATAGCTGGGCAAATTTCACTACATTTGAAAACTTTTTATCGATTTTGATGCCACATAATAAACCGCCAGATGCTCGACCGAGCTTGGCTCTTCTGATTGCTGGAACCCAAGTTACATAGAATTCCGGAAACAAGTTACCATAGATTCCAATATCACACTTTTCTACATGCGTTTCAGATAATAGAAATATATCATATTTATTTATATAGTTAATGAAGCCAGGTAAAGTTAAAACCTTTTTCAAGCCAGATATGTTATATGCCAAAATATCTATTTTTTCTTTTGTCTCCAACAATTGCTATTTCCCACTCTGGGGAGTATCCAGCTTCACCACACTAGATTGATCATCACAAGTGAGCTCAGAAACTGAGTGAGAACGAGATCTACGAGTAAATTCAAACTTCTGCAAAGCAGCTCTAGTTTCCAATTTGTTTTTCTTCTTCTGTAGAATAACTTCTCTGCTTGAATTTTCTTGTAATTTAGATTGAGATGGCGGAGAATCCGACAATTGCCTTTTTCTTATCTGCGATTGTCCAGATTCCTTAATGATAAGCCTATCATTCTTCATTATCGCAAACTTTCCACCTTTGCGTGCCTCAACAAGTTGTGGCCGCAAACTTTTGCGAAGTTCTAATAGCTCTTTTGGATAATCATTAGCAACAAACAATTTGGATCCTTTAAGTTTAGATAGATTTTCCATAATTGCCAATTTGATTCTGAAGCTGATGAGGCCTATTAATATCGGACGATTCTTTTCTCCTCTTCTCCCCAATCTTCTAACAAAATCAATATCTGTTTTACTAATATTGAGCTGTAATCTTTCAGCAAACAAATTGCAAACATACGTTTCCAATTCCCAATAGTCTGAGAATTCTTGCTCGACACCGAATAATACAATATTTCTTTTCCTTATTTCTCGATCAAAATGATTAATTTTTGTTTCAAATATTTTTACTTTATCATCTATTACGCTAAAGTGCTTTTTTATTTCTTGTACTATGCTAGACCTGATCTGTTCCATATCCTGTTGCAAATCTAAACGTAATTTTCTCAGTTGCTCGACAATTTCGGAATTCATTATAACTTTCTCAAATTTCCACCTGTATAAATTACTTTTTCTTAGTAAACAACAGAATAAGCGAGCTATTGAACTAAAACCCAGAGATTTTTCCAAATGTATATTAATAAAAAATTTAACAAAAACGAAGACAGAGAGATGATTTGCGTGTCCAAATAGGCAAAAATAAATTAATGAATAAATATAAGCCAAATAAATCACGGAAGTTTCAATTCAAAAGCAATAATGCTAATATTTATAAATACCAAAGTCCAAGAAGTAAGGCAGGCAGTCAATGGAGTTTGTACGTGTGTGTAAATATATCCCCACTTATCCACTTCCACAATCCAAAACTCATATAACTGACTAAGAAATTCAATAATTGACTTAGCTTTTACATTAATTTCCAGAAAAACTGTTCGATAAATTTTCCTAAAACTTGACCAAACTATCGACCACCGAAAGCACTAACTTCAGACAAAAAATTGTATCACAAAACAATGTAGAACTATACTTTTTTATAAAATTATTAGAGAGCGATTTTATACATGTTCTCTCAACGAAAGTTACAGCACGACTCCAAATTAAAGTGTTTTTACTAAATCTCAAGCAAAAGTAGCGTGTGAGTCACTCGATTAAAAGTAGAAGCCCAAATTATTTGTACCAAACTGGATAAAAAACCAAAATCGGTCAGGAAAAACGAAGCATAGTGAACTATGACACGCAACTATCTTAAATCATAGCAAAAGTTTCAAGATGTTAGGTAGAATACCACGAATTGTGTAAAACCCAGAAGTTGAGATAAGAGTATAAAACAACGTGCTATTGAACTGAAAAGAACTACGGGCGTTTTATTACGTTTATATACCAATGTAAGCTATCCCCTCGATGGTGGCCTCCGCAGTGTCGAAGAAGTCTAGGTTATCCATCGGTTAGAACCACTCTGCCTAAACCAAAAACTCCGGCACCTGGAACCATTCTCTCTCCCAAACTGCAGTCAGAATTACTTCTGTAAGTAGGGTATAAACTTCTTATTTATATTGATTTCTTCTCCAAGTGAAAGGATGTAAGTGGTTCGGTTTTTACCGTTATTTTGTTATCGCAAGGTATGGTCGACTATCAAGTATCCCTATTATAAATAACCTTTTTAAAGGTGTTATATTTTGAAGATGCTACTATATCAGCTCGATGAATGACGTCCATGGTCGAGGAGCATGTTAATCGGACAATTGCCTAGCATATGAACTCAAACCTAGCGGTCCAAACATTCAGCCATTTGATCATCAGCCCAAAGAACACCACCGAGAAGCCAAGAAAAGTAGAAGAGACCCTCGGTTTTATACCACGGCTAATGGAAAAATTAATATTGTAACGAAGTTGACCTGGGCGGAGAAGAAAGGCCTAGATTGTTCTAGAGGTTAAGCGACTAAAGCCGGTAACAGGCCACCACTGTGTAGACAAAAGGGGCGGTATCTACTTGTGGCAGAAAAGAAAGGCCTAGATTGTTCTAGGGGTTAAGCGACTAAAGCCGGTAACAGGCCACCACTGTGTAGACAAAAGGGCCGGTCTATACCTGAACTAGAAAGGAAAGGGCTAGATTGTTCAAGGAGTTAGTGACCTGTGCAAAAGCCAGCTAAGAGAAAGGCCTCAGTTGGGGTGGTGGCATATGTGTTTCCCAGCCAGTGATTGACAGGTAGGAGCGAGAAAGAGAGTAGGAGGAAGGCGGCCCCAGCTGAGGTGGTGGCAGTATGTTTTCTCCAGCCAATGAACGTCAGGAGGGCGTGGAAACTTATGCTCAGAGAGTTGGAGGAGGGCAGTCCCAGTTGGAGGGAGGCACGCAGTTAAAAGGAGGCCGACATAGCTGGAGAAGTCAGTTTCAATCAAGTTTTTAATCAGTTTTAAGGAGTTTTTAGAGCAGTTAGTTATTGAGTTTAGAGAGTTTTAGTCAAGTTCTGAGTTAGTGTTGAGAGAGTCAGTGTTGCGGAGTGCTTCAAAGTTAGCTAGTCAGGCAATTAGTCAGTTGATGAGTAGAGCTGTTTTAGTGCAGCTGCGACTAGTGCAATTCGGTGCAGTGCGGACCAGTGGTCAGTCGGGGAACAGTTTTGTGGCGTTACGAAGTGAGTAAGTAACAGTAAACTGTTGTGACTGTTGTAAATGGTGACTGTAATGAATAGCGTTAGTTGCTAGTAAATGTTAATGTTAGTTAGTGTGAATAAATCAGGTTATTACTTACAACTTTAGCGAGTTTTATTATTTAATCAAACCCATATTATTTAATAACTAGTGGCAGGCATTAGTTGTGTAAGTAAAGTTTTTTTTAGTTTTTTCAAGGATTTAATTTTTTAAAGTTAAGGCGCACCAACATCTGAGGTTATTGTGCGCCCGGAGCTTTTTTCAGAGCACTCCCGGCCACGGAGAGTGCACTCTTGTTACAGACAACACGGTTTTTTTTTTACCGGGCAGTGAGCTGTAAGAAGCTCCTAGAAAAAGAAAATTTTAGAGTCAGCTGCTCGATTCGAACCCGGGATCTCCGTGTGGGATCCAAGATACGCTAACTACTCAGCTCATCCCTTGCCCACCACGTACAATATTAATGTCGACTATTTTTTAATATAAATTCTGTAAGTTTCAAAAAAATTTAACTAACACTAGAATTTTACTTTGTTCTCTGTTTTAAAAGAATATTTCTAAAACGAAGAGTCGTAGAAACTTGGTATCCCGTTTCAGTGCTATTGTCGCTTTAGGACTAAGGTATCGGCCGAAGCGGTCTGTTAAACGGATTTACGAAAAAATTGAGGCGATATTTTTTTTCAAGATTTTTCGCAAAGTGCTCCAACGATTTAACTTTAAATTTGTATTATTCACTTATTAATGGTAACCGATTGTTACAATATTTTAATGGACGATTAACTGGTTATCAGGGTGCATTGCCCCAATTTTTAAAAATAAAAAAATAATGTCGGCATAGTGTACTCCTTACATCATCTACAAAAGAAGTGTGACCAGGATAATTGAATTTTATATTGCTTCGAAGAAAAAAAAATGAAGAAATTTAATGCAGCAGAATATAAAAACATCTTAAGCATTGCTCATTGTGCGAAACCAGGAATGGTTTCTCAAATAATTGTGCCAATCCATTATTATCAACAATTAATTATAAATAAACATTGAAAAAAGAATAACCGCACTATCAGTTCACCCAACTTAAACGCACTTAGTCCAGACACAAAGTAATGAAGAAACAGTTGGCAATGATGAATTATGGGTCTTTTTTTTTTTTTAAAAAAAAGCCTCCAAATTGTTTAGTTCGTAGGAAAGTCACCAGATGTCACAATCAATCGCCTGCATTAAGCAGCTGACTTGAGAGTAACGTTACCCTACTTGTGCTTCACAAAACGCATGCATTCTGCCAGTTTTCTCTATCTCGGTTAAGTTTCTTTAAGTCTCTTATCCGATATTCTTGAGTATCATTGGCCTGTGCTTTAGCCTTTAAATGGACTCTGGATTTCAGTCCAATAAAGTTCTAATCGATGGATAACAACTGTATTTTCAAACTGCGAAATGAGATTCACTAAAGTTGTTATAGTAAGTTAATAATAATAATAATTTATTTGTGTAAACATAAGTTTTTACAAATAGAGTAAGATCAGTACAGACTATATTATACAAACTGATAATGCGTACATAGAGACAAAATAAGAAAGTAAGATAAAAATCAACTTTGATTACAAATAAAAACAAAATCAAGACTTTAATTACACAATTTTAAGAACAAAAACAAAAAAAAACATTATCTTGGAAACAAAAACAAATAGATCAGATAATTCTAGGTAATAAAAAGAAAAAAGAAATTATAAAATAAACAAAAAGGAATACATAGAATGAATCTAATTAAACAGATCATGGAAAAACATATTAATTAGTTTATAAGATCCCTTAGGGACATGGCGTGCAAAAAATATTTATATATATTATTAATTTTATGAATGAGATGGAGATCGCTAAATAGTGAGCTGAGGGAGCATTCATAGTCGCGTAAATATATAGATCTTAAATGGTTTAAGGCTGGGCAAGTGAATAAAATATGGTACAACGATTCTGGCGCTCTGCTACATAAAATACATATATCACTGGCCATAATCGAATAGTACCTACCTGCGATAGAGAACCTTAATAAGTTATCCGAAGACAAGCGAATTTGGCAAATACATTTAATTTTTTTAAAATTAGATCTAAGTCGGAGATAACTCTCTGACTCTCCAAGCAAACTCACAGTCCTGTACATTGTATTGTACTGAGAATTAAGGGCACGATTAATATCCAGTGAGTTACAATGATTTCTCATTCTCAGCACCAAGTCAGAAAGATTAAGCTGAACGGTGCACAAATCTTGCTGCAACCATAAGTTATCAGCACCAACCATTATTAACAGTGATCTCAATTGTGAGGCCCAATTATAATCCTTTGATCCCCCTTCCATTCTAACCGCATTCAAAAAACAAATCCTAGGCAATCTAGAATCAGGCATTTTGAGTAACTTTACCCACCACTTAAGCATTGCCCTAAACAGCAATACTCTCAACCATTCGCATCCAGTTTCCAATCGAACCAAATAATGAGGCGTGTTAGCAGGCAAAGACAACATGCTCTTCAAGAAACGCGTTTGACATGGTTCAACCCGTTAATTATAAAGGCAACCCCAAAGCTCGGCACTGTACAGGAATGTTGCTCTTACAATTGCTCTGTACATAGTCATCATGGTGTCCCAACTATCTGCACGAGATCGCAACAAAATAGTACGGCACCCTGTTGGTTGCAATGCTTGCTTTTCTTTCAAAATGGGATAATGCATGCAAAAACTTCCCTGATGAACTAAATTTGACGCCCAAATAAATGTAATTGTTTGTAATCTCTATTGACATATTTCCGTAAAACAACGTGACGGGAAAGGTGTTTTGGGATTATAGTAAGTTAAATTTCGCCCAAAATTAATTTAAAAAAACGCAAAAGATAATTTAGAATGCTCTTGTCTTATATTCATCACGAGTACGCTCCTGGTTTTGGGGTACGATAGGTGTAACGTGAAAGCCTACTTCCCAAATTTTACGCAGTTGTAGAAAGTGTAGAAATACTACAAATGCTACAACAGTACTTACTTGCTAAAGTAATTGGTTACAGTCACAGTCGGAACGTAGGTAACTAAATACTGAGTGAAATTCCGCTCTAGTAATATTTGGACAAGAGGAAAACATTCGATTTGAGAAACATATGATTCTTAATAAGTATCCTTATAAATATCAGCTGCATCTAATCCTTTGCAATTGATTAAGCAATTGCTTGAGGTAACCACGATTAATTTCTGTTCTCTTTTTGAGATCAACTGCAACACTAAACTTGGCAACAAATTTCTAACACATTTACCTCTCTATCTTTATTAGTTTTATCGAGATGGTTAAAATAGGTGTTTTATTACCCGCAATGAATATCTCCGTAACTTGGGTGTTGGTTTGTTTGTAAGTTTTTTTTGTAGTATTTATTTAAGAAATTCTTCGTAGAGGTAATATGTAAATAAAAATAACCAATAATACTGTTGGTATTTCCGGTGGAAGGATGTTGAACCTTTTTTGCAGTATTGCCAACATGGTATTTGCTATCCATTATATTAAGTTTCAATTTAATGTAATATTCGTTTTTTAATCAATCTGCAACATTTGCAGACTCCTTAGAAACGGAGGGAGAGAGATAGCTTAGAAGAGGGTCGTCTCTGAAGCCGATGTTAAGTTGTTTTTTTTTTTTAACTCAGTGACTATGAATAGTCTTTGTCCTTGAAGCCTTTATTTCAGAAATATGCGACATTCAAATGCTTATTACTTCAAAGTTAACATCTAAATCTGTCGGTTTGCTTCAGCCCTCTCTGCAATTGCGCTGGTTCTCCACTTAAGATTATTTTTTAAGAGACATAAGTTTACTAAATCTAGCATCGGAAATCTTCGGAAAGATTATCTTCCACTCAGTAAATTAGTTTGGCAGTGTTTTTTAGTCAGTGCTCAATAAAAACAGAACTAAAAATATATCGTTGAGTGTTGACGGCAGTGTCACGTTTCTCCTTATATAGAACATAAATGTGTTGAAAGTGTCAGGGGCTTTGTATATCTCTTGATGAATAGTAATGCTGAGGATATTTTTTTCAAGGAGATAAAAAGAAGAGAATATCAATGGTATAAACACATTCCTTACAACCTCACGAAGCGATGTAAGCTAATCCAGCAGGAAATAGGAGAAACATTGAATAAAATCTTGATCTGACCAGTTTCTAGCTTATTATTCGAAGGAGTTCTGGGTTGCTAGCCGTTGTGGAAAGATAAGTTTTAAGTAGTATATGCGAAAACGTTGGAATAAAATGGCTGTTGGAATATTCTGCATAACCGGGAGTTAAACGAAAAGAATAAAGATACAGCGAAATTTATCCAGCTAAAAAGAACATGATAGGCGGGCCATATCTATAAAATGGTAGAGGAAATAATGCAAGCTTTATAGCAAAAGCAAGAGCAGGTCTAAGACTTGGATCAGATCATCAAGGAAGCGTCGAAGCTGCCATAGGTGGCGGTTGATGGCCAAGCTTCTGTTATAACTTAAAATTTAATAGATAATTTATTAGAATCTACAACTTTCATCACTTGTTTTAGTTACGATGGGCAATAAAATTAATACCTAATTCACAAATTATAAATTATAATAATTCTGATGGGAAGGTATTAAATGAGCGTTTTGCGTATTCTTGATTCCAGCGTTGGTTCGAATCTAACAGCCTGCCCTTAAGATTTTCTCTTTCTAGGAGCATCTTACAGCTCTCTGTCCAGTGATGGAAAGTGTTCTCTGTTCTCTGTAACAAGAGAACACTATCCGGAGGTCGGCTGTGCACTGATATAATCTCCGGGGCGCCAATAACCTCAGATGTTGACGCGCCTTAAATGAAAATAATAATTCTGAACTAAAACTATTTTTTTCTTTTTTGGATTTGTCACTTAAATTAAAAATGTACGGGGCAGTTCCCTACAGGAACCTTCTCTCAGCATGCTTTTGGCCTGAGTTTCAAGTGGAATCTAGAGTTATTGTTTGTCATGAATGGAATTTTGTTGCTTTGACACAATACTTACATGTTGTATTTCTTATTTTTATATATATATTTTAAATTGGAAATAAATTAAACAGTTGTTTTGTTTACTGTTCCATTAGCCACCGGCATTTCTGTTGGGGAAAGGTTTTTATGCAAATTTTTCTCAAATGGCAAAGTTTATGCGATTTAATTCCAAGTTTTGAAATGATAAGTATTTGTTTTTTGAAGGGTAGTTTTATTTCAAGATTTTCAAATTAAATAGGAAATCTTTAAAGTATTTTTACAAAATTACTGTGTATTTTCTCTTAAAAGAAACAATTACCGTTTGTAGAAACTGATGTAGTTACCTCCTGGTAGTAACCTAGTTTACCTTTACAAAAAGTATCTCAGGAAGAGCTCTGACACCTTATCGATTGATAATTAATAATTGAGGAGTAGTTCAATAAAGAAAAGAAAAGTAATACGTCTTACCAAAGCGATAATTCACTTAATTAATTTATGTTTTTCCAACGCAGAAATTTAATGAGAATTTATATCTATCTGTATGTAAAATTATTTATTTTTTAATGAATCTGGTTTATGCATTTTCTATCAAGATAATTATTTAGATTAAATTATCAATTATTCTGTAATTAATATTTCTTGTTAACATTTCTTATATTATTATTCTTCACGTTTTTGTTTAGAAAATTATTTATTATTTCTTATAAAACTTGTGCTATAGTTGTACCGACAACATGGACTTTAGTCTAAAAGAGTTTCAAGTGGAATCTAGAGTTGTTTGTGAACCTTTTTGTAAATAAAAATTCTTCGAGGAGCAACATAAACAAAAGAGTTCTCTCAACTTGGTTGCACCCTCTTTCAATAAATCTATTTATAGAGAGAGAGGCATGTGAACATTAATGGATAACCGCTCAAATGGCTTCAAGTGGATTCAACGATTATGGATTTACTGAACTTTATTCTCATCTCGGTTTCTGTTTGTTTAGATAAATTTAAAATTTTTATATTTATACAAACAAATGGTGAATTGTTTTTATGGACCTTTATTTCCAGCTTCTTACAAAACTTAAAAAGGGAAAAAGCCACGTTTTCGAGAGAAGTTGAAATATGATATTTGGTTTACGTATATATGCTACCATGGGATCCGACTGTAAGCAATTTAACAAAATCAGCTTTCAAGAAATGCAATTTTACAAGATAACGATTTTTCAATTTTTTGGTTTAACTCAAAAACGGCTGTAACGGATTTCCTTGAAAAAATAGATCCACAAGAAGTGTTATTTCATCCAATAGATATTCTAGCGTTTTATTATTATTATTATTTTAACACAGGTCAACATCTAAGTTCATAAGGATCATAGTTTTCAGTGCCCTGCTGGCCTACGAATTGTGTCCTTCAGATACGGACAATAGTGTCCATTATGGACAGAGAGCCTGTAGAAGCTCCTAGGAAGAGAAAATCTAATATCATGCGGCTGGATTTGAACTCTGAATCTAACTTTTAGTATTTTTTGTCTTTCGCTTATAAGGGAAGTTCTGCTCTCGAGCCCATTTTTTTGAAACTGTTTCGATTATCTTAGAACTTTTATCTATAGTTTGTCTAGATAATGGAGATCTTGTACTTATGATTTTAACATTTTTCCAAGTAACGTTTTTTAAGCGAAGTTTTTTGGAAAAGAACTGAAGTTAAGCTCATCTTGTAATGGACATTTTAGTACTTTGTAGTTCTAGAATTTATATTATAAATTTTTGCAATTCCGTGTTAGAAAAATGTCATTTAACGTCAAGTGCGACTTAATTAGGGAACGGCTTTTTTCTTTTTTAGTTTTCTGTACTTTGTAGCAGTCGTCAGAGCATTTCTTTGAACATGGACAGAATTCTTATCTCATAGGACTATCTTGTTGGTTCACTTCTGCTTGTTTTTTTAAAAAAAATTAATTAAAATACTTTTCAAAAAGGGGCTCTAGAGGAGCAGTATTATCGTTTTCGTTTTCAATATCATTTCAGTATGTTGAACATGTAAAACAAAGTCATTATTATTGTAAAGACCATAAAAAGCATTAGGGATCTGAGCTTCAAGTTCTCCTATCAACTCCTCTCCGAAACAAAGATAGTTCTGCCGGTCACAATGCACTAGATCTCAATATCCACTGTCGCTGACTTTTAACTGTGCTAGATCCTCTCTTAATAACTGGTGACAGTAACGAATACCCTATGCCTGGCTGTAGCCTGGATACTGTCCCTGCCAAAGGTCTTAAGGTGACAAGCCATACAAGCCTGACATTCATATCGCTAACCCCAGAATTTTTAAAATTGCTTCTCTACGAGGGTCGTTTGAAAAGTCCGTGCAAAAATAAAAACTACTTAATTTTTTGGGGTAAACCTTTTTTATTTTTCAACATATTCTCCTTTTAGGCTTATACACTTCGTCCAACGCTGCTCTAGTTTGTTGATCCCTTCCGAATAATAGGATTTGTCCAAGTCTGAAAAATAGCCATTCGTTTCTGCAATCACCTCCTCGTTTGAATAAAATCTTTTTCCCGCCAGCCATTTCTTCATATTGGGGAACAAATAGTAGTCCGAGAGAGCCAAGTCTGGAGAATAGGGGGGATGTGAAACGAGTTGGAACCCTATTTCCATTGATTTTGCGACCACAACTGCTGAGGTGTGAGCTGGTGCGTTGTCGTGATGGAAAAGGACTTTTTTGTGGGCCAATCGTGGGCGTTTTTCTTGCAGCTCGGTTTTCAAACGGTCCAATAACGATGAATAATATGCACCTGTAATAGTTTTACCCTTTTCCAGATAGTCGATGAGGATTATTCCTTGCGAATCCCAAAAGACAGTCGCCATAATCTTTCCGGCCGAAGGAACGGTCTTCGCCTTTTTTGGCGCAGATTCCCCCTTGGTAACCCATTGTTTAGATTGTTCTCTGGTCTCAGGAGTGTAGTGATGTATCCATGTTTCATCCACAGTGACGAAACGACGCTTAAAGTCTGCGGATTCTTCTGGAACAGCTGCAAACCGTCCTTGCAACACTTCACACGATTTCGTTTTTGGTCAAGCGTGAGCAATCGCGGCACCCATCTTGCGGATAGCTTTGTCATGTCCAAATGTTGATGCAAAATATTATGTACCCGTTCATTCGAGATGCCCACAGCGCTAGCAATCTCACGCACCTTCACTCTTCTGTCATCCATCACCATATCATGGATTTTATCAATGATTTCTGGAGTAGTAACCTCAACAGGGCGTCCAGAACGTTCAGCGTCACTTGTGCCCATATGGCCACTCCGAAAATTTTGAAACCACTTATAAACTGTTCTAATCGAAGGTGCAGAGTCACCATAATGTTTATCAAGCTTCTCTTTAGTCTCCTGAGGCGTTTTGCCTTTCATAAAGTAGTGTTTAATCAACACACGAAATTCTTTTTCGTCCATTTTTTGAAAATCACTCGACTTCCTCGATTCAAACGAATGCCAAACACAAAGAAATAGACCGATCTGGCTGAAACTTGGTGTGTGTTCTTCCAAGAGATGCTACTAACTAAACATAACCTCGATACGCGCCAGTGGTGCTATCTCTCTGACTTTGCACGGGCTTTTCAAACGACCCTCGTAGGTACAGAAAATTCCTTGTACTCTTATAGTGCTCTAATTCCTTCTCTAAATATCAGCTTGACGGCAGCCTCTCACCTACATCCAAAGCCTCTGTAATTCCCTTGGCTTCCACTTTTGATAATCCCGTTGCTATACCGCTTCGAGATTACTAAAGTAAGGTTCGGGTCTACGAAATTATGTACTAGACTCTTCCTTTTTTTTAAATTTTTTAATATATTTATTTTGCAACTGTATCCAATACAACAAGCAAAAGAGGTGAGAGATAAGGATAGCGCAAATACAGATGCACGTGTACAGGGTGTCCCAAGCTATATGGATAACGACTTTTTCTCGGAAACTAAGATAGCTAGAAAAAAAAACTAAAAAATACGTGTTCCCTTAGTTTTTTGTTAGAAATCCAAATTTAATTGGTTAATTTCTTTCGGTGCTTCCAGAAGCGAGATACAGGCACCAACTTCATTTTTTCAAATGGAGAGGTGTGATTTTTATTTCAGAAATAGATTCTTCTATTTTTTTTTAAGAAAAATTTACTCGAACGGTTTTTTCCGGGAGCGATATTTTACAAGTTATGAATGAAAACATGATTCTTATAAGAAATTTCAAAATGATAATGTTATAACGGTTTTTTGATTGAATAATAAGAAAAGTACCATTTTATTATAAATTTTACTCCTCATTAATATTACAGATCATGCTCCTCCACCATTAGAGATGCATAGACATGCTCTTTCTTGCCAATTGTCCCTTAATGCCAAAGAAATAGATTCGTATTTAACCGACTTACAGGCATCTATTATTCTCTGCTTTAGTTCATCTACAGATGCAATTCCGGCTTGATTCTGATACACCTAGATTTAGAAATGCTTTTAGATAAGCAGAAATAAGGAAAGAAAGAAAAAAGTTATGAATAATCACCTTGTTTTTCAGGTATCCCCAAAGGAAATAGTCCATAGGTGTCAAAGCCGGTGAGAGAGGTGGCCACTGGATCGTGCCCCGTGTCGATATAACACCATCAGGCATGTAAAGAGATATCTTGATAGGCAATTTGATGGGCGTGTTATATCGACACGGGGGGGGGGAGGTGATTCAGTTCATAGGATCAGAGGGTTGTAATGACTGTGTAGATTTGAGTGGAGTTTTGTGTATCGAGATTGGGCTATTTCAGAGACGAGAGGAATATTTAGATCAGAGTCTACAGTATGATTAGTGACGTAGAAGGGAGCGTTAACTATTGTTCTTAGAAGTTTAGACTGTAAGGTTTGAAGTCGGTTGATGTTAGATTTTTTGGCGCTTCCGTAGAGCTGTATTCCGTACGACCAAACTGGAGCAAGTAGGACGGTGTATAGTTCTCTTTTGTAGAGTCTTCCCTGGCTAATACACCATCTCTTGCATTCCTCTCAATCCCCGTACGTCCAGGGGTCCAGAATAGTCAAATCATTCTTCTCTGAGCCAAGTGGCCGATGCTAGCTTATTCAGGTAATACACTGAAAATAACTCAGATATTAGCACTTAAATTAAAACGAGAAGAATTAAAAAGAGTTCAACTACATATTTTTATTGTTAATGATGTATTATTTTTTTAAAGTGTCAAGGCAGAAAGCTTTCAAAGTTAAACTAATCTTAATTTGAAAAATACAAATTTCTAACAAAATTAACTATTTATTGATGAAATTTAATTGATACTATTTGTGGCAAAGTAGACATGGTGAAAGAATTTATGAATGACTGTATAGGCCGTCTGGACGAGGATGGAGGCGGCGGAGGCGGCACGGGCGGTAGCGGTGGAGGCGGAGGTAGCAGCAGGTCCCGCTCCAGCCGTACCAGGGACATGGAGCTTCGCAGACATACCCTGTCCACCGCCGTAGACCACAGGTACACGCCTACGCTGCGCAGTATTGACCTTGAGGTGAGACTCTTTCTACTCTACTTACATTTGTAAGACTTTATTTTCCCGCAAATTTTCTAAAAACACTTGATTTTTATTAATTTTAACCATTAATGTTGTTTGACAGTTTTTAAAACTGAAGATGTTGTAAGATAATGTGGTGTAATGTACAGTTAATCGTTAATGCTATCAGCAGTATAATTTTGCTTTTTCCAAATTTTGGTTTAATAATTATTATTAAACCAAAATTTATTTTGAAATTTCTAATTTTAATTTTTGTAATGTTTTCGGCGGTGGTATCGGGTAGAATCGCAGTAGTAGGTGTTATTTCTGCTTTCTAGCCTTTTCAGAGACTTACCAACAGTGGGCATTGCGGAAATTATTTCTGGAGAATGTTGAATAACTTTTCCGATATGGACGCTATGAGCACAACTATAAGGACTGTGCGAATTGACCGAGGAAATAGTTTTGTTCTGTGGAAATAGTTAGTACTGGGTTCGATTCCCGGTCTTAGGCCTTGGATTTTAATTAAAAGAAATTTACAGTAAAGTATGTTTGCGACGTCCACAACACCTAATTTGGTAGTTGGCCGTTAAGCCCCGCCTGAAAAAATAGGCGATTTCTTTACTTTACATTACTTTACTTAGTTCTGTAAAGTTAGAAGATGAAGATGAAAGAGGAACTCAGGATCTACGGGAAGCTGGGCACAGTTCGAGGAAAACTCTTTTCTATTCATCTTTAGTTGCCCGCATAGAAGAGTAACAACTGCATTTGTGAAAGTCCCAAAAATTGAGCTTCATTTCAGATCAAAAAAAACATCTTGCCCGAATATCTGCCTCCTTCTTCAAGCTCATATAGCACCCAAATTTCTCATCCACCTTCGTTATTTGTTTCAAATTCTCGCCAAAGCTATCAGAGCATTATTTTTTCATCCTTAATCGCCCATAAAGCTCATCCAAAACATGTTCTACTGGTTTTAAATCCGTATTACCTTGCTGCCCAACAACTCGAGACTTGAATTCAAGTGATGTTGCAAATAAAAGTGGCTGATTTTGGTCAAACAATATTTCTCAGAAAAACACTATAGTTTCCTGTAATTGGCTTAAAGCGAATTGGAATTGTTGCAAAATTGTAGCTGAATAAAATAGCATTCCAGCATTTTGGTGCGCAGCTTTCCTATACGGAGTCTTCGTTATTTCATTGTCACCTGCGCAAGTGGTGAGTAGAGAAGAAACGGCATGCAGGAGTTTCTGTCTTAACTCCGAAGGATTGCTCTTCTATGATCCTTAGTGATCAATTTTCCTTTTTGTGGATCTTAAATTCTTTGCTTCTTCCTGCTTTCAACAATGATTCCATGAACAGTACACTAAGTGTTTGAGAATTAGAATTATTCATGAAAATGTGAAGTAAAGGTTTAGTTCTACTGGAAACGTCAAAGCGCATCAAATTCAAACTCCAACTCAACTTAAATACATAGACATTTTAGAGCCGCTTCAGTAAAATAGTATCTTACACATTGATGAAATAATCGACTTAAAAAAGGAAATTGAAGTCATATTTGGAAGAACAACTCTCTCCTTTTATAATAGTATAGATTGATTCCTTACAAAAATCTTTGAAAATAAAATTAGTAGGTATATAATCTTGCGTCAAAGAATTTTAGAAGCAATGGGAGAAAACACAAGAAAATACTTTTCTATCGTGGTAAGTATTTCTTGCTTAAATTCATTTTATTTATATTTATTTGAAATTAAAGAATCAATTGTGAAAGCGAAATATGAACTGTGATAGCCTTAACGTGAAACTGCTGAATAAGATTTACAATTGTTCAAAGCACAAATTGTAATTAATAATGAGCTCGTCTCTAAAGAACACCTAAGGCACCATAAAATCAGAAAGCACAGTGTGGAATGTGAAGTCTTAATGCATTAAGTGCACACTATCATGTAAATTTATTAATAATTTGTGAATTCTTTAAAATTTAATTTTTGGGTAAAGAAATCTATTAATATCCAGTTTCACTCTTTAACGGTAGTAACTAATACCCATAATACCTATTATTAGAAATGGATGAAATGAGTTCTTATTCTTGGTATTCAAGTTTAATAAATACATTAATATCTTCCTAATTTTATTCATTTTGTGTTCAGTAGATTAATTTAGTTAATTTTAACATCTTAACATAGTTAATTAACCTTCCTGCTAACCAATCTATTTACTGTTTCTTGCTTTCCTCTACATAATTGGCTGCATTTGGTATGTTTGCACTTTTAATTATTGGCAACATAAGATGGGAACGAAATCAAACAGGCGGAAGGTGAGCTTTAATCTTATTATATAATTATTTAAATAGAATTAGTTGTTATAGATAATGAAATTTGATCATTTTTATATCATATTGGAAACTATTATTATCGATTATATTTAAATAATTACAAAATAGACTCTTGAAAGTTAGAGGGTATACAAGTTGAGTGGTAATACTTAGTTGAAATTAATGTACACATCACTTGACTTGTGGCAGACCATAACCTCTTATTTCAATTATTTTCATTTACACAGAGCTTTGTAACTTTAAGGCATCTTTTTTCAATTGAACTTGAACCAATTCTAAAATGAAAATCCGACATACTGAATTCAAGAAAAAAAGCATGCATGCTTCATTGATCCATTGTTTTTTTCTTTCTCTCTCCCACTTAATACTTGATAGGCTTCAAAAGTGGTTTTTTGAAAGCTTGGTAGCTTGTTGGTAGCAAGTGAAAGTGGCTACAAAACGAAATCCATTGCCATCTACAAGATTTAATGTAGCACCCTTTTGATGGCTGTGATTATTATGGTATTCTTTGAAAATGATGTACATAAATGAAAAGCTGCAGTTTGCTAACTTTTTTGATTTTTTTTGTATTGTAATATACTTAATGGAGGAAATAAGAGCTTACATTTTTGGAATTCACAAAAAAAAATAATTAAAATAAAAATTAGTAATTTGCGCTAACTTTAGCCAAGGGTAATAAAACAGATTCGAAAATGTTTGGCTTTAAATTATTTCATTTTTGAAAAATTGTAACAAATTTTTTCATCTTTTTTCGAGTTTTAACTAATTTCATTCCGACTGCTTTGCTTAATAATGTTTTATTAAGTTTTGGAAATTGGTAGGTTTTCTATAATATTATTATTTAAATTTGCCTAAAATTGTAGAAAAGCCTCATTTGATAGACAACTTAAAAAAATTCAATGACATTATGTTTTTACTATCTCATTAGAGCTGTTATTTATAAACATTAAATTGATTTTTCCTGCTGAATAAACAAATTAGATCAACTATTGATAAGAAATTGCTGAAGCATCGAGTTTACCAAACGTTGCATTAAAGATATTCTTAAGATTGCCGTTTGCAACGGATTAGTATAAGTTCTTTGCGACTAATTATAACCTGATTTTTTTTAAAGAATATTTTAGCAATTTCTAATAGCTTTGTCCCTCATTTAAGGACTTTTTCGTTCATTTTTCCCAATTTATTCTTTAGTTCTTAAATTCTTTCTTAAGCTAGTTTGATTAATTAATTGTTCTTATCTAATAAGATGCCCTATTGATGAATTGGATTCATTGGGTAGCGCGATGGTACCAAGAAGCCTGAGTTAATTACTAGGTTCAAATCCAGGGAAGCTACCCTCAGATTTTTTCTTCCTAGGAAGTCACTGTCCATTGATGGCCAATGTTCTCTGTAGTGAGAGGACACCAGCTGGAAGCCGTTGGAGCACCGAGAAGGCTCTCAGGCGCCAATGAAGACGCGTTATAAATTAAACAAAATAATATTTAGGATTAAAATAGAGAGGATTCGGTCAAAATAATAAAATCAACTCGCGTCTTTAAGCCAACGTTTCGACAAATTTATTGTCTTCCTTAGGGCGTTGTTATGTGAGTTAGTTGAGTTAACATTACTGATTACTTTACTTAACTGTTAATTTACAGTTTTTCCTGTATCTCAACCAACTCACATGACTCACGCCCTGATGAAGACAGTAAATTTGTCGAAACGTTGGCGTAAAGACAGAGTTGTTTTCTTTTTATTTTGACCGAATCCGATATTAATAGTTAACGAGCACTAAAAGATAATATAAATTCATTAAAAAAAGTAATATTAACAGATAGTGCAACGAAATCGCTTTATTATGTTACGCGATCTCTTAGTACAGTACTGAATACATTTATGTGCAATATGCGATGCTCTTTAAAGAATAAATTGAAAAAACGTATTTGTTTTGTTATCCTGTATTGATAGATTGATTTCACTTGGAAATAGTTGCAATTCTGTGCTAAAGAAAGCGACTGCAATGGATTGCATTGTTATTTATTACCATTTGAACTTTAAAAAAAAATCTTAATGGAATTTCTCAGCAGATGCACAAGCCTGACGTAATATGCACTAGATTAATTTCAGTCTGAGAAATTTCTCCAGGTTCATTTCTTCATTTCTTTTTGTTTTATAATAAGCCTGATCAGAAAGTCACAAAGTAATTTTGAGTAGCTAAGTAGTTTAGATTAATTTGAATATGTAAGTTCACTACGTCGCTCTTTATTCTCTCTGTGCGTTTTACTTCCAAACAAATTTCCTTATTGCATATTCAAAAATATATTTAAATTAAAACGAATTTTAAAAACTACATTATCACTGTCCTCTTTTCAACTTCCGGCCCAATAAAACCTCTTTCAAATCGTATATAAATGGAGTGAACACACATTACTCCGAATAAGATTTATATATACAAAATTTAACCCTTTATTCGTTATTTATTTGAAAGATTTTATTAAAAGTGAATGACTTCATTCATTCGTTAAGAGAACTGCACAAGGAAGATAAGTCATGATTCCTTTTTGTTGATAACAGTCTACTGTATAGTGATACCTTCTTATAAGGCAATCTTCTTTACTAAACGGAGGAGACCAATGGTCACTAAAATCATAACGGTTGATGGAAAGACAACCATAGAGTTCAAAGGTAACTTATTTTTAGGTGTCACCTTGGATAGATAAGCGGGGTTGACTTTCACACATAACCATGATCAATGTTAGTAAGGTAAAGCCCTGTATGTCGAAAATTATTTCCATTCTTGACTTCTCACATCGATTATTGCAACTAAAATGTTATTGTATAGAGGAGTTTGGTTATGCCAGTGCTAACTTGTGCAAAGCCATCCTGGGGTGATAACCAAATATACACAAGTTACCTATAAATTCAAAATAAATTTCTAAAGCAGCTA
The DNA here is from genome assembly GCF_049639745.1 of Rhodnius prolixus. Classification (NCBI taxonomy): domain Eukaryota; kingdom Metazoa; phylum Arthropoda; class Insecta; order Hemiptera; family Reduviidae; genus Rhodnius; species Rhodnius prolixus. The sequence continues at coordinate 24,249,440 of NW_027411592.1, forward strand.
GCAATTGATGTCCTAGGTTCACTCAGATTCAGGGGCGGCTCTAGCTCGTGTAGCGCCCGTGTGCAATGAAACCCTGGCGCCCCCTAGGCCTGACCCCCCCCCCCGCGGCTATAACTATTAACTTTGCCGTCGTAACAAGTAAGTTTTTTCATATTCCAACAAGCTATTTTATAATTAGGTATAGCTTACAGTATGGTATTAGTTACGGCCTTTCTTCTGAGATCTTGACTGGGTGAAAGTCGCAATTATTGTGATAGCTGAAGCTAATCACCTAATCCTTTTATATCAATTAGACCAAAAGAAAAGCCGTTACAAAATATTATTTTGAAAATATGCCACGTGTGTCAATTGCTATTGAAATTTTTAACATTATTGCATTGTAATAAAGCCGAATTCGCAATGATTGTCGGCTTGTTGATCAAACGCGTGCCGGCGGGCGTCGGCACGTGCTTTTGATAGCAATGCCGCCTTACGCGTGTATAAACTTTAATTACGTGAAATAAGGTTGATTTTAAGTTGAACAAAATGGTCGAAAAAGGAGCCACTCGCGTTTGACACCGCCGCACTACCGGCGCCGCGCTGTCTGGCCGCTTCTAAACTTTAAATACGTGAAATAAGGTTTATTTCGAGTTGAAACAAAATGTTCGAAAAAGAAGCCGCCCATAGGGCGCTCGCGTTTGATAACTGCCGCCACCGCGCTGGCTGGCCGTTTCTGTCATATCATTGTTGTACCATGATGGTCCAAGACGATGCTCTTAGCTGTCTCAGGGAGCGCCGCGGCGCCCGTGTGCATTGCACACCCTGCACTATAGGTTAAGCCGCCCCTGGTCAGATTACCTTACTTCATGAGATTTGCAATTATTCTAATGATAGCAAAATACTGTTCAACTTCATTATGACTGATTCATCTAAGATAGATGAAAAATAGTTGCCAGTTTCATTCTTATTTTTATTTATTTTTTCCCCCGACTTAAGGAACACATTCCTCTTTCAGATTGGTACCAAATTGCCTTCTTGCAATCCTCAGTTACTAATTTTTTAGTAACACTTTTACAACTGGATATTTAGGATAATATTCAGCTTTACATAGTTATCGATCCAGCATTTAAAACCATCACTTTATCTTCTCTGACAAAGTTGACGTAGTCCACAGGTCGAAATCTCGACCAACAAAACAAATAAATAAAAGTATAAATCTTAATAAAAGTATGATCTTAACTTATATAGGTCAAAGTGCAAGAAGTTTCTTTGTAAAAATTACTTTAACGTACATAGTTGAATCACTCATGTTATTTTACTGCCAAAAAGTTAAGTTATTATTACCAGAAATAGATTTGCTCTAAAAGGAATCAGATTAAAAATTAAGTACTGCTGCATGTTTTTTTTCTTGAGTTTTAGTGGTCATTTTCTCTACAATTTTAAAATAATTAAATAATTGTAAATAGTGAATTTGAATAAGATAATGAAATTCTAATAACTTATTAGAAATGTAAGAATTAAAAATAAAATTCTTGCATTCCTGATTTTATAGAGAGACTTTTCTAAAATTCTTAAAACAAATTTGTGATGAAATTCTAAAGATTTCTTTTTGTTTTTTTTACAGTCTCCTCAACCTCGAGGTTATCCTCCGCCTAGTATGCTGTTGGACGATGATCCAGGCATAATGTCAGAAGTGGAAACATCTTCAACAGGGTTTAGACGGGGCAATAAGCAGAGATCTTCCTTGCCTGTAGTAAGAACACCTAGTAAAACGCTGGAAAGACCTTTAGGTTTGTAAAACTATTATTGTTCATGTATATGTCCAGAAGAAGGTGTAGTTTGTCCCAATATTTTTTTTCTAAAGGGTATTTACTATGCTTCTCACTCCTTGTCTTCAGCCCACTGTAACTCCGTAAACTCTTAACTCTCTCTTACAAACAGAATAAAATTGAAGATCTTCAAGTTTTTAAAATATTTAAAATATTTCTTCTTCTATTAAACAATTTATTTCCGTAATCCATCTGTGATGAAGTGAAGGCTGTAGTCGCCTAAATTATTTGATCTTGCCGCACCAGACATGCCCTCGATGGACATGATTAGTTAAAACTCGCAAAATATCTTGACCAGTATAACGTCACACATCGATGGAAGGTGTACGTACTCTGGTCTAACATTTTCTTCGCAAAATCTGCCGAAAAATGTCTATAATTTGTCTCAATTAGTGAGGAAGTGTAACAGCTCGACTGTTGGAGATCGAATAGTCTAAATTTTAAACAATTGTACTTTAGACGAAAATGTTGTTGAAATCAAATTCTCTACCGACCAATCAGCTACTGAAGATCATATTATAGAAAAATACAATCCGTTTATAATGGACTTTAGATAATGATATAATATTTATTAAATGTAAAAAATATTCTTCAATCTTTCTTCCTTGGTATTATCAGCCCATGGAGGCCTTAGGCCTCCTCAATTTTTCAACTGAGGTTTTGAAACGAACTGAGGTTTTGTAGGGTAGGATTGTCAACCCTACGTCCAGTCCAACCAACCGATACATTGGAGGAACTTGGATTTATTAAAGGGTTTACTCCCTTAACCGGAGCTATCTCCAAGGGAAAGGTTGCCCTTTGGTGTGTAGTGTATGTGCCTAGGTGGGCTTATTTATGTGTATGTAGTGTAAGTGTATTGTGTCCCTATTGAACAGTGAAGGTGCATGGCGTACAGTGCTAGGAACCCATTGGATTACAATATCCAGAAGCTGCATGCAACAGCGGAATTTTTAAAAAAATTATTATTTATAAAAATATAAAACAAAAAAAAATATTTCTAGGACAAAGTTTTGATTTGTGTGAAGCAAAACGTGAGGTGACAGTTGTTTATGATATTGTAAATTAGACGGCCAGCCTTGAAAAGCGGAATGTCCGTTTATACTGGCAGAATGTAGTGTTTTGATTTTTTCTGTTGATTGTTGGGAAATTGTACTATGATCAGTTCTATTTATAAAGTTTAAAAAAATAAAAAACTTCTACCTGGAAATAGTTAACATTAATGCATATTTTGTTCAATTTTTGTTTTTTTAAAAAACAAAAAATATTTTCGGTAGCAATTAAAAAGAAATAGTGAAAGAAGCAGGCATCAGCATGTTTTCAGGGACCAGTGTGGTTGTTCTAATAATGTTCTTATTATTATATATAATACTTAACATTGTATAATTAATTTACTCCCTTAGAACCATAAGTTTGATTATAAATAGTTTTGGTTACCTTCATAGAGTAACCTTAATAGAGTTTATTAAGCTCTAAAGATGCAGAGGGATCCTGAGAGTCCCGAAACGTCTTAAGTTGGAAAATTAATAGAACTATAAAGACTGAATTGGCTCATTCGATTGTTGACTTTAACTGAGAGTTGAAGGTGGTAAGTCGGTGAAAGCGAGGGAAAGACTGCAAGAATGATATGAACTGTACTGCTACGACGACCTCTTGCAGATCAACACCGCTAACACTGTACCTGGCGTATAATTTTTAAATAACGCTGTTGATACTGTAAAAAAAAAGTGTTCTTTGAACTTTCCTGTATGACAATTTTTTAAGATTTCTAGAGACTGCTTGAAGTAGGACTGTTCAAAAAGTGCCTGTTAAAACCTGACAGGAGTTGAAGAATGCGTGGCTTAACCTCAAAGGTGTTCTTTATGCTGGGATGATGATCCTTGGAAATAATATGAGATAGATTTATAGTTGGTTTGAGAAAGGGACTCTGATCAGTTTATACCATTGAAAAAATTTGCTTCTATATATAGCTTATTATTACTATTATTTATAATATATCTTCAGAGATTAATACATAAGGCTTCTGAATTATACTTCTGCAACGTTCTACAGACTATGACGCAGTATGCAAGTATTTTTTGTATTGAATGTAAACTTCTCTGTAAAACCTAATACCCAATATCTAAAAATGGATAAAAATTAAAATAATAAAATTCCAAGCTTTTCACGATTGTTAAAAACTTAGATATTGACCAAAATTTCATACATTTAAGTACTTAAATATTCTAAATACTGTAATTCTAAAGTTAACCAATTAATTATGGTAACCCCAAATTAATTTAATCATGTTATATTTTTTTTTTAAATATGAAGTTGAGCGAAGTTGCTTACAAACAGACTCACTTTATGAAAAATTGGTCTAAATAAAATAATAAATAACATTTCATATCGAACATTTTTGAGTCTGTTAATAAATAATCAAGAAATAATAGATCTGCATTGCTTTAACTTTCAGACCAAAATAAGGTGATTGTAGTCCCGACTTTCAAGAACCTAGGACCTTTGCTTTTCAGCGTATTGATTCAGTCCCCTTAACACTGGTTATGGGAACTATACCCATCTTTGTCTCAGGTCGGCCTATAAATTTATTTTATCCTCATATACTGGTATTTCCCCTAGAGGTGAAATGTGCGAGGTATCCCATTTGTCTTCAGAACCGGTGGAATTGCTTAGGAAATTGGTACTGATAATCATACTCTGTTTCACTGCATCATAAATAAAATATTGCAATATATATTTTTATAATATAATATTTTAACATACAGAAAACTGCAAAGGTACGAATTAATGCTTTTCTTCTTTTTTTCTAGTTTGTGTTAAAACAAGGCCTAATGTTTAACATTGCAAATATCTGCCTGCATATGCATAAGCCTGGAGAATGCAGAGAGTTTCCGAAATATTTATTGACCCGAACATGTTAGGAACTCTCTATTTTTCTTATGAACTGAAATATTTGGTAAATAAATGTGATTAAATTACTCGTTTTGGTGGTACATATACTAAAATTGAAACCATACCGAAAAGATTAGCGTGGCCCCTAATTAACCACTAGCGTGGTTTGTGATTTCAAAATATTTGCATTTAAATTAAAGTATCTTTGCAAACTCGTCGTACGATTTGAAGAACAATTTTGGTACGACAAAAGTGACTTAAAATCAAAAGTTTCTTTTTGAAATACCTAAACTTTCTTTTATTTGATTAAATTTATTATTTATTGTCACCAGAATAACATAAGACATTGTAAGGTTTTAAAGTCAAGTGGCTGTTGTGAGCTGCAGCATAACAATTTTAGTATCGTTCTTAAAAGTTCTTTTTTTTTAACAATGGTATTTATGTATACATAAATATTGTCGCAGTAAGTGTGGCTTACCACTATCTCTAAAGTGTTATTCTGCGGCAATGCGTGTTCTTTCGAACACCATCTCCGTTTGATTCCCTCCTGGACTTGTCGAGAGAAGTCTTTGTCCAAATTCACCGTAGAAGAAACCTACCTTATTCCAGATGCTCATATTTTCTGTTATCCTTCATGTTATCACTTATTGGTTATTGTCTCTCTCTTCTCCGCAGCAAGAGGTGCATCATTTATTGTACATATTCTGTGATAAACTAGGCGCAATTCTTCTTAATTTTTAGTGAAAAAAAGTGCTTTCTATGACAATCAGAAATGTTTTAAAAGTATCTGGTTGCAAAATAAGGGTTTGAATTAAAATCATTTATTTTTCTTAATTTTTAGACGTTTTAAAAAAAATATTTAAATGAGTTAATGAAGGACCACTGCTGCCTTTGTTATTCTTATGCTCATAACTCCATATTGTGCAATCACTCTAACACTTGTATGATACTGGAGTGCTTTTGTCAATCTTTGATCATTAGGTTATAAAAATCTGATTCTTACTGTCACTTCTAATGACGGTTGCCTTGTAGCCTTATGAAGTGATGTTAATCCAGTCTAAGAAAAGACTTTAAGACAGGGGTCTCCAAACTTTTTACAGTTCACTGTCCCTTAGACTATTTTAAAGTAAAAAAAAACAACAAAAAAACCGGAACAAATAAAATATTTAAAATAAAGAACAAGTAAATTTAAATCACCAAACTGCCCAGTATTTCTGTGGGAACTATGGGCCTGCTTTTGGCTAATGAGATGGTCAATTTCCGGTTTAGTTATAGTGCTTTGCCTTTCTTCCTACTTCTGGCTGTTATTTTTCGGAGCCGTGACGCGTGCATTCCGTGTCATCGGAAGAAGTACTGTACATGAGCGACGCAGCGCTTTGCGGCACCGCCACATACGAGGTGTGTTCAATAAATAAGGTGAATTTTCAAATTTCGCGGGCTACGTACATTCGAATTACGAATGTTTTTTTTTTTTATGTTGGTACACTTGTCTCGAACATATTTTCAAAGTTGTAGCTATATAGCATGTTTAGTTTGTATGTTAGAGGCATAAATAAGGCAAGTGTTTTGCGAGTTCGGCGATTTTCTTCTGTCGAAAAAAATGGATCAACGAAGTTGCATCAAATTTTATGTAAAAAATGGAATTAAGTGCTCAAAAACACTTGAAATGTTGACAGTGGCGTACGGTGAGAGTACTCTGGGTCAAAAAAAGGTTTACAAGTGTTACAAGCTTTTCACAGAAGGTCGAGAAGATGCGAATGACGACGCTCGCCCTGGACGCCCCAGTACATCAACAACCGATGAAAATGTTAAGAAAGTAAAGAAAATTGTCATGAAGACTCGTCGAATCACAATTAGAGAAGTTGCTGAGGATGTCGGCATATCGGTTGGCACATGTCATGCAATTTTTTCTGAAATTTTGGGCATGAAGCGTGTGGCAGCGAAGTTCGTTCCAAAATTGCTGAATTTTGATAAAAAAAAAACCGTCGCATGAGCATCGCTCAGGAATTGTTGAATGACATTATCATGCCTCAGCCACCGTATTCACCAGATTTGGCGCCCTGTGACTTTTTCCTGTTCCCAAAATTGAAGAGACCCATGAAAGGACGGCGTTTTGCGACGATTAAGGAGATAAAAACCGAATCGCTGAGAGAGCTCAAGGACATACCAAAAAGTGCATATCAGAACTGTTTCGAGGATTGGAAAAAACGCTGGCACAAATCTATTATATCTGAGGGGGACTACTTTGAAGGAGACCAAATAAAAATCGATGAATAAATAAATATTTTTTGAGAAAAATGAAAATTCACCTTATTTTTTGAACACACCTCGTATAGTGCTCCTCTCACTGACCACCAATGAAAGAGATGCTCCTTCTGAAAGTGCGGCGGTGGCCGGATAAATGTCCTCAGGGGGCCGCATGTGGCCCGCGGGCCGTAGTTTGGGGACCCCTGCTTTAGGATCTCCTGGGTTCTTGCGCTGCTCCTGAATATTTATCTAATATAAAAACTCAATTTTCGGGTTAGACGATCCTTATTTTGGTTGATTTTCCTAGAATTTACTTAGCATTTGCGCTGGTTTCTTTCATTAGTCTTAGTTTCTGTTAGCTGAGCTGAAAAATAATGTACTTTAAACAAATTCATAGAAATTACGTATTTGGCAAATTTGTCCTTTCTCTTTCCGCATATAAATAAATATATGTATTATTTATTAAATATGTATTAGCTTCACAGAAAGAACCTACTTTAACAAGTGTATCATTCTTTTTGTTTACAATTTAAGGCGCGACAACATCTGAAGGGAATGGCGCCCGGAGTCTTTTTCAGTGCAGGTTATGCCTCTGGACAGAGTTCTTTGTTCACCGGACGGTGATCTGTAGGAAGCTCCTAGGAAGAGAAAAATTAAGGGTAGATCTGTATTCGAACCCGGGTTCTTCGCATGGGAATCCAGTACGCTAATTACCTAGCTAATCTCCTCCGTAGTATCTGTCTTCAGGGTAGATCATTTTTGTTCAATACACAGAAAATCATATATGACGAATTCCAAATGATCTGAACTAACTTTGATATGTCAATATCATTTGCATCGAAAACTGACTAGAACATTCTGAAATGTTCAAAATAATGAAAAAACGTTAGGGAATTTTTTGTTTTCGTTAGGAATTTTAAATCTTCTTTGCCATTAAAATGGAATATTGAAATATTAAAAACCAAACAGGGTGGGTTGGTTTGGTTTAGGTTATGAGCTTGGGCTTGCAAGTGGAAGGTTCACTTACAGCCAAGTTTTTAGTCTTTAGAGAGATGTTAATAGTACAGTATGAGCTTCCACCCCCCATCCGCGGGTCCTAGTTATAGTTGGATGTTTTATCCATTTCAAAAAAATTAAATATTACTCTTATTAAAGTTAAATAGTACCATTATGGGGTCTCTGAGATTGTTGCTCTTCTGAGAAGAATATAGTTGAGTGTATAGGTGTCTCTATGGTGCGCAGGTATGACAGTGGTGGGGGGTGGCCGCCAGCCGCAGGCCGCCTGGGACAGACACCATCATGCGGCCGGCCAAGCTGGACCTCCTCAGCCGCAGCCCGTGCAGCCGGGACAGCATTACTGTGGTAAAGGCACAAACATTGATCTCCGACACTACCCTCATGTTTACTGTCCCTCTTCCTTTTGTTTACAACAATATCATTATCCTTTATTTTATTTTTTTAAAAAATATTTGTGTTAAAAAAAAACCTTCCTCTATTTGCACGCTTGTTAACACATTCAACATCATCAAAGATACCACACATCTTTAACAGATTCTTAAAGAGTATATGGAGGTTTTGGAAATAAGTATTCCTCACTGTTAGCCATTAAGGACTGGTGCAAACAACTGCCGGTGGTTGCTTCTTGAATAGCTTAGATAACTAAGCTAATTCTTCACCAAATCAATAATTAATTTGAACTTTAACGATGCAGTAAGAAAGTAATTTCTGCAATGTTGTGCAAGGTAACCAGCATCTTGAGGACATGATAAACATCAATGACACGTTGTACCCCTAATGTTATGTCTTAACACTTTAATCAAACATTATTTTATTATTAAAACGAACAATATGTGTTCACATTTTTGAGTTGGGACTCCTCACAACCCCTCTTTCTTTCAAGAAATCTAAAAAAGTAATTAAATTAGAATTCAGCCACATCTTTCAAATGATTTCTAATTATAGTATTAACTGACAAAAAATTAAATTTGTAAAGCTTCTTACGCATTATATTGTTTGTTTATTCTTACGCATAATAATGTTTCCTCGCAAAGCCAAAAATTCATTGTAAAACTTGTGTAAAAAACTGGTTTCCAACATTCGTTAAACATAAAATAAACTTCCATATTTTTTTTTGTTTTTTTTTTTCTTCTTATGTAAGTTTGATTTCTATATTTTATTTAGTGCTTATTCTTCAAATTAATCAATTTTGTGCTTAAACTTCATGCCAATGTTGATTTTCTGTTTGTGAATTTCTCAGAAAATGCTGCAACTTTTTACAACATTGATTTCATTAAATATTAATTACTATAGAAATTATTTAATGGCTACTAAGTCTGAATAAATAAATAAATATTCAGCTATTGTCCTAATACTATTATGAATATGAAAAAACTTGCATTCTAATCTTGTTACGGTTTGTAGAATTATTAATGAACATTTTTATTAATTACTTGAAATATTTTCAAAACTTTTAAATTTTTCCTCATTTTACGCACAAAACCTCCATATCTGGTTTAGTTATTAGGAAGATATTGAAATTGCATTTTTTTCTTTTATCATTTCTTGTAAAAAACAAAACTTCTAAAATGATCATAATTTCAGTAAACTAATCCTTAGTACTTCCTCGTTTTCGTTGTTAAATATCCGTTAATACCTAATCCTGGTGGTTAATTACTTCATATTTTCTTACATATATCTATCTACTCTTCCACAGCCAGTAGAATCTGTTTGATCTGTACCTAGCCTTAAGTGTAGCATCTTGCAATAAGTAGTATTGAGATTTGTATTGCTGTCGCGGTATATCTTGACTGTTGCCGGTCTATTTTCATTTTTTAAATTTTGCTAATTGAAATATGTTATTTTCCTTAGTTGTTGGTAATCGGATTTTAAAACTTTACTACACTATCACATTTAATAGTTTTTTTTTATATCACTTGAAAATACTCGTATAATGACATTTTTGCTTTTAGTCAAATTGTATTTATAGTGAATACTTTTAAATTAATTTTGGAACTGCAGCTTTGAAATTATAGCAGAGCAATTTTTTTTCTTTTTTTGCTAAATAATTTTTTTTTAACAAGAAATATTAGAGCGCGATTTGTATTTTCTTCGAAGGTTTTAGTGACCGTTTTCTTTGTGCTAAGAGTTGGGATGATAGTGGGTTCGATTCCAGCTCTAATCCGTGGAAGATTTGACTTTAATAAATGTCTTGGAACTGTCAAGAATCTTAAGAGCAGAAGGTCTATATAAAAAAAAAGAAGAAAGCCTTCGAGGTTTCTTGCACGTGAGACCAACTGATTAAAAAAAAAACCTAAGTCTAAGTTCACAAAAATAGAAAATACAAAACAGTAATGAAAATTGAAAAAAATAATAGAAATCTGCTGCGGTATTGCGACAAGTGCAGCGTATCAAAAAGTTGTCAGTGTTATTCAAGGAGATGAGTTGTTAATGAAGAAGGGCATTTTTTATTAAAGATTTATTAGAGTTATGTCTACAGTAATTCAGTTGCTTTTGCGATTCTTCGTAACTTTTTTAAATTGTTGTTGAAATATTGTTCTCAATTCTGTAAAAATTAGAGTTTCACAAGACCAGAAGGATAAATCATTTTGTTCGTCTCAAATAAAAATAGAAAAATAAATAACATAAATATTCCGTTATCAATAGTGTTTAGTATTTGCCTGAATGTGATTGCTTGATAAAACAAAAAAAACGTTGGATGCACTTGCATGAATTAATATGTGTCATGTGTTCAACAGATAACTTATTTTGTATCAATTTTTATTTTATAGAGATTTTTAATTAATTTTAATTATTTGTTAATTTTATTTCGATTTTCATTATTTATTTTATTAGTTAATTTGTTATTTTTCATTTAAAATAAAGTGTTTTAGTTTTGTTAAATGAAGGCCATCCTTTCCTATATTCTTGAGAGAAATATAAACTAATTCAGGACAGATACTTTTAAAAAAAATGCAACAACAAATAAAGAGTTTCTAATTTATATTTTATTTTTTTGTGTGCATGTCTTGTGCATTTTATTTTAATTAGTCAAAAATAATTTGTCGGCTAAATTTTGGTTTTATTAGATTTTTACTTTTTCCCGTTCAGTCCACTATATTAAAATTGATTTTTTATTTTTGATTTTATTTTAATTTTTTAGCTTTGTTTTATTTATTTATTTTTTGTATTGTGTGTTTTTAACAAAAAAAAAAGGAAAAAAAAGAGGTTTATCGATTTTCTTTTTCAATAATTTTTATTTTCAACACCCAAGTCCCATTTAATGAATACGTATTTAAATTATTTTTTCCTATTTTCCCTTTATTTTACTTTACTTAGTTTCTCACATTTATTTATTTATTTTTATTTTTTGTATACGATTCTCCCTTCTACCTGGTACAATTCAAAAGGAAGATTTGATGACAAAATTAAAACAAATGTTTGTGCCTTCTAACAGTGATGTTTATTTCTTTTGATTTTTGATTTAATATTTTATTTCAATAATCGACACATGTCTACTAATTAAAATCTTAGGAACAGGATTAAAAAAAAATAAAATAAATAGAAAAAGAGGCCTTTTATTCATTTACAATCATTGACAAACATTATTTTTGTTTATTGTTTTTTATTATTATTTCAAAGATTTTTTTAAAAATTAATTTTGTTTGTTTTTAGCCTTTTTTGTATCAAGTTCTTTTGATCCGTGTATGCTATGGTTCTTTCGTTGACTTTTTATTAATATAATGGCACTCATCATCATTATTTGTAGTTATTAAAAATTTATTTTGGAATAATTTTGTTTATCTTTATTTGACGATGCACACACATTATATTATATATAACTTTTTTTTTTTTTTTCTTTTTTTTCATTTGGCGTATTACGTTTTGGTATTTTAGGTTAAAATAAAATCTTTAAAATAATGATTACATATTATGTGAAACTTTTTTTACAAAAAGGCGAATCGCCAAATAAATAAATATTACTTGATTAAAACATGTTTAAATAAATTTTGACGTTAAAATGGAGTTACAACATGTTCTGCATAAATTTTTATTAAATTTTAGTTACTTTAATTTTTATTTGTGATAGAATAATGTCTGTTGATGAAAAATGGTGCGCAAATGATGTTGAAGATTTGTTTATTTATTTCTTTTATGGGATTATGATCATGCTTAAATTAACGTGTTTAGCTGCAGAAATTGTTTAAAGTAGCTAAACTGATAACTAGTTTTATATGAATATTTTCTTTTATAATTTAAATTGGAACTATCACTTTTTGCATTTATTTTATTTTGAAATTTTTATATTAGTTGCACGGCTTTGTGTCACATTTATCAAGTAATTTAAAATACGAGATTTGCCCTACACTAAGAAGAAATCAATTAAACATATTCCACCTGTATGAAATCCTTTTCCAGGTTTTGTTTCTATTATTTGATAATTTTTTTACTATTTTTTTTATTGTAAATTACATGAGTTTACTGTTTTCTTATAATTATTAAAATGTGTAATGAGTTTCTACAGATATCTTTTATTTTTTTGAATATTTGTTTTACCGATTGCGGTAACAAAAATTTAAACAGAACTTATTTGAGTAATTTAAATAACTTAATAATTATTTCAAGTCATCAAATCGTAGTTATTAGAAATGTTTTTTCTAGTAAGTTTGGGCGTTTCTAGGCTTGGCTATGTCGCGGATTGCCACCTTCTTCTTGGATACTTCATGAAAGGAAATTCAATTCAGTGACAAATACATTGCTGACATATCTTTCGTAACATATCTGCAGATCACTCCCGAACTGATCTTTGATACGAGGCATGTCCAGAAAGTAAGTGTACTGAGGCTCTCTCGGCCGGAGGGATTTTTTTTTTCGACATGTTGGCTACACTGCCGTGTAGCCTGATTCCTCCCCTCCGCAACGAGACCGGTTCGAGGTCAGTACGTTGAGAACTGTTGACCCAACAATAGGTTTCGTGAAAAATGTCAATCTAATCTCCCGCCAAGTGCGAAATACAAACTCCATGGAGATGAATTTTTCCGCTCCATTGTTAATGGAGATGAAACTTGGGTTGCACACTACACACCTGAAACCAAAAGGCAGTCTCAACAGTGGCGCGTCACACCTCTTCACCCTCCGCCAAAAAGTTCAATACCAAAATTTCAGCCAAGAAAATCATGGCATCCGTGTTTTGGGACTGTCAAGGCATAATTTTAATTGAATATATGCCTCAAGAGGAGACCATCAACTCTGCAAGATACTGTGAGACTCTAAAACAAAATTGCGGAGGGCGATTCAGAACAAGAGAAGAGGCATGCTGACAAAGAGAGTCTGCCTGCTGCACGACAATGCCAGACCACACACGGCCAATGCCACGAAGGAACTGCTTGCCTCGTTTGAATGGGATGTCCTGAACCATCCCGCGCATTCCCCTGACCTAGCGCCTTCAGATTACTATCTCCTTACCTCCCTCGTAAATAGATAAACCAGATACTGATATTTTTTCTTGGGAGCCTGTACTTGTCTACCGAATTTCGCGATCTACACAATATCTTCTGACCCACCGTAACATTAGTCTTAGTATCTGTTATTCAACACTCGATTTCTGGTCAACGCCTTGGATTATAAATTATTAAGTGTAGAATAAAACAACTTAAGACTAAATAAATAAAAATGTGTAAGAAATAAAATAACAGCTACCTTGTAGTTTTATTCTAACGGCTAATTTCCATAGATTTTATCTGTAAATTTTGTATTAAGGTATATTTAGCATTTAATTATTTACTAGTTGCCCCTCATCAGCTGTTGGTTGTTAGTGGATTTATTAACGCCTGAAATGGCCGCAGATTTATTGAATTTTGACTTGCCGTATTTTGAAGAATGAGCATATTATTTTGTTTTCCGAATTGGAACATCTTTTCATATACTTATTCGTATCTTCTCAATATAATGTAAAAATGGCATTCTTTTGAAAATATTATTCCTTTCATGTTCTCAGATTAATGAAACTGGATGTTAAAAATCCTTTTAATTTAGTAAATCTAAATTCAGCTCATCTAAATTTCAGCCTATCAATTACATTGTTAATTTGTGCTTGCGTTGTAGATATTTATTTCTAAACATCTAGTAACTTTTAGGGAAATGTAAATTATAGTTTTCTTGCTCTATACTTTAAATAATTTTTTCTGTATTTTAACTAATATTTATTCATATTTAATGTAACACATGCAACCACATCTTGTTTTTTTTCCTATCTAAAGATATGATTTCCATTTAGGATTGTTTCAGATCTAAAGATATGAACATTTGCTAATTGAAAGTACTACTGAACTTTACATTCTTTATTTGGATTTCAAGTGGTAGTTTGATTAACGGCCGATGATTTAATTAGATTAGTAGGATTAGATGGTTTGAGTTACTAATGACAAGGAAAGCCATAATTATAATGAATTACTTATCTCACCTCATTTTTAGCAGAGTTTTACTATAGTATTATGCATAATTATACAATTTATATATGTATTTGTAACTTTTCAATAGAAAATGAACTAATTTTGTTTTCTGTTCTTTTTGTCTTCTGGCGCGAAACAGGTCTGGTATTCCTGCAATACAGATCAGAAACAAAGAGAGCTCTGCTGCCAAATGAGATAACATCTATAGACACAGTAAAAGCCTTATTTGTTCGTTCATTTCCAAAGCAGCTGACAATGGAGTATATGGAATCGCCTCATGTTAAGATCTATATTCATGATTCATCCAAGGATATGTTCTATGAACTTGAAGATCTCAGGTATTATAATAATTTGGTTGTTTTATGTATTTTTTGTCGTTTTTATTTTGAATTATGAGAAGATAAAAATATTAAGAAATTAAGTATATAAAGGGAAGTGGGACCTCTTTGTGTTCCGCCTAGAAATAATTTCAGAAATTCACTGTATAAAAGAAGCAAGACTGATTTCGTCAATAAATCTAAACTGAAAGAAAGAAGCGTTTGGGATTTTTAATACGAAATAAAAGTAAAAAAAAATATTGAAAAATTGGCAAGAAGTCTTCCTAATAGACTGTTCGAGTTAAGACAGAACAGAGGAGGCTCAACAAAATATTAGGCGAGAGCTGTTATTTCTAAATTAAAGAAGGTTTGTCCATAATTTAGTCCCACTTTAAAGTAATAAGTTATTACTCTACAATCTACATTAATTGGTATCTACATCAATTCAACCTTAATTTCTGGTTCATTCCATATTTTAAAGTCAGATCTAATACTTTCAAAAGTTAGGAAAAATTAAAGTTGCAATTTAAAAATTTTCTATGAGGAAAACAGTCCTCCAGATTGGAGCCATTAGAATTTTGATCAAATGGTATTACTAATGACGATACACTTCCTGAGACTTTATTTGCCATCCTCTCTAACGTTGGATCTTATTGGAAAGATAAAATTAGCTACTCGAAGACTTGCAGATGATAGAACAATGAACTCTAAAAGGAAAAGTAGAAGTTTGGTTTTAACCCCTTAAGAAAAGTAGCTGTAAATACGTATATGATGGCGGCATTTATTTTAGTTATGTGTTGGCATAGAAGCGTTGACTAGCAAAAAGAATTTCAAAAACTTGTCAATAAAATTCTATGATCCGAAGAATGGAAAACATTGTGCAGCTTCCATACTTAGAATAACAAAATACTAAAACATGGAAATCCAATTTGAATAAAATCATAAAACAGGGCAAGACAGGGACTGTTACGTTAAATTTGTTAAATTTATCTGAGGCTGGTGCATAATTAGAATTATATTCAAAGTAAACCTTTAAAGAAAGCTTAAAATTGTACTGAAGGTATTAATTATTTAAATTGTTTAGTTATTGAACCGTACTTTGCCTGCTAATATTGTGCGTGATACAATCTACTGGTATGGAAGACATTTTACAATTGAGATGGACTAACAAGAGCACCATTTTGGAAACTAATATTAGCAATAAAAGAACAATTTCAGAAGATGAGCCCTGATTAGAAATTTAAACTTATTTACTGTATCGTTTTTTAAATCGTAAACTGGCATTCAGAATACCTTAGTTCAAACATTTGCTACTAATACTTATTGAGATAAAGATAAAGTAAATGTTGTAAGACATTAAATAAAGATTCTCCATTTTTAGTTTTGCTTGAAATTTCATACAATATATGTGTATTGTGTTTTCAAAGTTTTAAGCTAAAATTAAATGTTTACTAGATCTCATTTGCGTGATATCCGAGACCGTTCTGTGCTGAGATTATTCGAAAGTGAGGACGTAGTGGCTGGCGGATTGGGACTGATGGGTACAGTTATGGGAGGCACGGGAGGCCCTCCAATGGGACCCATACCCACATGGGATCATGACCAATCCTATTTTTCTGAGCCTGAGTTTGACTCTGACCACCATCATCAACATGTTCATAAAACTAAGGTATGTATTTTTGAGTGTTTCCTTTCGAAAGTGTCTATTAATGTCAAATTAGATTTCGCTGACGATTTATTTTAATGTAAATGTTAAAATGTATACCTTTCTGACATTAATTATTATTGGATACATAGAAGTAGTAACTAATTAATACAATAAACATTTTGGATACAATAAAATTTCATAAAACTCAAAAGCTAGGTTTACCTAATGAAATTAAATGAATTTTGTGTTAAGTTCACAGTGCCATCTTAAGCCTCCTTGCCTAATTATAGGAAGCTTTTGTAACCTAAGTCTTTTTGTGGCATTTCGTATTTAGTTTCAATTTAAATTCTGTGGACTCATAAAATACTTTACTATAAACAGCCGGTAGGTTTCCATTTACCCTAATATTGAGTAGTTACATAAATCATTGAAAATGATTAATGATTTTGAATGCTTTCCGAAGTCTATGAAAATAGCTTTTATTATTTTTTTTGATAACTGAATATTAAGTTAATGCAGCTTTGCCATCGGCAAAATTCTGACGAAATATTCAGGAATTGCAGAGCTCCTCCCAGTTTTTATAAAATAGGATAGAATTTTTTTTAGAGCAATTTAACTAATCGATGCCGTGATATTTATAAGAATCGTTTATTTTGTGTAATAGTTTCATTGTTAAGACCATTGTTAAGGTACACATTGCTTTCCAGTGATTTAGAATTAAATAATTCTATAAAATAATGAATTATGCTTTTCGTTTTCTAAGTGTCACGTTTAGAATATTTGTTTACCAAATAAAGAATTTGAAAGGCAGATTTATATTATTGCTTTCATTATGATGAAAATCAATAATTGAACCTGTAATCCTGTGAAAGGATTTTTTTCAACGTGGCAATTTTTAATTGGGAAAGAGTGGTAATGCACGTCACATTGCATTAAATATGGCACCATGAATTTGATCTTAAAATCTTTTAATGGGAATTTACTGAGATATTAAATTCAAATTTTAAAATAACGATTAAATATTGAATTCAGAAAGTCATCTGCAAAATTTTGACCTTTAATCGTATTTAGGATGTTACCATTATTGCATGTAAGATTTATTATTGGTCACTTGTCTTCTAAATAAAATGGAAATCAACTTTTCTTTACACATACTAACTAATATAAAGCAACATGTGTGATATTTCTGATAGCTCAGTCTGTTTAGTTTTGAGCGAATTGAAGGAAAATGAGTTGACGGTTTATATCATTAGGTAAATGGTAAACATTTAATTTCATTTGAGGAGGAAACCTCCACATACTTAGGTACCTACCCAAGTTTGGGTCTTCACAAGCCTTTTTTAATTTAAGAAGATTCTAGAATTTATTAGCTAGCATTGACCTCAGGTTCTTGGTTCTGCACTTTTTTTTCTTTCATTTAAACTCTGGTGATGGCTTTATATCTGAAATAGGTCTAAGAAAAAACAGCAAATATCAATGTTGTGCCATTAAAATGGCCCAACCACAAACATATTCATTCAACAATATGTAATATTGAAAATAAAAGTTGTAGGTATAAAAACTATAATTATTTACTATGAATTTATTATAAAATTAAGTACAAAAAGAAACTTAGTATATCTGTATTTTTAATCCGGTTAATTAAATAACATAAATTAAATGTAGATAAAAACAAGCATTTACTACAAGAAGTATTTTGCTTCGTAAGATCAATGAAGATGAGGTTTACCACAAAAATTATTTATTTTAGAACATGTTCCGTTTGTTTTGATCACAAAAATTGCTGTAAACAGTGATATTTTTCTTTGTTTTACTAAAAGTAAAGAATAAAGAAGTCTTGTAAGTCATTTAAATCATTGCAATTACTAATGTAAAGAAATATTAAATTACAGTTTGTAGAGATCCATTTTCTAAAGGAAACTAATGTTTTTAAAGCAAGTAGCTTAACTATGTTAATGCAATGTGACAATATTTCAGCGAGCAAAGAACTTTCATATGTAGTGTACATGTTATATACAATATGTTTGTTTACAAATAATGAAATGTGCTTTTTTTTTATCTTCTTTTGATTCGTTTGCTTACTTACACTGCAGTCTTAAACTCATTTAATTTACAACTTCAATCAATATGATTAATTCATGTAATCATTTAAGTTATCATTCTTGGTTTTTTGTTATGCTTTCAATGAAAAAGATAATGCTCGCGAAGTCTACAATAATTTTAAAATTCTTGAATATCATTTATTTAGGTAAAAATAATGCTAAAGCAACAGCAATAACTTTAAGAGCAGCAGAATACTTGATCAATCAAATCAATACGACATTCAGTAAAACGCTGGATGCCGGCAATAAACTGATTACTGTTCTACATACTGTATTAGAAAATCATTGCTAGAAGAAAATTAGAATTTTGTATTTACAATTACGTTACATTTAGAAGGCTAGTGTGGTTTGGAGGCCCAGAAGGTTTTCCTCGCAAAAATGAGTTTGTTTTTTTTTGTATTAGTAAACATTTAAAATCTTCAAGTGTTTTAATTATTAATATAACGCTTGTTTATTTATATATATAGATTCGAGGTAACTCTTTCAAATGATTAAAATTAAAAAAACAATTTTGTACACTGTGTCTTGAAAGTTATAATTCTGGTACCCTCAGTTGTTCCCAATAAAGTATGGGATAAGCAAAATGAATTATAACCCAATTTTTTTTTTCCAATTTCAACTTTTCCATTTGATCTAAAAATGATGGCACTGCTGAGTAGCAGGAACGTAAAGTGCTCCTGCAAACAGTTTCTTAGAGGTTTCTCTCCAGGATAACACGTTAGCTTTCCGGAATGGATCTTCTCCACAGCCTGAACACAGGGACATGATACTGCGTACCTGCGATTAAAACATATCTCAATTTTTTTTTTTAACATCTATATCTAAGGATATTGTTAAAGATCAAAAATGTAACTATTTTAAAATCAGAAAACTGTGTTACCGGGAAAGACCGAAATTGGAGAATGTCAAGATTCACCAAATATGTCTGTGAAAGACCGAATATTTGGTTTAAGTTGTTGCAATAAATAAGATTGTATTACATGATTGATTAAGTTTGTTATTGGTATTATTTTCTTTTCTCATTTAGATTTTTTTTTTTTTTTTTTTTAAATTTTTATTTTGTAATTTACAATCTGTATAAATTTATACAATAAGTAAATAGGAGGTGAATGAGATGAACTGGTGCGGGAAGAGCAGGAGGAGAGAAGCTACCCAGCGGTAGCACTCTCTATAGGAGAGATGGGAATGTAAGGAGGAGAATACGAGGAGGAGAGAGGAGAATAATGATTTAGGTCTTCAGCCTACAAGGAAGTCGCGGGGCCACTGGCGATTTAGTCGGCGAGGAGTACTGTTAGGGATGTCAGAGGAGGCGAGAGACTGTACAAGAGGATTTGAGCAAGTAGAGAGAGCAATATGGAATTTTTGATATTTAGTCTTGGCGAGTTGGTGTACGAATGGGATGTTAAGGTCGTTGTGAAGAGTAAAGGTTAATCAACGTAGAAAGAAGCGTCAACTATCTGTCGGAGTAGGTTTGACTGAATTGTTTGTACTGTCCGTTCGTTTGTTGATTTGGCTGAACCCCACAGCTCTAGTCCGTAAGTCCACATAGGTTTGAGGATAGTACTGTATATTAAACGTTTGAGTTCAATGGGCAATTTAGAGCGCCGTCCAAGTAGCCTGAAGTGCAGTTTCGCACGTTCTGTCATTGCTTGTCTTTTAAGTCTAGTGTGTGGGTTCCACGAGAGTCATTTAGAATGTAATGTTCGTTTTAAGTTCAACAGCTTATTTGCTGTTACTTAAGAATTCCCCTATTTTGACATATATCACATGTTTTAATCATAAAGTATGATCTAAAAACGTAATAAAATTATTTTTATTCAACACTCGCCGTGGTGAATGTAAAGTTTTGGCGGTGTAAATCAGAAATATGGATATTTAAGATATCTATTTCGGCCATACACCAAGCGACTAAGTGAATCTTGACATTCTCCAATTTCGGTCATTCGCGGCAACATATAGATTTAATTTGTTGCTAACCCTGAAAAAATAAGTGACTATATTAAAGTTAAGACGTGTATCAATAGATCTTAGGATCGTGTTGGCGGAGGGTTTTTGGTTAACCCTCAAATTAGAAGCTAATATTAAGGAGCAACAGACCAGAAGCTTTTACTTACTTCCCATTCGGCCGGCTCATTCCATTTTCTTGTCGGTCCTTCTTCACTTATATCATCATTTTGGCCATTGAACGCTAAGTCTTGGATAGAACCTCCGCCTAATATGAATCCAGTATCCCCAGTGTATAAGCTAGAGAGATCAACGCCGGGAAATACGCCAAAATCTACTGTACGTTTCTTTTTTGTACTATCAGTGTGCGTTTCAGTGTCTTCATCTTGCCTTTCTGGTACATCTGACCTTGCAGACGAACCTGAAATATTTATATAATAAATGTATTGATTTTACTCAGAACAGTGGTCACAAAATTATATTGAACCGTTAACTTATGATATTTTAATTTTAATTATTGCCCAGAAGAGCCTTCACTCCCGATAATAAAATCACCGCTTCAGCTTTGACCGTTTCATACTAAATATTGCAATCAAGGTTAATAATAATTTATTTTTGTAATTAGTATTTTTATTTTAAGTTTATGCTATTCTTAACTTATTATGTAGTTGCACCTAATGTCAACTTGATGGGTCATTAAATTTGGGAGCATTTTGCAAGAAGATGGACCATGAATATGAATTTTAGAGAGTTCTATTCATCTATTTTTGGTAAATTTATTCATCCAATAAGAAAAATTGTTTTAACCGAATTCCGACATATAAATACGTATCTTTTATTTATTTACTTTGCCAAGCTTTCAACTTTAGGTACTTAGTCATCTTCAGGGCTTATAATTAACAATTACTTTGCATCATTAATATGAAAGTACGTAAACAGTTGATGTTTATTTGGTTGTGACAGATCAATTTAAGCCCTAAAGATGACCTTGATGAGACTTAGTCAAAAGCATAGCAAAGTATTATTATAAAAAATGACTGTATTTGGAAATAATTTATTTTCCCTTTTGTAATAATTTTATCTAGTTAAAATGAATATGCTTATTATTAACGAATGAAAAACTAGTTTACCAGCACATCGCTTAAAATAATTAATAGTATTTATTTAAATTTGTTAATAAACCTGAGGTAGAATTACTGTGATCTCGCTTGAACAGTCTCACAGATTGTGGGGCGAATGGAGAATTAAGAAGTGCTTGATCTAAAACTTGCAGCTGAGCGCCCTGCTGTTGTTGTTGAATCATTTGTTGTAATTGCATTTGTTGCATCTGTTGAATTTGTTGTTGTCGAATTACATTCAGTTCTTGAACAGGTAATCTTGGTACAAGTTGCATACCTCTCAAAAAAGGATATTCTGTGGCATCGTCTGGTAAAGGCGTCATTTGTGGTAATTGAGGCTGTTGTAGATCTTGAGATGCTGTAGAATAATTTATTTATATTATGATTTTTTTAAACATTAAATAAAAATTAAGATTATCAGTGTATTATGTTCTTCTAAAAACTTGAATTTTGAAAATTATTTTTAGGCTCTTGGATTAAAAAAATATTCTTACTCTACATTATACAAAATTATTATTAAGAGCTGCATTTTGTGTTTGTGAGGGAACAATTGGCTTTTTAATAATTAATAAATAATTAGATTGTTGATACTTACGCTCGGCTCCTTCATGATGAAATTTGTGAGCATGATGATGTTTGTGATGATTGTACGCTTTGCCAGCAGTTAGCGCTGCCTTGTACAGATGTACTAATGTTATTTCACCGTACAGGCCACCTTCTTTGGGTGAATCACTGAAACCTCCCCCGTATTGACCTTGTATTTGACCAGTCATGGCGAGACCGCCTCCTTTTATCTTCTTCCCGACCAGCTGTTTTTGTTTTCGTAAAACAAATATTTACATGTTACCTTAATAAACATTTTAGTTGGGGCTAGGTTTGGTGTCGAGCGGAGTATGGGATTGAAAAATTTATAGTAGTAATAAGTTTTTATTAGTTAATAGTAAAGTATCAGCCTCCTACTCTGTCCAAGACATCTAATTTGGTTGTTGGATAAAATAAAAACGATTATCTTATTTTGAAATAGGTTTTTGCTTAATAAATTATTTATTTTTGTTATTTTGTTTTTTTAGAGACCAACAGTAATTCAAGCAAGTTGAACAACTGATAAGTATCTTTCCGTAGACAACGTTGACTTCTGGCGTTTACTTTTCAGATGCCTTAAAATGCAGTATGTACCTTGACTGCTGCGACCTCTCACATTCTGTCTATCAAGAAATCGTCTAGATAGGAAACCATCGAAATCGACCGAAGACCTGAAGCTGGACTATCGTGGGAGATGTTACCAGTCCACAAATCCGTAAACAGTCTCTTGAGTAGCATTGCTGTTACGTGGTGATAGTCTTCTCAGACATAATCTTCACCGCAGTGCACAAGTGCGGCGAAAACTGTTAGGCACTCTGCGATAATACGTTAAGAACAGACTGGCTTTCTTCAAAAATCGTGTTTTGAGCTTAAACAAGAAAAGCGGAAATTTTATTTAGCAACAGCTACTTTTTTTTTTCAAAAAGGTGGCATTATAGTTGCATTGCCCAGGGCCCAATGTCAAGATCTTGGATGTGCCTTAATTTCAACAATTAAAAAAAATAATTCAACAAATAACAACAGAGGTCCCTTTTTAAGAGAGTGATACAAAATCGCTTACTGACTAATTCTTCAAGATGGGCTGCACAAGTTCGAGTTATGAGGAATTTACTGGGTTGAACCAGCCATCCTAGAAGTCAGTCAAGCAACTTAAGTTCCAGCAGACGAGAGAGCATTTTTATCCAGTCACTGGAGCCTGATTTGTTAACTGCTATGAGATGTTACAAATCTTACAGCTCCGATGAAGAAGCACCACATTCTGCCGGTCTAAACAGAGATATCATCTCCACCGCATTAAACAAATACGGCGTAAACTGTTTTATAAAGAACCATTAACAGAGATTGGGGTTAGTGAAGATATAGAGCTTTAATGTAACATTCCGCCAAGCTAGCGAAGAAAGTGGCCCTCCTCTAACACCTAGATTAATTTCTTCAAGAATGATGCGAATCCTTGGAGAGCGCTTATTGTAGATGTGCAGCAAGATGTTGTTCATCAATCATTTTGTATCATCTAGACCCTGAAACTTTGAAGCATCATTTTCCATCTTTCTTGACTTGCTGTGAGTTTTTGAGGAGGTGCACATGATGATCAAAAATTTAAAAAAAAACACGCTGTACTCATTTAAAAATATTAGTCATTATTTGAATTTACTTCAACTACTAAATTAGGTGTCGTGGTTGGGGGCTGAAATTCATTCTTTTGAAACTAATGAAGGACATTTTGCCTTATAGTTATTTTTTCCCCGCTGTAGATATTTAAAGTGAAGCCACCTTCATCTCAAGAAGTTATAAGAATAAAATGCTAACAAAAAATAATTGGAAAGTCTTTGTTTTCAAACTCCATGCTGGCCATTTAAGGAGCCTGTGTTAGGGACAGTGTGATGTGTAACGAGAGAACTCTTCGCGCAGCCAGGCAATTAACTGAAAAAGTTATCTCAGAACTCACTAGAAAGCCTTACAGAGAACATCATTCCAAATCTCACTTTAGCTGCTCAATAAAACTGTTAATATTGAGTCATTTTATCGATATATATATAAAATAATTATTTTTAATAAAAGAGTAGTTAATTAATAAACTGACCAAATTATAGAACCCTCTGCCTGCTCTTTCAGAATTGACCCACAGTTGCCATTCCCCAGTCCGTCCGTTCCACGACTGACAGGCATGGTACCATTTAAATAATTTTAACGGGTAATTCAGTCTGTAGATGGTGTGTCCTCCAATAGCAAGTTGATAGAAACTGGACCGATCATTGTTGGAAACCCAACTTACTATTTCACGAGGTTGATCACGTACTAAAATAAAAATGGTAATACAATGTAGTAATAAAATTAAAATTTTAATCTAGAAATTACTTTTTAAATCATTAATTACACAATTAAATGTTGCTGTGAATGCTTAACCATACAAAGAGACCCATTGCAATGAGAAAAATACTGTTAATATTGTACTATTTTTAACTCTTAAAACTGAAACTAAGATATAATACTAGAAAATACAGTATTAATGAAACATTAATATTATATACTTAACTAATACTTTAAATTTGAAAAATACCAGAATACTTACTTGCATAAGAGAATAGAGGATGGTTCATGGAGTGATTGTAGAACTTGTGCCATGTGCACAGAGTAAACTCCTTCATGTCAGGAATGTGAGCCTTATACTGGATGTACTATTTCAAAAGAATATACCACATTATTAGAACTACTTAATGAAAAGTTCGTCCGCTCTTAAGTTGCTTGGAGGATAGTTCGGATATCAGGGCAAGAGGGAACCTCATTTCCACTAGGTAATATTTAGAACGAGCCCTCTCAATTCTGAAAGGTGCTATTTCTACTTATGTGATATAGCTCTCTCTGTGTAAATAAAATTGGAATCTAAAATTCATCCAGTATTAGAAATCATTTATTATTTGGCACTTATTGCCAGTATTAGGATACTGCCTATTTGCATTTCGAATCTTTTTCCAGCTATAAAATAGCAGCTTTAAAAAACTCTCGAAACATTGCAAGAAGAGTAGACACAGTAGTAAAAAAACAACAAATGTTATCTACATCACATTAGTGCAGTACATGGTGCTATCGTTACTAGCTTGAATGGAATTGGTTCTCACAGTTGCAGCAATGGCTTGGTGTTATTTGGTGAATCTAACCTTGTCCATTGCGATAACGTGAAGTGCATAAAACAAATGGTTACCAGACGCAATTGGAAAAAAATTGGTCTAATCATGTATTTTCGCTGGATGCTGATGAGACTGTTCATTCTGCCTATAGTCGCTTGTATAGAGAAATAAGTTTATTGGGTCTTGAGGAATTTATTTATTATACTTGCGCTTTAGACAAAGTCTGGGTGGTCAGCCAGATTCGACTATCCGAGTGATAGGGCGCTGTATTCTCCATTGAGAAGACACTATCTGAGGGAGTTCCTCCAGAAAGAGTCCCCATTAATCAATATTCTAAAGATTGTCACATATGATCACCTAACTAAGATCTACGAAAAGAATCTTTAAAGCAAAGACCATTTGCAATAAATGAATATAGATATAGAGCTTCAACTAAAAGTTTAGTAAACATCAAGATTGATTATTATTATCTTTTGTTTAAACAGAAATATCTCATTTTTTTAAATTATTTTTGATACAGTACAACCTGGATTAACCGGGCTGACCTCCGGCTATATTCACCCCGGAAAACTGAAATCCCGGTTAAACCGAATACGCAGTATTACATAGCAATACATTACTGTTTCGTCCCAGAGATCAACTCCTATCTTAGACGGCAATCCTTTTATTTTACTTTTTACAAACATACATACATACATAATGACCCTTCAAGAAAATCAGGTATAAAAGAGTTGCTGCCACGCCTACAATTATGTTACATTGGAAGACAAAAAAATTTCCTGTCGCCACCGAAAATTAACTTTTGTTTCGGCGCCGATCCAGGTGTTCTTATGATGACTCAACATGATCCCGGTTAATCCGAATCCCCGGTTAACTAAGGGCCGGTTAATTGAGGTTGTACTATATTTATATTTACAATCGATGTTATCGATATTTACCTACTGTAAGACAGTCACACTGTGATTAAGTAGTGTGATTCTTTCACACAAATTTTTATCTTCTTTTTTGCATTTATCGATTAGCTATCTCCAAAAATGCTATTGATGATCTACCCAAAACGGGACCAAGTTAATGTCTTTAAAAATTTCTCTTTCACAAACAAGAACTATATTCTATAGACGCCGTGGCGTACAACTTGATAAGTTTTTAATGTTTTCTTAATTTAACGATTAAACTGAATTAATTTACCCTGCTCAGGTTGGGAAGAAATCTCTACTTTTCAAGATTCTCAGTTTTAATATAAAGTCTGCTTTCTTGCAAGTTTTTGTATTTGAAAACTTTTGATTTGTTAGTTTTTCTAGGTTTATTAACGTTTCGATTATGAAATTAAGATAATCTTTTTAAGAAATGTAATATTAAAATTAAAAAACAGAATGTGAATAAAAAAATTTGAATAATTTTTTGTGTACAAGATGGCTGCTACACATTTGTGTGGGTTCAAAGAATTAATCATAAACTTAGTGACGATGCGCGCTGCGCTTGCATTGCGACAGAGATCTGCAATTTCAGGCAATATTGGGCCCAGTTGTCCCTTCCAAGGAGACCCTAAAGACCACAATGCGAATTTCTCAAAAACTTTGTGACTGATTCTTTAACATAAGATATTAGTTTTAATTTCTAGTTGGTTTATGATTGTCTTGAGATGCGCAATGTGAAATTGTTGTTCCAACTCCAAATCCAAATCTATTTTCAATTTCTAGTTGGCTGTCCTAACAAAATCCCAACTAAATTCAAACTGATTTGTGAAAGTTCAAATTAGTCATGCATAGTAAGGTCTTGCATTCTTTTACCAGCTGTAGGAAAGTTAAATAGGATTCCATCCAATTATGTGGGCACGTAAAAAAGATAACGTTTAAACTGAACGCAAATTCAACCTTCTAACTAGTCGGTGCTTATTCATGCACATTTTCCACAAATAATAGAAAACTAATCAAAAATTGCCTGATGGGTAAATCTTGTAACTCATTCTCATAATTCAAACAGATTCCTTACCTGGAAATAAGTATCTTGGTGCATCACCACTTTGTAAAGATTGCAATGTTCTGCATCCAGTATTCTAGAGGATGCGGACCGCTGACGAGTTGTGATGGGTGCAGGAATTGAACTGCCTTCCAATGGTTTCCATTCACCTCTAGTTACCTCCAGAGAGAATGACACTCTGAAACACCCAATAAAATACTTTCAGAGAGACTCCGTACAGGTTATTAGATACATATATTCAGCATGGCGTGTGTTAAGTTTTCAAGAAAATGCGACTTTAGTAAAAAAGGGTGCGTTTAGACATTGCATTCTTTCTCCAAGAATGCATATGTACGGATATAGATCGCATCCTGCGAATTCTCGTTTTTTTTTTGGTCCAAATTTGCCAATCTGCATTTAAACAATTATATTGACATTTTTTTTTTAAAGAAATCAAATATTCGGAAAGTAAATCCCAAGTCGGTTCACTTAAAAAACCCTTTAACACTAGAATTTCACGACTCTTGTTACTGATCACTTCCTTATCTTAATACAATGTAGCATTTGAAAAATAAGCAGGCAGATGTTCTGGATTAGACAATATAGGGCTGGTATTCAATAAATCGGTACAAATATTTACTTATGTCTTTGACGAGTGTCGTAGGGTGTTCATTTACCGCCATGAGAACAGTAGATATCTGAGTTGCTACGTGAGCATGAACGTTTGCCAAGAAATTAAGCA
Source organism: Rhodnius prolixus (assembly GCF_049639745.1). Lineage (NCBI taxonomy): Eukaryota > Metazoa > Arthropoda > Insecta > Hemiptera > Reduviidae > Rhodnius > Rhodnius prolixus. The sequence continues at coordinate 24,277,369 of NW_027411592.1, forward strand.
GAGAATATCAGCGGCTATTAACTGCTACTTTGGGTTGGCAATACGTATGAAAAGTAAATATTTATCGATGAATAAAAAAGTTGTACAATGGTGTGCCGAAACCATACATAAAGTACAAAAACCCAAAAGCAGAAGTATGTGTTGTAAAGAAAGTTCTTGAGATCGATTTATGGACCAATCGATCAATGTTAGAGAAGACATCATAATGAAGAACACGTGATCTGTTTGAGAGACCGGATTTATGAAAATCGTAATATTTCAAGAGTGCGGTGGACATGTCCTCAGAATGGAGTACAGTATCCTACCGAGAAAAGTTCCCTCAGAGTAGCTCGGCCAAGGTCAGATGGATAAATAATAATTTGAGCTGCAATGAAGCAATAAGTTGAAGTAATAACTTTGAAGTGGGCTAGACTTAGTAATGACTTCTTAGTTCGATAGCTAGTACTAATGGCTCCGCCAGCATACGATGTGTGGCTATTAAATAACGAGACTATTGCTGTAAAATATTTTATTTTAAATTCATACATGTTTAGTTATTATCACCTTCAATATACACCCCTCCCCTATCCCTACAACATTCCATGCGAATTTACCATTGTTCGAAACAGTGCTGGAAGTCTTTTTTCAGTGAGCTCCTGCATGACGCATACCGCTTTTTCTTTCACAGCTTCAACGGACTGAAATCGTGTTCCTTTTAATGCAGATTTGACTTTGAGGAACAGATAAAAGTCACAAGGGGCCAGGTCAGGCGAATAAGGCGGATGGCCTATAACTGGGATGTTGTACTTGGCAGACAATACAGTGTGAGCCGGCGCGTTGTCTTGATGGAGAACCCATGACTTTGTTCTTTCACAAATCGGGTCGTTTTTTTCCTTACTTTTTCACAGAGTTGAGCAAGCACCTCGCGGTAGTAATGTTGATTAATTATAATCAATATTTTCATCCGTTTTGGACGTGGAAGGGCGACCCGGGCGGTCATCATCTCTGACGTCTTCTAGGGCCATCTTGGAAACGCTTGAACCACTCAAAAACTCGTGTACATGATAAACATTTATCGCTATAAACTTCTTTTAATAAAAGATAAGTTTCAGTAGCGGTCTGACGGTTCCGTGAGACGCTACAATCGTAAGAGAATGTTTTACGCTGCACAGCTGTCGGTCGTTAGGATTTGGCACATGCATAGTTCTTCTGGAGCAGCATCAGTCTCTTTATTTAATAGCCACATCTCGTATACCACACATTCGGTTTAATTATAGATAAACTAAAAATGATGTTTTTCAAGTGCGCATAATGGAGGAGCTGAAATTAAAGAATAATTTTAATAAAATTATTCTGTAAAAATTTTCTTGGAACGGATTAAGATCCTAAGTAACGAACTTTTGCAACAGAATATCCTTTTTTGGAAGGGAAATCGTGTTTTGTTGAAGTTTCTGGTGAAAGAAAATGGAATATCTTACAATCAGCAATCGGCAAAGTAGGATGGAGCATTCAAAAGAATGTACGAAGCTCAATTGTTATTTGTAATAAACATGCTTTGCTTAAGATTCAGGAATGTCAGAAATATTCTAATAATGATCACGTGGCCTTGATATAAGTCTTGATTATTTTAACAATTTACTCTAAACCAAAAAAATTATGATTAAAACATTAAAATCGAAACAAATGTATCCAAAGCCTGCTGAATCAAACAAGCAGTGGAAAGTAAAAGTACGAGTGGCGTACTGAATGGGTCCATTAGGAGAGAGTTAGTGAGAGGTACCGCATTACCCTGGCCACTGATTATTAGTTAATCGTCATAAGTTCAGGTATTCAGATCTCTCAGATGAGAATGTTCTCTGATATTGTTACAACCGTCTAAAGCTATTCTCTGTCGTTAACTGTAAACTTCTTCCTAATCTTGGAACTAATTTCCTTTGAACGTGAACGTATTTATTTATGACTTTAATACTGCCTGGAAGCTGAGGCTGTCCTAGAATTTTTCCCACTGGGAGTGGTTCAGTTTAAGAAGTAAACGCATTAGTTTTTCATTTTATAGTTATTCTTTCGTTTAAGGCACACCTCTAAGACACGACACTAGTAATCGCCTATTTTTTCAAACGGTGCTTTTTGCCCAACTGCAAATTAGGTTTCGTGGACGGGGGCGGAAACTCATACTTCACTATAAACAATTTTTTTTTTGTAACAAATAAAAAGTAATTATACGCGGGATTCGATCTGGGGATCTCTCACATATGAAGCCACGCTTGTTGGACTACTAGACATCCGCGACACTATTTCTTTCTTAATAATAATTGTCACTGGAAAACGTAGTCAAAGAAATAATTTAGCCAAGATGATCTCTTAATGCTATAAAAATCTACATTAATAATTAGGTAATAATTTATATAGTTATAGTAATAAAATAAATAGTAATAGTAATTATTTATGTTAGGCGCCACAGTAGCCGAGCGGTTAGAGACGAGACCTGCAAAGCTAATAAGTATTGTGAAGATACTAGGTTCGATTCCCGGTCTAGGGGTTCAATTTAAAGTTTAATTCGAGTACATAGTAGTACAAGTATGTTTGCTAGTTGACAAGCCCCCATTACCGTTAGGCATGGAGGAGCGTATCAAAAGTTATATGAGGAGCTGGAGGCCGACCCAATTCTGGGCCTGCCCTCGGACTTTATGACTCCCAAATATAACTTCAACAAGCCTTTCAAAGTCTGTATTGGGGACCGGGAGGCTTGGAAAAGTGGACCCCCAGTTGTGGGAGATTCAATGTGGTACACAGATGGCTCCAAGTTGGAGGAGGGAGTAGGAGCGGGAGTGTACGGGGCGAAACCGAAATGTAGCTTTTCGGTTAGCCTAGGGAAACTAGCTACAGTTTTTCAGGCTGAGCTAGCTGCAATTAGGTTCTGTGCTACCGAGATTAAAGGGCGAAGAATTATTAACTCTAAGGTCGTAATTTTCTCGGATAGTCAGGCTGCTCTACGGGCAATTAGTTCCTACCAGGTCAATTCAAGGCTGGTTTGGGACTGTCTGGGTGCCCTGAAGGAAATTAGTGACCAGAATATGGTCTTTCTAGTTTGGGTACCTGGTCATTCAGGACACAAGGGGAACGAAGTGGCAGATTTATTGGCCCGGGAAGGCTCTGCGGGACACTTCGTTGGCCCGGAGCCCTGCTTTGGGGTTTCGAAATGTGTTAAGTCTGCGGCCATCAATGCATGGGTGCAGAGTAAGGCTCAGGAGTGGTGGCTTGCCACCAATGGGCTACGACAGGCGAAGGAGTTCATCAGAGGCTATTCGCCGAGGCTGACCGCAGAATTAATCCGTCAAGGCCGTGGGGCTATAAGGATAATTGTAGGCCTATTAACGGGCCACTGCAGGCTCAGAAAGCACATGCATCGCATGGGCCTGGCAGATGATAGCCTTTGTAGGTTCTGTCAGGAAGAGGAAGAAACGGCACTGCACGTGTTGTGTCAGTGTGAGGGGCTCGTATGGCTAAGGATGTTACTTCTCGGGGAGAAAAAACCAAGGCCTGAGAGCTTTACCCAGGAGCCACTCTCCAGAATTAAGAGTCTGATTAAACGGACGGGTCTGGAGGGTGAGCTCTAAAGCCGGGGAGCCACAATAGATCCATAGGGGTCGCGGTGGCGCAGGCCTTGAGGCCACCCTAATTTAATCTAATCTAATCTAATGTTTGCTAGTCGTCTCCATCTATAGTTGGACGTAAAGCCCGCCTGAGAAAATAGGCATTAATTTACTTTCTTTTTAAAAAAAATAAATTCGTTTATGATGAGAGGTTCTCCGTCTGCTCTAAGACAGAAGAAGAATACGCCCGGTTTACGGTGCAATTGATCTGAAGGTATGTATTGGTCAGAGAATATTGGCCACTGGTTTACGACAGAAATATTGTATATATTCTTCAATGAGATACTGTGGTTCCATTAAAATATCCAATTATCATTTCTTCCAATAAAAGAACGTGGCAAACAGAAGTGCTCCATTGTATAGTCTAATTACTTATTCAAAAAAGTGCTTCAGTTGGCTGTGGAATAATTAAGTCTTAGATAACCTTTCTTTTTTTATAATTTCGTTCTAAAAACCTAAAAATTTAGAAAGTAGCTAAAATACTTTTACTTAAACAATAAATCTAAATATATTCGATGTCCCTGTACGAGGTGTGTTCAAAAAGTAACGGGAATTTTCGTTTTTTGAAAAAAATATTTATTTATTCATCTACATTAATATTGTCGCCTTCAAAGTAGTCCCCTTCGCATACAATACACTTGTGCCAGCGCTTTTTCCAATCCTCGAAACACTTCTGAAACTCGATCTTTGTGATAGCTTTCAGCTCTTTCAGCGATTCGCTTTTAATGTCATCTATGCTTGTAAAACGACGGCCTTTTAATGTTCTCTTTATGTTTGGAAATAGAAAAAAGTCACATGGAGCCATGTCTGGCGAATATGGAGGCTGGGGCATCGTTAAAGTTTTGTTTTTGGCCAAAAATTCACGAACAAGCAATGAAGTGTGAGCAGGTGCATTATCGTGGTGCAAAATCCATGAATTGTTTTGCCACAAATCCGGGCGTTTTTTTCGGATTGCTTCACGCAAACGGCGTTGAACTTGTAGGTAGTACTCCTTATTGATTGTTTGACCTTGTGGCAAGAATTCATGATGCACTATGCCATTAAAATCGAAGAACACAGTGAGCATAACCTTCACATTCGACCGCACTTGTCGAGCCTTTTTCGGTCTTGGCGATCCAGAATGCCTCCACTGGGACGATTGAGCCTTAGTTTCGACATCATATCCGTAAACCCATGTTTCGTCACCTGTTATAACACGTTTCAGTAGATCCGCATCGTTGTCGACTTCATTGAGTGACTCTTGAGCAACTTCCATTCTCCGCTGTTTTTGTTCGAAATTCAACAATTTTGGAACAAATTTTGCTGCCACACGTTTCATACCCAAAACATCCGAAAAAAATTCATGGCATGAGCCAATTGATATGGCAACATCATCAGCGACTTCTCTGATTGTGATTCGGCGATCGTTCATAACCATTTCTTTCACTTTTTTCACGTTTTCATCGGTTGTTGATGATGTGCTTGGACGTCCAGGTCGTTCGTCATCTTCAACGTTTTCGCGACCATCTTGGAAACGCTTATACCACTCGTAAATCCTTGTTTTACTCATAGCAGACTCACCATATGCCTTTATTAACATTTCACACACTTTATTTCATTTTTTACGCAAAATTTAATACAAATTCTTTGATCCATTTTTTTTAACAAACAAAAATCACCAAGCTCGAAAAACACGTCTAACCTTAACGGCTGCCACTTAAGAAGTAAACAATGAATATTACTGAAAATTTTATCGTACTTCAAGGGCATGTGTACCAACATAATAAAAAAAAAAATTTTACAATCAGACTCTCCAGACCCGCGAAATTTAAAAATTCCCGTTACTTTTTGAACACACCTGGTATGTGAATATATTTACTTGCATTATTTCTAATGAGAAGGACAATGAAGTGAAAATATCTGTTTGAAGGAGATGTCCTTCATAAAAATAGCTTACTTTTACCCAAGATGCATCTGAAGTGCATTAAATAAATCGAAACTGTTTATTTACCCATCTGAACTTAGAACCTCGAAAATCGAGCTGGTAAAGTTTGTTGTGTTGGAATAAATAACATTAAAAATTATATTTTTTTATCTTATTTTACTGTTCATTATTTTTGGATCATATCTTATTTTACTTTTTTAAAACACTTTTTTAATAGAAATTACAAATTTTGAAATTCAAACTATTTCTTGTAAAAATAACTAAGCTAAGGAGCTCAAAGAAACAAACTTGATCGAAATATGCTGATGATATATAAATAATAAAAGTGAGACACAACGCTGTAATTGATTAATTAGCTCAAACATTTAGATCACAATTTTTTAATAGAGACCCAAAAAATTATTTTTACATTCGAAACTATAAACATCTTATTGTTTTTTAAAGGAGTGATTACGAGTTGATCTCTTATTGGTATTTTTTTTAATAAGTGATTAAAAATGGAGATTTTGTTAATAAAGTGGGAATATGAAGTATTCGTTAAATGATTCATTTACAATTTAAATCAAGATCTCTGTCGTACAAAAATAAGTAATAAATATTGGATTCTCACGCAAAGATCACGGATTTGAATCCAGCGTTGGCCCTTAGATTTTCTCTTGCTTACAGCTCACTGTCCAGTGATGGACTGTGTTTGTAACGAGAGAACACTGTCTGGAGGTTGTAAATATATGTCTGGTATTGACAGTAATCTTTCTTCCATCTGGATTAATGAATCATTCACCAAAAAACGATGAACAATACTCTGCAGTAAGATTAAAGTTCACCATCCGAAATACTAGCCTTCTTACCATCAAAACTTTCAAACAGTAATCATCTCAACTGGTATGAAACATCTGCGCAAGTGCAGGAGGCTGTGAAAAGTGATAGTCTTTGGCAGAGAAAGTAATTCAAAATTCTTTTTAATTGATTTTAGTTATAAACTACTAAAAAAAAAGCAATTTTTTCTAAAAATCTTTTGGGTAGCTCAGTATTGGAGCGTAAAAGAAGCTACGCCCCTGCTCTTTAGGACTCTTTTAAAAGAGTAACCAGTTACCACATTTTGTTAAGAGATATCTGAATCGTTTTATATTTTTAAGATCTTTTGAGAAAAAGCTCATGAATAATATTAACTACTTGTTAGTATTGAAATGTGTTCAGTTTTTAGCTCTTATTTTCTGTCTTATTTTACCCTTTTTTTGGAGCAAAAAATAAATTCTTTGTTTATTGCAAATTATTGAAACTTTCAAAACCGATACCCAAACAAAACAGATCCCAAGAACGGTTCTTGACTTCTCCACGGTGTTTATAGTTTCCCATTTGGGAACGCGCTGCCCTTTTCATCCGTCGGTTTACCTGACAGGGGTGTCACTACTCAAGGCCTTGCATGTCTCTCAAGAGCTCCCTGTGCCTATGCAGCTATTCGAGCACAAATACAGACTTTATCTGTACTTAAATCGGCTCCAATCCTGAAAAAGTTCTGTTAGTACTGTTTTTTTTAATGCTGGCCTGCAAATTGTTCCTATCTCTAGAGACAGCTTGCTTGTAATAGTTCCTTCATGGTTATGGTGGGGAATTTTCTTGCAAGGGTTGGAGATCAAGAGCAGCATCTTACATAGCTAGGAGATCGGCTTTTACCGTTGCCTAGTATGTCTACGTTCAGGTTACCATTGCAAAGATACAATCTTAGATATGAGAGGGAGCAAAGTACCTTGGATGAGAGAAGAATAAAATTCTTAAGATTTTAAATTTTTTCAATAAATTTGTTTCCTTTCCCTACACTTTATTACTTATTCTATATTTTAACATTTAACAGAAGTGGTTTTTATGTAAAATCAATATTTTTTCATCCTTTATAAACTAAAAGATTTTCCTAGATAGAGGATTAAAGTTGCTTGCGTAATGAAAACTTTGGCCTTGTAAGTTAACCAGGCGCACTATACTTTTTTTCGCCTGATTTCATCATAATCTGACTGCTTCATTGAACTTTTCCTACAGCTTCTCTCCCCTTCAGAATATTTTAGTGACGCTATTGGTTTTTTGCTTTAGTCTTGTCGCGAAATTTTATAAACGATTTCTCAGTATATACTAGGTATTTCATTATATATGTTTTATATAAATATTTTGTTTTTAAAAAGTATTTATTAACCTAAAAATTGTTATAATTTAGTCTCGGTTCTTGTTTATCATTGCCTTAGTAACTATAATTTCTTTCTCCCAAAAATTTGTTCCAGTTTTGCCAAAAATTGATGAAACTATCTTGACCTCTGACCCTCTAGTGAATTTATGCCTTGGATACGTTCAGTTTGACACGACATTAGTTGTATTTTCACAGTTTTTTTTTTTTTGTTTACGATATTTCTACTTTGAAAGGCATAATTTAAAATTAGTTACTCTTAGAGGATTTGGTGTTCACACAGCTCTGTCATGGCAACAATTGTGCAACATCTGATAGAACTAGCAGCCGTTTAAGAGATAAAACGCTTCAGATAAGTTCATGAAATATAGTGTATTTCTGATTATTTATAGTTGCATTTATGATTTCAGTCGGTTATGCTACTGAAACTGAAGGATTTCTGTGTTTATTTTTCATATTTATTTAAATTGCAATTGGCGATTTAATAGCGTGAAATGTTTTAACTGTAACAAAAAAAAAAAATAGTCATTTTCTTATTTCATTTTTGTGGTTATGATTTCTTTTGCATAAAAATTGTTTAACTTTTAAGTGTTTTGAATTATTTATTTATTATTACTAAAACCTTGAATTAGATTCGTGTAATATGGTATAGTTGTGTAATTTAGTAAGATCATGTTACTTATTTTACTAGTTGTGGTAATGTTAAAAAAACGACGCAATTTTAAGAGAAAGAATACACTTTACATATCTGAACATCCTGAATCATACTATTCGAGTTGAATTACCATGAGTCATGGGTCTAGACTTAAATTTTATCATGAAATGCTTTTAAAGTGCATTTTACATGCTGATTCAGTATAAAATTGGTTTTACCATATCTGTTAATGATACGATATATTGAGTCACAGATTGTATCAAACCTTTAAAAAGTTTAAATTAATCTATCAAAAGTATGCATTTAAAATATTATTTCAATTATCTGACTTTTAACAGAATTTGTGTTGGCAAGCTTGAAGATATGTTTTTATATTAATTAAAATGTTTTAAATTTCAAACACTGAATTTGAATCTATGTATTCAAACTAATTAAACCTTTAATTATCTCCTTTTAATTATTCTGAATTTGTGTTCTGTGTCAAAAATTTCGTTGGTAAAAAATTTCCTAAAATTTTTCCTGCATCAGGAATATTTTTAACGACCTCGGCTTTCCAGGCATTATTCGAGTTCCACAGGTTCATCCTCTCACCAACATTCGCGTCATTGTTCTGAACGTCTTTAAATCCTACTCTAATCTCTAAAACTACTAATGATTCCTTATGTTAAACTTTTGTTCTTCTTTACCAAACTTTCTGAATGTTCTTAACGGAAATCCATTTGGTTCGAAATTCGCTGCGATATGTCACCAAATCATCGAATCCGAGACCTGCTTCTTCTACTTCTTATGGAAAAGTCTTCTTTTATCCCTAAGCATTTTTATTGTAAGTTTTCACTTAAAGTATTTTTCTGCTAATTTAACGATTGCCTTTTTGTTAAATATTTAAATTTTGTATAATTTTTTAAATTTTATTTGTTTGCCTTTCATGTTTTATGTTTTTATATTCTGCCACGCATTGTTCAAGCACATTCAATGAGTCTCTTTTCTCGTAGGACCCGATTGTCACTAGGTTTTCAAATTCCATGTACTTTCACTATTAAACCTGCAGAATTTATCTACTCATCGAGGCTATTGTCTTGATATTTGCCTTCTTTACTTTGTGGTTCGATATTGGCTCATTTTCTTATCTCCATCTTACATCGTTCCCTCTTCAGCGTAATGACATCTTTTCAGTTCTGCATATTAGACTGGCCTTGTTATTTGTGTAATCTGTATAGATGTTACGACTTAAAATTATTGTTATTAAAATTTGTTTAATCATACATAAAATTTTCATCTTACGTCATAAGCTCACAGCTTCATTTGGTGGTAATTTTTTATAGCTAGTTTAGTATTTATCTAGGGTCGTTTTACTCAACATTATTTCGTTGTTACAATGGATTGGAAGAAAATTACAAAGGCAAGTTTAAAGGTTGTAAAATCAGGTGAAGTAGTTTACATGGAATAGTTCAAGGGTAGTTCCCATATTTCATTTATCGAACACATGGATAAAAACTCATTGTGAGTAATAGTTAACTAAGGAAATAGTTTTAACCCCTTTTCTCTTTAAGTTCAAGGTAAATAGTTGTGATGAATGTTTAGACTTTTTCTATTTCCTTTAAAGAAAATTATTTAATGATTGGATTCATTGAAATCTTCAGTAGCAATGCTCTTTTCATGACTCGTTCAGTATTTTTGTCGAATAATAATGGTGTGTCGTACGAGACTTATTTTTCGACTAACAATCGTTTGAGTTCCTCTCCTACTGCCAACCCAAGTCCTCTTAGACTAAGCATCCTGTCCAGATTTCCTCTTTCACACATTTAAGGAACTAGTACCACGGGACTATCTCCTCCTCTAATCTCGTTTGAATCCAATGCTCTAAATTTTTTTTGGATGTAGCGTTGAGTCAGGGCCTCTTAGGAGGTATTTCGCCCGTTATTCTGAACGTTATTTCAGCGATGTTGATCTTTTAACACCGCAGTAGACTAACATCGCCCGCTTCAGCAGTACTCTGAGATCTATTTCCATTTTCTAACGAAGCTTGATCTAATTAATGAAAGTTAATGTTTTATATCGCCCAGGCCTACTCCAGATTTGTCGTCATTCGGACAGTCTTAAAAGGACTTAAAGGAGTGACATTTTCTCTTTCTAGTCTAGGTTATCGCACCATCTATTCTCTAAATCATCCAAACAACTTTCCTTGGTATCGTTTCCTTTATGGCCTCCTAGATATTATACATGGCAAATAAAGCTTTTTAAAAATAAGTTTATATTTCATTCATTCCCAATGTTCTAGTAGCTTTCTTCACCCATTATCCTAAATCTTGGTCCTTAACAAAGACCCTAAATTCTTTTTCGTTTAACCTGCTTATCCATAACTGGATAAGTGATTAATATTTTACTTTCCTAGTTCATCGCTCTTCTGTAAAGCTTTAGAATGCCACAATACGATCGCAGTTCCTTTCTTTACTAATTAATAAATTTAATAACCTTTACATAAAAAAAAAATCTAGCAAATCTTAAGATTGTATTTTTTAGATTTTACTTTAATTTCTATTAAAAATAATATATTTTCATTATGCGTTAAAAAGTAATCTAATTTAAAGGCTCGCAGTTAAACAAACGAGAAATAGAGAAAGAATAAGAACTATTTCTTTATGCGCAACTCCCGATCAACTGTTTCTTTGGGCAATTGGGAGGATCCTGCAGTACAGGTCAATCCTGCAATGCTGCATTAAAGGATGATTTAGGCATCTCCGATAGATTCTGGGATTCTTAAGAAGGTCGCCATGACAGGAGAGTTGAGCCCGCACTAGCAGTGCCTCTGCACAAGAAATGAATAAAATTCTTTTATTTTGATTTAGGTAACAGAAATTTGAACCTTACGTCAATATTTATTAGTTTGTCGCAGTTTATATATTTGAAATAATAGTAGAAATTAATTCGTTCCTACAATGTTCTTTCACAACATCCTAGGACATAAAAATTTATTTATGTAATATTAACTTTCTATTTTCTCTTGGGAACAATTTAGTTGTTTGGTTAAGCTATTGAAGTACAGCTAGACTGAGCTAAGCAACCCGGCAAACTAGTAAATAAACTCGTTCTTTTAATTACGTTCAATAAGCTTAAGTTTTAAGTTATGTTGTGCTTATTACTTGGTCATATTAGTTCCACTCCCTTTACAGTGTAATTCGTAAACATTCTAATCCGAAATATCTCGCAATTACATTGAACTGCTGGAAATATTCACACACAGAAAGTGTAGACATGAACTAAGTTGGCTTGAAAAGATTATTTCGCCCTTCCTCTTTTATTTACGCTTCATTACATTAATAATAGCATGGGTCATGAAGTTACACCCTTGTCCATTTAGAAAAATTACTGCAGTAAATGCTAGGAAATGTTAAAAGGTCAAGACTGTCTAAAGGTTCACAACTGTTATTGTTTGTGCTACACTTATTTATGTTACCACTTGAAATGCTTGTAATTCTGCTGTTAACAATGGTTAAACAAGGTTTAAGATAATGAGCTGTTGCACAGTTTGATTAATAAATAAAAATTGACTCAGAATAATGAATTAAAAGGAAGTTGCAATGGTAGCTGTCCCTTTAGGCTCTTGAAATTGGATGCTGTAAATCCCTTTTAATATTGTTATGCAAAACATTAACCCAACATTATAAACCTAATTAGTAAACTAAAAAGAACTATAAAGCTTTGCTGGGCGTTTTTGTGAGAGCAAGCGGTTTGTATCTTATAATAATAATAATAATATAATAATAATAATACTTTATTTGAAAAGAAATTCTAATACAAACATAAAAAATGAAAAGAAAAGTATTCTACGGCAATGGAAAACCGTCTGCCGGTTAAAACTAAATCAGACCAACCAGCCCTTCTGATAATCCATGAAAACTTTCTAAAGAATGACGCCAACAATCCGCTAGCACAGACCGCCTGAGAAGTACACCACTCAACATTACCCCTGATAAGTATGCTCGTAATTATCTCAACAATTTTGCCAATATTACAAACAAAAAAAAGCAAGAACTTAATTAGTTCATTTTACTTTCATATATTACAGCTCTCTCGGAGCATTACATACTTTATTATGCAGTGGAAATATGTAACTGGGAGCAGGAAATTTTCCACAGTATTGTGCCGCAATCACTAACACTGCCATAACTCAGAAAGATGGCTTCTCTAAAAAAAAAAATAATCCATCTGATCTGTGCCGGAAATCATAGAGGCAGGTTATGAAAAATGGATTTACTATCATTAATGACTAGATCGTGGTTTTTAGAAAATTTATTCCCACTGTACTTCCACGGATCCTGTCTGTTACGACCACGTAGTATGAACAAAAAAAACGTTCCATCAATATCCTGGCTTGGTCAATCTACAAAAAAATTTTTGTATCAACAAGAGACATATCAGAAATCAGGTTTTCGTTTTTCTTGTTTAGTATCGGCTTTCACCAAGGATATTTACCGATATCTATGGACACTCACTAATTTGAATAATACAGTCTAAAAGTTTATCTCCTACTTGCATCTTAATTCAATTCAGCTTAAAGTATACAAATTAAGCATTTTTTTTGTTTTTTTGTTAACCACCCTAGTCATTTCAGTCTTAACATTTGTTTCGCTCCATGACACAGATTCTTTGAGAAAGAAAATTTCATAACAACCAGGAAAGGGAATATGGTTAGCGTACAGGATTTCCACACAGAGATCTCCCGTTCGAATTCAGCTTCCTAGAGCTCACTTCCTTGGACAGTGTTATCTGTATTTGACAGTGCACTTCAGAGTTACCGGCGGACATCTTTACTCGATTGTTATCAATTAGCTATTAGTTTGTTTTTTCGTGAATATTAATCCGTTTTTAAAGAGAAATTTCGTTACGTAAATTGTATTTAAGTTTTAGTGCAAATAATACAGTGATTTATAGGTTAGTGTGTATCTGGGCTTTTTCTATTAGGGCTGAGATGGGATTGTGCCCGCTGAGGTCTGAATAATTCTGTATGGGAGAGACTCTGATGGTCTCTAAGGAATAAGATTCAACAGCTCGTTCGCAGCAAGATGGCTGCATACACTGAGATGGTTAATCAGAGTAGTTTTATTATTATACATCAATAAAAACTCATTTTAGACCTGCAAAGCTAATATGCATTGTGGTACTGGGTTCGATTCCCGGTCTTAGGCCTTGGATTTTATTTAATGGTTTATAAAAGAAATTTACAGTAAACTATGTTTGCTTAGTCGCCTCCGTCCACGACACCTAATTGGTAGTTAGACGTTAAGCCCCGCCTGAGAAATATAGGCGATTACTTTCAAATTTCATTTTCTAATAAAAAGTAATTTCCCAACTTGTATCGCAACATTGAGGTTTGTTAATTGGTGTTATTATTATTATTATTATTTCTGGTCTGAAATAATTTTTTCTCAATTATGTGGAACCTGATAAGTCACCTTTAAGTGAACAACTGAATGCTGTTGGATGAAGTTACCCGTTCTTTAACATGTGAGAGTTAGAATTAAGAACTGGATTTACATGAACGTTAGTTCGACTGCTTTCACCGATTTGAACTGCCCACGTCAATAGTTACAAGTCACCATGTCTCTGTCTCTCTAGATTGCTTCTAAACGAGTTATGACTTTTTTTAAAACTTTTTTTTTACTTTTTGTAGAAATATTTTGTAGAATGTATTACATTTACACATAGATTTCCAGTTGTTACTACATAACCTGGTAGTGAACTGTAACAGCTTCATTACCTCATTAGCTATAAGTTTATTTTAGGATTGGTGTTGCGCTCTTAAAACTGGATACTTATAGTTTTAAATAGAATTGGTGAATGGTTGTTCGCTTTTTTAATTTGTAACCGGTAGATTAACTTTTCTTCCAGCTTCTTTAAAATGTAATTATTTGCTTTTGATTATAAATTGTTCTTGAATGCTTAGCAGACCTAGAGCAAAGCAGTTATTATAAAACACAAGTTGCCTCTTATTTTATTTAATCGTCATCATGTTCCAGGCAGGAAGTAGGCGATACCGTAGCCCTTTCTCTTTCAAGGCGTCGTTTCCGTAGAATCCTATTTTACTTTGATCTTAGGATGATTGATTAATTGACTTACATTTTAAGATCATTTTGTGGTCAATCTAAAAAAGGTTCCCATTGTCTTTTGAAAGTATATCTTTCTTCAATTAGTAATTTGACAATTCTTAGTCTTCACTCTCAAGAATATATACATTTACCTTCTTTAAAACATGGACTATAGAAGTTTATTGTTTTAGCTGCACGCTAAGGAAATCTTTTAGTACCAACTGGGCGTATTTGATCGAAGGTCCTCCAGATCAATGCTCCTTGCGTTCCTACTTCCTGGACTACTCTTGGTTCTGCAAGGATTCCGGCTTCTTAAGGTGGTTGCTAGTGTATTGCCTCTCCTATCTCTTTCAATTGCAGCATGTCTTGGCTCTCTATTGTAGAGAAATATTAGCTCATTGTTTGCGTTGGATCCAAGTTCGAGCCAAATTTTACCTATAGATTTTCTTTTTCTAGGTCCGCTTACCAGTAGCGAAATCTGGAGGCCAGAGTGGCTCTCAACGTACCACAAAATGGTTTATTCTTAAATATTAACGTGGGCAGATTCATTCTCCACTTCCTTCTTTTAATCAACTTCTAACAAAAATTTTTTTTGAAACAGAAACCGTTTCCTAATCAACTCTTCTTGGGGAGTTTTTGAGATTTGACCCCTAAATGTGTTAATATCATTCTATCCATTTATCCAGCCTCTTGCAGCCTTACTTTCTCGTGATAGTCGAATTAATGCTTATATTTAATTTTTCCAATTATCATCCTGTATAGTGGAGAGATGTACATCCCCTTTAGATAGCACTGTCTTCATCCTTCAATTAGATAACTGTTCTGATCTCTCTTGCAATTAGAAACGCAGGTTTATCTGGAATGTACAAGAGTAATACTGTAATCTAGATTTGTACCTTCTGATATATCTTTGTCCAGTCGCTGTGTCTAAAGTGTAAGAAGAAGCTAGTAGTCGTAAACTGAGAGAATTCCACTCTGGAATTGCAGAATTATTCGTTAGAAAGGACATAACATTTGTACTTGGTGGGATCAAAGATTATATAAGTGGAATTTTTAATTAACCGATTATTAGTTGCCCATAAGAGCGATAAAATTTAACTTTTGCCTTGCCTATAAAAGTATCTTCTTGTCTGATATTACTAGATTATCTGACTCTCGTGTGGTTCTAAACGTCTAGTGCAGGGGTCCCCAAGCTAAGGCCCCCTGAGGACATTTATCCGGCCCTCGCCGCACTTCCGGAAGGGGCATCTCTTTCATTGGTGGTCAGTGAGAGGAGCACTAATGTGGCGGTGCCGCAAAGCGCTGCGTCGCTCATGTACAGTACTACTTCCGATGACGCGGGATGCACGCGTCTCGGCTCCGAAAACAGTGTAAAATAACAGCAGAACTAGGAAGAAAGGCAAAGCACTATAACTAAACCGGACATTGTCCATCTCATTAGCCAAAAGCAGATCCTTAGTTCCCACAGAAATACTGGGCAGTTTGTTGATTTAAATTTACTTATTCCTTATATTAAATATTTTATTTGTTCCCGTTTTTTTTTTTTTCTAGTCTGGCCCTCCAACGGTCTGAGGGACGGTGAACTGGCCCCCTGGATAAAAAGTTTGGGGACCTCTGGTCTAGTGTGACGGGTCACTTATTTCCAGTTCTTCTTTTAATTGTGATGACAGTGTATTTGGTTTTTGATCGATTTACTCTGCATGCGTGCCGAAATCTCCGACAAACTTAACGAGTTTGTCTCTAATACGTAAATCATCAACAACTTAAGCGATGCGCTGAAAACCTACAATAAATGTGATTCACTTCCGTTATCTTTATCTACGCATAATTAAATAAAGTGTGATAACCATCCACTTCCTTTAGACCATTGATAATTGAAAATTACTGGATCGTGACATTCATTGAACCTTCTTGTTTTTTATTTCTACAAGAACTTAGAACAAATTAATTTGGAATATTTTACACGATTGCAATACTTCATACTATTTATTTGTTTCTTAAATTAAGTAGGTGAGTTCCGCGTATCGCAGTCTCAGGAAGTAGAAGAGTCTGATGTGGAACCCCCAACGACTTCCTATCTTTAAAAAAATCCCAATTTTGACTAATTTATTTTGAATTTTCTTCAAATTTTCGAGAAAAAAAGATTCAATTTTCATTTTCTTTATACCAGTACTTAGTTAGTGAAAAATGAAACTTTAAGGAATCAGCCCGATGATTTTAGAAAAGATCACGAACAACTGAAGAGACTTGGGAAATTGGAACTTTTGGACAAGCTATTTAACTTGATTCTGGAAATTTTAGCAACCGTGAGACAAAGTTAATGTTTTGTAAATGATTGGTAAAATGGCATTTTTGAGAGAAACATTTCCACTTTTCTTGTTGGAAGCAGCAAAATAGAATTTTCCTATAAATATATTTTAAACAGCAGTTACACCATTTTATTAGTCTAATGTGGAGGCTAACAGTTTGGGAATCTTAAACCATCTTTTAGCCCGTTAGTTTCCCAAAATTACATCACTGAGTTCTCAGTGATCAACATTTTCTTAACAAATTGAAAGAAGCTGTACTCAGAATTCGAATAGTGGATCTCCCAACTGAGATGTTTGCACAGATATAATCCAATACAACAAATCTGTCTCTGTGAGTAAAGTCTAGCTCCAGCGCATCGTTCTAATTTCAGTTCAACTTGTAAACATTGCACAAATATGATTTCATTAACAGTCTTTCAGACGGTAAAAATGTATTAATTATAATAGTAGTTTCAATGTTACAACAAAAACATTCTGAACTGTATTTTTTTTTTATTTCCATTTAAACAGATTTAAAACGTGGTAAATAATATTTAATTAATTTCTCAATTAAGTAATATTCTTTGGATTTTCTTAAAACATTTCTTTTAATGAAGCATTTTCTTTAAAATGGATAAAACTTTCTTCTCTTTCAAGAAGTACTTAACAAAACTGGCTTTGTTCTTCTTTGGACCGCTTTGATGGCCGCAATTGGTCTTAACAGCATCACTAACAGCCGCACTTCAAGTCTTTTACTTTAGACGATTAACGCTCCATTCCCATTTAGAGTGAGACTGGTTTGGTGTAGCAAATGCAAACTGCCTCTAATTTTTATTCGCATTTTTTGTTGTTGTTATATTCTCCATTCTTATTGCTTATATACTTTTAGAAATGGAGTATACACAAGTAATTTTGGGATATTTTAAAAACGATGTGTTCAGTGAGAACAGAGGCCCTCATGCTGATGTCTCTGTATCAGTGTACCCAATCTTGTTTACAGCCCGTTTTCATTTAGTTTTAATTTCAAAATTTATAATTTCATAAATCTCTTCATTTCATTTTAGGCGTATTCACGAAAAACATTTTAATTTTAATAATTAAATTACTATTATTTGTTTTTGGTGAAATTAAATCAAATGGAGTTAAATAAAGTAAAAACTTAACCAGAATTCAATTTATTTAAACTTTTCAATTGGGAGCAAAAACTTGCTCTAAGAGAACAACATATCAGTACCTCTGATCAAACATAGGCATTAAGGCCTGTAACGTTGGTTCTCCTCACCCAAATAATTGCCCAACTTATGTGACGCGTTTACTTGGCTCCTACAAACTGCTTGTTAATATCTAGTTACTGAGAGTGAAATGATCTATTATTAGTAAACATATCACCAGCATCTTTGCCCGATGATAGGAAATAATCAATTTAATGCTGTTCTAGGATAGATCTAGCTTTCAGGTAAAGTGTTTTTGTAAACTTGTTCAATCTTCACCCCGATTATTTATTTCACCACTCGATTATAATTATATGTAGTAGCTACTTCACTTATTTGTCTGATAAATAACAAATTTTCTCACCTGGTAGCAGGCGCAGGATATACTTTTCTTAAGGGTGCAAATAGAAATTATCGTATTTTTTTTAGATAAGAACGATTTTTCCATTGAAACTTCAAAAGGATGTCTCAAATTTTAATCTGTCAGATCAAAAAGTAATGATAATAATTCTTTATTTATCTATAATAAAAAGCAGAAAAAACAAAATTTATAATAGTGGGAAATTGCGCAGCTTATAGTAGGAGTGAGTGGGCTTTAGAAAAAGAGAAGAATATAAATCAAAGAAGATGAAAGTTGAAGTACAATGAAGAATCAACGAAGAGCAGCAAACCAAACTGAAAAACTTTTACAATATAAAAAATAAATCACGAAACTTACTGAAATTAAAAATCAAAGCTTAATTTTAAGATCTCCATTTGTAATTTCATGTCTTAAATTCCAGGCACTCCTGGTAAAAAGTAATCTACGGAAGATAATCCGAGGTGGATAGCACATTGGCAATATATTGGCCAGAAAGACTAGAACTAGCCATTATTCGGAGTCGGAGCTCACCTAATGTAGGACATTTAGCCAGAATTGATAGAGATCCTCCTGTACCTCTTAAGCTGGAATTTTAAAGAGCCAACTAAAGGTCTCGTTAAGTTTAATTTCGCGTAGGAAATATCGCCAATATGATCAAAAAGTATTTGCAAAGACAATTCCGCTAATGAAAATCTATTTTAAAGATTTTAGTATTATTGTTATATTGGTTTCTTTTGAATTGTTTCAATTTAGCTTTACTCTTGTATTTTTATATTGTGCAACGTAGTGTACACAGTGTTGTAAGTACGGCAGGCGAGTAACTAGTACGTGTAACTAAGTTTAATTGGTAAGTTCAATCTAAAGAAACTGTCGACAATTCTCTTTATAGATTTCCGCCTATTCTATATTGTTAAAAGATTACATAATTATAATTTATTTTATTAGATAATAATCGCCTAATTCTATTTCATTATTTTACTAGCATTATTATCATTGCTTTATGATTCTTAATAACTTTGTAAACGCGTTATTGTCGTGTCATATTGAATTATGGGAACAACTGTTCCAATTCAGTCATTATTGTGTAATGTTAATAAATGCGTTGTCACATCCAGAGTGTTTTGGCGAAAGCTGATAAAATATTAATGAATAGTTTGGGCAATGAAAAGATTTACAATTGTCTGTTTCTTTACTTCTTTTTCAACTTGCTCATAAAATTCATTCTTAACCGCTTATTAGAAGTATTTCAAATAAATTATTTAGTAGATAGGTTGAACTCCTACATACGTACCCAACTCTTACGTACATCATGTTCGAATTTCAGTTTTTTAAAACATTTTTTGAATCTAAATTGGATCCTCTTGCTGGAAAAACTGAATTTTACTTGACCCACAATCTGCGCTACTATTTTACATCTGGTTTATATCTTGTGTTGATTCGTACTTCCAGAAAGATGTTTTAAATAAAAGTAACTGTTTAATTGCCCAGAGAATAGATTAGTTTAGTGGTTAGAGTACTAAATATCCACGCAGGGGGTCCTGAATCGAATTCAGCTGCCTGCTCTTAGATTTTCTGCTCCTTAAGAGTCACTTGCAGCTCAGTGTCTGAAGGCCTCAGGTAAATAAAAATAGTTTATAACAAAATAGTTAGGTTATTGTGTTTTTAATTTAAGGCGCGTCAAGATCTGAGGTTTTTTGGCGCCGGGAGCTTTTTCCAGAGTGCACTGCCGGGCCTTCTGACAGTGCTCTCTAGTTACAGACAACACTGTCCATCACCGGGCAGTGAACAGTAAGGAAGAGAAAATCTAAGGACCAGCAGCTTGGATTCGAACCCATGATTTCAGCTTTGGAATCAAGCGACATTACACATTGTCTTTAATGTATCATGATACTCAGTTAGATCCTCCGGTATTGGCCTTGAATTTTATTTAAGTATTGAATGAGAGAATTAAGTAATGTAAATTAGGTACCCGCCTCCATTCGTGACTCCTAATCGGTATTTGGGACGCCCTAAAAAAATTAGGCATTACTTTACTGCAAGGGAACCAATTTTCAGACAATTACCAAAACTCAGCATTGTATTCTCGAAGTTCTCACGTTTGCCCTTTATTTAAGAAGTTCATGTATGCTTCAGAGGGTTTCTTCTCTACCTCTAATTTTTTTTAAAAAAAATCCCAAAATCAATCTTGAAGACAGCTGTTTCAAATAATCGCGATTAGTTCAAACATAGAATTTAAAGCAAATCGCTGATTGCGAACTTCCCATTTAAGGGTGCCGAATAATGGCTAAAAACATTTGATTGGAAAAAAATTGTTAAAATCCAATATTAAGTTCAAACTTCTTGGAACAGTTATTCGATGAGCGATATTTGGGTTAATACAAGCAATTTTCTTTTATCTCTCCCTTCTAGAATTGGGGGCATATCATTGGATTATAATTAGAAAACTCTGACCTTAAAGTTAGAACGGTGAAAGGGCGACTCTACCAGCTACCGCCCTTTGCACAGATATTTGGTCACCCTTTCCCGCCATCATTGAATACCACATAGTTCACCTGAGTGCCACCATCTTGCGCAAACCACCCACCTGTTTTCGTTACATTAATTGTAAAACTGCTCTACTTTTATACAGTTTCTCACAATGTTCAAGTGTTAATACGTAATATTCAATATTTTTGTAACCAGTTCTAATATTTAAATATTTTTTCTAATCAGTAAGTAAATTTATTGATTTGATTCGAATTTAGTTTTAGCTTTTAGAAAATTGAAGTTAAGAAATGGAATCCCTGTGGTGGTGTTCCCCATCAATAATTATTTGACGGATCCCTGCAAAAGTTTACCATCCACTAATAAACTTGATGTTCTATTACGTGCTTTCATTCTGTTATTGTTTTTAGTTAACTCGAATGTAATTTTGTTTGCAAGAAACAGTTCTATACCTGCATCTTGATCACTTTCGCTAACAGTTGACTATTACATTATTGTGGTGCTTTAGTTTAGATATTAAATGTTCACTTGAAATATTTACTTTATTCGAGTGATTTGTCACTTCTTTACTCTTTTTTTTTTTCATTTTCGACGTAAAAAAGGAAGTGCTGTATTCGGGCGGATGTTCAAACCTGACTTCTCTCAGGAATAACTGTGATGAAGATGTACAGGAAAAGGTGGTTTTTAGAAATTGGTATTTTGTGTATAAGTTGTGTTGTATACGTAAATTGTTGTGTATAAGTTGAAATTTCGGTAAGTGCCCCCAAAAGAGGGGCCTACTTAAAAGATTGTGGTCAAAACAGGTCATCGGTATTTACTAATCAATTCTCCTGTTTCTTAAGGTTTTGTATAAAACTGCTGCTCCTGCCATATGCTTTAAACTTAGTGAAATAAGTTTTATTTGAACCATTTGTCTGGAAAAATTCTGTTAATGGTTAATCTGTGAGAGCGGGTTGGCTAGCTTTCCTTTAAAGTGTTATTTCTATACTTTTTCATGTCTTCCCTGCCACCTATATAATTTTAATATGCTTCTAATGTGGGAATAAATTGAATTAAAACGGATATAGGACCTTCAAAATAAAGTTATTATTTTGAATAATAACAAATGCAGCCAGCTTTGTACAAAATTAACAGCCTCACAAAAGAACTAGAAGTACCAATAGTGACTGACTTTTTAAAGACAACATCGGACCAACCTTATTGCAAATCTCCGGTAACATCACTTCAAAGAATTGGTTACTAACTCACAGAAAGAAGACTTTGTAACTAATACAGGATGTTATGGACTCAGTGTATGGTATTAACATCATCATCTCTTCTGGAGGTAACCAGAGCGAACAGTTAAACATGATTAGTACTTTCTTTTACCGCTAGTGTGCTAGTGTGTTCGTTACAAATTTTCTGTATCGACCTTCCTCCATGAAATTCTCATTTTGAAGTTCCTGGAGTTCGAAACAAGTTTTCAGAGAAACAAAATAATTCAAGCCAGAAATTGGCTAGGGAGATCAAACTCCAAAATTAAGATACTTACTACAAGAAGAAGGGCTTCTAAGGGCAGAACAACTTACTGAATGTTCTTACTCTCTAAAAGGCTCTGAAAGTCTTCTTTAAATGCACTCCTTGAACTCGTGCGGAGCTTTAACTTGCATTTGAGATATTTACCTGAGAACATTCATGTAAGGGCAATTTTGGATTCAAGTAATTTGGTTTTTCTCTTGCAATTTACCATTTCAATGCCATGTTTGGTTAACATAATATTCAAAAGGATTTTAGACAAATTGCTAAAACTCTTAAGTTCAAAAAAATGAGTGGAAGTGCTTATTTTCCGTCAATTTAGTTGCGATTTCCCCCAAAAGCTGCGACACTTCATTTATTATGTACCCACACTTAGAAGTTGTAGTTTTTTTCTTCTTTTTTTTTTTTTTGAAAAATGTTTCTTACAGAAATTTGGTGAGAGGAGTCAGCATAGTTCCCATCTCAAGTGCCATCTTACGGAAATGTACAGTATTACAACTGTGATAATTACAGTTCGAAAAGAAATTTATCTTTTAAATGATTTTTTTTTTAGACTTCGTATAATTTCCCTTAAGTCCCTTTTGTTCTATAACTTCGTTTTGCAGGTGGTATACGTTTCCTTTTAAAATTCTTTTTGTTATAATAGACCAGCATTTTAATACGGAAATACAAGTTTAGTTTTAGTTAGAGCTAAAGAAATCCGGGAAGAGAGTCTGACGAGCTATCTATCGTTACTTTCCTGCCTTGTTTTCAGCCAAAACACTGGCGAATTCGTCCAATTTCGTCGGTTGCGAAATTGGATAAAACTATCGATTACATCGCGTCATTGCAAAATTCTTCACATTAGTTATTATATCTGTGTAAATTTATAATTAGCATACATTTTAATTTGTGCTTAGTAGATATTTCCTTTATAAAATTGATTTTAAGGCAACAAATTGAAAAAGCACTTCCTGCCTGCGCCCATATCCGCTATTAAAACGCTAATGGCCAATTAACAAAATTGAACTTTCTTTTCGCCGAGTTAACTATTTAATTAACCATGTCAGGCAGTTTTTTGTTCTGTTTTGTTTTTTTTTCTTCTTTAAATTTTACTTTTATTAAAAACAAGTAATTGGGGTCACAAAGGGTTTGACAGGTATCAAGTCACATTTTTAATTTGCGGATTTTATTAATTACACCGATTAACAGAATTTAATTTGATAATTGAACTTTCCATGGATTTCTTTACTTGCTCCCTTAATTAGTATTTTTTTTTATTGTTAATGGCAGCCTAATTAGAATGTTGGCTAATGAAATTGCATTCACTTAATACGCACATTATAAATTCATTATTATTGCAATATTGACTTCGCAAATATCCTGCATATTGTGGTATTGATTAAATGTTATATTTAGATTTTAGAGAGTTCAGTGTGCGGGAGGTTAAGTTCAAGGACCAGCTATATAACAGATTTGTGAACTAGTACATTGTTTTCGTATGTTCAGTAAAATTGGAAAGATTAGTTTTAGTCGGCTGTGGTGAGTAAGAGTTTGCTGCACTAAAGTAGTGAAGAAGTCACCAGTTTTTGGTGACATTTAACTCAAAACAAGAGAATTAAATCAAGAAAACCATTTAAAAAACAAACGAAATTTACAGCAGTTGAGATAGAAAATTTATTAAATTTCATAATTGTCTAACAATACATTTAGGAAAATGGTTAAATAAATTGAAAACCGGAAAATAAACTACCACTTCCAGATCAACGAATTCAAAAATCACTTCTTAAATATTCAAACCCTCACACTTTGAGGCAAACTTATTGGCAGTTTGGTTCGCTGCCCTTTTTGGGTTTTCGATACCTGTCTAACCACGATAAGAATGGAAAAATAAAGATTTAAGTCTTTTCTGGAAGGTTTGGGCCACCTTTGTAGATGAAGCCAGTTCTGTCCGAGGAAATCGGAGCAGATACTCTTTATGCTTACTGTGTCCAGGCAAAACCTAACAGGAACCTAAGAGTGACCATTTCTAACCATTTTCTATCTTTGCGTCTGTAAATATATGTACACATTTTGTTGGGGAACAATCCTCCTTGCGGTTGTGTCAATCTTCGTTCCAAAGATTATCAGTTATTTCTCGTTAATTTAGATTTCATCATGGGTTCAGTATGGTGTTTGAAGCTGTAGAATCAGAACTTACGCAGCGCTTCTTTAGCAATAAAATCAGCTCTCTCTCATTTCCTTCTGAACCCATATGGAGACTTGGTCCATTTGAAGCCTCTTGTCCAACCTTCAGCTATTAGATAGGCCAGACATTTTGAGTTTCTTTCTCTATCTGCGGTTATCTTTTCTTTTTATAATGTCCAAAGCAATCCCCACTATCATTCAATTATAATATCTAATCGTCTGTCGCCAAAGATATTTTGACATCTCTTTAGCTAAGGCAAGGCTTTTAAATATGGCAACAATCAATCACCTGATTGTTAGAACAATGTCTATATAATTTAAAATTTTCAGATTGATCTGGGACCTATATGTTGGTCATTTTCAGCTAGATTACACTAAATCCAAGTCCAAGGCTGGAAATTAATTTAGATGATCAGTTTCATCTTCAGATTATTATGAGTTGTAATACCAAATAACCCTCTTATTAACCAGTTAAGCGCGGAATTTAATTTTAAAAACCCTCCCACAGTGTGCGGAATTAAATTCAGACAATGACGTATATACACGTCGAACGCAGGGCAAAACAACTAAAAGTTTACAACGTCATAATAGTCACTGCAAGCACTTTTTCCTGCAATCTCTGGGACTTGAGATTATAGAGCATTCTGTTCATTTCAAAATCTTGCACCGCTTCAAGTATGCATTGCTCTAGTTAACTAGAGACGCAAGAGCTTTTGACAAGGAAGAAAAGAGCTTTGAATTCACGTCAAACGCGCTTAACTGGGTTAATTTCACTGATTAAGTTCATCTTGGACATTCTGCCATTAACCATAAAAAGTAAAGCTACAATTGAGAAAAGTTTGTCTTTTTTTTTAAAAAAAAACATCAAACTTGAAACTTCTTAGTTTTTGTAAAACAGAGGACACCTATTCTCTGATCAAACTTCAACAAGGGGAAATGTAATTTTCATTGCTGTAGATTTGTAAGAATACAGTGTTTTATTCGCAATATGTTGATCGCATTTTTTTTTTTTATATTTTCTTTATTTACATTTAAAAGTCTCGAGTAACTAGAACATCTATTGAATAAATAGACTTTGCCGGTCAGCAGTACTTCCTTTAGTGAGATGTACAACTTCTTTAAAGTTTAGTACAGGGTCCAAGGAAAAATTCATTTGATGAAGCCCTGAAGATGTATACCCAACCTAAACCATATAACTGTGTTATCACTGTGTACAATCGGTAACAGATATCGTGAAAGCAGCAGCCCGTAAATTTGCCAGTTTGGTGCACACACAATAGTAAAGCGATTATCCGCGTTTTGGGCTCTTTGCCATGTGAATGCATTGAATGGAGAAAGCTTGAACTCATCTGCCCCAGTCACCAGTAACAATAAAATGCAAAGGAATATTACTACTGTCTCGGTAAAACTTCGTTACTTAGATCGTAACACGGCTATCATAACTCTTGAATCGATAATAAGTAGGGGAAATCTGTTGTTAAACAATACAATTTTCATTCTATTATAGTGTGTAATATTGTTAAGAAAATTATTTTATGAACAAGAACACGCAACATGGTGCCATATTATGGCAGTTATAAGTATTAATTGTAAACAATCTTTAGAAAATTATAAATTGTAAAAACATCATTACTTGTTTGGTATTTCATTGATTTAATGATTTATTAGGTAGAAATTGTATTAATTTAGCAGAACTTGTTTTGTGAATATAAGAGACATGTGAAGCGTTATTAAGTTATTCAAGAAACTTATAAACAGCAACATTTCCTGAACAGCTGATATCACTTTCTTTCAACTATGCAAATGAGTTCATCTTGTTTTATCCATTATTTAGAATTAATTGAATTTAATTATTAGTAATTAATAATGTAATTAAAAAATTATTCCCGCATAACTTTTCATCAGTTATTTGCTCATTTCTCGCTAGTGAAACTGTACTCTGGAACTCCTCTAGGGTAGAGAAGATTAAGGCAATCAGCTTTTCTTGGAGACTTACGATAAAAGGGAATGGAACAATTACCTCTACCGATTGGTATAAGAAAATGCCAGAGGTGCTGCGTTAATAGACAAAGAATCTCTTGTGGACTTCTTGGAGGAGATCTAGGATAAGTTTCCAGAGTATTTTAGTAGAACTGATTCTGATGGAGTTGGTCAGATAAACGGTGATATCGATTGGAAATAGTCGGTTTCGTTTCTTATCCATCCCATATGACAATGTTCTCCTAATCTGGGAACAGTATTCCTGATAATCATCAGGAAATTCAATCGAACTGATAAGAGAATGCTTTGGAACAATCTCAACGCTCTAAAGAGGAGTTACAAAGTTACCTTAACTTTTGAAGCCTATTGCATTTTGGTGCACTTAAATAACGAATAGTGCATAAATTCTTTAATTGAAGTCTTTGCAAAAAGATTATCTCTTTACAGAGACCATGCAGCGCCAATCGAAAATTTCTCACATTCCCCAGTCTTAGTAAGAAAGGATGCGTTTAATGGGCCATGTAAACTCAGGAAGCAGGCTTTGGAAGGTGCTGCAACTTGCTGTTTTTCTAACAGTAAGATGTTACTATAGATTCGAATCATCTCCTGACTAATTGCATATTCTAAATACATTCCAGAAAGAGAAAAGGTAAATTGTTCTGCTGCCCGCAATCTTCTCGGATTCTCAGGTTTCCTTGAGCAGGAAGTTTGCGGTTAACCCCTTAGATTATCTCCTTTTACTATTTGTGGTTTCCTCGACACCAAACGAAGTTTCCGGCATATTATTTACTGATAATTTCTCCCTTATTTGGAGTTAACATGGGCCTGCCAAATATTAATAATGTTTTACTATACGAATTGTGGTGATTAAAAAAGTCACATCCCCGAACGCAATATTCTTGATACCCCACAATTAGATAGTTTACTGTAAATTAACTATAGTGGGCAAATGCACAAATTAAGCACGTACTTAATGCAATGCTAAATAGAGTTGTAATTACCTTATTGCAATATACATTTGCTTTCACAAAACTTGCTTCATTATCTAACACTAATTTATTCTTCTTCGTGAGATTTGCTATGTATATGTATGTAAACGAGCAAATTATTTTGTGAATTCAGAACTTTATTCATGTAAAAAACTTGTAACATCTTTTCTTAATTCATAATTACTTAATAATAATATAACTATGTTAATAATGATTTTTAAGTAAAGTAATTGTTCAATGATTGAACTTCAATCCAGCGATTTCGTCCGATTCTTGAAATAAAATTTTTATGATTTTGCGCCTAGGATTTGATTTCGTGTGAAGCTTTCGTAACATTAAATTGGATAAAAAATAGTAACTTGCTGTGAACAGAAAAGTGAGACACTTTTCGAGTTTTATCATTTTGAAGACGGGCTTTGCTTGGTGCATCTCCGATTAAAGAGATATTGGCTCTTTGCCTTGCAAGTTTTCTGGTATTTCTAAAAAAATATTTAATTTCTAGTTATTGTAATCTTCATGTCTTTGAAAATAATTGGCTACTTGATCGTAAATATAAATCTTAAAAAGGAAATTACTTGAAAAGGAGGCATTAGGATACTCTCTGGTGGTCGAAAAACCAGTCTGATTATTAATGTTGTTCAGAAGCCCTGAAGGGAATAAAATGCTGGGAAGGAATACGACAATGAAAGGTCTATATCAAAAGAATGAGCACATTAATTATTAACTGTAAAAATTAAAGGATCGAATCCAAGGAAGAACTCTTGAGAATCCTTTCTGTAATTTGCTTTGAGACTTGTAACAATCAAGTTATATGACGCAGATGTGACTCAAAAGTAGTATGTTTCTTTTACTACGTAATAGTTGCTCATTTGTAATTGCACTACAGTCGGTACTTGTTGAGGTGTAATGAACTAATCATGAAGCACTTCTGTAATCGAAACAATAAAAATTCTCCAAGCTCCTACTGGTGGAATGTTCCAATAGAAGAAGAACGTAGCAATAAAGAGAACGTGCGCAGATGGCTGGTGGCTTTTGCAATCCGGACTCTGGTCGCATTGTGCCCATTCTCGATTGACTCATCCAATTCGACTTATCGTCCACCTGCATATTTTCCTTAGTTATCTTTGAATTTTGCAAATTGAGCTTTCAATTTAGTTTTAAAATGTCTGAATAATGTGTGGAATCGCTAGTGATCTCCATTTAATTATTAAAGTTCTTTTATTGGGGAAAAAAGTCTTATCGCGCTTATTGTCCCAGGCAGAACACATGGCAGATGGTTACATTTTTTCTGATAACTCCCTCATTAAACTTCTAAATTAATTTTTATTTAATAATTTAGTTTTTTCTGTCACAAGTTTTACTTGCTGTCACTTGGTTTATATTTTATCAAAAATACTATTTTTGTGACGCATTGTATCTTACGTACATCAGTTTAAAGATAAATAAGGCAGTGAAAACATTCTACTATTCACTGCTATAATACGAGTACACACAGTTCCAAATTTCAACATGGGATGTACTGTAAGTGATTCTATTAATAACTTCAGCAAGTTAATTGCTGAAGTAACAACCAACGTAACAAATATGTTTTCGACACTAGTTAATAGCGCTGAAAATTCGCAGAATAATTATGATATTATAATTTGTAATATTTTTATAATATAATAAAAATATAAGATAGATTTTTCGCAGTCGAACTTAAAGAAAGCTTAGTAGAGTGAGTGCTTTGAGATTTATTTCGCACAACTTTGTAAATAACAAATCAAACAATGCGGTTAGAGAAATTCCTTCTTTCTCATCACACCATATTTTTTAAAACTATAGTTCCTCAAATTTCCAATAGGAACAGGAGTATTGATTTAGGAATTGGAGCTGTATGTACGGGGGGGACTGGGACATTTCAAAATAGCACTTCGTGCACAACAAACTGGTCACTGTAAGCGCGCCCGGCGTTGTCACACATAACTGCTTCAAATTGCACCATCGACAAATCAACTTTTATACGTATACATACAATTACATAATATCAAATTATTATTATTATATAACAACGAATCTGTGTTAAATATAAATATATGTTTGTTCATTAATCTGTGTTGATATTTACTCTTTGGTTTTGCAAAATTCTTCAGCCTATTTGATTAATCAAGTCTTTAATTAACATTAATTATTTTAAGTGTTATAAATTGGCTTTTTTTTAGTTTTATTGCGATCAGGAAAATTTCCAAAATTTATCTTTCATTTCTTACATCTGTATTGAGGCCCCCTGTGACGGAAAAACATTCTGAGTTTAGTGGAAATGCCTCGAAAGTACCACTTATTTTCAATTTATTTTGATTTTTCTCAAAATGGCTTTTCGGTTTTTCTTTAAACTTCGTATTTACATTTCAAATACTTTAGTTCTGTCTCAAGTGATAAAGGGTTTCCCATCGCTAGTCCTGTTTATTGTTCTAGTAAGAGAAATATGATATGATATGTTGATGCGAAATTGTAAGATGTGCGTAAAAGTTGATTTGTCCATTTTTTTGGGGTTGGTTTGTGAAAAGATTCGTTTATTGCTTTCGAAAGTTGGTATGTTCTTAAAAAGGGTGATGCAAAATATTTTGAAATTTATTAATATTTAGAATTTAGAGGTTTACAGCAAAGGAAATCCAGTTTTGTTCTCAACTTATGTTTATTATTATTAGGTATTTTGACCAACTCTTTGAAGAAACAAATTTGGAAATTATTATGAAGAAAAATAAATTTGTATTCACAATTTAATGACGTTATTAGATGTTCGTTATTTTTGGTGACTGATTCATAGTTTCAATTGGATGAAAAAATAAATGCGTTTTTCAGTCGTGATACATTTATTCTGCCGAGCTTTCGTCCTAGGAGTTCATGAGTCCATGAATAGACAAGACAGAAGACACACCAACCCTGTAATGTAAAATATTACTTTGTAAACTAGCCCTGAAGATGACCTAGTCCCTAGGTCGAAAGCTCGGCAGAATAAATGTATCACGACTGAAATGGCAATTATTTTTTCATCCTATTGTCTTTATTAGAATTATGTTATTATTATTATTAATTTAGAGAAATTGGTGAAAACATCGGTTTGGGATGGGGACTGTCTGTATTAGAGAACTGGTAAAATGTCCTGGGCCATTGCTCCATTGGTGAAAGTAAATTTAATTAAATATTCTGTAGGCCATTTCAGATAGAACTATGCCCAGTGGTGAAGTGTTAATGGTTTCTCTAGGTCATTGGCAAGTTTTAGAGAAGATGGCACCCAAGGTTATCCAAAACTTAAATTTCATTTTACTTTCACTTTAGAAATGATTTTTCCTTTTTCTTGTTTTTAGCCAATGTTTGCGTTATTGTGGTTGGGTGGTTGCTAGATATACTTTATAGGACCGCCATGCCATTTTGTGCCTCATAGTTTATAAATGCAAATTATAGAAATAGATAGACAATTATAGCGGCTAGACAACTTGACAGCGGAACAGTAGGTTTAAATTTACAACCTCTTTTTAGGTTGGTGAATAA
The DNA here is from genome assembly GCF_049639745.1 of Rhodnius prolixus. Classification (NCBI taxonomy): domain Eukaryota; kingdom Metazoa; phylum Arthropoda; class Insecta; order Hemiptera; family Reduviidae; genus Rhodnius; species Rhodnius prolixus. Next base: position 24,308,364 of record NW_027411592.1, read on the forward strand.
TTGACAAGCTGGGTTTTATTTTCTTCTTTGTATGATTTATTTACTATAAAGATCCTAAAGTTATGGGATAAATCCCTTTTGTCTTTTGACCCCAGTTTAATTAATCTTCTGCTGTACCTACCATTTTAAAACCTTCCTAGACGTATGCAATTAAAGTCTCTTGGGTTCAACCAAACTTTCAACTTTTTAGAGATTACAATTCCTTCAATCCATAATCTTCTGTACAACAGTTAATGCTCCGTTATACGTTCTCAGTTTTAACCATCCTGAGAAACGTTTAAATTCCATTCGTTAATCTAGTAGCCCAATTCCATTTTATATATATATGAGGTCTGTTCAAAAAGTTTCGCGAATTTTGTGTTTTTTCAAAAATTATTTATTTATTCATGAATATCTATTTTGTCCCCTTCAAAGTCCTCTTCTGATAGTATACACTTGTGACAACGTTTTTTTTAATCCTCGAAGCACTTCAAAAAATCATTTTTTGTGATCTTGATCAGATCAGCTCCTCCTTCGATGCCGCCTTTATCTCCTCAATCATAGCGTAGCGTCGTCCTTTCATGGGCTTCTTCGGGTTCGGGAACAAGAAAAAGTCACCGAGAGCCAGATCTGGGGAATATGGTGGCTGCGGCAGCATTAGCGTGTTGTTTTTGGCCAAAAATTCGCGTCGAAATTGAGCAATTTTGGTACGAATTTCGCGGCGACCCGTCTCATGCCCAAATCATTGGTAAAAATCGAATGGCACGAGCCAATCGATATGTTTAGGTCTTCAGCTACTTCTTTAACGATGATTCGACGATTATTTCTTCACTTCATCTATGTTTTCGTCTGTTGTTGACGTGCTCGAGCGTCTTCACGCTCTTCGTCGTTCACATCTTCTCGGCCCTCTGAGAAACATTTTGTACCACCGATAAACGTTGCTTCGGTCCAAGGTAGCTTCACCATATGTCAAGACAACATTCGTCCGCGCACTTAATTTTGTTTTTCACACAAAATTTGATACAGATTCTTTGATCCATTTTTTGGAATAGGCAAAAATCGAAGACGAGCCAAAACACGCGCAAGCAAAGCAGCTGTCAAAAATTAACTGAACATTCAAAATGGCCGAACTTGTCGGCATAAGTGAGAGACATGAGTACCAACATAACGCCACAAAAAAATCAAATATACGTAATCCGCGGAAATTCAAAATTCGCGATACTTTTTGAACAGCTTATTCCACCAATCCCAGTTTTTAAACCCTTGGTCGCCTCTCAATCCGATACAGCTCACATAGCCCTCGAGATTTCCTTATCAAGGGACTGAGAGCAATTAGCTTAGAAATTGGAAGTGTTACCGTTGGGTAGTTGCTCCGCTTGGAGTGGGCATTTGCGTTTGTAAATGCATGTTTAAGTGTGCATATTCTAAGCTATCAGTGTAAATTTTAACATTACAAATATTGTTCAACACTTTACAATAAATAAGTAAATATGTATAAAGTAAACGGTTAATAGTGTACAATATGAATAGGCTTAAATAAAAACACCATCTTTCAGACAGTTGCTCTAAGCGATTCACCAAATCTGTTGAACAGACTCAGTAAGAAGAATCAAATGAGCCAGCTTTTGACAGATGTCCAAAGCAAATCTTGCTTCAATTTAATTCGTAATTTTGAGTCAGCATGTGCTTATTAATTATTCTGAATATTCCTCTGTTCTCTAAACGATACTCTTTTTACAGGCGTCTCTTAATTCTGGAGATATTCAGCAGCAATTCCCTGCAATATACCTTTTTCTTTCTAAAATTCAATTCTTGATTTCCATTTCACATGTACGCCGCCATTGCAAAGATTAACTACTGTTCTCATAAACTAAATAATTCGTTTATTTTATCATTAAGTTCCTAATGATGGATTTCAACGGATGTGATAAATACAAGATAAGACATGGTAGCTTTAAGAAATGCACTATGTGGGATACCAACTTAAATCTAGGAACACTTAAATCCCTCGGACCTCGCCCTTTAACTGAACGGTTATCTAACTAGTTTGTGTGGGTTGAATGAGTTATTTCCTTATTTCCTTCGATTTATGTATAGTTTGAAATTGATATAAACAGCTTTATCATTCAGTATTTAAAATACCCAAATTTCGTAAACAGAAAATATTTTTGGAAACTGATTTTAAGTAAATTATGCAATATTTATTACAATGCTTTCATTGAAGCAAATTATAAGGAACAGATATGTGAATAAAGTAAACAATTAGACACGCTGCACCAGAAATTGAAGTGAAACAGGTTTGAGAAGTGACGTCATCATTTTGAGTATAAAATCTGTTATTCTTTAATACATATGTTGGTTTATTTGGGCGTTCTGCATGAATAACTATCCCACAAAGAGGTGGAGAGTGTAGTTCCGGATTAGACTCATATGTATAAATACATTGTGTATGTTTGTGGATATGCAGTTATGTATGTTCTTATGTCTGTAACTTCTTCCACATTTCTAAACGCTGACTATAAAGTAACTAAATGAACTGTGAACGGCTAAAGGCTGTTGTAGTAGTTATAATGTTGGTTCAGCGAACTTATTTTCAGATTAATCCTGTAAATAGTGTAGCCAATTATGAATATCTTAGATATGGCTTTTCTTTTTTGTTTGGTTCTTGGGAAACTAGAAAAAAAATTAGCGGTTTGATCAAAAAAAGTAAATTGGGCCAGTATGTTGTTGAAATAACATTATTACAGATTGTTTAGGTCTCAGATGACTTATGGCATTCTGTGCGTTTTACGCCAAAATAATATTCAAGTTACAGAAGAATCGAATAAGAATTATATTCAAGAACTGTTACAAAGACTTACTGCAAACCAAAACTAATAAAAAATGAGATAGGCTCTTGGCTCACTGTTCGTATTCATATGCTTCTTGTAATATAGAATTGTGATGAAATGCAAATCAAAGACAAAGCACATAACTGCATCAGTAATAACTACAATCTACATTGGATATTCCAATAGCCAAATGAGACTCCGATACAATTATTTCGGCCATAAAAATTAATTTATTTACCAAAGTTTTATTATAGAATTAAGTTCAAACAAAACTTTAAAAAGATTATATAAGATTTCCTAGCAAAAAATGGTGTTAATGCGATTTAAATTATTATGCGAAAGAATGGTTTTCACTTGAAGAGTACAATACCAACTTAGTTTTTAATAGACGAAAATCTGTGTCATGAACTTTGCACATGGATTACTTATATTTAGCTTTTGCGACAGCCTTATGCTTTAAAGTTTCTTGGAGAATCAGCAAATAATCTGAATGTTCAGCAAGCCAATTTTCCTCTCAACTTCTTAACGTAAGAGAATTTATTACTACAATGTATCATATTTATTTCAGCTGACTTTAACAGCTGTTTATAAAGTGAAATTCAGATTCACACTTTTAGAAATACTTCATTCTCTGGATAGCAACCGTGGCTTGTTTATCGCAGTGCCTACAGCTGGTACAGTTAGACCTCTTTCATTCTGAAGCCGATTTGGGTTTCTTCTTGTAATCATATCAAAAATGCCTTTAAATCCAAGGAAACCAAATTCAAAGTGAAGTTTTTCAGGCTGGCGCCATAGAAATGCTCGTTTTCAAGATCGGTTGATAAGGTTTGGCCAATTGATGGGTTAATCACACCTACGTTGCTCTAAATTAGGCCAAACGAACTAAAAAAACATATTGCAGCATGTTAAGCGCGCTAATATTGTAATTGCATAAAAGTGGAAGCATAAAGAAAAATTAATGTCATTGTGTGATCCAGTTTGTAGTTATTCCAGGTTCCTTGAGGTTTTGACGGGAGAGAAAACTACAAAAAACAGAAATCCATATTTGTAAAAAATAAAGAATATTGAAAACTATAAATTATCACTAGAGCAAATTTTGAAACTACCAAAAAAGTAAAGTAATGCCTATTTTTTCAGGCAGGCTTTACATCCAACTATCGATTAGGACCGAGGCGACTAGCAAACATACCTTTCTATAAATATCTCACATTAGCCTTTAAATAAAAGCCAAGGCCTAAACTGGGAATCGAACCCAGTACCACATATTAACTAACACACACATTAGCTTTACAGGTCTCATCTCTAACCGCTCGGCTACAGTGGGTGCGTGGAACTACCAAATCATACTCTGCTTTTAACTATTCACTAACCAGTTAAGCATGAAATTTAGTTTTAAAAACCCCCTCACAGTGTGCAGAATTAAAATCAAACAATGACGTTTATACACGTCGAACGCAGGGCAAAACAACCAAAAGTTTGCAACGTCGTAATAGTCACTGCAAGCACTTTTTCTGCAATCTCCGGGGCTTGAGATTACCAGAGCATTCTGTGCATTTTAAAATCTTGCACCACTTCACGTATGTATTGCCTAGTTAACTAGGGACGCAAGGGTTTTTACAAGGAAGAAAAGAGCTTTGAGCTTTGAAAACGGCATTGCACAAGGGTTGAGACCTTCTATTTGTGTGCGTAATATTCCCAATCTCTAATGCAGAGACCAAACATGTACCAACCACTTATCATTTGGCTGACTCCCTCCACCATCCTCCGTATAAAATACTTGGCAGTTCTATTGGTAAGATAAAGGAAACATCCCACCAAATAATATTCTTATTTTATTTTATTAAAATTTCGAGTTTTTATAGTTAATGGCAATTTTATATTTTTTCACAACGAGTATACACGTCGAACGCCCTGTAATAGATATTAGGTTTGACGTGTATGCACGTCAAATACACTTAACTGGTTAAGTGTTTCTGCACTGCCTATGGGGCGGGAGGTCCCACAATTCGGAGTAAGACAGAATTTAAGGTTGCTGAGTTTGTTATAGGCCTTCAGTTAGTTTAGACCTTAATTCTCTCGGCTTGCGATTTTAAAACTTTCAACTTATCATCCTAAGTCATGAAATACTGCGGCACAGCAATAATTTTTAATTATTATGTTACTTCTAAGAGAAGCACATTATAATTCTTTAAACCCTACATTAAATTACCCTGAAAGATGTTTCAGCGAAGTTGTAGATTAACATTAGTAAAAAGTGTTTGCTTAGTTTAAAGAACTTTTTCGATTCAATCTCAGAAAAGTGTAAATTTTCGATCGCCAAATTCCATTTGGACCTATTGATGGAACTAAACCGAGATAAACGTTCAATGTTCCACCATTTACTCTTTTTTTCGAGATATTTTGTGAACATGTACCCCCATTCCGACCATTCTTTAAAAAACACTTTTTCTTTTAACTCATGGGACCGCAAAACTAATAATTTGTGAGATCATTTTCGAAAATTAGGATACAATATTTCCTTTCTATAATAAGAAACAGAAAGTAGATGTACTTGCTAACATGATTCTTCATTTGGGCGCAATCTAAGTTCGCGTAATATTTACAAGATCAAAGTCGTGGAAAAATGCTGAACATTTATATTTTGTGAACACTTTGATTGGAAAAACAAGTATTCCTAACTTATCCTTTTTTTGGTCTGCTTGGTCTGTCAATGTTACAAAAGAATAACTAATTGTTTTCTTAAAGTTTAATATTAGAATCAAGCGATAATTATAATAGTATAGAGGCTGTATGCGTTCTTGCGTCTACAATTCCACAGATCTCTTGATCGCAACATAGACACTGGTTCTGATTGATTTGGTTAAAGTAGATATTTCGTAATTTCGTAGTGGGTGCAGTATTAGGCTTGTGCATTATGTAAGCAATAGTTAAATACAAGTTCAAACAGGATTCTATTTCAAAAGAATTACAAGTTTTTTTCTTGAAAAATATTTTATATACAATATATAAAATGGTTGCACCACCTTCACCTAGTTGCTCGTTCCTTCATAATAACTCTTCCGTACATACTCGATTTGTTTGTTGTAAATAGTAACCCAACATAACAACTTATAATTCACTTTCTTTTTTAACTAGAATTCCATATTAGTGAAGTAATTTGTTTCTTGATTTTGCTGCAGGTCAACTGCACATTGCAGTTCATGCATTTTTTTTTTTTTTTTTAGTTGGGTGTGTACCTTTACTTGGTATTGTAACCTTTAGGCGAAAAACTATTCTGAAAGATTACAATTCTTGTAGTTAATCTAATGAGAATTTCTACTTGAAAGACTGTATTTTGCAAGTCGCTCATATCGTAGTAGGTATCTGTAGATCTTAAAATGCTTACAACAAATTGGCCAGAAAAATTATTCTAATAATCTATTTTCAATGTTCAAAGAACATCACATAAAGTTTTAGGGAAAAATGTCAAAAAAAGCAAGATAATTCATTTAGTGAAGTTGTATTCTCAGTTGTGGATTATCCATAAAACTCGGAATTTTTGGTGAAAATGTGGTTAGGTTGGCAGGCGCTGGATTAATACGTACCTTTATCCGTCGCAGCGTGATGCTTATTGTATCCCTGACAGATTTCGGACTTTTATCCATAATCAGAGGTAGATTGATTAGCCAATTTTCCACTTACGTTACCGTCTCTTTGCTTTGCACTTGCTAGCTGACTCACCAAATGAGCAAGACTGAGTGACTCACCTGAATCAGCAAGTGCTGCATTGTTGCACTAAAAATGTTAGTATTTCAAGCTTTACAATTCTGTACGCACATGAAGAACTGTAGAAAGTGATTAAAACGTTAAACGAAGCATTTGGCGAAAGAACTATCATTGAAAGAACAAACTATCAAAGAACTATCTTTTAATCGTATTGCTGCAAAACGTCGTTTTATAAATGACGAATCGCAGAAGTTCTGTTACGATTAGGACGATCATTTACGTTTTTTTTTTTTTTTACTGAAACAATTTTGCCAAGATTATTAAACAATTGGCAGGCCATCTAACTAATTGGTAAAGTCTGTAAAAAGTAATTTGAACTAAAATATTCCATTTTTCTCAATTTTAAGTATCAAGTTCAAAGATTTGGTTACATTAACCAAATCTCTGGCCAAAATTTACAAATGATTGATTTTAGAGTAATTTTTTTTTGGAGTGGCGATAATTTTTGTGATTTCAGGGTCCATATTAAGTTATAAAATAAGTGCAACTAACCATTTGAAAGGCAATCATCAATTTTGAATGAAATTAGAACCGCCAAATGGTGTAAAATTAGAACTTTTGAACAAAAATAAAATTCTTGTAATATTCATGAAATAGTGTTTAAGGAAATAGCTTTTGATAATCGCATTGAATCATATATATGGCGGAAAATTTCTAAATCTTTGCCTTTACTTTTGCAGAATAAATGAATGCCATTTCCTAAATCTCTTTTATAAAGAAAAAATAAAATTGCATAAGTAATCATTTTTATTCCCAATTGTGCAGTTTCACAGAACACAGTAATTCTTTATTTTTACCTACACTATTTAGTGAACAGAGATGTGTCAACTGTATGTAATATTATTGAATAAAAATTGTCACAGTTCTTGTCTAATTTTACATTTTCAAATCCGAAAGATATTTCGCGAATCAGCCCGTAATTGTTACAAAACCTCCTATGTTCTGATGCTGGTTTTGTGTTTGATAATGCATAGTTGCATAAAGCATATCTAACCTTATAATTTTATTCTTGGTTGATTTCACACTGAACTTTATTTTATGAATTTTGTATTGTACGCTGTATTATATCAGTAAGCTACAATTTATGTATATGCCTTCTGTATTATGAATGTTGAGCAGAACTGGTATTGCCCGGAAGTATAGCGCCAACGCTTTCGATCGGGTTTGCACCTTGATTTGCGCGTCGCCCTGGTTTGCTGTGGTAACTCATGGCTTCCTCATATCTACTTTCTTATTCTTGGCTCTGTTAGAGTCCTCGAGTCTACCATCAACCTTCTTGAGATTAGCTCTCTCCCCGAGCATAGGAAGGTACTATCCCTGCTTTCTCACACTATCCTCATCACTACTACACGGCTATCTTTTCCATTAACCAAGATTCTGTCACTTTCTCTCGTTCCCTCCAAGTTCACCACATTGGCAGTGTAATTGGCGTATAAAATCAAATATTGATAAAAGCCTAAATGCTTCTGTTCCGCTATGGAGAAGCGTCTTGCCAATTCGATAATATGAACTATACGCCACTGCCATCAGTTGGACAGGTTGTATAACATGGTCTTCACACTGACAGTGCGACTCACATGAAAGTCATACACTAGATAGACCTAAGGACTTATACACTAGGTGGTCTAACAAGAATTCCTACTCCAGTCAGTTATAATCCATCTAATCCAAAATCCTTCAAGGTAAAGTGCTCCCTTTTAAGTCTTCAACCGCCCATTCAAACGTTAAAAGATCCTCAGATTTAATAAAATATCTACATAAAAAATAGCAGTTCTTCCTTTTCTCTGCATTGAAATCCCAATGGACTGCGGTCTCTCATCCCGAACTCTAGACAACTCCAGTCGCTGGCCTCGTGACTTCCTCTGTGAAAGTGACTGAATGAACATTAAGAACAGTGTGATCAAAGATCTGTTCTCCCCTCCTATCAATTATAACAGCATATTTAAGACCTACACTAAGTAGAGCGATGTAGTTGTAAATTTCTAAATACAAATAAATGATAAAGATAAATAATTAATGTTTACAAAATGTCTCTACTTTCAGAAGTGACTAGAATTTTTGGCGTGGACCTCTTTGAATTCGCCAGAATCTCCTAAATATTAAAAATTGAAAGTTTTTGAAAGTGTCTGCTAATTGTTTTGTTTGTGAAAGTTCTGTCCAAAGATTTAATTTTTTTTTCATTGCAGATGTACGATTTTTTTTTCCAATCTGTAGTGGAATTCCAAACATAAATGTGAAGAGGCAAATTTGTAAATCACAAATAAGCACTTTTAAAACATAAATCTCTGGTTATTTATTTTTCATTTGTATTTGAAATTTTTAAAAGCAGAGCAAAAGAGATTTGCAATAAGTAAATAATCTGACATCAGAGGCGATAGAGGCATTATCCCAATGGTTGTTCTCCAAAATAACTACTAATTATTGCCCTTCATTGCATGAAATCGCGCGGCCAGCACGGCTTCAGTCGACCAGTGGGGTTGTCAAAAAAGAGTTGCAGAGAAGAGAGCTGGTTAATTAACTGATCGTGGATTAGGATGGTTAGGTGAGAATGAAGTATTTTTATACATCACGATATGATGTGAAATCTTTGATAGATAACTAGCTTGTTGAGGTTATTATGGATGGCTGTAGTTGTACGGCGAAGAAGATTGTAAATTTTAGAATGCTTAGCTGATCCTCATATTTCCAGGTTGTAAGTCGAATCAATTTCAGTAGTGCGTTTTATACCCATATTTTGTTAGACAGTATTAGATTTGATAATAATGAGGTAGCCTATTATGAGGTAACCGTGTTTTCAATTCTTGTCGGTTAAGTCTTGCTAGTAATAGTTTTTCGCCAATGTGAAATAGTCTTCTGTGATTGAAAGACTTGGTGAGTGGAAGTGCAGTCTTGTTTACTCGTAGATGATCAGGAGGACGAGTTCTGTATCCGAAAGTGACAGTTATATTCTGGTATTTTTGTATTCACTTTGATTTTAAATTTTTTAAAAGTAATAAACTTCCAAATACATCAAGATTACAGTATTTTTGAAGTAAACATATTCCTTTGTAGTGCTCCTGCTTAATCTGCCGAACTGTTCTGACTTTATGATGACTGTCTTTACGTTGACAAACGATTGTCTTCCGCTAATCATACCTTAGTTAAATCCACTAGCATACTTAGCAAGACTTTCCGAGTAGTAAGTTGCAAGGTAAGGATGCATTCTACGCGATGCACTGCACTTCCCATGTACGTATTTTTAGATTACTCTTTTCTTCCTAGATGCGAGAAAATGGCAACTTAAACAAAAACCTGGTCGGCTTCGAGCTTTTCTTTCGAATTGGCAGTAATGTCTGACCTTAGCTGTAGTGCGACCATCTTGCTTGATGTGCTATTGCGTTAAAAAGGAAGTTCAGTGTTATTGTTACATCCCTAGTTTGCTAGACTGTAGTCTTTTTCTTTTAAAACAAATTTTTAATTAACCCAATATTTGATAAGCGAACAATTACATATTCAAGTATTTTTATATGAGAACGTTCCATTTTGATTTTATACGATTGTAAATCACCTAACTTGCTATGTTTCATTTTATTTCATTGCTTCGTTTTCTCGCCATTTGCTATTTTTTCACCAGATTTACTGAAAACTTTTGTTTAAAAAAATTTTTTTTAGTGTTGTCACAAACCGAAGGACCAGAATTCTATAAATCATATAGAGTTACTTCCAGCACGAACTAAACTGCTGATGAAGTAACCACCAAGCAGACACCGTTATAATTCAATTTATTCAGATCTTTCTCCTTACACCGTGACATTGTCTTCAAGTATGTTTCTTTGGTATTATCAGTAATGTCTTTCAGTGCTGCAATTCAGATCAAGTGCCTAATCTTGCCGTACAGAAAGATAATCTGGCAAGTCCTTGATTCCAATTTCTTGGTAGTGCGCTAAATATGTTTCAGAAAAACTGAGCCTGAGGGACGTTAGAGATCCTAGTTTAGAGCAGCTCTTTACTGATTCAGTACCCCTTGATTTTCTTTTATTCAGACAGTCCTCTGGTTACCGAAAGAAGTGGTTTATTTACTAATTTTAATAAACTTTTTGGCACTAATTGTATGAAAAAAGCAAACTTTCTAACTATATTGTTGACAGATTGCATCGTACTTTACTTTGCTTCTATCATATTGGCAGGTTCTTAAAGATTGTGATGTACAATACAGTTTAGTTTATTGTCGCTTGCTCTATTTACTGAGGTGATAAATGTAAGCATAAATAGCCATGAAAATGTAAATAATTTATTAGTTATTATTACTTGTAAAAAAATAAATAACTTGAAACACAGTGAGATTGATAATCTGCATTTAACCACTCTCTCTTATGATGTAGACACAGAATGCGTCTTCCCTGTAAATGTATTTAATATTAATCTTTATAAGCATAATTATTGGTAGGTTTAGTTACTTCTTTGCTTTAACTCTAACCTTCTTCAAAAGACGTTTTAATTAATTATTTGTTTGCAGTAGGTTTACCCTAATTCCATTACAAGTTTAGTAACAACTTAACTTAAGATCACTAATTAATTTAGTAGATAATAAGTCCAGATCTGTGGTAGCAGGTTGGAAACTTTTTTATCCCTAACAAAGTGAACGTAAATCGCTCGTACTTGATTTTGCAAAGCAGTGGAAAGATGTAGAAAGTTATTTGGGAAATTGCAAACCGCATTTCTTCCAGCTTAGCACACAGAATGCTACTCTCCAAACCTCATTTCTTTAACTGTAAACCTCATTTCTATCAACTTTTGCTGGTATAAAAACTAAGTAATCAGCATATACTATAAGCAGTGTGGAAACCACAGCAACTTAAGAGATCTTCCAGTTATTTGCCTTTCTAGGCCACTATTTTCACCATTTTTGTCTCTTTCGACCAAAGTATGGTTAATTTAACTATCAACAGATTTTAACCCAAAAAAAAAAGTAACTTAAAGAGAGAAGTTTAGCCATTATCCGCAGGTTTCAAGTCAACGAAGTGCAATTGCTAGCAAAGGATATCGTATTGGTTTGTTGTCTAGTACATTGGTAAACCATAGAGAATTTTGTCTAGATAGCCAGCTTTATTCTTCGGACAGAACGGCTCGATGAGTAGTTGTAAATGGATGTCATTAATGAATGTTCAGTCACACATTATGTTCAGACTTCATTGCTTATAGTATGTTTCTACACATCGTTTTCCGATGATAATAAACTAGATCCTGATGCCATTCTGTTTATCAAACTGTCCTAAAGGTCACCCAAAACCGATCAAATGCCAAAGAATGAAGCCAGCTTTAAATATTAACCCGAAAGCTAAAGTTGCAAAGGAATGGCGAAGGGAATCTTGAGAATTTTCTGCGGAGCCAATGAAACGTGCAAGAACTGCATTCATTTAGAACATTTGTTTGGATCCTTGCTGGTTAGTGCAGTCGTAGAAATGCTAGAGGAAAACCTCAGTGAAGCGCAAATGTGTTTCAACGCTCGTCTTAATCAGAATGGCGATATTGCCAAACAGTTAGCAGTCACGTTGCTTATTCAACATCATGAGGTTAATATGGTAGAAAATGAAATAAATATTTCTTCTGCCCAGTTATCTAACTCGATTGAAATTTGCAAACCAAACTACCGTTCGCATATTCATTGTTACTCTAATTACTGGATCAGTGCAGGCACTCATTTAATACAACATGCCAAGTGCTAGAGTACTAACTGAATAAAAAACCGCTTCGTTACCTCAAGTCAAGGTTGCATATTATTGTATTATCTAACGTAAATACTAAACGTGACTAATTTTAATTCGTCTTTGAATCACTGTATTGCATCTAGTTATAATTCTCAAGTTCACTTCTTTAATGAAAGAAAGTATTGTGTTTTTTCTCTTTTTGGACGGGTGGGATTTATGTCCAGCTAATGATCAGCTGTCGTAGACATCGGAGACGGATAGCTAACATAATTTACTATTAAATAAACCCAACCAATTAAATAAAATCCAAGGCTAAGACCAGGAATCGAACCAATCCCATATTACATCTTAGCTTTGCCTAAGTCCTAAGTCTTAATGGATAGTTTAATTGTGCACAAAACAAAAAGAAGCGTTAATAAATTTTCTGAGGATTTCGGATTAAACAATTTGGATGGCGAAGGATGGAAGTTCTTAGAGGCAGATTATAAACAAACAGGTTTCACTAGGAAACTTTCAAGTCTATTGTTAGAGAGAGATGGATCATTTCTATAATAGCCTGAGGAAAGTTCTACATCATGTTATCAAATTTTGGCATTTCCGGAGAGCTCATGTCAACATTCCAAGATATTTCTAACAACATATCCCAGTGTCGCATAGAGTAGTTAGGAAGGGTAGCCCTATTACAGAGGATGTGTTCTGCATTTGATGTTTAATTAGTTCGTTCTGAAGTCATCGGTAATCATTTACTTTCTCTTCTCTACTGTAGTAAGGGGAGGTATTGTAATCGTACAGATTATGGAATTTGACTTATCGCTGGGAATGTCTGGAACCGCAAATATCCCTGAGTCCGTATACGTGACTTCAGTTCATTTTGCGTTCTAACTGTGAGCAAGATTCACTATCAAATCACTATAACTCATTTTGAAAGTGCGAGCTGCGAGTTTTTTAGTTTAACAAAACATTTTCGCTATCACATTACCTGAGCCAACAGAATTACTCACTTAAGTACAAACTAGGCTAGTATTAGTGAAATGCAAGAAACGAACTGTTTGGCCGGATGTATGCATGTACTTTGGTCATGACATTGTTATCTTGTAACACTTATTTAACTTTCTTCAGTTGGTATTGGTCTTGCCATCCTTTCTATCAGTATTGGAATTAATAGCGATCAGAACATTGTAAAAAGTCAACCCTTAATTATATTTTTATTTGAAAAACTAAGACAATGTTTCAATAAAACTTAAAACGAGATTTGAGATCTTTATATTGAAATCTGCTTAATATCTATAACAATTAATAAATGTTTCCACCTCACGCTCAATGTAGCTAGGAAGATTATCTATCATATGACTGTTAGTTTACGTTAATAAAAACAACTAAAGATGAGGAAGTGGCTACTGTTACTGTTCTAGTCTCTGTTCTTTAGATTGTATTGCATAATGTATGAATGTTGATTTAGTGCTGCTGGTTGGTTGTTTTGATTATAGCGTTTTGTTCGGAGGTCAGGGACGCTTGGTTGAGCTCCATGCGTCTGTTTTGTAGTATAATATAAGTACGTGTCACTTTCATTTTTAATGTTTACGGTTTTTGCAGTTCTGTGTTGTTCCTTCTTTGCAAAAAAAAACTGCAAAATGTTCGTACTTTCCTGGGTAACACAAAAGAACATTTTGCCAGAACACCTAATTGAAGTTTTTTTCCACAATACTTAAGGCCCCTTGAATCCCAAATAATTTTTTTTTTTGGCCTTCGTTAATTTGTGATGGGAAAACAATTCAGCGGGACTGACTATTTCCTCAGCAAAGATTTTTAAATGAATCCGTTTATTTATATTAGTTGATTGTTTGTAAGAAAACATTTTAGGCAAAAATTACGTTCTGTTAGTGTTGTTAGGGAGAAGTTTTGCGAGCTTCTGCACCCCAAAAATGGTTTTAACTATTTGCTTTTTGTGAGATTGAGTCTGTGCCACACATTGTCTTCTAGTCCAATTTGGAATCGGGCCTCTGTAAGAAGCAGAATAAAAAAACTAGTCTACAAGTGAGCTCCGCAGAAAACAGCTCACATAAGCACTGTATCAATCAAGAACGCCAGGGCAGAGACGATCGAACTGTACCTTCCACCTTCTGCTCCGTGTTAAGGGCGCCACATGTTTACATTCTCTAAAGATATGGAACGCAGTTATTTCCCTCTGGCCACATTTCCAACACATCGGTTCTGCAGCTAGTCTTTATCCTGTGTAGTAGCTTCCGACGTGAAGGCAATGCCGTCTGGAATAGTGCTACTCGACTTCAGTTCTGACAAGAAGACAGATTGAGTGTCAGATCTCACCGCAAATATCTTAAGAGTGCCACAAACCCGCTGTATTTCTCGCAGTAAAGATTTTGCCTTAATGTAAACTATTTTTCTCAATGTCTTTCCCCGTAAAAAGATTCCGAGTCGGAAGGAAATCGCATGGTCTTCTGCTAGGCAAGCCGGCCGCTAGTCTCGTTATCTTCTTTTCTATTGTTCTCCAGCATCCAACTCAGCCTGACATTGTTATGGTTCGCCAGAGTCGACCATTTTCCTGCCACATTTGTTTATGCGATCATCATTTTGACACAGTATCACAGTCCCCATTGTCTCTGCTGAACATTGCAAAGTGACTGTAACTGCTTTATTTTCGGGAGTTTTCTTTTCTATGTCCATCCGTATGTGCAAAGTGGTTCTTATTAACATAGGTTCTATAAAAGATTTTCTTACAACATAGAAATTTATGCATGTTTTCATTTCTTATTAAACGAGGTAGGCATGTCGCTTCGTACAGTTTTGGCTTCAAAAGGTCGACAGGAAAAAATTGGAAAAGCTCTGCAATAGGGTTTTAGTCGGCCATCACGCTCCTTGCAGTCAGCAGTGTAATTAAATAATATTTCTACACAAACATAAATCCTACTCTTGTAGCATATAATTTTGAACTAATATTGAAGTATTTATTTATAACATTTGTGCCTTATTAATGTAGTTGAAACCAACAAAGCTGTTTTTAACTTAGCAGTTATTTATTAACTATTCCTTTTATCTCACCAATGATTTCACTTTTCTGTTATCAATGAAACAACTTATCCGCAATTTAGTTACTTTCTATTATTGGAACACATCTAGCAATAATTACTCTTAATTTATCAAAGAAACTGAGATAACATTTTGATATTATCCGCAAGGTCTGTTACATTCTTAGAAACAATTCTTTGTGATAGAGTGAAAAATCAGGATGCCAATGTGTAGCTCACTTTCTTCTACTAGAAATATCGACATTATGTTTGTATGAGTCCTGTTCATACAATAGTATACCCGCAGATATTAAACTGTATCTTAGTTATAGATTTAGTAAAAAGTAGAAATGATTATATATTTCCTCTTAAACTACATTTCTCCTGTAATGCATGCAATAGGAAGTGAATGAAATTTGTCAAGAACCACTTAGAAATAGGATAGAAAAGAACATGCGCATTCATACACTTTTTTCAATAAACACAAAACGTGATGAATGGCCAATTTTTTCAGTTGTCAATCTTTAATGCTCTCATTTTACGCCGATCTTATCTAATTATTATGCAATCGTGTTTTCTTAGTCATTAATTTTTTTTTTGAGTAAAAAAAAAAAGAATTCATAGGGGAAATGTTTAAATACTAAGTTAATTGTTTAGGCTTTAGAGGTTATTCTCTCATTACTATCAGAAGTGGAGGCTTCATCAAACGAACTGCTCGTTACTGAGCTCGATGAACAGTTCTCCACATTGTGTCTCTATCACAACATTGTTCATTTTCTTCTCTACTTATTCTTTTATTGATTGTCAGTTTTATTAGAACAAATACGGGCCAATTAGTAGTGCCTAACCACGTGTAGTGATAGTGATTATTGCTTTTACCTTTGATGCGGGCGTCAAGTGGCTGAGATTTCACTCGTACCACTATCTTTATATCACAAAACAACTTTTTTTTTTTCTTTTCTCTGTAACTCACATAACAACGCCCTGAGAAAGACAATAAATTTGTGGAAACGTTGGCGTAAAGACGGAGTGTTGTTTTTTCATTCTGAATCCTCGCTATTTCAATGCTAAATATTAATAGTTTACGGTCATTAAAACATATTAAAAATTTCAAACTAGGTTCAAAAATACATTTTTATCAACTTAGTGAGCTAAAAAGGGCCACTTCCACCCCACACCTCATCTTAAGTTTTCTAATTCTTAGGATAAAGTTCCTCTGGAGAAGTGTATTTCATAGCAATTGTAAGATGCAAGTTAGATTAGACATTTGCATAAAAGGGTCTGATTAGACATTTACCGTTTTATTTTGGATTATTTGGGACTGATAATCGATAAGGCGTGGTACCAAACTCAAATCCTCGCAAGTCTGTTCCTACAGGAAGCCTGTTGAAGTAAATTTACCTGTGTTCACCGCTTTGTTATTGCAATACATTATAACCAAATCTTAGTTTATTGAAAGTGGTTAGTATAAAAAACAAAGAAATATAAACATATCTGTAAAAATTCTTCAAATAACAACTTTACTATTTGATAAAATAGGCTTTCTTACTAGAAATACAGATCAAAAAGGCATCAAATTATTAGATGATTCTTCATTTTACCATTATTAAGAAGTGTACGTGAAGTACTTGAAATGAAATTATGTGAATGATTTAAGCTTATTTCAATATATGAAAAATTACAAGAATTAATGTGGAATTTTCATAACTAATTTATTTTAGAAGGTGAAAAGAATATTGCCAATGTCAATCATTATTATTTTCAATGATTTAAGGCGCGTCAACATCTAAGGTTATTGGCGCCCGGAGCTTTTTCCAGTGCACTGCCGGCCTCCGGACCACTGTATTCTCTCGTTACAGATTACACTGGCCATCACCGGACAGTGAGCTGTAAGAAGCTCCTAGGAAGAGAAAATCTAAGCAGCTGGATTCAAACCCAGGACCTCCGCGTGGGAGTCCAGTACGCTAACCGCATAGCTAGCCCCTTCCCTCTATTATTATTATTATCATTATTATTATTTGCCTAGCTTACGACCTTAGGATTTAGCATCTTCAGGGCTTATGCTATTGATAACCAAAATATTTTTATTGTTATATGTAAGATTGGTATGTCGTCTCTCTTTTATGATTATTAATTAACAATGAGCAGTACTATAGTAAATTATTTTTAAAAAATCGTTAAAAATAGAACTTATTTTTATAAAAAAGATTTCCGGTGTTTATTTTACTCAAAACTGAGAGAGAGATACAAGAGTTTTTGAGGCATTAAAGGTGTAATTTTTTAGAAGAGGGATTCAACTTCAGTTTAAGTTTACTGTAATTTTGTATGTGAGTTTGTTTTAGTAATAAATCGCTGGCGTTTGCCATTCATCAAGCCCCTTTGCCATTTATCAAGCCCCTTTGCCATTCATCAAGCCCCTTTGCCATTCATCAAGCCCCTTTGCCATTCATCAAGCCCCTTTGCCATTCATCAAGCCCCTCAAAAAAAAAAAAAAAAAAAAGAAAAAACAAACTTTCATTCTTAGAGTCAATAAATATAACGATTTCAATCTGTTCATTTGCAGTATCTCTACAGTGTGCTCCACTTAATTGCAAAATTTAAAAAATGTTTTATATCAGACAATTGTTCAATATCCTTCTTATAGCCCCTATCTCTAATTTGAGAGGTAATTTTGATAAAATTTGAAATGCAGAAAGAGAAAATAAAAAAACCTAGATTCTGAATTTTAGCACAATTTGAGTTAAAAATAAGCAATTATTATTACTATGTGCACACACAAGCGTAATTATTAATAAAGTAGTTACGTGATCGTCCTTCATTATATAGGTGTGATTCAATATAAGTAAGTGGATAGACAAACCAGTTCTTGTAGTTAGTTCTCTCTCAAGAGTATCCGAGTCCAGTCTAAAATGATTCAGGTATCTTTTCAAGAAACATCATTGTTCATTTTAATGAACAATAAAAAACAAAAAGTTCAACTTTAGCTGATAAATGTAATTTTATAACGCCGTCTATTGATTACCTATTAATGTAAGGTTTGTCTAAAAATATGAAGTAAGGATAGAAATAACTGAAATTCCTTGCTGCTTAATACAACAATCAAGGAATGAAATTGTTATATTTTCATTAACTTTAATTATTGATTATACCGTATATTTTGCAGTGAAAAAGCTTTGGTAAACCTTTATACATTCACCACAGTCAAATGGTTCATGTTTCTGCACACTTTAATAAAACTAATCTCTGCTCATTGAACGTATTCAGTATTTTAATTTTAAATGTTAAAAATAATTAAGCGCCAAATTCAATTATACTCATTTAAAAGCCGATTAATGTTGAAGTTTATCGAAGTCAGTGACGTATTACTCATTGGTTTTGGTCAATATATTCGGTTTCCGCTTTCATTTTTAGCACCCATTTTTATTAGATAGATAGATAGATAGAAAACATACTTTATTATCATATTTACAAACAAAATAAATAAAAATTACACATTTGAATCGTATGAATACTGACATGAGTACAATCGTCTGTCAGGAAATTGTGGCTGACATTTTAAAGAAGAGAGAAAAAAAAACACAAAAAAAAAAACATTTTCAAAACTTATAATACTTTAAATAAATAGAAATCTTTTTAATTTAAGGAATGGGAATCGGGCTCTAAAGGGAAGCACTAGTTAATAATAATAACAATAATATTAATAATAATCAAAATAGTAATAATCAAATACATCCGAGACATGGGTTGATATTACTGTTTAATAATTGAAATTTGCTACTAGAAACATTCTATATGCCATAGATTCTTTAATATAGGCAATTAATGGCAGCCAATTAGAGCCATACAACAGCAGAATCATTTCACTTTCTTTTAAGGTCACCTTGTCAAAGAATTTCTTTCTTATAAAACCTAATATTCTACAGTGACCAAGAAAGTGAAATACATCTTCATTGACGCCCATATTGCACATACTGCATGTTTTTTAGCACCCATTTTTAGTATTTAGTTAGTCATTTAGGGAATGCTTGTTTAAATTGTACCCAAATTACATTACAATTCAATTAAGCCAGCCAGGCAGGGTGCCCAAGCTTGGTTTAAACAAACAATGAGCCGTATTCTTATTACATAACTTCTTCATAGCTTACAATTTCATTTTGATGCTTTTGAATCCAGGTTCTAAATTGTTCCTCGCAGAAATTATCTACACTCCTTTTCTCAATATTACAGTCCTGGAAGATAAGATTTTCTATTGGTATTTGAGCTCTGGTCTCCCATTTTGGGTGTAAGGAGATCTTGGGACAACAGATCCCACATTAACAATCTGGTTCAAAGAGTCACTTTCTTACAACACCAAAACCCTTTACCGCAGTTAACAAGTGTTGGCCATAGAACCTCTGGATTGCAGTAGCGTAAGCTATCTGGCAAACTCTTAAAGAATCTTCTAAAGAGTAGTTGGCTTCAATGTTCCTCATATTAACTTTGAAGGAACCAAAATTTCAAAAAAATTGCAAAAAAAAAAACTCAAAAATAAATTTAGCATAATTGAACTTCCGGACTCCAAATACTCTTCATACTCGGAATTTTGCTTAAATTTTGGGTCTTTGTTAATATTTTAATTAAATTTATTCTGCTTTTTAACTTAAATTCAAGTAATAAGTTGTAAGTATAAATACTTCAAAGTTGAATATTTTTTTGTATATTACACTAATATGGAAGTTTAGAAATAAATACTGGATACCAACCTGGGCTAGAAGTGCCCTTAGTCGGGCTTTTTGGGGAAAGGTTCCGAATTAAAGTTGTAGGGCTACTTAAAGGGCAATAAATGTACTTAATTTACAGAAAATCTTAGGAACAGTTTTTGGGGGGGGGGAATTGCATCAGAATAACATTTTTATTCAATAAAGTGGCTTTTACGATTGGAATATTTTGTTCTAAAAGGTAATTGTAGGGTTTGATCTAAACCAAATATCAAATTTGAACTCCTTGCTATTTCCGTTTTTGAGTGTTGCTGGTCACAAACTCCACCCGTACAGCACACAGCGCACCCTTTGAGTGTTGCTGATCACAAACTCCACCCGTACAGCACACAGCGCACCCTTTGATTGAGAACCGAGTCCAATTTTTTAAAAATCATTCTTTTATATAAAAAAAAAAACCTCAAGCGAAATGGTGAAACTTGATTTTGAATTGGATTCGTTCGCGATACTTGCTCGTATAAATTTGGCAAACGCCATCCTAGCAAACTAATTGTTTGAATTTCATTCTTTGTTTCATTTGTTGGCATTATGAACTTGTTGGAGCATTCATTTCTAAATTTGAGCTCATTTATCAAAATGATAGATTATGCTTTAGTACATTCCGTTGTAACTGATGAGATCTCTACTTAATTAATAAAGTAAATATAGTAGAAAAACTACTTTTAAGTGCTTTAGTTTAACTTCTTGAAGATTTTTGCAAATAGTTAGTACGAATAGTGTTTTACTTACAGCAGAGTTAGAAATAATGCAGACGACATAGTTGCCGGCTTCTGAGAGATGAATCGATGCTATGTTTTCACTTTTATTAACTAATTATAACAAAACAAAAGTTAATTTGAGATAATTTTTTAAATTGTTAATCAGAAATTAATTATCGATATTATGAGCGGTGAAATGTTTGTGTATAAAGAGGAAAGTCTGGAGGTTGTTATCACGCGCGCACCGTCCACAATGAATAAAGCTCTGGAGGACGTGGGTTGTCCAGAGGTGGCAATAGAGGGGCAGCCCGTTCAGTCGGCTACACGTCTCCAACTTGAACAGACCATCCTACTCTGGCCACTTTCTCCCTTCTGATGGAGTTGCGTTTAGTTAGTGTGTCTGCATTCAATGCTGCTTTTCTACATTGGATTGTGCACTTTGGACATTACCATCACTAAATATTTATTTGTCTTCCTTCTGCGGGGAAAGAATGCCTGTTGATTTTAGAAATTTGCAATTTCTGTATTTCCCAGAACAGAGTGCTCTTCCTTTCTCAAGATTAAAATAAGTAAAGAGAAGGCTCTTCTACCTAGGATCCCCCAAAGTAGTGTCGGATATCCTTTAAACCAAGCGTCCTCAGAAAGCTTATTTCTCCAAAACTCCGTCTTACAGTAACGGGACACAGGCTTAGTAAACCGTAAACGATCTATGTTACATCATAGTTAACTTCAAACTTAATTGTGGTTCTCTAGCAGGAGTATTAAAAACGTTTTCTTTTTTCATTTTATTTTAGTACATCGTGGGCCACAAGAAATTATCTCGGGGGCCGCCAGTGTGACACCCCTGCTTTAGTAAGTTTGGTTAAATCTGTGGGGATTCGTTTAAAGCTTGTGTATTTAAATAAATTATGAGATGTGGGTTTTTAAAATGAAATGGAAATAATACTTCAAAGAAAAGAGTTAATATTTCGCGCTCAGAATGTGGGAAGTTCATAATGAACTGGCGCATCCAGTTGTTATATAAAACGGATGCACAGTACTTGAGTTGAACTAGTTGCGCCGGTATTGTGTCTGCAATTAGTGGCACTGATAGTTGACACTGGCTGTTCTAGTTCTTACAAGTTGGTCATTGTCTGCTGCTGACATTGTACACCTGTGTCTTCACTTTCTTCAGTCCACAGGTCACTTCGTGTCTTCCTGCAGGCCAGGCGCCCTCTATTTACATGCCAAGTTTACTTTATAAAAAAAATACGCTCAATTTATTTTTGCTTTTATTGTAGATCCACAGTTCTGTTCGCCATTTTCCATAATAATGCTTTCCTAAAGATTCCAAAACTTGCCTGAGCTTTTTTTTGGGGCACTTAGTGTTTATAATTTGCATTTTTAAACTAATTAAGATCTTTCCCTTTTTTTAATTCATCCGAGATTCGTTTCAGATGTCCGTAAGTCATTTAAACTGTCTACTAGGATAGTTGTATAATGGTTGATCACATATAGAACATTTTTATGGATTCTGTGAAGTGCGATAAATAGGTAACTTTCTACTTTTGCATTCTACTTCTGTCTACTCAAATCTGTAAAGAAATGTTCCGCTACCTTATTCTACCGGCGCCCACCAAATTACATATTGCATTCCATCTGCCATGCTAGTGTTCTCATTTTATTACAGAAAATGCGTGCTTGGGAAGTCTTTTTATTAATGGTTTCCGTTAACTAAGTTTACTGAACTGCGACTAAAATAGAATCAATGAGTCCCCATTCAGACTCATCCTGTAGGTGATGAACTACTCACCTGGATCTCTAGGTTACTTCCAGGGAGAGCAAAGGGAGTTGCAATCACTGCGCTAATAAATTCTTCTTCTCCTCCAAGGAGACCCTCTTAAAAGAAGCTGCATAAATGCTAGATAAGATTCGCCACCGTCTGAAACTGGTAGTTACACTTGCCTTCCATCGATACGCCAGGATGGGCAAGTAATCGGCAGTTACGGATTACCACTTCTTGACGCCAACATATTTCCTTCTCCACGTTCCCAGGGAGGATATTCACTCCTCTATCATTGCTTACACGAATGATAATCAAAGCGTAAAGAAGTAAGGTATTAAATTCTGCTATTTTCACACTTAATAGAATTTTTGCATTTAAGGCGCGTCAACATCTGAGGTCATTTGCGCTCAGGGGTTATTTCCAGTTAGCTGCTGGCCTCCAGACTGTCAAACAACACTGTCCATCACCGTGACCTATAAGAAGCTCCTAGGAAGTGAGTAGCTAAGAGCCAGCAACTGGATTCGAACCCGGGATTCCCGCTTGGTAATCCAATACGCTAACCACTGGGCGCTAATCCTTTCACAAACTTTGTTTTGTTTAACAAATTATTTTAAAACGTAGCAGCATGCCTTTCATTAAGAACTGGCCAACCAGTTACGGAACTCTGCAGTGAAGCAAAAACTTGCAGCAAGTTGTCCAAAAACTATCAAGAGACCAGAAGAAGATAGATTCGCAAACTAATAACGACTCTGACATTCAAGCGATTTCTTCATCAAGAAATTTTGTTTTTCCTTCTTCATCTCCTTGGTTTTTGGCTTCTTGTACTTAACGAATCAGCCATTTAAATGTTGGGTATTCGAACAAATATCTTTGAGTGTTAATAGATTCAAAATCACAATAAGGTATAAAATTAATGATTATATTCTTACAATGTTAACGCTGTTGACTTCTTTACATCCATTGTTTATGTTATTTTGAGTTTTGGTTTTTGATTCCTTTATTGTCCAGTCTATAAACTTTATCCACGACGAGTGCCTTTAGTATTTTGATTAATAAAAGAGTTATCCTATTGTTCTTTTATGAATCCAAAGAGTTCTGTGTAAATGCTGCTATCATCAGAAGTAGTGAGATTTGGTTCTTGATTTTAAGACGAACTACTTTTAGTCGATACTGTTTCTACATCCGGCCGTTCAAGCAGGAGCAGTTCCGAGGATCCTAAAGTCCTGCTCTTCGTCCTTTTTATTCTATTTTTTACACTTTCGAGGGATGAAGATGCAAGCATCTTACTTCTGAGATTATTTTCTTTCTATTCTCGTTTAGTCTACGTTAGCTGAAATGTAAGGGATTGCTGAAAATGATATCTATCTTTGCTGATTTTCGTCGGTCTACCTGGTTTCAAAACTGAACAAACTAACCCTAGAATTTTATGTTATGCCAAGTAGTTCCTTCAAATTTAGTAAACTTTAGACTCTCCGTTACAACTTTTGATTTCTTGGTTGGGTCAGTTTTAAGTAATATATTATTTATGAAGATTTCGTTATTTGTTTCGGTGTTAATGAAAGTGCTATAAATTATATTAAAAATGTTTCAAACCGGAAGATGTCGAGAGAGTTGACATTTTAAAAACATGACCTTTTTTCTAAACTAATAATGTTCCTCTCAAAGAAATTAAAAGTTAGGCTTACCTAATCTGTCTACTGCTTTATGAAGTAACTTGCGGACTGAATAGCTTTCCTTTAGAGTTCCAAGTGATGCACTTTACGTAGTTCTCAAAATGCGCTCTAGTCAGTTTGTGTCGATTAAATTTCTTATTCGAATTCCTTCAAATTAAGAACAGCGCAGAATTATTTACCATTAAACAATCTGCAAAATAATAATAATGTAATAATAAAGGAATCTCTGGTCCGTTCTTCAATTTTATGTATTATTACGGCAGCTCTGAAGATGTTATTGCTCAATAATAATTGAGCATTTTTTCAACATTTGTTAAGTGCGGTTTTTCAGCTTCATAATCAACGATATTAATGCTCCCATCTTTAGCGAACACTAGCAACAATCTTCTCGTTTAACATACTTGTCAAACTGGTGAGTTTAAATAATAAGGTGTACCTATTGCTTGAATGTAGTAAATAATTTTCGCAATTGTCTGCAGTTATAGACATAAATTTTAAAAAAAATAACGAGTTGTGGTTTCATTACAAAATTTTAGACATAATTATTTTATGTTCAAATGTAAACAATTTTTAAAAAACAACATCAACAACCAGAGGGTTGTTAGCGTTTGGAGCCTTTTTCTGTTGTTGCTCTGCGGCAGTCTGTGGACAGTGTTTTCTCATTGCTTACAATGTTTTCTATCTTCAGACAATAAACTGTCAGAGGTTCTTGGTTATAGAAAATTTGTGGTCTCCATCACGTAATCTTCGCATGGCTATCTTGCCCTTCCATTGAACTTATCTGTTATCCTTTTGAATTAAGGTTGGAATTGTGTTATCACTTGTTCTTTACAATTACTCTGTCGCCTACGCGCTTCGTAATTCGAGCACAAAAAAATATCAGCACTCTTAGATCGCAAAGACACTAGATGTATTGAAATGCTTGTTTTGTGGCCAATTGAATTCGAAAAAACCTGGGAAATGTGTTCAGATTTTGAAATTAACCCAATGGGATACAAAATAGCAATTGTTTCAATCCCATGTTTTATTGTATTTTATATACTTTCAAGAAAATTAACTATTATTTTTTAAACCGTCCTTATATATTGAATTTAACTGTTTGGAAATTGTGCTTGGGCTGCATATTGTAGTTAAATCAATGTTCTTACATGGGATTCACCCAAAAATTTAAGGGGAACGGAATTCGAAACGGTAGAAGAAGTATTTGAATAACTGGTATCTCTCAGTGCTCGGCTGTGGGCGAAATAAGAGACCACTGGTTCCAGAATACAGGTTCAATTAGCATTAAATATGAAAATATTTGAATGCTAAAACTCGATTATTAATATTTCTTTCCTTACTTTATTGTTTAGACACAATATGTCTTTTAGATGTTAGATGGTTCCATCAATTCCTTGTAGGGCTATTTTCGACCCTTCTTCTTTATTTGAGCATTGTGCTTTAGCATTAAGTAAAATTAGACTGGTCCAAATTTCTGGTTGGGGCACAAGAAGCCTCATGTTCTTTTTGTGCCTAAATCAATACTATATTTTTTTTTAATACGTTTTTTTTTTTTTTATGATTTAGGGCGCGTCAACATCTTAGGTTATTGGCGCCCGGAGCTTTTTTCAGTGCACTGCCGGCCTCCGGACAGTGTTCTCTCGTTACAGACAACACTGTACATCACCGGACAGTGAGCTGTAAGAAGCTCCTAGGAAGAGAACATCTAAGGGTCAGCTGCTGGATTCAAACCAGGGACCTCCGCGTGGGAGTCCAGTATGCTAACCTCGTAGCTAATCCCTTCCCTTAATAATAGATCTTATTCTGATAGTTTTCTAAATTCAAATAGTTTGTAATAAACTTTATAAATCCAACGTAAGGTAATTTTTATAACTAGAATATTTTAGTGTAAGGTAAAAGGTTTTGATAATAACAGTTCTAAATGTTTGACAATAAATACAAATGTGAACCAAGCTTCCTTTATCATAGCTTAACTTACATTTCTTGTCAGTTAATTTTATTGAGAATTAAACTGTAGAACGCATCTATTATCTGATGATATTCTAATTTTGCTAATTAATGTACTCGTAACTATTTCAAAAGTTACATGGGTCAAAATTATTATTGTTTCCAACGGTAAATTGTAAATTTAAAAAAAAAGCGAGTCTGTCTTTATTTAATACAGATCAATCTTTAAAATTTTCTCTTAAACCCAATAATGGTAGATTTTTAAATTTTTCTATTAAACTCCATCTTCCCCATCTTGCAATCAATCCCAACCTATATCAATAAAGTAATTCATTGCTTGAGAAAGTCAGCTATAAATTTCCAATAAAATTGGAAATAAGCAAAATAATAAAGGAAAAGTAAACGCCTGTTTTCTTCAGGATGACTTAAAGTCTAAGTACCAAATTAGAGGTCATAGACGAAGGCGGAAGCGTACACTTTACTCAGTGTAACTTCTTAAGCTGTTAGCATTAATATTAATAATAGTTCTAAAACTATTGACATTTTTTCTAGCAAATTAAAAGTAGCTACCACGATTGGAACTGGGGATCTTCCCTTTACAAATGCACGCTTCATAACCACTACTCTAACAACTTTTAATTAAAGATGCTTTATAATTTGAAATTGCATTCTCTACATAAACTCATGAGCCAATTATCCACATAGAAACCAGATAGCAGCACAGCAGCGCTGGGATCGGAATCTAAATGTGTAGCTAACGGTTCAAGTTTGAGTAAAATCATTAAAGCATTTTTAATCTTTAGCATTGATCTTAAAAGTAGCCAATAAAAACATTTGTTTCCTTTAAAGTAAATTTAAAAAATTTGACATCCTCTTTACCCAGCAACAAGGAAAGCAAAGGAAATCGTTTCTATTCTTAACTAAGACTAGCTTTACGCTAAAATTTTAACACAGCCTCTGAACGTAAATTTTAATATGTTAGATTAACAGCAACCAACATATTTACCAGAGCAATATGGCAGCAGTCTAGAAGGCGATACTTGCATATGTTGCGCGGGTCAGGTTACATACCAAGGTCAAAATTTGAGTAAAAAATGTATGTATGATATTAAAACCCTGTGTTGTTTACAACAGTTCACTGTTTCATACTTTGTGATGTGTAAATTATTATGTTGCAATATTTAAACATCACTCGCATAACTATCTTATTGACCTAAATAATACTACATCATTTCCAATTAGCAATGCGTGACTTTTTTTAAACTGCATCTTGATTACGTTCAAAAGATCAACAATGCTGTAGTAATTATAGTTTTATACTCGGTGTTTTTAATACTGTAAACATTCGCGCGACTATTTTCTATTCTTCAAGTTCTGTCTCATTAATACTCTACAAACTCCGAACATTTGAGTCTCATCATTTCGGAAGGCACCTTCCTTCCCCCTCTCACTGGGTATCCTTAATCGAATTTGGGAGAAATTTTTTCCAGGTAAAGTTGCAGAATTATGTGTTTCCAGTCACAATACAAAGTTAAAACAAATGTGTACAATTAATATTGTACAGGCGGTTAACCTGTACAATTATCTGTTATGGCGCCTAAGAGAAAAGCCTAACCAAATCATCTCCGAGATTGTCCATAATTGAATTTTTTTTTTTGAATAATGTTTTTAAAGTTTGGTAACCCTTAGTGCGCACCAAGTTGAAATAAAATCGTTGAATTATTTTTGAGGTTTTACTTCCAGCTGTCTCTGTTTTCCCAGTAAACTTTAAGTAAAGCCTTTAGTATTTTCAAGAGAAAACTGTTTTAGAGTAGAGAGATCCTGTCTCCTTAAGGATTTCCCCCTGCAGTAAAATGAAAGATCAAGAGGAAGAAATTGTCCTGTTTAATCCTTACCGCGCGGTAAGAGTTGCAATTGCATAACTTTTATCAAACTCTCTAAACACATTATTACTAAGTCACATTACATTACTGTGTTTAGATCTTTATCATTCAATGCTTAAGTCTGCCAACTTAATCAGTCCTAGTTCGTGTAGAGAATCGTTACGTAATTTGCTCTCTTTTGGAATGAAGATCAAAGTGACCTTTTCAGTACAACACGCAAAATAAAAGAATCAGCGAAGAACGTAGCGTATGACCGCATCCTATATTTTTCTCATTGACAATTCAGCCAAAATAGATTTCGTTTAACCAAGCGTTGTATTATAATGCGTATATTAATATACTAGTTAGATTAATATAGATCGTATATAAAAAAACAAAAATATCCTTTATGTGAATCGAAATTTACTGGATGATAAACATTTTGCAGCTTGTTATTTTTATTTCTTATGATTAATTAATGTAGATAAACATCAGGCACCACGGTAGCCGTGTGGTTAAAGGGAGGCCCGAAAAGCTAAGAAGCATTGAAGCATTGTGGTACTTGGTTCGATTCCCAGTCTAAGCCTTGGATTTTACTTAATGATTAATTTGAGAAATTAATAGTAAAGTACTTTTGCAAGTCCACCTCCAGTCCACGTCGCCTAATTCGGTAGATGGACCTAAAACCTACCAGCAATACAGGCATTGTTTTACTTAAGCTGTGCCATCACCGAGAATTAGTTTTCTAGCAAGATCAAATTTAAAGCCAGTCTTAGAATACACTAATCTCTAAATTGATAGGTCTTAGAAAAATGCTATTCTCTAGAAGCCCTATGCAATTACCTTCGTTAGATTTCCCGGCTTCTTCTTCTAAAATTGTGATAAAAATGTCAAGTTTCAAGAGAAATCGTCAGTAATGGAAACTGATATTACCAGTAAGAAAAAAAAAAATTCAAAAATTGGCAGAATGGTTCTTCTAAAATGTTTCCATTGACCTAATTTTCCCACTGCCTAACTGCAATATCATTAATCAGAATATAACTGAATCAAAAAAGTAGAGATCAAATCTCCTAGAAATAAGCTTTATTCTAACATTTTTATTTACTTTATTTCTATTTGATTACACTATTTGAATGGCTTGTAGAAGATAAATCATTAATCAAAACATAACAATCGAAAAGTTGAGTTACTATCACTCAGGAAATACATGTATTTCGTGTAACATTTGTTTCATAATTTTTAAGCAATACAATCTTATAAGCATATTTAATAAATTATTCATTAATTATTTGAAAAATAATAATAAAAAAGAAATGTCAGTCGATAGCAATTTGGCTCTAGTACATTTCCTAGTTATTAGGCTACATTTTATTTATCGTCTTGGAAAGAATATATTCGTTTAGTTTTGTATATATTACTCAGCATTGTAACTGGGCAGAGTGAAAGTGCAATTGTCTAGCTGCTGCACCTGGTTACAGACTAACAAACCTTAATTGAGGAGAGACCTCACCTAAAGTCATTTATATATTTCTGTATTACCGGAAGGAAATATTTTTACCCGTTATGGACACTTTAATATGCTGGGCTTTCGTCTCTCCTCAGTTCATCAAATATAATTTTTTTTTTTTTTAGTTTTTCTACTTTGAAAATATCTCTATTATTCAACATCGAAGTTTTTTTTTTTGTGCTTACAGTTCAAATCGTTTTTGGTAAATCAGAATTTCTAAATATTGTTGGTGTTATAGAAGTAAAACTATTACTTCTAAGTTCCTACAAGAATTCTTAACAAAAAAAATTCATTGCACAACTTGTTATTATCCTTTTAAAATGCCCCAACCAGAATTCCAATGTAAATATTCCATTAAATGCGTAAACTACGAAAAATAAAATTAACTTTTTGCTTTTGCTTAACTTACTGAAAGATTAACATCAGTTCTCCTATTTTAATGCACCTTTAGTTGAACGAAGTGTTTTAGAGATGAACTATAATTATTTATATATAGAGTTGCTTGAATAGAACCTTGAATAATGAAATTTACAAAATTTATGTTTTTGCAAAACATTGAATTATTCTTGAAAATTATGTGCATAAGGGAAAGCAATTACTTTTCCCGGGAATACCTAATGTAAGATCGCAGTAAAACTGATCTGGTCAGGAAATGTTTCAAATAAAAGCTTCATGTTAATTGAAATAACACATTTAGTTGTCTGAAAGTGAGTAAAATTAAGAAGTTTGCTGATCTACCATTGCTGAAATGACAAATGAGTGGAACTGTCCAGGTTATGAAACCACTTTTCTCTTAGAATAGAAAAACTGATCTTTTAAGGTCACGACTTGTTTGATGTGTTTGACTAGATCAACATCTATTTTCCGCAAAATATAATTTCAAAAATGTTGACAAGCGTCTGCGGAAGTGCTAAGAAAACATGAATGGAAATTATTCAGATATCGCATGGCCAGTCTAAACTGAATTCAGAGTTCAACAGTGCTACTAATAAAACTTCTTAATCGACTTTGCTAAGGGCTAAGTGCTAAGCTCCTAACTGAAGATCCCAATCATTCTCATTTGAAATATTTCTTCTGACGAATTAAAACAAAATAAACAAAAATTTTGAAGCAATGAACACCTCTGAAGAGCATCTGCACATGTGTAAAGTATGTGGAGATTTTGGATAAATGGATTTAATATCGAACCCAGAACAAAGGTTTTATATCCACATAGAATGAATTTGGTTTTGGGAATGTTCGCCACGGCCAGTAGTTAATTAATACAAAAAAATCTTCCTGCTAATGAACAAACTTACAAGTTAGTATTAGTCTACAATTTTCTATAGAGAGGGTACAATAAACCCTCTTTGTGGCTGCGAAAGGCTTAGGCCCTGTCCCGCTTTTGTAATCTGTAATTGGCAAAATTTTCTATACTCTCTCGAGGCTCGAAGATGACAGTACAGAATCAACTCCTCCTCTACAAAGTGGTTATTAGGCCGATGTTACTCTACGCCTATTGTGGAGCCTGAGCTGTAGTAGTGAACATCAAGAAACTCCAGACTGACCAGAATAAATGTCTCAGACTTGCGACCAGACTCTCCTTCCATGAGAGTGCATCCATTATCCCCAGGGCTGGATTTAGATGAAAAGAGGCCCTAGGCTATTCCACTTATGAGGCCCTTTCACCTCCCATTTTTATGTTTGTAAATTACATGAGAGATAATAAAATACATCTTGCCTTTTACTTTTATGTTTGTTTATTAGTCATATGCGTAGGAGTTCTCCTTATTTTCGTTTCAGGGTTTTAGAGTTCACTGTTTTTAGAATATGTAGAGTAATTTTAATTTTGCTAACTATTTGAATGTAGGCCCCTTTTGATCTTGAGGCCCTAGGCCCTGATTATCCCCATATACTTCTATATCCAAAACTGCAAGTTTTCCATCCTTTTTCCCAGCATATTTTATCCTTCTATCTACTATCCAGGTAATGAAGGTTATAATGTATGTACTTATACATTGGTACTTCATGTTTGTAATTAAATTTTACACATCTGTTAATAAAGTTTATTTATCTATGTTCGATTTAGTATTTAAGTAGTTATTGTGTAAGAACTTTTATAAATTATAGAAGTTTTACTGAATGTTCATATGTTATGTGAAAAAAAGATGATAGAAGCTGTTATTTAATCCCCAGCTACCTTTGATTAGCATTTTCTTAGACACAATTTAAAGGCTGTAAAGTTCAAACCCAGGGTTCTCATATCTCGTCGCAACAGTCTAATAGTTTACTACCATTGAGGTAATCCGTTCCCAATGATTAAAGAGAATGGGATGAAAAGTTCCCGGCTTCTCCAGTAGATGGTGCCAGTACATCATATACCGGTATTCCAGAGTTTTATCCACCTTACTAGCTTATATACCATGTACCAGGTCTATAACCAAAACACGTGGTAGTCTATTAAAAAACGCGTCTCTGTTATTCCGAGAAAATGGGAAAATTAGAAAAGCGTGCGGTAAAACTTCTATTTAAAAGATTTAACCCCGTTCCTAATCTAAGAAGAATTGGATTCTTCACTAAAAGACTCTCTACTCCATCTCCTTGAGGTTACAACTCCTGAAATTATATCAGAAAAAAAAGCAAACAAAACAAAAAATCGAGCTCGAACATTAAAAGTTGCTCAGATAGCGAAATTGTTAAATATGTCAACTGAACGTGTTCGAAACATTTGGGATAATTTTTTGAACATGAGAAAGCTTAGCTGCAGGTGGGAGCCATAATTGCTAACTGTTGTTCTGCCAAAACACTGTTTCTACTGTGAATTTGGCGTTATACATGTAAACGGAATCCTAGGCAAATTTCTACGTCTTTTTGTAACTATAGATGAGACATGGGTTTGACCAAGTACACTCCTGAAAGCGAACAATAGTCGAAACAGTGGAGCGAACCTTGTGAAGCTGCCTCAAAGAAGGTAAAAGCAAATTTTTCGCCGAATTAGGTTATGTCTCGACATTAAATGACGACATTGGCCTTAGCAAACTTAGCACCCAGCGACTATTATTTGTTGTCTAACCTCTGGAAAAAAAATTGCGTAGCAATGTAGAAGTCATTAGCGCGGTAAATAGGTATTTTGAGGAACTCGACGATTCTTTTTTTAAACTTGATATAACTGCATCGTTATGTAAAATGTATTGTAATTGCCTATTTTTTCAGGCCGGCTTTAAGTCCAACTACCAATTAGCTGTCGTGGTCAGAGGCGACTAGCAAACATACTGTACTGTAAATTTCTTTTATTAACCATTAAATAAAATCCATGGCCTAAGACCGGGAATCGAACCCAGTACCACAATACATATTAGCTTCGCAAGTCTCGCTTCTAACCGCTCGGCTACCGTGGCGCCTAAAAAAACATACTGAAATTGGAACGAAAAATGTACGAGTTATGTTAGTCTTTATGGAGGTTATGTTAGTCTTTATGGAGGTTATGTTAAAAAATAAAAACAAAAGTATTAAAAATTGTTGATTCCTTTATCAAACCGGAAACTTTTCACCCCACTCTCGTATATGAATTATTACATTAAAATTATGTTTGTTTTGAAACCTGATATCCTGCTAAGCCTTCAATTAACCCTTGAGAGAACAGCAGAAATACCAGTTTCTAAAAAATTTTATTTTATTTTGCGTAAATGTTTTAGAAGAACCCAAAACCTGTGTTTCCGCAGGAAATCAAATTCGAAAATCTCTCACTTCCGTCAATAAAGAGAAAGTAACAAATGAACACTTCCTGCCTATAAAAATATAGCCATAATTTTGTTAATTTTTTCCTGCTTATCAGTCTTGAAATTGAAAGCTTTAGAAAGTAGTTACATATGGATTGCGTAATAATTTTTAATGGCAAAATAGTCTTTTAAAATGTCTTAAGTTTTTAATAATTTGAAGCAATTCTTATTTTACAGCAAAACTGACTATATGTTTTATTATTATAAATAAAAGTAATAAAAAGAGTTTAATGTTTATTAAATATTTATGTTATGGCTGATTATTGCATTAATAAACCATTTGACGGTTAATTTTATACGTGGAAATATCTGGATTGGTTTTTATTTCTCTCCTTCGAGCGAATTAATGGGGAAAGGTAATTGGAGAGTCGAACTGTTATTGGATCACCAGTAATTATGGACCAGCTGGACAACTACTTTTTTGACACACAGTAAAGCATCTTCCCCAGCTGATGAGATTGTTGTACAAATTGAGTGCCGTCGTATTGCGTTTGTGTAGAAAGTCACTGGTTTCATTAACCAGGTCAAATAAATGTATGATTTTATGATCTAATGGCTAGGTATCTACTCTAAGTTAATTAGGATTGTTGTTATTTTATCTCTTAATTAACTTGTACTAGTTGCACATGCACAATCATACAGGCCGTATCGTTACTCCATTGTTCACCACAATTACAACCTTTACTTAATCATTAATTATAATTAATATAATAAATAATTATTTATCTTGAACGAAAAAAGAAACCTGTGATCTAAATGTCAGTTTGACTTTCTTTCGCTTCATTCAGCTGGCTGAAATGTACCTAAGCTTTGAAGTAGCGTCTGTTTATTTAATCTTTAGCTTCGGTACTTTACACCCAGCTCTTCTGCAACTTTAACAAAACTGAAGATTTAAAACAAATTTTCAAAGGTTTGGTTTTGATAAAATTGCCCTCTTCTTTAATTTTTCAATCCTCCAATCCCTTGCACCTTTTTTTAGCTGCCACTCCTTATCCAACTCATCTTGGCATCTGAGTTTTAACATTGAATTACTGGTATTGGGATGTGATTGTAGCAAATATCAGGATAAAAGAAATCACAGTCATACCATGAGGCAAGTTTTTGCCCTATCATCTTCAGTAATAAGCTGCTGTGACTTTAAGATCGTGCAAGATTACCAACAAATACTTGAACATAACTCTTGTCATCCCTCAAAAAAATAAAGCTGAGTATGAAACGTTTGTCATCATTGTCACGGAAATATTTACTTTCCAAAATCCTACCTAAGAGAACTCTTGTTTGATAAATTGTTGGAAGAGGTTCTTCTTACTAGAAAATGAATATTTTGAAAGCCTTGTTATATAAGCCAATTATGTTAATGAGGCTATTGATTGAAATGAATACATTATTTTAATAACTATCCACAAAAAGTTGTTTAACTTTTCTTTCAACCACCTCTAAGAAATGAGTCTTATAACAGTGGAAATTCATAAAATCTTTGTTGGCAGAGAAATGGTTTTGAAGGAGCCTACGGAGCTGAAGGATAGATAAATAAATAAATTTGCTGGCATAAATTAGAGCTCCACACTGAATTAATTTCTAAAAGCTCCTTACATTCAAGATATTACGAGGGTTGGCTGAAAAGTAATGCACACATGCTAGGAGAGAGGGAAAGAAAAGAGTTATCAAGTTCGGACAAAAAGTATATTATGTACTCGTAAAGTGCAATTCTTAAGCTTCACAATTATGTACTACTTTTCAATGTAGTCACCATTAACGCTAATACATTTCTCCCAACGTGAAACAAGTTTTTTCATTCGTCACCGAAGATTCTTTTGACTTTTCTTGAATCCAGGAATTGACAGCTGCCTTCACCTCATCGTCTGATTACCCTTGAGGTCTCTCTTGAGTAGAGGAAATAAATAAAAATCGCAGGGGGCAATAAGGAGGGTGTGGAATTGGTTCAAACTTCAGTTTTTTCAGAGTCTCTGCAGTTTCGCGCGAGGTGTGAGGACGAGCGTTGTCATGTTGCAAAATTATTGGTGCCAAGCTGTCTCTAAAAGGACAAACTCGACGTCGGAGGTTTCTTAGAGTCTGTACGTACCGAGAAGAATTTACCGTTGCCCCTGGATCCAGAGAATCGGTCACACAAACTTGGTGAGCATCCCAAAACACAGTCTGAAGATTTTTTTTTTTTTTTAGCGGTTGATTGTGTTTTGAACTTTTTCGGCCGAGGAGAAGATGCATGTCGATATTCAATGCTTCTGGGTCGTAATGTTGGACCCATGATTCGCCCACTGTCACAATATTCAAAAGATAGTCGATAACAGCACGCTGTTTATCTCGCAGTGACATAGCACCAGTTCACGTGTCCATAGTTCAGCGTCTAAAAATACACTGGCTGAACGCAGTGAGTTCAAACTGCGCATACGTAATAAGGGGAAATGTAACTTCCAAATGCCACCTCGTGTGCTTTTTGAAGCTCTTCGTTCGCGCTCGGCAAGCATGTGGTGCATTACTTTTCAGCCAACCCCTCGTATTTAAGAGGATGCAGTATTCCATTTGCGCCATTAGTTTGGAACAATTTTTGGTAACGCAAGACAACTTCCAATTACATTCAGTGAGAATTGTTTCCAATTATTATTATTTTTCAATTCCATGTTTAGAGTAGCCCCAGCATGTAGTCCAGATCTCAACCCCATTGAATATCCATGGAATGAGCTGTCAAGGAGAATAAAGAGACGCGGCCAGTTTTACCAGAAACTCACTGAAAGTTGAAGTTTGCTCTGAGTGAGGAATATCAAAGTTTCCGTCAGGAAATATCAGCAGAATGCTAGCAGTGATAATCACAAGTGCCGGAAGCAAGCAATATCTTTTACTTCCATTTCCAGGCTACAATAAATCCCTAATTATTTTCCTCATTAAAGGTAATTTATAGGAAAAATTATTAAAATTTATTAATGAGAATTAAATTTGAAATCAATACAAACCGTAAGCAGCGACCAAAGAATATATAAATTCTGTAGAAATTCAAGTTTATTGACAATAATGTAACCTTATTTTTAGTCAGCGCGTATCAAAAAAAAAGAGAATATATTAATTTTTTCCTGGTTATTAACATTTAAAAAATTAAGCAAGTTTAAAGAGTGGCACATTCAAATAAAAAGTGATTTATGCAATCAAGATGGTAGCTATTATATAAATGACAACATTTTAATCCAAGCTAAATGAATATTAAAATTACAAGTTGTAGTTCCACATATAGAGCCGCCATTTTCCAGAAAGTCTTACAAATAATTTGAAAAATTGATTCAGATAAGTGACATTTCCAGTGGATCGAATTTGACTTTTTTCAGGGCCCACTGGTAGCCAGCTAATAACAAATTAAGTTTGGCCACCGGCAGATAGACAGAGAGCCCCACTGCTCATCAATTTTTTGAAAACAATTTTGTGTTTGTGTATGTGTTCTGAGGAGCTTCAGAACTTGTGTTCCCAGTAAATGTTAAAATCGATACTATTCTATACGAATGCAATATTTCCGAGTAGTTAGAGAAGGCAAACAGTTGTTGCACACCTGTAAATGCGGAAGAGGCTAAGTTTAGATCAAAGATTTAACTGAATTTATTCACAGAATAGAAATGGTTTAACACGCCCCCTTCTGTAGTTCAATAGCACTGCCACCAGATGCCCTGGTTGACACCGTGTAGAGGGAGTTAATGCCAAAGATCAGTTTTGCTCATATACTTGCATGCATAAAATTATGGCGATTTGTTTGCTGTAAGCTTTAGACACAATAACAATTTAATGGGAATAACCAATCCCACCGTACTTCCTGTTTCCTTCCCCATTTAATATAACCTTTCACTCATTCTCAGTTTCTTTACCGACTAACTGGTGTAGATTCGTCCCCAAAACGTAATCATATTTATGGCCGGAGAAAGTATGGGAATTTCTTTGTCTTTAATCCGACAACCTACTATTATTCTTATTTGGAAGTTCGCGATTACTTGTTATATAAAACAGTACATCATCTAAATTCGTATATTCTTAGATTTCTATTTTTATTTATTTATTTTTTTTATAATTTCATCCTACTTTACCTCTTTGGATGTCTATGATGTGGCCCGATGATACATTTCAATTATTCACAGATTAATCTTGGTTAAGCCAGATCGCTTTTTAAAAAAAAAAATCAGACAAAATTATTTACAGAAAAAAAGGAGGAAAAAATGGATGTTGTGTAGTATAATCCATTTTTACTGCTGAAGACGACATTTTAGAGTCGAAACGTCCGGAAGGAATTGTATACTTTTTTTAAATTGAGACGCACCAACATCTGAGGATATTAGCGTCTGAGCCTTACTGCTAACCTCCTAACTGGTTATCTTTCCATGAGAATCCAAAGCACTCATCTCTAAACTAATCATTTCCCTGTTCATTATTAATTGAAAATAAGGTCTGGAAAATGTAATATTATGCGAAGGAGAGCAATCTAACTCTGAAAGAAAGAGAGAGCTATAATTTAAAAAAATTATTCTACAGAGTAAATATTGATAAAAGTATAAAATGGTAACAATTACACTTGTACTATGGTTAGGCCAACTGAACATTTATATAAAAAAAAGTAGAAGTTTAAACAAATGCCGTGTTTAAAATCATTATTATTATTGTCAATAATACAAAAGACTAGGTGTCTGATTCCAGATTTGTATTTCTGTTATTTCTGTTTTATTTCTGCGTAATAATACGATTGGATTAGATTACCAATCGAGTGATCTCTTGAAAGTTACAAAATAAAGACCAGTTTGTACAGACGTTCACTCCCAATTTTGGAGCAGGTATACTGAATTCCTTTTTTACTTCTTACAAAAAAAAACTAATTTTCTATTTTTGCAGTTCGTATTACCCATTTTATAAAGGTAATCTATTCGAGAGCCATTCACCTCACATATTTTAGCCGTTTGACTGCTTACTTTTTCTCGTTGAATTATTTGGTATTGCGGTGGAGCCACTTATTTGATTGGAGAGTGAAGCCACTGAGTTTAAAATGCAAATACTTCTCTTTAGAAAGTACCATCCATTGTGATAACGATTAGGATTAACAGATATATCATCGGCTAAATCATTCATCCGAATCTTGCAGAAAAGAAGTGCAATCAATTCTCTGCCGTCAACCATGTATCTATTACACTTTCTTAATCTTTAAATTAGTAACTTTTAAAACCTTCTTTGACGTATTTTATTTTTAAAAATTAACGTTTTTTTCACTTCTACAGGTTCATGATGTAGCCAGATGTTATAGCACTTGGCATAGAACTACTAAAAGTAACTAAGTCGAATTTTTGTTTTGTTATTTTTGCAGAGAGCTATGAGAGATTTGTTTTTTTGGGGGAAATGATCAATTCGGTAAACGATAAATTTACTTGCTGTATGTAATTAATCGTAAACTAAATAATTTGTATTTTTGTA
This sequence comes from Rhodnius prolixus, assembly GCF_049639745.1. NCBI lineage: Eukaryota > Metazoa > Arthropoda > Insecta > Hemiptera > Reduviidae > Rhodnius > Rhodnius prolixus. The sequence goes on from NW_027411592.1 coordinate 24,347,064, forward strand.
ATATTGTTTGTTCAATCGTGTTCATTTTGAGAAAGTTAATTTCTTTGCAAACAATTTAATATTTTGCTAGATTATTCTAATGAGGTAGACGAGATCTTGTGATCAGTTTGGTTTCATTTTACAAAATAAGAATTTCATCATCTGCTTCTTCTTTTGAATCAAATTTGGGTTGTTTTTTTGGAGTTCAACCTTTTATAAGTTTTCAAAGATTTCAAAAAAAAAAATAATAATCTTAAAATAACCGATATATAATAAATATCAAGGGCAGTTCTAAAATCGTCATGGATGTAATGATTAAATAGTTCACCCAATGAGTTTTACTCAAAATGAATAGAATTTTTAAAAAACGCTGCTGAAGAAACTTATACTATTTTTTTTTTCTGCAGACTATTTAATTATAATTAAAGTATGAACGCTTATTGTTTTATACATTCGAGGATGGGTTTCTTTGACAATGGTTAATTGATGGGTTTCCTGCCAAATAGCAAAGATTTTACAGTGATCAGTTCCGTCGTTTCTACAGTTAGCTGTGCTGTTCAAATTTAAGGAATTTACTTTTTAATTTCTTTCTAATTTAAGAATTCGGTGAAGGATTATCACGTGGACTAAACTGTACTACAGTTAGAAATGGCATGGTAGCTAAGGCTAAAAGTGACGTTGGAAATATTCGATAATCAACTCCTGTACTTGTACAGTTCGATCTTTTGCATGGATCCTCAAAAAATGATTAACTAATTGAAATTTAGAGCAAACTAAAAGGTATAAAATATTTTCGTTATCGTTTATTTGCTTATAAGATAGTAATTCTTGATGGTTTTCCTAAGTTAAGGTAAAAGAAAACCTCTTCTGTTGGAAAAGAATAGAACTGTTAAAAGCATAATATGATTTTTACTGATTAACGAAAGTTACACAGCCCTGCCATCTGTTAGCAGTTAAGGCTAACTAAGTTTACTGTAAGCTTCTGTTTAAATATTTTACATTCCCGAAAGATTGTTTTTTTCTAAATTTCTCCTAATTCTATTTAGAATTCTGGAAATCCTTTTACGTAATGAACATTCACTAGTATCGAAACAGTTTTAGCTATGTTCACAATTAGTTCTTAAGGTTGTCAGTGATGAATTAGATGTACTGTTTTACTGTGCAATACTTGTGAAGATGTAGAGACAAGAAATATTGTTGATGCGGTATTACAGATTTATAGGTGATGCTGGTGATAGAAAAAACAGCCTAATGTTCTTAATATTTTGGCCTCTTCTTCTTTTATTTAATAAATAAAAATAAAACCTTAATTACAGCGACATATTTACCCAAGTAACGTGTTGATAATAAAAGGCGGCAGACAGATACAAATTATATTAAAGTTATGAATGTTTTTTTGACGTTGTGCTAAATCAAATCGATTAAAAGGTATTTTATTATGGCTTCCAAATGATATTTAGTTTAAAAATAAATTTAAATGTTCACATCTTACAACTTTGAGAATTACAATAAAAGAGAGATGTGAGTCTACAGTTTATTTCACTCAAGTAATACAGTAAATTTCAAATAAAGAAAAAATTGGTACTACTGAGCGAATACAAATTTAGAAACTCTTAAACGAAAAAATGAGAAAACCAAAGAGAAATAAAGAAAAACCCCATTAGGAAGACGGTCTTTGTCTTGGTAAAACCTTGGTTTTTACGGAAGGCTCTAACATGTAGAACAGGGTGGTCAGTTTTCGTTACGTACAGTTTTGCACACAGACCACCACCAAAAATATATCATTCTTCGATTTCCAAATTTTATTTAAAAAAAAAAAAAAAAGCGAGAAAATACAACTTTGTTCGCGATTTTCACTGCTTTATTCTTAACCATCAAGCTTTTTGGCTTTGTTTGAACTACTAAACTTAGTATGATGTGTTAGAACATACGGTTAGCCAGGAAATGCTAAGGACTCCATTGGCCTCGAAGCTGTTCGTCACTGACTATGGTTTTCACGACTTGGTAGCTTTTCTCTTTATGGATGAGCTGGGTGTGAAGTGAGCAAATTAAAAGAAGATTTGGGATCTAGATAGTGGTCGTAAGAGATTCTATATTTTTCTCGAGCATCAATTAGAATTCCAAACATAAATATGGCATTACTAAATAAACTGGATTAGAGGGCAATATTTTTTAAAATGTAATCGAATCAATCTAAAATTCGTTGGTTTAAATAGAATGTAATTAATAATGTTGCTGGGCAAAAGAATCCGAAATGCGAAATTCCATACGTTTTAAAAAGAACTAAAAGTAGATCATGGTGCAAGTCATAATGGTAGATATTAACTTCTTAAACTTAATAGTACTGTAATGAGACTGATAGGGTAAATGTTGCCGGTGAACTATAATGCAATAGATCTAAAAAAGGGTATGTTTGTGCACTTTGCAACAAGGGAGACATTGAAGATGTGGTCCACTTTGTGGGAACTTTTCCTGTCTTGAGAGGAATTCCGTCTGTAACAGTCGGAGGGAGGTTATTCCGTCTGTAACAGTCGGAGGGAGGTTATTAACCACCTGAATGGGCATAATGGCTGGCAGAATGTTCACAATTACACTCTAGAAGCTTGGCGTTAGCCTTACTCATTCAACATATAATTATGATACTCTTAACTCAGTCATCATTACAAATAATGGTAGTAAAGAAGGTACATAATTTAATCCTAGTATGTATGTATATATTTTCATTTATAAATCGTAATTTTCCCTCTGTTACGATACAGTTAAGATTTATAATCCAAATTTGTTTACCTGTTGCATGACCAAACTCCTGGCACACAGCTAACAGCCATTGCTGTGTTGCCTTAGTTTTCTATGCGTTTAAATATTGTAATCAGGAAAACTTGATTTAAATTAAGCGTTTATCATTATAATTAATTAGGACTCATATTAGGTCCTTTTTGAAGGAGAAAATACCCATTCTGTTCATGGCATTTGGGTTCAGGATTTTGATTGGAACATGTTGATAGTGAAAATGCTGTTGATGATCCTTATTAGATAGATGCTATCAGTTCAGAATGCTGTGAAGCTTAAAGTAGCTCAAGATTCGCGGGACTGGCTTTTCATTCCAGGCCCATTTTGAATTACTTTAGGTAATTTATACCTTCTGAGAGGAATCTCGAATAGTCAGAAGGTTTTGAATCTTCTACTCCACATAACCAATCAAAATTTGTTCGCTACTTTGTTAATTTGTAAATTTTTTGATAGCGACTATATTTTGTAATCTGAAACGGTAGCATAAATATATAACATCAAAGCATGAACTGATCAGCTACAGCCAGCTTTTTTTTCCATTTCTTAATGAGTGCTTTTTCAAAATTGATGTTTTTCGTTAAAAAAAAAATATATACTAATTTTTATTTATAATTAAGAATAAGGACTTGACAGTTAGTTTCAAATAAATAATAATTTTCTTAATGTATTGGCGTCTATAATTTAATTTATTCGACGTAGAAGCCAAACACAGAGACTTCGATTAAATATCTGGGACCTCGATACACATAATGACAGTGACCATCAAAATCGCAATCCCATAAGAACGATATCATTGATTTTGCATATTGATTCACATCTTCCATTACTTTTACGAGTACTAATAATTTATGACGATCAAAGTTTAACTTGTATACCTCTTCTAGAATAATAGGTGCCAATGACTGACTGTACTCCTGTCGAACATGATAATAAAGGATTTAAAATAATGTTTGGTAATTATTTATAAATTAAAGACTGGATTGAAAGAATATTTTAATTATATTTTTTACTTAAATTAACTCAGCCATTGTGGGGCACTATGGTCCAACAAAGTAATTCAGGTACATTTAGTTTCTTTTTAACAAATATTTCGGTAAAAATGAACCAAAAGCCAGATTATGTTCTTGAATTAAATAATTTTTCTCTGAGTGCTATGGAACATCACGACTGGTCTCAGGGAAGACATTACAAAATTTAAAACGTCCCAAGTTTCACACTATCATAAATTAACGAACAAAAGGAAGGTCTGTTTCTGCTTTCTACCAAGATAAAAAGTTTCTAGATCACAAATGATTGAGCCCAACGTATTTATTTACAAAATAGGTAAGGTGTTTCTTTATTGAGTAGATTTTAGGACCTTCAATGGCAATTTCTCAGTTTTAACTTAATTAATACAATTAAAACGTTCCCCTATAAAAATAGAGTTGGCGGCGAGCGCAAGGCTGGAGTATGCAAAGAACATTCATGGGAAAAAACAAATTAATATTAGTTTCAAGTCTAAATCTGTCCAATAAGCGCTTTCATCCCAATGTAACTAAAGTAATGACTAAATCAAGAAATAACAAACATCCTTCGGTTTACTGCATGTACTAGTGAACTTAATAATAACTAGTGAAATCTTAAAATTTAACTTTTATCAAAAACAAAATTTTTGCTATAGAATACTATTTTGAAGGTTAGGTAGTGTCCCAACAGATTTATCCCTTATGACGTGGCCCTATTTTATTTATATTAATAATTGTAGCCAGTCAGAAGGGCAGCCTAGGAAATATTCTTGCATTATAATTGTAATTTAAGAACTGTTGGAAGAATTAGGATAAAATTAGTGCCTAAAGTTCTGCACCTTAACCATAATAACAGCCCTCCTAAGAAGGAAGATTACTAGCAAATGTTCAGTAACTCTAAACTAATCTCCTTTATGAAAGATCCTCAGAAGACAGAAGCGGAAGAGGTTGCAAAATAACTAATAAGTTTTACTTATTCGAACTAAGTAAGAGAAGATATTGTTTTTGTGCAGATTTTCGATTTTCAGATCTCCATTAAAATAACCATTTTTGGCGTCCTCTGAATGCGAAAAAAGTAAGGTATTCTTTATCTCTTGGTTTTCTAAGACTAAGTTACTTCTATAATTGAGCAAGAGTGGTTTGGCTTTAGTTTGAAGTGCCATGTTCTTTTCTTTGTACTATCTTGCCACGTTATATAGCAATAATAATAATAATAATTAGAATCAAATGGGAAACTAAATTTCCTAATATAAAATCAGCTGACCTCAAGTGCCACTAGATGAATAGATTTTTCGATATTTTAGCATCTTTTTCGCAAACGAATCTTACGAATTTCTTGTTGCGGAACTAGGTCTAAAAACTTGGATTCACAGTATTTTCCCTAGAAGATTCGATTAAAAGTACTTCTAGGAAAAGGGTTGGGTAGATTCCCCAACTTTTCCAAAACTTACGATCCTAACTCTTTATGTATCGTTCAAGGGTTTAATTGGGTTGCTAAAATTTTTCTCAGTCGGAGTCTCTCTTCACTTGATGTTCATTTTCAAAAAAGTAACTCCGAGGATTTACTGTCTACTTCTTTATAAATACATGTAATTTTAAAATTTTTGGTTTTTAAGATAAATTAGTATCAGAGTAATTCTGGGGAAGGGATTGTTTAGTGTTATCTGTAAGGTTACATTTCAGTGTAATGTGCCATTACAAACTGCATTAAATACAACTCAAACATTCACGTTTGAAGAAATGTTGTGAATTATAACTTTGTGAACAGTTGTAATTAAAACTGTCCAGTAGGACAGTTGTATAAGGGTTGATCGTCAAAAACTGCACGAAAAAGCGTAATGTTGAAAAACACCCAACTTTGACAATTTTTTTCTCTTTTTCTATAAAAGATAAAATTCCCAAATTTTCTTTATAATATAGGGCAAATCCTCCTTTATAACTGTAATTTTTTCGTAATAGAAAGTGGTAATGCTGTGTTGAGCTGTATCTTTGTTATCGATCATCATGAAGACTTTTCAAGAGCTGAAGTTCTGTCCCTCTCCAGTCGCCTCAATAACAGATTGATTGAACTATTCAAAACAAAAAACAGTAAACAATCAATGAACAGATAAATAGCACAACTGGAGGAGCCTTGGGATTTTGGTCTATGCCATTTTTTATACGCTACAATCCATCTTATTATGCCAATTAATGGATATGTTTCATGATGTTATAAAATTTTAAGACATTTAAGTATAGATTTATTAAGGGAAGGGATTAGCTCAGTTTGTTCAACGCGGTGATACCGGGTTCGAATCCAACTACTGGCATTTAGATTTTTCTCTTCCTAGCAGCTTCTTACAGCTCACTATCCGGTGATGTTACAGTAGCATTGTACGGAGGCCGACAGTGCACTTAAAAAAAGCTCCGGGCGCCAAAGATTTAAGATGTTGGTGCGCCTTAACTAATATATATATATATATATTTGATCCTTAAATTATTATGTCTTGTTCTCGACCTAGAGTACCAACCTTAGAAAGTGCCGGATCAAATGATGTAATCAATGTTTCAGCGAATTCAGGCACCACTAACTCTAAAACATCAAGCACCTTTAACCTGTCAAAAGATGAATCTGGTAAAAATTTCTCAGTGTAATAACCTTTTCTCTGTGGTTTTCTCTGACCAGCTTCTTCTGCTTCTACCGTCATTGATAGTGCCCTATCTGTGTCGTACAGCTGCGGCAACATTTTCTCTCCAGAACTCCTCAAATAGCGCATTTTTATTTTCCATAGTTTTCTTTGCTTTTCCCGTGGATCATCTCTTGGTAATGTTATTTCTTTGTCAAAACCAAATACAACAAATTTATTTAGCGTTTCAGAATTTTTTTCATCGTCCATTTTTTTTGAAGTTCATTATTACTCTCTCATTAAATTGAAAAAAAAAAAAAAAATCAAATAATTTTCAAAGTTTAATCATATGTTTATTTAAAATTTTGTTGAAGCAAAATATTTCATTTTCGTTTCTCTTACTATGATAAAGGGTTCAAATTCAGCTGCTGTGTCATTAGACATTCTCTTCCTAAGAGCATTTTACATTAGCTGATGGCTGCTACCATGGTAGGTTTAAATGAAACTTATACAAGGAGGTGTTACAAACAGTACGCTCTTAATTGCCCTAGCAATTTTTTTTTTTATAAAACTAGTACTTGTTTAAAATATTTCCTAACATTTTCTCAAATATTTCAGAATTTAGATTTTTTTTTTTTTTAGTGCAATTTGTAACTTTTGACTTCCTAATTTAAGGACAGTCTACATTAAAATTGATTACTGGTCCATCTAAAAGAGTTTTCAATGAATTAAACAACTTGATAAACTAACACTGTTGAGTGCTCGTGAACACGTTTTCTGGTAATACGAGGGTCGATTGAAAAGTCCGTGCAAAAATAAAAACTACTTAATTTTTTGGGGTAAACCTTTTTTATTTTTCAACATAGTCTCCTTTTAGGCTTATACACTTCGTCCATCGCTGCTCTAGTTTGTTGATCCCTTCCGAATAATAGGATTTGTCCAAGTCTGAAAAATAGCCATTCGTTTCTGCAATCACCTCCTCGTTTGAATAAAATCTTTTTCCCGCCAGCCATTTCTTCATATTTGGGAACAAATAGTAGTCCGAGGGAGCCAAGTCTGTAGAATAGGGGGGATGTGAAACGAGTTGGAACCCTATTTCCATTAATTTTGCGACCACAACTGTTGTGGTGTGAGCTGGTGCGTTGTCGTGATGGAAAAGGACTTTTTTGTGGGCCAATCGTGGGCGTTTTTCTTGCAGCTCGGTTTTCAAACGGTCCAATAACGATGAATAATATGCACCTGTAATAGTTTTACCCTTTTCCAGATAGTCGATGAGGATTATTCCTTGCGAATTCCAAAAGACAGTCGCCATAATCTTTCCGGCCGAAGGAACGGTCTTCGCCTTTTTTGGCGCAGATTCCCCCTTGGTAACCCATTGTTTAGATTGTTCTTTGGTCTCTGGAGTGTAGTGATGTATCCATGTTTCATCCACAGTGACGAAACGACGCTTAAAGTCCTGCGGATTCTTCTGGAACAGCTGCAAATCACTCGACTTCCTCGATTCAAACGAATGCCAAACACAAAGAAATAGACCGATCTGGCTGAAACTTGGTGTGTGTTCTTCCAAGAGATGCTACTAACTAAACATAACCTCGATACGCGCCAGTGGTGCTATCTCTCTGACTTTGCACGGACTTTTCAAACGACCCTTGTACAAACGTAATTTATCATACGAAGATAAAAGGAATCCTGGAAAATAATACATCGTTTGAAAGCCCATTAAACAAGGAAACTTTTATAAAAAGTGCCAGCACCTAGGTCTAATAATGATCACGTAAGGGCTGAATGAGTTTTCTTAAAAATTTCGATTACTATTATTTTTTCAGCATTCGGAGGAAGATTGAGGATGTTTGGAGAATAACTTATGCTTCGAAATGGTATCAATTTTTAGAAAATTTATCTGTCTTTCTAACCGTGTCATCAGAATCGAATTCGGACTAAAACTTTCTGAGTGATTAACATTTTTATTGGAAAAAAGTAATGATTTTAGAAAAAAACTTTAAAGTGGCGTCACTCAAGAACAGAGGAAAATATGAAGTTGGCCAATAAGTCATTGAACTCCACTTTAGATGTACTATACCCAGTAGGCCTATGGACAATACTTACTGGTTCACCCTGTAGAGCGATGTTAGATTGGATCATAATCGTAAGAAAAAATTGTTACTATCGTACAGTTTTTCGGTTTTGAGTATTTCGTACTTTTTGTTTGTTTTCTAAAGTAAAATTGGGCTTGCTATTGGATCTAACACTAATGTATTGTCAGTCTGTTCATAGTCCAAAATCAAATTTGAAGTTAAAAGACGGATAAGTGAAAACCAGAAAGCTCCAACAGGAGTTATCGTCTAATAACAAAGATTTCGGTCAACCAGTTTATAGCCTCTCTCTTTTAATTAAATATTTCTTCAGGGAAATTGATTTTTGGATCTAAGTTAAGTATCTCCTACAGTATCACTCTAGTGTGTTTTTCTTATAAGAGACATTGAAGACCTGCTAATATTCCACATTTGAAATTATAGAACCAGAAAAGTTACGGATAGATTTCTGAGCTATTTTGTAGTTATTTAGTTAGGTTAACTGTCGTTGCAAGCAAGCATTATAACCTAACATGCTTGAATTCTTCATTCTGAATGAGATCGGAATACATCCATTTTCTAAGAATACTTTTTTTTTTATAAGTAATTTATCTTCCACTTAAAATGTATCGATCTTAATGTCATTAACACTAACTGATGATCAGAAACAAGAACTACTGTGTACTACTATCACGAATGAAATCTACATCATTCAACCGTGCGTTCATGATTTCCTTCAAATTAGCAATTTTTTTGTGTAAAAAATAAATACATTTTATTGATACCGGGTATGGATAAATTGGGTACAACTTAAAAATGCATTTATAAATTTAAGGGCTGAAAGATGATGGTTTGTCATGTAAGTAGGAATTAGTAGATTTGAATTAGAATTAGCGATTCCTAGCAATCCTAATCAACTAAAACTAAAATCAATTTTTGTTCACTAAAAAAGTCCACTAAAAATCAAAGACGAACGAAAATTCATGAACTGATTGAAAGGATTTCAATTAATAGAATGTTTCAGTATTTCTTATGGCAAATCATTTTTCAATTTGAGGCCTTAATTTTTTTTTTCTTAAAGTCTCTTTAAGTGAAAGCTGTTGAATTCAGTTTTCATAGTGATTCAAAATTTTAAGAATAAAAGTAGATTTAGAGGACAAATTTTTCTGTCGGGATCTTAGAACAATATTGAATTCTTAATCGTTCAAGATTTTCCACTTCTTTATGTCATATTATTTAACGTCATGACAGAAGTTGCACGTAATTGAATTATATTCCCCATTTTTATTTGGCAGAGTTGTGTGAAACTGAAGTCCTTTTTGATGTTAAAGTAACGCGTTTTTTTTTAAATTAATTTTTATTGACAATTTAGAAACTAGCTGAAAAATCTTAAGAGGAATACATTTAGTTTTATAAATTAAAAGTTACGTATAAATATAATGAAAAACCTAGGTACTGGTTAAGCTTATTGTTTAAAATTAAATTTCTAAAATGGTATTCAGTTCACCAAATAAAGGAACATCTTGAATCAATTAATGGAACTAACGGTCAGTCTATCGAAATTTGGCATTTATTTTGCTATAATTTTCTTTTTAAATGGTTAGATTATTTAAAAACAAAAAATTCTTGTTTTAGGCAAGTAAAAGTAGTGTGGGTGGAGCTCCTTATTACATGACGCACAGTTTTCCCCCTGGAGGCGGCTCTGGCGGCGGTACACTGCCTAGAGGAGGCAGCTCTGGTTCTTCAGCTTCTCTGCTCAGAGGTTACGCTTCAGCACCTAAACCTCCTCCTTCAGGTACTAGATTTTTTTTTTTTTTTTAATTCTGTTGTTTGTTCCAATGAGGCGTAAAACTTCATAAATTTTGTCCAAGAGATGATGCGAAGTTCAATTATATGCCTGGAGTTCATATAATGTAATATTGAATATAATCGTTTAGTGAAATAATGAATGCTATGAAGTCACGAGTTTAGAGGATTAAAAAAGGTAGTTTAAATTGCTTTTGATCTCACTTTAATAGTGAGATTAGAATGTCTCAGAAGTGAAAACTTATCTGGTATAAACAAATAGCTTAATAATTTCAAAAATAGAAGTTAAAAATATAGCCAAAGCAATACATTTTATTATTATTATATAAAGAAAAACATTCATTGCTTGTGGTTTTTGTTTTTTGGATCAGAAAATACTCTGTTCAAAATAGCAAAAAGAACTTTTTAGTCTTAGACTTTAACCTTGTCTGACAGATACTTTTTTACTTACATTAGTTTATAATTTTGTTGCAAGGTTTATGTCATAATATTAATCGAATCCAGTTAGAAAATGTTATTAATGTTCCAGTGGATGGTTATATGTCGTCGCCTGAAAGAAGTTCCGTGGCTCCAAGAGGCTACCCAGGTCCTGGATATACTATCGGTGGAGGTTACGATGACCCGTACTATGCAGCTTACACACCTAGAACTGGAGCCATCACACCTGTGATTGATGAAGAAGCAAGGTGAATTTCCATTTCTTATTTGTGTCCCAATGTATTAAAAAAAAATAATAAGAAGAATATTTTGTAGAATTAACAGAATATTTATAGAATCTGGGATGGTATTTTTATTGCTTTTATTAACAAGTTTTAATTAATCTTTCCTAATATCTTTACCAGTTAGTAAATTTAACCAAATTTATAGTGTTGAATTTGAATTTAGCTAATTGTGTGGAATCTTTTAATAAATGGAAGTAACTTACGAGTTAAATCTATTTTGGACCGGTTAACAGAGATTGGTGAATGTTTGAATTTTTCATTTAAATGTAAAAAATGTCATTCGCTTGAAAGGTAACCTTCTCAATTTTTTTTAAAGTGGCGAAGATCTGTTCATTAAAGTTGATGCAATCCTGTGTAATTTTTGCAACACCTTCAATCGCAAATCATGTCATAAAGTTAAGTCCGTGTGGTCTCTTAGTAATATAATAATTAATTAATATCGTCAAATCGCTCTCAATCTGCTGCCATTAATGTCTTCCATATCTTTTACAAAATAATAGTAATAATAATAATAGAGATTAAATAAAAATTTACATTCCTACGTCACAGAGAGAATCTAAATCATAGGATGATGTTAATTTCTTATTTCCGAAGGTACGCCATGTACCTAGTAACCTCGGCTGTTGATGCGCCAAAAAAACAAACTAATATCGAAGTTTGTCAAATGAGTTCAAGCAAAAATCCTAACCAACATTTTTCCTAATACAGAGCCGCATTTCAGATGAACAATATATTTTGTTTTGTTCGTATTTCACTGTATTGGTCAACGTGTTCTTGATTTTTGTTTATCAATTTGGAGGGGAGGAGAGAAAGTTTTCTTATATTTAATTTTGGTATAAAATTACTTTTTTGACTTTAAGAAAGCTAACTTTGTCCTCGTTAGCAATCTTATGTGGATCCGGTTAATCTTTATAGTTAAAGATATAAACTGCAGGTGCAGCTTGAATTCATCTTGAGCTAGATTAGAGTTTTAGAGGGCGTTCGGCTTTGACTATACATAATCGTTACCATTCTTAAGAAACTTTTTGCAGTTTAATATGAGATGGTTTGTATTTGCTATGTGTCTGTTTCACAAGTTGGATTTCATGCCAATGCAATTCTGACTAGCCGAAATGGAAAAAATGTCGTTTTCCAAACCCTCTGTTCTGAAGCAGCATTATGCCTCAAAGACCATGTGAGTTGCAGAGACTAATTTCTCCTTTATTGCACTATTTAAAGTCGTCACCGTAGTTCTTATAATATTTAGTCTTGACGAATGAATTATGTCTTGTATTTTCAGTGTATTTGGTGATGAATTCCAAAAGAATGGCTCATAATCTTTCTTTTTGACCTGCTGTTTAATTTTCCAGTAGACTCGAAGACACTGGACTACTCTCCCTGCGTTCATCGAGTAATGTAGTTATTGAATAATTTCCAGAACCAAAAAAGGGAGGATTTTTTCCTGAACTTTTTAGGTTTTCTGTAACACTTCTGCCATCACTTAATATTTTGTTTTACCTTAAGTTGATTGTTATATTCGGGCTTTGATTTATAGTAAATAGTTCGGCAGAAAAACAGAGGCAATTGTAGTGTAACCTATTTGGAGTGTGGTGCCTTACAATATTAAAATGATTAGTCTTGTGTATATCTAATCCTTTTCTATAAATTTTCTAAAGGAAACGGGTCTTGTAAGGCTGTATTACGCTTAATTGCAGAGAGGGGAAATAATTTAAAAAAAAAGTGAATTCAATTTTAAGTGATAATCAGTAGGTAGAATAATCTTTACAAATGAATAATATTTATTACAATTATAATGACTTATTATCGTATATTTTCGTAATTGAAAGTTGGGCAGTTGGTGTACGAGGGTCGTTTGAAAAGTCCGTGCAAAAATAAAAACTACTTAATTTTTTGGGGTAAACCTTTTTTATTTTTCAACATAGTCTCCTTTTAGGCTTATACACTTCGTCCAACGCTGCTCTAGTTTGTTGATCCCTTCCGAATAATAGGATTTGTCCAAGTCTGAAAAATAGCCATTCGTTTCTGCAATCACCTCCTCGTTTGAATAAAATCTTTTTCCCGCCAGCCATTTCTTCATATTGGGGAACAAATAGTAGTCCGAGGGAGCCAAGTCTGGAGAATAGGGGGGATGTGAAACGAGTTGGAACCCTATTTCCATTAATTTTGCGACCACAACTGTTGTGGTGTGAGCTGGTGCGTTGTCGTGATGGAAAAGGACTTTTTTGTGGGCCAATCGTGGGCGTTTTTCTTGCAGCTCGGTTTTCAAACGGTCCAATAACGATGAATAATATGCACCTGTAATAGTTTTACCCTTTTCCAGATAGTCGATGAGGATTATTCCTTGCGAATCCCAAAAGACAGTCGCCATAATCTTTCCGGCCGAAGGAACGGTCTTCGCCTTTTTTGGCGCAGATTCCCCCTTGGTAACCTATTGTTTAGATTGTTCTTTGGTCTCAGGAGTGTAGTGATGTATCCATGTTTCATCCACAGTGACGAAACGACGCTTAAAGTCCTGCGGATTCTTCTAGAACAGCTGCAAACCGTCCTTGCAACACTTCACACGATTTCGTTTTTGGTCAAGCGTGAGCAATCGCGGCACCCATCTTGCGGATAGCTTTGTCATGTCCAAATGTTGATGCAAAATATTATGTACCCGTTCATTCGAGATGCCCACAGCACTAGTAATCTCACGCACCTTCACTCTTCTGTCATCCATCACCATATCATGGATTTTATCAATGATTTCTGGAGTAGTAACCTCAACAGGGCGTCCAGAACGTTCAGCGTCACTTGTGCCCATATGGCCACTCCGAAAATTTTGAAACCACTTATAAACTGTTCTAATCGAAGGTGCAGAGTCACCATAATGTTTATCAAGCTTCTCTTTAGTCTCCTGAGGCGTTTTGCCTTTCATAAAGTAGTGTTTAATCAACACACGAAATTCTTTTTCGTCCATTTTTTGAAAATCACTCGACTTCCTCGATTCAAACGAATGCCAAACACAAAGAAATAGACCGATCTGGCTGAAACTTGGTGTGTGTTCTTCCAAGAGATGCTACTAACTAAACCTAACATTGATACGCGCCAGTAGTGCTATCTCTCTGACTTTGCACGGACTTTTCAAACGACCCTCGTATCAGAGCAGCCATTTCACAGACAATTAAATCATCTAGCAACATTACTAGTCCACCAATACTCTAGTACGATCTTATTTCATGCAGCATAGCACTTCTACAATATTTAAACTTCTTACTTCTTCCAAGAAAACTTAGCGCTTGTATGACCTAAGTAACAGTAGAATTATTGTTTCTCTCTAACGTAAGTTCAGATAATTTTACATCTATCTAAAGGTTCCATTATTCTGTCCAACCTTTAGAATTTGCTACTTTTTATCTAACTAATTGTTGAAAGCATTATTTAAAAATATTATTATTCAAGATATGGTTATAATTTCAAAATGAAATTATTTCTTTGAATAAAAGTTCAACTCCAACGAGTACACATCATTGCTTAATTTGTGTGCCAACGATTACCTACCTGAATCTGGCAAGGAGTACCTGCTCTGTCATGCCCATTCCTTACAAATCTTTACTTTTTCAACTAGTGAAACACATTTGTTTTTGACATTACTTTGCTAATGGAAAAACTACCTTCTTTAATTGTTTGAGCGAAATTCGACTCATTTGTTAGTTGAACAATAAATTTACTCGTACATTAATTTTGCATAATCGGATATACAATAGGATGTGACGATTACGGCAGTATGATACATGTTTTTTTTCCATTAGTAGATTTAATATATAAAAACCAGGCGCACTATAGTATAATGGTTCGAAATTATTGGAGTGCATTAAATATACTACATATATTCTATTCCAGAGTTGGTATAATTACTTGTAACCATGAGAAATTAATTTTCTCATTTTATATTACGTTAGTACAACTTAATATCCTCCTCCAATAAGAATTTTGCTTTAAATCTTCGAACAACAAGTATTGGAGGCAGTCTTTTAGTAACCTGAATAATTTTGGTTAAAAAAAAGACGAAAGTTAAAAACAAAACATATAACACGGTATTAATTAGATTCCACTTTTAACGAAATAATCTTAAACGATCCATTAAGACTATGTGTGTCATTGTTTGGTGCTGCGACTCGTGCAGCGACACAGAGGAACTGACTACGCCCACCTACAAGATGTCCAGGCCTCCGGCACAAGTTGTACCGCACGCTCAGATTGACCAAACAAGGTATCGCTGCTAAGCAAATTAAACATTTTTGATTAAAGACAATTAGTATTGATAATATCTGTAGTAGAGATGCCTTCTTTTATTGTTTTCAATTCTTTAAAAAATCAAACTTAACTTTTACACTTTTTTACAAATCTTTTTTGATAAATTACATAACTGGACTCAGTGCAACTTGGCGAAATTTTACATAAAAAAATTAAATGCTTTTGCATGTTGCATGATTTTTTTTTAATTCTCGTTGAATATGTTTCAACATATTTAAGAAATGTATTAATATTTAAAATCCAGACGTTAACGATTCACATAATTTTATCCAAACTGCACAAACACATCTACAAGATATTGTCTGATATTTAAAAAAAATAAAAAAGATTCTGCTCCATTTTAAGACTCTTGTATACTTTGAATCATGTGGATAAATTAATTTGAAGAAGTGTTGAAATTGTGGTTAGGTGCGCAGTACTGGATAATACCTTTGATTTTATTCGACGTAGAACGCATGTTTATTGAATCTCTGACCGGTTCCGGACTACTGAGTCTACTCAGTACCAGAGCATGCATCTTTAATCCAAACTGAATTATCTACTTCTTGTGATAAGTCCGAAACGTTTAAGAAATACATGTGAGATACAAAAATCAAAGCTAAAAAATTAAAGAACATTTTAGAAATTTGAATTGAAATTAACTAATTTAAAAAAAAGATGAAACTACACTAATTTGAGAAAAATTGACATTTTTTAAAAGTGTCGTGCATATTGCGACATTTACAATAGAAACCCACTATAGTTTTGCTTAAGAGTGAAGCTCATGGGCAAATCTTGCAGTTTTTCCTCTCCGAAAGGCAAACCCTTTGCCAAACAAGCCCTTCAGACTTCTCCGCCATTCAGTAGTTGTCTATTTGAACACTTTTGTTGAATTTGACATCTAGTGAGTAGAAGCAAACACATTCCAGTATACTTGCCTGAACGCCTACATTCCCTTTTACATCCTGTTATTCCTTTAAGGAAGACAGTATTGTAATCGTTCAGACTTTCTGTTCTGATTTTTGGAACCCTGTGTCTGTGTGAAGAGATTTAATTACCGAAACTCAAAAACGGAAACTACAAAAACTTGGTTATTGTTATTGGTGGCTTGTGGCTTTTAAACCAGTTGTTCAAATTTAAATTTTTTGCGACTTGCTGCGTTTTTCGAACACACAAATCAGTCGGTCGCACACCAACTCGCGCATGCTAAGTTCTATAAACCTCTTTTCCGAATTCAGTGGCTTCAAAAGGGATGTTTCAGGTCAAATCTCGAAATAAAAGAAACCTTCTCGCACTGTTGAAAGAAAATATAAACTAATACACAGTTTAGATATTAGCTTTTTACCAAACCTCATTCAAATTAATCATTCTTTCTTTGATCATATTCTTGAATCTTTTATCAATAATTTCTTTCATCTAATTTACTTTTACTCTAAATGTTAGTGACTTGTAAAACCAGGTTCAAATTATCATTATTTTGATTAGTTTTCTTAAATTTACCGACTTCTATCAGACGGTACAGATTTTGAAGCATTAGACCACCGCAGATGTGTTTCTTAACCTCTCCAGTAAAAAAAAATATGTTATGCATTCTGTTCGATTCAACTACTATGATTCTAACTACTAAACTATAGAAGTGGAAAACGTTTATTACAAAAATAAATTATTTGAATGATTAAAAAGTTATTAATTTATACTTTTATTTGCAAGATTTAGTTTTTGATCTGGAAACCTAGTGGATCCTAATTTTTGTTAAAATTGATGTTGCTTCGACATATTTTCATTATTCAGTGGCCTCACATTTTTTGTAGATGACACGTATTCGCACAACTGTGCTCTAAAATTTTAAAGGCTGCTATCCTATCCTCCACAGATTTTTAAATTCGGTGATATCTGCAAGAATTTGTCACAGATATGATAACTAAATGATAATAATGTGAAAAACATGCAGAAAATCCCCGAAGTAACGAAAACAATCGGATCCATATAGGTTTCACAGCCATTCGGCTGCAGTTATAAATTCAGTTATAATAAATTTCTCCATTCTTTTGACGAATGAAATATATTACTTTTTTAAAACATTTGTAAATTGTCCCAGAGGCTAATAATTTTGAGTTGTAACTCCGCCTACGGAAAAGCTACAAGTTTGCGAGAAAAAAATAATTCTGAATAAGAATGTGATTGTGCTTCATTGCTCTATGTTCATTTTCATTGAAACTGGATCAACAGAATCATGTCTTTTTAAGATAAATACAAAATTTTAAAAAATCTGACTTCCGCAGTACGAAATAACCCAATTGGAAATATGTAGCCAAAGGTTACGCCATGTGTGAAGAATTAAGAATGCTTGTTAGCCAACTTGAATCCGAATGAATGCCAGCATATATTTAAGATTCGTTGAGGATATCGCTTCAAATGCTGCTGCTGGAATGTAAGAATAATTATATCAATTGTCAGTTTCGCAACATTTTTCTTCAACTGTAGTAATATCAATTACTGTATCAGGTTTCTATAGTTTTTAAGTTATGCAGAAATTATGCTGTATGGCGGTTTCTGATTCTTCTCCAACATACAGGATTTTCTAATAATCTTCTAATTCTGTTTATTGTTAGACTACGTGTGGAACACATGGAACGACAATTGGCTAGTTTGACCGGCTTAGTACAGAAGGCATTGAATCAACAATCTGTCGGTCCTGGAAATGTGGTGACAAACGCAGGTGGTGGTCCCGTAATCACTGCTCAGCAGCAACCAGCTCTGCAGCCACCTCATATCTATCATAGGTCGGCATCAGGTGAGGATCTCTTTCTAATGAATTCAAACAGTAATTAACTCTTTTATCATGGAAATAATATGGGTTTTGTGTAATAAACCTGGCATGTCTTAATTAAGAACTTTATGGTTTGAGGTTCTTGAAATTGCTGATTCATTTAAATCTCTTTTAACATAAGATTTTATCAAATAAAGCCTTGAGTTAGACTGCAGAAACCTAGCTCAAGCATGTGATTCTGTAGCTAGACTATAAAGTCATATTTAAAATGCAGTATGCACCTTGTGTACTTTGTCTAGCATTGAATAGAAAAAAAGAAAGTATTATAAAACTTTTCAATTCAATGTTTTTTTATAAATACAATTTAATTTCGCTCTTGAGTGTTATAAGTTGAAGTGCAGCTTATCGACACTATTTGCAAATGATTTAAGTGCATTTGACGAGTTATTGCATCCGTTTTCAGTAATCGGACAGCTCACACTAACGATGGAAAGTTATTGTTGTCCAAGATAATCGCAAATATTTTTTCAATGTCTCGTTTATTGGAGACAATTTGTTATGAAAATTGATTTTTAGTGCTCTTGGATATATTTACCAATGTGCCAATCAGAATATCAATAACTTCATTTAATGCTTTGCTAGAATTCCGCTAACTTGAAGGGAATTGTTTCAACTGGAATGAGATTTTTTTTAATGGTTACCCTTTTCACAATTTTGATAAGCTTCCAGTATTTTAATAATCAATTTGCTCATTAAAATTGAATTAACGAGATTAATCTATAAGAGAGGATTAATTAAGTAGCCTTTAACGATGATAGACGACAGTAATATCATCTTAGGCTTCAACTTTAATGCTCACCGCCTAACCTTTGTGAGTCCTGAGGCCTACTAACTTTTACTTAGTACAATTATTACTCGTGCTTACTTATAAAACTCAATATTTCTTTTAAAAATATATTGATAAAGATGTTTGGGACCATAACTTTGCAAACAACAGGATTTTCACTAAACCTGCTAGGATAATTGGCTGCCCTCTTCATTAGAGTCATCTTCATCTTCTCTGTAAATATTTAAAAAATAACAGTGAATGTTTCACAATTTGTATTGCCCATGTAAAGAGCAATAACAACTGGACATTTCCAAGCTATACTTGTTTAGGTATTTTGAGCTTCTAGTTCTAATAAAAAAAAATCAAAATTCCTTTTGCTCACATCTGCAAAGCTTCTTACTAAAAAATTTCACTTGCAGTCTATACAAGTTGCTGCTGCACTGGTTCTGAATTAACTAACTCAAATTTTTTGTATGTTTTTCTCATTTGTGTTTACTTCTTGCCTACTGTCTGCTTTTGTTTGTGTCCGCTGCAAATCACCTGATGATGCTAATTACAAACATATGTACATATCTCCCAGATGTGACGGATGATTATGATAAACACAGCAGCTCTAGTTCAGCATCTTTGCCAGGTAAGTGCCCATACCATTCATTCATTTAAAATTTATCACAAATCATTAATTACTAAGCAAACAGTGTATTAATTACAGTATCTGTATTTTATTAATATATTGTAACGGTATTAATTAAGAGTTAATGTTTGGATTTTTAGTCACAATGATTCGTGGAGTGATTGCACTCTTAAAGATACATATGCACAAACCTCAGATTTCTTGGTACGCTGAACAAGAAATCTGAAGAGAAGATGTAATCAATAGAAAATGTAGTTGTATGAGTGCAAGTACTTCTAATTCTTAAAGAAGCAAATTATATTAACAAATCATTGCCTTTTATGTGTTTTTTTTACTTAAGGTGATTTTTTCAGAGATTTTTTTTTGTTATTGATCGTTTATTGCCATTTTTTCCGATTTATTTAAAACAACTCAAATTTAACATTCTAAGTGATAAAACAATAACCTTTGTAGTTGTTGTAGACTAGAGGAACAATC
This sequence comes from Rhodnius prolixus, assembly GCF_049639745.1. Classification (NCBI taxonomy): domain Eukaryota; kingdom Metazoa; phylum Arthropoda; class Insecta; order Hemiptera; family Reduviidae; genus Rhodnius; species Rhodnius prolixus. The sequence continues at coordinate 24,367,025 of NW_027411592.1, forward strand.
TTTCAATCCAATTACATGAGATATCTAAGGAGAAATTTTAAATGTAAAATTGATCGTTACTTCTTTGAAGCAATTGTTTTTGGTATTTAAACAGATAAAACCATTCAGATCTTAGCATACGCCGATGACGTTGACATAATCGGGAGATCTCTCGAGAGGGTGAAAGAAGTATTTCTGTGTTTAGATGAAGCTGCGAAGAAATTAGGCCTAGTTGTCAACGAAGCCAAGTCCAAGTATATGCGGACTGGTGGAGATGGTACAGGCGGTGGTGGCACCGATGTGGCGGTGGGTTCATATAAATTCGAGAGGGTTGACCACTTTAAGTACCTCGGATCCGTAGTTACCCAAGGTAATGAAATATCAGCAGAGGTCCAAAGTAGAACAATAAGCGCAAACCGATGCTACTTTGGACTCGTCAAGCAGATGAAAAGCAAGCTGATATCTAGGAAGACTAAGATCATCCTCTACAAGTCACTAATTCGCCCAGTTTTAACTTATGGTTCGGAAACGTGGGCTTTTTCTAAAACAGATGAAAAAGACCTGATTTTCGAGAGGAAGATTTTAAGAAGAATATTTGGACCAATACGGGATGGCCCGACTTGGCAAAAACGCACTAATTCGGAAATCTACTCACTCTACAAAGAACCGAACATAAGTAAAACGATAAGGATTGGCAGACTAAGATGGGCAGGACACGTGGCTAGAATGGGTGATGATGACGTGCCGAGGAGGCTTATGGAAATGGTGCTACACGGCGGTAGGAAGAGAGGCAGGCCAAAATTACGTTGGCTGGACGGAGTGAAGGAGGATGCCCTGGCGTTGTTGGGCGTACGTAACTGGAAAGTGGCTGCCCAAAATAGGGAAAACTGGCGGAAGCATTTAACGGAGGCCAAGGTTCGCTAGCCGGACTGTCGCGCCGAATAAGAAGAAACAGATTACTTTCGCCAATTGCTGAAGAATTGCGCTTCCTAATTTTTCAGGATATTGGAAATTCCCTCAGATTTGCAGCTGCGCAGTTGTAAAAGAATCCACGCAATTATTTTGAGTAAATTTATTTTCCTTTAATTGTAATTTTGAATCTGAAACCACAGTTACGTGTTAATCATTAACTCGGTCAATATGCCACCTTCTTTACATTGTGAATTTGTTTTTGTATTTTTTTATTCATTCTTCAACATTTAATATGTAAAATTTAAATAGTAAAAATAATTATTATTACTTAACTACGTAATTGAGTTGTTTCTAAACAAATTGGCCATTTGGCACAGTGCGAGGGCTAATTTCTCATTACTAATAACTGGACAAAATACAGAATGAAAGAGAGAGTAAAATTTAACGTTCAGTGTGTCGTTTCAAATGTTTAAATAGAACGAACGGTTTTTTTTATCGTGTAGAGAGCACCTCTAACGTAAGCCATGAAGTTTATATTTGGAAAAGAAACTTTTTAATGCAAAAGTGGTCGTTTCAAATGTTTAAATAGAACGAACGGTTTTTTTTATCGTGTAGAGAGCACCTCTAACGTAAGCCATGAAGTTTATATTTGGAAAAGAAACTTTTTAATGCAAAAGTGGTCGTTTCAAATGTTTAAATAGAACGAACGGTTTTTTTTATCGTGTAGAGAGCACCTCTAACGTAAGCCATGAAGTTTATATTTGGAAAAGAAACTTTTTAATGCAAAAGTGGTCGTTTCAAATGTTTAAATAGAACGAACGGTTTTTTTTATCGTGTAGAGAGCACCTCTAACGTAAGCCATGAAGTTTATATTTGGAAAAGAAACTTTTTAATGCAAAAGTGGTCGTTTCAAATGTTTAAATAGAACGAACGGTTTTTTTTATCGTGTAGAGAGCACCTCTAACGTAAGCCATGAAGTTTATATTTGGAAAAGAAACTTTTTAATGCAAAAGTGGTCGTTTCGAATGTTTAAATAGAACGAACGGTTTTTTTTATCGTGTAGAGAGCACCTCTAACGTAAGCCATGAAGTTTATATTTGGAAAAGAAACTTTTTAATGCAAAAGTGGTCGTTTCAAATGTTTAAATAGAACGAACGGTTTTTTTTATCGTGTAGAGAGCACCTCTAACGTAAGCCATGAAGTTTATATTTGGAAAAGAAACTTTTTAATGTAAAAGTGGTCGTTTCAAATGTTTAAATAGAACGAACGGTTTTTTTTATCGTGTAGAGAGCACCTCTAACGTAAGCCATGAAGTTTATATTTGGAAAAGAAACTTTTTAATGCAAAAGTGGTCGTTTCAAATGTTTAAATAGAACGAACGGTTTTTTTTATCGTGTAGAGAGCACCTCTAACGTAAGCCATGAAGTTTATATTTGGAAAAGAAACTTTTTAATGTAAAAGTGGTCGTTTCAAATGTTTAAATAGAACGAACGGTTTTTTTTATCGTGTAGAGAGCACCTCTAACGTAAGCCATGAAGTTTATATTTGGAAAAGAAACTTTTTAATGCAAAAGTGGTCGTTTCAAATGTTTAAATAGAACGAACGGTTTTTTTTATCGTGTAGAGAGCACCTCTAACGTAAGCAATGAAGTTTATATTTGGAAAAGAAACTTTTTAATGCAAAAGTGGTCGTTTCAAATGTTTAAATAGAACGAACGGTTTTTTTTATCGTGTAGAGAGCACCTCTAACGTAAGCCATGAAGTTTATATTTGGAAAAGAAACTTTTTAATGTAAAAGTGGTCGTTTCAAATGTTTAAATAGAACGAACGGTTTTTTTTATCGTGTAGAGAGCACCTCTAACGTAAGCCATGAAGTTTATATTTGGAAAAGAAACTTTTTAATGCAAAAGTGGTCGTTTCAAATGTTTAAATAGAACGAACGGTTTTTTTTATCGTGTAGAGAGCACCTCTAACGTAAGCCATGAAGTTTATATTTGGAAAAGAAACTTTTTAATGCAAAAGTGGTCGTTTCAAATGTTTAAATAGAACGAACGGTTTTTTTTATCGTGTAGAGAGCACCTCTAACGTAAGCCATGAAGTTTATATTTGGAAAAGAAACTTTTTAATGCAAAAGTGGTCGTTTCAAATGTTTAAATAGAACGAACGGTTTTTTTTATCGTGTAGAGAGCACCTCTAACGTAAGCCATGAAGTTTATATTTGGAAAAGAAACTTTTTAATGCAAAAGTGGTCGTTTCAAATGTTTAAATAGAACGAACGGTTTTTTTTATCGTGTAGAGAGCACCTCTAACGTAAGCCATGAAGTTTATATTTGGAAAAGAAACTTTTTAATGTAAAAGTGGTCGTTTCAAATGTTTAAATAGAACGAACGGTTTTTTTTATCGTGTAGAGAGCACCTCTAACGTAAGCCATGAAGTTTATATTTGGAAAAGAAACTTTTTAATGTAAAAGTGGTCGTTTCAAATGCTTGGCTTCTTAGTGCTTAATTATTCACTCTGCTATTTCACATTATTGGAAGAAAGAATTTTTCTTCAAGTTCTTTCTATTGAAGTTTGCTTCTTATATTTCTTCTGCAGGTTAAAAGTTAATTTTTATTTTTGGATAACATTTCCTAAGAAATGAAAGCATCTAAGTTCAGCAGTATCTATAACATTAATAATTGTTTACATTTAAATCCTATTTTGAATTTTGAAAATTTAATATTTACTTTCTATTAATGAATTTTGAATAAGTTTGAGAAGTTATTTACGGATTAACTACTCAGAACTCTGAATAATTTGTGAAATTTCAAAATATTAGATAGACTTTATTAATTGAATTAATTTAGATTTGAATTGGTCGGTAAAAAAAAGCAAGAAAATCGTCGAAACTTCTAGAATCTGATCTGGTTCATTAATTCATTAAACTTTAAATTATAAAGAGAAGAATGATCGGCCAATAGCCTAAGTATTTTTTCTAAAGAAGTTTTGCTGCTCTACCGCTGGTACTTTAGTTGCCCTTCTTCGTTACATTATTATAATGTCAGCTCTAAATTTTTTGAAGCTTCTGACGAGCGGCTCCTGATACTTAGAGCTCCACGAAAATGTTTTTGCATATTACTTTCTCTTTTTTTGGTTTTTGGCCGAACCCTCTTCTAATGTAAAGTCAGTTTTATTGTATTTAAACCTCTGATATTCCTTAATGTTAAGAGATTAGTGCCGTTATTTGCTAAACTATTCTATTTTTTTTGCTTCTACAGTTTCGCGATCATAGCAAAATACATATAATACATACCCATTTTATGTTTAATTCAGCTTAATAATAATAACTTTTTATAGCCTAACACAACTAATCTTTGTTTTTTTTTTTTTTTTATTGCACGCTAACCATCTTCTTTCTGCTATCTCACCCATATGTGTACGTTTGCATTTCATTTAATGAACAATCCAGACGATACATTTCTGAGGACAGATACAAAGCCACCGAAACTGGGAAGAGGTATTGTATAATTTTGTAAATAATTGTTTAAATTGTGTAAATTATTTTAGATTTTTTTTAGAAGAATCGTTTTGTAAATATGATAATTTTTGCTGTAAATGAACATTTTAATAGCTTAATCAAAGTATTTTGGACAATATTTATGCATTTTTGCTGTCTGTCGTTTGTTAAAAAAAGAAAAACCTTAGTGTTTTGCAAAGCTTTGAAACTTTGGCTGATTTTAATGTGCAAGTACGGATAGTTATTATTTTTATTGAAATGATTTTGGTTAAATGATCGATAGGATCAGCCCTGCAAGAAAGAGAAAAAAAGTGATTCTTCCGTGATTAGTGGCATTTTGGGCATTCTCTGCTATTAAAAGGTTTTAATCAACTTTGTCGTATAAAAGATCAAATCATCACAACTCAACTTCATATTCTACTAATTAATGATTCTTTCCTCGTTTATATTGTCTTAAGAAATAGTTTTCTCATTATTGGCCCAAACTCATTCGCAAAAAAGTTGATTTACGGCCAAAACTTTATATTTGCATTTACATGTACTTTATTAAAACTTCTTTGTTAATAACAATATCAATTTGTGTTTTTTTTGGCCTTTTTTTGTCCATGTTCTCAGACAAGTCGGTATCATTTGAGAAAAGTGTGTCGTTCTCAGATGAACCACCGGATATGAGTTCGCCAAAGCAACACTCTCCTCAACATTCCGGTGAGTAGGGCGTTCACTATAATTATTAATATAACATTAATGCAATGTTCATTTCAAAAGTATTTTGGGGGAGGGAAGGGGAGGTTGTTCTTTTAATTTAGTTCATTAGAGTCGCCAGCTTTTATTATCCAAATTGTTTCTATCTCGAGGATTTTATGACCATCTTCTTCATATTTCACTATAAAGACACCTGCTGCATTATTTTTGTTTACTTTATTGGTTATTTTTCATAAAGCATTTTGGCTTTTGAAGAGAATGTATACGAACTTATTATAAATGTTGCAGTTTCAGCCTAATATGAAATAATCGTGTTTGGATGCCAGTAAATTTGTTGAATTAGCTTAATATTGATGATGTTGAATTGTTGTAGTTAATTTTTTAAATTTACAATAAAAAAAACAGTGCAAGAATTAAATAAAGGAACCCATTATTTTTATACTTATTTTAAATCGAAGATATAATAAATATCTGTAAAACTGTTACTGTTTAAAAATATTTATTCACTTTACAGACAACTTACTCCTCAAATAGATGGCTGCTGAGTCCAGATATCAAAATCATTTTTAACAAATTTTACCACAATAATTACGATTTAGAAGTTTATCATGTCCTGAAAAACAATAAATGGCGATATTCTTAGCCATTTCTTCAGAATTACTCGGAGAGTTCTAAACTAAGTAAAGGAATACTAACTTCAATGATCTACTAAAGAGCAATTCTTTAAATGTGAGGAAAAGCTCTAAGATTGATGCGACTGATTGTTCTTTCTGATCGCGGACGAATATTGAAAATATTTCGTCTAATGTTTGGCGAAATAATAAAAGTCGGATTGGTTAGGCAGCTGTAAATGTGGCCAACCAAGCCGTTATTTCAAGACTTGTAAGCTTCATTTCCTATACCTTTTCTTGGCAGTGAAATCGAAACTACATTATTGAGACGGAGGATCAGCTGAAGTTTAGCATACTCACTATACTGTCTTTTCCAAATTTGTATAAACATAAATTTATAATATATATTATAATATAGAACCCACCTAAAGCCTGAAAGACAAAAAAAAAATTCTTAGCCTTTGGAATCAGTTATTCTGTATTAAAAATGTGTTTGTGTGTGTGTATTCAAGCATTTAGAATGCAAAAAGTTCAAATTAGCTTGTGTCGATTGCGAATGATGGCTACGGTCAATATTCCGCAAACTGTGTCTTTATTTTAACGTTTCATTTTCCAACTTATTAAATTTTCTTGAAAGCGGTAGCTACTATTTTGATGTTTTCTGAGAAACTGGTTTTGAGGTTTAGGTTCTAAGATCCTTATGTATGAAGGTAATTAACATTTTTTTAAAAAATTCTGTATTTAATTTGCGAGTAGTATACAGTTGCTTGGCAAGTCGCGATGGTATTTATTTAAAGTATAAACATACAGTTTAAATATTTTCAAACTCCCTTAATTGGTCAAAGATTTTCTTTCTACACCTCACAAATAAAAGTTTTATTCAGTGAAAAATACATTACAAAAATAATTTTTCGTTCAATCGGACAATGATGTCCGTTTGTAAATGCCACTATCAGATAATAATGATGTAGTGGCAGGTAGACTTTCAAGATATTATTGTATACTCTTTAGATCCGTTCTAATGTTCTGATTAGAATTTATTGCATAAAGTGTTACTTGAAACTGCGATAATTAAGTTTGAGCTTTTCAACTAAATTAATAATCATCAGACAGTTAGTTTGCCATTGAGAGGATTTCCATACTGGCCCTCATGTTATCTTTCTTGTTTTACTAATGAGTAAATGTGAATCCACTTGAAAAACCAATTTTCCAGCGATCCTGAATGGAAAGCAGTTTTTCTGTTTTACATGAACAGAAGTTTTAGAATATAAAAATACTTATATCATAAAATTGTAAATAAGTTAAATGGTGTGGTTCTCTTTTTTTTCTCTTGGACTGCAAATAAAACATCTTTGTACTAATTCCGTAATATTTTCCTTTCATTTTTTTTACTTTTATTTAAATATGTCTAATAAGCATGAATGGTTAAGGTATAAAGAAGTCATTTGCCCTTTTTGTAACCTCACTTTCCCTCCTACTCAAAAATCAGGTATGTTTTCAAAATATACTAACTGTGGATAATTTTTTTTTTTTTTTTTTTTAACTAACAAAATCTCTCTTTGCTTGCCATCTTTTCTTTCTATATACATATATACTGGTGTGCTGCGTGCCCTTGCGGACCTCCATTTTCTCCACTCAACCGACATACATACACAGCCGACACAAAACCGGCCAAACCTGCGATTAAGTCTTCCACATTACCAAGGATGTCCTCACAAGGTGAGTTTTTCCCTTGCACCGAATTCATAACAGGAATTCGTATGCATATATCTATACAATATATTGTTTTTCTAGTTTTCTTTGAAATTCTTTGCACATTAACTGTTTTAATTACTTTTTTGTTTTTTTTCTTTTCTATGCAACTATGTGGCAACTGTAACAAAAAGAAGTTGATAAATTTTTAAAAAAATCTCTGTAGTTGGTGGTTTTAAATTAATGCTGAGAAGTTTGATTTTTGGGATTGCCTTCAACGTGTGTTTGCAATTTTGGAAGAGGGTTTTGTTTAAAAAGTTTTCAATGTTTAACGATCTTCAGTAGCATGTGAAGAACTTCAAAATGTCAGGATGGTTTCAGAATGGTTATTACCTAGCAGTTTAGCAACAATAGTTTAGATCTCGGGCGTTAAATTTCTTTAGTAAAATTATCTTCAAACGGTAATCGGGGCACTGCTAACTTACTTTGTCAGCGCTAGTGAGAGTTATGGCTCTTAGGTTATAATTTAAAATGTGTGTCTCGGTTATATGAGAATTATGTTGACCTAATTGCTTGAATTCCAGATTGATAGCTTTGTTATTCCAAAGCAATTATTTCCTGTAAATTTCGAAATTCCAGAACCTAAATATTGTTTTGACAGGGATTTGGTATTTACATAACTTTTCATCAACATTTTTATCTTTGTTGGCGAGTAAACAGAAATTAATATTTCAGAATTCACCTTTAAGTCTTCTTTTTTTATATTGTATCGCAGTTGGGTCGTACAGTAGAAGAAGACTACTAAGTAATGTATGTTACACCATAAAACCATGGCCATTTTTGCCTGTTCTTTTTTTCTGTTCTATTAGTATTGTTTTTTATTTGTTTGTTTTGGCAGCTCTGTTTGCTCTCTGTCTGTATCCTGCACAGTTAAGCATCAATATTCTTGATTTCTGTCATTTTACTACGCCTGGCAACAATTCTGACGTCCCAAGAAGTTATAGCCTAAACCAATTCTTTTTCCGTTTTGTATTCAATATGTTGCTATTATATTTTGGAACAATTGAATTTTAGCATGGTGTTATTATTTTCCTCAGATTACCACATCACCATGCAAGCTGGTAGGGTCATTTGCTTTTAGCGTTTCCAATTCAAGCCTTGCAGCCTCCACGTCTTATAGTCTAGGATGACCTTTGTTTTGTCTCAAAGTTTTTCTCGTAGCCTTTAGGATCCCTATTTCTGGCTTACAAGGAAGTGCTGAGCAAATGTGTAACGGCGACACTTTTTCATCATCTGGTATTGTATGGTATTTAATGACCATGAACTTGCCAGTGTATTCAGACTTCCTGAATGATGCCACTTCTGATTAATCAGGCGTTGGAGGACAGTTGGCAATCAAATAATGATTAGCTGTAATGCAAAGTTTTTTCTAAATCACAAAGATGTGCTAATTTCTAAGACTTGAAATTTTAGTGAAAAACGTTTAAGGGTGTAGAAGATTTCTAAACAAATTAGACAATTGTTAGGCTTGTTATCCTCGAATGAGGAAATCTTTCTGTTGTTTGAAAAGTATTTATTGGAAAGGAACTTTTCTTAAGTGGGAAGGACCTTCCTTAAGTCAATCAGTGCGGTTTACAGACATTCAGCAAATTTAGTTATTGCACTTTGCAATTTTATAAAATAAAACACGTTTCTGCTGTGCTTAAATGAAAATAAAATATGAACAAACTCCCTACCGTAGAGGAAGTATCAATTCGAAACTCGAGCTTACATTTTTTATTAATTTGCTTTAGTGAAAATACTCCTATTGAACCGACAATTAAGAGAGTTGTTTTTGGTATTTTTTTTAAAAAAAACTTCTATTTTAACCAAATGAAATCAAATTAATAATAATTTTTGGTAATTTAAAGTTACAGTTTTGCCTTTATTCTTCATACTTTTCTGTTATTTTCATTGTTGTATGATTTCCTAAATTCTTAATGTTTAGAGCATCCTTGCTGAGGTTAATTAATTTTTTTTTTTTATTCATTTTATTTTGTCTGCATACATTAAGTTTTAATAAAAAAGCAATAGAAAGGAAGGGATTAGTTAAGTGGTTAGTGCACTGGACTCCCACGCGGAGAACCCGGGTTCGAGTTCTGCCTAACCTTAGATTTTTTTTCTTCCTAAGAGCCTCTTATAGCTAACTGACTGGTATCTTACAGTGTTGTCTCAACAAGAGAACACTGTCCAGAGGCTTGCAGTGTGCTGAAAAAAAATGCTCTAGGCGCCAGTTACTTCACATGTTGACGCGCCTCAATTTAAAAAACAAAACAAACAAAAAACATAAAAGTAATCAAATCTTGCAGAGGCAGGTGTGCTTTATTTGTCTGCTGGAAGATGCGAAGAAAAACAATTTATCTTGCGTGTGTACATGTTATAGTACGTAATATTTTATTTCAGTGTTTTTATTTGTAAAAAATAATTTTCCTTATTTACATTTTAAATGGAGCCGTTATTTTTATCTTTTTGATTTGAGCCATGTTCTCGATCGAAGGTTTGCTGGGTTTTTTGTGTAACCTCAGGCTCTGAACTACGTTTACAGTGTAAATAATGCTTATTCTACACTTGTAATACGGTTAAATGTGTATATATGTGTCTAGTTTTTATTATTATCATCCATTGTAGTACGTGAAAGAAACAATTTCACCACCCTTCAATTAGCAAATTTTGTCGGTGTTCATATTCTTATTTATGATGTTAAATATTAAGACTTGTAACTCATCATATTAGTTCAAACTTCAAACGTGATCCTTATTTTATTTCTACTCAGAAAAGAGCCTAATTGGAAAATTAAAGCTGTAAATGCGAATCTCATTTTTAAGGTTACTCTAAGTAATGAAGAATTAACTTATTGGTAATTCAATACATATACACACGCAGATATCCAGAGATACTTGGCTTGATTATTGTCTTGCTTGGTCCCCTGAATGGTTTTCTTTTATTTTTATTTTTTACCCTTTTTTATATTTATTCCTTTGTCCGCTATGTTTGTCCTCAGATCGCGACCGTCACAAGCCGACACCTCCTCCTAAACCTGTCAGCCTATCGCCAGGCCAGTATGAAAGCCGCAATGTTTATAGAGGTAGGATAATAAAATTATTGTCTTACCTATCAGTTAAGATGATATACAACTTTAATATTTTGTCCTTAACGGAAAATTCAAGAAGAAGAAAAAAAATAAACGGTTACGTAGTATCCATCACTCTTTTAAATCAGGTTAATCCAGCAAATCTTTTAATATTCCGGATTGCCAAAACATCTTTTGTTCCTAACGCAAAATTAAAAAAAAAATAATTGTTTTTTCGTAAGTTACGCCATATTTATATTTAGGTCTTATGTATGTTGCTTAAATTATATAAGTACAATGAATTTAAGCAATGTTTGTACAAATAATTTATTTTTGCTTCGCAAACAATTTTAATCGAAGATTAAATTTTGAAGGATTTATAGATTAGCTATGGCCAGTGTGTATGTTCATAACTTCATAAGGCGGAGTAAAAAAAAAAATATATCGAAGGTTTTCTTACCCACTAGGAGTGCTGGTCATCTTTCTTGCTAGATTTCAGTTTTCCACTTTTTAAATCCCCAGAAGAGGTTTGAGTATTTGCTTCCTTAATTAGGTTTTTTTTTTTTTCTAATGTTTACCAGAGCAGGACGTCTACTCGACTTTCATTTTCATTGCACCAGGTTCTTGAGCGCCAGCAACGTAATCAGTTATTCTCTGCCGGCTATCCTATCACTTATTTTTTTTAATTGAGGAAATTAATGGGGATTCGAAATTTGAGCAAAGAATTTACCAAGAAGATATTTTTGATCTCTTAAGAACGTTTAAGTTGCTGACTTTTTTGGAAATATCAATTGGGCCTTTGGTATTTTAACAAGATCAAGGCTAACAGGTGGAAAGCTACCGGGCATCGGAGTTTAGAGCTAATAAAAAAATGAAACATTTTACTGAGAAGTTCGTAGAGTAAATCTACTTTGAAACTGTTTAGTGTTCAGTTTCTTTTCAGGGCCTAATTAATTTTAGCACGTATTTTTTGATAATCAAATAGCAGAATGAAAATGATATTAAAAGCAAAAAATAGAAAAGAAGGCTCTTTCAATCGCTAACAAAAGTGCCTATGTATGTTTGCAAGTATTCTCTGAAAGGTTAAAAGATGGAAGTCAATACCGGCAGAAAGTAGATCAAAATTTATGTAAATTTCCCTACGTTTTGAGGATATCATTTTATTCATTCCCGCATTCGAGGGACCCTTTTATAATTTTTTTATTTAATTTTTATAATTGCTCAATTCTAAATTAAAATTATGTTTAATTGCTCCTAAATAAATCATTCTTCTTGATGGCATAATAGTTTTGTTATAAAATTCTATTGTCCTCAAATATTTATATGTTAGTTAGATTTTGTCCTTGTTTGAAATTTTAGTAGTTACAAAATGTTTTAATCATATTTTCTAGAAATTTCAAATTGTTTTTATCATTTGAATGTTTCCCTCCTAAAAAATTTTAATACTAATTTATATATTTCAATGGTATAGTTGTCGGAATATGTAGATTTGTAGTCTGCCTTGGTTAGAGCTTTAATTGTAACTTAAATATATAGTCCTAATGCTCACATTGCTTAAATAAGTTGCTTAATTACAAATATTACTATTTCATTTAATATTTATTAAACTTCATCTTTTAAAATTATATTACTAATTTTGTACTAACAATAAATTAAAAACCTTTTCCTTCCAACTTCCCAAACCAAAATATTTACAGATTTGCAGCTGACTGCTGAAATGTACAATCATTTAAGAGGTTTACAGAAGAAAGCTAAAGATTTGAAGCAAGAAGTAAGAAATTTGAGAAGAATGTCCCAAACTCAGGCGCACACTGTCAGAGAAAGTATAAGAGATGTCTTCCTGAAAATCAGGTAACTACTTACCTTGCTGTTTATATATGTTCTCAATTGCGTACCTCTCGGATTCATGTTTTAAAACCCTTTTGATACAAAAAGTATTTAAAAATACTAAAGCACATGGTCAGTTTGATGCTTTGATCACATAAATTTAACTATCTTACAAATTTCTAAGAGAAATGAACTTTGGCCCTCTTCCGTTCGATGAGTAACTACTAAAGTTCGAGAACTTTAATGTTTTCTTAATACTTAAAGGATAAAGAATGAATGACTGGCGCAATGATTATCTACTTCAAGTTATATAATCCTTGAATTCAAAGGACAGTTCCTTACATTAATTTATTTTTACCCATTTTCAAAGTTCTACACTCACTTAAATTTAAGTTCAACAAATTTTGTGCTTCTATTAGTTCTTATTAGAAGTTATTATTATTCTTTCATGTCTAAAGCAACTAATTTTGGTCTACAGGACATATTGTCTGGCATTCTGTTGGCATGGTTTTGTAAACCATGCTTAAGAAGAAGTCCATGTAGTTGATTATCTTTCGGTGTTTTAAATCCTCCCTCAGTTGTTTAAATCTACCATTGTTGCAGTTGTGAATTTCAATAAAAGATTAAACAAAAAAAATCCTCACCCCTTCTCGTTCTCAATTAGTAAATACAAAAAAAAATTGTTTACATTTAATTCCTAACACCTTCTTCCAATAGTCTTTTTGCAAAAGTTTGCAAGAAACATTAAAAAACTTACCCAAAATAAAATATAATTTGAAATTTCGCTTTATCTTAGATTCATTCAAAGTCGTCAAAATACGATTCCATTATATAAATATGTTAAGGCATCTACCATTTTTATAATTTAAAAATAATAAGTAAAAAAATGTAAAGTAATGGCCTATTTTTTCAGGCCGGCTTTACATCCAACTACCTAAGTAGGTGTCGTGGACGGAGGCGATTAGCAAATACTTTACTGTAAATTTCTTTTATTAACCGTTAAAAAAAATCCAAGGCCTAGACCGGGAATCGAACCCAGTACCACAATACACATTACCTCTCGGCTACCATGGCGCCTAAAAAATCGCCTCTTTTGTATTGGCTCCTTTTATTGCAACATTTTTTTTATTTTTTTCCAGATCTGTATTGGTAGCAGCAGGAGGTGAAGGCCTGTGGTCTCCCGGAGGAGATGAGACAAGACTTCGAGTTAATAGAGAAGGGGATCTTTACAGACAGCAGATGATTCGACTGGAGGCTGATCTAACGTTAGTATTGAATACTATTTAGTTTTCTTATTTCGAATATGAATAGTAATATTGGAATAGAGCTCTCTTAAGCGTTTATTAAAAATAATTGAACATCTAGTACAATAATGAGTGTTTATTGTTTACATTATATTATCAAGAACCCATGAATTCTGTCAGGAATTAGTATGTTTGGATTACAATTTAAATTGTGTATGTTGTCCAGTGAACTAGAAGGTACCGTGGAAGAACTGAGAGGAAACGTTATAAACAGAAAAACAAGAGTTAACATGTCAGATGTCGAATCCATGGCAATGGTCCTTAACAAGTCGAGGTAAACACTTGAAAACTGTTTAAGTTTTTGATTTATTAAGTTCTTTAACCTGCTAAAAATAACAGCGCTTATTAGTTTTGTATATTCTCTTACTCAGTTGATTACGATTCAAAAAAAAATTAAATCAGATAAGAATCGTAAAAATAGATAATACACTAATAAACTAATGCATTAATAACAAAATAATAAAGGCGCTAATGACCATAGACATAGAAGTCCACAAAAAAACAAAATAATAATAATAAAGTTGAGATAAATACAACTCAAAAAATAAATCAATGTAAACTCGAAATAAATTTAAATAGAAAAAAAATCTGTTAAGAATCCTAATTGATTGAGATTTTTGATGTATCAAATTCATTTTTGCTTATATTTTTTTAGTAAAACTGTAGCGGAATTAAAACTGCGTTTTCCAAGTCTTCAAGATGCTATCAAGAATTTAATCGCACAAGAGATGGAAAAAGTAGTATCTGAAGAAAAGTAAGTACATTTGCAAGATCCTTTTTTCATTGGGGAGAAGTGGGCCAGCCTCTTTTCTAAAAACTTCGGCATCTCTGAGTGTATTTTAACTAAACACTTTCACGATGTAGTTGATGTGTGCATCTAATTAAGAGTTGCTAACAACCCACTTGCAAAGTGTATCTAACAAGTTCACTTTTACTCTAAAAAAAAAATTGACTGTATTCCATGAGAAAACACTACCATGTAGAAGCCACAATGAAGTAGCTCGTAGCGGATTCGGCTTTGTAGCTAATCATTTTATTTACATTATCCAATGACAAGGTTCCTTCTTAATAACTAATAATGTAAAAATGACATTGTTATGCTAATAAACCATAAGTACATAAATTCTATATCGCTGGCCAGAATTGAAATAACGGCACCACCTGCAATATAGTTCTTATATCTTAGTTGAACATTGAAGTAGGTCAAATAAAATATAAATATATTAAACTTTCAACCTTAGGCTGAACGCAATCTTAAGTTCTTAAAAAATTAAAATATATCCAACTAAACGATTGCCACAATAAACCCTCTTGGTCGCGGTCGCGTTGGATTTCTGGTCAACCCACCCAGATTCTAAAACTGAAAGATAGATTTTTATAATTAAACTCTTGTGATAAAAACTTTATTAAAGTTTAACGTGCAAATCTATTGTAATCTAATTGTTATTATAGTGAGGTAACGTATCGGTTTCAGATTCCTAAAGGAAGAACCTGAACGCTTGGAGAGTGCTTTGAGAAGGTGTAAAAAGCTTACAGGAACGTTGGTTACACTGAAACGGTAAGATTTATATTTTATTTAAGGTGTGATAGGGAAATACACAAATTATAGTGCAGTGGAAAATCGTTCATTAGCGATATACCCTCTCCAAATATCTCCTTCTCATTATTATTTCGGTTTTGCCGTGATCATTTTACGACTGTATTATTTTAAGGACCTTTTCTAAAGTACGAGCCACTTGTGAGATTATTTCCTAAGTATTACGATTGGTTAAATTTTAATTATTGAGTATAAACCTCATGATTTTGAGGATTCTTGAACAATCTTCAAAGTTCCACTAAAGCTCCAGTCAATGGTTAAGAACATATTCAAAATAATATTTCTACAGTTGAAGCTGTAAATCCAAGATTAAGAAACTTTTTAACCTTAAATGTTTCGGATTTTCTAAAAAAAAAAATGGCTCCGAAACGAAAGTTTTTCTAGTGATTGAATTCAGGTTTAATATGTAATGTCTATTAGCTCGTTCAAATCTAACAAAATAATATGCAAATTGAAGTAGTCAAACGTCACAATGGGCAGCAATAGTTAAACGTTCAGTCAAATCATTGAACAAGTGCAATTCTGCATTCAATGCAAAAAGATTTAGCAGAGTTTCGTATATATTTCACTCGGTTCTATTTTTACTCAGGCTCCATCAAAGTACGTATGTTCGAAAATCTACCTGCAATGTGTTTTGGATATCTATAGAAGACAGGTCAATCCCTGTACTTATTTTGTGTCGATCTCGCTATCACCTAATTAATTTTATCATTATTTTTTTTTCAATTTTATTTTGTTTTTATTTTTCCTGATCTCCTTCTAATGTTGTTTAAATTTAGTGAAACTTTTTTCTTTAACCATATGTTTTCTCTTTAATGCTGATGGTGGATATTAGGTATTTTTTTTAACATGTAATTGTGTATAACTTTGATTATCATGAAACATAGAAAATAATTGAATTTTTCCAATCTAAAATTAAGTGTACGTCAGAAGCTAGGAAGTTGATACTAATATTGAATATGTTTTCCATTGCAGTTAATCTAATTCCTTCAACTTCCATGTATCAGTTAAGACAACTAATGGATATAGAATGCTAAAAGTGATAAAAAGTCCTTGTAAAACTGGATCTAGCTTTTTTTTCGTCAAATGCATACATGAGAACTGAATATATAGATGTTAATAATACAAGTTAATTAATGGAATGGTACTTAAGAACAATGCTCTATCTACATAACACTTAAATTTTGAACAACTTTAGAAGGAGACATGTACATGTTGTCGCTGCAGTTTTTTTGTTATATCTGTTTGCATGGCCGGTAGGTTGGCCTCGGTACAAGAACAGAGGCTCCCCGATTCTCGGCTTTCGCCAACATTAGACGAAACTCCACCGATTACGCCTACGTCGGGAAAGGTCAGTATGCCGAATGAGAACGTAGCTATTAATTAATTATTATTTCTTTTATTTATTTTTGTAGACCTGTACATATATAATTTATAAGTGTTGTTGAGTGACTTATTATTATTATTTCTTAAGGGTGTAATTGTGTTCATGAGTGCAGATAATAATTCTATGCTGAATTTAGCATTAATTTTCAAGGTCTAGATTTATAACATTCGCAGGAGGCATCTTTTCTCTTTCATTTTAGAAATATATATTGAGCTTACAACTAATTTTTGTACCATAATGTGATTTCTTTTATGATATTTCTGAATTTATTCAATTCTCCTTATTTTTAAACAATATATTAGTTACAAAAATAATTTAGTGATTTAAAAACAAAAATAATGAAATAAATATTTCAATCATGTATATATTATACATATACGAGTACTACCTACTGAAATATTCTGAGCAACTGAAATAAATAGTGTAACGCCTCTTACGAATATGTTATGATTAATCATTATTGCAATATCATATTTTTTAAGGAAGAACAAGAGTTAATACTTAAAATAATGATTATTGCATATTTCAAGTTGTTTAATTTTTGGTATTAACATTTGTGTAAATTTTTAACTTTTTTTTTGTAGTAGGTGTGAATTGAACTTGAGAAAATATCCCTACAGCAATTCCACGAAGATTTGCCTTTATCGTTTATTCCCACATTTGCATAATTACTTTTCATGACATTCATTCAATACACTTTTTTCCACAATTGCGGCATGACCCGCACAATTTCAAGGAGTAGCTAGATGTCAGATACTCTGATTTCTTCATAAATTCATAATTTATTTGGTTTTTGTACTAGTAAAGGGCGTCACATTCCAGATTATTTAATAATCAATTCAACCTTTTTATTCAAAATCAACTTGTATAAAAAATAGTTGCATATTAGTTAAACCGCTTTGGATAAATAACAGATTTACCGAAAACAGTTCTTAAACGTATAATATTCATTCATCATAAGTAAAGTAAGTTAAGTAATTGCCTAATATATTGTAGGCGGGACGTAATGCTCAACTACCAATTAGGTGTCTTAGACGGGGCAAAAATACATACCTAACTATCAATATTTTTCTAACAAATAAAAATTAGTGATCTCTTTTCTTAGAAAACCATGCTTCATAAATACTACACCAACACCCGCTCATAATCTTTCAACATAATATTAACGCTGAAATAAAAAGTGGCCATTATCATTATTGATCTGAAGATATCTCCGTTGCTTGTCCCAAAAGTCACGTCTTTTTTATCACATTTAGTTCACATTCTAATACTGCCTAAGCCTTTTACGTGAAGATCTTGTTTCAAAAGCTTCTTAGACTGCTTATTCACTGCTTTAAGTGACGAGCACTGCAGGTTTAATTTTACATTCTGTTTTCAGCCTAGTTATTGCATTCCTTAAAAACCAGATGTTCCAACTGCAAGTGGTTTTGATATTTCTGCTTATCTTTAACACTTGCCAGCTAATTCGTGCGATTTATGAAAATCATATCGAATACCATTTACAGGACTGCCTCTTTGATTTTCAGCTTCATTTTATTTTTGTTTTGAATTTTATATTTTTTTCTTAAATAGTTTCCTTTCAAATCGGTTTCCTTTCAATGTTCTTTCAGTGTTTATTCTAGCTCATCACTTTTGAGGGCGCCCAGACATTAGAGAGCAATTCAATAACTTAATCAGAAGAATCTTTTCTCTGACCTCTTCTATAGAGGAAAGCAGAAATTATTAAATAGTGTTATCCTAGCTAAAATAAATTTCTCTGAGATCCAATTAGAAAGATCACTAATAAGTCTATGCTACAACTTTAGATGTCCAAATTACTTGTTATAAAACTATATTAACTATCCAATTCAAAATTATCTTCATTTTTTGTACCAATTGCTGTGATGATTTAAATTTTTCAATTTTTAATTCGTTGGTTTGAATTAAATTTGAAAATGTGAAAAAATTATCATTAAAACCTAACCGGTAAACTTCAGAATACCCTTATTGATTTTATTCTAAGCTTTAAGGGAAACTAGAGAGCTCACCAATGTTGGTTCAGCCTCCTAACTCTCTTTAAAAGCAGAGGTGAAGCACTTCGAAGTCAGGAAATCATTGATAATTTAGTGCTAGGGCCCAGGTTATTGTAGTTCCTTGTCACATTTTATTTTCACATTGTGAATTTTAATGTAATTATTTGTCGAATAATAAAATATAATGGCTTCCTTAAAATAATAAGTTAAAATGGAAAAAAGAAAATGATCAAGATGATTTAAAATTTAAATTTTTGAAGTCTACTTTTTTAGGGGGGTCATTAAATAAATCAGTTTAATAAACTCTTAGAACTTTCTCGGCAAGGCATATTTATTTTGTGTTAGAAATTACAGTGTACATTAAATAAAAGCATGAAAAAGTAACTTAACAGTTCTTTAAGAAAAGTAGAAAAACCTTTACGTCCTTTATTTGTACATATTCAGAAAACAAATAGCTGTAAATCCGTCCTTATTAGAATCTTGAGAATGATCATGTAATGGAAAATGTAATAAATAGTGCAAAAACCAAGCTGCAACATATCTTATTAACTTCACATATCATCTCACGCCTTAGAAAATCCATTGCACATCAAAATTCATTCATATACAAGAGAAAAAAAAAAAAAATAATTGAACACGACCTAACTTGAAAGTGCATACCCGACTAGTGTGTAGATCTTCCAATGTGTTGCCATCCTGGACATTTTATTTTCGTATCTTGCTCCTTTTTTTGTTTCACTCTTTCTCAATATAGCTTCATTTTTACTAAATAAAATTATGTTTAGATTATGTAATTAAAAGTTAATAAAAATTGTTAATGGAATGAATGAATAAATCTTGGGTGTGAACGATGGTCCCAGATTTTTTGGAATTGCTAGCTGTATATATAGATATATATATATATATTCAACCTTCTCGACCTCATTACTTTCAGTATTAAGTACCAGTCCCATTAGTTCTAATAATTATAAACTTTAATTAAATGCATTTTCAATGCCACTTTTGACAATAAACAAATTTGTAATTTAATTCCTTAAATATTGCAAATGCCAGTATAGAATACATTAAATGTTTCTCTCAAGTTTATACTCTTATAATTTCAAATAAATAAAAATATGCTAATGATAAAATTAAATATTAGAAAGGTCCCTTTATTTGAGTGAATGTATAAGTGGCTAAAGTGTCTTTTATGGTGACCTTTTTTTTTATAAAAGTATTTCAATTTATTATTACGAGTATTATCACTATATTTTAATTTTTTATATTTAACCTTGTATACGGTGAATGTAAATTCAGAACGTATTCATAAGGGTAAGGTGCTATTAAAAATTCACTTTCGAAAATTTTCATTGATTGCTATTCTTGCTATTAAAACCTATTTGAAAATAATATCAAATATTAATTTAAAGTCTTAACTGAAGTTTTGTATTTGAAAAGTGGAAAATAGATTTCAAATATGATTTTGTAAGCCTCAATAAAATATTGAAGTTCATTTGTGGCATTGAATTAAAACTTCTCTATTATTGCCCTCTCTCTATCCTTTTATTTTGTTGCGATTTACTTTTTATTTGATATCTAAAAAAAAAAAAAATGCAGCGTATTTTTATTTATTATTTTTTCAATTTTGTCGGTCTACAATAAATTAAATTTTTTAAGTGATAAAGTGAATGTAGATTTTCCTGTTATCAGCTATAGTTATAGCTTTCCAGTTATAAGTTGTAGCTTTTAGTGAACTTATCAATTAAAAAAAGCTAAAAGAGCTTCAAAAATTAAGAATACTGGTTAATTCCCTCTATTAGATTAAAAACTGCAATTTGTGGCCAAAGAGAAAAATAATTAGGGTAATGCAGAAAAATACGAGTATGTCTAGTTAATTGATGCAATTTTATTCCTGTTATACTTCTAGTTCCATGCCATGTTGGACAGAAATACGCGATCTTTTTATTTTTATTTAATCGAGAACAAATTATTGATATAAGTTGATTATATGATGTGAAATGTACAATTGGAGATTTATTCAAATTTACTTTATTATTATAACAACTCCATAAAAATTTACTTCGTTTAAGAACACTAGATTCTACGAAGGTTTACTGGACAGTATACGACACCATGATCCAGAGTGTCTTTTGTGCCATCGAAGTACTCCTCGATTTGGAAAACTACTTTGATGAAATTACTGGAAAAGAAAAACTTTGGATAGATCTTGAAAAATTTTAAATTATTTTATTCATAGGTTCAGCTCTAAAGAACGTGGACTGCATAATGCTCAGAATGTAGATATTGTCAACCGTTATTTTGGTGTGCTATTAAATCCTATATTATCTTAGAGCATCACTTCCAAGAAAAAATCGCTAATGCCAAATTAACAATAACATTGAGAGTTATTATAATAAAGATAGCGTGGTAAAAGGCGATAATGCAACCGCAGATAGCAATTAGTAAAAACTCTAATATTCAATACAGTTTCTCGATAGTTTCAGTGCTCTGATCCTCAAGGTGGATTCTGAGGAATTTCTGGCTGTTGACTGGTTTCTATTTTCAATTCTCTTTACAATTAAGAGTTCTCACTTACTTTGTGTCAGTGCTTACGGTAGTTATAACTGGCCTCTACAAATTACTGTGTGTATGTGAATAAATGTATGAATTAATTCCGGTTATCATTCGTTTGAAGTACACTTCATTGAAACTGAATTCTGATTTCTAAATTGTTAATTGAAAACTAAAGACAAATATAAATTCCTAATAACAGTTTTTAATTTTGGCATTATACTTATTATACTACAGTATTTTTAATGCTGAAGTAAATTCTATTGAGACCTGTTGAGTTATTATAATCTTTCATTTACTGTCCTCAAACATGGAAAAAGAAGTATTACAAGATTTTTTTGCTTGAATTATGGGTTATTTGGAATTAAATGACTTGAAATCAATACCAGTCTAAAAAGTTTGTAGTTATATGCACTGTGTTACTCTAAATAACTACATTGCTTAATACATAAATATTAGTTTTGCAAATAATTAACATACTGTCGTTTTATTGAGCCATTTTGCATCTACTGTTAATCAATGCAGATGTCTCATTATTACGTCACATTTTTGTAAGTAAAATCCTCATTTAGAAAATAAAACTTTCCTAATCCTTATGTAATTCCAAATCCTATACAAGAACATGAAACGTTTTACGCGACTAAAATCTCTCTCAAAGATGTAAAAATGTCTTCTCTTGTTTTCTGTTTGTTTTGTCGTTTCCCATCGTTGCGAGAGAACAGTTCGGATGGCGTTGGAGCGCCAACTTCAGGGAAGCAATAACGAGCCACGAGTAAATTTTTTTTCCATAATCTTAAACATTTTTTAATTATTTTTATTTCCTTTAGTTATATTAATTTTATTCTGTAAAAGACTCGAGTAATTGGACTGATTTTTTTTTTATTTATGTTTTTTGATGGATTTATATTTTTTTATATATATATATATACATTTTTATAGTTTTCATTTTATTTTATTTTTTGGATGATTGTTATTTCGGCCTGCAAATTCTTTACAAAGACAAGTTATTTTTTCAGTTTAATGTTTCATATCATTTAATACTACGGTATGTTTGTCAATAATCAATCAAGCATTTTTCTAGCCTCAGTGTTTTTACTGTCTAATTTTTTTTTTCCTCATTATGCTTAATGGCTCGGCATCTTTCTGTAATTTTCTTTTATATTTTTGTTTTATACATCTTTCTTTCGCAGTTTTCTGTTTGAATATTTTTTCAGTCGGATAAGTTCAATTCTTTTGTTTGTTGTTTCTTTGTTTTTATAATTATTGAAAATTTAATTATTCACTTTCCTTAACTTACGGAATTCATTCATTTTATGTTTTCGTTTATTAAGAATTAATAAAGTAACTTTAAAAGTTATTTTTTCTAAGATTAGGTTAAGGTTGGTATTTTGCATCAACTTCATGTTTTTGGATTATTAGTTAGGGTGCAGTTTCAAATGGGACAGTAAAAGGCCATCTACTATAATAATTATGTTACTATATAATTTTGATTGGAAGAATCGTTTAACGATTGAGTATATTATTGGATTATTGTTTATCAGCTGCTGAAAAGTCAATCGGAAAAGTTCTCAATTTTTCACAGAGATAGATTTAAATCTTGTTTCGTGTCAAATTTTTTCTAGTTTTAAATAGATATCCAGGGTCCCATGAACAAAAACAAGCGGTTTTTACTAATTGGCATTTCTGTGTGAGGGTGTCAGTGGAGTGTTAGGATAACCCAAAAAAGAAAAGTTGCAGAAACCTCATAGTTGATATCTGTTTTTGCTGCTGCCTTAGCATCCAATGGCATGCAATTGGTCCGAACTTCTTTTCGAATGAGTATACGCTGGATGGCTTAAACTGCAAGTAGAGATGAATTCAACGAGAAGATACTCAATATGAAGACCACGATCGGGTCTGTGAGACTTGCATGTTAAGAGAAAGAGTAGGGTGCATTTTACAACATTTGATTTGAAAACCCTTGTGATTCATGGATGCTGTATTTGTTAAATGCAGAGCAAAGGCAAAGACGAAAACGAATCTCATAACAATGGTTAGACCATTTCAGAAAAAATCTTGACTTACCTATCGGTGGGTAAGACGAGTCTATACCATACTTGCAAGAAACGAAACGAAAGCTATTATTGAAAGTCAATGTTTCTTGTTAAAAAAAAGTGCTGTGAACAAATTTCTTCTGCCGAAAAGATTATGGCCAGTGTTTTCAGGAATAAAAAGGATTTTTTTGTTGATAACTTCGTAAAGGATTAAATAATAAGTGGCGAATATTATTGCAAGTCTTTGGGCAAAAAAGAAAAAACGTTCAGCATCCCAGAAAGGCCCTTTAGTGATAGGAAACTGAAGAATTTGAAATAGAACTGTATGAAGAGTCGCCCTAATCACCAGAGTTGGCCATTATTCCTCTACTAATCGAAAGCAAATGTTTTGAGTCCAATGAAGAAATAGTTAGTAGCCGTAGTTATGCCCACCTTCCAAAATCGCACTTTAGAGATGAAATCTATTCAGTGTATGAATTTAGATAGTTATTAATTTTTTTATTTTTATTTTATTTTTTTTAAATATAAAATTTTTTTGCTGTCAGGCAGAGAACGTTTTACTTTAACCTCACATAATAGAGCACTTACTACATATCAACCAATACTGCATATTTTTGAGCCTTGGAAAAGATTTACAACAAGAAAAATTAAGCAGATTAAGTAGATTGAACTCTACTGAAGCGAATAAATCAGTTATTAATGACCCGAAAATCCCACATTTGATTCCAGATAACAGCTCTTGGATTTTCTTTTCCAAAATAGCTTTCCCAGCTCATTCTCGTGAAGAGTTATGGTTTATGTAACGTAGGAAAACTAATCTGGTAAAGTAACATTTTTTATCATTTCAGAATAATATTTACTATTCAAAATGGAGCCCCGAATGGCTAGGAACTAGTCATATTTTTGGAATAATTCTCTGAAATGCAGTTACATGCGTCTATTCTATCTAGACTATTGACTATTGTCATTCTGACTGGTTATCTGTCTAAATTTGAAATGTTAACCTTAATAAGTATTTATTGCGGAATTCATGGAAATAAATTATAAAAGGATCCATTAATTTGTCCATTTGTTGGATCCGGAATGAATTTTGTACGTGCACTTTCTATGTTTTTCAGTGTTTTTAATCAATTCCGTATTTTTTGGTTTATGTTATTTGTTTTTATTTATTGTGTAGCTTGTTATTCATGCAGCGTTTTGATAAAAGAATAGTTTTTAAAATAAATTAATGCAGCCAGCCTTAACCTTTTAAAAGAGAGATTGCAAACCTGGTTTTTACGTTTTGTTTTGTTTCAATTTTATTGTATTACTTATTCTTTCCTAGTTTTACAATAAACATAATAAATACTTGAACTATCCCCACCGAATAGTGCTTTATATTATGTAAAGTAAATTAAAAAAACTCCTCTGAAGCTATCCGGTGACACTGCATTACAACATTAGTATGTCTGTGCTCCTCCATCCAGCCCTCTCATTCTACATTGCCCAATATGTATTAAATTCCGCTCAATTACTCCTTTCCACGTGACCCGCCTTCAAATTTATTTGTTTAATTTTTACAATTTTTTTAATGAAAGTTTATTTTTTAAAAGCACACAAAATTCGGCATTGTAGCATGATGTACGTTTAAACCTCAAAAGAAAGTTATAATAACTATTATTATGTATCCTAACTAATCTCCAACTGTAAGTTGGTCAGATTTTTTTTTTTTTTTTTTTTTTAAATAAACTGTATAGGAATGTTTGGATTTTTTAAAAATATTCTTGTTTATAATTTAATTTTAGTAACACAGTTTTCTAATTTACTAGCAAAACAAAATAAATTTAAATAAACAAAAAAATTCACCCGCATTATATTCCATAGGAAGCACTCTTGCTTACCAAATATTTTTTATTATTATATTTATTTATTTATGATCATTATTATTTTTATATTTCAAAAAAGTATAGCAGAGTTGAATTGAAAGTATTACTAGGCAAAAGAATAGAACAAGTAAATAACTATAAAAAGATTTAAAAAAAAAAATATATATATATCTTTCCTTCTTCCAATAAAATAGTTTCTTTAGATTTTTTTACTTTTGTAATAAGAATTTAAACTATATATCTTCAAACTCATCCAGATTTTTTTTTGTGCAATTTTTATTAGGTTAAATGAAAAACCGATGTCGTATAGTGTTTTTTCTATGTTTACTTATTACAACTATGGATTCTAGTTTAATTCTGAGTTAGTTACAATTTTTTTTTCTCTTTTATTATTATTAGTCTGTTAGGTTGCTTACTCATATCCTATTTGAAAGGCGTTCATAGCAATGAAACTAAAGTTAAACTAATTAAAAATTTAAACTTAAGTGAAAAATAAAAAGCACGTTTTTCCTAGCATCTCTTAGTTAGATTATTTTCCCATTGTACGCAGTTCAGACGGCACTTTAGATAAATGTGCATGGTTATAAAGCAAGACACTGGAGAAGGTCGGCAGAAAGATCTAGAAGTGATAGAATGACTTAATTTGAAAAAAAAAAAAACAACATTATTCAAGCCATAATGCAGCGTAAATGGTTTGGACATGTGCTTAGGATGGGTAAGAATAGTATATCAAAGGCATGTATGTACAGGAGGAAGACATAGGGGAGGTTGAAGAGAGAGATAGTACCAGGACGAGGCGAAGAATTGTGTTAAAGTGATCATGAAAAAGTGTGACCTTTTAGAAGGGTCTCAGAAAATTGATAAAAATTAAGAAAGCGATTTGAAGAAAGTAAGTCACGTAGTAACTTACACTCAATGAATTGAGTTATAAAACAGTGCTAATCTTGACTAAAACTGACATAAAAAGCAGAGCTTTGCAAATGGTAAGTCATGCTTTAATCATCACGGAATAAGAAAAATGAAAGTAGTGGCCGACTGCCACGAATTGGAAATTTAAAAAAGAGAAAAGAAGCATGAATCCATGATCGAAAGTAACAGTTATGATTTAAGCCTTTTTTGTGATTTATTGTTTTTTAGTGGCTCTTCTGAATGTTCACATATATATATTTAATTATATTGTATATAACAGAATGTTTTAATCGCATACTGGCGCTGTTCGCAGTTTTACTTTTGCCAAAAAAAAACTTTGATTACGTTTATCTCCAAAACTTTCACAACAGTTCATGAATCCAAGGTAGCCCTCATTTGCTCTTACGTTTCTCCCTCTTTATCGTCAAAATAACAACGCAGAAAACTTATGGTTTTTGTGGCATTCTGAATTCCTCTAGGAGTTGATCCCTAACCTAGAATAGTTGTTTGTCTATTCCAGTGCTCCGCAAACTTTTCTTATCCGCAACAAGTTTCTTCCTTAAATTGCACCTCTCTCTAGAAGTATTTATATGTGTTGGAAGAAATATTATATAAACAAACGTTAACGTTTTTAGGCACACTTCAGCGATATAACTTATGGCAATGGCAACTACATACTATTTAGAGCATCATTCTGTGGATTAACGAGATGCCTGAAAGTGAAAGCTTGAAAAATAAGTGTTATTTCGTCAGTTGCTCTGTAGCAATTTAAAAAAAAAAAACTTCAAATGTTTAATGCCAGAGTCGGAACGGTACGAAGCGGCATTTCACCTTCAGTGCTTTTATTGAACTAAATTGATGTAATGACAGACGGTATTATTTTATTTGTTATTGGTATCATAACTATTATCATTTCTAGTATCTCGATTGGTATTATGTATATTACATGCAGCGCGCGGGCTTCCCATCTATGCGTGGTGTCTACTACTCATGTCTACACACAAGTTTAGCATTCTGCTTACAGAGCAATGTGTGCTAATTTATTTTCTTAGATAAATGTAAATTCAGTATATAAATTTCAAAATCTTCGTAATACTTTCAATTCAGTCTTGACCTAGAGAATGCTGTTCATATCTCACCTTAAATAACCTTATTTATTAATTTTTATTTTTTAAAATTAAATCACAAATCGTTAGGCAATCACACTTAAAATGTCTTTTTACTCCTTTTATTTATCTAATAGATTACTTCTGGTCACTGTATTTTTTTTTTTATTATTATTTTCTCACAATCAGTAAAGTATACCACATTCCAAATAATACACCTGCATCGTGTATTGTGAAGTTAGAGGCAGAGTGTTGTCTGAAAGTGGGAGAGATGTGTGAAACGAAGCATGTTACCTATTTACTGAGTAATCCTTGCCAAGAGAATATATATTCACACCTCCTGGTCACCTCAAATTTTTTGTTTTTTTTTCTATAATTTTGTTAATTGGTATCTTTGTCTCTCTACATTATGATTTTATTTTGTTACGGGAAATTACTATTATTATTTTCAGTTGTTTTCTCTTATCACCCTGTTCCTCTGTGTTTTATCCATCTGAAATGGATATGATTGTTTGTTTGTTTTTGTTTTCTTTTAATATGTATATGTGTACTTGTCATATGTTAAATACTGTGTTTTTCAAATAAGTTATCCATTTTGCCTTCAAAAACTGAACCAACCTGAATGTTTTATGTTGTAATGAAAATTTTTTTGAAGCGACGATTTTGATGAAGTGATATTTTTTCAACGTCCGAAATTGAAAACTTATTTTTTATTAATCACTTCAATCGTTCCTAACAAAATATAGTTAACAAAAACGTTTTTTTCATTTATTGACTTTAATGCTTGCTTTTATAATGACTTTCCGAAATGCTATTTCCTGAATACAAGCTGCAGTGTAAAGCAAAGTGAGAAATAGCGTAGTGTTGAATCATTGATATCATTTTCAAATTGAATTTCTGAAACGGATTAAAGGTTGTACATTCTAATGCACTCTAAAGAAAATTAATTAAATGACTTTACGATTTCTTAATTCAGTTCAAATTATTTTTCTAAAAACTAATAAATAACATTGATTAGTTTTTTGCGGATCAAAGATGCGTAATCTGCCTTAAAAAAAAGAAAAAGTGTGCAGTTAGTATGTCGTGAAAGTGAAATATGATGGCTTCTACTTTTCTAATTCCGTTAATTATTTTTTTTAATCCAACCTTTCCTAACCATGAGGTGATATCGTAGAGCATTTGCCGCATGCACAAATGAAAAAAATCCCTTTTAGAATAGACTGTCACCCTTCTCCTCTCTCTCTCTCTCTCAAAAAAAAAAAAAAAAAAAAAAAAAAGAAATTAATATATTATTTATATGTTTAACATATATTTGTCATGTAAATGTTTAAATCAAAGAACGTGTTGAAAGAAATTTAAACACAGAGCACATTGGAAGGGCTACCACTGTTATTTTTTATTTATTTTTTACTTTCCATTTTAATTATTTAAAGAAATAAATCAAGTGGGAACATCACTTTTTATTTTATTTCTGTTTTCCTCTGGAGCACACAACTGCCACAGGTGTGCTTGCAAGTGTGTAGTTCTATTTTTTTTGTTGAGAATTTACGTCTATTAGCTTCCCTATGATTGATTGTTGCATTATTATTTTCAGTATTTCCGTTTACAAAACAAGAAATCAGCTTATTTTATTTTGTGACGGCAGTATTTTTCGAAAAGTATATAGTGCATGGATGTCGTGAATTTTCTTCTGTTTTCTGTGTTTGTTGCATGTATGTTTTATTATTACTTTTCATCGAACATTTTTAAAAATTATAATTATAATTAATCCCCTTAATATCTCCAGATTTCCTTCGGTCCTGACATTAACGAACATCCCACATCCACCCCCACCAGACTACTTGCTGTTTAATCCACAGACTACACGCTGGCTTTTTTATTATTATTTATTTTATTTTTTGTTTCAATTAATTTCATTAATATTTTTTTTTTTAATTTAAATTTCAATTCTTAAACTAGAAAGTATTTTTAATTTTTATATTTTCTGTTTGTTTTTTGCATGTACAAGTTTGTGAGGGTTGGAGGACTGAACACCGTCAGGGAATAATAAAAAATATATATATCAGAATCTAAAGCAAAAATTTAACGCACTGTGTAGCGCACGTTTTTGACGCACTTTTTGTGTGAGTTATTTTATTTAATTTTCTCATTATGATTTCATATTGTTTTACTTTAATTTTTTTTAATCCTTCCTCTCAACTTGTTTTTAAATTAGGACTTCCTTATTATTTTATTTCATTTTTTATTTAGTGCATGCAAAAATTAATGCACAGCATGCGTTAGATTAATCGGCGCAAGCATACCTGGGTAGTGTATGATATCATTTTTTCATTTATTATGTTTGTTTTTGTATTTTATGTAATAAAGTAAGATTTCATTTGCTCCTATTAAGAGGTACTTGTATTTTATAAACCGTGAGAGGGTTAATTATCTTTTTTGGCTTTAATTCATACCCTCTTGATCAAAATAAAATACCTAATATGTTGCTTGATTTAAAGTGCTTGAAAGCATATCTTATACGATATTTTGTTAATAATGACCTCTCAGTTTATGATTATGATTTTTAATTAATATTCAATCACTTATAGCTTTTTCTCACTTTATTGTATGTTTTCTCAGATTATAGATTCAATTTGTCTGCCATGTTTAGGGCAAATTGTACTTGTAGAAGCACATAGTACCTCCTGAGAGGAAGCGGTGATTATTACCAGTGAGAATATATCGTTTTAAATTTTTAGAGAAAACAATTTACTAAGACGGCGCTCTTTGCGCCTATGTTTTTCTTCTTTTTTTATTTTATGGTACCACACAATAGACCTGCGGAGATAAGGAGTCGGAGCAGCTCTGCGGAGAGGTCGTCGGGCCCGAATCTGGAGGAGCATCGCGTCCGGAGAACCCACTCGACGCTTTGTTAGATGAACTGCAGTCTTTTTCTAAACCGGGTGCAGCGCCAGGCACGGTTACTGGTTCAGCAGGAGGGAGCAGCCTCCGTAGACTCCATTCTTATCCCAGCTCGGATCGACCTTTGCCTCCTGCGCCACCGCCTCGCACTTCGTCTAAATCTCCATCCGAGTCAAATTCAACAGAGAGCGGTGCAGGTACATCCTCTGTAGCCACTTCTACAACCAACACATCAACTGCAGCAACAACTTCAACGTCCGTATCTAGGCAGGAGATGTTGGAGCAAAAGCACCAGGAATTATTAAGAAAGCAACGAGCTTTACAAGAACAGTATACGCGTTTGCAAGCATTACAACGTTCTCAACCACCACCGGATTTGCTACAATTAAAAAAAACTGGATCCGAATCAAATTTGTTGGGTAAGATGGGGTTGACACTGGCACCAACAGGAAGTCTGTCACATTTAGCTAGTGCAGCAGCCTCCACAAGTGTTGCTACGTCGACTTCAACCTCTTCTACTACAACTACTAGCAAGATATACGAGACGGACATACTCTGACATGTGGCACATTTGCCCTCTCGTACTGTCAACTGCATTGCTCAACACTTATTACTAACAAACTAGCACACAACACACCATAACCCTTTTACTCCTGATTCTATTTATAACTTAAAAATTCCCATCCTGCCCCTAGATAAAAAATATTAAATTTTATTAAAAAAAACTTTTTTTTTAAGGAAGACTTTTAGTCCGATATATAAAACATATATATATTTAAACAAATCAGCCATACACACGTATATATATTTATATATCACACTTGTATGTTACCTTTTGGAGTGATAGCCGAAACAATTTTGCTTGGAAAAATTACTGAAAGATATGTAAAATTCCATTTTCAGCATATTATCCTGAAAAATAATTAAAATGATCTAATTTAATGTTGGAATTTAGATGCGAAAGTTTTCCAAAGTCATATTTTGTTTTCTTTTATTATTAATTACTATGTAATCGAGTTTATTTCTGAACCTAGAAGTGGAAAACTATTACCTAACAGTTTTTTAATTATTTGATTTAATCTGTGCAAGAAAAAGTAAATAATAGTGCATTTAATGATAAATGTTCGTTTTCAATACATAATACTTTGTAGTTTTAGGTCATTGAAAAAAACGAAAACAAATTAAATTGATGACTAATAACAAAATCAACAACTTTTTTTTTTCTCTTGGGCATTGATAAACAGCTCATTCAGCAAAATTGATTCGGCAATCGTTAAGAACCTCATATTCTGTCAATTAGTAGATTTTATTTATATAACCTAATTATACGAATGATACATGTTTAGTTCCTCCTGATATTTATATATTACAACACTGAAACAATATATATACTTATATATTGTTATATAATATAATAAAATATATGATAAAATTAAAGCTTTTTGATTTTTAGTCGATGACCCGGCTCTATATAAATAATATAAATATATATATAATTTATAAATATATGTAATATATTAAATATTGTATAAGATTATTGTAATACTATTATAAATAGTAATATATGAAAGAAAGGAAAGAAAAATTTAGCAATAGGAAATGGAACCAACCATTTAGATATATCTAAGGTGAACTTGTTTTACCAGAGTAACATTAATAATAAAGCTGTTCTAACAGTGTGTTATGGAATGAGCAAAAGTAAATAAAAATAACAAAATGAAAGCGTTTTCTTATTTTTATGATCCTTTCCTCTAGCAGAGTAAAAGAAAGTAGTGAATCACACCAGAGACAATATATTCCAAAGCCATGTTACACCACTATTTACAGCTTCAAATGTAAGAATTGTAGCCAAATGAAAATCTTAAAGTTTTGGAAAGTTAAGGAATTCGGTTAAAACATAGTTTTAGGTTCTGTCTTCACCTCCTTATTGATGCTCAGGAACCCACTCAATATTCCCCTCTGAGACGTTTTAGAATTTGGGGGTTCTAGTGATGGTATGTATACCTTGTAAGAACAGTAACTTGCTAAGCATCTAAATCTTTCCTGCATCGCCGTAAGTTAGGAGATATATTAGAGTTTCTTCTAATCGCTTTCTGATTTTGCAGAAGACATAACGTTTCATGCCATTTTCTTAGGGTCCTCTGAATCTATAATACCCAGTCATGAGACCTGACATTTTGCGAAACTTTATTTCACTCGCCCAAAGAAAATTTCAGATTTTCTCTGGTTATGTATAGTTGCTCCAATAGAGTCCCTAAAATGGCACTTTGGCTTCCTTAACATGTCAAAGCACCAGCCATCAAATTTTGTTACACTCTGAGATAGTACTCAGAATTTTGTTCAAACTCAAGACATGTTCAAACCACTTTCGAGCTGATGACAGTGGAGCTCAGCGCTTTAATGGCTGCCTGAATATCGAAATGGATAACAATCTCCTGATTCCGATATTTCCTGTCGAGGTGATCTTCTCATGACGTGAATTTTCTGCAGGCAAGATTTCAATTGCAATTTGATGACCAATCTTGTCATCCACGAATACAAATTTCTTAATTAGTTAATCTAATTTTAGATGTAAGGTGTAACAATGTAGAAGAAGTCATCCAATTTACAAGTATATAGTTTAAAAAAATATCCTCCAAGTACCTTCATACCTGGCTCACAAGACATAACGTGGGGCTGCATAGACTTTCCACTTGGGGTTTAGAGGTATTATCTCCAACGAAACACATCTCATGCCTACATGATTGAACACCAACTTTACTTACCTATATTTCACATGTACTTTAGCTAATGTAATTGGCTCAAAATATTTGTTTTCTGTAAATATTTCAGTACAATGTCTTAATGTAAATGAACTATATACATTGAAAGAATTTTATTCATTAAAAGAAAATTATGTAAAGTGCGATAATTAACTAAGGAAGAGTTTTTCATTTGAGAGATTTTTCCGCTAAATTACTGACAGTTGCAGCAAGGGAACGCACAAAAAATATTAAGTCCACAATTAAGTATAAAATATTAATTGAGCTTCCTGTGAGTTTTAGCTTAAACAACCTTTTTTTTTTATTGTTAACTCAAGGGACCTAGAAACAAGTTATTTCCAAAATTTGAGATGATCAAAACAATTTCTGTAATAAAAAGTAAAAAAGGAATAATAAAAAAGTGATGCTGCTCAGTTGTAAGAAAGGACTTATTAAAACAATTTTCAGACATTAGTAATCAAAGAACCTTAAAATATAAAATTATGATTTCAATGTCAGGTTACTTCAAGTATTGAGTGGAACAAAATATTTGAATAATCACTTGACACAAAACTTAAATATGCATTTGCAATTAACAGAAATTCTAACAAGAAAAATGGTGTTCCTTGTAATGAGTGTCCTCTGTCCGGGGGGCCAGCAGTGCTCTAACTAAAAAAGCTCAAAGCGCCAATGACCTCAGATATTAAAGCTTAAATAAAAAGAAAAAAACAAACAACTGAAAATAAATTAGTATATTAGAATAAATATCTCATTTACAGTCTTTGGTTAGGAAATATTAAAAATTATACTTTAAATTTTAAATATGGTGTTACATAATTCCAACACCAGGAATTCCTTGTAATACAATTTTTTTTATTAGTACATATTTTCATCATGGCCATTGCCGCCAAGAAATATTCATTTATCAACGCATTATATGTTTTGGCACAATTTTTGCCAAAATAAGCGTTTTAACAATTAAAATATTTTTTTTTTTTTAGGTTAAGAAATATAACTTTTGTATTAAAGAAATGGTAGGAATACAAAAATATTTCTAAAAATACGGGTAACATTCGAATATAAGATTTCATTATAAATACTTGCTTCTATTTTATAACAGAATAAATAAAATAGATTTACCCACAAATCTACTCAAGAGAACCAGGAAAGATTTACATTAAGAAACAATGTCTGTCTATAAAGGGTGTTATAAAAAGGATCTGAACATTGAGATTGTTTTTTGGGGAGATACAAACATAGAAAAATAATAAATAATTTTTTTAGTAACTTTCTATATTTGTAACTCCCCAACTTTGTTTCTCATAAAGATGCGCATGAATTTTTAACACTATCAACATCCTGCCACAAACATTCACTTGCAATAAAGTTTTAGTTACAGCAGAACTTTAACACACTATCAATAACAAAAAAAAATCTTGCCCGCTCTGTTTTAAAAAGTCCTAAATTGGTGTAGGTCAGTCTTCTAACAAATAGCCTTTAATGAAGGGAAGCCCTGTTGGTACTCTCTTCTGGTAATCCATATAATCATAGCCGAAAAAATTTAATAGAGTAACTTCTTCAATAGTTACCCTGTCGTTAAAAAACTTCCAGCTAGCCAGTGCATAAGCAACAGTGCACAATGGATTCAGCAACGTAATCTGTGAGAGAAACATGAATACAACATTCAAATCGAAACATTTTACAATAGGAGCAACAAAAACTCATAATGCATTTTGATTTATACTTGAAACCCCAAATATCGAAAACATTACGCTTAATTCTTAGCTATATTCAACTGTAGTCTATTATTCTAATTTTAATAATCTGTTCCTACCGCACATATTTTATTAATATGGCACCGAAAAAATATTGCATAGGTTTTGTGAAACATAAAATGTTAAGAATAAATAATAAAATGAGGAATCGCATGAAATGTATACTGGATGCACACTTAAAAAACATAATTTTCCTTTAAAGGTATTTAACTATTATTAGGATTCTTTTGAAATACTATAAGTTTAAAAAACGTAAATTAATGCCCATTTTTTCAAGCGGGCTTTGCGTAAACCTGCCAAATTTAGTGTCGTGGACGGAAGAGACTAGTAAACTTACTTTACTATTAGATATATTTATAACCATTAAATAAAGAACAAGGCTAGACAAAGCAATCGAACACAGTTCGGTTACATCTTAGCGTTGCGGGCAATATCGAAAGAAAAGAAGGCCTCCTAAGATGGCGATTACTGCTAAAATATTATAACTGAGCCAAGAAAGAACTTAAATGATTTTAGCACGTATGTTTATTGTATCTCACACTGGTTCCAGACTTTCATCCATCACCAGATTTAGAATAATCAGTTTGGTGTAGAGCATTCGACTTCACTTATGTTTCATGTCTCATACCACACTTGCTGACTCATCATTAGTTAACATGTTTTGTTACAAAATTTTCTTTCACAAGTGAGGTAAAACAAAATAATATAATTTATCCCAAAGTAACTTATAGATAGATAGATTAGACTAGGGCGGCCTCAAGGACTACGCCACGGCGATCCCTTTGGATCTATTGTGGCTCCCCTCACTCTCCAGACCTGTCCTTTTAATCAGACTCCTAATGCTAGAGTGCGACTCTTGGGTAAAGCTCACAGGCCTTGGTTTTTCCTCCCCGAGAAGTAACATCCTTAGCCACACGCAACACATCCCCTCACACTGACATAACACGTGCAGTGCCGTTTCCTCCTCTTCCTGACAGAACCTATAAAGGCTATCATCTGCCAGGCCCATGAGATGCGTGTATTTTCTGAGCCTGCAGTGGCCAAGTGGCCAGTTAATAGGCCTGCAATCATCCTTATAGCCCCACGGCCTTGACGGATTAATTCTGCAGTCAGCATCGGCGAATAGCCTTTAATGAACTCCTTCGCCTGTCACTGCCACCACTCCTGAGATCTACTCTACACCCATAAGTTAATGGTCGCAGACTTAACACACTTCGGAACCCCAAAACAGGGCTCTGGGCCAACGAAATGTCCCGCAGAGCCTTCCCGGGCCAATAAATCTGCCGCTTCGTTTCTCTTATGTCCTGAATGACCAGGTACCCAAACCAGAAGGACCTTATTTTGGTCAACTAATTTCCTTCAGGGCACCCAGACAGTCCCAAATCAGCCTTGAGTTGACCTGGTAGGAACTAATAGCTCGTAGAGCAGCCTGACTATCCGAGAAAATTACGACCTTAATCTCGGTAAAAGTAACTTATATCAAAGATTACCCAGGTTAAGAATTTAATTTTGTATAACTTGCAACTGAAAAACTATTTCCTTATAAAAGAAACAACCTAAGTCCAGTATAATTGGCTCGCTCAATCCAGATAGTATATGATAATTACGTAATGAATTTGTATTTAAAGCTTAAAAAATGGAAAAAAAGTGTAATACCTGAGTTCCTACAGCCCAATAAAACCAACCCATATAACTGGGGTGTCTAACTAAACCGTAAAGACCAGTGACGACTAACGTTTGATCAGGACCTTTTTCAGATCTCACTGTATGTGTGAAATTTCTTCCAGCAGTATACATGGCTAGCTTTCTAAGTACTTCGCCTCCAATACACAAGATAAGACCCACGGCTGCTATCCATGTATGTGTCTTCATACCTGTAATTTACAATTAATCACTCCAGTGATATTGAAACACAAGAAATATCATATGATTGTATTAAGAGAATCAAGTTGAACAATTGAAAATTAAAAACAATGTTAAGCATTTTTTCAACTTGCAACTCAAATTAAAAACATTTATTTTTAGAACCCAGCAGCAAACACATTACTCATTTCACATTGAATGTTTCACATTCGCTTCTAAACACGTTAATTGCGATACAAGCCCCCAGAGATATAATGCTAATTGTGTTCAGTAAGGGATCATTTTTACTGAAATGTTATGAGGGTTTTGACTATATCAAGAAATTTAATTAAAAAAAAAAATGGTTACATTCTTGAAACCTTTAAAATAATAATTGTACTTGTAGGCCTGTTAAATAAAAATTTAATTGCATATCGTCGACATATTGTTGTATAATGAATGTTTCCTATATGCCACTATATGAGCGAAGTGAGGTAATTGAGGTGAGAGAACCCCTCGCAGGATATATACATAACCAAAGAAACAGCACCATATAAGGGCGTTAATCCCAAATCCTTAAGATGCAACATAATTGGTGGGGGCCAATCGCTTTTAGTGAAGTACCACTTTACCAATTAAATTTTTGATAAAATAAAAATTATTTAAAATATTTGGGGCAAAAATAAAGATCTATTGAAAAAGTGGTTAGTTCCGCAGTGATGGATAAAATTAGCAAAAAAAGCTGATTTGAATCAAATATATTTCACTTAGTGCAGTTCTCTCAGAATTTTATTAATAATTTTTATTTAAGCAATAATTTTTAAATTTTACGGATAATTTAAGACCACTTTTTGAATTTCCATGCTGTGTAAAGAAATGTTCAGTTTAATGGAATGTGTTTCGAAAGGTTGCGAAAAGGCACCGGTAGCCTATAATCTCTGATGTTGAAGCGCCTTAATTTAAAACAAGCATGGACAAATTAAAAACTGAGGGAATTCTTATCCCTATTACATTGCTTGACTTTCCACCTGTCAGTAGTATGCTCT
The DNA here is from genome assembly GCF_049639745.1 of Rhodnius prolixus. Taxonomy (NCBI): domain Eukaryota; kingdom Metazoa; phylum Arthropoda; class Insecta; order Hemiptera; family Reduviidae; genus Rhodnius; species Rhodnius prolixus. The sequence goes on from NW_027411592.1 coordinate 24,404,420, forward strand.
TAAGGGTACTGCGACAAATACGTACAACGTCCAGGTTCTGTTTTGAGAATCGGCTTCAAATTTCAAGTCGCAGTATGAAATGATTGGAGCGTCTGTATTAAGAAAGACAGAGAAATAACAAAAACGAGAACACATTATTCTGAGATTTTTGCTAGGTGAGGATCAATGAAGGATGTCACTCAGAAGTTTTAGAATAACAAACAAGATGTAACTTAAACTTTATTCTTCTGGCTTTGTGTACAAAAATTAACTAGTTACTACTTCATATCAATGTTTTCATTTAATCATGCGCTCTTGAAGCAGTAAAGACACCTCTAGAAGGTGTCTATAATATAACTGAACAGTATACCTATTTTTCAGTAAATATTGTAGAGATGGATAATGAGATGCGCAGTAGTGAGGCGCATGGATTATGAAAGTAATTAAGTTTGAAGAGAAGAAATTGGTGACGAGACAGTACCTATAAAGAATACCTAAATCAAATTCTCAGAGGTCTAAACATCAGATTTGCTTTGCCATGACGGTTCTGCTTTCTTCTGACTCCTCGTTCACTATCGAATCAATATGACCTAAATATACCTTTTCCAACCAATTTCGCCTGAAATTAGTGGCTCTTTTCCGCAAAAATATTTTGAAAGCAGGTTATTTTGCGAAATATGATTTAAATTCTGAAATCCAAATCTACAATTAAGCAGTATTTTTTTAACACATATTTGTATTTCTGGCTTAGGTAATTGTGGATAAATCGATTTGATTGAGGTAAGGTTCTGTAATCTCTAATAACGAAATTCTCAGCGGAAATGTTACCATTTCCTCATATCTGAAATCTTTTTTGAGTGACCCACTAATAAATAATACATTATAAAATTATATTTTAATCAGAACGCCCAATAAAAATTATAAATAAGCTCAATTTTAAGTTGCCATACTGTGGCACTATAAAATTACTAATCTTTAAAATTGAAAAATATCTCACCAGGAACAAACCATCTTTCAACGAAAAATTCTACCCAACTGGTGGCCGCTGCAATCTTGTAGTCCAAACTATGATCTAATATGTATGAATCTATGGTTAAAGTTGCAGGATTAGTCACAGATATAGCCAGGAACTCAGAAAAATGGAAGAAGGATAACACGCACATGTACCTATAATCAAGTCATAAATTTATGTTTTGAAAAAGAAGTCTTTTGATTCTTAAACAATTAAGATTGTTAAAAAACAAATAATACATAGCCATTTATAAATTAATACATAAATAAGGAATTTTACCATCCAAATATTGAATAAGATTCAGGTGCAAGCACTGCAGTGAAAATACCCCACGAAAAAATGGCTCCTAAAAAACAAGCTCTCACTCCAACCTAAAATTAAAATTACTATATTAAAGTAAGAGAAAGTAAAACAAAAGTATTTAATGGTTCAGACATACAAAGACTTTCCGATTTTCTAATCGGAATAGTTCTAGTGATAAATATATTAAAAGTAGGGCAACTTAAGAAACTGGCCATTTCTAAATATTAGACAATACTTGGCCATTTAATATTATCACATTCTCCTTTGCGATATTCTTTGGGAAAACGTGATCCTCCACTAGAAATAAACTCAGGTAAGTTATAATAACCAAACATTAACAGAGAGAATATATATAACATGCTTTAATGATGTGGATTTTTATTTGTTTGAATTTTTTATTAAAATGGATAATTGTTATTAATAAATGATAATTTGTTTTTATATTTTTCTGAGGATATAACAATCAGCAGTAAACAGACCAAAGATTATTGCAGTACATTCACTCGTTAATAGCATTAGGTCACCATTATAAATTACATTAATAATCCGATGCACCAGAAGTAAAACCTTTCAGGCAGAAAATACTTGCTTATTTTAAAATAAATTATAGAAAAGTACACAGCATATACATATTACTTACTTATGTACTTATTTACTAAACTAGGTTTGTTTGAGTATGCACAATGCTTTCAAAAACGTAACTAAATAATGAAAAGAATTGAACTTCTTCTTAATATGGGGCCTTAATGTTATTAACATGCTATTTTAATATTAATTTTATACAATACTTAAGTTTACATAAAAATTTCATACATCCCACACAATACACTATAGAAAATTTATAACCTACCCTAATTTAACAAATGTACAGCATAGCATAGAAATAAACTAACAAATTGTTAGTGCATATACTCACATCGTAAAGAAAATTGTTTAGCAAAAGCCACCATATTACATGAGTTCCAATGAAGTAAACAAATAAGATACAGAAAATATTTTCACACAAAAATTCGAACAACTGATTATCAAAGACCGGCGCAAAAAACACTGCCAAATTAAGGCATGACACAAGAAAACATAAGAGGCTTAGTTTACCAGCAGAAACTACCATTCTGTGTGTAATTCACTTCTGTTTATGTGCACGTGGAAATTTTATTTACAAAACCGATACTAACAACGCTCATCCTACAGATAGAAATGAAATTCTCACATTTGACTGCCAACATAGAAACTGGTATCTTATTAAGAAACGTCTGTTGCTTAAAATGTGTGCTCATGACTAAATACCGTTAGCTAACAGCCATGACCAATGATCTAAGACGTACAGTCCTACTCTTACTTGTATCTTTCGTAAAACTAAACATAACAATACTCCCACTCTGACATGTCAGACACTCCTCTGTCCTTCGAATCTTGAAAACCCCCCACTTTTCCTTTTTGTTTTATTTATTGTATGCATCAAAGAGGCGGTAAATTTTATTTTCAAAATTTTGAGATGCATTATAAAATAGAAAAGCAACCTTCTTTACCTGCGTATGAGCCAAGCCAATGTTGTAATTATATTGATCGACGCTGTAAAAGTTGGCAAGACTCCTGTCGATTTTTCTCCCTGTAGTACATCAGCTGTGACCGCGGGTGTTAAAGGATGGGGTCTACATTGGGATAAAACCTCCATTTTAAAGGTATTTTATCCAATTATACGTACCATTAATGTCATTTCATTATCTCTTCAAAAAATGCAAATAAAATAAGTACGCAATTTACTTTATAAATAATGTATTGCGCCTAATAATAGAGCGTATCACTTCGCCTTATATTGCCTATTTAAAAATTTAACTTATAAAAGGTCTTGAAGATAATAAGGAATAATTGTGTTAATATTGACACAATTCGGGTTACGAATGCTTACAGTGTCATAATACTGATTGAGCATTAATACTAGCAATACATGATAAAAGTTTTGCGATAAGATAATCTCAAGTTGATCATACTGTTCTTAATTATGTTATAATCGTTTGTATTTCTGTCAAAGAATGGAGCAGGGATTGCCCCCTCCTGGAAGGAAGGTGACCTTCCAGACAGGCCCACCAGAAGGTCCTCCAAGACAGAGGCCAAAGAGGAGCAGATTTCATGTTACTCCAGCAGTAAGTAATTCCTGGTCTTGATTAAAAATTAAATTATTCAAAAATATTCCAGAAACGAAAGTGTCACTTTCAATATTGTCCACCAGATGGCATCTTAAAGCATACTTTTTAATTTTCGCACATAGATTTGTATATTATTTCGGATTAAAATTATGTTTACAGTTTCTGAGACTACTATTGTAAAAGAATTAGGAACTTACCTATTGGATTATTTTTTCTGGTTAATTAGAATTTGAAATAGCAAAAGCTGATAGTGGCGCGCCCTGAGGGTAGAATGAGCAGGGTTTGTAGAGGTGTAGTTTAGTGCCTTTATAGCCATAGTCTAGTGTGTATAGTGTGTTAGGTTATGTTTAATAGTTCTGTGATCTGTCCTGTATGATATTATAATATGTACAGTTATTGTTTGTGATTGTCACAGAGATGATTAACATTATTTTTGTGTGTATTGTATTAATGAACATTTGTGCGTCATGACACAAAAGGGGCTACATGATATGAACGATACAGGTAATTTGGTTATTGAATTGATAAAAAAGAAACTAAAGAATAGGTGTACCCATAAATTGCTGCTGTTTACATAATGCCTTATCAGTGATAATTTTGGCCAATTTGTGTGAAAATAATTAGATAACGTTATTTTTACGTACGTCTTAATCTTCGATGTACACTTCAGTTTTGTCGAACGTCTTGCCAAAAGTCAGTTTTAACAGAACATACTTTTGCTTTTATTATGTCTATTTTTAAACTGTGTTAAGCAATAGACTGGGCCCACCTTGTCTCCAACATTTTTACATATAACTGTGCAAGTTAAAAACTAAATTTTTAAATGCCTCTGATAGCTGCTTAACTTGAGACCTTTACCAACGACTTAAGTTTTCCTTTAGTTTTCATGTAGGTATTGAATTGATACAAATTAGTTTTTCTTCTTAACTTGAATTGCAATCTTTTTTTTTTTACCTTTCGTAATATATTTCGCAATTTTCCTTTCACAGTACATTTTAGAATTTAGAAGCCCCACATACACCAACAACGACAAAAAAAAAAACGTTTATTTATTGGTTCTTCCTAAACAATATGTTCTGGGAAATAACCTTATCCCTCAAAGTTGTACCTAATGCATATTTGCAAAATAAAAAGTAAAATGTATTCAGTTCAGTTAGTTGGATATTAAATGTGACCTTGACTTATCACTTTTAATTGTTTGCATAGTTTTAATTGTTATTTGGGCTTGCTAGGCTGAATAACACTCTAAATGAGTTCAAATGAAGTAAAATATTAACATTGAGGATAATGATAAAACTCAAGTTATATAGTATATTGCCTCCAGCATTTTAATACTGACAGCCCATTTACTAATTGCGTTTTATATTTTTGCTTGCTTGATGAATTTAAAAAATTCGTTACAAAGCTTCTGAATGTTCTCTAATTAAAAAAAATTATTTGGTTACGGAAGATACTACTATTAAAAAGCTCAAGAATAAATTTTCATTTTAGAAGTCAAAAAGTTCTTCAGATATTGTGTTTGTTTACTTGTTAAGTTGTACATATCTTATTGATAAAGTATATTAATGAGCAACATGCTAATTAAGCAATTTTAATTAAACCAAAAATTTATTTATATAACTTTTCTCATTTCTTTATAATCAATCATATTAATAAATAATTACCGTCAATATAGTGCTATCTAGCGGTGGTTAGTTGTACGTTCAATAACCGTTTGATTCTTTGCAACAAGTTTTTAAATAATTTCCTGCACTTATTAAAACTCCTACAATAAAATGGCTTCAAAAAAGAACTTATCTCCTTCTTTTTGTTTTTTGTTTAGCTTTTAATTTTACACCAGCTACGCAAAGCTAGTGTCATTAGGTTCCCTGCGATCCTATTCTGTATGACATAAAATTAAATCTATTTCAATCAAATCCTAGTGCAAAACAGTTCTTATTTTAACCCAAAATTAATTCCTAATATATTTTAACTTTTTTTGAACTATACTTCCTAGTAAGAGAAAGTATTGAAGTGAATCGAATGTTTTGAGTTTTTGTCAGAAATAATTGTTTGAGTAGTATTTCAAGTCTACTAATTTAAAAAAGAAATAGATAGAAATCCATTCTACCGAAAATGCGACTTTGTTGGAGTGTTTTTATTTTTATTTTATTCTAGATTTTTTTGGGCGATTTTAATTTTTATAATGGTTTTAATCAGGCATTGAGATAACTTTGTAGAATATTGTTCACTGTTTTGGTGACTGAATCATTGATCTGAAAGGAATTTTCATTATTAAATCAAGTAGACAAATAAATATTAGACTAATTACATTAAAATAATAATTTAAAATTCCTCATATTAGACACAATCCAGTTATCTAAAGCAAGAACAAAAACTAAGGAGTACAAAATTAAAATATAAGGTTTTTATCTACTCCATTTACACTTCAGACGTACCAACTGATCCTGTGTCACATACGCAGAGGACACTGCTTTGCTGTCCACCAACCATTATCCTGTACTTGCTCACAGAAATCTGCAATCTCATCTCTCCTCATTAGAAAAGTGGTTCAAGAGATGGGCTATTAAGCTTAATGAAACCAAGTCTCAGAACATCACCTTCACTCTTCGTCACATTACTCTTCCTCCAGTCTTCTATAACCTAACACCTCTACCAGTAGTAAAAGTTGCCAGCTACCTTGGGTTTTACTTAAAAGACTTTTAGACGAAAGATCAAAACTCTCTCTGGACAACAAAAGACTGATTTATACTTATATTTTGAAATCCATCTGGGCGCATGGAATAGAACTGCGGAGTTCAACCAAACGCACAAATCTCCAAAGGATTCAGTCCCATCAATCTAAAATACTTCGAACTGTTGTATACGCTCCATTTTATGTCTCCAACCTGACTATACACACTGACCTTAACATTCCTTTTGTCACACAAGTTGCCCAAAACACGATTCAGAAAACTCCACTTCAACTTGCAATCTCATATAAATCCTCTAGCTAAAAATCTTTCTTCAAGAACTTTTCCTGACAACCCGACAAGACGCCTTAAGAGACAGTGGCCTCGTGATCTCCTCTCAAGTGAAGAATATGACTAACAGTCTAATGTTTTGGAGTGCTACCACTGGGTAACTTCTCCACTCGTATATCTCTGTAATCCGTAGTTCTGTTATCACTGTTACTTATAGCGGCTAACGCGCTGATTGTAGCAAAAATAAACGCCCCAAAAAAAAGAAGAAGAAGGTTTTTAACTAAATACTATTTATGATTGGTTACCAATTGAAGAGCTTGGTGCAAAAAGGAGCTATCTACAGTTTTTTAAAATTTTTAGTAGGGACAAAAAACTAAATGTGCTTTAAGATGTATTCCTTATGTTGTATCTGCTGTAAGGATTAGTTAATATATTGAGATGGGATCATTTGGGGCTCAATTTGAACTTTCTAGGGCATTTTTTAAGCTTGCTATAAGCAAAAGTTATTTTGCAGCTAACTCTTTTTTGCACCTAAATCATAATTTTCCTTAAAACGAGTACATATTAAGTACTTTAGTCAACAGATTTCTTGTTTTTGAGCTTTTGAGTGGCATTTTGTGTCTTGTCGAAGCGAATGTTAGATATATTATTATGCCCGTCAAAAAGAAAAATAATATCTACCTAATATAAACATTAAATAAACCTAATATAAAAAATTTATTGCGTCATCTTTTCTATTTGGAGCAAAAGAATGTTATCTGCAGTAGTAAACTCATTTTTGCTCCAAATCTAACCTAGGTTAGAGAATAAGTAATAATAAACGAGTCTTTATGCAGTTAATGCGCCAAAAGATGTAGAATTGAACATACAATAGGGGGCGCCACTAAACACATTTTCTGAAAAAAATGTAGATACTTTTTGCACCAAGCTCTTCAATTGGTTTGTAATTACTTGGTGCATACCCATTCAACTTTATTTCGTAACCTACCTACAGCAGTTAAATGACTGAAGGTTTGGTTGTTTGGGTAATTAATAACAAATCTGTTAGACGTTTTTTGCACGCGGCGTAAAGTCACAGACAAATTACGAGGTTTGATTCAGACAAACCTATTAAAACTGTCCGGTAGGACAGTTGTATAAGGATCGATCGTCAAAAACTGCACGAAAAAGCGTAACGCTGAAATTAATATGTAGGTTTGTAATATATGACATAAAATAGGGGCTATAGTACTAATAATAAACAAAAATTAAAGTCATTTAAGATAAGTGAAAACTAAATTCACTAAAAGGAATGTGTAATTTGAACTATAAGTCTTCTAACATATCCAGTTCTTGTTTTGATAAGCACATTTCATAATTTAGTATTATTTCCTGCAAATATTTCAGAGACTCGAACTTAGTGGCCAATTATTTGGTCCAAATTTTCATTTTTGAGCAGTACTTAAGTCTTTCCTCTGATTGTTTCTTGTCTAAAAGTATCGTATTTAGCCCTTTGTGATAGTTCACTCGAAACACTCAATTTTCCGAGAAACTGCGGATACAATATTGAATCAAGCGTTTTAATTGGTTGTAAAAGACATAAAAAGATCTGGTGCCAGAATTAACACCACGCATCATAAAATTCTTCAGTATATAATAATTGAGTTTTAAATTGTGTTTCCATTAAATGCTAGTTTCTTTAGATATCGTGATGAAATTTTTAGAATTCATTTAAAAAAAAACTTAGCAGATAACTGTCCAGTTCTCTTTCAGCATCAATAAGGTTTGCGCCACAATTAAATCAAGTCAAAAAACTAGCTCCTTTAAATACCTCGACAATATTTGAATCTTAAAACCAACGCCTGATTTAAAGTGCATTAGCCTTGATTTCGAAACTAATAAGTAGACAAACAAGACTTTATGATCTTTTTAATAAGATACAGAGTGGGGCAAAAGGGATGTAATACAAAAACTATTCAACTTACAGAAATTATGTTTATATTGTTTAATTCAGTACAGAATCTAGTTTTTTACATTAAGTTTGAAAGATGATATCACGTAGGTGGCGGCCGTCAGCCGCGATGCACTCTTGAAGGCGAATTCTGACGTTTTCAACCGCTCTTCTGCACATTTCGATGGGTAATGAAAACTCAAGGGAAATTCACTAAAGGCCACTTCACTCCTCTAAAGTGACTGTATAGTTTGCAGTATCCCAATTTGGGATTATTGGTCCTTACTTTTTCGAGGATAATGGGCGAACCGTCACTGTCATCGCTGAGCGCTATGTGACAATGTTGGAAGAGTTTTTTGAACCTGAGCTGGAAGAATTGAGTGAAGCAACTAATCTGGGAGACATCTGGTTCAAACAGAACGGGGCTACATCCCACACTGCTAGGATTTCAGTGGCGAGATTGAGGGGTGACATGGAGTGGCCTGCGCGCTCACCAGATTTGAGCGTTTGTGATTTTTGTTTCTTTGGGGGTAGATAAAGGAAAAAGTTTTTAAACATCGTCCACATACCTAGGAAGAACTTAAGGACAGAATCAGAGAGGAAGTTACGGCAATACCCATCGAAATGTGCAGAAGTGCAGGTTGAAAACTTCAGAATTCGCCTTCAAGAGTGCATCGCGGCTGTCGGCTGCCACCTACGTGATATCATCTTTCAAACTTAATGTAAAAAACTAGATTCTGTACTGAATTAAACAATATAAACATAATTTCTGTAAGTTGAATTGTTTTTGTTTTACATCCCTTTAAAACCGGTTCATACCTTTTGCCCCACTCTGTATTTATTTGCCTTTATTAAAATTTATTTTAAAAGTTGTGCTAATCATTCAAATCTGCTGCTCCTGCAGGATTTCTAAAGAGGCCATTTTCGAAAATAAGTATTTCTACGAATAGTAACTTAGAACATAGAGCTTTCATAATCTAAAATCTCAAAATAATTAAGTTAGCTGCGGATCAGCCTTCAAATGGATATCGTGATGGAGTCTAGCCCGGGATCTTGATGGCCAACATCCGACCACATGTTTTGATGAAAGTAATATATAAGCCCATTTCTCATAACATCACTATGCGATATCTGTACAGAAAATAACCCAACTTTAAAAAAATAACTTTAGTATTAGATTCACAGAATTATTCAAAATTCGAACTTGGAAATACTCCCCTCCTCTTTTCACATGTTATATTCACCGGAATGAAGTTTTCACTTCGCCAAGCTGTCCTGGTTTAAAAAACAGTTTTTATTTTTCCTGTAACTCAACCAAGTCACATGACCAGGACCTGAGGAAGACAATAAATTTGTGGAAACGTTGGCGTAAAGACGGAGTTGTTGTTTTTCATTTTGACCGAATCCTCGCTATTTCAATGCTAAATGTTAATAGATTACGTCACCAAAAAAATAATAAAAATTTCAATCTTTATTTTGTGCTTAGCAATTGATCTAGGGACTAGATCACCTTCAGGGCTTTTCTCTTTATGATTTAAGGCGCGTCAACATCTCAGGTTGTCCGGAGCTATTTTCAGTGCACTGCCGTTCTCCGGAAAGTGTACTCTCGTTACTGACAACAATGTCCATCACACTGACAGTGGAACTGTAAGAAGCTCTTAGAAAGAGAAAATCTAACGGCGACCTGCTGGATTCGAACCCAGGATCTCCGCATGAGAATCAAATACGCTAACCGCATAGCTAATCCCTTCCCTGGCTTGTTTTTTTTTTTTTTTTTTATGATTTAAGGCGCGTCAACATCAAAGGTTGTTGGCGCCCGGAGCTGTTTTCAGTGCCCTGCCGGCCTCCGGACTGTGTTCTCTCGTTACAGACAACACTGTCCATCACCGGACAGTGAGCTGTAAGAAGCTCCTAGGAAGAGAAAACCTAAGAGTCAGCAGCTGGATTCGAACCCGGGACCTCCGCGTGGGAGTCCAGTATGCTAACCTCACAGCTAATCCCTTCCCTCATTTGTCTTAATATTTCAATTTATTTATTTAATAAGTTATGCTTATGTTATTAACATTTATAGTACATTGTTACATCTAAGGCTAGTTTGTCTTCTGTCCTGTCTATTCATGTACTCACCAGTAGCGTAAGCCCTGAAGGTGACCTAGTCCCTAGGTCGAAAGCTTGCAAAAAAAATAATGACTGAAATTGGCAATAAAATTAAATAAGCAAAAGCTAATAAAATGTTTTTAATTTTTTAGTTTTTGACACACCCCTTCAGTTTGAAATGAGTTGTTAGAAGGTTAATTTTAGATTGCTTCAGATAAATGTTGAAGGAAACCTTACAATTCCAAAACTGTTTAGACAGGAACATGATGCTATTGATTAACTGTTGTATTTCTAAGGCTTATTTATGTAGAGCTACCGCAACAATAGCTTGATTAGCTCTTGCTACATTATTAATAAACAATAATTGTTAAACATTTTTCACAGTTGTTTATTTTATATTTTTAAATATTACAATACCTGCATTGTTTAATATTCATATCTGAGGCTACTACCTTGAATATACGATTAAAAACCTTGCGGCCCCATTTTGCCCAGAGACGACTAGCCAATATGCAAGACCCCAAAGCAATATGCAATAATCGCGTACACCCATTTTGAGAGAGACAAACTGATCTCTCTAGAATCTAAATTATTATTTAAACGGTTAATGTTTCCGTTAGAATAAAAATCGTTTGAGGATGGCCATTTTGCAAGATCTGATTCTTTTTTTTTTATAGTGCCTTAATGGAGTTGCTATTTAATCGTTCATTACTCTTTGTTTCTCCGGTTTGTATCTTCTTGTTTCAATGGCAGTAATATTTAATGCCTTTTCAGTGAGCTGCTCACTTGTGGCCATTCTTGTGCAGATAGTCCATTCTTTGATGACAGTTAATATACGAGTAGAACAGAGGAACAAAGATGAATATCTAGGTCTCGTGACCGTAAATTATTGAACTAAGGATTCAAGATTGGCGAGGAATCGGTCAAATAAATACAACAACTCGTCTTTTTGCCAACGTTTCCACAAATATATTGCCTTCTTCAGGGCCTGGATATTACAAATGCAAACAATTTAGAGAATCAGTAACATAGAAAATCATTAATATAAAAATAAATAAAACAAAATACAATAAAGTTTTTATAATTATTGAAACTTACGTGGCTATGCGGGTTGGAAATTTCTTTTCAAAATATCTATTTTATTTACTCTTTAGTCAAAAATGAACATTGTAAATAGTCTATTGTATCTGTCCCATTGTTCATTACCAAAATTCCCTTGTAAGTCCCACTATAACTGTACATATATATCCCCGTTCTCTAGTCTGGCTCTTAGTTTCTGTAACTCAACCAACCCGCATAGCCACGTAAGTTTCAATAATTATAAAAAATTTAGTGTATTTTATTTTATTTATTTTTATATTACTGATTTTTTTTATTAATTTTCTACATTACTCATTCTCTAAATTGTTTGTATTTTTGTATTTGTAATATCCAGGCCCTGAAGAAGACAATATATTTGTGGAAACGTTGGCAAAAAGGCGAGTTGTTGTTTCTATTTGACCGATTCCTCGTCAATCTTGAATCCTTGGAGGAACAAAGTGCACTTTTTTTTTTTAATTCTATTAATTTTTATTATTATTTTGGTTCGCTCTTTCCTTTATGCTGGACTTGCAAAAACATTCACTGAAGTAAAAAATCTTTGAACGATTATGAACGTGTGACTTCCCGCTAGGAGGTTCTAGGAGTCCTAGATGAGATTAGTAGTCTCTAGCTGATATGATCAGTGGTGTTGAATAATCCAGGTTTTAAGGCTCTGCCATCCCCAGAAAGCCATCCTTGGATCATTATGCCAACTATAAGAGAAGCAAGATTCAGTGAATATCCACCGCCTCTTTGAAATTCAAGAGCTTCATCGTATGTCGTAAGAAAATTTCGAGCTGTTGCTTGTCCTCATAATCCCGATGAAGAAGACCCAGCTGAATGGGAAATGCTTTGACCATTCCGGTGTTCATCTTTATTGCAATTCAATACTGTGAACAGTTTGCTCTTTAAATCAACGCCGATTACGAAATATGAAATTGTCTTTATTAAACGTAAAATTATATTGTGTCAAATTATTATTAAATTATTATATTATTTTGCATAAATCGTACTTAATAAATATGAATTTTATTAAATAAAAAAATTAATCAGATTCTTTTAATTATAATTCACAAATATATCATTTATTTCTTTTAGCATCCATTCTAGGCTGGAGTTTATATGTAATTTTGTGAAGTATCAAGGCGCCACGGTAGCCGAGCGGTTAGAAGGCGAGATCTGCGAAGCTAATACGTATTGTGGTACTGGGTTCGATTCCCGGTCTTAGGCCTTGGATTTTATTTGATGGTTAATAAATGAAATTTACATAAAGTATGTTTGCTAGTCGCCTCCGTCTACGTCACCTAATTGGTAGTTGAACGTAAGCTCGCCTAAAAAAAATAGGCAACTACTTTACTTGAGAAGTATAATTTTTTAGATAGTACATTTTTTTCCCTCTATTTCGTACAGATTGAGGGCCTGCGGACTAGTTGGTAATTTTGAACAGCTGGACCGTCTGCCGCCGCGATAAAGATTTAATCGACGCGGCACATTAAATTCTTACCGCCTTACTCATACGAGATCGCTATCCGCCACTACATATCGTGTGCTATCTCCTTTAACGTTCGTATTATTGGAACGTTGGTGCGTTTTTAAGGAAGTCAACGAAAGGTTAAGAAAATTTTGGAATTCCTTTGGTTTAATGAATCTTCTGTTTCAATAATGGAGGAGAAAATACTCGCATGTTATTTTCTTAATCAACGAAGTACAAATATCAATCAAATTAATTGGCTGTTATGGCGACCTCCATTTCTTAACAATCTCTGGTCGCAGATGTTTCGCATTTCGGAATAAACAAACTACAATAACGGAAGAGTAAGTTCATGGTTTGTTTACAATATCATAGAATATTCCAATTTCTTTATTCTCTTGTGTACGCTAGATGGATATTTAATATTATGAAATAATAATTATTGATACTCACGGCGTTTATGATAATTTATTAAATTGTTTATGAATTCTGGTGCACGCACGTAACCAAAGGTGATAATGGAATAACTGTTCACCATGTTAACTAAATAACTTTTCTTACATCTTTAGAATTAAGAATCAAAAACATAAAAAATTGAATTAGAATAGTAAAAACTTGTATCGAGGCATCCAGGGGAATAGTGTTCATTTCAGAGCCATTTATTTTCAAATATGTAAAAAAGATTCATAAACTCCAGAATCATTCTGTATAATGTTTCAACTATTGCTCACAGAATTTCTATAAATTTAGAATTAAAGTGATCATTTTAGGATTACTTGGCATTGTGAGGCGCCTCAGCTGTATTTTCTTCTAAAGGAATGCTTTATAGAGATTCTTAAGAGTTGCTGCCCCACCTCAGATACAATATTCCTGGCAAACGTTTCAAGTAAAGGTGACCTGAATTTAGAGGAGGGAGGTTTACATAGTTTCAAGAAAATTTGTTCGAGTTAATTCAGATTTCGGAGACTGCCGCCATGTCAGAGGCACGAGAGAAACATTTGCATTAATGTTGATTAGAATTTATTAGATGTCCCGGATGTTTAAGCTAGCCATTTTCATCTACAAATTATTTGTTAAAGTGGAGCACCTATATGACTTAATTGATTGTAGTAAAAGTTATTAAAGTACTAATGCAATTGTTTTTAAAAAGATATTAACAAAAAAAAAAGATTGTTATGACTAAGGAACGGATTTTTATGTATTTAAAAATGCCAAATATTTAATTAAAATATGCATTTATTTTCGTCAATTATGTGGAAAATATGTGATTTTCTTAAAATATTTTCTGGAATATTTAAGTAAAATGGACTTTTTTTTTTAAGAAAATGGATTTTTTTTTGGGGGGGGGCAAGTTATAATTATTTATACAAGAAAAGAACATTTTTACAATTTATAATAATTTATTAGGAACAAAATAATTTGTTTTTACAAGTTATAATGATTTATACAACAAAGAACATTTTTACTATTTATAAAAAGATGTGTTACATTTTCAATTTTGAAAACTTCACTCTTCGAAATTGTTTGCAACCACATGAAATTTCAAATGTTGGAACGTAAAGTGACGACGATCTGGGCGTAAGATGGACTTCTAACGACTACAAGATCGTTCAACATCTACAGATGTTATAGGTGCCTTGCTGAAAGAAGTTATCTCGTTGGTTGTAAAGGGTACACGATGTTCTGAGATGACTTCTGTTCCACTGATAATATCAGAAATCTGGCAGATGGTCTCCCACCCTTTGTTCTTGCTCAGTACTTCTACCAGTTTTGATCTGATCAGATCTCCCTTACTCCCAGGTATTCCTTCCACCTTTTCGATGACTTTTTTAACGTTGGACACGTTTTCTGTCAGTCGAACATTTTGGGACTCAAGTTGGGTAATGGCTTGTGTAAGAAATACGCAATTGTCAGAAATAAATGCAAGGTCGTTCCTTAAATTAGGTTTCTCGAATAAAGACTTGGCCTTATTTATCGCTACTGCTTCGTCTTCGAGATGTGAAAGGACATTCTTGATTTTATTGTAGTTTTCATAGTAATACTGAGCTGCTTCCAGCCAAGTACCCCATCTTGTCAATATTGGTTCTGGTGGAAGGCACAAGTCTGGATAGAGATCTTTTAGCATTTTAATGCGAATTGGTGCTTTTAAAAACACTTTTTAACTGAGGAGATTAAGGAATCTACGTCACTGAACAAAGATCGGACAGTCTCTGCTACTCGATGCAAGGCATGTGGGTCATTCCATGTCAAATCAACACGGGGTCTGAACCTCACCATCTCGGATTTTCTTGAAATTTGGCACATGTGTACTATTGGTATAGACTTGGAAAAGTATGAAATTTTACTGTGATATGTCAACTGGTTTATGAGTTACAGGGCTGTAAAGTTGCCAAAAATGGGCTGAAAAACAGGGAACCCCGTGTTTTTGAATTACTGTAGAAGCTTTCCTAATTGAGCCACAGACTTGGGATTGGTGTCATTTTATAGCATATATAATGCCCTTTCCTGTGATATGCGACACTATATGGGTTAAGATAAATAAAGTTTGTTAAATTTAAATTTAAAATTTAAATTTTAAATTTTTTAAAAAGTACATATTTTAAAATTTTAAAATTAATTCCATGAATAGCTAGTAGTGTTATGAATCACTGGGCAAAATATTAATTTGGGACAGCAATGGCTTCATTGTTATAAAAATTTAAGACTAAAGCTCCAATCCGATTAATTCAACTCTGAATTCATGTTAATACAATAATGCTAATAATAATTCCACTAATAAGTCCAAAGTAAAACATACTGTTAAGTAATAGGATCTCTTTATTATTTTAAGCTTGAAAAGGCGTCATTTGTTTGACATGCATCACTTTCTAGTAGGACATATGTAAGTTCTTCCAGTCAGAGTCACAGGATCAATTTTTATCAAAACATCCACTACTGAGACCCAAAGAATATCGGCATTTCTTGGATGCGAGATGATTTAGAGGGTCCAGCTGGATGAAGAAAAGTTACTTTTACTTCATCAAGTTCTTCATTTTTCTCTAAAACATATCCATGCCAAGCCACCAGTTTCTTTATAGACTACACTGATATACAACCTGATATGGCGGCTAATTTTAGATTATCAGGGAATTTTGAAACTTCCATTTCGCAAGCTTCTGAGTTCATAGAAAAGTTTTTAACCAATATTTTGGATTTACTTCTGGGAATGAAAGCATGGTATTGCTGTGCTCCTTTAATAGCCAATGCTTGAGCAAACCGATTTTTTAAAAAACACTCAGATTCAACAGTCTTCCTGGGTTGAATATGCAAAGTCTATGTTGGTGATGTTTTCTACTGCCCACTCAAAAAGTTGTAGTGAAGTTTGGATTTGATTTCCATAGGGTCGTTGCAAACTGGCACGAGCTGCCAGTCTCTTTACCGAACCCCCTACGCAATCACAAGGCCCTTTGCCGACTTAAACCAACTTAAAGAGGCTGATATCTCAGCCAAAGAAGACTGTTCTTGAACAAAGATATTGAATTGAATTATTTTTGTATAATTTGATTAACTGCATAATTTCATTAAAATAATATATTATAATTAATATGAATAATTACTGTAATCATAATTATTAATTCTAAAAATGATTTCAAAATCAATATTTTAAATCTTAATAATTATGAATTATGATTCAGTGATTCATTATTACTATTTTCAATTTATTTATTACTTTAATTTTATTAAAATATATTTTCCATGAAAAGGAGCTGTAGTCTTAAATTTTTTTAACAATGAAGCCATTGTCCTCCCAAATTAATATTTTGCCCAGTGATTCATAACACTACTAGCTATTTATAGAATTAATTTTAAAATTTTAAAATATGTACTTTTTAAAAAATTTAAAATTTAAATTTTAAATTTAAATTTAACAAACTTTATTTATCCTAACCCATATGGTGTCGCATATCACAGGAAAGGGCATTATATATGCTATAAAATGACACTAATCCCAAGTCTGTAGCTCAATTAGGAAAGCTTCTACAGTAATTCAAAAACACGGGGTTCCCTGTTTTTCAGCCCATTTTTGGCAACTTTACAGCCCTGTAACTCATAAACCAGTTGACTTATCACAGTGAAATTTCATATTTTTCCAAGTCTATACCAATAGTACACATGTGCCAAATTTCAAGAAAATCCGAGATGGTGAGGTCAAAAATGGTCTTTTTTTGTGTTGATTTGACATGGAATGACCCATGAGCAATACACATCACATGAATTATCACAGTTCCTGTCAACCACCTCCCAATTATGAAAATATGCCCAAAATGAAAAATATGTACATATTTTGATTAAATATGTAGAAATATTTATTTATTTTAATCAAATATGTAGAAATATTTATTTATTTTAATCAAATATGTATAAATATGCGATAACATCCAAATATGTGGAAATATGTGAAATAAAAGTAGACTCAAACGGCTTAAAAAGTGTCAGTATGAATACTTCTAGTTGAAAAACGTCTGTAAATTGCCTAGAAAAAAATATGTAAATACATACGAATCCGTTCCCTAGTTATGACGTTAATTATTATTAAAATAAAGTAATAATATGCCAGCATACATTACCGACATTTTTTTTTTTTTTAAACATCTAATTAAGGTTTACTTATGTTGTACCTTACTGAATTCCCCCCCCTCAAAAAGTACAGATTTTATGTAATTTAGCTCAAATATATGGTAATTTATCTCTAAATTGAAGTTTTAGTACGTTTACTTACATTCTCTATTATACATAGTTAATATCGAACCGTATGACATTTCATTCATCTAAATCGGTTCACGCATCTATAATTTGAAACGATTGCAATACTTTCCCTTAGTGGATATAAGAGCAGAAAGGCACAGCAATGTTACTAGGGGAAGCTTCACTATCTGCTTTCTGCCAAATTTTATCAAATTCGGGCTAATATTTACTGAGTATTTACATTATAATAATAGTTTTAGAGGGTGTTTTATTTAGTGGGACAATCTCCCCTTCCTAACTATGTAAAACGACAAGACCATCAAAAGGTACATCTAAATAAAATTCCGAATCGAATGACACTTCATTCATGAAAATCGGTTAGCACGTTTAGCCGCTACGTTGTTTACTAAAAAGGTAACAAGGAGAAGAAGAAGTACAAGAACAATTTTTGAAAGGCTGTTTTCCCTATCCTAACCTAACCTTCTGTATCTCATTAATTATCTCCTTAAAAAAATCTTACAGTTTCGAAAGTCAAGTATAAGAGTTGATTAATCCTTATATCCATAACAGGAGAGATTTTTTTAAAAGAATGCTTATAGTTGCGGTCTCCATAGAATCTTCATAAAATAATTTCTTGAGAAAAAGTTTTGAACAAAATAGGAAGGTATTTGTACGTAAATAGTAAAATTAAACTTAGATTACTTCTCCCTAAAAGGCAAAGAGAAATTAAACTTCATATACACACGATTGCAATACTTCCCTTTAATAGGTATAAGAGCATTATGAAGAGTCACTAAGGGAAGTTTTGACCACTTCTTCGCGCTAAATTTTATCAAAATAGGACTAAGCGTTACAGAAATATTAGTAATAATAGTTTTAGAGAGGGCCTCACTTGCATGGGGCAAACTCCCCCTCCTTAAGGGAGCCCAGCATTGAGACTTCTAAAAGGCAAAAATCTATACAAAATTTCGTTTCGAATGACATTTCAATGATGAAAATCGGTTTGCCCGTTTAGCTGCTACGTTGTTTACAAAAAAATGTAAACAATTTTTGAAAATGCCATTTTTGCTCATTTTCAGCAATATTTCTGTTTTATCTACGTAGTGACCTACCGACTTCCACACAGGTTCGTTATCTGGGGCTGTACCTAGATAGCCGTCTAACCTGGAATCCTCACACAAGACTTAAAAGACAAGAACTGAACAGACGCTACGGACTACTAAGGAGACTCCTTGGACCGAAATCCTCCATGAACGTACAAAACAAACTTACACTTTACAAAACACTATTAAGACCAATATGGACATATGGAGCAGAATTGTGGGGCTCCGCCAAACCATCCAACATCCAACCTATCCAATCTTTCCAGTCTAAAGTCCTCCGCCGAATCGTTAACGCACCATTCTATGTCTCCAACCGCACCCTCCATCATGATCTCAATATTCCCTACGTAAATGAGTTAATCCACACCCGATTCCTCAATTTCCACAGCAAACTCTCTGATCACCCAAATCCTCTGGCTCAATCACTATCCACATCGTCCCATCCTGACAATCCTCCACGTCGTCTAAAACGGCGTTGGCCACGTGACCTCATTGCCTCCTAAACCCCCAATAAGTTCCTAGAGAGTTCCAGCGCTGGTTAGTTTCTCTCATCCTGTCATCCTGGTTGTGGTACTGAGCCAGCTCAGTGGCACAATCGAATGTTACTAGTATTTTTGCACTTTTGCTAAATGTATATTTTTGTACAGTTGCAAATAATAATAATAATAAAAAAAAAAAAAAAAAAAAAAAAAAAAAAATCTACGTAGTTACAAAAAAATACAGCGATAAAGGAGGATTTGCCCTATATTTTAAAGAAAATTTGGGAATTTTATCTTCAATAGAAAAAGAGAAAAACATTGCCAAAGTTGGGTGTTTTTCAAAGTTACGCAGTTTTTAACGATCAACCCTTATGCAATTGTCCTACCGGATAGATTTAATTTCAAGATTTTGAGCAATCAGTTGCAGTTTTTTACAGTAACTCAATCGCCAAATAATTTTCACTGTTTCAATGATTTTAACCAAACAAGGTTAAATACAGCTTCAACCATTATTTCCTCTGGGATCATCTATATTTTCTCACACGCACTAGTCTTTCGATATAATATTTTAAATTAATTATGTGGATTAAGATTTAATGAGAAATTAGAACTAACTGATTAAGAAAAGCAGCAGTAGTTAGGCTATAGTATTAATATAATCTAGGCAAATAATAAAAAGGTACACCATTTCTTTTAGTTTTTATAAGAATTAACTATAATTTTCATATCAAAATTGTGGTGACTATATATTGTATGAGTTACGCAATATCCCCTTATCTTGTTGAACGTTATATTTTATTTTCTGCAATTCTATTCCTGAGATCTTACTTCTATTTTTTAGAAAAACCAATTATAATTTTTATAATATATATTCTTAGATCAGTTATTCAGTTCTTCAATTACTGAAGTCACATTTTAATATAATTGATTTATTTTTGTAGTATTTATTATTTTTAAGTAAAGTGGTGCATGCTCGACACTAAGCCTTCGCCATTATTTTTCCTATTTACTCTGCGAAATTAGATTGGACAGTTTGCAACCATACGTCATCATTATTAAAGTATCCGCTTTGCGATTTTATCGTCTGCCTTTGATGTTCTTGCTAGATTTGTAGACCCACATTGCACGCTTTAATTTTTAGCATAACCTGTGCATTTGGTGCATTTACTCAAGTATATTTCACTAGTATATGATCACTTTTCCTTTATAGTTAGATATTTCAGGTTTATGCTAAACCAGCATTACTTAACTGTCTTTAATCCTAAAAAAATTGCATACTTGAAATAATCCTTGAAAAGGATTGCTATCAGAGAATTGTTTCCTTTAAGCTCACTTAAGTTCCAAGGTGATACTAGATTTTGCGTTTAATTATTTATTATTTATTTTTACAAATTAATCGTTATTTAATCTTCTCCCTTAAATAGCGTGATGGTACTCGTAAAACCATTTTTTCGAGTACTTCATAAGATTTTTTGTGATCTTGATCAGCTCCTCCTTCGATGCCGTCTTTATCTCCTCAGTCGTAGCGTAGCGTCGTCCTTTCATGGGCCTCTTCAGTTTCGGGAACAAGAAAATGTCACAGGGGTCCAGATCTGGGGAATACGGTAGCTGCGGCATCATTAGTGTGCTGTTTTTGGCCAGAAATTCGCAATTTTGGTACGAATTTCGCGGCGACCCGTCTCTTGCCTAAATCATAGGTAAAAATCGAATGGCACGAGCCAATCGATATGTTTAGGTCTTCAGCAACTTCTTTAACGATGATTCGACGATTGGCCAATACTATTTTCTTCAGTTCATCAATGTTTTCGTCTGTTGTTGACGTGCTCGTGCGTCCGGCACGCTCTTCGTCGTTCACATTTTCTCGGCCCTCTGAGAAACATTTTGTACCTCCCATAAACGTTGCTTCGGTCCAAGGTAGGTTCACCATATGTACTTAATTTTGTTTTTCACACAAAAGATTCTTTGATCCATTTTTTGGAATTGGCAAAAATCGAAGTCGAGCCAAAACACGCGCAAGCAAAGCAGCTGTCAAAAATTAACTGAACATTCAAAATGGCCGAACTTATCGGCATAAGAGAGATTTTTTATTGCAATATAAATCAGAAAGAACTGGACGACGCGATGCTGGACTTAGTTCACAAAATTGTAACTTATCTGATTTAAAACAGAGATTTCACCTTTTATAACACTTAAAATTACCGTTAAAATCAGTTTAATCGTACTAGGCTAGGTGAAAAGAAAGAAGTTGGAGAAAGCAGAAGAAGAGTTGGTAATCTTCTGGTCAAAACCAAAACGGTACAAAACAAAATCGAATAAAATTCACCACAGCCCCTATTAATGAGTGTAAGGATTCCAACCGTAATCTAAACAGAGCTACGGAGATGGTAGGAGTTAATCTCTACGTGGTCCATTACCCATCTTTAATCTCATTAACTCTTCTAAGGCTACTTATCTTTAATTTTAAACTCGCTAAGCAGGACAATATAACAGGGGCCATTTGGCCTTCTGCTTCCCAAGCAGACCGATTCATCATGTAATGGCCATTCGCTCTTCTCTGTTAAACTCAAATCATATTCATAAACATCGTGTTAATCATGCGTAAATTTTGGTTATGATGCGGAGAAATCCATTTCGCTCAGGTTTAATTGGAATTTTTAAATTAGATGCATTAATTTTTTGAAAGATTGTATAACAGTAGACTAAGTAATTGGAATTTTTTTTGCAGTATAAGACTGCATATTTTAATTTCTTAGTTAAAAAAATAAATAATTGTTCTAATGATAACCATTATTATCTTCTATGTACAGTATATGTGCATTATTGCACAAATTAGGCGTAATTATGAGGTGTTTACGTCGTAGTATTTTCGGGAAAAAATATTTTCAAACACCCAAAAAACCATTTTAGGGGGGAAAAACAAAAAATGCGGTCTCAGTGGACCCTGAAACGGACATAGCGAAATCGGAATTGTGACGAGGTGTCTATTCTTTCCTTCCCTAGTAAAAGTGAAAAACAGGTAATTTTGAATTGATTCTATATTTATTTTAATCAAGATACCGATTAGGAAAGTACTTCTTGGGACTTATTTACATATTTTTTTTTTCAAATTTTCGGTATTCTTTTTCTCGAAATCTATTAAGAGTAATCGATTATTTTTTCAGGAAGGGGCCGGAAGCTCATACTTTACTATAAATAATTTTTGTCTAACAAATAAAATACGCGGGATTCGAACTGGGGATCTCCCACTTACAAAGCCTCGTTCTTCTTGACCACTAGACCAACACCCCGCCTCTTCGAAATATATTAGACCTGGGTTGTTGCAAAAAAATTACAGTTATAAAGGAGGATTTGCCCTTTATTTTAAAGAAAATTTGGGAATTTTATCTTTTATAGAAAAAGAGAAAAAAATTGTCAAAGTTGGGTGTTTTTCAACGTTACGCTTTTTCGTGCAGTTTTTGACGATCCTAGCGACCCTTCCGGGCAGTTTTATTGTAACATTAGAAAAATAAATAGCATTTAGCTAACAATTTCTTTAGTAATAGGGTTACCATATATTTCTTACGCCAAACCGGGACAGTCAGGTAAAAATAAATAAATAGCTTAATTTGTTACGATTTTTTTATTGTGAATAAAGTATAACTTACACTTTTATGAATATTTTGCTATTACAAATTATTAATATTATTGAGTGTCACAAAACTACGTATATCGTAAAAAATCACAAAAAATGTAGCTATTAAATATAAAAATATAATAAAATGCACTTACATATTAATAGTAGTAATATATATATATATTATTTACTTGTACAAGAGTATTTCTCAGAAGATTGTACTTTTTTTAGAAAGTTTTCGTCATTTCTAATTAAATCATAAAATTTACTACATTTCAAATTTAGATTAGTTTTACAAAATAATAAGGCACCTACGTTACACTCAAGCAAACGATTTCTTTATATTTAACCAATATTAAATCTTTTTTTTTAACCTTTAAAAACCGGGACACATTTTAATTTAGCTGGGACGCTGGGACAAGTTCTTAAAATCGGTACAGTCCCGGCCAAACCGGGATGTATGGTAACCCTAGTAATAGGTACCCTTATAATTTTTATATCTTGATTTATATATCACCACAATTTTGATTTTTTATATTATTTTATTTATTTTTTATTTTTTTGTAATAAAAAATTGTGTTGCCCATGTCTCCTGCGGTGTTGTTGGTTAGATGAAGAACTTGGACGATGTAGCAGCAGTGCGCCAAATCGACACCAACCGGTCCAACAAAGAAACTACAACACAATATCCACTTTGAATGTACTTAAAGAATTAATATCAAGAGATAGGCACGGTGGTAATGAAGAAACAAGATGGTTTCGTGAACATTTTATTGATAGATCGTCACGTTCATCAACCGGCAGCGGTGGTAGACGATTATCACAGTGTCCGGAAGAAGATGAAAGTGGTGAAGACGTAGAGTGCGGTATATCCGGCCCGGGACCGGGTGGTGGTTCAACTAGGGGTGGAAATATTGTCGGCCCTGGTAATATCTTTGAACGTCGCCATTTAGACAAGAGATTTGTGGATACTTCGCTTATTGAAATGAAATCGCACGCTTCATCAACCTCCACCTTGGATTACGATTCGAATGATGATGTCTGGGTGAAAAGAGCTGTGGAGACCACGCCTACATCGCAACGCAAAAAGCAAAGGGTACGATTATTCATGTATTTCTCTAACTTGAGTTATTTCTTATTAACTAGTTAGCGCATGCGATAGCAATTAACCAATTATTTGACCAGTTCAATCTGCTTTCATGTCTGCTAAGCTTTTCGTAATTCTGTTTTGAATGGGGACTGAGATGAATGTAAAACTGCTGAAATTTTATTTTCCATTCTCTTTCAAAAAAACTATCTCAAATTATCTAAATTGAGTTTTCACTTACATTTTTTGAGCTCTCCTAAACCCAAAAAATAAATGTTGCTTATTGCGGAAAAAGTGTTTGTGACCACAGTATTGCGAATAATTTCAGGACACTAAACTCTGATTCCCAATTTGATTTACGTACCACTTCCGGTACTGCTTTCGGACCAAAACCGCCAAGCGATAAATGCAACTTTATTAAGTGTTATATTTTTCACTTTCTCGCTGTTTTCCCAACAGTAGCTTTGATTATGGAAGGAATTAGCTATGAGGTTAGCGTATTGGATTCCTACGCGGAGGTCCCGGGTTCGAATCCAGCTGCTGACTCTTAGATTTTCTCTTCCTAGGAGCTTCTTACAGCTCACTGTCCGGTGATGGACAGTGTTGTCTGTAACGAGAGAACACTGTCCACTGAAAAAAGCTCCGGGCGCCAATAACACCAGATGATGATGCGCCTTAAATAATAAAAATTATAATAATAATAGCTTTGATTATTGTTGTAACAGCTTAGTTTAAATAATCGTTATTTCCACTGCGAAAGCGATTGCGGCCATTTGTAAGAATTCAAGAACGGCTCTTTTGCCCATTATATAATATTGAGAGTTGTTCAGAGCATTGCCACAATTTCAGATTCAGTGAAAAATTAACTAGAAGTATTATTTTTATTTTTTCAGATTTTTTTTAAAATTTTATGAATATAGAACAAATTCTACATCAAAGTGTAACACGAATTGGGAAACTCTGATTTAAAGTGACTTTAAGAATAATTTATTACCTTTCACTAGAATAGAATAGAATGTATTTGATTAAAAAAATTAAAGGACATTTTCAAACTTCTTAGCAAAAAACCAAAAAGACAATGGAAAATATTTCCGTCTGCCCGTTTTATTCTATACTTAATATTACAAAATAATTTTAAAATTAACCGATTCTCTTATCCTATATTAACTACTGGGGTGACCCAGTGAAAATGACCACATTTCTTTTTTGAATAACTGTGGTGGTAACACTGCTACAGGGACGAACGCGCGCTCTATGGTTAGTAGATACCTGGGAGATTCCTGTTATCAACATTTTAGTAATCATGGAACGTTACACTGCAAAAGAAAGAGAATTTTGTGTAGAAGCATATTTTCGAGATAAATCGGTTGTGAAAGTTCATAGAGCGTTTCGTAAACAGTTCAAAGTTAAAAGTAATGAATCTGTACCTACGCGAAAATCGATCCTCAGGTGGGTTGAAAACTTCCGTGAAAGTGGCAAGACGACTGATAAGATTCATCCAGGTGCCAAAAGAACAGTTCGTACACCGGAAAACATCGGAAAAGTTTGCCAAGCAATAAAAATTAGTCCAACTCGTTCCGCTCGCCGTCACGCAGCTTCTTTAAAGTTATCAAGGGAATCTGTGCGTCGAATTCTAACCTCAGACTTGAACCACCATCCATATAAGTTGATGATCACTCAAGAGTTGAAAGAAACTGATTACCGACAGAGATTACTTTTCGCCGTAAACATGTTAAAGAAATTGGACGATGGTGAGATTGATTTAAATAATCTTTTAATGAACGATGAAGCTCATTTCGAACTCTCTGGATCGGTAAATAAACAAAACTTTCGGTACTGGGCAAGTGGTAATCCCCAATTCATTCAAGAAAAACCGTTACATAGCCAACGAGTTACAGTATGGGCCGGTGTAGCGTCGTCGGGAATTATCGGACCGTATTTTTTCGACGGAACCGTCAATGGAGAGAGGTACAGGGAGATGTTAAACTTGTTCCTCATCCCCCAACTCCGCCGCAAACGTCGTTTGAATCGAACCTGGTTCCAGCAAGACGTTGCAACTTGTCACACCGCCGCTCTTACACTTGCGTTGTTGAAAGAAACGTTTGGAATTCGTTTATTGTCACGTTCTTCAGATTTCGCTTGGCCGCCTCGCTCGCCAGATTTGACGGTTCCAGATTTTTTTTCTGTGGGGGTATTTGAAAAGTCGTGTTTATGAAACCAAGCCCCGTGATCTAGAGAAATTAAAATGGTGGATTAGAGCCGAATTCGCAAAAATTTCGGCTTCCATGCTGAAGAAAGTATTCAAAAACTTGGTTAAACGATTGGAAGAATGTAAAGCCCAGAACGGTCACCATTTGAAGGATGTAATATTCCACAAATAATCTCCCAGGCTTCTACTTTTCAAAGATTTTTTTGTTACTTTTATATCTATAATACTTTTGTTGTTATTAAAGAAATAAATGTGGTCATTTTCTCTGGGTCACCCTTTACAATTTAATGAGTTCTAAAATTCTGAATTTGAAAGAAGTGAAATACTTCTAAAGTGTTAATTTCCACAAGAATTTTTACAGCCATTTCCAGATTTTCCAGAACGTTAATTTAATTCCAATAATTAACTAGGAAAGGAATCAGCGCAGTGATAATGCAATTCACTGATGAATGAATTGATGTGAATTGTGTGATGGTGAATGCTGAACGAGAATAAGCTGATTATTAAATTTTGGCTAAAATTGTTTACTTAAATATCGATTTTTTTCTCTCCACGTTAAATTGTTAATATTTTTTAAAAAATAAATTCAAATTTGACGGTTTTAATTTCGTATTTGATTGAAGAATGTCGCTAAGCGCGCCATCTATTCGTTGCTTTCTAACTATTTCTCCATACTTGCGTGATCAGTGGCGCTGCGAGTGGCCGCTATTATAATAATAATGCTCTCTTTTAATTGAACAAAAATGCTGCTTGATTTGTTAAGAGAAATTCTACTATATGCCACCGTTATGCTTCTAGTGTAGTTAATTATGCATTTCTTTATGGGCTATGCTTATTTCAGTTAAGAACCCTGAATTCTGTATTAAAGTACTGCATTTGCAACAATACCATTACAGTGTTATAGATAACGATGTTTTAATTTTGTAGATATTCAATTATATCTAAATGAAATATAATTTATTTAGATATAATGTATTCTCACACAGTATTTAGTGCCTGCGACCTGAACGACATACTACCTCGCCACTTGGAAGAACACGCACGCTATGTGGATATTGCATCCAAATGTACAGCCACGATGTTTTATCATATTAATCTGGATTGAACTTCCAGACAAAATATTGGTTGACACGCTCATTTTTCTTGATCAAAATGCAAAAAAAAAATGTAATTTATCTCAAAACCATTTTTTTCAAAAATTCAAGAATATTGTTCCACTGCAGTTGAAAAGTGAGTCTTACACAATTATATCTCTTTATCCATAATTTTAGTATTGGATAAATACTGTAAAGCGAAGCAGCGCAGTAAGTGCATCAAAGTATAGAATGCGGAAATGATTTCAAATCAACACCATTACTTAATTGGCTTGAATGAAACAGCTCTCAAAGGCCGCCTGATGCAGCCTTCCTTTTTTTGAAATTTTCAGAAATTTGCTGTTTTAAGATACATTTATATATCCATTACGTTTACATAATATTTATTATATGATATTAATAAATAATATTTGACTTTAAAAAATAAAATATTCTTCTAAAGAAAAAAGAAACTAATGGAACAAAAATTAAATTATCAAATTTCTTATTTTTATTTTATTTTAAATTATTGTTAAAAGATTTTTTTGAAACTGGGGACCCATTTCTGGGCAAAGGTTTCTCCCAGTTCCATCCGTAAGATTCCTATCTTGGGCCGTTTTAATCCAGTTAGTGCCGCCCACTGACTCCAGTTCATCTGTACATCTTGAAAACTGCCTTCCTCTTTTCCTTCTATTATCCTAGCTGTGACTCAGTCATTCTTCTTGTTCGCCTGTGATCAGTCAGTCATGCTATATTGCTATACGAGGTCTGTAAATTAAGTAATGAGACTGATTTTTTTAAATTTTTTTGTTCAAAAAGAATTACAATTCTATATTGTCACCTTCAAAATAACTTCCTTCTGAAGCCAAACAGTGCTGGAGACGTTTCTTCCACTCCTCACAGCAGTGCTCGAACTCCGATACTAGAATAGCCTTCAGCTGGTCGGTTACAGCCGTTTGAATGTTTACGGCTGTCCCAAAATGAGTTCCCTTGAGGTTTGATCCCATTTTCTGGAACATGTCATTACTGGTGACGAGTCTCGGGTTTGGGTGTTTGAGTAAGACCCAGAAACCAAGCGCCAGAGCATGGAGTAGCACACTTCAACCTCTCCAAGGCCCAAAAAGGCAAGGATGGCGAAGTCGTAGATCAAATGCATGCTGATTTGTTTTTTTTTGATATCCACAAGAATCGTCCACAAAGAGTTTCTACCTCAAGGTCAAACGGTCAATCAACACTTTTACCGAGAGGTTCTTGAAAAACTTCGAAAAAAAGTCATTCGTGTGAGACCACACATCAAGAACAATTGGGTGTTGCATCACGATAATGCTCCTTGTCACACAGCAATTTCAATAAACGAGTTCCATGTCCTGCCCAGTTCCATTTCAAAGTTTTTATTACTTTTATTGAGTAATCTATTCTCGTCATTCTCTGTGAGATTTTATCTCCTTCTGGTAAAGTTAGGAATACTCCTTTCTATCGTCCTTTGAGTAACTTGAAGGCGGTTGAAATTCTTTTTAGTGAAATACCATTACAATCACGAATCACATATCAGGCAGGAAACAATGCATCTCTGATTCACTAATCTTTTAAGATTAAGAGACACGCTGCTTTTGAAGATGAACTTCATGCCTCAATACTTCTTCCAGCTCACAGTTATGCGTCTATTAACCTCTTTCGAAGTGCTCTCCTTGAATGAAATGTTCCGGTCCAAGAAGTTCCAAATATCAACCCCTAAATTAGTTTTCACTTCCTTATTTTAATGAAATCTCTAAAAATTATGAAAAATATGCAAAAAAATAAATAAATAGAAATGGAAACAGATTGCATTTCAAGCGGGAAAATCGGACACCAAATCTATTTTCCTGTTTAAGGCCCTGATTGGGAATAATATTGCAATACAATGGCAAGTACATTACCTAAACTGCTCAGCTTTTGAAATAATAGAATATGAAGTTAAATATTTCTGTTTTTTCAATTTTTTAGATTCGGTTAAATAATTAATTTTGCTGAAGATTAATTTATTTTAATTGCAACTATTCGTCAAATATGACGTATTTTTCAAGGCTGTCTCGTATTTTTTAAAAGCAGTTACTCAGCTAGTTTGGACGTAATTATACAATAATTTATAATTATTCAAGTAATAAATTTCTAAAGATTCTATTCACCCAAGCGATGAAGAAAAATTTGATTAATTTTTTAAGTTATACATTTAAAAAAAAAAAAACGCTTTAAAAAAGGCACCAAAAATTTGTCAAAACGTACATAATAAAAATTAATTTTTGTAAGTGAAGCAGAATTTGATCGAAACTCACTGCCAATAGAGAAAAGAATTTAATTCAGTGTAATAACCAAGTATTTAAGTATCATCCTGTTGAAAATTATAAAATTTCTAGTTTACCATTTTAAAGTTTTTTTGACAATAGAAACTTTAAACAAAAAATTACTGCAATAAATGTGTTTTCAAAATCTTTTATTTTTATAAGTCTGATTCATTTTTTGGCATTTCTCCTTCAAAACATTTTAAGCGTTTACCTATATTTCTTTTGGGTGAAGAAAATTCTTCTTTAAAGAACACTAAATTAGCCACCCAAACTGGCCAATCGCCAAACTTCATCAGTTCCCTTATTTAACTTATTCTCTCGCATTAATCTGTGGCCTTTTTCTCAACTGGATTTTAACTAGAAATCTCATTGTTCTGTGTTGTAAAGGAAAGGAAGTAAACATTTTTTTATCATTTCATCCGCCATTTCGATTGGACGTCATCAAGTTTGGGCTTACAGAACTAATATTAGAAATAGCTAAACCTTAATTCTTGTCGTCCAGTGTTATTACTAAGGAACGGATTTTTATGTATTTAAAAATGCCAAATATTTAACTAAAATATGCATTTATTTTCGTCAATTATGTGGAAAATATGTGATTTTCTTAAAATATTTTCTGGAATATTTAAGTAAAATGGACATTTTTTTTTATGAAAATGGATTTTTTTTGGGGGGAGGGCAAGTTATAATTATTTATACAAGAAAAGAACATTTTTACAATTTATAACAATTTATTAGGAACAAAATAATTTGTTTTTACAAGTTATAATGATTTAAACAACAAAGAACATTTTTACTATTTATAAAAAGATGTGTTAAATTTTCAATTTTGAAAACTTCACTCTTCGAAATTGTTTGCAACCACATGAAATTTCAAATGTTGGAACGTAAAGTGACGACGATCTGGGCGTAAGATGGACTTGTAACGACTAAAAGATCGTTCAACATCTACAGATGTTATAGGTGCCTTGCTGAAAGAAGTTATCTCGTTGGTTGTAAAGGGTACACGATGTTCTGAGGTGACTTCCACTGATAATATCAGAAATCTGGCAGATGGTCTCCCACCCTTTGTTCTTGCTCAGTACTTCTACCAGTTTTGATCTGATCAGATCTCCCTTACTCCCAGGTATTCCTTCCACCTTTTCGATGACTTTTTTAACGTTGGACACGTTTTCTGTCAGTCGAACATTTTGGGACTCAAGTTGGGTAATGGCTTGTGTAAGAAATACGCAATTGTCAGAAATGAATGCAAGGTCGTTCCTTAAATTAGGTTTCTCGAATAAAGACTTGGCTTTATTTATCGCTACTGCTTCGTCTTCGAGATGTGAAAGGACATTCTTGATTTTATTGTAGTTTTCATAGTAATACTGAGCTGCTTCCAGCCAAGTACCCCATCTTGTCAATATTGGTTCTGGTGGAAGGCACAAGTCTGGATAGAGATCTTTTAGCATTTTAATGCGACTTGGTGCTTTTAAAAACACTTTTTTAACCACTGTGATTCACAGTCTGTGGTTCACAGTTCCTGTCAACCACCTCCCAATTATGAAAATATGCCCAAAATGAAAAATATGTACATATTTTGATTAAATATGTAGAAATATTTATTTATTTTAATCAAATATGTATATATATATGCGATGACGTCCAAATATGTGGAAATATGTGAAATAAAAGTAGGCTCAAACGGCTTAAAGAGTGTCAGTATGAATACTTCTAGTTGAAAAACGTCTGTAAATTGCCTAGAAAAAAATATGTAAATACATACGAATCCGTTCCCTAGTTATTACTAATGGCTAAAAAAAGAAGTGTTTTCTTGTGAGTTGTCTAATTGAGAGATTCATCTTGAACAATTAGCTCTTGTGGTTTTAATTGTATTCCAGTTTAACAAATAACCTACAAATAATGAACTGTTTTATTTTATTTGACGCATTTAAACATATGTTCTCCAGAAATATGTCAAGAACTTCCAAAGTTCTGATTGATAAGTGAGGCAGTTTGTTATGGTTAAAAATAAGCTCCTTGTAGAAGGAGAGGAATGGCGAACTAAGAAGTGTACTGCACTAGCTGCAAAACAGACAAAACACAGTTGGGATAAAAGCAAATATGGCTTCATAGCTTTACATGTTGCACTTGATACAATGTAATTGCCAAATTGTCTCCACTAATATGAAGCGTTAAAGATAGGTATTTAGTAGGGAGTTAACTTAGTTCCACTATCAATGGTGGTTCGCAACGGATCTGCAGCTCTCCTACCGCTTAGGCAACACTCTCAAGGAGCAGTTTTATTTCCTTGTACTCGTAATAGCCTTATTGATGGTTATGGTTTTTTCGGCCGTTGTTGATAGATGATTTTTGGTGAATATCGAGGTGCGATCATCAATAAATACAACTTTTTTGCTTTATTATATTTTTTGCTTTATAAAGCAAAAAAGTTGTTTTATTTAAGACCGCACCTTGATATTCACCAAAAATCATCTTATTGATAGTCTTGAAATCTAAATCTTTCAGGCAGTCTCTTGAGTAGAGTACGCGTCTCCGAAACTTTAAACTAATCATGGGTGGAAATTCCCTTGCTAAGGAAGAGTACTTGCTACTCTTTTTTCCACAATAACCCCTAAAAAGTTGATCGTTTTCTTTTTTGTCATTTAGTACAGACTAAGAACGTAAAAAGACCAATTTTCTTAGAAAAGTATCGGATAACGCTTTGAGGATCTGGGTAAATTGGGAGTAGACTCTTAACTGGTATAGAATCCGCTTTATCTGCTTTTTGGGCGGATTAAGGCAGGATAAAAAAAAGGATCTTACAGGAGTTTGCGTACAGATAAAAATGGAGATTAGCCTGCTGCTGAGGCTTCTTGGTTTTTCTAGCGGAGCTCATGGCGATTCTAATCGGTAGTTCGCTGGAAATAACTAGAACAATCAGACTGCTAGGAATGTCATTATGAGAGATATTAAATGAATTTGAAAGCGAATTTGTCATTTATAATTGAAGTAATAAACCCTTCTTCACTGCGCAGTGTTGCCCCTTTTCCCTTGGAATTATTTTTTTGTTATTAGAATGGCCATTTTGTTACTTTTGGCATTTAGCTTTTAACAGTCAAAAGAAAAATCAGCAGAAAAGCAATTCCTTTTTAGAATGAAGTAGATGTACGATCTACTCGTAGAAGTAGAAGTCCTAAACTAAACGCGAAAATTTAGTTGAAGCAGTTTTTATAATTACTAGAGTAACTTTAGATATTTTGTAAAAGCAATGAAGAAATTTATATTAACATTGAATCATTATATCTTAAACCAAACAGCTGCAGAATTAGGCTGATTCCTTTTTTCAGTTGAGGGTGCGTCAAAAATTTGGCGCCCGGAGCCTTTCTTCAACGCATTGCCGGCCTCCGACAGTGTGTCTCTAGTTACAGATAACATTGCCCATTACCAGCCAGTGAGCTGCTAGAAGCTCTTGGGGAGAGAAAATGTAACGGAAAGTAGCTGGATTCGAACCTGTGATTTAAACTAATCTATGTATAATGGAATATACTTGTGTATATATATATTTCTTTATTTCGGAGATTTGCTAAGTGTTTCTACACGTTGCTTGTCCTATCTTTGACAACTTCTTGGTCACTATAATCACCGAATAAGGAAATTCGTGAAGGATAGTGACAAAAACCATTACAGTTACTTTTAAATTTTGGAGCAAAAAGTTGTCTACCAAATTGGATAGGTGACTAGCTCCAGAAGATTGAGATCTGTCAATAATACAATACACTCTGCCATGGGTACCCCAGATATCTCACAGGCCAAATCTTGCAAATAAAAATTCAAACTAAGGTCCTTCTCATTTTCAATTTTCCCTCCTTACTTTTATTATTTTAACGTTGAACCTTTTTAAAGCTTCATTAACTTATTTTATTTTCATGGTCTTTTCCAATTAGTTGCAACCAGCTATCACAGTATGAGAATGCATGGTTCAGCCAAAAGGCTACGGATCAAAAAATATGTTAAAACTTGTTTTAGTAATTAGTAGCATTTCTACATTGTCTTTGTAATAGTGCACATTTTGAATTTTGATTTTTTTACCCGAAATATTTGTTTTGAGGTTTTAAGTCCAAAAAAAAGGAGTGGATTTTACATATTTGACCTTTTTGAGTCATCTAACGTAACTCAAAAATGAAAAATTGCAGTAACTTTAAATTTTATTATTCAGTTTATTTGGCAAAAATGACGCCTCAATAAGATTTTGGTCCAATCGGACAGCTGGATCACTTTTCTAAATGGATTTATCAGATTTGTTTTTGGATTTTAGGATTAATTCGATTTGTTTTTATGACCGGCTGATTCAGAAATGCCACCATACCGAATAAAATTTTTCATACTTTAATATTTTACTTGCAAACGGTTCTTACAAATTTGTGCAGCGATTGCCAAATTCGATGAAGAGTACCTCTGTGATAAAAGGGTGGTTAGATTGAGTTCAGCTGAAGTGATGAGAATTAACTCGTGGCTGAAGGAAACTAGTTGAAGATAATATTTTGAGATTGGCAGTAAGCGGAATTCAAGTGAGTGCCCAAAACCATATGTTTTATTTCGAAATCACAACTTAGTTCTTTGTTAGAATATCTACAGGAGTAACCAACTTCAATTTATAGTGAATTAAGTCTAAATTGAATTTTAGTTATTCCCATCAGAGATTTTCATCTTCAATTCAACTTAATTTAAATTTCACTTAACAGAGAGTTTATTTTCTGTGACAGAACAGTTATTTTTATCTCAGACCCAAACAGCGCCATTTTAATCGTCTATTTGACTAGAGAGAGAACACCCTTTTTTTTCCTCGGTAAGATCTACGTGTACAGACACCATAACAGCATGTAATGTAGTTGTCATGTGCAAGGTCGTTTTTACTAATACTTGTACAACATGTGTGTGACTGGTGAAAAAGAAATCATACTTCTACTTGCTAGATAGTTTGGAATGTTACTATATATGACATTTACTGTTCAACTAACAGCTTCACAGTGACCTGTCATCTCAGATCACTTGATTAATAGTAAGTAATTTTTGTTTCACTAATAGTTGACATTGTTATTAGAATGGTTCTCTATCGACCATATGGTTTTAACAACATTTTTAAGAAAATGAATTCAAATTTACTGTATGAAATTTTGAGGTGTTATTATTATTTTTATGATATTTTAATATAAATTAATAATCTTTAAGATAACTCTGTTTTAAATTACTTATCCTTTTATATTTCATTTAATACGTAATTTCATTATGAAATCAAATTATCGCTACTGTAGCGACTTATACTAAAACCAAACATGGTTAAGTATTTATTAAAATTACTTAAAAGTAAGTAAAGTGATTGCCTATTTTTTCAGGCGGAGCTTAACGTCCAACTACCAATTAGGTGTCGTGGACGGAGGCGACTAGCAAACATACTTTACTATAAATTTCTCATATTAACCATTAAATAAAATCCAAGGCCTATGATCGGGAATCGAACCCATTACCACAATACATATTAGCTTTGCAGGTCTCGCCTCTAACCGCTTGGCTACCGTGGCGCCTATTAAAATTACTTTAAAAAAGGATTAGCTCTGAGTTAGGAGAACCTGTACACAAATAACTAGTATGGGTTATATCCCAATATGGAATCCGCAGAATCACTCTACTGTCGGTTATAGATAGGCAGGTGGTATCCTGTGGATGAGTCAGATCTTCCACAGGTTTTCCAAAGACACTTTATGTACGCTCTTCCAGAACTATGCCTGTCCATCCTCCGTAAATTAATTCTTAAACAGAGACGTTCAGCTGATCAATTTTGATCGAAAGGACAAACCAAAATAGCTTGTCTAGTTTTACCTGCCTGCTGTATATCGGTTTTTAAGTTATACTGGCCATGCGCAACATTACATACGTAACATATTGGTCACAGTCTGCCCAATTTGTAGAAAACAAATATTTAGGATTCAATAACCATCAAAATATGAAGTCATATTCAGAAAATCTAAATGATTGCAGTACTACTTTTCATGAGAGGTGAGATAGAGAGAAAACTATCAAAAAGTTTGCGTGCAACAACTTAGCACCGCAATGCACTCGTCGTATACATTATGAACTGCATAATACTCGTACAATATTTAGTTCTACATGGGGAAACAAATTAATTGCTAGTCGGTTTGAAATATTGTTGTAAGACTGAGAAACCATTTACTTGATGTATACTGATGGTTACGTGTGTTGAGAACCAAAAGAAGCCTTATTGTTGGTAATACTTTAACAAGATGTATGGGTTGGTAGCCGACTGTCTCGGCCATATTGTCGTCCTCGCTGTCACTGTTTATCAATCACCTTTTTCTACACGTTCTGTAATTTTCTCAAATTGTAATAACTAGTTATTTATTTTGGAAATGCTGACCCTACTTTTACATTTGTATCGGAAGAAATATTGTTTACTTCAGTGAAGATGTTTATTTATTACTTATCTGCGAAGTACGTGGTGTGTAAGAATGTTTATTCTGCGACATTAAGGAATTAGTTCTAAAGTGTCAGATCCTGATAGTGCTACATCTCCCGAACTGCTAAGGAACCCTAAAAAGAGGTAAATTTTCGATTTCACAGTCACACGAATTACTGCTATTCCCCAGGTTCTAACTCTCTACTTCTACGAGTAATTCTGGACTTTTGAGTCGTATCTAATTATGACCAACGCTATACATTACATTGAAATACAATCTTACTGGGAAGCCCAAGAACTTGTGCCAATTGTTTGTGAGGAAATGATTAAAGAAAGAGTTATGTGATAGTAATTATGAAGATTGCAGCAAATTCTAAGAGCCATTTTGGAGAATTTCTCTTATTTTCCATTAAGATTGAAGAATCAATTGATCGGATTGAGGAATTTATCTTCATCCTTGAAATTGTATCAACACATTTAACCACCATTACCCAGAAAATGGTGCTTTAGAAGGTAGTCCCCACCCACTCCTCTCATCCAGAAGGGCTATAAATCGATTTTTTTTTTTCCAGAGAATTGCTTTAAATCAAATTTTAATCGAAAATCTTCTAGATGACCGTTATTTATTACGTTCAGTAAAAATGCAGAAATTGCAATTGCTTTACTAATTCCGAATTTTTCAAATTGATATTTGTCGAGCATTAAGATAATTATTGTTTCCGGATCACGATCACGGAACCTATATTACATTATCTCTGTTAACCAGTGATCAGAGCAAGTAGTTCCAAGCCAAGAGGTGCTATCGTGGAGACTGCCGTTGCAGACGATTCGACAACTGGTCGCCAGGACCTCGCTCTTACCGGAGCCCTCTTATTGTCAAAGGTCATGGTTTCCTGTCTGTCCTTTAGGCAAGCAGAACCGGTCAGCACTCCCTGTAACCCTTAACCCTTTCCAGCTCGACGATGCCATATGGCATCACTACTTTAAAATGTATTATTTCATGTTTAATATTGACCAAATGATTCAATTGGCATCATTTTAGTTTTCTTTCATGTCTCTTGAGCCAGCACAAGTCGTGATTTTTACATTTTTGTCTGCATTTGTTTTGCATTTTTTCTGTATAATAATTCGGAAGTTTCTTGGTGCTGATGTATTTACATCCTGAAACGTCTTTTTTTTAGCCTATGGATCAGAGATTGATGCTTAAATAAGCCATAGAATCCTTTTATTTAAGTAATTATTAAAATTTAACAGTAATTATTTCCCAGAACAAAAGTTGATTCAGTTTTGCGAGTATCAAATTCGTGTGCTTCCTCATATAAAGTAAAGTAATTGCCTATTTTTTCAGGCGAGCTTTGCGTCTATCAAATTAGGTGCCGTATACAGAGGCGACTATCAAACATACTTTACAATTAAAAATTCATATTAACTATTAGATAAAAGCCAAGGCTTAGACCGGGAATCGAACCCAGTACTGCAATACATCTTAGGTTTGCGGGCTTCGCTTCTAACCGCTCGGCTATCGTAGCGCCTCTCTAATAAAGTACTACCCTAATTTTGTACTTCCCAATCATTAGTTATTTGTAAAATGTACAGAATACTGTATTATATGTACACTAATTTCTATCATTTTTATTTTACTATTTTTACAAAAATGTACTATTTATGAACTTTCCGAGTATTACACATACTCACCTTCATTCAGTCAGCAAGTATAGCGCGTGATGGACACATGGTTAATTGAAGACAAATTTTCTACAATGGATAATTATCAACAATATTAACCCAACACAGTGGGTGGTCCTAACAATATTTTTAATCCATTAAAAATATTAATAATTTAAAGATTAAAAAAAAAAAAAATGACCTGTTAGGTTAAGCTAGTTTAAAATAACTAAATCTAAAGCAACAGAATTTTTATTGGCGTATCTTTGCTTTTTAAGAAGAGCCTCCCAGTTATCCTCTGACACCACAATCTGGCAAGTTGCCATTAACCCTGTAGTGGCCGTGTTTATTTCTCGAAGCGACGTCATTTAGCGCTGCGCGGGGTCCTTTACCCAGTCTGAACTACGTCATATGGAATCTAGTTGTTCTATTTCTAATTCATTGTACTTTCTCCAACTGTAGGTAAGAGATTACTGGCCATCATGCCAGATTTTCGTAAATTAATTTTGTACGTAAATACCCCATTTGGGGGATCGCTTGAGTCCAAAAAACTGTTTCTTTTTTTGAAAATGATAGTGTGCTTGAACATTGTTAGTTATGTTTATATATAATAATAGCAGGCACCACGGTAGCCGAGCGGTTAGAGGCGAGACCTGCAAAGCTAATATGTATTGTGGTACTGGGTTCGATTCGAATGTCTCCGTTTAAGGAATCAATTTACGGAGGATGGACAGGCGTAGTTCTGGAAGAGTGTACATAAAAGGACTTAGGAAAACCTTTGGAAGATCTAACTCATCCAGGATACCACCTGCCTATCTATAACCGACAGTAGAGTGATTCTGCGGAGTCCATATTGGGATAGAACCCATACTAGTTATTTGTGTACAGGTTCTCCTACCTCAGAGCTAATCCTTTTTTAAAGTAATTTAATAGGCGCCACGGTAGCCGAGCGGTTAGAGGCGAGATCTGCGAAGCTAATATGTATTGTGGTACTGGGTTCGATTCCTGGTCTTAAGCCTTGCAGTTTACTTAATGTTTAATAAAAGAAGTTTACAGTAAAGTATGTTTGCTAGTCGCCTCCGTCCACACACCTAATTGGTAGTTGGACGTTAAGCCCCGCCTGAAAAAAATAGGCGATTACTTTTATATACAGGGTGTTCATTTTAAGACGTCTCAAATTCATTTCATGCTTAAACGGTTGATCTGAGCAAAAAATGGTAGAGGCAAAATTTGTTGCCCGTCATCTCTAGTTTCAGAATATGTGACTTGATTTTAGATTCCTGCCCGCATAAGTGTAAGTGATCAATATCTTTCATGTAAAGGATCAAACTTATGCCTTAATTTACCAAATAATGCACTTTACTCAACTTGTGAAGCATGTACTGTGCCTTCAAAGGAGCCTTCTCCGGCTCGCAAGCCAGGTTAGCCAAGAGGTTATCAACTGCTCTCTTTATCTGAGGAGGCACCTTTGGAGGCACAGTACATGCTTCAC
The DNA here is from genome assembly GCF_049639745.1 of Rhodnius prolixus. NCBI lineage: Eukaryota > Metazoa > Arthropoda > Insecta > Hemiptera > Reduviidae > Rhodnius > Rhodnius prolixus. The sequence goes on from NW_027411592.1 coordinate 24,443,623, forward strand.
AAGTTGAGTAAAGTGCATTATTTGATAAATTAAGGAATAAGTTTGATCCTTTATATGAAAGATATTGTGCATTTAAATATGTGACAGGAGGTTTCCAATTTTTTTGGTAATTAAACGCAACTCTCCCAATATTACCAAATAATTATTAAACCTTCTGGTTTGTAACAGATGTAAAATTAATTTTTAGCCATTTTGTGTATGCTTGAGAACATCTAAAGCTCTTAACATTTGATTTTTCTTAGAAAAATCACTCGGAAAACTTCTTATTTCCCGATATTAAGAAAAATACTAGCTTTACGGCCTTTGCAATATTTTTAGTAGACAGGGGATGAAAAAATACATAAAAATGACCTATCGCGTGCTCTTCTTTCTCTTTGATAACAAGTTAAAAAAATTGAAATATGTTTAAAAATACCAGATTTTGAAATGGCCTAACACCTTTAATTTTGAAGATATCGAATTGCGGTTTCCGGTTTCTTTCATTACTTTTTATACTCTTTAAAACTGTGTATATGAAAATGGGGGGTCAACTGCGAACCCTCACTTTTGGTCGCGCGTCAACCGCGTATGCGGACAGGAATCTAAAATCAAGTCACATATTCTGAAACTAGAGGTGACGGGCAACAAATTTTTCCTCTACCATTTTTTGCTCAGATTAAACGTTTAAGCATGAAATGCATTTGAGCGGTCTTAAAATGAACACCCTGTATAATAATAGCAGAAATTCTAAAACTTACATTTCATTTAGTTAAGTTACACTTTTTTGGTTGCGTTTAGTCCAAGAGAAATTACGGACAGTGATCACAAATAAAATAAACCAGAAATACTAGTTTACTAAACTATTTTTTGTATACTTTTTTGAGACTTCCTCAAAATGTAGCCTACAATTTTTGAAGGAAAGTAATTAATTGCCTATATTTTCAAGAGAGACTTAATATCTAACTACCGATTAGGTATCTTACTTTATAAATAAAATTTCTTTATAACTAATAAAAAGTAAGTGCGGGGTTCGAACTGGGGGATCTCTCACTTTCAAAGCCACGCTTCATAACCAACACCCCGCTCCCATCTACCAACTTTGATACGGTTTTTCATTTTTGTTAATTTCTTTAAACTTTTTTCGAAAAGACTTCTCGGGTTTTCCCAAAACTTTTAACAAACATAGACGTAGTTCGTTCATGGACATTCTAAAAGAAATGGTACGTTTCTCTGCACAGTGCCAATCCAGACTGTACAAGGCCACACTATTTACACATTAAAGCCAGAACTACCATTTGCCGTCAGGATTTTTTTTTGCTATTGTATCTTTCAAACTGTTAGCTCATTGAATTTCATAAAACTTGGAAAGTTATTCTTCTAAAATCATTTATATAACTATACTAAAATATAAAAAAAAGGAACAAATTTAGAATAAAAGAACTTTTATGTTCTTCAGTTTACAAAAAAATTGAGAATTACAAAAAATTAGAAAAGACACCAGTAATGATTTATACATTTTTCAGTTCACATACAGGGTGTCCCAAGCTGTATGGATAACGACTTTTTCTCGGAAACTAAAATAGCTAGAAAAAAAAACTAAAAAATACGTGTTCCCTTAGTTTTTTGTTAGGAATCCAAATTACAAATCCAACACGCCCATCAAGTTTCCTTTCGAGATATCTCTTTACATGCCTGATGATGTTATATCAACACGGGAGGCGATTCAGTGGCCACCTCGTTCACCGGACTTGACACCTATGGACTATTTCCTTTGGGGATACCTGAAAAACAAGGTGTTTATTCATAACCTTTTTTCTTTCTTTCCTTATTTCTGCTTACCTAAAAGCATTTCTAAATCTAGGTGTATCAGAATCAAGGCGGGATTGCATCTGTAGATGAACTAAAGCAGAGAATAATAGATGCCTGTAACTCGGTTAAAGCCGATTCTATTTCTTTGGCAGTAAGGGACAATTGGCAAGAAAGAGCATGTCTATGCATCTCTAATGGTGGAGGCCAGTTCGAGCATGATCTGTAATATTAATGAGGAGTAAAATTTATAATAAAATAGTACTTTTCTTCTTATTCAATCAAAAAACTGTTATAATATCATTTTGAAATTTCTTATAAGAATCATGTTTTCATTCATAACTTGTAAAATATCGCTCACAGAAAAAAACCGTTCAAGTAAATTTTTCTTAAAAAAAAAAAATAGAGGAATCTATTTCTGAAATAAAAACCGCACCTCCCCATTTGAAAAAAATGAAGTTGGTGCCTGTATCTCGCTCCTGGAAGCACCGAAAAAAATTTACAAATTAAATTTGGATTTCTAACAAAAAACTAAGGGAACACGTATTTTTTAGTTTTTTTCTAGCTATCTTAGTTTCCGAGAAAAAGTCGTTATCCATATAGCTTGGGACACCCTGAATATTGCTTTAGATTTATTTCTTCATATGGAATCTATACAATAGCTTACCATCTCACAATGGCATTAGAGCTTCAATTTTTTTAAAAAGTAGAGGATAAAACCGAAGAATAAAAGTTGTGATGTTTAGTCGCAAAAGATTTGTTAATTTTGTTTGGCAACTGATCATTACTTTGGAAAAACGAAGTGAAGTACTTTGGGTTGGTTACTGCTAGATTCAAAGCTAACATTTGCTAAACATATTAACTCAGTCTGCGATAGATCTTTAGGAGAATATTTCAAGTGACAGGTTCAAAAATCGACAATCTGCACGATTACAATACTTTCTTGCGAAGAATGAGAGAAACTATAACCTAATTACTTCTTACATCAGTTATGACTATTAGTAGACTATTCAAGAGGCAAACAAGTAGTAGATTTAGTCGATGTCATGAATTCATTCGTCTTTTAATATTGAATTTGATTGTATCTCAATTAGTACCAATTGAAGATTAGTTAATGGCACAAACAACTCGTGAAATTAAAATAGACAAATCTTTTTCAGGAGCTTCTTAAAATCTTCTTAACTAGAAAATTCTCTACTAAATCACTTGTTGCTATTCTATATTTTATTTTATATATTTGTTTATTATATTTCAACTAAAAATACAAATAAATAAAAATAAAAGAGTTCAGGAAACTTAAGTGGCTTTTTAGCTTACTTTTGCGAAGTGAAGATACTGTCACGGCCATTCAAAATTTTAGAAATTAGCTTTTGAAACTGCAACTATTTGTTTTGAGATCGTCTACATCCGGAGTAATGTGCGGTACCATTAATATAGATCATATTAGTTATAATTCTTATGTTTTGAAAGAAACGTATAAGTTAGAAACGTTAGATTAGTAGCAAAAGGGTTAAGTGAGTTATCCCCTGTTCACTGAGCTGGATGTAGGGGGCACAGTTGGCAATCGGTTTAAATACCCGGCTTTATCTTCCGAAAGGTCGTGTAAGTTGGTTAGTACTTATTTCAGAAGATAAAACCTTGTAGTATTCAGCTTGTAAGTGAGCTCTACCCAAAGCGTACTTGCGAAGTTCACTTAAATAATACTATTCTGAATTACCAGTAAGATTAATGTATTCCTATTAAGTGAATTGGGTTTGAGCCATCCAAAAATTTAATACAAGAGTAAATTTAAAGAATTACGGCTGTTTGTAAGAAATATTGGAGGCTCACAAAATTTGGAAAGAGCTATTTAATCAGTAGACACAATAAAGAAAAAGATTCTAGTGCTTCTAGTTAAATGTATGATCTGAGAGATGGTCCATCTTCTGAAAGCAGTCTTGAGCTAGCTCCTTGTTCTAAAAAAAAACAGAGGCTCTAGTCTCCGGGTTTAATGAATGCTTTCAGAGATGGTATATTAAGGGAGTCAAGAGCTATTCATCATTTTCAAAAGACAAAGATTCTAGTGCTCCTAGCCTCTCAGAGATGAGAAATAAAATCTCTAGTGAACACGTACAACTTTCTCTTAGTACTGTCCTAAAGTTTCAGCACATAATTTTATTCCAACTCAGAATTCTAATCCATATTTAACAATATTACGCACTTACGTAAATCTGTATTTCACTATCAAGTGAAATGGGGGAAGTTGGTCTCTAGAAGTGCTATAATAGGAATTCTTATAAAAAGATTATTCAAATACAAGTCTGTGAGCTGAAAGAAACAGAGCCAGCAGCTGGTTTCGAAGCGGGAATATCTGTGTAGGAGTTTAGTAAGCTAACCACTGAACTAATCCCTTCGCTCATTTACGTTAATATTATCGTTCGTCAGAGGAGTGCAATCACCATAAGCCTCTCTAGACCCCAGTTACACCAAAGGAAAACAACATCCAACAATAAAGTGGTTTCTCCAATTAATGGATTTTGTTCGCTGTTACTTCTAAGTCCCGTACTGAGTCCGGATCGAGATATACTTATGTATAGTTTCTGTTTCTTGTTTTTTTTGTTATATTTTGTAATCAAAAACCAGCATAATTAGACAATTAGTCTAAAAACTTTTTCGGGACTCAGATAAATAAATATTTCCGATAAAAATCCTATTTCGAAAATTTGGCATGACGGCAGTTATTTCCTTGTAATTGCTGCGAGGTAACGTGAGATTAAGCAAATTTTGGTCATGGGGGTCACAAGGACAATAACGGAGTATAATGAAATGCCAACTAGGTTGAAATTGGCTTTTGGCTAAATTGAAAGTTATAAAAACAGGGTTATTTGGACGATGTCTCCAAACTTGAGAATCGGGAATTCGGTTTGGGATTGCTATAATTTGAAAGCAAGCTGCTAATTCACTTGACAAACATTGGGCTGACTCCATATGGTTGATAGATGATTCTCGGATCTACAGAATTTGAAAGTAGTTATCAATTCTCGGGCGTTAAAATTTGTAAGTGAGCTCTACCCAAAGCGTACTTGCGAAGTTCACTTAAATAATACTATTCTGAATTACCAGTAAGATTAATGTATTCCAAGTAAAATGTTTAGACTCAAACATTTTATCGCAAATAAAATATTTTGTAAGAATTGCGAAGTTTTTTGATGCTCCACACTTTATTAATTTTTAAATTAAAGCATCGCAATTTAACTGACCTTCCTTTTGGAGTATCAGATGGAACATATCAGCGTTTGAAATGTCATCGTTACATCTGTGTAACTAATAACTAAGACACAATTTCAGATCTATTTAATTGTTAATTTTTTCCCAAATATTTCCATTATTAGATTTGCATGTTTTGTTGATAAAAACAAGATAATGGGTCTTTGAACTTCTCGTACATGTTGCCATTGGGCCGAAAAGAGAAGAACCATCGCCATCCCTTTTATTTCTTGGCGGGAGATCGATATACCGACATGCGCCCTTGCCAGTTAGGGCCCAGTTTCACGGGGGCCTTGATCGTACAACTTGCTGCTGTCCTTCTGGCCCGTCTCCACACTGTTTGGTTTCGCCAAGTTGTGGTGGAGAGATGGCGCGTAATCGTGTGCTTTCTTTATCACTTCCACAAATGAATAATTTGCCATTTACTTGTGAATTCTGTTTGTTATCTTCTGTCACACAGAATTTGTAGATTGTTATTTCGCTGTATTAATATCTTCTTTTGTAAAACCAAAACTATCAAAATGGATTGTTGCCACTTCAAGGTACTTGTTTAGTAAACATTATGCGCATAATATAGTTTAAAAAAATTAAATAAAAAATTGTGAGGTTTCATTTGTTTAAATTAGGCTGATTCTTAACTTTAAAGAACTGCAATAATTCAGAATACTTCTTTATTTATTCAAAAAGTTCATTTTTATGCTTTAAGATCTCTTTGCCTCTTTTTCTGTTGTGGAAGGTCTGTCAGAACTCTTCAGTCCTCTAGGACCCTGTTTTTGAATGTTGATGCGTAACTGCGTCAATAGAAATTTATTTTGAGTTGCTAATCACTTTTGAAATATTGTTCACATACACATTTTTCTCCACATGATCCTTTTTTTAAAAAAAATAACCGAGTTGTGAGAAAGAACTATCTTGACATTCTTGTACAATGCATGTTTTCTGTTACCAAAACACTGGGTTCTGTTTATGTCGAGTTTGAGTCAGTCACGTGAGTGTTTATTTCAGATAGTCTGGAGCGTCATATTTTCGAAATTGTGGTTTTTAATGAAGGCTCTTTTGTTAATTATTTTTTTTACCAATTTTTATTTGTGATATCAGCCCCTAAACCAGGGGATTTATTGATACATTTATTAATTACACATTAGATGCAAAATTATGTAATATTACATTTGCTATCTCCTATCCTGCACCAATGGAGGATTTCTATTTTGAGTTTTCATTAGTAGTCTACATTTTGGTTTGGGAAATTCCTTGAGTATGTAAAAGGTTTATTTTTTTTTTCAAATTAGTCTGTATTTCGATCTTTTTATTAGCGTCTGTATTATTAACTTATACTCAAAAACAAAAAAACAAAAAAATATTAGCGTGTAACCAAGGTCTGTGACTTCTTTTATGGTACATTATTACCTATTTCGAATTGGTTGGCAATTGGCCAACTAACACACTGATCTCTATCCAGCATCTTCACTTTCCCTGAGTTTGTTTGTGGGTGCCAACCGTAACTAACCAACAACAAATTGCTGAAAATCAAGATTTGTTATTACGCTTATCTAACACCGGAGGATGCCGCATTAAAATTTTACTCAAAATCGTACAACCAAAAGTAGCTATTTACAAAAGCGTTTTTCGCCTTTTTGAGATTCTTGAAAATATCTCCTACGAGTTTTTTGTTTAACTTGGTGAACTAATTGTATATTTGGAGATCTATTCCTTTTTCTTTGAGAAATCTGATTCAGAATTAGATTCAGGGCACTTCCGGGACAGAGGGAGTTGGACTACCCTGTGAAGTACTATTTTTTGTGCACTGTACTAACTTGCCACTTATATAATAAGTTGTATAATAATCAAGTATAATAAATCAAGTTTGAAATTGAATTTTCGAATTTACAGATAATCTGCTACCGGAAGTGCCACTTATTGAATTGAATTTTCCAGTTTTTGGAAATTTTCTCGGAAATAAAGCCCGCAATTTTATACTATTTGTATATTTTTTAATAATTACGTATTTGACTATTGTCAACTATATTTTTTGTAGAAATTGTTCTTAAAATACCAAAAATTGTGAATTAAATTGCGGTAAGTGTAAGACGTAAGAGATTCACTCCAAATTTTTATTTTTATTTTTTATTAATGATTAAAGGCGCGTCAGCATCTGAGGTTATTGGCGCCCGGAGCTTTTTTCAGTGCACTGCCGGGCCTACGGACCACTGTATTCTCTCGTTACAGACTACACTGTCCATCACCGGACAGTGAGCTGTAAGAAGCTCCTAGGAAGAGAAAAATCCAAGGGCCAGCAGCTGGATTCGAACCCGGGATGCTGTAACCGCATAGCTAATTCCTAATCATATTTTTATTAGTTTAAATTCGAAATTTTTAGAAGGAAATCGAAATTAAGCGATATTTTCAATTTTCTATCACCTTTTGTAATTTATAAATTGAGTAATGGATGTTTTGAGAATGCCTTTGTTCTAAAAAAATGATTTCTCGCCAACAGCACAAATAAGAAATGGAAATTAACAAGTTCTGATTGGATAATTTGTACAGGTTCTTCCAGAATTCATAACAGTTTAGATAATGCAGTTAAACCGAAACTACCCTTTAAGTAAATAATAGATCACTGTTTGTGTTTGGTGATTTCGTAAGAATGTAATTGCTTTAAAGGGTTCTAACTGAATTTCAATAATTTCCTGCGATAAATTATCCTCTTGAATAATGGCTTTATATATAAATATACACTATAACACTATATAATAGTACGACCTCAGCTATTCATCACTAATAAAAATACCAAAATATAATAGGCATATTTTTTTATTATTATTATTTTTTTTTTTGATACATTGTCGTCTCACGATTTTGTCAAGCTGACAAATCTATTGATATCGAAGCTATTTCAACGATCTTATTTGTATTTTTAGCTATTTTCTCGCCGCAACAGGAAGTACAGTGACTCCCATTAATATTGGGACACCTATTACAAAATGATTTAAAAGGAAAATGAAAACAACAGACAAAAGTTTGGAATTTTTTTTTTTTTAAATTACATTAGCAACATCTGTAGAAATTATATATACCTAAGTATAAATCGATGAAATTCCAAACTGTTAGGTAGCACTTTTTGAAAAAGTGTAAACTAAGGCTCTCAAAAATATTAGGACACCAGAAGTGCTAGTGTTTAAATGTTCAATATTTAAAATCTCCTACTATTTAATATTTGGTTGGTAATAATTTAATAATTGCTTTTTGACTTACAATAGCCCTCAAACGATCAGGCATAGGTGAAACAAGTTTTTGGTTAATTCAGGTGGTGTTTTTTTCCTATTCTTCCTGGAAACATAGTTTTAATTCATTTTTGTTAGATATGATTCGTTTTTCTTAAAGCACTGGCTAAATATTGCCATAAATGTTCAATGGGATTAAGATCTGGTGACTGCGGAGAGGTTTGGAATACTTTTGGGCAATTGTATAACAGTCACTGGCGTATCACCCAAGCCGTAGGTTTGGGGTCGTTATCTTGGTAGAATTTAGAAGACCCTAAAATACCAAATGTTTGGGCACTTTTTTCAAATTATATTTTAATATATTACTATAAACCATTTTGTGCATCATTCCATCAATAAACACTAATTCTCCAAATCCTGATGCGGACATCCAGCCCCAAACCAGAACTGACCCACCTCCACCCGGAGGTGCAGCTTTAAAACCCTTTAAAGTTGGGTGTAAATTCTTCTTTTCGAGTTCAGCATTCGCTTTCCTCCAGACCATAACCCTTCCATCTGACTGGAAAACATTAAATTTTGATTCATTCCAAAAGTCACTATTTACATTGGAATATTTTTCGGCAAATTTCACTCTCTTAACACTATTTATCTTACTGACAAAAGGATTCTTCCAGGCTACTCTACCAGAGCAGTTGAGGACGGCCTTTTTGTGGGGTTGAAACAATTCTTTTTTCTTTTTGGTAACGCTGAATGATATTCTACACAGTAGATGTTTTAGGTCCGATCAGTTTTTCTGTCTCTCTAACACTTTTTATTGTCTTTGTGCAAAGAAATTACAATTTTTCTTTGTTCAATCGTTGTATTTGTATTTTTGCGCGACATGTTATACCTGGCTTGATTTATATAAGCTAATATAATTATTAATTTCATATTGAATATATGCTTAAGGTATATATTTACAAATTGTATAGATATTCGAGCAAAACCTTGGACAAACTATAAATTATAATAGCGTCCCAATATTTATGAGAGGTAGAATTTGCTCTTATTATTATATATATTTTTTTTAATCTACCAAAACATTTTTATGTACTTATTTAAATAGTTTTTATTTAATTAATAGTAATTATAAAATGAAATGAATTTATAAAAATTTGAATAAATGGGTGCCACTTTTAATTTTCGTCAATTTTGAACTTCTATATGTACTGTCCCAATATTAATGGGAGTCACTGTATATTGTGATCGGGTGTGTGTTTTCTAGATAAAGTATTTTGCGATGGCGCCAAACTTCACAGCCGCCCTTTGCAACTTTACAAAATGGATTTTTATTTTTTAAATTTAAATTGTACCATAAAATGGCTTCAATGATTTTCTCACACATTTTATCTTTTGTATAAAACATTCTTATTAGGAATTTTATTAAGAGCACTTTTGAAAAAGTGGGATTGATTAGGCTTTACTCTAAAGTATTAATTTAGCATAATGTACTTTCCAGTTTCTTATTTGTTATATAAATAAGGGATAAATATGTTAAATTTCCAAGGAAAATCTTTATGTCTTTTTTAGTCCGGTCAGGGAGAAGACAAATTAATCAAATCTACTCTAAGAACTAGAATGAAAATTCAGAAAATATGTAGAACAAACCAATGTTGACTGCAATCAGTTTTACAAAAATTAAGGACTATACCAACACTCATACAGCACTAAACTAAAAAAAGAACACCACAACGCTTTCCTTACGTGGCAAGGAAAATCATCGCACTTTCGATTTCCCAAAACACAAAAATTCTAAAATAAAAAAAATAAACACACAAAAAAGAAAGTGCTACAAATGATTTACATAACAAAGACAGAAAACAGTTTAAATTTCAAAACAGTTACTAACAATCTAAACAACATATATACGCCAACTTACTCTACAAAATACTTAAAAATATCCTTTGACAGTTGGCAACACTGTACTCTTCACAACCAAACATGTTATAAAACCGATCACACTCTGTAAGTAGACAAGACTGAAGATCCACCATCTTAACAATAACCATGTAAAAATATATAGACAATAAGGTAAATCATTTTTGTAAACTATATTACCTTACACCAATTCATTTGAATACAATTATTTTAACTACATTATAAAATATGTACCACAGCCCTGAAGATGACCTAGTCTCTAGATCGAAAGCTTGGCATTATTCTTTTCTTCCCATTGGATTAATGAATCAATCACCATAAACAATGAACTAACATACCATTTGCAATGTTGAACGAATCTTAATTACCTTCGAATCAATGTGGTAAAGACCCTTTAGAATGGAAATGTTCCTTTATTTTAGATTAATATTTTACCAATAAGGACTCGGTTAATGGTTAGCTTTCCCTGGAAACATTATCTACCACACTGGTATATCCTTTAAATAGAACTAAGTAGGAGATTCTGACGTGGCCGTCTTAAGTTAGACCAGAGGTAAGGGTTCAATAGTCAATTATGTAAATGGAGGCGGCTCTGATTTGGAATTCTGCACGGCATGGTATTCACGCTTACCGTTGCAAATCTTTTACAAGTGGAAAGTTTTCTTAATTTTATTTCTTTACAATGGTAGACCTTTTAAGTGGACGCACTTTAAGTTCATTTAAAACAAGAAAATTTATTTTACTCTGATTGCGTCAGTTCGTTTCCTGTACTTACCTAATAATGGTAGTTAATTTTACTGTTAATAAGAAAAGAAATCTTAGATTCTTCTAGCAGTGATTGTTGGAAAGAAACCAAACCAAGTTATTGGGAAACTACCATTACTATTTCTTAAGGGGTTTGCTGCCACTAAAATATTCTAAAAATTTCTACTGGTGCCATGCTTATTTTTCGTTAGATTTTTGTTATTTATTTACTGTTTTTCAACAATAAATTCAAAACAAATATTTTTTTCAGAATTATGACCGCCCTTTGATTTGGTGGCATTAGTATGCCTACATTGCCACCGCGGTCATATTAGCGGTCATCATAAACATGCGCAAATTTGTCGCTGAGTGTTTTCACTTGCTTTAACTACTTGTGTTTACTTTTCTCAGTTCTTATTCAATAACGTTACTAAGAATATTTTTTGAAATTAGTGCGCGTTCAAAAAGAATTTTGCAATTAGCACTGCAAAAACTAAATGAAGAAAACTCTTTAATGGATTTGAATTCAGATTTGGATTATTCTTCTTTGGCTTCGGATGCTGACCTGGTTTATTTACAATTTAGTGATGAAGAATTGTTGTCTAGTGGAGAAGAATCTGAATATGGTAGTGAGGGCGCAGAACCGCAGAAGAGAAAAGCAAAGAAATCGTATAAAGAGAATAGTTTGAAAAATCCGAATGCGACAAAACCAAAGAAGCTGATAATTTACCAGGCTGTTCACATTGGATACTTACCATTGGTGAGTCTGTCTCCTAAGGCGGTAGGCGAACAAAATGAATTAAATGAGGAACTGTACGATAGGCCCGCTCTACAGTCTGCAGAAGGCGAGAAAAGCGAAGAAGGGAATATAATCTGCAGCTGCAGGTTTATCAGAAAACTGATATTTATTCTTAATAAAACAATATATTCCACAGAAAACGCACAAATATGGAGTGGAATTATTTAAATTGTGATACGATAATGGTTACACCTGGAATATAAAAATTTATGCGGGAAAGGTAAAAGATGTAGGAAATGGATCAGTTGCAACAAATATTGTAGTGAATTTGTCCCAAAATTGATTGGATTCTGGGCGAACAATCATTGCAGACAATTATTATACAAGTCTTGAGCTAGCAAATGTATTACTCGACAGGAAAGCACATTACATAGAGTCACTGAGACCTAATCGCCGAGGAAATCCTAAAGAGGTGATTCATAAAAAACTGAGAAAAGGAGAAATATTTGGGTTGGAAAATGAACGAGGGATATGTGTGATGAAATGGCGGGACAAAAGAGATGTTTTGGTTCTATCAACTAAACATACGACTGGGACAGTAGACGTAGGAACACGCACAGGCCGTGTAAAAAAAACCTAAAGCTGTGATTGCATACAACGAAACCAAATCTGCCATTGATTTATCCGATCAGATGTCATCCTACAGTACCTTCCTTTGAGGAAATCTATTAAATGGTGCAGAAATCTTGCAATAGAGTTCTTACTGGGAACTGCGGTAGTAAATGCTCATATAAAACTTGCAATAGAGTGCAATAAAGTAATATTCCTTTTGTACAGACCCTGAAGAAGGTAATAAAATTACCGAAACGTTGGTATAAAGCAACAAAAAATTTTATTTATGTAAGAGCGCACCTCAATATTCCCCAAAATAACAAAATTATTGCATGGTCTGTATGTGTGTAATGAGTCGTAAAACAGTTTGTAAAAATCGATTCAAGGAAATTGAATTTAAACCTATCGAAAACGCAGACAAAAATCTTCCCTCCAAATAGATTGCGAAATGAAGACCTATAAACAGCAGAGAAATCTTTTAAAAACCGAAAGATCATGGAGTGTGTTAGCTCGACAAAACTCTGGACGTCAACACATGAAAACAAAACTGTGCCAATAATAACCCAACTGAGACAGTTACAGCTACTTAGTAACATAAAAACATTAACAATAACGTACAAGTCACTACTAAAACCTATTCTGACATGACCCTGTCAAATTTGGACGTAAATATGCTAGTGAATGACTGACCAAACTACTGAAGTCAATACGTACATAAAGCAACTCACTGATGAACGACTCTTCGTCCAACAGAAACACACGAATTCATACAATGGACTTCATATAGTTTAAATTAAAACTGTCTTAATATACTTGTATTTTTACGACTTTAAACTTGATAGAAACTGATATAATTCAATAACTTAGTTAGCAGTTTCTTGATTGTTACCAGTTAGTAGTTACTTCTTGCAAAGTTTAAGCGATTAGTTACTTATTTATGACTTTAACATTGATTAATAGCAATCAATCCCCAAAAACAATTTAGAGTTTATAAAACATTTTTTTCTGTAACTCAACCAATCCGCATAGCCACGCTCTGCAATATACACTGCTCCACAAAAAAAGTGGAGCACTTTAAAAATGCGTTATTTTTTTTTTCTCTGTAACTTTTTTGTTCTACATTTTATTTTAGTTAGCAAATATAAGAAGTATAAAGTTACGGGAAGGCTAAAATAAAAAATGATCTAAAAGAAATGAAAACCTTTAATTTAACAAAAAAGTACTTCTCAGCAAAAAATGAGTTTGAAAAAAAAATGTATTTCTCCCGATTAAAAATAGAGAAAAAGAATTTTAGTAACGTGTATTGCTCGTATTGCTGCATCCAATCTCCTCGGCATACTCCTTATTAAATTTCTCACGAAATCTTGTGTTAATTCCTCCCATATCTCCACCAGAGCACCTCGCAACTCTTCTAAGCTCCTGGGAGGATTATTTCTCCATCTTAATCGCCTACCCAACTCACCCCAAAAATGTTCAATTGGATTTAAATCCGGGCTGCGTGCTGGCCACCTCAAAACACGAATACTAGTATCCTGTAGATATTGAACAACACAGGCGGCAGTGTGTGGTCGGGCATTATCTTGCATAAAAATAAAATTCTCCCCAATAAATGGTGCATAGGGTATCACATATTGCTGCAAAATTTCCCTCACATACAAATCTGCATTCAAGATTGCCCTGTTGAACACGTGGAGCTCAGTCTTAGCCTCCATAGAAATCCCAGCCCACACCAGCACTGAACCACCTCAGAATGGTAGTCTACCAGAAATATTGCACGGAGCGTAGCGCTTCCCAGGCCTTCGGTAAACTCGTCGCCTCCCATCAGATGCATAGAGAGCAAAACGGGACTCGTCTAAAGAGAGAACGTTTCTCCAATCGTTCTCAGACCAGTTGCGGTGTTCTTTAGCGAACTCTAGACGGGCTCTCCGATGGTCTACGGTGAGCAATGGTCCTGTGGCTTGCTTCCTAGAGCGTGAATTCATTTCAGCAACCTTCTTCGTACGGTTTCGGCACTGAGTGAAACTCCACGAACAGTAAGCAGTGTTTGAGCTGTTTCAGAAGCAGTTGATGTACGATTTCTTAGAGTGTAAATTCTAATAAATCGGTCATCTAGTGCTTCTGTGGCTCTTGGTCGACCCGAACCTTGTCTACGAGTGCAGAGGCCTGTCTCCCGGTAACGATGGATGGCTCTACGGACGGTGGTCTCAGGCAACCCTAACGTTCGTGGTGCGTACCGCTGACTCCGTCCATCCTCAACTAATGCAATAATACGGGCCACTTGCTCTGCTGTAATTGAGAGTTTGCAATGCTTTCAGCTTGAAAAAAGTCTAAACGCAACTGTAGAGGTCAATAAATTTATTTACTGTTGAGGTAAAGTTCACGTGGTTGTTTACACAAAAAGACCGAAGGGGATTAAACGAGGAATTGCTTCTCTATTTTCAAGAAACTTTGGACCTAGTTTCGATTAATTGTTCCCTGACATTTTATGAAAACAATTAAAACTAATAATCTTTCCCCAAAATGTGACAAAACAAAAAATAAACGCTTTTTTCAAAGTACGCCACTTTTTTTGTGGAGCAGTTTATTTGTCGAAACGTTGGTAAAAAGAGGAGTTGTTCTTTTTATTTTGACCGATTCCTCAATAATTTGAATCCTTAATTTAATATTTTTACAGTCACTAAAAGCTAATAAATTCAGATTTTTAAATTTGTTAATCCATTCCTTAATCTTTTCTTTTTAATCGACTAAAAAATTAGCGTTTTTGTTACCCTAAATTGTTTGTTAAGCCTTTTTAAGTCTTTTTTTGATTGACTAACCGTTCAATATTAGCATTCTTTGTTCTCTAAATAGATTTTCGGAATAGATTTTTAATCTTTCTTCAATGTTTTCGTTAATCTTATCTTTTTAATAGATTATAAGTTAAAAATTAGAATTGTTGGTTTCCCCAAATTGTTTCTTGTAATAGATTTCTAATCCTTTATGATGTAGTTTTTAATTTATTTTTTTTAATCCACTAAAAGTTCAACTGATTTTTAGAATTGATTTTTATTTATTTAATTTTTTTAAGCATTATTTGTTATTTTCTTCTTATTCGATTAAAAGTTCCAAATTAGTAGTTAGTATTCGTTTCCCCATATTGTTTCTTGTAATAGATTTCTAATCCTTTTTAATAAAGTATTCTTTATTTTCTTAATATTTTCTTTTTAATCGACTATAAGTCCTAAATTAGCATTCTTCGTTTCCCTAAATTGTTTCTGGGATTGATTCCTAAACTTTTTTAGTGTATTAAAGTCATAAGTAATTAATCGAGAAATCGTATCAAGTGCATCACCTTAAAATTTGTTAATGACATTGGGCATTAAGTAGATTTAGGCCTGTCCATAGGGTATAAATTGAGGAGTATAGGTTTTATAGCTCCCTGGTTGCTGGATTAAAATGTTTGTGTTAATTTCAGCTATTATTTGGTTGTGAATATTTGAATTTAAGGTTAACTCGTAAGTTTTGAATCTAGCTACAATGTAAAAAAAAATGTTATCAGAACAAATAATGGTCTTTAGGTGAAAAGATTTGCAAAAAAAAATAAATAAATACAAAATAAGACTGAATTTGGCAATAAAAATGTTTGATTGTGAGCATTAATTTGGCACCAATCGCTGAACAACTTTGAATCTAAATAGAACATTAAATATGATTTAAGGTAATTGGCTATCTAGTTGGTATTGAAATCTAGATACAGGGAGGTAACTTGGTATAGAGATTACGCATTACAATAACTGCAGTTAGCCAACACACTGGGCTAGTTGTTGCCGTCCTTCTTAGGAATGCAGTTTACTCACCTTGCACAGCACCCAGCTACGAACATTAACACCTTATACACCATCACATTATATAACTTACTTGACTATTGTCCTATTTTTTTATTTTCTGTTCTTTATACTCGATTACTTTTAATAAAAATGTAAAGTTCTTAATGGGACGATCGTAAATTTCGGAAAGTATTCGAAAACTGAAATTTCAGAGCATCATTTCTAGCGAAATTTAAATGTCAAACTTTTGGAAATGAAAATTTTCATTTTTCAGTAAAAAAAAAAAAAATTGTATTGCTACAATCATCTCGCGGTTTTTTCTTTTAATTTTCATCAACTGTAAAAGTTATCCTGATGAGACTTTTTTGCGAAAGAAATCATTGGCATCAAATATTTCTCGCTCTGATTTGATCAACTCAGAGATTTTTTAGCGATTGAACTGATTTATTGCAAAGTTGTTAAAGACATGCAAAGACCATGTTGACGACAAAGATTTAAAGTCCTGGCAGACTCAGATATTTCTTACGCCAACACTACAAGTGACTGTTTGCAACTTACCTTTAGGGTACTGTGAGCCTCATTTGTTATCAAGTATCAATATCAACATGGTAGAAGAAAAAAAAGTTTCGATTCCGGCCGCTTGACAGGAATCGGTGACGTATCTAGTCCAGCTATTTCCGGTTTATACCTTGTCCAACTTATAAGAGTTCAATCCACAAAAATTACTATTAAAAAAAAGAGCAATAAACTTCATTAATTAGATAGATATGCACTCTGCTCTTAACCAGTAGGGCGCGGAATTTAATTTTTAAAAACCCACAGTGAGCGGAATTAAAATCAGATAATGACGTGTATACACGTCGAACGCAGGGCAAAACAGCCAAAAGTTTACAACGTCGTAATTGTCACTGCAAGCACTTTTTCTGCAATCTCTGAGATTACAGAGCATTCTGTGCGCATTCAAAATCTTGCACCACTTCACGTATTCATTGCCTAGTTAACTAGAGACGGAAGAGCTTTTACAAGGAAGAAAAGAGCTTTGAATTCTGTGCAAAATGAAATCAAACTCGTACTGAGGTCTGAATCTCTCTCTAAGTTAAAAACGGCATTGCACAAGGGTTGCTTTTATTTGTGTCTGTAATTCCCAATCTCCAATGGGGAGACCAAACATGTACCAACCACTTATCATTTAGCTAACTCCCTCCACCCACACCCTATAAAATACTTGGTAGTTCTATTGGTAAGGTAAAGGAAACATCCCACCAAATAATATTCTTATTTTATTTTATTAAAATTTCAAGTTTTTATAGTTAATGGCAATTTTATATTTTTCACGACGAGTATAAGCGTCGAACGCACCGAAATAGAGATTTGGTTTGACGTGTATACACGTCAAACACGCTTAACTGGTTAAGAGAAACTGTGCAAGCGAGAGAAATTTTCAGAAGTGAGTTTTGAAGCCTCCCTGCATCAAGATGCAAATATTCTAATAGATGCCTCATTAAATTGATGGTTTTTTGCGTTATTGAATTGACATTCCGATTGATCATTCATGCGAATTTTAACTTGGAAAAAATTATTTTAGTCGTAGTACAATGTAAAGTATTTTTCTCTTTATGTGACTTAAGCATTTTACTTTACAAGCCTCCCACAATGCAGTTGGAATAGAAGTTTCCATATTTACAGAGAAACCAAACCAAAAGTATTTTTGAAAATTATTAAATGAGAAAAACACGCTATACCCGGATTGATAATAAATAACTCTAAACTATAGCTTATTAGGTCAAACACCTTTTTGACGTGGTAGGCAATGTTCTTGTAAGAGAACTATTTAGACCTAGTTTCGCTTATATGTCCTGCAGCAAAGGTTATAGTAGTTTACTAGACGTCCAAGGACATCGCAGTATACTGGTATGTTTAATTTCTGCTAATATGTTGTAAGCTGGTTTTTTATAATACATGATAATTTCACTCACAAACCCTAACAGCCAATCAATTTGCACCATGTATTCATAATATCTCTTGAGACATGTATCTCCATTAATAAGATAATACTAATGTTTGGTTGTTCCTTAAGTATCAGCTGTAATTATTCCATGAGTTTGTCAGTTGTTATCCTTTTTGTGAACTTCGGAACTCTGGTTAATGAATTAATTATACTATCCAGGGTTATATTTTCATACTGTAAAAGTTGCGACATGAATTCTGTCAAGAATTCCTTCCAGAATATAAAAAGCCTTCATGCATCTCACACTGTTAATCCGTGGAGAATACATCCTGTTTTGAACATAAATACTGAACAACTAAAATGTTGTAGATATGATTATTCATCTTTGGTCGGAAACAGTCTAATAAACAGCAATCTACATGGTGTTCAGCATAAGACTACCGTAACTTCGAGAGGCGATTCTGGGCATCATTTGCAACAAAATATAAACTATGGCTCGATTCGGCTCCGTTTTATAGATATTTTTAATTTTATGTTTTTTCAAGGTACTACTACTTTTTAGCAAACAGTTGTCTATATTTCTGAAACTACTAAAGCTAAAGTGATTTCAATAAGCTCATTAGAAAGAAGGTTAAATTTCCTTTTAAATAAGCTAATTTGTATTCCAAAATAATAATATTAAGTATTTTACTTTGTGGCCCAAACATAAGAAATAGCTAGTTTCTAATTTTTTCCAAAAACTCCGACTTCATTTTTCTCAAAAACATTTTATATGAAAAAAACCGTGCACTATTCAGGAAAAACATCTACATACAATCACCTTTCGAAAGGTACTCAAATGCATACGGGTTATTTTAAAAATTGATGCAGAAATCTGTGATTAATTGCAAAATATAGGGGTCAAAACGTAAAATTAAAAATATCTATAAAACAGAGCCGAATCGAGCCATAGTTTATATAGAATTTTTTGTTGCAAATGATGCCCAGAATCGCCTTCCGAAGTTACGGTAGTCTTAGGCTGGAAACATAGTGGAGCGGCGAGCAAAGCGGCGATGATAGCGAAGAGCGAAGCGGCAAAAACAAAAACTAGAAATAGATAGAGTTGCTCTATCTTCGCTTTGCTCGCCACTATGCGCGGTCCCATATGTTAACTTGTGTTTGATTTCGCCGCTTCGCTCTTCGCTATCATCGCCGCTCCACTATGTTTCCAGCCTTATGCTGAACACCCTGTATAATCAGCAACGTTACTTTGATGTAATTGATACAAATATTATCTAATTTGTAAAAATAAAGAACAAAAATTTGTGCTAATATTTCAATTTATTTATTTAATAAGTTTAAAAGCTTTAAAAAATTTATAGAATACAGAATAGAAATGCCTTAATTACGAAATATAAAGCTGAGCAAATTGTGTCTCTTCCATACCTTACCCTAATTAAGAGAACATTGTCAGATATTTGGTACATGATTACCAAGAGTTCTGTTTCATCGCTGTTTCTGTAGCTTAATTACCGAGGCAGTGCTCCATTTCCACAGCTTCCTTAATACGATCGCACCAAATTAAACATTAAATAACACATTTAGCTTGTTTATATACTAGTCAGCTCCTTAATCAGCCATATTACCTATGAGTGAAGAGATTAACAAGGGCATAAACGAGGAGATCCCCAGGTTCGAGTCCAACTCGTTGCTCTTAAATTCTCTCTTTCTTGTAGCTCCTCTTTTTTTAGCTCCCAGTCCCTAACGGGAGAAGACTGTGTCAAGTGGCTGGCTGGCTGGCAGTGCATTGAGATGATCCGGTGCCAATTATCTCCCACAAATAAAAATTTTTGGCGCGAACACCCACATTACTTTCTCTTACATCTGTTCTCAGAGTTCCAACTCATACTTTTTTTTTTTTAAACAAAAATCTGAACATTTAGGACACACTTAATTCTTATCACTGTAGAAGAAATCTACCAATACCCTCACTCAAAATTACCGTTAATCAAATTAGCGAGTAAAAGTGTTTCGAGTAAAAGTTTTCGAATTATGTGTTTTGCAATCACTGCACAAAGTTTGAATAAAAATCGTAAGAGCCATTTGCGAGTAAATCTCCAAAATAAGGGAAAAATCTTATTCGACAAAGTTGCATTTCCGATCAGATTTATAAACTCATTCCTAAATTTGTTTTTATTATTTGTCACGATACTTAGGACTGTACATTGACAAGAGACTCACGTGGAACCCACATATTCGACTGAAACGACAAGACGTGAACAGACTCCGCGTACTAGACTACCTGACCGCAGATCCAAACTCGACTTGAATCACAAACTGACAATTTACAAGACTCTTTTAAGACCCATATGGACATACGGAGCAGAAGTGTGGGGCTCAACCAAATCCTCGTAACTCCAAACGCCTGCAGACACTACTGTGTAAAATCCTACGGAAAACCCTGAATGCTCCATACTACATTTCTAACCTTACCATACACACTGACCTTCACATCCCTTTTGTCACCGATCTAATAAAGTCTCGCTACCGCAACTTTCACAACCTCTTAGCTCTCCATCCTAATCCTCTTATACCATAACTCTCCTCTCCTCACCTTCCAGACAATCCTCCTCGTCGCTTGAAGCGGAAGTGGCCTAGGGACCTACTGATATGAGTGTAATATCCACTGAGAAAGAGTTCCATCAATGAGTGGTTACTCTTACATGACATTCATGAGAACTTTACCAGTTTCATCAAAATTTACTTGATGCAACATTTGTTGCAGTTGTAAATGTACTAATAAAGTGAAGAAAAAAATAAATTATTTGACAAGTGGCCAGGCTGTGCATTAAACAGTAATGGCATCTTCTCATGGACGACACGTCTTTAAAAAAATGTTTTTGAAGCGTAGCTATGTTCGAATCAGTTGTAAACTTCGAATCCCACTCAAGCTACTTATTATTCGTTGAAAAAAAAGAAAAAAAAAAGTGAAAACTATTTAATCTATTGTGACATTCTCTCAATTTTGGTTTTTGAATTACGGTGGATACTACTCACACACACAGACCAATTCATAAAAAACCACTTTTTTCTGCAACCAAGTAGGGAAGTTCTCATTACTCAATTAAAATCAGCTGTGTAATGCCCAACTTCCCACACTAGTGGGGGGAAATTCCCATTAGTGTCACTTTCCGCACCAGTGTGTGGAAAAACTTTATTGTGCTTCCTTGATATAAGAAGTTTTGTTATTAACATAAATATTTTCTGTAAAACTTTAATAAGCTTATTTAACGTAACTAAATAATTAAAAAACAAATATTAAAAAATAAAATAAAAATTGAAAGGAATATAGAAATAAAAATAATACTTTAATAAATAATTAGATATTTTTAATTATAACAGTTAAAAAGGTTATAGTGTTACCTTATAGAAATTTAAAATGGATTCTAGTGATTCCTGTTTAGAAAACACTCCTCCATCAATAAAAGAAACTGCAGAAAATGTAATAAGTAATGTAAATACGTAAGTAATGTAAATAATTGTAATATAACAATAAATGTTTATAATAAATAAATTACTTTTTGTAGACTGTAAAAATGAAATTTTTAATTTTTTTAATTAATAAATGGTTGCAGAAAAAATATAATATTTAACTCTAGTGTAAAGTATTTTCCTCACACTCGGCAATTTGCACTTGCACTCGCCTCGCTTCGCTCGCTCGTGCGTGCAAACCCTGCCTCGCGTGAGGAAAAGTACTACTTTCCACACTTGTTAAATAAATAACTATTCCGGCCTGGAAGGACCGATATTTTCACAGAGAACTCAAAATCGAAAATCAGTAAGATTACAGTATTTTCTCTTGGTTAAGTAAGAGAAACTACAAAGAGAAAACGAGTTTTCAATTTCCAAGATTCTAACTTTAAACATTTTCATTAACTCAGAATTTTTTAATTATCCAAATAAAAGTGTGGAGCAATTTGGAGCAGTTATTTTCTGTTAATTAATTTTCTAGTAAATTGGAAAATCCTTAAAATGATACTTGAGTTGTAGAATTTTCTCCAACTGGGAATTCTATGAGGAATATTGGAA
Organism: Rhodnius prolixus; assembly: GCF_049639745.1. Lineage (NCBI taxonomy): Eukaryota > Metazoa > Arthropoda > Insecta > Hemiptera > Reduviidae > Rhodnius > Rhodnius prolixus. The sequence continues at coordinate 24,465,709 of NW_027411592.1, forward strand.
GTCCTCCTGCAAAACACCAGACCATACTCCAGTTATATTGGAATTGGTACCTTAAAATCAGTCCTACCAACCTCCTCTTCCCAAATTGCTCTTAATGTTTAATTTGAATTTTTTGCACATCTCAAGCTGATATCACCAAGAAAAAGGGTTAGCAAGCAATAAATAAGCGGAATTGTGCTTAAATAAATGTCTTTTTAAACCACATTATTAATAAATTAATTTTAGGATTTAAGGCAACGCTCTGAACTCATACAAAAAACTTATCACTGCTGGAAATCAAGTAGTGGAGGAGCCACTTTAAATTCTGTGGTTTTTGACGATTTTTGTAATTTTAAAAAAGTAACCATTGTTTTTTTTTAAAAGAAATTTGGAGGGAGGGAATCTCTTGTTGCATTCCGATCAATATTAAAACCAATTAATTAAAGAAAATTACGAATAAAATGCTATAAATAATTCATTTCGTTCATAACTATGCCAGTGGAGTCTTGTTTATCCGCGTCAGAAATCTTTCCTACTTACATAGCTGACTTTATAGTTCAGCTAATTTAATCTTAGTAACGTAATCAATGAAGAAATGATTCCATCTCCTTGGAAATTGTCTTGTAATAATTAGCACGAAGATGATACAATTTTATAGAACATTAAAGAAACAGAAAACGCCGAGATGACTTCCGAAACAGCTGTTAAGTCACGTGACCATGTCAACAATACACACTATGGTGGGGTGCTAGTTAAATGTGTAATGGTGGGGATGTGAATTGTTAGATCAGCACTACTGCTCTAGTTTGAGGTTGTAACAGAAAACACCGGTTAATGTTGTTTATGCTTGGTGTATTTTATTATTTGATATTTTACATAATTTTTTATGAACAATCTTTAATGCAGCAAGTGTTGCACTAGAAATAATTGCTTCTCCTTAAGTGTTTTGATTATTGTATCTTAAAGGTTATGTAGTTGAGAAGGTTATAATGAATCTCTCAGCAGCTTAAACTTACAAGGATTTGAATCATTATTGGAAGGTATGTGTTTAATGTTCACTGGCTTGATTTTCTTCAATTAAAGTTACAGTTATAGATGGACATAAGGAAGTTAGTTCCTTAAGAATGAAATTTGCTTTTAAATGGTGACATGAAAGGCGGTTGTCTGTGAATTTAATACTTGATCGCACTATCCGGCACAGTTACCGTTTTCGCACCGATACTTCGGCTCACATTTCCACGGATTTATATTTTCAAAACCTGCACACATTTCCTAATTGTATTAGAAAAGTTTTTTTGTAACCATTTTTGAAAATTTTGGGTGTTTGTATCAGATTTTGTTTTTCTTATCCGATTGTTATTGTATTTTATATTTAATTATCTGTTATTATCTTTCGGGTTATTAGTTTAATGTGTTATTTAGAAAAATTAGCATTTGGGATTGTTTTTTTTATATAAAAGCAATATTCCAGTTATATTAACGAGTGATTTTTAAAGTTTGTTCATCCTAGAATCATTGTGTGGATTATGAGAATATTATAATACATATTTATAGAATAATTATGAAGAATTTAATTAATTAATTTAATCTTGGTAGTTTTTTTTATTTAAAAGGGGCCTCAAATTGCTGGAAATTAAAAATTAATGAATTTAATTGCGATTAAAATTTGTTTATTTTAGTTCTTTTTTTTGCAATTTATTTTCTTTTTTATTTTACTCTTCGAGTGAATGCATATAACAATGTATAAATTTCAAGGTTTATAAAAACGTTTATATCTCTTTTCGTAGTGATCAGATTCAATGAATTCTTACCGAATTGTAGAGAAAAGTTTGCTCTATAACAGGTATAAATTGCAATGTTCTAATGATAATAGTTAGTGAGATATGGAAGGTTAAATTTTGGAGGTTTGCAAATACTTCAAATTTTTAAACCTTTATAACGTTCTTCGTATTGTTGAGAAATCAATGAAGTCTTTACTGAATTGTATAGAAAAGTTTTCTGTATAAATATTGTTAGTTGATAAGTTGTAATTATAATAGGTAATGTGATATAGAAGGTTTAAAATGGAGGATATGGCTGTTGTAGGTTTTTTTGAGGGAAAATCGTATAATGGCTCAGCTTCGTGTGATTTTAGTCTTCAGATATTCCATTCACTAATTTTACAAAAAAAGAAAACATTTTGATTATTATTAACTTCAACTTGGACCATATTTAGTCATGAGTTAGTTTGCTGTGTGTTCATTGCCACTCCTGAATTGTTTAAAAATATATATATATATTTTGTATCGCAACTGAGCTTTTTGTCGGAAATGCACAATTTGAGTTTTGTGGGGGGAAAATTTAACTAATTAAATTTACATTTCTGATATGTGAGTACAAAGTGTACAGAGATTAAAAATTTTGTAAATGTATAAAATATAACTTTTTATTCCGAAGAATTATATAAAAAAAAAATTACGTGAACATATTTAATTAAAGAAAATCTTTTCAACTAGGACAAGGCAAAAGTTCTCGGCCTTGCTCATAAGTGGAATTGCTATTAACGAAATTTTATTTTGACTTTGGCGTTACACGTGTACAATACTTGCATTGGTCAACTTGATCTGCCAATTAGCAGTCTTTACATAGCTTTTTCAAAACTTAAAATGTCGTTGATAATCTGGAATATTGAAGACTTCTTTCTGGACAGCTTAGCAACCAATAGTAATGAAATGGCGTCAGATTTGGTTGTGCTTTTTTTGGACAAAAGTAAACTACGTGAATGGGGGTGGGGGGCACATAAAATGCGACCATAAAATGTCCAGTCATCCAGAAGTTGCGACATTGTGGTTTTGGTGTACTTAATGGACAACGGAAACTTTTAAATATATTGGCAAAATTTTGTTAGGTTCTTCAGGGCTCGATAATATCACTGATTGCATCCGTCATAGCACGCATGTGCCTCTCTGATCGGGTTCGCACTTTTATCCATTATCAGAGATTGGATTGTTCACTTTATATGTGTAAAGAATTTGATTTAAACTCACTGATTCCGATTACTGTAATCATGTAATTTGTAATCGATCACAAAATTACAACTTTGTCACAAGGGATTAGCCGAGTTGTTTAGTGAATGCTGGAATTCCAACGCTGAGATTCTAGGTTCTCGTATCCAGCTGCTGGCCCTTAGATTTTATTGACATCTCTAATAACCCCTGTACTATGAATTCTAAAGTTAGGAATATAAGCTGCAATTTCCCTTTCTTTAAGGATATCCAAGTTAAGTAATTCGTTGGCTGCTTGGGCACTATTAGTTACTATTTTCATACGGATTTGAACTGCGATGTTCAATATATCATCTTTACATGTCATAGATGTCTTTAGTAGCCACATTCCTATTGCCATACGATCGACCTTGCCCAAATTACGCTTATTGCCCTCTAAATTCACAATAAATAGTTATTTATTTAACAAGTGTGGAAAGTAGTACTTTTCCTCACGCGAGGCAGGGTTTGCACGCATGAGCGAGCGAAGCGATGCGAGTGCAAGTGCAAATTGCCGAGTGTGAGAAAATACTTGACGCTCGAGTTAAATATTATATTTTTTCTGCAACCATTTATTAACTAAAAAAATTAAAAATTTCATTTTTACAGTCTACAAAAAGTAATTTATTTATTATAAACATTTATTGTTATATTACAATTATTTACATTACTTACGTATTTACATTACTTATTACATTTTCTGCTGTTTCTTTTATTGATGGAGGAGTGTTTTCTAAACAGGAATCATTAGAATCCATTTTAAATTTCTATAAGGTAACACTATAACCTTTTTAACTGTTATAATTAAAAATATCTAATTATTTATTAAAGTATTATTTTTATTTCTATATTCCTTTCAATTTTTATTTTATTTTTTAATATTCGTTTTTTAATTATTTAGTTTCGTTAAATAAGCTTATTAAAGTTTTACAGAAAATATTTATGTTAATAACAAAACTTCTTATATCAAGGAAGCACAATAAAGTTTTTCCACACACTAGTGAGGAAAGTGACACAAATGGGAATTTTTCCCCACTAGTGTGGGAAGTTGGGCATTACACAACTGATTTTAATTGAGTAATGAGAACTTCCCTACATGGTTGCAGAAAAAGGGCCTTTATCGCCTACTTTATATCTATTTTGTAGTGCATTTTTTACGTAATAAGTTTTATATTTTAGGTTACCTGAGTTAGCCTCTTGTACATGAACTTTAGACTTACTATAAGCAATATTTTCCTCATTCGGGCGTTTATTTGCCTTCAGAGTACTTTAGTTTGTACTGTTATCCTTATCTATAGCATTAGTACTTACCATTTCCATTATGTTAGCAAGTAAGTTAGTATTATTATAATTGATTGAGTGATTAGTGTTAGTAACATTTGAATTAATGGTAGAATTACTAAAAGATGACTGATCTGACTTTGAGATGGTTTTATCCGGGAGCCAATGGCCGCTGTTTGCCGACATTTCACTTCTCACTTCTTAAGATTTATGGCGGAGAATTCGAAGGCAGTGTAACACCCTCGGAAAATAACTTTACACAAACACAAATAAAACTACAGCGCACTGACAATATCGAGTTTCAACTTTGGTTCGTTGCACTCAATCGCAGATACGCACAGTCTAAGAAATATTGATAATAAATGTTTTAAACTCAAAATTAGCACAAAAGCGATTAAACTGACTGAAATTAAATATTGAACACTGAGAAAATTTTTTCTGTGTATTCACTATTATAGCAAACCGTTGCATTTTTTTTTTTTTTTTAATCACACTTTTATTTAAAAAAATGCAATTAAAAGAAAGATAAACTTGGTTTTGAGATTAATATTTAGTAAGCATTGTGAAGTTATATATTCGTAACCACACCGCCAATAAAAGAAATGTGAATAACAAAATATCATCCTTAACATTGTTGATTAATAAATTTTGCAACTAAAGTGATAATTAAAAAGTTCGTTAATTAAAGATCAAAGAGGCTGTTGCCCTGTTAATATTGTATATGAAAATATACTAATTGAAAGGGTTTTTTAATTAAAGCGTAGAAGTTTATAAGTAAGGAATGGGCAATATCTCGGATATAATGAAAGCAAACATATCTGACATTGCGCACACACATTAATTTCTCGAATCCCAGCTTTAGTAATTGCATTTTCTTATACTCTTCAACATTTTACATGATCAGTTTAGAGGAACCCATAATTGAAAATCTCGCAAGGAATCAAAAAACAAAACAAAAATAAATCTATTCTGTAAAGTAGCACTTTTGGTCTACCAATTTCTTTCATATTTGGAATTCTTGTTACATTTTTAATTCTTAATTAATTTATAATACGAGGTCTGTAAATTAAGTAATGAGACTGATTTTTTTAATTTTTTTTGTTCAAAAAGAATTAAAATTCTATATTGTCACCTTCAAAATAACTTCTTTCTGAAGCCGCACAGCGCTGGAGATGTCTCTTCCAGTCCTCATAGCAGTGCTCGAACACCGATACTGGAATAGCCTTCAGCTGGTAGGTCGGTTACAGCCGTTTGAATGTTTTCGACTGTCCCAAAATGAGTTCCTTTGAAAAAAAAATGACCCCCATTTTCTGGAACGTTTCATTACTGGTGACGACTCTTGGATGTTTGAGTACGACCCAGAAACCAAGCGCCAGAGCATGGAGTGGCACACTTCAACCTCTCCAAGGCCCAAAAAGGCAAGGATAGCGAAGTCGAAGATCAAATGCATGCTGATTTGTTTTTTCGATATCCACGTAATCGTCCACAAAGAGTTTCTACCTCAAGGTCAAACGGTCAATCAACACTTTTACCAAGAGGTTCTTGAAAAACTTCGAAAAAGGGTCATTCGTGTGAGACCAAACATCAAGAACAAGTGGGTGTTGCATCACGATAATGCTCCTTGTCACACAGCAATTTCAATATACGAGTTTTTGGCCAGTAAAAACTTTCTTGTGGCTCCTCCGCCTCCTTATTCGCCTCACTTGAGTCCTTGTGACTTTTTTCTCTTCCCGAAGTTGATAAATCACCTCAAGGGAACTCATTTTGGGACGGTCGAAAACATTCAAACGGCTGTAACCGACCAGCTAAAGGCTATTCCAGTATCGGAGTTCGAGCACTGCTATGAGGAGTGGAAGAAACGTCTCCAGCTCTGTGTGGCTTCAGAAGGAAGTTATTTTGAAGGTGACAATATAGAATTGTAATTCTTTTTGAATAATTTTTTTTAAAAAAATCAGTCTCATTACTTAATTTACAGAAAATGTTTGATATAAAAGTTTAATCAAAATTCAAATTAGGCTCTTCCAGTTGGTTGATTTTATCCCTAATCTGGTCGGGATAGGGGGCTCCTTAATCTGATGTCAGATTTAGAGTTCTTTTTCTGGGTTAAGTTGACCTCAAACTACGCAGGCAGACATATATACACGTATGGATCATTTTTTTAAAAAAATAACTTTCTTTTTAGACTCCAGAGGACCACAAAATTCGAATCAAATATTTGACGCTATCTTTAATAATTCCTCATTTGTAAGAACGTTTAACAGCTGTAAAGGAGTAAAAGCTGATTGTAACTCATGCTTTTTCTATCATTAATTTTGTCTGATATAGTTCGCATGTTTATATTGTATCCCTAGTCGGTTTTATCATCTGTCTTTTATACATGATCAGAGGTAGAAATATGTCACTTATGTTCCTCTCTCTCCCTACACATGTTCACTTCTTACTTCCTTCAATTAAGTTGTGCCAACAATATTCATGGACATACGCAACCTTCCGGCTGCATTCAGTGCTTCCAAAAGAGCGGGCACAGAGAGAACCATAAGTTCTTAGGTAAACCCATGGGTACACTGCACCAGTCAACATTTTAATGCCAATGAACCTAATAAATTTGATTACAACTTCCTTATCAAGGTCTAAATTCAGGTCTTTTAGTGTTACAAAAGTTCATCACTCTGTCGTGAACTCTTAAAGTGAAAGATGGCCTCTGCGATAACCCTCTTTTTGCAGCACATATTCTTGATAGTGGAGTTGCAATATCTAGTTTTGTCCTCCAAGCAAATTGCATAATTCCTTATTTACTGAATTTTTTTTACCTAATGCTGGGTGCTGCAATTTATTGTAGTACGTTCAAACTGTTCAGGGAAAAGCTAGATGCAAATCGAAAAGTAGAGAAAAGTGCGTAAATGTCCTTTATTCGTTAACTTTAAAAAACACGAATTATTAGAACTCTTTTTTTAAAAAAAAATCCATCTTTAACAGTCTACAATGAATCTTTATTTTATTTCTTTTTAAGAAGATAAAAATTTATTTAATATGCGAAAATAGGGTGAAGGGACCAGTAATTGACTGCTTAAGAAAAAATTCGAGTTTAAGATAGAATATCTTCCGTTATTTTGGCTCCAGGTGTAGGTTGTACAATTGTACCGCTCCAGTAGGATGTAGTGTATTTTATTAATATTTTAAAAGCAGTAAATTCGATCTTTTTGTAAGTATGTCAATGACCCAGTAATTGACATACCGAATTTTCGGTGGAACCAGTGTTTGACATGGAGTGGGACCAGTAATTGACATACAAATATATTCATGAAACGACATAAGATATGCATTCAAAATCACTTTTAAATCTAAATAAATCACTTAAATCACCTAAATCACTTTTTCAATTGGATTTATAGCAAAAATTAGTCTTATTCATAATTAATTACAATCAGTTTTTAAATAGGCAAACCTAAATAATCTAATATGTTTTCAACGTTACCCTTTTTTATGCAGTTTTTGACAACCAACCCTTACACAACTGTCCTGTCGGCCAATTTTAATTAAGTCCAAACCAAGACAGGTAATTTGAATAGCAGTCCTTAACTTCAATAGTACCAAGGAGATATTAGCTAACATACTTGTCAGATCGTACACAATGTCTGTCGGCTAGCTTTTATCTCTTTCTCTCAACTCTTCCGCTCTCTTATCCTTTCAAGTTTCCGCTAAGTATTTTGTTACTTAAACCTTTTTTGGGGAACTCTTTTGGTTCTCACTTTACCAAACTACCCTCTCTACTTCCGATTAGACTATGTGGTCACATCCTTGTTTCATTCATTCCGCCTATAACGCTGCTACCGATGGCATCTACGCGCCTTGGGTTCGATTTGTTGGTGCTTTCTAGTGAACCAAATTTCTCCTACGCTTCCCTTCTTTTTGAGCGCTTCGCTAATATTTTCCACAATCTGTGCTGCCAGTGTCATTTGCTTCGAAACCAAACTATCTGAATGTAATTCATTCTTACTTTCTGCATCTATTCAGTATTTTATTGTTTATTATTACTGAGTTACCTCTTGGGCACATGTATATATACATTGTGTGCACGTATATCGCGTCCCACCACAGGTTGTAAGCATTCGCACTTATAACAGTAATAAATAAATGAAACGTCAATGAAAAAAACACTAGATTAAAAAATATATATCTGTTATTGACTCTTTAACTTGGAAAGGATAGGTATTAATATACACATACCTACAAATAAACCACTGATATTCACATAACTAGGTAACCAATTGACAAAAATACGTGTTATTAAAATAGGCACTCCATAAAAGAAAAAATGAATGAAAAAACAAAATATTCTTTCGGAATACATAGGAAATGAACATCATAATATATCTTATGTAATTGATAATTAGCCACTTGAAATCACAAGCCATTTGAAAACCTCACACATCAACGGTTTTATTAAATTGGTAACGTTCTCCATAAAGTAGTACAGGGCGATCCAACCTTCACCTATTTGGGAATTAAAAATGGTTTTCATACCGATTTCATTTTTTTTAAATACAGTTTAGCCTATTTAGCCTATGGGATGCTATATATTCGTCTTCGGTCAACATGTCTGTTAATTGGTAAATACAATAGATCTTACAAACATTTTTATGTTATTAATGTGTAACATCACAAAGTCACCAACTCTCCACGTATGTTTGATTTCGCACCTGGTACTTCTCTTGAGGGAGCTTCATTTTCCCCCTGGCCGTTTTATTTGATGGAATTCTATGGTTCAGCCATTTCCTCCCTTTCTTCTTTGTCATGTGGCTAGGACCCAAAACTGAGGGTCCTAACTTCCAACTCCGATAAGTGGGCGTCGTTTTTATCAATCACGTAGGCCTCGGAAGCTGTTCGGCGATCTTGACTATTCCAGTTTGTTGTTCATACATTGTTGTTCTGTACAGAATAATCATTCTACATGCCCTCTTGAAATAAGGCGTACATTTGCTAATTCATTAATTTAAACATATTTTGTTGGAAGTTTTACTATTTATTTTATGTTGCCGGTTTTTATCAATGATTTTTTTTTTTTTACAATGTATTGAATTCTTAATTATAATAAAATTTATCAAACTATCTTATCATTTTCCCAGGAAGTCAATCACTGGTTCCCAAAAAAAAGCTGTAGGACTAGTCATTGACATACATGTCAATTACTGGGCAAATTGCCGTTTCAAGGACCAGTGATTGACAGCCCCATTTTAATCCTCAATGCTTCTTATAATTAAAAAAAAAAACTACATAAATGAAATCTACAAGTAATACTAATTATAACAGAACATTGATAACCACACGAATATGATAACAAATAAACGAAAAATAAGAAAAAAGAAAACTTATTTTCTTATCAATCCTCCTTAGCAAAGGCTTGTTTTTTCCTTGATTTTGAACTTTTAACACAAATAACCGTCCACTGATACCAAGGACCTTAACAATAATTAATATCTTGCTGGAACTGCCGCCCAAAGGCTTCTTAAGAACGAAATTGAAAGAATCACCACTAAAAACGGCTCATATCCCTTATAATACCCTTTTGTTGCTGGTATGTCAATTACTAGTGCCAAATCAATCACTGGTCCCTTCATCCTACTTACATAAATACTTTTGGAGTGCCAGTATAAGTACTATAACCTCCAGCAGACATAGTTTCAGAAATTGTACAAACAAATGAAACTATACAATAAGGGGAAAAACAATGAAAAACCCCCAGAAAGATTTCAATTCAGGGAGTCCCTAACTCTCCTGTGCCTGTGCACCGTATCCACATTATAGTCACCTATTCGTCTGCAGAGGTGGTTGTGACTTGATTAGCATTTGCTGAAAAAACCAGTAGCGCGGTACTTGATGTAGTGTTCTACATAGTCCATATTGGTGTTAGAGTGTAAGTCTGTAATACGGTCTGTAGCGGGGGGAAGTTGTAACAAGCCTGAGGAGTTTATTTTGCATGATCTGCAGCGAAGCGATATTGGATCGACATGTCAAACTCAAGGAAGGACAAACATAAAGTACGAGTAACATCGGCCTATCCGCTACCTAGTACAGGAGGAGTTTATTCTCTGGAGACAGTTTAGAGTCCCTGCAGAACAGCCTTTATTTTTCTTTCATATGGATAGCATTTCGACTGTTCCCGATTACCCTCATAACCTGAGTAAATATTACTGTTATTTATCAAATTACATCTAAAACAATAACATTTGAAAACCTTCCCAATCAAAATTTTTTATAACTTCAATTACACTAACTCAAGTAATTTTTTAACATTGTGTATCTTTTGTGAAAATTTACCTTGATCTTATTTAATTAATTAATGTTTATTAATCAACTGTGTTAATTGATATTACGTTTTGAATCACTAATTTATGTGTACATCTTTAAAGTTAATATCTCGTGCTTATTACAGTTAGCATGATAGTTGCGAGCAAGTTTTCTGAGGGAATTTTTTATTTTCATTTCTAAGTTTTTTATTGAACTCGTCATTTTCTAAAACTTTTAACTTTCAAAATAAACGAACTTATTTCGTATGCATGTAGTCATCTTTCTATGAACATACCCAAATTTGCACAGCCTTGATTGTCATCAGTTGACGATATTATAGATGGCCATTAGTTAGGCAGTCCATTTTTAATACCATATAAAGGTTTGGAGTGAAAACAATTATAATTTCTTTAAGAGAGCTAATTGGGAGACTCGCTTGACAATCCACTTCCTGTGCGAGAAGTACCAGAATCTATTCTCAAAGTGAGGTTCAGTCTTTTCTTTAGTAACTTACATTAATGTTATGAATTATAATGGGTTGGCAAATAAGTTCGTTCGGTTTTTATTTTGGTACAGATTCATCCCGATTTTCTTTTTTTATTCTCGGCGCAAGCGCACAACTCGATTGTTCATTTGAAAGATTATGTTAAGCTTTTTATGAATTTCGGTTTAACAAACATTACTATTGCGCTTGCTGCGTTGCTGTAAAGATGGAAGAAAATAAAGGGCATTTTCGTCATATTTTGCTCTATTATTTTAAATAAGGCAAAGGAGCTGTAGAGGCTCATAAAAAGATATGTTTTGTATGTGGTGATGATGCCTTAACAGAACGCGTATGCCAAAAGTGGTTTGCCAAATTCCGTTCTGGAGATTTTGACTTTTGTGATGCTGTCATGATGTCAAGAGCGTAATCGATAAAGATCCATGCCAATCGGTGAGACAGATAGCAACAGCACTTAACATATCCCATACGAGCGCCGAAAACCATTTGCGCCGGTTGGGATACGTTTCTCGGCTCAATGTTTGGGTACCGCATGAATTAACCGAGGCCAACTTAGCCACTCCGTTTGCGAATCGCTGCGGAAACGTCAAGAAAACGACCCATTTTTAAAGAGGATGGTAACGGGAGATGAAAAATGGATCGTCTGTCATCCTATAATCGTGGGATTATAAAGGTATCATCTATTACGAGCTGTTACCGTCAGGCAATACAATTGATTCAACTGCATACTGCTTGCAGTTAACCAAATTGGACCATTCAATCCTCACAAAACGTCCAGAATTGGCAAATCGCAAAGGTGTCGTCTTCCACCACGACAACGCCAGACCACATACGTCATTGACCACTCGGAATAAACTGCTGGGATGTTTTGCCACATCCTCCGTATTCACCGAGCCTGACATCTTCTGATTATCATTTATTCTGATAGTTTCGATAATGAGAAGACTGTCAAAAAACATCTCGACGATAAGCCACAGACGTTCTACGAACGTGGTATAATGAAGATGGTGGAAAGATGCATGGAGTCATCAATAAGAATGGTCAATATATAATTGATTAAAATTTATTCTTTGTATCAAAAAAATTGTTATTTATTCCACCCTCAAAAATCGAACGAACTTCTTTGCCAACCCATTAATTTTTTGTTTACCTCCTGTAACCCTGTAATTAAAAAGGAGAACGTGCAGGTTTTTGGTTTTGAGTTTCTAACAGAAATATTCGTTTTGTGGCCCTCTAAGTCCGAATAAAGTGTTTCTTTTTTGAGTAAGAGAAAATCTAAGGGCCAGCAGCTGGATTCGAACCCGTGATCTCCTCGTTGGAATCCAGTATTGTTTTCGCATTAAAAATAGTTCTAATACAAATTTTATGACGTAAAATGTTTTAATTTCGTTTGTAATAAAAAGTAATGTGTACGATTTGAAAGCAGGCGTTAAATTCATCAGTGACGTGTATTTATGTTGAGAATTATGTATTAAGTTTGCATTAAAATAGTTCGTTCAATTAACGTTTCGTTCATGCTTACGGGCGACTGAACTTCATTAGCTACTACTACCGCAGGTAAATTGGCTGGAGTATATAGACTGGTGCCCATCAAGCAGATGAACGCTTCTAAATTAACTTTCAACTTTGGAACTACTATCTGTATCGATTTCTTGAGGGCAAATCACTGCCTCTGAGATCACCATTAATTTCATTTTTCTACAGTCACATTTATAACTTTCAGATTCTTCTTCTTTGAGATTTCTTCTTTTGTATTGATAGAATGCGTTTCTGTAGTCGTTCGGATGCTTTCTTTTGGAAATATGCGCATAAAAGTACTACCTCTGATACGACTGGTAGATTGAAGATAGACTCGTGACCGTCCATTCTGCCCATCAAATATAACGCATATCCTTTTTACAATAAGGAGAATATTACATTTACGAGTATTTCTATCTCTTATTCTAGAAGTTATTTTAACCTTATATAGCCTAGTGGTTAGAGGTGAGGTTCGCAAAGCTATTGTTGGTTAGTGAGTTTCGATTCCCTGGTCTAGGCCTTGGATTTTATTTAATGGTTAATATGAGAAATTTACAGTAAAGTATGTTTGCTAGTCGCCTCCGTCCGACTCCTAATTTGGAAATTGGACATAAAGCTCGCCAGAAAAAAAATAGGCATTACTTTACTACCAGTACTATAAAACCATATTGTAACCTTGCAGATTTTCGATTTTTAAATTTCGTCCAATATCAGTTTTGAGGTATTCCTTCTGAGTTCGAAAGAAAGTGGAGATAATAAAAGTTAGGTGACATACCTAATTTCAGCACATATCTAATTTCTAATTGGTTGATTTTGTGGACACATCATTTATTATTATGCCAAAATAATGTTTTAGTCGAAATTGTGAACCGTAAGAATTGAATTGTATTACTGATGCGTTTTTTCAGCTTTTTCTCAGGAAAAAGGCTTCTAGGCTTTTCTGAAAACTCCTTATCTGTATTTTGGTCTCATGGCCTTTTTTCCTTTTTTTTTTAAAAAAATAAAAATTAGTTTTATGTGCATTTTTGGGGAGGAGGAGTCATTGTAGACTTTTCCGTAAGGTGCAATTTCAGTGCAACGTACGGTTAAAAACTGTGCAGCTTTGGTAAGAATTAATTATGACTGAATTATTCAGATTCAAAGTAAAAATTAGTTAATTAGAATCATGAGAGAAACTCGTGGGAGTCGTTTTGACTGATTATAATTCTTTGTCTGCTCCTAGTCATGCGTAAACAAAGTAGTAACTATTTCAAGTATAACCTACTTTTTAAAATTCATTAAAATTGACGAAATGTTTAAATAGAAGCGTTCGAAATATAATTAAACGTTCATTATAGCCTTTTCTAATCACAAATTCTATACCTAATATGAATTTATTATTTTTATCAGTCACTATCAGCTTTTTGGTTAACTCTATTTTTTATGCTACGCAAACAAAGTTGTTTAAATTGGTCTTAGCCAGTGTGCAGACCCCCATTCACAAATTTAATAATGTCATTTTTTTTTTAGTCGTTTTATCGATTAGCTATCTAAACGTACATTAAGTGATAAATCGAGTTTGTGAGAGTTTTATTTAAAGAAAGATTCCAAACAGTCTTGTTTAGTCTCTGCGGAATGGGGTCACACACGCATTTATCCTCTACACATTCCCCTCTGTACACACATGTACACATATATATTTATGTTAGCAATAATTCTCTTATCTTATTGCCCTACATGAGACCAAAAAACTTAATTGCCAGTGTCAGATGATTACAAAATCACACACACACAGATCGTAATTTATATCAAATCATTTTTTAGTTTAAGCCTATTTTACGCTTTTAATAAATTCAGATGGGAAATGGGGTACTAGGTTCGATTCCCGGTCTAGGCCTTGGATTTCATTTAATGGTTATTATAAGAATTTAATTGTAAGATAGATTTGTTTGTCCAGGACACCCAATTTGGTAGTTGGACGTAAAAATAGATAAATAAAAATGATAATAAAGTCGACTCTCGATAAATCGAAATCCAAGGGACTACAAGAAAAATTCGAATTATCGAGATTTCGAATTATCAAGAAGTTTGAATTATCAAGAAGGGGGGGAAAAAATCGAATTATTAAGAGTTTTTATTATGTATATATGTATGTACATACGTATATTGAAAATACATATGAGCTTACCTAAGTTTTAGACATATATAGCCTCAAGTAAAAAAGTAAAAATAATGAAAACGACAAAAAAGAACAAAAAAATTACATATGTATTAACATTTCAATAAATAGTAATATACATATGTACCTAATTAAAAAAAAATGGACAGTTTTTTGTTTCAATGTGGCTTGACTTAGTCAGTGACTTAGAATTGTAGAAAGCGTTGATGGTGGAATATTGAAAGTTTTGGCGATATCTTCTTTTTTTCGAACCACTTTCCACGGCCGCCATAATTTTTTTTTGTGGGACACAGTAAGGGTGACGTACTTCCCATCGTGACAAACTAAGAAAGAGAATTGGAAAGTTAAACTGGGCTGAAAGGAGGGAAACATTATGCAGGAAATGGACAATAAGCGGAAAATGAGAAGTAAACATTACTAGGGAAAATTCGAATTATAAAGAGGGGAAGCGGTCTCGTTCGAATTATAGAGCCTTCTCTCCCCCTGTTGTTAAGAAAAGGATTTCGAGTTATCGAGCGTATCTAAACACACTGAATTTTTTCGATTTACCAAAGTTAGCGGCTGTAGAGTTTGAATGATCGAAAAATTCGAATTATCGAGGTTCGACTGTACCTGCAACCCTTTTGCCACCCCTAACGGTCATCCCTTCTTAGACACCCTCACAGAGTGGCCACTCACACATGTACCAAACATTCCAATTTACCTACACTAGGAAAAATTCGAATTATAAAGAGGGGAAGCGGCCTC
Source organism: Rhodnius prolixus (assembly GCF_049639745.1). NCBI lineage: Eukaryota > Metazoa > Arthropoda > Insecta > Hemiptera > Reduviidae > Rhodnius > Rhodnius prolixus. Next base: position 24,481,205 of record NW_027411592.1, read on the forward strand.
GTTCGAATTATAAAGCCTTCTCTCCCCCTGTTGTTAAGAAAAGGATTTCGAATTAACGAGCGTATCTAAATACACTGCATTTTTTCGATTTACCGAAGTTAGCAGCTGCAGAGTTCGAATTATCGAAAAATTCGAATTATCGAGAGTCGACTGTAATAAACTTAGATATACAATTATTTCCGTTTATGTTGAAATTTTCTTTTATTTATGCACTTTTTGGCGATCAACCGGCCTAGGGACAGTCTTCGGGATGTAACAGTGCTCTGTGACCCACCAAGATCTATTTTGTCGGCGATTTCCTGCAGCACATCTCCAGTTCCAAGATATCTTAAGATCCGAGAGGAGTCAAAGAAGAGCATAATCTATCCTAGCATGTGGTGAAAGAGTCTAAATCTTCTACAGATAATGGCATAGTAATCATTACCTTAATCTTTCTACAGAATGCTGGAATTGCATGGATTTTTTTGGTAATGAAGGTGACGTAAGCCTCCATTCTGTTTCCATTATAGTTACCCAGACAGATCTTCACATGCCCCAGTACAAAAGAAGGCCGATAGCTCTGCAAACCTCCTTCATCTTCTTCGACTATTCCCAGAGAAAAATATCGTCTGCCTCGCAGAAAGTTTCAGATCTTTGTGCATTGCCTCATGCCAGCATGCCCTCGACCATTCTTGGTACTCTTCCACGTTAGCATAACCCCGGCACACACATCTCAGGTGCCTTAGAGTAGCTGTAATAAGTCTCTTCAAATCGCTTACTATGCCAAGACATTTCCAATCCATCTTTGGGCTGATAACACAAGCTTTCAGCGCTTTGTTGGCAGATTGATTGTCACAGAGAATAACAAACTTCTGGTTCCTATAGTTTCGGTAGATATTAAACCTAACTCATCTTCTAACACGTGAATTTTCTCTAGCTAGGTGCTAGGGAACCACCCCAATGGGTTTCCAGTACCTATTTATTGGTCCAAAAATACTCCAGCCTCTATTCTTAAATTTTTTACAAAAATGTTTGGGTAACAATTTATTACAAACTGTTCTAAAGTAATTAATGACTTGTAAAGTAATAATTTGGTACTTAGTGCCTTGAAATATTAAAACGAAATAACTGCTTTTCCGTCATTAATTATTCACATTAGAGGATACTTCTCCTAAAAGGGTCTCCCTCCATGTAATACTTCATTAAATGGAAGCGAAATAATTAAAAGGTATAGAATTGTTCTAAATTATAATTATCTTGGACAGTGAATATTTTAATTACTCGTACCATATTAAGAGAACTTATTCCGCTTGAAAGCACTAAATTTCGTGGCCGAAGTGTGGGTTCTTGTTCTATACAATCCTGACAGTTCATTTCCCTTACAGCAGCGCTATGTTTACATCGTCTAGCAGCGATTCCACAAATATAATCTCATTTCAGGCTGCATCATTCCCTACAACATAACTAACCTTGACTCTATTCTCCTAAGAGTACGAGGGTCGTTTGAAAAGTCCGTGCAACACTTCACACGATTTCGTTTTTGGTCAAGCGTGAGCAATCGCGGCACCCATCTTGTGGATAGCTTTGTCATGTCCAAATGTTGATGCAAAATATTATGTACCCGTTCATTCGAGATGCCCACAGCACTAGCAATCTCACGCACCTTCACTCTTCTGTCATCCATCACCATATCATGGATTTTATCAATGATTTCTGGAGTAGTAACCTCAACAGGGCGTCCAGAACGTTCAGCGTCACTTGTGCCCATATGGCCACTCCGAAAATTTTGAAACCACTTATAAACTGTTCTAATTGAAGGTGCAGAGTCACCATAATGTTTATCAAGCTTCTCTTTAGTCTCCTGAGGCGTTTTGCCTTTCATAAAGTAGTGTTTAATCAACACACGAAATTCTTTTTCGTCCATTTTTTGAAAATCACTCGACTTTCTCGATTCAAACGAATGCCAAACACAAAGAAATAGACCGATCTGGCTGAAACTTGGTGTGTGTTCTTCCAAGAGATGCTACTAACTAAACCTAACATTGATACGCGCCAGTAGTGCTATCTCTCTGACTTTGCACGAACTTTTCAAACGACCCTCGTACCCAAGTACACATAATCTGTGGAGATTATTCGGAAAATTTCTAAATAAGAGTCCTTCTAATGCTATTCAGGCGAGAAGAATGCTTCCATTCCACCTTCAGTTCCATTCTCCAAACAGTATATTTTTCTAAACATTCATAGAAATAAGAAATAATCATAATTTTAGTAGATTATTTAGAATGATTTGTTGGATGAGCGTGTCAAAAAGTTTAACGAATGTAAATTAATATTCTAAAAAAAAAGAAGTGAGTTAGATTACCGAACATCCCCTTTATGTACTGACACGGTGATGTCCTTGAGTTTATAACAATGGAACTTATCAACTCTTGTTTCATTTATTAATTATTTTTTGACTCACCTTTATCTCATTTATCATAGATAAATTGGTTTTTATTGAAGAGTTAATTAATCTCTATATATAGTTTCATGAGGGTCTAATATATAAACATACGAGGATGTACATTATTAGATCATTTACAACCAACTTGTGAATGGTTAATTGCGTGCAAGACTTGATGAAATTATGTAAGGCGAACATTTATTTTATCGTGTGTTTTATTTAAAGTTCTTTTGAACATTAAGAAAGGGTTTTAAGCGGTTTGCTAGTGAAGTACGTATTAATAGAAAGCGGGCAGAGAGGATCAAAATACACCGACTAAATTTGGCGTATTTTTCCTCGTTAAATTTATGATGTAAACCGTATCATTTGGTAACCAAAACATTGAGGAGTAAAAATAAATTTCAAAAAATAGTAAAAGATAAATTTGAAACTCATCTTTGCAGAATGAATACATTTCTGTGGATGAAAGTTTCGAAGATTTGCTGGTTAGTAGAACAAGAGGCTATCGTATTGGTTTCCGGAAATATCGATTTTGTGTTCGATTTTTTGTTTCTTTAAATTGGACTATTTTTGGTCAGCATAATTTGGCATCGTAAAATTTCAGTTTATAGTTAGTTGATAAAATTTGGAACAAAATTCCGCTTATCCGAAGTAAAACTTTTCTGATTCAGTGTTTGTGCTTTTTTGTTTTTCAATTTACTTAAAAAAGATTCGAAAGGTTTCCTTTAAACTCTGTACAGTTTATTGTTACAAATTTCTTGTAAAATGCCTTTTTAGGCAGTAAAACTCCCCTCTGAAATGCCTACTGTGACTCCATTACCTTGGTAGCAATAAAAAGGTTTTGTGGGAAAGTCTGTTTAGAGGAAAAATATTTTATTGAGCGAATTTTCTCTGTTTATGAAAATTGGGCAAAAGAAAGAGTGCTTGGGTTTTCCCACGCTAGATTTTTAAATTTCCCAAAGCTAGCTGCATTCTTTTGCTCATCAACTTTAACGCCTGCATTTTATTATTATTATTTAATTGAAGACGTGGCAATATCTCAGTTCATCGGCATCCGGAGCTTTTTTCAGTTCCTTGCTCGCTTCCAGACAGTGTCCTTTCGTTACACGTAACATGTCCATCACCGACAAGTGAGCAGTAAGAAATGTTATTGGCAGCAACTGGATCTGATTTCAGGATCTCTGCATAAGAATCCAACGCTCTAACTTAATTGAACTTAACTAAATCTCTTCTGTTAACTTTAAATAAGTAAAGTAATTGCCTATTTTTGAAGGCGGGCTTTACATCCAACTACCTTGGCTTGTCAAAAACGGCTATGGTTGGTTTTAGCAGGTCCCAGATCCGCCAGTTGGTTCAGTTGTTGAGTGGACATGCGAATTTAGCGTACCATCTTTTCAATTGCAGCCTTATCCAGTCGCCAAATTGTGCCGGCTGTGGTGAGTCCGATGAAACTGTGCGGCACTTTGTAGAGGTGTGCCCCGTTTATACTAAAACTAGGTTCCTCGTCTTCGGAAGGTTAATTGTTTCCTTCCCGGAGATTGCAGCATCTGGTAATCTTTCCTTTCTAGGTTTATTCAGTGCGATTGAGTCGCCATGCTCCCTAGTGACCTGTTACTACTTTATTAGTTTATTGTATTAGCATCTGGCAACCTTTAGCCGGATTTGTTGTTTTAAAGCCCCGGTATCTCTCATGAGATGAGGGGTGGGCGGGGAACAATGGGCATTTTGGATTGCCTGCGTTCCTTCCCCTTTTCGGTGGAACCGCCCGTCCAAAGCAATCTTAATCTTACGTCCAACTACCAATTAGGTGTCTTTGGCGGAGGCGACTAGCAAACATACTTTACTGTAAATTTCTTTTATTAACCATTAAATAAAATCCAAGGCCTCTAGACCGGGGAATCGAACCCAGTACCACAATACACATTAGCTTTGCAGGCCTCGTCTCTTAACCGCTCGGCTACAGTGGCGCCTACTCTAAATAAGTATATCCAGAATTATCTGATATTGTTTTCCGTAAACTATGTTTTTTTTAGAGAGAGAGAATTTTTGATTTTGGAGGCCGCTGAATTAATTAAAGGGTAAAAGTGCCAAATTAGAAGGAAAACTGTTACCGATTTTCAGTTAACTACGGCGAGAATATTCTGTGTTTTACTCCCCAGAGTTTCTACGTATAATAAATTTTAATTAGCGAATATAATTATAATAATAGTATGAAGGAGGGCGCTATGAAATATGCTTATGTTAGTGCATAAACTGGCGTGGGAACTAGTCGCCATTGCACTTGTTGCAGCGTGCACCCTCTACTGTACATTGTTTGTAATTAACTGCTGTGGGTGGCCTAACTTACTATAACTTGGATTGAAATAGCGATCTGCAGTTTCTCGTCTATGAACTCATTGCAACAAGCATATTTAGAGATCTTAATGAGTTTTGCTTGAAAAATTATTTGGAAAGCCAAACCAGCGTGTCGAATGTTTTTTACTATCGACCAATGTCGAAGGAAATTATCAGACGAATGATGTATTAAGGAAATCCTGGTTATGATAAATGTTTTTATCTCAAAAAGTGATAGGGAATATGAAGCCACAAAAACAATTCTATTTGGGAGATTTGAGATAAAAATCCTTATATTATTCAATTAGATTTTTGCTTGGTTAACAACTCATACTGTGTGATTGTAATCCCTTTCTAAATGAGCAATACCCAAACAACAGTAAATTATGTTCACATCAGCAAACCGGATGTTTATATTCCAATAATGTGTGAGATACTGAAAGCCTTGAACTTACAACATCCTGTCACTTTAAATTTTTTAATTACATTTTGTTTTCTCCTTTATCATAATTATTATGATTCATTATTCTCGCTGAGTTTTATGAAGAGATGAAATTTAAAGAACAAATTCTGTCATTTAGGATTTTATAATTTATTTTAATTGTGTATCAATTGTTTGTCTAAGATTTAATGCTAACTATAAAGATCATGTGAGGTACTTTCATCTTACTGGAGAAAAAAAACTGTTGAATTTGTGTTTATTTTAGTAAATTAGTAAAGCGGCTACTTATGCGCTCATTAAATATTCAGATATTTCCGTATTTTGGTGAGGCCTCTTCTTTTGATTACGTACTGATCATCTTCGTAATGGGTACTGAGATTTATTTGGGATTCAGTGGCAAATCCTGCCAATGTTTCTTCAGCAGCACACTTTGATGTCAAGAATAGAGCCATGCTTGATGCTATTCACCCAGTTGTCAAGAAGTCTTGGACGCTTCGAAGGACACCATGAATATTATTTTTCAGCAATACTTTAGGTTTTTTTTGCGATTCTCTTAAAAAATCGCTGTAACGCGGTTAGCAGTTAATAAATTTATGTCTATTATTTAATATTAAACAACATGGTTCAAGAATGAGAGAAATGGCGATTCCTTCCATTTACTTTAAACAAAAAAAAATCTGTAAGGTTATATATAAATTATATTTTAAAACAATTATGTGACCAACGTGCGGTCTTTTATAGCTATCGGATTACTGAGTTGGAAAGTTAGTAGAATGATTACATCATTATTAGACATGTTGATGGTTCTTTTGCCGGGTTTAGAAAGCCATTTACTGATAACTGGAATGTTTGTAAGGTTACCATTGTAGACCAAGGTTCATCGGCTACATGTTTAACATCAGGGCATCATTTGAACGGATATCGCATCCCAGCATGACTGCTAATTATATAACTTTTCAAGTAGAATGAAATTAATTATAGAGAATACATAACGTTTCTTAGCATTTCTGAACTACAGTGACTCCCATTAATATTGGGACACCTATTACAAAATGATTTAAAAGGAAAATGAAAACAACATACAAAAGTTTGGGATTTTTTTTTTTAAATTACATTAGCAACATCTGTGGAAATTATATATAAGTATAACTCAATGAAATTCCAAACTGTTAGGTAGCACTTTTTGAAAAAGTGTGAAATAAGGCTCTCAAAAATATTGGGACACCAGAAGTGCTAGAGTTTAAATGTTCAATATTTAAAATCTTCTACTATTTAATAATTGGTTGATAATAATTTAATAATTGCTTTTTGACTTACAATAGCCCTCAAACGATCAGGCATAGGTGAAACAAGTTTTTGGTTAATTCAGGTGGTGTTTTTTTCCCATTCTTCCAGGAAACATCGTTTTAATTCATTTTTGTTAGATATGATTCGTTTTTCTTAAAGCACTGGCTAAATATTGCCATAAATGTTCAATGGGATTAAGATCTGGTGACTGCGGAGAGGTTTGGAAAACTTTGGGCAATTATATAACAGTCACTGACGTATCGCCCAAGCCGTAGGTTTGGGGTCGTTATCTTGGTAGAATTTAGAAGACCCTAAAATACCAAATGTTTGGGCACTTTTTTCAAATTATATTTTAATATATTACTATAAACCATTTTGTGCATCATTCCATCAATAAACACTAATTCTCCAAATCCTGATGCGGACATCCAGCCCCAAACCAGAACTGACCCACCACCACCCGGAGGTGCAGCTTTAAAACCCTTTAAAGTTGGGTGTAAATTCTTCTTTTCGAGTTCAGCATTCGCTTTCCTCCAGACCATAACCCTTCCATCTGACTGGAAAACATTAAATTTTGATTCATCGCTAGAGTATATCATTCCAAAAGTCACTATTGACATTGAAATATTTTTCGGCAAATTTCACTCTCTTAACACGATATATCTTACTGACAAAAGGATTCTTCCAGGCTACTCTACCATGATAGTCGAGTTTTCTTAGCACTCTCCGAACTGTTTCTGCTCCTTTTTTGCTCTCTGAACATGTCAAAAATTTCACATTAAAGTTTTGGAGCACTAAGTCGGTGATCTTTTTTAATTCTTTTAATATATAACGCTGCTCTCTCTCAGAGAGCAGTTGAGGACGGCCTTTTTGTGGGGTTGAAACAATTCTTTTTTCTTTTTGGTAACGCTGAATGATGTTCCACGCAGTAGATGTTTTAGGTCCGATCAGTTTTTCTCTCTCTCTAACACTTTTTATTGTCTTTGTGCAAAGAAATTACAATTTTTCTTTGTTCAATCGTTGTATTTGTATTTTTGCGCGACATGTTATACCTGGCTTGATTTATATAAACTAATATAATTATTAATTTCATATTTAATATATGCTTAAGGTATATATTTACAAATTGTATAGATATTCGGGCAAAACCTTGGACAAACTATAAATTATAATAGCGTCTCAATATTTATGAGAGGTAGAATTTGCACTTATTATTATATATATATTTTTTAATCTACCAAAACATTTTTATTTACTTATTTAAATAGTTTTTATTTAATTAATAGTAATTATAAAATGAAATGAATTTATAAAAATTTGAATAAATGGGTGCCACTTTTAATTTTCGTCAATTTTTAACTTCTGTATGTACTGTCCCAATATTAATGGGAGTCACTGTATGTAGAAATTGCATAAGATGCTGTTTCCGTGCAACCCTAGAGCTCATCTTCTAGATCCCTAAAGAGAGAGATGAGGTGATGATAGCCCACTTGAAAGCTGGCCACACACAGGTAGACCCAAGATTACTCTATGGGATCCGATTCAATTCCGCAATACAAGCAGCAATTAACAGGGCAGTCACTGAATATCCTTCTTACCAAACGTAATCGACGTCTAAACAGTATTTCCATTCCTTTAAAGGACGCCCTGAAAAATGACTACTCGAGAACAGGCGTGTCAAACTGGATTAAAACATGGACCATTTCTTGTAACAGGCAATATTCACGCGGGACACATCATATTTACAAATTTTGTTAAGTTTATACTCTGAAGTGAGGATTCAAGAATATGAATAGGGTAATTAAACAGTACATAATAATAATAATTAACTGTAGTTATTTAAAAAATTACAAAAATAAAGAAAAGAAATATATATTTCATACTGTTTCAGTAGGATGAAAAAAATTAATGCCAGTTTCAATCAATACAAAATTTATTCAGCCGAGCTTTCCCCCTAGGGACCAGGTCATTTTCAGGGCTGTGGAACATATTTTGCAGTGTGTTAACAATTATATTACCACTTAATTATATTAAAATGAATATTTATAATGTAACGAAAGTTCACAAAAATATTTACGTAATTTACAATATACTGTTTTACATCATTAGAGAGTTGGTGAGTCTTCTGTCTTGTCTGTTCATGGACTGAGTGAGATCGGTCTGTGTATGATGGTGTTTGGTTGTAAGAAAGTCAGTGTTGCCAATTGTCAAAGTATTTTGCAGTAAGTTGGCGTATATGTTGCTTAAATTGTTGGGGCCAGTTTTGAAATTTAGTCTGTTTTCTGTCTTAGATATGTACGAGTATATAATTTCTAACTGTTTAAAGATAAAAAAAAATAAAAAATAATAAGACTGGAACCCTAGGTATGAAACGAAGGAGGGAGAGGTATTTTCATAAAGATATTGATTACAAAATAGATCAAATATTGTTGTGGCCAAACAACAAAATTAAAATTAAAATTAAAAGAATATAGTTTTATGTAAACAATTGCAAGGGAGGGGGCGAATTCTGTTAAGAGAAAACGAGTGGTTGGGGTGTGCGTGCGGCTGGGAGTAGCCGCGCTATAACCTCAGAGGACATTATACGTATATGGCTAAAAAGGGTTAGTTTGAACACCCGTTGTGCGACTAGTTTTCACTTCCTTCTATGAATTATTCTACTTTATTGGGACCATCATTGGATTTTTTAGAGCTGCAGCAGCCAAAACCAAAGAAGAATAACCACAACCACGTAAGTGCACTTACTATCGTCACAACAGAGCGACTCCGGCCAGGCCAAGTACACAAGTTTAATTCACCTCAACGGGCACATACATTTTAACCTCTTATCGCCCTCACATATTTAATTCAAATAATTATTGTCATTATTTAATAACTTTATTCATGATGGATTCATTTACTTTCATAAGGTAATTCATTAATTACTTTCTTGCTGTACGTGCATTTTGGTTATATATTGTACTCTATTAATTGTCGTGGTTTTCCACAGATGTTTGTTTATTTCTGGTTTGTTAGTTATTTAACAGGATATCCTTTTATATTATGTATTAATTTAGCTACAATTTTATTTCGGGTTTATCATATAGCAATTCAATTATGTCCTTTTTATTGTAAATACATGCAATTCATTACAGAACGCACTATTGAATTTCTGTTCCTTCAGTCAGCTCAGGTAACCCAATAAGCTAAATAGCTTATTGTGGGTGTTTACTTTTATACCAGAACATTTAGGCGGAGGAGTAGGAAAGGCCTCTTAGGACCTCTACCCGCCGTCGCAACAAATATAAAAAAAAAAATCCCATAAAATAACTGAACATCATTTTCTGGTCTAATATAAAAATTATAATGCAATAATAAAAAGTTAAATAAAACACTCTATAACCGCTTTTATTTAAACTTTTATTTTGTTTAAAGTATTTATAAAACTAAAATTAACCTTTTTTACCCGAAACTTGGCAGTGCTTTCCTAGATTTCCAATATCTGTATTCAGAGACTGAGAACAGACAATCTTCATTAAGGTAGCTAGATGTTTATTAGTCAATCTTGATCTGTATGCCGTTTTATTTAACTTCAAAGACGGAAATAGTTGCTCACACAAGGACGTACTCCCAAAAAATTACATCAAATTTGTGCAGCGAACTTTTTACTTTGAGATACTTTTAGTTTTACCAAGTCCAACAAGATGAATACGTTTATTACCCCTAAAAGCTCCGTGGGCATATTTAAGGCCTCCAAGTATCTAGGAGTGGGATGTTTTTTGTTACTAGGATACCCACAGAGATGACAAAAACCCAGAAAAAAATGGCAAAAGTTTTTTTCTTTGCGGGACCCTGGTATATGGTCTCTCTCAACTGAAACTTCCAAATTCTAAGAAAAAGCTAGGATGTTATGTGTTTTTTTTTTTTCTAATGTTTCACATCAGACTACGAATACGTTCCAAAAAAAATGTCACTTATCGTTTCCACTGTCTTCAACTGGCTGGTTTTCTGCACCAAACAAAGGATAAGCAAAGTGCACTATATTTGACAGTTGGTGAATACAATTGCTATTCTTGTAAGTAAATAACAAGCTAGTTATAAACAATGGACAGAGTATAGCTCCATTTAAAATGCTGTGTTGTGCTAAAATGTTTGAAGTGCTGCGAATGTTTTCAAATGCAAGTTAACTGCCGTCTAATGCATTTCTAGCAAAGCGGTGTCAGCGCTTTCCAAGCAGGATATTTGCCGGTGCGTAATTATAATTATTTACTCCCAATTCCGCAGCAGAGAGTTTTCCAGATATTTCTAGTTTTCTCTCATTGAGAGTTTTTTTTTTTTTAAAAAAACATTTACGAAAACATCAGAAAAATGAGGACGCTGCCTTTTAACTTTCAGACACATCCAATCGTAGTCGCGTTTGATCATGTTCAGATCTGATCATGTTGATCATGTGTGCTGCTTAGGGCAGATCGTTAAGGGGGATCTTCTGAAAGCGGCCGCTTTGATCCATAGAATCTCAGCAACTAGTCACTCCCTTATACAGTGTTCTTCATATCACTGGGTTTTACGCCCTTCTTTTAAGTAGGAGTAATAATTCTTCAACTTTTTTTACTTAATTTTTCACGTCCTTTCTGTTAGGCATTGCGACCATACCAAATTTCTGAAATGGAATTGAGGTTACCAAATTACTAAAAAAAAGGTTTCTGTATAATGGCCTGGTGTTTATAAAATATCTCAAAAATTAAACAAATCGCCGGATAATGAAACTTTATATTTCGAATTTGTTTCACCAGAGTACCTGCCTGAAAGTTAAGAGATTTTATCGAGGTATTCTCGAGTCGAGTCTCGAACGAAGGTCAATGGCTTTTATTATAAACATTGCTCTTGGGAAATTCTATTGAGAGCCTTCTCAATTGAGAGACTTCTCTCTAAAACACCATTACAATATAATGTACGGTCCTAATTCTTGTCAATAAAGTAGCATTGAAGTACGAGGTGTGGCTATTAAATAACGAGACTGATGCTGCTACAGAAGAACTATGCATGCGCCAAATCCTAACGACCGACAGCTGTGCAGCGTAAAGCCTTCTCTTTCGAATGCAGCGTCTCACGAGTTTGTACAGAAATCTGTCTGACCGGAACCGTCCGTTTGTGTAAGTGGTGTTAGTTTCGTTTTGCCGAAAACATGATACTACACATGTAGTGGAGCAACGAATTGTAGTGAAATTTCACATGAAACTGGGTAAAACCGCTACTGAAACTTATCTTTTATTAAAAGAAGTTTATGGCAATGAATGTTAATCACATGCGCGAGTTTTTGAGTGGTTCAAGCGTTTCCAAGATGGCCGAGAAGACGTCGGAGATGATGACCGCACGGGTCGCACTTCCACATCCAAAACGGATGAAAATATCGATTATAATTAATCAACATTACTGCCGTAAAGATGCTTGTTTAACTCCGTGTAAGAGTAAGGAAAACACGACCCGATTTGTGGAAGAACAAGTCACGGGTTCTCCATCAAGACAACGTGCCAGCTCACTCACACTGCATTGTCTGTCAAGACGTTTCTAACCAAGTACAACATCCCAGTTTTAGACCTGACCTGGCCCCCATGTGACTTTTATCTGTTCCCCAAAGTCAAATCTGCATTAAAAGGAACATGATTTCAGTCCGTTGAAGCTGTGAAAGAAAAAGCCGCACGCGTCATGCAGGAGCTGACAGAAAAAGACTTCCAGACTGTTTCGAACAACGGTAAATTCGCATGGAGCGTTGTAGAGATATGGGAGGGGTGTATATTGAAGGTGGTAATAACTAAATATGTTTAAATTTAAAATAAAATGTTTTACAGCAATAGTCTCGTTATTTAATAGCCACACCTCGTATTTGCTAAAACTCTTATCGAAGAAGGTCGTTCTAAGTAAAGAATCACTTTATTGAGTCTATTTTTCATTTTTTTCAAATTTTTCTCGAAATGGGCTTCTACTATTTATTTCTTAAATTTTAGTATTAACATTTTTTTACATGCACCTTTAATGTGGGTATTTTACTAGTAAAATTAGGAGAGTATTGGAAAGTGATGGTATGGCCATCTTTTATTTTCAGCGTTGGCAGTCATTAGATTATGACATTCAAGCGAAACATGATGTTAGATAATATGGATTTGTAATAATTATGTTTTATGTGCTCTAATTTAATTTACATCTGCGTATTCTTATCGAAGAAATTCATATTTCATTTCTTTAAAAAAGCGCAATCTGAGAGGGGTGATTTTGCGTGCTGAGACTGGAGATTCTGATATAAACAATTGTCTAGAACTGGAGTTCCAATCTGAGGGACATGACCCAGAACATGTGGGTGGTCAGTAACTATGACTAACTTCACACAAAAAAACAATGATACTTAAAATTTGTATTTCTGATTTCAGGACGTCTCCTCTCTGGGGGTTGTGCCGCAGGGTGCCGTGGTACAAGACAGCAAAGCCATGGCTTCATCCTCGGACTCAAAGAACAGATCAGGTAATTTATTTTCTAAATTAAAAGGATCATTTCGCCTTAACTCCAGTTTTAGCGTTTTATTAAATCTCTCTTACTTTGAACGTTAATGTTTTTTAATCGTGCAAAATTTTCGATTTCACTGGAAAAATACCTATTTATATCTTTTGACTAAACAATTTTAGCTTTAGACAAGAATCGAAACAAAAAAAAAAAGAAGTAATAAAAGCAAATTTGAGTCAGCAAATAAAATTTTAATTGAAAATAAACGAAGCCACGAGAATATGCCATGAGAAAGAGCAGCTTGCTAGTATCTGAGAGGCCTTAAAAAAGCAACTGTTGCAATAATTTCATCCTGCTGCTTTCTGGCTTCATGTATTGTAAACAAACAGGGTTGGCAGCCCTGTTTGTTACCTCTCCAGTAGTAAACACATCCGCAGCTCTGCTACACTTTTATTTGCCATTCATCTTTCATATTGTGCGCTTTAGCTCTGCCTCTCATTCAAGTATTTTCACTTCAAGTAGTTGGTTCAGTTTTTTTTTTACTTCTATTGAATCAGTATATAAACATTAGCTAGTTCTGTTAGTGATTTTATTTAAAATTACAGAAGTTTTTCAAGTTCATCGCTATTTTAAACTCAATTGCGTTTCTAGTTTTGATCTTCAAGTTCATCTTTAATAAATACAGTTTTATTTAACACGTTTCTTTACCTGGTAAGTTGTTCAATACCTACTCGCTAAAGGTACTTGTTAACTAACCCTAGGGACATTCACATGCAGTAACTTGCTTTGAGCCTAAGAGTATGAACTCTCTCTGGGATTACAGTGTTCTTTTCCTTTGCTTAATTATTGTGAGAAAATATAACTGAAATAAATAGATTAAATATTTTCCATTATGATATTGAAGTAATTCTAAAATGAACTAATCTTAATTTTTAACAGAATTAACCATTTTCATTCAATTAAATTTAAATAAACGATGTTTCCAGTAAATAAATTTGCGCTAGCATGAATTCGCGCCAAAAAAACGTAGTGTATTCTGAATAATGTTTTAATTACAAAATAATATAATTATATTAAAATGTTTTCTTTCATCTTTAACTTATATTTAAATTCTCTAGCTGTCATTTTTCTCGAGTAATTGCTTTTATATTTTCTGTAAGGAAAGAAGCTTAGATATCTAAGCTTTTTATATATTTATTGTTAATCTAGTACAGGGGTCGGCAACCTATTTTAAGTAGAGAGCCATTTCTCCTTAAATAATTTTAATAAATCTTACCAAGAGTCGCAAGGATGATAGTGTAAATAACTCTGTAGATCATTTGTATTCACAAATTATTATTTTATGATATTCAATAACATTTAAATGTTTTATATATTTATTTTCACATATTGCAAAATAAATAAACAAATAAATAATAACTAATCCTGTGTTTGAATGAAAATGGCGGCAGTCCTATATATTACGTACTGTATTTTAATATAATTCTATTCAATTACTAAACTATCACATTTAAAATTATTTTTGAAAAAATATCTTTACTTTAATAAATGAAATTTTGGACAGGCTGAAGAGCCATAAAATTAGGATAAAGAGCCGCATGCGGCTCGCGAGCCGCGGGTTGCCGACCCCTGATCTAGTAGAACCTCTTTGGAACTTCCTTTTTCACCTTGCATTGGTTCAGGAAAGGTCCTGTAATCCTGCATTATTTCAATGTTATACCTCAAGTCACGATAATCGCCTAGATTATATAAGGTGATCCATTTAAAACGCACCAATCGCCAATAACTTCTTAGGAAAGCGGAAATCCAGATAAAAAAAACATTAAATAAACTACATCTTTTTTGGTCTAATTATCAAATTCTCCACCCTCGATGCTGTATCTTCATTTTTGGCGGAGTTACGGCTAAAAACCCGATTGGGGTTTTATAATGACAATGATTTTGAAAACTACATAAAAAATTGTGAAAAATGACGCTAACCCCGTTTCGATAACCCAAATATTTGTCGAGATATTTAAGATCAAAGTTGCAATTTTATCTTATTCGTGATCGGTTTTCAATATTAACTTTCCACAAGAACAAAAATAATAATAATTGAAAATTTTAATGTATGTAGAGTAATGTAATGGTTGTGATTGAATCAGGATAAATTTGTTTTATCATCAAATAAAAGCAATCATCACATCATTTTATGTACCCCGTATGCAAAGACTTCTTGTCCTTTGGTTTACCTTTGATATATGGGTGCACACGAAATATAAACTAACATCCTTGGGAAGCAGAAACATTATATTTCGATTCGGTCGAACAGAGAGGAACCCGACTGTGACTTAGCGATCTATTTGTTTAAAGGGTTTTCTACGCTCTGTTCAGTTTTCTGGAAATGTTTTCATCTATTTTATTTGAATTTGATTAAATGTATTAGATTAATGGTATTTCTGGCAGCGGTGGATTGGATTGGTTTTTACTAAAACTACCCTTCAGTCTAATGCCCTTGCTTACCCTTATTATAAGCATATTTGCTCTGAAAAAGGGTGTTATACTTAAAATAGTGTTGCTCTTTAGCACTTTTGCCGTTTGAAAAATCTATCAACCAGAAGTCTTAGAATATGGCTGCCGTGCAGGTTCGTCTCATAAGATTACAACTTCCTTTTACATCTTATAACCTTTTCTCTGATTTCCGTAGCACAAGATTTATTGGCAAAATTTCAGTCTGGAATATCTGGTAGAGTGTTGTTGGTGTAGTGTTTCTAGTTCCGTACACATATGTTCTCTTGCTCCTACGCATTTAGGACCACCATAAAGTACCTGTATGTTCCTGCAACCCTTTGCTTCATATCTCGGGTTCAATATCATCAAACATAATAGTGTATCAAATTTCAATCTTGAGGTATTGTTATTCTGGTTATTTACTACTATTTTTGCCGTACAGATCGAGTGTTACAAATATTTCGAATTTCTCAAATAAGTATTTTACCAATACCTCTTCACTATTCATACTTCACTTGAGTTCACTGGTCGATGCAATCCAAATGCTATTCTGTGTTTTTCGCAGACATCTCTCAGCTTCCTGGATGGTTTCCTCGTTCAGGTTTCACATACCTAATGGGGCTCATACCAGAATTTTTTTGTTTTGTTTTTTCTTTCGTAGAGCTTTTAAGGCTTTAGAAGGCTTTCTCCCCTTGATCTCTTAAATGGTTAGAAATCATTTTCAAGGTCTCTGGTGAAATAGTTTAGAAAAATTTTGGGTGTTGTATTTTTAGGATGTGACAAGATAACAGTTTATATCATTTATTCGTGTTCCCGTTGTAAATTATCCAGCATTAAACCACCTATTTATCATCTCTTCATCGACATGTTTAGTCAGTAACGTTTGTAAAACTATTGTTCATTAAAAAGCAAGCTGCCAAATGTACACTAACTTACCACCCTTTGGTTTTCTCTTTGTTTTTCCTACAAATGAAAATTCACTACAAATTATTTCTACTTAAAGTGTAATTAAGATAAACCAATATTTTATGTATTATTAAATCAAAATAGAAATTTCCATTTAGAGTTTTGATTGGATAGCTTGATAATTTATCAAATACTTACTGGGAAAAAATTATTAAAATAAAAATATATATATATATTTTTCTAATAAACAATTAATACTACATTAACCAATCAGATTGCAAAGGTAGAGTTGTACAACACAGATTTTTGGATTAGCCAATCAGAAGCAGGAAAGAAAGTTCATGGCGACCACAAATTAATTTAGTCACGCTCTCTACCTATCGGATTGCATCTTATAAATTGTTTTAAGCTGTAAAAACTCATTTATTGTTTATTTTAACATTTTGTGTATCTATAACATTGTGGTACACACTTCGAACAGCATGATCAGCCGAGCCAACGACATTATTTTAAATTCTTTTATTTCTCTGCATTTTCTTACTCACTCCTCTGACACAAACTTATAGTTTTTTTTATTTTTTATTTCAAAAATTTCCCCGCAAAATTCAATTTGATTTGGAAAATTGCATGTGGTTAGGATATGATCCCAGACTCAGTTACATCATTCAATTCAAGTCGTGCGCTTTTACATCGCATTCCAACGCATCAGTTATTTAAAAGACTTAATGAAAAAGAACAAAATTAGGCTGATAGTTTTATTCTTGTTTCTTAATCAATTAATCAAAGTACATTTCTTTATAATTTATTGCAGTTTAAATTTAATATTGTAATTACAGTTTTTAAGTTTGGTGCAAAGTTAGTTGCTAGATTTAGAAGAAGTTTATTTCTGCGATCAAAGAGAAAATATTTGAAGTGATGAAATAAATTGTGGCCGGATATAAATAGAATATGAAGCTGATACTAAATCTATTGGACCTTTCAGATCACCTCATAGATCCTGCAGGTGACGTCCGCAGAGGAGAAGTTTATTGATGCCCCCGGTCTCCTCGTTTTGTTCTATTTCCGCCATCCTGGACTCTTTACCCATACTTTCCTCTATTTATTTTTGTTGTATTTATAAAACTTGATTCGTTGATGGCGCGCGTAACCGTATTAGTTACTATTTTTGTTCCATTTCTTTTTGTTTGTTTTGTTTTTTGAGAATAATTTCACCCCCACACTAGACTTAAAAGAACAGAACTAAAGAGACGCTTTCGACTATTTAAAAGGCTCTTAGGCGATAGATCTAAACTGTCTTTAGATAACAAAAGACTTATTTATACTACTAAGGAAAGTAAAGTGATGCCAATTTTTTCAGGCGGGCTTTACGTCCAACTACCAATTAGGTGTCGTGGTCGGAGGCGACCAGCAAACATACTTCACTGTAAATTTCTCATATTAACCATTAATTAAAATCCAAGGCCTAAGACCGGGAATCGATCCCAGTACCACAACACATATTAGCTTCTCAGTTCTCGCCTCTAACCGCTCGGCTACCGTGGTACCTATATTTATACTACTATTATTTTATTGTGGGGTTCAACTAAATGCTCTAATCTCCAAAGGATTCAATCTAAAATACTTCGCAAACTAATGTAAGCGCTCCATTTTATGTCTCTAACCTGACTAAATGTACTGACCTTTAACGTTCCTATTGTCGCACAAGTTGCTAAAACAAGATACAGAAAACTTTTAACTTGCAATCCTCTAGCTCAAAACTTTCTTCAAGAACTCTTCCTGACAACCCGAACAAGACGCCTTAAAAGACAGTGGCCCCGTGATCTCCTCTCAAGTGAAGAGGGATAGTCTAATGCTTTGGAGTCTTACCACTGGGTAACTTCTCTACTCGTTTGTATCACTTCTACGAGGTGTGGCTATTAAATAACGAGACTATTGCTGTAAAACATTTTATTTTAAATTTATACATATTTAGTTATTATCACCTTCAATATACACCCCTCCCCTATCCCTACAACGCACCATGCGAATTGTTCGATACAGTGCTGGAAGTCTTTTTCTGTGAGCACCTGTATGACGCATGCCGCTTTTTCTTTCACACCTTCAACGGACTGAAATCGTGTTCCTTTTAATGCAGCTTTGACTTTGGGGAACAGATAAAAGTCACATGGGGCCAGGTCAGGCGAATAAGGCGGATGGCCTAAAACTGGGATGTTGTACATGGCTAGAAACGTCTTGACTGACAATGCAGTGTGAGCCGGCGTGTTGTCTTGATGGAGAACCCGTGACTTGTTCTTCCACAAATCGGGTCGTTTTTTCCTTACTCTTCCACGGAATTGAGCAAGCACCTCAAGGTAGTAATGTTGATTAATTATAATCGATATTTTCATCCATTTTGGACGTGGAAGGGCGACCCGAGCGGTCATCATCTCTGACGTCTTCTCAGCCATCTTGGAAACGGCTTGAACCATTCAAAAACTCGCGCACGTGATTAACATTCATCGCCATAAACTTCTTTTAACAAAAGATAAGTTTCAGTAGCGGTTTTACCCAGTTTCATGTGAAATTTCACGACAATTCGTTGCTCTACTACATGTGTAGTGTCATGTTTTCGGCAAAACGAAACTAACACCACGTACAGAAACGACGGTTCCGGTCAGACAGATTTCTGTACAAACACGTGAGACGCTGCAATCGAAAGAGAAGGCTTTACGCTGCTGCACAGCTGTCGGTCGTTAAGATTTGGCGCATGCTTAGTTCTTCTGTAGTAGCATCAATCTCGTTATTTAATAGCCACTCCTTGTAGTTTGTTTTCTACTTATATCTCTTAAATTGCATCAGAAAGGTTTTGTTCCGAATCAAAAATTTGTGTGAATCATTTCACTATTTTTTTTAAAAATCTTTCCAAAATTTGGACGAACTGAAGGTCAAGAATTCCAAATTCATCTGTTCTGTTTTAGCTATCAATTTATTTCAGCATCGCTAAAAAAAGAATAGCCAAGATGAAGTTATCGATTGAAATCTGACGTGATATTAATTCACTCAAAATTCTATTTGGGGTTTAAGATTTTTTCTTTACTCGCGATGGAATTTCAGCGAGAAAGAACAAGTGAATGGAAGGTTAATAAGAGGGAGGTTATTGTAACTTGTGAGGTCGAATTGTTTACCATAAGTCGGAGGGATCTTCAAAATTAGGGAAGTAGAAATAGTGTTCTGAAGGTGCTGCAGAAAGACTGGAGTGAATCGGGTAAGTAATTATAGAATCACTATCAACCTTGGGTAACAAAATAGACAAGAGGAGAAATTATCTTGAAAAGAGAGACACGATGAAGGTGTGTCGAAGCCTTCCAGAGAACTATGAAGACTGGGATGCCGATTGAAGATGGAGACTAGGAGTTTCGGCCAAAGGAGTCGCGTGAACTCTCTTGATAGCACTCTATCTGTGGGTTACATCAGAACAGTGCAATAAAGAAGAAAAGAAGATAGCAGCATCAGTCTCGTTATTTAATAGCCACACCTCGTACGTGTCATTGCTACTTATAGCGCCAACGCGCTGATTGTAACAAATAAACGAACAAAAAGAATAATTAATTCGGTAACAATCAATATTCCAATTGTTTCAGCTGTGACTGTTGAGATGGTAAAATTGTTTTTGGTGCTGTTGAAAAGTGCATCATGTGAATGAAACCAGAATGAAAGCCATGGTGAAAATTTGGCAAGAAATAATAAAACTGTGGTTAAAGAATTAAGTAAGAGACTCATTAAGGCTGGGACTCATTGGAATCTATACGACCCCTACTTTTCTCACCCTTGGACAGTCTTACTGCCCGATAGATCATAATCTCATTTCCGTCAATGACGTTCAGTGTCATCATGGGGTAGAAGATGAAGTTAGTCGCTGGATAACATTGCTGATTGCTTTTTTTTTTTTGCCGTAAAAGAAAAATTCACATCAAATTTTATTTTAAGGCGCTTCAACACCCGAAGCTTTTTTTTTAGTGCATTGCCAGCCTCCGGACAGTGTTCTGTCGTGACTGTCAGCACTGTCCATCACCGGACAGTGAGCTGTAAGAAGCTCCCTCTAGTAAGAGAAAATCTAAGGGTCAACAGCTGGATTCGAACCCGTGGCATCCGCGTGAGAATCCAATACGCTAACCGCATAGCTAATCAACTCCCTTCCATATCTTTATTCACTTATCGCAAATGATCTCATCTTTTCGTACATCATTTGATAAAACGTTATTCTTGGTAAATTTTATTTTAATATATATTGGCTTAAGGAGATGGCTTAAAATGCTAAGCAACATGCAATTTGTAATTCAACTCGTATGAAACAATTACACGTCTTTACCCTGCTGCAATAAATACAAACCATCTAATCGAAACATTTATCTTATTAACTTGACTAAAAGCGCTAAATTATTTTATTTCCAATTCGCTTCTACAATTATTTATTCGGTAAATTTTTTTGAAATAAAAGTGATTGCTATTATATGAAATGATTTAAAGAGATCGTTATTCCAAGTAAAATGAACATCGTTGGGAGCCCGTGATCTCCGCATTGGAATCCAATGTTCGCTAACCGCACAGCTAATCCCTTCGCTACCAAATTATTTTCCTTTAAATATAATAAACCTAATATTAGTTCAAAATCAAATTTAAATTGGCTTTTGCGAATTGCGGGGGGAGAGGCAGTGCTTCCAAAATAGAATTCGGGTTGTCTTAATATAAGCCAGAAGTTTCAAGAGTGGTTCAACAATTGTCTTAACAATGCTACTATCATAATTTTTTTTTTTTTTTCTTTTAATACAAGAAAATTAGAAAATTCAACCTGGATGTGGTGAAGGGTGAAAATGGTGCGCTTTTCCAAACTGAGTTCGTACTGAAAAAGGAAAATCTCTTCTATTTAAATTGCTCAAAGAGGAAATATTATGTTTGTTGTTGGCTTATCATAGGCTTGATTATTACGAACGTCATTTTAGTGATTAGATTATGGAAAAAGTAATATTTTAAATTATTGGTTTTATTTTAGATAAAAAATGAAAACTATACTTGAAACAATTTTCACGACTTTCTCTTTAGTGAAATTTTTAAAGATTTAATTTTCAAATCGCTTTAATTTAAGAATTTGCCCTGAGACAAGTTGCTTTTCAATATTCTACAGTTACTGTAATAAAACGAACCACTGCTGACACTTTGACTTATCTGCTTTCTTAAAACCGTGTTCTTTAATGAATTATAATTTAGTGTAAGACTTCAATTAAAAACAATCGCTAAAAATTTAAGATAAACAGTATCAGTAAAACAGCACTTACTTCCAGCAGTCATTTTTTTTTAATTCAAAATATAGTTCGAGCGTGGAATTTAGTTTTAAAAACCTCCCACAATGTGCGGATCTAAAATCCGACAACGACGTGTACACACGTCGAACGCAGGGCAAAACAACTAAAAGTCTGCAATAGACGTAATAGTCACTGCAAGCGACTTTTTCTGCAATCTCTGGAGGGTTGAGATTAAAGAGCATTCTGTGCTCATTCAAAATCTTGCACAGCTTCACGTATGCATTGTTCTAGTTAACTAGGGACGTAAGAGCTTTTACAAGGAAGAAAAGAGCTTTGAATTCTGTGCAAAATGAAATCAGACCTCGTACTGAGATCTGAACCTTTATCTAAGGTAAAAACGGCATTGTACAAGGGTTGAGAGCTTCTATTTGGGTGCCTCATTCCCAAACTCTAATGCGGAGACCGAACATGTACCAACCACTTATCATTTGTCTGACTCCCTCCACACCCTCAGTGTAAAATACTTGGTAGTTCTATTGGTAAGATAAGGGAAACATCCCATCAAAAAATATTCTTATTTTATTTTATTAAAATTGCGAGTTTATATAGTTATTGGCAATTATATATTTTTCACGAGTATACACGTCGAAGCACCGTATTAGAGATTTGGTTTGACGTGTATACGCGTCAGAAACACTTAACAGGTTAATGTATATACAGGAAGAGAAGTAATTTCTAAATTCCGTCCATTTACGACATAATATGTCGCGTAATATTTGCGAGCCGAGCTGTTATTAGTGGGTTCCACTAAAAAAGACGTATTGTGCTGGTGAGATCGATTCCTGGTCTCGGATTTTATTTAAATGTGTTAAATGAGAAAAACTAAGTAAAATAAGTTAAATAAGTCGCCCCTATCTTAGGACGTTTAGCCTAAACAAATCGCTTTTATTTTAGTTGGGGGAAAGTTTTGAATGTAAAGTTTAATGCTCGCCAACATTTGATGTCAATTGCCGCCAGGAGCTTTTTTTTTTAGTGCATTACCAGCATGTAGATAATGTTCTCTCGTTACAGATAACACTGTCCATCATTGGACATTAAACTGTAAGAAGTTGGTAGACAACTAAATTCGAATCCCCGGGTATTTCCGCTTGGGAATTCAGTTCTCTAACCACTCAGGTATCTCTTCGCTATTGTTAATGACATTGTTTCAACAAGAAATGCATCGTTTGAATAGAAATTCTCCGTTTAATTTGTCTTCAATGCAATTCTTAGTTTAAGCCTAAATTTTGTATCAGTGCTTTCGCACAGTTCAAAAACATCTTTAGAAATATTTATTCGACTAAATAAATTAGTGCTATTTAATTCTGTTACTTTTCCTACTTGTTGAGTCCATAGTTCTGTTGAATCTTGCTAAGTAATTTTTATAGAAATACACATAAAAATGAAGTTTTCACTGATTTATTTAAACAAAAATAGCAAAAAATTTTGTATCAGTGCTTTCGCACAGTTCAAAAACATCTTTAGAAATATTTATTCGACTAAATAAATTAGTGCTATTTAATTCTGTTACTTTTCCTACTTGTTGAGTCCATAGTTCTGTTGAATCTTGCTAAGTAATTTTTATAGAAATATACATAAAAATGAAGTTTTCACTGATTTATTTAAACAAAAATAGCAAAAAATTTTGTATCAGTGCTTTCGCACAGTTCAAAAACATCTTTAGAAATATTTATTCGACTAAATAAATTAGTGCTATTTAATTCTGTTACTTTTCCTACTTGTTGAGTCCATAGTTCTGTTGAATCTTGCTAAGTAATTTTTATAGAAATACACATAAAAATGAAGTTTTCACTGATTTATTTAAACAAAAATAGCAAAAAATTTTGTATCAGTGCTTTCGCACATTTCACAAAAACATCTTTAGAAATATTTATTCGACTAAATAAATTAGTGCTATTTAATTCTGTTACTTTTCCTACTTGTTGAGTCCATAGTTCTGTTGAATCTTGCTAAGTAATTTTTATAGAAATACACATAAAAATGAAGTTTTCACTGATTTATTTAAACAAAAATAGCAAAAAATTTTGTATCAGTGCTTTCGCACATTTCACAAAAACATCTTTAGAAATATTTATTCGACTAAATAAATTAGTGCTATTTAATTCTGTTACTTTTCCTACTTGTTAGTCCATAGTTCTGTTGAATCTTGCTAAGTAATTTTTATAGAAATACACATAAAAATGAAGTTTTCACTGATTTATTTATACAAAAATAGCAAAAAATTTTGTATCAGTGCTTTCGCACATTTCACAAAAACATCTTTAGAAATATTTATTCGACTAAATAAATTAGTGCTATTTAATTCTGTTACTTTTCCTACTTGTTGAGCCCATAGTTCTGTTGAATCTTGCTAAGTAATTTTTATAGAAATACACATAAAAATGAAGTTTTCACTGATTTATTTATACAAAAATAGCAAAAAATCTTAAGTTAACCATTAAGTTGTCCATTTAGAGCTGTGATCCATTTTTATTTTTATGGAAATTAGAAACTATCAAGGTGACCATTTAAATTTAATCAAAACTAAAAGGGTAATATCTGCGTTTGTTGCAAAACGTTTTCTGTAAAAACAAAACTTGGGAAGAGGAGAACGTTCTCAGTTTCCAAATCTTTCGAAATTGCAAAATAGAGATGAAGATTTGCTTGCTCACTGTCGAACACTTAACGGCTCTTCATGCAGACCTGAACCAAAGATTACTCGTGGGGATTTGCAGTTGCTACTCATAAACATTGAGCCGGATATAAATACACTCATAACATCTCATCACGTTCATCCAAATTATTAAATTTTTTTAAATTTTATTTTAAACTAAAGTTATAATTTCAATAAATACTTCTTGAACAAAATGTTTTTTTAAATTTGTAATTTTTATACTATGTATTTATGTAGCTTTTTCACTTGGGGGTCCATGGGCAAGTTTTGACTATTAAAAGGAGTCCATCGGTCAAAAAAGTTTGGGAACCACTGGTTTAGACCACATTTTTTTAAGCAGAAATCGCTAACAATCCGCTCATTTTGTTCGCCAAAAATTCTAATCTCACGTGATCACAAGGTGAATATTTTTTTGTTTTAATCTTTAATTCTGAATTGCTTCCAGACTTGGTGATGTTTTTCCTTATTTTCAAGTGGATGAGATGTTTTGGTAAAATTATTGGTTTGTTGTCACATTTGTTTGCTGTTATTTATTTTATTTCTATTTGAAATATTTTTTGACTGTCGGAAAAATTAAGGGAGCGAAACTTTTGAGGTTACAACACCCACCATAGATTCGTGTCGCACTGTTCCACAATCGCAAGAAAAGTATAATGGTCCCGCACTAGTCAAACCCAACTACTATTGATCTCTTTTCTTTACTATATTCTGTTCATTGTTCTTCTCTTCAATCGCGACAGTTGCATCACGTTTAGCAGTTATGCATCTTCCAAATAATGAAGTATACAACAGCCAGTGAATGGGGCACGTACCCTCCAAACTTGATAGTTGATGCAATCTGAAACCGGCCTGGAATAAGAAGCACATGCGTGCTAACACCATCCATATTATCTAGAATTGCGAACCCACCTTTCCCTTGTCAATTTAAATTCTCTTTTTGTTTAGGGATAATAGGCAAAGGTTGAAAAATCTAATATACTTGCTTAAATAAATGTCATTGTATGTATTAAAGGTAAAAATCTGATTGAATTTTTGACGTGAATACGTCTTTAAATTTGAATCATATGGTGGCAATCCAAAAAATCTAATGATAACAAAATCGGGGGATACAGTTTGGCATTATAGTTTAGAATCTATCGTCTACATCCAAAAATTAAATAAGACCACTGGATAGCTAAAGGATCAAAGAATTCATTACGATAAGCGAGGACTGTAACACATCGCGCGCGGTGAAGGGGGAAGCGCCGCCATTTTGAGATAATTTTGCTGCGTATCGAGATTTGCAATTTGTATAACTTTTGACTCGGAGAAGCTACGGTGTTCGTTTAAGTTTTAATCGTTAACTGTCATCTCAATCTATCGATTGTGTATAAAACATTAGTGTAAAATAGTGACAGTAAATATAATAAGGTGTTAGAATAAAAAAATATTATCAAAAATATATAATGTCGGCCTATACGCGTCGAAAAGCCAAAACCAAATACAGAGAGATCGTATACGGTTGGAAATGGCTCCTCAAGAACAATCGAATGGTAAAAGTCGCAAAGCCGGTGGAGTCGCCATATATCTCGCAACGTCAATAGCTTCACTGATTGTAATAGAGTTAACATTGACATTTCGGAAATTTATTTGGAAATGAAAGAAGCAAAAGCTGGTGATGTCTGTCTAGTAAACGAAAAAGGCCAATGACATCTTCAAATTCGTACTCGGGTGTGTGTATATCCATCCGGGCACAGCGTTAGCAGAAATTAAACTCTTTATGTTACGATCGTTGATAAAATATTCCAAAAACATCTCTAAAATTATACCCGATTACGAGCCTGATCTTACTACACCAATTATGATAGTTGGAGACTTTAATGTTGATGTCTCACAAAAGCACTCATTGCCCGACTTCATGCTCAGCGAGTTCAATTTGTCTTATATTGAAACTTCTCCAACAACGTTAGGTAATACCTATATTGATTTAAGGTTTACCAGAAATCTCGATGTATCTTGTATGCCATTTCTGTCGTACTTTTCGTATAACAGATCTATAATTAATAAAGTTATATTGTGTCACAGTAATTATTTGTTTCCTTAATTTCAACCTAAATACATAAATAAAAATATTTTATATAAAAAATATAACCCGTTACGTAAACGTATTCACGTACAACACACGGCCGTGTCCATGACAAAGCCACAGTAGAGCTTTTTGTTTTTTTTTTCAAATATTATTCTAAATAAATGAGAATTGAGTAACATAAAATTGATGGTGTTGACAGAACTATGGGTGAATCAGACCGGCCAGATTCTATCCCGTTTGGAACAAGAACAAAGGAGAAGTGGCGGACGACCAAGGGGTCATTACCGGGGCCCTGATCATCAGGTCTATCATACGGTCACTGGAGCTGTAAGCCAGACCAATAAACCATATACTCCGTCCATATTTGAAGTGTTCAGACCGAGATCGAAGTCGGACGCCGCTACTAAAAAGCCCACACTGATGTCCAGCGTGAAGAATGCCATGCAGGTATAGTATGCTTTGCTACTAATTTTATGATTATTATACTGGGATCTGGTTTGACCTTCAAAATGGTTCGCCTAAAAGAATGTTGTACAGAATTCTTCAACTAGACTACTCGTAATTGCAACGTTTGGTGCGAAATCCTCAAATAAACTAATAAATTGAATATTGTTCGTCGCGTTTTAGTTTCCAACTTATTAATCCCAAAGGAAGAAAGATTATACCCAATTTCAGTCATAATCCTCAATAATAATAAGTAATAATCCTCAATTGGGGCTCCCACATTAAACAAACTTCAAAAATGAAACCATCAACTTTTACGGACAACCTACGATTTCCCATCAACATATCGTGTTTCACTTATTTAGTGAACCAGTTTAATAGACAATAAAAAGGACTAGCAGTGGGGAACCTCTTTTCACTGGGCATTGCCTACATTGTTTTAGACGTTCAATTTAACAAAATCCCTAACAATAGTTCACACTTTATGTTCGCCAAGAAATACGTGGATGACACCAGTGTTAAGCATCAATGCCACAAGCAATATCTCACACTTTTCAACAATCATCACTCCTCCAAGTCCAGCATCCAAGAGGAAATCCGAAATTGTATTTCTCGATTCCCCATCTACTACAACACAAGGTCCTTAAGAGCACTGCGCAGGGAGCGCAATTTCAAAGATTTGAAGAAATACAGAGATGCAAAGTTTTGTTATTATTTGTAAAAATTATGAAATTCACTTCCGGGGTCGCTATTTTGGTATTGGCGACCTTTTTAACGCGCTTCAACATCTGAGGTTATCGGCGCCCGGAGCTTTTTTTCAGTACACTGCCGGTCTCTGGTAAGTGTTTTCTTTTTACAGACAACACAGTCCATCACCGGACAGTGTGCTGTAAGAAGCTCTTACCTAGGAAGAGAAAAATCTAAGGGTCAGCATCTGGATTCGAACCCGTGGCATCCGCGTGAGAATCCAATACGCTAACAGCATAGCTAATCCCTTCAACAAAATATAAATTTATCTTAAAAGCGGATATGACGTCAGTGTAACAGTTTTTAATAATGAGTTAATCCGCTTCATCAACACTTTGAGTAGAACAACTTGGCGAGCTTATAACAAGGCGATTTCCACGGCCTTGTCCGCAGCATTTCTGAACTGGATTCCTGTTTGGACAAAACAACATTACGCAATTTTATCCTACAGAAGCTGCGTAACTTGTCCGATTGCTATATTAATTGATCCTTGCTCGCATCCTCAAGGTTCCATCCAGCTGTCCTTTATTTCTTCAATACCATCGAGAGGGGGTTATTACTCCAATCGTTACTGGTATTCAATCTTGTAGAAAATTCCATTTAGAAGATGCATTTTATCTAATTTTTATTACATAAATCAAATTTTGTAATATTGATTGTTCCTATAGCTTCACTCAGGCTTATTTATAATAATGTCCTAAGTAGAGACAGATCTTCCAAGAAGTGAAATGAATTTCTTGAAAATTTAAGTTTAAATTACAAGTCATATATAATACTGAAGTTAAAGACCACTGTTTCTTCTGTAATCTCAACCAATCTCATAAACTTTGTTCGTGCAACGTTTTTATGTACTATTTGGTGATTTTTTGAAGTTCAAATTGAAAAAGTTTATTTAAAGTTTAAAATAGAATACAAATACAAATTATACGAAGGTGGTTTCAGGCTGCAGTGCCTATATAAACTCCATAACCTTAATATTTACATAGATAAATGGCCCAAATTTATGTAATAAGGCAAGAAAACATAAAAAAGTACCTTACTACATTTATTTGGTGATAAATCTGTTATAATTATAACTTACTTAAACTTCTTTAGTAATTATTTAATTAAAAAAACTGTTTAATTGTATGTAACAAAAAATTTATTCAACTCGATAAATAGTAATTAATTGTTGATAATAAAATGATATCATCAATTGATATTACGATGATATAATTAATATTATCATTCGATTATATTCGTGATTTGTTCATTCTTAGTGAAAACATTTGAGATGCCAGTAAATATTGTTTAGTGAAAGTAGTTCAGCGAACTCTCACTAGAAAGCGCAAGTGTCCACTTCTGCGGCCATGTTGGTACTGCACTTTTAGTTGGCAACTAATTTAAAATCCAATTGATTTTTTGTTGTTATGCTCATCATTAAAAGTAATTAGAGCTTCAAAGCAAGAAATATTCCCATGGAAAAAGAACTTGCAACGGATGAATAATTAAGAATTGACAATTTATCAACCAGTGAGTTAGACAAAATTTGAAAATATTCTAATATCTTTAAAGATAGCCTCCAGTTCATTATTGTTGGTAACAGCTAAACAATTTTCATTGATCCATTCTTGTATAATACATGCTGGTTCACACTTTAAATGAGATGATAATTTCAGTCATTACAGATGGATTTTGTGCATTTAAATTAAATCTGGTATCTAATTAGTTGATGGTAAACTTTATTAATTATTATATTGCAAAAAATAGGCCAATATTCTCATTATTATTGTAACTTGAGAACTTATTGAATTAATGGCGATTGAATTCTTAAAATCTCACTCGCATTTTTAAATTCTGAATTTTGGAATAAATTATGGTTTGTTTACTAACAGTTTCTACATAATAAATATTTGGTTTTCGATTGATGGAAATTGAAATGATTTCTCAACTTAATAATAAATAAAAATAAGCTTTAATACTGCATTTTTCTTAAATTATACATACAGTGTCTTGCTCTATTATCTAACTGCCTCTTCAAAGCGCAATTAACTTTTGTCTGCAGCTATAAGTAAGTGAAACCTTGGGCTTCATTTTCAAACTAAAGTTATTTTTGAAATGAAATTTACTGGTTATTGCACTTTACCTCAAAAATAGATAGTTTGATTGAAAATGCGAAGCCAAAATTATCTGAAGTTTGTATTAATAATTGTAAATGACCTAGTTTTATTTTTATTCACTAGATTTTTGTGCTATTGTCTGAGATCATGAGCGCTCGGAGCCTTCAGTGCCGACCTCAGGGCAGCCTAACCTTTTTACTAAGATAATCCTTTCCCTTATTATTACAACCATCACTCAACATTCAAGTCGGCGTCCCTTTTGAATGCAATGCCTGCCCTGAGGGGAAAGAAAATCTAATTCTCACTTGCTGTGGCCACTACAACCGGTAGGGCACGCGTTACCGTCTCAGTTATTATTATTAATCTTTGTTATTGAGCTGCTGGGCTGAGATGAGACTCTTAACCTTTTCAGCATACTTTCCAGGCGAACTTTTTAGGATTTATTAGTTTCTAATCCACTTGCAATAATAATTGGTAGATTCCCAAGTCAGTCACCTAAATTAGTTGGGGGTGTTACCCCTCTTTCATTGCAGGAATTTTTGTTTAAGATACTCAGCACGCAGTAAGAAAAACTTTAAACCAGCGGTTTCAAAACTATTATTTTTTACTTCCAGAATTCACTGAAGTCACAATCATCGACTGGAGAAGGAAGTGGTGAACATTCTAGAGGACCAGTAGCCAAGGTTATTCATCTCTTCAGGCACAGATCGCAAAGCGCAGCCTCTGCTGAAGAGAAAAGGAAGGCGGTAAGTGTTTACTTGATTACACCCTTTTATTCTTCTTTTTCTCACATTAATGCAGAACATTAACTGAAGTTGATGTTGTATAAGTTGCTGAAAGGCCGCATTCTATTGGTTACGGCTTCGTTTAGAGGTACCAATTCCAATCTTCTTTTCATGATGAAGAAATAGAAATTAAATTTTATAACAAAAGATCCTCTCTAGGTGGTGAAATTAGTTATGAATGAGTATAACACATTCCCCTATTGTTGTTCTATCGCATGGCCTTGATCGATAGAAATTTGGGCAATGTAAGACATAATTATAAAGAAGAACAAGAATAATTTGGGAAAATACCTTTTTTTGCCCATTTTCGGCCACTTTTTTTGTCGAAATCTATTTGGTTGCATAAAAGTTACACTTACAAACGAGGATATGCCCTATATTTTAAAGCAAATTTAGGAATTTTAACTTTTGTAGGAAAAGAGAAAAAAAAGTGCCGAACTTTTGACTCTGGCAACACTGGCAACCGAATTCTCAAATCAGTGTAGTGCCGTTACTTCTTCATTCTGTCAAACCTATATAGTAGAAAATGGGTTGAAGGTTCCATACCGATGCATCTCCGTTGCAGTAGCCTAACAAAAGACCTATGATCGCCAGAATGATTTCTTCGTTTAATGGAGTCAACTTAATAAATGAACTTTTTCGCTTTTCACTGATTTTCAACCCCACCATTGCTACGATTTATTTTTGTACTTCCACGCTTGTACTATTGCAACATTTTGGGGGCAAGTGTTGGTCTAGTGGTCAAGAGTGTGGCTTTGTAATTGGGAGGTCACCAGATCGAATCCCGGAGTTTTGGCTACTTTTTATTTGTTAGAAAAAATTGTTTATAGTAAAGTACGAGCTTCTGCTCTCTTCAGCATTACTACTTCAGCATATTGATGTGCTGAAAATGGCGGTTTTACTAAGTTTTCCTGCATGAACATGAATCTACTTTTCAGAATTCACTGAAGAAGAACTTAATATAGTGTTGGTCGAGTTCTAGTTCTACGAGTATGTTGGTCTTCTTAGTAAAATTCATTTATTGTGCGGAACAGACATTGCGAGGGCTGTTGTACTGAGTGGGGGATGACAGTTATAATCAGTGTTATTGTGTTTATTATTTGTTGTTTTTTAGCCCATACGATAAAACGTTGTGATATGATTACTGAGTGTTCAGTAATACTCTTTTATCAATTTATATCTTTTTTCTCTGTTTTTTGTAGTTCTTATTTCTCAACTGAAGTTCATTAAAAAATTAATAAATGTTTATTTTAATTAATTTTCACCGAGCGTTTTTTGATATCCAGGTATTTGATTAAATTTGTTTTCATTGTTGTTAATTCATTGTTGGTCAGTTAGTGTTGCAATTAAATGTGATGTAGATTTGTTAGCGCTTGTTGCTTCAAGTTTGTTCCTGTACGCCCCAATGTACACCATCTTCGTTCGCTTCATTGTAAGTACTTGCACAGAAATAGTCTTCTATGTTGTGAACTTGCTGTTGTTTCAATTGTAATTTGCATTTGGTTTTTTGTAAATTTTTAAGGGTAATCTGTTTGCCCAGGTTGACTTTTTAATTTTTAGTTCAGTAAAACTTGCCCTAACCTACTCTCCTGAATATCGTATTTATCTCGCCGTGAACATAGTAAAACACTATGGATTCAAGATTGGCGAGGAATCGGTTCAAATAAAAACAACAACTCGTCTTTTTACCAACGTTTCCACAAATATATTGTCTTCTTCAGGGCGTGGCTATGCGGATTGGTTGAGTTACAGAAAACTGTCAGTTTATTTGGACCAATTCCTCGCCAATCTTGAATCCATAGTTCAATAATTTACGGTCACTAAACCTAGATATTCATAAGACACTATGTCATGAGCACAGGTTGGGAAAGGTCTCATTTCTAGAGGAATTCCATTGCAATGTAAAAAAAAAATTAATTTAGCTAAGAATTTTAGTTTTAATTCTTTTAGTGAAAAAAATCGGCTCATCGCTGCGCTCTAAGTAACTAAAAGTCTTGAAGCATGCTCAACGTCTAGAACAGTGTTGGCACGCGAGCTCATTTTTGGTTACGCGCATCTTGAAAGATAACAAAATTTCATTATTCAAATATTTGTGTCTCTCATAACGGCCAGAGTTGGTTATTAATAATAATATTAATGTATAAGTCTCTAAATGTAAATTATTGGTTTCATAATTTTGGTTTTTGTATTTTAAATGGCATTAAAGAAATCATCACTGGTCTAGAAGTTATCCCCCTCTTCACTGTCTACTGACTCTGGTTTTTAGAGAGGAGTCCTCCAGATTATTGTGCTTGGAGGGTTAAATATGTTGTTAAAAATACCGATTTTGCAAATTTCTGCTTTCAAGTCTCTGTTTATTCAATGATGGATTGTTTTCAAATTGGAGCGACATTTTCAAATTGGAAAACCTCACATAAGAAAGAAAATACACCGCTAAACTCAATAAAGTCATGAAACAAGTCAGTATTATTCACAAAATTGTTACCTTCTTTAACCATAGTATAAATGTACACAGTCCAGGTTAAGGTAACTAGTTTCATCTCTTTTATTGTTAAAGTAAAATAATTAAAACACTATTTTTGTGTATCTTTCTGTGAGAAATAAATAAGCAGAATTGATTTAAACAGATAAATACAAAGTATCGCCTAGTAATGTGATTGTAAACGTGATATCAAATTAGGGCCCGTAAAGTAGATTTGTACTGCAAGAAAAGGGCTGTTCGCACTCGTAACCGTGCAGTAATCACCGATTTTCTGCATGACCCGCTGGGAATAATTAATTTTTTCAAAGATCAACCTACTTATTTCACCCAGATTCTGTATTTCTGAGCGTATAAATTCTTTTATTGCCATAGTAACGTTTTTTTTTAGATTTCCACATCAGAATCAAACTAAAAAAAATGAATGAGCCTAGTAACGTTAATGTAGGGCACTAAAAAATAAATTCGAAACTTCAGTTTCAAGTTGCAAAGTTGAAAAGTCTTTGGAAGACTTTGAAGTCGAGGTGTTCAAAAAGAGAAAATTTGGGAGATTGCTGAAAATATAGCTGTTATTGACCACATTTTATAAAAAAACACTTAACGCATGGTTATTGTTTAAATTAAAAATAATCGCTTAAAACAGAAAATTTGTAAAAGAGAAATTAAAACGTTTTAACATTGGTCGGTATTTGTACCGCCCAGAGTGTGAGGGGGTATTCTAAATCCAACAAGACAAGATGAATGTTTATGCGAGGGGGTTGACCCTCCCAAAGTTGACCAAATAAGGAAGGAGCATTTTGCAAAGTCCAAAACCATACTTGGACGGCTAAGTGGAAGTCGTTAGCTATAACAGTTGTATCTCAGTTTCTCTGATACCTTCTAGTTAGTTACTAACGTCTATTGTTGTCCGATGTACCAGAGAAGTCTGGAGACTTACTTCTTTCTTAGTGCTACTTAGAAGCAGCTCCATCTAATTCTGTAGAAGTGTGCTTTAGCGATTAATTTTGGAGCTCTTCTTCAAAATCCCCTCGGACTTTCTGACGTATTTTCTCTGCAAAAGTTAGGGAAGTTTATCTGTAAAATTGTCACCTGAAGTGTGTCGGAACAAAAAATGCCCTGGAATAGTCCAGGGTATTATTCTTACTTTTAAGGCACTATAAGAAGCCTCTTTCGGCTGCGGTGCCAAGAGGCACAGGTCTCGTCCCGCTATTTTAATCCTTAATTCTTAAGGAACTATAAGAACAATCTGATGTGAACACTCCACGATTCCCTCTTAATTTGATTCTCAAAGTTCTAACTGTACTCTTTCCAATTCCCAGTGTCACTACATACTCTTTTTTTTGGCACATCGACTGCGACGGCCATTAGCGCCCTAAATTTTCCTTCTTGTTCTAGAGCCACAGGAGTTTGATGGATATTCCCTCTTACTTCATCGCATTAGTCGATTAGAGGAAGCGTAGAATCCTATTCGTACTAAACCTTGTCTTTTTTGAACTTATTTTTTAAAAATATTGAAAATCTTTCTCTAATCTTTCTCATACTTCCTTTAAAAGTAAGTTGAATCATACTTATTACTAACATTATTTAGACATCCTGACACTATACTGATCAAGGCCCTCCCAATAAATAAACTTAAGGATGCATGAAATTGGCAGAATGCGTGCAATTTTAAAACCGCATTCAATGCGGCAATGTTTTAAAGTTTGCAAAATAACAGTTCTCCAGATAGCGGCACTATGCAGAGCAGCTACTTGTGAGATCTGTTGAATATTAGAGTTTTTTTTTAATATTCTTCTTAAACGAAGCTATTTCATAAAACGTTAAAAATTGTTTTCCTATATTTACTTTGAACTTAGTGCATTGTTGTGAATGGTTTCACTGCAATTGGAGCTTTGTTTTGAATTATTGATTATATATAAATAACTGGAAATCAATGTGTATAAGAGAATAATCGAATAAATATTTTTAAAAAAATATGATCGTGCAATTATTATAGAAACCGCACAATTTGGAGGATAAAATTGTAATCTTTTCGTGACATATTTTATGTTCACTGTCATGTTCTCATCAAATTCATTCATCCTAAGATTTTCTTCTGCACTTGTATGCAGTTCGCCTGCACTTATTTTTGTTTATTTCTAGAAGAGAATGTAGTCAATAAAATGATTGCCAATGAAGTCATTAATACATTTAATTGAATTTAAAAAACTGTTGAAGAGCTTTGATCGCAAAATTGTTCTCAGAATATGGATCAAATTTAGGATAGACCATTCTTAAGTTCTTCATATTAAATAAACCTATTTCTCAAATTTTCAGAGCCGATTTCGATAACTTCCGTAAACTGTTTCGGCACTGTTGATTGTTTATCCTGAGCTCTTTCATAACTCTGAAATTTCACTTCAATAATACCAATCAATAGCCCGGATAGAAAAAGTCTTATCTAATACTTATGCGTATTTTTGGCCATTAAAAACAAAATAAATTTTAAGAAATAAACTTAAGAATTTATAGCCAACATATAATGTTTTATCAGTGTATCTTATCCTTGTGTTATAAATGCTTTTACATTTAACCGAATAATTAAAACGTAAAACATACTTGGCAACACTGTTATCGTACATTTTCCATTCCATTGTTGAAATGGCCACTAAATTTCCCACATGTACGGTGAATTACTATTTTGCTATTTAAATATTGGCACCTTGCACTTGGTGTAAGCGAAAAAATATTTTTGAGATAACTAAAAATGTTACGTATTGCAAAAAAAAAAAATCCAACTTATTAAATAAATTTAGATAATACAATCAGCACATACAATACGAGGTGTGGCTATTAAATAACGAGACTATTGCTGTAAAACATTTTATTTTAAATTTAAACATATTTAGTTATTATCACCTTCAATATACACCCCTCCCATATCCCTACAACACTACATGCGAAGTTGCCATTGTTCGAAACAGTGCTGGAAGTCTTTTTCTGTGAGCTCCTGCATGACGCGTGCCGCTTTTTCTTTCAAAGCTTCAACGGACTGAAATCGTGTTCCTTTTAATGCAGATTTTTACTTTGGGGAACAGATAAAAGTCACATGGGGCCAGGTCAGGCGAATAAGGCGGATGGCCTAAAACTGGGGTGCTGTAATTGGCTAGAAACGTCTTAACAGACAATGCAGTGTGAGCCGGCGTGTTGTCTTGATGGAGAACCCATGACTTGTTCTTACACAAATCGGGTCGTTTTTTCCTTACTCTTTCACGGAATTGAGCAAGCACCTCAAGGTAGTAATATTGATTAATTATAATCGATATTTTCATCTGTTTTGGACGTGGAAGGGCGACCCGGGCGGTCATCATCTCCGACGTCTTCTCGGCCATCTTGGAAACGGCTTGAACCCTTCAAAAACTCGCGCACGTGATTAACATTCATCGCCATAAACTTCTTTTAACAAAAGATAAGTTTCAGTAGCGGTTTTACCCAGTTTCATGTGAAATTTCACGACAATTCGTTGCTCTACTACATGTGTAGTGTCATGTTTTCGGCAAAACGAAACTAACACCACGTACAGAAACGACGGTTCCGGTCAGACAGATTTCTGTACAAACACGTGAGACGCTGCAATCGAAAGAGAAGGCTTTACGCTGCTGCACAGCTGTCGGTCGTTAAGATTTGGCGCATGCTTAGTTCTTCTGTAGTAGCATCAATCTCGTTATTTAATAGCCACTCCTTGTAGTTTGTTTTCTACTTATATCTCTTAAATTGCATCAGAAAGGTTTTGTTCCGAATCAAAAATTTGTGTGAATCATTTCACTATTTTTTTTTAAAATCTTTCCAAAATTTGGACGAACTGAAGGTCAAAAATTCCAAATTCATCTGTTCTGTTTTAGCTATCAATTTATTTCAGCATCGCTAAAAAAAAGAATAGCCAAGATGAAGTTATCGATTGAAATCTGACGTGATATTAATTCACTCAAAATTCTATTTGGGGTTTAAGATTTTTTCTTTACTCGCGATGGAATTTCAGCGAGAAAGAACAAGTGAATGGAAGGTTAATAAGAGGGAGGTTATTGTAACTTGTGAGGTCGAATTGTTTACCATAAGTCGGAGGGATCTTCAAAATTAGGGAAGTAGAAATAGTGTTCTGAAGGTGGTGCAGAAAGACTGGAGTGAATCGGGTAAGTAATTATAGAATCACTATCAACCTTGGGTAACAAAATAGACAAGAGGAGAAATTATCTTGAAAAGAGAGACACGATGAAGGTGTGTCGAAGCCTTCCAGAGAACTATGAAGACTGGGATGCCGATTGAAGATGGAGACTAGGAGTTTCGGCAAAGGAGTCGCGTGAACTCTCTTAATAGCACTCTATCTGTGGGTTACATCAGAACAGTGCAGTAAAAATGAGAAGATTAAGAAGGTAACAGTAAAGCCAGAAGGGAAACCATTGTGACCCTGCTAAATTGAGATCTAGCTAGTCTAGTTCTATAGCAGGAGTCTTGGAACGATGACAGCAGAGGTACCGTACCGTATTTACTCTGGCAAAACGAAGACAAAAACAAAAATCTTGGATTCAAAATCCTTTTCAAGATTTTGGGACCTCTGAACTCCCCCCCCCCCCCAAAAAAAGTATGAGAACAACAAATTGATATATCGACAGACATTCAGTTGAAACTGAAATTTAATCAAATTGATATTAAAGCATTCGTGGGTTGACATTAGAAATGAACATCCTGAAATTGCGAAAAGTGCTGCGAAACATCCGTCATTTCTATCAAGCTATATATGCGAATAGTCTTTCTCTTTGTACGCTGCCACTAAAACAAAATACAGAAACAAATTGGATGCTGAAGATGGCAGTAGGTTGCAGATTGCAACCCTCCTGATGGGAAAATGCATTGCGATAGAAAACCGGCACAGCCAAGGCACTGAAAGAATTTTCTTTTTATTAATTTGTTATAATTTAAAATATTGTTCCTTTTGTTAAATATTCATAAAATGTATTAGAAAATTAATGAAATAAATCTTGATTCGCTACCTCACAATTCATCGTCTTATTAAGATGTTTTGTATTTAATATTAAATAAAAATAAAGAATAATTAAGCAAATTTGAGTAGAAAAAAAAAAGCTTCGATAAACTATTTTATCTGCTACTTAAACATGAGGTTCCTTCTAGAAGACCATGAGCTCGAAGGGTTCCTAAAATTGTAAAAGGTTGAAGACGACCCGAAGAACATTTCTGCTGTTGGTAAGCCTGCCAACTTATTTTTAAATCAGTCGCATTTTTTGATTTTTGATATATAAAAAGGTTTTTGTATAATTACTAGTAAGTAATTACTGTTAAGTGTGCTTGCCCTTGAAAAACAAAAATTTGGTGAGCACACTCACACGACATACGAGGGTCGTTTGAAAAGTCCGTGCAAAGTCAGAGAGATAGCGCCACTGGCGCGTATCGAGGTTATGTTTACTTAGTAGCATCTCTTGGAAGAACACACACCAAGTTTCAGCCAGATCGGTCTATTTCTTTGTGTTTGGCATTCGTTTGAATCGAGGAAGTCGAGTGATTTTCAAAAAATGGACAAAAAAGAATTTCGTGTGTTGATTAAACACTACTTTATGAAAGGCAAAACGCCTGAGGAGACTAAAGAGAAGCTTGAAGGTGACTCTGCACCTTCGATTAGAACAGTTTATAAGTGGTTTCAAAATTTTCGGAGTGGCCATATGGGCACAAATGACGCTGAACGTTCTGGACGCCCTGTTGAGGTTACTACTCCAGAAATCATTGATAAAATCCATGATATGGTGATGGATGACAGAAGAGTAAAGGTGCGTGAGATTGCTAGTGCTGTGGGCATCTCGAATGAACGGGTACATAATATTTTGCATCAACATTTGGACATGACAAAGCTATCCGCAAGATGGGTGCCGCGATTGCTCACGCTTGACCAAAAACGAAATCGTGTGAAGTGTTGCAAGGACGGTTTGCAGCTGTTCCAGAAGAATCCGCAGGACTTTAAGCGTCGTTTCGTCACTGTGGATGAAACATGGATACATCACTACACTCCTGAGACCAAAGAACAATCTAAACAATGGGTTACCAAGGGGGAATCTGCGCCAAAAAAGGCGAAGACCGTTCCTTCGGCCGGAAAGATTATGGCGACTGTCTTTTGGGATTCGCAAGGAATAATCCTCATCGACTATCTGGAAAAGGGTAAAACTATTACAGGTGCATATTATTCATCGTTATTGGACCGTTCGAAAACCGAGCTGCAAGAAAAACGCCCACGATTGGCCCACAAAAAAGTCCTTTTCCATCACGACAACGCACCAGCTCACACCTCAGCAATTGTGGTCGCAAAATTAATGGAAATAGGGTTCCAACTCGTTTCACATCCCCCCTATTCTCCAGACTTGGCTCCCTCGGACTACTATTTGTTCCCCAATATGAAGAAATGGCTGGCGGGAAAAAGATTTTATTCAAACGAGGAGGTGATTGCAGAAACGAATGGCTATTTTTCAGACTTGGACAAATCCTATTTTTCAGCGTTGGACGAAGTGTATAAGCCTAAAAGGAGACTATGTTGAAAAATAAAAAAGGTTTACCCCAAAAAATTAAGTAGTTTTTATTTTTGCACGGACTTTTCAAACGACCCTCGTACTACACTCAAGGCTCAAACTCTAAATTTTTGTTAAACTTGGAATATTTTTAGTGATTTTAAATTCTGATCAACATCTCAAACTGAAATGTAACTTTATCCTAAAACGATATTTGTTTTTTTGATGAAGTGAACAGTCCAATGAGATTTAGAAATTATGACGCTTAACAAGACACAGAGATAGGATCGTACATTGGAGAGCAAAGGCACTTTAGAGGCAATCTATACTTCTTTTTTTTCCTAAAACTACTCGTTGTTCAAACTTGTCGAGAAAAGTTTTTTAAAATAAAGTTTTACGCCTCCATGAGTCTAGTAACAGCCACTTTTTAACCTCAAACTACCAATTTAGGTTCATAATTTACTATTAACATTTTTACTTACAAATGAACAGCATCTATGTGCGGAATTCGAACTGGTAATCTCCCACTCACTATAACCACGCTTCATAACCCACTAGACCTCTCCATATTCTCGGTATACCATGTTTAAAGAAACTTGTTCCATCCGTTTTCGAGAAAAAATCTTTAAAAAAAAAACAAAAAAAACTGAGAAAACGCTTCATTAAAATTAAGTACCTACTTATCCGGTTGACCAATTTTGACTAAAAAATGAATTTTGGTATCCTGTGGAGGTACCTAAGCGGCTAAATATCAAATTTGAACTTGCTGCGTTTCTGAGTTATGGTTGATTGCAGCACACAGGTACATCAATTTGTAAGATCAACTTTTTCTCACTCAAAACAACTTGAAACAAATGTAAAATGAGTCTTGTAAAATCTCGGGATTGTAAATCAGGACGATTACAGAACCTTCCTCTCAGTAATAAAGTAAAATAAAGTTTTGAAATACCCAATCCAGATAGCCGTGCATATCATTCTGATCGAAACCTTTATGAGGTGTCTGTTAAGCGGCCTACTATTATTATTATTATTTATGTTCTAATAACAAATATACATAATTATTTATTCAATGGTGCATTATTATGTTATAGTTACGATTTTGACTAAAATGAGAATATTTTTTAATCGAGAAAAAAGAGAATTTGGATTATTTAAGAAAGTCGCTAGATTCGGAGCCTTTTTGAGCATTTTTGGAAACTTGTACTTACTACTGGTTGCAGTTTTGAAAAATTTACTAATAAAAATAGATTTTCTTTTATTTCAACATTACACATTATTTTTTTTATATATAATACTCGTACATCAGTTTAGACAAGGGAGTCTTGTTTTTCACAGTCTTGTAATAGAAAAAGCAATTAAAATTCTCTAATATTATTATTTGGGTTGGACAGATAATAACCATATGATATCAACCGACAGATATTATTACAAATATCTATCTGCAAAATATGTGTACATGCTTTTATAGATAATTCTATAAAGAATACAAAAGTAAATACACTAAATTTCACGTCGTGCTAATATATTCTAAATTTTACTTAATTCCTAATTATTACACCATAAATACAAATAAATAATCAAACCTGATCACTAAACATTTCGCTACAAGTCTTTAGGCTTTTTGGTTGTTTTTGCTTGTAATCAGGGCCTCCTATCTTCTACATTATCTTCGAAATTTTAGTCCATCACGGATAGTGATGTCTGCAACAAGTGCTAAGGGCCAGCAGCTGGATTCAATACGCTAAACGCATAGCTAATCCCTTCCCTAGCGATAGTAACAATTAATTATAATTAATACAGATCGATAAAATAGTTATTGCTGTGTGTTATCCCTTCTTTTCGTTTGACCTTTTTATCTATGTCTGTCTCGTCTTTATTAAACGTATTTCTTTTTGATAGCAATGACCTGGATAGTTTTTTTTGCATCCATTTTCTGTTCTCTATTTCTAAGAACAATTTCTCTTTTCTTCCACTATTTTATTACAAAGAAAAGTTTGTTTTCTTTTAATGCGACTGTCAATTTCTCCATATTGTTTATTATCTCGTGTTGGAAATATTTTGTTTTTATAATCGTATGATTTTGTTTTTAAATTCTTGTACTAAATAGATTATTCCATTTAGAATTCATTAATTAGGCGCCACGGTAGCCGAACGGTTAGAGATGAGGCTCGCAAAGCTATTTGTTGTGGTAATGGGTTCGATTCCCGGTCCTGGCCCTGGGTTTTATTTTATTATTAATTAATTATATGCAAATCTAAAACCGATTAGGGATGCTGAAAAACCATGCGTGCTATGCTAAGGCGATTAAAAGCAGCGAAATAAAAGATCAATCAAATCTATGTACAAACGTACAAACTGTGCTAAGATTTAAAATAAACAATTGAATTATACGAGGTTCGTTTGAAAAGTCCGTGCAAAAATAAAAACTACTTAATTTTTTGGGGTAAACCTTTTTTATTTTTCAACATAGTCTCCTTTTAGGCTTATACACTTCGTCCAACGCTGAAAAATAGGATTTGTCCAAGTCTGAAAAATAGCCATTCGTTTCTGCAATCACCTCCTCGTTTGAATAAAATCTTTTTCCCGCCAGCCATTTCTTCATATTGGGGAACAAATAGTAGTCCGAGGGAGCCAAGTCTGGAGAATAGGGGGGATGTGAAACGAGTTGGAACCCTATTTCCATTAATTTTGCGACCACAATTGCTGAGGTGTGAGCTGGTGCGTTGTCGTGATGGAAAAGGACTTTTTTGTGGGCCAATCGTGGGCGTTTTTCTTGCAGCTCGGTTTTCGAACGGTCCAATAACGATGAATAATATGCACCTGTAATAGTTTTACCCTTTTCCAGATAGTCGATGAGGATTATTCCTTGCGAATCCCAAAAGACAGTCGCCATAATCTTTCCGGCCGAAGGAACGGTCTTCGCCTTTTTTGGCGCAGATTCCCCCTTGGTAACCCATTGTTTAGATTGTTCTTTGGTCTCAGGAGTGTAGTGATGTATCCATGTTTCATCCACAGTGACGAAACGACGCTTAAAGTCCTGCGGATTCTTCTGGAACAGCTGCAAACCGTCCTTGCAACACTTCACACGATTTCGTTTTTGGTCAAGCGTGAGCAATCGCGGCACCCATCTTGTGGATAGCTTTGTCATGTCCAAATGTTGATGCAAAATATTATGTACCCGTTCATTCGAGATGCCCACAGCACTAGCAATCTCACGCACCTTCACTCTTCTGTCATCCATCACCATATCATGGATTTTATCAATGATTTCTGGCGTAGTAACCTCAACAGGGCGTCCAGAACGTTCAGCGTCACTTGTGCCCATACGGCCACTCCGAAAATTTTGAAACCACTTATAAACTGTTCTAATCGAAGGTGCAGAGTCACCATAATGTTTATCAAGCTTCTCTTTAGTCTCCTCAGGCGTTTCGCCTTTCATAAAATAGTGTTTAATCAACACACGAAATTCTTTTTCGTCCATTTTTTGAAAATCACTCTACTTCCTCGATTCAAACGAATGCCAAACACAAAGAAATAGACCGATCTGGCTGAAACTTGGTGTGTGTTCTTCCAAGAGATGCTACTAACTAAACATAACCTCGATACGCGCCAGTGGTGCTATCTCTCTGACTTTGCACGGACTTTTCAAACGACCCTCGTACAGGGTGTTCATTTTAAGACGGCTCAAAAGCATTTCATGCTTAAACGGCTAATCTGAGCAAAAAATGGTAGAGGAAAAATTGGTTGCCCGTCACCTTTAGTTGCAGAATATTTTTTTTTTTTTTTTTTTTTTTTTTTTTGGCGCATCAACAGCTGAGGTCATTAGCGCCCGGAGCTTTTTCCAGTGCACTGCCGGCCTCCGGACAGTGTTCTCTCGTTACAGGCAACACTGTCCATCACCGGACAGTGAGCTGTAAGAAGCTCCTAGGAAGAGAAAATCTAAGGGTCAGCTGCTGGATTCGAACCCGGGACCTCCGCGTGGGAGTCCAGTATGCTAACCTCATAGCTAATCCCTTCCCTTAGTTGCAGAATATGTGACTTGATTTTAGATTCCTGCCTGCATACGCGGCTGACGCGCGACCAAAAGTGAGGGTTCGCAGTTGACCCCCATTTTCGTATACACAGTTTTAAAGAGTACAAAAAGTTATGAAAGAAACTGGAAACCGCAATTCGATATCTTCAAAATTGAAGGTGCTAGGCCATTTCAAAATCTGGTCTTTATTAATCACATTTCCATTTTTTAACTTGTTATCAAAGAGAAAGAAGAGCACACGATAGGTCATTTTTATGTATTTTTTCATCCCCTTTCTTCTGAAAATATTACCAAGGCAAGTAAAGATAGTATTTTACTTAATATCGGGAAGAGCTTTAGATGTAGAGAGCATTTGATAACCTCTGGCTAACCTGGCTTGCGAGCCAGAGGAGGCACCTTTGAAGGCACAGTAAATGCTGCAAAGTTGCGTAAAGTGCATTATTTGATATCTTTACTTGAAAGATATTGATCACTTAAATATGTGGCAGGAGGTTTCCAATTTTTTTGGTAATTAAAAGCAACTCTCCCAAAATTGCCAAATAATTATTAAACCTTCTTGTTTGTAACAGATGTAAAATTAATTTTTAGCCATTTAACCAAAACGACTTATTTCCCGATATTAAGAAAAATACTAGTTTTACTGCTTTGGCAATATTTTTATTAGAAAGGGGATGAAAAAAAATACATAAAAATGACCTATCGCGTGCTCTTCTTTCTCTTTGATAACAAGTTAAAAAATTGAAATATGATTAATAAATACCAGATTTCGAAATGACCTAGCACCTTTAATTTTGAAGATTATTGCGGTTTCCGGTTTCTTTCATAACTTTTTATACTCTTTAAAACTGTTTATATGAAAATAGGGGTCAACTGCGAACCCTCACTTTAGGTTGCGCGTCAGCCGCGTTTGCGGGCAGGAATCTAAAATCAAGTCATATATTCTGAAACTAGAGGTGACGGGCAACAAATTTTTCCTCTATCATTTTTTTGCTCAGATTAGCCGTTTAAGCATGAAATGCATTTGAGCCGTCTTAAAATGAACACCCTGTGTATTATGAATAATGAATAATTTTGGAAACTAAATCAATCTTAGGGCCCAGGCGTCTCGCAATGCAGCGGTATTGAAGGCAATTATCTTTTTACTATAAATTGTAAATTTAAAGAAATTTGAAATAAGTAATTTGCATTAATAGAGAATGAGTATTCCACTGCAGGTTATGACTTTAACATTTCAATAACAATCAGTTAGGTGAGGGTTAATGGGAAATGATTTATGTATTACCAAATTAAAAACTGTCATT
The DNA here is from genome assembly GCF_049639745.1 of Rhodnius prolixus. Taxonomy (NCBI): domain Eukaryota; kingdom Metazoa; phylum Arthropoda; class Insecta; order Hemiptera; family Reduviidae; genus Rhodnius; species Rhodnius prolixus. The sequence continues at coordinate 24,526,053 of NW_027411592.1, forward strand.
TCTCCTTTATACGTAGTTACTTCATTATAAGAAAAATAATTACTTATCTTTAATTAGTTGAATCTAATTGTTGACAGGATGACGACAATTCCGTGGGGGAGTTGTTGTTTGTTGTTTATCACGTCTCGTGTGATACAGCTGGCAGTGGCGCGACTGTTATAATATAATGCTGAGTGGGGGTGACGGCCAGTTTAAACTTGCCCTCTGTCGGGTTCTTATCGTATCGTGTGTTACGTATCTCCCATCTCTATAACGTGCAACTGGTCTTCCTCATCTTGCAGTGTGTGTGTGTCTGTTTGTTAGTTTGTGATGTGATTTCTACTAAGATTTTACTATTTAAATGTCCATATCTAGTGTTTTGCGTGTTAATATATTTACAGCCACCGAAAATACATTATTGTAGAGTGTGAATCGTAATGTAAATGTAGAAGGTATGGTGTCAATACGTTATCGTAGATATTATTAAGGAACTAGCCCCTTACAGTAAAAATAAATTAGTAACGTTTTTGCACTTTTATAGATGTGATTAATTTGGACATCTTGTCTGTCATTTCGCGTGGCTATAACTTTTAGAATTTTTCTATTTTAAAACGTATACATGTAGTTTTAATCGCCAGAAATGTCAACAGTTCAAAACCCAAGAATTATGAATGGTACAAGTCACCAGTGGATTTTTTATTTACAAAGAATAAATGTTGATCTCTTTCCGGGTTAGAACTAGAGCTTTTGCTGGAAGTCACAGGTAATTTGGCGGTAAATTATTTGCTATTCACATAGAAAATCCGGAATAAAGGACTCAAATTGAAATGAGTTTAACACAAGTCCCAATTTATTTTTTCAATTTAAATACTACCAATAATATTTAAAGTCAAAGTAGGGTGAAGGGACCAGTAATTGACTGCTTAAGAAAAAATTCGAGTTTAAGGTAGAATAACTTCCGTTATTTTGGCTCCAGGTGTAGGTTGTAAAATTGTACCGCTCCAGTAGGATGTACTTTATTTTATTAATATTTTAAAAGCAGTAAATTCGATCTTTATGTCAACCAAAAATGATTTTTTTTGGAAGTATGTCAATGACCCAGTAATTGACATACCGAATTTTCGGTGGAACCAGTGTTTGACATGGGTTGGGACCAGTAATTGACATACAAATATATTCATGAAACGACATAAGGTATGCATTCAAAATCACTTTTAGATCTAAATAAATCACCTTAATCACTTTTTCAATTGGATTTATAACAAAAATCGGTCTTATTCATAATTAATTACAATCAGTTTTTAAATAGGCAAACCTAAATAATCTAATATTTTTCAACATTACGCTTTTTTATGCAGTTTTTGACGACCAACCCTTACACAACTGTCCTACTGGACAGTTTTAATTAAGTCCCCAAGCCAAGACAGGTAATTTGAATAACAGCCCTTACTTTCAATAGTACCAAGGAGATATTAGCTAACATACTTGTTAGATCGTACACAATGTCTGTCGGCTCGCTTTTATCTCTTTCTCTCTACTCTTCCGCTCTCTTATCCTTCCACGTTTCCGCTAAATATTTTGTTACTTAAACCTCTTTTTGGGAATTTTTTTTTGGTTCTCACTTTACCAAACTCTCTACTTCCGATTAGACTATGTGGTCACATCCTTGTTTTATCCATTCCGCCTATAACGTTGCTACTGATGGCATCTACGCGTCTTTGGGTTCGAGTTGTTGGTGCTTTCTAGTGAACAAAATTTCTCCTACGCTTCCCTTCTTTTGGAGCGCTTCGCTAATATTTTCCACAATCTGTGCTGCCAGTGTCATTTGCTTCGAAACCAAACTATCTGAATGTAATTCATTCTTATTTTCTGCATCTAAACAGTATTTGATTGTTTATTATTACTGAGTTACCTCTTGGGCTCATTTATATATACACTGTGTGCACGTTAATCGCGTCCCGCCTCAGGTTGTAAGCATTCGCACTTACAACAGTAATAAATAAATGAAACATCAATGAAAAAAAAAACTAGATTAAAAAGTAAGTAATGTGTAACATCACAGTCACCAACTTCTCCACTTATGTTTAATTTCGCACCTGGTACTTCTCTTGAGGGAGCTTCATTTTTCCCCTGGCCGTTTTATTTGATGGAATTCTATGGTTCAGCCATTTCCTCCCTTTCTTCTTTGGCATGTGGCAAGGACCCAAAACTGAGGGAGAATGAGAGATTTCCAAACTCCGATAAGTGGGCGTCGTTTTTATCAGTCACGTTGGCCTCGTGAAACTGTTCGGCGATCTCGACTATTCCAGTTTGTTGTTCATACATTGCTGATCTCAACAGGATAATCATTCTGCATGCCCTCTTGAAATAAGGCGTACATTTGCTAATTCATTAATTTAAACATATTTTGTTGGAAGTTTTACTATTTATTTTATGTTGCCGATATTTTTTTATCAATGATTTTATTTTACAATGTATTGAATTTTTAATTATAATAAAATTTATCAACCTATCTTAACATTTTCCCAGGAAGTCAATCACTAGTCTCAAACAAAAAAGCTGTAGGACTAGTAATTGACATACATGTCAATTACTGGGCAGATTGCCGTTTCAAGGACCAGTGATTGACAGCCCCATTTTAATGCTCAATGCTTCTTATAATTAAAAAAAAAACTACATAAATGAAATCTACAAGTAATACTAATTATAACAGAACATTGATAACCACACGAATATATGAACAAATGAACGAAAAATAAGAAAAAAGAAAAATTATTTTCTTATCAATCCTCCTTAGCAACGGCTTGTTTTTTCCTTGATTTTGAACTTTTAACACAAATAACCTTCCACTGATACCAAGGAACATTCCAAAAATTAATATTTTTCTGGAACTGCTGCCTAAAGGCTTCTCAATAACGAAATTGAAAGAATCACCACTAAAAACGGCTCATATCCCTTATAATACCAGTTTATATTTGGTATGTCAATTACTGGTGCCCAGTCAATTACTGGTCCCTTCACCCTATTAACGTATACATGTGTTACCGGCAAATAATGAAATCCTGTAATTTTGCCTGTTGCCGCCTAATTGCTTTATAAAATGCCAGAAATTGTCTAAAATGCCAGACTACTCGACATAATAGAAGGGCTACAGATTGGAAGTATTGGACGCTCTGGATGTTGGGATTTCCTGGAACTCTACAATTTGGCTCCAAAAGTCCAAATTTTTGTTTTAGAAGTGTTTGTACCGAGCAACTTTTATTTTATTTATAAAAAAAAATGATCTCTTGGGGATTTTAATCTGCAAAACTGCAATCTTAACGTAACCCCTCTCAATTTTATCCAGAAACATTTTGGTGCAATCCCTGAATTAGGTTTTTGCGTGATTTAACCTTTTAATTTTTAAAAAAATTCGTAAATTTAAATTATTGCAGTTAAAGAAACTTATTTAACAGCTCGAAATATGAGAATATTTTTGTCGTCAGATTCACAACTTCAGGACTTAATGAGGCGTTTTAAGTGTATTATTTTAGTGCACTATTTTCTTATTATTATGAAAAAAAATTGACTTAGGTCATTAATTTGTAAAGAATAATTTGTTTTTCAACTATAATTAAAACTGTCCGGTAGGACAGTTGTATAAGGGTTGATATATAATAAAGTATTACATTGGAGGACAGGATTTGTGCTTCTTCAATACTTATGCACAAATTTTGGCCCTCAGACTTCAAAAAGACTGTGGTACACAGCTGCTCTAAAGTATAACTGATTGCTCCTTATCACTGATGAAATTATTAACTAGATTTTTGAATGCCAATACCAGCTGATATCTCTAACAATTTATAAAAATAGGCGTAGTAAAAACCTACTTTTTCAGGCAGGCGTCACTTTGCGGTCCAACAAACCGATAAGGGCGTCGTGGACGGAGGCGGACAGTAAACATATTTTACTATGAATTACTCACATTAGCATATTAAATACAACCCAAGGCCAAGACCGGGGAATCGTTACGCTCGTGTAGGCAGAACTGGATTCATGAATGAAAGCAGAATTTCCCACACTTGTTAAAAAAACAAAAAACAAATAACTTGTCCCCGGCTGAACGTTTTATTCAACCGAAAAGCAAAATAAAGATTCAAAATGGCTAGTTACTGCTAGATACTAATTTTTATTCAAAATTAAATTTAAAGCGGAATATTTAAGCTTTTTATGATGTGTCTAGATGTCTTACAATCATAAAATTCAAAAAAAGAAGAATAGCCAATTAACACTTAATATTTGAAAACTTGAGGCGTACAGAGCTCGAAAACTTGAAGAAGAGTTTTGGATTGACAGGATTGGATTCACTGAGAGTTGGTTTCCCTAGAGCAGGGGACCCCAAACTTTTAAAACAGGGGGCCAGTTCACTGTCCCTCAGACCGTTGGAGGGCCGGACTATAATAAAAAAGCTTTTTTAATGTAAAAAAAAAAACAAAACGGGAAGAAATAGAATATTTCAATTAAAGAACAAGTAAATTTAAATCACCAAACTGCCCAGTATTTCTGTGGGAATTATGGACCTGCTTTTGGCTAATGAGATGGTCAATGTCCGGTTTAGTTATAGTGCTTTGCCTTTCTTCCTACTTCTGGCAGTTATTTTACACTGTTTTCGGAGCCGTGACTCGTGCATCCCGCGTCATCGGAAGTAGTACTGTACATGAGCGACGCAGCGCTTTGCGGCATCGCCACATATAGTGCTCCTCTCACTGGCCACCAATGAAAGAGCACTCCCTTTCCGGAAGTGCGGCGGGCGCCGGATAAATGTCCTCAGGGGGCCGCATCGCATTTCCTCGTAGAGTTTGACAGAGCTCGATTAGTGCAATAGTATAATAGGAAAGAAGAGCGGAAGATGTGGCTTTGCACTCCTTTTGCTATTAGTTCAGTGAAATGCAATGAATGCAACAGTTCGTATATTTAATAAGCGTCGTGACCCCTAGTAGTTTGGGGACCCCTGCCCTAGAGTTCCGCATTTCCTTCACATAATTCTGCCCCAGGAATTGGTTTGACACGCAGTTGGTTTGTTCAGTAGGCAGATATATTAATGAACTTTAAATTATTTAGATTGTTTTATTCGTTATTTACAGGTTATTTAGTTGTTTGTGCTTGTAAATAATATTTGGTTGTTAGTTGCTACTAGTGTTAAGTACTCACTAGAAGGTTATTTTATTTGCATACGTAAAGAAATTTATGCTGAAAATGTCGTTCAGTTTTTTGTTCAACTCTTTTTTACTTTTTCTTAGTTTGTCTAACAATTTTGTCCCATTATTTTTAGAAAACTTTTTCGAGTTAGACATTCTGTAAAATTACACACTGAATAATCCTCATTTTCTTAAAAAAAAAAATGTGCCAATTGCTTTTTTATTTAAACTTTGAATAACTCTCAGTGCATTCTTTTTACATGTTATTTTTGTAACTTTTGTTAAAAAAATATTTTCCCTGATAAATGCAATTTAGAGAAAGTTTTAGGTGTGTTGGTAGACCTGCCTTTAAATAGCCCATTGCAATGTAATGTATGCGACTCTACCGCATATAGTAGAGTAAAACGTGCTGCTAAAATTTAAGCGGGATTAACATTTTAAAAAATTGTTTTTTTTTCTCGCTTAATTGAACTTTTCTCTTAACTATGATGCAAAAAAAAATGCTAAAAGCTCTTATTTGCATTAATTTTCCTCGTAGAGTTTGACAGAGCTCGATTAGTGCAATAGTATAATAGGAAAGAAGAGCAGAAGATGTGGCTTTGCACTCCTTTTGCTATTAGTTCAGTAAAATGCAATGAATGCAACAGTTCGTATATTTAATAAGCGTCGTGACCCCTAAAAGGCATATCTACATAAAATTCCTAATCGAATGACACCTCCTCATTCATGAATATCGGGTTACGCGTTTCGGCGCTACGCAGTTTACAAAAAAAGGTAACAAGAACAAGAACATTTTTTGAAAATGCCATTTTTGCCCATTTTCAGCAACTTATTTCTGGAAATCTATTAGATCTGGGTTGTTGCAAAAAAAAATTACAGTCATAAAGAGGAGGATTTTCCCTATATTTTAAAGAAAATTTGGGAATTTTATCTTTTATAGAAAAAGAGAAAAAAAATTGTCAAAGTTAAGTGTTTTTCAATGTTACGCTTTTTCGTGCACTTTTTTGACGATCAACCCTTATACAACTATCCGACCGGACAGTTTTTTAATTTTATTAAGAAAAAGCCGTATGATAGTTCGCACCAGGTTATTCAACAGTTCACTTCTTGTATTATCCGAACAAAAACCGAGCCTATCTAAGGGTTCGTTCACAACGGAGCTGTGAGCATAGATGATAGCGGAGATGATAGCAGTGATGCATCAGCCTTATAGAATAACCTAGTACATTCTTACGTGAGCGTGTACAACGAAGCTTCGACTAGTGACTCATACGCGCTGCTATAAACGAGCATAGATGATAGAATTGAATTTTTCATTTTTCTGCTAGCTGAACTCCAGTATCGGAGCTTCAAAATGGACGTAAAAATATTATTTAGTGCTGTCTTTACTCATTATTTTTGGTTATTATTTTATTATTTACTTTTAAACAATATTTTGTTTTTTAAATCGTGCTTACATTTATTTGTATGTGTATTTATTTGTTTTTTTTCTCAATAAAACCATTACTTACCTAAGAGTAATCACTAGTTTTTCTTCTATGGTTATAGGATTTCCATGGCAATTTTTCCAAAGTTTTCTTAATTTTGACCTTATTTTTTTTAAAATATAGTCGAATGTGGGTGGACCCATCCTCACATATTCAAAAAAACGATCCGGATAATTTCGAAGTTCCTTATATAAATAGTGAAATTCGCCCAAAGTACTTCGTTTTTTATTTATGGGATGTACATGATATTTTCTAAAGCGTTTTTTCTTTAAAATATACCATTTCGTTGCTGCTGAACATAAAAACTCTTCTTCACTACTCGGACATGTTGCATGTATCACAGCTCCGTTGGGCACACTAATCAGCGATTATATTTTACTCTATCAGCTATCATCTCTGCTATCATCTATACTCACAGCTCCGTTGTAAACGTACCCTAAGTCATAAAGAAAATGATTACTTGAGGTTAGAAATCTTATAAATACTGTTTTATTTTGATTTTCCAAGCATATTTTTATAATTGCAATATCAGTTAAGTGAGTTTTTTGAATATGATAAATTAATATTGTTAGAATAAATAAATAATATCAATATTCATATGCGACTCGAGATAAGAACAATCATTTCATATTTGTTAACGTTAAATTCAGTGATAATAATTAATTATTCATTTTTCATAGCTATATTGCTGAAAACTTATTCCGTTTCATGTTTGTTTCTGACACGAAATTGTCAGGGAAAATTACGTCAAAAGGAAATCCGCATTGTTGAGACATTGTTTTTGAGATTCTCTACCATGTTACAAATATTTTCTATTTATAAAATTGAAGGCGAAGATTATTTTATTGTTACACACGGCTTCTCTCTCTCCCAAATTAATTGCTATTAATGGTACAACAAAAATATGAAGTGCTGTACGTCTTAAAGCACCCTTCATTACAGGTAATTACCACTGGTAACAATAAAACACTATTTCCTACTTGGAGGGGAACTCTAAAACGGATATTATTTCCGGTGAATTCCACATTCTGCATGTTCGCAGTTCTCATATTATGATAGAGTAAGAGATAGTTAAGTAGTTGCGATTAGTTCGAAAAGTAGTTCCAGCGAGTGAGGACTGTATTTACACAGCTGACTGTAAGTGCATGACTAACATAATAAAAGTTACAAACCTAACATTTTGAGTGTTTTTTAAAGTTTAATCTTCGAATTGTGTTTTATAAAATTTAAAGTAAAATTGTTCATTAAACCGTACCAACTTAGCCTTCATAAGTTGTTATTTAAAATTTAAAGAATCTTTTAAAACAATCACGTTTTTGTCTTCTAATTCCAGTTCGCAACTTTATGAATTGTTATTATTTTCGTTTTTTAGATGATTGTTAGTTAAAAATTTTAGATGCATTTTTTGTTTGTTTAAATTATCAGAATACCCTGCCACCAATATTTCTACTTGGTGGCGGCAGGGCGTCTGATAATACTATACATTTATTCTAAGACAAACTGGTTACCTGATGGTGTAAAGGTGTCGTTGGCAAATATACCAAGTGACTCCCTCTATTAGATTCCTTTGATAAACTACGCATTCCTTCATAATATAAAAGCAAGAAATTTCTAGAACTTTTAAAATAAGTCCTTCCAGAGAAGGGCCATGCAGCTAGGGAATACTGGAATTCAACGCGGAGTTCCCAGGTTCGAATCCAGCTGCTGGCCCCTTAGATTTTTCTCTTCCTAGGAGCATCTTACAGCTCACCGTCCGGTGATGTACAGTATTGTCTGTTACGAGAGAACACTATCCGAAGGCCGGTAGTGCATTGAAAAAAGCTCCGGGCGCCAATAATCTCAGATGTTGACGCGCCTTTAAGTCTTATTTTGTACCAAATATGGATTTAAATAAAATCAGTCGCGAAATTGACAAAATGTCAAGTATTGTTTTGTACTAAAAAGAATTCTTTATTGCTGAATAAAATTTATTCGACGGATATCGGTTCAATTCCTTGCAGTGAGAAAAGTAGCCCACGGCCATGTAGAGATTGACAGCTCCCTGGTGTAGACTATATTAGGTTACTTCCACGTTTAGAAACTCACCCTTGCATTTTTGCATTTAGTAATTTTGAATAAAATTTAATTTATGTTCAATTTATATTACTTAATAACCTGGTTTTTCAAAAGGACATCTTTCAGTATCTACATTATAAAGAGTTCTCATTGCTTTGTTTTATAATTGCCGTCAACTTAGAGAATAATTGTTTTGAAACACAAAGTTGAGGAAATAACTTTATTTTCAAATATTTAAACCATTATTTCCACAAAAGCAAGATAGTGATCATCTATCGGTGTACTTTGCACTGCCATTTGGATCGTTTAAATAATTAGTTTATCAATTAGCCAAATGCTTGTTGTTTATATAGTTTTATTAATTACGGATCCGTAATGTCAAGGTTGGCTAAATCATTTAACATAATTTGTTGTTATTAGTTATAAAATGAGTACATGATAATAAAATAGTCCGTCTAAAATGGCGAACAGCAAGAAAAGAACAAATAATCTTAGATTTTTTTTTTTTATCTGTGAAATGTTAATTAAATTAATTGATTTGGTAAGGAAGAAAAATGTATTTGTGGCAAACAACATTTAGATCTAATTATCCAAAAAAATGATAATTGCATGCCGGGTTTGTTTTTCTAAGAACACAGTAATAATAATAATAATAATAATAAGTCTTTATTAAAAGGTTTTATATAATTACAAATACAAATACAAAAGGTTAGACAGACATATTCATGGCTTAGACCGTTTGAAGAGTCGTCAAACACCAAAAAAAATTATAATTAGCAGCTCAGGCTTCAAAAAACACTTTATATAAATAAATAAATAAATAGTACTTCTTGCCAAGGAGAAAAAACTACAAAAAACACAGAAGAAAGAGCTACAATAAAGCATGCAATAATGTAAGGAACAATAATAATAAAGAGATGAAAAATAAACATAAATAAGAAACTTATAAAAGGTCACCTCAAAATAAAGTAAATAAATGAAAAACATATAAAACCATGAAGTTTGTACTTAATCGACATTACATATTTTAAATATAATAATAATTTTGCAAATTTAGAAATTAATTAATAGTTAAACTCCGATATTAGGAGGAATCTATATTGCCAAGCTTCTTTGCAAAATTTGATCAGACTTAGCCAATCCTTCCCATCCAAATATTCAATAAATTCAACAAAATTTAGACTGCGCTTTTTAAAAAATTTTAGGCGGAACTCAATCAGAATAGGGCAGATTGCTATAAAGTGGAACACAGTTTCTTTGTCTCTCAGATTACAGAGAGAGCACAATTTTACTTCTTTAGTAAAAGAATAACCATTTAAATACATAAGCTCGCCTCTGGCCTTCACAATCCACCCTATAGACCGCGCATCAAGATCACTGCCAAGAATATTGATATTAGTATTTAAGTGTTTATAGAGGGTATGGTGCTGACTAGTTAACGATTTTAGTTTATAACTGTTAATAATGCTTGTTTTCACCTTATTGAGAATTTCATTTAGTTTAGTTTTGCCATAAAGATAGTCATCTAGATTAATTTCGTATTCAGTGTTCAATTTACCCCATTCCTTATACCAAAAAAGTTTATTCTCTATAATTCTTTTTGACAGTACAAAGGGATACCTAGAAGCGGGCATGTTAATACACCTTTTTTATATGCTTCAAGTGAAGTTCTAAGAACACAGTAAATAAAACTAAAATATATTAAAACCCCAAACACAATTTGAATTTTGTGTCGGCCATTTGCAATTATCGTGTTTGTTTATTTGTATTAGAATTTGGGAAACGATGAATTTCCTTTTTTTTTCTACAATTCCATTCATTTTCGCTGGAATTATTATTTATTTTCCGGAACAAAATATTTGGAGTTGCATTATTGATGTGTTGGTTAATCGATCATCCCACGATGAGTTGCACAAAGCTCAGAAGTTGATGTTACTTTTTTAGTACTAGCGCAACAGCTACTAAAGTATCGTATTGAATGCATTTTCCAAAAGAGCCACTAAACACTGCATTTTTTTTTAAAATGCCTCCAGCAAACTTCCTGAATTTTGTTACCAATTATTATTTATATTGGTATGCTTTACCATTTTTTTTATTTTTAATGAAACATTTCGCAAGGAAAATTCAATTGTTGGGGGAGCTCAGGAAAGTAAAATCTTGAAGCTTCCCGCTACTAAAAATTTTCATTTGAGGCTAGTTTAGTTTTACCGACAAAGTCATGGCTAGAATTCCAAAATTTGAAGTAAGTCTTTTAAATCGACGTGCAGCCTTAACAGAAATGGTTTCTAAAATTTTATTAAATTTCCTCTTAAAACTATTTCATTAGTTTTTTATTAAAATTTAACGAGCTAATTTCTTTAAATAATAAATAACTTTTTATTTGAATCATTTCCTCAGAAAATTTAGTTTAGTGTTTCTGGCCGAATTCTCAATTTAATTCTTAATTTCATACAGATAAAAAATTGGTTCATTTCAGATTTGACTGTGACTTTGCGTGCGATTAGTTTTAGTAGTTACTTTCTGGTATTATCTGAAAATTGACAAAATTACCTTTCTTTAGCAAGGAAACTGGGCCATCAGTGAAATTCTTAAGTTTATAAGAATAAGCAATTCAATCTTAATGGCAAATTAAAATAATATAATAGCCGCAAGAAACCGGTTTATTTATAATTTTGATTATGTATTCTGGAATTTTATTTTAATGGCAAACATCTTAATAAGAGCGGTAATAGTAATGGCTTCATTTGCATAAATACCACTCATCTGAGCTGGAGGGAGAATGGAGCAGAAGGAAAATAAATGCATTACAAAGAATAAAATGCAACAATATTTTTTAAAGTGGGGGGATGCTGCACCTGAATATATCCACATCGGTGCCGAGGAGAATAAGCTGGCTATAGCAGTCCATCTTAGTCAAACACCTCTAAGGAAACTGAGAATCTGAGACGGTTCTAGCGACGGCGCATTCTCCTCCTTCTAGGTGGAACCAAGGAATCTGAATCTCCTCTGAACATCACCTTCGTAGTCCCCGTCAGGAAGTGAATTGGACTTACCTCCAGCCTCTCTTGGCTAGCTCAAGACCGTCGATATTACTGCTGGTCTGTTCGCTCCCAGTGTTTCAGAAATTTCTTTACTTCCTGCCCAGACTTACTTACTTTTGAATTATTTATTTATTTACTTATTTAGGTACGCCAGCCCATTCTACATTGAGCGATCAAATCTAGTGTAGCCGTTCTAAAAAATTTGGATCTACATTAAGAGACCCTAAGTGGACACCTGTTTCCCTGTAGTGAAAGCCGCTGGCATTTCCTTCCTCCCGATGCGGTACAAATGATTGTAGAGGTAGTCATGGTTGGATAGGACTTGAAAGCTTGCCACAGCAACTTATCCAAATGGATGCAGTAGCACATACCTTTAGGCTTACGAGTAATTTCCAGCGTTTCTTTTCAGCGATTTCTGTGGGTGTTTTTCTTTTATTGCACTCTCCAACCAACCTTTATCCTTCAGCAAGCTCATCGTCCTTTTATTAACTAACCCTCAGTGCCCAAAGTATCCATTGGCTTCTTACCCTTGTTACTGGATACTGTATGCAGAAATTGGTGTCAACACTTGGAAGTTAAATTCGCTGCTTAGGAATCGGCTGTAAAGACTAACTCATCACCCGTCGCCCCAAGACAAGCTTTCCATATTTCACCCTAGAAATCGGTGGCTACTTTTCCAACAGCCTCTGAGATATTAACTATAACTGAGAATATCTCTGCACTCCAAACGTTTTTCTTAATTTTACGGCGTCTCAACATCTGAGATCATAGGCGCCCTGAGTTTTTGTTTTTTTTTTCAATGCAATGCCGGCCTCTGAACAGTGTTCACTCGTTTATCACCGGACTGTGAGCTAGAAGATGCTTCTAAGGATAGAAAAGAGAACTGGCAGAGAGAGATGGTGTTATAAAAAGTCATAAAATCAATTAGAAAGTGTATTTTTGTTGCGTTTGATGTAAAAAATCCAACCATTGTGGGTCATTTAAATAAAGTTTGTATATATCTGTTATTTTCTTGAAATTTAATTACAGTCGGTCACTTACTGAAAGTTCGTTCTTCTTACATTAGCAAAAAGTGGATCTACAAATAAAAACCTTATATTTAAAAAAACAATAAAAATTAGGTTTGTAAACCCACATGGGCTTCAATTAGGCTCTCTTCTAGTGAGCACATCGATCTAGCACCCCTCCTTAAGTGCTTTTCTCCGTGAGAATTCCAAACCAAAACTTTAAGTGCACTAGAATGCATTTTAATGCTTAATGCTGGCGATCTAACAGCGCTCACATAAATTACATTTAAGCTGGTAAACATGGAATAAAGTGTAAAAATTTCATTCCTAAATCGACTACCTATCAACATTCACAATTTCAGTGATATCTATACCTATTTTAGCTTCGTCCTGTGATTGAATTAGTCAGCTTGAATTAATTACATCTGGATATTTGTAAAATTAGCCAAATAAATGATTCTTGTTATCAACTCTTACCTTGTTTCCATTAATCAATCGCCTTCTTTCGTTTTGCGCAATTATTATTAAGATAAGGCCAGTCGTTTAATCTACTTAGAATTTCCGAAAAAAAAAATATCAGAATATTGAATATTTTTTAAACTCAAACAATGGATTTCCCAAGAGGGGATGTACTTATAAAGTTAAACTAGTTCTTGTTTAATAACCATGAGGCTGAGGTGGCTAATATTTACTCATCCTAGGAGGTAATCTATTTAATCCGGCGTTAGTTAACTGATATCTCAATTATATCATAGAAAGGTTGTCGATGAAGAAGATAGAAGAGAAGTGATATATGTATGTTACATTCCCTGCTTGAGACGAATTACAACGAGTTTTCTGAACATTATGTGCACTCATTGTGATCCTGTTGGCTGCACTGCTTCTATTTAAAAACGTTCTTCAGGAATATTTGCTCAAGGATAATTCTAGAAGCGGTGATTTGAGAATAATGTACGATTTTATGTGACCTGCCTATTATAAAGTAGGGTTAACTTAGTTGCCTAAAATCCCCAGTTAGATGAAAGTTCCTCTACTGTGAGTGTGCCAAATTGCCAAATGAATTTTCCACTATTTTGTGGATTTCCCAGAGAAGGATGCCACGATTTCCTCAAAATCTCGTGTTTAGGATTGAAATTTTTAATTGAATAATTTTCTTGTGAATATTTTTTATTTTTTTTAGCGTGTTGAGGTTTAAGTTTAAATGTTGCTATAAGAGGATAAGCACCTCAAGCATTGTTGGAAGAGAAAAATCTATGGGCCAGCAGCTGGATTCGAACCCACGATCTCCGCGTTGGAATCCAGTGTTCGCTAACCACTCAGCTAATCCCTTCACAATTGGTTGCTCACTTATTTACTTGATGTTTGTTTTCCACGATGCTGCTTCACTCTAAAAATATCTTTTCAACTCTAAATGCGAGCGTTCAGTGAAAACCAATTAAAAAATAAATCGTTATCTCAATTATTACACCAAAGCAGAAACAAGAATTTATTTCTGTAATTGCCTTATTTGTTTGGAATATAATTGTTAGACGATCAACAGAGTGATAAGCTGTTCCTATCTGTTCTTATCAGTCACTCGCTCCCTGGTGAGTCCTTTGTCTGACTGCGATTGCCTCAGATGCCACCAACAACTGGGAGACTTCCCCACCGCCTCTAGTCGTCGTCAGTGACCTACAATTTTGTTCAAAATAGATAGTATTTAAATATTGAGATAAACAACAGTGATCTGTTTGTCCATTTCATTGAGTGACTTCTCGTATCTTTATCTTATCTATTTGTGTACATCACTAAAAGTGGGTACTCTTGGTTGCAGATTTGTTCGCACTTTTCTTTTGTTGACTTTAAAAAAAAGTATTTTTACTTCTTCTCATGTTCATATCTTTTCTGCGCTAAAAGCGTGAAACCTTTACTATCATTTAAACGATAATGAAGGATTTTTCCTTCATATTTTGATGAATTATATTCGATATTTTCCCTATTAAGAAAGAATTATTTCAAAGAGATAAGAGAAGGGAAGATGTTCACAGAATGTGAAGCTGTAATGATTATTTGTGAGAACCTGTACAACATTTTCGCCGTTGATTTCTTTTGTGGAACATTCCTTTCTCAGTTCCATCCAGTTTTCTGCGTAATAAAGTAAGCGCCTATTTTTTTTCAGGCGGAGCTTAACTCCAACTACCAATTAAGTGACTCGTGGACGAAGGCGGAAGCTCATACTTTGCTATAAACAAATTTTTTCTGACAAACAAAAAGTAGTCATAAGTGGGATTCGAACTGGGGATCTTCCATTTACAAAGACACGCTCAGTTTTCTATATATTTACTTATTATTTCATTAACCGTTGTTTTTGAAGCACTTCAATTTAGACACTTCGCCTTTAGCACTCTGTTTTAGCTTTTTCTTTAATTTTAATTAAATTGCAAATCAATCCATATATGTCAGCCAATTTTGCTGATAAATATATCATACACATACTTTATATATCTATTATTACGTACCACTTAACTCTTAATCTTGTCCTCAACTACCAGCTAGGCCAGTTCCACTCATTGCGATCCCCAACCAATCTCATCCTACAACTCCAGTCCGCCCCTCTAGCCTGCAAGCCTTCCCCCACGTACTTCGGGAGCGGCCTACGGTGCCTTCTCCCTTCCACTTTAACCATCATAAGCGGCCTTCAAAATCCAGTTTTCGGAAATATTGCTACGTGACCTGTACCAGCGAAGCTGCAGTTTTTGTTTGTTTTGGTTTCTTTCTCTATGGAGGGAAATATGCCGAGGTCTTATATTTTTTTTCATAGTAACATTCCTCATCCTTTCTCTCATCGTCTTGCCCAGTACTTTCCTCAAATTGCGCATCTCCTTCGCTTGATATTGGCTACTTTACAGGACTTGCAAGAGTAGAGGAGAGAGAGGCACATTTGAACAGAATTTACATTTTCTGTTACAGAGTGCACAGAATCGTATTATTGAACCTTTTTATTTTGTTTTCTACAACTTTCAAGTCTTCTTAACAGATCTATATCAATAAACAGTTGGTACTTTACATACATATCTATATTTTTTAATTTAAAATTTTTGTATCCAATGTTAATATCTGCCCCACTGGTGGGGTAGCTTTGAACACAATATAAAATAGAAAGAAATGATATGACTTTCCTCTGAATCTACCTTCTATCAGTTATTTCTCTCTCTACTACATTACTTTCTCTTTTAAACCACTGAAATCTAGTTCAAAAATCAAGAATGACTCAGTTCGGGATGTTGTACCTGAAGTGGTGGGTTTAGGAAGTTTGAACAAAATATTCGGTTTGTTGCGCTTCTTAATGTACTTCTTAATGCACTTTCTCCTTCTCTGCGATTAAACAGAAAAAAGGCACAAACTTGCAGGTCGGTAGGGCACATGCGTCCTCCACTCCTTCCATAAAAGAAAATATAATATCCAACACTTTTTTTGCAAGCAAATACTAGGTTTAAAAATAAGAATTCCAAATGTTAATATGGACTAACAATACTTACACCTTGTCCACTACAATCTTCACAATACACTTCCAAAGCTACACCAAAAATTTTACTTCCACCTAACAAAATACGTATAATATTCCTCAATTCTGACTTTACAAACAATGAAAACGAAGGGAAACTCTGTCAATTATACAACAGGTCTACCACAAAATATGGAGAAAATTACCAAACATAAATGTTTTAAATGTGCTACCCTCACCACTACTTTAAATTAGGGTTTATTGCTCTTTTATAACTCGCTACTTTGGCGTGCGAGGATTCCTAGGTTACTTTGCAGGTTGCATTGAACACCTTCATAGTACTCCTATGCTTTCTCTATTTCACCTTCCCTTCTTAATTTAGGTGGGCACCTAGGTATTTAAACCTCTCCACCTACTCCAAGATCTTTCCATTGACTAAAGGGCCTCTTATCCTTTGCGCTAACTACAGTTGTTTTCGATTTTTTCTCTACTTTCTTTTTTCTTTATTCTTAGCCAGTTCCTCCGCAAGAACGCGCATATCGAACTGAAAGTTCTTCTCAGAATCCGCTGCAATTAGTAAGTCGTCTGCCACAACACTAAAACCTACATCTTAGGGTTGTCTACACCCTATTGTAGTTTCCGCATTCTTCTTTCACATTCCGTTAGAAACTCATTCCATAATAATGTAAATGAAGAGGAAGGGACTCAAAATGAACATTTGTTTAATACCCTGGGACGTAGGAAGCTGACCAGATTCGAGGCCAGTAGTATACGAATAAAATTCATTATTCACTTTGCGAGTCATATTTCAGTGTATGTATATGGATTAAAAATAGTGATCTTTCGTCGAAGCGGTTGCCCTTCCTAATGTTGAGAATATTTTTTATTAGAAATACCATAAAATTGAAGTTTTGCAGTACTTTTAATAATCTAGGAGTGAATCTTTTCTGTTCTGTAGTAAAGTTAGGTAATCTTGGTTGTCCCTCTTGGAATGATATTGCAAAGAATCAAAAGGGATTTATTTAAATAAATTAATAAATAAAACTGCTGCGTGAAATCAACTTACATTCGCAACTCAAAATTCAAGTTTAAAACTCTCTGAAAAATACTATAATTCGGAAATTAGGGCCTATCAGTATGTCATCATAGTGCAGAGAGAGTAATTGACATTTCTTAAAAATATTAATATTCACACCAGAAAGCTGCTTCGAGTAGAGATAGGTCACGCTCGCTTTCTTTAGATGACTCTTAAGAGGATGATGCAAGCAAGTAAATGGATGTCAATGTGCCACCTAAACAATGTTTTAGAAGACCGAATTGTCCCGTTTAATTGAGCTCATAAGTACAGAGACAATCTTGCTCTTTTAAGAGCGAGATATATCAGGGCTTCTCAGAGCGCCTAAATAGTCTTGACTAAAATTGTTAAAAATAATAATTAAAAAGTAAGGGTTTATATATTTCAGCTGAAATTCATTATAAAACTACTATTTCCGAAACATTAGGGCACCCAGGCTGAGAGTTTGATTGTAGTTCTCATAAATAAAGTAAATTGCTCAAATAAGAATGGGCAATGCAAAAAAAATGGTTCATGTTATGACAAGTGACAAAAGAATAGAAATTAATAATGTATCATGGATCTGTAATAGAATATCTGTAAAATTGTGTAACTGACAACTGGGTCCATTGCCTCCCTAAATTGGACTATTGGGGAACGAACCGAAGATTAGATTAGATTAGATTCCATCGGGGGAATTGGCTATTCAGCCTACGCCACCGCGACACCCCAAGGATCTATTGTGGCATCCCCCTAGTTGAAGACCCCCTCCCTATCCTGTCCTTAACCAAACTGTGGAATTGGGGGGGGGGCTCCCAGGTGGTCGATCAGAGCACCTGCCATCAGAGCACCCTCTCGAGTTCTGCTTGCCTTATAAGCCTTAATAGGTCCGAGAGGGGGCCCTGGCTGAGGCTTGTTGGCACCAGCTTCTCTTTGCCAAAGAGGCGGTACCTTAGCCAGACCAGCCCCTCGCACTGACATACCACATGCAGTGCCGTCTCCTCTTCTTCCTGACAAAACCTACACAGGCTATCCGTTGCCAGGCCCATGCGATGCATGTGCTTATTTAGTCTACAATGGCCAGTGAGAATGCCAACTGCTATCCTTATGGCCGCCCGGCCTAGTTGGAGTAGTTCTGCAGTTAGCTTGGGCGAGTAGCTATGGATAAACTTTTTCGCCTGTCTCTGGCCTGGAGTTTTGACCCACCATTCCCTTGATCGGTCCCGCATCCATAGCTTAATGGATGTGCTCCTGAGGCATCTTGAGACACCGCAGAACGGCTCCGGCCCGATAAGCGCTCTCATTGAACCCTCCCGGGCCAGGCGGTCCGCCGCCTCATTGCCTCTGTGACCCGAGTGCCCAGGTACCCAAACCAGGAAGACCTTATTATGGCTACTGATTTCCTTCAGTGCACCTAGGCAGTCCCACACCAGCCTTGAGCTGATCTCCCACGAGTCAATTGCCCGCAGAGCAGCCTGGCTGTCCGAATAAATGGCAACTCTGGAGTTATACACTCCCCGCCTTCTTATTTCGGTAGCGCAGATAGTAATCGCGACTAGCTCCGCCTGAAAGACCGTAGCTAGCCTTCCCAGACTCACCGAGATATTACATCTCGGATGAGCCCCGTACACGCCGGCTCCCACTCCGTCATCCATCTTAGACCCGTCCGTGTACCACATAGATTCGCCTGTAATTGGCGGCCCATTCTTCCATGCCCCTCTGTCTAAAATCAGGACTTTGAAGGGTTTTTGGAAGTCATGCCTAGGAGTCATTATGTCCGTAGGCAGGCCCAAAATCGGGTCCGCCTCCAGCTCCTCCCATAGGTCTTGATATTTCCCCGTATGCCTGGGATAAATGGGCGCTTGTCCCTGTTGCAGTCGTGCCACAACTGCTCTTGCCACGCCTTGGACGTGAATGTGGAGTGGTGGAAGGTTTAACAGGACCTCCAAGGCCGCAGTGGGGGTAGTCATCATGGCACCCGTCGTACTCAAGCAGGCCAGCCTTTGAATACTTCCGAGCGCTCCCGGCCCCCCCATCTGCAAGGTCTTCGTCCACCACGCCACCGCCCCGTGGGTTACCATTGGTCTCACGACACAGGTATAAATCCACAGGGTCATCTTCGGGCTTAATCCCCAACTTTTACCGCATAGCCTCCTGCACCTACCCATGGCGATTCTGGCTTTGTGTGCGGTAGCATTAATATGAGAATTCCATGTCAGCCTTCGGTCAAAAATAACTCCCAAATATTTGGCTTCCATGGCAAAGGGGATCACAACCCCTCCGAGCATTGGCTGTTGTAAGCCTTGTAAATTTCTCTTCCTTGTAAAAGGAACCACTTGAGTTTTGTGGGGATTGATGGAGAGACCCTCCGTTCTACACCATTTGTTCACAATATTGAGCGCCCCCTGAGTGCGCTCCGAGACGGTTGCCGCGAACCGCCCCCTCGCCACGATCGCCAGATCGTCCGCGAACCCAAGGCAATGAAAACCTTCCGCGGTTAATTTGGTCAGGATTTCATCGGCTAATAACGTCCACAGCAATGGCGACAGAACGCCTCCCTGCGGACAGCCTCTACTTACCCTGGCCACAAGAGATGAATTGTCGATGGTGGCTATATTAGTCCTTCCCAAAAGACTAGTCCTTATCCACTGACTAATCGTAGGGGGCGTGCCCCTTCTTGTCAGTGCACCAACAAGAGACTCTGAGGACACATTGTTAAAGGCGCCCTCTATATCCAAAAAGGTGGCTACCGCGATTTCCTTGTCGTCAAGCGACTTCTGGAGTAGCCTATTTAGGTCGTCCAGAGCCAAGTCTACGGACTTCCCTGCCTGATAGGCATATTGGCGATTATTAAGAGGATTAATACTCAAAATCTCGTCCCTTATAAACCTGTCGATCATCCTCTCCATCGACTTCAACAGAAAGGAGGACAGGCTTATTGGCCTAAACGTCTTTGGCGTTTAGTCTACCGTTCTCCCTACTTTCGGGAGGAATACGACCTTCACCTGTTGCCATTCTCTTGGTATGAATCTCCAGGCCAAACAGCCTCTAAAGATCCTACATAGGTGTGGTGTCAGCACCTCCACCGCCTTCTGCAGGAAGACGGGGTAAATTCCATCCACGCCTGGTGCTTTATAGGGTTTGAATCTTCCAATCGCCCATCTTAGCCTATTCGGCTGTATGACGTGATTCGCGATTTTCCAATCCGCCCGACCAGGCCTTCTCAGCCCCTCAACCTCTAAAGGGGCCTCTCCATAAGAGGACCCTGGAAAATGTATGCTCATAAGCAACTCCAGCGACTCCTCTATCGAGTTAGTGTAGGTTCCGTCATCTTTCTTCAGGAACCCTACCCTGTCCGCAGTACCTTCTCTTGCTAGGATTCTGTGGATTCTCGCGCACTCCGAAGTGTCTGCTACGTCCTCACAGAATCTCCGCCAGGCTTTGCGCTTGGCCTTCCTTATTTCGACATTATACTGCGTCAGTACCCTTCTATACGATGCCCAGTCTTGGTTGATTTTGGCTTTATTAAACAGCCTCCTCACCTCTCGCCTTCTTCTCTCGAGGTGATCATTCCACCAGACCGTCTTCGACCTATTAGGTCTTTCCCTCTCCGGACAGTTTTCCCGGTAGGCGTCCAAAATCGCCTCAGTTACCTGTGCCACTGCCCGTCCCAGACCTCCTATTGTCCGTACATCCGCTTTAAAGTCACCGAGAGACTCATTGAGACTCCCAACAAATCCCTCCCAGTGGGTCTCCCTCGGGCTTCGAAGCCTGCTAATGACCAATGGTGGAGTGCATATATCGAACCTTATGTGCCTATGATCCGAGCACGATGGCTCACTTGATACATGCCAATGAGCAATTTTGCTCAACATACAGCGCGAGGCTAGCGTCACATCCAACACCTCCCTCCTAGCTGCAGTCACGAAAGTTGGTTCCAAGCCTACATTGGCTACATGCAACCCTTCACCAGTAATGAATTCATAAAGGTACTTACCTCTTTGGTTGATATCGGTGCTCCCCCAGGCAATGTTGTGCGCATTGGCGTCGCATCCCAGCACCAGCTGCAAGTTCCCACCTCTGCAGTAGTCCATTACTCTTTCCAGTAGGCAGAGGGGGAGATCCTCATCACCGGGGAAGTACGCAGAGCTAATGACCAGCCTTTCTTCTCCCTCTTCGGTGTTAATAGTTAGGAGAGCTGTAACGAAATCGGCGGAGCACAGCTCCGGTATTAATCTACAGCTCACCTTGTTACTATGTACTATACATGCTCGAGGTCTACTTACAGACTTGTTGTACAGCACCTTCCCGAATTTCGGGTTCAATCCTCGGACGATCCTCCCATGGCACCACGGCTCCTGCAGTAGGGCTACATGTAGCCCCTCCCTGTCGAACCTCCTACTAAGCACGGCCGAAGCGGCCTTTGCGTGGTGGAGGTTCGCCTGCACCATCCTGATCGCCATGTTAGTTCTCCGAGGGGGGCGGAACGTCAGCCCCGGGTCCCAAGGGTCGCCCCCCGGCTTCCGCAGCCGCCGGCAACCGCTCCTGGCCTTGAGGCCTGTGGAGCAAGCCGGCATCGCTTCCGCCAGGAGACGCACCCATCGGAACCCCCGCCTTACCGTTCGCCCCCTCCTCTATCCGCCCCTCCCCTACGGGTAATACGGCCAGGGCAGCCTGCAACGCCGCCATCTCTCCTTCCAGGCCCCCCTGACCCCCCTTTGGCGAGTCCGCCTTCGTTGAGCTCCCGGCCTGTGGCTGATCTCCTTCCACTTCCATCGCCTTGGCCTCCTCCGAGCCTTTACTTTTCAGGAGCTTATGGCGAAAGGTAACCCGCCCCCAACCAAAATAGGGGGACATGTTCAGCCTTTGAAGCTCCGCCAATGACCCTCTGTCTATTGAGAAAGTCCAGAGACGCCCACCCTCAACGGGTAAGCATCCCCAGACCCTCCACATTTTGGTGTTCAGCCCCTGGTTGCTCACTTCTAAACGAGCGAGCACCCTTTCAGCCTCAACCTGCTTGCCCCCCTCGTTAGGGATGAAGACCTTACAGGTCTCTGGACCCGGAATGTCCCCCCCTTCGAGTGTCTGGAGGCTAGCACCTTCCCAGGGTTTGAGCTTTGGGATGATCTCCCGCAGCCACCTCAGACTATCGTCCCCTACACAGGTAATAACAAGAAACCCTGGTTTATGGGCACATTTGGCCAACCTGACCTGCGGCCCGCCTCTTGGGATCTTATCATATTCTTCCAGAATGGCATTTTGGATGACTTGAAGCTTATCCGTGCCTAACTGGTAATCGGGGAAGCCCCTCTGCACCACGGCAATTTTCACCGATGAGGAAGCCTCACTGTAGGATCTCTCCTCCGTCTTGGCTCTAACCCTCTTGGGCGGCCGCTGCTGCAGTGGGGATTCCCCCTCCGACCTTGGCCTCTTAGTCGCCTGTGTCGTACGTTCTACCCACTGAAGGTAATTTTCCCTTATTATCTGGCGTTTGGCCTGGAGATACACCTGGCCCGCCTCAATGCGAACTTTGAGCTCCTTCCTGGAGAGCCCTGACAGCCTGGCGTTTTGAACGTCCTTATCTGACATGTTCTCGATCGCTTCTAGCGATCCCGCTCTAAAGCTTCGACCGGCCTTTGCCTTGGCCTTTTGGACAGAGGAGCCCCCAGGCCCGCAGACCCGGCCTTTGGCAGTCCCTGGCATGACGCCAGTTTCCACCGTGGCCATAGTGGCTGCGGGACCGGGAGACCCTCCATCTGTGCCTTGGGCAGTTACCGTAGTCCTGCTACCTGTTGCTTTGGCTGTGCTGGTTGTGGGGTCACTCCCCTCCCCATGGCCTGTCGCACCAGTTCCCGATGGCATCCCTGCCTGAAGTTTCGATTTTTTATTTTTTTTTCCCATACAATTCCCACGAGTAGCTGGGGATAGGGTCGTCCACCCGACCAGAGCCCCGCGTTAGCCGGGCAAGGCTAAATACTCCGGGGTTGCGCCCGGTGCCCCGGAGGCTCCGTTATTGACACAGTACACCTGTGTCATCCATCCCTCGGCACGGAACGCGTAACACCTTGGATTGGGCCCTACTAATAGGTCTGTATTATGTGCGTGTACGTGTTGTTGTGTGTGTGTTCGTAATCGTGTATGTTCCCCGTGTACGATGTTGGGCTGGGATGTTCGCAGGGTCGCCCTTACCTGAGGGGGCGGCTAATCCACCCCCCATCCCACGATAGAGGAAGTGAGGGATCAGGTTGGACAGGAAAGCAGGATGGGACACGCCAAAGAGGTGGCCCGCGGTGGGTTACCGCCAGGCCCGCCATTGCCCTGTTAGCCGCACTCAAAGAGCGCGTTGCCCAGTCCTCACGACGTGGACGTAGGGTTGGCTAGCCCCTCAATTCAAGATCGAGGAGACCATTGAGGACCGAACGAACCGAAGGCGAGAAACCGTTTATTAAAGTGGTACTACCAGTTGGCCAAATTTGGGCCAAAATCTTATTGAGGTATCTCTGATGGTATCTAAACGAAATATCAAATTTGATTTTTCTTAAATTTTTCGCATTTGATTTATGGTATTCACACACATCGACTTATTCAATCAAAACATCTATGGCATCGATTTTTTAGTTGAATTTAATTCTGCCAACAGTAATTCATCGGTTAGATAGTGTACAATGTGGAAATATTCTTGGATTTCTCCCACAGGGCTTCATTTCCTGGTGTAGACGTGATGACAAACTCGTCGCGCTAATAGAACTCAAGGCTATAGATAAAATACGTTTTTAACCTAAATTTAACTAAATTATTACACATTGAAAGTAGCAAAAACGCCTCTAAAAAGAAAAAATATGATTGATTTTATAAAATTATACGTTTTAAAATAAGCTGACCGTAAACATGGTTATTTATCTGACAACTGTGTAAAAATAGTGTGCATAAAATATGTGTCACTTTACATACTCGTATTTTCTACAACTTCAGTAGATTATTAAATTATTGATGTAGATAGTATAAAACTATTTGAAATGAAACAAAGATTGAAAATTTTATGGTACATATTCTGAAAGAAAACTCCTCTTAAGTTAGATTAGAGATAAGATTCCCATGATGGACGGGCAAGATGCCTACGCATCACGACAAAGGAGGTTAATGTGGTTCCTACAAGTTAGTAGTCAGTAGCTCTTCCAGTTCTGGCACTTTAAGGTAGAGGAATCGCCTATTTTTTTTCAGGTGCAGCTTAAAGTCTTACTACCGATTAGGAGTCATTGACGAGGGCGGAAGCACGTTCTTTACTGCAAAACCATTTTTTCTAAGAAATAAAAAGTAGCTATAAGGCGAGATTTGAATTAGAGATTTCCAATTATATTATTTATTTTTTTTTTTTAAAGGCGCGTCAATATCTAAGGTTATTAGCGCCCAGAGCTTTTTTTCACAGCACTGCCGGCCTCCGGATAGTGTTCCTCTTGTTACAGATAACACTGTCCATAGGTCAACACAGTAAAAAGCTCCTTGGAAAAGAAATTCTAAGGGCTAGCAGCTGGATTCGAACCTATGATCTCTGCGTTAAAACCCAGTATTTGCTAACCACTCACCTAATTAATCCCTCCGTTTATTTTATTATTATCATTATTATTATTAGTAGTAGTAGTAGTATTATTAGTATCGGGTGTGTGCATTAATTTTAAGGATTTTCTAAGAGATGGCGTTACTAGTATTGAATTGCATCAGATTAAAGTTTAATTAACTTCATTATGAAGCGTCATTGTTGCGCTTTATTTTTCAGTATATGTCATATCGCTGTTGTGTAAACAACATTTTTTTTTAACCTTATAACATGTCAACTTTTATACCAACAAAACGCAATTTGCGGGAAGCTTTACTTTTCTGTTTCAATTGGAAGAAAAAAGCAGCTGAAAGTCACCGATTGCTGTGTGAAGTTTATGGTGAACATGCTCCATCGCAACAAACGTGTGAGTACTGGTTTCGACGCTTTAAAAGTGGGGATTTCGATGTGGATGACAAAGAACGTCCAGGCCAACCAAAAAAATTCGAAGATGATGAATTAGAGGCATTACTCGATAAAGACTCGTGTCAAACGCAAGCAGAACTCGCAGAATCATTGGAAGTTGATCGAGCAACAATTTCGAGACGCTTAAAAGAATTGGGAATGATTCAAAAGCAAGGAAATTGGGTGCCACATGAATTGAAGCCGAGAGACGTCGAAAGGCGATTTTGCATGTCGTAAATCCTGCTTGAACGCCACAAAAAGAAGTCGTTTTTGCATCGTATCGTCACTGGTGTTGAAAAATGGATTCACTACGACAACCCGAAGCGCAAAAAATCATGGGGTAAGCCCGGACATGCAACAACATGGACGGCCAAGCCAAATATTCATGGCGCCAAGGTAATGCTGTGTATTTGGTGGGATCAGAAGGGTGCCATCCACTATGAGCTGCTGAAACCTGGCCAAACTATAACGGGCGAGTTCTACAGACAACAATTGATGCGTTTGAAGCAAGCATTGGCAGAAAAACGGCCAGAATATGCGTCCAGGCACGAGTCTGCAATTTTCCATCATGACAATGCTCGGCCACATGTTGCTAAACCGGTTAAAACGTATTTGGAAAACAGTGGATGGGAAGTTCTGCCTCACCCGCCTTATAGCCCAGACCTGGCCCCTTCCGACTACCACTTGTTTCGATCGATGCAGAATGCTCTTTCTGGAATACGCTTCACTTCTGAACAGGGTATCACAAATTGGCTTGATTCTTTCTTGGCTTCAAAAGACGAACAATTCTTTTGGGATGGAATCCATAATTTGCCCGAAAGATGGGAAAAAGTAGTGGCTAGCGATGGACAATACTTTGAATAGAATATTTTGTACCAATTTTTTATAATAAAGCTCCAATTTCACAAAAAAAAATCCTTAAAATTAATGCACACTCCCTATAGTAGTAGTATTAGTAGTATTATTATAAATATAAAAAAATAAGTTGTAAAAGTGAGAACTTATAATTAAAAGTACAAGAAAATAGTTAGGAATTGTTCACAAAACAGTGATTTTAATTTTCTTCACTAAATCAATCTAGCATGATTTGCGGTTGCAGCAAAAAACAAAACAAAAAATGCTTCTTTTTTTTTATACTGAATTATGAAAAGCACTTAGACCAGAATCTGAACTTACGATATTTTTGGAAAATTCAGAGTAAGAATGCAAATCTGGTCCAGCCTGACCCTGAACGGCCTTGTACTTGTTCAAAGTAACCTTTTAGAATGTTCGTATCGAATTGCCTTGCCCGTTCGAACTAGAGCCACAGCGCCACGACCTCGGTACAATGACACTCTCCTCAACACACAAATAATATATTTAAAACGGTTTTTTTTTTTTCGTTTTTAAAGATGACTGATTTATGTTAATAGCAAATCTTTTGCTTATGAGAATTCCAATTTTTAAGAACACACACGCTTGTCCGAGTTTATTTTTATTTTTTTAGTAATTTACAACTGTCCTTGTGAAAATACTAAATTTGTTTACAAAATTAGGTGTGCTGTAACGCTTAATTTTCTCTCAGTAATATTTGTTCTTCTTTAGAACTGCTCCAGCGGAGTTAAATAAGTAACGGTGCATTCTGATGCTTCTGGTGATCAGTTCTTAATTGAACGACACTTTCCTTTTACCTGTAGTACTCGATTGAAATAGTTGGTGATATTGTCTTAAAGATGGCCACGAAGAATTAAATCATGATAATCATGATAATGATTTAATTAACCCTGGAGGCTTCCTTTATCAATCCTCCACAACTCTTGGTTATTTCAGTCCTTATTATCCAGTCCCTGAAATTGCCTTAATCAAAAACATTCTCAACTGATTTCCGTTTTGTGATTAATAGTTCTTGTTTTTATCTTCATAAACTAAAGAGTAGGGTCAAATTTATTTCCCATAACTAACTCCGTTCCTCTTTTGAGGTGAATCATTTTGCTAGAACATTCCTTGAGATTTTGGTTCTCTTTTTTTGCTCTGGAGGAATTATCCTTAGAATATCTAGGTGCGAAGAGTCCCTCACGCTTTCTAGAGCAATGTGTAGTCGCCAGAGGTTATGTACAAGGGTTGGCTGAAAAGTAATGCACACATGCTAGGAGAGCGGGAAAGAAAAGAGTTACCAAGTTCGGACAGAAAGTATATTAAAGTGCAATTTTTAAGCTTCACAATTATGTATTATATTACTTTTCAATGTAGTCACCATTAACGCTAATACGTTTCTCCCAACGTGAAACAAGTTTTTCCATTCCGTCACTGAAGAATTTTTTTGACTTTTCTTGAATTCATCTCATCGTCTGAGGAGTAGTGATTACCCTTGAGATCTCTCTTGAGTAGAGGAAACAAATAAAAATCGCGGGGGGCAAGATCCGGGGAATAAGGAGGGTGTGGAATTGGTTGAAACTTCAGTTTTTCCTGAGCCTCTGCAGTTTCGCGCGAGGTGTGAGGGCGAGCGATGTCATTTTCAAGATCATTGGTGCCAAGCTGTCTCTAAGTCGATAAACTTAGGTTCCAGAAAATCGGTCACCAAGTTGGTGAGCATCCGAAAACTTAGTCAGAAGAATTTATTTTTCGGCCGAGGAGAAGACGCATATCGATTTTCAGTGCTCTGCCTTTTCTCTTCTGGGTCGTAATGATGGACCCATGATTCGTCCTCTGTCACAATATTCAAAAGAAAGTCCGATAACAGCACGCTGTTTATCTCGCAGCGACATAGCACCACTAAACGGGTCCATACTTCGGCGTCTAAAAATACACTGGCTGAATATACTGGCGCGTACGTAATAAGGGGAAATGTGACTTCCAAATGCCATCTCACGCGCTTTTTGAAGCTCTTCGTTCACGCTGTGCATGCATGTATGCATTACTTTTCAGCCAACCCTCTTATTACCTAGAATCCTCATGGAGGAGACGTTGCCATAAAAAATTCACGCAGGGGAATGCGGGATAGAAATGCCCCAACTGCCGGCTCCTATTTTTTCTCCTCCAACTTCCAATGGAATATCTAAACGAGTGGTTTCATCAACAGGGATGCTACAGGATCGTACCAGAGCCTAGAGAGCCGCTCAGTTGATCTAATTAAAAATCACAGAGGGACAGAACACTTCGAGGGGAAGGATTATAATTGGATGTAAAGAAATATTAAAATAAGAAAGTTGGACTGAGTTTAAATTTAGTATTTTTAAGCGTATTATTGGAAATGCGATGATAACTGCGAAATGTTGATAATGAGAGTTGTGCCAGTACAAGGTCAGAACACTTGTGGGGCATGTGGGCGTTGCTCCATTATTGCTTGCCGTCCTGTTGCTCCTTAAACACTAAACATGACGCGTCAATGTTCAGCAGCTACACAGAATTCAGCCCACTAACTACGTAAATAGCGTACTGCTTGTTATATTTATATTTCGCCGCGCTATAGGAGCCCATTATTCTTGTTGAATGAGGAGAGATTCCTCGCCATCAGATAATAATAGGTCAAAATTTACTTTTACTTTACCCAATATTCTCTTTATTTTTTGTGCTACACTGTTTTTCTGTGTTCGTTTAAAAGTTTCATTGTCCGTGAAGCTAGCCCTGTTTTACATATAATAAATATTTAAATATTATGTTAATTATCAATTGTTACAGAAAATCGTTGCCCCCGGTTTTTCTTTTTCTAATTTCCTTTTTAACCTTTTACATAATAAAAAGAAAATTATAATATTACAAATCAGACCCAAGATAAACTGTTCTAACTTCTGCCCATAACTATAAAGGGGCGAACTCTTTAGAGATCTGATCATCAATGTCTAGCAACATAACCTTCAGTAATTCAATAGAATTATTTCTGTATCAGTTCGCAACCGCAATAAATACTGCGCTCTTTTGTATAAATTAAATAAAACGGCAAAACAACAAACAGTTCTTTACTTAGTGACTTTTTCTTTTTGTCGCAAATTGCTTTTGAGTCTCCGTTTGCGCTTTTTAGCCGCCGTAAACAAACATTTTAAATTGTCGCAGAAAATCTAAAGATGCACACACACACACATTGCGATAGATAAATCGTTAAGTATAAATGTCTGTTAGAACAGTTTATAAGAGTTGATCGTCATAAACTGCATAAATTCTATGAAAGAGTTCAAGAAAACCCATCTGCATAGGTAGTGGTATGGGAAAGTCGTGCGAGTGTGCTCATTTGATGTTAAATAATAATCATGGCCAACTGAGCCGAAAATTGCCGACAAAAACCGATCGCATTCGGCTTGTTAGAGGAAAAGAAAGAAATATAATGTTAAAAACTCGGCTACGACTCGATGGGTTAGAGATCGAGTAATTCCTGGAAATTCTACTTTTCCTACTAATTTTGTTGTTCTCTAACCCATCGGTCTTTGATGGCATAGATTTGTACTGAATTTACTACTTTGCAGTGAGTTTATCCGCTATATCTCTGGAATGGAACATCGCCGCTATTTCAAATTTGATATTTCGTTAAAGTGTCACCACCGGTAGCGACAATAAATTTTCGATCAAAATAGGTACACCGGAAGTGCCATTTTACTGAACAGATTTTTCTCTATTTTTACTTTTTTCTTTTTTTTTTTAAAAAAACGCTTCTTGGATTTGCTTCAAACTTGGTATAATTATAGATCACAAAAGTTCTGGAACATTTATAAGAAACATTTTTTCTAATACTTCGATTAAGGGTACTTTTGGAGAGGGGGTTGGTCCATCTGGTAGAATCCCTGTTCGTTGTAATATTGAAAACCGATCAAGATAAATGTAAGATCAAAGTAATTAATGGTTCTGCCTTGTCATTTTCCATGGATACTTGGTGAGCCACACATTTCAAAAGTGCCGTTTTAATTAAATATTTTTTTGAAGTTATAGAAGTTAAACTCAAATTACCCAGCTTTATTTTACTGTAAAGTGGCTAGTTTATTATTTGTTAAAAAATTAAAATTTATTATTTTCTTTTTTTAATTTGAAGTTTTTACAAAAAAAAAAAAAAATCGTGTTAGGATTATTGATGTTGTGATGCAAACTGAAACTACTGATAAGTGAACCATTATGTCCGCATATTTGAAGTGGTGGGGTACAGGCTCTGCTGCACACAAAAAGGAGCTGCTAAGCAACAAGCCTCGTTCTAGATCTCTCGACCCGACAACCATCAATGCAACTATCATGCAGTATGTAAGTCTATTCTCTTATTCTTATCGCTTAGTTTTAAAAGAATTTTCTTAGTATAAGTAAACCAAAAAATTAATCAAGTCCAGTATGCGGAAAATAGTATCTGAGTCGCAGTAATTGATATAGGAAGCTATCTTCGTCAAGAAAATGGCCGCTGTGAGTTTTTAGAACCTTGACCGGCAAAGAATTCCCTCTATGTAGTCTCCGCAGTTACTGGTACATTGGTTTATCCATATTGGCCAAAACTAGGCAGTTTAGTTCTAAAATCTGGTAGAACACTATAGCTACTTCTTGGCCAAATCAATAGCCGGATGGTAAACTGTTAAGAGATTTTTTTTGTTATGTTATCCCTGAATCATGAGTTATGTGACTATAAACAATATACTTTTGGTTGGGAGCATATCCAGAATGAGGAGAGCGAGATTATTTCATTGAATTAGATTTTTATTTTAGATTTTAAAAAGACGGGGCGGGACCCTATCCCCACGGCACCACAGCCACACGAGGCTTATTGTGCCTTCCCCTTAAACCTAATAGGTGAAACCTCCCCTCCTAAGAAGGTCGAGAGCTTTCCCTACTAGTTCCTTCTGCGCTATTATCTCCTTTGGCCTCAAGGTTCCAAAGATGTCATAGCGCAGTCTCTCAATTGCAACGCAATCGAACAACAGGTGAGAGGCCGTTTCCTCCTCTTCCTGGCACAATCTGCACAAAGGTTCCGTGCTAATAAGCCCTATCTTGTGCAGGTGCTTTCTGAACCTTCCGTGCCCCGTGAATCATTGAATTAGTACACTGGAATTGGGAGATTCCGGTTTCGAATCTAGCGCCGATGGCTCAAGATGTTGAAGCGCTTTTCATTAGAAGGAAAGAACAAAATTTTTATCAGTACTAATCTCACAATTCTGATTTTCTTTAAACTCCAAATTTTGGAGATATATTTACATTATACAGTCTGAGAGGAAATGAAATCGTGGATCGTAAAGCCAAGGATGCGATCTCCGTACAAAAAGCATCTCCATACACAATGCTAGTCTCCGATATTAAAAATTATGCAAAAGCAGAGTGTTTTACCGAATGGCAGCGGATATACGAATTGTCAAAGGCGAGAAAAGGCTAATTTTACACATCCATCCAACCTAGTGCCATGCAAAAGACCATGGTTTTTCAGATATAAGAACTACAATAGGAAGTTTGTTAGCACAGTCATTAGAATGAGGTTTAATCACCGCACCATCTAGCCAGGATTGGGGTGGAAACATCTCACCAGTGTTCCTGTACTTCTGGAATAATAGTAGATGCCAACCACCTAATTCTGGAGATGTGCTAACAACTCTAAAGTAAGAGAACGATTGTGGAGGGCTGTTCTACAGACTGGATGTCCCTTACCTGCCAATCTAAACACTATTCTGGCATCTGATGATGGCAGCATTTACACAGAACTCTTTCAATTCATAAATACAACAGGAAAACTCTGTAATTAATCAAAATACTAAAGACGCTCATCATATATAGGGTTTATAGGGACTGTAGCTTAAATTTGTTAGAGAAAATGTCTAAGAAATCAAAAACCAAAACTCAAAATAACTTAATGGATGAAAAGAAGACAACGAAGTAAACATTTATAAGAAGATAATCATTGATTTTATTTTGGATATATTAACACGCAAAGGTATTTGTTCGAATACCCAACAGTTAAATGGCTGATTTGCTAAGTACAAGAGGCCAAAAACCAAGGAAAAAAAAAAAAATTATACTGTTTATAAAACCGTACATTACACTGAAATGTAACCTTACAGGAGGAACCAGTACACAAACCGCTCCTAAAGGACTGCCTAATATAATTTTTATCTGGAAAAACTATTAAAGTAGTAGTTGAAAATTGTTGTTTGTGTAGTATGTAATCCTGGGAGCTATTTTTGCAAAAAAAAAAACTCACAAGTGAACAATCGTCTGAAAAGGCAGTTTCAGTTGAGACATTTTCTCCAAATTCGGTATTTCAGTAACACATTTCACGTGTATAACATAACAGAAGTGGTGAAGCCGTAAATAGCACAAAAACGACACGTTAGAGGGAATCCTATTCACCTCTCCTTCTCAGAGATAATCTTAATCCGAGTTTTCATTTCAAATTCTATGAAGGTGACTGACTACTGGGAGTAATTCTTCATTAAAATGTATATTTCTGTGTGTTTTACATTGTATAGGGATATTGAGTTAAATTTCTTGCTAAAATTTCGAATTCGTAGTCAATTCTAAAATCTTTTCTGGAAGGAAATTTCATTTTTCTGAGATTTTTCTCTAAAATAGCTTTTACTATTTTCTCTGAACATCATTTAGATCAAAATTTTCGATTTGAATAGTTTATCTGGAAAAATGTGGTTGCCGATTTTGAGGTGTAAATCATTTTGAGTTAAATGTCGCTCGAGTACCTCATTCGTTTGTGTGTTCGTACTGGAGAATGTTTAGAGCTGTGGCACTTACTACAAATTTTACTCTAATTTCATTTTGAAATTCAAAAAGACGATTTTGCCGGGCAAGGAAGAGCAA
Organism: Rhodnius prolixus; assembly: GCF_049639745.1. NCBI lineage: Eukaryota > Metazoa > Arthropoda > Insecta > Hemiptera > Reduviidae > Rhodnius > Rhodnius prolixus. Next base: position 24,559,076 of record NW_027411592.1, read on the forward strand.
TGGGAGTGCAGCCTTCCAGTTCAACCTCCTGATTAAAGTCTCCAATTAGAGTTCCTAATAAATTCCATTAAGATTGCAACACATTCAGGCAACGTTGGTTAGTACATAATCTACTCATCATATTTATTGCTATAATTAAAAATAAATAACCAACTGTTGCCAGTGCTATTTTAAACAGAACTTCCATTGCTAGCTTAAATGAGAATTTAAACCATTGTCATCCATCTGGATTTGATCAAGTCGTTGGCTCATTTTGTTGAAACCTAGATTCTCTGGTTCTGAGAGATTCCATTAATTTTCCCTGTTCATTTTTAAGACAATTAAATCGTCGTTTTAATTACTAAAATTTTAATTTTATGTTGGTGAGAGGAGGGGGCACATTCAATTTTACATTCACATTATACAGAAAGCGCGAAATCGGATTGTTGAATCTTTTTATTTTGTTTTGTACAACTTTCAAGTCTTCTTAACAGATCTATATATCAATAAACAGTTGGTACTTTACATACATATCTATATTTTTTTAATTTAAAAATTTTGTATCCAATGTTAATAATATCTGCCCCACTGGTGGGGTAGCTTTGAACACAATATAAAATAGAAAGAAATGATATGACTTTACTCTGAATCTACCTTCTATCAGTTATTTCTCTCACTGCCACATTACTTTCTCTTTTAAACCACTGAAATCTAGTTCAAAAATCAAGAATGACTCAGTTCGGGGATGTTGTTCCCGAAGTGATGGGTTTAGGAAGTTTGAACAAAATATTCGGTTTGTTGCGCTTCTTAATGTAGCTTCGGACCACTTTCCCCTTCTCTGCGATTAAACAAAAAAAAAGTCACAAACTTGCAGGTCGGTAGGGCACATTTTAACTGAGATGTTGAAATCTGCCCCTCTCCTTCCATAAAAGAAAATGTAATATCCAACACTTTTTGCAAGCAAATAGACTGTTGTAAATACTAGATTTAAAAATACGAATTCCGAATGTTAATATGGACTAACAATATTAACACCTTATCCACTACAATCTTCGCAATACACTTCCGAAGCTGCAACAAAAATTTTACTTCCACCTTACAAAATATAACATTTCTCAATTCTGACTTTACAAACAATGAAAACAAAGGGAAACTCTGCCAATTATACAACAGGTCTACCACTGAATATGGAGAAAATTACCAATCAAAAATGTTTTAAATATTTGGTGAGAAAATTAAAACTGTTCAAAGGTCTAATCCCCTAATTTTTTTACTTCTAGCTTAAACATTTTTAACGTTTATGCTGCATCTTGTACATCACTCTCGGCCATAATCTCCATATCACTCGTAGAATTCGGTCACTTTAATGGACAAGATCAAAGTCGTCTGCGTCATGTCGTAAATATTGTAACCTGGCAAATCTTTCTGTTACATTCTTTGCTGCAAGTTTTTATTTTACATTTTCTTTTCTGAGATCTGAATTTTCTAAGATAGACAGTCCTTGTTAGCTGTGACAAGAAATAACAAAATGAAAATAATTCTGAGCTAATAAACTTTAAAATGATTTAATTTTGAGTTGAATGAACATCAAGTATTCTATTCGATTGTTAATCGATTTTGATCACTTGTATTTGATTCATATGACAGTTAAATTCGTCCTGTTTATAATAATAATAATGCCCCTCAATACCTAAAGTCTATTTGGCTCATTAACTATATAATTAAACAAACTTTATAAGACACCTAATTATTATTTCCTTGGCTAATATTTGCTAACTTATCCTCTTTATTGAAGGCCTCGCCCACAGGCTGCACACTCAGTTTTAATAGCTCTGAATGACCTCCAATGGCAATAAATTATGATTGCGAATAACCCATTAAATGGAGCATTACTCTTTCACATCATAACCACAATGTTAGTTCTAAACCTGAGGTTTTCATTAAAATAATTATAAAGTTTTGACTATTATTTTTTTTTTTTGTTAATCTTTTGCGCCTGGACACTGAAAGTAGAAACCTGTCTAATTGGTGCTGTGGGGTAGGTCGAGCTGTCTTTTCAGAGCTGGGCGCAAAAAAAAAATTTAAAACTTTAAATTGGCAACGCGAGCGCAAGGAATAAGAAACGTGTCATTATTAATCAAATTGATCTCTACATGATTTGACTTTTGATTTCTTGTGCTAAAACTAGATTTGGAATCTGCCGTTGGTATGAAACCAATAGAATGGTTTATTTAAGTACATTGCCTTATATATTATTTCATCCAATAATTTACACTTCTTTATTTACTTAATTCTGCGATCTCCATTCGTTTCTTTAAATTCCTAATCTACTTCCTACAGTTTACCAACGCCAATTTAAGCGTTTGTTAGTGAAAAGATATATTTTGATGTATTTATGAAGCGATATTAGAATTTTGTTTAAAAATTCAGGTTATCACTTGATAATTAATAGAAAATTTGGTTTCAGCATCCAAATACTTCCTCTTAATGCAGTTTACTTAGATGCACTTTCATTAGCCGATTTTATTCAAATTTTTAATTTTGATTGTATATTTAATTCATAGTATTATTTTAATAAATAGTAATTTTGTACATTAACTGAAAAGGCATTTAAGAGAAGTTCAACCACCCACTCTTAAAGAAATGCCATTTCCTATTGGAAAATGGTTTTTAATAAATGTTTTAAAAGTACTTAACCAACCAACAGTGTACCATTTTTCCGGAAATTGGTTGGAGCAGTTCTTGAATAGGAAATCTTCTGGAAAATGGAAAATCGACTTATTAAGGTGGCCTGTTTCTGTTGGCCTATTATTTTGAAAAAGGTTTTTCCGGTGGTCAGATGGCGGTACTAAAACCAAATATCAAAATTTGAACCTTCTGCCAATCTTTGCTTTTTTGGGTCGTAAAGAGCACTTTTTTTTTACTGACAGAATTAAACAAAATTTGTAAAAATCACAATTTTGGAATCAGGAAATCTCAAAATGGATACTTCTATTGCAAAATTAATGATTTTGATCGCAATATTCTCTTTTATCTCGTACAATAAGAAAAATGAAAAGTGACTACAAATTTCTTTTTGTCAAAGTGATGAATAAGTCATTCTTTCTAATCAGGATTTGTTTAAAAAAAACATGTAAAGTGCTTGATATGGGCTTGTGCATTAAATTTAGTCAATGGTGGCCGCTATGTTCCAGAGAACAGCCATCAGCAGCTGTTTAAGCTGATTCTTGTACAATGTTATGAAGCTGCGAGGTAAATTAGGAGCGCCCCAATCAATCATTAACCGCCACCTGTCTTTGAATATTAGTTAGTGTAGGAGGATATTGTATAGAAGTGGGATCTAGGCATTTTATCATAAGCCTAACTTCGAATGATGAAAACTAACGCTACTTCGCTGGGAAGCTGAAATTATTTGCCTTTAAATATTTGGTAATTTAGCATCGAGAACCTAATACATTCTCTACAAGAACTCATCTGAGCACATTCCTCAAAAATTCAATTAATCATCGGCAATTTTTATAAATATTTTGTTTTTGTATACCTAATAGGAATATTGATTAGCATAATTGAAATAGAAGTAGTTAATAAATGCAGTCGGCTTGATAACAAAAAAATTTAAATATAATTATTTTTAAATATTCTTTTTATTACTAATAGTCTGAATAAAGTATCAATAAATAATATTATTTCTAAAAAGACAAAGAAATAAGTATCTCTAAATATTATTTGGGAGTTAACTGTTAAAAGACCAGCTGAATTCTCTGGCTGCAATAATTTTTTCAATTAGTCTCAATGTCACTCTACGTTATTAAATGACCTATTAAGTCACCTGGTTATTTTAGAACTACTCTGGGTGTGAGGGTTCACGAATACCCTTGGTACTATAGCCGAGCGCTAAGAGGCAAGACCCGCAGACCTAAGGCAGTATTTTGTTGGTTAGTGGGTTCGATTCCAGGTCTTAGGCCTTAAATTTTATTTAATGGTTAATAGCTGGAATTAATGCTTAACTATGTTTGTTAGTCGTTTCCGTCGCAAGACACCTAAATTTGGTAGTTAGACGTAAAGCTCGCCTGAAATAATTTGGGCATTACTTTTACTCATTCAACAGTTCTTCCATGGAGAAAATGTGTCGAAAAAATTATTGTATATTCTTCCCCTTAAAAATGAATGTATTGTGATCGTGCAGATTCTAGATTTCAAATTAAATATCTGTTTTGATGTTCTTCTGGGAAAGAAAAAGAGGTTTCTTACTGATTCGTCTATCTCTTTTCCTCTGTGCGGATCACCATAAAACGAAACATCGCAAAATGAGTCAACTTAAAGTATCACTTTAATGAATCGATTATCTTTTAGAATAGCGATAACCGTTTATTACTGGTCTAGTATTAACCCTTTATTAAAACTGTTGCCTTATGTCTCGGCCACCTTAGAATTACGTAGCTTAAATTATTTCTATACGTCGTAGCTAATGTAATTTTACAAAAATTTATATTTATCGTCAGCTAACCTTAGTTTCGTTTTACTTTTTTTTAAAAAAAAATTGTATTGTTATTTCCTTAAGTAATAATTCGTGGCACTTTACTGTCAATTACTAAAAATATTTCTTCTCAAGTTAAAAAATTTTACAGTCAGTTTCTTGTTAACCTTGTTATTCTAAATTTTTATTTCATTTATTTATTTTTAGAGATATTGAGCTGTAAACCTTTCTGTAAAAGTTACCTTTTCTGTAAAATTTATTAAAAAATTTATTTTCTTATGATAAGTTATTTATTTTTTTTTTTTTTTGAGGTTTTCTTGAAAACGTCTCCTACGATTTTATTTAAACTTGCGTAGAGATAAAAAGAAATAAATATCGACTACTTTGATTTGAAACATTTTTCATGGAAAATTCAATTGAATATTTCCGGTGGAGGGGGAAGGAAGTGTGGAAGTGTACAGATTCCCTCTGAAGTGTGCCGTTTTGGTGTGGTGCGGTCCTGATTCTTGTGGACAAGTACATATCTCACCTCTACATTCCATTGTTTACGTTTGTGATAATTTCACAAATGGTTCCTAGGAGTTACCGTAAATTTACGAGTGTACATTAAGTTCTCAAAGATTCAAAACGTTTATTCAATTCTCTAGGAAAATCCGTTGCAGCTGCGCTCAAGCGGGTATGGGGTACACTTCCTGTTGTTGACACGTCATTGTGATGTACGGTTTTAAAATCTACAAGGTTGGTAACAATTAAACCTGACTCCAATATTTGGGCTTTAATAAATATCGTTAGTACTTTGAGTGAAGTAGTTAGAAGAAGCGTTATCAATGTTCATTTCAAATTTTGCCTACAAATACGAGGGTCGTTTGAAAAGTCCGTGCAAAGTCAGAGAGATAGCACCACTGGCGCGTATCGAGGTTATGTTTAGTTTGTAGCATCTCTTGGAAGAACACACACCAAGTTTCAGTCAGATCGGTCTATTTCTTTGATTATGGTGACTGTCTTTTGTGATTCGCAAGGAATAATCCTCATCGACTATCTGGAAAAGGGTAAAACTATTTCAGGTGCATATTATTCATCGTTATTGGACCGTTTGAAAACCGAGCTGCAAGAAAAACGCCCACAATTGGCCCACAAAAAAGTCCTTTTCCATCACGACAACGCACCAGCTCACACCTCAGCAGTTGTGGTCGCAAAATTAATGGAAATAGGGTTCAAACTCGTTTCACATCCCCCCTATTCTCCAGACTTGGCTCCCTCAGACTATTATTTGTTCCCGAATATGAAGAAATGGCTGGCGGGAAAAAGATTTTATTCAAACGAGGAGGTGATTGCAGAAACGAATGGCTATTTTTCAGACTTGGACAAATCCTATTATTCGGAAGGGATCAACAAACTAGAGCAGCGTTGGGCGAAGTGTATAAGCCTAAAAGGAGACTATGTTGAAAAATAAAAATGGTTTACCCCAAAAAATTAAGTAGTTTTTATTTTTACACGGACTTTTCAAACGACCCTCGTAGTTTGCATTTCAAGTTTATGGCAACTCTATGGAGTCTGCCTTTTTTCGGAAAATTAAAAAACTATATTAATAACTGAGAAATGTGTTGGGAAATTTGCCTTTTTTTGGGTAGCGACTCAACAATCTTAGAAATCTCTCACTGCATTTTAACGTAGAACAGTACATGGTACTGCATTGATACTTTAGAGCAGGGGTCCCCAAACGTTTTACACAGGGGGCCAGTCCACTGTTCCTCAGACCGTTGGAGGGCCGGACTATAAAACAAACTATTTTAAAGTAAAAAAACAAAACGGGAACAAATAGAATATTTCAAATAAAGAACAAGTAAATTTAAATCACCAAACCGCCCAGTATTTCTGTGGGAATTATGGACCTGCTTTTGGCTAATGAGATGGTCATTGTCCGGTTTAGTTATAGTGCTTTGCCTTTCTTCCTAGTTCTGCTGTTATTTTACACTGTTTCCAGAGCCGTGACGCGTCCATCCCGCGCAGCGCTTTGCGGCACCGCCACATATAGTGTGCTCCTCTCACTGACCACCAATGAAAGAGATGCCCTTTCCGGAAGTGCGGCGAAGGCCGGATAAATGTCCTCAGGGGGCCGCATGTGGCCCGCGTGCCGTAGTTTGGAGACCCCTGCTTTAGAGGAATGGTTAACGTATCAGTTCGCTGAGAACTCACTTGGAAAAATCAACTTTCTTAAAAAAAAAAAAAAAATTCAAATTGAAAGTGTCACCTCTTTCATACATATTCTAAGAATAAGGAGTTGAAATACTTGTGGCCATGTTTGCTTGGGAATTTGGAAAAAATGAAGTACTTCGGCTGAAAATTTTGATACAACAATCGTTGATTGCGTCCATCACGGAATCTTTAAATTTTCTTGCAAATTTGTCCGCAATTACTGACTTCCTTCTTGTAAGGGAAAGAAAAATAATACCGGTATATTGAGAGGAACAATAATTTTCTTTCCAATTTTCAAAAAAACTGGAACCTTTAAACCAGTGTGTGTGTGTTTTTTTAAACTAAAAAAATTATTATTTTAAATTAATTAATTCTAATACTTAAAAAATAAAATAAAAAACTTGACGTGACTGTATTTTAAAATACTGGTCGACATTAGCGCATCTAGTGGACATAGAATGGACTTTAGCGCCTTACACTATAGTATAAGCTTTAGTATTCGATGATGTCTCTATATTCGCGGCTGTTCGGTACTCGTCCCACTTCTAGAAAGCAAGACACAACAACCTCCACTTCACCGAAGGCACAACTATCAAAACGTAGGCTCAGATCAAGGTCATTGGATGTACATTCCTCTCCTTCATCCAATTTACCGAAAAATGTAAAGACATTTTTTTTTTAATTTTAATTCAGTGTCCTAAAATAGAAGGTATTTGATATTATTAGAGGATGATTTGATTCGTGCAATGTTTGTTTTACTATCGAGCACAGATCTTGTCTGTTCCTTTTCAGCTTCACAGTTAAAGTTTGGGTTACTCTCCAGTTTTTGTTATTGTGTTTTATTTAATTTTTATATTTATACCAAATACTAATGATATATTTTATTTAAGGTTGGGTTGATTTCGGGACTTTACCAGCTGTATCCCAGCAAGCTTGTCAGTGTTTACACCAATTTTTGTAAACCATTAGAAATCTTCAGAATCTATAAACAACGATCAAGCGACCAATTATTCTGTCCTGTTTTATACAGGGGTGTTCATTCTAAGACGGCTCAAATGCATTTCATGCTTAAACCGAGCAGAATCTATAAACCGAGCAGGGCTTAAAAAGGTTGTTCTGAGCAAAAAATGGTAGAGGAAAAATTTGTTACACGTCACCTCTAGTTTTAGAATATGTGTCTTGATATTAGATTCCTGCCCGCATACGCGGCTGACGCGCGACCAAATGTGAGGGTTCGCAGTTGACCCCAATTTTCGTATACACAGTTTTAAAGAGTATAAAAAGTTATGAAAGAAACCGGAAACCGCAATATATCTTCAAAATTAAAGGTGCTAGGTCATTTCAAAATCTGGTATTTATTAATCATATTTCAATTTTTTAACTTGTTATCAAAGAGAAAGAAGAGCACGCGATTGGTCACTTTTATGTATTTTTTCATCCCCTTTCTACTGAAATTATTGCCAAGGCAGTAAAGCTAGTATTTTTCTTAATATCGGGAAATAAGTCGTTTTCCGAGTTATTTTTCTAAGAAAAATCAAATGTTAAGAGCTTTAGATGTTCTCAAGCATACACAAAATGGCTAAAAATTAATTTTACATCTGCTACAAACAAGAGGGTTTAATAATTATTTGGTAATTTTGGGAGAGTTGCGTTTAATTACCAAAAAAAATGGAAACCTCCTGCCATATATTTAAGTGATCAAACTTATTCCTTAATTTATCAAATAATGCACTTGTGAAGCATGTACTGTGCTTTCAAAGGTGCATCCTCAGATACAGAGAGCAGTTGATAACCTACTGGCTAACCTGGCTTGCGAGTTAGACTCTTCTATTTCAGCTGTTGTTACCACCTTACCTTAACTTTGCGTTTCTAACCACTGTCCAAGACGTTCCCTGCTGTTTTACAACATTCAGTTTTCATCGCAAGGTCACGATTCCATACCAATGCAATGAAGAACCTCCAAACTTGGAGAATATTAGCGGAGCGTTCAAATCTTGAAGGACCCACTTTTTAAGTTTTATCACCTTTCCAATGCATCCATATTAGCACTGTCGCTAATATCTAGTTGCTCCGTGAACTTCCTTACAGTTTACGATGGGTTTGCTTCTAGATGGCCTTTAAGTCACAGCTACTTCGGATGCCATAGATTAACCGGTAAGTAGGCTCTTTTCAAACCCAAAATCTCCCAACCGACATTACTAGAAGCAATGCCATTCTGTGGTTTCACTTAATTCTATTCGTTAGTTGTCGACAATCAGCGTTAACTTGTCGCTCTTTTCCAGTGCGTTTTGACCTAGTTTGAATTAAATAAAATCACCTGAAGTTGTCGCAGTGGTTCTGAAAAAAAATGGGGACAGAATAAGGGTTAAGTAAAAAAAAAAAAGTGTCTTTCTTAAAAAGCAGAAAAATGGCTTCCTCCCGATAATAGGATGTTACGTTCAAGTGTAAAATGCACTCAGATTATGCACTTGAGTAATAGACCTGACCATATCTGATTAAAGATTGAAGATATTGGCTCAAATACTCAAGTAAAAAAATAAATTACAAAAATGAGGTTAGCTCGCACATGTGTCTAGCTTAAAATTATCTTTGAAAATAAAATCATTTCTAGAAAAGGGGACTATAAGAAATAATTTGTAATCTTCCTAAATAAAATTAGGAAATTCTAAAAATCATTTACTATTGATAAATACTAGAAATATTAGACAAAAATTCAAGGCTAACAAGATTTGTGACCGCATTAAAAATGAAACTACCTTCGAGAAGGAAAATAAATTTTTCAAAAAAGATCACTCCAAAATATGACAAAAACCAATGAAATGACGATTCTTAAACGTTTACAGTTCACAATTCAATTTTTCAGTAAATGCCTCTAAGGATGGCCTAGTTTGGCCGAAACATAAGGCTTAAATAAAAAGTTAAAACTAGATCAGTAAAATAAAAATTGTTATAAATAATATTAGAATGGTATTGATCTATTTGTACCAATTATGTTTAAATCGTAAGAGGCATATTCCAGATAGAAGTGGGATTTATTTCCTCTTTGAATTATATAAGAATCATTTCCATTCAATGTTCTGTTACTTCAGAAGGCAGCTTACTAATGCCTCTTTTTCCAGAAGATTGATCGCAATTTCGTGTAAAAATAATTCGAACTTTTCGACCACTGTATGATCAATGAGTGTGTGTAAAATGTTTTAAGTTGGAGCCAGTTCTGAAATATAGTTTCAGAAAAGTGAAACATCCACAACATTTAAAGTGTTTTGAGAGATTTTAAAATCGCCAAGATGGAGTTGTTTAACCAATCGTAAAGGGAACAGCAAGTCAGGGTACTCCATGTGATTGTCAAAGATTTTTGTATGAGAGGTAAGAAGTAAGGGCAAATATGGAAGTGTAAAGGAGTTTTTTAAGGGAGCAGGAAGTCACGATAGTTGTGTGCGACATTGTAGTGCAGCAGTCAACAGATGCATTAGATTCTGTTAGTTGCAAGTCTCAGTTATGTTTAGTATGGAAGATGTTTGTGATTTTAAACATTTTCTCACCAAGTAGGTAGTCTGATAAACCGATCAACCGATACAGCAGTACTCTGAAAATTGAACTGTTACCTTTGATGTGGGAGTTGGGAATATATTGTTTCGTACTGTTTTCAATGGGTTTTGAATGAAAGTATAACTTACTGTTAGAGGGCGTCAGAAGATTTTCGACCGGAAAGCTTCGTATGTGGTATTTTGTAGATAATCAGATCTGATGCTTGCGATTAACAGAATAAGAAGCAACAAGTGTTGAGTTTTGATTCGCAAGTCTATCTTCACACTGAATATATCGTATCTTTGTTGTAATTATAAAATAGAAGTTCTGCTGTTAAAATAAAATGTAAAATGTGCGATAACAGCTGGCAAACAAGCGTACGCCCACATATTAACAATATAGATGATGATGATGATGATGATGTTTCTGGTTGTTGTCATAGGAACTACTTGTCTAATGGCGAAAATGTTTGTGGCAGAATGTTCAGCCAAACACTGCTATCTCCATTCAAACACAATACATTTCTCCGCCAAACTGGGCTGACATTGTGTTTATGTGTGGCCCTGTTTGGTCGTGACGTCAGATAACAAACTTGCTCGCATTTCTCCTTTCTTTACAAAATACCCGCCAATAAACACAACCTTCTGCCGCAAATCTCTGACCCTATTTTTTTAAAAATTATACGACTATGTATTAAATCTTGGCCCAATTATTACTACTAAATTGTCACTCTCGATTGATCTGCGGCTCTCAGAGACTGGATCTGGAGAGAGCATGAAAAGAACTGTTGATGTGTCCTGGGGTTAAACACTGTAAGAGTATTATGCCCTTGCTGTGTAAGCAAAGAACCGAAGAGACTCTAAGCTTGGACAGAAATCACATTACTCTGATTATAGGCCTATTCACGGGGCACGGTAGGTTCAGGAAGCAACTGTGCAAGGTGGGGATTATTAGCTCGGAACTGTTGAGCAGATTGAGTCAGGAAGAGGAGGGCTCACTTGCGTTGCAATCGAGCGGCTGTGCTATGAAACCTTTGGAATTTTGAGACCAAAGGAGGTAGTAGCGCAAAAAGAACTAGTGGGGAAGTCCTCAACCTTCTTAGTAGGGGAGGTTTCCTGTACTAGATCCTAAGAGGGAGGACACTATAAGCCCTTGAGGCTGCGATGCCGTGGGACATAGGCCTTGCCTCGCTTTTCTATTCTATTCAACTGATAATATAGATGACTCTCCTGATTTTAGCTAGACAGAGGTTATTTCACGTTGTCTAGCCATCATAGGCAAGATCTTTCTTCTATTACCACTTAATACTAGTAATAATTTACGACTTCGGCTCATTAGTGTCCCAAGTACATCTCAAAGTCTCTTCTTTACTTATGGGAGCCCCACAGCTGGCGAAAAGGTGGGATCTTGCAACCTCCTCTTCCCAAATCCGTTAACACCATCTTTCTAGAATTATGTGGGATATCAGATCTTGTTCCCCAAACAGATTCTGCAGAACTAAATGCTGTTGGCCTGTTTCTCAGACTCGACCATATTTGCGCAAAATCTTTCTTTTCCCCAGATTCTCAACAGAATCTAATTCTCCTGCCTCAAAAATCGAGCTTCGCTAAAATAGGGTCTTGATTTAGTTTTATAATTAGTATTTTCACTAAGTTAAAAATCTCGTGTTTTCAAGAGCGTAGATGCATTTCTAATCCACATTGTGCTTTTTATATTTGTCGTACTTCATCATTTTTCATGATTTTTTTACGTTAACACAGCTTCCAGGCGTTTGAAACGCTTAGATTGTTTGGATTCGTGCTCGTTTAGCTGAACTTGCTCTTCAGTTTAAGATTTGTTCTTTCTAGCCTTCATAATACTGTTTTCTAACCGTTAATTTTAATCCAATTTATTTTTCTTAGCAGATCGTTAGAGATGATGAAAAAAAATCATCCGACGAAGCCATCTTTTTACTCGAAGATACACACGTCTTAGCTCAGGGACAAGAAAATGAATGACGTCATAGGTAGTCCACACAAAGCAAATTTTTACACTACAGACTCCCCCCTATTTTGTGGCTTTTACAGATTTTTTTGCACAAATTGTTTCAAATGTTCATTATGTAAAGAGCCGTAACAGAATTCCGAACAGCTGCCATGAGATATTTATGAGCTGAATGTAAATTAGTTTTTCTTTTTGTTGTTTTTCATGTTCTAACCGAATTTCCATCTGTGAGTCATTTAGGAAATATCATTTCCACAATATTCCAGGAAAGTAAGAAGATATTACCTGATATGCTGGTCATCAAGTTCTAAAACGAAATTGCTGCCATAATGAAGCTTTGGCAATTCATTATTGATGAATGATGTTTCCGATAACGGCTTGAATGATTGATTAAATATTAAGTTACTCATAATTTTTTTATTATGTTTTCTTATATTCATTGATGTCACTTCCTCTTGGTATGTTAGAGAAAATATTGCTACTCTTCTACTTTTTGATTTCGAGCTTTCAAATGGATTTGTTCCTTTCACTTTAATATTCCAGGCGCTACCGTTGGATAGGATTTTGAAAACAAAAAATCAACCAATTGGAATAATTTTCCAATTTTTCCGAAATTTTCTCGAAGAAAAGTTCCTACGATTTTCTTGCAACTAGGTGAAATTCTTGCTCATGCTTAGTTCTGTGCAACATTAAACAACATTTTTTCGGTAAAATTTAAATTAAGTTCGATGGAGGTAATTGGGCTTTCTTCTTCAAAGTACCATTTCCTTCGGTGCTTTGTAAGGACTTCTTACAAAAAGTATTAAATGTGTACAAAAATTCCAACTCTAAAGAAAATTTGCTCCTTTTTCTTTTGTGTAAATTTTTGAAATTACTTTAATTTTTTAAAATTAATTTGAAATTGGTTTTCAGAATAATTGTAAATTTGAGTTCGCAAACTGCGGTAAAAGAAGGTCGTTTGAGTGTTTACATCAGATTCTCTACTAATTATTACTTCATTTTTCTTTCATTAATTTTTATTATAATATTAATTTTTTTGAGTTTATTCATGAAGAATTTTATTTTTCTCGAATCGTACATCAAATCTTAGTGTAGGCACAACAATTTAACAAATAGAAGTCAAATACAAAGTCCATACAGTTTACAAACGACATTGCAAGGATGAAAAGGAAGTAGACACTGGTTTAGAGAATGAGATTGGCAAACACTTGTGACCATGTATAATTTTGGAAACTTTTTTTATTTTCTGGTGTGTACTTTATTGCGCGTTAACTGCGCTGGTCATTAGCGCTTTGTCCTATTATTATTCTTTATTTTATTTTATTTGTTTTATTTGGGTAGTTGAAGTTTTAGGCCTTGAAAAAAGACATCATATTTGAAGAACTGTTTTTCCATTTTTAAATTATTATTTAAAATAAAAAAATCAACTCTTTTATTTGCCGAAATCTGTAGAACCATTGCGCTACGCAATTTTTAACCTATAAAATTGTTTTTGAATCCTTTCTTGGTGCTCTTGTGACAAAATAATTACTCTTAGTATTCAACGGTAAAATTAAAACTGTCCGGTAGGACAGTTGTATAAGGGTTGACCATCAAAAACTGCACGAAAAAGCGTAACGTTGAAAAACACCCAACTTTGACAATTTTTTTCTCTTTTTCTATAAAAGATAAAATTCCCAAATTTTCTTTAAATCTTACTCCAAACCCTCCTTCATAACTGTAATTTTTTTGCAACCACCCAGATCTAATAGGTTTCGAGAAAAAAGTTGCCGAAAATGAGCAAAAACCGCTTTTTCAAAAAATGTTCTTGTTCTTGTTCTTCTTCTTCTTGTTGTTCTTGTTGTTCTTGTTGTTCTTGTTGTTACCTTTTTTGTAAACAACGTAGCGCCTAAACGCGTGAACCGATTTTCATGAATGAAGTGTCATTCGATTGGGAATTTTATGTAGATGTGCCTTTTGGGGGTCTCGGCCCTGTGCATCGAATGGGAGAGGAGTTAGCCCCCTTTATGTAAGGCCCCCTCCAAAATTATTATTACTAATTACTATGTAAATCGTGGCCCGATTTTGATAAAATTTGGTAGGATGATAGGGTTAGGGCTCCCCTACCTAACAATAAAGCGACGATCTGCTCTTACACTTGTTAAGGGGAAGTATAGCAATCGTTTCAAATTATCGACACGTGAACCGATTTTCATGAATGAAGTGTCATTCGAATCGAAATTTTGTACAGATTTGTACTTTAAAAGTCTCGACGCTATGCCTCATAAGGAGGGGAGTTCGCCCCACCCAAATAAGTCCCTTTCTAAAACTATTATTACCAATATTTCTACAAAGCTTAGTCCGATTTTGATAAAATTTAGCACGAAGAAGTGATTAAAGCTCCTCTACGTGGCTGTGAAGTGCCATCATGCTCTTACACCTACTAAGAGGAAGTACTGCAATCGTTAAAATTATCAATGAGTGAACCGATTTACATCAATGAATTGTCGTTCGATTCAAAATCTTTGCCTTTTAGGGAGAAGTACTGTAATCGCAGTTTATTTTTCTTGCTCCTCTTAAAAGGAAGTACTGAAATCGCAGTTTAATTTTGCTATTTACGTACAAATACCTTCCTATTTTATTCAAAACGCTTTCTCCAAAAAATGGTTATTGAGGATGGTTTGGGGACCGCAACTATAACCATTCTTTAAAAAGATCTCTCTAGTGGTAATTACGGTTCCGATTTAACACCTTATCAGGTTATAATGATAGAATAGCTTATTCCAAATTTTAAAAAAATCTGTAAAGCAGGCGTAACTTTGCTAATAGACAAAAAGGAAAATCTATCCAAAAGGTACAAAAATCTCCTTAACAAAAACTTACAGTTTAAAAAGTTAAGTATAAGGGTTGATTAAACGCCAAAAGGTACACAAATCAGCAAGTACCCAACATTTCATTAATACTTCATTGATATTATTTAAGTAATTTTACCGCATTAATTTTCATTAATATTTTTTAAGAATTTATTAGATGTCACATACCCTTATGCTGGCCAGTTCATTCATAATAGTTATAATTGTGATAAAATGTATATTATATCTTCGTATAAATAGGTACTTTATTTTAACTCTATTCCAAATTATTCTTCTGATTTCTCTTTAATGTGCCCTTTATTCTGAAGTTGTCACATATACATGCATGTTAAATTAGAAAAAGACAAATTTAGAGTCGGCTACTGTTTAAATTTGAATCACGGAGGATTTAAAACAATATTTCAGTCTTGAATTCGTCTTACCGAAATATTCGTGAGCACAATGACACACAGTTAATAACAAGTAGATTATTCAAAATTATATATTCATTTCTCAATTGTAATTTAATTTAGTTCCCCTAATTTTACTTATAGTAAAATACTGGAATAATTAGCTGTCCTAAAAATATGCATATCTTATTTACTTTATATTACATATACACAACATTGTGGGAAGAACACCTAGATGGAGAATGTAATTGAAGACAACTATATTATTTACGATAAAGCCAGATTGACTACTACATAAAATAACAATTACTTTAATCGAAGAATGAACTTAAACCGACGATTTTTATTTAAAAATAAAAATAAATAAACAAAATCACTGATGTATGTTGGTGTAAGCATTTTTTAAAAAATTTTTTGAATTTTTAAGCCTCATATTTTTTTATTTTTATAACGTTTTCTTTTTCACCTGTAATTAATAGTTTGATTATTATAGATAAATAGATATTACAGTCAATCTAAGTTAAATGGTGTGCTACTTGAACAAATATTTTGTAGATGAAAATGGCCAGCATAAGGGTATGTGACATCTAATAAATTCTTAAAAAATATTAATGAAAATTAATGCGGTAAAATTACTTAAATAATATCAATGAAGTATTAATGAAATGTTGGGTACTTGCTGATTTGTGTACCTTTTGGCGTTTAATCAACCCTTATACTTAACTTTTTAAACTGTAAGTTTTTGTTAAGTATTATTGAAGGTTGTTAGAAAAGAAAAAATAAATAAAGTTTTTGATGGGACTTCAAGTTTGCGAAACAAATATTTCAGGAATTCAAACTAAAATTTCTGTTTCAATATATGTCCTTCCCCTCCAAGTAGAGGAATTGATGGAATTCCAAGTTGAATAAAAGAATGATATGGTCAAAGAACAACAGATAAGTGTACGTATAATGTTCCACCTGCTCCTCAAGCAAACAATCATTACAATTTGAATTTAGCCCATCAAGAACGGAAGGTCCCGTAAAGTATTCTCATCATAATCACTCACATGATTTTTCTTGCTGAAATTCTCAAGTATTTGAGCAAAAATGTTTCCAAACATGGAACTTTAAAATATATTTTAATTGTAGTCAGGATCAGGAATAACTGCACATTACCTAGAAATGATATTTTAGGGGGGAACCTTTCTGTATCCGTTCTCAGAATGACCTAAAATGGATTTTTGACGTAAAAGTTATTTGATTTTTTTGAGGAAATCTTAAGATACATTTAATAAAAAAACCTCAGGAAGATGAAAAATCCATTCAGTAAAGGGAATGGATTTCGGTTACCGCATTTTCAACAAATACAGGAATTTAGCACTGATTTATTTCTCCATTAAAATATATAAACACTGCCACACAGCAAGGCTCCACAGTGGCCAAGTGGTTAGTGGCGAAGCCCGCAAAGCTAATATGTATTGTGGGGTTCGAATCCAGCTGCTGGCCCTTCGATTTTTCTCTTCCTACGAGTTGATAGAGTTGTTTATAACGAATTGAATTGAAAAAGTTTATTTACAGTTTAAAATAGAATACAAATACAAATTATACAAAGGAGGTTTCAGGGTGTAGTGCCTATATACTCTCCATAACTTTAATATTTACATCGGTAAATCTGTCAAACTTAATGCTAAGGCAAAAATACCTCACTACATAGAGTTATTAAAACAAGATATGCTTTAGCCTTTGTGCTAGTATTTTTCATAACCAAGAGAACTTAAGTTATAGACTACAATACTCTTTATATAAGGGTAGGGACTATATATGGGAAGGTTGCTTAAGTCGTAGCTCAGTGATTTTGAGGAAACTGTTTACGCTATACAACTGGTAACACTGAATTTAAATTGTGGTAGATCATACCTAGCGCGTGTTCAATCGTGATCTCCCGCGGAATAATGGTAGCGCTATTTTCATTGTAAATTTGCTTTGCGACTCATTCTTCTTACTTTTATCGTGTATTTGTAATCTTCTTTGGATAAGTACAAGGTAGATAAATGCACATTGAATGCTAAATTTATATATTATAAATCTATCAGTGCATTATTTGCCTCATGGATTTTGTAAAAGCTTAATACAACATTATTTTGGGGTCATATGAAGCGGCGTCGTATCTTAAGTCGTACTCCCATATATTTCCTAAGTCATACCGGTGTTACGATTTAAGCATCCTTACATTATATTGGCATGCTTTTTACAGGACTAACGCGCTTCAATGAGAAATCGCGCACACGCACTACATCAACTAAAGCATTAACTGCTTCTCTCTCGAAATGATGAATGATCTCGAAAATAATGAGAAAAAAAAGCAAGATATTGTTAGAGATACATCAGTAAAAGCGTGAATATTTAAAAACTAGTTTTGCAAAGTATGCTTTGGAGAACCGTGAAGAAAGCATGATTCAATGTTTAAAATGCAAGTTTTGGGTACATGATGTACATGATTGTGCTGGCGTATCCAAAAAAACTAAAAAATACTTTTGTATTAATTGCAAATAAATGTATTATTTACTTACTTACTATACAGCTCTACAGCCCGGGGTGGGCCTTGGCTTCCTTAATAATATCATTCCATGTTTCTCTGTCCTTAGCTTTTCCTTTCCAGCCGGTTACGCCCAGTGTCCTTTCCTCCACTTTCTGGATCCAGCGTCTACGTGGGCGTCCAATTCTCCTTTTTTCCGAAGACCGTGCCTTGCAGTAGTCTGCGTGGTATACGGTTATCTGGCATTCCTTCCACATGCCCAAGCCATTCGATGCGACGGACTTTTATAAAATGAGTAACGCAAATATCGTTATATAACGCGTAGAGCTATTATTTACGCGTAAATGTATTATTTATAAGAACTAAACCTACTTAATGAGCTTAATTTTAGCTTACGGTACGACTTAGGGAATCGGAGGTACGACTTAAGATCCAGGTTTCCTATGTTACGACTTAATCGGTACGCCGATTTGACTTTTTTACATTTTGATGTTTTAAAGAAAATGTAAACAAGTAATGTTTTAAGTTTTTTTGTAAATATACCTAATATATACTGCTCTTCCCAATAAAAATTATAACCTATGTTTTTACGAACAAATTCCTCTGTTTTGGACCAATTTTTCTTAGGGGTTACGACTTAAGCAACCTTCCTCTATTCGAGGGTCGTTTGAAAAGTCCGTGCAAAAATAAAAACTACTTAATTTTTTGGGGTAAACCTTTTTTATTTTTCAACATAGTCTCCTTTTAGGCTTATACACTTCGTCCAACGCTGCTCTAGTTTGTTGATCCCTTCCGAATAATAGGATTTGTCCAAGTCTGAAAAATAGCCATTCGTTTCTGCAATCACCTCCTCGTTTGAATAAAATCTTTTTCCCGCCAGCCATTTCTTCATATTGGGGAACAAATAGTAGTCCGAGGGAGCCAAGTCTGGAGAATAGGGGGGATGTGAAACGAGTTGGAACCCTATTTCCATTAATTTTGCGACCACAACTGCTGAGGTGTGAGCTGGTGCGTTGTCGTGATGGAAAAGGACTTTTTTGTGGGCCAATCGTGGGCGTTTTTCTTGCAGCTCGGTTTTCAAACGGTCCAATAACGATGAATAATATGCACCTGTAATAGTTTTACCCTTTTCCAGATAGTCGATGAGGATTATTCCTTGCGAATCCCAAAAGACAGTCGCCATAATCTTTCCGGCCAAAGGAACGGTCTTCGCCTATTTTAGCGCAGATTCCCCCTTGGTAACCCATTGTTTAGATTGTTCTTTGGTCTCAGGAGTGTAGTGATGTATCCATGTTTCATCCACAGTGACGAAACGACGCTTAAAGTCCTGCGGATTCTTCTGGAACAGCTGCAAACCGTCCTTGCAACACTTCACACGATTTCGTTTTTGGTCAAGCGTGAGCAATCGCGGCACCCATCTTGCGGATAGCTTTGTCATGTCCAAATGTTGATGCAAAATATTATGTACCCGTTCATTCGAGATGCCCACAGCACTAGCAATCTCACGCACCTTCACTCTTCTGTCATCCATCGCCATATCATGGATTTTATCAATGATTTCTGGAGTAGTAACCTCAACAGGGCGTCCAGAACGTTCAGCGTTACTTGTGCCCATATGGCCACTCCGAAAATTTTGAAACCACTTATAAACTGTTCTAATTGAAGGTGCAGAGTCACCATAATGTTTATCAAGCTTCTCTTTAGTCTCCTGAGGCGTTTTGCCTTTCATAAAGTAGTGTTTAATCAACACACGAAATTCTTTTTCGTGCATTTTTTGAAAATCACTCGACTTCCTCGATTCAAACGAATGCCAAACACAAAGAAATAGACCGATCTGGCTGAAACTTGGTGTGTGTTCTTCCAAGAGATGCTACCAGCTTAACGTAACCTCGATACGCGCCAGTGGTGCTATCTCTCTGACTTTGCACGGACTTTTCAAACGACCCTCGTATAACGAGAGAACACTGCAGAGACTAGCAGTGGTTCGAAAAAAAGCTCTGAGCGTCGGTGACCCCAGAACTTGAGGCGCCTCAAAAAAAAAGTGCGTAAAAAGTTACAAAAAAAAACAGTGATTTTTAACGTAAGAATAAAATCGAGCCATTCATTCCCGCTTTGTATTAGTGCTGTTAAATGTTTAGTTCTATCTTTGGTTACTAGTTTTTATTGTGTGCATATGATGTAACATTCACTAAGTAGTAGCATATATAATGATTACCTTGTTTCCAATAGGAGCAACCATTGTGAGTTCACAATAGAAACTGACATTGAGGCACAATTTTAAAACCATTGTTTTGAAAACTTTTAAAACAGTATTATTTCATTCTCATCTCCACAGAATAGTGATTTTCGCGCTGTCGTTTGTTATATATCAGCGTTCTTCAAAGTTATTGAGTAGTTTGTGATCGCAGATGTTTACTGAATACAAATGGTTTGCTTAAATTTTAATGACTGACTCATCATTATTGAATATATATTACAAATTATCATAACTTTTTCATAATGTTTCGATAGCATTTTTCAAAACCGTGACTATTACTTTTTTTTAATTTCAATTCATCAGGTTATATTTATAAATCTTTAAAGTAATCACAGAATTAGGTGGGTTAGGGCAACCAGTTGCTGTGAATGTTAATGAAAACTAAAATCATTGTAAATATTGTTAAATTAATTTAATGAATGAATTATTTATTTCAGTTTAATAAATCTTCATTTCTAATTCATAAAACGTTATTCTTTCATAATTCTATAAAACGTTTTGGACATCTTCTTGTCCATCTTTTTTTTTTTTGTCATTGGCTTCCGCCCTACAGCCAGCATCGTCTAGGTGCTTATCACTAGAATATCACTCACTCTCCATTCTTACTGTTACAGATGGAAAATCTGGTAACAAGAATTCTTAATTAATTTTAATTTAAATAATTCAATTGGGGACAAATGTATACATAAAAATAGAATATGAATACAAAGAAATACGTCTTTGGTAAGATAAGCAAGTGAAATTGTACTTCGGCCTGTTTATGAAGAAGCGAACAAAAGGGGATAAACAGAGCGGCGCGTATGCGAGGAGCCAGAGCTCGACTGTGAGCAGTAAGTGACGGATAGCTCTGTTATAAGGTGACTTCCTTATCTTCGGCTTGGCCGGATGCACCTACAATTTTCATACAGAAATTGGAAAGTTCGTGTGAGGGGTTGAAGTTACCAGTGTTGGTGAACATTATTTTTCTGTAACATTTCCCAGTGTGGGGATTGCCCTCCACGTAATTTACTACAGAAAAGGAAGTAGAGAGTGCTGCAGTGGACTACGGAACAAGCGCCGGAAAAGCGAAAATACAATTTCACCCACGCAAAAAACCAAAGTAAGACCCAGGCCTGGGGTAAGTGGAGTATTTCTTTTGTATATAGTTATGTATATAGTTTTCACGGGTTTTTTTCCTAATTATATTTTATAGTGTTAAGGTTTTCAACAGTGTAATTTTTTATTTTTTTTGTAACCCTATGAGGATAATTTTATTGGTTTAGTATAAGGAATAGTACAGTGATAAGGAAGCTTCCGCCTTGGTCCTTTTTTTCCCTAAACAAGGGTTTTTTTTTATTTTTGTTCCTTCTGTAAATACATCAATCACCTGATTTAATATATCGTATACTTGTGCTAAGTACCGTAAGGGTAAATAATATTGTATCAGAGGATATACATTTGCCACCCAATAATCTTTTTTTTACAAACTTCTTTTTCAATATACATTGTTGTCTCCAAATTGCCTTCGTCTTTTTCTTTTTATCCCAGAACTCCCTCCCTCCACCTTATTTTATTTTTAGTTGCAGGCTAAATAAAAACTATTATTATGTTCCCGTAGGTTTCACTGTTTCCTGCGGGACTAACTTAAAACAGCGTGGCGCCCTAAATACATTCTTCTTTTATTCTTTTTTTTTATTTCCTCTCCTTTACTTATTGCATTTTATTTTATTGTTTTCTTCTTCATCTCGACCCACCCCCTTCTCCATTGAAGTGACGCTGGGCCTAAATGGTAGCGTAACATTACCTACAAATACATTCGCTTCACACATTCATCATTCTACTATATACTGCTATTTACATAAACTACTGCTAATGGATGGAGCAGCACTCTGTGCTCCTGCCATCCTTATAGCTTAACCAAAATTAAAATCACGTAATCCTTCTCTAAGCATTTTCTTCCATTCATTCTAATTCGGCTATAGCTTTTAAATACATTCATATTTCATTGCTAGCTCTGCTATCGACTTAAGCACATAAATGTTGGTGGAGAATATAATGTCTTCGTAGCGAAATGGTGCATCTAAATACCTGTATATATCGTCAAACATTCGTTTCCTTTCTACCACATAACGTGGACATATCATTATTACATGTTTGAAAGTCTTCTCCTCATTGCAATCTACGCAAAGAGGAGAGAGGACCTTTTGTTGATCCTGTGTAGATACGATCCGCACACTTGTCCATCTTTAATCTAAAGATTACTTACGCAAAACTAATGGAATCAACTAATTTTTTCATTAAGAATAATTTCTATTTCTTACATATTTAACTAACCACACTTACAATAACTATTGAGAAGGAATGTGCGGTCTAAAATTATTTCTTAAATTCTCTGCTTTGCTGGTTACTCGATATCTTCTTATCCCTATCGCGATATCTTATCGTACAATACGTTCCCCTGAATATATTTTTTCAAAAAGTTGTAAATCTTATATTTTCTTTGTTATATTTTTTATATTTTAACCATGAAAAACAGAGAATTTACAAAGTATTTTAGGAAAACAATAAATTGTAGAAATCTCATTTTGTTTTCTCCAATCAAATAGAAGAAAGGTTATTGCCAATTTCAGTTCATAATGTGTGAAGATGGCAATGAATCTTTCTTATCTTTGGATTTATGAATCAGAAACCACCCCGAAAAATGTGCATAATTTTTCTATTTATTATGTGAGTGTGGTAAATATTAATACTTAAGTAACAGAAATTGACTGTACAGTGCAACCTCGATTAACCGGCCCTCGGTTAACCGGGATTCGGATTTTAACAGGGATCATGTTGAGTCATCATAAGAACACTTGGATCGGCGACGAAACAAAAGTTAATTTTCGGTGGCGACAGGAAAAATTTTTGTCTTCCAATGTAACATAATAATTGTAGGCGTGGTAGCAACTCTTTTATACCTGATTCAGTTGCTGAATTGATTGAATTTGTTCACGATAAGGACATTCCAACCAGTGACAAAGTTTAAGCTTTTTAAATTGCGTACACTCATCAGAGAGTGGTCGTTTGATTAAAACAAGCAAACAACACTTGAAAAGTATTTTTCAAAAAGTTAAACGGCAAAAAAAATGAAAAATTTAAAAAAAAAATGAAATAAAATCGAAAAAAAATTGAAAAATTGAAAAAAAAAAACAAAAAAATTTTTTTTTTTTTTGGCGCATCAACAGCTGAGGTCATTAGCGCCCGGAGCTTTTTCCAGTGCACTGCCGGCCTCCGGACAGTGTTCTCTCGTTACAGACAACACTGTCCATCACCGGACAGTGTTGTCTGTAAGAAGCTCCTAGGATGAGAAAATCTAAGGGTTAGCTGCTGGATTCGAACCCGGGACCTCCGCGTGGGAGTCCAGTATGCTAACCTCATAGCTGATCCCTAGTCTAAGTTAGGAGTTGATCTCTGGGACGAAACAGGAATGTATTACTATGTAATACTATGTATTCGCTTTAACCGGGATTTCAGTTTTCCAGTGTGGGTATAGCCGGAGGTCAGCCCGGTTAATCCAGGTTGTACTGTATTATTTTTATACTTCATAATTAGGGAAAAGATTCAAAAGAACTAGATTAAGAAAGACAAAAAATATGTTAAATCTATGATTGTATCCGTATTTTGGCATGTTAGTTTTAGACTACAGATGGTCTCTCAGATGTCCGAAAAGTTTCGTAGTGTAACGAAAAAAATAATTTGTTGATACCAACAATAAAACAACTTGTAGCTGACTTACATTAAAGAATGTAATTTTTTTGAAAATTGCTGTAAAGCATCGCCTTTCAGTGTTATAAAATTATTGAAGCCTTATTACTATTTAATTTATGAATTAGACAATGAAGGTGCCGAATAAATAACAATGTGGTCGAATGAATCACTGCCCAAGCTGCTTGCATTTTAGCATATTCCGTCGTAGGAGATGGTAAAAATCGTCCTAGATCTGATCGAATTTTACTGTTAGGTCGATTACAAAATTAAAATAAATTTATTTTTTGGGAGGACGAGATCCGGTGGATTCAACATGGTGCGAAACTGCTTTACAGACTTCTTGGACGACGCTCCAAATTACCCATTGCACTCAAACGATTAATATACAGTACTATTCTCAAACCTATGTGGACTTACGGACTAGAACTGTGGGGTTCAGCCAAACCTACAAACATACGGACTGTACAGAGATTTCAATCAAAACTTCTCCGACAGATAGTTGACGCTCCTTTCTACGTGACTAACCTCACTCTTCACAACGACCTCAACATTCTCTTCATAGACCAACTCGCCAAGACTAAATATCAAAAATTCCATACTGCTCTTTCTACTAGCTCAAATCCTCCTTGTACAGTCCCTCGCCTCCTCTGACATCCCTAATACCCCTCGCCGACTGAATCGCCAGTGGCCCCGCGACTTCCTTGTAGTCTGAAGGCCTAAACGCCATTACTCTCCTATCTCTCCTCTCTTCTCATATTCTCCTCACATTCTCCTCTCTCCTATAGAGAGTGTTACCGCTGGGTAGCTTCTCTCCTCCCGCACCAGTTCATCACTCTCTCCATATTTAATTATTGCATACAATGTATACAGATTGTAAATTACAAATAAATTTAAAAAAAAAATGGGGGGGAAAACCAGATGAGCAGCGACAACCTCGATCACATATTGAGATTTTTAGCTTCCGATTGTAGTTTTATGAGCTTTTACAATCTGTTGTTATTTTCATTCGAGAAATTTATGAGACAATCACCTCCTAAAGTAAAGCGCCTACAAAACGTACTTCGCTTCTTTCACTTCGTCCCAAAAAATTCAAGTTTGCAATCTTGAGTGTGTGTAAAGCTTGCATTATGGAAGCAAAGTAACGATTATGGACTGGTAGCCCGATAAATTCGCGTTTTCTGTAAAATTCTTTAATTTTGATTTATGTTTTGTGTCTGGTTGCAAATTGTAGAAGTTGTGGTTGTTTTGTTGCAGAGGGCAGCCGCTCTTCACCAGCAGCAGGTTGCAGCACACAGTAAGTACCCATGTCTTTACGCTACTATTCACTACATCAAAATAAATTAGATACGAGAAATATTTAATCAATGTTTTATATTTATTTTTTTTTTTGCTTTTGTTTTGTGATCCATCAACAAAACTTTCTTCTCTTTGCAGTAAATGTTTGATTACATTTATTTTAATCATCAATGTGATATTTAAATAACATTCACAAGAAATGTAACTCGTATTCAACTAGATTGTATTTGAATGCACTAAACAAATCACTCAATTACAAATTAAATCTTTAGTTTAAAAATTCATGCACTTAACTCACAAACATAATTAAACTAATAGTGAAATTAGTCGATCTTCAGGACAGCTTCCACAAGTTTTAGTTTTAAAGGTTTGTTAAACTTGAATTACATACTTGCAATTTCATACGCTGTTAAGTGCAGTATAATAAGAGTACATTTCGCTTTGGTTGTCATATAATTTTCAATCTACATTTCACAGTTTTGAAATTCTTCTACTGATTGAACCCAGCCCTAGAGGTTTTATAAAAAAAAATGTATTTAGGCACTACCAATTATATAGAAAGTTGGTTAGCTCAGGGTTTCCGACTAATTTGGAAACCTAATTGGTTTATGTTAATTCTAGAAATTGGCCTGTCTTCATAAAAACAGATGTCTTGTACTCTCCCTCTGGGACTGGCGAATTTCATTAGTTACATAACGGGATGTCTTTGAAGAGATACCTAGATAGAAGCTATTTATCTTTATTTCAAGAAGACATTTGACAGAATTTCAAGATATTTTGCTTCCTAAATTAAAAGTAATAGGTTTAATAAAGGCTCTTAGTTATTGGAATAGATTTTTTTCGTACTTCGGAGCTTCACGAAATTATAGGAGTTTAGATACCTGTGTAGGATAAAACGGAAATCCAGTCTGTTCTTACGAGGAATACTACAATAGCAGCTAAGCTGAAATGGACCTAGGCGAAAAAGCCGTACAGCTGATGCAGTACATTCTATGTCACC
Organism: Rhodnius prolixus; assembly: GCF_049639745.1. Lineage (NCBI taxonomy): Eukaryota > Metazoa > Arthropoda > Insecta > Hemiptera > Reduviidae > Rhodnius > Rhodnius prolixus. The sequence continues at coordinate 24,585,280 of NW_027411592.1, forward strand.
AGCTTGGCAGATAGAATGTTTAGGTGAGTCTTGAAGAAGGTATAAGAGAAGGGTTCTAGTAGAGCGAGATGTTTTTTAAAAGAAAAATATCGAAATCAACTTCATGAAATATCAAAAAATGCAAAAAATTTGCACTTACGATACAAAAATGTTCTTTAAACTCATTATTTGACCGTCACATTAATCTTTATTAGTATTACCCACGTGAAAAGACCACTAATTACCCTCAAAAGGCTCTTTTTTTTGTAAAGGCTAACCCTCATTCACCTCCGAAACCATCTTAAAAATGAATTTTCTTGCGAAATATGTGCAGTAAAAGTTCTACACAAACATGTGTACAATAATAATTTCAGTTATAATGAAACACAATCAAATCTAGGATGGTTTTTACGATCTTCTACGACGTAATGTTCTAAAATGCAAGCAGGATGGGCACCTTGTATGAAATTCTCAAAAAAAAAATCCCGTTTGTAAAGTAATCATGTTCTAAGGTCACAAAGGGACTCTTGCACTAAACCTTCCAAACCAACAAAAGAACTATGATTTTATTTGCGACATTCAACCATTCATGTTAGCAACAACCTTGAACTCTCTTGAAATAGTCTGCATGTAGATGTCGTCTAGATCTGAAGCCTTGAGGCTCTTAAGCATTTCTTTGCAGCATCTGGGAATAATTTCTTCATCTTTTCTATTAGAAGCATTAATTTTTGTTTTTGTTTTTCATGACTCAGAGATATCTTGAATCGCAATTAGAGAAAGTCCTGCTGAAACTGACATTTCTGTTTGAACGCTTGTCGTTTAGCAACGATTTAACACTTCGCTAAACGGAAGCAATTGGCTTCAGTTCCTCCAACCACGAAAGCATCGCATCCAGACGATACGTATTAGTTGCGGATAGATAGAAAGTAACTGTTATGTCATGTAAAATTAGAACTTGGTGACAAATTATTGCTGGTTTTTCACTATCTTCTCTTAATTGTGCACCATGATGTAACCATTGAGTTTGCCGATCTCATGAATATTTTCAGTCATGAAGCTCTATAAGTTTCTGGACATTAATCCAACCTATGGTACAAGCTATGTTGATATTGGTGGGTTAGGATTTGCTTCGTTTGAATTTTTAGCTTACAATTATTCAGTTAATTACAAAATTAATGGTTTTGTTATTTGTCCATGGTTGGAGATAGTATTTAATTTTTTGTTACAAAGACTTCCAAAAATCTATGTTTCAAATGTTAAGTTCTAAGAACTTGAAAAAAGTCATTCAGTCATTCTTATCTGAACTTTATTTAGATTCCAAAGTTCTCGAAAAAATAAATCCTTTACAATGGTTGTATAAACCTCTTATATTTCAAGGTGTAAGAAGACTCTTCTAAATCGGCTACTTACCTAAGAGTGGCACCCCTTGACATCTAGCATTCCAGAATCTTATCCAAAATATTGGTCCAATACATGCAATCATATACTGTACAAAACTTTGTATTAGAGGTTTTTCGAAAATACAAATCATTTAGATTAAATTGTGCATTCATTGACTCTAGACTTCTTGAATTAAGAAAAAACTCACGCCTTCCAGGAAGTATGAATTTAAGGACTAATTTAATGTGAGTAGAAGAATATTTTATCAAATATGACATCCTTTTCATTGTGTGAATTCGAAATAATTTTGAGTTCAGTTATAATGTAATAAAGAATACGTTTTCCTCTAGTAGTTCAAACCACACGAAATTGCATTAATTGATGTCAAGTAGGAAACCATAGTATATTAATTGTTGGAAGGGTTGAATTACACTAGGGCACTTTCACGAACGGTAAGTTTTCTACTTTGCACTTAATGGAGGCAATATCCCAAGTGGTCTATGACCATTTGTGTAAAAAAGGGAGAGATTCTATAGTTGGTCTTATTGTTTCACTGATAGTTTTTCATTAACACTTAACTGTAAGAGTGAGCATTCCAACGAGATGACCCTTGGGTTAGTAGCTGTAGGTGCGTCACCATTTCTACGTCACCACTATTCTTGAGTATACAGTGGCGCTAAAAGGCGGCCTTTTTATGAACTTAAATTAATTAATTATTCTAATTGAAAGAACTGGTTCACAATTTTAATTGTAAAGGTGTAAAATGAATCCTTTACTAATTTTGCCCAATAATCATAAAACATAAAAAGATTTCAAAGGCATGCAGTGCAAAGGAAGTGCAGTTAAATGGGGAAATCTTCAAAGAAGCTGTTCGCAACCCTGAAGCAATACGTCTGCCTTGATCTTAGTTGCAATCCTTGTCATTTAGTCTCTTATATGCAATGAATAGGAGAAACTATGCGCTAATTGTCTAGGAACCATTCGCTGCGACAAGTCACTTAACCATTTTTCTTGAATCCCCCTGATCTCACAGCGTTTCTAATTTTGTTTTTTTGAGGTTAACAAAAAAAATATATAAAATCAAATGTATGGAACGACTATAACATTATGCAAAATAATGATTGAAGAAAAAAATTCTCTGGCATTACTCACGAAGAAAAACAGACCCAAATTACACCATAGTTTTATTCCATAATTTTCACAAAAGCGTCGAGATTTAAACTCGATCTTTTTTGACTCCATGTTAATGGTAAAATCTCTTGTTCGTTATACGCATTTTGAAATTGCTTGTTTCCGAGTATCGTCTTTTCACAATAATATTGATGGGAATGAAGTTTGGGTGGAGAAGAGACAGGTATTCGTGGAGTGTTCATTTTCTCTGTTCAAGGTTGATTGGTCACTATTTTATTGGTGTTAAGTAAATACTCTCGGATGTTGACTCAAAAAACAAAAAAAAAATCAAGAGTATATTTACTTAGCCGCATTAGGTATTTGCAGAGGTCTTGAAATTAAACCAATAAATAAATAGAAAAATAATAACAATGTTCCTTCATTACACATTGTTTAATTAAAATTTAAGAATAATGCTAAAATTCAATTGTGATTAATAATTTTTCTTGTTTTTTAGCCGCCTACCTGAAAGGTAAGGAGACAAACCGTATTGTATGCTAATAGTAGAGAATAGCACATTGGGTGTGATCTCGCTAGCATATAGTTCTAGATTGCTCTCTGATTAACCCTAATTTAATTTAGTTGCTGAACATAATAAATACCTACAGCATGAATAGTTGAAACAAGTAGCATGATATTTTTTATCCAACTTTTTTCTTCTTTTTTTTCTGTCACGTTATCAAAATTTTTACAGAATAAAATTTTGGGTGTCCACAAAGAGGTGCACCAAAATTTAATTAGTAATCTTGTTTATGCAATTTGAAACTCATATTTTTTTTTAGAGCTTTGCTAAGCATATATGATAATGAGTTAGTGAATGTTTTAAAAGTTCAACTGTTGATGAACAGAACATTCTTCCAGCTTCTTTTCTTATTTGATTCTATGCAAATATTAGCTTCGTAAATTAGAGACAGATTTTATCGCATTTCGCAATATATAAACAACTTATAATTTATCTAATCATGAAACTAAATGTTGAATCGTTCTTAAAATATCTTCCTTCAAAACAAATATATTTAGTGTTATAATTGTCATCTCTTTGTTTGACAATTATTTCGTTGGCAAATTATAAAAAACGCAATAAAATCATTAATGCAAAATTTCTTTTGCAAAATTCCACAAATCTGGCTAAAAATTTAGTCTAGATCTTTGGAATCTTAGATCTTAGAATAGTGATTTTATAAGATAGAAAAATCGAAATCCATAGTATATTATAGCTATTTTTCTTAAAACTACTTACAAATTAAATTTCTGTATACTTGAAAAAGATAATGGTACAGTTGAAAGTTTAATAAATCACTAAATCCTTTGAATTAATAATTAACTTTATAAATTGTGCAAAAATGAGTGGCGGCCATATTGAGTGGTACTAGTTACCTAGAATCCCAATAGATGTCACTTGCGGTGCTACTGTCGTCCAGTCTGAGTATTCAGTCAGCTCTATCTACCGGACTTCTTTTATAACTAAGATATTTCCCTAATACTATTTTACTCTTATTAAAAAATTTATTAATTTAAAAAACTCTCACTACAGAACAAACGACGACTCTATACTGCTCTTCTCACACCAATATGGACTTACGGACTCGGAACTTTACGGAACAGCTAAAAAATCAAACATCAGTAAATAGACTGCAAACCCTACAATCCAAAATACTCCGCCGCATAGTAGTCGCCATATTCTATGTTAGCAATCACACAATACACACAGATCTCCAAATTCCACTCATCTCCGAACTTGCCAAAATCAAAAACTCTCACTTCATCCCAACCCTATAGCTGCAAACTTGTCTTCATCTACACTACCCTTCAATCCTCGAAGACGGCAGGTAAAGTAACCCCATGGTATCCTCATTTTTTATCCTTTTTCCTGTTTCTGTGGTAAACCACGTTGATTTCCACTGTCGGGTTTTCGATTTGGGCTGTGGTTTTAAATGAAATCAATTCCAGGTCAATAATATCTACGCATTGTTCTTTTTTTTTCTACATTTCAGAGATTACATATAAATTTTTTTTAAATATTTCTCTAGACATTCTGTATATCTATGGAAGTTACTTTTATTGATTTTTACTATTAGATTTTTTCTTTTTTCTTACTTTATTGATCAAAAGGAAGCTTTCTATCTGTGTCGCAATTCTTTAAATCGCCTTTGCTCCCAAAGCTCATCTGCTCTTCAGTTATGTTGTTTTTATTTATTTATTTTGTATCTTGTAGCCACTGAGGAACTATGAAATAAACAATATATAATGTTTCGGAAAACTTCATCATCAACACTCGTAAATTCTTACGAGTGTTACTGTAATAAGTCGGTTTTTCTTCGAAAAAAACAATAAACACTGCGTATATTTATATTCCCTTTGGGTGCGTTGTTGGTATCTTGGAAGGAATAAAGCTGTATGCTGCGCTCAAGTTATTCATATCTCATGGAAGATACGAAGAAGAAAGTAATGAAAGAGAGTCACTATTACCTCTTGGAAGTCATGGAGAAGAGAGAAGTGAAAGAGGCTGCGCTATTCTTCAACCCAATTGGATGTTAGGAAAGATAGATAAGGTTTATATTGCACCAATATATTGGTAAATTGAGGCTTATAAGCTAACCGTAGCTGAGTATACCAATATGTTGGCTTTTTTCTAGCCCTAATAAACAATGATGGGAATGTTCAAACAAGACCAAAAACATAGTAAATAAATATATAAAATAAACATGTTGTTAAGAAATTGGATTGCCCAGAATTGATAGTCACCTTTGAAGTGCGAAACAAGTTCACTAGCAACTAAAAGCCACGATCCACTCAAAATAGTTATTTATTTAACAAGTGTGGAAAGTAGTACTTTTCCTCACACGAGGCAGGGTTTGCACGCACGAGCGAGTAAAATACTTTACACTCGAGTTAAATATTATATTTTTTCTGCAACCATTAGGGTTATTAACTAAAAAAAAAACTAAACAGGAATCACTAGAATCCATTTTAAATTTCTATAAGGTAACACTGTAACCTTTTTAACTGTTATAATTAAAAATATCTAATTATTTATTAAAATATTATTTTTATTTCTATATTCCTTTCAATTTTTATTTTATTTTTTAATATTCGTTTTTTAATTATTTAGTTACGTTAAATAAGCTTATTAAAGTTTTACAGAAAATATTTATGTTAATAACAAAACTTCTTATATCAAGGAAGCACAATAAAATTTTTTCATTCACTAGTAAGGAAAGTGACACTAATGGGAATTTTTCCCCACTAGTGAGGTAAAGTTGGGCATTACACAGTTGATTTTAATTGAGTAATGAGAACATTCCTACATGGTTGCAGAAAAAATAATTTACATTTATTGGGTAAAATTTAAAAAAACGCAGTGTCGAGCAAGAAAAAGATTCGCAAAGAACAAAATGTCTCATTCTGAGTGCAGAAACTTCGTTAGGTTCGAAAAGTAGAAAATTTAACAGAAAGATGAAATAGTGAAAAGCTTTAAGAATTTCAAATTGAAAGACTAAAATCTACATTTTTCGTAAAATTTTCTCGTCATGCACTAAGGTCTTTGGAGCTCTGGGCAAATATCAAGTTCAATACCCTTTTTACAGAAAATAAAAAACTCGTCCGATTGGGTTCTGGTCCTGCATTCTGCTGCCATTGAAATCCTCTTGCATGGTTGGCTATATTGGGCTGTTCATAGAACGATTAACATGGAACACACAAGGGCTTGCAATGGCCAAACTTCTTTACTGAGTTCTCTGGAGGCCGTGAGGAAAGCTGTAGGGTTCAACAAAACGGACAAACTTTTCGAACCATATAAATATTTCAATGTAAGTTACTCCGACAAATGTGGTTGGTGCATCCTTTGTACGGCATAAATCTTTCTCTTCGTATTGATCTGGACATTCCTTATGTACAGCAAACTCACTAAGACAAGATTCCCTTAAAGCTGTCTCACAGTTCTAATGCTTTCATTCATTCCCTTGCTACTCCTAATGTTCCTGACAATCCATCTGGCCGACTGAACCACCAGTGGCACCGAGATTTCCTCTGGGACTGAATTCTTCTTCTTCTTCTTACTTGGCGCGACAGTCCGCCTAGCGAACCTTGGCCTCCGTCAAATGCTTCCGCCAGTTTTCTCTATTTTGGGCAGCAACTTTCCAGTTACGTACGCCCAGCAGCGCCACGGCATCCTCCTTCACTCTGTCCAGCCAACGTAACTTTGGCCTGCCTCTCTTCCTACCGCCGTGTAGTACCATTTGCATAAGCCTCTTCGGCACGTCATCATCACACATTCTAGCCACATGTCCCGCCCATCTTAGTCTGCCTATCCTTATCATTTTACTTATGTCCGGTTCTTTGTACAGAGAGTAGATTTCCGAAATAGTGCGTTTTCGCCAAGTCGGGCCATCCCGTATTGGTCCAAATATTCTTCTTAAAATCTTTCATTCAAAAATCAGGAGGTCTTTTCCATCTGTTTTAGAAAAAGCTCACGTTTTCGAACCATAAGTTATAACTGGGCGAATTAGTGACCTGTAGAGGATGATTTTAGTCCCCCTAGATATCAGCTTGCTTCTTTGGGATTGACTAGTGTCGCTGAATCACTCATGTAGAGAGTCCACCATCGGTTAGTTCCTCCTCTAATCTCCTCGCCTTACTCTTCTTTCTCTATAAACATTGTAAATTTCTGAATTTAAACACGTTCACGCTCAAAGTTTGATGTGAGGCGACTTGCTGTGACTATTGTCCTCAAGGTTTCAACTCACAAACGTTATTTTTTTAGACTCTAAATACTCGAAACATAATTAAGTCTAAAAAAAAATCAATTAATCGTAAAACTGTCCATAACACTTAAAGGACATCCTGTAGGAATTCCCAAACTCTTTCCTTCCTTAAAACAGTGATTGTCGGCAATCTTAATTGCTGATTAGGAACCTGGATAGGTCTGTGAGTAAGCACAGGACTCATGAAAGATCTCTGCTGTAGAGTTAATAAAGCAGATAAAAGAAGTACCCAGTCATTTCCTGGCTGATTGGTCGGGCAGCTTAGAGCTTCCGACTTCCTTCTAAAAGCTTATTGTCAGATTGGTCGTCTGATACGGGGATCTTTATCCTGATCTCTGGTTGTTCTTTTGCGGTAATTGCTTTTTTCTATTGGATAACTGTATTAGCTTTAGAAGTGTGCTAAGTGAACTATAAGTGTTCTAATAAAGTGTACTAGTGTACAGAAGAATGAAGTCATCACATCTAACTACAATTTTTAAAAAAAAAACAATTTTCCAAACAGCTAATTTCAAAATGGTAATTTGTTCCTAAGAAGTTCATTATTAAACACTAGGTACGATGGTAATTATGGTTTAATTAAACCTTGTACTATAAATAAATTAGATGAAATTTATTTTTAAATATAGTTTCGTCCTGACCTAATCGGATTATTCTAAAATTAAATTTTTGGATACTTTTCAGATTTATATTACGTAAACATGTTAACCAGTTTTTTAACTTGTACAAATAAAACTGATTTGTCCATGGCGATTCTTCCTTCTTTCCTTAGTCGACGGGTATTTTTGTTAAGACAATAAGAGAACATTTTACACAGAACAGTTGGTCACGCAATAAAGCTCTTGTTTCTTACTTTCTCTTGGTGCTTTAAGTAACTATTAAACGTTGTTAATTTGGAAGTGATTCTATTAGAACTTACCATATTTTCTTAAGGCATTTGTGTAGGTGAACGTGAGATTGGAACTTGGGAAATTGGCAGTGGGAAAGACCGATATATTCCCTTCATTCATGGGACAGATGTAGTTTTAGATTTAGTCTGATTGCCTTGATAATCAGCAAACTGTAGAAGCCTGCAAAGCAATTTTTTAAAGCAAAGATTTTCCTTGCGGCGACACCGTTCAAGTACCTTTTTTTTTTGTTTTTTGTGTTTCATTGCCAAAACTTGGAGCACCAATAATAAAGTTTTGGCAATGAAGCTTTTCTATGAACATCTTTCCTCTTTATGGCCTGACTAGTAATGAACTAGATTAAATACAGATAATTGTTAAACTACTAATCCAGCGTACGAAATAGTAAAAATTATTAAGTCCTGGAGATTTGAAATTTCATATTAAGCTATTTCCGAAAATATTCTTATATATTTTTTATTGCTCTTTTAGTTTAAATGTTTTTTTTTTTAAATTTCTTTAAAATGTTTATTGCAATTATAAAAACTGGATCATTTATTCCAATTTCATTTCCAAAAAAGCCAACTAACATTTTTCTGTTACTGTTGTCTGTTTTTTTTTTTTTTAATTATTTAAGGCGCGTCAACATCTAAGATTATTGGCGCCCGGAGCTATTTTCAGTGCACTGTCGGCCTCCGGACAGTGTTCTCTCGTTGCAGACAACACTGTCCATCACCGGACAATGAGCTGTTTGAAGCTCCTAGGAAGAGAAAATCTAAGGGCCAGCAGCTGGATTCGAACCCGGGACCTCCGCGTGGGAGTCCAGTATGCTAACCTCATAGCTAATCCCTTCCCTTTATTGTCTGTTATTGTTTTTCAATAATATTATTGGTGTGTAGCTAAACAAATATTTTTAATTAATTTAGAGGAAAGCTACAGTAATGATAGGCCTAATGTGTCCATGGTTCCATAAAAAGAAGAGAACATGCAATAAACCGAAAATTTAGAAATAGGATAGAAAAAACAATAAGGGATAATAAAACGATTTTTTTTCCCCCTCTCTCGAAATTTTGAATAATTTTAATGCGGTACAAAATGCAATCTCAGAATTTTCTTTGCACAAATATTATTCCTTAAGACCACTTTTCTCGAGCAGGCATGTTCCCTTTATCCGCTGGGTACCTCCATATAAGTAATGTACGACATTTTCTATACACAACTTCTTTTTTTTGAGTGAGAGGCTTGCAGGGAATTATTCTATAGTGCTGGACTTCCGGATTGTCCTAACTGTCGGCTCCTATAACCTTCTTGCTGCTGAACTTATCATAGGTTCACTGGTGACCATCATTACATCAGAGCTAGATGTCTGTTTGTCTTCCGCATGAGAATACGCTATTGCACCCCTAGCCAAGAAACGCCTTGACCAAAGCTATTGGATACTTTCAGCCGAGCTAAGTCTTCAGGTTATCTCACAACCGCCAACAAGAGGAAATATGTGGAAGGCATTTAGGGTTGTTCTGGCGTGTCTCTGAGCGACACTTGACTTCCGTTTTATTTAATTTTTTGTTCACATAGGCTCTTGGAAAGTCATATCCGCTTAAGAGTAGAGACACAAAAAAGTTCAGAGCAACATAGTGAACTCTTCACCTATACCATCATCTAACTTTTAACTTTATTAACCTAGCGGTCCTTGCCCCTGCGGATCCTCTTCATAGAATGCCGCACAGAAACATTCACTCTTTCTCTTCTCGCTTTAGAGAGAGTTCTTCTCTCCTCCGCCTTTGTGTCGTAGAGCAAGTAGCGCTCAGTTGCAAGGAACGCAAATTTATATACAGGGTGAACCAGTAAGTAATGTCCATAGGTCTGCTGTGTGTAGTACATCTAAAGTGGAGTTCAATGACATATTGGCCAACTTCATATTTTCCGTTGTTCTTGAGTGACGTCACTTTAATTTTTTTTCTAAAATCATTACTTTTTTGCAATAAAACTCAGAAAGTTTTAGTCCGAATTCGATTTTGATGACATGGTTAGAAAGCCAGATAAATTTCCTAAAAATTGACACCATTTTGAAGCATAAATTATTCTCCAAACTGCCTTAATCTTCCTCCGGAACCTGGGAAAATAAAAGTAATCGAAATTTTTAAGAAAACTCATTAGGCCCTTATGTGATCATTATCAGACCTTGGAGCTGGCACTTTTTATAAAAGTTTCCTTGTCTAATGGGCTTTCAAACGGTATATCATTTTTCAGGATTGCTTTTATCTTCGTATGAAAAATTACGTTTGTTTTGCAAGAAAACGTGTTCACGAGCATAGCAGTGCTATTGTATTGTGTTGTTTAATTCATTAAACTCTTTTGGATGGAGCTGTAGTCAATTTTTAAAGTAGATTGTCTTAAAATAAGGTACTCAAAGGTTACAAATTGCACTTAAAAAAATAAAAATAAAAAGTAAAAAAATTCTAAACTCTCTGAAATATTTGTCAAAATGTTAGAAAATATTTTAAACAAGTGCTATGTTTAATAATACAAAAATAAGTCTTCATGTGTGCAGTATGCAAAAAACATGGAAGTCACTACAAAAACGAACAAGTCTTCATAAAAGATTCTCAAAATGCCCACCTTCTTGCTGGCAACATAACCTACATCGTCGAGTTACTGATCTAGTGGCTCTGAGTATAGCTGCGCTTCTCCTCCGCATATTGGACCAAGCTATCAAAATTCTTTCTTCTAATAACTGCCTTGAGTTTATTGGCACACTGTAAATCTCACTTTTCAAGGTACCCCAAACATAAAAATCTAAGGGTGTAAAGTCTGGACTCCTTGCAGGCCATCGCACAGGCCCATGTTGGCCAATCCACCTTCTGGGAAAATGCTGGTTCATCCAGTTCGTTGTGAGGAGGAAACCCATCCATTTGCCACCAGAGGTTTTCTTCTCGCAGTTCTTCTGGGATGTCTGTTAGCATAGGGATAACATTATTTTGTAAAATCCCGTAATAGGAGTTCGCATTCATTCTGTGCGGAAGTATAACATGAGTAAGAAGCTGGATACCATAAACCCCTAACCAGACCTTCACCCTAAATTGATGTTGGAAATGGGATATCCTAGTTTGATAGGGGTTTTGAGCGGCCCAGAAGTGGTTATTATGTAAATTAAATCCACCGCTGCGGGTAAAACTTGCCTCATTTGTCCAGATTATACTTTCAGAGATATATGGTTCTTCTTCCACTCTCTCCAAATACCAGCTACAAAAATTCCGTCTCCTCTCCAGATCATTGGGTAATAAATGTTGAACCTGTGTGTGGAGTGGTACGGGGTGTCGCTGGTCATGGTGAAGAGCACGCAAAACTGTCGATTGTGAAACTTGGAGTTGACGTCCACCCCTTCTGCTACTCTGTGTTGGGACGTCATCAAAAAGTTGTAAAATTTCATCCCCTCTTGCCATGGCTCGTTCATTCCGAGGCAATACGTCAACAGCGTGGCGTGGGTTGTGCCCCGTTTCCCTAAAACACGATTTGCAGCTTCAATAGTTCGTCGGTCCGGGACACATCGTGAAGGAAAATGCAGTCGGTATTCCCTAACTGCCTCAGGCCCGTTTCCACGTGCAACTTCATATATGAATCCATATCGGCGTACTCATACATCAGTGTAAATGTAGCGGGGCATGATCATGTAAATTATAATAATGATTTTCTTAAAAATTTCTATTACTTTTATTTTCCCAGGTTCCGGAGGAAGATTAAGGAAGTTTAGAGAATAATTTATGTTTCAAAATGGTGTCAATTTTTAGGAAATTTATCTGGCTATCTAAACCATGTCATCAGAATGAATTCGGACTAAAACTTTCTGAGTAATAACATTTTTATTACAAAAAAGTAAGGATTTTAGAAAAAAAAATTAAAGTGACGTAACTCAAGAACAGAGGAAAATATGAAGTTGGCCAATACGTCATTGAACTGCACTTTAGATGTACTATACACACAGCAGGCCTATGGACAATACTTACTGGTTCACCCCGTATATTGCACATTCTGACGAGCTGTTCAAACCATTTCTCTCTAAGAATGAAAAATAAATTAAGGAATACAATTATCTGAAATACAAACACAATCTGAAATTAAGTATACAAAGGTTACCTTGGTAAAATTACCAAAATTATATTATATGGGAATATCCCTTCTATTTAAATTTAAAATAGTAATAATAATATCAGTTAAAAAAACGATTTTGTACTAGATAATAACATCCGGAATAATAAGAATATTACTGTATTGTTTAGTGGAGTAGTTGCAACAAAATAAAAGAGCGGTACCTAGACCAAGAAGTACCTTTCCAAATCCATAATCGCAGAATGAAGAGCAAAACAATTAGTATAATAAAAGATTAAAATAATGCGAATTCGTTACGACTTTGCGTACGTCCAACAAGCTTTAGACGCTACAGAAAACTATGAAAATCGGCACATTGTTCTCTGAGGAGCAAGACTGGATCATACTCGTCCCGCAATACATGTGAGCATTGCGGATTAGTAAGGTTTATGAAGGAGGCACCAGTTTGTATTTCTACATCCAGTGATGTAACTTCCCCTCTTTGCTTTCAGAGCAAATACTTATTTCCGGGGTAATTAATTTTCTTATACACTTTTCATAAATGTGGAATTTTTGAATGCTTAAAATATATTTTAAAGTTTTTGCAGTTTTGAAACTTATATTGAATAATTTTAACACCCTACTGAAGGGCAAATTTATTGCAGTGTGTGTTCCTTAAAATCCCTAAGATTTTTGTAAATAGAGGGTCGCTGGGATGTTTAAAGTAGGCAAAAATCAGACAGCCGAACTATCATTTTCAGATTATGGTTCTGGCTATTTTGGGTTTTAATCATAATATTTTATTTTAAACTTTTTTAAAGAAATATTGTCTGCAAAGATTGATTTTAGGATATGGTTAGGGAAATCTATGAATTAGGCATAGCGTTAAAACTGTGTAACTTGTAGCTGAGAAGAGAATTCCTTAGAATTGAGCCTCTTTCAGACACCATTCGTCCTGTTTAATAAGTTTTGCAGTTAGAGGAATGCGTTTGAGATTTTTACTCCAGAAGTCGGTCCTTACTCCTCAGATATTAGTGATAATGTGCACCTACATTATGCAGCAGCACATGCTGAAGAAGAACAATTTACCCGTTAACACTCTGGTGTTTTGAAGGGCCGCTAACCTCATTTGAACCTTCGCAATTTGCCCACCCCTTAACACTGGTCCTGTGACTCTATCGAAGCATTTCCTTCACTAGACTAGATTTTTTTACGAATTGATGGATTCCGCCATGTTATTATTTGTTATTTATATATTGCGGCAATGTTTGCAGTCAAAATTCCATCAAAGTTGGTTGTACCTACATTTATCTTGATTCCTTGTTTAAGCTTCTAACCTCTAGTATTTCTATTGTTGCTCCATGTAGGAAAACTGCCACCTGTTTAATCTATTCCTCGGACAGTTCTATGTCTACACCCCTAACCACATCCCTTCTTTGCAGCAAATGATTTGGAATGTAGGTTTAAAATTTCTTTACGTTAAGCGGTTCCGACCTCACTAGTTTATTTGCACTTATTGCGTTATCGAATTCGATTACAATAATTCTGTTTCTCCCTAAACTTATATCCCTTATCGCTGAGAGACACGCCAATAAAACCCTAAATGCCTTCCACAAATTTCCTCTTGGATAACCTGAAGATAAAGTGAGATAACCTGAAGACTTACCTCGGCTGACAGTGTCCAAAACCCCTCGTCAAGGCGTTGGTTGGCTAGGTGCAATAGCGTATTCTCATGCGGAAGACCAAGGGCTCTAGCTCTGATGTAACGATGGACATCAGTGAACCTATGATAAGTTCTGCAGCAGGAAGGTTATAGGAGCCAGCACTATAGAATAATCCCCTGCAGTGCTTTCTATCATTATTAAAGCTATCCACCTGCATCTGGAATGGCCCGTCGTCCACATTTTGTGTACATTGTTTTGTCTGAGGTTCTGACCCTTTTCCCGGACTGCCTTTTATGATTCAATTCTTCCTCATTACTAATAATGTGTAAAACTATAAAAGATTACTTTCTTTTGCTTTGCAAGGATTCCGCTCCATCCTTGGCGCTTATAAATGTTGCACCACAGATAGTCCTCTCTAAATACCCACACCAGCTAAATTTTATTTCTACTTTAAATGCGCACAAAGTTAAGTCTTTTGCCTGCGGTGGAAGTGACATTCTAAATTACATTAATGAAATCTACTGTTATTCCAATTTGATGCATACTTGTCACACATTACGTATGAGATCTGTTATTTGTGACTGAAAATCACCGAAATGTAGATGTCAGTTACACATTGTTGAAGGGAGAAAGCTCATTAAAATTTCATCTCTGAACTTAATTGTACCTTCGTCTTTAGTTTGTTTTACTACAACTGGTTCTGTCGAAGGTTTAGTCCTTCGGTTATCTACTTAGTTACCAATCTTAATTCATTACATGAACAGTTGCATTTCTGTTAGGACAATCCTAACTTTACTAAACTCTAATGCATAAGAGTTTTATGTCTATGGGACATATTTCGTAATTTTCGATCACATTAGTCATTCGACGCTACATTAGCAATTTGGTCGACTTCTGAAGCAAAAGTGAATATTTGTAGGTGAGTGGTGGTTTAGCAGGCTTGGGTTAAAGGATTTGAGTTAGAGGATAAAGGGAATTTCAAGGCCATTGAGTACAGTGTGGTTAATAATGTCACTGAAGGTAGCATTACACGAATTAAGGTACGCAGGATTATTGTACCATTAGATTGGAATGTAAGGCTGTCCCGTGTAGTTCATTCCCCATACTTCCATTTAGGGATTGGTGGAAAAGCCATTTCTAAGTTTATATATTTAGAAATGTTTTCAAAACTCTATATCTCTTGTTATTTAATTCTGTTGGTTTTAGTCGAGTAATTAGTTTATTAGGTCACTCTTTGTTTCTAAGCTGGTCTCTAAGTTCCAGGATAGCGAACAATTTGACTTCGATTGAAATATATGAAACGAAAAGTTCTTCGATTTGACGTGAAAAACTATGTATTCACAATTCTGTTCATCACTATCGATTCAACACTTTCTGGGACTGGCTTAGCAAACATTGAGGTGTTATTGAAGATGGGCTAGTTGCTGATGATGTGGCATCTTTAGTAAGGGAGTATGTTGACCATATAATCGGCCTAGTGAAGGTGTAACAAATTAATTCTTGTTTATTATCGTAAAGTACTTGGTGAATTTTTGTTGCAAACGATTTGGCTAAGAAATTAGTTTCTATTAATTAGAACCACAAGTTCTTCTGTCTTCGCAAATTTAAATATTAGTGATTTATTTAGCAACTCATTTTTACTCATTCACAGGATGTCAAACATCCTTCCAGGTGTTAACTCCTTGTTTTTGCTTTCGCATTTTGTACTGTATTTACTTAAATCATAGAAACTGCTTTCAATATCATGAATAAACCGTAGACTTCGTTAATTTTTGAAATCATTATTATAACCAATGAGAGGTTAACGCAGGAGTGAAAGGCCCCCTAAAAATGGTGGAAATCTCTAATAAAGCCAAAGCCGTGATCGAAAATGAGAACAACACACACAGAATCGAGCAGAAATCACTATTGACTAGAATGTTAGATAGAGATGAAGTTTATTAAATTGGGTCCTTAAGTTCAACATGTACGAAGATGATAAGATCAGTTAATGCTATTAATAGTTAATCTTAGGGTTTAATAACTTCTCCTTAGTTCCTTCTTATCGAAGGAGTAAATCTTTTTGTCTTCGATATCGTCTTATCAGCTGCCGAAGGGTTCAACTTGAAATACGCTTATAGTCAGAACGTAAATTATGGCGTAATGTATTTTTGTCAGGCGGTCTTTATGGTAACAATCATGTTCAGATGGTTCACCAGGCTTATGAGTAAGTTTTTATCTCTTAACATATTGAATGTATTTAAAGTTATAGATCATGGACTGGGGGAATCAAATGCAATATCACAAATAAATTTGGCTTGCGCTCAGCTGAAACTGTGCCTAATAATTGACATATTTGTAATTATAAGTATTTTTTTTTTTTAAATATTTTATTTCCTGGATTTTAAATAGAAGATAACAGAATATTTAACTCGGAACATTTCACAGCCGTTGTTTCTAGGTATGACTAGAGCGCCGGACCGGTGGGATTAGTAACCACTCTTATCTGATATCTCGCAAAAGCTATGGTGCACTGGATGGATGTCTAGCTAAAGCTCTGTAGTATTTTCAGATTATCAAGTGATAGCTCGTTAAAAAAATTTTTGCTTTGAAGTGTAATAATTACCGTGAGAAAAACATTTGTTGATGTGTTCCAAAATTGTTTGAATTTATTTGATACAACCTGCCTCTAATTGTTTCACGGTTTTAATACGTATTTTAATTCCACATTCTTTAATTTCCACAAGAAAAATTTAAATACCAAAATTATTAATCTTATCAATAATTTAGAATGTTTATTTAAGCGAGAATAAGATTATAAATTTTTCAAAGACTATATAATTCTTTTACAACCTGGCCAGGCGTATTTAGGATCAAACCACAGGGAATATTTTCCCCGGACAGTTGGCAAGCCTGTCAGCTGTGTTACTTTCTTTCAACATACCCGTCCCCGTGTTTCTCCCTTCTTCGTAAACACTGTTTACAATTCATAGAACTCAGTCTGTGTTTAGCCGTCGTTTGGTAGTTATGTTCCGTTTAACCAGGACGTCTACAATTAATTTTCGTTAACTATCAGTTATATAATTGAAATACGGTATTATGTGCTATTTAGAGTAATTTTATTGTGATTAGTTTTTATTATTTAGTGCCAATAGTAGTGGGGTTTTTGTGGTTTTAAAGGAGATTGAAAGAAGTTTTTAGTGTGATCGTATCCTTTATTTAAATTCAACTTTTATTTAATTAGTTTAGATGGAGTTCAGGTTTGAATTTTATATTATTCAATCAGTAGCTTAAAGTTGTTCATATATTTTGAGGCTCTAGTCAGTTCAATGATTCCATTTAATTACATTTTTGTAGAAAATCATTGTTATATGAGGATTAATCCCAAATATTAGATAATCTTCACTAGATATCTCTCATTTCTTATCAATAAAATTTTTATATTTATATAATGTTTCTCAAGTGACATAATTCAAGAGACAATTGCGATAACTTCATTTTTATCTACAATATAACACTTGATTAAAACGATTTTAACTGTATCTACTTCTTTTACAACTCCGTTTATTAAAACTGTCCGGTATTACTATTGCATTAACAGTTAATTGTCAATTTTTATATAGGTATATTATATTCTGCAGTTGTGAAAATAATATATATATATATATCCTTTGTTGGATTTTTGCTCGAGGTTTTAACCTCCTTTTACGCATTTTACGGTGTTAGTTAATGACTTGAGTTGGTTTCTCTAAAATATCGAGGTTAATATCAAATATCATTTAGTACAAATGGATATTTTCTTTCATTTTATCTGTCGTATCACACATGTTTATTGTATCCTTGACTAGTTTCAAACCATCATGAGATGTACATTAATCAGTTTGGTATAGAAATTTCGGTTTTCGACGGATAAAATCAAAGGTCCAGCCCAATGGGCCAAACCACATTTTAAAAAATGGACAAGTCTAAAAATAGAAACATTACCAGCCGTTTAGATTCTTACTTGATTTCATTAACATAATTTCTTTGAAATGTCTTTTTTCTATGAGAGGATAAGTTAGTTGAAGATGCCGGTTGTACCATTGATTCCAAGCCCGTGAAAATCATACGACATCGAGCAGTTAGTTTTAATAAATAGAGGCTTGATCAGCAGTGCATATGCGTATGCAAAAAGACCCAACTCTCCTTTTATAGAAAAATCAAGTATTTAATAATTTGTTATTTCCTCTTACTAGGGTGAAGGGAAAGTATGGCGATCGTTGCAAATTTATAAAGTTGAGTTTTTTACCTGGTAACTTCCGTCTCGAGGTCTCCTCTGACCCAGAGAATGGTTTCTGGGAAAAGGCTTTTATATGATCTAAGTTGTATATCTGTGTAATGTTATTGTATACAACGCACATTATTTCTTAGGTATGAGAAGGTCTATTTATATATTTATTTTTTTTCTTGGGGTTCTGCGTTAAATTAGTGGATTTCTGTACATCATACGCTGCTCTACAAGACTTCCAAGTGCTAAGAAGGTGTAGAACACCAATAAAATTCATTGCCTAGCATTCTTCCACTTCTGAGATAAATTGTTTAATTGCATTCAATCCTCCATCCTTGTTCTTGGAATTTATTTAATCTGTTCTCAAGAAAGTATGTCTACTATTCGACTCCTTACAAGTCGCCTTTGTTCGTAGCAGGAAGTGAAGCGAGGTTGGATTTAGGGAGGGGGGTATCTGTTTTGGGTTTAATCTAGTAAGTAGGATATCTGTCCCCCATTGCAACAATCCTACATTATCTTATTTTCGGTAATCTTATCAACATTCCCCATGGTGTGTTCCAACTAATTAACCTCAGTTAACCCTTTCTTGATGATTTTTTTCATTTATTGATTTTTTTTGTAAGGCTACTTCCAAAAGTTCCTAGACAAGGCACGCATCGAGTTTCATTTTTATTTCGGAAAATTTAATTAAATGTTTAGTGATTAAAATTCATCCTTCATTTTCCGGCCAAGCTTATTATTATTTTCTTACCTTTTTTCCTGATGGTTCTGTACACTATCCCCACTGATAGTTAATAATAAGCAGCCTTCACTGAGACTAGTTTATGATAGTTTATGGCATTAGACAAAATGGCGGCCTATGCTTAATAAACATTTTTTACGGCAGCTCTACTGTAGAATTCCTTTCATTCCATATTATGTTATGACCCTATTGTATATAAAATGTGGGTTCGTGCTTTGATTCCTCCATATATTCTATTTTAAATTCATATTTAAAGAACATAGATCTGCCATTTTCTTTTTTCAGTTGTTAATTAAATATTAACATTTCATATTCAAAGACTCATAATTTCTAGTTTGTTTACCGTTGGTTGTGTTTGTTCCACGCTAGCATTTGTTCATACTTCTTTACTACTCAGTAAACATCTCTCTAAAATAATTAGTTATTAGAAAAGTCTGCAATAATGAATTTCGCGTCTCACTTTATTGGACACTCTTTTAAGACCAAGAATATTTGTAAGAAAATGGACTAGAGCAGTGCTTCCCAACCTACCGCGACCTCGGTAGAAGTGTGCCGTGGCAAAAAAAAAAAAAAAAAATGATAATGGCGTTGCATTAAAATTAATTATAAGTTAGAATAACCTCATATTCCTATAGTGAGGTAAAATAACCTCATATTCCTATAGTGAGGTAAAATAACCTCATATTCCTATAGTGAGGTAAAATAACCTCATATTCCTATAGTGAGGTAAAACACAAAATGATGCGGAAATACCATTAGTTTCAACACAAAACAAACCTCACTTCATCAGTTCTGCTTGGCGGTGGCACTCCATAACAATTTCAATAGTGTTTGGCAGAACGAGTCCACCTTTGGAGTCTTTGGTTTTGAATCAGTTACCAGGGTTGGAATCAATTCCAACAACTCGTTCATTCCAGTTTCTGTACTAACCCTATGCATTAGTACAAATGTCACGCAATTTATTAACATACGAGGGTCGTTTGAAAAGTCCGTGCAAAAATAAAAACTACTTAATTTTTTGGGGTAAACCTTTTTTATTTTTCAACATAGTCTCATTTTAGGCTTATACACTTCGTCCAACGCTGCTCTAGTTTGTTGATCCCTTCCGAATAATAGGATTTGTCCAAGTCTGAAAAATAGCCATTCGTTTCTGCAATCACCTCCTCGTTTGAATAAAATCTTTTTCCCGCCAGCCATTTCTTCATATTGGGGAGCAAATAGTAGTCCGAGGGAGCCAAGTCTGGTGAATAGGGGGGGGATGTGAAACGAGTTGGAACCCTATTTCCATTAATATTGCGACCACAACTGCTGATGTGTGAGCTGGTGCGTTGTCGTGATGGAAAAGGACTTTTTTGTGGGCCAATCGTGGGCGTTTTTCTTGCAGCTCGGTTTTCAAACGGTCCAATAACGATGAATAATATGCACCTGTAATAGTTTTACCCTTTTCCAGATAGTCGATGAGGATTATTCCTTGCGAATCCCAAAAGACAGTCGCCATAATCTTTCCGGCCGAAGGAACGGTCTTCGCCTTTTTTGGCGCAGATTCCCCCTTGGTAACCCATTGTTTAGATTGTTCTTTGGCCTCAGGAGTGTAGTGATGTATCCATGTTTCATCCACAGTGACGAAACGACGCTTAAAGTCCTGCAGATTCTTCTGGAACAGCTGCAAACCGTCCTTGCAACACTTCACACTATTTCGTTTTTGGTCAAGCGTGAGCAATCGCGGCACCCATCTTGCGGATAGCTTTGTCATGTCCAAATGTTGATGCAAAATATTATGTACCCGTTCATTCGAGATGCCCACAGCAGTAGCAATCTCACGCACTTTCACTCTTCTGTCATCCATCACCATATCATGGATTTTATCAATGATTTCTGGAGTAGTAACCTCAACAGGGCGTCCAGAACGTTCAGCGTCACTTGTGCCCATATGGCCACTCCGAAAATTTTGAAACCACTTATAAACTGTTCTAATCGAAGGTGCAGAGTCACCATAATGTTTATCAAGCTTCTCTTTAGTCTCCTGAGGCGTTTTGCCTTTCATAAAGTAGTGTTTAATCAACACACGAAATTCTTTTTCGTCCATTTTTTGAAAATCACTCGA
Organism: Rhodnius prolixus; assembly: GCF_049639745.1. NCBI lineage: Eukaryota > Metazoa > Arthropoda > Insecta > Hemiptera > Reduviidae > Rhodnius > Rhodnius prolixus. The sequence continues at coordinate 24,606,298 of NW_027411592.1, forward strand.
CTTGCTCGATTCAAACGAATGCCAAACACAAAGAAATAGACCGATCTGGCTGAAACTTGGTGTGTGTTCTTCCAAGAGATGCTACTAACTAAACATAACCTCGATACGCGCCAGTGGTGCTATCTCTCTGACTTTGCACGGACTTTTCAAACGACCCTCGTATATCATTAAGAAAAAAAAAAAAGAAGAAAAACTCTGCCTTAATGTTGCACTTCGGGTTCACTTATATGACCTTGGTCAATGTGCCAATGCCTTTCGGTCCTGCAACATTACTCAAGGCTGGTATTGGATCCAAAATCCAGTAAACCCCAAGCCCAGAAGTGTATTTGATTGTAATCAATCCATGATATGTGCTAGGCAAGTAAGGCTGAAACTGAAATGTTTGCTTACAGGAGGGAAGTGGTCTTGTGGTTATTTCTTATTTCCGTAGTTGAGCTTTTTAGTAGAAAATTTAATAAAGGTTCTTTTGAATAAGTAATAAATAATTATTAAAATTATTTCAAAAGAAAAATTCAGTTGATGTGATATAAACATGGATTAAAAACCTTCCACCGGAAGTGCATATTTGCTGAAGATTGAACATTTCAGTTCTACAATTTTATGCTATTTCTTGGAAAATGGTTACAAAAATTTTGCTTCCTCTTTAGCTGAATACATAAATGTATTTTGGTTAAAACAATTTTAATTTGTTTGTTGCGATAAATAACTGTATGCAGTAAATGAGAAGAACTCATACAATCATTAAATCAAGGAAGTTACCGCTAGAATATTGTTTCAACCAAAATCTTGGTCTGATCGAGTTTCGAGGAAAAGTGGAATGCACCAGTCAGACTCATTTAACCTTGGTATTTCCAAGTTAATGCAACTATTCTGTCATTATGTTCAGTAATTGCATTATAGATAGTGAATTCCACAAACATATCTTCTAAGATCTAAAATATAAATTAGTTCACTAGTCTTATTTTTAAAAACGTAACTAACCTTTTTTTAAAAAAATTCTTTATAAATTTGCGACTGCAACAGTTGTTGCAACAAGCAAATGTGATGTTATGTAATGTCTTGAATGTAGATTGGAGAAGGCACCCAGTGACGACAGATCAAAGAGAGCGACGAGCAGCGAGCAAAGAGTCACATGCATATAGTGACGAGTTTAGTCGCGTTCTCCTTTCGACAAAACAAGATGGAGGAACTATTTTTATATGAAAATTCTTCGTTGAAACTTTGGTATTTGCAGCAGCTTAGTAGTAGGAGCTGCAGTGTACATGACATAAATAAGTTTAGTGAACTTTCAACTTGAAAATGGATTTTGCCAAGGATTTGACTGATTGCTTTGGGAAATCAATTTTTGCAATATTTCCGTTTCTAATCTCTCAGATTTTTCGCTTTCCCCCCCAAAATGGTTCTAAGATTTTTCTAGAAAAACTGAAGCGGATCATTTTGACCATTTTTACCGTCATTGAAAAGGTTTTGACTTTCTTTATCTTAGCCCTTGACAGAAAATTGGGGAGTTAATGTTTTTGAGTTTTCCCTGAAAAAAAAAAAATCGTTTTTGAGTACGAAAAAGTATTCCCCCGCCTCTCTCCATCAGTATGCACTTATTCTAAACGGAAAACCTAAAAAGTCGCAGAAAATGTTCAAATTTGATATTTCGTATAAGGCTGGAAACATAGTGGAGCGGTGAGCAAAGCGGCGATGATAGCTGCTTCAGATCAAAGAGAGCGACGAGCAGCGAGCAAAGAGTAACATGCATATAGTGACGAGTTTAGTCGCGTTCTCCTTTCGACAAAACAAGATGGAGGAACTATTTTTATATGAAAATTCTTCGTTGAAACTTTGGTATTTGCAGCAGCTTAGTAGTAGGAGCTGCAGAGTACATGATTTAAGTAAGTCTAGAAATGAACTTGGTGAATTTCATCACTTGTACCATCAACTTCGGGAGCATCCTGGCAAGTTTCATGCGTATTTTCGAATGTCTATATCAACATTTGATTACATACTAGCCCAGTGTAACCCCATTAATCAAAATCAAATTTTATTGTTTTTGAATAACACAACTCACAACAAAAGTTAGGCACAATATAGAAAAATTAACTAAATACAAATCTGTGTAACCCCATTAATCCTAGCAGTTACTTTAAGGTTAGAAAAAATAAATAAAAAAATAGAAATATATACAGATAAAAAGAAATTAGTCAATTAAAAAAAAAAATTTATTAAATCACTACTCCATGATTTGTCGTAAATTAATGTTATTCAGCTGAAAAACTGGAGTAGTAGGACGCTACAGAAGGATTGGAGAATTCGTTCTGATCAGAAGTAGTAGGACGTGAAAATGTAATTTAATTTTGCCTAGTATTTAGATGAAAGTTAGCATTAAGGGAATGAGAACCAAATTAAATGTAGCAAAAATTACCTGAATTCTCCATTAACTACTAATTGTTAATTAATTTTAACTATTAATTATTAATTGTTAAAAACTATTGTAGCTTCGCAAATACTATGGTCGCACAGAGGTTTCTTTAAATAAACTAAACCAATAAATGTATCAATATCCATAACCTATGAGCAATAACCTTTACAAATTGAGCGCGATGAGAGCGAAGAAATCAAACATGTCATAACGCTTTGCTCTCCACTATACGCGGTCCCATATGTTAACTTGTGTTTGTTTTCGCCGCTTTGCTCTTCGCCATCATCGCCACTTTGCTCCAATATGTTTCCAGCCTAATGGTACGTTCACAACGGAGCTTTGAGCATAGATGATAGGAGTGATGATGCATCAGCGCTTAAAGAAAAACTTAATACATTCGAATGTGAGCGTGCACAACGAAGCTGCGACTAGTTACTCATAAGCGCTGGTATAAACGAGCATAGATGATAGAATTGAATTTTTCATTTTTCTGCTAGCTGAACTCCAGTATCGGGACTTTAAAATGACTGCTGTTCAAAATATCTCTGTTTTTCAAGAGATTTGGTGAAAACTGGCATTATTTTTGGTTATTATTTTATTATTTACTTTTAAACAATATTTTGTTTTTTAAATCGTGCTTACATTTATTTTTATGTGTAGTTGTTTTTTCTCAATATAACCATTACTTACCTAAGAGTAATCAGTAGTTTTTCTTCTATGGTTATGGGATTTGCATGACAATTTTTCCGTTTTCTTAATTTTGACCTTATTTTTTCTAAAATATAGTCGAATGTGCGTGGACCCATCCTCACATATTCGATCCGGATAATTTCTAAGTTCCTTATATAAATGGTGAAATTCACCCAAAGTACTACGTTTTTTATTTATGGGATGTACATGATATTTTCTAAAGCGTTTTTCCTTTAAAATATACCATTTTGTTGCTTCTTCACTACTCGACATGTTTGCATGTATCACAGCTCCGTTGTGCAAACTAATCAGCGATTATATTTTACTCTATCAGTTATCATCTCTGCTATCATCTATACTCACAGTTCCGTAGTGAACGTACCCTAAGGCTAACAGCATTGGATCTAACGATGTGGTTTTAGTAAGAATCTATTAACCATCCATTAGATTTTACAAAGTTTTCCACATTTTCTACTGTTCTTCATAGATTTTTAATAAATGGAATAAGATCTTTGCTTAAGTAAAACACTGTGGAGTCCATGATGAAAACCATTTTAGGGCACTTAACCTGAGTATATGATCTCAACTGTCAACGACTTTGACAATAAACGTACAGTAGAGGATGATATTTTTGGATAGCAGCGAGTGAAATGACAGCAGAATCAGAAGTTAAGCTGATTATTCGAATTATGAATTGAAAAATAATAAAATAAATTGCTTATTAATAATAATAGTAAGTTTTAGTGAAAAAAATTCAAAATACGAGGTGCATTCAAGTTATAACACCTCCGAATTTTTTTCTCAGAACTGTTTCCAAATAAAAACGTGCGGTTTGTTTTCAAATAAGCGGGCACTCTTTGTTAATGCGTGACAGAGCTGGCAGCACTGTACGGCACACAGAACCCTAGCGGCAGCGTCGAGAGTAAGGACTGTTTTTTATACTAAAAATGGCGACGTTTTCATTATACGATCAGCGTGTAATCATTCGATTTCTCCATTTGCGTGGTGTGACACCAATTGAAATTCACCGCCAGTTGAATGAGACATGTGGTGATGGTGCCATGGATGTGTCAAATGTGCGTTCCTGGGTGCGACAGTTTAAAGAAGGAAGAACGTCGTGTGAAAACAAACCAAGACAATCTCGGCCTCGCACCAGTCGGTCTGTTGACACGATCGACCGAGTGGAAAAAATTGTTTTGGAGGATCGCCGAAAGAGTGTGCAACAGATCGCTTCCTAAGTTGGCATTTCCGTGGGATCTGGCGCACACAATCCTTCAGGATGACCTGAAAATGCGAAAAATGTCCTCCAGGTGGGTGCCACGAATGAAGACTTTAAAGTGATTGCTCATGCTCCCTACTCGCCTGTTCTTGCTCCTAGCGGCTTTTGGCTCTTTCCAACAATGAAAGACACTCTCCGTGGCCGCATATTCACCATCCGGGCCGCTATTGCGTCAGCGATTTTCCAGTGGTCAAAACAGACTCCTAAAGAAGTGTTCGCAGCGGCCATGGAAACATGGCAGCGACGTTGTGAAAAATGTGTGAGGCTGCATGGAGATTTCGTCGAGAAGTGACAAAAGTTTCAAATTTTTGGTGTGATTGGTTAGTGAGAAAAAAATTCGGAGGCGTTATAACTTGAATGCACCTCGTACAAAAGACATTTTAGTTAATAAAAATAAAAACTTATTACGGCGTGGATATCCGTCTGCCGGGGTTTGGTTTTTAATATAAATCAAATCATGTAAATACACCCTATAAATTTTGCATAATTATAGACAATTTTGAGTTATTTTAATGTAAAATAAACCTTTTTTTGTTTAAAAAAATCATAAAACAATTAATAGTTAAAAAATACCTGTTACTAATAATAAATCAACAAATCAGCAGGCCAATCAGAATGCGACATCCTTACTTATAAATAAATGGTTTACAGAACAATAAATACTCTTTAAAATAATCTTGACTTCACTTGGAAAATAGATAAAAACTGAATTAAATATCAAAAATAAAATTAGAAATTAAACATCCTTTTATTAAATGTAATAATAATTACAACGGTATTAATAATATGTATTTACATTTCTTGAGTGATTGAGGTCTTCTCAGAGAACAGATAGCTACATATATTATATCAATAGTTACACTCATTATTGAGCATTCTCCTGTACTTCCAAGTACCAATTACATAGTCTAGTCCAATTTGGGCCATTCAAGAGAGCGATTAATAAGAAGTCGAATGAAAGAAATCTTTCACCAAAAACTTCTAGGCGATAACGGGCTAGATTAGGACAGACCGCTACAAAATGGAAAGTATCCTACTGAACCCTATAATTACAGAGGGAACATTCTCCCTGACCATCAGGGTTGTAAGGTTTATGGTTGAGGTTCAGCAGTTCTCCCCACAGCTTGATCATCCAACGCACTTCCTCAATAACATACTGTATACCTCAATAATTAAAAGATTTAAATGTGACTTTTTTTTTCGTTTACGGTTGTTTTTTCGACAGTTACGATAAAGGGTATTTACCACAAGCTTTTTTTTACCAGAAGCCATACAAACTATGAACCATTTTGTGCAAATATGAAGACCTGGACCGTCCAGTGAAGTAGTCAAAATTCAGCAGTGAACACTTTTATCTATGCCAGATTGACTTGCTGGATTTTTATTATTCTCAATATAAGTGTGCATTGCTAGTACTAGTGCTTTTATTCGTATTTATGCAAGTTTTTACGATTTTAGTAATTAGTTATTTCAAAGTTTTCTTTTGAAGTTGTGCTTCTAAGTTATTAGTTTCCAGTTCTATTCTTTAAATAAATTATCCGAATTAGCCGCTGTTCTGAAAGACATGAAGCAAAACATACGGCCTCACCCAAACATAGCCGCCATTATTAAAAGAAATCAGAAACAAGATGGAGCAGCGCCTAGGTAGAATGGAATGTATATCTGAGAACCCTTTAGGCGCCAATGAATGTATGTTGACGTGCTCTAATGTAGACGGGAAATAGCAGAAATGTAAACACCTTGTAAAGTCATTCTTCAGTTTTTAGGGACAATTTCCGACTTCGTTCTGTGGGTTTTCTGCAGTCAGGTTTTCAGTTTGGGCTTAGGATGGATTAATTTTTTTTTCGTGGTACTCATTCTCAAATTTTTAATATATATATATGGTACAACCTGGATTAACCGGACTGACCTCCGGCTATACCCACCCCGGAAAACTGAAATCCCGGATAAACCGAATACACAGTATTACTATATAATACATTACTGTCTCGTCCCAGAGAATTTTTCCTTTTTGTGCCGTTCAACTTTTTGAAAAATACTTTTCAAGTGTTGTTTACTTTTTTCTATCAAACGACCACTCTCTGATGAGTGTACGCAATTTAAAAAGCGCAACTTTCTCACTGGTTGGAATGTCCTTATCGTGAACAAAATTCAGCAACTGAATTCGAAATCAGATATAAAAGAGTTGCTGCCACGCCTACAATTATGTTACGACATCGGAAGACAAAAAATTTTCCTGTCGCCACCGAAAATTAACTTATTGTTTCGGCGCCGATCCAGGTGTTCTTATGATGACTCAACATGATCCCGGTTAATCGAGGTTGTACTGTATACTCGTATATCATGTTTAGTATCCGACTTTCAGAGGGAGATTTTATAACCTACTTTAGGTTATAACTGCAATAGTTTTATTGCACCTTTTGAAGTCTATTTTGTAAATAAAATTCGTTTGAAAGAAATAATATTTCCTGTTTTCTTGATTGAACGTGCAGAAAGTATCCTCATATTGTTAGTGCTAAAGTTAGAGAACGCATTGCAAAGAATCCAACTGGGAAATCCTGGTCAGAATGTTTATGATGACTCAGGCCTGTCATTGCCTAACATTGCAATTTGTGGCGGTAATAAAATTTTTATTAGTTATTTCCCATTTATTTACAAAGTCAACTTTATTGTTCGTAACGAATAGCAGTAAAAAAACGATGCAGTTATATATTTATATCTACTAAACAAGAAGACAAAGAAAGAAATACTTCGGTTCTTGATAATTTCAATTGGCATCATCTATATTACATCAATGACCTTCCTCTTTCCATCTCTCATTCCCAGTATCACCTCTATGCTGATGATTTTCAGATTTACATATCCTTTTCCCCGTCGGATTTGTTTGAAGCTGTATTTAAACTTCAAGAAGACCTCAATAACATCTCAGCATGGGCCACGAACAATAAGCTTACCCTGAATGTAGAAAAGACCAAAGCTATAGTTATTGGCTCCAACCCACTCCTTAAATCATTGGCTCCTCTTCCTAATCTTTTCCTTTACAATACCCCAATAAAATATTGTTCCTCTGTGAAAAACCTTGGTATCACTTTCGATCAAAACCTATCCTGGAAAAACCATGTTTCCCAAATCTCTCGTCATTCCATCCATATCCTTAAGCAGTTTAATAGTTCCCGTCACCTTTTTCCAATTAAGACCCGGCAACTCCTAGTTTCCTCTCTTATATTCCCCCATTTCGACTATGGTTGTTTAGTGTATGGCGGTCTATCTGGTGATATTGAAGCTAAGCTTAAGCGCCTCATGAACTGCTTCATAAGATTTATTTTCAGCATTTCCAGAGACTCTCGCATTTCGCACTGCTACGATGAGTTGAAGTGGCTTTTTCCTGTCTATCGCCGCCAATATTTTTTGGCTTCTTTCCTTTTTCAAGTCATCCAGTCTCAAAGGCCTTCCTATATTTTTCAACTCCTTAAGTTTAAATCCTCCATCCATTCCCGTAACACTAGATCTCGCTCATCTGATCTCTATATTCCCTCTCACCGAACCTCATCCTTTGACAAGTCCTTCCTAATACGTGCTACCTCTCTCTGGAACTCCTTGCCTTCATCTGTCCGCCATGCTCCTACCCTATCCATCTTTAAATCCCGTCTATTCAGTTATCTCCTTTCTATTCAGCTTCCTCCGAAATTCTAATTGTTTTAATTTATTTCCTTAATTTCTGCTGTTTTATTATTAAGGCCTCTATTTGTTCCTGTATTTATTCTTAGGGGACAACTGTCCCAGAATAATAAATTTCTTTTCTATTTCTATTTCTATACGAACGTGTTCGCATTACTTTCCAACAGTTTTTCTTGAAAGTTAATGTTTTACTCGTACGTAAATCAGTTCAACATAGTTCGCTTTAACAAAAGGGCTTTTTGATTAAGCGTCATATTCGAGAACCCTTTCTTAAAACTAACTTTCCTTGAAGTGTTTATTCGGTGTAGCCCTTGGCAGCTTTTCTCTGTTGACGGTGGCTTTTTTTTTTGGCAGTCCAGCAGCCTTCCATCTTTTTTTTGGCATTGGCTTTCGCCATACAGCCAGCATCGTCTAGGTGCTTACCACTAGAATATCACTCACTCTCAATTCTTACTTATAAATACATTCGCTTCACACATTCATCCCTCTATTATATACAACTATTTATATAAACCTTACAACTAATGGATGGATCAGTACTCTATATTTCTGCCATCCTTATAGCTTAACCGAAATTAAAATCACGTAATCCTTCTCTAATCATTTTCTTCCATTCATTCTAATCGGCTATAACGTTTAAATACAATCATATTTCTTTGCTAGCTCTGCTATAGATTTAAGCACATAGTAGATGTTGGTGGAGAATATTATGTCTTCGTACCGAAATGGTGCATCTAAATACCTGTATATGTCGTCAAACATTCGTTTCCTTTCCACATAACGTGGACATATCATTATTACATGTTTGAAATCCTCCTTCTCATTGCAATCTACGCAAAGAGGAGTGGACCTTTTGCTCTTCCATCTTCAGAACCATTTTAAAAGCAGCACCCTGATCTAAGAAGATTTTTTGTCGTTTTTTTTTAATATTCTCGAAAACATCGTACCTTACCACGTGCCGCAGCCATTAACTGACCCCAAAATATACCTCAGTATCTTCTGATCAAACATATCAATTATCGTCAGAGTGGAAGATAAATGATAGCAAATAAGAAATTGGTCAAAAGGCAATACGAGAGATTAATATTCGTTCTGGTGATAGTTATTACAGCAATCGATCAAGATTACAAATGGGATCAATTTGTAGTTTATCACTGGTCATTGGTCACATTCCCTGCCATAAGATTATCTGGATGGACCATTCACTGCCCTCGGAGAAAAAAAAGGACCAGAACAATGAGTTGAGACCTGGAGCAGCCTTGACACCTGTTATTATTATTTCTCAATCATTTTGACGATGTATTAGGAATGTTATATTTTACTCAAAGATCATTTTGTTAATTCTGCTTAAGTTATAACCCACACTTCAGAAAGTTTTTGATTTCGATTTACTAACTAAATAAGAAATATTTAGACAAAAGCACTTTCAACATGGCTACTTTATTCGAGTTTTTTGCGCTTTTGGTATCAAACACATCAAGCAATACTAGATTTACAGAAATTACTTCAAGTTATATTTAATTATTCCTATGAAAATAATAACCCAGAAATACGAAATATAAGCGTGCTACGATAGATATTCTCCAGCCTGCGCGCATCTATAACTACATTCTAAAAGATTTATTTGTTATAATTACAGATTTCTACGTAATAAAACTACGTCATCGTAAGCGAACCATATGAAATAAGATTACTCTTAAACAAAAGTTAACAAACTAATCTCTTCAATCAAATAAACAAAATTAAGTAATCGCCTATTTTCTCAGACGTAGCCTAACGTCAAGCTACCAAATTAGGTATCCTGGACGGGGGTTCAAAGAATAAAATTGGCTACTTGCGGGATTCGAACTGGGGATCCATCACTACACAAAACGCCCCGGGTATTCCATATTTATATTGTACGCTTCTGTTCTTTTGTTGCCATTATTAGTCACAATTGTGTAAATTTGTTACCGCTTGTCTTAGTTGCTTCTTGGTCAGTACTTCCCTTAGTTATTTCCATAGCTACCTCCATATCCGGCGGTTCGCCCAACATGCCTCTCTACCGGTTAAGACCAATCCGTTGTCCGTCCGTTACCGTTTTCATGTTTACCACCTGGTTACGAAAGTGGAAAAGTTTTTCTTTGCGACGAGAACTTACTTTCCGTTCTGATATTGATTTATACACTAATATTTAATATTGATTCCCATCTTGACTGACTTATTAGGAGCGTTTTTAGAGTTCATTGTTTAGGTCATTGATGCACTACGAGACAGAAAGCTGCCGACATTGTCGAGATGGAGTTAATTAAACTGCTAGTTCTTCTTAAAAGATGCACTTTGTCGATTCTTCAAATTCCATTTAACATAGTGAGTACCTTATCTTAAAGCCGTACTGTAAAGAAATTCATTTATCAGTTCTCTCCGAATGTGCCAAGTCCAAACGATGCACTGATCTACTTTGTTTCCTTGGTTGAAACACAGTTGGAATTGCGCATAACCAAAGATTGATGGTTGGAGAAAGCATATATTAACATCTTGAGAAATAATCCTTTGTAATTATTGATTCTTTTCAATTAAATTTGAGAAAATTGTTGGGACATAGAATCAGTAGAAATGATGGATAGCAATTGAATCAGGTGATAACAACGGTAATCATTCAAGACGCCTAAGTCTTCTTTGAAATGTTTTAATACTACTATAATTGATGCTTTCATTATAAAAAAGATATTATTACATTTGGTAAGATTAGGACATGTCCAAAAATGAGTATTGATTTAGATCTCATAAGTAGTTAAGTTTTCTTTTTGTAAGGCGCAGAAACATTTGACATCATTGGCGCCGGGTTTTTTTTTTCAGTGCACTGCCTGTTTCTGGACAGTTGGTGTTACCGGACAGAAGCTCCTAGCTGGTTTCGAACCCGAGATATCCACGTGGCAATCCAGTACTCTGACCACTTAGCTCTAATCTCATCCTTCCTATTCTACTCTTGCATCTCCCTTCACCTCATTCCATCACCTCTTTTTATGAATCCTCATTTACCTAATTTCTTCGAACCATAAGAACGTTAAGTATGTACATTTTCATCTCTGGAATGGAAAGACAGATTATTTTTCTAGAAAACTACATCATAGATTTTCTATTTTTTTTATTATTATTTTTTTAAATGTTTTAAGGCGCGTCAACATCTGAGGTTATTGGCGCCCGGAGCTTTTTTCAGTGCACTGCCGGCCTCCGGACAGTGTTCTCTTGTTACAGACAACACTGTCCATCACCGGACAGTGAGCTGTAAGAAGCTCCTAGGAAGAGAATAACTAAGGGTCAGCAGCTGGATTCGAACCCGGGACCTCCGCATGGGAGTCCAGTATGCTAACCGCCCTTAGCTAATCCCTTCCCTAATTTTCTTAATTAAAGCAATAAAAAAGAACAGTTTATTTTAAAATACCCCAAATAATTTTATCGAAGAAACAATAGTTCGAACATGGAAGGTCTCACACTTCCGGAACTAGCTGCTACAAACTGAATTTGTTTATTATTATTTTAGTTGAATAAGGAGGAAAAATCAAAATAATATATTTTTTTCATAATAATTATACACAATCTTACTTTATACTCGTATTTCCTTGTTCGTTACATAACATAAACTATTGAAATGGGTTTTCAATTTGAAAAGTTTATTTAATTATGAAATACATAAAGAAAAAATGATAAATGTTGTCAATTAATTTTGTTATAAAGGGTTAAAAGAATTTCCCTGTCTGAAAATTTAGTTGACTTAATGAAGACTGTCATAAATAAAAGTCTTAGAAAAAATCAAAGTTCAGAAGGAAAAAAACTGAATCTTTTAACAATTCTGAAAGTAAATTAGGAAATGTAAAAATCATTTATTTTTTAATATCTCATTCATTAAATACGTAAAATTGTACAATCTTGCAAACTACGTCCTGTAACTAAATTAATATCCCTAAATCTAAAACCTAGTGGTTCCCTTGATCCGGTCTAACTGAGAAAATCTTCTCATTAACTGAATTGTCATCCTTAGGTCTCTAACCGAGACCTGTCTTTTGTTTTTTAAGGTAGCCATTGCAGTTAATCTGGTATTGTTTGTCCTCAACTGTGGAGGAAAATTCTTCAACAACAACGGCCCAAAATGCAAACAATGTTAAGGAGGCAAATTGTATCTTCTATTTAGAGACCATCAGGAGTGTTCAAGTCTGCTTAGGTCTTGACAATTACTAGCCTAATAATATTTAACAGAAACATTGCAAGAATATTTGGTAGTTGAAGCCCTGAAAATCACTCAGTTTTTATTAGATTAAAATTGTCCGGTAGGGTAGTTGTATGAGGGTTTGTTTGTTACCTGTAGGTGCGATCTGTAAGAAAAATCAGTCGAGTTCAGGCAAATTAAACTATCATTATTTTGAGGATCAGCCGAGATTTTCCTTTCCCTCTTAAGGATTTCCAGTGTTTCCTTTTGCTTTTTCTTGGATAAAGAAAATAATATCAGAAAAAAGATATAGTAAAATACTGGCGCGCCACAGTAGCCGAGCGGTTAGAGGCGAGACCTGCGAAGCTACGAGGGTCGTTTGAAAAGTCCGTGCAAAAATAAAAACTAATTTTTGGGAGTAAACCTTTTTTATTTTTCAACATAGTCTCCTTTTAGGCTCATACACTTCGTCCAACGCTGCTCTAGTTTGTTGATCCCTTCCGAATAATAGGATTTGTCCAAGTCTGAAAAATAGCCATTCGTTTCTGCAATCACCTCCTCGTTTGAATAAAATCTTTTTCCCGCCAGCCATTTCTTCATATTGGGGAACAAATAGTAGTCCGAGGGAGCCAAGTCTGGAGAATAGGGGGGATGTGAAACGAGTTGGAACCCTATTTCCATTAATTTTGCGACCACAACTGCTGAGGTGTGAGCTAGTGCGTTGTCGTGATGGAAAAGGACTTTTTTGTGGGCCAATCGTGGGCATTTTTCTTGCAGCTCGGTTTTCAAACGGTCCAATAACGATGAATAATATGCACCTGTAATAGTTTTACCCTTTTCCAGATAGTCGGATTATCCCTTGCGAATCCCAAAAGACAGTCGGCATAATCTTTCCGGTCGAAGGGACGGTCTTCGCCTTTTTTGGCGCAGATTCCCCCTTGGTAACCCATTGTTTAGATTGTTCTTTGGTCTCAGGAGTGTAGTGAAGTATCCATGTTTCATCCACAGTGACGAAACGACGCTTAAAGTCCTACGGATTCTTCTGGAACAGCTGCAAACCGTCCTTGCAACACTTCACACGATTTCGTTTTTGGTCAAGCGTGAGCAATCGCGGCACCCATCTTGCGGATAGCTTTGTCATGTCCAAATGTTGATGCAAAATATTATGTACCCGTTCATTCGAGATGCCCACAGCACTAGCAATCTCACGCACCTTCACTCTTCTGTCATCCATCACCATATCATGGATTTTATCAATGATTTCTGGAGTAGTAACCTCAACAGGGCGTCCAGAACGTTCAGCGTCACTTGTGCCCATATGGCCACTCCGAAAATTTTGAAACAACTTATAAACTGTTCTAATCGAAGGTGCAGAGCCACCATAATGTTTATCAAGCTTCTCTTTAGTCTCCTGAGGCGTTTTACCTTTCATAAAGTAGTGTTTAATCAACACACGAAATTCTTTTTCGTCCATCTTTTGAAAATCACTCGACTTGCTCGATTCAAACGAATGCCAAACACAAAGAAATAGACCGATCTGGCTGAAACTTGGTGTGTGTTCTTCCAAGAGATGCTACTAACTAAACATAACCTCGATACGCGCCAGTAGTGCTATCTCTCTGACTTTGCAAGGACTTTTCAAACGACCCTCGTAATATGTATTGTGGTACTGGGTTCGATCCCGGTCTTAGGCCTTGGATTTTATTTAATGGTTAATAAAAGGAATTTACAGCAAAGTATGTTTGCTAAACGCTTCCGTCCACGACACCTACTTGGTAGTTGGACATTAAGCCTCGCCTGAAAAAAATAGGATTACTTCACCTTTTTACTGTAGACTTTTCTAATTTTTATTTATTATATTTAAGACGTGTCAACATTTGTGGTAATAGGCGCCTGGATCTTTCCAGGCAGTATCCTCTCATCACCGGACAGTGTAAGAAGCTACTAGAAAGAAAAAATCTGAGGGCCAGCAACTGGATTCGAACCTGGGATCTCCGCGTGGGAGTCCAGTACGCTAACCGCATAGCTAATCACATCCCTAACTTTTCTTATTATTATGATTTTTTTTTTGGTGTGATGTTCCACATTGCATTAATTACATATCTTTTATGTCTTTATAATCTTAATAATCACCACTAAACTTTGTCTCAAGATAAAATTCAATTAGCATTGTAATAGACAAAATTACAATGTCATTAAAATTAGAAAAGTGTGCTGCTTTTGGTGGATTCATTAAATTACCATTTTTAAACGCATATTTTTGGAAATGTTGGAGGGTGCCATAAAATTTTAAGTTAACTCAATAAATTTGTTGAAAAGAAAAAAAATATATATTTCTATTTATGGTATCCTTTAAAAAGAGAAGGAAAACCTGATATAATTTATTAAGTAAGTTTGCACTTTGTAGGTTGAAGAAGTTGAATTGATTGAATTTACTAGAATATTATTCTTAATTTTTTAGTGATGAACTTAAAGAGTCACTTCATGGCCGAATTGAATCCAAAATAAAGAGAATTGTATTAGCGAATTTTTAACGTAAATATGTTACAGCAGAACCCTTGACTAACGGAAAAAGACAACCTGCGGGAAATGTAACTAAAAATAATAATTTATTGCTTTATTAATGAATGGAAGAACTATGCAGGAAATCTGACAGTTCTGCTGGGCAAGAATTTTAGTTTGAAGATGACCTGAATCTTCCCAACATCGAATACCAGAGCATTCTGATGAATGGTCCATTGTCAGCCTTTAAAAAAAGGCTAGAAAAGAAAAGTGATAGTCTGTCAGAGCCTACTTCAGCTGGCCGTAATCTTAATGGAGGTGATCCGGGCACGTCTCATGATGAATTATTGAATTTTATTTTTCTCGGCCTAATGCCAACAAGCAACAAGTGTCTATTAATCAGTGGCATAACTTCCCTTTATAGCTGAGCTTTTCCAAAGTACGAGGGTCATTCGTAAAGTAAGGTTCCCATGATTTTTAAAAATAGAAAACATGATTTATTTCCTTAGCATTATACATCATTTTAAAGCTTAAAACTTACGCTATTTTTCTACATAATCGCCCTTTCTGTCCAGGCACTTTTGCAGACGATGCTCCAGCTTTTGTATACCAATGTCATAAAATTTTGCCGCCAATCCTTTGAGGAATCGAATAACCTTTTCTTTGACTTCTTCATCGGTAGTGAAGCGTAAGCCACCCAAGTGTTCCTTTAATTTTGGGAACAGGTTGTAATCACTTGGGGCTAGGTCCGGACTGTAAGGGGGGTGGGGCCAGGGACTGTCCAGCCAAAATCTCTCAACAGTTCCTGAGTTTGACGAGAGGCATGAGATCGAGCGTTGTAGTAAAGAAGCCTCACACCAGTAGACAATCTTCCTCTACGGCGGTTCTGAATTGCACGTCTCAGTTTTTTTTAGTGTGTCGCAATACCTTTCAGAGTTAATCGTCGTTCCACGAGGCATAAAATCGATCAACAGTAGGCCTTTCCTGTCCCAAAAGACGGTTGCCATGACTTTCCCTGCAGACGGCGTTTGTTTGAACTTCTTTGGCTTCGGCGAAGTTGAGTGACGCCATTCACGTGATTGCTGCTTGGTTTCGGGAGTAAAGTGAAATGCCCATGTTTCGTCGCCTGTAACAATGGAATCCAAGAATTCTTCCTTGTTCTCTTCACATTGTTCAAGAAATTGTTGGGCATACTCGACACGTTTCTGCTTATGGTTTTCTGTCAGCATTCGCGACGCCTTATGATAGCCTAATTTTTCGGTTAAAATCTTGTGGACTGTGGTGTTCGAAATGTCAGGAATATGAAGAGCAAGTTCGTTAATTGTGATCCTTCGATCTTCAAGCAGTATGCTCTGGACCTTTTGAACAATTTCATCTGAAACTGATGGCCTTCCGCTCCGGTCTTCATCGTGAATTTCTATGCGACCTTCACTAAATTCTCTACACCATTTGCGCACATGTTGAACTGATATGCACTTTTTACCATACACTTCGATCAACTGACGATGAATTTCAGTAGGTAAAATCCTTTTTGCGTTTAAAAAACGTATTACTGCGCGAATTTCGCATCTGGCGGCAACGGCGATAGGGAGCTCCATCTTCAATGGCTGCCAAGCCGACGGTGATCGGCGTAGCGACACGGGAATGATGGGGATAGAGCGCGCGAGAGTTGCTGAATGTGCCAGTGTTGCTAGATTTCACCCAGCACTTCGCGTTGTTCCGATACAGCATAGGGAACCTTACTTTACGAATGACCCTCGTATTTTTTTTTAGGAAAAAGAGAAAAATTGCTTTTATTACTGTTTTCAACTTGAGTAACTTGATCATTCAGTAAACAAATGCAGCTTAGATAAATGAAATCATTTTGAAATACTTAAAGCGGCTTTTTGCAACCCACTGCACAAGCGCAGTTGTCCACTCCAATGGTAATACTGTTTGATATTATTGAGGGTTCGAAGGCTACTTCCGGAGTGGTGTCAGCGAGATGAGGCACCCCTGTCATTTTGCTGAGTCAAACTTTATTAAATTAATAATAAATAATAAAATTTTATTGCTCAAGCAGGGGAGTGACATCACAAAATATGTAGATAACATATTATTAACATTAATAGAAAATAATAAACAATAATTTAAAAATGTACGATTACTGAGCTGTCAGAAATCATGTAAAATAGGTAAATAACAGATAGGTGCTAATGGGCGTAGGAAAGTTTATTAGTTAACAAGATGGAAAAGAAGGGAACAGTGAAACATTCAGATAAATGAAAATAATGAAGTGGATATTTCGAAGAAATGAATCTTGAGCTGGAGAATAATTCAAATGGAACAAGAAACAACATTGCATGTTTGTAGCGAACAATAACATTGATCTCAGTCTTAATCCCTCAATTGTATATTTAGAGAAATTGTTTACTTTAATGTAGTCATCTAAACACATTAAATTTTCAAATTGTACCAAGTTATTGTAGAATACTGCTACTTTTGCAAATAACATGGTAAACACTTACTTCTCAAGCAATTTAAAAGTTTCAAGTTCTGTAAAGAAATAACAAAGGTTGTCGTTAGCTCTAGCCTCATTACACAATTTACTTTGTTTACAAAAAATAAATAGTATTTACTTCTGTTAATATAAATATATAAAGAAATTGATTTTTAGAAACTATTCTTATCTGACAAATAATAAACTTGATCAAATTAAATAATTAGATAGTCTCTGATGTTATTTCTTGTTTAATTAGATAAGTCTCTGATGTTATTGCTTTTAAGCGTGCCATTGTTTTCTTATATTAATAGTGTTTTTTTTTAAATTACGTATTTACGTCTGATATTAAAGCCAGATGGAAAATAAAAATTAATAATTCTAAATACTTTTTTAGAATTTTTCTTAAAAAATGATAATGTCGCATGAAGTTGAGGATTTCCTAAAAGATCGTCACGCTGCAGATAAAGACCGGTATTCGTAGAAGTTCTTCGTTATGAGAAGGTTGAAGATTAATCCGAAAGCCACTTACCAACATTATTAGTACTAATTTAATATTCATTAATTATATTTTTTCATATAAATTAACTGTTAATAAATGTATGGCTTATCTTTTTCGCTGTCCGTTATGTATTTGAATACGTCCCGAATATGTACCCGCATTCCGAGTTCCATAGTAAAGAATAACGTCTTTTGGCACTAAAAATAAGATTTCATATTAAGTGTTAATTACTTCTAATTTGCCTGGCTGTATTTTTGTTTTTGTAGGTGCTATATCTGTAATGATAAATACAAACAAAAAGTAACAAATACCCATTATTTGTGTGGGAATTTTCGCCCAAAACAAATTAATGTTAATCTAATTGATATTTCACTCAATTAAGTTTGAGTAGTATAATAAATTTCGCAGGAAGTCAAATTAAAATGTACAGCTGGTTATCTTTTTTAAACATTTAGTTTTTGTTCTAATAATTATTATTTTATTTTTTTGCCTTTTAAATCTGCAAAATCATTTCTTCTTAGCGATCTAAAGTTAATTCAACATAATTACTTCTTTAATAAATCATGTTTTGACATTTTTATTCGGATCGGTGACCTTTTAAAATGGCTTTCTAAACTCGTATCTCTTCATTATATGCATCTTTTCTATGCCCCGAGACTTCCAAAAAAGCCACATCTAATTTCTAATTTCTTTTTAGAAATAAAATTTCTAATCAAATTTCGTTTCATACAGGGAAATCGGTATACAGCGTTTAGACGGCCCGTAATTTACAATAATAATTTACTTATTTTACACAATTATTGTATTCTATTTCTAAATCTATTTCATCTGCATTGGTATGAAAAATTGTTGCCATTTATTTTAAACAACATTTTAGTATTTAACTTTTTTCTAGAAAATGATAAAAATTGACTTAGATGCTTTTCAACGTTAGATTGTAGATAGATTGTATTAGAAGGGCGGTTCCACCAAAAAGGGGAAGGAACACAGGCAATCCAAAATGCCCATTGTTCCCCGTCCACCCCTCATCTCATGAGAGATACCGGGGCTTCAAGACCAACAAATCCGGCTAAAGGTTGCCACATGCTAATATAATAAACTAATAAAGTGGCATCAGGACACTAGGGAGCATAGCGATTCAATCGCCCAGTGCAATGAATAAACATAGAAAGTTCGTTAAGATTACCAGATGCTACAATCTCCGGTAGGGAGACATTTGACCTTCCAAAGACGAGAAATCTAGTTTTAGAATAAACGGGGCACACCTCTACAAAGTGCCGCACAGTCTCATTGGACTCACCACAGCCAGCGCAAATTGGCGACTGGGTAAGGCCGCATTTGAAAAGATACGCTAAATTCGCATGTCCACACCTGAACCAACTGGCGGATCCGGGACCTGCTAAAACCAACTATAGCCGTTTTTGACAGGCCTAGGATTTCCTTAGCCTGGCGGCAGTCAGCTCGGGATTTCCACCGTTTCCGATGTTCTTTCAAAAATCCACTCCTCCACCTCTGTTCTAGAACATCGATAGGATACAAGGATATTGGGCTGAGGAGTCATTGTTATCAACGCAGCTCCTTCCTTTGCTGTTTCATCAGCAAGTTCGTTACCCGGAATCCCGGAATGACCAGGTAACCAAGCAACCGAAACAGTATTCAGAGCTCCTAACAAATTGAGAGCAACATGACAAGAATTGGTTCTTACTAGGAGAGGCCAGAGCTTTAATTGCAGCCTGGCTATCCGTGAAGAATCTAATATCAGTATCGGCAAATCCCTTTCAGCGGAGTAAAGTAGCTGCCATCTCAATGGCAGCCAACTCCGCCTGAAAAACAGATGCATAATTACCAAGATCTAGGCAGAGGTACGTTCCCATCTGAGCCCAAACTGGGGTCCCAGATGCAGAGACCAGCACCTGCCCTATCCATCAATGACCTATCCGTAAAAACAGAAATGGCGTTTGTTGATAACTCGACAGCTGAAGCACAAGCCTCCTCCCTCGCAAGTGTCTGAACCCCATAATTCCTACGGAAGTCCAGAGTTGCAGGGAGGAAGTCCCCCGGCATGGCGAGCACTGCAATTTGCTTTTTATCCTCTCGAACCAGATTAGCATGACTAATAAGCCTGCCTTTCCGACCGAAGGAAGATGCCCACGTGCCGACGTTACGCTTATATTTGCAGTTATTGACAATCTACCCATAGAGAACTGTCCGACCGTACAGTTTTAATAGAATATTTTTCTAAATGTAGGACGGAATGGTATTAAAACTTATTTCATTATTTTCAATTATTTTGAAAGGCTATCCTCTTAAGAGAGTTGGTAAGTAACTAACTTAAAAGTTGTAAAGGGTCCTCCAAACTAAAACAAAAGAGGGGTAAATTAGATGTGAAAGGAAGCGAACAGAGAGTTCTATTCAGGGATACTTAAATGGGGTCGATCCTTGCATTATTTACTCATTGTACGGGCAGTCAATGCGCGCCAGAAGGGTGGCAGTATTATTTTAGAAACTGATCAAGTTGTCTTGGTAAAATTCATGCTCTGCTTGGTAAACTTTTATATAAATCACAGATTAATATTTGTTTCGAGTCTTTCTCTTATTTGAACTTGACAGGTTTCAAAACCTTTGAAAATCTTAAGTTATTTGTTACTTACTTGTTTCAGTAAGTGAAATACTATAAATATATCGTTTCATTCAGTCATTACTTTCACGATTTAGTCGATAAAAAGGAGTTTATTAGTGATAATATCTAGTTATGGATTATACATTTTATGTCTCCCTTAACTTAACATTCCTTTGGTCACACAAGTTGATTTTAGCTTAAATAAATAGCAAAAAAAAAAGTTATGAATTAAATGTTTCAGAATATTATTTATTTATATGTAAGAAATGGTTGCACGAAGCCTATAGACAGACAACCATCGGAAGCATTTCCCAAAAAGTCACGGAAAAACGAAAATTCCATTTGATAGCTGAACTTGGTTTATTTTTGCTGGGCGCATCGACTGCCTTGTTCATTAGCGCCCGCTATCAGAGCTTCTTTTCTCTTACCTGGTGGCACTCGATCTGGGATGGCACTTGCAGCCGCACAGCTTCCAATCACTACACCTTGCTCAACAATGTAGGGTAGAGCCTGGGTCTGCAGGAGTGTCTTCAGACACATCCTCTCTTAACACACAGAAACTGTTTTTTCTAAAAAATATTTTTTGGTACTCATAGGACCTCCGATAAAAACTAAACTTCTAAAATTTGGCAATTATCACAGTAGTTTTCCTTACCTTGTCAGAGAAAGCAATAATTACTGTTGCTCTAAGTGATTACGTGAAACTTGTTGCAAGCGTATGGTTGTGGAAAATACAAAGAGAAAAAATATTGCTTTTTAATTAGCTAAATCATCAATCTATGATAACTGATTGCCTCTAACCAAAAAAGTAAATCCACTATTCTATTTTGTTATCATCATGAACAGCCAGCACTGTTCGAGTGATGATGCGAGACAGTAATGTTGGCATTCATAATTCCATCATCGGCTGCGAGTTACGTCATCGTTACCATAGTCTGCAAACTGAAAGTTCTTTATATTCATAAATGACAGATCATAGTCTTTTAATCTGGCTTTTTAGCTCCAGTAATAGACAAGTTGAGTATATAAAACAAGCGCTTCAATTCTCAGGCCGTTTTATTAGATACAAACTACAATCATTAGATTAGTAGCTTCATTCTAGTACAATCATAGTGCTTTATTTTATTTATTAATTTAATACAAATAAATTTACAAGAACTCCCAATTTAATCATAAACTGAAGCACCTACTTGATTGGATTGAAGTCCGTCATCAGAAGTTGTGACTCCTACTCAGTTGTACGAGTATCTTATTATAAAAATATTTACTTCAGACTTACATCTCTAAATAATAATTTATTTAACTAAATACAGAATGGCTTACCAACAAAATTAAATTCTATCGAACTAAAAATTAAATTCATTAATTAAGAAGTTTCTGTATTTCCCGGCCGTTACATTATATTTGTACAGTTTCTCCCAGCTAGGACCGTCCACATAGCGAATAAATTCATTTTTATCTAATACGTTTTTACCAAAACATGTCTTTCTGAACTCTGCCAAAATCGGGCACACTGCTATATAATGAAAAATATCTTCTATTTCGTGCAAATTGCACAATGAACATATTCGAGCTTCTTCACTACGGCCATTTTTTTTTTCAATTTTTATTTAATTTTTTTTTTAACGCCAAGCCGTTGGTGCTTAGTCCATTCGGCTTCTGGCAGCCCAATATAATTTAGTCATAATGGCTTTATTGTCATGAATATTTAGATTTGTGCTGTCGTTCGCGACGACATCTATCAAGGCGTGGCAGACCGGTAAGTGCTGACTATCCATTTCCTCCTCTTGCAGGCAGGGGACACATAGGGCTGTCCACCACCCCAATCCTATGCAAATGTTTTTGGAGGTAGTCATGCCCTGTAGTGATACGAAAGCATGCCACAGCCTCCTTTCTTGCAGCTGCTTCCGAAACAGGACTCTCAAGCAGCGTCCGCCACCGCTTTCCTTCTGCTTGATGCTGTAGGGTCGTTTTTATTTCTTCATTATAAGAAGACTCAACTACTTTATTAACAGCGGAGAAGGCGAGCGGTGTGCCGGGTTGCTGCATTTCGGCTCCTCTGCGGGCTAGCTCAACTGCTTGCTCGTTACCCGTTAGGCCGCAATGACTCGGCACCCATTGGAGCACGACACGAGTTCCCAGCTCGATCAGAACAGCTATGTGGCTTCTTGCTATCCCCACCTCCGAGTGGTCAGTGTAGTGTCTACTAGAGATTGCCAGTATTGCAGCCTGGGAATCAATAAAGAGCACCCTTTGTGGGTTATCTTTTTTGACTTCTATTAATTTAGCCAGAGCCATGGAGATAGCTTTGACCTCCCCATCAAAATTAGTGCACATCCTACCCACTGGCTCAGCCAGCGTAAACTCTCGACAGTACACACCGGCCCCTGCGTTATGAGTCGCCGCTCGGACGGAACCATCTGTGTAGATATGTAGCCAGTCCCGAGCGGGGTATCGGGAATGTATTGTCTCCAGAGCCAACGCTCTCATTTCCTGCTCGGAAGTTTGTTCCTTAAGAAGCGGTTGCATAAGATTTAGCCTTGCCTCCGCCAAGTGTCCATACCTTCAGCAGAGTGTTGTCGAGGCCTTGAGAAAGGCCGTTTGTAGACCTAGCATTTTGTGGTCTCATGGTGTCGCAAATTGGAGTTATTGAGCTGAGTGTATGGCGACACTATTGCTCATTTAGCGCTAACCAGGGGGCACGTGTACTAACTGTACGGACGCGAGCAATGCTACCCCCCCCCTCTTCACTACGGCCAACTCTATAATTTAATCTTACATTTTGAACATTCCACTACTGAAAATCCTTTGCAATTTTCCCTTTTGCACCTCTGCTTACAACTTTTCGTTGTGTGAATTGGCCAATGGAGATGCTTGGTCAAATCTTATATCTTTGGGAGGAAGATGGCTAATTTTCTGTCGTTTCACAATTGGAGGAGTAATCTCACTGCTTTGTAGTCTTCCTCTTCTCTTGTTAGCAATTTTGCCAACTTTGTAGAGAAATTGTGCAAGCTCTGTCCTGAAATGTAAAAGATTTAGAGGTTTGGCTTCGCCACGAATCATCTCTACTCGGCGATTCAAAATGCAGGAATTAATGATGCAAATATCTAGTAAATGGTAAAAAATGCGAAAGTACCATTTCTTCCTATGCATAATTGTTCTATATCTTCCTATGTAACTGTCAAGTAAATCCACACCCAACATGTGTTTATTGTACTCTTGGACAATCTTAGGACACTTTATAGATATGTATTTTCTATTTTTTTTTCTATCAAACCGTTTAACGGTTGTTACTGGTTCTGAGCCTACGTAGGATGACAAGTCACTATTTTATTGTCCTTCCACAAAATAGAGGTAATTTCAGTGCCATTGTAATCGCAGGTATACTCATCTATCGACCCTCTTGGTTCTTTCTTTAAACCATCTTCTGTGGGTAATTTGCAGTTGTTGACTCTATTTCTTCTTACCGTACCTAGGGACAGAAAGCCTGTTTTTTTAAAAATAATCTATTAGCGATAAACTGGTGTAATAGTTGTCAAAATGTATTTTATGGTCTAATCCAGTAGGTACATCTCGGCAAAGTCTGAGAACAACATTTGCGCTAGGTTCAAGTTCTGACTCAGGCTTCGACTTCTTTCAAAATCATTTTCGGTGCCAGAGTATATTTCTACTTTGTACGAAAACCCTGAAACGTCACACCATAAAAATAATTTGTAGCCGTACTTGTGGGGTTTGTCTGGCAAGTAAATTTTTAAATGATGTCTGGCCTTAGTTGCACAGATTTGTTCATCGATGCTAAGGCATTCTTCCATAGGAATACTTGAAAATCTATCGTTTAAGTGGTCTAATATTGGCCTAATTTGGCGGAGCTTATCACTTGCATTTTCACTACACAAATTGTCTTGGAAGTGTAAACATCTAGTTTTTTCAAACTTATTGGCAGGCGTACAATCTTTTATACATGTAGGACCAAGCTGGTCATTCCAGTATAATCTTATATTTTTCATCTACCAAGATATTTACGAATATCATCAGGGGATTGGTTATTATTGGTTTCGATGGATCTAGCTGAGCACTGTATAATACAGGTTGATTACATATAACGTCTATAAGTGACGGAGAGAAAGAATAATTGAAAAACTCATAAGGTGTTTTGAAACGCATTAAGTTCTCAGGTAGATCTATTTTCCCTTTGAATTCTTGGTCACAATCGGTCAAATTTTTGTGGTTCTAGTTCCAGTATTGACAGTATTGGGTATTTGTTTCGAATCTTTCTCTTATTTGAACTTAACAGGTTTCAAAACCTTTGAAAATCTTAAGTTATTTGTTACTTACTTTTTTCAGTAACAAATGATCATTAGCGCCCCCAATCAGAGCTTCTTTTCTCTTACCTGGTGGCACTCGATCTGGGATGATACGAGGAGTAGTACCAAGCTTCCAATCACTACACCTTGCTCAACAAGGTAGGGTAGAGCCTGGGTCTGCAGGAGTGTCTTCAGACACATCCTCTCTTAACACACAGAAACTGTTTTTTCTAAAAAATATTTTTTTGTACTCATAGGACCTCCGATAAAAACTTTATGAAGGCAACAGCCTAACTTGAGATATTCGATCAACAACTTCTGCAAAACAAGACTTTTTACGCCGAAGAATTAGTTCTTGAATTTCAACTACCTGGAAGATTCTCTCCCCTGCTCTTCACCCACCACATTATATCTTCATTATTACATTTATTTATTGTATTTACTTAAATTACAAAAATAAATAAATAATTTTATATTCTTGATACAATGTAAAATAAAGTAGAAAGTTGATAAGAATAAATATTCATTGGGAAATTTTCGTTATTTAAAATTTAATGTACATTACATGTTAGACGATAGTTAATCTTCTTTTTTAACCAACTGTCCTCAACTATTAGTGACCTCAAATCATTAATGGACTTCAACTGCATTACTTCCTGCCTCTGACCACACACAAAAAGGTAGAGATAAGTCCTTTATTTTCTGTCTCACTTCTGTCTCAAAAACTCGTTTCAAGAATACCAACACCACAAAAGATAGCTCGAACCAGCTGAATACATTGGAACTAAGTTGGGATTTATTTAATGAGCCTTAATTGTATTAAATACATTCCTCCTACATGAGAAACAGATACGTATTTTGAAAAAGAATTTTTTTTTATTCGAATGCCGCGTATGACTACATAATTTTCATTTGTTAGGAAAAATTGTATATTTATAGGTCTGTAGGCGCCACGGTAGCCGAGCGGGTTAAGAGGCGAGACCTGTAAAGCTAATATGTATTGTTGGTACTGGGTTCGATTACCGGTCTAGAGGCCTTGGATTTTATTTAATGGTTAATAAAAGAAATTTACAGTAAAGTATGTTTGCTAGTCGCCTCCGTCCACGACACCTATTTGGTAGTTGGACGTTAAGCCCCGCCTGATAAATTAGGCGATTACTTTATTTTTAAGATCTATTTTAGCACAAAACATATTTTTCGCAGAGTTAAAAAAACAAAAATCTGGTAGATGGAAAGAGATGAATGATTGAAAATAATGTAGATTTTTAAGGAAAGTTCAGATATAATGAAATGTTTTGAACAACTGTTGGTATTTCCAGTCCTTAGGGGACGTAGAGTGCCTTGATTTGTCCATTATTGCTTGTTATTCTTGACAGAAAGCTGATAAGGACTGATTTATTACAGCAGTCTATCTTCGAAAAAAATTGTTGCTCGACAAGTAATAAACTGCTCCACAAAAAAAGTGGCGCACTTTGAAAAAAGCGTTTATTTTTTGTTTTATCACATTTTGGGGAAAGATTATTAGTTTTAATTATTTTCATAAACTATCAGGGAACAATTAATCGAATCAAGGCCCAAAGTTTCTTGTAAATAGAGAAGCAATTCCTCGTTTAACCCCATTCGGTCTTTTTGTGTAAACAACAACGTGAACTTCACCTCAACAGTAAATAAGTTTATTGACCTCTACAGTTGCGTTTCGACTTTTTTCAAGCTGAAAGCATTGCAAACTCTCAATTACAGCAGAGCAAGTGGCCCGTATTATTGCATTAGTTGAGGATAGACAGAGTCAGCGGTACGCAGCTCGAACGTTAGGGTTGCCTGAGACCACCGTCCGTAGAGCCATCCATTGTTACCAGGAGACAGGCCTCTGCACTCGCAGACAAGGTTCGGGTCGACCAAGAGCCACAGAAGCACTTGATGACCGATTTATCAGAATTCACACTCTAAGAAATCGTACATCAACTGCTTCTGAAACAGCTCAAACACTGCTTACTGTTCGTGGAGTTTCACTCAGTGCCGAAACCGTATGAAGAAGGTTTGCTGAAATGAATTTACGCTCTAGGAAGCAAGCCACGGGACCATTGCTCACCGTAGACCATCGGAGAGCCCGCCTAGAGTTCGCTAGGGAACACCGCAACAGGTCTGAGAACGATTGGAGAAACGTTCTCACTTCAGACGAGTCCCGTTTTGCTCTCTATGCACCTGATGGGTTTACCCAGTTTACCGAAGGCCAGGGGAGTGCTACGCTCCGTGCAATATTTCTGGTAGACTACCAGTCGGAGGTGGTTCAGTGCTGGTGATGGCTGGGATTTCTATGGAGGCTAAGACTGAGCTCCACGTGTTCAACAGGGCAATCTTGAATTCAGATTTGTATGTGAGGGAAATTTTGCAGCAATATGTGATACCCTATGCATCATTTATTGGGGAGAATTTTATTTTTATGCGAGATAATGCCCGACCACACACTGCCGCCTGTGTTGTTCAATATCTACAGGACACTAGCATTCGTGTTTTGAGGTGGCCAGCACGCAGCCCGGATTTAAATCCAATCGAACATCTTTGGGATGAGCTGGGTAGGCGATTAAGATGGAGAAATAATCCTCCCAGGAGCTTAGAAGAGTTGCGAGGTGCTCTGGTAGAAATATGGGAGGAATTAACACAAGATTTCGTGAGAAATTCAATAAGGAGTATGCCGAGGAGATTGGATGCAGTAAGCCGAGCAATACACGTTACTAAAATTCTTTTTCTCTTTTTTAATCGGAAGAAATACATTTTTTTCAAACTCATTTTTTGCCGAGAAGTACTTTTTTGTTAAATTAAAGGTTTTCATTACTTTTAGATCATTTTTTATTTTATTTTAGCCCTCCCGTAACTTTATACTTCTTATATTTGCTAACTAAAATAAAATGTAGAACAAAAAATTACAGAGAAAAAAAAATAACGCATTTTTAAAGTGCGCCACTTTTTTTGTGGAGCAGTGTATTTCACAGCTCACAGAGAATTCATTATTTCTCTGCTTTTACACTGGACTGCGCTTGACACCAAAAAGGGGGCGTTGATTTGTATTTTTTTCCAATAAAACATTTTTTGGTCCAACAAAATTTCGTCCATAATAGTTTAAATTTATACGATTTCTGATCTTCTAGTGAAAAACAGTCCTAACTGGGCGTGTTACGTGTATTAGATACATTATTTAAATAATTAAATTAAATGTCCCGCGTGAAATATTCAAATAATAACTTTCTCTTTTCTCATTTTACGAAATAATATCTTCTCCAACAATTTGGTTGTGAAAAAAGTGGCTAAAATTACATAATTTGTTCTGTGAAGTGCTACTTCCGCACGAAGTAGCCACTTCAAAGATGGTATTGCACTTAGTTATATTTAGTTCGTATTAAAATTTCGCTGGAGTAAGAACGTTCATTTCACTTAATTGACTCTTTTTAGAAGGAAGATTAATTGATTTTAAGATGTACCTTACCGGAAACATTGTCCTTCAAAAATGTGTTCAATAAACTTATAGATCTTACATTTGTGCAATGGGCAAAATGGAAGTTTAAAGGAAAACTCCCCTAAAAAACTGGAAAAATCAACACAGAAAAATTGCTCTTTTATGTTGATTGATTTTCAAAATACCAAACTTGACCTTCCTGTAATTTTGGTTTTGAATTTATGCTATTCACCCACACACTGGGGTGAACAACCCATACGCTGGACAGATCAATTTTTTAATAAAAACCAGGGAATCACAATACTGATATTTCCGGCGAAAAATGAGCCATTCACTGCAGAAATCGATTAACTCCACTTCTTGAAATATCTCAAATTTAAAGTTTCAAAGCATTTGGTTCAGTTACAGCTTTTTAGATTTATCATAAATTTCTCAAATAATGAAGATTAACACCAATAAAGGGCAAACATTTTGGCCACTGAATGACAAATAATTTTATTTCAGAAGCCATTTTGATTAGCTCCTTGCACTAATGTAAATCGTTACAATAATTCAAGTCAAATTCAGTAGCAGGCGCTGAATGATAACAGTAAAGTTATTTGAATTTATATTATAAACAGGAATTTAAGAAAACAGTGTACATTATTTCATCGAATTTCTCCACTTTTTTGTTTTATGGAGTTAATGGAGTTGAGCTGTGGGACGGCTCAGATAATCTAGCCAAATCTAGTAGAGTTAGGAAGTAGACATCATTTTAAATCTAGATTTTTTTTTTGAGGCGCGTCAACATCTATGGTTATTGGCGCCCGGAGCTTTTTTCAGTGCACTGCCGGCCTCCGGACAGTGTTCCCTCGTTACATACAATACTGTCCATCACCGGACAGTGAGCTGTAAGAAGCTCCTAGGAAGAGAAAATCTAAAGGTCAGCAGCTGGATTCGAACCCGGGACCTCCGCGTGGGAGTCCAGTACGCTAACCGTATAGCTAATCCCTTCCCTAAATCTAGATTTGTGCTTTGTTTAATACGGACATTATTGCCACAGATAAATCTAGAAGGCGGTATCTTATAAAATTATTCGTGTAAATTATATTTTTAAATTACAAAACTGCGTTTTTAAAAACTTTATTAAATTTACACGACTATATAATAAAGTGCATACAGAGATGACAAGAGGAGAGGGTTTATCAGTAGTGCACATATGCACTTGTGATAGCATTGCAAAAATTATTATATACAACTGCTTAATAAGTAAAATTAGTGTTAACATTTAAATATTACTAAACTTGTTTAAAAATTTTAAAAAAAAATCTCTCTCATTGCACAAAACAGCAGTATTCATATGGCTGCAGCAACAGATCTATTTGGAGTTGCATTTAGTTAACACGCAATCACCTTCACATGCAGTGATTGCAACATTATGCTATTACACTGCCATCATGCTATTATGCTATATAGCCCGCATACAGCAACATTTTGAAAAAAAATAATATGTATTGTTTACATAATAATATGCTCAAAAGTGTTTCATCCTGCTCTAAGTAAAATGGTTTAGAACAAAGAATTTGTCTCCCCTTAAAAGAATGCAATTCAGTTCCTCCAAAACTGCAACTGCTTCACAGCTAATTAGACCTTCTTATAAAGAAGAACTGACTAATACGGTGAAAAAGCAACTGCATTTTTCCTCCAATAGAAACGTTTTGTTCACGATCTGAAGTCTCCTGAGTTTCCAGTAAGTCAACGCTCGTAATCACTACACCCTAAGCACTTTAGTAATAAACACTAAATATCTTCAGCAATACATTTTTGGTTTGGATGAACAATAATTCCAATGTAAAGAAAAAAAAAGTCAAATTGTTTGAAAAAAAAAAATTTAACGCAGATCTTTGCTTAATAAAATAAGTTGAAATTATTACACCAATACGTGTATTTTTAAAATTATTTGAAACTTAATTAATTCTGAGGCCTACTTTTTCTTAATTAATGCAAAATATGCTTTAGCGAACATTAAGGTTAGACTGATAATATGACCTCTATTTGGAGTTATTTGGAACTAATTTCATGGACTTCGATAAGAGCAGTTAAGCAACTCCACCAATCAATAACCACCAAAAGTAATAGTTTAACCATATGAAATTTAACTGTTAAAATTTGCACATTTCTTTTAGTTATACGTACCATGGGAGACTTAATATTTTTGCGATCCCAACCATATTTTTATGCGGTCGTCCTCGGAATTTCACCTTTTTAATGAAAGATTCTTATGCATGACTTATTTTGTATAATTTTACTATATCACTTGTGGAAAGTGTTCATTAATAAAGTGAAATCAAATAACAGCATCACCAGCAGCGTTTAGTTTATCTCGGGTAGGTTCTAATAGTTGGGGGTGGATCTTGAATTTTATGTAAAAGTAAAACCTTCTTCTAACGAACTCAACTAGACATCCAACATTCCCGTATTGTGGTCATGGTGTTCTCCTCACAGCAAGGAAACTCACTGTAAAATATCGATTTACCCGAGAAATCCAAATAACGTTTACCCAATTTTATTTATCATCAGTAATGCAGGAAATTGTTTGCATAATAGAAAACTGTTTCTGGAATTGACTTGGTAAATTTTCCATCATGAATCCATCTTTAAAATAAAAGGAGTTTAATAGTAGATCTTTTAGTTTAAAATTATTTTAGCTAGCGAAGAAAGACGCAAGATTCTGTTTAAGTATCCGTTAAATTTTAGTTTTTAATTAAAAGTTAGGATCTCTGTCGTACACAAATAAGTAAAGTAATCGCCTATTTTTTCAGGCTGGCTTTACGTCCAACTACCAATTAGGTGTCGTGGACGGAGGCGAATTGCAAACATACTGTAAAGTTTTTCTTGTCCTTTTACTAAGAAAGAACTTTACTTACACAACTAGTGCCTGCCACTAGTTAATTTAAATTATATGTGAGTTTGATAAAATAATAAAACTCGCTAAAGTTGTAAGTAATAACCTGATTTATTAACACGTTAACATTACTCACATTAACATTTACAAGCAACTAACGCTATTCATTACAGTCACCATTTACAACAGTCCCAACAGTTTACTGTTACTTACTCACTTCGTAACGCCAAAAAACTGTTCCACGACTGACCGCTGGTCCACACTGCACTGAATTGCACTAGTCTCAGCTGCACTAACACAGCTCTACTCACTAACTGACTAACTGCCTAACTGGCTAACTCCGAAGCACTTCGCAACACTGACTCTCTCAAGAACTGTCACTTCCAAAGTGTCTCTCCAAACTAACTTTCCAAGACTGACTCAAAACTCACTCAAAGACTTCACTAAAAACTCTAATAACTGACTTCTCCAGCTGTGTCTGCCTCCTTTT
Source organism: Rhodnius prolixus (assembly GCF_049639745.1). NCBI lineage: Eukaryota > Metazoa > Arthropoda > Insecta > Hemiptera > Reduviidae > Rhodnius > Rhodnius prolixus. The sequence continues at coordinate 24,637,773 of NW_027411592.1, forward strand.
AACAGCGACTGCCCCACTCCGTCTGTGTCACGCCCACCGGCCGGTCACTGGCTGAGGAAAACACACACTGCCACCACCCCATCTAGGGCCGCCTCCTCCAATTCTCTGTCTCTCTCCAACTCCGTCTGTCTCACTCTCACCTGTCAATCACTGGCTGGAAAAACACATATGCCACCACCTCAACTAGGGCCTTTCTCTTAGCTGGCTTTTACAAAGCGTTGGACCGTTACAGGCTACGGTCACTAAACTCCTTGAACAATCTAGCCCCTTTCTTCTCCGGCGCAGGTAGAGACCGGCGTTTTGTTCACACAATGGTGGCCCGTTACCGACTTTGGTCGCTCAACCCCTAGAACAATGTAGGCCTTTCTTTTCTGCCCAGGTCAACTTCGTTACAATACTTTACTGTAAATTTCTTTTATTAACCTTTAAATAAAATCCAACCTAAAGACCGGGAATCGAACCCAGTACCACAATGCATATTAGCCATGCAGGTCTCGCCTCTTAACCGCTTGGCTACCATGGCGCCTCGTACACAAATAATAATTCAGTACGAACAAATCTGACCTGGAAGAGGAAGAAACGGCCTCTCACCTGTTATTCGATTGCGTTGCAATCGAGAGACTGCGCTACGATATCTTTGGTACCTTGAGACTAAAGGAGATTGTAGCGCAGAAGGAACTAGTAGGGAAAGCCCTCAACCTTCTTAGAAGGGGAGGTTTCATCTACTAGGCTTAAAGGGGGAAGGCACAATAAGCCTCTTGTGGCTGCAATGCCGTGGGGCATGGGTCTCGTCCCGCCTTTCAAAATCTAAATCTAATCTGACCATATCTCACGTGGGGAAAAAAACTGACCATATCTCACGTGTGTTTTTTTTTTTTTTCATCAAAACAGAATGTGATAAAGCAAGAGCGCCAGTGACTCGTCTATACGGAACTGACAAACAAATAGTCCACTAGACAGTAACAGCCATGTTCGAAAAATATTTTGGGTAGGCTTCAGACTAATGGGGAGGAGCTACGTCACAGAGAATCACTTTAAAAAATGTAAAGAAATGCCTATTTTTCTTTTTCAGGCGGACTTTATGTTTGGAATTAGTTTTTTGTGGACTTGGGCAACTAGTAAATATAGATAGAAGTTTATCTGTTAACAATGAATGAAGTAAATACTTCGGAATTCATTACTTTTTAGATTCTAGGCATTTTTGTGTCGATGTTGGTGTGGCTACATTGTGAAAAACCAATGAAAAAATAAACATATGTATACAAGTGGTAGGACAGTGTTCAGAAATGGCTCTCTAAGAGGTAGCCTGACCACTAACTTCTAGGTAAAAAAGTGATTTCCTGAAAAAAAAAAAAAAAGTAATTTTAAAGAAAATCTTTCGAAAAAGAAAACTGAAAAATTATTCAGTAAAAAAGAGAAAAAAAAGACTTACTACAGTGGTGTCTCATGATGGCAGCTAATAGAGATATTTGGTATTTAAATTCTGTAATCATTTGTATTTTAGTTTAGGTGGAAATTTACATTTATAAACCATTTTAAAATAAATATCTTATTCAGAGGACTTAAAAGCGTACGTACATTTCTGGCGAAGAATAGACAGTTTAGAAATTACCATGTATTTTCTAATTTTACTTTTTGCAGTAATAGAAATATCAAATGTAAATGGAATTTAATAAACTGGAAGAATGTAGATTTTGTTTCAATGATAATAAATGAATTACACTTAATTAACTTGAGGAGTATTGACAGTTTTATAGAATGAGCTGAATAGTTCTTTAATTTCAAGCTCGTTTAGAGTTAATAAATTTTATTTTGAGTTGTACACTCGTTGTTTTTATTACCTGCCACGTAGTAGCCATGAGAGGTTTAAACTGGATGGTATTACGTGTTCGGGCGGTACAACTGAGAGCAGGCAGGGCTGCCAACCTCTCTGGTAAACACATCACCCTCTGATTCCTTCCGGGCAATCTGTCTGTCAGTAATCATTCTTCACTGAAATAACTACAATTTTATTTTCTCTTAACTTGGAGAAACGAATTCTATCTACTCGTATGAGTAAAATATATCTTCTTATAAATTTCAACTCATAACGTCTTCTTAGTTAATTGTATTGAAAGAACCCTTCATCTCGAGTATTTTTACTTCCTAGTTTAGTTTAAATTGTTTTCATCTCTTATTTCTTGTCTTACACAAACACCATTAATCTCAAAAATAGATTGTTTTGATGAAAATTCGAAAACGAAATTTCACTAGATCGCAATTCTCTTCTTACAAAGTAAAAGAATGTAAAAATTCAACAACACTATAGTTATTTATTTAACAAGTGTGGAAAGTAGTACTTTTCCTCACGCAAGGCAGGGTTTGCACGCACGAGCGAGCGAAGCGAGGCGAGTGCAAGTGCAAATTGCCGAGTGTGAGGAAAATACTTGACGCTCGAGTTAAATATTATATTTTTTCTGCAACCATTAGATTTATTAACTAAAAAAATTAAAAATTTCATTTTTACAGTCTACAAAAAGTAATTTATTTATTATAAACATTTATTGTTATATTACAATTATTTACATTACTTACGTATTTACATTACTTATTACATTTTCTGCTGTTTCTTTTATTGATGGAGGAGTGTTTTCTAAACAGGAATCATTAGAATCCATTTTAAATTTCTATAAAGTAACACTATAACCTTTTTAACTGTTATAATTAAAAATATCTAATTATTTATTAAAGTATTATTTTTATTTCTATATTCCTTTCAATTTTTATTTTATTTTTTAATTATTTAGTTACGTTAAATAAGCTTAATAAAGTTTTACAGAAAATATTTATGTTAATAAGAAAACTTCTTATATCAAGGAAGCACAATAAAGTTTTTCCACTCAACAGTGAGGAAAGTGACACTAATGGGAATTTTTCCCCACTAGTGTGGGAAGTTGGGCATTACACAGCTGATTTTAATTGAGTAATGAGAACTTCCCTACATGGTTGCAGAAAAAATATATTTTTGGCTGTTATTTTATATTAACAAATCTGATTCTTTTCTAAGTTGCTTTTTAGAGATTCTGAACATGTTAAAACGTGTTTTTTATCTGATAGAGATAAACTTGGCAATTAAAATCATTGGAATCTGCTAAGATACCTCTGGAGCTATTATGAAGAGGTTCTTAACGAGCAATACATATGATTTGAACATGCGCTCTATCGAGAGAATGAGGTAATAAAATGGAATAGTAAAATAATTGCAGTAAAAGTAAATAAAGCAGGAGATCTGGTTGATCCTTCCTTTGTACTGGGTCTCCTGACTCCACGGCCATCTAATTTAATCCATCATAACGACGGAAATTTTATCTCTAGAAAGTGTGGAAATTGAATTTAAATTAATTTTACCCTTGAACTGACATGTTTTTTTTTTTGCCATGAATTCAACCCAATAGGGACAGATTACTGTTTAGTTTGGCAAAATATAACAGGTAAACATGTAAACAAACACCTGCGAATAAGCAAACATCTAAATAACAAACTTGTATGTAGTTTTATTCTCAACTTTTAAAAAAAAACCTTCTCTTAACGCATAGAGTTACAGGAGTTTGGTAATTTATTATTACAAATGTTTTTAATGTCTTGAAAAAAAACAAGAATCAAAACAGCAGGATTCTTGATTTATACTTCACGAGAGGTTGCAGAAAGACGTGTTCGAATCGATTGAACAAAGATCTAGCACATTTAAAGATTTGCTACTAAGTTTCATCTTCTTGAAATTTTTATTCGAGAAAGTAAATTTTTAGAGTACGATATGTTCGTTTTTAAATTTTGCAACATATTTTCATTCTGCTCTTTTTTTATTAATGCTGACGCGAAGGAAAATTTATTCCTAATTTCAATTATTTCCTGTACTACTAAATTCATATTTATTTATTTCTAAAAAGTATTTTAGCGTGAATAGTGTGTAAAGATTTACTTTACTTACTCGCCTTCGATTTGTGTCACATCCACACGAATAACCAAAAACTTCCGCAATATTCAAAAACTATACTTTTCCTGCGATCAAAAATACTGGGTGTTTCAGGGTTAAGTGTCCTTACTGAAAATATGAATTTAGGACCTCAAAACAAGAAAAACATTTTCTATGAAGTTATACCCGTTAACGCTTTGTTTATGAGATATTCACGTCTAAAGATTTTAGAACGAATGATAAATTGATTGTATAACTGCTAAAATCACCTTGTGTCCCTAACTGTACATATTAATATTGACATTTTACGGAATAATACCATCTGGAATTTGCACTCTGGACTTTCTAAATAATAACTCTTTCTCAAGAACATTTATCAGTTTGACGCTTTTACAGAATTTGCATCATTATACATCGCATTTATTCTAACAGTGAATATGCTGATATGGTGTTTGTGTATGGTTTATGCAATGGTAATGCTAATGATACCCGACGTGAATATTCCGTGCGATTTCCGAATAAAAGACTATCTTTAGGTCCACATTTCAACTTCTTAGAGTGACTGGCACATTTCTTTAATGCCACATGCTGATGGAGCTCTAGCCCCTTAATGAAATGAAAGGAGTGCAACAATATTACAATATTTTGATGATAATCCGCTCCCGCCAGTGTACGAAGAGCTGCAGCAGAATTACATATTACGCCAACTACAGTAAGGAGAACTCTCTCTGCAGATGGACGTCACTCATAGCATTTTCAGCGTGAGTTTCAGTGCAATGTTTGGTTAGGGGCAATAGACAATATTTTAATTGGACCGCATTTCTTACCACCTATGTTCAATGCGGACTCATTTCTGCAGTTTCTTACGAATGATTATTACATTTTAATTGAAGATGTTCTGCCAAAACTTGGAAGGAACTCAAGGTTTCAATTAGATGGTTGTCCAGCAAATTACGGCAGAGGTCCACGACAGTAGCTAAATCAGCATTATCCCAATCGATGGATTGGCCGAGCAAGACCGACGGCTTAGCCTGCTTGCTCTCCAGATCTGACACCAATGGAATTTTTTTTTGCTTGGGGTGCCATTAAAGGAAAAGTTTATGAAATGCCGGTCAATGATCTTCATTCTTTAAGAAGAAGAGTAATTGAATCAATAACAGCAATCCAGTGCCGTTCGGCTATTGCTGCTGTGGAAGAAAGATACCGCTTCATTTTCTTTATTATTTATTTATTTACTTTTAATTGTCAATATTTTCTATTAATAAAGTAGTTGGAAGACACCATTAATTTTTTTTATTATAACCTACTTAATAATAGTTCATAAAATGGAAATCTTTAGACGTGAATATCTCATATACAAAGCGCTAAAGGGCATACCTTCATAGGAAATTTTTTTCTTGTTTTGAGGTCCTAAATTCATATTTTCAGTTAGGACACTTAACCCTGAAACACCCTGTGTATATATTTAATTTTGGAAATAGAAAGTATTCTAGTTAACGCTACAAACCGATATTTATAAAATTTAAACAGTTGTTGATCTACATCTAGACAGGTTAACTGAAGTTTATTTGATGTTTTCGTTAAAAAAAAATAACAGTTTTTGTAAGTATTTCTATAGAAATTGAGCCGAAATAAACTATAAGTAGATTTGTGTAAAATATAACACGTTAATCTAATTTAATACAAGACATCACTGCGGGAAGTAAGTTCTTGTCTCAAAGTAGGACTTCCTGCTCTAGTAACTATTTGGTAAAAGCCGGCTCTGCCTCTCTGGCATGACCATAGGAAAACATTATGTCAAACGACTGCAATATCTTTATTTGAAATTGCTGGATATGAAACATTAATGTAATAAATAAGCTGAAGGCAACTTCTTCCCATAAATGTATATCCTACAAGATTTTTTGTATCATGTGATATAATAATTATCGTATCAACAAGTTAGAGAGCTAGACCAAACCTGTCTTTTCCTTGAGGCACTAGGCTTATATTCGGCCCCATCTCACAGAATGTTAGATCCCCATTTTCTAAGATATAAACATTTTTTAATGATTACATTTCACATAGAGCTAAGATCTAAAAGGAATTATTAGTTAAGCTAACGATTAGGGAATTTCGAAACAATATGGAATTCTAATTGCTTGGATGTGAATGGTTAAGAAATGAGATAATTTTAACAGAGTCTACTTCTAATTTCAGAAATCTGCGACATATCTTCGTTATTTCTAAACCTTTTAATGATTGAATTATCTGCTAGTGTAACATTTAATTTATATTTGCAATGCGATAGTAATTATTTCTTAAATGTTTACATTTAAAGACCTTGCAGTTTTGCTGTGTGGTTCCTATAATTAAAAAACAACAGTTATTAACTGTAAAATTCTTATATAACTTTAACCTTATACATTACAAGAAAATATGAACGTGGTAATAGTAACTAACCAGCACACCAATCGAAACTCTACAAAAAAGGAGATGTTAAATAGACAGTACTGGAAGGACTTCCTGGCGCGCTACCCTATCAGGTCTTCTTCTTGCACTGTGCCCACCTCGTCGAAGTAGTCATTCTTAAGGATTGGACAGTGCTGTACGACGAGGACGTGTATTTCAATTCCAGATGCTTTGTCTGTTGCATGTGTGGTGTTTCTTTCGAGCTTGGCCTAGGTAGCGATGGTGATGACTCGTGTATTTGGTTTTTCTTTTCCTCATTTTTTGATCTTCTCTTATTGTCTAGTGAGACGTAAAGTTCTTTGAGAGGAGATCCTATTTTTAAAAAAGGAAGTGTGTAGGTGTGTATCTCAAATATTTAAGATTGATATTTGTGATTAGTAAGCAGATGGTTAATGAACTCGCTTCACATTTTTCTTGTAGCTGTTGCAAGTTGGGAAGTCTCCATCAAAAGACAGGCAGTAGTAGCGCGGTTTTTCCTTACATTTTTGGTTTCTTATTTTTTTTTAATCGGAGTTTTTTTTTATTTGATATTCCACGATTTCTAAAAATTAGAGTTTCCTGCATTCGACTGTATGTACGATATGTCTGCAATATGTCTGTCAAACTGTCTTTGAAGTGCGAGGCAGCACAAAAACGGAAATTAGTTCAAATTTGAGAGCTGATGGTAATGCTACTAACGGAAACAATCACTAGAAAATATTGTGTATTGTTTACTTAAATAACTTTTATTTTTAAAACATTTTCTTCATTTGATCTGTTAAGGGTACTTTTGACAGAGGGGATGGTTATATTGAAGTGAACGAAGTTTCAAGATTATTTAAGTACGTAAAGAGCGTTAATATATACCAGATTTTTTTGTTTTAATTAGTATTTATTTGCCCGAAAACTCTGTTTTGAAAAAAAGGATAATCTCTAAATAATATTTCGTGAAAAGTCTCGGAAAAATGTTTTCCTCACTTTCCTTAATAATTTGACTCTGATAGCAATGATTATCAGTAAAAAATGAACGCTATAAATTCAACGTCATTTTTTTAAACTAAGCAATTTTTCTGCAGTTACTGCCAGCATGACAAAGCTGTAAACACAATTATTTGTAGGGCGTAGACCGCTTCGCGCACGCTCTCATTAAGACTAGGGCGTACAGTTAGCAGTAAACAGTATTTTAGACCATTTAAGGGAAATTTAAGGGAAATAGGCACATCAGAGTAATAATAATAATAATAATAATAGTGCATTTATTAAGATAAAGTATACATTATACAGAAAGATAAACATGAATCAGTAGCACTTATCAGCATGGATAGAATCCGTCTGCCGAGTTGCTAATCTGTGTATAATTACAAACAACTTTTTATTTTCATAATTAATAAAAAATTAACAAAGGATAAAAAAACAAATTTATACCTTTAGGAGGTGAACACGGAAGTTAATTAAATAAACTCTTCCAGCAACAATGTCCTATAATGTAGGGCATCTTTTAGATATTTACAGAGTAAAGTCCAGTCCTTGCCATCGAGATATTTGCAAATTTCCTTCTACTGAGAGCACATTTTTGGCACATTAGAGTATAAATTACTATATGTAATAACTAATAAGATTGCAGTTGTCTGAGATTGTAAGGGCAGAACTCGGCTATGTAAAAGTGGATTTTTTTTGCACTAAAATCCCTTTAAATCTACCTTAAATAATCTCTTTAGAGAATTTGGTCAACATTAAAGTCTCCCCAATCTCTTTCTCAATTTTACAAATTTATAGTTTTCATTTCAATAAAATTCTTTTTTTAAAAAAAATCAAAGCAATAATTGGATAGTCGTAATAATTTTACTTTAAGTATGCTCCACTTAAATACAAAAATAAACTTATATTTCCCACACATTGATTGTAGTTAATATTATAAACATATGTTTAGAATGAAATTGTTAGTTGTAATGGATAATTGGTATGATGTAAGGAAATACACATAAATATATATTATGTATAGGAGAGTCAGTCAAGGACTCACACTGACATTATGTCCTGAACTCGACAGTGAAAAGAATTTATTATCTGAACGTCATACAACTGTGAGAATTTCAGCTTTCATTTAAGTATGACAATATTATTGTCAGTGATTGATGGCACAGCCTCTACAATCAGTTATGTACATTACTACTGCTAGACTTCTCTATGCTGGTCCTAACCAAAAAATATTTTTTGTAAATAGAATTGCTATTATTTTGATTTATAATTTAAGTTTTCTATTTGAAAAATCATTTTGAATTACAAAGATGTTCTGATGGTCCTCGGCTACTTCCGTAAGTTCTCAGAAAGGCTTTTGCGTGCATCGAATTTTATCTCACTAAGATTTATTTTGGACTGGAAACCTTTATTAAATGCTCCGTTAACTTTCATTCGATAAATTTTTTGATAAATTGTTACGATAAATAACAGGAAATTAAATGGTCAATATGAATTAGGATATTGAACGTCAGTTCACCATTAGATCAAAAAAAGAAGCAGCTAATTTAAAATTGTCACACAGCTAATGAAGAATAGCTGATAAATCCTATCAAAAGTGAAAGTTATGGGTACAATAACAGATAACTAGATGAGTAAGAGAACGATAATGCATATATACAAACACAAGACAAGAAAGGTCAATGTGTAGCTGCACTTCAACAGTTTGAAAACATAACATAATTCATAAATCCGCAGATAACGGATTGCTGATCCTTGCTGATAATTAAACGCAATCTCCTTGAATCTGCACTCACTTCCGTTCGGGCAGTTCCACTCATCATTTTCAAAAAGAGGTTTCCTCCCCTCATTTCCTTTTGTTTTCTAGCCAGAAAGCGAAAAATGCTAATTAAGTTGGTCCGCTAAATTAAAATTTTACAGAGCGTTCTTCTTCCACACTGAGGCATCTCCCGAAATATTTTCATAACCTGTATTCTATGACCACAGTTAAGTCCACTATTCGTTACAGTTCATAAAGAGGATGTAAAATTAAAAGTTTGGTTCAACCTGGCTACAGGCTGGCTGATCTGGTAAAATTAAACACGCATGCTGCTGCCTATATCTGATATTTAAAAGCTCCTATATCCAAATTTCAGGCACGTAGATTAATAATTGAACTTAAATTTTATTATTTATGAATAAATATTATGAAAGTAAAGAATTTTTTTATCCATTTGGTATAATTTGGCGAAGCTTTGGAAGACTTTATATGGTTCACTTATTATCTAATGTCTGATGTGTGACTCATCTCGTTGCTATGGAAGAAGATAAATCATCAGTGTTTGTAAATGTCATTTAGTAGCAATGTTTGTAGTCTATTAGCTCCCATCTAAGTAATTTATTATTTGGAATAGATTATTGAAGAATGAGGTTGCATTATTCTGAATGAATAAGAAAAAAACAATATCTACGACACAAAGTCAAACTTTAAAATATTGTTTTCAGCAACAACTCTGTCTCTAACTGCAAATGGTGTTGCAGTTTTCATTTACAAATTTACTGAAATGTTTATGTAAAAATATATTCACGTCAAGTGATGAAGATAGAAAAAGCGTTAGTTTCGTTTCCAATCGAAATGGTAATTTTTAAATTCTCTTCCTGTACTAGATAAAAGTATTTATGAGCATTAAATGTAATACCAAAACTCCAAATTTGGTGCAAATTGTGTGTCCCGGAAATGATGTTTCCCCCAATAAAAGTTTGAAATTTTAGCGATTTTTTCCTGAAAAATAGTTTTTCCTTTTTAAGTAAGCGCCTATAAGATTGAAGTGAACTTCCTTTTAAGAGCAAATTGTACTTTTCAAGAAGATTTAAGTTCTTAGAGAAAGAAAAAGCTATATTTGTTCGCACCAGAATATGTTCACTTTCTCTTACTAGATTGCATTGTAGAAAAGTTGAGGTTTCGAGTTTTCACAGCAGATACCTCTTTTGGGGTCCTCTTATTAAAAAAAAGTGGAATTTAGAAAATGATCTTTGTTTGGTGTGTATCAAGAACAAGTATCTTGATAGAATGACCTTTGACTGTTGAGAAACTCTATATCTGTGTGTATGGTATACAGAGAGTGCATGACTGTCTGTCCAATCAGGTTCGACGGACAAGGCAATTTACCAAGGGTTATGACGTGGAAATATCTGTTGGATATCGATTTGGATATTTGGATAGAAAAAAAATGTTGAGCCATGAGAATACATAATGGACCAGTTGCTTTTACTGAGTTTGATTTCTATCAAGAAATATGTAAATATGGTGTGAATTCACAGGACTTTATAGTATTCTAAAGGTTCTAACTCTCCAATTTACCTCGAACTCTGAACGTTAGAGGCACATTTAATTCTTTATCACTTTAGAAGAAATCCTCTCACTCCTCTCATAGAAGTAAGTTTGCTTCCAGTGGAAATTGAAGATTTATATGTTTTGTACTTAGTATACAAAGTTGAAGTAAAATTGTGGACGCCGTATGCGAGAACTATTTAAATTGCGGAAAATTCTATTGGGAAAGATCGGCCTGCCGATTTGCATCAAATTTAGAAATTCAGACTGACATTTGATTTTCATTAATTTAAGGATTCAAATTGGCGAGGAATCGGTCCAAACAACAACTCGTCTTTTTTATCAACGTCTCGACAAATATATTGCCTTCTTCAGGGCGTGGCTATGCGGGAAAACGTTTTCTGCAACACAACCAACCCGCATAGCCACGTTCTGAAGAAGGCAATAGTTATTTGTCGAAGCGTTGGCAAAAAGACGAGTTGTTGTTTTTATTTGGACCGATTCCTCGCCAATTTTGAATCCTTAATTTAATATTTTAGTTACTAATCCAATTTATATATTCATATTCTCCTTAATACGTAGTATACAGGTGGCTAGCCTGTGTAATTAATTGTAATAGCATTTTAGAAGAAAAACCTAACTCCTAAGGGAGCCATTTTAATAGAATTTTCCTGAATGTTTCAAATAAATTTTCAAGAAAATTGCAGGAGCCGTTTTTGAGAAAATCTTGGAAAACTGAAAAATCTATTCATTGAGGTGGTGCGGTTGGCCATTTGTGTCTAAAGGCTCTGGCTACCTCTGTTGACATCTAAATCTCATTGTAACTTTCTGAGATTTTGGTTGTTGTTTTCAATTATGGTGGACAATCATACACAGACCAATTTCTGAAAACTACTTTTTCAGACTCAAGGGACCCAAAAAATTGATATTTTCCGTGAAAATCAAAATCTAAACTCTTTTCGAAAACAATACCTTCTCTTAAAAGGAGGTTATAAAAACCTGAATACGAGGTGTGTTCAAAAAGTAACGGGAATTTTCGTTTTTTGAAAAAAATATTTATTTATTCATCTACATTAATATTGTCGCCTTCAAAGTAGTCCCCTTCGCATACAATACACTTGTGCCAGCGCTTTTTCCAATCCTCGAAACACTTCTGAAACTCGATCTTTGTGATAGCTTTCAGCTCTTTCAGCGATTCGCTTTTAATGTCATCTATGCTTGTAAAACGACGGCCTTTTAATGTTCTCTTTATGTTTGGAAATAGAAAAAAGTCACATGGAGCCATGTCTGGCGAATATGGAGGCTGGGGCATCGTTAAAGTTTTGTTTTTGGCCAAAAATTCACGAACAAGCAATGAAGTGTGAGCAGGTGCATTATCGTGGTGCAAAATCCATGAATTGTTTTGCCACAAATCCGGGCGTTTTTTTCGGATTGCTTCACGCAAACGGCGTTGAACTTGTAGGTAGTACTCCTTATTGATTGTTTGACCTTGTGGCAAGAATTCATGATGCACTATGCCATTAAAATCGAAGAACACAGTGAGCATAACCTTCACATTCGACCGCACTTGTCGAGCCTTTTTCGGTCTTGGCGATCCAGAATGCCTCCACTGGGACGATTGAGCCTTAGTTTCGACATCATATCCGTAAACCCATGTTTCGTCACCTGTTATAACACGTTTCAGTAGATCCGCATCGTTGTCGACTTCATTGAGTGACTCTTGAGCAACTTCCATTCTCCGCTGTTTTTGTTCGAAATTCAACAATTTTGGAACAAATTTTGCTGCCACACGTTTCATACCCAAAACATCCGAAAAAATTTCATGGCATGAGCCAATTGATATGGCAACATCATCAGCGACTTCTCTGTTTGTGATTCGGCGATCGTTCATAACCATTTCTTTCACTTTTTTCACGTTTTCATCGGTTGTTGATGTGCTTGGACGTCCAGGTCGTTCGTCATCTTCAACGTTTTCGCGGCCATCTTGGACACGCTTATACCACTCGTAAATCCTTGTTTTACTCATAGCAGACTCACCATATGCCTTTATTAACATTTCACACACTTTATTTCATTTTTTACGCAAAATTTAATACAAATTCTTTGATCCATTTTTTTTAACAAACAAAAATCGCCAAGCTCGAAAAACACGTCTAACCTTAACGGCTGCCACTTAAGAAGTAAACAATGAATATTACTGAAAATTTTATCGTACTTCAGGGGCATGTGTACCAACATAATAAAAAAAAAAATTTACAATCAGACTCTCCAAACCCGCGAAATTTAAAAATTCCCGTTACTTTTTGAACACACCTCGTATATCCTTGACGGCACAGGATGGAGGAAGGATCTATTTATTAAAACTCTTAGATGGATTTTGTTTCTGAAGTCTGGATTTCTGGTTAAAGGTTGGCCAATGGTTTTTTGATTGATATTGTGGATTTGGTTCTTTCTGAAATAAAAATTAAATTACGAGCTTTACGAATGAACGAAGCTTGAAGTATTGTACGAAAGGAAGCTTTGTCCTCTACTCCAGTTGTGATTACTTCTTGATAGCACTGAGGATCCGATGGCTGTCTTTACTTTCTTGCTATATGTATTTGTAAGTGCGAGATTTGGTCAGGTAGAAATTCAGTTCTTACAGAATTATTATTTTATTAATTAAAAACTAAAATTTAACCAATACTTTAATACTCGTTATTCTTCACTCACTAAAAAAAATTAATCCCAAAGAACAACTCGAAATTTCTCTTTAAGGGTGACTGTTAGGACGTCATTTCCAAAAAATAGTTTCGTTTGATCAAGCGTTCAAGAATTTGGAAAACTTTATTTAGATATTTTTGGCTAAATTAAATTTTTACGAGGAGTTTTCCTCCACAGTGAGCCATCTTCCATCATCTTCTCATGACCCTGGGGCAGATACATCTGATATATTCAGAAGAAAATTCTTTAGGAGAAGTTTTATTAATATAAAATTGAAACCTATAACCTCGCTAAACAACTATCTACTAAGAGCAACTATCTCTAAAATTAAAATAAAAGATATTGCTTTAGAGTAAAAGTAAAACATTAAGTATCGTTTACGCGGAGGCGATTAGCAAACACTTTACTTTAAAGTTCTCATATTAAACATTAAATAAAATTTAAGGGCTAAACCGGGAATCGAACCCAATACCTCAATACATGCAGAACTCGCCGCTAACCGCACGGCTACCGTGGCACCTAGGTATTGCTTTATTTCATGAGAGTATTTCGGAGGAACAAGGATGAAATGTTGCAACAGATTTGCAACAGTGAGTACCAATTGCTCGTTGCTTCAAACAAGATCCCTTTGGCTTTGTTAGTATATCACGGTTCGCCTAGAACGATTTTAATTGAAAAGTTCACCAACATGAGAAATTTTTCTTTCTCCTTATTATTTGGGTCAAAACTAACCAAAATCCACTGAAAACCAAATCGGCTTACGTTGCGGATTTTTTTTTTTTTTTTAATTTTTCAGGTCAAAAAACGGCTTTTTTTTGCATTTTTAAGCCTAATAAATGGAAAAACAATACAGTTTTTTTGCAAAACCAATGCATGCATTTTGAAGCTAAGGGAATTTCCGACAGATTGATGTATTTTATAAATGATAAAAATGAAATTTCGACATTCAAAATCAATAAAAAAGACAATTTTTGAGCAAAATAAGTCATAAACAAGGTTTCTCGCATTTCAAAGCTTACTTAGCAAATAAATCATCGTTAAAGGGAAAGTCCCATCGTGGAAGGGAATGGGACTTTTCAAAATGAGAAAAATTCCTGCAAAATACAATATTTATACACTGGGAAAAGGGAAATTTTCCAAGTCAAATTCATTTAATGAAACTTTTTGGATCACTAAGCCCTGCAAGGCGATAAAAAATTATTTGGGCTCTTTTAATTCAAAAAGTTTCATTAAATGAATTTGAATTGGAAAAATTCCCTTTTTTCCAGTGTATAAATATTGTATTTTGCAGGAATTTTTCTCATTTTTGAAAAGTCCCATTCCCTTCCACAAAAAAACGATGATTTATTTGTTAAGTAAGCTTTGAAATGCGAGAAACACCTTGTTTTTGCCTTATTTTGCTCAAAAATGTCTTTTTTATTGATTTTGAATGTCGAAATTTCATTTTTATCATTTATAAAATACATCAATCTGTCGGAAATTCCCTCAGCTTCAAAATGCATGCATTGGTTTTGCAAAAAAACTGTATTGTTTTTCCATTTATTAGGCTTAACAATGCAAAAAAAAAAGCCGTTTTTTGACCTGAAAAATTAAAAAAAAAAATCCGCAACGTAAACCGATTTGGTTTTCAGTGGATTTTGATTAGTTTTGACCCAAATAATAAGGAGAAAGAAAAATTTCTCATGTTGGTGAACTTTTCAATTAAAATCGTTCTAGGCGAACCGTGATATACGTTTGATGATGCTAGTGAAAATATGTTCAGATTCTTGATAGTTTCAGAGGCAATTTAATAAGTGCAAACCACATATTACAATAAATTATTCACATTACTGTACTTAACATTGTGGAAAATATAATTAGGTTCGTTTGTAAAGCAATAAGATAAGCTGAAATTGCAATACTGTTATTTACTTGACAATATTTATATATCAAAAGCATTTAAATTAAAGACAATTTATATTTCTTGGTTAACATATTATGGACAAATCTAGAGATTGAAATAAGAATGGTGACGTAGAAGTGGGGGGGGTCTAGTTGATTGGATCAGAAATACACACGTAGGCGGTAAAATACACTTACTACAAATACCTGGACACATATATTCACTACAAGAATTTATATTTGTGGCCCAATTTACATATTTTATTTGTATTACATAATCTCCTGTCCCCCTCTCTTGTGAGAGAGCTATATTAAGGCATATTCTACTTGTCCCGTAAATACTGAACTGCATACAATTAAAATAAGTTATTTACATTATTATATTGATAATAGAAATACATAAATGCATTTTCAAAACAAAATACTATTGCTGTAATTACAGAACTAGTATTTACAAATTTCTCTTTATGTATTTTAGAAATACATTAAGAGACACAGCTGTTTATGTAAATATTGTTACTGAAGTTATATTTAGAAACTCTGGCGCCTCGATATTAATTACCATTAAATATTTAATTGTTCGCAAGGTTTATGGACATTTTTTTTGCCTTTCAATATGTTTTTACTTTACCATTAAATTTATACGTTGCAAGTCCACAAAAATCTTGCAAAGAATTTTAACAAAATAGTCTTTAGTAATGTGATTTTTAGTCGTTCTTATCAGTTTTCATTTTAATTTAGAACTAATTTTGTTCTCCATCTGTTAGTGCGAACGACAAAGAGAAGATTCTTTCAATTTAATGTTTGGGAATCTCTTTCCAAATCATCACTATCCAACAAACTTCACAGTGCTTGTTTGATTGGTTGATACTTAATTCTACCCTGGAGGTTCGTAAAAACGTATTTTTTCTGCAACCATGTAGGGAAGTTCTCATTACTCAATTAAAATCAGCTGTGTAATGCCCAACTTCCCACACTAGTGGGGAAAAATTCCCATTAGTGTCACTTTCCTCACTAGTGAGTGGAAAAACTTTATTGTGCTTCCTTGATATAAGAAGTTTTCTTATTAAATATTTTCTATAAAACTTTAATAAGCTTATTTAACGTAACTAAATAATTGAAAAACGAATATTAAAAAATAAAATAAAAATTGAAAGGAATATAGAAATAAAAACAATACTTTAATAAATAATTAGATATTTTTAATTATAACAGTTAAAAAGGTTATAGTGTTACCTTATAGAAATTTAAAATGGATTCTAGTGATTCCTGTTTAGAAAACACTCCTCCATCAATAAAAGAAACAGCAGAAAATGTAATAAGTAATGTAAATACGTAAGTAATGTAAATAATTGTAATATAACAATAAATGTTTATAATAAATAAATTACTTTTTGTAGACTGTAAAAATGAAATTTTTAATTTTTTTAGTTAATAAATCTAATGGTTGCAGAAAAAATATAATATTTAACTCGAGTGTAAAGTATTTTCCTCACACTCGGCAATTTGCACTTGCACGAGCGAGCGAAGCGAGGCGAGTGCGTGCAAACCCTGCCTCGCGTGAGGAAAAGTACTACTTTCCACACTTGTTAAATAAATAACTATTACTCCTAATAGAGTACTATTGAAAGAAGCTTTAAACTGAATAATGGTTTATTTTTAAAAACATTCATAAGCTTCCTAACCTTTTAAGATAAACCAGTTGATTAGGGTGCTAAATGAAAAGACCCAAGCTTGTTGTTGTTGCAGACTAGTACCACATTCGAGCACCCTCTTGGAAGAGTTCTCAGAAAATTGTTACTTAAACTTATCAAACAAATTTTTGTGGAGTTTGATATCAGATCATGAAATTGGCTTCTTTAGTCGATCACAGCACTATTCAACAATGGCGCCAGGTTTGGCACTGAAGAGTACGCAGTACGGGAGGACCTATTTAGGTGTATCCTTAGGTCATCGATCGTGTTCCGCATCTTGGAGTTTTTTTTTTTGCAATGACAATAAGTTCTTTCTTCAGCGCACTTGAATAAGTCTGGCTCAGCAATCTCTTCTTTCTCCACAGTGGAGGCGGAAGTGCTGCAGGGGAGTATACTTGGCCCCGTTCTCTACACAGTATACACATCAGACATACATCCACAACTACTCTGAACGTAAGCAGAACACAGCCTTGGTAGCTACAAGTACATACTCTTCATCAGCTTCACAAAAGTTAATTCAAATGAAAGAATGTTGAGCGAAAAAATGACGAATTATCAATCCGGCATGCCACGTTTCCTCATCGACAGGGCTCCTGTTCTGTCTTCTTCAGTTCCTCTTGTTTTGCACAGACCTGGTGCGCTACTTTGGGCTTTTCATAGACAAACGACTCACTTGGAAAAATCCTCTTACAAGATAAGCAATGACAAAGTTCTTTACAGAAATTTCTCGGACGATGCTCAAAATTGCTCTAAGAACATAAACATTACATTCCTACCGACTAGAACTGTGGGGTTCGCCGAACCTACAAACATACGGTCGGTACAGATATACAAATCAAAACTACCACAGACCACAACCACAGATAGTTAAATAACCTTACTCTTCACAACGTCCTCAATATCCCATTTATACGACTCGTTAAGACTAAATACACTAAGAGATCCATTCTGTTCTTGCTGCTTGCTCTAATCTTTCTGTTAGTCCTTCGCCTTTACTGCTAATCCTGACAATCCACCACGCCCACTGTATTGCTAGTAACCTCGAGACTTTCTTGGAAATCATTCTGCAGAGTGCTACGGCTGGATAGATAGTTTCCCTCATCATGCATCATTCGCAGCCTTTCACATATCGACTGATTAGTATGCTTTTGTACTGATTGTAAAATACTAAATAAATTTAAAAAAAAAAGTCTTTAGTACGTCGTTAAAGCAAGTAAATGTAAGCTCTAATTGATAGTTTTTTATATCGATCATCGTTTAGACATGGATTCATCATGTTGAATTCGAATTATTTACGCCATACAGATTCTAACTTCTGATGATACCAATAAAATCAGCATTGTACATCTAACCATATTTTTTTACCATAATATAGAAGTATGATTGAAACAATAAGAAACTAAACAAAATGAGATTAATAAATGAGCAAGGCACCTCAATAGCACTCGATTGATTAAAGTAAATAGTTTGTAGTTATTAGTACAGCCATCTTGTAAACCCACTTCAAAAATGAATGACAGTCTTAAGGTGTGGCTTGCGCTATATTGGAATCAAAGTAAATTGAAAATACGCTTTGCAATACATATGTTTATGGTGCAATTGCTTTTTGAATATATTTGGAAGGCAGACTATGAGTTACGAACGGTGGCACCAAAACAGGAAATGCATATATAACTTCAGTTGCCGGCCAAGGAGGTGTAGGAGAATGGTTGGCGGTTGGAAGGTCATTGGTGTCGGCAGAACTAGTTCCTCCACAGCTGTATTATCCCATCCTCTGCTCTCACCTTAAATAAGAACTATTATTTAGTTCTTTGCATTAATATTTATTTATTATTATTAACCTTGTTTTGTATTTCTAAAAACATTTTTTTTTTTGGAAGTATACATTTGAAGTTGTAAGTTGTGTACGTAACGAATTCACTCATCTTGGCTTGCCTAATTTTAATAACAATGAGTGATATTTATACCTTTTACATCATCAAATTTCACAAACGATTGTTAGTGTTTTTTATCTCTAAATCTCAAGGAAATGATAAAAGTTCTGTTTGGAGATCTTTAGACAATAAATAGTTAGATGGCCAAAAAGTCCCAATCCTAAATTTGCTCCACCTAATAACTGACTTTAAAAAAACAAAAAACGCACCTTTGGTACTCAGTCCAGTCTCTAGATGGGGTTATTTCAATGCAACAATGTTCATCTCCTGACATATTCGTATAATGCGCCTAGGAAATTATGTATAATTCTAGCATTATTTAGGATTTGTTTAGAAACAGGATACAGTTTAAAAATAAAAAAAATCTCTACAAAAAGTCTCTGGTCTTCTGCAAATGGAAGAAAAAATGTTCATAAGTTACAGATAGATATCTTGGAAATAGTCTTTTAATACCAACCACAATACGAGCTATTTCGCTACCATGTTTCTCAATTTGCCATCAGTTATATTAGAGAATTTCAATTTTGTCTCTAAACTCTTATCAATTCCAGATTTTTATACAATTGTTTCAGTACAGTTAGAATACTGTTTAAAAACAATAGTTAGGCTTAAAAGCAAAAAATAGAAATGTTTCGAAACAGTTTTTACAACTAAATGAGGATGTATCACAAGCTATTTACATGCCTTTATCTCATGCTGCCCAGATTTGAATCTGGGACTTTTGGCTTCTATCCAGCTAAACTTATTCAAAACTTCCTTTATAGCAACCATTTTATACTATTCTCTTGTTCTGGTTAACAGTTTCCTTTGCCTAGGTAAAATTATCATCGCGTGAAGTTCAAACGCTATCACTTTTAACCGTTTATCTTTTATTGATCATTAAGCCACATAACGTGAAAATGCTATGAATCGAAAACATGAAGTCTTGAGTAATATAACCATAAAACTTCGCTAGCTGTGTTTTGCAGTAAACTGTTTACAGGTTGCCAATATGACCCTTTCAGCGTATAGAAAAGTTTCTGGACGTTCAAGCCCTAGCCGTGGTAATCGATTTCTTGCAATCTCAGTAATGAACTTTAATCAATTATGAACACTAGTTACACCTTCTCTTTAGAGGATACAGCGCTCTGCAAGAACCATAGGCTGAGTGTCTGCAGCGTTCCCTTCTACACTTGATGGTCACAAAGTAGCTTCAATTCATTACAAGTAAGGAATAGATTAGCCCAGTGGTCAGTGTGTTTGGTTCCAGCACGGGAAAGTCCCATCTAAAGACTCTCGGTGAACAGTACATTCTATAACGAGAGATCACCGCCGGGAAACTGGTAATAATAGTTGATTGTTGTTTTTAAAAACAGCCACAGAAAGCTCCTGGCTTTCATTGTTAGTATGCCTGGCTACCTGGCCGTTTGCGTGCACCAATGCCATCTATTGTTCCATTTTGTTGTGCTCGGATGCTTACAACAATGAAACCACTTTAAGAATCTGTGACCACAGCGAATAGAACGATTATGTTACCCGTGACGTCAATTTTTACTTTGAATAAATTATATTTTATAAACATCTAGATGGGCTTTATTAGCATTTATTTCTTAGGATAAGCGATTTATAACTATTAAAAAATGATTTTTAATGAATAATGTAAATAATTTTCAAAAAAAAATTGTTTTTATAACAATATTTAATTCTAATTTGTAGCACAGAATTTCTGGTAAATCTGTATAAACATAAATATACATACGGGGCGTTAAATCAGTTAGAGTAACCTGTGTAAAGTGAGATTTGTGTAGTTAGATGAATGGAAGACAAAGTGCTGTTGGACTGGTTATGTGTATCCGACTTCACATAATTCTTGGCGATAAAAATCTATTCTGCAAACCTCTTTTCTCTCTTCATATCATTTAAAGTTATGTTAATAGAATTTTTAATATATTTATGAGTATTAAATGACAAGAAAAGTCACGCGCTAGAACACTCCAAAGTTCACGATATAATAATTCTATTTCTGACCGACTGAGGGCAGCGGCTCTTCTCATCGCCTGACATCTTTGCCTTGTTCTACATAGCAAACAACTTGTAAAACATACCAGTCCAACCCAGGGGTGCCATGGAACACCAGCTAAATCCTCGCATCTTTTATTGCATCCAATCGCTACTGCCTTCCTCAGTCTTAAGTCAACTGTCAATTAAGATTCTTTTGTGGCAGAATGCAATTCAAACATTCATTATTATCTTATCGAATGTATGATTTCAGAATGTGTCCAAAACAATAATTATTTACTAGTAAACCACGTTCTGAGCGTATTCAATGAGTGTGTAAGGTGCAATGATTGGTTATGTGTATTAGTTTAGATTAGAAGGAAATACGATGCACTGATTATCTAGATAGAATGTAGAATCAGGGCATCAGTATAACAGCTCTCTATTTAGAACTACTCTTTTAGCATTAAAATAAAATATAGCGCATCCATGACAACTAGTAGCAGCGAGAATCTCAGTTTTCAGCTGGTTATATATGTATCTAAGAACAGCGGGTATATTTACTTTTAACAATGTAATATCACGCTTCTCTTTAGCAGACTAATTCTACAAAGACCTGTTTGGAACGATCCCAGTTATTATGCAACTATAATTTTTTTAGTTTCTTTCAGTTTAGAATAGTTTTTTTGTTTGATTTTGTTTGGTAAGTCCACTTTTTTGTTTTTATTTGGCTTTCTCTAAGCACCGATGCACTTGCAGTTTGTGAGAATAAGTAGTTCATGAAATTTAATACCCAAGAGGGGAATTTAAAAACAAAGAAAACTGTACAAATTGGAAACTGAAATTTTTACTACCAATATACCTCTCGGAGAGTAACTGAGTTGTTGCTAACATTTATTTAAATAATATTAATTTGTTTTGTTTAAATTTTAAATCTGATTCTCCATGTAGTCATAGGCACCCGGGTGAATATCTAGTACGACCTGATCTCCAGGATTATCCTATTTTTTTTTTTTAAAGAATTTTTCGTCAACCTTGATGTTTCCTCAGACCAATTTCCCTACATTAAAGCAAACACTTTACACATATACCAATAACGTAGTGCACTGCAGGAATTACATTTACCTGTGTTGGTCCAGGCAAGAATATAACCCCTTGAGAGTGGCCAACCGTATGTCTGCGAGTTGTAGAAGGCGACTAAAAGACCTGCTTGGACTTTCCCAACCAAGCACCTCCATATCCAAAGTCCTCATCCCGATCTTTCCTTATTCATTTCTCCAACTTTATTTATCCTTCCAATCCCTATTTGTATGGATTGAGGAGGTTCATAAGCCGTGGTGAAGGCGACCTCTCTAAGGGACGGGCACTCTTGACAGAAAAGCTCCTGGTCCTCCAAGTTGGGGGTTTTCGCTATGGGCCAGCTTCCCATTCGAAGAAAAAAAAAACATACCTGCTAAAAGACCAAAAGAAAGAAATATCCGGAAAAGAAAGGAAGAAAGACCCGGATAAATATCTAGTGGTACGACGTGATGCTCCAGGATTATCCTTTGCACCCGGATAAATATCTAGTGGTACGACGTGATGCTCCAGGATTATCTTTTGCACCCGGATAAATATCTAGTGGTACGACCTAATGCTCCAGGATTATTCTTTGCACCCGGATAAATATCTAGTGGTACGACGTGATGCTCCAGGATTATCCTTTGCACCCGGATAAATATCTAGTGGTACGACGTGATGCTCCAGGATTATCCTTTGCACTCGGATAAATATCTAGTGGTACGACCTAATGCTCCAGGATTATTCTTTGCACCCGGATAAATATCTAGTGATACAAAGTGATGCTCCAGGATTATCCTTTGCACCCGGATAAATATCTAGTGATACAAAGTGATGCTCCAGGATTATCCTATACACCCGGATAAATAAGCAGTGGGGTAGTAATTGATCCTCCAATATATTATTATCCACCATCCTGAGAGGATGGATAATAATATAATATCCAGTCCACACATTGACCCTGACCTAGCCTCCTCGCCTCATTATTAGACTTCACCATTATTTGTGATTCATTGTGAACTATTAAATCATTGATGGTTTCTTAATATATATAAAAACTCGTTTTATTTCTACGCAAGTTTTATTCTCTTAGAATTTTGGTTGTTGTGCTCAAATATTGTTCAAAATTTGTAATAATCGTTTCTCTTATAACTAAATTGGAATTCTTAACTTTTTCCATAATGAATTCAGAAGTAAATAGCCTTAGAAGTGGCGACGGGTGTGATTAGACCAGGCTAGAGTTCCTGCGTGCCACGAAGGGTACCATTCGGTCACATTACCTCTAGTAAACATCGTATTGGCGACCTTATGAACAACTGTTTTTTCTGCACATCTCTAAAAGGTCAAATTTCAAAGTGCCAGGCTTTGTTCAACAGTACTGTAATTTTTATACGTATTGTTCGTTATTAAAAGGGTCAATTTTGTAGGCCACAATATTCTAGGATATGTTTTATTCAATATTCAGCAGTAGATTTAATTTTTTCTTTGTTTTCATCCGAACAGCTGTACACTAATGCGTTCCTGATATCGCTGATTGGTTTTAATTTTATTCTATTGACCTTTAAAGTTTCTTACTTATTATTTTATAAATGTAAAATAAATAATTTCTCTAGGCCAATCGTAATAGCTGATTGTTTGTTCCACATCATGAGTTCTTAGTGTTAACTGCTTCAAGTTAATTTTATAAGGAACAGGTTTGCATAATATTTCAAATTCTATTGTTAATAATGATCGTTACCTTGAGAGCTGAATAAATGTGGAACAAACAAACTTCCTCAGAGGCTAGCTACTGTAAGGGCTAGTAGTTCTAGATTGCGGGAATTGCTTACAGCAACGGTCATCTCGAAGATGCTGTTCTTCTTCCATTTGGAAGCTATCTACGTTTAGGGCCAAACGAATTAGATTAGAGAAAGAACACCATTTCTTGTTAATCTGGTGCAAACGCTATTCGTATAGTTTAGCTCTTGGGAATCGTCGTTTACACTAAAAGAATATTTTTCTATCCAGATGCTAGTTTTTAAAACAGAACCCCATTTATTCTTACTGTTAGAGTGACCGTTAGATGGAGGTTCTTTTATATAGAAAGTGTATAGGAGTAAAACGGTGAATTCCAAAAACTGTCCGTAAATAGAGGTTCTACTTTTACTGCGACCTATTTGGTTATACGGCTTCGAAGTATGGGGTATCGACTAAGCGTTTCAACTCACTAAGCCTCCAGGAGGCATTACAGTCAAAAATACTTCGAAAACCTCTTAACGCTCCGTTCTACATATGTATCTAACCTCACTATCCATAATGACCTCAAAATTCCTTTCATTACAGATCTTGCTAACACTCGTTTCTTCAAATTTCATTCCTCTACAGCAGCTCATCCTAACACCTAAGATAGAACACCTATCTTCCTCCACATTACCAGGTAATCCTCTAAGAAGATTGAAGAGAAGATGGCCTCGTGATCTTCTCTTATCGTGAGAGCAAAGCACGTTACTGGAGTGACACCACTGGGTGCCTTCTCCGCTCATGATTTTCTTCTATTTCTTTTTTCTTTTACCATATTTGCTTGTTGCAACAACTGTTGCAGTGGTAAATTACAATAAAAGATTTTTAAAAAAAATAGAGGTGGTCGCTAGTGAGAGTGTCCTTTTGGGAGGCTCGTCTGTACTTTATTCTAATTGAAAATTTGAATTAGTTAAGGAAAATCGCCAGAATCCTCAAAATTTGTGATGTAAAGAGTCACTCCTGCTCGAACTTATTATCTTCATAATTTAAATATTTTTAATGCTCATTGTTATTAATACGTATTACTTTTTTTATAAAGACTTGAATGGAATGTAATAAGTTCCAAATTAGCTGTAAATTTACACAATCATTCTTAAGTATTTTAGCGAAGATATCGTTAGAGAGAATTATTGCAAAACAATAGCACATGTCACACAGTTGACAAAATACACATTTCCGCTACAATCGCCGGTTAGAGAACAAAAGGAGTCAGTTTCCTGAAGAGAATGAAGTAGAAGGAGAATTGTTGGGGTTCGAGGAACTGCACAAGGTTAGCTGCTTAATTAACTATAAGAGAACTTCTATCTTTCCTTGTTAAAAATCCCTACCCCGTGTTCCTGTTTAGTCGCCTGTAGGTGGTGGTATACCATCTCATTTAGTATTAGTAATAATCTAATTTAGTATTTCTGCCAACTACTAAATATAACTTTCACTCTATTTTCGTATAGTAGTAAAGGCAAAAATAATGAGTATTAATGCTGATAATAATATGAACTGCATTATCAATTTATATCTCTCTTCGGGCGATATAATGAGTAAACAGAATTATTATTTCATCATTATTTCTTATTACAGTGTAACTCTTTCAGCTTATTATGTAAACAAAAATCTAAAATCATTGGGTTAAAATTATTTTTTTTTTTACATCTAATAATTTGGTTTTCTTTCAGTTATCTAGAGATTGAGGGAACCATTTATGTTACATCACTTACCTTGATAAACTTACATAAACCTGATTTACACTGTACGTGGGTCAGACTAGATGGGCATGCTCTCCGTTACTTTGTAATAAGAATGAAATTTGGGATTAATTTCTAAATTTAGAGCTAATTGGCTGGCGACTGGTAGTACCATTCTACTGGAATAGATCTTACAGTATTTTGAGGTATTCTCAAAAACTACTACTACGGTTTTATTGATACATCTGTTGTAATTACAAACTTATAGATAAAAAGCAAAAAAGTAAAGTAATTGCCTATTTTTCCAGGCCGGCTTTACGTCCAACTACCAAATTAGGTGTCGTGGACGGAGCCGGCTAGCAAACATACTTTACTGTAAATTTCTTTTATTAACCATTAAATAAAAATCCAAGGCCTAAGACCGGGGAATCGAACCCAGTACCACAATACATAATTAGCTTTACAGGTCTCGCCTCTTAACACGCTCGGCTACCGTGGCGCCTACAAACTTATAAATATACATTCTTATGTGTACAATATTTTTTTGAAAATGCTCTTAAGGATAGTTCTAGGAGAGAGTGAATGAATTCCCTGTAAAACAGTGATCCTCAAACTTATTCCGTCTACCGCCCACTTTGAGAATCAATTATTTTCTAGCGTCCCCTAAAATTTTTACTTTTTACTTTAACTTTACCACATCTACAAAAAAACATAGTCTCAATCATTAATTTATTTATAGTGTGCCATATAAGTCTTATCCTGTTTCTGAGTTCGAACCAGCAGCATTTTAAATGAGACTGTTCTAATGAGAGCAATAAAACGCAACATTCTAAATAATATTTAGAAGAACTTTTACTCAAATACGGCAATAGGAATGCTATCAAAAAATCGTTGGAACAATTGATCACAATCCAGGGTACAATTGCGGGATTGGCTTTTGTAGCCAAAATTAACGAAGCCACGAAATAATCGATGGTAGTGTAGTAGGTAGGTTTTGAATTTAGTTTAAAATGGTAGAAAAACAAAAAAAAATCAGCCATCGCTCCCCCTAAATTGCTTCAAAACTCCCAATTTTCTCTGAGCCCTTTACCGCCTCCCTGTAGATCTTCAGCGCCCATGAGAGAGAGAGTTTTACCTTTTTTTTTAATTCTAGGGCGCATCAACATCTGAGGTGATATGCGCCCTCACCTTGTTTTCTTCTCTGAACACTGTTCTTGTAGAAAGCTCCTAGGTGGAGGAAATCCAAAGGCCAGCAGCTGGATTCGAAAACCGGAATCTCTGCCATCGCAATCTGCTGTACGCTTATCACTCAGCTAATCCTTTCACCAGTTGTTATTTATAATTCCGTGTTTGAGGAAAATGTCCCTCATTCTGAGGTAGGTCTTTACTCCATGGATTGTTCTCTTTGTTTTCGGATTTGCTCGAAAGTGGCTCCTAGAATCATGTGTTCTGAGAACTTCGCAAAATGCATTACTTATACACACCCACACACAGATAGTTATGAGTTGTATAGTGGGGATAGATTCCATGTAATGTTTCAAACTTTGTATCTTTGGCAAGAATTAATTGTAAACATTGTGTGACTAAAGGAATTTCGAGAGTAAGAACCTCGAGACTCGTGTGAGTCTTCACTCAGATTTATTCTGTGAATATTGAGGTTTCGTGAAAGAAAATATTTAGTTTTTTCATAATTTATAATTAGTAAGGTTTGCAAAAAACTTGTTCAATTCTGTTACGAAATGTTTATTCCTCTTAGGACGATTAATTACCAACATTTTTCGGTCTCGTTTTTCATTCTTCTTCTTTTTGAATGGCCCAGGTTTCAGCGATGTAAAAAAGAAAATAATTATTTACGAGACCAGTAAAAACGTTGGTTTATTTAATACACCTGGCAAGAAAACCTTCTTCCGTCTAATTAAACCAAAAAAGATTTTTTTCCCCCTTTTAAAATATTGCAAATAAACACTTGTCCTTATCTCTTCCGCTTCTAAGAGAAGGGTTGTAATCTCGCAGGTTTCCGGTTTTGAGTTTTCATGGGAAATATCTTCTTTGAGGTCCCCTAAATCCGAAAATGTGTTGTTTTTTTTACAAAGTGGTCTTTGCTTTCAATTCCCCTTCACCATCATAAGATTTTAATTTAACCTGGGTACAGTACTTACAAACTCCAAAAATCTACATCTTTTTTTTTTTTTCTTTTTTTGGCATTGGCTTCCGCCATACAGCCAGCATCGTCTAGGTGCTTATCACTAGAATATCACTCACTCTCCATTCTTACCTACAAATACATTCGCTTCACACATTCATCATTCTACTATATACTGCTATTTACATAAACTACTGCTAATGGATGGAGCAGCACTCTGTGCTCCTGCCATCCTTATAGCTTAACCAAAATTAAAATCACGTAATCCTTCTCTAAGCATTTTCTTCCATTCATTCTAATTCGGCTATAGCTTTTAAATACATTCATATTTCATTGCTAGCTCTGCTATCGACTTAAGCACATAAATGTTGGTGGAGAATATAATGTCCTCGTAGCGAAATGGTGCATCTAAATACCTGTATATATCGTCAAACATTCGTTTCCTTTCTACCACATAACGTGGACATATCATTATTACATGTTTGAAATCCTCCTCCTCATTGCAATCTACGCAAAGAGGAGAGGACCTTTTGTTGATCCTGTGTAGATACGATCCGCACACCGCGAGGTTCGCTCTCAGCCTGCTTATTATCGTAACAACCCATTTATTAGTGACAGTTCCCTTAAACCATGGTTGTCTAGGTAACTGATCTGCCATAGTTTTATAGAATCTACCTTTATCACCATTATTGTAATCTGTCTTGCCATTTTTGTAGTGCTGCTTTTGCAATTATACCCTTGATATAGGTGTGTGGTAATTTATAATTAGCCATTTCCCCACTATTGGTGGCTTCCTTTGCAAGTGTATCAACAATTTCATTCTCTTTTATACCACAATGACCCCTTACCCACAAAAAATTAATGCAGACTCCCTTCTCTTTAAAAATGGCAATAGTTTCTACAATCTCTGCGATAATGTGATTCATTCCTGTAGACTGGTTGTGTATATGTGATAATTTACATAACGCACTCTGGCTGTCACTAATAATGGTATATTTTTTCTCCGACAACGAATAAATATATTTTAAAGCCGTTAAAATAGCAATTAGCTCCACTGTATAGATGGACGCCTCATCTTCTAATTTAATTATCGTAAAATAGTTCCGAACCGGATCATACACAGCACTTCCGACTTTATTATTGATTTTGGACCCATCTGTAAATAAACGATATGAGCCCGGATAATGGGAAGAAATGTAATCTTCTAAGGCCGCGGTTCTCATCTTTTCCGGTACCTTTATCAAGTCGAAGGAAGTGTTAACACTTAATTCGCTCAATCTCCCAACATTCGCTGAAACCTTTTACCCGAAAAAAATTTCTTTTAAAAGTGAGCCTCAAATGTTGGGAGATTTTTGGAGTTCGAACTACTTTGTAAATTTAGTAGAAGTTAAGGGAAAATCGTTAGGAGTATACTACAGCAGATTGTTTACTCTATTCTTTTAAACATCTGGTTAATGCATTTAGAGGTTATGTCACAGTTTCATTTATGTAGTAATAACTATTGCAAATAATATTTTATTATTAAATGTTACAAGAATATTCACGTTCACCGTATTGTATAGCTTGCGAAGCGGACATTGCCGTTTCTAAAATAGTGTTTTGTAACTACTAAAAGCTATATATTTTTAAAGCAAAACCCAATAGCGTTCAAGTACCAAATTTTCTAAAAATTTAGCAATTTTCTATTATTTATTTAAGAGCAAAATTTATAACTTATTAGTCTTTAGATCTACTATAAAATAAAATATCTTTTCTGTCGTTGGGGCAAAGTCGTTCCAGTTAACTTAATTACCTGAGGTGTAATTTATGGAACTCCTAGACAATTCTTAATACAAAACTAAACACCATTAGTAAGATTCAATATTAATATGAAATTTGAAAATTTAAGAATGGTAATTAAGAGGAATTTGAAAGAAATTAGAAAATCACCAGGTTTTCTTTACCTGCATGGGTAATGTTAGCATGTAGTTCTAAAAGTACTCCATTAAGGCAACCATGAATACAAAATTGTAGAGAAGTAATAAAGTAAAGTAATCGCCTATTTTTGTAGGCGGGCTTGACGTCCAACTACCAAATTAGGTGTCGTTGACGGAGGCAATTAGCAAACATACTTTACTGTAAATTTCTTTCATTAACCATTAAATAAAATCCAAGGCCTAAGACCAGGAATCGGACCCAGTACCACAATACATCCTAGCTTTGCAGGTCTCGCCTTTATCCGCTCGGCTAAAATGTGCCTTAGAAAAGGAATATTCCTAACTTTAACTATACTCTTGATTATAAAGGGCACAAATGTAAGGCCCAGTTCTTTTTGGCCGAAGTTCTAGAGGTATAAATTTTGTCCATAAAGCATATTTTGTTCATAATCTAAGTAAGTGGCTTTACAGAAAACGACTTAGCCACTTCACGTGGTTATCTAGGGGCAGAGCCTGCTTAGTAATGTTTTTCATCAATATTGTTCTATAGTGGTATTACTTTTAGGCACTGTAGGCACTGCTTGAACGTCCTAAAATAAGAACATAAGACGTTCTATAAAAGATAATATCGGTGAGCGTGCACCGCAGGTATAATCAACTTGACATGTCCTTCACATTTAATTAAGTTTGATTTACAGATTACTTTATCCACGTCGCCATTTCGTGTCTAATACATTTCACTCACATAACCAAAGAGGCTGACCAACTTTTTGTCACAGGAGATTGATATTGCTTATGCCAGATAGTTGATCAAGTTGAACCAATTGCTAACTTACGGGTTTCCCTCTCTTTGAACATTACAGTAATAAGCCGACATTGTTCTGATATTTCATAATTGTTTACTATATCTTTATATTAGTGCTGCACGAGACCGAGACAAGGCGAGACTGTATGCGAGACTGTAATCTCGGTCTCGGTCTCGTCGAGTTATCTCGGTCTCGGTCTCGGTCTCGGTCTCGTCGAGTTATCTCGGTCTCGGTTTTTTGAATTTTTGTTTAAGTATTAAAAGCGGTTTGCTATTTTTTTTTTTTTTTTTTTTTTTTTTTTTTTTTTTTTTTTTTTTTTTGCGCATTAACAGCTGAGGTTATTAGCGCCCGGAGCTTTTTCCAGTGCACTGCCTCCGGACAGTGTTCTCTCGTTACAGACAACACTGTCCATCACCGGACAGTGAGCTGTAAGAAGCTCCTAGGAAGAGAAAATCTAAGGGTCAGCTGCTGGATTCGAACCCGGGACCTCCGCGTGGGAGTCCAGCATGCTAACCTCATAGCTAATCCCTTCCCTGCGGTTTGCTATTAATAATCTTTTCAAAAAATGTTATTATTTTCTAATAATTATTTTAATTTATATATTGGTAATGGAAATGTGTGTAAAAGAAGACAACTACTTACACTTCAATGCATCATATATTACTATTACTGTTATATATCTTATACATTTTCAAAAAGATGTTAAAAACGCGCCAAATGAAAGACCAAATAACATATCTGCCTGCTATAACAAGTCGATTCGTGAAATAAAAAATACACCTCCCAACAAACTTCTCGCTCCATTAGTTATGGCTGTTGGTGAAGATAAAGAATCTGATGATTCACCTTTTGACGACGACGACGACCGCATCAATATTTTTGCACCATTTGCTCAAAAATCAGCAAATATCACCGAAGCAGGGAAGACAGAAATAATTAATTACACCAAATTAGACCAAGCACCAGTAGACGTTGACATTTTAGAATGGTGGAAAACACTTGAGAATTCCTTCAAAAATTTGTCTAGAATGACAAAAGATATTTTTAGTATCTGTGCAACTTCAGTGCCATCGGAAAGATTATTTTCGCAAGCTGCGATGATAATGACCAATAGAAGATCTTCTCTAACTTCTGATTCAGTAAAAGCTCTTTTATGTATCAATGCTTGGGCAAAGTGTATCTTAAAAACGAAAATTTGTGGCAATATTTTTTAGGTGCATAGATAGTCTTTTTTTTCAAATTCACTAATTCCAAAATTCTAAAATATAATTCAAATAATATCAAAGTATTAGATTATTAATAGTGAAATTTATGAATTTGAATGAATGAATGATATGAATAGTGAAATTTAGTGAATTTATGTAAAAATTATGTAATTCGAAGGGGGCCGCCACGGTAGCCGAGCGGTGCGAGACCTGCGAAGCTAATGTGTATTGTGGTACTGGGTTCGATTCCCGGTCTTAGGCTTTGGATTTTATTTAATGGTTAATATGAGAAATTTACAGTAAAGTATGTTTGCTAGTCGCCTCCGTCCGCGACACCTAATTGGTAGTTGGACGTAAAGCCCCGCCTGAAAAAATAGGCGATTACTTTACTTTGCTTACTTTACTTATGTAATTCGAAGTCAAATAGATGTAGAAATATTGAACATATATAATAAAATCGTATCTCTTAATAATTAATTCAATACCCGTAATGATTATTCGTTAATAAAGAACACAATTTTATAATTTTGTAGCTAAAAATTAATATTTGAAAAACCGAGACGAGACCGAGATTTCTCGACGAGATATATATATCATGTCTCGATCTCGGTCTCGGTCGCTCAAGTTTCGTCTCGGTCTCGGTCTCGGAATGTCCCTCGTGTGACGTGGTAAAAGTAAAGTAATCGCCTACTTTTTCAGGCGGGGCTTAACGTCCAACTACCATTTACTAGGTGTCGCGGACGGAGGCAAACGTACATTACTATTTCTCATTTAACCATTAAATAAAATCCAAGGCCAAGACCGGGAATGACCCGCTCGGCTACCGTGGCGCCTTAGTGTGACGTGGTACCACGTTCTCACTGCGGTCCAGTTCGTTTCTTATATTCGAATACAGAATTTTAACCAGAGATATCCGATTTGAGGTTTCCTCCGTCCAAGAAAGTGGTTTTCACTAAATGCTCTCTCTCATATTGCATGTTTGCCACTTCACTTATTCACATTGCTAATATGCGCATTATCATTTGTTAATGCTGCGCACAACATAAAAATATATGTTGAATAGAAAGTATTATTATTTTATGAAAATGAACAATTACAATTTGTACATTACAAAAATAATATAAATGGTTTTGAGATAAATAAAAAAGATGGAATTTTAAAAGAAGTCTGTGCGTTAAGTAGCTAGAGTTACCTGTTGAGCTGCCCTCTCTGTGGAACCAGCAGAGTGCTCGAAAGATGCACAGAATCCCTTGAGGTGTCCACCAATGTGATCAATCTGTTTGTAGAATTAGGGTTATTTCTCCTCTGCTGAAAGCATTAAGTAAATAGGACTACCAGTCATAGTTAAACATTTTAGAAACAACTTGATATTGTAACAGAACCATTTACAATCGTTGTTGTCACATTATGTACCGAAACGGCGCTTAGAGATCACTCAATGTTACCTTTCCACCAAAATGAACTCATAAAATGAATTTTCGCGACAATATATTTCAAATAAAAGTACAGATGTAAGTGTTTAATAAGAAAAAAATGTTCTCGGGGACGTTTTCGTGGTTATTTCTTAAATACTATTCGTCAACTGATTTTGGAAACATTTGAACAATCGACTCATTTGAATTTCTGTAGTGAAATTAAACTGGCGAGACAATAATTTCTTTAAAAAAATATAGGCCACAGGAATCCACAAAACATTTCATAACTGTTGGAAACTCGAGTTTCGAAAATCATTTCGTAACTCCCGCTTTAGGTGCACAGACTTGCCAAACTATGTGAGATGTCGAAACAACTATGAGATTCCGGGTTAAACCAAACGATATCACAGCAATACCTGACCAACTGTGGTCGAGATTTGGACAAACATTTGACCAGCTTACAGCCAAGTTAGCCTAAACATCAATTTACAAGTGTTTATAAGTTATAAATGGGTGGAGGATCTGCTATTTGCAATGAATAATAATAATTAAAATTTGAGCCATTAATTGAGTTATTTTAATCTGAATGCTGCATCTTGTGAATTGCAATTGTTCAGCAACGTTGCCATAGCAAGCGTTTTTACTTTTATTCAGGTTATGTATTATTATTATTATTATTATTATTATTTGTGATTTAAGGCGCGTCAACATCTAAGGTTATTGGCGCCCGGAGCTTTTTTCAGTGCACTGCCGGCCTCCGGACAGTGTTCTCTCGTTACAGACAACACGGTCCATCACCGGACAGTGAGCTGTAAGAAGCTCCTAGGAAGAGAAAATCTAAGGGTCAGCAGCTGGATTCGAACCCGGGACCTCCGCGTGAGAGTCCAGTATGCTAACCTCATAGCTAATCCCTTCCCTTTATTATTATTATTATTATTATTATTATTATTACATTCGTTTCATTTTTTTCGACCTTAGAAAAAAGATTGTAGGTAACCAGTGCGGAAGTGATTTCCTACCCGAACGGTTACAATAATTCGCGATTCACGTTGCAATATTCCGCACTCACAAGATAAAAATCACCTTTCCGCACAAAGAACTATTTCCTTAGAGATAAATAAATAATTTTATTTTGTTCTCAATTATTTGTCTCATTAATTTAGTACAATTCAATTATTGGAATACTCCGATGGAAATAATTCACAATGACCAGCCTGTAAGTGATGTTACCATTTATTCTACAAACAATCCTTGTCTAATGCAGATAGAGAATAGCTTTTGTTCGCCAAGAGAGGAGCTGGTTAGAGATATTACTCAGTAATCAGGGCGAGGAGGTTGTTGCCGCTCCATCTGACTGGACCGGTGAATGTCTTGTTCTTCGAATTCACCACCGCACCTCCTTGCCATTCCTTACCGACATATCTCTCTATATGTGCCTGCTGTGAACATAATGGAAATGAACAGTACGTGGGCGAATGGTCACCTGACGCCCACCCTGCCTGTATATTTCAACACCGCAGAATTCCACCGGAGCGCTAAACCAAATGGGGAATATTTATGTAACTGATTTTAGTTTAGTTCTAATTGCGATTCTAACCAGTTTGGGATGCAGAATTTGCATTTTAAGGTTTCTAAAAAAACTAAAAAGATCTCCAAATAATTTTAAACTTCATGTTTAATTAGGACGCAACTAATACCTAGGTTACAAACAAAACTAAGACTTACTTAATGTATTTTGTTTCAAAGCTTTCTTAGAAATTTGCTCCATTTTTTTCTAAACTTTGTTTACAAATATTTTTAGCTAATACTAGGTACTTAGATAGTTATGTTGTTTCATTAAGAAAGCGCGAATTCACTCCATTAATTAATCAACGGTTAACTTATAAGTCTTTGGTATAAAATTTAATTATATTGTAAATGTTTAGACCATATTTGGTTAAAATCTGGGAACTTGCATCCTTCCTCCTAGTCTCTCTTACGTCCTTAAGGTTGGCTGTTGTCGTATGATACATAAACATTCTTTCTATTAATATGAAATATTAATAGAAACAGAAGAAAATTTACAGAATTCACTAGTTATTAAAAGACATAAAAAAAATGAATAATTTATTTTATTTTGTAAATTCAGCATTGAAGTTTAAAGATTTTTCTGATACTTTGAAAGGTTTATTTACTTATTATTATTATTATTATTTATTTATTTAATGTTTTAAGGCGCGTTAACATCTTAGATTATTGGCGCCCGGAGCTTTTTTCAGTACACTGCCGCCTCCGGACAGTGTTCTCTCGTTACAGACAACACTGTCCATCACCGGACAGTGAGATGTAGAAAGAGAAAATCTAAGGGTCAGCAGCCGGATTCGAACCCGGGACCTCCGCGTGGGAATCCAATACGCTAATCTCATAGCTAATCCCTTCCCTTATTATTATTATTATTTTCATTTTCCTGGCATTGGCTTTTCACCATACAGCCAACTTCAAAGCTTATTCCTTCCCAGGATATTTGGTCTTAACTATGTAACTTCCTATCCACAAGTATATTTGTTAATCAAATCTTCAACAGGTTTCAGGGCGTAGACATTATTAGAAAAGATGATGTCTTCGTATCTAAATGGCGCACGCAAATTTTTGTACAGCGAGATGAACAGCTCATCTCTTTCTTATAGAGTGGACATTCCATGACGACATGTTTAAAATCTTCTTCCTCCTTACAGTTTTCGCACAACGGAGTAGCTCGTTTACCGATTCGATGTAGGTACGACCCGCATGGTTCGCTCTCAATCTGCTAATTGTAGTAACCAATCTTTTGTTCATGCCAAGACCTTTAAACCAAGGTGTTTTAGGCAATTGGTTCACCATACGCTTGTAAAATTGACCCTTCGTACTATTACTGTAGTCTGTTTGCCACACTTGTTTTGGTTATTCTTCCTCTTAAAATCGACATTGGAACTTTGTACACTTCAAATCCTCCATTTTCAGTGGCATCTTTAGCGAGTGTATCCACTACTTAATTCCCTTTAACACCGCTATGTCTTCTTACCCAAAGAAAGTGAACGTAAACGCTCTCCTATTTAAGAAGTGCTACACGCTCTACTAGTTCCACAATAATATGATTCATCTTACAAAGTCCGTGCGAGTTTGTTAATCTATGCAGTGCACTCAAGCTATCACTTAGAAAAAGAAACTTTTTCTCTGACAAGGAGCACATATATTATTATGGCGATCATTATTTTTTTTTTTTTTGCGCATCAACAGCTGAGGTTATTAGCGCCCGGAGCTTTTTCCAGTGCACTGCCGGCCTCCGGACAGTGTTCTCTCGTTACAGACAACACTGTCCATCACAGGACAGTGAGCTGTAAGAAGCTCCTAGGAAGAGAAAATCTAAGGGTCAGCTGCTGGATTCGAACCCGGGACCTCCGCGTGGGAGACCAGTATGCTAACCGCATAGCTAATCCCTTCCCTTGTCAATTCATTGTCCATTGTCCATAGTCAATGAGATTTAAAAATAATAATGATCATTGTTATTATTATTATTACTATTATATACAAGTAATATTTTAAAAATGTTTACACAAGAGGCATTTTTAATTTTTTTGTCTGTCAGATTATGTACCTTATCTGTGTTGTATTTATACTAGAGAAAAAAACTCCGGTTCGTATGACAAAATTCGAAATAAATTATTATTATTTAATAGGAAATCAGATACTAAACTACTGGACGCCATATTTATGTTACAAAGTCCAGACTATACCAGGAAAACATTCCAAGCTAGCACCACAGAAGGTAAGACCATACAGCCATAATAATCTGAACTTATGAAGCTGAACTATGAGGTTTAACCAGCCTTTCAATTTCCATATGTACAAAGTTCAAGTGTTTAAATCACTTGCATTGATATATCTAGTTGACTATAGCACTGTATATAGTTCACCTGGGAGCTCTATCAAGAATGTGTCGTGTTTTGTGGCGCTCCCACAAAAATTTAAAGTTCATATTACTGAGGAAGTGAGGTAATTAGTACAGTAATATAAGTAAGGGCAACCCATTTGAGGTAAACTCACATGACGTACTTTATTTTTTTAATTATGTAATAAAGATATTTCTTTCTAGGAATGAGTGTCTTTAAACATGTTAAAAAGAGAATTTGAAATATGGGGGGGGTTTAAAATGTTAAAAATTTGAAAATAAATTTCTCTTCTCTCATTGCCAATAGAATTTCTAACTTCGTGTAACATTTAAATGTCATTCCAACATATTTTAGAGTTAAACCGCTGTTGGAAACAGTTCGTGTAATTGATATGGGAATATTATTAATGTTCCAGCTTCCAGTGAAGTCTATGTCATCAATCTTCTTCCTTTTATTATTATAAAAAATTGTTTCAGCCATTTTTTTTCCTCCTTCTTCTTCTTAGAAAGAATAAAATTTGGGAAAAATATTGTTTGATCATGCCGTGAATGTTCAACTCTTTGGAACAACTTTGAAGTAGAAAATGAAAAAAAGTAAACTATCTTGCGCTTTTTATCTTAGATCAAGCGTATAATTTAAAAAAAAAAAATATTTTTAAAAGATTTAAAGTATTTGTAGAATGTGTGGCGGAGGGAAATCTAGTGTTACCACTCTCATGACTTCCTCTTGCTGCTGTTCTCAAGGTCCTAACATTAATTTCTCTCATATTCCCAACATTTGAGTCATATTTAATTATTAACAATATTATTCTGTTTTCCAATTCAAAATTGCACAGAGATTTTTTTTAGATGTAAGTCCTTTCCGGTGTCTCCTGAGGAACTGCTCTAAAACGATTTCTGTTTGTAGAAAAAAATAATGTATCCAACTATGCGAAGTTTTGTAGGAAATACTAAGGATCCACAAAGTGAACTACTTTACATAGGCTTACTTGCAGAGACCTGTAAAGCTAATTATGTATTGTGGTACTGGGTTCGATTCCCCGGTCTTAGGCCTTGGATTTTTATTTAATGGTTAATAAACGAAATTTACAGTAAAGTATGTTTGCTAGCCGGCTCCGTCCACGACACCTAATTTGGTAGTTGGACGTAAAGCCCGCCTGAAAAAATAGGCAATTACTTTACTTTTTTGCTTTTTATCTATAAGTTTGTAATTACAACAGATGTATCAATAAAACTATAGGAGTAGTTTTTGAGAATACCTCAAAATACTATAAGATCTATTCCAGTAGAATGGTACTACCAGTCGCCAGCCAATTAGCTCTAAATTTAGAAATTAATCCCAAATTTCATTCTTATTACAAAGTAACGGAGAGCATGCCCATCTAGTCTGACCCACGTACAGTGTAAATCAGGTTTATGTAAGTTTATCAAGGTAAGTGATGTAACATAAATGGTTCCCTCAATCTCTAGATAACTGAAAGAAAACCAAATTATTAGATGTAAAAAAAACAAATAATTTTAACCCAATGATTTTAGATTTTTGTTTACATAACAAGCTGAAAAAGAGTTACACTATAATAAGAAATAATGATGATGGCAGTTGGACGTTAAGCCCCGCCTGAAAAAATAGGCGCTTACTTTACTTTTTTTAATGGTTAATAAAAGAAATTTCCAGTGAAGTGTGTTTGCTAGTCGCCACCCTCCACTACACCTAATTGGTGGTTGAACGTAAAACCGGCCTGAAAAAGTAGGCAATTACTTTACTTACTTCCAGCTCGAAATTTTAGCAGTGAATTGAATGCGCCATGAGTACCCACCCTAGAAACAGGAACTTACATTACTGAAAAAAAGTTCCTTTTAAGTAGCAAGTTCTCTCTCATTGGAAATTCTCTTTCAGACTGTTCCAGCCTTCACAAAATTCTATTAATTAACTCACATAGTTTTTAAAAAGTATAATCTTAAAATATTTCGTAGTTTTTAAGTAAATTATTCAGTTATACGAGTACTTTATGTAACATTACAGAACCTAGAGCTTACAGAGAGAGTTGATGCGTGCATCTGATTGATTTTAGCGATTCCACTCGTCTTCACAACACTCACAAAGTGACAACACTTGACGTACGTCTACTCGTAGAATACTATACAATAGAGCATGTCGTCTTGCTATACAAATCTAAATCACATGGCATGAAAATTGAAATTTTTGTTCATTGTTACGACATAATGTCCTTGAAGGCTTAAAATGATTTGTAATAATTTTACGACACTGATCACAATCTCCGTAAAATTCAAAATTCTTCCGAAGTGGTTTAAAATAAAACAACTTCATAATAATATTATGTATTCTAGTGACATATTTATGTGAAATTTAACTGTAACTTATTTAAGCCCAATTAGTGTTTTTTTTTTATACTGAAGAAGTTTTTTTTATAAATCTTTGAAGAATAAGAAAAAAAAATTACTCATAAAATGTTTAACAATCTCAT
This sequence comes from Rhodnius prolixus, assembly GCF_049639745.1. NCBI lineage: Eukaryota > Metazoa > Arthropoda > Insecta > Hemiptera > Reduviidae > Rhodnius > Rhodnius prolixus. Next base: position 24,677,027 of record NW_027411592.1, read on the forward strand.
TAATGTAGAGCTATAAAAGAATTATTGTTTACATCTTCTTGAGTTCTGTTTTGCTTAGCCTTTGATTTGTGTTTGAATGCTCAGAAAATTCTAAATATTTTTGTTCAATTAATTGGCTGACCTCATTTTAAAAATTATTTACACTTCTACTTTCTTAAATATTTAATAAAAATGAAACCACTCTTATTATTTATGGAAGTTTAACGCACTACCTAGAATTAAGAGAAATTTTATAGTCAACATCAAGACAACTCTTAGTCTAAAATAGAGCGACATCTAACCAAATTGAATTTTGAAATAAATAGATTGTTTACTCTGTTTGTAAAGTTGCTTGCACAAGGAACATGCTTTAGCTGGAACTTTCCAAAACTGTAGCTGCCTAATACGGCTGTCTTTACAGATTTACATAATACCAACCTTATTACTGTGCTTTATAAACTTTCTTAGGTCGCCCCCCAGGATTATTTTAACTTTTAATATTTTTAATACTTTTTTTTTTTTGGCATTATAATAAATTGAATTTATATAGCGTTTAAGTTTTTTATTATAGTGCAATAGTTAAATTTGGCCTTGCTAGTTTCTGGCTATTTTATAGCCTAATAAGGCACCTACTTTTTATTACTGTTCGGTTGGTGTTCTCATATCTGATATCTCTTTGTATTGCTGTTATTTTCATTGTTGTCCCATTGCAATTTTCACCTTTTTCTTTTTTTGTTTTTTTTTTTGAAAACGTTGCGTTACTTGAGCTCAAATTAAAAACATCATCGATTCCCAGTCAGAATCCAAAAGTGATAGACATTTCTCAAACTACAGTGGTACCTCGGTTTTTGAACGACTTGACTTTCGAACAAATCGGTAGTCGACCGAGAAATTCGAGAAAATATTGTCCTGAAATCCGAACAAACATTTGGAACTCGAACACCCGAGATGAGCCGAGTTGTTTTTATATTTACACTTTTAGATCTTATTTCTTGTTTAGATACATATTTTTACATAAAATATAAAAATTAGGCCAATAAAACGGCACATTTCTGGGGCTTAGAATTGAAATAAACTACATAGTTTACATTATTTCTTATGGGATAAATTGTTTCGGTTCTCGGCAAAATTGGTTCTCGACCGCACTTCCGGAACGAATTGTGGTCGAAAACCGAGGTACCATTGTATTTATATAGACTCAGTAAAGTGTATGAAATCCACTTTGCATTAAAAATTGGTTCCGCACTTATGGAGTAACTATTCCAAAAAAAAAAAGCAATATTGCTTTCCAACATTTATCAAGTCACCCTGGAGAGATCGGTAAATCTGAAAACTATAAGTGACAGAAATGAAACAGACTGTTAACAATCAAGAAACATCGCTGATGTGATAGCTTTTATTTTTTTTTTGGCGGGAGCGCATCAACATTTAAACTTATTTTCACACGAAGTATGTCATAATTTAGGAACAAGCTGGAGCCGTCCATTCGGAACAAGGTCCATCCTCACGATTATGTATTTCAAAGCGATTGAGGCTTTGAAAGAAGAATTTTATTTTATTTGTTACATTCACTGTAAACCCACACATCTTTCTCTTGGTGTAAATTTACAAGTTTTACTGACATTACAAGTCGGCATTTAGGTAGCCCACTTTTTCGCCAAAGTAGAATAACGTAATCATTCTAGAAAAGTCATTTGCCGATTGATGTTGTCACTGAATTTAGCGTTTTTCTTGGTTTTTCAAAAGCAAATTTAGTAACTAGTTTTATTCCGTTATTAGGAGAACATGATTTATTATTTTTGCAGCTATAGATAGAAGTAACTTTGTGTGGAATACACAAGTCCTTTAGCTTTTCTACCATCCTAATATTGCCAGATTACAGATTACCACAGTAGAATGACTCGGTTTGGGTAGTGAAGCGTGGATATCTCTCCTTGGTAGTTTGATGTATGTCTATCTATCTGCCTTTGGAACATACCACTTCACTTGTGTCATTCAACATTCATGACGTGTCCCATTTAAATCAATACTCATTTCATTCCAACGTATCTTGCATAGTCATTATATATTTTATATTCACTTTACAAAATTGACTGTCTTTAACAAATAAGACTGACGAGATAATCTTGATGTTTAGTTAGATTACTTCCTGTGGAATGTTGAGAGTGGTAATCCTGACATATTTCAAAATTGTTATTTCATCAGCAATAAAAACAGAAACTATCTGTACTAATAGCGATATCGACGAAACGTTCTCAGATTCTTTTATCAGAAAATATCTTCAAGTTTGATGGTGTTTCACCTTTTTTAAGATTTTATCTTTATTTCATTTAAGTGAAACATTTATCTTAAAAAAATATCTATTTTTTGATGCAGTCTTTTGAAAGGCTCTAAAATCTACGGTTGTTAAAAGTATTTGAATACTAAAAATGCAAACCACAGTTCTAACTCTTTGTTTTAAAAGAGCTGATTCATTTGTGTTAAAGAAGGCCTGTCATAACATCTGTTGAAATCTGATGACATTTACTAAATGTAGTTTTAGTTTAGTCTTCTTTTTGTGCACTTTTCTCGATACCGCCTGCAATTACTGATTCTCTTTAACCAGTTCAAAAAGTGCAGTCTCATTCTTGCTTCAGTGCTATCTATAACGAAATCTTGATTTCAATTCAACTTTGAGTGACAAATTATATCTTTGTATTTTTTTTTTGTGATCGTATCTTTCTAGAAATGTTAGGGTTACAAAAGTTTATTGTTTGGTCGTTCTTTTTTCCTTCACTAAAACCGAGTGAAAGGAAAGCTTCGTAAATCATCGAACTACATGGTACACCTTTTGACATCAATTTCTCCTGTTATTGTCGGATAGGTTCTTCGTCTCTTTGTCTCCTTGTTTATCTGCACAAATGAAATGTTACCCTACTGCTTCTTTATTTATATCCAATAACTAAAGGATTTGTGACTATTTTTTGTTTTAGGTGTTCTTTCAACAGAAGATGAATTTTTTTCTCCCATGGAATGTAAACTCTACATTTTAGAAAATAAATAAAAGATTTTTAGTTCATCTTCTTCCATTGTTACTAGGTCCTGGGTCTATACAACAATTCATTGCCGCTCATCCTTATCTTCTGCCCTAGTCATCTATTTTCTCAACTCCACTCACATCCAGCTCTACGTCTTCTATTTACCTCATGTTGGGTCTGCCCTGTTTCCTGGCTTCTCCTAAAGGACTCTCTTTGCCTGCTTTCTTCCCAGTTACCCCGTCTATCTTTTTTTTTTTTTTTAATACTTGTTAAACGGTCCTTCATCCCACATTCTCTTAGTTCGCATCATATTCGGATCCTCCTATGACCATCCTTTCATGTTTATGGAACCATTTATTTTTCCTTAAAACTTTCCTTTCCCAAATAGCTGCCATATTTTATTTTATTTTTTTGCCATGGCCTACGTTTCATTGGCGTATGCCTCCTTAGTCGAATGCCTTATAGCCCAGAACTTTTCTGTATTGCCTGCCTCTATTGTGAACTTTATCTCTTACCCTTAATATTCACTTTTCGTGGAATAGCGTTTACTTCTTCTACACATGTAGATTTTCAGCGAGAATATGAGCCATCGTAACCATGGCTGAAAAATTGCTTTAAAAGTTTGCTACAGAAAAATAATATTCAATCAAAATTTGCCTAGAATAGTAATTTTTACAAGTTCTTTACTTTCTCAAAAATTTTTCATTAATTTAAAAGGCAAAGGATCTGCGCTATTCTCCCACCTAGGCCGTTACAATTAATTACTAAGATTATAGACAATTTTATCATTCCATCGGTCCATTCGACCATCTCTCTGTACTTATCAAATTAGATCAATCGTAAGGTTAGGTTAGTTTTTAATTTAGCTGATATTCCTCTGCATATCAAGTCCTTATCTCCCTTTTTATCTGAATGAAGTACGGAATCACGCAAGAACTTTTAAAAACGTTTACAGCTAATTTACACTCATCACAGCGAACAATCAAGTGAGATTACACCCTGAAGGGAACCCCTCTAAGCGCCCTAATCGTGAAATCCCTTTCAATTAGTTAAACTTGTTCCGACTTATTATTTTGTTTTTAGGGAGGCAGCTGTATATAGGGGCTTTAGTTATCGTAGAGCTTAATTCCTCCTCACAGACAAATAATAACGTTCCAACTTTAGTCTGAAACTGCACCCTCTTCAATTCAAAGTTTGATTAAAATCGCCCAACTTTTCTAATAAGGTCAACGATAAGTTTATCTTTTTTAAAGATTATATTTAAGTGAAAGAAAAGGAAAAGGCACAAGTCACAAGTTTTTTAGATTGCTAAATGTTGCTCGCTAATAAGTTTTATTTTTGTTTTTCTAGAAGTAAAAAAAGAAAAAGTGCAAACATGTTTAGTTCGAAGTAAATATAACCTAAATCGATGGAATCAGGTTTGAGTTAAATTTTCATCTTTGAAACAAATTCTAAGATATGTAATGGGACTAGGCTCCATTCCCGGTCTAGGCCTTGGTTTTTGTACAATGATCTTTATTAATTGGACCTAGATTCCTCCTGAATAAATAAGCAATACTTTACTAACTCAATACGAGGATAAATGTTCTTGATTGAATATTTAAATTTACGCTTTAGAGCACACTAAGGGTACGTTCCACTAAGCGCTCACAACGATCACGCTCACGACTGCGGTTTTGCCCGTTCCACTTGTTTTACAATCGAAAGCTCAAGTGGAATGGACTACGGAGCGTTTCAACCGTTCTTGTAATTATTACAAATAGCGACCTCGAAAATGTCAGAAGCTTGAAGAAATTATTTTTTAATTTTAACCCCGTTTAGATGCAGTTGTAATGAACTTTATAATTATTGGTAAAAATGTAAATCAGGATGCAAAAAAATTACAGTTATTAAGGAGGGTTTGCCATATAATTTAAAGAAAATTTGGGAATTTTATCTTTTATAGGAAAAGAGAAAAAAATTATCAAAGTTAGGTGTTTTTCAACGTTACGCTTTTTCGTGCAGTTTTTGATGATCAACCCTTATACAACTGTCCTACCGGACAGTTTTAATACTTTAGAAAGTTCTTCATCTAGTTCCGACGAAGAGTGGAATGCAATTTTACAAAATCGCAATAGTGAAAAGCGAAAACTTAGGCCACGTATTATTAACTATCAAAGTGTAATTGGTCGTTATTCAGTGATTTAATATGTAAAGGGATAAGTAATTTTTCATTTTATTTTTTTTTTTTAGACTTTCGAGAAACACATTCTATTATTTACATGAGATAATACTTTCATTTACTAGATATAATTTTTTCGGTCGCCATCTTTCCCTTTAAAAATTGCGCCAAATTTCTGAACGCCCACTTCGACCCAGCTCTTAAGGTGGGGTGTTGTGAGCTTCGCGTGAGCGAAAACAATGACGTTATTAGTGACGTTTTCGCCACGACCACTATGACCGCGGTCGTCATGTGTAACGGCTGAAGGTATATTTTGATCGTTGTGAGCGCTTAGTGGAACGCACCCTAAGGGAGATATGGTAAATGAGCGTATGAATGATAAGGAATGCGTGAATGATGGTCACCATTAGTCTCTTCCAGGTGTAGCGATGTCAATGCACCTCAGCCAAGGATTAGACAGAAATGTGGTTGAGGATGGACTTGCTGCAAAAAGATTGGTGTGTAAGAACATGTTCGGGTGGAGTTTGGTTGGTTTAGCGAGGACTGTAAAGTTTAGATACGAACGGGATCTTGAGGTTTTTATGAATGGTGAAATTGCAGCCATAGAAAGGGGAGCGTTCATATTTTTGTCCCCAAAGTTTCGAGTTTCAAGTCTACATCTGAACTCTTCCGCTTTAACTTTACAAATGTTTGTGATTGTTTCGGTTGCCTGAATATCGCCTTTTGCTAATTTTGTCTTTGAATCACTTAGAACTTTCTATTCTATCCTCAAGTCGAACAAATGGAAGATTAAACAAGACTGAGCAGAATTTGCACTTGTTTAAAGGTAAATGATATCCTAATGAGGAAGCTAAGTTGGAGGGTAATGCTCACAGCCATGGTTTTGGCGAATAAACTGTATAAAAGACAGTAGGTTCTTTAAACTTAGAAAACTGAACTTTTTTTAACTCTCTCCATTATCTGAATGAAATAATCGGGTGACAGTTAATATTTTACAATGGGCTGTTAATTAATGAGAACATCGTACGCACGCTCACATAATGAAGCTGCCCCACCCACAAACGGGCATGCTGTAGCATTTTTTCATATGTATACTGTGGAATCTACTGAGTACATTAATGTAATATAAGCACGTATGAAGTATCTTTGGTTCTAATTAAAATAAAAAGCTCGCATACCATAAGTAGATATTAAATTTTTCATTTCATGTCTGGGTTTTATAAATTTGTCGTAAATTTTATTTATAATGAACGTAGGCGCGGTGGTATAGCAGTTGAAACCCCATGGAAATTATGTGAAAAAATAAATTTTTTCCAATAAATCATTTGCGTTGCGTGATATTTTATATATTATATGAAATTACAGCTCAAGGATATGATTTTATAATTTAAATAATATAATTATTATTTTATTAAGTAATAATTATATTATTATTAATAATAATTGTTTTAAATCTTGGTTTACTTTTCTATATCTCTACAGGAACATTAATCGTCATTGTCCTTCTAAATATAATTATTTAATCTAAAAATTGGCGTAATTTAGATTAGATTCTGTGCGGGTTGGCTAGCCTGATTAGATATGAGTCTGGAGAGTGACTTCTCGGGGTTATAGGCGCTAGTTTTTTCCTCTACAAAGTGAAAAACGTTCCTTCTATAGAACAGGAAATCGTAAATATGCGAGAAGCTGTTTGCTCTTCTCTGTACCAAATCTTCACAGGCTGTCCGATGTCAGAGCGATGTATGTTTTTCCTCAGTCTGCCTTGGCTCTTTAAGAGGCCTATGATACATCAGAATCTCCGCCTGGGAGATCTACTCTCTTGGGCTTTGCTAGCATTATGCTTTCAACGATTAAACTTTTATAATTGAACTCATAAATAGAAGTAGTTTCTCTTTTGAAATTTTATCTAAATACCTTCTCAATTAAAGCATCCTCTTCATCCTTTGTTGCACCCATGCTAATGCAACATCTTTCTCTATGGCTTCAGTTTCCTCACGTGCTTACCCCCACAGTGTTCTAACGTTTATGTATCTCCCATTCGAATCTGAATCGAAAGAATAAGGAATCATTGCTGATCGCTGGTGTCATTCAGTCTATCCATGCTGATTTGTGATTTGCTTTGCTTGTTTGTATTTGTAGATTTCTGTCATCTCGCTCTGTGTAAATCTGTCAACAAAAATCACTTTGTGATGTAAGTGCTTAATTTTCGCAACTTAATAAATATTTTTAAGGCAATCATTATATCGTTTAATGATCTCTTAAGCCTGTTTAATGGTCTCCATAAGATCATATTGCGGTTCAAAGGTTTTGAAGGGTAAAAGTTCGTAATTGTTTGATAAAAGTTTTGGTATTGTTATATATTAGTTGTTTCATTCTTCAAATGTCTTAATATAAGTAAAATAACTAAAACAAATCCTTAGAGTGCCACTGGTGCTTGAAATATTTTGACTTTTTCTAATTCATAGCCTTCATTGAGAGAGAATGAACTCTGCAGTTTGGAAAAAGAAATAGGTAATTAGCTGGTTGAAAGTAAATAAACACTTCCCTCATCTAGAAGCGATGGTAATGGCATTTAATGCAAGGAAGTGCAATATTTTTTTAAGAAGTTTCATTAGAACTTGATTTATCTACTACATTTGCAACAGGTTAGTTTTATTTATTGGCTGCGGTATAGCGGAGCTTGTCTACTACACCAGCTGTTAGATATATGCGAGGTGGCCCTTCTCTAACACTCTGGATTATGTTTTAGACCATTAAATCTGTAGCTGCCCAGTCCGCCTTAATAAGGAAGTGTTTACTGCGCACTTTCTACACGCACATTATGTTAGTTTAGAGATCAAATACCCACTGAAAATAATTAATTTCTTTTATATCTAAATTCCTATAATTTTTTTTTGCTTGTTGGAATTACAGTTAGCTATTACTTATTGAGTGCTGAAGATACTGTGTATATATAACGTTCGGCAGTTATTAAAGACTCATCCTTAAAGATGGAAATAGTGCCTTGCCGTGTTCTTTTCAGACGCGATTTGCTTTTCCTTGGATTGTCTTCAGCTCACTGTTCGGTACTGAACAATGTTGTCTGTAGATAAAGTCCAGCAGTGCCTTGAAAAAGCTGCGGGCACCAATTACCTGGATATGTTGACGCTCCTAAATTGAGGGAAAAAAGAGCATTAATTGCCCTTATGTGCACATAATGCAGTATGTATTGTAGAACTGGGTTCCCCGAATGAGATATTTATAATATTAAGTAAATTTACTTAGCCGCTTCCGTCCCCTGACACCTGAATCGGTTATAAGATAGCGGAAGTAAAAGCCGTCTGAAAAATAGTCATAACTTCACTTACATTACTTTTATGAAACAGTAATAAATTGTTTTTAAATATCTTTAACAATATTTGTATTTTATGAACATATAGCTTTGACACAAGTATTGCAATTGTGCTGATTTCTGTCTCAAAAAAACTGTATAATCGGGGAAAGTGCAAAAATTAATTTAAGCGCCAAAAGTGGAAAGTACAAATTAGGTTTTAGTTAAAATACCTTACCGGAAATAGCGCTTAATGAGATGAAATTATAATTTATTCAGAATTGTTGACAGCGGCTTAATTTTTAAAACTTTTTTGCAAAATATCTATCATAATTAAAGGGACTGTTTTTGGTAAGATGGCCCAGTACTTCCGGAATATTGGCAGGGTCCTCTCACTAAAGTTGTTATTTCGGTGCAAGTTTTGGCTAAAAATCTCATGTTTAAGGAACATTGCGTGACCAAGATTGCGATAGCCATTAATTAAAATTAAAAATCACGATATTTGTCGTTCATACATTTCTCTAACAATTTATTCAAAAACTTGGGACTTCCCTCTATAATCAGATATTGATGGATCAGTTTGGTTCAGAGATTATGACATCACTATACTTGCTGTCCGCATTACAGCAGAAATCGAATCGACAAGCATTACACATCTGACCACATTTTCTCATTTTCACCATGTAAACTGTTAAAATCTCACGATTTCAATTATCACGAAGTACTTATTTAAGACAGACACTTATTTCATGCTATTTATAATAATGCTTGCGAGGGCTATGTGTACTCTAGGCTTAACTAAAACGTGCTATTTCGGGAACCAACTTATATTCAACTACATAGTGAGATATTCATTTACTAAAATTTCAATTTAGCAGCAAATAAGGAGAAAATTTGTCAATAATATGAGAAATTTTAGTAATTCGTGTAAATGATCTCATCTTTAATCTCAACAATATTTTTGAATTGAGAAAAACAAATAAAAATCTACAAGAGGTTAAATGATAGAAAGAGGTTTACTCGTTTTGTCAACTGTCCCACATTTCACTAACCAATAAAAACATTAAATCCGTTATTTATTCAAATGTATTTTTCAAATCTGATATCTGAAATAAATAAAAGATTTATTCTATCAGTATAATGTTAATGCCTTATATATAGATAACTGTATTCCATTCTTTTCTTGAAATATAATCCTCAGATACAGGTAATTCCAGTTCGATATGAAAATTTGTCAATGTAATTTGTTTTGACGATGTCCTAATTCCACTAAGATTTCAATTCCATTCATAACTTTACTGTATCTCCCACCACTTAAAAAAGTTATAGTTACTAAAATCATTGTTATTTATAATAGCTAGACATTAATCAACAAGATTTTCACTTGTGGGTAGGTAAATTTCCTTTTGCTTTTGCATTTTTACTAAATTTTAGGGGCTTAAAACAACTCCTCAAAACTTAAAACTCCTTTACTAGGCAGCTAATATGAACGTTTCTTTTTCTTTAAGACAGTCTATTTAAGGAGCAAACTGTTTGGCAGAAACTTATTTTAAGTTTCCTGTTTATCTCACTTAGTCTAGTAACGGTCTTAGTCTAGTATAGTGCAGCGGACAAACGTATAACGTCCTATTTTTAATGCAGCAAAGAAGATAATGAAACAGCACTTTCTAAATTAGAACGTACACTACTTTGGCATTTAAATATCTAGAAACAGACCTTATCTTTATTCCACTTGTAAATGGTGTTCACCTTTTACTGGCGGGACATCTGTCTTTCCCGCCTCTGCAAGCTTAACTTCCTATGCAGCTTACTCGGACTAGCGCAGTAATTTGGCGTGGTTTTATTATTATTTACAAAATATTACTTTACCAGAATTATGCTTTTGCAATTTTAAATTTTATTTTATTTATAAAAATACATACTTGAATGATCAAGTTCTCTTCCTATTCTAAAAATCACCCGTATTCCTGTACGAAAGGAAGTCTCAGAATGAATGAACTTGAGGAGAAAATATGAACGTAATGTAGCACGAAGAAATAAATTCTTCACATTGCGCAATTTTATGTAATAATTTCTAATAATTTAATAATTGTTTATTGCCTCTTTATTATTTGCAATAAAGTATAATTGATCAATATTTCAATCTAAACTACCTACTATAAAACCTGGACAATTCATTCATCACTAACCAAATTTGGTGACAAGTTATGATAAACTTCCTTTAACAAAAAGTCTACGAAATCCACTAATTATTTATTTTGTACAAAAATGATCAGATCTCACAAGTAGCCGCAGCCTAGTTGGGCAGCTGCTATCCTGAGATAAGACATACTTAGAAACATTCTCAAAGCGTACGGTTTTCACGTCGCGTTACATTCAATCAATTTTACCAAGGCCTTAGCTTCTTGCATGGACGAAATCTATGAACCAGATGACGCCACTACAACTGTTTTTGAGTGTACAGGGACGTTGAATTCAGTTTACCCATAGTAAATAAATAATAAAGAATACGCTCCTGTGGAGGAGGAGGCAGTGATGGTGTTCTACTTCAACTTTTAATGCATATTTTTCGTTACTTAAATATATATATACATAGACAATGAATATACAGGGTGATCCATTTAAAACGCACCACTCGCTAATAACTTTTTTGGAATCTTAAATATCTCAACTAATATTAGGGATATCAAAACCTATTAATAATCAAATTAGGGATCGTCATTTTTCACAGTGTTTTATGAAGTTTTCATAATCATTGTAAAAACCATTGGTCCTTATGTAATTTCAATCAGGTTTTTGGTCGTAACTCCGCCAAAAATAAAGATACAACATCGGAGGTGGAAAATTTGAAAACTAGACCAAAAAAAACATATAGTTTACTTCATGGGATTTTTCGAAATTCCGCTTTCCTAAACAGTTTTTAGCGATTGGTGCCTTTTAAATGGATCACCCTGTATATTATATATATAAAATATATGTATATTAGAGCAATAGTTAACGCTCCCTTCTATGTCTCCAATCACACAATACACTCTGATCTAAATATTCCTCTCGTCTCTGAAATAGCCCAATCTCGATACATAAAACTCCACTCAAATCTACATCATGTCATTACACCCCTCTGATCCACAACATGTGTACTACAACACTTCCTTCAAATCCATAGCGCAGACTAAAACGGCGGTGGCCACGCGATCATCTCAACATACGCTTATCTACGTATAACGCCTATCTCCTAGGATAATTACTGCTTGCCAACGTGGCGAACTAACCGCTTCCATCACTGAATGGTCGTCGTTCACACCACTCATGTCTCTTGGTGCACATACTTGTATATGTATTTACACCATTTCCTTACCCTCATCTCTTTTGCTTATTGTAAAATTAATTACAGTTGCAAAATAATTAAACAAATAAAAGTATTGATACTAGTATGATGTAATTGTAATCATAAAAATAATATATTTTAGCATGTTTCAATAGTCTCCATCGATCAGAGAATTAAAAAAAAAAAAACGTTTTTGAATCGGCTAAAATAGAACTAGCTACAAGCAACATTCCATGTGCAGTTTCCTTTTCTAAACAGAAGTACATCTTAATTGACCGCTTCTTCCGGTCAGTATTGGTACCGCACTGATCTGGGTCGGTGTAAAGAAATATTTTTACATCGTTTAATTATCTTTTTATTGCCTTCTGAATATATATGTACAAGAGAAGTAATGTTTTGTAATTAAAACATCTTTTGTTAAAAGGTAAAAAAAAAACTTCTCTTGGTTAAATGTTTCAGTTCGCTAATGATTTGCCCTCCACACAAAAAACTTCAAAGCTTGATAATTCCAATTATCCTACTACATCTGACACCTTAGATTTTATAGAAAACTTATTAACAGCTCGAATTTCAAAGTTCCTGTTTATAACTTTTTAAAAATCCAGTAATTGAAAATATAACATTAATAAACTAACTTTACATGCTGATGCTTAGGTTCCTTTGTACAACAGTGTTTAAAACGCGATACGTTAAGCATAAAAGTTGTAAGTTTACAATAAAATACTATTCAACTTCAAAATTTTATTTCTTTAAGAATAATATTTCATGGCAAGAGTTCTACATAAACTCTAAATCAATAATAAAAAATTTGAGTCAAAAATAGTTTATCACAAATACCAGTGAACGAGTACGGTAGTTATATTGGATCTAAATATTAAATATGTAGTTACGAAAATCTATTAATTTCCATTACAAGTCACGATTATGTTAGAATATGTCGTTTTTATTGCGCAAATGCGGTTTGCAAATGCAAATCTCCAAACGTGACAATATTTGCCGATCGTTTAGAACATGAGTACCACCTACTTTTCGAGTTTTGTAACCTTTCGAAAAGTATCGAGTAGTCAGTCACACACAAGCAATACTCAAGTGAAAATGTGTAAGCATTTTTATTGTTTCTCCTGCAATACTTAAAAACATTGTGAGGATTCACTAAAGTATAAATTTTATAAAATTGAATCCTTTCCTAAAAATGTATTACTATTTTTGAATGTGTAAATAAACACTTTTCATCAAAATAAGTTTGGAAATTTTTAACATTTTAGCTCTAAACGATTTTTTTTTTTTTTTTTTTTTTTGAGCCAAATATGTATTACTTTTTTTCAACAACTAGTACGAGTACAGTACATTACTGAGATTAAATTCTTGAACAAGTTTTGTACCTCTCTTTGCTTTGTAAAATGGTACATCTAAATTGATAGAAAAGACGTTTGAAATGTGCAATTAAAACACAATAAAAGTTAATCATAAATAAGGGACAAAACAAAATAGTATGTTTGGCCGTTGTTAGAATATATTTAGTTTTTTTAAATAAATATTATTTCGACGTTTTGAAACCCCTTTATATTCTTCGTCTGGAGTTGTGGTGTTTAGGGCAGGATTCTTAAGGTTTTTCGGCTTCTATCACACATTGCCACTAATATTAGTAATAAATAGTTTCAAAAACTGGTTGAGTGATAAGTGGTTAGATGAATCTTAGAAGGTACCAGAAAAGTTACCATAAAAGAATGAATTTTTGCTAAACAGATTCAAACTTCTCAATGATGGTAAACAAATGGTCATTAAATTAATTAATTTTATAGCAGATTTATTTAAATAACTGACTTCTTTTTTATTCTTGTCCTCTTTTAAGGATTAGAGGTTGGATATGATGAAATTATATTAATGTTCAGTAATAGTTCTTCGCGAACTCTAGGCAGCTAAGAGAGATTCGACTTTAGAAGGCATTAAAGTAAAGGACATCCGTCAGATCTTGCAGCTTGAATTGATTTCTTGACATAGCATAGTTTAGATAGAAGTGATGAGTGGTATAAGATTCTTGGTTTCTATGATATAAAGTTGGAGCTAGAACTGTACTTCCAGTGAGTTTGTGTTTTCATCAGCCATTACAGACTCGTTTCATTTCATCTAGTAATGGAACATTATTTAAAAATATTTCAATTTCTCTTGTAAAAGTTTATTCTTGGTATTGCATATATTTCCTTATAATATTGACAGAAGGGGCGGCACAGTGATGTTATCACGGCCCAAGGCCAAGTTGGCCGCCCCCGTGTGGACGGTGACCCCACCACCAGGAGAAACCAACATTAATAAAGAGGTAGTAGATGGTAATGAATCCAGTCGACGAAGAAGACGTTCATCTTCCCCGCATAAATCACGTTCAATACAAAATCTTCTCAAGTTGATGGGAAAACCATTTGCTGGAGGAGGCAGTAATAAATCGAAATCACCGTCCCCATCTTCTACACCAGCTAACTCTTCTCCGAGTACGACAAAGAGAAAATTTAGTCATAAAAATAATTCATTAGAAGTGCCACAGTTCAGAACTAGAAGTAGATCGTTGGACGATGGCACAAGAGGTCAGCCAAGTTTGCAGAAGCAGCTGGACTGCCAGACAACGTATGCGATTTATGAACAGATTTTGAGAGAAGGTTTGCCAAATCTTAATATCAGCTTAATTTATTAAACAACTAATAAATGACTTTCTGGAAGAACATAAAAACAGATAACAGATTCACAGACTAAAGTGATTTAAATCAAATTACCAAAAGTATAGGCTTCCGTGTGTTCGTATGAAAATGAACCAGATGTCATACATTTAGTTTCGCAACATTAAACAAATCATTAATAATTTATGAGAGTTTATTGCATTTAATTTTGTTTTTCGTCAAACTACTGATTTAGTATGACGCTGTATACTTTGGTGGAAATGCATCAACAAATTGGAATTTTCTTTGTATGTCTACAAACGTATGCAATGTCTACATAAACAGATTAATTTGTTAAATAAATATTTTCACTTAAACTCCACTCCAAAATTACTATTTTGCAGTTGCACTAAATTAATTAGTGCTTAACTGGTGAGCGTTAACAAACTTTTCTGCCAATAAAGTTACAAAAGTAGGTGATAGGTACGAACAAACAAAAAAAAAATTGTAAATAACGGGTTAAGGGAATCCCTTGGTTTGATTTTTTTTTCGAAGATTTTAGGAGTGATTGGGGAAGCCGAGACGTCACATGGGATCATAAACGTAAAGATTGGGAATGCTGCTGATCTCGGAGAAATTCTCTTTCTAAAAAATATAACCTTTAGCAAAAGTAAAAGAGTTGCTGAATCAGTTTCATCAACTTTCTATCTATCATCGTTGAGCTGTACGGAGGCGTCTCTCATGCGGCTTTGGGGGCAAGCTTGTGAGAATTGAGCTGGCATCTGAATCTATGTTGCAATAGATCCATTTGTCTTGCAATGCCTATGATCCGTTTATCTCGCTCCCCTATTATTTATACTAAGGATCTCCTTGAAATATGTATGTATATTCTCAATGAGCGAAACATTTAATTTTATAGACAAAGCTCTGAAATAAGTTTGAGAACCAAGGATTGAGTCCGTCCAAACTAATCTTAGATTTTATCCTAGGAGTCTCTACAACTCTCTATCAGTGAGCTGAATGGCTCTAGGAGTCAATAACTGTGACTTGAGACGCCTTAAAGTATCGCTCAACTATTCAAATCTACATTCCCCTGATGAAATTTTCATGAAACGGAATTTTTTTAATAAAAAGTTGTATGCCGTCTATTTAATAATGACTCTTGCAACATTCCTCGTCAATATGAGTAAAATCCTTTAATTTTTCTTCGTAATAATATTGTGGGTATTTCATGGAATTAGTACTTAGAATTGAGTATCCAATGGACGAAGACAAGGTTTTTTTGGTTGTGTACTCGTAGATAAATATTTAAATTGCAAACATAATAACATGGATCGCTTTAATTGCTTTAAGAAGCTTAATAGAGCAGTGTAGTAGTAACTGTAATTTTGAATTTCTACTTCAACTCAAACAATAAACATATTGTCAATAGGTTATGAAAATTGAAATTATCTTTCTGTTTCCTATACTATTTTGGGATAAGAAACAATTTTAAAGTTAAGATCTTCTTGCAGGCGTACTAAGGAGGAGCTCACTTGAAAAGAGGAGACTCAGCTTGGGTACAACCGGGACTGGAAGCAGTCACAGAGGTTCAGAGCCATCCCTGGATCCCAACCATGCAGCCATTCTATTCAGAGATTCCAGAGGAGTAAGTTTTAATTAAATATTTCTTAATAATTCTTTTAACTTTCCTTTTGTTTGTACGTGAGTCCGACAGTCTCCAATTAGGAGAAAGTTGTAATTATTTGATTGAATAAAAAAAAATTCGTGAATTGAGCAACGTATTTGTGTCTTATAATCACAACTCAAATCATATTTATGAATTTGACTTCTAGTCCTAATTGATCAAGAGGTGCTAAATCGGGTGGGTGTAAATAAAGCCTACGGTCTGATCAGGAATACTGTGGTCGGTAAAAGAGAGGTCAGAAAAAAAGTAAAAATGACCGTCTTCAAGACCGTTTACTTACACCTCTTCTTCAGTAAGGGGTAGAATCGTGGACTATGCTGGATAAGCATGCAAGCCGGGTTACAGCTGCCGAAATGAGATTTTTCCGCCGGATCGAAGGGAAAAATAAGCGTGATAAAATTAGAAATGAAACAATAAGGAGCAGCTTAGAGATACAACCCTTTGTAACCAAGTTGGAGAATCGGCAGTTGGGGTGGTTTGGCCACGTCTGCAGAAGAAGTGAAGAGGAGAAGATTAGATGCTTGATGGAGGCCAAATCTGAAGGCCGCAGACCAAGAGGCAAATCTAGATTGGGCTATTTGGATTACATCGGGCGATTGGCACAAAAGCGTGGTCAGGCTAGGTCTTTTATCCGATAATTGGCAAATAACAGAGAAGAGTACATCCGTTGGTTATCCTAACCAAGGTCTAAGTTATCTAAAGCTCGACGCTAAAGGCATGAGAGCGAAGACAAAGAAGAAGAAGACTTCTAGTCCTCTGCTTTTTATCGTTTTAATATTTTATTGTTTTAATTTAGGACAAGGCGATGCTTACACGTCTAACTAGGGGTTGGCCCTAATAATTTTTCCAAATTTGGGTCTTT
The DNA here is from genome assembly GCF_049639745.1 of Rhodnius prolixus. NCBI lineage: Eukaryota > Metazoa > Arthropoda > Insecta > Hemiptera > Reduviidae > Rhodnius > Rhodnius prolixus. Next base: position 24,694,019 of record NW_027411592.1, read on the forward strand.
TAATTGCATTTAGCGCCTTTTGTACCACTGCATTTGAATGAGAAGTTTCGAGCAAAAATATTTTCATACCAGAATTCTTAATTTGCTGAATAAATTCTGCCTTTCTCTTACATTATTCTTAGTAAAATTTTTTCGAAATTCGTTTCACTGTTTTAAGGCTCTTAAAGTGATAATTTTTATATGATTCAGTTTCATAATTTACATGCTTATGCAAATTAAAGACCATCGAGATAAGATAAGTAGATGCCTCAATTTACCCAATGATAATACAGGAGACTTTAATAAACAAATTTAATTGCGCCAATGGCCGAAAATGTTTACGACTTAAAATAAAAATAAAATAGAAAATTGCAAGTCAAGATTTTAATCTTTTGTTATATTAATGTTAATCTATTAATAAGGCAATACTTGTTTATTTTTAATTCAAAGGAACAAATTTGTATCAATTTGCAACTAAAAATTTAACTTAATTTTGTGTACCTTTTTCAAGAAGATGTTTATTTTTACAGCTGCCAGTGGCGGATCCATTTTTGGAGAAAGTCAGCATGTCTGATCTAGGTATGTATGAATGTTTTACACATTTAATAAAATTGGTATCTGCTTTATTTGAGAACGTACATAGTTGTTTAGACAGTTGTATATCTATTACTTTGCCCCCATAGTGTAACTGAAATAGACTAATGACGCCAAAGATGTCATTTATAATGGTAAAATGAATATCTAATAATCTAGCAAGTGCTATATAAAGAATAATTTATAACAATAAATACACTAAAAATAATAACACTAATCGATTTCCTTTTTCAAATATTAAACATGTTAAAAGAGAACCCAATCGTAAACTGAATGAAATTGGTCAGTTGCAGAGCTGACTCAAAATAAAACCACATATTTCTTTATTGCGTATTTAGAAAAAGTAAAATTAGATCTTACAGTAAATTTAAATCTTAATCAAAAATAAAATTGGGCAGAACATTGCAGAAGAAGTACACATCTAAGTATACTCGTATTTACTTTCTGTAGATTCCAACAAATATATCATTAATTTTTTCAGAAATTTTCCTTATAGATTCGGCTTCAGAAGATCCCATATTTTCATAAAAGTTCATTTAAAACTCGAATACCATAATCTTATTGAACGAAGGAAAGATAAAACAAGAATGAGTAATTAGAATTGCAATTATATTTAAATAAGATTTTATAAAAAGCAAAAATTTGTGATAAAACACCATCACAGCTGAGTTTAATTAAATAAACGAAATCTAGTTGTTAACAAAAGAATAAAAATAACAGGTCTCAATGAGATAATTCTCTGTTTTTTAAAAAGCCTTCTAGTATGTGTAAAGATTAACACTAAAGAAAAATACCAGATTTAGAAATATGTATTATATAATTTTATTATTTTTTTAATTTAAGGCGCGTCAGAATCTGGGGTAATTGGCGCCCTAGAGCTTTTTTCAGTCCACTGCCGGTCTCCGGACTGTGTTCTTTCAAAACAGAAAAATATGATTTCTTGACACTTGTACAGAAAATCATAAATTTAAAAAAAGTAGTGAGTAAGAACTATTTGTTTCCCTTAACTACCATTCCTTCATAATATATAATATATTATAAATCGAGTAACAGCTTAAGAATCATTCAGAATAGTAAACAATAAAGAACAACCAAAATTAAATAAGACTTTTTATAGGGAAGGGAGTATTATTAACTCATTGGTTAGCACATTCTGGATTCCCACGCGAAGATCCTGGGTTCGAATCCAGCTGATGGTGGCCCCTTAGATTTTCTCTTCCTAGAGCTTCTTCTTACAGCTCACTGTCCGGATATCGCAAGTACACTGCAAAAAGCTCCACGCACCGATGACCTCAGTTATTCACATGCCTTAAAGACTTTTTATGAACCATAAAATCGTTTGTTATCCTTTCTTGAAAATATTGTTCATTAGGATATACATTCACATTCTTTTAATGTAAATCTTGTATTTCTGTTTATAGAGGAAGATGAAAGTCAGATATATGTGAAGTTCTTCAAGTTCCATAGATGTTACGGACTCATACCAACCAGTGCGAAACTAGTGGTGTTCGACACCCAGCTTCTAGTCAAGAAAGCATTCTTTGCTCTTGTTTACAATGGTAAGTGTTCATGGTAAACGGTAAAATTACATATTTTAATATGTAAAATTCTTTTAATTACAGTTAACAAGGACTAGTAGAAGTCAATCAATTCCTTGTACCTTAGATTAATTCTATGCCCTATTTCATTGATGATAAATGACTTAATTTTAGACATATTAATTATATAAATAATAAATCGTTGGAAATTTTGTATACGCTATACAGACCCCAACTACGGCCATATTTTACCGAATAAACAGTGCACAGACTGATTGTTAACAGATCAGAAATATGTATCCAAGTGGGTCTGTTTCCTTGAGTAGTAGCAGTAGTACAGATGTGTGTTCATTTCACAGAATATACAGAATCGTTAAAGTAATATCGTACTTAATTATTATAAAACAATTTAAGTTGACAGACAATCCCTTGTGACGTACAGTCTGAACTTTAGGTACTTCCTCTTTACCAAACTGATTCTCTGGAGTATAGTACCTAGTGTTACAAAACACTGTTTATATTTGCACCAAAACACAATGGGTTGCATACTTTTCTAATCAACTTTGCCATGATTCCTTAAATGCAAAACCGTCTTGACAAATCTGCAACTTCTCTGCACCCATTGCTTTTAGTGTGGATTTTCGGTGGAAACATAATTCTATAATACAAATATAATACCAAAACCCAATTCTAGTCATTACCCTCATTATATAAACTTAGTAACTGCTAAAGACAGGCATATCTCTAAGCTGCACAATGTCCACAATTCAATTCTTAAAAAAGTATGCATTGCATTTTTTCGGTAATTTCTTGAAAAATTTGGTTTGCAACCGTATTAACGATATTCAGATTTTAAATCCACAAATTAAACTGGAATGACCAATTTTAACCTACCCCATATCCTTTCTTAAAATTTTCGTTGCCAACATTAATTTTAAATAATGAAATAAAAATTGTAGTACTGTAAGTACATGAGGTAGATTCAAATTTCAGTGGAACTTCGTGTGAGCCATTTTCGAAAAGTCTCAGAAAGTTAAAAAATCCCTTCGTCAAAATGTTATTTTTGGATGTGAAATTTTCTCCAAAATTAGAATTTTAGCAACAATTTAATCTTCCTTAATAATGTACACGACCCAGAACCGTACACTATATTGAAATGACACTTTAGAGATAAGACAATCTTCTTTCCTCCAAGTCTCTGAATAATTTTCCAAAGAAGCTGTATGAAACAAAGTAAAAAGTAATTGTTGCAGCCATTTTTTGTTGTTTTTTTAACTACTATAGTAGTTATCCGGTTGTGGGGCTATTTTAGATCTGCTATGCCAAAGCAAGATACCTTATTACACATACCCTCTCTGCTCTCATCATCAATTTTTACAGTTCTACCTTTATTTTTAAACACAGTCCGCTGAAATAATGGTGCTCAGTGAACAAGAGTTTTATAAAGTAGTTCCTTGATCCTTAAAAAGAATAAAATGGTGCGGCGATATTTATGCACTGTGCAATATCCAAATGTGTAATTACTACTACAGAACTAAAAAAAATACTTTAAATTTGAAAAAAAAATTATTGGTTTCTTTTTACAGGTGTCAGAGCGGCGCCACTTTGGGATTCGAATCAGCATACGTTCGTTGGGATGTTAACCATTACAGATTTCATAAAAATCTTACAAATGTATTATACTACGGGTTCTATGACCATGGATCAGATGGAAGAACATAAATTAGATACGTGGAGGAGTAAGTTTTATTCATGTTGAATATATTAGCGGTGTTGGTCTTGTGTGTTCGGGAACTAACATAGACTGGCGTCTATTTAATTAGTAATGTTCAAGACTAACTCTCTCTTTTAATTTATTGTAATTTAAAAAAGATGTTCTACAAGAAAACGAACACAACTATTGGACTCGAGAAATAAGGTGCCACATTTTAGAAATAAAGTTAATTTCATTGTCATGGATAAAAAAGTACAATCCAGCAGTAACATTACGTTCAACGAAATATTTTTATGAAGTGATTTTTAAGATAAGATGTTCTTTTCATACCCTTTAATTTCATCTTAAAATTTTACTTTGAAGATTGATTTCACTTTGTTTTGGTCACTCTTTTATCATTAATTAATTTTGAAAAAGATTAAATCAAATTACGAATAGCTAATTTTGAGTAGTTAAGTTCAGAAGTGCATTTTTTAATTAACTAATCTTTAGATATTTTAGTTCTAATTCTAATTATTATGTGCATTTAACAACGAATCTTGATTGTTTCAGCTGTACTAAAAGGTCAAGTTAGAGATCTTTTATCAATAGGCCCAGATGCATCACTCTATGACGCTATCAAAACCCTTATTCACAATCATATTCATAGGTTACCTGTAATTGATCCAGAAACCGATAATGTTCTTTACATTCTCACTCACAAGAGGATTCTAAGATTCCTCTTTCTATATGTAAGTAACTAGAATTTAGTTCTTTCTTTTAAAACAAATAAGAAGTCAACTATAACTTATTATGTTCTAATTTCAAGATAAACGATCTTCCCCGGCCAAGTTTTCTAAGTAAATCATTGGCCGAGTTAAGGATAGGCACTTTCGAGAACGTAGAAACAGCTACAGAAGATACAACCATAATTGCTGCATTGGATAAATTCCTTGAAAGGAGGGTTAGCGCGCTTCCCATAGTTGATGAAGAAGGAAGACTTGTTGATATCTTTGCAAAGTTCGATGTAATCGTAAGTATTGACATTCAATATTTATTATTTTAACTGAATTACTCAGGATATGTTTTTCTATCTATTTTTGATCTCTAGTCTTATAAAAATTCAAATTTGACCAAAAATAATATAGTGAGCAATTGTGTTTTTTTTTAAATTCTAAATTATAAGCTTTTTAACTATTACAAAATCAAAATGATTCTATAAGTCCTACTTCCAAAATCATTGGCGACTTCTCTCAAAACTGACTATTTCAACCATAGAAAAGTTATTTTAAAAATAAATGTGATATGAACACATAGTATGACTTTTCTTTTGCGAAATTTATGTAGTTATATTTTATGGAAATATAGAACATCTTAAAAGATAGCTGAAGTGTGTATATGATCACTTTAAAAAAATACACAAGCTTACCATAATCAATGTTCGCTGTTAAAAATTTTAAACCAGGATGATAAATGGGCTTTACAAATGTGTTTATGACCAAGAAACCCTTTGGCAAAAGCAAAAAAAAATACTAAAAACTATAAAAATACAATCAGTAAAGTTGTTCTTATGGTGATGTTCTTCCACTTAATAATTTTATTCAGATATTTCAAACTCATAAATAATCATTAAACTAGCTAAAAACCAATTTGGAACGTCATTTAATGAAAAGCTTAGTTCAACTCCTCCCTAAGGTCGCTCCCTTTGGAACAAAAACGTTTGGTGGAAAACCATCAACGGGAAGAGCATTTTACTAAATACAGTTACTTTTTTTTTTGTGATTTTCTCGGAAAAGCTCCTACGATTTTTCCCTTAACTTCCAATATCATAAAAGGCTCATTATTGTTAGGGGATTCTCGGAAGCATGCAACTACAGGTATCGCTCCATTATGCCACACCAGAACAAAGTCATGGTTTTATAAGCTATGTATAATATTAAGAGATAATAAAAGTTAGTTAGAATTTTAAATTTGAAAAAATTGGTTAACCAGAATAGTGACTACTAAGAATAGGTTACTAAGTTTTCATTTATTTTGAAAACGTCTCCATCGTTCTTTAAACGATATTTATAAAACTTTAAAATTTGTTTATTTAACAATCCCTTTTACTTCAAATATTTTTACGGAAAAGTCGGGTCTGTCATCAGGAAAACGGAATCTCTTGAATAAAATCTTGCGCGCCGTAAATCTCAGTAGATCCAGTATCAAATCTTATAACGTAATTGTCCCTCCATCCATAATTCTTTAGTTAAAAAGGTAACTTATAAAAGTAAATAATTATCTCACATTATAATAATGTATTTACAGAAGGTCGGGAGAGTGTTCTTTTTTTTTTTCTTTTTTTTTTTGCGCATCAACAGCTGAGGTCATTAGCGCCCGGAGCTTTTTCCAGTGCACTGCCGGCCTCCGGACAGTGTTCTCTCGTTACAGACAACACTGTCCATCACCGGACAGTGAGCTGTAAGAAGCTCCTAGGAAGAGAAAATCTAAGGGTCAGCTGCTGGATTCGAACCCGGGACCTCCGCGTGGGAGTCCAGTATGCTAACCTCATAGCTAATCCCTTCCCTGAGAGTGTTCTTACTAAATTTTATAATTTTTTATTTTGTCATTCTTTATTAATGAGATTTTGATAACTTCAGTATTTTTTATTGGTGTCTTTAATAAAATGTTATTGTTCCAAATGAAGAATCTTGCTGCAGAGAAGACTTATGACAAACTAGATGTCTCATTAAAACAAGCTAATGAACATAGAAATGAATGGTTTGAAGGGGTTCATAAATGTAGTATGGACGATACCCTGTACTCTATTATTGAAAAAATTGTACGAGCAGAGGTAAATATTAAAAAATTTTCTGTTCTAAATTAGATAATTGTTCAACATTTAGCATAAATCAGTTTGATTTTCTGAGAAATATAGAAATAGTAATTTTTCATTTTTGCTGTTTGATGTTGAATTTTAAGTAGTCTTATCTGTTGTACATGATCTTAAAATGTATAGACTGATTCTTTAATTTACATTCCTTAAAGAGAACTGGGGTAAACTTCTGAATTTTTTTTTTAGGTTCATCGATTGGTTGTCACCGATGATGAAGACAAAGTAATTGGAGTGCTCTCCCTTTCCGATCTCTTACAGTTTTTGGTTCTTAGGCCTTGTGGTAAGATTTTCTTGTTTTTTAATTATATGGACAGAGATTATTTGGCATAATAAGCAACACTTTTCAATATACTGTGAAATAAAGGTGTTACATTAATTTATTAAAATTATGATTTTGACTTTAATAATTTGCTTTTGTTGGCATTGACTTTATGATACACATGCTTATTAATTCTTTCTTACACTTATTAGCCAGTTCTTTCGTGAACTTACATGTACGCCAACTCGATCGCTTTTTGCGCACACCACTTACCATCGCTAGATATGAACAGAAATGTTTGCCTTTCTTATACTGGAATCACAAGTTTAATGATTAACTTCCTTCTCACATTAAATATAACATAAATCCGAAACTTTTAGCCCAGAGTTCCTCGTGTTATTTACTCTTCAGCAGGTCTATTAGTTATTAAGCTTATTGGCTGTCCGACCGGCGGCTCCGTATATTCCTGAGACACACTTACTCCTCTATTACAAGCTACTCATGATCTTAAAAAATGCAATATCATGACGTTTTCGTTAAAATATAGTAACTTTGTAATTTACAGAAAATAGACTAAAATGTATTTTAAAAACCTAAGATTTAGAAAAATTTTTGAGTTTGTATATCAAAATGGAGAGTGTACTCTTTAATTCAAGACGCATCATCATCTGAGGTAATTGGCGCCCGGAGCTTTTTTCAGTGCATTGCCGGCCGTCGGACAGTGTTCTCTCGTTTCAGTCAACATTGTCCATCACCAGACAGTGGGATGTAAGAAGCTCCTAGGAAGAGAAAATCCTAAGGGGCAGCAGCTGGATTCGAACTCGGGATCTCCGCGTAAATCTAATACGCTAACCGCTAGCTAATCCCTTCTTTCGTCTTTGCAGTAGTTGTTTTTTTCTTCGAATTTTGATGTCTTCTAACATTTAAATGTGATTACAATGTTGTTAACCTTTCTATACAACTTAACATTGTGCCCCTTATTAAATCAACATTTTACAGTTTTTACCTATTTTCGTCATTGGTTACTCATTTACTGTTAAAGTGTGGTAGTAAGCAAAAATAGAATACAGAAAATGCTTACAGAAATACATGTAGTTTGTTTCCGATGACATTTTGGTATAAATTTAACAAAGTAAATTTTAGTATTTATCTTGTTAATTTTCATTAATACGTGCAGAATAGTATCATCCTTACATTCTGTTATATTTAGTTAAATATTTCATGCTCACGCTCATGCTCATTTGAACATTATGTCTAACTCTTGGGCGGTCTTGGATTTCTGAGAATATAAATCCTATCAACAACTTGTTATGTTTAGCTCTTTTTCGGAAAAAAAAGTCAACAGTAACTAATGAACTTGTAGCGCTGTAAAATTCTACACTGAAAAGTAGTTTGTAACATTTTTCGAAATTTCTAATTATAAATTTAATTTAAGCAAGAGCGTTAGAAATTAAATTGTCTTTAAGTTATACTAACGAAAACTGCCTCAAGTTTAATAATAAGTCAAGTTTATATCTTGATTTTATTTTATTTTTTGCGAAATTTTCTTCACTTTAGGAATAAATAATCCATTTTTAACTTCCAAAATTATAACGAATGATTTTTTTTTTTCACCTAAATACAAGTTTTCTTAACTTCACCAGCCGAATAATAATAGAATATCATTTTTAAACATTTAAAACGAATTATGGGCGTATTGTAAATATCCAGCGAAAATCTATTTTATTTTTATGCGTCAAAAATTAGCATTGAAATCAATTCGATCCAACATCGGTAAAAAATCTCAGGGGGTAAGGACTGCGGTTTAATGCTGCCTAAATTTATATGGGGCATTTGGAATCCGGACCAGCACCCCTCTAATCCGATTTTATTATTGTTTTGGAAATACGCAATGTAAAATCTGAATTAAACCTTTGCTTATTTTTGTTATCTATATTAGCTTACTATTAGCTTATCTTAATATACTTTCAGGAGAAGATATTGTATCCAGACCAGTTACTCCCGAATTATCAGTCGGACTTTCTGAACTGTCTACACTTGGAGCTGGATCTGAAGAAACTATATTAGAAGGAGAGGAAGATGAATCTTCAAGTCGAGAAGCAAGTCCACCACCAACTCACCGGTTAGCACGGGAGAGCACCACTTGGAGGGAAGTTACAGTGTCTGGAGGGGAATAAACGGGAAATACCAACAGATGAGTTGGTAAATTAGGTTCAGCCATGAAGGAAAAATGGGCCTTACAATATCAACTCCTTTTTATAAATATATTTTTATATAATACTATAAAAATATTGTTGTTCAATCAAATCACTGCGCAAAATTTTAAACGAAAATCACTTGTAAGAAAGAAGAACCTGTGTTTCATTTCTTAACAATTCTTTTTTTATTTTAAATTAACCTTAAGAAAACATCTTTAACTTTCATGATCACGTATTTTAAAAAATATTTCAAATTTATATTTTAATTAAAGCTTAATAATTAATAATTAAGATTTATTTAAAAAGTATTGCATTTCGAAATATTGTGCTATTTAAAAATGCATCTATTTTTTTTTCTGAAAACAAATATCTGAAGTGGACTTTTTTTTTAATATGCTGAAACGAATGAGAAAGAATTTGCACTCTTATTATGTCATTAACTAAGAGAAAAGTTTCAAAATGCATATAAACATTATTTTTTGAAAGTTACCGACGAACTCTCTAATAAAGGAGTACATCATTTATTTATTAAAATAACGATCAGCGGTCGTCTTCCATTTATTGCTTGTCTTTAAAGGAAGTACACCATTGCTGTATTTTGGTTGATATCCTGAAACTATTCAGAATCCCTGGGTAAAACGTTTTGCCATCAATTCTTTTTAGTCCAGCCTTTTTCGATATGTTTATCTTATTGATATAATTTAATTTTCTGTAAAAGTAATATATGGCCTAGTGTGAGAATGTTTGTCATTATTTAATAAATTATTTTGAATTTCCTACTCATTGATTTTATTTGTTACATACAAATAGTCTTGGTTCAAATATAATTTTGTGTTTGATAACAATTGAGGCTGCAAAATGAACAAGTCGAAAGTCTACTTTTTTTTTTAATCAAAATAATTTTTGTTGCTAACTGGCCTCGATATGTTTAGTAGTCTACTACTAACAACAGTTGCTCTGTGTTGTTCTTTTTAAAATTGACAATACCTACATTAAAGGATACTCTTACACATATTTAGATAGTTTTTGTAAAACATTTGAAGAAGAAAAATAATGTATTAATTAATGGTAAATATATACCTAAGTAAAAAAACTAAGTAAAGATTACTTAATAAATTAACTTAACTATCTATAAAACAAATAATATAATAGTGAGAGAGATGTTTGTAAATATTTTGTATATGGATTATATAAAAGTCAAAGGGACACTGTGTATATTTTTGTTTGCTTTGTCGATAAAGATTTCAGTTTTCTAGAATTTATTTTTAAATCTTTTTTTTCATTCAGGGCGTCCTCAGTTTACTAAATGTTTATATTTGTGTACTTAAATAATTCTTAACAACTTTTTACTACATGTGCACGTACAATTACTGCAAGGGCATATACATTGTTTTTTCACTGGTTGAATATTTTGCCTAAATAAGAAAAAATACAACGACTTCAACAGAAAATTGTAGGTGTAAGTTGAAACATTTTTCCAAGCTTTCTTCAGTTACTTTATTTTAACAGTATTTTGTAATTTAAATTTGTAGCCACCTAATTTTAAGGGTGAAGAGAGGAAAATGTTTGAGAAAAATGTACATTATGTTAAAAAGTGGAATTGAAATATTGAATGAAGCACATGCACTTTGTATATATTTTATATATACATATATAAAATAAAACTGAAATTGATCTGGTTGCCTTGAAAGAGTATCTACTTTTCTTTTAAACAAATCCTAGTAGTCCTTTTAAGTTTAAAGAGTAAACGATCAAAGAAACATGAAAATCAAATTAATAAAAATTAAATTTGGAGTAATTTCATTTTCTCGGGCAAATTTAGTGCCTAACCAGAAACAGTGTAAAACCTTAAGTAGTAAAAAGAAACTAGCGCATGAACTGATAAATTCTAAAGCAGCGTTTCTCAACCGTTTTAGGCCTGGCTCTCCAAACGGTAAAATTTGAGAAAAAATTGGGCGGACCGGTGTTTTTTTCTAACAAAAAACTTTACTAGGTGTTAAAGAACTACAACATAAGTTAATTGTAACATTTTTATCGTTATTTAACTACAATATTTAAATATAAAGATTGTTATTTTAATTATTACATTTAGTGAATAAATATTTGAGAACAATCACAGAAAACCTTTGAAGAAGACATTATGGATTCTAGTTCCTAAAATTACGGCATTAACTTAAAAAATATTGTACACAATTTTATTACTGCTATTTTTTGAATGAGAAAATTTGTTATACGCAGACAGGTAAAAATCTCCAAGGAGCGATCAAATTTTTTCACAGACCGCCACCGGTAATAAGTATAAGCTCACAGTACACAATGTCGTATCATTTTCTACATCAGAAAAACCAATTTACGGATCACATATGTGACAAAATAAGATCTTATTTCAGTGGAAATAGAAAATGAGACTAAACAAATTTAAGTGTAACAAAACAACTGACAGATTAATCTCAGATCGGGTAGATTTAATGGCGGATCTACAAACGTTTCGGGATCGGTTATATCTTTCGGAGTGTAAATGAAATCATTTACAGTTTGACGATTATTATTATACACATCAATCTTGGCTGGGCCCTTTGTTTCGATGAGGGCAGTTTTTACTAGTAACCAGTGATTGTGCTCCCGTTCTGTTACATTTGATTTACAATAGGCATCTAAAAGTTCTTTACATGTGTTTATGAAGTGATATAGTTTACAGCTATTTGTTTTATCTAAACCATTCAGATATCACAGAGAACAAAGTTCACTCGGGTATACATTTCGTTACCTGATTTCCAATGAACAGTTGCTATGTGTTTCCTTGCAGAAAGTTCTACCGCCGAATGATGTTCTGCTCTTCTTCTGAAGAGTCGCCGGACGTTCTAGCGAGAAACTTGCTTCTATACTAGTTGAAGTTCGCCAGTGTTGGATCATCCCTTCCAGCGGGACGAGTAGCCATAATAAGTACACATGAGTCACAAGTAGTTGATGAGTTGATGATGATGTACCATGTGGCGTTTGGTCGCTATTTGGGACAATTAACAGTTAAACTGAAGTCTTCCTGTTTCGGATTAGTGTTCGTAATACAAGAGACTTTGCTGTCCCTGTTCTAGGGCGTAAGTTATAAATTATTTGGAAGAACCGGGAACGTTAAAAAAAAACTTTATTTGAAGTTACAAAATTGGTAAACTAAAACTAGCAAGGAAATTTAATTACAAGCTGTACTGGGGGCTAGGTTAACAATGAGTATGGAAGAGAATGGTCTCTGTCAAAGGAATAGTCTGGAATTGATCTGTGAAAATGGATCTAGGGGGATATATAACGCTGTCTAGTTCTTATCATTGCTGACGTGCATTGCGATGATGGAGCGTACATAACTGTAGACAATATGTTTTTAACTTCTTTATTGTTTGCCTTGTGTTTTATTGGAGCTTCAAGTTGTGATGACAGCAAGCCTTGGCTGAGTGACCCAGGAAATTAAGGGGGATTCTCAGGAAAAGTAAAATGTTAGGCTTCTCAAGATATTCGTCATGAAAAAAGTGTAAAATTTTGTTATGACGAGTATATTCGTTATGCGTTTTCAGTAGTGACCATCGGCAGTTAATTTTGCAATTTTAGTTAAAACTGTTCATGAACAGACAAGACAAAAGACACACCAACCCTCTAATGATGTAATACAGTTTATTATAAATTAGCCCTGAAGATGACCTAGTCCCTAGGTCGAAAGCTCGGCATAATAAAAATTTTTCATCACTGAAACTGGCATTAATTTTTCATCCTATTGTAACTTTAGTTTGTCTTCAACACAAGGAAAAAAAACTGTAAACAGCAGCCCACCAGTTGACACCTTTTTCTCATCAATTGTTTTTTAACGAGGGAAGGTTACAACAATAACCTTCCAATAATAAGTAACACCTGGCCTTAACTTCTTTAATGGCTTAACTTTAGTTAAGTGTAAACAAAGTGATTTTGAGATGTAAATAGCAGGCCTTCCGTTATTTATTTTTTTCATTTACTTTTTTTTTGCTTTTCTATTAATGCGCCATTACCTTAAAATCCTCCTACTCTTATTATTAACAGCTGTATTTTTAATAATTGTGTATGTTTTCGTAACTAACAGTTTTTTTACTGAGTACAACTTGAAAAGAAACGAAAAGTATCATCTAATCAACGAAGAATATGAAGAAAACAGGGCACTTAATGCCCAACGTTACAATGTGTGGTGTGTTTTCACTAAACTCAAAAAAACAGAGCGTTCATTAGAATACAAACTCAAGAATATGCTCATATCACTTGTTAATACCACATCTTTAGTGATCAATTTAAATATAGTTGTAGATACTTCTAGTAGATATGTGGCAAAGGATGTTGTTAACGAAATACTAAAAATAACTGGAAAGAAATTCGAGGTAGGCAAAATTTTAAAGTTAATTCGTAATTTGTTGAACTATAAAAGATAACATTTAAGATTTAATTCTATTAGTTACATCAATCTGATGAAAAAAAAAAAAAATATTCTTTATTATGACTATCGGAGGTCTATTAGAATAAGCTAATTTCTTTAGAAAATTTAGTAATTTCAAAACCTCCTTGCACGAGTGAAGTCCCTCTGAAGTGCTACTCCTTAAATAATCATGGAACCTTTGATATTATTTTGCGTTTTCTGTATTAGACAAACAACAGAGAAGTGAAGAGTAATTTGAAATTTTAAAAGTGTGGGTTCAAAACGAGGTAGGCAAAATTGTATACGTGTGGGTGAACCCACAGCGGCAGTTCTAGGACGAAAAAAGTAATACTAAGAGATCTCAATTCGATTGATATTAGTAGGAGGTACTTAGTTGAGGGATACGAGTAGGTTAAAGCTGGTCATTTGTAACGTGGATTTTATTTTTCACATTTTGCGAAAACAGACCTATATCTACAGTCAATCGTCTTTTTCTTTGTAGTTACATAGAAGTAGATTGTATATTTTGTGAATTACAAACAAGAGTTGTTGCCCTGTCGATAAGAAGGATTGTTCGTCCTATTTATTTTAAACTTTGTTAACCTTATATTACTAATATTATAAATCTATTTCCATTACAGGTTGAATATCATGATGTCCACGTCTTAACGAATAAATTACAAGATCTTCTGAATGTTATGCGACCACATTTCAGCTCCCAACCAGGCGCTTACTACAGTGATTCTCTGTTTTTCTTGTCATTAGGTCTCTATAGAGTAGCTCCCATTAATCAAGACAGAATAATTATGCTAGATATCGATACACTAATAAAAAAAGATATTGGGCAACTATTCAAAGTCTTTCAGCAGTAAGTATTTTCGATATACTTCAAAAGAAATTTGTATTTCAATTTCTTTATTTGTTAATACCATAATTCGCTACATTGCGCTCAATCTCTTCTTTTTTTCGTACAACTACCAAACTAATAAAATCATTTCAATATCTTAGCCACTCAAGTATAATTTCTTGAATTGTAGATTTAATTCTACAAACGTGTTCGGAGCTAGTCCGGAACTTACGCCGGTCTACCATCATATCCTTTACGTGTACAGGTATGTCATTATTTAAGATAAATTTTATCTTAGTAATTACTGTTCATTATTTTTGGTGACTGAATCATAGTTTCTATAGGATGAAAAATTAATGCCAGTTTCAGTCGTTAATTTTTTCATCCTATTTATCTTACTAATTCATATGTTTGGCTGTTTATATGAAAGAAGCTAACTCCTACTATTATATTTATGTTCCCGAAAAAAAAATCTAATATTAAACATGTCTTTAAATTTGCTTTTCTTAACACAAGGTCTTTCAATCGATTTGAATAAAGTCAAGGTCAGTGCTTCTTATACCAAAAAAATAATAAATATATAAGTTCAACGTCCAACAAAAATCAAGCCTCATATGTTATTAAGTTCCTTGATTTTAAAATTAATTTCGTATTTAAAGCAATATGTTTTTTTAAAGGAACAAACATAAGAATACGTCGCTTGGAGAACCGCAAAGTAGTGGAGGATTCCCAGGGGTTAATTCTGGCGTTCTTTTATTACATCTTGATAACATGCGTAAATCGAGTTTATATCAGAAGATGTTAACTAAGGAAATAGTAGATTCTCTTGCTGAAAAGTATTCGTTCAAGGTTGCTATGATAATTAATTTGTTGATTAAAATAAAAATACTAGAAATGATTAATTGATAATGAAATAATGAATATTTCTCTAGAGATTTGTAAATCACATAATTGAAGCTGTTGACTCTCTATTCCAGGTAATAATTATTATTAATGTTTTTTTTTTTTAAGGGACATCTTGGAGATCAGGACTTTTACACTTTGATCAGCCTTGAACATCCAGAATTAATGTACCTATTAGATTGTGGCTGGAATAGACAGCTTTGCACGTGGTGGAGAGATCACGGATATCGTGAAACTTTTCATAAATTTTCAGAGTGCAATTCTCCAACAAAAATATATCATGGCAATTGCAATTCCATCATACCAGAACAATAGCTTTTGCGGTCCACAAAAAAGAAAGTACAAATGTAGATTGAAGCTTTAAAACCATATGATGTTATCTAATTTACAATAGTGGGAAGGAAAATAAAAAGGTTTTTTGAATTCCAATGACTGAGAAAAGTAAGGAGCATCTGAATTCCTACACTTCCAAAGGAAAATAGATCTCGGAATTATTACAACGAATGAACATTTTTATAAAATTCACCATTATAAATGCAATGCATTTTTAATATATTTATTTATATTACAAATGCTTAAATAAATAAAAGTTTAAAGAATTAGAAATAAAATAAACGAATTAATTTGACTGATGAAACTCAAATTTTCAACAAGTGCAATATTGTTAGATATTTTATTTACAAATTTCTTTTTCCTTTGAAACTAATGCTATTAGTTTGTTCTCTTTTTGTATAAATTTTAATTGTAGCTTTATTATTGTTTTTTATTTAAAATTTAACAAATTAAAAAACTATTTATATTTAATTAAAGATATTATTTATTTTTATAAACCAGTTTTCCTTCTAAGATAATTTTTGATAATCTAGCCTCAAAATACTATTTATTTATTTACTTTTGTCATTAATTGCACATTTAATACTTTTATTGTCATCGTTAGTCTTTAAAGTAAGATGGTACGAAATTATCAAAAGTATTCCATACATTTTACATTTTGTCCTTAAAGATACTATGCTGAAATGAATGCAACCTTACAATTTTACATTTATTTATTTCTCACATTTTAATATCAATGCGTCTTTAAGAAATGCTTCATATAAAAAAATTATTTTTATTTTTTGTAAATATCGGCCTAATTACCGCAACAATAATGTCCGAAATTAGATCTTTTTCGCCTTAGGTGTTAGTGTACGAGTCTCTTCCCTCATTCTAGAGTTTTATCAGAGTGTTTTCTGTTTCCTCAACCCGATTCATTACATTAATTTATGAGCATATGTACTTTTTAGTGCTGCTACTATGCACGGAAACAAGCCCTACTATGGTTAATCTCGCACATTCATTTGCGGCCATTCTCTCTATCAACCTACTAATCGTTATCTAATGGATTCCCAATTCAGCTAATATGCTTTTTCATTATTTCACTTTATCAAAAATTTTTTTTAAAAAATTACTGTAGATGGAGGTCAATAAATGAAAAACAATAAATCATGATTAAAGAAGAGATTTTTGAAATAAGTTTCCGTTTGTTTCATAATAAGCATTTTATAATGATGCTTTAAGTTCACTATATAAAAGTAATAGTTTGCCGAGTACATCTGAAACAGATAAAATTAATATAAGTAAAAAAGTTTGGTATGTATGATAAAATTGTAAACTATTTATTATGGTTAAGGCTGAATATGACAGCTAGAGTGAAACTATTTTTGTTAATGAAATAGAAATCGTGGAAATTAAAAATACAGGCTAAATTTATTACTGCTTTTATTATTATTTTAATTTAGGTCGTCAAAATCTGAGGGCATTGACGTTCGGAGCTTTTTCAGTGCGCTGCCAGTTTTTGACAGTTATTTCTCGTTACAAACAATACTCATATTACCGGTTAGTGAACAGTGAGAAGCTCCTCCTAGGAAGAGCTACCTAAGGATCGGCAGCTGGATTCGAGTGGAAATCCAGTGCTCCAATCGATCTAAGGATTAGCTTATCTGTAGATCTAAGGTGAGAACTATTTAAATGCATCTTATCTCCAGGAGACAGGAAATGGTTTAATGCCTGCCTTTCTTCTAGTTTATTTTCTAGAACAATCCTTCTACATGTCCTCCTCTTAACGATTTAAATGTACTTAGATATACATGAAACAATAAACTAAAATAAGTTAATGGCCAAATAACACTATAATCTGTGTGCTGCTTAAAATGAAAGAAGGTACAGGTAGATTGGTTCTTGGAATGCTAAATATTGATGTTGACAGTTTATCATAAATTTGACGCCTCATTTACCAACAAAGAAGAAAAGTAATCTTAAGGAGTGCTTTAAGTTGGGAGCACAAGTTTAAAATAAACTTGAACAGCAAAAGAAGAAAATTTTCCTAAATATTTACTGTAGTAAATGCAAGATTCGTGTAAATTCTTTTTTCTTTTTATATAGTTTTAAATATATCAATAGATATATAATAGAACTTTTCTTGGTAAAATAAAAGTCATTAAATGTTAATGGGCTCACATTCAAAGATCATAATTTGAGTTTAAATTTCCTACATTTAGGCACCCCCATTACATGCAACCTTTCCGTTAGGTTACTACTAGTTGATAATAAAGTAATGATAGTGTGAGTTTATTGGAGGTAGTTGTAAATTTTCCCCTTTAATTTGAATGTTTGTATTGTTTGGCCCAAGATGTTCTCTTCTGCGATAAGCATCTCTGTTATAATAGCATTAACTTCTTTTCTTAATGTTTGGGTACTGGGAGAAAAGTGTGTGCTTCATGATCCAAACAATAGCAAAAAAGTTTCTTTACTGCAAGGAATATCGTTGTTAACTGGTCAGAAGTGAGTATAAACAAGATCAAATTATTTTCAGTGACTATTCTGATCTTTATTGAAGAAAACAAATATTTTACTCTTGTAAGAAAATCAAAGGTAATCCATTAGTGACTATCTTGATAGATTTCTATTTCTTCGTTTTAAATCAAAAATTTTCTTCATTTTTTGGTGGATTCTTTCAGCTAGATGCAAAAATTAACTCATCATTTTAGGACTCAATAAATACTTGAAATACTTAAGATTTTTATTAGTGTCTAATAACTGTAGTTAGGAAAGTGTAGATTAATTGATTTCTATGAATTTATGAATGCCAGAATGAAGATGGTTTCTATGAAAAAAAAAAAAATTTTAATATTTCTTTTCCAGATTCGTAGCATCTTGGAATAATTATACTTATGCCGTTTCAATATGCTCTGACGCATCAAAAGGAAACCACCCTAATGCTAGTGTAACCAGAACAAAGATAACTTCTCAGTCCAGTGTAAATTCTACCGTTGTTCTGGGTCGTTACAATGACACGGATATCGTCGGTGAAGGTAAAGTAAAGTTCGATTGTTTAAAAACTGCTTGGGATATCTGTTAAAATAGATGCAGAGAGAATATTACGCTGTATCAAACTAGTAGTGAAAATATAGTTTGAACTGAAAAAAGTTGAGATTTTGTGTTCAAGAAAAGTATAAGTGTAGGTAATGGAATTCTTAAACAAGAAGTAAAGTCTAAACCACTATTCGCTCCGAACCCCTAATTCAACCTTGAAACGATTGTTTGAAATGACAGTTTTAAATAGGATAGATAATAAATATATAAAGTGGTTGTGTGATGGGTTCTAAAGATTCTAGGTTGAAGACCAGAATTATATTTCAAAATCACATATGGTGGTCGATTTATCTTTCTCATGTGCAACACATCTTCATCCTATCTTCATTCTATCGCTGCTGTAATCTTAATCTTTTTTGGCTGAACTTTT
This sequence comes from Rhodnius prolixus, assembly GCF_049639745.1. Classification (NCBI taxonomy): domain Eukaryota; kingdom Metazoa; phylum Arthropoda; class Insecta; order Hemiptera; family Reduviidae; genus Rhodnius; species Rhodnius prolixus. Next base: position 24,713,109 of record NW_027411592.1, read on the forward strand.
CCAGAGTCGGGCACAATAAAGAACGTGCCGCACTATAAGATGGAACATTGGGTGAGGAGATAAAACCGTTTCTGATTCCCTTATGTGGGAATGAGTTAATCTGATGTGGCCTAGATTAGTGAAGACTACTGATTCTTTCCTCAGAAAGACGCCAAATCAACCAATCTAAGATTGGGTCTAATTTTTTGCGGTTCTGTCTCTGGATCCAACCACACACCTTATTTCTCTAATATCCCTTATTTCCTTATTTGGGTATCAATTTTACAGCTAAGTCTAGTGAGCAGTGAGGCTGCTTCTTTATCCTAACCTTTCAGGTTTGCACCTTTTTTTTGAAACATGACTAGCAATCAACATAAACCTTATTGTAAGTCTAGCTTATTCGTGTTACATTACTGTATAATAAAAAGCATTGTTTTATAATACATTTTCGTTTGCTCCGAGCCTTTGTATAGTATTTTATTGTAAAAAAAATCTCTCCTGATATCCTGACACCTTATGTAAAAGCATGTTTTTATTATACCTTTGAATTATTTAAGTATTTTTAATGTATCCGTAATTTTATTAATGTATTTAATTTAATTTTTAGTGTATGCAAAATTTTGAAATTAATTGTCATTCGTACATAATATGACGTTAGATCTTGCTCTTGGAGATTATTTATTTTGTCTTTCGACTTTTACTTTCCTTTAAAGTAATTTTTACATCTACATTTACTCACTAGATTTTACAAATTAACATTCTTAATCAACTATACAATAATTTTTTTTTTCGGGCCTTATGATCTTATAAAATAGTCCCTTATTGCCATTATAGTAATCTGCTTGATATTTCTGCTGGGCTTCCATTGTAACCCTAGCCTTTATAGCGGTATCGGGAAATTTGGATAGCCCTAGACTTTCAAGGAGGAGCATTTTTAAGATATTAGTCCTCAATTCATAAATTAGTTCAATTTTCACATTCTCTCTTCTCACTTCTGATAATGTGTAGTTTTGAAAGGCGCCAATAATAAAATACAAAAATTTCCAGAAAACTGGCGCCTGCTAATTTATTCCGGGGGTGATCTGGTGGATGAGCCTGGACCCTGTCATGGTACCACCTGGAAAACTCTCATCATGATGACTTGTGATCTAAAGGCGGACGAAGTAAATAATTGCCCTATTTTTTACATTTTTCAAAGTTAATTATATTTTTAGTTTAATTAGTCGTTTCAAGTAATGTATAAATATTAACCCTTAAATTTACCGTCCATGTATAAATGAATACATTATACATGTATGTATAATATTTTAAATATTCTTTCTATTAGTTACAGGGTTATAATTTTACAGAAAAGATTAGTTTATCGAAGAGAATTCAAAATTAAACAAGATCAGATATAAAGAATACTGTGGAAAATCTGACGAACCGGCAAAAGAATAAACCTTTATGATAGGAGAGTAAGAGACGAATCCAACAAAAATATGAATTAATGAAAAATTAATGCATAATTTTTTTAATTTGAAGAGTATGTAATTGATAAAGGAGTAATTGGTTAATGTGCAAACAAGACCACCAGAACAATAAATAAATAAATAAATAATTGATAAAGGTATTATTTTTAAATAAAGATCACTAACTCATTATAACTATATTCCAAACTTAAGAGCCAGCGAAATTAGTTTTGAAAAACGCTAACACATGAATGCATGCTATCTGATCTAATAAAGACAATACGAATAAAGAATAAAGAAATAACTCCAGATAAGAAAGAAAATATTCTGGAAACTGATCTTTCAGCTTGAATTACAGTTGGTAACACCTAAATCAAATACAAGTCTTATACTGCCACTCTGATAGCAACACGTTTTTGCACGGATGTATGCTTTTATCAGAAGCTGATCTGTTACTGAGGTGAACTTCGTGAGAGGAGTGTATAGACCGAAAAGTTATCAAGGTCTATACTGACTCACCTAGAGTTCACTACATAAAGAAGAAAATGAAAGTCAAGAATGAAGCCTAACTCAATTACATTGAAGAAGATTAGATTAGATTAGATAGTAGATGGGACGGGACCTACGCCCCATGGCACCGCAGCCACAGAAGACTTTACATTGAAGAAAGATTCGTTACAGTTTTTTTTTGGCGCATCGACTGCTGAGGTCATTAGCGCCCTCATTACAGTTTATTAATAATGTTCTGTAATTAATTAATGTTTTGTATTTACATTACTTTACAAATTATATCTATTTTATAGTTAAACGTGGAATTATTGGACCCCTTGGACGGTGGGTGTTTCGCAATGTTCCATTTAAAGACGTCCATTATCTGTCCGTTGCCAGGCCTGAGCCCATGGTCTGTCTTCATAATGTTGTAAGTCATTTTGTTTTTAGTTATAATTTATTTTAATTACACTGTTGTCGATGACGAGTTTGAAATACGGGTAAAATATAGTGACTGAAATAATTTTTTTGAGAAGCGGTGTTTTTTTTTATTATGGCGCGTAAACATCTAAGATCATTGGCGCCCGAAGCTTTTTTCATGCACTGCCAGCCTCCGGACAGAGTTTCCTCGTTACAGATAGCACTGTCCATCACCGGACAGTGAGCTGTAAGAAAATCGTAAAAAGAAAAAAAACACAAAGGCTAGCAGCTGGATTCAAACCCGGAATCTCCGTGTGGGAGATTAGGGAATCCTTTTCCTAATGGAGAGGTAATACATTCAAAAAACTTAGTAAACGTTTCGGCAAGTTTATTGTCTTTTTAAAGAAAATTTGTCTTTAAAGTAAACATCATGTATTATGTAAATATTATATAATTATGAAATTTAACTAACATAACAGTAAATTTTATTTTGTGACAAACTGTCAGCTTGCAGTTAGAAATATCTTTAAAGTATTTTGCGAAATTTTCGAGGCCCACAGTAGGATATTTAAGTAAATTGGCTCAACTGTAAGAAGCTTGAAATTAATTAATACTTTTTGTCACTTATCGCTGACTCACGACATATAGTGAACAATGATTTAAAAGAAATCTGAAAAACATATTCGAGCACAATCGTATGCAATCTCAGTTTTTTTTTTCAACTTGAATATTCGCAACGAAAAAACAAGTAGGAAATTCAGAAGCTCTAAGTCTTCTAGATCACTTTTTAGCAGTTCCTATCTTTATTTACTTGCAAACATTGCTTAATTATTCACTTATTCTTTCAATCATTTCCCTTTTCAGATTATTGACAGGAGGAGTTTGTTATTTGGTGATTGGCATAGCTTATAGACGTCTAGTGGCAGGTGCCAAAGGATGGGAGCAAATTCCTAATTACAACTTTTGGAGGGATCCTTGTGCTTGGCCAAAGGTAAACTGAAAATTCAATTTATCTAGTACTAAGTGGCAGGATTTATAATAATCAGAATAATATCTTACTAGTAAAATACCCATAGTTAAGGCTATGGAATACATTGTTATGAATCATTTGCGTATAAATTACCGAAATTCGTTTCAAACAGTTCAAGCCCAAATCACAGATAACAATGAAATAGATGGTTTAAGTAAGCCGTTTGAACTCTTCAACCACCTGACTGTTTGCCCAGGGCTAACTTGCTTTTCAATCCATCCTTCAAATTAAGTGCTCAGAACTTCTTTGTAATCTTCAATTCTGCATCTGTAGGATGTCCATGCTGAATGGGAAATGATAGTTTGATAGGATCATAGAAATTTAGGGTATAAGAGAGTTTCCCCCTGTAAAAATTGTGACTTCAATGTCGAATTTGTGCAGATTTAGAGCTGGTATCAGTGTAGACTCTTGGAGGTTTTGGTTGCGCAACAGAATGATTGAAGCGTCAACCTCGAGGAGGAGGAAGTGAGGTAGTACCCAGATAATTAAACAGAAAAAAATTAACAAATGAAAGGCCCTCTACCAAAATAATCTATCTTCTTCTTCTTCATGTATCTATCTCTTCTTTGAAAAGCCTGAACCATTTCCACTTCCTTCTGTGGATCCCAGATATTTAAAACTGAAAATGGCATTCTGCTCACGTTGATACTGCTGCTTTTCATGAACCGCTTGATAAAGTACCTCACTTCCATTTTTCTCATCTAACTTCTTCCACAACCAGCTGGGCTCTAAGTAGCAGATTTCTAATAAATAGGTCCATTTTTTGTTGCGGTTTAAGATCTCTTGTGTTTGTCTCCCTGCAGAGGTTTTAGCACTAAGTTCACTAAACATTTCACTTCTGTTTAAAACATATCTCAAGAAATCGATTTTTCGTGAGTTTTGGGATGCTCCCATGTTAGGGTTTCTTCCAAAATGCTGTTCAAGATTAAGTTACTGTTAATCAATTAAAATTTCTATGTTTATGTCATAATTTTAATATTATTTAATTTAATTATTTTGCAGGAATATTTAATGTCTCAAGATTCTTCCCGTCGTTCAGAACACTGGAACAACAGTAGACCTAACGCTTCTGACTCTGTGGATGAACCTTTGCTGCATCCATAGCCTCTCCTTGGTTACCCCTAGGAAAGATTTATTAGGGGTAAGATAATTTTGAAAGAAAACTGATACCAAAATGCATTAATAAGTAAATGTGCTATATTACTTTATTGAGAAATATAACGTACGTCGATGGAAATTAATTATGTACGTATTTTCCAATTTTAAATATAAGTAACCGTAAAGAAACATATTTTTTAAGGTAAAATTAATAATCAAGAAATGAAATCATCTAATTTTAATTGAAGTTTTTGAATTACACTGTAAGGTGTACTCATTGTTTGAAGAAGTTCCATATTTAAGTTGAGATGAAAGCTTTGTTTTTCATTTATGTTTATGTTATAATGAAATTGTCTTTCGGCGAAAATTAATCATAACTTAATTGTAATGCATGTCTAGTAAATTAGCTCTCTTTTAGTCTCTGCACACAATAATAATTAAAAAAAAACAGAACTTAAGTTTTTTTACAAAATGATCCTTTATAAAGGCAAATTTGGGTCAACGAGCCAGGGAAAATATTTAATTTTCTGAAGGAGAGTAACAAATCATAACTGGTGCTTTTAGAAACATCAGCATTCCTTGACATTATTGTAACACATTGATTCTACAAGAGCGGTTAATTGAAAAAAGTGTGCTCTTCCTAATTAAATGCACTTTGGTGAGCATAATGTGTTTAATTTTTAATGACTACATGTTTTCCACTATTTTGATCTTCCGTCTTCTGTGATTTCAGGGAAATGACGCTTCATTCCCTTCTTCTTTCTCGATTTTCTAATTGGAAACATTTTGAAAGCTCTCGTTTTCTAAACCCTATTTGTTATTTTTGCTGGTCTCGTTCTAGTTTTTATTTTATATTATTTTTTAAAGGTAAATTTAGCATCAAATCGTCAAATTTGCACTGATTTTGGGTGCTAGTATGAAAGTAGAATGTAACATTTAGTCAAGTAAAAACTTCGCATAATTAAAAGTAACTAAGAAATTGTATACAATTTCACATATATTGTTAGTTTTCAAGTAGTATTGATCTGGTCAGAGATAAAAATACTTACACGTGAAGTTCAATGTGGACAGATCCGGAAAGCTCTGTTTTTTGGTTCCTGCTTTCTAAGCATAATATATTATTTCGACTGTTTAGCCCTTAAGGGAACACATATGTCGAAAAACAACTTGCATTCAACCAGTAATTGTTAGTGATGGTTAACTCTGGGAGGTTATAATAAAAGATAATGGGCTAACTTTATTCTAAGTGCTCTTATCTTTACTAGAAGTTTGTAAAATTTCATTGTTTCATTAAAATTGCTTTAAAAAATAATGCTATTAACTTTCTTTTCCATTCTTTTACTTCTCTTACTGTACCAGGTAAGAAGTATTAAAATCGTGTCAAATTTTCGATTCGAGTTACCGCCGGATTTTTTTTTTTTTTTTTTTTGAGCCCAAAAAAGTGGTGTTCACTATTGGTCCGAATGTGTGATCGATGTGTCTGTATGTGTCCAAGTAAGTTTTTGTGTATCTGTGGAATGTATACACAGCAGCAAAACACGAAAACGGTAATTCGCAAGAAGTTAGAATTTGATATTAGGTTCAGGTACCACCGTCGGACCTGACAATAAGCTTTTTGATAAAATCAATCAAAGAAGCATTGTCGCCTCTTTTCTAAATGGCACATACGATTTTTTTTCTTCACAAATTTGCATACTTATTGCTCATATGTCGTTCTGCTATTTTGATTCAAAACATTCAAGGGCGCTTCTTATGAGTGAAGGGTTGGTGATAGGGATTTCCACGAAGTCTCATTTTAGTGAATGTGTGGACTTATTACCTTTTAAATACGTATTAATAAAGGAGATAAAAGCAAAAACTAAAATTCCAAATTTGTAAATAAGTAGATGACCAGAATTCAACCAATAGATGTTTAAAGTATTTTAAATATTTTTACGTAAACAGTCCCTTTAAAAAGAACATATATTGAATTGAGTTTTTTCTTTCAAATTTTAAATTTCAAGATAATTTAAGTACCTTGAACTGCGGCAAGAGAAAGTCATTAGTATTCACACCGAATTGTTAGTATTATTTTCTCTTCAGTCGATTATTATGATTCTCAAGGAAATAATTTGCTTAAGAACTATTTATTCACTAATAAATAAATAACTAATGAATAAATTACACTTCTGACTACTGTCAAAGTGCAGCTACATTTCAAGTTTATGGTTAAAGTGCTTAAAGTTATTAAACAAATTGCTCTCACAGAATATATTCTGCACATTATCTTTATTGTTCCTATATTTTAATGAAATTTAAAGATTTATTTGTAAGAAAATACTTTTTAAAAGGATATCAATCAGAATTGCTTTTTTTTTTATATTACTTTGTCTGCCAAAATTGCATTTAAATAATAAAGCAGAATCATTAATTTCATTTTCGCTCTTAATAAGTGCTATCGAACGGAGAAAGTAGTTGCACAAATATGCCCTACTTTTTTGCCATTGTTATTATTTTGTTCTATAGGAATTTTATATACTCATTTTTGACTCAGCTATGATCAATATTTAAAAGCGTAAATTTGATTATTTTGAGTAATTTATTCACAACATTGTTTAGATAAGAAAATAGCTTTATTTGCAGTTTAAATATCTTCAGTTCAAATGGAAGTAACTTTTTTCTCACCTGAAATTGGACGCTTAAAAGAATGCAAATTTCTTTGGAAAGTATTCTATACTTAAATCAGGCTCCTGTTTTCACTTAATCCCATTCAACTCACTGGTTTCATTCTAAAACCACGAAATATTATTGATCTCCGTCATTGGGAAAGAAATTTTATCTGGTGCTATATCAGTATTCCCGTTCTATACCTTAGGAACAGTCTGCGTGTAAAATGTAAAAACTTAACAAGAAATTTCTTATCCTGGCAATTCTTTCTATAGTTGCTTGTGTATTCTTAGTTTAAGCTATAAATCTGCGGGAACGTACTTGGTCACCAGAAACAATTTGGAATCCTGGGAAAGAAAATATTCTTACAGCCTCTCCTCAGTTTTATGATCAACTTCTGTGGAGATGAATTAGAAGAGTGTGCCTCTTTTTAATGGTATATGTAATTTCTTGCATAATAATTTGAAACGAACGTATCACTTTAAAATGAAATCTAAAGGAGGAGTAAAATATAATTCCATGCACCTCTACATTACCTGACATGCTAATCTCACCGTTGGTCGCTTTCAGTATTAGTTGTTTTTATTGTCAAGTAGCTTTTACGCTACTAAAACAATATGTTACTATATAAAAATGTGGAACCATATATTTAATACTGAATTCTGTCCTAGGGCATATCAAGGCTATTCTGATCGCAATTAATCTTTAGTTTTTGAGGCGAATCCGTGATATTTAGCATGTACAAGAAAGCTATGCCTCAAAAAGGACGTCTCTAAGTTTCCTATTTACAACATCGCTTAGAATACCTGGAGATTTAGAGGGTTACATGATCAACCTTGTTTTTGTAGAAGTGCGATTGGCTCACGTCGCGGTAAAAGTAAAAATAAATGCTTGACCTTCTGCTCCTCTTGAATGTACAAAATAAAATAATAAATGAGTTCTCAAAAATATTATTCTAATTGCAAAAAGATAAACCATCTTTCCTTTCCGTTAAAATATTGAAATGATCCGGAAAACCGATTTGGACACGTCCAAGATCTCATAAATAAATTGTACTGTAGCAAAATAACTTTTTTTAGATTGTGAGAGAACTAATGAAAAGATGTGAAGTTAACTTAAAAAAAGTCAAACGATTTTGGAAAGTACATCAAATCTAAAACTGGTATTTTGAAAATTAATAAAATTGGATAGAAATTAATTCACAGTTGTGGCAGATATTGTACCGCATCAGATTTTCCTTTGTCATATTTAATTTATTTTATCCTAATGTTTATTTTGGTAAACTTGGATATCGAACCCTTTCTATTTTTTCAGATTTATAATCACGTTTCTTGAATATGTATTACTTTCCAGCGGTAAAGTATGAAGTTCGCCTTACAAGTTAAATAATTGGTACAGTGAAATGGCTTATTTAAGCAACAAGTTGGTTACAAAAGTAGATTATGTAAAAATTTGGTTTTTCTGTTTTATAAAAATCAAACTGTGCTTAAAAAAAAAATCTATGTGTAAGATCTAATTAATATTTGCGCAATTGGTAACAAATCTTTAATTATTGTAAAAAAAAAAGCCATAAATATGAATTGAAAAATTATTATTTAAACTATACGTTATTAAATTTCAGCGGCCTATTTAAAACATTTCAAACTTAGGCCCTACCTACATATTTCAAACTTTTCAGTTTGTTCGTACGAATTCGATAGAGGTGGTATATTTTTTAAATAAAATAAGAAAAACTGTATGTTAAACTTATAATTTATTCAAAAATTTAATATAAAAATAACCTTATCCCAACAGTTTTGTTTTATATATACGAATATATATTTATCACTTTATATATCTTGGCACTTATGTAATTTTTAATTCATATTTAATTAGTAAATATCATTTTCTGGATAATAATGAAACCCATAAGAACTTTCAAATTAAAAATACAGTTAATTATATGCAAATATCTTTTAAAAATTAAAAAATAATTCTTTTAAAAGCGCGAATGACCCAAAGTCGATGCGCAAAAAAAATCTTTCATGTATAAATCTAACTGTAATTGAATTTGTTCTAGTCATTGGGAAAAGAAGAATAATGTGATTGGATGGTTTAGGATGGATATTTAAATAAAGCAACTGTTTCTATTATTGTAATTGTTATTGAGTTTATTTTAGACAGTTCCTACTAAATAAAATAAAATGAATGAATTAATTTAATTAGTGAATTAAATTAAAAAGTCTTTTCAACCTCTTTCTTATATTTTTTTCTAAGCAGAATCGATTCGAATTTTTAAAAAAATATAACTATTGACATTGCGAAGGCTTTTTTATTCAGCCTGTAACTATTACTTTCTTCAAGTTGACTCAACTATTTGTGGTTACTGGTGCCGAGCTTTCTAATACCCTGATCGCTTTCAAGACGCTTTTCCTTAGAATTGAGACTGTCCGTTAACAGAAAATGAATCTCTAAGAAAAAATGGGCAATGCTTCTGCGTGCTTTTAAACATGTAGAGAATCCTTTCGCTTTTCCCTAAAAGAAGCATAGTTAACGTGTCAAGATTTGGTTTTATGATTTAATGAATAAATGTTACGAACATGTAAGTATAACTCTCTACAGACTGATTAATTGGCAATTTACTATAATTAAGTAACTAATTAAATTGTATTATTTTTATTTTATTTTATTTTTTTGTAAAAAATGAAGGCAATTTGATAATTCATAGCTGTCATAGAAAACATAATTGTGTGTCCTTGGTTATTTCTTTACTGTCGAAGACAGGGCAATCATGTTATCAGTTCTTCACAATTCGTTGGTCTAAGAAAGATTCCAGTTACCCACTGAGACCTAATCAGACTGTAAAAAAAAGAAAATCAGGGGCCCCATAAGGAAATTGGTGCCTTGGACGAAACGTTTTTTCACTCAGGTTTTTCTCAGGTGAACAGTTTCATAAAGCTTTCGCTTTTAATTCAGTCAATCTACTTCATTCATCGGACTAAATGTTTGTTATTCATTTGAGAATTCCTTTTCAACGGATAAAGATGATGGGCTTGACAGGCTGAACCACTGTCTCTCATTTTAATGCCATTTCCAATAGAAAGTCGGCAGCTTACTGACATTCCAAAGTGATGAAATTCTTAGAGCGTTTTTCGGCAACCATTAAGTGATCTGAATTTTCTGAACTAAATCAATGTTCTCTCCTCTTAGCAAAATGAGTTGGCATTACTGAGATCGTACTTCAAGTATTGCAAGAGGTTATTTTAGTGTTACCAACCAAACTGGGTGTAATCAGCCAGTGAATGAACGTTTTTTGTCACTCCTAGTATAGAAACATTTGTAGAGCAGTGGATACATAATCACTAAAAAAAAATAAGATGAAACTGTTAGAAATGATGAGTCAAAAAAGATAATTTGAAATGGCAGTGTGCATTGCATTAATAGGAAAAGATGTAATAAATTTATTTTACTAAAATATGCCATTTAAACAAATTTTTGTTTTATTTTTTTATTGTGATCATTTTAGAATGCTCCCAAATTTGTGTCATGTTCGGATCCGGAGGCAGAGCTGGAGTTTCACTTCAAGGTTCATTCAGCTTTGGATATAATTGAAGAAAAGTTAACTACGGTTGCCAAGGCAACTAATGACATCCGCGACTCCTATCTTGGACTACTTTACGCAACAGAGGAGCATAAAATGTATCCTTAAATTATGGCAATTTTGCTGGTTAATAGGATTGGACAAGACGCCAGTTCCGTTTTCATGTATTCCTGTCTCTTACTGGGGACATCCAATGTTTAATTTGCCCTGAAGCTGTAACTATTTTCGACCAATGGTTTATTCCAAAGTGTAGTTTCTATATCTGTTTATTTATTTTGTATTCTCATTTTTTAACCAATGTTCTCTTATGTCAACATTTCTTGGACAACCTCTTCGATAATCTTTAAATCCAGTCTAGAAGTCTCATTCCTCCTCAATCCACATTGTTTTTACGCACTAGATAAGAACATTAATCATAATATTTTATAATAAATGGTATTATACATCTGTTACCTACATAAAAAAACCTTAGCATTGTGAAGATTCGGATATGTTACTAACACCAAGATAAAAATAATCATAGCAGTGGATGCTAATCAAAACATACTTCGTGATAATGATATCAGGGCGGTAAGGCTGTATTAGTTTTAGTTTATTAGTTGTCGCTATCCCTTGTGATATCTTATCATTTAAACATAAAGTAAGCGGAAAATTAAGTGCATAGGTCCTCACTAGTTATTTTTTTTCTTTTGTGATTCTTACAGATGTTCCGGAAGCTACACGGTGCTTACGCTGATGTTGTTTGCAATCCTTTTTACATTCCTGGTGAAATAATTTCATCCAAGTAAGGCACTCAATTTATTCAATTTTGAGAAATAATGAGGTTTATTCCAATGATTTTAATGTTGAACAAAAAAATCGGTGCAGTTAGAGATAATCCTATTTATTCTTTTGTTGAGATCCTTGATTTTTTTTCACGTTGACATTACAAATTATCGTTATCAGTGTAATTTTGATACCATTGCATAAGTTAAATATATGGAGCAATTGTCTAAACAAAATCTAATCCTCTTGTTTTTCTTTTTTCAGAAAGTTTCATGATATCATTCGAGGTATGCTTATCAAAAGCTGAAATTATAAAATCTATTACATCTTTCGCTACTGTTACGAACTTTTTTATATAATCATATAGAAGTTAACAATGAAAATAAATCATTGTCAATTGTTCATATGAAACATAATGTAAAAAGAAGTTTTTTTTGCTTGTTGCAAATCTTCATATTTGTAATAATCATATTCCCCTCCCGTAAAAAATAGTAAATCAGTAGTAAAAAATACACCAGAAACAAACTGTAATCATGCAGATCCTGATTGTTTAAGATTCAAATGTAAATTACAAATAAGTGTGAAAAAAATTAATGAAAATAAAATTTCACGTGAAAGAGATGTCTAACTAAAACGAAAGAATAAGGTGAAAATTATAAAACCTCATAAATGAGCTGAAGTACATGATTTCCATGTGGAGATCGCTGATCACAGGGAGAAAACACTGCCCAGAGTTCGACAGTGCTCTGAAAAATGCTAATTTCAGGTGTCGAAGGGCCTTAAATTATACATTTATATAAAAGAAAAATTCTCTCACGAAAACTTCATTCAGAGATCACACAAATCTATTAAAATTTACGGCGTCAATAATTCTACAATTAATAAATAAAATAGGCTTCCTTCCTTCCATACTTCCCAGCTTGACTGGGACTATCCCGCTTAAAAGTTTTTATCCTGTTGACCTTGCCACTTTACTCAACATCTATTATTTAATAAAAGTTAAAAGTGCCAAATACATACGATGTTCTCAAAGTGTATAAAATATAAAATAAATACATTTTCAGACTTGCCAGGCATTCTAACACCCGTTCAGAAGTTATTTTTAAACGGGAACATTCTCATACGAGAACATTTTTAATATTGTCATCAATATAATTTAATATTGAATAATGCGGTCTGAAGAAATTGATAGGAATGGCTGTATCAAATTGCATTGCAGTCACAAACTAGTGTTGAATTGACGCAATTAAATTTTATTTTCAGTGTCACAATCATGAAATATTATTGATTACAAGAAAGTTGTTTTCCAGAATTTAGAGGGTTTCTCCAAACCCAGACTATACTGTTGTAATGTATTATGAGTGTTTCTAAAATAAAATCCTTTCAATGTCACTTATAGAGGTAGAAATTACAACTTTTATTTGATACATTTTCCTAGTAAAAGCTTAAGGTAGTACGGGAGGTGAGGTGAGCACAGCTTCTTCTTAAGTGCCACTGAAGTGTAATGAATGGCCTTATTACTTCTGATATATACATAGGAATTAATGACGTAAAAATTAGGAGTTAATTGAAGAAAATCGCTTTTGAGGAAGTGGGGCAATTTTTTCACCCAAAACGTTACAAATTTTATTTTGTAAATTGCGGCGAGAGAAAGTGATCTGAGTGTTCATTCAAGGCATCAAACTTTTTTGACTAGGTTCACATACTCGCACAGACCACTATTTCTAAAAACCACTTTAGATCACGGAGAACTTCAAAACAGATATTTTCGGTTGATTTCGAATATTTGACGTGACCACAATATTTCCTTACCTGTGGTTAAGAGTAAGTAATGTAGTTCCAAAGTTTTGTGTAGCACTTTAACAAAAAACTGGTCGAATCATTTAGTAAAAACAAATGTCCCTTTAAAGAAAAGTGTTACCAACTGGAATAAATTACTGCCGATGAGCTCAATTCCTTAAGATTCACATCACGAGATTTTTTTATAGCCCACTTACATTTTATTGCACGAATTATATATAAAAATAGATATAAAAGTCAAACTAAGAGAGAACTGGTTCAAATAAGTCGTGGCGACAAACTCAGCAATCTATCTATCGAACTTAAAACTACAAAACAAGTACTTCTGATTAAACTTCGAACAAAAAATTTGCTCGAATATCCATCCTCTTCATTTATAAAACATCAGATAAACAAACGATCAAAAACAAAAAATTTGGTTAGGTCCGAGTGCAGATAATATCATTGATTTGCATGCACGCATGTTAATTGTATCATGACGATGGATGTTAGTCCGCAACCGGTCAGGAATACAATGAACATGCGTGCTAAGACGGATATAAACAAAAACAAAAAAATGGAAAATGTAAAAAGTAAATTAATTTATCAACAAATAACCGAACTGTATTTACATTTTTAAAAATATAAATAAAATATAAATAATTACATCCAACAAAAATAAAGTCAATACAAAAAGAAAAATAAAAAGTATGTTTAACAAAATAAAACACACACAAATTTTCTTCAAATTCATTTAAGGAATGAAATAAAAGATCTTTATTGCAAATGACTTGGATAGCACCTTGTATGAATTTTAAAAAGGCTTTCTTCTTAATTCTATAGTTCTGAGGCATACATCTTCCTTTTTTAAAAGTACCAATATATTCATTCTGCTTTATTTGTGTTGGGAATTAAAAATAAAAAGTTACTCATTAATAGAAAGGTACAGCTGGACGAAGCGTTTTGCAAAAATAGAAGACATAATGATGGTAAGAAATATTTAGTATACCTTAATTATTTTAAATTGTGCTGCCCTTTGTTTTAGCTTTCATTTTTGTTTTCCTTCCTGATTTAGAATTTATTTTTTTTACAAAACTTCGTTGTTAATGCGAACCCTTAACGGAAGTGCAAAAGCTTGCATTAGCTTGTCATAAATGATTCACTTCCAACCTGAGTAATAATGCAACAAGGGAAGTCGCACTACTTTCTTTGGTGACCCATTCTGTTTGCGTTGCTACTTTATATGAGCCGGGACGGATCAGCAATTCGAACGCAGCGTGTGCAAGGTAACTTTCTTTGGTTTTTGGGTCTGTATACCTAAAAAGAGAAATCCATTCAGAATCTATATAATAAATTTAGAAATTTGAGAGAATGTGAGGAAGAGAAGAGATTTCTACAATTTTCTTCTTTTAGTTTTCCTAAATTAGAAATTGTTAAATAATTAAAATGCCCACAAAACTCAATTAACATCAGAATGTTCTAAAACAATTTTACTGGAAAACCAACTCAAACACATTGGAGGGCTACTCACAAGATAAATTTACGAATGAGTAAATACTTTGAGAAATCTTGGAGATACTGTAAAACATGCAAATAGAATATGGAACGTGTTGAATTCACCACAATATTAATTAGGATTCATCAATGATTTTAAATTTATACCTGCAATTCTTATTTCCGTCAAAAAATTGAAACATAATTAAGAAAAATTAATTAAATTACTTTATGTTTTAGAAGTACACGCGAATTACAGAGCACCGTGCAATTTCGTGTAATAGTACAATGACTAGAAAAATCTAACGATAAAACAATTCGTGTATGGTAAAAACTGTTGTGCTTGCCTTCAACCAATTAAGACGAATGTCAAATGTGGGACAACGCTAAATTATTTTCAGACTGCCGGGTCATCCGTGGTGCTAGGGCCACGATTATATATTGTACCCGGAGCCAGAAGCAGTTACTAAGTTGAAGTCCTTTAACTTAAAAATGTAATACTTTCGTTTGATTAGAAGCACAATTTTGTACACATTTAATAAAGTACGCTCCGTGCAAAAATGACCTTCGCGCATATAATGATAAAGTGGAGCTAATAACAAAATTTCAAAGCGCAGAAAAAAAAACTTACTGGTATTTATATGGGCTACGATCAGTAGCGGCCGACAAAGTAGGACTTATGACAAGCTGGGAATTATTTGTGTCATCCAGCTTTCTGTCTGATATTTTTCTGCCTGCCGTAGCTATTACATTCATTTCACCTGAAAATTAAAAAAGAGAGTAGTAATTGTTTCGATACTGAATTAAAATTTATAAAAAAGTGAAACTAAAGTAATGCCTATTTTTCCAGGCGGGCTCAAGTCTAACTACCAAATTAGGTGTTATGGACGGAGGCGACGAGTAAACGTACTTATATAAATTTCTCACATTACCTATTTAAAAAAAAAAACAAAACAAAACAAACCTAGACTGGAAATGGAACCTAGTACCGTGGATCCTCTTAGCTTTGCGAGTCTCGTCTCTAACCGCTCGGCTATCGATTTATTAATTATTTTTACTCTTCAAACCTTTGTCCTTAATATTTCCGCCATACATCTTAAGATTATAATATATCACTCTTTGAAACAACAAACAACTAGGCAGTCGGTAAAAAGAAAGTCCAAAAATTTCTTCTAAGAGAGTCAAAACTTTGCTGTTTCTTTTTTTTGTTTTTTGTATTTTTACATCACAAATTTTCAAATGTTAAGATTACTCTAATTTTAGTTAACACAATTATTTTTCATTAACTTTATTTTTCCCAAATTAATGAAATAATAATTAAATAAAATAACAGGAGCTTAAAACATCTTCATAAGAACACAAAATACCTCCTCTGGATTGGGCAGTTTAGATACATAAACATTACCGCCAAACATACTTGGAAAACATGCGAAAATACCCGAATTCATAAAGTCATTGAACACTCCATTTTTATTTTGTCTCCTCCTCCCCGTGCCAACATCACATCAAAGACAATGCTTCCGGCCAACTGTCAATGTTTTCTCGACTTACTAAACATTGCCGAGCACCTTGCAGCGATATAGTTTCAGCTAGATTTATATCCAGTCCATACAAGTTAGCGCACTGTCACTGAGCTGAATTAAGTTTTAATGACATGAATAATAATAGTGGTTGAAAATGCGGTTGGATATGTAATGCTGACAGTTTACGAGTGCAGTATGTAACAGATGTTTTACAAGTGTGAATGTCGGATTTAGTATACCAAGCAGTAAAACAACTTTAATTTTGGATAAAACTCAGAATATGTAGCGTTATAGAAGAATGAAACTAAGATACTTGGCTTTTTAAACCACGTTTGTGTGAATCATTATCTAATGTAATGAAAAAACAAAAGAAAAACCTAATATGTATTAATTCACATTTAATTTTTTGAAGCAGTAATTATAAAAAATATATATTCTAGTAATTTTTTTCAATTCTTCAAGAATATAAAATTCGCATTACAATGAGTTCAAATAAAATTTAATTATGCTCTTCAATTTGGTTTTACCTTGTGTAAGCAGTCGGCCAGTATCAAGTATTCTTCTGACAAATCCTAAGTCAACCTTAGCATAGGCAAGATGCCAGGAATCACTAGTTTGCTGTTGTCCTCCTTCATTTTGGCTTCTTTTCCTGTTAAATTTATTTAAATAAGAACAAAATATTAAGGAAGCTTTGGTTTGAGGTAAAAAGTACAATAGTAGTAACGTTTCGAGAAAATTTTGCTGCATTAACATTATTTTTAAGGATATAAAATTGACTGTTTACTATTTAGCATATCATGTCACCTGAGAGGAAACACTGCCCAACCGGCTCCACTGCCTCCACCACCAACAAAACCACTTGGTCCATTGCTTATGCTGTCACCTAGACCTTCAACAGCTTTGTCAGAATGTTGTCCACTACCCAAGGGTGCTCTGACCAAACTTGGCGCCGTCAATCCAGAAGGTACACAAGTTGTAGCATTTATAGTAGTTAGCCTTGAGTCACTAATGCAACATGAATTGCAAGTGCATCGATTTTCTTTCCGGAAATAACCATCTGTAAATTAAACAATTTGTAATTAACCTATTAATAATTTCTAAAATAATCAAACAACGAAATGTATGCCATAAATAAGAATGTCAACATTTCTGCACTTTTTACACTATATTATGTTATGTTTCCCCTCATTAAGCTGCCAGAAAAAGAGGAACAAATTCTTTATTTTTGTAAATACCGAGCAGTTAAGCATCTACTTACTAGGTAGCCCAAGCCATGACTTCAGCCTCAAGCAGGCCATTAGGTAATCACAAGGAGGGGCCCTAACATCCAGAGGAGATATCGGTGTAACCGCCAGACTACCACCGACAGATCTGGGCACAGCTTGGGATGGCGACTTATACACATTTTCCTGCAAAGAGTTACTGCGTTTCTGCGAAATAATGAAAATTATTTGATCAATGATGTCTATATTTTTTTTATAAAAATATATTAGAATAAAAGTTTTTCAATATTTAGGTAGTTTGTAAAAAAACATATTTTCTTTCTTGGAGCTGTTTTTACGACGAGTTTCACAAAATGTTCTCTTGAAAACATAGGTTACTGGGAAATTTGATTTATCTTGAAAAAGTAAATCACTTTTTAAAAAAACTTGACAAGGTGAACTGAATGCTTTTTTGATTCAGAAAAAAAAAAACTTAAAAACGAAAATTCTAAGTTGGTCAAAATCTTTAAACGGATTAACCGAAGTAAAGTATTATAACTTCGGAACAGACGAATTGTCAGAGCGCAAATAAAACTTATTTTTGTTCCCTACAAAGGAAGCAAGGAGGAGTAAAAGGATCAAATTTCTTTTGTTGATTTAAATTCACTCACTTCATACAAAAAAAAGGTATGTGATTTCTTGTTTGCTTTTTACATACCCTATGCAAATGTAACAGAGAAAGATTAGTAGCTGAGACTGATAACGATGACTGCTGGGCAGCAGCCAACACTGCGTTGCCAGTTGTAGGTGTAGTGCAAGCATTCGTTGCACTCGAAGTAAGGCTGGAACATTGTATATTTTCGTTCATCTTGTCCGACTTCGTTCTTACGGCATTTTGTTGTTGAGAAGATATCACACAATTAGCACCACCTGAATACACATACAATAAATAACAACCATTTTAAAAAAAAAAATAATAATAATAAGATATCTATTACTGTTATGCAGAATAAGAAAAAGCATTGCTCCAATTCCAAAATTACCAATTAATTCCAAAATAACCAATTTTCTTTAAAATAATAATAATAAAGCCTAATTATCCCTAATATTAGCAATAAGATTAATATTTATTTTTATAAAGACGATGATGTTGATTGCGTACGGTTAAGTAAGAAATTTTTTGGTACGAATTTTCGTTTACATCATTTCTTGCTTTCAGCAAGGGCGATGTAACAGGTACTGATCTAAAGGCAATCTAGGAGAGATTACTAGACAGAAAGTTCTCACTACTTTTTTGGTTTTTGGTTTATTTCAAACTCTTATTTTTTTACAAGAAAGTTATTTCGAAATTTGATACAATCTCAAACATCCTTTAAACGCACTAAAATAAAGGATTTCATTAATATTATCTTTTTCAATAGTTTTTATTAACTGTAACAAATCGGGGTTATTAGAAAAGTGGAAGTTAAAAATAGAATCATCGAATAATGTGGGATATAATTAATTTAAAAATCTTCATAGTATTCTTATGCTGAGTTTTTTTCTGTTAGCCTTCGAATAGTATTGTTGAACATTTTAAATTACAAGCAAAAACATAAATTATTACAAAACAAATGTACTTTTTTGACATAAAATCAAAACCAATAATAAATCATAAGTTTTCAGTTTAAGGTTTAATTTACACTGGGCGAAATGTAATTGAGACGGATTTTCAGGCGCCATGAAACTTTTTTGGTTTACATCGAAATAACTATTTTAAAGAAATCATATAATTTTTTCAATTGAGAGAACAACTAAATTCATTTGGCATAGGAGTCTTTTCAGTGCACTGCCGGCGTCCGAGATGCAGACATCATTGTATAAACAGACAGTGTGCAGGTGAGAAAAGCTATTAGAAAGAAAATTATAAGGTTAGGGCGCGCCTGATTTGAACCCGGGACCTCCGTCTTACTAATCCTTCACTCTATCTCTCCACTTCAGTAGTAAATTTAATAAAATTGGAATGCATAATTCAATAAATTATTTACTGGAGATTAATTCAAAAAAATAAAATCAACTGATAAAACTAAAGAGAAAAATGCTTGGCTTATATAACCTTTTGTAGCCACAGCAGCCACTGAAGCCACTTTTTCTCCCACTTCCAATTCCGCTTTCTCTCTTGTCTCGGACCACACATGCTCCTCCGTAGATGGGCTAGCGGGAAAACTTTCCACGCCTTCTGGCACAATACACACCTTGTACAAATTCAAAAAGAAAGAAGATAAATTTCTATTATGAAAAAATTAGAAAGCATTCTAAATCACTAAAGTATGCAAAATTATTGAACAAAAGTTGCCAAAATAAAAATTGTTTTGGCTCCCAAACGAATGAGAGCAAGATGGAGAGTTCTGATGTAAAGAAAGATTTATTATTGTTTTTACTAAGTCCCATTTTTAGTTCTGAGCACTTTTATTACACGTATTTCCAATGAACAGACTGCACCTTTGGAAGAATATAGTGGTTAATTCATTTACTCTAGGAAAAGAAATCATCTATTTTGCGAGATTGGTGAACTCGACTCCCACAAGGAAATCTCGATTTCTCTTCTCAGGAGCCTTTTACATCTCACTTTTCTGAGATGAATAGTATTAAAACGGAGAACACTCCCCGGGTACTTATGTCCTGAGATCTTGACGCAAATTAAACAAAGAAATAAATTATATTAAAAAGTATATAAATATAGTTTCCGCATTGGTTTGTTGTCAGCAATTAACAAATGCAGCACTCAGCTTGCAGAAAAAGCTTTCTCCTAATTTTTTAATTTTTTATGTAAAATGTACCTTACTCATACTACATCGTCAGCAATCTCAATATGATCATGGTACTCGATAGAGTGCATTAATTTATTTATTTCTTTTTATAAAGTGTAACAAAATACAATAGTTCGGTTTAAGCGTTTTAACATTATTTTAATAAATAATTGGTGTTTCTGAAAGTTCAATTGAATAATGGAACAGTAGGAGGTAGTCAGTCAATTCTCTAACCTATCGTGAGGGAGAAATATAGTCCCACTGTTCTTTAGAATATATAAGGGCTACGCTTTCCAAAGAAGGGCATTAAAAAGATGAAATATTTTATAGATGTTGTGCTGTCCAAAATGAGTCGTTAGATAAGGTAAAAGGAGCGATGCTAATCTGATGCAAGTTCAGATTTATAAAAATAATAAATCTTTATTTATAAATACATAAATTTGGCAAAAGTTGCTTCTTGGTGTAAAGAAATGTACATTAGGTCACAATGTTGGTTGTACAACAGTTAAGTTCAGATTTAAGTATTGCGAAGTAGAATCGCTCTTAAGTGAGTTAATAGCGTTGGGTCTCAGTCTGGCCAATAAACCTTCATGTACAAATTTGTTATTTATTTATTTATTTGTTGGCATTGAGAAATAAATATTTTGTATTATCATAATTTTAAATTATAGGCTAATTAGTTTTTTAAATATGTTTTTCAATTATTTCATTTCTCTATAAGGAAGCACAGAGTTCACGCGACGTAAGTCTCTAGTAATGAAATAATTAATAATTGAAAATTAAATTCTTAATCTTAATGTAAGAGACAACACATAATCCCAAAATATTTCATTATACACATTTAATCACCAATCGTTCAGTATGTAACGAGCACTTTCACGATGCTTTTGCAGTTTAGGGCCGAATCTCACATAAATCATTTTCGAGAGAAATATGATCAAAACCGCCCATTTTTCCACCTATGAAAGAGAAGGATACTATTTACAAATCTTCACCAACTTTGGATGTAAAAAGTAAAGTAATGCTTATTTTTTCAGGCAGGCTTTTCCAACTACCAATTAGGTGTCGTGGACGGAAACGGCTAGCAAACATACTTTACTGTAATTTTCTTTTATTAACCATTAAATAAAAATCCAAGGCCTAAGACCGGGAATCGAATATTAGCTTTACAGGTCTCACCACTTACCGCTCGGCTACCGTGGCGCCTAACTATGGATGTACTTCCCATGACCATCATCAATCCAAACGATGAATAAATGAAGGCACGATTTTCCATCAATTTATTTATTTTAAAGGGACCCAACGTACTTTATAAAAATAAAGAAAACTAATGTACAGATTAAGTTGACGACTAACATAATTACTAAGGTATACGTGTCAACGTAACAAAAACGCAATGTTATTGGTGGCCATCTCAGTGCACGTCCAAGAACGTTTCTGTTGTCCTTCCTACAAGCGGTGTAGGAATGAGAAGATGAAAAAGTAATTCGAACCTATAAATAAATCCCAATGTAATAGAATTTTTTAAATTTGAATTAAGAAAAAGCGCCGCTTAAATATTTATATTAAGAAAACTTAGAATTATTGAAAAAAATAGTAATAAAAATAATCTACCTGGTCACACATTCCATACAAATCTACAAAAGGTAGGCAAACCACTGAAGGCAGATTAGAAGCAGCAATTCCTCTATCAACTCCATTAACCAGGATTCTAAGATTGCTTTCTTCATCTATAATGATTCCGACTGTATGACCCACTGGTAATAAATCTAGATTCACATTGTAGCGAGTTTTCTCCTTAATTATAAAAATATATAAAAATCAATCAATCGCTAAATGCATTAATAATTAATAGATCTTAACTCTTCATTTCTTTGTATAAAAAACAGACAATACCTTGTGGCCATTGTGAAAAACACAGTCACCAGAAATAACCCAAGTGTTCTTTTTAAGTCCTAAAGCTGTGACTGGAAGGGATGAAGATAATACGCTTTCTACCGTGACTCCTATGCTGAGTGATGAAACCCAACGAGTATTTAATGATTCAATCCGGACCTTTAAAAAATTATACATATCTTTATTAATTACATCTCTATTACAATTCGCGAAATATGTTCATCATTATTTTATTTAAATTTACTGAAGGAATAGTAATTTTATATTAAAAGGAAACAATTCGATGGATTTATCTGTTTCTTAATAGTACAAGAAAAGATTAAATAATAGTTAATAGATTGGTAAACTATTTTTGTAAGTTAACAAAATTATAGCACCATCTAACTTCCCCCCCCCCACCAACTGGGAGGGCAATTTTTGGTTAGATAAGTTTTTCAATAACTTATTTTCCTGGGTACATTGCAATAAAAGTTATTATTACTACATAATGTAATTGCCAAATTTAAAGAAACCCGTATGATGAATGACGTATCTATTGAAAAAGTCCACAAAAAATCAAATTTTAATGTGCATTTCAGTAAACCGATATTCTTTAAAACTCACCAGTTTGAAAACGTCAATGTATTGTACAGAATTTGGAAGATGATCTTAAGCTGTAGGCCTATTTGCCTTTTCTTTCAGAAACCTCTAGAAAAAAGGTTTTGGGAATATGTTTCAAACTAAACCAATAGATATCCAAGAACAAATAAGATTCAAGAATAAAAGAAATAATAATAAATAACATAATAAAAAAGATTAAATAAAATCGTCCGTGATTTTGTCCAAAATACAAAATCTTTTCAGTAAAATTTACCTCCGGAGATAGATTTAACATAACACTTATTGTGCTATTTTTCGCTTTATAGAATTCAAACCAAAAATACGCACCGCCAATTCTCATGCAATGTCAAAAGATGAATTAACTATTAAAACATGTTTCATGAAAAAAAAAAAAAAAGTGTTCCATAGAAACAGACAGACATACTTGAAATATGGCACCCCTAGCAAGTGGCCGAGTTCCAAGCACTAATCCTTGATTATAACTAGAAACTCGTTTTGCTGCAAGACGGCTTTCAGATAACTGTACGTTCCTGCCGTGGCAATCGTGAAATTGTTGTGGAATCATCTGTAAAATATATAAATAAATAACTTAACCTTAACTAATTTTCAATGTATTTCTTTCGACTCCTTAACATATTTTCCCAATAGTTTTTTACTAAGCCAAAATCAAATGTTTCTGGATTATGAACTTTTGTCGATAAGAAATAAATACAAGAAATCACTAAAAATTATTTTAAGTTGATTTACATTTTAAGTAGTCACGAATCAATATTTCAACTCAGGAACTTTTTGGACGATACGCCTTTCAAGTCCACAACATTTAAAATTTAATGTTAGAAGCACAGCAGGCAAGTAGACTTTTACGTTGAGATACAAACAATTAGATTAAAATAGTTACATCTACACCTGTAAATTACAACGTTGTCGCATATAGATAAAAATGAATTATTTCCATAGCCAGCGAAAATATAATTTTAAAAATTTAAAAAAATGAATTTAAATGGGATTTTAGCAAAATTAATTTATAAAAAAGTTAAGACAATGCAAAACTTTGCAAAAAAACCTTGCCTAAACTCTACTAAAATTTGGAAGGATTATAAAATTGAATCAACCATATAATTATTTCTAATAAATTATACCTCTAGCTAAATGATGTACTTTTCTACAGAAATAGATTTTTTTTTTTTTTTTGTAAAGTCTACTTAAATTAAATGTTGAAAAGTTCTTATAATGAAACGTTTAAATCTATTTAATAAAAAAATAACATCTATTACCTTTCTACTAAGAAAATGAATTATAAAAAATAGAAATCCTTACTTACAAATCTCCTCCTAAATTTCTTTTCAATTTAAAAAATAAGTATCAGTAAAAATAGTAGGAGGTGTAAGTAAAATTGGAAAAGTTTTTTTTAAATTATGTAAATATGTAAAATGTTTCGGTTTATTACTATCAACTTTCTATTAAATTAGCCTTCAAATATAACAGTACAAGGTTTCACAGGAAAAATCTATCTAGATTATACAAGAATATGCATTCTTGCTTTTTTAGATATATATTTAGAAATTGTGTTTATATTTCCTCAAATCGTTAATAAGACAAGGTACTTTACTATACATTTGCTTTATTGACAGTTTTAGATAGAATATTTTCTCTATGGTCTTAAATAATTTCATTTCATTACTCATAATGTATAATGTAGTAAGTCAATTATTTTCGGCAACATGAATCTCCAAAAACCATTTAATAGTTTGCTACAAGGGCGCTCGTGAAAAGTCTAGTTATATATTTACGTCTAAACAAATGACTTTCAATTTTAAACTCAATTGGCTTTTGTAGCAACGTGTTCATGTCATAAGAATAATTTGAAAAACGTAGCAGTATGAAAGAAAGGAACTGGACCGAAGAATACTACTTAATGCTTTAACTAGGTATTAACTGAGCAAACCTATATATTCTAATGAGACAAAATCTGTTGGAGTATCTTGTTTATGTCAAATTTTTTCATCTTGAGCTTCATGAGATCTAATTGGATTTTTGTGTGACCTATCCACAAATGCATAGTTTATGTAAACCTGAATGACACTTATTGGTTCCACCATTATTTTATTTTTAAATTTCCATCTAATGAAAGTATTAAAAGTTCAGAAAATATGTTATTGGGTAGATTTGATGTAATCAAGTAACAAAATTCTTCAAGAGTGAACTCATTTAGGTACTAATTGTACGTCTCTTTTTATGTGATTGATTTTCACATTATCATTACAGAAGGTATGAAGTAAATCAAGTAATTTGGCTTGTTTGTTATTTGATGTAGTGTAAAATTGTTAGGTAAATTAATGTGATTGAAATGATGAAAAGCTGTAATTGAAAATTATTTATTCAGTTGAAATTTGGGTTTTCACCAGAAAACAAGTTTTTAATTTCATAAAGAAGTCTACGAATGTAAACATACGGAGATATTCTGTTACAAGAAGTGGATTAGGCTTTTCTTCGGGTGAGCGAACACCCTGGAAAACACTTATTTCTGAAGAGTTGATTATCTGAGCAAACCTATATATTCTAATGAGACAAAATCTGTTGGAGTATCTTGTATCTACGATTATCAACTCAGAAACAAATTATTGATTAAAATTACAGTGGATCAATAATAGCAATGCTTAGTGCTCAGAAATCTTGGTTGACTTTATGAGTATCTTGGCGTGCTTCTTATTCAAAAACAATAAGCACTTATAAGGGTCCTTCTGAAATCTATAACTGACCCTGTGTGCATGAGCAATAGTCAAAAAATGTTCGCGAAATAAAACTATTAAATAGCAGTTGATATTAAGCATAAAAAATTGCACAATTTCAAAAATGTCAATTGAAGAAACGAGAGATTGATTAATAAGGTAAAAAGTACTTTTACAATTATTTACCTCTAAATCATGAATTTCTGATAATAATTCACCATCTTCTATGCTTTTATCCAAATCTTCATTTCTCTTTGATTCTTCACCATCTTCTTCCCTGCACGAACAATTTTAAATAAAAGCATGCTCTTTTAAATCAAGCAAAATTTAAATTAAAGAGAAAAAAATTGCAATTTTAAATTTTTTTCCTCTTATATGCATTTTTGTTTGTAACTGTTTTTTTTTTTTTTGTATTTTTTTAAATCTAGAGATATAGATATCGCTGTACAGTATCTTTGAAGCACCTTTGCATGCGTTTTTCTTTAAATCTGACAGGTTTCGGACTTCATGAAAGAGGTTGTTCAAAAATAGTAAAAAGCGAAAGTTTGCCCGACCTTGATAAAAATTAACCGGAAAATTCAGTGATTGTAGAGAAAGATCCGAAAATTCACATAATTAAAATGATGCATGCTCCTTAGCATGCTACTTTAAGGATAACTTACTATTCAACGAAAATAAAAGAAGTATTCGCGGAAAATTCAAATTCGGAGGGTTAGTCAACAGTAACTTTAAAACTTTAATGAAAAATGTGAATGAAAAAAAAAATATGTTCTTACTATAAATGAAAATAAATTTTTCATAAATCTCTGTTATTTAAGCAGACTGATAAACATAATTAAAAAACGCAGTTATTAACGATGGTAATACCAGAACCACTTCGATTATTCTTAAACTACTGAACTCGTGACAGAAAATAAAAAGAGATTTTCACAATTCGCCACTCATCTATTAAACACACAAAAACCAAAACAAAACAAAAAATCGAAGGAACGTAAATAAAAAAGAGTATATAAGAAAAATAAATGAGTAAATTAGTTGAATAATAAATTCAGTAACTCTATAATTTAACGATGCTAATTCCTCTAGAAAATCTGTGTATTCGAAGAATTAGGACGTTCTCAAGCACTATTAATGAAATATAAAAAAGTGAAACTCACAAAATAGGTCAGTAAAACTGAAAAGTCAAATGCAGGAATCTCCGAATTTTTTTATTTTCAAATCAAAAGTAACAATAGTTACCAATTAGTAGGTAACCACTCGCAAAAATTACATTCTACTTTATTATGATTTTTAGAAAATGTTACGGCGTTCATAAACAGAAGAGTGACGGTTTGATTTTTCATGTATATTAAATAAGTTGGAGCGTGCATAATACAAAGGAACTTCAACATTTTAACAGATTTTTCTTTCAATCATTTTCTGGGCATCTTCCTTATGTGGACTGCAAGGCTATCAAATACAATAAAGACTTGTTCTAGAAAAAGTGATGTGGTTGCAGAGTAAAGAGGTTCTCTTAATTCTCTAGAGAGGGACGACCTCCAGAGCGCTTGAAACTGCTGAAAAAATAGCTGGGAAATCCTGATAATTCGAGCCAAATTGCGGATGTCACACATCTTTATCTTTCCTTGGCTCCCTTTTATGAAAGGAAATATGTAAAACGACAACGATTTTTTTTTTGTTCCGGCAAAATTGGAGAGATAGAAAGAATATGTATAAGTTATTAGAAGATTAAAAGCCGACAAGTAGTTTGAGATCTAATGAAATAAACCATTATAAACGTGCACTTCTCTCATTTAAAAATATAATTATTTATCTCTTGACAAAACGAATTTCCTCGAATAAATTAAAAAACTTACGTTGCTCGATCGTAGGCAGATTCTATATCGGGCAAAGCTAATGGAGCATCGCCTCTGGCCTGGCACACTGTAGATTCACCTTTGCTCACAACGGAAACTGCCGTAGTAGATCCAAATAATTCTACCACGACATATAATTTCTGCAAAACAAATTACATTAATCTTGAATATTTTAATTTTTTTATCTGTAGAAATGATAGATTTGTTTTCGTGCATTTTTTTTTTTTTTTAAATGATTTAAGGAGCGTCAAAATCTGAGGTTATTGGCGCTCGGAACTTTTTCAGTGCACTGCCGGCCTTCGGACCGTGTTTTTTCGTTACAGACAACACTGTACATCACCGGACAGTAAGCTCCCGAAAAGAAATAGAAAATCGATTGGTCAGCAGCTGGATTCTAAACCGGGTCCTCCGCGTGGGATTCGTGCATATTAATTTGATTAATGATTACATTAGGCCGAAAGTAATTTAATTATGTTTGGACCAATTTTGGAGATAAAGCATGAAAATTATAAAATATCTGATTAAGAATAAAATAAACATTATTTAAATAATTACCTTTGGTACATTATAGACAGCAGTTCCTAGATCGACTCCATCTATATAGAAGTGAAGAGATGAATCGTGGCATCTTTTCACTCCTAAACGATTTCCTGGTCTTAACCAGTCCAGTGATTGAGAATAATATGGCTTCAGGACTTCATCGTTTTGCATTAGTGCGCTACCTATTAAAAACAAAATAAAATAGAATTGAACTCCTGAAGCTTCAAAATTTTTTCCTGACTCATGATAATGAGTTTTGCTATAACAACCAACTTACAAAACCACTAAACTGAGGCTTAGCTTAATAATGTGAGTAAAATAAATTATATAAGAAGAAACTCAACAATGAAATCTCAAAGACAAAAAGTATTTATCAACAATATCAATCCAACTTCCAAAGCAAACAATCTTTTATTTAGAATATTTCATAATTTCCTGCCCAAGCTTCATTATTGAAGCAAAAAGGAACTTTTAAATCTCAAATCAAATATTTAAATCAAAGTCAGTGAGATTTCATTTTTTGTTAAACAAAAAGTGTATTCTTACAACTTATATTTGAATAGAGATACTAGTTAAGTCGCAGCGGAAAAGAGGCGAAGAACCAAGAGGAAGCCATGGTTTTATAAATATTTCAACTTTAGTAATCTCCAACAAGAACGCACCTATCTATAAAGAGCTATTTGAAAAATAAATAAAAGAATTCTACTAAAACTGTAATTTAACTGATTTTGTTTTAATTTTTTTTTTTATATATATTACAATATAGTTTGATTCACCTTGACTTTGGTCACAAGAAGGAAAAACAAAATAATTTAAATAACAGTCCCACAAATTTCAAAGCGCTAGAATAAACGACATAATTCAATGTAGAATAAAAGAGTCAGATATAAAGAATGAACGCACATAATCTGAAGGGATTTAAATCTGAAGTTTATTATATTACCGCTAAAAGTGATGCTTAGTGGGGAGCACGTTGGTAGAGCAGCAATTATTTAGCACATATCAAACACAGGAACTAATATAATGCTGAAATAGAAACCTCTTGAAAACAACTTTTCAGTTAGATGCTTAAAATTATAACATAGAAAGCTGAACGACTTTTTCACAGCCCTTGGTACTACTGTTAAAAATGAAAACACAATGACCACATTAATATCAACAGTTCACTGCAAACCGAGTAAATGCACTAGAACTTTGAAAGAACCAAAATTATGTACAATACAAACTAATGAAAAGACCTGATATTAATAAACCTAAATAATAATAATAACCCTAATTTAAGAAAAAGGCTTAAATAACACTTCTGAAAGCCTCATTTATTTGTATATTTATTCATTTTTTATTTTGTTTTCACCTTAAACACCTATTGTTTACGAGTGTTGGCAAAAACCAATATACTGGTAATCACGGCTACCGTAAGCTTCTAATGCCTCAATTTACTAGTATATTGGTGGTATATAAACCAGCTCTGTTTTTTCAACATTCATTTGTTTTAAAGGAATAGTTTCTCTGCAGCCTCTTTAACTTCTCTCTTCTCCATGACTTCCAAGAGGTAACAGTGACTCTCTTCCATTACTTTCTTCTTCGTATCTTCCATGAGATATGAATAACTTGAGCGCTGCATACAGCTTTATTTCTTCCTAGAAATAACGCAATGGTAACTGAATGTAACTTTTATTAAGAGTAAAGAATGAGAGATAATGTGAGTAAATGATAACTGAATATGGAAATTATATTGATCTCATGGGCAGAAGTACTGTCTTGCCTTGTACTCGAATTTTTCTAATCTAGATAGTGTGGACTGGCCAACACATATCCGTAAATACCGCAACCACAATCTATTTTTGTTAAAATTACATTTCGATAAAGCCGGAGGGATAATTTTGGATCAGTATGTGACGAGTCCGTCATATATGTTATAGGCACATTTAGTGTTTTTTTGAAATTCTGGATCACTCTCTTAATGTGAGGCTTCCAAGTTAGTTTACGATCAACTTATAGTCCTGACCTTTATTACTGCAATTACGAGACTTTGATCGGCCCCAACTGAACAATGTCAGTAAGAGTGTTCTGATGCCTTCTACTCAACAAGATGCTGAGCTCTTATTCGCAGAAATGCGAAGTTCCATGCACTTGTACCATTTATTGAGATAGAGCATGACTTGCCATCATCATTTCAACGTTATTTTCTTTGGACATCCATCCAGTGCATACAGTAAATTCATCTGCAAACTGGAGCCAGTCTCTCAAAACGAGACTTAAGCATATTAAGTAAGAACGAGACTTAAGCATATTAAGTAAGAACGGATTATGCACAATATGGGGGTTGGCCAAGGCCAGGTTTCCTAGATCCCATAACCACAGTTTCCCTTTTGATAATTAATAGACTGTGTTATCGTTCCAGAACTCGCATTAACATAATTTTATCCTTTAGTATTGCGATATTTACGTTATCATACACCTTATGAATGTCTACATAGGCCTCAAGTGTGGGTTTTTTCTGATCTATTTAAGTGCACTTCGTTCAATAACGCTGCCAGGCAGTCAGTCTATAGTGCCTTCTAAAACCAACTGATGTGGGAGGCAGTTTATTATATTCCTCCAACCACTAATCTAACCTATGCTTTATCATTCTTTCATAGGTTTTACACACTTGAGATGACAAAGCTCGGTACGATTGCCACGAGTTGGGATATTTTCCAGGCTTTAAGAGAGGAAATATTAAATGTGTGCTAAGAACCGTAATACTAGGCCCCTAAATAGAATTTTAGCCCCACACATCTGCATTCTATCGCTTGATGGACTTTTCAGTACTACTGGGTCGAAAGGGAACTTTTTAGGACACTTCCTCCACTCCCATCTTTACGGTCGTTTCTAACTACGTGATACCTATGCATTTCTAATTTTAGGTTAGACTTAGTATGGTTACTCCTCTCACTCAGCAGAACATCAAGAATGTCCCGCTTAACCAAGTACGATCTTTTATTTATTTGCTAGATGTGCTTTAGGGTTGCGAATATTTTTGTTTATTATATTCTTTTGTTTTATTATTTATGTTTCTTACAGAATTAGAGCAACTCCACTCCTCCGTTCTTTTGTAAGGTTCTCGCGTTCTTCGCTGAATGTGCATCTTTTGACGGAGTATCACTGAATTTTTTTCCCCTAGAGAGAATTGGGATTAGTTCTAGTCTTAGTTGTCTCATCAAAACCTCCTAGGCGCAATGAGTCATTCACACCAATAACTGCATCCACTACTGGGTAATAATGACTATCTACATTGGTATCCACTACAGGTACCGTAGGGGCTTTCCGATGTTCATGTCATACCACCGTTTTCTTCTATACAGTCTCTTTTGTTTCCATGGGCGTTTGTGCTTTAGAGGGGGTGGTGAAGGCTACGGAAGAGGAGGAAATTCTTCCTTCGACAGACACTCGAATCTACTGCTTTTCGTTCCTTCTACTAGGTTGCACCACCTAGGAATGTAGCACCATATTATGCAACCATCTCTTTAGCAATTTTATTTTCATCTTTGAACTTTGGCACGCCGCATCCGTAACCAGATGATTCCCTCAGTAGTGAATGCATTCCGCTTTGTTAAAATCGCATCGCTCAATGTTGTGCGCACCAGAGCATTTACTGCATGTGTGCTGACTCTAACATTGAGAGCTAGAATGCCTAATCGGAGACAGTTAAAACATAATCTCCTACGAGGTACGTATGGTTCCACTTTAAATCTGGCTCCAAACACATGTCATGTCATATGTCTTGGAAGATGGACTGTCAAACGTCAGAACACATATCTCGAGCGGTTTATTTTCTGCTCATCTGAATGTTTTCTTAACATTTATAACCCTTTTGTCTCTGAATATTCTCAAAGATCTCTCTTTGGATAATGAAGATTTCATTCTCTGAATAACTCCTTTTGAAAATATAAGATGGTACAGAATGTAGTCTTTCAAATTTCTTTTCTTAAAAAAATTATTGTTACTTAAGATGTCCGCCGCCTCGGAGGTACTGGTTTCAATTTCATTGTTTTTACCTACAGCTCTGATATCCAAAACGTTTAGTACATGTTTATTATCATCAATATAAATCCATTTGCCAACGATGGATACTTGCCAGGTCATCTTCACTTCCTTCAACGAGGGACTTTAATCACTAGGTTTGAATTTATGTTATGCCGGTAATTATGTTGTTTCTATAGCAACATTACTACTATTTTCTAAAGCATCATCATTTTTTCCCAATTTAGGGGCTCAGATTAGATTTAGAGAAGTTCCCTCCAGAGCTAGCGATCTTTTATTTGCTTTGCCTGCATGGGGATTCACGCTATTGAAGGCTGTGAGTGTACTGTTAATATTATTGCTATAAGTATTACTGTTGTTAGTTGAATTCTTATCTGGGTTGATGTTGGGTATCATATGGCTTCTGGCGTGTAGCAGTCCATCGCTTCCTCAATGTATCATTTCAAAGTATTGACTTTGATGTGAAAAATGTCTTGTTTTTTGCAAAAATTGATTTCAAAAGTTGAAAAACTTTTTTTTCGCGGAAGATCGAAAACCTTTTGTTGAATATCTTTTTGATCCCACAAAGTTCTTTATTATAGCTCCGAAATCAAGCACCCGTTATCCTACAAATTTCAAAGTAATATAAAATTACAAATCTCACCTTGCAAAAATCTTGTTGGTTCTCTGATGGATGATAGAGAAGATGGTGGTGATGGTTCAGTAGTGGACGGTGAATATGTGGTCACACCAAACAAAAGCGATCCTGCCCAGTGTTTGGTGTAACCAATCAGGCAAATTTCAAACATTTCAGAATCGGTAAGAGGTTGGGAACTGAAAAGGAGGCCACCGCTTGGAATGTCAGGAGACCTGGTAGCTCGTCCAGTTTCATCAACTTTTATTCCTTTCCCGCAAACCTCATGCCATCTATAAAATAAAATATTCGCAATTGATCTCTAATTAGAGGTTAAGTGTTAGAAAGAAAAACCTAATAATACACCTTCAACTAAATGGAAAGCTGTTAACATTCACATAAATAACAAGTAATGAATCTCTTGCGACTTCTATTAGCCATAAATTTATTAATTGAAGTGGCTTTTTAAAAATGTGTGTTAACTTCAATTAAAATAACGAAAAAAAGGCTGAAGTTTTAGATACCTTCTAAAACAGGAATAGGAAGTAAAAAATAATATTAATTACAGCTGTAAACCAGTACAACGTTCACACAATATTACATGAAGTCATTTGAGCCTTTCAATCGGAAAATAAATTTTCAGCATCTAGCGACTTTTTGTTTTCGAGAGTTTTGTTTACACATACAAGACATTTATTCAAAATCACTTTTTCTGATTCAATGGTATATTTCCGGATGGACGAAAATTAATTATACATGATCTTATTTCTACCCTTAACTAGCAAGAGAAAGTAAAAAATACATTACTATCACTTTGGTAGTAAGTTTATATTTTAAACAAGGCGTAAAATTAATATTTAATGCCACCATACTTACTTAAGTTTCAGCAATAATAAAACTTGTTATTGAAATACGTAGGTGGGTCAATACCCACCAATGTCTAATGGTTATGAAGTTTGGCTTAGTAAGTGGAATATCTCAAGTACTAATTCTTAGCGTACAGTTACTTTTTATTTGTTAGAAAAAATGTTAATAGTAAAGTATGTACTTCCGTTCACGAAACCTAAGCGATAGGTGGACGTTAAGCCCCACCACGAAAAACAGGCGAGTTTTCTTACTTTGCTTTTTTGAAATACGATTTCATTTGGAACAACACTCACTAATTTACTAGAAGACCGGATGGTAAAAAGTAAATAATGTAGTATACCACAAACAGATTAAAAGTAATTACTATAAAAAAAGTAATAAGCATTTATTCTTTAAAAATTACAATCAGAAAGATATAGCATAAAAAGAATCATACTTATGAAGATAAAGTTGAGTGGGCAAAACAGTAGATTCTGACTGATCCTCTACTCTTCTACTTTCTGGTTCAATTGGTTCCACTTGTGGAGCGCAGCTGCTGCTTATGATACTATCTTCCGTTTCTGCTAAAGATTCTGCATTACTTACAATCGATACCTATTCAAAAAATGAATCAAAATAGATATTTCTCCTTGTTACTACCTGAATTCGACTGTTTTAATAAAATATGTACAAATGAACTGAAAATCACCTGAGCACATTGGCCGTATAGATCAATTACTGGGTAGACAAGAGGTGGAAGACCACTACAAGCCTCTCCTTGATCAACACCATCCAAATAGAAATGCAAAGAACTATCATCATGACGGCGCAAACCAATTACATTTCCCGTTTTCGTTTTGTCTAGATCTAAAGGATATCCATGTGTTACCATGACTCCATCTTTCATTACGGCAAAGCCTAAAAGATAAATTAATAATGGCATCTTGTTCTGAAAGAGATATAATGTTTTTTTTATTTTAATTACTTTTCATAATACATATTTAAGTACCAGAAAGCATCCAAGTGTCATGGTCAAGATCTGTCATGGTACCAGGAAGTTCCAAATCGTCTGGTCTTATCGCAGTAACTCCTGATCAAAGGTAGAAACAAAAAGAATAAGAAGCAATAAGAATTGAGATTGCATTTGAGTTGTTTTTCTTATTTACTTATACCAGAAGTGAAATTAAAATTACTGCAATTTATAAATAGCGTCTTAAAAATAAATATTTCCAAACTTCTTGTCCTGGTTTTTTAATTACTATATCCACTAGAACACAACAATCATAAATTGCTCAAGAAAATGTTTTGACATCTTGAAAATTATAGATGAGATGCGAATTGATCACGCTATGATTGTTGAAAGTACTAAATAGAATGCAGGAAAGCAAAGAAAGGAAAGTTTTAATAATTTACATTTAATCAATTAATCAAGAATTATGTATGTCGTCTAATACAGTGTTCTATGAAGATAATAGGCAATGATTATTGTCAGCAATTGTATTTTATTAAGAAAAATATGTATTAAAAGTAAAGAGACACCTATTTTACTACCAATTAACTAGGTGTCGTGGACAGAGGCGATTAGCAAACATAATTTACGACAACGTTCTCAAATGAAAGATTGAATAAAATCGAGAGCCTAGAATCTTGATAGCGAACCTCTGACACGTGAACTCAGTATGGGTGACACGCATCCACAGATACAAAAAATTATAATATAATTTTAAATAATTCTTGAGCGATTTGAGGAATACTTTGAAGAAATTACTGTATTTATTGAGAATAAGGATCTGGCAAACTTTCCTCAGATCAATGATCATAAAGCGGGTCATTTAATAAATCTTATTTTTTTTACTATGGTTACAAATATCAACAAATTATGAATATTTCTATACGTGACACGCAGCCGATTAAGTTAGGGCTTTTCAAAATTTTGATACCCCGAGCTCAAAAGATTTGCCATTACTTTCTGGTTCAACTATTTCCACTTGTGAAGCGCCACTGCTGTTTATGATACTATCTTCCATTTCTGCTAGAGATTCTGCATTTTTCACATTAGAAGTCGCGCTCCACAAATGGAATCAGTTGAACCAGAAAGTAGAAGAGTAGAGGATCAATCAGAATCTACTGTTTTGCCCACTCAACTTCATCTTTATAAGTAGGATTGATTATGAAAATCGAACCCAGTACCACAATACATATTAGCTTTCCAGGTCTCGCCTGTAATCGCTCGGCTATTGTGGCGCCTGAAATACACACCAGTGTATTTATTAATTCTGTATTAAAAATAATTTTTCAAGGAAACTGTTCAAGTGAAACAGTTTTTTATCTGTGTAACATTTGAAGTTTAAAGCAAACCGTTTTCTTTTCTGGAAAATTAAAAACGAAGAACCCTGTACTGCAACCATTTTCTTTAAATTTGGTGTTAATTGATAGGTAAAACAATTTTTATACACTACGCTGAGTGGTTACAAAAATCTGTACTTTATGTAAAAGTGTTCACTTTTTTAAAATTAAATTATAATAATAAATGTCAATTAAGTAAATATGCCAACATTTATTTTTACTTTGTTATTTTAACAGAAAATTTCCTTTGTTATTAATACCAAAATACTTGTTATTAATCTATTTTTTTGTTTTATTTAGTGTATAACAGAAGAGTAGGTGGAAGTAAAAAGAAATTAATAATCAGTTTACCTGCTTCAATAGATCCTGACCATCGGTCAACAATTTTTTCCACCATTACTGAGAACATTTCACCACGGCGTAATGGTCTGTTAGTAATAACAACGGCATCGTTGAAATCTACCATTGCCCTCGGTCGGGAAGCAGTTCTGCCTCCATTGGTAAGGCGGGCATTACGACCATGGACACTGTGAAAGTGGATCTCCCTAGAAGAAAGTACACATTAGATTTTTTGTTTGGTCCAATAAAGGTCCATCAACATCTAGCGACCGTAAGCCTTTTTTCAGTGCATTGCAGGCTCCCGATCGTCAATCTGACTAACTGGTTGAGTGTATGTATTTCGCATTGATTGGCTATAGAAACGAAGAACCTAGAAAAAGGTTAGTAGTATGATTATCTCAAAATATTTGCCATATCGTAACGTCAGTAGCCTTTGATTTAAGACACTAGTGGTATTCGAAACGGTGAATCGATAATTATGTCCTTCAATGAAACATTCTATATTCGTCAACAACAAGAATATTATTTGAAATTATATTTAGAGCGTAGGGCAATGATATTTTATAAGTTGGAGTTTTATATATTTAAAAAGAAAAATGTTTATTAAAAGGAATACTTTCCTTGAATACTGTAAGGATACTGTCATTAAAGAATTAGAATCCGAATATTTCATTAATTTTTATTCGTAATCCCCTGTCGCTGTCACGATCAGTCATAGTTTTTGATGATTCAATATTTGTATGTAGTCTCATTGACTTTCACAAATACAACTAGGCATGTAATTGATCAAAAATTAAGAACACGGAAAAAACAAATGTTTCTTTTTGAAAAGAAATAGAACAATAATTGAATTAAAGATTAGCTCACTTAATTACTTAAAATTACTTAATTCACGATTAGCTCAGAGGTTAGTGCGGAGTTAGAGGGTCCCTATTTAGCTGCCGGCCATTAGATTTTCTCTTCCTATGAGCTAGCTACTACAGACTAGGCGGTGATGGACAGAGTTGTCTTATCGGAAAAACTGTCCCGTGGCCGGCAGTGCACTCACTGAAAAAAGATTCGGGTGCGAATGACTTCTGATGTTGACGCGTCTTAAATTTCAAAAAAATCTTGATTTCCTAGTGCTTAACAAAGAGATGAAATAAAAATAAGAGTTTCAATTATAAAATCTTAGAATTATCTACATATTCTGTAACTTACGAATTAGATATTTGATGTTGTGAAGACTGATTACCATCTAAACTGCAAGTGGAACCGACCATTCCTGGTAATGATCTAATTAATGTTGGGCTTACTGGAGAGCAGGAAGGACAATGACTAACTATAGTAGCTTGCGTCGCTTGGCCATAGAGATCAATGACAGCATGCAGTTTAGGGGGCAAGCCAGTTCCCGCTTCTCCTTGGTCCTCACCGTTGACTAGGAAGTGAAGAGAACCACCACGGCGAATCACAACTCCAACTCGATCTCCAGCCTATTATTAAGTTAAGGGTATAAAATTTTAAAAATAAATGTCTTTCAGTTAAAGATTTTCTATCAGTCTATATTTTCTTCACAATAAAATTACCTAATTCTGTCATTTTAAGGAAAAATGAATATACTAAACTCAACTGTGATTACGTTTCGTATGTATTAGGATATTCATGCGAAAACGAACGATATCATGAAGTGATCAATATTTGTTAAAAATATATATTCACTTCAATAAAAATAGGTACATCATTAAAGGCAATTAATGAAATATAGGATTTATGTGTAAAAAAGATTTTACGGTTACTCCATTGCTTTCTTAATCAAACATTAATACCTCACTCAAATTAATACCATGCACTGCATTCATGACATTTAACACTAATCAGTCAAACCTAAACCTAAAGTCTGAATTTCATATAACCTGCATCAACATTGAAGAAGATGGTTCCTCCTAAATAAATTGACAATAGGGGCATTAAAAGCCTACACTGCTATCAATAAGTTGTTTTTTCAGGCCTTACACAATATGGTTAATAGAAAAATAAAATGAAAAATTGGAAGCATAAGTATCAAATAATTAAATAGCCTCTTTCCCAGCACAGCCTAAGTTGTGAGTGGGAAGGGATTACCTATGCAGTTAGCGCAGATCCCGGGTTCGAACCCAGCTACTGGTCCTTAGGGGCTTCTTACAGCCCTCTGTCCAGTGATGGACAGTGTTATCAGTAACGAGAGAACACTGCCCAGTGGCCGGCAGTGTATTGAAAAAAGCTCCGGGCGCCAATAACCTTGCTACAATTATATAAGGCGGTAAATTTTTGGATAAACACATTCACCAAGAATAAACGATAACTCGAAAATGGTCAACTCCAGCTGGAGATTCTGTACAAGTATCTGTTGCAGAGCAACTTTGTAGGTAGGTCTTTTAACAGAAGTTTTATTTTACACATTAGGTTTTTGTAAAGATGTAACGTGAACAGTTACATTAACACGCTAGAGGAGAATCTACCACAGGCCACTGCTTTCTGAGCTCACTTTCAGAGGGCCAAAAAGAAGCGGAAGAATTATTTTAACCTAAAAATCGGACAAGTGTGGACTCTACCGAAGCAGTTCTTCATTGGAGCGATTGTTAGATCTGGAATGAATTAAATTTGAATTTATTTACTTTCGTCAGATTAAATCACACATTTGGACATGCAAGAAATGTGCGCTATATGATCCCAAAAAGTTCACGACTTAACAGAAGGCCAGTCGAAAGATGTGTGTCTACTTCTGTGCACCTTCTTGAAGAGCAGCTTCAGAATTCTTCTGTTACGTTAGTAGTGTGTTCACGTTTGAACACTAAAATCGTGTTCCGCAATAAAGTATGAATGAGGAAATAAAAAAACAAAATCTATTTTTTTATTTTTTCTTCATTCAGTCAATGATTCCTCACTACAGATCAGGCCTTCTAATAAAACTTGGTTTGGAAAAGATTGCTCTAAACAGCGTATGAAAGTAATTGCTCTGAATAGCTTGCTACTAATTCATTGTTGGAAATATTGTGCAGAAAATGTACATACAACTTCAGCATTTACAATATTTTCATCATATTAGCAAGCTTTATTAGTCAACAAGCTTAATTATGTTTAAGAATTACCTGAAGTTTATCTAAATTTTGTCCATAATCGTCAATGACTGATGTACCATTGTGCATTACACCATTGCCCGTCATTATCCAAGTCCCTGATCTACAAGTTATCAAACAAATAAATATAACACTTTATTTTTACAAATAGTTGAAGCTAATTTATAAAAGAAATTATATGATACCTGAATAGGTGACCAACCTGACATTAGTCATCGTAGAAGGGTACTCTAGATCTGTGGGAGAATGCGTAGTAACTCCAATTTCAATAGAACCTGCCCATTTAGTAACCATTTTGTCTATGCGTACTTCAAAAACTTCATTTATCTTCAAAGGTCTATTGGTTAAAACTACTGCATTGTTGAAGTCATCTAAGGCACTAAATTTTTAGTTTAACACTAGTTTCTTAATTAGGTAAATCATAATCCTAATTTCAAATAATAGTATCATATAAAAAAATATTTACGTCTCTTTATCTTTAAGATTTCCTTTAAAAGATACCACAAAAGTAACAAAAAAGGTAAGTAAAGTTTTATCAGACAATGGCCAGAAAAGCTGAGAACATTTTAAAGAATAGTTCCACAATAGTATAATAGTAGTTCCAAATAGCTCCACAATTAATTATATATAATTAATAATCATAAAAACTACGCTGATTTGTTGTAGTGGCCTTGAAAGTAGGCTTGTAAGTCTGAGGAGGTGCCGCGGTATGAAACAAGCAAGTAGCTACCTAAAATGTTTTTCTTACAAAAATGACAATGGTAAAGTATGTACTTTAGCCACTGACAATTTGGTGGGTGGATGTTAAGCTTTTTTGAAATTACTCTCTAATTTCTGTTACTCTTCATAAAAGAAGGTATTGTAACTGTGCAATTTTCGATTTTGATTCTTTCAAAAAATTAGAAAACTGGAAATATCTGTTTCGGTATCCTTAATTCGAAAAAATATTTTTCTGAATACGGGCTTGTGTGTAAGAGAGTCTGCCTGTCGGAAATGGGGCCAGCCCAACCAATTACGAAAAATCGAAAAAACTTATAATTTTATATTTGGATTAGAAACACTCTCACATCAGACTACAACAACTTTTTGAACAAAAAATTAATCAGAATGGACACAAACTGAAACGTTTTTTTGTTTTGTTTATGGTTTTTTTTGGAAACAGATCCAAAGTTTTCCCATTAAAAATTCAAATAAGGGTATTTATGGGGAAGAGAAGGAGGCTATCTTTTAAGTCCATTCAGTGAAGATTATTGGCTTCCTCTTTTGTGAAATTTTAATATGAATTTATATATGTAAGTAAAATTTAAGTGATTTTATTTTTTTTAAATAAAATCAACATAATTAATGATTTCTTTAAACTTTGTAAGCGCCCCTTTAAACGTTTATTTATTATTACTTTTGAAAACAACAGACTATACAGTTGAAATCATATAATCGATTCAATAAAAAGTAATCAAAAAAAGAGAACCGGTACGGTCACAAGTGATAGGAACAACACAATAAGTTTTCTCTCTCTCTTTTTGTTAATACTTATATTGTGATCTGACATAAGTTTCTAGCCCTTTAGGCACGAAATTCTACTGAATT
The DNA here is from genome assembly GCF_049639745.1 of Rhodnius prolixus. Lineage (NCBI taxonomy): Eukaryota > Metazoa > Arthropoda > Insecta > Hemiptera > Reduviidae > Rhodnius > Rhodnius prolixus. The sequence goes on from NW_027411592.1 coordinate 24,753,827, forward strand.
CTTCAGGACCTTTACCACTTTTTTATTCGCTGGATGTGTATTGGAAAATGAGGAAAGTCAAACATTGTGATGCGTCTGAGACTGTCAGGAAAGCAAGGTGCCTAACGCTAAATAAGTTTTAGAATCTTTAAAACAAAACGCAGATCACACCTAAATTCCCAAGGAAATCTAAATGCACCTCGTCGCCATTGTATTACCTTGAATATTTGAGAAAGTGGACAATTGTGGCTACTATACCTTTTCTAACCGCCTCGTTGCGCCTCGTATGCGAATTCCAAATAATGATGGTAAAAAAGCAAGAAAACATGGATTTCTTGGCTTTGGAATCCTTAATATTGCTGCAGTGGCTTAACATAAATCCCACAGATTTTATGTCTTGTTACAAGTCATCAATGTGCTCTTTTGATTAGAGTCCCTGGTCCATGAGTATTACAAGATCCCTCACTACTTTAGTTCTGTGTAGGAGAGAATCTGTAGAAGTGTTAGAGGACATGTGTGCGTTTTTCTTCGTTGTGGAGGTAATTGCCATTTCTTAATATTTAGGTCCAAGTAGTTCTTTTTTTCACAAACACTCAAGTAATTCGGGCTTTTTTGTAAAATTTGTGCGCTCTCTAAAGGCGTAAAAAATATAGCATCTTCGGAACTGAGTGGCAAATGATTCTTAAAATCCAGAAACTTCAAACTTAGTTCCTTGTGGAACACCAAATGAAATATATACCCCAACTGAAGAAATAGCTTTATCCTATATGACGATTTGTTTCAATATACATTCAAATACATTGAAAACCAAAAGAGAGCATTCACTGCTAGTTTTCTGAGCAGCAATGCCGTGGGGGATATTGTCAAAAATGCTTTGTAATATCAAAGTAATAGTTTCAACCTAAAACCCTCTTCAGATGCCTCAAGAATGCAGTTTATGAATAAAATCAGGTTGGTATCCGTTAAGCGACCCCACTTAGGAATTCGTGCAAATAAAATTCATTTACTGAAGACGGATAAGAAAACATGACTTGCTAAAAGCTTCCTGAAAATACACAATCCCAAGATTGGGAGAAAATTGGCGATTAAGTGTGAGTACCCAATTTTAGACATTGGTGTTAAGTGGGGTTCTTTCTATTTAAAGCTTCAGAAAAGATTGGAATTATTTGACGACAAATATCCTTTCCTATTACAAAATTTTATATATTCATGTCTAATAAATGTAGTTGTATGTAGGCTTTACGTTTATTTCAAGTGTTTGCACAAAATAAAAAAATTAAATTAAAATAAAAATTAAATAAAACGCCTATTTTTTATTATGACTTAAATTAAGGATTTTTCGCTTCTAAAAATCCAGTGCGACCTTAACCTGACAACTAACTTGTACATCTGTAAAACATTTATATCTTTGCAGCTTTTCTATGGTCGTTGCAAAATAAAACTTGTTTATCTTTTCGAAATTAGGCACTTAAGAGCAATCATAAACTCTTGATTTACAATCAGTTAATGAATATTCGGCTGTACTAGTGCGTAAGTTAATCTTGAAAAAAAAAATAACACTTAAAGTGATTCGAAATCCGGAAAAGTAGCAACACTCACTTTGGTCTATGTGCAGTTCGTCCATTATTAATAACAGCAGCGTGTGAACCACAATTAGGATGAAAAACAAGACTATCATCTACTTCATCTTCAGATGTATCTGTACCATAAATACGTTGATTAGGATTTTTTTTTTTAATCAAATTCCTATTGCACATTGATAATCTAAATAAACTTAAAAGAAAATGAACAATTTTCGTCAGATTATTATATCACTAATTTGTTCAAATGTCTATGGAAGAAATTAAACTATTAACACTCTTGAAGTGCTTTGGGGAAATAATCACTAACAAAACATTCAAGGAAGAAGTTTTAGAAAATCTGCATTAATTAAATTAAAAGTTCTAACATTATATTATATTTCATTTGTTTGAAAAGAATCTTAATCGTGGGTGAATATATTAAGGAAAGGATATTACGACGTTCACTCAAACTTCAACTTTTTCAAAGTAACAGATATTTTTTTAGCGAATTCCGATTTTTGCCATAAATCAACTGGAAACGGAATTCAATAAGCAAATTTTTGGCATTTTTTTTTCTATTCTATTCTAAAGGCAAGAACAGAACAAACCAAAAAGTGTAAAAATTATTTAAGCTATTGGAGCAAATTGTAATATTTTTCCTAGTTCTTACGTTAATTTTGCATTTTTGTGTGCAATTCCATTTATTTTCTGGTAAAATAAATAACAATTAAGGGAAATATGAATAAAAATTATCAATGACCCTCACTGTATAAAGAGATTTCCAAATGTTTAAGACTAAGTACAGACCGTTTGCAGTGTTTTGGGCATTCTCTCCAAGAACTGTATTTCGTCTAGTTATTAAATTTTGTTCTTCCCTTTCGTCTCTGTCCACTATAGTAACCTAAAAATAATTTCGAATTTTATTTTTTGTTTTATTAATCTTAATATTTTTTTTACTTATAAATTAATTTTTTTTATAAATTGACTGTTTATTCATAGATGAAAACTAAATTGCTTTCTAACAAACTGTAAACTAGTTTCATCAGTGCTAAAAATTCTGTGTTATTCTCTAATTTGTATAAACTTTCCATTTACGAAAAAAAAATCTAATAATATCTTTATTCAATTTGCTAAATTATTGTAATATTAATATATATTTATTAAAAAAACTTTAGCAACATAGTGATGACAATATTGTGCGGCTAGAAAGCCATTTTCCGCCTTCGAAAAACCACTTTATTGGGCCATCATACGAGGAAAGGTATGGTGGATAATAAGTCAGTATAGTTCAACTGGACGGCCCCATCTTGTATTATGTGTTCTAACTTCTAACCTGGGGCCATTAATGCACCAAACGTTTTGCAATATGACTTGTTAACATGTGTCTCACTAACATGTTGGATAGATAGATATCGCAGGTCACCGTTCACTTTCTAAACATGAACGCCTTTACACTTATTTTGTTATCTGAAATCCCCATCCATATTTAAATCTTTTGTGTGTAGCAGTCACACTCAAACACCGGATGTTACGTCCGAAGTTAGTGCCATTTAAGTGGGAAGTAGCTTAAACAGACCGTATTCCATTAACTATGCATTCTATACAACCTGTGGAAAATCATAACGTATCGCTTCTTTAGAAGCGTAATCCTTGTTCATCTATGCTAAGAATAAAATTTGCATATAAGATAGGTCTTTTAGTTCAGTTTGAAGTGCACTGTTTTCAATACAGAGTTGCGAGGGACATCTCTGCAGAATCGTCCAGGTAGATTACGCCTGCTAAGTCGTGGGAGGAAGTATTTGCTATAGAAAGGTGCTGACAAGATTGCAATATTTGATAGAAATTTATACAATTTAATATAACTATTCATTTGCAATTATTGAATTTTCTATTCATTTCCTAAATTGTCAAAATGGGAAAAGTGAAATGACTTTATGGAAACACTTCATAAAGGTAAGGTGTTAGACCTTATCCTTAAAGGTAGGTAGGAGAGAAATTATCTAGTGATAACTTATCCTATGGGTTTTACAGGTGGGACTTCGGAGAGCTATCACATTAAAAATGGACACCACTATAAAAATCCAAAGGAAATCTGCATGTTAGGTATTTAAATATCTAGCAGAAATTTATCTGGAAAAAATGATTATTATTTCATCAAATATGTTTTTCGCTTTGTGAAAGAGAGGAGCTCTTCTGAATTTAGATTTCATGAATTTTGGTTTAGTAATCACAATAAGCATCTTTGAGCATTAAATTAAATGGGAGGCACAAGATCAAAATATTTTCTTGCCTGATACTCAAAAACAAAAAAAGAAACAATGATTAATGAGGAGATATGTTTTTTAATATTTATATGTCTATTTTTTGTTTTTGCTTTGGTTTTTTTTTTTTTTATACAACTCTGTAAAATTACAATATATATTTCGTAAATGATTAAGATTAATTTGAAGAAATAAATATAGTTTTCATCTAAAAGAAAATCTGATAACAAAGCAGGAAAGGAATATCTTCAGCTGTAAAAACAAAAAACACTCAGGAAGTACTAAATTCTACAATGAAGTATTCACCTTGACGGTCATTCCATAAAGATCGACGACTGCCCAAACTAACTGTGGCACTCTTGAAGCAGCTACTCCTTGATCTAAGCCATTTATGAAGTAATGAAGGTCAGCGTTTGATTTCCTCATCATTCCTATTCGATCACCGACCTACGATCACAATCAGTTTAATTTATTGAGCAAACTTGTTGTAGTAACCCAATATTACACATGTTAATACTTTATTCAAATATCTTTTCTTTCTTTTTTTTAAATTTCGAAATAATAAAAAGAAATATAATATATTAGAATTTTAAATTACTTAAATACCTCTAGAAGTGAATTACGTACCGTAAGACGATCTAAATTAAACTCCCCATATTCCCGGTTAGTTCCTTTGCCATTGGTTAGAATGCCACAGCCAGACATCATTATTGTACCGCTTCTCATATTAGTCATTGTTGCTGGAAAGTCAACTAAGGCTGGATCATGAGTTGTTACACCAACTTCTATGCTGCCTGACCATTTTTCCACTAACCTATCTATTCTTATCTAAAATTAATACGTTTAAATCAAAATACTCGCATAAAATATGGGATATTTATATAAGGGAAAGATTCAACGAATTTTAAGACTAGTATGTTCTTGTATGATAGATAATTCCAGAAAAACATGGTCAAAAGGAAGATGGGATAAACTTTGGAGCCTTCTGATGCAAAAGAGGAGAGCTCCGAGCTCGAATGGAAGGACACTAATAGTACCATGTTTGGAAACAAAGCTCTCACAGAAAGTATTTCAGAGATTTGCAACAAAGGTCAAAGCCAGAGTTGTATCTAACTACTAACCTCTTTTGTTAAGTTTAAAATTGTCTGCAATTTAGAACTAGAAATGTTTAGGGGAAAGAATGCTTCTCTAACGCATGCAAAGTACAATGAATGTATAGTACACTAAGACCTATAATCTTTAATTAAGGATGATTTTTTCGTCTTAAAACACGCATAAACGAAAATTCAGGAATACTGCTTTTCAGGGAACAGAGTAGTAATATATTTTTCTTGGCGTCAATGAATCAATATAAAACAATCACTATGCATTAATCAAAAACAGTTCTGAAGTCAGCAACAATATCCTACAAATTAAACTTTTGGAAATTTGAAAATATCAATAAATATTATAATCTGTTTATTTCTATTAATAATAACAATAAAACAGAAACTCTGTGCGATCGCAAAATCCCTTACTAGCAATAATGGGAAGTAAAGAATCATGTTCATTCAATTATAAATATAAAGATCATGAATAATTATTTATTTATCTACACACCTCAAAGAGAGTATCCGAAACCAACGGTTTCTTACTCATTACAACCGCATTATTAAACTCATCCAACGGTCTGAGTCGCTCTGCCGACCTGCCGTTGCATGATAATTTCACCTATGAAACAAATTTTTTTTAATATAAAAAAAAAGGTTTATACTAAAGAATTTATAAGTTCACAACTGAATATTATGAGGTTTTGCATCGAAGTAGTAGAAAGAATTATTTAACTGAATGATTTTTGAGATTTCCTTGGTTTAATGATTAGGATAAACCACTTTTCCGGTGTTTTTTTTTTTTTTTAATGTAAGGCGCGTGAACATATGAGGACAGTGGCGCCTGGGCTTTTTTCAGAGTACTGAACAATGTGTGGGGCTTTAGAATGCTTCTTTAAAATAGAATTATTTAAAACTAATACGAGAAGTTAGTAATCTGACTTGTTAAAAGTTCTCCAAGAAATTATATACCTAATTAACAAATCAAAAATTAATGTACTTGAAACATGGTTGGGTCCGCAAGGTGGATAAAAAACGAAATTCGTCAGTAGAAAAATTAATTTAAAAAAAACTACAAGAGAAAAGGTCAATATTTTATAAAACTTTATCTTAAGTGACTAAAGTATGTACATTACATTTCATACCCGTTAAACATAATTACTTCAAACGAATCGTTTATGGGTCTATAGTATCTAGGCTTACATGAAAATAACGAAAAAGCGATCAAATTTCTTGCTATGTCGTAAAAAAAAATATTTAAATTCACAAAAAATGGGAAACTCAAGTCAAGATTTATGAATATGAAACTGTGTCACGAACAATAAAAAAAAAAAAAGTTTTACTAACAAGACTGCCAGTCCTCTCGTGAAAGCGCAACCTTTCCTGCTGTGACAATCCTCCAACACTATCACAGCTTGTCCTGCTTCCAGCAGGTACAACGGAAACATCAGTTTCCACGTTTGTTATAAGGCTGGTAGCATTAGACTGAGATGTCTCACTGCCCTCGCCTCCATATTCCATTGCCACTTAAAGAAAAACAATAGATAAGAACTTTCATTTACATGGATTTATTTCATCCAAGCTATTAACTACCGATTACTAAATTAAATTCAAACTTAACATTTATACTTTTTTGTACTAAGCAAATAAGCCATTTTATGTAGGATTTTTTTCCTTTTTAATCCATTTTACTATAAAAATACTCGGTTGATTGATTATATAATTATATACAAATAAATCAATTAAGAATATGCAATTTAAAGGATCAAACAGAAATCTTAATATTTTATAGACATGAAAATCCCAAGACTGTCACACCTCAATTTGACTATCCATTTTTGGAAAAAGTTAGGAAAAAGGTAGTTACTAGTGTAGAAAATACATTTAATTTACATAAGAAACGAAAAATATTTATTTAATTTTAATCTATGATATTAATTTACTAAGTTACATAGGACTCCACATACGACGGAGATTCTTGCTTAAAGACATCTAAAGGTGAAGTAAAAAACACCAAGCGAAAGGTGTTTGGTAAAGCATACAAAATCTAAAAGCTATTTTACCTTCACAATAAAATATGTATGAACTTAACTACTAGTGAACACACTGCTTAATCCAATACAGGCCTGTATGAAACAGGGGGCCAGAATGAAATAAAACAATAGAGTCATTGGACAAATATCTCAATTTTTCTTTTCCAATGAACCATCAAATTATTTTATTACCAGCTTATTTTTCAATAGACACGATTTTAAATTGAAATTTATTGGTGACTTTACGAATAATGTAGAAGACTGGAAAAATGTAAATGTTTACTAAGTTAAACGAGAAAATAAAAACAGGGTTTTAATATATCCAATATAAAACTGACATATCACTCACAGTTTTTTGGAGGTACTATTGTCACTTGACTCACTTTCCCATAAACGTTAACTACGGCAAATACTGTTTCTGGAATGTTGTCGGCAGCAACCCCCTGTGATTCTCCATTAACATAGAATTCTAGCTCTCCCTAAAAGGAACAAAGAAAATTAAACGAAACTTACAGAATTAAAGTAGTTACTAAAAATGTAAATACCGTGAATCTTATCTCAAATCCATCACTTTTTTACCTAATCAGATGTAGACGCATCTTAATTACATAAAAATAATTCTTCTTTCTTTTGCAGAAAGTTAGGCGCTATGCGGTACCATTAACATGATATCTAAACTGATTTTAAATCCTTTGTTTTAAAATGTAAAAAAAGAAATTAATTAAAGAAATACATTGAAATGATCAATACAAATGTATACAGAACTTAATAGAGCCGACTCTAATCAAACCAGTTTCTGAAGTGATAGTTTTATTTCAACTGTAAAAAATTTGAAAAAGTTATAAACTTATTTTACACACTTTCTCAGCATTCTGGGACTTCACCTGAACTCCTGAATCAAATTTATCAGTTGAAACACTTTCGAGTTTCTGACCGACTCGCAATTGATCGCAACATTTACTATGTGCCCCAATATATCATATCTCTGATTTTTATAATTATGCCACATAAATTATTTCACCTACTACAATTAAGATGTCACCATGATACCAATTTATTTCCAGGCTTTATTATCTCATTTTTTGATGATGAAATATTTTCACCTATAATTTTTTTATTTACTTTAAATCACCGGAGAAGCTATTTCATGTCTGCAGAGAAAGAAGAATATTTTGTTCTTTTCATACAACTAAAGCTTCCAAATTCTTATTCCAATATAAAATTTTTACTTTCTTAATGATTTAGAATTCAAGGGAATTTGAAATCATACGTGAGAATTCGGAAAATTATAATTATTACCTGAGTCACATGAAATACTTAAAAAGCTGATAAATTTGGAAATGCTGAACTAAACCTACCTTTAAAAAAATCTAAGCTGAATCTAGCCCAATCAACAATTTCAATTAAACAGGCTTTCAATAACATTTTAATTCTTTAAAAGTAAAATAGACTTTTGCTGAGGTATATGTTGGTGAATTAATTATTAATAAATTACTTGTTATTAATTAATGCTTATATCTGACTTACACCACTTGTCCTCATTACTCCGATTACTTCTCCTTCTATGATTCTGTCCAAATTCAAAGGATATACTTCCAATAGGGTCCTTCCATCTTTTAATACAGATTTTCCTGAGAGAACCTGCATTATTTTAATTATAAATTTATAATTACTATAAAATCACAATTATGCCCTTACAAAGTAAATCAATAAAATAATTAAGTTTCACACATCCGTAATTCAGGTGAATGTGTTACGCTTTTAAACGTTAAAAAAAATTTACTCCAAGTTTGCTGATTTTCGCATCTTGGATAAATGTCACGAAAAAAGTTAAAGAAATAAATAAATTATATTGATTACCATTCTTTGTCACACAGTGAAACGAATTTAAAACCAATACGTAAACTGCGTCAAATTTACTTCATTCATGACAATTCTTAAAAGTTACTGATTACGGTAGTTTCAATGTGGATCCTTACTCAGGCTGCTTTGGCCTTAAGAGGGAGTACACTTCTATTTATATTTCTACTTAAGAAATTTCATCTCTAGAGAGCATTTCATAACTATAAGGAGAGCAGCATTAGTATCATGTTATATCCTCTATTTACTAATTTGAAAAAATTAGACAAACCAAAATCCAATGCTCTGTAGTTTGGCGCTGGTTATATGAATATGTAGGGTGGTACTTATAAGAATATTATTTAAATCAAATGTACATCACTTGTAAAGGTGACCTGCTATAAGGAGTCATCACCCACCACGAAATAACAAAAAGGGTTTTTAAAAAATCGTTCTGCACGCGCGTATGTCAGAATATAGTCAGCAACCGTAAATGCGGAAAATTCAAATTTCATTTTAGTTTAGGAAAATAAGCTTACGGTTATTTGACGTTTTTGTCTGGGTCTACCACTTTATTGCGAAGAGTTTTTTGAATTTTTTATTTTTTAATTTTAATTTTTTTGCGATCTCTAAGAAATCTTCATATCCATCTCTAACGATTTCCTTTAAACTTCATGTACTCAAGATAATTTATATCCATAATGTCTGACCAAATGTTTTGGTCTGCAAAGCTGTTCAGTATCAATGATTAATGAAAGAAAACAAGATTACTATGATATATTAAATCATGGATTTCACATAGTTAGATTTTACTATCTCGTTGTTTAGAAATTGTAGTTAAGAAATATTCATAATATCCTTTAATAGCATTTAGTACATTTTATCAGGAAAACTCATCAAGTAGGCTGGCATAACTTTTCTCTTAATTAAAGTTGTTCTCATTTTGAAGCATAAAGAAAAATTATTCATAATTAGAACACATTATATAACAAGAGAAGTGGGTCAAGCGGCCTACTGTAACATCTCCCGGGGTTAGCCAGCGCTAATTAATGGTTTTAACTCAATACTCACAAGTAGACTCCAAAGCCGCCTGAAAGGGCATTTTTGCTTCCATTAAGAAATCTCAATCTTTCCACGCCTTCGAGATAGCTGAGAACGGGGAATAATAGCAATAGCTCTTGATACTACAATCAGGCCGCAAAATTATTATTACACCCAGGACCGCAAAAACCCAGGGAACTGAGCCTCTAGTGGCTTTTATCCCATCCCCCAAAAATTAAGAGATCCGCTCGTACTAAATAATCTATTCCTGACTTTCAGCAAGCTAAAATACTGAGAATTAAACAATCACGTTTTTCGCACTCCATCCTCACACTACGTAAAAATGGCTTTGATTTTCCTTTCTACTGCTTCGCCTATAAATCCAACAAGAAGCTTGTTGAGTAATTCTCTATAAAACCATTGGGTTGTCGAGAAGCTCTCCAATTTCCCTCCACCTTTACGTTCTGAAATTGCCAAGACAAGTTCAGGTGAACAGAAAACGCGCTAATCCCCTCCATGGCTAGCTTATCTCCCTTTTTTGTAACCCCTAAATCCTTGAATGTACAGGGATCCAGAATAGCAACTATCCTTCCTTGGGCAAGTTAAACTTGGCGTTTTCTGCATTTTCCAGGTTGGAGTCTCTATTTGGTTCAGCTAATGTTTGTATCTAATTTATCGGATTAGTTTTGATTGTAATGCCGGCAGAGTACCAAATTTAAAGATTTGGCTGAACCCCACAACTCTATTGTGAGTTGGCTTAAGGTAATGCTTTTTAAACTGCCAACTATCATCAGAGAAGATCGTTATCTCCGTTAAATCATTCTGGATCTCCTATGATGCTTCGCAACATTGTATTAGGTCGCAAAATAGATGTAGTTATAGCTAGTGTTTCATTACAATATCTTCGTTAACGTTAAAGCAGAATTTGAAAAAAAAACCCTAACCCGCTAGCATTGGAAGTAGTTTAAAATGTTTTTTTTTTTTTATGGATACACAGTCCTGACCATTAAAGGTTACTATGATTATGTCACCCACTTTCGCCTCAATTGCACAGAACAAATTTATTTACCATCAACCCCAGAGTTTAAAATAACTCACTACAGGTAGGGAATTAGTGCGTTAGACCTCGGTCAAGTCAAACGCATTCTGAATATGTGAATTATTTAATAAATCTAAAGTAACATAAAATTAGATACTTAAATAGATTTAGATAATAAATGTTGAGGTAGTATTTCCAAAAATTGAATAAAATTTTTTAAAAAATTATATAAAGCATCATCGAAACATAAAAATACTCTAACGTGCTTAATTCTCATACCAACATACTCGGATTTTTTCTTTCATTTTGCTTTAATCTAACGAAAAGATTTGTATGAAAGTCAAGCTTAAAGTCCAAATATTTCGCGACCTGGTAGATAGAGTTCATCGCAAAACTGCTATTGATAGAAATTTTATTTTTTGGCGAGTAAGAAATTAATTTTATTCTATTGTACACACTGCCAAAGCGAAGGAATTCCCTACAGACCTAGGAAAGCGAAAGGTAAGGATACAAGAAGCTGTTGGGCTTAAATATATACGAAATAAGAGACCATGCAGCTGCTAAACCTTAGTTTTTCTCTTCCAAGCAGCTTCTTACAGCTCACTGTCCGGTGATGGACAGTGTTGTTTATAACGAGAGAACACTTCCGGAGGACGACAATGCACTGAAAAACGCTCTGGCGCCAATAACCTCAGATGTTAACGCGCCTTCAATCTATTTTTAAGCGTTGTAGCGCTCTAGTGTAAATGTAATAAGCCAGCTACGCAACCAACTATAACCATTTCACTACGTTAAATAAGATGGATAAAATTTTTCTGAAATTGCGGCAAGATTGTTAATGCTGGATGCTAAACACTACTCAAAAGAATTGTAACCATCACCTCTCTTTCTTCCCCCAGGACCAATACAATTACAATAACAAGGTTAATTTAAAGCAAATTTTATATATTTAAAATAATCTGCATGCAGCTCCACTCTTATCCTTGAATAATAAACACATTCGTGTTTTCAAAATAATTTTTTTGAGCAAAAGAAAAACATTTCTGTCGGTGAAGCAACAATCTAAAGAGATGTTGGATTACTTCAGTGATAGTTCACAGCACAAGCAAGGGTTTACACCCAGCTTGCTGTCTTCAGATTTTTTCTCCCTTTAGCCTCTACAGCTCGTTGATAGGGGATGGGCAGCAATATGCATTAAGGGAACACTAACGAGGGACCAATCGTGCACTGAGAAGGCTTCAGTTGCCATTACCTCAGTGTTGATGCGCCCTAAAATAAAAACTTAAAACTTGAAAAACAAATCACGATAACTCTAATACTTTTATCAAATTATAAAAAAGTTTACTTCTAAAACGATAAGGATAAACGAAACAAACAGGCTTAAAATGCTACATATTTTCTTTATGCTCACTAAATGTGAACCGCAATTTTTAGTAAAACAAGATTGAATATAATTTGGTTATCGTAAAAAGTACCAACTAAACAGCATGGCTTATTTTAACAGTCGTTTAATGATTAATTGGAAATAGCTTTCGTTCAATTCAAATTTATTTCCCTTTTACCATTTAATATTTTTTTCAAGATGTTTGCTGAAAAAGGCATTCAATTATCTGACATTTTGCTTTACTCTTTTATAAATGCAGTGGAATGCTAACTAATTTATATATTGATCCCTAATGTTGTGTGTGCAAATGGCAATGATTACAAATGTTAAGGACGTGCCTAAGATAACTTAAGAAAAAATAAATATATTACCCATGTTCCGTTTCTAAGGTCAGTAGCACTTGAAGGAAAAGTTAAAGTTTGAGGATCACAGGATGTAATTCCAATTTCTAAACTTCCAATCCAAGACTCGATCTGAAAATATTTTAATAATTTACTTCTTTTCTTTAAAGACAAGTTTTTAAAATATAGTAAATAACAGGTACCTTTCTATCTATTCGAATTTGGAAGATTTGTTCATCCGTGAGAGGGTCACTACTAAAAACTAAACCAAAATTGAACTCAGATGCTGTTCTTGTCGCGGTCTTGTTACGATTGGACAATTTGACATGGTCGCCGCATTTCTGATGAAACATGTTTTCACAAATCTAACATTTTTTTATTAAACCCATCTATGGGTTCGGATAAATTATAACAGCTAAATATTCCATCGAGTGTTACTCTTGGAACAAGTACACAAACCTACTGTTTAATTGGAAAGGGGTACAAACTATAGAGGGGTCAGGCAGAGGGAGGCTTTTCTGACAATGGTGATGAAAACAGCTGACAATCGATAATCTCAGTTATAACCCTGTGGAGCCTTACATCAGTGTTCAGCATATAGCAGTTTTACGTGCAGTTAAAATAACCGATCTTTACCATTTGAATAAAAACATCCATGTATTAAGAGAAAGGGAAAATGGGTAAGAAGACAAAAGCTGGATTAGGCAGATCCTTAATTAAGGACAGATTTTCAAAGAAAGGTTTAAGAAGCGATTCCTTGGTAAGATCCTTACAATTCTATCTCAGATTTCTTTAGTTAAAATTCTGCTTTAAAATGCAATTTAATGTTGACAGCTGCACACTGCCGAACTTAATGACGGTTATGATTGGGGAAGATTAAATCTCCAGTCAGTTACTGAAGAAGATTCTTTCCAAGAATTCCTCTCAACAGCAGAACTAGCTGGAACGGAATTTCAGGTTATGACTTTTTATCAACTTGCTAAATAACGAACTACGAAATTCGGCATTTTCGCCTAAAGCTATATTGTTAAAAATATCAGATAACTAAAATTTTTAAAAGCTCATCAAAATATGAGCAAAGTTTTCTTGTTACAGACTATACAGAAACGTGGTATCTCTATAGATTGTTTGATTACTTATCTAAATTTTAGGCTGAAAAATTGAACATAAAATTTGTTAACACTACTACTCATGGACTTCTTTCTAAGAAGGAACAGTTCAAGTATCTAAAAGACAAGGAGGCGAAAAAGGATCTGCTGAAAATTCCGAGAAGGTAATGAGCTTGTGAGAATATTGTTTTAAAAAAACTTCATAAATTATAGGATGGATATGTGAAACTTTTACATATTTATCCATTTTTGTGATCACAAAAGTTACACGATATTTCTATAGACCAAAATGGGATGAGAACACCACAGCTGAAGAGTTGCAGACAGCAGAAAAAGAATCCTTTTTAGAATGGCGTAGAAAATTGGCTTTGTTGCAAGAAGAGGAAAATCTTCTAATGACGCCTTATGAAAAAAATTTGGACTTTTGGCGACAACTCTGGCGTTTAGTGGAAAGAAGGTACAGTAGCTTTTAAGAAAAAGTTTTAAAAACAATTATTACTACAATGAACCCTTGTTCAATTTTGTAATGGTTGTTTTAGGTTCAATTAATTATTGAGTAAATTTTCTTTAAGTATAAACATAATTCTTTACAGTTATCGAAGACTTTATTATTTTTCAGTGATATAGTTGTACAAATATTAGATGGCCGTAATCCTCTATCGTTTTACTCTGAAGATCTAGAAAGATATGTCCTGGAAGTTGATTCGCGCAAGAAAAACCTTCTATTAGTTAATAAATCTGATTTTCTTAGTGAAGCGCAACGCAAGAACTGGGCTAGATATTTTGATTCAATCGGTAAGAAGGCAGTATTCTTTTCCTCAACGCAGGTAATTGAAGAAGCTTTGGATGATACAGAATCAAATGAAGATGAAAGTTTTATAAGCGCAGATGAGGAGGTAACTTATTATTAATCAACGACATCGTATTTTAATCGCTATTCATTGTAATTCTAAATAGTTTGGAAAACTACTTTTGTTTATGTCGAGAAAATTCAGAAAATAAACTTACTCTTCATTTCATTTAAATATATTTTTGTTGCTTCATCGCATTAAAAGTTAATAATTGTGAAAAATAATTTCATTTTATTTTTATATTTACTTTGTGTTAAAAATTTAAGAAAAGGAGGTGCTAGGGTCATATTTATTTTCTGTTCTGTGTAACTTTAAAACTCTGCTTTGATACTAGCATGTTCATGTTTCCTATTATTATTATAACTATTAAACCAGTAGTAATAGTTTGGCCAAGCATAATTTAGTCTCATTGCAGGAAGTGATTGAGGATGAATATTATTCTGCCGAGGAAGAACACTTGGATAATTCCACTTGTGCCAAAGGTACTCTTATTATGATATTTGTAATTGTAAGCCAGTTATATTTCAAACTTACAACTTTAAGAAATTTTCGTTTAAGCTAACATTAAAAAACAAAAACCTAGGTTTCATTTTTCTTTAACTATCTTTAGGTGTAAATAATGCATTTGCAAGAAACCCAAGTAAATTGTTAGATCGAGGAAGCTTAGTTGAAGTCATTGAAAGTTTTTTTAAACCGGAAGATCATAGAGTGTTAGAGGGTATTACTACTATAGGTTTTGTTGGCTATCCTAATGTGGGCAAAAGTTCTACAATTAATGCTTTATTAGCAGAAAAGAAAGTTCCGGTATCAGCAACACCTGGAAAGACCAAACATTTACAAGTAAGTTTTCTTCGTTTTATCGTGAATTATAGTTTTTAATCAGAGTTTACATGGTTTATAATAAGTTAGGTTAAAAGAAAAAAAAACACTCTTTGATTTCATAGGCGCATTCCCGTTACATAATTTTTTTTATTTGCTATACAATTTTACTATTCCTTAAATTATTTTGATAGTGAATTAAAATAATATTTAATGATTTTTTAGACCCTGTATCTAACACCTGAAATTCTAATTTGCGATTGTCCCGGTCTCGTAATGCCATCATTTGTATCTACTAAAGCTGAGATGATACTAAATGGTATTCTTCCTATAGACCAGATGAGGGACCACGTGCCACCTGTAGCCTTGATTGGAACTTTATTTCCTCGTGATAAGTTGGAATCTCAATATGGTTTGTATTATCTAATATGTTGAAAGAAAATAGTGGAAAATTTCACTGTTTTAATTTTTATTTTGTCAACAATAAATTGTTGATATGATAGCGAAATTGAATTGTACTAAAGAAATGATTTCTATTCTCTATTTAATTTATCGTCAAAAGGACAGAAATTCAATTGTAGTTAGTGCTTTACTTCTTGTCCAACTGCGTACCCTCAAATTTTATTCTCCTTGTGTCCTCTTATAGCTCACCAACTGGTGATAAACAGTACTCTTCGAGACAACACTAACTGGTGTCCAGTAATGCTATGAAAGAGGCTCTGAACGCCGATGTCCTTACGACGTTTACTTCTTCAAATTAAAAAAAAAAAAGTAACAAATGGAAGTAATAGTTAATTATGGAGGTTAGAAATTGTTTGCCTAATTAGTACGAAAGGTGTTGTACATAAGGATTTTGGTTTGAATTAGAAATTATATTTATAATTTTCTTGTCACAATCTGAATAAGTTAGTTTTCAAAATAATAATACTAAATTATGTTTAGTTTAATTTGATATCGTTACACATGCGGTGGAGGGAGACTAGTTCCCACAAATGATGTTTCATCTTCATAAAGTTTAGTCGATGCCAACTTATTCAAATCGAATGAGAGAATAGGAAAATCTATTGATATCAAAAACAAAAATATAAAATTAATATATTTCACCATTCATCAGAATTTTGTCATTCATTCATCAGCTCCGTTTACAACTTTTAACCTCGTTGGTTAAAGAAGCTAGCTGAGCAAACGTAGAGAAAGATAGAAACTGTTTGCTCCAAATGATCTAACCAAACTTATTAAATTAACCTCTGATGTTGAAATTCCAAAAGCTATCATTATAGTGAGATCATGCGTGCTAAAACGGATAAAATCAGCTTTTCGGCTGCTATTTCTTTGGGCACTGAGAATTCATCACCCCTTAACAACTCATCAAGCTGGGTTATTTGATCTATTATATTTTTCTTGTCTTCCAAATAAAGAGAATAATTAATTTCGTTCTAATTTGAGTTGGAACTAAGTATCGTATTAAAATAAAAATTAAGTATGTTTGCTATTGAGTTAGTAGTGATACTTAGTTTTGCTCAGTATATTAAAACTGTCTGGTAGGACACTTGTATAAGGGTTTGTGTTTATAATAGATAATCACGCCTTCCAATGTAATTATACAGGAATAATGATATCGAGGCCTTCTGAAGGAGAAGATCCTGATAGACCTCCTACTCATGAAGAAATTCTTAATGCATACGCTTGTAAGTAATTACTAAAATCAATATTTCCACGCTTTTTTTTCATTCAATCTAAAATATTTTTCTTACGTTTTTAGATTCCCGAGGTTTTATGACACAAAATGGCCAACCAGATAATGCTCGTGCGGCACGATACATTTTAAAAGATTTCGTTCAAGGAAAATTGTTGTACTGTGTGGCCCCTCCTGGAGTAGATCAAGATAAATATCATACTTTTAAGACGAGAGAAAAAAAAGCTCCCCAGTTAACTCCTTTGGCAGGAAGGGCTATTAGGGTAACTTATTCTCTGTTGTTCTTTAAGTTTCGCTTGCTTTTTGAGATTAAAAAGTAAAAATAGAAAACTTTATTGAATGAATTTGGATTATTCCAAGAAAATAGGGAAAGGTCTAGCTCAGAGGTATGACTGGATACATGATTTAAGTTTAGACCCTCTGGGTACTCTTAGGTTTTCTCTTAATTGGAGTCTTTTACAGCACGCCTTAATTAAAAAAAAAAAAAAAAAAAGATCTAAAATACCATTGTTTTTTTAGTTAGCAATTGATTTATTATCATATGTGTCTTTAAATACATAGGTATATGCAATAATCTAATTTTTAAAATGTTGTATTTACATTGATATCGAAATTTATTTATGCAACATTTTATTGATTTTTAAAAATAATTTTAGGTAAATAAAGTAGACGTAAGAGAGTTAGATAAAGATTTTTTTAAGAAAGTATCAACAGGGGTGCACAAGCAAGGAATACAAAAATTTGGTCCTTTGAATTCAGAGTAAGTTTGCATTTTCCAACATTAACTATCATAATTTACCATTTTGAATAATATATTCTCGAGAATATTGTACAAGCATATATCTCGATCACTTATCAGCCCTACAGGTGCAAATTATATATTATTATTTAATTTATCACGTATTGACTTTTGTATTTGACTGTTAGTTAGTTTTCTACTGTTTATATTTTTGAACATTTTTTGCCATCTTGTTGGCGGATACATTTAATATGTTTTTGAGAAAGTTGTAAATTCTTTTGATATTTTTGAGAAATTTTCTAAACAGGATTATTTAGAGTAAACTGGCTTTCCTAAGAAAGTTGAAAACGTACGCTTAATGTTTTCTAAATAACAAAAAAAAAAAAAAATCTAATCTGCACTTTTTCAGAAGTTAGTTTTAATTACACAAAAGAGGAGCATTTTATAGTCTACAAATCGTATTTACTAATGAATAATTTAATAAGACTTGAATTGCTAACACTTAATGAGGAAGTCTCTGAACTAAGTTCTAGAGAGCTGCTGTTGATGATTAATGATTTCATAGAGATTCTTATTGTTTGAAAAAATTAAATGATGCGCGTACTCCCGATGTATTATTGAGAAGTTGTCTATTTTCCATTCTTTGAGGTGTTTGGACAGTTTTTCAGCAAATGGTTGCGTATTGGTGATTGTATTTTTTCCGCAAAGCCTCGAACTCTATGAGATGGCCGTCCCAAACCTGTTTTTCTTTCATGTCATTTCATTACTACTAAATTTTAGAAAAATATTCTTTAATTTTTAAAATTTTATTAATTCCATTTTTGAGTATGGAATCCATTTTTGTTAACATCAGACGTGTTTGAATAGGTTAAAGGACATGGTAATTCCTTGAACTTTTTTAAATTATTATTAACTACATTAATATATTGTAATGAGTACTGAACACTTTTATCAGAATGTAGTTCTGCATAATTATTTTCTGATAGGTCTTTTTAAATTGATTCTCTTGTTCAGATAAAAGTACTTAAATATTCATTGCAAGCTATAAATGGATTGACATTATCAATTTATGACTTAATACGAGATTAAGATTTAATACGAATCGTTAATGAGTTACAAACATTAATGTTCTGACTAGATTGTTATACAGATGTTAAATATTCTTCAACGATTATCCATATAATTTGTCGAGCAAATTTCTTTACAGGGACTTGAAAAAGGTCAATACCAGCCAGCAGGGAACTTCTAAACCGTGGAAAGATCATTCACAGAAGCGTAACAAAAAAGAAAAATTGCGAAGAATTTATAGGCATCTTGATGAAGTTTAAAATGTTTGTGTATATACCAGAGTTGTGTAAATATTAATCATTATTTTGATTCAATTTTTCACTTTTGTAAATGAAAAGTAATATACTGAATTAAAAATATAAATTTATTCAATTATAGTCATTGATTGTCCACACTCGACTAATTCCAATACTCAATATTTGTCTAAAATTTTTGGAAGATTTAGTTTATATTAACAGGATTTGTAGACTACAGTTAAAAAGTGAAAAGTTTTGCAGTTATTACTATTATTTTAATCCGCTTTGATAGCTAATCAATAATTGAGTTACGAGATTATATAATAGCTGTAGCAAGGTGTTAGTGACTTTCCCTACTAATATTCAACATCTAGCGTTTCTATCCTTTAATAGTGCATCAGCCCACCATCATGCGGGTCCTGTGCCCTTACATTAGACTGCCAGTTGCTGTCTTCCCAGTTGCGGATATTGACTCCAAACATAATTTTCTGCATCTTCTATTTAAATCTAACGAAGTTTGGACCACCCTACTCACTGTAAATCTTCTAAGGCATGTCTTGTGTGTCCATTCTGGCGACATATTTGGGCTACCTTAGCATTCTTAGTTTAATGGGCGTCACAATATTCCTCTAGTTCCTACTAACGTTTTATTTTTCGGCACTTCCACCTTCCATTCCCAAGAATTGCGCCATAGATCCTTCCAAGAATCTTCAATACAAATTTGAATAAGAGCCTGTTCATCGGAAATCGTAAGAGTTTAAACATCTAAATTACATTAATTTTTTCTTCAAAAACAACTTAGTTAATAGATTTATTAAATGTGAATTTCAAATTACTTTGGCACGCGTGCGCTTTTTCAGAATTATTTGAATTTCTGTCTGAACGCTTTAATTTCTTTGCTCATACCCACAATTTTTACAGAAATTTTGTGTCACCTTGAATCCTGAGATCAGCCTAGTTGGACTGTTCAAGTTTAGAACATGACAATTCTCTAATTGCTTGAATTGATCACTAGCCAACTTGTTTGAAGTTAGTTGGGATTTTATTGGAACAACCGCTCTACTAATGGAGTTAGGTTGAAATCAGTTAGAAACCAATCTTAAATTCAAAGTAATGTACTGAAGAAATAGTGCATTTTGGTGCAGAAATCAGCAAAAAGTAATTAATGAAAGAACTGGTTCTATTTTTGATAAAAATTTGTAAGTATTCTAAGCCTTAGCGCCTAAAGAAGAAGGCACCATCAACGTACCTGATAAACTGAAGCAACCTCAAATGATTTGTTAGAAAATTTAAGGAAATTTATTGCAGGACTTCGCAATTGAAAGAATATCAATCAATCTTGTTATGAGTGTTTATTTTCGAAAAATACACAAATACTATCCTTCTGACCTCTTGCTATAACACTTCTTTAACTACTTGTACTTAAAAAGTGTATTTCTAATAAAAATTATTTTTGACCATCTTTTTGATCGCAATACTTCCTTTCTGTAAGGAGTAGTAAGAAAAGTTATAAATACAGAAGTGCTCTAAACATTCCAGAATTGTCTTTGAGAGCGTGATATATCCGCTAACATTTTTAGAAAATGCAATTCGGAATTTTTTTTAAAAACAAAAAATCACTCATAATATTAGAAACCGTAATTAAGGCGCATCAATATCTTGGTGATCAGAATATACCAACTATAATTTTTTAAACAACACCCCAATAACAAATACAGTTTCTGAGAGATAATTACTAGAGCAAACAGTTTACTCAAAAATAATCCACAGGCATACTCAATACAGTTAGTACCTCAACTTCTATGTTCAATGTTCCAAACACTTTACCGATGAATGAACAGCAGATGATTCGCGCGTAAGAGAATCACGGTGGATTTGGCTTAGTAATCTACTCTCCCTGTCACCACAATCAGAAAAAAAAAATCCATTTCAAAAAATCATAACCAAATATGCAAATAACTGAGACCTTCTATGTTCTAGAGTATTTTTCAAAATTAAATTAAAATTAAGATATACATATATATTACAAGCAACATATGATAAGTCACAATAAATAATAATAATAAATATTAGAATTGCAATACTATAATACAATAAATTACAAAAGGATTTAAAATATTACCAAAAATCTAAACGCTAAATCAATATATAGATATATATATTTAAATGAAAAATTTTACAAGAAATATTTGAATATTGAACTAATGTTGTCCAAAGTTAGTGACTTAAAAAATGTAAACTCCTTTTTTCTTTTTTTATTATACTCAAAATTAAAGAACGAACTGAACGAATGTTAAAAACCACTAAAATTTAATAAATACAAATTGAATTAAATGAAGTCAGTAACATTTAAAACATTCATTTCCCTATTAAATATACATAAACGTTCCATTAAAAAAAAAAAAATTAAAAATATATATCTTGAGAAATTCTGGAAATAATTGAGCAGCGTTGTACAAGTCTTTATTTTCAAAATGAGTTAATTGCCACATGAGTCTGTCTTTCTCTACATTAAAGAAAAACAACCAATAAAAACTGCAACAGTAGTTTAAAAGTATTCTTTAACATAATAATTCTCAAGAATTCTTTTTTTTAAGTAATTTCTGCATACTATATTTTAAGTGAACTTAACAAATCTTAATCATAAAAAGAGAAATTTTCCATTTTAATATTCTGTACATTATTATTTCATTATTTCTTGTAATTGTAGAAAATAAATACATACGTTGGCACTACCAAACCGCGTTCACCCCATTAAAAGATTTTAATTTAAATAAAAAATAAATACTTTCTTAACATATAAATTGTTTTTTAAATATGTAAGAATAGAAATGTATACAGGCTACAAATGGCTACATAAAATAATGGAGTTGATTCCAGTTAAATAGTAGTAGTACTCTCACTGCAAAATTATACTACTTTTAACCAATGCCAAATCTTGTAAAACTAATGCTCAGTTTTAACATAATGTGTACCTAATTGCAAAAATCCATGTAGCTATCATTAGTGGTTCACTTATATTTGAAGCCAAAAGGTACAAATATATAGTGGAAACTTAATTGAATGTTTTATTTATGGTATGCAAAATCCTGTATAAAACTTAAAACCAACTTAGTGGCATAATGTAGTTTTTCTGACATCAACTTTTAGCATCAAATTAATAAAACCTTGTTGTAAATTAATAAAAATTATTTTTTATACTCTCATAATTCTGGGATAACTCAGTTTTCAATTTATTTTGAAAATAGATTTTTTTTTTTAATTCACACATAATTTAATAATTAAATTAATATCACTATTGAAGTGAAAAATTTTACTAAAGGCTTAGCATTTTCTGCTTATGGTTAAATCAACATTTACATAATGACTCTTACCAATTGCCTTTAATTTCTGATAAAGGAGGTAAGCGTTTTGCTGCCTCGGGAGACTATCGGCTCTTTGGAAGTGTTAGGTCGTTAATTTCCGCACCATTTGTTCATGTTAGTAAAATAGAACGCAATGCAATATAGCCCGATTACACTTGGCTTCATATGAATGTAGGAGTGAATCAATTTCATTATCCAAATCTTCTGTATTCGACATCTGAAAAAAGGAAATATATGAAATTTGATGTTTAGATTACTTCTTCCAAATTAAAGTAATAATAATAATGGTGCTGTTAGATATTATTTTCGAAGATGTTACATAATACATCTTTCAGTTACATAGTAAGAAAAAAGAAGTCCTTTAAGACTAGAAGTCGTTGCAAAATGCAGCCGTTTGTTAAAAATATTATTTAACAAGAGCGTCCAATGTTTCCCATGAATAAATGATGAAAGAATTAACGTGCTTAAAAAATATATCATAATCACTTTTGTAAAAGGAAAAAAATTGAATTAAATCACCAACTTTAAATAAATTAATAGAAATGCTTCATTGAAACCACTCCAGAAGTGTTTCATTTCCGACCGTAACATAAAACAGTTTTTTTATTTCCCGAAGGAATACTAAGTTCGTATACTTCCTAAAAAAACTGTTTTATAGCTCCTCTCTGCCGCCATCACAAGCAGCTTCTTTTCATTAACATTACTAATATAAACTTGAATCCAAAAACTTTTCATAAACAACAAATTAAATAACACAAAACTAATACATACGAATTGCATTAAGTACACATGGGATGCAATGGGCACGTCGATACTTAAAATATCCATACGATTAACTAATATTAGATAAAAATTGATATTAGACTCGCTATCATTTCATAAAAGAGTGGGCAAAATATTTCTAGCTTACTCTAATTACAAATAATTATAGTCTAAGAACAGAATTGGCTAAATTTAAAACCGCATTTTACCCGTTTGAGAAATTAATGTACTATATGAGTAGAGTAAGTCAGTAAGTGAAAAATGTGATTGGCTAGAAGTTCTTGCATGAATACATTTTACTTACTGAGATAAGGGGTAAATGTGGATCCCTTACTCAAACAAAATTACAAAATTTCTTATTTTTAATTGAAATATTTCCCAATTCCTCAATTTAGCATCTAACTCAGTTACTCAGCATCTCTTTCAGTCAAATCAGTAATTCGAAAAACTTAAGCGCATATATAAGTATATTTAAACTGCTATACATAGCAGAAAGGAACATTTAAAGAATTATCCAGAAACAAAACTGGTTATAATAACAATTAAATTTAATATTAATTACAGTTATATTAAACAAGGTGGCACAAACTACTTTTTTTTATGCCTGTTACAGAAATAATAAATTCAAGTCGGTCAGGCATGGAATCGCAATTTTTGGAGTAATAATGTCCCAATCTTTAAGGAAATGCCGATGTCAAGTCATTTTTGCTTTCAGTATTTTGCTAGGCGACAGTTAAGATGCTCTGTAGGGTTCAAATTGGGTGTCTAGGGTTGGGTAGGGTATGATGTTGTTTCGAAAGCTGTACAATACAATTTCTAGGGAAGGGGTTAGGCTCAGTTAGTAGTTCGTTGGACGTGAAAAACCGAAGCCCCGGATTCAAATATACATTTTTATTCTTCCAAGTAGCTACTACAACCTCCACCAATTAAACTTTGCAGTGAATAGCCGGGTTGTCTGTAGGAAAAGATCACTTTCGGGAGGCCAGCGATGCACTTTTAAGACCCCATTGACAATGGCATCAGCTTTTAACGCGGCATTTAAAAAAATATATATTCCTTACACAGTTGAATCTTATGATTGGGATCATTATCTAGTTAAAATTATGGTTACAAACGGTTTCTAAAAAAAATGTTAATTTTCCTTTTTAGCACATAAAAGTCTTCCGATTTTATTTTTGTTTTTCTAATAAAAAGTAACAATATTTGTTGATTCGTTATATACTTCGTATGCTTTATTTTGAAGCCAAAAATCTAATGTTTAGGCGTAGAGTTTAATTCTATATTTTTGTACTGCTTATTAAATTGTATTTTTTTTCCGCCACTCCTCTTCTCCAAAGCAATATAGAGTTACTGACTTACAATCTTTCAGTAGTTATTCACAATGTCAATCTACTAATTTTAAATTTTAACTTCTATTTGTTTTTGTAAAAAGTAGGTTTGTCAAAAGGAGACGTTATTCACATGAAGTAGTAAAAAATAATTTCTTGTTCAATTATTATCATTATTTTTTTTGATTATTTGCGGTTTATTTTATTGGAATATTGGTTCAGACAACTGTCTGGTAAGGAAAGAGTTCCAACCACAAAAAGAGATCAAGCTTTATTCAAAAGAATGAACAGCTTTCTCCGATTCAAAGTCTCCAATGTAGATCAATGTACAATATCAATGATCAATGGCCTTTCTGCAAACCATTTAATTTCTGTCATTTTTAAATAACATCTGTTTTGGAAAATATTTGATTTGACTAAAAAAAAACAAGCCATTAAAATGAGAGAAATTGACTCAATGAACATTTTCTAAAACTTCAATACATCAGATGTTTCATTTCATAAGAATTAACATCGTAAAAGCAGATTAACGCGAAGGACCAACTCGAACATCGAGTTTTATTAATAAATATTAATTAATACCAGCGCCTTGTTTAAAGCAAGCAAGAAATAGAAACTGATTGCTCAAAATACCCGGAATTAAAAGCCAGGCAGTTTTATATTTACGAATAATTTTCCAAGCACAAATATATGAATATTTTTATTTTATATTCTTTTTTTTTACATTGCATTTTTCTCGAAAACAAATAGATTTTACAGGTAATTATTACTCTTCACCTAATAGGTCTAAGGCACCTTGATGGGAAAGTAATTAATTTCTTGCATCTTTCTGGAAGGGCTCAAATTCCACAAATAAGTTGATGAATGATGACAGTCTGAAAATCTTATTAAGTCTGCTCTATGGTTTTAGGTACAAAAATTCATAATCTATTCCTCTCCGCTTTCCATCCCATTTAACTTTCATAAACAAAAAATTCTTATTATTCTACTAAAATTTGAAGAAATACAAAGTTTTATAAAGTCTAATTCTTTTTATATTAAGGTTTGGAATTTCAATTTAGCAACGCTACTAAAGAACCATAATTTGCAATGTTTATAAATTTTACTTTTATGCTTTCAAATTTTTAAAAATAATGTGCATACTTTTTAAGACGACCTTTACGTTAGGCTGCTGCGTGTGAATAAGTAGCAACAAAAATAACCACTCTATCTTGACCATCTAATCAGACTACATTTTATTACATATTAGTGATGGCGTATCTACTACGGCATAACTTTTCTTTGAAAATAAAAAACTGACTGATCAATAAAGGGCAATATTTAAAATAAATGTTCTTACCATCGTTATTAATTCACAGATGATAAAAGCTCCTATGGTAGCCTCTTCGTGGTTATCTTGAATGTCTATGTTAATTACATGAACTGTAGCACTATCCACAGGTGTACGATTTTCAAAATCTGTAGAAATGGCAGAAATCTGAACTATAAATTTATTCCTTTGATTGATATACCGCCTAATGAATGTATACTTATTTTAACAAACCAGTAGCTACTACATTAACATTCAGTTGCAATGTATATGTAAAAATAAAAATACGTGTTTGAAACAACATTATAAAAGAAAACTAGACGTATCTAGCGTTAACGTGGACTGAGCTACTTCCTCATGGTGTAAAATGGGCATTTAACTTATAAATGTAACGTATGCAGTTTGTTAGAAGTAAAATGTATAAAAGCTCTTAAAACACAGTCTTAAGGATAGAATTCATATACAGATTTTTATAATTAGGATAACGAAAGCCCTTAATGAAATCGATGCATAATATAGAACTTAAAATTGTTTTTCGAACTCTCAAGTTTATGGAATCAATAAACGTAACAATTTTACGTTCTACCAAAATTTATAACTTTCACTTTTCATCTGCAAAAATCTATATAAGGTCCTTTTCTGAATTTCATCTATGCCTGCTTCCTTATTGCTTGAACAAATAATTCAAAATATTATTTGGGGGACTATTTAAACGCATCAACAATTAATTAAATTCACTTTAACCAATAACAAATTCGTATTTATATAATTTTTAAGAAGAATAAATCATACAATTTTTTTAATGTACGTTAATAAATCATGCTTATTAATAATAATTTAAATTGTTATATCAAATCTCCATTTCTTGTAGTTAATCTTAACATGAATATTAACTTATTTATGATTGAATAATCTGTTAATAGAATGTATGAATAACGGTAAACTCTGTTAACTTTATATCCTACATTAACCATTGCCATAGTTTTTAGACATTACAATGAAAAAATAAAACACACAAATGAGTTGATAAGTAAAATAATTTTTTTTGATTTTAGGAACACTAACATATTCAAAATCAAAATCTTTTGAATTTTAAAATTATTTCTGAGCTGGTCATAATCCTCTTAAGGGATTGAAATGGCGTCCGCCTCGCGGCCAACTTTCTACTAGAAACATCTCCAATGAGAAATCTTAAGATCTAACAGATTTTCCACTGGGAGGCATCTCCCCACCGATTCATGCATTCACCTTTAACAGATTTACTAATTGTTGTGAATATCTAGAAAAAAATAAAAATTGAGCTGGTACTTTGTAACATGAGTTAAAAGACCAAAACCTCATAAAATAAAATGACTGTTTTCATGGTCCTTTTTTTTATTTTACTAGTTTCTAAAAAATTGTACCATGAAACAACCATTTTTCGTCAAATGAAAAAATAAATTATAAAATTTTACTCTTTTAAAAGAATTCATCAGTAAATCTTTGGAAAAGCAATTAAACCCTTAAAGGGCCAAAATCTCTTTAAACAAGCTGATTTATTCATAATCCTGAAAGTACAAGGCGAGAATGACACTTATGTTTGTTCCCAATTCAATAAACCTTCCACTTTAAATAAATACCTTATAACTTATTGAAAAAGTTTTCTTTGCAAAAGCAACTTTACAGAAATGTCAGGTTATAAGAATAGCATAAATTTCTCATTTCTATTAATGCAATATGGTAACGGAAATTATTTTAGGAAAATGCGAAGAACAGTCTCTCTTTTCAAGAGAAGAGAAGCTACTGAAGTCTTGCTTATTTGACAGCCGATTAGTTGCAAAGATAGACAATTATTACTTATCTAAGTAAAATTGAAGTATGTGTACTTCTACAAAAAGGTATGATTGTAACCATACTTCTTGCGAATAAAAACCTTTTGTTGAAATGTACTACTTAAAGTTGAATCCAGTCTAGACTCACGAATTTGTGTTGCAGCACATCAGGTTAGCAAATTCTTCAGAGCTTATAAAGTCAAAATTTTACATACATATTATATTTTACCCTTGTTTGTAAAATATATTTATTAGATTTATTGTCACATACTTTATTAGCAAAGAATCAAAGCTTCTATAAAGAGACAGGGAGGTCTAAGAAGGCACCACAATCTAAGCCTCATAGCAGTATTCTTATTGAGGAGGGTCGAGGCATCCCATTCCAACCACCCTACGGTATTTCTAAAATTATAATTCGGTAACTTTCTATATTTACGTTAAATTAACTAAAAATTTTCTGAATGCCATCTTACTCCTTACTTGACAAGTTTTTCAATAACAAAATCAGCGTAAAAGTAATAAATCCACTTAGAAGTTGGTATGGTTAAATTAGTATTTTTTCCCCAAGAGGTATTCTACGTTACGTAGGCCCCCTCGACACAAGGTGACTTCTTCACCTGTTCCTATCTTGAGCATCCGATACTGAACCCGGCTATAGTCTCCCTAACTCCTTCTTACCAACCTGCCCTAGGCTTTCCCCTTTTCCTTCTATCTCCCAATCAAAAATTACCTTGGGTATTCGGTATTCGTTCATTCTAGGTCGGCGCCCAAAGATTTCAATTGTATGATGGATGTTGCCTTTATCTACAGTTCATTTCTAATGTCCACATTTCTTACTTTATATTTTCTGGATTCCCTGCCCATCTTCTCCAGTTCATTTCAGCCAAAAGTCTTCCTCTTTCATGCTTATAAAGGATTCAGGTTTCAGCTCCGTATAGTAATTAAGCATATAAACATCATAAATCGAAGATAATTGGAAGATTACTTTTTTGTTTTTCAAAATACTTGTATTTCCCACTTTCATTCATAATTGTAATTCAATGCCTCAATATTGCATAAACAGTATCGCTTTCTCGTGGACACTATTCTTAAAAATTATTTTTATAGGATAGTAATTCAAATATTAGGGGTGTCCTCTGCGAATATTATAACACAATATATTATAAATAGAAGCAAAGGTTTCTGCCTACGGACTTGTAACCGTTCATTTTATCAGTTCTCCAAAACCAATTGGAAATTGCCTAAAATTAAGAACCATGTTTAAATGTTGAATGAATATGAGGACGCACACTACATTTTTGTATACTATTTGAATAATTGCCTCAAACTTTATATTTTTGGCTTCAAAAAATTTGGAATATATGTTGAAAAAAATTGTTGCTTACACTCAACAACCTGATCGTAAACTCTTTCCTCACACGTTACAACAACATCAAACTTTTCCGTTGATGACTGAAACCTCTCTGGTCTAGTTTTAATTCTCCTATTTCTGTCTAACATATGCAATAATCCGTTCTGAGTATAACTGTACCATGAATTAAGGTAATAAAGTATCATACTACTCGTACTAATGAATAAAAAAAGAAAAACGTATATGTAATACAATAATTAAAGGATACAATGATTTATCCTTGTTCTGCAAGTCCTGATATATTTCGTCATAAGTACAGCTAAAATCATAAACATTAGGTCTATCTGCTGCCATTCCCGGTAATTTTACTTTGTCTCCTGTTCCAAAAGATTTAACGCGAAATCCTTTCTTGCTAAAAAGAAATATTGAAACTTTCAATTCAAAAATAAATGCTTAGTTCATAATTTAGAAAATAACGAACAAACGAAAGTAGGCTGTAAAACAGATTAAAACAAATCTGTAGTCAATAATATCTGGGCTATGGATCGGTTCAAAAAACTTGACATACCTCAAAAAAGCGTGTGCTTCCATACTTCTATTCATGTTGCTGGAACATACAACAGCAACAGACAATGAACTCGAAGGCATTCCAAAGAATTTCAAGTAAAATTTATAATAATTATAATCTAATCAACAGCCCCGTTAGCAAGGTAAAGATCACCCTAACCTCATTAAGGTCAGTAAATAACCTGTATTGATAAAATTAGCTCAGTTCTTAACATAATTTTTACATAACAAAAACTCTGTATTAAAGACAACTCAAACCGTAAATTTCTAAAACTCATGCCACTAAGATCTACTTGTGCCCAACTGATCAAGATGAGAAAGTGTTATTACAAAATAACAAGTTAGAAGTGCCTTTTTCATATGTAATATTTTGATCATATTAGATAATATTAAATATAATTTTGAAGTGTGAAATATTTGTTAAAACGTACCCAGTAAATAAAAAACGAAAAATAGAAATTCTGAAGGAGCCAAATTTAAATACGAATTTACTATTAGCATAATTTTTATTGAACGGAAAGAACTAACAACAAAAGAATCATTAATCTTTCCTAATACCTCACTTTCCTGTCGTAGATTTTACTTATATTGATAAAAATATGAATATTATGGTAATAACTATTTATTCCTTCTAAACATTTGATGGAACCTGCAGATTAGAAGCGTATGATTGTTCAAAAATTCATTTGAAGAGAAGGAAACGAGACAGTTTATTATTTAAATTATTTTTTAAGTAAATAACCAGTTATTCACGCCTTCACACATTTTTTTTTTATAAATGTCCTTCCAATATCTTTATATGAAATGGTCACTGTCTATTCACAACCCAGTAATTTCAAGATATAAGTAATTAGTTTCCCCAAAAATGATTAAATACCAACAATTAGGTATTTTTCAGTATTACAAAGAATGAATCTCCACTTGTAATGTTCATAAATCAGCTTCAAAATTAATTTTCTTATAGTTTTCCCATTACTTTTATTTTTTGTCAATCCATCAATTACTACAATATTTATTTCCAAAATAGACAAGATCAAAAGCCCCATATTTCCTGCCAATACTTTTAGCTATCTACCATTAACACTCCCTTAGAATGTAAGAGCATAAAATTTCCAAATTTCTGGATTACTATAGAACAATTTCAAAATCTTTAACCCATTATTTAAACTTCTGATTTTGTTTATGCTTTTAGTAACAAAATTGGCTAAACAGACCATGGTAACAATACTTTAAGTAAACGTTAAAATGAACAATTATAATCTAGACGCCCAATTGAATTGAAGTTGGAGTCAGAAAGAACGCCTCAGAGCAACCAACCTAAAAAAAATAAAAATGACAATACCAACAATTAATTTATATGTCTTAGTTTATCAAATTTTATTTTTATTGAATTAAACGTTGATTTTATTTTGAAATAAATAATGTTTTGGAATAAATTGTATACTTTCTTGAAATGTTAAAATATAAAATGTATAGAATAAAAATATTCAGTAAGATTATAATTATTTTTGCAAGATTAGTTTTATTATTATTATTTTTTTTTGCAAGAGTATACATTAAATTTGAATTATAGATATTATTTTATTTCATTTAAATTTAGCGTATTACTTAATGATCTACTTCATACTAATAGAGAATTGTTTATCTAGAACAGAGGTCCCAAACTTTTTACACAGGGGGCCAGTTCACTGTCCCTTAGTCCGTTGGAAGGCCGGACTATAAAACAAACTATTTTAAAGTAAAAAAAAAACAAAAAAAAACGGGAACAAATAGAATATTTCAAATAAAGAACAAGTACATTTAAATGAACAAACTGCCCAGTATTTCTGTGGGAATTAGACCTGCTTTTGGCTAATGAGATGGTCAATGTCCGGTTTACTTATAGTGCTTTGCCTTTCTTCCTACTTCTGCTGTAATTTTACACGTTTTCGGAGCCGTTACGCGTGCATCCCGCGTCATCGGTAGTAGTACTGTGTGTACATGAGCGACGCAGCGCTTTGCGGCACCGCCACGTATAGAGCTCCTCTCACTGACCACCAATGAAAGAGATGCCCCTTGTGTAAGGGCGGCAGGGGCCGGATAAATGTCCTCAGGGGGCCGTAGTTTGGGGACCCCTGTTCTAGAAGATATCCATACAATAATTTCATTTTTAAAATTGTTTTCCTAAATTTTCTGAGTATTGCAGTTACATTAAATCTACACAAAATTTGCTTGTATAAAAATTGACTGGTATGAAGTACAGATTATTTATTAACAGTTTTTGAAAATTTGTATAGAAAGTAAACAATTCTATAAGTTAGCTAATGAGCGATCGTTGATAAATAAGTATAATAATTTAAACTTTTAACTTTATTTTTCTTACTGTCTTTAACAAATAAATATTTGCGAACACAACCCAATTTTCATCAACTATATATTTGTTTAAATCCCACACTGCAGTTTCTTTTAATTTTTTCAATTAAAAATTTGGCGTAAACCCTCCAAAAACTTTGTTTAACCGCGTCATTTTCTAATTTCCAACATAAAGGGAAGGAAGTGCCTACATCTCTTGAAGTCTTTTCCCCACAAAGTTTCAAATAAAAAAGTTAGATTTACAGATACTTAACGGATACGCAGAGTATAAAGAAGATTAATGGAATAGTTTTCAAATAAGTTGCAAATACCAGAAAAAATATTCTATAAAGACAAACTACTAGTTTTCCGAACAATTCAATAAAACTTTGTACACTTCTTTATGATACTCATGATAAAACATTGTTCTAAAGAGAATTTTTTTTAAAAAAAGTTTTAATAAACCCAATAATAGTACTGAAGGATGGAGGAAAATTAAAAACAAATTGAAATAACACACAAGCTTTTTTAGATCGTTTCAATCTTTGATGGTAGATAAAACTATAAAACCGGCTAGAAGTAAGAAAAACAAGCCGCTAGAAGCATATCTTCAAGCTCTGCAGCTTGCCACTACGGCTCATAGACTTCATAAGTGGTTTCTATCTCTTTATTAAATGATGTGACATTCGCAAAGAAAGTTTAATTGTTTATTTTTATTAAATTATTAAGAAGAATAATCAAGCAATGTGAAATTTTTCAAGTGCAATTAAATACCAAAAGCTTATTCTATAATAAAACATGTTTCAATTCAGACATAATGAGATAAACTGAGGCAACCTTCCAAAATTTTAATTCTTTATCTTGTTTATTTCATTCTTTTTTACAGGCATTTACTGGAATAATTGGTTTCATTTTAGGTAATTATTTCTTATAATAATGACCATTTTCTTTTCTTATCTGAGTTTTTTTTAGGTAATCTTGGTGTATATAAGTATGTTTATATATATAAATTGAGGAGAATTTCTATGAAAGTGTATATTTCTAAAAGTAGTTATGAAGAAAGGTGAGTGTTACTTTTTAAGTACCGATTTTGTGGATCAATGGTCCCGTTTACTCCTTTTTAGTTCTTCGTAAGTTATATTATCACACCAAAAACCTTATTGAAAAATAGAATATATTGCAAAAAAGATGAAGAAAACATCTTCCAACAGACTTTTAAGTTCTCATTTTGGGGATTTTAGATGCCTACTTTCCATTGTTAGTTTAATGATGAAGATTTGAACAAATCGTAATTTTACTGGAATCTTATCAATATTTAAAACAACTTCAAGTAAGAAGATAATTTTGTAAGTTTTTTTAATAGAAATATTTAAATAATCTCAATTCGGTGAGTTGCAATCAGCGCAAACAGAAATATTTCTCAAATAAACCTTTAATTGCTTGAATTACACATTATGAAAGGATGAATTTTGCAATCTTTCAGAGTATTAAAAAGTTTAAAATCCGCTTGTGCTTTTGAAATTATAATTTTTTTTAGAAACCTAGGAGTGCTATAAATTATTAATTGTCAATAAACTATTTTTTTTTTTAAGTTAAACATTATTTTGGTGTGGCATTAATTTATTAAGAGTTATTTATTTTCATTTTATATTTTGTCAGTTTTAATTAGAGGAAGTTAGATACTAATGGCTAATGAAGTTCAATGGCTTATGTTGTGATATCCCCCACAAAGTGGGTCACCGATAACTTTTTCTTTATGTGTAGAACTATAGTATTGAGGAAAATTATTTGGACTTCTGATAGGGGTTTTAAGTACATCAAGGCAAGGATCACGCTTCACTAACTTCAGACTAAAAAAATTAATAAAAACGATAAGTTTAGTTACAAAATATGCGGACTTTTAAGAGTATTACTGCTAATTACTGAAATCTAGTTTTTATAACTTCAAATTATTTCCTTCTAGGAAACAAATTATAATTAGATTGATATTTATCCAATATTTCATATGGGAGCTTTTAAATAAATTATTAAATTATGTGATATTTGTGTGTTTTTCTAAGTAAATAAAAGCTAATTAGATAAATTCTTTAAATTTCTTGAGAGATAGATTTCAAATCTTGATTTTGAGTTTTCCCAAGGAATATCCGTTTTGAAACCTCTGGGTCCAAAAAATCAGTGAGTGTGAGTTGCATAACTCCAAACGCCCGGTCGCAGTAAGTAAAAATTTGATGGATTGGCACGCAGTAGTGACAGTAATTGTCCTACCGGAGTTATACCTATTTCTAACTGATGAACGCATGACATTCAAATTTGATATTTGAATTAGATGCTTCTGGGAGCCCTAAAATAAGATTTTATCAACTGTAGACGAACTAAATCTGGTTTTAATTTAACCCAATTCAGAGTGACACCTTAGGATCATGCGATACGCGCTGAAGAATTCATAGGAGTTACTGGATTGAAAACAGAACATTCGAGGCTCCAGGTGTTTCCTTCAAGTTCATAGCCTTTCTTGATCAATCGAGTAATATGGGAGTCTAAGAAAGCCTGAGTAGTATCTGTTTACTATCACTTGGAAGAGTGGGTGTTTCGGCGGCAGGAAGTAGTAATCCTAATCTGCCGGTTCCTCTGTCTTCCTTGGACTTCTCTAAATAACCTGAGTTGTATTCAGGAGTGAAAGGTAAAATACTCTTCTTGGAATTCGCTTGGGATTAGATTCTTCTGAATATCGGAGGGTAGGGCGAGAATGCTTATCAGTAACTGTCTTCCATCACCTTTCCTAGAACTTTCCAGGGTAAAGTAGAAGGGATTGTATTACCTGGCAGCAGAGAGAGGACATAATACATCTGTGTGGTTGCCATGCAGCAAAACCTGTTGCAAAAAACAAAAAAAATGTTTTGCTTAAAATGTCAACTGAAAGTGCCAAAATATTGAATCGATTTATTTGTTTACCAAAATGTTTTCTAAATGGCTCAATCAGTTTTCTTTCAACTATGTTGGCTCATTGTATAGGCTAGATGTACCAAATTTATTTAAAACATTTTTCCCCCCCAAAAATGCCTCTTAAGTCAGTTTTGTGGTAAGAGATCGGGAGCCAAGCTTCCTTTAAAAAGAAAGGATAACTCATCATTAGCTCTCATCAGCTGTATTATGTTAATAGTACATAATTACATAAATTTAGAGGTTCATAAAAGAACGTAGCAGTCAATTAATCAAATAAGAATTATTTCACATTATTTGTTGGCAATGACTCACTCATTACCTACACAAGTCAAAACGTTCATGTAATTGAGGAAAAGTTTAAACAAAACAATAATCGAGCTTATTAATTAAAAAAGTTTTATCTTTTTTTATTTTCAAAACAATCAACATACTGTGAAAGATCAAAAAGATTAATGCATAAAAAAAGCTTTTTAATAATTATTTTCATTGTAAAAAAAAACCTATTATTTGATTGAGAATTCTGAAATCTTGCTATTAATAAGATATTGTTTTCTGTTTTTCATAACGATTTTCTAAACCTCTTTTTTAAGTTTGAACTGATCTAATATTTGCGCCATTTTGAAAGGTGTAATAAGGTT
Source organism: Rhodnius prolixus (assembly GCF_049639745.1). Taxonomy (NCBI): domain Eukaryota; kingdom Metazoa; phylum Arthropoda; class Insecta; order Hemiptera; family Reduviidae; genus Rhodnius; species Rhodnius prolixus. The sequence goes on from NW_027411592.1 coordinate 24,789,317, forward strand.
CTGTCAAAGTCTTTTGAATAGCCTTAAATGGTAAACAAATTCTTCGCTCCTCTTTTGCGCACAGCGGGTTGATGGCTGATCAAAAAAGATAGTAATCTATTTATGTCTTACTATTCATGCATTGCAATACAACACTTGCCTTAAATCTTGCTACTCTTTGAATTGTTTGAACAACCGATTCTAGATGCATATGGAAGTTTTTGTTACATTAGATTTAGACTCATGGGGGTTAGCCAGAAAGACTACCCTGAGAGTCCACGTCGTGAGTAACGATTAAGAAATATTTTCCTTTTATAAGGCCTCAAGTTTACTTTTCATGTTTGTTTATTTTTCTCCTATAAAATGTCTAAACTTACATATGTTTTATTAACAGGATTGTTTATATTCGTTCTGGCTGTAAGTAGCTTACTCGTGGGTGCTTTTCCTGACGATGCTCCAGAAACTCCAAAAGCTGATAGTAAAGGAACTGGAAAAGTAAGTTTATTTATTTACTTCAATAGGAAATGCATATATTTTTTGGTCTAATTGTAACTAAAAATTCCATTTAGCATCTTCAGAACTTTAGTATATGAGGCTCAGATTCTATATTTTCCCTCAGCGAAGGGTCTATGTAGGAGGTTGATAAAAATTGGATTCACCTTATTGCCTCATTTTAAAGTAGATTTTAATAGATTCATTTATTAAAGTCTCTTTACAAAGATGCGAATTAGTTAAATTAAAAAAGTGGGTGTGCCTTTTTTCTGTTCCGGAAAATTTGGGAAAGCCAACAATTTAGCCTCAAAAAATTTGGTCACAATTTGGTTGTTTCGAAACGTTTGCAGTTTTTTTTTTTTTATTGTGCGGTGCAAAGTGTCAACTGATGATTTCTTAATAGAGAAAGCAGAATGTGATTAAAAAAATTGCTGAGACTAAGGGAAAGGATTAACTCAGTAGTTAGCATATAGTGGACTCCAACGAGGAGGTCACGGGTTCAAATCCAGCTGCTGGCCCAAAGATTTTCTCTTGCTTGGAGCTCACCGCCCGGAGGCCGGCAGTTCACTTAAAAAAAGCCCCGAGCGCCAATGACCTCGTCAATGATATTGACGAGCCTAAAAAAAAATAATTTCTCTTCCTCACACACTGCTTTATATTATTTTTGCCAAAAATATATTTGGTGTTCCTACTAAGAAAATTGAAATGAAATAGCTAATTACCAAGATCAACAACATTGACTGTTCATTATATTAGAATAAATATTGTGATTAATTAATTACACTGTTTTTGTTTGCAAAAGAAGCTTCGTTTATTGTCATTCCTATCCCCTCTACGTTCCTTTAGCTTTTCTTTTAATACATTTTAATTTCTTCTTTTGCTTTTTTAAAAATAACTATTCGATGAATTCTTTCAAACTTCGTGTCCTTATCAATAAGGTAACAAAGTAAAACATGCAAAAAAAATCACAAATTTTAAACCCTCGTCACCGCCTTTATTTTTCAACTCTAATCAATGAATTATACTTGTATAATCAGTATCCAGAACAATAATTTTATTTAATATGATGCTGCTTTTTATTTCTATAGGTGGAAACTGGAGATACTAATTTAGCTGACATTAAAATGAGCACAGAGGCAGAAGGGAAAAATGTAAAGTCATCAACTTCAATGGAGGCTACATCAAGCCAAGAAAAAGGTAGTACAAAAGGAGAAGCGAAAACTGAAGTGAAAGGAAGTAGGAAAAAACGTTAAAATTTTCATAGTTTATGAAATATCAGGTATAATAAATTCATGTTATATGAGTTTTACACATACGTTATCATTGCTTGTCTATTGCCAAGATGTATTTTATGATTTTTGAAATTTTTATACCAGCATTGTTTGAACCCTGGTAATTAACAATCTTTCATTTTATTTAAAAAGATTTCGAAAAGAATGTCCATGTTTTTTAAAATGTTGATATCCGTGAATCACGTGATTCGCACTTGTGATCTCTCCTATTTATATTATACTATATAATATTCAATAAAAATTTATATTCCACTAACGTCTCAACTCCGGTAAAGTTCCTTTTATAGCTTGAAATAATTCTGTGATATATCATATTCTCAAAACATTTTATAAAAAAAACATTATATTTATGAAAATGTATTTTCGATTTGCAGTGAGTTGGATTACTTTATTTTTATGAATTTGTAAGGCTACATTTACTTTTAAATTATTGAGCATATGTATTTATGTGTATATTATAAAATATACGCATTAGTGGTGTAATAAAGAATGACAATACACTTTTCCTTCCAAAGTGCGCATCACTTTTGAAATGTGATCAAATGGACATATAGATGAAGTCAGTAACTTTTATGAAATATTAATGTATCATAATTTTGTTTTAGGTCTAGAGATGATAAAAAATAACATGGTAAGTTCCCCTGATAAATTCAGGCTGAATATATTTTTAAAAAAGTAATTCCTACTGTTAATTTTCAACCTCAGCATTATTTATTATGAAAAAGCAGCTGTTTCAAATACATACATTTTGAATGTAAGAAAAAATGATGTTGTGTTCATCGTTCACTTAATGCTCTACGGTATTTTACCAATTTATATTTAAAATTTATCTTAATTTATTCATGAAAAATAGTTTTTAGATCAATAGAAAAAAACTTACAAAAATTATAAAATTTCCATAAGATAAATAAGAATGTTTTCACATAGGCCTTTACATTTTGTATTAGTTAAAAAAAGAATCTACTTACAATAAAGTTATATTCATTTTTCACAATAAATTAAGGAATGTTAAAAAAAAATAATAATTGCAATTGTAAAAAGTAGTTCAAATTACTTTTTAAACTTTATTTTAAAACTGTACAAATGAGTTTATGGAAAAATAAAATTGAATGCCTTATTAGAAGTTCATTCAGTTATTAAACCCTATCTTTAACTTCTGAAGAAAATATGTAAATGGTTTATTACAAGTGTGGAAATTTATATACATATTTTAGTTGCCGAGCCCACCGTTGGCTTGCAGTTTGGCAGTGTGCAGTGTATGCCGAGGGTCCATGCTGCATAGCTTCGAATCATTCATTTTTTTGGGATATCTCGATTATTAGCGGACGGAAGAAATTTTTTCTAAAATTCTGACGGACCATCCATTTAGATGGTAATTTCTCTTAAGCATTAATATGGCATTCGTGTCAGATACATATTTTTGAGTCCGTGAGGAGAAACACTATTACACTTTTAGAACATAGTTTGAACGGAACAGAATGACCGAGGATGAGTTTATGCAATTTCTTTAAGATTGCCGTCCGGTACGTCTAGATTGCTGCGATTATAGGTCTAGGTCAAGACTAATCCTTTTTGTTTTTGTTTTTTTTTTTTGGAAATGGTCTTCGATAAATGGATTCTTAGTGACTTCATATATCTTTCCCAAAATAGAAGATTCAGTGCCACCGAACGGGAAATGAAAGAGAGGCTAATCAGAGTTTATGAGTGGAAAACCTAAGTAGATGCCTCCCTTAAAGCAGAAACATACAGTAATGTTTTACACTAGATTTTTTTATATCGTTACCCTCCACCCGATCAGATGATGCATGGACAATGCAAGAATCAACGTAGTCTAATTAATAATTCGGATCATTATCATAATAAACTTATGTAACCTTATATGTAAATAAAAAAATAAAATTGAGTGAATGATCAGAAGAGTATCATTAAAGGTTACATATTTCGATAAATCTCAAGAGTAAATATATTTTTTATAATTATATTTATAAAATTACGATGCTCTTTAGTTCAGAACATTTCTATAACTTTAATAAATTAGTAAAAGATAATTTTACTAATTATTTATATTAATTATCTAATGGCTATTCGAACTGGTGAATTAGGGACTTTTTATTCATGTTGGCAAAATTGAATATTCGGGTAAAGATAAGGGAGAAGAGAATTTTTTTTTCCTAGCCTGTACTGCTGCCGAAACAGATAAGCCCTTTAGTAAGAAACGAAAGTAAATTTTCAATGTGAGTATTTACTTTGTACTTACATTCAGATATTTTTTTTTGTTCGGCCAAGTCATTTCTTAATGGTCCTGCATAATTTGTTCCAGTATGTCTCTGAGGGTGTCTAGATTGGTGAAAAATGTAGGAACTGTCCTTAGTGAGCAATCTAGAAGGAATTTAGGTGTTTCTGCTCCCATTTTGCAGAAAGTTAGCGATCCAATTCAGCAACTTTTCTTGGACAAATTAAGGGAATACAAGCAGAAGAGCAGGTAATATCTTGGAAGAGTGATAAGATTAACATTATTATGGTTTTTTATTCCTTATTTGGGACTAAAAAAAAAACATTGGCTTTCCTTATATTCTTCCAAAAAAAAGGTGCACTTAAATGGTTAAATGTTAAAAACGTTCCGGTTAAAGTCTAGTTTAGCCGGTCTAGTTATAAGCTCTTTGCACTAGCTGCATTTGTTAACCGTTCTTTGCTGTCTTTCAAGCTTTTACTACTTACATTCAACTTATTTTTATGTTGTGATTAAATACTGCATTATTTTTATTATATGTTAAAGTGCATAAGGATCCGTTGGAATAAACAACTCTTATTTTGTAATTTTACAAGCTGAGTGATTTCTCTTTAGCTAGCAATATAGCAAACGTGTGGTTAAGCCATCCTGTATAGGATGCGAGGGGTTTGCCGTACAAAGTAATAAAGTAACGGTTATAAGTAGTACGTAGTAATACATTATAAGTAATACATAGAGTACGAGTAATATACGAAGAGTTAAACTCTTCGCTTTGTACAGTAATGAAAACTATGTATTTTCAGTTAGTATATATAGTGGAGTATGTGTTCCATCTCACTAAAGATTTCTTTATGATGTGATGCCAGAACTGGCGGATGCTGACCAAACTAGACTTGTAACAAATTTTTAGGCAAAGCAAGCTATGGTTCAATTAGATATTTCAGTTTTGTTGCGACTAATTTTAATATATATGGATAAGTGAAAGGAATCAAATAAATAGATATTTGTTTCTTTCACTATTTAAATTAAATTGAAACGGTAGCTAAAAAAAGATTCAACTATGGTGATATGTGTAATCCATTATGAAATGTGTTGAGTGTTCGATTAATTTTTTGTTTTTCTGATGAATAAAAGTGCTGAAGGAAGTTATTTTGCAGTTGTGAATGTTAGCCGAAATCCGCTATATATAAGCAATATATGTAAATTCGGATCTTATTTATAAAGGTCGAAGTCCATTTCATTGGTTGCATTACATATAAATATTTACTTTTTCTATACATGTAAAAATATTACATGTATTTATTTCTTTATTTAATTTTTTAAAGAAAAACACTTTTATATGATTGGCAGCAAGGATAGTAATTTGCAATATTCTTTTGCTTTTCAGTGGTGGAAAGTTGGTAGACCCATCGCCGGAGACGGAACGTGAATTGAAACAAGAATTATTAAAGCTTGCTAAACAATTTGGAGGTAAGGAAGGAGTTGATATGACCAAATTTCCGGACTTCAAATTTCTAGGTACGTATTTTTTAAACTATTTGTAATAAAACTTTTCTAAAGATTAATCTAATAGAAAATTGAATATTAATGTTACTATTAAGTCTCTGAACTTTTAATTCATTAGGAATGAATACAAAGTAACTGAAATAACATCGTGAGATGTTAACAGTTCCTGGAGCGAGTCTTCATTTTGATAGAGTGGTAAAAACTTATCATTTGGGCCTTTCATATAGTATTAGGTTTCCTTCTGCAACTCTCTGGTGAAGGTTTGTGTCTGTTCGGATAGTCAGGATCTGATGAAAGGTTAATAAGTTTTCACTTCTAAACTAAAAAGTACTAGAAGACTGGAAGAGCTAGTTGCTGTTTAAGGTGTTTTTCTGGTCTGGAGAATTCGTTTTCATATGGTTGACCTTGTAATATTCATCCTTTTGGATAAACTCTGTGTTTCTCGACAAAAGTTGATTTGGGTGCCGTCCGGAATAGATTGTGTGATGTCTGGTTTTTTCACAGACCATTCTCAGATATCTCGCGTGATTTTGTTTCTAGGCATTGTAGTTTAAGGAAACAATGGGGCTCTTGCTCAATCTTCTCTTTTACAGTGCGTGACTGAAGAGGAAACACCGACCCATCTTATGATTGATTTTTTACTGTTTGAGGAGGTTAGGTTCAGGATCTCTGGTAGAATAGATTGACAGAGCAGGAGCTTAGTTTGTTTGTTTTTTTAAAACATGGATGCCCGATTCATTCGGACAGCTTTGAATCTTGTGTGGAATTGGTTCTGAAATGGATTTTCATCACAGATCGGCTGCTTGTTTTTCTTTCGATTAGTTATAAGGGTCCAGAGGACGTGGGATAGCGAAGGGATTCCCTTCGCCCTGACGAAAAATAATATTGACTATTAGTTAATATAGAAGAAGAAAGAAACATACTGTATTTTATGTAACCTACATGATACAGGGGGTCTGGCCCAACATTTCAAAGTAAACAAAAAACAAAAACAAAAAAATATCACTCACATATAAATTGCACCAGAAGTATACATCTAACACTAATAATATTACACAATAACACAATTAGCACTCAAAACCATCAATCAAGTCTCATACAAGTCCAAAATAAAATTTCTCATTTTAATAGCACACTCAACAAATTTAAATATATTCTTCAACTGATTCCCATCGGTTATATTTAGTAATCTCGCGAGTGAGTCCTCTTCATTGCCGCTACGATCTATATACTGAGCAAGGAATTCCTTCCTGTATGACCTGTAGATTGGACATTTCAGCAAAAAATGTACCAATGTTAAAGGCTCTTTTATATTGCAGAGATCACATATTGTGCTTGCATTGATGGAAACCCTTTCTCCATTTAGAAATAGTCTTATTAGATTAATATTGGACAATCTCAACTGGCATAAGACTCTTTGCTGTTTAATCGGCATTCTTTCCGTGATGTAACGTTCACCTTCTCCAAACGCTGTTAATTGTCTAAAAAACGGATTGTATTTGGAGTTCAGTATACGATTAACATCTTGACTTCTCAGATGATTTGTCCACCTTTCAATAATGTCTGCTTTGAAATGAAGCAAAGCCTCGGCACTATTGAAATTATATATAGCCGGGAGCCCTATTGTCCCAAGTGTGTTGTTGAGATGCAGGAACCAATGGTTTTTTGAGTGCGATAGCAGGTTGATGGTTGTTAGATACTTTACCATAACATCAAAGCATTTTTTTAAAGGTTCATTTGGAGACATACGAAGAACTTGTAGCCATAGATTCAATGTTCTCTCTAATACTGTAACCCGTATATCTTTACACCCTGTTTCAGTACGAATGAAATGGTTCGGTGTATTGAATGGTAAATGATACAGTTGTTTGAAAAAAAACATTTGCAACCTTTCCAATGATTCCAAATAACCAAGGGCCCAAAGTTCCGAAGAGTAAAGAGCTGTAGCTGCTACGACAGATTCAAACAACCTGATCTTCACTTCCCAGCTATCAGATTTACCTCGCGCCAATACCTCCCTAACCTTGCCCAGAGCTTTCAGTCCTTTCTTATAAAAGCTTTCGGACGCAACCCGGAAAACTCCTATGCAACTAAATGGCACACCCAAATACGTGACGTTGTTGACATATTTGACTATTAGTTAATATATATTTTTTTAAATAATTTGACCAAAGCATTTATGCTAAAATAAAAAGGGTGGTAAATTTCATCTACTTTTGTCTTAATTACATACTTAAGAGATCGATCTATCAAAAGGTCTAGTTTAAAATAACAATTCCTTAGGTGTAATTTTTTAAAGTTTGTTTTAAGTAAATAATCTTTGCATTATAGTTACAAACGAATCCATTTCTTCCAGTTCCGAAGTATTAAGTTTAACGAGAAATCGAAAAATAGAAGTAAACATTATTACGTGAATAATTAAATTCATTACCTCTAAATGTGCTATTGTTTCGACACCCTTTGAAGCTAATTATTACTTAGATACTTGGTCAAGAGAACTTATTTGAAATGTTTCAGACCTTCATTATTACCTCTTTATTTTGCGGTCATGATCCAACCTTCACGGTATTTTGATAAACGATACAAAATCGTTGAGGAGTGCATTCCTCAGCGCGAATCTGTAGAAATAGATTTATATGCGAGTTTTTGTTAATTATAATCTAATTTAATTTGGATTTCTTATGTTCTTATTTGATTGCTGGTACCCGTGAGAGTTACTCACCAATATAATCTTACATTCACAGAGAAAAGGTGAAACTAAGGGACCTCAATTTTGATTACATTGATCTCAATTTTATTCTAATGATCATTTTTATTTCATTGTAATTTAAATAAGTATAATTTTGTTTAATTAATGAAGAAATAGTTTGTTTTTAATTGTTAAATCCCCATCCCAAGAGTCAGTGGAGAAAGGAAAGTAGTACCTGCCAGAAAGGTGGCATGTGACATTTTTTCAAGCTATTTTTAGCTAATTGTACACTTTTACAAAAATCTCCTTATTTCATTAATTTTAGCTTGCATATACTATAAATAAATGTTTATATTTTGGCTAAAAAGTATCCAATGAAGTCACATAAGGAATTAAGAGGATTCTACTTCCTTCTGGAGCCTTGCAAAATCTATTTGGGCATAGTTATTCGATTAACTACTGTGATGCCCTTTTAGGCGCGCAAAAGTTTAGCATATCTCTGTAAAAATTCACTGCTAACATCATATTTTCACAATTTACACATGAACGCTTACTGCGTAAATAACATAAGTATACGTAGCATCCATTAATTGAGCGAATTTAGCTTTTCAACCAATCCTCTACAATCTAAGACACTGTGTTTAAGATTTAATTTATTATAGGTAAAGGACTTGCAAAAATTTTAAAATTTGTGTTTTATCCAAAATGTATAAAAGGCGTGATGATTGCTTGACTATTCACAATAGTAAGATGATTATTATTAAATCTTATAAACTTTTTTTTTTCAGATGCAAAGTTGGATCCCATCAATCTTGAGGAATAATCTTAGCTGAAAAATGTTATAGTTTCAAGAAAAGATGTTATCCTCGCTTGACTTTCTAATCCCAGTCTTATGAAAGAATTGTAATATATTTCTTAATGAAACATTGTTACTACAGCTAAATAAAGTGTACTTGATTGTTTGTAGTCTTTAATAGAATTTCCTTTTTAAATTAGCTTTTGGACAATTAGAATGTAAAATAAAGCGGTTTTAAGCATTTTTTTTTTTAAATTATTTGGTAGTACTGTTTTCACTTGAAAATGTCTGAGATTAACACGTGAAATTTAGCCGACAATTATTAAATTGTCTTATCTTAAAAAAAAAGATTGAAAGTAAAAGAGCCCTGGTTATTATCACCATTTAGCGTTTAATAATATAGAGGGAGAATACGTTCATTTTATTCTCTAACCACGATGAATAAATGAATAAAGACATTTTATTTGGTCTTGCTTTATTCTTCAGCGTTAGTTTAGTTAGTAAAGTGTTATGAGCAAGTACGCTAAGAGAAAGAAGTACACCTTTCTCAAGTTATATAATAAAATATAACTTTTATTATTTTATGTAATAAAATATATTTTACAATTACATATATAAAAATTGTTAACTTATTTAAAACGAAGGCAAATAAAGAAAGTGCTGGTAATGAACGTTTTTAATTAAAATAAACAATAACAAACCTAAAGTTTGCCCTCCTCACATTTCGCTGAGAAAAAGACTGATATTCGCACTTTTTTTTTTTTATGGAAGGCAGAATTCATATAGCAAATAGAAAAAAGTTAAATGCCTATTTGCCAATGATGTCGTATTAGCATGGAGGGATCTTCAAATTCATTTGGACAGATTTAATGTCATCTTTGTTAAAAGTGGTGGAATAATAGCAGAAAATATAAATTATTGTTCATACGATAGTATATTAAGATTACAAATCAATAAAAATATTTAGGCATCTGCTTGACACCGAAATTGTCACTTAAAACGCATTGATCGAGAAAATTTGAACTGCAAAATTGTTAATTCTTCCTTTAACAAAACGTTAAGAAAAAATGATTTACCTCTCTTTACAGAAATGGATGTTTTTACTTCTACGATAAGAGTGATTGTGTGTTATGCTTTCAAAGTTTAGGACTTTGAAAAACATGAATAGCGTTAAATAATAAATATATTTTCTGTTTTTAAAAATGTACAGAAAGTGAGGTAGTTCCAGAATTTAGGGTTTCCCAAACTCTAGCCAAAGAAATTATTCACAGAAAATTATTTTTCCCAAGAAAATTTACAATTATGTATAGATATGGTTTAAATGTATAAGGCAGTATAAAGGAGAGTTGTATAACTGGAAGTACTTGAAAAAAAAAAATTTGCTATTTAAAAATAAAGAAAGCATCACGATTAAGTTCTCACCCCTATGATCTTGTACATATATACTTACGTAATAGTTTGTTTAATCGATAGTTGATCTTAACTTTGTCTGAAAAATTAGGCGCTTACTTTACATTGCATTTTTTTTAAAAACATACATATATATAGAACATAAATTTTAGATGATTGTTATGATATGATTTGAGCGAGCAGATTTGTTAGCAAGTTAATCTACATATTATTAGCATTAATTAAAATTCTGTCAGTGTAAAAAAAGAAAGAAGCTAAGTATTCCACTATTTAAAACTCTAGATTTAAGCAACACCGGCCAATTGGAGGTTGTATAAGAAACAATTGGAGAATTATTATATTATTGGAAAAGCATTTGCTGGTAGAAAGCAATGATAGGAAGACGAGGTAAAATAGGCTCTTTTTTAAAGGCTAATCTTAGTCGATGGATTAAAGCAAATTGAAAAATTGCTAACTTTAGAGAGTGTAATTGCAGAATTGTCAACCGTCAACGAACTCCTTATTTGAAAGATATATTTTAATTTTCTTTAGGATGCTGAGGAAAACTTAGACTCTTACATGAAAAATTACTGGAGCAAATGAGAAAAAGCACCTAAGGCAGCCTGAGTAATCTAAACCAAGATAAAATAGAGGATTTTCTTATAAGAAATCGTCTAATCATAGGAATTGAAACGCCTTTTGCAGAAGGAGATAACAAGCTGGAAAGAGATGTGGAAATGTGTGAAGTTGAGGAACAAATAGGGAAATATACCAAGAGTATCAGCTTAAAAACAGACCTTGCTATGAATAAGACAGCAATTAGAACAAAGCGAAAGCAACGATTTAGAAAAATGTTTTTGCATATTTGCGAGAATTCTCTTAAGAAATTCTGTCCGGCAGAAAGCCTTGCGCAAAGTGTGTCAAGATAAGTGTTTTGAATCAGTATGCAGAAAGGCGAAAGCAGGAAATTTTACGAATGAGCAAGAACAAAATGAAGTCACTAGCCAGAGCGATGAGGAATTGGAAAACACCGTCTTTGTTGTAAACTCATTAGGAGAAACAAGAAAAAGCAGTGTTTTTTCGTTTTGAAATTTTTAATTTAAGGAGATGTACGTACTATCAAATTTTAACGGGATGGCGGGGCAACATGTAACGTAATTGGTCTGGATCACCTTAAGAAGTTGAAATCTAAAAAGCCTTACTAACCAGATAGCAAGACATTGCTCATTTTCTATTGGGAGCTCTCCAATGAACTCCTTGGGAGAAGTGGTTCTTCAAGAGAAATATAGGGGAAACGCCATCATTTGTGCGTGTAGATTGTACACACAAAGCAAACACTTTTAGCTGCTGAAGAATGCTTAGAATTAGGCTTGCTGAAAATAGATTTAAATTTGGGGCACAGTCTATGAAAAACAAATGAAATAAATAAGAATTGCAACAGCAGATGGGGGCGCTAATGACCAAGGCCAGGGGACCCCAAACTACGGCCCGCGGGCCACATGCGTCTCCTTGAGGCCACTTATCCGGACCCCGCCACACTTCTGGAAGGGTACCTCTTTCATTGGTGGTATGTGGCGGCGTCGCTCACATACAGTACTACTTCCGGTGACACTGTACGCACGCGTCACGGCTCCGGTAGCAGTGTGAAATAACAGCAGAAGTAGGAAGAAAGTCAAAGCTCTATAACTAAACCGGACATTGACCATCTGATTAGCCAAAAGCAGGCCCATAGTTTCCGTTGAAATACTGGGAAGTTTGTTGATTTAAATTTACTTGTTCTTCATTTTAAATATCGTACTTATTCCCGTTTTGTTATTTTACTTTAAAATGAGATATGTGCATAGGAATTGGTTCATAGTTTTTTTTATAGTCCGGCCCTCCAGCGTCCTGAGGGACAGTGAACTGGCCCCCTGTGTAAAAAGTTTGAGGACCCCTGACCAAGGCAGTCAAGAAGTATTGAAGATTATTGGGGGTTTCGAGAAGAATTAAATGCAGAAGATGTTGAAAGTAGATAGAGTAATAGTACCCCAAGCCTTAAGGTAGCAAGTAATTGAACAGATTCATAGAGCGCATCAGGGATCCAGACTTGCTTGAGTATGCCTGAAATATTTTCTATTGGGCCAAAATGAAAGCTGATATAAAAGATTTCGTTAGCAGATTCAGGATATTGCAGCAGCTGGCTTCAACACAACAGAATGAGCCTTAAGAACATTCCGTCTCAAGAAGGCCTTGGTAGCGAGTTGGTCTTTATTTTTATTTTTTTATTCAAGTAGGAAGAGCGCATTACTATTTACTTACTTTCTACCATTTCTAAATAGTACCTACAGCTAAACCCTTGTACTTATACTATTCGTACAAAAACAGAACAGGGTGCAGATGAAGCCGAGTGAGAGAAAGAGCCAAGTGACTACCCTTAGAGCTTTGTAAAAATCATCTAAGCTAGAAAAGATCGTATGTAGCAGATGTCGATAGAAAATGATTACGAAAAATAATGATCAGGAAAACACTACAGTAACCAAAATGAAGGAAAAAGGGATGTCGATTGGTGTAGATGGATGAATTCGGACGCAAATCTTTGATACTAGTAGTGACACCTTGATGTTGATCGTTCTGATTTTTGATAATCTCTCAACACACAAACGCAGAAAGAAAGAGTAAACTTGCCTAAAATATATTTATTCTCATTAGAAAAAACTTATTTTTGGAGAAATAAATATCAATGAGAGAATCAGTAGTTCCCCTCTCAGATTGGAAAGAATGAGTAGAATCAAATACTTATTTTAAGGAGAGCGGTAAGTAATAACCAAGAAGATTATTTTGGATTGTATATTCAAAAAGTAAAGAAATTCAAGTAAGTAAGTATATGAGTCTTTCGGAATGAAAAGTTCAATTTATTTAAACAAATATTCTTTTAATTAATATAGTACCAGTTTCATTGCTTGAACAGTAACACATTAACGTACCAATTAAAAAGAAGTAGAGAGGAAAAAAGTAGCTTTTATGGCATGGAGTAGTAGAAGATGACGTCGCCCACATTAAGGGAAGGTAAAAAACAATGAGAGATGGCACACACTTATGAAGGATGAAGATGAAAAAGGAGCTTTAGAGACATGTGTACAAACGGAGATGTCCCCTCTACCTAAAAAGATCTTCACAGATGTGTAGTCGGCGTCCTTTCCCACGCAACTGCCGTTTTATATCACTATCTTCTATTTGGAATAAGAGAGTAAGACCATCTTGCCTGCCAAAAGCAAACTGCCTTTGGCACTACTTATGCTTTGCAATGTTGCTGCCTCGTCATTTTGAATCTTTGTTAAAAGTAGATTAAATATATGTCAAAGATTTATTAATTTTTTCTTGTGTAAGAGTTAAAAAAAGTGCACTTGTTCCTACTATCAATTCATTGTTGACCCACACAGTTTTTGATGAGATTGAATAATACTTTTGATGCTTTCGCCGCTCCAAAGGTTTATTACTTTCTAAGAAAAATAAATATTTTAACATCTATTTTCAATTTATTTACAGATGCTAAATTGCAATCTTTTTTTTATTTCGTAAATTATTTATTCGAAAGACTTAATGAATCATTATTTAAAGACTTGTAAAATTCGTTTGATCAAGTTTGTCTGTTTTTTTATTATTTGATTTTTTATATTTATTTTTATTACGGTTGAAGTAAATTTCGCAATTAGTACTTTTGGTTGAGTGGATAAAATTGTTTCAGTATTACAACATGATAGTTGAACACTTTTAATAAAGATTGACAAGTATGAAGGATTTGTATGTCAGATGTAGACGTGAGATTCATAGAGGGATATCTAAGGAGTGTCATCTTGATTGAGAACACATTCCCTGACCAGTTGATCTCCTAACAAATGACTCTTTGTACTTTAAGTCGTAATATGTTTTGTCCCTTATTTGATATTACACAGCTAGTAGTATCATTGTTTGCATCCTTCATGCTGAATCAATGGCAATCCTTATTCTTTTTTTAGGGTATTTGTCTGGATGGATCTCACACAAACAAAAATCACCGTGGTAGTTAGTGACAAACTTGCATTAGTGAAGAATACTTTCCTTTTGAAAAAAGCTGCAAAAATCAAAGAGCTTTCGCACGGAATGAAATCCCTTCAAGTTAATCGGAATGCCAGCACAAGACAGCAAAGCACACAATTTCCTCTTATTCTACAAAATACATCGCAAATATTACTGGAACCTTTTTTATTTTTGGTAAAAAGTAAAAAAAAAAAATGCATACCACTACCACTAACTAATTTGAGCAGTAGGGAAACCTCCAAAATTGGTTCCTATCAAACTGCTAGATTCTTAAGCAATTCTTCTAGCCGTCTACACATGATCTATAAGTTAACTTAACTTTAAGTTAGTTTGGAGTGAACTGGCTGGTGCTAAGGATTCCATAAGATCCAAAAAAAATCATGAAAAATCGAAGGTATCAAAATTTAAATGTTTTGCAGCCAACGGCAGACGTGTAAACAATTATATATCTATAACAATAATTATATATTGTTAATTGTTGGCAGAAACGAATTTCCTCGATCTTGGTTTACGTTGACACTTATGCATTCATGATTTCCAATGATTCTATACTCATTCTAGGGACTTCTTACAACTAACAACCTCTTGGTTTGTCAGGAAAGAAAATGTTTAATAGTTGATGTTCGGAGCACATTGTAGTAGGTTTCAACGATTAAACTTCATCACTCCAGTAAGCAAATAATCTTTGTTTTGTTTAACAACGATATTTACTTATATAATTATTAGCCAACTACTGCGAAATTACTAAGCCTGCATCAATAAACTTTCAGCAAAAACGTGGTGGATAAATCGCATGGATTTATAAATTATGGAAACTTGTGGTCCACTTGTAAACCCCCAGGTGTTTACAATCAGACAAGTTGAAACTGGCAAAAAGCTCATCAAATAATGATCAATCAAAGAATATGTAGTTTTTGGAAAAATCCTTGCCCCCCCCCAAAAGGGGGATAACCAATCATGCGGGGACTGCAGATGGCTAAATGATTTTGTATATTAAAAGTATTTTTTCTTTAAAAAAAAAAAAACCGTACTAGAAGAAATGTTTTAATAAATTGTTAATTAAAGTTTTATTTTTGGCCGTAAGAGAAGTTGTGTGAGTGTTCGCATCAGAATACATTTACTATCTTGTACGAACTGTAATTTGGGAATATATCTTAGGAAGAAGAGTCTTTGAATAGTGTAGGTAAAAAAAAAGAATACCTAACGCTGCGATCCTGTTAGCGCTTCATTAAGATTATTTAATTATTTTCTCTGCTAGAAGGGTTCGGGGCAAAAAAGGGACCAAAAAAAAACAAAGATGGATAACTCCAAGCTGTAGGGTTGTAAGGAGTTGAAAGAAAAAAAAAAAAAAAAACCTTTGCGGGAGCATTTCACTCCCTGAGGGAGGTAGTTCACATTACCCTGATGTGCCGAAGAAAGCACCTGTTTCAGTTACTCGGATCTGATGCCTAAGTTTTTTTTTTTGTGTGTGTGTGTGGGTGTTCTGTGATAATAAAATAATTTCTACTCTACCATTTGGTCCTATTGGTAGGTTTGCTTGTGATGGTAAGGTTTATGAAATAATGGGGAAGGGTTATGTTATCGTGACAAATTTTTGATGTTAGGTGTTCATTAGAAATATCTTTTTGTGGTGCTCTGAGTCCCAAAAATTAGTTTAAAAAAGTGGTCTATCTGTTTGTTGGGTGTGTGGTCTCCGGACAAACAATAGAAACAAGAACTTAC
The DNA here is from genome assembly GCF_049639745.1 of Rhodnius prolixus. Lineage (NCBI taxonomy): Eukaryota > Metazoa > Arthropoda > Insecta > Hemiptera > Reduviidae > Rhodnius > Rhodnius prolixus. Next base: position 24,805,468 of record NW_027411592.1, read on the forward strand.
AATTTAATATTTAGTTTATATTCCAAAATAAAACCCAAAAATTTTGGTAATGGATAAAATCAGGAAACCTAAAGCTCCACTTTACTGAGACAATTTTTCATTTTTTGCTTTGTTTTTGTATTTTCTCAGAAACAGCTCGCTTTATTAAGTTCTATCACTCTTATATGAAATCTTTTCTCCAAAACATTTATATGAGCTAAGAAGCTTGCTTAGTGCCACTTCAAGAAGCTTGCTTAGTGCATGGCCGCAACATCTAAAAGAAGTATTTTATTCTAATTAAATGTGTGACTTACAGGGAGTGCCATTTTACTGAAAATATTAACAGTTTTTAGCAAATTTTATTTTCTAAAAATGGTTCCATTGATTTCCTTTAACCTTTCCATTTATGTAAAACCATTACTTGTATTTCAAACATTCTTTCAGACATTTTATTCACATGGGGTTCTTAAAGATTTGCGAAACTCTTCATATCTCTTTAGTCTTCACTCAGGTTCTAACACCTGCGTAATATTTGATTATTTTTGGCCCCCAAAACTAATATGTATTGTGGTAATAAGTTTGATTTCTCGTCTAGGCTTTGGATTTTATGTAATGGTTAATAAAATAATTCATAGTGAAGTACGCTTGCTAGTCACCTAATTTGATCGTTTGACGTAAAGCCCGCCTAACAAAAACTGGCATTATTTTAATTTGACAATGAAATATTTAACCTAAATTCCGTGTAACAGTAATATCGGTTCAGCGAAGTGCGACTTAACAGAAAGGCTGTATCGCGTTTTCTATAATTTTCTATTGCCTAAGGAATTCAAAACGTGGATTCACGTGGTCAAAACGTACGCCCAACAGTTTGATTTGAAATCTTTCTCTCACAGCATATGTTAGGATGTTGTGGCGTCACCTTTCCTCTTCGCCTATTTTTATTCTATTGTCCATTTACAACAGAGAACATGTATAATATTAATAATGTCAACCATCTTTTTACTACAAATTCTAAATTTCAGGGCAATTTAATTTCATAAATTGTGATAAAATAAATTATTTTAAATCAATAGAAAAATTTCTAATGTCTCTAAGTTATTAGCTGCTCTCTGCACATAAGAAATAAGGTGTACATTGACCGCCTTTTTTTAACTTACTGGACGACTTAATTCTGAATGTATGTTCATCCAGTATTCTGTACTACCTTACATTGTCGCAAGTAAGATTAGTTTTTTTTTTCAATTTTTCCAATTTTGTCAAAGCTGCCTGAAAATCGATGAAATGATAGATGTTGGAATGGGAATCTTTCAACTATTGCTTTTCCCCGAATTTATCTTTTCTTTGATATTCCCGTATGATATTTCATTTTTAGCTAATATTCAAGTATTCGAAATAATTAAAATTAGTTTATAAGTTAAAGGGATAGGAAACTAAGGATTCAAGATTGGCGAGGAATCGGTCAAATAAAAAACAACTCGTCTTTTTGCCAACGTTTCGGCAAATATATTGTCCTCTTCAGGGCCTGGGATATTATAAGTACACAAATACAAACAATTTAGAGATTCAGTAATACAGAAAATCAGTAAAAAAACAGTAATATAAAAATAAAATAAAAATAAATTCTTTATAATTATTGAAAACTTACGTGGCTATGCGGGTTGGTTGAGTTACAAAGCACGTATAGCCACGTAAGTTTCAATAATTATAAAAAAATTATTGTATTTTATTTATTTATCTTTATATTACTGATTCTCTAAATTGTTTGTATTCTTTGTATTTGTAATATCCAGACCCTGAAGAAGACAATATATTTGTCGAAAAGTTGGCAAAAAGACGAGTTGTTTTTTATTTGACCGATTCCTCGCCAATCTTGAATCCTTGGTTTAATAATTTACGATCACGAAGCCTATATATTCATATTAAGGGGATATTCATATCTTTGTTATACACCAAGCGTTGTCTATATCTTACGCGTCACTACATCACTTTGGTTTGTCACACCTCTGGCATGATTTCTCTCTTCCAAATTCCTTATGGGTAGTCTTAGTCATTCTTCCAATTTCTCTTTGGCCTTCTTGATATATGCTCCATGAATGCCACTTTTTTCTTGAGGCTTTATTATATTGATATCCAGATGCCACCATTACAAAGCACAGGATATTGGAGCCGATGGAGTGGAGCAGTGATTGAGTCGGTTCGCTTGCCTAGATTACAGATCCAGCTATCCTACTTGCAATTAGTGATGAAGGCCAGGCTAAGAAATCTGACTGAGATAAGCAAAGTGTCTATATTATGTATATCATAAAGTTCTATTCGGAAAAGTTCTGACAATATAGTATGAAGACTTTTACGTCAACGGATTGTTAGTGTGCACCGTTCCTCAATTGCCTAGGCAAATTTTTAGCGCAGTTATCTTACATTTTCTTGGGATTTTTCATTATCATTTACTAGTACAATGTAGTACATGGAGTTGTTCATTTCAGTGGAGTAGTGTAGCCACAATTTTGTTGGCAACAGTGTTTTCTTCTTCATAACAACGAGAAAATAAGTTCTTGTTGATTAATTAATATTTTAAAAGTGAATATTGTTGATTATTACATATATTCAACAATTAACATTCTATAAAATGAGACTGCTTTAAAAGATGCAAGTAAATGGTCGATCATTACGTTTCCTCGCGAAGAAAGGAAATGGGATTTTACCCCACCTATTCTTCCTTTGCACAGAGCAAGGGCAGTATTTATAGCTACCTAACCTCCGACCGGAAGTGGGCTGCGTCTAGCAGTGGGGGCAAAGTGATGGATATCTATTTATGTGGAACTGGTGGCATACAGCGTCTTTCCAACTGGTTCTCCCACCACGGGAGCTCCAGGGTAAAGGGAGCTGAACATATTATTTATGTACCAAGCTTTTTGCAAGAAATTTTTAGCTAAAACAAAAAATGAAACTATCAAGGCTAGTAAAAATCCTCAACGAAATAACAAACAATAAAAAAAATGGCACAGTATCTACCATTAAAAAACAAAAACAAAAAATCTAATGGCACACTGATTATTTCAACTTAAGAGACACTATACTGGTATCTTGGCACATTTCGAAAATTTGATGTTAAATATGTCTATGATTATGTCAAGAATAATGTTTTTTTAAACAATTCAACATTAATAAAATTACAGAAATTTGGTATTGGTAAACTGCATTTAACTTTTAGGCTGATAACAAGGGGCCAAGAGGCCAAAACAGTTTTGGGATAATTTTGCAAATAGATTAGAAGTTCATTCACCTTAAGAGGCATAATTCATACTATCACTTTTCTCTGCCATTATTTGTATTTTTTAATATGAGAAATTCCCTCCTCTTATTCTCTCTTAAAACTATAAATCTGGAATGAGTTCCAATAATTTAACAACGATATTACAGTGCTCTAAAAATCTATTTAAGCTTATTAGAAAATAAAGAAATTCCTCCAATATCCTCCCTATTCTTCAAATTTCCTTTTAATAAGTTTTTTCAAGTACTAAATTACTTGTAGTGAAAGTTCTCAATACCAAGACGATAAATTAAAGCTAATAGACAGGCTTTATGAGTAAAATTGTGCAACCAGAGATAAATTGTTAGTTTCCTAAACTACCACTAGATGGTGATCTATCTTAAATCCTGTCACATAAACTTTAATTTCTATTTACGAAAAAATATTCGTTATTAGAGGCACAGATTCATGCATGTGGTTGATAACATTGTAATCTGAGATATATGAAGCTATTTTAGAAATTCCTAGAAACTGATATTGACTTTTTGAAATAAAGTCACGAAAAAATATTTGATCCAAAAAACCATACCAATAAAACAATCAAACTGAAATATATTCATTCAGAACAAAGCTTAAAGAACTTTATTGTTTTTAAAAATCACTAGTAAATAAGAGAAGCACAATACTACACCCCACAAAAGTGCACACCCGCGCCTTATTCTAGATCAAAATTGATCAGATATGGGGAACTAGCGGAGAACTGGAGTTACCTGCTTTTTTTCATTTCTGACATGTTTTGTTCAAACATATAACAAGCATCTACTTGTAAAGAGCAAGAGATAGTAAATGTTCAAACTTGCATTCAAAAGCATCTACTTGTAAAGAGGTAGATAGTAAGTGTTCAAACTTGCATTCAAAAGCATCTACTTGTAAAGAAGAAGAGCAAAAGAGTATGGAAATAAAACGCACCTGAAAGTTCTGTTCATCTTAATTTCGTTTCAGTGAATCAAAAAATGCGCACTGATTTTCAAATAGAATGAAAATAAATGATTATTTGAATGACCTTTTGTTTAATAATAATAAACAAAATAATTTAATTGCTATATGTGTGTAGCAATATATTTAAAATGAAATTTTACATATTTTAAACTTTATTAAGGTACATAGTATACTTGGTTATCCATCTTCTTGAAATATAAAGTACTAATAGAAACTAATCTAACTATATTTACAAGGAAGCACCATCAGAATCAGCTGTATACAAAAATAAATAAACAAATTATATACAAATATAGAAAAAAGGTGTAAAATTTAAGTTTATCCTACCATTTATTTAATAATAAAAGTTTTAGGAATGACATGAATATTTACAAAAATATAAAGGGTAGCAAAGAAAGAAAAGATAAGAACAATAAAAGTTTAATAAAGATCACTATCATTTGCTTAAGCATTTCAATTCATCTGATTACTATTGGCGATTTAAACCTTTTTTTGATATTTCATTCGAATTTCATTTTTCATGAGATTTGAAAATATTTTCTTTAGTGCAGTTTCTGATTTGATTTGTATATATTTCAGTACTAAGTAATTGTGATTCTACTAATATCTCAGCTTCATTTATTTGCACTAAAAAATAATATTTTTAATGCAGGAAAAGTTTTTTAATAAATTCTTGAAGTCTTATAAATTTACGTACGTTAGTGTATCATTTAACTGGAAATTAAAGATGATTTATTTTTTTCTCAAATTTGTTTCCTTTAGGGAATGATAATGGTGCATATGTTGCATTTAAGAAGAGTAACTAAACTGAAGCAAAACTTCTCACAGAACAGCCTAATGAACTAAACAAAATAATATAATTAATACTATTATTTATCACTTGTTTTGATATTTTTTTTTATCTTTGTACATTTATTTTTTTTTTAAATAAAAAATGTTTTAACTTTCTCAGTTGAATCTAATTAGTTAATGGAATAAACTCGTTGTTTGTTAAACAATTTAAATTTTCAAGTATAAAAGATTTTAATAATTTTCTGATTGTCACTGTCCACTTGGAACTCCAAAATCACCCTCCATTCTCCACACTGAAAAGGCATAACTAAGCCTCTCATGAGCCATGTATTTATCTAAAACAGAAAACACAAAAATTTGTAATTAGTTTTATTTATTTTCAAATAAATTCACTGAATAATTGTTGTTACGGTCATACTAAAAAAACTTATGTTAGTTTAATAATGGTGCTCTGCACCACAAAATCCTTGATACACCATTAAGTCTGCTTATCTACAGAAGAATTTACACTATTGCAAAGTAATTCACGGGACTTCTCTAAAATAAATTAACGAATTTGTTTTGAAAAATGCTTTTTTGAAAGAATTTCTTAGGGAAGGAGATATAGTGAGTAAAAAATGAGAGAAAGAGATGCTTTTTAAAAATAGATCTTTCAATTCTAGTAAAGATGTTTTCGACATTATATTACTTATTTGAACTTCTAGTGAAAGCCAGAAGTAGAAAAGTTTTGAATATTTTTCATTTATCAAAAAATTGAGTAACTGAAAAGTGGTCGTGTAGTCAATATAAATCTAGGCACCATTTTCTAATTTTATTGACATATGGTTGTTAAGTCAGGGTTCTTTCTTTTATGTGTTAAGAAAATCATAGTTAACACCTTGCTGGAAGCGTTTTCGTAAAAATGACAGGTACTTGGAATTTTGTTCTATACGAACTTCCAGAGAACAGACTTAATCCAGCAATGGCTTAATCTTATTTATTCAGGACCAAACTTGGCAGGCGACATCATATTAAATAATTATTATAATTATTTAATAATAATGTCGGAATTAGTATCTATTTATTTATCTTCTACAGATATTCATAAATGTTAGTCGAATATTTACCAAAATATCACCATCTTGACATAAATTGTCTATTAAATTTTTTAAAGTTGCCATTAAGAATTTCTTATAAATTTTACAAACTTGAAAATGAAAAATGAAATTGTATCATTTCTACTACAAGTGAGAATGAAATATTTTTCTGGTATTCGGAATTTAAAGAAAAATTATTTGTGTCATGTACATATTAGATTATTTGTGAAAGATGAAGTACTGGAATAAAACATCTTGTAAAGTCACAAAGCCCAGTGAAGTTCTGACCAAACTATTCATGTTTGGATCCTAATTATGCCATAGCGGAGATTAAGCCTGCTTCCTGCGATTTTTATATGTATTTTAAAACCATGCATTCTGTGAGGGAGTTTGATTTGACACATTTTATTTTTGAATTATATGAAAATTCAATTTCTGCTATTTGCTATCTTCGAAATACAACGGATATGAGAACCGCTATATTTTTGATCCATTAACGAAGATAAACTCTTACAAGAATTTGATGGTAATGCTTCTCAAACTTTAGTAGGCCTCTAATGCGTCCTAGGAAACAGTACTACGTATACATAAGTTGGACATTTGCCAATCAAAATTTTTATTATACAAAAACAATATCCAGTAGATTATTCTGCAAAATAAAACGGATGTCCTTAATGCATTGTCGAACTAAACTAATTGATTGAAACTTAACTCAAGCGCGTAGTTAGAGTAAATAAATTCTGTTATTTCAAAAAAAAAAACTAATGGCAGTTTGTATGTTTAAAGAGTGAACATGATAGTGTTTGGTTATTGATTTCAAAAGCTCAGCCAAGATTAGGTATTAAAAATAACTGACATGATGTTTGCTTGTATTGGTTACCACACTCAAGGGCCCACACTCCCCGCAATAGATGTAGTTCATCATCAAAAACTGGATTATTTCGAAACCGTAAATATAAATGGTTGGCAAGATATACAGTACGCAATTTCTTTCTTGAATTATATTTGTGCGAACATAGTTAAGCCTAGCCATTAACAAATCTTGAAAATTAATTATATCATTTTCAGAAAATAAATTTGCAGAAACAACAAACTTAGTATGTTATTTCTTTTGGAAACCATTCCGCAGCTAAAGCTTTCCGTACAGTATCAAATCACCCGAAAGCATGACTTTTTTTTCTGGATCTTTTTAACAATTACTTGAAAAAAAGTAAAGTAATTGCCTATTTTTTCAGGCCGGCTTTACGTCCAACTACCAAATTAGGTGTCGTGGATGGAGGCGACTAGCAAACATACTTTTCTGTAAATTTCTTTTATTAACCATTAAATAAAATCCAATGCCCAAGACAGGGAATCGAACCCAGTACCACAATACATATTAGCTTCGCAGGTCTCGCCTCTAATCACTCGGCTACCGTGGCGCCTCAATATACTTGAAAAAGGTCCAACGATTTTCTTAGAACTTCTTGCACTACTTATATAAAGAGTATCGCTTTTATTTAAAGCGTTTTGTCAGGAAATTGGTTATGGGAAGTTCTTGAGATCTATCATGTCATTTCTTTTAAAAGAATTCACATTCCCTTCACCTGTAGTAACAATTCGGTACTATAATCAAAGCTGAATTCAAAATTTGAAGAAAATATAGCTAAATGGAAACTGCACAGTTTTACGGAAATAAACTGCACTACTAGAACCCAAAGATCTTCTAGTAATCTCAAATCCCATACCCTTTCTATGTAGTAGAAGCAGAAATTTTAAAATAATCATTGCCTCAAGGTAAATATCTTTGGTTAAATAATGTATTTATTATTTAATAAAATTGAGGGATTATTGGACTGATTCTGATCCTTAAGACTGCTCGTTTTATCTAGTCGGATTAATGATAATAGTAAAGTATGATTTCCTTTGACTTTCACAAAAATTTTTGAATTAGGTCTACCAGAAAAAAGAAGAAGAGGTATCTCAGTACTTTTTTAGCACTGCTCCTGAAATTATGATTCACATCAACATTTAGTAAAGAAAGTAGAATAAATAAATAATAAAGTTTAGAAGGTTGACTTAGGATATTTTGTTGACTTGCGCTATTTATAAAGAACATTTTTCTTCTTTTGGGCAACTCGAATATTTTGTTTACGTGTGACGCCATTGACTTTCGCTATGTTGCTAAAATTTAAATATTATTTCTATGGAATTTTTTTTTAAATTTGGAACGATTTGAAATTTTTCTTATAACGCAAAAATGATTCGAGGAAAATTATTATAATTTAGGGAAATTTCTACGATAATCAGAGGAAATGACAATATTTTGAAATATAATTAATTTGTGATAATAGATTAATGATCTTGATGGTACAAGTGTGGATACCATAGATCAAAGATTGCTCCACCTGCAGAGCTTCTACTGAGAACTCCAATACATGCCAAGCACCCTCTGGCTTCTTCTCCTCCATGAAATTGAGCGGTAATCAAACTTAAACTAAACTCTTACAATATCCCAGAAATCCTCAAATTATTATTATTTTTAAAAAAGAAGTCACTAATAAAATGATTTATATTGAAGCATGTGCCCGCACTATTTCAATCTTAAAGTAAAACGTATCCATAACTTAATGAATTGAAACTTATAACTTTCTAAATGACCCAGTAAAACATCGCACTTCCGAGAAGAAAGTATGTTAATCTATTACTGATTATAATATTAATTCAGATATATTGTGCCGGAAATAACATTAATCGCTCCGAAGTGACACTTCAGAATGAAGCATTTCATTTTGAAGGTTTTCTTTTAGTTACAATATATAACATTATTAGTTATAATATCTTTTAGTTATAAATTTTCTATAAAAAAAAACCTAAAATGTAACTAATTAAATTGAAAGGCTAGTAAATAGTTGGTGAAATTCGTGAGATTCATTTTTGAGAAATACTAAAAAATTCATTTAATAAAGTCGCTCTTCAGGACTTAAAGTCGTAAAGGGATTTCAGCCGAATTCTTAGTAAGGGATAATTATGCCCTAAAGGGGATATATGCATGAAGAACCCATAGAACTGAATAACTTGAGTTTGCATTACGGGCTAGTAGTTCTCATTTTTGGCATTTTCATTTCTCTTTGACGACCTTATTTTATAGAGGAACTATCCATAAGTATTGCTAATAAGTAATTGCTAATAACTAATGCAACCAGAATATCTGATACATGTAAAAAACAATCAATATCTCCAGATATTTCAGTGGAGAAGACACCCAGTGGTGTCACTCCTTTATCGTGAACACTGTGTACTGTTCTCTTCAATCTCCTTGGAGGACTATCTGGTAAAAAGATGTTCGATTAAAGGATTAGGATGAGCTACTGCAGAGGAATAAAATTTGAGAAAATTGGATTTCGCAAGAACATTGACGAAAGGGATTTTGAGGTCATTATGACTTATGAGGTTAGATACAAAAAACGGAGCACTTAGAATTTTACGAAGTATTTTTGGCTTTAATTACTGGATGCACTGAGAGTTGGAACGTTAAATCGATTCTTATACTTCGATGCCGTATGACCGAATAGGTCGCATTAACAGAAGGTATAAAAGTTTTTTGTTATTTAGGTAGAGCTTTAATCGTTTGTCAAATGATCTTGCGAGAAGTTTGTAGGTTGGTTAGTTTCTTGTCTTTTCAGTCTAGTATGGGGGATTCCATGTCAACCGTTTGTCTAGGTACAGCCCAAGGTAGCGTACTATGACCACAGTTGGTATCAGAGAAGATGGAGATTGCAGTATAGGGACTGATAATAAGTAATTGAGTAATTTGGGGCGTTTATGTTATTCCTTTGAACATCTAAAACATTGGATAATTGCCGTTTTGTTGATTAAAACGGAAACACATAATATTTTGATACGCTTCTTATTCTTTCTATTTTTCGTCATTCATTGACTGTCGTCTTCAGGAGAGACAAAAATAATAAAATGTTATTACGCAAATATTATTAAGTACATGTTTTCTCCGTGAGATAACAAATCTTTTCTTGTACACTGCTGTTGCACTAAAAGTACTAAAAAAGATCTAATTGCGGCTGAAATACAGTTCCAAAAGAACAGAAATACTATTATTGTAGAATTTCAAAGTAATAGAAACCCGCAACTATTGGGGTTATTGTTCTTTCAAGTTTTATTTCATCCGCAGTTAGATTTTTCTGAGTAGTTCTATTATTAAAGTAGACAATAGTCGAGGCTTTGGAAATACTAACTACTGTAAATAGGTGCTTGTTCTTAAGTATTTATTTAAAAAAAACAAACGAAATTATAAAACATGTTTTTAACTTAAGCTAAATACCACTTATAAGTGGTATTTGAGTTCAAAAAATAAAATTATACATTTATAACTTATAAATACGTATGCGTAACTATCCGAATCGTAGACATTTGTATCAATGTTAATAAAAGTTTGAGCCTCAAGTAGTTTTTGAGATATTTGTTCACAATTTAGAGTACGCTAGAAACATCTTGGGTCATGGATCCTCAAACATCTATTTCCGGTCAAAAAGAAAGTTCGAAAAAACTCACGATAGCAATATTTCCTCAACGATAGAAACCGCTTTTACTAAACCAAAACAAACATTAAATATTAAAATCATTGTTTTTACTCTGTCGTAAAGATAATACCATTGTCATAAATGTTTGCATATGCCAATTTTATTTGTCCTGCACGTCTATTCATTAGGGATCTCTGTTTCTCTCCTGAAAGACAATCCGTGAACATCTTGCGCACCACTGGCGGGCGGTAAACGCTGCTATAAACATACTCCCATTTTATGGTTTACTGTCATCTGTTGGGGCAAGATGCAGCTGCACTCCTATCGGTTAGGAAACATGTCGCAAAGCTTACAATTAATATTAATTAAACCAGTTATTTTACTTTTCTTTCTTATTTTCTTACTAATGGAGGAATTGTCGCAATAGTAATTAGTTGAATTAGGATGAATGTTAGATGGAAACGGAAATTAAGGAACTCACATGGATTGAGGTTCACGTCGCACGAAATGGGTTCTGTGTGGCGAGACAAAACAAATACGAGGTGTAGATAGCTAAAGCTCAAACTTAATATTCGTTATAATGGGCAAATAATCACGAGACCTGCGAAGCTAATATGTATTGTGGTGCTGGGTTCGATTCCCGGTCTAGACCTTGGATTTTATTTAATGGTTAATAAAAGAAATTTATAGTAAAGTATGTTTGCTAGTCGCCTCCGTCCACGACACCTAAATGGTAGTTGGACGTTAAGCCCCGCCTGAAAAAATAGGCGAATACTTTACTTTAATCACGCTTGCCACTTTCTCCTAATATCCGTAAGCAGCAAATGAGTATTAAAACGTTGTTTTTCTTTTCTCTAAAATAACCCCAATTAACTTCGTCACCTAACATCAAACTAAAGCACCGTAAGTTGCATAAATTTCAGGAAAACTGAGGGAGGACTTTACTTCAGCTTTACTTGGACAAAGTTCTGCAAGAGAGCTTTACTTTCTAGAGTATCGATAAATTGGATCAAGACCGTTAAGTATTATAGATTGCTAGAATTTCAATTTAGAAGGAACTAGGTTAAGTTGAAGTATTATTTTTAGAAAGAGTTCCGTGTTTTTCGTAATTATTCCAACAAAGAAATGATTTGAACTTAAAATTCTTACTACGACAAACTAAACTATCATTTTTCATTCTAACTTCTTACCTAAACTTAGAATTGTCACCCCCAAGACGGTTAAGAACTAAGGAGCTCTGGAGATCGAAACCAGTGCAATTGATAATGTTACACGATTGTAATGATGTGGAAGAAAGTTTGCGTCATCTACCGATGCATCAGATTGTTACTGACACCTTTCTTATCGATTCTTCTCATAATATAGAATTCTTATTCTATTGGTTCCTAGACCATTTCCGTAATTTTCGACGCCACGATTGCTGGGAGGTTTCTAGCGCGAACAATACTGTATTTAAGTATTGTGTACCATTCCCGGTCTTGGCTTTTAATCTGACAATTAGCACAATTTAAGCTAAAAATGTTTCTCTTAGTTCACGATTTCTTATCAGCAGCTGGAAGCAAAGCCAGCTTAAAAATATAGACTTTGCCATACAACAAAATTTACCCAAATTTATTTTTGTACTTTCATGACAGTTGTCATGCTGATTACAACTCATTTTTAAAATCTAAAAGTATAACTTACGATATTTACACTATCAAAATTAAAAAATTTAACTGGCATACATTTTGCTTGAAATTTCTAAACATTTTAATTATGTCTGAAACTTCATGGGTGTCAGTACCGTGAGACGTTATATTGTAACCGACATAATTTCTAACTTCTGAAGTCCCTAGAAAAAAAAGTAAACCGCAGTATATGACGACAGATGTATATGTCGAAAGAAGCTACTGTAGGATATCCTAATTCCTGATCAGAACCACTGGATTTATCAGGAGCTATCGCAGAGACCATAAAAGGACACTGAAGTGGAAGACTGACACAACAATATGAAGGTGACAGGAGATTAGGGTATTTAAGCAATCCTCTGAGCGTCTAATATTTAAGGCGCAAGATTGAAAGATCTGGAAGGTTATCAGCCCACACATTTCTTGGCAGCAAATAGGGGATCGGAAGAGAATATTTTTATCCGAAAAGTAAATAATAAATATTCAAATTTTTATTTTACAAATAAAATTAGGGATTTTTATTTAGTGAAACGTTTAAGAATTTAATTATTTTAGGGAATATTAATTTGCGAATAAGTATTCACATTTATTCAGTCAATTCTTACCTACCCCTTAAATTCTGACATCAAGATTTTACCTCCAGGTGTTGGTATCTTCAGATTTTCTACTCTTACCAGAAAACAATTCTATACAAAAATGCTAGAAAAATTGTAACATTCGGACAATACCAAGCGAATTGAAAATTGTCAGAGGTGTAGCCCTTCATGTCCCGCCCAGAATCTTTTTTTTTTCAGATTAGATTAGATTAGACAGTAGGGCGGCCTTAAAGGCCTACGGCCAGCGGCTAACAGCGACCTAATGGATCTTTTTTTTTTCAGATTCATGTGTTTAATATAACTTCCGTGTCCATTTCTATCCCTGGATTACTGGTAAGTGAAAAAGTGAGAGGTTGATAAAAGAGTCAAGAAAATGTTTCCGCACCAATCATTGAGATAAATTTACAACTCTAAAACAAAAATTGAAGTCGCTGATTTTGTCCGACAGCGTGTTTTTTTGTCATATTTGATTTCTGTCCGGTTTCGGATTTTCATTCTTCCCAGAAGTAACTTTATAAATAGTTTAGTGTAAAGAAACTATATATCTGTCACTCCTCTTCTAACTAATCAAAAAGTACAGTTACAACAGGAACCTAGTTGAAGTCAAATTCTCTGCACCAAACTGAAGAATTACACTCTGATGATTGGATAATAGTTCTAAAGCGGACAGAAAATTAAAAAAAAAAACGCGTTTCACGCCCGATAAAACTGGCAGTGTTACTGCGATTTCTTACCACATCACAAAAGGGGAAGTCATTAACCGGCCTAAGAAGATAGTACACTAGGGCTTTTGAGCGGAAGTCCTGTTAGCTGCCTTTAGATTTTCTTTTCATAGAAGCCTTTTCTACTAGTGACTTACAAGAATGGGCACAGCAAATGGATCAGATGATTACGCGCCTTAAATTAAAAAGAAAAAGAAACTAGCAACATGAACATGGTATTGAGGAAAATACGTAACCGAGAAAAACAAGACCGAATTTGTGAGTGATTCTGCCCAATAGTGCTCTACAAAATAACAAATCGTTGAAGACTACTTGAGAATAAAAGTGAAAAGGGTGGAAAAAAATCTTAAGCCTTATTTATGTTTAACAAACATATTTATGCTGTCAATAATCAAATACCAAACAAATAACATTTAAAAGGTAAAGGCTGTTTGCTGTTCTAAATTTTAAATGAAAAAATCAGACATTGTGATGGTTGTACAGCCAGCAATAGAATGCAAAATTATAATTTACACATACATAACCAAAAACTAGCAAAATAATAATGATTATTAGTAGTTACTTTTCGCAAATGAAGCACAATTTTTAAAACAGTATCAGTGAAGCGGCAAATCCGGACGGTTCTCAAAAAACGATTTTCTTTTAAAAAAAATCTCACGTTGCACAGTTTCCTTTCTAAACGTAAACAGAACTTGAAAAAGTATTTCGTGTTTTTAACATTCTACGATGTCAGTTGAGAATCACTCAAATTCAAATAATATTTTTGTTCAAACTACTTTGTGCGAAAAAATCGTGAAATTTTAAAAAGTGTAACTAGTGAATGTTTAATTCAATCGATTTTCTTCAAGTTCAGAATTTTATTTTTTACTTCATTTTGATATAAGTTTCTCATTATTCTTTATTACCCTTTCTAGGGAATCCACCAACCTCTACCCAGAATTCTCCGAAGAAGTATTTGTATGGGGGAAAATAAGTTATAGATCTGAATTAATACATTGAGTTAGAAGCAAATCATTTAGCTGTTATCGAAAAAGTTCAACAAAATCGAAAATATATTCATTAAGGTGGCACATTCAGTTGGCTTGATTAGGCCTGAAAACAATTTGGGTCACACGATGGCTACGATTTGATTATCAAATTTGAGATTCCTTCGCTTGCCCAATTTTGAGAATGCTCACATCACACACACACAACACAGTAAATACCACGTTTTTGGACTCAGGATGTCACAAATCATGGAAACTCAATTAGATCTAAAATCTGCACAATCGCAGTCAATAAGTTGTCAACTATTATTCTATGAAACTAAAATATTCCTTTATATACCGTATATACCTTTAACTTTCTACAGATTTTTGATTAACATAAATTTCATTACCAATAAATATAAATAATACTTACTCATATCATCATCTTCTTCGTGTCCATTCATTTGATCATGGTCCATGTCAGCCTCTTCCAACACCCTATACAAGAAGTCTATATATCTGGATGCCAACCTCAGTGTTTGTATCTTTGATAGTTTGTCCGAAGGTAATGTAGGTACGATCTTTCTTAAAGAAGCAAACGCTTCGTTTAGACTTTGAGTTCGCTGGCGCTCTCTTACATTAGCCATTAATCGCTGGGCATTCACATCTTCTTGACTTGCCCGCCGCCTCTTTGATGCAGACCGCCTACCACAAGAACCAACAGCTCCTCTCTGCTGTCCAGTGTTCGTCTGTCTTTGCGACAGAGGCACTAGTTCTGGTACTCTTAACACCATATCATCTGTGGACATTGGTTCATCTTCCTGTTTAACATTTTCATAACCGTAATACTCGTAGACTACTCTTTGCTGGCGGCACTGCATTGTTATCGTTCGTCACATATAGAAAAAAAATGTAAAAATATGATAAAAAATTAAATCTTAAGCGGCTAATACCTTACAGGCTCTAATACTATACTGACCCTAGTGTGGGGGCCTTGGGGCTTACCCTCCAGGTTGTGCTTGCGCCCCGCCCTAAAATTACCCACTTCTACTACTGTTCATCCATCCCCTCCGCTGTGATGGACTGTGACGCCTCTTACTGCAGTGAAACGGCAACTTCTAAGAATCACTAAGAATCAGAATATATTTCTTAATCTAATGAGCCCAATTCGCCCAAAGTCGGTCCAAAACCAATAAAATTTGATTGGCCAACCAAGTAGAAAATTGCCCAATAACCTAGTTCTTTTAACAAATAAATTATACATTTTTGGGGTCAGTATATTTATAAATTTTAGTTATCTTTGTAAGAAACGTTTTTTGTTTTTAACTTTATTTGAATATTTACAACTACATTTACGCGGCACCAGTAAACAAGTAATGGAAACAAAAAAATAGGTCTCAGGATCATCTGGTAGAAATTTGATATAAAGATCTTGATGGCAATGCCTACGAGTGTGGTTTTCCCACTTACGGAACAATAGCGAGCGGGACTTTTAGGCTGATTGTAAGCTACACCATCTTCAGTCATCATCGTGAGAAATGACAAAATAGCTTCCATCTTACTCTCCCTAACTTGCTACTATTGAACAATATCCAAACCTCGAAGCCGTTTGCTAGCAATACCAAATTGTTATACCTTCAAATGTTGTTAATAATGTGTTGGTAAGGGTATATTGATGCACATACGAAGTATGGCTATTAAATAACGAGACTATTGCTGTAAAACATTTTATTTTAAATTTAAACATATTTAGTTATGATCACCTTCAATATACACCCCTCCCCTATCCCTACAACGCTCCATGCGAATTTACCATTGTTCGATACCAGTGCTGGAAGTCTTTTTCTGTGAGCTCCTGCATGACGCGTGCCGCTTTTTCTTTCACAGCTTCAACGGACTGAAACCGTATTCCTTTTAATGCAGATTTGACTTTGGGGAACAGATAAAAGTCACATGGGGCCTAAAACTGGGATGTTGTACTTGGCTAGAAACGTCTTGACAGACAGTGCAGTGTTAGCCGGCACGTTGTCTTGATGCAGAACCCGTGACTTGTTCTTTCACAAATCGGGTCGTTTTTTTTTCCTTACTCTTTCACGGAGTTTGGCAAGCAAATTACAGTAGTAATGTTGATTAATTATAATCGGATATTTTCATCCGTTTTGGACATGGAAGGGCGACCCGAGCGGTCATCATCTCCGACGTCTTCTAGGCCATCTTGAGGACGCTTGAACCACTCAAAAACTCGCGCACATGATTAACATTCATCACCATAAACTTCTTTTAATAAAAGATAAGTTTAAGTAGCGGTTTTACCAAGTATCATGTGAAATTTTACGGCAATTCGTTGCTGTACTGCATGTGTAGTATCATGTTTTCGGCAAAACGAAACTGTTAAGAAACAGTTCTTACACAAATGACGGTTCTGGTCAAACAGATTTCTCTACAAACACGTGAGATACTGTTATCGAAAAAGAAGGCTTTACGCTACACAGCTGTCGGTCGTTAGGATTTGGCGCATGCACAGTTCTTTTGTAGCAGCATCAGTCTCGTTATTTATATGAATCGTATATGAATGAAATGGTGCATTAGAGGATAACCTCGCTGTATCAGAAAGAAAACTCAAAATTGAATTATAAGAAACGTAAAGCTACTATATGTGTTTAGTGTAACTAAGTTAGAAGGAAATCTTTTGCAGTTGATTAGTAGAAAATCGCAAAAGCTGTACAAATTATTCAGAATCAGACTAAAGGTTTATGCATTTTTTTCTTAATTAGGATTTACCGTAAAAACAAAACAGAATTTAATTACAATAAGCAGATGTTAGAACCGAACAATTAACTAAAGTGGCACGTAAGGAAAATGCTTATCTCAATAACCCTTCTCCAGTGTAGCCCTAAAGAATTTTTGCACGCAAAAATACTCAGATAAGCGCGATGGAACTGCCTTAATTAAACTGACAATTCCTGTTTATCAGTTTGGATCTTTATTGACCTTTTTGTATAGTTGCCTGTGACAATGATACCTAAATCTCACTTTACTATTTTCTGATTTTTTATTTTCATTCACATACACAGACTAGTAAATTTGTAAGAATCATTTTGATTTATTCAGGAAATCAGAAGGTCAGTTTCCGTTGAAAACTGAAATCGCAAATTGCACTTCCTTTTATTATGGAAAATAAGAAGAGCGAGAATAGATTTGATCAAAATAAGAACATTTAACTTTTCTTTTGTCATTCAATTTCATTCAAAAGCAATTCCTATAGCACAGGTATCCGACTAAAGAATTTAGGAATTCAAACCGTTATCCAGCCATTTGTCGCCAAGCTGTCTGACTGGAAAAGGCATTCCTTTGTCATAAAGTTGTTGAAAGAAAATCCCAGTTTCCTTTCATCTTTATAAAGGGTCAGTAACTTGCTTTATCCCTCAAATCCAAAGGGTAATTCGCAGATTTTATTGCACTTGTACTAAACTACTTACAAAGGCCAAAAATGCACGTACTTTTTTCATTTTATATTTTAAAAATAATTTTAAGTTATAAACATATATTGTTCTTATTCCTAGGATGTATTTCAACAGATTATCTAAACGCTAAAAGCTAAACTTAGAATATCGTTTCGATTGTTTTGGTACTAAGATTTTGGCCTTAATCGATCAAGTGCGACAATTAAAAAGTTATCCACAATTTTTTTGAAAATTGCTCAAAAGATTTTCTTTAAATTTTGTTTTTTTACAAACGTTAGAGGCATTACTTTTCATTGAACTATTTTTAAAACTATTCCAGTGAAGTTAAACTTTTGAGAGATTCTAAAGGAAGAGGCAATCTTCCTAAAGTTTCGTTTAAAAACAACGAATAATTAAAATCCCTTTTTTAGAATACATTCTTTAATCAAAGTTGATTTTTTTTTCAAACATTAATCGTCTTTACTTTTAATTATATTTAAAAACGCCTACAGAACGTATTGACTTTTTAATTCACTAAATTTCAATGATGAATTTGGGATCACTAATTGTAGATTTTTTGTTTTAACGAAAAATTGCAAAAGCTCAAATTTGACATTTTGGATACTGAATTTCTTGCACTGTTGAGGACAGAAAAATGAGAAGTTATAATTTAGTTCGACAGCAACTCATTACTTAATGAATTGTTCTTCTAAAAAAACAATGAACTAACTTCTAGAAACTTTGAAAGTAAGAACCTTGGGGTCATCTACCTCTTGACTCTTGGGAAGAGCAAATCATGCGTGTGTTCTTTAAGACTAAGAATATGATATTCATATTTTATTATGTAAAAACAAATTTCTGCTGCATAAGCTGAAGTTGAAGGTAAAACGTGGTCTAGGAAATAAGAAGAGACTATTATTGTTGGTATTCAAGCAAAACTTGTTCAATTTATTGCATACAATCAAGATGCAATTAAAGCCTCGAAAGAACTCCCTTTTTTTGACAAAAAATCGGCTAACATTTCTCGTGACAATTATCGCTGTCAATTTCCTGCAAACAATTTTTTAAGAAGATTTTTTTAAATAAAAATGTTGAATGTTAAATGCTCACTGCTCAATCAATTTAAATTAAACATTTTATTCGGAAAGTTATTTTACAGCGTATTTTTGTAGTAAAAGTTTGAATAAAGTGGTAGTTTAAATTATTCTTCCAAATTTTATGCTGAGAAAGAAAAAGCCCAGGACAATTCACTTAATTCTACTCTAAGCACCTTAAGTAGCTTCATCTCTCTCTTACACAAGCACTAAGTACTTTGCAATTAAAATTGTGATAATTACTGTAAGAGAAAGTCATGTGAGTATCATTAAGAATGATATTTTTTGCAATTCTCTCACTTTTGAAAATTACATTTTGTAAAACAGAAAAATGGTGCAATTTCCTAAGAATGGTGTATCTCTGGTGGAATGTGAACTGCGTTTAGCTATCACCAATAGCTAAGGGATTTGAGACGCGGACCGCAAAGCTAAGGTGTATTGCGATACAGGTATTGGATACTATTTGATGGGTTAATTCAAGAAATTTCGATTAATATGGGCTAGCTAGTTACCCTCACATCATATTTCCAATCTACTTTACTTTCAAAATTCTTCTACTAGATTGCTACACTCGGCGGAGGTAATAAGATATTACAAACTAGATAAATCACCACGTACACGCCACGCTGTAAGTTGTCAATTAGTCCCTTCCAGAGGGTATGTTGGTTCAGATACTTTAGCTCCCTTCTGAGCAGGAGTGTTTCTGGAACTAATCTGAAATTTCACATTCTGGCCAAATAGATTTCACTAAACAACTTGGTATTATTTATGCACTCAACAGTGTCCTTTTACTCGAGCAGCTATATTTTTTTCAACATAGAATCGCCATTGGGCAACACTCATCCTTCTTCTTTTATCCCTTTATCCTAGCTGTTCCATCAATATTAGGTTTGGTTCTGTGAATGTTTTTCGTGATCAGGAACATAAAGAAGACGTAAAAAATGTTACACAAACTGCTTTACTTACCCAGTGTCTTACCTTGCCATTAATCAATTACTATTATAATATTTAATTGCTCCGCCTCATGTATCTTTTCTTCAATGTTAATGAATTGCTTCAAGTGAGAAAGCGGAATAATTTTTATTATACTATTTTAATATTATTTATGTTTCCAGCATTGGTTTAAATTTTGCAGAAATACATATGTCAGAAAACTAATCTGTCTTTATATTCGTTAAAATAATGTAGTAGTTATATCGATGTCAGTGAAATCTACTCAAATTCCTGTGATAACTGTAGAAGAGTCTAGATGTATCGAGAAATTAGAGATGAATCAAAATTAGGTTTTTCTATTGTGCGATAAATAGTTTAAAAAAAAGAAGTAATTTAAAGAGAATTAAACCTTTAAAAAAACGACTAATATTGTTGCAAGTAAAGACTTTTAAAAAACCTCTAGATAGTGGTAACTAGCGTCAATGAATTGGCTTCAGCAAAGGAAGTGTGTAATGCCACAGATAATTAGAAATGGATAAATTTAAAATGTGGAGGCACCCTTTCTCCCCCAAAAAAACAATCCGCTGCGAAGAAAAAAATATTTGAGTTTCCCAAAGAACACAAGAACCAAGAGATTGTGATGTTGGAAAAATCATAAAAATGACTCCTGAGTTAACCTTGAGCTTCAAGAGACTTGAACGCATGACAAAAAAAGAAACTCTAGTCTGAAATTAAAAACATTTTTGAGATAATAAACTGAATTGAGATTTTTGGCTTGCACGTCGTACTTCGCGCGAAGAAATGTGCGAATTTTTCTACCCTGGCGTGTCTGGGTTATTGTCCAAATCATTAACGTAGATTGTCAACGGTCTATTTTTAAGGCAGCTTTAGCCATTGCTCTATAAATCAGTTTACGAACGTCATTATTTTGGGAGGGTTTATTTATGTTAATTCCAATATCTTCTTTAAAGTAAAAACGTCTAATTTTTATTTGATCTGAATCGCGATAACTGTTATCTAAAATTATGACTGGTTCTGACGGAGAAAATGGAAATTCATCAGTTTTTCCAGCCATTAATATAAAGATCTGTTTATACAAACTATTGCAGTAGAAAATGGTGGCCAATAAATACACAACCTTACAATATAAATATACTTCTATGTATGTAAATCTAATTTATGAATATAAATCTATGTATGTATAAATAAAAGTAGGTTAAGTAATAGCCTGTTTTTTAAGCTGGGCTCATCGTCCAACTACCAATTAGAAGTCGGGCTCGAAGACGGAATCAATTAATTCACATTTTTCTGACAAATAAAAAGAAGCTATACCGGGATTCGAACTTGGGATCTCCAGCTTACAAATGTACGTTCGTGACCACTACACCAACACCTTCTTCTCTACATACAGAAATGCCATCAAAGAAAAAGATGAAATGTGAAAATATGAAAATTGTTTAATGTTGATAGCTGAATTTATTCTAATCCATTTCCATTTCATTACTGCACAGTAATTCCGAATGACGATTTGTGGTTAAGCTACAGTTTACAACTGAACATGATTAGTATTTATACTTATTTGGTTCAAAAGAGACCTGATTACGGTCTCCGTAAATTTTGTTATTGTGTTGGTTTTATCAATGGAATCTACGTTTAAAGAATCAATTACCTAAATCATGGATGTTAAGAATTGGATGAATTGATTTACCACAAACTCAAAACATGCCTCGATCGTCACCACTCAGCACCAACTCATCACTGTTCCACTTATACTTACTTCCGTTTTAATACAAATTCACTGATTGCAAATTATTAATTACCAGGTAACTAATTATTCTTTGTTTTTTTTGTCTCAAACGGACCTCTTTTAATAAATAATCTTCTATACTGGCATTTTTGCGCTGGTAACTGCAACCTAGTGCACACAATCAACTGAGAATCTCCTGATAATGATCTTTTTCTTCCCGTTTCTTTGGCGCCCATTATCGTTTAACTTAGCAGGATCTTGCTCCATCTTCTGTTACTCATAATCTATTTTGGCCAGAAGATTTCTTACTTATAAACATCAGTTTATTTGCTTCTCCGCAATTGAATTTATTTGTCTGCTTATAGTAAAAAATATTAGGCAGCATATGATTAGGAGGATCATATTTTAAATTATCAATTTACCGTTTACTTGATTACTTTTAGTTTTAATTAACCAATGTAATTGTCTAACAATGTAATTTGGGTGTACACTGGCGAAGCACCGACTTAAAAAACTGAATTTAAACAACTTCAATTTCATTTACCCTTCATTTCAAAACGCTGCCGTTTGGCTACGTACTTTTCTTCTTTGATTGGTTTTACGTTAATTACTCAATTACAATCTTTACAGTTACAATTTTCGAGAACATGTTTTTGTTATAACAGCTTCAAGGAAAATCAACAGAGAACAATGTAACTTTAATTTTTAGAATGGAATCCATAAGTTAGATTTGTACGCAAACTTGACGCCTTTCGTTAGCTCTGGACGGAGTTAAAATGTCTTGGGAAGAGCAAATCATGCGTGTGTTCTTTAAGACTAAGAATATGATATTCATATTTTATTAAGTAAAAACAAATTTCTGCTGCAAAAGCTGAAGTTGAAGGTAAAACGTGGTCTAGGAAATAAGAAGAGACTATTATTGTTGGTATTCAAGCAAAACTTGTTCAATTTATTGCATACAATCAAGATGCAATTAAAGCCTCGAAAGAATTCCCTTTTTTTGACAAAAAATCGGCTAACATTTCTCGTGACAAGTATCGTTGTCAATTTCTTGCAAAATTTTATCGAAGATTATTGATTTTAACTCTGGACGGAGTTAAAATGTGTTTAAGCTGTTTTAAAAATAATTACTGAGATTGTTTTAACAAAGTTTCGAAAGTTAATATTTTTGATAATAGTATATTTAATCCGCAGAATTGGATAATACCATTGATATCTATCGTAATACAATGTCCGGATTCGAACAATCACCCATCATCAAAATTATTGTAGATTAATCATATTTGTGTAAAGATTTCGACTTCACTTAAGTTGCCGTCTCGCACTACACTTGCTGACTAAACACACGCATGGTGTAGCCAACTTCACATAATAATAATAATAATAATAAAACTAAAAATTGGCAGTCAGTATGATTTGTTGACAATAAGGCAGACTCTAGTAAAGAATTCAATAATCATTGCAATTGCATTGTAATTTGTTATAGAAAAATTTGATTCACTGCATTTACCGTTGCATTCCTTTGCTAATCCCTTGTTCCATTGCAGCTACAAAACCGTCACGAATTAGAGAAGGCTCCTTAGGTATTGGGATAATATCATTAGAAATGCAAATTAGGTTAATTAATAGATTAATTTAAGGATTAAATAGAAAAAAAATGTTTTTCTGAATATTAATAAGACTACAATAACAGTAGTAGAGTTTCAAGTTCTGGATTATCTTTGTTTTGAACTAAGTTGAAATACTTATTTAATTAATGAATTTCTAAAACCACCCAAATCATCAATCTGGAATACTTCTAAAGATTCGAATTACTGTATTCATTAGCTTACCTTTTTTTTTTTGCTAAAGAAGTTATTGTTGGAATGAATGGAGGTGTGTGTCGGACACAGAGACAACGTGACAAGATGGCCAGCTGAACATTTAGTGAGTCATGAACTTCACTATCAGCCCCTTTCTCAGAGGGTATTGTCTCCGTGGTGTATATATTTCTTATGTTCTTGCAGAGTTACACACGTGTGCAACACGTGCTTGCATATGTACATTTCACACAGAAACTGGGCCTTACCCCCACCAATATAAACTTTACACATGTTTTATTGCAATTGTTTTCTTTAAAATGTTTTATTTTTTATTATATGTCCCTTACTGGTACTTAAAGGATATGGGGCAGTTCGGGCTGGAATTTTTGAATTTTTCTTTTTGTTTTTCTTGAGTATACGTTTTGGGAGCCTCCAAATACATAAAAAAATATGTGCGCTAGACGTCTGTGTGCGAATGTAGGTGATTTTTCTAAAAAACAAAGCTCGCGTTAAAAGGAAAGGCAAGAAATCCGTTCCAGTTCTTCTCAAGAATATTCGTATCCTAATCTATCTTTTATTATTATTTATTATTTAATTTTTGTATTCTTCATTTTTTTTGTTAGTAATTTATTAATCTAAAAGGAAGAAAGATTATTACCAATTTTGGACATAACTTTATTAGTTTTTTACATAGCTTTCGATCCAGGAACTTGATCATCTTTAGGGCTTCTGCTTATACGAGGGTCGTTTGAAAAGTCCGTGCAAAGTCAGAGAGATAGCACTACTGGCGCGTATCGAGGTTATGTTTAGTTAGTAGCATCTCTTGGAAGAACACACACCAAGTTTCAGTCAGATCGGTCTATTTCTTTGTGTTTGGCATTCGTTTGAATCGAAGAAGTCGAGTGATTTTCAAAAAATGGACGAAAAAGAATTTCGTGTGTTGATTAAACACTACTTTATGAAAGGCAAAACGCCTCAGGAGACTAAAGAGAAGCTTGATAAACATTATGGTGACTCTGCACCTTCGATTAGAACAGTTTATAAGTGGTTTCAAAATTTTCGGAGTGGCCATATGGGCACAAGTGACGCTGAACGTTCTGGACGCCCTGTTGAGGTTCCTACTCCAGAAATCATTGATAAAATCCATGATATGGTGATGGATGACAGAAGAGTGAAGGTGCGTGAGATTGCTAGTGCTGTGGGCATCTCGAATGAACGGGTAGATAATATTTTGCATCAACATTTGGACATGACAAAGCTATCCGCAAGATGGGTGCCGCGATTGCTCACGCTTGACCAAAAACGAAATCGTGTAAAGTGTTGCAAGGACGGTTTGCAGCTGTTCAAGAAGAATCCGCAGGACTTTAAGCGTCGTTTCGTCACTGTGGATGAAACATGGATACATCACTACACTCCTGAGACCAAAGAACAATCTAAACAATGGGTTACCAAGGGGGAATCTGCGCCAAAAAAGGCGAAGACCGTTCCTTCGGCCGGAAAGATTATGGCGACTGTCTTTTGGGATTCGCAAGGAATAATCCTCATCGACTATCTGGAAAAGGGTAAAACTATTACAGGTGCATGTTATTCATCGTTATTGGACCGTTTGAAAACCGAGCTGCAAGAAAAACGCCCACGATTGGCCCACAAAAAAGTCCTTTTCCATCACGACAACGCACCAGCTCACACCTCAGCAGTTGTAGTCGCAAAATTAATGGAAATAGGGTTCCAACTCGTTTCACATCCCCCCTATTCTCCAGACTTGGCTCCGTCGGACTACTATTTGTTCCCCAATATGAAGAAATGGCTGGCGGGAAAAAGATTTTATTCAAACGAGGAGGTGATTGCAGAAACGAATGGCTATTTTTCAGACTTGGACAAATCCTATTATTCGGAAGGGATCAACAAACTAGAGCAGCGTTGGACGAAGTGTATAAGCCTAAAAGGAGACTATGTTAAAAAATAAAAAAGGTTTACCCCAAAAAATTAAGTAGTTTTTATTTTTGCACGGACTTTTCAAACGACCCTCGTAAACAGTTTCATAATATTTTTTACATTTCTAACAGCAAAGGTTGGTCTATCTTCTGTCTTGACTGATTAGATTGAAAACAGTCATAACAGAATTCGTCAGTCTTCATTCTCTCGAGTATTGAGAGTGCTTATTCCAGTGGAAAAACTCGTTTTACTAAATCTCGAGAGTCTTTCCATTGAATTAAAAATGAATATCTCATAATCATTATTTTATTAAAAGGGGCATCAAAATCTGAGGTCATTGCCTTAGCAGAGAGGTGATATAGAAGCTGCTAGAAAGATAAGATCTAAGGAAAGGCAGCTGGATTCGAATCCACGATCTGCACATGTGGATTCAGAGCAGCATTCGCTGTTCCTTTCCCCACTATAAAGTCTATGATTTTATTTCTAACGGTTCTTTTTTGCTAACAGATTTATTAATGAAGAATCTAGATAGCTAAAGAATTGTGAGTTGCTGGTCGACTTCTTACAAAAAATATTGACTTCAAGATTTCAAGCAAGTATGATCAGCTTAAAGGCAGCTCTACAACTTAAGCATCAAAACTTTTAAAATTTAAGAAAAGTAGCTTCAAGATTTTACTTTGAGAAACAAACAGCAAAAAATATAAACTTATATAATTTTGTCGCATGGTTTTTTTGAACCATTGTTATGATGAACAATTTAAAGGTTAGTTCTAGCGTGGGTTCAGTTTTCGGCAAAGATAAAAGAAGTCTCAAAGACTATAATATGTTGGAAACATAAATTAATAGTTTAACGTTGGTTTTTGAGGCCCCCAGAGTTAGAAAAAGTGATTTTTTAGAACATGGACCTACATATTATTGTGTTTAAATACTTCAGCACGATAAACTTTATATTTCTAATTCAATCAAGCGAATCAGGCTGTAAGTTCCTTACTTCACTAAGATTTAGTTTTTTTTTTTTTGAGATTATCTTGAAAATGGCTTCAATGAGTTTCTTTGATTACAAAATATCTTTAAAAATTTATTTCAAAACAATTTTTCGCCGGAAAATTCAATTATGGATCACTTCTTTCTAAAAGTCTTCCTAAAGACTTTTTATCTAAAATATCCTTTACATTTCAGTATAGTGTACTGTCCTGTTCTTTCATTTAGATAATTTTGTCGCTGAAATTCCGAGTTTGTAGAATTTTCCTCCACCGAAATAACCACTTCACTAATTGGGTTTTGCTTTTTTTTTCAGAAAATTTCCGATAAAATTGTGTATAAACTTTGTGAGTACGACATATAATCAGATCTATAACTTTTCTTTAAATAATTTGTATAGTAATGTTCCTAATATAGAGTTTAAGTGTGTTATCTCGGTGTAATGTGCAGTTTTATAATCTGGATGACGTTAGTTAGAATTAACTTGCTTGTTTTCAAAATCCGGAGAAGAAAATGCTCAAGTTAGATCTTCGAGAATTGCAGGAAGAGAATGAGTTAGTGTTCGCACTTTTTCTCTTTTTTTCTAAAAATAGAACCAAAAACTCCGTGAACACAATACATTCAAAATAAAAAACTTTATGCGATAAATCTAACCTATAGCAATAATAATGAATGAAATGTTGCGGTTCTTTCCATTATTTGTTTCGCTAACGAAAACAAAATTAATATGAAATATTAATACAAAATGGTAGTTTGTTTTTTCAAATAAGTTTATTACAATGTTAATTATTGCAGAATCAGGAATTTACACAAATAGAGTCCTTCAAACAAAATATTAAATAATTCAGAATTGATTATTAATAAATTTATCATAGTGATAACAGTATAATGCAATAATGCTTAGTGGAAAAAATATACATAATAAAAATGTTATATAGATAATAATACATAATATAAGAGTAATAAAAATATAAGAGTATATAGATAATCTATTATCAAGATGGTAACCTTCACCTTGAAACTGATTAAATGTTGACTCATTTAGGGGCTTTTCTGGCTCATTTTCTTTTACAATCGTGATAACATTATCTCTGGTTACAAAGTCTAATGTTAAAGCTAGTTTAGCGAGGAACTAGTTGAATTTTTAGGAAAACTACATTGACGGGACATCTTCATTTTTATGGAGAACTCAATTATTATTATTGTAATTTTTTTATTTTTAGGCGCGTCAACGTCTGAGGTAATTGGCGCCCAGAGCCTTTACCAGCGCACTATCGGCCTCCGTACAGAGTTCTTTAGTTACAGATCTGTAATCATCGGAAAGTGAGCTATGTATACGTAAAAAGGTTCTTGCAAGAGCTAGCTAGATCTCTGGATTCTTCGATTAAGAATCCATAACGATAACCTCTGTACAACTGCATGAACAAATCTGTAACAAATAATGTCATTAAAGAGTGAAAGAGTGATTTGGTTCTATTATATATATAACTTTACTGTGTGAATATAATATTTAGCAGAAAAATACATTTAGTAAATAAATATTTACAGATTATCTTCAAAGTCACAAATGTATGACATGTATTTTATTTGGGCTGGATGATACAACATCTGTCCGAATGGCGGGCAATAATATATAAGCTTCAGTTCATTCATTTTTTTATTCCTCACCTGAGAAACTACAAATGTACAGGTGGGCAGCCAATCATTTTAAAGCAATGGAGAACCAGGTTCTTCACATACCTGGGGGCCGAATATATTGAATACTTCTCTAACTTACAACTTAATAGGAGTTGCGCCATTTTCCTCATTCAATGCACTTTATTTCTTTGATACTTCGACTAAAAAGACTCTTTATTGAATAAATAATATATCAAAGATCTTTGTCTAGAATAGGCTGCTGCATTACTGTATTCGACAGGTTTTTTGACAGGTTGTTTCATGATGTCTTCAATAAGAGTATAATATTACAGACAGTTTATCACCATTATACTTTATTTATTATTATCATTATATCATTATATTATTACCATTATAACCTTATACTTTTTTTAAATCTGCCAGTGATATAATATTATGTATAAAGATATACGAAGTGTGGTTATTAAATAACGAGACTATTGCTATAAAATATTTTATTTTAAATTTAAACATATTTAGTTATTATAACCTTCAATATACACCCCTCCCCTATCCCATTTACGAATGCGAATTTACCATTGTTCGAAACAGTGCTGGAGTCTTTTTCTGTGAGCTTCTGCATGATGTGTGCCGCTTTTTCTTTCACAGCTTCAACGGACTGAAATCGTGTTCCTTTTAATGCAGAATTGATTTTGGGGAACAGATAAAAGTCACATGGGGCCAGAGGTAAGGCGAATAAGGCGGATGGCCTAAAACTGGGATGTTGTACTTGGCTAAAAACGTCTTGGCTGACAATGCCGGCACGTTGTTTTGATGGAGAACCCACAAATTTCACAAATCGGGCCGTTTTTCCTTACTCTTTCATGAAGTTAAGCAAGCACCTCACGGTAATAGTGTTGATTGATTATAATCGATATTTTCATCCGTTTTGGATGTGGAAGGACGACCCGGGCGGTCATCATCTCCGACGTCTTCTCGGCTATCTTGGAAACGCTTGAACCACTCAAAAACTCGCGCACGTAATTAACATTCATCACCATAAACTTCTTTTAATAAAAGATAAGTTTCAGTAGCGGTTTTATCAAGTTTTAATGTGAAATTTTACGACAATTCGTCGCTCTACTACATGTGTAGTATCATGTTTTCGGCAAAACGAAACTAACACCTCATACACAAACGACGGTTCCGGTCAGACAGATTTCTCTACAAACACGTGAGACGCTGCAATTGAAAGAGAAGGCTTTACGCTGCACAGCTGTCGGTCGTTAGGATTTGGCGCATGCATAGTTTTTCTGCAGCAGCATCAGTCTCGTTATTTAATAGCCACACCTCGTACTAAAGATGGACGAAAGCGCTTAACTAGATCTGTACGCTAATGGATATGAGTGAAATTAAGGTAATGGTCTTGGACATGCAAATTCCGTGTATGTATTATACCTAGATGACGAAAAAGTTTTATTTAATAGTCTACCTACAGGCACAAAATCTACATTATTTTGTTGGAAACTCATCTAGTACCAGAAAATAGTAAGGGCATGAAAGTTGTAAAGGGAATTAGCTTAGTGGTTTTCACTGCGTTCCCATTTTGTGATCCCGGATTAGAAACTAGCCTTTTTTCTAGATTTTTCTGTTTCTAGCAGCCTTTTTGCAGCTCACTGTCCAGAGTGAAGGACACTGTTGTCTGTAAAGAGAGAGACAGAGAGCACTGTCGGCTGCATTGAAATAAGGCTGTGACCTCAGTTGATAACATACCTTGAATTAAATAATAATTTTTGAGATTTTTAAAAGATTACTTATAAGGCTCCAGGATTTAGCTAAACGATAAAACATCCGGATTACCACTTTGCAGGGAATTATATTATTCAATTCTAAACTAACGGATTATCTCTTATCACTTTGACGTGAGGAGGGAATCCCTCTGACGTAAAAGTCAGGGGGAAAAAATCGACAATTAGTTTTGGTAAAAATGCTTAGAATTTCATGTATATTTGTGATTTTGTGAAATTATTTGAGCAACTAAATAAACTAAAAAGTAGTCAATGATAATAAATAAACTGGGATGTAATTTCTGGGAAGGAAAGCAAGAGCCCCTGAGGGTGGGGCCACAACCCCTGGGTGCCATTATTGTAAAGGAAATATAACTGACAGATGCTTGAGAGAGGAGAAGGCTGAATTCCTGGACTCCCCCAAATGAATGGCAACTGTCTGCAGAGTGACGGCACCTCAGTCCCTCCGACCACCCCTTTATCTACCTCTATATAACCTACTCCAAGGTATTAGGTCACAAACTATACTCAGGTCAAATTGGGCAGCCATTTACTACTCTCTAACCAATCAACAATCCTGCTAATAGTTAAAGGAAAATTTTTTGTTTGATAACCTTTTAAGTGCTGGCCATTGTAAGCTTTCACAGTTTGTCTAATTTCTCCTAAAGCTAGTTTATCTTTTTCTCTTAGAATAAGTAAAAAACTTCGTTTTTTTTTTTGTAAAAAATAGGTCAGGTACTGAACAGTAACCACTTCAACTGAAGGATGCAAGAGTACTTCAAATAATTCATTACCTAAACAGCTTAATAAAACCTTCTCTTTCTGAATTATACTTTATGATATTTAGAGAAGCGCAATTATATTTCTCTTGGTTTTAATAAATTTACTTCTTTTTTTTTTAACTGCTAAATTTTTAAAAGACGAAAAATAAGAACTTTGTCATTCTGGCCTTTTTTAATTTAAAGAAAGCTATTGGTTTTAAGAGAATCAAAGAAATGGCGAGAAATTGGATGTGTATACCTTTAGGCCTTTAACATCAATTTTAATACTTTCTATCTTTTAAAAATGGTACTTATTAAATTGCTAAACTAAATTTACTAGCTTTTTATAAATATGTAGTAATATTAACATTGTAGTTAATTCTCATACTCAGCTTGTATATACTGTGTCATCAGCTCTTTGAGAATTTCTTTCATTATTAGGAAGTGGTAGCTTTCGATATGAGAATGACAGCTGACACCATTCAAACTGAAGTCACATCTTTCTTACGTTCTTGAAGGATACACGCATGCTTCCAAAAAAAAATGTCTCTTTCGGACATTTCACTCATTTCTCACTTTTGAGTGCAATATCTCTTTGCAAAGTTCAGATTCAGTTTTCAAAAAAAAAAATGTGGGCTTCTTAAGAACGTAAGGGCAGCGACAAAGAACAAGGAACAAAGTTAACTAGTTGTTTAAGAGGAAAGTTCACGGTTAAATTTGTAGAATAAAAACAAGTAGAATAAAAGAGCAGCTTGCGGTGCCTTAAAAGAAAGCCAGTCGGGGTAACGCTTTAGTCCATCTGCTCAGAAATGGCGCCACACAAGTATCGTGCTACTAAAATACATGTATGCAGACTTGTTCTCGTAAACTGCATTAAATCTTACAAATTATGGTCAATTTTTTACACATTCAACCAGCTAAAAAGGGCGATTTGTACTTTTTTTATTCAGAATTAATTTTAAAAACTATTTCTGGCCTTTTCTGGCTAATAAAGTTACCATCGTAAACATAATTATTTAAAAATTCATCGACTAGATCATATAAAAACTTACGTTAACAATAGAGTGATTTTCTAAACTTATAAGAAATCCTTAAAAGCATCCCATTTTTCAAATAAATGTGCGGCTTTTTGGGACACAAGTTTAGTGGAAGATTTTTGAGTTGTTTTCTCGAAAATTACAAAAAACTAATCAATATACTAATTGCAATAGAACAGCATAATGGGGTCAAGGGTTGATTCACTTTGAGGTCTGATGCGCCATTCTTCCTGAAAAAAAAGGTTACCACCTCTGGAATGTACCAGGCTCAAAATTTCGCATTGTTATATCTTTATTGATTTTCTTTGTTATGTTTTGAAGGTTCAGAATTAATTTTTAAGATCCTTTGAGTGCTATTATATACCACTTTTTTATGATTCTAATTAACTTTGGGCTGATGCCAAATTTAAAAAGTTTCTTCTGCAAAAGCTGGTGATTCGCTGAAACGAAAGCCTTTTTGAAGTCTACAAATATGGCATTCAAGGAACTCTTTTTATTTGAAAATTTAAATTTAAATAATTACGTCAAAGTAAAAATATTGTCCATACAACCAGGTTACTTCTAAATGCAAACAGGCATTCTAATAAGAAGCTTTACTTCTTCTACTTATTTATTCAGTCTGTTAAATAAAATTTGAATCAAGATTTTGAACTCAGTAATTGCTGGCAGGCAATGTTTGCTAATTTCTCAGTTCAAATGTTTAATTGCTGGATATGGCTGATGGATGTGTAAGCAAATAGGGTTGATATTTCAACTAATCATAAGTGATTTTCTTGGGTAATAACTTCAGGGTCTCAAATCCTAAATAAATAAATATTATTTTATTTATTCTTATTTTTGTTTGTGCTTCTAGCTCTTACAAAAAGAGTTGGATACATAATTGAGTACAAAATACATTCATAAAAATAATAGTGAATATAGAAATAAATAATGAAGCACATTTTATGGGTATAAACAAAACAAAACAAAAGCAAGTATAAGAAGAACAGAACAAGACAGCGCAAAATGTCAAAATTAAGAATAAGTGAAATTTATAATTTTAAATTGTATTAACTCGCTAAGTTAACCTAACAAATCAGACAAATTCTCTCTACAAATGCTGGTACCAAAAGTAATGTAAATTATAATTTGTTCATATTTAATATAATATTATTGTTAATATTAATTAAATATTATTGTTAGGGCATATTTCTCACACAAAGAGAGAAATAAATGAAAACAAAATATATTCTTACCAGTATTAGTAATACTTAGGATTAGAGTAATGAATATAAATAAAGAAAAAATCGAGAGCAATGGGGAATAATGTTCAAAATTAAATTAGCTTATGAGGTTCAGATGATGATTCAATCGAGTTCTCTTTTTAAGTGTGGAAACCATAAAGTAATAAAGGTTATACAATTTATTCGCATCATCGGCAGAGCTGTATGATAAAAGCGAGACAAGACCCATAGAACTACCGCGCAGATATGTCTTTAAATACTTTGCTCTAAGGTCTTTGTAAAAAGGACAATGAACAATAAAATGTGACAAATCATCCGAGATATTATCGAAACAAGTTGGGCAATAATTTTCCGGGTGCAATTTGTACTTGACCCTATTTATATAAAAAGTGGGGAACTTGCCACTGGAAAGTCTAAGTTGTCAGAACACTTTTATGCCCTCATCTTCACCGAAGTTACCAATATTTCTATAAAAAAAAATTTAAAACGTGAGTTTAATACATGTTCCACATCCAAACATCGCCAGTGGTTACGATATCTTGCGACCAGACTACTAAAGCCAGCGTTCAAAACATTCGCATCCTGCCTTTCCCAATCGTCTAGGGCACCTACAGTATGAAGAAAAGTTCTGACTTAGAGTGCCCAATTAAAAGGTATATGTTTATTATCTAGTAAGTTTAGCAATTCGTTATAACATACCTTCTGGATGCTAGTTTCAAGCAAGGAAAGTAGTTTATTCCAGAACGTTTTTTTAAAAATTGAAATTCTTACGTGAAAAAAAAAACAATTTCGAGAGGTAAATAAAAATTAGGGGTATTTCTAGAAATAAAAGATGTATTAGTAAAGTAAAATGTGTCGTGTTATGGATTTTATTACGAGAAATACAACCTCTCCGACCACCAAGAGGGTATTCTCAGGGGGGAACAAGGAGGTATTAAGAATAATTTCACCATCTTCTAACTCTTTGTTTCCAAGATATGATGTTTATAATAATGAATTACAAATTATTTATTAATTATTTTTAAATAGAAAGTTTTTGTTAGTTTTTGTGATCACTTATTTGCTACCAATACGAGGTGTGGCTACTAAATAACCAGACTGATGCTGCTACAGAAGAACTATGCATGCGCCAAATCCTAACTACCGGCAGCTGTGCAGCGTAAAGCCTTCTCTTTCGATTGCAGCGTCTCACGTGTTTGTAGAGAAATCTGTCTGACCGGAACCGTCGTTTGTGTATGAGGTGTTAGTTTCGTTTTGCCGAAAACATGATACTACACATGTAGTAGAGCAACGAATTGTCGTAAAATTTCACATTAAAACTTGATAAAACCGCTACTGAAACTTATCTTTTATTAAAAGAAGTTTATGGTGATGAATGTTAATTACGTGCGCGAGTTTTTGAGTGGTTCAAGCGTTGCCAAGATAGCCGAGAAGACGTCGGAGATTGTCCTTCCACATCCAAAACGGATGAAAATATCGATTATAATCAATCAACATTATTACCGTGAGGTGCTTGCTTAACTTCATGAAAGAGTAAGGAAAAACGGCCCGATTTGTGAAATTTGTGGGTTCTCCATCAAAACAACGTGCCGGCTCACACTACATTGTTTGTCAAGACGTTTCTAACATACCAGTTTTAGGCCATCCGCCTTATTCGCCTGACCTGGCCCCATGTGACTTTTATCTGTTCCCCAAAATCAAATCTGCATTGAAAGGAACACGATTTCAGTCTGTTGAAGCTGTGAAAGAAAAAGCGGCACGCGTCATGCAGGAGCTCACAGAAAAAGACTACCAGCACTGTTTCGAACAATGGTAAATTCGCATGGAGCGTTGTAGTGATAGGGGAGTGGTATATATTGAAGGTGATAATAACTAAATATGTATAAATTTAGAATAAAATGTTTTACAGCAATAGTCTCGTTATTTAATAGCCACACCTTGTATTACGAGTATTAATTGATGTGCAACTGCAAATGTAAGTGATGCACATCACTTTACAATGTAATAAGCTTGACTCAAGTTATATGTAGTTTAAACAAGCTGAAGACTAAGGGTAACGACTGAGAACAGTCCAGTAATAAAGTCAACTTTATTACTCATAAACTTCAGTAAGTGTCTACTTGATGTTAATGAGGATATCTGCCTCAATCTCTGCCTGTCTTACAGTAGACCATCTTCCATCTCAGCCTCAGTATGTGGTATTCAATAAAAATCATATTAAAAATTCATATGGTTTCCATAAATTTTATTTAAAATGATGCATTGTTTATCTAAGCTCCTTTCCAAGCATCACTATTTCCAAAAGTTTCTTAAAGTAAAGTAATGCCTATTTTTTCAGGAAGGCTTTACGTCCAACTACCATAAGGTGTCGTGGACGGAAGCAATTAAGAAACATACTTTACTGTAAATTTCTTTTATTAACCATTAAATAAAATCCAAGGCCTAAGACCGGGAATCGAACCCAGTACCACAGTACATATTAGCTTCACAGGTATCGCCTCTTAACCGCTCAGCTACCGTGGCGTCCAAAAGTTTCTTTATTTCATAGTACAGTGAGTTGGTGAGATGGGAAGAGGACAGCAGCTTGGGTATAGGGTGACATGTTACCTCTGCCTGAAAAGGAAATGTTTTATTAATACAGCATTATCTATTAATTTCATTTATGAGATCAAGTTTTCCAATTTGATTGAGGAACGCAAGGAACCTAGGTCATTATACCTCCTATTCATAAAACTCATTTAAACTTGTTTACAGTAGGTTTGTCTTCTTTAACTGCAAAGTTTTCATTGATAAGTAAATAAATAAAATGGGAAATTCAGTACAAATTTGACAAGAAGGTTTTCCTCAAAGTTCCTAATTACGTCAGAGATTTCCTGAATGAATCTGGAACTTCAAGCTATCATTGTGAGCATGAGGTTTATCTTCACTTTCAAGTTTCATTCTTCGGACAGTTTTCTTATCCTGTTCCACGTTGATAGCTTGAACTTGAGACTGTTGCAACATGGATGCCAGCGTAGTTTCTTAAAGAAATTCAGAAATAGTTTGGTGTTGACCACACCCAATCGAGCTTCCTATAATTTAACAAAATTTTGGGGATTTTTTTTTTTAGATTTTTTTTTACCATACTATTAGCAGGAGGATTTATAGTATTTCTAGACCATCTGCTCCTGATCAGACAGTTTGGAGTACCAGCTATCTTAAGGTTATGGAATTATCTTTTTATTTCATATATTTTAATGTACATTTTATTTGGAAGTAGTGTTGTCCTGTGAAGGGTGATGACTTGGAAATCATTTTACTAATTAAAAATATATTTTCTAAAAAATGGAAATAATGAAATGTCGGTCCTAGGGTAATACTCTTGTTTTGCAGCTTTCTCTGTGATTTAATTTCTTTCTATTTGACATGACCCAGAATTCACCAAATATTTTTCGTCCTTTTTAATTCTCTTTCTAGTGATAATAATTTCTCAGTGTCAGTGAAGCTGTTTTTGTTATGTTAAGATGACTAAGCAAGGATAATTTTCGAGAAGGAAACATCTCTATCAGAAGCTAGTAGTTATATTAAAATATTTCCACGCTCAAGGTTAATTTGATAATAAAAATTAAATATTATATAATTTAAAAGACTTTTTGTTTTTTCAAAATCTCATTCTTTCTTTATTATAAGGTATTTTCCAAACTCTGATTAGACAATAATACGGTTGACTTGTCCGTCAGTTGACCTAATAATCTTTAGTGAATACTGACCTATAATCATAATCAATATAAACAATTAATGATCTTTGAACTTGTTTATTTTTCATTTCAGTTGTTCATTTTATTAATTATTCTAATCAAGGATATTTCGTTTAGATTTTCAAGGAATTTCCATTTAACAAACATAATGAATGCTCAATATCTATCGTCGCAAATAACTAATTATTACACTCATTTCAAGAGATAATTTCGTATAAACTTATTTTTTGGAAAAAACCTGGTAAAATATTTGTTTTACGAATTATTTCTTTAAAAACATTGGGTCCCAACTCCTGTCTTTTATTGAGCCCGCTATTTGGCTATTCGCTCCTCCGTCAGGCCTTCCATCTATCCAGCACTTTGCTAGGACAAGGTGTCTACAAGAAAAAAGAAATAGTAAATTTTTTAATTCGTATTCACAAAGGTTACTTTACACTCAAAACTTATATATTTTTTCATATTTGAATTATTTAAAAAACCCAAAACTATTTTTTTTCTGTTAAATGCAACTGTACATTATATATATTAGCAAAAATGAATGTACAGAACATGCAGTATGTTCTGTGCTACAACAGAGTGGATTGATGAGGGAAACTATCCAGCTTGTCACTCTTTAGGTTGCTGGAAAAGTTGGGTAATAAGGGCATCGCAGGGACAATGTCGTTTTATAAACTACACGGAGGATTATCAGGATGAAAGAAAGTCTTTGTTTCTTTTTAGAAAGAAAGTGAATGAAAATGGGATAAACATTTTATTAGAGGATTCGGGTTATCTGCAAGAATGAGTTGGAAATTTTGGAATCGAGTGTTGATTACTTCATTCAAATAGGGGACTTTAAGAACGTTGGAGGCAGTAAGTTGCGTTTACAATTCTGCAAAGGGCTTGGGAATGGTTGAATGTTGGAAGATTTAGCAGAGACTCATAATTCTGCTCCATAACTCCATATTGGTCGAAGTAAGAGATTGTTTGGCTTACTGGAGGAGTAAAAGGGTTCCTCTGGATGGTTGGCTCTCTCTTCGTCGCTCATACCCCAGGAACAGGTTAGGAGAGGCAGCGGTGTATGTTTTAATATTTATTCGATGGCAAACCAAAGGGAGTTATCGTCTGCAGATAAGGATTCGACAATTTTTTTATACTGGGTGGATCCACATTCTAAAAGTTGGGATCAAAGGTTAATTGAAGTTGTTAATTGATTAAAATATTATTCATGTTCATACTAAAACCTTTTCTGAATATTTATTTTTGGGTGCTAAGAGAATGAAAAACCGGATATGAAGAATCTGAACAGTGAAATTTTTTTTTTTCTTAAAACACTGCATTTCTTTGTCCTAACTGGGTATTTCTTAACAAAAACAGTTATGGTCATATATCTCAATCCCTGCATATTCACTTTACGAACTGAAAACTCCTTTGATAAGTGGCTCTAAATAACCATATTACTTGAATACAATCTGTTGTTCTAGACTTCTATCTGAAATTCTCAATTATATGTTTCTAAAAGATAATTTTAGATAATCCCCGCAAAAACAAAAGATCTCCTGCAACTCCACTGATGTACGTAGTAAGAAAATACTTGAAAACTTGATTGTGCACTACCTCATCAGAAGGAATACAGAGAATGATTCAAATTCAGTTGTTACATCTGATCTAAGGTCTTCTGTCTTAAATTTGTGTAAATATCAGTCACTTACGTACCGTTTATGCCTACTCTGATGATTTTCCGAACAACACTTTGGCCAAGGTGGTTTATTGTTGATTATGATGATTGTACCAGTTTGATTAATGAAAATAAAGGTTTTGAGAAATGTGGTTATTTCTGTGATTGTTCCGATTATCGAAGGAAATAGCAATTAAAACAGCTTACTATTCCATCATAATTCAGCATTAAGACAATTATGAGAACATCTTTTCCGAATATTTAATGTTTATTTATTTTCTAACTGCACACATTCCCTCGTGAAGACTCACGGCCACTGGTTGGAACCGCTGCACTAAAATAGAATACAAAACAAGAGCAAAGATGCAAACGTAACATTTTGACTAAATAATTAATCCAAGATGAGAAATAAAAATCTGGCTTGTAGCACACACGACTTTCATCAAATTTCATATTTAATAGTGCCAAATTTTGTTCTGCATTTCGCCTAAAGATATTTTAAATCTCTGTAGCCGATTTTATAGCCGATAAAAGAGAACAAAGTATGTTTAAAGGAGTTTTATCAGTTGTATTTTCAAAATAAAAGTAACACTCGCCTAGAATGAAAGTAAACACAATATTCCCCTGCTTTCAAAATTCAAGACAACTTGAAAGAGAAACTGAATATTGAATTAATAACTTCGAATAACTTATTTCCCAAGAAATCGTACTTTTTATAATTTTTCAAGGAATGTAGTTTTTACAGTTTTTCGGTCATCAAATTTCCACTTAAAGCAGTAGAGGAAAATAAAAACTGTTTTCTGTGGATTTAAAACGATTAGTCAATCGAGTAGTCACTTACACAGCATCTTTATAAATGAATTTGCTTTTCTTTAAACATTACTATTCTCTGGTAGACTCCAAATTTCTTTGACAACGAAATGAAGTCATTAAAGTTATGTCTCCTCTTACAGAAAGGCAAAAATCGTAAGCAATTAGAAACTACTTTAATGAAGCAATAAATATTCCTATCATGCATCCTGTGGCTCACATTTCAGAGAATCACATGGAGAGAAATGAATTCTTACTCTATCAAGAAGAATAGTAATTGAACATGGTAAAAAAAAAGCGTGCGAACTAGGTTAAAAAGAAGACTGCACAGTTTCAAATCTTGACAGTGAGTAATGAGAAAAAACCCTGAAAGTTATGTAGCAATGTTTGTGTCGGTAGTCTGCAAATAAAAAAATATATTTTTTGTTCAGCGAATTGACGGGGGCGACATCTTGTGAGTGAACTGGGCGTGTGAGAACAAGTGGGCTAGGATGTGATCACCACCTGCGCACTAAATATAGTTCTCTGCTGCTTGCAGCCGCAGTTGTTCAACGATTGCAATTTGCTTTTCGATTAAATCTGTTCGACTCCAAAACACATCCGAGTAGTATTTATAAACTCTGTATAGCATCAGACTTTTAATTCTTCTTCTGCATAATCTACTTCATTGTTTTACTAGACGCCAAACATTTATGTACCTACATCGTTTTATCTACAACTTTAGTTAATAATGCCGATTTCCATTCAAATAAGGCGCCACGATAGGCTGTGCAGTGAGAGACAAGGCCTGCAAAGCTAATATGTATTGTGGTAATGCGTTCGTTTTCCGCCTTGGAATTTATTTAATGTTTAATATGAGAACTTTATAGTAAAGTACTTTTGCTACTCGCCTATGAACGCGACACCTCGGTAATTGGGCGTAAAGCCCGGTTGAGTCTAACGAATTAGACTGATGTTTGACGGGGAGATTGTAGGCGTTTTTTGG
Source organism: Rhodnius prolixus (assembly GCF_049639745.1). NCBI lineage: Eukaryota > Metazoa > Arthropoda > Insecta > Hemiptera > Reduviidae > Rhodnius > Rhodnius prolixus. The sequence goes on from NW_027411592.1 coordinate 24,845,583, forward strand.
ACGATCTAAAAGGATAACTTTGGTTATGTTCTTTTGCCACATCAAAGACAGTTAGCTCATTTTTTTTAAAAAAAATTGTGTTAAATGATTTCAAATTTCCCAAAAATATTTTAGCGCCCTTGGAGGTTATCTCGGCTGAAGACTACTGACTCCTTTTTCGGCTCCATGTTTTCTTTCTCTTACTAAGCTATCGCGATTATTTATTCTATCAATTCTTCACCATAAATATATATTGGATTTAGGGTCCCTTGAGTCCGAATAAGTGTTTATTAGAGAATGGTCTGAGTGATTACATGAACACTCTCAAGAAGCTGGCACTTTATTTTTTGCTTAACTAACCTCATGGGACCTGATAGTAACTCAATGTAGGCGAACCATCAACCGCAATTGTTACATTACACTTTTTTGTTGATGTTGTTTCTCTTGAAAATGGCTGTTTCTTTTAATTTGGGGTGCTCATTATAGCACAAATGTGCATTTGAAGCATTTTTCCAGGGATAATTGATTAAAGATTAATTTGGCATAAAGGGACGATTGATATAGAAAGATAAATTTTATTAAACAGAGAACTGCAAGTTAATTACACTACTTCCTCATAGAACCTCATGACAGGAATTGCCCGTCTAACAGATTATTTGTTCCTTGATCAAAATAAATAAATAAATAATTGAAATAATAATAAATATACTTTTTACTTTTCTAAAAAAAAGTTTGTTTTTTTTTTAATCATTTATTTAGTTACAATCAACGCATTTTGCGTTATAAGCAACAATGATAACAATAAGCAACATTCACACATATTAAAACTGTCCGGTAGGACAGTTGTATAAGGGTTGATCGTCAAAAACTGCACGAAAAAGCGTAACGTTGAAAAACACCCAACTTTGACAATTTTTTTCTCTTTTTCTACAAAAGATAAAATTCCCAAATTTTCTTTAAAATATGGGGCAAACCCTCCTTTATAGCTGTAATTTTTTTGCAACAACCCACATCTAATAGGTATCGAGAAAAAAGTTGCCAAAAATGAGCAAAAACGGCATTTTCAGAAAATGTTCTTGTTCTTGTTCTTCTTGTTGTTGTTGTTCTTCTTGTTCTTCTTGTTACCTTTTTTGTAAACAACGTAGCGCCTAAACGCGTGAACCAATTTTCATGAATGAGGTGTCATTCGATTCGGAATTTTATGTAGATGTGCCTTTTGGGGGTCTCGACGCTGTACATCGAATGGGCGCGGAGTTAGCCCCCTTTATGTAAGGCCCTCTCCAAAATTATTATTACTAATTACTCTGTAAATCTCGGCCCGATTTTGATAAAATTTGGTAGGATGATAGGGTTAGGGCTCCCCTACGTAATATTAAAGCGGCGATCTGCTCTTACACTTATTAAGGGGAAGTATAGCAATCATTTCAAATTATCGACACGTGAACCGATTTTCATGAATGAAGTGTCATTCGAATCGAAATTTTGTACAGATTTGCACTTTGAAAGTCTCGATGCTGTGCCTTATAAGGAGAGGAGTTTGCCTCACCCAAATAAGGCCCTTTCTAAAACTATTACCAATATTTCTATAACCCTTAGTCCGATTTTGATAAAATTTAGGACGAAGAAGCGGTTAAAGCTCCTCTACGTGGCTGTGAAGTGCCATCATGCTCTTACTCCTACCAAGAGGAAGTACTGCAATCGTTAAAATAATCAATGAGTGAACCGATTTACATCAATGAATTGCCGTTCGATTCAAAATCTTTGTCTGTGTTCGCAGTTTATTTTTCTTACTCCTCTTAAAAGGAAGTACTGAAATCGCAGTTTAATTTTTCTATTTACGTACAAATACCTTCCTATTTTATTCAAAACGCTTTTTCAAAAAAATTGTTATTGAGGATGGTTTGTGGACCGCAACTATAATCATTCTTTAAAAAGATCTCTTCAGTGGTAGTTACGGTTCCGACTTAACACCTTATCAGGTTATAATGATAGTATTGCTTATTCCAAATTTTAAAAAAATCTGTAAAGCAGATATGTAACTAATAGTTACATACAAAACTATACAAAATAGACAAAAAGGAAAATCTATCCAAAAAGTACAAAAATCTCCTTAACAAAAACTTACAGTTTAAAATGTTAAGTATAAGGGTTGATTAAACGCCAAAAGGTACACAAATCAGAAGTACCCAACATTTCATTAGTACTTCATTGATATTATTTAAGTAATTTTACTGCATTAATTTTCATTAACATTTTTTAGAATTATTAGATGTCACAGACCCTTATGCTGGCCATTTTCATCTACAATATATTTGTTCAAGTAGCACACCATTTAACTTAAATTGATTGACTGTAATATCTTTTTATCTATATATATGCATTTTAATAAAATTTGCATACTTTTTAGGACAGCTAATTATTCCAGCATTTTACTATAAGTAAAATTAAGGGGACTAAATTAAATTAAAATTGAGAAATGAATAATTATTGTTGAATAATCTACTTGTTAGTAACTGTGTGTTATCTGTGCTCACGAATATTTCGGTGAGACGAATTCAAGACTGAAATATTGTTTTAGATCCTCCGTGATTCAAATTTTTTAAACAGTAGCCGACTCTAACTTTGTCTTTTTCTACTTTAACAAGCATGAATATGTGTCAGAATAAAGGGCACATTAAAGAGAAATCATAAGAATAATTTGGAATAGAGTTAAAATAAAGTACCTATTTAATAACGAAGATATAATATACATTTTATAACAATTATAACAAAAAAATATTATAAATGAAGTGGCCAGCATAAGGGTCTGTGACATCTAATAATTCTAAAAAATGTTAATGAAAATTAATGCAGTAAAATTACTTAAATAATATCAATGAAGTACTAATGAAATGTTGGGTACTTCTGATTTGTGTACCTTTTGGCGTTTAATCAACCCTTATACTTAACATTTTAAACTGTAAGTTTTTGTTAAGGATCAGAGTGGAGAAGTTACCAAGCGGTAACACTCCAAAAACATTCTAAATTCTACTGACTCTCTTCATCAGAGAGGAGATCGCGAGGCCACTGTCTTTTAAGACGTCTGGAAGTGCTGTATGGAAATGTTCCGGAAGATAGATGTTGTTGTACAAGTGGATTGCGATGTGTTTGAATGTTAAGATGGAATTTTCTGTATCGTGTTTTTGCAACTTGTATGACGAAAGGAATGTTCAAGTCTGTGTGAATGGTTTGATTGGTGACGTAGAAAGGAGCGTTTACTATAGAGCGAAGGAGATTGCAAGGACTGGATCCTTTGCAGATTTGAGCGTTTGGTTGAACCCCCACAGTTCGATGCCATAAGCCCAGACTGGCTTTAATATACTTACATATAAAAGTCTTTTGTTGTCGAGAGTGAGTTTTGATCGGTTGTCGAGTAGTCTTTTCAGTTGTCAGAAGCGTCTATTGAGTTCTGTTCTCTTAAGTCGAGTATGAGGGTTCCATGTAAGTTTTCTGTCAAGGGAAAGCCCAAGGTAGCGGACTACGTTGATTACTGGTAAAGGAATAAGATTGTAAAAGACAGGAGGAAGAAATATTAAATACAAAAATTAGATGACTATTTACAAAATTAAAAAAATTAAATTAAGCATGTAACTTGGTATCGTTTTTACATAGAGAAAAAGAGGAAGTAAAAAATTAAAAGCTAAAAAATCCTTACTTCCGGAACCAAACGGAAACTAATAATTAAATTCTATAATCAACATTCCACGCTATTTCCTGTTCTCTTTGTTACATTTATACAAAATACCAGCTCTTCCCCTTGAGGTACCAGGAAAGTCAATATTTGTTAGATTAATTCTGTTGCACCAAAGCTATCTACATTTATTTTAAATTAGACAGTAAGCCAAGAAATATTTAACTTCTTCCGCTCAAAGGAACGTAATTGACGTTGGTCGGGTTGCCATGGTTTGTAATTTAAGTTGAAGGACTGTTCTTTAGTTTTAAAAATTAATTGAATGAACATTTTTCTGATTGGCTAACTAGTGGCTTCCGCCAAGATTGAAATTTAACCTAAGAGTTATTCGGTCCAAGCCTCTTTTTCCTCTTGTGGAAGATCTCCTATTCATAATAACTCAGCCAAAAGGAGCTCAGTGGTTGGTGTGTGGATATCCAAGGTGAGATACCCGGTTCAAATGCAGTTGCTTGCCCTTAGATTTTCTCTTTCTAGGAGCTTGTTTCAGTTGACTGTCTGGAGATAGACAGTATTGTTTGTAACGTAAGAAAACTGTCCCGCAAGCATTAGGAGTCAGTAAATAATTTCCACATTTGGAGCGTCACTCTTGCACACTCACTGTTCGCATGTTTCAGAAAATTTACACTTTTAGTTTCAAACAAGAAAAAACAAAAAAAGTCCATTGGTTGTAGTAAGTAAAAGCCTTCAAAACTTGAATTGAGATTGGTCTAAAGCAGGGATGGCGAACATTTTTGAGACGTGGGTCAAATTTTGTTCATTTTTTTTTAGTACTAGCTCTTGGGTCACTAATGCCCATTTGCACAAGAGTTAAGTTTAAAAATTTTAAACTGAATATTTTCAAAACTAAACATCTTTAAAATTCAGTTGGCTTAACGGGTAAAACGGGACGAAACAAGTGCTATGGAAGTCTCTTTTTACAAACATAACTGAACAAAACCTTACAAAAGTGTGTTTTATCTGAAGAAAAATCTAAATATGGTTATTTGCTTTGGGTTTTCGATTTTTTTTTAACAAACAAAATATGAGTAAAATTATACATTTTATTTGATATTTTGTTAACATTTTTACTTTATTTCATATACTACAAAAGCATTTGTCGTCATTTGTGTTTTAGAACTGTAATGATCAAACTAAATGTAGAGGTAGCATTTAAATTGCTTTTGTGTCATTGCGTGATCGAAAAAAATACAGATAGAATATAAATTATTCACACAATTAGAAAATCTAAATCAACCCGCGTAAACAAACAAATGGTTGCCTAGCAATTGTGGGTCAGTGAAAAAGCTTGCTCTGGTCAGTGTCTGACCAGCGGGTCATAGGTTCGCCATCACTGGGCTAAAGCTTCAACCATAGTTAACCATCATTTCATGATCTTAGTGCAAACAATAAGAAATATAAATGAGCCCAAGAAGTTTTATTGTGGATTTATTGATGTTTTTATTTTAAAACTTGAAAGTTTATTATAGAAATGTGATGTAATGGGGGCCTCCTTATTGAACACAGCACAGGCTTCCAAATTTTAGTTATACTCCTGCTGTAGCTGTTGTAAATATTCAATAAAAACTACTTTTATTGAAAGAATTTTTGGCCTTACAAACTTAAACCAAGACAACATTTACAAATGTAAGCACAAGTGGTGTAAACAATATTATTATAACATGCAGGATGTGTGTCAGGTGGAATAACTAAGATTATACCCACAATAAAACATGTGCCAAACCATACCAGATGACTTTCTCAACAAGTAGTTAAATAAGTAAAGCTAGTCTGGTAAATAAAGAAATGCCGGCATTTCTTTAAATTCTTTTTAGAATAATCCTTGTCAATACGTTGTTGTAAGTTCTGGTAATAACGGAACTTAGAGAATATGGTTTATTGCGACCCCAAACAGGTGTCCTTCACTCTGGACTACACTACCGCATTTACAATAGTGTAAGCCTCAGTCTTCTTCAGCAGACTGCCTGTCTCTTACAGGCTTTAGAATTTCCTGTGAGGAAACATTTTTTTAGAGTCAATGATATTTTTAGTCTTGCATTAATTCGTAAGCATTAACATGTTTTTACTATTTTTTATTTTTGTTGCTTATACGAGGGTCGTTTGAAAAGTCCGTGCAAAAATAAAAACTACTTAATTTTTTGGGGTAAACCTTTTTTATTTTTCAACATAGTCTCCTTTTAGGCTTATACACTTCGTCCAACGCTGCTCTAGTTTGTTGATCCCTTCCGAATAATAGGATTTGTCCAAGTCTGAAAAATAGCCATTCGTTTCTGCAATCACCTCCTCGTTTGAATAAAATCTTTTTCCCGCCAGCCATTTCTTCATATTGGGGAACAAATAGTAGTCCGAGGGAGCCAAGTCTGGAGAATAGGGGGGATGTGAAACGAGTTGGAACCCTATTTCCATTAATTTTGCGACCACAACTGCTGAGGTGTGAGCTGGTGCATTGTCGTGATGGAAAAGGACTTTTTTGTGGGCCAATCGTGGGCGTTTTTCTTGCAGCTCGGTTTTCAAACGGTCCAATAACGTTGAATAATATGCACCTGTAATAGTTTTACCCTTTTCCAGATAGTCGATGAGGATTATTCCTTGCGAATCCCAAAAGACAGTCGCCATAATCTTTCCGGCCGAAGGAACGGTCTTCGCCTTTTTTTGGCGCAGATTCCCCCTTGGTAACCCATTGTTTAGATTGTTCTTTGGTCTCAGGAGTGTAGTGATGTATCTATGTTTCATCCACAGTGACGAAACGACGCTTAAAGTCCTGCGGATTCTTCTGGAACAGCTGCAAACCGTCCTTGCAACACTTCACACGATTTCGTTTTTGGTCAAGCGTGAGCAATCGCGGCACCCATCTTGCGGAAAGCTTTGTCATGTCCAAATGTTGATGCAAAATATTATGTACCCGTTCATTCGAGATGCCCACAGCACTAGCAATCTCACGCACCTTCACTCTTCTGTCATCCATCACCATATTATGGATTTTATCAATGATTTCTGGAGTAGTAACCTCAACAGGGCGTCCAGAACGTTCAGCGTCACTTGTGCCCATATGGCCACTCCGAAAATTTTGAAACCACTTATAAACTGTTCTAATCGAAGGTGCAGAGTCACCATAATGTTTATCAAGCTTCTCTTTAGTCTCCTGAGGCGTTTTGGCTTTCATAAAGTAGTGTTTAATCAACACACGAAATTCTTTTTCGTCCATTTTTTGAAAATCACTCGACTTCCTCGATTCAACGAATGCCAAACACAAAGAAATAGACCGATCTGGCTGAAACTTGGTGTGTGTTCTTCCAAGAGATGCTACTAACTAAAGATAACCTCGTTACGCGCCAGTGGTGCTATCTCTCTGACTTTGCACGGACTTTTCAAACGACCCTCGTAAAAGATGGAAGTAATTATATTAAATTTTTTGAAATCTAGTTTTGAAACAGAAGGTGGTTTTAAAACGATCGCTGGAAACTGAAACGTCTTACTAAGAAAATCATGGTCACTTCTAAAACGAAGAATTCGTTCGGAATTCGTCATCCGGTAGAGTCCTCATGAATTTGTGGTTCGAAAATGGCTACAACCACTTTCTTTGAATCTCCCCAACCAATCATAGAGCTCAGGAGAGCCGAATTTTCACTAGAAGTACCTGTCTTGAGATCCTTCAATCCAAAAAAAAAAATAAAAAAGAAAAGTGGTAATTAAAAATGCCCAGTGAATATATTTCACGTTTCTCTCTGATGTTGTGCATTGCGCATGGTCAACCCAAATATGAAACGTCCCAGCAACTTCAAAATTGATATTTGGTTTAGGTTGATTCAACTTTAATCTTGATCCGAAGATCTACTTTACTGAATTTGCATACATTTTTTTAACTCTGTATCGATTTTCTGCAATTTTAATCTAGCATGATATTCATGTAATGCACAAAATGATCCAAAACTTTGTTTAAAATCATATCATAGGGAAATTCAATAAAATGCACTTCTAGTGTGGTAGGGCTTCTCTCTAAAGTGCTATTTCCGTCTAATCTATAGAATTGAAACCTGCTAAGTATTAATAATCAACAAAATAACAAAATAAAAATTCCTAATATAAGAATAATGGTTGACCACAAGTTTTATTTTTCCTGAATTGATTAATCGAGTTATTATCGAATAACCCTCAAAGTGGACATGAACAATGTTGAGTCAACTTTCTTTTATAGTAAGAATTGTAATTATTAAGAAAATTTAATCACATTACTGTTACAAGCGACAGTCGTCTGAGTGTTCAGTCCTGATGTTTTCCTTAATAAACATTAGATTAGAATTTTTTAATAGTCTGTTCATTAAACATGATAAAGAAAACTAATAATTTTAATGAGGAGTAAGTGTTCACTACTTTTTTTTTTTGTTTTCAATGATATCATGAAAGATAAAGAAAAATTATAAATATTTACTATTCAAATAACATGATAGAGGAATTTACATAACTATAAATCATTCCATAAAGCAGATAATTTTTCTAATATTTCCTGAATTCTCTAGACCAGTGAAATAAACAAAATACAGTCAATAATTTGTTTTTTTGCCTCTTCCACGTACTTAATCTTAACCTCGTTTATCTTTTGGTATCAGAGTACCTTCTTACCCATCTGGATCTGATATTCCATTACAATTTTCACTTCCGGAGGTCCTCGAGAGATTGCAAGGTCTAATAATAATAATAATAATTAAGTGTTTTATTTTTATTAATATGTACATAATCTTATAACCAGTAAATCATATTTACACAAAGCATGGACAGCAGTCCATCTGCTTGACCATATTCTATTTAAAAATTTACAATTTACAATAGCAGCCAGAACTTATCGCATAATTTCAGTTATATTCTATTATTCATATATTCTAATATACGAGTATACTATATATTCTAATAAATAGCTTTTAAGTGTTATATTCTTGTATGAGAAAACTTCTGTATTTCCATGCACTAATATGATAATTATATAACTAATCTCAGTCGCGTCCATTTAAATATTCTATACACTCTGATTCAGATAACGCTTTCTTTCCTAACAATCTTACTCTGAATTCAGATGGTACAGGACAGACACTTACATAATGAAAGGTATCTTCAATAACAGACTGGTTACTCATGGAACACAAATGTACAGTTTCATCTCAGGCAACATTGAAATTCAGATTCAACAATTGTCCTCTTAATTTGAAAATAACTTTAATAAAATTTATTTTAAATTTATCCGAAAAATAATTGTTCTGCTCTTTTATACAATGCGTGATAAGTAGAGTTTTAGGCCTTCGAAATTAAATCATTTCTAAACTTAGTTTTAATATTTTCAAATAAACCATTAAAACCTAGTTTATTTCCATTAATCAAGTAATCACAGTTTTCCCAATCATATTTCTGGCAAGTAATCTTAAATTCTTTATACCAAAAAACAGTTTCTCATAATAATTTCCTTTGCCAGAATCTTTGGCAACCTGTTATTGGTGGTTGCGAGGTCTATCTCCGATTATTGTTTTCTTCCCTCTAGCAGAGCTCAGTATCTTACAAAATTAATAAAGTATAGGTAGAGAACAAAATCACATTGAAGGTAGCTGAAAAATGAAATTGAAACCCAACACTTTATATGAAGAAGCTTTAGAATCATTTAAACTTCAAAATTAATTCTTTAATTTTTCAAATATAACATAAAAATGCTATATACTTTAAGTTTTATTTGTTTTTTTACTTTTAATTAATTAAATAATATAAAGAGAAAGGTGAGTGATAGTGCCGGCCAAGGATATGCGAAGGTCTCGCATCTTCTTCCTATCTAGGGTCTTCCACAGCTCATTGCCCTCTGAGGACAACGCGGTCAGGGAGCCGGCAGAGCATTAAGAATCAATCAGTTAATTATCCTTTAGATAAATTAATCTTTAACAAAAATCTATTTGGCAAAAATCTAACTTGGAACAATGAATACTACTTCAAGTTTACAAATATTCTTCGAACATGGATTCAGAGCAGTTAATGCTCTCGAAGAAATCTCGAAAAACTGGGGAATCTAGTTGTAGGCGCTCGACTACGCCTACACCCAAATGCTAAGGTGCCCAAGTGGGCGCTGTACGAAATAATAGTAGACAAAGAAGAATAGAAAAACTAAAGAGAAATAAAAGAAAAAGGGGAAGGTACTTACCCTTTGCAAGGAGCGATGTGCGTGAGGTATGTTGATAAGCTGCCTGAGAAGCGATGAGAGGAAAGGAAGCTGTGGAGCGGAAGCGTATATATATGTTTATGTAAATGTGTGTGTGTGTGTGTGTTGAGCTCTGAGAAAGGGAGGCAATATTTGGGCTCAGGCTCAGAGAAGCGTAGCGGAAGTGGAAATGAGGTAAGCGGAAGAGTAAAGGGGGAATAGTGCAATAAGTGCACTATAAGCGGTGGAATATGCGTGAAGCGATATTCGGGAGAGGCGTTTAGATGCGGATGATGCGTACTGGTAGGTGTCAGCGGAAGTATGAAAGTAATAGCGTACTAAGGGCACTAGATGCAGATGAAAAATGATAGGCGTGAAGCGATGAGTGAAGCGTTGAATATAAGCGTATTAGCACAGAAACACAGAAGCGTAAATAGCGCGGTACCGCAGAGAACTGTGTAGGCTCGAAAAGTGACCACAGGGTCCTAAAGGAAGTAGTGGGGCAAAGGGTTTAGAATATAGAACAACAAATAAAGGAAATAGAAGCGGAAACAACAAGTTAATATAGAAAGTTTGAGAGGATAAAAAAAAAGGTGTAAAATAATAACATAATAATGAGCGATAAGAAATATGTAGAAAGAAGGAAATTAAGGCGGATGTGTACATTAGTACGCGCGCGGGCGCGAGACTGAGCCGCGGGAGTCGGAAGTTAGTCACGACCGAACATCCCGCCCGCCCTGAAGGCTCGGCTTCAGCGAAGATTGATAAGCGGAATCTCTATTGCGATGGGAGAGGACAGAGCTTGTTTAGCGGTCGGCGGAAAGTGCCGGACGCGGTGGTCACATCAGCCACCCGACAGACGCCGTCTCGTCCGGGATGTAAGGCGGTAATGCGGCCGAGCGGCCATTGGCGGGGAGGAGCATTGTCTTCGCGAAGAATGACGACAGTACCCGGCGAGATGGCTGTGGCGGGCAGCAACCATTTCTCACGCTGCTGCAGCGTATGCAAATATTCTTGACTCCAGCGCGTCCAGAAGTCCTGCTGGATACGCTGCGTCAGAGTCCATCGGGACAAGCGGTTGAGTGCCAGATGGGTAAGGCGGCGCTCTGGCGGGGCGGTGAGGGGGCGGAAAATTAGAAAATGTCCCGGCGTCAGCGGCTCCGGATCCGCGGAGTCAGAGGAGAGAGCGCAGAGGGGGCGAGAATTAAGGATTGCCTCGACCTCAGTAACCACAGTAAGTAGCTCCTCATATGTTAGCGTTTGCTTCCCAATCACGCGGGAGAGGTGGTGCTTCGCGGATTTAACCGCGGCCTCCCACAATCCGCCAAAGTGAGGACTAGCGGGTGGTATGAAACGCCACTCAATACCACGCGTGGAGGCGGAATCAACGAATAACTGCTGATGGCGGGGGTTGCGGATTAAGCGGCCGAGATCACGGAGCTGGTGATGGGCCCCGACGAAGTTTGTTCCGTTGTCGGAAAACACCGTGGTGGGGAGTCCGCGGCGGGCCGTGAAGCGTCTAAAGGCGGCGAGGAACGCGGATGTTGAGAGCTCCGAAGCGATTTCAAAATGAACGGCCTTGGTGGCGAAACAAATGAACGCCACCAGGTAGCCCTTAGTGGTGGCAGCGCCGCGGAGGCGCGCACTTGAGACGGCGAACGGGCCAGCGTAGTCAACCCCGGTCACTGTGAATGCGGATGCGGCGGAGATGCGTTCAGCGGGTAAGTTTCCTAGCGGTTGGATAACAGGGCGCGGTTTGACAGAAAAACAGCGGTTACATTTAGCTAAGCGGTGGCGTACCACGTTTCGTCCATTGACGATCCAGTACTGTCGGCGTAAATAGGAGTGGGTAGCAAGCGCCCCAGCGTGTAATAAGCGTAAGTGTGCGTCATCCACTATTAACCGTGTGAGATGATGATCCTTAGGTAATAAAAGCGGGTGGCGAAAACCATAAGGCAGCGTGGAGGCGGATAAGCGTCCGCCTACGCGGAGTATTCCATCCTTGTCCGTGAACAGGTTCAACTGACGCACCAATCGATGACGCGATTGGGGGTCTTGAGCTTCTTTCATTTCGACGGGGAACGCATGAGCTTGGGATAAGCGTACTAGCGCGATGAACGCACTCCGCAATTCCGAAGTGCTAAGCCAACCCTGGCGTGGCGTAGCAGAATTACGACAGTTAAACAAAAAACGAAGGCAGTAGGCGGTAACCCGCTTCAAGCGGAGAAGCGATGAATAGCGCGTGAAAAAGGGCTCCTCTTGAGCGGGGAGCACAAGCGTGAGCGGGGGGTCGGCGCGTTCTTCCTGCTGAACCAGACCCGAGGGCACGGGATCATTAGAGGTAGGCCAGTTATCAAGGGTCTCGGCGAGCCAGGGTGGCCCGGTCCACCAAAGCGGGTGTGGCTGCAGCTGATGCGGTTGCACGCCTCGTGAAGCGCAGTCAGCGGGATTATCCTCAGAGACCACATGCCTCCAAGCATTAGCGGGAATGAGCTCCTGGATGTCAGCTACGCGATGGCCAACAAAGGTCTTCCATCGATGGCTCTCGCCGCGAATCCAGGCAAGCGTGACGGTGGAGTCAGAAAACGCGATCAGATATGCCCCTAACTGCGGGAGCATGGACGAGGCAATGGAGTGCAGTAATTTAGCTAATAAATGGGCTCCACACAGCTCCAGCCGCGGCAGCGACATGGTCTTGTTAGGTGCAACTTTCGACTTAGCGGCCACCTGGTGCACTTGGCACTCTCCACGGGGGGTGGTGGTATGCAAGTAGACGACCGCGGCGTATCCATTCTCGGACGCATCGCAAAATCCAACTAAGCGGTGGGTATAAGCGGCGCCGCTTGTGGGAAGCAATCGTGGTAAGCGTATATGTCCCAATTCGGGCAGGCGTTGCTGGAATTCGAGCCACGGGGCTACGAGTTCCGTAGGGAGTTGCTGATCCCAATCAAGTTGCAGCCGGCAGAGTTGGCGAAAAAACAACTTGGCCTTGAAAACGACCGGGGTTAGCCATCCCAAGGGATCGAAAATTCTGGCCATTTGGCTAAGGATGGCACGTTTGGTGGATGCGGGTTCAGCCATGCGCACCGCGTAGAAAAAGCTGTCAGTAGTGGGATCCCAACCCAGCCCCAGAATTTTGAGCACAGGATCCCGATCAAGCTGAAGGGGGTCCTCGGAGGTGGGTTGGCGGCAGTGCTCGGGGGGGAGGCTCCGGAGCAACGATGGGCAATTCGTGGCCCACTTACGTAACTCAAAACCGCCCGCCATGAGAAGCCGCCGAACCTGCTCCATCAGATGCTTTGCAGTCACCTCGGAGTCTGCTCCAGTAAGTATGTCATCGACATACACTTCTTCTTGGAGCGCGAGTTTAGCATGGGGGTATTTATCCCCTTCATCGAGCGCGAGTTGGCGGATGGTGCGCAGCGCGAGGTAAGGGGCGGAAGATACGCCGAAAGTAACGGTGTTAAGACGATACGTTTGCAACGGTTCATCTGGAGAGAATCGCCAAATTATGCGTTGATAGTCACGATGGGCAGGTAGCACCCGAATCTGGCGGTACATCTGTCGGATGTCCGCGGTGAATACCACGCGATGGAGGCGGAAACGGAGCAGGAGCGTGGCGATATCTGCTTGTAGCTTGGGTCCGGTAAATAGAAGGTCATTGAGAGAATGTCCGTTGGCGGAAGCGCATGATGCATTAAAAACTACGCGGAGTTTGTTCGGGGGATCGTCTGGGCGATGCACCGCGTGATGCGGAATATAAAATGGCTCATAAGAGGGGGGAGTATCGGACGCGGATACAAGGTCCATATGCCCGCTATCCAGGTAATCCTGCATAACGTCATGGTACGCGTGCCGAAGCTCTGAGTCTCGAGCGAAGCGTTTTTCCAAGCGGAGAAACTGTCGCGTGGCCACATTTCTGGAAGCACCCAAATGTGGAGCCCGGAGAGGAAGCGGAACTACATAGCGGCCGTTAGCAAGACGATATGTATCGCGGAGGTAGAGGTCTTCGCAAATGCGCTCTTCAGGGGTGAGCGGCAGTCGTTCCGGAACCTTATCCACCTCCCAGAAGCGTCGGACCAAACAGGCGAGGTCTTCGTCTGCGTCTCGGGGAATGGGGTCGAGTACCACAGGAAGCGCGATAGTTGGAGCGACCGATTCGGAAGCAGAGTACGGATTTGCGGATGTGTGAGTGACGCATTCTCTGGTATCAGCGGCGGAAGGCGCAGGGATGAGAGCCACTGCATCCCGAACGAGGGGTGGCACGGAGGAACGCTGGGGAGACGGATTGGACTCGCGAGTATGAAACACAGTTCCGGGCGCGAAGCGTACGTGGATATTCCTAGACAGCGCTGGGCGGTATGGCCCATGAAGTACCCAGCCGTAGGTAGTGCGGAAAGCGCCCGGCGCGCGAAGCGTGGGGCGAATTACCCCTGTGAGCATGAGGTGCGGTAACACATCATTACCCAACAGCAGCTCAATGGGCTGCGGATAATTAAATGAGGGGTCTGCCAGGGGGAGAGCTTGGAGATGGGGCCAACTGCAAGCAAAAGGCCGCGTGGGCAGCGGAGGAATGATATCCTCTAGGACGGTAGCATGGACCCGCAACAGGGGGGGATCTCCGCGATGGGAGATAAAGAAGTTGGTTCGATACCGGGAGTGAGCGGTAACAGCGCCGCCGAGCGTGAGCAAGTCGGAGGAGCACCGGTGAAAGGGGGAGCGGAGGTGGTTAGCGAACCGACGCGTAATGAGCGTTTGGTGGCTTCCGGTGTCAATTAGGGCGCGTACAAAACCGTGAATGTTTTGATTCACAGCGTGTACCGTGATGGTAGGCATAAGTGGGTATGGATACGCGGGGGGGATGGTAAAGGCGAAGGGGGTTGGCGGAAACCCTCATTCCGCGTCCAATAAGGGGCGAGGAACGCGGGAGCGGATATGCCTGCGAGAGGGGGGGAGTTCAGCCGGGTTAGGAAGAGCGGGCAAGGGAGGCGATTCATCTTCGGACGCGGGGGGGGAGGGGCAGTCCGCCCAGCTAAAACGCGACGGAGGAGACGCCGAGGCAGGTGGACGGTGTGGCGAGGTGGCAGTGGAGTTGTCTACCGGAGATGGACCGGGCAAATTTGCCGGCGGGGAGCGGGGCAGGGATGTCGAAGGGATAATCTGCGAGGCCACTGGGCGGTCAGTGGGAGACAAGGGTGCCGAGGGAAAATCGGAAGACGCGGGATGCAACATCGTGTGATGTCGTTTGTTACAGACGCGGCAGGACTGCACAGATCTGCAGGCCGTAGTCAGATGTTTAGCGGAGAGGCAATTCCTGCATAATCGGTGAGCAGATATGCTTCCCATGCGTGGATGTCGCCACTGAGGCCGCCCTCCATTGGGCAGCTGTATCTCGGATACATCTTAAATTATTCAGAGTCCGATCCACGAGCGAATCAAACGCTCGCGCGGACAATGGCAGGCAGCCAGACGAAGTCGGGCTGGCGGAGTTACTTGGAGTGGAGAACCCCAAAAGCGGTGGTAGGTCGCGGAGAGAATCCGACTCCGCATCCACCGGAGCCCAGGTCGTCTCCTTTGAGTTAGCCTTGGTGGCTTTCCTTTTTCCTCCCATCTTCTATCCGGCCCGGAGGACCAAAATGTAGGCGCTCGACTACGCCTACACCCAAATGCTAAGGTGCCCAAGTGGGCGCTGTACGAAATAATAGTAGACAAAGAAGAATAGAAAAACTAAAGAGAAATAAAAGAAAAAGGGGAAGGTACTTACCCTTTGCAAGGAGCGATGTGCGTGAGGTATGTTGATAAGCTGCCTGAGAAGCGATGAGAGGAAAGGAAGCTGTGGAGCGGAAGCGTATATATATGTTTATGTAAATGTGTGTGTGTGTGTGTGTTGAGCTCTGAGAAAGGGAGGCAATATTTGGGCTCAGGCTCAGAGAAGCGTAGCGGAAGTGGAAATGAGGTAAGCGGAAGAGTAAAGGGGGAATAGTGCAATAAGTGCACTATAAGCGGTGGAATATGCGTGAAGCGATATTCGGGAGAGGCGTTTAGATGCGGATGATGCGTACTGGTAGGTGTCAGCGGAAGTATGAAAGTAATAGCGTACTAAGGGCACTAGATGCAGATGAAAAATGATAGGCGTGAAGCGATGAGTGAAGCGTTGAATATAAGCGTATTAGCACAGAAACACAGAAGCGTAAATAGCGCGGTACCGCAGAGAACTGTGTAGGCTCGAAAAGTGACCACAGGGTCCTAAAGGAAGTAGTGGGGCAAAGGGTTTAGAATATAGAACAACAAATAAAGGAAATAGAAGCGGAAACAACAAGTTAATATAGAAAGTTTGAGAGGATAAAAAAAAAGGTGTAAAATAATAACATAATAATGAGCGATAAGAAATATGTAGAAAGAAGGAAATTAAGGCGGATGTGTACATTAGTACGCGCGCGGGCGCGAGACTGAGCCGCGGGAGTCGGAAGTTAGTCACGACCGAACACTAGTTCTAAATCTTAATCTACTAACTGGACATTTCACCAACGCATTTAATGATTCTTAATGTTAAGACTAGATTAGAAATTTTTCATCTTTCCATTCAACCAACATTTGAAATGATTGCTTGATCGAAAATATAGACAGAGGAAATAGTGCTATGGGAAGAAGATCGTACGTTTAAAATCTTCCAGTGGTCTAACTTTTAACAAACTTTACTTTTTCAAAGAAATGGAGATCTTGAGAACAATGTTTTTCAGAAATCCTTCGAGAAATCACAAATAACTTTCACAATAATTAAAGGAAATATGAGGATAGGACTGACCGCCATGTCCTTCTGAATACTAATCGTTGAGTGAGTTGTACCATCTGGGTTGTGGTTGAGGTTTCAGCGGTTCCTCCATCGTACTTCTTCATTACAATAGCAATAGCATACCTCACATCTATCGTTAAAATCCGTACACCTAACTTCAAGATTCAGCAGTTTGTAAGTGATGTAACGACGTGAAGCCGGCACCCTTCCTTCAAAGGGAGCAACTATAGATTGGAATTTCAAATGAAGAACTTCTCTTTCAGACATATCGAAACTAAGAGCTACTCCTGTCTGTAGAGCTAATGTAATCCTGACTAATGAACTCCTAGCTTCAGAATTTCCTCTACAATTACACGGTGAAATCTTGAATGGTCCATATTCAATACCTCGGAAATGATTACTTAACGTTAAAGTGTAGAGGAGAATAGGTACAAGGTCAGGCGCTAAGTGAAATTTGTAATTTACTTAAATTCTTTATAGTTAGTGTGTTTAAATTTCTTTCTCTTCAATTTGATCAGCTTGCCATTGGCAGGTGCTGTACCAGAGGAACGGCAGAGGAAGATGAACTTTCTTTACGCAAAGTATGAATAAAAATATAAATTTAATTACAAATATTTGCCAAATCACGATCCAAAAATAAGCGTTGTATTTTAGTAGTTGTGCTAATGCTGATATTAGATTCTTCACGGATAGCCAGGCTGCAATTAAAGCTCTGACCTCTCCTAGTAGGAACCAAATTTCGGTCAATTCTTGCCATGCTGCTCTCAATTTGTTGGGAGCTTTGAATACTGTTTCGGTTGCTTGGTCCCCTGGTCACTCTGGGATTCCGAACTTGCTGATGAAACAGCAAAGGAAGGAGCTGCGATGATAACAATGACTCCTCAGCCCATTATCCCCGTATCCTATCGACGTTGTAGAACAGAGGTGGAGCAGTGGATTTCGAAGGAACAACGGAAACGGTGGAGATCCCGAGCTGACTGCCGCCAGGCTAAGGAAATGCTTGGCCTGTCAAAAACGGCTATAGTTGGTTTTAGCAGGTCCCGGCTCCGCCAGTTGGTTCAGTTGCTGAGTGGATATGCGAATTTAGCGTACCATCTTTTCAAATGTGGCCTTATCCATTCGCCAATTTGCGCTGGCTGTGGTGAGTCCAATGAGACTGTGCGGCACTTTGTAGAGGTGTGCCCTGTTTATTCTAAAACTAGATTTCTCGTCTTCGGAAGGTCAAATGTCTCCCTACCAGAGATTGTAGCATCTGGTAATCTTAACGAACTCTCTAGGTTTATTCAGTGCGTTGGGCGATTGAGTCGCCATGCTCCTTAGTGTCCTGCCACTACTTTATTAGTTTACTGTATTGTTATCCGGCAATTTTAAGCCGGATTTGTTGGTCTTGAAGCCCCGGTATCTCTTATGAGATGAGGGGTGGGCGGGGTACAACGGGCATTTTGGATTGCCTGCGTTCCTTCCCCTTTTCGGTGGAACCGCCATTTTTTAATACAATCTACAATCTAGTAATTGCGCTATCGAAACCGGTTGGCGGCAGGTAAGAAGAAGTTGACCACCAGATCTAAATCTAAGTACACTGTTCTATTTGGCACTTTAAAGGACAGTGTATTGCACTTCTCTTTGAGACCCCTCAATAAATAATTTTTTTAGAGAAAATTTTCGAAACAAAAGTGATTTGCAATCAATAGAGTGAATGGATTGCTAAATTAAAAGAAAACAGACGATCGTGAATTATTACCAGAAATGTTGCACTTTCAGTTAGCACCAGGTGCTGCATTTCGAGTGAATCTAGACATCGTATGCACACTGTACGAATACGCAGGAAATGGAGTAAAAGTAAAACTTTTATTTAGTACAGTTCCATATATGTATTTATTACTCATGTCAAGTTCAAGATCAAGATCAAGATAAATAAAACAAACTTTAATATAATTGCTTCGGATTTAAATGTTTTGTTCACACAGACTTTCCAATCGAGCACGCACTATTTTTTTGTTTTGTGTTTATTCATACTGGTAACTTTGAAAGAGAAATTACAAAAGGGACTGATCAGCTTCAATCTTAATATATAAAAAAAATTCAGTAACGAACCATTAACTTTTTAAGAGGACTGTTGGTTTCGTTGAAACACAGTTTTGAAATAAATAAAAGTTGACATTAAAAGAGATGAAGTTTACCATTAATGGCTCACTTAAAAATAGATTCGCAAGGCCTTATTTAATTTGTCCTCGGCTAGCTTACACTTCTATGCTTGGCAAATTGTATTTGAAGCAAGGCCGTCTCACTTGATTACTTCCTCTACACATCTGCATCGATAGATTGCTAGATAAAGATATTTTACATTCTCTAACTTTTCTTTATGGGAGAAAGTTTAACGTTCGTGTCAAATTTTCCAACCGGAAATATTCGCTTTCAGTTCCCCTGGGTCCAAAAAAGTGGTTTTTACATATTTGTTGATATGTGTATATCCGCCTGTTGGTGGCATTTGTGGTCAGCGTAATTCAACAACTAAAAGTGACAGAAAGTCCAATTTTAATTTGAACCTTTTGGACAAAATCAGCCAATATTATTGAATCTATTTTTAAATTTTCTAGGAAACGGCTTCTAATATTTTCTTTAAACTCCTCGTTCTAATTGCAATTATGCAGATCGAAAACTTTTATTTACTACAGTTCCATATATGTATTTATTACTCATGTCAAGTTCAAGATCAAGATCAAGATAAATAAAACAAACTTTAATATAAATTGTACAGTTATATCAAATTAATTTAATAGCAAATTAATGAATCTAGTAAAAAATAAAACATAATAATAATAATAATAATAATAAAATATCAAAAAAAAAAAAAAGAAGAACAGTCCAATTGTTTGAAATAAACAAATTTACTGCATCTTTGTTCCTGCTTCTGAGAATAGAAAAAACAAATTATAATGAAAAGAAGAACACAAAAGAAATCTGCAGTATAAACTAGAATAAAACAGTGCTGTTGCACATCAGTATTATTGCAAGTTCTCTGTTTTTAATGACCAAATAAGACGGATTTAATTTCTAAACTGCATCTAGAGATAAAGAAGTCTTCAAAATGTTAAGTAACATATTTAATTGATTATAATTTTAATTATAAAAAAAAAAAATTATATTGATTAATATTCTTTAATTTCATTCAATATTTAGTATTATTTTTGAGTTCTTATTTTATTAGTTTTATTATAAAATGTATTATTTTGAAACCAAATAAAAGGCTGTGTAATTATTATTATTAATTTTAATTATATTTTAATTTAAGGCACGTCTTAAATAATTGGCACCCGGAGCTTTTTTTCAATTCCCTGCCGGCCTCCGGATAGTGCCCTGTTCTTACAAACAACAATATCCATTCAAGAGGCTACTAGGGAGAAAAAAAATGATCGGCATCTAGACACGAACCCATAAACACTGTGCAGGAATCTAGTGAGCTAATCCCTTCCTACGGATGATGTAATGGACAATTTTATCACTTCCTGTTTCTTTTTTTGTAATATCTATTAAACGCCAAGGTAGATTTCAGGATGTTCTTAGAATATCCTTCAGCGGCAAGTAAATTCCAACCAGTGTCATTCTAAGGCCGTGTGTAGACTGATTAAGAACACTATTTATTGACAACTAACACATAAAAACGCTTTGTTCTGCGGTTTTATTTTCCTAAACTGATTATTATATTGTAAACGAAATTTAATCAGATTATGTTGTTTCATTAAGTTTTAGATTTTTCGAGCTCGTCTGACCCGAAAATATGTGCGTGACAAATATTTGCTCTTTCAGCAATACGCAGAGTAACTTCACTCTAATTGCCCTCGTTTACAGTACTCAGAGAAGACTTATTGCAAATTTTCTATTCTGAATTTTGGCTTAAAAATGCATCTTTTCTTAGATATTTATAACTAAGACAAATTTTAATAAAATTCGCTATATTTAAAGGGACCTATTTTAAATTTTTAGAGGAACATTAATGAGCTAGTGGCATTTTTAATTAATTTTTCTGTCTCTTCATTGCACTGATCGACAATCTCATTTTTAGAGGCTTTGTACTCGAATCCAGGTTAGGTTGGATATTATTGTAGCTGCCTGGGATCTCTTTCATGTAGCAATGAGTCGTGAAAGGTAACTACGCGCTTTTTATGTCTTTCTTCATGCCGCTCTGTTTTTACGAAGAAGAATTATTTTTAGTAAAGTTTCAAGATAATGTATTAGATTTTGCAGAAGATTTGAAACAGTGCTCCTAGAATTAGCACCAGCGATATACGAGGTGTGGCTATTAAATAACGAGGCTGGTGCTGCTACAGAAGAACTATGCATGCGCCAAATCTTATAGACCGACTGCTGTGCAGAGTAAAGCCTTCTCTTTCGATTGCAGCGTCTCACGTGATTGTAGAGAAATCTGTAATCTGTCTGACCGGAACCGTTTTTTGGGTAAGAGGTGTTACTTTCTTTTTGCCGAAAACATGATACTACACATATAGTAGAGCGACGAATTGTCGTTAAATTTCACCTGAAACTTGGTGAAACCACTACTGAAACTTATCTTTCATTAAAAGAAGTTTATGGCGATGAATTTTAATCACGTGCGCAAGTTTTTGAGTGGTTCAAGCGTTTCCAAGATGGCCGAGAAGACGTCGGTGATGATGACTGCCCGGGTCGCCCTTCGACGTCCAAAACGGATGAAAATATTGATTATAATTAATCAACATTACTACTGTGAGGTGCTTGCTTAGCTCCATGAGTAAGTAAGGAAACGACCCGATTTGTGGAAGAACAAGTCATGGGTTCTCCATCAAGAAAACGCGCCAGCTCACACTGCATTGTCTGGTCAAGACGTTTCTAGCCAAGTACAACATCCCAGTTTTTGGCCATCCGCCTTATTGGCCTAACCTGGCCCCATGTGACTTTTATCTGTTCCCCAAAGTCAAATCTACATTAAAAGGAACACGATTTCATTCCGTTGAAGCTGTGAAAGGAAAAGCGGCACACGTCATGCAGGAGCTCACAGAAAAAGACTTTCAGTACTGTTTCGAACAGTGGTAAATTCATATGGAGCGTTGTAGGGATAGGGGAGGGGTGTATATTGAAGGTGATAATAACTAAATATGTATAAATTTAAAATAAAATGTTTTACAGCAATAGTCTCGTTATTTAATAGCTACACCTCGTACTACTGGGTTACTTGTTTGTATCTGTTGAAACAAGCAGAGACATGACTGAGTTCATTGGATTCATTCACAGGCATGAGGCGCATATAAGCTCCTATTTGCTCCTAAAGCAAATGGGGATAAGATCCTGCTTCAAGTAATGGGGCTAGGGACTAGATCCTCCCAAGATACAGTTTTGGACAACCTTTCAATTGAAAATTGGAACAAAGAGTGAATGAGTTACAGACTAGACCATTCACTGACTCAAAAGACTCACTTAGTTCACAGATAGCGTAAGATGGTCACACTGCAGCTGTGAAGCCGAAATCTTTGGAGTGAAGCCAAAGATTTTAAAGTTCTCTTGGCAGCTACTCAAAGGTTATGAATTGTGACTTTATATGAGGGAGATTCCAGAGTTCGAATCCCGCGAATGGTTACTTTTTATTTGTTAGAAAAAATGTTTATGGTAAAGTACATGCTTTAGTCAATGACACGTAATTAATTGGTAGTTGGATGTTAAGCTCCATCTGAAAAAATAAGCGATTGCTTTACACAATTTAACACATACTGTTCGGTCGTGACCGAGACCATTCGGCCAGTTTGGCTAACTTCCGACTCCCGCGGCTCAGTCTCGCGCCCGCGCGCGTACTAATGTACACATCCGCCTTAATTTCCTTCTTTCTACATATTTCTTATCGCTCATTATTATGTTATTATTTTACACCTTTTTTATCCTCTCAAACTTTCTATATTAACTTGTTGTTTCCGCTTCTATTTCCTTTATTTGTGTTTCTATATTATAGACCCTTTGCCCCACTACTTCCTTTAGGACCATGTGGTCACTTTTCGATCCTACGCAGTTCCCTGCTAGTCCTTGTTTAAGACGCTTCTCTGCTCACGCTTTTAGCAACTTAACGCCTCTCAACCCGCTACGCTTCACTACCGCTGACAGCTAGCAGCCCGCATATTCCACCGCATTTATTGCACTTTTCCCCTTCATTCTTCCGCTTACCTCATTCCCACTTCCGATACGTTCCTCAGAGCTCAACACACTCACACCCTTACCTAAACATACATACACGCTTCCGCACCCCAGCTTCCTTTCCTCTCATCGCTTCTCAGGCCGCTTATCAACATACCTCACGCACATCGCTCCTTGCAAAGGGTAAGTACCTTCCTCTTTTCTTCTACTTCCTTTTATTTTTATTTTTTCTAATCTTATTTGTTTACTATTATTTCGTGCAGCGCCCACTTGGGCATTTGGGTGTAGGCGTACTCGCGCGCCTACACATACGCTCAAATTTTTTGCTAGGTTGGCAATACTTTTTTTTAAACTCTGAATCTATTACACAAAACATCAACATCTATTACTAATTTGAGCATTAAAGTTATTTAAGAGGTAATATTCATCTGTATTAAATATAACCTTAGCATAACCAACGCTGTTCAGGATGCACAGCTAACAGTCGCTCTTCAGGATGCACAACTAACATTTAGTACTTCATATCTCTAAATATATAACATACCAATTATACCTCCATCTTCCTTCACATTGAAATATACACATATTGCTTTCTTTAAACTAACATCTCCTGAGCAAGTAAGAGCTACAGACGCTCCTGTAACTAAAGCACCTGTTCGCCTAATTTTTAGGTCGTGCTAGTTGTTTTTAACAGAGCATTTCCGTTTCAAAGGAATATTGGGACATTTAATTTGACATCTGTCGCCCAAGAGCATTCGTTTCTCAGCATTTATCTACTGTACAACTGTTAACATATAAACTAAATTTATAATGTATAAATATACTATAATTTTTTTTTTAGAGACCAAATTCACTGCCCACAAAGAAAATAAATAAATGGTTATAAAAAAATATATTATCAAATAGAAAATGAAAAAAATGGCGGGACATTTACACATATTTCTCTTACTCAAATTAATGAAAATTTGGTGTGAACACACTAACAGATATTCATTCATTACTATTCTAAAGTTTTCGCTAAGTGAGAATCAGAACGGTTTTCGAAGGTCTAGAGGCTGTGCGGATTGTATCTTTACTCTGTCTGCCTTAGTTCAATGCCAGATTGTTAGGGATAAAAGAAAAGTATATGGGGGTTTTATTGATTTTACGAAAGCTTTCGATACCGTTGACCACAACCTGTTGTGGTTCAAATTGTACAATTATGGTATTAGCGGCAAGTGGTTGAGAATCTTAGCAGGCCTCTACAGTGTTACTAGGACAAGAATAAGGGTCGGTCAGAGGTATACTGACGAAGTCCGGGTCTCTAAAGGGGTGTTACAGGGTAATACCATTTCACCCCTTCTCTTTGCAATTTTTATTAATGATTTGGATAAATTCTTGCAGGTTAATAATTGTAACACTGTACAAATTGACACTACTAATGGGTTTTCCTCCTTGCTGTATGCTGATGATGTGGTTTTGCTGTCCAATTCAGCAGTGGATCTCAGGAGGAAATTGTCTGCATTGGAAAGATACTGTGATATCAATAAACTAAAAGTAAATATAGAAAAGTCGAAAATTGTAATATTCAAAAAAGGCCGCGATAGAGCTTCAAAAGATTCGTTTTTTTACGCAGGCGAGCGAATTGAAGTGGTGGAAACCTTTAAATATCTTGGTATTCTGTTCTCAAAATCTGGTGTTTTCAATTTAACTTCCAAAGATATGATTTCCAGAGCGACTGTAGCAATTTCGGCTACGAAAAACGTACTGGTTGGCTCAAATCTTTCGCCCTGGGTCTGTAAAATAAAGATCCTTGAAAGTTGCATTTGCTCCGTACGGAAGTGAATTTTGGGCTCTCAGGTATACAGATCAGATAGAGGTAGTCCAATCAAAACTGCTTAAATCGTTGTTTTTTTGGCAACGTAACACTGCTGGCTACATGGTCAGAATCGAATCGGATAGACTTAAGCTAGAATATTTTGTTTTTAAACGTGCTCTGAATTGGTTAGTAAAGCTATTGGATATGCGTAGTGACAGACTACCGAAAATTTGTTACAACAGGTTATTACTGATGGATAATTCCACCAATAATATTCAAAAATATAATTGGGTTTCTCAAATAAAAAAATACTTTTTTGAACTTGGTTATGGGTGGTTATGGCATCAACAAGATATGTGCACCATAAATAAGTTTAAAAATAATATACTTAATGATCTAAAACAAAGGTTAATTAATAGAGACCTGGAAAGAACCATTAACTCTACCTACAGTTCCCTTTATAAACTCTTAATTAGAAATAAAAATTTTAATTCATATGTAAAGTTGAATGTATCTTTTGAGCTTATAAGAATAATTAGTCAAGTGAGGATGGCCTCTGATAAAGTTTGTGTAATATACGTTAAAGGTGACCGCCATCAAATAAATAGTCAGGAAATATGTTCAGTTTGTAATTATGAAAATGAGAACCTTGCACATATCTTTATTGACTGTCCAGGCTATGCCTCAATTAGAAATAAGTACTTATCAAAATGCCGACCCCTCACAGCCGAAAATATTCTAAATATTAAACACAAAAGCCATTTACTCGATGTATACAATTTTATCACTGCTTGCCTTAAATTAAGAAAATCTATACTGCAGACGTAGCTCTATTTTCTTTTTGTTCCTTATTTATTTCTATTTTATTTTTATTTTTTGCAATATTTTCCGGCTATTTTTCAATAAATTAGTTTGTTTTTTATTATTTTTAAATTGATTTAGTAATCGAAGAAGCATTTGCCACACCATAGCCGCTTCAAGATAGTTAGCCAGAGAAGTAAAATAATAGTGTTTAGATTTCAACTGCAAACTCCAAAGTCAATATATCACTGTTCTTATGAAGTTCAATTTATGTTAATATGTTTATTTCTGTCTGGTCACTCTGTATTGTTTACTTGTATAGGAGTTCTATATTTTATTTCATTCTAAATTTCTTTTGGAAAAAAAAGTTTTTCATTTCTGTTTTATTTTTCTAATTAATATAACTTTTCATTTAATTAGTAAGTTTTATGTTTGGTAGGCACAACACAACTCTCCATCTATAATGTACTCTTTGTATGAACATGGATGTAAAACAATAAATAAATAATAATTCTAAAGTTTTTAAGCCAAAAATTGTCTTTAATTTCCAAAAATTTGATTCATTAAGACTTCAAACCTTTAACATCAACTAAAGATGTTTCGTAATTCAGAATCTGAAATAAATGTATAAGTTTTGGAGTGAAAGGAAAGTTCGAGTGAATGTTATCATTTTTCTTTTTCTGTTAAATAAAATCACTGCCCTTAACATTACAGCGCTGTACGTTGAAGTTATTAGTCTCATATCTACTTTAGATAACCTTATCCCCCTCTATCCAATAGCTCATTATCCATCCTCTTATATAAAGACAATCCAGGTTTTGCTACAATCAGTGTTCAGTTTCTTTGCACTTAGAAAACAAATACTTAGTCAAAATGGTCAAGTTTCTAGTGTGCTCGTTATTGCTGGTTCTGTTGGTGCAGGTAATATCATTTATTCTTACTTTAAATTTGTAGAGATTCGGTTAGAAAATCATTTAAACTAAAAAGCCTGCATGAATGCAGTATCTTCTCGAACTTAGTACACTAAAAAGTAATAAAACAGTTATTAGTTATTAATTACCGACATTTCAATAAAATATGTTGCCTTTTTCAAGCGAGTAAAAGATCATTCCAACGATAAAGTCTAGCAATTTCATTATTGTATTCTTAGGCTAGTAAAAATAGTGGAAAACAAAACAAACGACCAAATTATGTTAAGGGAAAATATTATAATTATTTCACTATAAGACTTATGAAATTGGTCATTGCTCGTTTTTCTGTTTTAAATATTTTCCGGTAGGAATAATTAGATAATTTAAAAATATGATGAAAAGGATTCCTTTTCAAATTGAATTAAAACAAACAGGAACTTTAATTCTTGAATAGACCCGTATCAAGTTTCCTGAGGTTCTAATCCAATGATTAGTTTTTGTCAGAAGTCTTTGTTTCAAAATGTACACTAAATTATGTAGTAATCAACTTTCTTGTAGCAAGTTTTAAAGGCCATTAAAAGATTTTAATAGAACTTCAATACTGAAAATAATTTTGTGCGCCCTCTTGGTGCCAGGATGAAACGCCATTTGCAGATCCCTTCCGAACTTTCTAAAGTTCTAGAAAAACACCCGGTACGCTGTCTTCTAAACATTCCTTCCACCTTCTCTGTAGAAACCATCATGTACCAGGCCCAAATTTAACATAAGCTGTGTCCTTTAGGCTAAAAAATAGTTTTTTTTTAACGCTTATTAAGCACATAACAGAAGTTTGTGCTGCTTAGAACAAAATTTATAAATATTTTTGTATAGTAACCTCGCGTGGAATTTTGAAACAAGTTATTTCATAATCCTTTAAGTGAATTTGAAGAACTATCTTTTTAAGAATAATTAAGTTATATTTATTAGGCGGGGAATCATTATAAAAGGCAAATATCTTGCATTTTATAATACAATGAAATCAATAGTCAGTTAATATTATTCCTGATAGAATAAAAAGTATTAAGTTCATTATTAGGAGGGAAGGGATTAGCTATGAGGTTAGCATACTGGACTCCCAAGCGGAGGTCCCGGGTTCGAATCCAGGTGCTGACCCTTAGATTTTCTCTTCCTAGGAGCTTCTTACAGCTCAATGTCCGGTGATGGACAGTGTTGTCTGTAACGAGAGAACACTGTCCGGAGGCCGGCAGTGCACTGAAAAAAGCTCCGGGCGCCAATAACCTTAGATGTTGACGCGCCTTAAATAAAAAAAAAAAAAAAATTAAGTTCATTATTATATCAGTTTACGCGCTATCTGATATATTTATACTCTTGTTATGTCGAAATCGACATAATATATCAAAATATTCTTAGTAACAATAAATATTCGTTTTTAATACAAATCTATAGAACAAATTTAAACATAAACATCTTTATATTTGAATTATTTGGTTTTCTAAATTTTTTTTGTCAATAAAATTTATTTATACTTTGTTTTAGAATGGTAGAGGTGAACAGAACGAAGACTTCCATAACTTTCTTGACACTGCTAAAAAATACTTAGATGGAGTTGCCAAAGATGTAAAAGAGAAAGTAGGACTTCCTGCTGACCCAAGTGGTGCAGATGTAGTGAGGGTGGTCAATGAACACAATGAACGGTTAGCTCAGAACTTGAGGGAAACTGCCAAGAAGCTTGAGGAAGAGGTTGGTCTCAAATAAATAAAAAATGTTTTTAAAAGATAAAAATCTAATGAATTTAAAAAACTGTTAGTTGAATTTAAAAACTGAATCAGCATAACAAACTACTTTTTCCAGTGGAAATCAAATAAAGCCGTACAATCTGTAGTGGAAAGTATAAAAACTAAATTCGATGAAGAGGCAAGAAAATTGAAAGAAAACCATTCTGAATGGGCTGCAAATTTTGAAAAGCTGGGCGAATCTCTCCAAGGAACTTGGGATACTGTGACACAAGAGATGCAAAAATCATATGGTGAATTCAATAAAGCTGGAGGCAAGAGAGAAGAACTCGAAAATTATTTTAAATCATTGTACGATCAAGTGAAGGCTGGCGCTAAAGAACTCGAGGTATCTTGTTTTCAATACATATTAAATAAGAATACTTTAGATAAAAGGATAAACTCAGTGGCAGTGGCATGCGTAGGTTCCGGGTTTAAATAGGTTGGTAACCCTGACATTTTCGCTGGCTGGTGAATGTAATATTGCCCGTAACGATAAAAATGGTTCCAAGTCCGAAAGTATCTATTTTTTTCTTGTTAAGCTGCTTCAAATGTTTGGCGATTGGGCTTGACGAGTGGGTGAAAACTACGAGGTTGCTAGAAAGTGTAAATAGTAAGTGCTTCCGCCCCCAATCGCGATACCTAATTTTATAATTGGACGTTAAGAGGACTAAATGTGCCGAACAAGTGTTTTGGGAAACTTACTGCCTCTCGTCAACTAGTTTGCCTAGTTCATGCTAACATTTATTGGCACACATTAACCTTCTATTGACTTTCTGAGAACATATCATTGTCACCGCATTCCACAGGTTTATTTGGGCTCTAACTCATCAGAGTATTCCTCCAGTACTGTCTGTATCGCTAAACTTAGAAGTACGGTAAGAGGCACTTGGGTAAAGCTGGTGTAGATTTTTCTTCTCCCAAGAGCCGAACCCTAAATAATCCCAATTTAACCCTACACACGATCACAAAACATGCAGTGCTCGCTCCTCTTCTTGACAGAACCTACATAGATTACCTTCTGCCAGGGCCATGCGATGCATGTGTTTGTTCAATCTATAACGGCCAGTGAAAATCGCTACGAACATCCTAATGGCCTTCCGGCCAAGCAGGGATAATGCCGCAGCAAGTTTAGGCGAGTAAAAAGTAAAATATAAACAATAAAGCGGGTATTACGGCCAACTATCGTGCAGATGTCTCGGACGAAAGTGCACAGCAAAATATTTTACTATAAATTTCATTGATCAACCATTAAATAAAATCCAATGGACCGGTAATCCAACCCAGGGCCCAATGCATATTAGCTTTAGGCTTTCCAACCCATCTCTAACCGCTTAGGCTAATGTGCGCCTAAGTAGCTGCTGAGAAACTTGAATTTCTAAGACATTATTTAAGACTTATTATACATCCGTTCCTTGATGGCCGCACTGGCAAGGCGTACAATTTACGCTTTCTGAAGACGCATTCAGGTCGACCTTAACTACTTTCGAAATAAGAAGGCCATCTTTTGAAAAGAATATTCCATAGGATTTTATTTGCTGTTGAGGTAGAGAAAGGCCTCTAAAACTGCCGCGATATATTTGCTCTAATTCTTTGCACAGATTAGATTGTGGTATATTACAATTGCTGTAATTCTTTAGGTAATCTCTCCAACATACAGATAGTAAGTTAGAAATAACGTAAAACCTACAGAACCCCCATTTGAAAAGTCAAAATGCTTCCTCACATTTGAAGAGTTCTGTTGGCGCAGCAGAATAGTATACCTTCAATAACCCTTTTTTTTTGGCGCATCAACTACGACGGTTATTAGCGCTACCTGAAACCTTATTATAAATAATTTAAGGCGCGTCAACATCTGAGTTCAGTGCAATGCCATTTTCCGAACAGTACCCTCTCATTACAGACAACACCGTCTATCACCTGACAGCAAGCTGTAAGAAGCTATTAGGAAGAGAAAATCGAAGGGCCAGCAGCTGAATTTGAACCCGGGATCTCCGCGTGGAAATCTAATATGCTAACACTTAGCTAAAGACTGTAGAGCCTTTTTATTTTCCAGCCTGTTTGTGACCTCCAAAATCCCTTCGCCGTCCTAGGGTTTGAATTTACTCTCCTGAGACATGGCCTTTATAATCGCGATTATTTTATTGCTGAATTAAAACAATTTATATTTAGTTAAATTCGCTAATAGCGCGAATAAATCGGTTATTGTCCAGCAAAAATTAAATATTAAAATGTTTTTATTATTGATGAAT
Organism: Rhodnius prolixus; assembly: GCF_049639745.1. Taxonomy (NCBI): domain Eukaryota; kingdom Metazoa; phylum Arthropoda; class Insecta; order Hemiptera; family Reduviidae; genus Rhodnius; species Rhodnius prolixus. Next base: position 24,875,938 of record NW_027411592.1, read on the forward strand.
ACTATCTTCGGCTTTTGCTGGTATTTTCAATAATTAATTTCAAATTTTCAAGAAGGAGAGCGTTATTTAAGTTCAAATTAACTATTTGGGAAATTATGATTGAATTTCAGCTAAAAACCTTATATCATTAGCTTGTTAATTATTATTTCTGTAATAAATATTAATTTGTTGAATGTCTGAATTCTTTGTTTTAGACCAAACTGCAAGATCTCAACAAGAAAGACAGGAGATAAGTAGCGGTGTTAACTCATAATTCTCTGTGTCCTAATTCTCCATAACTTCTTCATAAAAGAACTTTCACAAGAAAAAAAAGTAAAGACAGTTCTAACCACTCTTATTTATAAATATATTATTTTTATAATTATTTATTTGTAATAACAAAATTACCAAAAAACAATCTGTCACTTTACAAAGAATAAATATTTTTAAATAAACGTTTGCAGTTTTTATAATGATTGCTGCCAAGTACCTATTTACAGTTCTATGTGAAGTAAAATTGGCACTCGGGGAAAACCAATAATTTGGTGTCTCTTCTGGGAGTTCTTTAAACACTAGCAAAGCAGACCAGCCTAAGAGAGAGAAAGATCCAAACATATCTGCGTAACATTCCCAGGTTAGACAATGGCTCAGAGCACCAAAGCTGCCTGAGAGGCGCCTCCGTATAGCTCAACGCTGTTGGCGCTCCTATGCCCAGATTGAAGAAGCTAGTTCCTATGCAAACGACGAGGAGCGGCAACTCTTTCTTGTAGTGACCTCCATCGACCACCAGCAGGTTTATGGGCTTCTTGCTGTGTCGGGTCAACAAGGCCCACCAAAACCTCCCAAGTGTCTCCCGCCATTAATTTTGTCGAGGATTGAATAAACATCTTTCCTTGTCTCTGACCTTGTGTTACCCTACCTCAAATATTTGAGTGTTATCTGCACCACATCTCTGGGCATGCAACAAGAAAGAAACCATTTTGTCGGCGTTCTTGTTGCTCACCTACCCCATTGCCCTGGCAATCACGTTAGAGTTAGCTTATCGTAATCACTTACTTCGCTAAGAACTAAACATGGTCACACACCAGCCAAGAGATCACTGTTGGTGCTGATGACTTTGATTGCCATCTTGTCAGAATAAATAATTATCCTTCTAACCCAGAGATTTATTTTTAATATCTCCTTGGCTATGGTACATAATAGCCACTATCTCTGCTTGAAAGTCTTTGGCGTAATGTGCTTAGGCTTTCCTAGAATTGATTCTCAAATGCGGCATTAAATGCTAGCTCAAGTCCTCCAAAGGTCTCAGAGCCATGAACATACCAGTCAGGAGCACCCAGTACTGGTGAACCTCGAGCCTAATCCTGTTGGCTATTACAGAAATCGCAATCGAAGTAGTACTTTGGAACATGCAATCTTTAGGCATGGATAGGATTGGGTATGACGACAAATCATCTTACATCTTTTGTGTACCGACGAGCATACCAGATGCTACTGCATGAAAACCGCCTTCCTGGTTGCACCTTGATTATAAATATGCAATGGCGGCGGGTTGAGTAAGCAGTTGTACACATGTAAGCTTGGAGTAGTACTTATCGCTCCTTTAGAGCTGATTCAAGCCGCTGCACAATCGAAAGCCAATTTAGCACCCTGCTGCAGTGTCTATGTCCACCAAGCCACTGAACCATAAGATAACGATCCTTGGGTAAATTTGCAGTGTGATTTCCGTTTTAAATCCTCAGTTTTTCCCACCCTGCCATTCATACATTTCGAAGGTTAATTTTACCGGATGACCAATGCTTAGGTTTCAGATCAACTTCTAGACAAATGCTCCAATATTGCCTATGGGATAGTGCTACTCACAAAAAAGAAAATCAATTCAGAAAATGATTTCCTAAAATATAACACGCTGAAACTAACACATTACAAAACAGTCACATAATATAGTGTTGGCTGAACAGGATACCAGACACAAATTAGAGTGTAAAATTTAACTACAGATGGCCGTTTGGGGTACCAGCTTATCCAGCATTCACCAGATTTCACGAATTAGAAATCATCTTCCACTTGTCAAGGCAGGTCTCATTAAGGTCAGACAGGATTAAGATGATTTTGAAGAGAACGGGCCGCGATTGCAGACAAGAATGTCATCGCCGAAGATACATATTAAAGTATCAGCATTAGCAAGTTCAATATATTATTTAGATCAGTGTTAAAGGTGTAGTGGTTCTGAAGCGGGATTTGTAAGTGAGAGATCCCTGGTTTGAAACTCACATGTTGCTGTTTTTTTCTTTGTTAGCGAATAATGTAGTGATGTACGTTTGAGCTAACAGCTTGACAATTTGACGTATCCATAGTTACATAAAAATGTTTAATAAAACAATTCAAAATATATTTAAAGTTAAATGTCTAAGAATGAGTAATAGCAGAGTAAGATAATTCAAAAAGTTTTTTTTTTTTAGAGTAAATGATTAAAATAATTGATGTGGTTTAATAATTTCTTACTGAAACTGTATTTAGTAGCAACATTTCTTCGACTGATTTTCAGGGTGCAGGATCTGATAAACGGTCAACAGACTTCAATGACTTGCTTAAAAATACTAAAAAGTTTTTGGAAGAACGTGCCGAAGAAGTAAAAAAAACAATAAGTTTCTCGGACATTCCTAAGCGTGAAGCATTGACTAAAATGATGGAGGAACATAATAAGAGAGTCATTCAAAGTTTGAAAGAAACTAGTAAACAAATTGAAGAAGAAGTTAGTAAGAGTTTTTGGTGTTTTATTCTGAAGGAATTTTTTTTTTGCTTCAATGCTGACCGGTTTCGAATTCACCTCTATCTCAATTTCCTGAGATGTTGACACTTAACTTTTAGAACTTCTGACATTCACCTGCTGCTTGGATGGAAGAGTAATAACTGTAGACGCAGTGCACCGCGGCCTTCAAGGTTCTATTGTGTTCTGGGTGATAACATTAGGAAAAAGTTTCAAAAGTGTATTACGTGTTGGAATAAAATCTTATTGAATGAGAGTTTGCAAAACAAACCACCAACTCCTGAGTGACGTACACAAATATACCTAAAACAAAATACATTTTATTTTCAACAGAACAAACAAATTAATTGTTTAAAACACTGCACACTAAATTTTCTGAAAGTTTGGCTTATTAACTTGAGTCGCTACATGAAGAATCAACTAAAATAATTTCCCCGTTTTTCAGGATAGTTAAAATACGATCTCCTAGGCTTCTTTAGGAAAAGATAATTAATACGAGGTTGCATTTAACAATTACAGGTATTTACATTTAACTAACTAATACAGGCTGAAATTCTATACTTACAAGAATTCGGTTCATTCCGCTTATTTAAAGAAATGTCAGATTTCGGAGAGTGATAGATAATTTTAAATGAATTTTGGAGCTTTTACATTATTATTATTTTGTAGTCTCTACCTGGAATGATTAAAATGGTTGTGAAATTTCAAGCGTAAAAGATGTGCCACAAAGCAGGAACTCTAAAATAGACTGCGTTTCACTTTGAAAGATTTTTTAAATAGGGCATTTTGATAATTATTTGTCTTTTCGCGATCCCCGTACCACAGCTTCTTGCTTCATATTGCTAGTGAGTCGTCTCCAGGGAGATGTCTTTCCAAACTGCCGGCTACAATTTCTCTTTCTTTTATTTTTCTACAGTACCTGTCATCAGCAAGAGCTTTGGAATGAATATAGCCTGAGGTACTCCGTTCGTAGATAATCTTTTAATTCATTATTGAAAAAAAGCGAATAATATTGGACCCAGCAAACAGCCTTGCTGCAAATCCATGTTGGTCTCATCAAACAATTCCTTGTTCGTACCAATCGTCCCTGACTCATATTATACGCATTATTCTCATGCTCAATGCTAACTCATATAATTTATAGTTCAGAGCGTAAAGGTCAGTTGAGTCTAAGATCAAGATGAGATCTATTGAAAAGCACGAATACTTTTCTTCTCTTTGATTTTCAGGTCTGTGCAAAGTAAAATTGATCCCAGGGAAAAAAACTAATCATTTAGCTCCCCTGCTGGTGTGCGCTAATATGAAAATAAACTGCACAGTTTAAGAACATGTGAGAAACGTCCTCATTGGCTTTCAAAACCAATAAGTAATGTTTATGTTTCAGTTCAAATCAAATCCAGATCTCCAATCGTTCGTACAAAATCTTAAAACTAAATTCAATGAAGAGGCCGAAAAACTAAAAGCTGCAAAATCTGATGACATCAGTAAATCACTGGAATCCAACTGGGCATCGCTAACGAAGCTAATGGAGCAGTCCTATGAAGAGTTCATGAAAAAAAGCGGGAATAATAAAGAACTCCAAAAACATTTCGAAACTTTACTTAAAAAATTGAAGGAAACTGCCCAAGAATTAGAGGTATATTATTGAATTTAAACAGTATTCATTTATTGCTTCTGGATGTAATTCATAGGGGTAGATTTAAGAACGGTAAAATTTAAGCAGTATAAATTATTAGAAAATACCTAAAAAATACAGAACATGACAATTTCATGAGTACAATATGACACAAACAAATATAACAACAGATCCACAATCTGCTTAAGAGGGTTCACTCTGGCTCTTTTAGACTCGCTATTTTTCCAATATTACCTCAGTGTAGTTTATCTTGTCCCCTGTTTACCTTTACCTGCAGATATTCTTACTCTTTTAGAAACAGTTCTCTACTCTTACTCTATAGATACCTGCATCATTGCTTCACTCTGACTTTATCGACCGAACTCTATTCCAAATTATTCTTCTGATTTATCTTTAATAAGCAAGTTATTCTGAGTAATCAAATATACATGCACATTAAATTATAAAAAGCCAACGTTAGAGTCAATTACTGTTGAAATTTGTGATTTCTTCAAGTATAAACAAAATAAAATAAAATCTTCAGTTGAATAAAAAGGAAGTTTTATTGCTTTTGGTTTTCTGTTTCAGTTTTAATGTAATCTCATTCAACCTTCTTGATATGAAAATCGTAACTTTCCATAAGCAATATGGATTATTATTATAAAGTTAATACAAAAATTCATGAATTAGGTTAAAAAAAAAAATTCAGGTCAATGTAGGAGTAAGAATTCTATGGTTACTTGAATTCGAAATGTTCACTACATTCAAAGTACCATCTCGGAGCGCAATGGTATTAGGAAAAAATTAAACCCGCTAAAAATGCATTCTGAGCATTTGTGTTAGTGGCAGTGTACTATGCATGTTGCATAAAAATGCAAAACTTAGTAAAAACACTAAGACTTCTGCTACAATAATGCATTTCCCTAACTTGTGTTCCTTGCAGGAAGGAAATGCATCAGATTTCCGAGAGTTACTCAATAATACGAAACAATTTTTGTTACAATATGCTAAAGAGCTGAAAAGAGCCCTGGATATTTCTGATAAGAAAAAAAAAGATGAATTGACTAAAATCTTTGTAGAACAGAATGAGAAACTTATACGGAGTTTAGTGGAAACGAGTAAAAAAATTGAAGAACAGGTTGGTGACACATTCATGCGTAAATGCACCCTTAAAGTTTGTATGTATGCAAACGAGAGTGCAGAATGTATTGCAAGTTTGGAGGAAATCTTTGGACTATAGTTAGAGATTCAAGAATGAAGGTAACGCGAATATTGTTACTGTTTTTGGGATCGAAAAATAATTATTGCTTAGTAAAATAATTTCTTACTAAAAATAAATTATAAGAATATTTTATTTTTCCAAGTATTTTGGGGGTTTCTCATTGACTCTTAACAGCGCTGGCATTGGGTTAATAATGTGCTAGTATTTATTGCACCTCATTTAAGGAATTAAATGCTGAACATTTTTGCTAGGATTAGAGGAATTGAAACTAGTAGATGTGAACACGTTCTATCTTCGAATCTTTTTTTAAAAAAATAGCTTCTTCAAATTCGTTTGAAGTTTACAAGTTCACTAAACTTGTATTTAAGCCATTTAAGAACACTAGCGGGGGAGAAGGTTTCGGAAGATTTGAAACGCCACGCTCTCCATTAAGTGAACCTACATTAACATCCAGGCGATCAAAAAGTAAATTTTGAAATTAATAGAAAAAGTTGTCAATAACTTTTAGAAGAGGAGTAAGAGAAAGTCGTGTGGGTGATTAACCTCGGCCAATTACTTCCAGTAAGAGGAATCATAGAAATCGAGTCTAGTTTAGGCACGATTAGGGTAAACGATTTGGTTTTCGGAAATCCTTTTTCAGAGATACTCTGAGATAATACCCTCATATTGCACGTGGTTGTTTGATCTTGGCGAAATAGATAGTCAATTCTATGTAAAGGTGTATATCTCAATGCTTGTGACTTATTATGTACTCAAGACCATTAACAGCTGAACCAGGCAAAAGCTTTGGAATTCAGCAGAAAAAAAAGTCTAATAAAATATAATAAGAAGCTGATCTAAAGAAAAAAAAGGTGGAATAAAAAGTAACTTGCGTTTCAGTTCAAATCCAATCCTAAACTACAATCATTTATAAAAAATCAGAAAACTAAATTCAATCAAGAGGCAAATAAAATGAAAAAAATTAATACAGATGATCTAATTAAATCATTGGAAAGCAGTTGGGCCTCTATAATAAAACTGATGGAACAGGCTTATGAAGACTTCAAGAAAGCAGGTGGAAATACTAAAGAACTCGAAAAATTCTTTGAACCACTTCTTAAAACACTGAAGCAGAGCGCTCAAAAATTAAAGGTATGTTGGTTAGCTTTCCATGCACAGTGATTAGTGAATGAAATACTGAAATTAACACCTCTAAACAGTAATAGATGGGAACCCAAAAATCAGTTGATTCTTTCTGAAACCTCTAAACCTTGTGACGAAATTCGTTTCCGCTTCGACGTTGGTCAGTATTTAATTAATATGAAACCCAAGTTTAACTCTTGGCAGAAAAGATCGTACTTTCTTCTGAAATGACCTCTCTATCAGCTTCCATTGCCGTATTACGCGCGTTCTTGATGTTTGCTCCTCTATTTGTCAAAGTTTTTTGACCATTATTCAGGTGGAGAATCTTAAAGTAAAGTATTTACTTACTTCGATGGCTCTACAACTCGTGGTGAGTCCTGGCCTCCCCTATGTGCGTCCGCCAACCAGCTCTGTCCTGTGCTGCCGCCCTCCACTCAGAGACTCGCAACAGGCTCCCAGCGTCCACCCTTACACCGTCTGCCCACCTCAGCCTCGGCCTAGCAGCTCTCCGAGTTCGGAACAAGATCTCATCCAGAGTTTTCCTAGACATCTCGGACTCGTCCATTCTTGCTAGGTGGCTCGCCCAGCTAAGCCTACTTAATTTAATTATTTTCATTACATCCGCCTCCGCATACAGCTCGCTAAGCTCTCTATTTTTTCGGATCCTCCAGACCTCTCCACCTTTGACTGGTCCAAATATCCTGCGGAGAATCTTTCTTTCGCAGATTAGTAGCTCCCTCTCATCCTGCTTGCTTATTGTCCAGGTCTGTGATGCATATGTTAATACAGGACGTATAAGAGTCTTATACAGCCTGGATTTGGTCTGACGAGATAGGAGTTTGCTTCTCATGTACTTAGCGAGTCCGAAATAGCACCTATTAGCTGCTGCTATTCGTTTCCGTATTTCAGCGGATGCGCCGTTAGATGAGCTAATTAAGGATCCGAGGTACGTAAACTCTTTCACCTTCTCAAACCTAGATGCGCCCACGCAGACATCCGCACCAGGGGGCTCTCCTCCATCTCCAGCAAACATGTACTTTGTCTTTGCCTCGTTTATTACAAGTCCCATGCGAGACGCAGCTCTTTGTAAATTCTGGAACGCTTCCATCAACGAATTAAGAGATCTTGCTATAATATCGATATCATCCTCATATCCTAACAGCTGTACGGATTTGGTAAATATCGCGCCTGTAGTCTGAATGCCTGAGTCTCTTATTACTTTTTCCAGGGCCAAGTTGAATAGAAGGCCCTCTGTCTTAATCCCTTGTTGACTATAAAGTCACTTGAGTCTTGGGATTGAATGCGCACCGTGCAGCTCACATCACGCATAGTCATCTGCACCAGGCGTATGAGCTTAGATGGGATGCTCAACTCCTCCATCGCCTCATAAAGTTTGGGGCGCGCGATGCTATCATAGGCACTTTTAAAATCAACAAAGAGGTGATGCGTTGGCATTTTATACTCATGTTCTTTTTCCAAGATCATCCGCAGTGTAAAGATTTGGTCGATGGAGGATCTCCCTCTCCTAAAGCCAGCCTGATATTTTCCTATCACTCGTTCGGCATAGGGGAAAGTAAAGTACGATTGCGTTTAAATTCAGGATTAAATTATATACCCATTTCTTATCTGACGGAATGATATGCTAGTTTATTTATTTCAACACAATGCGTACAACAATCCCTTTAACAAAAACTTACAGTTTAAAAAGTAAAGTGTAAGGGTTGGGTACCAGCAAGTACCCAACATTTCATAGATATCATTTGAGTAATTTTACTGTATTAACTTTTCATTAATATTTTTTAAAATTTATTAGATGTGAGTGATTCCTAATACTGCCTATTTTCATATAAAAAAGATTTGTAGCACACCATTTAACTTAGGTTGACTGTAATATCCATTAATCTAAAATAATCTAACTAATAATCACAGATTACAAAAAAAAAAAGATATAAAAAATAAAAGTAATTATGAGGCTAAAGATTTCAACAACTTAAAAAAAAAATAAACATCAATAATTCTGTTTATATATTTTTTAAATAAAAATCGTCGGTTTAAGTTCATTCATTTATTAAATTGATTGTTACTTTATGTAGTAGTCAAACGTTTATAATAATAGGTAATAATTAATCTAGCTTTATCACAAATAATATAGTTTTCTTCAACTACATTCTTAATCTAGGTGTTCTTCCCACAATGTTGTATATACATATGTAATATACAGTAGATAAAGATATGCATATTTTTAGGACAGTCAATATATTATTAAAGTATTTTACTACAAGTACTCAATAAAAGAGACTACAGTAAATTGCAATAGAGAAATCAATATTATTGTTGAATAATTTACTTTTTAACTGTGTGTTATTTGTGCTCTCGAATACTTCTGTTAGACGAATTCAAATTTAAACAGTAACCAACCCTAACTTTATCTTTTTCTATTTTAATGTGCATGTGTATATGATTACACCAAATAAAGACGAGGATTTTCATATTATATTTTTAAAAAAATTTGGAAATTTTATCTTTTATGGAAAAGAGAAAACAATTGTCAAAGTTGGGTGTTTTTCAACTTGCTTTTTCGTGGAGTTTTTGACGACCAATCCTTATACAACTCTCCTACCGGACAGTTTTAAAATAAGGAGCAGAATAAAGAAAAGTGATAGATAAGGTTGACTCTTGACATAATTGCGATAAGTGAGAATCTTGAAGCTATTCAAATACACTACTAAATAACTAAGAATATATATGTAGTGTACGAGGATTATAAAAAGTTGCAAGGAGAGAGAGGTTGCTGCACTTCAATTTGGCAATCCAAGCTGAGTCAAAATCTATAAATTTAACATCCTCCTTCGTAAAAGACTTTGTTATGTATGAGATGAATATTCTGTTAAACTATGTTTTCCAAAAGTGTAATATCTTTTATTTCTATGTTTTCAGAAGAAAGATCCGAAGAGCTGAAAAAAATGGACGTTTTTTATAAAATCAGTAGTGAGAAATTCCTTAAAAGCCTCAGAACAATAAAGAAATGGTTGTGTGGAGTTCATTGGAAAATAGGTTGGTGCAAAAATAAAGAGCAAGAATTGACATTGAATAACCTATAGTTGAACAATAAAAAAAGAAGATAGATTTATAATAAAACAATTTCAATTCTGTATAATTTATTTTTTCATATTATTGTGTTAATGGATCAGAAGTAATCCATTGTGAATTGCGATTATAATCCCATCTATTGAAACAAGATTTCAGTATAGTTATTCAAAAACATTCACTTAATATATTCTAATATTACAGAAAAAAAACGAAATTGGAGAATGTCAAGATTCACTTGGTAAAAGTTAAGATTCACCAAATACGTCGGTGGAAGACCGAATATTTGGTTTAATTTGTTGCAATAAATAAGATTGTATAACGTCAATCACATGATTAAGTTTATTATTGGTATTATTTTCTTTTCTCGTTTAGAATGTACTGTTCGTTTTAACTTCAACAGATTATTTACATGTGCTGTTACTCAAACTTTCTGCTGTTTTGACATATGCACATATATCAAATGTTTTAATACGATATATATGTAAGTATGAAAACTTGACTTCCTACTCCAAACATTTAATTCCTTACTTTCTATTTTCTTACCCTTTAAATTTCAATTTCAAAGTGCAGTTTTGTGGCCAATAATTGGATGTTGATTACCTAACTCTGCACTATTCGTGGGGGAAATTTTACTTCAAAATTGTAATATTTTTTTTCTTTTATAGTTTAGATTTTAATATTACTCTAACAAAGTTTAAGACAATCAGAGGAGGGGATTTTTTGCCTTATTTCAGCAAAAAGTACAGCCAGTAATCGTCTTCAACATTTAATGAAAATAGCAATTTTGAAAATAAATTCATCATTTAGATAAATAATGAATGACGAAAAATTACAAAAAAGAAATTTAAGTAAAATACAAGATATGTAGTATTTTTGAATAAAATTTTCTTATCCTACTTTACTAAATTTTTTCACAATTGAAATATTTCGGTTGAAAATTAAAAAGAAAGGCGAGCCGTGACATTCACAATTATTGATTTAAAAAAACTTACATTGAAGAATGCTAGAAGTGTAGTTTTAAACTCTGGTTGCCCGAGAAATTAAAAATAAATTTATCTTCAAAATGACAGCATGAATGATTAATTTTTTAGTAAAGAATGGAATAATATTAAAGTTCGAGTCAGACTGGTTATTGCTTTAAATTAATACCAGTTATTGGAAAGAATATATTATGAAAAAAAATTTTTACATTATATTAGTCAGATCCAAATATTATTTTTATTTTCCTTAAAACAAACTTATAGTTCAAAAATTTAAGTTTAAGGGTTGATCTATTCGATCTATGTCGTGAAAAAAAATACTGTTTTAAACGAGGATATGCCTTTCATTTTAAAGAAAATTTGGGAATTTTATCATTTTATAGAAAACAGGGTGAAAAAACCTGAAAGTTTAGTTTTTTTCAACAGTATGTTTTTCATAAACTTATATAGAGAATTTCAGCAAGAAAGCTGAATTTCTTGTTTAAATACTTCAATGTGCCACATTAGGAACTGGCCCATATGTTTCTTATTAGTGCCTTAGAAGAAAGACCCTACATCATAAACGTGGGAAAAAACTAGATATATTTTAATGATCCGATTTTGTCGAGAAACTTTATTTTTTTTTTAATATATGATTTAAGGCGCGTCAACATCTAAGGTTATTGGCGCCCAGAGCTTTTTTCAGTGCACTGCCGGCCTCCGGACAGTGTTCTCTCGTTACAGACAACACTGTCCATCACCGGACAGTGAGCTGTAAGAAGCTCCTAGGAAGAGAAAATCTAAGGGTCAGCTGCTGGATTCGAACCCGGGACCTCCGCGTGGGAGTCCAGTATGCTAACCTCATAGCTAATCCCTTCCCTTGAGAAACTTTATTCTATTTAATTAAAAATAAGCGTACCGTCAAATGTGACGCAGTAGTAAACTGATTTTGGATCTTTTTATTATTGCCTAATCAAAGGGAAAAAAAAGTCTTACCTACATCATTTTTATACAAAAGGAATGAATGATAAAAATTTTAAAAACTCAATCTCAGCACCCAGAATACTGAGCCGAATAACATGTAAGTTTTTCCGGATGATGTGTAATTAAATAATTTTATTATTAATGAATATATTATAATATATATTAATTAATTAATATATTCCAGCTTTTGGACCTAATTTTCTCTTGCTCTGAACTTACAAGAGGTTTTACGATTGTGCAGATATTGGATTTGTTCAACAAAAATATATGTTTTAAAGTCTCCTGATTCCTCAAGTTGGTTTTTAAAAATTGGACTGTGTGTGTGAGCTGCATTAATCGAAATTTGTAAAATCGCAGAAAGTTCAAATTATGTCAGGAGCCACTAAGGGACCTAGTAATAAAATTTCGGACTTCAGCTACACGAAATTTTCACTTCACTGAATCGATATTTCACGATTTTGAATTTTCTCGAAAACTACTAGAACGATTTTTTGTTATAACTTTGTATAATCACTGTACACATGTACCACTTTTATCTGTAATATTTTCCAAAGGATGTGTTACTTAAGGCAGATCTGCAGTAGTGATGGGTTTCGCTAATAAGCCCCTGTAATAAGTGTAATAAGCGGTCCTATATGATATTTATAGGAATATCAACCCTTATACAACCATTCTTCCAAATTTGAAAAAATCAGAAAGTACCACTTTACTTTTTTGAATAAATTGTGTGTAATTTATCATTCTGTTTTCGCTCAAAATAGTTTTGAAAAACATTTTATTACATAAATGGTGGTAAGAGAAAATGATGTGATTTATTATGTTCATGTTTATTATGTTCTATTGATCATAGTAAGTCCACTGATGCTTTATTTTTTGAAAGTCAAGTACTATAGCAAATTTATCGGTGCCACGAACGGAATTCACTTTTACTACCTTCCAAATAAAGTAGAGGAGTTCTCTTCACTTAAGGAGTACAGTGATGAACGCTCTAAATAACTCTTAATTCTCTGCACTTACCTTCCGGAGTTAATCTCGCATGACATTTATACGAGTTCCCTTCCTATAATATCTTTTCGGACATAATTCCGACTATTTACGGAGGATACTCCATTTCTTTATTTTACATGCGGCTGCCTTAGTGCCAATGTCTAAAATAATCCAGCTTTCACTATTATGTGGAATTGTTTGCTACTCACTATACAGGTACTTCTACTTCAAAACTGCTTCGAGGTCTTCGGCTACTTTCATCTCTTCCACGAACTTCTTAGTGCTTTCCGACGACCTGAAAGACTGCTTTCGCTCACGTTTATCTTCTTCCTTTTTCTCTCAAGTTCTGCTAGCCATTCTCAATATCTTGCTGAGATTTTAAGCCTTAATCAGCACGTTATCACCAGCATAGATTAACCTTTGAGCAAGAATTGTCCTTAAGTAACAATTTTCTGTCATTGTACTCGAAGTTCAACGCTTGCAGATTTTTACTATTTTGCCAATTAATAGCACAGTTAGTTACGGGTATTTCATTGTTAGAATCGCAAAAAAAAAACATCACAAGCACTCAGCACTTTATTTTCCATCTCATTTGTATTCTATGACATATTTAACCATTTTCCTCACAGAAACCCAATCCAGTGAATTTGCAACTTGGAACATTTAAATTATAAAAATGAAATTGGTTTAAAAATTGTTTAAAAAATGGGCAATGAAAGAGAACGTTCAAAAGTTCAGAAAACTTTTACATATAGAAGGTTTTTTTTAAAAGTGCTGTATGTGAGTCACTACCATTTCTTTTGCAAAATCTCTTGTACCAGGCCCAAAAAACATGAGAACTCACACATCTGGCATAAATTGAGATCAAACAGTGTACTAAGATGTGGAGCGGCGCAAAGCATCGGCCCAACCACCATTCTGCCGCGATTTTTTTATTACCCTTTTACAGTGAACCAACTCTGGCATTTAAAGTAACCATGGAGTAGGTAAATCTCATAAATCGCAGTGAACTAGTAGTTCCTACTATAAGTACTTAGTACTTCAACAGTATGGAAAAATTAAGGCAGTTTTATATTACTAAATATCAGAAAGTCAAAAATTTAAAAATGAAGATTTGCAAAAATAACCAGTCTTAGTAAAAACATAATTCATTTTTATTGCAAATTTTCTATATTCCGCATGAATTCTTAGCAGCGCCCTTGGTAGGTAAAGGAAATTTGTCTCGGCTACTGAAATTGTTGGATGGTTTAAATTTCTTGATTCCATAATACATGGGAGGAGCGCCGTTCCATCTCCAAACACCAGGCTTCCAAGACTCATATTGCCGGTAATATCGAGATTTATATCTAAAACAGAAGACAATGTGTCTAGTTCATTATTAGAAAGAAAACAAAATTTCAATTAAATTAGAACTTCCAATGTCAACATAAATGTTTGTTTTTTCATTTCTTTTCAAATGAAATTGTCTTAGGATGGATGAGTTCGCAATTCAAGCAGCCCTACTGACGTTTTGTAATTTTTATTTTTTACAAATGAAGTGTTTCTCCCTCATGGTCAACATAAAAGGTGCAAATCTGAACGACTCAACTGATTTGTTAAAACCTGCCTGATAGCTCTTTTGCCTGAAGAGAGAGCACTTTTAACATAAAAAAAAAAAAACTTTTGGCAAATGAGTTATTGTATATCCCAAAATGCATTACGCTTGCAACATTCGTTAACATTAAGATAAAACAGAATCTAGAATCTAGAAATCCGCTTTGTTTATGTAATCTAAAGAATTTAATAAATATTACTTCACCTGTCACCTAACGGATAATGCACCACGGAGTATGCACCGTCCACAATTGTAACGTGCGTGTCCACAGTGTTTGGTGACAGTATGCAAGTCTTCAGGCAATTACTCAAAGTCTAAAAAAAAGTTTGGATAATCAGTAATGTTAATTTAAGATTAAAATGAGTTTTGATGATTATGGTTGATATTTACATTAAAAATTTTAAAATTAAATATACTGCATACTTTTTCTATTTGGTCACGGAAAATATTTCCTAATACAGGCGTAGCCAACATACGGGTCGTTTAATAAATATACGTACTTTACTGTAAATTTCTTTTATCAACCATTAAATAAAATCCATGGCCTAAGACCGGGAATCGAACCGAGTTACCACAATACATATTAGCTTCGCAGGTCTCGCCTCTAACTCTCAGCTACCTTGGCGCCTATACTTTCCCAATGATTAACATACTTATTCCTTATAACATCCTTATTACACATAATTCATCAGCACGTTTCTCTTCTCAATTTTCCTTATTAGTTCTTTTTGATCAGTTTGCTATTCGAATAGCACATTTCGTCAATTATTTTGGTAAAAGATCTATTTTATATATCTCGTTCATTTCAACAACTAAGAATCTTAATTCTTGCTGGTTAATGATGTTTCATCCGTCCAAATTTCGTCCTAGGAGACCACGGACTTTCATTTTCTTTCCATTCAAAAATCTGCCTGGGTATGTTGACCCTGCAAAAAACTGATCCAGTAATAGCTCCGTGCCAACATACACAAACCCTAGCGAAAAACAAGTCCAAGGTGGGTAGTGTCATTAATAATATAACAAAAGTATTGAACGGAAAATACAGTCAACTGAAACGACTTCTTGGACCGAACTCCACAGAAAAAATATTTTTAAAAAAATTTAAATATTGTACACGATGAAATTAAATAAATAAATGATAAAACAGCAAAATGATAATGTTAAACATTTGCTATTAAAATAGATGAAATAATAAAACTTAAAGAACACTATTTAATTTCGCCGGATTTTTATAATAATTATTTAGTCGTAATGTTCTACTTATAGAAATATTAAAATTACATGTCATTTCCCCTTTAGGTAATAAATTACTTCAATTTCCAGAATATCCTTGAGCTCCAGCAATAATAATTTTTTATTTGGATTTTCCTTATCTTGTATTTCATACAAAGTTTTAGAAAAATTGGATGAATTTGATTAACCACGATTTCAGCACCCTGAAAGCTGCTAAAGCTGAGTAGAATGTTGGTTGCTTTATGTTTTCATTGTATATACTTGTATTTTGAATTGTAAGATTCGCATGTTAAACCAATATTTAATAAAATTGATCAATATTATTATCATTATTATTAGTGTCATTATTATTATTATTATTATTATTATTTTTTTAGCGCATCAACAGCTGAGGTTATTAGCGCTCGGAGCTTTTTTCAGTGCACTGCCGGCCTCCGGACAGTGTTCTCTCGTTACAGACAACACTGTCCATCACCGGACAGTGAGCTGTAAGAAGCTCCTAGGAAGAGAAAATCTAAGGGTCAGCAGCTGGATTCGAACCCGGGACCTCCGTGTGGGAGTCCAGTATGCTAACCTCATAGCTAATCCCTTCCCTTATTATTATTATTATTATTATTGTTAGCAACAATAATTACCTCTAATGTGGTGACTCCAAAAGGGTTTCCAAAAATGAATAATGCCTGTAGAGGGTAAGGTTTCCTTATGGAATTCATCAGATCAATCATGCCTTCATCACCTATATGATTTCGTGCTAAGTTCAAAACAGTTATCTTGCTGTATGGTAGTCTCAGAGAAAGAGCCCTAAGAAGTTATTTTAAAACAATTAGCCACCAACGAAAATGAAATACATGTGTGTATATTATTCACCAAAAACTCGATTAGAGAACCTTGTGCCAGCATTTCTGACTTTATTGCAAGCCAAACTAAGTGAAATAAGTGATTCAACTTTATCTAAAGATTTGGCTATTATCTCTGCTCCAAAATCACATACATCATTACAAGTAAGGTCCAACACTTTCAACTTTGGATGTGCAACAAGTCCCCACATTAACGTTTCTATGTCATTATCATTTAGTCCATTCTTCTGTAAATGCAATTCAGACAAACTAGTATTGTGCTGAAAAACAAAGCTTTAATGTACAATTCAACTCGTTCTGTGTTCCTATTATTTTAATTCAATACTTATTTCTTAGTTCTTCATAGAAAAAATTTACTCTATTCATATAACTAATCAAAGCGAAATTATTTTTATACTATTTCTTCAGATCTTATGTCGCTCCTGCGTGATTGCCTAAGATATTAACTGTTTACGCAGCCAACATTACGCAATGTACAAAGGATCAGTAGGAAAGTGCGGTTCCTTAGGTTTAGCGAGCCCTTGCGCAATCTCAGACACCAATTCACACTGACACTGACTGGTTAAAGGTAAATAAAATAAAAAATATATCACTAGTTATATCACTTCTCTAATAACAAATCTTCCAATCATTTAAATTTTCAACGAACAGAAATTTTAAAGGTGCTTAGTGCTAATATGGCAGAAACAAGTATAAACTTAAATAATCTTTTAGTGATAAGTTAGGCTTTAAGCAAAGTTACAGCAACTGAGAGCTGCATTTTCTTCGAAAAATTTCACGTAAACTTTGATAAAATCTGTTTATTATTGTGTAGTAACTTTTTTTCCAACAAGAACAAAACTTTTAATAAATAGAAATATTTCTTTTTATGCAAATTAAATCATTTTCAATCAGTAAAAAACTTTTTCTTCGACATGATAATACGAGTACCATATATTGTACCACGAATTTAATACTTATAGTGATAATAAATTAATGAAATAATGAAATTATAATATATAATATATTATATTAAAATAATATTCAAACCTTAACCTTTTTTATCCACTTTTATCATTTCGTTACACATCATAATAAATTCCATTTATTTATACATTTATTATCTATTAAAGACAATTTTAAAATATTCTCTCACATTCAATCGATTTCTTTTACTTTATATCATAAAATTATATTACTTAACTATTAAATATTTTCTTAAACAATTAGCTACCTTGTTGGAAACGTTAAAAACAATATTTTTTCTTTATTGCACTTATTTTCACTTCTAAAAAAATTATTCAAATCACTAATTACCAATCACTACCTATAATCAATTTGGTTAAACATCTCTATTTTAAATAAGCCCCACTTTAAATGAGTGTAGGATATGACTTGCGAGATGTCTATCTAGGGCTAGATCGCTCCACTGCAAATAACACAGACTTCAAGCCACTCTTTTATAAGGCAGATTACTGGCTACGAATTTTTAGTACCTGCACTGCAACACCAGCGATTTTATTTTAATTTTTGAGAACAGTAATGCTTAGTTAATTTTGTATTCCAATGCTTCCCCAGATTTCTGAGAATATAAGCACTTCAATCACCTCTTTGAATATCTTTAGAATACATTTTTTAGAAACGTAACCAAGGTTGTTGACCTCCTTGTAGACTATTACATTTTTTTTTTAATCAATCTCGAGCTTTCCGATTACTTGACATTAACCAAGAGAAGAACTTCCATCTATCTATGTTAAGATCGCTTAAGCTTACGAGCTTTCTTAATGAACGAGTAACTCTGTGCACGAGTTCGTCTCAATTGCTTTGTTTGTACTAATAATAGTTCACAATTAAGATAACTCTCTTGAGGATGAAGCGATGAAAACAGATCTTTTAGTATTTACCGTCAAATTTGAATTTACTTCTTTCAAAATAACACCAACCTATTAGGTTTTGTTAAGGCTTTCTGATTTCTTTTTTCTCACTTAGTAACAAGATACAAATTTTTTCTTTTTCTTTTCAATTATAATTAGTTTCTTTTATTATTTTTTATATTATGTTGTATTTTAAATAATTTGTGAATATTTCGAAAATATGCAATGAATCAACTCACTTGTTTGGGGGACAACCCCAAAAACAATAAAAGAATTATTTTCGTAATATCTTTCGAGTTATTTCGCTCACCACATAAACACCCATATTCAATCACTACACATATTTCTAAGAGAAGATGCAAAATAAATGCAAGAGAATAATTCATATGGTACATATAGTATTTTAAGGTATTCAATGGACAGAAATTATAGATTCCCATAGAAATTTTAATTTCGAATATGTGACTTGATAAATCGTAAAACAGGACAGAATAAGGTATCTTTGTTTTAAACAGCAGGAAGCTCTTTAAAAGAAGCGTTAAACGCGTTACAGTAATTTAATTCTTACCTTCAAAACATCAGAGAAAAAAAGGGCTACTTTATAAGTTCGAAGATTGTACCCTCTTTGTCCTATAATGCGAGAAATGTCCAGTACTTTGATTGATGTACAAGTTTGCGCAAATTCTGCCACCCAGGCAATGGAACGTACATTTTGTGAGGTCTCAGCTAAATCTAGAAGCTCCAATTGATTATATTTGAGAAGGCACGCTGCGTTAATACGTCCCTGAAACATTGAAGAGAATTGCCTAATTCACTGTACATTTCTGTACTGATGATTGGTAAGTAATCTTATTTTCATTAGAGCCGCTACTTTTTCTATTAGAATTACGCATTGAATCCTACCTTAAACGATAATACAAAACAAACTAATAAATGTTAAAATAAACTATATTTTTAGTACATTACCAAACACAAGAAAATACTAGTAAAGGTCCAAGCTTTGACAAACTCCAAATTTTTTTCCTGAGATAGACGCCTTCATTTTGTGATCAAGATGTTTCGTCCACCTTTAGAATCTCTAAATAAAAATGCGTATCCTGAAGTTGCATTTTGCGGGGTCAATCGTACAAGAGTTGACCTAAACTTATTACAAAGATCCAATTTTAGGCATAAAAACGCCATATGGATCTCTTGCGGTGAACTCAAAATGACGCTGTTCTCTCCTTGGAACCTCCTCAATATTATTATTATTATTCAGCTACACATAAAAACATGATTCTACTCAATTTGCATTAACAGAACCCATTACTATCTTTAGAACTTGGCGGCTTAGATAGGCGAAAGCACAAAAAAAAAAGAAAATGATTTCAATGAAGACAAATTTGGATTTCCAGTGCAATCTTATGCCTGAAAATTCATCAGTTAAATTGAATAAGTAGATAGTATTAATTTCCTGTCCTCATTTGCGAAAAAATATTTAGGAATAAATTCTTCCACAATAATAAATCGTAAATGCATCCATTACTAGTGTCCACTGATATAAAAAGAAATGAATTTGTACATAATGAGAGAAAATTTCTTTTTCTACTCAGTGTACTTTTCAGTCTTATTGTATCTGTTGACAGTATTCAAGAATTGATAATGTTTTAAATGTATGGTAAACGTCTCACTAACCTCTTAAAAATAAGGTGAAGAATCTGTGCTATCAGGACATACACAAAAAATTATTTGGAACAGAGAGGTGAACTTATTAAAAACAGAGCTTTATGAGCTTCTAGGCAAGAAATAATGCCTAAATAATGCTAAAACTACGTTTTCACTTTTCACTCGTGAAAAGTTAAAATTTCCTATTTTATTTCTTTTTTGTTCTACATAGAAATGTGTTCATGGATTAAAATTGTCAACTTTAAATTCTCTCAGGAAATTCGTGATTCGAAAAGTAAAGTAAAATAAAGCCTATTTCTTCAGGTGGGATTTTCGTTCAACCACCAATTTATGTGTCGTGGACAAAGGCGACTAGCAAATGTACATTACTTTACTGTAAATTCTTTTTATTAACCATCAAATAAAATCCAAGGCCTAGACCAGGAATCGAACCCTTATCATAATACTTATTAGTTTTGCGAGCCTCGCCTCTAACCGCTCGGCTACCGTGGCCTTCCTAATTACGTATGTTTACAGCACAATTTTTAGAAACCACTGTTAGCCCTCAAATGATTTTAAAAAGGACTTTTCCTGTGAAAACTCAAGATATAAAGAACTGCACGAACGCAGCAATGCCTTCTGAATCGAGGGTTAAAAGAAAATGAAAAAGGTGAGTTGATAATTACCGGTTTATTGAGTGGGTTTCCGTTCAGTCTAAGCTGCCTTAAGTTTGACACTAATCCCAGTTGTTTTCGAGTTAATTTTGATATAGATTCTATTTCATTGTTCATCACGTTTAATCCAATTATATTGTGATTGAACTGTGGATAAAAATGATTAAATGCATTAAACTTAAATAATGTTTGAATTATTAAAAATATCTATGACTTGAAATGAAATGAATGGTTAAGTATTTTTATGATTAATGGGCCTAAAATCTTAAAATAAAAAAAAAGGCTGCTGGCCATTTATAAATTTTGATAACTGTGAAGTTTCTATGAATGAGAATCTATAAAGAAGTTTCAGAACTATTCAACGATCACGTTTCTAGAAATTATAAATTAAGTTCGAAGATAAATTGGGGTTTATTAAAACTGTCCGGTAGGACAGTTGTATAAGAGTTGATCGTCAAAAACTGCCCGAAAAAGTACCTAAATGCTTTAGCATTAGTCGTTCTTAGGGAGAATCCTAAAAGATTTCTGATTCAAATCAGGTTTCAAGACCCATCAGAAAATAAAAGTTTATATCTACTTATTTGTTCACTAGATAAGAGTAACCATTATTAAAACCTCAGCAAAAATAAAGTTTTGTACTGAAGCAAATACCACATACTAACTTCCTCATTTTGCTAGACAACCCAGCAAGCTTGTTAGCCTTAATGTCAGCCCGAAAGTTTATGGATAATCATTTAGGAAGTTTATATGACGATTTGGATTCTCGGGTGGACTTAAATAATGATCTTCAAGATAATTGCGAGGGTAACAGAAAAAAAAGTCCTGCATCCCATTTGATACCTTAAGGAAAACAGCAGTTAAGGAAAACATATTGGGAAAACGCCAGAATTTCTGTATGCCTTATTCAATTCAAAATCATCATTGAATACGATAGTGCAACAGAAAACATAAGCAAGTACGTAAGTACTTTAATTGTAACAGTAAATCTCTCATTTAATGATAAGTAATATTAAACACAATTTAAGGGAAGGAATCAGCTCACAGTTTGCGTTCTAGAATTCCCCACGGAGATCCCGGTTCAAATCCAGCTGTGACCCTTAAATATTCTCTTATCAGGAGCTTCTTTCAGCTCACTATCCTGTGATGGAAAGTGTTAACTGTAAACGAGAGAACATGTCCGGAGGCCAGCAGGGCACTGGAAAAGGCTTCAAGCGCCAATGATCTCAGATGATGACGCGCCTTAAACTTGAAAAAATAATTAAATAAGTAATAAAAATAATTAAAATTATAACCCTTACTTTCTTTTTACACCTCGCATTGTGAAAGAAAATTAGTTGGGTTCATTGCCGTAGATATAAAGTTATGTTAAAATATTTTATTTTTATTTCTTCATTAATTTTCTAAAACAAGCTAATACTAAGCTATGTAGAATATAACTAGGATACTACCGCAACATAATAGGCGATCAGTGCCAGTCCAATGCTAGTAATGCGGTTATAGCATAAGTCGACATACCTTATTTGATCATTGTAAATGCAAAATTCAAAGATGACAACTATATCATCATCAACAATTCTTCTGCTGTAAAAATAAAATATATTATTTGAATATTAATAGAATTTGATTTGTACATTTCATTTTGTTAAGTGTTTTGTTTTGAAAATTCTGGTCTAGATAAAAAGCTATTTTTAAGGTCGACATAGAGCTAAAATGTTTATCCAATAGATACAATCTTTTAGTTTTATTGTATTACATTCATTGAAACACTAGCACATAAGTAGCGTTTTGTTTAAATCGGTCTGCTCAGAGTTCTTCATAACTCCCTTTATAATAACTTCATTTTAGCTGGATAAAAGAAATTTTATTATATTTTTTGTTTGAAAACATTCTAGATTCACAAACTTCTGTAGAGAATTAAGAGACAACAACATCTTTTCAATAAGTAATAATCAAATAATTTATGGTGCGAATCACAATAATTCACAATAATTTTGGGGTCCCTAGTTTGAGACCCGAGCTAAATTTATATGGATTGCAATTTGATAGAAGTCACTATTTTGGACAATCTTTGTCAAAAGGGCACAAAAATGCCCAACTGTAAGTACCTCTTTACTAGATAACTTGTTCACTTATTCCAAAATGGCTTTTCTGTAAACTAAATATCTGTTTTTTTTTCCTTTTGAGATTTTGAATCATTAATTCTTAAATTAAATAGAAATTTATCACATTTATTTAAGTAAATTTGTTTATAAATCTGCCTTAAGAAGTTTTGATGTATCTATTAGGTAATTAATCAAAACTTTACTAAAATTTTAGTTGCAAACGTGAAGCAATTTTTGAAAAATTACCAAGAGAATAAAATTTTTGCTGTATCGGTAAGACTAATGGTCTTGATGTTTAAAAAGCAAATAACTGAAAAAATGTTTACCCTATGTGATTCTCCACTTCTCTCCCATGTAATACTAAATCCCAGTAATTTTCCTTATATTTGCGACACATTGATAAAAGAAAATACTGGGACAACCTGTAAAGAAAGTAAGTTTTAATATTAATACTGATTCAACATATAATGTTATAAATAACTTAAATAAATCCCTTGATAAGTCCTTTAAGAAATCACAAGAGGAAGAGTGTTTGGCAATGGCCAGAAAAAGTCATCACTATGGGGGGGGGGGAGCTAAATGAGAAAAATTGAGTAGAAAAAACGAAAAAGTTTTTTTAATTTTTAATTTTAGTTACTTTAGCATTTTTTAAATATTTTTTTTGCTTGGTTACTTCATTACATATCTCTAACATTTATAAATTCTGTTACGATTCCCAGAGGTTTATAATAAAGAGTACCTGAAACATAGTGTACCAAAAAAGGGTACTTTGATTTCTCCAAAGCTTTTCATACAGTTAAAATCGCCACTCATCTTCATAAAATTGAGGCTAAGCTCCCTTCTAAGTGTTCCCCCCCCTTTCTTAATTAAAATATCTCAATTTGTTAGAATTATTATTTTTTTTTCTTAAATCAGTTTTGCAACTTCTTGTTCCACTAGGGAATCCTTCTAAAGTGATAAGAACACAAATGTCCGGAGTTTTAAGAAAATTTGCGAGTAATAAATTTTAAAATAGTTGTAAAAGAAAGACATGTGAGTGTGTGTTTTACAACAGATATTTTTTCATAAACTAACGAATTTCCAAGTAGTCGGCAATGAACTCTTCCAGCGTATCAACTGCAATATTCTAGTTTCGCTTCTGTTTCAAAAAATTTCAAAGCCTTGCCATAAATTAAAATTTGATTTTTTCATTTATTTTTATTATGTGCTTACAATTCTTAATTTCCAATTCCATTTAAGAGACTTATTTAATAACTTATTTTATTCCACTTATTTTTTTTAAATTTTTTAAAGTTTCTCAACTTCGAAAACGATTACTTAAAATTAGTTAAATTCGTTTATTTTACTTTTACATCATGTTCAACTTTTGTATTATTATGATTTTTTTTGTATTTTCTTTTATAGTTAACAATTCTGTTTTAGATTGTTTTTGAATTTCAATTTATTAAAAGTTTATTTTGTTTTACCATATCCTTTATATTTTATCAAGCTTTAGTCTGTTTGTAAATATAAATAATTAAGTTTTGATAGGGTCTTAGATAGTTAGTTTAATACTGTTAGATTGAATGGAAGTATTTCATCATATTTAGAGATCATAAATTTATTTTTACTTTATCAGTAGTACAGATTTGCTTTAATTTTCCGAATCAGAAGTGATTATATTAAGATAGAATGAAGATGTTGATTGCCTTCTAAGGGCAATTATTTTAAAAATCAATGGTCGTATGTTCTGAAATGTTAGTTAATAAATCATCTAAATATGAAGAAAACTTACTAAATCTCTTATCTGTAGATATGATTACACATAACATACTTTTCGAAGCGTAACAGTGAGTTTTAATGAATACGCTTTCATCATTGAAATAAAAACTAATATAATAATAAATTCTGTTAAAATTTGCAAATATAATTAGGCCATATGTACTTATCAAAAAGTTCACTAGAGCTTTCACTGCCGAATTTTAATGACGGTTTAGCAGCCCCTTTTTTACTTAGCTCTCCTGCAGATTCTGATTTTGGATAAAAAAACTTTTCGAAAACTTCTATAGTGTCACGTCTGGGCATCCATGCCTTCACAATCTAAAAAAAAAAACATCTTTAGTTACACAAAAAATTAATTATTACACCTTTAAAGTTTCCTAATTATATCATAGGGTTAAGCTAGCTGAATGGGCGATTATGTCCAGTTTACAATTAGATACTGAATCAATCATTATTGTGAAATTAACGCATTTTAATTAATTTCACAATTGAATAAAATGAATCTCAAAAAGATTTACTAAGCTAAAACCACTCTGAAGCAATAACTGCTCTTCTCCTAGATGCAGTGATCCTGAAGTACAACTTGCCTGAGGAAAAAAAAAAGCGCTTACATAGTAAGATTATAATTTTTCTTAGAGATGACAGGATTGGTGATTTGAAAAACCAAATTAAGAAGAATTCAATCATTAAAACTATAAAATTTACGAAAAAATCTCCAGAATTTCGAAAGATGGTGGTAGTCTTGAGATCTTTATTTATTCAGTCATGATTTATTTGAGAAACTAAACACATTAGTAAGTGGTTCCGAGTTGTCTTAACTTCGGACAAAGCACCTTTGGAAAAAGTAGCCAATGCATTATAGATAACAGTTTTTGGTGAATGATTCATTAATCCAAAAGAAAGATTATTGCCAATTTCACTCATAATTTTTTGTATATGTTTGAATGTCAAACTATACTTCCTTTTTATGAAAAAAAAAGAAGGTTAGATTTTGGGTAGATGGGAATGCCGTAGATGGCAGTGGAGGAGGAAGACCGTAGACCGCCGAGTGGAAGGCTGTTAACAAATATAAGCCCTAGCCCTAGTCGAAAGATTGAAATGTTAACAAATAAAAAAATTATGACTGAAATAATCAAGGAAGATTTTTTTTTTTTTTTTCAGTGTTATGGGACTAATGTTGCGCATAAGTTGGAACTTAGGAAAGAAATTGCTGTAGCTAAGTGATACATTGCAGAAGCCAGCCTAATCTATTTGCCTTACACACGTGAAGTTTAAAGGTTTCATGCTTTATCGTTTTTACTGTAGAATTTTTTAATGACTTCTAGTAAAATGTGCAAATATAATTAGGACTTATGTACTTATCAAAAAGTTCATTAGAGCTTTCGCTGTCGATTTTTAATGGCGGTTTAGCAATCTTTTTCTCTTAACTCCTTCTTTCCTTTCTTTTTTTCCTTTTTTTTTTTTTTTTATAACAATCTGTCATTCCTGGCTATTCTTCAGCTTCAAATTTGATTTTTCAAATTCGAAGGTTTTTGAAGAATCTTAACGATCGGTCAGAGGTCTTCGAATTGTAAAAATTAATATCTAACAAGTGCGAAGAGAAGAGCAAGGTGAATACATACGGTTAGCATTATGAACAAATTTCTCTTAAGAAGTTGATTATACTCGTACAGTGGTAAATTTTGCAATTCTGGTTTCAGATTAACAAGTATCTTCAAAGTCAAGCAGGTTCATTAGATCTTTATGCAGATTTGGACTATTTTTGTCACGCTGACTAAGAATTTAAAATCCTTTTGTAGACCCATAAAGATTAAAACATTGAACATCTGCAATGTTTTAGTTTAGATGAACATGCGAAAATGGTTATTCTTTTCTACTATTAAGTACTGTCCTTGTAGACTCTTAGCTATCTTGAATTAAACTCCTTCCACTCGGCGGTTTACGGTCTTCCTCCTCCACTGCCATCTACGGCATTCCCATCTACCCAAAATCTAACCTTTTTTTTTCATAAAAACAAAGTATGGACTCCCATCCGTAGGCTGAGCCGTTATTCAATGAAAGGAAAAATATGTAAAAACTTAATTTACATTAACTAATCATGTTCTAAGTAAAATAAAGTAAATTAATATTTATTATTTCAGGTGGGTTTACTCCAACTAACGATCGGTAGTCGACGGAGGCTTACAGCTAACATACTTTCTGTAAATTTTTGCTATTTATCCATTAAATAAATCCAAGGTCAAGTTCAGGAATCAAACCCACTACCACAGTAAACTCAGCTTTACGTTCCATGCAAACAACAGCTCGCTCAACGATGCGCCTAATCCTTCCCATTACGTCCTATTAACCTCTGCAGTGTTAATAGTACTCTTGTGTAGAGTAGGTGAACAATCGGACACCCTACAACCATCTAAGGCGCGGAACCATCTCTACATGAGAACAATATATAGCTATGAAGAATAAGTATTCGGTCAAATTTGATTATTACGTTTTTCAAGAAGCTAACTCTCAAAATAGCATTTTGCTTCTTCACAGATTCCTCTGCACCGTCTTCTGGTTCAGAATCATATACTGATGATTCCAGTTCGAATGGATCTGCGTAACCCATCCGATCTGTCTGCTCATCGAATTTTACTGCTTTCAGATTAAGGAATACTTCTCTGAAAAACGTATAATTTTTTAAAAAGTTAATAGTTAACTACCAAAAAAAGAACATAAAAGAATTTCAATTGTCAAGGTATGAAGGTGATTTGAAACGAAGGTGCTAAACAATACCGTCAAGAACTAATTTCGGTGATTATAGTTTAATAATTGGAAAGAGACGATAAACTACATTCCATCGTCTCTGTATCTGTATTAAGAATCGCCAGTGGGCACTCTTAAAAATGACCAATAAAAAACATATCCGCCGGTGTAAGGCCACGGGACAAAACCGTTGTCAGTTATATTTCAAATAAAATTACCATGAATTGTATGAATACTGAATTTATTTTCAAAAATAATTTTATTCACTAGGAAATGTAAGACTTCAAGTGGCCAGTAATAATATTAACATTTTTCAATTATTTCTCGTTTTTTTTCTCAGTAATATCTGGTGATAAATGATAATACCAAGAAAATTAAGGGTTAAATATTTTAAATCGGCAGAAAAAAAAAATTGAAGGAAAATTCCGGCAATTAGCTTAATTAATTAGTTAGTTAGTTTTCGAAAGGCTATGTAGATGGAAAATTTATAAAAAGAATTTTATTTTATTGGCTACATTGATAAGAACTTTTCTGTTTTGTTTTTCGTTATTTTAATCTTAATTTGAGTTTCCTTAGCGGTTATTTATCTGTTTGGATTTTATTTTTCAATGAGAAGATATTATAAGTGCAGCTAGGAAACCCAATATTACCGCCTCTTCGTTATTTAGACATTTTTTTTTATGTACGTATATTTGGGTGTTATTTTGTTACAAGGTGAATAACATATTTGAGAGGATTCCTTCGGTACCCTCCAAAAACGAAGTGGCGTCTAATTAAGGCCTCGCCCCAGCAGCCGCTACTATTGTATCGAATTTTCTACTTGGTTTAAACTTTCCCGTGATAAACAGCAAACATCAAGGAAATATAATAAGGAATATAAGTTATTCATTTTTGCACATAAACTAAAACACTCTACTCTTTTAAGTAGAATCAAGTATTACCTAAGCAATAACGGTTCCTTAATTATTTTCGGGAGATTAATAAGACTTTTAGTGGTGTCTGATTCAATGTCACTGTCAGTATCAGACATCTTGTGGTATGATCTTCCTTTTAGTTTTTCTTCCATGATTTCTATGTCTTCATTCAAATCAATCTCGATTCTAAATTTATGATCATCAGATTCTGGCTCTTCATGAAAGACAGTTTCCTTAATTTCTACTAAAATATCATCAATTAAGCTTTTAATTTCAGTTTTTTGGGAGGTTAATACTTCTTCAGGCACGATTTCTTCTGCGATGTTTTCTTCTGCGATGTTTTCTTCTCCACCATAATTTACGAAAGGTTCTGCATTTAAAAGTATACTAGGTAGTTCGCCTTCGACAATTAATAATATTTAATTATATACATATATATGTTACAAATATTAATTTAAAATTGATTGCTTGTTAGTTAATTCCCCAAAATAAGAAGAAGAAATATGATAGAAAATAAAAAATATAGCTAGATCTTAGTGTCTGAGTTGAAATCTCAGTTATTAAGAGCAATGTTTCATCCATGTTACAATAGGCGTTAACTACCAAAAAGTTGTAGTGGCAGTACGGATATCTTACTACCCTACTCATATTTTAATAAAATTTAAGGAAAGGGTATTGTATTTAAGAAAAAGGTATTAAGGCAGTATTGCTTAATAATGAACTCCTTTTGATGTTTGTGAGGAAGCCTAATTTACCTAGTTTTTTTAGATAGCCGAAAGTAAATAAACATTTAAAAACAGCCACTTTTTTGGATAAAGTTGGCATTAATAACGGAAATAATGGATTAACGATGATTTTGCTCAAAAACAAGAAAGATCAAAGATCAAGATTTTATTGTTGAAAGCTCCCCAATAACTTCACCGTTTTCAATTACCTGTTTCCTTTCAACTACTCAACACTGAAGAGAACTAATGCGATATTTTAAATTATGAATGAAACATTACTAGAAAATTAAGCAATATTACTTTTTCGGACGGCGTAATTAATCTTAATTCAACGTTCTCAATTTACACAGATTAAGTGCTTATCTAAAACTGATTATTAGTAATATAACAGGATGGTTAAGAAATATAAATTATTAAGTGAATTAAATATCAAAACACTTGCCTCTGGATTTAAGCTGTATCATCAAACTGTAGTTATTTAATTATTCAAATTTAAGGTACAAAAGAGTTTAAAAAATATTTTTTTCACCACAAGTCATTGATAATTATCAATCCATCCATAAATAAAACTAAGTGAAAGAACTAAACTGTGGATTCGTCCAATGCATCTTGACGAAAAATAGTTAATTTTTCATCTCGAAAAAATTAATTGAACTATCTCAACGCGGTGGAAATAATTAAAACTTAATTATTTCATCCTCTTTCTCTGTTATGCATACGCTTATGCCTAGTTTTCTGCAGTTTTTTAAATAAAGATCCGTGGTGGTATTAGAACTAATGACTAGGTAATGATATTAATGAAGACTTACTGATCTTAAAAACATCTTTTTCATATTCTAAGGAATGCAAAACTGTTGTTTCTATTGAGAAAATGGAAATTTTGCCCAATTAAGTAAAAATATTAAGCTATAACAAATTCCCAGAATTGCTTCTCTTTCGATGATTGACTTTTAGTGTGGTTTAAACAAAGCAAATAAACAAAATTAAAAAATGAAAATCGAAATAGCTTCAAAACAAAAAAAAACTTTCATCACATAAATGTTTGTGTTATGGCAAGTGTTTTGATTTTGAATGGGGGCGAATGTTTGGTTGTGATAAATTAAGTGGGTGTAAACGAGGGATGCCAGAATTACAGAACCTTACTAAATATGGAAGAATATATACCCACCCCAACTTTCTCCTGCGTAGGAATCCGATTCTTGAAGAGCATCAGTGGAGTTAACCTGACTCATTTTCTTACCAAAATATGCACTTGTCTGAATTTCTTCATCTGACTCCTCTCCTGAAAACTATACGTTATTTAATTATTCAAATTTAGGGTACAAAAGAGTTAAACAAAATACTTCTTTCACCCAAGTCATTGATAATTATCATACCGTTAAAGCCTCCATATCATTAAAATTATTTCTTATAAGGCATATTTAGATACAGTAAAAGTATGCGTCTTAAAAGTCATTGGTTTTAGAGGAAATCGGAAAAAAATGGTCTGAAATTTGAAAACAAATACCCTTCAATCGATATTCATTACAAGAGTTCCTTCCAAGAAGTCTTACCATAAAATAAGATACAACATGAAATAATATCTTATATTTACAAAGATGTCATTATTAGACTCATATACATCTCTATAAATGTTATGCCCCCTGAAAGTAGTAATTTCAATTGTTGGCTTGTTTGATATTATTGTAATTTTACGCCACTACTAAAGCAAGGGTATGTTGCTGAAGCTAATAAGTGTGCGAAATTGAAAGAGAAGCTGTACATCCGGTGAATGTTACCAAAATTTAATACTGGCGATAAGATGTTAGTAAGAAATACATTCTTAACAGCCAGCGTTTGTCGTTCCAAGAGGCCCTATAGAGCTGTACATCAAATACCTATATCAAATCAAATTACAAGTCCAACTCCCTGACTATCGTTTCGACCTATAACTTATTTTTAATTACTTAAGGCACATTAATAGTTTCTTTTTAAACAGTCAATTTTTGGTTTGGTTTTTTTACTTTCCCTTCGCAACTAAGGAGTTGCATCATCAAATAATTCTCCAAATTTGGTGGAAATAACTCTAGAATTCTCGCATGATATCCGCATGTCCATATGGACGTAGCAATAACATTTGTAGAAAGTGAGAAGGCAAGCCTTTCTACACAATAACATAAACTCCTAGAAGTTGCCAGAATTAAGAAAGAATGGACTGCTAAGTAACTGAGAACAAAATTAGATAAAAGTGAAACTAGAAAAAAATAATTTAAAAATGATGTAAATTTTGCACCTAAAGTGCATTAGGAAATTAGTATGATCGTTATTACGCCCGTCAATTGCAAAAAATTAAAGTAAATAAAACAATTGGCTGTTAGATGAGTAAACAAAAATCTGGCTACTTTGGAAAGATGATTTATCTATCACCAAAAGATAGAAGTTGAAGTTAGTAAGAAGAAACTTCTTAATTTGTTAACTAAATATATAAGTTCTTTGTTTCCGGCGTTGTCTAAAGCTGGGTTATATGCTTAAAACTTTGTCTAAATCTCGGTAATATGGACAAAGTGCTATCACGATGGGTGTGAACTCATTTTAAAAATTAAGGATATAATTCTGTTTTCTTTCTTATATTTATTAATTGTCAGTAATAAATCTCCTATTTATAATATATTAATCTTCTTATTTTACATAGTTAATCACTTTTGTATAATCTTCTGTCGATTCAATTCCTTTTTCTTCGCCTGTCATTTCATCTTCCATGGCTGATCTTCAGTAATTCTAATCACTTTTTTTTTAATGAAGTGTGCCAGAATGAAATATTCACTTCATTACAACGTCTAACAACAATCTTTTTAATATAAAACTCCTTAAACAAAGAACATTTTTTGTATAAACATATGATGTTATTCATATCATATTATTCATAATTCATATAGGCAACCATTTCAATTTCTCACAGGTTTGTTAAATACATTATCTAATATTTTCATAACAATGTTTAAAGAAAAATCTACATCACTAAATAAATTAAAAAAAAACTAAAAACAAATGAAGTAAAGAAAAACCGTTTTAAAGAACTTCATTACAGACTAGAAATCAGAAAGTGAAGGAAAGAGAGATGTGATTAAAACTCAATGGAGTACTGAAGGAGACGAAGATTAAGAAAAGATGGGATTTAAAGGAATCAAGCTTACAAGCAGTTGTCTCTTAAGGAAAAATCATTACAATATCAAATTACTTATTGATATACTCAGATAGGTAAGTATTTAACGGGTTTTTGGGAAAGTAAATGCTGGAAAAGATTCAACATCTTGAGCGTAAGAATGATTGCTAGGTGATTTGTGTATATTCAAATTATAAATAAATTTCACCCTATAAATAACTTGACTATCCACTCCTTCTCTAACAAACATTTAAGATCAACCTAAGATTTAAAATAAGATCCTTTCAGATGAGATTAATTATCAGATGACATTGTTGTATTAGGGTAAAGGGACCAGTAATTGACTGCTTAAGAAAAAATTCGAGTTTAAGGTAGAATAACTTCCGTTATTTTGGCTCCAGGTGTAGGTTGTAAAATTGTACCGCTCCAGTAGGATGTATTTTATTTTATTAATATTTTAAAAGCAGTAAATTCGATCTTTATGTCAACCAAAAATGATTTTTTTTGGAAGTATGTCAATGACCCAGTAATTGACATACCGAATTTTCGGTGGAACCAGTGTTTGACATGGGGTGGGACCAGTAATTGACATACAAATATATTCATGAAACGACATAAGGTATGCATTCAACATCACTTTCAAATCTAAATAAATCACTTAAATCACCTAAATCACTTTTTCAATTGGGTTTATAACAAAAATCGGTCTTATTCATAATTAATTACAATCAGTTTTTAAATAGGCAAACCTAAATAATCTAATATTTTTCAACATTACGCTATTTTATACAGTTTTTGACGACCAACCCTTACACAACTGTCCTACTGGACAGTTTTAATTAAGTCCCCAAGCCAAGACAGGTAATTTGAATAACAGCCCTTACTTTCAATAGTACCAAGGAGATATTAGCTAACATACTTGTTAGATCGTACACAATGTCTGTCGGCTCGCTTTTATCTCTTTCTCTCAACTCTTCCGCTCTCTTATCCTTTCAAGTTTCCGCTAAATATTTTGTTACTTAAACCTCTTTTTGGGAATTTTTTTTTTGGTTCTCACTTTACCAAACTCTCTACTTCCGATTAGACTATGTGGTCACATCCTTGTTTTATCCATTCCGCCTATAACGTTGCTACTGATGGCATCTACGCGTCCTTGGGTTCGAGTTGTTGGTGCTTTCTAGTGAACAAAATTTCTCCTACGCTTCCCTTCTTTTGGAGCGCTTCGCTAATATTTTCCACAATCTGTGCTGCCAGTGTCATTTGCTTCGAAACCAAACTATCTGAATGTAATTCGTTCTTATTTTCTGCATCTAAACAGTATTTGGTTGTTTATTATTACTGAGTTACCTCTTGGGCTCATGTATATATACACTGTATATATACTCATATACACTGTGCACGTTCATTGCGTCCCGCCTCAGGTTGTAAGCATTCGCACTTACAACAGTAATAAATAAATGAAACATCAATGAAAAAAAAACTAGATTAAAAAGTAAAAAATGTGTAACATCACTAAGTCACCAACTTCTCCACTTATGTTTAATTTCGCACCTGGTACTTCTCTTTAGGGAGCTTCATTTTTCCCCTGGCCGTTTTATTTGATGGAATTCTATGGTTCAGCCATTTCCTCCCTTTCTTCTTTGGCATGTGGCAAGGACCCAAAACTGAGGGAGAATGAGAGATTTTCAAACTCCGATAAGTGGGCGTCGTTTTTATCAGTCACGTTGGCCTCGTGAAACTGTTCGGCGATCTCGACTATTCCAGTTTGTTGTTCTGTACAGAATAATCATTCTGCATGCCCTCTTGAAATAAGGCGTACATTTGCTAATTCATTAATTTAAACATATTTTGTTGGAAGTTTTACTATTTATTTTATGTTGCCGATTTTTATCAATGATTTTATTTTACAATGTATTGAATTTTAATTATAATAAAATTTATCAACCTATCTTATCATTTTCCCTGGAAGTCAATCACTGGTCTCAAACAAAAAAGCTGTAGGACTAGTAATTGACATACATGTCAATTACTGGGCAGATTGCCGTTTCAAGGACCAGTGATTGACAGCCCCATTTTAATCCTCAATGCTTCTTATAATTAAAAAAAAAACTACATAAATTAAAGCTACAAGTAATACTAATTATAACAGAACATTGATAACCACACGAATATATGAACAAATAAACGAAAAATAAGAAAAAAGAAAAATTATTTTCTTATCAATCCTCCTTAGCAACGGCTTGTTTTTTCCCTGATTTTGAACTTTTAACACAAATAACCGTCCACTGATACCAAGGAACCTTCCAATAATTAATATTTTTCTGGAACTGCTGCCTAAAGGCTTCTCAATAACGAAATTGAAAGAATCACCACTAAAAACGGCACATATCCCTTATAATACCAGTTTATATCTGGTATGTCAATTACTGGTGCCCAGTCAATTACTGGTCCCTTCACCCTACGTCTGTTTGGAAATTTGGTGCTAAAAAGCCTTCATAAACTTAAAATCACTATATTCAATATTTCAATCACTGTACAATAGGAAGAAACAAAAATATCTTTCCAAAAAGTTATTTAATTTCGATGAGTGTGTGTGTTGTAAAATTTTGATGATGAATCTATCCAACTAGATACTGCGAAATTTTAAAGATATCATTAATAAATACAAAATTCCAAAAATACAAAAATAGAAATTATACTTTTTTTACTTACTTTGTTTCTGCTAAATAAGCCAACGTACATCTAAAATCGTGGCACTTGTTTTAAATGTGGAAAACGGTATGTGGATATTTCAGTAGTGAACGTTCTCGTGATTCGAGAGAAACTAAATG
Organism: Rhodnius prolixus; assembly: GCF_049639745.1. NCBI lineage: Eukaryota > Metazoa > Arthropoda > Insecta > Hemiptera > Reduviidae > Rhodnius > Rhodnius prolixus. Next base: position 24,910,741 of record NW_027411592.1, read on the forward strand.
GTAGAATATGCTAAATATGTTCTCTTGGTTAATCCTAAAGGGATCTTATTGTTACTAACTAACATATTAACAATAACTTAGGTTTAAAAATTTATAAGAAACAAGAAACTTCACACGTTTAGATGGTTAGATTAAATCAGAGTAATAGAGCTGATGACATAGGCAAATAATAAAAAATGAAGAGATTTTAGGTTTATAATTTATTTCGAATAATTTTTTATGTTTAGCAAACACTATAGAATAACTAGTTTAAGTACGGATAAAATAAGGAATAATACAAATAAATATTTTTCTTGAAGTAGAAGAAACTGGAAAGGATTAAGCTTCTCTTGAATTTTACAATAAGTAAAATGAGAGAGATTTCGTTCATATTTTCCCCACATTCGTCCTTTTTAAAAATAACTCGCCAAAAATACACCCTTCTCAAATATATATTATCTTTTTTTCCGATTAACATTTGCATTATAAAAATAAATGTAACCAAAATTACATAACAGTATTTTTATACATTTTGAAAGCAGCATGTATATCAGTATCACAAACAAATCCTATTATTTTATTATTTTTTTTTTAAAGAAGAAATTAACCCAACCAATGAGAAGATTTACTGGCCTTTAATAAAAATTATTCTTCCCATAATATTAAATATTTAATTTTACAAATTTTACAATATGTGGTTATATTTAAATTTTCAAAATTAAAGCCTCAATTTTTTAGATCTGAAACTTCAAGATGTTTTACAATTTAAAAATAATTCATAGCAACTAAAGAAATTATAAAACTAATCTAATACTTTGCCAATTGATAAAAAGAAACTGAAAATAACAAAATATAATTAAAACATTCTTCGGCTTATTTAACATAATCATTAATTGGTTGATGACAAAAACAGTTTAAAAAAAATAAGAAAAAAAGGTTTTTCAACTGTTAAATTTCGTTGATTCAAACTATAATTGTTGCTGAGCCCAGATCAGCGCTTTTCTGATGTTACTAATTTTAGAGCGTCTCAAAAATGATCCAATAAGCAAATACTCCGCTTGGGATCTTCGTCCTTTAAACGAGCCAGTTGTTAATACCTTTGTTGTCAAGCACAATAACCACTGCATTATCTAAAATAAACAATGTTACTTTAAATCAAGAATTGTGGTTAATATGTAATAAGGATATTAAATAAAAGAATAGTAGAACTATGTGATGCACTTATGTCAATCATTTGTATAAAGACATTTTATTCTATTTTAATAAAAGAATTTATGAACATTAGTTAATTATTGTGATCAGGAGTACATTAACCTAGTGATATCTAGATAATTTTAATGCTATACTAAATCACTGGCCCTATAATGGAACTACTACTTAATGACATGGCCACCGCGTGTCAATTCAATACGTTATTACCTTATTACACTAGAACAAAAATAGAAATCCGGTGTGTAAACTCGCAAGACTTACTCCAATAGTAACTCGTAGTAATTCTGGTCTCTCGTAGGAACATTTAAACACACCTCAAACAGCCAAAAACGAATTTTACCATAAACATTATCGAAGTATCGAAAATAAATTTGACACGATGGCAATATATTCTCTTATTTACGAGAGAACAGGATTGCACTTTGATTGTAACTGAGCCCTATCATTTTTTATCCAGCCATATTTCACCAAAATTGGACAAAGGTTTGCTGAGTTATTCATTATTTATGACCTCACGCAATAAGTAGTACTGAAAACGCCGGTTTGCAAAGTTGCATTTTATTTTACCTACCTTGTTTTGATAAATGAATGAGATAAATTAAGTAAAGATACGTCCATTTTTATTTTATTTTATTTTTTACAGAAAAATGGGTATTTTATCTTTTATATATAAAAAAAAGAAAAAATTGTATGACTTTCAACTTACTATTTTTTCGAGCAGTTTTTGACCATCAACTTTTTATACAACTGCAAAATTTTAAATTGCAAAATTTTGCGTAAAACTGCCGATGATCAACTACCTGATCAAGTTGCTAAATATCTTACATTTCAATTTTGTGACTTTCTAAAATATTAATGGAATATAAAAACTGCACCCTTTGACTAAGGTACTAAATTAAATTTATTGTCTGCCTTTTTTATGAAATTTTTTAAACAACAGGGCGTAATTTAGTTTTACATTCTGCTGACGTCTATTTCAATGGCAGTCAGATAAAATTTAAATGCAATCTCTCTCACTCAGTTATTGAGCAGTTAAATGATTACCGAGCATGTTGTACGTAATCAACAACAAACTAAATTTTTGCGCAGAATGCTTGCAGTAAATTAGGTTTAGATGTGTTATATCTAATAATAATTCTTATAACTTCAAGAAACCGAAACGTACTTTAAAATCTAATATACTTTAAATACAATATTAATTTGATAAAACTTACCTCTGAACTTCTGGGGACTCCCTGAGCGTCTGCTCTCTTCAACCAAGAGTTTGGAGCCCAAAGATATAGTTGCAATACATCCGCTGCTAAGGCTGCGGAAACCCGCTATTAGGCAAATAAAAGAAAACTCTTATTTTCGTAAGGAAAAATTTTAAACTAATTAGAAAATAACACTAATTTAACAAAAGAACAAAAGTAAACGTAAAGAATTGCTTATCCGAAAGTATTAAAAAAAAAATTATTACTTTCCGTTGATTACGGGTTAACAAAGCTTCCACAACTCTTCTGACCAGATGAGGTACACCATCCAGTTTTGGAAGTTGATGTTCTAAATATGTTGTACTAAGTAATGGCGCAGGATTTTTCTTTAAATCCCTATAAAACGGATTATAACCGAGAAATATTTCATAAGCCAATGTAGCTGCTGCCCAGGCATCAGACTTGGAATAATCAATTAAGGTCATAAAACCAGGTGTGGCTAAAGCTACCTGAAATATTGAATTAATTATTAATTCAGTACATAGAAAATACCTATTTGAAAGGGCAAATAATGCTATTCAGAATAAGTGGTCTAAACAATAAGTTTATATCGGAGCTATCCACCTTTTGTTTCTTTTTAAAATAAATTATGGTCACTTCCAGAGAAGTTTAACCTCAAGTACTGAAGGTAGAGCGTTTTAAACGTAGATGTTTTAAAAGATAAACCTTTTTCTTTCCACATTTTCCCTGTATTTTAAAACTGAAACCCACAAGAGAATTTGGATTTCGATCAAAATTTTAAAATTTAATTACATCTAACAGAAAATATAATGAAGGGAGTAGGGATTAAGGGAAATATAAAGAGGGAAGAGATTAGCTATGCGGTTAGCGTGCTGGAGTCCCACGCGGAGGTCCAGGGTTCGAATCCAGCTGCTGTCCTCTTCGATTTTCTCTTCCTAGGAGCTTCTTACAGCTCACTGTCCGGTGATGGACAGTGTTGTCTGTAACGAGAGAACACTGTCCGGAGGCCGGTAGTGCACTGAAAAAAGCTCCGGGCGCCAATAACCTTAGATGTTGACGCACCTTAAATCCTTTAAAATAATAATAATAAAATATGGCAGATTACCTCACAAGTTTACAATGACAGAAACTAATCTCTTAGAACATTTGTACTAAAGTTTAAAAAGTTTGATAAATGTGGCTTAGCGAATTTTTTCTTTCAACATTCTCGTTTTAACTTAATTATTTTAAGGTTTTATGAAAAAAAAATGGAAAACTACTGAAAAAATGAAACAAGTTTAAGTTTGTTTATATTATTACCTCTGGTGCCATTAGAGCAGGGTTTCCACCTTTGCACATATCTCCACTTATGTAAGGTTGTAACAATCCAAAGGTGCTATCAGCCAAACAGCATCCAAAATCTGTTAATGCCAGCACAGGACATTCTTTACCTTTCTCTTCTGAGCCACTACTACATGATTCTTTGCCATTCAGTTCCAGTAAAACATTATTGCTCTTAATATCTCTGAATAACAAAATAACGAAAAAAATAAAAACTCGAAAAAATGTAAAGCATTTTAAATCATTACTTCTAAAAAATTAGAATACCAAATTGTTTTAGACAAATTTTTAGTTAGCTATTTTGGATATGAAATGTAAACAAAAATCTGTATGAAATAAAAGCTTATAAAAATGGTGTTAAATGTATCAAATTGTAAAAATATTTTACCTATGAGCAATACCGTAACCATTAATATGAGCAATGGCTTCTAGAAGTTGGGTTAATAACAGCACTCCTTCTCTGGTATCAGGTTTTACTTTATTCAAATAATCGCTTAAGGTTGTGTCATATCTATCAAACAATCGCCATTATTTAATAATTTTATTAAAGAAACATAACATAATTTCTATAAGATTCTAATAAAAATAATTAATTTCTAAATGGTGGTTCTGGAAAATAAGAGAGATTTAATGATTAAGAAAACAACCTCAATGATAACAAACTTAGATATACTAATAGGGAACAAAATTCTAAGAATTATCAAGAACTAAATAAACTTAAAAACAAATTGTATTATAATATTAAGTGCTTATAAATATTCTATTTTTTTTTTAAATAAAAACATAAGATAAACCCAACCTGAAAAGATCGTGATGAAGGTGAAACGCATCGTTCTGAACATGGGTGAATCAGGTTAAATGTATCAGTTGTGAACCGAAAAGACTACCACCTTGTTGTACAAATTTATGTAGACCATTGTCTTTGGTGACTCTGTACAACTTAGTTTATAAATAGACCTATGTGATGATTTTCTAGTAAACACACAGCATTTATCAAACGTTTATTTCGATATCTTACCCATGCACTTTTAAAGAACGCCTGTGGTAGAGTTACGAGTTAAGGATCCATTGCAGGAGAAGACAAATGAAACAATTTTAACATCCTCAGCCAACATAAGTAGAGAGAATCTTTTAATGCGCTTTTGATTATTAATAGTTAAAATAAACAGTAGTGGAACGAAATGGGAATCCTGTTGTCCTTCAGACCCTATTGAGAAATTTTTCGTACAACTTGCTCCTATCTGTTAAAAAACTCCTGAAGCCACATGAATAATTTGCCATAAGCTTGAAGTATCGAATTGTGGATTAACGTTTCACTTTTCTGAAGGCATTGCATGTCGAATCGTCTAGGGTATCATTTTCAAAGGAATCAATAATATATTTCTGATATAATAAATAAAAATAAAGACATTTCAGGTTAGAAGAAGAAATTAATAGCGGACTATCGATCTTTTTGAATGTTTGAAGTTAGCTTTACCTCCGGACTTAAAGATTGGAATAAGATTTATTGATTATTCATCGAACAATTTAAAGTAAAATTCGAACTATTCACAAATTAGATTTATTAACGAACATATGGTTTTTCATCCTTAAAACATAAAAAAAATCGTATGTCTAAAGAATGCATTAGTAATAACAACCTCTACGCTGAAATAGAAAACAAAGTTTTTGAATAAGAAGACCTCAAACAGACTTGGATAACTTGTAAGGACATTAGTTTCATAATGACTACTTTGAAGTGTGATCATTCATTCTCTGAAGAACAGTACTGCTCTTACATTAAGTTACCTGCAGTTAAAATCCAAGAAAAATCTTAAAAATTGATTTTAAACTATTAAAATTGAAATTTTAACCTTTACATCCCAGCTTCTTCTTCTTCTTATGCAATAACTATAATTGTGTAATTACTATACTAAACTATAACTGTATAATTTATATACAGTAATTCTCAACTTGAATCAACAAAAAATATAATGCACTTCAGACGAGGTCTAAATAACCCACCTCATGAGTAAAAGAATAAGTGAATGAGCCGTTGATGTCTCTCTCGAGAAGGGATAACATCCTTTTTCAGGGAAGTAGAAGAATTGCCTAGTTCCGAGTAAAAGGTGATGCACTACTTTACTACAGAAGTAAGGAAGCTGCTAGGATGGCTTAACTGTCAAAAAAAGATATCATAATAGAGAATATTTTCTTGTCCAAGAGAAGTGTCTGATTCCATAGAAGATTTCTGATGGTAAAAGTTGAAATTTGCTAATTTTTATTCGTGGGCAAACGTCCGCATACCAAACTGAGTGTCGCGGTAGTACAACTTCTACTAATATTTTGCCAACAATTAAAAATTTTATTAACTATATGTGAACAGTGCAGTCCAAACTCATAATCACCAAACCCGGCTCCTGGTAAAGACAATAATCTCATTAATAAGGATTTCAACATTCAGCTCAAAAATTCAAACAATATAAGTAGATGTTTACACAATGAATTTGTTTATGTTCGGTTTAGTTTTCGGTTTTCTTTGTCTTACTTAAATTAATGGAGTTTTGATTGCAGTCACAGTTAAGCGAATTTTGGATGACGCATTAGACATAACGTTGTAAAGTAATGTTGATATTAGTGATTGATTCATTAATGTAAAACGAAGAAAGAAAATAGCCAATTACAGTCATAATTTTTGCTAAATTTTAATCCTAGTCTTTATGCCATCTTCATGGCTTACGCTATTAGCAATTATTAATTTGTTTAAATCTAGGGTTGCGTGGGTCCTTTTTGTTGAGGCACTGGTTTAGGTAGCGGCATAGCTTTTCTGCGAAAATTTATTTTAGAAGTGACATAGAAGCAGCGGTGAAGACTTAACACTACTTTCACTTACTACAATTATTTATGTTCCAACTTATTGATTTTCTTCATACTTCGAATTTCCCAACTAAACATCAACATTTTCACATTAAACTAGTTATTAAAGTAAGTGTGCAAGTCTTGTAGAACCCCTACACATCAAGTGTAGTGAAAATATGTAAACAAACAATAACAGTAGGCCTTTCTTTATCTTAGGGGACTATACGAAAACGAAAACAATCATTCAAAAATTCACCCTTTTCTTCAAACTCCAGATGCTTACAAATTATTTAATTCTTACTGTAGTAAAAACTATAAAATTCATAGAAATGATACTTCAGAAAGATGAAATTACCCTAATCAATATTACAGAAAATTTGATACGACCAGTTCTTCATACTGAAGTAAGAAAAAGTGAAAAAAAATTATAACTTTGAAAAATACTGGACAAGAAAAATGTGAGGTTTGCAAGAAAATGAAAACAATATGCTGGATATAATTCTTAATTCAACTTTTGGAAGTGTAATAGTTGTTGTTCTTTTAAAAATGATCTTTGCACCAAGAACTGAAGTGCTCGAAGAGGATGGGAATCAAATTAAAGATAAGGAACGGTAAGGCAAAATTTATTTACAGTTTTTATTATAAAAAGTACTGAAATATTACTATTAATAGCGACTAAGCCATTTAATCAAGCGATTATTTTTTCATAAATCTCGATTCAATTTATTTCTTACAGCGAAATAAGAAATCAAAATAAGCAAATTCCAAGCAGTAGAGGTCCCTGTTCATCAAGAAGAACGTAATTAACCACTTCCTGAGGAAATTAAGAGATAGTGGTTTGCTGCCAACAATGACATATTATGATATTATTATTATGGTTCGGTTCTAAATAAACATTCTGTTCTTTTTTGATTATTGATAAATAAGCAAATTCTAGGATAACAATTATACTATAACATGTAAGCAGAGGCTGCAACTTCAGGACCTATCGCAAATAGTAGATCTTCTTTTTGAATAATTATTTGTGTTGGCTATATTGTACAATATTCAAATTTGTTTGTTGGTTTTTTCCTCCGACAAGTTTCAGCTCTAACCATGACCACTCCATCGTATAAAATTAATGTAATAGAAAGGGGGAATTGAATTATGTCAGCACATTTTAAGACTTCAAAAAATGAATATTGTATTATGCATCAAAGAAATAATGTTAAAAGTCTTATTTCTATCCGATTCCGCTTTAGCGAGGTCCCCATCTCTACCAAATACTGAGAATATCGACAGAGGAATTTTCAGTTTTTAATAATACAAAAAAATGCATTATGTTAGGTTGTGCGAATGTGGGAAAGTAAATCCTATCATTTTTAAAGTAACCTTGAAATCCTAAGGCCAATTTAGTGATATTCAGTAGCATTTTTGTTAAAAATAAAAAAGAAAAAATGAGTACTTTATTGTTTGATTTATACACACACGAGTTTAAATGTAGTTCAAACGACAATTGAATATAGATATTTCATATGATAATACACTAATGGTATCATTATGTCGTAAATTATTTTAGTGCTTTCAAAAATAGTCTACAAAAGATGAAACCCTAGGAACAACGCAAAACTTGAAAACAAATTGATTTGACGAAAAAAGATACAAGCTATTTTGGGGTAATTTTAAAAGAACATATGCTACTTACCAATTTATTTAATTAATTTCACATGAAAATCAAAATTTTTTTCTGGAACGTAGACAGTAACAGTCAATGAAATTTCGGTTACAGTAGCCATTTGGCAATGTAATATTTTCCTAGTGCGAGCATAATTCAAGTTTCTAAATCATATGTGCTTCTATAGAAATAATAAAATAAATAGCAATTAAGAACAAGCAAAAAAAAAAATTTTGATTTCAACAATCTAAAATTTTTACTGAGAGATACATTCTTTTGAAATGAATAGTAATTAAAAATTAGTAAATCAGAAGGTGATTATATACAAAGTTAGGTGAAACATCGAAGATTTTGTACGTCAAAGCACGCTGTTTGGTTCATTCTCAAAATAATGACAGAAGGTGCCATTTTTCATAAATACATATATATTGTCCTCCTTTATCTAATAATCACGGAAACACTGGCTGATCTTGGCAATAACAATAGAGAAAAAGAAATATTTTCTGTGCGAAAATTTTTAATAAATGGTCAAAACATTCCATGAAAAAAAAAAATCGTTAAATCTACTACATAAAATTTCGAATTGAATGACTTAATGAATTAATGAAAATCAGTAATAAAAATTTATTACTGAATACTTATAATATCTCCCTAATGCCACAACTTTTAGTCTCAATTTCTTCAAAAACATTCATACTTGGTCAATTAATGTGCACAAACACCGGCTTTCGACAATGCCTTTCTAACTCCCTTTTTCCATTTCTTCATGATGAATTCTACAGCAATCCATTCTACTCTTCCTGATGGCCCTAGGCTCCAGATTATATATCTATAAGAAACCCTCGGTCTCTGGCTTAAATATTCTTTCAGCCTATCTTGCTTCTTCATTATATCTTATTGAAACACTTTGAAGAAAACTTTCTGACAAACTTTTTTTCCCAACCAAAAATATCAAAACACTATATTTTATGTCCTACGAAATCTACTTAGAAAATTTAATGGTAACCCTTTGGTTTTAATGGTAAATTTTAAATAAGGTTGGATACTACCATCTAATTTTGCATAGCCCGTTTCTACTTTTTTTTCTCTTCTTTCATACCTAGTATTAAAAAAGTCAATTTTTTGTATTCTTTTTCATCTAATCTTTTTTGTTATAACAGCCATTCCAGTAAGAGAATTAACCAGTTTTTCATTAGAAAGAAATAATTTTGAGCTTATTGAGAGGAAATTGATCAGCGTGATCCCATAAGAATTTCCACAGTTTGTAGGGCAGGGGATATTGCCAAATATCAGCAATAGAATGGAGAAAAGAGCGAGATTATACCCTCATTTTTGCCCTGTCTGCAGGAAGACTTAATTATAATTTACAGTGTTAAGCTCTTAATGAATTTTACTTTATTTTTCGCTTTACAATCCAGATATAAGTAATAAGGCGTTACAAGAAATCAAGTGTAGGCGGCCTCTTAAAAATTAGAAGTTATTATAAATTCGCTAACAATAATTTCATAGATATTTAAGAGTGGGATGATTGGTAAGCTACGATATTAAATAAAGGGTGCTAAGTTCCACCGCAGGAACTTCAGCAAACATAGATTGATAGGGATGTGAGATATGTTGTAGTTCTAGAAACATAGACTTGTCCAATTCGACAATTTCGTCGAATAGGAAAGTGAGATCATCTAAACCAAAAGTGATGATCAATTCAATTATTCAATTTAAGAGTTTCTATCATTTAATTAATTAGACGTACCTTTAGTGCATATCCAACTAACTACAGGTGGGGAAAGTAGGGTCGGCCGGAAGAGGGTCATTGAGTAGATTTTTTTGATTTTCAAGGTTTGTATACAAAATTTTGGTGGCAGGAAAGAAATTGACTCGGAGAATTGTGGTGAAAATGCAGAAACAGATTAATTAATATTAGACATTTTAAACAAGAAAAAGTTCCATTCTGGTGAAAGAAATCTCTAACTAATCATTTTTTCTACTTTTTTCGTTTGTATTTCAGCAAACATTTATTTACAATGTATGTTATATTTTTCTCTTCTTTCCAGGAATAATTATTTTCCAAACATGCAAAGTATACCAAACCACAAACTATTTAAATTTGTTGTATACCATTAATTCTCAAACTGACATAATTTCTCAAAAATGCTCGATGCAGTTCTTTACTCAGTTTTTGGAACTGTAATTCTGTTAGTAATCTTTAGAATGATTTATGGACCAAATGACTGTTTGAATGAACCCGAGAAAAAATTAATTAAAGGTCTCCCCCTCAAAAAAGGACCATGGGAAATGTAAGCTTACTATATTTAAAACAAATTTGTGTTTTTCACCTTTTTTTTAAAAAAAAAAAAAAAAGTACCGTGACATATAATACTGAATGAAAGGTAGTAACAAACTTTTTTCAGATATAATAAACTTTATTTATTTTAGCGAGCTAAAGGTGGAACAGAGACCTGGTGGGCCAATGAGTAGATGCCCCTGTTCATCCAAACACAAGGACTAGTCATCTAAATCATTTCATGTAGGAAATAATTATTTATAAACAAAATTTGTGAATAAATCATTTCGGTTATAATTGCTTTTTCTATCTTTTTGTAGGTAATAAAATAAAAATTAAAAAAAAAATTAATAAATAATAGTGACTTGAGCTAAGCATTATAAACTTTGTCAGCTAAAGATTAAGTTAATAGATGTAGATTAAGATGTAGATGTTGATTTAGATCCACTAGTGAAATAATTCCTTAGTTAAAAGGCTATTGAAGTTTTCAACACACCAGAATCTTAAAAATTCATGAATTCACTCTAAGATTTGATTATTTCCAATATTATTTTACTATTATTTTATTTGTATTTTTTAATGCTGCTTTACCAAATAAATAATTGTAGAAAAGAGGTTAGATCCGTAGTGCTGGATAATATTTTATACTGTATCCGTCGTAGCACGCATGTTTATTTGGTATCCCTGACCAGTTTCGCTCTTACATCCACCTTCAGGGGTAGTGTTATCAGTTTGGTGTGGAGATTTCGATTTACTTACAAATCGTCTCGCATTGGACTTGTTGAGTGAGCAGTGGCTGAGTCCGCAGTACTCATAAAAATTAGTAGTGTTCGACAACTCGATAAAGTCAAGTGAAATTACACAATGGGCTTTTGGTAAAAAAGCAGAAACGAGTATAACAAATTTAAAAGCATAACTAATAAAATATGGAGTAGAAATATATAAAAATAAAATTCTGATAGTCTAATAAAATCTATTTAAGGTTGTAACTCTACATTTACCATATATTTAACGTACCTTTTCATTAGAAGATACAAACTCATATTCCTACCAAATCCATCTGGATTTATTCTTCTTGGCAATGTTGCAGAACAACAGCTCATGGAATCTGGCAACTCGAATACTCTATCAGCAAATGCACAGTGCATAGAAACTATGTTGGGATGAGGAGGAATTGTAACCATCTTTTCAGAAAATCTAACAATCACATTTGTACATAAATATCTTATTTTTATTTACTCAAAATAGTATGACACACATAAGAAGTTAAATTTACTAACAGCTGACCCCAAGATGATTCGGAATCGCATTTAGAAAAGTGAAATCTGGCTGGAATAGTTTCGCAATACATAGATCTTAAAATTGCTGTCGCTCTTGATTCGATGTCGTAATTAAACATAACTTTCATTGCATACGGAAATGAAATGGTAGGTTCGCTTGGTACCAAGATCGGGCCATCACTTTCAACACTTTCCTCTCTGTCTTCTACATAGAAGACAAATGGATACTTTTATTAATTTAACACTAAATATTATGAACTAATTACTATTAAGAACATAATTTGATTCAACATCAATAGCTAAAGTAGTTTACATCCACCATATCAAACATGAATTCAATCAACTTCAACCGCCGTAAGAGAACATCTTTCTTTTGCACAATAACCTTAAAAATAGTCTGCTTATTGAAGAAGATAGTCAAGCAAACTAACCTCGCATGCATATCAAACTACATGAGAAGCTATACGAAAATAAAAATACAAATAATGTTTTATTTTGAAATTTTACAAATCAAGAACTAAAAGACATCCTTTAAAAGTTCTGCATCGGTAGGGGATCAGATTACGAATAATGTCCAAATGAATGTACAATAAAAATCAAAATCCCAAAAAAACTTTAAAAGTTTACAGATAATTCAATTAAAATATACAAAATATAAATCAGAAGGGATTAGCCTAATGGTTAGCGTATACTGGATTCTAACGCGGAGGTCCCGGGTTCAAATCTATCTACTGGCCCTTAGATTTTCTCTTCCGCGGAGGTTCTTATAGCAGTGTTGTCTGTAATGAAAGAACACGGTCCGGTGACTACCTAAGAAAAAACTTCGCCAATGACCTCAGATGTTGATGTGTCTTATTTTGAAATAAAAAAAATTAGGAACTATTAATTTTAGTACATTATTTTTTTGAAAATGATGGACGTAACCACTGTTGAAGTACTAATAAAGGAGCATAATCAAGTTCTAAGGAGACTATTAACATGTTTTTTCAATAAGTAAAAGAAAAAAAAACAAAATTAAAAGAAAATTAGAGTTTGTTTAATGCTCGATCAAATTTTAAGTTCTCCATGAGAAATGTTATTCTCCAAACACAGTGAATAACCACTTTTGTAATGAAAAATGCTTTCCTATCTATATTTTTATCCAAAAAATGCCTTTGCACTGAATCATACACTTAGGTTATCAATGGAATAATAGGGAATTAACTTATAGCCCCCATGACTTTGGGTTTTATTTTTAGGAAAGCCAATTCAGTACATATCAGCAGCTGATAACAAATTTCCATTCATGAACTATTTTTCCATGATTATCTCTCTTTTTAGGCGCCAAGCTCGTTCCGAGAATTACACTTAATTGAGAAATTTACAACGACTGATCATAATTTAATCAGTAAGAAAAACCTATCTATGACTCCAATACAACATGCAGATTTCAATTCCTTTCCACGCATAAGTACATATACATGTCAGAATTAGTTGTAATAAGGCTAAAAATTCGCAATCTCTTTTGGCATGAGATTTTACAGCAACAAATTTTTTTAAATTAGTTTGATGTTTTACTTTTATGAAAATGGCCAAAAACCTACCTGTAAGAGATGAGTATGAATGGTGGTTGGATACAGCTCACTGACATTCTACGAGATATAAGGGATAGATGGTAAACTTATTTAGATTTCCCTACAAGTACTCGTGTGTTTATAGCTCTAAAAACAGTTAAGTATCTGCTGCTCTGAATGAATTTTAACTTTTAGCGGCATGTACTTTACTTTTAGCTTCTTAATGCTAAAAATAAAAATCCTGATCCCTACATTAAAGGTGGGGATATATAATTCATACCTCTAAAATTTCCAGTAGCTGTTAATTAATTCGTCAACTTATGATCTATGTTATTAAAATTACAAAAATAATGTGAAGCAACTTTCAATTTTATTGCGACTATCTTTCCTGAACAGTTTTTTAGTTTGAACATTGGATAACTGCTACTGAATAACCCTTATCTCCTGAATATCTTGTGCGAATTTTAGATTTATGCAACTGCCCCAAAATAAAGTTGCAATTATTAATCCTCAGCATGATCAGTTTAAACGAATAGGCGAATATTCGTTAATTTAGAACTTTACCTTCTTGCGCAGCAAAGATAGACTGACTGTTATTCTATACGGACATGTAGTAAATATTTTAAATTTTTTGTTGCTTCTTCGAAACGAAAAAACTCACCTACAGTTTGTGGAACCTTCTTCTTAGCCAGATACACTGCTCCGTTACTTCCTTTACTAATCATTTTTCCAATGCTAAACTTGTTTAGTTTTATTTCTTCATTGGGTAGAAATATATCAGATTCAGCTTCGGCCATTGAATTTTGCATCCTACTCATCGCTTCCTAAAGGTTGTGAATATAATTAAGAAATAGAAAATATAAACCGCCAAAAATTTAATTATTGCATTCGCATGCAATCATTATCAAATCTCTTATTTAAAAAATTAACTTATCTAATGCTAATTCGAATCTAAGGTAATTAATTGAAACTGCTTACCCTAATTTCCCAACAAAGGCCTTCCAGTTCATCCTCTTTTGTAATGATACTCCCCGAAGCTAAACCTATGCCAACAAAAGCAAAGAACGGTCCAGAGTTACCAAAGAGTAACTGTTTTGTAGTTTTTCTTCGCAAATCTGCAGAGACGGGATTGGTTACTCTCCTAAGAATATTGTTGGCAAAGATCTTCCGAGCGCTCTCATATTTTGTTTGTATAGAGGACGTTGCCTGGACTCTAATTTGTGCACTTACTACGTTAGATGGTCTTTGACAAAAATTTTGGGTCCATCGAAAATGAGATTTCCAAGTTCTAAAAATAAATCTTCCAACGGACAAGGCTTTAGAAAGCCCATGCCTTACCGACATTTCGGCGTGAAATAAAATCGTTAAGCTCACATTCAATTACCTTCAAAAGCGTACTTACTGACAGATCACAATCTTGGAACTTACAGAAACTAACATAGTAACATACTCCGCATTACTTAACAGCTGACTGCAAAGGTCACAACCTCACAACAATCATTTTCTAAACGTAACCAGTTTAAATTCAAAATTGAATGCTTCACTGTCTTTTCCAAACTTGTTCGTAATTTCCAAAAATGACCAATACAATCAGAATAGCTAATGTAAAATTAGCAATAGTCACTCAATATAAGTTTTTTTACAAACAGGCCTAATGCGAAAATAAATTTCAAATTGTTAGGAAATCCTATTATCAGACCGATCGTTCAACAATTTTTTCATAAATTAACACAAAAGTGATAAAAAAACTAAAACTTTGCAAATGTATACAAAACGTATATCAATTAATTACAGTATTAGAGAACTTCAAGTTTAAATAAGAACATGTACTATATTTATTATGTAAATACGTTTTATGAGGCTGGGATGAATAGAAATTAAAAATACGTATTTTAAAAATCAAAACTGTATTTACAAAAATACAATATTCCAAAACTAATGACAAGATATAAGTTGAATAGGAATTTTAGATTTGTAAAAAAAAACTATCCTAAATTAGACTGTATTTTAAATACTTTTGAGGCAACAACTCAATCATTTTTTGTTCAACATTTAAAGATGGAAGAACAGATAAAACCTCAGGCAATTATTTAGTTCTAAACTGTTAATATCAATCTACTGAAATACAGAAAGTTATTGTTCCAATGTCGAACTCTGAGATCTGTGTTCTTATGTGATTAAAAATAAAACCTTAATTATTATCTTATTTTTTGTTAACTTCTAATTTATCTTGTAAAAATTCAACTAATTTCATAAGTTGTTTCATCGTTTCCTGTTGTTTTATTTTATGTTCTTCCAGTTTCTCCACTGACGAACTTGCAGATATTAATCTTTCTTGTAAGCACTTCTTTTCCCCCTCATAATTTTGAATTAAGGACTTAATGGAAGTGGTATGATTCTTAATTTCACTATCTTTATTTTTGAGATCAACAATAGCCTCACAAAGGCGATCTTGCAGCAACGAAATGTAGTAATCTTTTTTTTTCATTAACTCATCGCAGGAGTTCTGATCAACGAAGTTTGGCTCAGTGCTGGAAGCTTTATCCACAAGTTCAGCACTCTGATTAGATAAAAGCTCACTATAAGCATCTAACTGACTTCTCAGTTGCCATACTTGCTTCTCTATACTTTCCATTATAAAAATGTTGTGGGCGTTTCTTGCGTTTGCATCTTTCATTTTTTCTAAGATTTGACTCCTAGAATTTTTAAGCGTAGTAACAACTAAACCATACTCACTTAACTGTTCATCTTGGAGATTTATTGCTTCTGTCAATGTTTTCCAAGAAAGTTCTAAAGTCTGAACTTGATTTCGCAACTTTTCATTTTCATCTATTTTACTTAACAATTCATTTTTTAAGGTAATATTGTTTTCTCTAGCCTGCACCAATTCCCTTTTAAGTTTGTAAAAGTCCTGTACAAGAATCTGGTCTCCAGTTATAACATTTCCATCAATTATATTATCTGTCTGCTCTTGAGAACATTTAGCAGACGAAAATTCTTCGAAGTTTTGTATTTTATTACAAGACGTTAATGGTTTTCTGAGCCTATTTCTATATTCATCTTCTTTTGATTCTTTCTGCTGATCAGAACTACTGCATTCATTAAATTTCTTTTGTATAGTCTTGAAATTTGTACTACTACTTTTGTAATCTTGATGGTTATGAATTTTAAATTTTTCCTTAAGTGGAAATTCCTCTTCCTTACCTTGGTCTATACAGCTGGATTTTGGAGCACTTTTCCAAAGTTGTGTTTTATCAGTAACATGAGTTACTGTAGATCGTTTTTCTTCCACACCATTTTTTTCTCTCTTTCTCAAACAACTTTCTCCATCATCTTTGTCTGATATAATAGAGTCCAGAACAGAAATTGCCATTCTATATTGTGTTTTAAGATCTCTATTTTCCATAAGAACGTTTCTATAATCCTTATCAACCGCGAGCGGTTTTCTGTCACAAATAAAATCTATCATTTCTGTGGTGCATTTCTTCCAAGCATCGATTGCAGATATGTTTGTATTCATCACGGCTTCAGGCATCGTAGAGTTAGCTTCTTCCATTCTTATATTCATTAACCAATTTAAATACCATAAATTTGCTCCTTTAAAATTAAACTATAATACTTTATAAATATTTCACAAATATACTTTAAAAATGTAATTACTGAACCTACCAAACTACGCTAACTATCCTATCTATTAATGGTTATAACCGCTAAGAAAACAAATTTAATGTTTTAAAAACCCTAAACACAACTAGAATTCATTTATTATTTAACTCTTATCAGTATCACTGAAAGTGGCCAAAAGATCTGCCCTGATTCTTTTACACGAACACCACAAACATGAATTACAGAAGATAACAGCTAAGTGATTTATCCTTCCTTTAAGTTTCCGTTAAATAGGATAAAGATAAGAGAATTTGAATCAACCTTTAAAGCAAAGCTAATAATTAGAATAATCATAATAATTTAGAAGCTTCTATTTAGCTTGGCACACCTACGCCTTTAATCTAATTTTTCTGTAATTAAAAATAAAAATAGGATCTCTGAAAATTAATAATAGAATTTTCAGAATTAGTTTACTATTATTTGCTCTAAATTTTGATATCTTATTGATATTTGATTACTTTATTTATTAATATATTTTTTTTAATCGTTTCGTGAAGTTTAATAATCTTTTTATCGCTGCTTCTTAATAAGGCGAAGTATGTTCTATTTAGGTATGTTTGCTTTGATGATTGTCCAGCTGATTGCGAGAAAATGGCTATTCCTCTGTTTTGTTAGAGAACCTTGAATTTTCCCAAGTTAATTTTGTGTAAAATTAATTCTGAATACTGTTTCATTTTTCTACATTAGTATCAGTGTCAAAATATGTTGTGTTAACATTTAATATAGTCAGTCGTCCGATTGT
The DNA here is from genome assembly GCF_049639745.1 of Rhodnius prolixus. Taxonomy (NCBI): domain Eukaryota; kingdom Metazoa; phylum Arthropoda; class Insecta; order Hemiptera; family Reduviidae; genus Rhodnius; species Rhodnius prolixus. Next base: position 24,928,480 of record NW_027411592.1, read on the forward strand.
AATCTCTGTGGTTGGTAATGAAGTTTATGTCTACCTATCCAACCTCAAGTTTTTGTTCAGTTATAAAGTTAACTTTTATTTCATAATAATCGAACTTTCTTAATTTTCTAAAATTGTGAAATCATAGTGTACTTTCAAGTTTTAGACGTTTGGTTGATCTGTTGATTATTTGTGCATATAGCTTAAAGGATAAAAAATAAAATTAAAAAATTTATGTGTGCACAATGTCGCGGAAACCAAATTCTGCTACTGCAAGGTTAAAACAGGATTATTTAAGATTGAAGAGAGATCCAGTACCGTATGTGGTTGCTGAACCCCTTCCGTCAAACATTTTAGAATGGTGAGTTAAAAAAATATGCTTATCTTTTCTCAATATGTTATAGTTATTGGATTATCATAAATAAGTAGTTCACATACATGAATATTAAATGTAATATTGAATATGTAGCTCTTGAGAAGTTTGAATTATGTGTTTTCTTCTTAAATATATTCATGTGTATTCTCATTAAAAATAAAAATTAGAATCTCTCATTGCTAATTATAAAGACGCATTAAGAAGAGGCAGTGCTATTATCAATAAAGTAAGTTTGTTAATTACAAAATGGAAAGATTTGTTTTAATTTTAACCACTTAGTTTAAAGAGGGTGTTTTTTTTTCAATTGATTGACTATATTGTCCATTTGTATGCAAATTCATAAATTTTTCAGATTATTTTCACTTTTTCCTAATCAAATATTTAACGTGACAAGGGCTAAGAATTACGTTTTAGAGCAAATCTCAAAATTTCACATTTTTTTTTGCAGTTGTTACTTTAGTGTTTTGGCAGAAATTTCATAGTTGTGACTCTTAAATAATTTATGTTGAATAAGATTGGCTTGATAGATACTTTCTATTACTTTTGACTTCAGATATAATCTGTTGGTATTGGGTGTAAATATAAGTATTGTAATATAATTATAATTAATTATCATATTATAATTATCATATTTTGTGGTCATAAGAAAAGTTAATTCAATGTTGTTCAAAACAATGTGGACTGAAAAATACTGTAGACAGTGTGGTCTGCCGTTGCTAAAGAGCCTTTACTCAGTCTTAGTTTCTAATGGCCAAACACTGGGAATCAATGGTACTGATCAATTGCCAGAAAAAAGGCTTAATTTTTTTTTCAAAAAGTTCTTCGTTCAGAAGATATTTCACATTTGTGTTTCTCAACTAGTTCTTCGTTCAGAAGATATTTCACATTTATGTTTCTCAACTATTCTCCAAATTACCTGATATAATTGCTAATATTTTCAAATGTGCTAAAATTACTTCGAATTCTGCAGTATTCCATAGAGCATTTAATTTTATGTAGTAAAATCTTGTTTTCAAAATCGGCTCTCCAGAGGTGTCATTTTACTTGAATAAGTTTTTCATTATTTTAAGTTTTTTTTTGAAAAAGATTTTAAATTTTATTTAAACTTTGTTAAAAGATTAAAAACCTATAAGTTTTTTGACAAATTTTTCCAAAAAATTGTTATGGGCACTTCTGAAATAGGGGTGGAAGGATTCCCTCTTAGTGTCATGTTCTTGAAATTTCCAGTCCTATCTTTATGTACCTTATGCGGATTAAATTTATTGTTAAAATAGAGTTAGAATAAAATTCCTTTACCGGAAGTATTTCTACACTAAATGAATTTTCACTTTCTCGAAAACGGCTCTTAGGATTTTTTTATGTGAACTTCCTTCTTATGGGTATAGATTACATACAAACAGATTTATAACCTTTTTTTTTTATACATAGGAAAAACTGTTTTAAGGTAGTTCTTGGGGAAGGATTGGAGCTTCTTTTCTTCTTGAGCTTCTTAGCTTCTTTACAAGTTTTCATATAACGTACGTTTTACAAACTATGAGAATTAAATATGACTTAAGTATTCTAAGTTTAAAGAATATTTATGAGTTCCACTTTAATATTTATATCTACCGTGAGAACAGTAGTCAAATAAATTTGTGCCTACAACTTTGAAATGGTGCAGTCGAATTTGTTGTAATCTCAGCACTGTTGAAATTATTTGCAATTTTATACTTTAAGAAAGGGAAAAGTTGTAAAAACACAAAATAAATAACTCCTGAACGAAGAAATTTTGTAAATATTTTTACCAGACTTTTTTGTTGCATTTGAACTGTACAGTTTGTTTCTTAGTGTTGGCTATTAGAAACTGAGACACCCTTTATAAAATGAAGTTTTTAACTGTGATCTTGAGTACTGTAATTTTAATGTCATAAATGTAAATCTTAATCGTTCTAAACTTAAAATATAAGTTTTATTTATAAACTTTGTTGTAGGCATTATGTAGTTTTGGGACCAGAAAATTCTCCTTATGAAGGAGGGATGTATCACGGTAAACTGATCTTTCCTCGAGAATTTCCATTTAAGCCTCCAAGCATCTATATGATAACTCCAAATGGAAGGTACTGATTATAATTTATCATAAAAATAGCTTGCGAAATAAATGTATTATACGATATATTTCAATTCTCCAATTCAAGAATAATATTTAATGATGATTTTGTCTAGGTTTAAAGTGAATTCAAGGCTCTGCTTATCAATCAGCGATTTTCATCCTGACATGTGGAATCCTGCCTGGAGTGTGTCTACAATTTTAACTGGACTTCTCAGTTTTATGGTATGTAAATAGCGAAAATTAGCTTGTTTTGATTAATTAATTCATCTGTTTATAATGATAATTATTATAAATGGTGAATATGAATTAAAACTAGATATGTATGATGAAAAATAGAATATTCTAATTTAATATTTAATTATAAATAGAAATAGTAAAAAAAGAAAAAAAAAAGGCAGCTTAAAAATTCAGTTCAGCTGGCAATTAAAATGCGTTATTGCCTTCAACCTCAATGAATATTAGCACAACATTTTGTCTCGGAAGAACCAACCCAAACAAAAGCTGAAGCTCTTAATTTTTCTCGCTCGCCAAGCATTCTTGAAAATATATTGGAATGCTCGCTCGATTGATGAGATTATAAAAGTTGAGTTCATAAAATGTTAATCCATGATCGCTCGGTCTAGAGTTGTCATGAGAATTCTAGTCCGCTTTTTATTTCATTATTTCGATTTTTTTCTCAGAAACTCTCATATACGAGTCATTTTCATTATATACATATAGCTCCCTAAGGCTTGGTAATGGTACGCTGAAGGTGGTTGGCAGGGGGTACGACTCTATCTAATAGTACTGGTTCTAGGGAGGTTGGACGGTCTCTAGTCCTATTAATTCGTCCCGGCGAGGATATGCTCGTAGTCCTTTTGTGTATATGTTTAAGCGGTGCTTTTTCGTTAAAACTATAAATGGCTTCTAATACAAATTGGATTTGGCCGAGCGATTTAGGCGTGAAAAAGGAACTGCTGTGGAAAGTACTAAAATTTTTGATCCACTGGAAGGGGTGGCTCGGGACGATTCCTGGGTTACTCCTGGGCGTAAACGGTCAAGACTTTGCTTGAGCTCTAGTCTGAGTGAGACATTTTGAGAGGTTTGTAGGAGCATTAGATGTTGAGCAGAAAGTCATAATTGTGATTCTTCTGCAAAGAAAATAGGAAAGACGTGTGCTGATTTTAAGCAGATTTGTGTTAATAAATTAATTAATATAATAAAAAAAAGTAAGGGGTTATTATGAATTTAGACAGGGAATATCTCAGCCTTTTCGTATTGAGAAAATTGAGATACTAATAAGACTGTCAAAACGTTAAAAGTTGGTCTGGATAGGCAGTATGTTGGGGACTTTCAACCCCGGTCCTCCTTTGCAGATATTGTTAATAGAGCTGGGGAGCGGAGTACTAGATTCTACGCTAGTACAGTTCCTAACTGTTTTCCAGAACATTGCTTCAACAATAAAATTGGATATTTTGCATAACCTTAATTTTTGAAATGTTAAAAAGAAATAAGGAAACATTGTTAAGTTAAAATTTAAGAAAAAAAAAAATCTTATTTTTCAGTTGGAACACAGCCCAACTTTAGGGAGCATAGAAACTTCTGAAAGTGAAAAAAAACAGTTGGCATACCGAAGCCTTAGCTTTAATTTGAATGATCCACAATTCTGTGAACAGTTCCCCGGCCTCGTTGATGTGAGCATTTTTTTGTTCAACCAAGTTTTGAAATCTTCTATTTTTGAGTAATCGCATTTAAATATAGACATCATTATTTAGTTATTTGTGCTAATTTAAATTTTTGTTTAGGAAATAAAAAGAGAATTGCGAGCTCGTGAAGAAGCAGAAGAAGAGGCAAAGCGACGTCGTTTAGAACGTCTAGGAACTCTAAATGGTGATGTTAACGGAATTAATGGAGAATTAGGGAGTTCTGCATCATCTACAGATGCATCTATACTTTCTTCAGCATTATCAAACATAGGTGTGCTGGTGGGAGTAGCTGCTTTTGTTTTTGCAGTAAAATATGTTGTTGGTACCACGCCGATGGAGTAGTTAATGTAAATATAATCTGAACAGTCTTACTGCGGTACATTTCATTTTTACCAATCAACCTTTCAAATTATTATTGTTAATCAAATAAAATATACTGTAAATTAAAATGTTAATATTTTTAATTTCAATTCTAAATTTGGGCATGGTGATAAAACCCGAGTAGTTTTAGATTTGGTTTTATTTGTATAAAAATTGTATGAATAATTAACATTGGTTATTTATAATCTGCCCTCATATTGTTTTGTTTCCGTAATTTTCAATTGTTTTACTTTTAAACTACTTTACATTCCTTTCTTGTACTTTTCAGAAGTAAAATATTCATTTAGATATCATAATGTGAACTTTTACTTGATCTGCACTTTAAATTACTAAGCTATGAGAAACATTAATTGAAATTTAGTTTTTTGTTGCTTGTATTCGTTTCACTGCTTATCCTCTCCATGTAATTTTCAGTTTCAGATTTTTTGTGGGTAGTTATGCTTATTGTATTTCTATATTGAACTGAGTATTCTTTCATTTTCGTTTTTGTATTATTATTATTATTATTATTCTAAAAATGTATCACCTTTACTAAACTGTTCTGCAAGTGTTGGAATATTGTCAACGCTCTCATCTGTTCTTTACGAATTTAAGGGTGATGCTTCTTGTACAGTTTCATTATACATTATATTGTTATCAATTATCTAATGTAAAAAGAAATCATGAAAAATTATGTAAAAATTTGTATTTAATTTAGGGGTACCTTTAAATAAATTGAATTGTACTCAGATGTTATTTGAACGAAATAGTCGTTCAGCACGATTGCAGTTGTTCTTTGGCGGGATAATAGTTCTTATCTCCCAAATTTTCCTATGATTTAGTCCATTCGTGTATGCAATTGAGTGATAAATTATGTCTAAAACCGTATATCAAGACTCCTCACACTTAAACCAAATATGAAATTTGGACTTCGTACGGTTTTTGTGTTCGAGTTACACCAAATACAGAAATACACATCAATTAGTTAACTCTGTTCAGAATCAGAGAACATAAAACGGATGTTTTCGGTATAAACTCAAAATCGAAAATCTATACAATCTACTTGTCTTACGTGAAGAAAGAGAAGGTATAAAATTTTGAATAAAAAATAACGTTCCTCACTAATGTGCTCATCGAAATTATGAAAATGTGTAGACAATAATGAATAGGATTACTATTTTCATAACACGTTTATTGTAGAATTTTTAATATATTTATGATTTATGGGAGAGGAAAAATAGGAAAAACAGAGATATTTAAATGATAATCCATTCTAACCGTTTAAAATTCATCGAAGCACTTGGTCTCGCCTTCTCGAACATTAAAATGGAACCGATTACTGACCCGGTAGACCATCGCGCTTCGTCATAGTCTGGTGCCACGGAAGACAACGTTCCGGTACCAGGTTCCGACCCGTGGCCCCCTTCTTGACTCTAGGAATCCATCTGAGGCGATAATCCCTTGCCGATTCCCAGAAGTAGGGCTTGCCTTCAGGTGCCTTCAGGAAGAGATATTTATACTGCGACTATCGACGAATGCGTGTCCATGTTCGTACAGTGTGTGTAATCGTCTGCAAAGTGTGAATGAATGTGTTTCAGTGATGTGCTCGAGTTTCCTGTGAGTTTGCTAAACCCAAGTAGCTGCACATATCAACTACCTCTGCAGGTAGATGTGGTGGGTGATGGTTATGGGGTGTTAGTGTGAGTGTTGTTAGGATGGGGAACCCGCAGGGACGCCCAGATCGTTGAAGAAGTGGCTAGCGCCTAAGGGAGAAATAACGGTCTTTATGTAAGGCCATCTACCTTCTTAATATTTTAACAATAAGGAAGATCTGCTTTACCCAAAATTTCTACACGTTCTACGTAACTTTAATATTGCTAGTATTCCGGGCCAAACCACAACTTGGTAGAATCTCATATTTTAATTCATATTTAATGTAAAATCTAAATAATAAATATTTTTTAGTGTATGGCAATGTTTTTTACTTAGTGGAAAGCTAATTATTTAGAACATGTCTTTTGAATACGTTGTTTGATTGTAAGGAAAATGTATGAAATGGGATTTGTTATTGACGACGGGTGCTTACGGTCAATGATAGGATAAAGAAGACATAGAATTTTAATGCGATAGCCCAGAAGTAATGAAGCGTTTTGATGTTTCTCTGTAAATATTGACAACTATCTTTCTGCAATAGGTAAGGAGATGGTGAGGGAATTTTAATTTTATTTTAATCTTTATAAAACCATGGATTGAGGAAACTGAAAAGAAACCTAATAGTTCGCCAGAAAATCGAGCCGAACTTCATTGTTAGAAAGTAAATTAAAAAACATTTTAAATGGATTTCAGTCATAGGAATTTCCGAAAATTCAGTATTCGTTATCACGAGGCCTTAAATCACACTGATTCCTGTCAAACATTAGTTTCAGAAATTTAAAAAATTAAATAGAAAACGAAACTAATTTGATCAGCAGTCAGGGATAAGCAGATGCTAGAAGTAAATAGAACCTTGAAAATATAGTAAAGATTAAGTAAACTACTCCGAGATTAGCTAGTGTTCTCTGGATTTAGTTCCTGAAAATTTCATATCAATACATACCTTCAGTAAAATTGAAGGAAAACCAACAAACTGATCGACTTTGCAGAGGTCGATACATAAACCAATTAATTAAACAAAAAAATGTATTAAAAGCTTGTTCTTCGTTTAAATCCTCCACACATTTAGACTTCAATCTCAGCATTTAAACCTTTATTAAGATACATCTTCATTCAAATACAATAGAATCAAATTTTTCTCACGATGCATAGCCGTGAAATTACGCTAAATAAGATTGATTTTGATATTTATGACATATGTATAAGCCAAAAAATTCTACAATGTTTCGTCAGTGTATTATGAAATATGCAAACGGGGTGAAAAAAACTTCAGTTTCCAAATAATTTATTAACGTTTATATTTTAAGTAAAAACATAACCATCCCTACCACCACAAGGTTCTTATTTCAGGTATTTTTTGTTAATAATTATTAAATTGGCTAATTATAATATTTATTTGTTATATTAACTTAATAAAATTATATAAAAAAAGATATTGATTTCCATAAATTTATTTAGCTATTTGCAGATGGGCGGGATGAAATTCTAAAAATAAATACATAAATAAAATATAAATGTACAACAATACTTGACATATAACAATATCAGATCTGTATAATTTTTAAAAAATATTTTTTTTTTAAATATAAAGAAAGACAACATAGACTTTTACAACTAAATAAAACTTTTACTGGAATAGGTTGGGTATTCATATTTAAAAAACATATAAAATAGGAAAAATTAAATTTCAACCACAAGGCAGTAGAGTTCCAAGAATAAACATCAGTGTTTTGTTTTCCCAATAGCACAATACATCGGTTACAAAAAAGAGGCACTTTTCTGAGCGCATAGAAGACTAGATCAATTTGCTGAATTGGCAAAAATCTGTTTCATTAAATAAAAACAAAATGCGAAGGCAAGAAATCATTCAGCATAAACAAACGATTTGAAATAAAGTTTGAATTAGGATAAATAGATGATATAATAATTAATTTAAAAAATAAATCATTCCTATCCATTTTGTTCAAATGGTTAGAGAGCTAAGATGTACAAGAATAGTAGACATAGTAAATGTATAAAAATAATTGGCAGAATATTTTTCTGGATCTTTCCTTTTTAAAGCTGTTTCAATGTTTCATTACAAGTTGAATGTTTCGACTGAATGAAAACAAATAATATACAATATCAGCGTAAATAATTAAATAAATTTCATAATTAACAGACTTCATAATTAATAAAAATACTAAAAAAGTTAATAATCTATTTTGCTATAAATAATTGTTTTAAATAACTTAAATAATAACATGAAGTTATTGTATCAGAAATATTAAATAAGAAAAATGTGATTGGTACTAATTACAATGATAATAGCCGTGGCTAACTACAAATTCTTCTTTATACCAAGATAACTATTTCTGTAGGTATCAAAAAATGAGCAGTCTGATAAAATTTAAATACTGCTTATACATAAATTTCAAAAATATGAAATAAATCAAATCGCAAGTATTAAAATATTACATATTCGCATATTTTTATACGCCAAACGTTTTACAATTCTTTCTATATAATTTACACCTTCAATCAAATTTCATTCGCCCTTAGGATAGAAAATAAAAAGTAAGCTTGAAAGTTGATTTTCTCCGAAATAGAAGAAAGACAGACTGACTTTCGTTTAAAAACTGCAACCTAAAAAAAAATATATATATATATAAATTATTTCTAAAATTTACCCGGATGATGACCTAGCCCTACCTATAAAGATTGGCATTATAACAAATACTAATAATATAAAAAAATTATGACAAACTGGCAATAATCTATCTTCCCAATGGATTAATGAATTAACTAAAAAAGATTAACATACACTACAACAAGTGGTACGACTTTACAACAGACACTGCTCTCACGTGTGTTTTGGGCGAGGCTTGTCTATAAAAAGCACACTAGATCAGTACGAAAAAACAGGATTGCTGTAGAAGATAGGTCCCCACCACAATAGCATACATAGTAACAAAAGTTTTCTAAAAAACACATTTTGGGACTCAGGGTCCACCAGAAAAACTTCATTTCTGATAATAATGTAGTATCGAAAATTTGACTCAAGGAGTAACTATAAAGGTGCGGTGCGAGTATATAACTGAATCCATTTTACAGTGGTTTAAGTTTTTGAATTTTATTTGAAACACTTATCTGGATAAGTGTTTCAAATAAAATTCAAAAAACAACTTTTAGGGGGCTCCTTTCTGACTACGAATTCAGTATACTATTCGATTCTAACACCTGTATAACATTTGTAAGAACCAATTGTTTTAAAAATTTCGGATTCGATAATTGTAGAGTGGTTATGTCTTTACGGAACAATTAATTTCTGTTTTTTGCGGTTCATTTAGAAAATGGCTATAACAACTCACACGAATAAGTATCACTTTTATTCGAAACATTTCTCCAGAAAAGCTCATTTAGTGGGGTTCTAGAAAAGGGTAATATAAAGCTCCACTTTATAGGGATAATTTAACAAAGTATTCAATTCTGGAGTTGTCGAATTTTTCTCTAGTGTAATACTGAAAGCAATGATTAAACTGATCTTTTATTTTTAGTATTTTGCGATTTCCGGACGAGCACTTCAAATAATTCTTTTGAACTTGGTACACAAACTAAACTTATTTTTATGTACTTTTTATATAGAGGAGAGATTATATCTGACTGTCGGCTCCTCCCTTTCTCTAATTTTCTTTTCTACAAAACATGGCGAGTGGTCTCACCTGGCACCTGTGGGAGGTACGAATGAAAAATAATAAATGTCAGAAAGAAGTTAAAATTGGTAATAATATACTAACCTATCAACTACAACTATGTCAATTTGCAACTTTATACTTTTTTTTAATGCAATTTCTTAAAATCCTTGATAGCTATTTCTACTTTATGACTTACCTAAACGGCGAAAATAATTTTTCAATTGCGAGGTCCAAATATTTCCAAAGCCGCTTTGCCTACATCCCAATAATTTGCCCTTAAAGTGGCCAGCCCCGTTTGAATATCCCAACTTTCTTCGCCATTAGCTTCAGCTCGTGACACAACCAGGGCTCTTAATCTAGCTAATTTTATAGCTCTATGCACATCATTATTGGTGGCTTTCAGTGATTCTTCACAAACCTGTTGGGATACCTATAAACGAAAAACTGAATTCCATTATCAATAATTATTTTTGGATATGACTGAATAAAATTTGTATTTAAATAATTGTTTTTAGTAATAATGGTAGTTGTCAACCTTGGCTCCCAAGACATCGGTCATAACTGACATCAACCTCTGATCTTCATCTTTCTGTTCTTCTACATTGCTCACTACATTTCCCGTCCCATTATCTCCATTACCTGTGCTAGCAGAATAAATCGCCGGTATTTTTGAAATTTCTTCCGCTTCACTGGAACTGCAATCTTCCATTTGATCTAAAAGATCAAAGGAATTCGCAATTCGTTCCTCAAATCCAACTTGATTAGTTCCATCAAGGGTTCTGAAATAAATGAAAGAAATTTTCAAATTTTTGTCAAACTTATCAAAACAACATTTAAATACAGTAAATTTTACTAGATATATTATATGTTAATAACAATTTAAACATAAAAAGGAATCTACCTCTGAGGGGTTTCCACCTTGATATTATTGAACGTAGAAGAGTTCTCCGGTTTAACAGGAGCTTCTTCTGGAGGGTCGTCCTCTAATCCCAAATAAGTTGGCTCTGCAATTTAGATATTTTTAATTAGTCCTCTGAAGTTATTACTCTGAAAAATTTAATGAATACATTGCTCATCAGAGCGACCGGAAGAATATTAATAAGAAAAATATGAAATTTTAGTATTTGTATTGATTAGAAAATGCAATCGTATTAATAAATAATTGCAACATCTCCAGTAGTCAGGGCTTTGTACCGCCAAATTAAGGAGTCCATTAGTGACCAAAGTCCACGTTCAAATTGTCACCGACCTATGCATGCCCTTATTATTTTTTTGTACACGCTACTTTTTAGTTCAAGTAATCCCAACAAAACTTCCCATTAAGATTAAATCACTTTCCAAGCTAAGCAAAAGGGTGACCACCATTAACATCCAGCTCCCAACAAAGCAGTGATTTAAAATTGCATAACATTGTGCAAAATGAGGGCAAGTCAACCGTCTAATTCAAATAAAGAGCATTATAAAATTATGTATCATTCTAACAATCTATAAATATAATTCCCTAAATAATCTTAATAATTTGTGATTTATGTTAAAGTATTTGCGGATCTTAGAATAATAGATGGTGTTTGCTTTATCGCCATGTTTGTCGTGATTAAATGTAGTGGCCCTCTACTAGTCAGACTTCAACCGCTACCTAAATGCTGCACTACAGGCTGTCCTGACTCTATAAAGATGTCATCTGCGTAGCCCTGAACATAAAACCTTAACAGAACAATTTTGTTAAAGAAATTATTTCAAAAACACCATGAACCTCCTCCTCCCTCTGTCCGCAGCATTTTTAGTGCATTTTCAAAGAAATTTGCTAATATTTTGGATACCGAGTATTGTTGTTTACCCACCGTGTAATGTAACTCTATATTACCATGATTGTGGAACTTGAAGTAACGTATGAAAGTTTTAATTACCGTAAAGCTTAACAATGGTCTACTCAAAAATAGAAAGATGCAAACAGATCGTAGTAATGGATATTTTATTTAAGCACCCCACTAAAGGAAAAAATATCAACAGAACAGAATATTTACTTTCAGAAATAGAAATTACTATACTAGTAAAAAATTTATTTCCTTTATTACCAACCGTTGTTTTTTGCTATTGAAACAGAATGCTGCGATAACGCCTGCGCAATCGCTGTGGGGATGATAAGAGGATACTTTCTTTCGTGCCGAGGTTTGCCAACTAGAAGTGATCTCGTTCTGTCTCTTGGAGGAAGGGGAATAGCATTATCACCAATTATTGCTGCAAAAAGAAAGTTTATTTTAAATTTGCTTTTAATATTCATTAGATTTATATAAGAACACATACTTAGATTAAGAAACTTCATAATTTACTTAAAAAAAAGTTTGTAAAATATTTTTCGAGATAAAATGATAATTCAAAAATTCAAAATGTTTATTTGACTGATCTGAGGGTTAAACATCACATTCAGAACCTATATTTCAGTGGCGTAGGAGCGTGACAACGAGTAGAAACCGTTGAACTAATTTACTAAGGTATTTAATTTTAAGCGTTTCGTACCATGTTATTTTTTGCTTTTCTTCATGTTATATGTTATTTTACAGCATTCTTTTCAAAACATGATTACATCCTTTCACCAGTTAACTTCTTTAAATAATGGATCCGTTACTCATCTCATCGTTACTCATCCTAAACTTTAAACACAACAGAACCCATTTTCCTATCTTACAACCCATTATCAATATTCTTACCAATTTTTTTTCTTTCTGTAGTTCATATTTTTCTTATCTCAACTATTCATCCATTTTCAACATCATTTTTCTTCATCGTTTTTGATTTATTTTATTTCAAATTTGTTTTCACTCTAATCTAATTGTTTTATGTTTCCTTAATTGTATCTAATCATTTACGCCCAACCAATTTAAATTTTTATTTAACATTACTTTATTTCAGGGAAAATTAAAGCTATTTTAAAGTAGGGCATTTGTAAGCGTTAGCAGGATAGAAATAGAGAATAAAATTATAAGTGTCACAGTATAATGCACCGTTCTATTTGTTGTGATAATTTGTATTGCAATCACCACTAAAATATTATAGAATCAGGATCTTTCTTATCACAATAATTTTAACAATTTTACAATAGGTAAAATAAAAATTACTTTTTTCTCAAAAACAGGTAAAGGCAATTGAACAAATATATTTTCTCTTAATTAAATAAAAAATAAAATAATGCGACACGAACCATTATGGGATGAATCTTCTTCATGATCTATCTCGCTTACATTTGGAGGATCTCCTATTGATAACTTTCTGTCCAGACTAAGAGTGTTCATGGACCTATAAACCATTATGTTTTACAAGAAGTTATAATGAAGATTTATTTATTTATTTATTTATTGTTATAGTGGTCTTGTTTGCACATTAACCAATTACTTTATATGAGGGCTGGAAAAAACCAACATATTGGTATGCACAGTTACTATAATGAAGATACATCAATCATTAAATTAATAGTACGAAACTTGAAATCATGTTTCTTAAATCTAACACTATTTATTCTATAACTGGTGTTTATTAACTTTTAAACAAATTCTCACCCAGTTACTCCGCCAAGTCTTTGATGTTTATTCCCTCTTATTTTGGGTCGTACTAACGGAGCTGAGCGTAGCATCCTCAAAGGATTAGCTTCCACTGGTTGTTCCACTAACATTGAATACACTGCTTTCGCTTCTGACGTGAGACTACCCTGTAGTTACGGAATGGGATGATGTGTGAGGATGTAGGATGTTAGGAAAACAAATGTAAAAGGAACATAAAGTAGAATCAAAAAGGTGATTGGTTAAAAAAAAAAAAGGAAAGAAATATAATCAACAAAAATACTAGAAAATGAAATAAAAAGCAAAAAAAAAACTAAGGACTCCTTCTTTACTCTCATTAATATATTGCCTTTTATTCATAAAAATAAATTTCTATAAAAATATATAACTGTATGGGAGACATGCATAAATAAGCACTCATAAAATACAAATTACAATTACGCCCACAAACACACACACACTCACTAATATATCAAATAAAGCAAAAAAAAATATATATACACAGAGAGCCAGTCCGCTTATATCAATTGGCTTTAGATTAAATAAAGTAAATAAATATTAAATTATATGTACTTTTCTTTAAAGAAAACACAATTGTTGATTATATTATTAAATTAGAATATTAGTTGAATATAGATGCATCTTTAATCGAAATCAATATGAAGAGTATACAAAAAATTGAGAAATTATTAGATTTTCTGTATTTGCTAAAACAGTGGTACACGAAAATTTGTTTCAGAGAGGAGATTGTCAAAGTTATGAAATGTTACAACTTTAGTAATATACACTATGGTAACTGAGTGGTTGCAACCGCACAAACTAGTTTTGAAGATCAGTAGAGAGATGGAGATATACGCATTTATGGATGAGGAGCGTCGAAGAAAGAGGGCAAATAAGTTAACAATACATTAATTAATAAATAAATAACTCTATCCACAATTGAGAAAATAAGGTAATGGCGACTGAAGAACTTTTAACGCAAGGGGGCGTTTTTACTTTTAACGCTGCTGCTACCCACCTAACATTGATGGTGAAATTAACCACATTTAAATAAAACAGCAATAACAATCTAAAACGCACAATCAGTTCAAAAACCTAACTTAGCCGGAAAATGAATAAGAAAAACAATTTCTTCAAGTAACCTTGAATGATGAAATCTCGAAGACTAGCTTAAGCGGTCCCTAGTTTTGCTGGCAATATTATTACTACAAGGACTTTAATCTATTTTCAGTTGATCACAATATGTTGTTCAAATAGCTTTTTTCTCCAACATAGCTTAGAAAGTGCGTATCCATCTTCAAATTAATTACAAAACATACTATTTGCCACAATCAATAAAATATTCTTTATATAAGGTTAACAAATAAAGTAATAGAAAATAAAGTCCTAAAAATTAAAATGAATTACTTTTATTAAGAGGTTTTTTTTCATCGACGTTCTTTTTAAATATTCCGTTCTTCACCACCTAATAGATTGCAATATTTACAAGAAAGCATATCATTTGTTTTACTTCATGACTTAAATCAAATTTCTAAAGACTATATATACATCATTTTACATGCATACATCATAAATCTTATTTAATGCTCATTATGAATGAATCAGTTGTACTTCTAACTCAGAATAATTAAGGCCAAACAAGATAGCAGTTTCAAACATTATTAACAATATTTCTTAAAACTGGAAGATTCAAAGAATTTTGCCATTTTTTTGTGCAAATACCAGCTAATTCAACCAAAAGATTTGTTGTCTTTGAAAATTGAATATTACTGTTGTTTTGCATCTCACTTATATAAATGTATGCTAAGTACATTTAAGTATCTACTTACAATAGTTTTTTCTACTCTAATGAACTTTTCTCTTACTAAAGGAGTAAATACCAAAATCAATCGAGCCGTAAGCAACTTTTTCATATTATATGACAAATAATATGAGTTATTATCAACAAATATTTATTTATTTTTCTCCTTTAATCCATCAATTTCACTTTCTAAGGTCACTTAATATTTTCTAAAGGCCAATTTAAATACAATTATCATTATAATTTTTTATTTTATTTTTAATTTAAAGCAATTCAACTTTTGCGGTCATTAGCTCCATGAGCATTTTTTAGTACACAGCCAACCTCCGGTTAATGTTCTCTTGTTTAAGAAACAGTGATCATCAACGGGCAATGAGCTGTTAGAGACTCCTACGAAGAGAAAAATCCAAGGAGATCCAATCAACTTTTTCCGTAATGTTTTCTGCTAAATTTGTCGATGGCTTTAAATTAATAATTTCTTCGAAAATGTGAATTATTAAGCGAAATGAAAACGAAAAAAGTAGCAATTTAAGCATACATTATTGCCTGAATTAGTTAGCAGTTTATTTATTTTAAATAAAAAAAATTAGTACGGTTCTGGCTCGCTGTAAAGCTATCATCATGCAATCAACAAAAACTTCTTCGTGGTTGCGCTACTATAACTGGAAATGTATCAAATTTTAGGTTAAAGGGAAGGGAAAAGAAAAGAGAAAATCTGTCATTAGAACTAATAAAGAGGAATTTAGTAATAATTACAATTTTAACAAATAAAATCTATAGGTTATAAATTCAAGAAATGAAAATACTGCCATTTAAATTTTATGTATTTCAAAGTGAAATATTTAAAGAGAAACCAACGTTGAAATATAAACGATGTAGCGTTTTAACAATGGAGGATAAAACGAAACCAATCAGAATTATTGATAACTAGTTTTACTTCCATTGCAGTATTCTACTAAATACAGAGTGGGGCAAATGAACCGGTTTTAAAGGGATGTAAAACAAAAACAATTCATCTTACAGAAATTATGTTTATATTGTTTAATTCAGTACAGAATCTAGTTTTTTACATTAAGTTTGAAAGATACCGGCCGTCAGCCGCGATGCACTCTTGACGGCGAATTCTGAAGTTTTCAACCGCTCTTCTGCACATTTCGATGGGTATTGCCGTAACCTCCTCTCTGATTCTGTCCTTAAGTTCTTCTTGGGTATGTGGACGATGTTTAAAAACCTTTTCCTTTATGTACCCCCAAAGAAAAAAATCACAAATGCTCAAATCTGGTGAGCGCGCAGGCCACTCCACGTCACCGCTGAGTGCTATGTGACAATGTTGGAAGAGTTTTTTGAACCTGAGCTGGAAGAATTGAGTGAAGCAACTAATCTGGGAGACATCTGGTTCCAACAGGATTTCAATGGCGAGATTGAGGCAAGTGTTCCCCCAGCGCCTCGTCTCTTTGAGGGGTGACGTGGAGTGGCCTGCGCGCTCACCAGATTTGAGCATTTGTGATTTTTTTCTTTGGGGGTACATAAAGGAAAAGGTTTTTAAACATCGTCCACATACCCAAGAAGAACTTAAGGACAGAATCAGAGAGGAGGTTACGGCAATACCCATCGAAATGTGCAGAAGAGCGGTTGAAAACTTCAGAATTCGCCGTCAAGAGTGCATCGCGGCTGACGGCCGGTATCTTTCAAACTTAATGTAAAAAACTAGATTCTGTACTGAATTAAACAATATAAACATAATTTCTGTAAGCTGAATTGTTTTTGTTTTACATCCCTTTAAAACCGGTTCATACCTTTTGCCCCACCCTGTAAATTTAATGCTGAATATACTTTTTAAGAAGTTAGTAAACTGCATAAATAGAGAGTTTAAACTGATAAATTACAGCATTTCACTGACAAAGACATGCTTTTAAGAAGTCTCCAGATAATTATATGGTTAGCAAGAGTTTCAACATTTAAATTACGAATGTTTGATGAGTAAATAGTACTAACGTAACCACTACAACTTCAACATTGCCATCTCCCACAAATCAAACTAAATAAAGCTGTCAGATTAAAAGAATAGATGCAGATCAAGAACTTCAAACATTAAATTAAACACTTGTTCTTATATTACATTTAGTGAAGGCTGATTTTTAGGGATTAACAGCTTATTACTGGAATAAATTGGGCAATAGGGGAACTAATTTCAATTAAAGAAGAACTACTGAATTAACTTACGATAAGAGCATTTTAGTAGATCCATACTTGAGTAAGGTCACAATAAGGTCATCAGTCAAGGGAATAGACATTGAGACATTGCAAATACGCATTTCAAAATTGTCTTCATTTAAAAATAATCATTCCCAGTTCTTAAATAACCAAAATAACGATTAAATTTCTCTTTTAATGGTGTCATTTTAAGAATCGTAAAATAAAACCCCTCTTCAATATAATCTTTTTTATACCTTATTTTTTGAAGTTTTTAAATCTCAATTTGTTTATTTAATTTTTTCTCAACATATAATCCCTATTCTTTTATAATCATCAACAAGGAATGATGGAGGTTATTGATCCCCTTGATTCTAAAAAAGTGAGATATGTACTTTCAGTAAAGTTCAGTTCATTTCTTATTAGTTATAAGCGATACCGGGATAATAATAGAAAAAAAGACAGTAGGAACAAATAAGGTACAGCAAAATAATTCATTATAACAAAGTGACGTGACAAAAATGCATTAAAAAGTAAATAAATGAATAGGTTCCGTGAGAGTTTGTGGGGGCCTGGAATTCCTAAAATGGAGGACCTTAAATATGTTACTGCTTGATTAGAGGTAAAATTGAGCTTATTCGTCAAAAAAAAAGAAGCATCAGATTTCAAGATGTTTTTGTCATTTACAACAAAAATTTGATCCCACAAAACAAAAAGAAAAAATGTTACATAAAATTAAGCAATGTACGAGTAATTTTTTGCTACTCTACACTAATTAGTGCGAGCATCATAAATCATCTTCGTGATCACTAATTCACACATATGCTTCTTCAATTATAATAATTTCCAAATAATCTGGATCTTGCAAATTCCGTACATCTTCCTCGTTGGAAGGAATTTTTTAGGCTAAGATTTGAGAACTTCTAGTTAATTATATAATTATATATAGATGTTTTATTAAATAAATTTTATTTATTTATTGTTAATCTAATTATTTACTAATTCCGGTAAATCATAGTAGAAGAAGGAATTTAAGATATAAGCTTCTCCTCACTAGACATATCTAGTTTGGCTTCATCTTTAGCTGATAATTTTGCTGGAGTTGTTCAATATAACAAAGAAAATAATTTCAGCAGATCCAAAAGCAAAAATCACCATAGATGACCTCTGCAAAATCATGATAGATCTCTTGGCGAACCACTTGACAGATATGCAGCTGTAAATAGCATGATGAGAAAAGTACAAAATGAAAAATGTCTGGATTATATTTATTCAGCTTCAATTCAAGAATTAAGCAACATCACTTGGCCAGAGAGTTTCGCTGCAGCAGGTCGGTCAGTGGTTCTACCAAACTTGCACAGAACTTGGATTCTATCAAACTTCAAGCAGTGATGCGGAATTGTTTGGCTCTAATTTTCCCTTGGAATTCTTTATAAAACAATGCAAAGATGCTTGGATTCAACGGAGAACTACTTGATCTTGGTATACAACGAACGAATACAATATATGGTGACCTTCATCTGTCAGTATCTAGAGTATTATTTGTACATGGAAGCATTGACCCTTGGCACGCACTTGGTATAACTTCAACTAAAAATCCGGAGACACCTGTAATATATATTTTGGGCACTGCTCACTATGTAAACATGTATCCACAATCGCCACGAGATCCGCCTCAATTGGTCAAAGCTAGATTACGAATTTACGATCATATTGGAAAGTGGTTACTTAGCTTCTGCAGTTATGATTGGTAATGATGACTAAGCATAGTGAACGCTTGGACTGAGCTTAAATTCCAGGCTCAGTTCACATCTCTAACTTCTTTGGAGAGTTTGTAAACAGAATTTTTATTCTTGATAATTTTTAAAAAACGATATTTGGACTTAATAAGCCCTGAAGATGACGTAGTCGCTAGATCGAAAGCTCGGCACAATTAAAAAATAATTACTAAAATATTCTTTAACATTCTTTCTTTCTTTAGGATTAATGAAACCAAAAGCGATGAACAGTAGTCTTAAATTTATTATTAATGTTCATTAGTAAGGATAAGTACGTATAGCGAGACCACTCTGATATTTATTCTCCCAAGAGACTTACATTAAGATCTTTTACTTCAACATAATAACTGCAGCAAGCACTTCTATTTAACTGCACTAATTGTCCATGTCTGTCGACGCGCCAGGGGAAAAAACACTAGAATTCAAATCTATCCTTAGGAGAGTATTTCTAAAATCCAAAATAAAACAACAATAGGAGTTGTAATAACATACATTAAGAAAGCTATAAACCAAAACCTTCGTGGCGGAAAAATTAAACAAAGTATTTTATTCAGAAATTAATACAACCAAACTAAACACACTTTCAACAAAATTCCATCAGCTGTAATCATCTTTTACCAAAATTTTACAAGAATGCATGATTAAGATAAAGTAGTTTCGGTGATATAAAAACTAATGAAAAGAAAAGGTAAGCGCGACCGGAGAACGTTCACAAAAATACAGTTTTATTGTTTATTAATTATCATTAAATTGTTTAATGAATTAATTCAAGTAAATAATCTTTCTATTCTTGCAGACACCTTTTCTTGTAGAATCATAATCTGAATCAGTTGAGGAAGTTGAAGAAGATGACGTGTCTCCATTGTAACGAGAGGAATATCTACGAGTATCGGCAAACCATCGACGTGTTTCTATAGATGAGTGATATCTATGAATCCTACGATTTTGTGGAGGCAAAAGAGGTATAGCCCTTCCACTCGAGCATGGATATTGTCTCACTTCACTGGCTGATCTCTTATGCTGATGGACTTTTGGTGTTTGATTTTGTGGTGGTGGTAATGTCTTACCAAATGTTGTAAATGTGGGAGCAGGTATGGCTGTTGTAACGGCAGGAAATTCATTGCAGGACGGAATATCTTTTAATGTGGAACTACTACGACTTGAGCCACTTGACTTTTCTATCAGTCCTCCGTTAAGATCATTTAAAGAAGGACAACCTCCCAAGGTGGAAGTGCTAGTCGCGGAAGTCAATGTTAACATATTTGAAGATGAATTGTAACTAGAATCAATCCAAGCTTTTTTTGAGCCGCCAGAACTATGACCACTCAATACTTCAGTAGATGAATCCAACTTTGGAGGATGACGCGTTAAAAGGTCTCTAGATCGTGCAAAACAGAATTCGGCTGAAGCACGATCCCAAAGAGGGAGTCGAAAAGGTGTCGTACTGCGCAGGCTCTCTAAGCTTGTGCAAGAACTTAAAGAACGTAAACTTGAGCATATTGACTGATTCATTTGAGAACACAATACAAATTAAATAAAGCAACCATAAATAAAAAATAAAATAAAAAAACAATCAAACAAACAAAGTAAATAAATACAACACAAATAAAATTTACCAACAAATTCATGCAATAAATAAAATTTAAAAAAATTAACGTACCGTTTTATTGCAGGGAAAGCAAATGAAATAACAAAGAAAAGTTAGTCAAACGAACAAACAAACTTTTGTTTAAATTATATGTAATAATAGAACCAAAAGAAAACAGAAAAAAAATTAATTAAAAATTTTAAGCACGAAAGTACAATTTATAAAATAAACACGAAAGTATTCAATGAATTATTGAAAAAATCCTGTGGTTTTAGAATAGAATAGGTGTATGGAGCTAGCTTCTTGCTAGCTAATTCATAACCCTAATCACAATTTGGATTCATCTAATTCAAAATGTTGGGAGATAAGAGCGAAATTTCATAGCCATGGTCTTTTAGTAGACAAAAGAAATTAAGAATGCACAAAGGATTTGAAGAATCAACTACTTTATTTAAAAATATTTTCTCAACACTTGAAGTTCCAAACTGAAAATAAAACTGTGGCTCGTTATTTATACAGAACACAGTAAAAATAGGGGCAGAATAGGGTGAACAAAAATTGGGCAACAAGTAGTGAAGTTAAGAATTTTTATGAATGGAAAGTGATCAGATCTTTTTATGAAATATCTTCTAACCTCCTGCTAACAAACTATTTTTTTGCGAAATGGTTCCCTTAAGTAGGAGTAATGAGTTTACCTAGCAGAGTGGACC
Source organism: Rhodnius prolixus (assembly GCF_049639745.1). Lineage (NCBI taxonomy): Eukaryota > Metazoa > Arthropoda > Insecta > Hemiptera > Reduviidae > Rhodnius > Rhodnius prolixus. The sequence goes on from NW_027411592.1 coordinate 24,949,920, forward strand.
TGTTTAAAACCTTCGTTATATTACGAATTTGCTACACAAAATGTGAAGGAATTCTTCTTTGCTGGGACATAAAAAAATAAATTCATTCATTTACAATTTACTTCTTAAGGAAAATTTAGAAATGTGCGGAGCATTTTGCCGTTAAAAGCCAGATGGCAATAGTTAATATCAAAGTGCTCTTTATAGGTGCAGAGCTATCTTATGAAAGGACGTATAAAAAATATTTAATGCTGTAGCACCCCCCCCCCCTCCACCAATAATTATAATGCAACGAAATTTAGGCACTGCATTGCTCTATTGTACGGTAAAAATTCAAACTGTTTTATAAATCTCTCCTCCATTCGCTTTTTTTCAGGTACTAATGAATAAAATGTGAGATTAAACTACTGAAAATGAAACAAGATATTTTTTTTCAAAATTAGCGATCTAGAGTTTCAAAATTAGAGAACACATTTCTTAGTTAGGCAGCGACTCTTACGTTGTGGTGAATACCCAGTACTCAGTACTACCAGATGGCCGAAAAAAAGCTATCCTCATCAGTAAAATGCCTAATCTCTTTATTATTTTATTACTTTGTTATTTTTTCATTACTTTCTTTAAGATTTATTACTCAAGATTAAGAGAGAATATTTTTGATCAAAATAATATTTGTTCTATCTATAAGCTTGAGAAGCCAGATAATTTCTTGCACTTCTCAGTTGGCAATCTCTAGCCATTTCGTGAACACTATTTAAAAAGTTTTTATACACATGATTACTCTAACGATAAGGAAAATTGGTCAGTCCGTTGCTATTGAGTGATTTAGATCGACAGCATATGAACATATACTTCTTTACTAAAGCCTTAAAGAGGTTATATTCTTAATGAAGACTTAAAAAATCTTGATTGGCCTCAGATTGTCTTATTTAATTTTCTTCTTTTTCCGTTTGCCATTAATATATTAATTTATATTTCTAATTTAATTACTGTAATTTAAAATATTTTAAGTATTGGTATAATCATGATCTTTTAATTTTAGTCTTGAACTATTTTTTTTTTTAGGCCGAATGAAAGGATTGTTCAACCATTTAACTGTTTGGCAGTATAACTTATTTTTAATTTGCACTTCCCGATTTTCTATTTACCTAATAATTCTAATTTCATTATTATAAAAGACTGCCTAAAACAATTAATAATAATTGAACTAAACCAGAAATATGTATAAGAAACATCATTTTATAACTATACCTTTTAAAGCAAATAACGAATGAAGCAAAAATGAACTTCAATTTATTATTATTTTTGACAAAGAAATTGAAAACAAATGCAAAGAGCATCTTCAAAAATAACTTCTTTCAGCGATTGTTTTGATGATTATGTTTATGTTATTTATTATTACTACAAATATAACCCATTCATTTAAAAAAAAGTTGGCCAATTTTTTTATGCAGAGCTAACTACCAATTCATTGATCCAATTCAAGAGAAGTTAAATATTTTAGAATCAACACGTTTTTATTTTAAATATAAACAATATTATAATTAAAATAATGTAAAGACAAGTGCAATTTTAAAATGTAATTTCTGTTTCAAAGTTTTTTCTTTTTCTCTTATAAGCAAATCTGAATAATTTTATTATTTTAACATTGGGTAATTCAAAATGTTTTATGCGAATACTGTAAGTGGGTTCGGTTCATTCATACAAAACACAAACACACATCTATTTACATCGTACTAATAATCTTAGTATGATTCCCAGTTGAAGAAGAATAAGTGAGAAAGAAATAGTTCTTATTTTGCCAATGTTAGTAACTTCGAGTACGAAAGTAGGGGTGGCCAATTTTTAAATATTTTTGGTGAAAGTGTATCTGAGGCAAATAAGTTTTTTGATAATGGACTTAGGAATTGACATATTTTAAATAATTTTTAGATACTTACCAAATAAATAAATCATTTTTTTATTTCGAAAACTACGTCTTGTCAAAAATTTCTGCATTTTTGTACAAAATTGGTTCGTTTTAACGTAAAGTAATTATTAAAAACGATTACAAATGAAATCCGATATTTATGATCGACTTACGTTAGTTTTTGTAATATTCAAGCAGAAAAATGCTGATTTGCAAAAAAATGTTGGACCAAAAAATTCATTAACTATGCAGCAAATCTCAAAATATTTGGACACTTATCCCTGCTTTTTAATGTTAAGAAGCTCTTATCTTACGTTTATTTTTTATATTATTCGTTCTCACTTAGTATTATATGTATTATATTTACAAATTATATTATATTTTATATTTACAAATTGTCAATGTTCACGTCAGCTTCGCGGGCTACTTTATGAGACCTTGTAGTCGATCGCGTACTTCCCCTTGATAAGGGGTCTTGGCCACCCCTGACGTATATCAGGATCCACTTCAGTAGAAGTAAAATAAAAATATCGAATCGTGTCAACACTGAACCAGTTAACAACGTAGTTTTAAAGAAATATTATTCGAAAAAAAATGTTACACTTTTTAAGGATTTACACTGATAATTACCGTTTCTAAAAATACGTTCATGGATTGAATAAGCAACATTAATATGAAGGAAAATTCATTAAAGGATCTGTGCAAGACTGGAAATTGTGTAAACAAGTTATTGTAAACTATACTTACATGAACATCGGGTATTGCTTGCGCCTCATCAGTGAAGGTGCGACCTTCATGTCTAGAATGACTACCTCTTGACTGGTTTCCACCAGCATTTCCACCTCCTCCGCTGCCACCAACCTGGGGAAATTTGAAAGTGAGTCCACCACTTCCACTTCCACTTTTATGAGGCCCACTACCTCCATTAACTCCACCACCAGCACTTCCATTCGAACGCCCGTTCGGACTAGTTTCAGGTCCTTGCTGTACTTGTTGGACCATCACCTTGTTTGCCAGCTCATATGTTAATGCAATTGCCGTATCTAGAGTCTTTTCATCACTGGAAGAAATTGGCTTTACCTGTAAACGAACAACCTTCGTAAAAGTTAAAAGTTACAAAATTAACAATAAACAACTCTAATTGAATAAGTGATTTGAAACCGCATTGCTAAGCAATATTACAGTTTTAAACATCTTGGCTTACTCTAATATACCGTTTTCAGCCTTTCACCCCACTTCAGAGATTGGTACATTGGTACAAGTTTCGCTGCAGAGTCTTCTCTGCATGAAGAAACCACTTCTTCTGGAATCAATACTTTTTACCGGTATTCCATTCCAACACGTCTCAATACTGAAACGTATAACATTCACACAATTCACTTAGGTCTACAGAGGTAGCTGGTGTGTGGAACTCATTGGATTTAGCGCACCCACCGGCAACTGAACTTTGTCATAATAGTCACTCATAGTTACTCTGTACGAGATATAAACGTTCACTAAAGTAAAGTAATCGCCTATTTTTTCAGGCGGGGCTTAACGTCCAACTACCAATTAGGTGTCGTGGACGGAGGCGCCTAGCAAACACACTTTACTATTTCTCATTTTTAAACATTAAATAAAATCCAAGGCCTATGACCGGGAATCGAACCCAGTACCACAATACATTTTAGCTTCGCAGGTCTCGCCTCTAACCGCTCGGCTACCGTGGCGCCTTAAACGTTCACTATCTTAGACAGACTCCCACACTTAAGAAAATCACAAATAGATAGGTCGTAGACGATTTTGGTTTATTAAGCCACTCCTTTTTCAATCTATCACCTACGTCTATATTTACAATAGGTTTTACTATACATAAAACATCGGATTAGTCCAATCAACAACAACGTGAAAATACTCAGGTACATAGTCAAGTGTTAAATGTATTTTTAAGAATAGTTCTGGATCCTACTAATGGAACATTAAATCGCCATTGTACATCATATTGGAGCGATAAGAAATTAAGAAATAAAATAAACATGATTAATAATTGAATTCAAATTATACAATAATTCCCTTTGAAATTACTAAATTATGAATATTTTTAAATTTTATCATTCCATTAAAAATTCCCTCCTGCTTGAAATTAAATCATGAATCGGTAATAGTACATACCAAAGGAAACTATAACTAAAATGTCCCAAAACACATTTTTTCAATACTTTAAATCCACATTATACCATTTAATGGCAATTTTCTTCCTTACACACATAGTAAACTACCTCATAAAGTTTGATGTTGCAATGGAAAATGACAAAATTTTTATAAATTGATAAAAAATTCTCTCCCAGAAACTGATGCACCAATCTCTCTCTAAAGCTAGATGAAAATATGAGAGGTAAGAAAAAAAGATAATAAGCACGTTATGACGGATAAATTCTTTAAAATAAATCCAATATAATGAATATTGAATCATTTTTTTGTTTAAAAATCAATACACTCACGGTTGCCAATTTTTTGCTAGTAGCCGATAGAGATTCATTTCTTTTATTCTGTTGTTCGTGTTGGTTACTGTGCTGGGTACCAGATCCATTACCTACTATCTCGTTGACCATACTGTGACAAGTGGAAGACGATGATGGCGGCGGAGGTGGCGGAGGAGGTGAAGAGTAATTCCTAAAGGCTGCATCCATTTCATCCAGTAGACTTGGACCAAAATCGAATTGTTTCTGCAAGAAAGTAAATTTATTTATTTTATAGTTTACAGTCAACAAATTTAAATACAATTTAAGGACTGAATAAAATAGTAATAGGTGTAAATTAGAAAAACTTACCTCAAATCCTGGACTGTCCACAGCTTCTTCATCCGTTATTTCATGATATTCATGATCTGTAGTGAGAAGTTTACTATTCGAGGTGGTATCTGCCCAACCTGCTCCTACATGTAAATATCAGAAACTTAGTAAGAAATGATTCTTAATGGAAAATAATCTCTTTTGTAAACTTACCATTAGTATGAGTAATGTTGCCAAGTAATGGAGCTTTATCTGTAGAAATGCTATTTGTATCTTCATTATCTGTATGTGGTTTATATGGCGCTACCACTTGATGGGGTACGTGTTCATACTACGGTAGAAGGTTACAAATTAATTTAACTTTCAAAATATTTTTTTGGCGCATTAAGATGATCATTACAATGGCATGTCCAAAAAAATAACCCCCTTTTTAACTGCCTTTTGGGTCTGGATTTCAACAATATTCACTAAATATCTTCACTAAATGAAAGGAATTTGAGTGAAGAATACTTTTCCGATGATGATGAGAAGAAAATCGAAAAAGAGAACTGGGTAACAAAGGCGAAAACCCCCAATAACAGAAATGAAAAAACTTGTCTCTAGATTGATACAAAGTATTGAATTGAATGATAATAATATGGAAAAAATGTAATACTTTACATAGTATCATCCCAATATTTATTTTACTTCTCACATATATAATATATATTCTTACCTTAGTTCCTCCGAGAAATGAAATATCACCAAAATAAGCTCCATCAAGTCCAACATGGCCAGTATGTTTGACATCCCCATGTGGTGCAGATATCATATCCGTTCTTAATCTGTTTCTTTTAGATGAGTAAGCATTTTTACCATCTATATAAAAAATAAAATGAATGTGAAATACTCTTAGACTTCGGATCGTTCTTGGAATGGTTTAGAGCAGTGATTCCCAAAGGTACCGACATAAGGGGGCCGCGAAATATTCAATTAAACAATTCGGCGATTTTCGAGTCCGAAAGTTGTTACTGAAACAGTTGAAATTAGATATTTTATATTATTATCCCAAGGAAAATTGTATCTGTTTTTAATTTTTCGTTGTTAAATGGGCAATCGCTTTTGAAAAGGAAAGTTTTCTAATTTTTCAAGAAAGTCAAAAATTTAGAAAAAAAAAACTAACCGCAATCCGAAAAAGATTGGGAACCTCTGGTTTGGAGGATTGGAACAATCAGTAAATCGTTTGCTTTCATTGATATCTCAAAATATTGCAGTTGATCCCTTTCATGGTTGAAAAAATTAGTTTACCCTAGTCAACTTTTCTTGGAAGAAATTCCTTAAAATGGCATTAGTTCCAATATTTATTTTCACATAACAAATTAATTCTTAAATTTTTTGAAGCGATAAGCCCTTTCATGGGATGATTCGATTACTGTGGTGAGCACAAGACTTAAAGTTGGTAAAGGAAAGTGATTAGTCTATTCGAAATGTTTTAGAAATAATTAAATTAACCGAGTCATTTTAAACTAGATACAACTTTACTTTTGGAACTTGCGAATCAATTATTATTCAATCCACACTTTCAACGTTTTTTAAAGTCAGTCTTACTAACAAGAATATGCATTAGCAAACACTTAAGTAATTAGCTTCCTTAATTATTTCGATTTTAATATACTTTTTAAACTCTTGCCACATAGTACACCAACAAACTTCGTTTAGCCTAAATATTAAGTTTTAGATTTAACAACATTAACATACCTCCTCTTATAAATTCCGTTGGTTTATTGGATGGAAGATTAGAACCTAAGTATGCAACTGTTAGAGCTGGATTGAATACACCTGTTTTCCCATTATTCAACACACCTTTCCAAAGGTTTGTGCCTTGCACTGGACTAAAATTAAAAGTTCCATTAATATGTAAAAAAACAAAAAAGTAATTAAACAGATTAAAATTCGAAAGTAATATTTAAATGAAACTATTATAATTAAAATATGAATGTTTTTATCTTTATAATAAAGAATAAAATTCTTTATTTTTCAGCGAAATAAAACACTAACTTTGTACATGAAAAATGTTTACTGAGAGATACTCTCTTCGACATAAGACAGTTCCTTCGGAGAAATAAGAATTCCGGATAAGTTATTTAAATAAGATCCCAAATTCTGGATTACTGAAAGTGAACCTTAAATAAGAATTTCGAATTAAACAATTCTGAGAAATATGAGACAACTCGCGGCAGAATAAAACGAGGTCGGCTAAAAGCTTCAGAACCTAATTCCAGAATTTGGCAATCAATCTTCTTAATCCATTCTTTTGCAAAGTTGTCACATTTGGTCCAATATTCATCACAAACAATAAGAGTCGATAATATGTGATGCTACCTTTCCGAAAAATCCCTGCAATGCGAATAAGTCTTTATTTACAGGTCTGAATTTTACTGAAATATTTTTATTAAGTAGTTATTGAAATCAATCAGGGCTATGTTTGACAGAACTTTAAAACTGGAATAGCGTCTGAAGAAACTAGATGTCCAACTTTGATGATGAGAAAACCATAGAAATAATTCTTTAAAAAATAAGTAGTGATGGTAAATAGTGGCCACCTTACTGTAAGTACTACATCGAGACTTGATTTCCTAGCCAAGTACCTATAAAGGATAACCGATTATAGTTTATAACTTAGCAAATTCTAGGTCTACATAGAAGGGTTAATGACGTCACCCCTTAGAATGGAGCCTAATAAAGTACCGTAAAGTAGAAAAAATTCAAACTCTAACCTCTACATGAAAAAAAGAGAGAGAAAGAATACTGAGACGCCTCGTTTGTTGTCGAATTAAAAAAAAATAGACGTAATATCCTAATCATCTATTCAGAGTTTCGAAACTGTGACTCAAAAAAGGAAAAGTTTGTTTTTAACTGGAAATAATCTAATCAAATTTACCTTTTGTCTAAAACTGTAATTATATCGCCCACTCTGAAAATTAGTTGATCTCTTTTCATCCTTTCATCGCCAGAATCTTGTATCGCTTGTACTTGTTCAGGTTTACACTGACGAAAGTATTTAAAATAGAAATCTTTACAATTAAATAAATAAATAATTTTTAAAATTTCATATAAAGGAATAACAAAAGTCCACTTACATCTGGAAGTTGTCTCATGAGATCATTAAATTTCGGACGTCTGCTAGGATCATGATGCCAACATTTTCGCATAAGACTGTAGTATTCTTTTGGACAACATTCTGGTCGTTCCAATCTCTAAATATTTTTAAAAAATAGCTTAAGTTAGCAAAAAATATTAACTAAACATTTAATATTTAACCTTGGATATTAACCAGCTAGAACGTAGCACTTACATCAGAAAATATATCTAAGTTCAACTCGTTGAAATGTTGTTAGTTAAAGCAGTTTATCAGCCAACATAATTCGTTAGATTTAATGGATTTGTTTTCTTTATTTCTAAATTTTTATTTCGAAATTGGTTGCACAATTGATCTTTATTTTTGATCATTGTCATGATATCAATTTCTTGTTTCTTCAACAATTAGAAATGATAATTATTAGTTAATATTATAAAAAACAAAATGGTTTATTTATAACCTTTAACGCTGTTCTCACCAAGAAGTCTACATAATCTGATCTGCACTACTACTGATCAGATTATGCTACTATCCGAAACGTGATGTGCAATGCGTCCAACCTGGTTTGCTAGACTATGATAAACAGGATTATGTCAATTTCTAGTATAATCCGAAAAATGTTATCAAAATGCAAGAATATAGCACTACTACAGCCTCGCACAGCCAGCATACCAAGAAACCAAACTTCACCGTCCGAAAATTTATGGAACAAAACCTCTTGTACAAAGACTGATGTTTTAGAAATGCCCACCTTCATCACTCGAACGTCAGGTCGATAACCCCTCGTGGGCATGAAGCATCATGTTAAGCTTTTGGCCAGTAAGTACGAAGTGGTACTGCAACATATTTTAACCGTAGCAACCATGATGTGTTGCAGATCTACACCAACTATAATCTGCGCTGCTGTATCAACATGTTGTCCACAAAGGGTTCGTCTTAAACCTTGTATTCGACCAATCTATCCGTTAAATTAAAGTGCAGAAAGGTATTTAGAAGTAAGGTGTTAAAATATTTTTTTCGAAACCAGAAATCCGATTGAATTGAACTATGTTTGGTACTGACCGGATATTGGCCAACAGAGCAGAATGAACGTGCCACATTCGAAATTCCCGCTTTCAAAATTAAATAGAAGTTTATATTTTATAATTGAAACTGTTTGGTTTTGTAATAATAATGACGGAGAGGAAAACAAGAAGGACTTTGAAGAGCCACAGAAATAACATAAATTCTAGTTTCAAAGAACAGATGAATCAGATATAATCGTTAAGTCTTATCTAACTCCCTGAGATTAAACTGCCATCTAGCAGGATCCAAATTCAATATTTATCGTAAAAACCTTAACCTGAGGATTTGGTTCGTCGATAGCCTCTAAGATCTGTTGACCTGTGAGTGCCGCCCAAGGTTGAAAGCCATATGAAAACATTTCCCATAGAGTGACTGCATAAGCCCAGACATCTGAAGCGGATGTGAATTTTAAGTATGTTATACACTCTGGAGCACACCTGAAAAAAAAAAAATATTTTATGAATACCTTCCCAGTATTTTTCAAAAAACACTTGTAACAAACATCTGACAAAATGAGAAATAAAACCTAATTGAAATTTTAGACCAATGGTTTATACCGAATAATAACAAGCCTAAAGAAATAAATATAATCTGGCAGAAAACAAAATTTATTTACCATGCAATAGGTAACTTCAGATTCACATTGAAGTTGGTCTGATAATAATCCTTCCCAACTCCTAACGCACGAGAGAGTCCAAAATCTGATATCTTTACTTTGTTTTTTGAGAAAACGAGGATGTTTCTAGCTGCTAAATCTCTGTGTGAAAAATAATTATTGCTTTATAATAACTGTTTTATTGATAGAATCAGTTTTAAAAATAACCAGGATAAGGTACCTGTGGATAAGTCTTTTTGCTTCTAGATATTGCATACCATCACAAATTTGAATTGCAAAATGACACAACGACAGAACTGGAAAACTTGCTCTTAATGAAGGTTCTTTCAGGCATTCCAAAAGCGAACGTAAGGCCGCTAACTCCGTAACCTAGAATTAAACACAAAATAAAGACATAATAGAATGATTGTCTAACAAAGGGGTAGAAAACTAAATTCGAAAAATACTTTTTTCTCTAATACTTACAAGCATTAAAGCATTAGTATCCAGGACAACACCATATAGTCTTACAATGTGCTCGTGATCTATAGCATGCATGATAGCTGCCTCTTTCAAAAATTCTATAGGATTGTTTTGCATTCGTTCCCGACTGAGACATTTAATTGCTACCTGAATCTTTAAAACAAAAATATATTTGAATTATGCCAAAATTTTTATTCATATTAAAATTTAATACTAGATTATCATATTTCCTACACATATTATATGTTTGTTAGTGGATTAAAAACATATATATATATATATATATATATATTTTTTTTTTAAATTTAAGGGTCATCATCATCTGAGGTTATTGGAGCCCGGAGCTTTTTCCAGCGCACTGTCGGCCTTCGGCTAGTGTTCTCTCGTTACAGACAACATGGTGCATCACCGGTCGGTGAGCTGTAAAAAGCTCAAAGGAAAAACATGTTTAAGTAAAACTGGTCTTACTCTCTCTCCATCGTTTGTCCACACTCCCTGTTGCACTACTCCAAATTCACCTGTACCTAATTCTTTATTTACTATAATTGCATCGGCTGGAATTATATGTTTATTAGGAACTCTAATTGGAGGCTTATCAGGAGGTTCATCTGGCAGGCTGCATTCCCACTGCTCTTCCTTGCGCGACAGAATCATCTGTGAAAAGAAATCACATAACTTTATAATCAACAATTTAATGAAATGTTTATTTGATTAACTAATTGTTTAAGATTGCGCAAGCTGCAATGTTAAGACTGTTTCCAGATGGAACAACTAGTCAACGAGATATAATCAAATTTCTTGCTTTAGAGATAAAAGGAATAAACGTTCAACTTTTAGCATATTTAAGAAACTACATTTAATTTCAATTACCTTTTTGAATTTCGAAAGATAATTTTGAGGAAAGTGTTTTTGAAAATATTTTTTTAACCTTCGCATCTCCGGTTTAGACATGCCAAGTTGCTGTAAATCTTCATCTGATACATATTTCAACTGAGCTACATTTTGAACCTGTAAAAATTGTCACTATAAATATCTGTAACTTCAATTTTTTGACAGAAGATATTTCAAAACAAACCTTCAGATCATTTTTAAATCCAGCAAAATATTGTTGTAACTCTGCTTCAATTAGAAATTCATACAATCCAGGTCCTTTAGATGTCATTTTCATTAAAAGTGATAAAAAGAAAAGATAATTTTTATCAAACTGATATCGAGGGAAATTTCTATGATGCTACCATTGAAAATAAATTAAACCAATTTACTTCTGTGAAGGTACAAAGTAAACCTGACGCGAACTGTTAACAATTATTTTTCAAGGAAATATCCAGAGTTTAGAAACGCACTTCAACAATGAAAAAATATCTCAAGATGTGTCTATCTCATTTGAAATATCTTAAAAAGGCTGCAACTCTCACTATTAACAATTACTGTGAGCGATTTTAGATGATAAAAAACAGTAGAAAAATATAGAAACTGTATAAAATTATTTATAGAGTATAAAAATATTTATGTATTTGTGAACCATCGTTCAACAATAAGAACGATTTTAATCACTACACTACGCCATGTTTTGTTGGAGACTTCTGCTTGTGATTTCTTACAGTGTTGAGGCAGACTTATTGTTGGCTTAGTGATTTTTTTGATTATTATTATTCTTAAAATTCTTCTTTTAGATTTTGGAAAACATTATTTAGTATGAACTTTTAATTATTTACTGAATTATAAAGCTACAGAAAGAAATACAAAGCACAAGTTTGAGAGGGTGGGTGCAATATTTGGAATTTTAAGCAATGTATTTGAAATACATCTCTTTCTTTCTTTGTTTTTTAAAATGAATTTTTATTTATATAGAACATGATTATGATCCAATAAGAAAATTTGCTGAAATGTCTTGAACTGAATTGAGTGCCTCTTTCCGGAGCAGGACTCTTCTTCCTTTGTTAGGAAGTCTGTAGGCCAATGATTGGTTTTGTGTCTACCCAGTTTGTTGCTTCTAGCCTACGTAATTCTTTTAATTTCTTGATTTTATCAGTAGTTTTTTAAAAATCTATGGTGTCATGTTATAGAACCAATATTCGGAGCTGCTGATATATTTCTTGCAGATCTTTATATATAAACAACAAAAAATTGAGAAGAAATAAACTTATACATCTACAAAGAGTACATTTTAAAGATTTGATTGCAAATAAAATGTAGGTAATGGAGCATTTTGAGAAGTTCAAAGTAGGCATTACCAGAACTTAATATACTCCCGCGGGTTGGGGCAGAAAAGTTTCTTTGGTACCAGTCAGCACATGCCACTCTAATACACTTATCTATTCCCTCTTTTCACACTTTTTACAGATAACATTTTTAAATTAGATACCTTTCAAAAGGCAGGAAAACTGTTGTACTAGAAAGAAAAAACTATTTTTAGTGTTGAAAGAGAAGCTGACCTGCGGGAAGCACCTCTGTACCAACCTTTGTCCTAGGCTTCCTCAAAAATCTACAGACTATCCTTTCGTTCTGTTCTATTGGCTTGGGCGGCTGTTCGAGAGGTTTGTTTAGGCTAGGCAGCCATGCCATGAAGCTAGGCCATGCCATGACATTTCTCTGGGCGCGTTAGAATTGAGAAACAATTCGTTGCAAGAACAACAAACGGTGCTGCCTAACTCCGTGAGGTTGCTAAAACACAGCTTACATATCAATCCACCAGATAATCTTGCATCTCGTTTTGCGGGTAACTTTTAATTTAAAAGAGTCAACTTGTAGTGCATTAAATAAATAACAATAAAATCACTATTTACATGTAGATAAAATTTACTAAATATACAACTAAAATATAAATAAATAAATAAATATATATAAAAACAACAATGAGGGGAATGCCCAGTCAATATAAAAGTCCTACATATTGACTTCGTCACTAATCCATAATTACACAGTCACCTTAGGATTTAAGCACCGTAGATATGGTGATGCAGAATTCCCAAGGAGTCCAAAATAATTGACTCAGCAAGATTGTGGAGGCCGGTAGAGTAAAAACCCATCTCTCTCGCAAAATCAACCGTAAGCCTTGGCAGGGTTCCCCGGGCTCCGAACCAAAGGCCCATTACCCTATACTCCCTCTCACCGAACTCCTCGCGGAACTTTTCTTTGAAGAAGGGAATACACTTTTCATAAATTCCCTTCTTTTCAATATCCACCTTTTCCGCTTGGTTTGGGTCGTTTGTTTCATATCTTACCGTTGGGTCTATTACGAGCGCTTTTTTGTCCTTCTTAGAAAAAGCCAAAATATCGGCGAACCTTGTCGACCCATCGGCATCGATAGAGAAAACCTCCTCAAGGCAGTCATAATCCCGCTCCCTCAGCTTCTCGGAGATCCAGTGCTTCACATTGTGATGGCGGCGGGTGATTAGAAGCATGTTGTAAGGACATTTGCCCAAAACATGGGCTACAGTTTCAGTCTCTCGGCCGCATCTGCGGCAGAGGGTCCCAACATTTCCCGTCACATTACCACCAACACCTGGTACTCCTCGCAGAGGGGCGTAGTTTATATTAAGCTTGAGGGCATTTGACCATTCAGAGCCAGTGAGCAGTTGCTTATCGTTGATGAATTTATTGGCTTTCGGCTCCTCTTTAAAATGGCGGACACCAATACCGCCATTACCAATTAACTGATCTGGAATGGCTAATCTGGTGCCTCTGTTATGGTCAGTTTTGCTTTCAAGACCAAATAGTTCTTTGAGAATAGTTGAGCCACAGCGTTCCATCTCAAAACAAGGGACGGAAAAAAAGTTCAAATCAAGACGAGTTTAGTTGTAAGCAATTTATTGAACGGATATTTCAATCCAAAAATTAAAGATTGGGATGGCAGAACTAACAAATCACGTGGTGAAATCTAATGTGATGTTTTCTATCCTGAAAATTATCTCTGTTCTTCACTATTTAAAGGTACCTATTGGCTTCATAAGAAACTCCTAACATTCTACACATATTCGTACGACTACACTAACAATTTTTCTTCCACAATTGCTCTCAGCGATTTATCTTATGACCATTTTCTGTTCTCCTAACGCTTCAAGACCAGCCAATATATACATCACGTCCACCTCATTGAAAGCAGAAAAAATAACTTGGAATGAATTAGGGAAGAAATTAAGCCAGAAATTAACCTGCAGACCAGTGTAAAGACAAACTCAGAGCTTGAGGACGCAATGTAACATCTGACAGTCTCAAGACATTAAAGCAACATATCAACTTCAACTTTCAACTTCTCGTGCCAATATTTTTGCGTTTCCAAAACATAAAAAGGGAATCCATTGTATGACGTGACTTTGCCTCCAAGAACCCGGTAGCAGCCCGCCGAGCTGTAACAACAAGGGCACTAGGTAATCCATCGCACAATATAGGCAGGAACCAAGACTGGAGCGCTCAGGAACTAACTCGTTCTCCGAAGGACCTTCTACTAGCTTAAAATAACGCTACTGTTCGATCAGTCTCCTAAGTCGATTGATCATAACGGAAGAATGCTTAAGCCCGTAGATCTTTGAGAACGTCGTGGTCAAAGAAGTTAATTAAAAGAGGCCGCCAGCAAGAAAGTTTCTCGCTCACCGTAAGAGCTAGAGAGACCGCAGAAGAAACTAGTCTCTAGTGGGTGTTTTTTATTAAGTACACGGGTATACTTCTGATGAAAAGTACCAATAAGGGGTATACTTCTGATGACAACTGATAACTAGTATTCGTTTCTACATTAAGACCTTTTAAGGAGAGGAAGAGTTTAGTATTACCTTTTTCTGTTATCTTAAAACACTAAAAAAGAAGATTTTAATTCTTAAATTGACGTTTTAATTCTTTAACAATGTAATATCTCTAGATATTGCAATCTTGTTACAATGTAATTGAGATAATGCAGGAACTTTAATTTTTTGGATTAAATAATTATAATAACTCGTAATAGTTATTGATAGTTAATACCAGAACGAAATTTTGTTTTCTTGAATATAATTTAAGCTAGTATTATATTTAAAAAAATAAATAAAGTAGCCTACTTGGTGAACGATAGAGAATATTGTTTTTTGATGAAAGAAAAGGAGAGGTTTTAATTGGAGAGAGCAACCTTCTGCCAGGGTATCTCACTTACAAAGTGGTGAGGGGAATATTCCCGCCCCTTTAGAAATGTCACATCGTTCATAACATTTAGAAAATGTCAGAGGGTAGAGCAATCAGGCTCATTAGGCGTCACGCCCAAATTGGATGTAACTCTTTATAAATTAGAAGGTGTCGTCTAAGATGGAATATAAAAAAAAAGTTAAAAATTCTTTAGAATATTCCTGTTTTGTGAAATTTAGCGCAAAAAAAAAAATTAGATCAGCTATTTTGGAGTTTTAACCCACTCTTACAGTTATGATTTTGTGTTTTTATTGGAAATGTCCGATTTGACGTTTCCTGAGTCAAAAAAGTTGTTTTTAATTAGTTTGTTATTTTTTATTACTCCAAAACGGGGAATCGTTGGTTCAACGGAAAGTTAAAATTTAAAATTTAGACTATCTAAAGTTAATAAGGTTTCGGACTTAATTGGTCAACAAATACGACTCTTGAGAAGAGTTTTTGGAATAAATAAACAGCTCTAATAAATGTCTTTAAACTTGCTGTGTTCACTGCTAAAATTTAGTTTTGTAAGATTCATTTAAAATATTTTCTCAGGATTTTTTTTCAACATAATTCTGCATTGGTGTAACTTACATATCAACCCAATCGAATACTTTACGAAATTACTCAAACCAACCGAAGTTTTAACTTTTCTCTTAAATAAAATTATCTATTCTTAATTATGCATGCATTGACATTACTTTATTGCTAAGTTTTCTATTCGTGAAATAAAAAATTAGAGCAGACGTACCAAATAGTACAAGTACAGAATGAAGTTTCAGGATGAAAGAATTTAATATGGCACAAGTAGAAAAGTTTCACATTGTAAGAATTTGGAATGGTTACTCAAATAATTATTTTATAATGACTTATTTACCTTATATTTGCAGAAAGTCATAAATGATCAATACTGTTAAATAAAGTCCACAAAACTCTAATTATTTAGTTAACACGAAGATCAACAGATCGCACTAGTTGGAGGTCTGCATCTGCAAGTAGCTTGAAAACAGTTGTAGAGTAATTTGGGGATTAGAGCAATAAATAAGTTCTCGGCTTATTCATTAGCTCTTCACAAACTACTAATTCAAAAGTTTATTTTGTAGTTCAGAAAAATCTGTTTTATTCACATATTTAGCATATTTTTTTTTAATTAACTGAAGAATAGCACACTATTCTAAACTCGTTAAACGAAAATCCTTTCTTTCGAAATTAGTACCCAACCCTAATTTAATCCCATATACTATTTTCTTCTTTTTATTATTTTTAATGTAAATTTTACATTTTTGAATATTCTTAAATAAATTAATTATTAAATTACACGTTTGTAAAAAATGGTTCTGGATTTGATGTTTCTGATCAATTATATTCTTATGGTAGGTGAATTCCTTTCATAATGTCGACGCTGCATCTTCCTATTTTTTGCAGTTAATAAGAAATCTCTATATTAATTTTTAAAATAACCACTATTCATGGTAAACCTTTCGAAAGGTGTTTGTATGTAGATGTTTTTCATGAGTAGTGCACTTTGTAAACTTATATAATATTTTTGAGAAAAATGAAGTCAATGTTTTTGTAAAAAATTAGAAACTTGCTATTTCTTATGTTTGGGCCACAAAGTGAAATACTTGATATTATTATTTTGAAATATAAATTAGCTGATTTAAAAGGAAATTTAACCTTCTTTCTAATAAGCTTATTGAAATTGCTTTAGCTTTAATAGTTTGAGAAATATAGACAACTGTTTGTTAAAAAGTAGTAATACCTTTAAAAAAAACATAAAATTAAAAATATCTATAAAACGGAGCAGAATCGAGCCATCGTTTATATAGATTTTTTTGTTGCAAATGATGCCCAGAATCACCTCCCGAAGTTCAACCAGCTTTCTGCTCAAAAATGATTCTCTTAGTGGAGAAGTGGCATGAAATATGTTTTAATTTAGATTTTTAATTACTCATTATATTACCAAATACCTAAATCAGTTTGGTGAGAGTAGTTACAGTTTCGGTAAGCAAGTCAAGGTAGGTAATTACTTAACTATGATCACGAGGAACTTCAAGCGAAATGTGATGTGCTACGATCATCATCAGAGGTAACCTCTACCTCGAATGCTCATTATAAGCGGATTCGTAACAAATCAACACGAATGAATCGTTCAAAAAAAAAATATTGTAAATAGTAAAGAAATCGCTTATTTTTTTCAGGAGGGCTTAACGTCCAACTACCAATTAGGTGTCGTGGCTGAATTGTATACTTTACTATTGTAGTAAATTTAAATGTATTGGAATGTTTGATATTTGGCAACCCTGTAGAGGGTGTAAGAGAAGGGCTGACTGTTAGGAGTAGCTAGAGGGTTGCAGGTAGTAGGAGACATTCCTCAGTTGAGTTTAGGTTTGTCACTCTTTATGGAAGTTATGCTTTATGTGTGTTATGGCTTATGAATTAAGAGAATAAACTATATTTAGGTTAATTAGTGTTTATTCAAACTCTTGAGAATTAAGTATATAATTATTGTTTATGCGTTTTAGTAGTTTTGAGTTCTCTCCCATTTTTATTTCATTTTTTTATTTATTTTACACTATTAACATTTTTTTTTAACAAATAAAAAGTATCTAAACCCAGGATTTGAACTGGGGATCTCCTTCATACAAAGCCAAGCATTATTATCACAACATCAATGCCGCCTGGGCGAAATTTTATCTTCTTTTACTCATCGTGAGAAAAGGTATTTCAATAAGGGAAGATTTTCCAATCTGAATTTTTACTAGAAGCATCCGTAAACATTAAAAAGAATTATCACCCCGAATCCGAGAGAATGGTTTTTATTAATAATTTGTGTGTGGCGGTCAGATTCTTAAAAACGGATCGTGCAGAACTTAAAATTTTAATATTTTGATTGAGTTCCAATAGAAGGCGCAATTAACTAATGGTCAAAAACGCTACCGGAACTGGCTGTATACTGAATAAATTTTTCGGGTTTCAGGATTTTCTTAATGACTCACAACGTCTCTCTTCAAACTGGTACATCGTATGTGTGCAGATCCATAACTATTTCCTCTTTCTTTCTTGCCATCCCACTTACCTAATTCGACCACCTCCTCTATTTGGGCCTCCAAAGCCATTTCAACCGGAGTTTGAATTTGACGAAACACTGCCTTCCTGCTTTACAAGTCCTCCATAGTCTCTTCCTCTTCCTCACTCTGCGAGCCGCCTCTGAAAGCTCTTGGTACAGGCGGTTTTTTTTTTTTTACTTGTACGCGTTCTTCTCCGTAGCATCAAGGTTCTATCTCCAGTCGAGCCTAAGACAGCATTTTCCAATCTATTGGTTGGATGTAATAATATGTATGGAAGTTTCCTACCCGTTCAGATAAAGATAAATTTTGTAGATCTCTGTTTAATCTTGTCCCAATGAATAATGAGGTCACCCTTGATAGAGCTCTCCCATACGATAAGAAGGCTACATGCAATGAGATATCCTTCTTTGTACCTCAAGTAATCGTTACAGCATACGTTCTAAACTAATTAAGCTCCAAAATGGCGTTTACGTCACAGGTTGTCGGCGGATAATTTATTGAATAAGAAGGAAAATGCGGAACAGGTCCTGGAATTGGGGAGGACAGTGAGGGTACCAGCAAGTACCAGACACCCAGGCTAGCCCCTCCTGGCAATACTTCTCCTTGCTGATAATAAATTCAGATTTAAGTAAGTTCTACAAATTAAAAAATAGTCTTACTGGAATTGTTGCATAAAACTCACAAAGAATCGAGCTCCCAATCGGCGGAGGAGTTTTTCAAGGACTGTAATGCAGGCGGGCGACAAACTGATCTCTTTTTTGTTTCCTATTATTAAAATAATTATTACAAGTACAGTACTATTTCCTCTGGAATTTTTCAAAGAATTGATTAAAAATGACGTTCACATAATAGTCAAAGATATCAAATTGAGGTTTCTTGCTAGACTTATTTCTAATTTGATATGACTAGGTAATTCTTTTGTTCAGTAATTGTGTGGTTTTTGCTTCCGTAGAAGTACAAATGAATACCAGAGTTTCAATTTCCGTCCATTAGGACATCAATATTAAGGTGTATGTGAACTTATCGGAGTTGGACGTAAAGCCCTCCTGAAAAAATAGGCAATTACTTTACTTACTTTACTTGTTCAGCATTTGTTTTCATACCATTTTTTTAAAACCAACTTTTGTAAGGGCGGCTGAAATCTATTTCGACTGTTCCTGTAAATGTACAGTAAGGAAATGATGCACTTATTCCACCTTATTCAGTTTGTAAAGGTACTGTCTACAGTTTTGTTCTTTGAGTTCTTAGACTTTCACAATATTATAGATTGTAAAGTTTAAGATCTCTTATTAAAAAGCTAAAGTAATAAATAAGCCTGAAGTAATATTACCTACTGCTTGAAGTTATTTAAATAATTTTTTTGAAAACATAATAAACATTGATTTTTTTCAATGATTTTTTTATTCATACTCCTTCAATTTTGTCATGAATATTTGTGATATTTAGAAAATGAGTTTAGATCGATCGTTTTTAAACAGAAATCGATTTAAATGTTCTTAAGAAATAATTCGATCTCAGCTCATGATATTCTAAACTTCTTATTTTGCCGAAACCTAGCACACTTTTATCTGACTTTTATTGAATCAAGGAACTGACTATATATATAGGGCTTAATTGTTGGCGAAGTCTCCTTTGTAGAATTATCATCAATTATGGAGGACATAAAACTGCTAAAAATGCCATCGGCAGCCGTGCAAGGCGAAAAGATTCCTTATTAGATTTCAGCCATTCTTGGACCTTGCTGTAACCATGTAGCAACCTATTCATCTAAGAATGCTTCCATCCCGCTATGGTAAATTAAAACAATTTTTTGGAGGGAAAATTAATGCAGTACACCGTCAGTCTGGGAGAGTTCCCTCGCTCTTTATTAAGGAGAACTATAAGTTGATTTTATCAAAAATTAAAATATTGGAAAATACTTTTTTATTTATTGAAGGATCTTTAAAATTTTCATATTTTCCAAGAATGCCACTTATTTGCTTTCGAAATTTTCAAAATTGTTGAATTTTTTATTTAAAAAATATTTCGTATGATTCTTCGCAGTCCGATTAAATATAATCATCGGTTGAAATCGTTGTTCCAAACGGAGGAACGTTTGTCGCCCGAGTAAATCCGAACATTAGCGAGGAGAAAAGAGGGGTTGTAGGAGCAAGTAGTTCGGTTAGTTTGCCGCTGAGGGTTGATGAAGTAGCGCTAAAACGATTTTAAGGGTTAAATCGCTAACGTAGAAATATTGTGCGTGTTATCTGAAAAAATTCTGTATCTAGTATTTTATCATTAGATAATACATTACAAGGTGAGCTTTCAGTTGTGATTTAATTTTAAATATAATATGATTAATTTTTTTTTTGCTTTCAGAAAAATTACGTCAGTAATTTTTTTGAGCATTATTTTTAATTTAGTTTTACTTCATTTTGTAATTGTAACAGATTTTTAAATATGTATGGTTTCATGAAAATCACTGCAAACCAATTCTTTTTATTTGTTTCATTAAATTTCGTTTGAAATTTGAAAATTTTGATTTATATTTAAGATTTGCGTTCAAGCCTGTTCACTGTTTCCTTTTTTACAATTTTTAAACGTTTTAAAGTAAAGAAAATAAGTGCTCTGCAAATCATCATTTTTGACATGCTCATACTATCATTTTGCGAAATAAAAATCTAGTATAATTAACAAGCTTTAGTGGTGCTAATTCTACTTCTGTGGATACGAAAAATTTGTATCATTGCGCTTACAGTTTTTTTTTAAACTTTCAAAAACTGTCTCGTGTTCAATAAACTAAACACGAATGATCCCAAAACTACTTTTAGCGTCGAAAGAATTTCTTGTCTACATTTTAACAAGATCTGAAATACTTTTTTAAATAAAATTAATTATTGAATAAAAATTGGTACATGACAACGCCTTTTTCTACATTTATTAGTATATTTATTTATTTCTTTTGTTGTTTTCGGTTCTTTTAATTATTGTACAAACCATCTAACGTACTCTGCATGTATTTGTTGGTTTTTGCGTACACCCTTCATAGTTGTAAATTTTCTTTCGTACTTGTCAATTCTTTCTTATCAGTTTTCCAAAATTCAACCAAATTTTTTGTTAAAGAATCCATTGTTTCTTCCGTGACCTATTTGAACAAACCACACTTTTTGGTTGTATTCTTCAGAATTTGGAAGTTATTCTCCTTTATGTTAGTACAATTTGTCATGATATTACTCTTAGGTATCCCTAAAGTTGGTGAACAATGTATTAAATTTATAACTTACTTAATTAGTATTGGTAGGAAGAAAATTTATTTATTTTTATTGTATTTCATTAAGTTTAATTAGTAGTACAAAGGATACTGCAATTTTATAGTTGTCCATAAACATTACCAAATGATTTATAGTAATTTTCATTACTACAAATAAATAAATCAGTGCTTTTAAGTTTTTTAACGTTTATATTATTTAAAATAAGCGGGTTTAATAGGTTTTAATATATCTATATATAATATAGGGGAGAGGGAGGCACATTTGAACAGAATTTAGATTTTCTGTTTCAGAGTGCACAGAATCGTATTATTGAACCTTTTTATTTTGTTTTCTACAACTTTCAAGTCTTCTTAACAGATCTACATCAATAAACAGTTGGTACTTTACATTCATATCTTAATTTTTTTAATTAAAATTTTTTTGTGTCAAATGTTAATATCTGCCCCACTGGTGGAGCAGCAGCTTTGAACACAATATAAAATAGAAAGAAATGATATTACTTTACTCTGAATCTACCTTCTATCAGTTATTTCTCTCACTACTACATTACTTTCTCTTTTAAACCACTGAAATCTAGTTCAAAAATCAAGAATGACTCAGTTCAGGATGTTGTGCCCGAAGTGATGGGTCTAGAAAGTTTTGTACAAAATATTCGGTTTGTTGCGCTTCTTAATGTAGCTTCGGACCACTTTCCCCTTCTCAGCGATTAAACAAAAAAACAAGTCACAAACTTGCAGGTCGGTAGGGCACATTTTAACTGTGATGTTGAAAAGTGCCTCCTCTCCTTCTATAAAAGAAAATATAATATCCAACACTTTTTGCAAGCAAATAGACTTTTGTAAACTCTAGATTTAAAAATACGAATTCCAAATGTTAATATGGACTAACAATACTTACACCTTGTCCACTACCATCTTCGCAATACACTTCCGCAACAAAAATTTTACTTCCGCCATACAAAATATAACATTCCTCAATTCTGACTTTCCAAACAATGAAAACGAAGGGAAACTCTGTCAATTATACAGCAGGTCTACCATAAAATATGGAGAAAATTACCAATCATGAATGTTTTAAATATTTGGCGAGAAATTAAAACTGTTCAAAGGTGCCCCTCTTACCTAAATGTAAGCCTCCTCACTGAGTATTTCACAGCTGTTATTTCATCTCCATCTCCGGACAGTGAGCTGTAAGAAGCTCCTAGGAAGAGAAAATCCAAGGGCCAGCTGCTGGATTCGAACCCGTGATCCCCGCGTTGGAATCCAGTATTCGCTAACCACTCAGCTAATCCCTTCTCTTCGCACACATCTGTTATTAATCGCAGTTCCAAGTGCGTGTACCCAGTAAGATGGAGTCGTTGGCAAAGCTGAGAATGGTCCGTCCATCTTTAATTGGATAAATCAGAAGTAACTGTATTGTTTGACCCACTGGGAAGATGCAAGAACCGATTTGTTAATTCTCTTCCTGGAAGCGGTGCTTCCCCCCAACGTGTATTTCGTCTTATCTTTTTTTTTACTATTAGACCCATTGAAATCGCTGTTTTTTATTGGGAGAGAGAGGAAGAATGCATTCTTCCAGTGTAGGAATGGTAGGTGCTGTTATATCCTCAGCTTCACTGTAGGTTTACTTGAAGTCTTTTGAAGCTAAAAATGGAAATTGTAAAATTCCATTCTACGAATTCAGAATTTTATTGCGGTCACGATACAGAATATTTAATGAAACGGCACTTTAGAGGCAAGTGTCCCTCATCCTCCCCTAAAACCAACAAACTAAACTTGAGAAAAAAGTTTTATTGCCTTTCATTTAAGAGGCCAATGTTTAATGACATCTTGGGTGGTGGAGAAGTTCGCAGAACTTGCACTTTTCATCTTTGCTTTCTTCTTAATTTAATTTTAGTTAATATTTTCAAGTGGAAAATTAAAAACCAATACTTTGAAATACCGCAGAGGTAAGCGTAACCAACCTCTCCTCTAGAAGTGTTCCAAACTAGGACGCTGTGAGAAAATGTTATAGATCTGTATTTGTGCATTTATTATATCTACTTTAAAGAAAATCGATAAAACCGCTACTTAAAAGTAGCGAACAATTGAAAAAATCGATAGAATAGTGGCATTTGCAGCGACTCGATATTGACCAAAACCTTCTTCTTGGGCCCCATGGTAACTCTTAAACGATATATCAAATCGAACTACCTGTGATTTTCCATTTTGTAATTATTGTCCCAGAACTTTGTAAACACTAATTATTCGAGGGACCTAACTTACTAAGTTTTACTTACTTCTGCTTCAAACTCATTATCAATAAACTGCACTTTTTCCAATGTTTTATGAAATTATATCATGAATTAAGCTCTACTAAGTATGTAACATCCACCCCTGCTCTAGGAAATGGTATTTGTGATTAAAATTAAGTTTTTCGATGAATTAAGGCTGCTAATCGGACTTTTCTCAGTGTTTTCTTGAACTTATATCATTAATTAAGCATGACACAGTCTGCAACTTCCTGCCGTGATCTGGTAAGTGGTATTTGAGACTAAAAAAAATCACCTTTTTTTGGTAACCTAGGCCGGAATTCCGACTTTTTCCATAGTTATGTTAACTTATATTACGAATTAAGCAAGACAGAGTCTATTAACATTTAGTCCTGCTCTTGTAAATGGTTATTTGTGATTAAAATCTCTTTTTCTGCAACCATGTAGGGAAGTTCTCATTACTCAATTAAAATCAGCTGTGTAATGCCCAACTTCCCACACTAGTGGGGGGAAATTCCCATTAGTGTCACTTTCCGCACAAGTGAGTGGAAAAACTTTATTGTGCTTCCTTGATATAAGAAGTTTTGTTATTAACATAAATATTTTCTGTAAAACTCTAATAAGCTTATTTAAATTTATTTTATTTAAATAATTAAAAAACGAATATTAAACAATAAAATAAAAATTGAAAGGAATATAGAAATAAAAATAATACTTTAATAAATAATTAGATATTTTTAATTATAACAGTTAAAAAGGTTATAGTGTTACCTTATAGAAATTTAAAATGGATTCTAGTGATGCCTGTTTAGAAAACACTCCTCCATCAATAAAAGAAACAGCAGAAAATGTAATAAGTAATGTAAATACGTAAGTAATGTAAATAATTGTAATATAACAATAAATGTTTATAATAAATAAATTACTTTTTGTACACTGTAAAAATGAAATTTTTAATTTTTTTAGTTAATAAATCTAATGGTTGCAGAAAAAATATAATATTTAACTCTAGTGTAAAGTATTTTCCTCACACTCGGCAATTTGCACTTGCACTCGCATCGCTTCGCTCGCTCGTCCTTCGACTTATCCCTTCGAGTTGGTCTCTTTGGACGTAGTGGAGTGCCCTCTAAGTAGCATGGGAAACTGCTACCTCCTTACTATGGTGCCCTCGCTTCGCTCGCTCGTGCGTGCAAACCCTGCCTCGCGTGAGGAAAAGTACTACTTTCCACACTTGTTAAATAAATAACTATTTTTCTGCAACCATGTAGGGAATTCTCATTACTCAATTAAAATCAGCTGTGTAATGCCCAACTTCCCACACTAGTGGGGAAAAATTCCCATTATTGTCACTTTCCTCATCAGTGAGTGGAAAAACTTTATTGTGCTTCCTTGATATAGGAAGTTTTGTTATTAAATATTTTCAGTAAAACTTTAATAAGCTTATTTAACGTAACTAAATAATTAAAAAACGAACATTAAAAAAATAAAATAAAAATTGAAAGAAATATAGAAATAAAAATAATATTTTAATAAATAATTAGATATTTTTAATTATAACAGTTTTTTTTTTTGCATTGGCTTCCGCCATACAGCCAGCATCGTCTAGGTGCTTATCACTAGAATATCACTCACTCTCCATTCTTACCTACAAATACATTCGCTTCACACATTCATCATTCTACTATATACTGCTATTTACATAAACTACTGCTAATGGATGGAGCAGCATTCTGTGCTCCTGCCATCCTTATAGCTTAACCAAAATTAAAATCACGTAATCCTTCTCTAAGCATTTGCTTCCATTCATTCTAATTCGGCTATAACTTTTAAATACATTCATATTTCATTGCTAGCTCTGCTATCGACTTAAGCACATAAATGTTGGTGGAGAATATAATGTCTTCGTAGCGAAATGGTGCATCTAAATACCTGTATATATCGTCAAACATTCGTTTTCTTTCTACCACATAACGTGGACATATAATGAAATTGTTGATACACTTGCAAAGGAAGCCACCAATAGTGGGGAAATGGCTAATTATAAATTACCACACACCGATATCAAGGGTATAATTGCAAAAGCAGCACTACAAAAATGGCAGACAGATTACAATAATGGTGATAAAGGTAGATTCTATAAAACTATGGCAGATCAGTTACCTAGACAACCATGGTTTAAGGGAACTGTCACTAATAAATAGGTTGTTACGACAATAAGCAGGCTGAGAGCGAACCTCGCGGTGTGCGGATCGTATCTACACAGGATCAACAAAAGGTCCTCTCCTCTTTGCGTAGATTGCAATGAGGAGGAGGATTTCAAACATGTAATAATGATATGTCCACGTTATTTTTGGCCCGAGATGGCTAGAGATGTTGAGCTGTACGTCAAAAGTTGCCACTCATGTAATGAACGTAAGACACCAAGTGGATTAGCAGTACCACTGGGCCGAGTAGAGGGAGCTACTTATCCCTTCGAGTTGGTCTCTTTGGACTTAGTGGAGTGCCCTCTAAGTAGCATGGGAAACTGCTACCTCCTTTACTATGGTGCCCTCGCTTCGCTCGCTCGTGCGTGCAAACCCTGCCTCGCGTGAGGAAAAGTACTACTTTCCGCACTTGTTAAATAAATAACTATTTTTTCGATAAATCAAGGCCGGAATGGCGATTTCTTCGACTGTTTTTGAACTTATATTTAAATCTAAGGTAAACACAGTCTACACATCCGGCCAAGCTGTAGTAAAAATGGTCACTTGAAAAAAAAAAAAAATCAAATTACTTGAAAGTCCCATTTTTCGGTTTAACTAGGCCGGATTTCCGATTTTTTCCAGGGCTTCTTTGAACTTAAATCATTAATTAAGCACGATCCAATATGGTAACTTCCTGCCTTGCTCTAGTAAGTGGTTATTTGAGATTTAAAAAATCACTTTTTGATGAACCTAGGCCGACTTTTTCCATATTTTTAAACTTAAATTATAAATTGAAATTACAATTTTACTTTTCTTATTTGTATTTTTTTTTTTGTATATATTTTATTTTTTATTTATTTATTTACTTTACTGCTTTTTAACCAAAGTTATAACTTCGGTTAGTTTCTGTAATATACAAACAAACTATTGTAAGTAAAGTTATTATTCATTCATTGTAATCTGCAGAACCGCAGTGCGCATACTTTTATGGGAGTTAAGAGAATGTGATAATGGTAATTACTCATTGCAAAGCTTATCTACTTATGTGAGTATTCTAATCGAAAATGTACACTTTTAACCCACATGATTGACTTTTAATATTATCCTCCAGCTTCTCATTTATATTTGTTTTTTAAAATTTAAAAACCTATTTAATTCTCACTAACGTTATCCAAATTTATCTGCAGATTACACCGAAATGACCCTTTGTATGAAGAAACAAAATTGCAGGAGGCAAAAATGTGAAAGAGTTGAAAAGGAATGCTGTTAATCGAATTTTCAGGAAAAAGTTTCAAAAAAATCTCAAAAAAAAAGTGAAACAAAGATTTAGTAATGTGCTTTTGGCCAAGGAATTTTGGTTATTAAGTTACAGTCGTGTATAATCTCTGGATGGAATAGCTCAGGACGCAAGGAGTATCCTCGGCATGAGTAACTGAATAGCAGACACTGGATAGAGACGACAGGCGGAAACATATTGAGGAGACCCACCAAGACCAAGAACACGGGGTTGTCGAGCTAGGAAAGAAGAAGTTACAGAGGTGTTCGGCTGATTGCAGTAAAATTAAAATACAGTTTTATCCTCGTGAGCTTACAACTAAAACTATTAGTCGGTGTTGTAAGAGTTCTAGTCTTCAGAGGGCTTCGAAAGGTCTACATCATTTCTCGTCATTTACAAAAGTTTATCGGATTATTTGATCAAATGCTGTCGACATGATTCGAAATTAGTCCAATGTTTTTCATCACCATAAGCCATAATTATTAAAATTTGGTCGTTTATAGGTGCGATCAATGAGTTCCCTGAATATATACATAATATAAACGTAAACCATTCCCTGAGAGCAGTGTTGTTCCTTTGTATTTTATTATTCATAAACATTATATAAATAAAGAAGTTTTAATGTATGGAAAATAATTTATTTATCAAATTAGTCAGTATTTTCTCTTCAAAATTTCTGTACAAAGGTTTTTTCTTTTATTCCTTTAAATATGGAAAAAGGATTCCATTATTTATATTTTTTTATTTAAGTTGCATTTATTGCTATCGAAGTTTAAAATGTTTCCATACAATTATCTCTTGAACTTTATGTCGCCAGATGTTCCATATTTCAACTTAATTCTTTAGCTAGAGGTTTATAGTTTGTTAATCTTCAGCTAGTCAGTAAAGAATGAATATAACAATGATAAAATAAAAATATTGTATTTAGGACACAGGTTTCTTTTAAATAGATAGATTTAGCGTAAATTAAATGATAAAAAATTTTATACTCTTTTTGTATGTCACAGCATTGTTTGACAATATATTATTTATTTGTAAAAGAGAATGAGTTATTGTTTCAGCATAAAGTGTTGTTATAATGGAATAACACTTTACAAGTCAACCAATTTTGCAATATTCACATGATGTATTTTAATATAACTTTTTATGTTCCATATGTTTAATAAAAACAATATACTATATATTATGAGGCATTAAACTGTGGGTAACTACCACATCCTCTCCTGCTGTCAGAAAGGAATTAAGTGTCTTTCCTGGTAGCCATTCTTCCTAGAAATATCAGCCATTCAGGAGCGAAGCTCTGCACATTTTATTTGTTACGGTTTCCTCTCGTCTCAAATCCTTGATCATCCAGATCTTTTGACAGGGTGTTAGTGCAGAGAACAGTTCGAGCTCTATAACGTCTGTAATAACTTTTTTTTTCTTTGAGAGGAACACGCAATCTGGTGTGGCAAGTTTCCAATAATCCCATGATAAGTGCACGCCAACTCTTGGAAAGCCTCGCGTCAACTTCAGGGACCCTTGTTACGCCATAGACATCCGAAATCGCCTATATGCAGCGGGCTACTAAAGTAGAACTGCAAGGAAGAAACCATTCATTATTGAAATCAATAGGATGAAGAGACTGGATTTCGCTCGGAAGTTTGCCAATAAGCCGCTGGAATTTTGGAAAAATATAATCTGCTCTGATGAGAGCTAATTCAATATTTTTGGATCCGATGGACGAAAGTTTGTTCGGAGAAGGCGTAATAGGGTACTTGAAACAAAAAAGATAATAAAAACTGTACAGCACGGAGGAGGCAGTGTGATGGTATGGGGCTGCATGAGTGCTGCGGGAGGGGGAGAACTTGTCGTCATCGACGGAATTCTTAACGCTGAAAGGTACGCGGACAAGTTCCGCCATAATTTAAGCAAAAGTGCTCGTAATTAGGGGATCGAAAGCGCATACTTCTTTCAACAGGGTAACGATCCCAAACATACAGCCCAAAAAACGAAGGAATGGCTGCTTTATAATGCCCGGAAACAACTTCTCACCCCTCTACTGTCTCCGTAGGTAAACCCTATTGAAAATTTATGGTCTTATTTGCAACGGAAAATTAGAAAATTGAAATGTTCTTCCAGAAAAGAGCTCATAATCAATTTAAAGAAATCATGGGCAGAAATCACATCTCAAGAGACACTAAACCTGGTGGAATCTATGCCAAGGAGGCTTCAGGCAATAACAAATGCAAAGGGATTGCTTACAAAATATTAGGTCTTTAGTTTTGCGTTAATTATAACATTCAGCCTGAGTGTTTAAATACATACTTATTTTGCATACAATAAATTATTTTTCTGCTTTTTAATCAATTCATTATGTTTATAAAAGAAAATGAGAGCATTAAATTCATTGTTACTATCTTCGATTTCAGTGCTGAAGAAATAGTCATCCTAGAAACAAAAGTTCAGTAGATAAAGTAAAAAAACTTAGCGTATGAATACTTTTTTTGACCACTGTAATTCCTCTTTAAGAGGAGTGATTCCAGTTACACAAAGTGTAATTCCTAATAACTTACATAGTTTTTATTCAAAAAGTGATATAATGCATCAGTTTCATGTTTATTTATATCCATTCAAATGTCCGCTGAATTAAAAAGCAATCTTTTTAATATTTTTAAAATTTAATCACTAAAAGCAAATCTAGCAAATAGATTTGCCTTGTGCTTTTAATATAATAGTTCGTGTAATGTATGCCTTAGTCTTTATTTAAACAAAATATAACCGGTAGTTTCTTATAGTTAATCACGCAAAGAACCGAGCTGTACAGTATAGTAATATTTGATGTCTTAAATAACTTTTAGTTTTAATTGGACGCTTTCAGCTTATTCGTGACTGATATTTGAATTATCTTTTAAGTTTAACCTTTCTCATTTTAAAAATTTATCTACAAAACTGTGGCCCTCGAGCACATCGTTAAAGATGAATTAAACGAAACAAAAAAATTAGTAAGTTTTTATTTATATTCTGATAAAGGTTCATAACTGGAACTCTTCCACTTTAATTTTAAATTACTTTTTAGCATTCTATACCAAAAATACCAACCCTGCTTTGATTAATCAGAATTTACTAAAAGTAATTCACTACAAAACAATCAATAATGAGTGAAAAGTGGAAATAGCATTTGCTTTAATTCGGATGGGATATTGTTTATCTTTTCTACAAGATTATCTACTTTTGCCAAAATTAATAAAAATATTTCGTCTAAAGACATTTACATTGGAACTCTATTATCTAACAGTGAACTTGTACATATAACAGAAATTAAGTTTGAACTGTTGCCTGTCGTTAGACAGAGGGTAGAACTCCCCACTTTAATATCACAATAAAACTGATAAACTCAACTCAAGTAATTTTTAATTTAAAAAATACTTTAAATATTTTATTTGAATAACTAGAAAATTAGCCACCCAAATTCGCCGAGGGTTTGCTAGGAAATCTATTCCTATTTCATCTGGTCCCAGAGGTTCTATTTTCACAACCACTTGTTGGAGCACCTCCTCTAATCCTGGCTGGTGAGAGGTTTCTGTAAAAGTTTGGAGGTGTGAATTTTTCTGGCGAAACCATTCCTTCAGACTGTCACACATAAGTGTATGGTCGTTTCCTAATCTTGCTGACAGGACCTAGACAGGCTGTCTTCTGCTAGGCCGTGCAATGTCATGTACATTCAATCTACAGTGAATAGATCTACCATCATCCTAATGGATGGTTGGTTTTACTGGAATAATGCTGCAGTGAATCTAGGCAAAGCGCTGCTAACAGATGTTTTACCTATTTTTTTGCTTGTGGTTTCTCTAAAATTCTTGCGATTTCTGCGCATTAATTGACAACTAATCTTGTAAGGTTACAAAAGAGTTGAGGTTACGCGGAGAAAGCCGTCTCATTACCTCCTATATCATGAATCACTAGAATTTTTTTGACAAATATTCGGGTCACAAATTTGTTTTTTCATCCATTCGCTAAATAAAAGCAAAATGCGCTAATACCAAATGTGACTGCAATATAATCATCTCTTCTCACAGGATTCTATTTTACAATGATGGTTATATCAAAGTAAGTTTGCTGAGTGTTTTGCACTATTGTGATCATCAGACATGATGGCGATGTAAAGTAGCTCATGCTTGTGTTGATTTTTCTGAAATATTTATCAAAGTTATGATCACACAGAGTTAGTATCATTCCCCATATTTGTATTTTTCCTCTCTGGGAATGATTTAAAATAACAATCATTACTAACAATTTCATACTTAGTACAATTTAAAGCTGCACGATACTTTTTATTTGCTTTTCTGTGTATCTCAAAATTTAGAAAAAAACAGCCTTCCGTTAATAATATAATGAGAATTAGATGTTCTCTGAAGCGATCATTATTCAGTGACAAAAATATTTACTAAATTAATTATTACATTTATTTTTATTTAGATTTATTAAAGAATTCTACAACTAACCTGCTACGCTATTCTACCTTTAAGATTGTTATCCTTTGTTCAGAATTTAGAAGGCGACGATGGAGGTAAGCCAATGTGTTCTATGTGAGATTGAATGTAGAATCTAGGAGGCACCACCTAGACTCCCTACTCTTGATTGATTTACTAGTATCGCGGTAGCAATTCCCTTACTGAATGGACCTTATTGTACCTTATCTCGTCGCTTATCAAGTGTTGGCTGTCTCAGAACCACATACAATGTGTTCGGTGCCAAACTCTCCTTACAAATCCCTGGCATCGTACATCTGTTCTCCTCTTTCCAATCTAAACTATCATAGCTTAATTATAAATCGTAAATTAGGTTATTATTAGCTATTTATTTTTGTTTTCTCTTAATGGGCAAGGAAAAGGAGTTTTTCACTAGAAATATCCATTTTGAGGCAAAGAAAATTTATTTTTAGAAAATGCAAGCGGCTGACAAGTTTGTGAAAAAAGCTAAAATGGCCACTTCCTGAGTAAGAGGAATACTTGTTAAATCTAAATCTGACGCCTGGAACACAAAAGTTGAGCTTTACAGATCTATAGTGTGCGCCATACTATTATATGCCTGTGAAGTATGGGCTCCATTGTACTGCTCGAAAAATAATGTAAACAGCATTCAATTTTTAAAATCTTTGTCCACCTGGCAGCGTAATACGGCCAATTACATGGTACGCTTGGAGACCGGTATAGATCACATTGTATATGAAGTCATGAAGAGAATGTTAAACTGGTGGTCCAGGGTTGTTCAGATGGATGACAAAAGATTGCCAAAGATATGTATGAAGAGATTAATTTCTTTAGATCGCATCCCAAGTAACAATTTCAAATACAATTGGTACTCCCAGTTGAAATATAATCTGTCTCGTTTTGGTGCTCAACAATTTCTTGAACCTGGTAGTAACTCCTGTCAGACTAAAGAAATTTCTAATGTTTTGGCAAAAGTAAGAAACCACAATCTCTCAGTTGACTTATCTTCTGCCTTAAACTCTAGTTTTCATCCTATATATAGGAAAGTCAGTAACTTGGGTAAAAGCGAATGGTACTTAGAATATAGAGGTAGTATTTTGAAGCAGAGGATTGTAAGTCAACTGAGGCTAGGGCATCCTGATAATTGTCGTGTGATCTTTAAAGACAGTCTTTTCAAATTTAATGTGGACAGTCACTGTATTTGCTTTAATTTAGGTGCCCCAGACACTATATCATTTTCTGTTGGTATATATCACCAAGGGTGCAGTTCGTGAGGCTCTCAGAGATTGGATGAAAAGTACTGGGTGATGCTTCCTGGGGTAAAACACGGCAAGAGTGTCATGCCCTTGCTGTGTAAACAAAGAACCAAAAAGACTCTGTGCTTGGGCAGAAATCAGATTACTCTGGTTACAGGCCTATTCACAGGGCACCGTAGGTTCAGAAAGCTCCTGCACAAGGTTGGGCTTATTAGCTCGGAACCGTAGAGCAGACTGTGTCAGGAAGAGGAGAAGACGGCCTTTCACTAGCTGTTGCAAATATTTTGAAGGGTCACTACGATATCTTTGGAACTTTGAGGCCAAGGGAAATTGTAGCGCAGAAGGAACTGGTAGGGAAAGTCCTCAACCTTTTTAGAAGGGGAGGTTTCATCTACTAGACTTTAAGGGGAAGGCACAATAAGCCTCCTGTAGCTGCGGTGCCGTGGGGCATGGGTCCCGTCCCACCTTTCAGAATTTAAAATCTACAAGCTTTAAATGAATCAAGTCATAAAAAACGAAATGAAGTATGAATTAGTCTTTATCAAGTCCTCTTAAGTCTCCTTTCGGTTCTAAGGAAGTTTTATA
Organism: Rhodnius prolixus; assembly: GCF_049639745.1. NCBI lineage: Eukaryota > Metazoa > Arthropoda > Insecta > Hemiptera > Reduviidae > Rhodnius > Rhodnius prolixus. The sequence goes on from NW_027411592.1 coordinate 24,983,312, forward strand.
ACAATCGAATTCTAGTTAAGTGACAGATGTTTCTTAAATTAAAACCCTATTAGTTGTAATATACCCTCATTATCATGTAGATTGCAAAAGGGTTGATTAAGGGTTTGAAAAAAATTATTTTAATAAAAAGAAAATATTTCCTCCAAGTTGGAGCAACAGTTATAAAGCATCCAGATTGTTGCTAAAATATCCGATCATATTGCTCATTTTGGTGGTAATAATGGGTTGCCATGGGGATGAGGAGAACTTGTGAGGAACGCCTCTTAGGAAGAACTAATGTTTACATGGACGTTAAAAGCGATTTAATGGAAGAAATACGTTTTAGATTGATTTATTAGCCAAGGTTGTTTAGGCGATTTAACTTTGCCTTTTAGGCGTTGCGATTCTTAATTCTGTAAGTGCAGGAATTTCATTGAAACAGATAAAAAAAGGTGTGGTTTGTAACACTCACCTGTATTTCTCTTACTGTTATTAACGTGAAAAAACTTTTTGAAACCATAGTTTGCGAAAGAGCAAAAAATCTCACTTGATAGCCGATTTTCTCTTACACGATTCTCAAGGTGGTTACTTATACGTAAATACGTTTCTACTTAAACCTCAAAATGCACAAACCGAACTTTTTAGAAACAAAATCTAAGAAGGCATTTTAAAAAATAATTCAGAATTTGGACAATGCTGTGGTAATGTAAATATAAATTGTTAACTTCCTGTGATGATTAGTGTTGGCGATTTTTCTAAAAACCACTTTTCGAGGCCTCAAAATGGGCATTCGATAAAGTGGTACTTCTGCTAAACCGATTTTTTCCCCAGTTTAAATCGTTATTTACATATTTAATGACTATTATTAGTTAGATAATATTCGTTACTCTTACATGACCTTTCTAGAGGGACGATGAACCCACTTTGAACGTTTTAATTATTATAGCTCTAGGGGTACCTAACAAGTTTCTTCCCTCTCCTCTGCTCAAACTCTCCTCATAAAAAGTCTATGGGTCATCATCTACAACTATGGAGGGGGCCACCCAAATTTAAAGAGATCCTTGAAGCGAATGAAAGCTATTTTAAAAGTAAATATTTCTAATATCTTGAATTTAATATCTTAACATACGTTTTGAATTCATTTAATAATGATTACAGAAATATTTTTTAGGGTCACTATTAAACTTTTATAATACTTTTCTTAAATAACTATTTTCATTTTACTTTTCCATTTGCAGTGCATTTATTTGCTGAGAAGATTACAAAAGCATCTGCGGAATCTAAATGTTTCGCTGGTGAAGTCGGAAAATGATATATGAAACATTTCTTTTACCGATTACGAGCAAACCGTTCTAGAGGTTGTATGTAATAATCGGTAGAAAGTTACTGTAACTGCTTCATAAACTTGGTTAGATGGTAGACAATTTGATTTGTAACTTATATCATAGCCTATAGAAACGAGCAATCAATATTACATTAGTTTTGTAATAAGTAAAACTACGGTTTTCGATGCGCTCCATCAGTGTCTTGCTGCCTTGTTGAAAAGTTTCATCAACTTTGTCTTACAAAGTCTAGTTGCATAATCTCGAACGATTCAATATTATTTTAGGGGTATCTAACAGCGTGAGAAATAAGTCTATTTAAGGCTATTTCTGCTCCTCTTCTCAAACTCTACAAGTCTTTGATCCTCTTCCAACAGTAAACTGCCTGCTTACCGGCAATACATCAGGATGTTCATGAACTCCACAGTACCCGTTTAGTGAAATTATTTCCAGTAACTGGACAGGCATCCACTGGAGTCCTCCATATAGATTCTATAACAAACTAGGCGCACATAACAAACTATATTTGCTATCCTTTATTTCCTGACATTCCTAGCGAATTTACCCATACTTTAGTAAAATCGTTTGTCGTTGACCTAATAGAGAAAGAAAAGTCACTCGTTCAGGGATTCGGCATTGTTCACTTTCTCCCTAGACACTTCAAGACGTACTATGTACATCACTGTAAATTTACTTATTGCATGAAGGTTGTAAATCTATATAAATAAAAATGTAAATGTTCGTTTGTTCAATATCTAGCTACATCCACCAGCTACAACGCTACAGCTTAACTAAATTCTTCACGTTATGTCAAAATGTCGCGTTTACGAAAATAATGCTGTATTCGGAAGTGCCTACGTATTGCACTTGGAACGCGAGTAGAAAATCAAATATTCCTAAGCTAACGCTTGGGCAAAAAGGCATTTACGATCGAATAATGTAAACTGTCAACAACGGGGTAAGAGAAATCTTCTTACAAGCGCCAGGAGGAACTGGTAAAACGATCCTAATTAGATTGATTCTGGCAGCAATTCGATCCCAAAATCACGTAGCCTTAGTTCTTGCGTCATCCGTAATAGTTCCATTTAACAAGACTGAGCCACAACAAAGCGTGGCTGGGTACAGCTAGTTAATTACAAATAATATAAATGGTATAAGTTTATACTATGCAGTATGTATAGCTATATTTGTGAATGTTTATGCCCCAGAGGATTTTGTTAAGAATCATCTAAGAAGAAGTTGTATTCACCTTCAGATTAAGTCGGAAGAAAAATGGCGAAGAAGAGAGATAAGAGGGGGCTTTACAATTAAACGATTTAATTGAAATATTAAACAGGAATAAATATATTGTGTAGATCAAATTATTTTTGGAGAGAAATTGAATTGATTTCACGTCAAATGCAGACCATCGCCAGCTTGTTCGCACTTTAATATGGTCTTCTAATTATATTCCCTTGAAAAGATATTGAAGGTTTTAATTCACAAAATATTTTCTGATAATAATATTATATAAGCGTAAATTAAATATTTTACGTAGGTACATATATTTTGTTGAGACTTTTTTAAATTATTGTAATTATATTCTAGGTGCGTGTCTCGAAATATACTTCTTTTTTTTGTTTAATATTGTTCAACACTGTCTTGTTCACGATAAGGATTATCCTTGAGATAAAAATTATTCCTTATGCACATATTAAATGGATATTAGAATAATATATTCCAAAATGTATAGTTAGTTGTTTACTGCATGTTGTAAGTAAGTTTGCAAGGTACAGTGAATATAAGGGATGCACATATGGGAGAATTGGTATATATATTTCATGTTTATAAAGCTAGCAAGGTTGTATAGATCTAGCTTGGCTGTTAAGACGGACCTAGCGTGATTGTATGTATACCATCACATGCTATTTCTGGGCTTCTGATTGATGCTAATAAGTTTGTTAAACTTAGTTTATAGTTAGCCTTCGTTTTCTTGTCCATGTCAGACTGAAGACAATACCGTTCTATCGTGCGGCTTCTTTCCAGCAAAACGGTCTGTATCATCTTCTTATCTGGCGCTGGACGTCGCCTACTTCGTCTCCTTTCCTTTATTAGAATTAATTAAATGTCTGACCTATACCTTTATAAAAACCGTAAGCTGTTCTGCCTTATCTTGGCAATAACTTTTGATGTATTTATCTGCGTCTTGGATCTTCTATCCAAACTATACTAAGCATTCTGTTTATTTTTTGCATTTGATTTTTTAAAAAAATTGCTTGAATTCCTTTACTTATATAACATCATAATTACCAGGATCTGTGAGGGATATTGAACCATTTATCGAAGAGGCTTCACGTTCTTTTCTCATTAAAATTAAGTTTTATTTTTTCGATCGAACTTTTTGACCTCCTTCGTCTTTTTACATTCCATAAAGAGTGTTCAGTAATAAAACTTCACCCTTTCAACTGAGTCCATGTCATAAAGTAAACTAAAAAATGTAATGCTTATTTTATCAGGTGGACTTAACGTCCAACTGCCAGTGTCTTGGACAGAGGCAACTAGCAGGTGTACTTTACCATTAATTTTTTGTATTAACCATTAAATAAAATCCAAGGCCTAATCCCAGGAATCGGTCAAAAGACATATATAATTCGAGACAATAAGTCTTAAATTGGCGGAATTTCAGATTAGCTTCTGATGATAAATTCTGATGAGAAATTGATTTCATATTAGATGTTTACTCGGACATTTTTCCTAAATCTACCTAAAACAGTTGTTCAGATCAATAAAGTGCTCAGAGAGAACTTAACGTCCATATTGATTTTTCAAAGAAGTCATAATGCTTGTTTTGAAACAATTGAATGGAAGCCATCCAACAATGACCATCATGAGTCGGCTAATTCAGGATACCGAAGAAGTAAATTCGAAGGATGTCTTTTTCTATCCAGCCATCAGATGATCGCGAGGCCATCTACTCTTCAGTCTTCGGAGAGGATTTGAGGAAAGGTATACAGATTGTAGATGAGGATAGTTTGAATTTTGACGTTAACGATAGAGTTGGTATGAGTTAGAACATGATTCCATTGTATTACCTTCTTAGGTAAACCTCGAGAAAAGTGTAGGTCTAAAATACGAAAGGTTAAAAATAAATAAAATTAAAACTGGTTTTGGAGTGCTCTGGATGGAAGGCCTAAATTTCTGAGGCCACATGATCTCCAACATTCTTGGGAGTGCAGCAAATCTTCATCCATTCTAGTCACATTAGAGCGCCTCTTACTTTGAAAGTCACTGATCTATTCCAGCTGAGTATTCAGTATATGCATCCGGCTATCCAGTTACGAAAAATGGGAAGCCGACGAATAAAACGTTTCACTTCTGATGTAAGCGTCCACTTCTGATCCTTCAGTACTAAAAACTGAATGGCATCTGCTAATCAATCAGTACTTTTTCCATTCTTTAAAGTTGTGTGTAAATAAAACTGCTGAGTGTGTCTTCGTTCGGTCCCCGGTTTATCTGGATCTTCAGGACGACTTTCAACATCTAGAGGACTCCCTTATTTGCCACACCTTTGAGAGGCGCTCATCACCAGTTATGATCTTTAACTAAGAAGTTTAGAAACTTTAGGAAATAGCTTCAGTATTATGAATTGCAAAAGAAAGTGACTTCGGCGAGGGAAACATTTTTTTGAGGTGAGATTGTTAAAAGATCTTCCATAAAAACTTGAAGAATAATACTCGTATCTAGGTGTACCACTAAAAATACCTCTTATTTTAATTATTTCAACTATCTCATTAAACAATGATTTTTATAAATACAAAAAATGTTAAGAAACAGATGAAAATTGATAAAACAATAATTATTGCTAAACCGATAAGTTGCTAAGGAGGGCTTGCCGCCAAGTTTAGATGGTAAATCCGCTTAAAATTAAATTTTAAATAAATTTGATCCATTTCATTTTCATTTAGCGCCAGAATTAAAGGAAGAGTTGTTTAAAATTTAACGACACCTCCGGGGCTTCCGTTCTGCTGGAGAGAAGCTCGCTTTTATTTATTCTTTCAACAATGGCCATAACACCAAGCCACCAGAGTCTAGTTTACCATAAGTTTTGAATTTCATCTCTTATTTAGTGGGAAGTAAAAGCAAAAAAATCTTCTACAATCGGGAGACAAAACTGATACAAATCTGTGGTCTAATACTCTTAAACACTCTAGTGCTAAAGCAACTAATAACAGATTTGATTTTTATTTGGCATCCCATATAAATTAACTATGTTTCTTTCTTCTTCCACATGGATTTTGATTTCTGAAATGATTTAGGGTTTTTTTTTTACCGTTGGTACAGGATCTCTTCTTGTCTCAAAACGCTTTTGCGTTAGTGATTGCATCAGAGAGGCTACATCTATCTTTTCGACGCTTTGCTGAGTAGCTGTGAGTAAATCACACCTCTCCTGTGAAAAAAGAGAATTGTTATAGCGACCTCTGCAGTTCTAGTGTGATAAACCTCGCCCTTTTTCAAAGTTCCATAATCGCTTTTGCGAATTGTCTCCTCTGGTCCCTAAGATCCGAAGGCCTCATACGTACAGATTAACTAGCGAGGCAGAGTCTTCGAGACGTTTTCCCTCCTTCTGTCACACTTTCCTCAGGGTCTGAATCCTCCCAAAGCGGCATATCCTGAGAAGATATTCTTTCCTTATAACCTTTCTTTATCGGGAACTTGCTTCTCTCTCTTAATTGAGTATCTTCCTTTCTTTCCTTGACGAAGAGGTGGCAGGGATTAGTATAGTCGAGGAGATAGAGATCAAATCTAGGATGTTTGCTCCTTAATTTTGTGCCTATACTTTAGGTCTTTAGAAGGTAGCTGGGTGTTGGACATGGTTATGCCCTCAGCCTTCTGGCAAGGAACTGGCGGCTGCCCGAGGTACGGAATCTTTCTCAACTGTGGGGCTCCTGGAGCTTTTAGAATGGAAACCTACTTAGGGTCAGCGTCCTATAAGATCATCTCACTATCCTCTGATCAATGTAAACGGCTCACCTCCAAAAATTCTTGCAACACGCAACTTGATCTAATTTTGAGTTACAACCCAGTAAATAATTTTAGGGATCTTCAACTCGGTTATAACATCTATCTTGAAGTTGATTATTTCACGAATAACCTACAATTTCAGCGTTTTATAGCAATGAAATTACCTTCTTTCATATCTTGTTAATTTATACAAGCTCTATTGTGGATCTTGTATTAAACATGGGCTTATATAATTTAATATTCCTTATTCTAATCCACATTACGTTTAAACTGCCCAGTATTAAATTAATTTAAATAAGAGTTGAAACCAGAGGGGTTTGATGGTCTGGAATTGTTTATGTGAAATCATACTTTTATATTTAAAATTTCGTATCTTCTTTAAATGAGTGTAACGTGTAGATCTACATCAGGGGCAGAGAAATGGAATGAATGAGAAGTGAGTTGGTGAGATGTTTTAAAGAGGGACGTAACTTAATTTTTATCCACTTTTATACCTCTTCTCACCTTACACCTGCCGACAGCATCACTGCGCAGTTCATGAGGAAAGAATTGTTTAATATAGTTAAAAAGCCCACTAAATTACAGTTAGCTTCTTCTTTGCTTTTTTTAACATTTGTCTGGTAGCACTAACAGCATAACAAATGGTTTTTTTTTAAACAAGAAATGTCGGCCATCTTGTTCCCTTATCAAATTATACATTCATTACTCTTTTTTTTATATATATTTTATTTACATTTTAAATGTGGTTTGTTTAAATATATTGTAATGTAATATTTTGAGGCGGTACTGTTTCACAACAATATTAAAATATTTTATTTAAATATATAATTATTGAATTAGTGGATACTTGCCCAACCGGGTCTCGCTAAGTCTATGTTACTCGCCATTGGAGAGAAGTAAAATAGTAAAAATAATAGTATGTAAGCAACTATTGTAAATGTAACTTAACACTTGACTAAGAATTTTTCTGGATTTTTGAGAAATTCTGCTTTAAAAATGGACAAAACAAAAGGCTGTAGAAGAGAGATCATGTGGTAATAAGTATTTTTGAGAAAAGTAGTTAAATTAGATGATGTTAAATCTTGGTTTCAATTATAAGTCAGCGTCTGTGTAAGGGTAGTGAAACCCCACCACTCATCCACTCTAGCCAGAGAGAGAGAGACAGCCCCCTCGGCACACAGAGAAGGGAGGCTCGGTGAATGTATATAAGAACGAGAGGAAAGTCAAAAAGGGATTCTGTGATTCGGTTCAAAGTCTTGCACTTTAATTGTACACATCGATTTAGCCACGTCAGTCAGTCTGTTCTGTTCTTGTAGTGTAAAGTATACAGTCCTTGGCAGTCAGTCATATAAATATATAAAATCTTATACCGATACTAAAGTGTTATTTATCCATCAACATCTACAACCAACATCCTCCTCAAAAACCATTACAGTCTGCAATTAGTTTGGATAACAAAAGAATATATAACAAATATCAATTTTCTAGTTTTTCCAGAATTATATCACCATGTTTGAAATTTCAACATGTCCACTTAACAAGAAGTCGGTGAAGTCCAATAGTAGATTTCGATTGGTACAAACCCAACCTTCTTATTTCATTCCAGAGAATGAGAACATCATTTTATTTCTTGATTTTTTTTTTTTAAATTATTTTGAGAGAGGAATTAATTTTCACAGAAATATATCCGAAAATGGGTACAGAGATTATTAGGATTAATGAGAATTGGGGTCATTGAACGTTGACTCAGCCTTGTTGCCACAAAACCAATAGATTCTCAACATCTAAGATATGTGGTGAAGATATATAAATAGCCGAAGAGAGATTGCAGTGTTGGTGTGCTAGGTTCATTAATGGCTTAATTTGTTCAACGAATTCAACATCAGTACAGAATAGATAATAATTATTAAAGAAAGGATTACCTCGATGGTAAGCGCCTACACACTACGGAGATCCCGGGTTTAAATCCAGTTGCCAGCCTTTACATTTTCTCTTCCTGGCAGCCCTTTACAGCTCAAGATCATGGATGGTGGTAACTGTAAGGTAGCCAGCGGTGCGCAGAATGAAATGTTCTGGTCGCTAACGGCCTCAGATATTGTCGCGCCTTATTTACTTGTATTTTTTCTTTAAGATATATGTTTTGTTAAACAATTGGGCACTTTAAGTTGATGTATTGCTAGTGACAAGAGTACAAATATCAAACTAATGGCAAATGATTCTGTTCTTTTCATTATTATTATTATTATTATTATTACTGTTAAATATTATAAAAGTTAGACCTGAAATGCTTAGCTTCTTATCGAACCTCTGATACATTATAGTGATTGTTTAGATTCCACAGATAAGACGCCCCAATTTCTATCGACCTTAAGAAACAGATCATGGTGTTACCCAACTGTGACCTCATTAAAGATTTTCTTGTTGAAGTACTTAATATTTTAAGCGGATCTAATGTTCTCGATTCTATGCTTATCGATTGTGACTGTCTGGGTGCCCTGAAGGAAATTAGTGACCAAAATAAGGTCTTTCTGGTTTGGGTACCTGGGCATTCAGGAAATAAGGGAAACGAAGCGGCAGATTTATTGGCCTGGGAAGGCTCTGCGGGACACTTCGTTGACCCGGAGCCCTGTTTTGGTGTTCCGAAGTGTGTTAAGACTGCGACCACTAACTTATGGGTGCAGAGTAGGACTCAGGAGTGGTGGCTTGCCACCACTGGGCTGCGACATGCGAAGGAGTTCATCAGAGGCTATTCGCCGAGGCTGACCGCAGAATTAATCCGTCAAGGCCGTGGGGCTATCAGGATGATTGTAGGCCTATTAACTGGCCACTGCAGACTCAGAAAACACATGCATTGCATGGGCCTGGCAGATGATAGCCTCTGTAGGTTCTGTCAGGAAGAGGAGGTAACGGCACTGCACGTGTTGTGTCAGTGAGAGGTGCTCGTGTGGCTAAGGATGTTACTTCTCGGGAAGGAAAAACCAAGGCCTGTGAGCTTTACCCAATAGTCGCTCTCCAGCATTAAGAGTCTGATTAAAAGGACAGGTTTGGAGGGTGAGCTTTAAAGTGAGGGGAGCCACAATAGATCTAAAGGGGTCGCAGTGGCGTAGGACTTGAAGCCGCCCTAGTCTAATCTAATCTAATCTATGCTTATCGATACTGTCCTTGCGATTTTGATACTTTTTCCGATATAATTTTGGTATTGAAACTTTCGAGTAGGTGCTGCAAATAAAATAAAATATACTCTTTTTTTTCAGAATTTGTCTGGTTAATTTTTGACGCTAATTAAATCCTTTCGCATTCTGTTATCTGATAAGAACTACTTTGTCGCTTGCAACCTACCCAGTCAAAGGGCCTTTAATGTTTCATGCTTTGGCAAAATTCAGATTGAAGAATTTCAGCTCTCCATCCTCTGTACAGTGTGTATGAGGATATTAATTTAAACTATTATATTTGTACTCTTACACCGTAAATAAATTTGCGAGTCACGCATATGATTGCAGAAAATAGTTGATTAAAATTTTCCTTTAACAAAGTTGTATAAGGGTTGATTGTCAAAAACCGCTCGAAAAAGCGTAATCTTTAAAAAAACACGTTATTTCGTCGTGTGACGAATTTTTTCTCTTTACTTATAAATGTTAAAATTCTCAATTTTTCTTTAAAAATCTCTTTTAAAAATTTAATATTTTATAAAAACATGGATCAAATAGATAAACATTAATACGAGGGTCGTTTGAAAAGTCCGTGCAAAAATAAAAACTACTTAATTTTTGGGGGTAAACCTTTTTTATTTTTCAACATAGTCTCCTTTTAGGCTTATACACTTCGTCCAACGCTGCTCTAGTTTGTTGATCCCTTCCGAATAATAGGATTTGTCCAAGTCTGAAAAATAGCCATTCGTATCTGCAATCACCTCCTCGTTTGAATAAAATCTTTTTCCCGCCAGCCATTTCTTCATATTGGGGAACAAATAGTAGTCCGAGGGAGCCAAGTCTGGAGAATAGGGGGGATGTGAAACGAGTTGGAGCCCTATTTCCATTAATTTTGCGACCACAACTGCTGAGGTGTGAGCTGGTGCGTTGTCGTGATGGAAAAGGACTTTTTTGTGGGCCAATCGTGGGCGTTTTTCTTGCAGCTCGGTTTTCAAACGGTCCAATAACGATGAATAATATGCACCTGTAATAGTTTTACCCTTTTCCAGATAGTCGATGAGGATTATTCCTTGCGAATCCCAAAAGACAGTCGCCATAATCTTTCCGGCCGAAGGAACGGTCTTCGCCTTTTTTGGCGCAGATTCCCCCTTGGTAACCCATTGTTTAGATTGTTCTTTGGTCTCAGGAGTGTAGTGATGTATCCATGTTTCATCCACAGTGACGAAACGACGCTTAAAGTCCTGCGGATTCTTCTGGAACAGCTGCAAACCGTCCTTGCAACACTTCACACGATTTCGTTTTTGGTCAAGTGTGAGCAATCGCGGCACCCATCTTGCGGATAGCTTTGTCATGTCCAAATGTTGATGCAAAATATTATGTACCCGTTCATTCGAGATGCCCACAGCACTAGCAATCTCACGCACCTTCACTCTTCTGTCATCCATCACCATATCATGGATTTTATCAAAGATTTCTGGAGTAGTAACCTCAACAGGGCGTCCAGAACGTTCAGCGTCACTTGTGCCCAAATGGCCACTCCGAAAATTTTGAAACCACTTATAAACTGTTCTAATCGAAGGTGCAGAGTCACCATAATGTTTATCAAGCTTCTCTTTAGTCTCCTGAGACGTTTTGCCTTTCATAAAGTAGTGTTTAATCAACACACGAAATTCTTTTTCGTCCATTTTTTGAAAATCACTCGACTTCCTCGATTCAAACGAATGCCAAACACAAAGAAATAGACCGATCTGGCTGAAACTTGGTGTGTGTTCTTCCAAGAGATGCTACTAACTAAACATAACCTCGATACGCGCCAGTAGTGCTATCTCTCTGACTTTGCACGGACTTTTCATACGACCCTCGTATGTACGTATTGGTGATAACTGTTAGAGTTATTGATTTATTCGTCTAAACAGATTTTAAATCCTTTAACACAGTTATGTGGTGCCTATAGTGAGTTAATGTAGTAATAAAAGCAAAATATCCAGCAGAAAGTATAATTAACAGAACTACAATAATATGTGATCAAGATAATTTTGATAAATTTGATGAATTTATTTATATTATAAATAAATTCATTGAAATAATAATTATCAAGAAATTTCTATTATTATTATTATTTCAATTATTAATGCTTTAAGAAAACATAATTAAGAAGTTAATTTAGATTTATATTAAGAATTAGCTAGCCATACTGAATAAATCTAGAGCTTTTTCAAAAATCTCTGACTTCACGAAATAGTGAAAGATTGAAGTTATCTTTTACCAAACTTACTGGAGATTTAAAGGAAGTCGATGATGACGATGATCCATAACTTCTCCAGGAAGTCAATGGCGATTCAGTCGGCGTGGTGGATTGTCAGGGGTAACAGTATATATTTTTTACTTATTACTTTTTATTGAAGAGTTTAAATAAATAATATTTTCTAATCAATTCTAAAAGTTATAATTCATTTGTATCAGCTGGTTGGGCGAAAGAAATCGTCTGAAATTGACAATCAAACTGATAACTTTTACGTTCAGCGTACGTTATTCAACTGTTATAAATGGTACTATAGTTGGGAGGCCTAACTGATACCACCTATTGATATGTTATCTTAGTCTGCGTGATTATTCGTAATTTATCGTTTTGTGCTTGTGCTAAGTAACAAAGTAGCTGTAAGGGCGAAGGGAAAACAATGTTCTACTATATCTGATATCATACACTGTTTTCTCATTATTTATTAATGAGTTGTTGATTATGGAAGTACGCATCGGCTTAAAGTACTGCAGCCTTTCAGTAGTTCTGATCTCTTTCATCGCCTATAGGATGACATCATAATTAATGATCCATAATACAGGATTTTGTGAATATAAAAATAAACAAATTTGAAATGATAGATTTATAATGCCCGAAAACCAAAATTGAAAAAAACGAAATGTTTTTCTATTTTTTCTCAATTACTAATAAACAGACCTTAAAAACTCGATTTAAATTGAAATGGAATATTAGTGTACGTACGTCATTTTTTGATTGCAGATAAAAATAAAAACATGGTTACTTTTAGGTAGTGCATTGGATGCTGTTGAAGTAGACTGATTAGGTGAAGCTATTGCTGTTAGAAAAAGTCTTGGTAAAATTTGCTTTTTGTAAAACAAAAATAAAGCAGAATCTGTTCTTTAATTCGTTTCTACTTTTTCTGGCTTAACGATACGAGATTAGTCAATTTCGCTATGCTTGAGTAAGGCTGGAAACATAGTGTAGCGGTGAGCAAAGCGGAGATGATAGCGAAGAGCAAAGCGGTGAAATCAAACACAAGTTAACATATGGAACCGCGCATAGTGGAGTGCAAAGCGAAGATAGAGCAACGCTACCAAGAGAGAGTAGAGCAACGCGTTGTGACATGTTTGATTTCTTCGCTCTCAACGCGCCCAATTTTCTAGGTTAAAATGGATATTGCTGCATTTATTGGTGTAGTTCTTTTTAAAGAAACCTCTGTGGGACCAAAAGGATCCTCTACATCACAACCGATTTGTGTTGGATAAGAAAAGGGACAAGATTAATGAGGCTAACATTGAAATTCGTCCTTTTCTTGATTAACATGCCTTCAACACTGGTTAGTATGTAATTAAACGTTGAAATAGACATTCGAAAATATGTTTATACACTGCAGCTCCTGCTTCTAAGCTGCTGTAAATACCAAATTTTCAAGGAAGAATTTTTAAATAGAAATAGTTCTCCATCATGTCTCGTTGAAAGGAGAACGCGACTAAACTCCTCACTATGTGCATGCGACTCTTTGCTCGTCGCTCTCTCTGATTTGAAGCCACTATCATCGCCGCTTTGCTCGCCGCTCCACCATGTTTCCAGTCTAAGAGTTTTGGTAAGGAGAACCAGCCTTTTCATTAGACCATTACTGTAAAATATTGCAAACTGGCCTGAAATTGAAGACTTATCTTTAATAAATGAAGAATTTACTTTATTTAAAATTTATGTTGCAGAAAGTTTTAATTTTTTAATATTTATGCATACAGTATTAGTTTTTTGCACTTTAATCTCAATTAGTATAAATAAATATTGCTGCTCTCTTTCTACCAAGAACTGGCGACCCAAGCAAATTCTGAAGAGTGGTTGGCCTAAGGGTGATTGGGCCGAAATTGGGTCGAGCCCCCCCCTGGGAGTAAGTAGCTTTGCTATTGTTAAGGCGGGCTTATGAGGATACCTTTCCAGAAAGCCGATGTAATTGTCGGGTGCTAGAGGAGGTTATAACCTTTCTGGAAGGAGTGGTCATCCTAAACTGCTAGCTTACCTCTTTTCCTCAGGGATCATCAGAGAGCAACTCCCAACTTTTCACAGAATTTCCCCGAAAAGTTTGGTTATTTTTAATCAAATCGAGCCACCCTTAGATCATTTAGGGAGCGTTGGCATCTTGGAGGGGCCCCAGGGTCCAGCAAGAACTGTTTTCATTCCAAACAATAGAAAAATCTTACGGTAGACCAATGCGTCCTAGTTCAGCACGTTATCATAGATTCCATTTGTTATAAGGCAGGCTCTATTTGTTTTTTTATCTAGGCAATTGTATGTTATACAAGATACATCAGAATATTCAATAAGATTTATTACCCGGTACATTTCTAATAGGATGTTTATGCTACCATAGGGATAAGGGAAATTAATTGTGCCGAGTGACTGGAGCAAGGCAGGGAAAGTCTGTGCCGTGCCGAACAGAAATTAGAGTAATTCTGGATTAGTAGGCGGCCCATCCGAACTCCTTAATCTATCTTCTCGTGCATCGCAACCGTAATTCACCACTAATAAGGGAGGCACCCCTCCACTCGCCCTATAATTTTATCCTACTATTTGAATTGGGCGAAACTTCAAATGAAAAATTTACTCTGTTACATAATAAATAGATAACATACTTTTCCCTTGTTTATTTTTAAACGGACAATTCTCCCTCGTTATCTCTGATGTGCTGCAATAAAATTTTGTTTTATTTAGTAAGGTTCTGTTTCTTAATAAAATATCTTCGTTTCAGTTTGATCCTGACAAGGTCGCAACCTTCAGCTGAGAACTCTCATTCATCTTGAAAAACCTTACCAAAATTACTAGTTTTCTGTCTCCTACTCAAACAAAGAATAGTCTGAATAGATAAATATTTAGTAACTTATAACACATTTATTAGCATAGACAGTGAGTAAATATGTGAAGGGCTGCGATTGGTGCAGGATGAGCAGCAACTACACAGCGGTAGGTAGCACTTACTGCAAAATACCCAGTGTCCATATTCAGTTTCCAAGGTTGTCTGCGGTTTATTGGCAATCCAGTCGGCGATATCCAGGAATTGAACAAACGAGAGATTTCACAAAAATATTAGGGCTGTGTTAAGAGAGCAGTTTGATTTGAGAAATTTAATCTTTCTCAGTTCTTGTAAGAACATAGGATGATGAAGTCGTGAAGATTAAGGACGTAGATGGTGTCTTTGATGTTACTGTAGGATAGGCTAAACCTCACAGCTCCAGTCCTATCAATTATTAGAAAAAGAGCATGGTATTTCATAAATTTGGTAGATCTAGAGATTTTTTCACAGACATAAGTAATATCAGAAAAAGATCTATTATTAAGGGAAGGGATTAGCTATGAGGTTAGCATACTGGAATCCCACGCGGAGGTCCCGGGTTCGAATCCAGCTGCTGACCCTTAGATTTTCTCTTCCTAGGAGCTTCTTACAGCTCACTGTCCGGTGATGGATGGTGTTGTCTGTAACGAGGGAACACTGTTCGGAGGCCGGCAGTGCACTGAAAAAAGCTACGGGCGCCAATAACCTTAGATGTTGACGCGCCTTAGATCATTAAAAAAAATAAAATAAAATAAATAAATAAAGATCTATTATTATCTATCTATGAAATCAACTGGCTATGAAAGAGATGTGGCACTTTCTCCAGAGAAGCGACATCTTCTTCGCTCTCGTCATTAGAATTAACTTACCACGATTCATAACTAGATTCTGTCTTCGTTCGCTTAGGTCCAATTCAGCCATAATGGTTCTCAATTCTAACACGGCATTAGCAACAAGAACCCTCAGATTACTTAGGCTAGCTTCTTGATGCTAAACCCATGGCGTTCCCAATCCATTAACCTGCACACTTCTTGACTGATCCAATCTTATTGCTATTAAGCAGATCTTCAAGAATTGATTAAATTTAAGAAAACAGTCATCCTAAAAACAATGGATAGAAGGCGGAATGGTTGAATACTTGAAAATAAATTAAAGTTGAAGATGCACCATTAAGCACCATTCTTCTAACCTCTTTGATTTTTGTCCCCCCCCCCACTACCCAAATGACTAAATTTGATTTCCTATTTGGGTAGGTAAGTTTTCAAAAACTTTCTAGACAGTTTTCCAAAGTTAGAATCTCTTCTCGCACACATTTTACATGGGTTGTACACAAGGCAATCTCCGAGGTAGAAAAGCAACTAGGACGAGGCACGGTGGGATTTGCCTCTGGGATTGCCTATAAGCCATAACTTGCAGGCTTGGTTGGCCACAAACCGCACTGTAGCCTCCTCGTTCCTCAGTTCTTCTCCTTCTCCTCTTCTTCTTCGCCTATATTGCTTGTGGTGGTAATTCCAGTATTTCGGCTACTATCGCTCTCTATTACTTCCTCTGTCCATTCCCTCCTATATCTCTTTAGTTCTCCTGCTCGCCACCCCGGTCTCTCCAATTTCCACTTATATCTATACAATTTACTATTGTTATAATAGTCTTCTATATTGTACGTATAAATAATATATGTACCCCCTCCTTTCTATTCTTATTACATAAAAGATATATAAAAAACCATTTTATTACATATAACACCTAAATTATTTTGTACACTTCGCAGCTTTGTCCCAAAATAGAATATGTACTTGCTGCATTGTAAGAATTCCAATCTGAAGGCAAGCTTTTTTGTAAGCAGTTGGGATGCACTGAGTGCTTTCGCAGTAAGTGGTGTTCCAAGTTATCGTTTTTGGTTTGTCCTGAATACTATTGGCTTGAGTTTAACACTTATTCTTGTTTAGGAAATTCATTTATTAATAATTTTACAGATTGCTGCCAGATAAATAACGTTGCATTATTGATTATTACGTAAAGAGCAATTTTCAATAACATATTCGATTTATTTTCATCGATTTTTCTTTTGACGTTGAATAAGTTTTTTAAATTGAAATATTTGCCAACAGTTTAAAAGACCAGATGAACAGATTAACAGATGAAAGCAAGAGAGGTCAACTTACTCATACTAATCTAATATGAAGACTCTCATGACTTCCTTTGTCACTATACAGGGTGTTCAGCATAAGACTACGGTAACTTCGGGAGGTGATTCTAGGCATCATTTGCAACAAAAAATTCCATATAAACTATGGCTCGATTCGGCTCCGTTTTGTAGATATTTTTAATTTTATGTTTTTTCAAGGTACTACTACTTTTTAGCAAACATTTGTCTATATCTCTCAAACATATTATAGCTGCAGCAATTTCAATTAGCTCATTAGAAAGAAGGTTAAATTTCCTTTTAAACAAGCTAATTTATATTTCAAAATAATAATATTAAGTATTTCACTTTGTGGCCCAAACATAAGAAATAGCAAGTTTGTAATTTTTCCCAAAAACTTTGACTTCATTTTTCTCAAAAACATTTTATATGAAAAAACCGTGCACTATTCAGGAAAAACATCTACATACGATCACCTTTCGAACGGTATACAATAATTGGGGTTATGTTAAAAATTGATGCAGAAATCTGCGATTAACTGCAAAAAAGTAGGCCTCAAAACAGCGTCGGCATCATGAAAGGAATTCACCTACCATAAGAATATAGCTGATCAGAATCATAAAATCCAGTACGACTTTTGCAAACGTGTAATTTAATAATTAATTTATTTAAGAACTATATTCAAAAATATATAATTTACATTATAAATAATAAAATAATATAAAAAGAAGAACTTGATGTATGATGTTTAGCTAGCTTCTCCACTATTCCCATATGTTGGCATAATGATAGCAAAACGGAACTAAACATCTAATGAAACTGTAGACTTTAAACTGGCTTTTCTTCTTGTTGCATTTATTTATTTTTATAAGTCGTATTAGGATAAAACATTTTTTAACTCGGGGATTAGAACGATAAGTAAGTTCTTGATTACTTATAAGCTCTCCACAACCTGTTAATTCCAAAAGTTTATTGAGTAGTTCAAAATGATGATTTATTCACATTATTTGGAATATTTGTAAATTAACTAAAGAATAGCACACAGTCCTAAACTCGTTAAACGAAAATCCTTTCTTTTGGAATTGGTACCTAACGCTCATTTAACATCATATTCATTTTTCTTCTTTTTAGACAAATGTTTGCTAAAAAGTAGTAGTACCTTGAAAAAACATAAAATTAAAAATATCTACAAAACGGAGCCGAATCGAGCCATAGTTTATATGGAATTTTTTGTTGCAAATGATGCCTAGAATCACCTCCCGAAGTTACCGTAGTCTTATGCTGAACACCCTGTATAGTAATTCAATTTTCTCTAAACTAGCTATTAGTTCTAAAAAATAGTTGCATTCAATATTAACACGTTCACAGTTGTAATTTCTGTTCGAGACCAAATTTATTTGCACATTTTAGGGGGTGGAGATAAAAAGCTCATCATTGGTCTCATTCCCATCTGTTTTTATCAATCATTATTTTGACAAAGTTCAGTCTCCTAACTCTATATTTAGAGTCTAAACATAATTATTCCATTTTTTAATATTAGCACTTACAACTCTACTTATAAAAATATCTTATTAATTAGCATTTTTTTAAACATTATTTTTTGTCATTTGGACGCCTTAAAACGGATATACGAGTATATTAAATTTACGTCATGAAAATTGATGACTTGTGAATTCAATATTCAATAATGTGAAATAAAGGTATGCAATTGGCTCTCAAAAAATGTTAACAAAATTTACATCATTAATAATGCATTTTTATGTATCAAGGTTCGCCTAGAACGATTTTAATTGAAAAGTTCACCAACATGAGAAATTTTTCTTTCTCCTTATTATTTGGGTCAAAACTAACCAAAATCCACCGAAAACCAAATCGGTTTACGTTGCGGATTTTATTGTTTTAATTTTTAGGTCAAAAAACGGCTTTTTTTTTTGCATTGTTAAGCCTAATAAATGGAAAAACAATACAGTCTTTTGCAAAACCAATGCATGCATTTTGAAGCTGAGGGAATTTCCGACAGATTGATGTATTTTATAAATGATAAAAATGAAATTTCGACATTCAAAATCAATAAAAAAGAAATTTTTGAGCAAAATAAGGCAAAAACAAGGTGTTTCTCGCATTTCAAAGCTTACTTAACAAATAAATCATCGTTTTTTTGTGGAAGGAAATGGGACTTTTCAAAAATGAGAAAAATTCCTGCAAAATACAATATTTATACACTGGGAAAAGGGAAATTTTCCAAGTCAAATTCATTTAATGAAACTTTTTGGATTACTAAGCCCTGCGATGCGATAAAAAATTATTTGGGCTCTTTTAATCCAAAAAGTTTCATTAAATGAATTTGAATTGGAAAATTTCCCTTGATTAGGTTTTGGTCAGGTTAATTTGATAAGAGGTTTTGTAGGCTTCTTTAAGTAGGAACTTTATCTTACATATCCTAAAATGAGATTTTAATATATTCTAATTTGGAAAGGAAGTTTCACTACCGGAGGTACCCACGATACTAAATATATTTTTTATTTTTTCCAAGATTTTGTAAAGAAAATTCCTTAAATATGATTGTCTCTCTCTAAACTTATTGTAAAGTTTTTCTTGTCCTTTTACTAAGAAAGAACTTTACTTACACAACTAGTGCCTGCCACTAGTTAATTTAAATAATATGTGGGTTTGATTAAATAATAAAACTCGCTAAAATTTGTAAGTAATAACCTGATTTATTAACACATTAATGTTACTCACATTAACATTTACAAGCAACTAACGCTATTCATTACGGCTACCATTTACAACAGTCACAACAGTTTACTGTTACTTACTCACTACGTAACGCCACAAAACTGTTCCCCGACTGACCGCTGGTCCGGACTGCACCGAATTGCACTAGTCTCTGCTACACAAACAAAGCTCTACTCACTAACTGACTAACCGCCTGACTAGCTATCTCTGAAGCACTCCGCAACACTGACTCTCTCAAACTGTCACTTCCAAAGTGTCTCTCCAAACTAACGTCTCTCCAAGACTCACTCAAAACTAACTGATTAAAACTGTTTAACAACTCGTTAAGAACTCCTTAAAACTGACTTCTCCAGCTGTGTCTGCCTCCTTTTAACTGCGTGCCTCCCTCCAACTGGGACTGCCCTCCTCTAACTCTCTGAGCATAAGTTTCCACGCCCTCCTGACGTTCATTGGCTGGAGAAAACATACTGCCACCACCTCAGCTAGGGCCGCCCTCCTCTTACTCTCTGTCTCGCTCCTACCTGTCAATCACTGGCTGGGAAAACACATATGCCACCACCCCAACTGAGGCCTTTCTCTTAGCTGGCTTTTACACAGGTCACTAACTCTTTGAACAATCACGCCCTTTCCTTTCTAGTTCAGGTAGAGACCGGCCCTTTTGTCTACACAGTGGTGGCCTGATACCGACTTTGGTCGCTTAACCCCTAGAACAATCTAGGCCTTTCTTCTCTGCCACAGGTAGATACCGCCCTTTTGTTTATGCAGTGGCGGCCTGTTACTGACTTTGATCGCTCAACCCCTAGAACAATCTAGGCCTTTCTTCTATGCCCAGGTCAACTTCGTTACATTATATACGAATTCATAAATGTAAATTAATAACTATTATTTGAATAATTTATACCAAAATTCTATTCAGGGCCTTCTCTTGTCTCGTTTCGGAGCTAAGTACTTTCTAAACTAGATAATGTTATCAAATAATTAAATATATTTTAAAAATTCGACGTTCAAAAAAATGTGTAAATTAGATCTTGAGGATGGTATTAAAAGAAATTCGTATAAATGTTAATAAATTTAAATTTCTACTAATAATTAATTGCAAAAAAAAAAAAAAATTATGCAAGTATGGAAAATGCACTTAATTTGCAATTCGAAAACATTATCTTCACACGAACGTTTGTTGGCCTTGTAGATTGTTCTAAAAAGTTTTGTATTGTATTTGTGGCAGTAAGACTAGGTTATAGTGTCTTAACTAACTTATTTAAAAATCGGATATTTCGATCGCAATCTCTAATTTCACCAAATAACTACCAGAATCTAAAAATAATTTGAAACTCCAGGTGTTACGATAATTTATTTTCAGTAATGAAATTTGCATTTTGTCCTGATCTTGTGGGGTCAAAAATGCCAGATTTTTGCTTTCTTGCTTCTTTTCTCAAAGTCAGTTATTTTTTAAATTTAATCTTCTCGAGGTACTCGAGTAATTATTTCACTGCCCTCTCAATAACTAACTTAAAAAAATAGGCGTAACTGGAATATAATTTCCTCAAGCAGGAATGAACGACTAAGTTCTATTTAAACTGCTCCTTCTTAGTTAATGTAAATCTTAATATTTTTAATTGTTAATAAATATTTAATATTAATTATATTATTTCATTTCACCTGGTGATGCTCACCTAAAGAAACATTTGAAACGCGCCAAGCTAATTATCGCCACAAGCCGTTTGTTCAGACCCAGAGGATTTCACTTAAAAAAAAAAAAAAAATTCCTTTAAAATCTAAGAACCGCTAGCTGATTGGAAGTGGATGCTAAGTAGGTAAATAGGATAGCAATTTAGAAGAGACTTTGTTTTGATAAGGGATGTAGTAGCGCACCTGCAACCTTTCCAAGATCTACTGTGCCTTCCTCGTACCGGTACCAGTGAAACCCTACAACACTCCAATTCAAGAAGTCTCAAAATCTAGGGAGAGTATGCCCTCCTTCAATAACTGCTGACATGCCAGGATTCAAATCTTCCTTGAATGATTGTACCTCCGACAGTAGGTATACTGGAATTTGCTTCATTTTCCATAGAATGTGCAGGCGGTTTCTTTAAGGTTCTAGGCCCAGATTTTTTTCTCTCTGAACCACATTGTCTTTTTAAGGAAACCATTCAGCTTGCAAAATCAAGTCCTAGAAGACGGAATTGGGCGCCTTGTCCAGTAAAAGTCCTCATCCATCTCATTTCCTTCCATGCCAACATGCTTCGGCAGAATTTACTTGGAGAAGGAAGGATGTTTGGTGGTGGGAGCTCAACAGAATCTATAATTAGCGAACTTTCTCCAGCATCTAGAGAAAGCCGAAAAGCCCAGGATAATAGCTGTTAATGTGAAGCAGAGCTACTTGCGGCCAGTCCGTGATTATACCCGCATTAATCATCTAATTCAAATATTACCTTCATTCTCAGCTATACTAATAGATCATATTTTTTCACTGCCAATCTTTTTTTTTTTATATTGTGCATTTATTAATTCCGAATTCCGGCATCCTGCCAGATCTCTTCAGAGAACTATTAACAATGTCTCATTCTTTGCTACATCTAACTGGTTATTATTTTTACGCCGCTTATATTTCTTACCGGTTTGTATCGTTAATTGAAATTATTAACTTTATTTTTAGATTTTGTTTAATCTATCCAATAAAAAAATTTTTATGTGAGGCTATTGTGTTGTGGCAGCTGTGCTTTCTAAATTTGTTTGGAGTTAATTCATTTGCGATTTCTTTCGGTTAGAGATCACTCGGCGGAGAGCTAGATATTATGTAGGTTAAGCTTAAATTATAGGCTGAAAACAATTTAGAGAATTAGTAGAGTAGATATGATTATTTTTTAGCCCATTTTTTTAAAAATCTACCGAAAATAAATCTACATATTTTTAATCGAATTAATCTTGTGATCTATTTCATGAAAATACAAATGGATCTTAAGTTATGTGATCTGTAGTATATGATTCACTAAATCGATTATTCTCTCCCTTTCGTTCCCAAATATTAATGCAAACACTTCTGGTGTAAGTGAACTTTATATTACATGCAGTACTTACAAGTAACTGGATTTAATTCCTTTCAAGGAAGTCTCCATCTTGACTTATGCACCTTTCCCAATGATTTACTCTTTAAGAACATTTTCAAAACATGTTAAGGTGAGTTCTTTTTTTCTTTTAAATCAAAGAACGAGACTTAAGCACGCTGAAATAAAATTTTTGGATTACTAATAGACTTGCACTGAACTTTAAACATGGTCAAAACGATTTAGAGAGAGTAACGTCAGCACTCTGAGTACACTCTTCTATTAGGAGAACCTTATACGAAAAAGGATCGGTGATCTATAGAAACCGGGAGTCTTGGCTGTAAAAACTAGAAACCATCCTTCTTCTAATATGCGATTATTATCTTCCAAGGCACCAAAAGGTCATAATAGTATTCACGGATACCGCAGTAATATACTTAGAGTGAGTTTAATGGATTATACTATTGTGTAATTTTAAAATATAGTTTGTCATCTTGTAAAATATGGCTTAGTTTTTAATGAGATAATGGTGGCTTTTGTAAAAGTTATTAATATTCATTTCTGTATAACATAAGCTATGTTATGTAATTAGTGTTCCTGCGTTATATAACTTTCTTGAGAATGTAGTGCCTACGGTGCCTGGGTGACGGGACAAAAGGCTTCTTGCAGTTGTTAATTACATCAATGTAGTTGTCCTTTTTCACTGCTTCTATGCATTGCGTACATCTTCATCAAGGTTCCTGCCTTATCATTGTTTTACTTACACTTATATTTATTATCATTGCGGAAGGCAAGGTGGCCCTAGATACATTATTAATACATACATCATTATGGAGCCGATACGCATGTGGATTACGGATAGAAAAAATAAAAAATAAAAGAAAGATAGTTGGTTGTAACGATAACAGACGGACATAAAGTCTAATTTAATAGGCTGTTGTGGAGGAAACACGCGATATAACGTGACCGCCATGTATGTTGGCTATGTCAAAAATAATAAATTCGACCCCTTCCTACCTTCCGGTAAACTACCCAGTCTTCCTTTTTACCTTGTAAGACCTTGCTCGTCCTGATCTGAGAGACTGATGGGGGAAGGCCGTACTGTAGCTGTCTGTCGTCATCCACCGCCACTGCCGTTACTATAGGTTATTGTATAGGGGCGTGAGGCTACAAGATTTGCATCCCCAGTCACGTGATCAAGGCATTATTGACTGGGGGGTGGTTCCTAGTCTATTACTAACTCGATTTCTCTGGTATGAGGTTTCAAATTTCTTCTTCCATAACTACTTAACTTTCCTATTATACAGCCTGGAATTATGTAATTATATTCAGCTATAATCATGACGTTTATCCACCCGCAAAAATCTTTTTCTATTTTACTCTCTCTTGTTAGGTAAAGGATGGGGGAAGGAAGATAAATCGAAGAACAAACTAAAATGGAGCGAATTTTGGAGTTGAAAACGAAGTTTTCTAGGCAATAACTTGGCAGAAGTAGAAGGGTAGTTGGATTCTTTTATGCCACTATCCTCTACGGTTCTGGAACCTCTGGAATCAGGAAACTGGAAATTGATCTGAATTCAGCCTAGAAGAGTCTGCTCCGCTACATGCTGGCCGTCAAAAAGCAAAATATCCAACAGAAAGTATAATTAACAGAACTACAATAATATGTGATCATGATAATTTTGATGAATTTATTTATATTATAAATAAATTCATTGAAATAATAATTATCAAGAAATTTCTATTATTATTATTTCAATTATTAATGCTTTAAGAAAACATAATTAAGAAGTTAATTTAGATTTACGAGGGTCGTTTGAAAAGTCCGTGCAAAAATAAAAACTACTTAATTTTTTGGGGTAAACCTTTTTTATTTTTCAACATAGTCTCCCTTTAGGCTTATACACTTCGTCCAACGCTGCTCTAGTTTGTTGATCCCTTCCGAATAATAGGATTTGTCCAAGTCTGAAAAATAGCTATTCGTTTCTGCAATCACCTCCTCGTTTGAATAAAATCTTTTTCCCGCCAGCCATTTCTTCATATTGGGGAACAAATAGTAGTCCGAGGGAGCCAAGTCTGGAGAATAGGGGGGATGTGAAACGAGTTGGAACCCTATTTCCATTAATTTTGCGACCACAGGTGTGAGCTGGTGCGTTGTCGTGATGGAAAAGGACTTTTTTGTGGGCCAATCGTGGGCGTTTTTCTTGCAGCTCGGTTTTCAAACGGTCCAATAACGATGAATAATATGCACCTGTAATAGTTTTACCCTTTTCCAGATAGTTGATGAGGATTATTCCTTGCGAATCCCAAAAGACAGTCGCCATAATTCTTTCCGGCCGAAGGAACGGTCTTCGCCTTTTTTGGCGCAGATTCCCCCTTGGTAACCAATTGTTTAGATTGTTCTTTGGTCTCAGGAGTGTAGTTATGTATCCATGTTTCATCCACAGTGACGAAACGACGCTTAAAGTCCTGCGGATTCTTCTGGAACAGCTGCAAACCGTCCTTGCAACACTTCACACGAATTCGTTTTTGGTCAAGCGTGAGCAATCGCGGCACCCATCTTGCGGATAGCTTTGTCATGTCCAAATGTTGATGCAAAATATTATGTACCCGTTCATTCGAGATGCCCACAGCACTAGCAATCTCACGCACCTTCACTCTTCTGTCATCCATCACCATACCATGGATTTTATCAATGATTTCTGGAGTAGTAACCTCAACAGGGCGTCCAGAACGTTCAGCGTCACTTGTGCCCATATGGCCACTCCGAAAATTTTGAAACCACTTATAAACTGTTCTAATCGAAGGTGCAGAGTCACCATAATGTTTATGAAGCTTCTCTTTAGTCTCCTGAGGCGTTTTGCCTTTCATAAAGTAGTGTTTAATAAACACACGAAATTCTTTTTCGTCCATTTTTTGAAAATCACTCGACTTCCTCGATTCAAACGAATGCCAAACACAAAGAAATAGACCGATCTGGCTGAAACTTGGTGTGTGTTCTTCCAAGAGATGCTACTAACTAAACATAACCTCGATACTCGCCAGTGGTGCTATCTCTCTGACTTTGCACGGACTTTTCAAACGACCCTCGTAATTACCGCGAAAAAGGGGGTGGCCAATTTAGCCCGGACACCCTGAATTTAGAAAAAAAAAATTTGCATTTACCATTCTAAATTCAGCAAATTTGCTAATATTACAGTAAGAAAATTATCAAAATTTATTTCTCTCGAGTTATATTTTTGTTGAGAGCACGCATTTAAAAATAAAAGGCTTTCTTTTATACTTTTCTCTGAGACAAATTTACCTTCGCTTTCTTCAGACTAAGAATGGGTTAGTGTGGTCAAAAAAGGGTTAAGGTCAAAAATGAGCCACTGATAAAAAAAACAATGGCTTTTAAGATACATATTTCGGTAAGTATGTAAATCGTCCATTTTGACTGTCATAGTGCTATTTTAATATTTCCATAATCCAAGTCCATTCCCTTCCTGGTTGTGATTATTCACTGAATAAATTTATTCACATGAATCAATGTGATTTATTCAAAGAGAAAAAAAAAACTCTTGCAAAAGAAAATGGAAACTCGGATTAAGTTAAAACAGCAGTTAGTGGGAAGATTGAGGGGGCTGGAACTCCGCACAATGCCAGAGGAAACAGAATTGGTGATTCCGGAAATGCAATGAAAACTAAGATGTAGTGAAGTTCGTAGCGCGATGGACTGTGAGCAAATCTCAAATAGGTGAAATATCTATTCAATAATGTGGGTTGATTAAAAACGTTTGGTTGCTAAGTTACAGTCGGCTCATTTGGTAGGACTTTATCGAAACGAAATGTTTCATTTTACTGCCATTTTAAGTGTTTGCACTCATATTCCTTATTTTTAGGATCAGGGAACCTTAAACACAGATATTCCCAGTGAAAACACCATTTTAAAATTTGCCATGTTCGCAATACTTCCGTTATCTAGTAAGAGGAAGTGAAATTATAGAGGAGAAGGTGGTTTTATCTTGCATATATTGAACACTACAGAATTTAAAATCTACTCTGAAGTAAAATCATAGACATAGATGATTTGTCTTTGGTGAATTTGGAGTCCAGAGTGGGATTACAGCAAAGAGTCTGGAGTTACACTGAAAAAGTCTGTCGTGGTGCCATATTGGGTTTTCAGAAAGTGTGGCCCGTAATATGGGACACTCATAATAATTATAGTTAATGTTCTCGTTTCTCCATAAATTGTAAAAATAAGCCTTAAATATGCCACAAAACTATATTTTACACAATTATCGTACATTAAGGATAAAAATTAGGGTGTAATCAGTTTTTTAGGCCCTTTATAGTACCCTGTAAAAAAAAAAAAATTATAAGACACTAGTTTCGTCCTCAGTGCCGCTTTTCACACTTGTTCGGCAGACGATTAACGAGGTTGTTATATGGGACAGCGCTGTCCCCATAATACCACCCATACACCGCGTACAATATAACCTCATTTTTTTTCCAATATACATCCATATTTGAAATCCATAATACTGGCAATTAAAACTCTCTACTTTCTACATTTTTAATGTCTAAGGGAGATTATTCTAACTTTCCTCGGTATTAACCAAAAGCAGAGGAATATCAACCTTAAGAAAATTTTTTAGCATTGACAAAATCAACACGGTCCTCTCTTGGACAAAGCTGCCACTCGGCTGACGCACTGCCTTCTGCAGCAGACAAAGCCTACCCCAAAGAGTAGTAAGGCACTAAAAACTAACAGATAGCACTACTGGTTTCACAAAAACCAGGGGTGTCCCAAATTCCAACCCCGTCCCATATTACCACCTTCTCCTTTACATGATTAAGTGATAGGCCACCATGTAAGTAGGATGTAAACAGAGTTCTGGTTTAAGGTTTTTGAGTAATTTCCGGAAAACCTAAATCACTTAGTCGCAGTTGGGTGGACCAATTTTATTTCGTCATTCTATTTAGCTCTAGGACAGTGGTCGGCTAACTCATTAGTCAGAAGAGCACAATATCAACAGTAAAACGAGTGAAATTTCTTTTGAGGGCCCAATTTGTTAAACTTCAACTATTTAGGTATATTATTATTAACTTAATTAAGGTACTGTTAAACTGGCCTTTGCTGAAAATGCCCTCTATCTGATTTAAATACATACGCTGATGTTGACTCTTTCCACCCTCGTCTTGTATACTTGTTTTGTCTATCTCCATTCGTTCATCTCTCGTCTAACCCCACTTCTTCAAAAATAGACTTACCATGGCTGAAAACTGACTTTTGCGCATGGGCCACAAAGTTTCAATCGCACTGTACTTGCGAGCCTGCACGTGGTATTTTGTGGAAGGGGCCAAAGAGCCGCAAGTGGCACGCGAGCCGCAGTTTCCGACCACTGCTCTAGGACATCATACTTCCGTACAAACGTACGAATCATTTGCTATAACTTTTTCTATATTATTGACTGAATTTCTAAACTTTTTGCAATACTTTTTTGGGAATTGGTTACAATGCTATTCTGCCACTTATTAAGTAAACACAGCTCCATGGCAAGCATAATATTCGATGTGAT
Organism: Rhodnius prolixus; assembly: GCF_049639745.1. Taxonomy (NCBI): domain Eukaryota; kingdom Metazoa; phylum Arthropoda; class Insecta; order Hemiptera; family Reduviidae; genus Rhodnius; species Rhodnius prolixus. The sequence goes on from NW_027411592.1 coordinate 25,011,349, forward strand.
GAGTGAGATTAAAGTTAGAAGTTGGTGGGAAGTTATAGTACTACAGGTTAGATGAGTTAGTGGAGACGGCTGTAGTTATAGTTTGGGGATGGACAAGAAGGGTGGAGTGCAGACGGTGGCAATGCACAGAGATGGTGTCGATTTCTAACTGTGCACACAACAGGTGGCTCGTTTACTAAACACTTCCAATACCTCACCCTCTGCGCCCCCCACAACAGTGTCAGTGTTCCTGTATTTACATTTATTGTTTAATTACAACAATAAAAACCGCGTATTATTTAGAAATAAAGTGGATCGTATATTAGTTGGCCAAACTTGGCTAGTTTTATCTCTTGATAAATTCGAAATTAATTATAGTTTATATTACAGTTTCAGTATTTTGAAACTGAGTGTACAGATCTTTGTAAGCCACGCTATATTGGAAAGGACTATGGTTCCTTCTGTAAGAGGGAGAAACGATTTGACCTGCACCAGACATTTTTTTTTTTTGTACTAAATTACAATTCCGAGCTAAATTGATTAATAAATAATAGATAACTAGGTTGAAAGGAAAGATGGTTATTCAGGAAGATGGTAGCGAATAGAACAAGGGTTTTAGTTGTGGCTTCCAGCGGGAGATCAGCTGGATAATCCATAATTGAGTTTAGGCAGAAAATACCCGTTTTGGCCAAAAATATGGTTTTTATGAAATGGTTTGCATTGTGTGCGTTAAAAAATATCTCAAAAAATCGCTAAAGAAGCTAAAACCATTTGTTTCTATTGGATAGTACCAGTGATCCAATTGAGCTTTCAAAATGCCTCACCCAGAACTATGTTTTACATAAAATTTTCTCTAAAATGGCGCTAATGAATCTCTTTAAAATTAGTACATTAATTTGCCCACTTGTTGATCTATAATACATATTTGAAACATTTTGCAAGGTCAAAAATTCTGTTAAGGGAACTCCTGAAAATGGGATTTTGGTAGAATTTCATTCAAAGAATACCATTTTGAAAGGTAATTTTCGGTTTAAAAATGTGTAATGATTGAATTCGTTTTAAAATTAGCAATTTGGAAAAGGATGTGTATTTTGAGAACTTGAGATCTGTATTGAAGTTCTGGGGGCACAGCCAAACTCAGGAGTCGCTCAGATCCAAACGTTTGTTTGTATTATTCGGCTGTTACAACTTTGTCGAACTATTTTTATCTTTTTCTACTTTTCTACATCGATTATTCTTCCATCAAAGTGCAGACGAACAATGCATCTTCAGCTTAATGTCTGTATTTCAGATTCTCATTACTCTCTGAAGATGTCAAATCATTTTATCATTGTTTTTCGTAGTAATGTTTCAGAAAGGTTCTTATTTGGGTGGGGCGAACTCCCCTCCTTATAAGGCATAGAGTCGAGACTTTCAAAGTGCAAATCTGTACAAAATTTCGATTCGAATGACACTTCATTCATGAAAATCGGTTCACGTGTCGATAATTTGAAACGATTGCTATACTTCCCCTTAATAAGTGTAAGAGCAGATCGCCGCTTTAATGTTACATAGGGGAGCCCTAACCCTATCATCCTACCAAATTTTATCAAAATCGGGCCAAGATTTACAGAGTAATTAGTAATAATCATTTTGGAGGGGGCCTTACATAAAGGGGGCTAACTCCTCTCCCATTCGATGTATAGCATCGAGGCCCCCAAAAGGCACATCTACATAAAATTCCGAATCGAATGACACCTCATTCATGAAAATCGGTCCGCGCGTTTAGGCGCTACGCAGTTTACAAAAAAGGTAACAACAACAACAACAACAACAAGAACATTTTTTGAAAAAGCGGTTTTTGCTCATTTTCGGCAACTTTTTTCTCGAAACCTATTAGATCTGGGTTGTTGCAAAAAAATTACAGTTATAAAGGAGGGTTTGTAAAAGAAAATTTGGGAATTTTATCTTTTACAGAAAAATAGAAAAAAATTGTCAAAGTTGGGTGTTTTTCAACGTTACGCTTTTTCGTGCACTTTTTGACGATCAACCCTTATACAACTGTCCTACCGGACAGTTTTAATAATACAGTGTGATGTATTTTGTACACAGTAAATTATTTTTTTTTAAGTAAATATAAAAGCAAATGATTTCATTACCTTATAGTATGATTAGATTACTGAGTAGTACCTAATACTGAAGTGTTAAGAGAGATGAATTCAGATGAATCCTAATTGAAACCAGGAGTGTTAAGAGAGATGTACCTCTGAAAGTAAAGAGTGCATGATAAGCGGATGTTATGCTGAAGAGTATGCATTGTTCTTCGAAGTTTACATGGTAAAGTAATCAATGTAAAATAACATAACTAAAAAAGTTATTAAAAAAAATGGTTTTTAAGATAATGAAATAAAAATAATAAGGATAATTGGTCTATAAAAATGGAACCCAAAAAACGGTTATTCGTTTATGCGTTGAGTCGTTTAATATCGAACACCGCTAAACAATTATTATAATTCCAACTTCGAAGAAATTTGTTTTAAAACACATTGTGATGTTCCTTTATGTTCGATAATCGTGCAATTTCCTCCAGAATCCGTAGCGCTATCACCAGAGAATGCGTTTTCTTGTCGTTATATATCGGTGAGGAGAATGAAGAATAATAAGTCCTATAGCGGCAGAAGAGAAAGGAGCAGCATTTCATATATATAGTTGATTCTCTTCATTCTTGTGTCACGAGAGGGTAAATACTAGTGGAAACAGACGCTCTCTCGTTACGTGGCAGACTGGGCGATACAGTTTGTTACTGTCCTTCAGGGCGATTAAATTTTGTCGCTATAGTCCCCTCCAGATTGATGTCGCAGTTTTACCAACATCTTTTCATTGTCATGCTATCGTACCAGCTGGTGGAATGTTACCTACAACTAATACAGTATAATTTTTTTTTTAACCACTACACGAGTTATGTCATGATTCTAATGTCGCCAGTTCCGCTTCTGAATTAATCAGAACGATTTAAACTGAACTAGTTTTTTTTTAGTTTATTTAAAAAAGCAACAAATGCTTACCTTTTACTTTCTCTTACACTCTCAGTGAGGAAGGTTTTGTAATCGTGCAGGCTTTTTAATTTTAACATTCTGCCGGAAATAAACGTTTTAAGATCCTTTGAGTACGGAAAAGTAGTTTCTACAAAAGGGTGTGGGTTTATGTATTCATCCTAAATCAAAAACGCAGATTGCAAAAATTTAAAACTAGATTTTTAGCTTAAGTGCCGCCAGAGGATACTACAATTAGGTTTTGGAAGTACCAATCTGCTGAACTGTTTTTCCATTGTTTTGGCTCGAAAACAGACCCTAAATAAAGAGTATTAACGATTGTTTTTTATATTTCGGATTGAAGGGATTGTTATGATCAGAGTTCTGATTGATCGAACTATAGAGTTCAATGCCGGTTGTACAGATGAGTTATTTATGTTAGTCGTTTGTTACTCGTATTTAACGATAGGTTAAATCTTCAGAAGTTAGCGTCTATTTAGATAAATTTTCTGCGAAAGTAGATTAAAATTCCATTTTTTGTCAATAAAAAGCCCAAACTAGCGGAGACATTCATGACGTTAAATTAGATTAAATTGTAGTGAATTAGTTGTAAAGGGATGCGCGGAGAGTACAAAATTATATTTGCGAATCATTTTTGCGTTGAAATGTATTTTTAATCTTTTAATACATTTTTCTAAAGAAAAGAGGAATCTTAAGGATTATATTTGGGCCGCACTTGGTCCCGTTTAGGAGAAAGAATTCTACGCCATCTAGAAAGGCGAGAAGGATAGTTTCTGGGTAGTAAAATGTTCGCTAACTTCGCACCGTGGGCCCAAAATAAGTTATAGTTCTAGGTGCAAGAAATTTAGATATTAAATTTAGAAAATATTGTAGTCATCACCCAAAAAATCTGGAAAATGGTACCATTGATTAAATGATTTTTTTGAACTTTGGTATTTTACTTCTATAATTAATTGCTATTGGTGATGAGGCAAGGTGTTACCCTAAAATGGCACGTTGGAGGCAACCCTGCTCCTACTCTTTCCCAAAAGTGCTCTTATTTTATATAAAAGTTTGAATAAAAGTAAATAAATGATTCCTAATTAACTTGGACCAATAAAAAAATTATATGATTAAAATAAAAGTAACTTATGTAAATATTTACATAAAAATAATAATAATAAAATGCTTCTTTACTGCAGCAAATGAAATGTTACTATATTAAAATATTAATTAAGGGTTGCACTTAAATTACGAACACTTATTACTAAGAAACAGAAAAAGTAAACTAAAATAAAAAATAAATAGTTGCTCATAGAATATAAACAAAAATTGGAAATGAAATAAATAAAGTAAAATTATAAATAATTACAGTTTGGTTTTTTTGGTGAAAAATAGACACAATTCCATAAAAATGTGCAATAACAAATTGTTGGAATCGCACGGAGGATTCACTGATGCAAACTGGCGTACTGATGATTTCAAACTGAAATGAGATCAGTTCAATATTATCAATAGAGTTTTTTGTTTAAAGTTCTTTATAGATCGTAGTCGTTAAAAACATTTTGTGCATGACATAACTAAGTTTTACATGATGTGCTTTTTATGTTTTTTGATGTAGAGACAAAAACAAATAGATGAAAATGAAAAAATACTTCCTCATATCTCTAGGATGATGAGAGGGTGTCTGTGTGTGTGACAGGATAGGAAATGATGATTAAATAACACAGAAACTTGAGCTTTTGTTACAAATATTGTTTAAATAAAGACTTTTTCACTTAAATAGTAGAGAAATACGAAATCGTATAGTAAAATCGTATTAGTAACTGTAGAATGAAAGGATCAGGAGCGCTGAACAGGAGAAAAGTGACCTGGAAAGGACCAAATGGTTCCTCAGTCTCTCCGAAAACTGCTTTAAGATTAAGAATAGAGCAGGAATTTGGAAGGTTTTTTTTGTGCTACACTAGGAAACAAATAGCTCAGATCACCGAGAACAGATAGGCAGGCATTGTTACGAGCTTATGTTATCATGGTTGAAACAGAGTAGTTGCTAGAAAAAGATTAAAAATAAATTTGTTCCCATCAGCATCAAAAATTGCTGTGGTCAATAAAGAATGGATTGGTGGTTAAATCATGGCTTTTAGAGACGGAAATAGAAGCAGTGTTTTAGGTGACAATGAGGAGGCGGTCTGAAGTTGAATCAGTCGTTGGAAGGGTAATCACCTGCTGAGGCGATGTTACAAGCACCTAAACACTAATAGCTCTCCAGCTTCATGGAGGGTGGGCTCATCTCACACACATACATCTCTTGCTCGTCACCTCTATTACCAAGAGTGGCCCAATTCTGCCAGCAATTATTGCAAACAGGTACACTATTACAAATACCAGCCCGTCTCACTTCTAACTTTAACTCAGACCACGGAGTACAGGACTCATAATGTAAATTCCGTGGAGTTGTCGTGGTTGTTGGCGAGACATCCTAGACTAGCTGGTGGCACTAATACAACGGCCTGAACTACCATTATCTCCAAATATTACAAAATGTACTTCACCAATACCTTGCCTATCCACATCTAGGGGGACATATTAGGGTTTCATGCCATCATAATCGCTTGATGGTTTTTATTTTTCATAAATGAAAGTTTTACTTATTTATTCTACTAAGCATTCCAACTCACTACGCCTCTAGGTATTACAGTCAAAAATACTTCGAAAACTTCTTAACGCTCCGTTCTATGTATCTAACCTCACTATCCATAATGACCTCAAAATTCCTTTCATTACAGATCTTGCTAACACTCGTTTCTTCAAATTTCATTCCTCTACAGCAACTCATCCTAACCCTCTCATAGAACACCTATCTTCCTCCACATTACCAGGTAATTCTCTAAGGAGATTGAAGAGAAGATGACCTCGTGATCTACTCTTACCGTGAGAGCAGTATAGCAAAGCACGTTACTGGAGTGACACCACTGGGTGCCTTCTTCACTCATAGATTTTCTTTTATTTTTTTTTTTATCAGGTACCATATTTGCTTGCTGCAACAACCGTTGCAGTGGTAAATTCCAATAAAAGATTAAAAGAAAAAAATTATTCTACTAGTAAAGTAATCGCCTATTTTTTCAGGCGGGCTTTACGTCCAACTACCAATTAGGTGTCGTGGACGGAGGCGACTAGCAAACGTACTTTACTGTAAATTTCTTTTATTAACCATTAAATAAAATCCAAGGCCTAAGACCGGGAATGGAACCCAGTACCACAATACATATTAGCTTTACAGGTTTCGCCTCTATCCGCTCGGCTACCATGGCGCCTTTATTTATTCTACTATATTTTGACTTAAAAGTTTTTTTCTTCCTCTTCCTCTTCTTTAAAACACCCCAGGACCTCTGTGTCTTGGGCAGACTCCGCAATAACTCGTTACCCCAATCTAACTGAGCAGATCCAGATGTGGAGACGGTATTAAAATCTATCTAATACCGTCTCCACATGAGACCTATCTAGATCTGCACAGTTTTTGCTCTTCTTTCAGTTTTCTGAAAGTTACAGCAGCATTCTTTCACTACGTTCTTCTGGCAGTTTCTGAGAGGACCTAGAAAGAAGAAGTCAAAGCTAGATCATAAGTTCAACACTTTTACGCTCTGGACCAACACACCCATTCGTTATCTCCATCACTCTTTCAAACAAAGGATGTCTTAGATGTGAAGTAGGTCCTGCAGTTACTTTAATAGAACATCTTGACTTTTCCTGATCGCTTAGATCAGTTGAATAAGTTGCACGTTTATTATGGCAATGGTTGAAAGTGAAATTCCTCTGTTAGAAGCGCACCGATTACTCTCCAAATAGTTGGACGTTAGTAGAAAATGAATTTTCTGCATTCGAAATTTAATTTACGACCACGAACGGTGATTGAACTTATAAATTAATTAGTAATTAGGTTTATTCTTAAAATTTTCAAATTCTTTAAAATGTTCGCAGTATTTTTTTTTAATTTCTAATTTTAAACTGATTCCAGAAGTTCTGTAGATAATTCCTTTTTCGCCTTCTTTAAAGACTGATGAAACGCTCCTATTGTCTTTTCTTTTCTCTCACTTAGAAAATATGAACTGGGCTACAGTCTGGACGATTCCTTGCCTTTGATGGACAGGAATTAAACAACATTAGTCTCTAGAACTGATCTCTTAAAATCGACAAAGTCTATTCAACAAAGCTGCAATGAGTCAAAAAACAGACTTTTTGTTTAATAATAAAAATTATTTCACTTAAAAAGTTCAATTTAAAAACTACAAATACCTGGTTTATATTTATCCAGTTCCTTCTGAAAAGTTGTTTCATCTAATGAAGCGGTTAATTAATTAAAACTTATTAATTATATCATAATTATGAGCTTACAACTTCATTGAAACAGAATGTTGAATTTCATTTGTCAAGAAGTTTAACGACATTTAATTTCACTAATAAAAGTAAACGCGCATGAGTTGTTTCCACATTTATATAGCTACGATAATATGCGTGAGTAAGTTTCTGGTTATTTTAACCACACACATTTGTTTTATTTGGGGTTTGTCTCAAATAACTTGTGGTTCACCATTACTCTGTTACATATCATTAATCATATTTTGAAATGAAATTTGAATCATAGTCAATAGCAATTCTTAAATAGATAAAAATTAGAGTGTAATCAGTTTTCTTAGAGATATGTCAAGAAATCTTTGAAATGATCTTTTTAGGCCCTTTATAGTACCTTGTAAAAAAAATAAATTATAAGACACTATTTTCGTCCTCAGTGCCACTTTTCACACTTGTTCGGCAGACGATTAACGAGGCTGTTATATGGGATAACGCTGTCCCATCATACCACCCATACACCGCGTACAATATAACCTCATTTTTTTTCCAATATACATTCATATTTGAAATCCATAATACTGGCATTTAAAACTCTCTACTTTCTACATTTTTAATGTCTAAGGGAGATTATTCTAACTTTCCTCGGTATTAACCAAAAGCAGAGGAAAATCAACCTTAAGAAAACTCTTTAGCACTGACAAAATCAACACGGTCCTCTCTTGGACAAAGCTGCCACTCGATTGACGCGCTACCTTCTGCAGCAGACAAGGCCTACCCCAAAGAGTAGTAAGGTACCAAAAACTAACAGATAGCCACTACTGGTTTCACAAAAACCAAGGGTGTCCCAAATTCCAACCCCGTCCCAAATTACCACCTTCTCCTCTAATAATTATTATTATTTTGGAGCACCACAATTCTGAGGTTTAACTTGTGGACATACTCGTATACACAGTTTTTGCTAAATTTATCTTTAGACCCCATTTTTTGAAATACTTCTATTACTTTGCGCATCATATATTTGAGGTCCATTTTATGTTGGGCTATTATCACTTGGTCATCTGCATGCTGCAGGCTATGGAGATGCAGATTATTCTTAATTGTAATGCCCATCGGTGCGCAAGCTAGATTCACTGGACACTCTTTGCTGCAGATCTTTAATAAAAGAAAATTCTTTTGACAGAGCTAATCCTTCCTTACTCTACATCTATTATTTTGGTTGTAGAATTGGAAAAAATTATTTTTCCACCAAGAAAATTGATCCATTTCTTAGATATTTCATTCCGAGAAATGTTTAATACTGTTATCAAAATAAACGAATGAGATACTTATCTAGTATATTGTGCAGACATTTCGATCGTTTAGGATATTGGAGAAGTCCGAAAGAAACGGAAACTCGCCTGGACAGGAAATTGCGCCCATCTTTTAAAAACAAATGGTAGGTGTGCCCAGTAGTAATAAGCTGGTGTAATACGGGCCAAAAGAAAATCTAATTCTTCCAGTCGATTAGTCTTTAAAAGATAACAACGTTAGTTTGCTCCTGTTTTGCACATTTTCTTTTACAACTTGTATTAAATATAGTTTTCCTTTCTCTGACTACTGTAAAAGGAAGTTTTGCGATCACGATTAATTTCTCACAAATTAAATTTTTTATTGGAAAACTTTGTAGCGATTTAAACAAAGAAAAAACTGAGTGTTAACGCAGAATGAAGTGAAGGAAACAATGATCTGATACGAACTCCTTTTATTAAAGCCATTTATCTGCAGAAATTTTCTTGGACGTGAGGAAAACGAATTTGTATGAAAAAACGCTGAAAACCACACAATCTGTTCAGGAAAGTAGCACTTTCGCTTAACCGAATTCCATCAAAAATGGAAGTTTTTTTACATTTAACTCCTATTAGTATTAGACAGATAATTAGATCTGGTAAATTACACCTTAATGACACTTTGGAGGATTAGTGTAACCCCCACATCGCTCCAAAAAGCATTTTTCTGGGGAAATAGTTTGAAATTCAAGTAATAGACCATTTCATGCCAGTAAAGCATTAAATGCTTTGGGCTAGCTTATTTTCTCCAAAAGCTAATTTCTCTGATCGGGCAACGATTTGAGTATTCCACGATTTACCGTTATTAAGTTGCGCTGATTATGTACGCAAATTGATCCTACTTTGTGTAAAATCTAATTGATTATTCCAGTTAAAATTTAATGGCTTTTAAAGTTTTTTTTTTTTTTTCATTTGTTTGGCAGTAGTTTAACCGATTGGCGTGATTTGGATTTTTTTAATAAATTCAGGGGAAAGAATTAAAATTGGCAAGGTCAGACTTTGAAAAGAATATTTGTACCAGTTCTTGGCAGATTATCATAACGTCTTTTACATTCCAATTACACATTATTCCCCAACTAGGATGGCTAGGGCCATTAAAAATCTGAAGCGAAGTAGTTATTAAAATGTTCATATTTTTTGTCTTTTTTAAATAAATTCCATACTAAAATGAAATCTCTTACAAATTGTATTGTCTACAAGAGAAGGAAATTCTATTAGCCAGGCGGATGCTTTTTGTATCAGATATTTTCATTGCCTGAAACAACAGGGAGAAACAATATTTTAAATGAGTTGAATAAATGAAATCAACTGAACAAATTGTTACTTAGAATATCTTGGATATTTCATCAGCGCTTAGATGATGGGTAAATAAAAGTATAATACATTTTTATTCTTGTTCCTGTAATAAAACTAATACAGCCTCTTAAACTAACTTCCGTTGGTGGTAACAAGAACCGGGAACTTAAATTTTGGTGGACATTAATAATAATAAACTAAATAGTATGAAACACTTCAACGAAAATGCTGACATTTTAAAAAACTTTTCACTAAGGAAGTCAACATAAATTTTACATAATTTACAACAATGTATTATCATCAAAGCGCTCGTGAAACCCTAATGGATGCCTTGAAGAAAATCTTCACATTTCCCGAATATAAAAAATTTTCTTCAACGCTGTGTTTTTACTAAAATTTAAATTTAATAAAATTTTACTCTATTATCGACCACTAGGAATTTTTTTTTAGTTTTAGGGGCCTACAACATCAACCAGAATAAGCGTCTCATGTTGAGACTCTCAACATTGGCTTCTAAACCTTCTCATTGTCATTGTCGTTGTTCTCATTGTCTCTCGTTAAAGACAATACTTCAAGAGCACCCAATTGGACTTGAACCCAAGATTTCCTTTAGGAACAACCAAAGCACTAAACCACTTTGCTAATCCCCACCCTCATATTCCTTACTAATCCAACATTTACTTTTTTCCTCAAAAAATATTTGAAATAAATAAACTTTATAAGCGAATTAATATACTGCATTAAATTTATGCCGTTAGCTCTCTAAATTTGAAAACGAATCAACACAGACAATTTCGAAAACAATCCCAAGTAATCAAAAACGATTCTTAGATGAACAACCTTCTTTCAACTTTTGATAACCTACTTCTTTTCATTTAATATTTCAAGGTGGTAAAGCAATCGTGCGATAGCTTGCCATAGAATCTTCAAAAAATATAATTTCCCTTGAAATTTCATTCAAAAATGGCAATTATTGACGAGCATTGCAGAATACACCGAGGTTCCGAAAGGGTTTTTGATGACCAAAAGAGAAGTTAATTGTTCATCACGACTTCATCTTATACAACTTGGACGCTTCTCAGTGGTGAACGATTTAGTTGATGCAGAAACCCGATTTGGTTTGATTTGGTTACTGGTTCACTGTATCAAAATCTTCTGAACTTCCAAGTCTCAGCCAGGAAGTCCAAAGAAAATAGTTAAAAGTTATTTTAGAGAAATTAGTAGGATGCTGAGTAAAGACTAACGCGAGAAAGTGCAAAAATATTTAAATAAAACGTGTAAATTTGTCTTCCATTCTTGATTTTTTTTTAATTCTTGGATTTTTTTGGGCGGAAAAGAAGTCATGATCAGCCCGAATCTTACAAGTCCATACCACTTGCCTTTGCAGGAGAAAGAAATCATGGCACCCTAAAGGAACACCAAGTACAACTTATCGTTGCAATAATATCGGTTTATTTATGAAGTTCTGATAGATCACAATATTAAGCCATATTACTAAAGACTATTCCTGACTAAAAACCACATTTTCATCGAAATATCTCCTAATAATATTCACCTACAAAATCCTTTCTCTTAACCTACATTCTAATTCCATTATAAACCAGATAGCGAATCCAGATCCTTCCAATTTGATGTAGATATATATTACTCCAAGTCGTGCTCCCATATTTCATTAATTCTCCCTTGTTCAAATGGTTTCCTTCTGGAATTCCTAACCCTTACTGTGCCCTTCAAACTCTATCAAAAATTCTCTTTTCTCCCACAAGTTCAACATTCCGCGCCATTGCAGTAGAACACAAATAGTTAAATAGTATTAAATAAGAAATCTATGTTTGCTTTTTGTTTCGTTTTTCTCATTTTTCTATTCAGTTTTGTTTATTCGTCTTTTTATTATTACCATTTTTTATTATTACACGATTCCATTACGCTCTTCTTCTAGCAGTAAGAAGTTCTGGAAGTGATTGATTGTTTAACGTACTGGACTAGTACGCGGGGGTTCTAGGTCCAAATCCAGCTGTATGCCTTACGATTTCTTTTTCTCTTCGCAGGAGCCTCGTACAGTTCACTGACCTGCCGGTGATGAACACGGTATTGTGAATCAGAGAGGAAGTTAGGCTGTCTCTCTCGCTCTGAACAGAGTGAACGGAGATTTCCTCTTTTCACAGCTCACGGTCTAGAGCAGAATCCTTCGCGGATGTTCATGATTGTGTGCCAAAATTTCTTAGCAACGCCATATCCAAAATGTAAATGTTTGCACCATTCACAGGCCTCACAAAACAACAAGCATGCCTACGGTTTTTCTGCTAATGTTGTCTGGGGCACCGTTATAGATGGAAATACCAATGTTCTCCACTCTAGAGACTAGAATAGTTGAAATAGCATGGGGAATTCTATAGCAGCAGAATGATAAATCGTGCTGGACCGTGATGAACTGAGAACGATGTCCGCAGACTAGAGCACGCTCACAATATAATATTCAACATATTATACAATATTTATTGGCTAGTTGCCCGTTAGATGTTAGACTTACAGAACTAATTGCAGAGTGGTTAGCAGAATCTGGCCAGTTTTCGGTTCATCACATTTCAAATTTAAGTAAAGTAAACGCAATAATATTTCATTTCAAAAATATATGCACTAATAAGTTATTAATAGATGACGTGCAACTTGTATAAATTGTACAAAGTGAAAGTTCATGTTATTTGAAATAAGATAATTAATTTGATTTAGTTCAGCCTGTACTGTAATGGATTTAATGCATTTTACTGTTACATATAAAAATTTCATTTTTTGTTTTTAAAGATTCTTTACATTTTGAGTAATCGCCTATTATTTAGCGATATAACGTCCAACTGCCAAATTAGGTTTCACGGACGGTAGCGGAAACAGAAAAAAAGGAGCATTCTTACTGGGAATCTGCCATTTACCAACCAACCAACACCCTTCCGGCAAAGGTTCTTTACAAAATCTATATTAGAGATAGTAAAGCCTTATCTTAGCAATCACATTATCTATCACGCAATAAATTATTTCTTGACATAAAATCGATTATTAGACGGTAATTTATCGAAAATAACGGGGAACACTACCCAGGATCGCCGATTATTTTTAATGAATCGACAACAATATAAATAATTGTGTGACTCTAATCACAACTTACTCAACCACACTACTAATTTACGGAAATGATTTACCATATTGTTACACTAAACTTAACTGAAATCATTTGCAATAAGTGCAGTGGAAAGATTATTTTAGATGCAGCTAACTGGTGGTAACGTGCTAGGAATTCAGTCTGGTGTTGACTCAAATACCAGGTGTCGCGATGTATAGTTTACAGTGTGACTTTTTTTTTAAGCTAGAGGGCCATTTGGTTTTTCTTTTTAATGTCGCAACACGTACCTTACAAAACTATTTTAGTCTTCTTAGAGTACATATTGATGTTCTGGGACAGAAAGCTGGTATTTCTTGAATAATAGCCTTAATAGATCTGATTTCTGATAAAATGATGATTTTAAACAGTTTCAACTGCTTTTTAGAAAGCATTTGTTCCCAATTTTGGTCAGCAGACAGCTTTCTTAGTAGCCTGACTTTTATTGATAGGTTAAATCCATTTTTGCCTGGACGAGACTTAGTATCTCAATTAAAGATTGACTGCCGCCAGGCTAAGGAAATCCTTGGCCTGTCAAAAACGGATATGTGGTGAGTCCGATGAAACTGTGGGGCACTTTGTAGAGGTGTGTCCAGTTTATTCTAAAACTAGATTTCTCGTCTTCGGAAGGCCAAATGTCTCCCTATCGGAGATTGTAGCATCTGGTAATCTTAATGAACTCTCTTGGTTTATTCAGTGCATTGGGCGATTGAGTCGCCATGATCCCTAGTGCCCTGTTACTACTTTATTAGTTTATTATATTGGCATCTGGCAACCTTTAGCCGGATTTGTTCTTTTAAAGCCCCGGAATCTCTTATGAGATGAGGAGTGGGCGGGGAAGAATGGGCATTTTGGATTGGCTGCGTTTCTTCACCATTCTGGTGGAACCGCCCGTCTAAAGTAATCTAATCTGGTATCTCAATTAAGACTGCGAATAGGCTCTCTTGAATGCTTTGATGTTGAAGATGTGTTGTAAGAAATATTAAATACAAGAAATATATTTGTCACATGGGTAGGTTTGGTGTAGTGATAATAAGTTTCAGACTAGCAACTGGGAAATCCCCATTTAGAGTCTTGGTTTAGCTACGTTTTAATTGATTGGCAAAGTTAACCTAGAAGTATGCACATATTTTGGCAATGGGACGCTTTAAAAATTAGTCAATACTTTACTAATCACATCAAATAAAAGGTAAATTTTCATCGGACTATGGAAATAAAATCATTATTTAGGAAATTATTTTAAGAAATTTTAAACAATGCCCATTTCTGGATGAAAAATTATTTCATAAAATGAAAGTAATACACGTATTAATTAGCGCAGAGAGGAAAAAAGATATTATTTCTGATAATAAGATACTACGTCAGTGAAGAGGAAGTCCGGCACGAAAGGAGAAGTTTCAATTTAATTAGAAAATAATATTGCGCACATCCTTTTTATTACATTCAATATTTAATAATAAGTAATTATTTACGAATTTTGATCTCTAATAAGGAAATTACTTATAAAGATCTCTTACTTCCGGAAAAGATAAATATTGTGATCATGCCAAATTTACTAAATCAATTTTGAAATATCACTGGAGTCAGAAAAACAGGTGTAGAATAATGTCTCTGTGTGTGTGTATTTCCAGGGTTCGAAAAAACAAACAATGTTTCCTATCATACACGGGGTCTGCGTGTTACAAAATTAAAGCAAAACCACCACCAATTGCAGGAGCTTTTAGGAGGTTATTTTAGGATCAGCAGAGGATATTTTAATTTGTGTATCACCCTTCTTAGCATTAGTGGGATCTGAGACCAAATTAACATGTGGATCTCCTCTGCATATTACTTTCATTTTCTGTATCTTTTTTTAAAGAAAGATATTGAAAAATAAAAGATTCGGTGTTCAACGAAAATTAATCAAAATAAAATTAAAAACCAATAATAATTATAAACGAACAAATAGAAAAAAATTTAGTTTTCTTACCTTTTTCCCAGTGAAATCGAATGTTAAAGCTTTAAAATTGTGTTTATTTATCTTTTTTGGTGAATTTAAGTTAGTAAAGCCAGATGCTGTCGACGGTGTAACAATTAAAATATTTAATCCAATGTTAAAAAAAAAAAAAAACTATCCATTTAACATGAATATACAGGGTGTTCAGCATAAGACTAACTTCGGGAGGCGATTCTGGGCATCATTTGCAACAAAAAATTCCATATAAACTATGGCTCGATTCGGCTCCGTTTTATAGATATTTTTAATTTTATGTTTTTTCAAGGTGTTACTACTTTTTAGCAAAAAGTTGTCTATATTTCTCAAACTATTAAAGCTACAGCTATTTTAATAAGTTCATTAGAAAGAAGGTTAAATTTCCTTTTAAATAAGCTAATTTGTGTTCCAAAATAATAATATTAAGTATTTTACTTAAAAATACCAAACATAAGAAATAGCAAGTTTCTAATTTTTTCCAAAAACTTTGACTTCATTTTTCTCAAAAACATTTCATATGAAAAAACCGTGCACTATTCAGGAAAAACATCTACATACGATCACCTTTCAAACGGTATACAATAATTAGGGTTATGTTAAAAATTGATGCAGAAATCTGTGATTAATTGCAAAAAAGTAGGCCTCAAAACAGCGTCGGCATTATGAAAGGAATTCACCTACCATAAGAATATAACTGATCAGAATCATCAAATCCAGTACGATTTTTTGCAAACTTGTAATTTAATAGTTAATTAATTTAAGAACTATATTCAAAAATATAAAATTTACATTACAAATAATAAAATAAAATAAAAAGAAGAAAAATGAATATGATGTTAAATGAGCGTTAGGTACCAATTTCGAAAGAAAGGATTTTAGTTTAACGAGTTTAGATCTGTGTGTTATTCTTTAGTTAATTAAAGAAATATGCTAAATAATGTGAATAAATCATCATTTTGAACTACTCAATAAACTTTTGGAATTAACAGGTTGTAAAGAGCTAATGAATAAGCCGAACACAGGAGATTGTGGAGAGCTAATGAATAAGCCAAAAACATATTACTCGCTCTGATCCCCAAATTAAATAATAGTGGATGGAATACTTCACTTTAGCCGCCTGTACACCTCCACGATCGTCTTAGCGTTCGGAACACCCTATCAGGAAAACATCTAGAATACTCCCGCCTAGCTTCTCCACTATTCCCATCTACGAAACCGTAGATGTATAACATATCGTGATATTCAATATTCGAATACGCTGGCATAATGATAGCAAAATGACAACTAAATATCTAATGAAAATGTAGACTTTAAACTATCTTTTCTTCTTCTTGTATTTATTTGTTTTTATAAGCCGTATTAGGATAAAACATATCAGTTTTTAACTTGGAGATTAGAGCGATAAGTAAGTTTCTTTCATAATGCCGACACTGTTTTGAGGCCTACTTTTTTGCAATTAATCACAGATTTCTGCGTCAATTTTTAACATAACCCCAATTATTGTATACCTTTCGAAAGGTGATCGTAGATCGTATGTAGATGTTTTTCCTGAATAGTGCACGGCTTTTTCATATAAAATGTTTTTGAGAAAAATGAAGTCAAAGTTTTTGGAAAAAATTAGAAACTTGCTATTTCTTATGTTTGGGCCACAAAGTAAATTACTTAATATTATTATTTTGGAATACAAATTAGCTTATTTAAAAGGAAATTTAACCTTCTTTCTAATGAACTTATTAAAATAGCTGTAGCTTTAATAGTTTGAGAGATATATACAACTTTTTGCTAAAAAGTAGTAACACCTTGAAAAAACATAAAATTAAAAATATCTATAAAACGGAGCCGAATCAAGCCATAGTTTATATGGAATTTTTTGTTGCAAATGATGCCCAGAATCGCCTCCCGAAGTTACCGTAGTCTTTGCTGAACACCCTGTATATTGGTTTTGTGACCGTAAATTATTAAATTAAGTATTCAAATCGGCGAGGGATCGGTCCAAATAAAAATAACAACTCGTCTCTTTGCCAACATTTCGACAAATATATTGCCTTCTTCAGGGCGTGGCTATGCGGATTGGTTGAGTTACAGAAAACTGTTTTTTCTGCACATCCACGCCCTGAAGAATACAATATATTTGTCGAAACGTTGTAAAAAAGATGAGTTGTTGTTTTTATCTGGACCGATTCCTCGCCAATTTGAATCCTTAATATAATATCCATTTAATGTATTACTGTTTTTTTTTTGGAATTTAACAAAAGCGAAAAATTTAGTTGTCACTGTTGCTCTGAACCTTTTTTGAGTGCACTGCCGCCTCCGGTGTGTCCTCTTGTTAGAGATAACTCTGTCACAAGTCTGAGGCCTTCTGGATAAGAGAAAAGCGAAAGTCCGGCGAAGGGAATCGACCCCAGAATCACCGCTTTAATTCAGTCCCTTTTCTGTTTATTACCTAAGATCTGTTTCACATTTCTTGAAACATTTTCTAAACTTATGTGACCAGAATAAACACAATTTAAGACTATGCCCAGATCACATTGATTTAAGTTTTGTAATATCTGAAACTATATATTTTTTTTATTGTACTTCAGTTTTTTTTTTACATTGTTGTTTCTAAGACTTCACAACCTTTATAGTACCATCTTCATTTATATTTCGAACATTTTCCCCAGGTAAATTGTTTGTTGTTGGTAAATAAACAATTAACTAAGCAATAAATGTGCCACATTGATCTACCTACTGCAAAAGATTCAGGTACTAACAAGCACTGCATACAATCTTAAGTTTGCATGAAGATATTTCTCAGAGAGTGCCGTTTTACAGAGATGGTGTTTGAGTTTATTCTTAGAATTTTCTTGAATTCAGTTCGAAGGATTTTTTTGACGTGAATACGTCTTTACATTTGCTATCATATGGAGGCAATCCAAAAAACCTAATGATAACAAAATCGGGGGATACAGTTTGGCATTATAGTTTCGAATCTATCGTCTACATCCAAAATTAAATTAGACCACTGGATAGCTAAAGGATCAAAGAATTCATTACGATAAGCGAGGACTGTGACGCATCGCGCGCGGTAGAGGGGGAAGCGCCGCCATTTTGAGATCATTTTGCTGCGTATCGAGATTTGCAAATGGTATAACTTTTGACTCGGAGGAGCTACGATGTTCGTTTAAGTTTTAATCGTCAGCTGTCGTCACAATCTATCGATTGTATATAAAACATTAGTGTAAAATAGTAACAGTGAATGTAATAAGATGTTAGAATAAAAAAATAATATCAAAAATATATAATGTCGGCCTATACGCGTCGAAAAGCCAAAACCAAATACAGAGATCGTATACGGTTGGAAAGGGCTTCTCAAGAACAATCGAATGATAATAATAAAACACCATATGACCGAGTCAAGCTGTGCCGGGATTGATTACGGCCGAGCGGATCAACGACGGTGTCAGTACATCTGTAGCTGGAGCGGTTGGAATTATGCAAGTGGGTGATGAAATTGCTTCTACATCGACAACGGACTGTATAGGCATAGATTGTATTCGATCGTCGATTATGAAGACAAATTGGGCAGCAGCTAGTGCACGTTTCACTACGACGTTTGTCAACAATCCATTCGGACATAAATGTGACGTCTATGGTTTCTGCGCTCATTGAAGCTAACAAATGAAAAACACTTACCGCTGCTTAATATATTATTATTATATTATAAAAAGTATAACCCGCTACTTAAACGTATTCACGTACAACACTCGGCCGTGTTCATGACACAGCGACAGATTTTTTTTTTTTTTTCATCTTTAAAGTTTACAGATTCATATTTATCTCTTTTAGCCAAAGATTTTCTGGTAAAATTGATTCTAGATTAGTTCTGAAATTTAGGAATAACTTTAAAATGCCAAATTTTGCTGGGAGTACAGATGTTTTGCGGTGAAGTGGGGGAAATGTCAGGCCAAAGACAATTTGATTCACCTAAGTAAAGTAAAGTAATTGCCTATTTTTTCAGGTGGGCTTTACGTCAAACTACCAATTAGGTGTCGTGGACGGAGGCGACTAGCAAACATACTTCACTTTAAATTTCTTTTATTAACCATTAAATAAAAACCAAGGCCTAACACCGGGAATCGAACCCAGTACCACAATACATATTAGCTTTACAGGTCAAAGCCTCTAACCGCTCGGCTACCGTGACGCCTAGATTCACCTAAGTAATATATTATATTAGTAAGATTCATTTTGGTAGGAAAGTGATTATTTAAATTTGTCAAAATTGGTAGCAACAGAAATCGTATGGGGGTTTGATTTCAGTTTTTGTTTTAGATATCTCACATCTTATGCTACCTAGATCAGAAATAATTTGTGCTAACAACTAAGAGCACAAAATAAGAACTATTTATTTATACAAAATGTTTGAATAATTAAAAAAAAAACTTTAGATAAGTTGTTTAGAAGTATTTGTAGAGAGGTAAGATATATTGAGAGAAAGATTAGGCCAGATACAGACAATAATGTTTGGTGTCCAATGTTGGATGGTGCCCAAACTTTATGCCAGACTAGAATGGGTGAATGCAGCCAAACGGTTGCCTGGATATATATATACTTTGTTTTATTAATAAACCTTTAATTTAATACACATACGTGTATCTGTGAGTGTTATATATACACACATTTATGCAATTTGGAAGTTAATGTACTCTATATTAGTGGTCTGTTAATTTAATTAAGAATGATGTCTGTTATAGTGTAATAAATAAAATAATTACTTTGCCTTTTGCTGTAAGGAAATCCTTTAAATTTCGAAATAAGAGTTTTATCGCCAACATTTTGCTTGAGACTCTCCAAGTTTCTGGTTATAAGAAGGTTATTACGACAGGAAGGGGTATCATGAGGGCAGTCATTGTTATTCTACGTAATTACAATATTCACAACGGTTTGCTTTATACCAAATACATACTGTTTTTCTTAAATATTATTATTTACATGTCGCAATAATTTATCTGAAAAAAAGTAACCTTATTTAATTAGGAACACTCCAGAGCGAGAATTTCTGACCTTTTTATAATATTAGAGGTTGTCTAAAGACTTAGAAAGAAGTTTCATAGATAAAGAACTCAGATCTATTTTGAGATGAAGTCTTGAAATAGGAGAATGAATCTCGTCTCCGTGGCGCACTAGATTATTAATAACTTTTATTAAAATCAGCGGAAATTCCGTTTTGAGATATCCTCGCTCTCGTAATGTGTGTGTCTCTCAAAAACGAAAAATCACTGAAAGTTGAAATCAGATGTTTGGTTTAGCCAATTAGAGGTTGCCAGAACAAGCTTTTAGCCAAAATAGGTCAGCCGGAAGTAGCAAGTGGTACTTGAGTGAAGTCACTCAATAAATTGTAAGTTACTTAGGATATTCTCGGAAACGGTGCCTACAATTTTCTTTTAACTTGTTTTAATGGTAGCTTAATCTCTAAATTTTATTTTCAACATTTTCTCCAGGAAAATGAGATTAAGAGTAATTGGGGGAGAGGGAGTGGTTAGGTTTTCCCTTAAATAGCCATTTATGTTTATTAAAATTTCAAGTCACCTTTTGTAATATTAACAAAAACCAAAAGTGGAACTAATTTTCCAAATAAAATCAGCTGACCAGAAATGTCACTTTACCGAATAGATTTTCGATATTTTGAGATTTCCACGCAAACAGCATATGTGATTTTATTTAAACATTACTTAATTACTATCTGATTCAACAGTCCTTAAAGTAGGACCAGGATCTCCTCAACAAGTTTACCCCATTCGTCGCGGTCTGCGGCCTTAAGGCGCCATCTTCTTACTCCAACCCAACGAAGGTCTTCTTTCACATCATCCACAGCCATCTAAGTCGAGGGCGCCCTCGAATTCTTCTGCCTCCTGGGCATTCTTTTAACAGTTTTCAGGGTACCCTTATCGCCGTCATCCTCTCCACGTATCCCAACCATCTCAATCTCCCCTTCTTTATTTGAGCGACTATGTTTGGTTCTCAAAGTAATACTATCAGTTCAAGGTTCTTTCTGATTTTCCAGTCACCATTCTCGCACTTCGGGCCAAATATCTTTCTTTTAATATTTTTCTTTCCGAAATCCCAAGTATATTTTCGCTTTCTTTGCTGAGCACCCAGGTTTCGCTGACGATGGATCTGTTAATGGTTTTATAGGCTATTATCTTAGTCTTGCGAAAGAAATCCTTAAACCGCAAAACCTTTTGTTTCCTGCCGCTATTCTCGCCTTTATTTCTGCGGTTATCTCACTATTATTTGTTACAAGTGAACCTAGAGTTTTAAAATCAGTGCACATTGCCAAGCTGTGATCACTTAACTGGATTTGTCCTTCTCCACGCGACTGGAATTTCGATGTTTGCATTTATTTAAACTTTAAATAGGATTGAAAATATAAATTTACCACTTCTACTTGAATTTTTTAAAGAAAATTTGATTAATGGTATTTCCCGGAGAGAGGAGGAGGGTAAATTCATTCTAAATTTAACTCAAATATTTGGAAATTGTAAAAAAAAATCGTGAGTCACAACTTTGAGAAAAGCGTTAAGGGAAAGTCGTGTGAGTGTGCTCGCCAGATTTTTGTGACTAGCTAATCACGATAGCTAATGACTATTTGTGACTAGCTAATCACGATAGCTAATGACTATTTGTGACTAGCTAATCACGATAGCTAATGACTATTTGTGACTAGCTAATCACGATAGCTAATGACTATTTGTGACTAGCTAATCACGATAGCTAATGACTATTTGTGACTAGCTAATCACGATAGCTAATGACTATTTGTGACTAGCTAATATGAAGTTGGCCAGATTCTAACCTAATCACGAAATTTGGAGTACCCCTAGAAAGGTGTAGGTGTCGTTTATTAAAATTTAAATTGGCTTTTACTAGAGTTTCATCATACCTAAGAATCACAGACTTGAATACAATACATTAATGTGCTCGACACTATGGCCTCATTCAATCTCTTTTTTGATTCCCATGACACAAGTTTAGATTTGGCACATATATCTAACAGTTTACCTCCGGCTAATAACGCACGAGAGATAGCTTGGGACACTGCTTTTGAAAATAACCCGCAAGTAGAAAATAATACACCCAAATAGTTGAAATCTTTGACCTGTTCTATTTCTGTACTATCGTAATTTTTTACTATTTTATTTGATCTGCCTTTTTTGAATTTAATAATTTTTGTTTTGCTAGTATTTACTATTAGAGATTGTCAGAGTAATCCCTGCGTGACTGAATCAAGCATCTTAAGGACGGGTGAAGTTATGCTCTTTACAAAGTGACCTCTCAGAATATTGTACGGTAGTTATATACAGGAAACCTCGAGACTCAGCATAAATATATTTCCTCTGATAACAGCAGTCTTCAAACATATAAATACTTCTACCCAGGCCAGGCCAGCCAGTTCTGTCCAACCGCTGCCCGAGCTAAGTTCTGCCCAGTTGCTGCCCGAGATCAGTTCAGTTCCGTTCAACCTATCAGTAGTGAAGTTCCCTTCCCTTGATATCTTTGTAACCGTTATATTATATATCAGTTAATATTGTAATAAAGAACTTGTCTTTTAAATAAAAATTGTTCTTTTTAAAAAAGCCCCTAACGGTACAAGATAAATAACTCGGTTCTAAAGAGGGTATGAATCTGAAATGTCTTACCAAAGTTATGAGTTGTAAGAATATCAGTTATTAACCGAAATTGTTACTGTTCAGTAAGGCTTTTTTTTTGCGTTTCCTTTAGTTTTCTAGGCCAAAATTCTAAGTTTCAAGATTATTAGAATTACGTAGAATTGTGGTAAGAAAAAGTTGTCCTTTTCATTCTCTTAATTACGGTTGTAAAATGTGATTAATTGGATTTTATATAAAATACTGACTTTGTTAGCAACTTTTCAATAGATCAGATGAAATGTTTAGATTTTTCAAATAGCCGTAATAGTATTTATGATATCCCCAAACTGCCCTATAAATATGGACATTTAAAAAGGGGTTAATACCGATAAAGCACATTATAATAACGCTACTGCCCATGTTCCGGACACCATGTCACAGGCCATATTCTCTATAACTTGGGGTTATATCTTTTTGTAGAGTTTGCTATGGTGACTGTATGGTGCATGATATCATGCTCGCTACAGGAGACAATGATATGGTCTGCGGCGAGCGGATTTTTTATTAGTTTTCATTGTGCTCTGCCTACCCCAGCCCAACCCTTTGTACATACAGATATAAATCATTTGATAGCCAACAGAAATTTTAATAAATCTCTCCCCCTCTTACTGTAACCCAGTTTTAATTTTTTTTTTCGGTTGCAAAATAAATTTCCATATTTTATTGCTTAATGGCATTAATAAAACATTCTGAAACAGTTCGTTGTTTTACTTCAAAACTTTGTAGATGATAGGGTAGGCTATCAAATATATCGTGATACTTGTATCGATAATGTAAGCTTATTGTGTAAACCATCGATTGATAAATAATAGAAACCCCAAATGCGAAGAGGCGAGTACTTATACGATTGTAGATGACAGAAATCGTAAATGTCATTATTTATAGAGGTCTGTAAATTAAGTAATGAGACTGATTTTTTAAAAATTCTTTTATTCAAAAGGAATAACAATTCTATATTGTCACCTTCAAAATAACTTCCTTCTGAAGCCACACAGCACTGGAGATGTTTCTTCCACTCCTCATAGCAGTGCTCGAACTCCGATACTGGAATAGCCTTCAGCTGGTCGGTTACAGAGAGGTTGAAGTGTGCCACTCCATGCTCTGGCGCTTGTTTTTTCTGGGTCGTACTCAAACACCCAAGACTCGTCACCAGTAATGACACGTTCCAGTAAATGGGGGTCAGAGCATGAAGTGACACACTTCAACCTCTCCAAGGCCCAAAAAAGCAAGGATGGCGAAGTCGAAGATCAAATGCATGCTGATTTGTTTTTTCGATATCCATGGAATCGTCCACAAAGAAATTCTACGTCAAGGTCAAACGGTCAATCAACACTTTTACCAAGAGGTTCTTGAAAAACTTCGAAACAGGGTCATTCGAGTGAGACCAAACATCAAGAACAAGTGGGTGTTGCATCACGATAATGCTCCTTGTCACACAGCAATTTCAATAAACGGAGTTTTTGGCCAGTAAAAACATTCCTGTGGCTCCTCAGCCTCCTTATTCGCCCGACTTGAGTCCTTGTGACTTTTTTCTCTTCCCGAAGTTGAAAAATCTCCTCAAGGGAACTCATTTTGGGACAGTCGAAAACATTCAAACAGCTGTAACCGACCAGCTGAAGGCTATTCCAGTATCGGAGTTCGAGCACTGCTATGAGGAGTGGAAGAAACGTCTCCAGCTCTGTGTGGCTTCAGAAGGAAGTTATTTTGAAGGCGGCAATATAGAATTGTAATTCTTTTTGAATAAAAATTTTTTAAAAAGTCAATCTCATTACTTAATTTACAGACCTCTATATCAATGGTAAAAATAACGATATTAACATTTCAAAGTTTAGTTGAATAGAGAATGTAGATATTCTACAGTTTTTGAAAAACTATCTATAAGTACGAGGGTCGTTTGAAAAGTCCGTGCAAAAATAAAAACTACTTAATTTTTTGGGGTAAACCTTTTTTATTTTTCAACATAGCCTCCTTTTAGGCTTATACACTTCGTCCAACGCTGCTCTAGTTTGTTGATCCCTTCCGAATAATAGGATTTGTCCAAGTCTGAAAAATAGCCATTCGTTTCTGCAATCACCTCCTCGTTTGAATAAAATCTTTTTCCCGCCAGCCATTTCTTCATATTGGGGAACAAATAGTAGTCCGAGGGAGCCAAGTCTGGAGAATAGGGGGGATGTGAAACGAGTTGGAACCCTATTTCCATTAATTTTGCGACCACAACTGCTGAGGTGTGAGCTGGTGTGTTGTCGTGATGGAAAAGGACTTTTTTGTGGGCCAATCGTGGGCGTTTTTCTTGCAGCTCGGTTTTCAAACGGTCCAATAACGATGAATAATATGCACCTGTAATAGTTTTACCCTTTTCCAGATAGTCGATGAGGATTATTCCTTGCGAATCCCAAAAGACAGTCGCCATAATCTTTCCGGCCGAAGGAACGGTCTTCGCCTTTTTTGGCGCAGATTCCCCCTTGGTAACCCATTGTTTAGATTGTTCTTTGGTCTCAGGAGTGTAGTGATGTATCCATGTTTCACCCACAGTGACGAAACGACGCTTAAAGTCCTGCGGATTCTTCTGGAACAGCTGCAAACCGTCCTTGCAACACTTCATACGATTTCGTTTTTGGTCAAGCGTGAGCAATCGCGGCACCCATCTTGCGGATAGCTTTGTCATGTCCAAATGTTGATGCAAAATATTGCATACCCGTTCATTCGAGATGGCCACAGCACTAGCAATCTCACGCACCTTCACTCTTCTGTCATCCATCACCATATCATGGATTTTATCAATGATTTCTGGAGTAGTAACCTCAA
The DNA here is from genome assembly GCF_049639745.1 of Rhodnius prolixus. NCBI lineage: Eukaryota > Metazoa > Arthropoda > Insecta > Hemiptera > Reduviidae > Rhodnius > Rhodnius prolixus. Next base: position 25,036,929 of record NW_027411592.1, read on the forward strand.
CAGGGCGTCCAGAACGTTCAGCGTCACTTGTGCCCAAATGGCCACTCCGAAAATTTTGAAACCATTTATAAACTGTTCTAATCGAAGGTGCAGAGTCACCATAATGTTTATCAAGCTTCTCTTTAGTCTCCTGAGGCGTTTTGCCTTTCATAAAGTAGTGTTTAATCAACACACGAAATTCTTTTTCGTCCATTTTTTGAAAATCACTCGACTTCCTCGATTCAAACGAATGCCAAACACAAAGAAATAGACCGATCTGGCTGAAACTTGGTGTGTGTTCTTCCAAGAGATGCTACTAACTAAACATAACCTCGATTCGCGCCAGTGATGCTATCTCTCTGACTTTGTACGGACTTTTCAAACGACCCTCGTACTTGTAACGAAAATGTAGAAAATGTAAGTAGAAATAAACTGGGTTACAAAGCAGGAAAACAAAATGAATACGGTCAAAAAGATTGAAAGTTGGCAAGAAAAGTAAAAACTTAAAACATTGCTATCAAAAACAATTAATTTTAAACAAAGAAAAGAAGTTAATGAAAGAAAATTTATGCTAATAGTTCAAATGAATTGAAACATATGATTAGTTCAATTGGTAAATAAAGAAACGATTTATAAAAATAAAGTACACAATGTATGAAGTAAAAACTCTAGAAACTAAATTTTGCAGGGGGCTGAAATTTTAAATTTCGCTTAATAAAGGAGACATTTTATTGATTCCATTTCCTAATATTTTAGGTTTTTCTAAAAGACGGCTCTAGCGATTGATGCTACCACTTTCTTAAGGCTTGTCAGTATCAGTAAATATACTGGCCATATTACTAAAATAAATTCACCATAAATTTCACGTTTTTTTTTCAAATACAGCGTTAATTTTGACGAAGAGAAAGGAAAAAAACGAGAGATCAATAGATTATAAGTTTAAAAGTAATTACTGAAAAAATAGCACTTTAAACTGTGAGAAAAATCCTCTAAATTCACATTTAAATCAGAGCTAACACAGACACGTCTGCACTGTACCAGGTTACTCACCAAAACTCAATTGTTAATTAGTATGGTAAATAATTTTGGTATATTATTTTTTTATATCAAATCCAATGTTCATGTAATTTGTTTCTGTAAAACATGTGTACCACAGCGCCCTGATGAAGAATTATTCCCTAGATCGAAAGCTTGGCCAAAATAAAAATGATCAAGATTTGCAATAATCTTGCTTCCTTCTGTTCAGGTTTCTTATCAGATCCTTATAAATCTTGTGGGTATAACAATGATATCAATTTACTGAATAGTTATCAGTTTTTTTGAAAGACTCAGGAGTAGAAATAAATCTGAAACTTCTGAATAAAGCTGAAAATGTCTGTTGTGACTTTTCTTTTTTGGTTCCAATCAATTATCATTGTAATGAGAAAATGATGTAACAGATTTGGGGCTGATTATACTTCCTGAACTACACCACAATCATTGTGTAAGTAGAAGAGAAGATTGCCATTCTATGGATACGAATAGGGTGCTAGAGTTTAGGAAATCGTAGAGTGAAGATCGTTTCAAGCGAGATGGAGGATTATCGGAATAGATGGAATTGGATGGGGCTTAAGCAGTGGAATTGGGATCGCTTGCTATATTATTGCTGAAATTGAGGAAACGAGATAAAGAAAGACAACACTTTCGCATCAAAATGGCAACTTTTATAAAAGAAGTAACACGTTACATCATTTGTTTGTCCCCTTTCTTATTCCTAGTAAGTCGTAAATATCCCCTCAATTGCTGCGCCTTGCTACTTCTAAGATCACTAAAACATGATCTGTAAGAAACATGACGTAAACTGCAATATTGCTAGAGCGCAAGCGCATTGCTAGGGATTTTTGGCTCACAACACCAAACCATCTTCGCCGTCTTTAATACCAGAGTCCTTAACACAGGATTGATGTCCTACTTTAGCAATATTTCATTACTATGAATGAAATTTATGAACACTGAAATTGTTCTAAAAGTATCACCGTTCCACTATTTCAGAAGTAAAAGCTTCATTCCTTGAAATAATGTCAGTTGAATGTAACTTAAAGTAATTGAATTATTTCTTTGCAGAAAAATGTTCATTTTATTGTTAGCTAACTGAGAAAAGTAAATTTTAAAGATTTCCCTGGTGTAGACATATTTGAGTTTAAATGAATTTTGAGTTTTGTTGTGGATCCTGAGTCTTTACAGCCAATCCTGTAAATTTAGAGCAGGAGTGAGTGCATTTAATGTTTCATTTCTCTTACACATGTAAATTTTCCGATGTAACTTCAAGAGGAACAGCAGATTCGTGATAAGAGCCTTTATTCAGTGTTGATAGAATATCGCTTGGCAGAAGATAAGAAAAACTAACCAAAAATGTTCAGACCGTGTACTCGTGAAGGCTCTTCATTACTGCCTCTAGACCTAATGACTCGGGAGTGTAATAGGATGGCTGGAAATAATCTTAGTAACGAATAAATTCTGTAAAGAGGAGTAATGATCATTGCTGAATATTCTAAGGTTGGTCTAGATTCAGTGCAGTTCTCTGCATATTGAAGCTTGCAATGCTCCTACTTCTTTCGGTGACAACTACCGATTTATATCGTCATCTTTATCGCAGTGAAACGCAGTTCTATTAAAATGCTACCTGAACATCAATTTGGTTTCCGCGCATTTCATTCAACAACTCAACAGCTGCACCGTGTAATAGATACCATATCCTCTTCCTTGGAGCGTAAACAGTACTGTTCGGGTGTCTTTCTCGATGTGGCTCAGGCCTTTGATCGGGTCTGGCACTCGGGTTTACTGTACAAACTCAAAAATCATCTTCCTTTCACCTACTATCTGATCTTAAAATCTTATTTAACCGATCGGTACTGCCGCGTTCGTCAAGGGCAGGCCCTCTCATCCTTTATACCTATAAAAGCTGGAGTTCCTCAAGGAAACATACTGGGCCCTTTCCTTTTTCTAATATACACTGTTGACTTACCTCTTTCTCAAAATACAATAGTTTCAACATTCGCTGATGATACTGCTATACTTTCATCTCACTCCGATCCGGTGCAAGCCAGTCAAAATATTCAAACTCACTTAAAGCTTCTCGAAACCTGGTTCCGAAAATGGAAAATTAAAATTAATGAACAAAAGTCAGTAAACATTACGTTTACTCTAAGAAAATCTGCGAGTCCACCAGTTCAACTGGAACGGTGTAACGATTCCTCCAGCTGACGCAGTACGATACTTAGGACTGTACATTGACAAGAGACTCACATACTCGACTGAAACGACAAGACGTGAACAGACGCTACAAGCTACTTAGTAGACTACTTGACCGCAGATTCAAACTCGACGTGAATCACAAACTGACTATTTACAAGACCCTGTTAAGACCCATATGGACATACGGAGCAGAAGTGTGGGGCTCAACCAAACCCTCTAACTCCAAACGCCTACAGACATTACAATCCAAAATCCTACGGAAAATCCTGAATGCTCCATATTACATTTCTAACCTTACCATACACACTGACCTACACATCCCTTTTGTCACTAACCTAATAAAGTCTCGCTACCGCAACTTTTACAGCCTCCTAGCTCTCCATCCTAATCCTCTTGTCCAACAACTCTCCTCTCCTCACCTTCCCGACAATCCTCCTCGTCGCTTGAAGCGAAAATGGCCTAGAGATCTGTTGTGATTAAATCATTGCGAAAGAGTTTCACCAGTGGGTGATTGCTCTAACCATGTCATTACAAGAGAACTGAACCAGTAAGATCAAGTTTACTTGATGCAACAATTGTTGCAGTTGTAAATACACAAATAAAGTGAAAAAAAATAAAAATAAAAAAAGATTTAGAGAAATTGGTTATTAAGAGATAACAGAATTTTCTCTGCTATTGCGTTGAAAACATAATTCTAGAAATTTCTTATTTTAGCTAAATTCAAAGGCCGGGTCCTGTCCAGGACCTTTGGCTTGCCAAGCTACAATTCATCCATTAAGCGTTAGTAATGTATACATGCATCATGTATCTATTGGCTAAAGGTACCTCACCACCAGCTGTTGGGGTTCGTTTGTAGTTGAGATAACCTTAAATAAATATACAATCTGACCGACGACCACGCTTGCTCTAGTCAGGTTGTCTGGGGCTGAATAAAAGGGCGCTGGTGTGTACAAATTACGGTGATTTGTAGTTTATTTGGTGAGTTCAAACAACCAGTTCTGTTTTCTTACTAATTTATTAATTTTTAGTACAATGTTGTCTTTAATTTATTTAACTAAAGGCGATATTTTAGGATTGTCTCTAATATTTGCCCAATTCTATATTTCTATGGAGATGATACGTACAAATATACCGGATGATTGGTCATCATTCGAAACATTGTTTCATAGAAACCAATTTAGTGTCTATAAATTCATTAAATAATTAATGAATTAGTAAAATATTGCAATTATTTCCTCTTTTGATCTTACTGTATTAAGGTAGCACCAATCTAAAACTGAGTTTTCAGTCGGTATAAGAACCCAGAACACAAAACTCTTTTCAGTGCCAAATTTCTGAAACTAGATATACATGTATCTGAGGTAAAATAAGGTAAAAATGAGAGAAGAAAGCTGAACTTACTTCAGTAAGAAAACCTCTTTGCAGTAAATCAATGCTACAGCTTAAGGTATGAGCGTGTTGGGACATGAATATGGAAGCAGAAGGAACAATCAACTCCCAGCTGTATTCATGGAGAAAGATCGCCTAGTTTGGGGGTGGTAAATACCACTTGCCGCCCTTCCTTTACACTTTGAACACGTATTGACGCATGATAATCTTTTTTTTCTTAATAATTATTATATTATTTTGGGTATTTGTTATTGTAGTGTGGTCGTGTGATTTCCTAATGTACGAGTTGCTTAGACGATCGACTAAAAAGTGGCATTGTTAGTTAAAGACTTTGAAATAACTGAAGAACAACTTGAAATAACTGAAGAACACTTTGAAATAACTAAATTATACGAACAATTTACAATTAGAAATATATAATACACAAATATAATTTTACTTTTGGCCTATTATTTATTTACAATATTGCATGGCTGTCTGCTAACTTCAGGAGGTCGCCCAAAAAAAATTGTGTTCTCTTTGCAAAGTAATCTTAGGGTGGAAAAAAGACCTAGTTAACTAGCCTGCCTCACATTATTCAGAAACATTTTCCGAATCTTGAATGTATCTCCCTAACATAAAGACAGTTCATCTAAAAAACTTTCACAAACTTGCGTTTTATGCACAGACAAGGAATAACGCTTGCTGTTGATTTTTAAACTGAGTAATACTGCACAATATTCCATCAACTGCCGGAGCCATAAAAATGAAAGGTAGTCCTGAACCTGTAGACTCGAATTCTTTGAATGTTCAACACGTTATTAACGATATCCTGTTGGAAGATCTCACGGGGAAGAATGTTAGCTACTAAACCTTGGGTGATAAACCTGAAGATAATGTGTGTCTTTTATATGGTGAATGTTTACCGAATAAATTGCACGTTATGGCTGCCATTGTTTGTTCAATAATTTTTGTCATTATTTTCTTGTTTCGGTAAAAAAAATTAATTATCTTGCGGCCTTATGTCTATCATAATGCCTAAAATATTTAACTTTAGTCCTAGTTCTTTATTTCTAAACCTAGCCTCCTTCTTATTCCGTCCTTTTAGGTTTCTCTTTTACGATATTACTAGAGTATTTATCATGCAATTTAAGATGTCTTACTTTTACAGTGCCCGCTATATATTTATTAGCTTCTGTTGGGTACATTGCACAGCAATTTTATGTACGGAAGTTAGACTGTGTTAGTCTCCCCAGAATCTGCTTGATGGTTGATAGGTGAGGCTCACAGTTTTGCTTACTGGGTTCCGACGAAACTATTAAAAAACCTAAAACTGGGATGTTGTACTTGGTTAGAAACGTCTTGATTTACAATGCAGTGTGAGCCGGCGCGTTGTCTCGATGGAGAACTCATGACTTGTTCATTCACAAATCGGGTCGTTTTTTCCTTACTCTTGCACGGAGTTAAGCAAGCACCTCACGGTAGTAATGTTGATTAACTATAATCGAAATTTTCATCCGTTTTGGATGTGGAAGGGCGACCCGGGCGGTCATCATCTCCGATGTCTTCTCGGCCATCTTGGAAACGCTTGAACCACTCAAAAACTCACGCACGTGATTAACATTCATCTCCATAAACTTCTTTTAATAAAAGATAAGTTTCAGTAGCGGTTTTATCAAGTTTTGATGTGAAATTTCACGACAATTCGTTGCTCTACATGTGTAGTAGTATCATGTTTTCGGCAAAACGAAACTAACACATCTGCTACCGGTCGTTAAGATTTGGCGCATCCATAGTTTTTCTGTAGCAGCATCAGTCTCGTTATTTAATAGCCACACCTCGTATCTCCACTAATCCCCTCTTATCTCATCGATCTAGTCGACGAGGGGGAGAGTCCAGACGTTGTTCTAACGCAAATTGTAAATAATTTTAATGTTTTTAGATTAATGGGGTGAGAAAACCTACACTTTCATATCAGATTATTGGTCAGCGAGAAAGAGAGTTCATTGCATGGTGTAAACAATGTTCACAAAATGACCGTCTATATTCATTGATCACAAATTATGTCTAATTAACAATTCAGTTAAAAAAAAATTGGCACTATTTAAGGATAACGAGATAAGGGCGTGTTAACGAGAATTGGAAGAGTTAAGGTGAAGGAGTATGGGAATAGTGAGAGCCAGACGATGAATGATTGGTTGGATGAATAAAATATGTAGGCGAACTGGCCACCCCGCTGAGGGGGGCCCTGGGGCTCTTTGCACCATCTGGTCACGCCTGCGAGCCGCACATTTAATTGATTCTCACCCTTCTGTGACACATTTTTAGTTAACAACTTTTTCAATAGCCTCCTATCACGATGTTACGATTTATCGACGATGACATTTACCACTTGCTTCTTTTATCTCCTCATTTCTTTTATGGTAATTCATTTTTTTGATTTTTTTTATTCTTTGTGGCCACCGATATTATTTTTTGATAAAATTCTTTACTTTTTACGGCTTAAACTTTTAAATGGCCACTGTTGAACAATTGTACACCTTTAATAGCTTCACTTCCTGTTTTGAAACAAGTATTGCCTTCATATTTCACAGGTTTCACCAATTCTTTTGTACGAGGCTAACTCCTCCCCCATTGAATGCATAGCTTTGAGACCCCAAAAGATATATATCATACGAGATGTGGCTATTAAATAACGAAACTATTGCAGTAAAACATTTTATTTTAAATTTATTTCTTTCACAGCTTCAACGGACTAAAATCGTGTTCCTTTTAATGCAGAGTTGACTTTGGGAAACAGATAAAAGTCACACGGGGCCAGGTCAGGCGAATAAGGCGGATAGCCTAAAACTGGGATATTGTACTTGGCTAGAAACGTCTTGACAGACAATGCAGTGTGAGCCGGCGCGTTGTCTTGATGGAGAACCCGTGACTTGTTCTTCCACAAATCGGGTCGTTTTTTCCTTACTCTTCCACGGAGTTAAGCAAGCACCTCACGGTAGTAATGTTGATTAGTTACAATCGAAATTTTCATCCGTTTTGGACGTGGAAGGGCGACCCGGGCGGTCATCATCTCCGAAGTCTTCTCGGCCATCTTGGAAACGCTTGAACCACTCAAAAACTCGCGCACGTAGATGTTTTAATGCAGACACCTCTTACACAAACGACGGTTCCAGTCAGACCGATTTCTCTACAAACACGTGAGACGATGCAATCGAAAGAGAAGGCTTTATGCTGCACAGCTGTCTCGGTCGTTAAGATTTGGCGCATGCATAGTTTTTCTGTAGCAGCATCAGTCTCGTTATTTAATAGCCACACCTCGTATGTCATATGACAGCCCGAAACGAAAAGCACTTTATGAAAATCTACGTACGCGTTTAGACGCTACCTTGTACACGAAAAAAGGTAACAACAGTTGTGGAAAATGCCATTTTGGTACATTTTATCAAAGTTTTTTTTTATCAAAATCTAGTTTTTCAACGATACTTTTTGAGGATCAACCCTTATACAGCTACTGGACAGTTTAAATATTTAGTGTTGGTCCAATTAGCCGTTGCCTTTATCACAAACACCATTCTTCTGCCTACACTAGTTCGTAGTTCGTCACTTTCCTTTCGATTGAAAAGAAAAAGGTACACCTTGATTGTACTAAATAGTCTTTATCACTAAACACCATTCTTCTGCCTACACTAGTTCGTAGTTCGTCACTTGCCTTTCGATTGAAAAGAAAAAGGTACACCTTGATTGTACTAAATAGTCTTTATCACTAAACACCATTCTTCTGCCTACACTAGTTCGTAGTTCGTCACTTGCCTTTCGATTGAAAAGAAAAAGGTACACCTTGATTGTACTAAATAGTCTTTATCACTAAACACCATTCTTCTGCCTACACTAGTTCGTAGTTCGTCACTTTCCTTTCGATTGAAAAGAAAAAGGTACACCTTGATTGTACTAAATAGTCTTTATCACTAAACACCATTCTTCTGCCTACACTAGTTCGTAGTTCGTCACTTGCCTTTCGATTGAAAAGAAAAAGGTACACCTTGATTGTACTAAATAGTCTTTATCACTAAACACCATTCTTCTGCCTACACTAGTTCGTAGTTCGTCACTTTCCTTTCGATTGAAAAGAAAAAGGTACACCTTGATTGTACTAAATAGTCTTTATCACTAAACACCATTCTTCTGCCTACACTAGTTCGTAGTTCGTCACTTGCCTTTCGATTGAAAAGAAAAAGGTACACCTTGATTGTACTAAATAGTCTTTATCACTAAACACCATTCTTCTGCCTACACTAGTTCGTAGTTCGTCACTTGCCTTTCGATTGAAAAGAAAAAGGTACACCTTGATTGTACTAAATAGTCTTTATCACTAAACACCATTCTTCTGCCTACACTAGTTCGTAGTTCGTCACTTTCCTTTCGATTGAAAAGAAAAAGGTACACCTTGATTGTACTAAATAGTCTTTATCACTAAACACCATTCTTCTGCCTACACTAGTTCGTAGTTCGTCACTTGCCTTTCGATTGAAAAGAAAAAGGTACACCTTGATTGTACTAAATAGTCTTTATCACTAAACACCATTCTTCTGCCTACACTAGTTCGTAGTTCGTCACTTGCCTTTCGATTGAAAAGAAAAAGGTACACCTTGATTGTACTAAATAGTCTTTATCACTAAACACCATTCTTCTGCCTACACTAGTTCGTAGTTCGTCACTTTCCTTTCGATTGAAAAGAAAAAGGTACACCTTGATTGTACTAAATAGTCTTTATCACTAAACACCATTCTTCTGCCTACACTAGTTCGTAGTTCGTCACTTGCCTTTCGATTGAAAAGAAAAAGGTACACCTTGATTGTACTAAATAGTCTTTATCACTAAACACCATTCTTCTGCCTACACTAGTTCGTAGTTCGTCACTTGCCTTTCGATTGAAAAGAAAAAGGTACACCTTGATTGTACTAAATAGTCTTTATCACTAAACACCATTCTTCTGCCTACACTAGTTCGTAGTTCGTCACTTTCCTTTCGATTGAAAAGAAAAAGGTACACCTTGATTGTACTAAATAGTCTTTATCACTAAACACCATTCTTCTGCCTACACTAGTTCGTAGTTCGTCACTTTCCTTTCGATTGAAAAGAAAAAGGTACACCTTGATTGTACTAAATAGTCTTTATCACTAAACACCATTCTTCTGCCTACACTAGTTCGTAGTTCGTCACTTGCCTTTCGATTGAAAAGAAAAAGGTACACCTTGATTGTACTAAATAGTCTTTATCACTAAACACCATTCTTCTGTTTACACTAGTTCGTAGTTCGTCACTTTCCTTTCGATTGAAAAGAAAAAGGTACACCTTGATTGTACTAAATAGTCTTTATCACTAAACACCATTCTTCTGCCTACACTAGTTCGTAGTTCGTCACTTGCCTTTCGATTGAAAAGAAAAAGGTACACCTTGATTGTACTAAATAGTCTTTATCACTAAACACCATTCTTCTGCCTACACTAGTTCGTAGTTCGTCACTTTCCTTTCGATTGAAAAGAAAAAGGTACACCTTGATTGTACTAAATAGTCTTTATCACTAAACACCATTCTTCTGCCTACACTAGTTCGTAGTTCGTCACTTTCCTTTCGATTGAAAAGAAAAAGGTACACCTTGATTGTACTAAATAGTCTTTATCACTAAACACCATTCTTCTGCCTACACTAGTTCGTAGTTCGTCACTTTCCTTTCGATTGAAAAGAAAAAGGTACACCTTGATTGTACTAAATAGTCTTTATCACTAAACACCATTCTTCTGCCTACACTAGTTCGTAGTTCGTCACTTTCCTTTCGATTGAAAAGAAAAAGGTACACCTTGATTGTACTAAATAGTCTTTATCACTAAACACCATTCTTCTGCCTACACTAGTTTGTAGTTCGTCACTTTCCTTTCGATTGAAAAGAAAAAGGTACACCTTGATTGTACTAAATAGTCTTTATCACTAAACACCATTCTTCTGCCTACACTAGTTCGTAGTTCGTCACTTGCCTTTCGATTGAAAAGAAAAAGGTACACCTTGATTGTACTAAATAGTCTTTATCACTAAACACCATTCTTCTGCCTACACTAGTTCGTAGTTCGTCACTTGCCTTTCGATTGAAAAGAAAAAGGTACACCTTGATTGTACTAAATAGTCTTTATCACTAAACACCATTCTTCTGCCTACACTAGTTCGTAGTTCGTCACTTGCCTTTCGATTGAAAAGAAAAAGGTACACCTTGATTGTACTAAATAGTCTTTATCACTAAACACCATTCTTCTGCCTACACTAGTTCGTAGTTCGTCACTTGCCTTTCGATTGAAAAGAAAAAGGTACACCTTGATTGTACTAAATAGTCTTTATCACTAAACACCATTCTTCTGCCTACACTAGTTCGTAGTTCGTCACTTGCCTTTCGATTGAAAAGAAAAAGGTACACCTTGATTGTACTAAATAGTCTTTATCACTAAACACCATTCTTCTGCCTACACTAGTTCGTAGTTCGTCACTTGCCTTTCGATTGAAAAGAAAAAGGTACACCTTGATTGTACTAAATAGTCTTTATCACTAAACACCATTCTTCTGCCTACACTAGTTCGTAGTTCGTCACTTGCCTTTCGATTGAAAAGAAAAAGGTACACCTTGATTGTACTAAATAGTCTTTATCACTAAACACCATTCTTCTGCCTACACTAGTTCGTAGTTCGTCACTTTCCTTTCGATTGAAAAGAAAAAGGTACACCTTGATTGTACTAAATAGTCTTTATCACTAAACACCATTCTTCTGCCTACACTAGTTCGTAGTTCGTCACTTTCCTTTCGATTGAAAAGAAAAAGGTACACCTTGATTGTACTAAATAGTCTTTATCACTAAACACCATTCTTCTGCCTACACTAGTTCGTAGTTCGTCACTTTCCTTTCGATTGAAAAGAAAAAGGTACACCTTGATTGTACTAAATAGTCTTTATCACTAAACACCATTCTTCTGCCTACACTAGTTCGTAGTTCGTCACTTTCCTTTCGATTGAAAAGAAAAAGGTACACCTTGATTGTACTAAATAGTCTTTATCACTAAACACCATTCTTCTGCCTACACTAGTTCGTAGTTCGTCACTTTCCTTTCGATTGAAAAGAAAAAGGTACACCTTGATTGTACTAAATAGTCTTTATCACTAAACACCGTTTTCCAGCCTAAACTAGCCACCTTATTTTATAGTTATTGGTAATGAATAGAATAAAAATTATTTAGTCCAGTTCTAACAATCAATGCCCCAACTAGCCCTTGTTATTGCCGAAAAACAAATTCTTCTCCTAAACTTTATTTTTTCCGTATTTTTTGCAATGAGTGAAATGAAAAAAAGTCTTGGCCAGTTTAAGCAATTAAAACTGGCTTTTAAGGAGTCGTCCTCACTAAACTCAGTATCGTCTTACCCCTTGGGCTTGTTCAATTCTTTTTTTACAGAACTTTTGCACCTACTTGCGAAGTGTCCTTCTTGGTCACACCTAAACCATTTTGCTTTTCTCGCCGGACATTCGGCCCTGGCCCGTTCATGGTTACTTCTCCAATAATCTTCACATTTCCTTCTGTTACCCCTACTTCTCCCACGTATCACCCTTTCTTTCTTTTGTTTCCTCAGATCTTGCTCTTTAGATTCAAATTTCGCCGATCTTCCAATATTATTTATATATTCTTGTTTTAATTCTTTCCATAGCTCTAGCCAACTGGTACGTCTGATCTAATTTCACTGGCTCTCCGGAATCCAGCCCACCTGGCTATCGCATGCGAACTTCTTTCTCTAGCTTACTGAGTCTCGCTTTCCCTAAAATTCTGTCCCATAACCTCTCATCTAAACTAGGTCCGTATTTACAATCTTCACTAAGCGATTTTAATCCGCTTAAAAATGCAGTAAGTGACTCTTCCCCAGTTCTTACAGCCTGTTTAAATTCAATCCTGGCTTTTTGGGTTTTTTACCAATCTTTCAGAGCGTCTGAATAATCACAACTATCCGGCTGTCTAGCTAAGAACCCATTTTGTTTTCTTATTTCTTTGCGGGCCATACTCGTACCTCCAAGTCCCTTCACCTCGCATCTCCTTTCAAGCTGGTCTAAATATTGCTCTAGACTCACCTTTGCCCGGTTAAATGGGTCAAAAAAAGGGTAAAAAAAGCTTTTATCCCGGCTTATTGTACATTTCTTTGTACATATTATTTATTTTTTGGGACATATGTTCTACTTATTAATTGGTTCAATTACGAGTATATGGTATGAGTATAATAATTAAATCGTTTCATAAAATTTGTGATCAATTGCAATAAAACTTTAAGCAGAATTTTCTTATTAATGCTAGAAACTCCTCTTGTGGAAGACTGTACAAGGAGCTGAGCTATGTTTTAGGAGAAAATATGTCTATGAACAATGAGTACTCTCTAGATCAGATCTCCTGGATTATGAAAGCCAGAGGTGAACTTATGTATCTTAATTATAGATTTTTTAGAGATGGTGAAGATTCCCTCTGTTCTTTGTGCGATATGTCCTTGCCAGAGAATACTTATCATTTTCCCGCTGAGTGTCCGGCACTTAAGCAGTTTCGCATTCGCTTTTTTGAAAAGGAGAGTCTCACAAAAGAGCAGCTAATAACATATCTAAATGGTTATCGAAAATGGAAACCAATTATAAATTTTTGTAAATACGCTTGGAATTTCCGTCATAATTACCTAATTCAATCAGAAAATAAATAATGGTATAATGCAATATGTTCTGTAATTTTTTTGTGATTTTAAATTATAATTAAAGTTTAAAGTAATTTTTGTAATGTTTAAGTATATTATTGTAGGCAACAATTCCATGGACGGTCTTTTGGACCCAGTGTATGTCTTATTTTTTATGTTTAAGAATGAAATAACTTTTGTATTTATTGCTTTTTTTTTCTAAAAAAATAAAAGGCTTTATTATTATTAATAATTAAATACAACTGAAATATACTTCCAAACATTCGGAAGTACTTAAACTCTGATTGAATATTCAGCGCGATATTTCGTTGTCGAATAGGTTGTCTCACTCAGAATTCATCTATCTCTAACATTCACATAAGCACAGACGTTTTGTACTGTTTTTCGAGCTAAGAATACCTAAAAATTGCGAAAACCATTGATGAACATAATGCAACAGTGAAAGAAAGCAAAAAAAAAATGATTTAAATTAAATTGAACAATCAGCTGTGAAAAGTGATTGTACAGAAATGTCAACTTTTATCAGAAATCCTATGTGAAGTTCGGTTATACACCGAAAGTGTAGGTGGTCTATGCAATTTGACTTCCTGTACAGCAGGTGAGGGTGACATGACTCGGTTTTTGGTATCAGCAGACAGGCGCTTTGATGGGGTTTGTTTTGGTAAAAGAGTGAATGAGAATAAACGACATCTGACAGTTACCTACAATAGTGTTTTGCTAGTTTAGTGATTGTACGCGCCCGGTCCTCCTGTTACTGATAGTACCCCAGCAGCCACTGCCATTGGTCCTGCGATCCTTGCTTCACTATTGAAGCTGACACATACTCGCCCATCACTATTGTTACCACACGTTATTTCCCCCTCCACACACTCTTTTAGTACAACTATTGTTCTCTTATTGATAGCATCATTTTATACCGCCTTCTTTCTAACAAAGATTAACAGCCACATATTCCATTCATTTCAATTTTTGTTTGATATAAGGATTTGAATCCCATATACATATAGAATTAAATCCCGTATTCATGGAGAATGGTATTGATTTCATTAAAATTAATAACACACAATAAAAGGAAGGGATTATCTCAGTGCTTTGCGTACTAGATTCCCCACGCGGAGGTCTCTGCAGCTGCTGGTCCTTAGATTTGCTTTTCCTAGGAGCTTTTTACAGCCTCACCAACCAGTTACAGGCAGTGTTTATAACGAGAGAACATGGTCTGGAGACTGGCTGTCTACTAAAAAAAAGCTCCAAGTGCCAATGATCTAAGATGTTGACGCGTCTTAAATAACAAAAGGAAAACCAAAAATTGTACAAACTGTTAGCAAATATGTGCCTATAAATTTTGAGGCAAGACAAATAGAAATATTAAATTAGGCGGCACAAACATAACCACATGATATCTGAATAAACACAATAATTAAGAATTTGTTATTTAATAGAAATTAATTTAAAACTAAATTTTTTTGCCGCAAGTTCTACAATTTATCTGATTTATATGCGGCACTTCAACAATTTAGGTAAATTGATTTATTTCAAATACAAATATCTTAATATTAATATGGATGACCCGAATCTCACGTTTTTGGAGATTGAAAAAGGGATTTAACTAAATTTCAAAATTATCCCTAATGTTCAAAATGAAAGGGGCTTTCTAACTGGGTGAAATCTTCTTTCTGTACTTAACTTTGCAGTTCAACTGAAGATATGTTATGTACATGTTTTGGCAGAACGTAGGATACCTGACTTTTCTTGTATACTTTCTACAGTTGAAATAAAAATCAACTTTATTCGATGGCTTCGTGAATATTTGTTTTTTAGCGAACGGGATAAAAATATTTTTGTAATGTCTGTTGCATCTAAATTGCTTTACTTTAATGTTATCTAAGTTATCAAGTATTCTCGATAAGTTTTAAAAGTTCTATGACTTTCTGCTTAAACTTTGGAGTCTAGGCAGAACACTACATCGGAAAAGTTAATATGATCAAGAATTTTTAATTTTTACAATTTTAATTACTTACCCAGATGAATAACGCATTCGACGGAAACAATACTACATGCAACCGTTTCAGATAACAGATTTTGGTTATCTTTGACCATCTATTTCCTAGATATGCAACTACCATCCTAAACTCTACTTCTAGATTTGGTAACTTAAAATTATAAAAAAGAGCCTATACAAAATTAAGGATATATTTGGCAAGTTGTACATGTCCTCAGTAAAAATAAAGTGATTCACTTTCCAGAGGTGTGTCGCAGATCCCAAGTTTTGAACATTGCACAGCAGCATACAAGATATTCAAGCTTTATTCAACAGATTCAACAAGTATTCGTTTTTTATCTTGGGATAGAATTTGTAATTTAACTTTTAGTTTTGTGTTATAACGGTACAATTTATATGATATCATCGTATTTAAGATGTTTGACAAAAGGCCCACATAATGTTCTTTTGACGAAGAGTCTGTGGCACTAACTAATAGACATGTGCAAGTTCGCCAAGACCTCAGGCCAGAAAGCAGATATCACATCACATCGGGGGCCGTATGTTGTACATGCCTGAACTAGAATGTACATGGAAACCAGGATAGATAGATAGCTACCTTAAACGCACAACACCCGTAAAGGAAGGTACACAATAGAAAGTACTGCAGTTCCTCGCCCACCCTTCATCGCCGAAGGAGCACCCGGGCTGTACCCGAGTAGCTGGGAGAATTGCAGAATGTCCGTAGACTAGTGAACCTCGGGGAGGGTATGCTCCCCATGCTTTGATTGTACTTTAGATTAACGTTAGTTTGGTAAATAGTTAGTCTGAAATGCGTTTTAACTCAGTACCTCAGCTAGGTCATTACATACGAACTGAGGACGCCTAATCTGCAACCCAATCAAGATCATACTCTAACAATACAAGCGCCACTGTTATCGTTACAATAAAAAAAGAGACTTAAATGTGCTGTAGAATGAAATTACCAGCAGTGAAACCGAGTGTCATACCTTGTCAATCAAGGCAATATCCAGAGTGTTCCACTTAGCCCACTGTATGGTGTCTTGTGGTAGGTAGGTACCTTCAACATGTGTAAAACCGCTTTTCAAGATTACAAATTCAATAATTAAACTTCAGAGGGTGTTTTATTTTATTATTTTAGAGTCAGGAAATTATTTTCATTCACTATTTAATGGACAAATATTTTATAATAGATTGTTTTCACTTTTGTTGCAGTCGTTGGGAAACAGCAGATACATTAGGGCGAAAAGTGAGTACATTACGCTTTCAAACATTGTATTGTTTCTTGCCTATTCTTATACTCTTATGACTAAAAAAACAGTAATCTTTACCCGACCAATTTCCATTGATGAGGATATTTACAGTGAAATTGGAAATATGTTAATTAAGGAATTTCCTAAACGTGAAGGTTAACAGTTTTTAAGTAAGTGCCTTGTAATTAAAAAAACAAAATGTTTAAATACATTTTAATTTACGTTACAAAATCAATATAAGATAAATTATTTAGTGTTAGCCCTGAAGATGACTAAATCTCTTGGTCGAAATACTTGTGAACAATAAATAAAGAATAAGACAGAAATTGGCAATAATTTCGATTCTTTCCAGGATGAATCAAAGTCAGCAAAAAAGATGAATAGTAAAAAGTAAAGTAAGCAAAGTAATTGCCTATTTTTTCAGGCGGGCTTTACGTCCAACTACTTATTAGGAGTCGTGGACGGCCAATTAGCAGACATACTTTATTGTAAATTTCTTTTATTAACCATTAAATAAATTCCAAGGCCTGCTTTGCAGGGCTCGCCTCTAACCGCTCGGCTACCGTGGCGCCTAGATGAATAGTACTCGTATTCCGTAAGAATTCAACTTTAATTGATTTAACATACTAACTTTGTTGGCGATGGAGGGTGAACCACTATTTTTCAAGCTGACCCGCATCTTTCTGGTGACAGGGATTTAAATCTGTTCAATTGTTAGGCGGCATTGAAGGCGCTGAATTCATGCGTTTTCACTTCCAGAATGGTCTTATAATGTGCTAGAATACTGGAAGATGTTCTTCTGGTCTCGGTGCCGGGTCGTATAACGTGGAGAAAAATGGGCAGTCGAATCGGATGCCCCCTTTATCGATCTCGAACCAGCTGTTAACATGTTGTCTAAGATATGTCTGTCGGCTAATCAGGCGTGGTTGGCTCTTCACACCACTCATGGATGAGCTCCCTGGATTGTCGATTCAGGATTTCTCTATAATTCTTTGGCGAATTTCTCACAGTTCCTGGTAAATTTAGCGATCATCCCCCTCTAATCGAAAGAGCCACTGAATGGATTTTTAATTTATTTTTGTTGATTCCCTAGAAAACAGTCTCAACTATTTTCTTAAAACTCTCTGTACTCGCTGTAATCATGCTGTTTTAGCATATTCATAACTTTTTTCCCCAGCAAAGAAAGAAGAGTCCATGTGTGTGTGGGGGATGGAATTTCACCGCCATTAGTAACCCATCACTGAATGGATTTCTCTTCTTTCTCAGATTTATCAAACAACGCTTTTTACCATATTCTTTGATCTTAATACATGCACCATTTCATTTCATTTGCATGATTATACTTGGAAATTAAATTAGGAGCATTTTGAGATTGGATAGGGTAGGTTAAAAATGTAATTTCGTAGTAATTTGCAGTTTTACAATGTGATCAATGTTAGGAAACATTTTGATTATGTAATAAAATAAAATTTTGATAAAATGAAATGCATATAAGTTGCAGCCTCGAGCATTGCAGCAAGAGAAAGTAGAAACAAGATATTTACGGCTTTTCACCAAACCTGAAACAATGTAACATTAAATCTTAGAATGAGGGAATCAAAGGGGCCATTTGAATGTAAGAATTTTATAAATTCAATTGGTGTAGGATTTTAGAATTCAAGCCGTTCTGAAGAGGCGGCGGTTAGCAACAAATCAAAGTTTCAGAAGAGAAGAAACATTGTAAAGCTAGTGGGCACCAGCTTCAGGTATGTGTGTTGGGATGACAATTTCATTCTGCTGCATAGATAAGAGGACGGAAGTTAGGTATTGTATAAGAGATGTGACGGTTTAAGAGAGCCCCGCAAGGAGCAAGAGGCCCTGCATACTCTTGTTCAACATAATGACTTGTTAATTATTTAGGTATCGCTATGCTGTCGGCTAAGCAATGATGAATGAACCTTGTATATCCCACTGCTGTGTGTACCCAATCTTGTGAATTAATTAACGTATTTCACAGCCACCTCCAACCACTCTCCAAACTACTATTTGATGTTGCCGCTTCTCCCGCCTCCAAAGCTGCACTTCGTCTTCTTATCGAGATTAATGGAGTACAACGCCGCCTTAAACCTTTATCATTACAACAATACATTCTGTTTACCTGTCTACCCTTTATGTGTCTCCTTGTTATCCCTATTTCTATACTAAACTTTTCAAAAATTGATTACTATTTTGCTTACCCAAAATTTTTATTATGTAATGTATTCTCTTCTTAGAATAGTTCCAAACTTTTAATTTGGGGCCAATTGTGGAAACGTGGGGACCGTTTTGCCGGTAAAAGTGCGTAGGACTCCAGAAATACATAGGATGCTTGATCCGGCTACTCTTTCTTCATAGAACTTCCTTTTAAAGGTTCTCTTCTGATCTGGGAGAGCCATCCTTAGAACGTCTGGGACTAATTGGGGCCGTGGCTAGAGCGGAAAGCCCGCTACACATCCTAGAGAGCCTGGATAGTGGAAGTGTTAGATGGTAATACGTATACCTTCCTTAGAATTCCTTGGAAAAGCTGAGTTTCCTCTAAGGAGAGGTAGTCTTTAGAGTACGTAGGCGAGAAGCTACAGTGCTGCAAAATCTCAGCTGACACAGTGAGGGACAAAGTAGATCTAATAAAGATCGCAGAGAAGAATCGTGATAAAAGAAATAAAAGTAAGAATTGAATATGTTTTTAAATTTCAGGATATGAAGGAAATGTGCCAATTAGATCGTTGAGGTTAAGGTTTTGATTATTCAATAGCCATAACTGAATATTATGTTATTAGGGAGGCGGTGGAAAAGTATATTTGTTATTGATTGATGGCAGAAGAAAATGATCATTGACATTACTCTATACTAGCTCCAATTATCTGTAACTGACTTCAAAATACAATACAGCCTTGTCACTTTGCCTTGTCAACTGCAAATACTTTAATTAAAAACTTAAACGCTCGAGTGGAGTTGAAAACAAATTACCTGCCTATCCTCCATTACTTGATGACTGCCTCGCCTCCGGTGTTTTACTTTCTTAAGCGTTACTCTGGCCGTCCCATTTCCTCCGACCTCCTAAATTGGAGGCTGTTGATCCTTTTAAATATTGACATTCTCTCTGCTTCTTGCTCGGCTGCTTTCTCTCTTTTACCTTTTGTTTCTTACTAACCCTCTCTAAATATATCTATTAAAGTAAGATTATCTTCCACCTTAACACTAATAATCCTACAATTCGATTGACGCAATAATAGCTAGAGATTTAATTACAAAAATATTTTAATTTATTTAAAAAAAATGACTAAAGATTAGTAATTGACGAAAGAGAAGCAGTAAGAATGTTGACAATATCAATTACTTAGGATGGAAGATTTGCGAGGAATCAAAACAACTCGTCTTTTTGCCAACGTTTCAACAAATATATTGTCCTCTTCAGGGCCATGGATATTACAAATACAAAACAATTTACAGAGTCAGTAACATAGAAAATCAGTAATACAAAAAATTACTGATAAAATTACTGATACTATTTAATAAACAGTAAAATACAATAAATTCTTTATAATTATTGAAACTTACGTGGCTCTGCGAGTTGGTTGAGTTACTGAAACTAAGAGCCAGAACTGGAGAAGCAGGTATATACATATATACAGATATAGCGGGACTTACACGGGAATTTTGGTAATTACAATTGAACAGATACAATAGACTAGTTACAACGAAAGAGTAAATACAATAAATATTGGGAAATTTCTTTAAACAACAAAAACCGTTAAACACAAAACACAGGAGAAACCAAATAACCCTTATGCACTAAATAACAAATAACCTAAAGATTTGAAGTAAATTTAAAAAAAAAACAGCAATAATTATGTACAAAATTTGGATATCTATTTATTTTTTAATGATAAAATTGTAGCAGTTGGCTAAATTCGACGTGTCTGTCCTAAAGTTAACTGTGTTGTTCTGTTTTACTGTGTGGCACATTTCAAGAAAATTTCGCTTATACTGGTTTTATTCCCCTATCCAAGCCCTGAAGAGGACAATATATTTGTCGAAAAGTTGGCAAAAAGACGAGTTGTTTTATCTGACCGATTCCTCGCAAATCTTCCATCCTAATTTTAACAATTTACGGTCACGAAACCTATATACGATATTCATAATATCAATTACCTGACGGCACTATCAACTATTTCTATATTACTAATTGCAACGGTACAAGA
The DNA here is from genome assembly GCF_049639745.1 of Rhodnius prolixus. Classification (NCBI taxonomy): domain Eukaryota; kingdom Metazoa; phylum Arthropoda; class Insecta; order Hemiptera; family Reduviidae; genus Rhodnius; species Rhodnius prolixus. Next base: position 25,057,739 of record NW_027411592.1, read on the forward strand.
TCTTGCAATATTAAACTAGTACAACGGTCGATTGTCGTGGAATAAATGCTGAACCAAAATGGAGATAAGTGATAATTCATTCACCAATTTGAGAAATTTTAAAGTAAAAATTGAGCGGTAGGTAATTAATTCTTAATAAGCTATTCGAGGCGAATGGTTTCTTGCCATCGCTACCGGGTCCTCTTCAACAACCCTTCCTTCATACTTAACCTCAAACGCTAAATGCATACCGATTGGGCCATCTCGGAAATCGCACCCTGAATTTACACCAACTCGCTGCTCAGTTCACACTCGTCAAGGTGGACGAAGTACGCATCAGTATTTCACATTGAAAAATTTGCCCCTTCTACTTTAGAATATTTTCATTTATGAATTAGAAGGATTTTTTGGGGAAATTTTGTTTCTTGTAGGGGAGTATAGTCGTATTTTTTTCTCTCAATCACAATTGTATCCTGGGGAAAAAAGGGATTTCTTTCCTTCACAAATATAATAAAGATAACAGAATTAAAATAGGAGAATGCTTGAAAACAACAGGCGTGAATAGTATTGTTGGTTGGTCAGTAATGAACAGAACTGTTGGTGGTCACTCTACTTGTATAAACGCCGACGGTTGAACTGATAAGGAACCGACGTACAGTGTCTGTCTGGCCGCACTTTTTCTTCAGCTCTATTCAACAGCTTTATAAAAATATGGATATTCGGCCGACTGTTAGCGCAAGCGCAGCATTAGCAAGCTTTTCTCCTCCCGTTCTCTCCCAGTTAAATATTAAAAAAAACATATGGAATAACAGATTGTATGTGTGTTCTGGTATGAGGCAGAGAGGATTTTAATACCTTTCATATAGTAAACAAACAGTAACGCTGTGATGAAGCCCGTTTTTTGGATTAAAGCTCCAAAACAAACCAGCATCCACATCCCCACTACATATATGTGTAAAACTAAGTAAGTGTACAGTGAATTGTGTTGTTGCGAGGTAATATATAGAAAACATAGAATGTATGCTTTGTGCTCTATATAGCAAAAGGTGTGGATGGTCCGTCTCTCAGTTCTGTTGGACGGAATATTCATAACGTGGTCCGCTATAATACCTTGGCGTTATTGTTATGGGGCTACATGTTGTCATGTTTATCTTGGCGCAACTCTGTATTTATCCTAGTGGCGCAACTCCATACTAGGGATCTGCCACCTCAATCGCGCGTAAATGATTGAATATATGAGTATTTAATGATATTCTCATTTTACGTGATCGTTTTGGGAAAAAAGTCACACAGTAGGGGTGAGAGGGGCACCTTTGAACAGTTTTTAATTTCTCGCCAAATATTTAAAACATTTATGATTGGTAATTTTCTCCATATTTTATGGTAGATCTGCTGTACAATTGTCAGAGTTCCCCTTCGTTATCATGGTTTGTAGAGTCAGAATTGAGGAATGTTATATTTTGTAAGGTGGAAGTAAAATTTTGGTTGCAGTTTTGGAAGCGTATCGTGAAGATTGTAGTGGACAAGGTGTAAGTATTGTTAGCCCATATTAACATTTGGAATTCATATTTTTAAACGTAGTATTTAAAAAAGTCTATTTGCTTGCAAAAAGTGTGGGATATTATATTTTCTTTTATGGAAGGAGTGGAGGACGCATGTGCCCTACCGACCTGCAAGTTTGTGACTTTTTTTTTTTTTTTAATCGCAGAGAAGGGGAAAATGGTCCGAACCTACATTAAGAAGCGCAACAAACCGAATATTTTGTTCAAACTTCCTAAACCCATCACTTCGGGTACACAGCCCGAACTGAGTCATTCTTGATTTTTGAACTAGATTTCAGTGCTTTCAAAGAGAAAGTAATGTAGTAGTGAGAGAAATAATAGATAGAAGGTAGATTCAGAGTAAAGTAATATCATTTCTTTCTATTTTATATTGTGTTGAAAGCTACCCCACCAGTGAGGCAGACACAAAATTTTTAAATTAAAAAAATATAGATATGTATGTAAAGTACCATCTGTTTATTGATGTAGATCTGTTAAGAAGACTTGAAAGTTGTAGAAAACAAAATAAAAAGGTTCAATAACACGATTCTGTGCACTCTGAAACAGAAAATGTAAATTCTGTTCAAATGTGCCTCTCTCTCCTCTACAAGATTTATCATTAATTTTCAAAATTATTTTTTCTTCAGTGAGGTACAAATGACTCTCATGCACAGTCTTTTGGTTGAAATTTCTTAATTATGCACTTAGTAATCCTCTATCTTGTGATTGCATTTGTGAGTGCCGATCAGTTGGGCTGTTTTTCGTTTTTTCCAATTGAACCAAGAAATACGAGAAACTCCTCAAGAATCTCTCGATCCACCATAAGATTTGGTGCATATGCCTCAGTTATTACCAAATAACTTCAAAACAGCACTTTCTTCGCCATCCTTCGTCTGTCCTAGGCCACCTGATAAGAGTTTAGTGACTGACTAATGGTCCTAGGATTTAAATTAAGTATTTAAATACTTAGAATTCACTGCGTGACAAGGAAGAAGGATGTGCTAATGAAATTAGAAACAGATGAGATCAGGTGCGTAGTAGAGCAGTAAAAATGGTTCCTTGGAACTAAATAATTTCTTGAGTGAATTAAAAGAAAGAATATTAAGAATTAAGAATGGGTTATGAGAGGAGGCTGTGTTTAAAAAAATCGTAGTTAGAAAAAGTAAAGTAATCTTTTATTTTTTTACTTTTTCCGTTTGGTTAGGAAATTCATCTAAAATCAGAAGTGGGTTCATCAGGTTGGCCTGAAGATCTTGGGTACCATTTCTGCCATATAAACTTTCTGAGAAACAATAATGTGTCTCCTAGAGTATTTTGTTCAAAAAACTATTGCTTCGAGCTAGACTTTGCTGGTTATTGTTTGCTCTAATCAAAAGGTTTACTCTGGCTGTTTACTTCTTACCTTAAAATGAGAACATTCTTAAGTGAAATGAAAATAAGCTACTCCAAAGAAAGAATCTTATTTCAAAACCCATTTAGAAATGTATAAATAGTTGACAAGCATAGTTCTAAATATAGAGCTTTCAAACAGATTACCGTGAGAGTTTGAACTCTTGGTCTGGGGGTCATCGTTAAGTTGTCTTGAGGATGTCATCTTTGTAGTTGGAGTTGGTATTGTGAAGTTCTCATGTAAATATTTAATTTTTGTTCATAGTACTGTTCGTTCTGTTTTACCCCACTAGTAGTTGTTTATTAGTAATTTATGTATTTTCTCATTATATAGTTAACTGTGTTTGCTACTGCTTGTGTCTGTCGACTTAAACCCAGCCAGAACAAGGTTCAAGTGACTGTCAGTCCTGGTGGTCCTGAATTTAATTAAACTCCATTATTAGTGGAATGAAGTAAATATTTATTTGAACATTTACACAGGCATTATCTCTTATAGCTGCAAATATTTTACGAATCTGTGGCAACACTCACAAGACCGCGATTTGCTCATTCAATTTTCTTTAAACTTATAATTTGCTCTAAAATGCAGTTCACTGCAATATTAATGATGTTCACTTGAAAGTTTCTATTTAAAAACACTTAATACCTAATAATACTTAAAACCTAATACTTATTAAGTTAAAAACATCCCTGCCAGCCAATTTTCTTCAAATTTAGTCGCATATTTAATTCTTTTAAATAGGTAAAACAAATTTAGTCGCATATTTAATTCTTTTAAATATTTAAAACAAATTTAGTCGCATATTTAATTCTTTTAAATAGGTAAAACAAATTTAGTCGCATATTTAATTCTTTTAAATAGGTAAAACAAATTTAGTCGCATATTTAATTCTTTTAAATACTTAAAACAAATTTAGTCGCATATTTAATTCTTTTAAATAGGTAAAACAAATTTAGTCGCATATTTAATTCTTTTAAATAGGTAATAAGTACAAACATTCTCTGAAATGACAATAAGGAAGCCCATCGAACTGGTACGCCCCCTTTTTTTCTCAGAAAATGTTTCAAATAAAATTTGAGAATTATCTGAGAGCTATAAGTCTATATTAAATCTAAATTTAATCCGTTTTCTTTTTCATTTTTAATTTAATTTGAATATATATAACAGGGGTGGCCAAGCTCCTTGATAGTCCGAGCCATTTTTCAAAATTTGAAATTTTTAGCGAGCCGCAATTAAATACGTATTTAAAAGGTATTAAAAGCATTTTTTTTACCGAAATTATATTTATTGAAAACATATAAATAAAAGTACAAAATATGTGTATTGAATTTAAATATTAAAAATTAAACACATTTATTTTACTTTTCTTGATAATTCTTTAAAATTTGGTGAATAATTGGTGACAGCACTACTCAGTGATTCTTTCAGATAGCTGGTTAGTTAAGACTGATCGGTGTTTGGATTTCCGAATTTTAAAGTGGAATAAAATGATTCAAATAAGTACGTTGTTCCGAATATTGAAATAATTCGACCAGCAGCCTTTTTTAATGAGTCATATCATTCTTAACTAGGACGGAAATGAACTTTGTTGCAACGTTGCACTTAGTCATTCATATTTGTTGTCAGTAATTTAAAAGACATTTTGAAACACATACGGAACGATAATTATTTTTTAAAATGTAATAACACAAAAATGAAAAGGGAACTCGGGTTAAATAATCCTTCAAAGAGCCGCATGTGGCTCGCGAGCCGCAGGTTGGCCCCCCCTCCCCTGATATATAAGTTGGATTTGCTCTTGGGTACCCAAATCCTATTAGATACAAATTTTACCAACTTTTACTGACCTTACTACATTTTGAGACCTAAATATAGAACGGTCCCGTACCGACTCTTTGAAAAAAAAGAAATCGAAAACTATAACTTTAAATAAACAGAAGTTACTTATAAAGTGGTTTTTTTCTCAGCTTCAGCTAAATTGTTCTTATACATCGTTCACCTTTAAATTAAATTGCAGACCACACAATTATAGTCTTCATAAACATTCGAATTGCAATGGTAGACAGCTTTCAGGAAAACAAAGTTCAGTAGATGATCTGTTTCACTTATTTGAAATCATAAGTAAAAATAACGAAAACAGAAACTCTTATTTGTTGAAGCAGCGTAGAGTGTACTAATTTCAATAAAAGAACAGATATTTATTTAAAATAGGGAACAGAATATATATATATATATATATATATATATACTGTGCTCCGTGTCAGTAGGACTTGATTCTAAACTTGATGTCTTGAAAACCGGATAGAAGAGCCCTGAAAACTTTTCTACTTCTTCTCTCTACCCAAAATGATTATGGAAATCGTTTCTTATTTTCGTTGTGCTCTGTCCCATTTCGGAGGGAGCGGCAGAGAGTGAGAGAAGAATCTTCTTTCTTCTTTTACGATTTCTAATCAGATCACAGACTCTTTTAAATTTTCATTTCAACATTTTCCTAGCAACAAAGGAACCTTTGTCACCCCTTTGTCTCCTTCAACATCCTACATTTTATTTATTCTATTTGCTTTTTCTTTTGTAAATAAATATCCTTTTTCTTTTTTTTTAAAACATCAAGTAGTTCGAATTTCCTTGTATCTAGCTAAGCTAGACACACTGTTTTACAGTTACATACAATGTCAATCACTGGCGCAACAGACCTTTGGGGTTGAACCTTCTCTTTCCGAAAATATATTTAATAAATCTTTTCAGATAATACGCTTTAAATAAAAATAATAGCAATTTATTAAAACTTGTTGATGTCGATTGTAAGCGTTGACTGTAATTTCTATATGTGTTCACATTATTTACAAAAATCCAGGTCAAGTTTACTTTAAATGCAACTTTGTACATACAACTTTGTAGAAATCATTAATTTTATTGTCTTAATTCAAAATGTAATTCTCTAATATAAAAATTGGATGCAAGTATATGGTTATATTACGAGAAGGTTAGCCAGTAAACCTATTCTACGGCACTCTCTAGATGGAGCGATCTGATTCTGTCAGATTGATCAGGCTTGGAGAAGGACATTTGACTTAAAGGCCTTCTTCCCTAAAACGCTGAACTTCCAGCTGACCATGCTGTCAGGAAAAGAGGCTCCCTTTGAAACCTTCAAAGGCCCAAGTGTTGCTCTTGTTTAGTCAGTCTGAGTAGCTCGATAAGAAAGCCAATTGTAATTGATAGAAAGGCCTTCCGGCCTAGATCTAGTAAAGCCGTAATAAACTTACGCGAGCCCATTGCTTTGAATATTTGTGCGACAACAAACATAGTGTACTACTTTGGCATTTTGCTATTCCATAAATGGCTCAGACCCTGGGACTTTCCTGTCCTTGCAAGTTGCTGCCTTACTCTTGGCCTGAAAGCCTGGGCACCCAGACTATATGTAACAATACTGAGAATCCTTTATGCACCAATACTCTTCAGAATGTCCAGATAGAGGCCGACTTACTCTATCTTAATTTTACATTGTAGGTCTTGTATAGACTTGATAATCGCCTGGATGTCTGATAAACTTACTACTCTGGAATTGATGATCCATATCTTATAATCTCATCAGTTCCAGCTAGTTCTGCCTGAAAGCCTGCGGCTAGTTTTTATAAGCTTACCATAACTCATACCTTAACTTCTTTTATAAAGATTTCCAAGAAATGTGTTTTTTGGGAATCTGAGTGGAGCCTTACTTAGGTGGGGATCATGTTTAAGATAGATAGAAAATGTGGTGGATATCTACGCCGGGTTGGTGTAAAAGAGTGGCTTCCAAAGACGGCCAGTAGAGAGGAATGCCAGATCTCAAAGGTGAGATAAGTCTGTAACTCCCGTTGAAGAAGACAAAGCAGAAACATGCCAATATTAATAATCTTTTTTTTTTTTAATTTTGAATGATATCATCTTATTCATACTGTAACCAGTTTAAGTGATCGTGTCGAAAACATATAAGAATAATTGAGTATTAAAGAAAAGACATAAAATTTTATAAAATATGAAAACAAGTGGATAAGATTCTCGCTTAAAGTACATTACATTCCGCCGTCATTGATGTAATGGTTGCGAAGAAGAGGCTGTGAGCCTACGGGTGCAGGCAGGAATATGAAACCCAAGAAGTGCTGTTAAGAAGCTTTATCCTGTGACATCATTCTATCGGCAGCGCCTTCATAATATCTTCACAATTTATTTCAATAAAAGAATTTTTATCACCACTGTGGAAGAACATTCTAAGGATAATAGAATAGAAAAGAAATTTATTATTCTGGGACAATTGTCCCCTAAGAATAAATACAGGTACAAATAGAGGCCTTAATAGTTTGGCCTGTGATTATAGAGAAATTAAATAAATAAATAAATATTTACAAAAGTGAAAATGAAAGTAAAAATAAAATAATAAAACAGCAGAAATTAAGGAAATGAATTAAAACAATTAGAATTTCGGAGGAAGCTGAATAGAAAGGAGATAACTGAATAGACGGGATTTAAAGATGGATAGGGTAGGAGCATGGCGGACAGATGAAGGCAAGGAGTTCCATAGAGAGGTAGCACGTATGAGGAAGGACTTGTCAAAGGATGAGGTACGGTGAGAGGGAATATAAAGATCAGATGAGCGAGATCTAGTGTTACGGGAATGGATGGAGGATTTAAACTTAAGGAGTTGAAAAATATAGGAAGGCCTTTGAGACTGGATGACTTGAAAAAGGAAAGAAGCCAAAAAATATTGGCGGCGATAGACAGGAAAAAGCCACTTCAACTCATCGTAGCAGTGCGAAATGCGAGAGTCTCTGGAAATGCTGAAAATAAATCTTATGAAGCAGTTCATGAGGCGCTTAAGCTTAGCTTCAATATCACCAGATAGACCGCCATACACTAAACAACCATAGTCGAAATGGGGGAATATAAGAGAGGAAACTAGGAGTTGCCGGGTCTTAATTGGAAAAAGGTGACGGGAACTATTAAACTGCTTAGTGAGCTGAGTTATCTGAAAGTCAACATCTGTTATCACGATATTAGTGATTAGTTATTTTCGTAACATAAAATATTATAATTTATTATTTAAAATGTACAATTTAGCTGAGGATAAATGGAAATGCAAAAGCTTTATTTCTGCTGATTATTTTCAGTAAACTTTCATCAATGCATTTATCAGCTGTCATTGAATGTATTTTCCAAGTTATATTTATGTTCGTTTGTTTATATTGTTTTCAACAAGTTGACCTTGTTTAGCAAAGTTATGTTGGTGTAATGAAATTATTCTTGCTTGTTCTTCTACTTTTATGCTTTAAATTTTTATAAATATTCAAATTCAAAATTTTATTTTTTTTGAGTAATATAACTCATAACAAGAGTTAAGAGAAATTAACAAAACTATTAACTAAATACTAAACCGTTCAATACGAGGTGTGGCTATTAAATAACGAGACTGATGCTGCTACAGAACTATGCATGCGCCAAATCTTAACGACCGACAGCTGTGCAGCGTAAAGCCTTCTCTTTCGATTGCAGCGTCTCACGTGTTTGTAGATAAATCTGTCTGACCGGAACCGTCGTTTGTGAAAGAGGTGTTAGTTTCGTTTTGCCGAAAACATGATACTACACATGTAGTAGAGCAACGAATTGTCGTGAAATTTCACTTGAAACTGGGTAAAACCGCTACTGTAACTTATCTTTTATTAAAAGAAGTTTATGGCGATGAATGTTAATCGCGTGCACGAGTTTTTGAGTGGTTCAAACGTTTCCAAGATGGCCGAGAAGACATCGGAGATGATGACCGCCCGTGTCGCTCTTCCACGTCCAAAACGGATGAAAATATCGATTATAATTAATCAACATTACTACCGTGAGGTGCTTGCTCAACTCCGTGAAAGAGTAAGGAAATAACGACCCGATTTCTGGAAGAAGTCACGGGTTCTTCATCAAGACAACGCGCCGGCTCACACTGCATCTGTCTGTCAAGACATTTCTAGCCAAGTACAACATCCCAGTTTTAGGCCATCCGCCTTATTTGCCTGACCTGGCCCCATGTGACGTTTTTCTGTTCCCCAAAGTCAAATCTGCATAAAAAGGAACACGATTTCAGTCTGTTAAAGCTGTGAAAGAAAAAGTGGCACGCGTCATGCAGGAGCTCACAGAAAAAGACTTCCAGCACTGTTTCGAACAATGGTAAATTCGCATTGAGCGTTGTAGGGATAGGGGAGGGGTGTATATTGAAGGTGATAATAACTAAATATGTTTAAATTTAAAATAAAATGTTTTATAGCAATAGTCTCGTTATGTAATTGCCACAACTCGTATATCCAATACAAAAATAATTTTACCACATAATTTTAATATAATAAAATTTAAATCCTGTTAATAAAAATAAATCAAAAATAAAAGTAATACCATAAATGTCAAGAAAAATCTAAATCAATATAATATAATATGACAAAGTAATATAATACAATACGAGTAGATTGACATTTTTTTTGTGTTTAATGATATATTACAAATATATTAACACATCTATCCCATCCTCCGAAAAATAAATAAGTAAAATAGTTACTTTCTTAGTAGAAAAAAAGATAAAAACTGAAAAAATACAAGTCTGAGACAACAAACTAGATATAGAAATACTATAACTAGACAAACAGAATATTAATTACAAACCTGTCAAAATTTATATTAACAGATAGAGATTACTCATTTAAAAGGAAACTTCTGAGTGCAGTGGCTCCACAGAAATAGTTATATATCAAGTTGGCCGAGACTAAGGACTCAATTACAAGTGATTTTTCTATTAAATTAATATGGCAGAACATATCCATATTTAAATTTTTATAAATATTTGTAATTTGCTTAATATTGTTCATCATTGTGACTTTCAATTTTTTTTTTCCGATTAATTCCATTTGGAGGTCACCAAAATGGAATCTACACTTTTTTTTTAACATCTTATCAAAAAAAGTAGAAATAAACATGAGCTGACGGGATTTTTTGAGACACAATAGTCACAAAGAAACGCTAAAACATAGATAAATATAAATAAGAGGATTCATCGATGTATGTTATACATAAGTAAACTGAAGATGCGAGATAGGTTTTAGTGATAGCATTAAGACAGTTTGAGTATTAAAGATAAGAAAAGAATCGAATTCGTAGGGAAGCCCTCTGCGAGCCTGTTTTGTCACTGCGTGATAGTCGATCAAAGTGTTCTTGCAGCGTCAGGGTCCCTGAAGAAGTGGATACGCAGGAATTTAGTAGTGGGTACCCACTTTGAGCGATTTGGTTACTTTGATTACGTTTTGGTCTTCTAGTGGTATCTAAAAAGGAATCAAATTCGAGTTTTCTTCAAAAATGAAAAATAGTTTTTTTTTTGAGAAAGTTTGTTTACGCAAACCACAACACAAAGACCTATTTACAGGTCAATTAGTTTAAAAGTTGGAATAATTTCAGCTATATGTGTGTTGCAAATTATGAAACGCGTACAGTAACCGCACTCGCTCGTTAAATATCACAAAAGTGTGTACTTTTTAAACTGTGAAACCACAGCAACCCTTTCTATTATTACCAGTTTTAATAATAAAGTAGACAATGAAAACCTGTTGAAAGTGAAGGTTTTTCTTGGTTTAGGGTTTCAACATTATTTATGATATCATATAATAAATTCATTTAGAGTTTTGAAAATATATGGAAATCATGATCTCATATCACAACAGATCCAACTAATCCAATTATATCATCCAGATTTGTGATGATGTTGGTGGACAGTTGTGTAACTCTTCTACGAAGTTGATCATATTTTATGTGACTCGCAGCTTTTCTTAGTTACTTGGTATTCCGCTAGGCTGTCTCTGGCTTGGTGGTGTAGAGTCGTCGGCACCCTCGCTTGCCTCCCTTATTCACGCATTAATGCATTTTAAATGAGGATTGCGTTCGTGAGGTTGGCTGGACCGCACATATCTCCCAGCTTCTCCCAACTCTTCTCATACAATCTCTTCTCTTAATGACTTTTTGATTTTCACATACTCCTCCCGCAAACACACACACACATACACTTGTCTTGACCATAAGACCAGTTAGTTGCGGATTATGCACTACCTAATCATTATATATATATACTCACTTCCGTTTTTATTTCCTCAGTTATCATTTTTAGAACCTTCATTTATTTAGATCAGGGTTTTTTTTTAACCCTTTTTTGCTCCCCAGACCCCTGACAGTAAGGTAAAGGGCACAGAATAAATAATAAATAATTCTTAAACATACGACTATAAAGCATAAACATAAGCTAAAATCTTCATACTTCCGGTCGTAAGCGCTCTGCCAGGAACAGAAACCTTGCAGCTTATGAGTGCATCAATGCATGTGAAACACTGAAATTGAAAAATAAACTTTTATTGAAACTAATGATAAGTAATTTAGGGTTAGATTATAAACTGCTGGGCAAAAGTATTGCATAAAATTTCAAAATGTTTTAATTTTAAGAATGGGTTTTTTATTTATTTATCCTTTTAATGAGATTTACACCTGTACCTACAGGGTACAATAGGTAAATGAGATAGGTATAAATCAATAGCGTGGTAGACGTGAATAACGGTCATCCAGTGATGACCGCCATTAGTCACCCAGTTGGTCACGGGGCCAACGGCGCCTCAGCCGTCTTCAAGGATTGGAGGGTAGCGTAGTTGAAGACAAGTTAGCAACTAAAGGGTTGTGATGAAGTGAGAGTTTTTGGTGAAAATTTTTATATCGAATTTTGGCAAGTTCGGAGATGAGTGGAATTTGGAGATCTGTATCTCCAATTGCTAACATAGAATGGAGCGTCTACTATGCGGCGGAGTATTTTAGATTGGAGAGTTTGCAGTCTATTGATGTTTGATTTTTTAGCTGTTCCGTAAAGTTCGAGTCCGTAAGTCCATATTGGTGTGAGAAGGGCTGTATAGAGTCGTCGTTTGTTCTGTAGTGAGAGTTTTGAGCGTTTGTCAAGTAGTCTGGCTAGAAGTTTGTATCGTTTGTTTAGTTCGGTACGTTTAAGTCTCGTATGGGGTTTCCAGGTAAGTCTCTTGTCTAGGTACATTCCAAGGTACCGCACATGGTCGGCTGGTGGGATAGGTGTATGATGTAAGAAGACAGGTGGTGGAGTTTGACGTTTGAGTGTGAAGACTATGTATTTAGACTTAGTTGGGTTAATTTTTATTCGCCAGTTTTCTAACCAAGGTTCTATTGAGTGAAGGTGGGACTGTAGTGAGCGTACTGCAAGGTTAGGGTCAGAGTGTGTGGAGAGAATGGCAGTGTCGTCAGCGAAGGTGTAAATAGAGGTATTAAGGTTAGAAGGTAAGTCGGCAGTGTAGATTGTGTAAAGAAGAGGAGCTAAGACACTTCCCTGAGGCACACCAGCAAGGACAGGATAGATGGAAGAGTGAGTAGTGCCTTGAAGAACTTGGAAGAATCTGTCAGAGAGGTCAGAGAGGAAAAAAAAATTGTCAATGAGATTTAAAATAATAATAACAATAATATAAAGAATGGATTTAAGAATATTTTTTTTTAAATGGATTAATTAATTAATTAATAAACTCTAATCTAATAGAGAAAAAGATGTACCAATTCGTTTATGATTTCATAACGAATAATCTGTCCAAAGCTTGTGAACCCAAATCATCTCAGAGCGTCATTTCATTACCTCTGTGTTATTTCTCTCTCTTACAAATTTTTCTTTAGTGTTTTTGCTATCAGGGTTTTTCTAAAGACTGCTCCAATTTTTTCAAAACATTAAATGCCTCGTCAAGGAAATTATTCTGAAGAGATAACGGTTTGTGTGGTAACAATGCGCAAAGATGGGATTCAGCAGTCAATTATTGCTCAGAGACTAGGAATGAACCAATCCATTGCTTCAAGAATTTTAAAGCGGTATAGGGAGACTGGGAGATACACCCGAAGACCTGCCACGGGCCGTCCCAAAAGTACAACTCGGACAGTTGAGAGATTTATTCATCTAAATGTGTTAAGGAACAGGTCCGTCACACTAGCAACCAATTACGTCACTTGATTGCTGATGTCCGTAATGTCCATATTTCAAGTAGGACAGTTAGACGAAGGCTAAATGAAGCAAACTTGGCTTCCAGCATACGTGCTAGTGGCCTCACTTCTCACCAGAGCACATGAAGTTACCAGACTGCGATATTCAAGAAATCATGTCGATTGGACAATAGAGAATTGGTGGAGACGTGTTTTACTCTCAGATGAGTCGAGATTCACCCTCTACATTCTCCAGATGGAAGGATGAGAGTTTGGAGGCGACAAGGAGAGAGATATGCAGAGGCTAACATTTTCTCCACGAGTAGCTTTTGGTGGAGGCGGTGTTATCATTTGGAGAGGCATAATTTTTAACGGACGTACAGACTTACACATCGTAGAAAATGGCCCGGAGATACCGTTGAAGAGGTACTTGTAAGAGTCGGTGATGATTTTTTATTAATTCAGGACAATGCCAGATGTATACACTGCTCGAGTTGTCTTTGAGTACCTACAGGATGTTGGGATTCATCGTTTGGTTTCTTCACCGAGAAGTCCAGACCTAAATTCAATAGAGCACCTTTGGGACACAATTGGAAGACGTCTCAGACTTCGTCCGATAACCCGTAGCGCTACGTACAGCAATTATTGAAGAATGGAATGAGTTTTCTCATGAGATTATCCAAAATCTAATCGCTTCAATGCCAAGGAGGCTTGCTGCAGTTATCAGAACAAGAGGAGGTATCACTAAATATTGTGAGTGGGATTTGGACATCAAATTTCGATATCAAGTAAGCGTTGTAATACAATTACAGTGGAGTCTCGGTTATCCGTCATGACCGGGACCGGACACGTGACGGATAGTCGAATAGACGGATAATGGAAAAAAACAGGAAAATTTCCAGATTCTTTTGTTTAACGTGTATAAAACTTTGTATTAACTGGTATAGATATTTTATACGTTTATACGCTTAAGCCTTTAAGGTCTGGTATCTTTCATTATTCAATTCATTCTATTGTGTACTATTAAAATTAATGAATACAATACCTGCGACATCTAATCGGTTTTGTGGGCGGTTATGTTTGTGGTTGATCTTTTTAGGAAAAAACCCACAAACTGTCGAATGATGGACACGGGTATGTACCTAAAAGACAAAGGAAAAAATCTCAAAAGAAAATATTCACTCTCTGCGTTGAACGGGGGGGGGGGGGTTGTGACCGTCGCTAATCTTAAATTAGAGACCGCATTAGACAAATTTCTTCTTTTGTTTTTTTGGTTTTGGTTTTTGTTTCAAATACTGAGGAGAGTGACGGTTAATTGGAATGGACGGATAAAAGGGTGACGGATAACCGAGACCCCACTGTATTATTATATGTTTTAAGCCAAAATCTTTTTAACAATTTAGAATTTTTGATTTTGATCTGTTTTATCAAAAAAAAAAAAACCTCATGATTAAAATTTAGAAATCCAAAATATTCCCCCTTCCCGCATGTTGACACTGTCTTGGCCTTGGTTTGTTCTCACTGCATTAACTTGATCATTCCTTCAAAAATGGAATCACGTAACTAATGCTATTCTTTCATTTTGAGTGTGAACTCTGAATAATAATGCTTCTATCTTTAAGAATCTCTATCCTTCTAAGATTAGTTTCTGATTGTTATACTAACCCAAATGAATGTATTCGTAAATAAAATATATTGTATAATATTATTGAAATGTATATATTATGGAATTCGTTGAGTGTTTGTCTTGAGAGTTTGTAATATTTTAGAAAAGCCATTTGGAAGATGGGATGAACTTGGCATGTAAGTTATGTAATCAAGGTGACTTTCCTTACGTACATTTATATATTCATACGTCGCCGTACAACAATACTATTAGCAGCGTTGTCATGGAGGGGAAGCCTGCTTTACAAACATAACAGCAACTCGGCTGCCGTCTTCCATGTCAGCTGGTATATATATCACCTGTACCAACTCTATTCAACTTCCCTAGACTTCTATCCATGTTATTTAAACTTGTAATACAGAAATTTTTGGAACAAAACTTTTTTTAATTAAAATGATGCGCAGTAAATTGTCCGAACAGCAAGAAATCATCTCTGGCAAGGAATTCATGGTGTCTTCGTACCTTAGTGAGCTTTTGGAAAGACGTAGGAAGAGAAGGGGAGCGGGTATCACTGGCATGATTACAACCAGGGACTTACGGCCAATTAGCCACCAGAGCAAAACCACTTATCCTTCTTCTGTGATCTGACACTATAAATCTGAAAAAAAAGTAATCGTTTAGTTTTTGGAGATTTGTAGCTGACTCTCAATAAATATTTATTTTCTATAGAAATACATTTCAAAAGATTACATTTGGACAAGGAATCTGTTGTGCAGCTCATTTCTTTCTATAAGGCAAAAGTTTGATACATATTTTTAAGTGTTAATAATCAAAGAATCAAATTTGAAATAGCTAAGTGATTCCAGGTACTCTCACTGGTACAAGAAAGTCGTGCAGATTTTCGATCCGTTCAGTTTCCAGCTCAAATAACTGGTTGCAGTTCCTTTGAAACCGAAAAGTGGTTTTTACAATATTATTCTGTCTGACTGGAATGTAGGAGTATGTTATCTCCTTAAATCAAGAACGAAGTATATTAGAAGGTTGAATTTGGATATTTCGCTTAGGTATCGACTAGAAAACGCCGCAATAAGGTTTAGTTCCAAATTGGATCACCGTGAGTTACTTTACTGTATAGATTTTACAATAATTTAAGTTTTTCTCGCAACAGGCTCGCACGATTTCATTTTATAACTTTAGTATAGTGATTAGGAACATATAAAAAATCTAAAACATATTTGAATCATCTTTCCCGAAAAATTCGATTAAGAGTTCTGGGACAGGGTTGTTTAGATTCTCTCTACAGTGCCATTTTTATGAAATGTACGATCCTATCTCTTGTGTAATGTTAAAGGGGGCTTAAATGTGTTGGCATAATCGAGATTGGAGAAAATGCCTTCACTGGGAGTCACTCTATACCCAATGGATGGTTCACTTTTCAGAAAATGACTCCTACTCTATTCTTATATTCATTATTACATACTCACAGATTTACATAACTTTATTTTACCATTTACTATAAAGGGAACGATCTGCTGTGAACGCCGTTCTAGTACTACTTTCTCAAATTTCTCACTGACAAATCTTCAATCTTTTGAGTGTAATATTTAATGCTTATCCCTTTAAGGATTCTACTACCAACTCTTCCAAATAACTTTAATTTTCAAAAAAAGGGGCCACGGTAGCCGAACTGTTGGAGGCGAGAACCGCAAAGCTAAGATGTAGTGTTGTTTAGTGGGTTCGATTCTCCAACTAGGCCTTGGATTTTAATTAATGGTTGATATGAGAAATTTATAGTTAAGTATGTTTGCCAGTCCAAGATACCTAATTTGGTAAATGGAAGTAAAGCCTGCCTGGAAAAAAAAAAACATAGGCATTTACTTTTACTTTACTTAATTATTAAAAAATGTTTCAATTCATATGTTTTTAATCACTGAGTAAAGTTTAAATAAAAATCGTTTGAACGAATATTAGATTATCTTAAAATACGGAGAATTCTATTGGGCAAAGAGCCATTTCTGGACAGCCAATTATCATCACATTCTGAACTTCAGTCCCACATTTGATGCTTATTAATATTATACGGGTGGCAAGCTTGTACAATATCCAGCAATGACACTTTAGAGCTAAGCACTCTCTTTCTCACGATTTATCAGGAAAAGTTTTTGTAAATAAAAGTTATATATCTACAATGAGCGTCTAGCGAAATATTAAATTCGAACGTTGTGCGAAGTTTCTTTTAAGATACGGTAAATACATACCAACATACTGCAGTTAGTTAAACCCACTTTTTGGTACACAGAAGAGCTCACATAATATCATAATGCATTATCATACCATCATCATCATTACTGGTGCAATAGCTTTGGTCACCTCGTTGATGCACTTCCACCAATCCTCTCGATTTATTGCGGCAGCCTAGGACGTCTTTCCCCACTCTTCTTAAGCGGTCCAGCCTTTACGCCATAACTTTTTTGGGAATCTTGGCACTATCCATCCTAACGTCAGTACCTAATACCTCCTGTATCAGTACACCTCCTGCGGGATCAAAATGAATAATACTGTGATGAGTAATCAACATAAAGAAATCTAATCCGATTACAATACTTTACTGTACTGTTGTTGAATAAGTATGATCGTTTTAAGACATTTCCGGATTAGGGATTGGGGTACGACGTTTCCTTTTAAGATTACATTTTACTTTACCGTACGGTTTTACACTTTGTATGTTAATATGGATCAAACATTCCGAGTCTGACGAACAGCAGTTAGGACCTTCAGATCAACAGTTAGGACCTTGAGATCAGCAGTTAGAACCTTGAGATCAGCAGTAAAATCGAGCCAGTGTTCACACCAGTATTTACTTTAAATTAAGGCTCTTTAATCTCAAAATTCTCCTTTAAATTGCAGACTTTCCTTTTCGCATACCTAACTCACCAGTACACGTAGATATACGCATTCCATACATGGCAGAAACAGCAAAATTCGTCCGCAAGGATGTCCAGTGCATTAACTGTAGTTAGTCCCTTCGCTGGCGTCCAGCTTACTACTTCCTCCTGAATACTAGTTAATATTTTATAACTGGAGGCTATAAAATACAGAAAAGAAGAAAACATGTTAAATTTAAGTGTAAATTAAGGGCAAAACCCAATTTATATAATAGCATTTTAAAGTTAAATAAGCATCGTAAATATCCTGTAAGGTTTGGCCTAAGTCGTAAAGTTTTTTAACCTTACACTTTTTAAGTGATTATGCTAGCTTAGGCGGATTTAAAGACGTACTTTGATGATTATTCGTTTTACAGAATTGAATATATTAATTTTTGCATTAAAGTTTTCACTATGAGTTATTATAATGATTGCAATGAACTGGTTTAACGTAGAAGGAAATGGCAAAGGTTAGCGGATGTGTTTTCGTTGCTACTTGAAATGAATTGCACTACATTTCTAAATTCAGAATAAATGTTGTTATCAGTCATGATACAGCTCTTGATGATTGGGTAGGTACTAAGTATTGGGATTCTTTTGAAGATAACAGTATGTATATAAAGAAAAGAAATAATGTAAAATTTGTAAAGTTAAAAGTTCGTCAAAACTAACTTAAATTAATTAGCACATGTTTACTTTCAGTTGTGACATTAGGTAAGGACAGACATTGAAATCGTATCTAATTTTCATCTGTTTTGAGGGCCCCTGAATAAAAATAAACTGTGTGGGCGGCTGTCTGAGGAATATGTGGGTAGCATAACTCAAAAACGATAATTCTCTCAAACATCAAAATTTATATTTAGTGTAAGGATCCGATTTCAGCTAAAATCAGCCACGGACCAGATAAGCTACTTTACCGAATCGAATTTTCATCTTTTTAAATTTAAGTCTGTGTCTACGATTTATTTTTTAAATGATAACAAAATATTAAGATTATGTTACTTACGTAAGTAAAATTATTTGAATTTCTGAAGATTCGAGACAAAATAATGGAACTGAAGTGGGCTGGCCGAAAAGATATGTTTTTTGCATTTTAGAGGTATAATGAATGCTGCTATGATGCTAAATGCTGTAATGCTTTGTCTGCGTGCAATGTTATTCTTTGGACTGACTACAGCCAACCTTTAGCTACCACATTCTGTGAATGTTTTAAGTAAGCATAATGGTGATTAAATTAGTAATTGACAAAATATTGGAATCTTAAAATAATTTTAATCCTTAATTATATGCTAATTTGTTTTTTTAAAATATGCTCTTGTTAATTATTTCACTCTACTCCATTAAAGAGTAACAGAACTCATGAAATCCATTTGAAGAGGTCTCCAGTAAAGAAGCTAAAATTAATTATTATTCGAGCTGTTCACTGCACAAATCGATTAACTCCACTTTTTGAAATATCTTAAATTTAAATATCAAAGCACTTATTTCAGCTTTAGCTTCTTTATATTCATAATAATTTTCCCAAATAATAAATATTACCACCATTTTTTTTTTTTTGCCATTGAATAACAAATAATTTGTTTCAGAAGCTATTTTGCTTAACACCATGCCCTAATGTAAATCGTTGCAATAATTCAAGTCAAATTCAGTAGCAGCCACTGAATGATAATAACAGTAAATTTATTTGAATTTATATTATAAACAGGAATTTTAGAAAACAATGTCCATTATTTCATCGAATTTCATCACATTTCCTTTTTTGGAGTTATCGAGTTGTGCAGTGAACTGTTCGGGTGACCCAAAATATCGCACTATAACATTGTTGTAACAACATGTAACGAATATAGATTTTATCATTCATTAAAGTTGTATTCCACTTACTAATTATTTCCGTTACATTCCGCTCTGACAGATGACATTAATTTAATCTGCTAATAAAATCTAATTCACAGTTGAGGGATAAAATGTATGAAAACAAAATAAACCAATTAAAACAAGAAGGATTCAGTAATGAAATATTTTATCAACGACAAAGTTTTAGCGTTATAGGGAAGTTGTTCTGTTATGTCTTATACTTTTAAATGAGAAATAAAAATTACGCTACATTTTTGCTGCAGTGAGGCAATAACTAGTTTAGTTTAGGGACGTTCTGGCAGGCTTCCGTTGTGGCGCACGAAGCCACATTAATTACAGGCACAAGTTGGAGGAAGCGCGCAAGAGGGAGATAGATGCACGCGATCACTTGCACGCACGCTCTCTACACAACTTACAGTAATCATAACTTGGCCACAACCTAGATGGCCGTGGTGTCGACACAAGGTTGGACGAGCGCCCCGAAGAAGTGTGGGAACAGCAATTAAAATTTCGATCTTCTTTCTAACTCCGAGTGCTTATTTCAGATACTACGTGCTGCGGTAAAAGCAGCCATTATTAAACTACCTTAGTATGTCAGGCAATTTTAGCCTAATTCCAATATATTCCGCCTATCTAAAACTGTTCATTTTTATTGTTTGCCTATTTTAGGGTAGTCTCTTTGTGAATTTAATATATACATACTTTCTAAAAGTTTAATTTGTAATATTAATGCTGATAGGGAACATGTCCGACCTATTTTTCCTTTTTAATACTAATAGTCACAAAATTGAAGTTAATTTTCCAAATTTGGCTTAATTTTACAAAAACTTTAAAGCTTTTTTTATTCAAAGAGAAAAGTTCGAATTGACAGCACCGAATATATTGACTGTCCTTTTTCTACAGAAGTGCAGATCCTGGACATGTATAATGTCCAAAGATATATTGATGGAGTTCGAACTGATGTCTTGACTCCTGCTGCAAAAGAAATTCTACGAACCCTAGCTTAGAGATAAACATTCACTACACCCTTACCTCTTTTTGGACGAGTTATACATCTTAACCACTATCACTTCTGGTCATCGCAAAACACACTCAAGATAAGTGGAGTGTGACCTTCTTTATCATTGAAAACCCGATTACAACAGCTGGCAATGTTTTGAGAAGATGTACTTCAATACTTCAGCTAATACGAACTCTGAATGCTAGTGATAGTTAACTGCAAGGAAAGGACTTCTACTGCAGAATTCCATTTCTGCAGTTAGAACAAATTAACTGACCTATTTTATTGTGCTTAAGAGATAAGTAGAAAGCCCCATTCTTTCTGAAAAGATGCACGCAGACGTGAAGAAAGCAAAGATATAATTTTGTCGGAAGTTAACCGCTTTTTGCCTTTCAGATACTGTTCTTCCATCACAGGAGACCAGGAAATTTGACCACCTTCGAGCGGTTCCATTATTCTGTCCAACCTTCATAAATACCAATTATTTATTTATTAATTTAAAAAGCATAATCAGAAATATTTTATTGTAATTTATAAAATGAAATGATAAACCATTACTCCAACGAGTAAATATTACAATTCACACACGGACCGTTTTCTTAAAACTTCAAGAACTGATATATTTCTAGATTATTGAATGTTCACAGAGTAAGGAAATGGAAATAATTATGTCTGTTAAAAGGAATAATAACCACTTCAATAAGTAATTATGAATAAAGGAATGCTACAGACTATTAGGTAATTGGAAAACAAACAAATACGAGTACAATCTACGCATCTTAATGTTTAATCAGCACCCTAAGTTGGGTCTCAGATGTTTGCAATGAAATCAGTACCAATCTGGTTCTCACTTATTTAAAATGAAACAATTATTTTTGAATTCTTTCTAAAGATAATAAAAATCTAATTACTAAATAATTTGAAGCTCGAAACTAAAAAACACTGGATAATTTTAAAATAATTTTTCTCTCAAATAAGCAGCGAACAGAAAGTAACGCTGATTATCGATCCAGCTATTGATTACTTATATTTCCAGAGACATTCTCCGGCTAATGGGGCTCGAATTACCCCAGCTAAATTGGAAGGCGGAGTAAGATTCCCTAGAGACCCCCAAAACAGAAAGCAGGTCTCCGATTGCTATGGTGTTTCCACAGCTACCATCTGCGGCCTGCCTCCTAACCCGCAGGCTCTCTCACTCTGCCACTTCTACCAGTTTATCCCTAACTTTTTATTAATAACCCCAATTAACTTGGCTAGAGAAGAAACGGAAGGGAATTTATTATTTAGTTGGCTACTTTAATATTAAGTAGAATTAATTTATGTAATAGAAACTTTGATAAGAAACTTTTATTTGCTTTAAAAACAAGTAATATAATTAATTATTAGGGATAATTTGTTCTTGAGTTTGTTGAGAATGAATAAAACAAGCAACCTGCTGCGGGAGTTGATGATCAGGGCGAATAGTTTAAATTAAATGCAGCAATCATTGAAGAAGGATGAAATACCTGAATAAAATTAAGGAAAACAGATATCAGAAACAATTTTGAGAAAGATTCTTCTAGATTTCATGGGCGACAACCTACTTCTTTAGCGTGATTTCTACACATTTCTTCCAAAAAATAGCTAGGTCAGAGATCTCCAAAAAAAAGTCCAAGTAGTCTAATCAACAAGAAATAGTTCTAGCTAGGCCAGAAATAAAATCAAATAGTGCTAACTAGGTGGCGCGCAAGGACGCTAAGATCTTTGGCAAAGTGTCACATCAAGTCTTTCCCACAGGATAATAATTGGTACTTTTCCGTCAGCCGGGCGCAAGCGAAAAACCGCCAAATTTCTTATAACCATAAGGGGAATGTTCGTTTGGGGCCATGTGCTCTATTCTCTGAATTCATTCAAAACAAAGCACGTTTTCCTTTTTTTCTTACATCTTAATTTTTGTTTTAAAAAAGTGAAGAAAATGAGATTTATTTACGGCTGGAGCGAAGAGATAACATCAGTCAGATGGTGTGAAAAACAACTGGATATGAATCCTAATACATGTAAAAGCGCCATCAGAGGGGGCTGCCGACAACACCACACAGCCTGAAGGTTAGGTAGGTTATAGTCTAGGAAGGTTTAGCGTCATTTTAGAGTGTTTACGTTACAGTTATTTTATTTTTTATTTTATTATTACATACAGTTGTAGATTGGAACAACTACTTGAGAGAAGTTTGTGTAGAAGTATTAGCGGAACGTGAGCAAAAAAAATCGGTGGTCGTGAAAAAATAGTTGAGATAGACGAGAGCTTATTTACAAAACGAAAGAACAATGCCGGTCGAATTCTTCCACAACAGTGGATATTTGGTGGCGTTTGCCGCAAAACGGACGAATGCTTTCTAGTTAAAGTTCCAAACCGTTCTTTACCAGTACTGTTATATGCGACAACAAATCTCATCGATGAAGGGCCAATCGTCTATTCCGATTCCTGGAAGGGCTGCTGCCCAACTAAAATGGAAGAAGCTGGTCTACAGCATTTTAAAGTCAATCACAGGTACAATTTTGTTGATCCCGACACTGGTTTTAAACACTCAGAAAATCGAGCGACTTTGGGGCAGTACCCTAGATGATGGAGAAATAAAAAACATTGGGAAACTTCTCGCCATCATTTGGAGTCGTACCTCGCTGAATGTATGTGGAGACGAGGAGTAAACGATCCATTTGAGCTAATTCTCGAGGACATCACCGTATCTGGAAAAACCAATAATTATAAGCATTCTTTTTGGGTAAAACTGTTTTCTTCACAATTCATTAATATTTGTTTATAGTTGAACGTTTTCGACTTTTATTCCGTTGACTGTTTTGTCATTCGCTTCGCTTGGCGACTTGGCTCGCGTTTGGTTCTACATCATTTGGCGGTTTTTCGCTTGCTCCCGGCTAACGGAAAAGTACCTAATAATTTCACTGAGAATTTTTTCGAGTAATGCTATGAAGTATTCTGTTTTTTAGCTCTCTAAAACATTTACGGTTTCTGGGCTAATGCGAAGTAAAATTAAGTGAAGTAGGAACTTCTGCTGTACCTCAAAAGCTAACAAAACAAACACAAAACAGGAGGAAAACCCGAGAAAGGAAAAGCTCAGCTGGGTGTAGGCTCGTACCGGCCTTTGAAATACTGGGGGGGATTTT
Organism: Rhodnius prolixus; assembly: GCF_049639745.1. Taxonomy (NCBI): domain Eukaryota; kingdom Metazoa; phylum Arthropoda; class Insecta; order Hemiptera; family Reduviidae; genus Rhodnius; species Rhodnius prolixus. The sequence goes on from NW_027411592.1 coordinate 25,081,206, forward strand.
TCCTTGTGTGAATAAACTATCTGAACAATACACCATATTTTGCGAGAGAATTTTTAATTAGCAGAAGAGAAAAAAAGAGGAGAAACCCTTGAGTTAGCAGATCGCTGTGGCAGTGTTAGTGTTCTTGGAGGGTTCTTACGGATCAGGAGAGGAAGGCGGTAAAAATTAAAAGGACACCGTTCTGACCCCGGCAGTGCGGCCACAATGACCCAGCGCTCAACAGTCTGGGCAACACCAATAAAATAAAGTATTGTCACATTATTTAAAGAATGTGCAAGTTATGTGTGATGTACGGCTCACGAATTGTGAATATTTTTATGATACATTAGCTTTTTCTAAAACACTATTAATTATAGGTAAAAAACAATTGGGGCCTTTGATCGATGGACTTTAGACCTTTTGTCACACCTGTCAACCTAATTCTCCTGATGTGACCATAATTTGTAAAACTGGTATTTTGTTCTCAAAATGGCAAACGACTGTTATTGCCAAAGTTATTCATCACATATTCGGTTTTGTTTTCAATTTTTTCCCCTCCAATAAATAACCTGTAAGGTAATATTTTGAGAGCTGGTCCGTCACAATATAAAATCATCATTGAATATGAAGACTTCTCTAAAGCCGGTTTCATGAGCTCAGAAATGTGATTGGCTAGGGGCGCCAATAACTTTAAATGTTGAGGTATCTGTTATTTTACGCCACAGGCTGAAAATTCACATCTGGTAGGGCTTAAACACGTATTTCACAGTTTTTATACATTTTGATTGGTATTGTTGCAGGTTGTAATATTCATTATGTTACAACAGATCTAGGTGAAATTGCGGTACATATCTGTCACTTGATATTTTATCTTAAATCTAGCACAAAAAAAAAAAAATGAAAATAGCAAAATATATATCTAGGAACACTGTTCTCGAAGGCTACTTCTATCTGATTTCTCCCTCGAGCTGTTTTCCTGCCTTTAGCTAGAACGGATATATTGGGGAATGTTACACCGCTTAGATGTGCCAATGAATGTTACCGATCTTGAGGAATTTTCTCTTAGCCGTTGGCAACAGCTTTCCTGAATGGCTACTCTCTGTTAAGTTTCAGCCTGCATTCTCACTAACCATCAAAATTTATCAACTAACTAGGAGGAGCTATTCAATCCCCGTATTTTGCTTTTTCTTATTAACACTTGTGAGGTCTCTGGAAGCGAGAATGTGGTTTCTGCCAGTCCAGTGATAGAATCAGCTGCGATGTCAAAGAACGAAAGAATAGAGCGATCTTAGCATTATTCTACGTCTTTCTACGTAATAATGTGAAATATTTAAGTTAAATCCAAGAATACGAAGAAGATAAGCTTAGCGAAGGAGTTAAATTGCAGTTTTCTTGTGTAAATTTTGTGGTCGCTGGCGTTTTTCACGTGCTAATTCTATGATTCTAGAAACGTTCATTTATAACAGTATATTCGAGTATATTTTTGTTGTTTTGTTACAATTGAGACTATAACTCAAACATAGGAAACTTGAATAAAGTTAAAATTCGATATTTCAAATCGCTATGAAAATGGGAACCCGTATTAAGCTTTTGGAAAAAAATCAACCAACCGAAATTGGTTATTCCATTTTCTAGAGTAGTTTATTGGATTTTCTGGAATACGGTTTCATTGGTTTTCTGTTGGCACATTTTCCCGAAATAAAATCGTTTTAAAATAGTTTTAGCAGAATTGCACCATTTTACTGCATAAATTTTGTGGTTTTCAGTGACTTTTTTTCTGCCAAAATTTTTTAAGAAAAATTTCAGTACTTTCATAGCTGGGCCAGGCTAGATTGTTCCGCTAAATGGACTGTCCGTTCTTGTTGAGCTTAGGAAGCTCTTTTACAAGTTTTCAAATTCCTGGAGCTTCTAATCATTAGAGTTCGTTACGTAAACGTAACTGCAATTTCCTGCATTACATTATATACTTTTCTTTTAAATAATTTTACTACAACGATTTATCGTAATTGGAGAAGGATGTTTGCTGAACTCATGTTATCACACACCTGTTTACTTAACTTTGAATGTTCTACATTTGCACCAGTCCCTTTGCTTTATATTAATTCCTTTTTGTAAACTAAGGGAAGTTGTTTGGAAAAGGTAAGGGTTATCAAATCTCTGTTTACTCCAGGACCTTGTAGAAAGGGTATTTACCACCACCTAGAGATGAAACTTTGACTCCCAGACGAGAAGAGAATGTAAAGGTAACGGCCAGGAAGGGTGGCCAAAAGAAATGGTACAGTATTAAAATGTGCAGAATTCGTGTGGGGCCTCAGAGGGGACTGTTTATTCCAAGTCACGTCTCCAAGCCGCGGTAGAATGGCCAGCGACTGCTAGACAGACCTACAGCTCGGGGCTCGGCAGCACTTTTCCTCTATTTGAAGCGTCACTTCCAACTCTCTTATCTTTCTGAAGCTCTCATTGTCCTCGGCTTCCTGTTTGTTATGTTTACCCCTGCCATCGCTTGACACTTATATATATGTATTTATAATCCCACTTTTGTAATCTTCCTTCCTATTTTGTATTCATTCATTACCCTCAAGGCGGATCAACACTCTCCCATTTTACTATCGTGTATTAATTTAATTTCATTAATATAAAATTTAATTTTAAGAGGGAAAACTATACGCCGCCCTACTTGCCCCAATATGGACGTTCGGAATACAACTCTACGGAAGCGCCAAAAAATCTATCAACCTACTTATAACCTTACAATCAAAAGTTCTAAGAACAATAGTTAACGCTCCTTTCTACGTCTCCAGTCACACAATACACTCTGATCTAAATATTCCTCTTATTTCTAAAATCTACATGTCTACCACAATAATTCCTTCAAATCGCGGCGGTGGCCACGCGACCATCTCAACATATAACGCCGACCTTCTAAGATGGTTGCTGTGTAAGCTTGCCAACCTAGCGAACTAACAGTTGCAAAATAATTAAACAAATAATTTTAAGAGAACTAATTAAATTATTTTTAAATATTTAATTTGAGCATGGAGGAAGACACCACAAGAAGAAGACTTTTTAACAATACTTCATGGTCAATTAATGCCAGTCAAATTTAGGATGAAGCTTCGTTCGCAGACTCTCTTGCACGGCCTCCAGACGACATCACTCATTGCAGACAGCACTACCCATCTGATTGTGAGCTGCTGACGGTTCTAAGAATAAAAAAAATTTAAGGACTGTAATACTTATCAGTTGCAGATGCGAAGGCCATTTCCATTGGTCCGTATACTTTCGAGTGGGTAGACCAATTTATTTATCTGGGCTCAAAAGTAAACGCCCAGAAGAATGACATTTCCCGAGAGTTAGGAAGGAGGATTGCGGCAGCCGATAGATGCTATTTTGGGCTTAGCAAACAACTCCGGTCTAACCTGATCTCAAGAAAGACGAAGTTGGGGCTCTATAAAACACTGATACCGCCAGTTCTCACCTGTGGCTCAGAAACCTGGACCACTAGAAAGGCAGATGAAATGAAGCTTGAGGCGTTTGAAAGAAAAAATACGAGGTCTGTCTAAAAAGTATCCGACCTTTATTTTTCCCTCGCAAAATAAATACGATAGCGCGGTGCCACTGTACTCAGTAAAGGAAGATACCTTCACATGTGTGAATTTTGTGACCGCCTTCCAGCCTGTGGGTCGCTGAGTGAGGTGCCACACAACGTGTTCGTCGCATTACCGATTCTCCGACTTCCGGATCCGATTCTCTCAAGATGACTGAACGTGATGAGCAAATGCACTGCATCAAATTTTATCAAAAGCTTGGTGACCCCAAGCGAAACAATTCGTAAGATTCAGCAGGTGAACACAAATTAAGGAGTGGTTCAACCGCTTCAAAAAAACCGCACATCAGCAGAGAGTGACCAAGTTGTTGTCGCCTGAACAAAAGGACCTCCATTTTGAAGTTGCACTAACTCCAACCTCTTGGGCAATCTCCCGCACGGTCAAGCGACGATCTGCCATCACCAAACTCAACAACAGCTGCACTCCGAGCAGTCTGGGGCCTGCCAGAACGCTGGTCACTCTCCGCTGAAGTGCGGCCATTTTTGAAACGGTTGAAACCACTCCTTAATTTGTGTTACACCCATCGCTTCGTCTCCAAACACCTGCTGAATCATACTAATTGTTTCGCTTTGAGAATCACCAAGCTTTTGACAAAATTTGATGTTTCAGTCATCTTGAGAGAATCGGTAATGCGACGAACACGTTGTGTAGCACCTCACTCAGCGACCCACAGGCAGCGACTGACGCGCTGAAAGGCGGTGACAAAATTGCCAGGAGAGTGCTAAAAAAGAGATCCACATTCTAAGAAAGATTGGCCGGCCGAAGGCAAGGTGGATCGATGGTGTTGCCGCGGACGCAAGTTCATTACTTGGCGTCACAAACTGGATGGTTGCTGCACAAAATAGGGATGCCTGGCGAAGGCTTATTGAGGAGGCCCAGGCTCATTAGTGGGTTGTTGCGCCATTAAAATTTTTGGCTGCAATAAAAATTAATGCCGAAGTTCAATTCACTATTAATCTGTGTCGGTTAGATTATTTGATGGCATATAATTTATTTACAGAGGAGGCTACAGGTAACTAATAGCGAGTGAAATTGAAGAAACGCAAACGAATGAATTGCATTAATTGGAAATTCAATGTGGACCTAATAGTGTTATATTCATTATAATTATATGCAATTTTCTGTTGCATTTATAGCTGCTTTTCTCGCCCGAGGGTGGTAGCTTTAGCTGAGATTGTTTTTTGGTTAACGCAAATTTAAATCGCTCAGAACATCACAATGATTTTAATCAACAAAAAATACTTAATATTTATGTAATAAATTATTTGTTCTGGAAAATGTTTTGAACTTTTGTATTTTTTGTGTTTGTTTTTCTTTTTTTAAAAGGGAAACAATATTGATTAACTTTCCAAAATGAAATAAACCGACAATATAATTACCTTTTAATATGGCCAGTAAAGACAGTAGTTAACTTCTATAATTTTATGTATCTGTAAATGTAAATGTCCTGCTAGCCGTTAGATGGAAGAGTATATCCCTCTCTGGATATTTATTGCTAGCTACTGAATATTTAAAACTCAATCTAAATTCGTTAACGGACATTGCGTGACTACACCCTTCGCTCCATTATCGCAGCCAAATTTCAACTCTGCTTTTTTTTCATAAATATTTTAAATACATATGTATTGTTGATTTAGTAATTAATAGCAAAACATTCATATTGCTGATGGTTGTAATTTTTGTCTTTGGTTCTGTATAATTCTGATTGAACGAACTGAATTTTAATATTGTTTCATAGAATCTCGATTCTTTCAAATGAAATATGAATACGAGGGTCGTTTGAAAAGTCCGTGCAAAGTCAGAGAGATAGCACCACTGGCGCGTATCGAGGTTATGTTTAGTTAGTAGCATCTCTTGGAAGAACACACACCAAGTTTCAGCCAGATCGGTCTATTTCTTTCTGTTTGGCATTCGTTTGAATCGAGGAAGTCGAGTGATTTTCAAAAAATGGACGAAAAAGAATTTCGTGTGTTGATTAAACACTACTTTATGAAAGGCAAAACGCCTGAGGAGACTAAAGAGAAGCTTGATAAACATTATGGTGACTCTGCACCTTCGATTAGAACAGTTTATAAGTGGTTTCAAAATTTTCGGAGTGGCCATATGGGCACAAGTGACGCTGAACGTTCTGGACGCCCTGTTGAGGTTACTACTCCAGAAATCATTGATAAAATCCATGATATGGTGATGGATGACAGAAGAGTGAAGGTGCGTGAGATTGCTAGTGCTGTGGGCATCTCGAATGAAGGGGTACATAATATTTTGCATCAACATTTGGACATGACAAAGCTATCCACAAGATGGGTGCCGCGATTGCTCACGCTTGACCAAAAACGAAATCGTGTGAAGTGTTGCAAGGACGGTTTGCAGCTGTTCCAGAAGAATCCGCAGGACTTTAAGCGTCGTTTCGTCACTGTGGATGAAACATGGATACATCACTACACTCCTGAGACCAAAGAACAATCTAAACAATGGGTTACCAAGGGGGAATCTGCGCCAAAAAAGGCGAAGACCGTTCCTTCGGCCGGAAAGATTATGGCGACTGTCTTTTGGGATTCGCAAGGAATAATCCTCATCGACTATCTGGAAAAGGGTAAAACTATTACAGGTGCATATTATTCATCGTTATTGGACCGTTTGAAAACCGAGTTATGTTGAAAAATAAAAAAGGTTTACCCCAAAAAATTAAGTAGTTTTTATTTTTGCACGGACTTTTCAAACGACCCTCGTATAAGAGCAACATTATCTCCATTTTTTTGAGAGAAAATTTTCTTTATCTTTGCATGGTACTTTCAACCGTTAAATTTGTAATGTAAACAGAAAAGTATCCTAACTTCGATATCTAATAACGTTCTTAGCTGATTATGCAATAGAGAAGTAGGTAGAAAAAGACGGATTAAATTTATCCTGATTTTTTAATCTTTTTATCAGAGCCAAAATCCGATATAAATCGTCTTGTATTAATAACAAGTTAATAAAAAGCATATCAAATATCTTCACCAAAATAATCAACTATATTTTAATGTTCAGAAATTTGGGAACTTGCAAAAATAATAGTAATACCTAAATCAGGTATCTATCCTTAGTCAACAGTTATCTCCCCATTTCGCTTTGACCATACCTTGGTAAAATTAACGAACCTAGACCTAAATTGACTCAATTCTTTCATTGCGAATGACAATATCTTGTCTTAGGAGCAGTGTGGAGCATCACCACTACAGAACTGGCCAGTGTTAGCGACATTAACGAGCTCAACTTTAATTTAAGCAAGAGCACTTATAAGCTCGGAAGTATTATTTGCAGCTCCTTTATGGCCCAATAGATGCGCTACAAACTACTAAAAACTGCAAACTGTTCAAAACAAATGTTCGCGGTTAGTTCGGCCCTTTCCCAGATGGACCCTGGTTGACCACTTGCACGCTATGCTAGCTGTTGCTAGTCTACTACTGTTTGTAACTTAACTAAAAGGTTTATTCAGTCTACAGTTCGAACAGTCTACACAGTTATATGGCCAAAATCGTGGAATATACGATCCAATGCTGTACAAAAGTTATAAACATAAAATACTGAAGCACATGTTCAAAACATAAACTTACGGTAAAAAATTAATTTCGAGTATTTAACACACTTGTAGAAAATATAAATGGATTTTAATAAAGACTTCCAGGAGCATGTATGGGTTATTATATATTAGCCGAAATTCTATCACCAATAAATGCCCTTTATTTTAAAAATTTGCAAATAGAATTCCCAATAATTTTTTTTTTTCTGGAACAATTAATTTGGATACGAACTAATTTCAAGCAGTAAAAAAAGTAAAGTATTTTTCAGGCGGACTTAACGTCCATCTACCAATTATGTGTCGTGAACGGAGACGATTAGCAGACATACTTTACAGTAAATTTCTCATATTAAACATTAAATAAAATCGGAGGCCTAGACCGAGAATCGAACCCTCAATACATCTTAGCTTTGCAGGTCTCGCAATTTCAAGCAGTTAAGAGAAAATAAAATTATGTAAGAACAATAAAAAATGGGGGGGCCAATAACCTTAGATGTTGACGCGCCTTAAATCATTAAAAAAAATAAATATTTTTTTTCCTTTTTTTGGCATTGGCTTCCGCCATACAGCCAGCACCGTCTAGGTGCTTATCACTAGAATATCACTCACTCTCCATTCTTACTTATTCTTACATTCGCTTCACACATTCATCCATCTACTATATACAACTATTTACATAAACCTTACAACTAATGGATGGATCAGTACTCTATATTCCTGCCATCCTTATAGCTTAACCGAAATTAAAATCACGTAATTCTTCTCTAATCATTTTCTTCCATTCATTCTAATCGGCTATAACTTTTAAATACATTCATATTTCTTTGCTAGCTCTGCTATAGATTTAAGCACATAGTAGATGTTGGTGGAGAATATTATGTCTTCGTAGCGAAATGGTGCATCTAAATACCTGTATATGTCGTCAAACATTCGTTTCCTTTCTACCACATAAGGTGGACATATCATTATTATATGTTTGTAATCCTCCTCATCATTGCAATCTACGAAAAGAGGCTTTCTGTTTGTCCAATAGACGACCTACGTTCAACATATCCACTAAACCACTCTAAATAGAAAATTAATTATTGTTTTAATAATTCTATTCATTCCGAAATCTGAAGTCCGAACTCCAGGCAGCGAAATCCCCTAGCATAACTGCCTCCATCGCCTTGCATCCAGTCCAAATCTCTTTTCTCTTGCAAAAGACTCGCGAAATGATTTCTGTACGAAAAACTATGAAAAGTTATATTTATACTTGGATTTCTTACTTTCCAAATTGCAATTTTCGTGCTTTTTATTTGTATTCACAGAACTGAAACTCATTGGATTTCTCTTCGACTGAGGACACGCCGCAGAGGGAAGATTGCTAATTGAAGCAGCAGACATTTCATTCCAATCGTTTTTTGCTTTTTTCTGTTTGAGAATCTATTAATGTTTTGATTAGATGATGATTGTGTACTAGAGTTATTTGGTTCTAAGTGAGGGCGGTACAACAATAATTGTAGATAATGATGCGTCCGTGCTGCTAGTTTGATTGGCAGCCATTAACTTGACGAGCGCGTGTTTTTAATGCTTCTCACTAGTGAAAATATTGGAACTTAATACTCGCTAAAATAATTATTTATAGTTCTCCATACATTATAGTAGTTCTAGTGATCTGATCTAGTGATAGTAATGCATGTATGAACTTCAAGTGAAACATTATAATTTCTACTACGGATTCAAGATTGGCGAGGAATCGGTCAAATAAAAACAACAACTCGTCTTTTTGCCAACTTTTCAACAAATAAATTGTCTTCTTCAGGGCCTGGATATTACAAATACAAAAATACAAACAATTTAGAGAATCAGTAATATAGAAAATAGGTAATATAGAAATAAAAATAAATTCTTTATAATTATTGAAACTTACGTGGCTATGCGGGTTTTTTAAATTTGCTTCTAATCATTTGGTTCGTTTGTTGTTTAGTTCAAAAGGGTTTTTCCTGTTTGTTTTTGTATTAAAAGAAATTGCCTAATATCTATTTAATGTACTCTTTTGTCAAAATTGACCATTATATCTGTCCCATTGTCAGCACCAAAATTTCCGTGTAAGTCCTGTTTTATCTGATTGTACGATATATACCCGTTCTCTAGTTCTGGCTCTTAGTTTTTGTAACTCAACCAACCCGCATAGCCACGTAAGTTTCAATAATTATAAAGAATTTATTTTTATTTTTATATTACCTATTTTCTATGTTACTGATTCTCTAAATTGTTTGTATTTTTATATTTGTAATATCCAGGCCCTGAAGAAGGCATTATATTTGTTGAAAAGTTGGCAAAAAGACGAGTTATTGTTTTTATTTGACCGATTCCTCGCCAATCTTGAATCCATAGTTCAATAATTTACGGTCACGAGACCTAGATATTCATAATTATAATTTCTATTTGAAGTGAATATGTCCAGTTTGTATCAACACCAACATGTTGAATAAAGAGTGTGCCTGTTTCCAAAGAGATAGAGAGAGAAATACAGAGCGATAGCGGAGAAGAAGAATAGTGATGATGTGACGTCAGAAATCCCTTATAATCCCCAGGAGTGCCTAATTTCTGTGCTGTAATCCTCTTTGCCGTGAGAGCTGGTCCGCCTCAATCCTCATGTAGTTTTGCCATCAGTCTACGGCAGTGATGGTATCACCATCAAACTCATATTCACTCCTTTTAATCAAAAATCCTTAATCTGATTAATTATTCACTGATGAACTGTTAGCCCTATAGATTACCGCCACCTATTTCCCACGCTTTTTATGCCTCGCATCTTTTTCTTTTTTAGATTTTGGTCTTTTTCTTTAATTCAAAATTTGTGAGGTACCATTCTATTTTAAAGAAGCAATTAGTTTGTATGAGTGTCACTTATAATTGATGAAAGACATCATCTTGTGCTCAACCCTGAACATCCCCTCATCAATATTTTGCTTCCACCGTTCGCTCACAAATTTGCTAAAACCTTTTTTTGCCATCCTTTGAGCAAAATGAATTAAGTAAATAAATTATACTGTTACTCTATAATAAGGCCCATTATTCTATTAAATATTCGCACGTAGACCCTTATGAATAATAATAAATTTTCTTTCCAATATTCGTTATCTGCACGTGCACGTTTCATGTATATACTACTAGAGCGTTAGGAAACTAGTGTTTACTACATAGTACATGCAGTTTGCAGGGATGATGTTTAGCATTGTTACACCACAAGTAACTGCAGTGTAGCGCTACACGAGCTGGCCTTTCATACTCCTAGATTACTCCTCATAAGGGGGGGGGGGTCTCCTTTTCGGTGAAAGGGGTGGCGGAAGTTATTTACCCACTTTATCGTGGTCATTCTATTTCCCCTTTATTTCTTTGTCCTTTAGTCTACCCCACCTAAACCAACTAAATTTGTTGTACAGAAAATCATCATTTTAATAACTTTTGAAACGTTGGTGTTCCCCTAAATGTGTGTTATATTGAAAATGCGGTTAGATCTGCAGAGCTGGATATCTTTGCTATTATAAGTTGTAATGTGCGTGATGTTTGTTGTCTAAAACCGTCAACTACGGCAAACTGCGAAAGATAAAATCAAAGATATGATGTAACAGTCGAACCTCTCAATAACGGACACTGGCGAGGGAAAAAGCAGAGTGGCCGCTGTTTGGAGGTGGCCGTTAGAAGGAGGGAGGCCAGTTTCATAATGAAAAAATATGGGTTTTTTCCAAACATCTATTTAAAAATTGTTTATTATTAATAGATTTAAAGACGTACATAATTGCATAATTATTTAGCTATATGATATGCATTAAATTTTTCTTAATTATCCAAAAAAATTATGAAAAACTACAAATTATTGACTTAATTAATAATTTTTATAATAATCATCACATTTATTTATAACAATAATAATTTATGGTAAAATTATCATCATACTAAAAAATAATATTTTATTTAAACATTTCTCTGATAATTATATAAAAATCATAAAAACAAATAGCAATGTAAAGTTACATTGCATTTTTTATCCACATTTAACTTTTTTTATTACTCAATGGACGGTAAATTTTTACAAAGCTTAATGGACAGACGCACTTTTACTGTATCACTCCTCAACATTGTAAAAATAATCACTAATTTTTGTTTTGCAAGCCGTTTTGCTTTTCAACGCGTATGGTTTTTCAAGTTTAAATTGCACTTCACTTATTGCTTGGAAAATGGTTGTGTGATTTTCTTGTTTGATAGCCTTGTTGATAATGTTATGACGAATTTTGAATTTTTGTAGCCATATATTTGATGCTTTGAATCCATCAATATTAAGAGATTTCTCTTGGATGAGTGGACCAGAAATTGGCTTATTTTTATTTCGGACAGCGTAACACCAATTAGACATGATCGAGTCTAACACATATCTTTTAGTTTTCATTTTCATTTTGACGTATTGCTTTCATTTTTCTGCGATTTTCCAACTCCAAACCTAATTGTACATATGTAATTCACTTTTTGTTAGAAATTATGCAAGCTCACAGTATAATATTAGATTTCTTAGAAAAAAAACCAAACCTTTCGGCAAGTTGACGATGGCTCGTTTTGGTTTTTGCAAACTCTTCCAACACTAGTGCTGCACGAGAAACGAGACAAATCTCAAAAAAAAAACGAAACGAGACTTGAGCAACCGAGACCGAGACCGAGATCGAGACATGATATATATCTCGTCGAGAAATCTCGGTCTCGTCTCGGTTTTTCAAATATTAATTTTTAGCTACAAAATTATAAAATTGTGTTCTTTATTAATAAATAATCCTTACGGGTATCGAATTAATTATTAAAAGATATGATTTTATGATATATGTTCAATATTACTACATCTATTTGACTTCGAATTACATAAGTAAAGTAAGCAAAGTAAAGTAATCGACTATTTTTTCAGGCGGGGCTTTACGTCCAACTACCAATTAGGTGTCGCGGATGGAGGCGACTAGCAAACATACTTTACTGTAAATTTCTCATATTAACCATTAAATAAAATCTAAGGCCTAAGACCGGGAATCGAACCCAGTACCACAATACACATTAGCTTCGCAGGTCTCGCACCGCTCGGTTACCGTGGCGGCCCCCTTCGAATTACCTAATTTTTACATAAATTCACTAAATTTCACTATTCATATCATTCATTCATTCAATTTCATAAATTTCACTATTAATAATCTAATACTTTGAACTTAGATATTATTTGAATTATATTTTAGAATTTTAGAATTAATTTAAGTACAAGATGTATGAGCTTATATAGAAAACTTTAGGAATTAATAACTTTACTAGATCCATTTTTTACTTCTTTTTTTTTGTGGTTTTCTCGAAGACAGATGTACTGGTTTTTATTGTTAAAAGATCGTTCACCCATGGTCCTGAAATCTGTCCTATTCGATCGTTATTCTCACGTGCATATAGGAGCATATTTCTGTTTCTTCAAACACCTCAAGGCAGCAATATAAGGTACTAACCTATCCTCAGTTCACACTTCTGATTACCTAAAGATTACCCGATTACCTTTAATCAGAAATATGTTCCAATTTAGTAGGGAATAATATTCCACTGACTTAATCTCCCTGAAAAGACGTAATAAACAGTTTTAATTTGGACGATAATACCATAAATATGCGAGAATGATGAAAGAATAAGAATATTTATTCGGTAATAGTTATGCAATTCAGGAGGTAATATAATAAAGGGAGCCTCCATTAGAGTGTAGGTACGCCGCTTTGGAAGGATATTCCTGATATTACTGACGTAATTAAACTGGTACAGAGGTAGTAGTGAGAGGTAGCGGCCAACAACTCTGCTTCCTTAAGTCATAACTGTAAATAAGTAATTTTAAAGTGTGGCAGCTAGCCTGGTAATGCTCACCGGGCCGCTGATCTTGCTAACTAGATCGTCTTCGTCAAGTGTTAACTCTCTCGTAAAGTACAGCTTAACTTGTTTCTCTTCTACACTGTAATTAACTCTTTGTATTGGTACTGAAAAATTATTTAATACTTTTATTTTGTACTCTTAGTAATTGCATTTTAAATACTAGAATATTAATTCAATACATTTTTCATTTTAGGGCTGAAAAAATCTTTTTGTAGTATCTAAAAATATCTTCTTTTTTTCATTTTCTATTCAGTTTCGATCGTAAAACGATAATTTTCTTAGCTTAAAATGTAGCAGAAAATATTGCTGAAATGGAAGGATTACCTTCCAAATTTTTCGTTCTATTTGTTTTACTTACCTACTTAATACCTACCTCATCTACTTTGCGGTGTAGAGGTTCCTCTCCAGGTCGCCGCCGTAAAAGAGAGTCCGGTTTTTCTTTTCTTGTTTCTTTTGAACTGTTTGATTTCGGAGATATGGGGGATTGGCCCACAGTCCTCTAGCGTAATGGAGGGATTGCCTCCTTTAGGCCTCTAAACTTGCTCTGAGCATCTTCAGAGTTTTGAAGGCGATTAAAATTCCTACTTCCTGAGACGGTCTGATGGCCTGACCCATTCAGGTTGGTGCACTCTATTGACCGTTTAGATTATGCAGAGGGCACCATTAATAGTCGATCAACTTCAACCCCTCTTTGTTTTTCTTATATAAACTCTTTTGTCTTTCAATCTTGTCATATTATATTGTACAATCATTACTACTTGTTCACTGAACGAGTAGGTTCTCCAGCTTCCTCACGGCACTGCAGCTTGAAGGCTTATCGTTCAAATCCCTTATTAGCCTGATTGGAAAATGTCCCTTCTCAGAAGATCTTATCCACTTGAGATGTGAGATGATCTCTGACTGTAAAGAGTCATAACTCTTACTCTTACTCACGAAAGCAATTTAATCAAAGAGAATGTGAGAAGTCATTCCCTGGCAAAGCCTACGTAGAGGTTCTGGGTTAAATAACGTCATGCAACGTTTGTGAAGATGTTAGCTGCACCTACCGTGTGGGTGTGCCCTTTAAGAAAGTCAATCACCAGTTTCATCTGGTTTGTATCCAACCTCAAAGACTCCTCAGATCTTTTTTAGCCCCAGATTAAGATTTTGTGGGCCAAAAAATGAAGTAGATACTCCATTTCTGGTCAGCTTCGTTTCTAACCCTCTTGCAGGTAGTTTTGTAGTTGGTTTTACACCACCAACTCAACTTTTTCATCGTCTTTCTCCGGGAAGTTCTTCTGGTAAACTTTCAAAACCCCTGTTTAAGCAGCTACCTCAATATCTGTTCGGGTCTTGAAGTTATTTTAACATTTTTAATCTCAAGGCTGTTTTTCTGTGTATAAGTCCTAGTTCCTATTCTGGAATTGATCTCAAATACATCTAAAAACTGTCGTTATTTTAACTTATTTAATTTTTCTTCAGCTCAGAAACCACCTTAACCAACCACATGGATGGAATGAGTGGAAGCTACCCTGCTCGCCCCTCCCAAACTCATAAAAATCAAATGGTTTGAAATGAGATATTTGGCAAAATTATAGAATTTATAAACATGGTTGGGTAAAAGTTTAGTATAAAAAGATGTACAATACGTGTTGGTTAAGGTAATTACTGAACCAAATATAAACAGAAGAATGAGAGTCAGTGTAGGTATAAATGACAAGGGTGAGATATGAAAATAGTAGCTACATTAAAAAAGGATACATAGAAGGAAAAATTTGAAAGGGAATTAAATGGTCGGCATTTATTATTGTATTTTTTGCCGTATTTTTATACTTTTAACATGATTAATTAACGATCGAAACGTCACTCTTTAGAAAGCTTAAATAATAAGAGATTTTTAGAGACTGTAAAAATGTTTTTTTAACCAGAAACTTCCCAACAAAATTAGTTAAAATATAATATGGTTTGGATTAGCCAAACAACGTGGAAAAATCTATACCAACGCAAGAATGAAAAATTGTTGTTATTAATTATAAATTTATTTAGATGAGACTCTTTAATGAGTTCAATTTTAATAATTATAAATATATAGAACGGAAATAAACTCCGGTTCGAAGCCTTACACGAGTTCCTCTCATCGCGCTTAATTTTCTAGAAACAATTTGAGCTAATAAATCGCCAAAAAACTACAGAATTGATTCAGTAAGATGTAACAGCTGCGACTCCACGAATTTTCTTCGAATTTGGAATTCTATTTTTAAATTCCTGTCAGTATTAAAATACTGAAGAGGAAGGACATTAAATTTACTTAAACTGTACTTAAGAGAGAAGTTTAACCCGCCTCCCATCCATAAAACTGCTTTGGCAAGCATTCTCTTGGGGAAAAGTTTTAGATCTACACGTGTGCATTTTAGAGCATAACCTTTTCTCTTTTCTTTTTTGTATGAATTGAAACAGTTTAAAGAAATTTGTTGGAGCCATCTTGGAAAATATTCTAAAAGCTGAATAATCGATTTAAGCACATCTATATGGCTGATTTTATCTAAAAACTATGGCGGCACCGATTAAGCATATCAAACTTGCACTTCCTGCGCGTTCATCTTTCTTGAGGAAACACACACTTTAAGAAGGAGTGGCAGAGAAATGGTAGGAAAATTTACGGACTCAGGGGACTTCCACAATCTTTATTTCCGGTGAGAACTTAAAATTGTAAATCTGAACATACTGTACTTCCTTCTCCGAATGTTAACAAAAAGTAAAATGTTTAAGAGACAAATAGAAAACAGAAATTACCTTCCTTTTTAGGTATCAACAATGTAGCAGATCTTCAGCAATTGTTGACAGATATTATTTTTGAGTTTTGGTCAATTTAGAAAGAACAGTTTTTTGTAAGCCAACGTTTTTAAACTATTATTTAGTTCTTCTTCAGGGCGGTATAAATATAAACAAAGAGATCTGGGTTTATACAATATCATAATGGCAACTAAGAAAATTATTCATAATTCAATTTTAACATAATGAATATGAAAACTATTGTTTTATATGCGCAACTGTAATCAATAACTAATTCTGCCGAGAAATTATGTTTGCGATATATTTCAAATAATTATAATTCAAATTCTAAACTTGAAGGTGGAAATAGAAATATACAGGGTGTTCATTTTAAGACGGCTCAAATGCATTTCATGCTTAAACGGTTGATCTGAGCGAAAAATGGTAGAGGAAAAATTTGTTGCCCGTCACCTCTAGTTTCAGAATATGATTTTAGATTCCTGCCCGCATACGCGGCTGACGCGCGACCAAAAGTGAGGGTTCGCAGTTGACCCCCATTTTCACATACACAGTTTTAAAGAGTATAAAAAGTTATGAAAAAAACCGGAAACCGCAATTCGGTATCTTCAAAATTTAAGGTGCTAGGCCATTTCAAAATCTGGTATTTATTAATCATATTTCAATTTTTAACTTGTTATCAAAGAGAAAGAAGAGCACGCGATAGGTCATTTTTATGTATTTTTTCATCCCCTTTCTACTGAAAATATTGCCAAGGCTGTAAAGCTAGTATTTTTCTTAATATCTGGAAATAAGTCGTTTTCCGGGTGATTTTTCTAAGAAAAATCAAGAGCTTTAGATGTTCTCAAGCATACATAAAAATTAATTTTACATCTGTTACAAACAAGAAGGTTTAATAATTATTTGGTAATTTTGGGAGAGTTATGTTTAATTACCGAAAAAATTGGAAACCTCCCGCCACATATTTAAGTGATCAATATCTTTCATTTAAAGGATCAAACTTATTCTTTAATTTATCAAATAATGCACTTTACTCAACTTGTGAAGCATGTACTGTGTCTTCAAAGGTGGCTCCTCAGATACAGAGAGCAGTTAATAACCTCCTGGCTAACCTGGTTTGCGAGCCAGAGGAGCCAAAGTGAGGAATCGCAGTTGACCCCCATTTTCATATACACAGTTTTTAAGAGTATACAAAGTTATGAAAGAATCCGGAAACCGCAATTCAAAATTAAAGGTGCTAGGCCATTTCAAAATCTGGTATTTATTAATCATATTTCAATTTTTTAACTTGTTATCATGGAGAAATTAATTTTTAGCCATTTTGTGTATGCTTGAGAACATCTAAAGCTCTTAACATTTGATTATTGCTTAGAAAATAACTCCGAAAACTACTTATTTCCCGATATTAAGAAAAATACTAGCTTTACTACCTTGGCAATATTTTTAGTAGAAAGGGGATGAAAAAGTAAAAGCCTTGATGATGAACAAAATATAGTTCGAAACTTGGCATAGTTTCTTTCTAAACGGACCAAAACTGAAGATTTCTCAAAAACAGTAAAAATTAAGGATAATTTTAATGAAGAAATATCTGCTTATTTTTTTAGAGCGTAAGCGAGAAACTATTTGGTTAGCAATCCTTTTTAAAAGGAGACACAAGGATCTTGAAAGACGTATATCTCTGGAATGAACATTTTTGATAAGCACCGATCCTTCTTACGATGGTTGAATCTATTGGGATCTTGGCAGCCAAGTGACCTCGGCCCCTATCACTGACGGTGTAGGTTCTTTCCATCTCTTGCTAGGGGTGGTAGTGATGCTGGGATAAATTGTTTTAAGGGCAAGAAGTGAAGGGTATGCAGGTCTTCTTTTTTTTTTCAAAGGATATGCAATACCATTTGATGATAGGGACGGAAGGAAGTGAAGAAGGGAGTACTCCCTTACCCTTGTATTCATTTACCTTCATATTCTCTTTTCGGTTACTAGCATTTTCTCCACCTTCTACGTTCATTTACCTACTTGATGTTGGTCTACTGTTGGCTTTCATAAAGCAACCAGCAACCAATTTATCGCCAGTTGATTGGATTTGTATTCCCCCTTATTCCATCTCTTTAAAGGTGCTAACAAACTGGAAAACTGGCTTTAGCCATTAGAGTACGGACGGCAACGAGAGGCTGTGTGCGTGTGTTGATAAGAGAAGAGATGCTCTAAGCGCAGCGCATGATTGGCTTCAAAATTATTAACTATTCTTTTTCCTTTAGAATCGGTTTTAGCACTTTCTCCCGACCTTTCTCCCATGTGAAACATAATAGAATTTCCACCTCTTTCACGATATTAGCAAAGTTAACAGGAAATGAAAGAAAGGAGAAAATCAAATTAATTATTCTAAAGTCTAGACCAGGGGTCCCCAAACTACGGCCCGCAGGCCACATGCGGCCCCCTGAGGACATTTATCTGGCCCCTGCCGCACTTCCGGAAGGGGCATCTCTTTCATTGGTGATCAGTGAGAGGAGCACTATATGTGGCGGTGCCGCAAAGCGCTGCGTCGTTCATGTACAGTACTACTTCCGATAACGCGGGATGCACGTCAAAAATAAAAGCAGAAGTAGGAAGAAAGGCAAAGCAGGTCCATAATTCCCACAAAAGTACTGGGCAGTTTGTTGATTTAAATTTACTGGTTCTTTATTTGAAATATTCTATTTGTTCCCGTTTTGTTTTTTTTTACTTTAAAATAGTTTGTTTTATAGTCCGGCCCTCCAACGTTCTGAGGGACAGTGAACTGGCCTCCTGGGTAAAAAGTTTGGGGACTCCTGGTCTAGAGTAACCATTGCAGTAGATATGACTAAATAAATGCCTATAACTTGCTTGATGGAATAACTGCAAATGCAATCTCAAACTCTGCTGTAGAAATGACATTCAAAAAGAGATATCAAAACTAGTTTTAATTATCTTGATAAGAATACCACAATGACAAGAGATTGTGGCTGTTAGACTTAATTTAGCGAACAACCTTAATCTTTAGGCCTTTAAGAAAGCATTACTTAGGTTGATGTTGTTGTATCTTGCAGCTTGGCAATGCTCTGTTGGAATATTGAATTAATTCATCGTAATTTCTGCTGTGAGAATAACACATTTTCTACATAAGTCATATGGTTTGATCCTGGGCACAAAAATCAGGTGGGCAACAATAGGCAGTTGCAAGGTTCTAATAATCCTTCCTTTAGTCAGGATCTCTTCAGCTGTGTATCTATGGATGTGACGAAATTAGTCTTTAAGACCTGTATTCGCAACAACTCCGAGGCCTGTAAGTCAGACGCAAGAGAAGGAATTCTCGCTATACTTTATAGCAGATTCGCTTAAATAGAACCAGATGGCTTAAGAGATATGGAGGGCATTACACGCTGAGAAGACTTGAAACTTGCTGGGTCTAGTCGATGGTGGTATTGTAAGTTTACCGAGGAAGAGACACCACACCCACGTGCTCTGTTCTTGCGAGCCATGACAGGAGATAGGTTCCTCAAACTTGACGTAGAAGCTGAGCTATATGGAGGCACCTCTCTAGTAGTTTTTGGGCAATTGTGCTCTGAGCCATTGGCTTAACTTTGGTTCCAACCGGTGGGTGTCACAACAGATCCGTGTAGGTCGTAGTGGATTTGGGCCATTGATTCGCGTCACCCCTTCATGTATTTTATTTTGTACTATTGATCGGTCCTTGAGATATTTCCCTCAGTCGACACATAACTCAATGGAGCTGCATCTCTATCTACAGTAGTGGCTCCCGTCATGAGGGTGGGGCAACTCGGGAATGAGTTATTTACAGAGATTTTTTTCCCTCTCAGTAGTTTGTGCTTGGAAGTTCATACTTTGCGGTGTATATGCAGTATACATACTTAAAACACCTAATATTTGTTCCCGAAAGTCTGCTAAGTACAATTGGGTTGTACGATTGAAGGATTTATTAGATCAGTTTGATGAGTCTAGCCTGCTGGGAATATCTGACCCTGAAGTTTTCTCACGAATGATTTCTCCAACTTTGGAAAAATATAGACACTTTCTTGTGAATCAGGATTTGGATAGACTACATAGCTCCACTTGTAGTATTTTATACCCTCAAGTATTCAACCATAGCTCGATCCCGCAACAATATCTCCTTACTCAATTACCTATTTCATACACACGCTTATTTGCTCAACTTAGGACAATTAATAAATACACATTTTCATTAAAATTAAAAAATAGCGCTTACAGGATAGATTCAAACAGTAATTGCCTTTTATGTGGTAATGTTCTAAAAGAGGATTTGTACCACATTTTCATGGTTTGTCCAGCATATTTTAGTATCCGTGAAAAGTATCAGGACAGAGCTTCTTTCAGTTTACCTTTTGTGTTAACTCAGTGCAGTAGAGCTGCAATGAAAACTGTATTTTGTTATCTGTGTGAATGTTTCTCTTTAAGAGAGGAGTTAATAAGTTGAAAAATTGATTTATGTTTTTTACTTTATTTCTTTTTTAATTACTTTGGCTTTATTTATCTTTTTACTTATTTCCAAGGACTTAAAAAATACCATGAAATACCACAAAGGAGCTATTCCTTAGACCTATTTCAATGACATATTCAAAGTGTTTCTTTCATTTTTTATTGTACTTATGTTTGTATATATTTATATTAATTTATGCTGTACCCAACTGTTTTTGAGACAGGACGTGAGTCCTATAAATCAAATAAATAAAAAAATATATATACTTAAAACACCTATACTTAAATACATCAGCAGTCAGTGTTTGCTAAAACGTCAGTATTGTATTCCGAGTGGTCCATTCGAAAGATCTGTTATTAAAACTGTCCGGTAGGACAGTTGTATAAGGGTTGATCATCAAAAACTGCAGGAAAAAGCGTAACGTTGAAAAACACCCAACTTTGACAATTTTTTTCTCTTTTTCTATAAAAGATAAAATTCCCAAATTTTCTTTAAATTATAGGGCAAATCCTCCTTTATAACTGTAATTTTTTTGCAACAACCTAGATCTGATAGATTTTGAGAAAAAAGTTGCCGAAAATGTGCAAAAACGGCATTTTCAAAAATTGTTGTTGTTCTTCTTGTTGTTGTTGTTGTTGTTGTTGTTGTTGTTACCTTTTTTGTAAACTGCGTAGCGCCTAAACGCGTGAACCGATTTTCATGAATGAGGTGTCATTCGATTCGGAATTTTATGTAGATGTGCCTTTTGGAGGTCTCGACTCTGTACATCGAATGGGAGAGGAGCTAGCCCCCTTTATGTAAGGCCCCCTCCAAAATTATTATTACTAATTACTCTGTAAATCTTGGCCCGATTTTGATAAAATTTGGTAGGATGATAGGGTTAGGGCTCCCCTACATAACATTAAAGCGACGATCTAATCTTACACTTGTTAAGGGGAAGTATAGCAATCGTTTCAAATTATCGACACGTGAACTGATTTTCATGAAAAAAGTGTCATTCGAATCGAAATTTTGTACAGATTTGCATTTTAAAAGTCTCGACGCTACGCCTCATAAGGAGGGGAGTTTGCCCCACCCAAGTAAAGCCCTTTCTAAAACTATTATTACCAATATTTCCATAACGCTTAGTCCGATTTTGATAAAATTTAGCACGAAGAAGTGATTAAAGGTCCTCTACGTGGCAGTGAAGTGCCATCATGCTCTTACACCTACTAAGAGGAAGTCTTGCAACTGTTAAAATTATCAATGGGTGAACCGATTTACATCAATGAATTGTCGTTCGATTCAAAATCTTTGCCTCTTTGCCTTTTTGGGAGAAGTACTGTATTCGCAGTTTGTTTTTCTTACTCCTCTTAAAAGGAAGTACTGAAATCGCAGTTTAATTTTGCTAGTTACGTACAAATACCTTCCTATTTTATTCAAAACGCTTTCTCAAAAAAATTGTTATTGAGGATGGCAACTATAATCATTCTTTATAAAGATCTCTCCAGTGGTAGTTACAGTTCCGACTTAACACCTTTTCAGGTTATAATGATAGAATTGCTTATTCCAAATTTTAAACAAATCTGTAAAGCAGATATGTAACTTTGCAAAATAGACAAAAATGAAAATCTATCCAAAAGGTACAAAAATCTCCTTAACAAAAACTTACAGTTTTAAAAGTTAAGTATAAGGGTTGATTAAACGCCAAAAGGTACACAAATCAGCTAGTACCCAACATTTCATTCATGCTTAGTTCATATAATTTAAGTAATTTTGCTGCATTAACTTTTCCTTCACATTTTTTAGAATTTATTAGATGTCACAGACCCTTATGCTGGCCAGTTCATTCATAATATTATTTTGTTATAATTATGATAAAATGTATATTATATCCGTTTTTAAATAGGTACTTTATTTTAACTCTATTCCGAATTATTCTTCGGATTTAGCTTTAATTTGCCCTTTATTCTGAGATGTCACATATATATATATGCAAAAGTAGAAAAAGACAAAGTTAGAGTCGGCTACTGTTTAAATTTGAATCACGGATTTGAAAGAATATTTCAGTGTTGAATTCGTTTTACCGAAATATTCGTGAGCACAAATAACACACAGTTAATAACAAGTAGATTATTCAACAATAATGATTCATTTCTCAATTGTAATTTAATTTAGACCCCCTAATTTTACTTATAGTAAAATACTGGAATAATTAGCTGTCCTAAAAAATATGTATATTTTATTTATTTTATATTACATATATACAACATTGTGGGAAGAACACCTAGATTGAGAATGTAATTGAAGAAAACCATATTATTTGCGATAAAGCCAGATAATTATTACCTTTAATTATAAACGTTTGGCTACTACATAAAATAACAATTACTTTAATCGAAGAATGAACTTAAAAAGACGATCTAAAAAAATAAATAAAATAAAATAAATAAATAAAATAAATAAATAAAATAAACAAAATCATTGATGTATGTTGATGTAAGCATTTTTTCAAAAAGTTTTTGAATTTTTTAACCTGTAATTAATAGATTGATTATTATAGATTAATAGATATTAAAGTCAATCTACAGTGCTACTTGAACAAATATTTTGTAGATAAATATGGCCAGCATAAGGGTCTGTGACATCTAATAAATTCTAAAAAATGTGAAGGAAAAGTTAATGCAGCAAAATTACTTAAATTATATGAACTAAGCATGAATGAAATGTTGGGTACTAGCTGATTTGTGTACCTTTTGGCGTTTAATCAACCCTTATACTTAACTTTTAAAACTGTAAGTTTTTGTTAAGGAGATATCTATTGTGTAATTGCATGTGTACTGTTTATAATACATTAATACCATTACTACAACCATCAAATGGTTTTAGTATAACTACTCAACATCCTTTATACAAATGTCTTGGCAGGCAGACAAAGTGTACATTGTCTTAATAGTGTTTAAGTTTAGAAATGTGTAAGTGATCTTTTATTTTTGTTTTAATAAGACACATTCTACTCTACTTCTTTATGCAAATGATCTTATAATGGAAAATTGTCAGTCAAAACATTTTATACTGTGGACATTTTCATTCTCTTTTACGTTTTGAAAAAAATCTTCGATGTTTTCTTGTAAACAATATTATATTTTCCCCTATTATTACTAATGGATACTCTTATTGTTATTTTTATTAAATCAATGACTTTTTTTTATACAGTTTTTTTTTTGTAATTTCTGTCATGGAACATTAACTGTCATTGGTTTCATTTATTTGCATTTAAATTCTGAACATTTTAGGATTCTACGTTTGAATAGGAGCTACTTTTTTGAATAGTACGAAATACACATTAACACAGGAGGCATTAATTTAAAGGTGATTTGGTAGGGCCTACCCAAATTTGGGATCTACTGATCTACAGTATTCTTTGCAAAAAAAAAAAAAAAAATCAAAATGTATATGATAACGTGCCGGGCAACACTTCACTCATGTGTTTTATCTACGGTGGGCATCGTAATTCAGTAAGAAAATTCTTATAATTTAGATTTTCGCCTCCCAAGTCCGGGTTTTCTTAATTTGCTATCAGAATTTCCTTCTTTAAATGCTTCAATGCTTAATTATCTTGAACATGATAATAATGTGCCTTCATTTATAAGAAATACAAATAATAAATTACTATTTTTAGCTCCAAAACTTACAAGTTCAATTAACCAAACGCGGTCCTTCAGAAGACATGGGCAGAAGTACTGCTAAAAAATTTTTTATTCCAAGTATACATTGTTTACTTAAGTAGTTAAAATATTAGATCTGAGCTATATGGATATAGAAAACAATTTACAAGATTTAAAGAAAAAATTCTGCTAAAACTGGCCTAACCGAACAGTGCAAACTAACTATAAGTGATATTACTGCAAAATTTATATGAACTACAGTAACAATCTGGATTAACCGGGCTGATCTCCGGCTATACCCACCCCGTAAAACTGAAATCCCTGTTAAACCGAATCACAGTATTAAATAATAATCTATTCCTGTTTCGTCCCAGAGATCAACTCCTATCTTAGACGGCAATCCTTTTTTTTATTTTTTTTCGATTTTATTTCTTTTTTTTTTAAATTTTTCACTTTTGGCCGTTCAACTTTTTGAAAAATACTTTTCAAGTGTTGTTTGCTTTTTTCTATCAAACGACCACTCTCTGATGAGTGTACGCAATTTAAAAAGCACAACTTTCTCACTGGTTGGAATGTCCTTATCGTGAACAAAATTCAGCAACTGAATTCGATGCTGCATCCAGCGATATTTCTGGGTGATCACTCTCTTCTTCGTCGATTTCATTTCCTTCTCAAGAAATTCAGTACTAATTGCACCATATTTTGGGTTTTTACATACATAATCCGTCTGGTTGTAGCCAGTGTGTACACAGCTGCTGTAAGCTATGCAGAACCTTTAATTCGATTGTGTTTCACTTAATGAAATCTCTTTGTAAGTTGCAACTCTTTTCTCTCGTCCAAGTGTTTTCACCATTTTAACAGATTCAACCTTTTCCTCATTCAACTGCTTAATGAGAACTTCATGATGGAAAAGAAATTACGCTTTTTGTTTATTTAAGTTCTATTTTATATATAATGTACCCTTCAAGAAAATCAGTTGCTGCCACGCCTACAATTATGTGAACATCGGAAGACAAAAATTTTTCCTGTCGCCACCGAAAATTAACTTTTGTTTCGGCGACGATCCAGGTGTTCTTATGATGACTCAACATGATCCCGGTTAATCCGAATCTCGGTTAACCGAGGGCCGGTTAATTGAGGTTGTACTGTATATGAATTGAATATAAAATCTCTTAATCTTTTTATGCAATTTATACAATCTAATGTGTAAATTAATTAAATATAATCTGTTTAGAAATGTTCGCCTAATCATTTTAGGGATGTAGTGCAGGGAAGATGTTCCCCTAGTTCATGTTATTAACACCCAAGCACAATGGCTACTCTAGTTATAAAGTAAATACTTGATTATAAAAAGGCATTCCTTTTCTGTTTTATCCTGGTGAAAATGAATAGAGTTTAGCCGTGTATATATTGAGTGATGCTTTAAGTGAGTGCAAACACTCGTCTGGTTGTAGCCAGTGTGTACACAGCTGCTGTAAGCTATGCAGAACCTTTAATTCGATTGTGTTTCACTTAATGAAATCTCTTTGTAAGTTGCAACTCTTTTCTCTCGTCCAAGTGTTTTCACCATTTTAACAGATTCAACCTTTTCCTCATTCAACTGCTTAATGAGAACTTCATGATGGAAAAGAAATTACGCTTTTTGTTTATTTAAGTTCTATTTTATATATAAACTCTCTTTATCTATCTCTCCAACTATTTATCTAGTTATCACATTCTTCATCTCTCTTTATGTGCAGAAGGAACACAATAGTTGGGGATAAATCTGCCTCATTGGGCGGATTCAGCTTTGAGTAAATTCGTACTTCTGTTGAAGTGAAAAAGAAGAACAGAGAACAAAACAATTGTATATTTCACTAAGAAGTTGTGAGTACTTCTACTCATGTTGCTGGAAAATCCCTTAAGGACTTCACTCTCAAGTACAATGATAACTTAATCTAACAAAGACATTATCCAAGGTGCTGACTTACAAACATAATTAGGCATCATGACAAACTGATTTTAACCAGGAAATTGTTTGGAAGCTACAAGACTTCGAAATGTGCCACCTAGGAGTTATATTACTAGACAGAAGGCCATTCTGTAGGCTGAACATCCATTAAATCACAAACTGCAAGAAGCATAAATCCGACTGGAACAGCTATATCCACTTATTGTCAGAAATATATTTTTCATTCACTCTTGCGTCAAAGAACTTCTAAGTACTTTTCTAACTTGAGGCTGTCCAGTATGAATTATATTACAATTTACTAATGAAACAACTGCAGATTGTCCCTAAAAAAAGTACTGCAAATTGCAGTGAACGCTGTTTGATTATCTTGAAACGCGGGAAGAACTTGAAATTCCACCATTCGGACACACATGACCAGCTAACGGACTACCCCACTGTCAACATTGGCGAGCTATGCAACCATCGTTAAGGATACATAAATAATAAGTTATTTTGTAAACAATTTATTTTAAATTGTGAATCACTTTTACTGTGCTGTATCTAGGGGTGCCCACTATGCACAAAAATGTTCGAGAATGGCTCATATGGTACTCGAAACTTGTTATAGTGATGGTAGAGTCAGTAATCATTTACTTCCAACTTCCTATGACAGTTTGTCGGTTTCTCTGCTCATTAAGAAGGCGTCTCCAATTTCACGAAGGAGCGAATTAAGGAAAAGTGGAAATACCGGAACAACCTCCCATATCCTGATTCCGCAACAAAGAAAAAACTTTATTTAGTTACCACAGAAGAAATATAAATACTTTAATTTGTAGTGATATTAATTTCGAGATTTGAATTCTAATGTCTAACTAGTAACGGGGCTTCTAGACACTAGTTTACTTTTCTATTTTAAAGTATAATTGCTTTTGTTAATATAGTTGTTTTAATTTTCCCATTTGTACATACAATATTATACTAAGTTTCTTAAGTGAATACATTTCTTTGTAATCAATAGGGGTAATTACCAATAATTAAAACTTAGATAAAATTACTGATTCTAAATTTGACCAAAAATAGCAGCACAGTCTGTACAGGCTTTTAAATTATTTTATTTTAACTTAATGTTTCTTTTGTCGACGCGCCAGTTTTTCTCTATTCTTTTTGCTTTCTTTCAACTGATATTATTTAACCCAGCCCGTCAGTAAGGTATCTAGACAGGAAACAAAACCTAAAATTTAGTTTACAGTCTCTGCAGAAGACTGAAACCGAGATCAAATCAAGACCTCTAAACAAATATACACCAATTAAATGTTGCATCACGTGTATGAGACTTTTAGTGAGCTGGTCCATATTTAATTTAATTTGTCGATAAATAACTAAGAGCTGAGAGTGTTATGCCAGATTTTGCCATAAGACTATCGTTTAGTTAGACCGATATGAGTGTAACATTTACCTTCCTTTGCAAAGTTTCCTCTTTGCTCAGATTCAACTTCCGTTTTAATTAATTGTTAAACATGTACTTTGGCTATACTTTGGTCCAACAAGATTCCTGATTGCTCTACATTTGCTCTCTTTGCAAGAGATGGGAGTGATAAAGAGTGATAAAATTCTAATTTTAAGTGGAATCTTCAAAAACCCAAGTTTAGCACGTTTAGCTTGAAATTGAATTTTACTTAGAAATTCAGAATTTGTGAAGGTAGTGAAGTTCACGATAAGAAAATCCGATTAACAACACAATGTACAGGAGGAAAACTACCCGCTGGCTCTGCATAACTGATTAGTTCTAACATCTCGGGTCCACTGGTGGTTTTGCCAGAGTGTTGTCTGGAACAGTCGTTGAGACAAGAGGCAGTACGAAAGGATTAAGGCCATTATGAGAGTGCATTATGGTATTTCTGGTATTTTTCCTTGGCTAGAGCTTTACATCAGGAATGTTGAGAGCGGTATGCGGATTGTTAGGTTGTACGGGGTAAATCAAAGATTCCCCGCAGTACCTTAGATTGGTATGTCTGTGTAGTCCGTAGTTTGTTTAGTTAAAACCCAGAATACTATCTCCTTAGACCCTATAGGTTTGATTAAAGAGCTGCACATTGCTGTTAGTTTTGTCGGTAATTTAGATCGTCTTTCAATTATTATTGTGTAGATATTTTTCTATGAACCGGCTAAGATAGCGCACCAGGTCTGTGAAAAAAAGAAGATTGTTATTGAAGAAGACAGGTCGACAGAAGTCTCGTAGGAAGGCTTGATTTGATGCCCCATTTTGCTGACAAACTAGAATAAACGATCTTATCGACCAAACTGTGCAACAAAGACTGAACTATCTAGAAATTCTTTAACCATGCTCTGGAAGGAACCTTACTGTAGTATCTGTTTCTAATTTATCTAATTACCTATTAAGCCTTGTTAGTTCCTGAACCTGTTAGTACCTACTGAAATCAAAAGGCTGCAAGAGGCCCACCGCTTACCGCTCCTCGTCCGTCAGCTGTTATTTCTTGTTTACCTTAAATTTGTCAAGTTGCCAGATCGTCCCACCACAAACAAGTTAAACGATCCTGGGAAGAAACGTGCTGAGAGATTCTGCACAGCATCCCATTGTCTAGAAATAGTTTATGTGATACGATCAACAAGAAGAACGCTGGTACCGCTCGAGTGATTTTTAGGTAGATTTTATTTTGTTTTTTGATAGAGTGGTTACTAAAATAGTTTTTTTTATAATTTCCACATTTTCTTAATTTCAGAGGCAACATAATGAAACATGCGATTATTCTTAACAGGTAGACAATTAAAAATTTTTACTTTCCTTTAGTTTTAGTGAAATTTCCAAAATGAGCTTTCTAAGGAATTAGAAGTTTTGTAGCGCATGTTTACAGTTACGTAAAGGTTCATTAAAAATTGGCGTCAAAATATTTTCAAATTTATATTTCATTCGAGACACGATCGTCGATTTTAATTGCAGAAAGAGTACTTTTTTGAACCGCTTCCGTGTGAGTAAATTTCACTACAATTACGTGGTTGGAACCGTATATTATCAGAAATCCCCGTTTTCAGCGTAAACGTTTCTTAGCTCCTCCGCAAGAACTCTCAACAAATAAATTTTGGGAGAGGATTGATGTATTGTTAATATGATTTCATACTGCACGCTTTGGTACTAATAATTTGCCTCAATTCTTTCCCACTTGTTTGAAAAATTCGAACAATTTTGTAGCGATTTTAAGTAGGCACCTACCTATTGTATTTTACTACTACTGTGTTTTATTGCTACTGTATTTTTTAATTCTATTATTTTATTAAGTAATAATTGTTCAAAACTAAAATGGTTACTTTTCTTTTTGTTCCTTCTCCAAAAATTGACATTTGAGTAAATTAGTAGTGAAAAGTCGGTTACGCAAAATCCCAGTTTTCTGCATTTACACCCTTCTGTTCGAAGTAGGGTTTTATTAAAAACAAAAAAAATCCATATGGTCTTGATGCTCAATAAATGCACGTTTTCTATAATTGGGGGACACCTTCACTCATTCATCATTGAAAAAATGCAGTTGAAAATTTTAACCAAAATCATTGAGAATGAATTTTTTAAACATTAAAGTAAACATTTCATTGTTTATAAGAAACGTTTTGAGGCTCTATACCAAGCAGGAAATTTAATGCTCTTTCGTTTGGAATCAGCAGATTTTTTTGTAGGATAAAGGATAAACAAGTTAGGGCCGTTTTTATGGTGGAAAACGCGAATATCGACAGTAAAAAAGTTAAAAATGCAAATATCTTGGACACTATTGAGAATCGAGCCATACTGAATAGAATATTTTTTGTTACATTTGACGAAGTTTTGAGCTCTCCTCCGTGAGCATCCTGTATAATAATTATTTACGCGATCAAGAAAGCAGTTTACAAGCTATTTGTGTACTGTTGGAGATTAATTTGTGTTTTGTCGGTCTGTCTAGGGCAGAAGATCTGTTGACGAAGTCCTAGACAGGGTTCTGGATTAGTAGTCTGGCATGTGGTATGTCACCGTTCTCAGTAAGTTAGTTTTGTCAGGAAGCGTGGTTAACGATCTGTTATTTCCTTCTATGCATACGAAATGCATTATGCATGTAAAGCCAGCCTTGCGTCCGTCTTTTTTCATGCGGGGTTTAACGTCCAACTACCAGGGACGGAAGCTCATACTTCACTGTAAACAATTCAATTGCTCAGCTTCTTCTTCCATCTGTGCCAGTCTTTGAGGTCTATTTCACAAAAGATGGGCTTCAAAGGTGGGTCTTAGGTTTACATTAACTAAGTAAAAATGAAGTACGTACTTGGTCCTTCCTTCCAAAGTGATAGATTTCAGTTTCACCAATTTTCTTTTTTGCAATCTCCTTTCTCATTGCTTTCCTTTTACATTAAATTCACTATCCTTTGAAGCAAAGAGAAGAAAATGGATCATATTTGTTGAACGAAATAACATCTACAGCAATGAAAGGGAAGTAATTTCTAAAAGTCGAGTACTATCATTAAGTATTCAATGCGTAATCTTGAGTGAGTTCG
Organism: Rhodnius prolixus; assembly: GCF_049639745.1. Lineage (NCBI taxonomy): Eukaryota > Metazoa > Arthropoda > Insecta > Hemiptera > Reduviidae > Rhodnius > Rhodnius prolixus. The sequence goes on from NW_027411592.1 coordinate 25,111,624, forward strand.
GTCGAGTGCTCTGTTCGCATTACTTTACACAGAGAACAGTTCGCTCTTTTGTTCATTACGACTTGCTTCTTAGAAATAACCTCTAGTGTTGCCCAATCCACTTTTATAAATAATTTATTCATTTAAGTTAATTTACTTCTTGTTTGCCTAAATTGTTCAATTAAGTGTTACGTTCATTTAATGTGTAATGAGAATAATTTGATTTATTTCTAGGGACGTTATAATTGCTATCTAAAGGGTGCACCTATGACTTTGCTAGTAATCAATAATGCTCATTTTCCGAGATCGACTAACTGATTTATGTCTTGTTACGTTCGAGATTATCATTCTGATGATAACTGCCTTGTCGCTCATGAACAAAGAAGTTTTGTTTATTATACAAATGGATACAAAAGAAGACCCTGAAATTGAACTATTGGAAATAATTGAAAAAGAAAGAGGAAGCGATAATTTCACAAAGATTAAAAAGAGGAAGAATAAAAGGAAGATGATGTTGAAGCCAAACCAGGCAAAGAAATCAGCGATTACTTCGCGGGGATGACTTTGGCTTAAGGAAATTATTGTCTTTTGCTATACAGGGTGACCAAAGTTATATGCTCCACCCACTTTTTTTTTAAACGACGGGAAATTTCGAAAAAATAAAAAACACGTATTTAATCATTTTTAGTCTAGTTTATTTTCAGTGATTGACCCATTTTTTTAAACCCCTGTGTCTCGAGATACAGCATCCAACTTTTGCTTTTCAAATGGAACGTTATATTTTTTTTGTGCATATTTTTATAGAATTTTAGCCCCTAAAAAAACAAAAAAATAATTTTTGAAATCGGTTAGGTTTTTCAAAAGTTATGGTAATTTAAAATATGAAAAACAAATTTCAGTTTATTGTCAAAATTACGTTATTTTTTTTCAAAGAATCTGTTCAAACTGGGCACTATCAACGGATAGGCAAGCAAAAACTCTGGACTCCCACGCTCTGTTTGTAGCAGCATTTATGGTGGCGAAGTCAAGATCTAGGCAGGCTAGAGTTATTCAACGTTCAGGTTGTTTTTTCTACAAACGATTGGTGTGGAGTTTTAGGAAATTTCCCACCGTTAAAAAAAAAAGTGGGTGGAGCATATAACTCTGGCCAGCCTGTATATGCGTCCAGGGTGGTGAAGGGTATCTGGTAGCGATAGTCTCCAGGGTTACAGCTCTCAATTCCATTACTGATGTACGTTCGAGATTATCATTCTGATGATAACTGCCTTGTCGCTTATGAACGAAGAAGGTTTTTTTATGATACAAATGGATACAAAACAAGACCCTGAAATTGAACTATTGGAAATAAAGATGTAATTGAAAAAGAAAGAGGAAGCGATAATTTCACAAAAGATTAAAAAGAGGTAGAATAAAACGAGTTGAGGCCAAACCAGGAAAAGAAATCAGCGATTACTTCGCGAGGATGACTTTGGCTTAAGGAAATTGTCTTTTGCTATTTGCGGATTGCACTTTACCTCCAACAGAAGAGTGTAAGGTATGGCTTATTACAAAAGGTTACATTCATTTACAAATCCATTACCGTGTATGTCTCGAAATACCAAATTGCGCTATGGTAACCAGAGCATTTCTAGAGTTATTTTGAAAATGCCTAGAACTAATTTCTGCAATCCCAGAATGCTGCAGGTTCTTTTTCTGTTTTTTTAAGGGTTGTTTGACGTTCTTCTTATGATGAAAAAAATTTTTCCCAACTGGTTGAGCTCTTGCTTGAAACTGTTCATTCATTTGGTTCTACATGTTGAGCACGAACTGATAGAACTCTAAGGATCTCGAATAGGAAACTGTTAACTAGTTGCTGTAATTGTTATTTATTCCAGCGTAAATCATAACCAATTGCAAGTACTGTTGCTTATTTGTAAAACTACGTTTAACATTCAGAAGTATGATTAAGCTATTTACCGGGGCTACATTCGCTGTGCAGAAAGTTAGTAGGGCGGACAGAGTGGGAATGAGAATGGAAATGAATAACATGGACTGACGCACGTATTTCAAATGGCCGATACATTCCACGAGAATCGGAGATTCCAGTCTACAAGAGCAGAACAGTGTGGAATTCTGATCGAAAACTTTTTTTATTATTTTTGATCACGAAAGCAGATTGAGAGGCGTAATCAGACGAGCTCACCGCTCCCTTCAATAAAACATAACTCTGGCCGTTCATCATCATAGTTTTACTTTGAAGCAAACAAAAAGTTGATTTAATTGATTTGTTTCTCTGCTTCATCCTTTAATACTGTTTCATTTCCTTTCTTCCAAAGCTTCAAATTACCACCACCTTCTCACTCGACTCTGATTTTGTTCCTCTTACATAATCGCGAGTTTTAAAGTGAATGACTATTTTCCTTAACAAATCTACCTGTTTACTTCAAGTAAAGACTAAGACTTAGGGCACACAGAAAACGGTCTGTCACGGCGGGCTGCGATCTAGCGGCCGTCGCGGCGGTCTGCAACATGGAGACGTCACACAGGACGCGATTCTTTTGTTAAAGCAGTCCAGTTTGGACGCTTTCTTCTTGAGAATTAGTAGTGCATTTTCTTGTTCTTTGTTTTAATTTTTATATATTGAGTGTGAGCTTGGACGAAGAACACCTCCTTCCGCTTTTAGCTTCGCAAAGCAAAAAGAAGAAAAGACGAAGTTGGGTGCAAGAAATCAATAAGAAGAGAGAACAATTAGGAGAATACCACCGCCTATGTATCGAACTGGAGTCACATGAAGATAGGTTCCTCCACTATTTTCGTATGTCGCGAAAATGAAATAAAAAATGAGTAATAAAGTTTCTTAACATTGGAATCTTTATTTCGTATTACTAGGTGGCAAGGCGGTAACGTTGAAATCTGTAATTTAGTACTACCAGATCGCTTGTCGACGTGACAAAGACTAGACGCGGTAGACCTCGTTCTGTTTAACTGAGAAGATGCAACAATTGCAACGATTTCCGACCGAGGCGGTCAGGCGGTCTAACTGTATTACACAAAGATTTCATCGAGACCGCCTTGCCACCTTTGATCAAAAATGAGTAAAGAACTTGAACTTTTTATAGAAAATGTTTGATTGACAATTCACACAGATATTATAAAAATGTTTAAAAAACCTATCTTCATGTGACTCCAGTTCGATACATAAACGGTGCTATTCCCCTAATTGTTCTCTTTCTTCTGCACCCAACTTTGTCTTTTCTTCTTTTTGCTGTGCAACGCTAATAGCAGAAGGAGTTGTTCTTCGTCCAAGCTCATACTCAATGTATAAAAAAACGCACTACTACTTCTCAAGAAGAAAGCTACAAAAATGGACCGCCCTAACAAAAGAATCGTGTCCAGTGTGATGTCCCCAAATAGCAGACCACCGAGACGACCGCTGGATCGCTGCCCGCCGCTAAAGTCCGCTTTCTGTGTGCCCAAGGCTTAATGCTACAAGGAATAAAATGTATTAAAGATAACTAACTAATAACAGTAAATCTCAAATAAATCTTATTATACCTCCCAACTGTTTACTTAATAGTGCGTATTTACCGCAGGAGACTGAAAATTTCATTGTAATTATTACACTTATATCACTAATGTAATGCAGAATCAAAAAAGTTAACGAAATTTTTCCTAAAGTACAGGAAAGTAAAATCGGGATCATTGAATGAAAGTGAAAGAGCACCATTTTATGTACTAGATAAGTGTACTTTTATTGGTGAGGGAGTGGCTTATGGTGTCAATGTGTGTGTCAAAATCTGTGTGCCCAATGCCTAAGTATTGTCCTAATGCAGATTTTCGAATTTGTGTTTTTCGAAACTATGTGTTTTAAGGTGGCCCGCAAAGCTAAGATGTATTGTGGTACTGGGTTCGATTCCTGTTCTAGGCCTTGGATTTTATTTATTGGTTATTATGAGAAATTAATATGTTTGCTAATCGCCTACGTCCTCAGTTATGATATTTGAAAGAGAGAAGAGCTTTTTAAAAAAATTTATTTAACAGCAAAATTAGATGTTAACAGCTCGGAGGGTTTGACATGAATACAATTGCAGGAGAGCGTGTAAAAATATTAAGAGAACATCAGAACATGAGCATAAGCGGCATAAGAGCATAAGAGAGTAATGTGGGAAAAATAAGTGTATTTATTAATGTAATTCTGCGGAGTCAGCTTGAGGTGTCAGGCTCGTGTGAACATTGCTGTAACTCTCGACACCTAATTTGGCCCGCCAGAAAAAAAAAAAAAATAAAAAAAAAAATAGATATTTTAAGGCCTCATGGGCGATAGCTTAGCGTGCCTGTTTTACCTGGGTAGGCTTCATAATTTTATGACAACAAAACTACTCTTAACTCACTCCTCCACATAGAAGACCCTTTTATCGTGGTATCGTAAACTACAGGACGTAACTACATGGCTTTCAACCTACTTAAGCTCTATTGGGTAACCTGACTTCATTCATGGAGAGGATTCTAATCCAGACGGGCCGCAGTTATATTTATTGCCAGTTAGCCAGAACACATTTTTATATTGCTCTAAGTTATTTAATAGCATTTACTCCAGAGCAGTTTTTATAGATCTTTTTGACATGTACTTATCGTCTTAAGTTTGCCGTTACCTAATGTTCAATTATTACTTTATTCTCTATTTTCATATCCCAATAGGTGATTGATTCGTTCAAATAATTAAGCTCTATTCTACCGAATCTTAAAATAAAGTAGATCTTTTATGTTTTTGCTTTGATTATATATCTGTGAGCAAGTGTACTGCAAGACAGGAAAAAGTTGAAGCTTAATTCTATTTTTTAAATTTTAAGGTGATTTTTTTATGGCGCCTGGAGAATTTCTTCAGGGCACAGTGTTCTCTCGTTACAGACAACACTGTCCATCACCGGTCAGTGAGCTGCAAGAAGCTCCAAAGAAGAGAAAATCTAAGGGCTAGTAGGCTGGATTCGAATCCGGGATCTCCGTGTTGGATTCCAGTACATGCTATCCAATGAATCGATTCCATCCCTAACGATTTAAACCAGCATTCGGGTTTAAACTCATACTGAATACTGTTCCTTAATATACTGGCCTTTAATGTGGCTATTATCACCAGAACAAAACAAAAAAAAAAATTAGTGGAACAATATTCCAAACAAAAGTAGACTTTTAGTTGGTAAAAACCATTACAACCATTAACGGGAATGTCGCGAAAACTGAGTTATTGCTTTGATATTTTCAGGTTTTTGCTGAAACTCCATTAACAGAAGCAACGATAGTAACAAGAATCGAATAATTGTTCTGAGATTAAATAATCCTATGATTTATATTCCATCAGTGAACTCCTGACCTGAAAAATCTTTAAACTGACTATATTAAATAATTTACTAACATAATGTAAAAATCATAAGACTATTAATGGGATAGTATAAAATATTTTATTGTTTAAAATAATATTTATGAATTCGCTAATGCGCTATACGCCATGTACGCCTTGGCTAAAGTATGTGACAGTAAAAGTAAGTGCATGGCTTAAACAGGTTATTTAGCCTTTTTGATTCAAATAAAATCTCTTTACAGGACATGTACAACATGCTGGATTAAACCAACCAGTGTAGTTGAAACAACTCTATTGATTAGTCTTTGCGTAAGGGCATTATTTAGCTGCTTGTCGTTTCGAAATTTAGACCTTTTTTTTGTTTGTAAAGAACAGACCATTTTAATTAGATCGAGGTTCTTTTTTCTTTTTGTTTTCTCTTTTATTTATTTTTAATTTTACATTACAACTAGCGAAAGGAACCTAAACATGAAAAAACATACTACTTGTGCTTTTAGCGAATTAGTGTCTTGCTTTGGTCTCGAGAACAAGTACTCTTCAAACGACTTCTTGGGTTTTCAGGAAGAGGATTTACATAAATGGTAAAACCTGAAGGGAATTTATTCATATAACTGTGATTAGTATCTAAGAGGACGCGAAAGGAACATATTCCCCGAATAGCATAACGGGGAACATCGGCAAAGAAATTTCAATTAGAATTGGGATGCGACGTGAATTGGATAGATGGATAAATAATTTTATTGAAATAAAGAAATGTTTAATTATTCTTAACACAAGTAAATTCCTGAAAATGGCAAAAGCCGTCGATCAAGAAAACAGGTTTATTAACTTAAATTGTACACTTTCATCATACAACGTAAAATACTAGATATAAACATAATATCAGGACAAAATGTTTAGGAAACTATTACATCAAAACTTTAAGTGAAAAAGATAGCGGAAGTCTAGATTTAATGGACGAGAAATTCTCAGGATACGCCAATGCTTGTTTGCTGCACCAATCAGAATCATTCAGCAAACCTGTCATACCTGCATCTGATATTGAAGTGCATTTCTGAATTGAAGTAATTCTTCCGCATGTAGCCAAAAATAGGACAACGACCAAGGAAGTGAAACATATCCCCTTCCTAGATAAACACAGATGTATTCTCCCTTGAACACAAGGCTTAAAGTTCAAATATAGACGTTCACCTCCTAATTTCATGAATACAGCTCTACTATTTATGTCTGAAATAGCATTGTAGTTATCTTGACATGATAACTGTCATCGCTTCTCCGCCTTTTGGCTAAGATCAAAGGGTGCAGCATCTGTTCTTATCAGCTTAATTGTGCGTAGAAAGCGGCTAAACATTGACTGTTGCCTTCTGATTTAGTAGTTGTAATGACAATTTTGCGTACTTACGCTGGAAGTCATCGCTGGATGTTTTCTACTTTCAGAACGATAAAGTAGACAGTTCTCTCACCAACGCTCAAGGATAAAATTGTCTTTGATTTTTTGTTGCATTCATCTTTGCTGTATCCCTGATCGGTTTTGGACTTTTAGCCAGTGTAGTGCGTGGCGGAAACATAAGTGAAGTCCAAATCTCCCCACCAAACTGATTGATCTGATGTTGGGTGTAAGTTCGAAACCAGTCAAGGATGCAATGAACGCGTTGTACGATCGGTACAATCAAAGATATATCCATCTGGACCTATATTTTCAACGATAATAATTGTGTTTATACAGTAATTCCTATTTTTCCATGTTGGCTTAACATACTGCTACGATCAGGTGTCGCAAACATAATTTACTCTAAATTCTTTTTATTATTAACAATTAAATAAAATCCAAAGACCAGGAATCGAACCCAGTGCCTCAATACAAGTTAGCTTTGCGGGACTCGCTTCTAACCTCTCGGCTATCGTGCCCGCCGCATACTCTCCACAATGAAAAAGATAATTTTTTTTTTTTTATGATTTTCTTTTTAATATATGCGACTTTCACAATATGGAATTCAGCATTCTTGTAGTTTTCCATCCACTTTCTATCCGACACAAGCGAGTCTATATCATTGTGTGAAAGTCCATTCTTATGGAAATAGATCATAAAAATTAAATGCTATAATTATTTAATTATCCATGGAAATTTTAAAGATTGTGGAAGCTGTGCAACATCCTTGTTTGAGCCCATTTGTGGGATAAAAGTCATAAAATATTCTCTACCCACCTTTGCGGTCATAATTTCAATTCCCTATAACAGCTTTAGGATCTTAATTGTGGGATTTCAAATCTCTTTCTTCTTAACGGCCATCCAGAGGCATTTTCTTGGTACTGTGTCGTATGCTTTGGCCAGATCTCTGAAGGCAGATTGGGTCTTTCTGCTCCGTACCCACCTTTTCTCGGACACTTGTGTGACCACTAAGATGTTATCCGGACATGAGCGTCCAGTTGTGAAAATGCTTTGTTCTATAGGCGTACTACATAAATTTTCTATTTTATTTCTGAGTATGTGGTCTAGTATTCGAGTTAGTCTATTCGAGTTAGTCTATTCGAGTTAGTCTATTCGAGTCAGTAATTTTTGCAATTTGTATGGTCTCTTTTCTTGGAAATGGGAAGTCCTCATGACAAACTATCGTCAACGTTTCTTATTTCTTACATTACAGTAACAAAATAGCAGTATTATCCGACACAAAAGCATCATTAATTGCGATTTCTGGCAATTGCATAATTGGTAAGTGCTGCTATGAGCTAGCACATATCGCCAAGACTTGCAGTGTGTTTGTTATCACAATCATGGGTTATATGGTAACAAGCAGGCGGAGCAATTGTCGCGGATTGGAGCTGCCCCACCCTTAAATCTTCTAAGTCTCTGACGTACGCCAAGAGTATTGCCGCCTCCGTTAGGAGGGCAAGTTTGCTTGAGGAAATGAGAAGAAGGCACTGCTTGTGTAAGCTTGGACTGTTCTTACCCCAAAGAAAGGTTTCCAATTGGCCCTGCCAGTAGCATGCTTTGGATCCATCATTGGTCATGTCTTTCTCCAGCATCATCATCATCTCCAAGGTGTAGTTGATTGGTCCATTAGCCCGTTGTGCGATGAGGAATATATGCAAGGAGAACATCCCACGTTACAGTATATTCACGTTAACCATAGCCATTCTTATATCACGCTGTGCACTTGTTAGGCCTCCCTTGCAATTGTCTCGCGTTCCTAGGGAGCGTATCCTACGTAAAATTTGGAAAATACTGGTTTATAAAACCATTATTTTATAATGGTGAAAGCAATAGAGTAGAGTAGAGCCGGTGAACTTGCTATCAAGAGTTATCTTAAAGAAACCTATATAACATGCACTTCTCGTGTTTGAGGCGTGAATTATCTGCCAAGTCTTGAGACAATCAGTGCTTGATTCAAGGGAAACGCCAATCCCGGTTGATATAAGAAAACCATTTGAAAATTTAATGATGCGTCAACCTTGCAAGTAAAGAAGGAATCACGAATTCGTTCACTTCTTCTTTCCGAGAACTAGATGGACAGTAAATTCCTCGAGAATGTTTTGCCAAACACCAAAATTCAGGGAACAACTTGAACATCTTATTGAACAACACACATTTTACAACAATTTGGCTGCTAACTATTGTAGAAAATTTTGCAAAAGAAAATTTACTAACCTCACAGAAGCAAACCAAGAGAGTACAAGAGTTTATTCGAAATAATATCTGTTTTTCTAGATTACAGGCGAGATTAAAGAAATATATGTCTGATTTTTTGCTTACAGATATTTTAAAACATAAGGCCTACATATTAAAGCAATAAACAGCCTCAGTATTGATCGTTCTAGATTGACTGAATTTTATAGAATTTAATTCTACCGGCTATAGAAATAGTAAATAGAAGGAACAATTTTCATTGGTGAATTTATTTTTATTAGCTGAAAAAATTGTTTAAATATTATTTCTGTTTTCTTTTTTTTTAAAGAGAAATAAAATGAAGAAAGGAACAAACAATGAGTTAATATTATAACGGACCAATGGTCAAAAAGAAAATTTGTAGAATAATTTTACAGTCGATCACTCGGAAAAATTCTGTTATTTCAACTTGTCTGCATTATTGGTACCGTTTTATCATCTCTCTCTAAAGTGAAGCGAACAATTTTATCCATTGAATCTCTACTTAGTTTAAATTTTTTTGCGTGTGTTTTGTTTTTTTATCAATTTCAGTTTTATGAAATGGTTTAATTTAAGAGCTTCAAATGGAATTCTAACCCTATAATGATTTGTCATTATTTAAATTATCATTTTAGGTAATCAATACATTTTTAATTCAAATTTAAACTTAGAGTCTAAAATTCTCAGAACAATAGTTAACGCTCCCTTCTACGTCTCCAATCATACTATACACTCTGATCTAAATATTCCTCTCGTCTCTGAAATAGCCCAATCTCGTTACACAAAACTCCATTCAAATCTACACAATCACTACAAACCTCTGATCCACAACATGTCTACCACAACACTTCCTTCTAATCCTCAACGCAGACTAAAGCGGCGGTGGCCACGCGACCATCTCAACACAACGTCGACCTCCTAGGATGGTTGCTGTGTAAGCTTGCAAATCTGGCGAACTAACGGCTTCCATCACTGGATGGTCGTCGTTCACTCCAATCACGCCCTTGGCGCACATGCATGTATATATATACCTACAGGGTGACCAGGGCTATATGCTCCACCCACTTTTTTTTTAATGTCGGGAAATTTCGAAAAAATAAAAAACAAGTATTTAATCATTTTTAGTCTAGTTTATTTTCAGTGATTGGCCCATTTTTTTAAACCCTTGTATCTCGAGATACAGCATCCAACTTTTGTTTTTCAAATGGAACGTTATATTTTTTTTTTGCATATTTTTATAGTTTTTGAGCTCCTAATAAAAACAAAAAAACAAGTTTTGAAATCGGTTAGGTTTTTCAAAAGTTATAGTAATTTAAAACATGAAAAACAAATTTCAGTTTATTGTCAAAATTACGTTATTTTTTTTAAAGAATCTGTTCAAACTGGGCACACTCAACGGATAGGCAAGCCAAAACTCTGGACTCCCACGCTTTGGTTGTAGCAGCACTTATGGTGGCAAAGTCAAGATCTAGGCAGGCTAGAGTTATTCGACGTTCAGGTTGTTTTTTTCTACAAACGTTAGGTGTAGAGTTTTAGGAAATCAACTAATCGGCCCATACTTCTACAGAGAGAACTTAACTGGTGAAAGGTATCTAACTTTTTTTTAAGAGACATTTTGCCAGTTCTGCTTGAAGATGTTCATCTACAACGTCGGCTAGATATGTATTTTCAACAAGATGGTTGCCCAGCACATAATGCGAGAGTGGTTCGAGGTTACCTGGACAGAAATTTCCATGAAAAGTGCTTAGGGACTCATTGTCCCATCCAATGGCCACCTCGATCTCCAGACTTGACCCCAATGGACTATTTTTTTGTGGGGATATCTAAAAAATAAAGTGTACAGTAACCTTAATCCCGTGGCTTTAGTCGATGATCTGAAACGTCGAGTAACTCTAGCCTGCCTAGATCTTGACTTCGCCACCATAAGTGCTGCTGCAAGTAAACTGAAATTTGTTTTTCATATTTTAAATTACCATAACTTTTGAAAAACCTAACCGATTTCAAAAAAAATTTTGTTGTTGTTTTTAGGAGCTTAAATAATTGAGTTGCTTACTAATAGTTAATGTTTATTACTTTATTTTTTATTTATTAGAAAGTCATTACATGAAAAATTAGATAATACTAGTTACTCAGCGCACTTACTTGTTCTTAATAACAGCTTTAAATTAAAAATTGTGAATTGTGACCTCCAGAAACACAAAGTATGGATATTTTAAAATAATGAAAATAATCTTGAGCTCTTTATTGCTGTATAGAACTTATTGTTCGAGCTTGAAACTTTTGCTATGTCTTGACGCCTTTTAGGAATGGTTCTTCCACTTCTAAACCTGGCTTGAGTATTAAATATTTTTTTACTATTAAAATTAAGCTTATTATTTAAACTTAAAATAAACAAGTAATGTAGAAAATCTGTGACTAAATAACCAGTATCCCCTCGAAATGTCTCAAAGTATTTATTAAATGTTACCAAAATGAATATTTTAAACTATAAAATTTAATGGTAATTGTTATTATTCTATTTTTGGTCCGGTTCATTATGGTTATGGTTTATCCTTGTCAGCGGTGGCATTTGCCCAACCTCTTCTTTAGAAGATTCGATTCTTTAACGTTGGAAGAAGTTGTAAAGCAGAAAATAGATGAGTTTCTGCAGTATATTAGATGTATTAACTTTTAACTGAATTGAGTAGAGAGCAGAGCATTAGTGCCTTCATCTGTGTAGAAGCCGCAGCAGATGGGTAGCTCCTACTACAAGTTGTTGATACTGTTAGCCAGCCAGCGAGGGGGGGAGGGACTGATGCATATATTTGATTTAGAAGTCGGCAAGGACACTGTGGTCCACACGTGGGTGTGGATGCTGTGAGAGATTGGAAAAGTTTGCGTGAAAGGAAACTTTTGTTAAATCTTGTTGCGGGCGCCGCCAAGCTCTTAAAGCCCCTCCTCCACCCTCCTACGCAAACATAGACTCACCCCTGAGCTCGCTATGTACACACCAGAACTTGTACATTAGCGCAGAGCTGACCATATGTCTAGCCGGTTCGTCTATTCTCAGCTAGCCGTCACATCTTCATTTTCAGCATTATCATCTAGTTAGCTCATTTATTAGTTGTTTTCGAACAGAATTCATACAGTCTGACATCATACATGTGTGTAACATTAAAATGTATTATATGTATATAAGATATTGATAATCATCGCACTTGGCTTACATTGCGAGATTACGGCTTCAAGACCTCATTTACCATTCATTTTTTTATAATATGTTCATCTCCACTATTTATTTATTTTTAAAGAATATATATAATATATGCGGTAGGGGAAGGTGGGGGAATATCACGCACTTAAGGGGAAACCGCTGTATTTCTTGTTGTATTGGCTTGATTACTTTATTGCAAGTGCCAATCAGAAAAGTAGCATGTATTTTAACGCTGGGTGGTATATCAACATTATTAATAATCCTGAACAGTAATAAAAAATGAATAACTAAAATAGTGCGTTTGCGCGGTATTTCCCCACATACAGGGTAATACCGCGCACCTGATACTTCAAAAAGTTCGTTTAATTTATCAGCTATAATTACAGTGGGGAAGCAATTTAACTAACCGATTTTAAAATTTTTACTGTTAATACAAACATAAATACTTAATAATAAACAATATGAATGTTAAACATTACACGTGTTTGAAAACAAGTTGAAACCAAGGTAATTATTGAAAAATATCAAAACTTAACTTGAAGTTAGTGTGCACATTATTTAAATCAGCATATAAATAAAAGAAAACTCAAAAAAAGTCATGAATACCGAGAAAAGTCTGACAAAAACTGAAGTGCTGACAATTTTCGCGATTAATGCGCGATATTGCCCCGGATAGCGCTATTCCTAAAAGGAAGCCATATTAAATACAAAATTTGTTTAAAATAGAAATACTTGACTGGAACTTAGAGCTAGGCTATCTACTAATAAAACTAGCCAGCTAATGAAAACGAAAAATATTTATGACAGACCTCACCGTGAAAAGAAGACGTGCAAAAATTTATAATAAAACTTGACGAAACGGTTTCATACGCTGTGTGTTGATATGTTGACGGGAGTTGAGTTGTTCTACCTCATTTTTTGACTCCTAGGTAGAAGCACTATGTTTACTATCTTCACACAAACAGTTTTCTCAAATCTCATCTGCGCGATATTACCCGATGCGCTATATTCCCCCACCTTCCCTAATCCTTGAAATTGTTGCTGTAAACGGGAATCCAGGTAAGTAACAAAGAGAACAAAACGAGGGATTACAAATTTAACGATACGCTTTGGGTAAGATTAAAATTAAAACTGTCCGGTAGGACAGTTGTATAAGGGTTGATCGTCAAAAACTGCACGAAAAAGCGTAACGTTGAAAAACACCCAAATTTGACAATTTTTTTCTCTTTTTCTATAAAAGATAAAATTCCCAAATTTTCTTTAAAATATAGGGCAAACCCTCCTTTATAACTGTAATTTTTTTGCAACAACCCAGATCTAATAGGTTTCGAGAAAAAAGTTGCCAAAAATGAGCAAAAACCGCTTTTTCGAAAAATGTTCTTGTTCTTGTTCTTGTTGTTCTTGTTGTTCTTGTTGTTCTTGTTGTTCTTGTTGTTACCTTTTTTGTAAACAACGTAGCGCCTAAACGCGTGAACCGATTTTCATGAATGAGGTGTCATTCGATTCGGAATTTTATGTAGATGTGCCTTTTGGGGGTCTCGTCGCTGTACATTAAACAAGAGAGGAGTTAGCCCCCTTAATGTAAGGCCCCCACCCAAATTATTATTTCTAATTTCTCTGTAAATCTTGCCTGATTTTGATAAAATTTGGTAGGATGATAGGGTTAGGGCTCCCCTACGTAACATTAAAGCGGCGATCAGCTCTTACACTTGTTAAGGGGAAGTATAGCAATCGTTTTAAATTATCGACACGTGAACCGATTTTCATGAATGAAGTGTCATTCGAATCGAAATTTTGTACAGATTTGCACTTTAAAAGTCTCGACGCCGTGCCTCATAAGGAGGGGAGTTTGCCCCACCCAAATAAGGCCCTTTCTAAAACTATTATTACCAATATTTCTATAACGCTAAATCCGATTTTGATAAAATTCAGCTCGAATAAGTGGTTAAAGCTCCTCTACGTTGCTGATGCTCTTGCACCTACTAAGAGGAAGTACTGCAATCGTTTAAATTATCAATGAGTGAACCTATTTAAATCAATGAATTGTCGTTCGATTAAAAAATCTTTGCCTCTTTGCCTTTTAGGGAGAAGTACTGCAATCGTAGTTTATTTTTCTTACTCCTCTTAAAAGGAAGTACTAAAATCGCAGTTTAATTTTGCTATTTACGTACAAATACCTTCCTATGTTATTCAAAACGCTTTTTCAAAAAAGTTGTTGTTGAGGATGGTTTGGGGGAACGCAACTATAATCATTCTTTAAAAAGATCTCTCCAGTTGTAGTTACGGTTCCGACTTAACACCTTATCAGATTATAATGATAGAATTGCTTATTCCAAATTTTAAAAAAATCTGTAAAGAAGATATGTAACTTTGTAAACTAGACAAAAAGGAAAATCTATCCAAAAGGTACAAAAATCTCCTTAACAAAAACTTACAGTTTCAAATGTTAAGTATAAGGGTTGATTAAACGCCAAAAGGTACACAAATCAGCGTGTACCCAACATTTCATTAATACTTCATTAATAGTCAAGTAATTCTACTGCATTAATTTTCATTAATAAGTTATTTTTTAGAATTTATTAGATGTCACAGACCCTTATGCTGGCCACTTCATTTATAATATTTTTTGTTATAATTATGATAAATCACATATATATGTACATGCATGTTAAAGTAGAAAAAGACAAAGTTAGAGTCGGCTACTGTCTTGAATTCGTCTTACCGATATTACATATATACAACATTGTGGGATGAACACCTAGATGGAGAATGTAATTGAAGAAAACTATATTATTTGCGATAAAGCCAGATTAATTATTACCTATTATTATAAACGTTTGACTACTTCATAAAATAACAATTGCTTTAATCGAAGAATGAACTTAAACCGACGATTTTTATTTAAAAATAAAAATAAATAAATGAAATAAACAAAATCATTGGTGTAAGTTTTTTATAAAAAAAAGTTTTGAATTTTTTAGCCTCATAATTTTTTTTTATTTTTTGTAACGTTTTTCTTTTTAACCTGTAATTAATAGTTTGATTATTATAAATAACTAGATATTACAGTCAATCTACAGTGCTACTTGAACATATTATATTTTGTAGACGAAAATGGCCAGCATAAGGGTCTGTGACATCTAATAAATTCTAAAAAATAACTTATTAATGAAAATTAATGCAGTAGAATTACTTGACTATTAATGAAGTATTAATGAAATGTTGGGTACACGCTGATTTGTGTACCTTTTGGCGTTTAATCAACCCTTATACTTAACATTTGAAACTGTAAGTTTTTGTTAAGGAGTATAGTAACTAAATTACCCTCAAAAATTACATTGTTGACTTGTAACGTTACTGAAAACAAAATAAATTCTAGGTTAGAGAGCATATTGTTAAAGAAAAAGGAATAATGCATAAATAGGAGAAATAAAAGATAAAAGACAACTTGGTGTTATATCCTTAACAAAAACTTACAGTTTTAAAAGTTAAGTATAAGGGTTGATTAAACGCCAAAAGGTACACAAATCAGCAGTTCCCAACATTTCATTAATACTTCATTGATATAATTTAAGTAATTTTACTGCATTAACTTTTCCTTCACATTTTTTAGAATTTATTAGATGTCACAGACCCTTATGCTGGCCATTTTCGTCTACAAAATATTTACTCAAGTAGCACACCATTTAACTTAGATTGACTGTAATATCTATTTATCTATAATAATCAAACTATTAATCACAGGTGAAAAAGAAAACGTTATAAAAAATATAAAAAAAATAAGAGGCTAAAAAATTCATAAACTTTTTTTACATCAATAATTTTATGCATTTATTTTTATTTTTAAATAAAAATCATTGGTTTAAGTTCATTCTTCGATTAAAGTAATTGTTATTTTATGTTGTAGTCAAACGTTTGTAATAATAAGTAATAAATAATCTGGCTTTATCGCAAATAATATAGTTTTCTTCAATTACATTCTCAATCTAGGTGTTCTTCCCACAATGTTATATATATGTAATATAAAATAAAGAAAATAAAGATATGCATATTTTTAGGACAGCTAATTATTCCAGTATTTTACCATAAGTAAAATTAGGGGGACTAAATTAAATTACAATTGAGAAATGAGTAAATATTGTTGAATAATCTACTTGTTATTAAATGTATGTTATTTGTGCTCACGAATATTTCGGTAAGACGAATTTAAGACTGAAATATTGTTTTGAATCCTCCGTGATTGAAATTTAAAAAGTGGCCGACTCTAACTTTGTTTTTTTCTACTTTAACATGCATGTATATGTGACTACTCAGAATAATTCATCACTCATTTTATCATAATTATAATAAAAAAATATTATGAATGAACTGGCCAGCATAAGGGTCTGTGACATCTAATAAATTCTAAAAAATGTGAAGGAAAAGTTAATGCAGTAAAATTACTTAAATTATATCAATGAAGTATTAATGAAATGTTGGGAACTGCTGATTTGTGTACCTTTTGGCGTTTAATCAACCCTTATACTTAACTTTTAAAACTGTAAGTTTTTGTTAAGGAGATTTTTGTACCTTTTGGATAGATTTTCCTTTTTGTCTATTTGCAAAGTTACGTCTGCTTTACAGATTTTTTAAAATTTGGAATAAGGTATTCTATCATTATAACCTGATAAGGTGTTAAATCGGAACCGTAACTACCACTGGAGAGATCTTTTTAAAGAATGATTATAGTTACGGTCCCCAAACCATCCTCAATAACCATTTTTTTGAGAAAGCGTTTTGAATAAAATAGGAAGGTATTTGTACGTAAATAGCAAAATTAAACTGCGATTTCAGTACTTCCTTTTAAGAGGAGCAAGAAAAATAAACTGCGATTACAGTACTTCTCCCTAAAAGGCAAAGATTTTGAATCGAACGACAATTCATTGATGTAAATCGGTTCACTCATTGATAATTTTAACGATTGCAGTACTTCCTCTTAGTAGGTGTAAGAGCATGATGGCACTTCACAGCCACATAGAGGAGCTTTAATCACTTCTTCGTGCTAAATTTTATCAAAATCGGACTAAGCTTTGTAGAAATATTGGTAATAATAGTTTCAGAAAGGGCCTTATTTGGGTGGGGCGAACTCCCCTCCTTATGAGGCATAGCGTCGAGACTTTTAAAGTACAAATCTGTACAAAATTTCGATTCGAATGACACTTCATTCATGAAAATCGGTTCACGTGTCGATAATTTGAAACGATTGCTATACTTCCCCTTAACAAGTGTAAGAGCAGATCGTCGCTTTATTGTTAGGTAGGGGAGCCCTAACCCTATCATCCTACCAAATTTTATCAAAATCGGGCCAAGATTTACAGAGTAATTAGTAATAATAATTTTGGAGGGGGCCTTACATAAAGGGGGCTAACTCCTCTCCCATTCAATGTACAGGGCCGAGACCCCCAAAAGGCACATCTACATAAAATTCCGAATCGAATGACACCTCATTCATGAAAATCGGTTCACGCGTTTAGGCGCTACGTTGTTTACAAAAAAGGTAACAACAACAAGAAGAAGAAGAAGAACAACAAGAACAAGAACAACAACAATTTTTGAAAAAGCCGTTTTTGCTCATTTTCAGCAACTTTTTTCTCAAAACCTATTAGATCTGGGTTGTTGCAAAAAATTACAGTCATAAAGGAGGATTTGCCCTTTATTTTAAAGAAAATTTGGGAATTTTATCTTTTATAGAAAAAGAGAAAAAAATTGTCAAAGTTGGGTGTTTTTCAACGTTACGCTTTTTCGTGCAGTTTTTGATGGTCAACCCTTATACAACTGTCCTACCGGACAGTTTTAATAAAGTAAAGTAGATAAATTGGGTGTGACTAACGTTTTGAAGAAGGACGGAGGGGCCGCACTGGGGAAAAAGTTGTGTGGCTGAACGGAGGGTTGGCAGCCCTTGTTTAAGGAGTAGCTAATAAAACTTTTATGTGCTGTATTTTTCGTGTCTAACCTGTTTCACACTGAATTTTGTCCGTGAACAGTTATACGCTATATTTAGCTTACTTTGGTGCTCTTTCATCTCCAACCGCGCCCCATCTTAACATACATTACTGCCTTCTGTATTTGCATTATTCGTATTGTAATCTTTGTTTTTTGTTTTTTTGCTTCTATCTCTTTTATACAAAAAAAAAAGTGAATTTTTTATTTTCTTAGAATAACCAATGAGCGTGAAGCTGTATGTACCTCAATCTGACAGTCTGTTTTATGTTTCTTTCTCTGACTGTTTTTGTGAATATGTTTCACCTAGAGAAGATTTTTGCTGTTTTTATTTCCTCAGTTTCTTGAAACATTTTCTTCTTAGACAGAAAGAGTTCATTTCCTGTGGTTTAGCACAATTGAGTTCTGTCGGAAAAAGCAGAGAAGAAATTTGACAGTATTCACAAATAAATACTAGCAGAATAATCACGCAAACTTGTGAAAAAGCGAAGACTCAGGTGGATAAAGGATAAGGACGAAGATATACTTGTAGTTTTCCCTCACTCTCTAATGAGTGTATGAGAAAGTGATCAGCTGCCCGAAGGACCATTATAGTTGCCATAATGTCCGAGACAATTTAGTCTGCGTACTCTATCCGTTATTTACAGTTTAGCCATATTCTCTTTCTCTTAAATTTACTTAGTTCCTTATCTCTCGATCTAGTAAATGTTCATGCCCTTAAACAAACTATTTATTATTTAATTTAATTCATACGTGACTCCTCCTGTCTATTAAGCTCTGTTACAGAGAAATGCTTCTGAAATAGGTAAATGATAATTATCAATTACTGTTCATAATTTTTGGTGACTGATTTAAAGTTTCACTAGAATGAAAAAATAACTGCCAGTTTCAGTCATGATATATTTTTATTATGCTGAGCTTTCGACCTAGGGACTAGGTCATCTTCAGGGCTAATGTACAATGTAATATCTATCGTCTGCTCAAACTCCTTTCCATCCTAGACTGCCATCCCAATCCACTATACCGCGACATAGCGTTCTGGACGCCCTGTTGAGGTTACTACTCCAGAAATCATTGATAAAATCCATGATATGGTGATGGATGACAGAAGAGTGAAGGTGCGTGAGATTGCTAGTGCTGTGGGCATCTCGAATGAACGGGTACATAATATTTTGCATCAACATTTGGACATGACAAAACTATCCGCAAGATGGGTGCCGCGATTGCTCACGCTTGACCAAAAAGGAAATCGTGTGAAATGTTGCAAGGACGGTTTGCAGCTGTTCCAGAAGAATCCGCAGGACTTTAAGCGTCGTTTCGTCACTGTGGATGAAACATGGATACATCACTACACTCCTGAGACCAAAGAACAATCTAAACAATGGGTTACCAAGGCGAAGACCGTTCCTTCGGCCGGAAAGATTATGGCGTCTGTCTTTTGGGATTCGCAAGGAATAATCCTCATCGACTATCTGGAAAAGGGTAAAACTATTACAGGTGCATATTATTCATCGTTATTGGACCGTTTGAAAACCGAGCTGCAAGAAAAACGCCCACGATTGGCCCACAAAAAAGTCCTTTTCCATCACGACAACGCACCAGCTCACACCTCAGCAGTTGTGGTCGCAAAATTAATGGAAATAGGGTTCCAACTCGTTTCACATCCCCCCTATTCTCCAGACTTGGCTCCCTCGGACTACTATTTGTTCCCCAATATGAAGAAATGGCTGGCGGGAAAAAGATTTTATTCAAACGAGAAGGTGATTGCAGAAACGAATGGCTATTTTTCAGACTTGGACAAATCCTATTATTCGGAAGGGATCAACAAACTAGAGCAGCGTTGGATGAAGTGTATAAGCCTAAAAGGAGACTATGTTGAAAAATAAAAAAGGTTTACCCCAAAAAATTAAGTAGTTTTTATTTTTGCACGGACTTTTCAAACGACCCTCGTACAGACCCAGAAGACTAAAACATATCCTACTCTAACTCTCTACACTAGCTGCAGGTTTTTCCTCTCCTTTTTTCCCTGCATTCCAATCCTCCTCACCTAACTTTTCTCTTTCTTCACTAGATAAGAAGGTTGAAATGTATAATACATTTACACTTCTGTATTTATTTTGTGTATATATTTATTGTAATAAATATTTATTCTATTCTAAAAAAAATGTGATATTTTACATTATTAAAGGGTTGATGTGTCTTCTGTCTTGTCTTTTCATGAACTGACAGTCCCTTTAATGATGTAAAATAGTACATTGTAAATTATCCCTGAAGATGACCTAGTCTCTAGGTCGAAAGCTCGGCATAATAAAGTTTATTATGACTAAACTGGCAGTTATTTTTTCATCCTATTGATAACTGTTATGTCAATCGTTTCTCTGCAGTTTTGTCCAATACTTCTCCAAATTAGATTCTTGGGGCATTAGGAAAAACTGCAGCGATAGAGGTGGAGCTACTACCATTGTGGCGGCCATTAAGAGTGAAAAACTGCGGAATATGTTAGAAAATAATGACTAAAATGAACGATCAGCGAATCCAGGAAAAAAAATAGTCACAAGTCAAAATGATAATGGAAAAAAAAATCATGGAATTAAAGATTAGGAAGCCTAAAAAGATTAGTTTGCGTCTCACTGGCAGTAGACTTCTCTGTATCTTGAACTTTTTTTTTTGAATTAGGTAGTCCTTTTATTTCAAAAATTAAAAATTTATGGCTTAGGCCCAATAAATCACAATGTTATTATTTCTATCGGTGAAGTTCGATTTCATTGCTTTAATTTCTTATATCGCGCAATATAACGTTCATAATATCCAACAATTCAGCCAATGAAAGTGCCACTTTGATGAAGTTAAGATAACTTTGCGCTAGCACTAGATTTGTGCTAGATCCAATTTCATTAAACAAAACGAACAATAACCTGGAAGTCAAATTAAAACTATTTTGCCTTTCTTTAAGTATTATTTACTCCTTGAATCCTTTTAAAATAACAATAAAAAAAAAAAGCGACTGAACGAAGTTAAATGGTGTGATTCATGCAATATACATGCATACATAAATAATGTGCCTCGCAAAGCGGTAGCTGGTAAACTTCGTTATTATGTAGTGTTTGCTGTGTTTGAGATTGTTCGTGTGTTGAACAAACACTTCTAGGCTGGGAGAACATTGTTCGTCGGCCTTGTTTGCTTTGTTTGTTCCCATTGATGGCGATATGTTTTATATAAACAAAAATTATGAGAGTAATTTTTATCGATATATTTTTCTACAGGAACTAACTGCAGGCAGGTAAATGTCCTTGTATTGTCATTTAAGTCGATTCATTTTCATGAGTTTCTTTATTTATTAATGCTTAATTTATGAGTTAGAATGGAAATCGTGGGAGGCATTTTTCGAAAAACCTTAGATAATGAGAAATTAAATCTGTAAATTGTACTTCCTTTTGCGGAATCGTCTCCAAACTCAAAATTTTATCTACAAATTTTAAGACATAGTTCTATACATAAGGGGAAGCCTTCCAAATATTTCTCTTTAATGGATTAATACAGGAAAAATGTAGTTGTAGATCAACATGAGTACCATATCTACATATATTGTGGTCACTATCGCTTCAACTTCAGAACAAAAAGAATACTATATAGCTTCTACTGGAACTAGTTTCAAAGTTGTCATTAAATCGCATATGATATGTTAGGTTGCTCTGGAAGTTAAATCAAAGCTTCGTTCCATACCAATCTACTTTTTTCAAACAATATATCAATAATACTGTTCCACCAAGTGGGCGCCACAGTAGACGAGCGGTTAGAGGCGAGGCCCGCAAAGCTAATATGTACTGTGGTATTGGGTTCGATTCCCGGTTTTTAGGACTTGGATTTTATTTAATGTTTAATAAGAGAACTTTATAGTAAAGTATGTTTGCTAGTCGCCTCCGTCCACGACACCTTATCGGTAGTTGACAGTTACTTCCAAGATATGGTTGAACCTTACTCAGCTTATTTTTTAGGGGCCACAATAGGTGCCTGTTGAAAACCTTTAGAGTGGTTAGGCCGACATTTTGGTTAACCAGAAATATTGAATATTTGAGAAAGGCATGATGAATGATACACTCGCTCTGCAATGCAAATTGATTGCATACGTGTACTAAGAAAAGTAGTATTTCGGAGACTAGCATTAGTCATTAATATTGAGCTGTTCAAGTTGGAACCATTGTATTTATCTAATCATTTATTGTAAGTAGGCAAATATTTATTTTTCAAAACTTAAGATTTAGTTAATATATAATTTCCTTTTGGTTGTCCGAGAAAAAAAGAATACGATAAGTATAAAATTGAATTAATAAAGATTTGTGATTGCAGGATGAAGATGAGCAAAGTTGGCAACCAGACAAACTCTCAGGATCCGCAGGCGGTTAATTCGCGGGTGTTCGTCGGCAATTTGAACACATTTCAATGTAGCAAGACAGACGTTGAGAAAATGTTCCAGAGGTACGGTCGTTTAGCCGGTAAGTCTGCCTTACGCCTTATGGATTAGTTTGATATTATGGAATGTGAATATTACTAACATTTCCCATCTTATCCAAAGATAAAGAATTCTAATGTAACAAATTAAAGTAAAAAATGGATCGTGCATCTTTTATTCAAATTTACTTTTTAAAGCCGCCATTAATTAACTAAGTCAAAATAAATAGAGAAAATTATTATAAAATTAATTAAATAAACCTTATAACAAATAAAACTAAATTAGATAAAATAATATTATTCAGTGTGCCTTATTTAAGCAAGTTGTTTCTTTGTAAATTGCAACTAACGAACAAAACAATGGAATTAAACTTATGCTTATTATTTTCATTATTTGTTATTTTCTGCATTTTCATACATTACATGATAAAACATTTTCTCTCTATTCTCTTTCTAACATTTTAAGTCCCACATACTCGACTGAAACGACAAGACGTGAACAGACGCTACAAGCTACTTACTAGACTACTTGACCGCAGATCCAAACTCCACTTGAATCACAAACTGACAATTTACAAGACACTGTTAAGACCCATATGGACGTACGGAGCAGAAGTGTGGGGCTCAACCAAACCCTATTCACTCCAAACGCCTGCAGACACTACAGTCTAAAATCCTATAGAAAATCCTAATGCTCCATACTATATTTCTAACCTTACCATTCACACTGACCTTCACATCCCTTTCGTCACCGACCTAATAAAGTCTCGCTACCGCAACTTTCACAGCCTCCTAGCTCTCCATCCTAATCCTCTCGTCCAACAACTCCCCTCTCCTCACCTTCCAGACAATCCTCCTCGTCGCTTGAAGCGGAGTTGGCCTAGGGACCTACTGATCTGAGTGTAATCCACTGAGAAAGAGTTCCATCAATGGGTGGTTACTCATACATGACATTCATGAGAACTTAACCAGTTTCATCAAATTTACTTGATGCAACATTTGTAGCAGTTGTAAATGTGTAAATATCGTAAATGTCGTAAATAAAGTGAAAAAAAAAAAAAAATTATGTCAGATAAGCAGTATATACAACGCCTAAACAGGAGTCAGCATTGGTCCATTGTCCGGAAGCTTGTTCATGTCATACAATCAAATAAGTTTTGATTTTGCAAAAAAAAAAAAAAAAAAAAAAAAAAAAACGCTGAACGAGCTCAGCCCCTTGGTGATTTCAACAACTATCTGGATCTGAGTGGAAAAATGCACCCAAGCAAAACTAATAGGTATGCTCCGCTGTGTGATATGATCCGGGTGCAGCTGGATATTGTCTAGGAATTATTGGGCCTGAAGAGAGAACGAAGCTTTAGCACAAAGTTTGGCAAAAGCCTTGTAAATATACGTCTAACTACATCGAAGACACCACAAGAAGAAACAGAGTTGATGGTAGAGTAAAGTTTCTGCTTCTTTAAAAAAAAAAAATAGCGCTACTGCTTCGATTGACTCGAGATAGTAATCAGAGGTTTGAAAGCAATGATCTGGAACAAGCCGAGAAAGTCTACAAGGAGAAGCAAACAGTTTATGAAAAATACTTTGGTTTCTTTCAAGGAAAGTACCGCCGTTCATTTGTCAGTAGGGAATTCCAGGTACGCGGGCCCTGTTTAAGTGCAAGAAGCGCAGTGCCTGAACTTAACTGCAGTTTCTTTTAAAGAGGATCACATTGATCCAAAAAAAACTTGACTGCCATAGCTGTATTATGGATTCCTTAAGAATAATCATGTTTGTACTTTTATCACATGTACGCATTGTAATAAAATAGTGCTTTAGGGGAAAGACTGTCCAGTTCGTTCCCCAGAACTGGCCTTAATAATTTCCTTAAGTTAAATAACAGTAGCAATGCAAGTTGTAGGGCTAGGTGTTCAAGTAAGCAAGTATAAAGAAAAACGTCGATTCTTTAATTGAAAACTCTAATTAAAAACAAAAACAGCATTTATTAAAGTTATACTTCCGTTCGTGTATTTGTAAACTTGCAATTTTAATTTGGACGGTCACCCAAGTCTCATTAACTTGATCTCCGGATGTCAGTGGTCCGGGTGCATACCTGTTGCTTTTTCAACTTACTCTACATGGGCAGCTAAGGAAATTTTCGACATTCATAAAATTATTTCTGCGTTCTACTTCATTTCTAGTGGTCAAATTATTTATAGTAGGGGTGAGGGAGGCACATTTGAACAGAATTTACATTTTCTGTTACAGAGTGCACAGAATCGTATTACTGAACCTTTTTATTTTGTTTTCTACTACTTTCAAGTCTTCTTAACAGATCTATATCAATCTATAACTGTTGTTGGTACTTTACATACATATCTATATTTTTTTAATTTAATTAAACATTTAGTCAAATGTTAATATCTGCCCCACTGGTGGGGGTAGCTTTGAACACAATATAAAATGGAAAGAAATGATACTACTTTACTCTGAATCTACCTTCTATCAGTTATTTCTCTCACTACTACATTACTTTCTCTTTTGAACCACTGAAATCTAGTTCAGGGTGTTGTACCCGAAGTGATGGGTTTAGGAAGTTTGAACAAAATATTCGGTTTGTTGCGCTCCTTAATGTAGCTTCGGACCACTTTCCCCTTCTCTGCGATTATACAAAAAAAAAAAGTCACAAACTTGCTGGTAGGTAGGGCACATGCGTCCTCCACTCCTTCCGTAAAAGAAAATATAATATCCAACACTTTTTGCAAGCAAATAGACTTTTGTAAATAATAGGTTTAAAAATACGAATTCCAAATGGTAATATGGGCTAACAATACTTACACCTTGTCCACTACAATCTTCACAATAAACTTCCGCAACAAAAATTTTACTTCCCCCATACAAAATATAACATTCCTCAATTCTGACTTTACCAAACAATGAAAACGAAAAGGGAAACTCTGTCAATTATACAGCAGGTCTACCACAAAATATGGAGAAAATTACCAATCATAAATGTTTTAAATATTTGGCGAGAAATTAAAACTGTTCAAAGGTGCCCCCCTATCACCACTTCACAAAAAATATTAAATTCATTGCGCTTCAAATTCTGAAGCCATTGACTTCAAGAGATTTTTTTCAGAAAACTGTCGGCTTCCGGACAGTGACCTCTCTTTGCGGGAAACATTACTCATCACCAAATAGTGAACTATAAGAGTGGCTCCGAGGAAGAGAAATCCAAGGGTAGGCTGCTGGAGTTGAAACCAAGAATCAGCGAGTGATCCATTGAATTAACCTCTGCACTAATTTTGCGCTTGCGTAGTATTATTACTATCGTTATGATCATATTACAATTCATTACATTCATTCATTCATTGCAATTTAATTTAAACGAGCCCTAAAAGTTATTGATACAAAGGAAGATAGTTATTTTATTGTTTGGATTAAAATAAAACAAAACAAACCAAAACGGAACAGCTTAATTGAGAGTGGAATGGACTGAATAAGGCGGCAAGTCACAAGTGCCAACTTGGCTTAAGAGATTGGATGGGAGTTAGCCAACAACCAATTAAATTTTAATCCTTTTAGTTTGTATCCTACCGTTTCTTTTAACAGGACAGCGCCACTTTAAAGGAACTATTCTAGTGTCCTAATATAAGATAAATATTTAATTCATCAACAATGCTGTCATGAATATCTACTGATTTGATAGAAATCACCCGATACACAAATTTCGAACTCCTACAATGGAATCTGAGTCTTGTTCCGTTACTTCTCCATAAAGTAAATACACAGCTAAGGGTACGTTTACAACGGAGCTGTGAGTATAGATGATAGCAGAGATGATAACTGATAGAGTAAAATATAATCGCTGATTAGTGTGCACACCGGAGCTGTGATACATGCAACATGTCCGAGTAGTGAAGAAGAGTTTTTATGTTCAGCAGCAACAAAAAGGTATATTTTAAAGAAAAAATGCTTTAGAAAATATCATGTACATCCCATAAATAAAAAACGAAGTACTTTGGGCGAATTTCACTATTTATATAAGGAACTTAGAAATTATCCGGATCGAATATGTGAGGATGGGTCCACCCACATTCGACTATATTTTAGAAAAAATAAGGTCAAAATTAAGAAAACTTTGGAAAAATTGTCATGGAAATCCTATAACCATAGAAGAAAAACTAGTGATTACTCTTAGGTAAGTAATGATTTTATTGAAAAAAAACAACAAATAAATACACATGAAAATAAATGTAAGCACGATTTAAAAAACAAAATATTGTTTAAAAGTAAATAATAAAATAATAACCAAAAATAATGAGTAAAGACAGCACTAAATAATTTTGAAGCTCCGATACTGGAGTTCAGCTAGCAGAAAAATGAAAAATTCAATTCTATCATCTATGCTCGTTTATAGCAGCGCGTATGAGTCACTAGTCGAAGCTTCGTTGTGCACGCTCACATAAGAATGTACTAGGTTATTCTATAAGCGCTGATGCATCACTGCTATCATCTCCGCTATCATCTATGCTCACAGCTCCGTTGTGAACGTACCCTAAGGAATCAGTACAGAGAAGTAAAGATAACTTTACTACAGTAAGGCTACGGAAGTATTGCGATCTAGTCAAATTTCATGTTCTCACAAGAAATGTCCTTTGAAGGCCATGTGAGTCTTAAAAAATGGTTTTACAAACTGATCTACAAAATTTGATATTTATTTTTATAGTGAAGTCAAATTTAATTTAGGAGTCGGAAAAGAGTGGTTTCGGGGAAATTGTAATGTGAGTTTAGATAAAACCTCAAAAGTGCAGGAAGCGGAAACGTCCCTCTAAGGACTCCAATGGTACTTACCTTTAAGTAGTTATCATTTCACTGAAAATATTTTTCACTTTTTTTCGTGATTTTCTCAAAAATGAATGGAAGCAAAGATTTATATGTAAATTACGTATTATATTGCACACATGCAGATCTAGTACATTTTTTAAAAGGATTCTGAGAACAAATAGAGGAAGGCAACCTCTCAAATATAATTTCAATGTGGTGGTCAGTTTTACAATCAGGAAAGATGTCAGTAAGGATTAAATATGTTAACAAAATTTGGAGTTTTAAAACATTTTTGTTATGTAACCTCTAGAAATGTCTAAATTAGAAAAATTATTTTCTAAAATAAATTATGACTGGGACAAGAGAGAAGATACATTTCTGGGTCGCTTGCAAAATTATCATTTATCACTCCTATAAATACAAACATAAATGAAAGCGTTAGTTATATATGTATATAAAGATAACTAGGCACTGAAATAAAGTCAGCATTTCCGTTTGGTTTACTTAGTGGCGGGCTTGTCGCCAGATATGCATGTCAGCATACGACACGGAATAATTGCAGTAATACGTAGGCGAATAAGTTACTTTAGTAATCAGTGCCGAGAAAAATCAATCACAATAAATGAGCTCTACTACAATAAGGTCACTATCTGAAAAACTATTTTAACCAGTTAAGCGTGGAATTTATTTTTTTTAAAAAACCCACAATGACGTGTATTCACGTCGAATGTAGGGCAGAACAACCAAAAGTTTACAAGGTCATAATAGTCACTGCAAGCACTTTTTCTGCAATCTCTGGGGCTTGAGTTTACAGAGCATTCTGTGCATTTCAAAATCTTGCACCGCTTTACGTATGCATTGCTCTAGTTAACTATAGGCGCAAGAGCTTTTACAAGGAAGAAAAGAGCTTTGAATTCTGTGCAAAATGAAATCATGCTCGTACTGAGGTCTGAACCTCTATCTAAGGTAAAAACGGCATTGCACAAGGGTTGAGAGCTTCTATTTGTGTGCGTAATTCCCAATCTCTAATGCAGAGACCAAACATGTACCAACCACTTATCATTTGGCTGACTCCCTCCACCCACTCCGTATAAAATACTTGGCAGTTCTATTGGTAAGATAAAGGAAACATCCCACCAAATAATATTCTTACTGTATTTTATTAAAATTTCGAGTTTTTATAGTTAATGGCAATTTTATATTTTTTCACAACGTGTATACACGTCAAACGCGCTTAAGTGGTTAACAATAAAATTAAGTAAATGGTATAAAATAATTGAAGTTGATGATAATTTAATGGCAACTTGGGTAGATTTCCTGACCAGTCTAGCTGACTGATTCAGTAGCAGTGGGTCAAAGGTGTTAGAATTGCCGGTGATGTAGGTTGCTAAGAGTTTGCGAGAAGATGTCATCTCATCTCAGTACACTGTACTGCAGTACTGCAGATAACTTAGTTATGGACAAAATTCATGTAACTATTCTATCTTGATCGTAACTTATCTTGATGTTAGGCCAGTTTATAGAAATGGTTTGAAAATATGCCTTGAATTGGAAGGAATATGTCACAAAATAAGCAATTTCTTAATTCTCAGACTGCTATAGAAGCTGAAAGAAAATATGGGACAAAATGATGTTCTGTGCAATGTACTTGGCCCCTAGGCCAAAATCCTTACCATAAAATGCTTAAAACAACAATGGGAAGATATATCGTGGGTACTTCTTGAAGGAAGAGAAATGGTTCAGGAATGAAACAAGCCTAGAAGATATGAATGAAAGAATAGCAGAGCTGATCGGAGTAACAGATGTACAGTGGACCAGATCTTCACGTGCCCATAGGCCTATTACTCGGAAAGCACCACCCTTGTACTCCCTGTAGGATGATTTTGGTCGCTAAATTGTCTTCAGATCCGTAGGTGGGACTCAATCGAAATAAACAGGTTCGGCTCCCAGCGAATTTTAGTTTTAGAGTTACTTTGTTCATAGACCCACAAACATGCACTTCCCATTTTCTGATAACCTCTTTATGGGACTCTCTTTACGGGTATTATTCGGGGGAAACTCAATTTCGTTAATTTGGCTTGATACTGCCCATAAAAAGTGTGAACAAATGGTACCTTCGCAGATGCTTAAAACAAATGGAATAAAACTTTTAAAGCTTCCGTCTATTGAAAGCCCAGTGATGTTTCTAAAAGAAAGGGACGTAACAATTCTGAATCGAATAGTGAGAGAGTCAAACTGAGCATGGTGTGGAAGAAGATTAGACGAGACACATGGATGCGGAAGTAACAGAGTGTGAACACCGTCAGCTGAAGTGATGAAGAGATTAAAGATGGTCAGAAAGTGAGGTGTCAGGACTACTGCGCCCCACTCTGGCTGAGTGCTGACGTATATCTGCGGATAGAGGGTTGGCAAGAGAAGAGATGTTCATCTTTTCCCCCTGTCACAGGTGTACCAACCATGTCTTTCTTTCCACTAACAATACTGTCGCAGGATCACTTCCTTTACTACGACATTTTTAAAAACTTTTATTCACTTCATTGATGCACCTTTCGCTTTAATCACTAAAACACTTACGTAATGTGTCTCACGATTGCTGCTGCATTTATTGAATCAAAATAAACGTCTTAGCAATAGATGACGGAGTGGGGGGGATCACCATATTTAATTCTATCTTTGCCAACATTTCTTCTCCCCCTCAATATATTCCATTATCGTCATTTTTAGGAGAGATTCTCCCATGTCTAAGAACTCATGCATCGAAAGAATTTTGCATTAAAAAGGGATCGGGACCACCGTCAGCGAAGATATTGAAAGAAAAACAAGTGTATGCAAATTTGTGTTCAGAGTTAACTTCTATTAGAGTCGTCAATGTTGATGCATTTTGAATGCCATGGAACTATCTGCGTTGGTGCTTTGAGCTTCCGAATTGGTTCGTTTTTGTGTTTTTTGAGGTATAGGCAAAATTACTTAACAGACAGTGGTAGAGCTAGACCAGCTAGCTCAACAAGTCAATTGTCGTCTGTAAGCAGTGAGGTCGAAACAACATCGATTGAATTAGAAGGCAGTTACGCCTCTTCTGTTAATCTTGATTTGTTAGCAAGGAGTTTAGTGAGATATCGTTATCTCCAAGCATTGTACCCAGTGCTACTCGAACTAGGGATCATTCGAGTACATTCTTATAACCACTAAACTAAACTCTAAAACCAAGAAATTGCGTCTTTGGATGCACTACCGTTTTAGGCGGTCTGAGGGTTTGATTCGCATGCATTCTTCCAAATTGTTGTAGGAAATCTTTCCTATCTATTAGAGCAGCGAAGTCAGCTTAGAATCTCTCTTCATCTCTTTCTTTGGTCACATTCTTCAGAAGGATTTAGTGGCAGTAAGAAATAAGAAAAAACTATAAAATAATGAAGAAATGACCCATCGTTAAAATCCCAAATTTTAGCAAGTTCTATCACGTTCTGGCTAGCTAGCCTTCATTCCAAGGATTGGGTCGCTGCGGCAGCTCTACACACAAGCCTAAGATGAACACCAAGGGCGTCCGGCATTGTTTACTACATAGATCATGGAACTTGTGCAATTAAAGTCGGATTTTTGCATTGGGTGGCCGATACCCAGCTCTGTATCTGGCTACGGTTTGCCTCAGCGCCTTAGGATATGTTAATTCTTTGAATTAGTTGTTCCCTTGTTTGGCGACCTGTTGCTTTTATTAATTCCCATTCCTAACTTTGGAGTTCCTTGGTGCAATTGCGACCATTTACCCAGGAAAATGCTTCATAAGCAGTTCTGAGAGAGAGGAGGATTAAGATTCCCTCTGAAGTGTCGTTTAAGCGTTATAAAAGACATCATTACCTATGTTGTATTAATAAGAGGTAAATATCAAAGTCAAAATCCAAATTTGAAAAAAATCGGACGAGAAGAAGTGCTACTAGTGGATTTTATGATTTTATATTTTAAAATTAATGTAATGTCTTTTTTAAAAACAATAATGCAAAAGAAGAGTTAATAATCCCACAGTTGTAACAGCCAACTTCTATACCTGGATGCACCTCTTAAAAATGAGCACAATTTATTCAAATTTTTACCATTTAGGTATTCACAAAGTTCTACCTCTGTGAGTACTTCTCTATTAAAATACTGCTAGTCTATAGGAAGCCAAAATAGGGCAGACTGCGATGAAGTGCATTCATTATATTCTCAATTTCACGCAAATTACACATACAGCAAAGCTAACGCTCTTCATTATTAAAATGTTAATATTTTAAATTGAGCGCTTCACATCTGGCCTTTAAGATGAGCTTCGCATCAATAAATGAGTTTGTGATGTTTTTTTTAAAGGAGTACTGTTACAAATGGTTGAGAGTTCAACAAGTTTCAATATATTTCGTTTAATCTGAAATGCCTTTGTAAATGAATTAACTGATATTTGAAGGTCGCAAAAAGTTGAGTCGCAATGAGGTGCATACTGATATTTGATCATCTCAATGATATCATCCAATAAGGGTCATTCAATAAGTAACGAGACAAATTACTACTGCTCAAAAACAGCTAAATTGATCCGTATGAAACTTTCAGGAGATAAAGTTGGCAACCTTGCGATGACATCTGATCAGCTGTTGAATTATATTTTGCAAACATAACCTCAAATTTACTCAGTTAACGATGGCGAGTCCGCTCGAGAATTGCACCGTGGAAGAACAACGTGCCGTGATCAGATTTTTAGTCGCGGAAGGTGAGAAAGGTAGTAAAATCCACAAAAGAATGTTAAAAGTGTACGGAGACAATTGTTTGAATCGTTCGAACGTTTACAAATGGGTAGAACAGTTTCAAAGTGGCCGTACAAAAGTTTCTGACGAGCAACGCAGTGGACGACCGATCGAAGTTGGGACTTCCTCTCTCGAATCTCGGATTGACGCGTTAATTCGGGACAATAGGCGTATCACCGTTGAACTGATAAGTGAAAAAGTAAACGCGAGTGTTGGAACTGTCCATAACATTATTCACAACAAGCTGCAGTACAAGAAAACCTGTGCGAGATGGGTGCCCAGACAACTCACGGACGCTCACAAAGAAACCCGGCTTCAAATCAGTCAAAAGTTGAAAAATCGATATTCGACTGAAGGAGAAGGTTTTTTTCAAAAGAATTGTAACGTGTGATGAAACATGGATCCACCACTATGAGCCAGAGTCAAAACGACAGAGCCTTGAGTGGAAGCATACGACTTCTCCCATTCGGAAAAAATTCAGGACCCAGTCATCTGCCGGTAAAGTCATGCTTACAGTATTCTGGGATTTTCAGGAGCCAATTTATTGAAGGCCAAAGAACAATCAACAGCCAGTACTACAGTGGCATGCTGGAAAACAAGATAAGACCTGCAATTCGAACGAAACGCCGTGGGCTCTTGACTGAAGGCGTGATTTTGCTTCATGACAACGCCCGTCCACATACGGCACAGCTGACCGAAAGAAAAACTTCAGAAACTGGGATGGGAGATCCTTCCACATCCCCTCTACAGCCCCGACCTCGCCCCATCAGACTTCCATCTGTTTGGACCCCTTAAAGATGGTCTACATTTTCGATCCAATGAAGAGGTAAAAAATCAGGTGCAAAAGTGGCTTCGAGATCAACCCAAAGAATTTTATGCCAAGGGCATTTACAAATTAGCAGAAAGATGGGACAAGTGTACGAGGTGTGTTCAAAAAGTAACGGGAATTTTTAAATTTCGCGGGTTTGGAGAGTCTGATTGTAAATTTTTTTTTTTTTATTATGTTGGTACACATGCCCCTGAAGTACGATAAAATTTTCAGTAATATTCATTGTTTACTTCTTAAGTGGCAGCCGTTAAGGTTAGACGTGTTTTTCGAGCTTGGCGATTTTTGTTTGTTAAAAAAAATGGATCAAAGAATTTGTATTAAATTTTGCGTAAAAAATGAAATAAAGTGTAATAAAGTGTGTGAAATGTTAATAAAGGCATATGGTGAGTCTGCTATGAGTAAAACAAGGATTTACGAGTGGTATAAGCGTTTCCAAGATGACGAACGACCTGGACGTCCAAGCACATCAACAACCGATGAAAACGTGAAAAAAGTGAAAGAAATGGTTATGAACGATCGCCGAATCACAATCAGAGAAGTCGCTGATGATGTTGCCATATCAATTGGCTCATGCCATGAAATTTTTTCGGATGTTTTGGGTATGAAACGTGTGGCAGCAAAATTTGTTCCAAAATTGTTGAATTTCGAACAAAAACAGCGGAGAATGGAAGTTGCTCAAGAGTTACTCAATGAAGTCGACAACGATGCGGATCTACTGAAACGTGTTATAACAGGTGACGAAACATGGGTTTACGGATATGATGTCGAAACTAAGGCTCAATCGTCCCAGTGGAGGCATTCTGGATCGCCAAGACCGAAAAAGGCTCGACAAGTGCGGTCGAATGTGAAGGTTATGCTCACTGTGTTCTTCGATTTTAATGGCATAGTGTATAAGTGTTGCTGGGGACTATGTTGAAAAGTAACCAAAGTTTTGTACTAATTCAATAAACCGTTTTTGAGCAATAATAATTTGTCTCGTTACTTATTGAATTTAGTAAATATGGCAGAAATTTTGTGCCACATATTAATAAAATAGCTAACTCCCAAGGATTTGGTACGAGTCAATTTCAGTTCGTTTTTTAAAAAGAAAAACTATTTGTATTAAAAATTTAAGCTTTAGAAGAATATTTTATTTTATTTTTTGCTATTTTTTGGGTAAATTTTTTTAAAAATTTAATTTAGCAAAATTTTAATTTTTTGTTCCCGTTTTATTAATACCAAATCATATTTATATTAATCATAAAATTTATTTTATAGTTCTAACAGAATTTTTATTAAAATCTTTTTGAATTTAAACATTTATAATTTTTTTAGTTATAATTTTTCATTTTATTGCAACTCATGCAGACGGAGTAAATTCCATGCATTATTTGTATTTTGTTTTTATGTTTCATACTGCTGTAATATTTTTTTGAATTAATAAATATTTTATTATTATTATTATTTATTTATTATTTTAAAATTGTTGGAACAAAACTTTTATTACTAAATTGTGGTAAGCAAAAGTCATGCGATTGTTTAACATCAGATTTCTGAATAAAAAATATCATCAGAAAAAGAATGGATTTTCGCCTCAGATAGGGACTTTTCGAGAAAAAAAATTGGTAAATCCTTGAAACTCCTGCCTCAAATTTCCTTTCTGCATGCCTTATAAAAGCTTAGTTCATAGATTAGGCTACAACCCTTAGATACAGTAGGTTTTGTTTTACTTTATTTTATTTAATTTTGAAAACAAAAAATTCTTTAAAAAAATGTCGGTTTTTTATGGAAGTACCAAATAGATTGAGCAAGTGCTTTTTTCCTCATTCCAATTAGTGAACAACGTCAACTGTGAACCAGCTCATCTGACCTAATGAACTGTCCATAAGTTTGTTTTAGGTGGTTTGCTTCATACAAAAAGTATTAAATATTTTTTTTCTGCGCGCAGAATGTAATTAGAAAGAGAAAAAGGGCCGTTCAGAAGAGAAAGGGAAAAGCCGGCCGAGCGAGTTGGTGTCCGAAAGGGCCATTCGGCCAGATCTACTCATTGTATTTCTTTTTTCTTTTTTTTTGTTCATTATGGAACAAAAAATGAATTAAAAACATGAAAATGCTCGGCCCTTACGAAGAAATTTCCATTTAGACGGTCATCCAAAGTTTCATTTACTTGATCCCCGTGTAAGACAGCCGGCGCACGAACAGACTCGTGTGTATATCAGCTCGTATGTATGCTTGTAACTCTTTAGGGATTGTGAACTAATCTAGGGCAGCGAAATGAAAGGTGAATTAAGTATAATGTAAATTATTTTTTAAATAATTTGCTGAATTCTCTCAATTTTTTCTTTATTTATCCCAACTATTATAAAGGATAGCATAAAAAACATGTCAGTTTTTTTAAATTTTGCGTAACAGTGTTCGTATGATAAGCAGCGCAAGTGTTCACGTCTGATTTTGGGTTTAGATTTAATTTCCTAAGTTTCTTCATGCTTCTAGTACAGTCGAGCCTCCCATAAAGGACACTCTCACTAGCGGCCACCTCCATTTACGGACAGTTTTCCGGAATTTCCCCGTTTTACCCCTATACACTTTCTATATAAAAGAACCTCCGATTAACGGTCACTCTACATAGCGACCGCCGCGGATATTGATTTTGGGGAACGGATATTATATGTTTCACCTCCCACCAACGACCACCTTATTATTAAAAGTTCCTTTGACGCGGTGATCAAAATAATTATCCCCTCTCAAGTTTTTGATTTTTACTGTTTTTTTCCCTAAAGTTTTCTATACAGGGTGTTAATTTTAAGAGGAAGTTTGATCCTTTGCATGAAAGATACTCGTATTGATCACTTAAATATGTGGCCGGAGGTTTCCAATATTTTTGGTAATTAAACGCAACTCTCCCAAAATTACCAAAAAATTATAAAAACCTTCTTGTTTGTAACAGATGTAAAATTAATTTTTAGCCATTTTGTGTATGCTTGAGAACATTTAAAGCTCTTAACATTTGATTTTTCTTAGAAAAATCACTCCGAAAACGACTTATTTCCCGATATTAAGAAAAATACTAGCTTTAAAGCCTTGGCAATATTTTTAGTAGAAAGGGGATGAAAAAATACATAAAAATGACCTATCGCGTGCTCTTCTTTCTCTTTGATAACAAGTTAAAAAATTGAAATATGATTAATAAATACCAGATTTTGAAATGGCCTAGCACCTTTAATTTTGAAGATATCGAATTGCGGTTTCCGGTTTCTTCCATAACTTTGTATACTCTTTAAAACGGTGTATATGAAAATGGGGGTCAACTGCGAACCCTCACTTTTGGTTGCGCGGCAGCCGCGTATGAGCGCAGGAATCTAAAATCAAGTCACATATTCTGAAACTAGAGGTGACAGGCAACAAATTGTTCCTTTTCCATTTTTTGCTCAGATCAACCGTTTAAGCATGAAATGCATTTGAGCCGTCTTAAAATGAACATCCTGGATAAGCCCCTTCCTTTGTACCATTTTAAATCATCTTTCAATATTATTTTAGGACGAACAATATTATTTTTTCCGATATGTCTCCCAAACGATAGCGGTTAACTCTAGAAGATAAAATAAATATGTTGGAAGATTTTGCAAAAACTAAATCGAGCCATCGTCAACTTGCCGAAAGGTTTGTTCTATTTTTTTAAGAATAGATGATAGTATGATGATAATTTTACCATAAATCATTATTGTAATGAATAAATGTGATGATTCATATGAAATTGTTATAAAAATTATTAAATAAAGTCAATAATATGTAGTTTTTTGATAAATTTTTTGGATAATTAAGAAAAATTTAATGCATATCATATAGCTAAATTATTTTGCAATTATGTACGTTTTTAAATCTATTAACTAGGGAAGGGATTAGCTATGAGGTTAGCATACTGGACTCCCACGCGGAGGTCCCGGGTTCGAATCCAGCAGCTGACCCTTAGATTTTCTCTTCCTAGGAGCTTCTTACAGCTCACTGTCCGGTGATGGACAGTGTTGTCTGTAACGAGAGAACACTGTCCGGAGGCCGGCAGTGCACTGGAAAAAGCTCCGGGCGCTAATGACCTCAGCTGTTGATGCGCAAAAAAAAAAAAAAAAAAAAAAAAAAAAAAAAAAAAAAAAAAAATCTATTAATAATAAACAATTTTTAAGTAGATGTTTGGAAAAAACCCATATTTTTTCATTATGAAACTGGCCTACACTCCTAATAACGGCCACCTCCAAACAGCGGCCACTCTGCTTTCCCCGTCAGTGCCCGTTATTGAGAGGTATTTATAATCTGATAAAAGTTGTTAAAAACTTGGATTTGTCTGCATCAAAGTATTGACCAAAATAGAATACTATTTAGAGGCGATGTTAATTGGATGAAATATTAGATATTGTGGGCCGGCGTTTGCATGTGTAGACAACGAAGATTAGTAACAAAGGAGCTAGTTGATTAATTATAGCTCCGACTAGACGTTGACAGCCTGATTCAGCTCGCGAAGTAGGGGTGCGTGCAGCTCCTAAAGGCGGTTTAGTAATGTGTAAAGGTAGATGTTTATTTCTCGCATTTTGTTGAGTCGCCTCGCTCCCCGCCGGTTAATCGCTCCCGTCCTGGGCACACCACACACACACACGGAAGCAGATCGAATTGGATTTCTCTTCCCTCTGTGATGTTCACTTGCTGGTCGCCGCCGAACAGCTGGCCAATTTCCAGACTCCTCTATATTGGCTGGGTCCATCACCCACCACATATGCGATCCTCTCTCATTCTCTTTTTTCCTTCTCCTGGTAAACTCTTTGTAATGTTTATCCTGACCGAGTTACCCTAGCAGCTATTTCCTTTCCGCCGCCGGCGTAACTGATTTGTATACATTAGCGTATGTATTATACTTAACAGGTTAACGCATAACATTTTTATTAACCTAAAACAATATTGAATGAAATTGGGCAGTATTTATTTTATCAATAATATTATTATTAGTTTGGTAGAAAATTTTTGTCGTGTACTTTTAGAGATGTTTCTCTCAATGATTTATTTAGATAACGCTGTGAGGACTATCCTCGAGCTTATTTCCTGTTTTCAAATGTTTTCAGAACCACAGTAACATGTCGAGGAACCGATTTCGGATGATCTATAGGGTTGGCAAATAAGTCCGTCCGGTTTTTGAGGGTGAAATAAAACTCTGGGTACATATAATAGACATAAAATTTATTTTAATCTACAATATATTCACCATTATTTACAATAACTTGTTCCCATCTTTCGACCAATTGCATAATGCCCACGTTCAAAGAACGTCTGGGGTTTATTGTCAAAAAACTGATCCAAGTGGTTTTTGATGTCCTGTTCGTTTTGGAATTGCTTTCCATCCATGGAGTTCTGCAGAGACCGGAATAAATGGTAGGTCTGGTGAATACGGAGGATGGGGCAAAAGGTCCCATCCAAAGCTTAATAATTTATCGCGAGTGACCAACGAGGTGTGGAGCCTTGCGTTGTCTTGGTGGAAAACAACACCCTTTCTATTGCCAGTTCTGGGCGCTTTTTTAAAATTGATTGATCCAACTTTGTTGATTGCGAACAGTATAGAGTTGAATCAATTGTTTGTCCTGATGGCAATAACTTATAGAAAATAACACCCTTGAAATCCCACAAAATGGAAAGCATAATCTTCTTTGGATGCAATCTGGGTTTTGACGTTCTTCTAGGTGCTTCACTTCTTGGTCACCAAGATTTTCTGCGGACTACATTATCGTACAGTATCCACTTTTCATCTCCTCTTACTAACCTTTTCAAAAATGGGTCGATTTGTTGCCGTTTCCGGAGTGAATCACAAACAGAAATGCGTATTGCCAAGTTGGCTTCGGTTAGAGAGTGAGGTACCCAAGCATCAAACCTGGAAACGTACTCGAGTTTGTGTAAATGGTTTTCTACACTTGTGTGCGACACATCTAGTGCCATAGCAATTTCTCGCACTGCTTGGGTGGAATTTTGATCAATAATAGCCTTAACATTGCTCGTTTCAATTTCTTGTAGGCGACCAGACCGTGGAGCGTCATTGATGTCAAAATTTCCTGAACGAATTTTGGCAGGTGCGGTCGGTTAAAGAATCATACCCATAAACACTGCAAATTTTTTTATGGGCTTCTGCAGCACGGTTGCCTTTTTTAAAATGGTGCAGCAAAATATGCCGAAAATGAATTATCTCTTTTTCCATGTTCACGGTGCAATAGCAATCACAATACTAAGCTAAAGTAAACAAGAATTTGCAGAAATGTTTGTTGACATATTACAAACAGAGTAAACAATCCACCTTAGGGAAAATCCATCAGATAAGAAATGGATCGTAATGATATAACAATAAACAGAAAAACCGAGGACTCGTATTTGCCAACCCGACATTTTTATGATTCGAACTAAGAAAAAGTGCTGCTAGAACGTCTCGGCAATATTATAAAACATAATCTAAAAGGAGAATACATCTATACAGTACACTGACCAACTAAAATATCTAACCCAAACCGAAACTACCTTCAAACAAAATTGCTTTAGATTTAAAAATAACTTTTACCTTGCTAGTGACAAATTAGCAATGGAGCACTCCTCATCGGCCAAATTGTCTGCAATATTTATGCATCATGAACGCGTGTTCCACCATTGAGGGGACAATACAATGTAAAATTTTAGGCACATTATGTAGACCTTTTAATCTAGACCACTTACTTACTACTCACACTCAAATTAGATGTAGTCATATGTAAATTATTTTCTTAACTAATCAGACATCGCCATTACATAAATTGCACACATAAATATGAGAACAACAAAACTCTTAACTTCCTGGGTATCACACTTAATAAGAGAAAACTTGGAATTCGGAATAACCAGGAAAGCCCACGTCCACAACCGTTCCTATCCTGTTCAACATAAACTAGTCGCTCTGTAATACCTAAATCTCTTGTACTGACCAACTATCAGTGAGAACTCAACATCATTCGCTCAATAGCCTTTATACCACCAACATTGATAATAAATTACTGATTACAAACAAACATTACCCAAACCAATGTCAAAACTTATTTTCACCTCACAACATATTCGCCACTTTTATTTACATCGAAAACGAGATATACAAACTAAGTAACCTTCTCTAGAACTAGGCCTCAAAAACACGCTTAGGACCAACAAAAAGCTTTTATTTTTACAACTATTCCACTTAAAAGAAACTGATATAATTTGGTAACTTGTTAGCAGTAATTCTCTTGATTGTATCAGTTAGTAGTTACTCTTTGCAAAATTTAAGGTGATACACTTGATAAGATTTCAGGACTTGTTATTTATGACATTAATACATAAAAAAGGCTTCGAAATCAATTTCCAAGAACAACATGAGAAAACCAAGAATGATAAATTTTAACTTATTGACGATTAAAACGAAAAGATCAAAGAATACATCAAAAAGGTTTGAAGTTAATATCAAAATAAAACTTGAGAAAACAATGAGTGCCTAATTTTGAATTTATAGTTCAAGAAAGAAAAAATTAATTAAAGAATACATTAAAAACGAATAGAAACCTATTCCAAAACCAATATGGGGAACCATTTGAAATGTTAATTTCAAACAAATAGTCCACTAAAGGGAAAACATTAAAGAATACATTATTAAAAGTGTTTAGAAATCCATTCCAGAAAACAATTTGCGGGAATTATGAATGCTAATTTTGAACTATAGTCCATTAAAGAAATACATTTTTAAAAAGAATCAGAAATTCATACAAATAAAAGATTTTGGGAGAAACCCTGAATCCTAATTTTAAACAAATAGTCCACTAAAGAAAAAAGATTAAAGTATACAGTATGAAATAAAATATTATTTGCATGCAACGACAATAATATAAATGAAATGTAAAAGAATCAGTTGATAATAAAGTCTTACCTTGTTTAAGGAATATAAAAAGTTCATCAGCATCTCAATAGATTACCAGCCCAATAGAACTAGACAATTTTTAAAATAATTGAATCAACACTATTTGCACTAAGACTGTATATCACGCACTAAGGATAACTTAAACACAATTTATAAAATAGAACTTCTCTTGAACACGCACTAATATTTACTTAAAAAAATCAAACAAAACAAAGAGACATGACTAACGAATTAAAGATGGCCGCCGGTAACTAGTTAGAGAGATCAGCTGGTAAATTTAGGATATCTATGCTGAGTTACTTTTATTTATTAATTTTATTTATTTATTTATTTACCATTCACACTCTAACAAAATAAAATGTTATTAATAGATGGGCAATTTGAGAATTAGGAATTTTATTTCATCGATTTATTTTAATGTTGACTTTAAAATATCAAAGAAGATACAAGAAAATCAATGCAAATGAAGTAAAATCTGGTATAAACACTCAGACGACCTTTATTTTCTTTCAGCCTAACATTTTTTAATTAAAAGTCACTAATTACATTTTATTTTGGTAGATTGTGAATGGCGAAAAAAAAAACAAACTAACAAAATCTTCGTCAGTGTGCTTAGATAACCTTCATTTACCAGCTGATCACTTTAGCCGGTTATCAGCGGCCAGTTTTAATTCGTTACTGATATCGCCATGTTAACGTGACTTTTTTAGTGAATGTTAGTGAGTTTTAAAGTGATGTTCTATTTTATAAAAAGTGTTATTTTTAGAACGTTTTATACGGTTTTAGTGCAAATAGTATTGTTAATTATTTTAACTAGTGTCAAGTGCTATTGGACTGAAAATATTGAGATGCTGATGAACTTCTATATTCATTAAACCAGGTAAGACTTTAATAATTATTGATTTAAATTTTAATTATATTTATATTATTGTTGCATGCGAATAACATTTAATCATTTATTACTTACAATTAAGTAATTACGAGTGTTAGTGCTGCTACGTTTTGACTAAGTACAGTGTTATTTTAGTTAATTCTTTAATTTTGAATACTATAAAAAGTATTAACATTTATGTCTAACCCTTTTTGATGTGTACTTTAATCTTTTCTTTTGAATCGACTGTAAACAAAAATTGGTGTTTATTGTTTCCGTAATGTTTTTTGGAACTGATTTTTAAACCTTCTTGATGTGTTCTCTAATAGTTTCTTTTTATTGCATTACAAGTTCAAAATTAGCATTTACGATTAACCCCTATCGTATTTTGGAATGGATTTCTAAACTTTTTAATGAATTTTTAATCTTTTCTCCTGTGGAAAAAAGGTTTTAAATTAGCATTCATAGGTCCCCTAAATTGATTTCTAAACCTTTTCATTTTAATCGAGTGTAAGCTCAAAATTAACATTGATGGTTATCCCCTATCGTATTTTGGAATGGATTTCTAATAATTTTTAATAATGTATTCTTTAATATTTTCTATTTAATGGAACATAATTATTTCATAAATACAATAAATTTAAAATTATTATTCGTGGTTTCCCCCTAATTGTTTTTTAAGCCTTTTTGATGTATTTTTTATGTTTTTGCTTTAATCGACTATAAGTTGAATATTCGTATACTTGATTTTCTCATATTTTTTGGTCAATCAGTGAGGGATCTGAGAGCGACAAGTTTATGTCTAATAGGATGGTAGGAACTGTTGTGTATAATAGGTAAAAGTTATCGTTAAATCAAAAGTAATTTTGTTTAAAGGTAGTTTCGGTTTGGGTTAGAGCTATTAATTGGTCAATGTATGGTAGTGTGTTTTCGTCTTTTAGTTCCTGTTTTACAATATTTAAAGAGTCTCTGACTGAGAAGTGTAAAAATAAGGTGTGTAATGTCAAGGGATATGAGACGTGTGATGAGATTGTTAGTTCTGTGTCTTTCAATAAGTAGATAATGTGTTGTGTATTTTGATTAAACAATATTAATGAATTTTTTTGGCGTTTATTTATGCTACAATCAGCGCGTTGGCGCTATAAGTAACGGTGATAACAGAACAATGAATAACCGAAATATACAAGTGGAGAAGTTACCCAGTGGTAACACTCCAAAACTTTAGGCTGTTAGTCGCTCTCTTCACTTAAGAGGAGATCACGAGGCCACTGCCTCTTAAGGCGTCTTGTTCGGGTTGTCAGAAAGAGTTCTTGAAGAAATATTTTTAGCTACAGGATTTATATGAGATTGCAGGTTGAAGTGGAGTTTTCTGTATCTTGTTATCGTAATTTTATTTGAAGGTAGTTTCGGTTTGGGTTAGAGCTATTAGTTGGTCAATGTATGGTTGTGTGACAAAAGGAATGTTAAGGTCAGTGTTTATCGTCAGGTTGGAGGCATAAAATGGAGTGTGTACAATAGTTCGAAGTATTTTAGATTGAAGAGATTGATCCTTTGGAGATTGGAGCGTTTGGTTGAACCCCACAGCAATAAAAATTTAACGCAGTAAAATTTCCTAAATGATACTATTGTTGTAAAATTTAAATGAAACATAAGTTTTTTCTTACGTTTCTAAATGGCTGAAATCACGAACGAAGTATGAATGAAATGTTGGGTATTTGCTGATTTCTGTGACTTTTGTCGTTTAATGAACCCCTACACTTAACTTTTTTAATATTAAATATTGAATAGTAAATGCAAGGATATTTTTAAAATGAAACATTTATCTCTTGCAGAAAAAAAAAAATCTGTTTTCATCAGGGGCACCGTAACATTGTAGATCTTACTATAGAAATTAGTGTGACAAGATCCGTAGTGTTAAGATTGATCTAACTACATGTCGTTCAACAGATGTAGCTTTTTATATTTTGGGTGAAATGTTAGCAAGTTGATCTAAAACATAAAGACATCTCTAGGGTAAGTATAATCGGAGTAGCTTGGTGTATCTATGTAG
Organism: Rhodnius prolixus; assembly: GCF_049639745.1. NCBI lineage: Eukaryota > Metazoa > Arthropoda > Insecta > Hemiptera > Reduviidae > Rhodnius > Rhodnius prolixus. Next base: position 25,155,439 of record NW_027411592.1, read on the forward strand.
CATTGCATGCTGCAGAAGCCCCTCTACATATGAAACACTGGTACAAAGCGTGCCTTGCCAACGGCGCTCCCTGATGGGAAAAGTTTGCAATGTACGTATCCTCTACTTTCACATCTCCCCATTTCCATTCATTGTTCCGCGCTGGTGCTCCTTGTCTCTGTGAAATATTGTTCTCTCCATTCTTTAACATTGCCTTTTCTTACTTTTACTTATTTTATTTTTATTTTTTTTACTTTGCAAATATTCAAGACGAATTTTTTCGATTTAGGTAGAATTGAGAAATGTTACAGCAGTATCTCTAAGAAAAGAGAAACAGTAAACGATTCTGCCTTAAAGGTAAACGGGTCTTTAGCAATGACTCACTTTTTGTTGTGTAAAATTTTGACTGTAAATATCTTTTAAGGGATTTTGTTTTTTTGAAATCTTTTCAGAACTTCTTTTTATTACAAAGTGAAGCTGTAATAGCAGCTGTACTTTCCCTGCCTTTAGAATTACTCTTTCAAATCTCACCCCAACTTTTTTTTATTAGTTTTTCATCTTAAATAGTTCTTTCCTGTTTAAATTATTTAATATCTCCTTTTTTCACCGCATTTCGGTCAGATTCATCACCTCTTGTTTTCCTTCAGTAAGAAATCATTCTTTACAATCTGTTACCAATCTTAATTTTTCCTTCGATCGTGTTGAAAACAGGTCTTGGTAACGTGGTTACGAGTGTAGAAAATACTTCTTTGCCACATGAACACGCTTTCCGCTGACATCAAAGTGACCATTGTTTTCCCACCTGATTAGTAGTAAATAATATTGTAAGAATACCAAGGGGAGAAATGTCGGTTATCGGGAAATACTATTTGACAGAACAGAGTATTGTAAAATTTTTGTCCTTTTACTAAAAACTTTAACTACAACTAGTGACTGCCACTAGTTAATTTAATAAGTGTGGGTTCGATAAATAATAAAACTCGCTAAACTTATAAGTAGTAATTCGATTTATTAACACATTAACATTACTAACATTATTAACATTTACTAGCAACTAACGCTATTCATTACAGTCACCATTTACAACAGTCACAACAGTTTACTGTTACTTACTCACTATGTAACACCACAAAACTGTTCCTCGACTGATTACTGGTCCGCACTACACAGAATTGCGCTAGACTCAACTGCACTAACGAAACTCTACTCACTAACTGATTAACCGCCCAACTGGCTAACTCTACTGACTAACTCCACTCACTGGCTAACTGCCCAACTGGCCATCTCTGAAGCACTCCGCAACACTGACTCTCTCAAAACTGTCTGACCCAAACTGCGACTCACTGCAATTGACTAGCTGCCACCCCAACTGCGACTGCCCCACTCTAACTGCGACGGGCTCACCCCCACCTGCGACTCACTGACTAGGAAAACACACACTGCCACCACCCCAAGTGGGGCCGCTTCCTTAGCTTGCTTTTACACAGTGCAAATAACCTTTATAGGCTTCGGTCACTAAACTCCTAAAACAATCTAGCCCTTTCTTCCCCGGCTCAGGTAAAGTCTGGCCTTTTGTTTACACAGTGGTAAACAGTTATGGACTTTGGTCACTCAACTCCCAGAACAAACAATCTAGGCCTTTCTTCTCTGGCTCAGGTCGACTTCGTTACAGCATTAAGTTCTCCTTAAATTTGCTTAAAAATGGGCACAATTAATTCGGGAATCGTTACTTCTTTGAGTAGTGCCCCAAGTAATTCGTTTCTTATGAGTGGAATATTGTACCGCGAAGCGAAGCTTAAGAAAACATTCCCGGTCTGAAAAAATATTAAACAAAACAAAGTAGGCAAAAAGGACAAAAAATGCAATTAGACTTAAATCAGGAGCCCAATCAGTACTAAATATTAACACACAAAATTTCATAAATTTTAATTATAATTTGATTTTAATTTACTTAGATTTTATCCGACGTATATTTTTTCCATGTTTCGGATTTCCATTTATCGTCAGAGGTAGATTAATCTATTACTGAGATCTGCACTTTACTTATGATCCCATCGCGCATTATACTTGCTGACTCACTTGCTAAGTCAGCGCGAGACGGAAGCTTGAGTGAAGTCGAGATCTTCCACACCGAACTGAATTAGCACGGCGCTTCAAACAACATTTTTATTTTGTTGGTCGTTTTTGTTAAAACAAATTGATTATATAGAAATAAGTAAACCTAATTGAATCAAAAAGATATGTGTAAAATGATATATAGTATTCTAATTTTAAATGAGATACCAATGCGCGACTTAAAAGTAAACTCATGTCCTAAAGAACAACTTTCCGCTCTCGTAAACATTTGGTAAAGACCGACTGTCTGCATTCATGTAGAAGAGATTAGTTTTGGCAGAGCAGAGGTATCCGTGAGTTTAGTTTGTTTGGTTGCAATACTAGTGCATTGAAAGTAAGCAAAAGGGCATGTCTGGCCATGTTCTTAGTTTACTTTCGCCGCCTTCCTAAGAAACGCTGTTTCCTCGACTGTGCGCTAAGAGAAATGTGGAAACTGACATGAGAAAGGTTGTGCAGAAGATTTTCTAAAACGCTAAGTTCATTAATAAAATGTCATAGTGAATAATGAAAACCACTAAACATGTCTTTGGATTATAAATAAAAAAAAAAAAGTAATGGCAATTAAATTAGCCGTTAATGCAGCCATCAGAGTGAAAATGTAGAGGGACGGTCGTTGATGGAACAGGCAACGTCATGTTATCTGTTTTAATCAACAAAGGCAACCTTACTACAGGCATCAGCCAGCGCGATGCTGCCCTATTACACACAGATTATAAACTAAATGAAGCAGAATATTGGATCTGAATATCATAGCCCAGGCAATGGCGTTGCCGGATAGAGGGGGGGGGCACCACCACTTCATGCTTGCCTAGAGCTATCATCAATCTCCTGCAGAAGAGTAAATGCCATTGTTATCATATGATGTAATTTTACAAACAAAATTTTCACCATCCCTCCCGTTTATGTTAGTGAAAACAAATACCCCTTTACAATCATTAATATATGCACAGGAAGTGATCACAATAGCGCGGCCTTAAATAGTAGAATTTCAAAGTCACCCTGCCATACCCTGCTAACAAATAATCATGATTCCATTTGTAAAATCGTACCTGTCACTTTAGTCGGGTCAAAAAGAAAACGTTTACATCAAACTTTTGTGATTGACAAATATATTGCCTTCTATACTAATTTACGCCTCTACGTTATTGATTTTTTTTTTTTTTTTTTTAATATAAATTGTTTGATTTCAAAACCGAACGGTGAAAGGAAGTGACCACAGTTGATCCACTTTCACTCTAAAGCCAAACCATTATTTCCTGTTACAATGCTTTATTTTATGATGACCCATACTTTCATTTAAAATGTTTATATTTATTTTATTATATTTTTTTATACAAAAATTATTATTGAATTAAAAGCGTTGTTTTTATTAAAGAATTACGGTTATTGTATACCATTGTATCAAAATTTTATATTTTGAAAATGTTTTCAAAACAATTATTCATAAAACAATTCCCAACTTTTTGTATGAACCTCATTGGTTAATAAAATATGAAAAAGCAATGAAAATAAGTTGTTTTTTATTTTGAAAATTATTACGATAACGGCAGAGCCAGGCTGATAAAATGAAGGATTTATAATTAGAAACGGAAGAAAGATTTTAGCAACTCCTGTTTATTTATTGCAATAATAAAAATAATGTTTTATTTTTTAAAAAAAGTAAAAGCAATTTCATTCAAAATTAAAAAAAAAAAACATTCTTCGTCATGGAAATTCCGTCTGCCGGAGGATTAACGCAGAATAAATGAAAAAAAATATCACTAAGTGACACTCGGTACAAAAATATCACTAAGTGACACTCGGTACAAAAATATCACTAAGTGACACTCGGTACAAAAATATCACTAAGTGACACTCGGTACAAAAATATCACTAAGTGACACTCGGTACAAAAATATCACTAAGTGACACTCGGTACAAAAATATCACTAAGTGACACTCGGTACAAAAATATCACTAAGTGACACTCGGTACAAAAATATCACTAAGTGACACTCGGTACAAAAATATCACTAAGTGACACTCGGTACAAAAATATAACTAAGTGACACTCGGTACAAAAATATCACTAAGTGACACTCGGTACAAAAATATCACTAAGTGACACTCGGTACAAAAATATCACTAAGTGACACTCGGTACAAAAATATCACTAAGTGACACTCGGTACAAAAATATCACTAAGTGACACTCGGTACAAAAATTACAAAATTAGAAGGAAAAATTAAATAAAAAATTGACAACTTAAAATGAAAAAGAAATAGAAACAAAATTATAGGTACTTGCTAATTGAAAGAATATAAAAGAAAATTATTACATGCACTAAAAAAAGAAAAAATACATAAATAAATACAATAGAAAATAAGAAAACGGAAACTAAAGGCTGAAAACACAGTCTTGCTAAATGCCAAAAATAATATTCTTAATATTTAATAGAAATACCCACAAGCCTTGAAAATAACGGCGATAATGCCAAGTCGATTAGCCGTTTGCAATCTTTCTCAGAAGAAGCGTTAAGAAAGGGTATCAGCGCTGAAGCAGGAAAAGGACTAAAGCCAAGGAACCGCTCCCGCAGTTCACTAAGCGCAGTACATTTGCACAAAAAAATGATACAAATCCTCCCTCACAAAGGGATCACAAAGAGGGCAGTTAGCATTAGGACGGACAAGCCATGGCAAGAAATTTAAATGTAAGAGATCAACATCTAAGCTTAAACAACCATTTCAAATCATTCAGTTAAAGAGCTAACATAAATGGCACTCAGTCTCAAGACAAAAAAGTTGTAACATTATAATTAAGTTCTTTGTACAAGAGAAACCTTTCAGAATCTTGAGCAAACCGTACACATTGTTCAGTATGCCGAACCTTAATAGTATCTGGCAAAGTCCTGAGCTGCTGAAATTCTATCTTACAGGTGGTATTCCAGGGAAAGGCGAATAGAGAGCGTAACCACTTCCACTGGCTCGCCCCTGTACCTCCACCGATCTGCAAAAGTCAGCCTACCCAGCCTTTCGAAAAACGAACAATTTTCGACTTGTCGAGATTAACAGTCAAATTCCACTGTTCACAACAGATTCGCCAACAGATTAATGTTTCGCTGCAAAGTAACATGATCCTCCGCGAGAAGAACAATGTCATCCGCGTACATCAACACGCCTAATACGACGACCTCCAATACGAACACCACCCTCAAGTACCTGAGGCAGGTCATCCAAAAAAAAGTGCAAAAAGAAGTGGGCTCAAAATACATCCCTGACGAACACCGTATTCGACAGGAAAAACTTTATTGCAATACCAGAGAATTGGACGAATACCAGAACTATTGTTGATACAGGTTTTGTTTATGTGGTTCTCATTGTTTTAATTAATAGTTTAAGATATTGATCAGTTTTTTCGCGATAAAAACCTCATGTTTAGATTCTTTTACTATCGAAGAATTTCGTTCAAAGGCAATTTAAGAAACAACTACGAAACAAATTCTAGAAAGTAGGAATCCTAGACTACATTTCAATTGAGATTGCTGATGTCACACGTTGGATGGAAACGACATCTTTGATCAATTTTTGTTTATAATTTACGTCAGAAGGGGCTGGCACAATAAGTCTTCTGTGGCTGCGGTGCCATCCCGTCCCATCTACTATCTTAATCTTAATCTTACGTCAGTAATGGAGGAAAAGGAAATTTGGCTACAATTTTTGTATCGGAATTCTTATTGTGTTCTTAGAAGGAAATAATTGTTCACTTTCTGGGAATTCCTTTAAGAATTAGTGAAGTTCTAGAAAATACTTGGAAAGCAATGAATGTTTAGCTGCAGTTAATAATTAAAGCACACAGCTACAATGTATTATGGTACTGGGTTCGATTCCCGGTCTTAAGCGTTGGATTTTATTTAAATGGTTAATAAAAGGAATTTTACAGTAAAGTATGTTTGCTAGTCGCCTCCGTCCACGACACCCAATTGGTAGTTGGTCGTAAAGCCCGCTTGAAAAATTAGATATTACATTATTTATAATTACAGCTGTGAGCGAGAAAAGGCTTACATCCAGATGCGGAGGGGGAAGATGACGCAAACGCGATATGTGCCCGAAAGGGGCACCACAATCAAGTATAACAAATAAGTTAAGTGAAATACACAGAAGAAGTGTAGAAAATGGAAGATTAAGAGAGCACTTACCTTTGGGGTACCGGAAGGAGCGCACTCAGCACCCACCAGGCGATGAAGGATCTCCGCAGACGCTCAATAAGCGGTAGAAAGGGATCGGAACTGTTAAGGAACTTAGGTGTACAATTGTGTAGAGATGTGTGTGGGTAATGTGTAATTGAACTCCGAGAAAGGTAGGAAATATTTGGGCTTACGCCCAAAGCGGCGTATCAGAATTGGATAGCGGGGAAAGCGGAAGAGTGAAGGGTAATAGTGCAACAACTAGATGCGGATGATGCGAAATTCTAGATATCAGCGGAAGTGAAGCGTAGCAGGCTGAGATGCGGAAAGGAGCACACCAACAAGCAGACTCGAGTAACGTAGCGCCGGAAGCAGCCAACAATGAAACGTTGCGAAAGAACGAAAAGATGAACTTGAAGCGGTGGTCCAATGGACGCGTACTATATGTGAAGTTGTGAAGCGTAGCAGAGCCAGCAGTCGACTAACTGATTACAAACGGATATGACAACTCCGTCTAGAGAGAGTAGAGGAGGGGAAGGGTTTATAGCGTGGGAACCCTAAAGAAATGAGCATAACAACAAAAGATTAGGGAAATAAAATATTTAGCGGCGAGAAGTAAGGAAAAGGCATAACACGAGATAACGCGAAATGCGAGAAAGGGAGAAATGCGAGGGTGGCAGAAACAGAGAAAAGTGATAGGGAAAACCGTCAAAAGGTACCGCCAAGGAAGGGCTGCATGCGCCTTAAGAACAGTAGTTAACATTTTGAGGTACAAATATAAAAAATGAAGTAATAAAGTTACAAAAATAATAAAAGTTAACAATATAAAAACAAATTCTTGAAATTTTGGTTTCAATTATACAGTATATTAAAGAAAACGGTGAGGTGTACAGGTAGGTGGTACTAAGGCGGCCCTTAGAAACACATAAATAGGACCAGCAGGTGTGAGAGGGAAACTTTGTTGATGGTAGAATGAGAGATGGGAGTGCAGCCCTGTAGGTGGAGACCAAGAGTAGTGGCGCAATGTTGGCATTGGGATATATGGTGAGGTGAATACAATGGGCCAGTTGGACAACTAATCCCTTTATCTGCGAAGCCAGTCCTCAGTTGGATCAGGATGCCGACTGCACACACAATAGCTACACCGTAACGTTTCGTGGTCATTCTACCTTAACTGGAGTGGCTGAGTTGAGCCACTAGCTACTGAGAACTGATAAGAATTATGTATATAGAGCACCATGTTGCTCACTAATTCATTTGCTCAACCATAGTAACCACCTTCAATGATGCCGTTAGAGCTGGGCCGGTAGAGCTTTTTCAATAGTTTTAAAATCAGTTCACCACTCAATATTTACTTGCTACCTTTTTGTAGATTAATTTATGACGTTCACAGGCGATAACATAACCCCCAAGAGATAAACGTGCAATAATAGCCACCCGATTCCTTGTGGCTCCGTTCGATAAGCAACTGTCGAGAAATCCATGCACTGGATTCAAACAATAGAAATCCACAAGAAGCTAGTTATTTGATAAACGTTCAACTGATTTTTTACGAACAAAAAATATTCTAATCTTTCTTGCTCGCTCCCATCTGGGACCTTCAGACTTGAACTCTATGGTACGGCAAATCATTCAAACTTAAATCGGATCCAAGCAATTCAGTCAGGGCTCCTTGGAATCATAAATGATGTCCTCTGTTTATGCGACCAACCACATTCACCTATTTCTGTCATCTCAGACCACGTACATCACGTTTTCAAGATTCAGTTGGTCATTAGAGTATTTCTATCTTTTTTTTTTTTTAATGGGATCAGCCCGACAACGCAATGTGTAACGCATCGGCTAGAGGAGTTATAGGTAGCCACATAAAGGGGAAAGTACACGCGGAATTCAGGAGCATGGCCGCTGGAAAGCAGTGGGTAACGTTGCTAGAATACAGGATACCTGCCGGCCTCCCAAGAAAAGAAGAGTCTGTCGTGCTCTTCCGAGGAACTACAGGGCACGATTACCTACAAGCAGACCTCCACAAATTAGGTATTAGGGACTCGCCGATTTGTCCATTGTGTAATATCGGCGTAATGATAATTTAAGCATTTGGACGAGTGCCTGGCATTACAGGGCATGAATACTATCTATGAAAAGTATTGGGCTGCCAGACAAAAAATGGCTTCACGCCTGTGTCGCGGGATAGGAAAAAAGAAGAGAAGTATTTCTATCTTAGATAAGGTGGGATTCCTTCAATGAATCTAGGGTTGTAAGGATATCAGAACTGCATCTCCTATGCAGGAAATATCGATCAATCATACCAACCTTGTTGCCAATTAAACCAATTAGTGGACTAATCTACTGATATTCACTTTAAATATGGCGCGTAAACAGCTGAAGTTTTTGGTGCCTAGAGCATTTTTCACTACTCTACCATTTGCCTGAAGTTTTCTCTTAGAAAAGGGCTGGTCTCGAACCCGACAGCTAGATATGAACTCCGGCTTTGCGTGGGCGTTCACTATCCCTTCGCTGGCTGTAACATCGTAATGAGCTTAATTTTCCAGTCGTCAAAAGCAACCGAGTTATAAACATTTCTTGTTAGATAATAGAAAACAATCAGCGAACCAAATACAACTGTGTGAGAATTGGGTGGCCGGAGATTGCGCCTAAAAGTTTAATTCACTTTATTTATTTGTTTGATAATACATTAAAAGAAATGAGGCTGTAACCCAATGGCGCGACTCTTTTTTACTAAATCACTTCCGACAACAACTAACAAATTCAGCATACACAACTTTGCAGATAACGCACACATTTCTAAAATTATTTGTAATCTAGGAGCTCTGTACGGTGTCCACAGTGTTGTTTCCAATGGAACGACCCTCATAATTAGGTCTGCAGGTGTCTTTAATTGCTTCCATGCGCTAGATTACATTATCCACTAGCTTCTACTAGATTGCTTCAGGCGTTTCCACTTATATAACATTGTTCCTTGCACCCCCTTTATCTGTTTAATAATTTAGAAGTGGATTTAAATTAGGGAAGATGATACACTTATTAAAATTTTAACAAAATAAAGTACGCCTTATGAATTTCATTGTTTTTAACAATGTTATTATAATATATATTTATTTGTAAACTTTTGTGGTGTTCTCCCCAAAAATGAGGCTGCAACGATTTTCTTAAGACATTGTGAACCAATTGGGCATATGTAAATGCACAACTTTCCAGTTTTTCCAGGGAAATTTGATTAGGGCACTTCTGGGAAATAGGCGGGTTAGGTTTTTCCCTAAAGTGCCATCTTTGTGTATTACGTTTTCTTCTCAGCTGTGTAACTTATTTATTTATTTAATTAGAAATTTACAATCTGAATTTAAATATATACATTAAGTAAATATGATGGTGATGATGTAAATGGTGCGAGAAGAGCTGGAGGAGAGAAACTACCCTGCGGTAGCACTTCCCAGATTAACCAAAACTTGAGAGAATGTGTTTAATTTCATAAGATTCCATGTAAAATATAAGGTGGAAATTTAATTTTTGTCGCAATCGTTTTTCTGCATTATTGCATTAAAACTAAAATTATGTATTTTAAATAATTTTTTTTTTTAAATCTTTTATTGGAATTTACTATGCAACGATTGTTGCAACAAGCAAATATGGCACCTGACAGCAAAAAAATAAAAGAAAATCATGAGTAGAGAAAGCACCCAGTGGTGACACTCCAATAACGTGCTTTGCTATACTGCTCTCACGATAAGACTAGATCACGAGGCCATCTTCTCTTCAATCTCCTTAAAGGATTACCTGGTAATGTGGAGGAAGATAGGTGTTCTATGAAAGGGTTAGGATGAGCTGCTGTAGAGGAATGAAATTTTGAGAAAACGAGTGTTAGCAAGATCTGTAATGAAAGGGATTTTGAGGTCATTATGGATATTGAGGTTAGATACATAGAACGGAGCGTTAAGAAGTTTTCGAAGTATTTTTTGACTGTAATGCCTGGAGGCGTAGTGAGTTGGAACGCTTTGTCGATCCCCATACTTCGATGCCGTATGACCAAATAGGTCGCAGTAACAGTAGATATAAGAGTCTTTTGTTTTGTAGGTTGAGTTTAGAACGTTTGTCAAGTAGTCTGGCGAGAAGTTTGTAGCGTTTGGTTAGTTTCTTGTCTTTTCAATCTAGTATAGGGATTCCATGTCACCCGTTTGTCTAGGTGCAGTCCAAGGTAGCGTACTTTGTCCACAGTTGGTATAGGAGTTTTGGTCCAAGATGATGGGAGGTAGGATTTCCCGTCTGAGAGTAAATACTATAAATTTTGATTTCATAACGTTAGTTTTGATTCGCCATTTGAAAAGCCAGTCCTGTAAGTGTTTGTAGAGCTAGTGTAGCGATAAGAGGATCGGCATGAGGAGATTTTTAAATAATTAAGAAATAATTATGGACAGAAGAAATCGATTTCTGAAGGTGAACCGTCAATATGGAGCACTTTTGTTCCCCCACAAGGAAATATTATTCCCTACCATTCCGATATTCTTCTGAATCCACTTGTAGCAGTACTTTAAGTGTCCTCTTCTTTGCAAGACTATAAAAGTAGGACCGTAACTTCCGCAATATACTCTTAACATAGTTTTTAAATAAAATGTAAAATTCGTTCTATTAAATGGACTAACCAGTAATTTCATTTTTACTTAGTATTTGAAAATAATAAATCTATTTCTATCGAAGAAAGATATATCCTCTGTACGATTCTAAATAATTTTTTTGCTAAATTGAACTCAAGATGTATTTTTATTGTATCCTAGCCGTATTTTCTGCTTTATTGTGATAGCATCTTAAAGAGCTTCCAATATGAAACGGTTTGAAGGGTGAACATTAAGGACTTGGTCCGCCTGAGAAGTGGTTTTAGAAGGGTAATGTGTTGGGCTGAACGAGAAAGCCAAGTTTCAGACACTTATGGTATTTAAGGTAGCTGAATACTCCAATGGAGTGCCAATAATGGGTTACCATTTTCTCCTCATTAGCAACTATACTCTAAATACCAGGATAGCTCTTCGTGATGATTGATTGTGCCAGCTTTTGTCGATACTTCCACAATCATCACTTTACTATCAATGCTATTTAACTCCTCCTTCCAAACTAAATTAACTGCAAACTTGAATATTATTCTATTTTAAAGATTCATTTCTCGAACAAAGAACAAACTATAACATCAAATTAGGTTATAGTGTTAACATATTTATTGATGTGTGTTATTTAATTGTCACTGTTTCCTCTTTTTGATAATTTAACTTTCCATATTTTGGAGAGGAACAGAAAACTATGACAGTTTTCTGTGCACTTCGGACATGCCATTTTTCTTGAAATATTCCTTTACAGCATCCATTTTTAATTAAGTATCTTGAAACGGCAAATATTAATACGTCGTTGGCAAGTAATAAAGAGAGCAGATCATTTCCAGCATCATCCAAGGTAGTTCCACGAATACTTCTTCTATGTCTCGAAGTTAGATAGTAACATTTAGAACAATAAAGGCAACGAAGATTCACTCTGAAGAACTGCTCTGGTTATTTTAAGAGTATCAAGCTGTATTATCATTTTTTATTGATATTAAATAAGATAAGGCACTTCCATACTAATTTTTAATTATTCTAAATACAGTACAACCTCGACACCTGGATCGGCGCGGAAACAAAAGTTAATTTACGGTGGTGACAGGAAAATTTTTTGTCTTCCGATGTAACATAATTGTAGGCTTGGCAGAATGTTGGGAAAAAATTAAAGAAAGCATGCTTCAAAAGTGCTGGAAGAAGACCAGTGGCCCCAGATGTCCAGGAAGGAGAGAAGCCAATTGAAGTAACGGCTGAAAATCTCGCTCGTCTCGCCCAATCGATGGAAGGAGGTGAAAACGTGAATCGAGAAGAAATTTTGGAGTGGTTCAATTGTGATAGAGATGCTCCACAGTTTGCATGCCTTAGTCCTGAATAAATCGTCCAGATCATCCGAGAAGACGAACCGGAAGAAGGAAATGAAATCGACGAAGAAGAGAGTGATCACCCAGAAATATCGCTGGATGCAGCATCGAATTCAGTTGCTGAATTGATTTAATTTTGTTCACGATAAGGACATTCCAACCAGTGAGAAAGTTGTGCTTTTCAAATTGCGTACACTCATCAGAGAGTGGTCGTTTGATAGAAAAAAGTAAACAACACTTGAAAAGTATTTTTCAAAAAGTTGAACGGCAAAAAGTGAAAATTTTTTAAAAAAAGAAAGAAAGGAGAGAAAAATTAAAAAATTCAAAAAAATTAAAAAATTTTTGTGTACAAAAAATAAAAAAAAGGATTGCCGTCTAAGATGGGAGTTGATCTCTGGGACGAAACAGGAGTGTATTACTATGTAATACTGTGCATTCGGTTTAACAGGGATTTCAGTTTTCCGGGGTGGGTATAGCCGGAGATCAGCTCGGTTAATCCAGGTTGTACTGTAACACACTTAGAGAATGAAGTTCATCCCATTGTAAACTGTGTCCAATGCTCTCACTCTAAGTTTAAATGAAGTACCAAAAAAAAAAAAAAAGATTCGCCCTATTGTTATCTGAATATAAAGAAAACACGCGAGTATGAACCTGGTGGAACGTCTCTTCCTAAATTCCGATTGTTCTTCAGGTGAAATGGTACCGATTTCACACCATAAGAAGTCTTTCCTTGTCAACTAATATAATCAATTAGGTGCAGGTGTTGAATAAGCCCATATTTCTGTGGTTCCTCGTATTTCCCTTCTTTCATTCTTGAAATGAGGAACAACAATAGTTTGTGACCATTGTTGAGATATTTATTTAGATACAAATATATTGTCAAATAGATTTAACCAAGCTGGTCTAAGATTCTTCCACATTTTGTAAAGGATACCACCATTGTCTATTGTCATTATTCTTATTATCATTTGTTATTCTTACTCTTACTGAAAATCAAAACAGAATTTCTCTCAATGATATCTTGGAAGTGAGTGAGGGGTCTTCAAACATTGAAAGTTTCAAACGTTTTCTGCTATCAACTAAATATCATTCACATCCACAAATATTTGAAGCGAACGACTTAAACACTTAAAATGGAGCTCCAATCTTCTAACAGTTAGACCAGAAACAGATTAATCAATGAACCAACTTGGGCATCTTCCAGTCTTTCTTAGCCTTTGTAGTAAAGTTGTTAAATATTAATTGTAATTTGAAATAGTGAACACCCTTCCTTTTAACTAAAGTTGGTCTTTTGAACAGCACTTAACATATTTAGTTAGGAGTTCAGTTAGCTACAAACATTTTCAAGTAAGAAATTCATACAGGCAGTATTGCGCCTCAACCAAAGCGAAAATATAGAATTAAAAGTAAGGGGAAATAATTTTTGTTCCATTTTGTTTGATTTGGTAGTTCGTTTTAGATGAACGTTTCAAAAATAATTGTTAAAGATGGTGATGATAATAATAAAAATCTGGTTTAAATATTTAAGAAGGAGAAATCGATTTCTGAAAGTGAACCGTCAATATGGAGCACTTTTGTACCCGCACAAGGAAATATTATTCCATACCATTGCGATATTCTTCTGTATCCATTTGTAGCAGTACTTTAAGTGTCCTCTTCTTTGCAAGACTTTAAAAGTAAGGCCGTAACTTCCGCAATATACTCTTTAAGTTTTCAAATAAAATGTAAAATTCATTCGTCGCAAAGACTATTTTAGTTGATGCGCTTCTCCCCCTCTACAACATTCAAGGATTGTCCACACAATCTTCTCTTAAGGCAATTTTTGAAATTCTTACAAATAATTTTATTCCAAATTTAAATTTTAAAAATGCCCATTACACTAAAGTGACCTCAATCATTTCTACGCCTTATTCCTCTTTAGAATGACCTAAAACAATTTTCTTTTTTTCTTTTTAATTGCAAAAATACTTTGAAAAAGTTTAGGAGCGAACAATTTTCAAAAAAAGCCATATTGAATCCTCAAATTGCACCGGATTGCTACTTTAGAGAAGGAAGATTTAAAAAAACGCTGAAGACCACCATCAGCACAATTACAGTTTAAGAAAAACCATTGGAGCCATTTTCTGACTCAATCTCAAAAATAACCTTTCACGAAAGTATTGTCTCCAGGTTCAGAGATTTTGTTCGTTAGGTTACAATCGAGTTCAATGGTGAAACCAAATTGAAATGTTAAGTTACACTTTCTCGCATTTATTTTATTTGTTTTTTTGAATCTAGTCCATTTTCAGAAACCACTTCCGCGGGTTCAGCGATTCTCAAATGTCTCCTTTAATAACTGAATTTCGGAAACTGCGCAGGAGCCTGGATACTTTCCTATCCAGACAGGAAGTAGTAAAAGTGTTCAAAATAAAGTAAATTAAATTATCTCAAAACGCAAATGCGTTTCTACAGGAAAATTATTCCTACCTTTTAGTGCATGTGAAATGACAGTCGTGTAAATGTAGAGTGATGCTGTGGTACTCCCATCTCGGATGGGAAACAAGTTTTAACAATGCCCTTGCGTCTTGGCAAGAAACTTGTCTCTTGCTAACTTCCTAAAACACTCCACTGTCCGTACTTATCCATCTACTACCATTTCTTCTAGTTTCCCTACTTGTATAGGCCTCCTAAGTTAGTTTTAACTTGTGTAAAAAGGATTCTAGTACTGTGTTTACGTTACCAACATAAACAAATAAATGTACGTATGCTCTTCGAAGAAATGGAGATGAAGTTTTCTTAGCCTGCCACGTAAAGTTGGCAAGATTAGCTTTGCTTCTCATATTGCACAGTGTTACATTCATCTCGTTTATCCATTATGGTGAAAGAAAGACAAAAAAATTGAGGCTAAATTCTTATCGTTCAATATTTATTTTTGTAAGTCCTCGAAAAAGATGTTTTTATATACTAAACTTCTAACTAATATAACCAATTCTCTTAGAATATTTTTTCGACTAAAAACTTTTCATCAATAAATGAAGATCAGAGAAAATCGTAGGAAGCAGATTCTAAAACTCTCGGAAAAGTGAAAAATTCATTCCGTAAATTGGTAAATTACATAGAACTTTGTCTGGAGTCTTTATTTAAAAATCATAATTCAAGCAAAAGGTAGATAGAGGGATTTTCGCCTGCATAAACACTGGGACAATTTGAATTTTAATAAGAATTTTGGGAAGGGGACCACTTATCTTAACGATTTATTATTAACAGACAGGAAATTAAAAGTCAGCTGAACAAAGAGTTGGGGAAGAGAGTTAGTTCTGAGCGAATTCTCTCTTGTTCTTAGATCACTGCATTTTAATTTGGTTCTCGAATCCGATTTAAAAACAGTTCGAACATTTACTTAATACAGATTTATTGATAATTTAGAGCAAATTATTCCAATAGAAGTTTCTGCAGTTTAATAACTACTAAAAATGGAGCTTTTTAAGTAGTCTTCTAGGGAATGAATTTTATTGCAGTTACTTTGCACATTCTACATCTAAAATATTGGTAATTCTACTTCGTAGGGAGTGAATCTCATTGCAGTTACTTTGCACATTCTACATCTAAAACACTTGTAAGTAGTCTTCAAGTTCATAGAGAGTGTATTTCATTGAAGTTACTTCGCATATTCCTTATCTAAAAAATTGGTAAGTAGTCTTCTACTTCGTAGGGAGTGAATTTCATTGCAGTTACTTTGCACATTCTACATCTCAAACATTGGTAATTCTGTTTCGTAGGGAGTGAATCTCATTGCAGTTACTCGCATATTCTACATCTTAAACACTTGTAAGTAGTCTTCAACTTCATAGGGAGTGAATCTCATTGCAGTTACTTCGCATTTTCTACATCTAAAACATTGGTAATTCTACTTCGTAGGGAGTGAATCTCATTGCAGTTAGATTAGATTAGATTAGACTAGGGCGGCCTCAGGGCCTACGCCACTGCGACCCCTTTGGGTCTATTGTGGCTCCCCTAACTTTAAAGCTCACCCTCCAGACCTGTCCTTTTAATTAGACTCTTAATGCTGGAGAGTGACTTTTGGGTAAAGCTCACAGGCCTTGGTTTTTCCTCCCCGAGAAGTAACATCCTTAGCCACACGAGCCCTTCACACTGACACAACACGTGTAGTGCCGTTTCCTCCTCTTCCTGACAGAACCTACAGAGGCTATCATCTGCCATGCCCATGCGATGCATGTGTTTTCTGAGTCTGCAGTGGCCAGTCAATAGGCCTACAATCATCCTGATAGCCCCACGGCCTTGACGGATCTACTTCGTAGGGAGTGAATCTCATTGCAGTTACTTCGCATATTCTACATCTAAAACATTGGTAAGTAGTCTTCTACTTCGTAGGGAATTAAGTGGATCGCACGGCCTTGAACCCTAATATTACTAATTTGCTATAAAATCAGTGAAACAAAAATTAAATCGATAATTAAAAATTTGATTCGCCTACATTTTGGTGGAAATTTCAATTGTTTTTCTTCCAATTCATGTTGCCAAACTTTCTACACTGTGTTTTATTTAGTAACCAGTCAAGTATTTCTCAGTTTATATAAATACAATCATATATAGATTACATATATAATCTGTATGCAATATATAATATATTAAATGAAATAATATATTTGAAATCTGGGTTGAAAATCCACAAGTGTTTTTCACTGGCCCCAATTCTCGAGGTTCTAACTTTGATATTTTGTCAAACTCCGAATCCTAGAAAAGTTTAAATTTCTCCCAGTTTTTACGATATTTTGTTCGCACACACACAGACAGACGATGATCTAAAACCACTTTATCGAAACTCAAATCGATTATTTCCGGTGTAAATTCAAAATAAAAAAATTGATTTCACCGAAATACTTTCGTTACTTAGTTAAACAAAGTAAAATGAATGAAAGGCTTTCTATTTTTATTTATTTTCCTAATTATAGCAAAATTTAATTAAGATTCTAGTAGGGCGGCCCAAGGCCTACGCCCCTGCGACCCTTTTGAATCTATTGTGGCTCTTAATTCTAAATTTTATTTTTATTTGTTTGACCCTCACCAAACTGTCCGTCAACTTGATTATAATTAATAAATTCAAGCCACAGTCTAATTCATGTTATAAAATTTATAAAAATTTGTCTGTTTACTTTAATTTTATAAAACATTAGATAGTGACATTAGATAAGGTAAGACCTAAAGTAGTGGCATTCGTCACGTGGAGACCACTTCAATTTAAAGGGTGAACAGGACCCAGGGAAGGTCTATTAGTGTGTAAGAGAAGGCGGCTATTCCAGGAATCTTGCCTCAGGAATTCAAATTAAAACCTCACCTCGGTTCGCAGGCTATTCCCCCGGGCGCGTGTGGGTGTCGCGCGCGCATACATGCACAATGTCCGCCTCCAACCTTCCTAGACTGAGCATTGCCACTGCTGAGGGCATTTCTTTCTTCTAGCGTCTTCATTGCTCTCGGCAAGTGTGTCCAGTTAGTCGGTTAATAATAAAAATAAGAAAATAAGAAGAGGAATTGCCCTAAATTTCTAGTCGCGCATAATTTACTCCTTAAATTAGATTTTCACAACTGAGAGCAATTGCGTCTCTATTTCTGAATTCCTGCTCGCCAGTTTTTTTTTCGACAACATTCCTCACTCTTTCTAAACTGTAGAAGAATTCAAATGAAGTTCGCAGCCTCTTTCTGCTAATCTTTCTATTATAAAACACTGGGAAATTAGTTCCTTAACGGTCACTTAATTATAGTTTCGATATGATTCAATTTCCCTCATTATCAGCTCCTGTTTTCCCATTTAGGTTAAACGTTTTAATCCCTTTTTACAAAATGTTTCGTAGTCCCTCACCAACTTATTGCAATTTCATTTAATAGATCTAACCAATAAATTTATTTGTCTTCATCTTCCCAAAACAACCCCAGACCAGTTATGTACGCCTTCAAACAGTTATAAGGCTCCTCAAAATTGCAAGTTTTTAAGAGGATATTGGGTTGGTTGATTTAGGCTTCATTAAATGCTGCTACATTATCAACTCAGATTTGCTTTTACATATTATTGAAATCACAAAACATCCAAATTATACCATTTAACTGGACGATCCTAGTTGATGTTTATTTAAAATTGGTGCGGATGATGTATGACTTACCTAGGATGCTGATTTGCTAAATTCTAGATGATCCAATCTGTTAGATCCGATTTAGAAATAACTTAGCTTGCAAACTTTTTAGTACAGTTATGATATGAGCCTTAATTTTTTTGTTTATTTGTATTTAAAGGGCGTCAACATTTGTGGTTTTTGGAGCTTATTTCAGTGCACTGCCGGCCTTCGGACAGTTTTCACTCGTTACAGACAACACTGTCTATAACCGGACAGTGAGCTGTAAGAAGCTCCTAGGAAAAGATAACCTAAGGGTTACACCAGCTGGATTCGAACTCATGATCTCCAAGTGTTGGGATCCAGTATTCGCTAACCATTTAGCTCATCTCTTCCCTATGTAACCCCTTAATTATAATCTTTTTCATCGCGTAATATCAAATATGAAATTTAATTTAATTTCTGATTCTCTGGTATTTGTATCACTATATTTTTGCTAGTTAATTGGGATTTACTGCTAAGGTGGAAATCGCTGAAATACTTTGGAATTCATATTTGATTGGAAATTTTGTTAGTTGACAACAAAAATTGTTATCGATCCAACAACAGAACAATTTAGAGAGCAAGAACTTCTATTTGGTTGAATTCTGATGTTTGTTGCATTTGTTTGTATTTTACGCTTCAATACTACAATACTCTTGCATGAACAATCACGCGACTTTGTCTCACTAACATTCTCGAGGTTTCAATTTATATATATCTTTATTTCAAAAGAAGAATTTTAATTTAATCCTGCATATTATACTGATATTACACTTTAAATATCCTAAACAGGTAACGTGTCCTTTAAACGATATATTTCCTGTAAAAACTAGAAATTTAAAATTTCACATGACGTAATACTTCCGTTACCTAATAAGAGAACGCTATCCCTCAGAATTAACAGGCCGATATTTTCCTTCATCTGAGGCTTTTACAAGAGAAGTGTGTCATAGCTGGACACATTGCATGTTTCAAAAGAATTGGCCAGAGGAAACACTTTGATGGCTACGATACGGCGTGTCAGGTCGTCTGTGGCGCGTATCTCGACGAGGCTCTCCGAGCTGTGCTTCACGTAAAGTACTTGAAGAATGGAGAACATATTGTTAAGTTATGTCAATCATTGACAGTCAATGTACTATAACAATGAAAGAACTATTTTAAAAAATATGTATTTGACTCACTGTTTCATTATGAGGGTATTATTTTATCAAAAAGCATGGTGGTTTACAAACTACAACCATGAGTAGATATCGCATTTTAGGTGCATTTAATGCTTATTTATAGTTTACAAACTACAACCATGAGTAGATATCGCATTGTAGGTGCATTTAATGCTTATTTATAGTTTACAAACTACCTGGATTGGTTTAATAGTTGATTAAAGACAGGAATTAAGCAAAAATAAATCTAATTAAGAATATTAGTTATCTTAATTACAGCTGAGTTTCTGTCCGTTTGACGATCGCTTCTAGCCATGGAATAACCTGGTGTCTGACTGCAAAGGCTTGAAAAAGAAAACAGAAACACGGTTCTATTTTATCAAATTTAATTACTGTATTTGTCAATGGTTGCGAACTGAATTGTAGCAGAGTTTCCACTTATTGGCAAGTAGAAAATGGTATGTAGATAAGAGTTGGAATATTAATGTTGAATAAAGCCAAAGCAGCGTAAGTGCTGTTACTCTTAGAGTCCATTACTTTGCGACTTCTTGTTAAGTATAGATGAGAGGTGTTCTTGTCACGATGAATGACCCATGACCTCTTACAACCTCACTAGAATCACAATAACCTTCTCTGCTTTAAGTGTTTTCCCTGAAATGCAACTCTGTATTCAATACAGGCTCGCATTTGAAATCTGTTCTTTCTTAATGGCAAGCAGTCTCTATACTATTTCACTCTTAGAATCCTTGGTCCTCGGTAAGTGTTAAGGAGGTGTAAGGGAGGTAGGTATTGCCTCAATGCAGAAACTATCCATTAGTTTCTAAATTCAATGAGCGTCCATATTCAGGCCCTTTTTTTTAACTTACATTATATTCCGCAATCGGACTATTTGTCATCAATGCTTTAAAATAACTGATAAAACTCAAGTATTAAGACGAAATAATTACTAAATTATTGGATATTCTAAAAAATATACTCGCTTTCTCTAATCTAGGAAAAGGAGTTTGTCTATCCGTTCATTGAACCATAACCACTTGTTTGAAATATGGAAAATATTTAGGAATTAGTCTGCTTTGAAAGTAACTCACGTGTAATCCACGCACCATAAAGAAAACACAGTGAACAGACATCACAAACTGCTGAATAGTTTTCTAGATCTAACTAACATGTGACACTAAAAAGCACTAGTTTACAAAACTCGAATGCTGAGTAAATCTGTGGCTATTGATTAGGTACGCCTCCTTACTTTATGAAAAATACATTTTAAAAAGGTAAATCTGTGTGTCTATATAAATATAAACAAAGGTTTTTTGATGCAGACTAAAATTAGATCAGCTATAGGCACTTTGCCTTCTTCAAACTCTAAATTATAAAACCTTTCTCATCTAGATTATTAAAAATTACTTATTATTATTAATTAATGTGGCGTCAACAACTGAAGTACTGGTAGCTTTTTTCAGTGCACTGCAAGCCACCGGACAATGTACTCTCTAGTAATTAGGAAGCTCCTAGAAAGAGAAACTCCTGTAAAACTGGCTCCTGTAAAGAGCCAGCAGCTGGATTCGAACCCGGGATCTCCGTGTGGGAATCCAGTACTCTAACCTCATAGCTAATTTCTTTTTTTTATTTGTAGCTTTAAACCAAAACGAACATTTATGGGAAACCACCTCCAATTACTGACAGCTCTCTTTAATTCTGTTTATGGCTTTTTATGGTTAAGTATTTGCAGTTATTATTCTAAAATTATTACTGTATCGGTTCAGGAGTTACTTTATGATACTCTTGTTTCATTTTTCTATAAGCAAATCATTCCTAATATTTATTTTAGCTGAATTTTAAAAATCCAAGAATACCTAAGCGCATCTTAACCAGTTAAGCGTGTTTGACGTGTATACACGTCAAACTAAAATCTCTATTACGGTGCGTTCGACGTTTATACTCGTTGTGAAAAATATAAAATTGCCATTAACTATAAAAATAGGAAATTTTAATAAAATACAATAAGAATATTATTTGGTGGGATGTTTCCTTTATCTTACCAATAGAACTGCCAAGTATTTTATACGGAGGGGGGTGGAGGGAGCCAGCCAAATGATAAGTGGTTGGTACATGTTAGGTCTCCGCATTAGAGATTGGGATTTAGGCACACAAATAGAAGCTCTCAACCCTTGTGCAATGCCGTTTTTACCTTAGATAGAGATTCAGACCTCAGTACGAGTATTTCATTTTGCACAGAATTTAAAGCTCTTTTCTTCCATGTAAAAGCTGTTGCGTCTCTAGTTAACTAGGCAATGCATAACGTAAAGCGGTGCTAGATTTTGAAATGCACAGAATGTTCTGTAAGCTCAAGTCCCAGAGATTGCATAAAAAGTGCTTGCAGTGACTATTATGTCGTAAACTTTTGGTTGTTTTGCCCTGTGTTCGACATGTGTATACACGTCATTGTCTGATTTTAATTCCGAACACTGTGCACCATTAAATTGCGCGCTTAACTGGTTCTGTTTTTTTGCTACATCATTATTCTATTATGCATTTTGCAAGCTTATTATTGTTGTAAAAATATCAAATAATTCATTTTTTTCACATTTAAAAAAAAGTTTAATTTAGATATTGCTTTTGTTCCTGCAAAGTCTCTTATTTAAATGGTTTCTAAAGCAATATTTACTGTTTATGATATTGGTGTTTGTTAGACTCTGTAGGTGTGTTTGTGAGAGAATGTCTTTCTTAAGAGAGTTTACTTGCTGATTTGTCAGTGTGATGTCGCTAGTTAACCAAATAGTACAAACTAACTGTACAGTTATACCAATATTATGTGTACTATGATCGGTAGATAGTATTTGGGAATTTACAGCGTAAGCGGAGTAACAGGCGAAACATTAGTTCGGGTCGAGAGTATAACAAAACTGTTTAACCGTTGCGCTAACACCGGATGGTGTCTGAGTTGTGTGAGTAGACGGAGCATGGTTTCCTCGCCCCCCCACAATCTATCGGATGCTGTGAAACGCAGGAGTTGTACAAATTTATGCAGCGGTCGACTAGCTACAGCATGCTGTAGTCTTGTTAATAGAATTAGACCTGGAGGGTGGGCGCCGGCAGTGAGTCTCTAACTGCGGCCAGATCCTCCCAACTAAACTAGCCATTTAGCTACTGAAAGGTTCGGCAGTACTAAATTAGTGCCGCCCTGTAAACATATAACTGCTATTCTCTATATGAATAATTAATATTAAACTAACTCTTGTACATATTACTTTTGTTGCTAGTTGGCTACTTTGCGATGTATGTCTACTACATATGTACTCTTTCAGCTGTAACCTGCCTTCTCGCATAACGCGGTGTTTCCTTCTTCTTGGACACTTCCGGCTACTCTGGCTAACAAGTGCTTCTAGATATCCGCTCTTCATTCCTGTCCATTCAACTTCCTCCCAACAAGCAAGTAATTCTGCTAACTTCGGTTTGCCTTTGTTGTTTTTAAATAAAATTCCGTTATAGTTCCAATCATTTCATCAGTATCCTTGAATAAATAGATTTATAATGGATTAATTAAAATTGTTAAAAGTTGTGTCCTTGTTTAATGAATTTTTTTTTTCCTTTTAAAGAAATTTACACCTGTACCTAAAGGGTACAATAAGTAAATGCGATAAGTGTAAATAAATAGCGTGGCCAGACGTGAATGACGGTCATCCAGTGATGGCCGCCATTAGTCACCCAGTTGGTCACGGGGCCAACGGCGCCTCAGCCGTCTTCGAGGATTGGAGGGTAGCGTAATTGAAGATAAGTTTGCAGCTAAAGGGTTGGGATGAAGTGAGAGTTTTTGGTGAAAATTTTTATATCGAATTTTGGCAAGTTCAGAGATGAGTGGAATTTGGAGATCTGTGTGTATTGTGTGGTTGCTTACGTAGAATGGAGCGTCTACTATGCGGCGGAGAATTTTGGATTGGAGTGTTTGCAGTCTATTGATGTTGAATTTTTTTAGCTGTTCCGTAAAGTTCGAGTCCGTAAGTCCATATTGGTGTGAGAAGAGCTGTATAAAGTCGTCGTTTGTTCTGTAGTGAGAGTTTTGAGCGTTTGTCGAGTAGTCTGGATAGAAGTTTGTATCGTTTGTTTAGTTGGGTACGTTTAAGTCTCGTATGGGGGTTCCAGGTAAGTCTCTTGTCTAGGTACATTCCAAGGTACCGCACATGGTCGGCTGGTGGGATAGGTGTATGATGTAAGAAGACACGTGGTGGAGTTTGACGTTTGAGTGTGAAGACTATGTATTTAGACTTAGTTGGGTTAATTTTTATGCGCCAGTTTTCTAACCAAGGTTCTATTGAGTGAAGGTAGGACTGTAGTGAGCGTACTGCAAGGATAGGGTCAGAGTGTGTGGAGAGAATGGCAGTGTCGTCAGCGAAGGTGTAAATAGAGGTATTAAGGTTAGAAGGTAAGTCGGCAGTGTAGATTGTGTAAAGAAGAGGAGCTAAGACACTTCCCTGTGGCACACTAGCAAGGACAGGATAAATGGAAGAGTGAGTAATGCCTTGAAGAACTTGGAATAATCTGTCAGAGAGATAAGAGCTGAGTATGAGATAATAAGTGCTAGGAAGGATGCGTTTGAGTTTCCACAGTAGACCTTCGTGCCAGATTCGGTCGAAGGTTTGCGATACATTTAAATTAAATTTATTTTATTAATATATTCATCAGGTGTTTATTTTTAAAACTGTCCGGTAGGACAGTTGTATAAGGGTTGATCGTCAAAAACTGCACGAAAAAGCGTAACGTTGAAAAACACCCAACTTTGACAATTTTTTTCTCTTTTTCTATAAAAGAGAAAATTCCCAAATTTTCTTTAAATCTTACTCCAAACCCTCCTTTATAACTGTAATTTTTTTGCAACCACCCAGATCTAATAGGTTTCGAGAAAAAAGTTGCCGAAAATGAGCAAAAACGGCTTTTTCAAAAAATGTTCTTGTTCTTGTTCTTCTTCTTCTTCTTGTTCTTGTTCTTCTTGTTGTTACCTTTTTTGTAAACATCGAATGGGAGAGGAGTTAGCCCCCTTTATGTAAGGCCCCCTCCAAAATTATTATTACTAATTACTCTGTAAATCTTGGCCCGATTTTGATAAAATTTGGTAGGATGATAGGGTTAGGGCTCCCCTACCTAAAAATAAAGCGACGATCTGCTCTTACACTTGTTAAGGGGAAGTATAGCAATCGTTTCAAATTATCGACACGTGAACCGATTTTCATGAATGAAGTGTCATTCGAATCGAAATTTTGTACAGATTTGTACTTTAAAAGTCTCGACGCTATGCCTCATAAGGAGGGAAGTACGCCCCACCCAAATAAGGCCCTTTCTAAAACTATTATTACCAATATTTCTACAAAGCTTAGTCCGATTTTGATAAAATTTAGCACGAAGAAGTGATTAAAGCTCTCTACGTGGCTGTGAAGTGCCATCATGCTCTTACACCTACTAAGAGGCAGTACTGCAATCGTTAAAATTATCAATGAGTGAACCGATTTACATCAATGAATTGTCGTTCGATTCAAAATCTTTGCCTTTTAGGGAGAAGTACTGTAATCGCAGTTTATTTTTCTTGCTCCTCTTAAAAGGAAGTACTGAAATCGCAGTTTAATTTTGCTATTTACGTACAAATACCTTCCTATTTTATTCAAAACGCTTTCTCAAAAAAATGGTTATTGAGGATGGTTTGGGGACGGCAACTATAACCATTCTTTAAAAAGATCTCTCCAGTGGTAGTTACGGTTCCGATTTAACACCTTATCAGGTTATAATGATAGAATAGCTTATTCCAAATTTTAAAAAAATCTGTAAAGCAGACGTAACTTTGCTAATAGACAAAAAGGAAAATCTATCCAAAAGGTACAAAAATCTCCTTAACAAAAACTTACAGTTTAAAAAGATAAGTATAAGGGTTGATTAAACGCCAAAAGGTACACAAATCAGCAAGTACCCAACATTTCATTAATACTTCATTGATATTATTCAAGTAATTTTACCGCATTAATTTTCATTATTTTTTAAGAATTTATTAGATGTCACATACCCTTATGCTGGCCAGTTCATTCATAATAGTTATAATTGTGATAAAATGTATATTATATCTTCGTATAAATAGGTACTTTATTTTAACTCTATTCCAAATTATTCTTCTGATTTCTCTTTAATGTGCCCTTTATTCTGAAGTTGTCACATATACATGCATGTTAAATTAGAAAAAGACTAAGTTAGAGTCGGTTACTGTTTAAATTTGTATCACGGAGGATTTAAAACAATATTTCAGTCTTGAATTCGTCTTACCGAAATATTCGTGAGGACAAATAACACACAGTTAATAACAAGTAGATTATTCAACATTATTTATTCATTTCTCAATTGTAATTTAATTTAGTTCCCCTAATTTTACTTATGGTAAAATACTGGAATAATTAGCTGTCCTAAAAATATGCATATCTTATTTATTTTATATTACATATACACAACATTGTGGGAAGAACACCTAGATTGAGAATGTAATTGAAGAAAACTATATTATTTGCGATAAAGCCAGATAATTATTACCTATTATTACAAACGTTTGACTACTTCATAAAATAACAATTACTTTATCGAAGAATGAACTTAAACCGACGATTTTTATTTAAAAATAAAAATAAATAAAATCATTGATGTATGTTGGTGTAAGCAATTTTTAAAAAAGTTTATGAATTTTTTAGCCTCATATTTTTTTATTTTTTATAACGTTTTCTTTTTCACCAGTGATTAATAGTTTGATTATTATAGATAAATAGATATTACAGTCAATCTAAGTTAAATGGTGTGCTACTTGAACAAATATTTTGTAGATGAAAATGGCCAGCATTAGGGTATGTGACATCTAATAAATTCTTAAAAAATATTAATGAAAATTAATGCAGTAAAATTACTTAAATAATATCAATGAAGTATTAATGAAATGTTGGGTACTTGCTGATTTGTGTACCTTTTGGCGTTTAATCAACCCTTATACTTAACTTTTTAAACTGTAAGTTTTTGTTAAGGAGTTAAATACAGTTTTATTTGTTTTAACTCTCTACTTCTTTAGACAATGCGCAAGGGAATCTATACGGGATTGAAGAATGCGATTGATATGAAATGGGTATTTATGAGCGAAAAGTACTGCTGTGTGATCGGCATAAGTAAAATGAAATTATGGTGCATATCATGTAGCATAGAGGGTTGTACCAGGGTTACACCAGCACGAACTGGGAATGAAGTAGTCTAGTTAATTTCAGAAACTACGCTGAAAATGTTTGGAGAGATACGATTGGAAGATTAGGTAATGTGTAATAGTTGGTAGGGTGTTCTTAAGTTTAGGAGTGGGTGCCAACCACACCGGCAAAAATGTTAGCAACACTGAGAAAAGTCGTGATTACAGACACAACGCGATTTTATTTCTGAAATATAGAGTGAAATCAAGGTTGACGGTAGGGAAGTACTTGCTGTGATTCTAGGAGGCAATGCACCCGTTTTAGGAGATGTTTCTTGAAGAGTTTTGTAAAGAGAGGGACGAGATTGGTTGAAATGCAGTTAGTGTGTCATTAAAATTACCAATTTGAGAAAAAGACGTGGCATTTTATTGGATAAAGTTTTTGGTTTTGTGATTTTTCTTTTCACCATAGTTTTGCTTCAAGAAAATTTGATGGCGTAAACTGCGACGAGAGAAAATCTGGTGGGTGTTCTTAGATGTTTTTTTGTGGCCCAAAGGCAACAAATGAAGTTGCACATATCTTTACAAAAATAACACTCAGATAATGTCCATCGACACAAACTGCTATCCCAATGAGAGTGTTTATCGATTAGACTAGCAGGACTCCGATAGTGCTAGTACTATTCTTGAGTATTTTAGAAATCCACTGCGAGTTATCAGTCTGGAGATATAGATATTAACATGCTCCATCGCTCCTTTTCCTGAGAGGTTCGCTTTTGAAAATACGGTATATTGCCTTTTGGCTATAAAGTTTTCTTTATTTTTTGTATTTTCATTTCGTTTTAATAGTGTTGTAATAAAAATTCCGTAAAATAAAGCGCGCTTTATTGTAGTAAAAGTTATCATAGTTACGTTTATTTCTGTAAATTTTTTAATCGAAATTCGCTGCTCTGAAAATGTATTTTATTAATATCCAGATTTAAATTCTTAAATGGAAGAAATCTGACGGGAAATGTTATGGGGGCCATGAAAAGAACAATTTAGTACCAAAGGGAAAAGGTTTAGCGATTATAATAGTTGGTTCGCCAGGAAGAGGCTATAAATTCTTTTGCAAAAGAAAAAGTAGATAATAACCGCAAGATACGTTGCAGCTGGATCGTGTTTACAGTCGGAGCCACAGATGGCAGTGGCTTCCTCCCTGGCAATTATACATTAGCATAGCCAAACTGACCGTTTAAAAGTATACTTTCAACATGACATTGAATTACATTAGCAACATCCACAGCTACCTATTTCTTATTTTTTTATTGTCAACTACTTAGAATCCCTGTTTTATTTGTTACCTTCTTCTTAATAAGTTCTCTTATTGCTAAAAGAGAATTAAATTTCTTTCAAGAGAAATTTCCATAATTAGATAGCGACAGTTCGACTGTTTAGGTAAAAGGCGGCAGTATATAAAACAAGTATTACGGCATCCCTCCTCAAAATTGCGATTAAAAAAAACTTATAAACTTTGTATACTCATACAGTTTTTAAACTTGGCATACTAATTTGTATACTTTTTTATCCATAACTTTTATTTGAAATTTCTTGAAAGAAATTCATTTAAAGAACCGCTCTAAAGTGCTATTTCAGAGAAATGAATAGAATAGGATTTAAATATACAACTTAAATTACAAATTAGTGGAAAATTAATTAATTGGTAATGACTCTTAAAAATAGAATTTTTAGATGTTCTACAAGTTTTTAGATGTTGATTCAAACGATTAATTTTGAATTTAGCATATTCACAACGTGTACACGAGCTGTTGTTTATCATTTATTTTTTTGTTTGACTCTCCTCTAAATAACGTTTATTGCCCCGTTTCGGAAAGAAACTGAAACAAGCGAACAAAAACAGTACATACCCAAGCAGGGCATTCTATATTCATAAACATCGTCCGTCGTGGCCAACTTGAAGTTTATATTCGAAATAAAAAGTGAGAATCCATGCTGGTGACTCAGTGATTGGTTCATTCTTCTTAAAACTCTTTAACAAAAACTTACAGTTTAAAATGTTAAGTATAAGGGTTGATTAAACGTCAAAAGTTACACAAATCAGCAAGCACCCAACATTTCATTAATTCTTCATTAATATTTAAGTAATTTTACTGCATTAATTTTCATTAATATTTTTTAGAATTTATTAGATGTCACAGACCCTTATGCTGGCCATTTTCGTCTACAAAATATTTGTTCAAGTAGCACTGTAGATTGACTGTAATATCTAGTTATTTATAATAATCAAACTATTAAATACAGGTTAAAAAGAAAAACGTTATAAAAAATAAAAAAAAATTATGAGGCTAAAAAATTCAAAACTTTTTTTTTATAAAAAAAAATGTAATATGTAAATAAGATATGCATATTTTTAGGACAGCTAATTATTCCAGCATTTTACTATAAGTAAAATTAGGGGGACTAAATTAAATTACAATTGAGAAATGAATAATTTTTGTTGAATAATCTACTTGTTAATTAACTGTGTGTTATTTGTGCTCACGAATATTTCGGTAAGACGAATTCAAGACAGTAGCCGACTCTAACTTTGTCTTTTTCTACTTTAACATGCATGTACGTATATGTGATTTATCATAATTATAACAAAAAAATATTATAAATGAAGTGGCCAGCATAAGGGTCTGTGACATCTAATAAATTCTAAAAAATATTAATGAAAATTAATGCAGTAAAATTACTTAAATATTAATGAAGAATTAATGAAATGTTGGGTGCTTGCTGATTTGTGTAACTTTTGACGTTTAATCAACCCTTATACTTAACATTTTAAACTGTAAGTTTTTGTTAAAGAGATTTTTGTACCTTTGGATAGATTTTCCTTTTTGTCTATTTTGCAAAGTTACATATCTGCTTTACAGATTTTTTTAAATTTGGATTAAGCAATTCTATCATTATAACCTAATAAGGTAGTAAGTCGGAACCGTAACTACCACTGGAGAGATCTTTTTAAAGAATGATTATAGTTGCGGTCCCCCAAACCATCCTCAATAACAACTTTTTTTAAAAAAGCGTTTTGAATAACATAGATATTTTTACGTAAATAGCAAAATTAAACTGCGATTTCAGTACTTCCTTTTAAGAGGAGTAAGAAAAATAAACTGCGATTGCAGTACTTCTAGGCAAAGAGGCAAAGATTTTTTAATCTAACGACAATTCATTGATTTCAATCGGTTCACTCATTAATAATTTAAACGATTGCAGTACTTCCTCTTAGTAGGTGCAAGAGCATCAGCAACGTAGAGGAGCTTTAACCACTTATTCGAGCTGAATTTTATCAAAATCGGACTAAGCGTTATAGAAATATTGGTAATAATAGTTTTAGTAAGGGCCTTATTTGGGTGGGGCGTACTTCCCTCCTTATGAGGCATAGCGTCGAGACTTTTAAAGTACAAATCTGTACAAAATTTCGATTCGAATGACACTTCATTCATGAAAATCGGTTCACGTGTCGATAATTTGCAACGATTGCTATACTTCCCCTTAACAAGTGTAAGAGCTGATCGCCGCTTAAATGTTACGTAGGGGAGCCCTAACCCTATCATTCTACCAAATTTTATCAGAATCGGGCCAAGATTTACAGAGTAATTAGTAATAATAATTTTGGAGGGGGCCTTACATAAAGGGGGCTAACTCCTCTCCCATTCGATGTACAGGATCGAGACCCCTAAAAGGCATATCTACATAAAATTCCGAATCGAATGTCACCTCATTCATGAAAATCGGTTCTCGCGTTTAAGCGCTACGTTGTTTACAAAAAAGGTAACAAGAAGAAGAAGAAGAACAAGAACAAGAAAATTTTTTGAAAAAGCCGTTTTTGCTCATTTTCGGCAACTTTTTTCTCGAAACCTATTAGATCTGGGTTGTTGCAAAAAAATTACAGCTATAAAGGAGGGTTTGCCCTTTATTTTAAAGAAAATTTGGGAATTTTATCTTTTGTAGAAAAAGAGAAAAAATTGTCAAAGTTGGGTGTTTTTCAACGTTACGCTTTTTCGTGCAGTTTTTGACGATCAACCCTTATACAACTGTCCTACCGGACAGTTTTAATAATGTTTATATTGCTATTATTTTGTTTTGACCTTTGTGCATCTAGCTTCTTACATGGTCAGATTTACAGCAATCAACGAACGGATGAGCTGGAAGGGTTGTTGTCTATCTAATACTACTATTTAGGATTCCGGTAACGTTAACTAATGCTTGAGATAACCTCCTCAACAGTTATCAATTTATCCTAGCATCCTTCCCATCCAATCCAATCATCCAATCTGAAGAAGTTGGAGTTTTTCTGGGGAAGTATCCTTGGGACCACTCTAAACACAGCTGATGCTCACACTGTCACCAGTTCCGTGCTCCTTTGCTGATAATTCTGCAATTCTGTCTTGTAACAGCGATCCGGGTGTTGCTAGAAGAGGTTACATTATCATAGGTACTGACACGGTTCCAAAAATGGAAAATTAAGTAAAATTTAACCAAAAGCAAATAGTATCTTTTACAACAGGGGTCGCCAAACTTTTTTGATCATGGACCCCTATATAATTTTTTGAAAGCTCCATCGACCCCCATAAAAAGAATTTTCAGTTAATTAAAATAAAACTATCTATTAGGCTCTGTGTTTGTACATTTATTTTATGATTTTAAATGTGTATTAAAGTAATTTTACATTTTGAAACAATAGTTTCATGAAAAATATCTTAATGTTGGAATTTAAATACCTAATATTTATTAAATAATAAATAATTATAAATAAGTAAAAATAATAAGTAAAGTAACTACAGTATTGCTTCTTATTTAATGAGATGAGTATGCCTGGTGTTTCTTTGCAAGGTTCGCTATATTGGGTTCGAAATTGTTTTTCCTTCGCCCCCCCTGATTCAGATCGACCCCCACTTTTGTTAAACAGACCCCTAGGGATCTATATAGACCATTTTGGTGACCTCTGTTTTACATTAAGGAGAGAACTGCAATCAAATCTCTACCCCTTATGCAGGCAAAGTACGATGCCGGAGTGTATACTTAGAAAGTGAACTTACGTGGAATCTTAGAACCAACTTAAAAGACCTTGACGCTACTTCCATCTTTACCAATAAATCGTTTCGTATTAACAGTACAAGGCTAAAGACTGATTCATTTAAAAATTATGCGACCTATTTGGACTTTCGGTGCTGAACGATGGGGCACATCCAAGTCTTCAAATTCTTGTCGCCTCCAGTCATCCAAATCAAAATTCTAGCTGATAACTGACCAATCATATATTCTCCAATCTCACCCTCCATAATGATCTCAATATTCCTTTCGTTGCCGATTTGTCTATCTATCGACATATGAAATACCAATCCATAATTCATCTCCTAATATACTCATTATCAGTAATCACTCTACTTTGAAAAAACAAAGGCGGTGTCCGAAGTGCAATGATCTTAAGACCATCCTACACACATTAAAGAATAATTAGGCATAAATGTGTTGTTAAGGAAGGCCATTTGTGGATGTGTACTTTATCAGAGCGTCATGTATGAGTTAGTACCTCCGCGTCGCACTCTCTAATTGTTAAAACATAAACAAAGGGAAAACTGATAAAGATGAATAATACAGTTCTTTAGGTGGCTTTCAGACTCCTGGTTAAATCTGAGCCTCTGGGGTGCTATGGTTTAAGAAGACATTTGTAATTTGAAAAAAGGACAACTTCTGTTTCTTTTTTGTTTTCTCTTAGAGTTGCTTTTGACGGTAGAAAACAGCAGAAGGCAGTAGAAGCTTTTGACACCTGTCCATTTACGTCCGTCTTTTGGATTGAGAGATTACGTTTAGAGAAAGGTTCGTTGTGGTAGAATTTGGGCTAAGCTCATCAATAGGTGGGGAATAAAGGCGATAGAAATACAAAACTCCCGATGGAAGCTTGGAGATGATGCTTGGGTCTTCTGGGTCCAGATTAGATGATTACGCCACAGATATATAGAAACAATCGAGTAGTTGTAAGGAACACATTTAAAGATAGACAGCTTCTATTTTTGAGTTCCTTCGAATTGCTAGAGAAGTCGTAATGAATGCCCGCGAGTTATTTAATGTAATCCTGATCAGGGAGGTCATCATTACTGATACGGGCTAATGACCATTGCAGTCGAACCATAATAATTTTCTTTTTTAATTAAACACTGGGAAAGGTGTGATTTGAATTTTTTGGTTAAAATAAAAAAAACTAAAAAGTGTGAGTAACGTTTAGATTTTTGGACGCCGCCGCCGTTTTGGGAGAAATGCAAGTGGTGGTGTTACTTGAACGAGAACAGCTGGCGATGGTGTGTGTTGTGATGTATGAGGTCAGCAGTGGTGAGTGTGGCCCGTAACTCACCGAGTACAGCCGTGTGCCACCATTACACCCTGTCCATATCCACCTCATGACCGTATATATTAGCATAGATTACGGCTAATCACGTGATGAGGGCCCT
Organism: Rhodnius prolixus; assembly: GCF_049639745.1. Lineage (NCBI taxonomy): Eukaryota > Metazoa > Arthropoda > Insecta > Hemiptera > Reduviidae > Rhodnius > Rhodnius prolixus. Next base: position 25,188,643 of record NW_027411592.1, read on the forward strand.
GTTTGTAATTAATTTGTTTAATGCATTACACAAACAGACAAAGCCTCTCAGACGGCTGTTTGCCGCCCTACCAATGGCGCATTGTCACTCCATCCCACTTTAATTTTTTCTACCTCTCATTTTCCATTTTTTTTTTACAGTGTTACCACCTCAGTACTTATCATTAATTTTACGCTTAAAAATATTGATTATAGTGAACAAAAAACATATTTTCTATATTTCATTAAATAAGTTTCAGATCATATAAATTATTTTTTTTTTAAAAAAAACTAGAACTTTTTCTCCTTACACGGTGCCATCTTTAATAATTTGTGATTGACATAGTCGAATATTTTTTTTTTTTTTTTGCATCAACAGCTGAGGTTATTAGCGCCCGGAGCTTTTTCCAGTGCACTGCCGGCCTCCGGACAGTGTTCTCTCGTCACAGACAACACTGTCCATCACCGGACAGTGAGCTGTAAGAAGCTCCTAGGAAGAGAAAATCTAAGGGTCAGCTGCTGGATTCGAACCCGGGACCTCCGCGTGGGAGTCCAGTATGCTAACCTCATAGCTAATCCCTTCCCTGACGAATATTATTATTATTAATTTTAAATACTGCCATCCTTGTCCTACTTAAATGCGCTAAGCTTTAAAAGAGAGAGAGCCAACAGAATATCTTTGGCTAATTTTAGTTAAAACGCAGTTAAATACATGCCAGCGATTACTCAGGCATTGTAGAGAATTACAGATAATTATGGAGGAAAATGGTCTTAAAAGCTTTGTTAATACCATAAAATATTAATTAAGATTATGTTCTAATATAATTATTTACAAAATATGTGAATAAAGTATGAGACAAAACCCGGAAAAAAGTAGAAATACACGTGCGAGTGCTTTGAATCCATAGGCAGATATGAACTTAAGGGGTGAATAGTAATTGCGTATATTTTAAGGTGGTGCCTAATGCCCAACTATTAAATTTAGAGGCAGATTTACTTCTGCTTATGTTTAGATCGTAAGATGAGCGGCTTAGAATCTCTGATTGTGTGCGGATTATACCAATCCTGGGCGCAGCAGAAATTCTGAGACAGAAATACAGGGGAGGAATTGATCCTTACTTTAACTACCAAAAATCAAAATCATTTGGCTCTTATCAAGTTCGAATTCAACCTTATTTGGCTAATCTTTATTTATTTGGTCAAGGGGTAAGTTCTGTTCCCTCAGGTACTGCAGCCAGCTTACTGACAATCCCCTTGAAATGTCTAGTACATCAAGCCTCCTAGCAATTGCAACGCCGGCAGACAAGGGGCAGTTGCCTCCTCAGACTGCAAAGGAGAACCTTTGCACTGGGTTAATCTCCTTACCCTGTGAAGAAAAGAGGCTTATATACGTATCCTTTGTGATTCTAGTGTGATAAACCTCGCCCTTTTGCAAGTTACAAGGTTTCCCATCAGCCGCTTTGGCGAATTATCATTTTGGGTACCTTAGTTCCTCATATCTCACAACGCAAAATTAGCCAGGGTTTTAGTGACTTTTTCTCTTCTCTCCGGTTACAGACACCACAGGGACTGGTCCCATCTGCGATAGCCTTTGGAAATGTCTTCTGACCTATTGTTCTTTATTAGAGTCATAAAGCCAGAATCAGTAGAAACGAGAGCACTTGGTACGGCCTACTTTGGGTTAAGACTGGTTGAGATACCGTTTTTCGTTCACTAGCAGGAACTCGTGAAAACTCATGTTAAACTCAGTAACTTCCTCGCTGGAAACTCCAGGTGCCATGGATAGAAGAATTTTCTTGGGAACAGACACCTGGACTTCACAATAGGGTTGTACGAGGGTCGTTTAAAAAGTCCGTGCAAAAATAAAAACTACTTAATTTTTTGGGGTAAACGTTTTTTATTTTTCAACATAGTCTCCTTTTAGGCTTTTACACTTCGTCCAACGCTGTTCTAGTTTGTTGATCCCTTCCGAATAATAGGATTTGTCCAAGTCCGAAAAATAGCCATTCGTTTCTGCAATCACCTCCTCGTTTGAATAAAATCTTTTTCCCGCCAGCCATTTCTTCATAATGGGGAAGAAATAGTAGTCCGAGGGAGCCAAGTCTGGAGAATAGGGGGGATGGGAAACGAGTTGGAACCCTATTTCCATTAATTTTGCGACCACAACTGCTGAGGTGTGAGCTGGTGCGTTGTCGTGATGGAAAAGGACTTTTTTGTAGGCCAATCGTGGGCGTTTTTCTTGCAGCTCGGTTTTCAAACGGTCCAATAACGATGAATAATATGCACCTGTAATAGTTTTACCCTTTTCCAGATAGTCGATGAGGATTATTCCTTGCGAATCCCAAAAGACAGTCGCCATAATCTTTCCGGCCGAAGGAACGGTCTTCGCCTTTTTTGGCGCAGATTCCCCCTTGGTAACCCATTGTTTAGATTGTTCTTTGGTCTCAGGAGTGTAGTGATGTATCCATGTTTCATCCACAGTGACGAAACGACGCTTAAAGTCCTACGGATTCTTCTGGAACAGCTGCAAACCGTCCCTGCAACACTTCACACGATTTCCTTTTTGGTCAAGCGTGAGCAATCGCGGCACCCATCTTGCGGATAGCTTTGTTATGTCCAAATGTTGATGCAAAATATTATGTACCCGTTCATTCGAGATGCCCACAGAACTAGCAATCTCACGCACCTTCACTCTTCTGTCATCCATCATCATATCATGGATTTTATCAATGATTTCTGGAGTAGTAACCTCAACAGGGCGTCCAGAACGTTCAGCGTCACTTGTGCCCATATGGCACACTCCGAAAATTTTGAAACCACTTATAAACTGTTCTAATCGAAGGTGCAGAGTCACCATAATGTTTATCAAGCTTCTCTTTAGTCTCCTGAGGCGTTTTGCCTTCCATAAAGTAGTGTTTAATCAACACACGAAATTCTTTTTCGTCCATTTTTTGAAAATCACTCGACTTGCTCGATTCAAACGAATGCCAAACACAAAGAAATAGACCGATCTGGCTGAAACTTGGTGAGTGTTCTTCCAAGAGATGCTACTAACTAAACATAACCTCGATACGCGCCAGTGGTGCTATCTCTCTGACTTTGCACGGACTTTTCCAACGACCCTCGTATTATTTTGACCAATGCAGCGTGCTCGACAACCTCTCAGCAGGCTCTCAGTACAAAAAGTTCTGGAAGCATGATTTTCAGACTGGGGACCTACGAGTTTTAACTCTACAAGAGTATAACTTCTGCATACCTAGAAGAATATAACCTAACTCTGCGCAGCTCCTAAGTTCGTAACATGTCACAATAGCCGGAGCGGGTAATATCTTGCGAAATGTTTGCCATTTACATATAAACGATATATCAAGGGCTACTCAAACTAAAATAGAATTCAAATCATAAAAAGAGAAAAATAATATGCTCCTAAAATATCCTTTTCTAGGAATGTTTTTTGACGGTATTTCCAATGTACAGAATCAAAATTATTTTCATTCTTTTCTGTATCTTAAAAGCTGACTAGCTGTGTTAAATCAATTAAATTGTCATTCACTGTTTTAGGTATTTCTATGCACAAAGGGTACGCCTTCGTACAATTCACAAATCCGTTCGATGCTCGTGGTGCCTGCCTCGGTGAAGATGGTAGGACAGTGCTTGGACAAACCTTAGGTAAGTACCTGGGTTTTTTTTTGTATTAAGATAAGAAAAATAGAAGTGATTTCACGATAGGTACGGTCTGTCACCAACATGCAGCTTCTATTGTGTCAAGATTAATGTGTGTTCTTCACATTTATCCTCTTTTCCTAGAGGTTATTAAATGTTTACATTGTCATGTTTAAATTGACTTAGTGGATTTAGTGAGACTGCTAGTTTTACTAAAATCCGGTATTTATCGTGTACAATGATAATGACAATATCAGTGGGCGGAGTTACATGTTTTACTGGGCACTCACCTTGCCCCAACTAAATAGTAGTTATACTTCTCACTAGTTAGTTTGCTTAATAACGACTTGGAGTCAACGGTCGTGAAATTGTTTCTCTTTTTAACTAATTTTAAACATTTTTCCTAACATTTCAGGCTTAATTATGAAATTTTATAAAACTTAAAATTGTTGTATGTACAGTGGAACCTTTCAATAACGGCCACTGGGCGGGGTAAAGCAAAGTTGTTTGGAGGTGGTCGTTAGAAGGAGAGTCGGCAAGTTTCATAACGAAAAAATATGGGGTTTTTTCGAAACATCTATTTAGAAATTGTTTATTATTAATAGATTTAAAAACGTACATAATTGCATAATTATTTAGCTATATGATATACATTAAATTTTTCTTAATTCTCCGATTTGGTTTAGCAAAATCTTCCAACACATTTATTTTGTCTTCTAGAGTTAACACTACTTTCGTTTGAAGACACATCGGAAAAAATAATATTGTTCGTCCAAAGTAATATTGAAAAATGATTAAAATGATACAAGATGTATGAGCTTATATAAGAAATTTTAGGAAAAACCAGAAGAAAAAAAAAAAACTTGCGAGGGGATAATTATTTTTATCACCGCGTCAAACGAACTTTTAATAATAAGGTGGTCGTTGGTGGGAGGTGAAACATATAATCTGTTCCCCAAAATCAATGCCCGCGGTCGCTATGTAGTGTCCGTTAGACGGAGGTTCTTTTATATAGAAAGTGTATAGGGGTAAAACGGGGAAATCCAAAAACTTTCCGTAAATGGAGGTGGCCGCTAGTGAGAGTGCCCTTTATGGGAGCTCGACTGTATATTCTGTTTTTTTATTTAAATTCTTATCCAGTTCTAGACGAATTGTTTTAATGAATAGAACCTTCACAAGAACCTAATTATTTTTTTTGTCAATACAGACTATATGACATAGTTTTCTTTTTAATTTTTGTCATATTTTCCCCAAATTGATATAATTTAAGGTAAAAGGATTGAGGTAAACTGTACAAGTTACTAGGCCTGTAACTTCACTTTTACTGTGCATCTTTGTTGGCACGTGGTTTCTTTTCCCTTAACCTCTTCCAAAACCTGTTACTATGTAAACGATCTCTTGTATAAAGTCTTTGTTGTTAGTTCCATTGTTCAGTACAAATTGATAAAAGTCTTTATATTTCTTTTGTTGTTAAAGTTCGTATCCTTTTCATTTTCTTATCTCTTCGTATTCTCTTCAAACTTTACCTATCAGTTAACAAAACTAAGAGAAGTGACAAACAATTAATGGACAACCTGTGCTAAATATAAAACTTTGCAAGATCAATAGTTGTACCGGAAATTGTGGCTGTTAACAAAAGAAGAAAAAATGTTTGCAACTCGCACGCATTGCTGCGTCACTGCTGTTAATTACTTTCTCATACTTCTACTAAAAGAAAGGAATTGTAACCGTGCAGACTTTGCATTTTGCGTTTTTACAAATTGGTCTATGAGAGTATAAGACCATCTTAACATGAGAAATCAGTTCAAATTTAATATTTCGGTAAGGTGCCAACAGAAAAAGAACAGAACAGGAAAAGCTGACCCTTTTCTAATCTCGAGGTTGACTTTAAGCGATTAGTAGATCTCAAGCACCATCGGCGCTCAAGTCTTCGAAGAGAGTTGGTTGAGATTATTCTGGAAGGTTGGTAACGGATTAGTGAGTTAAAGTTGGCAGATAATTTGCCATGGAATTCAGTATAGCCATGCTTTGAGAATCCTAGAAAGAGAGAGTAGGGTGTTGTTACAAAAGTTTTTTTCTAATTAAGATTTCAGAATCGTTGGTAATACCTCATACTTAGATTTAACGCTCATTTTTTCCGTTAGAGTTTCTTCTGCAACCCCTAAAATAAGTTTTACTAACAGTAGCTTCGGCGTGCGACACTACTTTACAGACTTCTTGGACGACGCTCCAAATTACCCATTGAACTCAAACGATTAATATATAGTACTATTCTCAATCCTATGTGGGCTTACGGACTAGAGCTGTGGGGTTCAACCAAACCTACAAACATACGGACAGTACAAACATTTCAGTCAAAACTCCTCCGACAGGTAGCTGAAGCTGACGCTCCTTTCTACGTGACTAACCTCACTCTTCACCACGACCTCAACATTCCCTTCATAGACCAACTCGCCAAGTTCCATACTACTCTCTCGACTAGCTCTAATCCTCTTGTACTGTCTCTCGCTTCTTCTGACATCCCTAATACTCCTCGCCGACTGAATCACCAGTGGCCCCGCGAATTCCTTACAGTCTAAAGAACTAAATCTCTACTCTCTGCTACTCATATTCTCCTCCTCACATTCCCCTATCTCATCTAGAGAGTGCTACCGCTGGGTAGCTTCTCTCCTCCTGCTCTTCCCGCACCAGTTCATCTTATTTACATCCTATTTACTTATTGCATATATTTATACAGATTGTAAATTACAAAATAAATAAATTTAAAAAAAACCTAACAATAGCTTCAGAAAATAATACTTTTTTGGCTAATTTTCAAAATGTAAACGATGAAGCTACAATTAAAATCTTACGAACCATTTTCTGAGAAAAAAGTGAACAATTTAAAAGACCGCAATAAGTAAAGAATAAATATGTCCCCTAAGTTTCAGTTTGTACTTATAAAGGCAGTTTAGGTCTTGTTCCGTTTTTCTCTAAGAATAATAACTAAGTTCAAAGTTGGAAAGCGGAGATGGGCTGTACCAAGGTACGAGTCCGTGGCCCAGCACTTGCGTGTTCAGTGCCCGCCCTAACCACCAAGACTACGTACTAATTGCACTTTATGTACATTATCCATCTGTCTCACATACAAACGTACACTTTTTTTTCTATAAATATATATTCGTTACATACATATTACAAGTTGAGAGAATACATGCTTGCTTTAAACGTTGTGACGTCTATTGTCACGCTATCAAACATGAAAGTAAAACTTTTATGCAGCTCCGAATTTTTAGATCGTCTAGATGTCGCCTGCGTTCCTCCGTAATGTATCCGTTAAGATAAATTTTGTGATCTTCCATCACTAAATATTATCTTATTTTATTTGCTAGGCTAAGAATGGGACGAACACAGCTACCATTCTTCTGTTTGTTACTAATAAGAAATCCAAATCTGTTCTTTTGGTTCAATCAAATCCTAACGCAAAGAAGGCTAAAGGAATTTACTGGATTGCGACTGGGGAAAGTAGAGTTACTCAGCAATATTTGCTTGTTCGGAATATAAAGTACAAGAAAAAAAAATAGCTATGCTTTAAACTTTTAGTAATTTGTATTTAGTAGCTTGGGCTAGGAATAATTTGCACACGATTTCTGTAGGACGAGACTATTGCTGTAAAACATTTTATTTTAAATTTAAACATATTTAGTTATGATCTCCTTCAATATACACCCCTCCCCTATCCCTACAACGCTCCATGCGAATTTACCATTGTTCGAAACGGTGCTGGAAGCATTTTTCTGTGAGCTCCTGCATGACGCGTACCGCTTTTTCTTTTACAGCTTCGACGGACTAAAATCTTGTTCCTTTTAATGCAGATTTGACTTTGGAGAACAGATAAAAGTCACATGGGGCCAGGTCAGGCGAATAAGGCAGTTGGCCTAAAACTGGGATGTTGTACTTGGCTAGAACCGCCTTGACAGAAAATTCAGTGTGAGCCGGCGCGTTGTCTTGATGGAGAACCCCGAGACTTGTCCTTCTACAAATCGGGTCGTTTTTTTCCCTTATCTTTCACGGAGTTGAGCAAGCACCTCCAGTAATGTTGATCAATTATAATCGATATTTTCATCCGTTTTGGACGTGGAAGGGCGACCTGGGAGGTCATCATCTTCGACGTCTTCTCGGCCATCTTGGAAACGCTTGAACCACTCAAAAACTCGCGCACTTGATTAACATTCATCACTATAAACTTCTTTTAATAAAAGATAAGTTTCAGTATCGGTTTTATCAAGTTTTGATGTGGAATTTCACGACAATTATCATGTAGTATCATGTTTTCGGCAAAACGAAACTAACACCTCTTATACAAACGACGGTTCCGGCCAGACAGATTTCGATACAAACAAGTGAGACGCTGCAATCGAAAGAGAAGGCTTTAAGCTGCACAGCTGTTGGTCGTTAGGATTTGGCGTATGCATAGTTTTTCTGTAACAGCATTAGTCTCGTTATTTAATAGCCACACCTCGTATTTGGAATGCAGCGCTGAGTGATAGAAATCCTGCGGCGTTTTAGATACAAATCGTGGCCAATATTCTTCGATGGTTTTATTCATCTCAGCTCTGCCGTGCTTGATGCTTCCCATACACAAAGCTTGCTCCCTTTAGAAAGCTTCACTGAAGGACTCCAGCTTCAGCAGAATTTCTTGTGTTCAGGAAACCTCAAAACGTTCTTTTTTCTTTCAAAAGGTTCGTCTTTTGAACCTGAATAAACCCTTCTCGGAAGGATAAAACATCATGGAGATTTCTACAAGTAGTGTTAAGATGAGACAATGTAAAGAGTAGGTTTTCTGCGAAGGTTAAATGTGTAGGACGAGAAGTCGGGACTGTGACGCCAAAAAGCACAAGGTTGACAGTATTTCATGCCAATTAAACACATTTAATGTTCAAACAGGAAACTGTAGAGGGAGCAGCGTCTCCAACTTTTTAAACTATTTTTCCTTATTTCTGTCGCGGTGTTTATTCAGTGTGAACAAGGTAGGTCAACATCAGCATTTCTTTACTTTAGAAGAAATAAAGAAAGGCTAAAATATTTAGAGAACATTAATTAAGTATACTTTGTAGATCTTTTAGTTTGAATTTATGTTTTCCGTGATGTTTCAAGTGTACACTCTTTCTATACCTTAAGTACGAGTAATAACACCGACATGTACTTCACTTGTCAACATCGTCATCATACTAACTTACTGGCTAGACATTCTATATTCAAACGTGAACACAACTTTTTATAATTTTTTGAAGCGACATCTTTTTTAGCTTACTTTTCTCCTTAGCAACTGAATGTCATCATGAACCATTGACACCCTCAATGCGGGTATGTGGGTCCTAACCTAAAAACAAATAAACAATTTCTGTACTACAGATCAATGCCAAAAAAAGTATCGTTAGGTTGGTGACACCTACAGATGGTAAACTTTAGGCATACTGTTGTGTTCTTCAGGCCCAGTCTTGATAATTTAAATTGTACCATGGCCGGTATTTTGAAAATACTTTTCACACTAATGAAAATGTTGAATAAAAATACAAAATCGTAGAATTTTCTTTAGAATTGAATAACTGAAAAATATTCAACTTTTTTTTATCTAAATTTTATACTGGTCTCTCTCTGATTATCCCAGTCCTTTAATTCAAGCCTCTCTGCTTTTATCTCTTCCCAACAACCTAAATCGGCGCTGACCTCGCGATTTCCTCGGCGTTAGGAGAATCTCTACTGGGTGTTAACTCCTCTCACGTCACTTCAGCTACTCTTCTAGGATATCTACTCTTCTAGTTACAAATTTTTTTTAAATTTATTTGCTACTCACAATCTACAAAAAGAATAAAATGTAATTAGTGAATTTGATAAAAGAAGACTTCATGACTGGATCAACTTGAGGAGAGAAGCTGCCCACCGGCAACACTCTCGCTGGAGTTTCTTACATTACTGGAGCTGGTCAAGAGGCCATCAGCGTTTCAATCGTCGTGGAGGACGATCTGGAATCGTTGTGGAGGCAAGATTTTGAACAACAGAATGGAAAAGAGTCAAAGAATTTTCTATATTTAGATTTAGATTCGTCAGTAACGTATGAGATTTTGAGGTCGTTATGGAGGGTAGAGTTAGAGACATAAAATGGAGAATTTGTAATCTGACGGAGTATTTTTGATTGGAAGGACTGGATCTTTTGTGAATTGGAAAGTTTGGCTGAACCCCATAGTTCAAGTCTGTAAGTCCACATCGGTTTGAGTACACTGTTGTATGTTAGTCGTTTATGTTCCAGTGGTAGCTTTGATTGCCTGCCAATTAGTCGTTACAGTAATTTGTTTCGTCGGTTGAGTTCAAATCTTTTCAGTTTATTGTGCGGATTCCACGTTAATCTTTTGTCGATGTACATCCCAAGGTAGCGAACTAAATTAGCAGAGAAGGAAGAGGAATTGAGTTAAAATTTATATGAGGACAAGAATTACGACGCAGAGTAAAAGTTATCTGTTCGCACTTTTGAGTATTGAATTTGACTCTCCATTTTTTGTCCCAGGGTTCTAGTTTGTGTAGATGAGATTGTAGATGAGAGGAAGCGGTATTGGCGTCTGAGTTAGAAGAGAGAATAGCAGTATCGTTAGCGTAAGTGCAGAGCAGTGTGTTTGAGTCAGTTGGTAGGTCAGATGTGTACACAGTATAGAGAAGCGGTCCGAGAATACTACCTTGAGGTACACCAGCCCCTGAACAGAGAGTAGTCGGAAGAGGCAGATCCACAACTTATCTTTAAAGAAGCGGTCGGTAAGGAATGAAAGTTTAATTAAGTAATAAGTTGATGGAAGGGCTCTCTTTAACTTCCACAATAGTCCTGGTCGCCAGACTCGATCAAAGGCCTGAGCCACGTCGAGAAAGGCCCCACAGCAATACTTCCAGTTACCAATTTAAATAAAAACTTTTGTATTTAATAAAACAGCTTGTTATTAAAAGATTTTAATAAAAAAAATAGAACAGATGTGCAACAAACATATTTTTATTTTTTACATTCGTATTCAACACGAATTGGGGGATATTTAGCGCCATATATATGTATTATATACATGCGAGGGCAGTGATTTCGTGACACCCGGGCCTTTCCTCGTAAAAAGTCGTTATGAATGCAGAAGACAACCCCAGTTAAATACGGTATGAAACATGCTTCAGTAATAAATACTAATTTTAAAAAAGGATTCACAATTGACAATGGGTTCCAAGTGAGCCTAGCGTTAATCTCTTTCTTTACATCGTTTTTTTTAAATTATTTTACTGAGGTTTGTTACATATAAATTATTATTTCATTAGTATGTATACTTAGTTTTTTTCTCACCTTTTACTTCATCTACAGGGTGTCCCAAGCTATATGGATAACGACTTTTTCTCGGAAACTAAGATAGCTAGAAAAAAACTAAAAAATACGTGTTCCCTTAGTTTTTTGATAGAAATCCAGATTTACTTTGTAAATTTTTTTCGGTGCTTCCAGAAGCGAGATACAGGTACCAACTTCATTTTTTCAAATGGGAAGGTGCAGTTTTTATTTCAGAAATAGATTCCTCTATTTTTTTAAAGAAAAATTTACTTTTTTTCTGTGAGCGATATTTTACAAGTTATTAATGAAAACATGATTCTTATTATAAACGTCAAAATGATAATATATTAACGGTTTTTTGATTAAATAAGAAGAAAAGTACTATTTTATTATAAATTTTACTCCTCATTAATATTACAGATCATGCTCGAAATGGCCTCCACCATTAGAGATGCATAGACATGCTCTTTCCTGCCAATTGTCCCTTACTGCCAAAGAAATAGATTCGGCTTTAACCGACTTACAGGTATCTATTATTCTCTGCTTTAGTTCATCTACAGATGCAATTCCGGCTTGATTCTGATGCACCTAGATTTAGAAATGCTTTTAGGTAAGCAGAAATAAGGAAAGAAAGAAAAAAGTTATGAATAATCACCTTGTTTTTCAGGGATACCCAAAGGAAATAGTCCATAGGTGTCAAATCCGGTGAGAGAGGTGCGCCACTGAATCGCCCCCTGTGTCGATACACAGCACCAGGCATGTAAAGAGATTTTTCGATAGACAATTTGATGGGCGTGATTATATCGACTCGGGGGGGGGGGGGCGATTCAGTGATACATCTCTCACCGGATTTGACACCTATGGACTATTTCCTTTGGGTATCCCTGAAAAACAAGGTGATTATTCATAACTTTTTTCTTTCTTTCCTTATTTCTGCTTACCTAAAAGCATTTCTAAATCTAGGTGCATCAGAATCAAGCCGGAATTGCATCTGTAGATGAACTAAAGCAGAGAATAATAGATACCTGTAAGTCGGTTAAAGCCGAATCTATTTCTTTGGCAGTAAGGGACAATTGGCAGGAAAGAGCATGTCTATGCATCTCTAATGGTGGAGGCCATTTCGAGCATGATCTGTAATATTAATGAGGAGTAAAATTTATAATAAAATAGTACTTTTCTTCTTATTCAATCGAAAAACCGTTATAATATTATCATTTTGAAATTTCTTATAAGAATCATGTTTTCATTCATAACTTGTAAAATATCGCTCACAGAAAAAAAACCGTTCAAGTAAATTTTTCTTTAAAAAAATAGAGGAATCTATTTCTGAAATAAAAATCACACCTTCCCATTTGAAAAAATGAAGTTGGTGCCTGTATCTCGCTTCTGGAGGCACCGAAAAAAATTCACAAAGTAAATTTGGATTCCCAACAAAAAACTAAGGAAACACGTATTTTTTAGTTTTTTTCTAGCTATCTTAGTTTCCGAGAAAAAGTCGTTATCCATATAGCTTGGGACACCCTGTATAGAATTCGTAAATTCATCGGCAATATGAAATGACCTTTCATATTTGCAGAAATTTTTGACGATATTGATTAAAAAAATTACTCTGGTGAAGTGTTATTAAATATTAAATTGTAGCTGAGTGACGTCGTCGTTTTTCGACTAACCTAATTAAACATCTCAATTGTTTTTGTGAAATTTCTTTGGAATTTGGGAATACTTTAGGGGTTTCATACAGCTGGCAGCAAGTTTACATTTAGCAGCGTCAAACGGTGATAGTGATTATAGCAAAGCAAAGCATCTAGAGATAGGTATTAGTTAAATAAATTTAATGTTTTTACGGAGCTTTACCATTGCTCAATAAAATTAGAAACGAAATTTTGCTATTCGATTAAATTATACTGCATTTCTGTTTATAAAATTTAACAAAAGAGTTCACAACTTGTTTGAAAAACGAATAGAAATTAATTACTTCGAAACATTGATGAATAAGGATACTCGAAGCCCTAAATTGGAGTGAGAGAGTAAACATTGAAAATACAAAACATACAACGAAACTAAATAAAAAAAACTCAAAACAAATGGATAACTGAAAGATTTTTTAACTTTTGATAAATTAATTGAATATTGAACGTAGCTGCAATATGAGTTGTTACAAAGGCAACAATAATTTCTCTGTCCTTCAGCTATTGCTGAAACTGTTTTGTTATCATAAAAAACTGAAAACGTTAAGTGCTGAAATTTGAATAAGATTTACAGAAGAAAGAGATTGGAAGAAGGCAGTGCTGTGCATACTGTGCAATACAAAATTACAGTTTTATCAAAAGAAATACCCAGCTTTAAACCTCTGTAAATTTAATATTATTATGAATTGGTATTAGCTGTTAGTGACCGTAAACTATTAATATTTAAGATAGAAATAGCGATGATTTGGTCAAAATAAAATAAACACCTTGAAGAAGACAATAAATTTGTGGAAACGTTGGCGTAAAGACGGAGTTGTTGTTTTTTTCATTCTGAATCCTCGCTATTTCAATGCTAAATGTTAATAGTTTGAGGCTTGGAAGTCTACAATCAGCAATATTTTGTTCTAGGCTTTCTTCACTGTCTCATTCCAGATCAAGGCTAATGGCTTGATCGGTGTTTTTAAGTTGGAGGCCAACCTGCTCACAGATGCCGCAGTAATAATATTATAGAATGAATTATTGTTAACGTTACATTTAAATAAAATTTTAAATGAATCGGTAGTTGGACGTGAAGCCCATCTGTAAAATAGGCACTAATTTACTTACATTTAAATATTTACATTATACGCATTGCAATTTTTAAGAGGACCAGGACAATTGATATTTATTTTTACCGCGAATTGAACTTTTTTTAATGGTATTTATGGTACTTTTAAAAATTTTGACAATTTCATCGATACATTTACCTAGCCTTTACAATATAAAACTCGCAAAATCCCACATTGTGGAAATGGTCTATTAGGAGCAAGTCTAAGAATCCCCAGATCCCAGAAGTGCTATTTATCGAATTTACTTGGGGGTAAATGTCTCCAATAAAAGTTGTAGAATCATCATGAGTGAGAATGTGTGAACGCTGTTTAGAGAGAACCGCTGAAACCATTTTCGATAAAATCTCGAAAAAGCACTGAAATAAAATCGTACTTTCGATTAAGGGGTTTTTTTTACTAGCAGTTACCCTCGAGGGGCCCCAGCCTAAACATAAAGTTCCAACTTCCTGTGATTTTTAGTTTTTAAGAAATTTTGAGACTTGCACACATCTGAAAACCCTTCCTTGGCCATAAACCTCTTGGCATCTTTGACCAGCAATGAGATAAATCTGTTTTGTAACATCCCTTTCTCCTGATGAACCTGTAAACAGATGTGGAGTATGCTGTTATTCAGAGGCAGCGCTTTAAGCATTTAGAAATTACAAGACTAGTAAGCTACTATCGGTGAGTTGTTGTGAGATTCTTAAATTATCGGTGTAGGTTCTATGTAACAAAATTTCAATAAACTTTTTTGCATTTATTAATTTGTAACAATACTCGTATATTAATGTTAAAGCAATCGAATAATTTTTGTTACAAATTGATAATTTTAAGTCCAAAATTGTGCGCAAATTAAAAAAGGAGTATTGGGTTTAGGTGCTGGATTTAGAAAGTTATTGTAGTTTATATTAGTGATATAGAAGGCCGGTTGAGTAAATACAGATGGGTTAAATCTCTCTGTTAGGGCAACAGTAGGGTTGGAAAAGGTTATACATGCTGGACGGAGGGTATTGCCGCTAATGCCTCTACATCCCGTCCGCCGATTGTGCTTCTTCACAAAGAGATCCTGGCGGTGCTGGCTGCCCAGCCAAGTAATTAGCTCCGAGACTAATTAAAAAAAAAGAAGAGAAGTTCGTTAGAGATGGAGGTTCAGGTACCCTCAGTTCATGCTGGCGCAATGAGAATGGTATACCTTTCTCCAGGCACCCGCCCTTTGTACCAATTACTCTCCACTGCTCCCAACTATCTTACTCACTAACTCACTAACGCTCTCCCATCACCAAGCAAAATTAACAATCACTAAATAAAACCACTACTTTTTTGGTAATAGCTGGATTTGGTTTTTTAATTTGTTATTCCATTCTCGGGCGAGTTTCTTATCCCAACCCTCACTGAGATGTTGGCTATAAAAGAAATGAAGAAAACCACTTTGCGATCAGGAATTTTCAAATGAGTTTTTAATGTTTAGTCGGTGCTTAAACGTGTAGGGTATAATTTGAGTGACGTAATATAAGTGACGGATTGCAGCTATGGAATTTTAACCTGCCTCCATGAGGTTGAATTGTAGCCACTCCAAAATCTTTCAAAGTTGCCTTCCGCAATCCGTTTGAAAAGTTTCCAGTTAGTTCAGTGCAGATTAACCGCGAAGAAATTATGTATGAGCAGATTTTGATAGACTCGCAGCACAATCTAGAAGACAACCCTCTAAGACAATTGGAACGGCTGTGTTCATAATTTTATGTCTTTTTTTTTTTCCGGCGCATCAACGCCTACGGTCATTTCCGCCTATTTATGTCTTTATTATTATCACTAGTATTTCTCGCAAAAGCGGGTAATTTTTTTTAGATGGAGCAACCGTACTGCAATTAATTTTCATTCATTTTCTGGAATATTCTTGTGGTACCATAAATTACTGATTTTCGGGCCTCTCTCAATTTATCAAATTTAAAGTCCAGCTCTGCAAAAGGTTTTACTGTAGCTTTAGGTTCTATTCCATTATCAGATTTCACGACTGGAACGACCGCGGTTCACTCAATCTGTAAATTTCCTTCAATTCCTTCAATTCAAAACCTACTTCATGATATTTTCTGTTTCCTTAGTCGGTGCTTAAACGTGAAGGTAAAATTTGAGTGACGTAATATAAGTGGCGGATTGCAGCTATGGAATATTAACCTGCCTCCATGAGGTTGAATTGTAACCACACGGAAACCTTACCTACAAAGTTGCCTTCCGCAATCTGTTTGAAAAGTTTCCAGTTAGTTCAGCGCAGATTTACCGCGAGGAAATCAAGTATGAGCAGATTTTGATAGACTCCCAGCATAATCTAGAAGACAACCCTCTAAGCCTACGACATATGTACATATATACGACATGTTTCCATCAAGGGGGCAGCGATATCAACTATTTGGGCAGTTTTATTTCCCAAGTCTATTCGTATTAGAATATCAGGTTTGTAATTCGCAATTACACTGCCGTATTAATCAACCCAGCAAATCCTGACCTTGCCTTTCCAAAGAAATTCTTGGAGTTTTTACTTATAACAATGAGAAACATTCCTTCTGGTACACTTAGCCAAATGAATGAACATCACGTTATGATGTCTTTCCAGGTAATCTGTCATTACTAACTCAGAGCTCTCTGCCATGAAATGCTGATACTCTCTGTACTTGTAATGCACATTCTGCAATTTTTCCTAAATAAGTATGTGCTCTTAATTATAAGCTTCCGTGGATATTACCGAGTCCTAGATCGTTTGTACAAACACCTTTCAGTCTTTGGAAATAGGGTGCTATGTTGTAATCACTTCTGGGAGTAATCAAGGTAGTAACTGCTGGATGTAAGCACGAAGTTAATTTTGTATATCTACCAACCGCTTTTACTAATATGCATCATTATTTATTATTGATTGATTATTGTTAGATTTATTTATTTATTTAAGAACCGCCATTCATTTAATTTAATGAATTAAATCCATTTAGGGCAACAGTAGGGTTGGAGAAGATATACTTGTAGGGCAGAGGGCATTGCCAAAAATTGTGCTCCTCCACAAAGAGATCCTGGTGGTGCTTGCAGTCCAGCCAAGTAATTAGGTTCATTAAGAGAATTTTATTTTATTTTATTTATCCTTTTAATGTAATTTACACCTGTACCTACAGGGTACAATAGGTAAATGTGATAGGTATAAATCAATAGTGTGGCAGACGTGAATGACGGTCATCCAGTGAAGGCCGCCATTAGTCACCCAGTTGGTCACGGGGCCAACGGTGCCTCAGCCGTCTTCGAGGATTGGAGGGTAGCTTAGTTGAAGACAAGTTTGCAGCTAAAGGGTTGGGATGAAGTGAGAGTTTTTGGTGAAAATATTTATATCAAATTTTGGCAAGTTCGGAGATTAGGTTTTATTTCTGATATATTTATTAGTGAGGAGAAAGTAAGTTATCAAAAACAAATTTATGAATTTCATATTTACACATTTTTGCTATAATATAGAAACTATGTTATAGTTTCTATATTATAGCAATGGACCTGCTAAACATATACTTTTGTTTGAGTTATTGTTAGGGCGTTTATTACCCTATTTTTTTTACATAACTAATAAAATTTATTTAATATTTAATATCTTCTTAAAATTATAGCATCTTGCTAACAAAATGGCAAATGTGGGAACCCGCGCGAAGTCTTGCTAAAGCACAACTCGCCCTTGGGTACGTTTTATTAAAACTGTCCAAGCGTAATAGTTCTGACGTTCTGTCAGTATCTGGGACAAAAGGCCTTCAAGTGAAAGTCAGATTCTCTTCATCTTATCAGTAAATCATCTCGTTGATGGATGGAAGACCCGAAACTGGTCAGAAATAGGGATTACAATGGTGCAATGATGGATACAAGCAACAATATTTAAAACTGAATCCTTTTACAAAGTAATTTCGTAAATATATCACGATCTACCTCTTAAAATGAGAAAATAATGGAAAATAAGCTAACATTTTCAGTATCACCTTAAATCTAAGTAAATAAATGAAAAAGAAGTGAATTGTTTGATTAGAGCTTTTAATGGCGGCAATAATATGGGAAACTGAATGAGTAAAATCTAATCATGCGCGAGTGTGTGTATATAGATGTTGAATGTAAGATGAAGGAGCTGATTGTGAGACTAGTCACGTGCCGTGAGCGGCAAACAAGTATTGTCTAAAAGCACTATAACAGCCGGCAGTAGGCTCACTAAAAACCAAACACACAATGTGTGTGTATGTGGTAACTGGTAACTGCAGCCGTAAGAGGTAACCCGTGGAATGGTTTTCTTATATCTTTCTTATCTCCGTTTTTCTATATTTTTCTTTATTTCTTGGATTGTATCATTGGTTCCCAAGTCCTCTTACTACCTACAGAGGTTTTTTTTGGTCTACGGCTTGGGATGCTGAGATTTGTGCTTTCATTTCTTTCTTTTCGCTCGTTCTAAATCTTCGCTCTGTGAATTTATGTCTTTTTTTTATAAATTTCGCTGAAATTATTGAGAATTAAAAATCATATTTGTGAAAGCTGTATTACGAGGTGCGGCCATTAAATAACGAGACTATTGCTGTAAAACATTTTATTTTAAATTTACACATATTTAGTTATTATCACCTTCAATATACCGGCAGTGCACTGGAAAAAGCTCCGGGCGCTAATAACCTCAGCTGTTGATGCGCTAAAAAAAAAACAAAAAAAAAAATATATATGAAAAGAAAACTTTTTTTCTAAATGAAATAACCAAAACTAATTGGAGGTAATGTATCTATCTACACCAACGGTTCCCTCCCAAACTACATGCCACATGCGGCCCCCGACGCACTTCTGGAAGGGGGCACCTCTTTCATTGGTGGTCAGTGAGTGGAACACAGGAAGTGTAGCGTCACTCACGTACAGTACTACTACCGGTGACGTGGGATCCGGAAGCAGTGTAAAATAACAGCAGAAGTAGAAAGAAAGGCAAAGCTCTGATTTCTAATGCATATTTTTGGAAGTAATCTTAGTTTGATAGTGTGAGAACGTTCACCTTTAATGCTGAATATTATTTATTCATCTTTTATAACAGGTCATGTTAAATATATCTTAGTTTGCTTCAAGTTCCTCGGAAGTAATCTACAAATGAACCGAATGTTCTGACCATCTCATTAGCCAAAAGCAGGTCCATAGTTCCCATTGAGATACTCGGCAGTTTGTTGATTTAAATTTACTTGTTCTTTATTTTAAATATTGTTTCCGTTTTTTTTTTCTTACTTTAAAATAAGATATGTGCAGTGTGCATAAGGATTTGTTCACAGTTTTCTTTATAATCGGCCCCCCACGGCCTAAGGGACAGCGAACTGGCCCCTGTGTAAAAAGTTTGGGGACCCCTGATCTACACCTATTATTTCATCGAACCAAATGTGTTGAAATTATCATGCAAACGGGCGCCAACGTAGCCGAGCGGTTAGAGGTGAAACCTGTAAAGCTAATATGTACTGTGGTACTGGGTTCGATTCCCAGTCTTAGGCCTTGGATTTTATTTAATGTTTAATATGAGAAATTTACAGTAAAGTATGTTTGCTAATCGCCTCCGTCCACGACACCTAATTTGGTAGTTGGATGTACAGCCAGCCTGAAAAAAATAGGCGTTACTTTACTTTTTTATCTCTGCAGCCCTCGTGTTATTTCTCGAGTATGTGTTTCGAGCCCGGCTGTGTTCCCCACTTTGAAAACCAATATCTCTAAATTCGCGGTTAGACTTCGAGGCTTTTCCTCTAGTATTATTGACTAGTTCAAATGTTCCCCTGGAAGTAAGCTGTGAACGGAGGGTAAATTACTAAATATTGTTATTATCTAAATTAAATTATTTATTTTTTATGTATGTAAACATTTTCAAATTGATTTTGTTGTTAAATCCCATTGCTTTGTGTGGACTTATATCCAAGTAAAGTAGCAAACCTTTATTATTTATTGAATACCTGATTTCTAATGCATGTTTGTGGAAGTAATCTTAAGTTTGATATACATATGTGAGAACGTTCACCTTTAATGCTGAATATTATTTATTCATCTTTCATAACAGGTCATGTTAAATATATCTTAGTTTGCTTCAAGTTCCTCGGAAGTAATCTACAAATGAAGCGAATGTTCTGAATGCTGCGGTAATGGTAATATCAGTGAAATCTCTTTTTGAAAACTATTGACTTTGTTTCAAGAAGTCTTGAGATCAAACATGAAAAGACCCTCTGGTAGAGCGAGTTTGCTGTTTAATTTCTTTGAGTAAAACGCATTTCTTTACAGCCGCAAGAAGTGCTTAACTTTGGTATAGTAATTAGGATTACCTAACGGACTTCATACATTTTAATTTTATATAAAGTGTACATTTATTTCTCTTAAGAGTCTTTCACTAAAAAGTTATCCAAAACTACTTGGTAATTAATGAAAAGGTGGTTACGTTCACTGGGTAATGTTGCTGATTTTATCTATCTTAGCAAGCATGTTGCAAAATCTTTATTATTTTCTTTATTTATGTTAATTATTAGAACTTCATGTTCATCAATTATTTATTTAGTTAGATATTTGGATCAAGATTTGTCTTAAAACTATTTGGCTGCAATTTAATGTACTGTTATATCTGACTACACTTAGACTAGTGAATAAACTTGAATTTGGCGCTTTTCTATTTCATGCAATTGTTAAAAAGGATCCATATTATTTGTTCAGAAGGCTCACCTCAGAGCACACAGTTAATGTATGGTAATGTTGTTGAGTAAACAAGGATGTAAGTTGAACTGCCAACTAGAGCTGGGCTACTAGAATTGTTACCCTGTGCTCGCCGAACAACGCTGTAGCGTTGAAATATGATTATGTAGATATCTTACTCCGTGGTAAACTCTTTACAAATATATACATATATATAGGCACTCGGCACTTCACATAATAGCTGCTATTATTAAATCACTTTTCATACAATTTAACCTTTTACAACTCTGTTTACTACCATTTATGCATTCAACCACCGTCAGTGCATAAATTGTTGGTAATTCCCTCCCTCCCCATCAAATTATATTTACTAACAATAATTATTATCGTGTTCATTTAATTGATTTTCCAAAGGAAATAGTTTTGTACTTTCATCGGCTACAGTAGGTAGTGCGCCTTCTTGTCTAATTTTCGATATACTCGTAGAATGCTCACCAGAATTATTAGTATTGAGACGGGAAGGGATTAGCTATGTGGTTAGCATACTGGACTCCCACGCGGAGGTCCCGGGTTCGAATCCAGCTGCTGACCCTTAGATTTTTTCGTCCGGTGATGGACAGTGTTGTCTGTAAAGAGAGAACACTGTCCGGAGGCCGGCAGTGCACTGGAAAAAGCTCCGGGCGCCAATAACCATAGATGTTGACGCGCCTTAAATCATAAAAAAAAAAAAGTATTGAGACCCCCTGAGTCCAAGAAAGAAAGTTTTTGCGAAGTGTTCTGCGTGAGTGGGTGGTCAGCGTAATTTCAAAAACGAAAAATTGCAGAAGATTCGAAAAAGACGGCCATTTCCTTCTCTTTATACTTAGTAATCTTGCATTAATGATAAGCCTGGAATTTACTAACGGTTTTTGTTTTAATAGCTCACAGTATAGCCTAGAAATGGTACCTTCATAAGATGTTATTATGTTTTTCATATTTATTGTACCATATCATTCATTTCCGCAAGGAACATGGAGTATCCTTTACCAGGTTCAGTTCATCGTGCTGAACACGTCCATCTCTAATCCACCAGTTACTCAATTTCCATCCACAGGGACAAAAACTGTATTTACGCTTCTTGAACAAGAATCAGACCAAGTCTAATTGCATAATACGTACTTTAAAGATACCGCCATCATTTCTCATAATCTCATTCTTCTGGGTTTTAATAGGGTTCTAAGGTGTGCTGTCAATGTAGGAACCAATCAGAATCAATTCTGTTAGTTTGGAATTCTTTCTGAAGTGACAAACAAATGAATGATCATTATTATTGGTGAAATCCCATCGCATAATTTAAAGAGCTTTAGGGACGGATGTTTGTCTGAAGGTTATGAGCGTGGCTTTGCAAATAGGAGATCCCCAGTTCGAATTCCGCATATAGCTACTTTCTATTGGTTAGGAAAAATTGTTTATAGTAAAGCACTGCCCACGACACCAAATTTGGAAGTTTGTCATTTTTAACTCAAATGTTTTATTCCGACAAAATTCTTCGATTGAATCAAAATTAGGCACATCATAATTAAAATATAACATATTTTGCAATCATTCATAAACTGTAGTTGATGGTGAACCATAATATACCTAAATCTTCAAAATAATTTATTTTTACTTTTTTGCATAATTTTATTCTTTATTAAATACCTAATGAGGAAAAAATTGCAAAACAGATTCTAGAGCACTTTTTTGACAAGAATAATTTGCCTAAAAAGTCTTAATGGTGGAATGTAGAAGTGGTACGAGTATGTGGGCGTGTAATTGAGCTTGGTCTACCCCCTACCTCTCTACGGTTCTACTGGGTTCCCCATCACTAAAAGCCAACTGCTGATGAGTGTGCGGCAACTTATTAGAAAACTAGATAGACTGAATCCTTTTTAATAATAACCTATCAGGTAAATCTTGATACAAAGGATTCCCGAATCGTCATCCTATCATTGCGTCAAGGATAAGCGAAAACCTTACGGTTTCTCGAGCCAAAGTAACCAATAATAGTTTGAACGCTTGATGTAATTGAAGTCTCTCGAATGAAGAAGGAATTGCAGATGTCCTTGGAGGTTTAGCCGTAATTAAAACTGTCCGGTAGGACAGTTGCATAAGGGTTGATCATCAAAAACTTAATAAAAAAGCGTAATGTTGACTAATATTACATTATTTAGGTAAACTAAGGATTCAAGATTGGCGAGGGATCGGTCAAATAAAAACAACAACTCATCTTTTTGCCAACGTTTCGACAAATATATTGTCTTCTTCAGGGCCTGGATATTACAAATACAAAAATACAAACAATTTAGAGAATCAGTGACATAGAAAATCATTAAAAAATCAGTAATATCTATAAAAAAAAATATAAATAAATAAATAAAATAAAAATTAAAAAAAATATTTTATTGTATATGATTCTCTAAATTGCTTGTATTTTTGTATTTGTAATATCCAGGCCCTGAAGAAGACAATAAATTTGTCGAAACGTTGGCAAAAAATTTAATGTACTACAAATATACTATTGACATTTCAGATTGAATAAGTAACCTGCAATAATAGTTATAGGAACGAAGAAGCCTTACAGCTTAAAGTCTATTGTCACTATAAATTCTTCACATTAAAAAAGTGGGAAAAAAAATGACCGATGCAATTTATATTTACATAGATAATGGACTGTAAATTATGGTATAGCTGAGGGTTGGTGTAACACTGTATAGGATGTGGCAAAGAAGATCTCTGGTTTGGCTGGAAGCTATACTGTTTTCTTCCTTAAATGGAATCTGTAAGACGGTGATGCACTGCTGTACTTTGGTGGCAAGAACAGGGTTTCATAAAAGCCTATTTATATGACAAGGCGTTCCCCCCCTCCCCGTCTTGCCAAACTGATTTCGAAACTTAAATTAGGTTTTCTCGCTACAAGAATAATGTTAGCTAGACGCAGGAGGAAGAGGCGGTGGATTGTTGCATGTTAGTGGTTGGGAACTTTTAAAAAGTAATGCCTGCGAAGGTCTTGTTCGTTCACCAAGGAAAGGGAGTCGCGTTTTATTTTCTACACTTGTTTTTCTTTTTCTTTTGTTTTCCTCTTTCATTTTTTATAAAAATGTTAAGAAAGAAGGACAATTAAACATTTAAAAGAACATTGGTTTGCATCCGATTGATGGGTTGCTTCCACTATGTGATACAGCAACTTTGGATAAATAAACACAAACTCAATCTTTGTGGGTGACTGTTTGTAATTTTGTTTTTTCCATTTGTTTATTGATTTTGCAACTGTAAATAATTTACAATAAGCAAAAGATATGAGGGAAGGAAATGGTGCAAGTACTTACACACGCATATATATGCGTATACATACATACGCATGTGCACCCAAAAACATGAGTGGAGTAAACGACGACCATCCAGTGATGGAAACCGTTAGTTCGCCATGTTGGCAAGCTTACACAGCAACCATCCTAGGAGGTCGGGGTTATGTGCTGAGATGGTCGCGTGGTCACCGCCGCTTTTGTTTGCAATTTGGATTTGAAGGAAATGTTGTAGTAGACATGTTGTAGATCAGAAGGTTGTAATGACTGTGTAGATTTGAGTGGAGTTTTGTGTATCGAGATTGGGCTATTTCAGAGACGAGAGGAATATTTAGATCAGAATGTATTGTGTGATTGGAGACGTAGAAGGGAGCGTTAACTATTGCTCTCAGAATTTTAGACTGTAAGGTTTGAAGTCGGTTGATGTTCTTCCGGAGAGTTGTATACCGCACGACCACCCTCCTTTAACCGACATATCAGACATAATAATACTCTCATGCCGTGGTCTACCCACGTTAAGTGCTTAGGGCTAACTTTGAAGACTTTCACTACGCAAGTTCAGGACAAAGAAAACGCAGCCAAACTGGCTATAGGCTATATACTTACGACTATTATTTCCTCTACTGTCACGTGACTCCAAAATGACTGGTGACCAACAAACACCTTCTCTACAAAGTTGTCATTAGGCCGATGTTGCTCTACGCCTGCTCCGCCTGGAGCAGGTAAATTCACGTGAGTGAAATCTAACTGGTAAACCTATCCAAAACACTTCCCAAGAACTGCATTAAAAAGAACTTTTTTGAATATTGATTAAAGAAAAAAGGTATAAATCAACGTATATGAAATGAAAATACCAAGTTTATACTAAATCCTGGGCGCCATTTTCCAGAAAATCTCAAAAAAGTTTTTATTCTACTGCCAATTGAGGAATTCCTTTTCAAATCCAGAATTTTAACTGCATATTTAATCCTCGTTCGCTGAACGCAAGAGATCGCTCTAGTACTTTGTACACTATAATGGTATTTTAGTGGAAATCTATACACCAGGTGATATTCCAGGTGCATCCTTGATCGAATTGCCCGGGATTTCAATTAAAAGTTGTAGATATATGTTTGTTGTCACTATCCAATTATAAAATCGCTCCCATTTTTTTTTTTAAATGGTGGCCAATTTTAAAATACTGAAAAATCTACTCAAATAATGTAGCACTTCTAGTCAGCTAATTTTTTTTTTCAACTTTAGGAAGTTAGTTCCATATTTAGAGAAGGAAGTAGCTAAGTGGGTTCCCATGCGGAGATCCTAGGTTCGAATCCGGCGGTTGATATTTTAAATTTTAATTTTTGACCCTTTAAATTAAATTTTTATTCTTAGGAGCTCACTGTCTGGTGATAGAAAGTGTTGTCTGTAAAGAGAGAACTCTTGAGGCCTGCAGTACGTACACCGAGTGGGGTGCCAATGAGCTCAAGAAATAACCACATTTATGAATAATGTGTTGTACAGGTGAAAACCTGCATATAAATATTCCAGGAATGGCATATTTGTCGGTAGCCACTTCTTCTTTATTCCGAAAGGCTCCTTAATCCAATTATCCTGAGAAAAATGTTTTAGAGTTATTTAATTAGCATTCTAAATTAATAAAAAAAATGGCAAAAAGTGTTTTCAATGGCTCTCAAAACGTACATTGATGAACAAACGTACAAAAACACTAAATCCAAAATCTGCATGATCAATGCACGACTTCAGAAATGCACTCTTTGCAGAAACAAACAAATATAATGGGTTTCTTTGAGCATCACTCAGCACACCAATGTCTATAGCATGTTCTCCTTGCAAATAATGGCACTTATTTGATAGAGAGAAACAATTTATTAAAATATAAGAAAAATTCTAACTACTAATTATGTGTTAAAATTATAAAGGAGGGTTTGCCCTATATTTTAAAGAAAATTTGGGAATTTTATCTTTTGTAGAAAAATAGAAAAAAATTGTCAAAGTTGGGGTATTTTTCAGCTTTACGCTTTTTTGTACAGTCCCTACCGGTTAGTTTCAATAAAAACATTTTTAGCAGAAGTCTGAGAAATAATTTATTCAATCCGGAGTAATTAGGATTTTACAAATCCATAAAATTTTTAAATAAATTTAAAATTTTGACAGTTAACAGCAATAAAAAGTGGTAATATGAATAGAAAATGTTTATTTAAATTGTGCGTCACTGTTAGTGGATGACCACCTCCCTTTGGTTAGCCATAAATTCAAAATTTATTGATGTATTCATAGTGACCACAACACCGCGATGGTGGGCAACATTTGGCGCTGAAGTTATGTGTGTTTGCTGTATAAGGAACCCTTTGTTGACAACTTGTTGCTTTACATTTTATGTACACAATATATACATATATATGTATATTATACACTTTGACAAAGATTTTCCTACAAGCGCGTTTATTGGCCATTTGATTGTTTATAATAGCAATCATGTTTGTTTAAGGCCTGAGTTGAGATTATTCATTTAAATACATTCTGCATTCAACTTGCTTGCATACATTTTGTAAAATTTGCAGTAAACAATGTAATTAATTTTACTCATTCTTCGTGTTTTATATTAATTAGTTAAACGCTCTTATTGTTTATCAAGATTTCTACTTAAAATCTTTTTATTTTCTATGAATTCATCACATCATTCTCGAAATAACATTATTACTTCTAGCATATTGTGCCTTCCCTAAATCAGACTCAATTTATCAGCATCATGTTCTACTTCAGTACTGCATTAATAAATGTACAAATACCCACTTGTATTTTCATCTAGTTCCCTTTTTCTAAAATTACATTACATATCTTTACGTGTCTTAAAATGTCTTTTAAAAAAAAGAAGATATTTTATGGGTATAGATTTGTTTCATTTAAAAGTGTGGATTTGCAATTTGACTGTGACAATAGAAACTAATCTTTCGCAAATGCGATCCAGCCTAATGTGGTAAAATTTGTCTTTTTTAATAGAAGCCAGGAAGTTAAGGTCACGTATTTAGGATTGATCTTCTCATTTTACGATTTTTGCAAATCTTTATACGTAATAAGGCTTAACTTAATATTTTCTAAAATAATTAATTTGTGTTAAAATATGTTCTTTTTTAAAATTCTAGAATCTTTGTTTTCTAATCGCGTTTAACAGACGAAAACTGCTTTTAAAACATCTCATTCAATGGGTGGAGTTTCACGTCTAAACCACCAGCTAATAAAGTTGCAGACCCTCAAGCTGTAACAACTATTTAAAGTAGAAGACCTAATGAAATTAAGAAAACTTTCAAAATGACAAAAGCACCTGTAACAATCCCAAAATTAACCAGTTAACTGTTTATAACGAAGATATTCGTCATGAAAAAAGGGTAAAATTTTGTGTTATGACGAGTATATTCGTCATGCGTTTTCAGAAGTGACCATCGGCAGTTAATTTTGCTATTTTATTTAAAACTAAAATATATTCATAAACTGCAAGAAGTTTGGAATATTTTGAGGCCTTGTCGAAATAAAAAGAACTAATAGAAGATACAGTATGAATTAGTCTTCGTAAATGTATCCTTGTCTTTTATTAGTCATCACGTAATCAGTAACAAATTCATATATTGTGTTAGGCTAGACTATGCAGTGAGAGGCGCGCCTGGTAATAAAAAACGGGATGAGGATCCTTTTGTTCCCTATTTGCCTGTATTCAAGAGGCGGAGCTTTTGGCTCATGTGCGGGGTTCAAGATTTAGCGATCATCCAAATTGCTGAGTCGTGGGCTACTAACCTGCCAAGATATTTCCCTGCATAATTGTTTGCATTTTATCATCTGGTCAGGGATTCATATGCATAAATACCAGTCTGTAATGTTGCCACCCACTCGGGATAATTGCAGCAGCATGCATTCTTTGTAATTAGGTACTTCTGCAAGGACAGTATTGAGTGAGCTGTTTAGTTCATTTAGTGGCACCAGGTTTTTCCGAGTTTTGTGATTCTTTGTCGGATTTCCTCATAACACTTTATCATTTGAATGCGTATTTGAGATAATAAGGTAATTTTGGAAAATATTTTTGTCCGAGTAAATCAGTGTGTAGCAAGCTGTTACCAGATAATCGAGTGCAACGAAATTTATTTTTGATGTTTTTGGTTCCCATTTATGTTAATATAAATAAATGAATAAATGCACATGAAATAAATAACGAAAAAAAAAATAATATAAAATTCATTTCATTGTAACCAATTTCATATCAAACATACTCTAGGTTTCACCAATATATTCGTCATCGCTTAATTTGTAGGACGCACCTACGGGACACATTTTCCAACAAGGACGAAACAGTTAACTGGTTAAGCACGCTGTTACTTTTGATTTTGAAAATTTTTCGCTTAGCTTTCATCAATGTTCTGCTGACTTAAAAACTGAGATTAAGTTATTTGCCTTTTTTGTTTGACAATAATCTTAAATTTAACAATAGACCTTTTAATTCTTTATTGCGAATTGATTGGTCTATATTTCTGACACAATTTGAATAGAATAAGACTGTAATCCTACAGTTTCCCGGCAAAATGCTTTGACCACTATTTTGTTCATTTTTGAGAATTACTAATTATCTTCGGAAGTAATAAGTGAAGAGGTTATGTATTAATTTATTAAAATAGTAACATTTATGAGACATAATTAAAACAAGATGTAAAACAAAAAATCATAATTGCCTCATAAAATTACTATCTGCCCTTTAAGGGTAGTAAATTATTGTGTATGAGTTGACCCTCAGCGGTGTACATATACCCTTTAAATGCCACTACAAGAAATATATACACTTATTTTTGTTTACCTATCTGAAAATGGTTTAAATCAGGATTTTATCTTTCCGTCCTAAAGATACCATCAGCGACCATGGGGAGCATTGCTACTAAACATTAATTTTCTTAACACTCTGAGCAACTAACAACAAGATGTGGCAATTTGATTCTGTCTATACTTGTGTGCAAGGTCGGATAAAATCGAAAGTTATTATCCAGTACTGCGAATTCAACCACATTTTCGACCATTCCAATTCATTTGTAAATTGATCAACCAGATACTGACTTAATAATGGTTCATTGTTGAACCATTATTAAAAAATTAAAACCGAACAAACTTTTCAAACAAACTAGACCTCAAATATGCGTTAAGCTCCTACAAGAAACTGGATGAGGATACTGCACCTATTGAAATAAACAACCCTTATGAAAACAGCGGTATTTACAGTTGTCCATACGGTGTTAATACCTGATACAAAGACAGCCGCTCGTACAAACACAAAAAAGACTTAACTTACGCAAACTACCTTATTAAACGAAGACACTAACTGAACAATGACATTGTTGCATACAGGAGGGACCTTAGAAAGAATCAAAGAATACAAAGACAATGTTTCTAGTAAAGAATGAGCTTCCTCCCCCGTCCTCGACACCTAATTGGTAGTTGGATGTTAAGCCCCGCCTGAAAAAAAAAATAGCCGATTACTTTACTTAATTTGCAGTCGCAGTTGAGCAAACCTCAGACTTGAATAAATTTTCTTGAAGAATACGATTTAGATCTTTGAATGGAATGAATACTTAAATCTATTTTATAATTGGAAGTTTGAAAAAATATATATCAAGTTAGGACCAGAAGAATTCTAGTAAAAGATAATCGTGTTGGACTTCCAGATATTTTAATTATTGCTATTAATATTACTAAATTTACAATTTTTCAATATTACTAAGTAGTGATATTAAGTGCAATTCAAAACTTTACTAATAATGGGAACAAACCTTTACTTGCTGCCGGCGCCCGGCTGCTGTGGTCAAAAGCGTCTCTGATATTTTTCCTTCCCTTTCTTTGGCCACTTTTAGCTGGAATGCACATGCAACTTCAACTTCCGCAAACTCTTTGCTCAGAAACGCAGGACGGAGTCTTGATCTGCAAAAGTTACTTCACACATTCCTCTTATCTCTTGGATTTTGTGGACGAGGAGTAGTATGGCATATGTGTGCCACCCCTTAACTTCTTGGACTTTTTTTACAGACGGCTTTCGACATATAATTTTATGGACAAAACTTCTTTAATTTTTTTTTTTTTTATTGTTGGTGAAACCAAAAGAATTCTTGTGCTCTTGAAACTACTTGATATTCTATAGAATAGAATAGTGTTTTATTAAAAGTAAGTACGTTAACAAAATAATAATATAAATTTTTTTTAACACTTATAGGACAATGGACAATCAATCTGTCCGTCTGTCAAGTTAGCCAATACATACAAACCTAAAATGCTCTCCTTATTTATTATTATTATTGTATTATTATTATTATTATTATTATTATTATTATTATTTTTTTTTTTTTTTTTTTTTTTTTTTTTTTTTTTTTTTGGCGCATCGACTGCCTTGGCCATTAGCGCCCACTAATAATGTTCTTTTCACTTTCCAAATACTACTCGAGCTGGGATGACACGTGTGCAGACCCATAGCTTCCAAACACTACACCTTGCTTAGCAAGGTAGGGTGGAGCCTGGGTCTGCAAGATTGTCTCCACACATCCCCTCTTATTTCATCGACATTGTCGACGAGGGGGAGTGTGGAACATCATTGTGCCATCCCTTAAATAAACTAAATTTTACAATACATTACTAAATCTGAATTAATAATTTTAAATCTTATCTATTATATTTATTGTAGGCAAAACCAAAAGTATTATAATTTCTATGTTTACTATTTGCTTGGGCTTTGCTAATACTAAGTCCGAGGAGGCTATTTACTCTACTAGCAGTTGGATGTGCAGTACTTTGAACTAATATTATAAAATAAACTAGAACTAAATATAATTAACCTGATGGGGTTGAAATACTCGTATAAAATTTCTTTCAACCCCGAGATAAAAAACCTAACCTAAACAGACATACGACTTTCTCGCCAATAAATACGTTTACGCCAATAAATACATTCACGCCAATAAATACATTCGTGCCAATAAATACATTCACGCCAATAAATACATTCATGCCAATAAATACATTCTCACCTTAATATAATACACTCATCCTAAGCATTCACACTAGGGGAAAGTACTCGATATTCCTTTCCCCTTTAAAAGAACTAACCTATAGATTAACTAATTACTAACCTAAATTTTAAAATATAAATTGATATGTTTTAGATACGTAAATAGCCTCCTGATGTAAGGAGAACCCTCTTGAAGTATAACGCGCTTGTCATGTGGCAGGCCTGCTGTTTCTCTCTGTGTTCGCAGTGCCTGACACCCTTCCAACACGTGCGACACTGTCAGCCTTTCTCGGCATCTCGGGCACCTCGTATTATTATTATTATTATTATTATTTCATTTCTGACTCCTTATTAGGGAAATCACTTAGGGGGTGGACTTTGCCACAACCCCTTATCTAAATTACTATCTATCTCTCGGAGTTAAAAACTAAATCCAAATAATAACGGGCTGCACGTGGCGATTGGCTGTATTGATCTGCTTAATGGGCAGCACTCAGGAGCTTTCGGACGATACGGACCTACCGTATCTAGGAGGACTGCCTTCTGCGCCTCTACAACCAGATCAGTGGATAGGCCCAACTCATTGACAGCAGTCACCGATGTTCTGGGCACGAGGCCACTCGTGGAAAGTATTATAGGCGCTGTCCCGTCGCTTTGTCCAGGTTATACATTTCTCTTAGTTGGAAACTAAGGTCCTGGTATTACCGGATCTTTTCGCCCCTGCTTTTCTGCATGTTATCATCATTGGGTATGGCGATATCGACGATATGTGCCACTCTACCCTTCCTATCCATAACTAGTATGTCCGGCTTGTTGTTAGCAACACTCCTATCCGTTATTATCTGAGTGTCCCAATATACTTTTGCGTGCGCATTCTGCAGCAGCGTCGGCGGGTTATACTCGTATTTATAATATGGCACTTCTGTCTTCAGCAGCCCAAACTTTTAGCAAAGTGCTTTATGGATAATTTTAGCCACATTATTGTGCCTGAAAAGGTACTCCATCGGCGCAAGTACTGAACATCCTGAAACTATGTGCTGTATCCTTTCCGAAGTGGAGTTGCACATTCTGCATTTATCGTGCACTAGACTTTCCTCTAGAACCCATCTTCGGTACACCTTCGTAGCTATCACCTGGTCCTGCATCGCCATTACGAACCCTTCCGTCTCAGGGAATAGATGGCCTTTTGTGAGCCATTGGACGAGGCTAAGCTGTCAGTTTCTTCTGCAGTAAGAAGGGCATAATACCTGCCATGTAACTGCTTTTGGCACCATTCATTCTTCATTATTATTATTTTTTTTTTTTTTTTTTTTTTAGCGCATCAACAGCTCAGGTTATTAGCGCTCGGAGCTTTTTTCAGTGCACTGCCGGCCTCCGGACAGTGTTCTCTCGTTACAGACAACACTGTCCATCACCGGACAGTGAGCTGTAAGAAGCTCCTAGGAAGAGAAAATCTAAGGGTTAGCAGCTGGATTCAAACCCGGGACCTCCGCGTGGGATTCATTATTATTATTATTATAATTGTTGTTGTTATTACTTTTATTGTTATTATCATGAACAAAAAATAAACTAAATTAACTACATTAAAGCAAATGAAAAAAAGAAAACTAATGTACAAAATTAAAAATAAACTCCAGTCAATAAATACGCCAAATTTATGTCAAACCCACTCCGGATTAAACTCTAAATAACTAAGAAATGAACTAATTTCCTTATTCATTATCTACTAAAAATTTCCTATATACCGCCGCTCTGGTCACAAACTGAAATACTGCGGACAAGTTTCCGCCGTTCAAAAGGTCGACCACTTCCCCTTCAGAGCACCGCACTCTCCCAAACCATCTCAGCCTGTACTCCCTCAGGATAGGGCAGACTCCTAAGAAGTGATACCCATCCTCTCGCTCTCGCAAGTTACAGAGTGTGCACAGTTCATCGGCAGCATCTCCGAACAGCTTATACTTTAAATTCAACAGCTGACATCGCGCACGAAACACCACTCTCATAAAGTAGAGCTTGTTGTCATCAGACAAATATGTCTGTCGACCTTCTCAGTACAATAATTTACTATAAAAAGAGTGGTGCTGCGAGCGAGACGCCAACTCCAGCCAACCTCGACGATAAGCTGCATCAACATGCCTGACCAGACTTCCTCCCGCAAACTCTTCATAGTTGTCACCTACTACAGCGCCAATAGACAGATCGTACTTGTCAGCCAGGGCGAGCCACTCTTTGTACCAGTACACTTTTTTCTCCATACACTTTAGTGCAATACTCCGTGGCAAACGATGTTCTGGCAAATTTAAAATTTTTAAAATGTCGATATTCTATGCAGGGATACCATAAGGGAGTTATTTTTCTGTAAACTAATTGTTGTGTGAAGTGCTTAGATCAAATATTTCTGTTCCCTCTAGTACGGTCTAAACCGTAATCATGGCTAATTGGGTTGCAATGCACAGTTAAATGAAAAAATGTTTAGATACTGATTAAATTTTAAAAATAATTTTTCGCAGTAAATCTCAATCAATAAAAAATTTAGTGGTTTCCCCCCTACTCTGAAATCTGTTCGTAATGAATCCTCCTCATACATACTAACAGCAACGCTAGCGCTACTTGATGAATAAACAGGTCACTTGGAAGTATTAATTAATTTAAATAACGTTTAGTGAAAACGGGAATTAGTTTTGAGGATAAATGAAGGTTACGATTATTGTCAGCGAATGGTTATTGTTCTACCGGAAAGCAGAAAAGTATAGTTTGTGTTTGTCCTTGTTAAGTGATAAAGAAATGTCATATGCGGCAGTAAGAGAGCGGTTTGATGGACGCAGAAAAGGGTGGCCATACTCTCCGGAGATGTTGACGTTGTGGTATACTGGTGCCGATTGTTGTACAGCCCTGGGCTACACGTTGGGGGGCCGGCCCACACAACACCGCCGACCCATAATAAATCATTGTTAAATGTCCTGCAAACTCCCACCAATTCCAGTTATACGGTACGGGGCTCTCCACACAACTCGCCACCTCCACCTTCGTACGAACGGAACGAAATGTCAGTACCAGGCTAAACTGCTCCTACTAGCTTACATGAGTGCGTACATACGCACTAGAATTCCCTCCCTATCGTACGCACTTCCTTTGCCACCCCTAATACTATATAGAGAATTAAACGTCCGAGTGGGCAAACACCGGAAAATCTACTACCACTACTACTAAGTAATGGGTTGGGTAAAGGAGAGACAGGCGCACCCAGGTCAGCAGAAGGAAAGAAAGGATGGAAAAAAAGGAAGAAAAGCTGCTTCTATGTTCAAGTTAATTTGTCTGGATCGATTTCTTCCTGGCCAGTGCAGCCTCCACCCGTCCTGGTCTTTCTTTAAGCAGATTGTGTAGATTTTACTGACCAATTTCACTCGCATCGAGAGAGCAAATACTTTCTTTTCTCGTTTACTAAACACAGCCTCTTACCGATTCCAAGAAAACGGCCGCTACCAACTAAGTCGCACTTGACTGTCGTTATGCACAGAAGCTGTAGACTTTTATTTAATTTATTTAACTTTATTTGCTGCTGCGTTGCTCGTTTTATAATTTAAGGCTCAACGAACCTTCAAAATTACATCGGGAGTTAGAAGTAGAAAACTTAACTATATAAATAAACTACAACCAACATTTTAATACTCTTTCTACATAAATCAGAAAAGTTATTGGAAAATCTAGATCGAACCTCACAAAACGAATTTAATATTAATAATTAGTTTAAGTATTAAAGTTTAATAAAATATTAGCCTCCTTTCTATACTTCTTGTGGAAGGGATGGGAGTGCATTGTTTATACCTTGGCCAAGAAGCGATGGCCATTCAGAATTAGATTAGATTCCAGGATGGCTGACCAGAGGGTCCATTGTGGCACCCACTAGAGAGAGCACCTCCTCCAACCTAGTCTGTTTAATTAGACTTAAGAGTTTGATGGGCAAAGTATGAAGGCGAGGATTTATTTTCATCCTTGAAGTGTAGAACACTGACACAATAAGTGCCAGGTAAGGACCTGGCAGAGCAGAAGAGTCAAAGGACTCTTCTTGCTAGAAGAACCTACACAGTAGCTACCTGTAATGATTACAAAAATAATATAAAATATCTGTTAGTCCTGTAATCATTTGAACGGGCAAAAACTTTGTGAAATTTATATTTTTACTAATTTCGCCTTAAATAAATAAAAGTTAACAAGAATTCAGAAGCTCGCAGTGCATCCTTGAGAACCCGTTTCTGGTTGGAGGAGACCTTTAACAGGTAAAAACAGAATCAATAATGTTTCACATTTCCCGGTATCTGTTCTTCTAATAATTACGAGTTCTGGTATTGCATCTAGTTATATTAATTAGATTATAAAAGAGAGCTTAGCAAGGCCGTTTTACAAAAAAAAATTTTTCTTGAAAGTATTTTATATTTCTATAAAAGAGATAATGAAAAGGAAATAGATAAAGAAGTTTGAAGAATGGATAGATCTATTTTCTGGACAACCAGAAACCGAAAATCTTTTCATCAGAGTCGTAATCCTATTTAAGAATTCTTGTTTTGCGAATGGAGAATAAAGGTCAGCGAGTCTAAATCTCACTAAGTTTATCTGAAACGTATTCCTGTTCCTCCAACAGATAAGGTGCGATATCTCGGACTTTATCTCGAGAAACGTCTTACGTGGAACCCAAATACCCGACTCAAGCGACAGGAACTTTACTTAAGTTACCCAATTGACTCTTACGAACAAATAGAAACTCTACACAGCTCTACTAGCCCCAATCTGGACTGCAAAGCGTTTCAATCTCAACCGTATCCAATCCTTTCAATCGAAAATCCTACGCACCATCATTAACGTTCCTTTCTACGTAAGCAATCACACTATCCACACTGATCTAAAAATCCCTTTTGTCCTTGACCTTGCCAAATCCCGTATTACACCATCAATTCCAAACTTTCCAAACACTTCAATCCACTCATATACAACCTGTCCCGGATTACTCTTCCCTCAAATCCTCCCCCAAGACTGAAGAAGCGTCGATGGCCTTGCGATCACCTGAATGCATGGTAGAAAAGGGTATCCTTCTAATTTACTTAAACGGTATCCTGTGTTAGCCGACTTATCGAGGGTTATCGTGGGATGGCCTTCATTCAAATCTTTCAAGTTATTTTAACTTTATTTTATACATTGTACGCAATCCGATTTTCTTGTTGCCAATAGGTAGTTGTAAATTAAATAGAGTTTAAAAAAATGATTTCTTTCCCGAAACCTCATTTACGGCAATAAATCAAAACCTAAAATTTTTCTGATTTGGAGAATTTGATTTGGGATAAGATAGGAATTAGATTCAGCACTCTGAAGTGCCACTTCATTTTAATGTTCGATTGTACAAACGGTTTAAATTAGGCGCTAAATATGTTTTAAAAATTCCAAGTATAAATAAAATGTAAAGGTTCGAACTTTGTGAATGGTATCTAGAGAGATAGTTCTGTATTTTGTATTATAGCTTATACGAAGTAGTTCTAGACGGAATGGAGGGCTAAAATCTCCTGCAGGATAACCTAGCTCCTGTCTGTTCTCATATTAACTCAATCTCTCTGAAAATCAGAATCACCAGTAACTCCTATAGAGTATGCTTGAGCCGTGCTGTAGTTTTTCCATGTATCTTAAAACCCTTACAACATCCCTAGGGAGCTGGCCAGATTACAGCAGTCGGAACTCCCCTGCTCAAAATTACTGCAGCCTTCCACTTTATTAGTTCCTTTCCTGAGCTAATTTTCTTTCTCCAATTTTAGTGCATTGCCCACTTTTCTTTCCTTCTAATTCCATAATTTATTTAAATTTTACTCCTTTTTTCATTGTAAAACTAATTGTTTATTTTTATTCAATTATTTTCAGCCTTTTTAGTAGAAATGACAAGATCGAACACTACTTAAAATTCTCAAAATTCCTTAATTTATATCTCATTGCTCATTCTTATGGAGGACCAAGACTGAAGACAGTATTGGAACTTGACGCAGACCTTCTTCCCTTCTCAATAGACTTACCTTCAGAGAAAGTTGATGAGCGCAACTACTTGGTTTAGCTGTAAGAAAGGGTTAATAAAGGGCTTTCTTTAATATCTCTGAGGTAGGATTTCGTCCCTGCACAGAGTCTTTATTAATGCAATAGAAGTCACAAAGTACTGGCAGCCGCGACTTCATGAAGTAACTACTGCGATATAAAGTTATTGGGTGGGTCAGGTTCAAGTTATTTCATCATCCCTTTCAATACACGCAGGGGTTCTCGTTATTACTGAGTGTACTCCAAGAGCTTACGATTCCATCAAATACTGTATAATTCATTCATGTAGTTAAAATATTATTAATTTACCTAAATATTAAATCTTCTAACGCTAATGCTCACATAAGCAATTTCGTTTTTTTTTGAAACATTAGAAACAAAAATATGTTCCTGTTCAAAAAGAAACTGACGTCATCACTTTTGAAGTTAAGACAGAATTTTTTACTCAACATAAAATTAACAATCTGGAAATAAATAAATCTTGCTGTTATTATTCATTCTCACCATTTAAATAGAAAGGAGGGCGCCACGGTAGCCGAGCGGTTAGAGGCGAGACCTGCAAAGCTAATGTGTATTGTGGTACTGGGTTCGATTCCTGGTCTTAGGCCTTGGATTTTATTTAATGGTTAATAAAAGAAATTTACAGTAAAGTATGTTTGCTAGTCGCCTCTGTCCACGACACCTAATTGGTAGTTGGACGTTAAACCCCGCCTGAAAAAATTAGGCGATTACTTTACTTTACTTAAATAGAAAGGAAAAAGACACCTTTTCTAGCAGCCTCTAATTTTAATAAGAAATCATAATTTCAAGGCCTGCTCATTCATCTACTCAGTCTTCATTGTCTTGATTATTTCTGTGTCATATTTAGTTTTCCTAGAATATCTTTATAAATGAAGTGAGAGTTTGAGGTTTTCGGGAGGGATGATGGGAATCTTTGGATTTACAGAGAACCTTCACATCTAAATTTTGAGGCTCTTTTTGTCATTGCTGTTCATTATTTTTGGTGACTGATTCACTGTTTCAATAGGAGGAAAAAATAAATGCCAATTTCAGTCATATTTTGTATTCAAACTTGAACTTTTATAATGGGACCATGTTTTCCTGATGCTTCTTTAAAGCAGAATTTGTTTTCCCCCTGTATAATCAAAGAATAACAAATTATAACCTACTTTTGTGCAAAGAATAAGTGAAATTATGATTTTTTATTAAAATTAGAGGCTGCTAGAAAAGGTGTCTTTTTCCTTTCTATCTTTTACTTTTTATTTTACTTTCTATTTTTTTTTTTTACTTTGGAGGTGTTATATTATTTTTATCTTTATTAACGTACATCTACTTTGTAATTAAAACTTTTTAATAATTTTACGACCCTTTTTTAATTAAAGGAACTACAGTTGATTAATAAAATAGCAACACATTCTCTAAAGGATGTTTAAAACTTGCTTTAATAATATTATGTCTCTTTATTTAAAAATAACTTAGATTTATTTATTTATTTTTTATGCTTATCTATTTTGTTGTTATATATAGTTTCATTATTATTTTTTTACATGAGGATTAGATTTATGTTAATACAGACAGAATTTGCTATATAGTTATTATATTATGAATTAAAGTCGCATCAACTTCAGCCATAAAACCGGGTTCAATGCTGGCTTTAAAGCAGTGTTCTGTAAGGAAACACAACGAGTAACGATAAGCAACATGCCCACAGCAGCTGACTCTTTGCAGACTCTTTGTAAGAGCATATCTGGACTCGAGCAACATGCCCACAGCAGCTGAATGGAAGACTCTTTGCAAGAGCATATCTGGACTCGAGCAACATGCCCACAGCAGCTGAATGGAAGACTCTTTGCAAGAGCATATCTGGACTCGAGCAACATGCCCATAGCAGCTGAATGGAAGACTCTTTGCAAGAGCATATCTGGACTCGAGCAACATGCCCACAGCAGCTGAATGGAAGACTCTTTGCAAGAGCATATCTGGACTCGAGCAACATGCCCACAGCAGCTGAATGGAAGACTCTTTGCAAGAGCATATCTGGACTCGAGCAACATGCCCATAGCAGCTGAATGGAAGACTCTTTGCAAGAGCATATCTGGACTCGAGCAACATGCCCATAGCAGCTGAATGGAAGACTCTTTGCAAGAGCATATCTGGACTCGAGCAACATGCCCACAGCAGCTGAATGGAAGACTCTTTGTAAGAGCATATCTGGACTCGAGCAACATGCCCACAGCAGCTGAATGGAAGACTCTTTGCAAGAGCATATCTGGACTCGAGCAACATGCCCATAGCAGCTGAATGGAAGACTCTTTGCAAGA
Organism: Rhodnius prolixus; assembly: GCF_049639745.1. Classification (NCBI taxonomy): domain Eukaryota; kingdom Metazoa; phylum Arthropoda; class Insecta; order Hemiptera; family Reduviidae; genus Rhodnius; species Rhodnius prolixus. The sequence continues at coordinate 25,227,811 of NW_027411592.1, forward strand.
GCATATCTGGACTCGAGCAACATGCCCATAGCAGCTACATAAAAAGTAGCGGACAGGCGGGCCAGCAAAGACCTGTAATTCGCACCTTATCCTTTTACATTTTTTCTTCCTATGATTCTCTATTATACAGGGTGTTCAGCATAAGACTATGGTAACTTCGGGAGGCGATTCTGGGCATCATTTGCAACAAAAAATTCCATATAAACTATGGCTCTATTCGGCTCCGTTTTATAGATATTTTTAATTTTATGTTTTTTCAAGGTGTTACTACTTTTTAGCAAAACGTTGTCTATATTTCTCAGCTATTTTAATAAGCTCATTAGAAAGAAGGTTAAATTTCCTTTTAAATAAGCTAATTTGTATTCCAAAATAATAATATTTAGTATTTCACTTTGTGGCCCAAACATAAGAAATAGCAAGTTTCTAATTTTTTCCAAAAACTTTGACTTCATTTTACTCAAAAACATTTTATATGAAAAAACCGTGCACTATTCAGGAAAAACATCTACATACGATCACCTTTCGAACGGAATACAATGCATAGGGGTTATTTTAAAAATTGATGCAGAAATCTGTAATTAATAGCAAAAAAGTAGGCCTCAAAACAGCGTCGGCATTATGAAAGGAATTCACCTACCATAAGAATATAACTGATCAGAATCATCAAATCCAGAACGATTTTTTGTAAACGTGTAATTTAATAATTAATTATTTAAGAACTATATTCAAAAGTATAAAATTTACTTTACAAATAATAAAATAAAATAAAAAGAAGAAAAATGAATATGATGTTAAATGAATGTTAGGTACCAATTTTGAAAGAAAGGATTTTCGTTTAACGAGTTTAGATCTGTGTGTTATTCTTTAGTTAATTAAAGAAATTAATCGGAGCCGAATCGAGCCATAGTTTATATAGAATTTTTTGTTGCAAATGATGCCCAGAATCGCCTTCCGAAGTTACCGTAGTCTTATGCTGAACACCCTGTATAGTTATTAGTTCAGTTATCCCTAAATTTGCAAAGACAAATCTTTCCAAACAAATTTTTATCTAAAAAGAAATAATTACCTTATCTAGATATGGTACAGGAAAAAAAAAAAATCACTCCGGCAAAGTGCAACTGTTAAAATGCAATACCATTTTGATTGGAACCATAAGCTAATGTCAAGTTTAAGTTTTATTTTTAAATTATTTTGCGACACAAAAAGACTGTTCAAAACTTTGTTCCCTTACAGAGGAGAACAAAAGATGCGTTTCCAATTTAAAAAAAATGCCAATACTTTCTTTCATAGAAGAACAATCCTACTCTTGTCTCATCATTTCTTCAGTAAAACAATCGTACTGCCAACAGCAATCCTAAAACTGAAGGGAGGTTTTGAAAAGGAGTCCCTGGTATTATGGAATTTCTATCATTCAGCGCGAGGGCATGTTATCTAAAATGAATCGACACGAAACATGTTTTCGACACACGCTAGATATGCTAGATTTGAAAACAAGAATTTTTATTTGCCATTCATTGTTTGAACAGAGATAAAGGCCGTATGTTCTGTTCTGTTTTTTATCTACGTCACTCACACCCAGCTGTAAGTTCATAAAATCAAATCTGGTGAAAAATTGGCATTTTTTTTTATTCCCTGCAGCTAAATCTTTTTTTAGATGGCGGTTTTTACATTGAATATTTTCTGTTTACGTCACTTTCATCTCTCTTTTTTTCTGGTATTTAATTTAAAGAATCAATCTACAATTTTCAGTTTATGAAGAAGTGTGTTTTGGGAATTGATTCTGCAATTAAGTTGGTTATTCTTAATGAAGTATCATAAGAAACTGATTCCTTGAGAGTAATTCAAACACAGTTCCATTCCAACATCTTTATTTGCTAAGGTAGAAGAGACGGTCACATTTACACTCCAAAAAGACGTCATTTAAGAATGTAATTTGAATATTAAAGCAGAATAATAGTTCTACTAAAATTTTATATCGATCAGAAGATACTTTACTAACTGGATTTCGGCTGTACTGCTTGAAGTGGGCGATTGTGATTTTATATTGTAAATATTTGAGACTTCCAAATAATGAGTAAGGGTGTTTCGAAAAATGTTGACTTTTAAATTTTAAAGAGCGCCGGGCGGAAAATCAAAGTTCATTTAAAAACAAAAAGTTTCGATCGTAGTAGAGCAAAATCGATTAATATTTAGAGGTCGCTACCAATGATCAAAAGATTTTTGTTTTGCTTTTTTTTAATATAAAAAATCCTAATTAAATGTTTTGTATCTTTTCAAATTATTAGCAAAACATGTAATTGTACAAAGTTTATTTAAATATAATTTGCTATAAAGACAATGCAGCTGGAATCATTTTGATGGCCTTTTTACTTTCAAAATTATGTATAATTAAAGAAGCAGTATTAAACAAAATATATGTTAAGGCAAAATATACATTTTTGAAAAATTTCGATGAATTAAAGTTAAAATCAATGCATTTTTTGTGTTTCGATGTGGGTGATAGTAAATCAATTCCAAATTGTAACAATAAATGCAAAATATTCGCTAATTTAGAAGTTTCAGTAATAAAAATTATTTGTTTTTTAAATTCTGTACGAAACACATTAAAAATGAAGTGATTTTAACGTCAATTAATCGAAATCTTTCAAAAATGTATATTTTTCTTAATATTTTTTTTTAATTACAGCTTCTTTAATTATTCATAACTTTGAAAATCAAACGGCAATCAAAATAATTCCTACTGCATTGTCTTTATAGCAAATTATATTTAAATAAACTTTGTACAATTACATGTTTTGCTGATAATTTTAAAAGATACAAAACATTTAATTAGGATATTTTATATTAAAAAAAAAGCAAAACAAACATCTTTTGATCAATGGTAGCGACCTCTAAATATTAATCGATTTTGCTCTACTACGATCGAAACTTTTTGTTTTTAAATGAACTTTGATTTTCCGCCCGGCGCTCTTTAAAATTTAAAAGTCAACATATTTTTGAAACACCCTAATAATGAGCGATAATTTTTGAAACATTTAAATTAAAGAATGTTAAGACGAAAAAGGAGATGCTACGACGGAAGTGCTATTATCAATAATTCAGTACCAACACGAACGTAATAATTTAAGAATGATGCACTACATGCCTTATTAGGGAACGAGTTGTTCTGTTTGCATATCATTATAGGTAAGATCACATTTAACAGTCACGGAGAAGAAGTGTTATGCTACTGCGATCGTAATCATGCAAATACAAACATAGTACGACTGTGCCGTGACAATAATACAACGCCTTCCTTGGCCAATGAAACTTTTATGTAGCTATATTTTTTACATTAAACATTTATTTCGGTAAACAACCTAATTTATTATAATAATAATTTAATAGCGAACACTCCATTCAATGGACACTTAACTGATTGAATGCAGTTTTATTAAACTTACTTAATTTAAAATTCAGTAGGCATCACTTTCCCATGCATTTTCAAGTTTTAATTATAATATTTAACACTTTTGAGTATAATTTAGGCACCTCACCATTAGATTAGATTATTGGGGTGGGACCTGCGCTCCACGGCACCGCAGCCAAAAGAGGCTTATTGTGCGATCCCCTTTGGATCTAGTAATGAAACCTCCCCTGCTAAAGAGGTTGAGGACTTTCTGTACTAGTTCTTTTTGCGCTACTATCTCCTTTGGTCTCAAAGTTCCAAAGGTTTCACAGCGCAATCACTCGATTGTAACGCAATCTAACAGCCAGTTAGAGGCCGTTTCCTCCTCATCCTGACACAATCTGCACAACGGTTCCGAGCTAATAAGCCCCCACCTTGTACAGATGACTACGCCCTAATGTGTACTGTGGGGTGTAACAGTATATGTTGCTCTTGTTCAAGTTGTTAGGCTGGGATACCCACAGGGACGCCAAGTAACCTGAAGAAGTGGCTAATCCACATCCCTCTATGGATAGGGCACCTGACAATAGTTAAGATGTAGGCGCTACGTTAGCCGAGCGGTTAGAAGCAAGACTCGCATGGCTAAGATTATTTGTGGTACTGAGTTCGATTCTCAGTCTAGGCTTTGGATTCTATTTCATTGTTAATATGAGAGGTTAATAGTAAAGTATGTCTCTACAAAATATGATAATAGATTGTACGAATATTGTTGCATGGGAACTTGACCGTGAACTTAAACAAATCAAAAATCATTATTTTTGGCAAGGGTGACGGAGGGCGCGAAAGGAGGGTTGGTGGTACAATGGTGAAGTTGTAGATATAGTTTCGCAGTATAAATATCTGGGTATCATATTAACTCCGCGTCGGTCGTTTGTAAAACATTTTCAGGAAAAGTCAACCACTGCTAAGTTCGGTATTAGCTCAACATGGAATAGTTTTATTAGAAATGACAACATACCGTTGTCGGCAAAATATAAGTTGTTTGAATCAGTAAGTAGAGCTATTATTTGTTACTCAGCCCAAGTGTGGGGATATTGTTACCATAATGAAGTAGGGAAAGTGCAAAAATATTTTTTGAAACGATTGTTCTCCTTGCCCAAACACTGCCCAGATTATGTTGTTTATGTCGAGACTGATAGAACACCTCTTTTTTGTTATACACTGTGACTACATATCAACTATGTTTGTAAAGTATTAAATTCACAGCCTTGTCTTAAAAAGCGCTTAGCTGAGTATGTAGTAAATAAAAATCTATTTTGGTTTAAAGAGTTGTCAGAATTATTGTAATAAATATAATTGTAACGCCAATAACATATGCGAAGGTATGTTACTCTCTGTACAAAAGTTGTTAGATTTAATGAAAATATATTTTCAAAATGGATTATTATGTAAAAGGGCTGAATCAAGACTTTATAAAATTCACAAAGTTGAATGTTTACAAGAAGGAAGTAAAATATATGTCCGTGATGAGAATAAGCTAAGGTTCATGTCGCTTATAATGAAGATTAGAGGAGAAGTGTTACCATTAAATTACTCTGAGACCCGGACAGCTGATCGGCATAAGTGTTCGCTGTGTAATATGTCGTCTATAGAGGATACGTATCATTTTATTGAAGTTATTCCAGTTCTGAGTGGTTTTCGGCGGAAATTTTTATGGGATGGATGTATTGGACAGGGCTCAGTTTCTATTATGTCTTAATGGTAACGACTGGCAGGCATTATACAGTTATACTATATTAACACTAAAGTACAGGAGGGAATTGGTTTTTGAGTTCAATTATTGAAATAAGCTTTAGTTCAGAAGAATTATTGTTATTCTTAATTTTTTATATTCAGGGAGACTTTTGTTTTAGTATTAGCAACATCTCGGCAGACGAACTGGTGTCCATATTGCCTATATTGTTTGTAATCATATTCAATAATATTATTTTATTTATACAAAATTATCAATAAACATTATTATTATTATTATTAGTAAAGTATGTTTACTAGTGGCCTCCGTCCACGATACCTAATTTAGAAGTTGGACTTAGAGCCCTCCTGAAAAAATTAGGAATTACTTTACTTTTTAAGATGTCGAACCGAGTCAACTCGTTAAAAGTTGATAAATTGCCTTAGCCTTCCCTCTGGTTTTCGAAGATAATATAGCTTTGCTATAAAGGCTTTGGCAATCTATGTCATCTCTGCATGGACAAATCTGTCCAAATCTTAAGACCGTGTCTTACCACTTAATTATACTAAATCTGCGTGTTAATGCATTGATCTTAAATTTGCCGAAGCGAGGACAGCACATTGTTATTTTTCCTTTCATAGTATTTCATTTTCCAAAAGTTCTTTTAACTCTCTCTAAGAGATAGTAATTTTTAGATTCAATGGCCTGCCGGCTTCTCTCGTTTCTGACTTAACAGCAAAACACTGGATTTTAAGAATCTGTTAGGGAGAGAAAAATCTAAGCGCTGGCAGCTGGATTCAGATTCTCTAATATTATTATTAATATTGTATTATTGCAATGTTTGCTAATATCAGATTATGAAGAGGTATAACCACCAAGTAGGCTGATTATCTGGCAGTCTCATCAGCTGTATTGGTGTTTAATATGAAGGAATTAACACTGAAGCAGGGTGTAGTACACAGAGCTGGAGTGCTCCGACAAAGGCTGGTTAAATCACCGCCTGCATGCCCTTCTTCCTAATCCTATAACGGTACACAACACCCGTTCTAACGATTGGCTTCCCTTCGCAATCTCTTAGTAATGCGTTATTAGTTAGGTCTCTCAGGTAAACCTTATTATCAGTTACTTAGTCCGCTACTAGTAGATTACATTTCTATATAATTGGATTCCACTTTTGTAATATGATTTTTACATGTGATTTGGACGACCATAACATCACTTTTAGTTTCTATGTCTTTCTAGTGATCGCCATCTCCTGCTAACAATGTCCAAGTTGCTAGTGAATTGCATACATTAAAATCAGGAGTAACTCTGATATGACGTCCTCTAACCGCAGTTTATTAAAAGTAATTAAATTTTCTATGAACTTAGATTTTGTACTAAAAAGTTTGTTGAATGAAATATTATGCACTTTCACTTTAAAGCAACATCTCGTAAATTTTAGGGTTGCTGAAATAACGAAATTAACGGAATAAGTTTTATTTTAAAATATCTACAACAGTCACGATTATAATTAGAAGTTTCTTTTTTTGCTACAACCATTTCGTCCACAGAAGATGTGGGCTCACTATACCGAAAGATCTGGAAAAATTTAACTTAACTATAATACTGACGGAGAAGTTTCGTTATTTCAATAACCTTTCAATTTTGAAAATAAAACCACAAATAAGAGACACAAATAATTTTATTTAAGAGTTTGAACATGGATTTACTTTCCTCACATTTTGATTCACTCATACTTCCACTCTTCTCTCTTAGGCTAAAACAAAATACCAATAGTCTCGCGATCTCCTGGTAAAACTATCAGGAGTAAGTAAAGTAATTGCCTATTTTTTTTCAGGCGGCCTTTACGTCCAACTACCAATTAGGTGTCATGGACGGAGGCGACTAAGCAAACATACTTTACTGTAAATTTCTTTTATTAACCATTAAATAAAATCCAAGGCCTAAGACCGGGAATCGAACCCAATACCACAATACATATTAGCTTTGCAGGTCTCGCCTCTAACCATTCGGCTACCGCGGCGCCTGTATCAAGCGTACATCCTTCGATTTGCTACATCAGTTTCTCCTATTAAGCGACATGATCGTCTTTGTTGGACGACCTATCCAAGCTCATCAAGCTAGTTTTTCTTTTTATTTTTTAGTTACATATTTAATTTTGTTTTAAAATATTATTTTATTGCTTTACTCTCTACTAAGAGAAGGTATTGCTTTGAGATCCTCTAAGTCCGAAAATGTGGTTTTTACCAAGTGGTTTGTGAGTGTTTTTATGTTCTCTGGAAGTTCAAATGTGATATTCAGCTTAGGAATCAGCAGAGGATGCCGCAAAAGGTTTTGGCAAACCGGAACATCACTTAGCTGAATAGATTTCAGCTCCTACTATTTTTTTTAAGATTGCCTACATCATAGTTATGGCTGTTATACATCATTTGACATTCGTTCTACTATTGCTTGGTTAGTTGAGGCGTCGAGAAGCATCCCTGACCCATCTTTTCCAACGGCTCCTCTATTTTACCATTCCCTCCTTAAAGTTTCATTGTCGCTTGACCCAACCTTCCCAATGGACTGAAATGTGCTACAGAAGAAATCAACTTCTTTTCTCGGTTGAGGTTCCAGTAACTTCTGTTGTTGCTTCCACCTTCCATTCTCATTGTGACCATCAAATTCCGGTTTCCAACTTTTTTCACGTAGCTTGTACACCAACAGTCAACACCCAGCGTAAGCAAGAACAACTCTTCGTTGGTTTTTATCAAATACTCTCTTCATTACAACTCTATGTTGACTGAAATCGGTTCATCGGAAATGAATACAGTTAGCGCATTTCCATTACTTAATTAAAACAACAAAACAATAGCCATTCTAGAGTCAACCAAAATCGGCTCATATACTGGAATAAATAAAATAAAATCTCGTAATCTAGGTAATATTTAAAGGTGAATTATGTTTTACAGAAACTAGGACACTGTGCGAACGCAAGAATTGATCGATGTTATCTAGGTGATAAATGAATGGTTTACATTGTAGATAACTGTGGTTCTCTCCTCCAAATTGTGGCTAATAGATAAATCAATCTTAGTTCAAAATAATAATCTATTTAATCTATTGTAACATAGGGTGAAGGGACCAGTAATTGACTGCTTAAGAAAAAATTCGAGTTTAAGATAGAATAACTTCCGTTATTTTGGCTCCAGGTGAAGGTTGTAAAATTGTACCGCTCCAGTAGGATGTATTTTATTTTATTAATATTTTAAAAGCAGTAAATTCGATCTTTATGTCAACCAAAAATGATTTTTTTTGGAAGTATGTCAGTGACCCAGTAATTGACATACCGAATTTTCGGTGGAACCAGTGTTTGACATGGGGTGGGACCAGTAATTGACATACAAATATATTCATGAAACGACATAAGGTATGCATTCAAAATCACTTTTAAATCTAAATAAATCACCTAAATCACTTTTTCAATTGGATTTATAACAAAAATCAGTCTTATTCATAATTAATTACAATCAGTTTTTAAATAGGCAAACCTAAATAATCTAATATTTTTTCAACATTGCCCTTTTTTATGCAGTTTTTGACGATCAACCCTTACACAACTGTCCTACCGGACAATTTTAATTAAGTCTAAACCAAGACAGGTAATTTGAAGAACAGCCCTTACTTTCAATAGTACCAAGGAGATATTAGCTAAAATGCTTGTTAGATCGTACACAATGTCTGTCGGCTCGCTTTTATCTCTTTCTCTCAACTCTTCCGCTCTCTTATCCTTTCAAGTTTCCGCTAAATATTTTGTTACTTAAACCCTTTTTTGGGAACTTTTTTGGTTCTCACTTTACCAAACTACCCTCTCTACTTCCGATTAGACTATGTGGTCACATCCTTGTTTCATTCATTCCGCCTATAACGCTGCTACCGATGGCATCTACGCGTCTTTGGGTTCGAGTTGTTGGTGCTTTCTAGTGAACCAAATTTCTCCTAGCTTCCCTTCTTTTGGAGCGCTTCGCTAATATTTTCCACAATCTGTGCTGCCAGTGTCATTTGCTTCGAAACCAAACTATCTGAATGTAATTCATTCTTACTTTCTGCATCTATTCAGTATTTTATGGTTTATTATTACTGAGTTACCTCTTGGGCACATGTATATATACATTGTGTGCACGTTCATCGCGTCCCGCAACAGGTTGTAAGCATTCGCACTTATAACAGTAATAAATAAATGAAACGTCAATGAAGAAACAACTAGATTAAAAAATATATATCTGTTATTGACTCTTTAACTTGGAAAGGATAGGTATTAATATACACATACCTACAAATAAACCACTGATATTCACATAACTAGGTAACCAATTGACAAAAATATGTGTTATTAAAATAGGCACACCATAAAAGAAAAAATGAATGAAAAAACAAAATATTCTTTCGGAATACATAGGAAATGAACATCATAATATATCTTACGTAATTGATAATTAGCCACTTGAAATCACAAGCCATTTGAAAACCTCACACATCAACGGTTTTATTAAATTGGTAACGTTCTCCATAAAGTAGTAAAGGGCGATCCAACCTTCACCTATTTAGGAATTAAAAATGGTTTTCATACCGATTTCATTTTTTTTTTTAATACAGTTTAGCCTATTTAGCCTATGGGATGCTATATATTCGTCTTCGGTCAACATGTCTGTCAATTGGTAAATACAATAGATCTTACAATCTTTTTTATGTTATTAAGGTGTAACATCACAAAGTCACCAACTCTCCACGTATGTTTGATTTCGCACCTGGTACTTCTCTTGAGGGAGCTTCATTTTTCCCCTGGCCGTTTTATTTGATGGAATTCTATGGTTCAGCCATTTCCTCCCTTTCTTCTTTGTCATGTGGCTAGGACCCAAAACTGAGGGAGAATGAGAGATTTTCCAACTCCGATAAGTGGGCGTCGTTTTTATCAATCACGTAGGTCTCGTGAAGCTGTTCGGCGATCACGATTATTCCAGTTTGTTGTCCATACATTGTTGTTCTCTACAGAATAATCATTCTGCATGCCCTCTTGAAATAAGGCGTACATTTGCTAATTCATTAATTTAAACATATTTTGTTGGAAGTTTTACTATTTATTTTGCCGATTTTTATCAATGATTTTATTTTACAATGATTGAATTCAACTTATCTTATCATTTTCCCAGGATGTCAATCACTGGTCTCAAACAAAAAAGCTGTAGGACTAGTAATTGACATACATGTCAATTACTGGGCAGATTGCCGTTTCAAGGACCAGTGATTGACAGCCCCATTTTAATCCTCAATGCTTCTTATAATTAAAAAAAAAACTACATAAATGAAATCTACAAGTAATACTAATTATAACAGAACATTGATAACCACACGAATATGTGAACAAATAAACGAAAAATAAGAAAAAAGAAAACTTATTTTCTTATCAATCCTCCTTAGCAAAGGCTTGTTTTTTCCTTGATTTTGAACTTTTAACACAAATAACCTTCCACTGATACCAAGGAACCTTCCAATAATTAATAATTTTCTGGAACTGCTGCCCAAAGGCTTCTCAATAACGAAATTGAAAGAATCACCACTAAAAACGGCTCATATCCCTTATAATACCAGTTTATTTCTGGTATGTCAATTACTGGTGCCCGGTCAATTACTGGTCCCTTCACCCTATGTACTTAAAATGAATGTATTGTGGAAATGTTTTCTTAAATATTATATTTCAATTGGACTAAATGTGGAACCTTTACGATAAAATGTGACGGAATAGTGTAAATGATTATATTCAAAATACCAGCAAGCCGTTACAAGTGACAACTTTGTTTCGAACTTTAATTTGTTTCAATAATATCGTATCGATTTTGTTCATACTTCGTATATTGTGTTCATGTTACCATACATGCAAACCGGAAATCTCCTATTTTTTCAGCGACAACACCCACATGATATAATGATTAGTGTTTATCTCATTGCAAGCAATAATAATTTATGTAATGACTTTGAAATCTTAACATAAATCTTAGTTTATTAGGCCAATTTTAAAACTGACTCTTTTCTTAGCAGTTGAGGGTTATCCCTAAGAAGAGTATAAATAAAATGATTAGAGTTCATATAAAAATATGGTCTACTGTTGAGGTTATGAGAGGATAAAATCGTGGAAAAGAGTTGTTGGGGTATCCACCGCAAAGTGGTCCCCAGTGGAAGATAACTACTCATTTAGAGAAAGAGGGACGAGTAGTCGTTGGAGAACGGGGTCAAGAGAGGTCACTGTTTGGTTCAAAGAGGCTGAGAAATATTAAGTACACTCTGCGCAATGTTGGTATGTGTCTTCCATCGTATCTCCTTGAGAGGTTCGCTTGAAAGTGGGTCTTTTGCACGAAGTTGGGACTTCCCAGCTGAAGCTCAACTCTTCGCTTCTGCAGCTGACTTTTTTTTTGTTTTATTTATTTTTCATTTGAGTAATTCAATTTAGTTCATTAGTGAGACATTTTTAAATTAGCCAAGTAATTTATTTACATAGTATTTACTGTACAGAAATACCAACATTCGGACCACAAGTACAAAAGTTTAGTTTTTGCTAATAAAATTGACTGTTGGCAGGGGAAAAATGACTTTGTCTTACAGCAATTGACGTTATAAAATTTTCTTGAAATAATTTATGTGAAAAAGGCTTTTTTTTGCGTTTATTGTGCTACAATCAGCTCGCTAGCACTACAACTAAGTAACAATGATAAGGAAACGAGTGGAGAAGTTACCCAGTGGTAACACTCCAAAACAATATATGGTTAGTCACTCTCTTCACTTGAGAGGAGATCACGAGACCACTGTCTTTTAAAACGTCTTGTCAGGTTGTCAGGAAGAGTTCTAGAAGAAAGATTTTGAGCTAGAGGATTTATTTGAGATTGCAGGCTGAAGTGGAGTTTTCTGTATCGTGTTTAAGCAACTTCGGTGATAAAAGGAATGTTAAGGTCAGTGTATATAGACAGGTTAGAGACATAAAATGGAGCGTTTACAACAGTTCGAAGTATTTTAGATTGAAGAGATTGAATCCTTTGGAGATTGGAGCGTTTGGTTGAACCCCACAGCTCTATTCCATACGCCCAGATGGGTTTCAAAATAGAAGTATAAATCAGTCTTTTGTTGTCCAGAGAGAGAGTTTTGATCTATCGTCTAAGAGTCTTTTAAGTAGTCGATAGCGTCTGTTTAGTTCTGTTCTTTTAAGTCTAGTGTATAGCACTTTCGCTGTACGAGTTTCTTCGATTTTATAAGATTAGATTTCATGAAGTTAGGCCGGAAGTCAGTGCGATCTAGAGGGTCTATTGTAGCATACCTCCTTCTAGTCCTTATTACTTAATTAGACATTAGAATTAGGATATGAGAGGGGTTCCAGGGTAAAATAAGAAGGCATGGCTGTTTTCTTTTCTTTTCCAAAGAGCCTAACATGAAAACACAGGCTTACAGACTATTCTCTGCCAAGCGATCTAGATGTTTCTTTAATATCCCAAAGCCTGACAAAAGAGGTCTACTGTAGTACTATATCATCTGAATGGCCACTTGGTCTTGTTATGGTATTGCCACGTTTGTACTTACATCTTATCAACAAGCACCAACAAATAACAAATATCATCAGCTGTTGACAAACACTTCCGTCTGCTTCTAGCCAGGGATTTCCGTTCACCAATCTTGCGACCTATTCTGCTGCCATCCTAACTGCGTTAACGAAGCATTGCGCATTGCATTATAGGATTCTGCTTCTTTTTGATTATTCTACTTACATATTGAAATCCATCTATACCTATAATATTGGTACTGAAGCCGAACATAACCACTTAAATGACACTGGAGAAATTTCCCAAAAATGAAAAATCCATTAGTTAAATGGAACTCCCGATTTACGAGTCAAATGTTGGCGTCAAATTTGAATGCTTTCTATGTTTCATGTTTTTTTCTTATGCTATTCAAACATATAGATTAATTTGGATAACCAGTTATACTAACTCAGGATCTCAAAAGATATTTGCAGTGAAGACCCTAAATAGAAAATCTGCATCAATCTCAGATCTGGCAAATAATACGAGAAAGTAACAAAAGGGAGGAAACATTGTCAAAACATTATTTAATGAACCAATTCAACAATTTTGACAGAATGTTTCAATTAGTTTACGTGTTCAAGTTATTTTGGTCCAGAATATCAAAGATATTTGTAGTGGCTACCTACTTCTAACTTCATTACGTAGTCATCAACCTATCTCAAAGTCAATGAAAACATCCTAAAGATGGATGAAAGCGCGAAAAGAGTGAAAGAAGCAGGCTGTCCAAGAAGATGTACTCATACAATAATTTTTGAAGTACTAGGGTCGTTTGAAAAGTCCGTGCAAAGTCAGAGAGATAGCACCACTGGCGCGTATCGAGGTTATGTTTAGTTAGTAGCATCTCTTGGAAGAACACACACCAAGTTTCAGCCAGATCGGTCTATTTCTTTGTGTTTGGCATTCGTTTGAATCGAGGAAGTCGAGTGATTTTCAAAAAATGGACGAAAAAGAATTTCGTATGTTGATTAAACACTACTTTATGAAAGGCAAAACGCCTCAGGAGACTAAAGAGAAGCTTGATAAACATTATGGTGACTCTGCACCTTCGATTAGAACAGTTTATAAATGGTTTCAAAATTTTCGGAGTGGCCATTTGGGCACAAGTGACGCTGAACGTTCTGGACGCCCTGTTGAGGTTACTACTCCAGAAATCATTGATAAAATCCATGATATGGTGATGGATGACAGAAGAGTGAAGGTGCGTGAGATTGCTAGTGCTGTGGCCATCTCGAATGAACGGGTATGCAATATTTTGCATCAACATTTGGACATGACAAAGCTATCCGCAAGATGGGTGCCGCGATTGCTCACGCTTGACCAAAAACGAAATCGTATGAAGTGTTGCAAGGACGGTTTGCAGCTGTTCCAGAAGAATCCGCAGGACTTTAAGCGTCGTTTCGTCACTGTGGGTGAAACATGGATACATCACTACACTCCTGAGACCAAAGAACAATCTAAACAATGGGTTACCAAGGGGGAATCTGCGCCAAAAAAGGCGAAGACCGTTCCTTCGGCCGGAAAGATTATGGCGACTGTCTTTTGGGATTCGCAAGGAATAATCCTCATCGACTATCTGGAAAAGGGTAAAACTATTACAGGTGCATATTATTCATCGTTATTGGACCGTTTGAAAACCGAGCTGCAAGAAAAACGCCCACGATTGGCCCACAAAAAAGTCCTTTTCCATCACGACAACACACCAGCTCACACCTCAGCAGTGGTGGTCGCAAAATTAATGGAAATAGGGTTCCAACTCGTTTCACATCCCCCCTATTCTCCAGACTTGGCTCCCTCGGACTACTATTTGTTCCCCAATATGAAGAAATGGCTGGCGGGAAAAAGATTTTATTCAAACGAGGAGGTGATTGCAGAAACGAATGGCTATTTTTCAGACTTGGACAAATCCTATTATTCGGAAGGGATCAACAAACTAGAGCAGCGTTGGACGAAGTGTATAAGCCTAAAAGGAGACTATGTTGAAAAATAAAAAAGGTTTACCCCAAAAAATTAAGTAGTTTTTATTTTTGCACGGACTTTTCAAACGACCCTCGTATGACTGCTGACCCTTGACTTCGCCACTATCTCCATGTTTTGTAACAGTTGAGATAACAGTAAAGATTGCTGCGAAATTTTTAAACAAAACGTACATTAAACTTTGTCTACATATTATCGTAGAACATCAATAAAAAAATTAAATCTTTATTTAATGCCAAAAACTTTCTGTTCTCTGTAGCTATGGAGCTGGGTTACAAAGCAAAAGATTGCACTCCAAGCCAATCTAGTCTAATCTCCCTACAATGACGCCAGTAACCCACAGTTTCATTATATTTTAGTGTTTTAACTCAAACAGGCTTTAAATGTAAATCCTAAATCAATCTTCAGAGCAAATAGATTGGGTCTCATAAAAACTTTCGGTACAAAACAAGTATATATCTTTTATTTTCTCTTCCGACGTATTAATAGAAAAACTTAATAATGAAATAAATTTATCGTAGTCTGGGGTCGCAGAAAAATGTTTTTCTAAATATTTAGTCCTGTGTGATGATGAGGCCGGGCAATTCAATAAAAAGTGAAATAAGTCATTTGGTGCTTGTAATTGGCAGAGAGGACAAGTTAAATCTGCATCAAATTGATAGTACTGGTTATTAAAATGTATGCGACACATTTTTTTGTTATAAAGTCGCAACTGCACTATCAACCTAAGCTTGCTTATATGCATGTTTACCTTAAGATGCGGCTCGTCTAGATCATAGGTACTTAGATTGCGATAATTAAGATTATATCTACTATTTACAATGGCTTCAACATCACGACTTACTAGATTATTTCTAAAACTCGTTAAAATAGACTTATATTTTTCTTCAACTAGTTTCAAGTTCTGTGATTGCCATACGTTGTCAAAACCGATACAAGAAAGATAATGTTTCAGCTCTCTTGCCCAATTAAATGGCATGCCTGTATTGTCTATCAAATCTAATTGCTTCAGAAAACACATTTTAGAGAGGTTATAATCAGGCATTTTCAAAATAGCAAGCCACCAACTTAACATTCTGCTGAAAACTTTAAATTGTATGTGCACTCTTCCACATTCCATTCTAACATAATGGTTGGGAGTACTTCTAGGCAAATGTAGCAGCAATTTAAAAAATCTTAATTGACCCTTCTCAATTTTATCCGAATATCTGCATGCCCAAACCTCTGACAAGTACAAGAGAACACTTTCAGAAATTGCTTCATAAAGTTTACATTTGGTTTCCCAGTTATCGCTTCTACATGATTTTAAAAGAGCTAGGGCAGATTGAGTGGCAGCCATATTTTTCCCCAGAAAGTACTCCGTGGCCTTTATAAATTTAGCAGATGAAGCAATTGGGACTCCTAAATAAATAAATTTATTCTGATAATCTATGGGCTCAGTTCCATACTTTAGAAGTTTCTTTTCTGCAAATGTTCCAGATTTAGTAAACACCATTGTTATTGTTTTTTTAATATTCACTTTCAACAAGTTTTCATCACAGTACTCTTTTAATAGATTTAACTTTCTTTGAGCCTCAATCCAAGTAGGAGAGAACAAAACTATATCGTCTGCGTATAGTAATATTTGTAGATCTCTGTTTTTGTACAAAGGAATTCCCACGGAATTATTAAACACTTGGACAATATTGTGAGTAAAAAGAGAAAAAAAAATTGGGCTCAAAACTTCTCCCTGTAAAATTCCTTCCGAGACCGGGATTTCAGCAGAATTATAGGATTCATCGGATATAAGCATCACGGCATTATCATATAATACTTTCATTATCTGCAGTAATTTACGGCTTATCCCCAGATTGTATAATTTATGCCATAACTTGTCGTGATTTACGGTATCGAAAGCTCTTTTTAGGTCAATAAAAGTGGCGTAAACCTTTCTTTTTTTCAACCTCAAATATGCGTTTACAATTCCCGACAATATAAATACATTATCACGGCACCCTTTACCTTTTCGAAAACCTAGCTGCTCCTCAGGTATGACGTAATTACATTCCACCCAGTTTCCAAGCCTTTCATTAATAATATTTGTAAATATTTTTGTGAGACAATTAAATATTGCGATCCCCCGGTAATTGAACGGGTCTTGAGGGTCTCCCTTCTTATGTATTAACCTCATTCTAATAGATGACCAGGATTTTGGGATGGTTTCTGAATTTAAGATTTTATTAAATAGTAATACAAGAAAATTGAGCCAGTTAGTTTCTAAAGATTTAAAACACTCATTTGGTATTAAGTCTAGACCGACTGCTTTATTTGCTTTACTTTTATTGATGCTTTTTTTCACTTCCTCTAGCGTTATTTCCGAGTCAAACCAAACATCGAAGGGACCAAAAAAATTTTTTTCATCAATGTTTGCCTTTCTTGGAAGAACTTTAGAATAAAAAGTTTCCCAGTCTCGAGGAGAAATTTCATTTGACTTTTTAATGGTTCTACACTTAAATTTGTTAACTGCTAGCCAAAATTCAGATGGATTTCGTACATTTCTTAAAGCGAGAGTTATTTGCTCAATATATTTTCTCTTATTTATTTTTATCGCGGTGCGGTATTCTCTTTTTGAAATAGAGTATTCATTTAATGTTTCCTGATTAAAAGAGTTCTGTTTACAATTCTTTAGCATACTTTTAACTTTTTGTTTTGCTTGCAAACAATCTGCAGTAAACCAAGGTTTATTTTCTATACCTTTGTAATCATTCATGTACTTAATTGTTTTGTTTACTAACATTCCAGAATTTACCATTAAGTAGTGCATATTAGTGACAAAATACTGAGCCATATCGAATACATTATCAAACTCAAAGATAATCTCATTAAATTCATTAGTTAGCTTTCTAAACTGATGTAAATTGGTGTTATTTCTTATAACAACTTGCTTTGAGAACGTAGCTTTCTTATTATTTTGAGATAAGCGTTTTGAACAAGCCTGAGATAAACTTAATATGCAAAGATTGTGATCCGAACAACTAGCGCTATTAATAACTTTAAAATCATTTATCAAATAAGCAATACCTATATTACACCAAACTAGATCTATAACACTGCATCCTTGTGTTTTAATATACGTGAAGTTAGCTACCCGATCACTAATAGAACGGCCGTTACAGACAAACAATCCAAATTTTTCCATTAGCTCAACTAGCAAGCTCCCTCTTTTATTTACTACAGAATCATAGGTTTCTCTTCTTCCGGAAATTCGAAAACTTTCAAACACTTCGTCATCAATAAAGTTAAGTAGTCCTATTCTTGAATTGTAGTCTCCCCCAAGTATAATGTGATGATTACTATAGTTAAGCATGAGATGATACAAATCATCATAGAGAGAATCAATAATCTTTTTATCTGAGAGACTAGGCTTTAAGTAAACTACCCCAATAATCAAATCAATATTTACTACTGTAATTTTTAAACACAACAAATATTCTTTACATATTTCTACTTTACAATTTGACAAAATTTGCTTTTTAAATAAGATCATTAAACCTCCCGAGGCCCTACCCTTTTCAGCTAGTTTAGTGGCACTTGAAATACTAACATTATAGTCTTTTAGAAATTCTGGCAAAGCTATCTTATCTTGGTGAAGCCAAGTTTCAGTGAAACAAATAATATCTAACCTTCTCAAATCAGAAATTTCCTTCCTAGACAGATTAGATAAAGTAGAAAATCCATTTAGATTCCAGAATCCACACTCTAGATGCCAATAGTTTTCTCCGGTATCCTGTTGTGAAAAGAGATGATATTCGGCAGTGTTCGGGTTTTTTTTGCGTTTATTGTGCTACAATCAGCTCGCTAGCACTACAACTAAGTAACAATGATAAGGAAACGAGTGGAGAAGTTACCCAGTGGTAACACTCCAAAACAATATATGGTTAGTCACTCTCTTCACTTGAGAGGAGATCACGAGACCACTGTCTTTTAAAACGTCTTGTCAGGTTGTCAGGAAGAGTTCTAGAAGAAAGATTTTGAGCTAGAGGATTTATTTGAGATTGCAGGCTGAAGTGGAGTTTTCTGTATCGTGTTTAAGCAACTTCGGTGATAAAAGGAATGTTAAGGTCAGTGTATATAGACAGGTTAGAGACATAAAATGGAGGGTTTACAACAGTTCGAAGTATTTTAGATTGAAGAGATTGAATCCTTTGGAGATTGGAGCGTTTGGTTGAACCCCACAGCTCTATTCCATACGCCCAGATGGGTTTCAAAATAGAAGTATAAATCAGTCTTTTGTTGTCCAGAGAGAGAGTTTTGATCTATCGTCTAAGAGTCTTTTAAGTAGTCGATAGCGTCTGTTTAGTTCTGTTCTTTTAAGTCTAGTGTATAGCACTTTCGCTGTACGAGTTTCTTCGATTTTATAAGATTAGATTTCATGAAGTTAGGCCGGAAGTCAGTGCGATCTAGAGGGTCTATTGTAGCATACCTCCTTCTAGTCCTTATTACTTAATTAGACATTAGAATTAGGATATGAGAGGGGTTCCAGGGTAAAATAAGAAGGCATGGCTGTTTTCTTTTCTTTTCCAAAGAGCCTAACATGAAAACACAGGCTTACAGACTATTCTCTGCCAAGCGATCTAGATGTTTCTTTAATATCCCAAAGCCTGACAAAAGAGGTCTACTGTAGTACTATATCATCTGAATGGCCACTTGGTCTTGTTATGGTATTGCCACGTTTGTACTTACATCTTATCAACAAGCACCAACAAATAACAAATATCATCAGCTGTTGACAAACACTTCCGTCTGCTTCTAGCCAGGGATTTCCGTTCACCAATCTTGCGACCTATTCTGCTGCCATCCTAACTGCGTTAACGAAGCATTGCGCATTGCATTATAGGATTCTGCTTCTTTTTGATTATTCTACTTACATATTGAAATCCATCTATACCTATAATATTGGTACTGAAGCCGAACATAACCACTTAAATGACACTGGAGAAATTTCCCAAAAATGAAAAATCCATTAGTTAAATGGAACTCCCGATTTACGAGTCAAATGTTGGCGTCAAATTTGAATGCTTTCTATGTTTCATGTTTTTTTCTTATGCTATTCAAACATATAGATTAATTTGGATAACCAGTTATACTAACTCAGGATCTCAAAAGATATTTGCAGTGAAGACCCTAAATAGAAAATCTGCATCAATCTCAGATCTGGCAAATAATACGAGAAAGTAACAAAAGGGAGGAAACATTGTCAAAACATTATTTAATGAACCAATTCAACAATTTTGACAGAATGTTTCAATTAGTTTACGTGTTCAAGTTATTTTGGTCCAGAATATCAAAGATATTTGTAGTGGCTACCTACTTCTAACTTCATTACGTAGTCATCAACCTATCTCAAAGTCAATGAAAACATCCTAAAGATGGATGAAAGCGCGAAAAGAGTGAAAGAAGCAGGCTGTCCAAGAAGATGTACTCATACAATAATTTTTGAAGTACTAGGGTCGTTTGAAAAGTCCGTGCAAAGTCAGAGAGATAGCACCACTGGCGCGTATCGAGGTTATGTTTAGTTAGTAGCATCTCTTGGAAGAACACACACCAAGTTTCAGCCAGATCGGTCTATTTCTTTGTGTTTGGCATTCGTTTGAATCGAGGAAGTCGAGTGATTTTCAAAAAATGGACGAAAAAGAATTTCGTATGTTGATTAAACACTACTTTATGAAAGGCAAAACGCCTCAGGAGACTAAAGAGAAGCTTGATAAACATTATGGTGACTCTGCACCTTCGATTAGAACAGTTTATAAATGGTTTCAAAATTTTCGGAGTGGCCATTTGGGCACAAGTGACGCTGAACGTTCTGGACGCCCTGTTGAGGTTACTACTCCAGAAATCATTGATAAAATCCATGATATGGTGATGGATGACAGAAGAGTGAAGGTGCGTGAGATTGCTAGTGCTGTGGCCATCTCGAATGAACGGGTATGCAATATTTTGCATCAACATTTGGACATGACAAAGCTATCCGCAAGATGGGTGCCGCGATTGCTCACGCTTGACCAAAAACGAAATCGTATGAAGTGTTGCAAGGACGGTTTGCAGCTGTTCCAGAAGAATCCGCAGGACTTTAAGCGTCGTTTCGTCACTGTGGGTGAAACATGGATACATCACTACACTCCTGAGACCAAAGAACAATCTAAACAATGGGTTACCAAGGGGGAATCTGCGCCAAAAAAGGCGAAGACCGTTCCTTCGGCCGGAAAGATTATGGCGACTGTCTTTTGGGATTCGCAAGGAATAATCCTCATCGACTATCTGGAAAAGGGTAAAACTATTACAGGTGCATATTATTCATCGTTATTGGACCGTTTGAAAACCGAGCTGCAAGAAAAACGCCCACGATTGGCCCACAAAAAAGTCCTTTTCCATCACGACAACACACCAGCTCACACCTCAGCAGTGGTGGTCGCAAAATTAATGGAAATAGGGTTCCAACTCGTTTCACATCCCCCCTATTCTCCAGACTTGGCTCCCTCGGACTACTATTTGTTCCCCAATATGAAGAAATGGCTGGCGGGAAAAAGATTTTATTCAAACGAGGAGGTGATTGCAGAAACGAATGGCTATTTTTCAGACTTGGACAAATCCTATTATTCGGAAGGGATCAACAAACTAGAGCAGCGTTGGACGAAGTGTATAAGCCTAAAAGGAGACTATGTTGAAAAATAAAAAAGGTTTACCCCAAAAAATTAAGTAGTTTTTATTTTTGCACGGACTTTTCAAACGACCCTCGTATGACTGCTGACCCTTGACTTCGCCACTATCTCCATGTTTTGTAACAGTTGAGATAACAGTAAAGATTGCTGCGAAATTTTTAAACAAAACGTACATTAAACTTTGTCTACATATTATCGTAGAACATCAATAAAAAAATTAAATCTTTATTTAATGCCAAAAACTTTCTGTTCTCTGTAGCTATGGAGCTGGGTTACAAAGCAAAAGATTGCACTCCAAGCCAATCTAGTCTAATCTCCCTACAATGACGCCAGTAACCCACAGTTTCATTATATTTTAGTGTTTTAACTCAAACAGGCTTTAAATGTAAATCCTAAATCAATCTTCAGAGCAAATAGATTGGGTCTCATAAAAAAAGCTCCTGCTTCAACTTTTGTATTAATTAAAGAGATTTGAACAAATCTCTGATAAATACTGGAGTAACATTCAACAATAATAAAACTTAGTTTTCCTTTTTGTCCAGTATTTAATGTAATATCCTCCAGTTCATGGGAAATCGCCTTAAAGCAAACTCATGTTGGGCCATTTCAAGCTGAGATTTTATGTGACTTTCAAATACTCTAACTTCGTGAAGTAGCTAGAAGAGTAGATATTTCTCTGCACTCTACATGCGAAGTGACATATCGGTTATCTTACATTAGCGAGCTTCGTCTTTTATCGACGTTTTGCATGAGAAAGAAATCAGTAAGTCCGGGAACGACATGTTCTGGAGACAAACTGATTTTCAATTTATTCATTTCTTATCTACAGTCTGATATCAAAATCCATTTTAAACTTGATACGAACTAAAGGTAAACATAAAACTAACATTGTTACTTGCTAATAACAAAACTTAAAAATATATGGCGCAGTAAAATAAGTTGTTATGTATTATTTATGCTGGATAGGAGTTGATTTATAAAAGACTATAAAGAAGTGGTGAAAAGTTTGAGTATAACTCTTAAAGAAGAATGGAAGATATCTCCAGTTCGAGAATTCTCTTCATAGATAAGACAGAGTATTTAAGGTAATTATATCTATGGAATTGGGGACGGAAAGTTAGGAAATTTTGGGTGAAATGAGAAGGAACATGAAAGTTGAGAGCAGAAGAAAGTCAGGACAGAGCAATAGCTATGTTCACAAAGTGAAATCTCATTAGCTTATATAGACGTCAAAAAGACAACATGGGAAGTTAAATAGAACGTCTAAATTACTGAGATTAATATGGACGGTCTAAATTTAATGTTTTAATGCTTTGAGGAGCTAACCTTGAGCTTGAGCATTTTGAATTTGTTCTTAGTAGTTGGCAAATAGTTCTTCAAACTATACGGCGACCTGGATACTCTGAGTTCTCACTACTGCATACAATTAAGACGTAATTATTGAAAAAAATTAGTGAAAAATTAGAAAAAAAAATGCCCAGCATATTGAACGATGTCTTAGTAATGTACTCAATGGGTCCATCTAAAGCTCTAGAGCAGGGGACCTTTTTACACAGGGGGCCAGTTCACTGTCCCTCAGACCGTTGGAGGGCCAGAATATATAAAAAAAAAATACTTTAATTTAAAAAAAAACAAAACGGGAACAAATAGAATATTTAAAATAAAGAACAAGTAAATTTAAATCAACAAACTGCCCAGTATTTCTGTGGGAACTATGGGCCTGCTTTTGGCTAATGAGATGGTCAATGTCCGGTTTAGTTAAAGTGCTTTGCCTTTCTTTCTACTTCTGCTGTTATTTTACACTGTTTTCGGAGCCGTGACGCGTGCGTCCCGCGTCACCGGAAGTAGAACTGTACATGAGCGCTTTGCGGCACCGCCACATATAGTGCTCCTCTCACTGACCACCAATGAAAGAGATGTCCCTTCCGGAAGTACGGCGAGTGCCGGATAATGTCCTCAGGGGGCTGCATGTGGCCCGCAGGCCGTAGTTTGGGGACCCCTGCTCTAGAGTTTCCAAGAATAAAGCCCAGATTGTTGAACGACGTCTTATTGATATACTCAATGGGTTCATCGAAAGCTCTTTAGAGTTTCGAAGAATAAAGCCTAGATTGTTGAACGACTGATGTACTCAATGGGTTCATTGAAAGTGAGCCGAGGATTAACAAAAAAACACCCGAATCTTGAACTGAATCATAATCAATTCTAGTATACTCTGTGTTAGTAGAACTTGAAAGATTATAGCTTTTGATTGATATTTACGTGCACTTTGTTGCATTAAGGAAAAATACCATTATTTGTACACCAGTGCTACAGTACGACTTTAGTGACAAGCAAAATGCAATGACAGTTTATTTATTAAAAATTGAGGCGGTAAAAAAAAAATCAGAGGAAAGAAGTTTTAGCTTCAAACGCTTCAAAGGGAAGCTAAAAGTATAAACGATTTTCACTTGGATGCACTAATTATCTATAAGGAATCATCACTAATATTTTAATTAAAATTTTCCTTCTTAAAGATAGATTGTCCTCGACGGAGAGCTGTAGAGATGCCTTCCTCTTCTGAATAGTATGTAAAATCAAGCCTTGCTGGAGGTTGAAGAGAAATCCTAGGGGACTGTTTGCATTATCGGACCTGCGAGCATTCCGGATTTAATATTGCAGAACACCTGTTTTTCTTATTGGTAACGAATTATAAATATAATGCGCTGATAATAGTAAATTTATCACTTAGAAAAGTTTGCGGATTAACAGGTTTTTTCGCTGTCTTGTGGGGATTAGGAAATTCCAACTTTAAACATTCTTTTACGATTATATTGGCCACTTATTTCCAAATATGATCGCTATTTAGGAAGCAGAATGATGTCTACGTAACATCTGTCTAAACTTCATTGACACTGTTTTGATGTTGGCGCCAAACAGAATCAAGCGGCTATCAAAGTTTTATTTGGACCGAAAGAATTTTCAAAGAAAATGCATATTTAAAAAAATATATATATTTATGATTATGAGTGTGAAAATAGAGTTATTATTATTTACTTGTCTGTGTCTAAACATCAATGTATACGAAAGAGCGAACTTGAAGCGACAATAGTCTTAATGTTGTTTGGCTAACTTATTAGCAAAAGATTACCCCTCATTGTCATGCCGTACTTCTTAACAAATCTTACTTTGCTTAAACTTTCTACTGTCGAGTCCTCCAAGTTTCTCTCTAAAGATTAATTGTGCGCCATTCATTATTAGATTGTTAAAACCTTCTCTATTATGTTTAGTAACGTATCCTTTCTCAGTAAACTTCTCCGAAGAAATTGTAGCTACCTTCCAAGTTAATTTGTTTATTAAATCGTTTATTAAATGTTCTTCATTTTCATATTAATATTTTTATTATTTGACAATTAATTTAAATTCCTCTTGATAAAATTTTTCAACACTAAATATGTAACCAAAAAAGAATTAGATAATCGAGTAAATCAGCAATGATGGTAGCAGAATTCAAAATAAAAATGAAGAAATTAGAAATAATTAAAAAATTATAATAGCCCAATTTAATTTGGTTAAGTTCGCCAGTCTTAAGACCAAGCAGATTAACCCTAGAGCCCTAGGGTTTTTGTTTTTTACAGAGGATAGACCAAAGAAGACGAATGTTGCTTTACAATTAGGAGAACTTCTACAGCTGAGAGAAGGTATAAATTCAACCATCAATATGTACGAAACATCAATGTTAATTTGATTGCAAACAATGCACGAATTTGATTTGGATGTGACTTAAGAGTATGAAAAATCCAACTTATTTTATTTAATGCATAGTTATACTTTATAAAATTCAACAAAATTGCATAAAATGCTAGTTCCTAGGTCTATTATTCAATTAAATTTAAACATAAATTAGGTTATTATTTAGGCTTCATATGTAATGCCTAGGTAACTCACAAAATGTCAGGAAGGAGTATAGTCATTTTGTGAAACATTTTGGCGTGCAGTGTGAATGAATATTTTATGTTGTAATCGTTCTCATTGGTTGCCCATTTTGCGAAAGTAATGTGCTAATTGAGAGCTATCATTTCTTAGCAAAATGTCCACGTTTTTACTCTTTAAGATTGCCGTTTGTAACCACTCAGTTAAGCTGCCCATTTGCCTAGCCGTTTATTAAGATCTAATCTAAAATTTTATAAATTGCTCGTAATATTCTAGTAATAAAATTTGTTATTTCTAAGGGTTCTTAACTCACTCACTTAATTCTTAAGTTCTTCGTTAATAATGTCATTTCATTAATGTAAACTATAGGTTTGTGCCTCTGAGGTTGTTCTAAAATAATTTAAAAAAGTGAAACATCCACACTACAGTGGAAGGAACATCTTATCTCTAGTGAAAGGAAGGAATTTTGTGCCGATCGATGACGTCAACTTGAACAAACTATTTAGGAGAAAAAAAACAACAGATTTACCTTAAACTGAAGTTGAATTTAAGCTTAAATATTGTCCATATTTCATCTTGATCCTGGCAAAAGTTTTGGTAGAGGAGACAATTTTTCTCAAAAAAAAGTACACTCCATGATTTAAAGATGAAAAATAGTCTGATGATTTAATATTCTTAAATTCTCTGTAGTGCATTAGTACATCTTTGGAAGTCTTGGGAGTAGCATTTTTACTAGGTTTTAATGAATGGTGCATCCCCTCACCTCAGCCTTAAGAAACATTTTCTAGGGATAATGTTCAAATAAACGTCACAGATCTACACATGAGCGGTGAGAATGCTAAGTGAGTCCAGAACCTTCTGAGATAATAGAAAGTAGAAGTTACAATAGCGTCAAATTATTTTTTTCCCCCTATAATGAAATATGTGATAAAGGACGAGAAATATTTTGATAGTGTTCAGACAAGTGGGCGAACAACAAGTGGGTCCTTTCAACACTGAGTTCCGGCAAGGGCGCCAAGGTGACACTTCCGCAACTGGCCTCTGCTCACTGGGTCACTTCCTTCTCAGTTAGCTTTTCCAATCTGCTATCTCTCTAACTTCTAGCAGCTCACAATGACATACCTTATTTTCACTCTTCATTCTTTTATTTCACTCCTACTGCTACAAAAATGCACACGGAAACATAGGTAGCTATTTACAACAAAGATCGTGAACTTTATTGTTTCAAATCTATGCACATTTATACTCTCAAACGCACAAAATTAAAATAAATATATAAAGGTAATAATTAATACAGGGTGAATCAGTAAGTAATGTCCATAGGCCTACTGTGTGTAGTACATCTAAAGTGGAGTTCAATGACGTATTGGCCAACTTCATATTTTCCACTGTTCTTGAGTGACGTCACTTTAATTTAAAAAAAAATCATTACTTTTTTTGCAATAAAAATGTTATTACTCAGAAAGTTTTAGTTCGAATTCGATTTTGATGACACGGTTAGAAAGACATATAAATTTTCTAAAAATTGATATCATTTTGAAGCATAGGTCATACTCCAAACAGCCTCAATCTTCCTCCGAATGCTGGAAAAATAAAAGTGATTGAAATTTTTAAGAAAACTCATTCGGCTCTTACGAGGGTCGTTTGAAAAGTCCGTGCAAAGTCAGAGAGATAGCACTACTAGCGCGTATCGAGGTTATATTTAGTTAGTAGCATCTCTTGGAAGAACACACACCAAGTTTCAGCCAGATCGGTCTATTTCTTTGTGTTTGGCATTCGTTTGAATCGAGGAAGTCGAGTGATTTTCAAAAAATGGACGAAAAAGAATTTCGTGTGTTGATTAAACACTACTTTATGAAAGGCAAAACGCCTCAGGAGACTAAAGAGAAGCTTGATAAACATTATGGTGACTCTGCACCTTCGATTAGAACAGTTTATAAGTGGTTTCAAAATTTTCGGAGTGGCCATATGGGCACGCCGAACGTTCTGGACGCCCTGTTGAAGTTACTACTCCAGAAATCATTGATAAAATCCATGATATGGTGATGGATGACAGAAGAGTGAAGGTGCGTGAGATTGCTAGTGCTGTGGGCATCTCAAATGAACGGGTACATAATATTTTGCATCAACATTTGGACATGACAAAGCTATCCGCAAGATGGGTGCCGCGATTGCTCACGCTTGACCAAAAACGAAATCGTGTGAGGTGTTGCAAGGACGGTTTGCAGCTGTTCCAGAAGAATCCGTAGGACTTTAAGCGTCGTTTCGTCACTGTGGATGAAACATGGATACATCACTACACTCCTGAGACCAAAGAACAATCTAAACAATGGGTTACCAAGGGGGAATCTGCGCCAAAAAAGGCGAAGACCGTTCCTTCGGCAGGAAGGTGCTGGCACTTTTTATAAAAGTTTCCTTGTTTAATGGGCTTTCAAACGGTATATCATTTTCCAGGATTCCTTTTATTTTCGTATGAGAAATTACATTTGTTTTACAAGAAAACGTGTTCACGAGCACTCAACAATGTTAGTTTATCAAGTTGTTTAATGCATTGAAAACTTTTAGATGGACCGGTAGTCAATTTTTAAGTAGATTGTCTTAAAATAAGGAAGTCAAAGGTTACAGGTTAGAATGGATCCAGGTACTGGAACGGAACAAGCAATCCCCCTGCTGATGACCAATCCAACCACGTTTTCCTCATAACTTCGAAACTTTAAATTTCCTTTTATCATCATACAAACTGAACCATGTAAGGCTTAAAAGGCCCGGAATGTTCACAGGCCCGATAATGGAAACAGTCCTTACGGTTTCTCTTCAACTACCAGCAAGGTTTTATCTGAAGTGTTATTCAGAAGAGCCGACCGCTAGAAGAAAAACTATCTTTAAGAAGGAACTAAAGGAACTAAAAATTAAAATGTATAAAGTGAAAATGATGATTCCCTTATGGATAGGCAAATGTACAAATTGTTAGTGGATCTATAGGAACGTTGTAAGAAATTCTGAATCTTAAGAAATGAAATTCAGGATGAACTCTATATTCGTCCAGTACTGAGTTTAAAAGGAACGAGACTTATAAGGGCAAAATATTGGCGCAGAATGAAGGAATAAATAGCCAATGAGTTGTAGTTAGAAGCTGAGCTGGGAAAGCGATGAAGTTTGACGAAGTGGTGACCAAATACCCGATTGATTGGAATTTCCAGTCAGCTGTACGCAGTTCTTGATGTCCAGTGTGTTGGTGCGTACATAGAGACTGGAGGCGTTGAATGACGTAACTAGTAGATATATACATTAAGTGCAGTTTCCTGTCCACGGCCGGCTATTGCTCACATTTCACATCTATATCCTGCTTACTTCGCACTTCTTTATTCACACCACAAACCTTTTACCTCCCTCACCATCACAGACATATTCGTTCTTCAAACTCACTCATGCAAACTAGTGGAGGTTGATTTTCCTATTTCTCATGCCTACCTCTGCTATTTCAAATAAATTCATCCCTTTTCAACCCTTTGATCAAATTTATTTGTATTTATCGCATAGAACGAGTAAAATGAAATAGTAGTAAATAGAGTGCAGAATGCATTTGAAATAGTAAATAGAGAATACAAAATAAAGAAAAGTAATGACATTTAATGTCTTATTAGAAGCTGTACGAATCATTCCTTACTGATGTACTCGTAAAACTAGACTACGAGTATGGTAGTTCTTTATTCCCATAAATAAAGTAATTTTGTAAATTTTAGCCAAGTAAGCCACCATGCAAGATGCAATATGCTCTCGATGACACAGCCGGCAGGTTTCTTGATTATTTTGTCCTAGAATAAACCAGCTGCATGCTTGAACAGGTCCGTCTGTCTCCGGAAATACTTTTTCATTTATTGAATCAAGATATTTATTCACACAAATGACACACCAAACCTTAAGCTGAACCACCTTCCACCATTGATGTTAACAATGTAAAGGAAATCATGATTGTTAATAAGTAAGTATAAGTCCTGTAGGTCGTAAGCTTGACAAACAAAATCCAAAAATTATGACTTGAATTCGCCATAATCTTTCTCTCTATTGGATATTTATTTAATTTATTCTTAAATGTTTAATTAAAAGAGCGTCGATTTTATTTGCTGTTGTCTTTGGCTTGGACTGGGAAAAATATTTTTAAAGGGTTTTGTCTTACTTGATTATTTGTCTTACGTTATTTGTACTGGTCAAAAGTCTTATCTATGTTAATTAGGCTTGGGCTGAATAATTAAAACTAAATTTGGATTTCGAATTGTATTTATGCTGGATTTTAAGGTTAATGCATGCAGTCAGAAGTCATCTTGATCTTAAGAAACTCCATGATCCTCGAGATTGGAGATTCTAAAGCTTTTTTTTTTCCAAGTATTGATGTCTTTTAAACTAATTTTGCGGAAAATCTTGATTAAGCAATCGTTAGAAAAAGGCAATTATTTCTGTGTCTATTTCTGTGTCATTTCTTGTCCATGCGTAAGTTATATCTTGTTAACGAGTGATAATATTATATAAAAAATCATATAGAAAATTTTATGGACAATAAAGAATTTTTAAAGCTAGGATCTACGAGTACGTGTATGGTATATCTCGTATATGGTAACCACAGAAGTGAATGTTTTGTAAACTGGTAATAGCTGGTGAAGAAGAAGTCCTGGAGTGTTCTACGCGGTCCTTCGGCACCAACTTTATCCTCCACATTTACCCCTTATTTATCTCTATCCATGACTGAATATGGCTATTCTACTTATGTTACAGATGTGAATATGGTTGCAGAGCCAAAACCGCATCAAACAGGAAGGAAACGGCAGAATGTCGCCAAAACCGGAAACGACTGGTGAGTGAAACTGTTTATGAAACTTCATGTTCAATTTGGCGAAGTAAATTATTGGTTACTGTATTTAGTAAACTTAACTTTCGTTTTTAGCTAATCAAAGCGTAATATTACTTTAAATTCATACTATAATTAATAATTCATTAGGATATTTATAGTTTTCATTATCTGTATATGAAATACGTAACAGTAATCAAGGGAAAGGATGTTGGGGGATGGCCAGATCAAGTCTTCATAAAAAAAAAAACAATTTATTGGTGCTCCACACGTTTCTGGCAACATTAGTGCCATTCGTCAGAAGCTTCTGGGAAACCATGAAAGAATGCTTTACGGCTGACTGCATAATAATGCTATTTAATATTACTAAAATTTAGTAAATGGAAAATACTAGATGCCCACCTTCGATGTCCAATGAACCATTTGATTCAGATGGCTGTGATGTCCTTTACTTAAAACTATTCCAATGCTGGAATTACTCCACGGTTTTTCACAAATTTATGAAATATGTTTACTGATCCGGTTTCTTCGGCCTGGATGACGCTAGGTATTAGATGAAAAATTTACTTGTTAATTGTGGCTTAAAGCCTGGTCGCTTGTTTAGCCCACTCTTTTTCGGATTATTTGTAAATTAAAAGTAAAAGTAAAGTAAAGTAATCGCCTATTTTTTCAGGCGGGGCTTAACGTCCAACCTACCATTTACTAGGTGTCGTGGACGGAGGCGACTAGCAAACGTACTTTACTATTTCTCATTTAACCATTAATAAAATCCAAGGCCAAGACCTGGAATCGAACCCAGTACCACAATACATATTAGCTTTGCAGGTCTTGCCTCTTAACCGCTCGGCTACCGTGGCGCCTTATTTGTAAGTTATTTGGAAGATGAGTTTGAAAGAGGTGTTAAAGTGGGAAAGCAAGTAATTAAAACTACATTATATGTGGATGACATAGTAATGGTTGCTGAGAATACGAGTACGTTACAAAAGCTGGAGGCTTACTGTGAGATATGCCATCTTTATTATTATTATAAACATTTTTTTATTTAGTTATTTATATAAATTGCAAAATTTTTATTAAAATGTATAGCCTTGGTCATAGGCCGTCAGGCGAATGCAATCTTTATTTAAACCTCAATAAGTTGAAAGTAGTCGTTTTTCCTAAATGAGGTAGAATTAGAGAGGATTGGATCTAAAAGACCCAAGAAATAGAAGTGGTTAATGTTAGTGCACAACATATGTGTTTCTATTTTAGAGTATTGGAATACCTATCGTATGGTTTGTGTTTTAAGAACATTATTAGTATTCAGAATTGTGTTTAATTTGGTATCTGGTTTTGGGTTTTGGATCCGGAGAGAGAGACAAAATGTGGTAAATACCATATTAATTGTTAATTTGTTAGCATTTATTATTCACATAGGTCCAAAAATATTTATTATTTATAGAATCGAGTTATGAGTTATGAGAGAATAAACTCGATTGCACATAATCCTGGTGTTTGATCTGGATCCAATACAGTTGTACACTATTCAAGTGTACTATTTTCCTCTCACTTTTTGGAAATATCATTCTCAGCTAAATTCGCGCTGAACTTTGCTGGTAGGCAGCCCCATTATGCGGCCACGAATTCCATTAAATGCAGAACTCCATATTTTAAATCGATAGTGTAATGCGTGTAATGTTAGGAAGGAAAAAGAGCATCATCGTGCAGGGTCCCAATCTGTAATTTCTCGGTAGAAGGAAGGATCTTGCATTGAGGAAGATTCAAAGAGTGTAGACTTTCCATTGATACACCAACTACAGGAGTTAGGTCTGCAGATCTGACTGATGAAGATCAGAACAAAACGGTATTGCTATCATACGGTGAGAGGTGAACTGCTGAACCTCAGTCATAAACCTAACAATCCCTAAGACCAGTAGGAGAATGCACACCGCAGTTACAGAGTTAAAGAGTTTCCGAATGTCATATTCTTGCCTCGTACCGCCGAGATTCGATATTCGTTCTATTTGATTTTTTCCGCATACTCTTGAATGGTCCAGATTGATCTGTGGTTGTCAGATATGTGGTCGCTGCTTAGATTTGTAGAAAATAATTTTTAATGGATATTTTTATTTTTTAACCTTAAAGCACCTTCCTTATTAAATCAAACCAAACCACGGAAAGCGGGTTTTCATTCCCTGCGTTTAGTTTTTCTTTTGCATTATACAGGGTGTTTAGCATAAGACTACGGTAACTTCGGAAGGCGATTCTGGGCATCATTTGCAACAAAAAATTCCATATAAACTATGGCACGATTCGGCTCCGATTAATTTCTTTAATTAACTAAAGAATAACACATAGATCTAAACTCGTTAAACGAAAATCCTTTCTTTCGAAATTGGTACCTAACACTCATTTAACATCATATTCATTTTTCTTCTTTTTATTTTATTTTATTATTTATATTGTAAATTTTATATTTTTGAATATAGTTCTTAAATAAATTAATTATTAAATTACACGTTTGCAAAAAATCGTACTGGATTTGATGATTCTGATCAATTATATTCTTATGGTAGGTGAATTCCTTTCATAATGCCGACGCTGTTTTGAGGCCTACTTTTTTGCAATTAATCACAGATTTCTGCATCAATTTTTAACATAACCCCAATTATTGTATACCGTTCGAAAGGTGATCGTATGTAGATGTTTTTCCTGAATAGTGCACGGTTTTTTCATATAAAATGTTTTTGAGAAAAATGAAGTCAAAGTTTTTGGAAAAAATTAGAAACTTGCTATTTCCTATGTTTGGGCCACAAAGTAAAATACTTAATATTATTATTTTGGAATACAAATTAGCTTATTTAAAAGGAAATTTAACCTTCTTTCTAATGAGCTAATTGAAATTGCTACAGCTATAATAGTTTAACAAATATAGACAACGTTTTGCTAAAAAGTAGTAACATCTTGAAAAAACATAAAATTAAAAATATCTATAAAACGGAGCGGAATCGAGCCATAGTTTATATGAAATTTTTCGTTGCAAATGATGCCCAGAATCGCCTCTCGAAGTTACCGTAGTCTTATGCTCAACACCCTGTTTGTACAATAAAAGGATGTATTTTTTGCATTATTTTTTCTTTGAATGAACTTAATAATCATTACCACCATCATCATCATTATAATCATCTAATTGTATTAATCACTACTATCTCATTAATGCACGATTGCAGAAAAATAGAAATGATTAGAAAAAAACACAGTCTCATAAAACTTAAATATTACATTTTTTGCACTATGTTACCGTTTTCAATTAAACACTGGTGCCCTAAATATCGATTAGCTGAAATCCATATCATTCACACCGTGTTCTAATGCAGATAGCTGCATTAGTAGAGGATAGAGAATGTGTTAATCGCTTATCTGTCTACTAACAGTACTTCGTTTTGTGTTTTTATTGTTATCGTTTTAATTCCTGTCTAGGCAACAAAATTATAATTACCATTATTTCGTGTATTTAATAATTTGCTACACAGTTTATAATCTACATTAATCATAGTTTATATATAATAAATAAGTAGTAGATAAATAATTTATAAAGGTAGATAAATATCGTGTAGTCCGGCTGCATGTAGGTAAATGTTAATCAAAGAGGTTCCTACATCAAAAGAACTTGTTCACAATGCCACTTGCATTGTTTCCACTGGATGCTTTTCTCTGACGTTTAGAAAATGGGAAAGTATTTTCTTATTATATATTAAATACGTTTTTCTTTAATGATGAACTAGGTACAAGTTTTCTTTTAAATTTTCTTTTATAACAAAAAGAAGAAAAAATGATTTAATCTGGAATTTATTTCTTTCTTTTTTGAAGTATTTTTTTTATAAAGTCTTTATTTGTTTGTATCATTTGTTTTATTTAATATTTTCAATCATTGGTTATTGGTCTCTGCAATATTATTCTCCATTTTAATAATTGCTAAAAAAAAATTAGATTTTTAGCCATAAAGAGTGGTGAATCAAGTTTTAGGAGAATTTCCTTGATTTTTCTTCATAAAATTTACCTTGAATCAGAATAATTTATGTGGTAGAATAATCATCGTCTGTAGCTAAAGAAATCTGGATCAGTCTTACCATCATTATACTGCACAAATCAGCGTTTTCGATAATCAATCTTGTACAACTGCGAGAAGTGCTTTTAATATTTCTGTAGTCTTCATTAACAGTTAACTCATTCGACTATTTTTGCTTGGGTACAAAAGTACGCATTCCTAATTAAGGCAACCATTTCCGTTACTTATTCTTCTATTGATGCACTGCGCACTTGCATATCTTAATATTAAAACTACTCATTTAGGACAATAAACTTTATAGTTGGTTAATAATAATAATTTATTTATTTACAAAACTTTACATAAGTACATAAAAATGAAAGAGTACAGATATTGAGGTTTCAAGTTTAGCGCCTATATACACTCATCAGACAATATTAGTACAGATTAAAAGGGAACATAATTACGTATTAAGGGGAAAAATTAACAAAAAACTTTAGCGAGATACAGGTTATAGTTGGTTACTTTTATATTTTTCCAAATTTACAATATACTTCAGTGAAATAGATTTCTATTTAAGCATCTGTCCTATTGTGTTTTAAAGACACTCTGCTTCAGTTTCTTGCCCAGGAAATGCTAAACCATTTGTCAGAACTCGTCGTCAAATTGAGAACGGGCACTTACATTTTTAGCTTGAAGGAGAGATCTAATTTCGAGCATCAACCAACAAATTAGTCACCATCTAATACCATTATCGTACCATCTCTTTTCCTCCATCTTCTGTAGCACATTTTTTGGAAACGTGCATTTCTTACTTATTTCTTCGTTTCATACTCTTTTAAGCCTTGATATTCGTGCTGCTCTTCTCCAATAAACCATCTCCATGGCTAGAAGCTTTTTCCTTAAAGCCTTATTCGAGGTCCACGTCTCAGCGGCATATAGTTACCAAACTACTATACAATTTCTTTTTGGTTCTATTTAGAATATTTCCGCTCCATAATATACAGGGTGATCCATTTAAAACGCACCAATTGCTAATAACTTTTTAGGAAAGCGGGATTTTGAAAAAAACTCATGAAGTAAACTATATGTTTTTTTTAGTCTAGTTTTAAAATTTTCCACTCCCGATGCTGTACCTTTATTTTTGGCGGAGTTACGGCCAAAAACCCGATTGGGTTTTTTTAAGGACCACTAGTTTTGACAATGATTATGAAAACTACATAAAAAACTGAAAAATGACGTAAAATCTTCTATAAAATCTTCTATTATTATTATTTTTGTTCTTTGCGTAAAAAAATACATTTTTTGCAGTCAGAGGACCCCCCAAAACGTGTATTTCTGGTGGAAAATTATTATTGAAAACCGATTACGAATAGATAAAATTGTAACTTTGATCTTAAATATCTCGACTAATATTAGGGATATCGAAACGGGGTTAACATAATTTTTCATAGTTTTTTATGTAGTTTTAATAATCATTGTCAAAACCATTGGTTCTTATGAAATCTCAATTAGGTTTTTGCCCGTAACTCCGCCAAAAATGAAGATACAGCATCGTAGGTGGAAAATTTTAAAACTAAATAAAAAAAACATATATTTACTTCATGGGTTTTTCCGAAATTCCACTTTCCTAAAACGTTATTAGCGATTGGTGCGTTTTAAATGGATCACCCTGTATAACAACCCTTATACAACTGTCCTACCGGACAGTTTTAATAAATAAATAAGTAAGAATAATGTTAAAAACCTCTAGTTTGCAATGTAATATTTTGGGTTAGTGTCTTGCAATATATAAATAATTTTATGTAATAAATCAAGTTTTACTATTCTCCTTTGCTTCAGTCGCTCTTACTAAATCTCTTTTATGTTTTTATTTATTTTTCTTGGGCTCATTACATGGAGATGCTCCAAAAAGTCGAAGTTCCTTTTTCTGTACAAGGTGCGTTTGAAAGTAGAAAACCCATACCAAATTTATTTCTTTTAATTTGAAATAAAAGGCAAAATAAAATGAATGGTCTTACAGCTCTTGATGCTGAAGTGATGAACATAGCTCGTATATTATAAAAAAGTTTTCATCTTCTCCCAGGTGACTTGGAGAGAGGAAGACGGTTATTCATGGTGGTTGGCGAGGACGTTAAGAAAGTTAATATAGGGTAGGGCAAGGTGTAGGGCCAGGAATTGAACAAGCGAAACTTCTTTAGTTAACCCCTGTGAGAGGGTGTACAAGGGAGTGCCAGCGAAGCGGAAAAGTGGTCCTGGAGTTTCTTACGCAGTCCCATATATACACTGTTCACTAACATGTATAGCAGCAGCCAGGCAATGTCACCAGCACTAGTTCTAATGCGGGAGTATGTGAGCAGCGGCAACACCAAGATATCCTAACATCCTCTACCATGAACATTCTCCCTTCCTATCACCCTTCTTGATCTCTTCCGGTTTTTAGTACTGCCTCGCACACCATCTTCTGCAGATCGGCACGGCTGGCAACTTCTATTTTCACATAAAGATCACAACCAGCTTCATTTATCACACATTCATATCTCAATACACAGATCGCGTTCGCTAGATGTCCACCGCCATACGGCCAACTCTTCTTTCATAGCAACAAATTTACGGTTACAGGAGGGCTTATAATTCAATAAGATCATCATCATCATCATTTTCGATAAGACCTTCAATTCACACCTAAAAATCATATAACTTGAGCCAAGTCTATTTCTGTTGCAATTTAAAAATGACACCAAGTATTTTTATGGCATCACTGATTATTACAAGTAAAGTTTTATCACTGAAAAATGTTTAAAGGTTTACGAATGCTAACGAAAATAAACATGGCAGAGAGTATACTGATTTTTTTAAATTTTTTTATTCAAAAAGAATTACAATTCTATAACCTTCAAAATAACTTCCTTCAGAAACCACACAGCGCTGGAGACGTTTCTTCCACTCCTCATAGCAGTGCTCGAACTCCGATACTGGAATAGCCTTCAGCTGGTCGGTTAAAGCCGTTTGAATGAGTTCCCTTGAGGTGATTTTTGGATTCAATTAAAAATGACCCCCATTTTCTGGAACGTGTCATTACTGGTGACGAGTCTTGGGTGTTTGAGTACGACCCAGAAACCAAGGGCTAGAGCATGGAGTGGCACACTTCAACCTCTTCAAGGCCCAAAAAAGCAAGGATGGCGAAGTCGAAGATCAAATGCATACTGATTTGTTTTTTCGATATCCACGGAATCGTCCACAAAGAGTTTCTACCTCAAGGTCAAACGGTCAATCAACACTTTTACCTAGAGTTTCTTGAAAAACTTCGAAAAAGGGTCATTCGTGTGAGACCAAACATCAAGAACAAGTGGGTGTTGCATCACGATAATGCTCCTTGTCACTCAGCATTTTCAATAAACGAGTTTTTGACCAGTAAAAACATTCCTGTGGCTTCTCACTGAGGAGTCCTCAGCCTCCTTATTCGCCTTACTTGAGTCCTTGTGACTTTTTTCTCTTTCCGAAGTTGAAAAATCACTTCAAGGGAACCCATTTTGGGACAGTCGAAAACATTCAAACGGCTGTAACCGACCAGCTGAAGGTTATTCCAATATCGGAGTTCGAGCACTGCTATGAGAAGTGGAAGACGACTCCAGCGCTGTGTGGCTTCAGAAGGAAGTTATTTTGAAGGTGACAATATAGAATTGTAATTCTATTTGAATAAATTTTTTTTAAAATCAGTCTCATTACTTAATTTACAGACCTGGTAAGTAGGGGTGCCTTGCGACTGGACCCCTAGGATTAGTGGGCCCCATCTGGGGTATTTCGCCTTCTTTTCAGTTAAAAAAAAGGGCAACAAATAAAAATTCTTTCTAAATTCTTACGAATTAAGTCAGGAACATCGAGTGGCTCATTCAGAACACTATTCTAACGCTGAAGTACTATTGGGACGGAAGATTATCATCCTTTCTTATAGCCAGGCAGCCATCAAAGCGCTGAATTTATCTACTGTAGATTAAAATTAATCTGAGAACGCTTCAGCAAAATTTAATATACAAGGGAAGAATAACACTTTTACCCTACTAAGAATGCTCCGGCATACTTCAGCGTAGTGGGAAATGAGACGACCGACGCGCTAGCAAGGTAAGGCGCCAAAACTATATTTTTGGAGCCTGATCTCTTTTGTGATTAGGCGATAATTTTGTCATTGTTTGTCTTTTATACCTAATGAGTTCAAGTGAAGAGTTGGCCTATGAAAACCAGGTCTATGCAAGGTGGAATTGCTGTTAGATATTTCCTATCAGAAGTTTAGAAGACCCACCGGAGAGTAAACGTGTCATTTCCGGGAGTTTATTTTAATTCTCCACTTCTTTGTCCAAGATCCCATTTTATACAATGTCTAATAGTTATAGTTGCTTGTTTTCTCGTCTTGCTTACTTCATTTTCTTTTTAATTGTTAGATTTCAATTCCCAGCTGACTTATAAATGACCATGAAATATAACTGCTTTCTTTTTCCACGTATAATTCCATGTGTTAATAAAAGAAACTTCCGGCAACAATGTTTTGAGTTACTACGTTCGAGCTTTTTATGATTGTTCGTTGTTAAGGGTTTCAAATTTGACAACCACCTCTGAAGACGGATGCAAATTCGAAATCTATCAAAATGAGGAAAAACAAATATGCTAGGACGATATCATTAAAAATAAAGATTATCTTTTGGTTTAATTTAATAATATCGTTTATTTAACAGTCATTGATCAAAAGGAGAATAATTTCTAAATTTAGTACCTCTATCATTCGTGCTGGGTCGTTTCACGCTATCGAGCATCTTCGACAATATTCGCTCGCTCTCAGCACTGATTACTGAACAGACTTTATCCCAATTAGAGAAAACCAAGTCAATTAGGCAAAGCGTTGACTACATTCAGCATGTTTAGCATTTAACCGAATGAAATATGTTTATAAACAAAGTTTGGTTCAATTAGTGTGTGTTTTTTGTTATCTCAAATAGCTGTTCTCATTGTGCAATTTATATTTAGGAGCAAATTCATAATGTCGCCCAACATGTCGCAAAAGACTTATGATTAGCAAAATTTTGCACCAGTTGTCGTTGTTGATAATGTACTGATCCGCTTGATACCAGTTCAAGTTATCCGCCTCCCCTCAAATAGACCACTTATATCTTCTGTATAACAGCGTTAAAGCAAGTCTAAAGTTAGGGCGGAAAGAGAAGTTTTTCTTCTCTTAGAAACTCGTCCCTTTTCACTAGAGAATGAGATATCCGGCTTTAAAAAGTTCAAGAAGCATTTAAAGAAGATGGCTAACTTTTTAACTCTTTTCTCAATGTTTCCCTTTCTTTTGAAATCGCTTTTAAGTTTGTTAGATTTAGTAAGCTCTTGTATCAGATCTTCAGTACCAACTATAATCCACAAACATCTCCTGTTATTGTAATACTTGTTATTTATACCGTAATATGTGTTGGATCTCCCAGTCTTCTACAGAGGATTTACTCAAATTTATGATTAAGTCGACAATATCTTTGCAATGACATAATAAAGTTACTGGACCCAAAGTAATCTTTATTCTTCACTGGTTCAAGTTTTACCCACTCATTTATTTTTTCTTAATACGACAACCTTGTCGCTCACCGTTTGGTGATGCTGTGATATCTGTAACGGGGTAATACTGTCGGGAATGTGGCAGTGCAGCGAAAAAGAGATGAATACCTCAGATCTTTAACGACTTTAATGTCAGAAAATCTGTTCTCTTAACTCTGTTTTTTTCACCGACGCATTGATATTTTTATAATTTTTATTTTTATTTTTTTGTCCCAGAAAGTGTCCCATCACACCCTTGCAATTATATTGAGACATACTTCTAACACAGTGTTCTTCGACTTAGCTATAGACAGTATAAAGATCGGATGAGACATATTTGATAATGCTCGGGTCTGCAGATAATCATCTCTTCTGATTAGTAACCTGTAAACTGTAATTCTAGACAGTGGAGTTTCCCTAGCAGCGACACTCTCTGCGTTTCGATTTGCTGTTAGTGTAATCCTCAAATACTCAAAGGAAAAAAGTGATACCAGAACTTTTATCAATGTAAAAGGACGAACAGAAAGGAGTTTCATCTTCGGCTTTTCAAAACTGTCCTTTCTTACAAACCCGAGAACAAAACATGATACAATCAATATACTACAATTAGTACAAAATCAAAAATTGGAAAGAAGGAATTAGTACCTTTTACAAGATAATTAAGGACGCTTTAGGTGTATATGTAAATATAATCTATAATAATAATAATTTATTTATTATTATTTATATTAATAAAAATATTACTAATTTAATTAAAATAATAATATTTTATAAAGTTCTGAATTATGAAAACTTGCATTTAAATAAGATTTAAATTTTCAAAGTATCCTACTTCACCATGAAATTTGATTCCGTAACTTTCACTCCCAAATACATCAATGTCACCGCTTAGTAAATATCATGCCTCGCTTCTTGAACGAAAACAGTACTGTCCCTTTCTCGACACCGAACGATATGTTTGACATGGAACACTCACGACTTAAATGGCAAGAACACCAAAATCGCTACTACCTAATGTCAAGGATCCTTGTCAGACAAATCGCTATTGATCCTAAACCATAGAGACCTCATATATAACGCGCTATTCAAACCGATTTGGACTTCAGCACAACAATGGAAGATTCTGCGCCTTATTACAAATGCTCCATACAACAGAACCATTCAAGCTGATCTAAAAGTAGAGGAAGTGGTGGTAATATGGAACCCTTCTTTGGTTTTCGATTTACCTATGCTAGACATTCCAAAAAAATTGTATTGCTTTCTCTGGTTATTATTAGCTTTATATATTAGTCTTGCACTATTGTCTTTAAATTTACTCTCCTCCAACCACCAGATGAGCAACCTTCAATTTTATGGAAAAAGTGAAAGTGGTGCCTCTGACTTAAGGTGCGGGTAATATGGAACACCTTAGTATCTTTATTGCAAGTCGCCGTAGAGTGTGTTTAGGTGCAATGAATGTTTTTGCAGCTTTTTTTTTAGCCCCATTTTAGATTCTTTTTCCCCGGAAAAATAAGTGATTGGTTTGTAATGCTTGCAATATGGAACCACATGAAATTTTTGTAGAACAGGGTTCCATATTACCAGAACCCATGGGGGTTCCATATTGCAAGCATCGCTATATTGGACTTGATATGCCACCAAAAAAAATTGGGAGACATATC
Organism: Rhodnius prolixus; assembly: GCF_049639745.1. Lineage (NCBI taxonomy): Eukaryota > Metazoa > Arthropoda > Insecta > Hemiptera > Reduviidae > Rhodnius > Rhodnius prolixus. The sequence goes on from NW_027411592.1 coordinate 25,269,227, forward strand.
GTAAGAACTGATTCACAAATGAAAATCGCTGTTCGAACTTGCCTTCTTAAAGTTTTCGAGAATCGATAAAAACAAAATTGAAAATTTCAAAATGAACAATACAATAGCAACTGAACCAACCATCTGCTTTGCACACTACCGCTATCTAGCTACAGTTTGGGCCAGATACTGTTAACACAAGATCACTTGCTACCAAAATATTATTGGGTTCCATAATACCAGCAGGTATTAACACACACCTTATCTACCTTTTATCCAAGAATAAATCTCCGCTCGTTCTACGGACATTTTACTGTCGCCTTTCGCACACCGCCAACCTTCTGATGGGTCAGCTTTCATCTTTGACACTTCCTGACAACTTCAACCGCTGCCCCCGTGATTTACTTGGCGGTCAAGATCATTCATTGAAGAGGCGCCTAAGATGTTAACTCCACACATACGGTTTTCTAAATTTAATCGAACCTCCAGTTATAAACTTCAATAAAGTTATTAACCGAAAAATGAACGGAATCAGTGACTGAAGGAAATACTGACAGATAAAGTACAAAGTGTTAATATTAAGTAAGCGAACTCTGTTTGGTTAGTTGTGGAGCTAGAATGATGAAACCCAATTCACCCATCTCCGTCCACCCTATCACACAAAATGTTTTGTCGATGTTCAACAAGGTGTGTGATTGTGCGTCACTTCACTGTTACCACCTAAGGAAGAAGAGAGCCACCATATTATTTTACCTTCCTTCTTCCACCGCCTCCAAGCAGTCAAGTCTCAAATCTCTCTCTCATACACTCAAGCCCCACACAGCCAATGTAAGAGTAGAGCCTGAAGTGGAAAAGAATTCTAGGCTTAGAAGGAGGAAAAAATGAATATTCAGCCGGTTCAGCTGATTATTTGCCTTGTGCAAATTGTTCCAGCTCCATCATAGCTGGGGAATGGGCAGGGATTTGAGAAAATTACGTTTGAATAATATAATAAGAAACTAGGCAAGGTGCACATTCTTTTCTCCATTTACAGACTGTTGAAGAAAGCCGTTATGAAAAGTAAAAATTGGAAGCAAAAAGAGTTATTTTTTAAATTGGTGCCCTAAACGACATTCTCTCTCTCAAAAAAAGGTCAACATGAGCAAATAATATTGTCTACTAATTCTTGGAGAACGGAAAGCGTTCACTTCTAATTAAAAATGAGTGTCCATTATAAAAAAATCGTAAATAGGCATTTGGGTTACTAGCGTGGAAAGTGATTCATTTCTTGTGGAATATTGCGCGACACGAGTCATCAAAGTCCCATGATGTACTAAACAAAATTATATCTTTGATTTTATCTCTAATTTTGAAAAATACGGAAACATGTTTATATAAGATGATCTTAACGAAAATGAAGTGCTAAAGATGAAGCATTTGATCGTTGAAAACACGCCCAGGATGAAGTTATACGATGTAAAACAATACGCTAAGAATAAAAAAGCTGAAATTTTGTGAAAGTATCTTTCTTTTTTTATCAATAATTAAATATGCCTAAATAATAATATTTTTCCTCCGGTACAGAAAAAATTAAAAAACAAACATGACCTAATACAAACTAAACAACGGGTGCTATGGTAACTCGGGTAAACATTTGAAATAACAGCCTGGTATTTCGAGTTGGAATATTTAGTCTTCTTGAAATAATAAAACATCACAATTAGAATTAATTACTCAAGTCAGAAAACAATTTATTACTTAATAATTACATAAAATAATTGCTTATATGTAGTTAGACAGATAAAGCTAGAGAGATCCATGCACAGACTAATTTGTAAAAATCTCTTATGGAATCAGAAGATTACAAAACGAAATTACAAAGTGAAATTTTAAAATCAAAGTGTTAGTTAGCTTGCCAAAGGTTTTTATCACAAATGCTCAGTGGGTCATTCTTTTTAGATTTTAGCCGCTGTTATCTGAGTGAGAAATCTTTACAACATACACGCGTATCAGCAGCGTATTGCCGTCGACTCCAGCTAAATAAGGGGCTGGCAAATAATCCTGGTGTTTAGTTGCAGGAGTAAGTTCTTCACAAACCACCGCCAGAAAATGGCGCAATGGCTTAAATGTGACCGTTTTGGTTTTAAAAATTTAAAATGATGTACTACTGTCAATCCCAAATGAGCTTTTGGTAAAGATCATATGTATTGTGGATTTTTAGTTTTAAGCTGCCATTTCAAGCAGTCATTTTCAAATATAGCGTGAAAGAAACATTGAAAGAGTTTGTAGATTACCTTCTCTCCCATGACTTGTACACCATTGAGTGAGGAGCAAAACAAGCGCCAAACATTGCTAGCCAAGATTTGAAAAAAATGAATACAATTCGATATAAACTTTCTTTGGAAGGAATCTGGTTGAACTGCCGAACAAAATAAATTCCATTACTTGTTAGGAGTGAGTTGGAAAAGGATTGGCGAAGAGAGAGGGAGGAAGTGTCGGTGCCAAGGGATGCTCGCCAGTCGTACACTTCCGTTCCTTTTGCTTTAATGAAAGTGAATGATAAAATGTTGAAGAAGCTTGCAATATGAGGAGGTGGTGCACTCTGTCGGACTCTTGGGAAATTACCAGGTATGGCGGCTTCGCCGGTTTTCCTTTTTCAACTTCCACCTTACCTCGAAGAGTAGTACGAGTATGACGGTCACAACTCAATTAAATATTATTCAATCTGGCAACTCACTTCCTTCTGACACCGCCCGGTCTACACTTTTGTTCTTACATTTCTATACAATCATTTTATTTTGAATCCATTCTCCTTTCTCTTCTAACTTATTGTTGCGTTCATCAATTCAAAATTTATCAACTTATTCCGCGCACAAAGCCAACTAATTTAAATCTTAATGGGCTTTTATTATAACTAAGATTTTATATAGGAGAAATGAGAATGCCAAATATTTTAATTTGATTGGCAGTGGATTGAATCGAAAACAGTTTCTATCTGGCTGAAACTGCGTGTCAGTCAATGGCAAATAAAATGAATACTACTTCAAGAAAGTGAGAACATATTATGTTATATCTAAAGTAACATAAATGAATAAGGGAACAACATGGTGGGATATGCGCTACTTGTAGTGTCCAGGACACTCTGATGAATGAGGCGGACGTAAATCCCCTGTGTGTCTGGCTTCACTCAGGTGTCAGATTAGGCTTGCTATCCCTTGCCTTTGACGTATTATTTGTATTGAAGGACAGGCGGGCAAAATGGATGATATAGATGGCAACATTATCATAAATTATATGCCTACAAAATGGTTAGTGTAAATTTTAACTTAAATTTATAATGTATCATTTGATCGCTCACAATTTTCAGTTTGTGGGATAGCTAATTGGAATAATTTGTTTACCACTATTGTGCACTTTAAAATTCTACTATTGTGTTAGTGAAAATTGAATTAAGAGAAAAATGTTAATACTAGATACAATAAGCTGTTGGTTCCAGCATTGTTCGGTACTTTGATGGTTTTTGATAAGAAAACAAAGAAGATTTTTAATTTATTTGGTGATTTTCACATCTAGGTTTTATTAATCATGGTAGCTTGGCTGAAAGATTGCTTGCTTTAAGTTTTGAACTTAAGAAATTTTTGAAATAACTAATTTAATGACTAAAATAATACGCATTATTTAGATTTGCTCTCCTAGGAGCTTCTAACAACAGCTCACTGTCCAGTAATAGACAGTGTTGTCTGTAACGAAAGATTGCTGTAAGAGGGCGGCAGTGTACAGAGAAAGCTCCGGACGATAATGATGATGAAACTAAAGACGTGGGATGCAGATCATAGGCACGTGCTGCTAAAGAGTAGAATCGTTAAAATTTTGAGATTTTCAGACTCCTGGTGGATTTTCAGTCCAGGAACTACTTAAAACATTTTTCAATGAAAAGATTTTCCTAGCAAACATTAAGATCGGTAGATAGAGCGCTAAGATCGATGAAAATCTATGCAGAGTTTAATAAAACCGTAATAGTTCTTGTGGAGATAAAGGAAATACTTCGCTTCAATTAATTCCTTAAGCTCGATTGGGAAAACATTTTCACGATCTCAATATTTTGTTATGGCGTGTTAAGGGAATTAAAAAGAAGTTGATGCCCGTATATCGCTTCTGGCAGCAAAAAAATCGAAAAAGTTTGTAAAATTTGGATTTCTAAGAAAAAAAAAATAAGGAACACGAATTTTTTTAGTTTTAATTTTTGATTTTTTACCTTCCTTAGGTTTACCTTTTCGCTGCTTTTTTAGACTAGCCAGACTACAACAGTTTGTTGTGTATTGATATAGTATACCTAATAATCGAACATGTAAAATTATCGATTCAGGTCTATACCACTAGTCGGGTGACAAGTGAGATGTGATAATTTTATAGAAAACACGTGTACATAAATAAACTGTCATGCGGGATGCTTATTAAGGCTGAGTGTGCAGAACTGGAGGCTGCGGTGGCTACTGACATAATCATGTCACTAATATCCGTCTAGTGATAAGTAGCGCTACATTTTCACTATCAAGCACTGGTATTCCCAATTTGTACTTCGTATGAATTGCTTTTAGTTGATTACCTTTTATCATGTCAAGATGTTTGGTATTATTAATTTAGTATCCTATTTTTAACTTAATCTTGACATAGAATAGCCATGGCATTGACTTTGCAGAATAAACGGACTAAAATCTACAAAAGTTTGCCGAAATCTAATCCGGTAGAGGTGACAATAAAATATAAAGTGTATATTTTACCAGTTATTTATTTATTTTGAATTACCTTCCACTAAATCCGTCCAAACAAACTCGACCAGGCCTGAAGCTTACTCGGTGCTTCAGCCTTCCTGGTTCAGTAAGAGCTCTCTACTTTTGGAAGGATGGTCTTTGGAAGTCTTGGAAATACAAATACCTAAGGCAAACTATATTTATATTCGTTCCAGCTAGAAGAATTCCTGAAACCAGTTCCATGCTTGTATCTTACGGCTTCCTTGAGTATTTTAACTTAGGCTATAGGTATAGGTACTTTACATCATTAGCTCAAGTTTATGTGCCCAATAAGGCGAGGAACGAAAATTAGTACTTTTTTTTTTTGCATTGGCTTTCGCCTACAGCCAGCATCGTCTAGGTGCTTACCACTAGAATATCACTCACTCTCCATTGCTTCCGCCATACAGCCAGCATCGTCTAGGTGCTTATCACTAGAATATCACTCACTCTCCATTCTTACTTATAAATACATTCGCTTCACACATTCATCCCTCTACTATACACAACTATTTACATAAACCTTACAACTAATGGATGGATCAGTACTCTACATTCCTGCCATCCTTATAGCTTAACCGAAATTAAAATCACGTAATCCTTCTCTAATCATTTTCTTCCATTCATTCTAATCGGCTATAACTTTAAAATACAGTCATATTTCTTTGCTAGCTCTGCTAAAGATTAGTACTCAGCTATAGTGTTATTTATGTATCACAAAGGCTATGGCTTCAATTCATTCGTTTAGAGTTTCTTTGATGACCCTTATGATGACCATTGCGCTTGAGAGTATTACTACAGATAAAAAAAAATATAACTGCGCACGCTCCAAGAATATCAGGGAACTTGAATAAAAGCCCATACTTCAGTAACGTAGAGCAGAATACTCATTCCAATGACTCGTACGGCACGTACCTGGCCACCTTCGTTTCACACCTCATTCTCCTTAACAAAGAGAGAACCACGGATTTTGCCGAATCGAATCTGGATAAGAAATAATTAGAGGCAGTATTAAAGAAAATAAAAAGAGACGCTTTTAAAGAGAAGGTTTTAACAGAAGTTAAATCTAATTAAAATGTTATTGTACCAGAGTTTTGTATTCATCAAGAAAACTTCAGTTTTATGAAAAGAAAGTGGATCAGTAAAACTGTTTAATTAAAGAGAGTTGCTATAATATGATTAACAAGATGTTTAAATTGGTTTGGAGGAGGAAGCAAGTGCAGGATAACAGGATCGAATCGTCCATATGCATTATTAGGATTCATTTTTGTCTCTTGGTCGCTTCTGTCTCAGAAATAGTCGAAAAAGGATAAAAAGTGAAGGACACCTTAGGACAGGGGTCCCCAAACTACGGCCCCCTGAGGACATTTATCCGGCCCTCGCCGCACTTCCGGAAGGGGCATCTCTTTAATTGGTGGTCAGTGAGAGGAGCACTATATGTGACGGTGCCGCAAAGCGCTGCGTCGCTCATGTACAGTACTACTTCCGATGACGCGGGAAAAATAACAGCAGAAGTAGGAAGAAAGGCAAAGCACTATAACTAAACCGGACATTGACCATCTCATTAGCCAAAAGCAGGTCCATAATTCCCACAGAAATACTGGGCAGTTTGTTGATTTAAAATATTCTATTTGTTCCCGTTTTGTTTTTTTTATTTTAAAATAGTTTTTTTGTTATAGTCCGGCCCTCCAACGGTCTGAGGGACAGTAAACTGGCCTCCTTTGTAAAAAGTTTGGGGACCCCTGCTCTACAGGATATATTGTTTCCCTTAAATAATATCAATATCCCTTCTTTAAAACAACCAAAAAACTGAAATAAATAGATGTTGATAGATAGAGCTGTTGATATCAATTATTTCACTTTGATAATAATGTATAGAAGAATACAAAGTTGAAAGAGAAATATTTTATGTATAATATATATTGAGAAAGAGAGACTGAGAGAGCTGAAACGAACTATCTCACAATTCTGCCGACTGTATGAAAAGTTTCAGATATATAATGCACTCCAGTTTAATCCGCTCCATTCTGAAAGTTGTTATCGAACCCTTTAACTTCAATTAGAGTGGTCTCCTTATCTGATTGTTGCTTTGTGGGCTTTGCCATGGTTCACGACCAACTTTGCACACTTTGTACACTTACTAACTTGGCACCTTGGAAATCTACAATCTAAAACAGAACATCTTCCCTAACCATCCACTATGTCTATTTAACTTTGCCGTAGTTGTAGCTGATCCTATTTCAAGATGAAACAATTTAATATTTTGCTAGACTCGCTGATTTTTTTTTTTTTCATGCACGCAACTTGCTGTAACTTGCCTTTTTGTTTAATTGTGCTGCTATGTTCGTGGACCAACTTGCTGTAACTTGCCTTTTTGTTTAATTGTGCTGCTATGTTCGTGGACAGCCCAGATTTAGGAAGAAAACTTTTAGAAAAGCAAAAAATCTGCCCACTAACTTTATTTTTACCCCCATTTTCTCCAAATCAGCTCCAACGATTTTATTTTTGAACTTAGCATTGTGACTTTTTTAAAGAATTTGTTATTTTTATGTGAAGGATTTTTACAGGCATGTGCTGCTTCCCTCTCCCTAACAACCTTTACCTCTACATTCCACTTCAGGATAATATACAGTTTTGACGTGTTTGAATGAAATTGTCAAAATATCAATTCAGTAGAATTTTCAAACTTAAAAAAAGAATAACACAAACAGAAGTGAGTTTTACGAATTATGATTTCCACCTTTTCAGTATGCTTCCATAAATGGTCTCAAAGACTTTGTTTAGCTTCGAATGCTGAATACGCACTTACATTAGCCAATTACTATCCCCTCCTTAGAGAGGTAATATCCTCTAATACGCCATTTCAGTGAATTGTACTATTTTTACTTCCTGCAAAAATTAATACGAATTAAATAAGTAAGTACAATTCTAAATTATGAAGGAATTCGGCCGGCGAAAGTGTCACTGTATTGATGAGGTTTAGAATGTAAACATCATCTATCGTTACGCATAAATTTGAATCATTTTTCCAGTCTACTTTATTTACAAGAAGTACCTAGGGTTGGGTGGAGCTCCTCTAACTTGTCAATTTAGATAATGTAAGGTTCTATCACCTGTAAAGTTTTATTAAGAATTAGTAGTTAAGACATTTTTTTTGGAAAAAGTTCGCGCAGGAAGAATATTATTATCTGCACGAGTAACGGAAAGAACGTATTCTGTAATTTTCGAGGCAGTTGCCAACAGGGATTCACTTGAACTCAACATGTGTTAGGCATATCACTTGGGCTCGGAACTATTTCTCAAAGTGTACAGTGTAGTTCAGGAAAGCTGTGATATCATCTTCTGGTCAACATTAATATTTTATTTAACCTTATACAGTGTCCCAAAGAACAGTTTTAATTACAGTAATATTGAAAAAAAACAGTAATTCCAAAATTTAAGACATTGTAGTTGCTACGTATATTGTATAAACAAGAAAAAGCAAACAATAAGGCATAAAATTTGATTGCTCTAAATGTACCTGAAGGAGCATGAGACTCAGTAACTGCGAGAGATGAGACCAGGAGGCTTGGAGACGTGTGGAGTGGTGGGAGATTCAATGTGGTACACTGATGGCTCCAAGACGGAGGAGGCTGTGGGAGCGGGAGTCTACTGGGTGAAGCCGAAATGTAGCTTTTCGGTTAGCCTAGGAATTTAGCCGAGATTAATGGGCGAGGAATTATCAATTCTAAGGTCGTAATTTTCTCGGATAGTCAGGCTCCTCTACGAGCTATTAGTTCCTACCAGGTCAACTCAAGGCTGGTTTGGGACTGCCTGGGTGCCCTGAAGGCAATTAGTGACCAAAATAAGGTCTTTCTGGTTTGGGTACCTGGTCATTCAGGACTTAAGGGAAACGAAGTGGCAGATTTATTGGCCCCTGGAAGGCTCTGCGGGACACTTCGTTGGCCCGAAGCCCTGCTTTGGGGTTCCGAAGTGTGTTAAGTCTGCGGCCATTAACTTATGGGTGCAGAGTAGGTCTCAGGAGTGGTGGCTTGCCACCACTGGGCAGAGACAGGCGAAGGAGTTCATCAGAGGCTATTCGCCGAGGCTGACTGCAGCATTAATCCGTGAGGCTATAAGGATAATTGTAGGCCTATTATCTGGCCACTGCAGGCTCAGAAAATACATGCATCGCATGGGCCAGGTAGATGATAGCCTTTGTAGGTTCTGTCAGAAAGAGGAGGAAACGGCACTGCAAGTGTTGTGTCAGTGTGAGGGGCTCGTGTGGCTAAGGATGTTACTACTCGGCGAGGAAAAACCAAGGCCTGTGAGCTTTACCCAAGAGTCGCTCTCCAGCATTAAGAGTCTGATTAAAAGGACAGGTTTAGAGGGTGAGCTTTAGAGTGAGGGGAGCCACAATAGATCCAAAGGGGTCGCCGTGGCGTAGGCCTTGAGGCCACCCTAGTCTAATCTATCTGTCTATCTAACTGCGAGAGATATTTTCGAAAGAGTGATATAAAAGAGATAATTAAACCAGAACTCCAAACAAGTTAAATTTTATCTTATATCTAGATAAGATTTGAATACAGCTAGCGAGTCCTGTTACTCAAGGGCACCTTAGAGATAGCACTACCTAGAATGTATAGCTTCTCTCTTTACAAGGTCCAGGAACTCTACAAACATGTCGTTTTAGCGATATGATCTTTCATGGTTTCAGGGAATCAAAGATCTTATTACGCAATCTAGCGATTACGAAGCAGGAAATGGCAGAATGTTTCCTTATCTTCCTGATACAGGAGATCTAGGATAATTAATCCTTTTCAGTGAAAAGAAGAGGCTTATTGCGATGAATCCTTGTAGTTCTTGTAGGAAAATCGTCGCTTTTTGACAACATCTAAAGTTTTCCATCCAATCGTTTTCGTGTAGATTATGAGGAAATGTATAAAATCTTGAATTTTAATAAAATCGATCAAATGAATGAAATTAAAAGATACATTTTAAAATGTATTTTATTGATTAATAATTTTATTTTATTTTAGACACGTCAGGATCTTAAAGAAAAATCATAATGCAAATTAGGAAATTACTAAAATTATGAAACGTCTTATTTAAAAATATCACTTTAAATCAAATAAAGAAATTTTTCTCCTTGTGCTGGTTCAGAGTGTTATCAATATATACAATTATAGCATAATTTGTAATGATATTACGACATTCTAGACTGTCAGGTTTGACGCTCACTGTAGCAAGTCGTGTGCGGCAGAAAATAGACCAATCTATCAAACTGTTCGTCTTCTTTCATGCTGATAATTTATCATTAGGACACATCTAAATTTGTCAAAGTTAATTGACTGGATGCATATAAATACAATCTTCCATCTTTTGTTATTATCATTTTTCATTTTTGTTGATTTTTAATTACTGTTTCCGTTTAAACAATAACGGCCTTTTAATGTTTTAATTTTTTTTTAATCTTGTCTTAATTAATATTAACATTTAGTAACTGTATTTTATATTCTTACTTCTGATTTGACCTTTTGGGATAAAATATTACCCAAGGCTCGAAACTGATTTCTATTTTTATTTTACGAGTTAGTGATTTAGAATAACAGGAGATTATTCAAAATACATGTCCACGTATTCTACACTAATGATACTCGTTTGTAACAAGATGTGAACCGACGTTTTGAACTACTTTCATAGACTACTTGACCGCAGATCAAATCTAGACTTAAATCTCATACTTACCATCTACGAGGGTCGTTTGAAAAGTGCGTGCAAAAATAAAAACTACTTAATTTTTTGGGGTAAACCTTTTTTATTTTTCAACATAGTCTCCTATTAGGCTTATATACTTCGTCCAACGCTGCTCTAGTTTGTTGATCCCTTCCGAATAATAGGATTTGTCCAAGTCTAAAAAATAGCCATTCGTTTCTGCAATCACCTCCTCGTTTGAATAAAATCTTTTTCCCGCCAGCCATTTCTTCATATTGGGGAACAAATAGTAGTCCGAGGGAGCCAAGTCTGGAGAATAGGGGGGATGTGAAACGAGTTGGAACCCTATTTCCATTAATTTTGCGACCACAACTGCTGAGGTGTGAGCTGGTGCGTTGTCGAGATGGAAAAGGACTTTTTTGTGGGCCAATCGTGGGCGTTTTTCTTGCAGCTCGGTTTTCAAACGGTCCCATAACGATGAATAATATGCACCTGTAATAGTTTTACCCTTTTCCAGATAGTCGATGAGGATTATTCCTTGCGAATCCCAAAAGACAGTCGCCATAATCTTTCCGGCCGAAGGAACGGTCTTCGCCTTTTTTGGCGCAGATTCCTCCTTGGTAACCCATTGTTTAGATTGTTCTTTGGTCTCAGGAGTGTAGTGATGTATCCATGTTTCATCCACAGTGATGAAACGACGCTTAAAGTCCTGCGGATTCTTCTGGAACTGCTGCAAACCGTCCTTGCAACACTTCACACGATTTCGTTTTTGGTCAAGCGTGAGCAATCACGGCACCCATCTTGCGGATAGCTTTGTCATGTCCAAATGTTGATGCAAAATATTATGTACCTGTTCATTCGAGATGCCCACAACACTAGCAATCTCACGCACCTTCACTCTTCTGTCATCCATCACCATATCATGGATTTTATCAATGATTTCTGGAGTAGTAACCTCAACAGGGCGTCCAGAACGTTCAGCGTCACTTGTGCCCATATGGCCACTCCGAAAATTTTGAAACCACTTGTAAACTGTTCTAATCGAAGGTGCAGAGTCACCATAATGTTTATCAAGCTTCTCTTTAGTCTCCTGAGGCGTTTTGCCTTTCATAAAGTATTGTTTAATCAACACACGAAATTCTTTTTCTTCCATTTTTTTGAAAATCACTCGACTTCCTCGATTCAAACGAATGCCAAACACAAAGAAATAGACCGATCTGGCTGAAACTTGGTGTGTGTTCTTCCAAGAGATGCTACTAACTAAACATAACCTCGATACGCGCTAGTGGTGCTATCTCTCTGACTTTGCACGGACTTCGTATAAGGCACTGTACAAGTACGATATGGACAAACGGAGCAGAAATGTGGAGCTTAAGTTCTAAAAGCTTACACCTGAAAATCTTGCAAAGATCCTATGTGCGTCTAACCATACTACCAATGTCAAAATATTCACATCCTTTTTTATCAGTGAACTTATAAAATCCCGAGTCTGGAATATTTATGGTGCATAAAGCAGATCTTTGGCCTTGTCTTCAGCCACAGCCAGTGTTACAGACTTATTAAGACGAAATTCTCTTAAAAATTGCATCAACTAATGACAACCGTTCTGTTTCTAACCAAACTTCTAAAATCCTTTTCCTAATCCCTTTTCTACTTATTTTTATTTTTAGAAATAAGATTGTTTTAACAAGAGAGTAGGTTTGATTATGTAATCATAACAAAAGAAAATTACTCCTTATATAGCTCATCTAAGACTTTTTTGGCTCGCAAGGTAATTGTAACAAAAGAATAAAGCATTTACTTAAAGCTCTTAGCTAGCTCAAATAATTTAAATAATAATTGGGACAGAAAGGTCACCGAAATGAATTGTGACATCAAGAAGTTTCTTTTGTTAATTAAGTAAAATGAAAAACTTTGCATCAAATAACCAAATTAATTTATTAATTCACACAGTTTTTAATATTTTATTCCAAATCTTGCTCTCTTGAATGCTGCAATAAACTGCACAAAACTCAATCGAACTTTATATTTCATCAAAGACTCGTCAATAGAAATACTACTTTTAGTGTAAAAATTAGTAAATTTATCGTTTAAATAATTTACTATATTTTTTTTTTTTTTTTTTTTTATTATCCTTTTAATGAAATTTACACCTGTACCTACAGGTACAATAGGTAAATGCGATGAATGTATGTGAATAGCGTGGCAGACGTGAATGACGGTCATCCATTGATGGCCGCCGTTAGTCACCCAGTTGGTCACGGGGCCAACGGCGCCTCAGCCGTCTTCGAGGATTGGAGGGTAGCGTAGTTGTAGACAGGTTTGCAGCTAAAGGGTTGGGATGCAGTGAGAGTTTTTGGTGAAAATTTTTGTATCGAATTTTGGCAAGTTCGGAGATAAGTGGAATTTGGAGATCTGTATGTATAGTGTGGTTGCTTACATAGAATGGAGCGTCTAGTATGCGGCGGAGAATTTTGGATTGCAGTGTTTGTAGTCTATTGAGGTTGGATTTTTTAGCTGTACCGTAAAGTTCGAGTCCGTAAGTCCATATTGGTGTGAGAAGGGCTGTATAGAGTCGTCGTTTGTTCTGTAGTGAGAGTTTTGAGCGTTTGTCGAGTAGCCTGGCTAGAAGTTTGTATCGTTTGTTTAGTTCGGTACGTTTAAGTCTCGTATGGGGGTTCCAGGTAAGTCTCTTGTCTAGGTACATTCCAAGGTACCGCACATGGTCGGCTGGTGGGATAGGTGTGTGATGTAAGAAGACAGGTGGCGGAGTTTGACGTTTGAGTGTGAAGACTATGTATTTAGATTTAGTTGGGTTAATTTTTATACGCCAGTTTTCTAACCAAGGTTCTATTGAGTGAAGGTGGGACTGTAGTGAGCGTACTGCGAGGATAGGGTCAGAGTGTGTGGAGAGAATGGCAGTGTCGTCAGCGAAGGTGTAAATAGAGGTATTAAGGTTAGAAGGTAAGTCGGCAGTGTAGATTGTGTAAAGAAGAGGAGCTAAGACACTTCCCTGTGGCACACCAGCAAGGACGGGATAGATGGAAGAGTGAGTATTGCCTTGAAGAACTTGAAAGAATCTGTCAGAGAGATAAGAGCTGAGTATGAAGTAATAAGTGCTAGGAAGAATGCGCTTTAGTTTCCACAGAAGACCTTCGTGCCAGACTCGGTCGAAGGCTTGCGATACATCGAGGAATACTCCAGCGCAGTATTGTTTTCGCTCGAGTGAAGAAGCGATGGTGTCTACAACACGATGGGCCTGCTGGATCGTCGAGTGGCAGCTTCTGAAACCAAACTGATGGTCCGGTATAATTTCGAGAGATTCTGTAATTTCGTAGAGGCGTGGTAACAGAAGTCTCTCGAATATTTTGCCCAAGAGAGGCAGTAGGCTTATCGGTCGATAGGAAGAAGGTAGTTGAGTCGGTTTGTTGGGCTTGGGTATCATTCGAACTGTAGAAAATTTCCAGAGTATAGGGTAGTAAGTAGTTCTGAGAATAGAGTTGTAAATGGTAGTGAGGAAGACCATTGCTTTTTTGGGTAGTTGGAGTAGGATGTTGGCAGTAATTAGATCGTAACCAGGGCTCTTTTTTTTATTGAGATTAATAATGACTTGCTTGACTTGGGAGGGTGTGAACGGTTTTGGAGGCATAGAAAGAGGTAAAGGTATGTCTAAGTCCCTAATAACGTCTTGAGTATGTTGTGAGTTGAGAACGTCAGGATGCGAAATGAAGACAGTTGAAAGGTGCGTTGCAAATAGTTCAGCTTTTTCCGAGTCACATTTAGCCCAGGAACCGTCAGTAGTACGAAGAGGAGAGGAGGTAGGTTGAAACTTTAGAATACGTCTAGTGGCAGCCCAAAGGGAGTTGTCTTCAGTAGTCAGAGATTTGGTATATTCGGTGTATTGTTTGTTGTAGTATTTGCGGAGTTCTTTTTTAAGTTGGTTTGTCAGGTGATTAAGTTGTTGTTTGTGAGATGGGTATTTTGTACGTTGCCAGAGAGATCTCGTTCGTCGTTTGTTAGTTATGAGTGTGCGCAAATAGAGGGGTAAGTTATAAGGTATGCGAGCAGGTTGTTTAGCGGTGCAGTTAGTCGTCGCTTGCCAGATACTCTGCTGGATGGCGGCAGTGAAGTGATCAACGGTATTGTCTAATTCTTGGGGTGTTTTGAGAGGTATTTTGAGGTCAATTTTCTTCTCAAGTAAGTCTCTGAAGAAGTCCCAGTCTAAAGGTCCGTTTATTAGCGTTGGTTTTGGTGGTCTAAGTTTGTGGTGGATGTCTATTGTGAGGATGACTGGACTATGATCAGAGGAGAGTTCATTTAAGGTGAATGAGTGAGTATGAAATGATGAGATGTTAGAGCAGATGAAAAAGTCAAGCAAGTCAGGGAGTTTATTGGGAGCAGTCGGCCAGTAAGTTGGTTGAGAAGGTGATATGTATGAGAAGCTAGTTAGAGAGAGTGCATTGTAGAGTAGGCGTCCTCTTGGGTTTGCCACCCGACTACCCCAGCGAGGATGCTTCGCGTTGTAGTCCCCACCGCTTATGAACCTGGGACCCAGAGACTGGAAGAAGGATAGAAATAGGTTTTGAAGGATTGTGTGATTAGGTGGACAGTACACTGAAGCAATGTTGTAGTGGAAGGGTTCACTTTGGAGAGAGATCACAGTAGGTTGTATGTAGTTTGAGGCATTGTATGGAATGGGAAAGTGAGATAATGAATTTTTTATGAGAATAGCAGAACCGCCATGTGCAGTACCATCAGGATGGTCAGTTCTGTAGGTTTGGTAGCCATTGATGTAGAAGCGTGTTTTCTCAGTGAAGTGGGTCTCTGTTATAAGGGCAATGTCTATCCGTCTGTCGTGTAGGAGGATGTCCAGCTCTTGTCTGTGGTTAGTTAGTCCGTTTGCATTCCATAATAATATAGTAAGAGAGAACTGAGTTAGAGGCATTAAGGAGCGAGACGGGGAAGTAAGGTGTTGACAACGGTGGTGAGAAGAGTGACGAGAGGAGTAAGGAGCGATTTGAAGTCAGAAAGGAAAGAATTTAGCAAAGTGGTAATGTCGGAAGGAGAGGCTGACTGCTGAGGCGGCGGCGGACCCGCGACCACTCGGGCATAAGATGAACAATCGTTGACGGTGGCTGAAATGTTGTTCCGTGGGAGGTTCCCTGATGAGGCCGAAGCAGCAGGTTGCTGAACAGACGCAGCTACTCTGTTGAGGGCTGAGGGATGGTCGTAAACTGGCGGTCTTCTTCTTGAGCGTTGAAGTTCCCGGTGGACTATGCATCCTTTATAGTTTGCAGGATGTTCTCCATCACAAAGAGCGCATTTAGGACGTTCTATGGTGAGCTTGCCACATTCTTGAGTGAAGTGCTCGCCAGCGCACTTGACGCACCTTGGACGATGCTGGCAGTAACTTTTGGTGTGACCATATTCTTGGCAACGTTTACATTGCACAATAAGCCGCTGTTTGTGAGGTTCCTCAACTGTTATTCTCGTGTAGCAAAGTAATTCTAGGTCAAAAATATCCTTGTTATTATTATTTGGCTCGAGGTCAACGAAAAAAAGTGGTAATGTTTGCTTTGTAACAGGATGAATAACTGGAGTGATACTGCGGGCAATATGCCCATGTTCCGCTAGTTCCTCTTTTATTAAATCGGGAGGTGTGCTTTGATGCAGATACCTTATTACTACCCGATATGCTTTCTCCTGTTCAAGTTGGTAGGTATGAAATTCTGCTTTTTTCTCCCTGAGGTAGTGGATTATTTGTCTGTAGCCGTCAACTGTTTTCGCCTGTATAATTAAATCAGTTGCTCGGGCTTTGCATGTAAAACAGTTTGGACCAATTAACTGTGTCAGTGCTTTACAGAGATCAGCGTACTTGGTTACGTTTTTTAAATATATTGGCGGTGGTTTCGGTATTTTCTGAGACTGAGTAGGCACAGATGCAGGCATTTCATCTGGAGTAGCTAGGGGAGTGAACGGGTTGTAGGTGAGTATTCCTGGAGCTACTATTGTGTCTGGCATGGAATTTGCAGTTGCACTGCTAGGCTCTGGATTCAGCTCGGGGAACAGAGTGGGTTTGCTTGCTAGGCTTGTTTTCGTAGTTGCTGCAGGCGGAGCATTTTTCTTTTTGTCTTTGGGGGGAGAGCTGTGAGGTGAGATTGTTCTTTTTTTGGTTGTTTTTGAACTAGAGGAAGTAGATAAGCTGGCGGGAGATGATTTGGAGTTAGATGTGTTGCTGAGACTCATCTTTAGAGTTGAGAATGGAGAATTGGAAGATAAATAAAGAGGGGTGAGAAATTGTCTTAGCACTTGGTTTTACACTCAGAAAGTCAAATACTTACAGAACTGAAGGTTAGAGGTCACTATGAATGTTTTGCACAAAAAAACTAAGAAAAAAAAAAAAAAAAAAAAAAATTATATTTACATTGTTCTTGCACACCGTTAAACTGGTTAAAAGTACTTTACAATCATCTATTAACACAACTTAAACTCTTTTAAACTGATTATTTAAGAGAGCAAAATAAAATAATTTTACTATCCAAAACGATCATATGTTCTGTGCTTGTACAATGTTCTTTCTTTATTTCTCGTTGCGCATACCTGTTAGTTTCTGTTGATAACATTTCCAAAAAATTCATATTCAACACTCCTTCAAACACCTCAAATGATTTCCGATTAGCACCTAGTTTTTTGCATAATCAGAGGCTTTACACCAGGCATTTCTGTAATTTTTTTTATTTCAGGCACATTATCTATTTCCTTTCAAATCCATTCTTCCGTTGATGTGTCTGCGATTCCAGAAGGTTCACTGTCATCACTTACTAGTTGCCTAGCAGCACGTTTTCGCTTTCCTGATAATATTTCGCTTTCATTACTTTCATTACTAAATGTATACTTATTTCTTCTGATTCTTCATAATCGCTCCAATCACCTTGATCTTCATAGTCTGCACTACTCTTATCCATTAAAGTACACTAGACATTTAAACTAAATTAATTATCATATTCAACAGTAACTTTAGTGCATGACGAGTCTAGCTCGTCACTGTGCTGTATGGCATGAAAAGCCAATGACGAGCTAGGCGGTTTATTTTAGCCTGATTTCCGTTCATCTTTACAGACCACACTGAGCTGTAAGAAGCTCCAAAGAAGAGAAATTCTAGCGGTCAGCTGCTGGATTCGAACTCAGGATCTTCGGTTTATGCGTTAACCACAGAGCTAGTCCCTTTTCTATTTATTTTTATTTTTGGAAATAAGATTGTTTTTACAAGAGAGTGAGTTTGGTCATTATAATCATTACAAAATATAATTATTCCTTATAAAGCTCAAAACGCCTTCCACAGATATGCAACAAAAAATACACCTTAATTTAAAAAATATGCAGAAAACAAACAAAATATTTTAATTTAAAAGAATTTATGGCAAAGTGTTAAATTTGCTTCAATGATTAAAAGATGGGGAGACAATAATTACCAAAAGAGAAATACTTATAAATGTAATGCTTTCTGTAAGAGTGTACAGTGAACAAGAGAGCTAGAAATGCTCCTTAGACTGGTAGATGTCCGTAGCATTGGCGATGGCAACGAATAACATCAATGGATAAAATATTTTGAGTATAAACTCAATTGAAACGAGTCTTCAGAATTGATTTTAGCAACAAAAGAGAATTAGAGGAATTGAAAGTACAAAATTTCAAATTGTACTCATGCTAATAACTGCTAGATAATTGATATATACATTCTGATGACATCATCATTGAACTTGAAAAAGAGTTAAGAAGGAAGAGGTGGGAGAATAAATTAACATATCAAGTTTTAGGGTGTGAAGCCTCCTCGAGTCCATACTTTTCTAATTTCGACGACGAAGTTAGTTATTTTCTTTATGAAGCAGAGTTACAATCCATTATCATCTACTAGTGAAGTGTTGCACACAAGTTTAGCTCTTCTCTTTTCAGCCAAGTTACTGCAGTAATCTTCAGCAGTAGACCATCAAGGCCAAGCCACCACTAATTTAACTTCTTCTCCACCGCTGCACCTTACTCCCCGTCATTTTCTTTTAGTAATTAATTTAACTTAGTCTCAAACAGGGATCTACTTTTAAGTCCCCTCACCTGCCTTAATAAGACAACCTGCATTTAGTGTTCTTCTGAAGTTATAGTTGCACAGGTGAGATGAGTTATTATTTACTCGTACTGTCATTAACATAAAAAAAGTAAATTTTGTCAATTTTTAATATAATTTTGTTTTTGTTCTTAATTTATTCCTATATTCAGTTAACAAATTCATTTGCACGCTAATCTACACCAAATTTGGATGTTGAAAATAATTTTAAATAAAGATCTTTAATAAGTTTTTAAACAATGTTCAACTTTTAAAATTAGACAAGATTGTGACGACAAGTATAAGTAATTACATCTTGTATCTGATGTATTAGTTGTGAACATGGACTTGTAACTAGGAGGAGTTATAGTAGAGAACAGCAATAGCTCATCGACGGCACTCTTCTGGGCTGCTTTTCGGTGATAGATATGCCGTGATTTTTTGTTAAAAGATAAGTCACTGGCAAGAAAAAATATTTTCTGTTTTAAGTTATAGAAATAGCTGACTACAGTGTAACTGTTACTCCTTGTCTGTTTTCAAGTTGACTTCTTGGCGGACATTATAACCATTCATAGAAGAGTATTTGGACGCACGCCACGGTAGCCGAGCGGTTAGAGGCGAGACCTGCAAAGCTAAGATTTTTTTGAGGTATTGAGTTTGATTCCCGGTCTTAGGCCTTGGATTTTATTTAATGGTTAATATGAGAACTTTACAGTAAAGTGTGTTTGCTAGCCGCACCCGGCCACGATACATAATTGGTAGTTGGACGTAAAGCCCGCTTGAAAAAATTGGTATTGCTTTACTTTTGAAGAGAATTTATCTTCTTTGAAGGCATTATGGGGCGGAAGTTTTATTGGCTTATCCTCTGTTGACGGCTCTCCTCTCTTCTTGAGGTTACCTTAGAGGAAAACGTGGATTTAATAATATTCTTTATTCGGTAAAAACAATAAAATAACACATTTACGTACAATACGGAAATAGCACGGCACAAGCCGTCTGCTGGAGCTGCCGCATGATGGGAGTAGAAACATCATATTTGAATTTCCTTAACACTTTTGTGTTATTCTGACCTCACACTATCACTTATATGTTAACACAGACTCCAATCAATAATAGTCTTTTTTCGGACTCAGGTGGCTTCAGAAATGGAAATCTGCATGATCTACTCTCACTAGTGGATAGAGTAGATTGATATGAACATTAATTCGGTGGTAGATTGTTTTTCCATTAGTAGATGTCTTTGTTTTTAGAAAACCCTTCGTTTCAGAACTAATCCTTTCCCGAATTTCGATGTTGTCTTTATGCGAACGAATATCCTGTTATATAAATAATAATTCCTGTCGTTGTTAAATATAATAAATTTTAATGTAAAATTCAGAAACAATTTCTTAAAAAGCTATGGAATTTAAGTGCTTCAATAAGATAGTAGTTTTTCCCTCTGCCATCATCTGATCCATTCTAAAAGATTTTGGTCATTTATAATGTTTTTGTTAACTAGGTGAGCTGGTTTGTCGATTGTATATAACTAACAACATTAGATTTAGACAGCAGAGAAGTTCACTGTACAGATTATGTACATTGGAGAGATTCCAACCCCTGGTCATTCTCTTCATAGCTCCTCCCTTCCCACAAAGTACATAGGGCTTCTCGTGAAACCTTAACGATACTCATGCTATTACATAAGATTACAGATTTGTCACCAGTGTGTTTCATTTTGCTACCTTTCGTTTTGATTTATTTCTGATTTCTCTTCTTACACAGTGGTTGTGATTCTACATTATATTCCCAAGTGAATAAGCGGTAAGCTATATTACACTAGATGATTTAATGAGGAGAAATAATAAGGGATTAGCACAGAGGTTAGCGAATACTGGATTCCAACGAGGAGTTTCCGGGTTCAAACCAGGTGCTGGTCCCTTAGATTTTCTCTTCCTAAAAGAGCTGCTTACAGTTTACTATCCAGTGATAGTGTAGACTGTAACGAGAGAACACTGTCCGGAAGTTGACAAACCCGACTATTAATACTAAACTAACTTTCCTCACAGAAAAGTAAACTAAAAGAACCAAAGAACTAAAAATAATAAGAAAACAAAAGACAGACTACTTGAAGTCACAATTTCGAGATTTTTTTGTTTTCAAAATAAAAATTTAAGTATCCTTTAATGTTTAAAAAAAAAAAACTTTTTGGTTGGTGCTGACAACATGGTCGTCAAGATCAGGCTTCTTGAGCACTCGAAATAGTGAGCGGTCGCATCAAGGAACATTTAAGAGTTAGAATAAGAGGAATATTTTTCTTCAGGCCGGGCTTAACGTCCAGCTACCAATTAGGTGTCGTGGACGGAGGCGACTAGCAAACATACTTTACTGTAAATTTCTTTCGTTAACCATTAAATAAAATCCAAGGCCTAAGTCCGGGAATCTAACCACAATACATATTAGCTTCGCAGGTCTCGCCAATTGGAGTATTATTTAGAAACTAAGGCATTCTCTTTTAAATTTTAGAATGTGTGAAAATAAGAACTGCAATACATTTATTGAATAGAGAAGAAACATCCTCTTAAATAACAGGAGATGGAGCAGTATAAGAAAAACTTAATAGAGCACAGACTGAAACGAAACTTTCTCTGAAGATTTGGTGTCAGGTGCTGAAAATCTTCTTTCTGGCCCTTTTGTAGGAACTGTTCCCTCATAGGTATAATAAGCATTATCTTGTTCCGCTTGCTTCATTTTTGGATTTAAGAAAACGTCTCTGCAGGAATTAAAGTGCACCCATTTGCAGTCTGCCTGTCCAAAATGCTATAATTTCCACTAAAATTGGAAATATTTTTTGTGAGAAAATCCATTTTTTTGCCTTCTTGCTGCTTCCGGCATACAACTAGAACTCTTCCATGCCAATACGTTTCTTTTAAAAATTCAGATCAAGTCCAAATTCCAGAATTAGTGCCTTAGACCGAAGACTGATTTATTTCATTCTTTTAATTTACGCTCGTCAACACACTGCTCTTCCGTCTGAGTCCTCTGTAGCAAAAGAACATTGTCCATCACTGTTTGCGTGATTGATTGAAACCGTATTAATTACCAGAAAGATAAATAGACATATTGGTCTCAATTTGGTTAAGATAATGCCCACGTAAAATAACAAACACGAAATATATGCCAAGATTTCCTCACTTTGCTTAATGTACAATGATTTCTTTTGCCTTTTATTACCTAAATTTCTTCATAGAGATTACAATATATATCTGATGAAGAAGTAATAATGTATAGGAATTATATTTTCCTTCATTTTATCAATTTAACTGTGTAAGATAAAAAGCCAACTGTGGTATAGTATTCTGCATCTGCCTGTTTATACAATAATTTTCATTAAACAGGGTCATGTGTATGAATATTAAAACATAATATTGACATTAATATTAAAACATAACACAGATATTTTAATAATAATAATGTTGATAATAATAATAATTGTACTATCACCATAAATTCAAATTCCTCTAATAAAAGCGGATAAAGAAAACATCCATATATATAACATATTTCATAAATTCAACTGTATTATAATGCTATATAATTGTAATGTTTGGTCGATTGTATACAACCAATTTCTTCCCGAAATCTAATTATATTCTATTCCGGCTATTCAGTGTTGTTTTGTTAGTTCTACAGTAACTAATAAAATTATCTGGATTACTGGAAAACCTAAAGAGACTTACATTTCTGGTTTCTAAATGTAAACCCGTCAAAGGAAGTATTACTACACTGAATTTTTGACGCGAATACGTCTTTAAATTTGCTTCATATGGAGGCAATCCAAAAAACCTAATGATAACAAATTCAGGGGATATAGTTTGGCATTATAGTTTCGAATCTATCGTCTACATCCAAAATTAAATTAGACCACTGGTTAGCTAAAGGATCAAAGAATTCATTACGATAAGCGAGGTCTGTGACGCATCGCGCGCTGCGGAGGGGAAAACGCCGCCATTTTGAGATCATTTTACTGCGTATCGAGATTTGCAATTAATATAACTTTTGACTTGGAGAAGCTAAGTTTTAATCGTCAGCTGTCGTCACAATCTATCGATTGTATATAAAACATTAGTGTAAAATAGTTACAGTGAATATAATAAGGTGTTAGAATAAAAAAATATCAGAAATATATAATGTCGGCCTATAAGCGTCGAAAAGCCAAAACCAAATTCAGAGATCGTATACACGGTTGGAAAGGGCTTCTCAAGAACAATCGAATGGTAATAATAAAACACCATATGACCGAGTCAAGCTATGCCGGAAACGTAAAAGAATGAATACGGCAGAGCGGATCAACGACAGTGTCAGTACATCTGCAGCTGGGGCGGTTGAAATTATGCAAGTGGATGATGAAATCGCTTCTACATCGACAACGGACTGTATAGGCACAGATTGTGTTCGATCGTTGATTATGAAGACACATTTTCGTATAACAGACCTATAATTAATGAAGTTATATTGTAACACAGTAATTATTTGTTTCCTTGATTTCATCCTAAATACATAAATAAAAATATTTTATATAAAAAATATAACCCGTTACCTAAACGTATTCACGTACAATACACTAACAGACGCTACTAAAAGAGATCTCATCTTTAAAATACTGATATTAATTTGAAAGTTATTGAAATCAACGCAAACCAAAAAGAAAGATGATGCACTTTCTCTTGCAATAGATAATATGCATCGGAAAATTAAAAATAAATGATAAGAGAAATTGATTTTGCCTTAAATTGC
The DNA here is from genome assembly GCF_049639745.1 of Rhodnius prolixus. Lineage (NCBI taxonomy): Eukaryota > Metazoa > Arthropoda > Insecta > Hemiptera > Reduviidae > Rhodnius > Rhodnius prolixus. The sequence continues at coordinate 25,292,540 of NW_027411592.1, forward strand.
GCCTTATTGATATTGCCTTGAGTATTAGAAAGTCAATTTCAGCATAAGCCGCGTAAAAGACGAGTTTTAGGAAACCACCCGCAGGTGTTTTAGATGCTACCACTACTGATACATGTAACCAATAATATCAGTTATTAAAATATATCTTATATTTGTCTGCGTCCGTCTTCGACTAGGTTTTTAAGGCTCGTTTAAGTTCTTTATCACTAATAAGAACGGTACTTTTTTATAGTTTATTTACGCCAGTAAAGTTATTCTAAGATATATTCTAATAATACAAGATCTTCGCTAGAAAAGAAGCTAGAAGCGTACTGTTCTTTGTAGTAGTGACAGCACATAGCTGTAAGGAGCAGAAGATCGCCAAGATACTGCTATTTCTACTACAGCTTTGGACCAGACTTCTGAATTGCATTTCCAAAAAAAAAAAAAATTTGGCCTCTTTTAAGTATGCAATTTTAATATTTTGCCCATAAAAACAAAGTATAGGAAGTGAATTTAAATGAAGGGAATGAAGAATGCATGCCATTGCAGAGTTAGAGTAGGTTCTGGGTATTGCAGTCGTCTATAATGGAATGAGGTAGTTTTATGGATCATTTGACCTGTAGGTATATAGATTCGTGGACTGGCTGCCGGCGGTGTGCGTATGTGGCAGCTGGCTAGAGGAGGCAGCACTGTGACCGCCGCTGTTTCCTGCCGCCCCATTACAATTTGTATGAGTGTATACGGAGGCGGTATTGGTATAAACATGCTGCACTATGTATCATAAACCGCTCGCCCTTCTCAACCCCCATTTGTTTATGTCACTTACCTTTTACAATTTATGTTGCTCTACAGTCCTTATTGACGTTTACTGTTTAGTAACTCAATGTTATTCTTCTAGCTTCGTTCGTGTTCGCATTTCTTCATTCTAGTTATCTATATTGGTGACGTGTGTTCATTAAATTTCAATTTAACAAAATATATTCTTCATTTTCAATTGTTTAAATAATTCGGCTAACATCCATTCGGCTAGCCGTTCGTATCTATCAGTTTGCCTTTATTTGAACTCCAGCGCCCTCACTAACAGCATGAAGATAACATAACAGGAGCATTCCATTAAATCTTGCCACAATTGTCTACAGAAATTAATTTATTACAACCCATAAGATATTTTTGCATTATATATACTAGATAATATTAAAACAAAGAATGATATCCCGCTTGTCGTTTTATAAATTCATGTAAATTTACAGAAATTCGTCAGTCTGTAAGTCACGTAACCATTAAAATGTCATCCACATATGTACGACATTTTTATCTTTTTAATCGTAAAAAAACTTAACAGTAATTCTACAATAAATAATAATTAAACAAAAACCAATATCTAGTATACTATTTATTTTAACTTATTGAACAAACTTCTACAATATACCTTTATTTATATTCATAAATATATATTTTTTATTTATTTTTTATTTTTTAAATCTACGCCACCCGTAAGTCACGGAAGTTCTGCCATCCGACGTCGGGCTTCCCAGTACACTAATGCTTTTTTCCTGTAGATATCGTCCGATAAGATAAGACTTCTTATGTCCTCGATAGAAGGACACACGTCAAGGTGTTCGGAGGACATGTCTTCTCTTCCACACAGAGTGCAGGTCGGGTCCATCGCCAACCCAATGCGATATAGGTGGGCCTGCAAATAATCATGACCCGTGAGAAGTCTGAAGCAGGCCACGCCGTCCCTTCTTGTCAGATTAGGTGGAACTCGTCCAACTGGTTCAACCAATACTTGCCACCGTTTCCCATCCGCTTTTGCTTTTTGTCTGCACTTCATTTCTGATCGAAGACAGGCAGCAGTTATCCTTTTAAAAGCATGCATAGAGATCAGTTGCTCAGGTGTCCATTTGCGCACCTCTTTTTGCCAATTCATCGTCTCTCTCGTTTCCTAGCAGCCCACAGTGTCCTGGAATCCATTGGAGCGCTATAGTCTTAGTGCTTTTATTGGCAGCCTCAATCGCTGCTCTGGATTTAGCTATGACTACCGACTCTGCATAGCTCGCTCCAGCTATAGCTAGAATCGCCGCACGTGAGTCAACAAAGACCACAATACGGCTTCAAGGACCCCACTTCACTTTATCAAGAGCTAATAATATTGCGGCAAGCTCGCCATAATAATTAGTGGATACTTTCCCCACAGGTGTTGATAGTTGAAAGGCTTCAGAGTACACACCGGCTCCCGCAATATGTCTTGCTTCTAGGGCTGAACCGTCTGTGTAGACATGAAACCAATCGGGTGAAGAGTATCGATTAATAATGGTCTCTAGAGCTATTGCCTTTAGCTCCCACTCTGGCATTATTCCTTTTTTTAACAGCTCTAGTTAACTGAAGGTTACATTGTACCTGCGCTAATCTTAGGGGGCTTTTAATATAATGCCTCTCGGTTTGTCTAGGTGCAGGCGCTCCATTACTTCTTTAACGTTAGTTAAAAAAGTCTTTTGGCTCTTCAGACTTGGTGTTGGTGTCTGATATTGAGACCAAATATTCATTAATCTGAAAGGATATTAAACAGTTTCCAGTACATTTACAGCAGGGTCTTGAATAATTTTATGGCCCGCGAGATTCGTCCTAATTTTGTAAAATTTGTTTATTATCTCCAAATGGAACTGATTGACATAGAACGTAATAATGTACTAAAACACATTTTTGAAACATCGCAATCAAAAATAGATTTTTTCTGCAACCATGTAGGGAAGTTCTCATTACTCAATTAAAATCAGCTGTGTAATGCCCAACTTCCCACACTAGTGGGGGGAAATTCCCATTAGTGTCACTTTCCGCACAAGTGAGTGGAAAAACTTTATTGTGCTTCCTTGATATAAGAAGTTTTGTTATTAACATAAATATTTTCTGTAAAACTCTAATAAGCTTATTTAAATTTATTTTATTTAAATAATTAAAAAACGAATATTAAAAAATAAAATAAAAATTGAAAGGAATATAGAAATAAAAATAATACTTTAATAAATAATTAGATATTTTTAATTATAACAGTTAAAAAGGTTATAGTGTTACCTTATAGAAATTTAAAATGGATTCTAGTGATGCCTGTTTAGAAAACACTCCTCCATCAATAAAAGAAACAGCAGAAAATGTAATAAGTAATGTAAATACGTAAGTAATGTAAATAATTGTAATATAACAATAAATGTTTATAATAAATAAATTACTTTTTGTAGACTGTAAAAATGAAATTTTTAATTTTATTAGTTAATAAATGGTTGCAGAAAAAATATAATATTTAACTCTAGTGTAAAGTATTTTCCTCACACTCGGCAATTTGCACTTGCACTCGCATCGCTTCGCTCCTGTGCAAACCCTGCCTCGCGTGAGGAAAAGTACTACTTTCCACACTTGTTAAATAAATAACTATTTATAACACTTACGCACAAAAGAAAAATTTCCTAATTTGAGAAATCCGGCGCATAAATTAAGAAAATGTTTAATTTGGATTGTCTCACAAAAATTGTTTAAAATTTTTACAAATTAAATTAATATTCAATAGATTTTACGGCCATTCGCTCATTATTCAGTGTTTTTGGTGGAAAATTTGGTCAATTTTTTTTCTTAAAATTTCCAATTGCTTAAGCTGTTAACAATAGAAAAGTCTGTAAAATAAATATTATCTATTATTACGCCATAAATTCTCTAAATATCAGTTTATTTACTCTGATTGAATAAAAGTCAAACGTCAAGTACGAGAATACACGCTGCCTATCTAAAGATCGTTTGGATGAAATTCATTCCCTCATTCAGTTCCATTACCTGTCTTGTTTCTGCTCAAAACATTTCATGTGTTGTAGGTAGATGTAGATTGTGTTCCAATCAAATTTAAATTTAGTAACCTCCCGTTAATCTTTATTTATTTTATTATCATTATTTTCATATATTTTTCAAATGCACATAGTATAAGATAATCTGACTTGAAAAAGTTATAAAATTGTAAATGGTAGCGAATTATCGCTGACTGGTTTCTTACAATTTTATTACAATAGTATAATTTTCAAATAAGTCATTCTCATTTTCTGCAATTTATTTAATTTTAGAAGGATTAATTTCAGATAAATATCTCTAAAGCGTGAAGTTAGCCACCGCAGAGTAAAGCAAAGTAATGTTAGCCTAAAATAGGTTAATGGCTGACTTAATATGTATATCTAAAAGGTACAGTGTTTGCAACTAGAAAACACTATCCGGAGGCTGACAGTGCACTAAAAAAAGCTTCGCCAATAATCACAGGAGTTGACGCCTTTTTTTATTTTGTAATTTACAATCTGTATAAATATATACAATAAGTAAATAGGATGTAAATAAGATGAACTGGTGCGGGAAGAGCAGGAGGAGAGAAGCTACCTAGCGGTAGCACTCTCTATTGGAGATAGGGGAATGTGAGGAGGAGAATATGAGTAGGAGTGAGGAGAGATAGGAGAATAATGACGTTTAGGCCTTCAGACTACAAGGAAGTCACGGGGTCATTGGCGATTCAGTCGGCGAGGAGTATTGTTAGGGTTGTCAGAGGAGGCGAGAAACTGTACAAGAGGATTTCAGCAAGTAGAGAGAGCAGTATGGAATTTTTGATATTTAGTCTTGGCGTGTTGGTGTATGAAGGGAATGTTGAGGTCGTGGTGAAGAGTAAGGTTGGCCACTTAGAAAGGAGCGTCAGCTATCTGTCGGAGTAGGTTTGACTGAATTGTTTGTACAGTCCGTATGTGTGTAGGTTTGGCTGAACCCCACAGCTCTAGTCCGTAAGTCCACATAGGTTTGAGGATAGTACTGTATAGTAATCGTTTGAGTTTCAATGGGCAATTTGGAGCGTCGTCCAAGTAGTCTGTAAAGAAGTTTCGCACGTTTCGTCATTGCTTGTCTTTTAAGTCTAGTGTGTGGGTTCCACGTGAGTCTTTTGTCTATGTAGAGCCCAAGATAGCGCACCAGATCTGTACAAGGAAGAGGATTGCTGTTGAAGAGGATAGGTGGACAGGAGCCCCGCCGGAGAGTAAACGTGGCATGCTGGCACCTTAAATTTAAAAATAATAATAAAACTGCAAGTATGTTGAAGTACTGAAATGTCTTCGTTCTTGTCGTAGTTGTTTCATTTTTCCAAATGCCGTCTTCAGCAGATAAATTACTCGTGAAATAAACATTATCACATGCTATTTATTAACAATTATAATTATAATTATATACAAGTTCCTTCTTAATCTAGAACTATTTCATCCACTGAAGGTGGTTTGACTCTCCTAACCAAAAGATCTGGAAAAATATAAGTTAAATAACGCGTTCTAGTTTTATGATTTCAACACAAACCTAAGTTTATGATACTTTCTGCTTGTCACATTTAATTCCAAATAAATACTCCCAGGGCTTACGGGACAGTAAAATTTACAGATGGTAATATTGATTGAATGTATTTTTAGTCACGACTAATTGATAGTTTAACATCACTAAACTTATTGTAATACTGGACCCGTTATTAACTTAAGTAATTAAGTTTCAGTTAATTCGAAAGCAAACTTGCTGATCAAAGCCTACCCGATCTAGAATCTTAATCTCTAAGTGATGAAGAAAAAATATTAACTCGAGTTGTTTCTGTTTCAGGGATTACTACTATGACAGGTGAGCAACAAGTCGAACGCCAATGCCAATAATTATTACGTAAGTTTATCAGAATATTTCTAAACGACTTGCGTCCTAAAGTTCGCTGAACATTTATAATAAATAATTATGATATAACTGCTGGAATGTATATGCACAGGACATAAAAGAAGTTGAACTAACAAGCAGCAAAATAATTCGATTATATCTTTATCGTGCTCTTTGACAGGTAATCAATTGTTAAGTTGCAAAATATTATTTTCATCTTCGGCTCCACATTTCTTTTATAATTCTCGCCACTATTATAGTTTAATGGAGCGGTTGCTGGAAGGTGACATGGAACAAATGATCTCTTGGAAAGTATGGTACTGGAGAGCCGCAGATAAAGCATAACTTGTTTACAGATGGCCACCACTTTATATAGAACAAATGTATTGGAAATAGCCATTATTAGACTAGAATTGTCGTGTCAGCTAGATTCTGCTCTATGACAAATTATTATAGTCTGCGCTATTTTATAGCACATTTTTTTTTCTTTATTTTATTTTCATAAAAACATTCGCCTCTAAAGTATAACTATTTAAATAACTTAATTAATAATTAGACCAATTTATTTAAAGAATAAATAAATATTTATTTTATTTTATTAAAGGTATCGGAACTTTGACAAGAAGCAGGAAAAAAAACGAACTAAATCGTAGTTATTTATTTAGTTCAGCTTTTACTTGAGTAATTTGTGCTTTAATAAATTCAAGTTGGCATTAATTAAAAGAGTTGTTTTAGTGTCTGTAGAATTTAAAAAATACTTTACACTATCATTATTTATTTTAGTGTTTTAAATTCTTAATTGGTGAATTTATGTTCCCACTTTAAGACAATATTATTAATTTTATGGCTGGAAATGTCGACATCTTTTGTTGTCAGTTTTCTCTTTCAAGCGGTTGTTCCCACTTCCAAATCTGAAAATGCACTTTTTACTGCAGCTGCTGATTTTCTACCCCACATTGACCGTAGCCTCAGAGTTGTTCCAGTCGGTTGTAAATATTGCCTCCAAGATTAATTTTTGCAAGTGTAATCCATTTATATTAAAGTATCTGCGATAACAGATCACCATATATTAGTCATGGAGGATGTACTTGTAAGTGTATGCATATGGGAGGTGGTAATCCGAATGGTTATATTGTACGTTAATCTCTCATAGCGTTCTGTTAATGCGCTCCAAAAGGTTTTCTGACTGAGGATGAAAGGAGTTGTTCTGGTTCCATTAATCTCCACCTCTTTGCAGGATCCTAAAATAGGCATGTTTTGATCCCCTCTTTGGTTGGTGTGCATTTCTAAGGAAACACCGATATACTTCTCGATCAGTTTATGGGAAGGCGTAAGCTTCTACCCAGCGGGCGAGGTAATCAGATGATGTTCTTTGCTAACTTTCCGAGAAGAGATCCGTTAAGATCCAAAGCTTGACGTTGATCCAACGCAGTTATTCGCAAAGGATCTTCTGTCTTAACCCCCATTAAAACTCTGTTTCCAAAAGCAAGGACACCCTACCTGAGTGGTAGGGCGCTCAAATTCAGCCATCCTTGCCTCCTTTGAGAAAACAATTTTCATTCGCACATCAATGATTTCCAAGACTCTCCTTTCCAAAATTATGATGGTTTTCGTTGTTCTTCAGGTAATCATTCCGTACAATCACGTCATGCTTTGCTACACCAATGATACATGATATACTTCAGCCTTTAGTTCGTAATTCGTCCACTGTTTGCGTTGCTAAGGTTTCGGAACCTCAAACGCCAATGTGTTTTGCAAACCTATATTGTCCCGGAATCTTTCCAATCCTTCTCCACTAACAACTTTAAACTTCAAATTAACAATTTCTTCTTCAGTAGGATCTTTTAGAGAAAAGACCATTTTTTCCCCGGCCAGCAGCTGGTCCTTTACATTATTTGAAAGTATCTTTAATTTTGTTTCATTAAAATCCATGGGTTTACTACATCTCTAGACCACTTAAAAATTTGTTTGAGCTTTGGGCCGACTTCCGCCATTAGGCAAAATGTAAAGCCTGATTTTTAAAGCTTGAAAGTTTTGAATAATATACTTTATGGGACGTAGCTAAGGTATATTACTTCTAATTAGTGAAGTACACAAGCATCAAGGAGAATCTAGAGACTCGTTAGAGGACACTGATGTTCGAATGTTTCCTTTCTTGGTGTAAACAGGTTTTCCTGAAATAACAAAAGAGGGAAGTAAAAAAAATTGAATTACTCTGAGCGTTATTAAATTGAGATAATTGTATTAAGCCAATAAGGAAAAGGTGTAACGCGATAAATGGTTTTTCTTTCTTCACAAACTAACACTTTCCTTTCAACTTCATAACTTGAAAGACGTCTGTTTTCTAAAACGGCTGAATTATTTATAACCTTGGCTCAGAGAAAGGTTTCTCCTTACTGAGATGTACCAAGAACCCTTGCTTGTGGCGTGGTGGTAGTAGGGCAAGACGAATTACTTTAGCATGTAAGAGAATAGAAAAACCCATCGTATTCCTAGGAGAAGGCAGGCTGCTTTGAAGGGATGTATATGTATGACATTACAACGGTGCGGCCTTGTATCCAGGTTTACTGGAGGAATGTGCTGGAATAATTTCCAGTTGTTTCCACTGGAAAAAGCAACTATTACCAGCATATTTCCCATTGAATGTCTACAGTATTCTGTTCTAGAATTCAAAAAGAGAAAACTACCCTCTTTATTTACTTACAGTCTAGTGCTCATTCTGCTGCCCTTTTTCTATTGAATACATTAAGATATCGTTTTACTATATGAAAAACAATAGGCCTTAGCTAAAATGTATTCTCTTGCTTACAAATTAATCTTTAAGAGGGTGCGCAATTTGGTATTACAAGAGCGGTGAATTACTCAGTTCATCAGCCGGACATCTTACTCTCAGAATATATTTGTTTGGAATATTCTGTTATAATACCTTCCTTTAAATATCTATTATACTATTATTACTACATATTAAATACACTTTGAAAGTCCTTAATCACCCTGATCACAGACTGCCTAAAATGATAGCTGAAAAAATTGTCAATAAGAAAATTTTATGGTTTGAAGATTGGTCAAAATTATGTTCACAACTACAGTTGCCGCAATGTGAAGTAGATCACTTAATTAGCGGGAAATGTAATTTAAACAACTTTATTAGGGAATTGCAGTTAAGAGAAAGAGCACACTTAGAATCAAGAGCGAGGGAGGGGCAGTTCCATAGGATTTATCCCAGACTGCAATACAATGTATATTATATTCATAATAGATCTTACTCTGATTCCAAAGTTATTATCCAGGCCAGATCAGAATCATTTTATCTAAATTATAAACCTCACACTCCAGATGCTTGTCAATTGTGTACCCTTTGCAATTTAAAAGAAACAGAAGATATTGTGCACATTGTCGGAATATGCCCGATACTAGCCCCCCTTACAGGCGGGAATATTTAGGAAAAAATGTACTCTCAGTAGATGAAATTTGCAAATATCTCGATGGCAAGGACTGGACTTTACTCTGTAAATATCTAAAAGATGCCCTACATTATAGGACATTGTTGCTGGAAGAGTTTATTTAATTAACTTCCGTGTTCACCTCCTAAAGGTATAAATTTGTTTTTTTCCTTTGTTAATTTTTTATTAATTATAAAAATAAAAAGTTGTTTGTAATTATACACAGATTAGCAACTCGGCAGATGTATTTTATACGTACATAAAATACGATGTATTTTATGTACGTACATGCTGATAAGTGCTACTGATTCATGTTTATCTATTTTGTTTAATGTATTCTATTTCTTAATGAATACACTATTATTATTATTACTACTACTATTACTATTACTATGTTTGTTGGTTTTTAGGAAAGTTTTTAAAAACGAATGCTCTCAAAATGGAGCGAAATTATCATTAGTTTGTTTGCATCAAAGTTAGTGACCTCGAGGATGGTCAAATTCAATTGAGTTTGTCAATGTTCACGATAAGAAAAGTTATTTTACTAGGTCTCTTCTGACTACTTAGTAGCGCCCTTGACTGTGTGAATACTGTGGTCGTGCATTGTGGGATTCTGTCTGGTTCCTGAATCCCTGGCAGCATCCTTAACTGCCCGAAATACAATTAAGAAGCTCTTATTTCTTATTCCTACGGTAGTCGCTGCTTCAAGCAGTCAGCCTATTGCTGGATTTTTGGATTTGTTGCAGTGCTCGCACATTTGTTTCCTATTGGTGTAACAAATGTGAAATCGATATTCTAAAAATTCAACATTTCAAAATTTGAAAACTTATTTAATAATCGAATGCTCTTGATCTGTTTCTCCTATTTGAAGTTTACTAATAATAGTTTGAACTATTGATCGTCGCGCAAATACGCCACCGACAAAGATAAGCAATTATTAATTTTGTAAATTTCAGTTGGTGATAAACATCTTTTATCTATCTATCTAGTCTAAACTGCCCTTTATCAAAAAGTGGTTTAAGCTAATCCTCCCTAATCTCCCTTTGTTCCCATGGACGAATTAATCATAATTGATGAGTTACTCTCCCAACTGCAAATATCTCTGTTAAAGAGGTTTCTAGTCATTTAAAAGGGACATCATTAAATCCCTATTGCAGTGAAAAATCAATAGACAGCCGGGATTTGAATCGTATTGCATCATGGGATCAGAATCAGTTCTTTTATACGCTTTACACATCCAGTTTAATGCCGTTCTTCAGCTTCATGCCTTCAATATTGAAGAATCAATATTTAATTGAACATGTTTATAGAGAAATTACTCTAATAATCTCAGTTAAGAATATATTATTTTAATTCATTAATAATCAAACTTTTGCTAAAAAGACAAAAAAAAAAAACTTCAGCTTTTTTTCAAAGGCGGACAGCGACTTCAAAATATCAATTAAGCCTTGTACTTCTTTTGAGACTTCTTAAGTTTTATCTTGTAACAGCAGTTTTATAACAACAGTAACAAGTCCTGTTGCTAATTAAAATAGAGTCCAATGTCGAGACTAAACTAGCGAATTGATCATTTGAATTGTTTGTGAAATGAATTGTATTAGGATCTCAGTCTGAATGGAAAAAGGAATCATTTAGATTTGGATGAAAAAGTAATTCACAGAGAGAGAAAATGAGAGGTTATTAAGGATGCCCGCGGCATTTTTATAATGTTACGGGTTATTCTGATAGCCCGGCAAACTTTCTTGTTTTTTCTAGTAACAGCACTTTTGATTTGGTCTGGCTGGACCCGCTAACCTTAATTATTGATAATGATTTTTAAATATTCAATCTGACTGAACAATCAAACCATCTGCAAGGGGCTCTAACATTAAATATAAATATTATAAATAATGGAAGCATTAAACAGATTTTTTTTTTTTTACTTTATTTATTTTCACAACTGCAGTATAATTCTGCAACCAGTGAAGCTGATACAATATGATAACAGAATAAATACATGAATACATGAGGGGAGAATTCACCCATTAGCGAAACTCCCAAAGTGGTACAGATTGTACACTGGCACTTACTTCATTTAGAAGATCGCGTGGCCACCTGCGCTTCAACCGCCTGGGAGGATTTCCTGGTAGAGTAGTAAGTTGGGATACTAATGGATTAGGATGTGAGGTGATTGATGTGTGGAATTTAATATAATAGGATCTTCTAAGTGGCAAAGTCAGTGGGATAATGTAGATGAAAAGCTTAAAGAATTTAAACCATGTGTGCGAAATGCTAAAGTCGAGAACTACCCGCGGCATGAATCAGTAATTTTAACGAGGCTAAGGATTGGACATACACTTGTGACACATGGGTACCTCCTCATTGCCGAAAGAAGGCCGAGGTGCCCGCGATGCCGAGAAAGGCTGACAGTGTCGCACGTGTTGGAAGGGTGTCAGGCACTGCGTCTCCAAAGAGAAAGAGCAGGCCTGCCACACGACCAGCGCGCAATTCTCCAAGAGGGTTCTCCTTATGTAAGGAGGCTATTTACTTATTTAAAGGATATTCAATTATATAACAAAATCTAGGTTAATAATTAGGTTAGTTGTAGTCTAGTTCTTTTAAAGAGGAAAGGAATATCAAGTACTTTCCTCTTCTGTTGTGGAAGAGTAGTGTGAGTGAATTACAGGGGTGAATGTATGTATGTATGTATGAATTGGTGTGTATGTATTTATTGGCGAGATTGTATTTATTGGCGTGAGTGTATTTATTGGCGTGAATGTATTTATTGGCGTGAATGCATTTATTGGCGAGAAAGTCGAATGTATGTTTAGGTTAGGTTTTTTATCCTGGGGTTGAAAGAATTTTTATACAAGTATTTCAACCCCATTAGGTTAATTTTATTTAGTTCTAGTTTATTTCAGGGTGTGCAGGAATATTAGTTCAAAGTACTGCACATCCCACCTATTAGTAGAGTAAATAGCCTCCTTTGGTTAAGTATATATAATACAGTCCAAGCAAACAGGAAAAGTAACCAGAAATATTTTTAGTTCTGCGTAACGTTCATATAATTGTTAACTGCTAAAATTGTTAATTAATGTATACAAGAGGATTATATAGATATTTGTAATAAAAGTCAGCGTATTAAAGGGATGGCACAATGTTATTCCGCACTCCCCCTCGTCGATAAGGTCGATGAAATAAGAGGGGATGTGTGGAGACACTCTTGCGGACCCAGGCTCCACCCTACCTTGTTGAGCAAGGTGTAGTGCTGGAAGCTATGGGACTGCAAGTGCCATCCCGGCTCGAGTAGTATTGGAAAGTGAAAAGAATATTATATTAGTGGGCGCTAATGGCCAAGCAGTCGATGCGCCAAAAAAAAAAAAAAAAAAAAAAAAAAAGGATCTTATAGCTTCTGAAACATAAGGAACAAGGAATGTCGGTGCAAGGTAGAGTTAGAGACATGGTAAGGACCATTTGCGATTCGACGGAGTGTTTTTGACTGGAAGGATTGGATTCTATAGGTATTGGAAGCTTTGACTGAGCCCCAAAGTTCCATTCCGTAAGTCCTCAGGCAGGTTTCAATATCATAGTGTAGATAAGTTGTTTGTTGTTTAATGAAAGTTTAGATGGCTTGTCGAGAAGTCTAGAGAGAAGTTTGAATCGTCTGTTCAGTTCTTTCCGTTTGAGTCTAGTATGTGGATTCCAGGTTAGGCGTTTGTCCATGAAGAGTACTAGGTACTTAACATAATCTGTTGTGGGAAGAGGAGTGAGGTTTAGGTAACCGGGTGGAAGGATAGTTCTCCTTTGGGAGAGTGTAATGTAATTACATTTGTTTTCATTAATTTTAATTCTCCATTTCTTTAGCCAAGGCTCGAGAGATACTGTATGGGATTGAAGGGATCGATAACCTAAAACGAATCTATCCACTCCTAGAATCACAGTAAATACTTCCGTCCTATCAATTTGGTTTCCGCGCTCGTTAAACCGAAATTATGAGTAAGTTATGATCGTAAATACATCAGAAAGGATAATAACAAATCTAATTTGGTTAAAAATATGTATATATACGTTGCAATAATATGTATTTTAACTGTGAGAATATACAATAGATGATTTAAATAACAATTTGTTATTAGCCTTAAATAGATCAGGTATCTGTAGTGGCATGTTAATAAAAAGACAAACATACCATTCTATGTCAAAGTGAATGGCTCAACCAGCATGAACGTGCCGACTACAAGATCAGGGTCTCCTAAATAAATTTTTCAATTTCTCATTTTTTTTTTTTAGGATTCTGTTTTGATTTTCTCAACCTCCACCGGTCAGAAAATTGCCCTCATCACTTCACTCTCCCAATAATTCAGTCTCATTTCTTCTGTCCCTGTCTCCTCAGGTTCAGGGTTTGTCGTAGTGCCAACAATCATATCTTAGGAAAATTGGCAGATTGAGGAAACTCACCAAATAGGGCAAAAATTATAAGCAAAACTCAGAAATTGAACTTTATTTTGAAAAGGTAAGGGAGAGGAAAGATTAACGTGAATGCTGTTTTCATGGAAAGATAGTGGAAATAGTGCCCCAAATTTAAAGGAAATCCCTTGAAGCTATTTTGGGGAAAATGGCTAAAAACAGAAAAATCAATTTTGCAAAGTCTTACGAAAGATGAAATTCTTATTTCCAATATATGTATATGTAATTGTAAAAAGATGAATATCAAATTTCTATCGCACATTCACCGGATTAAATTATTAATAATGTTATTTTTGTACTTTTTATGTCATTTATGAGTGCAAATTCTCCATGTCTGAGACAGGTTCTTCTTGAAAGGATGAAAACAATTTAAAGGACACTTAGGATTGGTTGACAAGAAGACATGGAAGTTTGTATCCTTACCGCGCATGGTGATGTCCTTGGCATCTGGTAAATTAAGGACGAGTCGGGGGTGGGCCGAGATGATCGTGTGAATAATGAACATTGCTAACATACACACAAATAATAAGGATTATGTCGGCAAACGGAACGACCTGAGTGTATATTGTCAGATCGGGGAGTTAAAGGAAAGAAGAGGCGACGAACTGTTGAATTATTTAGCTCTATCCAGGAGTACCTGCCATAAAGAGTGGTTTTGACTAGGGCGAGGGTCGCGCGCGTGGGTGTGGTGAACTCTGGCAGAAGACATTGTGTCGCACTGCTTGCAACACTAGTTCTCGGCTCACTATCCAGATAATAGCCGAACACGTGGTACGCGACACGCCAATAGCGCCCTAGACGCACTAATACGGACGTATAAACATAAACTGGTTACAGCCTGTCGTAAACAACTCCTTACAGTTCTTTATACGTACCGCTAGTGGAGTGATCCGAGATTCTACTTCTACATCTGCTTTTATCTCCGTCACCTTGTCTTTGCGACTGTTTGTACATCTGTTCGTTTGTCTGTACAAGTATATATTGATCCCTTCTTTCAGCTATTCACTGCCTTTTAGTATTACTACCACAGAAGTATAATTACTAAACAACATTCCCTTAGTACCTCTTTATTACAATTTAATTCCCAGTAGAAGATAAATTTTGTATTCCTTAATAATTGATAATTTAGGAAAAAAAAATTAAGTACTACAGTTTTTAATTTATTAAGCCATGAGGAATCAAATTTTAAATTATATGAAGTTGTTTAAATCAGAATATTTATATGAGCTCCAAAACTCATTCTCTCCATGCTTTCACAACTGAAAAAACAGCTGATACGTTTTTATGTGATATTTGATTGCAATTCAACTCTGTAGCTCTGATTAGCCCGACTCTAGCGGCAGTGAATTAAGGGAAAGTGGTTAGCTCAATGGATTCTCTGACGTAGGGTAAGAATGCGTCTTCTCACTGCTCAATACCCGATGATCCACAGTATTTTCTGTGAGAGAGAACATTTTCTGGAAGCAGGTACAGCACGGAAAAAAAGCTCGGAGCCCCAATTGCCTCGACAAGTTAACACACTTTAAATAACACAAAACAAAATAATGTAACTAGCAACTGAAGTAAATTTAAATAGTTAGAGAGCAAAAATTTCAACTCCTTCAAGATCTGTTCCATCAGTTTTATCATTCTCAAAAATTGTGCCCATAAAGGGATAGTGTTTGATCAAAGGTTAGCTTACATTAGATTACAGTGGTTAGATTCTGCTTGCCCGTAGATTTTCTTTTCCTAGGAGTTGACTTTCCGGTGATGAACAGTGTGGTCTGTAACGAGAGAACACTCCCCGGGAGCCAGCAATGCGCTGAAAAAAGCTCTTGGCATCAATAAACTCGGACGTTGACGCATCTTTAATTTAAAAAATAAATAAATAAATTAGGGGAAAAAAATAAATGAAATTAGATCTAGACCCATAATTTCCTTCAATTCAACCGGGGCCGTCGTCATCGACTTCTTCTCGACCATCTTGGAAACCACTCAAAAACTCGCGTACGTGATTAACATTCATCGCCATAAACTTCTTTATATAAAAGATAAGTTTCAGTAGTGGTTTTATCAAGTTTTGATGTGAAATTTCACGACAATTCGTTGCTCTACTACATGTGTAGTATCATGTTTTCGACAAAACGAAACTAACACCTCTTACACAAACGACGGTTCCGGTCAGACAGATTTCTCTACAAACACGTGAGACGCTGCAATCGAAAGAGAAGGCTTTACGCTGCACAGCTGTCGGTCGTTAGGATTTGGCGCTTGCATAGTTCTTCTGTAGCAACATCAGTCTCGTTATTTATAGCCACATCGCGTATACTCTATTTTTGTTTCAAATCATTAAAACTTTGATCTCTGGAATTTTATATTTTCTAAGAAAGAATGGATATTGTATCTCCAGTTCAGTAGATTGAATTGTTTTGACTAATATGTTTTTTAATTAAAATGAAATATTCTATTGGCTTTTTTAAGTAATTTTAAATTAATTTTACTGCTAAAATTTGTGCTTTTTTAAAATTGTTTTTGTTTTTGTAAAGCTTTAAATGTTCTGCACCGTATATTTATTAGTAAATATATAAAAGAAAACCTATTTTCTGTTTGCCGACTTGCTAAAGACTCAAATCCCAGAATGAGTTAGAGAGGCTCAGAAAATTACAGAATGATTTCAAGCAACGACAAACTTTAAATAAATTTAAGTAAAACAGAACATTTATCTGCTAAAAAAGAAGAGATCGAGTTAGCCATTCGGATAAAACTGAACGTTATTCAGAACTTTAAACAGCTCGGCTCCTGAGCGGACATAGACAGTCCCAGCGATCTAGAAATTAAAACGAGAATAGGCGAAGGTATAAAGTCTATCTGTGCTGAATTCCGTCTTGTGGCATTTGGGAGAATTTGCTTAATTTGTATAAAACGATTTGGGAGAAAGAAAAAGTACCAACCAGTTGGAGCAGCGTTAAACTGAAGATGATGCATAAGAAAGAAGACCCATTTGACCCAGCTAACTATAGAGGCATAGCTCTTATTAATAATGTGGTGAAGATATTTACCAGAATAATTGCTAATCGTCTGAATGTATGGGTTGAGCAGCAGGACATCTTGCCTGAGGAGCAGCTTGGATTTCGTCAGCACAGAGGATGTAGGGACGGAATTTTTGCTTTATCTGCAGTAGTTAATGTAAATTTAAGAAAAAGAGGGGCAAAAATTTATGGAATATTTATAGACCTGCAAAGGGCTTTCGATTCCCTATCACACACAATACTATGGAACAAACTCAACAAAGCTGGTATCTACGGTAAGGTTGTAAACATTATGAAGGATCTCTATGATAATGCCTCTGTGTTTATAGAAAGCGATGGTAGACAGACAAAGGAGTTCAGGGTGTCTGAGGGGGTACTGCAAGGAGAGAACCTCAGCCCTTCCTTATTTTCCATTTTTCTGTATGATGTAGTAACTTTCTTCAGGGACCATGGTGTTGCAGGCGTAGCAATTAACGAAAAGGAGGATGTCATCATGCTTCTTTATGCTGATGATATAGTTCTGCTAGGTTACTCTTGGATAGACGTGCAATTAAAACTGGATTTGCTTGAAAAATATTGTGAAAATAACTTGTTAAATGTTAATGTAGCCAAAAGTAAAATAATACCTTTTCATAAGGGTAAATTAGGAAAACAGAAGAAATTTATTTTCAAGAAGAAAGAAATTGAACTGATCAGAGAATTCAGATACCTCGGTATCATATTTTCATCAAGTGGAAAATTTAGAAGAGCGAGTGAATATAACAAATCAATGAGCAAAACTGCAGCTGCAAACGTGAAACAAATACTATCCAAAGGAAAATCAGATACATGGAGGACTAAAGAAGTACTATTTGATTCGATGGTAAATAGCGTATTGCTATATTGTGGGGAAATTTGGGCGTCACCTTATGCGGAAATCTTGGAAAAAGTACAAATTAAATTTTTCAAATCACTCTTACAGCTGCCAAAATCAACTCCTGATGCGTTACTTAGACATGAACTAAACAGAATTCATATCAACTATCACATATTTAAGAGGGTTCTATCATGGTGGATAACATTGCTTGGAATGAATGATAATCGTATTCAAAAATTATGCCTAAATCGTCTCATAAATTTAATTGGTAATACACAAATTCCTTTTAACTGGTGTTCCTTTTTATACAATTATTTAACCAAAATAGGAGCCACTCATTTATGGATCTCTCAGGACTACAATGAAATAAGAAAAAACAAAAATAATTTATTAAATGCTTACAAAAATCATCTTATTAGTATTGATCTAGAATCTTTATTCAAAACAAGATACAACTGCTACATTAGGTTTGTGAGTCAGTACAATTCCGCACCGTTCTATCTGTCCTTGAAACTTCCGTTGCACTTTCTTAAACTAATAGCACAGATCCGACTGGCAAATAAAAAATACCCAAGAATAGTGTTTAAAGATGATAAACATGATTTCAACCCTACTGAAAATTGCTCATTCTGTAAAGGTGGCTCATTGGATACGCTTGAGCATCTTCTGTTGGAATGCCGTACATTTAGCGCACTTAGAATTAAGTATTTTGACAAGCTACCGGGTTTAAAGTTAGATGCGCTAGATATAATCTTGAATCCCTTTTCAGAGTTAGAAATTAAAAACTTATATTACTTTGTCATAAAATGTTTAGAAATTAGAAAAAAATTGAAACCCTGGTTATAAATTAGAAATTAAACAGACATTAAAAAGCAAAAACAATTTTAAGTTGGAATGTACCATTTTCAGAATAAATAAATAATATTAACTAGAAAATTAAATCGTAAAAAATAGTTGCGGTAACTGTACAAAGAGTCAAAGTTCTTATATAATGTTAGAAAGTCTCTGTATTCTTTATATTTTTATGTCCTCTTGCCAATGTTTTGTTACATTTATCGTATATAGGTAAGTTTTTGTATCAAAAAAAAAAAAAAAATTCTCTTTATTTTTTGTGCATCTATGAGAATAACTATTATTTTGTTTAGATTTATGTAGAATATGTTGAACTCCTTGCTGTAAAATTTACATTTTTAGAAGCAATAAATTTGATTTGATTTGATTTGAATTCCGTCTTGTGAAGCAAGAACATCTTGGCAAGGCCTGGCAGGTTGGGATAAAGGACAGCTTGGTAGGGCCTTCAGGAGGATCTAGTAACCATGGAAGGAGAGCCATCAAGGAAATTTAGTAATCAAGAATGCTCTCAGAATAAAAAAGAAAAATAACCAATTGTCCAGACAACAGAATTTTTATAATCATTTTTCAAAGTAGAGGTTTTATTAAATGTCTGCTTTAGGATTACAATTAGTAGTTACAATTTGGCTGTAGGATTCGCCCTAAAGTGACGACTTGATGCGACAGAAACAGAGTTGGTGCATCATTTATCAAACTGTGTTGGGAAAGAGCCGTTGTCGTCCCCTCCAACTCCATGAATGGTTTCATGCCATTCGTTGGTTGGACAGTGGCTACAATGTATTTGTGTTACTACTAAAATTATGCATTACTGGAATTACTGAGCTTCCCAATCTGCGTACAAAACTTGCTTTACATTGTTAGTGTTATGTGTCACAATATTTTGTAGTATTTATTTGGAAATAACATGGAACATTTAACTTCTTTATACCAAATATTCAACAATTCCTTAATATTTATAATAAAGTTTTAAAGGTGATGACAGGTTAAGTTGTCGACATACTGTTTCTTCGTAAGAGTGAAGCAATAAATCACCGCCATGTTTTTATAAAACCATACTTTTCCTTAGCGAGAAACTTTCTTTGGTAAGTTCTTTGTTTGGTTAGTTGCGATCATTATTGTTCCCAGTTGTATCTAGAAACTAGTTTTATACCATAACTCAACTTCGCTCTTGCCAAGTTTCTACCACTTCGTTTAATATACCACGAATGCTGATAACTTTGAATTATCTTATTGGGTAATTTCCGGTAATTTGGAGTAGATTAAAACTAATAAGTCCATGATAATTGCATAAATGCGCGAAGTTGCGTGAAGCCTTATCCTAATTTTGAATGTTTACAACATTTGGATGTACAAAATAAATAGAACAAGTTTAAGGACATTGTTACAAGGGAGAAAAAATATTAAGATGGGCTTCAAACCAACTATCCATTTAACTCATTTCAAATCTCACTTTCATCCAATGCACTAATTCTTATTTAATCTTTTTCCAATTCTTTCAGACTGCAAAGCACTTTGGGACTGTTGGAAAGATGGCTTTCAGTAAAGTAAAGTCAATTTTAGTAAATTCAGCGGCTACAAATCATGAAGCCAGGAAAAAACTGATTGACATAATTTTTAAACCAATGATGTATTGTGCATAAGTTTGGGCTAACAACTATTTGGATATGTTGGAAACAGTTCAACTTCAAGCATTAAAAAATGTATATTATTTGCCTAAATGTACTTTGATGTATAATAGAATTTGGAGCTGTACCTATCAAAGTAAATGTATTCAAATCTATATGGTATTATCTTTTGGTTAAATTACTTGAAATGGGCACTTCGCGACTACCACGTATATGCTATAATATTCTGTCCAAGTGTACGAGTCAGTTCAAAGGAAAAACCCCAATGATTGGATATCGTTTATAAGGGAAACAATGACCTCTATCGTTTGCCTGGATATTTTCTTGACTGAGGACCCCAATATTCTGAAAACTGAAAGAAAATCTGTAGTAACAAACCTTACAAATAAATATATTTCCGAAGATTAAGAGCAGAAAAAGTAAGACTTCTTAAGACAGTGCTGAAGCTGATTGTCACCTATGGCGCAGAAACGTGGGTTTTGACTAGAGCAGATGAGCAAAAGATACGCAGATGGGAATGGGAAATATTAAGGAGAATATTTGGACCTGCGAGGACAGAGGAAGACTTCAGGACGAACCAAGAAGTGGCTGAACTATTTGGTGAGCCTGATATTGTGACTTGCATAAAAGGTAGGGAAGACTGCGATGGTTGGGACACATACACCGGATGGAGGATACAAGGGCTCCAAAAAGAGCGTTGGAGGACGATGTTAAGGCGGTCGGCCTGCAAGGTTGGAGAATGGCTGCGTGGAGGTTGGAAAGCTGTTGTGGCTGAGGTCCAGGCCCTTCATGGGCTGCGATGGCCAGGGAGTAGCAGTAGTATTCGTATCTTTTGTTTCAGTATTTGGTTTGTCTCAAGTATATTATATTGGGATGCTGGTATATTGAGAATCCATTTTGTTTTAGTTTTGTCCTTAAGATGATTTCTTTTTCTTTGTGCTTGTATTTGTTGTTGTTAAAAATTAATGTTCGGCAATCTCCATTGCTTAAGCAATTAGCTATGTAGTAATAAATACAAAAATTTAATCTTTCAAATTGTTGAGGAAACGCGAATTGATTAGCGTCTCTTTGCGCTACGCCATTGGTACGGTAAGTTACGCCATCTACTTCTAATCAGAAGTTGGACGTAAAGTCAATCTGTTAATACTCACATGTCTTCCCTTGAAATTTCCCAGGTTTCATCTTAAAACCATTTTCCCATACATCTAATGAAAACAAGTTTGTTTTTCTCTCCTCAGATTTTCCTGCTAGAAAATTCCCTAAAAAAAATCAACTTATTTACAAGGACATCTCATATTTGTAAAGAAAAAATCTCTGCTAAACCAGTTTTCTGAAAAAAAAAAAAAAAAATAGAAAAAGAAATCTAAATTATTTCTAATTAAAGTTGAGTTAGGCTGGCTGCTGAGACTGCCTTCTTAATAAATCGAGCACGTGTACTGTTGGTGCTGAAGACTCCAGTCATCTTGCTCTCGTTAGTGAGAAAGAAATTTATTCACAAATTGCGCCCTCCTGCTCGCCCACTTCTGCCAGTATACCTCTCTCTTGATACTCCCTATTATATCTCCAATCGTACAGATCGAAATCAATAATACCTTCCTCAACACTCTACTTCTCAACTGGAGTGGAGATAAAAGAACTCGGCATTAACTAAAGATTGGAGGACGAATTGGAAAAAAAAAAATTTATTCTATTTTTATCTCTCCAGTAGTTTTTCTTTCGCTTTTAGACGGTTCATCTGCTTTTCCAACTTTTCCGCCCACTTCACTAAATTACCTTTCCATTCTTAACACTTGTTGATTTTTAACACAATTGCTATACAAAGCAAAATATGAAACATAATAAAGGTTCATTTACGGATGGATAAATATTTGAAATCAACATTTAATTTTTTCAATTTTTCAACTTTAACTCTTAAAGAAAGATATTAATAATAATAAAAAGAAATACAGACACGGCTTAGTTAGTTCGAAAGTCGGAGACTGGTTTGTGCAAATAACATTTAAATTACATCTTGATAATGGTGTAACTATTAAATAAAAATATGTAAATGTAAAAGGAAAGAATAGTGTACGTAACAAAAAAGTAAAAATAAAGAAAAATTATTGTAGAAAAACAAAAGAATAACTCAAGGTATTCAAGCACAAATAGTGAATTATGGGAACGACTTAATACTCAAAATTAAGTTCTTGCTCCAGGAAATACCGAGAGTTTTTAACTCTTGAGAGATTTGCATTAAAAGATTTGAGTAGAAAGACATTAGAATCTAAAAGTGTGCCTTTTCCGAGTTACCTTATTAACAGCATAGAATTTACTCTGCTGGAAACTGGAATGTCTCCTTTCTTAAAGTTCGAATTGCACATTTACCAAATCTCGGATTCCAAGAAGTACTAGGATGAGAAGACTCTGGCTAATAGATGACGCTACAGCCTAAGTTATCCAGTTTATGCAATTGATTACTCTAAAGATGCACTTAATCCAGTCATCTCTTATGGGGTGGCTATGAATAAGGTGTAAACATTTAAAAAATGGGCTTTACTGCGGAAACCGCTATGAATTTAAAATGATCAATACCACAAAGAAAAATATGTGTAATTGAAGTCAGCAATCAAAACCAATGTGCAACGTTAATTAACCAACATAAGCCCTTAAGATGGCCTGGTCTCTTGGTCATTAAAAAATTATTACAAATTAAATCTGATTTTGTAATTATTACTATTATTTTTTCTTTTTTTTGCCGTTTTCACTTTTCGAAATGCTATTTTCCGTTTTCTGAAAAGTCCACTGGATCTCAACATCAAGGATTAACAGCTTCACACTCTTCAGATTTCTCCTCATCTGCTTAAAACTTCCATCGGATTAAGTAAAAAAAAACGGGAACAAATAGAATATTTCAAATAAAGAACAAGTAAATTTAAATCACCAAACTGCTCAGTATTTCTGTGGGAACTATGGACCTGCTTTTGGCTAATGAGATGGTCAATGTCCGGTTTAGTTACAGTGCTTTGCCTTTCTTTCTACTTCTGCTGTTATTTTCGGAGCCGTGACGCGTGCATCCCGCGTCATCGGAAGAAGTACTGTACATGAGCGACGCAGCGCTTTGCGGCTCCGCCACATATAGTGCTTCTCTCACTGACCACCAACGAAAGAGATGCCCCTTCCGGAAGTGCAGCGGGGGCTGGATAAATGTCCTCAAGAGGCCGCATGTGGCCCGCAGGCCTTAGTTTGGGGACCCCTGATCTAAACATTGAAGATAATCGGTCTTAGTGAAAGAATTAAAAAGCTTATCGGTCTATCATAACTTAACTAAGAAGTAGTGGTAATGACACTGCCACGTTTACGGTAAAAAAAAGTAAGTTTGTTACCCTTCTTAGCTGACGGTAGATATTCTTGCGTGTTACAGGTGAGTTCAAGTTCTTTCTTGTCACTGGCAGAAGGTGCCTTTAATTAAGGTCTATCAGACAGGTGAAGGGTTTTTTTTTTCTTTTTGTCTTTACGCCGGCAAAAAGAAGCTTACAAAAAGAAACTTTAGCTCAACCTTTTTGTATTATTATTATTATTTTGAAGAGAGAAAAACACATTTTTAAACTTGGACACTGAGTGACAAGTCTGGCGTAGATTTTTATATCTCTTTGGTTCTTATCTTTGTTATTTCATCCCGTCTGAACCTTTGAATTAGAAAAGTATAATTTTTTTTTAAGACAGGTTGACATCATTTCATAACATTTATTTCTTGACCTTTTTATAATTTTAGTATCTCAGGTCTTATTAATGTCACCAAGTATATCAAATTATGCAAATTAAATAATGAGTTAAATGATTGAATGTGCTGCGCTGGACAAATCTCCGCCATAGCACGCTTCGTATTTCTATATTTTCAATTTGCTCATGCTCAAAGATTTCAGGTTAGTTTATTAACTTTGGTAAGAACTTAGCTTCCTCATACAAAGCCAGAATCAAAGCAAGTGTAGCATAGACTTCAGACAGGACTCAGCAAGATTTTCCTCGTTCATCTCGAGGCAGGATTCTCATGAGCTGCTGACCTTCAATCCAACTTCCGCGTAACCATCGAATTAGTTATCACGAATCACGCCTTATTTTACAACTATGTGACGATTTTATTTAGAACGCATAAAAAAGAAAGCCGCTTCTACTAAGAAATTATTGAACCGCAAAATAAATGAACGAAATTAACTTCACTATCGTCTTGAAGAACAAAGGCTTATGTTTTTTATTATCGTCAAGATTGATATTATTAATCCATATTATCCATATTATTTGTCTTATTGGAGATTAAGTAAATTACGGCACCAAAAGACGTGAAAGAACGGGAGATAATTAATCGCCTTAGAACTGAAACTAAGTTCCCTTCCTCTGTTCTGGTCCGACACAAGAAAGAAGTAAGATTAATTATATTATTTCATTAAATAATTAATATTTATAGAAGCGCAAATAGAAAGGTGCTAATCATGTGTAGAGGCAGGCTTAGCGATTCAGTTTGAAATCTTAGCGACTTAGACAGTGTTAAATATTTAATTTAGAAGTTGGGTCATTAACAAAGTGGCCAGACTGGGCTCCTAACACGACTCGCTACCAATTAGGAAAGGATTTTGAAAAGTTAAGACACCCACCTTGTCACAGTGTGCCTGGAAGGCACTTGCACTAATTTAACATGAGGTCTTCTGTGTAGTTGCTAGTTAGGCTACTACTTTAAGTTATTTCTTCGTCTTTAAAGTCCTTAAAAGTTTGTATTTGTCAAATAAGTGTAAATGTTCTCCTTTTAGGAATAAACATTTTAAACTGCCATAAAATTGTGGTTATTTTTAGTTTAAATTTTGCTTTTGTATGTGTTTTATGTCACTACTGAGAAAGCAGAAAATCGCTGAGAATTTAGTTTGATTTTCAATTTTACTTTGGAAGATATGTACAGCCTACAGATCCAGACTAACTAAAAGGATCGACCTCTTTAAGTAGAACTGTACTGAGAAGGTCTATTGTGCCTCCCGACGAATGCCGGAGTCTTGGTGATTGCTTTAGAAATCACTTATGAAAGAATCGATCTAGAGAAATTGTATAGGATAAAGCAGATTTAACAGCGCATTCCTTCGAAATGAAAATTGCAATGCAGAGGACGGTGTTAGAAGATATTAAGTTTTGACACACCAGAAAAATTTCTTTTTCTGCAACCATGTAGGAATGTGCTCATTACTCAATTAAAATCAGCTGTGTAATGCCCAACTTCCCTCACTAGTGGGGAAAAATTCCCATTAGTGTCACTTTCCTCACTAGTGTGTGGAAAAACTTTATTGTGCTTCCTTGATATAAGAAGTTTTGTTATTAAATATTTTCTGTAAAACTTTAATAAGCTTATTTAACGTAACTAAATAATTAAAAAACGAATATTAAACAATAAAATAAAAATTGAAAGGAATATAGAAATAAAATAATATTTTAATAAATAATTAGATATTTTTATTTATAACAGTTAAAAAGGTCATAGTGTTACCTTATAGAAATTTAAAATGGATTCTAGTGATTCCTGTTTAGTTTTTTTTTTAGTTAATAACCCTAATGGTTGCAGAAAAAATATAATATTTAACTCGAGTGTAAAGTATTTTCCTCACACTCGGCAATTTGCACTTGCACTCGCCTCGCTTCGCTCGCTCGTGCGTGCAAACCCTGCCTCGTGTGAGGAAAAGTACTACTTTCCGCACTTGTTAAATAAATAACTATAAATACCTCTCTCTCCCTATGGATAGACAATAAGATTTTGGATTTATTATGTGTTTGCTATTAACAATAGTTGATTAAATGCCTTAGAAAGGAATAATTGTTGGACTGAGCCAAGCAAGATAGTGGATCTTCGGCGCTTGAGGATGGTAAAAGACAGTGGCCGAAGAAAAGTTGGTCTAGGAAAGAGTTTCAATGTTGGTGAAAAGTTGGTGGTGATTAACCTAAATTGAACCCAGTAAGATTAGATTCTTCGGTATTCCTCACTTTTTGTAAATGGTTCCAATAATTTTGCTCTTAACTGTTATGCTAACTACTTGAGACAATGAACTCCCTGTGGTTTTGGATTCTTGCTCCAGTAGGCGATATTGCCCACAAACAGAGTTCGCCCTCGCTCTGATAATTTTCTGAAAACACAGACATGTTACAGACAAATGGTAATCTCCTCAAGGCTAAGAGATCGAATTAATAACATATATATAAGAATTGTTCTCTCATTTTATTATGGAAAAATGACCTTCTGTCTGCTGAATAGTTAGTAAACACGCCCAATGAATATTAGAGTTGGTAAATTGTCATCCCATTAAATTTATAACAACTTGCGTGGATGTTTGCAATTATTTATTGTCTGCATGGGGGTCCAAGGAGGGTTGTCAGCCATCAATGTTACCTTATCATTCACCTGTCACTCCTCGACGCTTTCAATCACCACGTCCGGCTTTTCCCCTCTAACACACGCACAGAAATAATAACACCATCTTAACGGAAGTTACTAAAGATACTAATAACTTCACAAATATAAATATAGATAGGTTAGTTTTTGTTTACTAAATATTTATATTATTTAATATATTTGACTTCAACAACTACAACCTCCTTCAAATTAATTATTGCTTTTTTAATTTATTTGCCATTAAAAATCTTAATTAAAACAGAAAATATAGCCTGGATCAACTGGAGAGGAGAAACAGCCCGCTGGCATCACTCTAGCTGGAGTCAATCGACGATTTAGACACTCTGAGGCGAGCTTTAAACTAAAGATACGTGCAGAAAATAAGAGTTTCGGATGACTTTCGATATTTGGATTGCGATGCTTCAGTTATAAATGAAACTTTAAGATGGTGAACTTAGTTATTTCTACAATGGAAGCAAAGCTTAAGTAAAGTACTCCTGCGCCTAAAAGCCTCGGTAGGCAAAGCCAAGTGTGCTAGCGAACCCTCAGGTCAAAGAATACCCTCATTAAGGCAAACGTTGTATAAACTCCTATTTCAGTTTACAGTATAGACAACATTATGCTTGGTTTGACATCTTTACTACGGCTCAGGCTGTACTAACACTGCATTGCCAATACTCGAACTTAGTCAGTTATAGCCAATGTGGAGTCATATTGTTATCTCCATATGTACTCCATAATTTATTTTTATCCTTTTTTTATATTGATTTCAATTTTAATAATAAAATTTGCATTAAAGGATGAGAAAGAATAGGAATTAAGAGAGAAAAAACAAATTTTGTCCACAAATCGGCTTTAACATTTCACGCAGAATGAATTAACTTCAATTTAGGATCGCAGTAATTTCAGTATTTTCTAGAACCCTGATTGGCTGCCTTCTGATCAGGGACATTTTCATTTTTTTAATTACATTCACTATTTATTCAATCACTGCGCGCTGTTGACACGGATCGGAAATTACCCAATTCGCTGCAAGTTTTGGCTGCAGTTCGGACAGAAAATCAATTCTAGAAAGAGGCTTTTTTTTTGTGCCTTGATACTTTGTATGAAAATTATGTAAATTTATCACATAAGCATTTAGGCAATCATCTGGAGTGAAGTTAATAACAGAAAATCTACTTATATTAATCAGAAGTCGAAATGACTCTTATGATTCAAGTAAACTAATCTGTATAAAGAAACTAAGAATTCCATGGTCTTTAGCTCCTGACTATCGAATGGTGAGAGATTGGGGATAGCATATCTAAGAGCATTTCGGGATAGCTATGAGATGAAACAGAGACCATTCCTATTTATTTGGAGTCAAATTGACTCCGGATTGGCAATGCAGTGATAAGCAAATATTTCGTGCACTGGTCAATTAACTTACCCCTGTTACTGCAAAGTCTGATGTGGTTCTATTTTTAAAACTTTTAGATTATAATCAGAACATTAAAAATTGAAATTGGGGGAAAAATAGTACTGATTTTTTAAAAAATGAATTGATTCCATTTCCTGGCAAATGAACTTTTTTAAAAAGTTGATAAAGTGTTTATTGGGAAGGAACAGTACAGCTGTAGTTATCATTTATCGATCTTTCGTTGATTTGGAACAGCAAATTAGATGGGACAAAATGGGATCCAAATCCCTTGCACTTTTGATTAGCTTTGTCGGCCATTTGTGTTTTTTGGGTAGTTTGCTTTGCGAAGGGGTTTTCCCATACAATAAATGAATAATTACAATATCTCTTTAATTCGTAAATAAATCATTCAAAGAAGAATTAGGATTCCGTGATTCAATCTTTTACTACAGCTTGTCTAGTTTTTTATGTTTACTGCAAGCCCTGTCAACAGATTATTATAATAACCTCTGTATTCCCAGATTACCTGGATTATAAATTACCGGTGAATTTGTCTTTATTAAATTGTTTAATTTTTAAGCTCCCGTGTTTAGTGATAATAATAACTCTGCTTTCTGGCTTCTTTTCTGGTGAAAGAAAGCCAGTTTTCTCTCTTATCTCCAGTATGAAAGCTTAAAAAGTTAAAATTTTAATGTAAACTGTTGTCTGTAAATGCAGTTTATACCAATCATCTTTATTAAAGGGTTTAACTTGACTTAAAATAACATGAGTAACTTTGTTCTTTAACTTTGAGAATGTTAATATGGTGGAAGGACTATAGTTTATTGCAATAACACTTTAGAAGAAATATAAAAACCAAAGGTTCCTAGAGAATATTGCCGGCAATGCAGAGAATAGATTAGATTCGAATATGGGCGTGTGTGAGAACGAACTGCTGAGAATTCATGGAGTGACAAAGAAAAAGTCAATAAACTGATATTAAAACAGTGAATCCTAAGTTAAATTCTTATTTAATTGCTTTGTTCAATCCAGTTTACTGATTATAAATTACCTGGTGAAAAAATAATACAAACAATCTTAATTAAATAATAAATAAAATATAACATAAAAGATCCTATATTAAATAATAATTAACCAAATAACCCAAAATAATTTGGGCTTTAGACTCAAGGTTTTTTAGCGGTTTGTAAAGTGAAATTCTTATTCAATAAACACAGTAGTTTAAGAGAACCCATTTAATTTAAATTTATTTCCTCTGAACTCTCTCTTTTATTGCCTAATAGATGCATGTTTGTTTTTTCCATTTATTTAGGGGTTTGAAACTGAAGAGATCTCAAATTAAATAAAAAGGAAACTTTCCAAATTCCCGTTAAATTTCATTAAATATCTTTCTCTAGTTCAGAAGTGATGCTACTTCAATTTCAAACAGCCAACATTCACCTCAAAGAGATTTTTACAGTAAATGTTGAAACTTTGTTCACTCCAATGTTCTGTGCTGCTGGGCATGTATTCGTATCCCCCCTTCTTAAGGAAGTATCACACTGGCTTTGATGAAATCAATGTGTAACATAAATTGATGCAAAATCTGCCATAATTATCTAATAGCCTTGTTCTATTTCCAGCATCTTGTTAGCTTTAGACATCACTTCATTATAATACTAATTATTAAATTCTAAATCTAGATAATGGGACAGTAATATCTAATTCTACCTTACTTTAGTAACGTTGAATGCTTTCAGTTGGAAACTGCAACTCAAAGTGCATAAAATAAGAAGGTATACAGAGGATCCTGTCTTAGTTTTGTTTAAGTTTTTGAAAGTTAGTCGAGTTAGTTTGAATTTAAAATGAAACTGAAGAAAACTATTAAATAAATAATATTTTAAACGAACTAAACCTCATTTACTTAACGAAGGTAATCACTTAAATTATGGTATCCAAAGGACGTAACGCTTTGAGAATATTGATAAATGGGCACTTAGTAAATTGTGGTATACTAACCGAGGCACGCTCTGCCAGTAATATAATTACTTGCGTTCATAATAGTAACATGTTTAGTAAATTAACTATTCACAAACTATTATCTGCAAATACAGTTTACACCAATCATCTTTATTAAAGGGTTTAACTTAACATAAAATAACATGGGTAACAAACACTTGAAATTCTCTAATTAACATCTGTTCTACAAATTTGAGACTGTTACAGGATAAAATTTGCAGCAAACATGGGGGAAGCACTATAGTTTATTGCAATAAAACTTTAAAAGAAATACAAAAAAAACAAAGGTTTCTAGAAAATCTTAGCAATAGTTTCATTATTTTTAGGAGCAGCCTCTTTTTTTTGGATTAGTAACTGAAATCAGTACAAACTGGATGAAAGTAACTGATTCAAGTAACTGAAATCAATACAAACTGGAGAAAGTAACTGATTCAAGTAACTGAAAACAATACAAACTGGATGAAAGTAACTGAAATCAATACAAACTGGAGAAAGTAACTGATTCAATAACTGAAATCAGTACAAACTGGATGAAAGTAACTGAACTCAAGTAACTGAAATAAATATGAATTGAATCAAAGTAACTGAACTCAGGTAACTGAAATCAATACAGAATGAAGAAAGTAACTGAAATAAATATGAACTGAATCAAAGTAACTGAACTCAAGTAACTGAAATCAATACAGAATGAAGAAAGTAACTGAAATCAATACAGAATGAAGAAAGTAACTGAAATCAATACAGAATGAAGAAAGTAACTGAAATCAATACAGAATGAAGAAAGTAACTGAAATCAATACAGAATGAAGAAAGTAACTGAAATCAATACAGAATGAAGAAAGTAACTGAAATCAATACAGAATGAAGAAAGTAACTGAAATCAATACAGAATGAAGAAAGTAACTGAAATCAATACAGAATGAAGAAAGTAACTGAAATAAATATGAACTGAATCAAAGGAAGTCCGTAAAAAGGTAATCACCGAAAATAAAGCAACAAGAAAAAACGACAATTCATTTACATAACCGATAAAGAGTATTCTGAATAATTAACAAAACAAAGAAAAAAAATAATCGCAATTCTGGCTAAGAAAGAAAGTAAGATAATGAGACAAAAATATTTAAGTACCTTAAAAAATAAAGTTATTAACACAGAATATATTTTTATTATCAACTATAAACTGACAACACATGGCATGTACACATTTGGAAACACTATTTACATTATGATGGCTTTGCACGCAAAATTTACAGATAAAATAATTAATTAAAACGTTTTTAAGGCTCTTTTATTATGGTAGTGCCCTAGATGCTAATTACTTGGTATTGACGAACTCTAGGATAGTGTGAACGGCATTGGTAATTTCTTTGCAACAATCCAAGATATTTTAACGAGATCCGTAAAGTACGATGATAGAAAGAAGATTCTGTAGATTTTCCTGGATAGAAAATTGAACTTCTATAATGTTTTCTGTTTCGTTTTCTAGGAAAATAAGGCAATACAGAGTGTAATAAAAGCGTTTTTATTTCATCTATTACTAACTTTTCTATTTATTTTCAAATTATTTGTCTTATTCATCATCTCATCGCATTCATTCCCGCTCAATACAAATGCTGCTAGACGACAATATGATGCTACATTAATAAATGAAATTCGTTTAAAGTATGTCAATGTTTTTAAAGATTGAATCCGTTACGAGTGCGGAAATTACATATTTCTATACGTCAGCAGCATACTGGTTGCATGGTAAAGTTGGATTACTATATTTATATCTACATTACACAAATTACATGTTTGTCAAATATTGCACGTTAAATTGCATGTTATATTCTGTACAAATCTATCTAGTTCGATTCGGCTAAATTGTTCCTACAAAAAAAAATAATGAAGTTTTATGTTTAATTATTTATTTATTAAACAAAATTGCAAAGAAACTTAATTTAACTAATTCTTTACTGTTCTATAAATATTAATTGTTACTAATTCAGCAATTTTGTGAGTCAATATTAAATTCTGAATTATTTCCTGATTTATTAGGTCTATTTGTGATAGTTTTTTTTAAAAAGTAAATTTGAAGTTTGATTGAGACATTTTTATTGCATTTATTTGCCAGATTTACTATGGTAACCGTCTCAAAATATTTCACACATTCGAAAAGATTCACATTCATCACTATTCACCCAAATAACTGTTATACAACCCACAATTTTTAACAAGTTATTGATTGCGAGAGTAAGTAGGTGAATCTAAAAGCAATAGAAGTTGATGTAATTCAATCCTCTCGTTAACATCATGCCTTTTCATTTCATATATTCATTTCATACATTTATGTATCTCTTTTAAAATCGGATGTTGCGTTTAGTGGCATAACACGTAGAAATAGGATTCATCTAAAAAATTTATTCATAACGGTTTGAAAATTCGATGCTTTAGCAAATCGATAATGTGCTCTTTCTGAAGAAGTTAATTTACTATAGGTGATCGATGAATTTTGATCAGCTTGTAATATCATCTCTTTGTTGAACGTTACCTAGAGATTATTATGTTGCCAGATAAGAATGACCGGACCTGAAGAAATAGTCTTCTTACTGTGAAGAAATAGATATAATATAATCTGAAGAAAAAAATGATGGCATTCATTACTAATAGATTAGTATTATTTACTTTACAGGGTACAGGACTGCCAACTTAGTGCGTTGCTTACGTGAAAATGATTAGGGTTTAGCGAACTAATTGGCAACCTATAGTCTACGGTTTTGTGTCTTCCACTTCCTAATCTTATACTGATGACAACTCAGAGACAAATAAACTCTGGAGATATACTACATTTTCGGGTCGTCTTAGTAAAATTTGATTTATTGCCTTTTCCATATTTAAATAGTTGAGACATTCGCATAATAGAGAACAGTATTATATTATATACATAGAAGATATAAGAAAATAAAAAAAAACTTTTCTAATAAATGATGATTGTAAGTACATGGTTGAATGCCTGACTAATATGGGAAGAATATCGAAGTGAGTTCTGGAGACTAGACAAGTTTCTTGCAAGTTCTAAAGGAAGTAGGCGAAACCTGTCGCCTGTTCCTAATAGGAACTTCTTCGTTGGACAAGCAACTGTCATTGATAGATGTGAACAGCATTGGCGATGACAATGAATAAGATTAATGGATAAACTAAATGAGATCCCATAGAGTCAATGAGAAGACCAGCAGCAAACTCAGTTTAAAATACTAGTGTTTTCAACGTATTTAACTTGGTTTTGCCTCTCTAGCAGTTCTTTTTGCGAAGATTGTTTGCTAAAGCAATACTGCTGTGAATCCTCCACTGGAGTTATTTAAGGGACAAACTTTCTACAAACAAAGTAGTGGATTGACGGACGCGGATGTGGCAAAGCCTTGCACCAGACCATCTAAGATGTAGATAAATACAAATTAGTTTCAGAAAATGAAAAAAAGCCTATTATACTAGCTGTCCCATTAAAATATCTACCTCTCTACACTAGTGGCTGGAAATAATTCTAAAGTTTTGCACAAAAAGATGTTTATCACATAAATGTGGTTGGTGGAGATTGCACTCAGAAGTTGCTGGCTAAGATTTGTTTATTAATGTTGCGACATTAATGTGGTGCATTACATTTTAAAGTACATTTTTGCCTGAACATTATTAAAACAGTCCGGTAGGATTAATATGGTACAGTGTATAACTTTTACTTAATTAGTTTTATAACACGTTTTTCAAAGATATTATTTAAAACTGAAATATTATTCATATTTTAAAGCATATATTTTTAAATACGTTTAATAGGAAGTTAAATTAGTATTAGTGAAGGATTGTAATCCCTAAAAAGCAATGGAATAGAAAGAAAAAGCTAATATGACATCAGATCCTATCTAAAATCTGAGAAAAGTGCAAATTTTGAAATAGTGGAACATAATGCAGTAGGAGCTCTTTAAATATTCATAGTGATAAGGAGTTAAATATTCATATCAGATTGGAAGAAACAGTCAGCCAATTAGTAGTTGTAGAGCAGGCCATTATTTTACCTAGAACGATTCCTGTATGGCATTGGCTAAGTTGAAAATGGGCAAAATGGAGAAGTTCAGCTTTTTGATGTTTGATTGGCTGGTACTTACCTCCAATCACCTTATAACCTTCCCTCGTTGAGACCACTACGAGCTCCTTTACCATCGTATTCTACTGATACTAAAAGTGAATTTTACCTCAATTTTAGTTGGGAATTTTGACAAATGACGTAATTTCGTAGGTTTTTCTGGGTTTTGACGTTTTACTATAATGCCTAAACCTTTCCATTAGACCAAAGTAAATTTAAATCTGACTTTTTATTTTTGTTTTTTGGCATTGGCTTCCGCCATACAGCCAGCATCGCCTAGGTGCTTATCACTAGAATATCACTCACTCTCCATTCTTACCTACAAATACATTCGCTTCACACATTCATCATTCTACTATATACCGCTATTTACATAAACTACTGCTAATGGATGGAGCAGCACTCTGTGCGACTTTTTATTTATTTTATGAGATATATTTAATACAAACAATAAATTCTACGTTGAATTCTAGAATTCAAATATTTAACGTCAAAAAAATGTGCATGCCCTGTAAGACTAATGAAATTAATATGTTTATAATTTGTATAAACTACTTAAACTAAATGTCGATTTTAATCTTTTGATTTGTTACAAAAAAACTTTAAAATAAAAATTAATAAGGTACAGTGTTTAACGTTTACTTAATTATTGTGATAATTAGAATTATGTTGTTTACCTAAAGAAAACCCCGTTTTTCTAAGTGAATATTAAAAACTAATTCTTTAATTGAAGTGGATAGTATTAAGTTTAATATGACAAAAAGTTAGTACGACTGAATGCCTAAAATACAGTAGAGAAGGCGAGAGTGTAACGTTCTTGCCAAATTTTCATGTTTATACATGTTGTAAATAAAAAGTACATAAAGAAAGTGGAGGAGTGTTGAAAACGCAAGTACAATTTCCTTCGTCACTCTCTTATTTCGACGTCACCCATTCATTTTAGATTAAGTATGGACTAGCTCCATTACTGTAGGATTTAGGAAAAAAAAGAGAATATTATTCATCTTGTTCCTGAGACAAGCTGGTCCAGATGGAGCTGCTCTGTTTGGGGTGAATATGGAAAAAATTAACATGGCAGCACATTAGGACCTGCAACCTCTCACCAATACAAGTATATAAAACCCAAACACAGGTTATGTAATTTTTCAAGCCAAACCAACACTCTGCCAGGATACGGCCAAGTACAGGTCGCACATCTAACAAAGCAACTCTTAATTAAAACACACAAACACTCTTGGTAGCCATTCTCTGCCTTCAGGAGCGCTCTCTTTGTTTGTTCCTGTTAATTATAAAGTATAGCTGTGTGCCGCCAGGAATAGCGGTTTTTTTCTATTTATCACACAGGACGATACACTTCTTTTCCTTCCATTATGCTCAGGATTTTTGTGCACATACCACTCTCCCGTAATCGCAACCTACTTTTATCCTTGTGTAAGCCCTAGAAATACTTTTGAAAGCTTGCAGGGTTTTTCCTCTCTCTCCTACGGGAAGAAAATGTCTTTGCTTTCTACCACTTCCTCACATTTACTTCAGTATACTGATTGGGATACTGCCAGCGTGCGAGAAGGAACGTAATGTAGTACTTTTGAATTACTGCATTTATTTCCAAGTCTATGCCGCCTCACGAAAAACAGTTTCCTTGACAAGGCTGCAGATTCGTTGACTCTTTATGGAAGAATAATAATTCATGCTCACCACCTTCGCCTATGTATTTTCTATGTGATACCATAAGACAGGGGTCCCCAAACGTTTTACACAGGGGGCCAGTTCACTGTCCCTCAGACCGTTGGAGGGCCGGACTATAAAACAAACTATTTTAAAGTAAAAGAAAAACAAAACGGGAACAAATACAATATTTCAAATAAAGAACAAGTAAATTTTAATCAACAAACTGCCCAGTATTTCAATGGGAACTATGGGCCTGCTTTTGGCTAATGAGATGGTCAATGTCCGGTTTAGTTATAGTGCTTTGCCTTTCTTCCTACTTCTGCTGTTATTTTACACTGTTTTCGCGTCCGTCCCGCGTCATCGGAATTAGTACTATACATGAGCGACGCAGCGCTTTGCGGCACCGCCACATATAGTGCTCCTCTCACTGACCTCCAATGAAAGTAATGCCCCTTCCGGAAGTGCGGCGGGGGCCGGATAAATGTCCTCAGGGGGCCGCATATGGCCCGCGGGCCGTAGTTTG
Source organism: Rhodnius prolixus (assembly GCF_049639745.1). Lineage (NCBI taxonomy): Eukaryota > Metazoa > Arthropoda > Insecta > Hemiptera > Reduviidae > Rhodnius > Rhodnius prolixus. The sequence goes on from NW_027411592.1 coordinate 25,328,548, forward strand.
GGGACCCCTGCCATAAGGAGACCAAGATTTGTCACTATCCTGGCTGCTAACTCAAACTTTGCCAAACCCACGACATAACTGCATTTCAAGTATCTCGTAGCAGTTACAAAATTACGAATAGATTATTTGAATTTTACGAATTCATTCTACGCTTTTTTTGTTCATTGATCTCGGGAGACTATTGGTGATGTGAGGGATTAGTTTCAGGATGGTATTAAGGATTAGGATGCAAAGGTTGAAGAACTTAAGACTTCCTCCTCTTCATTTCGCTCAAGATCGCTGCCTTTTTTCCTGTCTTGGGAACAGTTTCATTAGCTGTTGTTATTTCCTAAGGTGTTGTTGTATGGGCTGAGATTGTTAAGACCTATTGTCAGCCAAATTGTTTCTTTAACATTAAGGACAAGGGTAATCTTACAACCCCTTCTTCAACCTGTAAACCAAAAGCTCTTGCCGTAGCAGAAGCATCTTACTGCTCAGTAAATCACAAAATGGCAGCCAGAGCTTCTAAAAGTATTTAGGATGGAATTTAGGATTTAGGCTGAGTACAGAGCCTTGAAGAACGCCGGCCTTGATTAATTATCGGGTACTCAGTGTCGCATTGTTCCAGCCAGTCGCAACCAGTGAAGTTAGAGTTGATTCTAAGAAAAGATATTTAATCATTCTAGTTTGTATAGCAGTACATCATCCCATCATGAATTGAATGCTGGAAAATTACATCCAATGATTCAAGTAAAGATTGATTTTGTTTGATTCAATTCCCGTTTCGTTTCAGCTTAAATTAGTTTATTGGATTTTCCTGCTAACACTGAGCCGATACATCCAGCATCATTGCAACTTTTCAGCAGTTAGCCTTTCAAAAGACAATTCTCAAAATAATTCTGAACGATATTACTGCAATCAAGTTAAAAAAGCCAATTGTGTTACATACAAGACGATGCATCCGCATTGGGTAACATTAAGAACTATTTTCAGATGAATAAATACTTATCTTTGCACGAATATTTTATTTGTTCCAGAGTTTAGAATCAATACTGAGTTATGCCCAGATAGAGTCGGCTCATTGCATTTTAACTTAAGAAAACTTTTTTAATTGCCTAATTAAGATAGAACCCAAGGTGAAGTCTACTAGTTTGTAGAAGATTTATTGTAAACAATATGATGTGTAGTTTGCGGCCGAATAGAAGACAGGTGAATGAGTTACAACAGTATGATTGACGGTGCAGAGATCTGTGGCCATACTAGATAGCTAGGTATTCATCCTGTAGTGATGTGCAGTACCACTGAGGACGGACAGCTGTGATCTACAGAAATTATGAATCGCTACTGTCCTATCTTATTCCCCGATCCGTACGGTAAGTGTGTACAGATTTCCCAGGGGAGCTCTGTCTTGGCCCCTCTTCGCGCACAGCTTGCTCTACCACTACATTGTTATGTTGAATGTATGTTACGGTATTCTGTTGTTATTTCCTTCCGTGTACTGTTACTGTGTGTACGTCATTGTGCCATAGTAGTGGCAATGCTACAGGTTTTTGTGATTGTGTCCCCGCTGGCTGCAAAATCGTAAATATACTTCCTTCCCCCCTCTATATTCTGTCTTAACTTTGCCTCTCTGTCTATTTCCACTACAACTTACTGCTGCTATCTGTGTTTCTTTATATGAATTTTTAACACCTTTGTTCTTCTCCTCAGGAGACCCCTATCCTTCATATTTTATATGGCTACTAACATGAACCTAGCTTTTATTTTAACCTAATTTAAATCAAACATCTAAGTAGGGATTGCGAGCTAGAAAATATTTTAGCTCAGAAGGGTAATGTAATTTCACTTTGTTTCTTCTTCTTAGAACTCTGGTATTATTATCATTCATCCGCAGTGCACTGAAAAAAGCTCCGGGCGCCAATAATCTTAGATGTTGACGCGCCTTAAATCATTAAAAAAAAATATATATATACAGGGTGTTCATTTTAAGACGGCTCAAATGCACTTCATGCTTAAACGGTTGTTCTGAGCGAAAAATGGTAGAGGAAAAATTTGTTGTCCGTCACCTCTAGTTTCAGAATATGTGACTTGATTTTAGATTCCTGCCCGCATACGCGGCTGACGCGCGACCTAAAGTGAGGGTTCGCAGTTGACCCCCATTTTCATATACACAGTTTAAAAGAGTATAAAAAGTAATGAAAGAAACCGGAAACCGCAATTCGATATCTTCAAAATTAAAGGTGCTAGGCCATTTCAAAATCTGGTATTTATTAATCATATTTCAATTTTTTAACTTGTTATCAAAGAGAAAGAAGAGCATGCGATAGGTCATTTTTATGTATTTTTTCATCCCCTTTCTACTAAAAATATTGCCAAGGCAGTAAAGCTAGTATTTTTCTTAATTCAAAATTTATGGTAATTTAAAATATGAAAAACAAATTTCAGTTTACTGTCAAAATTACGTTATTTTTTTTTAAAGAATCTGTTCAAACTGGGCACGAGTAACGTATAAGCAAGCCCAAACTCTGGACTCTCACGCTTTGCTTGTAGCAGCACTTATGGTGGCGAAGTCAAGATCTAGGACGCTAGAGTTATTCGACATTCAGGTTGTTTTTTCTACAAACGTTTGGTGTGGAGTTTTAGGAAATCAACTAATTTAAGAGACATTTTGCCAGTTCTGCTTGAAGATATTCCTCTACAACGTCGGCTAGATATGTATTTTCATCAAGATGGTTGCCCGGCACATAATGCGTGAGTACCTGGACAGAAATTTCCATGAAAAGTGCTTAGGAACTCATTTTCCGATCCAATGACCACCTCGATCTCCGGACTTAACCCCAATGGACTATTTTTTGTGGGGATATCGAAAAAATAAAGTGTACAGTAACCTTAATCCCGTAGCTTCAGTCGAAGATCTGGAACGTCGAATAACTCTAGCCTGCCTAGATCTTGACTTCGCCTCCATAAGTGCTGCTACAAGCAAAGCGTGGGAGTCCAGAGTTTTGGCTTGCCTATTCGTTGATTGTGTCCAGTTTGAACAGATTCTTTAAAAAAAAATAACGTAATTTTGACAATAAACTGAAATTTGTTTTTCATATTTTAAATTACCATAACTTTTGAAAAACCTAACCGATTTCAAAAATAATTTTTTTGTTTTTTTAGGGGCTAAAATTCTATAAAAATATGCAACAAAAAATATAATGTTCCATTTGAAAAACAAAAGTTGGATGCTGTATCTCGAGATACAGGGGTTTCAAAAAATGGTTCAATCTCTGAAAATAAACTAGACTAAAAATGATTAAATACGTGTTTTTTATTTTTTCGAAATTTCCCGCTGTTAAAAAAAAAAGTGGGTGAAGCATATAACTCTGGTCACCCTGTATATATAATTCATCCAAACAAACGTCTTTTTCTTTAATGCAGGTTGGCTGTTTGCGGCAATGGATAGCCTGACCTGGCTGAGGAAGGCTTAATCATCCCCATCCTCTTATAAAATATTGACCACGAGTTTCTAGTCCAAGAGAGTATCTATGGCTAAAATGTCCCTTAATGATCCAGTCGGGTCAGGAATTTTTTACTTAGATCAAGATTCCTCTGCTACGTAAGTTTCAACATTTATGCAGTCTTTAGTTCCATCGCCTGTTACGCCGCTCAGGTTTGGGGGTTTTAGCAGTATGAGGTATTGGAGAAATTATTGCGCTTTTTTATTAAGAAATTATATTCCCTGCTTTCAATGACTCCAAACTTCATGCTGTATCTTGGAACTGATAATGATCTTCTATTTACTTTTACTTTGAGACTCCACTTCAGATACGTATTGCAAGTTCTTAAATTACCGGCTTACAGTCTTCTTACGGTAGTTGCACTAGTGACTGTGAAATATTATATAAAACATTTTGGTTTGACAGCTATCTAGCAGAAATAGTTGTAATTTTAGTCCTCATAATAACCTAACACTTTGGGAGAAACAGTTAGCGGTTTTATTAGATAGAGTAAGGGTAGTTCATCGGTAAGTTTGTGAGACAAGTGCTAAAAGTCAAATTGATAACTTTTTTTTTATAGAGAGCTTATTGTTCATGCTTGTCTATACTCGCTTTCAAGTTAGTCCAGAGCACTAATTTAAAAAGAATTAAGTTGGCTCATTAAGATTATTCATTTTTTCGGTCATATGTTTTATCTTGGATACAGTGCGATACCTTGGTATTCGCTCATTATCTTTGCCTAATTTAAAGAAATTTGTACACTCTATGTACTTACTACTTGGCTGGTTGTATGTAATATAGAATAGGGTGTTTCAAAAAATGTTAACTTTTAAATTTTAAAGAGCGCCTGACAGAAAATCAAAGTTCATTTAAAAACAAAAAGTTTCGTCCATATTAGAGCAAAATCGATTAATATTTAGAGGTCGCTACCATCGATCGAAAAATTTTTGTTTTGCTTTTCTTTTTTTTTGTATCTTTTAAAATTATTAGGAAAACATTTAATTGTACAAAGTTTATTTAAATATAATTTGCTATAAAGACAATGCAGTTGGAATCATTTTAATGGCCATTTTACTTTCAAAGTTATGAATAATTAAAGAAGCTGTATTTTAAAAAAAAATATACATTTTTGAAAGATTTCGATTAATTAACGTTAATTCATTTTTTAAATGTTTTTGAACTAAAGAAAACTAGCATATCATGGCGGATACAATCAGTTATATTATCTGGGTCCAGTTTTTCAATAGGTCTTTTACATTTTTCTTTAAATAGATATGTTCCAGGTATTTTAAAAACTACAGCATGGAAACAAGAATTAATTAAATTTTTGGGGAAAATAAAAATAATACCGTTCAAATGGTCAAGAACGTTAATTGGTTCTTAAGTTAGTCAAACCACGAGACAGTTCCGAACTTTCATTACAGAAGATGGTTTCAATCAATTTACTTCTTTATAAAACTTTTAGCTTATTGTTTATTCTTTGCCGAATTGAATTCCTTTGAACATTATCACAAGAACTGATAGAGGGTGTAAAAACAATGTACTTCTCGTTTCTTCACTTGGAAATAGACTGAGCTGGGAGAATTGAAGTGTGCGGCGTCCCATTGGCTAATGGAGCGCAGTAAAAGATTGTTTCCGTCTTTAAAGTCGAAAATGTTATTGCCTCCTATAACTTGCCTTTTTTCTTACACCCTTACAGTTTTAATGCGAATGTGATGGCTCCGTAAAAACACTAAATAATATGTGTGTGTTAGGTGGAAGATCACTTGCACTGTTAAAAAAGTTAACGACCGCCATTACAGATGTACCTAATGTCTAGGCGAGATGTTGTAAAGCTTTCTTCCAGAAAAAAAGGGGCAGAAAGCTAATAAAAAGGTGCCTTCTTAATAAGAGTGAATACTTTATATTAGCAAGCTATAATCAGAGCTGGTGACGTCAGTTTTTATAGCTTCTTAAATGTGTCCACTCCAAATTCTATCTTTAAATTTATTTAGTTCAAAAAAAGGTTTAAGAGTGAGTAGAATTTCTTGAACAGACAAATGATAAGTACATCTTCTGCTTGTTAATTCATCAACAAAACTATAGTTCCTTAAGCTTTATGAATCTTTTCTGTTTGCCGCGTGGCAGGCCTGCATCACACTAAATTTGAGCGATCCAATAAAACAAATACCTGATTAAAATTTGAGGTTGTTTAGATTTGCACCGATTAATAGTGATCTGAGCAAATGCACGGACAACTCACGGAAAAAAACGTTCTCTCATCGTCAGAGTCACTTGAATATGAACATAGAAACACTCCTTTGGATTTTCTAAACCGGCCATTTTAGCAGGAAATGAAATCGTGGCCATCCAGCATCCTTGTTATTTAAAATAGTTACATTCAGCGTCACATTATTAAGATATTGTTTTCATATTAATTATAATCAAGAATGATGATCTATATTCTACATATTTATTATTTGTTAAATTGCGAAGTGATGGATGTTAGCCTTCAAGATGAAATTATAAACACCCAAATTTCTTGTTTTTAGTTTTGTAGCCCTGAAGATAAACTAAATATATTTCGAAACGCTAGCTCTACAGTGCATGTTTATTGATGAAGTTTCACAAAATAAACAAAAAATAGAAGTAGAAAAGCAACTCGGTAGACGGATAAGTCCATTACCTTGAAGAGATTTAGCTTATTATGAGATTTATTGTTAGTCCTATTTTTGTAGTATTTTTTGCAATTAAACTCTATTATTATACTTACTTACAATAAGGCGCTACGGTCCTTGGCCTCCTTCAGTACAGCATTCCACTCGCCCTTGTCCAAAGCACGGAGTCTTCATCGTCTGACTCCTAGCCTTCTGATGTCGGTTTCGACATCATCCACCCATCTCAAGCGAGGACGTGCTCTCTTTCTTCTGCCCCCTGGATTACCATATAGCAATTTCTTTGGCATTCTTGTTTTGGGCATCCCTTTCTACGTGCCCTAACCATCTTAATCTGGCGGCTTTAATGAAACAGACCAGTTCTGGTTCGCCATATAAGTCATGAAGCTCATTGTTAGTCCTGATCTTCCAAATATTATTTACTTTTAATTATTATTTACTACTGATCGGATAATGGTTTTGTAAACTAGCAATTCAGTTCTTCGCGACATCATTTTGAACAAGATGCTTTTCTGTAGGGAGAAATAACATCTATTTCCTGCAGCAATGCTAGCCTTTATATCTTCTTCAATTTCATTTTTTCACTCAAAATAGTACCTAAATATTTGAACTGAATTGCTGCTCTAAAGGAATAATCTCCCAGTTGGATATTCTCCCTATTATATGGGGATCTAGACGACTTCATGTAAAAAGTTTTTTGCAGAATTAATTAATTGTTATTATTTATTATATTTCGAAGCGTGGGCTAAAATTTTCTACTTATGAACTGACCAAAACTCAAGATTCCTCAGAAACAAAATCTTATTAACGACTGGTTAGATACTGTCGCCATCTCATTAAATTAAGGTTTACTAGCGGACCTCTATATTTTGAAGGCCTTTGTACGTAGTTCTAGTTCCTCAGTTTAGGGAGGAAAACACAAAAACTCCCTATTTAAACCATTGTTCGGTCAGTTGATCTCAAAGCAGAAAATAACTATTGTGGCCATTCGCAAGATATTTCATCTTTTCTCCATGCATTTCATGATCAATATTTAAAAAAAAAAAATATTAGTATAAAAAGTCGGCCTTTCCGCGACGTATCAATAGAATGATACTGCTGACGGAAGCATGGCGTCTAGTTGATAAGCCTAACTGAAGTTAAGAGGAATTTCAAAGGAAAACCTTTATTATTGAATGCCTGGGAAAATTACAGAGACTCGGAAAAGCGGTAGTTCCGGTGGACTAACACTTTCCCAACTTGTAATTTTGGCAACACATTTATCTCTTACAAATGTATTACAGGTTTAACAATCGTTGCTCTAAAGAAAAGCTTAAATTCACCCCTTCTAAAAGCCTGCTTAATGTTTTATGGCAAAATTGTACAAATGTAAGCAGTAGAGCTACAGTTTGCGGTTTAATGTTTAGTTAATGCTAGTTTAGCATTTCATCTGTTCCCTAGTTACAATTATAAAATTCGGCCAACTTCTTTAAATGCTAGTTACTAAGTCAATTATTCGATTAAAATTAACCAATAAGCAGGCTGTTTTATTAAAAAAGATGTCTTTACAAAAAGTCTTGAAAGAATAGTTACTTTGTCCAACAATTTGTCGTCCCACTTATATCATTTATCTAGTTACAATCAACGCATTTTATTGCGTTATAAGCAACAATGATAACAATAAATAACAGTCACACATATCAGAGTGGAGAAGTTATTCAGCGGTAACACACCAAAAAACATTCCACATTCTACTGACTCTCTCCATCAGAGAGGAGATCGCGAGGTCACTGTCGTTTAAGACGTCTAGAAGTGTTGTCTGAAAATGTTCTGGAAGATAGATGTTGTACAAGTGGATTGTGATGTGATTGAAGGTTAAGATGGAATTTTCTGTATCGTGTTTCAGCCACTTTTGTGTCGAAAGGAATGATTAAGTGTGAATGGTCCACAAACATAAAATTATTATTAACGTTTCTTTATGTTAGTTATCATCTATAAAAAAATGATAATTTTCTTAAAAAACTTAGTAAACACTTTGAAGTTTAAACTTTAAGGTTATGCTTTCCAATTTCCATTAATTTGTTCTGAGAATTGTGTTTAAAATTTCGTCTAAGTTTTCTTTATTCTTTTTGCATTCCCTTTTGTCTTATTTTCCTTAATATTGTACTTTAATTACGTAAAATTAACACGAGTGAATGATCTTCACTTTCTAGTAACTATAAATTATTTATTGTTTACTTTTTTTTTAATACATACAAATTATTTCTTCATTTGATTTATATATTAAGGATGCGTCACAAGAGAAATCCTGGTGCACTCTGATAATATGACGGACCTAGTATGACCGCAATTTGCTGGCGGTTGGACGTCGACATCGTCCGTAAAGGTCAATGAAACAATTCGCTCAAGAACTCATCCACTGTGACCGAGGCTTCTTCACTAGTATGACCTAATGCACTACTTCAATGGTGCATTCCAAAAATGCAAATCGTTCAATCGAACAATATATTCTTTAAACCATTGAGCATTGACATTTTATAATCCCATAACCTTTTAAATTACTTTTAGGTATATTTCACATTTTACAGTCACAATCTGAAAAGGAAGTAAATATGTTGAATGGTGTGCCGTAAATCAAGCGAAATTTCACAAGAGTATGTACAGTGTGTGAGTGTAGGCTAACAAACAGGGAATGTGAGGAATATGGGCAACATTATAACAGGGCTTCGCTTCTCATGAAAACGCGTCCCCTGTTTGTACCGGAGTTAAAATTCAATATTTGGGTTGTAAATTATTTGTGAAATCAGCGTAAGAGTGAATGGAACCCATTTTGGCTGGGTTTGCTGGTTACACTAAGCCTGCAGTCAACCTACCGGCTACCTCCAGTCCAAGTTGGCAAAGCTGGTGTGACATTGGGTTTTGTAAAAGGGATAGGGAGCATGCCACCGTCTATTGATGGCGACCCTAATTCTAATTAGGGTGTTCCACATCCATCGCTATCTTGTATTCTCTTTCTCCGAAATACAAAGCACTGGTCATTGACTCCCATTTTTCGTAGACTTCTCATTATTAGAAAAAAGGATTAGCTCTGAGGAAGTCCCGACGAAAAGGTAGGTTCCGACATCTCAGCTCTTACAATAATTTCTCACTGACTTTGATCCTGCTTGAATCAAAGTCACCGTTTTACCTGAACCGCTAAAAATCACTTCTTCTAGAAAAATGTTCTATTTGCCATGTAAATAAATACAAGTAAAAGTAAAGTAAAGTAATTGCCTATTTTTTCAGGCAAGCTTTACGTCCAACTACCAATTAGGTATCGTGGACGGAGGCGACTAGCAAACATACTTTACTGTAAACTTCTTTTATTAACCATTAAATAAAATCCAAGGCCTAAGACCGGGAATCGAACCCAGTACCACAATGCATATTAGCTTTGCAGGTCTCGCCTCTTAACCGCTCAGCTACCGTGGCGCCTTAAATAAATACATGTAGAACGCAGTTCTGGAAATTTTATTTGTTATATTTGAATTAATATATTCCAAAAAAAATATGCATGCGTATTAATATCTAATCCCTTCAACCTTGTTAGAGTAATTAAATTGTTCAGGAATTCTGTCTGATTGAATTGTATTCATTCAAAACGGATTTATTTTGTTTGTTCATTTTGTATTGTTTTACGGGCCAGTTTAACTTGAATCATGCATTCATTGTTTGTGTTGTGCGGTAGTCTGTGTATGATTATCTGGGCGAATCTTTAAAGATTAATCCAGGAAATTCAATATAATCTCCCGCTTAAGGTGGCACTGATTTCCTGCAAACTTTAGTTGTTAATAGTTCATATCTTAGATGGGTTTAATAGTTAAAGATTAAACTAATTTCAAACATTTTAAAACTTCAGTTTTATATTAATTTAATATAAAATATATTAATTAATTAAAATTTATTTATATTAATAACTTCTTTCAGACTGGATTGAAGAAAGCCACAATGTTAAAAGTAAAACAGGAGGTTACATTCGACTGACTGATTTTCTCAAAAGTTAGCGATTCACTGATTAGCTCTTCACATGATACAGAAATAGATGCGTAAATTATACTTAGGTAACCAAACAATTTAATTATGACCAAACGCTGTAACTTCCCAAAACCCCCTTCGCCAAAAATTGCTCCCAGAAATAATTGCCCGAAAAGTGATAGGTGAAAGTGATCTTGGATTCAGGTCGAACGAACTCGCGAAGTTTCCATTATTAGCATTTTAGTACCCATCTGAGCATCAACCTTATCCTAAAAACTTGAAAATAATGTTGTAAATATTAATTTCAGTTATTTCTTTTAAAAACGGAAAAAAAGGGTGTATTAACATTTTAAGATATAACTACATTATATTATTATTATTATAAAACAAGATCTATATTAAAGTAATCTTACTGAGTTATCTTTACAACTAGAGAGGAGCTTTGACAAATTGACTGAATATAAATTGCTCCAGTGGCACGTATGATAATTATATTAAAACAGTCATTCTATACGTCACGACTTCGCTAAATCAGAAGTCAAGCTAGTGCAGCAGTTCGACTGCATTGGCACGCATTCTGTCACCTGTCTGTTCTACTGGCTGATAATCGGTACCTCGCTCATTGTTACTGCATTATTAACATTATCGTTAAAATCTTATTTTTATTCCTGGTAATGTTGCAATCATATACATTTTCAAAATGAATTTTTCACTGTAGGTACCTGCTTTTAAGTTCTACTGAGTGAGGGATTCAGGAACGTTTTTATCTAAGATGTATGTTAGTACTAGTTTCAGTTTACCAAAAAACCTTATTGAGACATCTTTTTTTCTAAATGGTTCACTATATTTACTAGAATTTCCTTATTTTCCGTTTCCAGAATTCTATTCTTATACCAGGGCTTCATCTTACTTTTCTATTCTAGAATTTTTAAAGAAAAAAGAGCATTTAACTTTCGCTACGCCAAGCATAACCAAAACTAACTCATAATTAACGATTTCAGAAGGGAAGAATTTTCGCTATACAAGATGCAGGTACATATCTCCTTTTGAGTAATCGCGCACAGGTTAGACTCCTAGCGGAGCTGAAATTGCGACAGCCCTCCTATAACGCGGTACTCTTACAGCGCGGTTTCCGTTCAATAACGTCCCATCGGTTCTTTCCGTGCACCCAATGAATGATTTTAACTGGATATGTTTATATAAACATTCAAGCTTATCTCTTAACCGTTTACGACATCGGTTACAGTCGTCTCAGAGCTTTTTCACAGTACGTTTCGTTGGTGACCAATTCCTTCTAAAATTTTGTTGCTGGCACTGTTCTAGCGACAGCGAAGAAGCGCAAAATCGCTCCGTGGCGCTCAAAACGGTTTATTTGTAGTTTATAATTGGACAACATTACACAATACTGAAAGTAATATTCTTCATTTGTTCTAATATAATAAAAATATAGTTATTTGTTTAACAAGTGTGGAAAGTAGTAGTACTTTTCCTCACACTCGGCATACTCTACCTCGTGTGAGGAAAATACTTTACACTCGAGTTAAATATTACATTTTTTCTGCAACTATTAGGGTTATTAACTAAAAAAAAAACTAAACAGGAATCACTAGAATCCATTTTAAATTTCTATAAGGTAACTCTATAACCCTATAACTATAACCCTATAACACTATAAGTTTAGTTTTTGTTTCATTTTTTTTTCATTTCCTTCTATGAACTCTTCAATTCAATAAAAATAATTTATAATTTATCTTGTCTTTTGTATTTTTGGTCTCCATATAACGCGGTACGAATGATGTGATTTGTACTAATTCTGAGTTTCTTATAGCGCGGTTTCCATACAACGCGGTAGATGGTTTCCATACAACGCACTACGAATTAGCCTGGTTTGTACAGTTAAATCCGAGTTTCTTATAGCGCGGTTTCCATACAACGCGGTAGATGGTTTCCATACAACGCACTACGAATTAGCCTGGTTTGTTCAGTTAAATCGGAGTTTCTTATAGCGCGGTTTCCATATAACGCGGTACGCATTCACCGCGTTATAGGAGGGTTGACTGTATTTCAAAAATTAAATAGACATTATATTAATTGAAACTTATAGCTCAAGACTGGTCTAATTCGAGTTTTGTATTAAATGGATTGATACCTTATTTATAAGTTTCGGCTTATAGTGCTGGTTAGAGCTCACTGATACAACACAGTGTTATACGATATATTATCATCTTAGAGCAAAACGACACTTTTTTGGAATAAATATTGAAATTATTATTATTATTATTATTATTTGTGTTTTAAAACACGTTAAAGGATCCTAATTAGAGAATTATGTTTGTAGTAGATATAAATAATTTGGTATAAGGTTGAATGTGATTAGGTATTCAAGATTCAGTCACCTTATCAAAACAAAATTCTTGGTCCATTTTGTAAATACCACTTCCTTTATATAGACTATTCGTTTGTAAAACCACATTTGCAACAGTATTCTAGTTTAAATATTTGAGATTCATTTTAATTTAGCCAAAGTAATGGCCACATAGAGAGGCGAATTAGGCGATTCAAACAGTATTACCTTTAAATGTAATTAAGACAAAAGAGATAACAGGAAATGAATCTAGGGATGGTGGTGAGTGGGCAGAACCGCGCATTCTGTGTCAACAGGCCAACCATTCCATCAGAAGTCCGAGGATTGTCGGGCCGCTATTTGACATCTTTGTCCACTTTACAAAGAGTATCCTCCCCGGAGCTACTGTTTGATCAGTGGCCAGCTAAAGCTCTCGTATCTGTCTGCTCATCTCTCTCTTTATGTCGCCTCCACTCTGTCGGTTCACCATGTTTCTAGTGTCCGCTTTGTGTTTGGCATCTATTAATAGATAAACCAGCTCACAATGCTCCCCCTCCTCACTTATCTATTTGCCCATCATTGCTGGAAACAAAGTCAGAACTCACAAATTAATCTGCTACTGCTGTCCCATTTCCCTTTATGTTTAAATTTATTAACTTCCTTTTGATGTCTCTCCCCTATTCGGTTACTATAAGAAAGTATTGCGATCTTGCCAAAAGTGAATTTTAAAGAATTTACCTCAGTCTGGATGTATGTCTATGGTAATTTAATGAGCATAACTCAAACAATTTAAATTCGCTGAATTTTAAATTAACATCCGGTTTAGGAGCCAATCAGACCCAACAATTAGCTTATTAAGAAACAAAAACAAAAAATCAGCCAAGTCGAAGTACCGGTTTTCATAAACGATTTTTGAGTTTTATCAGATTTTCAAAAAGAAGTTGCAACGATCTTTTTTTAAAAAAACTTGTTACATATTGTAAAGAAGTTGACCTGAGGAGAGAAGAAAGGCCTAGATTGTTCTGGGGGTTGAGCGACCCAAGTCGGTAACGGTTCACCACTGGGTGAACAAAAGACAAGGCTTTACCTGAGCTGGAAAAGAAAGGGCTAGATTGTTCAAGGAGTTTAGTGACCGTAGCCTATAACGGTCCACCCCTGAGTAAAAGCCAGCTAAGGGAGCGGCCCCAGTTGGGGTGATGGCAGAATGTGTTTTCCCCAGCTAATAAGTGGCAGGTGGGAATGAGACAGATGGAGTTAAGAGTGAGACATACGGAGTTTGAGTGGGGCAGTCGCAGTTAAAGGGAGGCAGACACAGCTGGAGTCAGTTAGTCTTGGAGGGACACTTTGGAAGGAACAGTTTGAGAGAGTCAGTGTTGCGGAGTGCTTCAGAGTTAGCTAGTTGGGCAGTTAGTTAGTGAGTAGAGCTGTGTTAGTGCAGCTGAGTGAGACTAGTGCAATTCGGTGCAGTGCGGACCAGTGGTCAGTCGTGGAACAGTTTTGTGGCGTTACGTAGTGAGTAAGTAACAGTAAACTGTTGTGACTGTTGTAAATGGTAACTGTAATGAATAGCGTTAGTTACTAGTAAATGTTAATGTTAGTAATGTTATAAATTATATATATTAATTATATATTTATTAAATAATAAATCAGATTACTTATAAGTTTAGCGAGTTTTATTATTTATCGAACCCACATAAATTAAAATAACTAGTGGCAGTCATTATTTGTGTAAGTAAAGTTTTTAGTAAAAAGAAGTAAACTTTACAATATATTACTCCAAACATCGAGGGAAAATTCCGGAAAGAGCAATTTCAATGAATTTGTGGATTTATTTAATATTAATAAGGTTTAAATATTTACCTACTACAAATTTGGAATTTTAAGAATTGTGAAAGTGCTATTTTATTAAATACATTTTTTGTAATTTTCAGCGATAACTACCATAACTATTGTATTTTCAGCGATAACTACCACAACTATTGTATTTTCAGCGATAACTACCACAACTATTGTATTTTCAGCGATAACTACTAAACTCCCCGTGCATACTTGTTTATGTAGCTGTAAATATTCAGTAAGAAAACAAAGAAGATAATTTTGTCTACTTGTGTTTTAGTCTCATCCATTTTTACAAAAAGAAGAAAGAATATTACCAAATTCAGACGTAATTTGTTTATTTTTTTACCAAGCTTTCGGCTTAGGGACTGTCATCTTCAGGGCTTTGGTACATATCTTTCAGTAGCAGAATTGTAATGTAAATTAATTTTATATAAAAAAAATTGTAATTCACAAAACATTATTATTTTATATTATTAATAATTATAATATTTTTTTTTAAACATTTTTACATTTAAAATTGGTGTGTCTTCTGTCCTGACTGTTTATTTATTGAGTGTAGTTAGTTCTAAATGTTCACTCGAGGAGGTTTTGATAACTATTGATTCGTCTTAGCCTTGCTTGGTTACCTTTCAAATTGTGGTTATAATTTACAATATATACGAAATGTTCAAATAATATTTTCATTTTTTTTCTAAAAGCAAGTTATTCATTTTAAAAGTACCAACATTAAAAGAAATATGACGAGTAGCCTTGCCGCATTTAGTAAATGGTGTAGAAGGTTTGTAGATCTAAAAGTGGGACAGGGAGCATGAGAGAAGTGTTAATTGCTCTAATTAGTGCGGAAAAGAGGAGCCAGGATAGCTAGCACAGGCGGAGATCGCCTGACAACTGAGTGAATGACGGAGGTGTAAGGTACCGTTAATTACAGAACACTGAGAATGCTTGTTTCTGCTCCCTCACTCTTTGTTACAATTATAGAGACAATGGTAGAGAGGAAGATGAGGAGCCGGAGGCTGCCGAAAATGTCCCTCCTGCCAAGTGAACAACATTTAGCTTTCTATCGTGACCTGTTTCTTATGTACCCTAACTACTGAGAATATAAGGAAACTGCTTACACAATCATATTCATCTAATAATCAGTATAAATAATTTGTAAGATAATAAAACGAAATCTGTACATTGTAGACTACTCAATCATAGTCAAAATAAACTTTACAAAAAGCGAAAATAAACGAGTAAAAGTCATAATTTGATATTTTTAAATTTGTATTTATTCAACTGCCATAAAATGATGACGGCTCTTAAGCTTCAATGCCCTTGCTGCCATTTTGATAGGGAAATCCCTTGCTGTTCACGACTGCAGTATGCGCCATCGGAAACGAAGCTGACAATCGTTCGGAAAAGAAACGAGCCATAAAGTCGCAGACTAATAATGTGATCCATTTAAACCCCACTAGCTGTCTAATTGGCGCTGGAATCAAATGTGAGTTGGTAGAGTTCTGGTAGAAAAAGAAGTAGTAAACAGATGGATAAACGCAGATTAACACTTGTGGAAGGATTTCTCGCGATCTGGTGAGGAAGGGTGGTCTGCTTTAAGCCGCTTCAGGCCTTCGTCCCCGAACCCACCTTTGTCACATAGAGGAATAGCTGACAGGAAATATCTTGACACCTTTCCTGCGTCAGAATTGGCATTGCATATCTTGGCTAAGATCAAAGACGATCCGGCTTTACTGGGCAGCAAGATCAAATGGCTGAACATGAAATAACTTTTCGGCTTTGTTAAAACCAAAAAACAAACAAGAAGCTATACTTACAAAACAAAATTACTCCGTTTGTTAAGATATCTTTCGATCAGGTATCTAATCTATATGTGTATATATCTATATCTAATCTACCGAAAATGTTACTTAGATGCGATTTTGCCACTTTTCGCGATTTTCTCAATAATTTCCATACTATACACCGCTGAATGTAACTGTCTAATTGACTTTCACTTTTATCTTGGACTTTTTTTGTGTGTTAATTAAGGCGAGTTGACATCTGAGGATATTGGCGCCGGACAGTATTCTCTCATTACAGACAACACTTCTAGAAAGAGAAATTCTAAGAGCCAGGCTGCTAAATTCAAACCTGGGACCTTCGCGTGGGAATCCAATACGCTAACCACATAACTAAAATTTGAAACAAATTTTAATTTTATTATTTAAATAATTCAAGAAGAGAAAGTCAGGCATGTGTGTCCACGACAAAATTTTTCAATTCAGTTTTATTTTATTTTTTATTTGCTGCAGTCAGCTGAGCTGTAAACTAGCGCTCCTTGTTGAAAATTATGGCACTATCTGGGCTATTTGTTCAGTAATCCTGTGTATATTTCTTTAAAGAGGTTTCCCAGCTAAAGTTAATTAACACCATAAAAGGAAAACATTAATTACTTAATTAGTGCAGGATATATAGTGTCCGACCTAGCTGAGTAAGCTGAGCTTACTCCATTTAGTATGCCATACTTTACCAGCTTTTCTGACAAATATGGAGCTTTTAATAGCATTATTTATACTTATGATAATTTGACAAATATCTACTCTAAATATAATAAGAAAATTTACAAAACCCTTCTATAGATAGCTAGTAATTTAATACAGATATAACGGTTGTTAGTCGTAATGAATTGTTATAATTACCTATGGTTTAATTATTACCAAGTTATTAGTAGCATCTCGTGATGCTACATTCATGATGATGATGATTCGTGATGATAAAGTTGGGCAAACTTTATCATCCTTCCCGATTAAATTGAAAAACACCTATTAGCAAACTTGTTATTATTGATAGATGTATTAGAGGGAAAATGGAGGTTCTGGCGCACCTAAATTGTGCCAGATCCAAACACCTCCAAATCTGACCAGGTAATCATCGAGTTCAACGAAGCTGTAAGCCATACCCATCAGCACCATTCTACCCCCACCTATCATCGAATTTGACGAGGCTGAAATCCGCACCATCACAAAAAAAAGAGGAATCGTTTTAAAAGATCTAAAGATTTAAAACGGTATAGATATACTCAGATCTCAGAACTGTTAAATAATAATTTTGTTCAGAATAATGTTTGAAATAAATAGGTTTATGACAGAGAAGTATAAAATAAACAACAGACAAAAGGTTTTTTTTTAAGCGTATGCTTGTTTTTTTCGAAAAATGAGTTTAAAAAAGCACTCACACAAAACAAATAGGGTAAAGGGACCGGTAATTTAGAGGTTAAGAAAAAAATCGAGTTTCGTTTAGAATATCTTCCGTTATTTTCGCTCCAGTGTTGAAATTTTTTTGGGTCATGGTTTTGCTGTGAAGTGGGGCCCTTATAACTCCCACAGTAATCAACATATTATTCGTATGAAATTTTGTGCTCATACACACTCTGTTTTACTGAGTAGTATACTATAGTTTTGTTGAGCACAGATCCATTAGTTGAGAAGATATTGAGAGTTGAAATTTTTTTGGGTCATGGATTTGCTGTGAAATTGCTTCCTTATAACTCCCACAGTAAACAACAGATTATTCGTATGAAATTTTGTGCTCTTACAAACTCTGTTTTACTGAGTAGTATGCTATAGTTATCTTGAGTACAGATCCATTAGTTGAGAAGATATTGAGAGTTGAAATTTTTTTGGGTCATGAATTTGCTGTAAGGTGGGGCCCTTATAACTCCCACAGTAAACAACAGATTATTCGTATGAAATTTTGTGCTCTTACACACTCTGTTTTACTGAGTAGTATGTTATAGTTATCTTGAGTACAGATCCATTACTTGAGAAGATATTGAGAGTTGAAATTTTTTTGGGTCATGAATTTGCTGTGAGGTGGGGCCCTTATAACTCCCACAGTAAACAACAGATTATTCGTATGAAATTTTGTGCTCTTACACACTCTGTTTTACTGAGTAGTATACTATAGTTTTGTTGAGCACAGAGCCATTAGTTGAGAAGATATTGAGAGTTGAAATTCTTTTGGGTCATGAATTTGCTGTGAAATTGGTCCCTTATAATTCCCACAGTAAACAACAGATTATTCGTATGAAATTTTGTGCTCTTACACACTCTGTTTTACTGAGTAGTATGCTATAGTTATCTTGAGTACAGATCCATTAGTTGAGAAGATATTGAGAGTTGAAATTTTTTTGGGTCATGAATTTGCTGTGAGGTGGGGCCCTTATAACTCCCACAGTAAACAACAGATTATTCGTATGAAATTTTGTGCTCTAACAAACTCTGTTTTACTGAGTAGTATGCTATAGTTATGTTGAGTACAGATCCTTTACTTGAGAAGATATTGAGAGTTGAAATTTTTTTGGGTCATGGTTTTCCTGTGAAATGGGGCCCTTATAACTCCCACAGTAAACAACAGATTATTCGTATGAAATTTTGTGCTCTTACACACTCTGTTTTTCTGAGTAGTATACTATAGTTTTGTTGAGCACAGATCCATTAGTTGAGAAGATATTGAGAGTTGAAATTTTTTTGGGTCATGAATTTGCTGTGAAATTGGTCCCTTATAATTCCCAACGTAAACAACAGATTATTCGTATGAAATTTTGTGCTCTTACACACTCTGTTTTACTGAGTAGTATACTATAGTTTTGTTGAGCACAAATCCATTAGTTGAGAAGATATTGAGAGTTGAAATTTTTTTGGGTCATGAATTTGCTGTGAAATTGGTCCCTTATAATTCCCACAGTAAACAACAGATTATTCGTATGAAATTTTGTGCTCTTACACACTCTGTTTTACTGAGTAGTATACTATAGTTTTGTTGAGCACAGATCCATTAGTTGAGAAGATATTGAGAGTTGAAATTTTTTTGGGTCATGGATTTGCTGTGAAATTGGTTCCTTATAACTCCCACAGTAAACAACAGATTATTCGTATGAAATTTTGTGCTCTTACAAACTCTGTTTTACTGAGTAGTATGCTATAGTTATATTGAGTACAGATCCATTACTTGAGAAGATATTGAAAGTTGAAATTTTTTTGGGTCATGAATTTGCTGTAAAATTGGTCCCTTATAATTCCCTTAGTAAACAACAGATTATTCGTATGAAATTTTGTGCTCTTACAAACTCTGTTTTACTGAGTAGTATGCTATAGTTATATTGAGTACAGATCCTTTACTTGAGAAGATATTGAGAGTTGAAATTATTTTGGGTCATGAATTTGCTGTGAAGTGGGGCCCTTATAACTCCCACAGTAAACAACAGATTATTCGTATGAAATTTTGTGCTCTTACACACTCTGTTTTACTGAGTAGCATACTATAGTTTTGTTGAGCACAGATCCATTAGTTGAGAAGATATTGAGAGTTGAAATTTTTTTGGGTCATGAATTTGCTGTGAGGTGGGGCCCTTATAACTCCCACAGTAAACAACAGATTATTCGTATGAAATTTTGTGCTCTTACACACTCTGTTTTACTGAGTAGTATGTTATAGTTATCTTGAGTACAGATCCATTACTTGAGAAGATATTGAGAGTTGAAATTTTTTTGGGTCATGAATTTGCTGTGAGGTGGGGCCCTTATAACTCCCACAGTAAACAACAGATTATTCGTATGAAATTTTGTGCTCTTACACACT
Source organism: Rhodnius prolixus (assembly GCF_049639745.1). NCBI lineage: Eukaryota > Metazoa > Arthropoda > Insecta > Hemiptera > Reduviidae > Rhodnius > Rhodnius prolixus. The sequence continues at coordinate 25,348,458 of NW_027411592.1, forward strand.
CTGTTTTACTGAGTAGTATGCTATATTTATCTTGAGTACAGATCCTTTACTTGAGAAGATATTGAGAGTTGAAATTTTTTTGGGTCATGAATTTGCTGTGAAGTGGGGCCCTTATAACTCCCACAGTAAACAACAGATTATTCGTATGAAATTTTGTGCTCTTACACACTCTGTTTTACTGAGTAGTATACTATAGTTTTGTTGAGCACAGATCCATTAGTTGAGAAGATATTGAGAGTTGAAATTTTTTTGGGTCATGAATTTGCTGTGAAATTGGTCCCTTATAATTCCCAACGTAAACAACAGATTATTCGTATGAAATTTTGTGCTCTTACACACTCTGTTTTACTGAGTAGTATACTATAGTTTTGTTGAGCACAAATCCATTAGTTGAGAAGATATTGAGAGTTGAAATTTTTTTGGGTCATGAATTTGCTGTGAAATTGGTCCCTTATAATTCCCACAGTAAACAACAGATTATTCGTATGAAATTTTGTGCTCTTACACACTCTGTTTTACTGAGTAGTATACTATAGTTTTGTTGAGCACAGATCCATTAGTTGAGAAGATATTGAGAGTTGAAATTTTTTTGGGTCATGGATTTGCTGTGAAATTGGTTCCTTATAACTCCCACAGTAAACAACAGATTATTCGTATGAAATTTTGTGCTCTTACAAACTCTGTTTTACTGAGTAGTATGCTATAGTTATATTGAGTACAGATCCATTACTTGAGAAGATATTGAAAGTTGAAATTTTTTTGGGTCATGAATTTGCTGTAAAATTGGTCCCTTATAATTCCCTTAGTAAACAACAGATTATTCGTATGAAATTTTGTGCTCTTACAAACTCTGTTTTACTGAGTAGTATGCTATAGTTATATTGAGTACAGATCCTTTACTTGAGAAGATATTGAGAGTTGAAATTATTTTGGGTCATGAATTTGCTGTGAAGTGGGGCCCTTATAACTCCCACAGTAAACAACAGATTATTCGTATGAAATTTTGTGCTCTTACACACTCTGTTTTACTGAGTAGCATACTATAGTTTTGTTGAGCACAGATCCATTAGTTGAGAAGATATTGAGAGTTGAAATTTTTTTGGGTCATGAATTTGCTGTGAGGTGGGGCCCTTATAACTCCCACAGTAAACAACAGATTATTCGTATGAAATTTTGTGCTCTTACACACTCTGTTTTACTGAGTAGTATGTTATAGTTATCTTGAGTACAGATCCATTACTTGAGAAGATATTGAGAGTTGAAATTTTTTTGGGTCATGAATTTGCTGTGAGGTGGGGCCCTTATAACTCCCACAGTAAACAACAGATTATTCGTATGAAATTTTGTGCTCTTACACACTCTGTTTTACTGAGTAGTATGCTATATTTATCTTGAGTACAGATCCTTTACTTGAGAAGATATTGAGAGTTGAAATTTTTTTGGGTCATGAATTTGCTGTGAAGTGGGGCCCTTATAACTCCCACAGTAAACAACAGATTATTCGTATGAAATTTTGTGCTCTTACACACTCTGTTTTACTGAGTAGTATACTATAGTTTTGTTGAGCACAGATCCATTAGTTGAGAAGATATTGAGAGTTGAAATTTTTTTGGGTCATGAATTTGCTGTGAAATTGGTCCCTTATAATTCCCACAGTAAACAACAGATTATTCGTATGAAATTTTGTGCTCTTACACACTCTGTTTTACTGAGTAGTATGCTATAGTTATCTTGAGTACAGATCCATTAGTTGAGAAGATATTGAGAGTTGAAATTTTTTTGGTTCATGAATTTGCTGTGAGGTGGGGCCCTTATAACTCCCACAGTAAACAACAGATTATTCGTATGAAATTTTGTGCTCTTACAAACTCTGTTTTACTGAGTAGTATGCTATAGTTATGTTGAGTACAGATCCTTTACTTGAGAAGATATTGAGAGTTGAAATTTTTTTGGGTCATGAATTTGCTGTGAAGTGGGGCCCTTGTAACTCCCACAGTAAACAACAGATTATTCGTATGAAATTTTGTGCTCTTACACACTCTGTTTTACTGAGTAGTATACTATAGTTTTGTTGAGCACAGATCCATTAGTTGAGAAGATATTGAGAGTTGAAATTTTTTTGGGTCATGAATTTGCTGTGAAATTGGTCCCTTATAATTCCCACAGTAAACAACAGATTATTCGTATGAAATTTTGTGCTTTTACACACTCTGTTTTACTGAGTAGTATACTATAGTTTTGTTGAGCACAGATCCATTAGTTGAGAAGATATTGAGAGTTGAAATTTTTTTGGGTCATGAATTTGCTGTGAAATTGGTCCCTTATAATTCCCACAGTAAACAACAGATTATTCGTATGAAATTTTGTGCTCTTACACACTCTGTTTTACTGAGTAGTATACTATAGTTTTGTTGAGCACAGATCCATTAGTTGAGAAGATATTGAGAGTTGAAATTTTTTTGGGTCATGAATTTGCTGTGAAATTGGTCCCTTATAATTCCCACAGTAAACAACAGATTATTCGTATGAAATTTTGTGCTCTTACACACTCTGTTTTACTGAGTAGTATGCTATAGTTATCTTGAGTACAGATCCATTAGTTGAGAAGATATTGAGAGTTGAAATTTTTTTGGGTCATGAATTTGCTGTGAGGTGGGGCCCTTATAACTCCCACAGTAAACAACAGATTATTCGTATGAAATTTTGTGCTCTAACAAACTCTGTTTTACTGAGTAGTATGCTATAGTTATGTTGAGTACAGATCCTTTACTTGAGAAGATATTGAGAGTTGAAATTTTTTTGGGTCATGGTTTTCCTGTGAAATGGGGCCCTTATAACTCCCACAGTAAACAACAGATTATTCGTATGAAATTTTGTGCTCTTACACACTCTGTTTTACTGAGTAGTATACTATAGTTTTGTTGAGCACAGATCCATTAGTTGAGAAGATATTGAGAGTTGAAATTTTTTTGGGTCATGAATTTGCTGTGAAATTGGTCCCTTATAATTCCCACAGTAAACAACAGATTATTCGTATGAAATTTTGTGCTCTTACACACTCTGTTTTACTGAGTAGTATACTATAGTTTTGTTGAGCACAAATCCATTAGTTGAGAAGATATTGAGAGTTGAAATTTTTTTGGGTCATGAATTTGCTGTGAAATTGGTCCCTTATAATTCCCACAGTAAACAACAGATTATTCGTATGAAATTTTGTGCTCTTACACACTCTGTTTTACTGAGTAGTATACTATAGTTTTGTTGAGCACAGATCCATTAGTTGAGAAGATATTGAGAGTTGAAATTTTTTTGGGTCATGGATTTGCTGTGAAATTGGTTCCTTATTACTCCCACAGTAAACAACAGATTATTCGTATGAAATTTTGTGCTCTTACAAACTCTGTTTTACTGAGTAGTATGCTATAGTTATATTGAGTACAGATCCATTACTTGAGAAGATATTGAGAGTTGAAATTTTTTTGGGTCATGAATTTGCTGTGAGGTGGGGCCCTTATAACTCCCACAGTAAACAACAGATTATTCGTATGAAATTTTGTGCTCTTACAAACTCTGTTTTACTGAGTAGTATGCTATAGTTATGTTGAGTACAGATCCTTTACTTGAGAAGATATTGAGAGTTGAAATTTTTTTGGGTCATGAATTTGCTGTGAAATGGGGCCCTTATAACTCCCACAGTAAACAACAGATTATTCGTATGAAATTTTGTGCTCTTACACACTCTGTTTTACTGAGTAGTATACTATAGTTTTGTTGAGCACAGATCCATTAGTTGAGAAGATATTGAGAGTTGAAATTTTTTTGGGTCATGAATTTGCTGTGAAATTGGTCCCTTATAATTCCCACAGTAAACAACAGATTATTCGTATGAAATTTTGTGCTTTTACACACTCTGTTTTACTGAGTAGTATACTATAGTTTTGTTGAGCACAGATCCATTAGTTGAGAAGATATTGAGAGTTGAAATTTTTTTGGGTCATGAATTTGCTGTGAAATTGGTCCCTTATAATTCCCACAGTAAACAACAGATTATTCGTATGAAATTTTGTGCTCTTACACACTCTGTTTTACTGAGTAGTATACTATAGTTTTGTTGAGCACAGATCCATTAGTTGAGAAGATATTGAGAGTTGAAATTTTTTTGGGTCATGAATTTGCTGTGAAATTGGTCCCTTATAATTCCCACAGTAAACAACAGATTATTCGTATGAAATTTTGTGCTCTTACACACTCTGTTTTACTGAGTAGTATGCTATAGTTATCTTGAGTACAGATCCATTAGTTGAGAAGAGATTGAGAGTTGAAATTTTTTTGGGTCATGAATTTGCTGTGAGGTGGGGCCCTTATAACTCCCACAGTAAACAACAGATTATTCGTATGAAATTTTGTGCTCTTACAAACTCTGTTTTACTGAGTAGTATGCTATAGTTATGTTGAGTACACATCCTTTACTTGAGAAGATATTGAGAGTTGAAATTTTTTTGGGTCATGAATTTGCTGTTAAATGGGGCCCTTATAACTCCCACAGTAAACAACAGATTATTCGTATGAAATTTTGTGCTCTTACACACTCTGTTTTACTGAGTAGTATACTATAGTTTTGTTGAGCACAGATCCATTAGTTGAGAAGATATTGAGAGTTGAAATTTTTTTGGGTCATGAATTTGCTGTGAAATTGGTCCCTTATAATTCCCACAGTAAACAACAGATTATTCGTATGAAATTTTGTGCTTTTACACACTCTGTTTTACTGAGTAGTATACTATAGTTTTGTTGAGCACAGATCCATTAGTTGAGAAGATATTGAGAGTTGAAATTTTTTTGGGTCATGAATTTGCTGTGAAATTGGTCCCTTATAATTCCCACAGTAAACAACAGATTATTCGTATGAAATTTTGTGCTCTTACACACTCTGTTTTACTGAGTAGTATACTATAGTTTTGTTGAGCACAGATCCATTAGTTGAGAAGATATTGAGAGTTGAAATTTTTTTGGGTCATGAATTTGCTGAGACATTGGTCCCTTATAATTCCCACAGTAAACTACAGATTATTCGTATGAAATTTTGTGCTCTTACACACTCTGTTTTACTGAGTAGTATGCTATAGTTATCTTGAGTACAGATCCATTAGTTGAGAAGATATTGAGAGTTGAAATTTTTTTGGGTCATGAATTTTCTGTGAGGTGGGGCCCTTATAACTCCCACAGTAAACAACAGATTATTCGTATGAAATTTTGTGCTCTTACAAACTCTGTTTTACTGAGTAGTATGCTATAGTTATGTTGAGTACAGATCCTTTACTTGAGAAGATATTGAGAGTTGAAATTTTTTTGGGTCATGGTTTTCCTGTGAAATGGGGCCCTTATAACTCCCACAGTAAACAACAGATTATTCGTATGAAATTTTGTGCTCTTACACACTCTGTTTTACTGAGTAGTATACTATAGTTTTGTTGAGCACAGATCCATTAGTTGAGAAGATATTGAGAGTTGAAATTTTTTTGGGTCATGAATTTGCTGTGAGGTGGGGCCCTTATAACTCCCACAGTAAACAACAGATTATTCGTATGAAATTTTGTGCTCTTACAAACTCTGTTTTACTGAGTAGTATGCTATAGTTATGTTGAGTACAGATCCTTTACTTGAGAAGATATTGAGAGTTGAAATTTTTTTGGGTCATGGTTTTCCTGTGAAATGGGGCCCTTATAACTCCCACAGTAAACAACAGATTATTCGTATGAAATTTTGTGCTCTTACACACTCTGTTTTACTGAGTAGTATACTATAGTTTTGTTGAGCACAGATCCATTAGTTGAGAAGATATTGAGAGTTGAAATTTTTTTGGGTCATGAATTTGCTGTGAAATTGGTCCCTTATAATTCCCACAGTAAACAACAGATTATTCGTATGAAATTTTGTGCTCTTACACACTCTGTTTTACTGAGTAGTATGCTATAGTTATCTTGAGTACAGATCCATTAGTTGAGAAGATATTGAGAGTTGAAATTTTTTTGGGTCATGAATTTGCTGTGAGGTGGGGCCCTTATAACTCCCACAGTAAACAACAGATTATTCGTATGAAATTTTGTGCTCTTACAAACTCTGTTTTACTGAGTAGTATGCTATAGTTATGTTGAGTACAGATCCTTTACTTGAGAAGATATTGAGAGTTGAAATTTTTTTGGGTCATGAATTTGCTGTGAAATGGGGCCCTTATAACTCCCACAGTAAACAACAGATTATTCGTATGAAATTTTGTGCTCTTACACACTCTGTTTTACTGAGTAGTATACTATAGTTTTGTTGAGCACAGATCCATTAGTTGAGAAGATATTGAGAGTTGAAATTTTTTTGGGTCATGAATTTGCTGTGAAATTGGTCCCTTATAATTCCCACAGTAAACAACAGATTATTCGTATGAAATTTTGTGCTTTTACACACTCTGTTTTACTGAGTAGTATACTATAGTTTTGTTGAGCACAGATCCATTAGTTGAGAAGATATTGAGAGTTGAAATTTTTTTGGGTCATGAATTTGCTGTGAAATTGGTCCCTTATAACTCCCACAGTAAACAACAGATTATTCGTATGAAATTTTGTGCTCTTACACACTCTGTTTTACTGAGTAGTATACTATAGTTTTGTTGAGCACAGATCCATTAGTTGAGAAGATATTGAGAGTTGAAATTTTTTTGGGTCATGAATTTGCTGTGAAATTGGTCCCTTATAATTCCCACAGTAAACAACAGATTATTCGTATGAAATTTTGTGCTCTTACACACTCTGTTTTACTGAGTAGTATGCTATAGTTATCTTGAGTACAGATCCATTAGTTGAGAAGATATTGAGAGTTGAAATTTTTTTGGGTCATGAATTTGCTGTGAGGTGGGGCCCTTATAACTCCCACAGTAAACAACAGATTATTCGTATGAAATTTTGTGCTCTAACAAACTCTGTTTTACTGAGTAGTATGCTATAGTTATGTTGAGTACAGATCCTTTACTTGAGAAGATATTGAGAGTTGAAATTTTTTTGGGTCATGGTTTTCCTGTGAAATGGGGCCCTTATAACTCCCACAGTAAACAACAGATTATTCGTATGAAATTTTGTGCTCTTACACACTCTGTTTTACTGAGTAGTATACTATAGTTTTGTTGAGCACAGATCCATTAGTTGAGAAGATATTGAGAGTTGAAATTTTTTTGGGTCATGAATTTGCTGTGAAATTGGTCCGTTATAATTCCCACAGTAAACAACAGATTATTCGTATGAAATTTTGTGCTCTTACACACTCTGTTTTACTGAGTAGTATACTATAGTTTTGTTGAGCACAAATCCATTAGTTGAGAAGACATTGAGAGTTGAAATTTTTTTGGGTCATGAATTTGCTGTGAAATTGGTCCCTTATAATTCCCACAGTAAACAACAGATTATTCGTATGAAATTTTGTGCTCTTACACACTCTGTTTTACTGAGTAGTATACTATAGTTTTGTTGAGCACAGATCCATTAGTTGAGAAGATATTGAGAGTTGAAATTTTTTTGGGTCATGGATTTGCTGTGAAATTGGTTCCTTATTACTCCCACAGTAAACAACAGATTATTCGTATGAAATTTTGTGCTCTTACAAACTCTGTTTTACTGAGTAGTATGCTATAGTTATATTGAGTACAGATCCATTACTTGAGAAGATATTGAAAGTTGAAATTTTTTTGGGTCATGAATTTGCTGTAAAATTGGTCCCTTATAATTCCCTTAGTAAACAACAGATTATTCGTATGAAATTTTGTGCTCTTACAAACTCTGTTTTACTGAGTAGTATGCTATAGTTATATTGAGTACAGATCCTTTACTTGAGAAGATATTGAGAGTTGAAATTATTTTGGGTCATGAATTTGCTGTAAAATTGGTCCCTTATAATTCCCTTAGTAAACAACAGATTATTCGTATGAAATTTTGTGCTCTTACAAACTCTGTTTTACTGAGTAGTATGCTATAGTTATATTGAGTACAGATCCTTTACTTGAGAAGATATTGAGAGTTGAAATTATTTTGGGTCATGAATTTGCTGTGAAATTGGTCCCTTATAACTCCCACAGTAAACAACAGATTATTCGTATGAAATTTTGTGCTCTTACACACTCTGTTTTACTGAGTAGTATACTATAGTTTTGTTGAGCACAGATCCATTAGTTGAGAAGATATTGAGAGTTGAAATTTTTTTGGGTCATGAATTTGCTGTGAAATTGGTCCCTTATAATTCCCACAGTAAACAACAGATTATTCGTATGAAATTTTGTGCTCTTACACACTCTGTTTTACTGAGTAGTATGCTATAGTTATCTTGAGTACAGATCCATTAGTTGAGAAGATATTGAGAGTTGAAATTTTTTTAGGTCATGAATTTGCTGTGAGGTGGGGCCCTTATAACTCCCACAGTAAACAACAGATTATTCGTATGAAATTTTGTGCTCTAACAAACTCTGTTTTACTGAGTAGTATGCTATAGTTATGTTGAGTACAGATCCTTTACTTGAGAAGATATTGAGAGTTGAAATTTTTTTGGGTCATGGTTTTCCTGTGAAATGGGGCCCTTATAACTCCCACAGTAAACAACAGATTATTCGTATGAAATTTTGTGCTCTTACACACTCTGTTTTACTGAGTAGTATACTATAGTTTTGTTGAGCACAGATCCATTAGTTGAGAAGATATTGAGAGTTGAAATTTTTTTGGGTCATGAATTTGCTGTGAAATTGGTCCCTTATAATTCCCACAGTAAACAACAGATTATTCGTATGAAATTTTGTGCTCTTACACACTCTGTTTTACTGAGTAGTATACTATAGTTTTGTTGAGCACAAATCCATTAGTTGAGAAGATATTGAGAGTTGAAATTTTTTTGGGTCATGAATTTGCTGTGAAATTGGTCCCTTATAATTCCCACAGTAAACAACAGATTATTCGTATGAAATTTTGTGCTCTTACACACTCTGTTTTACTGAGTAGTATACTATAGTTTTGTTGAGCACAGATCCATTAGTTGAGAAGATATTGAGAGTTGAAATTTTTTTGGGTCATGGATTTGCTGTGAAATTGGTTCCTTATTACTCCCACAGTAAACAACAGATTATTCGTATGAAATTTTGTGCTCTTACAAACTCTGTTTTACTGAGTAGTATGCTATAGTTATATTGAGTACAGATCCATTACTTGAGAAGATATTGAAAGTTGAAATTTTTTTGGGTCATGAATTTGCTGTAAAATTGGTCCCTTATAATTCCCTTAGTAAACAACAGATTATTCGTATGAAATTTTGTGCTCTTACAAACTCTGTTTTACTGAGTAGTATGCTATAGTTATATTGAGTACAGATCCTTTACTTGAGAAGATATTGAGAGTTGAAATTATTTTGGGTCATGAATTTGCTGTAAAATTGGTCCCTTATAATTCCCTTAGTAAACAACAGATTATTCGTATGAAATTTTGTGCTCTTACAAACTCTGTTTTACTGAGTAGTATGCTATAGTTATATTGAGTACAGATCCTTTACTTGAGAAGATATTGAGAGTTGAAATTATTTTGGGTCATGAATTTGCTGTGAAGTGGGGCCCTTATAACTCCCACAGTAAACAACAGATTATTCGTATGAAATTTTGTGCTCTTACACACTCTGTTTTACTGAGTAGTATACTATAGTTTTGTTGAGCACAGATCCATTAGTTGAGAAGATATTGAGAGTTGAAATTTTTTTGGGTCATGAATTTGCTGTGAGGTGGGGCCCTTATAACTCCCACAGTAAACAACAGATTATTCGTATGAAATTTTGTGCTCTTACACACTCTGTTTTACTGAGTAGTATGTTATAGTTATCTTGAGTACAGATCCATTACTTGAGAAGATATTGAGAGTTGAAATTTTTTTGGGTCATGAATTTGCTGTGAGGTGGGGCCCTTATAACTCCCACAGTAAACAACAGATTATTCGTATGAAATTTTGTGCTCTTACACACTCTGTTTTACTGAGTAGTATGCTATATTTATCTTGAGTACAGATCCTTTACTTGAGAAGATATTGAGAGTTGAAATTTTTTTGGGTCATGAATTTGCTGTGAAGTGGGGCCCTTATAACTCCCACAGTAAACAACAGATTATTCGTATGAAATTTTGTGCTCTTACACACTCTGTTTTACTGAGTAGTATACTATAGTTTTGTTGAGCACAGATCCATTAGTTGAGAAGATATTGAGAGTTGAAATTTTTTTGGGTCATGAATTTGCTGTGAAATTGGTCCCTTATAATTCCCACAGTAAACAACAGATTATTCGTATGAAATTTTGTGCTCTTACACACTCTGTTTTACTGAGTAGTATGCTATAGTTATCTTGAGTACAGATCCATTAGTTGAGAAGATATTGAGAGTTGAAATTTTTTTGGGTCATGAATTTGCTGTGAGGTGGGGCCCTTATAACTCCCACAGTAAACAACAGATTATTCGTATGAAATTTTGTGCTCTTACAAACTCTGTTTTACTGAGTAGTATGCTATAGTTATGTTGAGTACAGATCCTTTACTTGAGAAGATATTGAGAGTTGAAATTTTTTTGGGTCATGAATTTGCTGTGAAATGGGGCCCTTATAACTCCCACAGTAAACAACAGATTATTCGTATGAAATTTTGTGCTCTTACACACTCTGTTTTACTGAGTAGTATACTATAGTTTTGTTGAGCACAGATCCATTAGTTGAGAAGATATTGAGAGTTGAAATTTTTTTGGGTCATGAATTTGCTGTGAAATTGGTCCCTTATAATTCCCACAGTAAACAACAGATTATTCGTATGAAATTTTGTGCTTTTACACACTCTGTTTTACTGAGTAGTATACTATAGTTTTGTTGAGCACAGATCCATTAGTTGAGAAGATATTGAGAGTTGAAATTTTTTTGGGTCATGAATTTGCTGTGAAATTGGTCCCTTATAATTCCCACAGTAAACAACAGATTATTCGTATGAAATTTTGTGCTCTTACACACTCTGTTTTACTGAGTAGTATACTATAGTTTTGTTGAGCACAGATCCATTAGTTGAGAAGATATTGAGAGTTGAAATTTTTTTGGGTCATGAATTTGCTGTGAAATTGGTCCCTTATAATTCCCACAGTAAACAACAGATTATTCGTATGAAATTTTGTGCTCTTACACACTCTGTTTTACTGAGTAGTATGCTATAGTTATCTTGAGTACAGATCCATTAGTTGAGAAGAGATTGAGAGTTGAAATTTTTTTGGGTCATGAATTTGCTGTGAGGTGGGGCCCTTATAACTCCCACAGTAAACAACAGATTATTCGTATGAAATTTTGTGCTCTTACAAACTCTGTTTTACTGAGTAGTATGCTATAGTTATGTTGAGTACAGATCCTTTACTTGAGAAGATATTGAGAGTTGAAATTTTTTTGGGTCATGAATTTGCTGTTAAATGGGGCCCTTATAACTCCCACAGTAAACAACAGATTATTCGTATGAAATTTTGTGCTCTTACACACTCTGTTTTACTGAGTAGTATACTATAGTTTTGTTGAGCACAGATCCATTAGTTGAGAAGATATTGAGAGTTGAAATTTTTTTGGGTCATGAATTTGCTGTGAAATTGGTCCCTTATAATTCCCACAGTAAACAACAGATTATTCGTATGAAATTTTGTGCTTTTACACACTCTGTTTTACTGAGTAGTATACTATAGTTTTGTTGAGCACAGATCCATTAGTTGAGAAGATATTGAGAGTTGAAATTTTTTTGGGTCATGAATTTGCTGTGAAATTGGTCCCTTATAATTCCCACAGTAAACAACAGATTATTCGTATGAAATTTTGTGCTCTTACACACTCTGTTTTACTGAGTAGTATACTATAGTTTTGTTGAGCACAGATCCATTAGTTGAGAAGATATTGAGAGTTGAAATTTTTTTGGGTCATGAATTTGCTGTGAAATTGGTCCCTTATAATTCCCACAGTAAACTACAGATTATTCGTATGAAATTTTGTGCTCTTACACACTCTGTTTTACTGAGTAGTATGCTATAGTTATCTTGAGTACAGATCCATTAGTTGAGAAGATATTGAGAGTTGAAATTTTTTTGGGTCATGAATTTTCTGTGAGGTGGGGCCCTTATAACTCCCACAGTAAACAACAGATTATTCGTATGAAATTTTGTGCTCTTACAAACTCTGTTTTACTGAGTAGTATGCTATAGTTATGTTGAGTACAGATCCTTTACTTGAGAAGATATTGAGAGTTGAAATTTTTTTGGGTCATGGTTTTCCTGTGAAATGGGGCCCTTATAACTCCCACAGTAAACAACAGATTATTCGTATGAAATTTTGTGCTCTTACACACTCTGTTTTACTGAGTAGTATACTATAGTTTTGTTGAGCACAGATCCATTAGTTGAGAAGATATTGAGAGTTGAAATTTTTTTGGGTCATGAATTTGCTGTGAGGTGGGGCCCTTATAACTCCCACAGTAAACAACAGATTATTCGTATGAAATTTTGTGCTCTTACAAACTCTGTTTTACTGAGTAGTATGCTATAGTTATGTTGAGTACAGATCCTTTACTTGAGAAGATATTGAGAGTTGAAATTTTTTTGGGTCATGGTTTTCCTGTGAAATGGGGCCCTTATAACTCCCACAGTAAACAACAGATTATTCGTATGAAATTTTGTGCTCTTACACACTCTGTTTTACTGAGTAGTATACTATAGTTTTGTTGAGCACAGATCCATTAGTTGAGAAGATATTGAGAGTTGAAATTTTTTTGGGTCATGAATTTGCAGTGAAGTGGGGCCCTTATAACTCCCACAGTAAACAACAGATTATTCGTATGAAATTTTGTGCTCTTACACACTCTGTTTTACTGAGTAGTATACTATAGTTTTGTTGAGCACATATCCATTAGTTGAGAAGATATTGAGAGTTGAAATTTTTTTGGGTCATGAATTTGCTGTGAAATTGGTCCCTTATAATTCCCACAGTAAACAACAGATTATTCGTATGAAATTTTGTGCTCTTACACACTCTGTTTTACTGAGTAGTATGCTATAGTTATCTTGAGTACAGATCCATTACTTGAGAAGATATTGAGAGTTGAAATTTTTTTGCGTCATGAATTTGCTGTGAGGTGGGGCCCTTATAACTCCCACAGTAAACAACAGATTATTCGTATGAAATTTTGTGCTCTTACAAACTCTGTTTTACTGAGTAGTATACTATAGTTATGTTGAGTACAGATCCTTTACTTGAGAAGATATTGAGAGTTGAAATTTTTTTGGGTCATGAATTTGCTGTGAAGTGGGGCCCTTATAACTCCCACAGTAAACAACAGATTATTCGTATGAAATTTTGTGCTCTTACACACTCTGTTTTACTGAGTAGTATACTATAGTTTTGTTGAGCACAGAGCCATTAGTTGAGAAGATATTGAGAGTTGAAATTCTTTTGGGTCATGAATTTGCTGTGAAATTGGTCCCTTATAATTCCCACAGTAAACAACAGATTATTCGTATGAAATTTTGTGCTCTTACACACTCTGTTTTACTGAGTAGTATGCTATAGTTATCTTGAGTACAGATCCATTAGTTGAGAAGATATTGAGAGTTGAAATTTTATTTGGGTCATGAATTTGCTGTGAGGTGGGGCCCTTATAACTCCCACAGTAAACAACAGATTATTCGTATGAAATTTTGTGCTCTTACAAACTCTGTTTTACTGAGTAGTATGCTATAGTTATGTTGAGTACAGATCCTTTACTTCAGAAGATATTGAGAGTTGAAATTTTTTTGGGTCATGGTTTTCCTGTGAAATGGGGCCCTTATAACTCCCACAGTAAACAACAGATTATTCGTATGAAATTTTGTGCTCTTACACACTCTGTTTTACTGAGTAGTATACTATAGTTTTGTTGAGCACAGATCCATTAGTTGAGAAGATATTGAGAGTTGAAATTTTTTTGGGTCATGAATTTGCTGTGAAATTGGTCCCTTATAATTCCCACAGTAAACAACAGATTATTCGTATGAAATTTTGTGCTCTTACACACTCTGTTTTACTGAGTAGTATACTATAGTTTTGTTGAGCACAGATCCATTAGTTGAGAAGATATTGAGAGTTGAAATTTTTTTGGGTCATGAATTTGCTGTGAAATTGGTCCCTTATAATTCCCACAGTAAACAACAGATTATTCGTATGAAATTTTGTGCTCTTACACACTCTGTTTTACTGAGTAGTATGCTATAGTTATCTTGAGTACAGATCCATTAGTTGAGAAGATATTGAGAGTTGAAATTTTTTTGGGTCATGAATTTGCTGTGAGGTGGGGCCCTTATAACTCCCACAGTAAACAACAGATTATTCGTATGAAATTTTGTGCTCTTACACACTCTGTTTTACTGAGTAGTATACTATAGTTTTGTTGAGCACAGATCCATTAGTTGAGAAGATATTGAGAGTTGAAATTTTTTTGGGTCATGAATTTGCTGTGAAATTGGTCCCTTATAATTCCCACAGTAAACAACAGATTATTCGTATGAAATTTTGTGCTTTTACACACTCTGTTTTACTGAGTAGTATACTATAGTTTTGTTGAGCACAGATCCATTAGTTGAGAAGATATTGAGAGTTGAAATTTTTTTGGGTCATGAATTTGCTGTGAAATTGGTCCCTTATAATTCCCACAGTAAACAACAGATTATTCGTATGAAATTTTGTGCTCTTACACACTCTGTTTTACTGAGTAGTATACTATAGTTTTGTTGAGCACAGATCCATTAGTTGAGAAGATATTGAGAGTTGAAATTTTTTTGGGTCATGAATTTGCTGTGAAATTGGTCCCTTATAATTCCCACAGTAAACTACAGATTATTCGTATGAAATTTTGTGCTCTTACACACTCTGTTTTACTGAGTAGTATGCTATAGTTATCTTGAGTACAGATCCATTAGTTGAGAAGATATTGAGAGTTGAAATTTTTTTGGGTCATGAATTTTCTGTGAGGTGGGGCCCTTATAACTCCCACAGTAAACAACAGATTATTCGTATGAAATTTTGTGCTCTTACAAACTCTGTTTTACTGAGTAGTATGCTATAGTTATGTTGAGTACAGATCCTTTACTTGAGAAGATATTGAGAGTTGAAATTTTTTTGGGTCATGGTTTTCCTGTGAAATGGGGCCCTTATAACTCCCACAGTAAACAACAGATTATTCGTATGAAATTTTGTGCTCTTACACACTCTGTTTTACTGAGTAGTATACTATAGTTTTGTTGAGCACAGATCCATTAGTTGAGAAGATATTGAGAGTTGAAATTTTTTTGGGTCATGAATTTGCTGTGAGGTGGGGCCCTTATAACTCCCACAGTAAACAACAGATTATTCGTATGAAATTTTGTGCTCTTACAAACTCTGTTTTACTGAGTAGTATGCTATAGTTATGTTGAGTACAGATCCTTTACTTCAGAAGATATTGAGAGTTGAAATTTTTTTGGGTCATGGTTTTCCTGTGAAATGGGGCCCTTATAACTCCCACAGTAAACAACAGATTATTCGTATGAAATTTTGTGCTCTTACACACTCTGTTTTACTGAGTAGTATACTATAGTTTTGTTGAGCACAGATCCATTAGTTGAGAAGATATTGAGAGTTGAAATTTTTTTGGGTCATGAATTTGCTGTGAAATTGGTCCCTTATAATTCCCACAGTAAACAACAGATTATTCGTATGAAATTTTGTGCTCTTACACACTCTGTTTTACTGAGTAGTATACTATAGTTTTGTTGAGCACAGATCCATTAGTTGAGAAGATATTGAGAGTTGAAATTTTTTTGGGTCATGAATTTGCTGTGAAATTGGTCCCTTATAATTCCCACAGTAAACAACAGATTATTCGTATGAAATTTTGTGCTCTTACACACTCTGTTTTACTGAGTAGTATGCTATAGTTATCTTGAGTACAGATCCATTAGTTGAGAAGATATTGAGAGTTGAAATTTTTTTGGGTCATGAATTTGCTGTGAGGTGGGGCCCTTATAACTCCCACAGTAAACAACAGATTATTCGAATGAAATTTTGTGCTCTTACACACTCTGTTTTACTGAGTAGTATACTATAGTTTTGTTGAGCACAGATCCATTAGTTGAGAAGATATTGAGAGTTGAAATTTTTTTGGGTCATGAATTTGCTGTGAAATTGGTCCCTTATAATTCCCACAGTAAACAACAGATTATTCGTATGAAATTTTGTGCTTTTACACACTCTGTTTTACTGAGTAGTATACTATAGTTTTGTTGAGCACAGATCCATTAGTTGAGAAGATATTGAGAGTTGAAATTTTTTTGGGTCATGAATTTGCTGTGAAATTGGTCCCTTATAATTCCCACAGTAAACAACAGATTATTCGTATGAAATTTTGTGCTCTTACACACTCTGTTTTACTGAGTAGTATACTATAGTTTTGTTGAGCACAGATCCATTAGTTGAGAAGATATTGAGAGTTGAAATTTTTTTGGGTCATGAATTTGCTGTGAAATTGGTCCCTTATAATTCCCACAGTAAACTACAGATTATTCGTATGAAATTTTGTGCTCTTACACACTCTGTTTTACTGAGTAGTATGCTATAGTTATCTTGAGTACAGATCCATTAGTTGAGAAGATATTGAGAGTTGAAATTTTTTTGGGTCATGAATTTTCTGTGAGGTGGGGCCCTTATAACTCCCACAGTAAACAACAGATTATTCGTATGAAATTTTGTGCTCTTACAAACTCTGTTTTACTGAGTAGTATGCTATAGTTATGTTGAGTACAGATCCTTTACTTGAGAAGATATTGAGAGTTGAAATTTTTTTGGGTCATGGTTTTCCTGTGAAATGGGGCCCTTATAACTCCCACAGTAAACAACAGATTATTCGTATGAAATTTTGTGCTCTTACACACTCTGTTTTACTGAGTAGTATACTATAGTTTTGTTGAGCACAGATCCATTAGTTGAGAAGATATTGAGAGTTGAAATTTTTTTGGGTCATGAATTTGCTGTGAGGTGGGGCCCTTATAACTCCCACAGTAAACAACAGATTATTCGTATGAAATTTTGTGCTCTTACAAACTCTGTTTTACTGAGTAGTATGCTATAGTTATGTTGAGTACAGATCCTTTACTTGAGAAGATATTGAGAGTTGAAATTTTTTTGGGTCATGAATTTGCTGTGAAATTGGTCCCTTATAATTCCCACAGTAAACAACAGATTATTCGTATGAAATTTTGTTCTCTTACACACTCTGTTTTACTGAGTAGTATGCTATAGTTATCTTGAGTACAGATCCATTAGTTGAGAAGATATTGAGAGTTGAAATTTTTTTGGGTCATGAATTTGCTGTGAAGTGGGGCCCTTATAACTCCCACAGTAAACAACAGATTATTCGTATGAAATTTTGTGCTCTTACACACTCTGTTTTACTGAGTAGTATACTATAGTTTTGTTGAGCACAGAGCCATTAGTTGAGAAGATATTGAGAGTTGAAATTCTTTTGGGTCATGAATTTGCTGTGAAATTGGTCCCTTATAATTCCCACAGTAAACAACAGATTATTCGTATGAAATTTTGTGCTCTTACACACTCTGTTTTACTGAGTAGTATGCTATAGTTATCTTGAGTACAGATCCATTAGTTGAGAAGATATTGAGAGTTGAAATTTTATTTGGGTCATGAATTTGCTGTGAGGTGGGGCCCTTATAACTCCCACAGTAAACAACAGATTATTCGTATGAAATTTTGTGCTCTTACAAACTCTGTTTTACTGAGTAGTATGCTATAGTTATGTTGAGTACAGATCCTTTACTTCAGAAGATATTGAGAGTTGAAATTTTTTTGGGTCATGGTTTTCCTGTGAAATGGGGCCCTTATAACTCCCACAGTAAACAACAGATTATTCGTATGAAATTTTGTGCTCTTACACACTCTGTTTTACTGAGTAGTATACTATAGTTTTGTTGAGCACAGATCCATTAGTTGAGAAGATATTGAGAGTTGAAATTTTTTTGGGTCATGAATTTGCTGTGAAATTGGTCCCTTATAATTCCCACAGTAAACAACAGATTATTCGTATGAAATTTTGTGCTCTTACACACTCTGTTTTACTGAGTAGTATACTATAGTTTTGTTGAGCACAGATCCATTAGTTGAGAAGATATTGAGAGTTGAAATTTTTTTGGGTCATGAATTTGCTGTGAAATTGGTCCCTTATAATTCCCACAGTAAACAACAGATTATTCGTATGAAATTTTGTGCTCTTACACACTCTGTTTTACTGAGTAGTATGCTATAGTTATCTTGAGTACAGATCCATTAGTTGAGAAGATATTGAGAGTTGAAATTTTTTTGGGTCATGAATTTGCTGTGAGGTGGGGCCCTTATAACTCCCACAGTAAACAACAGATTATTCGTATGAAATTTTGTGCTCTTACAAACTCTGTTTTACTGAGTAGTATGCTATAGTTATGTTGAGTACAGATCCTTTACTTGAGAAGATATTGAGAGTTGAAATTTTTTTGGGTCATGGTTTTCCTGTGAAATGGGGCCCTTATAACTCCCACAGTAAACAACAGATTATTCGTATGAAATTTGGTGCTCTTACACACTCTGTTTTACTGAGTAGTATACTATAGTTTTGTTGAGCACAGATCCATTAGTTGAGAAGATATTGAGAGTTGAAATTTTTTTGGGTCATGAATTTGCAGTGAAGTGGGGCCCTTATAACTCCCACAGTAAACAACAGATTATTCGTATGAAATTTTGTGCTCTTACACACTCTGTTTTACTGAGTAGTATGCTATAGTTATCTTGAGTACAGATCCATTAGTTGAGAAGATATTGAGAGTTGAAATTTTATTTGGGTCATGAATTTGCTGTGAGGTGGGGCCCTTATAACTCCCACAGTAAACAACAGATTATTCGTATGAAATTTTGTGCTCTTACAAACTCTGTTTTACTGAGTAGTATGCTATAGTTATGTTGAGTACAGATCCTTTACTTCAGAAGATATTGAGAGTTGAAATTTTTTTGGGTCATGGTTTTCCTGTGAAATGGGGCCCTTATAACTCCCACAGTAAACAACAGATTATTCGTATGAAATTTTGTGCTCTTACACACTCTGTTTTACTGAGTAGTATACTATAGTTTTGTTGAGCACAGATCCATTAGTTGAGAAGATATTGAGAGTTGAAATTTTTTTGGGTCATGAATTTGCTGTGAAATTGGTCCCTTATAATTCCCACAGTAAACAACAGATTATTCGTATGAAATTTTGTGCTCTTACACACTCTGTTTTACTGAGTAGTATACTATAGTTTTGTTGAGCACAGATCCATTAGTTGAGAAGATATTGAGAGTTGAAATTTTTTTGGGTCATGAATTTGCTGTGAAATTGGTCCCTTATAATTCCCACAGTAAACAACAGATTATTCGTATGAAATTTTGTGCTCTTACACACTCTGTTTTACTGAGTAGTATGCTATAGTTATCTTGAGTACAGATCCATTAGTTGAGAAGATATTGAGAGTTGAAATTTTTTTGGGTCATGAATTTGCTGTGAGGTGGGGCCCTTATAACTCCCACAGTAAACAACAGATTATTCGTATGAAATTTTGTGCTCTTACACACTCTGTTTTACTGAGTAGTATACTATAGTTTTGTTGAGCACAGATCCATTAGTTGAGAAGATATTGAGAGTTGAAATTTTTTTGGGTCATGAATTTGCTGTGAAATTGGTCCCTTATAATTCCCACAGTAAACAACAGATTATTCGTATGAAATTTTATGCTTTTACACACTCTGTTTTACTGAGTAGTATACTATAGTTTTGTTGAGCACAGATCCATTAGTTGAGAAGATATTGAGAGTTGAAATTTTTTTGGGTCATGAATTTGCTGTGAAATTGGTCCCTTATAATTCCCACAGTAAACAACAGATTATTCGTATGAAATTTTGTGCTCTTACACACTTTGTTTTACTGAGTAGTATACTATAGTTTTGTTGAGCACAGATCCATTAGTTGAGAAGATATTGAGAGTTGAAATTTTTTTGGGTCATGAATTTGCTGTGAAATTGGTCCCTTATAATTCCCACAGTAAACTACAGATTATTCGTATGAAATTTTGTGCTCTTACACACTCTGTTTTACTGAGTAGTATGCTATAGTTATCTTGAGTACAGATCCATTAGTTGAGAAGATATTGAGAGTTGAAATTTTTTTGGGTCATGAATTTTCTGTGAGGTGGGGCCCTTATAACTCCCACAGTAAACAACAGATTATTCGTATGAAATTTTGTGCTCTTACAAACTCTGTTTTACTGAGTAGTATGCTATAGTTATGTTGAGTACAGATCCTTTACTTGAGAAGATATTGAGAGTTGAAATTTTTTTGGGTCATGGTTTTCCTGTGAAATGGGGCCCTTATAACTCCCACAGTAAACAACAGATTATTCGTATGAAATTTTGTGCTCTTACACACTCTGTTTTACTGAGTAGTATACTATAGTTTTGTTGAGCACAGATCCATTAGTTGAGAAGATATTGAGAGTTGAAATTTTTTTGGGTCATGAATTTGCTGTGAGGTGGGGCCCTTATAACTCCCACAGTAAACAACAGATTATTCGTATGAAATTTTGTGCTCTTACAAACTCTGTTTTACTGAGTAGTATGCTATAGTTATGTTGAGTACAGATCCTTTACTTCAGAAGATATTGAGAGTTGAAATTTTTTTGGGTCATGGTTTTCCTGTGAAATGGGGCCCTTATAACTCCCACAGTAAACAACAGATTATTCGTATGAAATTTTGTGCTCTTACACACTCTGTTTTACTGAGTAGTATACTATAGTTTTGTTGAGCACAGATCCATTAGTTGAGAAGATATTGAGAGTTGAAATTTTTTTGGGTCATGAATTTGCTGTGAAATTGGTCCCTTATAATTCCCACAGTAAACAACAGATTATTCGTATGAAATTTTGTGCTCTTACACACTCTGTTTTACTGAGTAGTATACTATAGTTTTGTTGAGCACAGATCCATTAGTTGAGAAGATATTGAGAGTTGAAATTTTTTTGGGTCATGAATTTGCTGTGAAATTGGTCCCTTATAATTCCCACAGTAAACAACAGATTATTCGTATGAAATTTTGTGCTCTTACACACTCTGTTTTACTGAGTAGTATGCTATAGTTATCTTGAGTACAGATCCATTAGTTGAGAAGATATTGAGAGTTGAAATTTTTTTGGGTCATGAATTTGCTGTGAGGTGGGGCCCTTATAACTCCCACAGTAAACAACAGATTATTCGTATGAAATTTTGTGCTCTTACACACTCTGTTTTACTGAGTAGTATACTATAGTTTTGTTGAGCACAGATCCATTAGTTGAGAAGATATTGAGAGTTGAAATTTTTTTGGGTCATGAATTTGCTGTGAAATTGGTCCCTTATAATTCCCACAGTAAACAACAGATTATTCGTATGAAATTTTGTGCTTTTACACACTCTGTTTTACTGAGTAGTATACTATAGTTTTGTTGAGCACAGATCCATTAGTTGAGAAGATATTGAGAGTTGAAATTTTTTTGGGTCATGAATTTGCTGTGAAATTGGTCCCTTATAATTCCCACAGTAAACAACAGATTATTCGTATGAAATTTTGTGCTCTTACACACTCTGTTTTACTGAGTAGTATACTATAGTTTTGTTGAGCACAGATCCATTAGTTGAGAAGATATTGAGAGTTGAAATTTTTTTGGGTCATGAATTTGCTGTGAAATTGGTCCCTTATAATTCCCACAGTAAACTACAGATTATTCGTATGAAATTTTGTGCTCTTACACACTCTGTTTTACTGAGTAGTATGCTATAGTTATCTTGAGTACAGATCCATTAGTTGAGAAGATATTGAGAGTTGAAATTTTTTTGGGTCATGAATTTTCTGTGAGGTGGGGCCCTTATAACTCCCACAGTAAACAACAGATTATTCGTATGAAATTTTGTGCTCTTACAAACTCTGTTTTACTGAGTAGTATGCTATAGTTATGTTGAGTACAGATCCTTTACTTGAGAAGATATTGAGAGTTGAAATTTTTTTGGGTCATGGTTTTCCTGTGAAATGGGGCCCTTATAACTCCCACAGTAAACAACAGATTATTCGTATGAAATTTTGTGCTCTTACACACTCTGTTTTACTGAGTAGTATACTATAGTTTTGTTGAGCACAGATCCATTAGTTGAGAAGATATTGAGAGTTGAAATTTTTTTGGGTCATGAATTTGCTGTGAGGTGGGGCCCTTATAACTCCCACAGTAAACAACAGATTATTCGTATGAAATTTTGTGCTCTTACAAACTCTGTTTTACTGAGTAGTATGCTATAGTTATGTTGAGTACAGATCCTTTACTTGAGAAGATATTGAGAGTTGAAATTTTTTTGGGTCATGAATTTGCTGTGAAATTGGTCCCTTATAATTCCCACAGTAAACAACAGATTATTCGTATGAAATTTTGTTCTCTTACACACTCTGTTTTACTGAGTAGTATGCTATAGTTATCTTGAGTACAGATCCATTAGTTGAGAAGATATTGAGAGTTGAAATTTTTTTGGGTCATGAATTTGCTGTGAGGTGGGGCCCTTATAACTCCCACAGTAAACAACAGATTATTCGTATGAAATTTTGTGCTCTTACAAACTCTGTTTTACTGAGTAGTATACTATAGTTATGTTGAGTACAGATCCTTTACTTGAGAAGATATTGAGAGTTGAAATTTTTTTGGGTCATGAATTTGCTGTGAAGTGGGGCCCTTATAACTCCCACAGTAAACAACAGATTATTCGTATGAAATTTTGTGCTCTTACACACTCTGTTTTACTGAGTAGTATACTATAGTTTTGTTGAGCACAGAGCCATTAGTTGAGAAGATATTGAGAGTTGAAATTTTTTTGGGTCATGAATTTGCTGTGAAATTGGTCCCTTATAATTCCCACAGTAAACAACAGATTATTCGTATGAAATTTTGTGCTCTTACACACTCTGTTTTACTGAGTAGTATACTATAGTTTTGTTGAGCACAGATCCATTAGTTGAGAAGATATTGAGAGTTGAAATTTTTTTGGGTCATGAATTTGCTGTGAAATTGGTCCCTTATAATTCCCACAGTAAACAACAGATTATTCGTATGAAATTTTGTGCTCTTACACACTCTGTTTTACTGAGTAGTATGCTATAGTTATCTTGAGTACAGATCCATTAGTTGAGAAGATATTGAGAGTTGAAATTTTTTTGGGTCATGAATTTGCTGTGAGGTGGGGCCCTTATAACTCCCACAGTAAACAACAGATTATTCGTATGAAATTTTGTGCTCTTACAAACTCTGTTTTACTGAGTAGTATGCTATAGTTATGTTGAGTACAGATCCTTTACTTGAGAAGATATTGAGAGTTGAAATTTTTTTGGGTCATGGTTTTCCTGTGAAATGGGGCCCTTATAACTCCCACAGTAAACAACAGATTATTCGTATGAAATTTGGTGCTCTTACACACTCTGTTTTACTGAGTAGTATACTATAGTTTTGTTGAGCACAGATCCATTAGTTGAGAAGATATTGAGAGTTGAAATTTTTTTGGGTCATGAATTTGCAGTGAAGTGGGGCCCTTATAACTCCCACAGTAAACAACAGATTATTCGTATGAAATTTTGTGCTCTTACACACTCTGTTTTACTGAGTAGTATGCTATAGTTATCTTGAGTACAGATCCATTAGTTGAGAAGATATTGAGAGTTGAAATTTTATTTGGGTCATGAATTTGCTGTGAGGTGGGGCCCTTATAACTCCCACAGTAAACAACAGATTATTCGTATGAAATTTTGTGCTCTTACAAACTCTGTTTTACTGAGTAGTATGCTATAGTTATGTTGAGTACAGATCCTTTACTTCAGAAGATATTGAGAGTTGAAATTTTTTTGGGTCATGGTTTTCCTGTGAAATGGGGCCCTTATAACTCCCACAGTAAACAACAGATTATTCGTATGAAATTTTGTGCTCTTACACACTCTGTTTTACTGAGTAGTATACTATAGTTTTGTTGAGCACAGATCCATTAGTTGAGAAGATATTGAGAGTTGAAATTTTTTTGGGTCATGAATTTGCTGTGAAATTGGTCCCTTATAATTCCCACAGTAAACAACAGATTATTCGTATGAAATTTTGTGCTCTTACACACTCTGTTTTACTGAGTAGTATACTATAGTTTTGTTGAGCACAGATCCATTAGTTGAGAAGATATTGAGAGTTGAAATTTTTTTGGGTCATGAATTTGCTGTGAAATTGGTCCCTTATAATTCCCACAGTAAACAACAGATTATTCGTATGAAATTTTGTGCTCTTACACACTCTGTTTTACTGAGTAGTATGCTATAGTTATCTTGAGTACAGATCCATTAGTTGAGAAGATATTGAGAGTTGAAATTTTTTTGGGTCATGAATTTGCTGTGAGGTGGGGCCCTTATAACTCCCACAGTAAACAACAGATTATTCGTATGAAATTTTGTGCTCTTACACACTCTGTTTTACTGAGTAGTATACTATAGTTTTGTTGAGCACAGATCCATTAGTTGAGAAGATATTGAGAGTTGAAATTTTTTTGGGTCATGAATTTGCTGTGAAATTGGTCCCTTATAATTCCCACAGTAAACAACAGATTATTCGTATGAAATTTTGTGCTTTTACACACTCTGTTTTACTGAGTAATATACTATAGTTTTGTTGAGCACAGATCCATTAGTTGAGAAGATATTGAGAGTTGAAATTTTTTTGGGTCATGAATTGGCTGTGAAATTGGTCCCTTATAATTCCCACAGTAAACAACAGATTATTCGTATGAAATTTTGTGCTCTTACACACTCTGTTTTACTGAGTAGTATACTATAGTTTTGTTGAGCACAGATCCATTAGTTGAGAAGATATTGAGAGTTGAAATTTTTTTGGGTCATGAATTTGCTGTGAAATTGGTCCCTTATAATTCCCACAGTAAACTACAGATTATTCGTATGAAATTTTGTGCTCTTACACACTCTGTTTTACTGAGTAGTATGCTATAGTTATCTTGAGTACAGATCCATTAGTTGAGAAGATATTGAGAGTTGAAATTTTTTTGGGTCATGAATTTTCTGTGAGGTGGGGCCCTTATAACTCCCACAGTAAACAACAGATTATTCGTATGAAATTTTGTGCTCTTACAAACTCTGTTTTACTGAGTAGTATGCTATAGTTATGTTGAGTACAGATCCTTTACTTGAGAAGATATTGAGAGTTGAAATTTTTTTGGGTCATGGTTTTCCTGTGAAATGGGGCCCTTATAACTCCCACAGTAAACAACAGATTATTCGTATGAAATTTTGTGCTCTTACACACTCTGTTTTACTGAGTAGTATACTATAGTTTTGTTGAGCACAGATCCATTAGTTGAGAAGATATTGAGAGTTGAAATTTTTTTGGGTCATGAATTTGCTGTGAGGTGGGGCCCTTATAACTCCCACAGTAAACAACAGATTATTCGTATGAAATTTTGTGCTCTTACAAACTCTGTTTTACTGAGTAGTATACTATAGTTTTGTTGAGCACATATCCATTAGTTGAGAAGATATTGAGAGTTGAAATTTTTTTGGGTCATGAATTTGCTGTGAAATTGGTCCCTTATAATTCCCACAGTAAACAACAGATTATTCGTATGAAATTTTGTGCTCTTACACACTCTGTTTTACTGAGTAGTATGCTATAGTTATCTTGAGTACAGATCCATTACTTGAGAAGATATTGAGAGTTGAAATTTTTTTGCGTCATGAATTTGCTGTGAGGTGGGGCCCTTATAACTCCCACAGTAAACAACAGATTATTCGTATGAAATTTTGTGCTCTTACAAACTCTGTTTTACTGAGTAGTATACTATAGTTATGTTGAGTACAGATCCTTTACTTGAGAAGATATTGAGAGTTGAAATTTTTTTGGGTCATGAATTTGCTGTGAAGTGGGGCCCTTATAACTCCCACAGTAAACAACAGATTATTCGTATGAAATTTTGTGCTCTTACACACTCTGTTTTACTGAGTAGTATACTATAGTTTTGTTGAGCACAGAGCCATTAGTTGAGAAGATATTGAGAGTTGAAATTCTTTTGGGTCATGAATTTGCTGTGAAATTGGTCCCTTATAATTCCCACAGTAAACAACAGATTATTCGTATGAAATTTTGTGCTCTTACACACTCTGTTTTACTGAGTAGTATGCTATAGTTATCTTGAGTACAGATCCATTAGTTGAGAAGATATTGAGAGTTGAAATTTTATTTGGGTCATGAATTTGCTGTGAGGTGGGGCCCTTATAACTCCCACAGTAAACAACAGATTATTCGTATGAAATTTTGTGCTCTTACAAACTCTGTTTTACTGAGTAGTATGCTATAGTTATGTTGAGTACAGATCCTTTACTTCAGAAGATATTGAGAGTTGAAATTTTTTTGGGTCATGGTTTTCCTGTGAAATGGGGCCCTTATAACTCCCACAGTAAACAACAGATTATTCGTATGAAATTTTGTGCTCTTACACACTCTGTTTTACTGAGTAGTATACTATAGTTTTGTTGAGCACAGATCCATTAGTTGAGAAGATATTGAGAGTTGAAATTTTTTTGGGTCATGAATTTGCTGTGAAATTGGTCCCTTATAATTCCCACAGTAAACAACAGATTATTCGTATGAAATTTTGTGCTCTTACACACTCTGTTTTACTGAGTAGTATACTATAGTTTTGTTGAGCACAGATCCATTAGTTGAGAAGATATTGAGAGTTGAAATTTTTTTGGGTCATGAATTTGCTGTGAAATTGGTCCCTTATAATTCCCACAGTAAACAACAGATTATTCGTATGAAATTTTGTGCTCTTACACACTCTGTTTTACTGAGTAGTATGCTATAGTTATCTTGAGTACAGATCCATTAGTTGAGAAGATATTGAGAGTTGAAATTTTTTTGGGTCATGAATTTGCTGTGAGGTGGGGCCCTTATAACTCCCACAGTAAACAACAGATTATTCGTATGAAATTTTGTGCTCTTACACACTCTGTTTTACTGAGTAGTATACTATAGTTTTGTTGAGCACAGATCCATTAGTTGAGAAGATATTGAGAGTTGAAATTTTTTTGGGTCATGAATTTGCTGTGAAATTGGTCCCTTATAATTCCCACAGTAAACAACAGATTATTCGTATGAAATTTTGTGCTTTTACACACTCTGTTTTACTGAGTAGTATACTATAGTTTTGTTGAGCACAGATCCATTAGTTGAGAAGATATTGAGAGTTGAAATTTTTTTGGGTCATGAATTTGCTGTGAAATTGGTCCCTTATAATTCCCACAGTAAACAACAGATTATTCGTATGAAATTTTGTGCTCTTACACACTCTGTTTTACTGAGTAGTATACTATAGTTTTGTTGAGCACAGATCCATTAGTTGAGAAGATATTGAGAGTTGAAATTTTTTTGGGTCATGAATTTGCTGTGAAATTGGTCCCTTATAATTCCCACAGTAAACTACAGATTATTCGTATGAAATTTTGTGCTCTTACACACTCTGTTTTACTGAGTAGTATGCTATAGTTATCTTGAGTACAGATCCATTAGTTGAGAAGATATTGAGAGTTGAAATTTTTTTGGGTCATGAATTTTCTGTGAGGTGGGGCCCTTATAACTCCCACAGTAAACAACAGATTATTCGTATGAAATTTTGTGCTCTTACAAACTCTGTTTTACTGAGTAGTATGCTATAGTTATGTTGAGTACAGATCCTTTACTTGAGAAGATATTGAGAGTTGAAATTTTTTTGGGTCATGGTTTTCCTGTGAAATGGGGCCCTTATAACTCCCACAGTAAACAACAGATTATTCGTATGAAATTTTGTGCTCTTACACACTCTGTTTTACTGAGTAGTATACTATAGTTTTGTTGAGCACAGATCCATTAGTTGAGAAGATATTGAGAGTTGAAATTTTTTTGGGTCATGAATTTGCTGTGAGGTGGGGCCCTTATAACTCCCACAGTAAACAACAGATTATTCGTATGAAATTTTGTGCTCTTACAAACTCTGTTTTACTGAGTAGTATGCTATAGTTATGTTGAGTACAGATCCTTTACTTCAGAAGATATTGAGAGTTGAAATTTTTTTGGGTCATGGTTTTCCTGTGAAATGGGGCCCTTATAACTCCCACAGTAAACAACAGATTATTCGTATGAAATTTTGTGCTCTTACACACTCTGTTTTACTGAGTAGTATACTATAGTTTTGTTGAGCACAGATCCATTAGTTGAGAAGATATTGAGAGTTGAAATTTTTTTGGGTCATGAATTTGCTGTGAAATTGGTCCCTTATAATTCCCACAGTAAACAACAGATTATTCGTATGAAATTTTGTGCTCTTACACACTCTGTTTTACTGAGTAGTATACTATAGTTTTGTTGAGCACAGATCCATTAGTTGAGAAGATATTGAGAGTTGAAATTTTTTTGGGTCATGAATTTGCTGTGAAATTGGTCCCTTATAATTCCCACAGTAAACAACAGATTATTCGTATGAAATTTTGTGCTCTTACACACTCTGTTTTACTGAGTAGTATGCTATAGTTATCTTGAGTACAGATCCATTAGTTGAGAAGATATTGAGAGTTGAAATTTTTTTGGGTCATGAATTTGCTGTGAGGTGGGGCCCTTATAACTCCCACAGTAAACAACAGATTATTCGTATGAAATTTTGTGCTCTTACACACTCTGTTTTACTGAGTAGTATACTATAGTTTTGTTGAGCACAGATCCATTAGTTGAGAAGATATTGAGAGTTGAAATTTTTTTGGGTCATGAATTTGCTGTGAAATTGGTCCCTTATAATTCCCACAGTAAACAACAGATTATTCGTATGAAATTTTGTGCTTTTACACACTCTGTTTTACTGAGTAGTATACTATAGTTTTGTTGAGCACAGATCCATTAGTTGAGAAGATATTGAGAGTTGAAATTTTTTTGGGTCATGAATTTGCTGTGAAATTGGTCCCTTATAATTCCCACAGTAAACAACAGATTATTCGTATGAAATTTTGTGCTCTTACACACTCTGTTTTACTGAGTAGTATACTATAGTTTTGTTGAGCACAGATCCATTAGTTGAGAAGATATTGAGAGTTGAAATTTTTTTGGGTCATGAATTTGCTGTGAAATTGGTCCCTTATAATTCCCACAGTAAACTACAGATTATTCGTATGAAATTTTGTGCTCTTACACACTCTGTTTTACTGAGTAGTATGCTATAGTTATCTTGAGTACAGATCCATTAGTTGAGAAGATATTGAGAGTTGAAATTTTTTTGGGTCATGAATTTTCTGTGAGGTGGGGCCCTTATAACTCCCACAGTAAACAACAGATTATTCGTATGAAATTTTGTGCTCTTACAAACTCTGTTTTACTGAGTAGTATGCTATAGTTATGTTGAGTACAGATCCTTTACTTGAGAAGATATTGAGAGTTGAAATTTTTTTGGGTCATGGTTTTCCTGTGAAATGGGGCCCTTATAACTCCCACAGTAAACAACAGATTATTCGTATGAAATTTTGTGCTCTTACACACTCTGTTTTACTGAGTAGTATACTATAGTTTTGTTGAGCACAGATCCATTAGTTGAGAAGATATTGAGAGTTGAAATTTTTTTGGGTCATGAATTTGCTGTGAGGTGGGGCCCTTATAACTCCCACAGTAAACAACAGATTATTCGTATGAAATTTTGTGCTCTTACAAACTCTGTTTTACTGAGTAGTATGCTATAGTTATGTTGAGTACAGATCCTTTACTTGAGAAGATATTGAGAGTTGAAATTTTTTTGGGTCATGAATTTGCTGTGAAATTGGTCCCTTATAATTCCCACAGTAAACAACAGATTATTCGTATGAAATTTTGTTCTCTTACACACTCTGTTTTACTGAGTAGTATGCTATAGTTATCTTGAGTACAGATCCATTAGTTGAGAAGATATTGAGAGTTGAAATTTTTTTGGGTCATGAATTTGCTGTGAAGTGGGGCCCTTATAACTCCCACAGTAAACAACAGATTATTCGTATGAAATTTTGTGCTCTTACACACTCTGTTTTACTGAGTAGTATACTATAGTTTTGTTGAGCACAGAGCCATTAGTTGAGAAGATATTGAGAGTTGAAATTCTTTTGGGTCATGAATTTGCTGTGAAATTGGTCCCTTATAATTCCCACAGTAAACAACAGATTATTCGTATGAAATTTTGTGCTCTTACACACTCTGTTTTACTGAGTAGTATGCTATAGTTATCTTGAGTACAGATCCATTAGTTGAGAAGATATTGAGAGTTGAAATTTTATTTGGGTCATGAATTTGCTGTGAGGTGGGGCCCTTATAACTCCCACAGTAAACAACAGATTATTCGTATGAAATTTTGTGCTCTTACAAACTCTGTTTTACTGAGTAGTATGCTATAGTTATGTTGAGTACAGATCCTTTACTTCAGAAGATATTGAGAGTTGAAATTTTTTTGGGTCATGGTTTTCCTGTGAAATGGGGCCCTTATAACTCCCACAGTAAACAACAGATTATTCGTATGAAATTTTGTGCTCTTACACACTCTGTTTTACTGAGTAGTATACTATAGTTTTGTTGAGCACAGATCCATTAGTTGAGAAGATATTGAGAGTTGAAATTTTTTTGGGTCATGAATTTGCTGTGAAATTGGTCCCTTATAATTCCCACAGTAAACAACAGATTATTCGTATGAAATTTTGTGCTCTTACACACTCTGTTTTACTGAGTAGTATACTATAGTTTTGTTGAGCACAGATCCATTAGTTGAGAAGATATTGAGAGTTGAAATTTTTTTGGGTCATGAATTTGCTGTGAAATTGGTCCCTTATAATTCCCACAGTAAACAACAGATTATTCGTATGAAATTTTGTGCTCTTACACACTCTGTTTTACTGAGTTGTATGCTATAGTTATCTTGAGTACAGATCCATTAGTTGAGAAGATATTGAGAGTTGAAATTTTTTTGGGTCATGAATTTGCTGTGAGGTGGGGCCCTTATAACTCCCACAGTAAACAACAGATTATTCGTATGAAATTTTGTGCTCTTACAAACTCTGTTTTACTGAGTAGTATGCTATAGTTATGTTGAGTACAGATCCTTTACTTGAGAAGATATTGAGAGTTGAAATTTTTTTGGGTCATGGTTTTCCTGTGAAATGGGGCCCTTATAACTCCCACAGTAAACAACAGATTATTCGTATGAAATTTGGTGCTCTTACACACTCTGTTTTACTGAGTAGTATACTATAGTTTTGTTGAGCACAGATCCATTAGTTGAGAAGATATTGAGAGTTGAAATTTTTTTGGGTCATGAATTTGCAGTGAAGTGGGGCCCTTATAACTCCCACAGTAAACAACAGATTATTCGTATGAAATTTTGTGCTCTTACACACTCTGTTTTACTGAGTAGTATGCTATAGTTATCTTGAGTACAGATCCATTAGTTGAGAAGATATTGAGAGTTGAAATTTTATTTGGGTCATGAATTTGCTGTGAGGTGGGGCCCTTATAACTCCCACAGTAAACAACAGATTATTCGTATGAAATTTTGTGCTCTTACAAACTCTGTTTTACTGAGTAGTATGCTATAGTTATGTTGAGTACAGATCCTTTACTTCAGAAGATATTGAGAGTTGAAATTTTTTTGGGTCATGGTTTTCCTGTGAAATGGGGCCCTTATAACTCCCACAGTAAACAACAGATTATTCGTATGAAATTTTGTGCTCTTACACACTCTGTTTTACTGAGTAGTATACTATAGTTTTGTTGAGCACAGATCCATTAGTTGAGAAGATATTGAGAGTTGAAATTTTTTTGGGTCATGAATTTGCTGTGAAATTGGTCCCTTATAATTCCCACAGTAAACAACAGATTATTCGTATGAAATTTTGTGCTCTTACACACTCTGTTTTACTGAGTAGTATACTATAGTTTTGTTGAGCACAGATCCATTAGTTGAGAAGATATTGAGAGTTGAAATTTTTTTGGGTCATGAATTTGCTGTGAAATTGGTCCCTTATAATTCCCACAGTAAACAACAGATTATTCGTATGAAATTTTGTGCTCTTACACACTCTGTTTTACTGAGTAGTATGCTATAGTTATCTTGAGTACAGATCCATTAGTTGAGAAGATATTGAGAGTTGAAATTTTTTTGGGTCATGAATTTGCTGTGAGGTGGGGCCCTTATAACTCCCACAGTAAACAACAGATTATTCGTATGAAATTTTGTGCTCTTACACACTCTGTTTTACTGAGTAGTATACTATAGTTTTGTTGAGCACAGATCCATTAGTTGAGAAGATATTGAGAGTTGAAATTTTTTTGGGTCATGAATTTGCTGTGAAATTGGTCCCTTATAATTCCCACAGTAAACAACAGATTATTCGTATGAAATTTTGTGCTTTTACACACTCTGTTTTACTGAGTAGTATACTATAGTTTTGTTGAGCACAGATCCATTAGTTGAGAAGATATTGATAGTTGAAATTTTTTTGGGTCATGAATTTGCTGTGAAATTGGTCCCTTATAATTCCCACAGTAAACAACAGATTATTCGTATGAAATTTTGTGCTCTTACACACTCTGTTTTACTGAGTAGTATACTATAGTTTTGTTGAGCACAGATCCATTAGTTGAGAAGATATTGAGAGTTGAAATTTTTTTGGGTCATGAATTTGCTGTGAAATTGGTCCCTTATAATTCCCACAGTAAACTACAGATTATTCGTATGAAATTTTGTGCTCTTACACACTCTGTTTTACTGAGTAGTATGCTATAGTTATCTTGAGTACAGATCCATTAGTTGAGAAGATATTGAGAGTTGAAATTTTTTTGGGTCATGAATTTTCTGTGAGGTGGGGCCCTTATAACTCCCACAGTAAACAACAGATTATTCGTATGAAATTTTGTGCTCTTACAAACTCTGTTTTACTGAGTAGTATGCTATAGTTATGTTGAGTACAGATCCTTTACTTGAGAAGATATTGAGAGTTGAAATTTTTTTGGGTCATGGTTTTCCTGTGAAATGGGGCCCTTATAACTCCCACAGTAAACAACAGATTATTCGTATGAAATTTTGTGCTCTTACACACTCTGTTTTACTGAGTAGTATACTATAGTTTTGTTGAGCACAGATCCATTAGTTGAGAAGATATTGAGAGTTGAAATTTTTTTGGGTCATGAATTTGCTGTGAGGTGGGGCCCTTATAACTCCCACAGTAAACAACAGATTATTCGTATGAAATTTTGTGCTCTTACAAACTCTGTTTTACTGAGTAGTATGCTATAGTTATGTTGAGTACAGATCCTTTACTTCAGAAGATATTGAGAGTTGAAATTTTTTTGGGTCATGGTTTTCCTGTGAAATGGGGCCCTTATAACTCCCACAGTAAACAACAGATTATTCGTATGAAATTTTGTGCTCTTACACACTCTGTTTTACTGAGTAGTATACTATAGTTTTGTTGAGCACAGATCCATTAGTTGAGAAGATATTGAGAGTTGAAATTTTTTTGGGTCATGAATTTGCTGTGAAATTGGTCCCTTATAATTCCCACAGTAAACAACAGATTATTCGTATGAAATTTTGTGCTCTTACACACTCTGTTTTACTGAGTAGTATACTATAGTTTTGTTGAGCACAGATCCATTAGTTGAGAAGATATTGAGAGTTGAAATTTTTTTGGGTCATGAATTTGCTGTGAAATTGGTCCCTTATAATTCCCACAGTAAACAACAGATTATTCGTATGAAATTTTGTGCTCTTACACACTCTGTTTTACTGAGTAGTATGCTATAGTTATCTTGAGTACAGATCCATTAGTTGAGAAGATATTGAGAGTTGAAATTTTTTTGGGTCATGAATTTGCTGTGAGGTGGGGCCCTTATAACTCCCACAGTAAACAACAGATTATTCGTATGAAATTTTGTGCTCTTACACACTCTGTTTTACTGAGTAGTATACTATAGTTTTGTTGAGCACAGATCCATTAGTTGAGAAGATATTGAGAGTTGAAATTTTTTTGGGTCATGAATTTGCTGTGAAATTGGTCCCTTATAATTCCCACAGTAAACAACAGATTATTCGTATGAAATTTTGTGCTTTTACACACTCTGTTTTACTGAGTAGTATACTATAGTTTTGTTGAGCACAGATCCATTAGTTGAGAAGATATTGAGAGTTGAAATTTTTTTGGGTCATGAATTTGCTGTGAAATTGGTCCCTTATAATTCCCACAGTAAACAACAGATTATTCGTATGAAATTTTGTGCTCTTACACACTCTGTTTTACTGAGTAGTATACTATAGTTTTGTTGAGCACAGATCCATTAGTTGAGAAGATATTGAGAGTTGAAATTTTTTTGGGTCATGAATTTGCTGTGAAATTGGTCCCTTATAATTCCCACAGTAAACTACAGATTATTCGTATGAAATTTTGTGCTCTTACACACTCTGTTTTACTGAGTAGTATGCTATAGTTATCTTGAGTACAGATCCATTAGTTGAGAAGATATTGAGAGTTGAAATTTTTTTGGGTCATGAATTTTCTGTGAGGTGGGGCCCTTATAACTCCCACAGTAAACAACAGATTATTCGTATGAAATTTTGTGCTCTTACAAACTCTGTTTTACTGAGTAGTATGCTATAGTTATGTTGAGTACAGATCCTTTACTTGAGAAGATATTGAGAGTTGAAATTTTTTTGGGTCATGGTTTTCCTGTGAAATGGGGCCCTTATAACTCCCACAGTAAACAACAGATTATTCGTATGAAATTTTGTGCTCTTACACACTCTGTTTTACTGAGTAGTATACTATAGTTTTGTTGAGCACAGATCCATTAGTTGAGAAGATATTGAGAGTTGAAATTTTTTTGGGTCATGAATTTGCTGTGAGGTGGGGCCCTTATAACTCCCACAGTAAACAACAGATTATTCGTATGAAATTTTGTGCTCTTACAAACTCTGTTTTACTGAGTAGTATGCTATAGTTATGTTGAGTACAGATCCTTTACTTGAGAAGATATTGAGAGTTGAAATTTTTTTGGGTCATGAATTTGCTGTGAAATTGGTCCCTTATAATTCCCACAGTAAACAACAGATTATTCGTATGAAATTTTGTTCTCTTACACACTCTGTTTTACTGAGTAGTATGCTATAGTTATCTTGAGTACAGATCCATTAGTTGAGAAGATATTGAGAGTTGAAATTTTTTTGGGTCATGAATTTGCTGTGAGGTGGGGCCCTTATAACTCCCACAGTAAACAACAGATTATTCGTATGAAATTTTGTGCTCTTACAAACTCTGTTTTACTGAGTAGTATACTATAGTTATGTTGAGTACAGATCCTTTACTTGAGAAGATATTGAGAGTTGAAATTTTTTTGGGTCATGAATTTGCTGTGAAGTGGGGCCCTTATAACTCCCACAGTAAACAACAGATTATTCGTATGAAATTTTGTGCTCTTACACACTCTGTTTTACTGAGTAGTATACTATAGTTTTGTTGAGCACAGAGCCATTAGTTGAGAAGATATTGAGAGTTGAAATTTTTTTGGGTCATGAATTTGCTGTGAAATTGGTCCCTTATAATTCCCACAGTAAACAACAGATTATTCGTATGAAATTTTGTGCTCTTACACACTCTGTTTTACTGAGTAGTATACTATAGTTTTGTTGAGCACAGATCCATTAGTTGAGAAGATATTGAGAGTTGAAATTTTTTTGGGTCATGAATTTGCTGTGAAATTGGTCCCTTATAATTCCCACAGTAAACAACAGATTATTCGTATGAAATTTTGTGCTCTTACACACTCTGTTTTACTGAGTAGTATGCTATAGTTATCTTGAGTACAGATCCATTAGTTGAGAAGATATTGAGAGTTGAAATTTTTTTGGGTCATGAATTTGCTGTGAGGTGGGGCCCTTATAACTCCCACAGTAAACAACAGATTATTCGTATGAAATTTTGTGCTCTTACAAACTCTGTTTTACTGAGTAGTATGCTATAGTTATGTTGAGTACAGATCCTTTACTTGAGAAGATATTGAGAGTTGAAATTTTTTTGGGTCATGGTTTTCCTGTGAAATGGGGCCCTTATAACTCCCACAGTAAACAACAGATTATTCGTATGAAATTTGGTGCTCTTACACACTCTGTTTTACTGAGTAGTATACTATAGTTTTGTTGAGCACAGATCCATTAGTTGAGAAGATATTGAGAGTTGAAATTTTTTTGGGTCATGAATTTGCAGTGAAGTGGGGCCCTTATAACTCCCACAGTAAACAACAGATTATTCGTATGAAATTTTGTGCTCTTACACACTCTGTTTTACTGAGTAGTATGCTATAGTTATCTTGAGTACAGATCCATTAGTTGAGAAGATATTGAGAGTTGAAATTTTATTTGGGTCATGAATTTGCTGTGAGGTGGGGCCCTTATAACTCCCACAGTAAACAACAGATTATTCGTATGAAATTTTGTGCTCTTACAAACTCTGTTTTACTGAGTAGTATGCTATAGTTATGTTGAGTACAGATCCTTTACTTCAGAAGATATTGAGAGTTGAAATTTTTTTGGGTCATGGTTTTCCTGTGAAATGGGGCCCTTATAACTCCCACAGTAAACAACAGATTATTCGTATGAAATTTTGTGCTCTTACACACTCTGTTTTACTGAGTAGTATACTATAGTTTTGTTGAGCACAGATCCATTAGTTGAGAAGATATTGAGAGTTGAAATTTTTTTGGGTCATGAATTTGCTGTGAAATTGGTCCCTTATAATTCCCACAGTAAACAACAGATTATTCGTATGAAATTTTGTGCTCTTACACACTCTGTTTTACTGAGTAGTATACTATAGTTTTGTTGAGCACAGATCCATTAGTTGAGAAGATATTGAGAGTTGAAATTTTTTTGGGTCATGAATTTGCTGTGAAATTGGTCCCTTATAATTCCCACAGTAAACAACAGATTATTCGTATGAAATTTTGTGCTCTTACACACTCTGTTTTACTGAGTAGTATGCTATAGTTATCTTGAGTACAGATCCATTAGTTGAGAAGATATTGAGAGTTGAAATTTTTTTGGGTCATGAATTTGCTGTGAGGTGGGGCCCTTATAACTCCCACAGTAAACAACAGATTATTCGTATGAAATTTTGTGCTCTTACACACTCTGTTTTACTGAGTAGTATACTATAGTTTTGTTGAGCACAGATCCATTAGTTGAGAAGATATTGAGAGTTGAAATTTTTTTGGGTCATGAATTTGCTGTGAAATTGGTCCCTTATAATTCCCACAGTAAACAACAGATTATTCGTATGAAATTTTGTGCTTTTACACACTCTGTTTTACTGAGTAATATACTATAGTTTTGTTGAGCACAGATCCATTAGTTGAGAAGATATTGAGAGTTGAAATTTTTTTGGGTCATGAATTGGCTGTGAAATTGGTCCCTTATAATTCCCACAGTAAACAACAGATTATTCGTATGAAATTTTGTGCTCTTACACACTCTGTTTTACTGAGTAGTATACTATAGTTTTGTTGAGCACAGATCCATTAGTTGAGAAGATATTGAGAGTTGAAATTTTTTTGGGTCATGAATTTGCTGTGAAATTGGTCCCTTATAATTCC
Source organism: Rhodnius prolixus (assembly GCF_049639745.1). Taxonomy (NCBI): domain Eukaryota; kingdom Metazoa; phylum Arthropoda; class Insecta; order Hemiptera; family Reduviidae; genus Rhodnius; species Rhodnius prolixus. The sequence goes on from NW_027411592.1 coordinate 25,386,327, forward strand.
CACAGTAAACTACAGATTATTCGTATGAAATTTTGTGCTCTTACACACTCTGTTTTACTGAGTAGTATGCTATAGTTATCTTGAGTACAGATCCATTAGTTGAGAAGATATTGAGAGTTGAAATTTTTTTGGGTCATGAATTTTCTGTGAGGTGGGGCCCTTATAACTCCCACAGTAAACAACAGATTATTCGTATGAAATTTTGTGCTCTTACAAACTCTGTTTTACTGAGTAGTATGCTATAGTTATGTTGAGTACAGATCCTTTACTTGAGAAGATATTGAGAGTTGAAATTTTTTTGGGTCATGGTTTTCCTGTGAAATGGGGCCCTTATAACTCCCACAGTAAACAACAGATTATTCGTATGAAATTTTGTGCTCTTACACACTCTGTTTTACTGAGTAGTATACTATAGTTTTGTTGAGCACAGATCCATTAGTTGAGAAGATATTGAGAGTTGAAATTTTTTTGGGTCATGAATTTGCTGTGAGGTGGGGCCCTTATAACTCCCACAGTAAACAACAGATTATTCGTATGAAATTTTGTGCTCTTACAAACTCTGTTTTACTGAGTAGTATGCTATAGTTATGTTGAGTACAGATCCTTTACTTCAGAAGATATTGAGAGTTGAAATTTTTTTGGGTCATGGTTTTCCTGTGAAATGGGGCCCTTATAACTCCCACAGTAAACAACAGATTATTCGTATGAAATTTTGTGCTCTTACACACTCTGTTTTACTGAGTAGTATACTATAGTTTTGTTGAGCACAGATCCATTAGTTGAGAAGATATTGAGAGTTGAAATTTTTTTGGGTCATGAATTTGCTGTGAAATTGGTCCCTTATAATTCCCACAGTAAACAACAGATTATTCGTATGAAATTTTGTGCTCTTACACACTCTGTTTTACTGAGTAGTATACTATAGTTTTGTTGAGCACAGATCCATTAGTTGAGAAGATATTGAGAGTTGAAATTTTTTTGGGTCATGAATTTGCTGTGAAATTGGTCCCTTATAATTCCCACAGTAAACAACAGATTATTCGTATGAAATTTTGTGCTCTTACACACTCTGTTTTACTGAGTAGTATGCTATAGTTATCTTGAGTACAGATCCATTAGTTGAGAAGATATTGAGAGTTGAAATTTTTTTGGGTCATGAATTTGCTGTGAGGTGGGGCCCTTATAACTCCCACAGTAAACAACAGATTATTCGTATGAAATTTTGTGCTCTTACACACTCTGTTTTACTGAGTAGTATACTATAGTTTTGTTGAGCACAGATCCATTAGTTGAGAAGATATTGAGAGTTGAAATTTTTTTGGGTCATGAATTTGCTGTGAAATTGGTCCCTTATAATTCCCACAGTAAACAACAGATTATTCGTATGAAATTTTGTGCTTTTACACACTCTGTTTTACTGAGTAGTATACTATAGTTTTGTTGAGCACAGATCCATTAGTTGAGAAGATATTGAGAGTTGAAATTTTTTTGGGTCATGAATTTGCTGTGAAATTGGTCCCTTATAATTCCCACAGTAAACAACAGATTATTCGTATGAAATTTTGTGCTCTTACACACTCTGTTTTACTGAGTAGTATACTATAGTTTTGTTGAGCACAGATCCATTAGTTGAGAAGATATTGAGAGTTGAAATTTTTTTGGGTCATGAATTTGCTGTGAAATTGGTCCCTTATAATTCCCACAGTAAACTACAGATTATTCGTATGAAATTTTGTGCTCTTACACACTCTGTTTTACTGAGTAGTATGCTATAGTTATCTTGAGTACAGATCCATTAGTTGAGAAGATATTGAGAGTTGAAATTTTTTTGGGTCATGAATTTTCTGTGAGGTGGGGCCCTTATAACTCCCACAGTAAACAACAGATTATTCGTATGAAATTTTGTGCTCTTACAAACTCTGTTTTACTGAGTAGTATGCTATAGTTATGTTGAGTACAGATCCTTTACTTGAGAAGATATTGAGAGTTGAAATTTTTTTGGGTCATGGTTTTCCTGTGAAATGGGGCCCTTATAACTCCCACAGTAAACAACAGATTATTCGTATGAAATTTTGTGCTCTTACACACTCTGTTTTACTGAGTAGTATACTATAGTTTTGTTGAGCACAGATCCATTAGTTGAGAAGATATTGAGAGTTGAAATTTTTTTGGGTCATGAATTTGCTGTGAGGTGGGGCCCTTATAACTCCCACAGTAAACAACAGATTATTCGTATGAAATTTTGTGCTCTTACAAACTCTGTTTTACTGAGTAGTATGCTATAGTTATGTTGAGTACAGATCCTTTACTTGAGAAGATATTGAGAGTTGAAATTTTTTTGGGTCATGGTTTTCCTGTGAAATGGGGCCCTTATAACTCCCACAGTAAACAACAGATTATTCGTATGAAATTTTGTGCTCTTACACACTCTGTTTTACTGAGTAGTATACTATAGTTTTGTTGAGCACAGATCCATTAGTTGAGAAGATATTGAGAGTTGAAATTTTTTTGGGTCATGAATTTGCAGTGAAGTGGGGCCCTTATAACTCCCACAGTAAACAACAGATTATTCGTATGAAATTTTGTGCTCTTACACACTCTGTTTTACTGAGTAGTATACTATAGTTTTGTTGAGCACAGATCCATTAGTTGAGAAGATATTGAGAGTTGAAATTTTTTTGGGTCATGAATTTGCTGTGAAATTGGTCCCTTATAATTCCCACAGTAAACAACAGATTATTCGTATGAAATTTTGTGCTCTTACACACTCTGTTTTACTGAGTAGTATGCTATAGTTATCTTGAGTACAGATCCATTAGTTGAGAAGATATTGAGAGTTGAAATTTTTTTGGGTCATGAATTTGCTGTGAGGTGGGGCCCTTATAACTCCCACAGTAAACAACAGATTATTCGTATGAAATTTTGTGCTCTTACAAACTCTGTTTTACTGAGTAGTATACTATAGTTATGTTGAGTACAGATCCTTTACTTGAGAAGATATTGAGAGTTGAAATTTTTTTGGGTCATGAATTTGCTGTGAAGTGGGGCCCTTATAACTCCCACAGTAAACAACAGATTATTCGTATGAAATTTTGTGCTCTTACACACTCTGTTTTACTGAGTAGTATACTATAGTTTTGTTGAGCACAGAGCCATTAGTTGAGAAGATATTGAGAGTTGAAATTCTTTTGGGTCATGAATTTGCTGTGAAATTGGTCCCTTATAATTCCCACAGTAAACAACAGATTATTCGTATGAAATTTTGTGCTCTTACACACTCTGTTTTACTGAGTAGTATGCTATAGTTATCTTGAGTACAGATCCATTAGTTGAGAAGATATTGAGAGTTGAAATTTTATTTGGGTCATGAATTTGCTGTGAGGTGGGGCCCTTATAACTCCCACAGTAAACAACAGATTATTCGTATGAAATTTTGTGCTCTTACAAACTCTGTTTTACTGAGTAGTATGCTATAGTTATGTTGAGTACAGATCCTTTACTTCAGAAGATATTGAGAGTTGAAATTTTTTTGGGTCATGGTTTTCCTGTGAAATGGGGCCCTTATAACTCCCACAGTAAACAACAGATTATTCGTATGAAATTTTGTGCTCTTACACACTCTGTTTTACTGAGTAGTATACTATAGTTTTGTTGAGCACAGATCCATTAGTTGAGAAGATATTGAGAGTTGAAATTTTTTTGGGTCATGAATTTGCTGTGAAATTGGTCCCTTATAATTCCCACAGTAAACAACAGATTATTCGTATGAAATTTTGTGCTCTTACACACTCTGTTTTACTGAGTAGTATACTATAGTTTTGTTGAGCACAGATCCATTAGTTGAGAAGATATTGAGAGTTGAAATTTTTTTGGGTCATGAATTTGCTGTGAAATTGGTCCCTTATAATTCCCACAGTAAACAACAGATTATTCGTATGAAATTTTGTGCTCTTACACACTCTGTTTTACTGAGTAGTATGCTATAGTTATCTTGAGTACAGATCCATTAGTTGAGAAGATATTGAGAGTTGAAATTTTTTTGGGTCATGAATTTGCTGTGAGGTGGGGCCCTTATAACTCCCACAGTAAACAACAGATTATTCGTATGAAATTTTGTGCTCTTACAAACTCTGTTTTACTGAGTAGTATGCTATAGTTATGTTGAGTACAGATCCTTTACTTGAGAAGATATTGAGAGTTGAAATTTTTTTGGGTCATGGTTTTCCTGTGAAATGGGGCCCTTATAACTCCCACAGTAAACAACAGATTATTCGTATGAAATTTGGTGCTCTTACACACTCTGTTTTACTGAGTAGTATACTATAGTTTTGTTGAGCACAGATCCATTAGTTGAGAAGATATTGAGAGTTGAAATTTTTTTGGGTCATGAATTTGCAGTGAAGTGGGGCCCTTATAACTCCCACAGTAAACAACAGATTATTCGTATGAAATTTTGTGCTCTTACACACTCTGTTTTACTGAGTAGTATACTATAGTTTTGTTGAGCACAGATCCATTAGTTGAGAAGATATTGAGAGTTGAAATTCTTTTGGGTCATGAATTTGCTGTGAAATTGGTCCCTTATAATTCCCACAGTAAACAACAGATTATTCGTATGAAATTTTGTGCTCTTACACACTCTGTTTTACTGAGTAGTATGCTATAGTTATCTTGAGTACAGATCCATTAGTTGAGAAGATATTGAGAGTTGAAATTTTTTTGGGTCATGAATTTGCTGTGAGGTGGGGCCCTTATAACTCCCACAGTAAACAACAGATTATTCGTATGAAATTTTGTGCTCTTACAAACTCTGTTTTACTGAGTAGTATGCTATAGTTATGTTGAGTACAGATCCTTTACTTGAGAAGATATTGAGAGTTGAAATTTTTTTGGGTCATGGTTTTCCTGTGAAATGGGGCCCTTATAACTCCCACAGTAAACAACAGATTATTCGTATGAAATTTTGTGCTCTTACACACTCTGTTTTACTGAGTAGTATACTATAGTTTTGTTGAGCACAGATCCATTAGTTGAGAAGATATTGAGAGTTGAAATTTTTTTGGGTCATGAATTTGCAGTGAAGTGGGGCCCTTATAACTCCCACAGTAAACAACAGATTATTCGTATGAAATTTTGTGCTCTTACACACTCTGTTTTACTGAGTAGTATGCTATAGTTTTGTTGAGTACTGATCCATTAGTTGAGAAGATATAGACAGTTGAAATTTTTTCGGGTCATGGTTTTATTGTGAAATGTGGCCCTTATAACTCCCACAGTAAACAACAAATTTATATGGCTTACAATTTAATTTACAATTTACATTTTGTTTGTAGCGCTAGTAAAATGGTCTCGAATCTGTAAAGCCATAATGGCATTTTTTTTCGACACGACGCTATTTGAAGTAGAAACTTATGAAACAAAGGAACTATTTATGCAAAATTGGACATACAAAACAAGATTTCTTTGGAACTGCGGTGAAATATCTGTTTTTATTTGTATAATTCTTTTAAGATTATAGGCCCTCCCAAAAAGAAATAAATGATTTTTTTTTTTTTAATCTTTTTATCTTAAAATAATTCTAAATAATTTTTATTTAGAAGTCACTTGTCTTACTGATAAAAAATCAAATCATAATGTTTACTGTATTAAAAATAAATACACCCTATTATAGATTTCGAAGGGAAACGGATTAGCTCAGTGCTAACCACTCTGGATTCCGACGTAGAGATTCTGGGATTAATCCCTGGCTCTTAGATCTTCTTTCGTTAGGAGCTTCTTCTGGTAGTAGTTGCTCTTGAATGAATAGGCATTACTTTACTTTTACGTGGCAAATATGCAAACAAGTGAGGCGCCACGGTAGCCGAGCAGTTAGAGGCGAGACCTGCGAAGCCAATATGTAATGTGGTACTGGGTTCGATTCTCGGTCTTAGGCCTTGGATTTTATTTAAAGGGTAATAAAAGAAATTTACAGTAAAGTATGTTTGCTAGTCGCCTTCGTCCACGACACCTAATTGGTAGTTTGTTGTAAAGCCTGCCTGAAAAAAATAGGCAGTTACTAGTTACCACTATACAAACAAGTGATGCATGAATAAATACAACCAAGGGACAAATTTTTTCACTGTGCCCTAAAATTTAAAATTCTGAACGCCTTGCAAACCGAAGAAGACGCCCCTATTAGGTAGAGTTGACTTGCTAACATGTTTTACTAGAGGTTGTTTTTAGTAACTAATTCTTCTGCAAACCTTATTCAAGAGAGCTTCATCATCAGTTCCCTCAGAGTGATTGCTCTCTCGCCTACACGATCTCCTTACCATTACTCCGATCATGATGCATGCTACAATCTTTCTTGAGCGGATATCCCCTTCATGGGTGCTGCTACCATCATAGTCTCTTTTTCACTCTCTTCGAGACCTCTAATTCTTGAACAATTTCCGTACAACAGATCTTCAACGGTACCTATCTCATGCTAGTCATCTCAGCATTCCTTGAACATCATTTCTTCAAAATTACCTCGTTCTACTATTCTTCTAGTTTCACTGTCATCTACGTGCGACATTCTTGCATTCCTTCACATGTCCTGCTAACTTTATACTCCCACATTAATGAAGTTCTTCATACCTGCCTTTCACTGTATATTCCTGATATCTGTGTTGTTCCGCATATGCTACGAGGTCTGTAAATTAAGTAATGAGACTGATTTTTTTGAATAATTTTTTTTAAAAAAAAATCAGTCTCATTACTTAATTTACAGACCTCGTATGTGTCTTCTTCATTCATTCCATCTTATAACTTTCTTTTTTTCCGGATCCTCTCATTCTGTTCCAACGATAAGCCACCAAGACTTTGCGTCGTAACAAGCGGATAATTGTTGCATAGAGCCTTATTTTTGCCTTAGAGATCGATCTTGTTTTCAATAATTTAATATTGGCTTAGAACAACACTCTATTTGCAGCCAGGATTCTTTCTCTGTATTTGCTTTTGTTCTCCAATAGAAGTTAGGAACAGTTTCTTGTTTATCAAGGACCCTATTGTTTCATCAGACAAATTCAGACTGAGGCTCTTTTGCACCTAACAGATCTGCAGCTATTCCAAGAGTTTTAAATATTTGGTCGATTCACTGTTCTGAGTCCAAAGATTGGAAAAATGCTTTTGATTCTATCAGTTTATGTAAGGAACAGTTTTGTTTGCTTAGCAACTTCTTGTTCTTAATTTAAAGTCATAGTATTTAATGGGAACAATTCTCCTTTGAAGGTTGTGCGAGCTTTCCAATAATATCATTGTTCCTTTTAATTGGATGGATTCCACGAAGTCATTGTTGTTTTCTATTGATGAAAAAGGCGCTTGGAAATTTCAGGACTTGAGTTGTTAACTTGAAAGATCTTAAATAAAATGTTAGGAAAAACTCTTAATAAAAACAGCTATTATACAGGCAATTATTACATGCCCTAGTGGATGACACAATTTCATCAATCAGAATTGTAAAGATTGTATTCAATTAAGATTGTATTAGTCTTTTTATTGTTTAACTATTTGTTCAATTCTAATGTAAATAGTGGTTTAAAAGTTAAAACTGCAGACAGTAAGCAAAGAGGCAATTGCAAGTTCCGTTTTGGCTCATTCTTGCTGAAAATTTGGGTGTTTGTTGATCCCAAAAAATAATTGGTTTTTTACTTTATGGAAAAACTGAATTTTCTTACCTTTACCAGAAAATTATTCAAATAACGGATAGATGTCAAATATTTTTATAATTATCTCTTTATATTTTTTAATTTTTTGTATCAAAAACAGTTTAAATTAATTTTTTGTTAGAAGGACTGTGACAAGGCAAGGGTGACATCATTTGCCTTTAATTAAATCTAATTAAAGTCGTGTCATTCTTTCTTCAACATTCTTCGACTCCCTCTTTTTTAAAGAAGAAAAAAATCCAAATTATAACGATGTTAATTTAAAAATAAATTAACTTGCTGATTAGAACCATTGCGTTCTTTGTCTTTGTAAATTCACATGAGTTTGAATCAGAGTTCAATTCGCTCTGAACTATAAAGTACTAACTAACTATAGAATGTAATTTATTCAGTGTTACCATTTGTGGTAAGTGGCGAGGAAATATTCCCAAAATTTGGCAATGATTATTTCGGATTCTGTTTTATTTTTAATCCCTCTTTAAAAAAAAAGAAAAAGTTCAAATTATGGTTTAACCAAAGAACGAATGTGTTTCACACACTGTGAAAATGCATAATTACCATAACTAAATATTCATTACCAGTGAGAAAATGGGCAAACTGAAGCAGCTGATCAATTTAAAATTTCATTCCAATGTCGTCCATCGGTAGATAATACTGGGTCAAATTGGATTTTCCGTGTGAATCACTTTTCTTTTAAATATGTGGCATTTTAATTTTTCAAATTCAATGCATGAATTCTGTAACAAGAATAAAATTTGCTTTAAAAAAAACATCTACCGTCAACCATTTTTAACCAAAGGATCTTGAACCCAATCGCCGTTAACCACAAACATTAAGTTATGAGATAAAATAATGTTTCCTCCTATTTTTCGCAAACCCTACAAAATGGATCTGGAAAGCAGCAGCCCATTTTGTCAAAATGTGTAATGTATAAATTCGATGTTTCAAAAAAAATTTGTTAAGTAAAGTGCAGTTTTTTTGGTAACGTGCATTTCTTTTTGTATTTCTTCGTTTCATACTCAAGCCTTGATAATCTTGCTGCTCTTCTCCAATAAACCATCTCCATGGCTAGAAGCTTTTTCCTTAAAGGCTTATTCAAGCTAAAAATCTCAGCGGGGTGTACTAGTATATGTACTTGGTACCAAGCTACCATATGTCTTTTTGGTACTATTCAGAACATTGTTGCTCCATAATACGGGGTTCATAATGCCGATTGCTCTTTTTGCTGTGCATCATTTTTACTAGGAGCATCCTTACTGAGAACAGTCCATATATTTTTGAATTTTTCAACCCTCGGGATTTTTAAGTCTTCTTTAGTAAGGTCTTCTCTTACTACTACAGCTTGTTGTCGTCGAATATTATTTTGCTAAATTTATCTTTATACACCATTTTCGATTTGTCTCTATTACTTCGTGCATCATGTACGTATTCCATATCATCTTGATTGTTTTATCTGATCTTAAATAATACTAGCTGATTCTCTAAATCATTTGTTTGTATTTCGAACCATTGTTTTCGAACAATGTCTTTAATTCAATTCAGATTAGCTCAAATTGCCTTAGACCAGGAAATCCTATTGTTAGACCTCACAAGTAGTTACTTATATTTAAAATTCCATTACCAGCCAGATTATTTAATCAGGTAAAAAAAAAATTATTTGTTGACGATGAAAATTTAAATATAGAAAAGAAATAGATATTGAAGCAGCAGATTTGGGGATCACCATCGAGCAGTCAGTGATTGGAGGAGTAGGCAATATGCCTAATGGATTTATAGCCAAATGTAATTGTAGGTAACTGCTTAATCCATTAGCATGCAAGTCATCCATCAGAGTGAGATGTGTGATGTACGAGCCTGGCAGTGAATCAACAAACCTGTACAATCCTTCTAGGCGGACAGCCTGCACACTAATTACGGTTTTGAAGTGTTCTTATTTTTTTTTCTTTGTTCGGATTTTATTCTTCTTTTTCCTAAGGTCGAACGAAAATTCGTGTTTCCAGTGCGGGAATCCTAACTTTTCTCACTCATATCAATTAGCATATTATTATATTGCTTTCAGATTGTTCATATTAATATAATGTTTACAACTACATTACTATGTCTTATTTTACGCAAATTTAATTCAAAAATTATTTGATTTTAATTGATTTTTTTTTATAAAAACAGCGAAGAATCGTTTTTGTTTTTTAACCTAACCTTAATATTGTATAGATTTATAGTACATAATACAATTTAATCAATTGTTTGTGTAAATATTTAGTAGGGGGCGATGGGGGTACATTTGAACAGAATTTACATTTTTTGTTACAGAGTGCACAGAATCATATTATTGAACCTTTTTATTTTGTTTTCTACAACTTTCAAGTCTTCTTAACAGATCTATATCAATAAACAGTTGGTACTTTACATACATATCTATATTTTTTTAATTTAAAAATGCTGTGTCCACTGTTAATATCTGCCCCACTGACGGACACTTTGAACACAATATAAAATAGAAAGAAATGATATTTTACTTTACTCTGAATTTACCTTCTATCAGTTATTTCTCTCACTACTACATTACTTTCTCTTTTAAACCACTGAAATCTAGTTCAAAAACCAAGAATGACTCAGTTCGGGATGTACCCGAAGTGTGATGGGTTTAGGAAGTTTGAACAAAATATTCGGTTTGTTGCGCTTCTTAATGTAGCTTCGGACCCACCCACTTTCCTCTTCTCTGCGATTAAACAAAAAAAGTCACAAACTTGCAGGTCGGTAGGGCACATTTTAACTGAGATGTTGAAATGTGCCCCCCCTCTCCTTCCATAAGAGAAAATATAATATCCAACACTTTTTGCAAGCAAACAGACTTTTGTAAACACTAGATTTAAAAATACGAATTCCAAATGTTAATATGGACTAACAATACTATACATCTTGTCCACTACAATCTTCGCAATATACTTCCAAAGCTGCAACAAAAATTTTACTTCCACCTTACAAAATATAACATTCCTCAATTCTGACTTTACCAACCATGAAACCGAAGGGAAACTCTGTCAATTATACAACAGGTCTACCACAAAATATGGAGAAAATTACCAAACATAAATGTTTTAAATATTTTGCGAGAAATTAAAAGTGCTCAAAGAAATTTTTAGACTTTAGACGTATTGATCTCTATATGGATATACAAAAAGTGTAGAATTATAAGAGTTGTGAAAACAACTTGTTTTCTAACAAGTTGTGAAAAAATCGAATTATTCAATTTATAGAAATATCTTTTTCTGATAAAATGATACTAACAAGTACAGAGGTTTTGACCAGTAACTTACTAATTGTGGTGTTCTGTAGGTTAGTATTCGCGTTGTGACTGAAATAGACTTTCAAATTTAATTTCAGAGAAACAGCCGACTTTTCGGTGAAAATAGGACATCATTGAACAGCAAAATATTTCATGAGCTAGCTAAGATCATTGAATCGTGGCGAAAAAGTTCTTTGGCCATGTTCGGTTCAGATGCACATGTACACCGATTATCCTTTACGTTAAATTCTAATCAGCCAGCTGACAAATGACCTATATAACTATCAGTGAATAGCAATTAATCAGAATCGAAGCTATCATTGTATGGTTTCTATTCCCTAGATACCATTAGTTGTACATTATTCAAGCATCGAACATTATTCCAGCCTTATTTATATCCCAAACAATCCATATTCCAGCTAATCTCCGCGCTTTCTATTCTGGCCAGCTTAAACATCAGCCTCTAAGAACTACAGCAAAAAAAAAAATTATTGCATTTTATAGAGAGAAGTGAGGTACATAACTGGTATTTAAAGTCTCTTTCCAGCCGTGCACCCTGGCCTGTCTAACCCATATCTGCCGGGTGTCCGAAACTCCCACAATACCCGCTACATTCGCTCCCTCAACTGCTGTTTATCATATTTTTACATTTTGAACCAATAGGAAGTTGAAAGAAAATAAACCATTTATCGTTATGAAAATTGTTTTCCATTCTTTTATCTTAACATGAAAAACCAAAGGTGAAAAATACTTTGTAGTAATACAGTTTACTTTTCATGTATTTCAAGAACAGCTTTCAATTGTTGGACTGAAAATATCCCAGTTATAAGAAATAAGAAAAATAATAAGTAACTTGCAACCATTTAAAACATTTCATTAATAAAAGAAGGTTAAAGAGCACTGAATGCGCCATCTTCTGCGCGGAGTTCTATTAAAATGTGCGGTAAATAGGGGAGTATTGGAATTGAAGTAGAATGTTTGGAGAGTCCCTATATTTAGAACGATTGAACCGGCAGATCGTAAATATGTTATCAAAATTGCTAGAAGCAGATAAGGGCTAAATAGTTTTGAAGGGTGATTTGGTGAAGTATACGACAACTTTTACGACCTACTGATTTGTACATTCTCGTTATAGGCTGCCTCTGCTCCCGATATATAACAAGTTAGCCAGCTATCACCTGCTCTTTGCACACGTATCACCTGAATGGGTAGAGACTCGGCTGACGACCAACTTACCACACTTCTGTTCCTTGTCTGAGAGGTTATGGCACGCTACCATCTCGTTAGCTTTTACCTACACAAATATTCACTATGCTCTTCAATGTAACTGAGTCCAATCTGCCTCGAAAATTATTCAATCATTTGCTTCGTCTTATCACGTTTTTTTTACATAATAACTTGCTGTGAAAAATAATGATCCAAAAAGTGCGATTGGGAGATTCATAGACAAGAATCGGTTTAGTTTATAATTTTTTACTACCTTTAAAAAAAATATAATTCTCTCAAAATGTTGGTAACAAGGAGGTAAAGCGGGGTATACTTACAGCTATGAGAGGAGCTGGAGATAAATCCGATTTTGGCTCTTTCCTCGGACACATAGAAGAGCTCCTATGTGCAGCTTCGACGATTTTCTTTGATAATTTCTTACAGAGAATGGAAAGACCGCCAGTGTCAGGGTACTCTCTACGACACAAGGTTGGCTACAAGACGGAGGAAGAAGTAGAAGCCGAAGAGTATGTGAATAACCGAGGATTGAAATATCGGTAAGTCTAGTTACAGTCTTTCAGTTGATCATAAGCCAATCGTATTCATTGGATCACTGTTTTCACAGCAAGTTTTCGAGTGAAACCATAGAAGACAATGAATGATCTTGGCAGAGATTCTACTCTGTGCAGGTTTTGTCTGGACGAAGAGTAGACAGCGTTACATCTGTAGTGGCAGTGCAAAGGGATGGTTTGGCTCAAGTTTAGCTTTTTGGGAAAGAACATTCCACGCTACTTTGTCTAGCAACCCTTTTCCAAATTCATTATCCAATTAAAGAGAACGAAGGAGCTGCGTACGTTTCTTTCAACTCTTGTAGGATTTTACCTAATCTATAGATTAAGGTAGATTTCCAAGTCTGATTTCGAGCCTATCTCTAAGTATATTGTTTAATCAGTTATTTAATTGCAATTAAAACGCAGTAGAGCTGATAGGAGAGCTACTAAGTACAGCTTCGATGATTTATTAATTTCTTATAGAGAATAGAAAGACCACCAATGCGAGGACACGATCTTTGATGGACACGAGAACGAGAAAGACGGCTAAGGCACCATTCTTTAGCTCCACAGGCTGCTTGGAGAAGCCGTGATTGTTGTTCGCGAAATTCTTGGAACCATCACGATTACGTAGCACCGCATGTAGCTAATTACCATTTTAGTCCATGCTCCGGGGGTTGGAGTGGAATAAGTACCCTACCCCAGCATATATCAACAACCAGCAAACTTCTATAAAGCAAAGATCTCAGTTTCAGGAATAAAAATTCTATAAAAAGGTGAAGAAACTAAAAAGAAAGAGATTGAAAGCGGTTAAGATCAAGAATGGATTATAAATGATTTAGACGCTAGGTGCAAAATCCGTTCTACATGAGCTAGAGTTTTGGAAGAAATACAGTACGTACCGGCGTCAAGAGATAGTTCATAATTTTTTTGGAGGACTTTAAAAACGAATATTCCCGTTGAAGGGTTTAAATCGAACATTTGACTTGATCGCAACACATTCTGGAGGAACACTCACCTGACTTTTTCCTTCAACTCCAAATCCTTCGGTTCTTTAAACTTCTAGTGTACCGATTTGACTTCATATTAGAAATTTTTAATTAGCTTCACTTCCTTCTGCAGATCTGGTGCACTACCTTGGGCTCTACATAGACAAACGACTCACGTGGAACCCACACACTAGACTTAAAAGACAAGCAATGACAGAACATGCGAAACTTTTTTACAGACTTCTTGGACGACGCTCCAAATTGCCCATTTAATTCATACGCTTATCATTCAACACTATCCTCAAACCTATGTGGACTTACGGACTAGAGCTGTGGGTTTCAGGCAAACCTACAAACATACGGACAGTACAAGACAATTCAGTCAAAACTCCTCCGACAGATAGATGACGCTCCTTTCTATCTGACTAACCTCACTCTTCTCAACGACCTCAACATTTTCCTTCATACACCAACTTGCCAAGACTAAATACCAAACATTCCGCTCTCTTGACTAGCTCTAATCCTCTTGTACTGTCTCTCGCTTCCTCTGACATCCCTAATACTCCTCGCCGACAGAATCGCCAGTGGCTCCGCGACTTCTTGTAGTCTGAAGACCTAAATCATTATTCTCCTATCTCTCCTCCTCACATTCTCCTCTCTGCTATAGAGAGTGCTACCGCTGGGTAGTTTCTCTCCTCCTGCTCTCCTCCCGCACCAGTTCATCGCTCTCTCCATATTTACTGATTGTATACAATGTATACAGATTGTAAATTACAAAATAAATTTAAAAAAAAAAAATTAATATTTAAAGGTGTTCCGAATAATGTTCCGGTTAAACCGAACATTGCTCTTAAATAAAAAAAAAAAGCATTTACTTCTGAGGCCAACTCCTGACTTAACTGCAACCATGGCCTCTTTAAACTTAAGTTGTCTTGTTGCAACTGCGTTGTATTAATTGCATTAGTTAGGGCTTTTATTAAAGTGTTCTTTTCCTAGATCATAGGCACTACTGGAGTTTGTTTTTTTCTGAAAATATTTTTGTAAAAATGTAATTACGTCATGTAAAGGAAAGCTTGACAGGAAGTCGGGATAAAAGTTTAAAATAAAAATTAAGAGAATTAAAAATAAACATAAAAAAAAAATCTTTTGTAATTAACAAGTCTGAAGAGCGCGCCACTTTCATCCTGAAAGAAGTAAGTTCGCGGGAAGTTCTAATTGTAATTAATTAAAAGAAAAAGAGAGGGGGGAAAATTCATTTCCTTTCAGGGTGACCTTCTCGTCCTTGCAACAGTTGATATCGTCGCACCCAAAGAGGCGTTACCTACCGTGCAGAGAAGGCCGCACATAATCATTGTACTTGTCCTTTAATCTGATTGGCGGATAATTGAGGAACAGAGGATATAGCCCGCGGCCGCCTAAAGTAGTGCATTGAGAAGGAAACCAAACCTTCATAATTACCGCACTCCTCTGTGCACAATTCACCAGCGGTAATCCTGAGCCCGTCCCTTCTTCTTACCGAGAACCCTCTGACCGACACGTTTCACTAATTAACGCTATACCTCTTCTCGCTTTGGTTACCTCATCTTTTTTCTCTTCCTCATACTCCATTCAATTCCCTTCACCTCCCAACTGAGAGAACACTAAGCCAACCCCAGTCGGAGATATATAGCCGCGCTAAATCCTCTCCTTTAATCTAATCATCGTTATTTCTATTGGCCGATTTCATTCTCATCCAATGGAAGCCATTTTTATTCCAATCACTTCATTTATTCAACTATTTTCGCATTTATATGCTAAATAAGTTCACCCCTCTATTATTAAATTATAGTCAGTTTATTGGTGTAAGCCTTCCTCCATTTCAGCCTAATTTTTAATTATTTAATTATTATAAATTAATTAATTAGAGCTCACATAAGGTAATAATCAAAATTGACGACGACTTGAGAATGAATAGATCAGGTGGAACTTGCGAACCGTAGGTAGGAACATTAAACAGGAAATAGTGAAGAAACTAGATCTCCTTTACGGACGGAAAGTCTGGTCTCACAGGAGCCGCCGGTGTGTGGACAAAAAAAAAGATAAGGATACGGATCTAGCCTACCACTGGGACGCCTGCCGACCACAAGACGCTTCAATTAGCCGAAAATAATTACAAAGATATTTATTTCTTCCAATTTGTGAAAAGCGATTTTCTACTAGACTATAGGAATTGTTTTTTAATGTCTGCCTTGAATATTAAATTCTTTAATTATTTTATAAGTTTGTATTGCAACAGCTTACACGGTAAATGCAACAAATTACTATTAAACTGTAGCTAATATTGTCTTTTAAAGTAAACAAAATAGTATTTTTCTCTGCCCATGGAAGTGCCCAATATCCTGAGTAGTAAAACAACCTTTAGTAGCCCTAGTTTTGTAGTTGCGATAAAGTTTTTCCGAACTCTTTAACGTTTCCTCTCTCCTTGATTAGGGTAATCAAATTGTGTGCCAAAGAGGATTGATTGATAGAAGAAAATAAAAATTTACATATGGATGGACAAAAGCTACCGTATTATATCTTCCCTACTATATTTAACTGTCATCAATATTTTATTAATTAATATATGGGTAAAAAAGTTAATTAAAGAAATCATGAGTAGAAATATTTAAAAAAAAAAAAACCAAAATCACTTTTAATGAGATACGTTCAATATTTAATTTGTTTATGAAGATAATTTTCGAAGGTCCTTTCATACAGCAAAGAGGATTTGGATTTGTTTTTGATCTGAAATGCCAAAGTAAACTCTGTTTTTCTGAGTGTTCCCGTATGAGTTACTTCATTCGCACAAGGCCCCACTCTTGTATGTGTGCTGCAACATCAGTTTCCCCTCAAGATGGAATGAAGGAAGGTAGAGTTCGACGAACTATTTCGCTTTTGTGGGCGACTGGAGTACATAAATGGAGGTCTATAAATTAAGTAATGAGACTGATTTTTTAAAAGAATTACAATTCTATATTGTCACCTTCAAAATAACTTCCTTCTGAAGCCAGACAGCGCTGGAGACGTTTCTTCCACTCCTCATAGCAGTGCTCGAACTCCGATACTGGAATAGCCTTCAGCTGGTCGGTTAAAGCCGTTTGAATGAGTTCCCTTGAGGTGATTTTTGGATTCAATTAAAAATGACCCCCATTTTCTGGAACGTGTCATTACTGGTGACGAGTCTTGGGTGTTTGAGTACGACCCAGAAACCAAGCGCTAGAGCATGGAGTGGCACACTTCAACCTCTTCAAGGCCCAAAAAAGCAAGGATGGCGAAGTCGAAGATCAAATGCATACTGATTTGTTTTTTCGATATCCACGGAATCGTCCACAAAGAGTTTCTACCTCAAGGTCAAACGGTCAATCAACACTTTTACCGAGAGGTTCTTGAAAAACTTCGAAAAAGGGTCATTCGTGTGAGACCAAACATCAAGAACAAGTGGGTGTTGCATCACGATAATGCTCCTTGTCACACAGCTATTTCAATAAACGAGTTTTTGGCCAGTAAAAACATTCCTGTGGCTCCTCAGCCACCTTGAGGCCTGATTTGAGTCCGTGTGGCTTTTTTCTCTTCCCGAAGTTGAAAATTCACCACAGAGGAACTCATTTTGGGACAGTCGAAAACATTCAAACGCCTGTAACCGTCCAGCTGAAGGCTATTCCAGTATCGGAGTTCGAGCACTGCTATGAGGAGTGGAAGAAACGTCTCCAGCGCTGTGTGGCTTCAGAAGGAAGTTGTTTTGAAGGTGACAATATAGAATTGTAATTCTTTTTGAATAAAAAAATTTAAAAAAATCAGTTTCATTACGTAATTTACAGACCTCTATGTGAAGAGGAGAACAGCATAATTCCCTGAAAAGATAACTTAGAAGAACACAAGTTCCATAATGTGTGTAAAAAAAGATCCAGATATTACGGGATTAAATGTTCGACAGATAGAAGTTAAGGTTGGGTTTCCATAGAACAGAATTATTATTTAACCATAAACAAAGAGAATGGCACTAAACAATTAAACTGATAATTGCTTAAACTGTTAATAAAGTTAAGATAATTTTATCTCTTTGTGGGAACAATGAGCTTGCTGCTGTTACCATCTTCATGTACTTACTAAGTGGCTGGCTGGGTTAGACTGGGTTAGTGTAGTTTAGGAAGGAGGTTGACCTCTTACTAGTGGCTCGCTTTAAGGAAGCAAGGTCGGCTACGATAATTGGAATTGTATGTAACTGCGAAGAAGAGAGACCAAACTGGATGTGACAGTTACCCGTATTACTTTGGTCCAACTGGGCCACATTGCTCTCCCCACCACGTTATGTTTACTTCCTTCTTGTAGAATTAGAACTATTCATTCTTTTTATTTACTAATTATAATTATTATTTTTCATTATATTTATTATAATCTATTCCATATTTATAATGCAATTAACATGGCTTCAATCCTTCTTTCCCTTCTCGCTCGTATTAAAATGAGAGTGTAACCTACCTACTAGACAGTTGATCAGAGAAACGAGATTCACGAGACAGATAAAACCAGTCATCTGGTCCGCAGATCGAACCTTGCTTGATAGGTCTCAAATAAATTACAAGGCACTTTTAATTCCCAAAACGTTGTTAAGAATGATGGAGATGTAGCAAAGAAGTATGGAGCCAAATAATCAAATGTGGACTTTTGATTCCAATCCTTATTACAATTTTATTCTTCTCGATTTTGTTAAATATGAAGCCAATATCAACCTTCAAAACATCAGCTGTCGTAGCTATTTCCCTAACTTGTTGAATCTACTAGTTATTGTTAGTTTTATCTGTCTCGTAAGTCTCGTTTCTCTGTTGAACTGTCAGGTAGGTTACACGGTCTTTAATAAGTCATCTTATATTTGAGTGGGTAATTGATTCCCTTATAGTGGACGTTTAGTGCAGATAGAATGCTCATTAGAGTCACTGCCTTCTTCTAGAATGGTTAACTTACTAACTTACTGTAGAACGAGGCTGATTCAGACGCGACTGATACTACTACACCTGTTTGATTGGTTAAAGTGCCAACATCTGGAGCCACAGCTACCTCGATCTCACATTGCTTCCACTCTTTAGAATAATTATTTTTTATTTTGTGCATTGATGATGACATTCAGAGTATGTTATATTCAATTTTGATCAATTTAACACTCAGGCCCCTTTCCACTAGTGTAAAGTAATAGTTGGTAAAGGTGATTTACCTATTTTGGAAAATACTACTGTCCTATTTTGCACATATAAACTATATTTCAATGTGTTTGTCACATTGTTTGCAATCAGAGCTTCAAGATGGACTAAACCAATACGATCTAAAGTAATAAAAAAAATATGAAGAAAGTTAAGTAAACGTCATGACGCCATCCGAAAGGAAACTATGCCATAAATCTAAAGAAGGCAAGCGATCGAAACTGAATGGCGAGAAGTGCAACAACCAGGCTGTGGATAGATTATGCACGAGCACGTGTGGCTAAAAATTGCTAAAAAAAATAAACTACAAGAAACATTAATTAACAATCTGTTATTACATAATTATTTATTTTAGGGCTCTTTTATGTTCTGTTCTGTTTCATTGTTCTGTTTGTAGAACTGATTTAATTTAATAAAGTAAACTATGTTTTATTATAGTTGTCCCATAACAATAATATGGGATGTTTTTATTATTTTATACTTTTATGCGATATAAAAAAATTTAAATATCTTTCAGCTTGAAGCACACTGCCCGGTCTTGCTAACAGTCACAACCCACCCGAAGGAACCTTAATTTGTATTTCAATTGACATTTGAAAAATGTCAATTGAAATATATGTTTATGTTATAAACTAATTACATTAGGAGACAAGATATTTTAAATTACATTCCAGAAATCTGGTCCACAGATCGAAACTTGCTTGACAGGACTTAAATAAATTACAAGGAACTGTTAACTCCCAAAACGTTGTTAAGACTGATGTAGATGTACTAAGATGTATAGAGCCAAATAATCAAATTCGAAACGCATGTAATTTTTATAATCCAAAATCCTTAACGATATTAAACACCAAACCAGAATGGAAATTTGTGCCTGTTCACTTTATACATCAAGCAGACTTCCCAGAACTCCTAGATTTCTTCTTTTAGGAAAGTGACTTACTTCCGTGATCTGCAATTCCTCGCGAAAAACCCTTGCGTTTTCTTTATGGGCTGGTTTCTTTATTAAGATCTTTTAATTTTTTACGAACTGATGTATGTTCTTTCATTATAGATAAAGAGTTCTCATTAATACATTTCTTTAAAAATTTAATGATTGATATGTAATTATTTATATATTTTCCTTTAATGTTCACAGCTACTATTCATCAGGCGCGGCTGCATTTTCTGGCAGTCGATTGGCACCACCAATGAAAAGACCTCGCCTGTTAATGTCCGCTCGACAAAACTCCAAATCTACATCTCAACAGACGTCGCATACTGCAAAGTTATCTACCAGTCCTCCTCCACAAGTCAAAACTTACAGTAAGTAATTAGGTTTTTTTTTTTTTAAATACTTAGTAATATTGTTAGAGAGCGATAGTCAACTTGTCCTAACATGTTATTCGGAGCTCAGAATTATTAAACTCTTCCAGCATGAGACACTTTTAATTGGATTGCATGTTTTGGAGCTAAACTGAAAGTGGGAACATTAGATAATAAGGCATCCATTTCTGCGCAAAATCAGGCTATCATTTGTGTAACTGTCATTGTTATTAATTTAGTGTATTTTGTGTTTAGACGATTACCAATTCTTTGTGGGAAAACTCTAAATTACCTTTAGAACTGGCGGAGTATGAGCCATATTGAGCTCCAGCTATTAAGCCCTTCTCTACCTTTTTGCCTCGAGATCTAACGTTATAATTTACTATTTAAAATAAAAAATATTTATTTTTGCATGATACTATATTTACTTGATCAATTTTGATGGTAAAGTTTGAATTGAGAGAAACTTGGTTTGCAAGAATTCCATGCAAAAATTTATAAAACATTTTAACTTGATATATGAGCAAGGACTTGCATTGCATGCAATACGGAGCGTCAACTGATGATTCTTCATTCGACTTAAAATGCTATTACAATCAATTACTTTTCTTAGCATTCATATAGGATTTCTGTGAATAAGTATAAATATTTATATGAATGTTTACAAAAATTATTGATTGTAATAGTATTTTAAGTTGTCAGTTGAAATCGATACCTCTACTACTTGCCGGAAGAAACTAACTACTCTTCTTATGTCCAAGTTTCTACCTGAAGGTATGAGTTGAATTTCCGTAGCTGTATGTCGCGAAGTGATAGGAGAGGTCAGTTGTTAGAGGTATGTTTCTTAAGTGAGCAGACTGCTATCTAAATGTCCGGGTCTCTTAGGCGGGCACTAGACGATTATTATCTGCACTATTTTGCTAGGAAAAGGAAATGATCTGCTAATTTTCAGCAAAGTGTAAACAAATTTAAATATTATTATAATTTCTAAAAGTTTTTGTAATTTATTCGTGTGCTTTTATTTTTCAGGTAATCCAGACATTTTAATTTGCGGCAACTGTAGAGAAATGTTTACAGAATTGCAAGAATTACTGGAACATAAAAAGGAATTTTGCAAATTAAGGTTTACTTGTAAATGCAGCTCTCTGAATGGAAACGTAAGAGGTAAGCTGTGCTCCACTGACATTAACTTATTCATTATTATTTTTTTTATTGCCAAATTTTTCTTGAAAGAAGATTTGGTTTAAGAGGAAAATAATACATTTCGAAGTAATAAATGTTTGTTTGAGGATTTGTAGTTGCGGTTAAGAATTTTTAGACCCTGTCTTTCAATGCACACTGAGCTTAATACTTAATCAAATTAAGTTTAATTATGGATCCTGTCTATAGTTAGCTAAGTGCATTGTTCGAGGTATTTGCACGCATGCCATTTACTCGTACGTTTAATAGGGTTCATTTTTTAATCGGGTTTAACCCCCATTACCCTTTGTGGTTGGCCATTTTGACAGTGACGCAAAAAATAATAAAATAAAATATGAAAACAAGAAAAATGAAACCAAACCAAAAATATAAAAATACGAATGCTATGTTCTATTCTTTGTTGGAACATTTTGGCATTTTATTTAAGAGTAAATTCTATATCTTATATACATAATAGAATAAATGGATAGCATACCAAAATGGTACATTTTTGTGGATACTGTTTTACTTAAAACAGTTCGGTTATCGCATTTTTATATTTGTATTTCGCATACTTGCTACCTCAGGCATTTTCAAATAATCAGTTGTTTACATTAAATTGGCTTTAAGTATTACATTATGCATTACTTTCACACTATAAGGAAAAACTATTCCATAATTGCAAGGAGCTTAAAATTTTGGCAAGATTAGACAGATTTCTAACAAGATGCGTGTATAATGGTTATAAGATTCTGGAGAAAGTAAGGATACAAGAACCGCGCACTTGTAAATGATAAGTATGTATTCATAAATATTTGTGGCAATAAGGATTTTAGCCCTATTTATTATCTTTTCAGAAGGTCCAGATAAAAATTCTCTCTTTTTTGGCAGATTCTTTGGGAGCTGCCGATTTTAAATTTGTTTAATATTTCAAATCGATTGAAAAAATTGAAAATTTCATACAACTTCCAAAGGCAGTTCAATCGCACCAAAAATCAGAGAGAGAAAAAAAAAACCTCCCAATTTTATGAGAATCGGTCTAAGATTTGCCAAATTATTATCGTATTAGATTTAGAGGAGACCTCACATAATGTTACTCCTCCCTTATTGCATGTACAGCCTCGTGACTCTAAATGGCGCATCTGTATTTGTGTTTAATGTGTATTTCATATACAAAACGGTATCCATAAAAACATGTTCATTCAATACTAATATTGTATTATTTACTGTTCATCAACTTCCAATCAAAAATGGACTTTTACGTTATTCATTGAAAAAACGTTATCTGGCATACCAGCAGTTCACCCATTTATTTCACATAAAATGTGAATATTAAATCAAACTGGCGCATGGGCATAAAAAATTCGTCTCCCCCGACTTTGGAGAATCGCATTCCCCACCTTAGTCGATACTCGTAAAATCTTGTGTTAGATAAAGCATAAATACCCGTTCGTTACAATTTGGTAGCTTTTAAAGCTGTAATAAAAAAATATTACATACAGGGTGTTCATTTTAAGACGGCTCAAATGCATTTCATGCTTAAACGGTTGATCTGAGCAAAAAATAGTAAAGGAAAAATTTGTTGCCCGTCACCTCTAGTATCAGAATATGTGACTTGATTTTAGATTCATGCCCGCATACGCGGCCGACGCGCGACCAAAAGTGAGGAGTGACCCCCATTTTCATATACGTACACAGTTTTAAAGAGTATAAAAAGGTATGAAAGAAACCGGAAACCGCAATATATCTTCAAAATTAAAGGTGCTGGCGATTTCAAAATCTGATATTTATTAATCATATTTCAATTTTTTAACTTGTTATCAAAGAGAAAGAAGAGCACGCGATAGTTCATTTTTATGTATTTTTTCATCCCCTTTCAACTAAAAATATTGCCAAGGCAGTAAAGCTAGTATTTTTCTTAATATCGGGAAATAAGTCGTTTTACACTCGGAAATCACTCGATTTTTCTAAGAAAAATCAAATGTTAAAAACTTTAGATGTTCTCAAGCATACCCAAAATGGCTAAAAATTAATTTTACATCTGTTACAAACAAGAAGGTTTAATAATTATTTGGTGCGTTTTGGTCAATTACCAAAAAAATTGGAACCTCCAGCCACATATTTAAGTGATCAATATCTTTCATATAAAGGACCAAACTTATTCCTTAATTTATCAAATAATGCACTTTACTCAACTTGTGAAGTATGTACTGTGCCTTCAAAGGTGCCTCCTCTGGCTCGCAAGCCAGGTTAGCCTGGAGGTTATCAACTGCTCTCTGTATCTGAGGAGGCACCTTTGAAGGCACAGTAAAGGTAAAGTGTGTATATGAAAATAGAGGTCAACTGCGAACTCTCACTTTTAGTCGCGCGTCAGCCGCGTATGCGGGCAGGAATCTAAAATCACGTCACACATTCTGAAACTAGAGGTGACTGGCAACAAATTTTTCCTCTACCATTTTTTGCTCAGATTAACCGTTTAAGCATGAAATGCATTTGAGCCGTCTTAAAATGTATATTTTACAACATGGCATCCTAACCGTTGTATTTGGAAAAGACCAAACTGCATCATTTCTTTTAAAATTATAAACGTTATCACTGCTCGGGAGGGGGAAAAAAAATTGACAAAATAACAAGGCCTTGGGCATTATTATATTTTCAACAATACTTGTAAATTTAGAAAAAACAAAAACCAGGGAAAACCAACAAAAACATAATTAAAAAGAGTAGGTAGTACGTAGCAGGTTTTTTTGATTAAAAAAGAATAATTCATTTTTGTTGGGAATTTTCTGGCTGAAAAAACCTTTTTATAACCTCTTTTTTTTTTACCAGTGATGGACCTTAAAATTCTGTGGGAAACGATGTTAATTTCTCAAAGATCTGTTCAAATTTAGTTGACATCACAAAAGTAATCTCTCAATTTCACAATCTATTGGTTCGGTTTGAAAATTTATAGTAATTGATTTTTTTTAAGAACAACAGCGCGCTTGGATGCTAATAAAATATTTTTTGTATAAAAGGAGTGGCTAAAGTAGATCCAGAACTAAAGAAAACTGAACAACTTTAAAAGAATGTCGGAACAAATCAAGTGACAAAAGTAAAAAAGAAGTTATTGTCCGTTTTGTATTCATTCAACATCAATGTTAAGAATAATTAATATATTACAACTCTTTCCTAAACTAAATCTTCATTGAGACTATTACTAAGTTTCTTTGTGAAACCGTAGGTAATGAAGATATTAAAGCATCTCAGTGCTTAGATTACTCTTTCTATATACTTCAACACATCAATGTAAATTTGTCTTTGGGTATGAAGCTTTCAATTAAAAAGAAAATGTATTTCCTAACCGTACTAAAGGATCATTATCTTTGCTGTGCCAGCTGGAACCCTCAATGGTACATGAAATCCCTTAAGAGTGTTGTTATAGGTTCTTCCTAAAGGGGACTACACAAATTATATAAACAAATTAAGGAAATCTCCTCTTGACAAGTGCACAGAGTTAAATTAATTCGTTTCTGCCTTTTTTAGAATTGAAGACTAGGTACTTTGGAGGTGTTGACTTCAATATCAATTCATATCAGAGCAAACAATAGCATTGCATTGTCTTCAGCACCAAAGTTTCTTGCATCTTCCTCTCTAATTGCACTTCTTCCAACAGTTGGTATTCATGTCATGATCTGGTTCTCGAAACAATTTTTTTGTTTTCATCTCTGTACCAACTCAATCTAGTTATCGAACTGAATCCTAAATCCTTGCGAAGAGGTCATTTAAATAGTTGCCCCTCTGAAACGCCCCGAGCATTCCTTTCTGATCCATTACTTCCAGGGAAGAATCCTCAGAGGTTCCAGTCCTCCATTGTAGAAAGTCAGTTTCCTTTAAAGAATTTCTTGGTATCTAAGGGATTTGTAAGTCACCAAAGGTATTTTTTTTTTTTTTTTACAGTTCATCTGCTGGCTCTCTTTTGCTCCGAGATAAACTTATTTGTTGTGGGTATCTATTGGTGGTCCCTTTTTGTACAATTTGCTCAGTACCGTCAATATTTGTCTGTTATTTGTGAGCGTTTGCTCGTCGGCAACTTTTGTAGTCTCGCTTGAAGGATCTAAACGCCAGTACTTTAGGTTTCTCTTCCAGGATTCTACACCCTCCACTGGAATAGCGAACTTAACTCACATACTTCAGAGACAAAAAGCAAATCAACTATGGCTTTGGATTACTTTGTCTTAACTTATCTAATATCTCCTGCAAGACTTCTGATTCCGAGTTCATATTGTAATTTATCTTCCCCTTACTTTACCTATAGTTTCATCTTCCGCTTTTTATGTTTCTATGTTGGGAGCTAATTATTACTCCACTTAATTAGCCCGATACACGCAGTGTTCAAGCACTCTAAATTAGCCATGAAACAATGAAAATGGTCTCCAGCAGTCATTTATCCAACAAAATTAATTTTGGACATTGTTGTGGTTTAATGGATTCCTCTCTGTTTTTCATAAGACTAATTGTATTTAGGAATAATTAACTAGTTGGCTATTATTTGCTCCTAAAAAATGTAATATTGCTAATTGATATTAAATATATGAACTGCATCATAAATACAAGTTACAAAATGAAGCATTCGAGTCGAATATAACACGAGTTGTAATCAAACGAGTATGTTGGCCATTCTGCATCCTCCATCTATAGGTTAGCCATTCTGTAGCCTCCGACTATAAGTTAGCCATTCTGCATCCTCCATCTATAGGTTAGCCATTCTTTAGCCTTCGTCTATAGGTTAGCCTTTCTTTAGCCTCTGTCTATAGGTTAGCCATTCTTTAGCCTCTGTCTATAAGTTAGCTATTCTTTAGCCTCCATCTATAGGTTAGCCATTCTGTAGCCTCCGACTATAAGTTAGCCATTCTGTAGCCTCCATCTATAGGTTAGCTATTCTTTAGCCTCCGTCTATAGGTTAGCTATTCTTTAGCCTCCGTCTATAGGTTAGCCATTCTTTAGCCTCTGTCTATAGGTTAGCCATTCTTTAGCCTCTGTCTATAGTACGTTAATTTAACAATAAACAATCATTAATAAAGAATATATTATTAAAAGGAAATAACACAGTTTGGGATAAATTTCTGCTGAGCAAGGTAATACATTAATTATTAACTAATTTAACTAAGATGATAATAAAAGTCGGCACACGTCTATTAATTTTGAAATACCTATCGTGAAGATAAATTTAGTAACATCAATAGGTTTGGAGGCTAATAGGAGAAAAAGAAGAGGAGTCTTTGATTCCTCACATAACAGAAACATACCTCATTACTAAAAATGCAGTCAAAACTAAAAAGTACACCCTAAAAGATCAGAAATCACCGAAATTATTTTCTTATTTGTTAATCAATAAATACTGTAGCAGTCGAAAAATACTTGATTCCCGAAAAATCCATGTTCTTGCTGCTTGCTTTAATGTTAGTGCAAAGAAACTGCATCAAATCTCTCAATAGAATTTTGCTCCCTAATTACCTAATTAGAAGAGGTTTGTAATTGGAAGCAATTTATAGCCACACATTTTTATTCCTGATGCATTAATGTAAAGCTCCCTGAATCAATTTCTAATCATGAGAACTGATGAACATTTTGTAAAAACTGAAACTTGATAATTATTATTATTATTATTATAATTACAAGTCAAATTAAAAATAGCGTCATATAATAAGATTACAGATTTTTATGTTAAATCTTGTGACATCGGCGACAAGTTCTGCTGCAGAAATTTACATTTAACTTGTTACATTTAGACATATTGCATTAACAATTGTCAGTCTTTAGGACTGCTTTTTTTTAATCAGCGGTGATTTTTTCCCCTTGTCGATACTACATTCCGTACTTATTTAAGGGAAATTGGATAAAAAGAGGAAGGAATTGTGGAGCCTGGTGAGGGAAGTTCAAGATCTCCCTTATCTCTTCCTTCTCCTAAGATTCAGAATCCAATAAAAGTAGAGTAAAGTGGAGGAGAGGCTAAAGGGGAAAAGTTGGATCAAATTAAATTTATCTTCGGATCTTTAGCATTTAAATCAATGAATCGCAATATACCACTGATTGTAAGAGATAGTTTTGTAGCAATATATTTTCATGATAATAATTTTATTTTCTGCTTCTTGCCAGTGATGCAATCATCAAGGACATTTTTCATATTATACACAAGTTAGATTGATTTGGAGGAGTCACCATCACGAGACAATTTTAGGCTGAGCTAAAAGATGCTTTTCGCGAGAAAAACAAAAACAAAAAAATAGTGATTTGTGTGACTCGTACGGAAAGTGACTCAATACAGAATATTGAGACAAGAATCGAGTATGACCCGAGTAACAATTGAACGATTGAGTGACTTAGTCACACTGTAGCCTCCGTCGATCTGCAGTTATGGGTGTAAAGCCAGCTTGAAAAGATAGCAATTAGTTACCTCCTTTTTGGTCTGGTACAAAAATTCATACCCGGGCTTCTTCCTTCCAAGATTCATCACCTAATCTCCTAATACTTCAAACAATCCTCCACTATCTCACAAACTTTTGCAGAAGTTGGACCCATTACGGAAAGATGCTTCCTTAAATCGAAAACTCTGGAAGAGATCCAATTTATTAGTGAAAGATGACCGTGAAAATGTAAAATCCTCATCTTAACTCTGTCTGGATCCCCCTAATCCACATATGAATGTACCAATACTTCCATTTTCTTCTAAGCTAGACAGGAGACTTGATTCCAGAGATATGGAACATTAGATTTGAGGCAATTGGAAGGCCTAGGTTACGATGTGGCTCAAGATGCTGAGAGCATCCTTCGAGTTCGTAACTGGATGGCGGTTGCTAAAAATAGGGATGACTGGCGGAAACATATTGAGGAGGCCAAAACCCACATCACTGGGTAGCGCCATGCAAGAAGTAGAAGAAGAAGAAGAAGAAGAAGGTTAGCCATTAAAGAGAAAGGTGGCACCCAATTTGACCAACTTTTCCAACTTCTCATTTCCCGAAGCAACCATTTGACAGCCGCCAAGAACAACAGAAAATCTTTGCAAGAATGACGACCCCGTACATGTCCCTCCAATTAGACAAAGAGCTTTAATTGTGACAACATAAGCGAACAATCGTACTAGCAAAAATTTAAGCATTTCTAGCCCATGTAGGGTCAAACTTATGTTCACTTTACAGAATGAATGTATTCTTAGCGTGATTAGAAGACCACAATTTTTAAACATAAAACCAAATACTGTTACAGACATTGAGGAAGGAGTAACTCTGATGTGTGTCCAGTGTAAGGAAAGGTTCACGACAGCCTGGGATCTGATGGTGCATGTTCAAGCTGCTCACATGTTAAATGTATATGAATTGTCGTCGAAGGTGACTGAAGACAGACTCTCATCTCCACAACCCAACGCCAACAATGGACAGCAGCGACAACCACCTGAACAGATAAAGGTAACTTCATTATTAACATTTATTTATTTTGTATTGCTTATGAAGTTATGTAAATCTTCGTGGCAAGGTTCGAAAAACTAGATCAAGATAAAAATACTTGAAACCATATTTTTCCCAAGCTCCAAAGCCATGAACAGCGTTTCCAATTGGCTTCCTTTTCTCTTAGGAAACATTTTTGCGAATTTGCTCCTAAAAACAATGTATCCTCTCTAACAATAACAAGAAATAGTTCCTGTCCGCGTTCATCACTCTACAGTCCAGCAATGCCATCGCGTTGAGAATGTCAGTCATCTCTACCTTAATCTTCCTTGAGGATAAGCAATATTGCCCGAGAGTTTTTCTCAATGTTGATCAGGCTTTCGATCGCTTCTCGCACCCGGAATAGCTTTCTAAACTCAAAAGCAACTTATTTGATCCTGAATATTACTTAATCTGCCGAAGAATGTCTCGTAGAAAGATTCGTCGCTCGCCTATCGCTCCCATCAACCTCAGATAGAATCTCTTGAGCATGGGTTACAAAAAAAGTGAAGAGTTAAATAAACGAAAACATTCACCTTAAAGCGAACCATTCTTCCTCTACTTCTAAACAATACTTCTCTTCCGCCAAATATTGAGTTAAATACTTTGAACTCTTCATGGACAAACCTCCATCCCAAATACTTATACTACACTTTAAAAAACCTATAAATACGTTACAAATTTGTTTTTAGACTTTACGACAAACAATCGGAACTTCAGTAAATAACAAACAACTTTATCTATAAAATGATACTAAAATCTGCCAAAACTCAAGGAGTGGATCTTTTGGACTCATCCAAAGCTTCAAATATCCACAGAAACTTATTCTTTCGATAAAAAGACCCTCCGCCGAATCGCCAATGCTCCTTACTTTCTTTCAACATTGAAATAATCCCTTCCCTTATCTTTGTAGTTATTAAAAATGATGTGCGTGATGATGATCAGAAGTCATGAGACCACAACCTTCTACATGCACTACCGGCACTGGTTGTTCTCTCATTACAGATACCACTGTCCATCAGTGGACAAGAATGTGACCTACCCAGACCGACTAAGCATTGATTTTCAATGGAACCTAGTAAAATATTAGATTAGCCCATATATGACAAAATGTAATATTGTCAACACTTTTTACGATGAAAATTAAATAATTCGGTTTAGTGGTCGTCACCCGTCTGTAAGATATATTGAGACGGAAGAGAGGAGAATGTCCCAAGCGGGCGTGCTGTACCGCCTCCGGGGGGGCGGGGCGAGCCAAGACTGCCGGCCGGGGGCCAGTGCGTGCGCCACGTCCGCCGCCTCCGCCAATCTTGAGTCCGCCCGTTAAGTAGCTTATCTACTGCTACTTGCCACCACACTATCAACGTAGAAACTAGAACAACTGTCTTCCTCGTTCCTAACTGACATACTTTAATATCACTATTTCACCGCCTCAAATAATAAATGTTGAAAACTTCTTTGCTGACCAACTTATGGTCTCACAGGTGTTTATTTATTGCTTGATTACTTTAAGGAAAATTCTTGACGAAGAAATGTACTTCACTAATGGAATGGAATGAGCTAACATTAATAGATTGTCTTATCTTTAAACAAATGCTGATAGAAGAGTCGTTATAATGGTTATAAATGAGGTTTCCTTAGAACTGCATAAGTTATGGGACATCATATAGCAATGTATATTTCTTCTTTTAATTAATTTGGACCAGATGCCCAAATAATTTTTGTATTCCTCTTTTTTCCTCTGCCTTGTGCCAGTAAGAGAAAGTATTGGGATGGTTTATTTTCTTAAAGGAAGAATGTAGAACTGGTGTTCATCCCTGCCCTTGAATACCCTTCGAAGAAGTAAATTTCTTTTTCCATAAGGCAGTGGAAACTAAGCCTTCCAAACAAAAAATTCAAAAGTTAAAAAGATAAAGCCAAAACCATAACCTGCCATACCATAAACCATAAACAAAGAAAGGAAGATGATGTGTAAATAAAAGCAATTACGTTTAGAAAAGCACCGCTTGCAAACGATTAATTAATTGCTTACAATCAAGTCAGTGTACCCAGCTATTTTTCGCTTTTCTAATTAAAGCCAACATTGCGAAAGTGCTGAAGGCTTAGTGGCCAGCAATGAGGGAAGTGCATCACTACTGAGGCTTTCATGAAAACTTATTCTCGCTTAGATTCGCAACAGGTGCTCATAATCAAAGATTTAAGTGTTTGACAATATCGTACTTTACCACAATGGGAGCGGCAATCCGCCATAAGTACCATGTCTAACCATTTTCCTGTTGGTTGGTCTCAGTTTCTAGCCATGCCACTACGTAGGGAAACTCTCCCGTGACATCTATCCTGCCGCCAAGAGCATCACGTATAAAATTGTTCCTGATTCCTGCTTTCCTCGGAGTTTCCAGTTTTCCTTGCATATTTGCAGAAGATTATTGATTAATAAAAATAAAATAAATAAATTACTAATTTCATAACAATAGAAAGAAAGATTTGAATTATATGAGTAAAATTTTAAAGGATTTAAAAAACGATTTCTTAGGAATCAGAAGATGTGACTGAACAGAGACGCGAGATATTTGAAACGGTTTAAAGGATAAGTGAAGCGAAGCGGAGAAAGTGAAAATCGGTCAGAGAGAGGGTTAATGTGAATCAAAACGGAGAGAGGAATATTTCAGAAGTTCCTGATTCCTGAAAAAGGGCACAAATAGGGGAGAGATAGCTGCGTTTAAAGAAATAAGAGAGCTGTACCAGGAGCAGGATTTGGGAGGTTTGATTAAGAGGGGAAGATTGAGATGGCTAGGCCATTTAGTGAGAATGGAAGATTCCCGATTTCCCAGGAAGATAATGAATGGACCCCCAGGGGGGGGGCGAGAAAAAGAGGAAGACCGAGGATTAGGTGGCTGGATGATGTAGAGGAAGATGTTCGGAGTCTGGGAGTAAGGACATGGAGGAGAATTGCCTTAGTGAGAGAGGAGAGGGGCAAGGTGTTAGAGGAGGCCAAGGTCCTTCGAGGACCGTAGAGCCAGAGGAAGAAGAAAAAGAATAGCTGCGTTTAAAGGTGTTCTTCAAGTCGAGTCATTTGGGGATTTCGGGTTGAGAGGAGAATAGGCTGGTTAAATCAGGAGCAATGATACCCTCATTGGTCTCGAACCAGTTTTCGTCATTTTACGTATGCATGGACGGCCTCGAATATTATTCCTTATAGATGAGATCTCTGTTGATAGTCCAAAATGTTGATTAGTAACCCGTCTAACTCTCACTGGCCTTCTCAGGCATCATCTGGTTCGTTTTATGGACACCTCTTTAAAATTGGGATATCACTTGATGCTCTCTTCTGTAGAGTTTGTCAGACAAAGAAGTAAACACCCATCCATGTTATAAAGGTTTAGGGTGTGAGCAGGCTAGGTTTAGGGTGTAAGCTGGCTAAGTTCAGGGTCTTTGTTTGGGGTAGGTTGACGATGGAGAAGCTTACACTGTTTTCACCCTAAAATTGTTACTCTATTTGTTTGGTCAGCTGTGAATCTTTTGTGGCTCGGCCTGGGACTGGATTTAGACTCGGGCTGTTACTCCTACTGTGTTTTCTTTGGAGTGGCTAAAGTGGCCCAGTGTGGCGAGCATTTCCCTTCCCACTAATTATAATAAGGGTAACAATAGAGCCTTTCATTTAGAAATTGAGAAATAAGACTGTGGACAGATGGTTTTGTAAGATGAAAATTCTGACTCCTCAAGTTGGATAGAATGTAATAAAAGAAATTTCGTTGTCTTTATAATTTGGTTGCTTGAGGAGTTGAAAACGGAAGTAGTGAAATATGCTGCGTTCAGAAAACTATTAAATGGTTTTGTTGATAGTATTAAAAACATTTACTACAGCATAACATTCATTCAACTTTGATAACAACATTGCGAATGGTTTAAAATCCTTTATACTGTGTGGACATCCGTTATGGCCGGACACAATTTGATTAAAGATCTATTCGTGTAGCCAAGTAGCCCTGAGGCCCAATCAATGACGCTAATAGCATAATAAGAGCGAAAGGATGGGCTGACGATGAGAGTACGAGGGGAATCGGATATAGGCAGCAAGATGGCCGGCTACCAACCTTTAGTGTTGCTTGATGGACAATATCCGGTCCACCCTTGTTTCCTGCTCGAATAGTGCCACGTCATATTGAATGATTGATGATTTATAGACTGCAGGAAGTTTGATGGAGATGAAAGGAAAGCTTCGCCCGAGTATTACTAAGTAATGAAACTACACCATTATCTAATATTTCTTTAATTTTCGCTAATTCAATTTGTCCATCGTTTGGTGAAGAATATTATTGATTGTGTCACTTAGATATTTTGTATTCTAACGATTTTGTTTTCCATGTCGGAGACCCAGGAATGATTTTTAGTTGTTTGTAAAATTCTTTAAATAACAAAATATGATGTACCACAAATATTGACGAATTTTCAATATCTTTAATAACTCGAACATTGAATAAAAGCTTTTATGCTCCATTTTTCAATTACAGCAAATTGTTAGCAAGGCTTTTAAACAGTCGAATCACAAGTTCACACTTCAATAAACTTGTTTTATTTGAAATTGGAATGATTGTAAATATCCTAAATAAGAAAAGAAATATGCCGTTTGTAGAACTGTTTAGAAACACAGAAGCAGTAAATCTCCACTTGTAAACGTCGGGTATCAGCTATGGAGATCTCTGGGGCCAGTCTTTACGAAGAGGTCACGTCTTAAGCTTCCGCTTCATATCGAGAGTTAGGTAACTACGAACAAAAACCTGCCTCTAAGACTCTATCTCTCTACTCTATATCTTTATAACCTCAGTGACTTTTTGTCATCATCATCATGAGCTTAACAATCCATAATTGGATCCTCGCCGCTTCAAGAATTGCTCTCTACTCATCTCTATCCCGGACGACGTCCCACCAATTTCTGATACCCAGAGATCTGACGGCGCCACTCTTCGCTAAAAAGTTTCTTTTGGGATATCTCCTAAAAGATTATCATGTCATCCTTAAAACATTGTTTAATTATGGAATCCAATGATGTCCAAGCCACTTTTTCATTTTAACAATACCCGAATTGTGTCAATAATTCTGTTTCCTGCTTCCAAATCTCTTATCATTTAATGCATGACCATATTTCTCTAAAAAACTTAAAAAATAAATTATTTGCGGATAAATATACATATCGACTCTAAATGTTCACGTTCATTAGAATCTTCCTTTTCTTTTAAGGCTGTTGCATCATTCTGAGAGACTAAAATAATTGATACTTTGGTGGATGTTTACATTTTTCACTGAACTGTGAAAATAAGAATCTGTGTCAGCTGATAGATGCAGCTTGGGACAAGTAAACAAATTTGATGGCAATTTCAATCATGGAGGACAAAAAGAAAATGTTCCTGAACTAGTTACTGTTCCTTCCCTAAAATGAATCTAAAACTCTTCTTATAAATGCACTAAGTTTGGCCTATCTGAATATGACTTTTCTCTACAATAAATGAAAACTACACAAATTTTCTGAATACTGTTAACCACTCGCAACAAATCAATAAATCTGTTAATCCGCATTGTAGAATCAAATCGGCTTAAAGTCTTATTCAAGATAGAAACGTTTGATCTAACCATTTTTCAATTGAAATTATAATTAAGAAAATAGATTTAATACCTACGACGTATTTAATGCAATCACTGCGTATTGTGTCTTTAATAAGATTGTGGCTGAAAATAGCGCTGGCCATATTGTAGAACGCCACATTCCAAGGTTTGCAATAAAAGCAAGATAATCAGATCATTTTGAAGAGTTTTCGTTTTAGAGATTCTAAACAAATCACAGCTTCTAAAAGCGTTTGAATATTAACTGCTTTTGTTTGTTTCAGGATGTTGAGGATCAAGAAAAGATGGAACCAAATTCAGACGATGATACTCAGTCTGAGTCACCAGAATCTTGCATCACAGGAGCTCTTAGCATTGTAAGTACTCCTTAATGTTTTATTTGAAAACTCGAAATAGTACATAATGAAATACTTGTTATGCTAGGAGCGGTTAAAAGCGCTGACGTCAAAGTTAAGATTTATTGTTATGCTGCTCAGTGTTTGATTTCTGATCTTTGTTCATTATTATTATGTTAAAATGAAATATTCAAAGTAAGTTGATAATGCCTCCGTCCTGTAGGATAACCTTCACACTGACGATCGTTTCTGTCAGGACATTTCAAACTCAATGCTTGTTAAGATTATAAACGTTTAATGGAACAGAGACCCAAATTGAGATATTAGATGGCAGAATGAAGCGAATTTATGAAACCTTTAAATAAGCAATGAAAGAAAATTGATTGCGTTTTCGAAATCGTTTAGGGAAAATATTATAATTATATATTTTTTAAATTCTTCTTTGTGCATCCGCTACGGTCCACAGTTATTTCATTCATGTACTCAGGAACTATTACGGTATCTCTAGAGTTATCTCTGTCTAGAGATAATCAAGATAATACGAGGTGTGGCTATTAAATAACGAGACTGATGCTGTAAAACATTTTATTTTAAATTTATACATATTTAGTTATTATCACCTTCAATATATACCCCTCCCCTATCCCTACAACGCTCTATGCGAATTTACCATTGTTCGAAACAGTGCTGGAAGTCTTTTTCTGTGAGCTCCTGCATGACGTGTGCCGCTTTTTCTTTCACAGCTTCAACGGACTGAAATAGTGTTCCTTTTAATGCAGATTTGACTTTGGGGAACAGATAAAAGTCACATGGGGCCAGGTCAGGCGAATAAGGCGGATGGCCTAAAACTGGGATGTTGTACTTGGCTAGAAACGTCTTGACAGACAATGCAGTGTGAGCCGGCGCGCTGACTTGATGGAAAACCCTTGACTTGTTCTTCTACCAATCGGGTTGATTTTTCCTTACTCTTTTACGAAGTTGAGCAAGCACCTCACGATAGTAATGTTGATTAATTATAGTCGATATTTCCATCCGTTTTGGACGTGGAAGGGCGACCCGGGTGGTCATCATCTCCGACGTCTTCTCAGTCATGTTGGAAACGCTTGAACTACACAAAAACTCGCGCACGTGATAAACATTCATCTCTATAAACTTCTTTTAATAAAAGATAAGTTTCAGTAAGTAGCGGTTTCACCAAGTTTCATGTGAAATTTTACGACAATTCGTTGCGCTACTACATGTGTAGTATCATGTTTTCGGCAATACGAAACTAACACCTCTTACACAAACGACGGTTACGGTCAGACAGATTTCTCTACAAACACGTGAGACGCTGCAATCGAAAGAGAAGGCTTTACGCTGCACAGCTGTCGGTCGTTAGGATTTAGCAAATGCATAGATCTTCTGTAGCAGCGTCAGTCTCGATATTTAATAGCCACACCTCGTAGACCACAGTCGTCTGCAAGACTTCTGGAAATCGCCTACTAATCTGGCGTAAACTTTGAAAAATTATATGATAAATTCAGTCCTGATTATGTATGAGAGAATAATATAAGATTATCGGGTAGAAAAAAGCTCAAGGACTTCAATAAGAAGGAATAAATAATCAAATATTTGGAGAGTTGCTGCAAATTTCTACTTTTCGGTTCAACATTTAATGCAAATAATTATTTTCCTGCTTGAATTCGATAAAAATAAACATATGCAATTATCGAATCTACATTTGGGAATCATGTTTCAAAATTACTTTATACGAGGCAGCTTCTGAAATAACTGCCGAATTATGCAACTCTGTAGTACCTACTTTTTTAGTTCAGGACATGAAATAATAAAATAATTATTGTTCCAATTATTAATATTTGTTCTACCATTACAAAAAAAAAAAAATCTTAAATTCTAAAATATCTTCTAAAAACGTGGACAATATTTTTGAGTACCAATTCGTTGGTGCATAACAACAAAATGTAATCGCCTTCGTGTACACTGAACCAAAAAAAATCGCTCTCAACATACAAAGTTTGGTCTCCCGGGTATACATAAATGCTAGAGAACATTTTTAATTACAGTTATGAGCGGATTAAAATAATAAATTGTGCTCCCAAGAACTCGTAACTTGTGACCAAAGTAATTTATAACTTCTCATTTTTGGTCTTAAATGAAACATACAATATCTTAAAGAACCGTTTGTTTATCTGTCTTTAACGTTATCAGCTGCAAAGAAGGTTCCAAGTGCCAATGATTTCAGATGTTGTCGCCCCTTAATTAAAAGAAAAAACTATATATATACTTGAAACATAACTCTTATAAGTTTAAAAATTAATGAATAAAGCATTAGGGTTTAATTAAATTTTAAGAATTTTTATAAATTTGAAACTTATTTAAAAAAGGAGCCAAGCCGAGTTGGTAGCCTGGACATGACGGCTTCTACCGCAACAATGACAAACGGATCTTCAGTCATCAAAGCTTCAGAATGAATATTTCAAGCTCACCACTTTATTTGTAAATGCTTCCTCTAAAATGTATAATAATTTTTTTAATTCGTTTTAAATTTTTAAAAAATATTTATTATATCTATTTAAATAGTAACTGATACAATTTTTATGGACGTCAACTTGCTTTTTTATTTATTTAGCTAATTGGGGAGCCTAGAATTATTTAAATTATTCATTTATTATGTGCCTAGTTGATTGTTTTCTTTTTATTGGTGGATGAGAAGCGAAAGATTAATTGGCGTATTGTGCTAAAATTTTATTATTTCTTAAGATAAAGTACCCAACCTTCCTGTCCTTCGAGTCAAAAATGTTGGAAAACTTTAGATAATTTTATTTCGCAAATGCTGCTATTGTTGGCCCGGCTACAGAAGACCAGAAAAAAGGTGTGAGATGAGACATACCGAAATTAGACAAGCCCGAATCCCATCAATAATTATAAATGAGATGATGAGGAAACGAATTAAGGATAAAACCCTCTTACCGTCTTGTTCGTCTACCACTAAGAGCAGTTGTCCGGAGTGGTACCAAGGGGAAGTGGATACCAGAATTTGCCCCTCATCCCGAACGCCTACATCATTTCCCATAAATTGCTAAATCTCCCTTGAACATTGTTATTTTGGATAAATACTTCGCATATCGCTGGCTCAATATTACAAGGTTTTATGTGACCAGAGGCAGGTTTAGAGAAAATCAAAGTTTTAATTTTTATTCTACTATTTTTAGATAAGTTAGCGCTGCAAAATTGAGTCTAACTGTTACTTACTAATGTGTAAACTAAAAAACAAAACTGAATAATCCCCATTTCGCCTTATTTATATTAGATTTAATTAAATATGTTTCATCATACAACTTTGATTCTGAAAATGTAACATACAACCTTGTAATATTGAGCCAGCGATATGGCGATGATAGGAGCTACAAGAATGAAGTACAGCTCTATACTTGAATTTTTAAGTTGATAATTTTTGAAAAATAGGACTATGCACTGCAAATATCTCTTAGATCCCCTTTGAGCGGCGAAAAGCTAAAGCTACGTTCTAATAAAGCACAGCTTTCAAGCCAAAATTAGCAATTTGCAACAAATATAAAGATTGTCGGCTTATTTTTTTAATTACAAATGAGTTTACTCCAGTAAATCCATTTTTCATATAAACCGTTGATCAATAAATTTTTTCAAAAAGGCTTTGTTATGTTTGAGCTTGTTCAGATGTTATCTCATGAGATATAGTTCTGGAAATTAGCTTAGATCAGACATTTGAGAAATATTTCCTCTTCTACGTCACTGCTGACAAGTGTAGCTTGGTCGGAAGAAAATACAAACATTGTTTTAATCTCTCAAGGGCAATCAAAAAATAAATCTCTTTTAGGAAAAGCGTTAAGAAAAAGTTACATTATTCAACTGAGAAAAACTTGCCTATTTTTGTCCGCTTTTCCACTGTCAAAATTGCCTTCTAGAGAGGATTTGTTAACGATATGTTGTGCTACTTGAAGATTAATTATTTTATACGGAATTGTTACACGGATAGTTCCAGTATAAGGAGCGACGATCTACTTTGATACTAGGGTATCGTTTGCTTATGCCATTATGGACACTATTTCCCAAGACGAGTTTTTGTTATTCATTGGAGTGTTTCGAATGAGCGGTTACATCGTTCGGATAGTCGGACTGGTTTTGGAATGTTCTAAGAGAGTGGGAGAGCTAGCCTCTGTCAAAGAAGTTCTTCTAGTCTGAGTGCCGGGAATTTCAGATAACGAGGAGACAAATCAGGAGCCCTACTTCCATTTTATCGGCTCCAAACCATCTATAGGAGTGTCATTTATACAGGAACGTCTTTGGGTTTCCAGGCAGTGAACATCCTTAAGGCATTCATTATCATGGATGATATTTTGATTTAAGGAGACATTTTAAGCAACTCATACCTGATCCATTAAAAGAATTGATGGGGAAAGACCCATTTATCTTTTGAGATGGATAGATGTAGGATTTTTGGCCGGAATATAGATTTTCATTCAAGACACGGTATGCTACTGTTATTGTTTTGGGCATGGCTGCATGGGCCCGTATAGGCTTTTGATGGCGTAGGTTTTCTCTCTTCACCGTCGAATCAAAACAAGCAATTCACTTTAGAGTTTTTTAAAATTTTATGTGACTGAATGTCCACTTTTATTTCTCATCCATTAATTGGCTAAGATAGTACGATAAGCAAAGCTAAGATAGTTCAATAATTTACGTTCAAAAGGTCTATAATTATCATTTCTGCCCCTTTACACTGGTCTAAGTACAAAAGTCTGATTGCTGACATTTGACATTGCAAATTAATGATTATAATTCTTTTGTTCAGTTAACATTATTTTGTTTTAATATTGGATGATGAGTAAGAGAAAGATAGCTTGTCATAAATCATTTCCGGTTTCATTAAACAAGTTTCTATTATCTGCAAATCTATTGTTAAATATCAATGTAGCCGAGTTGTGATAATAGTGGCTCCGATATGAACAGAAATTTACATCTCAGGTTGTATTATTGGATGCAATTTACCTGATTAAATGAATCTAAAATAAATCACAAATAAAGCTTAAAAAAAAAACCTGGCCGTTTACTGTTCGACTGTTGATGCTGTTAAGTTATCAATAATTATTTGTTTTCTTATCGAAATTATTTTTATAGAATTGTCAAAATAAGTTATATTTAACATTTTAGTGTTTTTATTATTATTGCTAGTCAATAATTATTAAAATACAATACAATTTATGGTTAATAAATATTCAATAATGTTTGAATAAATATTATTCTCGATGAATAACACTGAGAAAAAAAAAGTATGAAAATATGTATCTCAATGAAACATTTCATTTATTCAGTATTGACCATAATTAAAACAAAAATAGCTAAGAGACAATCAGTTAATATTGTAAAGAGAGAAATAATGATTTTGAATTTTTTATTATCTATTTATTTCTTTATTTTAATTTTTAAAATGATAAATTATTATAAATACAAAATAGAATTTAAATAAAAATATCACAGAGGAACCAATTTAAAGAAGACAAAAATTATTGAATTGTTTTTAATAAAACATTGAAACTATGTTTAATGTAATTAAACAAATAATATATAGTATATATATATATATATATATATATATATATATATATATATATATATATATATATATATATATATATATATATATATATATATATATATATATATATATATATATATATATATATATATATATATATATATATATATATATATATATATATATATATATATATATATATATATATATATATATATATATATATATATATATATATATATATATATATATATATATATATATATATATATATATATATATATATATATATATATATATATATATATATATATATATATATATATATATATATATATATATATATATATATATATATATATATATATATATATATATATATATATATATATATATATATATATATATATATATATATATATATATATATATATATATATATATATATATATATATATATATATATATATATACATATATCGCTTGGCGTTAAGATAAATTTGTAAATAGTTTGACATATCAGTAAATATTAAAAAAGAGAAAACTGTAGACACAAATATTATAAGTATATTTATTAATGAGAACAGAAATATTATCTATTGTTAGCGCGAATTTTTATCATACACCTAAGGAGTGCTATATATATTTATATATATGTAGTTGTTTTCATTTTTTATTATTGTAAATTATAAGTATTATATCAAACAATTAAGACTTTATTGTAATTTATGTATATTTTTTAAAAGGAAAAGTTGATCTTATATATAAATATGAATTATAAAAAATTCTTTTAATAGTGTGTATGTGTGTGTTTTTGGGTGAGATAGGGCGTTTGTTTGTGTGTGTGTATTGTGTATTGTGTAATACATAAATATGTATAACTTTATTTAGATATTCTCAAAGAGAAAGCTAAATAGAAAGAAGAATATCTAGTTATTAAAGATTTTTGAAAATGAATTCATTTTGATGAAAGAATGGTGAAAAGTACAACTAAAGTTTTGTACATATTAAATTAATAAATTAAATCATCTTGTACAGTTAAATAAAGTGTTTTCATGTGATCTATCAGCATCTTTAGAGATTTGTTACATCCCCAAATTCACTAACTTCTTTGAATCCTTTACTCGACTTCTAGTCACTAGTTCTAATTTATAAAATTTAACTAATACTGGTAACTAACTTCTTTGAATCCTTTACTCGACTTCTAGTCACTAGTTCTAATTTATAAAATTTAACTAATACTGGTATGTGTTCATTTAAACTTATTAAGGATTTACCTACTTCGATTTTACTTCTACATTAAAAATAAATTAAGAATTCAAAACAGTTTTCTGTAGCTCAACCAACCCGCATAGCCCCGCCCTGAAGAAGGCAATATATTTGTGGAAACGTTGGCAAAAAGACGAATTGTTGTTTTTATTTGGACCGATTCCTCGCCAATTTGAATCCTTAATTTAATATTTTATGGTCAGTAGACCAACATAATATTCACAATTAAAAATGCAGGTAAGTAAATGTCTGGTTATTCTAGTCACCACTACGCACCGCCACCGTCCAATTAGAAATTATGATTGTAAGTTTTACAATAAAAAAAATAAAAATAAAATAAAATAAAAGAGATTATAATCAACCAGCAGAGTCAAAACAAAATCGAACAATTCATTAACTTATTATTCGTTTAAGTTAAACAACAGGTCAAGCGAGTTTCTTCAACATTTGAATTTTAAAAATGCTTTTACGGTTTTATTTACCAAGTTTCCAAATATTCAAAGTGTATACTTCAAAATTGTACAACTCATTTACCATACTCGTCTATTTAAACGAATTATTTGTCTAGAAGAAACAAGTCGATTTATGCCATCACTGTAAAAAAATTGTATATCTTAGGTTTAAAGAAATTCCGTGAATGCCTTTTTCAGTTTCTAACAGCAAGAGAAGGTCATCCAAGCACTTCAACCGGTGATTCTCACCTGACAGGAGTATGTGGGTGACAAAGGACTTAGATTTTTGTACGGTGATTTGTGGTAATACCTACTACATAGACGTGGCATGCCATAGGATCGGCCACTTTATGTTCACCATTGCCGTCTTTCAAAAACCATCATAATATTATCATGTGTTTTTTTGTTTTAAATTTGTTAATGGGTTTTGGCTTTTGGAAAATGTTTGGGAGTTCAGCCTTGTCCAACTATTACCTAGAATGTTTCTGTTTGTCGTATTAAAATACACTTTTCATTACAATTTCGTATCGATTCTATCCAAAAATGGGTCGCATTTGTGCGCAAATGCCACCCTGATTAGATCGAGGGATCAAATATCATTAATATTTTATCTAACAGGATTCGAAACTAAGGATTTTTCACTTACAAGTCCACGCTTCGTAACGGTGCATCACAAGATGAACACTCATATTAACGGTAGCCCACGTAGCATTGAACTTTAAACTCGCTTAGAGATATAATCTTAATCAGTATATTTTATTGAATGAACAAGAAGGGGAAATCTTCTTCCTGTGCAGCTCGAAGTCTCCTTAAGTCAAAACCCCTGGTTGCTCACTCTACAGTCTGAAGCCGTACTTCAGAATAATGTTCTTCAACGTTCTATGTTACCATCGCCATCATCCAACCTCTTTGTATCCTACCATCTATGGTATGATACAATGGTTCTTCCTGAATTTTCTCTGACCAAGTGACCCAGCTAATGCAATCTACCCATGCTTATGGCAGTCACAATTATCTCTTCCTTTTAGAATTTTCAACATCGATGTCTTAAATACTTCAAAATAAAGTTATATTTTCATCAGTTGCATTGGAAATTCGGAAGTACTCTATTAGAGAGGTTGTTTGAAACAAAGAACTCAGATTGAACCCAGTTCATGAACTAGAAATTTCAGTTTGCGGAGGAAAGGAGTTCTCTTACTCTTACGAGACCTCACCTTTAACCATTGT
The DNA here is from genome assembly GCF_049639745.1 of Rhodnius prolixus. Taxonomy (NCBI): domain Eukaryota; kingdom Metazoa; phylum Arthropoda; class Insecta; order Hemiptera; family Reduviidae; genus Rhodnius; species Rhodnius prolixus. Next base: position 25,429,684 of record NW_027411592.1, read on the forward strand.
ACTTTTTTTTAGAAATATTTATCTCTTTTATTTTTTAGATATGATAAATTATTGAACTGTTTTGTACTGAAAAATCAGCTGCAGACGTTAAAACCTGAATTAAAAGAACAAAGATATAGAAATAAAAGGAAAAAAAAAGTTAAACAAAACATTGCTTAATTAAAAAAGTAGGCGATGTATGCGCGTAATGTGGAGCACTTAGCGCCCATTATTGTTGATTGAAGTATTACAAATTCTTCTCTCTATTATCAAGATCTCAGAGAGTGGAATTGGGAAAAGAGGTTTAAAGGGAGAAATAGCGAGAGAATAAGGACAATTAAAAGTGTTCGTGTCGTTATGTAATTGCGGGAGCTTGTTAGTGCGGCTGAAACGGCGCCAAGTGGAAGCTGAAGGAAGTGAGTACAAAAGAGGCGCTCGTTATCTCCAAGAGTGAAGGTGTGGGTGGTTGGCTAAGTGGAGCACCCTATGAAGTACTATTACAAAGGAACACCGCCTGTCTAACAGGTGATTCAGAAAAGCAGCAAAATGAATCCCATCATGAATTAGGCAACCACATCTACCATGACGTTTATTTCTTTAAAAAAAAACTGGTTCGTAGGCATTTGCTTAAACCGGCTTAAATGAAAAACATTTATTTTATGGTTGAAACCAAAATGGTTTAAAATATATTACCAGATTTATTGCCAAATATTAGGAACAATTTCATTTCCTATTAGAGTACAAAATGGTTATTGTTAAGAGCAATCATGTGGAAAATTCCAATGGATTCCATAGCATCAGATTCACTATTATAAACTCTGGATTAAAAAATTGTAGTGCAACTCACATGTAAGGGTCTCCAATTAACCCATAAAATACACCACAATTATAATTATAAAGTGTAGAGCATGGATTTCCTGGCGTTGTTACCTAGTAATGGGGAGATAACATACGGCAGCCTCTTGTTGTAATTTTTGTTAACAGAATTAAAATTAACTGTACTATGCAGAATTAGAGGGGGTTAATAAGTAACACCAGGGAAACAAATACGCGAAGCTGGTTAGTACTTCAGTCTCGGTAGCTAATAACCGCGTGGAGAAAATTATTCTTATGCCAGAAAAAAAAAAAAATATTCCCAACAGCCACTTTGAGTCGTGGAAAGGGAATGGTTGAGAAGAGAAAGTGGTGGCTTTAATCCTGTTTAGTTGGGAAGGAGGCGGCAAATAGGCTTACGAACACCACCGTTGGAGGCGGCTGTAAGGTCCTGGCACAGAGAGGGGAAGAACAGCAAACCCTTTCTGTTCGGAGGTGCTAGTAGCTTGATTACATTCGTAGGGCTTGTTTACACAATGTGTAGTTAACCGAGCGTTGGCCAACTCCCCGACAATTTATTGGGTGAACCTTGAACAATGAGTTGTAAATCTTCTAGTTGGTTTTAATTTGGTTATATGAAAGCTTTTTACAAATAATCTAGCGAAGCAATCTAAAACCGGATGTACGTCTCAAACCGGTTCGTCCATTTTTATGCAGGATTTTATCTTCCCCTTAATATGGGCACCCTTCTAAATCAGAAGTAAAAAGAAAATAAAACAAACTATAGGGCGAACAAAACAAGAACGTGTAATATTTACTTGAATCAATATATAATATGTAAGGAAGGCAAAATAACAAGCATTTGTTTGTGATACACCCTTGTAATCAGTTTCCTAGTTAATCTGTATTTGCCAATGTAAAATTTCATTAATTCGTACAATTGCTGGTACTTAAGAAAATTCTATAAATCTGTAGTTACCTTAAATATACGTAAACTTCGCACATAAACTTTTTATTCATTGAGTTATTTGAAAAATAATTATTTTATTTTATTCTTGAAATGAAGTTCGCTGCAGAAACCAGAGATCGAAAATTGCGTTTTTAGTTTTGGAAAAGACAAATGACGTCATACTCTGAAGTGAAGAGTGCTTTAGCCAAAGCTAGTGTAGAAGTGAATCAGAAAGCAGCCCAGATGATGTAATACAGGATATCAAGATTTTGCTAGGTAGAGGCAGGAAACGTTTGTCTGAGCAATTTGAAGACAGAAACAAAAAAGGGTTAAAGAAGGAAATTGGAATTCCTTATGGTGGAGAAAGCAGTAAACTTTGCCGACGTTCAGTTGGTCTTAACCAGGATAAGGGATACTTGGAGTATTAATAAGAATGCTCGGAAAGGAATATATGAGAAGAGTTTAAAATTGCATTGGAGGAAACCATGGCTCTTTAAGATGGTTGTTAGACATTATGTTTCGATCTAAGAACTACGTAAGTAGAAGAACTGTATAAGGGAAGATGGCTGCAAAATGTTATTACAATCAGTTTTGGGAAGTTCAGCTCTCTCTCAAAAGAAACTATACAGAAAATTTATTATTTCATAGTTAAGGGCAATAGGATGGAGACTACTTCCAGGAAAACAAAACTGAAGATAAGGACAATTGACCTGGACTCCTTTGGCAAACTAGGTTGGAAATGAGGAAATAAGGCAAGAGATGGATGTTATAGTGGTCAGATCGCCTGGGCAGGCCTTAAAACTGTTATTGAGATATTTCGGATACAGAGGAATTGTACAAGTGGATGCCTCTGGAACAAAAGGAGAGTGGAGGACCTAGGCAACAGTAGGGAGAATGAAGGAAAAAGCTCGGCAAGAATCAAGGGAGCGACTGGAGGATAGACTTCACTTTGCTCTTGATGAAAACACGTAAGGTAACGCTATTATTGTGTAGCAAACAATTTTTGTTGAAGATACTAGACTGCGCAGAAGTCTCACTCGCGTTAGCCTGCGACTATGAGCTAATTACCAAAATAAAAACTATAAAGTAAATTGATTTTACCCACATCTACCAGAAAGAAACGGTTAATTGCATCAAAAGCAAATTTCTAAAGATCTTTTCAAATGCGTTTCTTAGAATTGTTTCTTTAGACGCCAAAGGTTTTTCCAACATCGGAAAATATAGTAAGTTGATCGGAAGAAAAGAGAAAGACTTAAGGTGAGGGAGATTTATAAACTCAAAGTAATTTTTGAAAAGTTATTTATAGTCTCGTAAAAGAATTAACCATCTTTCTCCTGATGGATGGAACTATTGTTGTTTAAGTTGTTACTTAATAGGAACTGTTTGTTGTCCTTGCTAAGTCTTTGCAGATCATTTGGTCAAGATTTGAGCTTTTTATAACGATTAAGATCAGAACTGTTACTCTTAATTCAACGAAACCTTACTAGATGTTTGCCTTAGAGTAAATAAGATTTTTACTCAACACTATTTATGACATTGAAAATAAGTATTTTTGAAGAAATATGACAACAATCGAAGTTAGAATAACTTGAAGGTACCTTACTGTGAGTATACAGTTGGAAATCCACCCACAGTAACCTGCAAAGGCTGCAATCACCAAGAAGTGGATATAAATCTGTACCTCGGAGGGAAAAGGCACCATGTCAAAAAAAGTAAATTTTACAGGGGAGCCAAATAAAGATATTTTTCCAAATTCATTTTTTGTTCCACTTTTCCGGTTGTACTCTTTCCTGTACTTCTCACCATAATTATTACATTACGTACGGCCACTTTAACTCCCATATTTTAAAATATTTTATTTAGATCTCCATTGTGAAAAAAATTTATGCCCATGTAGTGCCTTTTACCCTTAAGTAATGAAGTATCATAGCGCTTTTTAAAAATACATAAATCGCTTAATAGTAAACATAGGACATAGTGCTTTACACCTGTAGAAAGAGCAACAAAAAATTTGTAAAATGATGCCAAAATCTGAAAATCGAAAAAAATGGACATGGTGCCTTTTCCCTCCGAGGTACAGAAATATAGTGGACTTGAACCAATTATAGAATTTAATTAAAACCAGGTTTGTCGCATGCTTAGTTAAATCTGGTTAGAGCGCACTCTTTGCAGTGAATTTTGCAGTTGACTATTATGCAATTGATTCAGACAACATAAAAAATTTTTGCGGCTTTTTTGTGAAACTTGAGCTTAAGCTCTCATTGAAAGACAGAAACTTTATTAAATCCAAGCTTGGTACTTATTTATACACGATTTAAACCCACATTCGGGTTTATGTTCGTATTGGAAGATTAGCCATTAATATAACGAGTCAGAATCTATTATTTCTGTTCTTAGGTAAACCATTTTTGGTTTGTAAGCATAATCATTTTGCAACATCTCGCCGTTCAGAAGAACTTCTTTCTATTGCTTCATTAACAAACCTTTACCTTCGCTAACCTTTTCACTAAAACTTCTTGGTTTTACCTCTACTGATGACAATTTAACATTGTGGAAATTACAAATTCAATCTTATATTCAAAAGTAATCTGTAGACAATTTGCATGACTGTTACCTGAAGGGCTACACGGTTCCTATAACCATTCAGACTAACCTTTACAAAAATTTCAATGTAGTAACCACTATTTCGGTCTGAACAACTACCTTTCTAGTTCTTCGTCTGTTAATGAACAGAGTCGTCAAAAACAAAGAACACTAGATGTTAATGTGCATTAATAAAACAATGAAATGAACATTAATCATTATTATCGACTTCTTGTATCATACTTTGCTAAAACCCAAATCATCAAAGCATTTTTTCTTATATTTATTTTGCTAATGAAGCAAAATAATGTACTCTCAAAATACAATATTCTCTCATTCTTCTAACTTCTAATATCCTGTAACTTCTCACAACAGTGAATAAAAAGAATTGAATAAGTTACTATACAATGTCCACTTACGAAATAAACCAAGTTAATTAGTTTCTTTTAAAGTTGGTAGACATCTTTCGCTTTGGGAATTAGGGCACAATTTAGTGAGCGCCATATATATATGTATATATATATACTCCAAGGATTGCACCCTTACTGAATCCCTAGAGCACTTCTCGATTAATGCTTACCCTCGACAACTCCCTTTACGCTTTAAGCCTTCGAGCACAAATTAGTGGCCAGTTGAAACTTTCAGATCTCTCTTAAAATCCTCCCCGCCATATCAGACTTACACAGAAACCTAATAGTGTCTGCGTGCAAGCGATGTAACAATCGCTCTTTTCCCCTCATCTACACTTTGTGTTGCAGACCAACAGACAGCATGGAATGATCCTCTAGGGATGACGTCAACTACTTGCTGTTTACCCACAACTGTTTGGCCAAGCATTGGGTTAATGTAACAGTTTAAAAGAACAATTTAATACAGGGTAATTGTTCCAGTATACGTTCTAGTAAGTGGTGCAATAATTTACTATTATTTTCGTATAAAAAATGTTGGAATGATCTAGTTTGAATGTGGCATCAATCCAAAGGAAATCAACAAAAATTTGGAAATGGGCCTGATCAAGTATTAAAACAGTTTACAGTTTGAATCAAACCACTTTCTATCATAATACTCAAGAATATAAGTTAAACATTTTTTCAAAGTCTAAATTTTATTTTATAACTTATTTTTTATTAACATTTTCTACATTTAAAACCTGAAAATTACACCAAAATGACAACTTTTGGCTTTCACTAGTGCCATAATTCGTATTATCTTAACAAACTTATTCACAAAAACGTTGTTCAACAATAAACTTAGACCAGAGAGAAAGTTGACAGCATTTGCGAAAAAAGAAGACCAGAAATGTGAAAAATCCATTCAGTAATGTGAAAATTCCAGTTTTTGGATTTTCTTCTACCTTGAAGTTGCAGCAGCAACAAATTTAATCTTCAAAATAATACATAAGACAAAGAACCGTAAAATATACTGATTAAAACTGTCCGGTAGGACAGTTGTATAAGGGTTGATATATAGAAGAAACTCTGCCAAACCCCTTTTTCAAGAAGTTCTTTGAAACGAACTGATGCAAGTCTCTTTGAATTAAAACATTTTCCCCGAAAATTTATTTCTGGAAAAGTCTTCGAGGAAACTCCTTTCAAATTACCAGCTACAGTTCACTTTCATCAGAACAGCGCACACACTTCAAGGTCATACATCTGGGAATTTATTATGAAAATCTGAGACAATCGCATCAATCCGCTTGTAATCAAAAAATGCCGATAGATGGCAGGAGCTGCTGCATTACAAATTTGGAGTGACACTTGTAAGTCACTACCTTGTATGTTCTTAGTATTATTTTGTATATGAGTTTTCTCTTATTTTTGTATCTAGGATAGTTATTTTGTGTATTTGGGGCTGGTTAGGGACATCTTCTTGGATACCTCCGGCTATCTAGCACCCGTAAAGATACCTTCCCTGAGAGAGGAACAGAAAGTGGTCTCTCCCTATCCCGTATCTGGTCACACACTTCAACATGTGATTGGAATTATAAAAGTAATATCGATTAGATGTTCTATTCAAAATTTAAATAATAGAAAAGTAAAATGGTGGTAGGTAGCGTAGTTGGAAATAGAGAATGTGCGAGGCGGTACATTGATAATAATGTTGGCGGCGCTAACAAGGCATGTAACACAAAACTAGTTAGCAGAGTTGTAGCAGCGGCCTGCCTCCAAATCGGCCAGGGGTTGGGGAGCGACGTATTGTTCAGTTGATTAATCATCAGACATGTACTGATGTATTCGATAAGTGGATTGCCAGCCCATCCCAGCACCGAGTTCACACATACCTCCTCCAACTCTGATACCAACCAAACTAATACATTCCCACATTTTCTGGGTTAGCCAAAATTCATGTTCTCTGTCAAAATGGTCTTACATCCCCCTGAGTTGGTCTGTATGGTAAATAGTAACGTTCCACAATATTAGCACACGTAGCATGATACTCGGCAATGTGATAACTACTGTTTTTAACTACATCCCAAACCAGCCGTAATCTCAATAACAGATCTCATGAATTTTTCTGATTAGCTGGTGGGCAAAAGAGAAATTTCAGTCGCCAAGTTTGATTTAGGTTGGAATTTAGTTGTTTTGGTAGTGACTGAGTAGCTGTGAACTGCTCAGGCTGCTTCAGCTTAAAGTTATTTCGTTCGAACCCCAAGTGACCCAAGACCTGCTCTGGATTTTTTCCTATACTCAGCTTATTTGTCAATGTTCTCTCGCTATTTGGTTGCAAATGGAAGCATATGCTTCTGTAAAAGAGATGACAGTTATTTCAAATCAGATTTAGAATTTTTATCAACATGGATCAGTCTTTGACAAGCTTTGTTTTTAAAAAATACAATTTTTTAATACCAAAGTCTAATTAATAGAATTAATTGAAAATGTATTATGAATTGTTTACAGGAAATAAAACAGTTTTTAAAGTCACAACCGTGGTCATAAACCGTCGGTGGAGTGTTTTCTCTTTTCTCATAAAAAGGCCACTAGAGCTGGGATGGTACCTATTGGCCTATCGGGCTGCCACATACATATCTTGCATAGCAAGGCAAGGTGGAGCCTAGGCTATCGGATATCGGACCGCGCTCCCTTCTTACATCATCGAACTGGTCGACGAGGGGGAATGCGGTTTCGCCGATGGTACCATCCCTTAATTCATTACTCACATATTGCAAAACTCACATTTTGTCAAGGATCAATCAATTAAAGTATTATATTTGGGTTTAGCTTCATTTAAACATATGTACAATCATGATGACTTATCCGCTTCAAGTATATAGTCTATCGTAAGGAGGCTATTTCCGTAGAATCTAACTCGAGAGTGCAGTACTTTTAACAAATATTCCTGCACACTCTAAAAGTGACCTAATCCTAAATGAATTTAAACCTAAGGGGGGGGGGGGGTTGAAATACTTTTATAAATTTCTTTCAACCCCGGATTAAAAGCCTAAATCTAACATTCGTACCATCATTCTCACAATAAATACACGTACACTGATAAAATAATTCACGCCAATAAATACATTCACGCCAATAAATACACGCTAATAAATACTTTCTTGCCAATAAATACACTCACGCTATTAAACACAACATACTACTCAGTCATACAAGGGGAAAGTACTCGATCGGTGGAGTGTTAACACCAATTCATTTTTGGCATATTTATTGGTTTCGTTATTATTAAAAATGAAAGTGACTAAGAATGATAAATTTAATCTGAATGAAAATATAAAAATAAATTAGACTGAGCCCTATTTGGGGGGTAGGTGACAGTTTTCTTGGCGAAGAGTTGAAAAATGAGTGACAGATGTGCAGAGACAAAATCTGGACTAATCTTCACGGTCTGAGATAGGCAAAGATCTATTTAGGGAATAGAACCGTAACAGATCTGAAACGTTAACGTGTTTCGGCCGCAATAAAGGTGAATTGCTGCACAAAACATGGGTTTCCTCTGGAGGCATTGTCGATTCAGAGGGCGCCTTTAAAGAAGCTGGGTCTAGAACGCGGTTGGAACTTGCACATTCTGTGGGGAGATAGAGGAATCTCCAATACACCTCCTGAGTATGATGCTTTTATTCAAAAAAGATTCAGACACCTGGCTAGGTAAGATTAGGACCTCGAAGATTCTGGAATTGTCATTTGTGATTGGAACAGATGCTATGGGGATTCGCCTAGCACAATAAAAGGGGCACAATAAATCTTTGAGGTCACAGTGCACAGGCGTACCCATAAATAGAATACAAAATACAGAATTTATTTGCTTTTTAAAAAATACAAGTTTTTATAAAAGCAGGAGCTCAACACAGAAAGATATCTTTTTTATACATATTATATGAATATAAACAAAACACAAAATAAATATAGACAAACTAGGTTAAAACAAATAATAATTTTCTAAAAATTTAATAAAGCAGAATATAAAATCATTAAACAGAATAAATAAACATAAACAACAAACCAGATCCTAACAAAGTAATAAAATGTTTCTTCTTATTTTACAATTACAATTAAAAAAAATAAAAAATTAATTAATCCTCTAACATAAATAAGTGAATAATATCTTTAAAGCAAACTTTGAACATTACTTTTGAGAAACAAACATGTTTTTACAAAAGTACATACTAATCTAATTTGATCGGCATTAAAGCGATTCAACAAAGAAGTAAGTTTAACCAAAGTGGAACTTTTATCAATGAAAGGATATTGACTAAAAAAAACCATAAACTTTGATTATTAAAAAGTTTATAGTATACTAAAAAATGAGAACTGCATCTGGCACATTATCGGGACAAAGCTTTCTATTAGCGTCTAGATTAAATTACTAAATTCTGTTATTACCAAGAATTAAACATTTATATAGAATCTACAAAAACAAAAACAATTAGTTTAATTTCCCAACATTGTCAATATTTAGCAAATATTTTAATTTTGTTTCATTGCAGGCAAGTATAAAAAAGTTTTCTAGGAATTTTTAGCGTGAAATAGAATTATTAGGGCAATATAAAAGCAAATGATGTATGGGATCAACAATTATTTTTTGACAAAGCGGGCAATCTTGGTCTGACATTAAAGTATGTGCGGAAACGTTAAAAAATAGTTTTAATATATTATTGCCGGCAAGCCTCAACTGATCAACAACTCTCGACTTATTAATATTAAGGCTGTACTGCAAATAACAAAGGCTGGTAATAATTAAAGTCTACTATAGATCTATAGATGGAACTAAATTTTGAATTTAATACTCTGTTTATATCGCTGCTACTAAATGAATTGTTTTTTAATTTATCTATAATATTCCTTTTATTCTTCTCAAAATAATTAACTTCCAATTTGCGGAATAAATGAGGGTCACCTACTGCTTCCACCCAGGATCTTAAATCGTCAACCTAAAAAACATTGCTTAAGTAGTCGGTCTTCTGGAAGAGAATGTTACTTACTCCAGAAATTAACAGCCCTTATACAGACCAGAACACTTAACGGAGCTCTACCAGTCTCCAACCTTAACATATAGTGAGATGTGTATCGAGGCCAGTGAAATAAATACTTTATGCTGTTTCCAAGGAATCCAAATATCTTAGCGCCCAAACTTCGGAACAATACAAAGTTGTTGCTGTTACAAGCGCATCCAGCAAAGTCATTTCAGTTGCCCAGCAGTTGGATTTATTCTTTCTTAATATTTCTTTTACCTTACTTTAATAAATAAATAAGTCTTACTTTGATTTCTTTTAATAAATCATTACATTTGAGGAACAAGAGTTCCTAAATACTTGGGAAAAGTATTGCCTGACTTGAATGTATGATTTTACACCTCACCTTACATTTTCTTCGTTCTTTCCTAGGTATCTAGTCGTTTTCAAGTCATATGCAGCCTTAATTTTAACGCAGCTTATTCAAAGTCTCCTATTGTCCCAGTCAGCTCGTCCTTTGATCTTGCAGTAATTAACAAATCTTCCACAAACATCAGATGCTAAGTTAATCTGTTGTGTACAATGTCATTGAAGTTTTTCGAATAACTTGGAACTACAAAAATCAAGGTTAGATTAAAGAGATATGGGCGAAGAATTGTTTTGCTTTAGACTGCGGATTTTCTCGCTGTAAACCTTAATTCTTGACCTTCCAGCTAGAGTAAGAAACGTTCTGGTTGCCCAACTCACTTCCTTGGCATGCCTAATTTCAACATAACATTTAATAGTACGGCAATATTGATGCTGTCGTATGCCATGTTAAACATTCTCGAAAAATTGTGAGTAGAGGAGTATGCTACATCCAGGGTGTAGAATTTTTTCGAAGTTATTCATTTTGTAAGATAAGGAAGTTTGTATTGAAGAAAACATCGAGTAAATTTGCTTTTATCAACATTTGGCTTTTTATTCAAGAATATGACTTGATCAGTAAGTGTATGAATAAAGAATTGTTTAAATGCGCCGTTGGTGTTTATTGGTGATAGATGGAGGTGTAATAGCTTGTAAAACGAACACATTTCATTCGCTGGAGCTAATCGAAGAAGAGAAAAAACTAAAGTATCACTTGATGGAAGTTTTAGTGTTCACTGGTGATGTTTTCAAGTGTTTAACAACTCTAGTGTTATAAACAGGATGGGATATTAGATTAAACTCTTCCTAAAGAAGGGGCACCGCCACTAGCGGCAATGAATATCCCGTAATGTGATCTATCAACTGCATTTCAATTTAACACTCTGCACTTTATTGTTCTGATAAAATTACAGCCCTTTTTACAACAGTTTTTGTTTTTTTTATATAGAATTTAATTAGTATTTTATTATTATTTATTCCATTGATTAGCCTCTACTTGGACCCATCAAATTGAAGCATATACCCAACATGTGCGTGAGGATGCTAAATAACTTTACTAAAATCTGCAACAAAACATTATAAGGTTTGGTAAATCTGCTTATCTTAACTTCTAACTGAAGAAATTAGTGGCAAAAGATATCCCTGCAGAGGTCTATTTAATTACAAAATTAAATGTGACATATTAATGTCATGTGATTTTGCCACACCATATTCTTTGTTTATTTAGATGTTTTCCTAAACTTAATATTTTTGGTGAAAATGAAATTTCGAAAATTTTGCACCATCACAATCCATCCTCTTACACCTTTGTAAGAGTATGTAAAAAGAAGTAAGTTCATTAATTCCAATTAAAATCCTCTAAGAATTCTTAAATGTTTAAATGCACAAAATGATCCAAGGTGCAACAATAAAATTCTCTGCTTGCAAAGTCAAGATTAAAAGACCTTAAAATTAATTGGTGGCTGTTCGTACTTTGCACGGTGTACTTAAAGACATGGCAAACAGAACTAAAGTAAATACTGTGATTGAGATTCGTGCTAATAATTGGTTAAGCTGCGGGCTCAAAGCCCAAGAAGAGGCATGTTTAAAATGAAATTAGTTTGTCCGCACAATAATTTGCCCAGCTATTCCATTGCAATATTTCCTCCCTGTCCCTTGCAAAGATTTCAAGAGAAAGTACTGCAGTAAAAATATTTACTAAGAAAATTCCACAAAATCCAGAACATAGGCGGCTTGGGAGCTAATTGCATATTTTTCACAAGTTGTTCCGCCTCTCTGTTTACCAAGAAGGAGAATAATTAAACTGAGACTATAAAGAGACTGCAATAATTTGGAGATATCACAGTTCTCTTTGCTCAGTAAATATATCTAAAACCTCTTATATCAACACTTCTTAGGTGAACGTCTGAGTAGTTTCCTAAACTGAGCGAAAATTTTTATTTACATTATTCATAAACTTGTGATCAGCCTTCAAACTTTGTATGTTGTAAGTACTGTCAGTGGTGCATCATCTGATTGATTTAAATGTATTTTACGATTTCTTATGATTGTGAGAACAAGACTTGCAATCTCAAGCAAAATGCACTTTTGAAATCTGCTAGCTATACATGATTGACTATACGTCATCTACTCGTAATGACCTCAAGTATACATCAATATTTGCCGAAATTTAAACATTTTAATGGGACAATTAGTCTCCTTTTTCAAATTGTAGGACATAAAAATTATTGAACCCAGGGAGATTAATTGTATTATAATTAAATGATTGAAATATACAAATATATTTTCAATCAGATGAACCTGATACAATGTTTCTATTTCTTTCAATCGCTATTCCCATCCGTGATAAAGCAAGCTTTTGTACATTACTCGTGGTACGGAAGTAATCAGTTGATGGCCAAATTAAAAGCTCAGATAGAGCCAAGCGAGTGTCTCTGGCGGCCTCTGTTGGATTCAACACTCAACTCTGTCAGATCCTAACTAGATTAGGTATTTCACAAAAAAAAAATCTTTTTTTTACACCCAGTGTAATTTATGTGTTCAAAATTAGTTGTATTTACCTTCAATTGCTTTGGTAACAATTGACTGATGGAATTCCCTATTGAAACTGTTGGTGTATTAACCAATAATAATATATCTGCTGACTGAATATATTTTGTAGAGTTTTGTTGCTTTTTTACAACAATATTATTCACTAAACTTTTTTCAAGAAACGCCTGCTCCTAAAAATGTACCGTTTAGAGAAGTTAGATCCTATTCAATCGAACCCTTTCCATACTCAAATCCCTCTGCCATAAGCTGTTCATGTCTAAAGCTGCTCTTTATCCATTCAAGCTCAAAAGGCAGGTATCCCAACTCGAAAAGATTTGTTTACATTTAATATTTATCTAGTAACGAAACAAAAGATGGTTACATTCTTTGGCAGCATCGTGGGCACTTGAAGACTGTAAATTACAAGACTGTAACATCATGTTGCTATTTGCATTTTTTTTTTTTTTGGTGATTCCCAAACGCGCTAGAATTTATCTATAACATGAACTAGCAACTACTTTTTCTCCGAATGAAGAACGACTTTTTCTTTTTCTTTGTTCAGAAATCTATTGCTTCACGTTCGAATAGAAGTGACAAAGTTTCTCCAACCAATGATTACTTAATTGTTTAATGCCTTCTTAATATAGCAAAAGAGTTGGAAGTGCTATTCTTACTAAAATGATAAAAATACTGTAACACTCTTTAGAAAATTGCAATATGCTTACTTAAGTGAAATGCTCTTGTACAAAGAACATGAGTTGAACATGGCCATGAATACCAAGATTAAAGAACCACGGTTTATCCTGTTGGAAATATTTTGTTCAGAGACCCCGCCAAATCTATCTATTCGTTAGCAGTTTTGTTACCCAATAATATTATTTTCTGGGAGAGGAGACTGTTAGAACTATGAAATTTTATTTAATAAAATATTATTCTCTATGTTTCGCTTCCCTTCTTGCGTTAGTTAACGACCACAAAAAAAAAAGCGAGAAAACTTTTATAGTTCATAAATTGTACTTATTGTTTCTGGTATAATAAATAAGCAAATTTTCAAATTATATAGAGGCTTGAAGCTTTTATAACATTAATGTTTGCAAAGTAGATATTTTTTTCATTTTGTAAGAGGCATTTTCATTTTAGTTTGTTTGTTTTTCTTGTTAACCTTTTTCTTTGAATTGTTTGGTGGTATTAACCACCATCATGAACTGCCCAAACAAAGCCTGGCTTCATAGGCAAAGCTAAATTCTAAAATTTTGTTTCATCAAAGTTTCTCAGCACCCATTCTAATCTATGATCTACTTTAGGGTAAAGCATTATTATTGGGAATTTCAGTTCTTCAGGAAGTAAATGCGTACCCCATAAAACCTCTTAAACTTCAATTTTCTACAGAAATTATAAAAATAATTTTCTTATTTATTGAAAGGAAAGTGAAATTCGTCTCTTTAGTACGGGACTTCTTCTTTGTTTTTGAACTTTTACAACATAAACCTCTAGAAGAAATTAAGAGAAACGCTATAGCGTAAAGGAGGAAAAAAGATAGTGGAAATATATAATGACGCGACCAATGAAAGACTGTCTTTTCGCCAACAGTGATTACCCTTTAAAAGGAAAAAGCTGCCTTTAGTCAGAGATGTACGAACCCTTGATAAGGGAGCATGAAAGAAAGTGGGATGAATAGAAAGGGTAACCAGCATTCTCAGTCTCTCAGATCTGAGCCTTATTAACGTCTGCCTTTAATTAATGGAGGGAAAACGTTCCGACAGTTTCACAGCGCGTGGTCAGGAAAGGGTGGCTAACTAACTGTGAGTGGTAGTTGGGTTTGGTAATGGTAGAAATGTGAGCAGAAACGTAAAAGAAATCTCTTCACACTCTATCACAAGCTCGGATGATAAATATTACTAGGGAAAAAGTTAAAAAGAACTTTGCAGCTGATGGTTTGCTTGTTGCCGCCGTCCACCATTCAATGCTGGAATCAAACACAGACTTAGCCCTTCCATTGTCCGTGATGGCTGTCTGTTAATTCTTTTTTTGTCCCCCTCTTCTCTCTCTGTGTGCATCTCGGCTTCTCTTTCAGAGTTCACGATGTCTGCACGGACAGCCATTTGTCATTTGACAAAATTAAACCAAACCCTCTCATTGAACATAAAGGATATTACAGAACTGTGCCTATAGAATTCCTCATCAATCTTTTCTTTAATAGCTAAAAATCAAATGAAAATGTTTAATGGTACGTATGATATGGTACTGAAATATGCTCTCACTTAGACTACGAGCTGTGTGGCGATAAGAGACCGTTCTTAATAAAACTGTAAATTACATTATAAAAAAAGTAACCGAAATTGGTTTACAATGTTTAATACATCAATTCTTTTGACGTTAATCAAGGACAATATAATTCGTCAACATAAAATAAAGTTTAAATGGCAAAATAATAATCTACCTTTCATGAATGAAAGGTAATATAAATATTACATAAGTTAGAAATTAATAAAAACAAAAATGAATTCTTATGAGAAATCGTAGAGAAGATTTCGTCCAACTGTTACAATTTGCTCTATTGAAGCACAATTTCTTGTTATAGCTCAACTGAGGAAAAGAATTGTAATTTATTTAAAAATTCGGGGAACAGTTCAATACTCAATAAAGAAGCTGGCAAAATAAAGTAGAAATAAAATAAACTTGTAAATAACAGAATAATCTATCTTTATGAACATCAAGCAATCTAAACTTGTAAAACATAAAAACAAAAAATAAAAATAAAGTATAAGAATAATAAAATATAACTTTAAAATATAAAAGAGTAAAATAATGGAAGTAGAACAAAAATAAGCCAAGTAAAATTAGATATTAAATAAGTTATTTAGGTAGAATTTTAAAAATTAAGATTTTTAAAATGATGAGGAGAATTGATGAAAAAGTCACTAGTTATTGAAACAAGGAGTATAAAAGAGAAGAGATGACCCAACATGATGAAATAAATTATTGAAGTAGGTGAACTGTGGGAGTTCATTGCAGTCTGCAATATATTCAGTGTATTTTCTTTTTTTTTAATTTAGATTCCAAACTGCAGTACATATCTGCAACTGCAACAAGGAAAGCTGATACAACATGGTTCATATAAATCCGTGAGTAGCATGAAGGGAGAAATCACCCATTGGTGAAACTCTCGAAGAAGAACATTTCACTATTATGCACTGGCATTACTTAAGAAGTTTACGTGGCCACCGGCGTTTCAACCGTCTTGGATGATTTCTTGGTAAGCTGGGAATCTAGAGGGTTATGATTTGTGGAAATTGAGGCATGGAACTTGGCCTAGCAGGAACTTGCAGCTTCGTAAACATAGGGAACAAGGAGATCTCGATGCAAGGTAGTGTTAGAAACAAAGTTAGGAGCTTTAGCGATTCGACGGAGTGTTTTTGATTGAAAAGATTGGATTTTAAGTTCAGTAAATTGTGAAGAAAATAGGTTTTAAGATTTATTTATTTATTTTGATATGATAATATAATCTAAAGAATGTAAATAATTTCTGTAAACAAGAAAAAGAATAATGAATTAATTTGAGGAGGACTTTTTTTTTTTTTTCTTTAAGTAAAGTAAAGTAAAGTAATCGCCTATTTTTTCAGGCAGGGCTTAACGTCCAACTACCAATTAGGTGTCGTGGACGGAGGCGACTAGCAAACATACTTTACTGTAAATTTCTATTATTAACCATTAAATAAAATCCAAGGCCTAAGGCCGGGAATCGAACCCAGTACCACAATACATATTAGCTTCGCAGGTCTCGCCTCTAACCGCTCGGCTACCGTGGCGCCTTTTTTTTTCTTTAATGAAGGATTAGTTGGGTGACCAGGGAATGGAAGAATGTTTTAAAATCGGTAATATTCTAAGAGATGTGTAAAGTTTTAACAGATGCCGTCTTGGAAAGATTAGAGTACTTGTAAAATTTCGAGAATAGCCTATACTAAATTAGAAGTAGAGGAGTTTGAGGTGTTGCTTTTATTTTTCGAGGATTTTCTTAGCAAGGACGTTTTTCCTCAAATTTCTGGAATCTGTGAGCTCCTGCGTCCGTTAGTTCTCCGAAGATCTTATAAACACTTAAGAATATTATATTATTAGCTAATGCAACTGGCAATAGGACATCATGAGTGGATGTATTCAGGATTGTTGTCTGTCTAAAATCGAAATAAATGCTTTTTGAAGCTTTCTAAATTGTTCTAAAAATGGAGGATTCTAGTTTTGGGAAATTGGTGAACGAGATAAACATTTGGGGTGGTGCTAGTAATTAGTTAAATTATTAAAATGTTATACGCCAGCACTAAAAGACCTTTTAGCAGTGGCGAAGAATAGTATTAAGCAGAACGGTAGGTTCAAAGAAAGTGTTGACAAGAATGGATAAGAAGATAGATTATGGATAAAAGAAAACATCGATTCTTCTACTTTTTCGGGTTTTGTTTTTGGGTAGACTTGGGTCCAAATTAGGCCTACGTTGAGTGCCATATTGAGAGATTAATGTTAGAAAATAGGAACGAATTTATTTCTGGATTATTTTCTTATAAAAAAATAATTAGATGTTTCAAAATTTATAAAAGTTGTTAGAGCAGAGTACAGCGCAATGGCTTTTAAACACTATAGCTGTAATGTAGAAAAATGTTGGCACACCAGAATATGCGCCAGCAAAACAAACTACGGAAAGCTCCCTTGAGTCTCCTACACCGTGATGATCCGCACACATAATTGGTAAAACCTAGCCCTACATCACTCTGGAGTTTCTATACACTGCACACTACGCATCCCCGGTCGGTACATCCACTACGAAAAACACCATCATACTTACAACAGAGTAATGGAATTTTTAAAAAAGTATCCCATAATAGAACAGTTGTCGGAATTTTACAAATTCAAAAACAAGATTTATCCGTCACTTGATTTTACCAAGTCGACTTACCAGATTTTAATCCAAGTAACGTCTCTAATCATTCGTAAAACAGTCCTCATGGCAGTTTATTAGAATTGAAAATTAAATTTGAATCAAGTTCAGCACAAAAAATGTGAAATATCGGTAAAAAAAATTGTAGATTGTTTAATCGATTTTTATTAGGACCCATCCATTTCTAATGTTAATTTTCCCCTTCTAGAAAGTGGATTTTGTGATCTTTTAGGAAATGAATTTTCCCCAAAAATATATGTTTTAGGATCCCCTGAATAAAAAAAAAGAAAGGTTTTTAGCGTATGGTACGAATATTGAAAAACGAAACTTGCAGTACGTCAAACATTGGTGCAAATGACACTATTTTAATAGCTATCACCATTTTAATAAATAGCTATTTTTTAATTTTTACAAAGTTTCCAGAAAGTTTCTCCACTATTTCTTTAAGACTTCAAGTTTTTTTAATCACCTTTAACACTTCACATTACAAATAACAACCCCAATTCATAATTTAAGCTAATCTGCGGTTCTGAATACAACTAAAAACGCAATCACTTTTATTTAAATCTTTCATCTGGGAATTCTATTTTGCGGGAAGAGGTTCTTAGGCAAGTGAAATTCCAGTGTATACTGTCATGACTAACAATTTAATGTCCGCTGCCACTTAACTCTATCGCTGGAAACTGGATATGTGCTTCCTCCTCACAAGTTCAATCTTAAAGTATACTTAAAACATTTTAGAGTCATTAAAACCTTTTGGAGGCCAGGTATTGTGAATTTTCAATGTCCTAATCAGAGTATTCCTAGTATGTATTGCGCATACTGCTTGCTCATTTTATGGGTTCTTGTTGTGATGTAGGTACCAAGATTTTTTAAAATGATTTTTCTAATCGGTAATTTTAAAAATTAAATGAATATTATATTTATTGCTGGTTGGGTCTTAGTCAACTTTTTGGCTAAAACATATTACAGCTATTGTTTAGCAAAGCAACCTAAATTTTCCCCATCATTAGATGCTATGCTTGGATAATTTTGTACCAAGTTTGCAGAAAATCTTTTAAATTTTTTAAGAAATGTGCGCTTTTTACTAGAAATAAGAGAAAGTTCAAGATTGTACTATACTGAAATCGCGAACAAAGTCAAACATCAAAAAAGAAAAAGAACTAAGTGCATTTGAAAATGAGTGTAAGTTATTTTAACCCTAACGAAGGTCAGTAGTCGATAATACTTCTTTAATAATGAATAATAGTTCAAAAAATAAAAATAAATTAAAATACGAAGCATTTTAAGGAATAAAAACACTTTTTCGATAAAAATCGATTAAGTGTAGACGTATAAGGAAAATAAGTGCTGCATAAACGAGAAGTAATTATTGTATACTGAAGTTCAACCTCTAATTTTTTGTTTGTTAGATATTACCTTTACATAGACCACGTGCACACAATAAATGTAGTTGGGACAACGATAGTAGCTTAAAATTAAAAAACAAAAATTATATATTGAAAGGATTTCAAAGTATGTATGTTTTATGTTGCGCAATTGAGGAAACGGGGAAAAATTAGAAGATGCAAATTTAATTCAACTAAACGAACATAAATCCTGAGGCATAGTGGTTAACTTAGCCTTCCCCAGAGGGTGTGGTTAATGGAGAATGTTGAATGAACTGTACAGAGTGAGATATGTGAGTAGCAGAAGTGGATCCGGATTTGAAATCCCATCCTGCTGGTATTGGGTGAGTTTTCCATTTTACATTCTTTTATTGCTTTATGTTTTACTCAAGTCTAAGTTTTGAAATTTATTTTTGGACAAGTTTTTTTTGGGTTCTACAGTCTGAAAACCGTGTTAAGCGTCTGTTTTCTTTCTCTCTCATAACTTATTCACCATCATCAGATGTATATTTCTTTGATTTTCTACATACTTGGTATAAATTTATCCAAGAAAAGCGACATATTATTATTATCTAGAGAGACTGATACTAGAGGGTATGCTTAGTTAATAGAATTTGTGCGCGGAATGTTTTGTTGGACCTAGGCTTTTTGTAATAATATCTGAGAAAACAAACTTAACTGGTGATCCAGTTAAAATTTTTGCTCCAAGGATTGGAAGAAGCGTCTCAGAATTGATCAATAATTCGCTTACAGCAGGATCTGTATGTTGACTACTCTGGTTAGTCCATGGACTTTGTGAACCTCACAATGAGCAAGATACAACCGAGCTCTTGCTCAGGTTGCGCGCAAACCTTGAGAAGTCCTTCAATGGGTCCTTAAAGCGAGTTAATAATAGTCAGAATCATCAATATACAGCGACCTTAATCGCACACATACTTGTAGGGCAGTGCAGAATTGTAGGTATTGTTGAACTCATATATTGTACTCAACTCTTGCACCATGATTTGTTCGGTCTTTCTCTTGCAGATACAGGAAACAATACTTGCATCCTTGAGCGAAAACTGAAATAAAAAATTAGTATCTTTCCTTGGTGGCTTAGCTGTAGTTCAGGACAGACTGCAGAGCTACATAGGTGATCGCTAATCGATTATAGGTCTCATATTTCTATAGATATCTGGCGTAATACTCACGATGCATGATGGATTCTAAGCTTAATTAATTAATTAATTAGTTTATATCATATTATATAAAATATATTAAGTATTCCATCTGTCTGTATGTAATGGATGGGCGTTATATACTTATATACATAATATATAAAGGACGACCACTAAATCCTTTGACGTATTACTCGGAATATATTCTTTTAATTGTTTCTAATTTCCTAGACAAAGCAGTATCAATTAATGGCAGTAAAAACTAATGCAACCTAGAGAAGATAATAGTTCAGTGGTTTAAGCAATGATTCCCACGAGGAGACTTCAGCTACGATTTTAATAATTTTCTTTTCAGGAGCCCCATACACCTCATGGTAATGAATATGTTGTATGTAAAGAATAATGTGTGTAGGTCGACAGTTCAAAAAAAGAAAGAAAAAGGGCTTTAATATACCCAGGCGATGGTGCGAAATCTGGGTTTCACTAAAAGTGACAGCGTGCTGGGTTCTACCCCTGAGCTCATTATGAAGGAACAGAAGCGCTTCTCGTTGTTAGCTTAGTTAAAGTGCATTTTATTTTATGGCGAATCCTCTCTCCAAAAAACTGGCCTAATATCATTATTCTAATTCTAATTTTAAGAAGACAATTAAACAATAATACATAATAATATAGTGACAATTTAACTACTATGATTCCTAAATCTAGGCGAATATAAAAAAGTATACTTGTAAAAAATAGAGAAAGAAAATAACTAATGCCTTTTCCTAAGAACTTTATGGCCTGGATTGTGGCCTCAGATTCAAATATGTACCCCATTAATTGGAAATGAAAGTTTTTCATTAATTATTGAAAATCATGTGAACTTAATATTTTTTGAAATAATTAGCAGTTTTTATTTTTAGAATCCTTAATCGTTTTCAAATAATTTAGATCAACTGGCAATTAGAAAATTGGCGATCTCTGAGCAGTTTTTTAAGGTAGAAATTACACAATGTGGATTAAGTCTTCAATAAGAATGAAATTTTCTATTTATCTATCTTCCAATACATAAAGACTCTCGCAGAGTTAGCTTCCTACTTCTGTAATATTGGTTACATCCATCCATCATCGGGATGGCCGTATTATCCATCTCCTTAATACCACTTCAGAAAAGTTACATAATCCAACATGACAAGCAAATATAATTTTTAACCAATCAATTCACATCGATCCTTATGTTTCCCCTATAGACAGTATCGACCACTGAACAGGAATCCCCTTAAAGAAATACTTATAAATTATGCCTCTTACAATCTAATTATAGTTTATTTTTAGTATGAATAAATAGTACAATCTTCACTACAGAAAACCAACAGTAAAATTAAACTATTACGTGATTTCCTAAATCCATGTTTCCTTGGCCCCCCGTAAAATATTTGGGACCAAATAGCTAACGAAAAGAAATAAAACATTTTTTAGAATTGGTTTGATAGCCTCCAAACATATTGCAAGAGGTTTTATCTCCATAAATTGATAAGCGCTTCTTTTTTTTTAAACAATAACAAACGGCCTTGTCGACATTCGTATTTTAAATTGCTAAAAATCCATCTAAACTATTTAAGCCCAATAGTTCAGTACCACCTATCGATTTCTGTTAATAGAATAACAGTTCAACTTTCAGTTTACTTTGAAAGTAACTATATTTAAAAAAAATTAATTCAAAATTACCCATACAACTTTTTGCATGTTAGTTGTTTCAGAAATAATGCTTTATAATTTGTTATTTTACAATTTGGACTAAGGATTGTTGAGTCCAGTTCTTGATTATTCATCTTTCTCTATTAACCAAATTTTTCGGCACAAAAGTGAGCGCACATCACTAGCTGAGATGTTTTGGTAGAAGAGTCCACACGGATCCAAACTCCTTTCATATCGTATCAGCCCGTAATAATGACGCATATCAGTACCGAAAGAACTGAATAGAGAAATATCCTACATTCAATAAACCAGAGTTCAAAACGTAAAACATGAGAGGGTCTCACCTGGAACCAGGAGTACTTAGTTGTTTACCGGGACAGCGGGAAGCTTAGAAATCATGGCATTTCCTGGAGTGCAGCCTTACTATACCGCTCTTTCTACTGATGGACAATATCGTCTGAAGCGAGAGAACATTCTTCGGTGGCCGAAAGTCACTGAAAGAGCTCCGAACGCCAGTATACTCAAATTCTGGCGCGTCTTAAATTAAAAAAAGTAAAATGCTTCTTGGAGATCCCTCTCGGAGATCTCGCGTTTCGAGTACAGCCTCTCTTAGATTTTCCGGCCGAAGGCTGGCAGACTACTCAAAATGTCTACTGGCGTCAATGATCTTAGTCGTTGACGCCCCTTTAATTAAATTAAAATAATATTTATAAATATACTCCTTAAAAAACAATATTTACATTCATTTGGAATTTAATTTACTGAATAAATTCACTGAAGATCTCATAAGACATTCAGTTATTAATATAAATAAAATTAATAAAGAAGTTGACGCGAATACTATCTATCGGAGAAACTGCTAACTAAAATTCATTGCGCCTGTTTAATTGAATGAAATTAATTGAATTAAACAATTATAGTATAGTAGGTAGTAGGACAATTTTCATTAAAAATATTTATTTAAATTTCTAATTATTAATCTTTAACTTAGTTAAGGTTGCTAAATCTAAGAATTAATGCTGTGTTAAATGCATTTTATTAAAAAATTATTAAAAAAATAAAATAAAATAAAAAAACAAAGATTTGCATTCAGAAAAATCTTGTTTTTCAATTACAGCAATTTACATAACTTATATCACAATCATTGCATGTTGCCCTAATAATATTTTGTAAAATATTTTTCTCTCTCTTTTTTTTTGTAATTAAGTGCTGATTTTTTTTTAGCTGAAATGTGTTGAGGTTTGAAGTTACATTTTTAAAAACCATTTCTTTAAAAACCAATTGTATTAAAATGCCAACCTTTCATGTACAGTTAAATAAAACTAATTTCCGAATGCACCCACATCCCTGCATTCGTCGGTCGATAGACCAAATTTATCATAACAAAATTAAAATTAGAGGAATACTGAACATTAGGCCTGTGAGCTAAAAATACACATGAAATAGAAAAACTTAAAAGTGAACAGTTGTAAAAGGAAAATAAAATATAGTTTTATATTTTAAAAAATATGCGATGGGCCCGCCGGAGAAGCAATTGGGACTTTCAAAAAATATAAATACTTAAAGGAAGCCCATTTTAAAAACAATTATGACGATGCAGGCGTACAACTAAATTCAAGTGGACGTGGTTTCATAAATTCAGCTACCATTTCATCGGTAACTGCAGATTTTCTGACTTGATGTTCAGCAATTATTGGCTGTAACGTTTCAATAAGTATCTTCTTTAATTCGCCGGTTAAGAGATTTCCGCTCGAGTATTCCTAAAACATTAAATAAATTTAATAATTATGTTCCACCTAATTGCAACTTTAAATTCTATAGATAAGAAAATTTTAAAGAAATAACAACAGCTAGTCAATAGAAGTACTATTGAATACCAATTCTCAGCTTCCGCCCATTAGGACATATACGATAAGCACAAGGGAAGGGATTAATTAGCTATGCGGTTAGCGTATTGGATTCCCACGCGGAGATTCCGAGTTTGAATCCTGCTGCTGGCCCTTAGATTTTCTCTTCCTAGCAGCTTCTTACAGCTCACCGTCCGATGATGGACAGAGTTGTCTAAACGAGAGAACCCTGTCCAGAGGACGGCAGAGCAATGAATAAAAGCTCTGGGCGCCAATAACCTCAAATGTTTGCGCGCCTTAAATCATAAAAAAAAAGCTAGTCAGGTTAAAGCAAGCGAGCGTTATGATATTTTTAAGGGTAATTTCCTGATAGGAATGGCTGATCAGACATGGGAAATGTCTGGGCGATATGTGTTGGGTTTCTCTTGCTACAAGAAGCTTAAATCCACGGCTACACTACCGCTTTAATTGTGGCGAAGTTAGAGAGGAATCTAGGAAGTTAGAGAGGTATGAATAAGAAGAAAATTAAATAACTAACACCAAAATTTTATAAAAGATCAACAAGCTTAAAATAAATAAACACTAGCACTATCTGGATTCTTTTAGATATCAGAGTCTATTGGTAAGCCTATCTCACTAAGAGACAGGACTAAAGCTGGTTGCAAGTCTACACCAGAGGTCAAAATGGAAGACAGAAGCGCTCCATTTAGCTGGCCAGTTTCGTTTGAATTGTAAACAGTCGATCTACGAAATTAACAGCTTATTTTAGCGCTCTTTATTTAATGACAAGAATTGTGAAATATCTTTCGATCATGTTTATTGAATGTAATGACTTGCTAGGTTTTCTTCTATGCTTTTCGTAGAAAAATGTATGCTAAAATACCGGCGACCTCATGGAACAGCCATCATTGAAAATGGTGCAAAAAAAAAAATGGAAACCCAAGAAGTACTATCTAGACTGGAAGGTACAAAGAATATTTGGCTAACAGCAATTGCAACATATTGCAAGTTGTTTGGAGATGATTGATAAACTCAAACATTTTCAGAGAAGAGCAAACAACTGTTTTTAAAAAGATATACACAGTACAGGAACATTTTCTTCTGTTTGGCGGGAGTAGAATAGATCGGGTATTAGCTAAAGCGGATAATCATGCAGCTACAAAGCTTAATGAGCTAGTTAACACTAATAGACAGGAAGGCGCAACGGCATCCGAGCGGTTAACCTAACCTATTTGTAGTTTTAGATTATGAAAAGCAAGAGATTATTATTAATAAATCTTTATGGGATAAATGAAAGGATAAATGCAAATAATGTATGCAACTGGGACCGATATTTCCGTCTCCTTTGTGATCAAGTCCAAATTAAATTTAAAAATCAGTTTATGGAGAGAATGGAGAATTATGATCGGTATCCCATTTACAGAGTACTGGAATGTAATACCGGATCACTATTTACAGAGTAACATCCCATTTGAGCATATGAGATGGATAATGAGAGCGAGGGCTGGGATGCTTAATTTAGAGTGTCAGTCTGCTCCACTGTTACAGGATGTTCCGTACTTTGTGAGTTGTGTGCCTGTTACATTTCTGATAGCACGTATCATTATTTGGCTGTCTGTCCCCGGCTTAGTGAGATAAGATTGAGTGGCTTGGGCGGCAGTGTTTTTCTACTCACGAAATAATAGATTACCTGAATGGAAGGCATTGGCCTTCATTGGCAAACTTTTGTAAGGCTGTAAGAAGCTCCTAGGAAGAGAAAATCTAAGGGTCAGCTGAACCCGGGACCTCCGCGTGGGAGTCATCCTTATTATTATTATTTATTTATTTTCAATTGTAAATTCGACTCCACCAACGGTCAGTGACCACGGTAGCCGTCTTTATAAAGTATTTTTTTTTTTTGTTTTTTCCATTTTTCCTTTTTTGTTAAAGAACGAATATTGGTTATTTTATTTGTTATTTTTTATTTAATAAAATAATTATGCTTTTTGTAAGTGTATAAAAATAGTTAAAAAAAGGAGATTTCTGTGTTCAAGTTTGATTATTTTGTATTTTATATATGTGTACTAAATTATAATAAAGACAATAAAAAAAAAAAAATCTTTCGATACCTTCTCAATTTCCTTAAGACGTTCATCATCTTCCAAGAAGAACCTGAGATACTGGTAGGATATATCAACTCTACAATCTCCTCCTAACTTTCTGTGCTCTTCAATGCTTGCCTGTCCCCCGGAGAACGCATATTTATTTACCTACAAAATAGCAGAGTATATCACACAATATGCCCATGATGTGCTGAGAGAAATTATCTTTCAAATAAATGATATATAAATTAATATACAAATTTAAACATAGCGTATATAAATATTACATGAACTCCTAATGCTTTGAATGAATACTTACTTTAGTTTTTATTTGTTTAGGACTGTCCGTTAGAAAAATTGCTGTATTCTCATCACTGCCAGACATCTTTGTATTAGCACCCTGAAGTGCAGGAATAAAAGTAGAATGTAGTAGAGCTGGTTTACTGTAACCTAAACGTGGGGCGACGTCCCGAGTCATACGGAAATAAGGGTCCTAAACAAAGCATAAATTTCAAATATTAGCATTAATAAATGGTCATATGACGAAGTTCGATACTGGTTGCTATCGAAGGTGAATGAACATCAGATACCTAACAGTATTTTTATTATTTTACATATACCCAACCCCTCAGGGTTCAAGAGAAGAATAATTATTAGCACTAATTTTAACATCGTTTAACAAATATTATTCGAAACTAAAGTTTTGAATTGAAATATTTTTTATGTGTTTATTTTGGTTCAAGTTTAATGAAAGCAATAATACAAACAATATTTGCTACAATTAGTAGCGTAATTTTTTTGAAGTTATCCTTGTACATTCATTGGCTCAACACAAGAAATACATGTACATGAAATGAATGAATTTAGTAGAAGTTACCTTGGCCCAAATTAAAAATCCCTTCAAATCTCTTCTAAAGAGCCAGAACTCTTTTGCGAAACAGGAGACAGTTCTCCATAAGAGCTTAGAAAGGAGGAACGGTGCAGAGTCTAGCTCTGGACCGTCCGCCTATGCCTAAGACTCGTAATTCTAACCTCCCAGATCTGTCTGACCAATTAAAATAAGAATAGATCTATGGCATGCTTCAAAAACAAGTTTCATCAGCTGTTTTCCTCATGAGCACTGATGACATTATGATGATTATAATTACGAAAGCGGGACGGGACCTATGCCCAACGGCACCGCAGCCACAAGAGACTTAACATTAGAGGAGGACATCTGAAGAAGCAGAGCTTGGACCTTGATATCATCCGCACATTCTCTGGGGAGTTGGAAGAAATTCCTTGACACCTCTTAATTTGCTAACATGCCATCGTTCAGATGTCTGGAAAGTTACTAGGTGCTGAAGGAGAACATACACTCGCTTGGAGCCCCCGATTCGAGATGATTTTTTAGATACCTTGGCTTGAAATGGGTGCAATGTTCCATCTGGAACAAATAAGGGGTACAAAGAATCGGTATCCGTATTATTTTGATTTCTTTAAAAATAATTGTAAATCTTGAGATGAAAGCATTGTTAATGAATTAACCATGTTCCTGCAAACAACTACCACCCGATTGTTTAGCTCGCAATTCACATAATTTAACGAAAAAGAAAACTAACCTGATCAATTGCACACGGTATTAGACAAGGAATCTTCTTAGTACCAAATATTTGTGGGAATGATGTGGACAGAGCGGGTGCCGCTTGTATAGCCGGAAAACTGATCTTGCCAATCACATCGCTGTCTCCAAATCCAAATATTCCTTTAACCTGATTGAAGGTAACACACTTTTGTATTCGCACAATATTTTTATAAAACTCAGGGCACTGTCTATAAAATAACAAAAATAAAAACAATATTTTAGTATTTTATAAATTTTGTTATAAGACTTAATTTTACGGTAAGATTTCTCACCCAATGTAATTGAAGTCAGAGAAAATGAAAGTTTTTTTGATATCGAAACCGCAGGCTATTATATCTTTGGCGTTGGAAATTGCCATTTTATTGGCTTGCTCAACAGTAAGGTCTTTCCATAGAAACTTTTCATCATCTGTAAGTTGTATTACAAGAGGTACATCAAAAAGATCTTGTATCCATCTAGAATAAATAGACCATCATCAATCAATATAGACAATAATAGAGAAAAACATTTCTGGAACATATGTGTTATTACTTTGAGAAAGAAATAAGTTGCTAAATTATATTGATTAAGTACTTTAATACCACAAAAATATTGGTATTTTCAATTTTTTTGGAACGAACTATCTCGTTTCCACCGTCTCCGTTACTGAAAATTTTTTATTGTGTAAAAAAAGGACACTGTGGGAAAGAGGTAGTAATCTGAATAGGTTAGAACTTGATTGAAAGCTGGATTAGAAAGAAGTTCAAAAACCAAATTTTGGATTATCATCGTAAAAAGTATTATCTGGAGCAAACGCCGCGATCAGGGATCACCACTCGCTAACTCATGCTTTCGTCTAAAACATATTCTGAAGAAGACTGCTCCAAATTAGAAGAAACAGGAAGAATAAGTTACCTATCCTTATAACATCTGACAAATACCCAGGCCCTCCAAGAAAATTCTACGTTGGAGATAACTATTCCTTGGAGCCAAACACCTCCTCCCCACAACGCAACCAGACCTTTTGAGGATGGCTCGACCCAGTCTCAATCGGGATGTTACGGATTATTAGAATTTTATTTAATATAACAGAAGTAATAAAAATTTGGTGCACAGATCCGCTTCAGAGCTGCTAAATCTAAATAGAGACTTAAATTCTGTTACCTGAAAACCCCCTGTGCTTCCCTAGTTCAAACACCGCATGCCCATAAATTAAACATTACAGCCTCTGTTCTGCGGTAGAATATTAAAACAAAAAAACCGCACTTTAGTTACTCACTAGTAATTCCACTAAACCTCATTTTATAATTAGTATTTAATATCTTTAACAATGGTATCAATGATGTTGTTTTTACGAACGTCTTGAGACTAAAAAATATAGCCAAAAAGTCTGCAAAATAACTCATATTAACATAACAGGGAATTAAACAACTGTTAATGTAATCAGTTAAAAATAGCAAATGATTACTCACTTGGTAAAGATGAAAGGCACTAAATGTCCCACATGCATTGAATCTGATGAGGGTCCTCTCCCTGTATATAGATAGAATGGCTTCTTCTGCTCTACATATGTAAGAATATTATGAACATCTCTATGAGAAAAAAATATTCCTCGCCTGAGCAAGTGATGAGGTTCTTTAGAAGTGATTCTTTTCCATCTATCCAATAATTCTTGATCAATTTTTGAACTACCGAATCTTTCTAAAATAATGGATAACAGGGATTCAAGTAACAATTTTTGACCTACATCTTACATCTTAGAACATATTGTTGCGATGAGACTTACTGATTAGTTTATCGTAGTCAACTCCTTCCTGGGACGAACTTGTTACAGACCAAGGGTTTACTACATCACCATCTTCTTCAATTGCCAGCTTACTCAATTCTTGTTCACAGTTTTCCATCTGGGAAAGTGGTAACTAACAAATTGTGCACAGATGTAACCTCCTGCACTAGGAAAGGTTGCACATGTGCTGTAAGTGTTACCTCACTTACACTAACAGATCACATAGAACATAGTCAGGTAACACATTCTATTGGTTAAACTCATTACTATTGACATCCACCAGTAAGACAAACTTTTTTTTCTTGAATTTTCATATCCAACGCTCATTGTTCCTTTATTGTAGTAAAATGCAAACGATTTTTCTAAGGTTTTTTAATTTTAGGCTGCCTAAAAAGTTAAATTAAATTCTAAGGGCACTAGGTTTTAAGTCCTGTAATACAATATGCAATTTCAATAATTTAATGAGTGAACAGTGAATGAGTTACTAATCTTCTCCTGTTTCTAATGAGATTGCAGAAATAATTTACAAAATTACTAAGTACCATTATCAACTTAGATATAATTTACTTTATAGTAGTAAGAATTTTTGACTTCCAGTGCGGTCAGCAATCTAATAATTTTAAGTTAACGAAGACTGTACATTGAAATTTACATACTCGTGTGTGCGGTAAATGTAAACTACTTGAAAGGATTTGTGTATTTTTTATTTTAAGGTACAGCCTAATCCCAAGTGACTCCAAGTTCAGTACATTTTCTTGATGTACAAATCCGAAACTAGTCGGAATTAATAAAATATTAATTGAATAAAGGTGGATAATATAAACAAATTGTAAAAAATCATTGAGGCTTTCGAAAAGAAAAGCCTAAAAAGATATAACATAAGAAGCTTAAAATTACGCTTATTTGTAGACAACGAAAAATACGTTTTTCCAGTATTTCATTTATTTATTTATTTTGCGCAAATAAAAAATATTGGAAGTAAAACAAGAGGGGTGCTACTAGCCGAGATATCCATTGGAAAAAAAAAACTTGATTACTCTAAAATTTAAATGCCTTAATGCCTCACCTAGATGGTGAGCACCATCTAGCGTAAAATCCATAAACTACAAATAACAATTTAGTTAGTAAGTTGCCGCTAGAATGTGTGAGCATATCGATTTGGGCTATATGGTTTAGTAGAGGAATTCTTTTAAAACGATTTATGCATTCCTAATCTTTAATTTTTCAATTTGTACTATAACATAGCGATTTCTCGTAATATATCTGAATTATTACATCTTCGTTTTCATATAGCTTTTTTCATGTAAAAGTTAATCACATTATAAGAAGAAAAAACAGAATTTTGCTGTTGTAATGCTTTTACCAGAACAATATTTTCACCGTCATAAAAAAGTCAAAATATTAAGTGATGTTATTATTTAAAATAATATGAACAATAAACTAAATTACATTACATTCTTGATTATTCATTAAATGCAGAAAAGTATCAAATATTTTGTTGCAATTATAGCAAGGTTTTTTGATTTTTGTTTTTTTTTTTTTGTAAAATTTAAGAAATTTATTTTCAAGAAATACCGCTGATAACTGTAACAGTGGGGCTTTCACTGTCTTGACGATTAAGTGGATCACCGAGTTTCAGCTCTTACTTAGACAGATGTACATATTCTTGAAATTTCGAGAAATTCGAAGATACTGCAGTATACAGCAGTATCCCTTCTTATTAGGTACCCCATTTTTATTATGCAATTGTAACTTCAAATTTTGGGCAACCCTGAGTACAATCCACCTTTGTCTTAGTTATTAATACACTGAAGCAGAAATCAAATAAGTTTGTTCAAAACTATACTTATTTTTGTTATGGTAATTCCAAATTCATGGATGAAATGGATTGTACCAAGAGGATACTCCGAGTTTAAAATTGCGGTTGTAAAATAAAAGGAAAAATAAGATATTCTCCTACAGTTTGACCGGGAATATTAGGATTTCTGCTTCAGCGAATTATTAAATGAGCCAGAAGTGGAATGTACACACAAGGTAGCCTGAATTTTGAGTTACGATTGCAAAATTAATGGAAAAATAAGAAATTGCCCTCTAGTTTGACTGAAAAGAAATAGAAATACAAATTTTTACTTCAGTGAATTTATTACTAAGCCTGAGGTGGAATGTATGCACAGAGTAGCCTAGATTTCAAATTACGCCTGAAAAATGATAAACTTGCACTTGAATCTGATTCTCTCGCTCAAAATAATTTCGTTCCTGTGTGTTAGTGTTGGCATTATAAAAGACACAAACATGTTGTTTTTTTTTTAATCCTTGACGTAATTTATAATTTGTTTAAATGATGCGATTTATTTAATACTGTGCATTATTAATAATTATAATTTGATGCCTCATATAATAAATGATAACATAATCTCAATAAGTGGCAAGTGGCATAGCTATACTCAAAATGAATAAGTATTTTATAAGTGAACATTGTCAGTATAGGGTCTGTGACATCTAATATATTTGAAAAATATTAATAAAAATGTAACGCAATAAAATTATTTATTGAAGGAGTTGATCCACTAAGAGAAATAAGAACAACCACTACAATGATGAATTCTTATTATTTTATTTTATTCTCAACAACATGGGTTAAGGCAGTCAAAAGAACACAACGCTATATGAATATAAAACAAAAACCTCTAGCTTCAATATTTTTTTACATTCAATATATCACACATATGTTTTATCATCTGTTCGTATTATTATAATTATTTAATAATTAATATGATTTTAACCAATTAAAATATTCGCCCACAGCTCGTCCAACCTGACCTTGATTGGTCTCACAATCAAACAGTAATTCTTAGCAAAATTAAAATTTAAATTATGAAAATAAATAACAATAACATTAGAATCCAAAACAGAAATTAGAAAAGTACAAAACATTAAGTTTGAAAAATTAAGCAAACTTAAAACAAATAAGTTCAATAGTCTGCAATTGGCTAACTATTAGGTAACCACGGTTTCATGTTCACAGGTGAACATATTCCTTCATAAGGTAGTTGGGTAGTCTGGTGCCCCTCAGGATCGGCTATAACGTAACGGTCTGAGTCTAATACTTTTTTGATAACATAGGGACCCTTAAAAGCAGGTATTAATTTTTTATTTATTCCAGGTGTCACGTCCGTATTTTTTATCATAATGTAATCATTAACTTCATATTTTCCGGGTGCCTTATGTTTACTATTATAATACTTTTCATAGTAATTAGCACTATTTTGTAACTTATTAATCGCACCGTATCGGCTTTGTTCTAGGTCGCGAAAAACTGGGTGTTGAAATTCTAAAATTTGTCTTAAATCATCGTTATGATTTCCCTTTTGATTTATCCCAAATAAGATCATGGATGGGGTCTCACCTGTCGCCCGATTAATACTATTGTTAAAGGCAAATTCGACTTTCGCTAAAACTTCGTACCACTGAGTCGGCGAGGTAGTCAGTTTTGCTAGTATTGGGGTCAACGTTCTATTAACAATTTCAATTTGGCCATTGGCATGGGGAGTGCCAGTTGCAATCATAACATGTTGAATGCCATAATCTTTACAGAATTCAGTAAATTTACTAGAACTGAAAGCAGTACCCCTGTCGGAAATTAACTTGACGGGCTTGCTATAGTGGGAGAAATAGCACTCTAGCCATTTAATTACTTCGTCAGCGTTAGTAGTACGCACTGGATAAAATTTGACAAATTTGGTAAATGAGTCGATAATTTCAAAGATATAACGGTATTTAAATTTAGTAGTGGCTAAAGGACCGTAATGGTCAATATGTACGCAATGGAATGGTTCTCCTTCTTTATCATACGAATAAAATTTACCTTCCGGTTTCCCTGACGATTTTTTTGAGTAAGTTATGCATTTCAAACAGTTGTCAATATATTTCTGAATTTTCTTTTTCATATTCGGGAACCAATACACCCTAGTTAAGAACCCTAATGTTTTCTCACACCCTTGATGACCTACCGTGTGATGACACTCTTGTATTACAGCATTTTCCATGCTTTTAGGGACGTAAAATAGTAGCAAATCATAGTTTTTACGGTATACTAAGCCGTTTGATAATTCAAATGTTTTACTCTGTTTTTTTTCAAGCTCGAGCTTTAATTTTGTGATGTCGTCATCTTTATCTTGTAACAGAGCTAAATTACGCTCCAAACTATTTTCTGAAATCACCATTAATTGGCTGTGCCTACTGAGAGCGTCCGCGTGGCGCATTCTCTCATTGCCTCTATGTTCAAGGGTATACTCAAAATTTTGCAAAATAAGCGACCAACGCATTATTCGCGGGTTAATGTCCTTCTTTTCCAACGTTAATTTTAGACTGTTACAGTCAGTAATAATTTTAAACGGGATACCTTGCAGATAAACGCGAAACCGCTCGAGAGAGTAAATTATAGCAAGCGCTTCGAGCTCAAAGGAATGATAACGCGATTCTGCTTCGGTTGTTCTTTTACTAAAATAACACACAGGGTGAAATTTATTGTCAGACTGTTTCTGCATAAGGATTGAACCATAGCCTTGTGCACTTGCATCACAGTGCAACTCAGTAAGTGCAGTGGGTGAATAAATAGCTAACAGCGGCTCTGATATTAGGAAATTC
The DNA here is from genome assembly GCF_049639745.1 of Rhodnius prolixus. NCBI lineage: Eukaryota > Metazoa > Arthropoda > Insecta > Hemiptera > Reduviidae > Rhodnius > Rhodnius prolixus. The sequence continues at coordinate 25,463,459 of NW_027411592.1, forward strand.
TTAAGTCGCTCAAAACAATTTGATTCTTCTTCGGACCATACGAAATTGATTTTAGATTTCAACAACTTATATAGTGGCTGGGCGACAATAGCAAAGTTATGAATAAATTTTCGGAAATAAGAAATTAATCCTAAGAAGCTATGCAATTCGCGAAAATTTTTGGGTATTGGGTAATTTGCAACTGCAGCAACATTTGCTGTGGAGGGACAAATCCCTTCACCATCCACTAAATACCCCAAGTGACAATCGGGTTTAACTGTGAGTGCTAGCTCTAAATTTGTTACGGGCTCTTTAGGTTTTTCAACATCATTATAATTTTCTTTAATAATATTTTTGACTTTACTTTGAATTTCTAATGATAATTCATTATTTATATCCAAATCAGGTTCATTAAGTTTTACGTTTTAAGTTTTAAGTTTTTTATTGGGAATATCAATATTTAAAATATCAGAAATACATTCACGTATCGGTTCTTCAACTAATGTTCTTTTAACATCAATACAAACATTATTACCCTGAAACTTAACCTGCAATCCATCATATGAAAGAAAATCCCGACCTAACAAACAGATAGAATTTATAGTATTTTCCGGAACAACATAGAAAGTAATTGGAATTTTAATTGAATTAATAGATACATTTTGTTTAAGCTCTCCTAATATATTTAATTTACTTTGATTGACTCCTTCAAATTGAAATTTACGCGTTGAAATTATATTATTTCTTTATTGCTAATCGAGCAAGTATTGTACATTTGGATGATGAGTAGAAATCATCTGGATAAAAAATAAAATGTATTTAGCGTGGGTCTGTTAGAGGGTCAGAATATTTGAAATGTAAAGAATCAAAGGAAGCTCATATCTTTTGAGTGTTTGGATCCTTTCAGTGGCAGTTTATTTTTACTTGTCTATTTTTCTAAAAAAAATTACTTTAATTCGTTTTCATCAGTTCACATATTGGTCTGTCGGGGTCATTTGAAACTTCAGATTGGTTTTACAGGTACCATTCTTAACCCTCAAACCACAAGATGAATTTTCTTGACACGAACACTAAGGTAGGGTCGGATCCGACCCGATACTATATTTTCTTGCTTACAGTGAAAAACTCAAATATAACTGAAAATAACACATTTATTTCTATATAAAATGTATAAATTTTTTAATAAATTGTATAATTTTATGGCATTAGTCTATTTAGAATGGACTAATAAGTGAAGAAATGAACTTGAAAAAGGAACTTTGTTTCAATAAAAACAAAACAGTTTACAAAAAGCTTGAATGAAAATTAAAGTAAAATAGTGGTGTGCTAACAAAATTATCACATTGTTAAGGAAGAAAATCATTTGATTGTTCGCCATTATCAGTGGGAACAAGTAGGACATATTTTCCAATCGTAAGGAGTAATTCCTTTGGAAAACGCTCGTTTTTCAGTCTTTTTTCTTCTAGAGGAAGCGTCAAGGCAAACGCAAGATTCTTGAGAAACGTCGAACGTGCATCTCCAGAGTAACTTTCTTCATTTTTGTTCCACTTGTGCAGTACAAAACGTATAACGTTAATACCAAGGTCGGGTCGGATCCGACCCAGAATCTGACTTACTGAAAGAAATACAAACCTAGAGTGCGGAGAGACCCTTACCGAATCGGCGGAAACAGTGTGGCCTCTTCCTAAGGACTCACAGAAAGGGTATACCGAGTCTAATCGCTAAGAGTTAATTGTGGGGGGAACAATGGAAATTTGTTTTCGCCTCGGGTCGGATCCGACCCGCATCTTGTGGTTTGAGGGTTAAAGTAGAGGTAAGAGAGTAAGAAGTTCAATTGATTCGAGTTATGGCACACACGTGTTGGACACACATTGTTGGAAGAAAACTAAGAGACAGGAAAGAAGATTATGCATATTGTGGCCATTACATTAAGAATTTTGACGAAGTGCATGGAAGGCGTGGAATAATTGGTTGAATGAGAAATCAATTGCATGGAGTGATACATCCGTCTCTTTCTTTGAGGCTCTTTACCTCCTTCATAGGGACGTGTTTGTGGAAAAGAAGTTTATACATCCATTTAAGAAATTACCAAGAGTGTCCAGAAATTATAATTATAATGGTCCCTCAGTTGACAAACTATGGGTGAGCGAACATAGATGTCTTTAATGTTTCTTTGGTGGCATGAGGGAAAGATAACGTCCTATCACGGTCAACTCAATATAGAAATATTTACAAAAGAAACATTTTTGTGAATTGTTTCAATGGAGCAGCAAGTTATTTTGGTAGTTATTTTACAGTTTTGAAATCGATTTTGATTTATCATTTGAGGTAACATTTTCTTGCTTAACTTGTTCAACCCTTAGAAATGTTTTATTAGCGTGAAATTTTTGTTTTGAGTTTAATAACGTTTTACTTTAAATATTTTATAGAAAATGCTACATAATACTCGATTTTTACTTTCATTTTTGACATTTTCAATGCTTTATAGAACACAAATAATGGTATTAGTTTATGCACGTACAAGGGAATCTGATCATGTTACATTCGCCAATCCCTTGGTCTCGTCGTCCGTCTCAATTAAGACATACAACTATCCAACATTAGGGAAGGTATTACGTTGCCGGGTAACTGTCTCCTCAATCAATTAGGTTTGCATTAACTGGACTCGAGAGTGTTGCGATTTAGTTCCCTTAATACGCCATAGTTCAGTTTGTTGATGATAATATAATAATGAGTGTATCTTAATGTTTGTTTATAAAAGAATAAGTTGTAAATTTATATCTTTGCATTCCTCAACATTCTTATCTAATATTGATTTATTTGTTTCAAAGTTAGCTGAAATTTATTTCAAGAAACTTATTTAAATATAATTGTAATTAAAGAGTTGGAGTGCAGCTTTCATACAGTTCATACGTCTTAAATCTGCTCTGTGAATATTTAGTTTATGACTTTCTTGTGACTTTCGAATTTTGATTTTTAGCGTGACTATTAAACTTTATAATTATTTTTTTTACACAAGTTATATTTGGATGAACATCGAAGTTTTAAGAAAAAAGGAGATGAATATTTTTAAAAAAAATCTTATTTTCGCGTAGTTTTTTTAGTGATTATCGATTATTTTAGGGATTAGAGTTTAAAATGAGAGATGGTGATAAACAGACCGGCCGTAATATATGTTAAGTATAGCGAAAGCATGGTCCTCGATGTAGCAAATTTATAAAAATATAATATAAATTTTATAATTTTTTTTTTTTTTTGTTATTTGAAAGGTGCACAACATCTAAGGTCCTTCGCACCTGTTTTCTTATTTCTGATGGACACTATACTGATTATGTTAAACTACTAGTTACCTAACGAAGAAAACCTAACGACAACTGACCTAACATATAAATAAATCGCACCTATATTGTTTCTATATCTACTTGGGGTGGAGTACTTGATATTCCTCGCACCCCTCACGGATCATAGCCTAAGTAAAACTAATATGTACATTTACTCTGGTTTACACTTACGATTTCGCATTCATACAGACAAACATACCAATAAATACTTACATACTTAGATGCGCTTATACTAATAAATATTCCCAAGCATACACGCATTAAAAATGGACAATCATATTACACATATACGCGCTAAACTAAAATTCGGGTGGAGTACTCAATATTCCTCTCACCCTAAACAGAAACTAAACCTAAACTAACATATTTATACTATTTACACTACATTCTTTCGTACCATTCATACCTTGCCGGGGTGCCAAACCCGACACAGACCCACCCCTCCAGAAGACAGTGGCTCCCAATTTTGTACATTTAAAGTACAGGAAAGGCGTCCTGTAGAGAAGAAGTTCGCCACCCCTATCCCGACATTGGCCCCCCGCACTCATTCCTACAACCATTCTTACAGCCTAAGTCTAAATCTAACATAAATTAATCCTACTTATAGACCTAAACAAAAGAGAGACCTATATCATCGATTTAAACGAGTCTAATATAAATTTTCAGCATAGTGTCCATTAAATTAGATGCATTAAATTAATTTCTTGTAGAAACTGCAGCGCTTTTTGTACATTGTTTTCATTGTCACTTAGAATTTCCTTAATGTTATTTTCTAAGTTTACTCTCCCTTTTGCTTCACTGTACATGGTGCATTCAGATTAAAATATAAATTATTTTGTAGTCAACTTTTTCTCCCTTCCTTTTTTTTTTCGAAGGTTGTACACATATTTCTCTAAGGTTGCTAAATCCATGAGATCCACATCCTTATCCTCACCACTTACCAAAGAAGAATTTGAGGAAGCATTGCTTCCTATTTCTCTCTTGGTCTTTGTTTCTGTCCTACTTTTTTGCCCACTCCTCCCAGTATTTTCCTGGGTGGTGAGGCAGTGTAGACAACTTTTGAGGTTGGGGAAATCGGAGTTTGGGGTCGTTTTTTAGAAGCGATGGGTGGTTTCACGGAATCTTCCATGACTACCTCCATCTCTTTTTTTTGATCACTATCACTTTTCCTTTCAACTTCTTCTCTTTTTTCTTTACTTTTTATCTCTTCTTCTTTCTCTTTGCCTTCTATTTCTAGAATCTTAATAATTCTATCATAATTTTCTTCTATTTTGCCTACGCTTTTAACCAGAGTTTCTACCACTGCAGTAAGGCGTGTAACTAGATCTTCCAGTTTTTTCTTATCGGCTGGTGTTTCAGAGACACACTGCGCGTACGATATAGGTCTATTAGTTTCGGCATTCACTTTCCTTAATGCTTCTCTATAACTTATACATTCCTTAACCTTTATTTCTTGAGCTCTTTTTTCTTTTTTGTACTTTATACAATCTACTGACACTGAAGAGTGGCAGCCATTGCAATTTATGCATAATGCCGGAGTAACACATTCATTCTGGTGAATTGGCGCAGAGCATAGCTTGCAACGATCACCGATGGTGCAGTTGCCCGCTATATGGCCCAGCGACCAACATTTGAAGCACCTTAAAGGACTTGGAATGTAATGCCTCACGGGCAATGATACAAATCCGGCAGTAATTTTTTCAGGTGGTTGTGAGCCTTCGAAAGTTAAAATAAGCGCTGGAGTAGGCGTACTCTCCCCAAATTGTCTTTTATAAAGACGCTTAACTTCGACAACACCCTGTGATCTTGATTCATTTAAGATCTCTTCTTCACTACAATGGATTAGATCATAGCTTGTTACTACTCCCTTAGAATAGTTGAGTGTTTTATGTAACTCAACCTTAATTTTCATATCTTCAAACGTTTCTAGCTCCAGCAGTGATTTAGCTTTCTCACTAGCTCTCGCCTCAATCAGAAGGGAACCATTTCTCAATTTTTTGGTTTTCGTTCCCGGACATATCTTTTTTAAAAAATCAAACATCTTATAAGGCCAATATGGCTCAAAAGATTTTCCTTCCTCTTGACAAGTCATAATAAAAAATTGCTGGCCTGATTTATTGCCAGCTAATTCTTGCGTTTGTTTTAATTTTTTTAATTTATTTTTTTTGGATGAAGATTGCTCTCCATTCTTAACTAAGCCTGTTGAATTTGTTTTAAAAGTAGGTTCCATATAGTTCCCACGATTTGGGACGTTCTATAGGTCACTCTCCGACAGTGCGCCCTTACCGGAGAGAGGGCCTGCATACTCACTGAGATCGGCCTGGTACTCAGTGGGACCGATACATGGGCCGATACCCCCGCCCAAAAACCTCCCGGCTCGGGAACCGAGATTTAGGGGTGTGTGCATGAGTGTGTGTGGTGTGTGTGTGTGTTGTGAGTGTGAGTGTGAATGTGTTATGTGGCGTGGTATTGAGCTTGGGTTCCGTGGGTTTGCTATGCCCATACGGCTGTAAGCCAGCCGTCCCTGCGTTGTCCTTTAGTCGCCTCTTACGACTTCCTGGACTGGAGCAGGCCTATTCTGTCCCCGGACCTGCAGGGGCCAAAATTTTATAATCATTTATAAGGTCTCGAAATCAATTTTTAAGATTTGATACGGACTAAAAACTTTCACTCGCAATATTAATAAGAAAAGGTGAGCTACTCTCTCGAGAAAAATAGTCCAAAAGTAAGATTTTTTAAGATTGCTGTTTAATTCTTTCGTTAAACATAGGTTTTAATAGTTTTTACTAATCAAATCTGCAGTCAGAAAGTTGAACAATCGAATGTAAAACTTTCTGTTTGTTAGTTATAAATAATAAATACATTTTTCAATAATGAACACTTTATAACTTAAGAATACAAACAAATTGCATGAACTTAGTCCATTTGCTGAGTTGCACTTTAAAATTCCTTACAGTTTAAATAGTGAAGAAAAAAAGTGTAATATAAACTTTAGAAAATACGTAAAACAAATATAGAAATGGTTGGTGAAGATGAACATTTCTTTCTGTTTATAAGTAGAAAAAAAGTATTCGACAAAAAAGAATAGATAATACTTTTTAAACCACTAAAAAAAGAGAGTAAATTTAAATTGATCAAGTAACAACTTTTACCAGTTGAATGACTAGATTTACTTAATATCTGCCAATCTTTTTCGTTCCAAAAAAACCAATCAGTTTTAATATACTTGATTGTCCCTTGCCAATACATTATACTAAATTTCTTTAGCATTGAGCAAACCTCTAGAGAACGATCAACATTTGTTCAAGTCGAATATGAATAGGTGTCATTTATATTATATTATTTTATGACATTATTTAGCTAATTTGGAAATTTGGATACATTTTATTTGGAAAATTAGTGGCAAGCGGAGCCTCTGAGGTGACGCCTCGAAGTAAGTAGCCTTTCACGAGTGTATAGGTATACTGTAAAGTTATGTGTTAGGTTTACAAAATAGAGAGCTCTTCTATTAAGAGCAATCCTGGGGAAAAGAGGGGTTAGGCTCTTTGTAAAGTGCTCTTTTAGTTTAATGTACGGTTCTACTGACTTAACCTTGAAAGAAGAATCGCTATCTCTGATTGAAATAGTAGTTTCTCTCAGCAGCAAGGAAATTAAATTGTAAGTCGACATAGTGAGCCTCTGTATGCGAGTTTGTTTATGTTTGAGAAGATTATGTTTATGTTTATGAAGAAAATCATGTGTTCAGTTACTTATTGACTGTCACAGTAGACCTTGAAAGACCTCACTATCTGAAGCCACTTCTTGCGCTATTCTCAGCCACTTTCTCAACTCTACACTGAACTTCTGCAACCAGAAAAACTACTTTTAGTCATCATACAGCATTTTTCTGAAAGTCCTTTCTTCTGGGATTCTTTAGACGTGTCTTAACCACCTCAGTTTACACACTTTTACTACAGTCACAGTGTGGCATTTACTTGAAGAGATGGCAAAACTCCGGTCTTATGTGGATCCTCCATTCTCCTTATTTAATAGGTAAATCATATATTTCCGCAGCATTTTTCTTTCCGATACAAGAAGAGATTCCTCAGCCTCTTTTGACCAAGGTCCATGTTTCACACGCTTAAGTGACAATCAGGCGGATCACTGCCTCATAGATGATTTTTTTTTGTTTAAGCTTTATTTTATTTTCAAAAATATAAATAATTTGTTAATGTGAGTAAACAGAATTATTTATAATGAATTAAGGACGTTGCTGACGTCAGGCTGGTAAAAAATCAAAAGGAAAAAGTAGCAATTATTCACTCAGCATGATATTTTGTCACCCTAATGGCCTGGACCTACTACTACTGGTTCACACAAGCTTTAAAAGGAAGAATGTTGAGGTAATTAGACCAAATCATATTTCTCTGATGATCTAGAAAGCTACAAACACTCAGCGCGAACTCAGTATTTGATAACTACCGGATTTATTAATTAGTTTTGAACCGAAAGTAATAATTAGACTGAAGTTGCTTGAGATACCTCTGAAGAGGAACTAAAGATATTATAACTTTGTAATGATTTAAAAATAATTAGTGATGAACATTTTTCTTGGGACAGGTATTATATAATTCAAAGTAGTCCGTATGAAATGTTTTTGCTCCAAACTTGAAATAAGTTGGGAAGAAAAGTTTATATATATGAACTTAAGAGAGGTGACAGTAAGAGCTTATTTAATAGTGTTACTAATTACCCGATTCCATCTGCCTGTGCGCTTTTGTATGTGTTGCTATTATTAAAGCAATTAATTTATTGAAGACAAGAGGAACGCTAATTACATCTTGAAGTCTTAGATGGAATCTAATTAAAGAACTGTGAGTCGGCAACTGTTCTTTAAAGAAAAAGATCACGAGCAGAGTATGCTGTGATGTTAAGAGTTGAGAGCACGCCAGTTGAAAAGAGTACATTTTGTGGTTAGGTTAGGTTAGTGTTTATTCACAATTGTGTATAGCAGGATAGCAGAAGGAGGACTCAAGGGGCTAGGAATAAAGTTAATTAACTACCCTCTTATCGCGAACATTTCCTACTGCTTGCCCTGTCTGCTTCTATTCACCCCTTTTCACTGAATGTACAGCCTGCAGTTTAGAGGGCGACGGGGATTGAGAGAGCTGCACGAGTGACGTAACCATTACCACTTCATAGCCTCACTATAGAGTGCCCAAAGTTGGCGGATGAAAAATCCAAACAGTTTTGTTTTCTCTGTTTCCAGTGTAAATACCCCCTTTTTCGCCACTACTCCGTCCTGATCACAAACATTGTAGAACCAGATAATGTCAAAGGGTGATCGGGAAAAATGGAAGGGAAATTGAAACAGCAGTGCGCTACCAGTGGCGGGGACATTTTATCTGGACTAACTTTGTTTTTGGTGGAAATGGTCTCTCTTTTTATGATAAAACTAGAAGCTGTGTCACGTATGCTAATTTTTTTTTTTCCCACGGCTTCTATGATAACAACATTATGATTCAGTTGATATTGTGCACTGAATGGCTTTGAAGCAAAACTATAAACAAGATCTCCCTGTTTGTTTTGGATTTTTGCATGTAAGCAACATGTGATAAGAAATTTAAAACTCAATTGAGAGACTTAAACTTGCTTTGACTGGAGTTTAGATACTTACAATGGTACTGAGAAGCTGGCGATTAATTATTGCAGGACTGAAACTGGCTATTTGTCCGGAATCCAGCAAACTGATTGTCTTAAATAAAATGCAAAGATTAAAGAGAATAGTGGGAGAAATTTTCGAAAAAATCTGAAAAAAGAAATTTCTGAACTTTTTGTATACAATTTTTCTTTTGAAACTCAGAATGCAGCACTATAGTTAATCTTTATTAAATAATTCAGGTGTTTAAGACTACATTTCGCTGAAAAGGCATTTTCAGAGAGTCAGTTAGCTTCACCCCGTCCTCGCAAGTATCTTGAATAAACTTTCTTGACAAAACGTTTTGTATAGATGTGGAAGATCAATGTTTGGAAGTGCAGCAAACTTAGAGATCTTCTTAGGATCATCTAGCTTCCTCGTCTCTCTAATTTTTGGGTATTTGGTTCATATTCATGCTCACACAGACTTTCTAAAAAACAGGTCATGCAAATTCGGACTTAAGAGACCTGAAACTATATTTTTTTGATCGAAAATATTTGCACGTTCGCAATCACCCCCTTACCATAGTAAAAGAAATTAATAATTTCACTGATAGTTATCTCCTTATCAATAATAGTGGTACAACCTTGGCTAGCAGAGAGTTGTTATTCTCTTTACGACTTGCTAGAAGCGTTCCATTGAATTCAGCTGATTGATGACGCATTTTCTAAATTGTTCCATTCGCACAATCAAGTTCCAATAGAAAAGAGGAATTTAGATTCATTATGATTAAACATCCACCATATACAGGCTATATTGATTGTTTTCATTCGAAATTTCACGTTAAACGCAGTCTTTGTTCTAAGCAATTCCACCCTAAGTTCAAATTTAAACCTTCCAGCGTAATTCAAGTAAAAGAAAAAGATAATGCAGTAATGAAACTTTAGAAACAGATACTTCTTATTTCTTGGGACTGTAATTTCGTGTTTATCAGTTCTTGTGTTCATGTAGCGCGTGTTAGTGCTGGCAGTATATTCATCAAGTTGTTACTATTGTAATTAACTCGCAGTCTAACACTATGCGGGAGACAATCCCTTGCCCCCGTTGCTCACCAAAGAGTTCACTCAAATAACATCCTGAAAACCAAACCTTCTTTCTCTTCGCCTCTCCACTCACCGCAACATCATCCCCGGCAATTCATTCTTCAACCCTTTGTTAGGTTTCATTTCAACTCTTTCGAAAGTAACTCAATACTACAGCCATTCCAAACTGACTCATTCTCGTTTGATCTAACATCAGATTACTGAAAACAGTTATTATTATTTTTATGTTTATATCTCTTCGTTGAAATTTATTCTAAATATTTTCTCTCGTTATTAAAATGTTTAAACAAGTATAACATTTAATTCTTTGTTTTAGTCTAAACCATTTGAAAGGAACCATAAAATTTATGTGCAAAGATTGATTGAATTCTTGTCTATTCTCAAGTAATCTAATTTTTTATCTAGCCATCTATAAAGAAGCTTTTCAAGTCAGAAAGCTATTGCCTTACAAGAACTGTTACTTTCCCATACTCGACAACGGCAAGAAGATATTGTGGCCATCTAGATTTACGAATTTGTGATTTCACTTAAAATATCTATTTTGAGGTCCACTTTGAGAAAAGTGTTTTTTAGGAATTGGTCTCTCTGTAGGTATCCACCCCATCTAAAAAACGAAAACTCGCAGAAGCTACCAATTTAATATTTAGTCCATCTGACGATGCTCAATAACGTTTCGATCTAATTCGGTTTAGCAAAAGTATCATTTTACAAAAGATATTTTTAAGCTTTTTAGAAATACTTAGTGTGCTAATCGTAACTTCGTAGATTTATAAGTTTAATTTTTAATATTTTTCGAAGAAATTTCGATTAGGGATACTTTTTGCAGAAAGAGGAGTTTGGTTCACTTCTAAAGTGCTTTATTGCACTGGTTGGCCACCTGAATAATATTAATAAAAACCAATAGAGACTGAATTTCCAAATTTGGAAAAACTGCTGACCAAAAGCACCACTTTACCGAATAGAACTTTCCGTATTTTAAGATTTTCCCGCAAAAGGGCTCCTTTATTTAAACTTTGTAATAATGATTACAAACTCAAATCTGGTAACATTTACAGGGTATATGTTTCCCTGTAATTCGATTAAAGGTACTTAAAGGGTAAAAGGGATTGGGTAGATTAATTTCCTAGTATAATTCAACATAATTTGTAAAAATTTCTAAGTATTTCGTATACATTAGTATTTTTGAATTGAAAATAAGAAATTTCTAATTCTTGTATATATGGGCAGTACTGCACTTTGACCAAAAAAGGGCTTAGATGCTGTTTTTCTGCCGTTCAACGAAACGTCCCAGATTCTATACTATAGCCCTTCGTTATAAAAATTTAACAGATAATGTGCACCAATTTCCAAAGCAACCGATGTACATTTTGAAGTCTTTCTAATTGAAACAAAATCCAAACTGTTTCAGATACTGCATCAAAAGCAGTAGCATCAACTCTAAAGCTTTAACAAGTGCTATACTTTGTTTTACTTTGCTGTCATGTTTTATTTGAATGTTTCGAAGGTTAAAAAGACAAATTAATAAATAAAATGAGCGCAAAATCTTCTTTATAAAGTTAATTCAAAAGATATAAAGGTTTCGATCCAAATTATTTTTTAGGTCTTCATAATTTTCTCAAAAATAGTTCAAAAAATTTTTTTTCAACTTCACATAATTAACTGTAGATCGATCTCTTCTTCTAAAAAAATTTGTTTAACCCAGAATGATTGCTCTTTGAAGCACCAGTGCTACATCTCTAAGGTAGAATTAAAGAAATGTGTCGGAGTTTTGATTGCAGCTATTGCAGTTGAAGTTGTCTCCAGTACTGTGTTCAACTAACAACACATGAACAAAAAACTGTGGAATACCTTCCACTATATAATAATGTTAAACTTTATGGTTTAAACCAGCGTTTCCCAACCTTTTTTTGGCTCGCGTACCACTTGGCAGTACATCATGCTAAATTGTACCACTTCCTAAAAATGATTGTATTTCGTGAAATTTGTTATTCCGAATGTTGTATTTTATTATTATCATATTTATTTCTATAGAGATACAATGTATCTGTTACAAAGAAGTTCAAGTTCATGTTCTCTTTATAAAATTTGTAAATTGTAAGATCTTAGTTTTAAAACTTTTTTTAAATTAAATTTAATGTTGCTTGGATAGAGCTTACTCATTACAATCAGTCTCTTTAAGCAGATCTTTACATAATTATCATTTGAGGTCTGTCACATGATAATTCTGTTAAATTTTCTTTATCTTTTGAAGTAGCTTTTCCTAAATTTTCTTCATAGAAGGGGTTTGAAATCCAATTATCATTTGTGTTTTCAGGTTTTGGAAAATACTCCATGAAAGACAATTTTAATCTTGTTAAATGTGGATTATATTTTCTCGTATATCTTGAGACAGACTAACCTTATTACTGTAAATATTAGTAACTTTGCTGTATAATATTTAATTAGAATAATTTTTATGAAATAGGAAAAAAACGTATCTATGATATTTTCATGTTTTAATTTTTTTATGTCCGCCATTATTGATTATTTTTCGCGTACCACAGGTTGGGACGCTGGTTTAAATAATCAGACCAATTTCTTCTTAAAAACGAAACGAATCCACTCATTTGAATTAAGAATCAAGATCTCTGCTACATAGTTATGTAAAGTCTTCTGATGAAATAGGGAGGTATAAAACAAAAATCAGGTATGCGATAATACTTTTTTTACCTAAGCGGGTAATTTACTTTTACCTAAGCGGGTCAAGTCTGTAATTTACGATAAAAATAAGGGAGAACATAATCAAATCTTGTAATCCACTTGGACTTGATGAAGTTCTGTTATTTAAACGAGGCTCTATATTTATTATGCTAGATGGTAAGTATGGGTCTGAAAGAGAAGGAGGCTGAGCACGCTAACAATCAACTTCTTGCTCCCAGTACCAAATCTTCCGCTTACCCACCTGCTTACAGTAAAATAGCCGTGAAATCCTTTTTTAATTAAACAGCACACCTACCCCCTGAGATACTCTTTTCCTGAATAATGTCTTTCTCTGTTGCTGGCCTCTTACTTCAGGGGGAAGTCGGCCAGGGTCTGAGAGAATAACAAAAAAAGAAAGCGGACTTCCACTTCCTCCACTTCTGCTATCTCAGAAATCACGAGCGCCCAACACCCAGTAAGCACCTTGTAGAGCGCCAGCACCACTCTTAACTGATGGTTTCCCTTCCGACTTCCTTCCCACCCTTTGGATATTAGGTGTTGGAAAGTGTTTTATGAACTCACCGACTTGCATCCGCTCCGCTCTTCCTCCAGCACTATGTGTAATCACTTCTATGAAAGTGTTTGTGTTCGTTTAAAAAAATATACGACCAAACTTTTCTGGCTGTTTATTGGTTTGGCTGAACGGCCCAAGGCACGATCCCCGGCCAAGAGCTCAATAAAACCTTCCGCTATTCCCTTGTAAGAGAAGTAAGAAACGAAGACTGTTTATTGTTTTCCAAACAAACGTGAAAACTTACAAGAAAAATAACGACTTTTATATGATTTTCTTTAGAGCTATCGCATTACAAGATTACAAATTTAATTTCTACAAACCACAAAGTACGCAACAAGCTCTAGTTTGAAGGCAAACACGCCTTTCTCTTGCGATGCTTACGGTTCTAACTTAGACAATTCCTTTTACCCCAAATTAAAAAATATCATCTAATTGTTACTAACATCATCTAGATTGAAAGAATTGCACATTACAGCGATATGTCAGTTTAAAGGTAGCCTACTCCTGTCCGTGCTCAGAATTCTCTATAAAGTTTCTACTTTGAAAAATTTTCCAAATAAGTTGTTGATCTAATTAAGTAAGGTAATCGCCTATTTCATCAGGCGAGGCTTAACGTCCAACTACTAATTAGGTGTCGTGGACGGAGGCTGAAGATCACACTTTAATATACAAAAATTTTTTTAGCAAATAAAGAGTAATCATACGCGGGATTCGAACTGGGATTCTCCCACTTACAAAGTCACGCTCTTGACCACTAGACCAACACTTGCCCCTATTGATCTAATTATATGTAATGTATGTACACAAATTCAAAATGGGAGGCTATTTAAAAAAAAAAAAAAAAATGCCAGTAAAATTAAAAATCCATTCCATTCAGTACAAAATGATCATTGTGGAATTTTCTTCTAATTTGGAAATTTAGCTGCACATTTATTATTTCTTCGTTATTATATAAAACCATTAAATAATAATATATTTTGACCCTTAGATTTTTTCTTCCTAGGAGCTTCTTAAAGCTCATTGTCCGGTGATGGACAGTGTTGCCTGCGACGAGAGAACACTGTCCGGAGGTCGGAAGTGCACTAAAAAAGCTGCGGGCGCCAATAACTTCAGATGTTAAAGCGCCTTAAATCATTAAAATAATATATTATTACATTTTCAATTAATGGCGATTTTCTCTATGGCCTTGCATTTTACTAAATTGGTACTTTAGAGAGAAGCCTACCTAACGACTTTTTCCCAGACGTATTCTGAAACAAATATCCCTTGAAACATCTTTCAATTAGAAACTGAAGATCACCATGACTACAATGAGGGGAAGTTTCGAGAAAATCGATGAAGCTTTTTCCGAGAAACCCTTAAAATTGTGAAAAATCGATTCAGTAAGTAAGCACTTTTGGTGGAAGGACTTCGATCCTAAATTACTAGGATCAAATCAAAGTATGAAGTTGCATCTAACTAAATCTTATGGAAACAGGAACTCAAATTGCTATCCAGATTTAGTTCCTCAAAACGGATATTTCTGGCAAAATCGCAATTTCACAAATTTGGCATTATCAAAATACTTTTTACATCTTAGTAAGAGAAAGGAAAAATACGTCACTTCCTGTTTTTCATGCAAGAATATGTTCAAATTTATCAGAGGATTATTATAATCTTAATCACAAACTGCATTTTCAGATGCTAATTACGATAAGTAACCGTTTTAATGTGTATAACTTTAAGTTACAATGAATTTTATATTAAATGTAAGTTGTACATGGCTAGATCAAATTATTTCGTTCAACTGAACTTTTAAAATTACATTTTAAGATGGCTGTTTTAAGGGTGATTCGCCTGAAACTTGAAAAACAGGCACCTTCTGTACATTGGTGCCATGGACAGTCCATGAACAGACAAGACAGAAGACACACCAACCCTGAACTGTAAAAGTATTACTTTCTAAACTAGCCCTGAAGATAACCTAGTCCCTAGATCGAAAGCTCGGCAAAATAAATTTTACTCGACTGAAATGGCAATTATTTTTTCATCCTATTGAAACTATAAATCAGTCACCAAAAAAATTGAACAACATATCGTTAATGTTGTTACAAAAAATTACAGTTATAAAAGAGGGTAATGTTCTTTATTTTCTAATAAAATTTTGGAATATCTTTTATAGAAAAATATGATTTTTTTTTTTAAAGTTGAGCATTTTTCAACATTACGCTTTTTAGTGCAGTATTTTTGACGATCAGTCCTTGTACAATTGACGGATTGTTTTAATAAAAGATTCTTGCATTCACTCATTAAATTCCATTCTAATTTTGAAAATCAATAATATATTTAAATCTTTATCTCTTCAAATCTTATCTAATTTTTAAAAAGCTTTATTTCTTTTTCTTAAATCCAGATTGTTATACAAAGTAAGTTAAAATAAACGTTTGCTTTTTGCAGTATCTGATTTAAGAAATAAAATTCAGAACTAATGGCCATAGTTTTGTTGAAATGATAAAATATTTATTTTGAACGATTTCAATCGGGATATTGCTTTATCTGATTACCTGAGAAAGTTTGCTAGATTGGGTATATCTGTCTAAGGGCGGTAGTTACAGTTGAAGTTACTTTGGTTTGTGGGCGAGTTGGCTGTAGTTAGTATGCGGGCAGTACTTCTGCTACTTCACCTCCAACAACGCATTGTAGATGTAATGGTATTTTTATTCTTATGAGGAAACATCAGTCACTCAGTGAGCGCTCGGGACGAGGAAGGGCTGCCTCTCTCGTTATCATCAATGATTCCCCTTCCTCTGCCACTCCTTCAATTCTCTACTTCCCAACTTCAATACACTTTCCCTCTTTTATCTTGCTATATCTTTTATAAGCTTCTGATTGACGATCCATGTTCCCACAATGCAAGAAGAAAATATTGCTTTGTTAAGTTTAGAATTAAGTGCGGGACAGTTTCAATCAATCATACGAAGCTACATAAATGCGAACAATAAATATAACAATTTCAAGCGAACTTTGGTTCAAAATTCCACATATATTTATGTCTCCATTCTAGATATTAATCCATCCTCTTCTAATAGCTACTATCCTACTAAGCGAAGTTGCAGTAATCCTCAGGGTTGGATGTTACAAGGACTAGAAAGAGATGTTGACTGCACTCCACAAACGAAAGCGTTTTTTTCTGACTATCAATAAAAGAATAAAGATGAATTTCTATAATATTTCTTTTCTTTTGACTCACAATACGTTCTAGCCATGGAACATATGGATATTGTGCCCATAAATAAAAAATAGAAAACTTACCATATTGTACCAAACTCACATAATGCTGTAATTCCAAATTTCAATACGATTCATCCCTACTTGGCCAGTCTTATTCAGCAGTTTAAGATAAAAATTTACAGCCTTTTTTAAAAAAAGGTTACCAACAAAATTATTCAATTGATCCAAATTTTAGAGAATTGGAAAAAAGGAAAGCTGAAAAAGAAAAGGAAAAGAAAAAGGAAAACATCCTTAGCGTTGCAGTTTTCATTTATTCCAATTTAGTGTTTCAAGTCCAACACTTAGCTCTCTTATTTTGACTCCATTTTCTACTTTTCAATTGCTACTTAAGTTAATTCAATTCCTCTTCATGTTTAATCACTGCAATTATGTGCCATTTTGAAAACTTTACTGTTACTTTAAAACAACTTTCTTAAAGTGAAAAAAAGTGTAGTAATTCTTGTATTGTTTAGTTAATATTATTGATGTTTATTCTTACCATTATTTTGATGCATTTAATGTTTTTTGTTTTCCAAATTATATTCATTATTACTTAAATTTAATGTTTTATTACGCTTCTATGCTAACAAGACAAAGCCTTTTATTGCCTTTCGTAGCAAATAAATAAAATAATAATTTTGAAAGGCACTTCATCGATGAAAGTTTTCTCATAAAAGTTTTGGATTTTTCGACCAATCTACACAAGAATAATCACGCTAGATGTGAGATTCTCAAGCGTTTCTTTACTCTCAAAATGCTATTGCTGTCACACTGTCTATATTTAAGGACCACTGAACGAATTAAAAAAAAAAAAAAAATTATGAATCAGAAGAAAATATTTCATGCACGTTTTGACAATTTTTAACCATCTTCACAGCTTCAAATTTCAAATATTAATGTTACTGCTGTGTGTGTACAAAATTTTATAGACGCGAAGATGGAATTAATTAATAAATAAATGAGGCCGCAAAAGTATGTAGAGTTTTGTAAACACAATTGTACTGAAATCTCCAGGTCTGGTAATATAGAACAAAGAAGAAGGTACTAAAGAATATTTGTGTGAATTGCCACCCAGTTGGTATTTCGGAAAAGAGTTTTATTTTCTTAGAGAAGGTGGTTACTTCGTTCTTGGCCACAGAGCAGCAGCCATCTTTCATGCACTGCATAATCAAAATTCTTCTCGAAAGAATGAGTTAGATGGAGTTGACGCGTTTTGATATTTAAACTGAAATGAATCTATCGGCGACATTCGGATTCCCTTGCCTTAGACTGTTTGAAAGGAGGTGTTCATAGGGTCCAACAAACACAATATCGCTTAATAAGCACGAGTCGACCCACCTCCACCCCGTCTCAAATGTCACAAGTGTAATCAAGAACAGTACCTCTAATGTTATATGTAAAGGTTAGCACACCCTCGTAACGGTATGTCTGTGCAGGAGCGGCGGAGACTATCCTTAGCGAATTAACTCCCGTGGCCTTATCACAGAAACAATCCTTCCCCTTCCCTCTGCTAGGCTCTATTCACTTTCCCTCACTCCTTATCGCGTCCCCTTCCTGATCTTTGGGCTCTCCCTATGCCTCTCCAAGCTAAATTCCACGCTCTGAGATCACTCAATAAACACTAGTTCTCATCAATAACTAGTCATTGCTACTCACCCCACCATCCTATTAATTAGCTCTATTAGTAATACAAGATTTAACCTTTACTCTATAATGTCTTTTTAGTCGCCTTCTTTCTTATCATATAACTTTATTTAATCATACAGCAGAAGGTTGCCGATTGGAAATAGTTCACATCATGAATGCATCCCTTTAAACTAGCTTACCTGGGTTGAGACCATTAATTCCTTGAGGTTTTTGACAACAAAGATTAGATACAGCAAATCTAAACTGTGAATAAACGACCACACCCAGCAGAAAAGCTAGATTAGTTTTAGAAGAACCTATATTGAACAAAATTGGATTGAGATGTTGACGTGGTTTTTGATGAATTTCAAAGAATAGAAGTAAATTTCATAATTGGAACAAATTCTATAGAACACTTGGTACATTAAATTATAAGATTTTTGAGGTCACTTTTGTATCGATACTATTGTAATGTGACCTGCGATACTTGTCAGTAATGTGTTTGGTAATTATGTTGTTTGTTCTTAGAATTCATGTGCTCGTTTTAGTAATTATCACCTGCAGTTAGACGAGTTAAACGATTTCTGATAGGTTGAAGTTTTGTTCCTATTTACTTTTAAACAATATTCCTCCTTAATGCCAACAACGCCTCCTTCACATCATTGATCGACTAGCTTATTTACTAACAGCTAGACCTGGTGTTTAGAAAACAAATTGTAAATTTCATGTGCATTTGGTTGTGGCAAAACTTGTATTACTTTAGGTTGCATTCATTCAATGTTTTTTAAAAATGAATATAGTTTAGTAACAAAAAATGAAAGAGGGCGTTGTTATTGATTTAATGGTTGAAGAGCGGCATTGAAACGGTTAACATTAGAAGTGGCCATCGGATCGCCAGAGGGAGATTTCTGTTCACGTGATAAATGTTTCCCTAACAACAATCCTATGCTACAGCAGGTGATGTGAGGATATGAATGGGCCAAAGCCAGGACAATGATCATGGTAAGTCCTAAACACCATTCGACAGGCACGCCGTTACAGATTATTTGGAACAAGTGAAAAATCGAACTTGCATTGTGCACAACTTGGACAGATAATTGGATTTACGTTTTTATTCTTTTGTCCCCAGGATGGATCCCCGGTGCGGATTGTAGTTGACAATAATTAATAGATAATTCATCAATGACTAGAGTCTCCATTAATCTCAACGTGGGCTAATACTATTTTTGTTTTAAGTTTTAAAAAATTTTATTTGGTTTAAACTGTTCTGTCACACATAACCTCAACCAATATCAGAATTATTAAATAGTTTTCCATACTTACAAATATTATTATGATGCAGCCCAGATTTTTGGGCAACTTCGGCTTCTCAACATATACATGTAGTTTTTGAATTCTAGAAAATACTAACTGCAATACTAACCAAGTTCTTACTGGCAATCCCATCTCTCAGAAGAAAACCGAATGGTACCGCTCGACCCAAACCTACGATTCGGCTCCCAAACGATTCTCTCCCAAAATTGCACTCAGAATTCCCTGGATGTGGAGGCTCCACTCTTCGTGTATAGATTTTTTTTTCTCGAGTGCATGTTCATTGACTTGGTGCTCATCGTTGCTTTCAAACGACAATCTGTGCCCTCATAGATCCCGTTTTGAACTCTATTATAACAGCATACCATGTTAATCTCAGAGTGAATGCCGTAGCAACTCCTCACAACATTCTGAAAAGCTCTATTAGAGTAATCATGATGACGCCGAGTAACGAAAAGAATTTTATCAGCATAATTTCCCAGCTCATGTTCTGGTGTTTCAAAATCTCTGCCTCATTTGCCCCATCACCGTCTTTAAACCTTGATCACATTATTTTTTACAAATAATCAAGCAAGAAACGTAATTCTTAAACTTCTTTTTCATTTGTCATTTATTTTTTATTCATTTCTTTAAAATTTACATTTTTATTAGTATAATATAATAATGAAAATATAATATACATTAGTGCAATCCTAATATTGAACATTATTGATTTAAGAATCGTTAGAGATTTAGTTAGTTTGGAATCGTCAACTGGAGAGCTGTTTATGCAAATATAGCTGTAAACAAAAGTAAGGAAATGACGTGTCTTAAGGTTGCTAGAATTCAGTTCTCTACAAAGCTGTAAGCGATGTTTACTACAGGAAAGCTTACATATATATCTTGAATATGTTTTATTAGGGTCATTTGTGATCTAACAAAGTTGAGGTCACTTATCACAGTTTTTTTAACTAAGAACTTGTCAAATTTCATACTATTGGACCATAAAATAAAATGGAAATTGTTAAGATCAACGAGAAAGCAGAATGTGCTACAAAGGCACATGTGTTACATATGACTTACGGTGTGAATCCGAGAGTAGGTCACCTCTTTCAAGGAACTTATCTAATTTAGATTATGTTCGAAGTATTTACAGTTTATACCTGTGACCATTCAGTTCTGCCAAAGTTTAAATAAATAAAATCAATAAAAGATTTAGTAGAATCAGACTCAAAAAATATGAAGCTTTAATTCTGGGTAAGGTATTGTTTGTTTCAAGTTGGTTCTAATAAAGCAAAAGGAGAATGCTTTTAAGTGCGAAATATATTTGCTTTCTGGTGGGCATTGCACGGTTAACAGGCCAGATATTGCTAACTTCTTGATACGTTATCTGGCAAACAAATCGGGAGTGGTGGTTTCAAGCCTGCTCTTGATGAAGAATTCGTGAACTTAATTTTCGCGCACACTGGTTAGAGATTTCTGCAGAATTTTCTTGAGATTATTAAATAGTACAAGAAGAATTTAAGGAACACGTTGGCGTTGATAACACTGTATATCACCAACGCAACTCATCTAACTTCCGGAGTAGAGTTTTTACAGAAGGAGTGCTCTCTGACTCTGGCACCTTTTGCTTTCCAAACCATCGTTTCTTTAGATGAGGAACTTATCCTCCCATGTTATACTTCTTTTCCCTCGAGGATGTTTCCCAGGCACTCTCATCTCCATGCCTCATTTTGGGTAGCCAGCCGGATATGATTCATTCTACTAATATGACCATAACATTGAAGCTCAATTTCCCCTCAATTTCTGAAGATGTTTGCTTTTGAGCATGACTTGTATCGCCATATTTCGTTCCTGATCTACCGTAGTTCTAACCGATTTGCTTCTGATTGATGATTGTTTGAGGACCCACGATTTGCTTCCATAGGTGAGAATGGACACAAAAGTCGTGTGATAAACTGCCATTTTTGTGTATTTGGCTCCTTCGCGTTACCGAACAACTTTTTCTCAAGCATATAATGGGAAAAAACTTCCCTGCAGTGACCACTCTTGCTTTAGATTTTTCATTTAGTTTTCTGCTTTCACTCACCACTTACTTAAAATAAGGAATATGCTCTATACTTTTCGCTCATTTTACTTACTGATCTGGATATTACTACACACTTGGACTTAAATTATTAACTACAATATCCCTATTCGCTACTCGTCGCTCCTTAAGTTCTCCTCATTACCTGCTACCAACACTCACACTGTTCATGAGTTTCCTGTCTGTAACCTAGGTCCCATGCCTTAGGAAACACATATCGAACAATAACAGTAAGTAAAATTCTATGTGAGATCACTGATTACAGTAAGTGAAAGTTATTTGAGTAGCTACAAGAAAAGTAACTAACTTTACGCCCAAGAGAGATAAAGCAGATGGAATATGATGATAACTCGAGAATGAGAATGTGATCGTCACATAACCTGCAGAGTAAACAACGTACAGGAGGGTGCAATATTGCCGCCAAATTTGCCCTATACAACATGCCTACAGTTTGCCCTTCGGCATGAATGGCTCGCGCACTATTAATTCACTTTGCGTGCCAACAATTCCTGTTGCGTTCCAAACCAGCTTGCTATTTTGGAATTTCATCTCTCAACAGCGCCTCACTTATTTTAACTTTGTTATCAGTATTTTTTTTTTTGTAAAAAATCTCTCTTCGTTCTAAATACCAAGTACAATAATAACTTTATTATTCAAATTATCTAAATACTTTACTAAGTAACAACTATTTCTGCTTGTACAGTATCCAAGCAAAAGTTTTATCTCTATAAACCACCACTAACCTATCTACAGATTGAACAAGAATCAAGGAAAAATGGTTCAATTAGAATTATGTAGCTTCATGAAGAGGTATTCATATTGTTTTTCATACATGAGAAAGTCCGAGTTGAACCTTCTAATGCACGACTTGGAATCCAGTCAAATCTCCATTCATAACAAAAAATTCTATGCATTATGTACCATGAATTTGTTCTATTTATAATTTATTTCAGAACATCGTAGGCCAAAAAAATTACCATGTGGATAAACACCACCGATCCATAAGAACTGGGTGCCAAATCGTTGTTTTACCATAGTATTTCACCTTTCATTTTCCAAATGAAGGCTACCCTTTATGTTTATTTTAGCCCTGGTCATTAAAATATGTGACAGAGACCGAAAAGGTGGAAATCTAGATCAGGGGTGTCAAACTCAATTGTAACAAGAGAGATTTGGTGCAACAGGCAAGATTCACGCGGGCTACATCACGTTTACAAATTTGATTTATACGAGGGTCGTTTGAAAAGTCCGTGCAAAAATAAAAACTAC
Source organism: Rhodnius prolixus (assembly GCF_049639745.1). Lineage (NCBI taxonomy): Eukaryota > Metazoa > Arthropoda > Insecta > Hemiptera > Reduviidae > Rhodnius > Rhodnius prolixus. The sequence goes on from NW_027411592.1 coordinate 25,486,272, forward strand.
TTAATTTTTTGGGGTAAACCTTTTTTATTTTTCAACATAGTCTCCTTTTAGGCTTATACACTTCGTCCAACGCTGCTCTAGTTTGTTGATCCCTTCCGAATAATAGGATTTGTCCAAGTCTGAAAAATAGCCATTCGTTTCTGCAATCACCTCCTCGTTTGAATAAAATCTTTTTCCCGCCAGCCATTTCTTCATATTGGGGAACAAACAGTAGTCCGAGGGAGCCAAGTCTGGAGAATAGGGGGGATGTGAAACGAGTTGGAACCCTATTTCCATTAATTTTGCGACCACAACTGCTGAGGTGTGAGCTGGTGCGTTGTCGTGATGGAAAAGGACTTTTTTGTGGGCCAATCGTGGGCGTTTTTCTTGCAGCTCGGTTTTCAAACGGTCCAATAACGTTGAATAATATGCACCTGTAATAGTTTTACCCTTTTCCAGATAGTCGATGAGGATTATTCCTTGCGAATCCCAAAAGACAGTCGCCATAATCTTTCCGGCCGAAGGAACGGACTTCGCCTTTTTTGGCGCAGATTCCCCCTTGGTAACCCATTGTTTAGATTGTTCTTTGGTCTCAGGAGTGTAGTGATGTATCCATGTTTCATCCACAGTGACGAAACGACGTTTAAAGTCCTGCGGATTCTTCTGGAACAGCTGCAAACCGTCCTTGCAACAATTCACACGATTTCGTTTTTGGTCAAGCGTGAGCAATCGCGGCACCCATCGTGCGGATAGCTTTGTCATGTCCAAATGTTGATGCAAAATATTATGTACCCGTTCATTCGAGATGCTCACAGCTCTAGCAATCTCACGCACCTTCACTCTTCTGTCATCCATCACCATATCATGGATTTTATCAATGATTTCTGGAGTAGTAACCTCAACAGGGCGTCTAGAACGTTCAGCGTCACTTGTGCCCATATGACCACTCCGAAAATTTTGAAACCACTTATAAACTGTTCTAATCGAAGGTGCAGAGTCACCATAATGTTTATCAAGCTTCTCTTTAGTCTCCTGAGGCGTTTTGCCTTTCATAAAGTAGTGTTTAATCAACACACGAAATTCTTTTTCGTCCATTTTTTGAAAATCACTCGACTTCCTCGATTCAAACGAATGCCAAACACAAAGAAATAGACCGATCTGGCTGAAACTTAGTGTGTGTTCTTCCAAGAGATGCTACTAACTAAACATAACCTCGATACGCGCCAGTATCTCTCTGACTTTGCACGGACTTTTCAAACGACCCTCGTATAAGTATGATTCAAATCACAACCCAGAAGGCTCTTTTTAACCTTTTCGCTATTGGGATCTGTTTACATTACTTGACACTGAGAGTGGCAAATGGTTCCAAACGTCGCCGGAACTAGTCAGCTCGTTTATACACGCCCACAGACCCCAAGGTAAGGCACTGGGTTACGTGTATTACTCGTCTTCAGTAGCCTGTATCTTCCCTAAGCGCTACTTTCTTCATAAAAATGTTTTCTATTTTTGTTTTATTTCAGAACTTCGTGTTTGACTTACAGTTTGGCACCGCTCGCTTAATGTACGTTTTTTTTTTGCGTTAATTGTGCTACAATCAGCGCGTTAGCGCTATAAGTAACAAAGATACAATAGAATAAAAAATGATAAGGTAACGAGTAGAGAAGTTGGTAACACTCCAAAACATGACACTGTTAGTCACTCTCTTCACTTGAAAGGAGATCACGAGGCCACTGTCTTTTAAGACGTCTTGTCGGGTTGTCAGGAAGAGTTCTAGAAGAAAGATTTTGAGCTAGAGGATTTATATGAGATTGTAGGCTGAAGTGGAGTTTTCTGTATCGTGTTTCAGCAACTTCGGTGACAAAAGAAATGTTAAAGGTCAGTGTGTATAGTCAGATTGGAGACATAAAATGGAGCGTTCGAAGTATTTTAGATTGTAGCGATTGAATTCTTTGGAGATTGGAGAGTTTGGTTGAACCCCACAGCTCTATTCCATACGCCCAGATGGGTTTCAAAATAGAAGTATAAATCAGTCTTTTGTTGTCCAGAGTAAGGTATGTAAAGAAATTATTAAGTTCATATTACTCTCTTTCTTTCAGCACAAATCGTCTTGTCCAAAATCTTGCACCAGATCGTCCTCCAAGTCCAATGAGACACTGATGGTCTCGTGATCATCTTCGACAGTAATGTAAGAAACTCCAGGCGGAGTGTTGTCGGTGGGCAGCTTCTCTCCTCCAGCTGATACAGTCATGAAGACATCTTACATCAAATTGACTACATTATTTTCTTGTTGTTAGGGAACAGCAAGTACAAATTAAGAAAAAAAAACTCTAATTTTATCTTAATAACTATTCCTATAATTAAATTCATCTATAGGAAATAAACTGTCTAGATAAATAACTTATTAAGTAAAACCTGCTGATTTTTTAGTTTCCAGCCGCCACGGTCCTTGGAGCTTGTTTCCACAAATATGACCCATTCAGTGTCATATTGTTTAAAAAGTTTTGTGTAAGTACAATAGAAGATTGACCCAGGATTGTCCGAATTGTCTTAGTTAAAAAAAAATGTTAAAAGTGGTAACTCGAAATATGGCGAAATGTTTCTATGAAGTCTTATGAAACTTCTTGTCCCTAATGAAATCAAATACTCGAAACACGAATGATGAAGTCTGTTCAATAAAACTAAAAAAGCTGGAGCGCACACCACACGACATTCTGTTACTGCTATCCTCAAGATTCGAACTCATTAATGTGCTTCAAACTCAAAATATTTGATATTAATTCTCACCAAAATTATCGTATTTAAACTAGTAAATACTCGAAATACGCGAATGATACATGATATTCCGTTGAGAACGATGAACGGAACATATGAAACTTGTTTCAAATTGCTAGGAGATATACCTATTTTATTTATAATAAGCAAAGAGATATTAGGAGAGGGCAGTAGCTATCAGATGTTGCAGGGTGTGTACAAAACGATATTTAAAGAGGCCAATAAAATAAGGAAATCAACCCCATCTACCCAGTGCTCTCCTTCTGTACTATACTGTTAGATATGATGTAATATATATAATATAAGAAGGTTGTGTTCCCTGCACGGGACCCTGGTGTATGAGAGCAGATGTTAGGAAGGAGACAGACTGTACCTACCAAGAGGAAGCGGTGGCGTACAATACATGAATGCAAACATCCTGGACTAGGGAGATGGGAGGTATATCTTGTATATTGCCAGCCTGTCCAATCTTGTCCGCCAACGGCACTGCTGCTTGCTTACTGATAGATGTCGGCCAGCAAAGTCCGCACCAATAAAGAAGAATTCCACCGTACGGAAATATTGAACTCATATCGTCACTGCTCCTTCCGCATTCTGTCCATTCAACATCAATCGTTTTCAATCTTTCTTTCCCACGTTTATTCTTCAAACGACCTTTTATCTTCTCACTAATAAAAAAATCTGTGGAGTTTTTCCAATCGTGAAACCACATTTCAACCGGCCAGTAACATTAATGGCCCTAATTTAAATATTAACCTGGTATCCCGCATTTTAAAAATAACGTATTCGCGCGTTTGCTGCTTTTCGTAATGAAACCATCCAAGGAAACACAAAAACGAGGAAACACTAAACACTGTATGCATTATGGTACAAATAGGTTGTGCGAACTCCCAGCCGTTCCCATAAGATTAATAAGTCGGTTCAATAAAACTAAAAAAGCTGGAGCGCACACTACACGACATTCTGTTACGGCTATCCTTCCTCAAGGTTCGAACTCATTAATATGCTTCAAACTCGAAATATTTGATATTAATTCTCACCAACATTATCGTATTTAAACCAGTAAGCTACAATGAAATGTAACCATGCATTGTAGCTACAGCAACTGCTTCGCAAGAATTGCCTTAAAACATAGTTAGACTGATTCTTGGACACAGCATATACGTAACTTTGTGACCCTTACTGGTTTTGAACTATTGCTTCAAAGAGTATAGATGTAGAAGTTCTCCAGGATCAATCTTTGGGTCTGTGACTTTCATAATATACTTCGATAAAGTAAAAGTCCAGTCAGCATCGTAAAATAATAAATAAACAAAATCAGTAATACTGACTGAAATTAAACCCCTTCTATTGAAAAATATAACTTTTAGAATCGAGAAAAACCCTGGGTCGATAATCTCAAATGTTTAGGAGCGATTTAAGATGACAAACTCACTTTTAGCAATCATATCACTTTACGACAAAATTAGCTAAGGCAACTTAGAGCTGTACCTAGTTAAGCGTGTTTGACGTGAATACAAGTCAAACCAAATCTCTATTACGGTGCGTTCGACGTGTATACTCGTGAAAAATATAAAATTGCCTTCAACTATAAAAACTCGAAATTTTAATAAGTACAATAAGAATATTATTTGGTGGGATGTTTCCTTTATCTTACCAATAGAACTGCTAAGTATTTTATACGGAAGGGAGTGGAGGGAGTCAGCTAAATGATAAGTGGTTGGTACATGTTTGGTCTCCCCATTAGAGATTGGGAATTACACACACAAATAGAAGCTCTCAACCCTTGTGCAATGCCGTTTTTACCTTTTAGATAGAGGTTCAGGCCTCTGGACGAGCATGATTTCATTTTGCACAGAATTCAAAGCTCTTTTCTTCCTTGTAAAAGCTTAGTTAACTAGAGCAATGCATACGTGAAGCGATGCAAGATTTTGAATGAGCACTGAATGCTCTGTAAGCTCAACCACCCAGAGATTGCAGAAAAAGTGCTTGCAGTGACTATTACGACTATTGTAAACTTCTGGTTGTTTTGCCCTGCGTTTGACGTGTATACACGTCATTGTCTGAATTTAATTCCGCACACTGTGGGAGGTTTTTAAAACTAAATTCCACGCTTAACTGGTTAAGAAGTTTTTCCCTTGATTCAAGAGGACTCACAATTAACGACGAATAAGTTCCAATATACAATATGATGGTCATAGCCATGTTTCTCTTGGTCTGACCTTATTGGATTATCACAGATAATAGATAGCGCTACAGAATATAAAAAATAAATTTTTACGACTCGCCACAAACTACACTCGATGCACTTCCAACACAGGATTACAATTGCAATAAAATCCCTAGATAGTTACGCAAATAGGATATTTATATATAACTTTTTTTTTTGATAATTTGGCACTTTTGTCAAGTCATTTGAAGCCATAGAAGCACAAATGCAAAGCATAAACAATTAACTATTTTCTTTAATTTTTCAATAAATATAGACAATTATTTGCTGAAAACCACCCAAAATTTTCTTCTTTTGTTTGCCACTATACTTCTCTAAACTCTATAACAATTAAATGTACCCCACTAGGGGGTCTTCTAACCCCTAGCGGCGCCCATCTAATCGCAGTGAACACAGTGAAGCAGGGAGTAAGGACCAACTTGTCTTTATTTTCTGAGTCAAGGGACAAATTATTTACATCAAACTGCATTATATCTAAACTCACAATTATGCAGATACCGGTTTATTCTTGCTAAGTTTTGGGAGCCCAATGTTTATACTTTTATCAAATTAAGAAATATCTATTTTTCATAGTTGTTAAAACAATTGGATTTCGGAATGAGACAGCAGTGGATTATTTTATTTGGTATCATTGTTATAAAGTAATTTATAATCTCACCCTTTCGGACAAAAAAATCACCAAATCTCATAGGGGAAAAAATCTCATTTTGAAGAAAACTAAATTAGCATTTATGAAAATAAATGGTGCCAGTGAAATAAACAAAAACCAAAAAAAAAAAAAGCTGGAATAAAGGAAAATTAAGGAATATGTCCCAGTGGTCGAGGTGAATAAAAAAAAAAGATACCGCATTCAGCGATATATAATGTGATGTGTGAGTGTAGTGGTAGAGGCGGCAACAAACGCTAAATGATGAAGCGAATACCATGACGTCCTCAGAGACTTGAGACACTGAGCCGGAGCGAGAGGGCAGGAAGAAACGACGGTGATGGTGTAAAAAAAAATCCTCCCCCTGATCCTGGTAATGCTGGTAAAGAGAGGCTTTAAAAGCAAAGGCAGGTCTGAGGGTGTAGGACGACGAATAACCGCCTGAGGGAGTCCTAATGGGTTGATTAATACATCCGAACTGAGACAGATGGCAGGTCGGTGTGTCACTCGTGGCCGCCAGGTCGCTCTAGAGTCGGTCCACCCACCTTGAGATGAATCGTCCCTAGGGTCTCTATATACCCGTAACTGGCATTCATCAAACCTGGCGCTTTCTAACAAGATAATGGACAATTTTTTTTTCCTGCAGACCAAAACCTCCCTCTGGAGCCATCCCTTCCTTTCATCTGCAAGTCTCTAAATGAAGAGAATTACAACGCCTTCCTGGAGCAACGTCATTCCGAATAAATTTCTTTTTACCAAGATCAGCCTTCACTTTACTAACTTTATTTCACAAACTGGATTAAGATTTAAAATTTTTAAAAATATAAGTTGGATTAGTTTATTGATTAGATTATCCTCCTAAGTTTAAAACATTCTAATTTGGGTCGCCATAACCTTCTGATTTTTCCCAAAAAATATTTAAATTATGCAGGGGCAGCCCTTTTTCCTGATTGGAAGAAAAGAAATCCAAGTCCTGATTAATGGCCACGTCAAGTTGAAGAGCACCTTTTCAACATGAGGGTTCTAACTGTGGACGCGGTGTCCACAATGGACAATCAAAGGAATAAGAGACACACTACTTGGCTGAATGCCCGAAATTTTGCGCAAACTAGATGGAAGATGTCCTGAACAGATATATGTTGGAGAGAGACAGGTTCTCAGAGATTTAGAAGATACGTTAAGGGAGTCCGGCAGGTTTCTAGGTACTGCAATCACACGGCGCCCATCTTGAATAATATGTCCTGATTTCAAATATTAGGAGTCAAATCTACATCAAACTTTCATTTCCACACAGACGGTATAAAAACATATTTCTGTTATTTCACATTCTGCAGAAAACAAGCAGGAGACGTTAAAGCTAAAAAGCTCATTAGGTTGGAGCTGAAGACATCTATGTAGTTCTGTACAACGCCTGTCGATGAGTGAAAGGAATATATAGAAAAAACGATCTAATTCTCTGTATACATTTAGGTACCAAAGATTAAAAAAATGCGATAGATTCTTACCAAAATACACTTTAGTGTTTTCTTAAATTTATATTAAGGTAAATGTGGTATTGAAAAAAAGTTTATGCAAGATTGAAGTAGTTGTCGATGACATATGAGGCTAAAACAAGCGAGCCAGATCATCGATATTCAGTATTTTTGGCTTCCTGACTCCTGAAGATTTCCTTGCAAGAGTTTTAAGCATTAGAATGTCTGAAGGCCAAGTATTCGAACCAGGATTACCAAAGCCTTCTAGTATACCTCACATCTTCTCTCTTCCAATTCAACTGCCTTCGCTTTAGAAGTGTAGCTGTTACTCCTTAAGAACACTGCGTAACTTACTTTTTGCAAGTCGAAAGAACTTTAGAACTTTGGGCATTTTCATTTTTCGACGTGTTTTTTTCTATTCACTGACAAAGGCTTGTTTATAACCTACAAATAAGGGATATAGATCCATATTAAATTCGTAGGACTTCTCTAATATTTGTCTGTAAGTGAATATATGGTCAATGGTTGATCTTCCTTCGACCACAGTTACGATCTTATAAATAATTCGACTCCACAATCGTTCAAAATTTTAAGAGTTCCTATGCCTAAATCCCCCTAATTCGTACTTATCCTGATACTTACCTACTATTCGGTGCAACAGTCCGTAGTGAAGTCGGGCATGGACCTCCTCAATAAGTTCCCCCCATTCTACGGCCTTATTTTAAGGGGCCATCAACCGACGGAGGTTGGTCTTCCAACCATCTAAGTCAAGGGCACCGTTCTGCCATTTAATAATGTTTGAGGTAACCACAACGAAGGCAACTTTTCCACATTTCCCAACTATCTCAATCTCCCTTTTAGGCGACTATACCTAGCTCTCCAAATATTGCACGGAAATACAGGTGACAGACAATGATGTTAGTGTCTAGTTATCAACTTTCAAAGACTTGATTATAGGAGTGATTGCGTCCAATTTCAAATACCAGTAACTTGAAAATTAATTATATAGGTAATGAATTATTACTATTACTAGTTATGTATATTATTTTCGTTTCTAATTTTATATCATCTGTTTATAGTCGTATTTAATAAGAATTTAGTTGCTTTGCTTAAGTTCATTAAGTAAGTAAAGTAATGTAATCGCCTATTTTTTCAGGCGGGGCTTAACGTCCAACTACCAATTAGGTGTCGTGGACGGAGGCGACTAGCAAACATACTTTACTAATAATTACTAATAATTTCTTTTATTAACCATTAACTAAAATCCAAGGCCTAAAGACCGGGAATCGAACCCAGTACCACAATACATATTAGCTTCGCAGGTCTCGCCTCTAACCGCTCGGCTACCGTGGCGCCTCATTAAGTAATTAATAGCTTTTCTAATTGCTGGTAGAAAGCCTACGCTACAGCTGCCAAAGAGTTTGTTTGTCACCTAATCCATATAGGATCCATACAGGAATTAAAAAGGTTCAAGATTGATGGCTGAGTTACTTTGGAAAGCCCATAGACCCAAATGTACTTAAGATTGACAGTTCCCTGAATTTAGGACCCTGGTCTGTAGAGAAGGATTTTTACCTAAACAATAAATAAAATAATAATTAAACCAATCAAACCAGTTGATATAGAATATAATTTATTACAACGTGAAATAATTGCATATATATTTAAATAACTATAAAATGCTAGCTCTAGACGAGCTGACTGGACAGAAAAACAAAAACTTATTTTTATTTCAATATCTAAATTAAAATCAAATATTGTAATAAATATTATTTACAGGAATATTAATATTAACAATTTATTTTTATTTTTTTTAAGATTTAACAATGTTTAAGTAACATTTCAATATAATTCTGGGTTAGTTGAAAATTATTTACACACAAAACAAAATTAACCCAAATTTTTAACTACTTTACAATTATTATAATGGTCATGTAGTTGTTATAGTTATTTTATTTATTTACAATTTATTAAAACATATTTATCGTTTGGAAAACTTAAAAAATCATAAGCAAAGAATGAAATAAACTTAAAAATATACAATAAGTCTGATTTATAATTTATATAACATAGTGAGATCAAAATAAACTTTTATTGTTACCATTATTGCACTCTGTAAATGTAACTTAAACTTAGGCTATGGTATAGTTTTCACCATCTTATATTAAACCAAAAATCTTAATAGATAAACAATCGAGAACTAAAATGAAATTAATTCAGACCAGCAACAAACACAGCCATAAAAAGGGTCCATTTTTAATAAATCTAGAATTTTTTTCATTTTTTATTTATATTTTTAATTTAGTAGAAATTAATTTATTTAAAATAATAGTTGATATTATTTACCATATTTACAAAATTATGTGTAATAATAGATATACTCGTATATATTAACTTATTTAAATTATTTTCTATATCAAATAATTAGATATTAATACGATATGTCTAAGAATTTATAGAAAACAGATATCGAAATTTAAACTGATTTTATTAAATACTAATTACTTTATTATTAGGGTTTGGAAAGTTAATGCAAATTTTCAACAGGCTGCTTTTATTGATCTAGCTTTAGTTTTATTTTCTAACTTTAGGATTTTAGCATTACTTAATTTTAATAGTGTTAGATTACTTATAAAGCTCAGTCAGTAAAAAGTGGCAACGTCTGAAACTGCCTTAAAATCCGGAGCTTGAAGGAATTTGATGAATTTAAAAAATGTACCAGTAGAAGGAGTTTCTACAAGCAGACTCACCAGAATTAGAGCTTGAAATATACGAGTATAGCAAGCTAAGAATTGTTCCTCTGCTAAGAATTTAAAAATTAAAGGAATAAAATTTACAGAATCACGCTGTACCACTTATCTGTGAAAATGCAGGTTCTTTAACGACCTGAAGTTTAGTGGATACATTGAAATTTGCATCAAATTTCCAAGGGAACATTTAGGAAACTTTCCTACACGCCTATTCGAGGCCTAAAAGGTCAATTAGAGGTTTACAATAAAATCAAAACTATAATGTAAATTGTTGCTTAAGATTACAATAAAAGTAATTGGATTTTATAAATTTCATTTGGCTATTTATATTGTACACATTAGCAATTTCATTTTTACGTTAAGGGACATTAAACTTTTATATCAAAAAAATATGAAATAAAGGAAAAAATAATACTAATTATCAGTATGAGCAAGTAATTAAGCCAACATTCATCAAAAATCAGTTTTTTTATTAAATGGTGTATTACACCATTGTTGGACACCATTTTCAAGATTTAACCATTCAAATACAAATAAATAGATTTGTTCCAAAAGGCTAACAAATTGGTGTATTATAATTTACCGTGCATGTTTGGTCCATGTACTGGATTGGATTCGATTTAAATTATAGTTACTGGAACATTTTAATTAGTTTGCGAATACCCTAAACATTTTTAAGAACTATTTTTAAACCTTGTAGCAGCAAGCTGCCTGTTATTTATGTTTCCGTTATTTAGTTCAAGCTAATTTGTAGCTCTACTACAAGTTCTGTGTCCATAGTTCGATCATATAGATCAGCTTGGTTGATTTGGGTTCTGATGGAATAGCCGATTAAAAATTTAATCCTGATGTAAGAGCAAACTCTCATTGTCTTTACAACCATAAACTAGTCGGTGGTTCTGATAGAACAGCTCTACATATAACTTGCAACGATTTGAATATGATTGGCTGAAATCATAAAAAGGTGGCAATCTGATTATTAGTTGAGATTGCGGCACAATTTATTTCATTTTGTGAAGTTGAGAAACGCCAAACATGAATACTCTGCGAACCACCTAGCAGTTTCGTCATGATTTTAATGTATACCTCCTTATTAAGACCAGAAATATGTAATTATCTTTCTAAATTCTTATGACGTATAGGGAGCCCGTGTATTATGAAAAAACAAAAAACTGAGTCGATTTCATCAAGGTTTTGCCAGCTTCCCATCAAAAAATCGAAAAAAATATAAAGAGCGAATATCAACCTTACTTCACAACCTTATGTATACGTACAATTACTACATGTAAGTAGATTTCTATATTGAATCCCTACAGCTCTTAGGAAACAGGTCATGATCACGGCTTTTGGGAGTTGAAATGGCGAGTGTAGTGTGGTAAAGAAGAAGACAGACTAGACAATCAATAAAGGGGAAAGAGATATGGAATAATATAATCGTTATTTATCAAACCGCCTGGACAAATTGCTGAAAACATTCATCGCCAATTTGGATGAATCTTGAAGTACTTCGCATAACCGAGAACTGCGTTGATAACGAGGGATTAATGATTTTCAACACACTTAAGGCTCCCCTAAATTCCGTCTACATCTACCTGAAATCTGTAGATAATTTTAACATTTATAATACATTTTCTCCTAGATAGTAGTAAAGTTTTATGATTATTACTTATAGAAAAGTAGATTATTTGGTAGTGGCAGCAGGAGGTTGTCAAGAAATGAAGACGGGTGGGTTTGGCTAGGTGACGTAACTCTGTGACGACGCTGCCGGCGTACATTTGGCACAGTGTAGGAAGGATTGGCAGATGTAATTGGGATGCTGCCCGGCAACGGTGACGTCACAAAGTGGGATCACTTGACGTCATAGAGTATACCCTGTTGTTCGGGTGTAGCGCCGGCAGATTGCACAAAGTGTCCGTTTGTCTGTCCGGCTGTTGCAGCCCCACCGTCACCCACAACTGCGCTTCCTGCAGTGCCACCTGCACTTCCTGCATTACCGCCTCTTTGGCGATCGTCCGCTCCTCTTCCTGCCGATGGAGTTGGCTACAACACAAGCTGTATGTTAATTACATGACTTTCAGACAGTACTACCTCTAATCTATCAATAAACAATTGTCGTCATAGGTCACATCACTCTTTTACTTCTCAGTTCTAAGAAACACAGCTGAAAAAAATGAGAAAAGAATTAATCAAACTGTCCAAGAATGTACGGTTCCCCGTAGCGCTACCTTAACCATGAAAAACTTAGAGGTATTGCACAAGTATTATAATAATAGAATAACATTAAGACATATTGAATTATCTTATTCTGTAACTAAAGACCAAATTAACATTCTTCTCTACACATTAACAACAAATGTTGTGCCTTTACGTACGTGTTATTCCTCTACTTACCCAGACGTATTTTTTGTAATTAAAGTTTGTTTAGGATTTGTTCCGATCGATAGCATCTGGATTATCAAGTTTTCTACAGAAAATTATTTTCCATTTTCGCTTCACCCTTCCAAAGAGTAAATATTTCACATTTTAATGAGTGAATAAAATCCACAGCATCAACGTCCTGAGAGCATCCTACTTATGTACGTAGTAGCTGTTTCGGTTAAGTGGGTTTAATTTCTTTACTCTCATTGACTTATTCACTTCTAGTAGACTTTCATTAATGACTTTAAATGAATTTTAAAGTAATGCAGTCAACTATATTAGCTATATTAGTTGGCAACCCGATAGTCGAGGGTTAGTACACACCTTAAAAGAAGCCAATGCCATTCGATAAGTAACTCCACTGCGTTTTTATAGTTCTTTTAGATTAATACAAATTTCAATTTAAAAAAAACGGAACAAAAATAAATTATGTATGAGAGATTTTAAAAATAACGTAATCAAGGTTTAAAGTAGATGATGCCACATATGTATGCATTACAGAGATTCTGAAACACCAACGCATGGGCTGGAAACTTTTGGAAATAACATGCTCTTTGCATGCCACGATAGCCGAGCGGTTAAAGGCGAGGCCCGCAAAGATAAGATTATCTGTAGTTCCAGGTTCGATTCTCTCAGGTCCGGTTCTTAAATTTTATCTAATAGTTAATTAATAGTGAAGTACGCTTGTTTGTCAGCTCTGTCTGCGACACCTAATTAGGAAGTTGGTCATTAAGCCCTCTTGACAAATAGTAAAGAGAGAGGAATAGAGAAGGTTTTCTTTTTCTTTTACAATAATTAGATGCCATTATTAAGTAAAACAAATATTTCCAGAATGAAGTGCAGAGGTAATGTAAGTCACTTTCTTCTGTATCTAGCTAATGGTATAATTTGTAACTTATCTGATTATACAGTGATCATTGTTCAGAACTTAAAAGAAACTTTCCCGAAGAGGAGAGAGTTAGACCCTTCCTTAAAATTATTCTAAAAATGTTTTAAGAAGCAAGTCATTGAAAAGTAATCTTGAAGTTATAAGTACTCGCTTTAACTGGAGGGTAAACATGAATAGCGAACTGATACTTAGTTGAATACTGATAATGACGCACTAGAAAAACAAAAAAATACACCAATATAAATCGTCAAAGAGATTTCAGTGCAGAACAAATTCAAGTGCTAAAGAAAATGACCAACAATCTTCACTATATTTACCTAAATTGTAGTGACAACCTATAGTTTTGCTGATGCCTGATGTATCTTGTTTCTGACGGAAATCACAAAAAAGGTAGTGCAATGTTACCTTTTAATACACCAGAAGGTTACAGAACAGCCGTAACATATTTACAGCTGAATTTACTTTCAGTTAAAAACAGCGGCATTGAGAACGTACGCTTCTTAAGTTAACACAAAATCTGGTGGTGAAAGGGGTCACTGTCGCGGATATCGTTGCAACAAAAGCGTCACTTCCTCTTTTCTTCTTGGACTTGGAACCCGAAGAAAGACATGGACATATTTTAAATCAAATAGATACGAAAAAGAATTCAAGTGTTTGCCAATAAGTTACCTCCATATGAAGCCAATCACACGGCAAGATTTTGTAAAGTTGGTAAGGTACCAATTTTTTATTGAATGGAAGCCTTCGAGTATCCTTCAAACATATTACTAGGCTAGAAGAGTAATTCAGTTAGCTGAAAACTTCACTGCTTCTGAGGACCTAAGTTCTAAGTTCGAAGCTGACAAGAAATAAAAACAACTTTGCGAATACTTAATAGATTTGTTCTACTGTGACAACAAAGACGTTCTATCAACGGGTTCACTTTAACTCCTTCATCTGCGGTCATGGGTCTGATCCAACGCCTAACCTCATTTAAGCTCTAATCATTCAATCTTCTTAATACACTTTAATATATCTATCTCACTTCGAAACTTTTGAAATCCAACTTTTGTCCATTTAACAATTTTGCTCCGGAAAGACATAGAATTCTCAAGCAGACCAGCTAGCGTCATCAACGATTGTGCAGCATAACGCGTTATATTGAACTCAAAGCTATTTGCTAACTATTCTTCAGCCTCGGAGTTTTTACCGGAGTCGAAAATGACAAACCAAATTAAAAAGAAACCAAACATAAAAGTTATTCGATGTTTGACTTTTTGATAGTCGAATCAGCTCAACTGATCTGATAGTGCAACACAAAAAAAGTAACTATTAGATCAGTAGTAAGAACGCAGACAAAGCACGCAAAAGTCGCGGGTTCGTATCCTACTATTTCTTCTTTTCGATGGAGCCTCTACAACTCGCCGTTTAATGATGGCTAGTGTTTCAACGAAGGAAAATAGAAGGACAGCAGCGCCCACAGCACCCTCCTGTCATGAGTTCTGATGTCTTTACGTTTTGATTACACGCATGTCTACAATTAAAATTCTAGCGTTCTCTAAATGAACTGAATTCTTTCTAAATGAGAATTTCGGTGGCTATCTCCAAAATCTGAGACGTCGATGTTTCAGTTATAAGTGTGTTACCTTATTTTCACAAAGAAAAGACAACAAATAGCTTTCTCGGGGGGAAGTTTAACATAAACCTGAATATAAACTCTGCTGGTAAGTCCCAAGAGCCGACTTCAAACTTTACCCCTAGATTCACACACACTAGCATTCAACACACAATGTAAATTCGAGATCTCTAACGATATAATCCTGCTCTTTCTGACTTGTCTAAGGGTGTGTGAGGATTGCTACCGCTATTTACAATCTACACCACCAAACTAATCTGCATATATAAATCGATTAGTAGTCGACAGTCTCTAAGGCACTATTATATACGCACAGCCTCACAAGGTTATAGTAACTCACTTATAGGTTTAACCTCTGTTTTCATGCGTATTTCATCTTAAAATTGTAAAGTGGGAGAGTCATAAATACTATTTTTCAGGATTTACATCCAGGTGACGTCTTACGAATCCCCTTGAAGGGAGTAGACGCACATATTTTAACAGAGCCTTTTTTTAGACATCATCAGAATGGCACAATCTGCCCAACTCTCAATATTTTGAGTTCCACAGAGTGCAAAAAAAAAAAGATTTTTAGAATACATTTGTGTATGTGTGGTTGAACAAAATATTTCAAAAACTAGAAAAATCATTGTTAGTTGTATCTTGATCACAGAATTTGGTCACATTGTGGGACCTGATTGTAATTTAGCGCTCCAAAAATCCGAACACTAGAAGTAACACTCTTTAATGAATGGATTTTTCAATTTTTTTTTTTTAGATTTACACGAAAAAAACTCCTTCGGCTTTTTTAAAGCTTTGCAAATACTTATTGTACTCATGTTAGTCTAAACCAGCGTTTCCCAACCTTTTTTTGGCTCGCGTACCACTTGTTTGTAGTACATAATGCTAAATTGTACCACTTCATAAAAATGATTGCATTTTGAGAAATTTCTTATTCCGTGAGTTTTATTTTATTGTTATTATATTTTATTGTTATTATATTTTATTGTTATTATATTTTATTGTTATTATATTTATTTGTATAGAGATACAATGAATCTGTTGCAAAGGAGTTCATGTTCACTTTATAAACTTTGTAAAGTGTAAGATCTTAGTTTTAAAACTTTTTTTAAATAATTAAAAATTGCGTACATATTTTTCTCTTCAAAATTATTAATTAATTTACAAAGTTTTTCTTTAGGATTATTATATTTGTGTGCCCAAATCATCTAAATTAATTTCTTTTAAGCATTTAACTAACTGTAACTTACAGTTAGTAAATAAATTTAATGTTGCTTGGATAGAGCTTACTCATTACAATCAGTCTAAGCAGATTTTTAAATAGTTATCGCTTAAGTTCTGTCACATGATAATTCTATTAAATTTTCTTTATCTTTTATTGATAATGATGTAGCTTTTCCTAAATTTTCTTTATAGAAAGGGATTTGAAATACAATTATCATTTGGGTTTTCGGGTTTTGAAAAATACTCCATGAAAGACAATTTTAATCCTGTTAAATGTATTATATTTTCTCTTATATCTTGAGATAGACCAACCTTATTACTCTACATATTAACAACTTTACTGTATAATATAATTAATTAAAATAATTTTTATGAAAGGAAAGGATATTTTTATGCTTTGATTTTTTTTTTTAATTTTTTATGTCCACCATTATTGATTATTTTTTGCGTACAACCAACCAGCAACTCGCTGGTCTAAACCTATAATTCAAGCAATTTTTCCTGAGAAATTCCATTTCTGTGTAATGTACGCGATCCTATCACTAGAAGGAGGACTAAATCCCGTAGGAAGATGCGAATTAGTCCCTTCTTCAGGAAGTTAGGCATGCGGTAGCCCAGCCTAACTCAATACTAACACTAGACGCCACGAAACCCAAGCGGTTAGAGGTGAGCTTAACGTATTGAGGTTCTAGGTTCGATTCCCGGACTTGTTCTTGGATTTTAATTAATTGTCAACAGAATAATTTTATTCTAAAAGAAAGTTTATCGCCGTGGCCTCCGATCGTATCATTTAATTTCATAGCTGGAAGTGAAGCCTACTCGTAGTTGAAAAAATACGCATCAATTGACTTACTTACTTTTATCAGATCCAACAATTTAACTATGTGCATAGGTACTGTCTTGACAGTTGAATCGTGAAACTCTGGCTCTTAACAAAGTCTCAGGTTAGCTGCAAAGGCCCGTGAGGGGCAGCCAGTTTGCATCGACGAACAATAATTCCAGGAACTTTTGATTATTTTAAATCAAATATAAAGACAATGTACAAGCTAGAAGAGATAGTGAACCAATTATTGGTTGTAAAATTCAGAAAAAATATTACGTTGGTTCAAAGAGCCCATTTAACTCCATTTCTAACAACTTCACTAATAATAAGAAAATTTAAGGAAAAAATACAGTAGGGTAAAGCTTTAGATGGCCAGTATAAAGCAAAAAAAAAAAATTGGGTGGAGTGGACCGAACGGTGAAGAGCCAAGTAGAACACTCCGGGAGGCGACGCGGTTGACGTCAAGGAGAGGGCGGCTGCTCCGCCTCCAGTTGTCGTCAGGACACCGCCTTCGCAGCCCCGCCCATGCCTACCTCGCGATTTCCACATCCTCTTTAAACATTAGTAATTTTAAAAAAATTGTTTATTTTATAATGAAGTCTCTTTAGGGCAACGTCTTGCAGCTAACCCCTAGGACGAATAATGGAATCTACCAGTTTATCCAAAGCGAAAAGTGTGAATGAAAGTAGTTCATAGTTCGGCACTGCAGATTGATATTTCCGAAAAATTTTAAATTTGAAAGGATTGAAACTGTCGAGCAATTGGACAGGTTTCATTTAATCCCCCCCCCCAAACTGTTCACTTTAAGTGGTCCGAGACAACTGCTGACTACAGAGTAGTAAACATTAATTAACAGCAGTTTATAATTAGGTGTTATAGAATAAAAATGAATAAAAGCTTAACAACTTACTAAAAAAGTGGCATTTCTCTCCCATATTTTGCTTAAATGCAATATTCCCTGAATTCTATTACAGGACAACAGAGCGCACCATCAAGCTAAACACTTGTTACTAAACTTTCTGTTGCGCCCATCAAGTTCTTTAAAAATTGTCAGCCCCCGCCCCAAAAAAAATTTTTTTCACTTTATTAGCCATATTTACAACTACAACAAATGTTGCATCAAGTAAATTTGATCGTACAGGTTAAGTTCACATGAAAATCGTGATAAGAGTAATCACCCATTGGTGAAACTCTTGCTCGGAGGATATTACACTCACATCAATAGGTCCCAAGGCCACTTCCGCTTCAGTAGACAAGAAGGATTGTTTGGAAGGTTAGGAGAGGAGAGCTGTTGCACAAGAGGATTAGGATGGAGATCTAGGAGGCTGTGAAAGTTGCGGTAGCGAGACTTTATTAGATCGGTGACAAAAGGGATGTGAAGGTCAGTGTGTATGGTAAGGTTAGAAATGTAGTATGGAGCATTCAGGATTTTCCGTAGGATTTTAGACTGTAGTGTCTGTAAGCGTTTGGAGTTAGAAGGTTTGGTTGAGCTCCACACTCCGTATGTCCATACCCAAAATTTTAAAAATTTAATTTGAATGGATCAATAACAATATTCTAAATTTAGTAAGTTATTTACATAAAAAATTCTGTCTTAATATCCTGTAGTGTAGTAGTTAATTCAGGCATGTGAATATCTCTGACTATTTAAGAAACCTGTATAATTTTTACAATTTTATGCCTTGTTTGACTATAAAAAAAGAATACTTTTTGATGAGCTTCTCTTAGAGGGGTGCCCCATAATTGGGTCATCGTACCTTTTGTGATTTGAAACACTCTCGCCTCAATGTCGTAATGAAATTGATAAAAACTATTTTGGGCTAAAACATAGATAAAAATCTCAAAATTTATTCAGAAAGTACCCTTTCTCTCAACAAATTTTCTTAATTTTACGAACATTTGAGTTTTATTTGAGTTCACCGCATAAGTCGATTAACTCTATAAAACAAAAAGTGGTAAAATGCGATGAAATTAGAAATGTACTTTGTTTTTTAAAATTCCGTTGATAATATAAACTCAAATAAAATTACCGTTATCATTCAGCGTTTGCTTCTGAATTTCAATTGAATTATTTCAACGATTTACATGAGATTTAATCAAAATGGCTTCTGAAATAAATGATTTATTATTCAATGGCCAAAACATTGTTGTCGTTTAATGGTGTTAATATTTATTATTTGGGAAATTCATTAAAAATATAAAAAGCTATGACTGATCCAAGTGGTTTGACACTTAAATTTAAGATATTTCTAAAAGTGAAGTTAATCAATTTGGAAGTGAACGGCTCATATTTAAGTCTTATTAATATTACACTTAAATAACCCCTTGAGGGGAGAATACTCCATCTCTCCAGTTTCTTTTAACCGTGTTCCGCTGTCAATGGATTTATCGCTAAGCATTGTAGATAACAAAATTACTGCTCTTGATTTTTTGGGTACATAAGACATCATAGAAATTTTCTTTGTGAACCCAAAAAGGTATCTGTTCGCTTCCCTTGACTTATGTGGCCTACGAGTCCCAACAAAGGTTAAGAAATGATTTAAGACTAAGAAATGAACGGCACAAACTGTCACCTCGGGATGGCTGAAGGGTTAAAAGTCATATATCTATGTGCAATGGACATACACAATTTTGGGAAAATCTTAGGTAAGTTTGGAATCAAGGAAATTAAAAAAAAAACTATAAAAATTTATTCAGTAAAGTTCTGAAATTTCTAAAATTTCTATTTTTTTCTTTTTTTTTTAATTATGTTTACCACACACATACAAACTAATTTGTAAAAGCCACTTCAAGTTCACTTGAAATCAAAAATCTTCACCATCACGATATCTAATTTTACTAGTACAGTCATAGATAATAAAAAATTCATGAAGTCGTTCAGTCGGCTAACTGACGTTTGCAATTGCAGATGGCACATTCGATATAATGAAATAATTTGCTGAATAAGAAATCGATGGCCGAGGAGAACAAGGGAGGTAACGGAAGGCATGATTGCCCGATAAAGTCAAGTCTGCGAGTTACACTACCAGCACTACATCGCTACAAAAAGTCAAGTATCCTCCAACGAAAAACACTAAAACAACTGAAATAAGAATTGGACTTGGTTAGAGAAAGAGGTGCAATGATTCAGAAGTAACGAGAGTTTCGAAGGACGCACATTAATACGAATTATGAACACTTTCAGTTCTAAATAACAAATAAATGAAAAATTTGGCTGAAGTTGAAGAGGAAGAAGTTTTTAGCGATACATCTGGATGACTTTCTTGACAAAGAGAACAGAATTTGATTCAGAAATTTAACATATTTTCTCAAAACGCTAATTAATAATAAATAACATAATTATTTACTGCATTTCTGCAAAAGATGCAAGTGCAACAAATTCTGAATTAATGAAAGTGGGTGAAAAGGTGTGGGAGAGTAAAATAATGCCTTCTTAATTATATTTTAGGAGGAAGTCAGTGTGAGGTTGAAGTATAACTAGCATTGGCCGGTGGGAAGGGGCACATAACATTTTTATTGCAGCTTGTAATGCGACATAACCGGGAGTCAAGCAAACGGCAGAGTCACGAGACACTATAAAGTACTGATTGTTATTTCTGGCGGAAGTGGAAGTGAAGTCTGTAACAATGTAGCCACCAGTGGGTTGGCTTTTCCTATTTTTTATGCGCCATGCGAACTCTGCAGCGCCATGTTGCATGCTACCTAAATTAACTGTCAATATATTCGCGAGCTTGCTTATAACAACAATGTGTGTTTATTATTTTTCTAAAGTTACCTGCTTTTCTATCAATGGGGTCTAATTATTGAGTTCAGTGTGTTATTCTGAATCTTGATTCAAGACATGCAATCAGATCTTTCTCTCTTGTCGACACTACAGCTCAAGCTAGCCATGACTTTCGCCAATCATTCCAGTTCTACGCCTTCTTCCGGCAATCTATCACACAATATTCTCTAGTATCTCTTTCTAACTGGTCTGACTATTACCCGATGCTTTTACTTTCCTTTACAGTTCACGGGTGACTTTACCCCAGATAATATCCTCAATTTATGCAATATTTTAATGATCCGTAGCCTCCATTTGTGTTAAAAATTGCCTCTTCTTCATAAACTGGTTAAACAGATGGAACGACACCAATTTGTTCGTCCTAGGACTTGCTGATAGTGACCAGCAACCCCATTTTAGCTGTTTCTTTGATTGCCTTAGAAAGTTTTATTGACTATTTTCAGATTTGTGCAGACTAGTTTAACTAGACCTGATTCTCGGATACTCTCTCAGTTTTGAAAAGCAGTTTGGGTTTAGGTCAGCATTATCCACTACCGCCCAACTAGCCAGAGTTGTAGACGATGTCACCGAGGCCTTGATTCAACGCAAGCACACTGGCATGATTCTGATGGACATCCACAAGGCGTTTGACACTGTCTGGCACGTTGGAATAATGGACTGATTGATCAAATATAACTTCCCTCCTTACATTACTAAAACTATTCACTCTTACCTAAGTAATAGAAAGTTCCGCGTCTCATTAA
This sequence comes from Rhodnius prolixus, assembly GCF_049639745.1. Classification (NCBI taxonomy): domain Eukaryota; kingdom Metazoa; phylum Arthropoda; class Insecta; order Hemiptera; family Reduviidae; genus Rhodnius; species Rhodnius prolixus. The sequence continues at coordinate 25,507,617 of NW_027411592.1, forward strand.
ATTCATCCTTGTCTCTTCCTCATGAAGCAACTGCTGGATTGCCTCAGGGCTCAATAATAGGACCGGTCTTATTTCTTATTTACTTCAACCCACCTCGACCAAAGGATGTTCGACTGGCCTTGTATGCTGACGACGTCGCTGTCTATGCTTCGTCTTGGAGATTAGACACGATAGTCAACAGGCTTACTAGGGCCATGTCATGTATGGACCGATTTTTCACGAAGTGGAAAATAAAAATTAACCCATTAAAAACAGAGGCTATCCTTTTCACTAAGCGCAGGCCGATCTTGTATCGACATGTCCACTTCGGGGGACGGATTGTGCCGTGGGCTACCACTATTAGGTATCTTGGAGTAATAATGGATCGTGGGCTGACCTTTACCCCCCCACATAAAGGATAGAGCCAATAAAGGTAAGGCAGCCATTCGGGTGTTATTCCCGCTGTTCTGCAGGGAGTCTAAACTGTCCCAGAGAATAAACTCCTGTTATACAAGGTAGTGGTTAGGCCGATGTTACTTAATGCTTGTCCCTCCTGGAATCTGACCTGTCGATCCAACATCGCCTCTCTGCAAATAATCCAAAATAAATTCCTCAGGCTTGTGACAACTTCCGCCCGCTACACCCGTATTATAGACTTACACGCCAACACCAACATAGACTATGTAGGACAGTACATCAAGTACCTCGCTACTGGTTTTTTCAGCAAATGCGAATCAAGTCACAACCACCTGTGCAGACGAATAGGTGACTATAATGTGGACACGGTGCACAGGCCCAGGAGAGTTAGGGACTCCCTGAATTGAAATATTTCTTATAAGCTGGGGGTTTTTCATTGTTTTCCCCTTGGTATAGAACATAATTTAATAAATTTATGGTAAGAAACTATGTCTGGAGGTTATAGTACTTAACTGGCACTCCACTCTGTATATATGTATGTATTTTATATGTGAAATAAAAAGTTTTATCTTTCTATCTTTCAGTTTTCTGTATAATTACAATATCAGCTTAAATATCGAGCGATAGTTTTCGAAATTCTTCTAAAATATGCAGCTTCAAGGATTAAAAGTTTAAAAATTCTTCATTCGTAAAGTGACAATTTTTTAACTACAACTTTTCTCCCGTTAACGTGTTGTTTATATCAGATGTAAATATTCTATGTCTGTAAGTATATAACCTGTTTACGTATTCAGAACGTAGGAAACCGTTAATATTCTGAGATCAACGTAAACAGCAATGTTATCTAGCGAGATAGGATCCCGTACCCCGGCAGTACTGGGTCTGTAAGGAAGCTGTCTTCTTAGGGCAGGATTAGCCGGAGGAGGGTTTGATGGGAGAGCTTGGCTGGTTAATGAAGTCAAGCGCGCTAGTGAGATTTGCTTCTCATCGTGTGCATCCAGATCTCCCTCACTTCTTGCGCTTAGCAAACACTGCACCAACCCACGGCCAGCAACACCTTCTGCAGACATCCAAGCTAACCCTTGTAATCCGTAACGATTATCCAAAATACAAACTAAACAAGGCTTGAGAACTTCTTAAAACTGTTTCCATGTTGTCCATTATTTGGAAATGTTTACTTCGCAGTTATTTTTTCTTTTTTCTTAACGATTGAATTGTCTTGCACAAAAAAAAAAGAAAAGATTTTTGACTTTTTACCTTCTCTTAAATATTTTGATTGTGAATTGTTTCAATTTTTGGATTATAGGTTATAATAAGCCAGAAGGTACTACAGGCAGTTCTATCTTGAATTTTTGTATGCGAAACGATTGGACTAAACCTGCAAAGGGTAAAAAACAAATTTTTCGGAATTTTGCTGAAAGCAAACAAATGCCAACAGATGTACTCCAAAGAGATTCGAGGGAGCTGTTCCGCCGTGAATCTAAGAAATATTGTTCATAATTAATAAACTGTTTTTCGACCTGTTCTCATGTTTATTAGCGCACTGTGACTGACACACAAATTAGCTTAAAGCATAAGGGAATAAATAACATAATAAGACGAATATTGAGTATTCTCTTGCAACATTGTGATTTTTGTCTTTTTATTCGGTAAATTTTGAAATGTAAGATATTACTTTAGTTTGAGACAACAATCTGGCGCTGTTATTTGATTACTCATGTAAATAAGTTTATTTAGAAAAGCTATTATTAATCTACAAGTTCCTGTGGATGTTCTACCAGTAACCATTGAATATGAAGGGAAAGTGCAGGAAACAAGAAGGCTGTTATTTCTTCAAATCTAACTTTATCCATAAAAAAAATTGGCTATTTGATGTGGTTTACAAATTGTATTTCCGTCGCGGACACACATTAAGTGGAAAGAGCAACTTGAAAATTTCCAAGAAGGAAGTAAAAGTAAATTTTTGCATATAAACTGAAAAGCGGATCAGATATGAGAATGTAAACAGAGATAAGTGAGAACAATTAAAGAGTAAGGCCAAGGCTTTTGTAGGAACGCGAAGAAGAGATTATATCCTCTACTTAAAGATTACGTCATGAAGGGCCTCCTTAGGTTTGTTGTTGGCGTGCTGAAGTAATGGAGGCGGGCGCGGCCCCCGAGTAGATACACAATCCTCTGTGGTAACAATGCTAACCAACTCACACGGCCGCAGCCCAGTATAGTATTATCTTTAGTTATCTGCTAGTATTGCCAGCTTTATTGTCCTCCAGGGTGTCGCGTTCTTGTCTTTAATTGTCTCCTTTAGTCGCTACATCGTTATCTTTCCTAGCATTTCTACCGAGCTCCTCTAATAACATGTAAATCTCCCAGTGAGACTAATCGACCCAACGTTCTGCCAGAAAAGTTTGGGGTGGGTTGAATGAGTAGTGGAATTTGGTTGTCTCACTGTAAGTGAAGGAAGATTAGGTATTATAGGTGAGTGTTAGCATTATATCCTCTTTAATCAAGCAGGACTTTAGCCTGAGAGAACTGCGGATTAAGGATGCGTTAGAGCCAATACCCACTTCTACAGGTGATGGATTAGTGTTTCATTCTAACAGTGAGGCAGTTTTCTCATTAACATGGATCTCAACTTGTACAGAAATTTTGCAGTTATAGCAGTTCTAATTGTAATTTTGCTATCATAATTGCTTTTAGGCATTTATAAATATTTAAATATTCATAATTTAATAATAAATTGTCAAAAAGGGAAATTCCCAATCATCAAATCGGAAGTGTCATTGCCTTTACTCTCCCTTTAAATTTCTAATCAGCAGGAGAGGCGTATCCTGCAAGTCTATATAGCCTCCGCCTTCATTCCTCCTTAGGCTGGAAACAAAGTGGAACAGCTAGCAAAGCGGCGATGATAGTTGCTTCAACTCAAATAGGCCGACAAGCAGCGAGCAAAGAGTCGCATGCACATAGTGACGAATTTAGTCGCGTTCTTCTTTCGACGATGGAGGAATTATTTCTATAAGAAAATTCTTCCCTGAAAATTTGGTATTTACAGCAGTTTAGTAGCAGGAGCTGCAGTATACTCGTACATGATATAAACAGGACTAGACAGAACTTGGTGAATTCCATCACTTGTACCAACAACAGGAGCATCCTGGCAAGTTTCACAAGTATTTTCGAATGTCTGATTCAACAAATGATTACATACTAACCAGTGTGGAAGGCATGTTAATCAAGAAAAGGACGAATTTCAATGTTAACCCCATTAATCCAGTCCCATTTCTTATCCAACAGAAATCGGTTATGATTTAGAAGATCCTTTTGGACTCACAGAGGTTTATTTAAAAAAAACTACACCAATAAATGCAGCAATATCCCATTTTAACCTAGAAAATTGAGCGCGATGAGAGCGAAGAAATCTAACATGTCTTAACGCGTTGCTCTACTCTCTCTTGGTGGAGTTGCTCTATCTTCGCTTTGCTCCCCACTTTGCGCGGTCCTACATTTTAACTTGTGTTTGTTTTCGCCGCTTTGCTCTTCACTATCATCGCCGCTTTGCTCGCTTCACTATGTTTCCAGCCTTAGTAGTGCTGCCTTAGATATTATATGTGTTAATGGGCATCAAGGACTCATGTCATCCTGTTATCAAGCAGTCCTTAACCATTAACCTAATTACTAAACTACGAATCCAACTTTCCGTAAATCACAATTTTTAATAAATATCTATCACTCCACTCTATCCGATCACCTGAGAGATAGCATACTTTCCAAAGTAAATGCGGTCGAAATTGCCAAAGACCTGAACGTTTTACTTTGGTGAATTTAGCCAAAATTCTAAACACCAAAATACTTCATCTTCCTCTTTATCTGAACAACTTTCTTCTCGAACTAAGTCTTCGTATCTTTACTTTTTGCTACACAAAAAGGACTTACATGGTGCCCTCATTATCATTTGGATGACAGTATTCAATTTATTTTGAAATATCCCCTACTTTTTCGATTAGAATGTTCATTAATTTATCGATAGCCCAAAGTTCATCAAAAAGGTTAACGATCAGCGCCATTGGTCGACTGGCCAGTTCCGTTGAATGAACGAAAGCTAAGAGGACACGAGGAAATTGGATGAATGCGTGTTATTCGAAAACCGTATGTAAGGCAATAGTTTTAATTTAGTACAGCAATAATTGATCACAAGATAACAGCAGGACGTTGTCCAGGTACTTGGGAATTTGATTGACCTTTGTGCACGCAAGCAATCAGAGGGCTTTGTATGCTATTTTATTAATTAGAGTGTTGTGTCGATTAAATAATAACTGGAAGATTTACTTTTTATAAAAAGGAGCTCGTTAGGATGCCATAAATATAAATTCAGTCATGTCATCCAATAAAATTCATTTCCTTCCTTTTGAGACTTTCTTTTGAATTTGTACGCAGTTTAGTAAATCGGCATTAGTATTTTCATTTGAAGAAGAGAACTTGGGCATTAAGATGAGTGCCCATGAATCCCAAATAAATGTAGTTAGGCGAATAAAAGGGGGAAAAAAAGAACTGTAGAAGGGTTAAACTTCGGAAACAAAAATTTTCTGAAATACGAGTATGTGATTCTATTCTAGAGTTAATTTGGGATACGCTACCTTAGAAAAACTGTATTGATTAAAATGGTACTTCATTTAGCGATTTTAATCACTGAGTTGGGAAACTTAATGCAAAATCAAAGTTCCAGTGATTTTTGGTTTTTGAGTTTAGTCTACACGATTGACTCTCTCAGCCGCAAACGCAGAACTTTAATAAATTTCCTTAACAAAAACTTGCAGTTTTAAAAGTTAAGTATAAGGGTTGATTAAACGCCAAAAGGTACACAAATCAGCTAGTACCCAACATTTCATTCATGCTTAGTTCATATAATTTAAGTAATTTTGCTGCATTAACTTTTCCTTCACATTTTTTAGAATTTATTAGATGTCACAGACCCTTATGCTGGCCATATTTATCTACAAAATATTTGTTCAAGTAGCACTGTAGATTGACTTTAATATCTATTAATCTATAATAATCAAACTATTAATTACAGGTTAAAAAGAAAACATTATAAAAAAATTATGAGGCTAAAAAATTCAAAAACGTTTTTTAAAAAATGCTTACATCAACATACATCAATGATTTTGTTTATTTTATTTATTTATTTTATTTTATTTATTTTTTTAAATCGTCGGTTTAAGTTCATTCTTCGATTAAAGTAAATGTTATTTTATGTTGTAGTCAAACGTTTGTAATAATAGGTAATAATTATCTGGCTTTATCGCAAGTAATATAGTTTTCTTCAATTACATTCTCAATCTAGGTATTCTTCCCACAATGTTGTACGAGGGTCGTTTGAAAAGTCCGTGCAAAGTCAGAGAGATAGCACCACTGGCGCGTATCGAGGTTATGTTTAGTTAGTAGCATCTCCTGGAAGAACACACACCAAGTTTCAGCCAGATCGGTCTATTTCTTTGTGTTTGGCATTCGTTTGAATCGAGGAAGTCGAGCGATTTTCAAAAAATGGACGAAAAAGAATTTCGTGTGTTGATTAAACACTAATTTATGAAAGGCAAAACGCCTCAGGAGACTAAAAAGAAGCTTGATAAACATTATGGTGACTCTGCATCTTCGATTAGAACAGTTTATAAGTGGTTTCAAAATTTTCGGAGTGGCCATATGGGCACAAGTGAAGCTGAACGTCCTGGACGCCCTGTTGAGGTTACTACTCCAGAAATCATTGATAAAATCCATGATATGGTGATGGATGACAGAAGAGTGAAGGTGCGTGAGATTGCTAGTGCTGTGGGCATCTCGAATGAACGGGTACATAATATTTTGCATCAACATTTGGACATGACAAAGCTATCCGCAAGATGGGTGCCGCGATTGCTCACGCTTGACCAAAAACGAAATCGTGTGAAGTGTTGCAAGGACGGTTTGCAGCTGTTCCAGAAGAATCCGCAGGACTTTAAGCGTCGTTTCGTCACTGTGGATGAAACATGGATACATCACTACACTCCTGAGACCAAAGAACAATCTAAACAATGGGTTAACCAAGGGGGAATCTGCGCCAAAAAAGGCGAAGACCGTTCCTTCGGACGGAAAGATTATGGCGACTGTCTTTTGGGATTCGCAAGGAATAATCCTCATCGACTATCTGGAAAAGGGTAAAACTATTACAGGTGCATATTATTCATCGTTATTGGACCGTTTGAAAACCGAGCTGCAAGAAAAACGCCCACGATTGGCCCACAAAAAAGTCCTTTTCCATCACGACAACGCACCGGCTCACACCTCAGCAGTTGTGGTCGCAAAATTAATGGAAATAGGGTTCCAACTCGTTTCACATCCCCCCTATTCTCCAGACTTGGCTCCCTCGGACTACTATTTGTTCCCCAATATGAAGAAATGGCTGGCGGGAAAAAGATTTTATTCAAACGAGGAGGTGATTGCAGAAACGAAAGGCTATTTTTCAGACTTGGACAAATCCTATTATTCGGAAGGGATCAACAAACTAGAGCAGCGTTGGACGAAGTGTATAAGCCTAAAAGGAGACTATGTTGAAAAATAAAAAAGGTTTACCCCAAAAAATTAAGTAGTTTTTATTTTTGCACGGACTTTTCAAACGACCCTCGTATGTATGTAATATAAAGTAAATAAGATATGCATATTTTTAGGACAGCTAATTATTCCAGTATTTTACTATAAGTAAAATTAGGGGGACTAAATTAAATTACAATTGAGAAATGAATCATTATTGTTGAATAATCTACTTGTTATTAACTGTGTGTTATTTGTGCTCACGAATATTTCGGTAAAACGAATTCAACACTGAAATATTCTTTTAAATCCGTGATTCAAATTTAAACAGTAGCCGACTCTAACTTTGTCTTTTTCTACTTTTGCATATATATGTGACATCTCAGAATAAAGGGCAAATTAAAGCTAAATCCGAAGAATAATTCGGAATAAAGTTAAAATAAAGTACCTATTTAAAAACGGATATAATATACATTTTATCATAATTATAACAAAATAATATTATGAATGAACTGGCCAGCATAAGGGTCTGTGATATCTAATAAATTCTAAAAAATGTGAAGGAAAAGTTAATGCAGCAAAATTACTTAAATTATATGAACTAAGCATGAATGAAATGTTGGGTACTAGCTGATTTGTGTACCTTTTGGCGTTTAATCAACCCTTATACTTAACTTTTAAAACTGCAAGTTTTTGTTAAGGAGATTTTTGTACCTTTTGGATAGATTTTCATTTTTGTCTATTTTGCAAAGTTACATATCTGTTTTACAGATTTGTTTAAAATTTAGAATAAGCAATTCTATCATTATAACCTGATAAGGTGTTAAGTCGGAACCGTAACTACTATTGGAGAGATCTTTTTAAAGAATGATTATAGTTGCCATCCTCAATAACAATTTTTTTGAGAAAGCGTTTTGAATAAAATAGGAAGGTATTTGTACGTAACTAGCAAAATTAAACTGCGATTTCAGTACTTCCTTTTAAGAGGAGTAAGAAAAACAAACTGCGAATACAGTACTTCTCCCAAAGAGGCAAAGATTTTGAATCGAACGACAATTCATTGATGTAAATCGGTTCACCCATTGATAATTTTAACAGTTGCAAGACTTCCTCTTAGTAGGTGTAAGAGCATGATGGCACTTCACTGCCACGTAGAGGACCTTTAATCACTTCTTCGTGCTAAATTTTATCAAAATCGGACTAAGCGTTATGGAAATATTGGTAATAATAGTTTTAGAAAGGGCTTTACTTGGGTGGGGCAAACTCCCCTCCTTATGAGGCGTAGCGTCGAGACTTTTAAAATGCAAATCTGTACAAAATTTCGATTCGAATGACACTTTATTCATGAAAATCAGTTCACGTGTCGATAATTTGAAACGATTGCTATACTTCCCCTTAACAAGTGTAAGATTAGATCGTCGCTTTAATGTTATGTAGGGGAGCCCTAACCCTATCATCCTACCAAATTTTATCAAAATCGGGCTAAGATTTACAGAGTAATTAGTAATAATAATTTTGGAAGGGGCCTTACATAAAGGGGGCTAGCTCCTCTCCCATTCGATGTACAGAGTCGAGACCCCCAAAAGGCACATCTACATAAAATTCCGAATCGAATGACACCTCATTCATGAAAATCGGTTCGCGCGTTTAGGCGCTACGCAGTTTACAAAAAGGTAACAACAACAACAACAACAAGAACAAGAACAACAATTTTTGAAAATGCCGTTTTTGCACATTTTCGGCAACTTTTTTCTCAAAATCTGTCAGATCTAGGTAGTTGCAAAAAAATTATAGTTATAAAGGAGGATTTGCCCTACATTATAAAGAAAATTTGGGAATTTTATCTTTTATAGAAAAAGAGAAAAAAATTGTCAAAGTTTGGTGTTTTTCAACGTTACGCTTTTTCCTGCAGTTTTTGATGATCAACCCTTATACAACTGTCCTACCGGACATTTTTAATGTGAGCATTGTCTCAAGAAAATACAGTGGAATAAAAATATACCGGTAACTGTCGCTTCAGGTGAGCCAAAGACTGAGGATTGTAGGCCATGTTGGCGAACACCATTCTCTCCTCGTAGTCGTATTCACACAGAATCTTGTTTTCACACAAGTAGAATCTATCGCCCACGCAGAATCTGCAACAATTATTAGTCAATTAGTAATGTTTTTTTTTTTTTTAAGAAAATATTTTTTGAAATTTGAAAACAATTTCAATGATTAGAAAGAAATTAAATAAAGACAGAAATAAATTTCAATTGCCCAAAGATGTTATTTATACTAGGGCACACAGCAATTAAAATTACTCTATTTTTTTTTTTTTTTTTTCAAAGGCGGAGAATTGCGAATATTCAGAAGACTGGTGGTTCTTATAAAAACACGAAATGGGAAATAATTATCTAACAAACCGAACCCGTTTTATTGAACTGGTTATGTTCCAAATGTATTCCTTTCTGCTACACTTTACGATAGTCTAGGTACTGCGAAGTAATAGTAATTCTCCCTGCGATTTCTCTTTTAAGAGTTATTCTGAAAACTTACAAAACTTGTAGAACCCATTTTACCGTACTTAAGGTAATTCCCGAATAAATACAGAAATTGTGAATCTAATTGTGATTTCTGAAGCAAAATTGTCTTGATTGCAGTCTTGAAAGTGTTTATTTCCTGAAATTTTGACAAGTAGCAGGTAACCTATCGAAATCATTAATGCCTACATCCACATAACAAACAGTAATGAAAGAAAGAAGAAGAAAGATTTGCACGACAGGGAGTTGGCTGAAGATGGTTTAATTCGTATCTTTAGAGGGACGCCTAAACATTTTTTACTGCGAACAGAATATCTGAATTTCTAGGTAAACTAGTAACAGTCATTTGAAGCGACAGGCACTTAATGATTCGCACAGATAAGTGCTCAAATCATTTCTAGCCTCAATAATAATATAAAGTGGTCGTGCTAGGATAACTATTAGAACTGAAAAAGTTAGAACTACTCGTAAATAACTGTACGAAGGTTAAACAGTAACGATTGGTACACTTCCATGTTGGTCAGTATTTTTGAAATAAGTACCTAACAATCACTAATAATAACTAACTATAATAGTCGCTTTTTCATCCTGCCTACCTATCCACCTACCCCATGGCGCTACGGCCCTACAAGGATCTGGGTCTCCTCCACAATTTTTTGCCATTCGGCCTTGTCTAATCCATCCCTCTCAAAACTTCCTCCACACCATCTAACCATCTCATACGAGGCCTCCCTCTGCTACGGCTTCCCTCCATAAGTTTCCTTGGAATAATATTTTCTGGCATTCTTTCGACATGTCCAAGCCACCTTAACTGGTTCTTCCTTACAAAAGATACCAGATTTGGTTCCCCGAAACTCTGCCGAAGTTCTTCATTTTTTCTAATTCTCCAGCGCCCATTTTCGCAGACAGCGCCCAAATATTCGTCGAAGTACTTTTCTTTCCCGTATATTGAGAAGTTTTCCCGGTAGCTTTTGTAAAGAACCCAACCTTCACAACCATACGTAACCAAAGGCCGAATGATTGTTTTGTATATAAGGACCTTAGCTCTGTTTGTCAAACTCCTGAATTTGAACGGCTTCTCTAGAGCGAAGAAACATCTGTTGCCTGCCGCCACTCGTGCTTTTATTTCTTCTGGAGTTTCGTTTTTTCTTTTCAGTCACGAGAGCTCCCAGATATTTAAACTGGCATGCGGATTTAAACACATGATTTCCAAGGTTCACGCTGGATTCCACCCGACCTGGTCTCCTAGAAATTTTTAAATAAAAAGCCTTGTCGTCATTTATATGCAGACCCATCTTCCTTGCTGCGGCTTCTTCTGCGAATTCTTCAAAAACTCCAGCTAACGCTGTCATCGATCAAGCCGACAGCACAACATCGTCTGCATAAGCTAAATGTTGGCTCATTCTTTTATAAATAGTGCCATTCGGGATAGTACGAATAGCACGTATCGCCACTTCCAGAGCTATATTAAACAGTGTGGGGGAAAGAGGGTCGCCTTGGCTCGAACCGTTCTTAACTGAGAAGGCGTCCGACAATAATCCCTGCACCTTAACTTTGCAGGGTCATTTTTGTAAATCTAACCAGTTTCTTTGGAGCTCCCAGAGCCTTCAATAATTCTTCTCTCTTAAAACTATCGTACGCCTGTCTCAAATCAATGAAAAGATGAAAGAAGACGTTGATCTTTATTCATCCTGCCTCCAATAATAATAATAATAATAATAATAATAATGTATTTATTATTAATCAATTACAAAAGCTACTATTTACAAATAAACGGATTTATACAAAGCATGGACAATAGTCCATCTGCTGAGTTGCGTCGTAATAGTTCTTTAATTTTCATACATATATGTATATATTTATAACAAAATAATAATCACTCTTGATATAAACAGAAAAATAAAACCAAAACTAAATAGAAAATAAGCAGTAATACTTCCAGATTCTTTAAAATATATAAAACAAATAAAATTATATTATATTTTTAGTTATTTTAATGGTAATTAAGTATTATAATTTTCAATTAAAAAACTCCTGTATTTCCAAGCATTAACGTGGTAATTATATAAAGCTGCCCAATTCTGACCATTCAAATAGCTGATACATTCTTCTTTAGACAAATATTTCTTACCGAACCACCTTACCCTGAACTCACCCAACACCGGGCATACTGCTAAATAGTGGAAAGTATTTTCTATGGCCTTACAATTACACATTGTACATAACTGAATCTCCTCTCTCCGTGTTATATTGTAATTTAAATTTAACAATTGACCTCTTAACTTTATTATTGTTTTCATAAAATTGAAATTAACATCGTCAGAAATATAATGATTATTACCTAAACTTAAATTTAATTCACTATACAAACGGTGATACTGGGAGTTTTGAGCTTTTACGATTAAATTGTAAATTGTTAAAATCATTTCTAATATTCCCCAGTAAACCTTCAAAACATTGTTTAGTCTCATTAATGAAATAGTAGCTGTTTTCCCAGCTATACTTTTCACAAATTGCTTGAAATTCCTTATACCAAAATAGTTTTTTACTGATTATTTCCCTTGCCAAAATTTTTGGGATTCTATTATTAGGCAGAAGCAACACTTTTTGAATATATTTCAAATGCAGTTGGAGAGTAGATATGAAGGGCGGGTCAATTCCAGTCTCCAAATATATTACATAATTTGGTGTTGACCTATAAAGTGAGAAGAGCTTTTTTATAAAAAAGGTAAACAATTTTTCTGTTGCCTCTATACGCAAAAACCCCCACACTTGCGCAGCATAGTTCATAATCGCTCTACTGACAGAGTTAAACACTTCTACTTTTGACGATAAAGGGACATCTTTATTTTTAAAAAATTTTGAATAAGTAGAGTGAATACTGAACTTGGCAGCACTTAACCTGTCCTCAAAATGCTTCGCGAAGGAGAGTTTAGGTGTTAAGACAAGGCCCAAGTATTTATAGCTGTTGACGATTTCAATTCGTTCCCCATTTAATTGCCATCGTTCACTTCTCGCCCTCCTACCACCTTTACCGAATACAATAATTTGAGACTTTTTCAAATTAATAAATAAATTCCATAATTTACAATAAGTAAAAAGTTTATTTATCATTTCTTGTAAAATAAAAGGATGGTCTGCCATTAACACAATGTCGTCTGCATACATTAAGCATCTAACATTTATTCCAGCAACATTAACACCTCCCTCAACAAATTCATAAATATCCGCTATAAAGATATTAAATAACGCCGGCGAAAGAAGGCAACCTTGTTTCAAACCAATATTAGTGGCAAATTTATCTGTCACTCCACGTGGGGTCCAAACACACGATTCTGTATTATTATATAACCCCTTTAAGACTTCAATATATTTTGTAGAGGCACCCAATACATTTAATTTATAATAAAGAGCGCGCCGGTCCAGGGAATCAAACGCTGATTTAAAATCCACGAAAAAACAATATAACTTTCTACCTTTCTCCAAGGTTTTAAGCTTAATAATATTTACAAGGCTAAAAATACTATCCACAGTGGAATAGCCCTCCCTGAAACCTACCTGATGCTCTTTTAAAACATTATTTTTATTCACCCATAATTGAGGCAACATTAAATTTATTTCATAAATTCCCGGTTACTTTTTGATGACACTCTGTTAATTAATGAGTTAATTTTGTCTTTTTTTTTTTTATTTTAGTAAATATTTAAAGCGTGCATACATAAAGCAATCAAGCAAGATATCGTATGCAAGCAGTTTAGCGAAAGGACCAGTGGAAGAGGAGGCCGATGTACCATATCTTGGAGTAAAGATACGACTGTGTGTGTAAAATAAGGGGTAAAACTCTAGCCCCGAACGCAAATGGGGCAGTTGACACGAGTTATGTATTGGAAAAGTTTGATTTCCCTTTGCCCTTTATCACTGACGCCGTGGGGTAACCCTGTTCTACCTTTCTTAATCCCTTTAACTCCTCGATACCCCATCTTCAACGAGAACAATCTTATCTTCTTTATTCTCATTCTTCACCAGCCTACCGTGTCACGCTTCCAGCGTAAAGCTGCAGGAAGTCACGGTTCCTTACAAATGGTTTGGAACATTACTTGTTTAAGTAGAAAGTGTAACTTTTAGTTTCCTTTCCTTGGAGAAAATCAGATTTCCCAAACTTGTTTGTAAAAGCTTCTTAAACATTGTTATCCATTATTCTAAAACCCTAACTGCTACGTAACTTGTTTCATCTTTCTAAAGTACCGTTTCAACGAGGGGAAACGAGACAAACTATTCGTACATTTGAAAATATAATTTATTTAATAGTATTTAGTTAGAATTAAAACGACAGTTCAAGATACGAACAGAAATTTATTACTACATATGATATATTTAAAGATTACCGCATCAATTAGTTAAACTACTCGTATTATCAATGATGAATTTCGAACTTCTAAGATTGCTTCTAATACTTCTTATTTAGAAGTCCGATGACAAATGAACAAAATATTTGTGTTTCCTTCATTCTATGGCGCAAATAACGTTTTAATCTCTGAAGTGCGGAGTATTGGAATGGTGTTTTCCAATATTTTTATCAATGAAATGGCAATGTCCAGAATGTGAAAACAGCGCTTCTTTTACACCTTCGAAGCGTCAACCTAAGGATTGATTTGCCGTTTAAAGGAGTCTGTTTCTGACGCAGATCTCTATATGGCCTCTTCATTGCAAATTTAGGTGGCATGTGCGGTTTTGTAGCAGTCTTTAGGAGTGCGCTACTATTCGTGCTGCCTTTGAAATAAATAGATGACAAAAGTTATCTTGCTAACTCGAAATTCTAATCGCTAGCATTAGTTCAGGAAGTTGGGTTATATTATCTTTACTAACTAATAGAAAATCAGTAAAAAATCAATAATATAAATCAGTAATCAGTAATACTGATTTTTCTATGTTACTGATTCTCTAAATTGTTTGTATTTTTGTATTTGTAATATCCAGGCCCTGAAGAAGACAATATATTTGTGGAAATGTTGGCAAAAAGATGAGTTGTTGTTTTTATTTGACCGATTCCTCGCCAATCTTGAATCCTTAGTTTAATAATTTACGGTCATGAAACCTAGATATTTCTAATTAAATAACTTTCAAGGGATAAAAAGAATTATCCATTTATTATTATTATACTGGTTACATCACACTGGGGTCAACGTACCCGAATAAAAAGTCGTATTAACCTATAACCTTATTTTTGATGGCTTTGTGTAATCACGATTGGTTTCTCTATCTGGAAGAAAATCTATACTTGAGAAAAAAATTAACAATAAGGATAATATCAGAGTAATACAAAACACAAATAATATCATTTGAAATAAAAATATCAGAGTAAACTCATAATTAATATTTATTGTCGTAGCATGTGAATTTAACATTGAAAAAATGTCGCGTGACCAAATAATTCGTTCTAATTATAAAATGTGTGAATGGTAAGAAAATAAAAAGAACGAGTTTATTTTCTATTTTTGTTTGTTTTAATATTGAGTGAAACATTGAATATAAAGTGGGAAGTTAAGGATCAATAGTGTTAGTTTGAATTAATCTTCGAAGAGTCGATATCATCCTGAGTTTGGAGAAGGAGCAATGGATACGGTAGGAGATAATTTACTAAGAGATCTGTCAGGCTCGTGTGTGCTCTTGGAACATGTGGTTAATAAATAAGTCAATTGTCTTAACGCTGACATCTGACAGAGAGGGCGGTGGAAGCTGGAAGTGCTCTTCCCGTGTGTGTTGCCAACTTTGGGTGACACTTCTTGCACTTCACCCCCACCCCCCACTCTGCCTTCTTCGTCAGGACTTATTAACTAACACTTCACTCTGGTTACTGTCAGTAGTGAACACAATTAGTCAACTGACTTCGCCAGTAAAATGTATAAAAGATATCTGACATAATTAAGTTTAGAGCAAGGCGCATGTCTAAATAGGCGATCGAATACACTCTAGCGTTAACATTCTCACGCTAATATTCTTAAAGTTTTAACGTATTTTTTTTTCAAATTCCAAATATTTGTGTAATATAAAATCAGTGACGACACTGAACACCATTACACAGAAATATATCCTTGCAGGCAAACTTAGTTCAATTTCGTCCCGAGAAAGATTGTCTCTAAACATGATTTCAATGGTCTACAAGTGATAAAAATGGTACTTTAGAGGAAATCTACACACCCTCTCGCCCCCAGTAATTATGTTCATATTTTCCAGGGAATGTTTTTGTTTTTTTTTAGTGCAATTTGTAACCTTTGACTTCCTTATTTTAAGACAGCCTACTTTAAAATTGACTATTGGTCCATCTAAAAGAGTTTTCAATGAATTAAAAAACTTGATAAACTAACACTGTTAAGTGCTCGTGAACACGTTTTCTTGCAAAACAAACGTAATATCTCATACGAAGATAAAAGGAATCCTGGTAAATGATATACCGTTTGAAAGCCCATTAGGCAAGAAAACTTTTATAAAAAGTGCCAGCTCCAAGGTCTGATAATGATCACATAAGGGCCTAATGAGTTTTCTTAAAAATTTCGATTACTTTTATTTTCCTAGGTTCCGGTGAAAGATTAAGCCAGTTTGGAGAATAACTTATAACTACTTAGAAATGGTATCAATTTTTAGGAAATTTATCTGGCTTTCTCACCGTGTCATTAGAATCGAATTCGGACTAAAACTTTCTAAGTAATAACATTTTTTTTGGAAAAAAGTAATGATTTTAGAAAAAATTACAATTCTCTGATATCGGTTCCATTACTGGACGATCGTCGTTCACTCCACTCGTGGTCTGGGTACATATTATACATGAACTATGAGTATAGTTTGTACCATTTCCTTTATCTCTCATCTCTTTTGTTTATTGTATATTGTATTCAGTTACAAAATAAATAATGAAGTGAAAAATAAAATTGAAAATAATTTTAAATTACCTAAGTAATTAAAATGACAAATAATTAATTTATAAGGAGAATTCATAATGCAATCTACATGAGACTGTCGGTTAGTAGAGCTTAAATCTGCTGAGAACGCTCATATGACTGCCACAAATTGCAGTTCTCCGGGATGCAATCAGACTCGAGTATTTACAAAAGTGTCTTCAAAGCTGAACATCACAATAAAAGGGCTTTTAAGGGAAGAATGACAAACCAGAACCCTATCAAACTATTAATTACCAAAAAGAAATAATTTCAAATAGTAAAGATAGCTCTTGAGGCCAAGAATTGATTCGAACCATAGTTTGAAGAAATCGTTCAAGAGATCCTCATTTCTGGGCAAGCGATTCTCATCACACACGGAATTTTAGCTACTTATTTAATTGTCACTAATATAATGCAGTGAATAGCGCTGCAACTCTCTAAGAAAAATATTTTAAACAGAAGTAGTAGAGCCTTAATAAGATGGCAAAAGTTATCTGAAATGGTTTACTGCAAATCGCCAAGACACCTTAAAGAACCCTTCGAGGAATCCGCATTTCCTTCGATCTCGGTATTTTAACAGCTCCGTGCCACTATTACGTAAGTGGAAAGACTTGTTACATTACTCTAGCCTTGCACTTTGGAATAGAGGTCCTCAAAGTGTATGTCATTGAACATTGCAGTGACTTCGCCTCTTGCGTACCGAGGGGAAAAAAAAGTAAAAAAATTCACTATTCTTCACAAATATTATTAAAGTGAACAATGCAACACACTAAATCAAATAAGAAAGATAAATTATAATGTTGAAAACGAATGATATTTTGAAGTGGTGCTTGATAAAAGCGGCTAACTAATTATATTAATCACACACTGACATTTTGAAGGGAGAACGCGATGTAGAGAGAGAACGCTTGCAAAACAAGTCGCTCGGTTTCTCGGCTTGCGCTAATAGATTCCCTGTGTCGCGACACTAATTGAGTTAGCCGTGGGTAGCTGTTCGCCGATATTAATTGTATTCTAACAAGTGAAGCGTTAATGATGTCATTGTAGTACATTCTGCCACACAGTAACCCATTAACCCCAGAGAGAGACTCCTCCCTGTAATGTAATAAAATTACCAAAATCCAGCAGAATGCCCATAAGTAAATATATTCCTGGGTATTTTGAGTCAGTTAAAATCTGTTACGGTTTATATCTAGATGAAATCCAAAGAAAAAATATATTGTAGCTAAAAGTACTTTAGGTCTATCGATTTTTCAACTTTTTGTTTTTTTGTTAGATATCGGCTTTCACAATTCAGCCAATGGCATTTACCGATATCTGCGGACACTCACTAATTTGAATAATACAATCTCAAATCTAATCTCCTACTTACGTTCAAATAAAAGGCACAAAATTTGTAATTACAACTCAAACTTCTTATTGTAACTGTTTTACTAATACAGTACAAGCTCGATTAACCGGGCTGACCTCCGGCTGTACTCACCCCGGAAAACTGAAATCCCGGTTAAAGCGAATACACAGTATTACATAGTACATTTGTACCTATGAATGTACATATGTATATAAGTATGTGTGTATGTACTATACGCGTAAGTGAAATAAAAATTCGACCGAAAGGGGAAACGAAAGATGTTTTCTGTAGGACGAACTGATTAGCACTGAAGACTAGCTAAGAGATTAGGCTGCTCTCTGGGAAGATTAAAATAATGCCGGTAATTTTCCATAAAAATATTACATATAACCGTAAAGTTGAAAATCAACCATTTACGACATGTAAATCC
The DNA here is from genome assembly GCF_049639745.1 of Rhodnius prolixus. Taxonomy (NCBI): domain Eukaryota; kingdom Metazoa; phylum Arthropoda; class Insecta; order Hemiptera; family Reduviidae; genus Rhodnius; species Rhodnius prolixus. The sequence goes on from NW_027411592.1 coordinate 25,525,806, forward strand.
CATGGTCTTTTGTAAGATCGTGTAAATCCCAAGAAATACAGTACTAATTGCACCATATTTAGGGTTTTTACATACATACGTAATGTCCCTTCAAGAAAATCAGGTATAAAAGAGTTGTTGCCACGCCTACAATTATGTTATATCGGAAGACAAAAAATTTTCCTGTCGCCACCGAAAATTAACTTTTGTTTCGGCGCCGATCCAGGTATGATGACTCAACATGATCCCGGTTAATCCGAATCCCGGTTAACCGAGAGCCGGTTAATCGAGATTGCACTGTATTCTGTACTTTGAACTTGGAAATTTTGGTAATTCGTGCATCATGGACTTTTAAAATGCTTCCTTGTTGCCGTTAATGTAGGCTGCCTGCAATTTCAGCCAGGTTTGTTTCTTAATCTTAGATCTTATACCATTTGGTAATTTTGTCTTTTACATTTCACCATTGTTTCATGGACACTATTAAGAATGACCGCTATTTCTTTAAACTTTGAATGATGTAAATCCAAAAAAGTTGTACTCTCAAAATACCACCAATTGGTCTAAGAAAAGTTCTACTGAATTTATAAAGAAAACGTTAGCAGCGCTTTTGTGTTCTACCATCTTGGTTGCAAAAAATTTTATCCTCCCCAAAAAAATCAGCAGGTTAGAAGGGATGATGTTGGTGTTAGAAGATAATGTGACCAGGACACGCATATTGGGCGGCCGAGCGAACAGTTTAGTTGCTGCTGTTTGAAACGTCCACAAGAAAAGGAGCAAAAGGGGTAGTATGCATGAGCAAGCAGCATGAACACAGGCCATGTGCATGTTTGTGCAGCCTCTCCTCTAGTACGAAACAACGCACAAATCCTTCAAGTCGCGTTATTCCCAGCAATTAGGCTTGGCAGACCGCCTTATATACAAAAAGGACTAGCGCTCAGTGGGTGTCCTTACCAGAATTAGCATTACCAAATCCTTTTTACTGCTCTGACCACACAGCATACTTATCTATACAATGTTAATGCCTTTCTAAATTAAAAGGGGACTAATTTTAATTTTAAATTAGTCCGGAAATCGCCTCTTATTTTCTCCTCTCCAAAACTCATTTCAGTTATATTGAACCCTACTCCCCGCTAATTTAACGACCATTCATTGCGATAATCTTCTTCGCGAACTAAACATTACGTGCCATTTTGCGGTAGAAGTGTTCCCTCGCTTAGCATTGGAAAACTTGTATTTATTTCATACATATTTTTATAGAGTTTCAACCCGAAAAAAAACCTGGGTGCGCCACTGAATATTTGCGAAAGACAGAGAAAAGGAGAGATAGAAGATGAAATTGGTTTGTGTGTTCGCAAGAAGCAGGCAGATGACTACTTCCTGGAGCTAACTCACCCCTCATCAGTTTGCCCTCAGAAGTTCAGAGGTTGGCTCCACCAGATGAAGGATACAAGCCGTTTCACCTGCGAATTGATGGAAGATGAGAGCTGGTTATCAGAGCCAACAGTCCCTCCAACGCATTCCAAGAGATTAAGATGTTCCCAAATAAGAAGAAACTGGGTGTATGCTAATTCAGATCTAACATCCAATCCAGAAAGGGCAGGGATTCGATAGTAAAGATAACCATATCCTGATGGCAACACATTTTTCCCTAATTGCCTCCAGAGGCGCTTATTGATAGACAAGGAATGTAAGTCATCTATTTTCTCACCATGAAAATGAAAAATTCATTTTTTCGTCTGAAAGATTATCTTAAAAAATCGTGGCACATCTTTCACAAAAAATATCGCACATTTGAGACTCACTAGTTGCAAAACTCTCCACTTTATAGGTTAAATAGTTCTCAGAAGGTTGACTTTGTCTCTCATCCAAACTCACATCTACCGTTATACACAACTCTGACAACTCAAATCAGGTCTTTTTTAATGCAAACTTAAAGTTCGTAAATCTATCGTCAACAATAACAACTTTCAGTTGTTTTGAGATCGCACAAAAAACAAAAAGAAAGACGATTCTTATCACATAAAAAGAAGTTAAATAATAAAATTCAGAAAGGCATTATGAGCTGCCCAACATTCACAATTCATGCAGCAATGAATGTATAAACTTCCATACAAAACGTGATCTAAAAACTGATCAAAAATGTTTTTAATATTTAAAAATGGTGGTGCAACTTTTGAGATGTGTAACCTTACCACAAAAACGATCTATATCTAATATCTCTTTCAAATAATAACTAGGTAATTCTATTTCGGGCCACCTTACAGTCAGTGCTGATGCATTATATTCTAGTGTTCAACATGATCTCTTCCCTTTAATACTTGAAAGCATAGATTTTCAACTTAAAAGATTGATCAAAACTTGCTAAAAATAACTTTTTCTGGGAACATGAGTCAAATAAAAGTAAAAGTTATTTTGGTGCATGAATAGTACACGCTAAGTGTAAGGAAATTCGATGCAACCATGTTAGATAAAAACAAAAAATGTCTCAAAAACTGTTTAGAAAATTATTATTACGATGTCGATTACTTAAGTCACAGCAACGCTTTTAATGTCTCCTGATTATTCGGCAGGTGGGCTAATGTTTTATTTAAAATTGATTGGCTGTTAGGCGAGTAAATAGTACAATAACTTTACGGAAAATCGCTGAGAACAATTGATATAATTGTTTTCGACTTAAGAATTACTAAATCAAGTTGAGAAATTATTTAATACATTATTTTGCTTACGAATTCAGAAACAGCCATCTTTTATTTACACAAGAAACTATGATATTTAAGCTAAACCTTCAGATACTTCATTGCCCAATAAAATTTATTTTTACTAAAAATAAATATAAAACCTATCCAATGAAATTATTTCTCACAAAAGCGAAGTTGTCGTTCTGAGTGCAATGAAGTACATGAAATTCAGAGCAATGATTTTCTCCAAAAATGAGATTTTACAAATGCATGCAATTCACCTTAAACTGTAGAGCGTCACCGTTCACATTGGATATTCTGTTACTTCTTTCCAGAGAAGTTGGTGTTCCTCAAGGCAGCATCTTAGGCTACTCCGTAATCACAGTGTACAGGGGAGACATCCCAACCAAACCTAATCTAAGTGGACCAAACCTCTCTATCTAAGTGGACGGCGCTGCTATCATTTCTCAGACTCCAAAGAAGTTATTTCCCACAGAAATATTTGGAACCATCTCATAATTTTTGGGAAAATGGTTTTAAAAAGTAGAGGATAAAGCTAAAGGAGAGTAAATGTCTGCCCGTTCATTTCACTAAACTAATCTATACAATTAGTAATTTTACCAATTTTACTTTTAATCAGATGATTTCAATTGGATTCTGTTTTGTTGATATATTTGTAGTGTATTCAATAACAAGATCCAACGCTCCCTGTAAAAATATGTTTAAAGTAGATTTTAGACAAGAAATTATCACGAATATTTTTATCAACAACTGATTGAATTAACTCAAATTACTGCAGATGGGTACATCTTCTAATATCGAGTTAATGTCGTAATATAAGGATTTGTAAGGGAGGATGTATTAGCATATTGTCCGGGTTGTCACTACCCCTATAACATTAAGGATATGGATTCCAAGGAATGAAATATAAAAATACCCACCCTTATCCAGTTCACTAGTTCTTTTAGGACTACAGTAGTTTGAAGGTAGAGAATTGCAGTCGTATAGAGGCCACTCACTACTTAATACTGGCGTCTTCTCTTGTATCTAGAAAGGACCGGTCTACCGCCCTTGGACACAATACCCCACGCTGCTATTATTATACGTATGAAAGGTTCCCCTGCCTTTACCAACATCCCATGTGCTCACCACTAACACACCTCTACAAAATACCCAACGACACCGATTGTCGTTTAGCACCCTAGTTCATACACTCTATATTACCATCTCACAATGAGATAACGTTTTATAAAAATGACATCCAGTTTTTTTGTGCCCGCCATTTTGCCATTTATCGCACAAAGATAGTCTTTATCGCTGGGAATGTTCAAACTGTTAATGTTCCATGAAGAGAAAAATCATTTTTTATCAGTTAATGCTGAAAAAAGAGAAAAGAAAAATCTCTTTTTTGTTTTTTAATGTAATTTAATAAAATGGACTTTTTCTCTTCGTAGATTGATTATTTTTTTATATTATCTGGCGTATAAAAATTAACCCAACTAAGTCTAAATACACAGTCTTCACCTCAAACGTCAAACTCCACCACCTATCTTCTTACATCATAAACCTATCCCACCAGCCGACCATGTGCGGTACCTTGGAATGTACCTAGACAAGAGACTTACCTGGAACCCCCATACGAGACTTAAACGTACCGAACTAAACAAACGATACAAACGTCTAGCCAGACTACTCGACACACGCTCAAAAATCTCACTACAGAACAAACGACGACTCTATACAGCTCTTCTCACACCAATATGGATTTACGGACTCTTCTTTATGCAAACACTCCAATCCAAAGTACTCCGCCGCATAGTAGACGCTTCATTCTAGGTTAGCAACCACACAATACATACAGCTCTCCAAATTCCACTCATCTCCGAACTTGCCAAAATTCGATATAAAAATGTTTATCTAAAACTCTCACTTCATCCCAACCCTTTAGCTGCAAACTTGTCTTCAACTACGCTACCCTCCAATCCTCGAAGACGGCTGAGGCGCCGTTGGCCCCGTGACCAACTGGGCGGCCATCACTGGATGACCGTCTTTCACGTCTGCCACGCTATATATATATACATCGCATTTACCTATTGTACCCTGTAGGTACAGGTGTAAATTTCAATAAAAGGATAAATAAAAAATATATATATATTTATATACTATCTCAATAACAAGCGTAAAAAAAATTGCTGAATTTATTATTTACAAAAAATTTACTTTCTTGAAAAAGATATGTTATTCGTTAAGATATGTTGACAATTATAAATATGTAGAAAATATCTTTTCACTTCGATATTTTGAAAATGACAACCTCTGAATAAAATTCAGAGAAAAAAAATGTTGAAACAAGGTGCTTTCCTATTCTTAAAAGTAAAAAAGTCTTTGAAGCAAATGCAATTCAGCAGCACAGGTTTGTAAACCTATCTCTGAAGTATATGAAAATCAAAAAAGTAACGAGATTTTAGCAGTTTTAAAAGTAAATCAGTGCGAAGATTGAATGTGAAGCTGGTTGGAGAGTTTGGGTTTTCCTTAGGGTAGAATAGGGCCTAAATACTGGGTCTTCGAGCATCCGTCTGATCTGAATAATATCAATTTTTTTTTAAACAAAAGATTTCCTTATTTTCAGAATTACTTCCACTAATTTTAGTAGCACTTAATCAAAAGTTAATTAACAACAAACTTGCCAAAATCGATTATTGAAATATTTCAGAAAACGTTGTGAACTACCAGAATTGTTAGAAAAAATAACCTAAAAATTGCGTACACACTATCTGAGATATACAAAATATAATTTTACCAAAGAAAAGCTACCATCTGTTTCTGTATTCAGTATTCAGTTCAGGAAACACAATTTAATTCATATGTTTGTAAGTCTGTGGAGAGTAGCTGTCACGCCAACATGCTGCTGTTGTTGTATACATCAGCTCATCTGTTGACAAGTTTAAACCTACCACTTACCAGTGTATGATAAATGTATAACATATACCAACAGATCGCTGGTTTACGGTCGCACAACATGTCTACTCACTTATCCTTCCCTCTTTACCATAATAATATGAATAGAACATAAAATTATCTTTAGCTATAAAGTTTAACCAGCAGTGTGGTCGTTTATAAATCGCGTTGCTGTTCTCTAACTTGCGGCACACCAAATTCTCTAATTCATTCCATCATGCGCGCCATTTCAGTTTTTTACAATACTCGTATATACAATTTTCAAAAATTTAGGTTTATACTTTTACCCCTAATTTTTCGTTTTGGTGGAATTTTACAGTGTAGCACCTTAGTTACGGCATTAGCACAATAATGTGTTTATCAATTTTTATTATGAATGAGGTAAGCTTTTATATTTTACATTCAAAACAGATCTATTGAGAACAACATTCATCAGCCACCAATTCCACAGCATTCGCAAGAGATTCATCCAAAACATACTGAAGAAGGCTTCCTAAAACAGAAAAAGGAAGGACTCCATTTGTTTAATTCTAAACAATTTAATAATAAACACTCAGGTTAAGGAAACTTGTCTGCTCTGAAACAATAGTTTCAAGCCGCGATAACTAAGAAATGAGAATTTCGGAGTAGAAACGAAAAGTTATGATCCATTTGACATAAAAAGAAATAGTGAATACAGAAGTAACAAAAAAAAATTACTTAGAATAGAATATCTGGTAACAAAAACATAATTGTGGTAGATTCTGCTGGGAGCCAACTCGAAAGGTCAGGTAAAAATAGTGTCTCACTCATAAAGCAGGTGGGTTAAAAGATAAAAATCACTTCCTTGTTCCAGAAGTTATTAAGAGAAAGCCAGAGGTGAACTCTGATTACTTTCTAGAACATAAAGGTTGAAGTTGAATGTAGAAATAGACAGGGAGAGAATGATTTGCAGAGGAGAATCTCTCAAAGGTCTAGAATCAATAAGATTCTTGAGTAGCCTAAGTAATCTCGAAAAAGTGACGTATATCGGAGGAAATAAATAGTTTGGAGCACCAAAAAATTATTATGTTAAATGAGCAGCGGATCATTTGGTGATACTCTTTGTTTTGCTTTACTTTGGCTTGCAACCATAGATTTTGAAGTATACATTCTTATTTTAAAATGAAAACTATTGAAATTAAAATAAACTGTCGAACACCTTAGATTGCCTTTATTGATTTGTAGTCAGTATAATTTTTGATTAAAAATCAAAGTTGAATTTGTTTGAATCCGCAAAATACGAAAATATAATCTGTTGGAGCAGCTTGTGTAGGCGCGTATGCACGAGACCTGGTGTGACTATAAGGGGACATGTACGACCAACCTGTGGCCGCACAGTTATATTGCTGCGGATATGAAAGCATTCTGGTCGAACACATGGCGCAAAGAAGCTAACCTAACATAAAACTACATCGTAGTTCGGTTTACATTCTTATTCGCATATTGCGTCTATATTATCCTGATACTGTTGTTTAGGTGATACAGTTTGCTCAAGCAATAACATCCCCATCAAATAAGCTATGGTTTATGCAAACATTGTAGTCAATATTTATACGAATGTATTCGATATAATTTATCAATATCAACCATCAACGGATGTGCCATTGCACTATATTGTGAATAACAAATCTGGCTGGTCTTTCCGCTATACGATCCTAATTATTGATGAGTTTTTATAAGAATGAGAAAAACGAATAAATCGCTTAGCGTAATGATGACAGACGAATGTCACGTCTCAGATTGTTGATTGGAAGATCATGAAAAGAATATTTAAGAGAAAAATTATTTTCAGATTGTGATATTCTAAGGATTAAACAGCTGCTGGTAAGTAATAATCTTTTCTATGATTTCCAAGTAATTAGTTTAATTCTTTGCTTCTCCCTGACTACAGATTGGTTGTTGGCAATCATTCTCTGCTCTTATCTTAATAAGAATTGACTGCAATCTGTTGATCGCTTGCATCTGCCGACGGTTGGGTTTTGAGTGTAATTAAAATCAACAATTAAGCTTTTCCTTCAAAAGTAATTGCATCCTAAATTGGTGCAAGATGCTGTTTTTAATTTACTTTATTAAATCTCGTTTAATTAAAAAAATATTGTTCATAAATAGATACATCTTTATTCCTAGTTAAAAATAACCGTTAAACCTTGTTGGCATTCTCTACACGCTCCTAAAAATCCAAATTTGATTTTTCTATATTATTTTCTCTTTAGTTATGGTTGATACATACACACAAAAATAGACGGTTACGAAATACTCACAGAGTGAGAGTCCTATTTGTAAAAACCACCCTTTCGTAGCCAGGAGTCTGAAAACGGTTATTTCAGTCTGAATTTGGCGATAAAGTGAATAAGTAAAGTGACGCCTATTTTTTTGTCAGGCTTTCGTTCAATTTGGTGTCGTAGGCGGAGGTGATTGGCAAACATACTGTACTAAATTCTCGTGTTAACCATTAAATAAAATCCAAGACCTAGACCAAGGAATAGAACCCACTAAACCAACAATACATCTTAGACTTAGGATGGAAGATTTGCGAGGAATCGGTCAAATAAAACAACTCGTCTCTTTGCCAACGTTTCGACAAATATATTTCTTGTTTCTGTAACTATAACAGTTTCTGTAACTCAACCAACCCGCATAGCCACGCCCTGAAGAGGACAATATATTTGTCGAAACGTTGGCAACAAGACGAGTTGTTTTATTTGAACGATTCCTCGCAAATCTTCCATCCTAAGTTTAACATTTACGGTCACGAAACCAATATATTCAAAATATATCTTAGCTTTGCGGGTCTAGCCTTATAACTGCTCGTTTACGGTGGCGCCAGAATTCGGCAATATATGACTTCTTTTTTCTTCTGAAAGAATAAATTTCGTGAATGTATTTATTAGGATTATGTATTTGTTAAATAAATATGGTTAGAAATCAAGGGAGTGCAATCAAAAGTTAGCGGTTTCATTAGTTTATGTCAAGTCATACATTTCTGTTTTTTGTTCCATTTATTTTTATAAAATCTCTTTACTTTTTTACTCATTTAATTCGTAATTTTATTGTTAACTCAGTTTATTATTTTCATTTAACTTTAATAATTCATAAATTTACATTTTGGTATCATTAGCTGTAACAATTATTTTTAAATCATGGAAGGGATTAGCTATGCGGTTAACATACTGGACTCCCATGCGGAGGTCCCGGGTTCGAAGCCAGCTGCTGACCCTTAGATTTTCTCTTTCTAGGAGCTTCTTACAGCTCACTGTCCAGTGATGGACAGTGTTGTCTGTAACGAGAGAATACTGTCCGGAGGCCGGCAGTGCACTGAAAAAAGCTCCGGGCGCCAATAACCTTAGTTGTTGACGCGCCTTGAATTATTAAAAAAAAAAAAATTACTTTTAAATCATTATATTAACAATTATTTATTTTCATGTTATGTATTAATCCCTTATACTTGTCTATTCTTTCTCTTGTTTGTATATTTGTATTTTGTGTCAACTCCTTGCTAGAAAACATTGTATTCTTTAAACAATAAATAAATAATAATAATAAAGCAAATAAGGCCCCTAAATTCAAAAAACGTAATTTGTGAGCTAACCTGAATGGGCAGGGCAGCCAGTTATGAAGAGTTCGAGAGGGAAGCGAATTAGACAGAAGTACATAGAGAGAAAGAAGGAAAATATCCAACAAAAAAGTTTGTTTTGGTGCTTTTGTTTGCCAATACTAAAAATATTGAAATAGAAATATTAAAATATTGAGACATCTTTAAAATAAATTTACGCTGCTGACTTTTTTTCTTCGCTTACAGGATAGTTTTCGTACGAGGTAAATATCAAACAGTAGTGGTCTGTAGACCACTGGAGAGTTGGGCAAATGCCAAATGCCAGATGTCCCTCTGACGATGATTTAGTAATCATACTGTGCAGTCACGTACAGTACAGCAAAGTTTAGAACAAAACGTATACAAGAAAGACGCAGAAGAAGAAGAAGAAGTGGAAGAAGCAGTAGAGCTGAATGTGTAGTTGGAGTAGACAGAGCTGTGTGGATGTAGGGTAAAGATAAAAGTTTGGTGAAGAGAGGAGGCGAGTTACCACAGCATCCATAGATAGCACAGCACCAATGCCACGCTGTTCCTTCGTCCGCCTTTATCAACTATAACCCCTAATGACCTGCATCATTTTTCTCTACTCTCTCTCAACAGAGGCTGTATATCATTCTTTCCCTCTGCCCGTCCATCCGGCCTACAAAAAAGATTTATTCTCCAGGAATCGTCTACAAGAAGCAAAGCCCGGGCAGCAAGATACCCAGTACAACTTAATTCTAAGTTCTTTCTTATCACAATACTAACAGCTACGACGTGCTTGCTTCTTTTCCATTTTTATAAAACCTTACAGATACTTTACTTCATGAAAATAAATTGTTATATTTGTTAACGGCGAAATGCGTAACACTTAAATAAATAAGCACTAAATTAGTACAAATTTAAACGTCTAATTTTAACAAAATTCAGAGACAACAACTTGTACAAAGAATGTAGTAATTCTAATTGCAAGAACCAGAGCTAAAAACTTTACATAACTGCAGTTTTACATAAGAAGTATGCAGTATGCCGTAAATACAAATTTCGAACACATTTAAAAAAATCTCTCTACACTTCGCGTTTTCACTTATGCGATTACAAATTTCCGTAAACCCTATTTAAAAAACTTTCATAAATACACTCTATTGATTCCCATGATAGTGATAGTTACATTTGGCTAAGTTTTATGACTGGGTTCGTTCACAAAATCATTACTTTAATTCTCTCTTCTCTTGAACAAGAAAAGAAATTTTTACCTTTAGACCGAATCTCCAAAATACTACCAAAGAACTGCCGCCATTATTTTATCGTCACAAAAACGATTGGATTTCACCTGTATGCTTATTATTTCAAGTTAAAAGAAAAGCTAAAACCGATTTCAATAAAATTTGAAAATTGAAACCCGCTCAAAAGAAAAAAACGCTGATCTAGTTAATTGATTTCATTCAAGCTTGGTATTCTAAAGTTACTTTTAAGTAGACTGACTACAGTATTTATTCTCTAACTAGGGTAATTTTGGGAGTTTGTTCAGAATAGAAAGTAAGGCCTCCAACAATAAATTACTTTAATAGAAAAGAATTGAAAAAAGTAATAATTTCTTTATCTTAAACTCGATACGAGACTAGGATGGTCTCCACATGCTATACTGAAATTAGAGCAGGCCTACCAATCTCTCAGACAACTCTATACACGAAGAACATCTCTGAAATCTCATGTCTCTAGACATCTGTGTACATCTAAGCTCACACTCTTTCTGACTAACCACTAACGCATACAACGTACACATGAATACTGATAAGTCTGTAAGGATAGAACTAATTCACTGGGAGCTAAAACTATCAATAATAAAAGACTTTAAAGGACCGAACAACTCACATATTTCTAGAGAACTAACTACTTTAGAGGCTGGACAACAGCATCGACTCGAAGAGAGAACAGTCCGACACCTCTTAAACCCAAACTAACCCACAAGAACTAGTAATGTTACTGCGGCAGTTAAAAGAGATCTTTTATTGAGTTCCTTCAGAACATTTATTGCCTGCACCATTACATTGTTACTATTTATAGAAGTCGATTATTTCAAGGATCCGCGTACATTGTAACTTAATTAAGCAACATTAATTGAGTTAATTGGGACGAGAGGGATGGTGCTTGAGTTGTTGACTGCTGCGGTGTTGTTGACTCTGTTGATTATAAAGTACACTCTAACTGATAATTGTGTTATTTTATTGGAACATTGTGTACGTATTAGTGCCGCAGATCTACAGATATTTGTACATTATCTCGAATGTTATGGCTACGTGATGAATTATTATCTAACAAATTCCTTCTTCCCCCTATACACACATTATTCTCTGAAAGTTAAGGATAGATCCTGGAGGACCCTGATCCCTCCTAGTTAGTTGGTAAACTGGATGGTAAGTACAGAGACAATTGGACGGATTAAAAGTGCAGAGTGTGTAAGTCCAACTTCTCAAACTATAATGCCAGGGTGAGTCTAATCTCCTCCTATTTAGAGATCAGCCCTCTAATTGCTTAACTGTGAACTCCGTAGTTACTTGCGAGAACTGAAAGTAATGTGTCCTGCATTATTTAAGAAGGTTTTAACCTTTATAACTTCTAAAACTTTACCAGCGTAAAATTCGTATTAAACATTAATCTTATTTTGTTTTTTAATAACAAACAAATTCAAAAATATCTAACGAGAACACTCACTCAACTTCTTGTAACTAAAATACTCAATGTCTAACTTATGTTATTCATGGTCTTCAGGGCACCACGTAGCCGAGCTATCAATAGAGCCGTGGCCCCTAATGCAAAGATGTATTGCGGTACTGAGTTCACTTCTCGGTTCTAGTATCAGCATTTTATTTAATAGTAAATATGAGTAATTTATAGTTAAGTATATTTGCTAGTCGCCTCCGTCCACGATACCCAATTTGGTAGTTGGAAGTAAAGCCTGCCTGAAAAAATAGGCGATTACTTTACTTTTATTTTGCATTTTCTTCAATGCAGAATATTAAAAAATAAAATTTGTATTAACATTATCCCATTTGTATAAATGTACATTGCACAAAAGTGAATCTAATCTAGAGAGAACCTTATTCAGGCCTACCATAAAGGGAAATTTCCTTACCATTTCTTACGATGTTGGTGGAAAGCTGCGCATATCTTATGGGCATTCCAAGCCTGATTTCTGGCACCAAAGACACATGCCTTAGATCGCGAGAGATATTTGTTTAAAATAAATAACCCCTTGGTTTTTATAGGGTTTTTTGCGAAATTCACCTCTAATGTTCCGTACTTTAAAAAACTATTATAATAATAACAATAAATACATCAAATGTCGTAACACTGTTTGTTATTCAGAATCATCAAAAGCAGTAAACTACAAAAGGGTTGAGGTAAATATAGGCCATCAATCTGGTTTCATGTTTAAAGTATCATTTGAACAAATATTTCATTATGGGAAGACTGTATGATATAATGTCAACCACATTGGTTTCATGTTGAATGTAAAGATTGGAGAGAATAAATCATGTTTCTTTGCTTAAAGAACGGTTTTCTGTTAAAAAAAAAAAATTAAAAAAAGTTTAAAATAAAAATAAAAGAGCTTTTAAGAACTTCGATAAAAAAGGAATATTCTGCGATAGGCACAGTAAAAAAGTATCTCTCTCTAGGATTAGATTTCTTAATCAAGTCATCATGAAATTTGGATAAGCGGATGCTCGAAATCATAGAACAGGAAATTAGAGTATAATGCCGTTTTTTCGACCAACTCTTCCAGAAAATGGCGAGAAATATCAAGCACATATTTCACTTTAAATACATTCTTAAGTTTATTTCAAGTTCTAATTTGTTTTCAATGGTTCTTTAAATATAATTATAGTAATACATTATAACTAATAGATTCATGGAGTAGTAATATTACAACATGCCACTCGTTATATTTACTTCTTAAGATTTCATCCAATATTCCAATACATACTAATACTTCGCATTTTAGAATTTTAGAGTCCCACCAGACAAATATCAAGTGAAATGAATTCACAATTCTTAAGATTGAGAACCGCTGCTCTACTCTATGGTAAATTACAAAATTTAAGGTCCATTTTAATGATAATTCAGCATTATTTTAAAACAATTTAATGAGCTGATAGATTGTTATAGTATTTATCATTTAGGGAAGGGTTTGTATCTTAGTTGAGCTGGAGATAAGATAAGGATGAAGGGTGAAGTTAGATGAGTTATGCAAGACACCACTGGAGACAGTTCCTATGACGGCGATGATCAGCAGACTTGTGCAGAAGGGCGTCGCTAATGGATTTGTTATCAGTGTGTACCCACGGTGCATTGATGCCTACTTAATGGCTCCCAGTTTGAGTTTCTACTCACCAAACTTCTCCATTCAACTTCTCAATCTAAATGTTGCTCGTCACACATGTCCTGTATGGTTTGCGCAAGTGTGCGTGGGTGTGAGCCTCCAGGATAAGTGAATTATTCACTTTAAAGCCTTATCGCTAGCCGTTTTTATTGCTTTAACCGAATGCACGTCTCCAACCATCTCATTTAATTTATGTATATTCACAAAAGGAGATTTTAATCAAATAATAGAATATATATATTTTTTTAAATCAGGCGCCATCCTCTTTTTTTCAAGCTAAATACTGCAACCTTTACTTTAGTAAGATCCTGACAGAGTTAGCAGGCCAAGCTTCTCTCAAAACAACATCTACGATTAAAGTTATAAACTTGACAATTACACCTAAATATTGTATAGTACTTGTAAACAAAAAAGAGAAAATTACAGTCTCCCGTTTTATTTTTTATTTTTTTTTTATCACATTTAGACATGAAACGTTTCGGAACACACTGGAACCATCTTCGATCTAAAATTATTTATATAATTATATAAAATTTTGAAACAATAATTCATTATATTCAGGCCTATTTTCAGGCGGGGATTAACGTCCAACTACCAATTAGGTGTCGTGGACGGAGGCGACTAGCAAAAGTACATTACCGTAAATTTCTTTTATTAACCATTAAATAAAATCCAAGGCCTAAAGACCGGGAATCGAACCCAGTACCACAATACATATTAGCTTTGCAGGTCTCCAATAATTCATTATATATACATATCAATATTTTAAGTAATCCAAAATTTAAACAAACCAAACTGTTTTGTATTAAACGAGGTTTCTTAAAAAACAACGACCATAAAAGTCTTTTTTGAAGTTTCTTTTTTCATAATTTTTTCTGGTATTATTTAGTTATGGATTTTTTTGTTTAAGGATACGTTTTGACAGTTTTGTAAAGCTGCCACGGATCCTCTTTTCAGTATTTTATTCTTAAATACACAATGCTCGTAACAGAAACTAAAAGGGCAATAATTATTGAAGCTATTAATGCGTCACAGGTGCCTGTTTATCATAATTCAATGAGGAATGTTTCGGATTTTCAATCACCATCATGGAGAGCAGTGAACGCAAAGAACTTGCAACTATGGCTAACTGTAAGGACAAGAAAATGTCTCTCACTTCATGCTGAAGTTCTAGCAGATTTCTGGTTTCTCTTTTAATTGATGCTAGCGTTGAAAAATAGTCTATTTTAATGGAACTGGGCGAATGAGCCCGTTGGTGCTGAAGAACTGTAGAATCATTCCATGGAATCCAGGTTAATCTTGTGGCATCCAAGATTTTCAGCCTCGTCCTGCTTTATCATGTATAAATGCTTCTAAGATCTTAACAGCAGTGAACATTTCCAAGATGAATGAAATTAGAAACCGATTGTCAACGACAAAATGAGTCTCTATCCAAAGATGGCATTAATAATATATAAATGAATAAAGAATAAGATTCTCTAAAACTGGAACCACTCTAATTGCATTAATATATGTCGGCGCTATTAACCAAATAAGCAACTTTGAAAAATACATTCAATAAGGCACACTGAGCGTCAGTAAATCTTATTGCCGATATATTGGGGAGCTGTGAAAACAACAGCCTAACTGTGCGATGGTCAGGGGACACTACTTCATTCGAAGGAGCCAAATAAAACTGGTTGCTCACAAAATATTGCTCATAAAACAAAAAGTTGCACACCAAGTCCCGGTTCCACTCTATTAGAAAGTTCTTCTCGAAGCGAGCTGTTGCCTTAACAACCCCTCATTCGCTCACCTCACATGAAGAGAGAGAGGTAATATTGTTTCTCTTCTCTTCTTTATGAGCTGCTAAAATGATTTGTTTTGATGCAAGCAGTTACTTATAACTATGTTGTAAACACTTAGTGATTATTGTTTCTGTTCTAACTTTTTTTTTAAAATGGCGCTTATTGTTAACAATGTCACATAAACTCAAAGCTCTAATGTTGTAAGTTGGCTTGTGCTCCTTTTTTCAAATAATGTTGTTTTAAACGGTTCAAAAGTAAAGGTGGGCGTGCTAATAAAGTAAAGTAAAGCCTATTTTTTCAAGCGAGCTTTACGTTCAGCTACCAAATTTGGTGTCATGTTCGTAGTTTACTATGTACTCATAAAAACCATTAAATAAAATCAAGGTCTAAACCGAGAATCCAAACAGTAACGCAATAGCCTTGCGGACCTCGACTCTAACCACTTCGTTATCGTGGTGCAAATTCAAACATACTCCGTAATTTGTTAACGGACTGGTAAGAATAACTAATCATCTCTCACGTTGAAAAAATAATTTAGATGGAAGCAATAAAGTTTAGAAATCAACTTTTGATCTATTTTTGTTTCAACTTAAAGGCAAGTTTCCCAGATATAAAGAATTCCATCTTTACTACACAATGTCCTAAAACATTTAGTTAAACGAACATCAATGATGAATTCTCTGATTCCAGGGCTATGATTAATAATTTTGGAATGGATAATTTAGTATTGGAAACAAAATGTGTCAACAACTATCGCAGTTTCCTTGATCAGACCAACTTTTGTCTATCTGTGAAGAGAAATTATTGAAATCGTGTTTTTTCTAATGAAAAGGCAAAATGGTTTGTAAAGTCACTTTTTTTTGGGTCACCTGATGATGACCGGTTGTTATATTCAATTCGAAGCAATCATTACAATCTGCTGTTAGTTTGTATATGAGTTCTATAGTCAGCTTAACTTATAGCACGTAAAATCGCTCATTTCCTTTTCGGTTTAGATAAAATTTGGGGATCCGGAATAAGCCAAACTAGTATTTGCCTCCGAAACCTGGACAATAACGAAAGCTGATGAACAACGCCTTTTAATATTCGAAAGGTAAATACTGTGTAAGATCTTCGGCCCAATACGTGAGAACACAGATATAGTTTGTCTTAGAACAAACAGAGAGCTGTATGCTCTAATAAAAGAGCCGAATATTATAGCGTTAATTAAGCTAATCAGGCTTAGATGGGCTGGAGATGTCGCAAGAATGGCCCACGAAGAGATCCCGTACAAGCTTCTATAGAAAGTCCCTGACCGCAAAAGGAGAGTTGGGAGACCAATGCAGAATGCCAGGCATTATTGCGAACTAGGAACATGATGGCGGCTGCAAGAGAGAGAGGGACAACTGACGGAGTAAAATCCAGGAGGCCAGGACCCAACTAACTGGGTTGTAGTGCCATTGAAAGGAAAGGAAAGGAATAAGCCAAAATTGTCCAACTGGAAGAAACAATTGAGTGAACACATTTCGATTTTGAAATTTTTCCTAAAACAAAGCTACGATTTTTTTTGTTAAAGGTTTTAAATGATATCGAAACAAATGTTTCGCTATTGACATACTATAGTCCGATTCAGAAATCAAACCTTTGGTCTAAATGCGTAATCTATTTGGAAACATTATACACTACGTATACTATACATATATTGGACAGTAGGTGGATCCTCTAATGTCTGATAAAATACTGACAAAATTAGCGCACCACTCAGTTTTTGTTTAGTTAAAATTAAATAAATTATTTTCCGCTTTTGTTTTGGACGTACATCACTTGTCTAAAGCGATTTAGGGAGACAAGAGGTCGTTCAAGAAGAGATGTACAGCAGAGAGAGAGACGATAGGTACATCCGTCACCTGGCTTGGCGAAACAGGAGTATAACGGGAAATGAGATAAAAAGTCTCATAAGACAAGTCCGAAATGTTTCCATCTCCAGCAGGACTGTTAGAAGAAGACTTAATGAAAGTAACCTTAGAGCCCGACATCCTGCTCGTGGTCCTCTCCTTACCACAGCTCACAAAATCACCAGGCTTCAGTTTGCACGTGAACATGTGAATTGTACTTAAGACAACTGGAAGAGAGTTCGCATCACAGATGAGGTAAGAGTAGGCCTAAATTCTTCTGATGGCCATAGTTACAAATGGCTTATTTTTTCAGGCAACAATATTTTGAAAGTCCAAAATTTGCACAAATTGGAAATAATAAAAAAAATAAGGGTGGTGCGTTAATTTTGTTCATCAGGGTATATTACCCGTTAGTAAAAGGATGTGTTTGATATTAATTAAAAACTGATTTTCGCCTATTAACCTGTGTTAATCAAAAGTGAAGTTATTTCATTATGACCTGCTAAAATGATTTGTTTTGAAACACATAGTTACTAGTAAGTAGTTTGTAAATACGTAACAACTATGGTTTCTAAGCCCAATCTTCTTACAATGGCAGTTATTATTGAAAAAGGTGGCAACTTAAACTCTTCTTCCAAAATTTATTCATAAATTTATCACACGCTCCAAGCAGCAAAATCCCAGCATATGCATATAGCATTAATTACTGTTTCCAAAACTTTTGAATTAATTCCACTTTCAGTCTTGCGAGAAGGCAAGTTTTAAATACCGAATTTGACTTGCAAAATTTCCGTAGAAAGCGCCAGCCGAGAAGACAACAAGCACAATAATCCCCATACCATCAGCTACAGTGAAGTCCCGAGAGAGCCGACGGAAGTGGTGTGAGGCAGATGGAACAAAGTGGCTGTGTGTGTGTGTGTGTGAACAAATCGCGGGGGTAAGACTGCAACTTCACAGCACAATTGTGACAGTCCTTGAGTTTATAAATCCGCTCAACGCTTTCCTCAGTCATTCCTTCTCTCTTACTCACGCAACCCCACCCATACCGTCTCTCTTTTTAGAAGACGAGGCCTTCGCCCGAGTTATTTCACCCGGTTTTCCAGTAAATTATTCAGTTAGGAAAAGCGAGGGCGCTCTTAACCATCTGTTAAGACACAACACTACCCTCACTGCGTGCATTACTATCTATCTATCTCTTTGCTCATCATAAGGAGACTAAAACTTTATAGGAGAGTGTGTTTCATTTCTCACCAAAATAATACACAGTTCGTTAGGGAATGATATTCAGGGAAAGAGTATAAAAGGAACGCATTAAACGACTAAATTAAGAAGGGAACAGACTGTTCAGAACTTGACACCTGCTAATTATTTAGCACACTGCCTCCAAGTTAGCAGATTCCCCTTTTTATTACTGTAGCGATCAGGATTAACAATTTAAATTTGTATTTTCATCTGTAAATTATCTTAATGGCTATAACTAGCCACAAGTACGTAAATTAAAGGTTTATTATTTTTTTTATAACAACCTCTTAACTGTCAGCTGATTGGTTTGAAATATTTTGCCACATTCACAGCGATGAGAAAACCACTTCTCAGCCAATTTTGTCATTGCATTTCGTCACTGAATATTTGATATTTGATTGGATATTCGGACAATATTCAAATTTAATCAGCTAGAACATGCCTTCTGACTAGCTTCATAGTTTCATCGATCTTCACAGATAATGTATCAAAATGTAGCACAGGATTTTGAGTTATAAAAGCTAAATTTTTGAAGGCTGTATAGAATAAAGATCAGTAGTACAAAAGATATAAAAGCTGTGATTTCAGGCAGTACTACTGCTAACAGCAGTACTAACAAAACTTTAAAATAAAAACGACAATTTTTTTTTTTTTTGTAAGAGCTGTAAGAGATATAAGAGATGTAAGAGATATTTCATTTTTGTGCACTTTAAAAATTTGCTTTGTATTTTTTTTCAAAATTTTTGGATACTGACAAACTAATGCGGCCAATCAGAGCAAAATAATACCCACACCTACAACAATAACATATTGGAGGAACTACCCAGTAATGGCAATCACTGTCACTTGTTGAAAGACCACAAAACCAGTGACGCTTATGTTGACGGGCGTGATTATCTGGGTGGGTTCAGGAAAAAGGGGTTTCTGGCTAAGGTGGTGAGGGTTTTATGGAGTTCTTTTCTACATAAATGAAGAGGAAATGACGGTGTTAATAAATGGGATTTCAATGTCGCTTTGGATAGTCAGGTTGGTGGAAAGCGCGGACAATTATAAGGTGAATTTCGTACCAAAGGGATTGTGTTCGCTGGAGTTTGGAATGTTTGGCTGTACCCCAAAGCTCAACCGATTTACAAACTAATCGTTTTTTAAGTATTGTTTGTTTGAATTTGTTGTGTCATTGAGCGGCTAAAAGGTCATTTAATTTTTAATTTTAGACTGGTGTTAGCATTCCATATCGGGTCTTTGCCCAAGCATTGGGAGGGGAAGAGAAATTCTATCATAGTATGACGGAGCGAAGGCTATTTGCCGTGTTGTTTTCACGGTCTTTAACTCTTAAACCATGTCTGCAAAGATGAGAGAAGGGATTGAAGGGTTTTTTGTGGCCATTGCAGAGTGTTTGTGAGGAGACAAGACTGCAGTGTTATCTTCATAGGTGATCAGGATAGTATATGAGAAGGGTAGGAATTTCTGCAGTGTATACTGTGTAGAGAATGGACCCAGGATAGCCTCTAAGGCACTCCTGCTGTATTGAATAGAATGAGGAAGTGGTAGAACCTTCTGTTACTTGATTATACCAACTGGAGTGGTAGGATATTATCAGATAGCACATGAATGGGATAATTCTCTTAAGTTTCTGGAGAAGCCCTAATGCCAAACTCCTTCCGCTCTGACAAAGTTACCCAACACAGGTGATCATCGGGAAAAGGTCACTAGATAAGATAGTACCACCATTACGCCAGTGCTAGAGTTAACAATTCGGAAACGGTAAACCCTGCAAAATCTCAGGAAACCAGCAACCTCTGATTGCGAAGGCTTTCCAGGGGTCTTATAGAAAGCTGCGTAATAATGTGATGCCCCATAGTAATAAGCTATGTTCGATTTATATTTGTAGCCGACAGAACCGAACTTTGATTAATCTGTTAAAGCTGGGAAGCCAGTAATTATTTAAAAAGAGAGAAACCTACTGAGTTAAACGCACGTCTCTCACTACGTAATTATATTAATTAAATTAACTACAAAGTAGTGTAGAAATTATAGGTGAATACAACAAAGCTTTCTATTGGGGGCCGGCAGTGTTGTAATGAACAAAGGCAGAAATCACAAAGGCGACATAGCAGGAGATGTATTCAATTCTATTTAACCTTCGGGCGGCCTTTATCTATTAAATGATGATTTAGTGTGTCTGACATTATTGCAACAATATTACTGCTAATATTCTTAATGTCAACAAGCTAGAAAATTAAGGGATCTCAACGACTAAGCAGACATTAATACCCACACGAGCAAATTCACGTAGACACATTGTGACCGATACGAAGGTACGATACGGCGAGTGAATAATATTTTTATTTGAAATCGAAAAATGACAAATATATACGCTGAACACAATAAGAAAATTTGTATAAATTATAAACTATTGAATACGTTTCCGCCTGCCAGTTGCATCTGCACCTGTTGAAAGTATGTAATGAACAACACGGTATCTGATTGGTTGATTACAAAAAAAATAAAATCAAAATTTTATGTTCCTGAGAATAATTATTCAATTTTCATTGGCTGTTTGTTAAGTTTGGAATTAGGCCCTGCGTTATTTTGAAGGTTCTTTAGAAATATGTGTAACATCCATAAAGTCTTTTACTGTCGGGACTCCCAGCTCCCTATAGGTTTGTTAATGTCGGATGTACTAGGATGCTCCCAACACGATACGCAATAACTTGTTTCGGAATCCTTGCAGCTCATTAAGAGAGATTTCATTTTAGAACCATCCATTTTCAGTTCCTCTAAGTACAAAAAATTGGGTTTTACAATTTATCTGAGTGTGGATATCATCTATACGCATAACTTTTCTCTTTTTTTTAATTATTAAGTTATTTACAATCTGTATAAATATATGCATATAAACGATAAGCAAAAAGGAATATATACGATATAAATGGATGCTTGAAAGGCAGGAGGAGAGAGACTACCCAGCGGTAGCACTCTCTACAGGATATGATACGATTATGATCTTCAGACTGCTAGGAAGTCGCGGGGCCTTCGGCGAGGAGAGAAGGCGAGAGACAGTACAAGAGGATTAGAGCAAATAGAGAGAACAGTATGGAACTTTGGGTACTTCGGCTTGGCGTTTTGGTGTACGAATGGGATGTTGAGGTCGTTGTGAAGAGTGAAGGTTACTCAACGTAGAGAGGGGGCGTCAGCTATCTTTTGGAGGAGTTTTGACTGAAATGTTTGTATAGTCCGTATGTTTGTAGGTTTGGCTGAACTCCACAGCCCTAGTCCGTAAATCCACATAGGTTTGTGTGTAGTATTATAAATCAATCGTTAAAAGTTCTATCGGCAATTCGGAGCGTCGTCCACGTAGTCTGTAAAGAAGTTTTGCATAACTCAAAAAAAATAAAATAAACTTAGAAACATAAAATAGATTCTTTTGTTTTGTCATAAAATAGATGACAGTAAGTCGGTCAACTGAAAGTACCATATTGAAAGAATTTCCCCAAAAATGGCTGCTTTACCAACTCAAAGAACTCAAAACCGATATTTCCGGTAGAAAATAAAAATCGAAAATCTGCAAAATATCGATTACATTACAAGAAGAGATTGGTGAAGTCGTAACGAATGTGGTTTTGTAACTTGGAGATCCCCGTGTGTAGCTACATTTTATTTGTTAAAAAATAATAATGTTCGCTTCAATATATTCACGTAGACACATTGTGACCGATACGAAGGTACGATACGGCGAGTGAATAATATTTTTATTTGAAATCGAAAAATGACAAATATATACGCTGAACACAATAAGAAAATTTGTATAAATTATAAACTGAGAAACAGTTGGATCATCTCTACTACTACGTTACTGGCGCTCTAAAACTTGGAGCATTTGTGATAAATGAGTGAAACATGATGGGTTTGATGGGTAGTTGTAGATGCCAAGGATAACATTAAATATTATATAATAAAAATAAATTTAAGATAATCATTATATATACATATACGGATATTATTATATTGGCATATTAAGTATAATTTTCTTCATTTTCATTTTTAAAAGTTCATTTTAGTTTTGTTTCATAGCAGTATCAATTTTTTGTTTTTGTTTTGTATAAATATGTTCTGTTTTATTATTTCTGTTATTACAGAACCCTAATATAAACTATTGAATACGTTTCAGCCTGCCAGATACATCTGCACCTGTTGAAAGTATGTAATGAACAACACGGTATCTGATACACATATGTATAATTTCAATCATATCCTTGTTCTATGTCAGGAAGGAGGGGGGCACATGGATACATCGGATTCACTTAATAATGGTAATAAAAGTAAAGTATGTGCTTTCACTCCCGTCGGTAATTGGACCTAATCGGTAATTGGACGTTATTGCCTCGCCTAAAAAGTTAGGTGATTACTTTACTTTACAAGTAGAGTTGAAGTAAAAATCTAAGATAGAAAGAGAAAGTCGTAAGTTAAATGCATGCACTGAACAACTCCATATGTAAGTTATATGAGCAAGGCAGTATGGATAAATCTAAGATAATGAGTGCAAGCTTTTAACATCGCAGATTGACTTCTGCGATTGTAATGCACTTTCAAAAAACTAAGCAAAATTCTGATGCCCTTAAAAGGAAAACTTCAAGCCAAAATTTATGGAATCGCGGAAGTTAACCAATCAAATAAGTACATAAGAAAGTAAAAAAACATAGCATAAACATATAAATAGTAAAATAATATGCTATTATTTAAATTACCTTAGTTAAAGCAAAAAAACATCATAGAAGACTCATAAAATAATAACCAGATGATAAGAGAGGCTCTGAAAAAAGAGAGCTACTGTGGAGAATGGAAGTGAAGTGTACAAACAATCTGGAGGGCAAGATCGGCAGGTTGGCGGAGATGGAGCTAATGTACAAACTCATTTGTGGCGCAGTTCGTTGGATACAGGCGGAGTAATAAAGTGTTTGCAGAATTAACTAAATTTCCTGTTGTGGTGGTTAAGTGCCGCCTTCTTGGAGGCGGCAATCATCAACCACTCAAACAATTAATTGATTCACTTTAACCTCTGAAATTAATAAGTTTATTTAACTGAAATTATTTATTTTTTATTGTTTTATTGAACTCAAAATATACCCTGAGCGGTGAGACATTTTCAGATGATATCCGATTCTCACTCCAGTTCATTACACGGCAGGATGGTTATTTTAATAACAAATAGATCTGGGGACATGCCAAAGTACTTATAATATAATCATTTTTGAAATCATCTATAATTAAAGATTTGATTTCTGCTTTCTCTTAATAGGCCTGCCTCAGGGAGCAATAAGATCTACTCTATGGACAGGCCTAAACCTGGTATAACAATGTTAGCTACTTACTTCACAATGTCATTAAAAAAGACGTCCACACAGACATTAACAAAAATTACCGACTTACAGACAACTAATCTTAAAACAATCTACAGGGTGTATGCGGAGGAGCGGTTGAAACTTCGAGAGGTGATTCAGCAGCTCAAATGCAACAAAAAATATTCTCTTCACTTTGGCCCGATTCTCAATAGTGTCCAAGATATTTGCATTTTTAACTTTTCCGACGAAATTCGCGTTTTTCGCCATAAAAACGGCCGTAACTTTTCTATCATTTATCCTACAACAAATCTGCTTATTCCAAACGAAAGAGCATTAAATTTCCTATAAATATGCTTAATACAGAGCCTCAAAACGTTTCTTATAAAAATGAAATTTTTACTTTAATGTCTAAAAAATTCGATCTTGATAATTTTTGTTAAAATTTTCAACTGCATTTTTTTAATAATTAATGAATCAAGGAGTCACATAATTTCAGAAAAGTTGCTCATTTATTGAGCTTCAAGATCATATGGATTTTTTTGGTTTTTAATAAAACCCTATCCTGAACAGAGGGGTGTAAATGCAGAAAACTGGGATTTTGCGTAACCGACTTTTCACTACTAATTTACTCAAAAATTTTGGAGAAGGAACAAAAAGAAAAGTAACCATTTTAGTTTTTAACAATTATTATTTAATAAAACGGAAGTAAAAAATAAAGTAGCAAAAAAACGCAGTAGTTGACTAAAATTGTTTGCGCAACTTATTTGAATGACATAATGGAGGTTTTTTTTTTCATCAAAGTTAATTAATTAATAATAATTGAAAAATAAAATGGCTATTTTCTTTTTGTTCCTTCTCCAAAAATTGATTAGTTTGAATTATTATTAATTAACTTTGGTGAAAAAACCCTCCATTATGTCATTAAAATAAGTTGCAAAAACAATTGCAGTCAAGAAACTAAAAATTTGCCACAATTCTTTCCCATTTTCTTGTTAAATAGTTCGAACAATTTTTGTAGCAATTTTAGCTAGGCACCTGCCTATTGTACTTTTTTACTTCTGAGTTTTATTGCTACTTTATTTTTTACTTCCGTTTTATTAAATAATAATTGTGAAAAACTAAAATGGTTACTTTTCTATTCGTTCCTTCTCCAAAAATTGACATTTGAGTAAATTAGTAGTGAAAAGTTAAAAATGCAAATATCTTGCATCATATAAAAAAACAGACCAAACTATTGAGAACCGGGCCAAAGTGAAGAGAATAATTTTTGTTGAATTTGAGCTGCTGAATCACCTCCCGAAGTTTCGACCACTCCTCCGCATACACCCTGTATATGCAAATTGAATTTAAACCCACTAAGAAGGGTTCCCTATGAATAACCGAGAAATTTCTTAGAATCAGAAAGATCAAGAAGTGTATTATCTTGCATAACTCTGGATGTCGACACGTAAAACAAAACTGCGCCAACCATAACCCAACTGAGGCAGTTATAGCCAATTATTAACATATAAAAACATTAACAATAACGTACAAGACACAACTTAAACCTAGTCTGACATACCGCTGTCAAAGTTGGACAACAGCTAGTAAACGACAGACCAAACAACTAAAGACATTATACTATAAAAAAAAAATTGCTGAAAGTCAACTTTAAAATATCAAAGTAGATTTAATTAAATCAACACAAATCTGGTATGAACACTCGCACGACTTAAATTTTCTTTCAGCTTAAAATTTTGAAATAAAAAGACATAACCTTATACAAATTGAATAAGCTTATAGTAATGTATAACTTTACGTAATAAATTTCTGAACTTATGTTAAGCAATCTTCATTATTCTCTTTTTAATCGACTATAAGTTCAAAATTGGCATTTTTTATTGTGGTATTTAGAATTGATTTCCAAACTTTTTTGTTGTATCAAAGTCATAAGTGCAAGTCGAGAAATCTTATCAAGTGCATCATTTTAAACTTTACTAAAAGAAACAACTTGGTGTGCCAATTCCATCAAGTCAATTATTGCTGACCAAGTTACCAAATTATATCAGTTTCTTTCAAGAGTAATGGTTGTAAAAATACAAGTATATTGTTAGCAGTTATTGTTATTTTAAACATTTTTAAATGAATAGTTTAATACCTTCTAATACGTACAAAATATAATGTGGCTGAGTATTACAATATTAAGGATGTGAAACATTTGGAATAATGTTAATTGTGATTACCTTACTTAATACTCATTAACGCATTAACATGTAATTGTAATTAAAAGTAGAAACCATCCGTCTATCAAGAATAAAACTCACCTATGATTACATTGTTGGCAGGCGAAACATTCCAAATGGTAGACATTATTTCTGGCACGCATCACCATTTCAAATGCCGGTATAACTTTGGAACATGCTGCGCAGTATCCTGTATTCCCGAACAACCTACGCAAAATAATTTAGTTTTTATTCAGTAAAAAAAGGTTTGAAATAAAATATTATCTATAAAACAAAAAAATGATCGATTATTGCTAAAAGACAAATTCGCATTAAGCCAAGCATTACTCTGTTGTTAATTTAATGACTAGTGATTAAATCAAAGTCACATATATAAATGAGATCAATCAGTTGAAGTGACTCGAACCTCCACGATAAATCGTAAACATGGAAATCTACGTTTTGGGATTCATAAGAAGGAGAATAATGAACATTGTTTAAAAAGTAAACTAACGGAATAGATTTTTTCCAAGCGGGCTTTAGCTATAAAATAAACAGCATAAGAATTCAAAACAAAACTATAAAATGCCCTGCCCTACTCATTGTCGAGCCTGTCACTTGCAGGAGACAATCTTAAATAATTTATATACATGTTAATTTTCATTTTTTCACAATGTAAACTTCGCAAATACATATTCAAGAACTTTAAACTGTATTTCTGAAATTAGAAATAATTTTTTAACGTTAAGACGGTTAACTTTAAGTGGACGGAGGCGACTAGCCAACATACTTTACTACAGATTACTCATATTAAACATTAAATAAAACTTAAGGCCTACACCGGGGGAATCGAACCCACTAATCCAACAATACATCTTAGCATTGCAGGTCTCGCCTCTAACCGCTCGGCTAGCGTGGCGCCTTAACAATAATGTCCACATTTATGGGTTTAATTTCAAAAATTTGTAAATCTTAACTTTTCAACAAACTTCATACTAACCCATCTGCAGAATTACAATATGATTAACATTAAATTTACTTGTGTATATAAAATATTTATAGAAATAATTTAAACTTAAATAATATAAATAAAAAATGAATTTTCAAAATCAAAGTAAACGAGGTAAAGCAGTATTTACAACAATGATGGTAATAACATGATTGTAATAGAAGCTACTAGTTTTTTGTAATGTGATAAACTCTCCAAATAATAGCATCATTTACAAGTATTGGTAACATGCGTCCTTATACCAATTTACATTGATGGTTTCCTGCAAGGTGTAGGCAAATGGAAGGCAAAACTGAATATCCAGGCAACAACTTGGGTGCCTTCTGATCGATTAGAAAAAAAAAAAAAAAATACAATCTCCTAATATTGCCAGATTTCGAAAGGTACCTGGTACAGGACTAAAGGTGATAAGCCTAATTTTACGACTAAGTGTCGTGTGCGGATGCGATAGTCATAATTTGCTTTAATAGTCTCTGTTTAAACTGTAAATATCTAGTATTTCATGAAATTATCGAAGATAATTGAACCCATAAATTTTGAATTATCTAGAAAAACTAGTGTTAGAAGCTGCCTAAAATCTTTCTCATATTTTGTGAGAAAGAAAAAAGTCACTTTAATTTATAGAATGTTAGTTAAGTGCAGAAGAACAATGTAATTTATTTAACACAATATAATAAAGTTATAATACTGAGGTAGTAGTATAGACAAAATGGTGGCCCGCCGAACACTAGAGACTGACGATCCAGAAGAGTGGATCATCGTACTGTCACGAACAAACTCATCTCGCTCCCCTTACCTTTACTTTGGGATTAACGCCAGCTGGAATCATATTTTCCCAAGCTACGACGTATATCAAGAGAAGTAATAAGCATGAGGAGAACTCCAGACACTGCCTCTCCGCCAGACAAACTAAACTACCCCAACTCTACGCTCTTTCCCAGTTATTAGATATTGTGTTATGTTCTACTTCTCTAATTGAATTATAACTTCAAGAATACCTCTTCAATATAAATTTTTCTTCAAACAGAGTTTCCCTGTTCTTATCGACTTTGTATTTATACAACTAGTTATTTAATCGAATTGATTTTGAGATAAAATTCCATTAGTGTTGTTGACTAAAAATTCAAAACGGAAAATAAACAAGCAATTAGCACTAATTGGATTTCTGGCTTTGTTAACTGTCCATAGACGAGAATTAATGTTCCGGGGGAATTCCTTTGTTCTGGATTTCTACTTCTGCGACTTAAACACATAAAAATGGTGAGCAACAAAAGACTGAGTTCTTACTCTTTCAAATTTGGGTGTGATTTAGTTTGAATTGACCTATATGTCTTGATTAGTGGAGCTGATAATATGTGATTGGGGGTTCAAACTACCCTAATTGGCTTGGAAAAGGGCACTAGGGATAATAATCTGGAAACAGCAGAACTTACGTAAGAGTACAGCTTTTCCAAAAGGAATTATGTGGATTTATAAATCGCTCCACTTAGGATTTCATTTCAGGGAGGTCTGGGAGTGACTTACTTAAGTTTAAGATCTTTATCAACATTGTTAATGTTGTTGTGTGAGGAATGGATTCATGGTAAACAGGTCTTTTTAATGACTTGGGATCCAACCAGTGTATCAGTCACCTTGAAGGTTGATGATGAAAGGAGATACCACTTCGAATTGGAGACTATTTGGTCCAATGATAATAATCTGAAAAATATGTCTACAAATCCAATATCTAGCTAAGTAGTAACATCTAAACTTGCCGAAGAGACAAAACTGATCAACTCAGCAAAAAAATTTTTAGGTCGGCGATATAGTAATAGCGATCTACAAGTTTTTGACCTGGTTTCATTGGTCAATTTTAAGAATAATCGAGATAAAATTGAATGGAGATGGTTTTATCAGAAGGTTGTGGTGAACAACAGTGGTTTGGAGTCCAAGATTCCTTTATCCAAGTTGATCTACTTCATGGAGAATGATCTCTCATAACTAATTTTGATCTTGAAGCAACATGGGATTGTTTCATGTTAAGGGGCTAATGGTTTTGTGGTAGAATGAGTTGGTGGGAGTGTAACCTCTTTAAATGGTTGTAAAGAGTCTTTATTGTTGATTAAATTTTGCTTTACTTGAACACTGAATGAGTAAAATTTTCCTTCGTTTGTGTATAGTAATGTTTTACCTCTGTAGATTCCTAAAATAAATAAAATGTGATAGGAAAAATGTAATAAAACGTATTCTGCAAGTGTATTTGCAAATGCAGTTGCACCTACTACGATATCGCCCTTAAGAGATGTACTGTTGCACATTATTATCTTCCTGAATTCGGGTCAGAGATGTGACTTTAATGAGCAGACCTGTCAGTCTGCTATCTAAGTTGTAATTTCTGATGTCAAATACGACTTACAAATTGCAATACAGCGAATAAATTTAACGGTCATAGTCTACCAAAGAAGATTACCAAGTTTGTTAATAGATGGCAGAGGATGGCAAGGGGTTTTTGATGTTGATCTTGATGTAAACTTCTATCTGGATAGACGTATTCTACGTCTTTAAACACTTAAGGCTGTGTACCCTGTTGCCAGCATCTTCTTGTTTAAATTAAAGCAAGAAACAAAAAACCATCATGCACATGCAATTCATGTTAGTAAGCACCTTAAATAATCCCTTTTGCACAATATTAGATTAGCTTTAGTATAGAGAGTAGAACCAACTTCTCCCAGTCTGCAGTCACAACAGCCACATTTCAAGCAGTCTTCATGCCAGAATAAGTCCAACGCTTTCAGCAGGTACCTGTCACCAAAAGACCATTATAGTTAAACAATTCCACTACTTGTTTAAAAAAACAAATTTATAAATTGACTAGTTATAAAATATGGTATTAATCTTCCGGAAATATTTCCTGGTAAACGTCTTGTTTAGTGTTTTTTTTGGAACATGGAGCCCAATAGGAAATCAAAACAAAAGCAACAAGTAAAAAAAGTCAGTCGCAGCAAAAGAGTCACGCAAATAGTAATAGAATAATAATTATTTATTTAACAAGTGTGGAATGTAGTACTTTTCCTCACACGAGGCAGAGTTTGCACGCACGAGCGAGCGAAGTGAGGCGAGTGCAAATTGCTGAGTGTGAAGAAAATACTTTACACTCGAGTTAAATATTATATTTTTCTGCAACCATTAGGGTTATTAACTAAAAAAAAAACTAAACAGGAATCACTAGAATCCATTTTAAATTTCTATAAGGTAACACTATAACCTTTTTAACTGTTATAATTAAAAATATCTAATTATTTATTAAAATATTATTTTTATTTCTATATTCCTTTCAATTTTTATTTTATTTTTTTAATATTCATTTTTTAATTATTTAGATAAAATAAATTTAAATAAGCTTATTAGAGTTTTACAGAAAATATTTAATAACAAAACTTCCTTTATCAAGGAAGCACAATAAAGTTTTTTCACTCACTAGTGAGGAAAGTGACACTAATGGGAATTTTTCCCCACTAGTGAGGTAAAGTTGGGCATTACACAGCTGATTTTAATTGAGTAATGAGAACATTCCTACATGGTTGCAGAAAAAAGTACTTTTCTCTCAATTCTCTGCATCTTAATTTCAAAAAAACTAAGTAAAAAATAGCAATACACATCAAGTGGTTAGCTCCATTTAAATGTTTCTTAAGAATTTTATCTTATTGCTTCTATAACATCAAATATAATATCATTAATACTAATTGGAATTAAACATTTGAATTTCAAATATTAGTGAAATCAGTTGAGCAAAATTGATACTTTATTATATAAGTTTTGTGGTTTCTGGCGATTTTCTGAGCAAATTCTAAGAATCAAGTAGTTCTATTTAGTAAATTGGGGCTACAGAAAATGTGTGAGTCTTCGCACTAGAATTTTTCAAGTACGTTATTGTCATCATATTTATACAACCAAAAGATTGATTTTTTGGCGACTTTTTTACCGGCTAATACAATAGAATTTTATCGTACATGTTACTTTTTAGCCGTTCGCCTCAATAACAACCCTCGTCTTCAAACTGAATGTAGTCATTTCTCTCAATGTTAATATCGGGTGGTTTTTGTGGGTAGCAGCACTTTGTACCTATTCGACTCACCGCACATTTGCAAGGTAAGTGTATTACGCTTTACGTATTTTTTTCATTAAATGTAATCTTGATTTAATTTCGTGCAGTTTTTGACGATCGACCCTTTTACTACCGGACAGTTTTAATGATTTGTGCCTAAATAAAGATTTCACTACATGAAAGCGAAGAATTATCGTACAATTTCTTTGCAACATTGTGAAGAAAAATATCACAAGTTCTGCTGAAATGACAATTTTGTTATTTCCTATAGTCACTTACTATTAAAATATTTTTAAAAAAATATTAATATTCAAATAAGTATTAGTTTAGGAAAGATAAATAATAAAGATCTTGAAGAAATGATTGACAGCAAAAATTTAAAAAATGGGAGGGGTAGAAACAAGTGACGAAAGGGGAAAGCCTAGTGGCGGCCGTAAATACCGCAAGAATGCGTTGGATGCACACCGACATTGGATGGAGAAGAATCAAATTAATTACATAATAGGCCCGACGAAGGAAGACTGAGGATGAGAAGGCTGCAGAGGGGGATCTGCAGCAGCTACAGGACCTGCGATATTGGAGCCTCGAAGGAAATCACAATACATTCAGAGGCCTAAGAAAAGTATGATGGTTCGAAGAAGAGAACGATTATTCTGCTAATGTGTTAATGTTGAGGAGAATTTTGGACGCTCAGAGTTCGGATGCGGAAATGTAAAATCAATATCAAAATGATTTAAGAAATAAGCGCAACCCAATCAAATACTTAAGCGAAATTGATCACAACAAGAACCTGAAAATTATCGATTACTCGATGCTGCAAAATGTTAATTCAGCAAATGCCTAATATTATATTTTTATTAACAGTAGGATATAAATATCGATGCTAATATACATATCCTAATCTATTACAGGCACTCTTGGTTGTACTTATTTTGACATTATTCTTCTCGATCTAAGAAATAAGAGCTCACCCGATGCTGGTCAACAAACAAAACATGAAGCACGAAAAGATGTGTTTTCCTGCGCTTTAAACCAAACTAAGATAAAATCTACTTTTATTGGACTATTTATTATTTTTAATTAATTATTTCTGTTTAACAACACAGATTACTTAGAAAGGGGCAATATGTAAACGTCGTTTGGTGGGGCTTTTCAATACAGGTCTTGTTTCCTTTTCGAACCATCCCCTGCTTTCAAGACACTTTCATGAAACGTGTGACTTTACAGACCTTAAGATGCTCGAAAGCTCGAAACCAGGATAGTAAAACAATCTATCGCAGAAAAGATGCTGATGTTTCAATGCCAGCTAAACCTATAAAATTTTATGATTTAAGGCGCGCCAACATCTGAGGTTAATGGCGCCCGGAGCTCCATAAATAATTCTACCAGATGTCGCAAATTAAGCAAGCACGCTCATTTTTTCGGCCTCCATAAAAAAAAAAGAAAAAAGTTGAAACCACATACCTACCTCTCAGTAATGTGTTTTCCACAACCTGCGCACTCCTGGCTTCCTGTGTTGGGCGTGCCAGCGGCACTTGCTGCCTTGCCGCCTCCAGATTTGACATCCATCGTCATCCTCCCAGGATCTGTAACATACAAACAGCTGTACGTAACTGACTTAAACAAATTTGCTAATTAATATGTACAAGGCACAGACTAATTGAAGAACATCCCGACTAATAATACTAATTTCTTTATTTCGGCCGTACACTTGCAGTCAACCTATTTTATAATATGTGCTGACATGTTGCTCCGGCTTTCGTTTTATATTTTTAAAAACTTCCTCATCTTTACTATTTCTTCCAGTCTGAAATACCTCCCAACTGTCCCATACTTAAGATTTTGGTGAAGAACTTCGTGATGTGTCCCATGATTCGGTTCAGCAAGCTAAATCCCTCCAAAATATTGTTTCTGTGATCACCCAGATTTTGACGTCTCTTTAACTTAATCATATCAAAGCTAGGGGGTAAAAATGTATATACATCTATCTCAAGTGCAATATTGAAATGAATTATTGCAATATTAGATCCTACTACTCGCCTCTTCTCAGAGAAACTGTTAATGAATGTTTCTTCGCTATGAGATCACATCCTCAGCTGTGATTCCCAGCTTACTTATTGCAAAAAATATAGTAACAGCAATTCTTTTATATTTGGATATATTAACGTCAGTAGGTGATAGATAGTACTCCTGTTTTATAAAGAATGGTTTATTGGTACATCCGTTTGAGAATCATGATCAGTAAACAGTCAGGCTGCGGAATATCAGTATATCCGCAAAGGTAGAAGCTGTTACCAGGAAATAGAATTTAATTTAAATAACGTAGACTTGTGGTTATCTAATTTAAAAATTATTTAATTACTATTTCCAATTATTTAATTACTAAGTTCTTCATCTGGTAGAATTTACAAAGAATTGAATTTAGATGTTCAATATATGAGCGATCAGCTGTCAATAAATCAAATCAGTTTGATAATTAAGTTCAGGGTAGAGTTGTTGTATCTGAATTGCAGTGCACTTAGAGTGCCGTCAAGGTATTTCTGTTCCCTTTGTAATATGTCTCAGGCAGAGAATGTACATCACTTTATCGCTGAATGTCCTTGTCTCTAGGAATTCAGACTGTTGTATTTTAATAAGAGCACTCTCGCCTTGAAGGAGTTGGTACAATATTTAAACCGGTACAGGGGATGGTCACCTCTCATTAGATACTGCAGGGATACGTGGAAATATAGGTATTGCCTCGTTTCGGAGTTGATTCGTAAAGAATTTTTATTCATCAAAGTCATGAAAGGCCATTTCAAACTATGCTAAAATAATTTCATCCTCAGAGGGAGGAAACACATTCTTCAAGAACTATATAAAAACTTTTGATTAGTTAATGACAGTTATTTTATAAGTCGTTCATCCTCTAAAGAATGGAATTTTAATTACAATAAACACCGCAGATTTCTCTCTTTGTGACTAACTAAACTGGGAATGCGCGCATATCGCAGTCAGACAGAGTAAACTTGAGGGTGATACATTTAATTAGCCCACATTGCAGAGAGCAATGCGGGGGTGGAGTTATGGAGGGAAGAGGCTGAAGAGCAGCTGCCATGGACAAGGATGTTGAGAATACCTGGACTGACGAAGCCAAGCCAAGAACTGTCAAATAAGTTAAGCCAGTTATGGCGGAGGGTGAGTAGTGCAAGCAGCATATTTGTGTGGTTACGGCGGACTTTGTTGTTCGCCAGGGCGGAGGCGGATAGTAAAGTACAAAGCTGGAATTTGCTGCCAACGAGGGTGGGACTCAGTTAACATGCACACGCGCGCGTACACCCAGTATGACTCAGCAAACAACAAGGATTCTCTGAAAACTTGGTCTCGCTCTTCCGCGCGCATCAAACTTCTGCTCTCCATTGGTCAATTCGTCTTTATATTCAACTACATTATATTAGTTTAACCACAATATCCTCTCTGTCCAGCTTTGTCCCTTTCCGCGTTTTATACAACTTTATTTTACAAAATAATCCAGTCCATGTTTCGTTTTATTCTATTTTAAAGTGATCATAACCAACAACTATGCCTCTTTTTCTTCTTCAAATTGCCTAACATTGGCTGCTCATGTATCTGGTCACTGCTTGATTTTACAATCATCTCTTTAATGAATTCAGTGAATCATTAATAACTAAGAAACAGACGAAATATATTTGAAAGAACGCATTCGTTTTAATTTAAAGAGCGAATTAAAACTGTCCGGTAGGACAGTTGAATAAGGGTTGATCGTCAAAAAATGCACGAAAAAGCTTTACATTGAAAAACACCCAACTTTGACAATTTTTTTTTCTTTTTCTGTAAAAGATAAAATTCCCGAATTTTCTTTAAAACATAGGGCAAACCCTCCTTTATAACTGTAATTTTTTTTGCAACAACATAAATTAAATAGAATATGTTTAACTACGAAAAGAGAACCTGCAGAATATTATGTTTAGAGATTCTAAGCTAAATCAAAACTGCAAAACATTCTGCTAGAATTGTTATTACCATTAATTACTAAAAAAAATAGCACATAAATTTTTTAAGATAGCTCTTCAAAAAAAAATGCTTTTGGATACAGAAGAATTCGTTGCAACAAAGTAAGGCGAAAGGAACGAATAGAATGGTCCCTGAAACATTGGGAGTAAACGAGGAGCCAATCGACTCCACGCTCCTTGAGGATTGGTTCTTAAGAAACTTAACTCAACTAGGAAAATAGTTTTTATAAATTGTATTTAATGGCCATTATCTTATTATATTAAGTATTAATAAGGATTAAATATGTTTCCAAAATTCCAAATTTGAAAAAAATTGGCTTACCAGATAAACCATTTCACTTAATAGATTTTTGTAATTTATAGTGATTTTTCCCAGTAAAGTGCATCATGGCCTGCGTAAGCTTAATAATGAAAATCGGATGAAGTACAAAGTCGATATCTAGTCGATGGGCTGCCAAAGGACTTCACTCTAAACTTTTCACCCAAATCAGTCAATTTAAATCAATTTTTCTCCTCCAGATTTTTATCGAAAATAGTTCCTAAGATTTTCTTTAGGATTGGTGGAAATTGCCCATAAGTGGTCCTACAACTTTTATTTCTAACAAAGGACATTTCTGATGAGAGCTTAGTTGGAATTTCTTTTAAATCTCATTTTTGTGCAACTTATTATCTATTAGATTTTAATAAAGATTATATACATATAAGACAAATTTTAAGATCATTGTGAAGGGAAGTGCCTTTCATTGAATAGAATTTAGAAGTTTATAACTACTTTTTCGAAAATGGCACTTCTAAAAAGTGACCATACTTTATTAATGTCAAATGTTAAATGTCAAAAATATTTATTTATGTAAAGTAAGGTAGGAGGTAGTCGTGAGTGACCATAACAGATGTTTTTCCATTTCTTAGGAGACCTAGAAGCGCGCGCCTTCCATGAAACATTTAAATTGTTGGATTTTCCCCTCAGGTTAGCCACTATTAGAAATAATAACTTCATTTTAGGTAGATATAAAAGATATACGCGAGGCCAAACGCTTTAGAAGGTATCTATGAAATTGGACTAAGAATTAGTTTAGGAAGATCACTGGGCTAATAAAAGAAATCCCACAATGGAAACCAATAACTTGTAATTCTTTAAGTGACAATAAGAAAGGGTCTAGGGTTTTTAAACTGAATGAGGCTGAATTGGATTGTGTGGTCAAAAGTCTTCAATTCTTATCATGTGTTTCCAGATTATTTGAACGTAACTTGCAAGGATTTCATAATCTGCTCTAAATAGCTAGAGTATGTTTGTGTATGCAGATGATGAACGTAGATTAGGTAGATTATTTCTAGGAAATTATGTTATTTTAAAAAATAACGTTACAATAAAGCTAAAGGTAATTCATTCAAGGCACTAGAAGATATATTATGAATGTTGTTATATAAATAAAATTTCAATAAATAGTTGGAAAAATGAATTACTTAAGATATTGAGGAGAGGCATTAATATTGAAAACTGCTTAAAAACCAATCATAAAATTTAATATTTAAAGAGAATATCGTTGTTGAAGGGAGTTCGAATGTTTGATTTTACCTAAATATATAATTAAGCCTCCTTGATCTTAAAGGGCGCTTTCATCTCATCTACAGTACACGGTCTTTTGCCAAAACTTGGAGGTGTTGACTTGGCTAAGTTAAATTCAAGTCGGAACGAAGTGTGGGTGAGCGTTGAAGGGAATGCAGCCGACCAAGTTGGGGAGTATAACTTCAGCGCAGTTTGAGAGTTGGGAATCCCCCCGTCCACCTTCTGGAGCGCCTCCAGATCATTAAATCACACCAACTAACTATCCTAACTTATTCACATATCTAACTCCAGCCCGTAACCACCATATTCAATTTCTATGAACGTCTTAATATTGTAGTTGCCCACACTGCTCTTAACTGCCACCATAAAGAAACAATTAACTGTGCAACAGAGATTCACTAGTCCACCCGCCATTTTCATAATTCAACATTTAGCCCTACTTAGAAGGGCTAGCCTTCCTTAGAACAGACTTTGAAACGCTTTAAAGTTTAATGAAGTATCCGTTAGTACTTGTATTCCAGCGCCCACTCTCGCCGCCTCCAAAACCACCCGCAGACCAGTGTTTAATTAAACTACAATCCGATGCTCACATTGAGCTAGCAACGGTTCATTAATTCTTTATTAATGGATCATATTTCTAATTAATGAACAATCAAAATGACCTTTGCATAATTAATAAGAACAATCGAGTGACCTTTGTGTATAAGCAATTCATTCAAGTAGGTCTTACGATAGTGTGACGAGTATAAATTGGAGAAGTGAAAGAAGGGCTATAAACCATCATTAAGTTCAGCCTGCTTAAGCCATGAATCTGAGACAGATATGAAGAAGAGGTTATTGTTAAGCAGAATTAGTTGCTTCTATCAACTGATAGGAAACTAATTCACAATGCACAGAAAGACAGAAGTACCGCCGCTTTTACCTCCAGCAGCAGACCAATACAGCTCCTTTCAATAATGGACCATCCACTCTACACCAAACTGCGATCTTACAGAAACCAAAACTGGACTGATCATACAGACCCGCGATGGTAAAATTTTCTGGAATCTATGTGTGATTTCACTAGATTTTTTGGTGCTGAAAATTGGAAAAACATTTAAAAAATTTCATCACGCAAGGTTTTATCACAATTTCGGATTTTTTTTTTAAACTAAAGGTGTTAGCCTATTGTAAAGGATCATTTTGTAAAACAATTATTGAAATGAATAATGATAAGTAATAATAATTGTATAAAGATGTGGCCACCAAGACAGACCTTAAACCCTGGTATGAAAGACATTGAAAAAGAATGTTTAGTGGAGCAGAGCAACGTTTGGCTTCCTCCGATGCACATTAAACTAGGGCTGATGAAACAGTTTGTGAAGGCATTAAAAAAAGATGGAGAGTACATCAAGTAACTTTGCAGCCAGTTTCCATGTTTATCTGAAGCAGAGATAAAGGAGGGTGTTTTTGTCGGACCGGATACAAGGAAGCTTACGAAAGATGAAAATTTTGAATCTAAAATGGAGGAACCGGAAAAAAAAGCATGGAAAGCCTTCAAGGAAGTAGTCACTTAAGTTTCTTGGCAACAAAAAAAGATGAAGAATATAAAAATATTGTACAAAATATGTTAGAGAAATTCAAAAATTTATGCTGTAACATGAGTTTAAAGGTGCATTTTTTACATTCGCACCTCGACTAATTTCCCTCAAATCTTGGTGCAGTAAGTGGGGTGCAGGGGGAAAGATTCTAGCAAAATATAAAAGAAGTAGAGACCAAGGAAGATGGAACGTAAGCATGATAACTGACTACTGTTGGATGTTGAAAAGAGACGACCTGCTCAAGACCACAGAAGACAAAGCACCAAAAGAAGCATGGAAATGAAAAGGAAAAAATCTAACAAGGACTTGCAAAGAAGTAAGCAATACTTTACTGAGTATTTTCATTATATTTAATTACTTTTTAAAGTAATTTTACTTTTCGTATCACTTGTAAATAAAATCAAATTTTAAATGGTTTTTTTGGCTAACTTTTTGTAAGATGCGAAGCGTTTTTGTGAAAAATTCTTATGTGATGCTGGAGCTGGAGTTCATATTTGAATTTAGCACACAAAAATACATAAAAATCAACCAAATTTTAAACAATATTTCAAAAGGCCTGTGATTAAAGGTAATGTGGTTTCATTGGTTGAACACTAAAGTGTTTATTGACGCCACAGGAATCTGGTTATTTCCGTGTGAATGTTAGAGCCTTGTCAAGCCTAGTAAAAGTTAGGACTAAACGAACTTATCCGAGGATAAACTGTTCACGGAGACCATAATCTCAATTCATTTATCGAACAACCCAATAGCAGCTGAAGAGAAAAGCCTCTAACTACAGTTACTCAATTGCCGGAAATAACAATCTTGGCATTGATAACTTCCTGAGGACTTTCACATCTAGAGAACGTCAGAGGCTGGACGCATCCTTTAGCGAAGGATCTCCAAACTCAAAGCTTCTATCCGAACGATGCGCCATTCTCTCGGAAGGCGATTCTCTTCGTTCAAAATAGATAATTGTTCCTGTTTCGACATTGTTAATTCCGTTAACTTTTGGAAGTATAAAAAAAATGGCGAAAACTTATTTAGAAGGCCCTATTCTCAGGACTGTTGCACCGAGTAGTAAGTAAGTATGTCCTCAGTTACGAATCCATCAGCACTCTTCAATACCTAGCAATTATAAATAGATTTTTTTTTTTTGCGACACTTCTAAATCATCGTCTATTCTTCGTAAGTACAAGTATTAACTTTCCTAGCAGCTTTTTCTTCATAATTAATTTGTCCAGGTTCTAGAATTGGACAAAGTTGTTCCAATCTGCCCCTCTGACAATGCCTCTGCCACCATAAGGCGGCCACTGAATAGTACCCCCGTGTCGATATAACACCATCAGCCATGTAAAGAGATATCTCGATAGGAAATTTGATGGGCGTGTTATATCGACACGGGGGTACTATTCAGTGGCCACCTCGTGCACCGGATATGACTCCTATGGACTATTTCCTTTGGGGATACCTGAAAAACAAGGTGATTATTCATAACTTTTTTCTTTCTTTCCTTATTTCTGCTTATCTAAAAGCATTTCTAAATCTAGGTGCATCAGAACCAAGCCAGGATTGCATCTGTAGATGAACTAAAGCAGAGAATAATAGATACCTGTAACTCGGTTAAAGCCGAATCTATTTCTTTGGCAGTAAGGAACAATTGGAAGGAAAGGGCATGTCTACGCATCTCTAATGGTGGAGGCCATTTCGAGCAAGATCTGTAATATTAATGAGGAGTAAAATTTATAATAAAATAGTACTTTTCTTCTTATTCAATCAAAAAAACCGTTATAATATTATCATTTTGACATTTCTTATAAGAATCATGTTTTCATTCATAACTTCTGAAATATCACTCACAGAAAAAAAAACCGTTCGAGTAAATTTTTCTTAAAAAAAATAGAGGAATCTATTTCTGAAATAAAAACCCCACCTTCCCATTTGAAAAAATGAAGTTGGTGCCGGTATCTCGCTTCTGGAAGCACCGAACAAAATTTACAAATTAAATTTGGATTTCTAACAAAAAACTAAGGGGACACGTATTTTTTGTTTTTTTTTTCTAGCTATCTTAGTTTCCGAGAAAAAGGTCGTTATCTATATAGCTTGGGATATCCTGAATAATGACTTTTAGGATTCAATAAAACTGAGAATTGGTGTAAGACTGAAAAGAGGGTAAAAGATGTGAATGCAAGTGGTTCTGTGTTATGTAATAAATTATAGAAAACTCAGTTGGGAGATAGGAGGTGGGTGCTTGGAGATTTTCTTAACATCAACATGAAGTTAAGTGAATTAATTTGTTGGGAACAAGGTAAAAGCACTTAGTAAAATTTCCTTAGAATTAATAGCGATAAAGACTTCATGTTAAGCACGGGGAGAGGAAGATAGATTAACTTTTCATCCCGGCGAGAAGGGCGCCACTGTTCTGTGTGCGTTTAGTTTATTTGTGAAAAGTAACAGCAATACTTGGGCTGAAAGTTTGTAGCATACAGTAAAGTAAATTGTGGTGTGTAGATATGTGAGCTGGTAAAGGAAAGTTAGCAGAGAATGTGAAGACGGTTTGCTTTTAATATTGTGTTTTAAATATACACATACTTGTTATGAACTGTGTCGTGGAGGGGCGGAGCCACCACCGCCTTCTAGATCTCTTCCTAACTTAATAATGTTATTAATTAGTTTTTAGCTTCTATAGCGCTCTCTCTCAGACAGACACGGCTTGCAGAGTGCTCTAACTGTTTGCTGTTTGAGCGGACAGCGGGGGGTTGGGATTGCCGAGGTCCTCGTTTAAGCAGTGTGTAATGTGTTTGTTATCTGTAAGTATGGGCGACGACTCGCCTGGCCAAACTTAGCACACAGCTGGGGTAATTATTTCATATTAGCCCCTTATCTTCGTCTGCCCACTCTTCTACGCACGCACATTTCCGCTTCCACGGTGTGTGTGTGTGTGTGTAAGGGCGCTAGTGTATGATCCGCTTTAAATTTCATCTCTAATCCTGCGCTCTCCTGCCGCATCCTGTCTCTCCCCAAGGTCTCATACCTTTCCAGGATAACGCAATGCACACCAGCTGGTTAAAACAGTATTGACTTTCTATTGTATTTAGTTTTGAATCGCCGAATCCAGAGTACTAACTAATCCAGAGCACCCAATTGTAACTGACGTCACTGTTGGTCTCAGGTGGTGCTCCAGTATCCACTTCATTCCCCATTCACAATGCTAATCCATCTGCACGACAACAGATTCATACATACACATACATCTCGTTCAAAATATAAATAAAAAAAAAATAATTATTTTTATAAAAACGAAATATTTTATTGTTATACGGTTTATTTGAACAATCATTGCCAAGAGAATCATTGGATTTATCATTAATTTCAGTTTTATTTTGCAGATTTCCATCAGTTTGTTGCGCCCTCTAAACAGGGTTCATCAGAAAATCTAGAAGAAAAAATATAAATAAACTAATAAATTATACTGGGATGTGAGAATAATCGAAAATAAGGATTTAAAAATGTTGCAAATAAAGTCTTCTTTTCTTTCTAGATAAAAATATTAACAAAATAAAGGGCGCTAATCACCTTGGCAGTCGATGCGCCAAAATAAAATAAATACATTTACTGGCTTCCTGATCACTGGTCTACAAAATTATTTCCTAACTCTAGATAAATAATTTTCAAAAAATCATTCAATGTATTATTTTTATGGAGCGCTGAATTTCATTTTGAGAATTGATCGGCTCATTTCCGGAGTAGATGCCCATAATTTTGGGCACGCTGTACTAAACGAACCCAATATGTCAATTACTATTATTGTAAACACATCTCCCATAATTCAGCTAATGTTGGTTATTACCAATCAAGTCCTATAAGGAAAATAAGATAAAAAGACAATAGTTATTTATTTAACAAGTGTGGAAAGTAGTACTTTTCCTCACGCGAGGCAGGGTTTGCACGCACGAGCGAGCCAAGCGATG
This sequence comes from Rhodnius prolixus, assembly GCF_049639745.1. Lineage (NCBI taxonomy): Eukaryota > Metazoa > Arthropoda > Insecta > Hemiptera > Reduviidae > Rhodnius > Rhodnius prolixus. Next base: position 25,568,046 of record NW_027411592.1, read on the forward strand.
CGAGTGCAAGTGCAAATTGCCGAGTGTGAGGAAAATACTTGACACTCGAGTTAAATATTATATTTTTTCTGCAACCATTAGATTTATTAACTAAAAAAATTAAGAATTTCATATTTACAGTCTACAAAAAGTAATTTATTTATTATAAACATTTATTGTTATATTACAATTATTTACATTACTTACGTATTTACATTACTTATTACATTTTCTGCTGTTTCTTTTATTGATGGAGGAGTGTTTTTTAAACAGGAATCACTAGAATCCATTTTAAATTTCTATAAGGTATCACTATAACCTTTTTAACTGTTATAATTAAAAATATCTAATTATTTATTAAAGTATTATTTTTATTTCTATATTCCTTTCAATTTTTATTTTATTTTTTAATATTCGTTTTTTAATTATTTAAATAAAATAAATTTAAATAAGCTTATTAGAGTTTTACAGAAAATATTTATGTTAATAACAAAACTTCTTATATCAAGGAAGCACAATAAAGTTTTTCCACTCACTTGTGCGGAAAGTGACACTAATGGGAATTTCCCCCCACTAGTGTGGGAAGTTGGGCATTACACAGCTGATTTTAATTGAGTAATGAGAACTTCCCTACATGGTTGCAGAAAAAAATATTTTGTTGTATAACTCTAATAATTTATATTTTTCCTTAATTTAAAAATTCGCTATGATTTCATTACTAAACAGATAAAGTAGATGCAGGCAATAAGTCGGAAACCTTAATATAATATCTCTTTTATAAAGTGAAATTGAAATTTGAAAAGTTTATTTACAATTTAAGAATTTATACAAATATACATACTCGTATATAAAAGGAGGTTTCAGGCTGCAGCGCCTATGTACTCTCCACAACAATGATTCTCACTTGGATAAGTACTCCAGACTTAATATACGAGGCAAAAAACATTAAAAAAAAGTGAAATTAATGTGTAAATAAATTGAAAAATAAAATAAAGATAGAAAGAAATAGAAAAAAAAAAAAAATTGTAAAATTATAAACACAAAGGGGTTGATTGTGCATAGTAATATTCAATTTCGCAAATAGTCAGATTTTCTAGAAGTTAGACGGTTCTACTATAAATAAAGATTTGTTCAGATATTTTCCAAATAGTTCGTAATAGTAACGTGAAACTTAATTAGTCTTTTTAGGAATGTTTGTTGCAAATCATATTTATATTTCATTGCTACATTTTAATTTTTCGCAAAATAATAAAAAAGTTAATTTTTCATTACGCTAAAAATATTAATGAATTGTACGAACCAATTTTGAAAAATTAAACAGTAAATAAGAACTCGGTCGTTAATTTGTTTTTTTTCTCGTTAAAAAATGTCTATAAATTCAAAATTTCAGTGCAGAAACTTCAAAAATATATGTACATTTATAGAAATAAAAACAAACAAAAATAAGGTTTTGTATTATTACTGAACAATGTTGAAATCTTCCCGTAGTTAAACGTTATTAGAAAGATAGAATCGCTGATGCTTGTGGTCGTTTTAGTCCTGAATCTTCCCTCTTGGGGATTAGTGGGGTTTGGGGGGACAATTTAGCCCGAGGTGCCACTCAGTACCACATGAAACAGAACCCATCCAGCCCTTTATAACTATCTGGTAACAAACTGAAGTGATGGCCAAAGTGACCGGGTAAATACTGGCCTGAGGGTAACCAGCGACAATCGGCCCCCATAACTTCTGTTTGTATCCAATTCGGTCGTTTACTTAGTGGCCACTTTCCTTCCGTTGGATGGGCACTTGGTTTTGGGCTGGAAGTAGAGAGCGCTCTCTTTATCTTCTGGCTGTAAATTAGTGCTGCACATGTCGCAGCTACTAGATAGTAAGTGGCTTCAAACATCAACTGAAGTACCCACATTTTGGAATCAAAGTTGAACCTGGTGTGAGACATATCTCTAATGTTCTCGCAGTTTTACTGCAACTGGTTTTATAAGAACACTAGTAATCATGTTTAATAATTACTCAAAAAATTGAAACTTACCAATTACTGAACAGGTAGTGTACTCGTATTCGCCTAATTTTCCGATTCAACTTTTAGATGAGACAACCCGTAAGTTTTGTACAACTCCTTTAGTTGCTGAAATATTTTTAATTAAAAAAGGACCTTATCAAATAAATATTTATGACAGATAAAATTGCAGAGGTTGTGAACATACTTTTATGTTCACTTCTATGCCCAAAACTTTTTTCGCATTAACCCTCCATCGGGCGCATTTAATCTGTGAGATGAAGAAGGCATTTTTCTATTGATAGCAACTAAGGTATTTCTTTGAATGAGCCATGGCCCTCAGTAGCTTCCTCTTTTACCTTCTTCTAACCAAACGTCCTGTCGGTGGTGTTACGTGGTCTTACTTAGCGTCCGCGTAAACTGTTGCGCCCAATGAGTAAAAAAATTTGTTCAGGTTTTCTCATCAAAAACTCTTACAAAGTAAGTACTACCATTTATGAGACAGTTTCCCATTCATTGATTATTTCTGCAATGAGTGTTTTTGTAGAATAACATTGAATAGAAAAATAAGAAGGAGATTCAGACTCTGAACAAGAAGCTTTTTTTTAGACGAACATGATGCGGATGAATTAGAGTGGGTATGTACAGGATAATGTAACCAAATTGTCGGTTAAGTAAACCTACTTCTAGAGTTAGACGTGGAAATAATAATATTTTATTGTGTTTGCTTGGTGTAGTTGGTGACAATAGGAATGTACAGAGTGTACAGAAACGTTCGGAGATGGCTCATGGCCATTTTTTCGCTCTTCTGATTAAAGCGGAAACCAATACGTACAACATTTCTTAGAGAATGATGTTAATAAACTATCGCATATTTAAAAAATATGTGCACCTTCAAATTGGGGATTTCTGTGATTTTTCTATCCACGTTAATGCTCCATTCTACTTAACAAGTTTTTTTTTTAAAAGAAAAATTGAAATAAACTGACATTTTTCATACATTTTCAAAACATTTTTGATAAAATTAACAGCTATTGGGTCATTAATCTCACAGATTAGTTGCGCTCGATGGTGTTACAAAAATATAGCGCCCAATGAAGGGTTAAATTAAAAAATCCCACATTTGCTTATTAAATGCCTTCCGTTTTAAATTAAATTAGGTTAATTTTCATGGAAAACGTGTTAAACAAAATTGATAGGTCATTAAATGATTTGCCCCTTATATGATTGAGTCAGCAAGGGTCGTGTGAGAAGGTAATGTAAATGAAGTCGAATTCTCTATTTAAATTGATTATTCAGCCTCTAATGATGGACGGACATTCGAAACCGATCAGAAATACAATAATCTAGAGCGCGTGCAACGGACGGGTAAAATCAGCGATTTAAAGAAAAGTAGTTTTTAGCCTTAAGAATTACAATAACAGAAATTAAAGCAAGAATTGCACCTGGAAATCTATGCTTTTATGCACTTAAAAGTTATTGAATTCTAGATTCTTAACAAGAAGTGCTCGGGTATTAGGGTACCAGACAATGATACATCCGTTAGTTACTTCGGAAGTGAATTCTTATTCTTACAAAAAAAATGGAGTGAATGACTTCTTAAACTGGGGGGGAAAACAGTCTTAAGATGAATTTCTTAGAAGGGCGAGAGAAGCGCAAAGGCTGCAAGCTTTGGAAATGGATGTTTTTAGGAGAAGTTGTCGCTTTTCGAAGACTCAGCGGGTGACAAACTCGACCATACGAGATATCGTTGAGGTGGGCACAAGCATAGTGCACACCATTGATACTAAGCAGCTGCAGGGGTACGGCTATCTCAGAAGAATGGGGCAAAAGAGATGGCCAAAGAATCTTTTTGTCTAAGTGCCGGAGAAGAGGCCGTCCAAGAAAGAGTTGGTTGCAGAGAGTAGAGGTAGCAATGGCAGCAAGAGACCTAGCAGCAGGTGATTGGGAGGATGGAGAGTACTGGCGATCAACTTTGTTGGGGATCAGCAAATGACCCAAGGTTGTTAAAAGCCGACAAAAAAAAAAGTTTGGAAAACGGACTGATGAATTTATGAACAAAGAATGCTTTAGCCAACTGAGATGATGGCAGCCTGAAAGAGTCCCGAAAAAATGATGAAGGCAGTCTGGCGTAAAAAGTAGTGAAAGACTCCGTATGATTGGATGATTTGAATGGTCAGAAAGATAGTTTAGCAGACATTGGTCCTCCAATGGTAGTGAGCCAGTGTAAGAAGTTTTTAACATTAAGGTATGTGCTCGGCCAGTGAAACTGTTAAAATGTAAAAGCTGACGAACGTCATTAACATCATAATTGCTGGCGAAGGAACATTAAATATTTAAGTAAATTCTCATCAAAAGTTGTAGAAGTAAATTAATCCTTTATGACTTGTTTAGCTAATTCAAAAAAGATTTGACGTTTATTTATTCAATGTAAGTCAAATAAGGCGGGCACCCGCGGAATAATGTACAAGAAAGTTTAATTGGGCCCATCAACCCAAAGTTTTAATAGCTAATGATGTGGCAGGTTACATTGGGCAAAGCAAAGAAAAAGTACAGCTAAGGTACGTACGCGACACGAATTGATGTTTGTTTGCCCTTTTTAGCATGAAAATGAGTCTATAGCGGTTTCATTGAGTTTTCTTTGAGGCAAGTTTAACAAAAGGAAAGTTCAGCAGAGAATGGCGGGCCGCCGCACTCTATTCGTGGCAGCCGTTCGCTCAATTACCATCTCTTATCGACACTCTTGCTTTCCTTTCATTCCTCCCTTTTGCCGCCCATTCAAGGCCATTCTCGCACTATAATGGATGTTTCTTATTTCCTGTTTGTCGAATGGAAACGTTTAACACATACACCACTAAAGTAGAAAGAGAAATCTTTTAAAAAATTGTAACCAATGCTGAATTAAGTAGGAGACAGGTTACATTTTACGGTTGTTATCTTCCCCAGTTTTCCATATCCTTATAAACGACTATAACCCCACCCACTTCTTTAAAACATTTTCTCCTCCTAAACTTGTTCGCGTAGTAAACGCATACAAATAAGTCTGGGGATTAACATCTAGACAGCTTATTTGTAAAGATTTGCTTTTTACACTTGCGTTCTTCGTACAAAACTTATTTTACACTTTTCTTTTTTACGAGAAACACTTTTAGAACATTACACGTGACTGTTTAAAGTATCTAATAGCATGAACAAGTATGATGGTGCATTTAAATATGAAATGTTAGTTGTTTCAATAAGAGGTTTGAATTAATATGCAACTTCATGACATCAAAACTGTTCGTAGCACATAATCATTTTTTAAAAAATGTTATCGTGAAGCAGATAAGTAATTTGTCAGGCAGTTATTAAACTATGCGATTCAAACAAAACTTCTAATTCTACCTGAATTTAGTTCTTCAAACAAAAACGCTGAAAACAATCGTTAATGTCCCCTTCTACGTGGCGAATGTAATTCTAGATCAAGACCTCAACATTCTTGTCCTTCAGGAGTGGTTAAAACCAAATATGAAAAGTTTCATTCGGTTCTCAGTGTACATACCAATCCATTATTTCGCCAATTTGGTTTCTCTTCTCTTTTAAATAACTTGCCCGGATAGCTGACAAAACGCTGATCTAACATAAAGTGCCTTATACGATTTTATCTATTTCTCATATTAACTGTTCTAAATATTTACAGATCTCAATGAGTAATAATGAAGTTATAATGAAAAATTGAAGAAAAAATCATCAAAATGCAACAGTATACAGAAAAGTCGGTTTCCTTAAAATTTAATCCAGAGTACAGGTGTTAACTTTTTGGTGAATTAATCCATAAGAGAATAAAAATTGTTGCTGATTTCAATCTTCTCTAATTATTTTTGCCAAACTTTCGATCCATGGCTCTGAAATCAAAAACAGTAATTTCTTTTTCCTCTCGGATAAACTGTGATATTTAGTTAGCGCTATTATAAAAGTGAATGTCAAGAAAGTTATTCTATACATACAAATAAAACATGGCCGTGCACCAAGTTTAATTGTATTTGGATTCAATCTTAGTAATAAATAACAGTATCTTAAAGATAGACTCTTAGTTTGGTACTAAATAATATTAAAGTTTCTTTATAATAAAGCTTTCTTGAGTACTGAAGTACTTAGAAATGCTTCAGGGAAAAGTGATTTCATCAGGTTATGAATAGGAAACCTAAAGAAGGCCTTAACAGTTGACAATAGTCGGGAAGCACTCAATTCTCTTAAGGTAAGATTATATTCCAGAATCTCAGAACTCTGTATGTGTAATCCAACTGTCAGGGTGGCCGGAGTGTGCGTGCGGTAGAATACAAGAGGGAAAGAAGTCGGCTCCAGTATCTATTTACTGAATTAAACATATCATTCACTTATACTCTTATACTCTGCGGCACTTTGTAAGAGTAATTTCCTAGCAACTGCATCCGAAAACTTTGACATTATCTATTGGTAAACACCAGCTTTTTCAAATGAAGTACCCATCCAAGTAATTTCTATATATTTACGTATTAACTACTTTAGTAAAAACTTGCATTATTATTCACCAAAGAAATCATCACTATTACATCATCGCCGCAACAGAAAATTCAAAACCTTTTAAGCATGAGTTCCTTGAGGAATTGAGTAGGCACTGCGAGGACAAGCGTTAGGCTATCCTTGTTAACCAAATGAAAAGAACATCAAGACAATCATTGAACTTGTCCAGCAGTTCATTGACATTAGCTGCACTAGGCCTATTACTGACCATGTATTTCTCTGCCAAAAGAAAGGATATTGTTATGTAGTTGTATAGGACCATGCGCTTTTTTTATATTTATTGAAGATTTGTCAGTTGAAAACTTAGTTTCGACCTACTGGCTCGAAACCGGAATTATAAATGAAACAATATGTCAACCAGGAAATAACAGTTAAAAATCATGAACACAATTCGCAAATTGTTCTTCTATAATTGATTGATGCATTTAGAATTATCGATACAAATTGTTCTTATAATTGATTGATGCATTTAGAATTATCGATACAAATTGTTCTTCTATAATTGATTGATGCATTTAGAATTATCGATACAAATTGTTCTTCTATAATTGATTGATGCATTTAGAATTATCGATACAAATTGTTCTTCTATAATTGATTGATGCATTTAGAATTATCGATACAAATTGTTCTTAATTATCGATATAAACTTTCTTAGTGCTGAACTTATTTATTTCATCTTTTCATGCTGACGGAATAAGGATAAAATGTTTGGAAATATTCTGAATAAAGACCATCAGATGAAGTCTGCTTGACAGAATTTGATGACTAATGTAATGAATAGGGAACAGAGTATTTGAGGGTTCCTCGGTTTAATGCTGCTCCCCGGTGGAGGCAGTTAAGGGATGTCACGAAGAGAAAGAAAGATACCACTCTAGCTTAAGAAGCTCTTAAACAAATAGGTTAAGGCTAATGGCCTAGTTGTCTATGCCCCCCAAAAAAACCGTAGTGGTCCATTACTTTCATTAATATAGTTCAAAATTAAAGTGAACACTAAAAGAAAAAGAAGATACCAAATTTAGAGACATTGCAAACATGATAATTATTGTAGGAGTAAGGAATAATATGAAATGGATATATCTGGTAATAATAGATAATGATATTGAAGCAGGAGACAGATAGATCTGGGGTGGATTCGTGGAGGCAGAGAAGCCCTGGGGAGATTGGGGGCGGCAAAGCAGTCCAACAGTTACAGTCTCTATTGTTAATATTATAATGCTATTTGACTAATTACATCTTGGCTCAATGTTTAGTCCGTATGTATATCTCGCTGGCTCACTCGCTACCCAAACTAATCCGTGTTGATTAATAGGACTGCTTTCCAATGATTATCCTTCTGTCACCCAACTCGACTATTACCGCCCTCTCTGATCGCATTAACCACCTGGGGAACAGTCCGCCCATCTCTAGCGCGCTTTACCAATCCAACATTATTTCTCCTCACAAAGTAGCTAAACTAATTACCTCTATGTATAGTTATTATTGGCTTTATTTTAGCAATAAAACTCTCTCACTTCCACCTCATACCGCAATTAACATAATAAGATTTTTTTGCGATAAATTAGCTAAAACTCACAAAATTTACGCAGCGAAAAACCTTCTGTAAATCTATTTTTTTAAATTTAAAACATTACTTACAAATTTAATTCCTTTTAACACTATACAGCTAATGAGACAACAGACGGTATCGACTACTTAAAAGACTTTTAGACGATAGATCAAAACTCTCTCTGGACAACAAAAGAAAATTTATACTACTGTTTTAAAACCCATCTGTGCGTATGGAATAGAGCTGTGGGGTTCAACCAAACGCACAAATCTCCAAAGGATCAATCTCTTCAAACTAAAATACTTCGAACTATTGTAAACGCTCCTTTTTATGTCTCCAACCTGACTATACACACTGACCTTAACATTCCTTTTGTCACACAAGTTGCTAAAACAAGATACAGAAAACTCCACTTCAACCTGCAATCTCATATAAATCCTCTAACACAAAATCTTTCTTCAAAAAATCTTCTTGATAACCCGGACAAGACGCCTTAAGAGACAGTGCGGCCTCGTGATCTCCTCTCAAGTGATGAGAGCGACTAATAGCCTAAAGTTTTGGAGTGTTACCACTGGGTAACTTCTCCAATCGTACACTTCTGTTATTCATTGTTTCTGTTATCACTGTTACTTATAGCCAACACGCTGATTGTAGCACAAATAAACGCCAAAAAAAAAAAAACACTACAGAGGGAAATTTAACCTACCCCTCCTCCGGGACAGTCCTGGAGGAGGGAAGGAGAGGGAGCTCATCTCCTGAGGTTATGAAGATTTCTACGCCCAGTTAGAGAAACCTCACTCCCAAGTGCAAACTTGAAATGTCCAAACAGGTTCACATGTCTTCTGAGCTCAAACAGACACATCTTATCTCTTATAGCTGATTAATAAACAGTTCTACCCTAAAGTTTGGCGAGATTCCTAGAATAAACTCTTTTGCTAGTCTTTCTTAGCCCAGTGGTTAGACGCCACCGGGCATTGGAAATTGAAGAAAGAATATAATATAATATAATAAAGAATTGTTGCGTTGAAAATAACATTTACAACATAAGAGAGAAGTAAAAATGTTGTAAAGAAAAAAAATATTTACACTTGGCTAGATTTGAACATGGATGGCCAATAAAGGCGAGCAGCACTCTGTAGTGTGGAGGCAAAGCGTTAAATCAAATCATGGCAGAGGGTCAAGGCGAACTCTTGTAAGCAAGAAACATTATTGTGTTGACTGTACGCGGGTACCTTCAAGTCAAGGCAGGGCATAGCTCTTCTGATATGAACAGGACAAACAAAAAAGACCATAAGGAGAACATTTCCTTGCTACGAGAATACTTGCCGATGTCCAACAATATAAAGCTCGGGCTGCAGAATCTTTCACTGGTAGATGTTTACTAAAGAAGGGAGACGCACATTGTACAAACATAATAAGTAAGGAGTTATGTGTAGACATTGGTAAAGGAATAGTAAGCACATTGCTTCCGGGTCGTTATCTTCAATATGTATAGAAACACAAGACCTATCTACATATTAACGTTATAGTGGCTCTTTAAAGCATCGTATATTACTTAAATGATTTTAGTTTCTTGTCGTTAAACTTTAGTAAATATTTGGAAATGATACATTTTACTGCAGTTTTAGTAGCTTCACTTAACCGATACGACTATAACATGCGTAAGAATTCATTAAAGAGTGATTAATTTGTTTGAACCAAAATCAGTCGCTCTAATTACAAGCGTTTACGATCCTTTAGGCCAGGCAATCCTGTTTAGTCTTCCCTGTAAGATTCTATTTTTGGGGTTAGAGCGGTTAAAAACTATATAATATAGAAAATAATTAAATATATCTAAAATTTTTGAAGTTTGATAAAATTTATAAGATCCTTAAGAATAGTAAAAAACGCAAGTCATGCGAGGGTTCACAAACAGACTTCTAATTTTCCTGCCGTAGTTGTGCCAGCACCCTTAGTCTCTAGAAGAAGCTATCTGAATGATCTCTTTCCTTCATTTAGAGAGGAAATATAGGCCATCTTTGTTTACCTTTACACTTATAGATAGATATACCTTCACACATTGCTTATCATTACGACCGTAGTGTAGGAGGTTACAAGCAAAGCGAAGGAAATTCTTCTCTTCTCTCTTTTCATTGGGTTCACAGAGAGATATTCCATTTAGCAAGGAACTGGCAGCAACTTTTATGTTAAAAAACTGTTATCAAAGTCCGATTTAACCAATTTTAACCCTTAAAACCTCTACGAACTTATTTAAACTAAATTTAGCTGCCTTTTTATATTTTAATATATATTTTTTTAAATATATTATAATTTTGGACCTTACAAGACGATAAAATATCTCCTTAGACTTATGTCAAATTAGCCACGTGTTAAGACTTAACACTTAAAACAGTTAATGTCTTAATAGTTAAATACTAATACTTTTTTTTGGCATTGGCTTTCGCCATACAGCCAGCATCGTCTAGGTGCTTATCACTAGAATATCACTCACTCTCCATTCTTACCTATAAATACATTCGCTTCGCTCATTCATCTCTCTACTATATACAACTATTTACATAAACCTTACAACTAATGAATGGATCAGTACTTTATATTCCTGCCATCCTTATAGCTTAACCGAAATTAAAATCACGTAATCCTACTCTAATCATTTTCTTGCATTCATTCTATAACTTTTAAATACATACATATTTCATTGCTAGCTCTGCTATATATGTTGGTGGAGAATATTATGTCTTCCTAGCGAAATGGTGCATCTAAATACCTGTATTCGTTTCCTTTCTACCACAACGTGGACATAACATTATTATATGTTTGAAATCCTCCTCATTGCAATCTACGCAAAGAGGAGAGGATCTTTTGTTGATCCTGTGTAGATACGATCCGCACACCGCGTGGTTCACTCTCAGCCTGCTTATTTTATTGTCGTAACAACCCATTTATTAGTGACAGTTCCCTTAAACCATGGTTGTCTAGGTAACTGATCTGCCATAGTTTTATAGAATCTTTCTTTATTACCAATACTGTAATCTGTCTGGCCATTTTTGTAGTGCTGCTTTTGCAATTATACACTTGATATCGGTGTGTGTTAATTTATAATTAGCCATTTCCCCCACTATTGGTGGCTTCCTTTGCAAGTTTATCCACAATTTCATTTTCTTTTATACCACAATGACCCCTTACCAACAAAAAATTAATGCAGACCCCCTTCTCTTTAAAAATGGCAATAATTTCTACCACTAATACTTTATTCGTTTGTTTTATTTTTAATTATTATTATTAAACGTTATTAATCATACTATTAGATGTCCAACAATAGTCGAAAGCTACTTTGAAATCCACACCAATTAAGAAAGATATATCAAAAAACGATCTCCAACTAAATAAGGTGAATTATGTAGCACAGTGCAAAGAACGTTACAACTTAACTAAACGAGCGCTAATAAAATTGAAAGCAATAAAATATTTAAAAGTTAAAAAAAATACGTCAATATGAAATTAAAATAGATTAGCTTTACATCGTTTCGAAATAAAAGATTGAACAAATCCCACATTTTACGAAGTTGTAGAAGAATTAGTAATTTTACCATAAACAAAATGTCTAAAATTATTGAAGAGTTTTTAAAATGAGTTTAAAAGCTCAAAAAGTTTAAAAGTTCAAAAAATCAACTTTCTATTCTTTTTTTTGCCAGAATTGAATTTTTCTCCCCCCATTTTGGCAGAAACAAAGAATCTCCAACAGAATTATAGCAGAAACAAGTGACTCTCTAGAGTGATGGCATGATGAATCAGGGTGATAACAGCGGTAGAAATTTTGTTTCGTTCTTTCATCAGGAAATGTTTACATTGTCCATGTATCATGATGATGACATAAATATCAGATTTTTATGTAAAAGTTACATGGCTGCTGAGGGTAAAATATTTTGTATTTAGGATGAAAAGAGAGAAGAGGGGTCTTCGTCATTTTGGACAAGGTTTAGATAATAGTGAACTAGATTGAAATCAGTTTGTCTGTGGAAAATATTCACTAGTAACGAGGTACATAAAGCGGTGGAAGAAAGGGCGGTAACTGTGGGGAATGCGGGCTAGTTGGGGGCGGTTTGAAGTGATAAGAAGCATCCACCCCCGCAATAACATCATACGAGCTCATGCGGACTCACATATGATGAGTGAAATTTCATTAACACGCTTCTTATCAGTGCGTATTCCGGGTGGTTAATGTCGTTAAACACTCACTCCCCACTTTTACTGCTTTCCATTGGCAATGCTTAGTCTTCAAATCTCTATCAATCAATAAGTCCTTCATGTTGTTCATCATGAATCGGAATTCATCGTTGCAACAAGTTTCTTATTCAATGAAACAGAGATAACAGAGGGGAATGATTTTTGCTAAGAAGAAGTTCTGGTTACAAATAATTACCACGAACGAGTTGGAAATTAGTTGGAAATTAAAGTTCAAGTCTGGAATGTATTCATAGACAGATCAGCATTGTACCCGTTGGTATTCATGTGCTGATGGTAGCTCATGTTGGTATTAACTAAACAGCTCACCATGTATTCACGGAGACTCGCGTGTGTTAATCATGTTTCAAATCTGAAGAAATTCTGTAAATGAAAAGTAGTCGTGAATAACTTCAAACTTTTTGGGAGGAGCAGCAAACTTCTAGCTGTGGATTTGCAAAAGTCAGCCTACAGGCTAATAAAGCCAGATCTCTAAGAAGAGGATGTAATCACTATAGATTTGTGAAGCATCTCACTGAACCTATCTCAGATAAAGACGAACGCAGAAGGAGATCGAAACATTAGAGGAACAAGATTGGAGATCTGAGTTCCTTCATGGAAAGTTTCCGGCTACGCTGAATGTTGATGCTGTAATGAAAAAAGCTACTGTGTCGTGGATCGTGGCGGAGAGTAGACCTCTTGCAGAAACTGAACGGCTTGGAACTAGCATAACCACCAATTGGTCCCAATTAGATATTACTAGAAAAGAATCGTGGTCAATCCGTCCATTCGGGATGATTCGTGCCGAATGCTCGGTAACTTTACTGAGAGCATTCACCACGTATTTTCTGGATGCCCAGTCTTTGCCCAGCGACGACTTGCAATAGGGGTGTAGGCATAACTGCGTCGCCCAAAGTTGTCCACATCGCTTTAATTAACAGCTGTATCTTCTAGACCAGGGGTCCCCAAACGTTTTACACAGGGGGCCAGTTCACTGTCCCTCAGACCGTTGGAGGGCCGGACTATAAAACAAACTATTTTAAAGTAAAAAAAAATCAAAACGGGAACAAATAAAATATTTAAAATAAAGAACAAATCACCAAACTGCTCAGTATTTTAGTGGGAACTAAGAGCCTGCTTTTGGCTAATGTGATGGTCAATGTCCGGTTTAGTTATAGTCCTTTGCCTTTCTTTCTACTTCTGCTGTTATTTTACACTGTTTTCGGAGCCGAGACGCGAGCATCCCGCGTCATCGGAAGTAGTACTGTACATGAGCGACGCAGTGCTTTGCGGCACCGCCACATATAGTGCTTCTCTCACTGACCACCAATGAAATAGATGGCCCTTCCGGAAGTGCGGCGGGGGCCGGATAAATGTCCTCAGGGAATTAGAAGATTAATTCAATTTACCTTCAGAAATTCAATTTACTGGGAATGCACTGGTCTTAGCTGACAGGACAGTGGTACATGGAGTTCTATGAATCGGGTGGCACAAGGAACAACCATATTGTACATTGTACGTACATTGAGAAGCACCAAAAGTACTAGAACTCACCTAGGAAATCGTCACTCAGTAGAAACATGTAGCAAGAGTAGATATCAGTTAGCGCGAACTTGAGATGAACAGCAAATGTAGACCACCCGATTAGCCATTAGAATAAGTTGTGAATAACAATTGATTCCTATTAGCCCATGCTTAGCCCCGAGCCTGGGAAAATTGGGAATGAAATGATAATACATGGGTGATAGGTAACTATGGGCGTTAGGATCAAAGAAGCAAGGCGCAAAGAGAAGACCTACTTCCCTTGGAAAGAATGAACGTTAAGCAAACTCCTACATATAAATCAATTATATAAAATTTATGTAAATATAGCATTTACTTTTTCTGTCCTTTGGCCATCATTTATATTTAGAATGTATCTATAAAAAAATATAATTAAATATCCTTAATATAGTACTGACATTGTGCCCTAAAAACAGGATATTGAAATTACTCAATTGGAAAAATGAGATAAATCTTACATAACCTGAACTTATGTTTGCATCTGACATGGTAATAAAGAGAAGACAAGGTTTAAGGCTCCCAGTTCAATAATAAACATGAGTACATAATTTTCTTAATATACATACATAATTCCAGCAACCGTAAATACATTTTTAAATATAAATAAACAAATTTTTATAAGCAGTGTGATGTAATATGGCCTAAATTTATTTACTGAAAATTAATTTAATTATTTATTTCTTAAACGATAAGTTTGCTTGGAAATTATGTTGCGTTCATCACTCTTATAAATGACTGTAGCAGATGATGGGTTGAATAAATAATATGATTACAGAATAGAAGAGAATGAAAGATGAGATAAGGTACAATCAGCCTTAACACTGCTTCTGGATGAAGTACACCAGATCAGAACGGAAACAAAACGGCACAATCAAAGAAACTTTCATCCTGACATCGACAAGCTGCTTGGATATCTCTAGGGGAGAGCTACTCCCTTCACAGAGGAGGCCCATGCTCAGTCAACGGTATCCTCACTGTGACTGTGAGGCCAGGATTCTGTGAAAACCTGATCTTAGCTTCTAAAATTCGGAACTATCCTTAACTACCTCGTTGGCTAACTCGCTAACGGTAGTAGCTACAAACATTAACATAAGATTCATCACTTTTCTACCTTTACTTCATTAATTACCATATAAAAACTTCAGAACGAGCCTTCGGATTTTTAAAAGTCTAGATATTTGATCTACATATGACCAGTGCTTCGAAAACAACTACTTAACCAATTCTCGCTGGAGTTCCTCAAGACAACTCACGACTTCAATTTATTCATGTGCCGAAGACTTCGTCCAGTCTAGCCCATGATTCGTACTCAGTAATTGTCATCCGTTCATTCTTATCCTTATTTCCACGAACTATGATTTCGCAAATGCGGAAGAAAGATCCACAAGACCAATCCCACCGTTACCCTCAATCGTAAATTACTCCGTCCAATATTTTTGAGGGAAAATCCCCTTCCACCGGCAAATAAAATGCGACATTTCGGATCCTATTTCCAACAAATGTCTCATCACAACAGATTCAAGCATCTGGAACTTAACTTATGTTACCATATGATCAAAAGACTAGTCGACAAACGATCCTAATGGACTCAGTTGAACAAAAAGATTCTGAACCGAGTCTCAATGTGGACTCACGGACTGGCACGAAATAGCTGACAAATTAGACTGTCGACACAGAACTAAAATTCCCATTGGACAAATTTCATTTCCTATCTCAGTGATTCTTAACCACTGTGCCGCGACACTTTTGCGTGCCGCGAAAGTTTTGAAGTGTACCGCCAAATTTTAGAAATGCACACAATAAAAATTATACAATATATTAAATGTAGAAGACGATATGAGAGTAGCATTATCATTTATACGACCAAATATAAACGAAATTATCAAAAAACATCAAGCTCAAATTTCTCATTAAAAGTATTCTTATTATTAACTTGTAATTAATGCACTGTTGTTTTTGTAATACCTATTACTTTATTTTATATTGAAAATAAACATAAACTATTTTACACAGTGTATTATGGATAAGTAAAATACTTTTAAACTTATCTTATTGTTAGTGTACCGCCAAATTTTGAAATTGTTAAAAGTGTGCCGCGACCATAAACAAAAAAAGGTTGAGAATCACTGCCCCATCGCCTCAACAATACAACCCGCTCGTTCCAAACTACCCTTCTGTCAAATCCTTCCTGAAGAGTGAAGCAAGACAACCTCCCACGTTAAGAAAAAGGCCTCCTTTGAATTCACTTCATCTTATGCTAGAAACATGTTGTCTCTCTCCATTCTCAAACAATAGATTCTCGGAGAATAACCAACGTAGAAAGTTATTGAGCAAAAGGCATGAAAGACAAGTACAATTTTCGAGGTAGAGCAGGAGAAAAATGCACAAATAAAGAAAAATGAAATCGATAAGACGCGAATCGCTGGAATGTATTAACTCATAGTATATATATGTATAATGTCAGTTATTACTGTAGGAAGGAAGTGGTAGTTGGTACAGTAAATAGCCAGTTACTGATGATGTCATAGTAGATGTTGCAGTAATGTCTCTCTGGAGAGCTCTAAACTATAGATAGCGCTGCTAGACACTCCCCTAAAGACAATCACAAACTGCTCATGGTTTCATCGATTGTAACAGCGGAACTTGCTATAGACTATCGAACAATATTGATGGGCATTCATTTGATGTTTGTTAATACTCACACAGACTTTATGAGGTACTATAAAAAGGTAGGTAATGTCTTTATAGATTAATAACATAAGTTTAATGAAATAAAATTCTAGAAATCATTTTATTAACCAGTATTAGAAAGAGATGAAGCAGAATCCTGTATTATTCAAGAAAAGTCGATTGCTATTTTTTATGACCAAATGTTCGTTAGCTCAATGTCCAATTAATGAAAAACCATTTTCTTTCTTTACTCTAATAATAAGAGAAGGTTTTATAATAAATGCAAATTTTATAAATTGACTTTTCACCAAATACCTCCATTTTTGGTCCTTGAATACGAAAAATTAGTCTCCACGAAACCCAAACCAAAAAAAGGAAGTTCAAATTCAACATTTCGTTCAGGAACTACCAGAGGGAGCGACAATATGAACGATATCGGTCATCCAACTGTACTATTTTACTGAAAACGGCTACTACGATTTCGTGTAAACTATAGCTATTCTTCTAAGGTGTAATTTTGGTTTACACTGTACTGTCTTACTTCCGATATACCAATCATAAGAAGAATCGGGAAGGGATTGGCTCAATGGTCATCGTAAACTGGATTTCTTCGCAGAGATCCAACTGATGGCTGTTTTACTCTTCTTAAGAGTTCACTGTACGATATTGTCTGCAACGAGAGAAGATTGCAGACTGTAAAAAGCATGTAATCGCAGATGTCAACGCGCCTTTTAAAATAAATAAATAAAAATGCGAGGTCTGTAAATTAAGTGATGAGACTGATTTTTTATTCAAAAAGAATTACAATTCTATATTGTCACCTTCAAAATAACTTCCTTCTGAAGCCACTCAGCGCTGGAGATGTTTCTTCCACTTCTCATAGCAGTTCTCGAACTCTGATACTGGAATAGCCTTCAGCTGGTCGGTTACAGCCCGTTTGAATATTTTCGACTGTCCCAAAAATGAGTTCCCTTGAGGCGATTTTTCAACTTCGGGAAGAGAAAAAAGTCACAAGGACTCAAGTCAGGCGAATAAGCAGGCTGAGAAGCCACAGGAATGTTTTTACTGGCCAAAAACTCGTTTATTGAAATAGCTGTGTGACAAGGAGCATTATCGTGATGCAACACCCACTTGTTCTTGATGTTTGATCTCACACGAATGACTCTTTTTCGAAGTTTTTCAAGAACCTCTCGGTAAAGGTGTTGATTGACCGTTTGACCTTGAGGTAGAAACTCTTTGTGGACGATTCCGTGGATATCGAAAAAACAAATCAGCATGCTCCGAGCACTGCTATGAGGAGTGGAAGAAACGTCTCCAGCGCTGTGTGGCTTCAGAAGGAAGTTATTTTGAAGGTGACAATATAGAATTGTAATTCTTTTAGAATAAAAAAATCATTCTCATTACTTAATTCACAGACCTCGCATAAATTATAATAAAAAGTATCAACGTGGAACTAAATTTCCAAACTAGAATAAATTCAGCTCACCGGTTTTTTCAGTATTCAGTAATTTTCGCTGTAAATGGTATTCTGTAAATTTAGTGTGAATAAATCCTGAACTTTTGGCATCCAATAAATAAAATTGTCAGGACTAAGCATTTTCAGACACCATCGCTTTAAGCTTGCACTTATTAGAAGCATATGCTGATTTTTCTTTTCAGAATTCTGTTAATTCAACTAATAGGAGATATATAATATCAAATAATAATAAAATAAAGATTAAACAATAATAAAATATATATGTAAATAAATTAGTGATAATTGAAAAGGTCATTGTAAACGGCGTTCTAGGTGATGATCACTTTGCTTAAAATAAACACTTTTCGCTTTAGGATTTGGTGAAATTAATGGTTGTAAGCCATCGGTGAAAAGCCTCTGCTTAAGAAAACCTTGAAAGATAATGGGCCTTTAGTACAGCACATTCACAGCGCTTGACTTGAAAAGAAAGTGAATGTCGCAGAGGGAAATAATTAATCAAAGCCCTACGGTCTTCAGATGAGAAGGGCGGACTTTTTAGGTAGGGAATGTTAATATTCTCCTCTTTCTTAAGGTGTTTTAAAGTCTTTTGCAATTTTAAGAGATTCTTTGAGAAAATCTTTGTGATCAAACCATAATATACGAGTATTTCTGAAGAAAACTAATCACATGGCTGCTGCAAAGTGCCAAACTTGGTTCCCCTGGATTCAAACCCAGAACATATGTACTGAAGAGTCTTCACTAAAACTGCAAAACCTTGTTTCAATCAGATAATTATTAAACATTGAAATTAATTCATCTACTGATAATTTGGCAAATTAGTTCAGTGATAGAGTACTGGACTCTTAACTTAGTAAGTATCGAGTTCTGCAAACTTTCATCAAGTCTCTACAATTCACTGGAAAAGTTAAAAGTGAAAAAAATAAGCCAAGAATGTCTGGAACGAGTGAAAAATGATAGGCAGTCAGTATAAAGAATGGCTCCGTTCGCTAATAACCTGTGACGTCGAAGATCCTTTGATTTTTTTGGTTTTGTTTTAAATAACTTTATTGAAATTGATAACTATTGTTGCAATTGCTGCTGCACCAAGTGAATCGAGTCACTGAAACAATAACATGAGTGGATTTATCACCAATTACTGGTTCTGAAATAAATGAGTCAATTACTGACATGCAACGTTGAGTAAATTGCATGGTTAACTCCGTCTCAGTGGTTGTCTGGAATATTTAAAGGAGAAAGATAGGCAATGAGTGGATCAGCATAAACAGAGAGGTTTACGTTGTTGTTTAAAGTCCATGCAAGTTAGTTGTAGCGTTTATTTTTCAAAATTTTAATCGTTTTAGGTGAGTATCTAAGGTTTGACAATATCTACTTTGAGGTGTCGTACGCTGTCGGTGCATGAATGTACAGTCTGGTAAATTGGAGTCGTTGCTCCGTAGTAAACAGGAGGACAGACGGCAAGGCTAAAAGTTTACATTATGTTCTGAAATTTTAAACGTTTACATTCATTTTACACTTTTGAAACTATTCTTTTAGAGAATATAAATGATGTCAGAAGCGAATCGACCAAACTGAGTCGCAATAAAGAAAATAGTATCATAGCAATAATAAATATACGAAGTATCAGGCACCTCGGTAGCCGAGCGGGTTAAGAGGCGAGACCTGCAAAGCTAATATGCATTGTGGTACTGGTACTGAGTTCGATTCCCGGTCTTGGCCTTGGATTTATTTAATGGTTAAATGAGAAATAGTAAAGTACGTTTGCTATTCGCCTCCGTCCGCGACACCTAGTAAATGGTAGTTTGACGTTAAGCCCCGCCTGAAAAAATGGACGATTACTTTACTTTTTTTTTACTTTTCTACAAAGTATCAATGAACAAAACATTGTAACCTTCATATCAATTGAGGATAACAAGAAAGGATAAGGTAAAACCTGCAGCTTGTGTAGAAAGTTAGAGTAGGACATGTTTTAGTCTTCTGGGTCTGTATGTTGTAGAAGGATCGTAGGAGGCTATGTCGCCGCAGAGTGGATTAGGATGGCAGTCTAGGATGGAAAGCAGTTTGAGCAGACGATTTTGGATATAGGAGTGTACTGGGGGACAGTCTCGTAGAGTGAGTCAATTTTAATACGTCGTGCATTTTCTTCTTAAAAACTATTGGCTCAAGGCCGTTTTGTTGATTTTACTGCTTTTTGGAGGGGGGGATAACCCTTACATTTAGCAATAACAACTTTTGTTTTTTAATTATTTTTGTGTTGAAATCTCGCAATGGAATATCTGTCAGATCACAATACCTTGTCTTAAGGAACATCTTGCAGTAAGGGAAAGCTAAATCTGCAGTAGTAGGACTTCTTGCAAGCATTAAAGAATAATGTTCAAGTGGAGAAATTTAAAATAAAATCATGAAGCGCGAGTGTTTAGTGGATGTAAAGAATATTAAGATGTGGTAGGGAATAGCATTAAGATAATATTTAAGCAATATTGAGTTGTTGCTATACAATGGTGCTCTGTCTTAGAGCAGGAGGAGAGTAAGATTGGAGGGTAAGTGAAGAGACAGGACTGTAACCAACACAATGGAGGAGCCATTGTAACAGCAATACTAGAGCTCCAGCAACAAAATGCAGACGCTAAGTTACTCACTAGAGGTCCTGCTCTCCCAATAAGCCAATATAAAGCCACTTAAAAGTGAGAATCCTGGCTCTCTTCGCAACTTTCTCGCCAACAGTCCCACTAATTCCATATCGGTAAAGTCAGCACACAACACCAAGCCTAAAGTAGGGACTAAGTTTTAAACCTGTTAAAGCTTCTTCGCATAGAACACCCTCAAACTGCCAGCTGCTCAACGGCCACAAAAGCCTCGAATTATAATCCTATTATTCATTTAATCTCCCGTTCCATTCGGGTAGTGAGGGAGAAGAGGAGCTCTGCAAGGCTCTGTGGATCCTTTAAGACAATACTGTGCTCAAACAGAGCTGCAGTGTTTTAAGTTTGGTAGTAAGTCTTCCCACCAGTATCGGCTTGGACTTAATCCCCACCTCTTTCTCTTCTAAAGTCCAAAGTTTAAGTTTACTCTGTTACAGTAATGTCGTATTACACTCTAATGGTTAGATTAAGGGTACTAATGAAGATATAACCAGCATTTTCCATTTATTCGAAACATCTTTGCGCTACTAAAATTTCAACTGAGACTAGTTTTATACCAGTTAACGAAATAAAAAGGATGTATCATTTCCCTTTTAATATAACCTTAAGAAACAAAAAAAGAATTTAACCTTCCATCGGGCGTATTTAATCTGTGAGATGAAGAGGGCATTTTCTTGTTGATAGAAACTCAGGTATTTCTTAGAATGAGCCATGACCCTCAGTAGCTTCCTCTTTTACCTTCATCTAACGAAACGGCCTGACGGTGTTTTACTCTGAGTTATGTGGTGTTACTTAGCTTCCGCGTACATCTGTCAGATTAGTTGCGCCCGATGGTCTTATTCTTAGGGTATTGAAATTTTCCAAGTTTTCTTATCAAAAACTGTTACTGTACATATTATCATTTAAAAGACAGTTTTCTACTTATTGACTATTTTTGCAACGAGTGTCTTTTGTTGAATAATATTGAATAGAAGAAAGAGAAGGGGATTCGGACACTAAATAAGCTTTTTAATTTAATTTTTAGAAGATCAAGATGCGGATGATTTTGAGTGCGTATGTACAGATAAAGTAACCAAATTGTCAGTTAAGTAAACCTACTTCTAGAGTTAGACGAAGGAGCCATAATATTTTATGGCGTTTGCCTGGTGTAGTTGGTGACAACGTCGACAGAAACGTTCGGAGATGGTTCATGGTCTTTCTTGCTTCACATTCATGCTTCACAAGTTGAGTGAAGTGCATTATTTGGTAAATTAAGGCATAAGTTTGATCCTTTACATGAAAGATATTGATCACTTACATATGTGGTATGAGGTTTCCAATTTTTTTGGTAATTAAACGCATCTCTCCAAAAATTACCAAATAATTATTAAACCTACTTGTTTGTAACAGATGTAAAATTAATTTTTAGCCATTTTGGGTATGTTTGAGAACATCTAAAACTCTTAACATTTGATTTTTCTTAGAAAAATCACTCGGAAAACGACTTATTTCCCGATATTAAGAAAAATACTAGCTTTACTGCCTTGGCAATATTTTTAGTAGAAAAGGGATGAAAAAATACATAAAAATGACCTATCGCGTGCTCTTCTTTTTCTTTGATAACAAGTTAAAAAAATTGAAATATGATTAAAAATACCAGAATTTGAAATGGCCTAGAACCTTTAATTTTGAAAATATCTAATTGCGGTTTCCGGTTTCTTCATAACATTTTATACTCTTTAAATCTGTGTATATGAAAATGGGGGCCAACTGCGAACCCTCACTTTTGGCCGCGCGTCAGCCGCGTATGCGGGCAGGAATCTAAAATTAAGTCACATATTCTGAAACTAGAGGTGACGGGCAACAAATTTTTCCTCTAAAACTTTTCGCTCAGAACAACCGTTTAAGCATGAAATGCATTTGAGCCGTCTTAAAATGAACACCCTGTATACGCCAAATATCATTAACTTTCCATTTCATCTATAAAAATGTTTTGTTTTTTTTAATTTTTCTTACAATTAATTTAGATTGTGGCACCCAGCCAGGAAATAATGATTGTTTCCTGTCACATAATGAACCTAACTGTACTTTTTACTATTCAAATTGTTTGCAATTTAAATTAAAAGATCTCTACATTCCATTATTTATTCTAACTGTTCGTTTCTTTTAATTTGATTGAAGTAATTTCTAGAATTGTCTACAAACACGTTATGAAGATTATGATTTGCTCCTTCTGCTTCTCTTTTAACACAATGTTTAATGCCATTTTCTATTCTTTCAAAGTACTTAAACTATTTAAATGTATTTTGTAGTTTAATTTGCTTAATATTCTTTTATTCAAGACAACTTCACCTTTTTTTTTTGTATCATTAATCTATTAACTCTGACGATGGATGAAATTCCGAAGCCAGTAGGGCTAAAATAAACATGCTTGCTATAACGGATAAAATCTAAGATACAGTTATGGGCTTACATTAACCGCAGTTTTGTTTTTTTACAAGCCTTTGATAAAGTTTGGCAACGTAACGATGTATCAAAAAAACAATTTAAAAAAATCTCTTGTAACATCTCTGAATAATTTCGCACCTAATACACAGAAAATTTAAAATTAGAATGAACAATTAAAAGTCATAAACGAAGGTATTCCAAACCAAGGTTCTGTATTACTCCCAACCTGCTTAATCTCCCCCTCTCGGACAGTTCTATGGTTTCCATTCCTGATTAAATAACCCTTTTAGCTGACAATAGTTCATACAGCACATGATTTATTAGAAGCCTATTAAACCCTTCAAAAAAGAACAAAACTGCTTGTGGATTACATCACAAGATGGCGAATAAACTTAGATCTTAATAAATGTGAGGTGCAATCATTCACGTTAATAGTAGAACCACTGAGCCACTGTAGATATCCCTCCATAAATAGTTGACATTTTGGACGCAAAAAGGTAAAGCTGTTAAATATTTAGGGGTACAATTAAACCGACCGTGTCTGATCTTTAACTAAAACTATCAACAATAAACTGATGCAAAACTAGCTGCTCTTGTTCGAAACATCGATAGGAAGTCCTAACTGAAACCTCACGTACTTTGATCTCGTATTTAGACTACTTTAAGACAGTTACTCAGTTAATATGGAAGTGTAGTATGTGTGGTGCCTCTGATATCAACATTTAAAGAATTCTGATTTTTCCAAAACAAGATCCTAAAAATTGTAGCGATACGCAGAATGGTTCATCCGGATTAGCCAACTCTGCAGGGATCTAGAGACGATGCCAACTATTCAGGAGCACTTCTACACAATCTTTAAAAAATAAACACGCGAAAATTAGAGAAAATAAAATAAATATAAACTTAATGAAACTAAAAATTAAAAATATTTAATTATGAAAAGAAAGAATATTTTTTCCCCCACAGGTAGTCATGTACGAAATCTTGGCAGTCTGTCCGAGGAAGGAGGGACATTCGCAGTGATCACGTAGAGGCAGACTAATGAATGGCTGGCACTAATGTGACAGGCCTGGTGCTCGGCCGCGACAGTGACGGGTTCTCCTGGGGCCACCCTCACCTTCTGTCAATCCTTCCATGTGTCTGTAAATGTGTGCGTCTCCAGTATGAAGCCCATATAATTAAACATGTGCTCGTTGCTGTGTGTAGGTGAACGTTGTCCAGCCAATGGTGATTAGCGCTGTAAGCGATGCTTGGACGCACAACTGACACAATACTCTCCTATATACTCGTAGCTGTACTTATTAAATTTGTGACAACTCTCTCCGGGCAGCCATAGCGGATGATAACACACAACTGAAATTAAGTTTGTCAATTCATAGCCACCGTACACCAAACACACACTCAACCCTGGTTACTTTCAACCAACCTCTACCACTAACCTCTGACTGGCCAATTTATCATTGATCTCAATTAATTAAATATACCGCATGACAATTTATACTTGGCCATATAATTAACTAATTTATTATGGCGTAATGTTATCTAATTTCACTTAGTTAAGCTGCTCTACCAGCTTAATAACATATATTTTTTGAAACTAAAACTTTATAAGAATAAAAAAACTTCGAGAGTTCTCCGTCCACCTCAGTATCTACCCAAAATGATATGCATCGCGCCCTTTTTCTTGCTATATCTTAAGAATCAAATATTTAAAGTATGTTCCAACAAACATTCGAAGAATATTAATCTAAATTATGAATCGCACTTCAGGATGCCTTTAATATCTTAGCCAAACGGTTAGAGGCACCTGAAGTTTAAGTTGAATTGAGAAACTGAATTGAATTGAGAAACTGAATTGAATTGAGAAACTGAATTGAATTGAGAAACTGAATTGAATTGAGAAACTGAATTGAATTGAGAAACTGAATTGAATTGAGAAACTGAATTGAATTGAGAAACTGAATTGAATTGAGAAACTGAATTGAATTGAGAAACTGAATTGAATTGAGAAACTGAATTGAATTGAGAAACTGAATTGAATTGAGAAACTGAATTCAATTCCCTTTTAGGATTTTCTTTTTATTTAAAAACTATTTTTTTTTTTTGAAGCGAATTATTATTAGGCTAACTTGAGGGATGATAAAGAGTGCAATCGATTAAAACAGAAATGCTACATATTCAAATGCATGGCATTGGAAAAGTTTGTCAAATTAAACGGTTAATAATATTTGAAAAAATGTGAATTGTCTCTTTCTCAGTTTAATTTAAATTACGAATTCTAAAAAACAATCACTTTCCTTTAGTTAAACTAATAAAGTGAAGTAATTGCCTACTTTTTCAGGCAGGTTTTAAGTCCAACTACCAATACGGTGTCGGTGGACGGAGGCGACTAGCAAACATACTATACTGTAAATTTCTTTTATTAAGCATTAAATAAAATCCAAAGCCTAAGACCGGGAATCGAACCCAGTACCACAATACATAATAGCTTTACAGGTCTCGCCTCTAACCGCTCGGCTACCTTGGCGCCTGTTAAACTAATAATTTAAACTAATAAACCTTTTTTTTATAAATAACTCCAGACCTGTGCAAGCGAATTTAATAAATATTGAACCAAACACAAGTTGAATTGGATTTGACGGGAGAAGAAAATGAATTTTCAGAATAACTTCGTTTCAAAAGAGGTCCAGCTCAATGAACTGATTTAAAAAAAAAGAAAGTGTAATTAAAGGTGTTTCGAGTAACGTTTGAGTAAATTATTTCTGTCTTAGCAGCGCTCTTTGCAGTGTTAATTTATACAGAAAAATATGTGCAGGTATTTAAAGTTAAAGACGAACTGTTAAATTTATATAAGCAATAGGTTAATTTTGTTTGTTTTAAATGATTTAAGGCGCGTCAACATCTAAAGTTATCGGCGCCCGGAGATTACATAAGTGCACAGCCGGCCTCGGATAGTGTTCTCCCGCTACAGACAACACTGTCCATCACCGGACAGTGAGCTGTAAGAAGCTCCTAGGAAGAGAAAATCTAAGGGTCAGCAGCTGGATTCGAACCCGGGACCTCCGCGTAGGAGTCCAGTACGCTAACCGCATGGCTAATTCCTTCCGTAATAGGATAATTAATGCCAATTATAATTAATTAAACTATATATAACGAGCTAAGTTTGAAATGTTTTACTTAGTGGCAGAATGCGCAATAAAGATTAGTTTTTTTAAAAAAATAGCAACTCTTTCTGAATCAGAGTTCTTTAATTTATTTAAATGGGACAGATTAGTAGCATTACACTTTGGACTTGGTCATTTTTCATCGTGTGACACGCTCCCAGACGATCTTGCTTCCTTCCCATGGCGATTACGATGCAGAAGAAAGAAAAACAACGCTTGAGTTCTAGACGAAATCTTGGAATGAAAGTTTACTATCTCGGTGATCAATTAAGGTCAAGCCAAGAAAATTTCTGATTCGTAAAACTGTTGCGGAAAAATTAAGAAACAACGGTTTTTTTAGTGAAAATGAACTGGCGGAAAACCAAAGCTAGGAGAGTAAAAACAAGAGACGACAGGAAAAGCAAAAGAAGTAATGTACATACAAGGGAATTCTTGAAAATGGGGTGCAGAGCTGAATGATAAAATAGTAGAGTAGACACTGACATACAAGACCACACTCTCATATTATATATATATGATAAGAAGAAATGATTTGTGTAACCAAACTACAGTCAAACAATAAGTTTTAGGCGTGGGGCGTAGCGATCTATCTAGACGTCACGCTGCCATATTGATGGAGGTTCTGTGGTCACATCGTTTTATTATTAATTCTATACAAGATAAAAAGACATTGTGGGGGTAGAAGAGGCACAGAACTCACTAGGGTACGTGAGCGCACTGCCAAATGGAAACTCAAGTTTGCTTGCAGTTAAATCAAGGGAAAGATATGTGGCAGATATAGGCACATTCTGACACGAGAAGTCTAGGGGATTTATGTTGCACTTATATTAGATTCAGATTCAGCATTAAATGCATCTTCATCTTCTTCACAAATAACACAAAATTATTATTCGCAGCACTATTTAGAAATCAATTATGCAGAATTTTGGAAATATGAAATCAGAAACTTGAATGAATCATTTACATCACTTTCTTAGAACAGTTCTCAAGATTTTATTTAAACTTAGGATTTTCACAAGAGTTGGTAGGAATCAATCCAAGTGGATTAAACTGAAATGGAATAATCTAGATTGGATAAGAGGTGCGGCGGGATGCTATAAAATACTTGACGAATGGAATGCTTAGGAAATTATGAATGTTTCCTTTAGATAAACAGTAAGAGCAACTAGTCTGTAAAGATGAATATTAGCATCCATGGCTGCCCTCTCAAGTCTTAGGATCCAGATCGGTTTTAGGAGAGGTGTTATAAATCATTACTTCACAATTTAGTGTCAGGCAAGCAAATTGTAAGATTTTTTGGGGCGGATTCTTCGTTTGTCTTTAGTCAAGATTTCATTTAAACGACGATTCAACGAGCCATTGCTCACACGGTAGTAGTCTGTTTGCAAAAGGTGGATGGATTTTAAAGGTATGTGAGAGGGAATGGCTATACCGTCTGGATAAGTAAAGGTTGTCATTGGATTGTCTGGGAAAGTTGGCAATGCATGTGATGAAAAGTATCGGACCAAGAATGCTGCCCTTGAGAACAACGGCCTTCCCAAGATAAATGTCTTATTGAATGGTTCAAAAATACCTGTTAGAGAGTTACGAGAATTGGAAAGGCCTGCAGGTAAGGCACTGGGCCACGTGAATACTCGTCTTCAGTAGCTAAAGGGTTAACGAGGGAGGAAATTATGTGTACGGTATTACCTTGATCTCCCCTAAGCGATATTTTCTTCATAACAATTTTTTATACTTCCATTTTATTTCAGAACAAAGTGAGCCACAAAAAATTATCTCGGGGGCCGCATGCGACCCGCGGACTGCCATTTTGACCCCCCCTGGTATAGAAAATCGTAAGCGAGCAATAATGGTTTTTGCTGTACCGAAGGAACAATAAATAATAGTGGAATGAGAACAACGGAATCCGAAAGAATAATGTGGCAAGGAAGTGAAGGAAGCGTATCAGACATCAAGGATGAAGAAGAGGTATTTAAAGTGGAGCTTCTTACATTAATCGCGAAATACTCATAGAAGTGGTGGATGGAGGCGATTAGGTTTACGAGGCTTGGATATCACCTTGATTTAGGATGATTTCCGAGAGCGATCGTCTGATTGATTTGACATATAATATGTAATACGATTTATCTATTCCCTTCCCCAATGTATTGACCAATCTACACACAAAAATGGCAGCCATCAACCAAAAATTGTTTACCTAAAAATAAGATAACCATCCAGAATATTTATAGCATTACTGTGATTAACAACACTCTGGAACCAAAACCATTATACTTCAAAAACCACAAAATTGTATAACTGGTACATATCATCCAGGCCATCCCAATATCAACTATTTCCAAAAGAACACTAGATCATCAGAGTGTGTGTTCCTGTGAATTACAGCTCTTGCCTTTATACCATGCAGACATGGTTGTGGAGTTTTAACATTAGCCTACTACAGCAGATATAGGGTTTAACCTAGAATTATGGGCATGTCAGTTGGTGAAGAGTGGCTAGCGAGAGAGCCAAAATGGCTCCTGCAGCTTGCACCAGTTTTTAGCTTGCACTCTCTCCACTATTATCAGCTTATTGCTTCATTAAGCGCCATGATTTACTGCTGTATCAGAACAACCGGCGTATAACTCCAGATTTATTACCATTTTCAATATTCGTCCAAACCAAACCAAAATCTCCCTTCGCAGAGGGAATACTTTTTGTTTTTTTTTAAAATAAGCAAAGCATGTTTTCCTTACTTGATAGAATAATTTTAGCAAATAACTTTTTGGTACTTTTTGTCATCTAATAATTTATCGTTCATAAGTAAGATGGTAACACGCATGCTCATAGCAAGAAGTTATATATTACAAAAAATCTCTAATGGCCATTTATAATAGACGCTTATACTACGGAACAAATAATACAATGCTAGCAGCTACGTTACCGTTTCAGGGAAGCCAAATGTTTAAATAAAATTTGTCATTTTTCTGAATCAGTTTAGGAAAAAAATA
This sequence comes from Rhodnius prolixus, assembly GCF_049639745.1. NCBI lineage: Eukaryota > Metazoa > Arthropoda > Insecta > Hemiptera > Reduviidae > Rhodnius > Rhodnius prolixus. Next base: position 25,597,266 of record NW_027411592.1, read on the forward strand.
TGTTTCACGTAGTAATCGATATAAAAAGTAAAGTAATTGCCTATTTTTTCAGGCAGGCTTTACGACCAACTACCAATTAGGTGTCGTGGACGGAGGCGACTAGCAAACTTACTTTACTGTAAATTTCTTTTATTAACCATTATATAAAATCCAAGGCCTAAAGACCGGGAATCGAACCCAGTACCACAATACACATTAGCTTTGCAGGTCTCGTCTCTAACCGCTCGGCTACCGTGGCGCCCCCATCGACATCCATAATTATTAATGAATAAATATTGATAAAAGTAAATATTATTGTATTTTTCATGGATCTGATAAAAACAAATTTGAATGGCTCAAAAACATAATGAATTAAGTTTAAATGTGAAAATGTTTTATCATTTTTTCATGTTAAATATTTATTCATGTTAATATTTTTCATGATTAATTGAATTCAGTCATTAACAATAAACTATGATAAGGGGCTTTAGATAAGTGTGTTGTTATTAACAAGATTGTTGATCACTTCGCCTTTGCACACCAAACTGAAACTCTTTGAATGGTGCCCTTCCATTGTCCTAAGGAAGCGGGGCAAGATGGTAATTTTTCTTGTGAAATGAAGCCGATCCATCAGCTAAACGATATTGGGGCGTCACTTGGTATTTAAAGAAGTAAGGAAGTGGTGGCTGTAATCCCTCCATACATTGTTATAAAAGACAAAAAGTTAATTGGTGAGATTTTACTGTGTTGTACTTTGAGTGGAGCACTAGTGACGGCTCTAACGACTTCTCGTTCCTCTACCCATAACTGTCTACTCCCCTTTATGCGAACAACCTCCGCCTCAGACATTACAGGTCTCATCTCTAACCGCTTGGCTACCGTGGCGCCTAGTTATCGATATTATTGGTTTATTTCAAAGAATCGCTAAGTCTTGAGTATTGCAAAAGAATATTTAAAAAAAACAAAAAAAAAAAGTAAAATAAAATAGGAAAGTTGACATCATTAAAAGGGAGTTTATCATTAGAACGTGGCTGAAAGAATCATTCGTGCAGAGGCGGCTTGACTGGCTGCATGTCCAGAGTGGTAATATGAAGTTTCGAGAAGGAAATTTAAGCAAAAACTTGGAGAAGGAAGTTAGAGCGTTGAAGAGACTGGATGTAGGATGTGCCTGCCATTTGCCGTTCTCAATTATAAAAACAAACAGCCGGTACGTGATCCGACTTTGGCGGCTACTTGCCCTACCGCCGCCTCCAACTGGCTTGTACATACCTCGCCACTCACACCAGCTCACAGACTCCCATATATTTATGAATATAAATCGTGTCCTAATGTAACATCTAGCCATCCCGTTTCAGTCCGCCTTGAATCCTGCACGCTCACGTTCCAACCCCCTAGCTTCCTTCTGGATTAAATAGCGCCCGAGTCTCACATACTCCATCGCTACTGTACACTTCATGTTTCGTTTGTTTGCCTTTTTTTTTTTAAACAGGAAACCCAAGAGATTTGTTTCGGACTTCGTGTGTATATTCCAGCAGTGCTTTCTTCTTCATATCCGACCTTATTAATATTCATTCGATTTACTTAGCATTGCAGCTGTAGACACATTTTTTTGTTTAATAAAATAACTGAAATAATATTTATTGTGGGAAACATTTTCAATCTTCGTTACAATTCTAAATGACAAATTCTCTAGATTTTGTCTCACCACCACATAAAAGTTGATCTTTTGTTTAAAAATAAATCTACATCTAAAATTCAGAATATCACTTACGAACTTACCAAACTAATAACTTTTCTAACTATACTATAAATTACCACACACCGATATCAAGTGTATAATTGTAAAAGCAGCACTACAAAAATGGCAGACAGATTACAGTAATGGTAATAAAGGAAGATTCTATAAAACTATGGCAGATCAGTTACCTAGACAACCATGGTTTAAGGGAACTGTCACTAATAATTGGGTTGTTACGACAATAAGCAGGCTGAGAGCGAACCACGCGTTGTGCGGCTCGTATCTACACAGGATCAACAAAAGGTCCTCTCCTCTTTGCGTAGATTGCAATGAGGACGAGGATTTCAAACATACAATAATGATATGTCCACGTTATGTGGTAGAAAGGAAACGAATGTTTGACGACATATACAGGTATTTAGATGCACCATTTCGCTACGAAGACATAATATTCTCCACCAACATATATGTGCTTAAGTCTGTAGCAGAGCTAGCAATGAAATATGAGTGTATTTAAAAGTTATAGAATGAATGCAAGAAAATGATTAGAGAAGGATTACGTGATTTTAATTTCGGTTAAGCTATAAGGAAGGCAGGAATATAGAGTACTGATCCATCCATTAGTTGTAAGGTTTATGTAAATAGTTGTATATAGTAGAGGGATGAATGTGTGAAGCGAATGTATTTATAAGTAAGAATTGAGAGTGAGTGATATTCTAGTGATAAGCACCTAGACGATGCTGGCTGTATGTCAAAAGCCAATGCCAAAAAAAGAAGAAGAAAAAAACTTTTCTGCCATAATAAGAAAAGCAGTGGAAAAACTCCTCCTTAAACGCGTCTACTCTATTCTTTTTTTTCTAAGAGAACTCCACAACTCGTGGTTACCATCAGCATAGCGAGTAAATGCCTTCTTCCAAGCGACACGATCCTCTGGCTGTTCTCGGCCATTCACAACATCAACGAGACCAATCCAGGGTTGCTGTATGTCACCCACCCTTTTTAAAATATATCTTGACGTTGCTCTCAGAGGATGGAATGAGAAGTGTAGGAGAATGGGAATGAAGATTACTGATAATCTGTACATTTCTAATCTTCTGTTCGCAGACGACCAGGTGATTATTGCGAAAGATGTAGATGATGCGTACTATATGCTGAGGAAGTTGATGGAGAGTTATGCTGAATGGGGACTGGGTGTAAATTTTGACAAGACAGACCACCTATCCACTTTGAATGCAAGTACCTTACAAATAGAAGGTAGACGCAATAAAAGAGTGGATCATTTTAAATACCTTGGGTCAATAATAGAGCTGGATGGTTCCTCCCAGCAGGAAGTAGAGAGGAGAATCAGGGAGGGGAAAAAAGTAATAGGCCTATTCAACCCAGCGCTGTAGAGCGGAAATTTGGTACCCAGAGCCAAGAGGCTGATCTTTACATCGATTCTCTAAGGTATCCTATTGTATGCCGCAGAAACATGGGTCTTGAACAGAAGACAGCGCGAGAGACTACTAGCAGTAGAAATGGATTTTTGGAGGAGATCTGCAGGATGTTCGAGACAGGACAAAGAGAGGAATGTTGATATCAGGGATTAGAGAGGCTAAGGCACTCACATGGTATGGACATCTAAGGAGGATGGATCCAGAAAGATTGCCTAAGGTGGTGATGGACAGCGAGGTGGATGGCCGGAGGAAGAGAGGAAGACCCAAAAGTGGGTGGAGGGACCAGGTGAAGGAGATGATGGCGGGATATGGTCTACTCTATTCTTAATACTCAAAATATCTTGCCTGATCATCAGAATTGGGTTTAAGCAATTAAATCACTTGTATCATAGAGTTGCAGATATCATGGTTCAAAACAGCATTGCTTGGGTGCCTTTCTCAACATTCGGCTAGCATTTGATAACGTTCAGCCTCCGGGTTTAGGTTTAGTAAGGAAGCTTGGTAAAAACTTTGGTTTACATTTATTGTTTAAATTATTTCATCTTATCACTGCAACAGTATTCCTGGGTCAGCCAAGGGAACACAGATTGCTTCATTTAACCTGAGGAAGCCGGTATTCCTCAGGGTAGCAATCTTGAACCAATCTCTTACATACTTAGCCGCTTGGGTGGATGATAACCGAACAGTTAGTTAAGTGTGGCTCGCAAAGCTAAGATGTATTGAGATACAAAATTATATTTCCGGTTTGGTGCTTTTTTTTTTTTTTTTTTTTTTTGGCGCATCAACAGCTGAGGTCATTAGCGCCCGGAGCTTTTTCCACCAGTGCACTGCCGGCCTCCGGACAGTGTTCTCTCGTTACAGACAACACTGTCCATCACCGGACAGTGAGCTGTAAGAAGCTCCTAGGAAGAGAAAATCTAAGGGTCAGCTGCTGGATTCGAACCCGGGACCTCCGCGTGGGAGTCCAGTATGCTAACCTCATAGCTAATCCCTTCCCTTTGGTGCTTTTGCATTTATTATTAATGAGAAATTCAAGTAAAATGTGTTAGCTGGTGTCTAGTAATAAAGCTACAGGAAAGAAGTCAAGATTACGTCAGATTTGGGTTTCGAAAAATACTCAATTCAATTGCAGTGGACCATAAAAAGTAAACAACATTTTTTTTTGTTTTCCATGCTAGGGAATATTGCAATTTAAATTTATCCGGATGAAAACAAATTATTTAAATTATTACAAACCATAAGATTTTCTATTAACCCAATATCGTATTGAAATTTTCTTTACACATGGTATTTGTAAGGGGAAATCGGCAAGAATCACAAAATGTATTCAGTGACGTGACCCCTCCGCTTAACACGCTTGAAATTGGGAATTTTAATGTTTTAATCCCTATAATTATTAAGTAGATAACGCGACGGACACATTATATCACATAAGTGACTCCTTAACAGACAGCTTCTTCCTCATTACCCGAAATGTTTCAAGAAGGATGTCCTTAGGAATTCATCTTCATGTAGGAAAATGATCGAACGAATTTTAGGGAAAATTGTTAGCACCATTACCAGAGATAAAACTTCATAAAACTCGAAAGTCCTCTCAAAAAAAAAAAATGCAACAACTGGTTGGTGGATTCGATTAGAGTTTTCCAAAGTTGCATTGCAGGTTATAAGAAATAAGTGCACCGACATTCAAAGTCAATGATAGAAATGCATTTTAATAAATTGGACTGCAAGAATCACATGGCGGAGACCATAGTAATAATAACAATCAAATAAATGGAGGGGCATGTTATTATGTACCAATGAGTCGCAAATATTGGCCTAAAATTGTCCTGTTCTTTAATTCTGTGACTTTTTCAACTGTGTCTGTACCTGGTTTAACGAATTCAGTGAACCCCGACAAGTTTTCTACTCAGGATTGCTCCTTGGGATTAAAAAAAATAGCCTGAAGAGGCCTAAATACCTGAAGAGAATCTGAAATATTCATGCGCAAATCACATTTGATCGTATGTACATTTAAACAAATTTGACATTTAATTAAATGAATTATCCTTCCACATAACATTATCATAATGATTCACTGGAGAGTTATGGCAATTTTTGCATATGTGATAATATCCGAAGCGAAATTAGTTATAAAATTTATTCGAATGATTGTGGCTTTCAAGTTCTTGGACACAAGGCACATATTTCAGAAGTTATTATCTGATTGCTGCTATTATCTAATGACCTACTTAGCAAAGAACGTGAGCGAAATTAAAACGATACCGCCATCCCAACTTGGAAATAAATACATTTTAATTTATACTGTCTGAAATAATATTTATATATTTTAAAAGCGCAACTTTATCAAAACCCCTAACGTTTTTCAAACATAAAAAAGGTAGTTTTATGTGAGAGATATAAGTAAAGGAGCAAAACAAACAACAACTGATACGAAAACACAATAAAACCAAAAAAGGTCTCTAAAGAAATCAGATTGCAGTAAATCATTATAATCCTCTCGCTATGATGCAAGTTTTAGCAATTAAAAAAGTATTGTATATACTGGTCAAGTTAGGCCCCGGAAATAGAAATTTAAAAAAAATGGGAATAAAAAACGCACAGTATGAGGAAGGTTACTCTCCAGAGCGTCAGGTAAACCCTGGTACCAGCCTAGCCTACTTGTTTGTTGATTAGCAGTCAGCCATACATGTGGGGCCCATACCGATGTTCACCGTTTATAGCCTGCCTTTATTACGGTTACAATCGTTTCCTTTTACAACTTGCAATATTAGTCCATGTTTTTGGCTTGAGGTTGTAAAAACAATAATTAATGTATAGTATGCACCAGTTGCATGTTTTATGGTGTACTTTTCAATATGTGTTCAATGTGTACTGTTCTCGTTAAGTCGTAGAAGGGTCAGAGCTATTCTTGGTGTAAACCCTATCCTCCCAATTAGTCCACGGAGGAATTAGGTCTTGAGGTGCCATTTTGGTTAAAGTTTGTCGCATGGTCCCAACCTTAGGCTACCTTCTTAGAACTTCGTAGCCCATTGCGTATATTTAGATCTACATACAATAATTTATTTGAAACATACGCCAAGCAAGATATTTCTTAAAGCAATTTTGAGAAAGTAGTAAAAATTGTTTCACAGTAAAATTTCTTACTTTTTTTACATACACACACACATTATACTTGTTTTAAAAAATTGTTTCGTTATTTACAATCTGTATGTAAGACGGTTTTCGAAACAGATTTTATTATTCTGTAAAGAATATAAATTTATAAATAAATTAATACAAAACATGAATACATACATACATAAATAATTAAAACAATATAGTACCTGTACTAGTTATATATCGTCGTTGTTAAACACTATGAAAAACTATGTAACGTAAGCACTCTAAAGTGACGCTAAACCTTCCGACTATAACCTAACATTCAGGCTGTGTGGCGTTGTCGTCAGCCCCCTCTGATGGCAGTTTTACATGTATAATATAATATACAATAAGTAAATAGAGAGAATGAAGTATAAACGGATGCATGAAAGGCAGGAGGAAAGAAACTGCCCAGCGGTAGCACTTTCTACAGGATAAACTGCGAGGAAGTCGCGGGGCCACTGGCGATTCAGTCGGCGCGTATTGTTAGGATTGTCAGAGGAGGCGAGAGACTGTACTAGGGGATTGGAGCAAGTAGAGAGAGCAGTATGGAATTTTTGATATTTAGTCTTGGCAAGTTGTTGTCCAAATAGAGTCCCAAGTAGCGAACTTTATCCACAGAAGGAAGAATTCTACCATTTAAAAACACTGGAGGACAAGTCGCTCTCCGAAGAGTGAAGGTGATGTGGTTACATTTTTCTGTGTTTATTTTAATTCTCCACTTCTTAAACCATTCATCAAGAAGTCTAAGATAGAGTTGAAGCGTTCTGGTTACGATCACAGGATCTTCGTGGGATGTAAGATAAGGACACATACAATTATTTTTTCATTTATTTAGTCATTTACTATCTGTATACAAATTACAATAAGTAAATATGATGTATGATGAGCAGGAGAAGAGTAACTACCCAGTGGGTAACAAGCACTCTCTACAGAAAATCGACGTTGACAATGATTTTCTCAAGGAAGTCCCGGGGCCAAGACGAAGAAAATCCAGTCGGCGTGATGGATTGTTAGGAATAACTGTAGAAACGAGAGACTGTACAAATTTATCAAGCAATATAGAACATTTGACATTTCGTCTCGGCAAATTATTATACGAATGGGATGTAGAGGTTGTTATGAAGAGTGAGGTTAGTCACATACAAAGTAGCATCAGCTATTTGTCGGAGTAGTTTTGATTGAAATGTTTGTATTGTCCGTATGTTTTTAGGTCTGGCTGCACCCCACAGCTCTAGTCCGTAAGTCCACATAGGTTTGAGGATAGTACTGGTATATTAAGTGTTTAAGTTCAATGGGCAATTTGGAGCGTCGTCCAAGAAGTCTGTAAAGCAGTTTCGCACGTTTCGTCATTGCTTGTCCTTTAAGTCTAGTGTGTGGGTTCCACGTGAGTTGTTTGTGTATGTAGAGCCCAAGGTAGCGCACCAGATCAGTACAAGGAAGAGGATTGCTGTTAAAGAGGACAGGAGCCCCGCCGGAGAGTAAACGTGGCATGTTGGCATTTATGTGGGTTCATTTTAATCCGCCACTTCTTTGCCCAGGATTCTATTTTATGTAAGTGTGTCAGTAACTTGTATGAAGCTGATGAAGGAGGTGTACTTGAAGCTAATATGGCTGTGTCGTCTGCATAACATTATACGTTAAAAATATTTTTTGGAACTAAGCAAATTCAAAAACTAATATTTTGCAGAAAGAGAAATACAAATATTATAATTAATTTTCATATCACAATTTTGAAGGAAGTACGACAGGAAGTGTTAAAGCACCGGATATATAATCACTTTATTCCGGAAGATTGTGCCGAGAATAATGAGTTTATAAGAAAAATAACAGGGGAAAGACAAAAAAAATTAGAAACAAAACTGCAGGAAGCCGGAAGTAATATTAATTAAAATAATAAAATAACAGTGTTAATATTTAATTAACGCGAAGCAGTTAGCTGGAAAGGAGAGCTTTCTGAATATTTATAAATTAGGATATCCATACGGCGGCGGGAATTCCATGTTAATAGAGGGGGCGGCAAGGATAAAGTCATTTGCTTAACTTCCCCCGCCGGCGCAACCAGTTTGGCGGCAATATTTAATGCATTCCCAGTGTCAACGTAATGAATACAGTTACTCTAACTTTCTTTGTATCATCCACCGAGATAGACAGCAGCATCCCCTGAAGGTGTTGATCTCCCTCTGGAGGAACATAACTGTAGACACTTACATTTAAAGTGTACAGTCGTAGACTCTTTGCTGGTAGTTTACTAAAATCTTAATTATGTCAAAGCGTACAGTTTTTATGTGATTTTTTAATTAGACGCTGCATTTTTTACGATTACAACCCTGGGCCTCATTTTTATGATGTCTTTAATTTTAAGAAGCCAGCAGCAAAAGCTCTTCATTTTAATTCTAATACAAAAATTCATATTAAATAGCGTTTATATATTGCTTAATTTTTTTCCGTTGTTTTTAGCAATACATATAATGATTAGCTCAAGAAATGAAGTTAAAAACGAATCCAGATAAAATCCAGAAAACGTAAAAGAAGTCTCAGTAAAAATGGGCAGAATAAAAGAACATTACAATCTTAGCAATAGGTCAGCGTAGTATTCATCAGCATTCAATATTTAACCAGTTAACTGTTTATGACGAGTCTATTCGTCATGCGTTTTCAGTAGTGACCATCGGCAGTTAATTTTGCAATTTTAGTTAAAACTAAAATATATTCGTAAACTGCAAGAAGTTTGGAATATTTTGAGGCCATGTCGAAATAAAAAGAACTAATAGAAGATTTAGAATGAATTAGTCTTCGTAAATGTATCCTTGTCTTTTATTAGTCATCACTGAATCAATAACGGATTCATATATTGTGTTAGGCTAGACTATGCAGTGAGGGGCGCGCCTGGTAATAAAAAACGGGATGAGGATCCTTTTGTTCCCTATTTACCTGCATTCAAGAGGCGGAGCTTTTGGATCATCCAAATTGCGTCGTGGGCTACTAATCCTGCCAAGATATTTCCCTGCATAATTGTTTGTATTTTATTATCTGGTCAGGGATTCATTTGCATAAATACCAGTCTGTAATGTTGCAACCTACTCGGGATAACTGCAACAGCAATTTGGTACTTCATACTTCTGCAAGGACAGTATTGAGTAAGCTGTTTAGTTCATTTAGTGGCACCAGGTTTGTCCAAGTTTTATGATCCTTTGTCAAATTTACTCATAACACTTTATCATTAGAATAAGTATTTGAGATAATTAGGTAATTTAGAAATATTTTTGTCCGATCGAAGTAAGTAAATCAGTGTGTAGCGAGCTGTTGTTACCAGATCAGCAATAGGTATTCGAGTGCAATGAAATTTATTTTTGATGTTTTTGGTTCCTATTTACGTTAATATAAATAAATGAATAAATGTACATGAAATAAATAACAAAAATATAAAAGTCATTTCATTGCAAACCAATTTCATATCAAACATACTCTGGGTTTGACGAATATATTCCTCATCACTTAATTTGTACGACGCACGTAGGGGACACATTTTCCATCAAGATCGAAACAGTTAACTGGTTAAGGATTACCTTGCGGAATGATTAAGGAATGAGGTGTTTGTAGTGAGAGAAAAATGCTATAAGTTGAGCAGGACGAATAATAGGATAACATCGTCCTGTTCTTTCATTCTGTGGCAGTTTTCCAGTAATTTTTATGATTTCCTGGACTCATCAAACTACGGAATTTCCCCGCGAAAACAATCCTCCAAAATACTTGGCCATTCCTTCAAAAAACTTTTCAGCAGTTAACATTTTATGTTAATTAACTACTTTATCTATCTATAACGCAGATAAGTTATAACCAGAACGTTTGAAATTTCATTTTTCACATAATGATAATGAGAATCTGACCAAAAAAGAATATAACAAACACCAGAGAAAGGTGAAGTGAAAAGAGGTAAATGAGAAGCTAGGGATGAGGAGCGCCTGCACCGATAATTGGCGGCTAACAGTTGGTGAGTATTTAATTGAGGTACTGAGGTAGATGTAGATTTAACAATCGTGTTGTTTAGTTCGTTACTAAGGGAGGCACTGGGTGACTGGAGGCAGGTAGTCTGTAAGCGGCCACCACCCCCGCAACAAACCCGTCTCATTTCGTTTCTCTTTTATTAAAGGTTGTCACGTTTAATTGGCCGCTAGCTCGCCGTCAGTAAGAGATCGGTTTCTAATTATCAGCGGTTCTCTGGCTAATTGGCCACACTTGCTCGTCTCTACTACACGCCCAACTTAATGTTCCTTTGCTTCGCAATACTCATTACTGCACCCTAATGTGGAGTCAGTACCAAAACTACTGGAATGAATCACTCCCACTATTGCTCTTTCTATTTTTTGACGTGAATACGTCTTTAAATTAGCTATCATACGGAGGTAATCCAAAAAAACCTAATGATAACAAAATCGGGGGATACAGTTTGTAGTTTCGAATCTATCGTCTACATCTAAAATTAAATTAGACCACTGGATAGCTAAAGGATCAAAGAATTCATTACGATAAGCGAGGACTGTGACGCATCGCGCGCGGTGGAGGGGGAGGCGCCCTCATTTTGAAATCATTTTGCTGCGTATCGAGATTTGCAATTTGTATAACTTTTGACTCGGAGAAGCTACGATGTTTGTTTAAGTTTTAATCGTCAGCTGTAGTCACAATCAATCGTTTGAATATAAAACATTAGTGTAAAATAGTGACTTTGAATATAATAAGGTGTTAGAATAAAAAAATATTATCAAAAATATATAATGACGGCCTATAAGCGTCGAAAAGCCAAAACCAAATACAGAGATCGTATAAGGTTGGAAAGGGCTTCTCAAGAACAATCGAATGGTAATAATAAAACACCATTATGACCGAGTCAAGCTGTGCCGGGAACGTAAAAGAATGAATGCGGCCGAGCAGATCAACGACGTCAGTCAGTACATTTGCAGCTGGAGCGGTTGAAATTATGCAAGTGGATGATTAAATCGCTTCTACATCGACAACGGACTGTTTAGGCATACGTAGATTGTGTTCCATCATCGATTTGTTTCCTTGCTTTCATCCTAAATACATAAATAAAAATATTTTATATAAAAAATATAACCCGTTCCATAAACGTATTCACGTCCAACACACGGCCGTACCCATGACGCAGCCACAGGTTTTTTTTTTTATTTTGTTTTTATTTTCCTAACCGGCACTTGCTGGAACATTGTGGCTCAATCAAACCTTCTAATATCTACAAAATTCAATCTTTTCAGTCAAAAACGCTCGTCGAATCTCTAATCCTGAAGCTGCCAGATTCCGTTACATTAAATTCTACGCTTCAATTTCCTCACATCCTAATCTTCTACTTTCTCAACTTACTGCATTACCAGGAAATCCTCCTAAAACGATTAAAGCGCCGGAGGTCACGTGATCCTAATGACGTAAGTGCTAGTGCATAATTGTAAAATGTTCTTTCTTTGGGAGTTTCACTAGTGGGTGAATTCTCCCCTCATATCGTATGTATCATGTAATCAGCTTCAAAAATGTATTTTGCACTTGTGAAAATAAATAAATTTGGAAAAAAAAAAAATTGGCACTTTAAGCGAGAAAGGGCATCATTTCCAGTAAAGATGATGCCCAATCACAAAGCTGGGTGTGCTTATTTTTAGAGTAAATGGTGACCGCAACAAGAATCTTGACATTTGTTTACTCTTGGCACATAGTCACAGGAAGAATCTACTCGAGCTGGTTTTGTATTATCAGAGTTTCATTGTTAATATTTAGTTCTACAGTGGTAATTAACTGCTTTATTGAAGAAAAGCCCTAAAAGTAAAAAATAAAAGCCTACTATTAGTAGTTTCCCGCTTCAAACTCAAAATTTATACATTGTATTAACAATTATAATAACATTATAATAATTATAATATAATAATAATAACATTAACATTATAATGCTATTCCAAAAAAATTTTCTAAGGTCTGCCAGAAAAAACTACAATTTATTACTCCCTCTACCAAAAAAGTAAAAAATAAGATTAATTTAAAAACGAATTTAAGAAAAATGATTTTCAAACGAAAGATAAGTGATTTCAAGTACAACATTATTAGAAAGGGTGATTTGCAATTAATTTACTCTTTTTTTTTAAACAATCATTCTTTAAATAGAATTCATTCTCAAAGTTGAAAGAAAAAAATTGACTAAAATAATTTTTTCTTACAATGCCAAGAGTTAAATACTAAGTATTAAATAGTTAAATACTAAGAGTGTATTAAAAGAGGAGTAACAGTAATCACTGACAACAATGTATAATTTTACATGGCGGCAACTAGTTTACTTACAACGAAGTTTTACTCATAATTATGTATACATAAGTGAACTGAAATAGCAATGTATAGAGAACAGCTTCGACATTGGCTGAAGAGAAATGTGAAGTTAGGAAAGGGAACAAGGTTTAGTGAAAGTTCGACGATGCGGAAACATGAGATAACCAGGACAATAGGTGACGTCACGGATTATTGGAGACCGATTGATCGGTACAACAGTAATATGTAGGTGTGCGACTATAATCTACAGGACAGTATACAGCACAAATATACAGCGGTGATGTGAGTAACAGTTACTCTAACTAGAGGGTATCTAGACAGTAATACTGGGCACAATACACTAACAACGCTAATGGACAACAATAACAGGGAGTCTGCTGCAGCCAGGGTAGCCAACTACCAGGATGGCGGCTAGGGACACTGTAACCTCTGTTGTGGTTATTTAAACACCACGTCGTCGCTGTAGTCTGCCCCCTCCCAAATTAATAGTCGCACTACTTATCTGCAACTACTATTATTTTGGGCTTACTTTGGAACTTATTACTTTGGGTCATCTTGTTCTTTCCACATTCCCAGCCTTTCTCCCTCCTCTGTCAGGTACAAGTCATTCTCTTCGACTTATAGTCGAAGTCTATAGTGTGAAATCCTGACCTACCTAAACATAAATCGTTAAAATGTTCCTTTTGCGTTCTTTTAATTTGAGTTATTCTTTCCATAAGAGTTTAAAGTTTTTTATCCATTTCCACTCCTTTGACCCTTCGTACTTATTTACCCTAAGGTGCTGAATCAATTATAATAATACAGCAATGAATTTCACGCTTTCGTTTCCTAAACTTCACTTACTGAAGAGAAATGAGAGCTGGCTCAAGCATTGGGGTGCTCTCAACTAGGAAAACTCAGTTGATAGCAACCTTTAAATGGACAAAATTGGCGGGGACGCTTTTCACAAAGTGCATGCCGGAAGATAATGGATATGTATGACAATGGCCCACGTCCTGTCAAGGCGCCAAAACCACCTTCATGAAGACTGAATCTTATTCATCTGAGCTGGAACTTCCGGCGAAATCTGTACTGTGCCTTCAAAGGTGCCTCTTCAGATACAGAGAGCACTTGATAACCTCCAGGCTAACCTGGCTTGCGAGCCAGAGGAGGCACCTTTAAAGGCACAGTACATGCTGCACAAGTTGAGTAAAGTGCATTATTTGATAAATTAAGGAATAAGTTTGATCCTTTACTTGAAAGATATTGATCACTTAAATATGTGGCAGGAGGTTTCTAATTTTTTTGGTAATTAAACGCAACTCTCCCAAAATTACCAAATAATTATTAAACCTTCTTGTTTGTAACAGATGTAAATTAATTTTTAGCAATTTTGTGTATGCTTGAGAACATCTAAAGCTCTTAACATTTGATTTTTCTTAGAAAAATCACTCGGAAAACGACTTATTTCCCGATATTAAGAAAAATACTAGCTTTACTGCCTTGGCAATATTTTTAGTAGAAAAGGGATGAAAAAAATACATAAAAATGACCTATCGCGTGCTCTTCTTTCTCTTTGATAACAAGTTAAAAAATTAAAATATGATTAATAAATACAGATTTTGAAATGGCCTGGCACCTTTAATTTTAAAGATATCGAATAGCGGTTTCCGGTTTCTTTCATAACTTTTTATACTCTTTAAAACTATGTATATGAAAATGGGGGTCATCTGCAAACCCTTACTGTTGGTCGCGCTTCAGCCGCGTATGCGGGCAGGAATCTAAAATCAAGTCACATATTCTCAAACTAGAGGTGACGGGCAACAAATTTTTCCTCTACTATTTTTTGCTCAGATTAACCGTTTAAGCATGAAATGCATTTGAGCCGTCTTAAAATGAACACCCTGTATAAATATAAATTCTATCGATTTATTAATTTATACTACTATATGGGCAAACTTCAGCATCTTTATTAATCGCAGTTTTAGAAATAAGGCTTACGAATTTGCAGATTATTGTTGAATATTGTGGGATATTATTAATTTAAATGCAAATACAAATTTGTGGATAATTAAAGAATATAAAATTTAAAAAGACACAAAAATTTTTTTATCTAAATAATAAAAAGGTAATAGTAGTATGAGATACTAAGAATGTGGGCTGAGAAAACGATTTAAGAACCGAGCGAGTCTCTAGTGGAGACGACAAGCGGTGATGTGGCCGGAGATATCAGCAAGACTCTGAATGGATTAAGAAGTTCTCTGTACTCCAGTCTTAGGAGGAAATACACCATTCCAGCCAGCCTCTATAAAAGGGAAGGGAATAAAGAGCAGGATCTCTCTCTCTGGATAAAGAGATCACCACCCTTTCACAGCTTCAGTTTGTATGTTAGTGAGGCTTTGTATAGTGTAAGCGTGTATGAAGATGATGATACGCCAGCGCAATGTACCGGAACACCAGCGATAAGCTGGGGTGTAAAATGTTCCGCTAAACGCCCCTGTACAACCCCTTACTTGCACCATTTTTCCCTTTTTCACGTCGTCTGCTTCAACATTTTCTTTATAAGACTTCTTACTTGAAGAAAACCATTCACGATATCCTTCAAATGTTTACAATTTAATATAGGAGTGGTTAAAATTAGCTGCTAATATTTTAATAAATAACTAGATAGGCAATTTTAATGGCATCTTAGCTGTTTTCGTAAAATGAATTTTATTAAAAATGAGGATTTTTATGGACTTAGCAAGTATGCGCATTGACACTAAAGGAGGCTTTTCAGTTCTTTAATATTAATTTTATCTTATTGTCCAAAAACATATTTGGATCATACGGATTTTCAATTTTCAGCTTTCACGACAAATATTCCTTTTAAGGTGCTCCGAAGTGATTCTATTGTAAGTTAATCCTAAGTATGAATGTTTGTTAGCAACTTAATTCAAAAAGGGAGAATTGAATAGAAGAAAAGTTTCTTTTTTGAAAATTACTCTGAATAAGCTCAGCCTTGAAGCCTAAAGGAAAGCTAAGCCGCAACTTATTTTAAAATCTAGATTGACACAAAATTGTGAGATGTCGCCAAAGTTTCAATTTATCTCAAATTTAATGAGGATTGTATTTTAGTAGTTAATTTTACTTGCAAATTATCTCAGAAAGGAGCATTTAACTAACATTTTGTTTCTACTAATTAATATGGGCGATGCTTTATTAAAAATGTAGTTTACAAACAAAGTGGAAATAACAATCTCATTGTGAATGCTGAATAGTAGTTTGGAGCTTTGGAAGTTTTGCAAGTGACATCAGCAGGACTGGAGAGGCAGTGAAGCGGCAGAAATCAGAGTTACTACCGCAGGGAAGTTGTAAGTTGCTAAAGGGAACAATGGACTAGGGTTGAGCAAGGGGCAACAGTCTCCTCTAGCAGGGGCTACCCGGCGGGAAGTGATGATACCCCCAAAATTCTCCGCCCCAAACCTTTCTATCTACTTAAACAAAATTCACGGAACACATTGCAAAAGTATAAATAAACTGATTTATAAAGAGGAAATTGAATTAGCTTAAGATTACATCCGGCTTCGTAGTAAATCTTACCCTATACAAAGTTGGTACATTTTATTATTTTAATTCTTTTAACACCACAGAAGGGTGTTTTTTTAGTCATAACTGTAACCCTAAAGAGCTTGCTACATCGTTATTATCCCCATCTGCTTGTTAATAAAATATTTCTGTCAATTACCTTTAGTCGCTAGTTCAGTCTTTTAAACAAAATACCTAACAATTTTACAAAGTTTTTAACTAAGATCTTGATTCACTAAATATCCACAAGTCTGTACTGTTCTTCATTACGGTTAGTCAAGGATTTATCAGAGAGGAAATAGTGAAACAACCTGGACATCAGGAAATGGACAGGATTTGCACACGGACAATGCCTTGTTTGAGAGCCGTTTGAATAAAATATGATAAATTAATTAAGCATATAATTTTCATTTAATTTCGTTATGGCCAGCCATAATTGGTTGTTCATTTCTTATTAAGAATAAAAATTATCCGCGCTAGGCACCCTAAAATGAAAGCAACGCAAATATTTTCTGACCTCTATGATGAAAGAGCACTGATTGTTGGAACATTTTTTCGAACCGTGAATCGTTGAATGAACGATAATCTTTACAAGAGAGACATAAATTTACCACCCCCTCTAGAGTCACGTTTAAAAAGAATCAAAATCATAACAAACCAACAAAAGGATCCAGTCCTTGCAGTCTAAAATTCTTTGCTCTATAGTAAACGCTCCTTTCTACGTCACCAATCAAACCATTCACACAGACTTAGACATTCAAAATTGCCAAAACGCGTTACAGAACCCCATCTTAACATACAATCTACTGGTACAACATCTATCTTCCAGAACATTTACAGACAGCACTCCTAGACGTCTTAAAAGACAGTGACTTCGGATCTCCTCTTTGATGACGAGTGTCAAAAGAAAGTAAAATGTTATTGGAGTATTACCGTTGGGTAACTTCTCCACTCAAAGTGTGATGTGTTGTTTATTGTTTGTTACCCTTGTTGCTCATAACGCAATAAAATGCGTTGATTGTAACTAAATAAAAGATTTTTTTAATATAATTCTGTGGCTTGGTGCAAGAAGTGCCAATGTCAGATTTTTGTAAAAATGAGTAAAAAATCTGTTTTGATATATTAACCACCAAAATTTTTCTTTCAAGGAGTGCCGAAGTCAATTTCAAAGTAGTAACTTAGTTACTAAAACGTACTAGTGCCAATGTCAAAATTTAGCATCAATATTTCCCCCCTCCTGGTAAACCAAAGAGGACGTACACTAGTAATCCTTTTTTTGACATTGGCACTTCTTGCACCAAGCCATAGAATTATCCCTCTATTTTTATACGGACATATTTGCTGACTCGACTCCAAACTAATAAATCTACTTCTGGAGATGGCTGAAACTCAAAAACTGATCTTTCAATTCAATAAACATGCTGCTACAAAGAATAAAATCCAAGTCCATTACAATTCTTCTATATTCCTAGAAGAAGAGTAGCGCAGTGAGGAATAAAGCTACAGAAGCTTTGGCCAAACCAGAAGTTGCATTAATATCAATGAACGCGGTAATAATGTGTCCAAAGAATGGGGATATGTCCAAGATAAACTGCAGTCGTCCAGCGTCCAGGGGAGCCCTACTCACTATGGCAACCCTCAAATCTGTATTCACCTAATGTATATAAAGATTTGAAAAATGATCTAGCTTCTAACTGTTTTTCTTATTACCATTCTTTATCACAGTCTGGGAAAGGTCGACTTACTATAGATTTTTATTTCTAATAAATGAAAATAAAAAATATATAATCATTAATAGATTTATAAACAAACTTGTTTCCGAAATCTTCTTGTCTTACAGCTCATCATTCCATCTGACTAAGAATTAATGTTCTACTAATGCAAAGATGAATTCATATTTGGTTTACAGTTTGGCTGAAATTCCCGAGGAGGAGAAAATTCCAAATACAGGAGCACCACTTTACCGAATGGATTTTCCTATTTCCTGAGAGTTTTTAGAAAACGCCACCTACAATTTTTCTCTAAACTTCATAAGTTGATAAAAATTTATTTTGAAATTGAAATTTATTTAATTACAAATAGATACAAATGTAGTATCAAGAGGAGTTTTACGTTAACTGTCTATTTACACTAAACGAAAAATAATAGAATTTGTCTTGAGCTAAATATTAAGCAAATTTACAAGTTACGGAAAAAACTAACATGAAAGATACTTTTATGTAGCGAGATGTACTTCAATCTTTTGGTTTATGTCTTCAGCATGTTCTTCTGTTTTGTTACATTATTTTGAATGTTACTCTTGGTTAAAATCGTTTTGAGCGTTTCGAAAAGTAAAAGTGAAGAAATCGCCGATTTTTTTCAGGCGAAGCTTAACGTTTAAATATCAATTAGGTGTCGTGGACAAGTACGGAGCTACAAACTTGTACTATTATCCAGTTAAGCGCGTTGGACGTGTATACAAGTCTCAAATCTCTATTTCAGTGCGTTCGACTTGAATACTCATTGTGAAAAATATAAAATTGCCATTAACTATAAAAACTAGAAATTGTAATAAAATACAATAAGAATATTATTTAGTGGAATGTTTCCTTTATCTTACCAATAGAACTGCCAAATATTTTATACGGAGGGTGGTGGAGGGAGTCAGCCAAATGATAAGTGGTTGGTACATGTTTGGTCTCCGCATTAGAGATTGGGAATTACGCACTCAAATAAAAGCTCTCAACCCTTGTGCAATGCCGTTTTTACCTTAGACAAAGGTTCAGACCTCAGTACCGAGCTACAAACTTGTACTATTATCCAGTTAAGCGCGTTGGACGTGTATACAAGTCTCAAATCTCTATTTCAGTGCGTTCGACTTGAATACTCATTGTGAAAAATATAAAATTGCCATTAACTATAAAAACTAGAAATTGTAATAAAATACAATAAGAATATTATTTAGTGGAATGTTTCCTTTATCTTACCAATAGAACTGCCAAATATTTTATACGGAGGGTGGTGGAGGGAGTCAGCCAAATGATAAGTGGTTGGTACATGTTTGGTCTCCGCATTAGAGATTGGGAATTACGCACTCAAATAAAAGCTCTCAACCCTTGTGCAATGCCGTTTTTACCTTAGACAAAGGTTCAGACCTCAGTACGAGCATGATTTCATTTTGCACAGAATTCAAAGCTCTTTTCTGCCTTGTAAAAGCTCTTGCATCCCTAGTTAACTAGGTAAGTGAAGCGGTGCAAGATTTTGAATGAGCACAAAATGCTCTGTAATCTCAAGCCTCATAAATTGCAGAAAAAGTGCTTGCAGATGTAAACTTTTGGTTGTTTTGCCCTGTGTTCGACGTGTATACACGTCATTGTCTGATTTTAATTCCAAATACTGTTGGGTTTTTTTTAAAATAAAATTCCGCGCTTAACTGGTTAACATATTTTTCAAACAAAT
The DNA here is from genome assembly GCF_049639745.1 of Rhodnius prolixus. NCBI lineage: Eukaryota > Metazoa > Arthropoda > Insecta > Hemiptera > Reduviidae > Rhodnius > Rhodnius prolixus. The sequence goes on from NW_027411592.1 coordinate 25,616,868, forward strand.
ACTTTACCCAGGATTCGAGCTGGAGATCTCCGCTTTATCAAAGCAACGCTCATAGCCAATAGAGCAACAGCCGCTTCTTGCATTTCGAGAAGTTAAAATGTTAAAGGAACATGTTAAAAGTAGTAGAAGAAAATGCTGCGATATTTTAATGTTAAATTACAATATTACAGAAATGAAAATAAACTTCTATTTTTTAAGTCGACAAAAATTTAAAACAAGAATTTTATGATTTTTCTTTGATAACTGATCGAATGAGTGATATTTGAACCAATAATTGGTGGCCAATAAAAGAGCCATGTTGGAGCTGATATACATGTCGTGCGCATTAACCTTCTTTATTGACGGTTAACGCTGGTATTACTGGTGTACATTGCAGTGCGTCACGCTCGCTGCCCACATGCTGAAGGACATTGTATATTATTAGAGGTTATTGATCAGGAAGTGGTTTGAAACTTGATTACGCTTGATTTGCCAGTTAACAACAACAAAAAGGCACTCATGTAACAGGGTAACGGTTAGTTTTAGCTATGAACATTGACTGGCCAATCTACCCATGAAACATTCTCAAACCACCTTCATGCTGGCTATAATAAATATACTATGGGTATAATCACACACAACTACGGTTACATAGCCAATAAATCAAGATAACATGTGTATCATTGAAGATCAATAATGACGGTGAATGTAGTATATGAGTATGTGTGGGTAGGCGGATGTGGTTTGGGTATACTGATGAGCTAGTTGTACAGGAAGTGGATATAGAACCCCGCGGATGCTGCTGGGATGCCTGAAACTCAACCCACTCCCGCCACAGCTGGACTGGATTAAAACGAAATTCTCCCATTTTAAATCGTTTAAATCATACCTTATCGTGAAGGGTTCTAGACACTTGTTTCCGACTAGTAACTGGCAGTGAATATACATTTCATTATCAGACTGGAAGGCAACTACTTTTAAAACAAATAACGGCTAAAGTGAGTGAACGCTTATCTAAATAATGATTCAAAAAACAAATCAACAACTATAACCTCCACTGATAATTTCCCAAATCGATTAATTAATTAATTTGCACTATCGATTAAATTAGCGCAAAAGTATTAATTTCCCTTTTATTTTAGTAGTCGGAGGATTGGTAGACGTGTGGATAAATGTTAAGATCGATTAGAAAAGAGATTCTATGCAAATGTTTACAAATGAAAATTAGAAACAACAATCTTCTGTAGATGTTAACTCAGTTAATATCACGGCCGGACGTCGTGGGTTCAAAACCTCGCAAGTTGCCATAATTTTTCTCTTCCTACAAGTTGCAGTCCGGAAATGGACAGTGTATTATGCAACGATGAACAATTTCAGGTTGGCCGGTAGTTGACGCGCCATAAAGTAATTAATACAAATATATAATTAATGTAGCATATAAAAACGTATGTTGGATTACACCGTCATGGTAAGTTCTGATTCTGATGGGTGTCATTCAATAGACATTGAACACTATTTTATCCTGAAGAAGGAAAAAAATTTGCCGAAAAGAAGTTTATTTATAAAACTACTTAACACTGCATTGGCAATGCTCGAACTTAGTCAGTTATTGCCAATGTGGAGTCATATTGACTCCATAATTTATTGTTATCTTTTTTTATATTGATTTCAATTTTAATAATAAAATTTGCATTAAAGGATGAGAAAGAATAGGAGTTAAGAACGAAAAAACCAATTTTGTCCACAAATCGGCTTTAACATTTCACGCAGAAGGAATTAACTTCAACTTAGGATCGCAGTAAGTTTAGTATTTTCTAGAACCCTGATTGGCTGCCTTCTGATCAGGGGCTTTTTCATTTTTTTAATTACATTCACTAATTTTACAATTACTGTGCGCTGTTGACACTTATCGGAAATTACCCAATTCGCTGCAAGTTTTGCTGCAATTCGGACAGAAAATCAATTGTAGAAAGAGGCTTTTTTTTTGTGCCATGATACTTTCTATGAAAATTATTTAAATTTATCAAATAAGGATTTAGGCAATCATCTGGAGTCATGATAATTACAGAAAATCTACTTATATTGCTAATCAAGAGTCGAAATGACTCCGTTATATTTACGTGTAATGCCAATCTGGAGTCAAAATGACTCTTATGATTCAAGTAAACTAATCTGCAAAAAGACTATGGTCTTCAGAGTGGGGATAGCATATCTAAGAGCATTTTGGGATAGCTATGTAAATGTGGGAAACAGAGGCCATTCCTATTTTTGACTTCGGATTGGCAATGCAGTGTTAAGACCGCTTCTCAATACTACTATGTTGCCCAGTCGCCTCTGTCCATGATACCATTATAGAATGATACCCACCTGAAAAAGTAAGCGTTTCTTTCCTATTTTTCTAAAACAGGGAAACTACTTTAGTCCACGTGCTCCGCTGCTAATACTCATACCGGAACTCGCTCCTTGTTAGGTTCTTGTTGTCCCAAGGAAAAGAAGTCTAGAATATTTTCTACATTAAGAGAACTTTAATTCAAACAGTACATAAATAAAAATAAAGTGAAATCCTATATTATATTTATAAACAGAACTAAAACGTTTTTCTGAATTAGTTAAATTGCCCGTGTTTAACGTATATGTTACACTTGGAGTAAAAGGTAATTGAGAAGTCTGATAACTGTGCAGAGGGTAGAAAGTTTGGATTTATCCATGTGTATAACATGTAATGTGGTAGGATTTCCGGTGGGCTGTAGTGACTAGAGGGTAAGTGGTGGTCAGTAACAAAAAAGGAGATTCCCTGCGTTTAGAGGCGAGGCCATAAATACAAGAGTTAGGTCCATCGTTTGGCCGCTGCCTTCCTGATAATGTGTGTTCCTATACTTTCTGGAGTCCTAGCAGGGGAAGTGTAGAATCAGTTTTAACTAACATAGGTGCTTTTTTTCAGCCGCCGGTAAAGCTCTTTGGTAAGATAGGTGGCGCATACATCAGTGACGGAATAAAATGTTTAAAGGGATCGCTGCTAGAGACGAGGGAAACGGACCAAAGTTTGCATCGAAGAGAAGGGAAGGGGCACAGATACAGGAGCAAAAACATTTCGGACGTCCTGGCAAAGAAGGGAGGATATGCAAACAAACACACATACATAGACACACTGGCAATGTCACACTCTAACGACCCCTAGAAATCAGATTTACTGTTTTGTGGTGAAGCCAGCTCCACCCGCCTGAATACGCAACTTCACGGCTGGTTTCCCGCCACTTCCTCTCTACTCCCACGCGGCGCGCTTTACCCAACAACACGCGCCACTGAATCTTTAATTCTAACAACAGATTCAGTGGTCAGCACTCGATTTTTTTTTTTTTATTTATTTCTTTTTTTATCGTTGCAGACTTTTTCAAATTTTTTTCTTGCGCTGCACAGCTGTGAATTAATTTCCGTGAAATAAACATTTACATAAACGAAATGTGGAAAACAGAAAAACACTGTAAATATGTTACAATGAAGTTTTTTTGGAACAGCGACACGATTAAAGCGGACGATATTTCACTTTGTGGTAGAGAATATGTTAGATCTCAATACTAATGAAATGAACCAAAAGTTTATAAATAAGACGAAACCTAGAACCATTAATCTCTAGCAGCCAGTTTGGTTTCTTTTTAAAAGAATAATAAATGAAAAGATTTATGGATTAAAGACAAACATCCTTTTATTTTAAAATGATAAGAGGATGTAATTCTAATCCAATGTCCTCAGACGAATCTTCATTATTCTTCCCTACAATTCCAAGGATACCCTTCTTAAAGACTTCAACATAATTTCCTCATTAATCCTCACTCAATTTCTGACTTTTCTCACTAATCTATCCAGAGATCTTAATCCGGTGGCCCCAAATTTCTCTTTCACTTCCTGCCCCGACAATAAAAAAAAAAGAAGCGATGGCCGCTTGTTCTTCAGATGTTTTCAAATCAGATCCTGATTTCTGGAGAGTTCTTGCAGAGTTCAACATTTTACATTATGTATGTTGTTATTTATTTGGAAGATGTACTCGTGTATATTTTTACTTATACAAATAACAAAAGAAAATAATCATAACGTGTAAACAATAAAATAAGTTATCCTCATGAGTACCAGTTGGTCATGGTCTAGACCCGGTGGAACACCAAGGCACACTAAACTGCCCCAGCCGATTGTTGGTTCTTCGTCGGTTGCAGATTTTTTAGAAAGTTAAACAGTACTTTAACCTTTTCCTCTCCGCTTAAGAAATAACTAACGCGTTTAGTCCTTCCAATACCCCATTATATGGATGAATCGATATCTTCTACATCCAATTTCTTGGTCACATATCTGACCATAAATCATAAGCGTTGCTAGCTAGAGCGTTAACTAACACTTATCTATCTGACAACTTGTTAAATGCTAAGTGTTAATGAGTTATCGTTAGTTGTAAATTACTGATGGCTCATATTTTGTCTTGTTTGTCTAACTGGCGTGCGCCTAGTCTTACTTTGTTTATTTTAAATATTTTACTTGTGTGAGCAGATTTTTATTTCTTTTGAACTAAATAAGTTCCATGTACAAACGCTTACTAAAAACTAATTTACAGCAATCTAAACTGCACTGGTTAAATATTATACGAGTATATCCAGCTTGAATATTTTCTTAACTATTAAATCACTTTAAACAAAATGAATACATTTAATTTTGGTAACAATGAGAGCTCGTAGATTGTAAGAAAGAATTAGATGCTAAGAGCAAGGTGCAGTCGTTTTATACAATGAATAAGTGTTTAGAAGTTTGCAGTTGGTAATTGCAAAGCAGTTAAGTAGAGAGTTAAAGGGTGGAGTTTCAGGTATACGAGGTTTGTTGAAGAGCACTGCAGACGTGGCGGTATAATCGTAATGCAAATGTAGGCAAAGGTGGTCGTAGAAAGCAGTTAGGGAGCGGTCAGAAATTAAGGTGCTATTAGTAACTAGGAGTATAGGATGGCTGACGGCAGAAGGGGCGCCATTTCACCGCACAGATTATTAACCAACATCTCGTTCTCTGTCGGGTTAACCAGGGCATCGCCTCCAGATTATTCACTACCTCCAGCACTAATTATCCCAGTAAACGTTACCTACGGCAAGTGCACCTCCATTTCTTTACAGCCAAACTGCCCTTTGCAACCTTCCTTAATTTAGTTACACCACTCGTGCTTTAGGGTTAACATTATCACCCTTTCGGATGATGGTACAATTATTATTGATAATCTTTATGCAAACTACTTTATTTATTTTGCTCAAATATTTTTACCAATTAATATTATTAGTGAGTTTTCGTTCGCAGTCTTGAAAGTATTAGTCTATGTGTGAATTTTCGGCTTTCGATTGAAACCATTTTTTTTTTTTAAATTTTTATATTCGTCGATTATATTTTACAATATTCATCGTGACTGTATTTAAAAACCACAAAAAATTTTTAGTAAACTATTAGAGGAAAAATGGGAGATATTTAGATGAAATGGAAAGCATCCCCAACTAACTGACTCTTATCACTACAGCACTTGCTTCTTAATAGTTAATGATACATTTCTGAATGAAACCTCTTAGAAATTACAGATAGTATAGTTATGGAGTAGGGTAGAGCAGGGCATTTCTATCCTATAAAGAATAAAACTGAAATTAAAATAAATTGTTATGAAGCCCGTGTGAAATATTCACATAAATTTATCTAACCGGAATTTAGTAAAAAAACTATTTTATGTGAAATTTTTTTTTTTTAAAAAACACACAATTTTCATTAAACTTTTCCGCCCAAGCTACTTTTTCCCAATTTGGAAGTTTAATTGGTTAATTTGCTATTAATATTAAATACGTGATGAGACCGCTAAATGCACTTAAATAGCACGTTAGAGTGAAGCTCATCTTACTTCTAGAACGGCCTTAAGAAGCATTTTCCTTGGATGATTTTTCAAATAATAGTTATAGATCTAGATGTTTGCAAAGTGCTTGTGAAAATTAAAGATAACTGTCGGGGCCGTCTTAGAGAAAATTAAAAAATACACATAAAGCGGCAGTTCTAGTGGTCTAATTTCGTCCAAAAGCTTATTAAAGGGAATAGTGATAGAATCGATTCGAAATATCGAATATGAATTTTCTAGCACTTCCTATTTTTGAGTTATACTGCTCAAACACCGCCAAATAAAGGACTGTGGCAGGGAGACGCCTTAGCATGCCTCCTATTTAACTTAGCTCTGGAGAAAGCCGTGAGAGACTCTGGTATACAGACCAGTGGCACTTTAATAAATAAGACGGTCCAGATTCTTGCATACGCTGATGACATTGACATTATGGCAAGATCAATGAATGCCATGAAGGAAGCGTTTCTGTCCCTAGAAGCAGCAGCTAGCCGACTAGGACTGGTAATTAATGAAGCGAAGACCAAGTATATGCGCACGGGAGGTGGCTCCACCGCCCAAGTGCAGCACTTGAGCATCGCACATTATAAATTTGAGAAGGTTGATGAGTTCTCTATAAAACCCTCATCCGTCCAGTGCTGAGTTATGGTTCCGAAGCGTGGGCAATGACCAGGGCAGATGAACGGGCCCTTTCGCTCTTTGAACGGAAGGTGCTCCGTAGAATCTATGGTCCTACACGCGACGGACCGAATTGGAGAATTAGGAAAAATCAGGAATTGTACACTCTCTTCACGGATCCTGATATAGTAAAAGTGATAAAGCTTGGTAGACTGCGATGGGCAGGACACATAGCTAGGATGAGTGAAGATGAGATTCCTAAGAAAGTGCTGGAAGGAAACTTGCAAGGATCCAGGAGGGTAGGCAGGCCAAAGCTGCGCTGGGAGGATAGTGTGGCAAAGGATGCTGCATCTTTGCTAAGATTCCGAAACTGGAGGGCGGCTGCGCAGCAAAGAGACGCCTGGCGGGCACGTCTTGAGGAGGCCAAGACTCTGCATGAGTTGTAGCGCCAGTTAAGAAGAAGATACTGCTCAAACACACAAATTTGTAAAAAAAAAACTATTAATTGGTACAGTAAAAGAAAGTAAAAAGTAAAATTGCTAAGAATGTAATCAACATAGAAATTATTTTCATTAATTGAAATTGATTGGCAAGAAAAAATATGAATTGAATGAACACAAAAGAGATTATAAGTGGAGACAATCGCTATCTGGATTGAGGCCAACATCTCTCGGCATCGCACCTCATTGACTCTGAAGTCAATTTCTCACTATCAGTTTAGTTATCAAACTTTATATCAATACCAGAGAGCCCAGCCTCATTTAGGTCGCTATATTTATGCGTGGGAGTTTAATGTTAACAATACACGAGTTCGATATTATTTTGCAGTTTTATCGTATTATTTTAGTTTTAAAATAAAGTAAAAGCTCTGCAAATTTAATGACGCTTTGTAAATTTAACTAAAAATAGATGCATTTTTACCATTGGATTAACAGTATTTTTTTTGTCTACTTTGACGAAGTATCTTGTATCATCTACAAGTGAAAACATGCTCTTAACTGGCCTCCCTAAATATCAAATTCACCCTACTCCACTGAAACTTCGGCAGTGTGTAAATTCAATTACTCCCTAGACATGAAAGAACCATTCACTGATTGGTACAGAGAGAATAATGAGTGGAGAAAGGAATACGACTATGGGCATAAAGGGCAACGGGATTATTACGGTACTACAAAGGTTCGGTACATTAATACGATCGTTTGGAGGGAAAAAACCCTTTACAAAAAATGGAGTTCTAATTATTAGTCAAAACATAGTATATTGTAACGAAGTTGACCTGGGCAAAGAAGAAAGGCCTAGATTGTTTTAGGGGTTGAGCGACCAAAGTCGGTAACAGGCCACCACTGTGTGAACAAAAGGGCGGTCTCTACCTGAGGAGAAAAGAAAGGCCTAGATTGTTCTAGGGGTTAAGCGACCAAAGCCGGTCACAGGCCACCACTGTGTAGACAAAAGGGCCGGTCTCTACCTGAACTAGAAAGGAAAGGGCTAGATTGTTCAAGGATTTAGTGACCTGTGTAAAAGCCAGCCAAGAGAAAGGCCTCAGTTGGGGTGGTGGCATATGTGTTTCCCAGCCAGTGATTGACAGGTGAGAGTGAGACAGACGGAGTTGGAGAGAGACAGAGAATGTGAGGAGGCGGCTCACAGCTGAGGTGGTGGCAGTATGTTTTCTCCAGCCAATGAACGTCAGGAGGGCGTGGAAACTTATGCTCAGAGAGTTGGAGGAGGGCAGTCCCATTTGGAGGGAGGCACGCAATTAAAAGGAGGCAGACACAGCTGGAGAAGTCAGTTTTTAAGGAGTTCTTAATGAGTTGTTAATCAGTTTTAATCAGTTAGTTTTGAGTGAGTCTTGGAGAGACGTTAGTTTGGAGAGACACTTTGGAAGTGACAGTTTGAGAGAGTCAGTGTTGCGGAGTGCTTCAGTGGTAGCTAGTCAGGCGGTTAGTCAGTTAGTGAGTAGAGCTTTGTTTGTGTAGCAGAGACTAGTGCAATTCGGTGCAGTGCGGACCAGTGGTCAGTCGGGGAACAGTTTTGTGGCGTTACGAAGTGATTAAGTAACAGTAAACTGTTGGGACTGTTGTAATTGGTAACTGTAATGAATAGCGTTAGTTGCTAGTAAATGTTAATGTGAGTAAAGGTAATGTGTTAATAAATCAGGTTATTACTTACAAATTTAGCGAGTTTTATTATTTATCAAACCCACATATTATTCAATAACTAGTGGCAGGCATTAGTTGTGTAAGTAAAGTTCTTTCTTAGTAAAAGGACAAGAAAAAATTTACAATATGCATAAATATGCATTAAATTAGTGCATAACACATCAGGTGGCGCAAAGAGAAATAAAATGCAGGCAAACTTCTCCTAGAAGATGAAGATCTCATTAAACTACAAATGCTTGATGAGCAAACCGTAAGAGGTAGATGTGGAAATTTTACAACACTTCGTTAAGAAATATGTTTCTTATCGGGTGAGAATTAAAAGTTGCACAACATACGATTTCAGTCAGAAATTTATCTTTTTAAGTATGAGTGTCTTCCAAGTCAAACAAGGTTCTTCATCTTCTCTTATCCTTCCAATACTCGCTGGAGTTCCTCAAGGAAGCATTCTAGCCCCCTTACTTTATATTCTCTATACTGCTGACTTACCAACTCACCCGACTACAATTACTTTCACATTCGCCGACGACACTGCAATTCTTTCTCCTCATCTAGATCCTGTTATAGCATGCCGTGCACTCCAAACTCACCTCAATCTTCTCGAACCTTGGCTGCAAAAGTGGAGAATCAAAGTGAACGAATTGAAATCTAAATACATAGTATTCACTCTAAACAAGAAAACTCTCCCTCCTCTCTCCTATACCAATCACTAACCAAGTACGATATCTCGGACTACATCTTGACAAACGACTAACGTGGAACCACCACACGAGACTCAAACGAACTGACCTCAATCTGAGGTATAAAATGTTGAAAAGACTACTTGACAAACGATCAAAACTGACCCTGACGAACAAACGAACACTATATACCGCTCTACTTGCCCCAATATGGACGTACGGAATACAGCTCTACGGAAGCGCCAAAAAATCTAACATCAACCGACTCCAAACCTTACAGTCTAAAATCTTGAGAACAATAGTTAACGCTCCCTTCTACGTCTCCAATCATACTATACACTCTGATCTCAACATTCCTCTCGTTTCTGAAATAGCCCAAACTCGATACACAAAACTCCATTCAAATCTACACGATCACTACAACCCTCTGATCCACAACATGTCTACCACAACACTTCCTTCTAATCCTAATCGCAGACTAAAGCGGCGGTGGCCACGCGACCATCTCAACACAACGTCGACCTCCTAGGATGGTTGCTGTGTAAGCTTGCCAATCTGGCGAACTAACGGCTTCCATCACTGGATGGTCGTCGTTCACTCCAATCACGCCCTTGGAGCACATGCATGTGCGCGTATGTGTATGGATATGCATATGCGTGCATGTGTATTTGCGCCATCCTTATCACTCATCTCTTTTGCTTATTGCACTGCATACAGTTGCAAAATAAATAAACAAATAAAAAAAAAAAAAAAGAAAAAAAAAGTATGAGTGTGCTAGTGATTGAAAATCCTTTATTTATTTAGTTACAATCAACGCATTGCGTCATAAGCAACAAGGGTAACAATAAGCATCTACATTCTACTGACTCTCTTCATCAGAGAGGAGATCGCGAGGCCACTGTCTTTTAAGACGTCTGGAAGTGTTGTCTGGAAATGTTCTGGAAGATAGAAGTGGATTGTGATGTGATTGAAGGTTAAGATGGAATTTTCTGTAATTGAAAATCTATATAATTTTTTTTGGAAGTGTTAGCATAAATATAAAATTTTAGTTTTGGGCGTAACAGGGAAGAGGAATACTTAATATTCCACACAGTTTTAGTTTTTTAGGAAGATACTAGTATTATTATGGGTATTTGCTAGCGGAAATTAGGGTAATTGCCCAAAGAGGGGATACACTGATTAGACTGATCAGAATGAATCCAGTTGTAGATTATAACTGAAGTGAAGGATAAATGTCTGTGGACAAAAAGGTTAATGAAAAAAACGAAGTGGTATTTCAGATAAAAAAAAAATCAATAAACAAATATAAGTTTGGGCACTAATATATTCGTGTTTAAGCTCTCTGAATTGAGAGTACTAGCTAGCAAAAAATCCACGGCAAAAAACGGAGGTTGCCAGAGGCAGTAATATAACTCGGGAAACAAAATCGTCACAATTTGAAAATTTAAATCTGACAGTAATATAACGGCTAGAAGAAGGTAGAAATTCAGTTATTTTCCAGCTGGTTTGATTCTAGGGCGGAAGTAAATCTAATAAAAATGTTTCTGAAAGAGTAGTTAAGAGTGGGGAGCCGGAATGATTATGATCGCCCGGGTTCGGAAGGATGAATCACATCCGTGGCCCTTCGCCTCCTCCACACTCAGCACAGTCCACATTTTTCTCTCCCTTCAACAGATATAAATTGATTTCCTTCTCTAGAGGCTCCGGACAAATATTGAAAAATCTTTCCCCCCTCTTATGAAAGCTACTCCCTAGTATTTAGTTACCAACTAAACTAATTATGTTAAGTTTGCACTATTATTGTTTTACTGACGATAAGATTCGAGCTAATCAGGTTCATTAAAATTACTAAATCAGTTCCTCATAGAGAATTTGAATTGAAAAAGGTTTCAATAACCTTGAAATCGAGTTAAATTTAGTGTCCTTTTTTCGTTATATTTTACAAACACGGATTAAATTCTAACTTGATTGAATTATTAAAATTATAATTTAATTCATGTATTCAAATTACCAATCAATTGAAACTAATGATTTCAACCAATTAGGTTCGTATTACAGCGATAACCAGCGTGGTGCTGTATATCCTCCAATCAGCAGATATTAACGTTAGTTATATTATCGTTCTAGCAGAATTTAGAATCAGATATTTCAATAAAAGGATTTTATCAATACAACAGTTTAGGGAATATTTAGATGGGAAAGAATGATTCAGTTTAGCTTCTTTTTGTAAGTACGCATGGAGAAACAGGTATTTCTCAATCAATACAAGAATTGAACTTTTAGTTTGTTTTTTACCTAAAGAAATTTTTAAGTAGAAGAATGAAGAAGAAGTGTTAATTTCGTATATTTTGAAAATATGTTAAAGACTATTATTATTATTTTTTTAATGATTTAAGGCGCATCAACATCTAAGGTTATTGGCGCCCGGAGCTTTTTTCAGTGCACTGCCGGCCTCCGGACAGTGTTCTCTCGTTACAGACAACACTGTCCATCACCGGACAGTGAGTTGGTGATGGACAGTGAGATGTAAGAAGCTCTTAGGAAGAGAAAATCTAAGAGTCAGCAGCTATTTATTATTATTATTATTAAAACTGTCCGGTAGGACAGTTGTATAAGGGTTGATCGTCAAACAGTGCACGAAAAAGCGTAATGTTAAAAAAACACCCAACTTTGACAATTTTTTACTCTTTTTCTATAAAAGATAAAATTCCCAAATTTTCTATAAAATATAGAGCAAACCCTCCTTTATAACTGAAATTTTTTTGCAACCACCCAGACCTAATAGATTTCGAGAAAAAAGTTGCCGAAAATGAGCAAAAACGGCATTTTCAGAAATTGTTGTTGTTCTTGTTCTTCTTCTTCTTCTTCTTGTTGTTGTTGTTGTTGTTGTTGTTGTTGTTGTTGTTACCTTTTTTGTAAACTACGTAGCGCCTAAACGCGTGAACCGATTTTCATGAATGAGGTGTCATTCGATTCGGAATTTTATGTAGATGTGCCTTTTGGGGGTCTCGACGCTGTACACCGAATGGGAGAGGAGTTAGCCCCCTTTATGTAAGGCCCCCTTCAAAATTATTATTACTAATTACTCTGTAAATCTTAGCCCGATTTTGATAAAATTTGGTAGGATGATGGGGTTAGGGCTCCCCTATGTAACATTAAAGCGACGATCTGCTCTTACACTAGTTAAGGGGAAGTATAGCAATCGTTTCAAATTATCGACACGTGAACTGATTTTCATGAATGAAGTGTCATTCGAATCGAAATTTTGTACAGATTTGCACTTTAAAAGTCTCGTCGCTATGCCTCATATGGAGGGGAGTTTGCCCCACCCAAGTAAGGCCGTTTCTAAAACTATTATTACCAATATTTCTATAACGCTTTGTCCGATTTTGATAAAATTTAGCACGAAGAAGTGATTAAAGCTCCTCTACATGGCTGTCAAGTGCCATCATGCTCTTACACCTACTAAGAGGAAGTACTGCAATCGTTAAAATTATCAATGGGTGAACCTATTTACATTAATGAATTGTCGTTCGATTCAAAATCTTTGCCTCTTTGCCTTTTAGGGAGAAGTACTGTAATCGCCCGTTTATTTTTCTTACTCCTCTTAAAAGGAAGGTCTGAAATCGCAGTTTAAATTTGCTTTTTACGTACAAATACCTTCCTATTTTATATAAAAAGGCTCTCTCAAAAAAATTGTTGTTGAGGATGGTTTGGGGACCGCAACTATAATCATTCTTTAAAAAGATCTCTCCAGTGGTAGTTACGGTTCCTACTTAACACCTTATCAGGTTATAATGATAGAATTGCTTATTCCAAATTTAAAAAAAACAGTAAAGCAGATATGTAACTTAGCAAAATAGACAAAAATGAAAATCTATCCAAAAGGTACAAAAATCTCCTTAACAAAAACTTACAGTTTAAAAAGTTAAGTATAAGGGTTGATTAAACGCCAAAAGGTACACAAATCAGCATGTACCCAACATTTCATTCAAGCTTAGTTGATATAATTTAAGTAACTTTGCTGCATTAACTTTTCCTTCACATTTTTTAGAATTTATTAGATGTCACAGACCCTTATGCTGGCCATTTTCATCTACAAAATATTTGTTCAAGTAGCACTGTAGATTGACTTTAATATCTATTAATCTATAATAATCAAACTATTAATTACAGGTTAAAAAGAAAACGTTATAAAAAATAAAAAAAATTACGAGGCTACAAAATTTAAAAACTTTTTTAAAAAAATGCTTACACCAACATACATCAATGATTTCGATTATTTTATTTTTAATAAAAATCGTCGGTTTAAGTTCATTCTTCGATTAAAGTAATTGTTATTTTATGTAGTAGTCAAACGTTTATAATAATAGGTAATAATTATCTGGCTCTATCGCAAATAATATAGTTTTCTTCAATCACACTCTCAATGTAGCTGTTCTTCTCACAATGTTATATATATGTTATGTAATATAAAATAAATAAGTATTGCATACTTTTAGGACAGCTAATTATTCCAGTATTTTACTATAAGTAAAATTAAATTACAATTGAGAAATGAATAATTGTTGTTGAATAATCTACTTGTTATTAACTGTGTGTTATTTGTGCTCACGAATATTTCGGTAAGACGAATTCAAGTCTGAAATATTGTTTTAAATCCTCCGTGATTCAAATTTAAACAGTAGCCGACTCTAACTTTGTCTTTTTCTACTTTAACATGCATGTATAAGATGTGACAACTTCAGAATTGTGGGCGAATATTTTAATTGGTTAAAATCATATTAATTATTAAATAATTGTAATAATACGGACAGATGATAAAACATATGTGTGATATATTGAATGTAAAAAAATATTGAAGCTAGAGGTTTTTGTTTTATATTCATATAGCGTTGTGTTCTTTTGACTGCCTTAACCCATGTTGATGAGAATAAAATAAAATAATAAGAATTCTTTTTTTTTTTTTTTTTTTTTTTTTTTTTATTTTTACTTTTACTTTATTTCTGCAACTGTACATATATACAACAAGCAAAATTGATGTGTGAATAATGTACATATAAATAAATATATATACAAATTGGCATGAGCGATGTGAACGGCGACCATCCAGTGATGGGAGCCGCTAGTTCGCCAAGAAGGCAATCTTACACAGCAGCCATCCTAGGAGGCCGCCGTTCTGCACTTAAATGATCGCGCGGCCACCTCCGCTTTAGTCTTCGATGAGGATTTGAAGGAAGTGTTCTTGAGGATAGGTCACGGATTAGGGGATTAAAATGGAAGGATAGTTTGGAATGAAATTTTGTGTAGCGGGATTGGGCTAGGTCAGAGACAAATGGTATGTTTAAATCGGAATGGATAGTATGGTTGGAGACATAGAAAGGAGCATTGAGGATGGTTCTCAGGATTTTGGATTGTAGGGTTTGGAGACGGTTAAGGTTGGATCGTTTAGCAGTACCGTAAAGTTCAATTCCGTATGTCCATATTGGGGCTATCAGGGCAGTGTAGAGTCTCTTTTTGTTCAGTAAAGTAAGTTTAGAGCGTTTGTCAAGTAGTCGTTTCAACATTTTGTACCTGAAGTTGCAGTCAGTTCGTTTGAGTCTAGTATGAGGGTTCCACGTTAGTCGTTTGTCTAGATGTAGGCCAAGGTATCGTACTTGGTTCGCAGGGGGGATAGGAATGTTATTCAGGCAAAGAGAAGGGAGTGTTTTTTTGTTTAGGGTGAAGACTACATGTTTAGATTTGGGTTCATTTACCTTAATCCTCCATTGCCGAAGCCAGGGTTCGAGGATGTGAAGATGGGATTGCAGGGTTCGTGTTGCCACGACAGGATCTATGTTTGGAGAAAGGATTGCCGTGTCATCGGCATAGGTAAGGGTGATAGTGTTTGGGTGAGTTGGTAGGTCAGCCGTAAATAGTGTGTAGAGGAGGGGAGCAAGAATGCTTCCCTGAGGAACTCCTGCAAGAATGGGATAAATAGGAGAGGATGAGGCACCTTGGACTACTTGGAAGAAACGGTCGGACAGGTAGGACTTGAGGACAAGATAATAGGTTGCAGGTAGGACGCCCTTGAGCTTATACAGCAGCCCTAGGTGCCATACCCTGTCGAAGGCTTGCGATATGTCCAGGAAAACACCCGGGCAGTACTGCTTCAGCTCAAGGGAGGTAGCGATGACATCCACAACGCGATGCGTCTGGTGTACAGTCGAATGGCAACTCCGAAAGCCGAACTGGTGATCAGGAATGACATTTAGGGCTGCTATTTCATTTTGGAGACGGATTAAGAGGAGCTTTTCAAGGATTTTCCCTAATAAGGGCAGAAGACTTATTGGCCGATATGAGGTGGGGAGGTGTGTAGGTTTTTTGGGCTTGTGTATCATTCTCACTGAAGAGAATTTCCAGAGGATGGGGAAGTAGGTGGTTCGAAGGACTGCATTGTAGAGATGGGTAATAAAAACTATTGCCTTTCTGGGAAACTGGAGTAGGATGTTGGAAGTGATCAGATCAAAGCCAGGACTTTTCTTTTTGGGGAGATTAAGGATTATCTTCTTAACTTCTTTAGGAGTGAACGGTTTAGGCGGAAGTGAAAGCTGAAGAGGAATGTCAAGTTCGTTAGTGATGTTTTCAGTATGTTGTAAATCTTGTAAGTCTGGGTGTGGAGTGAAAACTGAGGAAAGATGTTGAGCTAGGCATTGGGCTTTCTCCTCATCGGATTTAGCCCAAGAACCATCCGTCTGTTGAAGAGGGTGAGAGATGTTTTTGTATTTAAGTATTTTCTTGGTAGCAGTCCAGAGAGAGTTGTCATCCGTTGTAAGTGATTCAGTGAAGGTTGAGTATTGTTCGTTATAATATTCTTGCAGTTCGTTAGTAAGTTGTCTGGTCAGTTGATTGAAAAGTCGCTTATGAGAGGGGTATCTGGTGCGATGCCAGAGAGCTCTCGCACGACGTTTCTCTGTAATTAGTTGTCTTAGATAGAGTGGGAGGTTTTGAGGTGTCGGTCTTCTGGGTGGAGTGAGCTGTGTGGTGGAGTGCCACACGCTTTGTTGGATAGAGTCAGTCAAGTATTGTACATTATCATCTAGCTGTTGTGGTGTCTTAAGAGGTACGTTTAAGTTCAGTTTTTGCTCTATAGTCTCTCGAAATACGTCCCAGTCTACAGTCCCGTTAATAAGTGATTGCCTAGGAGGAATTTGTTTTGGATGGATGTCAAGAGTTAGGATAACAGGGCTATGGTCAGAGGATAAATCATTTAGAGTGTGTACATCAGTATATAAGGATGAAATATTGGAGCAGATAAAGAAGTCAAGAAGATCGGGTCTTTTACGAGGAGAGGTTGGCCAATAAGTCGGTTGGGATGAGGATAAGTAGGAGTAACTGTTTTGATTAAGGATGTTAAAAAGTATTCGGCCTCTCGGGTTCGCCACACGACTGCCCCAGCTTGGGTGCTTCGCGTTGTAATCGCCACCGCATATAAATCGAGGACCTAGAGAGGAGAGGAAGGATAAAAGTTGGTTTTGGAGGATTATTTGATTGGGAGGGCAATACACGGCTGCCAAGGTATAGGAAAATGGCTCCGACAACAGAGAGATGACGGTAGTTTGAAGGGAGGGTGTTGCTTGGGATGGGATTAGGAAGTGTGATAAGGAACTGCGAACAAGTACTGCGGTTCCTCCGTGAGCTGTTCCGTCAGGGTGGTTAGTCTTGTAAGTTGTGTATCCTGTAATAAAGAACCTTGATCTGTCAGTGAAGTGTGTCTCAGTTATCAAAGCTACGTCAATACGTTTGTCATGTAGTAGTACTTCAAGTTCCTGTCTGCGGTTTGTCAGTCCGTTAGAATTCCAGAGGAGAAGGGTTAGGGAATGTTGGGTGATGGGCATTAAGGAGCTTGGTTGGGGAGGAGCCTGCTGACTACAGTTGTGAGGAGAGTTATCAGAGGCCCGATAAGTAACTTGAAGTCTGATAGGAAAGAACTGAGGAGTGAATTGATGTCTCCTGAGTTTGAAGGAATTGGAAGTGGAGGGGGAGCTAAAGGCGGTTGTGGCCCCGCGGCCACCCGAGCAAATGACATGTTTTTGTTGACTGGGTTGAAAGAAGGAAAGTGTCTTGGTACTTGAGGTGCTAGTGGCGGCTGATCGGCTGGATGCTGTGTTCTTCGGTGGGCTGAAGGATGCTCGTAAACAGGTCGTTGCCTTCTCGATCGCTGTAGTTCTCTGTGAACTATGCAACTTTTGTAGTTCGCAGGATGCTCGCCGTTGCATAGTGCGCATGTAGCTGGAGTGTTCGGCTGCTTTCCGCAATCCGGGGTGAAGTGGTCGCCGGCGCATTTTACGCACCTTGGCTGGTGCTGGCAATAGCTTTTTGTGTGTCCGTATTCTTGACAACGCTTACACTGGACTATAAGTCGTTGTTTATGGGGCTCTTCGACCTTAATTCGAGAATAACATAAAATTTCAATGTCGAAAATATCTTTGTTATTCGGGCGGGGTTCCAAATCTACGAAGAAGAGTGGGAGCGTTTGCTTCGTGACAGGGTGGATAACTGGTGTTACATTCCGTACAGTGTGGCCAAGCTCAGTAAGCTCTTCCTTAATGAGCTCTACGGGAATACTCTGATGCAAATTTCTTATGACTACCCTGTATGACTTCTCTTCTTCTAGCTGGAAGGTGTGGTAGTCGGCTTTGCGCTCTTTGAGGTACCTGATGATACCTCTGTAACTCTCAACTGTTTTTGGGTTGATTACTAAATCAGTAATTCGCGCTTTGCAAGTGAATGTGTCATTTCCCACTATCTCAGATAATTTAGTGCAGAGAACTGAGTATTTCTGAACATTTTTCACATAGATAGGTGGTGGTTTGTGAGTGCGCACTGGCGCGGTAGGTGCGACTTCCATTTCTTCTAGCTCAGAAAGCGGCGCAAAGGGATTATCAGACAAGACTCCCGGTGGAGCTGTGACTGTGATTGCACTCTGTGTGACAATATTAGCAGTGCTCGTAGTAGCTGTTTGCATGTCGGGCATTGCAGGCTGTCGAAAGATAGGCTGGCTGAGAGAAGACAGTGAACCTTTGGGTTGTTGTTTGGCAGAGGATCTGGTAACCCGAGTTGAGTCTCTCAGCCTTTTAGTTTTGTTGGGTGAGCTGCCCGATGTGTTGGTTCTCTTTTTTGAAGTTACTGACGTAGTTGACTCATTGTCAGTAGAGCTTTCTAACACAGTATGGTCACTAAGGCCCATTACTATAACAGTTCATGTTATCACTCATTAAAAAAAAAAAAAAAAAAAAAAAAAAAAAAAAAAAAAAAAAAGTTCGCGTAATTTAAAAGAATTCAAAAGAGAAAGAGAATTATGTACAGAGAATAGAAATCGGAGAGAATGAGTATTCAATGTCTATATACAGTATGTACAAATAATATTTACAATACAGTTCATTGTCCAACTTTGTAATTATATAAACAGCTACTTACAGTATGTACAAGTATTCTTCTTTTAAACCAATTAAAAGTTAATTGATTTAGCCAGAAAGAAACACTTTACGATATTTAAAGTACTTTTAACGTGTAGCGCGTATTTAAATTGGTCACTGAGACACTTTTCAGCGGTTTATTCGAACAACAAACTACTGAATTTTAAGTATATTTCACAGAGCAAAAGATGTGATGTTCACTGTTCAAATGTTGTGTATCAACTTTAATAAGAATTCATCATCATAGTGGTTGTTCTTATTTCTCTTAGTGGATCAACTCCTTCAGCTTCAGGTGTGGGGTTCGAGGCAGATCAAATTGGTACGAGGCAGATAAAGTTGATCAGAGGCAGATAAAGTTATATTGCAAAGAAAAGGAAACGAATTGAACATTGAAAAATAGTGAAGAGTTGTCGTATAAACTAATTGATTTGCGAGGAAGTAATAGCAATTCAGATTGTTCATCGGCCGTAAGTAAAACTCAGTTATATACTACATTGGTTTAATTTATTTGCAAATATGACGTCATTAGGAGAAATTAATAGAATTAACAAAAATATTAGCAATTCTACCATTAACGCTATTCGAGCACTCCACTTATTAATTTTTGAGTGCGAAGGAAATCGTCAGAAAAGAGCTAGACTCAGAAAATTTGAAGGATTTAGTTTCTTGTTGGATTCAGAAGAATATAAGGCCAAACTTAAATTCATACATGAAAATTTAACTGATGGTGACCTTACACTAATCTGCAATATTCTTAACATTGACCATGACGGAAATGCGGACGAACTATCCAAACGTATTTGTACAAGTCTAATGAATTTAGAAAATTTAAAAATATTAAATGAAGAGGTTAATGAGCAAGAAGATGAAGATACTGAAGAGCAAGATGTAAAAGAAGAAGAAAATAAAGAAGATGAAGAAAGAAGTAATTCAGAGTTGTGTTACCATCCCAAATTTTTATTAAGAGATATAGAAGATTCTATTCGTCCTTTCACCGGTAGTGACAATTACACCGCTAATCGGTGGATTAAAGAATTTGAAGATATGAGGAAATTATTGAAATGGAACGATTTGGAAACTTTTATATATGCCAAGAAATCGATAAAAGGATTTGCAAAAACAGTAATTAATTGTGAGCCGAATATCAACAGCTGGGTTAATTTGAAGAGGGTCTTAAGAGCTGAATTTCCAACTACGATAAATAGTGCTACTCTACATCAGATGCTAGTTAACAGAAAAATGAAAAAAGAAGAGACACTTAAAGAATACTTTTGTCACATGCGTGAACTGGCAGGAAGGGGTAGTATCGAAGATGATGCATTAATTAAATATACAATCGACGGCATCAATGATGACATTAGAAACAAAGTTGTACTTTTTGGCTGTTCTACGGTTGCAGAATTTAAGAAAAGAATTGATATTTATGAAGAAATAAAGTTAAGCAGTAAAGTACATCAAGAGAAATGTCAATCGTTAGCATTCAAGAAATTTCCAGAGTCAGTGCAGGAAAGAAGAGTGAAAAATGCAGGTACTACGAGTGTGGCGAATGTAGTTCGATGTTACAACTGCGGGAAAATGGGTCATGTTTCTTCAGCATGCACGGCTCCGAAACGAGAACCTAATTCCTGTTTCAAATGCGGATCTCAAGGACATCAAAGAAAGGACTGTCCAAGATTACGTCCCACATCGAGACAGCTCACGGAAGGTACTACGCATAAGGAGATTGGCTGGATTGCAGAGAGCTCATCGTTAGCACCAACCTACGAAGTAAAAATTAAGTTAGAGGTAAACGACGTAGAAATTAGCGCCTTTTTAGACAGTGGTAGCCCGATTTCTCTAATTTCTGAACATATTTTGCCTGTTAATGTTGTTATAAGTCCGTATACGCGTAAATTTCAATTTGAAGGAGTCAATAAAAGTAAATTAAATATATTAGGAGAGCTTAAACAAAATGTATCTGTTAATTCAATTAAAATTCCAATTACTTTCTATGTTGTTCCGGAAAATACTATAAATTCTATCTGTTTATTAGGTCGAGATTTCCTGTCATATGATGGAATACAGGTTAAGTTTCAGGGTAATAATGTTTATATTGACGTTAAAAGTACATTAGTTGAAGAACCGATAGGTGAATGTATTTCTGATATTTTAAATATTGATATTTCCAATAACGTAAAACTTAATGAACCTGATTTGGATATAAATAATGAATTATCATTAGAAATTCAAAGTAAAGTCAAAAATGTTATTAAAGAAAATTATAATAATGTTGAAAAACCTAAAGAGCCCGTAACAAATTTAGAGCTAGCACTCACAGTTAAACCCGATTGTCACTTAGGGTATTTAGTGGATGGTGAAGGGATTTGTCCCTCCACAGCAAATGTTGCTGCAGTTGCAAATTACCCAATACCCAAAAATTTTCGCGAATTGCATAGCTTCCTAGGATTAATTTCTTATTTCCGAAAATTTATTCATAACTTTGCTATTGTCGCCCAGCCACTATATAAGTTGTTGAAATCTAAAATCAATTTCGTATGGTCCGAAGAAGAATCTAATTGTTTTGAGCGACTTAAGAATTTCCTAATATCAGAGCCGCTGTTAGCTATTTATTCACCCACTGCACTTACTGAATGTGATGCAAGTGCACAAGACTATGGTTCGATCCTTATGCAGAAACAGTTCGACAATAAATGTTATCCAATGCGTACTGCTAACGCTTATGAAGTTATTAAATGGCAAGCATGCTACTCGTTTTTTTCCCAATACCACAAGCCAGTTAAGTTAGTTTTCGATGGGGGTTCTGGCTTCAATCCCAATAAATTTACTAAATTCCATAAAAGTTCACCTATGAACATGAAACCGTGGTTACCTAATAGTTAGCCAATTGCAGACTATTGAACTTATTTGTTTTAAGTTTGCTTAATTTTTCAAACTTAATGTTTTGTACTTTTCTAATTTCTGTTTTGGATTCTAATGTTATTGTTATTTATTTTCATAATTTTAATTTTGATTTTGCTAAGAATTACTGTTTGATTGAGAGACCAATCAAGGTCAGGTTGGACGAGCTGTGGGCGAATATTTTAATTGGTTAAAATCATATTAATTATTAAATAATTGTAATAATACGGACAGATGATAAAACATATGTGTGATATATTGAATGTAAAAAAATATTGAAGCTAGAGGTTTTTGTTTTATATTCATATAGCGTTGTGTTCTTTTGACTGCCTTAACCCATGTTGATGAGAATAAAATAAAATAATAAGAATTCATCATCATAGTGGTTGTTCTTATTTCTCTTAGTGGATCAACTCCTTCAGAATAAAGGGCATATTAAAGATAAATCAGAAGAATAATTTGGAATAGAGTTAAAATAAAGTACCTATTTAAAAACGAAGATATAATATACACTTTATCATAATTATAACCAAATAATATTATGAACGAACTGGCCAGCATAAGGGTCTGTGACATCTAATAAATTCTAAAAAATGTGAAGGAAAAGTTAATGCAGCAAAATTACTTAAATTATATCAACTAAGCTTGAATGAAATGTTGGGTACATGCTGATTTGTGTACCTTTTGGCGTTTAATCAACCCTTATACTTAACTTTTTAAACTGTAAGTTTTTGTTAAGGAGATTATTATTAAAACTGTCCGGTAGGACAGTTGTATGAGGGTTGATCGTCAAAAACTGCACGAAAAAGTGTAACGTTGAAAAACACCCAACTTTGACAATTTTTTTCTCTTTTTCTATAAAAGATAAAATTCCCAAATTTTCTTTAAAATATAGGGCAAACCCTCCTTTATAACTGTAATTTTTTTGCAACCCCCCAGACCTAATAGATTTTGAGAAAAAAGTTGCCGAAAATGAGCAAAAACGGCATTTTCAGAAATTGTTGTTGTTCTTCTTGTTGTTGTTGTTGTTGTTGTTGTTGTTGTTGTTGTTGTTGTTACCTTTTTTGTAAACTACGTAGCGCCTAAACGCGAGAACCGATTTTCATGAATGAGGTGACATTCGATTCGGAATTTTATGTAGATGTGCCTTTTGGGGGTCTCGACGCTGTACACCGAATGGGAGAGGAGTTAGCCCCCTTTATGTAAGGCCCCCTTCAAAATTATTATTACTAATTACTCTGTAAATCTTAGCCCGATTTTGATAAAATTTGGTAGGATGATAGAGTTAGGGCTCCCCTACGTAACATTAAAGCGGCGATCTGCTCTTACACTAGTTAAGGGGAAGTATAGCAATCGTTTCAAATTATCGACAAGTGAACTGATTTTCATGAATGAAGTGTCATTCGAATCGAAATTTTGTATAGATTTGCACTTTAAAAGTCTCGTCGCTATGCCTCATATGGAGGGGAGTTTGCCCCACCCAAGTAAGGCCGTTTCTAAAACTATTATTACCAATATTTCTATAACGCTTTGTCCGATTTTGATAAAATTTAGCACGAAGAAGTGATTAAAGCTCCTCTATATGGCTGTGAAGTGCCATCATGCTCTTACACCTACTAAGAGGAAGTACTGCAATCGTTAAAATTATCAATGGGTGAACCTATTTACATTAATGAATTGTCGTTCGATTAAAAATCTTTGCCTCTTTCCCTTTTATGGAGAAGTACTGTAATCGCCCGTTTATTTTTCTTACTTCTCTTAAAAGGAAGGTCTGAAATCGCAGTTTAAATTTGCTTTTTACGAACAAATACCTTCCTATTTTATATAAAAAGGCTTTCTCAAAAAAATTGTTATTGAGGATGGTTTGGGGACCGCAACTATAATCATTCTTTAAAAAGATCTCTCCAGTGGTAGTTACGGTTCCTACTTAACACCTTATCAGGTTATAATGATAGAATTGCTTATTCCAAATTTAAAAAAAACAGTAAAGCAGATATGTTACTTAGCAAAATAGACAAAAATGAAAATCTATCCAAAAGGTACAAAAATCTCCTTAACAAAAACTTACAGTTTAAAAAGTTAAGTATAAGGGTTGATTAAACGCCAAAAGGTACACAAATCAGCAAGTACCCAACATTTCATTCAAGCTTAGTTGATATAATTTAAGTAATTTTGCTGCATTAACTTTTCCTTCACATTTTTTAGAATTTATTAGATGTCACAGACCCTTATGCTGGCCATTTTCATCTACAAAATATTTGTTCAAGTAGCACTGTAGATTGACTTTAATATCTATTAATCTATAATAATCAAACTATTAATTACAGGTTAAAAAGAAAACGTTATAAAAAATAAAAAAAATTACGAGGCTACAAAATTTAAAAACTTTTTTAAAAAAATGCTTACACCAACATACATCAATGATTTCGATTATTTTATTTTTAATAAAAATCGTCTGTTTAAGTTTATTCATCGATTAAAGTAATTGTTATTTTATGTAGTAGTCAAACGTTTATAATAATAGGTAATAATTATCTGGCTTTATCGCAAATAATATAGTTTTCTTCAATCACACTCTCAATGTAGCTGTTCTTCTCACAATGTTATATATATGTTATGTAATATAAAATAAATAAGATATGCATATTTTTAGGACAGCTAATTATTCCAGTATTTTACTGTAAGTAAAATTAAATTACAATTGAGAAATGAATAATTGTTGTTGAATAATCTACTTGTTATTAACTGTGTGTTATTTGTGCTCACGAATATTTCGGTAAGACGAATTCAAGTCTGAAATATTGTTTTAAATCCTCCGTGATTCAAATTTAAACAGTAGCCGACTCTAACTTTGTCTTTTTCTACTTTAACATGCATGTATAAGATGTGACAACTTCAGAATAAAGGGCATATTAAAGATAAATCAGAAGAATAATTTGGAATAGAGTTAAAATAAAGTACCTATTTAAAAACGAAGATATAATATACATTTTATCATGATTATAACCAAATAATATTATGAACGAACTGGCCAGCATCTGTGGCATCTAATAAATTCTAAAAAATGTGAAGGAAAAGTTAATGCAGCAAAATTACTTAAATTATATCAACTAAGCTTGAATGAAATGTTGGGTACTTGCTGATTTGTGTACCTTTTGGCGTTTAATCAACCCTTATACTTAACTTTTTAAACTGTAAGTTTTTGTTAAGGAGTTATTATTAGTATCCGATTCAATAATATTTGACAGTAATTTTTATTCGGTAATTTTGAGAAGATTAATGACTCGTAACTTGCAATAGACAACCGCTCTCTTAGAATTCCTGACATCATGAAGTTACCATTATATTTGCCCTACATTATAAAGAAAATTTGGGAATTTTATCTTTTATAGAAAAAGAGAAAAAATTGTCAAAGTTGGGTGTTTTTCAACGTTACGCTTTTTCGTGCACGTTTGACGATCAAACCGTTCTAGCAGAATTCCGTTCTACCGGACAGTTTTAATTTTGAGTTGGGATTCTGTTTTCATAAAGGAATAGTTCGACACAGAATTTAATAAAATAATAAAACCAAAGAAGAACTGATTCGTTTGGATTTGAGTGGATTACTCAGTACTATCGGAAAATGATCAGCCTTGTGAAATTAAATGTTAATGTATTAACGTATTTTATTATTTTAAAATGTTTCTGATTTCTTCAAATTTTATCATTCATCTTTCATGTACTTTAAATACCTCTCGTCACACAAGTTTTCTTATAGCTTTACTTTCTGCGAAACTGAGCACCCGATGAAGAGTACCAAAGTACCCAAAACGTAGAGAAATAATGCATAACTACAGATTGATTACGAAGATCTCAATCAATTTTATTTTTGCTGACTACGGAACGACCGATAATAATTATAGAAACAATAATCGCCGACAAGTTATGCTTGTCTTAATCCACTAAGTAGATTGATTGTATGACATTAATAAAAAAATGAGTTTCCAAAAAATATCAGTTTTTTTTTGGGGGGGGCCATTCTGCAATTTTGTACCAACTTTCTTCACATTTTGCTTTAGCCTAGCCTTTAAACAGTTCGCCTACGCTTTTTGAGAGTGCAAACCATGGTAGTTTTTTTTGGGAACATACTGGTGTTCTCCAAAACTGCCCTGCATTTTATGGCATAGTTTTGTTTCGTTTTTGGCACAGATCTGTTTCTTAGTTTCTTCTGTTCAGTCACCGTCCTGATAAATTACACTGATCCTACATCTTCTTTGGTTTTATTATTTTATTAAATTCTGTGTCGATCTATTCATTTATAAAACCAGAATCCCAACTCAAAATTAAAACTGTCCGGTAGAACGGAAATCTGCTAGAACGGTTTGATCGTCAAAAAGTGCATGAAAAAGAGTAACGTTGAAAAACACCCAACTTTGACAATTTTTTCTCTTTTTCTATAAAAGATAAAATTCCCAAATTTTCTTTATAATGTAGGGCAAATCCTCCTTTACAGTAATTTTTGCGTAACAACATAGATCTAATAGATTTCTAGAAAAAAGTTAGCAAAAACTGGAAAAACGACATTTTCGGAAAATGTTCTTCTTCTTCTTCTAGTTACCTTTTTTGTAAACAACGTAGCGCCTAAACGCGTGACCCGATTTTCATGAATTATAATAATTTTAGCAATCAAGAAATATCAACTTTGTAATAACTATTAATGATCTGAATGTAGATTATCGGTTAAATAGCATAAAATATTAAGATAAGAAAACAGTTGTAATTTACATCAAATAGAGGAAGGATGTGTAAGATCAATTGTAATATATGTAGGAAAGTTTTAGTGTTGTGTTTGGGAAAGTGTTAGTTTGTGGCGGTCAGCGCACAGAACAAGAACGGTTTGTGCGGGCCTTATCACCAGCACCGAGATAAGGGACAATATATATTAACCAAAGGGCAGCCCGCACCATTCTCCTTTCTCTCGTCCTTTACTCTACCCTCTACACATTATTGCTAAACATCCCTTAAACGTTTCAAAGTGAATACTCCGTTTCTTTATCCACACGTGCACTGGGCCCCATACAAGTTAAAGACTATACAAAGGATTTCCAAAGTCTTCCCAAACAACTGATACTAACCACAAAACCTCTCTAGCCCAAGATCATCCTCTCCGCTATTGTATAAATTACTAAGTGTTTTCTAGTATAGAAGGAAATCCAATATCTCTCGCAGTGGCCAAAGTTACAAACATTCAAACTTCAGTTACAAATGTCCCTATCCAGAGAAACTGGTATCTTATAAACAGCCTTTAACTATATCCTAACTAACTTTATAACATAGATGCCGCAGTCTGTTCCATTGAGATGAAAAACGTTAATGGAGCCTCTCAGAAACAGACTAGGTGGCATTCCCGCAGGTTAATGTCGAAAATAAAAGAGACCCTACCCATAAACTCTTTTATCATCCTTAAGTCACATCTGAGTGCTCGGTTTTGCCAAGTCTAACTACTTCTTTCAATCTCTACTTTCTGGGGAAAACAAAAAATTCTGCATGTAAGTATTTTGAACCCTATGTCACTGGTGATCTTCCTTTGCATCTTAGTAAGAACTCTCATCTTTGTCGATCATGCTGCTCTCGCTTCTTCTCCCAAACCTATCTCTACCTTTAGACTCCGTTAAGAATATCTGTCCTTATTTAAAAAGTGGTTTACAAAATGAAAGATAAACAAATCACTTTAACACTCCTGATGTTTGGTTAAATAATACTTAACTTCTTATTCCAGACAAAGTACTGCTACCCTCCGCTACTCAACAAAAGACAACTTGGAACCCTCACATCAGACTGCAAAAAATGGAAAATAATAAGACAATTTCGCATGCTATCCACGCTACACAACAAAACGATCTAAACTAACTTTGTGCAAAACTCTGCTGCAACCTTAAGGAACTACGAGATTGAGAAGTGAGGTTCCAATCTTTACCATTAAAAATCCTACGAAATTAACCTAAATTGAAAATTATATCTCCGACCAAACTTACGTAATGACATCATTCGTTTTCGATCCATTCAGATAAAATTCCGCCATCTAAGCTTCCACAATTCCTTAACCTACCTGAACCTATATCTTTAGAGCAAGGGTGTTAAACTCAATTAAGACACGGGCCAATTGGTGCTACAGGCAAGATTCACGCGGGCCACATCACATTTACAAATCTTGTTAAATTTATATTCTAAAGTGAGGATTCAAGAATATGGATAGGTTAATTAAAACACTATGTAATTGTATTTATAAAACGGAAATTAATCTTTCTTCCTGTAACCTGCCAGCGATTTCCATGCTGGCTTAGTGATTTTTGCTATAGCTGGATTCAAAGACGGAGAATGTAAGAATATATTTTGGGAATTCCTACTTCTTTTTGTCTTTTTATCTTTTTGTCTTTGACCGAATCATTCTAGAATTCCATTTAGAGTGGCAGTCATATCGCTTCCTAACGTCGCCAGAACTGAGTCAGCGTGTTTACACACGCCCGCAGGCCTCCAGGTAAGGCACTGAGACACGAGTATACTCGTCTTCAGTAGCTAACGGGGTTAACGAGGGAGGGAATTGTGTCTTCGATATCCCCAAGCGCTATTTTCTTCATAACAATTTTTTCTATTTTCATTTTATTTCAGAACATCTTGGGCCACAAAATATTATCTCGGGGGCCGCATGCGGCCCGCGGGCTGCCAGTTTGACACCCCCTCCATAAGAGCCTAACCTTATCCAATACTCTTATCAGACGACTGAAGCACCGTTGCGCAGTGATCTTTGAACTAATCCAACGGCTAGAAGTGATATCACTGAGTCTCTTCTTTACGATACATATAACTCATGTAACTTTATTTTGTAATTAAATTTGCTTGTTCTTAATGTACAGGTGCAAATAAATAATTGGATGATAAAATAATAAAAAGATAAAGCTGTAGTAAGCCACTATTAAGCAATAAACTAACAAAGAGTTCACATCGAACCACTTAAAATACAATAAGTTTTATTATTATGAATGTTTAATTTTAATATAGTTAATAACGCTCTACTTACTGTCAGAATAATTGCAGAAGATTGTAGCAAATGAACTAGTTTTCTCCCTAAGAGAATGCTATTCGTCCTTAGAGAGATGTAGTTCTAACTACAATACTCATAACCACTAGACCAACACCGTCCGCTAAATTTATTTAATTTATATTTCATTTTATAACGAGGAAAAAAAAAGCCTAAATGATTTATTACCATTAACGGCACGATAATATCTCTGTATGAAACGTATCCAACAAAGTTATTTTGCAATTATTTGTTTTCCCCTTTAACTTCCACAGAACACGACAATTATAAATTAAATCAAGCTTAATAAAACATTTGGAAATGTAAACTTTAAACAATGCGTGCTGAAAATTTTATATTTAACGCAGTACCAGTACACAGAGAACGGTGGCACCAACTCTACTGTAGTTTTGTTGGTGCCTTTGTGAGCTCGTATTGAAGAATGAACGAAACATTGCGCCACAACCAGGTTGAAATTTTATAAACAATAAAACTTCTCATTGTCAGAACGAACCACAAACGCATGCATTGACAACAGTGGTGCGTGAGTCGCTCTTTCTGAAGGGAGACCGTCAAGCAAAATAGAGTTCTGTTGATATTTTAAAAAAGCAATTAACATAATACAAAAGGAAAATTTTTGCAAAATTAATAATTAAATAATCAATATTTAAAGCCTGGAGCGTATACATTAAAAAATATACATTCTGTAGCTACGATTTCATTCGCCACCTATACGAACAGACTCGCCCTATGTTGTAGGGCGTCACCATTGTGGAGGGTTGCGTGTTTGAAAGGACTTTGCAGAGCCTTTCACAGGTGGATTGTTTACTTTAATACTTTATTAATAAATAACCTAATAAAATAATTTTTAATGAAAAGGAAGGAACATTTCTGATGTTCTTTTTTTGTTTTTATTAATTGTTGTCCTAAGGGCCAATCTCAAGGACCCGAATTTGGAAATGAGCTGTTAGGAACTTTTTTGATGTTCTATAAAACAATTTTTCTATAACTTTATAAGAATTATTAATATTTTCCCAGCTAATAAATTTGTGCCGACCGATTATTATCTACGTATTTGAGGACAAAACGAAAAAAGCTGATTTGCCATAGATTTGATCATTCACAGCCACCCACCAAAAATAGATGGACAATTTGTTCTAGGTTCTACGAAGATGAAGTCTTACTGGATATCGTAAAGTTTTCAAAAATCTTGTTTAACCAGAGGGCTGTATTTGCGACCACTGTGGTTGAAGAGTTTTCTTTTAGTAAATGGCCACTTTAAAAAACTATTCTTAAGAATTCATAATTCTAAATGCGCTGCAGCACCGTATTAAAATATTGTTTGCCATTTTTTCATGCAAAGTAGTTAGGAGGGCATCACCCCAGCATTACTCAAAAGTTTTATGGTAAAGTAAAGTAATGCCTGCTTTTTCAGGTGAACTTTCCGTCCAACTATCAATTAGGAATAGCAGATGGAAGTGAATAGCGTAAATACTTTACTACAAAGTTCTAATTTTAAGTATTAAATAAAATCCAAGACTTAGACCGGGAATTGAAACCAGTACCACACTACTTATTAGCTTAGCATGTCTCGCCTCTAACTGCTCGGTTATCGTGGCGCCTTAAAACTTTAATTGTTTCACGGATTAGCCTATTCTAAGTTTATTAACTTTAAGTAAACATTTCAAATCAGAAACTTGCGAAGAAAAAAAAAATAAAACACACACATTAAACTCATAACTTGAACACCTTACTACTAAATACACAGTCTTGGCCTGAAGATCCAGAAGTTCCAGGACTAAAAAATAAAGTACAGAGAGTACTAAAAAAGTTCCCTCCAAAAAATTTGAAAAAAAGCAACAATATGAAGAGTTAAAAGAGATTACTGAGCAGTTAGAACATAAAACTGGTATAAGGAGATCCTACGTTCGAGAGTGGCCAGCCCTTAAATTTTGTTTTCCTAGAGTTTATTAAAGCTCACAGTTTGGCGAAGGACAATGTGTCTGTAATGAGAAAGCACTTTGCAGAGGCCGACAATGAAGTGATTAAAGCTCTGGGCCCCAATTGTTGACCACTATTAACCAGTTAACTATTTCGTCCTTGTTGGAAAATGTGTCCCGTAGGTGCGTCGTACAAATTAAGCGTTGACGAATATATTCGTCAAACCCAGAGTATGTTTGATATGAAATTGGGTTGCAATGGAATGACTTTTATATTTTTTTTCATTATTTATTTCATGTATATTTAGTATTAATACTAATACTAATTATGCAG
Source organism: Rhodnius prolixus (assembly GCF_049639745.1). Classification (NCBI taxonomy): domain Eukaryota; kingdom Metazoa; phylum Arthropoda; class Insecta; order Hemiptera; family Reduviidae; genus Rhodnius; species Rhodnius prolixus. The sequence continues at coordinate 25,647,878 of NW_027411592.1, forward strand.
GGAAATATCTTGGCAGGTTGGTAGCCCACGACGCAATTTGGATGATCGCTAAATCTTGCACCCCGCACATGAGCCAAAAAAAGCTCCGCCTCTTGAATACAGGTAAATAGGGAACAAAAGGATCCTCATTCTGTTTTTTATTACCAGGCGCTCCACTTACTGCATAGTCTAGCCTAACACAATATATGAATCCGTTATTGATTCAGTAATGACTAATAAAAGACAAGGATACATTTACGAAGACTAATTCATTCTAAATCTTCTATTAGTTCTTTTTATTTCGACAAGGCCTCAAAATATTCCTAACTTCTTGCAGTTTACGAATATATTTTAGTTTTAACTAAAATTGCAAAATTAACTGCCGATAATCACTTCTGAAAACGCATGACGAATATACTCGTCATAACACAAAATTTTACACTTTTTTCATGACAAATATCTACGTCATAAACTGTTAACTGGTTAATATAAATAATTGTAACAAAAGTCAAGAAAGTATTTTAATCTCATTCAATGTTCAGAATAATCTCCACCATGCTCGTGAACAGAAAAGGAATTTTGAAAAATGCGTCGATTTCTTTTCCTAACCTCTCCCTCTAACAGCTGTTTATTTATAGTCGCTTTAGAGATTTATTTATTCAGAAAATTGGAATAAGTTTAGTTAAAGAGTTTGCGTTGAAGTGAAAGTGAGTTGTTTACTGGGCGAATTAGCGCCAGGACGGCCGAAAGAGGAAGTTAGTGGTGTGTGAGAGGCCGGCCCTGAGTTTGCTCCTGATTATCCCATTAATCGGGGCTCTCTAGCAGGAGATGGGAACTGTGCCACCAGCGGCGGCGCGGGGCGTGCGGCTAATCACCGTTCTGGCCGCCTCCACTGCTACTACAATCACCACTCGCACATTATCCAATCCCACCGCCCGCAGGCCTCCCATTTGTTACTATCCCCCTTGCTCTTACCACTCACTCAACCAAATAAATGACTGATTGTTTATGTGCGAGTGTTTTGCAGGAAGAATGGGGTCCTGCAGGAGTCTTCCACTTCTTACTTGTACCGAACACAAGTACGGACACTTGCCCACAAATTTGAGACAACTCCTACAAATGGACAGAACAAATCGGAAACCTGTCTAAACAATAGCCTGGTCATTAGGGTCTCGCAGTTCTTCTAAATACCCCCAACGCAACAAACTAATCTCCAACTATAACATCCATTTATCACTGCATGTTGCAGGTGCTCTTCTTACACTATCTTCCTACAATTTACTTTGAATCCGGTAATTTACTCTTCAAATCGATGAGAAAGACTGTCAAATAATTCTTTGTTTTTATTTTTATTTAAAGCTTTTGTACTTAAGGATAAGATGGCTCTAAGAGCATTAATAACTAAATAACACACCATCATCGATATACGAAAGTAAGTCCTTAATTTCCAATTTCATTTATTAATCCATTTGTTATTATCCTAATCCGAGTTTCCTTAGCATCCTGACAACCCGTAACATCTTTTTAAGGAGAGGAAACAAAAAACAATGTGTACTAAATTATTATTATGGTTGTAGAATGCCAGCATAGTACTCTTCTATCTTCTTCAACAGTAATCTTTTCCCTGGCACAGATCATAGACAGAGCTCTTCATAGACAAACGACTCACATGGAACCCACACTCTATTATTAAAAGACAAGCAATGACAAAACGCGCGAAACTGCTTTACAGACTATTTAGACGAAGCTCTAATTTGCCAACAGAACCCTTTAGAACGATTGATTTATAATAATACTATCCTCAAACCTATGTGGACTAGATCTGTGACATTCAGCCAAACCTACAAACATACGGACAGTGCATATCAATCAAAAATACTCCGACAGATAGTTGACGTTCTTTTCTGAGTTGACTAACCTATACTTTTCATAACAACCTCAACATCCCATTCGAAGGACAACTTCCTTGAGAAGATCATTGTCATCGTCGAGTTCCTGTAGAGAGTAACTGGGTAGTTACTCTTCTCCTGCTCATTATACATCATATTTACTTATTGTAATTTGTATACAGATAGTAAATTACTAAATAAATGAAAAAAAATAATTGTACGTGTCCTTAAAAAGTTTATGTGATTAACTGACGCAAATAAATTTAATTCTCATTCGTTACATTATATGAAGTAAATTTTTAAAGTAAAGTATGAAGGCTACTAAGTACAAACTGAGTAAAGGGAAACAAAAATTTAAGGAAAATAACATTATTTACCAAGAGAAAAAATCGGATGAAAATTAATACCAACTGGTGTAGCTTGGTTTTGACCATTATTTAGGGTTATCACAGAAAATTGACACTGCGGAGGTAATTTTTTTTCAGAATAACCCTGGAGTGAAAAACCCCGGTTTATGTTCACCATGGTTTGGTAAGCAAAACAAAACGAAAAAAATGCGAATCTGATTGATGGTAACAATATTTTACGTATCAGCTGACCAGTGCTGCGCCCTAATGGTGTCAATCACAACCAACCACCCAACCACTCTTGTATTTTACTCGTTCCGCTCACACTGTTCCATTCCTTTACGTACACACACCTATACGTACGTATAAATGAATATTGTAAAAAAATCGCCCTAACTAATACCAGTCCAGGGGGTTTGTGACCGCTGTATTCGCATGTGTAACCTTCTATGTGTAACCCTCTGTGTGGTAACCTTCTATGTGTAACCCTCTGTGTAAATTTTTGGACGAGACGCAGAATCGTGCTGCTCATGACATCAACTAAAGGGATTACAAAACTTCTATCTTTCTTGCTCCACCTAAAAAAACAACAGTATTTATAAGGTTTAAAATTGACAGTTATGGATGGCCGGGGATTAAGAGAAATTCCCCGACCGAGATTTAAACATTGCGGGAGTGATATGAGTGCTGTTCATAAAATTAGCGGTTGATTATCGCAGAAAGATATGGTGAACAATAATTATTATATTCGTTGTTAAATCCAGCCTGGGTTGTTCAGAAGTGTAGCTGACAGCGAGAGTAATTAGTATCACTATGGAGAGGGGTGGACAAGCCAAAGAGTTAAATGAGGGTACATTAGTCGGTTCTTCAGCCCCTCATCTACGTCCTTGGATGTAACAACTATTTCACATCGCCATTCTTTGGGGATAGACTGTCTACTGAACTTTACTGGAAACTTTGGTCGAATGTTACTTTGTTCGCAACTGTTATCGACTCCGAAACGATACTATGAAAGCGGAAGTTCTAGGGTGTAAAAGTTGAACTTGACTGAGCTATTCGTTCCATAAGCTCTCTGAAGTACTGGTGTAGGTGTTCGTCATCCACTTCTTGAGATGGTGAGAGAGGTGGGACCTACAATTACTGAAAGGGCTCCGTACTTGATGTTATTTCTTTTACTTTTTCACCGACCACCATAATTAGCTTCTTTTGACTGCCAATCTCTAATTTTTTGTCTTCCGATGTAACATAATTGTAGGCGTGGCAACAACCTGATTTTCTTGAAGGGTCATTATGTATGTATGTATGTACGTAAAAAATTAAAAAAAAAGGATTGCCGTCTAAGATAGGAGTTGATCTCTGGGATGAAACAGGAATGGATTACTATGTAATACTGTGTATTCGGTTTAACCAGGTATTCAGTATTCTGGGGTGGCTATAACCAGAGGTCAGCCCGGTTAATCGAGGTTGTACTGTAATCAGTAATGTAACTCAACTAACTCACATAACAACGCCCTAAGGAAGACAATCAGTTTGTGGAAATGTTGGCGTAAAGAAGGAGTTGTTTTTATTGTATTGACCGAATCCTCGCTATTTCCATATTAAATAATAATAGTTAACAGTAAGGTGACCAATCGTCCTCCTTTAGGGAGGACAGTCCTCCTTTTGTAGGTTCTGTCCTCCCTCGAAAAATGTCCTCCTACCTGTCCTCCTTTTTGATATGTTAATCTCTGTATTCAGAAATTGTGTTGAGTTTTTATCGCAAGAAATGCCTGATATTAAAAGCCATGACAATTGTCTGTTTGAAGAAATTAGAAGACTGAATATATATTTAAATTCTGATAAATTAGAACAATGGGAAAATCAACATGTTGAAATTGATAAAAGATGGGTGGAAATATTTATCCATTTCAAAAATGAACACATTCCCTATGAAAATTTAATAATTCCTGTTGAATTTACGTTGTGCTGCCCTGGAACAAATGCAGCAGCTGAAAGAGTTTTTTCAATGGGTAATGATTTTTGTCCTCCTTTTCATTGTAAAAAAACTGGTCACCTTATTAACAGTCATTACAGGATGATATAAATACATTAATGTTAACACAAGCAACAAAACCCTTATTTATTTATCTATTTATTGTGAACATCGCCATAGTGTATTTTATAAAAGGCTACAAATAGATTTTTTTTTTTTGTTAGTGGTCTGACTATTACGCATTTGAATGCGAGTTTTGGAAATCTCTGAGCCAAAAGTCGGCCATATTCCTTAAAGATTTCGATTTTAATGAACAAATTAGACTTAGTTAACTGAAGTACCGAGCATTGTTTGATTTTCCTGTGTAGACTTGACTCTCTCAGTAAGCTTCATTAATTCACCTCACTTTATATAAAACAAAATTAAAGTTTTAAAAGATAAATGTAGTTTAATAAGTTATTCAAGAAAAATATAACTTTTTTATGTGGTTTGTATAATATAATAATTAAACTCTGGAAGGAATAAGAAAGTTATTCATTCTTTAGAATCCTTATTGCCAGAGGCATCTTCAAGATCTTTTATAAAGAAAAGAAATTAAACACAAAACAAAAAAAAAATTGAAAAAGAAGTTTAAGTTTGGTATATTTTTATGTTAAAAAAGTCTTAGCGCATTAATGCTGGATATAGCGATGTCATAAAGTCATAATCGAAATGCTAAATAACTCCACTAAGAACGAGAGGGGGCATCTAGGGTTGTTTACCGATTTAGAACAGTATCAAGTATCACAGAGATGAATGGTTTTAGAGTCCCATTCTGTGGTTATATATATATATATATATTTTTTTTTAACTGCCCCGGAAGGGAAGAAATTTCTTTACAAAGAATAACTTCTTATTCTCCACAGATGGTTCGTTCAAGGAGAGTTTATTTGAGTGAAACAGACAAAGAGCTTGTACAGAGTTAAATAAGTTACAGCCAAGTCATCATCATAACTCCTATCCTCAAGGGATTTTTATAAAAAACTTTTTCATTATGTTTAGGTATAATGTAATATACATTCTATATCCGTAGGGCACCCATTGAATAGGACATTAACTCTGTAAGAGGTTAGAACTGCCTAAAGAAATCAAAATGACTTTAACTAAATCATCTTGTTACGTCCCTCATTCAATTGATTCGGCCTTTTGGATATTTAAAAGAAAAATCACCCGCCAAATAAATGATATTTTCACAACTGTTTTAAAAATCTTCTTTTTACTCAAAACAATAGCTTTTTCAATTTCTAAATCATTTTTTAACTTAATTTCACAGTTTCAAAGTAATTTCATAACGTAATTAACGGTATAAAACACATCAATTGATTATTCAATAATTTTAAAGTAAAATCATTTGCATCTGCATCTGAATCGCCATCTATAAACGAATTATAAGAGGGGGCAAAAAATTAATAATAAAATAACGTATCACCCAGGTTCGAGTTATGGAGGTAGAACATTGTGCTGACTAAAACATTAATGCACGTTTACAAAAAACGATCGGTGCATATGACATGTAACTCCGTCCTAATGGTGCCGGTGTTTGTATGCACCGAGCTTGGTTAAATCAAAATGGGTGTATTTCAGAGGTAATTTTTCCACGTGGAAAAAAAAAACGTTAATTACCCCTGGTTACACATGACGTTAATTAATTGAATCTGTATTTTTGTTTATTTTTATTTGTGTGTGTTTTGGACAAGTTGGAGCCTTCTTGCAACAGACTAGAATCTATTCTAGGCTATGCAGCATTATCAGTTTCCATTTTTTCATAGTCTCTTATTGAGGAAGAAAAGTATAGATTTTAGATAGATAATATTTCAAGTTTTACCAGAGATTTCCGTTTTGCGTTTTGTGAGTGTTTACCAAATAATCTGCGCGGCTGTGCCTCAAAAACGAAAAACATTCGAAAACGAAATTGAAAATTCACATTTGATCTTCCGTGTAGAGGTCATCAAAGGACTTTGTAAACAAGTTTCATTCAAAATCGATCAGAAGTATTATTTTACTGATTTATTTTTAACATTTTCTACAGATAATTTGACAAAGGATACTTCTGAGATGCTAAAATAACTCCAAAGTGCAATTTTCCAGCAATGTACGCTTCTATCTCATGTACACTATGAAGCGGAGTTAAGTGTTTTGCTAAAATTGATTTTGGGAGAAACTATTCGACAGGCAGTGCATTTTCATTTTCTTGGATATAGATATTCTCTATTAATTTTCCTTTTAGAAAAATTCTTTCAGAGTTTGAAAAAATTTTTGCGAGTGTTCACACCGGATTTTCATATCTTCGTTTAACTAAGACTACCTTGCTTTTCGCATCAACGTCTTTTTATTGCGAGTTTTAACCAACTGTCATCTGCCATTACTCATCAAAACTCACTCGTATTTATTTTACTACGAGTGGTAATTCGTTGTGGAAGTGATTGCTTTCTTTAATTCCACAACATCTCTCAGTTCCTCAATTATATTATCCAAATCTGTTTTTTTATATATTTTCAAAAGTATTCATAAAGACTAAATTACGAAACATAGACTTTTAAAGCATTTCTCTTTTTCCTATTTCTCTATAGGACGATTCGCAAATGTCTATTTAATATTGTATAAAATATTCTTTAAATTAACAATCAACAAAAGGAAAGATTTGCAGGTTAAGCTGCGCAAGGCCTAGACGAAGAACTCCTTGTCTTCTTTTGCCTCTATTGAGTTCTGTACGTAGCCTGACTACAGTTATTTTTCTCCCAATATCTACAAAGCAATAACTTTTAGTACTTTCATGACAAAAGGCGAACCCTCATCATGAAATACCTCTGATCTTTTTCAGCTGGCAAAGCAAAGGGCGTCTAAGAACGACGAACGGACTTACATCATTTCAGTTAAGCTGTTCTACCTAATTGGAGCAAAACTTGATTGTCAGTTTCGGCAGACGGAATTCCATGTTGTACGTTACTTGTGATTTTTTCAATGTTTTTATTTTTATGATTAATAAATTATATTATTATTATTACTGTTAGTTGTCCTCTGAAACACCAACCAAAATATGAAATTTGAACTTTCTGCTATTTCTTATTTTTCACATCATCTACAAACCGTTCCAAAAATTTTAAAGGAATGAAACAATGAAGGAGTTTCAGAAGTCGAAGTAATCAAACGCTATATTATAATAAAATGAAATCAGTTTCAATCATAATTACTGCATAATTAAATTTAATTAGGAAATTGCAGTTTTTATTAAAAATTTTTTTTTTTTTTTTAAAACTTGTAGAAGCTACCTTGATGGGGTCGATTGTTAGTCAACAGGTACTGTTTTATGCCGAAACTCGCTCTCTGTTAGCATTATCTCAGATGACTAGTCACTTTGATATGGAAGGGTGACAGACTGATGTCCATTGGAGTGTTTGATGAACATAAAAGAGTGAAATAGGAGGAAATTCAGTCCAAGCGTTACTCTTTAATTGTCCCAGTACTTGAGTTTCTGCAAGTTCGCATAATCTCCATTATTATATTAATTATGCATACATTTCTACAGTTTAAAGGGCGTACAAAAGGGTCAATGTTTAGGGAAAAAATAAACAAAAACCTGATCAAAAGTAATTTTGCCTTTAACTTTCCTTTTTAGGTTGTTTTGCTCTGGGTTATTTTAAGAGAAGATTCGAGATATTTCAATGAGATTCTCAACTAAAAAGTTTGCAAAACAGAACAAATTTTATCAAATTGAAGGCCAACTTCTTAGTTTGAAGATTGTTACTTGTCCATTGTGGCCAAGAAGATCTATATAAGAAAAGTGAAATTGTGCACCACAATAATTTCATAAAATAAGAATTAATTTGCTGCATTTTATAAAAACATGTCTTTTTATTTGCTGAAAAAAAAAAATCCAGTTTGAGTTCCATCCAACTTCACTTTTCTGCTCGCTAAATGTGCGCTGGAAAAATAAAGAATGTCAAATATTGTGACAAGTCTGAGTCTGACAGGTCATGGAAACTAACACTGGTATTTCGGCACAATCGATCTCATTATTTAGTCGCCTGTACCTAATGGAATCCGAATTCACTTTGTCTTCATTTCATTTCCTTCAATACTTTAGCGAGCTGACCTAAAATTTGGAGTTTTTTTAACCCCTGAATTTCGCCTACTGATACCAAATAATGGAGGTGTACTCATTTTTAGACTTGGCCAAGTTGTAATTATGGATTTTAGGTCTTAAGTTTTATTTAATATCTCTGCAATGGTTAAATAGAACTTCTATAGATTTAGCTGCCTTCTTACGTACTTCGTCAATGTGTGCTCGCTGGTCCGTGAGCACTCCAAGGTCCCTCACCACTTCACCTCCGTTTGGGAGTGAATTTTCTTGGAGGGTTACTGGAAAAACATAATTTTTTTGTTTTCGTAGTGAAGAATATGAGAAAGAACGGCTCCCGAAGAAAGATCTTAACTAGCAGCTTTCTGGAAGGCAGAGAAGAGGCAGATCTCGAGATAGTTGGATCGCGCAGGTTTCAGAAGTTATGGCTGCGCGAGGTTTGTGTACGAATGACGCCTATATTAAGAATGTATGGTCACTTGGTGCAAGGACCTCTGATTAGAGAAAAAGAAATCTTGAAAAAGAAGAAGGATATTGCTATCCTTCATAGGTTCAAGCAGTTATTTTTCGATCTATTTACACAGCTCCTCAGAGTAATTTTAGTTTGGGATGCCTGCGTTTCTCCCCCTTTTTGGTGAAACCGCTCTTTAATACAATCTAATCTAATCTAACTTTATAGTTTCTCTAATGATGATATTCTCAAAAAAAAAATCGGTTCCTTATTTAAAAAAAATATTTTATTTTCCAAAATGGCAAATTTTACATGAAAGCCAAAAACACACAAGGTTCCAACTTAAATCCTTCCAGAACTATCTACGAGGGTCGTTTGAAAAGTCCGTGCAAAAATAAAAACTACTTAATTTTTTGGGGTAAACCTTTTTTATTTTTCAAAATAGTCTCCTTTTAGGCTTATACACTTCGTCCAACGCTGCTCTAGTTTGTTGATCCCTTCCGAATAATAGGATTTGTCCAAGTCTGAAAAATAGCCATTCGTTTCTGCAATCACCTCCTCGTTTGAATTAAATCTTTTTTCCGCCAGCCATTTCTTCATATTGGGGAACAAATAGTAGTCCGAGGGAGCCAAGTCCAAGTCTGGAGAATAGGGGGGATGTGAAACGAGTTGGAACCCTATTTCCATTAATTTTGCGACCACAACTGCTGAGGTGTGAGCTGGTGCGTTGTCGTGATGGAAAAGGACTTTTTTGTGGGCCAATCGTGGGCGTTTTTCTTGCAGCTCGGTTTTCAAACGGTCCAATAACGATGAATAATATGCACCTGTAATAGTTTTACCCTTTTCCAGATAGTCGATGAGGATTATTCCTTGCGAATCCCAAAAGACAGTCGCCATAATCTTTCCGGCCGAAGGAACGGTCTTCGCCTTTTTTGGCGCAGATTCCCCCTTGGTAACCCATTGTTTAGATTGTTCTTTGGTCTCAGGAGTGTAGTGATGTATCCATGTTTCATCCACAGTGACGAAACGACGCTTAAAGTCCTGCGGATTCTTCTGGAACAGCTGCAAACCGTCCTTGCAACACTTCACACGATTTCGTTTTTGGTCAAAGCGTGAGCAATCGCGGCACCCATCTTGCGGATAGTTTTGTCATGTCCAAATGTTGATGCAAAATATTATGTACCCCGTTCATTCGAGATGCCCACAGCACTAGCAATCTCACGCACCTTCACTTACTTAAGAAAAAGTTCTTCAAGTAAAGAAACGAAGCTTACAAATTTATTGGCGTAAAGAAAAGAAAAAAATTTGAGGCGATACCAGTAACAATGTCATGTTAGCCGTCTCGACAGAAAGCAATAATTCTTTAAACTGACCAGCTCCATTGCAGAGTATCCAACAGCACACCATGGCTACGATCATTTCTTTCATCACACAATGTTTAAAAAAACATTTCCACGTTATTGACAGCAAAAGTCTTAATAAAGATGATGACGTCATCACTTTCTAATAAAGGAAATTTTTATATCAATTTGATACAAAACTGAAATAGATTTTAGCCAATTGTTTTGACAGTAGAATCTGAATAATTTCCGACTGAGGAAAAGAAAGCCCATCACGTAACTCTTTGTCGTAACATTGCTTATTACAGTTTGATAAGATTGTTGCGTAATTGTCTTGTTGTCAGAGACAACCTGTCTAGGATTAATCATAAATAAAAAGATTGAACATATTACCGATTTCATGATGTAACGAAGTAATCATTTACTACAAGAATCTAGGAGTGCGCTGTTATGTGAATCTTTTTCGGTATGGTCCTTCAATATTCACAAAGTAAATCTCTCAAATTGACGCCATCTTTATTAAAATCAACAAACTTAGCGTAAGGAGAATAGTTCAAATAACGTTATATTAGTGTGATACATTCCGCAAATTCCGAAAAAAGCTATTAAAATTTCGTTATTATAATTTAAAAAACAAAAAACTTAATTTTTCCTAATTAAATAAAATTGCTTTGATCGAGTCTGGCACCCAGGACTATTGTGGAAGTTAAAGAGTGCTCTTCCATCAACTTATTACTTGATTATACTATCATTTCTTACCGACCGCTTCTTTAAGATAAGTTGTGGATCTGCCTCTTCCGACTACTCTCTGGCACGGGCTGGTGTACCTCAAGGAAGTATTCTCGGACCGCTTCTCTATACTGTGTACACATCTGACCTACCAACTGACTCAAACACACTGCTCTGCACTTACGCTGACGATACTGCTATTCTCTCTTCTAACTCAGACGCCACTACAGCCTCCTCTCATCTACAATATCATCTAAACAAACTTGAACCCTGGGCCAAAAAGTGGAGAGTCAAATTCAATACTCAAAAGTGCGAACAGATAACTTTTACTCTGCGTCGTAATTCTTGTCCCACTTTAAATTTTAACTCAAATCCTCTTCCTTCTGCTAATTTAGTTCGCTACCTTGGGATGTACATCGACAAAAGACTAACGTGGAATCCGCACACTAAACTGAAAAGACTAGAACTCAACCGACGAAACAAATTACTGTTACGACTAATTGGCAGACAATCCAAACTACCACTGGAACATAAACGACTAATATACAACAGTGTACTTAAACCGATCTGGACTTACGGACTTGAGCTGTGGGGTTCAACCAAACATTCTAATTCACAAAGAATACAGTCCTTCCAATCAAAAATTCTCCGACAGATTACAAATTCTCCATTTTATGTGTCTAACTCTACTCTCCATAACGATCTCAAAATCTCATACATAACTGACGAATCTAAATCTAAGTATAGAAAATTCTTTGACTCTCTTCCATTCTGTACCAATCCTCTTGTTCTAAATCTCGCCTCCACAACGATTCCAGATCGTCCTCCACGACGACTGAAACGCTGTTGGCCTCGTGACAATCTCCAGTAATGTAAGAAACTCCAGCGAGAGTGTTGCCGGTGGGCAGCTTCTCTCCTCAAGTTGATCCAGTCAGGAAGACTTCTTTTATCGTATTCACTTATTACGAATTCTATTCTTTGTAGATTGTGAATATCAAATAAATTAAAAAAAATAAAAAAATAAAATTGCATTTTTCCATTATACGGTGAATTTAAAAATTCAAATTTTGTAGGGTGATTCTGTGGAATTATTTTAAGTATTAACTGGCTAACGATGGTGGTTTTTATCTTCTCTGCACTTGATCGACCATTTTCAGAAATCACTCACTGTAAGAATTGTATAAAACATTGCCAACTACTTTTTTAGTACTAATTTTTAAATTTAAAGTAAATTGAGTTATCTAAGCTGCGAGAAAGTCTAACGAGTGTTCAGACAAGAAATTTTATTTTAAAGAAAAGAAAAAAAAAAGTTAATAGGAGATTAATAACAAAATGGTTAAAACAGGAACAGAAATGTTAAAATAATGCGTGCTATGGAAACATAGTATCCGTTTAGAACAGCAGCGGTAACTGTGGGGTATAGCTCTGGTTAGGCAAGGCTAACGTATAGCAATTACCTGTGAGATAGGTAGGTGATTTAAAGGGCTTTAGGGAATAGTGTGTATCTGTGTGGAGCCAGGGTTAGCCAGTGACTAATAGGGCAATCGTAAAGGTCCCCAACAATGAAGACATACAGTGGGACAAATCTGGATTATAGGCGCTACGATGAGGCATTCGAAGGGAATGGGAACCAGGCTTTATACGAGCAGAATTTGTCATCTTTAGTACTGGCAGTTTGAACTCTAGTACGCAAGCGCGAGTTCTTCTATTTCTGTGCGCTTGTGGGCCGTATTAGTCTAAGAGCAATTCTTCAACATTACCATCATCCTCAGTATGTAAGGTTTACAAGTATACATTTACTACATCTACACCCACTGTACAGTACCAACAAATAAGTATTTGTCACTGTGTTAGGGAGGTCAGGTCATTTTCTAATATTGCAGTATTGTGTGTGAACAAACCCTCATGTGTGTTCCTCTTGTTTCTTCATTGTAGTTGGCAATGAATGTCCTTCCGGGCCTCACATAACCACATACAACCTTAACTGCGCCCTTTGTCTTCTTACCAACAGATAAAAAAAAAAATAACCCTACCTTGTTACGAACATATAAGCAGTACTTCATTCTCCCCATATTGGGCGCCAATGGCCGAAGATTATGAAGCGCCTTCTTTAAATTAATAACAGGGATAAGTTTAATATAAAACTAGCTCGCTGAAGTGAAATGCATGTTCTTCCGAGACCAGTAGAGCCACATCAAGAGATATGTTCTTTCTTGGATATTTGTGTAGCTCGTTGCCTGCAGTTAGGCAGAGATACCCACAACGAGAGAACAGTGCACGGAAATGAGTGACCGAGACATATAGAGCATGAAAACTGCAAATATTTTCGTTTAGCAATATTTCAATAACTCTCCGTTTTCTGGAGAATAATTTGTCGGACGTTGAAGTTGTATCGGAACTGACTACAAAATTTTCGAGATTCCCATTAACCGAGAAGCCTAATACCAGATACTTGGAGATGGCTGCCAAACAAATTTTGGTTATCCTGCGAGTTCTACATTGGAATATTCTGATCTTACACAATCTGTTCCACATTATTCCCTAAAAATATTCTCTTAATACAGAGCGGGTATGATGTGGGACTAGTTAGTGGATTATCACCGTTACTGGTCTATTTTTCTACTCATTTTTTAGTGGCTAAAACCGCACAACTTGATTAACTCTATTAAACAAAAATTGGAGAAATGCGACATAATAATGTACATTGTTTTCACTTTAGTCTCTTCAAGGTAGTTACAAACTGTGAAATCTTGATACGAATTAAATAATATTCAAACATTCGGAGTATGATGCAAATTATTGAGGCAGAATTTTGAGAATAGTATGGAGGGTCGTGAGGACTTTTACCAATTTTTTTTGTTTCTCACGTATCAATGAGATAAATCGCTCAACTCTTTTTGGAGACTAGGATCCTGTTTGAAGGTTCGAAAATGAGAGTTTGATTTTTCAAAAAAGTTTACAGATTGATATAGTCGTATTTGAGACAAGCTGATATTGGAATTTGCTCGCATAATTATTTATTTTCCCAAGTAGAGCATAAAGTGCCGTGTTTACAAGACAAAGATGATACGGAAGAAGTTACCCTGTTTTTTTTTTTTTAGCAGAAAAAGAACCAAAATAACTTTAAGCAAATAACAAAAGATAAGAGGAAGAACCCAAGGTTATGGTAGAAAGCATTGCCGAATGCAGGAAGTAACGTCTCTAGGAAGAAGTTGAAGAGCAGATAGGTAAATGGATGGAAGAGGCCGGTCGGCAGTGTTCACAAGTGTCCAGATAAGGATGTCAAGTCAGTTATGAAACTTGCCTTTTGTTCTGTAACTAGTGTTTGGCACAATCCCATTCCATTCGGAGACAAAAACAGACTTCGCAGACTGTAAACAGTAGGTGCTGTGTGTGAGTTAGCAAACATAGCTCCAGGCACTCCAGCTACTATGACTTAATGTCGTTACCCCCACTATCACTGCTTAGTTATATTACTGCGAGATTAAACACTGACTGTCATTGCCCAAGGCTATTCACGTCTCCTTTTCCAAAAACAATTCTGGCCAGACGTCAAGCTATCTTCCTCTGCGATTATTACATCTCTCACAATATTTCTATGCATGTCTATCAATTTTGGGAATCGTTAAATAACTCATTTAATATTAATGTGGCTTAAGTTGCCCAAATATATTACCTGGAGCGGAAGAGGCAATCAACAAGAATTGCAATCGATAACATATTTGTTTTAACAGCCGCCACATAGCCGAATGGTTAGAGGGGAGGGTCGCAAAACTAAAACGTATTGTGATACTGGGTTCGATACTGGGATTTTCTTTAATGTTTAAATCGGAAATTTAAGGTTATCTATCCACCACTACTGTAGATCATTGAGTTTGTGGTGTCACAATTTTGGTATCACTTTGCATCGCTGTTGAGATTTTGCTTGATAAATGAAGCAGATCTGTTGTAAAATTCTTCCGATTACAAAAAGTAGCCAACGATCCAAAGCACATACATACCAAGTCTCGTGCATGCAAGCAAGCTCATAAGCTGCTTGAAGGCTGCTCTGGAAGGAAGAAGGAGAGGAAAGCTCCATACCCTGGAGGTTTCTAAGCCCAGTTAAAGAAATCTCACTCCCAAGAGCGGCGTTTCTTTCTGAGACAAACTTGAAAAGACCAAACAGGTTCAAATGTCTTCTGAACTCAAACAGACACATCTCTCAGCGTTTAAAGCTGCCCACCTTATTGGAGGAATGAATATAGTCTCACAACATCCTAGAAATGACTAGTTGGCTCTGATGGTCTCGATCACCTTATGACGCTTGGCGTACATCCTGCTAGAGTTTAGACTCTCATTTTCGGTTTCACTTCGGTCCCTAAAATTTTTTCCTCTTAAGAAGTTGTCCAAATGTCTAAATAAGTGGAAGTCCGTCGGTGAGAGATCGGGGGAGTATGGAGGGTGCGGAAGTGTTTCATATTTCAATTCCTGAAGTTTCCTGAGAGTTGGCATTGCGATATGTGGCCTGGCGTTATCGTGAAGAAGAATTGGTCCTTTCCGATTCACCAATGCTGGACAAAGATTTTGCAATTTCCTATGCATTTTGTCAATTTCTTGACAATATGTTTCAGCCGTGATTGTTTCGCCAGTATTTAGGAAGCTGTAATGAATAACACCTGCAGTAGACCACCACACTGTCACCATTACTTTTTTCGGGTGCAGGCTTGGTTTCGCGAAATGTTTTGGTGCTTCATCCTTGTCCAGCCACTGGCCTGACCGTCTCCTGTTGTCGTATTGGATCCATTTTTCATCACATGTCACGATTCGATTAAGAAATGGTTCATTTTGGTAGCGCAACAGAAGAGAATTGCAAATTTCAAAACGCCGATGTTTTTGGCTCTGGGTCAATTCGTGAGGTACCCACGTGTCAAGCTTTTTAACTTTACTAATTTGTTCGAGATGGCGAACGACTGTTGAGTGGTCAACACTAACTTCTCTCGCAAAGTCTCGAGTGGTTTTGCGAGGGTTATCTTCCACCAATGCCCTAAGATGGTCGTGATCAACAACAGAGGGCCTACCGCGACCTTCCTTGTCTTCGAGATCAAAATCTCCAACACGAAATTTTTGGAACCATCGCTGCACTGTACATTCACTGATGCTTCCTTCACCCCAAACAACATTGATGTTACGCGCAGTTTGAGCCGCATTTCGACCAAGTTTGAACTCGTAAAAATAAATTTGACGAAAATCTTGTTTTGACATGGTGAATATCGGAGGTCTTAACTCATACAAAATGGAACACAAACTAAACTGATATTTGAGGAAAAACAACATTAATAAACATTGTTTATAATCCATTACCTAGACTGGAGGATTATCTTTGTTTACTTGGCAAGCAGAAGTAAACAAAAGATGAAAGTTCAAAAACCTGCATTATTTTTGCACCAACCCAATATTAGATTTTGTTTTTCTGGAAAAAGCTAAATCGCCATTTTTTGGAAGGAAAGTTACAGGAGTTACCAATCTGAAATTGTGAATAGTTTTGTACTTGTTGATATCAGCCTAACACTCTCTCTTAGCATAGTTTTGCTACTTGTCTACCCTCCAGGGGATGATGATACATTCCTCTACTTACCAGTCAATGATCAGCGCCAAGAACTATGGATAGGTCAACTGGTCAGGCTACTTCCAATGTACGAAAGCTAAGGCGTGCACAATCTTGCCTGAACTGAAGAACCTCATGCAGGTTAATGTTCCCAAGCCGGTAATAACTGTCCTCAAGGTAAAGTACAATTCAGGCGGTACTTGGGTTCTGGTTTACAGATTTTACGCAAAATCTGATTATCGGATCTCCTTAAGTCATCTAACCTAGATATATAATAGGTTTGTTCCACAATGATCAGAAAAAAATCTTTTAATAAATATTCTATTGTTTTTTCGCTACCCTCCAACCGCCCAAGAAGCTCCTGATAAAGGGCACCTAAAGTACCCGAAACTAGAGCACCATAACAAGTTTTTATAGTGAAGATTTTCACTGGACTTGGACGAACACCTTGAAGATCTCACTAATTACGAACCAGATTTTCTATATTCATAAACTTCTTCTCAGCAAAAGACAGTGTACAGGATGGATAACAGAGATAAGGAGACGACTGATCTCTACGGTTATGAAGAAGTGGAATACAAAGAGCGTCCCAGTGGTATAAAACAACACATTGGATAGAAAATTGAATTTGAAGTTGTCACACAGTTTGAAAGGTATTCTATAGCGGCCTGTCGTTCTGGCCGGACAATGGCCGGTAATTGGAGCCTCATGGCGTCACAAGGCTCGCTTTTGTTAACGTTTGCTAACAAACTGGCCCAACAGCACTCAAACGCCCATTTAATATATACCCTCACTCAAACCCAGCCAGACATGTCACTTTATATTAAAAATTACTGTAGATCGATTACCTTGTATAGCCGGGGCTCTCCGCAACGAAAAAATCCAAAGGGAGGGATAAGATATTTGTTTACAGTTTAATTAATAAACAATAACTAAATTAATAACCTGTCGGAGCGAAATTTTTGCATAGTTAACAAACCAAAGTACCTATTTGTAGATGAACCAAACAAATACAAAATGCTAAAAACGATAAGCTAAGTTCTGTGAGGGATAATAATGTTTAATTTTCGTTAGTTAGTAGATAAACCCACGCTATCCCCGCTCAGCTCACCTGGCTAACCCAAAACCGAGAAAATAACAGACCGAGTCCAGGAGCCAATTGAGTAACATCTTTAAGTGGAAATACATTTGGTTTCTTCACCATCCACCTATTCCCACCAAAGATCTTCACTTCCCAAAAATCCACCATAAAATGAATTGGATTTCCCCTTACAACTCACAAATTCTTCTGGCTAAAACCGAACTTTGTGGAGGTTTATTCTTAAACCAAATTGTCCAGTGAATGAAGGATCCTTCAGTTGCCGCCTAAGAGATCTATGGCCAAACGTAAAGCATCTTACTGACAACCCTAGACTTCGAGCTAACATTTTTTTGACTGTCGACAGGCCACAGAGCTCATCCAAAATTATGAATACTGCATGGCTCCTCGAAAATCCCCGAATAAAACCTGCCATTAGTTGGCTGAGAGCCAATGAGCGGGAAGTAGAGCTACCAATTTTGCCCGTCTAACTTGAAATCTCCAATAAAGAAAGAGTAGAAGAACATCTTAAGAATAAAGCTACATCTAATGAAATAGAAATTAAAGATCAATTTATTTTGATCAATTTGATACACTGCACCCGTTTCATATAAATTTAAAAGTAAGTAATCTCCAAATTTTTCAGGGCGAGGCTTAACTACCAATTACTTTATAGCTTATTTAGGTCATTTAACTGTCTTAGTAAGTACTGCTTTTTTTTTATGCACATTTAAAACGAACGATAAGCTAAAGATAGCCGAACGAACGATAAGCGCTTGCTTCAAGAGAGAGTAAACGATAAAGATTGCAAGAAAATGAAATCAAAAACAAAAGAAAGAAATAATATTGCAGAAAGTTAACAAAGGAGTGCTGAAAAGAAAAACTATGTCAAACATAAAAATAGGAATCAGGTCGAAATAACAGCAAGGAGTGCAACAAGTCTGCACACTTCGCATACTGAAATTTTTAAAAGGATTTGTAGCTGAGAAATGAAGAAGTGAGCTGAATTAACACTCTGATAGAACATAATTGTTTATTTTAAGAGAATCAATGTTCTGCTTTATTTTTCTGCTTGCCGACTTTTTTGATTTGAAGTTTAAATAACCAAATAATGTTTTATTTCATTTTATTTATAATAATAATAAATCAACTTACGTTAAAGCAATTGTTATGGATGTTATTATCCTTATAATTGTATATGATGAATAAAATCAAATAAGTTATGTGAAGCTAAATAATAAAAATTCAAGCGGAGATAACTTTATTTTTTACACATCGTGTTTATTTTTATTACTTATTTATTTTGCCCAGTTTTTATTGTAACAAAAATTAGACCCCAAAGACAGTCCCTTATTAACAATTATCAATAAATGTTAAATATTCAGCGAGCATAGTGGTAAAACAAAGCATTATTCTATAACTCACACCTGCTCCAGAGCAATGCTGGACATCTGGGGGATGAAATATGTTTTCCAAGTTAAATATCCCTTCTTTTGGCATAATTCTGGTTATAAATAAGAGTTGAAAAGGGAAAAAAAATACTGCAAGCAAAATGGAAACACACGCGTGGCCATCGCGGCTATCCGTCCTAGAGGAGGGAAAAGAGAAAATTTATAGTTATATATAGGTTCTCTTTGTAGCTTCGAAGGAGTAAGGGCTGAGCGGAGAGATTCATGTAGAAGGTTTCTGAGACAATGGGCGCAAAGCTGCAGGGTTCGCCGGAGACTAGGGACGATTCTTCTGTTACATAATTCAAAAGGACTTGTAGAAATGAGGGTCGCCCTTGAGGGCAGCACGTTGTTTTGTAATAAAACAAAATGTTTATCTTTTAGCCGCCATGCTAACACAGATATAAAGACAGAGAAAGTGAGTCTATTCGGTTATTTGTATGTACGTATGTGAATATGTTTTGTTGTTGCATTAGACAAAGAGTTAAAGGGAGAAAACAATACGTGTGCATTGGGAATAGGACAAGGGGCGCAGGACAAGGCGCGCCCTTTATAATTGGCCGTCAGTAGCAGATAATTGCCGGCGAGAGAGCTACACCACTCCAGAGGTATGTCTGTCAATCAGCTTGCCCACTGTCAGCGCCACTCATGTCCGCGCGACGTCCGCGCGACAATACGGTCACGTGCCACTCTACATTACAATACCACCGCAACACCAAACCACCATTATCAAAACTGCCCACTTCAGAGGACTCTACCCAAAACTATGGGTGTTTTTACAAATACTAAGATTATCTAGCTACAACTATCTGGGTTTTTAACATTTGAAGTAATGTTGCCAACCCTAATTCAATTGTACATAAATATTTCTGCAACATTCACCACAATTCAGTTTTTAGAACTGATGAATGCATCTCTATTGTTCGCGATAAGAGATACACAACTTTTGATGAGAGATCACAATCCGAAAGCCGGCTGCGTACTGAAAAAAGTTCAGGCTGGAATGATCGCAGATGTTGAAAAGCGCCTCAAGTGAAAGAAAAGAAAATCTGGTAAGAACTCTCACGACTTCGAAGTGCGATGGTGCCCCATAATTTCAAATTCTAACGTGCGCTGATTTTTTTCCTATTCCAAGTTATGTTAACCAATCACTCTGCAGAGTCACATCGTCACCATATTAAAACGATTGCCATACTTTTTGCTACCTTTGGGAAGAAATAAAACTAACTGTTACCCAGACTGTAACAAGAGAATTTAAATAAGTTTTCTAGCCACTCTAATCTCAAGAAGACCAATTTTGTGAAAAGTTTTCTTACAATTCCCCAGAGAGGATTTTGGATACCTTTCAGATATTATTAATTCATATTACATTCATGTTTCTCCTGTTTCAAAAGTTTTTACTAAAAAGTCATTAATCATTTTCAGAAGGGCCCTCAGCGGTGAAGCGAGTGTGTTTACATCCTGAAGTTTTTTAGCCAACATTCTAAAACTACTAAAAAATAATTGGTTTCCTCGCTCAATGTTTTATTTTTTGATATTTATAAATTAATAAAAAAAAAGAGTTAATGTTGAAATTTTTATCGCTAGCAGAAATACCGTTCAAAACTCTTTAGGAGAAACACCGATGCCATATAGAGTATATGAGTCTTATCACAAACAATAGTCCCAGATTTTAAATGAAATATTTCGTTAAAGGTAATCTGGAAGGCTTTTTCATGATCTGAAGGAAAACCTCAGATATTTTTCTCATAAAATAGCAGTATAATTTATAAAGATTGTCTTAAAACATTTGGAATTAAACTTTATTAGATAATTGCTATGATATGTAAATAGGAGAATCTATTCCACTTTAATGAATGAATGAATAAATAAATATTTATTTCAATAAATACACTACTCCACAAAAAAAGTGGCGCACTTTAAAAATGCGTTATTTTTTTTTCTCTGTAACTTTTTTGTTCTACATTTTATTTTAGTTAGCAAATATAAGAAGTATAAAGTTACGGAAGGGCTAAAATAAAATAAAAAATGATCTAAAGAAAACCTTTAATTTAACAAAAAAGTACTTCTCAGCAAAATATGAATTTGAAAAAAAAAGTATTTCTTCCGATTAAAAATAGAGAAAAAGAATTTTAGTAACGTGTATTGCTCGCATTACTGCATCCAATCTCCTCGGCATACTCCTTATTAAAGTTCTCACGAAATCTTGTGTTAATTCCTCCCATATCTCCACCAGAGCACCTCGCAACTCTTCTAAGCTCCTGGGAGGATTATTTCTCCAACTTAATCGCCTATCCAGCTCATCCCAAAGATGTTCTATTGGATTTAAATCCGGGCTGCGTGCTGGTCATCTCAGAACACGAATGCCAGTATCGTGGAGATATTGAACAACACAGGCGACAGTGTGTGATCGGGCATTATCTTGCATAAAAATAAAATTTTCCCCAATAAATAGTGCATAGGGTATCACATATTGCTGCAAAATTTCCCTCACATACAAATCTGTATTCAAGATTGCCCTGTTGAACACGTGGAGCTCAGTTTAAGCCCCCATAGAAATCTCAGCCCACACCATCACAGAACCACCTCCGAATGGTAGTCTACCAGAAATATTGCACGGAGCGTAGCGCTCCCCAGGCCTTCGGTAAACTCGTCGCCTCCCATCAGGTGCGTAGAGAGCAAAACGGGACTCGTCTGAAAAGGGAACGTTTCTACAATCGTTCTCAGACAGTTGCGGTGTTCCCTAGCGAACTCTAGACGGGCTCTCCGATTGTCTACGGTGAGCAATGGTACTGTGGCTTGCTTCCTAGGGCGTAAATTCATTTCAGCGAGCCTTCTTCGTACAGTTTCGGCACTGACTGAAACTCCACGAACAGTAAGCAGTGTTTGAGCAGTTTCAGAAGGAGTTGATGTACGATTTCTCAGAGTGCGAATTCTAATAAATCGGTCATCAAGTGCTTCTGTGGCTCTTGGTCGACCCGAACCTTGTCTGCGAGTGCAGAGGCCTGTCTCCCGGTAACGATGGATGGCTCTACGGACGGCGGTCTCAGGCAACCCTAACGTTCGTGCTGCGTACCGCTGACTCCGTCCATCCTCAACTATTACAATAATACGGGCCACTTGCTCTGAAGTAATCACCATTTTCTGAGAATTTGCAATGCTTTCAGCTTGAAAAAAGCCGAAACGCAACTGTAGAGGTCAATAAATTTATTTACTGTTGAGGTAAAGTTCACGTTGTTCTTTACACAAAAAGACCGAAGGGGATTAAACAAGGCATTGCTTCTCTATTTCCAAGAAACTTTGGACCTTGATTCGATTAATTGTTCCCAGACAGCTTATGAAAACAATTAAAACTAATCATCTTTCCCCAAAATGTGATAAAACAAAAAATAAACGCTTTTTTCAAAGTGCGCCACTTTTTTTGTGGAGCAGTTTATATAAATAATGAAGTATAATGGAGATACATTTTAACCTTCTTACTAAGTGAAGAAAGAGAAAAGTTAGGTGAGTAGGATACAGGGAAAAAAGGAGAGGAAAAACCTGCAGCTAGTGTAGAGAGTTAGAGTATGTGTTTGATTCTTTTGTGTCCTGCAGGGAATAAAAGGCTCGTAGGAGGCTGTGTCGCCGCAGAGTGGATTAGGATGGCAGTCAAGGATGGAAAGGAGTTTGAGCAGACGATTTTGGATATAGGAGTGTACAGGGGATAATAGGCGCAGTCTCCGTGGAGTGAGTCAATTCTAGTGCGTCGTGGAGAGTCTGTGGCGAGTCTCAGAAATTTGTTTTGCGTTGTTTCTGAAGTTTCTTGATGTTGCTACTACAAGTCCAGGCTCCAGACGGAGCAGGCGTAGAGCAACATCGGCCTAATGACTACTTTTTAGAGGAGGAGTTTGTTGGTCACAGTCATTTTGGAGTTACGTGAATTCCACTTTAAAATTGACCCAGAACTTTTTAAAAATCGGTTGTTGAAAATTAGGAATGAAAAGTGAGGCTTTGTGTAGTGTGCAGTTACGCTACCAAAGTTGTAAATAGTTAGTAGTTAATAATAATAGAAAAAACAAACAGAAAATGAAAAATATATTTCAGTAAAGGTGAAGTTTCGGACAATAATTATTTAAAAATGCATTTTTGCAACATATTTAATCTTTCTGTCAATATTAACAGGTTTCGAGCCAACACGTAAGCTTCCATGTACTACCTTATTCTATTTGTGATCATTTTAAACGGTTATCAAACACCAAAATGATGTTAATGTCTTTTACCACAAACAGAAGTCCGCACCAAGTTCTGGTGCATGTTTGATGGGGTCTAGTATGATTACAGAGCTAACTCCATTGTGTTATTTCGTTATTTTGCTGTCCTTCTTCTTAAAGAATCCCAACTGTTCCAGCTAGAGCTTGAGTGTGGTTAAAGGATCCTCAGGGGCTAGGAGGTGAGAGCAAGCATATTTTCTGATCTTCTTCAAATTTACCCGCTGGATCAGGAACAGGTTGCATCAGGAATTCAAACAATTGCCTTTTGGGGTTAATAATTAAATCCTAATAGAATAATTATAGAACGCTGTGTTTAGAAACGAGAATGACTGATTTTAAATCAAGGAATTATTACTGACATGTCCGAAATGAAAGAAATTCTGCAAGATGGAGAATGGGAATCTCACCCAAATTTCAGATAATCTTTCTGTACGCCGAATTCCTGGATGTTAGTTGGCTAGAAAGACTAGCTCTTACTAGAGTTCTATCTATTCACCATCGAGAATTTATTTGCTGAAGTTGAAAGAGTTCTGAATTACGAATTTATCTCAAATGATTATTATATCACACCGATAGATGACCAGAAACACCAAAAATACTCTTCATGTTATACAACGACTGGATAATGCTGAATATAAATAAATGGAATCAACCTCTAGAAAGGAGAGGTTGAGACTTATCAAATCCCTTTTACAAAATTTACAACCATTGTTTGCCTTAATTACATGAGGTTTAGTAAACCTTGCTTGGGGAGGAAGCGGAAGTTGTACTGGCATAATGAATCCCATTTGAGGTAGATAGAGGTGAGATGGCCTGGCCGGCACAGAGAACGAAGTAGGTCCACTTAGAGTGGGTATAATGTGTGGGCAATGACTAAGCCCCAAGCTGCACCCTCTCTTGAGAGATGGGATGCTGTAACGGCCAGCTGGATTAAAAAGGACAGTCCCTCTCTCACTCTAAAGGCGACCGTAACTGTTCTGTGGATAAGGGTCGTAATTAATGAAGGACTAAGTGAGCCCCACGATAATGCCTCTAAGCTAATCAGTCTCCTGAGAACCTGCATCAAATCCTCAACCATATACATACATAAATATTAAAAAGTAATCTGCCGCAAATGGACAAATGTACCATCTATCCACCATTTCTTAGTAAAAAATGAAACAACCTAAAACTTAATAAAAATATGTACATTGTTTAAGAAATTTAATTTAAAGAAGTAATCCAAAATGTCGTTGGTAGTTATTTTATTAATAGTAAATATTATTATTGTATCAATTATTATTAATACTAATTATTTGCATTGAATTACTTGCGCCTTGTTAAAATTATCCAGGAATACTCCGGATGCATTTGTCAGGTTGGAGGTTGGACATACTCATATAATTTCAAAAAATTTTAAACGAACAGTCTCTTTATGGCAGAAAATCTTAGATAGCCCTGGCATCCCTTTTAACTGGACCCCTGATTTGCGAAAGCAATTTTAGATTATTGGTTCTGATGATGTCTGGGAAAAACAGCACATACCGAATGGTAAACTGACTGGTATCATGACAAGATTTAACAATAATCTTTTTAGTAAGTATGTTGAATCCTTGTTAAACGCCAGATTTAACACTTTCTTTAGGAATAATAGCAGTTTTGGTTTAGGTGAACATTACGTTCACTTTTAAATGTCACATTGATATGATCAGAGTTGCCAGTCAATTAACCTTCGGACTACAACGTTCGGGTCATTTTGACCCGCGCGCGCCTAAAACGCGCGTACGTCAGTTGGCAGTGGCGGGAGAGGGTAAGGACTTTGAGTAGCTGACTTTTCAGTTTTCCTGCAGATGTTAACGCGGCAATAGCCAACACCAAAGGTACGTGGCTTTGTAAAATTCTAAGTACATTAAGACTGGGTCAATATGACCCCACGTTCTGTAATATGTTCTGGTTTTTTCAATAATTTGTTTTTATAAATTATTCATTTTATTGTTTTTCCTGGAAGGTTTCTACGTTTTTGTTAACCCTCTTAAATTGTTTCTGCTGTCATCGATGCACGTTACTGGAACTGTGAACCAAAACACGCAAAAACCTGACATTATTGTCTTCTACAACTTGACGAAAGGTGGAGTCGATGTTTTTGACAAGTTATGCCACAGCTATTCAGCCAAAAGAGCTTCCAGAAGATGGCCAATGCGCTATATTTTTTGTGTACTAGATGCTGCTGGAATAGGAATAAACACCTTCGTACTTCATCGTCTCAATAACAACTCAGGGAATCGAACCATCCGATCCGACTTTTTGAAATCATTAGAGTTCTCATTGGAGGAGCCTTTCATGAAGCTTAGAATGGACAACACAAAGCTACCCAAAACTGTACGAACCGAAATAAGAACAGTTCTGGGGCTTCCAGAATCTTTGGAAGCTGCACCTACCCCTCCTTGCCGAGGCCGATCAGCGACAAGAACGAGATGCCACCTGTGCAAGAACGACAGGAAAACATACAATTCCTGCGATATCTGTGCCTTACCAATTTGTAGACAACGAATTAAACGTTTGTGCGTTCGACATGGACTGGAAGGAACTATTGAAGATGGACGAGAATTAGTTACCTAGTCCCTTGGTACCTAATTATTTTTTTTTTTCGTGTCTGTTTTTCATTTTTTTGTTTCTTGGAGTTACCTGAATTTTGTAAATTTTAGTATCTATTTTTTAAAATTAACTATTTAAGTACTTTTTTTGATATGCAGCTAATAAATTAGAATTCATTGTTTCCACTACCACGTTAATAAAAGTCTGATTTTTGAAAATATTGATTTTATTATTTCCTTAAATGTCAAACAGGTCTTATTGCAAATAAAAAATGAATTGGGTCAAAAAGACCCAACGTTGTAATGCATGTCTCGGCAATTCACGTTGTTGTCCGAAGGTTAAGATTAATGTCTGGGTAGAAGCCTCAACTGTATATCCTCGGTAGGGTTTATAAATTTAATACTGATTCCTCCTGCCTGTTATGTGGAAAAAATAAAGATGATCTAATTCATTTCTTAATTATCTGCCCGATATTGCATGTCTTAAGAGCCAAGTATCTACATACGCTAAACATTAACTTTTCTTCCTGTAATCAACCTAAAGTTGTGTTGGAGAGTCTCTTATGTTTCGACTCGGTAGACAAAGTAAAATATATGTACTTTTTTATAATTAACTCTGTAAAATTTAGAAATTTGCTTTCGTTAATTTAATAACTTTTTTTTTTTATTATTTTATTTGCAAAAGTGAATTTATTTTTGTTCTTGTTCTCTTTCTTTTTCTTTTTACAGGTATTTTATCCGTGTATAGGCACGGGTCAACCCCTTGCTACGATTATATATTATAAGCAAGTTACAATAAATAATACTTGCGCCATCAAATGAGGGTCAGGTCTGCTCCAGAAAAGAACTCTTACACAATACCTCAATCTTGACGAAGGCGCAATCTTCCATTCAACACATCAAAGAAGTACCGATTTTCCTCGACAATTCTCCGTCTCTTCTGAATCATTACTTTATTTACTTGAGTCATTTTCTGCACTTTAACTTCAAATGTGAAAACTTTCTATTTTCATTTCTTATTTAAGGCAATTATTGCGATCATGCCAAACTTATAAAATTGAGTTTCCACAAGTAATGACCGTTCTTAGGTCCGATGAGTCTGAACAGTGGTTTTTAGAAAATGTCAGCCTAAAGGATGAACAAAATATCCGAAAAATGCATAATGCAGGAAACTGAACATTTATCTTTCGGTGGTTCCTCCTCAGCTGAAGTTCGCTTTTACTGAGTGGAATTTTCCAGTCTTTTCGCGAATGTGACTCCAACGATCTTCTTAAAACTAGGTTCGCATATTGTACTCATTATGGTCTGCAACTACATCTTTTCTTTTAAGGGCATTTCTAGGAGAGGTTGTGAGTAGGTTTTCCTCTACAGTAAGATTAGAGGATAATTAAGGATCTTTTCCTTATATATATTACAAAGAAAGCTATGGTAAATGTGTTGCAGAATACATAGTTGTAAGAAGATTCACGAAGTGAAAGTACAACTTTACTGAATTTTGTTCCTCCTAGGCTCATTTCCATGTATTTATTGAGCAGGTTTGCAATCAAGAGAATGCTAGAAATAACTCAAATGTTTTAAAATTCATAATTTGTAAAATATGTGTGTTTAAACCTCAAGAATACGTTAAGCAAAAGTATTTGAGAGTTCAAATAAGATATATTTATTTATTTGGGATTGAATTACTTTTAAATCTTTATTTTAAGACCAGAATAGTGTTGTGAAGGGAATTTTGCGAAAGTTGAATAAAAATGGCGCCAGAATATTTTTAAAATAATTTCGTGCAGTTTAGATTTTGTTTCTGTTGATGCCCAGAGACATCTTCTAACCTAAGTTATCATTTTTTCATCATCATAATAGAAATTTACATAGAAAATGTTTCAATTAGTGATAATTTCAAGTAATTAATTATTTATAATTTGAAAAAAATTTTGTCACTCAGAATATCGGCGAGAGATATAATTTGAGCGAATTATCATACCGTAAATAATGAACTTTTCTACAAATTTGGTTTTAAGTTTAAAAAGCATGTACTTGTTTTGCTAATTTAAGGCGCGTCAACATCTGATGAGCTTACTGATAGTGATCTCTCATTATAGGCAATACCGTCGATCCCCGGACAGTGAGCTGTAAGAAGCTTCTAGAAAGAGGTTAGGGTTGACAGCTGGATTCGAACCCGGGATCTCCGCGTGGGAATCCAATTTGGTAACCACATAGCTAATCCTTTCATAATCAATATTCTTAATTCATTACAAAAACTTGAAGTAAAATTAAACTGAATCAGTTAGCATTCCAGTTCGCCAGATTAATTAAAAATATACAACTAGTCTACTATAGAGGGAGGATAGTAGTCTTACTTCGTCTATAGAGTTTACTCTGTTTACCATTTAATAAAAGCTAATCAGGGTCAGTATGTTGAAGAGAAGGGTGGAGGTAGTTGCTCTATCAGACAGTCCTGGAGTACAGGGTAGATCAACTTTATCTCTGGCAATGATTGATCAGTGTTCAGTACTTACTTGTTCGCCTTAGAGTCGGGGTATGCCATAGAACTAAACTCTAACAGGGGAGGCAAAGTTAATATAATCCTCACCCTTCCCCTACTCCTTCCACTTTCTAAACTAAATCTCCAATATTATATTGACTGGGAAGTTAGGAGGAAAAATGCCTTGCGCAGGCTTTATGTACTCTCCAAGGCTAAGCCTTTTCCTCCACTGAAGGTAGGAGAGGGAGGCAAAACCGGACCCACTAATGGACTCATTTATATTCCCAGATAAAGTAATGCTGATAAATTTCCTCCAGAGAGAACCAGCGGTAAGCTATGCTCTCCTCCATAGGAGGATTCCTGCGGTAAAGCCGTACTCAATCACTTCGGCCCCTACTTACTGGCCGCTCTTGTTTCACAGATAGCCCAACTCTTCGTAATCTTCTCGCATCGGATAATTAAATTTTATTTATTAATTGCAATTAGTTTGGGTAACAACTCACATCGCAATATAAATAATTTAATTGCGCCTACTTAAATAAGGCACTCATTTAATTATTTTAAGGGCGCCATGGGTAGAGAAAGAGAATCCGATTTAGATAACCGGCAATAACTTTTGACGATCTTTGAAGCTGATAGTAATCATTAACTTTAATTATCTTCTTAAAAATGCTTGTTTTTAACCGATACTTTGAAATTCAGTTAATTTTTGTTTTCGTAAAGAGCCTAACACTATTATGTTGAAAGTTAAAGTTCAATAAAGTAACATGCCAGAAAATTTGATGAAATGATATTACACTGACAACTGATTGAGCTCAGATTTCCAAAAAACAAGTTTGTTTACAAGTGTTTTAAAGGCAAAATGACTCTTAACAAACGCTATCATGAAATTGTGAACATGTTTTAAGCTGATTTAAGTTTAAACTTCAGAAAATGATAGAGATTTTTGTGATGCTAGAGAACAACACCAGTGAGATTGAAATTAATCTTCCTTGAGTTGTTTCTGCCATTCTCAAATGTACTGCTACTCACTAAACATGCTCATTTTGTTGAAATTAACAAGATAGCTGGACTAAACATAAAACTAACGTTAGGTTCGATTCTTCACATTGAAGGATTTCCAGCACAACGCAAATCCTAACGATTCTAATACTACACTGAAAGGATGAGACAAAAAGTAAAAAAAAAGAAAAAACTTGAAAACCTTAGAGCAAAATGTAACCGTCATAAAGTGCTCCTGTCTACAATCACTTGTAACTCTAGAATGGATATTTATGTATTAGATATTTTCAGTAAATACGGTTGGACAAATTTATCAGCCAACAACTATTACATAACTTGACTGACTCACACAAAATACCATCTCACCAATTTGGGTTCAGGTCAAAGAATTTATCAATAACATCAAGTTACGAGAGTAACTGAACATATCGTGAATAAAGTAGAAAACAGAAAGTACACAGCAGCTATATTTCTTGATTCAATTATTGCAAAAAAAATCCTCTTCGCATCATTTTGTAAAGTAAACACAAAGCTGAACAGCACAGCATGCTGATGGACGAATCTAAAAATAATTTAGATGAATAAAGCCAGTCAGCAAAGCGATTATGCTGTGTTGGATATTTTTTGTTAATTTTGGAAAAAGGGTTCCATCTCACGCGGGGGGGGGGAGGTGGTTGTCAAAACAAAGCAAAAAAGTTGGGAATAAGCGAGGGTTAATTGAAAACAGGTAATATGGCGGTAAACATTTGGCGGGAGCGCGGTAGAGATGGGCGAACAGCGGTCACTACTAGGGTTAGGGCCGTACTTTACAGCTGGTGCTTGTGAAAAATGTCCGCTGTACAAGAGAATTAGGGAGATAGGCTGTGCGTATGAGTAAAGTTTTGCTAAATACCCTCCAGTAACCAGTAAATTGCGATCATTATCTACTAATTGTCACATAGATCTCGCGCACTCGTATCCTGTTTGCTCTGTCCAGCCAAACAGATCGTCCTCTACTTCCAACAATTTGTTACGTTAAGTACCTCATATATTCTAACAAAAAACTTCTTTTCAAAAATAAAAATAAAAAATTCTTTCGTTAAAGTTATTTAATTTTACACGCATTAAGGCTATATCGTAAATATAAGTTGATAACATCTAATAACATTTGAAACGACGCGAATTCCTCATTCATCATAAAATGTACGTTTTTTGGGGGTTTAGAAACATGATTAATGTCTAATTGGTTCTATTAAAATATTCTTGCAAACTATGCGAACTACGTTTCTACAGTTAAATGAATAAATAAAAGAACTGTACAGGGTGTTCATGTTAAGACGGCTCAAATGCATTTCATGCTTAAACGTTGATCTCAGCAAAAAATGGTAGGGGGAAAAACTTGTTGCCCGTCACCTCCAGTTTCAGAATATGTGACTTGGTTTTAGATTCCTGCCCGCATACGCGGCTGACGCGCGACCAAAAGTAAGAGTTTGCAGTTGACCCTCATTTTCATATAAACAGTTTTAAAGAGTATAAAAAGTTATGAAAGAAACTGGAAACCGCAATTCGATATCTTTTAAACTAAAGGTGCTAGAGCTAGGCCATTTCAAAATCTGGTATTTATTAAACATATTTCAATTTTTTAACTTGTTATCAAAGAGAAAGAAGAGCAGGCGATAGGTCATTTTTATGTATTTTTTTCATCCCCTTTCTACTGAAAATATTGCCAAGGCAGTAAAGCTACTATTTTTCTTAATATCGGGGAATAAGTCCTTTTTCGAGTGATTTTTCTAAGGAAAATCAAATGTCAAGAGCTTTAGATGTTCTCAAGCATGCATAAAAATTAATTTTACATCTGTTACAAACAAGAAAGTTTAATAATTTTTTGGTAATTTTGGGTGAGTTGCGTTTAATTACCAAAAAAATAAGAAACCTCCTGCCACATATTCAAGTGAACAATATCTTTCATGTAAAGGATTCTTTCATAACTTATGAAAACTCAAAACTCTCATTTATGGTCGCGCGTAAGCGGACAGGAATCTAAAATCAAGTCACGTATTCAGAAACTAGAGGTGACGGGCAACAAATTTTTCCTCTACCATTTTTTGCTCAGATCAACCGTTTAAGCGTGAAATGCATTTGAGCCGTCTTAAAATGAACACCCTGTATAAAGCCTAGACTCTGTGAACAATGCGCTATCCCATACCGCATTTCTCATTGCCCACAAAAGTTTCAGTTGAGTAAAAAAAGTTTTCAGAGAAACAATTAACTGTTTTCGAATTCCAAAGTGTAACTAATGCTACGATAGCAGATGCGTCATGTGGAAAACTCCTTCCTAGAATTGTAAAACTGAATTTTGAGGTAAATTGGGATATTTGGTGCTATTTATTATGTTTAATCACTAATTTCGAACCAACCCTGAGTTCTGGGAGGAATATTAGGAACTAAATTTCGTCACAACGGTCTTTTGATGAACAAAGTGTAAGTTTGAAGGTTTCAAAGACAAGCAGCTCGACATGAACCTAAGATATCTGCAGGCAAGTCCACAGCACCACCAATTGAATTCATCCTATCTTTTTAAAAGCCATTTTTGTTTTATTTTAAACAAAAATTACCTATAAAATTAGTTTATAATAAAAATTAAGAATGCTGGGGAAAAATCAGAAATTATTTGAGAAAAAGCAAAAGCCTGAAATCCCCAAATCCAGAGTGAAACCACATAATACGTTCCATACATACTCATACCGAAGAAGTCATCAAGCAGAAGATGCCCGATTTTGCTATTATTTGGTCTATAGCTGTCAAAATTGAGTGAAGAGATAAATTATATATATGTATATAAAAGAAATAAAATAATAATTTAATACTAAATTTAGAGAATGGCCAAACAGCAAATAAAAAGAGAATACCAGAAGTACGACTTCCTGCAGAATCATTTCCGCCACACCATTTCGTTAAAATACCATTCATACTGATGGATAATACCCAGAAGAGAAAAGTGAAAACAATTTCCAACACATCAAGTGCAGCAGTATCATTGTAAAACTGGGGATACACCTCTCAACAGAGAGCTTACATTTAAAGCCCTTATCGCCGAACGGTCGGACAATGCATTCATTCGGATGTATACGTCTATATATATTCGCGAGGAGTCACAAAAATTCACATTTAAAAAAAAAATAAAACAAATTTTACAAAATATTCCACCACGGCTAAAATAGAAGGAATGTTGTCTTGAAAATGTTTCAATAATTCTTTTAATTTTTACAAGTTTAAAATCTCAATGAAACCTACTGTATTATTCGACAGTACCGGGTTATTTTTTTGGATGATACAATAAAAAGATCTGAATCATTGCTAAAGAAAAAAGGTTCTGAGAACACGTTTGGGAGATGCCTTATTGTAGTCCTGCAAAAGAATTCCCTGTAAAATTTTAAATCAGGTAAGAAATTTAAATAAAATTTTCCAATTTCTTGAAAGGACGTTTGTGATCAAATTTATTAAAGAGGAATCTCCCCGTCAAATTTATTGCGATCAGATCTTTCAGTACCAATTAAAGTGCAACCAAGATTTATTTAAGCTTCCGTTAAATTTTCAATTAAAGCCAAGATACTTTTAGATACTTTTTTGTTTGTTTTCGTTTTGAAAGGTGCACAGCATCGAAGGCCCTTTGCACCTGAACTATATTGGAGAATAGACACTTTACTATTTTACTTGATTTACTTTAACATCTAATCTTGTCGAAACTAACCTATTTGTTGCCCTAAGGCTGGAAACAGTGGAGCGGCGAGCTAAGCGGCGATGATAGCGAAGAGCAAAGCGGCGAAATCAAACACAAGTTAACATATGGGACCGCGCATAGTGGCGAGCAAAGCGAAGATAGAGCAACGCTATCTATAGAGAGTGGAGCAAAGCGTTATGACATGTTTGATTTCTTCGCTCTTATCGCGCTTAATTTGTAAAGGTTATTGCTCATAGGTTATGGATATTGTTACATTTATTGGTTTAGTTTGTTTAAAGATACCTCTGCGCGACCATAGTATTTGCGAAGATACAATAGTTTTTAACAATTAATAATTAATAGTTAAAATTAATTAACAATTAGTAGTTAATGGAGAATTCAGGTAATTTTTGCTACATTTAATTTGGTTCTCATTCCCTTAATGCTAACTTTCATCTAAATACTAGGCAAAATTAAATTACATTTTCACGTCCTACTACTTCTGATCAGGACGAATTCTCCAATCCTTCTTCTGTAGCGTCGTACTACTCCAGTTTTTCAGATAAACAACATTAATTTACGACTGATTTAATAATTATTAATAATAATAAAGTGATTTAATAAAATTATTGTTTTTTTTTAATTGACTAATTTCTTTTTATCTGCATATATTTCTATTTTATTTTTATTTATTTTGATTTTCTTATCTTAAAGTAACTGCTAGGATTAATGGGGTTACACAGATTTGTATTTAGTTAATAACCTACATAGTTAATTTTTCTATATTGTGCCTAACTCTTGTTATGAGTTGTATTATTCAAAAACAATAAAATTTGATTTTGATTAATGGGGTTACACTGGGCTAGTATGTAATCAAATGTTGATAAAGACATTCGAAAATACGCATGAAACTTGCCAGGATGCTCCCTAAGTTGTTGGTACTAGTGATGGAATTCACCATATTCATGTCTAGACTTATTTATGTCATGTACACTGCAGCTCCTACTACTAAGCTGCTGCAAATACCAAAGTTTCAACCAAGAATTTTCATATAAAAATAATTCCTCCATCTTGTTTTGTCGAAAGGAGAACGCGACTAAACTCGTCACTATGTGCATGCGACTCTTTGCTCGCTGCTCGTCGCTTTCTTTAGATCTGAAGCAGCTATCATCGCCGCTTTGCTTGCCGCTCCACTATGTTTCCAGCCTAACTCTTTCCAAGATCCTTTCGTACACAAATAATATAATAATAAAGTAGAACTAATTTTCATTTTCCACCTGGTCATATGTTACAATTAAAAAAAATAAATAAACGCCCTAACAATGGAAGAAAACTTCAATACGCTTTTCTGGAAATAGACACTGGACAGTAACAGAGAATTTAAATTTAATCGAATATTTTTGTTCAAAATAAGAGTTTGACTAAAGCAAGCCTCAGCTTTCCTAAAACCCTTGGATGTTGCCGAAAGGCAAGTCTTTGGACTCTGGAAACTATTCAGAATTTTTATTACTAGGTATTTGTTTATTAATTTGGCTACTGTAATTAATTTTACAATAAGCAAAAGAGATGAGGGTAAGGAAATGGTGTAAATACATATACAAGCATGTGCGCCATGGGCGTGATTGGAGTGAACGACGACCATCCAGTGATGGAAGCCGTTAGTTCGCCACGTTGGCAAGCTTACATAGCAACCATCCTAGAAGAATTAAGAAACTATCATGAAAACTAGATTGGAGCACAAGATTGCTTCAGACGGGCGGTTCCACCGAAAAGGGGAAGGAACGCAGGCAATCCAAAATGCCCATTGTTCCCCGCCCACCCCTCATCTCATGAAAGATACCGGGGCTTTAAAACAACAAATCCGACTATAGGTTGCCAGATGCTAATATAATAAACTAATTAAGTAGTAACAGGACATTAGGGATCATGGCGATTCAATCGCTCAGTGCACTGAATAAACCTAGAAAGTTCGTTAAGATTACCAGATGCTACAATCTCTGGTAGGGAGACATTTGACCTTCCGAAGACGAGAAATCTAGTTTTAGAATAAACGGGGGCACACCTCTACAAAGTGCCGCACAGTCTCATCGGTCCAGCGCAAATTGGCGACTGAGTAAGGCCGCATTTGAAAAGATGATACGCTAAATTCGCATGTCCACTTAACACCTGAATCAATGATTAGAGCACAAGTGAAGGTGGCTGGAAAAAGCGCAAGCCTTTGGTTCAATTCTTGATAGTTCATTTTAAGAGCAAGAAAGACAAATGATTTTTTGTACCAAAGAATGCATTTTTATGCTGAAATATACCTATAAAAAAATAATTATATTAATATTTTCTTTTTTTGAAAAATATTTGGGTAGGCTCAGCTTTGAAGCCTAACTACTCCCACTACTCTGCTGGTTCTCTCACTGTTCGCAAGAGATTCCTTTAGTGTGAGTAGCCTGATGAGCACAATGGGTCCACTTTACAAAACAAGATATATAATCTCATATCTCTAGGCGCCACGGTAGTCGAGCGGTTAGAGGCGAGACCTGCAAAGCTAGTTTGTATTGTGGTACTGGGTTCGATTCCCAGTCTTAGGCATTGGATTTTATTTAATGAGTAATAAAAGAAATTTACAGTATTTATGTTTGCTAGTCGCCTCCGTCCACGACTCCTAATTTGGAAGTTGGACGTAAAGCCCACCTGATGAAAATAAGCAATTACTTTACTTTTACTATATAATCTCAGCCAGGTACTGCAAGTCAATAAGAAATAAGGGATATGGTGCCTTATGGTCAGCAACTATTACATCTATGTGTGAACCCTTTTAGCCTAGGTCGCCTTCAAATAAAGAAATGCTACAACCATTCACTAGTCTAAACAGAGTACCACTATACATCAAGATGAACATAAAACTGTAAGTAAAAGTGCAAGATATCTGGAACTAACTCCACCCTGGGGATCATTCAGGTGGGTAGAAATAGGTTTCCTCTCTCCATGACCCTGCAGCTAACGAAAAGTTTTAATTACCACAGTTTGGTAACTTGAGAGTATTGTAGAGTAGAGGCTGAAATAGCCAATTTTGATCACGTGCTGGTAGTTTGCTCTAGTGAGACCATCCACTCCTTGAATGTAATGCTCTTCTTACTGCAAACACTCCTTAGGGTCAGGTGAGTAAAAATGAACTACCGAAAAGGTATTTGGGTTCTTCAACTTTTCAACTTGCTTCGGTTTCTAGAATCTACAATGAGGTCTTTAAGGAAGTTTTTTTAAAAAAAAAAATCTTTTTTTATATATTGTCACTGGTTTTTGCATAATAATTATTTTTTAACCCAAATTATAAATTGGATGTTTTCTAATTAGTTGAGGTCCGGCTAAAACCAAGGTAGATAGCGCCTGGTGCCTTCTCAGAGCTGTTATCAGTCTTCCTCATAGTGTCTGACAAAATATGTCAGAGCTGTTAAGGTTTTCAGAAGAAAAAGATAATTATGAAAGCATTGCCTAGCTAGAACCAGCAACTTCCGACTTGAAAGACAAATACATCACTAATCCTTAATCTACTTACTAAGAGAATCTATTCTAATTGAGCAGATTATCTATATATCAGATGTCGCCGTTTTGAGGCCCTCTAAGGGCAAAAAAGAGGTTTTTACCAAGTGGCCAATGTCACCTATGCAGGTGTCCGGAATACACCGCAACAATAAAATAAAATAATAATGGGGTGATACCACTTCTTTCAAGCAAACAGTTGCTTCTTTCAAACAAGAAATACCATTTACCAGAGTAGATCAACATTTATTTACAAAGGGAGTTCTTAGACATCGTCGTTTTGTACCATTCAATCTCCCTACACTGAAAGTGGAATCTATTTTTAAATTGCTTTAGCGCATTATTGATATAAAACTCATTTTTCAAGCGTTACACTTGCTGTCACATTACTATCTGATAGCCTGCTATGTGGATGGCAGTTCACTGACTGTATCCTTAAAGTATGGCCAAATACAGAATATCACAATATTAGATTAATAAAGATAAACTAAAGAAAAACCGGGTAGCAATACTTTATTCACTAATTATGGAAAAGCAAACCAAAAAAGTTTAATTTTAGACAAGTCAAATGAATTCTTACTGGAATTTAGAAATAGCGCTTTATGCACTTTTTACGCTGTCGCGAACTGTTTACAAATAAACCCGAATATTTTTCAACTTACGTTTACCACATGAAAAAACCGTTTAATTTAATAATCCAAATTTAAGTGAAACAGAATTTTTTTTGAAGGTTAGACTGAGAATGGCGGTCCAATGGCTGCGCTTTAAGAGCATGAAGAAGGAAATCCTGATGCAACCACAACTTGTCTTCTACTTACTCATCTGGTATATCTAAAAGTTTGCAGTGTATCATCTTCAGTCCAAACACTCGCTTCACCAGACTTTAACCAAAGGATAACTTTCTTGAATTGGTTTTGGATGGAATATGCAACAAATCCTCAATCTTTTTTCCACCTCATTTTTATTTAGATCACCATTGAGGCAGGATTCATCTGATAAGAATTTGCACAACTGTCACCTTCAAGAAGACGAAGATTTCTGTAATCATTCTGTAATCGATCAAGGCATCGGAATTCAATTAAATAGTTTTTTTATATTTACCAGCCTCAATACAGTAGTAACTATTCAATTCCTTCCAATTCCGGCCATTTAATGTGTGATATACATTTAATGTCCTTAACTGAATCGGCATTTAGAAGCTAATAACAAGAGAATGCGGTGAACAGAATATAAACATTGGAGAGGATAAGAGAAAGTCTGCCTTGCGAGTTCTCTTGGGTTTTAAGAGGTTCATTATGCTGATGACACTACACGGAACTGCGGCTACCTTAGATTATTCTAGAACAGCGGTTCTCAACCTGTGGGTCGCGACCAAAACACAGGGGTCGCCTAAAGCCATCGGAAAATACATATTTCCGATGGCTTTAGCCGCTGAGAAGCCGCGCTACCGTCTGCAGCAGCGCTATTCAGCTGTAACGCACGCCGCTATGGCCGTTAATGTTATTTATTGGAATTAGAAATAAATATTTCTCAATATATAATTAAATATTGTTTTTGTTATTAATCACTATGTATAAATTATATTTGATTTGTAGCAATGAGAATACATAATTAATATGCATTAATTTACATTCCGAATCATAATTGTAGCAAAATTATAGTTAAGAAGTAGCCACCAAAATTATTTTTTGGTTTGGGGTCACCGCAACATGAGGAACTGAATTGCGGGGTCACGGCATTAGAAAGGTTAAGAACCACTGTTCTAGAAGAATCGACATATTTCCTGAAGACTTCTTTTTTTTTTAGCCCAAGAGAGTTATCGTAAATCTACAGGTTTTTATGGAATTACAATAAAATACAAATAACCATTTTACGAGCAGTTTCTTTTCTCTTGAAAATACCTACTCTTCAAGAGAAACATCAATGAAAGAAAATTTATCTCTTGACGTCACTTCCTGATAGATGAAAAGCGAAACTTTATTAAAGAGAGAACAAAAGGCAAATGCTACTTTGTAACAATTTTCCAAGTAGATTATCTCGTCTTCAGTAAATGTTTGTTGTTACAGGATTTTATGCTCACTGAATTAGTTGTGAAGGACAAAAACATACAATTTATTTGAGTGGCCCTTTGTTATGGAATAATGAAGAAGGAAAGCAAAACCTATTGTTTCAGAACTTTAAAATATCCCTCTTTTCATTAGCAGCACACAGTGGCTGTGTAAATAACGAGGATCTTGCAGGAGTACAAGGGAACATGCGAAGACCAAACAAAGCGACCAGCGGATCATAAGCTACTTTGCTAAATCTGCTGTTCAAGTCTAATTTTCTTTTATAACTAAGAGTGTTAATAAATGTGAAATTAGTGAATTGATATATAATTTTTAATAAGTAAACTGAATGAACCTACATGGGACCTGCCGGTTAATTCGGGAACTGAAAACAAGAATAGCGGAGAAAAGTTCGTTTAGCAAAAATTGGGTTTCTGGCATCTATCGCATCAATTCTACAAATAAATCAAATTTCAGGTTCAGCCGTAGATCGAACTATAGTTATGCTCAATTTATTGATGCTGATTATACTAAAAGGTTAAAGAAATTTTGTAGTAGTGAGAACAATTTTCGAAATTGAATTTTTACCATTTTCTTAATTTGTACACGTTCGTCTTCTAAGCCAGAAAAAATAATTTCTGGAGTGTCCTTGTTTCTCTCTTTGGGATTTTCTTCGACTAGCTTGTGTGAAGAGATACCATGGAAGCTCAAACTTCAAATGATGATTTGAAAAACTTCTCAATATCCGAGCCCAAGTTAGTGAACTATGTGGGGAGACACACTGTAATTTTTTTTCCTGCACACATGCGCTTTATAAACACGCAGCGGTCTACTCTACATTGAAATGGTTATCAATTAAAAAAAAATAAAACAAATAGCGAACTATTTGCTATCTATTTAAACAAATAAATCTCGATTAAAGTTTTAAGATGCAGAAACACCTACCAGTGAGATAAATTTTTGTTTCTTGTTTTTAAATAAAAATAAAGTAAAATTCCATTTAATTTAATAAATCTTATAAAGTTATCTTTCTGTCTGGTAACCACAGGGTGAACAAAGAGAAAGAACAAAACTTCACCCTTTTGTAAGAGTTATAGAGAACAATGCAAGAAAAATTAAACCCTTCATAGCTTATAATTGGCTGGTAGTAGCAATAAGGAAGGAGTGGAGACAACAACCCAGGAAAGGATGATAGAAGAGGAACAAGCAAGGGTTGAAGAAGTACACAGTTCACTGGAGGAAGAAAAGATATTTAAATCAAAATGAAAGGGGCTGGGCGATAGGAGCAAGCGGGGTGCACAAAACAATCTCATTAATTTTGCGGTCTAGGGACCAGAAATGATTGTAGAAAATCTCCCACCGACGCTCTATGCAGTTTAGATTTGTTCACTCATACTCTAATGTCTGAGGCGGAGGTTGTTCGCATAAAGGGGAGTAGACAGTTATGGGTAGAGGAACGAGAAGTCGTTAGAGCCGTCACCAGTGCTCCACTCAAAGTACAACACAGTAAAATCTCACCAATTAACTTTTTGTCTTTTATAACAATGTATGGAGGGATTACAGCCTCCACTTCCTTACTTCTTTAAATACCAAGTGACGCCCCAAATCGTTTAGCTGATGGATCGGCTTCATTTCACAAGAAAAATTACCATCTTGCACCGCTTCCTTAGGACAATGGAAGGGCACCATTCAAAGAGTTTCAGTTTGGTGTGCAAAGGCGAAGTGATCAACAATCTTGTTAATAACAACACACTTATCTAAAGCCCCTTATCATAGTTTATTGTTAATGGCTGAATTCAATTAATCATGCAAAATATTTAACATGAAAAAATGATAAAACATTTTCATATTTAAACTTAATTCATTATGTTTTTGAGCCATTCAAATTTGTTTTTATCAGATCCATGAAAAATACAATAATATTTACTTTTATCAATATTTATTCATTAATAATTATGGATGTCGATGAGGTTGGTACAATTTGTAGGAAACGATATGAAGAAGATATTTTTCTTTTTTTAAAAAAATATTAAGAGTCGGGTAAAAAATATTAAGAATATGGTCCGAGAAAACGAATCAAGCATAATAGTGAATGAAGCTTCTTCAGCTGTATGAAGTTGTTTGGGGAATAGCAAAAGTGTAAAGGAGTAAATTGTTTTTATAAGGAGTATAGAATAAAAGTTGATGAGAATACTAGAACGAAAGTGCTAGCCAAGAGAATTCGGATTAACAATTGAAGGGTTGGAAAACGTGAGAAAATACAATGCGCCTTTGGTAACAAATTAACGTTAGAGATAGACAAGTATCGCCGAATAAATAACATAGTATATACAAAAAAGGTAACATTTTCTGGTGCCAAAGTTGAAGAGCGTCATTGCTATTGGATTACGAAAATCAAAATGGAAGCAAAACGACATCATTCATAACTTAACGTGAACCTGAATCAGTTCAAATCCGCCCATCGTCTTAGAATATGAAGCTTCGCATCTTCTAGATGCCAAGCGGCCCTGTTTACCTCCTGGTCTTTTTTTTTTTTTTTTTTTTTTAAGGCGCGTCAACATCTAAGGTTATTGGCGCTCCTGGTCTTAATCTTCCCATTCTTCTACTCCAAAATTTCGGAATTCTTGACTTTTCCAAAAGCGAGTTCCCTGGCTGGCCGTCTCCATTGTAAGCGCAAAGAACATATTAGGCTTCCGATTGAATTATGGCAGTTTTTGACCATTTGAACTTTTCCATGAATTTTATCTATGAGGAATATTACCATATGAATACAACCTAGGGCCTCATAATATTTTTTGGAGATTTTGGAACAAAAGATACTAAACACAGAACAATTTTAGCAGTTCTACTTACCGTTGAGACTTCAGAAAGACAATAGATTTTAAAGGGAGAGAGAAGAATTAGACGCTCCTATAAATGAGAGAGAACTCAAATTGTTCATTACAGATCGATTTATAAAAAATTTGCATTATTCAACAAGAATCGCAATCTTTCTCCTTCTTTGTTATTGAGTATTGCCCCCAAAAAATAACAAAGCATTAAAAAGAATAAGTTACGCTGATAAAGTGATAAGAAGAA
This sequence comes from Rhodnius prolixus, assembly GCF_049639745.1. NCBI lineage: Eukaryota > Metazoa > Arthropoda > Insecta > Hemiptera > Reduviidae > Rhodnius > Rhodnius prolixus. The sequence continues at coordinate 25,689,473 of NW_027411592.1, forward strand.
GAAGAAGAAGAAAATGCTATTATTTATAACAAGCAACAATCCCAATTGCTTTAAGGACTTAATCTGGAGTAGCGCCAAGAATTTCTTGGTCTTATCAGAATTAAAACCATTATTTCCAATAATATTTTTCACACAATCTCTAAGGTTTGACATACGATCTTCTTTGAGAAGGGTATAATAGATGTGGGTGCTACAATCAACGCTACTATCAGATTGGTTGAAGTGGAAGTAAGAGGGTTATAGGGAGTACTCCATAACACGAGGAGTAGCTTGTTTACTGTTGAAGAACGTATGATATCTGGATTGGGTTTAAGTTCCAGGGAAAAACTGTTATTTCAATGTAAGGGAGTAAACCACCAGGCAAAGTAATGGGGCCTTTTGCACAGTCAAAATACCGTAATGCAGATAGCAATGAAGGCAACAACATAAATAAATAAACCATAATTGAAATGTATTAATTTTTTAATGGTAAATTAACTCTATATAAGTAAAGTATTAAACAATAAGACAATCAAAAAAAATCTTGCGCGGTGACGCCAGAAAACCATAGTATAACTCCCGCTTGAAAAAACTTAACACTAAACCTACCGCGACCGGCCATTTGACCGGCTGAATATTTTCATTTTATTTACTTATTTTAATATTTTATTTTATTTATTTATTTTTTATTTTTGTAACAGAATTCTCTCGAAAACTCAATTTGGTAATGCATTTATCGGCTCATTGTTGCATGTGGTGCATATGAGGCCAAAAATGTACGAAATTGCCCTTTTCTATAGAACAAAAAATAGGGACGAGCATTCTTCTCAAAAACTATGATCAGAAATGTATAGACGGAAACTATGAGGTTTCTTCGAGTGGATCAAAGTAATCATCGTTTATAAACCGATAAATTTGCTTTGATTTCTAAATTTTGGAACAAATTCGTAGAGAACAGTCAAAACTGTTATAACCAAGAGCATATATCTCAAGATGCAGATTTACTCAGCACATACCGAATAAATCGGACAAATTTGGTATCAAATTTTGGCTAGCGTTTGATGTAATAAAAGGCTTTCCATATTTGGGAAAACTAGAAAGCAGAGAACCTTCTGTTCCGCTTGGGGAGTTGGTCGCTCTGAAATTAGCAGAAATGTATACAGCTCGTGGAAGAAATATAACCGTGGAAAATCTCGGAGATCGCCTCAACAAATAGTTTTCAATATCCTGGACTTAGGCCCGGGATAAATCCATGGATTTTGTATAAAAAACTACCGGAAGTGAAATTTCAAGGCAAAATTTGTGTTACCTTTGCAAAAGCATGACAAATATTAGTACACGAACAAGTGGTCGGAAAATAGCCCAATAAGAGACTGCAAAGGCAATAAGACTAAAAAATGCTGTCTAAAATGCAAAAAAATACATATGCGGGAAATGTGCAATTGAGAAGCCTGTAATTATAAAAAATGATGCAAAAAAGAGTAAAATCTACGAGATTTATATTTAAACAAAAGAAACTGCGCTTTTTCGTTGTTAAATAATTATTATCTTCATTCTAAAATAAGAAATTTAAGTAATTTTAAAGTCCGATCATTTGACCGGTCACGGTAGGAATAGTTATGCATAAATGTCGGTAGGTTTAGTGTTAATGCTGTAGATAAATAAGAGTTGATAACATCCCCACACTGCTCCGTTCTCGGGAAAGATTGGTTTTCGAAAGTAGTTAATTACCTCTGTTCGCTTCTGTATTCAGCATTCGAGAGTCTGGAAGTCCTACATCAAAACGTTTTCGTCCCCGTTCGGAAAAAAAACCTAATGTTACCCCAAGCTTAAGATCACCGCGGCTTTCGTTAGTTAAATTTCGTTAAAAGTCGCATCACATGGCCATTCAAACATACAAATAGGTAAAATCATTTTTCTGGAATTCAGGAAATTCCAATATACGATATTTGCAAACGGTGATGCCATTATTCCAAAAAAATTTGTCACGAATTGCGTTGTTTTTCTCTGACAATGGGTAGAAAAAGTAATTCAAAGGTAAATGGAGACTAAATTAGAGATATTTATTTTTATACTTATCAGTTTATTTAATATAAGATAGAATGAAGCAAGGAAACAAATAGAGGTTGTTGCGGCGGAGAACATGCAGTAAAGTTGACAGGGAAAGGTTGGCACCCTCTAGGATACTGCTTGCAGCAAACTGTGCCCTCTACCAACACACACGGCCACACTAACTCAATATCATACTGGCATTCCCTTAAACTGTTGAATTATTCACTAGTTTATTCACGCAATTAAACTGGTTTTGGTTTAAGGGAAAGGAAGGGGGAGAATCGAGCATTGCGGCTAGATGGCGCTACCGGCCATTTCCTGTTTGACTGACCACTTTAGACACGAACCTCTACACCACACATACAAGAAGCGCACAGATAAGAGTTTAGATAAGCACACTAGAAGTATTTTTAGTTTAATTTTTTTTTGGATATGCATAGAGATAAAATGAGTTTAAGTAAAGTTTCAATATAAATGTATATTTAAATAACATTTGTTATTTAGAAAAAATGAAAACAGTAAAAGTATCTTTCTGTCGCTTGAAAAAAATCTGTTCTCAGAGATTCTCCATAGTTCCAGACCGTAACGAAGAAACTTAAGATTGGAAAGAAAGAACTTTGTTCTCAAAGGTAATTCAAGGCGAGGAATAGCGATGTAACGTAATGTTTGGTTACTGATTTTTGCCACAAGGTGATCTTAGACTGATCTGTATAAAGCAAAGTAAATTCGTTAATTGTTTAGATGGTCAATGAAAAAATTTAAAAAGCTATTACACAATTTTTAGAAAAAGAGAAACGAATTTTAACTCTTAGAAAAGTTATCAACAAATTAAATGAATTACAAAGGTTTTATAATATAAAATTTACTTAAAGGAGAAGGTGGTAATTTGGGACGCGATGGGAATTTGGGACGCCCCTGGTTTTTGTGAAACCAGTAGTGGTGCTATCAGTTAGTTTTTGGTGTCTTACTACTCTTTAGGGTAGGCTATGTCTGCTGCAGAAGGCAGAGGGTCAATCGAGTGGCAGCTTTGTCCAAGAGAAGACCCTGTTGATTTCGTCAGTGTAAAAAAGTTTTCCTCTGCTTTTGGGTAATGCCGAGGAAAGTTAGAATAATTTCACTTAGGCATTAGAAATGTTGAAAATAGAGAGTTTTAAATGCCAGTATTATGGATTTCAAATATGAATGTATATTGGGGGAAAAAAATGTGGTTATATTGTACGCGGTGTTTGGTGGTATTATGGGACAGCGTTGTCCCATATAACGACCTCGTTAATCGTCTGCCAAACAAGTGTGAAAAGTGGCACTGAGGGCGAAACTAGTGTCTTACAATTTATTTTTTTTTCTGCAGGACCTAAGAAGATATGCCTAGAACAAAATTAGGACCACCGCCGAAAGGCAAACGTAAAAATTAGGTGAGAAAGGATGAAAGACAAAAGGAAATTAAATTTCGAAGAGACACATTCTGAAGACGAATCTGATGTTTCATTTTCATCAGGAAAATCAGATTTGTCCACTCCACCCCAAAATTTCACACCAGATAATGAAGATGCGGATTGCATTTTTTTGCGGAGAAATGTGGATTGAGTGCATTGTTTGTTGTCGTTGGGCTCATTTGGAATGCACTGCGTGTGAAAAAGGAGTCATTTGTTTGTGATTTTTGTGTCCAGTCCACCTATCATGTCTTGAAATTTCTCTAAGAAAACTGATTACTCTCTAATTTTTATCGTTAATGTACGATAATTGTGAAAAAATATAGTTTTGTGGCATATTTAAGGCTTATTTTTACAATTCATTGAGAAACGAGAACATTAACTATAATTACTATGTGTGTCCCATATTACGACCACACTTTCTGAAAACCCAATATGGCACCACGACAGTCTTTTTCAGTGTAACTCCAGACTCCTTGCTGTAAACCACTCAGGACTCCAAAATTTACAAAAACAAATAATGTATGCCTATGATTTTACTTCAGAGTAGATTTTAAATTCAGTAATGTTCAAAATATACAAGGTAAAAAAAGACTGTCCCATGTTACCACCTTCTTCTCTATAAAATCATTAACTTGGAGAAAATTAGCCCAGTGGTTAGCGCTAGACTTTCTCCTCCTAGTAGCTTCTGACAGCTCACTGTCTATGACGAGATAACATTGTCCGGAGGCTGGCAGCGCATTGAAAAAAGGCTTAGGGTGCTGACAGATGTGGGCGCGCCTTAAAAAAATAAAATAATCAATCATTTGTTGCGAATAAGCTCCGATGGTTCTAAAAGAATTCTGGTAAAATTATATTTGTTGATAATAAGTGATAAAGGCTAAATTTTGGATAAATTTGATAAATTTACTTATTTGTTATTGTTCTAAAAAAGTAATAAAACTCTGATTGAACAATATTTCTTCTGACGAAAACAAACGAATAAATCCAATCAGTATTTTGCGGAGATTCACAGTTGGGTTCACAGAAACTTGTTTTATATAAAATTATTTGTTAGAAATAAATAAAGCATTATCATTATTGGTTCGAATAAGATAAACAATCTCCAAGTGTACCAATCATAGCAACTATTATGGCCCTACAATAGGCTTGTTATTTGTTTGTTTACAACATTGATGAAGAGATCGGAAAAGTTTTGTTTGGAAACTGTGGAACTGACTGTAGTCGGAGTAAAAGTTTTCTTTTCTATGTTTATAAGAACAAGATTGGACCAGGATATACATGTGCACAAAGACAACACAGAGGATAGAGGAAATGTATAATTGGTGCTGAACGATGTGGCTCTATACATGTTATACAGAGCCACTGTGTAGTTGTGACGATCCTCTTAAGAGAAAACGGGTCGTTGTGGCTAACAGCGCTGTATAGCGTGGGATTGTATTTCTGAGACTATCGCCCCTGTACACAACGATTGGATTGCTTTATAACCCGACAGGGTGTAAGGGTTGTGTTCCACTAGATTACTTAAACCTCTGAAGTTGTAACATCCTGAGTGGAAACTAATGTACAACTAACTTTTATCAATACTTACCCTTCCTTGTACTCGTAAACTTAACATTTTTACAGATTATCATCTTCAAAAAATTATTACAAATATTTAGAAATCTGTATGAATCAATAATTGAATGTTTCCATCTCTATTAGCCTCCCACACTATTTGCGCAATGATTATTCTCTTTTTACTGTTTATATTATTAATAGACTTACTTGGGACGTGCGAGGAGTCTAAGCAGAAACGTTCGGGCTTCGTCGTGAGCGTTTAATGCAACCTGCGACATAAGACAAAACACTTGTTTACATTCCAGACCATAAGTAATAACACAACATTAGCCAGAACTTTTTGAGCTGCTTCTGCAATATGATCTATAACAAAGAGCAGAGTTTTGCTTCTTTGAAAAAAAATGTACCTTTCTTTAGCAGAGGGTAATTGAATGCAAAATAAATGTTTAAACCAATGCCTATTCTCTAGAGATCTTCAGTGTGTTCAGCTTATACTGGATTTCAACGTAGAGATCTTAAATTAAAATCCAGCTGCTGGTCGCTTAGATTTTCTCTTTGTAGAAGCTTCTTACAGCTCATTGCCCGGTGATGAATAGTGTTGTCTGTAACTACAGAACACTGTAAGGAGGCCAGCAAGTGCACTGAAAAAAATCTCTGGGCGCAAATGAACTCAAATGTTGACGCGCCTTACATTTAATGAAGAAAATCACTTTTCTTTCAATTAAGTGGCTACTTTTGGCGTCAAATAATGTAATTTTCTTCTAAAAACCAAAAAAAAAGTACTACAAAGTAGTTATAAAACAAAGAAATCACTGCACAAGCAGTTAAAAGTCCTATTCTAAATGTTCCCTCGGTTTTTATGAACTAAAAGTAAAATAAAGTGTATCGCATCTAAAAATGTTAATTGTTTAAAAAAGTAGAATGAATAATTTGTAGCGCAATAACTATTATTTATTTATATCTTTCTTAAATCAAAGTATTAAAATTGAATTAAGGCGAAGTTCTCATCACAATCAGGTGGTTATTAAATAGCGATAACAAAGCACTACGCTGAAATTTAGGAATTTATACGCTGAATATTCATTTGTAAGTATTTTATTAACTCAAAAAATATACTTAAAACCCATAAAATAGGTAATTTATTGGTGTTTTGACATAAATTCTGTTTTCGTGAGATTATTAAATAAAAAACTATCAATAATTTTTCTTTGTTAATTTCAAGTAGATCATCAACTCTTTTAGAAAACATCTCTTGCTTTTCGCGTACTCGTGCAATCATCATAGAAAACAGACAATCGCTTGTTCTACTAGAAATTATCGGAAAAATGATCAACCTATGTGGTATTATCGTTGTTAATTTCACTCAAAGACTCAACTGCATTTATTTCGATCAGATGGTGCACATTACAGTAATACAGCATCGTCCATTAGATGATATTAATCGATTGATTAATATCGATTGATATTAATGTTAGATTATTCCTACGAAATCAGCGGTAATTTACAAATTAAGTTGCTAAACACTTAATACTTTAAATACTCAAAAAAAAAAAAAATACTTTCTATCTAGCAAAGTATCGATTTATTTATTTTGTATACTAATTACAAGAAACTAACCAACGCAATAAACTTCTCGCCAGACTGCTTGACAAACGTTCGAAACTTAACCTACATAACAAAAGACTCTTATATCTACTGTTTCTGCGACCTATTTGGTCATACGGCATCGAAGTATGGGGATTGACTGAGCGTTCCAACTCAGTACGCCTCCAGCCATTATAGTCAAAAATACTTCGAAAACTTCTTAACGCTCCGTATGTATCTAACCACACTATCCATAATGACCTCAAAATCCCTTTCATTACAGATCTTGCTAACACTCGTTTTCTCAAGATTCATTCCTCTATAGCAGCTCATCCTAACCCTCTCATAGAACACCTACCTTCCTCCACATTACCAGGTAATCCTCTAAGGAGATTGAAGAGAAGATGGCCTCGTGATCTACTCTTATCGTGAGAGCAAAGCAAGTTACTGGAGTGACACCACTGGGTGCCTTCTCCACTCATGATTTCCCGTTATTTCTTTTCTCTTTCACCATATTTGCTTGTTGCAACAACTGTTGCAGTGGTAAATTACAATAGAAGATTTAAAAAAAATATATATATATACTAATTAACCTTGCTCCAATCATATGAGTGTTCTTGAAATTATCTAATTAATTAGTTATATCAATAATTATTCTTCGGTTATTTTCAGTAAATTATTAACTTGTTTCTTCTTTCCACTGAACAATAGGAAGAATGCACTCCAATAATTTTCTCAAAATCATCATAAAAATTATCAGCACTCGTTGCATTAAGTTGACATTGTTGCCTTAACTATAACTGAAGAGAAAGGAAAATAAACCATTTTTCATCTGATTTAGTAGAAAAACATTTAAACAAAATCCACAAACTTATCAGCGATATTATTTTTAAAAAGTGCAAAAAGGAATAAATTGCCAGCAATTTAGTGAGAAGAGAGAAGTAAACCGTTTACTCAGGTCTACGCAATGAGAGAGCGCGAGATGTGGAGTCACAGTCACAACTCTCGGCCAGAGTGACCCTAACGTACAACAGGTTGTATAAGATTAGCGGCACGAAACTCTAATACTAATACTAAAAGTGGACTGAATGTATTCACAAGAACATACTTAGTCACGAAATAATAAAAACCCGCGGTTCGATTTTCACATTAGCTACCCTTACTTCTTCTCTTGTTCCAAACTTAAATTATAATGTTATTGAATATAAAGGCTATTAATTAAAAAAACCACCTGCGTGTATTGCCAAATCATTAAATGCAAATATTACAAAGACGAGTTCTAATGGACTCCTAAACTTTCTGCCGCGCGACAACGTTAGAACCGAAACATAATCTAGGTAATGTAACGTTTTGATCTAGTCTGAGAATTTATAGTGACGTAATTAATAAATTATACATTTACTTAAATTACCCGGTTGTTCGCTCTCATACTGCAAAGAGAAGTCAACATTCGGGGTGGATTTTAAAAGCATCCGTTTCTTAGAAATGTAATTTCCAGAAAACATAAAAGATTTCTTTTTAGAAATTTGGTAACTTTAAGTGTTGTGAGATGTTGTAGGATTCTATTAAGCTTAAGTTCCAAGGCTAAGTCTGCCCAAAGTATTTTTCAAGACGTTGCTTTTATAATTCTGTTATTAACAAATTTGTTAACAAATTATTTACTTAATCATGTGCTACGAATAAACAAAGTCTGAACGTTCAGCATCATTCCTTGACTGGCGCGTTTCACGCCTAGTCCTACAGCGTCTGGCTGTACTTCGGTTGTTCCTTAACAATGGATTTCTGGGGTAGAGTATTATCTCCCGTTATCTAGGTGGGCATGTGATTTTAAGGGTTTACTCTCAAAAACTAAGGGTGGAACCTCGCATGTAGAGTTTATGTGTTTTGATGTAAATTTAGTGTGTAGTTCTGAAAAAATCTTACATAAACTTGTACACGACGCTTTAATATTTTGACAATGATGGTGGCAGGTTGATAATACAAACAAGCATGTGTTACCACTGTATAAATATAGGCCTTGCTTTCTTACCTAGCAACGACCACAATATCTGGCTAAACATTATCCAGATGGCACCCCAAACACCACAATAACAAACAAATATGTGCAGCGATGACATTAACAGTCTACACTCTCCGTGTGCGCTAGTAAACAGCGACAATAACCAAACACATCACCAGAACTCTTCATAACTAGTTCTTCCAATCTAAATGATTACTTTTTAATAATTTTGTGCTCACTTTTTAGGGGGAGTATTTAATTGACTTTCCCACCAATATGAGTATTTATAACACGAGTTTACTATTTTGTGATAAAAAAAAACCTAAAATACAACCGTTTAACAGCGTTTACAGCTGAGCAATTAGAGGTTTCTGGACCTACCTCGGCTAGAAAGTACCTAGGTGCAGAAAACCTAAGGGCTGGCAGCCGGGGTTTTCGCTTGTGAGTCCAGCGCACTTAAATCTTATTAATCCCTTCTCTAGTACGGAACATATAGTTAAATGTGTTAATAGTACATCTGGATTTCCTCCAGTATTCTGGAACAGATTTTGGCTGCACAGAAAACAAATTTCTTCGTCCTAAAGAACAGCAAAATAAAATATAATGAAAGTCAAAGAAGCGTAAAGTGAGGACGAGGTAAATTGTTATTTACATATTTATAAATTTCAAATGTAACCATCAATTTTGAAAAAATGGAAAATAAAAAGATCCTTTGATTCTGTGATAAAATTTATTCACCGCTTTACCAATTTATAAATTTCTAACCGCATATTTGATATTAGCAAACTGATTGAAAAATAAATCTTAACGATTTGTTAAATGTCAAAAATTATAAACAACATAATTCAACTCTCTGAAGTTGACTTCCTTTTTTGATATTCAAGCTGACATCAGATTTTTGGATTAAACAGTGCTCTAGATTCCGCTAAAAGCACAAAACGCTCATGCATTTCAAGAACATTATGTTATTTGAAGATTATTTACAAGAATTCGCTCACAATGATAGAGAAGATAAAAGATGAAATTACACTACATCTATACGTAATGATTTAGTTTAATTTTAAGATTTAAAATGAACCTTTTTTATAGTAATAATTGCCTAAAATGTTAGTTCATCTTCAGCAAAATTTCATCTGCTTTAATTCTAACCCAATAGAATTTAATACCATTTTTCCTTAAATGGAATACCTGCTCTAAACGCTTCATCTACTAATTGGAAATTAACTGAACTTGGTTAAACAATTAATAGAAACAAGAAGAAATGCTAAATCGATAATTAACTCGCGTTCAGTTTGAAACATCTGGCTAAATATGCCCAAAGAACAGAAGCCAGAATATCAACTTTCGAACGTCCAGCGACTTTGTGCTTGTTGCGTCATCTTTTCTCCCTTCTTAGACGGTGATACACCCACATCATGTTACTAGCACAGTTTGAAATCTTGTAATTTTATCTAGTGGCTAGTTACTTACATTTAAAAATTACATAAAATGCTACTAAAACGCCTATTATTCCATTGAGTACCACATAAAGTTGGGTGTTTGTTCAAGCTTCACATATAATGTCCAGGTGCTTTATAAATTGCCATGAAGCAAACAAGAATCAATTTATGAAGCATTTAGGCAAGCAGTGTTTGAATGTTCAACAATTTTAAATATGAATTGGTCGTTTAATTTGCTGTTATTTGTGCTGAAATGTATTTAAATGTTATTTAATTTAATCTGTTTTTCTTAATTCTTTTTTATCTTATTTTAATTAATATTATAATCTAAAAACTTAAAATTCTTAACAAATATGTACGATCTGTGTTTTAATTAACTTACTTTTTCGCATAAGGCAATCTACAAAAAGTATAGAATTAAATTATTTATACTCATTGTCTAAAATACCTAAATCGGTAAGACCCTTAGTACATCTTAGTACTCGTACTAGATGAAATACTAAGCTTGTACACTCTGCTAGTAGCATACACTTGTAATTTCCGTCCTCTAAAAACGTTTTTAGTCTTTATGGAATCACAAGCCAAATATTCCTGAAGAAAAATCCATTTTGAAAATGTAAAGAAATTGCCATAATTAGAGAAAGTAGACTCATATTATTTATCAAAAATATTAAATTTAAAACGTATAAAGCAAGTTTTACAATATGAATATTAAAATTTTAAGTGTTCAAACGATCAAAAACTATAATCTACAGGAAAGCCAAGACTCGAAATTCTCTTTAATTTTATAGCCTAACACGCCTGATGTCACACAATATACCAAGAGATCTTAATGAAGGGGAAAGCTCGTAAAGGCGGAAGTCAACCAAAAGAAGAAGCTGACCGTAAACAATTTCATTGGTTGGAGCATGTGTTATTCGAGCAAAATATTTCTTTTTATTTAGGAACATGTAAAACCCAATTCTAAAGCAGACATTAATAGAGTACTTTATTAGGGTAGAATTCATAACAAATATCAGTTTTTTTTTAAGAAATACCTTCAGGAGGTTTTGACCTTTACAGCCATATTCAGTTTAACTTGATTTTCTTTATTAGTAGGAATATAATTCCATTTCTTTGAATTTATTCTCTATTTAAAAATATAAATGTAATAAACCCATCTGTAATGTTGGGTTCGTCCCGTAAAATTAGTTTCATCTAAGTTTTGTGAATAAAAATGATAAAATGATAAATAAAGATAAAAGTAGGCTGCCTTTATAGTCCACTGACCGAAGATGGACAGAATTATAAGTTGCAAAAGACGAGAGTACACTGTCCGTAGACCGGCAATGCACGGAGAAGGCAATGAGCTTAGATGTTAATAAAAATAATAATTTTCTCATTTCCCAAACATCATCTTATTCTATCTTTTTTACTTTTCGAAAAACGCAAAGCTTTCTTAATATCTCGTCGCGTTGAAAAGATGGTTACCAACATTGGAAACATCCTCTGGCACTCTCTTGTCTTATCTTCCTAAAAGAATTGTATACCCAGCTTGTGGTTGTCATTATTACTTGTCAGTGGGTAAGGAAATCTCAGGCTATCCAAAGTCCTCTGGACCCCCATAGATACTACATAGAACAACTGCAACTTCTAGGATGAAAATCCAATTCCAGGAGTGAGCCACTAAAGATTCACAGCTGACCGAATCTCTGTGAATAACAGCTTTAGCTCCGCCAATGTCAACCTATTTCTACGAAATATCCTAAACCTAGTCTACTCACACCCTAAACATAAGATAGATGAGTGTTTCTTCCTCTGTCTACAGAACGGATTAGGCGTGAGACCCACAGTCTAGAGGCGTCTCCTTTAAACACAGTACTTAATGAGCGAACAAACCAGGTAACTCTAACGAACCCGGGACCAACGTCGTGGACTGTCTATCTATACCTTGTGAATATACAGAAGCCGACCACATTTGTCAATGTATCAATGACCCAAGCAACGAAACATCAGGACTTCTCGTCCATCCTGGAACCATCTGTGTATTACCTAAAAGAATTACTCCAGACGGACGCAACGTTAACTAATTCCCCCTAGTTTGTATTATTCTACCAGAAAGGATACCCGCTCCAGGAAGTTTTTACAACATTCTCGAGTATTATATCCCCTTTTTCTAACTGATTCAATTAGCTGATATAACTGGTAATTCTTCAGACGGCAGCACAGTGGTCCTTCTATCCTTACCTTGTACAATTTCTAATCCAATTGATCTTCGAAAGCGTTCATTGAGCTCAATCTCTTTAAGTGGAAGCCCTATCAGCAACAAGTGCCGGACATTACAAAATTATAAGGTTTAAGTTTTATGGGTTCTGAAGAGAGACAACACAAAGGAAGTGTTTATTAATTACTTAAGGTAGATTTTTTACGAATGGTTGTTTCGCTCAAGTTACTTGGACTGTGATTAGTTCACGCAAATCTCTGCAAGCCGACTTGCATTGACAGAAATTGTTTTATGCACCTCTTCCAAACCACCAGCATTTCGCAGCTGTAGACAAGGTACGACTGTATCTTTAAACTGCAGGTTGCCATTGTTTTTAAAAAGATTCAGGGTCTTTGGATTAGTACTCAATCGAGAAGAATACGATGCTAAGAGCTTAAGTTTTAAGGAATAAATTGGCTGGTAATTTAAATTACTGCCAGAAATGTGGATAATCTAAACCAAAATTAATCAGAAAGGAAATAGAACAGATTAGCACACCATTGGTTGGAGCATTGCGGAGGTCCGGGGTTCGAATTCAGCCGCCTGCCTTCATATTTTTGGCTTTCTACACCTGATGGTCACGTGAACAGTATTACTAATAATAAAAGAACACGATCTGAACGCTGACAGGGAGTGGAGCAAAGACAAGCCCAGACGTGGGCACGCCTTAATTTAAAAAATAAATAAATATTCTAGTTAGACTATACATCAAACTGATATATGAGATAAAATCTTAATTCTCTACCGAAATAAAACAAAAGCAATAATTTATTTTACCAAAGAAATAACAAAAAAATAAAATTTTGAATATTTTAGGAAATTAATGCAAAACAAAATCTTACTTTAAGAAATAACAGTTTCTATCGATATTAAATGATAATGTCTTCTTTATTTCTCATCTAACTTACGCACGAAAATTTGAATATGAATTATTGTCTTAAGGTTTGAACTTACAGAACATTCTAATTGCCAGTACTATTTTTTGAATTTAAGGAATCTTGAATAGAATAACACTGAAGCTAAAATTCAGTAAAGGTAACGTGATGTGAATATACCGGCAAAAAAGAATATTAAACTGGCACTTGAATTTGACACGGTAATGGTTTGTTGATGCAGACAGCATCAGAATGATTTGCAAGATATTTATTAACCATATAATCAATCATTCATTGAAGTAATGAAATAAAAAAAATAATAATAATATTTTATCATTTCATTAAATGAAAAATAGAGACACAAAATTTAACTAAATTTGGGAAATCTAATCAAGAGGGCAGTATTTGATGACAAATTGCTAGTAATGTAACACACTCATTATAAGAATCGGACATTTTTATAACTTTTATTACAACAATATCAAGTAATAATTAGGAATTTCTGTTAACAATTTACTGCACAATTATTTAATTTAAGGATACCGACTAATAAAAACATAAACGAAAATTAGTATAATCATAGTTATTAGTTTAATTTATCAAGAAGTAAAGAAAACGTTGACTTTAAAAAACCTACAATGATCATAACAAAACTTTAAGTTCCAAATTAAGACGACAACACTGTCATTCGCTTCTAGAAACATTTCAGCTTACCTTTATTTAAGTAAGGTTGACGCCTGTAATAGGCTGTTCAAGATGATCTGGGATGCAAATGCGAGCGCGATGTCTCGTTTAATGGAGAATGACGTGAGCCCCTAGTCCAGCTTCCCGATCTTTACTGACACAGTTAACTAGTATTAGGGTCTCCGAAGTGCTAGGGGTGGTGCCCAAACATGTGGCGTGGGAGGTGGCCGAGCATGCGCCACAATATTACTGCCGCCCCCCGCACATCTTCAAGAGGTGGCCACTATTTTTACTATGCCTGCCTCCAAAGGGTGGCACCGTTTGCGTCCTCCAAAGTCCTTTTGATCCTGTCGCGATCCAGGTCACGCCCACCATAACCAGGCTTGCCTCCAGGCCACCAGCTACATTACCTACATCCATGGGTTCTTCCCTAGGGACCTACTTTAATATGTTTAATTCTCTATTTCCATAGCTATAGTAATAAACAAACTTCATATCCCACCGTTATAATGAATGTCACAAAAGAATTCATCACTTCCTTACAAAAAACTTTATAGTATCGTATTAAAGTAAACCAATGGTGAATTACTCAATAAGTGAATATTACATAAACCAATATGTTTCTCTCGGCAGATCGAATCTCCAAAAAGAAGGGACATACAACCCTTCATCTGGAATTTTCTTAGACGACCCAATGGCGAAGTGTGATTATAACAAATCCACCAGAAAGGTACCTCTTTATATTATTTGCGATGCACTCACTTGTTGGTCCCTACTGTAATATCCTTCATAGGAAAAAAGTAGGTCATGGAAATAAGCCACTACTTCAGGGTTAGTGGCGTCCTTGCGGAATCTCATCCTTAAGGAAGAAACAACGTTCATAATGGCTCAAGCAGTATGTTACAATGAGAGCCGCACAGATATTATGTCCAAAATCACTACACTTTATGGAGCCACAATAGATCTTTTAAGCGCAGTGGATTTGTTGCTAGCCATTTCTTCATCTACTGGAATATCAGTAAGGGTTTTTAGTGAAACGATCTCAATTTTAAGAAAGTTATTTTCGTTAAATTAATTATTAAAACCAAAAATTCGTAAGTGCGCACCAAAGAGGAAGAGTAAGTTTGGATGGCCAAGTAAACGAAGGATGCGCAGGAAGGCTTGGCTGTACGAAATCTAAGGGGGTGAGACTGGATAATTAAGAGAGTTAAGAGGCTTTTGAAAGTCAGGAATAGATTTCGAAAGCATTTCTGGATAATGTCCCGCTGTAAATTTGAATGGGAAAGCATTCCCATTTTGGTAGGAAAGTTCGTCCGTGAATCTCGATCATATGTAACGTAGCATTCTTCATGCATTTTACTGCAGTTTGATTCTTTTTTTAAAAGTATGGCACAAGAGGAATTATTATCGAGTATGTCAGAAGTATGAAAACGATAGTTAAATGGAACATCTGTCTTTCTTCACTCACAAAAGTTTTGAAGGAAAAGCAAAAAATAAAACCCAAATCTACCCCTTCTCCTTCTATTAGAAAGCTAGACGGAAAATTGATACATCATTTCCTACAACATCTGGTTAACGACATTTTCCATTGTTGTTCACCCAGAAAACCGAAAAATGTTACTTTTATTAACTAATCAGAGGAGATCGTTAGAAGAAGTTGGAACATAACTATCGCACAATCTAGGCAAAAAAAAAAAATAATCACGCTACGTATCGACTGCAGTACATTATATAATGTTGATTTTGCGCTCGATACATCATGCCAGCGGTTCCGCTGACGGGCAACCTTGCGGACTTTGTAAGCAGAACACTATTCCAAAACTCTTATCGTCAACAAAAATGTGAAAACCGCCCTGGCAGAGTGATTACTTCTATTTTAGACTTTCAATTTTGACTAAAATGTCGTCCATCCCTGTGGTTCTTCTTAATTCCGTGATTTTCATTGGGCCGCACCGCTTCTAGAAAGCGAACTTCTTTTTATTTACCTTTAACTTGTTTCTTCTTCAAGCTTGGCGCCCTGCAAAGAATCGCAGTTACGACAAATAATTCCTATTTTCTACGTTTGCGGTTCTGTTTAGTTTTTTAAAATGTGTTTCAAAGTCCATAACTTTTCCCACCCAATTGTATCTCTTAATCCTTTTGTTAACTTCATTTTCAGAGTTACCAACTAAACTTAACTGTTTCTTTAGGTAGATTGTCTCTTAGTTCCAACTAAGTTGAATATTACTTAGCTCTTTTGTCCGAGGCCAGTAGAAATAATGTTAATCCTGCTTCTTTACCCTCTTTGGTCAATTAATTCATCATGCATTGTGATTCTTTTGTCGATGAACGTTTTAAAACAATATCTTCGGCCAACTTGAGATTATTTAGGAGTATTTCAGCTTGCAATTACCCCATTCTAACGTAATGAAGTCTTTTTCCAACTCATAGTTAAACATTGATGGTGATATTGGATCGCCCTGCCTAACACTTTCTTTTGGGTAAATGGCCCAGTTCTATCAAAATTCAGTCACGCTTGGCTAATGCTGTAAAGCAGCCTCAATATTTTCAATTCGAACCCACGACATGGCTTGAGATAAGAACTGATACTTAATTGGATCAAACATTTTGATAAAGTCTTTTAGAGCTAAGTATAAAACTATATTTTATTATTTTTCCTAATAAAGAGTTCATTGCCTTTATATGACAGTTTGTGCAGTAGCCACTCCAGAACACAGATAGCAATTTATATATACAATTACACAATAATATGAAACACATTTATGTTTTTAAACTAAAATATTTTTGGTACGCTGTAAAGGCTCAGCTGAGTTACCATGTATACATAACATATGAATACGAGGGTCGTTTGAAAAGTCCGTGCAAAAATAAAAACTACTTAATTTTTTGGGGTAAACCTTTTTTATTTTTCAACATAGTCTCCTTTTAGGCTTATACACTTCGTCCAACGCTGCTCTAGTTTGTTGATCACTTCCGAATAATAGGATTTGTCCAAGTCTGAAAAATAGCCATTCGTTTCTGCAATCACCTCCTCGTTTGAATAAAATCTTTTTCCCGCCAGCCATTTCTTCATATTGGGGAACAAATAGTAGTCCGAGGGAGCCAAGTCTGGAGAATAGGGGGGATGTGAAACGAGTTGGAACTCTATTTCCATTAATTTTGCGACCACAACTGCTGAGGTGTGAGTTGGTGCGTTGTCGTGATGGAAAAGGACTTTTTTGTGGGCCAATCGTGGGCGTTTTTCTTGCAGCTCGGTTTTCAAACGGTCCAATAACGATGAATAATATGCACCTGTAATAGTTTTACCCTTTTCCAGATAGTCGATGAGGATTATTCCTTGCGAATCCCAAAAGACAGTCGCCATAATCTTTCCGGCCGAAGGAACGGTCTTCGCCTTTTTTGGCGCAGATTCCGCCCTTGATAACCCATTGTTTAGATTGTTCTTTGGTCTCAGGAGTGTAGTGATGTATCCATGTTTCATCCACAGTGACGAAACGACGCTTAAAGTCCTGCGGATTCTTCTGGAACAGCTGCAAACCGTCCTTGCAACACTTCACACGATTTCGTTTTTGGTCAAGCGTGAGCAATCGCGGCACCCATCTTGCGGATAGCTTTGTCATGTCCAAATGTTGATGCAAAATATTATGTACCCGTTCATTCGAGATGCCCACAGCACTAGCAATCTCACGCACCTTCACTCTTCTGTCATCCATCACCATATCATGGATTTTATCAATGATTTCTGGAGTAGTAACCTCAACAGCGTCCAGAACGTTCAGCGTCACTTGTGCCCATATGGCCACTCCGAAAATTTTGAAACCACTTATAAACTGTTCTAATCGAAGGTGCAGAGTCACCATAATGTTTACCAAGCTTCTCTTTAGTCTCCTGAGGCGTTGTGCCTTTCATAAAGTAGTGTTTAATCAACACACGAAATTCTTTTACGTCAATTTTTTGAAAATCACTCGACTTCCTCGATTCAAACGAATGTCAAACACAAAGAAATAGACCGATCTGGCTGAAACTTGGCGTGTGTTCTTCCAAGAGATGCTACTAACTAAACATAACCTCGATACGCGCCAGTGGTGCTATCTCTCTGACTTTGCACGGACTTTTCAAACGACCCTCGTACATATCTGCAACAAAATACTGAGTACGCGGGTTACGAAAACAAGCCTTCGGCTCGAAACTCTTCGGAAAAAGAAAGCGCCTAAAGATGACGTCGTTTTCAACAGAAAACTTTACTAACTTTTCTATAACTTTTCAATACAGAAAGTTCATATATAAAGCACCATTTATAAACCTAATATAACTAACAATAAATATCTACTAGAACTTAATAAAATCATTAAATAAGTAAGAACTTAAACAAAACATGTGCGGCTAAACAATTAATTTTCAAATGCACCAACAATCAATCCATAATTGTTCCACGACCATTTGTTTGACCGCAGCATCTCATACTACCCTGCTGGATTCTCTAAATTGTCACATCTCAGATAAATAATGGTAAATGTTGCGACCTGCAAATCAAAATCACATGAAAGTTTCTGTAAAAATAACTGTTTAAAAAGTCGAATTAGCTCATTCATTTAGGTCTTCAAGTGCAAGCAAGCTTTGGGAAATTCAATCTAACAAGTAAGCTGAAGTAATTAATGAAAATAAATAGAACTTTAAAATTTAGCGGAAGTTATATTCCATTGCAGGAAAAAAATATAAAATTTATTTCTACATCCACTTTTTGATGAATAATTTCAAATACCTAAATTAATACATAATTAACTAAATAAAATACATTAAAGATATAATTACTGTATCGATTAGTACAATGTGAATTCGATAAATGAAAAAGTTACCACCTTCTAGTTGCTAATGCCTAAAATGTTTGATGAACAACATTAATCCAATTGCTCATTCTTCATCATTAATTAATTAATACATTTGCTTTTTTATAATTTGTGATTTTTAGAATATTAATTTGTACGGAGTTGGCATTCACACAGTGAACATCGTCTCTGCATTAACTTAATCTATTTTGGTTTCTAACAATCACTTATACGTGAAAATTGGCAAGTTTATAGTGAAGTGTTAGTTACGAAAGTACATAAATTTTCAAAAAAATTTATGGAGTAGTTTTCGTGAAAAAATAACTTTAATTCTAGTGAATTTTATAAGAAACCTGTGTAGAGCAGTGCCGATAAGTGGTGGGGGGTCTGAAGCTCATCATTCTATCTCTTTCTAAATAAACAATTTGTGCAACTCTTTTGTAACACAACAGTCTGGTTAATGCAAAAGTTTAAAGGTATTGTTATTATACTCTGTCATTGACACTGTCAATTTGCCTCTACTGAGAATTCATTTTATTTGATTCAATTTCAGTTAGTTTTTCTTCCAGGTTGGTTGTTGGCCTTGGTCAGTTGCAGTGAACAGACGTACTTGTTAGTGCTCTATGTTTTTTGTGTTTTTCCTATGTTTAGTCAATAGTTTTGAACTTAATTTCGGTGAAAAAATAAGTGCTTTGATTTGTTTTTCTTTTTCATTGATTATCTAAAAGTAAATTATTAATTTAAAATAACAAAATAAAGAAAAAACTTTATAATTAAGCTTATATTGGTTTGGTGTGTGTTTACTTGATCTTCGAACTATGAGTTTAGACAAAGATAATGTCTCTGGTGTTAGTGGTAGTGGAATTGATATAAACAACTTGATTCTTGCAAAGTTAGATTCGCTGTCAACAGATATCGCTACTGTTAGAAAAGAGCAAAATGCTCTGTCTGCAGATGTAAAAAAAATTAAAACAGATTTTAAAAAACTAGCAGCTAATTTGGAAAAAGATTTAAAGGTTTGTAAGAACAAAATTTCCTTCTTGATAGAAGAAAATAAATTACTACGGAATGAAATTAATAATTTAAGTAAAGAAGTGTTACATTGTTCTCAGTCCGTTTACCAAAATTATGTTAAAATAGATAATGTTCATATAAATGAAAATGATAGTTTGTTTGATGTTCTCAAACATATCGGCAGTTTGATAGACTTGGAGTTGAGAGAAGATATGATTGATTACATTTATAAACGAAAGTTTGGAAATCAAAATGTTTCATCTATTATATGCAAATTCGTATACACTTCACTGAAAAATAAATTCGTAATAGAGGCAAAGAAAAATAAGGCGAAGCTAAAATCGGGGACGGGGCAGAATATTTATGTTAATGAATATCTTTCATCATTCACTTATAAGCTACTAAAGCAGGCTAGAGATTTGAAAGTGCAAGGAAGGCTAGTCTCAGTTTGGCATAGAAATGGCTCCATACTAGTGAAACAAGGAACGAACGATAAACCGAAAGTCATTCGGAATACTCAAGATTTGCTGTTTTTTACTCAGTCAGAAATACGTCAGTTACCAGGCAATGCTTCTGATGAAGAGGAAAATGGTGCTTACGATTCAGATATTTCATCCGTCTCTAACATCTCCAAAAGGAAACGAAAGGAAAAACTGCAACCGACAACTGCTTCAATTACTGATTTTTTATACAAGAAACCAAAATAACTTCATACAGTAGCGTTTCTGTGATCTCAAGCAGCCAGCCAAACACTGATAAAAAATCCAAAATAGTCAGGTATGTTTGTAATGATCATAATTTTATTAAATTTTTATTGTGGAATGTACACGGTTACAACAATTTTCTTACACACTGTAATGAATTCACTGGTTATGATGTAATATGCTTGAATGAGACATGGCTTACTTCCTCTTTGATCAATCCTCCTGTTTGTTTCAATGGTTTCACTGTATTTTCGTCTCGAGCAATTAAAGAAAAGAGTCGAGGGCGTGCAAGTGGAGGAAACTTGGTTTTAGTTAAAAATAGTTTAGGCCCGGCTGAGATAATTGAAATAACTGAATGGTGGATTTTTTTTAGGGTTGTTTTGACCATGAGCTCACTAGTAATCGGAGTAATATATTGTAAGCCTAATTTGTCAATAAGTGAATGGCTGGTTTGTTTGGATTCCACCTTATATGATATAAAAGATAGATTTACTAATTCTATTATTCTAATCTGTGGGGATTTTAATTCAAGAATGGGTTTGTTAGACCAATGTATTCAAGATTTTACTGTATATACAAATTTATCTGAAAATAGATCTAGTTTAGATATAAATTATAATTCGAAAGGAAGTCAGTTAATGAATTTTATGGATGAAAGATCGTTTGTATTATTGAATGGTCGATCGGTATCGGACAATCCTAGTCAGTTTACTTGTGTGACACCTCTCGGTAGGTCAGTCATTGATTTGGTTTGGATGGATGTTTGCAGCCTGTCATGTTTTCGTGACTTAAAGGTTCTTGATTTTGTTTCGCAATCGGACCATTTTCCTCTACAGTTTAGTTTAAATCTGGGGATACAAAAAGAAGTTGAATTGCCTGCAGAAAAAGCAACTTTGATACATGAATCGGTAATCAAATGGAAATCGAATTTGGTTGAGCGCTATATAAATGTCATGATGTTAAGCGGTAATTTAGCTATTAATTTTGGGGATAAAACTGTTGAGGACATCCATTGTAATTTAATTTCTACAATTAGGGAAACAGCAAAAGTGTTGGGAATGGTACGGAATAAAGTATCTAGTTCTACCGGTACTTCGGTTTATAAAATTAAAAGAAAAAATCCCTGGTATGACTATGACTGTGCCAGATCAAAGAAAGAAGTTAAGAAACTACTACTTTTATGTAAGAAAAGAAATTTCAACGATGAAGTAACAAAACGTTATCTTAATGAAAAGAAAGTTTATAGGTCACTTGTAAAATTCAAGAAAACCGAATTTTTTAATACTATTTCTAATCAACTTAGTAATTGTAAAGATATTGCCCAGTTCTGGAAAATTGTAAATAATATGAAAATAAAAAATAAAGATTGTAATAAGAATTCAATAAACGCGAATTCATGGGAGGCGTATTTACTTGCAAAATTAAGTCCAACTAATGTAAATCGTGAAATTTTTTTTGATCCTGCAAATGAAATTTTAGATAGATATATTACATCTGATGATATTTTACGTTCACTTAAAAAATGTAGGGAAAATAAGGCCACTGGAGTTGATCAATTATCATATGAATTTTTCAAATACTTGCCTGGCAATTGGCTGCTTTATATTGAGGTATTTTTTAATAAAATCTTAGAAGCCGAACAACTGCCAGATGATTGGCAACATACTATTTTATATATGCTATTTAAAAAAGGAGATAGAAATTTGCCGGATAATTATAGATCAATAGGTTTAGTTAATTGTATTACAAAAATTTTCACACAAGTAATTTTATTTAGATTGGAAGAGTTGGATCAAATTTACAATATTATCCCACAGAGCCAAAGTGGCTTTAGGAAAAATAGGGGTTGTATTGACAACATTTTTATATTAAATTCAGTTATACAAATTCACTTTGGAATAAAAAATAAGCAATTCTACTGTCTTTTTATTGATTTTGAAAAGGCTTTTGACTCCATACCTCACGATCTACTTTGGAAAAAATTACGTTCCATAGGCTTATATGGGAAAATGTTTAGAATAATGCAGTGTCTTTATGAAAATATGAGGGTAAGCATAAGGGGCAATACGTTCAGAACTGGAGAGATGGTCCTTTCCAGAGGTGTCATACAGGGCGAGATATTAAGTCCGATGCTTTTCAACTTATATTTGGTGGATATTGAGACTTTTTTCAGAGAAAAGAACGTTGGTGGAATTAGAATAAATAACCAATCGGATGTAATATTGTTATCATACGCAGATGATTTGGTAATTTTTGGTGATAGTTTCACTGACTTACAACAAAAAATTAAGATTTTAGAGGAATATTGTTCTATTAATAGGCTTGTTGTGAATGTAAATAAATCGAAAATATTAAAGTTTGGTAAAGGTAGAAGTCCGGCCAGACATAGACAGTTTTATTATAATAATACTAAAATAGAATTGGTAAATCGGTTTACATATCTTGGTATACCATTTTTTAAATCTGCTTTGTACAATCAAACTTCTCAGGCGTTTATTTGTAAGTGTAACGCAGTAACCAGTGTAGTAATGCAAATATTATGTAGAGGTAAATGCAAATCGTGGGATTCCCAGGTGTATCTGTTTGACTCTCTGGTGAGAAATACATTGATATATTGTTCACCGGTATGGGCACTCAGGCATTTAGAGGACTTGGAAAGGGTGCAATTAAATTTTTATAAAAGACTATTCCAAATTCCTCGTAACACACCAGGTTATCTTGTTCGTTTGGAGACTGGACGGTTAAAGATTCATTATGCTATAGTTAAATCTGCTCTTAATCTGTTGTTAAAAATTGTAAACCTTAATACTCAGAACTATTCTAAATTGTGTCTTTCTCAGTTAGTTTTATTTAACGATAAATCTAATAATAAACTAAAGTATAATTGGTATTCGCAACTGTCAAATTTATTGCTGAATGTACTCGTAAATCTAGAAAATGTAAACGATTTGGTATCCTTTATAAAAGATAAGTCCCATGTTCGCACGCTGTTAGAGAAGTATAAAGAAAGTTTAATTTCCATGGACTATGACAAAATGATAAATTCTAGTTTTCTTACTTTTACTAAAAACTCTTATCTTAATAAACAAATAATACAACCATATCTTAATAACAAATTATCATTTCATATTATTAAATTATTCTTTCAATTCAGAATGTCAGGACCTTATGTACTGAAGTTTACTGTCAAAAATATTATATATACAATAGATTCAAATAAATTTTGTATGGTTTGTAATGGAGGTCAGCGTGAAAATATCGCTCATTTGTTTTTAGAATGTCCTGCATATAGCATTTATAGGCAAAGTTTAAACCTTGATAACAACAATTTAGCGAGAGAAATGGAAATATTAGCGAATGATTATTCTCAATCAAACATTCACAACGTGTACAAATATGTTAAAAATATACTAATGTTACGGTCATTTCTGTTGAATGAGTAAAGTTTGAATTTGGTTGTATGTTAGATTCTTATTATTTTGTTTGTATTTTTTGTACCAAGTTGTATTCATTGTTGTTAAGGATAAAACCAACTCCTTTTGTTACAGGTTTATAACCTATAAAACAAATAAAATAAAATAAAATAATAAAAAAATAGTTTTTCTTCCAATTTTCAAAAATGAGTACTGAGTTAATTGAAGAATTTAGAAAGCTAAGAATGGAATTAAAAGAAGATATGGCCGATAATAGATCTAAAACAATTTCGGAGATTAAGGAATTCATTTGTACAATTGATAACAAAATAAAAATTGTTGAATCGAAGGTTAATTATTTGGATAGAGAAGTAAGAAAACGAAACATAATGATATTCGGTATCGAGGAGGAATTTGAGAGTTATTGGGCTTTGGAGAAATTCGCTTGTGATTTTTTTTGCGAAAAATTAGATTTGAATATCGCATTAACCGATTTAGATTTTGTGAAACGTCTTGGCAAGAAATCCGCTGACAAGAGGCGACCGGTTTTGGTGGGCTTCGTTAGTTTTCGCTGTAAGCTTGCAGTTATTCAAAATGCTCATAAGCTAAAGGGCAGTAATTTTTCGATTGCTCAGGACTATTCAAGAGAGGTGATTGAAACTCGAAGAAAGCTACAACCACAACTTATTCAGGCTCGACAGGACGGGAAGTTTGCAGTACTGAGACATGATAAACTTATTATTAAGGAAGTGGCCCAGATACGTGATTACAATAAGAAACGTCTGCTGTCAACTTCACCGCCTAATCTTCGCGAAAGTTCGAGCAGACCAGAAAATGTTCTACCGAAGAAAAACAAATCTGATAGAAACCTTAAGGTTCAAACTAATCTGGAACAATTTTCATTCCGATCTCAGACGCCATCTAACACTCCTACTAGTCTTGAAAAAGGTCCCCCTTTCTCTGATTCGTAGCAAGCAGGTGTCACTACGTATAGTAATCTGGGGAACAACTCGGCGACCTCACGGAAACTCACTCCAAGGACAAACGGACTTTCTTCTTCCTCAGAGCCGTCGGTATTAACAGATCTTAATTCTGAAGGCATAAATATTTGTTTCTGGAATATCAACGGTTTTTCTACACTTTCCAATCTATCAACTGAAGAAATCACCAAACTACTGTTTTATCACATTATTGGTGTGTATGAAAGTTGGACTTATTTTAATGATATCCGACTACCAACTTATTTAATGGGCTACGATTACATCAACGTGCCAGCCAAGAAAACTGAATCAAGAGGACGTGCCAGTGGTGGTATTATCCTGCTATTCAAAAAATCATTAAATTTTCAAATAAGAGTTATTCAGTGTCGCGATTGGTGGCTCTCTGTGTGTGTAGAAAGTAATATTGTCAAAATTGTTCTCTGTGTAGTATACTTAAGACCAGGTAAAGAATTTGATTATTTACTTGATTCTGTTAAAAATGATCTGCACGAAATTGGATCGGCATTCCCTAATTATAACTTAATACTGGCAGGAGATTTTAATTCGAGAATAGGTCAATTGAATGTTTTAGATGATGAAGTGTTTGCGGGCTATGACTTTAATGGATTGAGGGTGTCCAAGGATAACATAACTAATACTCGGGGAAATAAATTAATAGAAATAATAGAACAATTGGGCGTTTTTATATTAAATGGGCGCACACTAGGCGATAGTGTGGGTAATTATACATATTTAGGTAATAACGGGTGCAGTGTGATCGACCTAGTTTGTGCCTCTTTTTGTAGTCTTTCACTAATTAAAGATTTAAATATTATCAATATATCTAATTTGTCAGATCATTTTGCTTGTGAACTCCGACTCTATTCGGGACCATACGCAGATAGTTCATCGTGTATTCAGACAAATCCCACTGCTAGAGTACTGAGAGATCAGTATCATTTAAGTAAATTTGTTGAATGTTTAAGACAAAATAACGGGTTCTATTTTAATAGCGATAATGTTGATGAATTGTACTTGAATTATATTGACACAATAACCAATTGCATGAATGAGGCAAACATAATTAAAAAAATTTCAAATAGTGCCAAATACATAAATAAGCCATGGTTTACAAGAGAGTGTAATTTAGCTAGGAAAAAAGTAAATTTATGTTTGAAACTTTGTCGAAAAAATAACTTTTCAAGTCCATCATTAA
The DNA here is from genome assembly GCF_049639745.1 of Rhodnius prolixus. Classification (NCBI taxonomy): domain Eukaryota; kingdom Metazoa; phylum Arthropoda; class Insecta; order Hemiptera; family Reduviidae; genus Rhodnius; species Rhodnius prolixus. The sequence continues at coordinate 25,715,470 of NW_027411592.1, forward strand.
ATCACTACTTAAAACATAAAAAATCGTATAAAGCTTTGTTAAAATCGAGCAAAAAAAATTATTTCGAAAAAATAAAAAGTACTTTTAGAAACATAAAAGATAGCTGTGAATTTTGGAACACCGTTAACAGATTTCGAAAAAAACCTTTTAATACTTCACCTATAAGTTTAACAGAATGGGAGAGTTTTTACAAAACTATTTACACAAGTTGTAGTATTAGAAACGAATCATACTTGGGTACCTTTAACCCTGATTTGGATTACGACATAAGTATTGACGAGTTAATGATGTCTATATCCAAGTGTAAAAATAAAAAAGCTTCTGGTTGTGATTTAATCCCAAATGAATGCCTAAAAAATCTTACACCTGAATGGACCGCTTATTTAGTCAACATGTTTAATAAAATCTTATTTAATGAATGTGTACCATCTTCATGGGGCAAAATCAAACTAAACTTAATTTTTAAGAAAGGCGATCCCTCAGATCCCTTCAATTACAGAGGTATCTCCCTATTTAACACCACAACAAAGCTGTTTACAAATATTATTTACAATAGGTTATATAACTGGGTGGAATCTCGCCATTTATTTCCTAGAGAGCAATTTGGATTTAGGTCAGGTATGGGTTGTAGGGATAGTATATTTGCTTTAAGCTCTATTAGCAATCTACAATTAAGACTAAAAAAACTGAAAATGTTTGTTGCATTTATTGACCTAAAGCGGGCATTCGATTCCATTAACCACGAACTGCTGTGGCAAAAACTTTATGATCTGGGGATTAGTAAAAAACTTTTAAATATAATTAAGAATCTTTACGAATCATCTTCTTTTATAATCAATCAGAGCAATATAAACTCCTCAGATATAGTTATTACAGAGGGTGTACTCCAAGGGGAAGTTCTAAGCCCATTATTATTTTTATTATATGTTTCTGATATAGTTAGTTTTTTCTCAAAGCATGGTTCAGTTGGCGTCAGTATTGACAATAACGATATCAGCATGTTAATGTATGCTGATGATGTGGCCATGTTGGCTTCGACATGGCAACAAACTCAGCTACAGTTGAATTTACTTCATAATTATTGTCTGGAAAACCATCTTACAGTAAATACAAATAAAACTAAGGTTCTCATGTTCCAAAAAGGTGGGCGACCCGCCAAGTTAAAACCCTTTAAATATAACAATAATGTAATAGAAACTGTAAAGGTCTTCAACTATTTAGGTGTTCCATTTTCTCAGTCAGCCAAATTCAATCAGGCAGCAAATTACTTTCTAAGTAAAAGTGGTGCGGCTAAAGCTATCGTTATGAATTTATTGAAACAGTCTAAATCAGATTCATTGAGATCTAACTACTTTTTGTATGATGCTCTAGCGCAAAGTGTTTTGCTATATAACTCGGAAATTTGGGGATGTAATTATGTGGATATCTTAGAAAGAGATCAATTGGGTTTCTTTAAAAGATTGTTACAACTGCCAATTTCCACTCCTGATGCATTTGTTAGAATTGAAGCTAATATAGTACACACACAATATAAAGTCTTTAAAAAGATGTTAAAATGGTGGCTAACATTACTTAAATTGCCAGATTCTTGCATAGTCAAAATTTGTTACAATAGTTTACTTAAATTTATAAACCATTCAAATATACCATTTAACTGGGCATTTGAAATGAAAACTTATTTATGCATGATCGGAGCTGAAGACCTCTGGCTTTCTCAAAAAGCTGAATCAGTTGAGAAACAATTTGTTAATTTAATTATGACTTTTAGAAATAATTTGATTTCTAAAGACATTAACAGGATATTTAATTCTAATTACAATTTATTTTACCGACTAATATGCCCATTCGACGCCGATGCTTTTTACTTAAATTGTAATGCACATGTAGAAAAAATTAGACTGATCTGCCAATTAAGATTATCATTCAAAATTCAGACTAGGTTGTTTATTAAAGGTAAAAAAATTATTTTTGATGTTGATAATATTTGTAAATATTGTAATCAAAATAAGGACTCGATATATCATTTCTTACTTCATTGCCCTCTCTTTACGGATCATAGAAATAAGTTTCTAAACAAATATGTAAATATAAATGATGATATAAATTACCAAGTTGCCTCTATTTTAGACATCGACAATACCGATAAATTAAACAATGTTTATTATTTTGTTATGAATAGTATCTATAAAACCGCTGATGGTTAATTCTTTACTTTTATTTTCACTTTATTGTCACTTTACTTTATTAAGTTAATTTTACTTTGTTTTTGAGTTTACTGTTTACTTATTGCCGTGCTCCCGGCAATGGCACTCTGTAGCCTAAATGCTTGTAAATAAATTGAATTGATTTTTAGAATATTATACCTTTAAGTTTTAGAAGTAATCAGTAATACAAAGAATTAAGTTTTTAAAGAACATTGCCTAAACTTATGGACTGTAGAACGGGTTACTGTCTGTCGCTAGTCTAATGAAAACATTATAGTTTCTACAATTACTTTTTTACTTTTTAGCTATAGGCAAATGCACAAATATCACAAACATAAAAAATAAAATTAGCTAAAGGAAGGATTGTCTATAACTATTATGAAGGCAGTTAATTTATACAAGAAGTGAGATTAAAATTGTCAAAAGAATTGATACATTTCTATTTGGCCCTCTTCGTGTAAACTTTTCAATCCGTGCTTCAGCATCGATATCCTCTAATAAAATCACGGATTTTTTTTTTATAATCAAGAAATATTTGATCTTGAGAGCCTGCTTCTATTGTTGATAATCGATCAGTTATGCAACCTCAGCTGTGTTGCTAATCGCTTGATAACTAACACAGGCAGTGAGTTCAGCGTTGTCACAATACACTGAACTGAAAGAACGTATTGTGAGTGTGTCCCTCATATCATACTAATGATCAAGACATGTTATAAGTGGGTTAATGCCCAAAATCGATCGAAAAACAAACCAAAAAATGTAGCAGCTTCTCAAGGAAAACGTCTGGCATTATTAAATGCTAAAAACATTTATACAGTTAATGAACCCTTTACTTGAATTTAATAAATTTATAACCATTTTTCTATTGTGTTACAAACTTTATTATTCCAGTGATAAATAATTCAGGCTCTCCTGAAATGGAGAATTTTATTTTTGAATGAAGAAGAATAAATTGGTCTCCACCTAATATAAATATAAAATAATTTTAGTGGATCCTGAAAGAAAATATAAATATTAAAAAAATATACTATATTGGTAAACTGCTCAGCAATATTGACCTAGAATCTATTTAATGAAAGCTATGAAGCTGTTATTATTGTAATCTAAACATCGTTTAATTTTCTATTAAAATAGTATGATAGTTCCACCAATGGCTGAATTCTCCCCTCACGATACTCATGTTTATGCTATGCATCACGTTGAATCAGCTCAGCTTATTGCAGAAATATACTGCAGCAATTGTGAAAATAAATAAAGTTAATAAATAAGTAAAAATAAAAAAATAAATAGTTCATTTCAATGTCTAACCTTTCTGGTCTAAAGTAAATTAGAGTTTAAACCTTATGCTAACCAGCCTTGCATACACGTTATGCCGGCTCCACAAATTTAATAAGATATGTTTTATAATTTGGGACTTGGATTTTTTTTTTTTTTTTTCAAGTTCATAATCAAGAAAGACCATCCTTCCAACCACCTATTTCCTCATTTTGAAATCATACTTGACTGACAGACATTTTAGAGTGAAGGTAGGTACTATTCTTTCTCCATTCAGTCATGCTGACGCTGGAGTTCCGCAAGGCAGCATACTGGGACCCCATTCTGTACACAATCTACTCCTCAGACATACTTACTCATCCTCAAACTACTCTTCTCATCTATGCTGACGATACTGCCATCTTATCTACTAACAAAGATCCTTTAATAGCTCATAGAAACCTTCAGTCTCACCTCACCTCCTTAGAAAAATGGTTCAAAAAATAGGCTATCAAACTGAAAGAAACAGAATCTCAAAAAATTACCTTCCACCTGCATTTTACAATCTTATTCCTTTACCATCAGTCAACGTAGTCCGCTACCTTGGGCTTTACCTTGACAGAAGACTTACGTGGAACCCTCATACTCGACTTAAGAGAACAGAACTCAAAAGACGCTTTCGACAACTGAAAAGACTATTCGACAACGGATCAAAACTCACTCTGAACAACAAAAGGCTTGTATATGTAAGTATATTAAAGCCAGTCTGGGCTTATGGCATCGAACTGTGGGGTTCAACCAAACGCTCAAATCTGCAAAGGATCCAGTCCTTGCAATCTAAAATTCTTCGCTCTATAGTAAACGCTCCTTTCTACGTCACCCAATCAAACCATTCACACAGACTTGAACATACCCTTCGTCACACAAGTTGCAAAAACACGATACAGAAAATTCCATCTTAACATTCAAACACATCACAATCCACTGGTACAACATCTATCTTCAAGAACATTTCCAGACAACACTTCCAGACGTCTTAAAAGACAGTGGCCTCGCGATCTTCTCTCTGATGAAGAGAGTCAGTAGAATGTAGAATGTTATTGGAGTGTTACCGCTCGGTACCTTCTCCACTCTGATGTATGAATGTTGCTGTTACCCTTGTTTCGTATAACGCAATGCGTTAATTGTAACTAAATAAGTGATTTTTTTAAAAAAACAGTTCCTAATAAATAAAAGGCAAACTATTATCTACTATTTTGTTAACTTATTATTTCCTTCAATTTGTTGTAAGAAAATGAAATGTAGCTAATTCTGGAAATCAAGGATCGTGGTGCAGTAGTTTATAGCCCTATTTATTTAGATAAGTTTGTGTATAAAAGTTTGTGGAGAAGTTTGATCGATAACCTAATAGGTGTGAAAGTAACAAGTGTAAAGTACTAATATAACTACAAACAGAAGTAATAAAAAACTAATGACTAGATATTAGCAACTAAAGTAGATTCAGAGCACGCAATATACCTCAAAAATAAACAACAGAGGAACAAAACTGATAACAGCAGCGTTCAGAACTTAACATCGACACCTGCTGCACACTGACAACTTTAATGCTTCGCTATCCGTTTTAATTATAAAAACTTTCATCAGTTCGATTTAGATAAAAATTCTATTTGGATGAGTGTAGTGATGAAGAGCGAGGTTTAACCCGGTTGCCTCTACCTTATCCTAAGAGTTTTGTTCTTTGTCATGTTCTGCAAAGATTCATGAAGAAGCTTCAGGTACCTTTCTTTGCATTAATATTTGTATATATTAAAGTTTTATTTGATTATACACTGTCCCTTCTTGGGTTCTAACAAGAACAGGAAAATCTTGAAAGATCATATGAGTGATCAGGCGATCATATGTGTTTATTTTTAGAATATTTATTAATGGGGACTCTTTTTGAAGAAACTCTCCCAGGTAGTGTCTTCTCAGCGGTGAATACAGCGGACATATAAAGAGAAAGTGCTCTAGAGTTTCAATTCTATTTAGATTGCACATTGTGCAGATTGAGTTGGTGTCTATGTGGTAATAACCATTTCTAGACCTGATTCTCAATGTCTTGTAACAATATACTCGAATCTGGCTGACCACCCTGAGTTTGTCTAAGGTGCAAGTATAATAAATATATTCTTTATTAAGACCCAATAAACTGATATCTCTATACAAGCGACTATAGTCAGAATGAACAGCCCTATCGACATCGAGCGAAAAAACATGATTAGACCATTTTTCAAACAAATCTGACACCCTCTGCATTGATCTTAAGTTGTCATTGCAAAGCTCATAAGTATTAACACTTTTAAAATATTGACGTGAGATTAGTTAGCTGGCTTTCTGTGAATCATTGCACATGCAGTATAAGAAAATTTAAAATAAGAAATAAGAAAAGGCAATATTTGACTGTTTAATACGAGAAGGAAGTCTTTAATTACAAATGTTTACTGGTAACCACCTTTTCCTGAAAGGACATTTTCGAAAAGGCCCATTAAAATTATGATAAACTTCCCGCTTACCTTTAGTGTGATAGTCTAACATTCCAAGGAATAATGCTCACAAACTTAATAATGGATATTACTGTAAATATCATGTGATAAGCATTCTTGCAGTAAAATATCTGAAGTTGCAGCTGCTTTTTTGTCAGTACCTCGACATTTTGATCGACTATTCAGCAATTCCTATTCAATAACATTCAGTTCAAAAAGTGAAGAATAGCAGTTAATTAAACAATTGACTTTTTCTTAACTTTGGCCAAATTTATAATGTTTAATTCCGGTTGCGCCTTCATTAGTCAAATCATTAACATACACACTACTAATAAATTACTTTTATGAATGCAGAATGAATTATTACGGATTACAGACAGTTAAAAATTACTCTAATATTGATTTAAAGTTGATCATACCTGAGTTGCTAAGAGAATCAATTGTATCGAATCTACAAATTAAAGAACAATCCATCAATCTTAGTAGTACCGTAGTAGCCACCTTGATATTGGAAATTACGAAGAGAACCAGCGACCAACATGGTTTAATTAATCTACAGATTAATGAAAAAGATAAATCAATTCAAACTGTTCGTATCTTCATTGTCAACGATTACGGAGAAGATCATGTCAAGAATGGTAACCGGTGTTTAATAATGTATAGTTATACTTCTCCAGAGAAATACAAGTTACCATCGTATCTGTTTATCTCAATTACAAAGTATGTCACAATTACCTCAGAGACTTGTCTAACGTCAAGCTAAGGTCTTTAGAATCAAGTTATATCCTAATTCTGACAGTTTACTGCAAGCCTACAACAGCAATACATAGATAAGTGAATTGAATAACGTCTGCAGAGGGTATCTTGTCATGTGTTTGGTAGAAGGACAGGATGACAACTGATGTAGTTGAATTTTGAATCTTCTCTTAAGTTGGACCTAGTAGAGTCCAAATATAATACTCTGAAAATAAAATTTAGCAAAACAGGGGCGGTAAATAAATTTATATTTAATTTTTAGCGACTAAAATCTGCCCAAAGTGAACTAATGTGGCATGTCGAATAGTTAGATGCCCAATATGGAACAAATCACGTCTCAAAAACACGTGACCATGGTACTGGCCTTCAAGACGATCACACAACAAAAAGGATTCAAAACCATTCTCACAAATTTACAATAATACTAGACTTGTGATCATTTATAGACCTTTTTGGTTAACCAGTTAAGCGTGTTAAAACCAAATCTCTATTTCGGTGCGTTCGACGTGTATACTCGTTGTGAAAAATATAAAATTGCCATTAACTATAAAAACTCGAAATTTTAATAAAATACAATAAGAATATTATTAGGTGGAATGTTTCCTTTATCTTACCAATAGAACTGCCAAGTATTTTATACGGAGGGTGTTGGAGGGAGTCAGCCAAATGATAAGTGGTTGGTACATGTTTGGTCTCCGCATTAGAGATTGGGAATTACGCACTCAAATAAAAGCTCTCAACCCTTGTGCAATGCCGTTTTTACCTTAGACAGAGGTTCAGACCTCAGTACGAGCATGATTTCATTTTGCACAGAATTCAAAGCTCTTTTCTTCCTTGTAATAGCTCTTGCGTCCCTAGTTAACTAGACAATGCATACGTGAAGCGGTGCAAGATTTTGAAAGAGCACAGAATGCTCTGCAATCTCAAGCCCCAGAGATTGCAGAAAAAGTGCTTGCAGTGACTATTACGTCGTTGTAAACGTTTGGTTGTCTCGCCCTGCGTTCGACGTGCATAAACGAAATGATTTTAATTCTGCACCTGTGGGGGGTTTTTTACACTAAATACCACGTTTAACTGGTTAAGTTAGAAGTTTTGTGCTTTATCTCGTGTTCAGGTTTGAAAATAGTGAATTTTTAGTTTCTGTCACTCGGTAAGAGGAAGAATAGTGATCGAGTCAAATCTTCTATTCAATGGGAAAATCTGTTTTGAAATATATAGAAGACCAAAAATAGTGGTCTTTAGAATATGAGGGATACGTAAACAATATTAAAAAAAGAAAAAACGCAGGTGTAGGAGGGACCTTTTTTGAGTGTGATCATTTTAAAGGGCTAAACCATTTTGAAGGGATGTCGGTGAAATGGTTGTGAAGCATAGATTTGTAAGTGGGAGATCCCCAGTTTGAGTCCCACCAATAGAGTAAGTGTTCCCGCTCCAGACCGCGGCAACCAATTAATTGGAAATTGACGTTAAGCCGCGCCTGAAAAAATAGGCGATTATTTTAACACACGTCATCATCAAGTTGTTGGAGCCTGGAGTGGACGATGCTATCTTCCTACTGACTACACTGGCAGCAAGCTGAAAGAAGCTTAGAAGAGGAAATTTAAATGCCGGCAGTCGAATTCGAACCCGGGATCTCCGCGTAGCAATCCAGCATTCTAACCATATAGCTATTCTCTTTTATTTTTTTTAATGATTTAAGGCGCCTCAACATCTAAGGTTATTGGCGCCCGGAGCTTTTTTCCGGGCAGTGTTCTCTCGTTACAGACAACACTGTCCATCACCGAACAGTGGGCCGTAAGAAGCTCCTAGGAAGAGAAAATCTAAGGGTTGTAAAAGTCAGCTGGAGAGTTCTAAAACTGATGATTATCTGTGAATGGGTAAGCGTAAAAACTAGCTTTTGATTGGTATATTAATATTGAGATTGGATCAATGTGTAATAATATATTTATGAGATATATTATATAATAATATTCTATATAATATCCTGTATTATATCTTAATATCTGTCCTCTTTAGTAAAGGTGACTTTAAACGAAATTAATTAATAAAATCTCGGATTAATGATCAGAAAAAAGCGAAGATATATTTATAGTTTCTATTAGGCCGTAAAATTCAGTTAGTCACTCCTCTCTCACCGCCAGATTGCAGTAGTAAAAGATGAAAATAAACCAAAACAATAAGTGCGCGTGTGTAGAACGTGGGCGCCACGTACCGGTGGCAGTTGGCAATCACCGACCGTAATGTTGCTGTGATCAACTTTTATTGTGTCGGTCCGTACAAATCATAAATAAATTTCATTATGCATAAAGTTAGCGCGCTGTTAAGTCGTAACAGATGACTTTCACTCCGCTTCCAATCAAGCTTGGTTCCTCTCACCTCGTTAGGACTAAGTTCGTTAACTATCCGGGAATAAGAAAGGAGATTTTCAAAACTAAACTCGGAATTTATAAGCAAATAACTGCTAGAGATATATTTCCTAATATGAAGACGAAAAGAATTGAACAGATAGCTGAATAAGTTCAATATTTGACGCTGGTTCTTCGTTTGGTTGGCAACCCATAACACTGATTCTTACAAAGAACAAAAATTAACTATTACGAGACAGGCTCTAAGCGCGATAATGAACAACCAGACTGAGGGCTACATTGGCGACATCTGGTCGTACATAGCAAAACTTGGCCGCCTCTGAATATAATTAATATTCTAGGTTGTGGTCAACGCGTTGAATATCACTGCCGTCAGTAGTTTCCATGATTTCAGTCCCCTGCAGTTAGTGGTTTCAGCTGGAAACCCTCTTTCAGTCTACATCCTGCTGTCGCATGACATGCTGACCAAGTGTTACCACATGGAGCTTCGCGTAGGTACTGCTTCTGCTTCAAGTTTGACCCAACGTTTTGTCGCTGGGGAGAGTAACAGAATATAAATGTGCACAAATTTACATAACATTTCATATAGAAACTTAATTAAATAGCTCCAATTTTTTTTAAGTAGATTATAGTTATTATTTTGCATTCTAAATTAATTTAATTAACAAAAAATTATAAACCTTAATAACATTGAAACCCTTAAGTCGAGATGATTATATTATATTATATTGACTATCTAATTCTGTAAGCTAATTTTTTTTTTTTAATCTTTTATTGTAACTTACCACTGCAACAGTTGTTGCAACAAGCAAATATGGTAAAAGAAAAAAGAAATAAAAGAAAATCATGAATGGAGAAGGCACCCAGTGGTGTCACTCCAGTAACGTGCTTTGCTCTCACGATAAGAGAAGATCACGAAGCCATCTTCTCTTCAATCTCCTTAGAGGATCCACCTGGTAATGTGGAGGAAGATAGGTGCTGTAGAGGAATGAAATTTGAAGAAACGAGTGTTAGCAAGATCACTGTAATGAAAGGGATTTTGAGGTCTTTATGGATAGTGAGGTTAGATACATAGAACGGAGGTTAAGAAGTTTTCGAAGTATTTTTGACTGTAATGTCTGAAGGCGTAGGGAATAAGCTACATTTACTTTTAAAAATTAAACGTCAAGAATAAATCAATTCCCAAATTTTGTACCCCTCATATTACAAACGTTTCTGGCTCATTTTCAGTAAACTCCATTTCTTTCTTTTTCTTTAAAAAAATAGCTATTTCATGAAAGCAGACAAGTGTCAACACAATTAAATTTTAGTCTATATTGCCAGTGTTTTCTGTTCTGTACTAAAATACTTCTTTGTTTTAAGAGTTATCAGCAACTTAGGAATTTTTACTTTAAAAAGATGAATAAAGAAACCTCTACTGGAATGTTAAGACAAATTTAGATGTTGTACACAAAGATATGTTTTCATTTTCATTAAATAGACTGACAACGATTTTACTTTAACTTAGAAATGTCAAGGCAAGTTTTGCGCTCGTATAAGGAAATATCCTTTTTAAAAACTTTTAATCTAAAAAGTTTTTAGAAAATAGTCTGTGTGTTTATGAAAGGATTCTGATAAGCATAGAGCTGAAACGCTCATTTCGTTTCGATACTTCAGGGAAAGAGGTTGGCTTTCTGAATATTCTCTGAGAATCTGAGATCTCTTTTACGGATAAAAAAAGGCTCCATCCTTTCTACGAGGGTCGTTTGAAAAGTCCGTGCAAAGTCAGAGAGATAGCACTACTGGCGCGTATCGAGGTTATGTTTAGTTAGTAGCATCTCTTGGAAGAACACACACCAAGTTTCAGCCAGATCGGTCTATTTCTTTGTGTTTGGCATTCGTTTGGAAGTCGAGTGATTTTCAAAAAATGGACGAAAAAGAATTTCGTGTGTTGATTAAACACTACTTTATGAAAGGCAAAACGCCTCAGGAGACTAAGAGAAGCTTGATAAACATTATGGTGACTCTGCACCTTCGATTAGAACAGTTTATAAGTGGTTTCAAAATTTTCGGAGTGGCCATATGGGCACAAGTGACGCTAAACGTTCTGGACGCCCTGTTGAGGTTACTACTCCAGAAATCATTGATAAAATCCATGATATGGTGATGGATGACAGAAGAGTGAAGGTGCGTGAGATTGCTAATGCTGTGGGCATCTCGAATGAACGGGTACATGATATTTTGCATCAACATTTGGACATGACAAAGCTATCCGCATGATGGGTGCCGCGATTGCTCACGCTTGACCAAAAACGAAATCGTGTGAAGTGTTGCAAGGACGGTTTGCAGCTGTTCCAGAAGAATCCGCAGGACTTTAAGCGTCGTTTCGTCACTGTGGATGAAACATGGATACATCACTACACTCCTGAGACCAAAGAACAATCTAAACAATGGGTTACCAAGGGGGAATCTGCGCCAAAAAAGGCGAAGACCGTTCCTTCGGCCGGAAAGATTATGGCGACTGTCTTTTGGGATTCGCAAGGAATAATCCTCATCGACTATCTGGAAAAGGGTAAAACTATTACAGGTGCATATTATTCATCGTTATTGGACCGTTTGAATACCGAGCTGCAAGAAAAACGCCCACGATTGGCCCACAAAAAAGTCCTTTTCCATCACGACAACGCACCAGCTCACACCTCAGCAGTTGTGGTCGCAAAATTAATGGAAATAGGGTTCCAACTCGTTTCACATCCCCCCTATTCTCCAGACTTGGCTCCCTCGGACTACTATTTATTCCCCAATATGAAGAAATGGCTGGCGGGAAAAAGATTTTATTCAAACGAGGAGGTGATTGCAGAAACGAATGTCTATTTTTCAGACTTGGACAAATCCTATTATTCGGAAGGGATCAACAAACTAGAGCAGCGTTGGACGAAGTGTATAAGCCTAAAAGGAGTCTATGTTGAAAAATAAAAAAGGTTTCCCCCCAAAATTAAGTAGTTTTTATTTTCACGGACTTTTCAAACGACCCTCGTATAACCCCTATTAGATGGTACAGAATGTAGTCTTTCAAATTTCTTTTCTTAAAAAAATTATTGTTACTTAAGATGTCCGCCGCCTCGGAGGTACTGGTTTCAATTTCATTGTTTTTACCTACAGCTCTGATATCCAAAACGTTTAGTACATGTTTATTATCATCAATATAAATCCATTTGCCAACGATGGATACTTGCCAGGCCACCTTCACTTCCTTCAACGAGGGACTTTAATCACTAGGTTTGAATTTATGTTATGCCGGTAATTATGTTGTTTCTATAACAACATTACTACTATTTTCTATAGCATCATCATTTTTTCCCAATTTAGGGACTCAGATTAGATTTAGAGAAGTTCCCTCCAGAGCTAGCGATCTTTTATTTGCTTTGCCTGCATGGGGATTCACGCTATTGAAGGCTGTGAGCGTACTGTTAATATTATTGTCATAAGATTCACAACCATTTTGGTGAAAGGCTTTGATTTTTTTGATTTGATCCAGAGAAAAGGTGTTCCTGATAGTTTTGGGCACTTCAGATGTTTGTGCCCATTTTACGAATAATTTGAGAAGTAAATACTTTTCCGCCCAAGTAACATAGAAACTGAGAACCGAATTGAGAATCATTGAGTCCCAATATAAAGTAAAAGATCATTCCCTATTTACTTTTTATTCAATAAGAGTGAGATGACTTCTGTTGTCCTAGTAAAATAGACTTCAGTAAAATTTTTGAGAAAGTGGTGCTCGTCTGCACCAATTCATAACTTTTTTTTAGCTTCATTATCGGGGGCAGATTCCACTTTAAACACAGAATGGTTTGACAAGGCAAATAAACACAATATCACATATTTTGTAAGCAAAATTTCAAATTCGAAATACGGAAGTTGCCATTTTATTGTATGTGTCTCATATTGATGACCTCCAAGTTCCCTTAGTCCGCGATCTAGCCAAATCTTGTTTTTCTCTGTTTTATTACTTTACTAAAGATTACTCTAACCCTTTAAAGAAACTTCTTCGTACAAAACATCATTCCAGCTAATCCATGATGGCGGCAAGAGCGAAGGTGCATTGAAATTTGCTTCAAATTTTCACCAAAATAAACAAATTAATGGGAGGCTTTTCCAATCCACCAATCCTGTTACGTTTCATTTCTATAATCACTTCTGCTTGTTCAAATATCACAAACTTTGTAGAGCTAAAATATCCAATGGTTTTCAAAATGTTTGCCTATATTAACTTCTATTTCTTTAGATTTCGTTGACAGAGTTGTTTGCGACTAGCAAACATACTTTACTGTAAATTTCTTTTATTAACCATTAAATAAAATCCAAGGCCTAAGACAGGGGAATCGAATCCAGTACCACAATACATATTAGCTTTACAGGTCTTGCCTCTAACCGCTCGGCTACCGTGGCGCCTTGCTTTACGTAGACTGAATTAATATCCATTATCTTTACTTTCCCATTTTTTATTTGTTTATTTATTTATTCCGAGAATCTCGTGGGGGCAAGTAGGGAACCTTGAAGCCGACGCTCACGATAGCTCTTAAGGTCAAATAATGCGTAAATCGAAAAAGCCAATGTCGTGACGGCCGCCAATGAAGAAGGCCAGAAGGGTGAGAATGCAAATGATAACCTCACCCCCTTCGGCATTAGTTTCTTATAGTTTTAGATAATTGGTTCTAGGTCAGCAGGATATAGTTCGCAATAAAGCAAAAACTTCAATTATTTCTATTTACTTTCATTGTTATTAATTAAAAGAGGAGAACCTTCTAGGTGTTTACTTAGAGTTGGGAGTTGTGAGGAGTCTCTATCCACGTTTATCTTCTGCAGTCTCCCATTTCGTTCTCCATTTGTCTATTGTGTACAAACTCATAATTAAACGTCTTTAACTTAGAATCAATTTCGTTTGACTATAAACTCTCCAAAACAAAAATTGTTTATGAATGTCGCAACAAAAATATTCATAACAAAAGCTTTTTAAGAGTTTGTAATTTTAAAGCAAATGCTGTAGCATTTTCTAACAGGATTGGATTCACTGTTGTAACTGAAATTAGTATCTTTAATTCATCTTGATTTTATAAAGTTTTAGTGATTTAACTTCTACCTACCGCATTTCAAATTTTTCATGTTTATCTCTAAATTAGTTTTGTTTTTCTTTTGTAACAGAAATATGACAGATTTTCATTTATCTAAAATCACAAGAAGATGCAGAGAATGTTGCATTTATTACTAAATTAGTTTTCTTACTAAATTTAATAATAATCATTCCAGCAAACTCTATTCTGGGGAAGACCGGCGATCGTCGTCTTCTTCCGTACGTAAATGAAGATAAAGAAATTCAAAATATAAAGAGTTTTAGGCAACTGGTTCTTAGAAACACGAAAAATCAGCGATACCCTTTGTTTTTTATTTGTTTTGTGCTTTGACAGCTTGGGCAATTAGCGCTTCTAAATATTAAAAACTCACTCTAAGATCGTTCATGATCTCATACCATGAAGATATCCATCATGCTATCTTGATCTCCAACAAGACATGAAGGAGTCTCAAGGTATCGAGCGTTTCTACTACAGCACCTCTCTTAGTCCATGGAACCAGTCGACGAGAGATAATCCAGGCACTAGAGTGCTGGCATTCTTCATTTAAACAATCTTGTTGGAGGAATTTTCTCTTATTAAAGTAATTTTGTAAATATTCCTTCCATCAGATAGTTTCCTATCTGTAATTAGGTGTAGTACTCTTATTACGAATTAATATATTAAACTGTATACTAATATATTATGTAGCAATGTCTGGCTCTCATTAATACTTACACTCTATAAACAACACGCAGATAAAAATAACTAAAATACAGTATGCTTATAAACGCTGTTTCATTTATACTTATAAAACCAATCATCTGTCAACGAAATGCACTCCCCATTTTATTTCAACTATCCTAAATCTGTTCTAACCTAATGTTTAAAATAAATTCCTCTTTTCAAAAAATCAAAAGCCTTGTTTCGTAGAGAGACCACGTGTTCTATTGCTGCTTGTTCTCTGGATTCACGTAACGATAAGATAAGATATACTTCATAAAGAAACCAATGAATACCGAATAATATAAATTATTAAATTAAAGTCAACATTAAATTTTCAGAATGAATATTACTCATCGTTAAAGCTTTACTAATTTAATATTTTAAGAAAGCAATAACCTGTAAGCTACAAATCAGTCATGACCTGTTGCACATTTATGAGTGGATAAAAGTGGACAAGAAAGGGCTGCAGACAAAGTAGCAGCTATAAAGTAGGCATATTGAAGCAGTCCTAGTGACCCTTATATAAGGATGAAGGTGTACTCTCCCTCTAGAGTAAAGCAACGATCGATACAGTGCAACACAAATAAACGAGGGGAAGATACTCGTGTAAACAGGAGAGAATTGTAATGTGTGCGCTAGGCTGTACTTGACGCTCCATTAGCCTACTCTCAACTCTTCATTATTCTATAAATAAAATATAATCAAGGATACTGTGCTTTTTAAAACATTTGGCAAGAGTGAAATCTTCTGGGAATTACTTCACTGTAATCGATGAACTGCTTACAAATAACTTGAGAATAAGTCATAGGTTACATTTATTCTTTATTTAGTAACCAATGGCGAAATATTTTATATATCTTTTTTAAAAAAAATCAAATAAGACTGACTTGATCAACCTTCGTTCCAAAGTATTTCCCAAGAAGAAGGGATTCTCGGTGTTAGACTGCAGGACTCATTAGAGAATCGATTCCTGTTTGCTGCTCTTATATTTTTTTTTTTTTTTTTTGGAAACTTATCAACTTGCCTTCAGAGTTGTCTGAAACGGAAGTGCCTGTCTCGAGACAATCGGTGCTCCGTGACTTAGTTGTTGGACATTAATTAATAACATAAATATCCATCCGTGACCTCTTTCATTTTGTATGGAGGAAAATGAAATTCTTCTTCATGGTTCACCTTTTATTTTTCTGTTTTTGACAGAGCATTCTGCATTGCAACCTTTATTAGATTTATTATACCCACATTAGTGACATGTGATTCCCTGCAGGTGATAAAATAATCACACAGGTACCCTTGGTAACTAATAAGTAACGTCAAAGTCAATCTTCTGTCGTTCCCCAGTTAATCTACTGATGACTCCTTCTAGTTCAAAGAGTGAGACCAAGCTCCTAGGGAAGTCCTAAAAAGTGAATGGATACTGTAGTCAGGTGTAATCTTCCTGATTATTACTCTTAACAGTAAAGCTCATTCTGCAAAGTCCATCCAAATATTCTAAAAATAAAATGAATAAATACAAACCACATTACTCCAAGAATTAGAACGTTATTAATTTTACTCACTCAATTGGTAGTTGGACGTTAAGCCCCACCTGAAAAAAATTAGCAATAACTTCACTTTTTTTTTACTCACGCTAGAAAATTCTGTAGTTTTTTCTCAGACAAATCCTTTAATATCGTGGTTGTTGAATATAAACACTCTTATTTACTGATCTAATTTGTTTTCCTTTTGATAAAACTACTTTACAACACGTACTCAATTAATGGGCTACATTAAATTAAAGTTTGAAAATGAATAAATTATAATTACAAGTACTATTTATTTGTTATTAACTATGTAATTAGTGCTCACATAAGACGAATTCAAGACTGAAATTTCGTTTTAACTCCATAATTCAAATTAAAGACCAACTCTAACTTTCCCTTTTTCTTCCTTAATATGCGAGTGAATGTGATAATTATTCAGAATAAAGATAAATCACAAGAATAATTTGGAACAGGGTTAAAATGAAGTGCCTTTTTAATATGGTGTTGAGATACATCTTTTATTATTCTAACAGAAAAATATTTATGGGTGATAAAAGGCCAGCACAAGGGTCTGTGACATCTAATACATACTGAAACATTAGTAAAAAGTAAGAATGAAATGTTGGGTACTTGCTGATTTGTGTACTTTTTGGCGTTAAATCAGCCCCTATACTTAACTTTTAAAACTGTAAGTGTTTGTTTAGGAGATTTGTTTTCTTTTTGATATGTTATATTTTTTTACTTGGGTACATTTCGGCTCTCTTTGGACATATCCAGCCTAATTTTCGGAAAACTTAGTTCAGACCACATTTTAGACAAACATATTCCTATAAGAACCACTTTTAATAAAAAAAAAAAAGCTCTACTGTGGCTGTGTCATGGACACGGCCGTGTGTTGTACGTGAATACGTTTACGTACCGGGTTATATTTTGTATATAAAATATTTTTATTTATGTATTTAGGATGAAATCAAGGAAACAAATAATTACTGTGTTACAATATAACTATTAATTATAGTCTGTGATACGAAAAGTACGACAGAAATGGCATACAAGATACATCGAGATTTCTGGTAAACGTTAAATCAATATAGGTATTACCTAACGTTGTTGGAGAAGTTTCAATATTAGACAAATTGAACTCGCTGAGTATGAAGTCGGGCAATGAGCGGTTTTGTGAGACATCAACATTAAAGTCTCCAACTATCATAATTGGTGTAGTAAGATTAGGCTCGTAATCGGGTATAATTTTAGAGATTATTTTGGAATATTTTAACAACGATCGTAACATAAAGAGTTTAAGTTCTGCTAACACTGTGCCTGGATGGATATACACACACCCGAGTACGAATTTGAAGATGCCATTGGCCTTTTTCGTTAACTAGATAGACATCACCAGCTTTTGCGTCTTTCATTTCCAAATAAATTTCCGAAATGTCAATGTTAACTCTATTGCAATCAGTGAAGCTATTGATGTTGCGATATATGGCGACTTCATCGGCTTTGCGACTTTTACCATTCGATTGTTCTTGAGAAGCCCTTTCAAACCGCATACGATCTCTGTTTTGGCTTTTCGACGCGTAAAGGCCGACATTACGTATATATTTTTGATAATATTTTTTTATTCTAACACCATTATTTTATTGACTGTCACTATTTTACACTAATGTTTTATATACAATCGATAGACTTTGTGACGACAGCTGACGATTAAAACTTAAACGAACATCGTAGCTTCTCCGAGTCAATAGTTATGCTAATTGCAAATCTCGATACGCAGCAAAATTATCTCAAAATGGCGGCGCTTCCCCCTCCACCGCGCGCGATATGTCACAGTCCTCGCTTATCGTAATGAATTCTTTGATCCTTGAGCTATCCAGTGGTCTAATTTAATTTTGGATGTAGACGATAGATTCAAAACTATAATGCCAAACTGTATCCCCCGATTTTGTTATAATTAGATTTTTTGGATTGCCACCATTTGATTCAAATTTAAAGACGTATTCGCGTCAAAAAGTTAAAAAAAAAAAAATCAACAACCACTCTTGAATATAAAATTTTGTGTGAATAATTTGCCAAAGATATTTATTTTAATGTTAATATTTTCGCGCATCCAAAATTGAAGTTATTTATAAAATGTGAGTAACCGTTTTTAAATAATTTTAACTTTAAATGGAATTTTCCTTAGCTCTGAGATATTAGTGAGATTAAGTGTTTTACACCAGTTACGGTCCACATTCATGGTGTAATACAGAAATTACATTGTAAATGTAAAGAGCTTTCAAAGGCCGACATTATATATTTTTGATAATATTTTTTTATTCTAACACCATTATTTTATTCACTGTCACTATTTTACACTAATGTTTTATATACAATCGATAGATTGTGACGACAGCTGACGATTAAAACTTAAACGAACATCGTAGCTTCTCCGAGTCAAAAGTTATGCTAATAGTTGATAAGTTATGTAATAATTGATAAGCAACTGCTATCAGTGGTGTCACACATGACAACGACCACTTTCTAAGGTTTAAAAAAAGAGAGCAGCATGCTTTCCTCTGAATTGTTTGTAAATTAACCAGTTTGTAAATTTATCGCTTTGCACAGTAGGAAAGTTTGTCTTTACAAACAACTCAGGTGCATGTAATAGTTCTAAAAACAAAGGGGTGAAGTATGTATAGCGTTATAGCTTTGGATAATTAGTGTGTTATTACCCCACTAGGTTGTAGCACTTCAACAGTATAGCCACCTATAGTATGCCATCTTGCTTCTCCAACATTTTCAACAATAACAACTACAGAGTAATAAATAAATGACAGTGCTCCCTAGCGAGCGACACAAAACTAAACACCTGCTTCCTATAGCGGGTGACAGCTTCACTCGTCCAATGATTCACAACAGGACACCCACACCTCCACTCGTGCGAAATTCCTCTCTTCTTTGCTGTTGGCGCTCTACAACTCGCTGGCAATTATCTAGTAACGTGAAATTTTCAATTGTTTATGGATGTGTTTAGAAAGTCTCTTTGAAATTTATTACTAGAAGGGGGAACCGGGCTCCATGAAATGTGGTAGGAACAGGGCTGCTGCACATCCTGTATTTGTCTGATTTAAGAATCCACAACTTAGCAGATAGCTTCGCTGACTCGGCTGGGCTGGAACGAAGTGAGGGGTTCCGCACGATCCTTTGTTTACACAACCTTTCGTAACAGCTGAGCAAATAAACTAAAAAAATTGACACAAATAAAACCTGATATACTTCTGTTTGCTGTATTTATTATCTCCTACATAAATATTCATGTTCAGGAACATGGATTTTTATTTTAAACTTTATAATATTATATTATTTTATACTATTTTGTTTCAAGCATTTCTGTTACGCTGCTTAAACCTGATTATCGTCATGCAACTGGCTAGCCTTTTCTGATCCTAGATTTCTCTTACTACTCATTACCCGGCGATGAACTGCTTACAAATAACTTGAGAATAAGTTATAGGCAACATTTATTCTTTATTTAGTAATCAATGGCGAAATATTTTATATATCTTTAAAAAAAAAATCAAATAAGACTGACTTGATCAACCTTCGTTCCAAAGTGTTTCCCATGAAGAAGGGATTCTCGGTGTTAAGCTGCAGGACTCATTAGAGAATCGATTCCTGTTTGCTGCACTTAGATTTACTCTTTTTTGGAAACTTATCAACTCGCCTTCAGGGCATGCAATAGAGTTGTCTGAAACGGAAGGACCTGTCTCGAGACTATCAGTGCTCCATGTTGTTGGACATTAATTAAAATAAATATCCATCCGTGACCTCTTTCATTTTGTATGGAGGAAAATGTTGTTCATTTCAGTCTCGGCAGTCTCCATTCCAATTCTTACAGAATTTGTTTACTGGATGTTCATGGTTTACCTTTTGTTTTTTGACAGGGCATCCTGCATTGCAACCTTTATTAGTTTTATTATACACAGATTAGGTGATAAAATAATCACACAGGTACCCTGGTAACTAATAAGTCTCTCCAGTGTTGACAATAATGTGCATAACTATTAGCTGGACTAATTCGCTGGACATCATCAATAAACATAACTTGAACCCTTCCTGCCCTTTAAAATCTGAGGTACTGAATTTATCCTAACTTTAAACCGTTTGATTACTAAAGCATTTTTTGTAATTTTGGGTAAAAATTACCGTTGAATCCATTAACTTCTTCTCGCGATTCACCTTTTCTGCCAGGATCCGAAAATCACTGCAGGTCGATAATCATAGCAACTTCATTGCTTTTCCTAAAAGAGATGCTGATGGTGTGTGCCTATCGTCTGACAGTACCATTTACCTTATAAAAACATGCGTATCTTTTCTCTGCAATTGGTTCCATTATGGTGTTGCCGGCTAATAAGGAGCGTGTTACTAGAGCAGTTTCGAAGCATACGGCCTAGTAGTTCACACTCGGCCATAATCGCGGAACAGGGACCCAAACTCTCGTCAGGACATCTTTGCAGTGGAGCATAATTAATGTTCAGTTTAGGGATGTTAGTCCAAGAAAGAAGCACATTATTATTAACAAATTTATTTACCTTAGGAGTATTTTAAAATTTCCTAAGCCATTTAAAATCTGCCAAATCGTCAAATGCCTTATCATGCATTGTTTGTATCAATCCTCTAATGTTCTGCTTCACATCGCGGTTCAGAAATTCAGCTCCAAAGCGTTGGAGAGAAACATTCAACTGTTTCTTTACCAAAACATATGCTCCATAGTTGGAAGGTTTTTTTTTAAATAATTTATTTATAGAAAAATTTACAACTGCAAAATTAGCATCTAGTAAATGTGATGAAGGGTAAAGATGAGTGCAAGAGAGGAGCAGTTGTCCACTGACAACCCTCCCAGATATTGTCAAGCTGGTATATCTACAATTATAGATAATTACAATAAATAGATATAACAGCTACATCAGATTTATCAGTAATTTTCACGATGATGAATCGTATTTAAGGTTAAATGCAGAGTTTGAGTTTGCTAAAATTCTTTCACAAATTAGAGTAGCCAATGCACAATTTCCGCGGATTATTTTAAAAAATAAAATTTACAAATTCAATCCTAAAATTAACTGCAAGCTTTGCTCAGAAAAGTTTGGGAGACACAGTCGCCCATTTTCTGATTGAATGTAAATTCTTCAGTAGTTTCAGAACAAAGTACATTGGTCCGTATATTTTGCCTGATAATTATTGTTATTTAGACCGGTTAGATCTCCTCTTAAATTGTGTAAGTGAAAAACCATTAAAATCTGTTACTGTGTTAAAAAATGTATAATAATAAAAGAAGAACTCCAACGTTGGCTATAATTCTGCTCGACATTACTGTATACATATACGTAGTGTAATATACAGATAATTAATAATTATTTAAAAGAATACTTTTTTTTTGTTTTGTATATTAGAATTAATTTGTTTATTTATGGTTCTTTGTATTTTGTAAGATTATTGAATATTAAACTTAGGCTAGACTCCAGCTTTTATAAAAAATTGTATTTTTTATAAAAAAGCGAATAAATTTATGTTATTTATGTAGATATTGTCAAGCAGTGAGAAAGGAGAAATGGTGAATGTGATAAGGGATAGGTGAACGACTTGAGCTGAGCGAGATGAGAGTAATTAGCAAAGTAATAGCGCTAAGAGTTGGACTGAATGAGGAGGGAGAGGAATATTTACATATTTACTAAGATAAAATTATAAATCAATTTGATTCCATTAGTAGAACTCTTGGCCACCGGCGTCTTAGTCTTCTATTAGGATTTCCAGGAATAGATTGAGAAGATAGTTCTTGGATTAATGGATTGTAGTGAAGAGAGATATGAAGTGTTTTTTATTCCGATCTGACAAGGTTAAGAGATTGCGTTGAAATATTGACTTTTTTTTTATAACTAATTTGTATAATCAAATTTGTATATCCATAAATTTGTATATCCATAAATTTAATATACTGTTTTAGGATCAAGAAGGAACATTGCATCATTTTAAAAAATCTAGATCATTAAAAGTTTATTTACAGAAAGCTATGCAAATGTATATGTTTGGCATACGAACTAATTGTGCCAAACCTTCATAGTTCAACCATATATTTATCACAATATGGCCTCAATGTTACATAAATCTAATTAAATAAATGTAACAATAAATCATTGATAATAATTATCATCCGTAATTGTGTGACTATCGCATACATAACATTGAAATAATTACGTAATATAACAGAACATTTATTTTGAATAAACCGCACAGCAATGTTATTAACAGGACCAGTAGTCATGCTTAAGTTTCCAAATTTCTAAATACGTTATGGCGACTCTGCTATTGGAAATTTAAAAAATTAATATTTTTATAAAAATGTCTAAGAACTTTTTTCAGATCTTTCAGGTTTTTTTTAGATTTTTTTTCTTCTAGTTATTAGATTATTTCTAGTCACTGAAAGTAGTACAGCGATCGTATCATTTGAGTTCACGGTTTAATCCAGGAAGTGGGTTTCTACCGGATATACCATAAATAATTTAGAATACTTGGAGTATTCATGTGTAGAGATCTGTTTATTAAGATGGAGGATTTAATGGCAGCTATCCAGGGCCAACTACCCAGGAATTACGAGAGAATAAGTTAAATCACCTGAAATGCATGATGATAGATGTAGACTTAGTCATCCAACGTTAGAAATTATGCAGCACATAATTAACCTGGTGCAAACGGTGGGCACAATGAGATTATCTTCATCGACACAACCAGGTGGTCAAAATTATCCATCAGGAGTTAGCAAAGAAAACTGGGTTAATTAATAATGGAAGTGGGCTTTACAGCCGATTTGAGCCTCAACCTATGCTTGAGTGGGACAGAAGCAGATTGAACTCACACTTGACGGAGATCACTGACAGAACAGTCCATCTACAATCAATCTGGCGGCCTGCTGCCTGTTAAAGGCCAAGAAGATGGTAGTTATGGTGAAAATTACTGTCCCAGGTACTGACAACCTTCTTCAAGTTTTGGGAGAGAAAAACAAAAAATAATGCGAAACTATGTAACGAAGTAAAGAGGCCATGGGAAGTAGAGATGTCCAGGTAGTGTGCATAGTACTATCAGTAACTGGCACAGTTCCATTCCAACTATACTCCAGTCAGCAGCCCTGGGATTGGACCAGAAGATTTATACAGTCCACTGCAAAAGCCGGTGATTTTGAACACATGCCGTATTGTACGCAAATTTCTAGGTGACCAAAAATTATGCACTTGGATGACAACCTGTATATTATTAATAGGATATCTGAGATTAGAAAATAAATAATAATAGTAATAATAACGGGAAGGGATTGGCTGAGTCTTCAGCGTACACCAGATTCCCACTCAGAGAACTCGGGTTTGAATCCAGCTACCCGACCTTATATTTTCTCTTCAAGCTTCTTGCAGCTCCCTGTCTCTTGGTGGACAGTAATCTCTGAGACCCGCTTTGCTCAGAAAAAAGCTTCGGGCGCTACTGACCGTAGGAGGAAGTTGTTCACGCGCCTTAAATTCAAAATAATACGTTTCGAAAATAATTATGAGGAGCAGTCTACGAAAAGGCACGAAAATATGCAACGTATCTGTAAATATAATATATATAACTTAAGTATAAAATTAGGCGACACACGGTAGCCGAGCGGTTAAGAGGCGAGACCTGTAAAGCTAATATGCATTGTAGTACTGGGTTCGATTCCCGGTCTTAGGCCTTGCATTTTATTTAAAAATTAATAAAAGAAATTTACAGTAAAGTATGTTTGCTAATCGCCTCCGTCCAAGACATATAATTTGGTAGTTAGGCGTAAAACCTGCCTGAAAAAATGGGCAATTACTTTACTTTACTTTTTTTACTTAAGTATAAAAATGAATCGTCTTTTGTAAGGAAAAGTTTAGGATTCCCGGAGGATCGAGTCTTATAGCGTTGGTACCTCAGCCTCCGGTCACATTTTTTGGCGTGATCAGAATGGACCAGAAACATTTGAGCAGATTTAATTATGTACTTAGATTTTTTCGGGATATTCCATTATCATTAATAAAGACTGCAATCCTTCATCAAGCTATCTGCTTAAGATACAGGTTAGTTTTGATTTTGAACTTGTTTTATAGGATTCGTTGTTATTTATTCTACCTCAATCTAATTGTATTATGAATAAAGCTATTTGACTGATGAAAATAATTAGGAATTTTAGTTGATACATTTAAATATATCATTAAGACCAATCAGATAATAAATATACAGGGTGACCAGAGTTATATACTCCACACACTTTTTTCTTAAACGGCGGGAAATTTCGAAAAAATAAAAAACACTTATTTAATCATTTTTAGTCTAGTTTATTTTCAGTGATTGACCCATTTTTTTAAACCCTTGTATCTCGAGATACAGCATCCAACTTTTGTTTTTCAAATGGAACGTTATATTTTTTGTTGCATATTTTTATAGTATTTGAGCTCCTAAAAACAACAAAAAAAAATTTTTTGAAATCGGTTAGGTTTTTCAAAAGTTATGGTAATTTAAAATATGAAAAACAAATTTCAGTTTACTGTCAAAATTACGTTATTTTTTTTTAAAGAATCTTTTCAAACTGGGCACAATCAACGGATAGGCAAGCAAAAACTCTGGACTCCCACGCTCTGTTTGTAGCAGCACTTATGGTGGCGAAGTCAAGATCTAGGCAGGCTAGAATTATTCGACGTTCAGGTTGTTTTTTCTACAAACGTTTGGTGTGGAGTTTTAGGAAATCAACTAATCGGCCCATACTTCTACAGAGAGAACTTAACTGGTGCAAGGTATCTAACGTTTTTTTAAGAGATATTCTGCCAGTTCTGCTTGAAGATGTTCATCTATAACGTCGGCTAGATATGTATTTTCAACAAGATGGTTGCCCGGGACATAATGTGAGAGTGGTTCGTGGTTACCTGGACAGAAATTTCCATGAAAAGTGTTTAGGGACTCATTGTCCCATCCAATGGCCACCTTGATCTCCGGACTTAACCCAAATGGACTATTTTTTGTGGGGATACCTAAAAAAATAAAGTGTAAAGTATCCTTAATCCCGTGGCTTCAGTCGATGATCTGAAACGTCGAATAACTCTAGCCTGCCTAGATCTTGACTTCGCCACCATAAGTGCTGCTACAAACAGAGCGTGGGAGTCCAGAGTTTTG
The DNA here is from genome assembly GCF_049639745.1 of Rhodnius prolixus. Lineage (NCBI taxonomy): Eukaryota > Metazoa > Arthropoda > Insecta > Hemiptera > Reduviidae > Rhodnius > Rhodnius prolixus. Next base: position 25,741,109 of record NW_027411592.1, read on the forward strand.
GCTTGCCTATCCGTTGATGGTGCCCAGTTTGAACAGATTCTTTAAAAAAAATAACGTAATTTTGACAGTAAACTGAAATTTGTTTTTCATATTTTAAATTACCATTACTTTTGAAAAACCTAACCGATTTCAAAAAAAAAATTTTTGTTTTATTTAGGAGTTCAAATACTATAAAAATATGCAAAAAAAATTATAACGTTCCATTTGAAAAAACCAAGTTGGGTGTTGTATCTCGAGATACAGGGGTTTAAAAAAATGGGTCAATCACTGAAAATGAACTAGACTAAAAATGATTAAATACGTGTTTTTTATTTTTACGGAATTTCCCGCCGTTAAAAAAAAAGTGGGTGGAGCTTATAACTCTGGTCACCCTGTATATCTTTGTCAACGGTTCAAACATTTTTAATAGAAACCCAGTCATTTCGGCAGTAATGAATATTTTACTGGCTGTAAGTTAATAATAAGTTACTTAATACTGGTTCTACATAAATAATATATTTTAGAATGCTAATTTATAATCGGCTTTTAAATATTTATAGTTTTTGAAAACTATTGGTTTAAATAAAGTTTTGTATTAAGGAATACTAGCGAGCATGTGGTAGATTCAAACACGATTTAGTTCTAGAGGATAATATGGAGTCTGTGCCAAAGTTGTAAAACTGGCTTTAGAGAAATAAGGTTTGAATCCTTAGTGCCACTAACTGTGGGTAGATAGCGTTCTAGCGAGAAAGAAATGTTAGTAGTCAGCCAACAGAGAGAGTTCTGGTGTAGCTGCGGTACTGCTGTTTATGGGCCCCCAGAAGAGTTAAGCGCCCCCACGGGTCCCACTCTAGTCAGTTCTGAACAGTAAATTTTTTCCTTTCACCCCTCCTCCACTAAACTTCACTTACAGAGTGAGCTAACTCTCTAATGCGACTTTCAGCACCCTCTCTCTGTTCGAGCAGCAAGGTGAATATCACTCACCCTTCTGTTTCTCTTACTTCTCTGATGCTTTTTTGAATAAAAAGAAAAAAAAAACTGATCTCGTATAGTTTGACGTGACAGTAGAGAAAGAAAGAAATAAGAGGTTGAAGGAGTGGTTTGAATATCACAACCATTACGTGACCGGCAAACTTTCAATGTTTTGCTGATGACTGTTACGATGGGCTGTTGAAAGAAGGATTGGTGAAAGCTGTATAAAGGTGGTGTATCAGAAAATACAATAGGGTAATGGCTGCGGTAGGCGAAGCTGTTCGAATATTCAGAGGAGTTTACAGACATACATTGCACGAAGAGGAGGTGGTTCTTAGCCGCCAGCAGAACACCACATAAACTGAACTCTTCTGGGGTGTATGTCGACGGCAAGCAAACCCTAAGCTACACAATATTGCTACCCATTTGTAAAACGGCGCTCGGCTATAAAAGGGAAGGTGAATACGATTTACTAGCTTCTTATTGTCGGATATTTCACAAATATATAAACATTTATATACTTACCGAATTTAGTATAATAACAAGTGAGACTATGAATAGAATAATAATGACTCAAGACTACTCCTCAATAGACGCATGTATTTCTAATTCATATTTTTAGAAAGCTCACTAACAGGTAGTAGCTGAAGGTAATCTTGGTTTTCGCGGTTATGTAAGTAATTATAGCCATATTATGTTTTGCGATCTGGATTTTGTGCTATTTCGATAGATATCTACCTAGTGTCCAACTATTTAACCGCCGTTTCACGTTTCTTTCGCGTATTTATCGTTTTTACTTTCGCTTTACTAGTTTTCAATTTTGAAGGTTTTCTGATTTTCGCCCATTTTCCCATATGTGAAACATATTTGGCTTGACAAGCTGCTAAATAAATTGATCCGCAAACCTAGATAACAATCATTGACAGTGATTAAAGAGATAGGGGCCAATTTGGGTTAAGAACATAGTCTTAGAATAGATTATTTAATTTGACGTAAAAGCTACAAAGCCTAAATATTAAACAAGATCAGAAACTTTACCAAGATAAGATTTATAATTTTTTTTTTAAATATTTTCTTGTAATTTACCACTGCAACAGTTGTTGCAACAAGCAAATATGGTAAAAGAAAAAAGAAATAAAAGAAAATCATGAGTGGAGAAGGCACCCAGTGGTGTCACTCCCGTAACGTGCTTTGCTCTCACGATCGATAAGAGAAGATCACGAGGCCATCTTCTCTTCAATCTCCTTAGAGGATTACCTGGTAATGTGGAGGAAGATAGGTGTTCTATGAGAGGGTTAGGATGAGCTGCTGCATAGGAATGAAATTTGAAGAAACGAGTGTTAGCAAGATCTGTAATGAAAGGGATTTTGAGGTCATTATGGATAGATACATAGAACGGAGCGTTAAGAAGTTTTCGAAGTATTTTGACTGTAATGGCTGGAGGCGTAGTGAGTTGGAACGCTTAGTCGATCCCCATAATTCGATGCCGTATGACCAAATAGGTCGCAGTAACAGTAGATATAAGAGTCTTTTGTTATATAGGTTAAGTTTCGAACGTTTGTCAAGTAGTCTGGCGAAGTTTGTAGCGTTGGTTAGTTTCTTGTCTTTTCAGTCTAGTATGGGGATTCCATGTCAACCGTTTGTCTAGGTACAGTCCAAGGTAGCGTACTTTGTCTAGTGTGGTGTCTAGTATGGGGATTCCATGTCAACCGTTTGTCTAGGTACAGTCCAAGGTAGCGTAGTTTGTTTAGTGTGGTGTCTAGTATGGGGGATTCCATGTCAACCGTTTGTCTAGGTACAGTCCAAGGTAGCGCTTTGTCCACAGTTGGTATAGGAGTTTGGTTCAAGATGATAGGTGGTAGGATTTTCCGTCTGAGAGTTATAAAATTAAAAAAAAAATGCAAGAGATTAATAAATTAGCTCAGTGGTAAGATTACTGGATTCCCACGCTAAGAACCTGGGTTCGAATCTAGCTTATCTACAATTTCTTCTTCCTAGAGGTTTCTTGTACGTTTTTTAGCAGCAATACCACTCTTATTAGAGTATCCAGTCCCGCAGGCACTCTACCAGCAAGATCTAAATTAGAGCTAAATAGCACATCATTATCTGTAATGGAGGACATGACCGTCACAAAACCTTTTCACAGCTCATGAGCCTGTGGACAAGAATCTAGTTGGCTACCTCCTAGCAGAATTTTGGGTATAGTGAGATCACCCCTATCTTAAAGGTCTAGAAACGAGATCCATGTCCGGTTTGTGACGATAATGGCACCAATAACTTTAAATGTTGAGGCAACTTATTATAAAAAAAGAAAGTTGAACTCACGACTTTTCCATCTTTTTAAGTATAAGGAGAAAAGGAGCGAACAGGGTTGCCATCGATGGCAGATTTAGGCTACGTCCAGTTGCTATTTTGGCATCTTTCTTTCAATCTTCAACAAAATAATTGTTAAATAATAATAACTCTTTTGGTTGTTTATACGCCCAAATTTTTTTAAATTAATTTCGTTTATTATTTAATAAATCTTAAATCGTAGATTATTTATTTATTTCCGACAGTTTGGGCCTCCGACAGTCATTTTCAGCTGGAAAATTCGTTTGTACATTACAATGGAATTAATTCATAATGCATTACGGCATACATAAGTCTATATGCATTTTTGCAATCTAATGATAAGGAAGACATGGTTATTCAATGGAATTTTTTTTTTTTTTTTTTTTAATTTGTTTATTTATTTTGCAACTGTATGCAGTACAATAAGCAAAAGTGATGAGTGAAAAGGGATGGCACAAATACACATGCACGTATATGCATATCCATACACATACGCGCACATGCATGTGCACCAAGGGCGTGATTGGAGTGAACGACGACCATCCAGTGATGGAAGCCGTTAGTTCGCCAGATTGGCAAGCTTACACAGCAACCTTCCTAGGAGGTCGGCGTTGTGTTGAGATGGTCGCGTGGCCACCGCCGCTTTAGTCTGCGTTGAGGATTAGAAGGAAGTGTTGTGGTAGACATGTTGTGAATCAGAAGGTTGTAGTGACCGTGTAGATTTGAATGGAGTTTTGTGTATCGAGTTTGGGCTATTTCAGAAACGAGAGGAATATTGAGATCAGAGTGTATAGTATGATTGGAGACGTAGAAGGGAGCGTTAACTATTGTTCTTAGAATTTTAGATTGTAAGGTCTGAAGTCGGTTGATGTTCGATTTTTTGGCGCTTCCGTAAAGTTGTATTCCGTACGTCCATATTGGGGCAAGTAGAGCGGTATATAGTGTTCGTTTGTTTGTCAGGGTCAGTTTTGATCGTTTGTCGAGTAGTCTTTTCAACATTTTATACCTCAGATTGAGGTCAGTTCGTTTGAGTCTCGTGTGTGGGTTCCATGTTAGTCGTTTGTCAAGATGTAGTCCGAGATATCGTACTTGGTTAGTCATTGGTATGGAAGTATTGTGGAAGGAGAGAGGAGGGAGAGTTTTCTTGTTTAAGGTAAATACTATGTATTTAGATTTCATTTCATTCACTTTGATTCTCCACTTTTGCAGCCAAGGCTCTAGAAGATTGAGGTGTGATTGGAGGGCACGGCATGCTATTACAGGATCTAGATGAGGAGAAAGAATTGCAGTGTCGTCGGCGAATGTGAAAGTAATTGTAGTCGGGTTAGTTGGTAAGTCGGCAGTATAGAGAATATAAAGTAAGGGGGCTAGAATGCTTCCTTGAGGAACTCCAGCGAGTATTGGAAGGATAAGAGAAGAAGAAGAACCTTGTTTGACTTGGAAGAAACGGTCGGAGAGATAAGACTTAAGAATGAGGTAAGAGGTAGAAGGCAGTAGGCGTTTGAGTTTATAAAGCAGTCCCGTGTGCCATACCCTGTCGAATGCCTGAGATATGTCAAGGAAGACACCCGGGCAATACTGCTTTAATTCAAGGGAAGTAGCGATTACATCCACCACTCGATGTGCTTGGAGAACAGTCGAGTGGCAACTCCGAAAACCGAACTGATGGTCAGGAATGATATTTAAAGGGGCTATTTCAGTTTGGAGGCGGAGTAGTAGAAGTTTTTCCAGGACTTTCCCCAGGATGGGTAGAAGGCTGATGGGTCGGTAAGAGCTTGGGATATGAGAAGGTTTATTTGGTTTAGGGATCATTGTTACAGAAGAGAATTTGTAGAGAATAGGAAAGTAAGTGGTTCGAAGTACAGCATTATAAAGAGTAGTAAGAAATACTATTGCTTTCTTGGAGAGTTGTAAAAGGATGTTAGCAGTAATCAGATCATAGCCCGGACTTTTCTTTTTGGGAAGACAGTTGATTACGTCCATGATGTCTTTAGGAGTGAATGGCTTGGGAGGAGGTGAAAGTTGTAAAGGGATGTCCAGTTCTTTGAGAATATGTTCAGTATGTTGTAAGTCTTGTACGTCGGGATGAGGAGTAAAGACTGTAGAAAGATGTTCGGCAAAGTACTGGGCTCTCTCCTCGTCGGATTTAGCCCAAGAATTGTCCGGGCGTCTTAGTGGGTGAGAAGTTTTTTTGTATTTGAGAATTCTTTTGGTTGCTGTCCACAGAGAGTTGTCTTCAGTTGTGAGTGATTGTGTATAATCAGAGAATTGGTCGTTAAAGTAGTCCCTTAGTTTTGTTGTCAGTTCTCTAGTAAGTTGGTTAAACAGTCTTTTGTGAGAGGGATATCTGGTGCGATGCCAAAGAGCTCTTGCGCGACGTTTGCGCGTTATCAGTTCTCTCAAGTGTATAGGTAGATTTAAAGGTAATGGTGCAGTTCTGTTGGGTGAAGTCCGTTGAGAAGAATGCCAAATACTTTGCTGAATAGCGGTAGTCAAGTATGCCACGTTATCGTCTAGTTGTTGAGGAGTTTTTAAGGACACATTTAAGTTCAGTTTTTCGTCAAGAGTTTCTCGAAATAAGTCCCAGTCAACAGTTCCGTTTATTAGGGTTTGTCGGGGAAGAGCTTGTTTTGGGTGAATGTCAAAGGTTAGAATGACGGGGCTATGATCTGAAGACAAGTCGTTTAATGTGTGTATGTCAGTGTGTAAAGAGGTAATATTGGAACAGATAAAGAAGTCAAGAAGGTCAGGTCTTTTGCGTGGAGAAGTTGGCCAGTAAGTCGGTTGAGAAGGGGATAAGGAAATGTAACTATTTTGATTGAGGATGGTGCTAAGAGTTCGACCTCTCGGATTCGCCACCCGGCTGCCCCAACTGGGATGCTTAGCGTTGTAATCGCCACCACATATGAAACGAGAACCGAGAGAAGAGAGAAAGGATGAGAAATCGTTTTGATGGATATTGTGGTTAGGAGGACAGTAAACAGCTGCAAAAGTGTAGGAGAAGGGCTCTGTCAGTAAAGAGACTACTGTAGATTGTAGGAAGGGTGTAGCGTTGTAGGGAATTAAGAAATGTTGTAAAGAAGTTCGAATAAGTATTGCAGTTCCTCCGTGTCCAGTTCCGTCGGGGTGATTAGTCTTGTAAGTCGTGTAGCCTGGGATGAAAAATCTTGATCTGTCAGTGAAGTGCGTCTCAGTTATAAGGGCGATGTCAATACGTTTGTCTCGTAGTAATATTTCTAGTTCATGTCTGCGGTTAATCAGTCCATTAGAATTCCAGAGGATGATGGTGAGAGAGTGTTGTGAAAGAGCCATTAAGGAGATTGGTTAGGAAGGAGTCTGGAAACGACAGTTGTAAGGAGAGATATCAGAGGTGTGATGAGGGATTTGAAGTCTGTTAAGAAGCTTGTGAGAAGTGTATTGATGTCTCCTGTGGATGAGGTTGTGGGCATTTGAGAAATAGGAGGCGGCTGAGGTCCCGCGGCCACCCTTGCATATGATAGGTTTTGGGTATTGAAGGGAGTATGCAGAGGAGGAAAGTTTCTTGACTGTTGTGTTGGAGGTGGTTGTGGAGTACTCCGTTGTGCTGACCGATGTTCGTACACGGGAGGCTGTCTCCGAGCTCGCTGCAACTCTCTGTACACCATACACCCTTTATAGCTGGCTGTATGGTCGCCGCTGCAGAGAGCACACTTGGCTGGTGTGGTTGGCATCTTGCCGCAATCTTGAGTAAAGTGCTCGCCGGCACACTTTACGCACCTTGGTCTGTGCTGACAATAGCTCTTCGTATGCCCGTACTCCTGGCAACGCTTGCACTGCACAACAATCCGTTGCTTGTGTGGCTCTTCAACCTTTATTCTAGAGTAACAAAGAGTTTCTATATTAAAAACATCTTTGTTATTTGGCCGTGGTTCGAGATCCACAAAGAAGAGAGGCAAAGTTTGTTTGGTGATTGGATGAATAACTGGAGCCACATTTCGAACAGTGTGGCCCAGCTCACTTAGTTCTTCCTTTATGAATTCGACGGGAACGCTTTGATGGAGGTGTCTTAAGACTACCCTGTAGGGTTTGTCTTCCTCCAGTTGGAAGGTATGGTAGTCTGCATTATTTTGTTTGAGGTACCTGATGATACCCCTGTAGCTGTCGATTGTTTTTGCGTGGATGACTAGATCTGAGATTCTTGCTTTACATATAAAGGTATCTCTTCCCACGAGTTGCGATAATGCAGCGCATAAAACACTGTACTGACTGAGGTTTTTCACGTAAATAGGAGGTGGCTTGTGGACACGTATTGAGGCGGGCGCTGCAGTCTCCATGTCCTGTAGATCAGTCAAAGGAGCGAAGGGATTATTAGTCAGCACTCCTGGAGGAGCCGTAACAGTTGCTAGGCCCCGAGCTACTTCGGGTTTCTCAGCTGAGGGCGTCGCTGGTTGCAAAAAGGCAGGAAGGTTTTGTGGTTGATCAATGGGGCCCTGGGGTCCTTTCTTGGCAGAGGCATTCCGTGTGCTTTTGGTTTTTTTGCATTTTTTGGGGGAGACACCGGAAGGATAGTTCCTCTTGTAAGAAGTGGACGTAGTGGACTCGTTGTCCGTGGAGGTCGCTATTACTGTGCGGTCACTAGAATTGCTCATCGTGAAAGAGAAATAAATAAGAGAATAACAATATAAACAGAAAGAGAGTAATAAAAAGTTAGTAAACAAAAAAGAAAATCGAACTATATGCGTATGTACACTGCCTAACACTAATAATAATATTTACAATTTTACAGATGATTATAATTATAAAAAAAATGTTAAAGTTACTGTCCAGGTTAAATTTATAAAATTACTTTTTAATACACTGCTATGTTATTTATATAGTTTATTAGATCCTAAAACTGAAATACTCACTAAAAATAATAATTGTCACATAATATAAGTTAATAATAATGCTAATAAATTGTCACTAGGAAAAGAAAGAAAAAACAAACTTCCGAACACAATGTACCGGAGAATGTTTTAGAATCAAGTACCACTTAAGGTAAGGTACTTACTTACCAAAAATCGGCACAAATAGTCCATAAATTACCAAAAAACTTTTAATTTTAATAAGCACAATAAATAATCGCGTCTTGCTTACATTAGAGCAGTCAGCTGACTCCATTCAATGGAATTAAAATTAAAAAGTTGCATTAATATAACAAATTACATAATTTTTTTTAACAAATTATATAATATTTAGGGACTATTAAAGAATAAATAAAGGAAGGGAATTGTTATTACCTATTCAAAAATATAAAAATGGACTTCTACAAAAAAAAAAGTGCATGCAGTTAGAACAAACACAATCTAAAAACTTAAAAGAAACTATGAGGTTTGCAGCCGACAAATAGTTATTTATTTAACAAGTGTGGAAAGTAGTACTTTTCCTCAAGCGAGGCAGGGTTTGCACGCACGAGCGAGCGAAGCGAGGCGAGTGCAAGTTTCAAATTGCCGAGTGTGAGGAAAATACTTTACACTAGAGTTAAATATTATATTTTTTCTGCAACCATTTATTAACTAATAAAATTAAAAATTTCATTTTTACAGTCTACAAAAAGTAATTTATTTATTATAAACATTTATTGTTATATTACAATTATTTACATTACTTACGTATTTACATTACTTATTACATTTTCTGCTGTTTCTTTTATTGATGGAGGAGTGTTTTCTAAACAGGCATCACTAGAATCCATTTTAAATTTCTATAAGGTAACACTACAACCTTTTTAACTGTTATAATTAAAAATATCCAATTATTTATTAAAATATTATTTTTATTTCTATATTCCTTTCAATTTTTATTTTATTTTTTAATATTCGTTTTTTAATTATTTAAATAAAATAAATTTAAATAAGCTTATTAGAGTTTTACAGAAAATATTTATGTTAATAACAAAACTTCTTATATCAAGGAAGCACAATAAAGTTTTTCCACTCACTTGTGCGGAAAGTGACACTAATGGGAATTTCCCCCCACTAGTGTGGGAAGTTGGGCATTACACAGCTGATTTTAATTGAGTAATGAGAACTTCCCTACATGGTTGCAGAAAAAATGTATATTTTTATATCTGCCATATTGAAATAAGTATTATTGTGATTAATTATCTTTAGAAAATGAATTTCATCAGAGTATGGCTGTTAGAGGCGGAAATGTTCTGAAAAAATAATAAAAGAAACCTAGGGAAGGGTTAGCGTACTGGACTGCGACGCGGAGGTCCCGGGTTCGAATCCAGCTGCTGACTTAGATTTTCTCTTCCTAGGAGCTTCTTACAGCTCACTGACCGGAGATGTAACGAGAGAACACTGTCCGGAGGCCGGCAGTGCACTGAAAAAAGCTCCCGGCGCCAATTACCTTAGATGTTGACGCGCCTTAAATCATAAAAAAAAAAATAGAATAAAATAAAAGAAACCGTTTAATAAATAACAAAATCAAATAAAGAATAACAGTTAATTTAAAACTGTGGTGGCAACAATTTCTTAAAATGTAGAGTTGCTTTCTATTGTCACGCGTTCTGAAAAAAATATTATCTTACTAGGTTAGTTCCATTCACTAATTTATTTATTTTTGTATAAAAGTGATCAAGGAACATCTCTATTTTGAGATAGAAATCTCTTACGGAAGTGGAACTTTATCTGCAATACAGTTATTTTATCATGTCAATGAGGCCAGAAATGTAGGCAGATTAAACAAATTTTATCGAAAATTTAGAATTAGTAAATTCATTTAACCTTGTAAATTCAATCATTATCGGTAGCTTTAATGAAATTTTGTTTGAATTGGGCCAATTTTTAATTTATAGAAGTTGCGTTATTACCCATAATTCAGTCTTAAAACAATGTGGAGAAAACCCTGGATAGAGAATGTCAAGCACAATGAGGACGTGCTCCACAGCTTAGATACAAAGAATCCTTAATCTCTCTTCTTTGTAGTAGAAATCCTGGCTGTAGAAACTGATTTGACAGAGAGAACGTAAGTTGTACAACTGGAGACGTCATCCCGTTATCTCAAGAATTATTTAGGCCCGAGGAGAATAGTGAATCCGCCATTTCCGTATGGTACACATTGTGGGTGGCCCTTATAGGGGTGTTAAGGGTGTTTGAGCCAAAGATCATGAATTAAGTATCTAGGTAAATTTCTTAGGATCTTCTAGGTAGAAATTCGCTCAATAAGAAGACGCGTTCAGTAACAGGAAACATTTGAATTAAGAGGCCATTTTTCTTTATGATAACCGGACTACCATTACGTACGTCATCAGCACATAAAATTTGGGAAGCCTTTAGTATTTGGAAGTCATCTTGTTCTAGGTGGAGGAAGGGCATATCGCTGTAGAAAGAAATAAAATGGCACACTTCCTGGATATCAAGGTAACACACATTCTTGCATCACATCCTTTTTTTCGCGCCTGAATACTTTTATAAAATTGATACATCACTGACTGACCGTGATACTATCATTCAAGAAAGATTAAGAAACCTGGAAAGTTTACAGTTGTAGAAGTGAATTCTGAGATTTCTCAGATGCAGGAGGTCTTACTTGGCACCATCAAAGCGCATTATGGATTTTAAAAAAACGTTTGACTGCTCTCACTAAAAAATGAGCATGCACTAGATGCAAATATTTTCTGAAAACTAGAATTTTAATAAGTTATACCCCTAAACGTGCAAGTTATTCAAAAAAGTAGAGACTGTGCTTCGTTTGATTCTTCTAAATGAGGGGTTCTTCAACCTTTTTGGTTCCTCAGATCCCTTTACAATAAGATAAAGGGCCAAGCTCTCCCTTCTTCAATAACATCAAGCATAAACATTAAATTACAAATTAGTTTATGTGCACCTGCTTTGTCAAATCGAGTTTATCCTGCAAAAGAATTCACCTGTTTGGAGGTATTTTCAGCGGGGAGCAGACTCGAAGAGTTCTTTCAGATGTGTTAGTTTCAGACTTCCACGCGCGAGAAAATTACCACAAATAAGTATTACCTCTTATGAGTCCCATCTTGTCCTAAAATCAATTGAACACTAAAATTGTAATTAAAATTAATTAAGAGTGAATTAGGATTAGTTTACCTATTCATAATCATTCCTTTCCAACGACTTTAATTTTTAATTATAGTTTTGGATTTCATACATTTTAAATAAATATTATTATTACTTTGTCTGCGACCTCGTAATATAAATTTATTTATTTACAATTTGCAATTTACAATCTATATAGATGTATACAATAAGTAAATAGGAGGTAAATATGATGAACTGGGGCGGGAAGAGCAGGAGGAGAGAAACTACCCAGCGGTAGCACTCTCTATAGGTCTTCAGTCTGCAAGGAAGTCGCGGGGCCATTGGCGAATTATTGGGCGAGGAGGATTGTTAGGAATGTCAGAGGAAGCGAGAGACAGTACCAGAGGATTAGAGCTAGTCGAGAGAGCATTATGGAACTTTTAATATTTCGTCTTGGCGAGTTGGTGTATGAAGGGAATGTTGAGGTCGTTATGAAGAATGAGGTTAGTTAGGTATCTTCGGAGTAGTTTTGACTGAAATTTTTATACTGTCCGTATGTTTGTAGGTTTGGCTGAACCCCAAAGCTCTAGTCCGTAAGTCCACATACTCGTAGGTTTGAGAATAGTGTTGTATGTTAAGCGTTTGAGTTCTATGGGCAATTTGGAGCGTCGTCCAAGAAGTCTTTAGAGTAGTTTCGCACGTTTTGTCATTGATTGTCACTTTTGCCTAGTGTGTGGGTTCCACGTGAGTCGTTTGTCTTTGTAGAGCCCAATGTAGCGCACCATATCTGGTAATATAAAAAAAATTATTATATTTATGGCTTTATATTTATAGAAATATCTATATGTTAGTACATCCTACCTTTTTAGGGTGTTCCATTAAAGATTCCTTGAAAACGGAGTAAGAAACTCCAAGGAGTTTGCGGATTCCAGATTAAAAACCCATATCTAAAGGAACAATTTTATTAAAACCCATTTTGCTATAAAAAAATGTATCAAATCTATTGATTCCAATTTTAATTAAATTGTTGCCAAAAAACAAAAAAAAAAACGTTAACCTTTTAATTGCCCCAATCATGTGAAGATAAATGTAAGCACGTGCAATAAAGTGTTGGGTAATCATATTTACACGATTCTCTATAATTAGACATTAATGTTAAATTTAGATTTTATTGCACATGAGTTCATTAAGGTCGTCAGTGTAATTAAGCTGCAGACATACTGGCCAAACACGCTTCTCAAGATTATAATCTTGTCGTGCAAACTGACACGTTCATCTGCAAAAACCATTTTGGCTAATGAAATTCAAAATAAATATTTACTAAGAATAAGGAAATCCTCGCTATTATTAGTCTTTTATAATCATTTATCTTCAGCAAACAAATGTGGATTTGATAAAAATAAAATTGTTTTAAATTACATTGTTTAAAAATAAACTAAGCGAGAAAGATCTGGAAATTATAGTAAAGGTTTCCGCTATTCAAGAGTTTCTGCACTTGTGCAGTTGGCCACACTGGTTTGATTGCTGATTAATAGACCTGAGGGTATGAAGGCATTTCACTGCTTTCAGAATCAATTGTTTCTTTAGTGTGAGTCATAGCCTGTTGGAAAATTAAATATATTATTGGTGTATGGCCGAAGCTTTAATTAAAATTTGTATTATTAAAAGTAAAAAAAAGTAAAGATAAATATTTGGTGAAAAATCAATTTCATCGATTTGAACCAATAGCAGTAAGGACTTTCTCATGCGAACCCGAAGAGAAAATAAAATCGAATATTTAAATTATCAGTATTTGTAAGCTTGGTAGCAGTTTAGTAAAGTAGTTGTCCTAAAGTTGAGGAAATGTGAGGTCAGTTGAATGCTACAGTCTGAAAAGTCCCACCTGTGCTGTAGTAGGTGGGTATGCCAACACAGAGGATGGTACACTGGCGACAAAGTTTGTTTAGAATTGTGCACAAAACTACAATTATCAACATCTGCTTCAGTACCGGTGCCCCTAATGAGCCTTATATCACTTTTAAAGCTTTGCACAGAACAAGGGTAATGAATTACCAAAACACTTAAATCATAAACGAAGATATTATTTTTTAAAAAAATGACTTTTTCCGCCAATCAGATCTTAAAATCCGGTCAGGGTTTCTAAATTGATCCAGACAGATAATTATCAGACTTTATAGGACCTGAAAGCCTGGCTATTCGAGAAGATTAAGTCCCTGGAATGAATTATTCCAAAATTTATTATCAAATTCTGCCTATTACTACTCTTCTCAAATTTCGAACTCACAAATTATCTTAAACTTTGAACATTTGGGCCCATAATTAATTGTTACCAACATTATATAGATCATAACCGAACATTAAGTAAACTTACAGAACTTACGTATATGTATATTTGGGGAACTAAACCTTCCCCAAAAACTGCCTTGAATCGAAATTTTTGCAGGGAGCCAAGTTAGCCAAGAGTGAGAAGGGAGGCTCCAAGTATTGTGATACAAGTTCGATGTCCGGCTTAGGCCTTGTAATGATTCCAATTTTAGTATTCGAATCGCCAATGCATGTATATCAGGGGTGGCCAACAAGTCAATCGCGAGGCCAGTTTTGGTCGATCGTCGATCGCTCGCAATGTCTGGGGTGGAATTCCGTGTACCATGGACTTTGAAGCGATTTTAGAAGACAAAACTTTCTAGCAATTATGATTCCATGGTTAGAGACGTGCAAACTCAGTCTTCCCATGTTAAGGAAACAAAGAAATTCTAAATCTGTCTTTATCTGTAGCTACTTTGAATTAATGAATATAGTTAATAATTATCCATGTTCTTTTAATTCCTCTGGATGTGAGTTTTTTGGCCCTTTAAATAATTATTGTTGCTTTTTACGTAGGTAGATAAGCCGTATACCTATATTTCAGTACGAGGTGTACTCAGCGAGCTATTGATAGATTAGCAAAAAGTAAGTCATATTATTCTTTCATGATAAATTTTCCTGGCCAAAAAAACCACGAAGTGAAATATTGAAATCAAATTATCAGCAATACTGTGCATTTTTATAACAACTTTTTCATATTTACGAACAAATAGTACAACTTATACATTGCAGTTGATAAAAAAATTAAATTGCATTTTAAGTTAGTTAAGTTATCTATCTTGAAAAAGTGTCGGAAAATAGAATTTTTTAGGTACCGCATGTACGGAATGCTGCTATCAAAAGTTGGGTCTGGAAATTTATTTTCTTCATGAGCCTATATCTCGAAAACTTAATAGTGATTTAAAAAATAATATATTTTACTTATCTACCCATACCTCGCTGGAATGCACCTAATACTGAAACACAGTGTAGTATAAACATAGTATGCATTTCACACCCCTTCTACCTCCTTAGACTATGCCTATGATAACAAGTTGATCGCGACACACTTTAAAGATAAAAAGTAGATCTTATATACAAAAAAGATGGCCACCCCTGGTATATTATTTAATGGTTAAGATGAACCAATATACAATAAAGTACGTTTTCTACTCGCCTCTAATCATGACAATTAGAAAGTTGGTCGGTAAGTCCGCCTGAAATAATTGACCGTTTCATACATTTTATATGGTTTACTTAACTTTGAGAAGTTCAGTAAGCCCAGCAGCCATCATCAATTGATTGCTTGAGGAACTTAAGATTGAAGAATACCCTTCAAACTGGAACTTAACAGTACTCAAGAGATAAAACCATAGATTACAGGAAACCATCACTTTCGGCAAGGCAAGCTAACAGTTCCGGAAGTGTCCTTAATTTAATTTATCTTGAATAATGTTGCAAATAAAGATTATAGATCTACTTATATTCAGTTATTACTAAAAATTTGATCTTAGCCAAAAGGCCGAGAAGCGATTATTTTTATTTAAATTAGATACAGAACGTATCAATATGTTATCATACAGTGTAATTTATAAACATAATTAAAATAAGAACAGTGGATAACAAATCTTTAGATCCAATGAGCCAAATCAAACTTCATTTCTTTTATCTAAGTTTTTTCTATTGTCAGGCAGTATTCTGCAAGCATTTGCTCGATGACTTTGGGCAGAACTGTTGGTCGGCCAATATTTCTATTAATCATATCCTCTGGTTCTAATGAGGATTGGACATAATCCTTCAGCGTTGCTCTTGGAACTTGGAATGTCTTTGCTGCCGTTTTGTAGCCCATTTCTTTTTTTCTCACCGCCTTCACTGCTTCTACCATTGCCTTAGGATTCCATTGCTTACGTTTTGCCATCTAAATCGAAAGCAAATAATCTACTGTTTTCTATAACTTTTTCAAATATGAAACAAAAATAATGTTCTTAAGAGGACGGAATTAGGAACAATGACATTTTTAAAGATGGCTACCACTGTAGAAACAACACATGAACTGGCGTTTCGTTGAAGAATTTCAAAATAAAGACAATATGTGACATGCCCTAAGCAACATCAATATTTTAACGAACCTTTAAAAGACTGGAATACGTTTTGAAACACTACCAAAATATACGTAACAACTTATTATGACTACTAAAAATATAACAGTTCAAAACTCGGCTAGACATGAACCGTATCCCGAGTTGACGTTTCCAAACGATTACTGCTGCCTCAATGTAGCTTACTTTAAATTACCATTAGTGTGCAATACTTGGCGATTGTTTTAAATAGGGGGACGAAATTAGGGGCAGGGACGAAATTTGGGCACTTTACCCCAAATTATAGTCCCTCCAACTAAAAAAAGTAACTTCATATTTCAATGAAACATGTTACAATATTAATACTAATGAACAAAGTCCGTTATTTGTTTATTTTATAAGAATTGCCTTGTGTCTATTAGTCTGTTTATTTTATACTTAGACCAAACTCTTCTGTAATTATTATTGTCCGAATATAAGAGCAATTATTGCGCCAAAATCGAAGAAAGTCGTTGGTGTCGTTTTCGAGAAACTCTTAGAATTCTAAAGAACAATCCGGTCAAGGGGTACTTCCATTTTATCGATTTTGACGAAAACCTTATTACGTCTTCTTCCAGTACCGCCTAAGCGAAATCTAAAATTTCGGTGATTTTTCGTTATGGATTTAATGTGGATCATACTCACACATGTAAAAATCACTTTTTCCGTTCTCGGGGGATGTCAAAACGGACATAATCTCAAAATAAATAAAAAAATCATTACACTCCAATACCTCCTCTTTCTAGTAGAACAAGAGGAAGTAATAAAAATTAAACTCAAATTACTAAAAGATTGTTAGAGAAATATTGTAGGTAAATTATAGTTAGGCAACAACGCATTGAAGCTTATAGATGGCTCTTATATTAGTAGTCAAATCTAGGGATCCAGAGTGGGATAGTGAGCTCACAGTAAATTGTCCAATTAGGGCGTTCGCCCAGTGTAAGTTAATACCAGGCTAAAGAGGGACATCGTAAGGACTAACGACGGCCTAAAGGGTCCGTGATTAATAATCATGCTACAGCATTACCTTCACTAAACATAAACTAAACTCCCTCTCTTCTGACCGCACTTGCACAGTTACTAGACTAATAGCTCGTCTATTTTAAAACAATAGCAACTTCTATCAATTATCTGTTTTGCAAAACTAAATTAACTTTAGAAAAGTTGATCAATAGTAAAGGGTTGATTACCAGATAAAAAAAAACATCATGTTAAGGTTCATCATAAAATTATCACACCTATCAAACTGAACTAACTCGATTTAATTCTCTGCGATAATACTGTGGTAGGACTAGCACAGGAGCAAACCACAAGTTCACCACTTCGGCGCGGTTTATAATGTTTGTGGCTCAAAGTCCTCTAGAATACGACATCGCATCGGCAAAATTAAATACGAGTAGAACTCTCTGCAACGTTATTGCGTTTTCTAATTTATTGTAATCCATTCAAGGTAATGTCGATCGACTGTTTTTCAATTTTCTGTTTTTACAAGAAATATCTGCTTTATGGTTTTGTCAAGTATGAAAAAATGGTTTTGGTTAATCGATCAATTTATAAAAGTGAGCAGCATAAGTCAATTGGATATTTCAAAACAACTTTTACACAGCTGACTCAAATCGATCTATTAAATTGCATTTGCACTATCATTCACAGGTCAATGATTGGTTGGGTAGTTCCGACGGAGAGTTGGTTTAAGGTTCTCCCTAAAGTACTATTTAAGTAAAATGAACCACCTTATTAACTGGGTATTATTATTATTATTATTAAGAATTAAATATGAAAGCCAAACCTCAAATTTGGAGAAAATCGATTGAGCCGAAATGCCAGTTTACTGAATAAACTTCATGATGTTTCACTCGAAATATTTTCAAGAATATTTTATCGCGAAATTGGGGTAAAGAAGCCATGTGCGGCTGTTCCACACCAGAGATCTGGTTTTTGTTAACTTAGGCCGAATTTTTCCAGCAAAAAATGGTGAAATAAGAATTATAGTTTAGAAAAAGTGAAAAGTTTAGAGAAAATATTTAATGACTCGGGATCTGTTTTCGAGAAAAACTAATAGAAAATTAGAAAATCAATTTAGTTGTACAGAGATCTTAGTGTTAGGCTAATTTTGTCTATACCTGGGCCTTGGGTACACCTTTTTCGAAGTATCATACATGAACTTGTTGCGATTTTCCTGGTTTTTTGAGTTTTGATGGTTATTTACAAGCAGACAGAACTCTTATACAAACGCAAGCAAATTGTCCAATTTGTGAAAACCATTTTCCCGGACTCAGGAAATCTCCAAAAAGGTATGTCCGATAATATTCAAAATAGAAAATCTACACATTTCTATTAGCGGTAAGAAAATTTTTAAAAAAATGTGTTCAAAATTGGTGAAAAAGTTTAAAATGGATTATTGAATGGTTGGGCGAAGGTTGTTAGCCTGCGCAAAGTTAGTTGGATAAGTTTTGGGATGATTAGCGTGAGGTGTGCAGTTGTCAGGGTAATTATAGATGGTAAGTAGAAGTTAGGAGACGGCGGGGCCAACCACTAATTAGAGGTATTAATTAGATACTGGAGCCGAGAGGTTCTCCCTTCAGAGATCTCAGCCCACAACAGTCGGCGCTGAGTCTCAGGACGTAATTATGAAAGCATGTGATAGACAGGCGCACTATCCTTAATGCTACAAGAAACCCCGTCCCAGATCTGCTCCTAATCATCCACTACACCGGACTCTCCAACTTCAATAATTAAGGACGTTCTATCACCAATTACCTCTCTAATGTATTGCGAAAATTATAACAGCTTAATTAAACAATAGATTTGCAATCAACAGAAAGTAATCTACTCTTAAGGACTAGCTTAACTCATCTGGCAAGATAGGTAATATTAAAAATTACACCTAACTGGTTATTAGTAATAATATACAATTTTTTGTGTTTAAGGCGCGTCAACTTCTAAGGTTATTGGCGCCCGGAGCTCTTTTCAGAGCACTGTCGGCCTCCAGACAAAGTTCTCTCTTTTATTATTATTATTATTATATTATTAACAGGAGAAAACCGATTGCTAATTAAAATGGTGGCAAGACGAGACACTATGAAGAAATGGCAAGAAGAATGGGAGTCCTGTAAGCAAGGCAGCATGGACAAGAGTGTTGATTCCTAGGATTGCAGGATGGTACGATAGGAAACATGGTCAAGTAAATTTCTAGGTCATGGCTGCTTCAGGTAGTATCTGTAAACCATGAGAAAAGTAGAAAGCCCTTGATGTGTTTATTGTAAGGGACTTCAGGACGATGCACGGCACACATTTTTCGAGTGTAAGAGATGGGACCAACAAAGAATGCAACTGGAATTGGAGATAGGGAGCATTATTCCAGAAAATATCGTGGGCAAAATGTTAGCCGAGCAGTCCAACTGGAGTAAGGTGGACAAGACCGTCTGCGATATTTTGAAAAAGAAGAAAGCTGAAGAGGAACACTTCAGCTGAAATGAGGGAAAAATGACGGAGCGCATCGAGTTCCTGGTCCAGCCTGAAGTAATGTGATAAACGGTCCCGGGCTGGGTCCATCAAGGAAATCGAGGAAGTGAGGTTTTTTAGTGGTTAGGTATCCCACATTACCGTTCGTATGGTACCTTATGAAGATTTTCCTCACTTTTAAAAAAAATATTATTATTACTGTTACTATTATTATTATTATTATTATTATCACAAATACATTTGTGTATCAAAAAACACACATGGATGAGTGGACCGATTATTTTATTTAGATTAAATTGGGATGTTCTGTACTGACTATTCTAACAATCCTCAGTAATGCAGAGCTTTCTGGGTATTTGTAAGTTTTGCGAGAGGGAGCCCATATACGAGCATCTACATCTCTAACACCTCTTTCACAGTAGTTTTGGAGACCAGACCGTAGTTCGAAAAGTCAATAATCGATACTATATGCACCAGTTCAAGATTGAAGTATACTTCAGCAACTCCGCCAGGATTTCCTAATATCCTCAGTTCTTGAGTGGCCAATGATTCCATCTCTAGGTATCTCTAGATTAATATTATTAAAAAAGTTAAGTAATCGCCTATTTTTTTTAAGGTGGGTCTTATCATAAAACTACCAATTCCTTGATATTATTATGGTTACTAATCATATTTTCACTCTCTCTGTTGGGGACGACTAGATGGTGAAGGAGGATCCGACAGATTGCTTTTACTGGATAAGTGGATCACTCATTCGGCGTGCCTGATAGTTGGGAAGACCTTAGAGAGATTGATTTGTGCAGAACATCAGACACTGTCATCGAGAAAATTATGGGCAGGGAAGATAACTGGAATTAGAAGTTATTGTACGGCCAGGAAATTCACCGACCAAGGAAGCGAAGGATCAGTCCAGGGAGGTGCTAAGAGGAGACAGCCTGAATAGCGCAGTAAGAACCAGATCTGAAGTTATGTAATAAACGGTTCCCAGTTTGTGTTCCGAAAATGAGGGGATGTTTTGGTGGGTAACCCCACACTGTAAGTGGTTCATGGATTTCACCTCCTCCTCTTTCTCAAAATAAAGTTATAAAATAAAAAATACTATTTATGATAAATAAGGGAGGGAATTAGGTCAGTGGTTAGCGCATACTGGATTCCAACGTGGTTTGAATCGGGCTGCTGGCCCTTAGATTTTCTCTTTCTAGGAGCTACTTATAGCCTACTTTTACCTATCAGGGATAGTACTGTCTGTAACGACAGTACACTGTACGGAGGCTGGTAATGTACTGAAAAAGCTTAGAGTACCAATGACCTCAGATGATGACGCACCTTTATTTTATTATAAATATATAATTTTCATCATCAATCATCTCAAGCACGCAGCTAAAACGAGGGGAGTGAGGAATTCAGTTTTCAGGACAGACTCCAAAAGCTAATCTTGTAATCTGGCAGTTTCACAGAATATCTGCATCTGCATCTGCATTATGAGCTTTTGTCTATTCCAAGTTTGCGTAAGCCTTCTTCAAGAAATTTTGAGATTAGTTCGAAAGTAAATGTCACTATCGGGGTTATAACATTCTCTCTACTTGTTTCCCTTGATTGGGGATTTCCTGAGACATTCGGCGCTTCCCAATGTAGAACAAAGTGGCCAGACACTAGAAGTTCAGGCACCGCAACTCCACGATGTAAACTAATCCGGCTATGTGCACAATTTTTGCGATGCTTTGTGCCTTTCTAGGCACAATATCGCTTGACGAAGATTGGGCATTTCGAAAATTTGTGGTGAACGATCTCAGGATGTTACGGCCCATTCGGTATGATCCATAATGGATTGAAAGCTTACCTACGATTGTTTTCAAGTAAAATTATTATTGCAACTACCAAGATTTGTGCTTAAATCTCTTTTCTGCAATTGTAAGGACTATGAGAGATGAAGATGCCCACAATAACCTTCTTTCGCGCAGTCTTGTCAAACCAAATTATATCTAGCTTGTTAGCTTCGACTGTATGGCCTATGGTGACCGCCATATCCCCTTCAAATTTCTCTAACTGTAAAAAGTTAAATGACTATGTTTCGACTAAGTGACAAACAATCGTTCATTTGGAAGTTGTTTCGTCTTACAATGTCTTACAATTCCTCCAGAATATCCTCAAAATAGTTCCCTTCGCTCCCTGGAGTCAATCAAATTCCCTAAAGAAGATATTATTATCTTCTTTGCTACAAACTGTGAACCACTAATATAAAGTCCGTTCTTCGCATCAACTCTTCTCTATGTAATTATTTATTTTTTTCTGTCTTGTTTGGTCCTTTCTAAAAGTTGTCAGATTTAAATATAAACTGGATCAAAAAATAGAATAATTAGCTTGTCTAATTGTTTGACGTCCCAAAATAAGTGCTATATTAGAAGCTCAATTCAAAAATAATCTAATTAAATTGCTACAACTTGATGTCGAAATTCTGAAAACTTTTCACATTTGAGAGCAGTTACTTCCTAGCAGACAATTGCACCAACATTACCTGAAATTCGCTAAATTTGTGTCCATAAAGGTGAGGGATTAAGACAGCTGAGTGCATTGCCACGATAAGAGGGGGTTGAAGAAATGTAGATATAATAAAGGGGATGCAGAGTGTGTGTGAGGCGAAGTGTTTGTTGTTTGTGAAGAGGATAACGGCGGCGAAGTTCAGCAAGGATCCTGGTTGTTTTCCTTGGGTATGGACAAACGATATGGACCGGCCGAGTGGTAGGTAATACCAGAGAAGGCTATTTCCTGCAACAGTGTTGTCCCATATAGATGCTGCTCTCTACTTGATGCCCAGTCAACATCATTGTTCACCCATTTACACCATCATCACAGCCCGCTCCTCCTCAGTAACAATCCGCCGTACCACAAACAACATCCTTCTCAGACTCTTACTTTTCTATTTACTTCGCTTCCTCTCCGCCCTCACACCTCCAGTCTCCATCACTGGAGGAAATACCACCTCTCTCTCTGCCAGCCAAGGAGTACAACTACTCCAGAGTAAATCACCCCTCTTAATGCTTTCTTTCCTCTACCAGGCCCCAAACTTAATTACCCTGCAAACAATTCTATTTCTTTCTTAACCACCCCTACAGTACTTTGTTGTCATCATTCTTTCAAAACGACCTTACCAAATCCCTGGACCCATTTTAATTCACTGCTTTGCCAGTTAAAGAAAGAAAATAAACACACATAAAAAACGGAGCTAAACTTAATGAAATCCTTTAAGTCGACGGCTCTATTTTCTTTGAATTAAACCCAGTTTAAAAATCAAAATCAGATTAAATACATTTTATCACAGTTAAATCTCTCTTAAAATTTTCTAGAAGTTAAGGACGTTCAGTTATCCTTATTTATGGGCAGAAAATATGAGCCAAACTATACATTCCGGTGAATTATGGGCACCCGTATTAGACAAGTGATTAGTTCTCGAGAAAGTTTGCCTTAACACAAAAACCTGTCCAGCAAAGTAGCAATTAAAGTTAATCTACTTTCTTAAAACTTGCGAGTTTGGCCGATACTCTGTCTCTTAACATAAATGTTATTTGTTATTTCAAATAAATAATTAGGCAGAATCACCGGACTAGACTATTTCTCTAAGCAAGCTTGAGCTTGGTTGAGTTGTTAGTTTAATTTGTTTAATATGAGATTAAATGCTTACAATTTAGAAAATTAGCAAATAAATGAGGCTAAAAAAATCATTTCCTAGACTTCAGCTTGGAACACAACTAGAGAAGCATTTGTCTAGTTTCATACTGCCTGCCTAGTCATTTAAAATATGTATAACAGTGAGCCTGAGAATGTTGTTGTCTTCCTGCTGGGCAGCATTTGATTGATGTCATTTGATTGATACTGCTACTCCTAACTGAGCAATTCCTTTAGAATATATATTATTTTTTTTAATTGGTGTTTATATGACGAATCAGTTAAGTAGTAAACCTTTATTTTCGAGTTCTCATTGTCAATCGAGTGCAGAAAGTATATTAATTTTAACATTAAACCATATCTGCAACCGCATTAAATTGGTTCTTATTTTTTTATCTGAGTAATTCTAAACTAAAAAGCGCAGTTTTTGCGCAATTGTTACCACTTTGTCTTTAAATATGTATGGTATGTGGAAATGTAAATTCAGTTTTTTAAGTAATATTATTTTCATCAGGATGCTAGTGCAGGGGTCCCCAAACTAGGGCCCGCGGGCCACATGCGGCCCCCTGAGGACATTTATCCGGCACACTTCCGGAAGGGGCATCTCTTTCATTGGTGGTCAGTGAGAGGAGCACTATATGTGGCGGTGCCGCAAAGCGCTGCGTCGCTCATGTACAGTACTACTTCCGATGACACAGGATGCATGCGTCACGGCTCCGCAAAACAGTGTAAAATAACAGCCAGAAGTAGGAAGAAAGGCAAAGCACTATAACTAAACCGGACATTGACCATCTCATTAGCCAAAAGCAGGTCCATAATTCCCACAGAAATACTGGGCAGTTTGTTGATTTAAATTTACTTGTTCTTTATTTTAAATATTTTATTTGTTCCCGTTTTTTTTTACTTTAAAATAGTTTGTTTTATAGTTTTGCCCTCCAACGGTCTGAGGGACAGTGAACTGGCCCGCTGGGTAAAAAGTTTGGGGACCCCTGCTCTAGAAGATAAAAGTTAGGTTGGAAATGGCCAAGTCAGATGCCTGAAATTTAAAAATAAAAATAAAATAAAATAACGCGTCCTCACTTTCCGTCGCTAGAAGTTAAAAGTGTAACTTTTTTCTCTTCTTGTGTTAGAATAGTTTTCACATATTTACAAGCTTGCTAAAGTAAAAGGCTTTAGGGGAAGTATTTCAATAAAACGGTTAGATTTATTATAGACACTTATCTTTAGCAATTACCGACTTACGTGAAAATGAATTTTAATAGCCAGAGGCTTCAAACAATAAAAGAATATTGTAATAATTTCTATTAAGAATTAACCATACAGTCACTGATGGCTGCTTATTCCAGCTTTTCCAGAATCCAATTGGGATGTATAACTATAATAATAATAAGGGAAGGAATTGCTTCGTGGTCAGCGTATGATCCCGTGTTTCAAATTCAGCTGCTGTCTTCACATTTCTCTACCTAGTGGTTTCCTTACAGCTCACTGTTCGGTAATAAACTGTGTATTCTGCAACAAGAAACCTCTGTCCGGAGGCCGATAGTGCACTGAAGAAAGTTCCAGCCGCCGAAGACCTCAGTAAGAAAATATTCAGCCATTATACAAAACAATATTAAGAAAATTACGATTTCGTTACCCTCTTAACCTTTTAAGATTTCATTAAAACCTCAATAAATAAATATACTCTGAACTGACAGATTACGTAGGCAGTGCATGGTGAACAGTTAAATGCAGTAGATATCGCGTGCTTCAACCGATGAAACTGCAGCAGAATGATTAGCTGCTAAGCTTGCACGGTAATATTGTTCTCTCGCACGAAGTACAATTACTTACTGGATTTGCAATTAACTAGATTTATATATAACTGTTACTAGCTAAGAATTTATTGGCAGAAGCAGTAAAAGGGTGGAAAACCTCTTATTTAAGCTGGATAAGAATCCCGCTGTTCTTTTCCAAAAAAATACACCTAAAAACAGCGTACTTAAATCTGACAGAAAATATTTGGCATCAAAATTACAGTCTTACTTATTTTAAAAATATTTTTACCTTTTATAAACCTTAAAATGATTTAAAACATTCACCTGTCAAACTAAATTTGAATATATTTGTAAATAAATAAATTTCATAGGCGCCACGGTAGCCGAGCGGTTAGAGGCGAGACCTGTAAAGCTAATATGTATTATGGTACTGGGTTCGATTCCCCGGTCTTATACCTTAGATTTTATTTAAAGATTAATAAAAGGAATTTGCAGTAAAGAATTTACAATATTAGATATAATAGTTATATCAGGTTCGTCAGTAGTTTTAACCGCAAACAATCTTACCTTAATTTAAATATCCCCTTTGGATTTATTTCTATTTATTTATCCTCTTATTTAATTTACACCTGTACCTACAGGGTACAATAAGTAAATGCGATAAGTGTATAAATAAATATCGTGGCAGACGTGAATGACGGTCATCCAGTGATGGCCGCCATTAGTAACCCAATTGGTCACGGGGCCAACGGCGCCTCAGCCGTCTTCGAGGATTGGACGGTAGCGTAGTTGAAGACAAATTAGCAGCTAAAGGGTTGGGATGAAATGAGAGTTTTTATGAAAATTGTTAAATCGGATTTTGGCAAGTTCGGAGATGAGTGGAATTTGGAGATCAGTATGGATTGTGTGGTTGCTAATATAAAATGGAGCGTCTACTATGCGGCGGAGTATTTTGGATTGGAGTGTTTGCAGTCAATTGATGTTGGATTTTTTAGCTGTTCCGTAAAGTTCGAGTCCGTAAGGCCATATTGGTGTGAGAAGAGCTGTATAGAGTCGTCGTTTGTTCTGTAGTGAGAGTTTTGAGCGTTTGTCGAATAGTCTGGCTAGAAGTTTGTATCGTTTGTTTAGTTCGGTACGTTTAAGTCTCATATGGGGGTTCCAGGTAAGTCTCTTGTCTAGGTACATTCTAAAGGTACCGCACATGGTCGGCTGGTGAGATAGGTGTATGATGTAAGAAGACAGCTGGTGGAGTTTGACGTTTGAGTGTGAAGACTATGTATGGATTTTTAAAGACCAAATGTCAGGTACGGTTAATGAATAAGAAATTCCCAATAATAATAATAATAATAATAATAATAATACAAAATATGATTTTAAACCGGAAAATAATTGTGCCCTGCGCAGTTCAGATAACGCTAAGGATACCATTGAACATCTTTTGCTGGATTGTGCCTTCTTTACTCATTACAGATTGAAATATTTACAGCAGTTTAATTTGATAAGGAATTAGAATTAGATAAATTAGATATTCTACTGAATTGTACCAGTTTAGATAAAATTAAGCCTATTTATTTATATTTGAAAATATGTTTAACCTTAAAAAAGAAAATTGAGCCGTGGTTATCAAATAAAAATTAAGTCTGCCTTAAACATATTAATAATAATAATAATTAATAAATAAAAGTGAATAATTATATTTATAGAATTGCTGCAATTTGTCTGTTACGTTAAAAGGACTTAGTATTCCTATAAACATTTAATCAAAGTTCTGTAATTTTGTTACATTTTTTCTCGAGTGTTTAAACTGAACCAATGTAAAACAGCTGAACTCTGGCTATAAATTGTAATTTTGAAGCCAAATAAATAAATAATTTACAGTAAAGTATGTTTGCTAGTCGCCTCTGTCCACGGCACCTAATTTGGTAGTTGGACGTAAAGCCCCGCCTGAAAAAATAGGCAATTAGTTTGCTTTTACTAAATAAATTTCAATGCATAACTTTTGTTGGATAAGGACACTTTACAGATAGGGGAGGAAGGTCAGAAATTCTTCATGGAATCCTTGCTGTTAATTGCCCTATCTCGCCATCTGTACAGCGTTGAAAAGAACAAAATGTGAGACAATGTTTCCTGATTTAAAGAAACTCGCTTGACCTTGTTTGCCAGTTTACTAAGAAGATGTTTTTGTATTTTGAGATTTTCAAAAACCAGTTCCTACAAAGTTTTTGAAACGTCGTGTAGTGGGTTACAAAACATATAAATAAACAGCTTTTAATCGAAACATCTGAATAGATTCCCTCTGAAGCGTCATTTTTGGTACTTTATGGGTCCTATCTCGTGTATACTCTCAAAGAAGGGTTATATTTGTTTTAAAATTCCCTCAATCTGAAGTTAGTCTTTA
Organism: Rhodnius prolixus; assembly: GCF_049639745.1. Taxonomy (NCBI): domain Eukaryota; kingdom Metazoa; phylum Arthropoda; class Insecta; order Hemiptera; family Reduviidae; genus Rhodnius; species Rhodnius prolixus. Next base: position 25,768,149 of record NW_027411592.1, read on the forward strand.
CTCCATGGATTGTTCACTTTTTGAGGTTTTGCTCCTAGGATTTTCTGCAAACTTCATATATGCATTACATGCATTTACAGATACATCCTATAAGTTGCAATGTTTTACAACTTTATATCGTTGGTAAGAATTAAATATAAGTATTGTGTAAATAAAGGAAATTAGTGTGTTACAACCTCGAGTGTAAGAAAATGCTGGAGAGTGCTCATTCCGGATGTTTGTGCGATACAAAAAGCCTAAAGGCATAACCGACTAACTCTAATTCTTTAAGATTATGAAGACTTGGCTTTTGATCTGAAAAAAATAATAAAATTCTTCAGAGAAACAATTGCAAACTATTCATTTCTTTATGAACAGAATGTCCACAGAATAGGACAGACGATTCTCCAAAATGCATAACCTGCATTACTGTGTATGAAAAAAAAAGAAAAAAAAAACTAATTTGTTAAATAGCTGCACACATCTACAAACTCGTGGAATGGTGGGGGTGTTTATCAAAGTTCGTTGAACCAATAAACTTAATACTAAGTTAAATAATAAATACTCGTAGTCCGAGTGTCCATCTTTGTGGCACGTAGTACATAGAACGTGCCCTATCTTCATGAGGCCTAGGGATGCTGAAGTTCTACTAAACCTGTCTGCGTCCACTCTATTTCGTGTTTGTGTTTATTAAATCGTTATATTACGATATGACCGTGGTCATATTACTCTAGTTTTTATCGCAAAAACCAAAACCTGCTCTTTCTCGTAAAAAAAATCGCTGTTGCTAACTTTTAGTTGAAACAAAAGCTGTTACTGTGATGATAGTATCCGCGCTTTAAATATTTCAAATTTTATTTTTTTTAAAAAGTCCTCATTCATGTATTAGTTAGTTTTGTGGAAACAACTCTCTTACCGAAAATCCCGAAGGCCAATTTTTCTTCAATGCTGCGAAAAATTGTAGCTAGTTGGCATTACAATTCAAAATAGATCTGTAAATCCTTTATCCACAAGAAGGAAACCATTTCCAGCGTTGCAAACAGTTGCGTTCCGGAGAGCGACACAGTTGGGAGATTATCTTGAAGAACCTGTAGGTATGTTGAACACCGGGCGGAGAAATTATTTTGTGAGGAAGTGGTAGTTCTGAAATTAAAGGTGAGATACTTTATTTTATTTTTTTTTATGATTTAAGGCGCGTCAACATCTAAGGTTATTGGCGCCCGTAGCTTTTTTCAGTGCACTGCCGGCCTCCGGACAGTGTTCTCCCGTTACAGACAACAGTGACCGGACAGTGAGCTGTAAGAAGCTCCTAGGAAGAGAAAATCTAAGGGTCAGCAACTGGATTCGAACCCGGGACCTCCGCGTGGGAAGTCAAAAAACTTGTTATTTGATTTACTTCTACAGCATAACGAATACAAATTTTTCAAATAATTACCATTATGTATAACTTTCAAATAGGAAATAATTTGTTTAACCGTATGGTTGGATCATATATTAGGGTTAATGATAGTAATTAGTAAAGGGCGGTTGACTGGGGTAAAGCAGCTGGGGCTCCAGAGCAGCCTCTGACCAGTGACTAACTGCGCGCCCACACGCGGGCCACCCTCTTGGCACAGATGTCGCCCAAAATGTGCTTGTTGTGCCGCATTTGCATAACACTTGCCTTGCACATCCCAGCAATATTAATGGGCAGTGTTAGTTTACTGGGAGAAACGTTTCTTTAATAAATAGAAAACAATGTTCAAATTTGTATCGCATTGTTATTGTTGTTATTTGCCACTTATTAATCAAAAATTATCGTGTGCACACTCTACAACTTTAGCTCGTACGGTTTATGGGTCTTGAGGTTCGAACTTTTTCCAAGTTCTAATTTTGAAACATACTTAATTCTTCCGCAAGAATCAGCACTAAATAAATAAAGAAGATGAAAGAGGAGCATAAGATAATAAATCTACATAAAACCCTTTTACAACTGTCTTGCGGAACAGTTTTAATAAAATGCAACAATATACGATTTCCGTAGTCAAATCATCAGTTTTTAGACTGAATTAAATATATTCTTTTCGCAAAATAGAAGTGAAATTTGTTTAGATGAACATATGGGTGGAAACGTTCAATAAGCTAGTTTGTCTTGTTCAAGCTTATAATTGTTTCAAGATTAGCTTGAAACAAGGCTCCAAATATCTTGCCCTGTAGCCAAGCAAAAAACAAAAAAGATACACAGCATTAGATGTCTACATAATCATCTAAAGTTGGTTAGATGTTACCAAATCTACAGACAAAACATGTTTGATCTCTATGAAAGCAAAAAAAAAATTTTTTTTAAACCTTTTATTGAAATTTGCGACTGCCACGGTTGTTGCAACAAACAAATGTGATGCAATATAGTGTCTTGATTGAAGATTGGAGAAGGCACCCAGTGGCGACACTCCATTAACGTGTTGAGGAGAGTAGATCGCGGGGCCAACTTCTCTTCAATCTACTTGGAGGATTGCCTGGTAATGTGGAAGAAGATAGGTGTTCAATTAAAGGATTAGGATGAGCTGCTGTAAAGGAATGAAATTTTAAGAAACGAGTTTTAGTAAGGTCGTTGATGAAAGGGATTTTGAGATCATTATGAATGGTGAGGTTAGAAATATAGAATGTAGCGTTAAGTAGTGTTCGTACTTTTTTTTTATTGTAAAGTCTGAATGCGTAGGGAGTAGGAACGTTTTGTCGATCCCCATATTTCAATGCCGTATGACCAAATAGGTCGCCGTAACAACAGGTTTAAGAGTCTTTTGTTTTGTAAGTTAAGTTTCGATCGTTTGTCAAGTAGTCTGGCGAGAAGTTTGTAGCGTTGGTTAGTTTCTTGTCTTTTCAGTCTAGTATGGGGATTCCATGTTAACCGTTTGTCTAGGTACAGTCCAAGGTAGCGTACTTTATCCACAGTTGATATATGAATTTGGTTCAAGATAATGGGAGGTAGGACTTTTCGTCTTAGAGTAAATACTACATATTCTGATTTTGTAACGTTAGTTTTGATTCGCCATTTGATAAGCCAGTCCTGTGAGTGGTTGATGTGCATTTGAAGAGTTCGCAAAATTTAATTTTTTTTTTTTTTGTGAATCAGCCATATAAAATTGGAAGCGTGGAAGATATTTCAATGGAAGCCAAGTCACAGTGATTTCCATGGCAACGAGAAAAGTATTAAACTGGTGAAGGTAAAATGCAACTTACCTGCCTACTTCCGCTTTTAACTAAGCCTGACTTGTTTTCAGCAGGCTACCAATAACTTAAGCGTAAAAGTGCCTAATTCGGAAAAAAATAGACTGAGAGTCTTAGGCAGCTCTGCAATTGTCTCAAATTCTTGGCTTATTATAGACGACGATTTCCTGCAGTCAAACACATTTCAGTAACATGGGCTAAAAATCATCTACTAGGCCCCACTATGATGGGCTCAGAGCCATGATTAGGCCTAAAATAAATCTCACGAGATTACCATGTACGAATTTAATATTTCTGCTTCCTTAATTAAAGCCAAAAAAATTAGATAATTTTGGAAGAGAAAAGTTGATTTTTTCTTTTATTTATCTGCGCTAATGACGAAATGCTTTCTTAGAAATAAAATAAAAAACTATTTGCGTGAGTTAAAAAAACAAAAGATTGTAAATAAAAATTATCTACTCAACGCTGTACGCATTAACAAACTTATCACCAAACTTGGCCATATTTGTTTAACATCAGAAAGGTTGGTATTGCGGTCAAATGATTTAATCATTTTTACAGATAACGGTAATAAAAGATTGTTGATACGACCTCCGCTAGATTATCGAGAGGAAAATCACTGAATCCCTGTTCTGTTCTATTTACGCCCTGTAGAAGGCTCACTGTAACGCTCCTTTACTTTTTAAACAATTATAAATATTTTCTCAAATCCAAGATGAAAGAGAGAATTGGTACGATAGGCAAGCAATTAGATCGAAGTACCCGTTGGCTAGAGCAAAGTACCTTTTTAATCAATTGGGTAGAAGAAAGCTCTTTAATCAAAACTAATACGTATTTGTTAATTAATCTGCATATGGTAAAAGTTTGGCAATAATAAATGGAAAATATGTTTGAATTTGGGCAATAATTTCTCTTCCTTAGCTTAATTGATCAGCCACCAAGAAAACATGAACACTACTCTAAAATGTTATTATATTAAAATTGTCCGGTAGGACAGTTGTATAAGGGTTGATCGTCAAAAAGTGCACGAAAAAAGCGTAACGTTGAAAACGCCCAACTTTGAATTTTTTTTTCTCTTTTTCTATAAAAGGTAAAATTTTCAAGCTTTCTCTACAATAAAGGGCAAAGCCTCCTTTATATTCAACAAAAACTTACAGTTTAAAAGTTTAAGTATAAGGGTTGATTAAACGCCAAAAGGTACACAAATCAGCAGTCCACAACATTTCATTAATACTTCATTGATATTATTTAAGTAATTTTACTGCATTAATTTTCATTAATATTTTTAGAATTTATTAGATGTCACAGACCCTTATGCTGGCCAGTTCATTCATAATATTATTTTGTTATAATTATGATAAAATGTGTATTATATCTTCGTTATTAAATAGGAACTTTATTTTAACTCTATTCCAAATTATTCTTCTGATTCATCTTTATTATGCCCTTATTCTGACTAGTCACATATACATGCATGTTAAAGTAGAAAAAGACAAAGTTAGAGTCGGCTACTGTTTAAATTTGAATCACGGAGGATCTAAAACAATATTTCAGTCTTGAATTCGTCTTACCGAAATATTCGTGAGCACAAATAACACACAGTTAATAACAAGTAGATTATACAACTATAATTATTCATTTCTCAATTGTAATTTAATTTAGTCCCCCTAATTTTACTTATAGTAAAATACTGGAATAATTAGCTGTCCTAAAAATATGCAAATCTCATTTATTTTATATTACATATATACAACATTGTGGGAAGAACACCTACATTGTGAATGTAATTGAAGAAAACTACATTATTTGCGCTAAAGCCAGATAATTATTACCTATTATTATAAACGTTTGACTACTACATAAAATAACAATTACTTTAATCGAAGAATGAACTTAAACCGACGATTTTTATTTAAAAATACAAACTCCTTAACAAAAACTTACAGTTTAAAAAGTTAAGTATAAGGGTTGATTAAACGCCAAAAGGTACACAAATCAGCAAGTACCCAACATTTCATTAATACTTCATTGATATTATTTAAGTAATTTTACCGCATTAATTTTCATTAATATTTTTTAAGAATTTATTAGATGTCACATACCCTTATGCTGGCCATTTTCATCTACAAAATATTTGTTCAAGTAGCCCACCATTTAACTTAGATTGACTGTAATATCTATTTATCTATAATAATCAAACTATTGATTACAGGTGAAAAAGAAAACGTTATAAAAAATAAAAAAATATGAGGCTAAAAAATTCATAAACGTTTTTTAAAAAATGCTTACACCAACTTACATCAATGATTTTATTTATTTATTTTTATTTTTAAATAAAAATCGTTGGTTTAAGTTCATTCTTCGATTAAAGCAATTGTTATTTTATGAAGTAGTCAAACGTTTATAATAATAGGTAATAATTATCTGGCTTTATCGCAAATAATATAGTTTTCTTCAATTACATTCTTCATCTAGGTGTTCTTCCCACAATGTTGTGTATATGTAATATAAAATAAATAAGATATGCATATTTTTAGGACAGCTAATTATTCCAGTATTTTACCATAAGTAAAATTAGGGGAACTAAATTAAATTACAATTGAGAAATGAATAAATAATGTTGAATAATCTACTTGTTATTAACTGTGTGTTATTTGTCCTCACGAATATTTCGGTAAGACGAATTCAAGACTGAAATATTGTTTTAAATCCTCCGTGATTCAAATTTAAACAGTAGCCGACTCTAAATTTGTCTTTTTCTAATTTAACATGCATGTATATGTGACAACTTCAGAATAAAGGGCACATTAAAGAGAAATAAGAAGAATAATTTGGAATAGAGTTAAAATAAAGTACCTATTTATACGAAGATATAATATACATTTTATCACAATTATAACTATTATGAATGAACTGGCCAGCATAAGGGTATGTGACATCTAATAAATTCTTAAAAAATATTAATGAAAATTAATGCGGTAAAATTACTTAAATAATATCAATGAAGTATTAATGAAATGTTGGGTACTTGCTGATTTGTGTACCTTTTGGCGTTTAATCAACCCTTATACTTAACTTTTTAAACTGTAAGTTTTTGTTAAGGAGATTTTTGTACCTTTTGGATAGATTTTCCTTTTTGTCTATTAGCAAAGTTACGTCTGCTTTACAGATTTTTTTTAAAATTTGGAATAAGCTATTCTATCATTATAACCTGATAAGGTGTTAAATCGGAACCGTAACTACCAATGGAGAGATCTTTTTAAAGAATGGTTATAGTTGCGGTCCCCAAACCATCCTCAATAACCATTTTTTTGAGAAAGCGTTTTGAATAAAATAGGAAGGTATTTGTACGTAAATAGCAAAATTAAACTGCGATTTCAGTACTTCCTTTTAAGAGGAGCAAGAAAAATAAACTGCGATTACAGTACTTCTCCCTAAAAGGCAAAGATTTTGAATCGAATGACAATTCATTGATGTAAATCGGTTCACTCATTGATAATTTTAACGATTGCAGTACTTCCTCTTAGTAGGTGTAAGAGCATGATGGCACTTCACAGTCACGTAGAGGAGCTTTAATCACTTCTTCGTGCTAAATTTTATCAAAATCGGACTAAGCTTTGTAGAAATATTGGTAATAATAGTTTTAGAAAGGGCCTTATTTGGGTGGGGCGAACTCCCCTCCTTATGAGGCATAGCGTCGAGACTTTTAAAGTACAAATCTGTACAAAATTTTGATTCGAATGACACTTCATTCATGAAAATAGGTTCACGTGTCGATAATTTGAAACGATTGCTATACTTCCCCTTAACAAGTGTAAGAGCAGATCGTCGCTTTATTGTTAGGTAGGGGAGCCCTAACCCTATCATCCTACCAAATTTTATCAAAATCGGGCCAAGATTTACAGAGTAATTAGTAATAATAATTTTGGAGGGGGCCTTACATAAAGGGGGCTAACTCCTCTCCCATTCGATTTACTTCGTCGAAACCCCCAAAAGGCACATCTACATAAAATTCCTAATCGAATGACACCTCATTCATGAAAATCGGTTCGCGCGTTTAGGCGCTACGTTGTTTACAAAAAAGGTAACAACAAGAAGAAGAAGAAGAAGAAGAACAAGAACAAGAACATTTTTTGAAAAAGCCGTTTTTGCTCATTTTCGGCAACTTTTTTCTCGAAACCTATTAGATCTGGGTGGTTGCAAAAAAATTACAGTTATAAAGGATGGTTTGGAGTAAGATTTAAAGAAAATTTGGGAATTTTATCTTTTATAGAAAAATAGAAAAAAATTGTCAAAGTTGGGTGTTTTTCAACATTACACTTTTTCGTGCAGTTTTTGATGGTCAACCCTTATACAACTGTCCTACCGGACAGTTTTAATAAATAAATAAAATAAACAAAATCATTAATGTTGGTGTGAGCATTTTTTAAAAAAAGTATGTGAATTTTTTAGCCTCATATTTTTTTTTATTTTTTATAACGTTTTTCTTTCTAACCTGTAATTAATAGTTTATATATAAAATAGATATTATAGTCAATCTACAGTGCTACTTGAACAAATATTTTGTAGATGAAAATGGCCAGCATAAGGGTCTGTGACATCTAATAAATTTTAAAAAATATGAATGAAAATTAATGCAGTAAAATTACTTAAATAATATCAATGAAGTATTAATAAATGAAATTTTGGGTACTCGCTGATTTGTGTACCTTTTGGCGTTCAATCAACCCTTATACTTAACTTTTTAAACTGTAAGTTTTTGTTAAGGAGATACATTAAAAGCATTGTAGTAAACAATTAAATCTCTATAGGGCAGATTTCTACGTTCATTCTAGTTTTTAAATTGTTCATATTAGCTTATCTCTCTTCATCAAAAATTAAACGTAGAGCCCTCGCTACTTGACTATTTTTAGAGCCATAGAACTTCTACTAATGATAAATTCAATCTTCTCGATAACAAAAAAATCTAATTACCTAATTAGGACTGATTGTTACAGTTACAGTTATTTTACTGCAGATAGCTAAAATTACTCATAATTTGTTATCATATATACCCTCATTTAATAATAACGCCGAACGTTAGAAATTTTTTTATTTTTATGTTTTTTGGGGTATTTAAGGCGCGTCAACATCAAAGGTTATTGGCGCCCGGAGCTTTTTTACAGTGCATTACCGGCCTCTGAATAGTCATCATTCGTTACACAGACCATCACCGGTCAGTGAACAGTTAAAAGCTCCTAGGAAGAGAAAATTTAAGGGTCAGAAGCTGGATTCAAACCCGAGATCAACGCGTTGTAATTCAGCATTCGGTAACCATTCAGCCAAATCCCTGACCTTTTATTTTGTACTTCTAGGCGTATTTAATTGTTGATTGTGAAATTTAAATTTTGAAACAGTAATCTAAAATTTCACTGGAAAATTATTCGTTACATAATATTATTTAAAAATAAATTTAAAGATTCTCAGCAAATTTATTTGCTCAATTTAAATGTAAGTAATTACTTTTTCCTCATTCTAAAAGAATGAAAAGTCACTGTGTTTGTTTAACGTTTAGGCTTTAATATCAAATAAATAAGAAATTATATAAGATTCGCAAAATTATCTCGATTTAGCATAGTAACCTATTCCTAACGTATCGTTCCACAGTTTGACAACAATGTTGTGTTTGTGTAAATATAAGAATTAATCTGCTTGATAAGTAGGATATCCTGCACGCTAAGGTCGCATTCCAAAGCATATAATTTACAATTTAGGTTGTATTTTTTTATTAACTTTCTTGATGTTTTTAGTTATCACTAATTATTTTCTTTTCATTCTAAGTAAACGTTCTAGGGACAGGTTGTACCAGTCATTAATAAATTAAACCTAACAGTTGTTACAACAAAATATTGGTAGATTATAACTTCCATAAAGTGCTAGTCAAACTAGACTAGATTGTTGCCTTTCTTTGCAGGAGAACTTTATATGATTATGCAATTATAAATATTTGGTAAAATTTCGGATTGAAGAAATTCAGCTTTACCAATTGTCTTTTGCGAGTTTCTTGAAAAAATAATAAACGATAATTTTCCTTTAAACATGAACAATAATAACAATTAAGAGCAGGGTAAATAAATATCAAAAGTGAATTTTGTCAAATCGTTGATGTTTTCATTTGATAGCTTTGTGGAGTTGTAAAATATTTTATTTTATAATTGTTATTTTTTTTTTTTTTGTTTTAATGATTTAAGGCGCCTCAACATCTGAGGTTATTGGCGCCCGGAGCTTTTTCAGTTCCCTGCCAACCTCCTGAGAGTGACCTCTCGTTACAGACAACACTGTCCATCACCGTTCAGTGAGCTGTGCTTTTTTTAAAAAGAATTCCAGGCCCTAGACAGTTTCCCCTTATTATAGAACGCACCGTTTATCCTTAGAAAGAAATTAACCAGACTCTTAAGTCTAATGAAACAAACTTAGTAGTAGTGAGTGCCTTTTGGGTCTGGAGAATTCCCATGGAATCTTATCTAAGAAGCTAGGTTCCTTAAGTTAAAGCAGGGCCATCAGTAAAAACAATGTAGTATTATTTATTGACCTATGATATCCTTCTTAGCTCAATGTAGCCTTGATGCATGATGAATTCGTGTCAATGTTTCTTATTAATTCTTTCTGATCGTACATAAGTTCAATTGAGAAGCGCCAGTTGCGTAATGTTCAATAGAAGATTTTGGGAAGAACTTGCTAATCAAGTGAATAAAGCCTCTGTTGTGAAGGGAAGAGGAATTCTTATTTGAGTCGCCGGAGAAGATTAGCTATCTTTGCTTTGTTGAAGGCTCTTGAAGACAGGACAATAGTTCCAACAATGGTTAGATGTCCTGGTTACAGGAAGGTGGTCCTAAGGACAGCGGCATGTTCTCTTCAGGACTTGTTTCTAAAAAAAACGCGAAAACAAAATATTTTATTAAAAAAATGTTTCAAAATTGATGGAGATATTATCGTGAATAAAACAATCCAAATCGTGGCACTCAAAATAAATTAACAGAATTATCTTTTCCTTTTTCTCGAACTCCAAAATTAGTCGCGATGGCAAAGAAATTTTTAAAGCCTTGAGAAAAAGGACAAAAAAAATTGTTGATAATTGTGAGATGATTTGCATTTAGTTGGAAAGAAAAGAAAGATATCAATGGGTTAATATCAATTATCCCTCCTCTCTTAATTAAGAGGCATACTACTATTGACCTTACGCGATATTTGTTTAATGCGTTCGATAAATAATTCGACCATTCTGGATTATAGAATTATTACTATTACAGCAGAAATCGCAATCATTTGATAAGGAAATAATTGATAGGAATGTTCCTAAAAGATATTGCCAGTTATCAACAACATTTCTTTCCCAACACTTTAACATGAGTAACTTTCTTCAAATCTTTTGAGGAAGTATCAGTTAACCTCATAAATCATGAAAGTGGGAAGATGTCCAACCTTGAGGACGTCTTGGCGAGAGTTTGTTGCGTTTATCTTGAATTAATTGAAGTAGAAATCTTAAAGGTTAAATAAAAAGGAAATCAGAATTATTGACCATTAGATGTTTATTGATTATCTGTCCGAAAATATTGAGACTTTTTTTTGCTAACGTTTCGACAAATTTCCTCTTTTGAAACAATTATTAATTAATTGATGTACTTAGTTACAAATTTAATTTAAACTAAAATGACTTTGGCGAAAAAAGGAGACGAAGAAATCATTGGTTTTTGAATCTTATCATTGAGAGTGTTGTGTGCTTGTAAATTATGAGTTCTCAGATTAGGAATACTCACGGGTGTAGGCAGTCCGTGACAAGAATTGTTCACAGACTCAGCTTGTTCTTCTAGTGACCATTGTTTTTCTTGGAGGCTAAAGTGGCCCAGGGCAACATTGGATAGTGATAGTTCTTCCGCACAGATGAATGATAATTAGAATACGAGGGTCGTTTGAAAAGTCCGTGCAAAGTCAGAGAGATAGCACTACTGGCGCGTATCGAGGTTATGTTTAGTTAGTAGCAATCTCTTGGAAGAACACACACCACGTTTCAGCCAGATCGGTCTATTTCTTTGTGTTTGGCATTCGTTTGAACCGAGGAAGTCGAGTGATTTTCAAAAAATGGACGAAAAAGAATTTCGTGTGTTGATTAAACACTACTTTATGAAAGGCAAAACGCCCCAGGAGACTAAAGAGAAGCTTGATAAACATTATGGTGACTCTGCACCTTCGATTAGAACAGTTTATAAGTGGTTTCAAAATTTTCGGAGTGGCCATATGGGCACAAGTGACGCTGAACGTTCTAGACGCCCTGTTGAGGTTACTACTCCAGAAATCATTGATAAAATCCATGATATGGTGATGGATGACAGAAGAGTGAAGGTGCGTGAGATTGCTAGTGCTATGGGCATCGCGAATGAACGGGTACATAATATTTTGCATCAACATTTGGACATGACAAAGCTATCCGCAAGATGGGTGCCGCGATTGCTCACGCTTGACCAAAAACGAAATCGTGTGAAGTGTTGCAAGGACGGTTTGCAGCTGTTCCAGAAGAATCCGCAGGACTTTATGCGTCGTTTCGTCACTGTGGATGAAACATGGATACATCACTACACTCGTGAGACCAAAGAACAATCTAAACAATGGGTTACCAAAGGGGGAATCTGCGCCAAAAAAGGCAAAGACCGTTCCTTCGGCCGGAAAGATTATGGCGACTGTCTTTTGGGATTCGCAAGGAATAATCCTCATCGACTATCTGGAAAAGGGTAAAACTATTACAGGTGCATATTATTCATCGTTATTGGACCGTTTGAAAACCAAGCTGCAAGAAAAACGCCCACGATTGGCCCACAAAAAAGTCCTTTTCCATCACGACAACGCACCAGCTCACACCTCAGCAGTTGTGGTCGCAAAATTAATGGAAATAGGGTTCCAACTCGTTTCACATCCCCCCTATTCTCCAGACTTGGCTCCCTCGGACTACTATTTGTTCCCCAATATGAAGAAATGGCTGGCGGGAAAAAGATTTTATTCAAACGAGGAGGTGATTGCAGAAACGAATGGCTATTTTTCAGACTTGGACAAATCCTATTATTCGGAAGTGATCAACAAACTAGAGCAGCGTTGGACGAAGTGTATAAGCCTAAAAGGAGACTATGTTGAAAAATAAAAAAGGTTTACCCCAAAAAATTAAGTAGTTTTTATTTTTGCACGGACTTTTCAAACGACCCTGTTTAGTACGATATGTGCATTAGTGATGAAATGGAAAAAGGAGCCAAAAAAATGCAGAAGTATTTAATGCGCTTTTGCTTAGACTGATGTTGTGAAATAATCCAGGTAGAGGAGAACCTTCTTTGTGAGATGAAGGTAGATGTAAATTTTAAGAGCGAAGGAAAATTGAGGCAAAAATGGCACAAAAGTAAATTCCGTTGCCATCTCTCGGAAAGAAGATGAACTTATACCGGTGCGATCGAACTTAATGGTCAGAACTATGAGGAAAGTGTGATGAACTGCACGCTGAGTTTGCGGACCATCTCTATGGTCATCAAAACAAAAGCGAAATTATAAATATTATGGTCGCATGCAAGATCTAGTCGCAAATTAGCTTTGCCATTTACTGCCAACATCTCTAGAACTAGTGTAAAATAGCTCTTTTTAATACAGCAACAACTGAAGCGATCTCTTTAAAGTCCAACATTGTGAGGGGAGGAAGTGATTATAACAGTCATGTTTTGACTTCGAACTGACTGTTCCTTTAGGAACACTTTTTACTGCAGAGTTTAGTTATCAGAAGCCAGACAAACGTGGTTTTATAAAGAGAAAGTCCACAAAAGAGTAGATCTTAGATGTATGGTTAGTCGTCACTGGAATTGATAAGTTGTAAAGCTTGTACTACTGATAATCTGTAACAAGAGGTAACTGTCCATACAAGTGTTTTAATGAAGAACCCAAGTATCTCTTGAATCCCAAGTATATCTTCTTAGTCATCATCCTAATCTTAGACTCTCTAACCATGCAAAAGGCTTCATAAAAAGCTAAAAGTATATTTTCAAATATCTGGAGGTTTAGGGACTTACCTAACTTGTACTGATTTACAATTTTAATTGATTCATTCAAAAAATATCATCTTTTTTACAATTCTTTTTACCATATTTAAATCCACATTAATTTTCAAAGACAATTTTTAGTAAAAAAATGGATAAAATCCGAAACAGGTCACAAGTCCAACAAACTCGTAACGATTTTCATAAGTGGGAATCGGAATTACATCAGGAATTCCAGGCTGTTGCTGAACAAACCTAACAAGCAGGACATTCATGGACAATTATTAATGCTCTTGTAGCGGTACTTTTGTGCGACCACTTAATGCAGCGAACCCACCTGCAATCCGGAATTATATTACTCACACCTATATTGTACATACCTTGTAGAGAGAGTGAACTAGCCACTTCTAACATATAGAGGTCCAGGCGTCCCTGCGGTTCTAGCAACCAACTGAGACAACCTAATACCGCGACACTCATATGAATCACACAGTCTGCAAGGGCTAGTTTGTGGTGCCACTAGTTCCTTTTATCTGGAGTCAAACTCGAACACCAACCACTCACTACATCTAGACAGACTAGGCACTGCTGACACCCGCATTCTTCGCTCAAGCACTAATACATCTATTGAATCGCAGTGGATTTTTGCGCAGTTAACCTCTTTACAATCTACAATCCTTATTACACAATAATTGACCTACAATAATTCCTTTAAAAAATGGGAAAGCCATCAGCTACTAATATACGTGCGGCTTCCATGAAACAATACCGGACGGAACAGATATTCGTTTAAAAATTAGCTTCTCATCTTGTCTACGCGATGGCAATGTTCAAACAATATGATGGATTCCCTCATTTAAGACATTAAAATATCTTCAGAGACATGTAGATATAGCTATATTTGAAAAATATTTATTCTTTTACCTTTATCTCTCTTGTTGTGGAGTCCATTTCCCCTTTCTCGAGTACAGCACATCTATGTGAACCCGACTTTATTGTACTACTCAATATCTTCAAGATTCTACCGCGACAATTTTCTTCCAACTCAGAAAATTTGAGATAATTTAATTGTGAACTACATTATACAATTTGTAACAGTAAATAATGCTAAAATTTAAGCTTAGAAGAAAGTCCTACTCCAATCCCTTCAAGAAAAATGCCCGAATTTTCTTATAAAAATGATAAGCCAAATAATCTGTGTGTAAGTAATTTTATATTCTATTTTTACAACAAACCCATAAATCCATTTTCGAGTTGCCCGACTTCGACCAGAACCTGGTTATCGTATCCTCCGGTGTTACCTAAGCAAAAACTAAGAGAGAGAGTAAGAGAAGTTAAGAGAAAAAAAAAGATCTTTTAAAAAATAAGCAAAAATTATGTATTTTTCAAAATTAATATTATTGGCTGCAGAACTAAGTCATTTTCAATCCTATTGGCATCAATTATATCTATATTTTTTTTAATTTTGAAAAAATAAGTAATTTTTAAAAACACTGTCAGAAAAAATCAATTTATTGGTGTTCAGTCCAAAAATTAAATAATATATTTGAAAAAAAATTCAGTCTTTATTTATTATAATTTTACAATTTCTCTTACGAAGAGAGGAACAACAGCTTACCTCGAGAGCATGATCACTTTTAGGCAGCATTTAGACAGCACTAATCTTAGTCTAGAAAGAAAATTAATAAATATTGGAAAGATAGATAAGTTTACACAATATGTAAATTACCTTAGATAACATTCTATTACTTTTACTTTACTGGATCTTATTTATAGAATATATTTTAAAAACTTTAGTTTCTGTTTTTGGAACAGTTTTAGTCACAATGAAGTTATCTGAGAATTGTCCCCGTTTTCTCTAAGTAAATCCTCAGAAAATGTTTCAAATAAAGGTATATTTGCAGCTATTCTCTATTCAGCAAAAGAAACTTCTTGAACAGTTTTTAAGTAAACTGAAAGAATCAATTGCTAAAATCTTTTTCCGTTTTGAGGAGACCGCAAAACCGTAGAACCACGTTGAAAATAATTTTAAAGAAATTCGACTATATCTCAAAACCTCCACTCGTAATAGTAAAATATAAGATATTAATTCAAATTCGCAAAATAATTATACTAGAATTAGATTAAAAGAATTCTCTGGTAATTATTTATTAAGGATATCTATAATGCTGCGTGAACTCCAGACTGGGCATATTTTGAAACATACTTGGCGATGGTAATCCAGCATCCATCGGCTTGTCAACAGCTCGAAACACTAGTTTTTTTAGTTTAGGAAGTTTTACTGGTATATCATTGAATGATTCAGAGACTACTGCTTTAGTAGAGAATAAGTTCAAATGTGTTATTAAATGGCATTTGTCCATCAATGAACCCACTCCTGAAAGCAAGCGTATGAATTTATTTCAAACAAATAATTTAGTTATAAAAAGATATTGTAACGAAGTTGACCTGGGCAGAGAAGAAAGGCCTAGATTGTTCTAGGGGTTGAGCGACCAAAGTCGGTAACAGGCCACCACTGTGTGAACAAAAGGGCGGTCTCTACCTGAGGAGAAAAGAAAGGCCTAGATTGTTCTAGAGGTTGAGCGACCAAAGCCGGTAACAGGCCACCACTGTGTAGACAAAAGGGCCGGTCTCTAGCTGAACTAGAAAGGAAAGGGCTAGATTGTTCAAGGAGTTAGTGACCTGTGTAAAAGCCAGCCAAGAGAAAGGCCTCAGTTGGGGTGGTGGCATATGTGTTTTCCCAGCCAGTGATTGACAGGTAGGAGCGAGACAGAGAGTAGGAGGAGGGCGGCCCCAGATGAGGTGGTGGCAGTATGTTTTCTCCAGCCAATGAACGTCAGGAGGGCGTGGAAACTTATGCTCAGAGAGTTGGAGGAGGGCAGTCCCAGTTGGAGGGAGGCACGCAGTTAAAAGGAGGCCGACACAGCTGGAGAAGTCAGTTTTTAAGGAATCAGTTTTAATCAGTTAGTTTTGAGTGAGTCTTGGAGAGACGTTACTTTGGAAGTGACAGTTTGAGAGAGTCAGTGTTGCGGAGTGCTTCAGTGGTAGCTAGTCAGGCGGTTAATCAGTTGGTGAGTAGAGCTTTGTTTGTGTAGCAGAGACTAGTGCAATTCGGTGCAGTGCGGACCAGTGGTCAGTCGGGGAACAGTTTTGTGGCGTTACAAAACTCGCTAAAGTTGTAAGTAACAGAAAACTGTTGTGACTGTTGTAAATGGTAACTGTAATGAATAGCGTTAGTTGCTAGTAAATGTTAATGTGAGTAAAGGTAATATGTTAATAAATCAGGTTATTACTTACAACTTTAGCGAGTTTTATTATTTATCAAACCCACATATTATTTAATAACTAGTGGCAGGCATTAGTTGTGTAAGTAAAGTTCTTTCTTAGTAAAAGGACAAGAAAAAAACTTTACAATATGTAGCATTATTTTAGCCAATCAGGTACCCAATTTGTTGACAAGTATAAATGGAGCGAGTCCAATTGGAGCGCAGAATGAACTCCCAACAGTTCCTGAAAGCGGCAGGAGTGCGGCTACTCCTCTCTCTACAAACTGCTTCTTCCTTAAGTTTCATTTAATTGACAAATTTTCCCCACATAGTCCTTCGCTAGATGTGTCCTTTGTCTCGTATTAGATTTGTGCGGCCCAGTTTTGGTCGACCAAAATAGTGCTAGCTTTCTTCAATATTCAGTCATCGCCGTCAAGTCCAACCCAATATTCGCTTGCTTCTTGTGATGGTCAGCATCAACTCTTAGATTGTAGTAAACCCAACCAATGTAGAGCCCATCTAAGTCAACCCAACGTTGTGAACACATTTAGTAATTTGTATCAGCAATATTATCCAACAATGCGGACACATCCAATTTTTCAAATGTTTCAACATTATTGGATTTGTGAGTTAATGTTTTTGTTAATTTGGGTGGCATGAGATCATCCTCCATTTCTACTGCTTGGGAGTTAATAATTCAAATAATCATTATTAACTGTATTTGTAGAATATTAGACACCATAATTTACGAAATTTATGGTAATTTACTGAGAAATGGCGGCCTAACGACAGCCTGTAATTTGGTTCAGTAGACCGACCCGAAATTAATAGACCGTTGTTAATTTCCATTATGTAAATCAATAAAATATCGCCGGACAGTTAATATTCTAACCAATCAGCTTGTTGACAATTCAGATTGAACAAGTTAACCCACAACATAATATAACCTTTAAAAGACGATTTACCTATGTTTGTAATTTTCCGGCAGCCAGGTAAACTAATTGATCTTAGCTGGAGGCAATTATGAGATAATGTGGATAAAACTGTATCTTCAAAAGTGTAACTGTTGCTAATTGTGAGATGGGTTAATCCGCGCATGTTCTGATCAGAAAACAAGGAAACCCAGCCAGCAATGGTTATTGCTCTTGGTACTGTCACAACTAGTCGTTCCAACTTAGTCAACCTGCAGCAATAAAGGGAAAAAATTAAATTGAATTAATTTTAACTCGGTTACATAAAGGAAATTAATTATTAATAATTATACGGGAGTAGCTAATAATTCATAATGTTTAATTTCTTTTACACCTCGTAAGAGGTAGTATGGAGTCGTGTAATTTTCATCTTGAGCACCTTTGAACCGGAAAAAATATTTATATACAGGATGATTCATTTAAAACGCACCAATCGCTAATAACTTTTTAGGAAAGCGGAATTTCGAAAAAACCCGCAAAGTAAACTATAAGTTTTTTTATTTTTCACCCCCGATGCTGTATCTTCTTCATTTTTGGCGGAGTTACAGCCAATAAACTTATCGGGGTTTCATAAGGAGCACTAATTTTGACAATGGTTATGAAAAGTACATAAAAAAATTGTGCAAAATGGCGTTGATCCCGTTTCTATATCCCTGATATTAGTCGAGATATTTAAGATCAAAGTTACAATTTTATGTTATACGTAATCGGTTTTCAGTATTAATTTTCCGCCAGAAATACACGTTTTGGGAGATCCTCTGACTGCAAAAAATGTTATTTGTGACGCAAAGTAAAAAAATAACAATAATTGAAGATTTTAAAACATGTAGTGTACTGTAATGGTTGTGGGTGAGTAAGGATAAATTTGTTTTATCATCAAATAAAAGCAACCATTACATCACGTTAATGTACCCGGTATGCAAGACTTCTTGACCTATGATTACGATAAGAATATCTTTGTTTTTTAGTGTGTCCGGCTTTTAACAGAACCGTGGTGGGATATTCCCGCTAAAACCTCTTTTTCCCAACTCAAAAAATAAAAATAAAGCAATCAATGCAATCTAGGGTGTATTACTTCATTTAACGAAGCATAAACGAAAATAAAAAGAGGCATTGATCGTTAATCTGAAGTTAATTGGCACTAATACTAAACAAATCAAATAATAAATAAATATTTATTAAAATTGTTGATTCTTAATTCAACCAATAGAAACAAACATGAGAACCAACCTGATCACCAATCCAAGACTTTCATCATGAACGTTAACCATTCGGTACAAATGTAATGATACCAATTCAGAACAACAGCTGACTGGTTCCATGACGTTGTCCGTCAGTCCAAGCATGTTCAGCTTAAGAACTGTAAGAGTTTTAAACCATTTCTTTGCAGCCATGATCACAGGCTGATCGTTATATGGTGTTACAGAGCCAATCCTATAATACATAAATCAATACATGAAATTAATGATAACACAAACCATTTAATTGATTCATAATCGTTTGTTTGTTATTTCTCTAAATGAAAGGCAATTCAGTGATCAATAATTTGAGCATTATTTAGGATTGACATCAAATTAAATTATCCCTAACAAAGAATAATTAATAAATTTGAAATAAAAATCTTTAATATGACTAAAATTACTAACCTATTAAATGAAAGACAATATATTCTGAAATCATGTAATGCTGGAGAACAGTTAGCTATCAAATCTTCTAACTGAGTGGTTCCTAATTGCGAGCTATGATTGAAGTTTAATTTTATTAATGAAGGACCTGCTAAGCATACTTCTTTAAAAAAATCATCCGGTTCATTAAAAGAGGTCCTTTTTATGCTTAGGTACTTTAATGCTGGACACGCCCTTATCATGTTCAGTACTGTACTAGTTTTCAGTTCACATAATCTTGACATTTCACTGAAAGTTTGGAATTTTATTATTTTAAGTAAGAAAAACTTTAAAATCTGTGAGAAGCTCAGCTTTTGTCAGAATGTTTTTTGGTTTAGTGTAAACAACCCTAAAAGTTATAAATATTATAGAGGTATTACAATTGGCCATCAAACAAGCAATGGACATGATAGGTATATAAGAAAAATCTAAGTATAAAAGGAAAATCTAGGTATTTAAGGAATTCTAGGTAAGTAAGGGAAATCGAAGTATATAAGGAAAACCTAGGTATATTCTGAGAAATACATATGACAGAATTAGTTATTACTCTACAATAAATAAATGCTATACTTTTTTTGTTAAAAACTGTTCAAAATATAGCTTTTTGGGTACCCAAAAAAAAATGGAGCACATTTTTTCTTTGGAAGGCAATGGAAGACATCATGCACACAGCCCAATAATGTTCAGTCATACCAGAATAGCTGACGTCAGGATGAATATATTGCAACACGGAACAACTGCCTTCTTATCCAACAATTTATGGCTGAACGAGCATTTGGGCGAATCAGCTAACTTAAATCGCTAGAAATAATGAAGCAGAAAGTAGTATAGGTTTGAGGCGAGACCTGCAAAGCTAATATGCATTGTGGTACTGGCTTCAATTCCCGGTCTTAGGTCTTGGATTTTATTTAAAGGTTAATAAAAGAAATTTATAGTAAAGTATGTTTGCTAGTCGCCTCCGTCCATGACACCTAATTGGTAGTTGGACGTTAAGCCCCGCCTGAAAAAATAGGCAATTACTTTACTTTTATTACTTTAATGAAGCGGAAAGGCATGCTTAATGATGTGTCCAGAGTATGCGACTTCTACTCTCTTGGTAGCTTCAATGTAAGTTGCGTTTTTTTGATCCAATTTTCGTTGCTTGAACGAATTTAGATAGGAAGATCTAGAATTTAGATTGGAAGATCTAGATTGGAATAAACGTCAAATACAGAATAAAGAAAATGATAAATTAGCCGAAAAGTTAAAAAAAAATGAAAAACCACGGTACAAAACAAAAAAGAGTTTTTGTATCAAACAGTATCACCATATACCTGGTCTAAAGTAATAGCAAAAATCTGCATTTAATTCACTCATACATTCAAACATTATGCAGACTCAATGAAAGAGACATTTCTAAAATAAAATAAATTGTATTCGAGTCAAGGGGACCTTAAAAAATATAATTCCTTTTAAAATCCCTTGCTGAAAATTTACAGGACCTCAGGTATTATTTACACCGTACACCGTCACCTTTTAAAAGAAGCATTAAAACTAAGCGATTAAAGAAGTGAACAGGATAGAGAAATAACCAAAAGTTGGGGGGGAATTGACTAATTACTTCGTTTTCCTCCTACAGAGGACTGAATTACCAAATAATATTATGATTACCTGCTATTCCTAGAAGTTGAAATTTTCAGCGATATTAATTTCCTATTTGATACGGCTATTTCTTCTAGTAATTCATTAACATCTTTTCTAGAATACAAAGTTATATGTAACAAGGATGAAGCCTGGTGAAGTACGTTGACCACCACTTCTGTTGGTTGTACAGGACCAAAGTACAAATTCTTGATGAGGCCAGGATTCTTGGATAGATTGTACCACCTGATGAGTACAGGTATAATTATTATCCATCCACAGGCTCTTCTTTCTCACCTGTCTCAATCGTATTCACTACTTAATAGTCTCATTAAATGTTTAAGCTATCAATATTTAATTGCATTAGAAAGATTTTCTTACCACTTATTAATCAGTAAAAATATTTGATGTTAACTTCAATGGTATAATTTTTAAAGGATAAGAATCAATAAGGAACTTCATTTACATTTTTGAAAATACCATTTATTCAATTTGTTAGTCCTATCTAAAATATAGGCAGACATTTTTTAGGAATTGACTATAAAAATATTGGTTGAGGGTCAGTAAACAATTTAAGTTAAAAATTTTATATTGAAAAATAAAAAAAGACTTGCATTTTGCACCAATAATTGCAAAAAAAGAGCCTGAACAACCGCATAGTTTAGCGATTGATGAAGGCGCTTTAAGAGACGAAGAAACAGTACCTAACGGTCTCTATGATGGTCACACAGTATCCTAAATCTAAACTCAGTTACGAGAGATCAGCGCCAGTTGTATACGCTATCATTTTGGAGTGAATAGGTTCGACTTAACTTTGAAAAACGCTAGCGAAAAGTTTGATTGCGAAGTATCGAAAAAATCAATGTCAATGACATAATTGAAAATATAAAGAAATAGATGTGAGACTTGGAATCGTGAGGAGAAGTAATACTTTCTGGGAGTATTTAAGAGACATTTATACTTACATTTAAAAGCCTAATATTTGAAACAAATCAACAAAGGAACACAAATCCTTTACATTCCATAAATTTTTACTAAACAAGGAACCTCATTATCTATCCTGTCTCGAATTCGGAAACTTGTGATAGTTTTATTTTTAACAATAGAGGAAGAATAGTAGTTTTATTCAATCATTAAACAATTTAAATTTAACCACTTCTTTCGCGGATCTGCAACTACATACGAGGTGTGGCTATTAAATAACGAGACTGATGCTGCTACAGAAAAACTATGCATGCGCCAAATCTGTCAAGCAGCGTAAAGCCTACTCTTTCGATTGCAGAGAAATCTCTCTGACCGGAACCGTCGTTTGTGTAAGAGGTGTTAGTTTCGTTTTGCCGAAAACATGATACTACACATGTAGTAGAGCAACGAATTGTCGTGAAATTTCACATCAAAACTTGATAAAACCGCTACTGAAACTTATCTTTTATTAAAAGAAGTTTATGGCGATGAATGTTTATCACGTGCGCAAGTTTTTGAGTGGTTCTAGCGTTTCTAAGATGGCTGAGGAGACGTCGGAGATGATGACCGCCCGGGTCGCCCTTCCATGTCCAAAACGGATGAAAATATCGATTATAATTAATCAACATAACTACCGTGAGGTGCTTGCTCAACTCCGTGAAAGAGTAAGGAAAAAACGACGCGATTTGTGGAAGAACGAGTCAGGGGTTCACCATCAAGACAACGCGCCGGCTCACACTGCATTGTCAGTCAAGATGTTTCTAGCCAAGTACAACATCCCAGTTTTAGGCCATCCGCCTTATTCGCCTGACCTGGCCCCATGTGACGTTTATCTGTTCCCCAAAGTCAAATCTGCATTAAAAGGAACACAATTTCAGTCCGTTGAAGCTGTGAAAGAAAAAGCGGCACGCGTCATGCAGAAGCTGACAGAAAAAGACTTCCAGCACTGTTTCGAACAATGGTAAATTCACATGGAGCGTTGTAGGGATAGGGGAGGGTTGTATACTGAAGGTGATAATAACTAAATATGTATAAATTTAAAATAAAATGTTTAATAGCAATAGTCTCGTTACTTCATAGCCACACCTCTCATATAAAAGCCTCAAAGGTAAATAAAGCTGAAAAAAAGATTTCTCTCACGATAGATGTGACAGAAATGACGAAAATATTTAATGCTAATTGTTCCTGTATTACGATTTATTTTTTAGTGTTAAATGAAGTTAAACCGACTTCAAATACCAACAAACAAAGTACATTTATCTTTTTCTTTTCTAGGAGTTCTACTATTCAGTACAACGTTTTATATCTCCTTAACAAAAACTTACAGTTTAAAATGTTAAGTATAAGGGTTGATTAAACGCCAAAAGGTACACAAATCAGCAAGTACCCAACATTTCATTAGTACTTCATTGATATTATTTAAGTAATTTTACTGCATTAATTTTCATTAACATTTTTTAGAATTATTAGATGTCACAGACCCTTATGCTGGCCATTTTCACCTACAATATATTTGTTCAAGTAGCACACCATTTAACTTAAATTGATTGACTGTAATATCTATTTATCTATAATAATCAAACTATTGATTACAGGTGAAAAAGAAAACGTTATAAAAAATAAAAAAATATGAGGCTAAAAAATTCATAAATTTTTTTAAAAATTGCTTACACCAACATACATTAATGATTTTATTTTATTTATTTTTATTTTTAAATAAAAATCGTCGGTTTAAGTTCATTCTACGATTTAAGTAATTGTTATTTTATGTAATAGTCAAACGTTTATAATAATAGGTAATAATTAATCTGGCTTTATCGTAAATAATATAGTTTTCTTCAATTACATTCTCAATCTAGGTATTCTTCTCACAATGTTGAACATACACTGGGCCAAAAAAGTCTGTGAACACTAACCTAAATTTTATTACTTTTATTATTATCTTATTAGAAACTTCTTTTATTTTCAAATGAAATATACTATTCGATAGAGAGAAACCAGAGTTTTTCATTTTATATTCAATCTTTTATTTTTGTTCAGCAGGAATATCACAATTAAATGTTTAACAAAACAACACCCCAAACGAATGCAAAAAAAGTCTGTGAACAGCTGTATAAATATGTAAAAACATTAAGATAACAAACAGAAAAACGATTGAATAAAGTTTCAAAGTTCTCTATTGTATTGTAGAAACCACTACAGTCAGTTTTGTGAATAAATAATCTAATTAGTACATATTTAACCACTAATATGGAAGTTCCCAGACCAATTCGAGAACTTATTGTGACGTTGCGAAATGAAAGAAAAAGTATTCGAGAAATAGGGAAGATAGTTCAAAAAAACCCTTCAACGGTGCATAATATAATTAAAAAGTACGGAAATGTGATTAGTAGGCCACGCAGTGGACGGCCACCAAAACTTAATTCCTTTCATAAACGGCAAATTCTGAAGTCTGTTCGAGAAGAACCCAGGACAAGCGCTCAAAAAATCAGTCAAGAATTATCAAATGGTTATGTGTAAGCGTAACACCGCAGACAATTAGAAATAAATTACATGAATACGATTATTGCGGTCGAGTCCCGAGGAAAAAACCTTTAATCAATAAAATAAATCGTAACCGCCGATTGGATTTCGCGAAAGAATATGTTTCTAAGCCTTCTAGTTTCTGGGAAACCGTAATCTTTTCAGATGAGTCGAAATTCAATGTATGTGGGTCTGATTGACGACAAAAAGTGTGGCGAAAAAGAAATGAAGCTATGAAAATGAAAAATATGAAGCCTACTTTTAAGCATGGGGGAGGCAACATTCTGGTGTGGGGTGCATGAGTGCTAAAGAAGTGGGCAAGTTAGATCTAATTAATGGTATGATGGACCAATATGTGTATGTGGATATATTAAGACGCAATTTAAAAAAAAATTCAAAAAAATTAGGGTTGGAGGGAACGTTTGTCTTCCAACAAGACAATGACCCGAAACATACCGCACTAAAAACTCGGGAATGGCTTTTAAATAATACACTCTGGCGCCTAAACACCCCTCCACAATTGCCAGACCTTAACCCAATAGAACATTTGTGGGATGAAATCAGCCGCCAAATAAATAAACGAGGAATAAGAAACCGTGAACAACTAAAAAACGCTATTTTAGAAGAGTGGGATAAAATTCCAACATTGACGACCACAAAATTATTAGGATCGATGAAAGCTCGCTTGTTGGAAGTGATTAGGAACATAGGAGGTCCTACAAGTTTTTAAAATTTATAATTCACGTACAATGTGTAAGAATGATTTATTTCTGCAAAGTGTTCACAGACTTTTTTTGCATTCGTTTGGGGTGTTGTTTTGTTAAACATTTAATTGTGATATTCCTGCTGAACAAAAATAAAAGATTGAATATAAAATGAAAAACTCTGGTTTCTCTCTATCGAATAGTATATTTCATTTGAAAATAAAAGAAGTTTCTAATAAGATAATAATAAAAGTAATAAAATTTAGGTTAGTGTTCACAGACTTTTTTGGCCCAGTGTATGTAATATAAAGTAAATAAAAAATGCATACTTTTTAGGACAGCTAATTATTTCAGCATTTTGCTGTAAGTAAAATTAGGGGGACTAAATTAAATTACAATTGAGAAATGAATAATTATTGTTGAATAATCTACTTGTTATTAACTGTGTGTTATTTGTGCTCACGAATATTTCGGTAAGACGAATTCAACACTGAAATATTGTTTTAGATCCTCCGTGATTCAAATTTAAACAGTGCCGACTCTAACTTTGTCTTTTACTACTTTAACAAGCACGAATATGTGTCAGAATAAAGGGCATATTAAAGAGAAATCAGAAGAATAATTTGGAATAGAGTAAAAATGAAGTACCTATTTAATAACGAAGATATAATATACATTTTATAACAATTATAACAAAAAAATATTATGAATGAAGTGGCCAGCATAAGGGTCTGTGACATCTAATAATTCTAAAAAATGTTAATGAAAATTAATGCAGTAAAATTACTTAAATAATATCAATGAAGTACTAATGAAATGTTGGGTACTTGCTGATTTGTGTACCTTTTGGCGTTTAATCAACCCTTATACTTAACATTTTAAACTGTAAGTTTTTGTTAAGGAGATTTTTGTACCTTTTGGATAGATTTTCCTTTTTGTCTATTTTGTAAAGTTACATATCTGCTTTACAGATTTTTTTAAAATTTGGAATAAGCAATACTATCATTATAACCTGATAAGGTGTTAAGTCGGAACCGTAACTACCACTGAAGAGATCTTTTTAAAGAATGATTATAGTTGCGGTCCCCAAACCATCCTCAATAACAATTTTTTTTGAAAAAGCGTTTTGAATAAAATAGGAAGGTATTTGTACGTAAATAGCAAAATTAAACTGCGATTTCAGTACTTCCTTTTAAGAGGAGTAAGAAAAATAAACTGTGAATACAGACAAAGATTTTGAATCGAACGACAATTCATTGATGTAAATCGGTTCACTCATTGATAATTTTAACGATTGCAGTACTTCCTCTTGGTAGGAGTAAGAGCATGATGGCACTTCACAGCCACGTAGAGGAGCTTTAACTGCTTCTTCGTGCTAAATTTTATCAAAATCGGACTAAGGGTTATAGAAATATTGGTAGTAATAGTTTAAGAAAGGGCCTTACTTGGGGTGGGGCAAACTCCCCTCCTTATGAGGCACAGCGTCGAGACTTTCAAAGTGCAAATCTGTACAAAATTTCGATTCGAATGACACTTCATTCATGAAAATCGGTTCACGTGTCGATAATTTGAAATGATTGCTATACTTCCCCTTAATAAGTGTAAGAGCAGATTGCCGCTTTAATGTTACGTAGTGGAGCTCTAACTCTATCATCCTACCAAATTTTATCAAAATCAGGCCGAGATTTACAGAGTAATTAGTAATAATTTTGGA
The DNA here is from genome assembly GCF_049639745.1 of Rhodnius prolixus. Classification (NCBI taxonomy): domain Eukaryota; kingdom Metazoa; phylum Arthropoda; class Insecta; order Hemiptera; family Reduviidae; genus Rhodnius; species Rhodnius prolixus. Next base: position 25,794,803 of record NW_027411592.1, read on the forward strand.
GGGGGCCTTACATAAAGGGGGCTAACTCCTCTTCCATTCGATGTACAGCGTCGAGACCCCCAAAAGGCACATCTACATAAAATTCCGAATCGAATGACACCTCATTCATGAAAATCGGTTCACGCGTTTAGGCGCTACGTAGTTTACAAAAAAGGTAACAACAACAACAACAACAACAACAACAACAACAACAACAGCAACAACAACAACAACAACAAGAACAACAACATTTTTTGAAAAAGCCGTTTTTGCTCATTTTCGGCAACTTTTTTCTCGAATTCTATTATATCTATGTTGTTGCAAAAAAATTACAGTTGTAAAGGAGGGTTTGCCCTTTATTTTAAAGAAAATTTGGGAATTTTATCTTTTGTAGAAAAAGAGAAAAAAATTGTCAAAGTTGTGTGTTTTTCAACGTTACGCTTTTTCGTGCACTTTTTGACGATCAACCCTTATACAACTGTCCTACCGGACAGTTTTAATTAGTCCTATTATTTTACTGTTATTTAATTTTATTTTTTGTAAAGTTTAGGGCAGCTGGCTGGTAGCTTCAACCTTTTGTTTTGGGGCGCCTTTCTTTAGCTTCTCTTGGCTTTGAGATCATTCTAACCTTCTAATAGATCTTATTTGCTGACTCGACAATTCAAGGACAGATTCCACGTGGAATTCTCGTAATATATATATCTGTACCTCGGAGGGTAAAGGCACCATGTCCATTTTTTTCGAATTTCAGATTTTGGCATCATTTTACAAATTTTTTGTTGCTCTTTCTACAGGTGTAAAGCACTATGTCCTATGTTTACTATTAAGCGATTTATGTATTTTTAAAAAGCGCAATGATACTTCATTGCTTAAGGGTAAAAGGCACTACATGGACATTTTTTTCACAATGGAGATGAAAGTAAAATATTTTAAAATATGGGAGTTAAAGTGGCCATACCAACTATAATAATTACGGTGAGAAGTACAGGAAAGAGTATAACCAGAAAAATGGAACAAAAAATGAATTTGGAAAAATATCTTCATTTGGCTCCCCTGTAAAATTTACTTTCTGTGACATGGTGCCTTTTCCCTCCGAGGTACAGATATATACTTTCAATCAAAAAATAAAAATAGGCAAACAGTCCGTAATCAAATACAATGAAGATTAATACACAAACATTCACTTTATATGAGTACAGTTAAACCAGCTGCCTATTGCATTAGCATTAAAAGGAAGTGGTGCAAGAAATATAGTATCTTAGGAGGTAAAAGCAGGATGTAGAAGTGGAGGAGCGACAACGACCTTGCAACGCTCAAAATCTAATCTCCTGAAGAGTAATCAGTATCATTCATGGTTTTTCCCACTCATCATTCTAAATATTTTTATATTAAATTAAATCAGGTTAATGTCATAAATGCTACTACAAATATAATTTGTTTATTAATTAAAGTAGGGACAATTATTATTATTTATTACAATTTATTAAAATTATAAATTATCTTTTATCCATGTAAATATTTGTCAATTATGTACAAGGTCGTAGTAAATTTTATTCTCAAAACTCTCTATTCTCATTGCCATGGAAACAGTGATAAATAAATTACGGTACAAATGATAAATTTTTCGAATGTTAATAATTTTGTCTTGAATAAATTTACCGTGAGAGTAAATACGTCAGCCACAGTTCAAAAATAATAAACATAAAAAAAAGATTTCAACATATGTCACTTTTGAATTGGTAAAAAAAATGCAAAAATGAAGAAAACAGTGCGCTCTAAATTGACCAAATATAATATCAATAAATTGTGGTACAGATAAGAAGTGGAAGATAAATTTTTGTTAGATCATTGTAATCTCCAGAAAAGGTAAATAACAAAAGAAATGTAATGAATAGCAACAGTGCTGCCTTATTTTTAACAGATTTATTTATATTTGTAGAATGAATTTTATTAACAGTAGGCGATGTGGAAAGAATATAGTTTTAATCTTTTAATAAAACAAACATTTTGGCGTAGACCAAAAAAATTCATTGGACGAGTAGTGCAATGTTAAAAGTAACGGACGCGTGATGCAAGAAAGTCCAGAAAGCGATGGTTGATAGGGGTCCGGAAGAAGAAAGTGGTGCTTGAGGTCATAAAAATTTGCGCCATATTTAAAGTAATAGACATAGTTAAGGGGGGCTTGTGCAACCTTTTTAATTAAAAATTTGTAATCCTGTTTTAGATTTAAAAAATATTGCGAAAATTGCGTTTTAATTTAGTGGCAGTATCGGCTACTGCTCTAATTCTAGCTTTCATATTTGGATACGCCAACCATCTGAATTTGATTTAGCAGATCCATCCCGATTTAGTTTTATCGTTTTAGAACAAACAGCAGTTATGGTGTCATTAGTGATAAACACAAGAAAGACGAATTTACCATTGTTTTTGCGGAAAACTAGAGAGATGTATTGTATGAAGAGTCGACCGTTTCATGTATATTTCATAAATAAGTTAACAATGCAAAGAGAATTGAAGAAGAGATGGAAGGTAGCAAACCGCAGATATTTCTCTCTGCAGAAGGTTTTCCAAAACCATTCACTCATATTCAACGAAAGAAAGTTCTCACATAAGGTTAAGAGAGCTGGACAATAAGTTCAATGGAGCTTGCCCTTTTCTGGTTTGAGCAGAAGATGGTGCATAGGATCTCCGGCGAAATAAGCAGACACAACTTAGATAACTTCAATAATCATCTTTCTAAAAAAGTCTTAACTTATCGAATATATGGAACCAGAAGAGATGATAGATGGACAATATCATAGTAACTGTCGCACAGTAGTTGGTAAGCAGTTGGAGGGCTTACTGAATGAATACTGATGTCTGGTGGTCAATGTAGACCATCACTCAGTTTTTGTGTCGAAGCGCTGATTAATAATTATCATAATAATTGGAAAAAAAATCAAGCTTTGTTCAGAACTGCAATGTAGCAGTTTATAAAAACTTCCTGCAGAATGCGTTGGTGAAATAGGTCTAATTCAACACTTTTATTAAAACATTCTATTTATTTTATTTTTTTTAACAATTGCGTTCAAATTAATGTCAAAAAGAATATCCTTTGAAAGACATACCTTTTGCAAACTGTGGCCAAGTTGTACTTAATATCTTTCAGCGGTAACCATGTAAATACATAATTTAACAGCTCGTCAGGAAGATTTCCAGTGTAATCTTTAGAATCCTCTTTCATTTCCATAAAATATCTTAATTTCTTTAAAAATTTTAACTTACAGAGAATTTTCAGTGTGGAGGAAAATAATTTTAAAATGTCTAATTTAGTTATAAACTAATTTTGAGCCAAAATAAAATAAAATAAATCACCAAGAAATTTTATATAGTTCAATTAATTACAGCTGTTCATTATAGTTTACACAATTAAGTTTTGTTATAATTAAACTTTTATAGCCAGATTAAAACATTATTTCCTAGAACTTTCTAGGTCCCTATGTATGGAACAAAAAAAATGTAAGCATTACTCGACCTCGGAATATTTTCAAAATGTAGGGCTCCAGGTAAAAACAAATAATAAGTGAACAGTGATTTGAAATATTCTTAAGAAGAAAAAATGAAAATAAACTTAAATAATAAACAGCGCACGGAAGCTCCAGGCGCCCATTATCTCAGATGCTACCGCGCCTTAAAAACAGAAAAAGATTTCAGATGTATATTTTGAAAAATCTGATTTAAACTTATAATTTTCTTATTTCATTTGCTACTTTTTTAAACATGGAATATTCCATATATGTATGTATATTTTTTGTCCACAATGTGCTACAGAAAAATGTTTATGTTTACTACCATACCGTGGTAATTAATGTGCCTAACGGCCTTCAGTTTATGGTTAACACAAATATTCTTGCTGTTTTTAAGGCCAGAAATATAGTCTTCCTTTATCAATGGTTATCTTTGGTCTTAGTCAAACTCTCTACAAATTCCACTGTCTACCGTTGGGTGAATACTCCCGTTTTGCTACTCATGTATTTATGCTATGTATCATGTTGTATCAGCTTCATTTGTTGCAGAAATGTACAAAAGTTGTGAAAATAAATACAGTAAAACCCCCAAAAAATATTCCTGAACTAAGGTGAAAGATAAATTATGGTTAATTTCAGTCTTACTCGGTTAGTAAGAGAAAATGATCTAATCTTACAGACTTTCAGTTTCGATTTAAAACTGGAAACAGCCATTTTGAGGTCTGAGTGCGAAAAAGTGGTTTTTACAAACTGGTCTGGGCTTGTGTGTGTGTGCCGAAAGTAAAAAGGTTCAATAATACGATTCTGTGCACTCTGTAACAGATAATGAAAATTCTGTTCAAATTTGCCCCGTCTCCCCTATTAATTGTATAATATGCAGATTTACCGCCTTTTTTCCAAGCTTTGATGAGGACTAAGTAATCAGCAGCGTTTAAGCTGATAATTAACATAGCACATTTCCTTTGAGAATGTATTTATGTTTCTTTTCATTTTGTACGTGATAGCCTAGTTAAACGGTTAAAAATCAAAATTTGTGGCTTTGCGTTGAGTGTATGATTTGGAAAATCCCCCACTCTGGCAAGCGATATAGTAGAAGGAGTGGGGAGTCGTCGTCTGGCGATGGTGCAGTTACAATCTATCCACTCGGACGTTAAGTGATAGGCCAGTGTTTTATTGGTATGTGGAAGTGTAATGAAAACTTAAGGATATTAGTTTACAAAATCTTTTAGCGAAATATTTGTTTTTTTTTGTGTGTTTAACCAGTGTTTTGGTGTTCAACAAAAGTTAAACCTGATTTTATTGAGAATACTCTGTGAGAGAGCATGGTTGAATCTAAGGGCACATATTGTGTACGCCAGCCTCGTAATCTCGCGAGTGGCCAACCATTGGAAAGACATTCAAGTGAAATTTGTTTTTTTTTCCAAACATCGTTGTAATTTTATTCTCGAAACCTTTGCATTTAAGAGACACAAAATGTTTACCCACAAATTGCAGGAGATCGCTCCTGCAAACCTATTCTTACAAAAAAAAAAAATATTTGCAGAATGAGGATGTAATGGAGTCACTGAATTAATAGAATATTACGTCAGAATTGCAAGAAAGAACATGCTATTGTGTCATATACTTTAGAGCAGGGGTGGGCAAAGTGCGGCCCGCGGGCCGATTGCGGCCCTTTTAACATTTTCCTGCGGCCCGCGCCACAAAACGGCAAATAATAAAAATTTAAATCATAAAATATTTCAAATTTGATGTTAATAAAGTTTGGTAATTTTCGCTAGTACAGTTATTGTCTCAGCGTTCAAATCTTATATTAGTAATCCGCGCTCTTTCTTTGTATGATCACTCGACTTTTAGTACGCCATTTTTACACCGACACAAAGCGTATTGTCGCCGTTGAAGCTACGGATTTTCGCTTCTTCTCTAGTTATATATTTTATGGGGATATATAAATGTGAATGCAATCGCATTATTTTTATTTCGTCTGGCTTTTAATAGAAAAAATGATGAAGGAAGATATGAAGCAATTTCATAGAAGTAACTAATGCCGTTTTTTATGTTGATTTGTTAATAAATTTCATTTTAATTAATAATCTGTATTATAAATAGATAAAAACAATTAATAAATAAGAACCCGAAATAAATATAAAAAGAAATATATATATATATACTGCGGCCCTCGGTAATAAACCAATAACCTTTTGCGGCCCTCGGTAATAAACCAATACCCTTACGTGACCCTTAACAGAAAAAGATTGCCCACCCCTGCTTTAGAGGTATATCCAGCCAAATTCCTCTCGTTTAAAAATTCAATTTATATATTTCCTGTTATTTGTTAATTTCTTTAGAGGTTTCGTTGATATTAATTAATTTTTTTTTATCTTTGACGCTAATTACTTGTTATCAATTTGTCAAGATTTTTTTCACATAAGGGTCTAGAAATTTCTTATTAAATCACCAGATACGTTTGTTCATTTTGAGTATATAAAAAATAAGAAGAAATAAACAAAAAAAGAAAAGATAATTAATTTATCCAAACAATAGTTTACAAGGAAATGCCAACCATATTTAAGAATGATAAAAGTACTTTTTGGAAGAAGTATGTTACATTGTTGAGGCAGTAAACAAAATCTGAAGTGGCTCTCATTACTTTTTACTTACATCAGTTAACGTAATTAAATTTTTCTTGAAAATTAGAATTTGATATCAAAAAATAAAATAAATAAAGAACTAAGTTTCAAATCAACGTGAAAGATAGGATTATCATACGTTTTGTCCACTTCCAAATGAATCTCTTTGTCAACTGCTATAAAATTATAGAAAACTCACCAAAAACGATCCTTGAACAGTTGGACAAAAAAGGAAAGTTGCATGGAAATAATATTACAGAAATTTTAAAGAAAATGAAGTGGCACTTCCTGCGCATTACTGAAATCGAGATCTCTTTTTTTTGGGGGGGGGGGTTGGTGTGGCCGGACATTGCTTTAACTATTCTCAAAACAGAAGTTCTCGAAGGAAACTATATTTCTGAAGTTCATACGATAGCAATACATTTCGCAAATAATCTGGTTGGAATCAAGCGAAATTTGCCTTCCTATTGAATGATGATAAATATAAAATGTTCAACACTTTAACACAGATAAAATTGTTAAGGAACTTTTGCCCTTAATATTCTTATTTATTTCGACATTACTACTGAGTGGCTTCTTAGGCAAGGCAGCATTTGAGTTCAGCCTCATACTTCATTTATTCAACAGATATTCCTACCGATGGTAATATGCGGATGATACCTTCCCCACGCTTTGAGTCCCTTGAAGTCTTCTGAAATATGTTGGATCACCTCGATCTTTTAGCCGAATAATACTCGCGTTGATCACAATAAACTAAACATGAACAAGTCCATTAGAATTATTCACACAGCAAAAAAAAACCTACCAGATTATACTGATGAGTGACTAAAACATGCCGTCGTCTATCCAAGTCCGCTGGCTTGTTGCCTCGGTCGTAGGCTAATTTGGAACCCATCTTAGTGAAAAGTCAAGAATTAAACAGAAGTTCTATTCAACTAAGACGACTTCTTTACCGGATTGCATTAGAGCCCATTTTTGTATATTGATACACACATAAAATATGAATATTTACAAATAAAACTTTTACGATCTTCATGAACGTACAGAACGGAACATTGTTTACCCTCCAAATCCCCTAACATATCCTCTCCAGAGGATACAGACATTCCGGTCCAATGTCCTTAGACGAATCGTTAATACTCCGTTCTACATTTCTTACGATGCTATCCATAAAGACATCAGAATTTCTTTTATTTTCGAACTAAAAAGTTTCTGTAACTTACACACTAATCTATCCTAAACTACAACGCTTAAAATGGCGACAGTCGGGTGATCTCATGTAATCAAGCCGGACCTTAATTCTTATCATATGTTGAACGAGTGAGGCGCTTAGGGCCAGATCGAATTGTACATTGCAATGTTTACTCTAGCAAATTTTCTTCTCATATTTATTGAAATGTGACTTTAAAAAGTTTTTTTAATTTTTTTTAAAAAAAGAAGAAGAAGATACATTTTGATATTAGATCTTGGATGATCTAGAACCGACCAAGCCAAGAAGAAATTTGCTAAGACGCCATCTACTTTCACATCTTGATAGTTTGACTAAACATATGCCAGGAAGATTCACCTACGCTGGACCACCGACTTATCTCTTTTCATTATTAGAGGGTACAGTAGATCTAATTAAAGAACCAGGTGCAGAATACCCTGAAATAAAAGATAGAAGTGAGGCATTCTTTAGAGCTTTTACCCTGTAAACTGAAGTAATTGCCAACCAGATATCCTAATGGACAAATTGATGTCAAATTTAAGATCCCAGCAGTAAATATTCCAATTTCAAAGGCATCTATTTGATTTTTTTTAAGGAATTCTGGTTCCCCGATTCTGGTTATTTTCCGTTATTTAAATGAAACCGTCCACCGAAAAATCACTAAAATGTTCGTCCCTTTATTCTGGAAAACTTGAAACTGGCATTTTCAGTTCGAATTCAATGCATACACCAGCAAAAGAAGCGAATGAATAAAGAACTCACTGTGATACAACTAGTTCAGCGGCAATATTTCAGATTCCCATCACCAGCCAAAGAGAGTAAAAGTTCCTAAGAAGAGAAAATATCTAATATTCTGCCAGGACTCATATCTGTCTAAATTTTGGGATTGATACTAAACTTCAATTTTGTATGCAGTTCCCTTTTTGAGTTTACCTCTTTTGAGAGAACGCCCTATCATAGTAAAGTTTTAATATCCTAGAACATTATCAAAGAACTACCTGATTTATTTTTATTTTTAGGAGGGAACAATCATTCCTCTTAAAAAAGGTCACCATACGACAAACTGACCTAAATCTCTTTTTAGGCAGAAAAGTCTTAAACGAAGTGTTTTTAATCTAAATAAACTTTACCAAACAAAGTAATTTTGAAATAACATCAGGAAAGAAAGTTTCATTTATGAACAGACATTTTACCGTGCAACTTAGAAGTTGTTTATAGCTAGTTTAATAGGTACTTAGTTTGCCCATTAAATCACTTATTGGACGCTGAATGACGCAACAACGCAGAGGCCTACAAGGTTATTTATTGAGAAATTCAAGTTGGAAATGTTCCACCCATTACTGCTAACATTAGGATTATACAAGCAACTTTCTTGTTTTAACTTATTTTTATTAGAGAAAATAAAGTACTAATTCAAAAAAGTTCTTAAGTTAACATTTGCTTATTACAATGTGCAATCCTAAATTTTAACCTCGGACAAGTAACAAACGAACGTATGGCTTTAACATAAGTAACTCAGATTACCGTAAGTCTTCTGTAGATGAGTTATCAAAGTCTGAGTGACGATCCCGAACCTCGCAGCTTCGTAGTTTTATTTTTATTGAATTGGATGATGATTGCGCGCAAAATATTTGGAGATGGGTCCATGATTTGGATCAAAATCAGAAGATCGGTACCATAAAGTCCAATACGTCAATCAGATTATTTAGCTTCCTACACCAGGATATGCAGAAAGAATTTCCCAAAAGGTTTCGAACACATCTTTTGGATTCTCGATTTTCTTTAAGAAGTCCCTGCAAAGCATTACATCAATTCCCTCACAACTTACCAAAGGGTAGAATTGCGATCATGTTCGTTATGCAGCGACATGATGCCCGAGGAAGATTATCTTATGCCAACTCCACGATTAACCGAAGAACATCGCTACAGCATATCCAAGATCTATGCTTTCTTTTCACGGCGCGTCGACTGCTGAAGATATGAAACATGCATCTGAAAGAGAAGTTTCAACGTAAAATAGACGCTATTTTGTTGTATTTAGACTAAATATTTTTCGCTTCTTGGACTTTTAAGTCATTAATTATGTCTAACCGTAGACGAACCCAGGAGGGGTTTTCAAAGATTGAAGTCCCCAAAAATATTTGAAAAAATAACTAATTCAATGTGTTTAAAAAAAAGTCCTTGTTATGAGGTCTTTACTCATTATTTTGGAAATTGTAGTTCTAAGAAAAGGTTAAACTCTCTTACATCTACAGAAACATGAAGCAAACTCTTGATGCCTCCTAAACAAATTCTCTAATCCAAAAGTTGGCCGTAAGACTTAGATTAGATTCCGTACACGTCGGCTAGTCAGCCTTTAGAGAATTGGTTTGAGCACCTCTCCAATTCGATCTGTTTGGTTAGACTTAAGTGATTCGTAGAGAGACTTCTGGGTAAAGCCTCAATGCACTAGTTTTTCTTCTGCAAAAGCCAAGTTTCTCAGCCGTACACGCCTTTCTCACTGGCAGGAAATACTCAGCTCGAGTAGTGTTTAACAACTGCATTTTATGCTAACTGTAAGATTAGTTCTAAAATTAAAAAGTGATTTATTTACTTTGTGAACTAAACCTCCATCAAAAACAAAATTTTTATGTTCGTGCCGTATCTATCGGTTTAAAAAGGGTTAAATTAACCATTTTTTACATTCATTTCTGTTCAATTTCAAATACTAAATAAAATTGTGGTTGTTTCAATTCTACTCATCTTCAGAATATAGTTTTGATACTTTAGTTCAATAAATTCAGGCAATATTGACGTTCTGCTTAAATATCTATCTGTGACTGTTCACATAGAGTTTCAGGGGTGTTATCTGCTGCCAAAAATATTTATGGCAATAATGTCTGATTTCTTTTTTTTTTACAAGTTTCTTCTGTAAGCTTTGGTCTTGAAATTACTTATTTATAAAAGAAATAAACTATACCCGTTGCCCAGACTAGTATGAAACTATTAGTAGCCTCCTAAAGAAATAAGTCTAAGAGAATCTCCTGTATTTGTTTACAGCAGATTTCATGTCTACAGCTGGCTGCATCTTGCCCGAGCCCTCGTGATGACCATCGTAAATTGAGTCACCGCCCTTCAAAAGTAAGTCAATAGTAATTAAATGTTTTTTTTTTTAATATGATGGTTATTAAAAAGAACCTTCATAAAAAAAAGTAACGTTTCACAAACCTTAATTATCATATTTAATAGCTATCTATTTCATATTATAATTTTGAAGACAGAATGCTTGTCAACATAAACAGGATTGAATAAATTTAAATTATTATCTCAGTCACTCCCTGTTTATGTAAGAATCCGTCGAGGTTTTAGTATCAATTTCGCCTCAAATTATTGGGCCGTTATGAGAGATCTTGTTTATAATAATTAACAATAAGTGGTATAGTCTTTCTTTTATACAAAACATCAGAGGGGCCAGATCATGATAGTTAAGGTTTTTAAGGTTAAACAAACAAGTGTAACATTTGTTGCCATGTCATGGTTTTGTGGGAAACCAGCTGCGTACACCATAGAAGAAGATTGTTCTTATTAAAAGCATTCCATCGAACATTAATTCCAGAAGGGCTGTAGCATAACAAATAGTTCAGTGATTTGGATTCATAAACACTTTTCTGATGGATGGACAACTCTATAATTGCATTGTATTTTGCAATCAAATTGCCTAACTTAATTTGAACTTTATTTTTTCGAGAACAGTTGCGAATTTCGCTGTAAAGTGAGTTAGGTCTTTTATTTCAACTATACAGAGATATAGTCCTTTACATTCAAATGCAGGGTAGAATTCCCTCCCCTCTTTTCGAATAGGTATCAGTATTAACTTTTCTTAGTACAAATTTCTTTTCGTACCAAAAATTGTGATTTAAGGGTACTTCTGAAAAAAGGGAGAATAATAATAATGCTTTATTTCATAATAAATTAATACTCGTAGATACAAAAATATTTCTTTACATTCTACGTCATTCTGCGGAGGCTGAAAAGAGTTAGTAGATTCTGTCTAAAGTGCAATTTTTAAAAAAATAATTTACTGTGCTATATTTCTTAAAAATATTTTTTTAAGAAAGCATAAGTGTTCCAAAATTGGTGTCCAAAGAAAATTCCTAAACCATCAGTACCCCGCTACTCCACGGATTGTTCACGTTTTGAGATTTTCTCCAAAAATGGCTCCTAGGATTTACTATGGATTTCGTATTGAGATCGCAAAAACATAGCCTTCTACTCTTATCGTATTTCTATACAAATTTGTTTTAGGGATGGTTTGTGGTAGGCATCCAAGTAAGTATAATGTTCGGTTTTACGCACTGTATAATATTGGTAAGTATTGAACATGCCTCATTTAATCAGAGTTTTAAAAGAATCTGAGAGTTCGAACCTTGAGAATCGTTAATAAGGGAAAGGCATGCGAGTCTCCTAACTAGATTGTTTACTTTCAAATAACATTCTGGATCTCAGCAAGGAAATTTGTTATTTTAGGATTATTTTATACCGACAATTCTACCTAGTAATAAATCCAGCTTTTAGGATATTAAAATTGCTTAAATGTATTCTTTTCTGAACGAATATATAAATATTGATAACATCCTAACCAGATAATTGATTGCAAATTATCTAATTAATTACTATTACTAATATACTAACCCGAATCTAATTGATTGTTATTTTGTCATTCATTAGACAGAGAAGCTATGCAACTACTGATAACCTAAAATAAAACTTATTTTGAGCACTTACTAAATAAGCATACTCGCTGATTGATGTCGAATAAAACGATAGGTATTAGAAGATTAATCAGTTTAGGCTAAAGGTATTTTTATGAACAACAAATTTGCCCAAAACTTATGTACTCTAATTTAATAAGAAGAATAAAACAAAGTTCATCGGTATTTTTCGGGATATGTTTTTGTAAAATTTAGAGTGAAAAACGTTCGTAACTTTGATAAACCACTTTATCGGAACTGAATTTGATAATCTAGATACTAATGAGAATCAATAAAAACTACAGAAAGTTGTGACTGTAAAATGCAGCAATTAATTAAACCTCAATAAAACCATTTTATGCAGAAGAGAGCAATCAGTGTTGTTATACTGCTACCCAATATTTGATTGTATGTTCATCAAGATAAATCGTTGATGTGCAGAGCATTATCGATTAAAAAAACTTACTTAGAACTGAACAGACGCTATTTTCAACTAAATCTAAATTCTCCCTGAAGACTTACGATTGTACTTTTAAGCTAGTTTGGCCTATTGTCATTGAATCGATTGATTAATGTGAGCACTTCAGTGCCTTTCTTGTCACACATTTGGGTGTCACACAAATTTTTGGCAGGATTTCTATCTGTGAGGCATTGCGGTTTCATAAGGCTTCTACACATGATGAGGCTCATATCAGACTTTTTTTTTTTGCAGAGTTTGTGAAGAGGAAATGGCTATCCTCATTGATGTTTGACTTCTTGAAATTTAAGAACAAGTTTAAGCTATCTTATCAAATAAAGAGCACGTAAAAAATTGGTCTTTTGACTGGATACGAAGCAAATAAAGAATGGCACGAGGCCAGTAATAATCTACACAGTTTGTAATCTGTTTACCTACATTACAAGAGCGTTTGGTGCAATGGCTATGAAGTTGGACGTATATACTGGAGGTTCCTAATTCTTATTTTGCATAACTACTAAGTTTTCATTTAAAGAGACTAATATGCCATTTATGCCTGCAGTCATTCATTATCTTCCGATTTAGGATGAAAATGTCAGCCCTATATTGTTGGAAAAGGCCCGAACGGGTTTCAGCGTATGATCCTCAAGTACGAGTAGAGTTCTCTGGGATATGAACTTATAACTAGCTGTTGATCGCACTTGTCCTACATTCGACTATTAACCTTACTACTCTGAACATATTAGAGACAAAGTGAAATACCCTCGATGTGTTTGCGATATACACTCTTAACGAAACTTCAGTTAAATAAAAAACTAATTCATTTTTGAACCACTGATGGATACGCTGCACATATTTATTGAGTTCAAGGCTGCGTGAAATTTACCATGGACCATATTTGAAAGCCAATCAACATTTACATCTCTTTCATTGGATAAGAGCCGAGAATTAACTTCCTGGCGCCTCATAGTCTCTTTGAAATAACCTCATAATAGGTTTTCTTGTTTTCGAAAGGCTCGTTTTATCTGATGATACTTTTACATTGCTAAGAGCATCCTATACACCTCACTAATTTAGTTCTCGTCCAAGAAAAGTCTCTTTAATTCTATGGAATCCAAGTCTGTTCCTGGCCATTTTAGGATGCCAAACGAATGTTACTACTTAGTTGAAACTGCCCCTGTGAATATTGCTCTTACTTTGTTTTGGAATACAAATCATTTTTAAGAATTGATCTAAGTGAGTTCGTGATGGGTGCTTTTTTTTAATCTGTCGGCTGCAATTAACTAAAGAACACAAAGCATTTATGAATCATTGGATTCCCCTTTACTAATATTGTCTCCTTCACTTTACTGCAGGTGTCAACTAGTGGCCTTCGTCATTTCTTAAGGTTACAACAGTTCCTTAATTCCATAACAGTATGTATTTCGAATTAGGTACTTGGAACCCAGCTCCTTACATCTTCCAAGCAGAAATTTGCTCAATAGAAGATTGAATTCAGGAACTACAAGGACCAAAGATTTGTTATCCTTTCCTACAGCCAGGTTGCAATTAAAGCGCTTAACCATTATGTTCCCAGTGGTTGATGGATGCTTTTGTCAAATCACTATGTCCTGGGCAGAGATAATAAATCATCATACATTGGGGCAAGTTGGTGTGGAAAATGGCCGACGCCTTAACAATTCTTTTGGTAGGATCTGAACCTTTCTACGACTTTGTCGAGGTTTTTTGCGGAAAGGAGTTTGAAGGTGCAAAAGAAAGGTTAGCCACACTCTTTACTAGCCTTTCTGGACTGAGGCTGGCAAAGATCTGTTTGGGTAGTTGTAACCGGAGCAGATCATAGGTGTGACGTTGACCTCAGTGAGCATATGTTAGGTACCACAAAGTAATGGGTTTCCTCTCGGGGTATTTCCGATTCAAAGAGTACTTGACAAAGCTGGGTCTGGAACACGATGGTACTTACAGCTTCAGTGGGAACATGGAGGAGACTCCAATACATCTTCTTACTGAATGCAATGTCTTTATACAGAGAAGATTCAAACTTCTAAGAAGATACCAGCTGCTGAAGGGATGACTCTCCCTGGAACGCTCTCGAATCCCGTGTATTTTAGATAACTAGGGCTGCAGGTGATGCTATAAGATTAGCCTGGCTCCTCAGCAAGGCGGTATAATAGATTGGTTTTGCTTTGTTATTCACTAAAAAAACTTTTTAAAATAAACAAAAAATAAATGAATTCCTTTACTACAGCATGATACAGCTTCTAGCTTGCTACTCAAATGGTATGTGTTCTAGACTTCCAACTAAAAATGTAAGGCAATATTTTACTTTACGTAGCTGCTGGCCCATAAGCGTTTACCATAAAAGCAAACTTAATAAATTAAGTGCCACACAGAATTGACAAACATTGATTGTTATGAAACTGCAGTCTTGAGTGAAATTTAAGGAACTTAGTTCTATTTATTCGAAAAATCATCCTTTACTTCGTTACTGCAATTTTCTTCGTTTTTGAAGGAAATTATTAGCACTTATGTAAGAAAAAAAGAACATATTCTTCAACCCAAAAATCACCAAGATGGAATTTTTATCACAAATTGAAAGGCCAATAAATATTAACGCAACGTTAGCAATGTGTTCGCGATAACAAATTGAACATTTCTTATTGTTAGATATTTTTATTACTATAGTTATTTTTTTCCTTATTTTAATGCAGTTTGGCGTTGATCCAATTATTAACACTTTCATTTTGACGTTTATTTAAAAATAGAATTTACCTTCTTATTGTTATTAATTACGAAAATCTTTTTGTACAAATACTCAGTTATTCCTTTTTGATAGCGTGTGATCTCGTAATCAAGTGGAGGGGATGCGAAGCACCCTAACGTTTATATGTTACACTTTATCTACTCCATTGATGTCAGTCAACAATCACTGAACTGTCCGTTAACAGCTCACTTCACTGATCGCAAAGAAAGTTGAATTTTCACGTCAATGGCTGCTAAAGGTATGTACGATAGTAAAATTCCTCTTTCTCCTTAAGGGGAAATTTCGCATAATAATAGATTTTTTAAACTGAAAAGCAAAGTCGAAATATGAGATCATGAACTCAGAGCGCAAACCGTAGGCTTTTTTTAAAAAAAATATTCTTGTGTTTTGTATCGTAACAGGATGAATTAAAAAAACAAAAAAGGGGTTGTTGAAGAATTTAATGTGAAACTAATATCAATAAATGCAGGTCTTATTCTTCGAACAAAAACAGATGAAATTTTGATTTCTTTTAGATGATAAATTGTTGGTTTATTTATTGTATTAAAAACCACATTAGTTTACATTTACTGTTTATGTAACAATTAGCTTGCAAATAGCAATTTTATTTTTTATAACTAAATTTGTAACCTCCTTTACACGTTATTAAGTCTACTTCCTGATGGGTAGTGCATTCGCCCATCATTTTTATGGCCGTCTCAGGAATGAAGCAATGTCTACGATCTCAGAACGCTCTGTCTTTCTATGCATAGACCAACTTTGCGTGGCATCCTGTCCCAAAGCATCTTTTATAAGACTAGTCCGGAACAGGAAAATACTGGCAAGGATTTGGTTCATAAAACGGTAATTTATTCATTCTTCACTTCCGTTACTCTTAGCTATTGCTAGTGAACAAATTTTTTGATTATAACGTATCAGAAATATCCGTTTTAAGTTCCTCTGGTCTTCTACAAACTGATGTTGTTGTTTGTCTTTGTCAAAATCAGCATAATTCAAATGCAGAAAATCGAGGACAGTTCAAATTTTAAATTTGGTTTAAATGCATCAGAGTTACGTGTCAATAAGATTAGTGATAAAACCTGCTGGCCGTTAGAGCCACTCTTCTGAATTGATTTTAAAGTTATTTTCGAATTCTTTGCCGTATAGTTATCGCTCCTTTCTATGTCACCAATCAAACCATTCACACTGACTTGAACATTCATTTCGTCACACAAGTTGCCAAAACGCGTTACAGAAACTCTATCTTAAAATACAATCGACTGGTACATCTATCTTCCAGAACATTTCCAGACAACACTTCTAGAAGCCTTAAAAGGCAGTGGCCTCGTGATCTCTTCTCTGTCAACGGGAGTCAATAGAAATGTAGTTGGAGTGTTACCAATAGGTAATTTCTCCTCTCTGAGTGTATTGTGAGCTTTCTATATTATCTTTGTTGCTTATTACACGATAATTGCGGCTGATTGTAACAAAATAAACTATTTAAAATAAGTTTCTTTAGAAAACGTCTCATAAAATTTTCACTAAAATAAGGCATACTTATTGCTTATCAATTAATTTTATGCGAAACTTTTCGCTTGGCAAGTCCACCATTAAGGGTTGTTTTTCTTTGAAAGTATTAAAGCACATTTAAATGGAGCGGTCTCGTTACAAGAAATTCAATATTTTAGCAAATTCCATTATAAGTAAAGCTGTTTCACTAAATAAATTGAGTGATTTTTAGCCACTTTTTTCGCGCGCAAACCCTACAATTTGTAGGAAAGTTCAATGTGTAAATTGCGGAGAGAAACTCATTTGAGATTGTTTTATGTTAAATCGAAATTTTTATTTATGATTTTTAATGTCCAAAATACAGCTGACTGTAATTGGCTGCACCAACATCTTTCCGTCAGCTGATGTTTCCTGTGTCGATAACGTTCCTCGAAACTCCAGTTTAAAATTTAAAAAATATTCCTGCACTTAAGTTTCAATTTTGATGGTTAAAAAAAAAATGATACGGCCATCCTCTCTCCTCATAATGACCCGGTCCTTGCCTACCGCTTCCTCCAATCCCATATAGAATCTCTTGAGCCTTGGCTAAAGAAATGGAGAATTAAAATTAATGAAAATAAATGTAATTACATTACATTCTCCCTAAGGTGAACTATCCTTCCACCCGTTTACCTAAACCTCACTCCTCTTCCCACAACAGATTGTGTTAAGTACCTAGGACTCTTCATGGACAAACGCCTAACCTGGAATCCACATACTAGACCCAAACGGAAAGAACTGAACAGACGATACAAACTTCTCTCTAGACTTCTCGACAAGCGATCTAAACTCTCTCTACAGAATAAACGACTTATCTACACTATGATACTGAAACCTGCCTGGACTTACGGAATGGAACTTTGGGGCTCAGCCAAAGCTTCCAATATCTACAGAATCCAATCCTTCCAGTCAAAAACTCTCCGTCGAATCGCTAATGCTCCTTACTTTGTTTCCAATCATACCTTGCACCGAGATTTCCTTGTTCCTTATGTTTCAGAAGCTGTAAGATCCCGTTACTTTAAATTCCACACATCAATCACCTCACATCCCAATCCTCTAGTAGCTCAACTTACCACTCTACCAGGAAATCCTCCCAGGCGGTTGAAGCGCAGGTGGCCACGCGATCTTCTAAATGAAGTAAGAGCCAATGTACAGTAGTGAACTGTACCACTTTGGGAGTTTCACCAATGGGTGAATTTTCCCCTCATGTATTCATGTATCTATTCCATTATCATGTTGTATCAGCTTCACTTGATGCAGAATTATTCTGCAGTTGTGAAAATATATAAATTTAAAAAAAAAAAAAAGAAAAAAAGTCCTCCGTAGAGAAAGTGTGCCATGGACCGCCTAGAGTGGAATAATAGTTCAATCTCATCTAGATCTTCCGTTTTTTATTCTTTTCTTTTAAGTAATAAATAATCTTACGGGAGTTGGTGGACAAGATATTTCTGGCAGGAACAAAACTAAAGCTTGTTAACATTGTGCTATTAAATTAAATTAGATCGAACTATTAAAAAAAGATGTCTTATTCACACGGTCGCCAGCTGGGATTGCGAGTTAGCGCACTCAGTATCCGTAATTATTTTTTACTGAACATAAAAAATAAGTTTAACATATAAAATTATTAAAATAAGTTTATAGCTGTCAAAAGTTTTTCAAATTAATTTTTTTCTATTAATAGAAGTCTGTTTTCTTTATTAGAAGATTTTTTTTTTTTGTTAAATTTAAGGCGCGAACCTCGTCTAAGCTCATTTACGCGCGGAGATTTTCGCTGAGCCCATAAGAAGCTCCTAGTAATCTGTACCTGGACCCAAAACCGATATCCTCGCTTTGGAATCCAGTAGGCCAACCACTTTCCTCCCTACAAACTATTAAAAACTAATTTTAACAATCTTTCATCTTTCCTCTAAAAAAGAAGTCAAAAAAAAAAAAAAAGTAGACGTTATGCAACTAAAATAATTTTGTTCAATAAAATTTTTTGTCTAAAAAAAAGTTGACTTTGTACTTCTTTCTGGGTTTCCCCTAATATTTCGTTTCATTGTAAACTAAGAGTCTATCCACTGGGCAGTTTTTGAAAAAAAAAATTCACTTTGAAGAAAATTGCGTGGCCAGAAAAATCTCTAGAATGATTTTGTATTATTAACATGTTTATAGTTTTAAATTCAAATAATCGCTTTTATTTGAATGTTTTTTGAAAATCGTTTTTACGTATGATCATCGTTAAGTATTCCAATAACTTTCTTCTACAATATTAACATTATTCGAGGCAATCAATTCACACGTTATATAACTCTAAGAGAGTGCAAACTCATAGTCGTGCCAAAGTTCTTTCAGATTAATTTTTTACGAATTATTGCCTTGAATATTATCAGGTGAAGGAGTCTGTACTACTAAGATCTCTCCAGATTTTTAACAATTAAATAACACACTACAGATAACATTGAATGATGATAAAGCATTCTGTAATCTGTTATTTAATTGCAACAAAGAAAAAAAAAAATGCAGACAGCTGATGACCTCCTTAAAACAATTTTTTTTTTAACTTTACAAAATACAAACGAACGAGCTTGGTTTCGATCATTTGATCGAAAATTATTGAATTACGAGGTTCTTGGCGACCAGCAATTATAGATCATCTATTCAGGTAAAATGAAAAAACAGTGTTATAATAACAATTCATGACCAAATCAAATTTCAAAAACGGATTCGCATCAAGGAATGAGCACAATAAAAATGGAATTTGGATAATTTTAATCTCAAATTTATCTCTAATCTTTTTTTTCTCTCTCTTACTCTTAAAGAATTGAGATCATGACAAATATTCGATTTCAAGTTTTCGATATCCGTTTTAAGGATCGCCGAATCTGAAAAATTGTTTTTTTAAAAATGGTCTGTACGTGTAATATCTCAAAAATCTGCTAAAGAACTGCAACAAACTGAAACTTTATTTCTAGATTCGTCTCTATCTGAGGGCCTCACTGCAACTTGCAAACAAAAACCTTATGACCGAAAGTACCATTTTAATGTAAAATTGGGTGGGTTTTACATCCAGCTTCTACGTAATTAGGAGTCGTGGGTGGAAGCGATTAGCAAACGTACTGTACGACATAAAGATTCATTTTAAACATTTAAAAATATTATTAGCTTAGCAAGTCTGGCCTCTAACCGCTCGGCTACCGTGGCGCCTGTAAGTACCACTTATAATTTGATTTAATTTTTCACTTGTGTCAACATTTCCTCAGAAATAGCTCTATAGCTTTCCTTTAAACTACGTGCACGCATAGATCTCATGGTGACTACAACTTCTACGTGAAACATTCTCCCAGAAATACTTAATTAAGGCCACTTCTGTGAGAGGGGGCGAGTAGACTTTCCCCCAAAGCATAGGTCGGCAACGCGTCGCCCGCGGGCCTCATGAGGTCCCGATGCTAGTTTCTGTGCGGCCCATCAAGCAATACAACTTTTTTTATGGTAAACTAAAAATTAGGACGGCTTTTTAAAGTTTTATTATATTACTTGTTATTTTTCAAAAATGAATTTCATAAAATCAAAATATAGAACGAGATTGACCGACGAAAATTTGCTAAACATTTTGAGGTTTTCAGTTTCTCAAACCCAACCCGACATAAATGATTTATCGGGACAAACATTCAAGAACAAAAATGGCATTAAATTTTAATGTTATTTTAATTTGAATAAAATAAATTATTTTCTTTTTTAAGAATCGTCACTTTTTTGTTCTCCGATGTTATTAGATGATAAGGTGGTAATGTGGGACAGCCTTTTTTTACCTCGCATATTTTGAACACTACTGTATTTAAAATCTACTCTGAAGTAAAATCATAGACATACATTATTTGTCTTGGTAAATTTGGAGTCCCGAGTGGATTACAGCAATGAGTCTGGAGTTACACTGAAAAAGTCTGTCGTATTGGGTTTTCAGAAAGTGTGGTGGTAATATGGGACATATGTTAGATAGTAATTATAGTTAATGTTCTCGTTTCTCCATGAATTGTAAAAATAAGCCTTAAATATGCCACAAAACTATATTTTACACAATTATCGTACATAAAGGATAAAAATTAGGGTGTAATCAGTTTTCATAGAGAAATGTCAAGAAATCTTTGAAATGATCTTTTTAGGCCCTTTATCCTGTAGAAAAAAAAAAATTATTTATAAGACACTAGTTTCGTCCTCAGTGCCACTTTTCACACCTGTTCGGCAGACGATTAACGAGGTTGTTATATGGGACAGCGCTGTCCCATAATACCACCATTCACCGCGTACAATATAATCTCATTTTTTTTCCCAATATACATTCATATATGAAATCCATAATACTGGCATTTAATTCTCTCTACTTTCTACATTTTTAATGTCTAAGGGAAATTATTCTATACTTTCCTCGGTATTAACCAAAAGCAGAGGAAAATCAACCTTAAGAAAACTTTTTAGCACTGACAAAATCAACACGGCCCTCTCTTGGACAAAGCTGCCACTCGATTGACGCGCTGCCTTCTGTACCAGACAAAGCCTACCCTAAAGAGTAGTAAGACACCAAAAACTAAAAGATAGCACTACTGTTACAGGGGTGTCCCAAATTCCAACCCCGTCCCATATTACCACCTTCTCCTCTATAGCATGTAAATAAATTTATTAATTTTTACTTTATTTTTTATTTTTTTAAATAATATTTATATTAAAAAAAAAAAAACTTATTTAGGCTTTATATTTACATTTAGATTTAGATTAAATTTACATTTAGATTACAAAACATCTGACTGTGCTAAAGGTTGATATGAGTAATGTTTGTACACTTTAAAACATTTTAACAATGAAGTAACAAAAAGTTATACAAACAATAAATTGCTTCAGTATTTCATAGTGACGAGAAGTAAATATAACAAAAAAGTGCAGACAAGATACTACAATCTGTATTGGAATGCAACATAAAAAAATATAAATGCAAAGCAAATAAAATATGTGACAGTATAAATGTTATTTTTAGATATACTGATGATGTGCTCAGAGCTCATCTGAAAAATATCTACATCCGAAGAATAAAAGTGATTAATAAACCCTAATTAAAAATTGAGTTTAAAATTCATTTATGAATAAACTAAAATCTATATTTTTGCAGTGGTTAGAATCTTGCCAAATCCCTTACCCATCGAAGTACATAAGGTCGCGACGTGAGCGCTCTGATAGTCTAGTATCAGAGTGAAGTGAATATCAGATTAAAAGAACTATACATATCTGGTCAAAATTTAAACTTTGACTTGTGATTACTTCAACCTCATTATTTGAAAATGTCGATGCAATAAATATTTTCATAAAATATCCTGTAAAAAAGCTAAGAATGTGTTTGTTTAAAAGTGCTAAAATAATAAACAGAATTTCTAATGTAAACATGAAAAAAATAAAAGGTTGATGACCACAGATAACATAGATTAATTATAAAAAATATAAATTAAATAAAAGACATGTCTGCTGAGCAGTGATACAGAGGAGGCTGGACTAATTTCATTAAACTCTTTCATCAATCATTAACAGTAACATAACCAAGATAATTGATTACAAAAATATAATCATATAAAAATTAGACTCAAGTAGTGGTCATTTTCGAAAAGTTAAATTAATAATATAGTTATTTCTAAAACAAAAACTCGGTCCGAACTATCTGAACTCTCTCTCGCGGCAGTTCACTAAAGTTATTGTAGCTTATCAAGTTCAAAGGAGATGGGTGTCGGGGAAAGGATTTGTTGAGTTGTCAGCGAACCGCAGTTATATCGGATACGAATCCAGTTGTCTGGTGATGGACAGGTTACCTGTAACGAGAGAACACGGTCCCGAGTGCACTGAAAAAGCTCCGGGTGCCAATGAATAAGATATTTGTCGCGCTTTAATCAAAGTAATAGGATCGTTTATTTTAATCTTATCTAATAATAAAAATATGTTAATTAGTGACCGTTTTTTCACCAATTCTGTCTGAAGTAATCATTAAAGAAAATAAATTGGCAACTACCCAATTAACAAATTAATTATTTTTAAGTTTTTTTATCTAAATGCACTTTTTACAGTTCAATTGGCACTGTCGCATATCTTTCCAGTTATAGGATTTTAGTGACATTGAAAATTATCTTTGACCGTTAATAGTTAAAAATTTAATTTCTGATCCTTTAAAAAAAAAAATCCTTGACATTAATTTTTAACAAAATTTCTTATGAAAGTTATTTATTTCCTCTCAATATAAGTTGAAAGATATGAATAGTAAAATTGAATACACAAATACAAAGAGTTGTAAAAAATAATGATGTAGAAGTAAAATAGTTGGAAGAAATTAAAGAATAGTAAGAAGAAGTATTACTTATAGCGAAGACATAAAAGGATATTAAGAAAAATCATAACAATAGTTAAACAAAATTAATATAAAGCTTTAATTAATGGAGCAATTAATATAATGCTGCAGAATGATGTTCATGATTGTGATAGACCTCCATCCCTTTGGCACTGCCGTTGCTGTATATGTGTATATTGGTTGGCAGCAAAGCAAAACAAACATAGAATTATCTTCCAGAAGATTGGTGAAATCAGATCTTACACCAAGTGTTGTTTCACCTAGAATTTATTATAAAATTCCAGAGACTAGTTGCAACTAACTTACTTCAAAAGAAATTTTAATTAATTCTTAATTGAAAACTATTTTTTAAGGCCTAAACGAAGATTTCATAGTTAATATTTTCAGTATAGTTAATTGAAGTAGCTTTAAAGTAAATTAAATATTATCTATTGTTAAATGAAATATTGCCTAAAGTTCATGTTTATCCCAAAAAGGTTAACAATCTTATACCTGTTACGAGTTTGTTTATGGACGAGCCTAATTTATTTACATATATACAGGCAAAAAATTTAAAAAGAAAAAGTCTTACTAAAGTTAGTAATCTATCTGATATTAATTTAATTACAATAGTTGTAATATTGGACTGTAAGTACTAAATCTGTCGAAGGGATGAGATACACTAAACATAATGAATGGTATCCTCTTTTACGTTTTAATTGCAAAGAAACCACAACGAGCATTCTTCGGGTTTCTCGGGATTATAGGGTTTGTATTGTAGTTAAGATTCAGCATCTCGCCCCTAATCTTCAGAAGCCATTTAGCAAAAAATAAATCTTGAGCGCATTCCCTGCTCAGATCAGCTCGGTTGTTATAATACAGTGATGAGAACTAGTTCATATTCATGGAAGGCTGAGTAGCTTTCTTCTTTATATGGGTCAATCAGCTTGCTATTTACGTTAGAAATGGCTTTTGAAAAACTGTTAGTAAATTAATGTTTACGTAGCTTGTACTCATCAGTGTACCAAATCATCTATGTATTTTTGCGTTAATAAGTAGCATTCCCTCATTAACTATATATATTCAGACTGTTTTCTATTACATTAAATTTCTAATTCATGCTGATGGTCTTAAAATATTCAGTTATTGAAAATCATAGTCACTCAGGCATTTTGCAGCAAAAAAGTTAATAATTTAGATAAATGGTGGTGATAGTAAATGTAAATTCATGCTTCTTAATGAGTTATTTTAGAGGAGACAGAAACACATCTTGACTTACAAAATTCATGAAGCAATCTTGAACCTTGAATCCGTTTAAAGATCTTGGCATTATTTTAGAGTCCTCTCTCTCTCTCTCATTTACAATTCCTGCTGATAACATTGGTTATAACTATCTGAAGAACCCGGGTTTTTTAAGCAGGCAAACCAAACATATCATCAACATCTCTTCCGTTCATAATTTCGATTACCTCGATTGCCTGGTTTCCATTTTACAAACTCCATTCTATTTCTGTTTGAAAAGCTCTAAATAACTTTCTGCGAATGTTTGCGTTTAAAACAGCAGTACAATCAAGGAGATGCGCTATTTTCTATACCCATTTCCAAACCAAAATCATAAACAACGAAACAGTCTGATGCGTAACCTAATCCTTAACTAACATTAATGTGCCTTGCTAATATTACTACAAAATTATCCTTTATGAAACTGGTCATACAAGATATAATTAACATCATTCCAATAAATGAAGAGTTATTAGAAATTGTAAAGAACAGAGCAACAGAATTGATCTGCATAAAAAGCAAAACTGTGAAAAATGCTAAACAAGTATCTTTAAATATTTACATACTTCAGATAATGTAAGTATATTCAGTTTGCTATTTTTGTATGGTTGTTAAATCCATACATACTTGATTACATATCACACATTTAAAAATACAAAAACTGTGATTTTCAATACATTAAAAATCTGGTCTCTTCTTGAACTCTAGAATCTGTAAGACTAGCTTTATTACACACAAATTATTGAAAAGATATTTATAAGCTGACAAATAGAAATCTGTTCATGCAGAGACCAAAAAGAAAGTAGCTGTGATAGGCGGAGGCGTAGCAGGTCTTGTGGCAACTAGACACCTTGCAGACTCTGCATGGCCTACGGTGCCAACCATGTTTGAACAGACTAACAGTCTTGGAGGAACTTGGGTATACACTGACACTGTCGGCAAAGATGAATATGGACTTCCCGTGCACTCCAGCATGTATAAAAGCCTCAGGTATTTTGTAAATTATTTAATAGGTTATAACTTCCACATCAAAATTAAAATTAATCAAAAGGTACTTTCGAGGTTTTTGGAAATATCCAAATATGTGTAAGAATGCTTTTCATGTCAAGGAGCACATTTCTATAATTGTGTGTTTAATTTAAAAATTGTGTCTACAAGCTGAACACCAAAGTTAAAAATATAACGAATATTAGCGACCCTTATCAAGATTGTTAAAAAATTGTAAGAAGAATCCATGATCCTCTGTACAGAGATTCATATTAATATTATTAAAAGAAAGGATCTAAAACTTCTTCAAGGATATTGACTTTAAGTGCTACTACAGAATTTGCAACATTGTGTCACATCAATATTGCAGATTTAATATGCCTACAATATTTAACATAAAGCAACATATTACTCTACACTCTAGATTCCTAATCACCTTTACGTTCCATTCACTCCCTGTTTCGCCAACACACAAGAAAGGAAAAGCAGGAGACATTCGGTTGAGCCACTCCTCTTTGCGTGCAATAATAATAAAATTTGTAGAACTTATGAAGTATGTTTTGAATTAATAATACGTTGACGATATTTGTTTCTAGAACTAACTTACCGAAGGAGGCCATGATGTTCCCGGACTTCCCACACACTAATAAGCAAGGAGTTTCTTACCTTTCGGCCAAAGAAGTTCTGCAATATCTTAATGATTATGCTGACCACTTCAACATACATCCTTTCGTTAAAGTAATGTAGCTTTTGCATCTGTTTTATATAATAACGTAAAGTTATTAGTAATAAATAGTCTGATAGTAATAATAGTGATAACAATTATGTCAAAGTCAAAAGGAAATGTAGGAATATTATTATAAAATTGCCTTGC
Source organism: Rhodnius prolixus (assembly GCF_049639745.1). NCBI lineage: Eukaryota > Metazoa > Arthropoda > Insecta > Hemiptera > Reduviidae > Rhodnius > Rhodnius prolixus. The sequence continues at coordinate 25,821,079 of NW_027411592.1, forward strand.
TAAAAAATTATTAATTTTCTGGTGACTACATAATAATAATGCAAATTGAATCACAATTTCAAGTATTACTTAGATCCTAAGTCCGCATCATTTTACAAGGTCAGAATTTTTTAGTTAAATGTTTGTAGTACATAACTTGTTGGCGCATCATAAATCCCTTCAAGTATGCACTTCCACTGCATGTAATTTGAGCGAAGTAAAAGTCATGATAAATAAACAAAGTTTTAAAGACACATAACTCGATACTGATAATAATCATTAATGTTTTATTCACACAGCTTCGGCACCATGTTAAAAAAATATCTCCAATGGGTACTCAGTGGAAAATAGAAGTGATTGAGTTGGAAGCAAACAGAGAACATACTTACATGTTTGATGCTGTAATTGTCTGTAATGGGTGAGTAATTATAACTGCTTCATACAAAAAGTTGTTAAAGAGGACTTCTTAATACGGACCAACATGTAATATGGTTTTACCTGCTTCCAAAAAACTTCCCAAACATTATTTATAGATGCATTTGGTAACAATTTTATTTTAAAAACCAAGTCATCATCTTCGCTAGTCTGAGTGAATGTAATAAGCACATGGTTTTCTTCTTTTTAAGCTATTTCACATAGTGAGTTTCTTGGTCCAAATAACACAAACCTAGATGCTGAGAATTATGCTTGCTTTAAGACCTTGACGCTGCTTCGAAATGTTTTAGTTTAATTTATCTGTTTTTCTAGAGAGTTGCTACTTAGAAGTTTTATGGAAGGGTAATTCAATCTTACTGATTCGATTCGTATGATTGTATTTTTCGCACAAACAATGTAGGAGACTCCATGAATAATATAGAATAAACTAACTAAACTAACTAATTCATAATCTTCCTATCTTGAATTCGTAATTTCGGTCATTCAGCGGTTTTTGGAATGTACATACTAGGCAAAATACATCTCTTAACAGCCTGTAATCTTTGTCCTTACAAAATTCCATTCAAGATATATTGTGCTCTTTGCTCTCATTTAATCTCATATAAAAGTTTCTGGAAAAAATATTTCATGACTGTATATATTTATATACATAGTTATGTTAATTAATTGTTGAAATAATGTAATAATGTAAAAACGAGATAGTAATTGTTATCAATTTTATGTCCAAAATCCATGCGATAATGTTTTATAACAGCCTCAGTAAAACTAATGTAAAAAAAAGATAGTGGAAGATCAGAGATGAAAATTTTATCTCAATTGCTACTTTATGCATTTCTATTCACGATTCAGGATTTTAAACAAATCCATCTTACGATTTATCTTCAATCTTAGAATGTAAGATTTGTTTTTTTGGTTCTTTCAAAAATTAAACATTTCCGGCGTGAAAGTTAAGAAAATAAATCAATTTCAAGATATCACTGATTTTATCTGTGGTAACAGAAATTCAGTCATCAATCTCTGATGATGATGAAATTCCAATTGATGATTATGAACGGTAAAAAATAGAATAAACATGCGTGCTACTACAGATAAAGTCAGTGATATCCAGATTTGCAGACCTAATTACATTTTAAAACATGAAAATTAATTTATATATTTAATAATGTAACCATTATGTTTAATTGCTAGAAATTACTGAACTTTTTTTTTTTTTTTTTTTGCTTCCTAAACTTTGCTGATCGCCATTCTGAATATTTAGAATAAATATAAAACCAATTCAGAATTTTGTACACTAAATAAAATTTTTGTTGATGACATGAAGATATCATAAAGTATTTTAAATGCAGTTTGGTATTGTTCAAATCCAAGATTTGTTAAATTATAAAAGGAAAAACGCTCCCAGCATTGTGGCAACCTGATCAACTTTTTCACTTACTCTAGTTTTGAAATGCCAGTTTGGTGGGAAGATTTTATAGAAATAAGTAATTTGACTATTGTTTTGAATTTTTGATGTTTGCAGAATTGAATTTAGAATTTCTATATATAAATTAAGACATTAGGCCCTTGCTTGAATTTGCTACTAAGTTGAAATACATTCTTTCTTTTTTGTCCAGTATCTCTTTTAAAAAGAAACGCATGTCTCTTTAACAAACAGATTTCGATCCGATATGAGCTGATTCTCTTACTGGAGTACGTTGACAAAATATACTTACAGTTGACTCTAAAATTTAAATTACCACCGAATTTGTGAATATCGAACTTTTTGAAGACATGTAGACCTCTCAAAAATAAAGTAAAATAAATAATAATAATAGGCGCTAATGACCTCAGCAGTCGATGCGCCAAAAAATAATAATAATGAAACTTTCTTTTCACTTAAGTTTTATTACATTTACAGACACAATAGCAAACCACGCTTTGCAAAAATTAAAGGCATTGAGTACTTTAAAGGACGTCAATTGCATTCACACAATTATCGTGAAGCAGAAGTCTTCCGAGGATTGAGAACTCTGGTGGTTGGCGCTGGACCATCGGGTTTGGACATGACATTTGAACTAGCCACTGTCACTGATACTGTAAGTAAAACATATTTACTTATTGCAGCTAATATTTCTTATGAAACATAATTTTTACTAAACAAAAGTTTAATCTAAGACAATCTCAGCAATTTTGTTGCTTTTAATTAAAGGCATTTTTAGAAATTACCACCTTCGGATGAGAAAATTTTATTTTCGCTTTGCACAGCCAAAATATGTTGCCCAAATATTCGGGTTGTTGATGTGTATACAGCGTACGAACCAGCCATAATATTTTTTTTTTTTTTAAGACAATGGATACATTCATTAGTAAGCAATTTAGGAGTTGAATGTCGTTGTGAATAAAGAGTTGACTCAAGTCTGTCACTATCTTAGTAATAGCAAACTATAAAGACAAAAAATGTACAAGTATTCCATAAAAATTGGTGGGTACTTTTGGAATGAACTAGGAAAGCTAAAATGCATCAACTATAATCGCAGTAGTTTATGAATTAATCTCAAAATCCTAGAGTGGGATGTGTGTTTTGTTCGGAACCAGTGCTCCGAACCAAAGGTCCCGGACACTGAACGGACATCGTTTCCTTTTAATTTTAGTTACGTTTTGTGTGTACAACCCTTCAGTTCTTGTCCTTAGAGAAGCTTAGATTAAAGAAGAAAATTTTTCTTTTGAACAGGTTGTGTTGAGTCACCACACTGACTACGCGTCTAAAGTTGGATTCCCACCAAAAGTTATACTTAAACCGGACTTGGATAGAGTAACTCCAGATGGCAGTGTGATGTTCAAAGATGGATCGTTAATGGAGTTTGACCTTATCATTCATTGCACTGGTAAGTTGTGAGTGATAGTTTCATAGCTTTTATTTATTTATTTATTTATTTATTTATTTATTGCGGCAGATCATCTGCGAGAGTCGCCAGTAGTTAATATTATTGTTTTGGAAGAAACTAGGTACTTTGATCTGGAACAGTTTATTCTGCTAATTCATAATTTGCAATATCCTTTGAAGGAACAAAGTAACTCTGTAGTGAACGTACTGCATTCCCTTACAGAGACCTCAGATGCTGATGCGCCTTGATTTAAAAATATTAAACATACATACATCAAATTTACAGTAAAGTATGTTCGCTAGTCGCCTCCATCTGCGACACCTAATTGGTAGTTGGACATAAAGCCCGCCTGAAAAAAATAGACATTACTTTACTTTATACATACATCCTTTAATTAAAAGCTTTCTTGTACTAGAAGTTCATAAAAAAGCCGATGTTTAGCGCCAATCTATATTCTAGGTTCGGTGACGTAAATATGTCAAGTTCCTATCTATGAAAAACATGACGTGGAAAAAAATTCACAAATTCAAAACCAATTGTTGGATAATAATCTAAAGAAGACAATAATTGTTCCGGATAGAGCAGCAAAATCCAGCTGGCAATTAGTGGAATTTTCTTTTCTGAAAACTAAACAATTGACAAATTTTGAGAATATTTAATTTTGTTTATTCAAGGAAGACTCCCAAATTCATCGAATGCTTTAAGTTTTTTATTATTTGTTTTTCCAGAAATAACTTTACTGCTCGGTCGTGAGTTGCCGCAGAGAGCGTTATGTCATTGCATTAATCTCCTTTAATGAAAATTATGGTGGTTTCATAAAATATAATCTAACATACACATAGTTTAGAAACCTCTCCGAATTCGCAAATTGGATGAAAAATTTGAATTGATTAAAAATAGAGCACCTGTTTCGTTCTCCAGAATTTGGAATGTGAATACAAATTTTTATAGCACAAGTTCAATCCAGAAGAATTCATTAACTAATAATATTCTAATACTTTTAGATTATTAATACTACTATTTTGAATATATCGATTAAGTATGTATTAGATGTACTTAAAACTCTAGAAGACTTTAGTTATAGGCTATGGGTCAAAATGTAGCGTACTGTACTATTAAACAGTAATCAATAAAGATAGCATTTTTACGACGATTTGGCTGTGGGTAAAAGCAACAATATTTTTGAAATACTACTAAATGTACAATTTTTGGAACTTGCCTTACACTCGCCATTTAAAAAAGTTTCTCCCCTTCTTAAAAATAATAATAGGAGAGAAAAAAAAAAGAATTACCCTCTTCAAATTAACATTCTTGCCATAAAATCACATTGGTCATTAAATCACAATTAAAGCACATTAGTTCTAAAGAAGAGGGAAAGTGCTGCCCAAAGTGAGAGAATAATAAAGCAAAAGTTTTAAGAAGACTTTCCCACATCTCAGACTTGGTTTACACAAAAAAGTGATTCATAACAATTACAAAAGGATTGGGGTGGAATATTTATGAAGGTATAACCCTTTTCTTTGCTAAGTTTGTCTTTCAGAAATAATGGAGAGACTCCGCGCAATACCAAACTAGACGACATTTACATAATGGGAAAGTGCTTTTTAAATTTTAGGTGTTTTGTAATAATTATTACGTTCAATAAAATTAATGGCTTATGTTAATATAAAAATTACAAAAATGTTTGGATGTTATAATTTTCAGCTCAGGTGCTTATCATTAATTTTGAAATTGCAATGCTTAATTTTAAATTAAGAAGTAGGCATGTGGACTGAAAAGAATTCACTAGCTACGATGTTTCGGTAAAAGCCTTTCTCTTCCAGTACAAATACAAATATGGGATCCCGAAGTTTCATAATTTCACATTACACACCCACAAACTCTACTAAACTACCACTCAGTATGCTTCTAAGATGTTATATTCATGCCACTGTTTTCTTTCAGCCTGAAGTCTTAGTTGATTTTACTTTCTTAGGGAACTAGCAATCATTCGTTCTGTGAACATGGCTGGACTATTTTGACCGGTAATCTTTTAATCAATTCATGGAGGGAGCCAATTTCTAATTACAATGTCCCTCACCCGGTCAACAGCTGTTATAATAATTAACTAGTACTTTTAATTTACTTATTGCTTTTAAATTTCGATTTAAAGATTCATGCTTTAATTTCAAACTTGTTCTCTTAACTTGCATCTTATCGTCGGACTGACATTATTATCAGTTTATTACCACAAACAATAGATATGAAGAACAGATATTTTATGCCTTTTTGCATATCTTGTTTGTTTGAAAATTCAATATTTTGTTTTGTTTTTTTTCCAGGCAGAGTGAAAGTCAGTAACAATAAAAAAAAATATTTTTGAGGAGGCGCAAGTTTAAATTAATTTATTTTGATTTAACAGGTTACCTCTACACATATCCTTTCCTTGCCAAAGAATGCGATATTACAGTTGAAGACAACTATGTGAGTCCTCTTTATAAAAGCGTAATCAACATCAACCACCCTACAATGGCATTTTTAGCAATATTAAAACATACACCAACATTCTATGTCACTGATCTTCAAGTAAGCTTCAGATATTATTTTTAATGTCAGCTTCAAATTTGTTAGATGACACCTGAGACGGTGTAATTGTAAATATATTCAAGTTATTTTTTTTCCTGACTACAGGTACGCTACTTCTTGCACACGTTTTGTAATCCTTCTTTACTGCCATCGAAACAAGAAATGGAAGCTGAGCTACTTTCAAAAGAACATTTAAAGGCTGAAAAAGGACTTCGAAAATGTGACTATCATATGGTAGGCGATGACAACGTCGAATACATTGATGAATTATGTAAACCAGTAGGCATGACTCCGATACCATCAATACTTCTACGTATTTATTTTCACGGTTATGAACGGATATTTTCTGATTTTAAGAACTTCAGATATAATTTTTACCGCATAACTGATCAAGACAAATTTACTGTAGTAGATCTAAGAGAGATTACAGCCAAGCCATTAGAGAAAATTCATTCAAATCCTTCGTGTAATGCAGTCCAACATTAATCAGTAATCATAAGTTGATTTAAGTTGAATTAAGTGTTTTCTAAGTTGTTTCAAACACTAATATAAGGCAAGTAAAAAACTGAACATGATAAAAAAGTTGGCAAAAGATTTGGCTCTCTTGCAACATCCCTTTTGACTTTTACATCTAAAAAATATGGATTAATTTTTTGAATATTTCTGCCTCTATTAATACCGCTGAATATATTTTTTTCTTGTGCTCAATGTAACAAAAAAGGGGCAAAAACTTTTATTTCTTTCAGTTGTAACTTTTGCTTTAATTGACTGCATGAATTAGCATGATAATCTTGTAACTGGAATTTTTAGGGAAAGAAACCAGAAGATTCCCTCTAATTTCACTTACAAAAAACTTATTTTTATCTGGCAACATTTTGTCCTCAATGTTACTAACTAATGATTAAATTATAATTGTAAAATAGCAAGTGTACTCATTTAAAGAGATGAAATGTTAGCCGCAGATAGCGCTAGTATTATTGAGAATAATTCCTGTATTGAGTTTGCTAAGTATAAACTATTTTACTATAAGTTACTTTACATATCAATAAATAATGTCCAAGACAAAGACCGGTAATCGAACTTAGTACCACTTAGTAATCGTGGTGCCTCAATTTTAATAATTAAATAGTATTTAATATTGTTTAATTATAATAACCTAATTCTTTTTAAGTTAGCATAGTGATTGTAATAGTATTAATTTCATTTTGAAAGTGATATATTTCTATCTTAATGATAAATTATTTGTTACAATTGTATATATATTTAATAAAACAATAAATTCGTTTATTTCGTTCTAAAATCTACTGTTCTTAATTCCTTGCGATTATCAATTCTATGTAATTTTGACATCATGTTTGAAATGTAAGTTGTAAAACGCATATGTGTTCAGATTTTAAATAATTATTTTAGAGCTATTAGTCACAAATTAACAGTTTTGTTGACTACACTTATGTTACAGTTTTCCTTGTTGCTTTTTGTTGATCTCGTAATACAAAAAATAAAAATTAAAAAAAATACTAATGTCGTCTGAGAAAAGAAACTACTCAAGACTAAATACAATTCTTTAATTATTTTACGATGTTTTGAAGATGATTTGATAAAAAAAAATTCTAGAACCAAGAAAAGAGCAGTATAAAAAAAACAAGATAGATTTCATGTAATATTCAATCTCAAATGGTCAAAACCATGGGTTTTGTTCACTAAGAAAATAGTTTATTTTGAGAAAAAAAAAAATGTTTTTGGGGCAAAATAAAATTGTTAGGCCAAATTGTTATTGTAAGATTGAGATATTGGTGACAGCAAAACATATAATCTTTATATGAGGCATATATCAGGCAGCTTAGAAAACAATTATTATTAGAAACTATTAGGCAATCGTGGAGTGATACTATCGGTAAATTGAAAACACTTGAAATATATTTAGAGATAATTCAATTCACTAAAAACTAAAGTGATACCATTTAGTACAAGCGACCGTACAAAAAATATTCCAACCGTTTTTTGGCAAGGTGAGCCGTTAAAAATTGCTAAACAATATTTATACCTCGGAGTACCCTTCTCTTCAAACTCAAAATTTAAATCAGTAACCCAGTTCTTCTTAGACAAATCCGTTCCCCAAATAGGTAAAGTTATTAGCATATTATGCAAAGCCAAGTGTAATAGTTAGGAAGCCAGGTTGGAATTATTTGACGCGATTGTCTCCACCACACTGCTTTAGAGTTCGGAATTTAGGGCTTCACAGAATATGCATACGATAGAAAGAGGGCAAGTGAGCTCTTTTGTTTGCCCAAATGTACCCTCGGCTATCGTTCGGCTAAAACTGGAAGAGTACCGTTAAGCATCACTTTTTTTTTTTAGGAATATGACGTCTTATTGGATTAGAATTCTGACATTGCAAGAAATTAGATTGCCAAAATTATGTTTTGACTGGCTCAAAGTACTAAAGTACAGTAAGGTACAGGAGGAGGAGACAGGAACGTTCAGGCACTAGCGGGGATGGCTGACCTGTAATCGGAGAGCCAAATGTTATCTTCTAAACAGATGACGCACTAATTAAGAAAAATATTCTATATCTGATTGAAAAGTGGACAAATCACGTAATTTCTATTTGTTCTTAATATTTTATTAAGCATGTAAGTATACAGGAATACATATAAAAATACGTCAAAAATTTATTGTAGTTAAGCTAAAAATAAAATTAGGAGAAATAGTTGAGTTTTCTCTACTTATATAGGAGAACTGTATGAAAGTGGATCTTTCCTCGCCTATTTATTTAAAACAAAATTGACTGATTTTCTTGGTTGTGAAAATGGTATCCACATTTTTATCAAATACGATCCAAAGCATTCAGTATAACTAACAAACCATGGTTGCTCTAAAAAGTTCCGAAGAGATTCAATTTCTGTTCTCTCTTTAATTTTAACCTAATTGAACACATTTTGCCACAATGACTGAAAACTGCATTAAAAAAAGGATTGGAGAAAGCTGATACTATTTTGCAAGTTCATTATTTGTCTAACCGATTAAAAAATATTAATTACCCTTATTTAATACAAATATTTAAATCAAATTCAAAAAAAATTAGTTTCATCCGCATATTGTATACTATCAATATATTTAAACTTTTTTGAATGAGTACAACAATCGCCTCCAAGGCTTTGAAATTAAGATTGTCGATAAGGGTAGATGTAAGAACTTTAAGGTCTGGATATGCAACTCAACGCTATGGGCTAAGTTTAAAAGTGAGCTCTTCTTCTTACAATTAGGAGAGGGCAGCTTCGATGGTATTTGAACAAAATGGATTATATCCGGCTTCCCAAAGGGCAATGGAAGAAAGAGTATCTAGAAAAACTTCTTTAGTATAAAGATGAGGCAGGTGCCCAAAAAATTAGCCTGCGTCAGAGTTATGCTCCTCCTGTAAAACCTCTACTCCGAATGGTAGATGAGGTGTAGTCTTTTAAGTGTAACAAAATTTGCTATAAATTTCGTAATATAAGTTATAGGTGCAATAAAAATTTCTATTTCTAATATTTTCTAAAGGAAAGCACTTTCTTCTTCTGTTTGTATAATTTTCACTATTTCATTTCAACAAATGGGCTTTGTTATACTTTCCTGCAAATCTAGACTGCCGTTTACAGCTATCGTAAGGCATCATTGTTTCCATTACTCTCTTTTTCGGTCTCGAAATCTAACACTGGACGTTTTACCTCTACTACTGCTTCCACTTTGAAACTACCAAACTTTTCTATTTCTGTCAATGTTTCTTCTAATATCTCATTCTTTGAAGTGTTTGTAACAGTGGTGTCCAAATCCTCAGTACAGTATTCATCATCCAAGAACAATATCTTTAATTGCTGTCATGAAGGCATCGTTGAAGATTTTCAAAATGACGGGAGGTATTGGTTTCAGATTTCCCAATTCGGCTAGCTGTTTAAAATATTCTTCGTTACGTTGCGCATTCATTTTGTGAAAATCTTTTTTTCGTTGACCCTCCTTCGCTCGCTTAGCCCTATCTTCTTCCATTTCTGCTAGCATAGTTTCTTTGGAAGGGAGGGATATATCAGCATTAAGGATTTTCATAAATGTTCTTACCTACAATTAAAAAAAAAAAAGAGTACTAATTTCAAGACATGTAGCATAAATTGCATAGTAAAAATAAAAACATTCAAACAAAGAAAATCTGGTTATTAGAAATAGAGGAATTATTAAAAGAACAAATCTCTGCTATTTTTTGTCAAATTATTAGATGTTTTTTACATGCACGTGTACTCTTGCTTTGAACAATTTAATTTTAATTTTCTCATAGAACAATACCTTTTGGCTAATATTCGTCTCGAATTGAATTTTTATGCGTATACACTAGCAACTTGGATTATTGTCAAAAACTGTTCGAAACCAACAACTTTGGCCAGTTTTCCTCTACATCTAAAAAAGAGTAAAACCTAATTCCTAACACTGCACTAATTCTGGGCACTGGCCTCCTAGATAATATTTATTAGGATCCTAGCGTCTTCACGTATACTACCTTACGCAGTTTGGGACGCCAACGTTTCTCTACCATTCTCCATTCTTTCCTCGCTTATTATTCTGAGCACCTCAGAATGATGGGCTAATTACTTTTGTAATGTTTGGTTCTTGGAACAAATTGTAACCTAAAGAACTTGAGGAGCTTTTTCTCAAAGCATTCAGATGTATTTATTTTCATCTCTGTTAGAGATAACCCAAGCTTCAGAACCATATCAGCGTTTTATAAAGAAGAATCGTGGTGTTACGTGAGCTTGAGATATGTTATTAGCTTCTATGCCTTGTCAGCTTGGAATTCTGCTTTTGATTTCATCTAAAGTTATCTCTATCTATTATCTCTACTATCTCTATTTCAATTATTGTTATCTCTGGTGACTAGAGGGCCCAGATAAGAGAAGATTCCACTCTCTCGACACTGCATCCTCCTGCAGTTCCCAACATCGACGCGCTCTACAATTCCTTCTGCTAGCATTACTTTGTATTGTTCTTATTTGTCTTTAATTTTCATTTAATAAATTGAACATTTCTTATTGTTTCACATTTTTTATAAAATCTTAGCAATTAGTACAATTGTTTCGTTCCTCTTTATTGCAGTTTGGCATTAATCAACTTACCACCACTTTCATTTTGATACTTATTTTAAAACAGAATTTACCTTCTTATTGTACATTTTTTTTGCAAATATTCAAATATTTCCTTGTGATTGCGTTTGATCTCGTAATCAAGTGGAGGGGATGTGAAGCACCTTAACCCTTATATGTTTACTCTTTATCTCTGCTCTATTGATGTCAGTCTACAATCAGTGAGCTGTCCAATAACCGCTCCCTTCACCGATTGCAAAGAAAGCTGAATACTAAACGACAATGGCTGCTAAAGGTATGTACGATCGTAAATTCCTCTTTCTCCTTAAGTGGATTAATTTTTCACAGTTAACATATTTTTGAAACATAGAAACAAAGTTAGAATATGTGATCACGTACTCTGAATATGAAAGGGAAGCTTTTTGAAAATTATTCATCGTAAAGCATGAATAATAATAAAGATGCAAAAAAATAGGTGTTTTTCGAGGAATTAAATAAATGTAGGTCCTATGTGATAAAGATCAGAACTTAAACTGATCAAATGTTTAATTTCATTAAGTTTGTAAATATATATGAAAAACTTATTAAAAACTGCTTATTACTGTTCAGTAAGTGTTAATAAATAGAACAATGCAAATTGATAAATCAAAGAAATCCATAAGCAATTTTATTTTTTATTACAAAATTTGTGACCTCCAATACACGTAATTAAGCCTGTTTCTGGTTCCATCGCTTATATCGCTGCGACTGAAATGAAGCACCCGTCTATAAATCTCATGAACCTTTAATCATGTGACCATTTCCTACTGAATTAAGTGAACTTTGTGAGACACCTTGTTCCAAATAAAAATATTATTAGACTGTGGGCTAATCCGAAAGAGAAATATTCTTGTAGATATTTGGTTTAGAAAGCAACAATTTAATCATTTTTTATCTCCTTATGGTAAGAGGGAATGATGCGATCTTGCAGATTTCCATTTTGTCGTTCATCAGAAATTTCCTTTTCGAGATCATTCGAGACCAAAAGTGGTTAAAAGTGGATCTCTTTGTAAGTTTGTGGAGTGTATTAGTCAATTAACACAGCTTGCGAACGGAACATCGAGGAAAATCCCAATTTGACTATTTGTTTATAATATATGCTATTACGGGTAGCTACGAATGGCTTAGGACAAAATCTGCCTAATTATAAATCCTACAATATTTAACAGAATTTTAATCAAGAGGACTTTTAAAGGACAATAATATATATGTTATTATTTTTTTTTAACTAGATTCATTCAATGTGTATGTATAGATTTATAACTTTGATTCAATATCTAATAGGTAGTTGGACATTAAGCCTCGCCTGATAAAATAGGCGATTACTTTACTTTTTACTTTTATTCAGTACTTTCTTCAAGAAAAACTGATCTTAAAGTAGTTCTTGGGAAAAGTTGGGTCAAGCTTTTTTCTTCTAAAGTACATTTAAATGTAACGCGCGGTCTCGTCAATTAATAATGTTAATAATATTCCAAATTTTTTTAAAAAAAACTGGTTGCAAGATTGCCACATTACTAAATAGTTTGTGGCTTTTTCATTTCATTACGTAAATTGTTGTAAGAAAAATTCTTGTGAGTTTCATGTTGCATAAAAAGTGAATTAGTAAAATATCAAATTTATTTTATATATTTACTTTTTATTATTTTTTATATATTCTCGTTTTTAACGAATGCTTAATTAAATTCAAAATACAGTCGAATGTCACAGACTGTACAATTAACTTTCTGCACTCCAAATAGGATTCTGCGCTGACATTTCATTTCTCGATTTGAAACAAAAAATTTGTACGCTCCAGTTTCAACTTAAGTTTTTGGAATAAACAAATGACTACAGCTTATTCTAGAAAACCGTAGGTTGGGATAAAACTTCTATGTCTTTCCATTTTCTCAATTATCTGACGAAAGCTGAAGTTTTATGAAGAGTGTTGGTATCTTGCTGGTACGAAACGTAATTGAGTAAAGCTGGCTAATGTTAGTTCTTTTTTGAGTAGTACTCAATGAGTACATTCTTATTAAATTGTTGCTTGTAAAGGTTAGATTGCATAGAAAGTCAATCTTGAACGAATTAGTGATGCAATATTACTTCATAATCAAAGAAATTATAATTGAATAACCGCTCGCTGTTTGACCAGTGCCATCCAACCATTTAAACACCTATCTCAGGATTTCGCCAGCAAATTCACTTATATATGGTAATTTATCTTTTATCCACGTTGTATTGTTTCTTTATTAAAAGTTAGCAAGTCTTCATTGGAGAACAGTTGCGGTCTGAGATAAGCGATGGAAGGAAAGTCTGGTGGACGGATCAGTTAGATGAGAACCTCAGGATCATGGGTGCCAGAAGGTGGAGAGTGAAGACCCGGAAAAAGAAGGTATGGGAAAGGATAATGGTGGAAGCCTTTGTTCTTTGAAGACCGCCGAACAGTTGAAGAAAAAAAAAAAGAAAGTTATTCTCCAGGCCCCTAGCAGCGTGATTGACTGAGTACAACGACATGATCCTATATCTTCATTTTTATTTTTACTTACTGTAAACCAGTTCTGAGGGAATTTTCTATGGCGCTCGTGTCAGATTTTTGAAACATCAGTTTGATCAAAAGTATCCGCTTTGATATCCCGAAAAAAGTTTTGTGTTTTTTTAAATTGGTATGAATATGTGAGACATGTTTTCTACGTACAATTAAATCTATAATATTCATATGAAACATTCGCACACAAACCCACAGAGAATGAGAGAGTAAATAGTTTGTAAAAATCCCTTTTTTATTTTCAAAGGACTTCAAAACGGATATTTCAGTTGACATTTCAATATTCAAAAACTACACGATTACAGAACTTCCTCTTATTACTAGACTGAGAGTGAGAGATAAAAAAGGTTGATGACCACAGATAACGCAGGTTATTTGGTTTAGTAATTAAAAGTAATAAAAAATTTTAATAAATAAAAGACATGTCTGCAGCAAATGATACTGAGAAGGTTGTATTAATTTCACAAAACTCTTTCATCATTCAATTTCAATGACTCAACAAAGATACTATTTTGTTTTGTAATATTGAATAAAAAAGAGATAATAGGTTATTTTTTAATTATTATTATTTTTTAGTACCTTTCTAATGTAATTAATAAAACAAAAACTTAAAGCCATCACTGCTGGATCCCTCTTGCTGCAATAATTATTGTTATTAAATTGGGTTCCAAGAAATTTGACAAAAAATGGTTAAACAAAAACTGAAGGAACCTAAATTTATAGCAGAGTTGCTCTTCTGAAGAACTGGTATGCACTTTCTGATTAGGGCAGTTCATTAGTTTTTTAATATTGTCAAGAATATATCTTGTAATTTTCAAAAATGTTACTTTAGTGAAATGCTACTTGAACCTTTTCCTGTTATATGAAATTCTTGTAAAAAATGTTTCAAAGAAAAGGAAATACTCCTTTTGCCATTTAGCCCACAGTGATGGCGATGTAGAAATCTGTAACTGGAATCGTTGTGTCACAGGCTTTTTTTGGAGAAGAATCCTAAACTCACAAAACATGACTTTGACAGAAACACTTTTGCTTATTCGTCTTCTTGAAATTTATTACATTGTAAGTTAACAAATAGAAATCTGTTCATGCAGAGACCAAAATGAAAGTAGCTGTGATAGGCGGAGGCGTAGCAGGTCTTGTGGCAACTAGACATCTTGCAGACTCTGCATGGCCTACGGTGCCAACCATGTTTGAACAGACTAACAATATTGGAGGAACTTGGGTATACACTGACACTGTCGGCAAAGATGAATATGGACTTCCCGTGCACTCTAGCATGTATAAAGGCCTCAGGTACATGGTTAATTATTTAATATGTTACTACTTCTGCCTCCAAATAAAAAATTAAAAGATACCTTCGTATATTTTGAAATATCATACTAATGAGCGAATTATAGATATAAACTGACAAATTTCTCCATTTCACATTAAGAGAGGAGTTTTATCTTTAACTCTTTATGAGTAAGCAATCTTTTATGTATGTTCAAATGTTTTATGAGGTTTACTTTTCTAAAATCGTATGAAAGAAAATAGAAAAAGAAAAAAATTCTACAAACAGAACTCTAGAGTTAAATAAAACGTTAAAGTTTTTATGGAGATTATTTGGAGATTAAAATATGTAAAAAGGCTTCGAAAATACTAGCCTTCTCCGAAATAAATTCATATTAGTGCCAGAATCTTCTTCAAGGCTTTGAGTGCTTCTACTGAACACTTTAATTGTGCGATTTAACATTCTTACAATGCATACTTAGTTCTCCACTTAATGCTAAGGCAAAACATTTTAAAAAAAACTTTACTACATAAGATTAATTAAAGCAAGATATGCTTTAGCCTTTTGTGCTTGTATTTTCTATAATTAAGAGAACTTACGTTATAGTCCATAATAACTTTTTATAATGCATTTTTATAAATGTTGTTGTACTGAGTGGGACTTAAACTCAAAAGGAGGAGGGATTCGGTTGAGGCACTCTCTTGACTAGCAATAATATAGAACTTAACAATAATAATAATAATGTAGAACTTGGGATATATGTTTTTATTAACATAAACAAGAAGACATTGACATTAGGACGACAGAGCTTCGAATATCTCGTTGATGCAACTTAACTTTAATTTAAGAAGAGCCCAGTTTCTACAAAAGGCTACTCCTAGAAGTTTTTATTAATGTTCTACAAACATCTTTAAAACATATAATTGTTGTTGTTGTTTGTCAAAAATGCCTTAATCAACTAGAACAAATCAGTTCGGATGCAAGGTTATCTAATTGCCGCAAAATAATTCTACGAACAATTCTTGTTTCTAGAACTAATTTACCGAAGGAGGTTATGATGTTCCCGGACTTCCCATATGCTAATAAGCAAGGAGTTTCTTACCTTTCTGCTGAAGAAGTTCTTCAATATCTTCATGATTATGCTGATCACTTCAACATACATCCTTTCGTTAAAGTAATGTAGCTTTTAATATAATACCTGTTTAATATAATATTAATCTTATTTGTAATAGCCGAGTAGCATTAGTAGTGATAACAATTATGAAGAATTCATAAGAAAAAATAAGAATATTCTTATGTTCCTCTTTAATTAAATCAAGCTTTTTTTATTGCTGTTCAGGTCTGACTGAATCAGAATTTCAGGCATTACCTCAGTCTTTTTGCTTTCAACATTATACATGGAAAAAATGTTATCTTTTAATGTTAGTGTGGCTAGCTTCAAGTATGTCATTCCACACTCCACTTATTTTCAAATGTAATTTTGAGCTTTAGTAATTTTGGAAAGTAGTGATGAAATTTTAATAAACACACCTACTAATCTGAAAGATGACTAAACTCAATGGTACCGGTAATAATCATTAACTATTTTGATCACACAGCTTCGGCACCATGTTAAAAGAATATCTCCAATGGGTACACAGTGGAAAATAGAAGTGATTGAGTTGGAAGCAAACAGAGAACATACAGACGTGTTTGATGCTGTGATTGTCTGTAATGGGTAAGTTATTATTATTATTGTGTTCTTTTTAAAGGTGCTCAACAACTAAGGTCCTTCGCACCCGGGGTAATGGGTAAGTAATTATAACTAAGTTTTGTAAAGTAAGATGTTAAATAGACTTTTAATATTTTTTTAATATAGACCTACATACGTACATATATGGCTTGCTTACTTTCCTAAATTCTTCCAAAAGTTTTTTCAGCTTTTTTTAGTGTACTGCCGGCCTCCGGACAGTGTTCTCTCGTTACAGACAATACTGTCCATCACAATGAGCAGTGAGCTGTAAGAAGCTTTTAGGAAGAGAAAATCTAAAGGACCAGCAGCTGGATTCGACCCGGGACCTCCGCGTGCGAATCCAATACGCTGACCGCATAGCTAATCCCTTCGTACTCGCTTTGGCGGTACATATACTAAAAATTACATAACTATTATTGGTGCATTTGTAAAAACCAAATCGTCAGCTTCGCTCTTCTAAATTTTTTTTGCATATTAAAAATATGTTCTTCTTCTTCAATTTACTTTACTTTGACAGTTTCTTAGTTTAAGTTGAATAAACTTAGATTGAGTCTTGTTCTTTTCTGACCTCTGCTTTGCTTTTTGTTTCCTCAAAATGTTATATACAATACAATATATACAAATACAATTTTTTTTCGATTCGTTTTAGGATTTTATTCTTTGCATCGGCAGTTTTTCCTTGAAAAATGTTCAGGAAATAATAATAATAATAATTGAAATACTGGACTCCCACTCGGAGGTCCCGGGTTCGAATCCAGCAGCTGACCCTTAGATTTTCTCTTCCTAGGAGCTTCTTACAGCTCACTGTCCGGTGATGGACAGTGTTGTCTGTAACGAGAGAACACTGTCCGGAGGCCGGCAGTGCACTGGAAAAAGCTCCGGGCGCTAATGACCTCAGCTGTTGATGCGCCAAAAAAAAAAAAAAAAAAAAAATTGAAATAATTGATTTAGGGGCATTTCCCTAAATTAATTGCACATTTATTATTTATTCAAGCAATGCTTTAATGTCAAATGATTTATTGCTTAAATTTAGTTTTAAAATAAATTTTAAATTACCTTATTTTGTTTGTTTCTTTTTTTTAGTTACAAAAAATTAATAATAATGTTATATGAGTTTGGTAGAAAGTATTATATATATACGAGTATTTATAATTCTTTCCTTCTTCTTTTCTTTCCTAAAGGTTTTTCTTTACGAACTTCTTAAGATACACATAAAAGTTATGTAGAAATAAGACAGTACCAGATCAAATATGAAGACAGAATAGAGTATAGAGGACAATATAGAAGACAGTATAGAAGACTAATTTCTAAGAAGTTGCAATTCGAAAAAAAATCAAAAATAAAAAGCTCCTAAAATATTAATCAGTTCAATGTTTTCACTTACTCCAGTTTCAAAATGCTAGTTTGGGGGTTGGATTTAATGGAAATAAGTAATTTTAGTTTAGTTTTGAACTTTTGATGTTTACAAAATTGAACTTATAATTTGTAAATATAAACTAAGACATTAGGCCACTGCTTGAATTTGCAACTCAATTGAAATACATTCTTTCTTTTTTGACCAGTATCTCTTTTAAAAAGAAACGCATGTCTCTTTACCAAACAGATTTCGAGGGGATATGAGATGATTCTCTTAGCGGAGTATGTTGACAAAATATACTTATAGTTGATTGTGTAAAATTTAAATTTTTATGAATATAGACTCGCAAAAAAAAAAAAAATCTTTTCACTGAATTTTTATTTAATTTACAGACACAACAGCAAACCAAGTTATTCAAAAATTGAAGGCATTGAGTACTTTAAAGGACGTCAATTACATTCACACAATTATCGTGAAGCAGAAGCCTTCCGAGGATTGAAAACTCTGGTGATTGGAGCAGGTGCTTCTGGTTTAGATATTACATTTGCACTATCCACTGTCACTGATATTGTAAGTGAAGTACATTTCCTTACTGCAGCTAATATTTCATGTGCAAAATTATTTCTATAAAACAATAGTTCATTATAATATAATATTATCAGTTTTAGGGGTTACTTTAGGTGCGGCCGTAGTTTGCAGTCTTATCACTTTTTAAACCTTGAATATTTGTGAACATGTTTTTTTTTGTCTTTAACTAGTCTAACCATTTTTTAGGATTCATTTGCTAATATTTCATTGTCACCTTGTATAGCAAAATAAGTGCTCAAATAAGTTGCTATTTGCGGAGCGTACGAATTATTCATGATGTTGTGTTGTTTACATAAGTTAAAGTTTAAAGGATTAGTTAGCAATTTGGAGTCGTCAATAAATAGTAATGTTGGTCAATAGCCTTATAATAGCCAACTAAAAAGAGACAAAATATTTACAAGTATCCAGTAGCCATTGTATGGTACTTCTCCAAACTCCAAACTAACATGTCAGTATAAGATTGCATATGTACACGAGACCAGCTAAAAATTATTTCGCTTTTGGATCGATTCCGGGAACTTGGAGAAAGTTGCGTGTCCTGTTTGGAATCTTTCCCTGAGCTCCGAGCAAGAGGTTTCTCACTGATTGAAAGTATCCTCGCGCTTGTGTGTACAACTCTCCAGTTCTTCTCCTTACAGAAGCTTAGTTTAAAGAATACAATTTTTCTTTTGAACAGGTTGTAATGAGCCACCACACTAACTACGCGTCTAAAATTGGATTCCCACCAAAAGTTATACTTAAACCTGACTTGGATAGAGTAACTCCAGACGGCAGTGTAATGTTCAAAGATGGATCCTTGATGGAGTTTGACCTTATCATTCATTGCACTGGTAAGTTGTAAGCTATAGCTTTATATTATTCATTATATTAGACGAAATTAGCATGTATGTACTTATTTTCCAGGGTAGGGATTAGCTCAATGGATAGCGCACCGAAACATGAGTTCGAAACAATGCTGGTCATAGATTTTCTCTTCTTAAGTGCTTCTTATGGCTCACTATCCGGAGGCCAGAAGTTCTATGAAGGCTCCGGGCGCCAATTAACTTAGCTGTTGATGTGTTCTAAATTAGATCATTTGTTTCAAAACATTCATAATTTTATAAAATTTTCCAGCTTCTTTAATTGGAAGCTTTCTTGCAGACGAACTTATTAAAAACGCTGACACTCAGCGCCACAATCTAATCTTGGCTTTAGAGTGCGTTAATGTTAAATGTATATAACTTTAATTTCTGTATATAGACAACTGTCCATCATCGGACAGTGAGCTGTTAGAAGCTCCTAGGAAACGAAAATCTAAAGACCAGCAGCTGGATTCGAAGCCGTTGGAGACTACTTTTCGCTAGCCACTCAGCTAACTCACTTATTATTGCTCTAAACGTACGTGCAGCTTACCTTACAACGTGCAACTCTCGGTGGATAAGATATCAATACCTCTGATGAGTGAATATCCCAATGGGAAAAATTGTTTAGTTCACTAATTGCGTATCGACTGCAGGTTTGTAAAGTTGATTAATTTATTCTCTTAACACAGAGTGAAAATAAACAATGAAGTGAATATTTAGAAAAAAGTAATTTTCGAGAAGGTACAAGATTAAATTATTTATTTATTTTCTATTTATTTGATTTAACAGGTTACCTTTACTCATATCCTTTCCTTGCCAAAGAATGCGGTGTTACAGTTGAAGACAACTATGTGAGTCCTCTTTATAAGGGTGTTATCAACATCAACCATCCTACAATGGCATTTTTAGCAGCTTTAAAACAAACACCTACATTCTTTGCTACAGATCTTCAAGTACGTTACATAAAGGAGTTTTGTTTTTATTTTTCATATCATCCGCTAATATTTTATATGACACCTCTCAGTCATATGCAATTTTACAAGATGTTAAAAACCCTTAAATGATAATGAAGTTTTTCATAATTTTTCTCCTGACTACAGATACGCTACTTCTTGCACACTCTTTTTAATCCTACCTTGCTGCCATCGAAACAAGATATGGAAGCTGAACTACTTTCGAATGAACGCTCAAAGGCAGAAAAAGGACTACGAAAACGTGATTATCATTTGGTAGCCGATAAAAATCCTGAATACTTTGACGAATTATGTAAACCATCAGGCATGACACCAATACCACCAATACTTCTACGTATTTATTTTCACGCTTATGAACGAATATATTCCGATTTTAAGAACTTCAGATACAATTTTTACCACATAATTGACCAAGACAAATTTATTGTAATAGATACAAGAGAGATTACAGCTAAGCCATTGGAGAAAATTCATTCAAACCCTTCGTGTAATGCGATCCAAAATTAATCAGTAAAGATAAGTTGATTTAGTTAAAAGTATTTTTGCATCCATTAATAAAAAATAAGTTAGCTTTTATTCATTAATAAATACAGGAAAGTTAGAAACTAACATCGTAAATAAAAACTGCTAAAGATCTTGGCTTTCGTAGCATCTAAAACTTGTCTTTCTCTTAATACCTTTTCATTGAAATTTGTTTCTCTTCTAAAACTCAGTTTATCTTTAAGTTTAAATTTGATTTGGAAAAATTTCGTGCACCCCACCATCAAATACACACTTAAAAAAACAATTCTTCTTCTAATCGATCCATAATGTTTCATCCGTGAAAGACTATTATGTACTGAACTGTTCCAATATTTCTGACAGAGTGAAATGAGTGAGTATGATTACATAGGCCATAGCTATTTCATATAGCTCAACCCCTCAACAACAATAGTATCAGTTTTTGAAATTTAATCTTCAGATTAAACTAATTCAACGAATAGGATAACGCAAATTCTACAATTATTTGTCAACAGAAAATATTTACAGGGTTTTAGCTCTTACTGCTGAAAAATTCACTACCTTCGTCTTTAAGCGAATAAAAACTATCTAAATTAAATTTGCCGTTTAACAAAGTTTACATCCTTTGCAGAGATAAAAAAAAAAAATGGTGTTTACCAATAACGTAAAAAAGAGAAAAATGTCTGGTGTGAAACATTCTGTCACATTTACATGTAAATTTTTTGATGAAGCGTTTTGTTGGGAAAATCGTTTAATACCACAAAATGAATTTTTTTCTCAAGCGATTTTGTTTAAATTTGGAATTTTTCTAACCGGTTTAATTCCTGTTGTACGTTATGATGAGTTCTCTATTGTTAGATGGGAGCTTATCCTCCCATACATCTGCTTCAGAACTGCCTTAACAAGCATTTTTACGTTAAAAATTTTCAAATAAAAGTTTTAGATCCATTTAAGGACAATGAGCATACGAAGTTCAATGAAAATAGATGTTGCGTTTCTAAGAAAATCGCCTCCAAAAATGAAAAAAAGTTAATTCAGTAAAAAATTAGTATTTCGGGATGTTTGATTTTGTCCAAGAGATGGTGGCATCGGTTCTAAATATCCAATTTGTACTTGTTGCAATTTTTAACGCTAGAATTACGCAGCTCACACACACACACAGAACAAGTTTAAATTATTCTGGGGATCTCAAATCTGAAGTTTCAGGTGAAATTTCAACATCAAATACCTCTATGCCATCTCTAGAAGAATGAGGGAAAGCCAATGTTACAAAATTTTACCTTTCTACATAACTTACAATTATATGGATAATTGTTCATTATGCCCCTGACTAGAAATGTAGCTAAAAATTTGTTAAATGTAACTGCCTTTCTACATATAAAAAAATTTCCAACTAAATGGTAGTGTCGTTGGTTCGCCTCGGCCTAACATCATAAAAGATTAGTACCTCGTAACTGGTATTCAATCATATTTACTGTATTATTTTCAGGTTTACAATAGTGATTGCAATTAAATTTTATGTTATAAATGATTTTTAACTTAATAATTACATTATTATTTACAAATGTGTATTATGTTTAACAATTCAATAAATATTTAAAGTTGGATGACAGATGTATTTTTCGACATTTCAATGCAAGTTTATATTCAAGTAAAGTCATTACTCTTACAAAACCAAGAATCAATATTTTTACAAAATTTTAAAACATTTAGATTTAGAAGCCTGTTCACTTGGTTGTATATTAAGAATTATTAGTAACTTTTAACAGTAGTTTAAATGTTATTAAACTATCGTTTATCGTAGTTAATAACGAAATAACATTTGTTCCTTGCTCAAGGATCCATTCAGTGGCTCTGTATATTGCCAGTTGTTCGGCGTGATTTATGGAACAATTTTCTAAAAACCTCTCAATCGCCAATATATTTTTTCGATGAATTTACAGCCATGAATGCACATCCTATTTTTAGTCCCAACTTACTCCCATCAGTATAGATCTCTACACAATCTATGCAGTTGTTTTTAGTTGTTTCACTATTCCCTAATTCGGGATAAAGTGAATTATTAATTTTAACAGGAGCATCCCAATCTCTGATATTGAGACCTTCTATTCTCTAGTTACCATGTACAACACAGCTATTTCTTTTATCATTAAATTTATTGGAGCTAGCTCAGATAGTATACAACACGCTTCAAAAGAAACAGTTCTATATCCTTTAATAATGCGTAAGGCAATATTCCTTTGGACTCTATGCAATTTGGAAGTCTGTTTTTTTTTCAAAAGCTGCTATCCACTCACAATTATTTGTTATTGGCACGATTTAATATATAAATATATAATGTCTTCTGGAAGTCATATGTTTTCCTCGTAGAAACTCATTTAGCTATTTAAAGGACTATAAAATTAAATCGTAATATTAACAAACACGAACGTTTTTAGGCACACTTCAGAGACCCAACCCAGTGACAGTGGCAACTATTGTCAAGATCATTAGGCTGTGCGATGATGAGATGCCTGAATGTGTAATTTTTTTTTTTTTTTTTTTTTAATGATTTAAGGCGCGTCAACATCCAAGGTTATTAGCGCCCGGAGCTTTTTCCAGTGCACTGCCGGCCTCCGGACAGTGTTCTCTCGTTCTGAATGTGTAATGATTGGAAAATTAGTTTTATTCTATTAATAGCACTTTAGCATTAAATTTTCAGTGTCGGTTTCCAAACTGTAAAAAGTGGCACCGCGCCATTAAAGCTTTATTGAAAATATTATACTCTGGCTAATTGTACTTCTTATTTTAAATTCGGGGCGATTTGAACCAACACTTTATTATTCTTTTATTACTATTATTGGGATTATTTCGGGGTTATTAGCAACACTTTATTGATATTATTTAAATTATTATACAATAAGTTACAGTATTCATGTGGACACGGGCTGACCATCGCCAGTTAACACTATACAATGCAACTACTAATTCTAAGAGATTTAGTATGTAGTGTAGTTGTGGTCTGACAAACTGATTTTCAGTGGATCAATTTTCCGATCATTTACATAGGAGAGCATTCCATTCGTGACTAATGTTAGGTCGCTATTGCTTTTTTGCCCTTGACGTTTCAAAGATCGGTACATCTACCTTGTTGTTACAGAAGAACAGATTTCTAGCTGTTAAGTAATCTTCTAATATTTTACCTCTTCTATTTGTAACTCCGTCGAACCAGGTAGTTGATCTACTGTTAGTATCTACCGATAACACTAAGTTATTCCCTTGAATGATACAGTTTATTTTTAAGAGATCAGTTTCTAGAGAATTACCGTACTGAAATAAACGCTTACTAATTTAAATATTACGTTTTTAAAATTAACTTCTATGCAAACAAAATCTTCAACAGAAAATTGTCGCATTAGCAACGCCATCTCGTCATTATTTGTCAGCAATATTGCTGCTCTTTGGCGATGTTCTTCTGCTTCATAAATTCTGTAATAATTAGGAAATCCTGCCACTTTGTTGTTCACTGTGAAAGATTTTTGAATTAAAACGACATCAACTGCCAGACGTGAGATTGCTTCACACAGCTGTGAGATTGATAGTTTAGATCTTTGCAAATTTATTTGAAGGCACTGAAGATAGGTTTTGTTGTTGTTAATCATAAATATTCCTTACTTTGTCATTGTAAATACCTTGTGTGAAAACCTTGGATTTCTCACAGCAACTCACAATTATGCAACTAGCATAGTGCGAGTATGTTTCACCAACTTGTTAGTCCAAGATGTTGTTTTCCGTTTTAAACTCAATTTCTCTAAGCATGATGGCAATTCTAAGAAAATAGAAGGTGATGCAAAATTGCAGACGTTGTTTAGTAAGAGGTGACAAAACAATACCGCTATGATAAGAATGCAGTTCTATTACTGAAATCGGGTGACTAAAGAAAGTTTCAGATTCAATTTAAATTTTCGTTACCCGTAATGCTGTTAGTGTTATACAGAATAATAATGGCAGCTATAGTAAAATATTTCATTAAGACTAATTTTCAATTCCTCTCCAACTCTTGCTCTACATGTATTCAAAATCAAGAAAAAAATTACAATTACAGCAGAAGGCTGCGATTCGCATGGCGGTGCTTGGCAACGAACTTGCTTATTTAAGATATAAAATAAATTGCTTATATCACAGCGCTTAATGCGCGTCTTTTTGTGGAACATGAACAAGTGACACATCCAGAGCTACTTATTTCGGAGTTCTTCGTAGATTCATTCTTCATCTTCACGAGTGAAGTGGGAGAAGAAGAGCGCCAACGCCAAAAAAGGACATTCACATGGCCAACGGTCGCACTTCATTAACACCCAGGGTTTGTTTGTGCTTTCACCCCATAACGGACAATGACACAAACGATCTAGATTATCTGGCACCACAGGAAGCAGAAAAGAGAGAAGTCGAACAGTCAAAGTGACAAAACAAACTTGATTAGAAATGTAGTTAGGACAATTTACTACCCATACATTAATAAAACATTGAGACATTGAAGTTAGGCAATAGTCAATAGTATTTATTTTTTATAATGTATTTTTTATTTATATAATGCTTAAATCTTGGTACATTTGCAAAAAAAATTACAATTTACATTGACTATTGTACTATATTTTCTTCGAACTCAGATAAAATGTATAGAATACTACCCTAGCACACCTTATTGCCCCTCTTGTATTTTTTTTTTTATAACTAATATTACTGTTTTATTATAGACCAGTCAAAATTTCATCATTGCAGTATGGAGCCCTTCTTACTCCGACTAGTGACCGTCTGTTTCTGTTTACAAATATAATTTTTTTTTTTTTTGTAACAACACAGAGCTATCAAGTAGATTTGTATAAATTACACTGTTAATCCCATCCTTTTTTAATTAATATTATTATTTTTAATTAATTTATTAATATTATTAAAATATAAAATTATTTTTTTATTAGACAACCATCAGTTAACGTGCATCTATATTACTTAAATCCATCAAAGATTTAAGCAAAATAACTCCCGTGGGCTTATAAATAAGAAAAATACCGCGAAAAAATCTTTCATTTGCTCTCCTGTAAAAAATTATGGTAAAACTGTGACTCCATGGTACTGATTTATAACTTATTTACACATTATGAAGTGAAAATTATATTAAACATCCACTGAGCAAATTTTAAATCATGCATTAATGGGTATTTACAGATAATGAAGAGTTCTAAAGTTTTGTCAGGCACCACGATAGCTATAAGTGGCGTTCCTTGCAATTACATTACTTCTTGCTAATTATTTACAATTTAGAAAGTAAAGTTCCTGAAACAACTATCAACAAAGCAACTTTCTGAAACTTACCTAATTTTTTTTTGTAATGAAATGTGCTTTTAAATAGACTTTTTTACTAGTTTTATAAACTAGTCTTTTTTTTTTAGTCCTCACCCAAAAAGTAATAATTGTAATGCTTTTATTAAGATTGCACAAACATATTTACAAAATTAAAATCTTTCTAAGCTTCATTAATTATAGTATATATAAGGAGGTAAGATGAAGTATAATTCAATGAAACATTTGTGAAAACATTGAGAAATGACATATTACATACGAATACTTTTCTAAACATTGCTTTATTACAGTGCTTTTATTTTTAGTATCACTGTTTACGTTAATTCAGTCTTAATTATAGTATTTTCATCAATTAATGAATGAAACAAATAAATCATAAATCAAAAACAAACTTCAAAGGCCAATGGTGTTATTGAATACTTCTTAAAAGTAGATTGAAACAATATAATTCATAATAAGCGCAGAAATTAATGTAGTATTCCTAGATTTAAAAACACGTAAATTATACACCAATATTGCAAACGACATGAACATAAAGTGTGAAAGAAAAACAAATTCTAAAATTTGTAGCCTTAAATCTAAATATACTTAGGATAAAAGCAATATAAGGAAATGAAAATTATGTACAAATTTCTATATTAATTCATATAAATTGAATAGAGTTTAAAACACTAACTACAAAGACAATTTTCATGGCAACCATTAAACTAATTCACGATTAAATTTATTTATATATTTACAATGGGAGTACTAATTCACTTTTAAGTATTCTAACATTGAAGATATATTTCATATGTACAATTTTCTTTAGTTAATATCAGAATTTTATTAATGCAATTCTACATGAATTAATGCATTCATAAATTATTGGACAGTTTTTGACTTACAAATAAAATGTTTAATGGGTAAAGTACAAAAAACATGTATTAAATCAAATGAAAGCAAGAATTTTAAGCTAATATACAATTAAAAGGTATAATATTCAATACTTCCTTCCTTTATTTGCACCATTAAGTAATTTCTTTAATAAAGAAAACTCCCTTTCACACAGAATGAAGAATACATATAATCTCCCAAGTAGTTTAACTCATTCACAGCCCTGTACAAACTAAACACCGATTTAAACTGCCAACCTGTTCCATAATGAACATTGCTCACTAAATTTTTTAAAATGCATTATAACAAAATATGTTTTCCCTTCAAAAATGTCTACTTCTAATGTTTTCTAACGGTAAGCACTTTCTTCTTCTGTTTGTATAATTTTCACTATTTCATCTCCACAAATGGGCTTTGTTATATTTTCCTGCAAATCTATACTGACCCTGCCGCCGTTTACAGCTATCTTAAGGGTATCATTGTTTCCATTACTCTCTTTTTCGGTATTGAAATCTAACTCTGGACGTTTTACCTCTACTACTGCTTCCACTTTGATACTACCAAACTTTTCTATTTCTGTCAATGTTTCTTCCAATACCTCTTCCTTTGGAGTGTTTGTAACAGTGGTGTCCATAGTCCCACCCTCAATTTCTGTAACTTTACGTTCGATAATAACTTCTTCTTCTTCTTCTTTGCTCTCCTTAGCAGATGGTTTTTCACTATTGGTTACAGTTAAGTGAGTTTTACCTTCTTTATTGTTAAATTCTTCCATATCTTTTCTATTCAAATCTACTTCTTGATAAACTTTTAATGTATCAATATTTAATTTATCACTAGCTTCTGACGTTAAAATAAAATCTTTAGTATAGTTTTCATTATCCAATATTTTATAAACTGCTTTTCTGAAGTGGACAAATTCTTTAATTGCTGCCATGAAGGCATCGTTGAAGATTTTCAAAATGACGGGAGGTATTGGTTTCAGATTTCCCAATTCGGCTAGCTGTTTAAAATATTCTTCGTTACGTTGCGCATTCATTTTGTGAAAATCTTTTTTTCGTTGACCCTCCTTCGCTCGCTTAGCCCTATCTTCTTCCATTTCTGCTAGCATAGTTTCTTTGGAAGGGAGGGATATATCAGCATTAAGGATTTTCATAAATGTTCTTACCTACAATTAAAAAAAAAAAAAAGAGTACTAATTTCATGACATGTAGCATAAATTGCATAGTAAAAATAAAAACAATCTAAGAAAATCTGGTTATTATAAGAAAGAAACCTCTTGCTAATCTTTGTTAATTTAGTAGACATTTGTATCTAGTTTTGAGTATATTAATTTTTATTTTCTCATAAAATAATTCTAAGATTTCGTCTCGAATGGTATTCGTTGGTACAAATATCAATAACCAATACCATACCATAGCGGTAAATCTGTCCAGAAAAGCGTACGGTTGAAATCAACCAAACTTTAATATTTTTTTTTTCTTTTTTTGAATATAAAGAAACGCAAGTGTTGCCAAGAAGTTCTAAATAGCCTTCACATCTCCTAATTACAATACACCCCTCCAGAAAAGATTCTGTCAGCTTCGACAGAAGTAAGTTGTCTGGAATAAGTAAGTCTTGGGACTTTTAGTTACCGCAAAAACTAAACATAAATTACTGATTTTTTTGAAAGGAACAGCTAAATGATTATTTTCACTGAGGATAATGGGTTTTCTCGGCAAAGGCTGGAAAAAGTCTGCTGAAGAAAATCTTTATTTCTCAATGTATTGGGTTCACTGATGATTTTCATCAGTAGCTCCTTCACAGACAGGGTGAATCCAATTAATTGAAGCTTTTGTATTTATTATTGACCAAAGAGCACTAAAACTTTTGCTTTGCTGATTTGAAAAAGAAAATTAGATAAAGTTTCACCTGAAAATCCAGCATGTACTGATGAGGACACTTCCTCGGAATACCCACAAGGCACATGGTAGGATGTTCGATATTAATAAAATGCCTGTAGAGAGGTGTCACGTACTGATCCACAATTAATCCACATTCTGGAGTTAAGAATGGATAATGATAAGTGTATCCTGTAAAAAAAAAATTATGTACCTCACTAATTGCGAGTAATTGCACATTAGATTCTTTTAATCATTGTATTTATAATTTGTCCCAGCAACCTTGTTCTTCCCTAACAAGGAACGCAGTATTTTCTACAGTCCCTTACCTAATTAACTTATTTATTTATTTATTTTCTAATTAATATCAGAAAAATAAGCTTCCAAACCTGTGCAATGAATAATAACATCCACTTCTTCTTCGGAACCATCGCTAAATGTAACAGTTTTTTCTTGCATAAGAGTTGCAACCGGTTTAAGTTTAATCTCGCTTGGTAAAAAAATCCCTTGCAAGCTGGTCAAGTTATGACTGATTATTACCTAAAAATTAAAATATTTGTTGTAATTAGGAAATTGAATGCAAAAAAAGAGAAGAATTTTCCTTTTATTGCAGAACCTTTTTTGAATCTTTGGTGGAAAAAAGTTTTTTGTTCATGAGTATTGCGTTGTCTTTTGATTAATTTTTCCATTAAATGAACAAACATGGAATGCTGGAATTCCATTTTGACTTTTTATTTTATTTTCTTTCTGAGTAAGTTTGATGAGAAATACAAAAGGATAATACTGATATTATGGTCAATCGTACTTACCGAATAAAATAATTTTTGAATATTCATTAATTAACAAAATTAATAATGAAGATAGTAATTTAATTGTGGGCTGTGAAATGAACGAAGCAAATTGTTGTCTGATTTATTATTTACTTTATAAGGTTTGGATTTGTTTATTTTCACGTAAAAGAATTTTTTTTTGTGTGATTTGAAATAATGAATAATTGTGCTTGCAAACATGTTGTATTTTTATGTGTATGCTGCAAACAAACTAATAGAAATAGATCTGACTTTTGATAAAAAATGTTTGAGAAAAATTGATCTTATCTGAACTTAGTTCACACATTTAAAACAGAATATTTGGTTATCAAAGAATCGTCACAGGTAAACGGTTGATTGAAGGAATACTCAGAAAATGTATGCAGTGAATAAAAAATGTATGACTTTTTCGAAGGAAGAACTACTATGATTACAGAAATAGGTTCTAGAACAGGGACCGAGCTCCTGCGAATCGAGTGTACATTTTGTTATTATTATTATAAATAAAACAAAAAGAAAAGGGTCCAGTTAAGATAAAATAAATATATAGAAAATAATGCCTGAATTGTACATCTCATCAAATTTGCCCTAAGGAAACAGCTATGTAGAGTAGAAAATAATGAACGCTTACAAATGGTGAGACAATTAAATTGAGACATTGAAGATTTTACTACCAAAAATGGCAATTTGACCACAGTATTTTAGCTAATCATTCTACTAAAAATGATTATTATTAAAAATGATAATTATTTCTTAGCACAATGGTTAAGCCTTCTAAAAGTTATTAATAAAAATTTGTAAAAGATCATACGAAATAGAGAAAGATCTCGAAATGTACATAAAAAGGCGAAACCACTACATAACTAATATGATGTTTCTGTTTCATATTATAGTTCATTTTTAAATTATTTTATTATTTCTTGGTTTCTGAGATAACGCAAAAATTAGTTTCTAAGTTATAGAAACATTTAAATCGATAAAATATTTTTTGGATAAAAAAAGGCAGCATCATAATTATTACAGTATAAGAAATTTATTAATTCTGTTACAAATTAATAAAGGAAAAAAGTATTATTTCTCTTTACTTCCATTATTATTAATGCTCAGGTAACTTGTTCATAGTAACATGTTGATTAGGGCATCATTTGTTATTCTACGAGTATTATTTGTTTTATATATAGTTTTTAATACAAGAAGGTTGAATAAAAGAGTTGCTTTACTCTTGAGCATATTGTGATTTTCTTTACCATTATTTTTATCTATGATCAACCTAATATTCGATGCTATTGTTTTATTTTTCTGTGATTTCTCACATTTCTTACTTCTCTAACACAGGGGAGAAATGATTTTAAGGTTCTAACAAGTGATATAATGATGTCATGAGCTAGCTTGATCCCTTGATACAATGAGGCTTTATTACTTTCCGTACTTAATTAAAACTATTTCAAATAAATTATTGATGCTTAAAGATTATCTTTTCTTTTAATTTGTGCCTTGTTCATGGGTAATTGGATCAAAACAAATAAGATATTGATATTTGTAGAAAATGTCATTGCAAAGTATTGCCAAGAGACAAATGAAGAAAATAATATTTCTGTTACAATCAGAAGCAACAAAAGAAAAGTAATACTTAAATAATAAATAATTATTTCTTAGCTCATTACCTGTTTTGCTACGGGCATTAAACAGAAACATATGTCAATTCCAGATGGCCCAAGTCCTATAAGCAATACCCTTTTACCTTCGAATGCACTAGCTTTACGATATTCTTTTGAATGGAGCTGACGACCTGAGAATCTTGCAAGTCCCTCCACTTGTGGGTAAACAGGTATAATATTCGGCCTGTAAAGCGCGACTTTTTAGAACACAACAAATGATTTGAATCTTAAAAATAGAAATATTTGTATAATATCGTGCTATTATGAGAATTTAATAAGAAAACTAGTTAATAAGCAAATGTAGATAAACTCGAATTAAAGAGACCTGGCAATATAATATATCTCTAGGTGAATGGACATTTAAATGCATATGAAGCTTTTCACAGTGTAAAAAATATTGCGTAATTTACCCAGAACAGACTATGACAGCATCAAACATGGAGACATGTTCCACTTTAGTTGTAAGTTCCATTGCTGAGACGCTCCAACTATTACCTACAGGCGCCACTCTTGTTACGTGGTGATGGAGCTAAAACAATATTTGTTATATTAAATATTCCAAATGCGCTTCGTGTAGAACATAATATCAAACTAGTTTTCAGAAAGTGGATAATCAGGGTGAGAAAATTGCAGTTAGCAAGAGCCAGGTTAATAATGACTATGAACATTTGAATAATTTTAATCACTTAGATAATTGTAGAAACCTAATTAATTTATTTTAACTTCTGTTAAGTCATTAAGTTGAATAAGCAAAACTGTTTCACCAAAATTAATATTTAAATACAAAAAAAAATAATCCAAATGAAATTCTTTTTCTTAATTTGATTTGAAATAATTAAATAATAAAAACCTTTATGTAATTATGTAAATTGAAATAATCGGCATAATCCACCAGATACTGAAGTACTCTAGATGATGGTAAATAAGATCGTTCTTCATCTTGGTATTCAAAATCTGGATAGGTCATCGTTTCCTTGGGTAGATTGGTCCTGTAACAAGAAATAGGCATTAATGTAATGCATTTATCTGTCTTTTATTAATAAAATGACTGAATGATAGTTTTAGAGTAATGTAATAGAATAATTTACTTTTAAACTTAAATTTTTGTATGTTATTAATTACATTTAGGTAAATATTATTTATATTTCATTTAGTTAACTTATCTTTGTTGTTAGCAACTACCTTTTTTTTACATTTCGTTTAATTGACAATTTTTGACTAAAACTCAACTGAAAATGAACTTTTCTTTATTCTTTTTATGTTTTGTTCACTAAACGACCGACTTATTTATTTATCATCCAGCAAACAAATTACATTACAAATGAACAGAAATAAGGAAGTACAGAAATCAAGTCATAATTAACATATAAACAATTTTGGTAAGCAAGAAACTAGGTTAACAGATTTGCTTATTTGATTATTATGAAATAAACCTTGTGATATGAATTAATTTCACTACATTTAGCAGAAGTTTCTCCTATTTTTTTTCTTTTTTTGTCAACAGCT
This sequence comes from Rhodnius prolixus, assembly GCF_049639745.1. Taxonomy (NCBI): domain Eukaryota; kingdom Metazoa; phylum Arthropoda; class Insecta; order Hemiptera; family Reduviidae; genus Rhodnius; species Rhodnius prolixus. Next base: position 25,853,917 of record NW_027411592.1, read on the forward strand.
TAAGTTCTTATCTAAATACATATATTATGTTAAGAAATACATCTCTGCAAGTTTTTTTCAAATTCTTCATTTATTTAATTGGAACTTTATTTTAAATGAATCAGTTGTAATAGTACACAGCTGAGTTTTAACTTCTTTCTAGCAGTGACCTTACAAATATCCTTTTTCCAAAAAATTCATCTTTAACTACGAAGTGTACACAGTCTATTTTTTCTCGTAGGGATCCACGTTAACGAGAATTTCACCCGAAAGTGTCCACAAGCATTTTCAATTACTTTTAAATATCCACCGCCTCTAATTCTTTCAATCAAAAATACTCCATTGGATAAATACTCTTTTGTATCTATCCAACATGTCTATTCCACTTTAATCTTCAGATAGCATTTATCAATGGCCTAATCCGATCGCGTTATCGCGAATACCCCTCCATTTTCGCATATCACTATAATTTTTTTTATCAACTAACACACTTCAGCATTCATTCCAGACAATCCATTTCGACGACTGAGGCGTCAGTGGCCATGCGATCTCTTTTAAAGATCGAGATCGAACAGTGAAGTGTTTGGATAGTGCTCACCAAAATAGAGTCGAAGTCACATCTGGGTGATTCTTCTTTCAAAGTCAATTTACTTTTTTGCTTGAGCAGCACATGTAAATTCAAATTAATTCAGAGTTGAAATTATTTATTCAGAATCTGCCCAATAGAATTTGTTGTAACCGATTAATTTCCTATTTGTCACCATAATTTTCTTATTGCAACTTACACAAATTTGCGTCCTTAATCTTTGCTCCTAAGGACGGATGAAATTTTTTTGGGCATACAGTGAACTTAAATATAAAAAATATAATAAACTCTAACCATAAATCGTAGTAAAGCGTTGAATGAACAGGTAAGCCAAATCTATCCTTTCCGGTGACATCGGAATATAGCCAAGTGCCTCCTAAATCTCCAGCTTGTTCATAAAGACAGCCAGTGAAACCGGAACCTGGAGCGAAAAAATGTCTCGCAGCACACAAGCCTGCTGGTCCAGCTCCAATAATTGCCACTTTGCGTATTTTGTTGCAAGAACCACTAGTAAAAGAGCAGCCTTCAGATGTGAGCTTTGCAGTATCCTCTCTGAAACAAATTAATTTTTTTCTTTCAGCAAGGTACAGTCTGTTAAGGTTTTTTTTTAACTGAAAATGTGGTTAGTGTAGAGAGAGACGGAAACGTAGGGCCTCTTCAATGGGCTGATGGATCAGCGACTAATAGTGGATGAACATCCGAAACGGTCAGGATAAAATAAACATGCGTGCCACAACGGATATCAAAAATCAAAAATGTATTTTTAATTCTGTATCTTGGATTTAATACTCCCTAACTTTAGAAAAAACAGAAATAGTCTTCATTATTTCTTTATTTTGTAAATTGGCAGCTGTGAGCTATCCCTCTTCGGATCTGACGTTGAGTTAAAAATTAATATTGTACATTATCAAATTAATTATGAATATTTATATTGATTAGTATCTATAAGACATTATTAACTTATTTAGAAGTTTAAACCTTTTTAAATTTTACGATATTGTGGTTAAAATGGTTTAAAATACTGTTCTTTTTTTTCTTTTTTTTATTGCATGTATTGTTGATTCTAATCAGCAGAATAATTAATAATTAATTTGCTAAAGAAAAACAAGATTTTTTAACATAAAAATCAATTCTGAAGAGAGCTAGCTACAGCCAAAACGTTACCATTTTACTCTTTTTTAAAAAAGGGTGGTTAATTGGCCAGTTTTTCCTAAATTTAGAAAGCATTAAATATAAAATGAAAAAATTTAAAATAGACTAAATAACAAAAATTACAGTATGTTCCTTGAATGCTGAGCATAAGTAAAAACAGAAATCTAAGAGAAACATTAAAACAAAAGTATAGTGAGATTCACTTTAGAAGTAGATCATTAAAAATTAAGACATTGACAATTTCTTTGCAATAGGAAATTAAACTAGTTGCTAATTTTGTTTTACCTTTTTAACTACCGAATATTTTAAAATTTCTTATTTTCAAAAACTACCCCCAGAACTTATTATAATTAAGCAATTGTTTTGATTCCCTTTTATATCTTGTGATAAAAACGGGCACAAATAGTTCCAAATTAGGAATCGGCGCCAAACACCAAAGGTAACAAGAATTCCAAATTTTATAATGTTAATCACGTCGAACCTTCGTAGTTCGAACGTCAAGGCGTTTCTAGAATGCGTCAGTAGAACTTCTGTTTTGTATGGTAACATTAAATACACTTGTAGACAAGTTCTCTCACTCTTCATTTAAATCAGCATCTCTCCTTTGTCTTAAAAAAAATGCAATAATTAATGGTGAACAATACTTGTATAATTATACAAAGTATAACATGAACTAACAAGTATCTTTTCTCAATAGCTTGCGAAAAGAACAGAATATACAAGAAAATAAATAATAAAAATAAATTTAAATGCCAATTTTTTTCTGACGTGTTTTACATCCAACTACTAAATTAGGTGTCTTGGACGAAAGTTTCTAGCAAACAATATTAACAATTAAATAAAATCCTAGACCGAGAATCGAACCCAGTACCACAAAATGCACCTCAGCTTTGCGGGTTTCGCCTCTAACCGCTCGGCTTTCTTGAATAAAGTAATAATTTCTCTTTATTGACAATAAATTTACAATTTACCCACCAGAATAACGTTTTTAAAAAAATTTTCTTGTAAGATATTTCTTTGTTATTGCATTTGAAGAGGTACGTTGTCTTTTCATTGAGAATACCCTTTCAAAAGGAATAAAATGTTTTAGAATACTTGGGGAGTTTGTGTGCTATTAAAATAACTCAGAACAAAATTGCATAAAGTTCATAATTGATTTTTCCTGGCGAACCAACTAGTTAGTTTGCGTCAAAATTCATGATAAGAACTTCATAAGTATTTTCTGAGATTTATTAATTAATTAATTTATTTTTTTGAGTTTTTTCTTTAAGCCTCTTTAAAGAAAATTCTTATCAAATTTTCTGAATTGAATTTCCCCAATAAATACAAGTTATAAAATCCCCTTAATAAAAATAAATAAATAAAAGAAATGAAAAAGATTTAAGTTATTGTTAGCTGAATAATGCTAGAGTGGGAAATAGCTGACAGTTGAAAATTGATTTTTCGTATCAAGCAACCACAGAGAGCCACTTTGCTTATTCTAGTTTTCAGTTTTTGGGAATCGCTTTGATCACAGCTATGACGATTTTCTGTGAACGTGAAATGACGTTCATTACACCATGTGGATTTTTGTTTATATTAATTATAGTCTTTTGATAAACTTAGTATCTTAATTAATCGTTAGCCATAATTTAAACAGAATTAAAAAACTAAATGCATTTCATATTCATTTAAGTTACTAAGTACTGATAAAACTAGGTTCCTTATTACAACTGAACGTCAGGCTGAAGATTGTTATGTCAGGAATCCCCGCTTTACGCAACAATTAAAATGCAAAGTGCAGTAAGTTTTTATATTCACTAAGTCTAATCTTCTCTTAGGTAAGGATGTGGCATTACTTGAACTCAGGTATATTGCAAAACAAATCAATAAACAGTTACCATTTTGCTAATATTTTTATTAAAAGCGCGACAATGTATTCAGTTGAAACCTGGTCATGAAATCTTTTTACGGTGTTGTTGGTCCATCTCTTTACAAAGAGAAACACTATCCACCACTTTGCAATGAGTTGAAGGAGATTAGACAGCTAGACTTAGCGCGTTATTTCCAGTACGTTTCTGCGATTTCTAGATAAAAACCTCTTTGCCTTGGTGGCTTCGCCGTTGGGTCAAGGTCAATGGATGGCATTATCTTGGGAAATGCCCACTTGTACCTGCTTTGTACAGTGTAGATGGTGTTCGGAGAGTATTGAGTGTAGGTATCAGTAATACAGAGAGACAATTTTATAAACCAGATCCTGACGGTTTTGAGAAGCTATTGTAACAAGACTGATGGTTTCAAGATAAACCATGGCGAGAAATAAATGTGGGTGGTCGAGATTTTCTATTGGGTAAGATAGAGGCCCGCACTCTCGTGGTCTGGTCATACACAAGGGGCAACTATCTTGAATAATAACAATAAATTCTTTTACATCGATAAGTTAATGAATTATGGAATTACCGAATGAAGTGTTTATTACTAATAATATAATTAAACTTATTGAAGTGCGATGCGATGGATATAAATTAATGCCTGCGATAATAGTTGTCGAGATATGAGATAAAGTCAATGGAGGGAGATATATTTTACATGAAAATGTTAATAAAAAATTTTCTGTGCAAAATACAATACTTATAATTTGAGTACTTGAGCAAACGTCTAAATATTTAAGGTGTCTAGTATTATAAGGAAAATTCAGTGCGAAATTCTAACAAGACAGGCGCCAGATTAGCTGAACGTTTAGAACTGAACAAAATTTAAGATGTACAGGAATCGATTAGCTCGATATTTCACTTAATCTTAAAAGAAAATTATGCTAAGTATTTTAGTTGTACAATATTGGCTCCGTCCTCGACATTTGTCCGAAAGTTGGATGTAAAGCCAGCCAGCAAAAACGAACTTCATTTAACTTATATGACCCGATTGTACTACAGTTAATATAATTACTTGTAATTTACAATTTCTATTAAAAATAGCAGACGAGCGAGTTACATTAAATTACATAATCACATTTAGGTATTTTTCTTTTAAACTTCAAATTTAAACTATACATTTAACTGCTTTTTGTATGATAAGTTAGTAAAATCAGTTTAAATATTCTGGATGTGTGTAAAACAACCTGAAATCTGAAAAAAAAACTTTCAGAAAATATGCTAAATTTCTTCAAATGCTTTAAATTTCTGGTGTTGGATACTCGAAAATGTTGAGGATCATCGAGTGGTAGTAACTGCTGCTAATATGACCTAGTCGGGTCTAAATAGAACAGGAGTTCAAGAGTTTTTACTATAGTTTTAGCCTTAAGTAAAATTGGTCAAGTTTATAGCAAACAGGTTAGTGTTAACAACAGAAATAAGAAGACTGTAAAATCGTTTTTTGATTCTTCATTGTTCCTGAAGCTACAGTTGGCATATCTCTCGACACACATTTTTGGCAAGCTTCTTCAATGCCAAACACACAATCCTATAATGAGCTCACTAAGTTGCTAGCTTGACCAACAAATACCTGTAATTGTACCTCAAATTAATATTTCTTTTATTAATAATTTCCTATAAATAACTAGACCAAAGTTGAAAGTGGGCCACATTTTGTTGAGAACTTATGAGCAATTCTAAATATGTTTTTCAAAAAAAAAATATATCTCGCTTTTAAAAAAGAGAATTGTAGATATATGGGTACCCAGAGATATAGTTTCCCTTGAACGTACACCGGTTTAGTTAGTTTCGGTGACATTCGAGAGGGCGGGCTTATAGTCTATTATTTTTACATGTCACTCACGTAACAAATAATGTTATGTAACTATTACACTGAATATTAGTTTTTTTTTTCTCAATTATTAGTTAATCTTGAAATAACAGTGAACAATAATAGTACTCTTAAATTGCTTATTATTAAAAATAAAAAAAAGAATCATTTCTAAAATTGAAACACCAAATTAAATAAAACTCTTCATTTCCCAGCTAATCTAGTTTCTGTTAGATGCTGTCTGTTAAATTTGTCTTTTTAAGAATGACAGAGCCATGAACAATGTAATGTTTTGCGATACTTTTGACTTAACATAACAAAAATAAAAGCTTTAAAAAGTTGGTAATCTTTCAAAAACAATTATGTGCAAGAAAACAGCCGGCTTTGTAGTCACTCACCGCAATTTTTCCAGTTTTTATCAAAAATGGATTTATTTACTAAATATTTAGCCATCCATGGTGGAGATATACTGATAGGATATTATGGAGATATACTCGTATCTTAACTTATCTGTCCACAAAACTATACTAGAAAAAATGAAAATTAAATATATGTAATTTTCCTGTACGCGAATGTAGTTTACAGTTACACTTTTCAAGAAATTGGAGCAAACTGAAATGCTCTACCTTCGTAAAATGTCGCATTTTTTGGTAATAAATTTTGCATTCTTAAGTAGCTGTACTGCTTGAATATAGTAGAGAGTATTTTAAAATAGAATTTTTGACGGGAATCTCCATAGAGATTGTTTGGGAGAAAATTTCAAGTTGAAGGTAGACAATTTGTAAACGGCGTTTAGAGAATTCTTTCGACGATTTGGAAACTTCAGATCAGTAGATTCATTTTCTTTGTTTTAATGTAACTCATAACCGTACTTCTATATGGATTACTGAATGCATCAGGATTTCAAGAAAACACTGGCTTGCGACCAATCCCCTTCAATCAGTAAAAGGCTAGATCAAGATGTAAAATATCTTAATAAAACATGTAAACTCATCTTAAAGTTCAATTTCCTAAATGGTAATTCTTACTATTTTGATTTGACATTCAAATTCATGAACTTCATTGTAATACGAGAGGAGAAGGTGGTAATCTGGGACGGGGTTGGAATTTGGGACACATTTGTTTTTGTGAAATCAGTAGTGGCTATCTGTAAGTTTTTGGTGCCTTACTACTCTTTGGGGTAGGCTTTGTCTGCTGCAGAAGGCAGCGCGTCAATCGAGTAGCAGCTTTGTCCAAGAGAGGACCGTGCGGATTTTGTCAGTGCTAAAAAGTTTTCTTAAGGTTGATTTTCCTCTGCTTTTGGTTAATACAGAGGAAAGTTAGAATAATCTCCCTTAGCCATTAAAAATGTAGAAAGTAGAGTTTTAATTGCCAGTATTATGGATTTCAAATATGAATGTATATTGGGGAAAAAAATGAGGTTATATTGTACGCGGTGTATGGTGCTATTATGGGACAGCGTTGTCCCATATAACAACCTCGTTAATCGTCTGCCGAACAAGTGTGAAAAGTGGCACTGAGGACGAAACTAGTGTCTTATAAATATTTTTGTACTACAGGGTACTATAAAGGGCCTAAAAAGATATGCCTACAACAAAATTAGGACCATCGCCGAAAGGCAAATGTAAAAATGGGGATAAAAAGGACATGGTTGATGCTATTAAAAGTGTAAGGGAGATAAAACTTGATATTCGAGAAGCTGCACTTCACTTCAGGGTCCCAAAGTCAAAATTGCATCGCCTATTATCAAAATAAACAGATTCTGATGTTTCAGTTTCATCAGGTGAATCGGATTTGTCCACTCCACCCCAAAATTCGTCACTCAAAGCCCGGAGAAATGTGAATTGAGTGCATCGTTTGTTGTCGTTGGGCTCATATGGAATGCACTGCGTGTGAAAAGGAGTCATTTGTTTGTGATTTTTGTGTCCAGTCCACCTATCATGTCATGACATTTCTCTAAGAAAACTGATTACACCCTAATTTGTATCCTTAATGTACGATAATTGTGTAAAATATAGTTTTGTGGCATATATTTAAGGCTTATTTTTACAATTCATGGTGAAACGAGAACATTAAATATAATTATTATGTGTGTCCCATATTTCGACCACACTATCTGAAAACCCAATATGGCACCACGACAGACTTTTTCAGTGTAACTCCAGACTCCTTGCTGTAATCCATTCAGGACTCCAAATTTACAAAGACAAATAATGTATGTCCATGATTTTACTTCAGAGTAGATTTTAAATTCAGTAGTGTTCAAAATATGCAAGGTAAAAAAAGACTGTCCCATATTACCACCTTCTCATCTATTATGTTCACATTTTAAGGAGTAAGTCACATTAATAAATGAAAGTTTTTTAGACCAAGTTCACTCTGTTTGAGATACGACAAGAAAATGGCTTCTTTTGCCCAAATTGACGGTAAGGCCACTTTTTAAAATATTAGCCTATTGAGAGGGACGTAATTAGCGCACTACAATCCCAAGCGGAGATCGCGAACTTGCCCTTGGCCCTTATATTTTCTTTTCACAGAAGCTTCTTACATCTTACTGCCCGGACAGTGTTTTTTTGTGAAGAGTACACTGCTCTGAGATATGGAAAATATTATCTAAACTATCATAATATTAGAAATAAAACTGACACTAAAACATATTGATGTAGCTTGTGGCATGAATGTCCCTTCAATCAGTACTACTGACCGTCTTCACAAGTAGAAGAACTTGTACGGTTACATAAATAATGTTTTTATAGCTTTTAATTCAGGCAATAATTTGCAAGTTGACCGCAATATAGTGAGTGCAAGATTTTTTTTTTTTGAAGTGTTAACCAGTTATCTACATAAAAGTGGTTCAAGGACTCAAAGCCTTACATCATGCAGAGACATTACAGGAATGACAATACCTCCCACGGGTTGCTTACCGTGTTATCATAAAAGTAGCCAATAAAACTCATTCTAAATAAATACGAGTAAAAATGTGGAATATACTCTAATTTTGTGCACTTCAATAGATTTATTTAAAAAAAATTTAAATGGATAAATTCAAAGAAGAGATCATTCATTTAAGTCGTCATTATTGTTATTATTACACTCAAAGTCATAAAATACTTTAATAAATACTTCATCATTAGATGTAATATCTATCGATCAATGATTTTTGCAATAAATGTATTGGAATGAATTAGGTCATGCTGAATCGTGCTGGGGTCATGCTACAAAATTTATTGTTTCCACGTGAAGGTCAAAAAGTTTTTTATTTTTTTCTTGATTATCGCAACCGTTTATATAACGATAGAGTTTGGCATTATTATGCTACAGTAATTCATAAAATGCAACATATTGCATCATGAGAATTGCATTTGCCCTTAGAATGTTAATTAGTTGCACTTATATCCACCAACAAACTATAGATTTCGTACTGCTTCTGCGACAGGAACTATATTTGTCTATTTCACTTGGTACATTGATAGTAATGATAATCTTCATCATAGTTTCGAACCTTATGGTAAAAATAATTTAATTCTTTCAAAGATCATCTGAATATTCTAACAGAATTAATATTCTGTACATGGAAGTTGTGACACTTGTATAGGCAGAGGAACGTAAGAACTATTTAAGTGAAAACAAACGTCGCTTGCTTGCCAACGTGATAATTATGAAAGTGGGAGGCTAACTCATTAACAGCCTGCGAAGACAACTTTGGGCATAGTTCCAAGAGCCGTGGTCAATATTCATTTGTACAACCGTCACCTTTCATGTGCAGCTGTCGTGTACAGTTCATAGACAATCTACCAAAAAGTTCAACAGCAATACCTACGCCTCTTTTATGGAAGTATTGGTGGTGCTTTGCGTCCTTCGTAGACCGATTGTGCCTCCCAATAATGCCGGCTAGATTAGCCCGCTTTAGAACGCCCTTTTTTCAAAATTTCTGAAAAAGCTCAGAAAATGAGAGGATTTTAGAAAGAGTACATCTTCTTTCTAACCAAACAAGAAGCTTCTCTGAATAACAGAATGTGAGGAGGTGAATCGGAGTCTTTTCCATCGCCCCACAATAATATTTGTAAGTGCTGTCGCGTTCCACGGCCAGTTTCTTCAGATGACTGACGAGTAGACAACAGCTTTGAGGAAACCAGTCGGCATGCGCAGTCTATTTTAACTCACACCAAAGCAAGGATCAAATCTCTTTCGTACTTAATAGTCCAGGCAGATCTTCGCCAGCCTCAGTCCAAGAAGGTTACTCCAGAGTATAGCTCTGCTGGCTTCCTCATTCTTTTAGAACTTCTCTTTAAGGATCCTCAGCAAATAATGCGGGCACCAAAATGGGGGAGACACAGCACCCAGTTAGTCTCCTTTTCCATTGTCCTTCACGCCAGCATATTCTACCACACAATATAGAGTAACTTTATTCTCTTTACCAGGTCACTAAGTTAGTTAGGGCATTTCCAAACCATTTGTGAGCTGATAACAAAAGAGATAAAGAGTTTAGGAAGCCTGGTTACCGGAAAGGATTACTATAACCTCGTCTCTTGATTTCCTGTCTTAGTTAAACCGGATGCACCATTCCATTGAGCTAGGATGATGCAGAGGGAATATTTCTCACAGGTTATGGTGAGCGCCCGATCCTTATATCAAACTGTCTTGCTTTAGTCTCTTGGGGGTTCTTGATCTAGCCTTTAACCATACTCTAGTGTTTACATTAATAATAGAAAGGTTTGATTAGAAAATAAGGCAAAGGAACTTCAACGGAGATCGGCAGTGCTCTGAAAAATGGCCGGGTGATCTAATTAATTAAATTTAAAATAAAAAAGATTCTCAAATAGCACTTCTTAATATTGATTCAATTTTACACAATATTAATTTCAAGGCATATCTTACTGTTTTTTTAATTATTACTTCAAATCTGAATATTAAAACAAACAAAAAGTAAAATTAAATTCAATTAAAACAATACCAATGCAAAATAAAATTGAAATTTAATTAATAAAGAAGTCATTTATACTTCTAAGAATACAAAGTAGCAGCCTAATAAATGACCTAATATATTAATATAACAATAATTTTAAGCTGTTTATAGATAATGAAATTTAATAAAGATGAGTTTGAGCCTTCTAGGAGAGTTTGTTTGATTATGCTGATAACTTGTTTCACAGAATAATTATAATAAATTATTCTATTTAAAGAGAAAGTGTAATGATTTTTAGTTTAAAAAAAAAACTAACTAACTAAAAACTGTGAATTTCTTAGAATTACACTAATTTTTTAAGCCTTGAAATAAATTATTTACAAAGAATATTGTTACTTTTAACCACTTTATTTACCTCCATTGTTTTCCACCAGCAAAATGCATAAAAAACACGCTCATCAAACAGATTAATCAAATAAAATATAAAATCATAATTAAACAACTTTTCCTACTGGCAGAAATGTAGAATAATTTGATTTTCTAAATAGAGTACTGAGCCCCTATTAGTGTAGCTGATCTCAACTCTTCTCAATTGGCCTTCACAACAACCAGCCACCTTGTCTACGGCCGATGTTGCTCAACGGTCCTAGAAATATTATTTTACTGACCATTGCCGGTCAGACATGACCATACCATTTCCATCTCTGGCACTTTATGGAGTAAGCAATAAAAGCTAAAGGGCATTCATTCTCCTATTCCTCCAGCTAAGATCCTACGATATCTTTCATTGTGCTTTTCGCACAAAACCTGTCTAACTTATAGACCGGCTTGCGACCGGCATACACTGTCATATAGATTAGATTAGATTAAATTAGGGTGGCCTCAAGGCCTGCGCCACCGCGACCCCTATGGATCTATTGTGGCTCCCCGGCTTTAGAGCTCACCCTCCAGACCCGTCCGTTTAATCAGACTCTTAATTCTGGAGAGTGGCTCCTGGGTAAAGCTCTCAGGCCTTGGTTTTTCCTCTCCGAGAAGTAACATCCTTAGCCATACGAGCCCCTTCATTGTCATATAAGGTCTCACCAGTATTCTACACAAAAGTTGCCTTCATCTCCACGGCTGACGCTATTTCCTGAAAAGTTGCGAGTGCAAAATTAAAGGGCTGGCAAGACTCGAACCCGGGGATCCTATCGTGGGAGTTCGTGCGCGAAATCACTTCCTGTAAGGGCACTTATTAGCTATTTGTTTCAAAACTCTATTATTGAAAATGAGCCGTTATAACAAATTCATTAAAAAATAAATTAAACAAAAATAATTAAATTATTGAATTAACAAAAGCATTTTTCTAAAATTTTTTACAAAATGGTTTTCTATTTAAGGAACTGAAAATCATTAGAATAAAAGTGGTCATTATTTTAAGATAAATATAAAAATTAAGATTATAATAAATTATTAAATCGGTGTAGTAACTACTTCTTCCTTAGACTGGCATCAAGATATAATAACATGTTTCTGAATTCCGTACATTCTACAACAAAACTGACTAGCAGAGGAGATCTTGCGCAACCTTTTGGAATTATCTATCTTCGGCCATACCACTTGGATAATCTTTGGACCAAAGTTACTCAACTTGTTTATTTTATCAAAGCTTTTTAATACTAGATTTCGTTACTGCTTACAACACTGGTGGAACATTACACAAAATTATTAATCAAATTATGGAAACAGCATATAAGTTTTTGAATATTCGGAATAAAATTTCATAATATGATGTTCACCAGCCTCATAAAGCATTGAACATTTAGGGAGTAACGTACTGTTTAACTTGTAAATATTTTTTTTACAAAGCAATTAGAGCTATAGTTTAAGTAATTTTTTCATTTTTCTTTTTTTTTTTAGGCGCGCCAACATCTGAGGTTATTGGCGCTCGAAGCTTTTTTTCAGTACACTCCCAGCCTCCGGACAGTGTTCTCTCGTTACAGACTGTTATTAAGTAATTATTTGTATTAAAGAACTAGAGAGATTAAAACTTCGGAAGACCAAATTATATCAAACTGCAGAAGAAAGTATATACAAAATGAGCTAAGTGCAGTGTAAATTGACGTAGTGTAAAGATAGTGTCTTCTTATGGAGAGATCTCTGTTTATGGAAACATCAAGGCGACTTTCAAATCAATTGAATTATTTAGTGCAGCCAGTAGTGCAGCAAACTAAGGATCGGACCAAAGGTGTGACGAGCAAGATACTAGATTTAGATGATCAGGAAAAAAAGGACATCCAATTTTTTAAAATAATTAAGAAATCAATAAACAAAATAAATAAAGGGCAAAGTAATATCAAAAATTAAAACTGTATTTTCTGATTTTTTTTATTAAAACTGTCCGGTAGGATAGTTGTATAAGGGTTGATCGTCAAAAACTGCACGAAAAAGCGTAACGTTGAAAAACACCCAACTTTGACAATTTTTTTTCTCTTTTTCTATAAAACATAAAATTTTCTTCAAACTTTCCTTAAAATATAGGGCAAATCCTCCTTTATAACTGTAATTTTTTGCAACAACCTAGATCTTCTAGATTTCAAGAAAAATGTTGCTGAAAATGAGCAAAAACGGCATTTTCAAAAATTGGTCTTGTTATTGTTGTTGTTACCTTTTTTGTAAACAACGTAGCGGCTAAACGCGCGAACCTCCTTTTATATATATTAACAATCTAGTTTGAATTCTAGAACAAATTTCATTAGTAAAAATGAGAATGTCATTGTACAATCTAAAACAATATTGCAATTATTAAAGTAATTATAGTACAATTATTAAATGTAATTCAAGAATATGCTTGACATTACTGGATGCTGGTAAAAGAAGCTTTAGTACACTTATGTTAAACTGACAAAAACTACTTGTGGTCATCACTTGTCACAAGAAAAAATGAATAATTTAGCCACTCTATCAAACGAAAAATGTCAGTTTTTTTTACAAAATTAATTCTGAACATACTCGTACACTTGACGAATTTGCAAAGCAAATTCAAGAAAAATCTATATTATATATCCTATATTCTTATGTCTATGTAGAAGTATATGGAGTGCGTACATTTGGGTTATGTGTTAGTTTTTTAATTATGTGTTTATAAAAATAAAACATGTAATAAGAAGAATGTTTGCAATGGCAAAAGAAAGCCTTCAAATACAATTACTTCCGTTTCTCTTGCCGAACAGTCTTTCTCTCGTAGTCTAAGGCCAGACCAATCATCAACCACAATAACTAAGCCACGGAAACTCAAATGTTATCCATATATTACAGAGAAACTTTTAGGTATTTCAGTCAAAAATGAGTAATTGCTGAATAACCTTACTCTTTTAATTTGAGTGCCTGATAAAGTTGAACCAAATTCAGTTGTCAAACTTATTGTACAATTTAACCGCACAATTTTGCGCAATATTATTTTATTTTATTAAATTATTGAATGTTATCAAATTTCTTATCTTTTCTTTTAATCATAATTTTTATTTAAATACATATTTATCTAATGAGCGCTAATTTACTCTTGTGCCTCAGGTGAAATCGTTTCTAGATCCGGTTGTGAGCAAAATTCTCGCTTTCTTGAAAAACACAGCAGCAGATTTATTTAAAGTGTAAAAGCTAATGGCAAGTAGAACTTTGTAACTTTGGCTTGAATTTATTCCCAAATAATTGATTTCCAGTGCCATTACAATGCATTCTCCGATTTTACACCTATATAAGTATATTTCTTTGTTTGATGGAAATCGCTTGGCCAATAGGTGATCCTATTGATTTGGCTCATTTTCTTCGGCCTATTCAGTCGAGAACCTGTAAGTTTTGCTTGATATTCTTTTCGTAAAAATGAATTCAAAGACAGGGGTTCTAGAAGTTTCACCGGCTCTGAAAGTTATAATTCATTGTGAACCAACATTCAAGTCAACTGCTTCATTACAGGGATATGCAACAAGCCTTTTCTGTCTTCACAATTCTTTATGACTGAATAAAGAATGACCATCATGTGGCTCGCTTACCTAATGGATTGTATTTATCGACCAAAGACAGTCTGTCTGGTCGTTATAAGGAGTACTTTCCAGGTTTGTTTAACTTCTTTCTCTATAAAGTCAATGATATTGTATATTCGAGACCTACTTTCACAAAAATTTCATTTCCAAACTTGTAAATGTTTCCAATGATATGTTTAAGTATAACTTAAGCAGTTTTTTCGTAACTATCTGGTCCTAATATTTTCACAAAAATAAGATTAATATATCGCTTATTTTTTTATAACACCAAAATGTGAAGGTCCAACGATAACTAACTTCAGGGGCACTACTTCTTTATTGACATATTTACTAACCAATGTGTTATATCTATTTACTTTATAGCAGATGATGCATTCCTCAAGTATATATTGTCTCCTTTTCAGTATTTTCCATTTGATTAAACTTATCTTTTGTAAATATGTTGAACTGATAATATTTTATTCAGAAGCATGTCTAAATACGTGATCTGACACAGCTGACAAAAATTTAGTAAAACTGAATTAATTAAAACGCGTATTTTTTTTTATCTATTTATTTAATATAACTCTTCGTTATATTAAATACGAATAAATGTAAGCACTTACTGTAGAGCTTGAGTATAAGTATTCTCTCAGATTGATAATCATAAAGTAATCAGCGAATTGTAAATTTTTATTTTTAGCAACTGAGGAATCAGTCTAGACATTTAATTGTGAGATATATAGTACTATCCTTAATTTGTTGATGGAGATGTTGTTTAATTTAAAATAAAAAATAAAAAATAACTCGTTCTTCAGTGAGATAATTTCGTTCCCTGTCCTCAAAATCTCCCAAACACTTATCTTAAAATGATCTTGAAATTTCTTTCATAAAAGATATCGAATCCTACCATTATTTTAAAAAAATATCTGTGGATCTCTCCTTCTTTATTCCGTAATTAGACAGATTACTATTTTCTCTTCATCACGGATGATTCACTAGGAATAAAAGAAAAAGTGAATACTTTCACATTCGTTTACTCATTCATGTTCGTTTTTATTCATACGAATCATCCAAAATAAAGTAATCAAGGGTTATGACACCTTCCACTGTTCAATAATCACCTAGATTTTGCTGTGGAGTTCCAATGGATTGGGCCAGGGAAGCGCTGAGAAGAGAGAGCAGCAGACTGGGATATCTTCTTCGCTAGCCCAATGTGCTTCTCCGGAGGTATTAACCAGTTATGCGTGGAATTTAGTTTTTAAAAAAAAACCCACAGTGTGCGGAATTAAAATCTGATAATGACGTGTATGCACGTCGAACGTAGGGCAAAACAACCAAAAGTGTACAACGTCGTAATAGTCACTGCAAGCACTTCTTCTGCAATCTGCAATCTTCTTCTGGGGGTTGAGGTTACAGAGCATTCTGTGTTCATTCAAAATCTTGCACCGCTTCATGCATGCATTGCTCTAGTTAACTAGGGACGCTAGAGCTTTTACAAGGAAGAAATGAGCTTTGAATTCTGTGCAAAATGAAATCATGCTCGTACTGAGGTCTGAATCTCTAACTAAGGTAAAATCGGCATTGCACAAGGGTTGAGAGCTTCTATTTGTGTGCGTAATTCCCCAATCTCTACCTCCACCCACTCCGTTTAAAATACTTGGCAGTTCTATTGGTAAGATAAAGGAAACATCCCACCAAATAATATTCTTGTTGTATTTTATTAAAATTTCGAGTTTTTATAGTTAATGGCAATTTTATATTTTTCACAACAAGTATACACATCGAACGCACCGTAATAGAGATTTGGTTTGACGTGTATACACGTCAAACGCGCTTAACTGGTTAAGAATGACTCCTTTTCCAACCTCTCAGCAACATGTAGAGCTGTGAGATTGAAAAAAACCTTCGTCTCTGAGGACCGTGATCTCCAACACCCAATTTATATATACAATGATAGGCTAAATCATCTTCTTAGAAAAGAACAGCTGATTATATTAATGGAGATTAAATTGAATGAGGATTGCTCTTAAAGTCGCTAGCATAATCTGTCAATTTCGTGTGGAATTTTTTTTAGGATAACATTTTCCAATTATCATTATTAAAATGTTTAAACCATAGAACATTTTACTATTATCAAGCTGTTGCTTTGAAATATGTAACATAAAACTGTAAATTATAATAGTTAACTATTTAACTTTGTGGTTGACAGCGCTATAAATTTTTTAAGCACTAAAAATATATAAAAAGAAAAAAAAAAGTATTTGAAGGAAAAATTATTTACAATATTATTCTACTTATTTTAAACATTTAATGATTTCTTTTCTATCTGCACTCAATACAACTATGTTTGAATAGCGTAATGGCCAAAGTTATAAATTATAATGAAACTTGTCCTTCGGTGTCATAATACTTTTTGTAACATAAAAGTTGTAATTATTTGAACCTACTGTACTACTTACGGCATCTCTCTAAATCTCTTTAAGCGTTTTCAGGAACGCATTTCGAGTTGGTTCGAATGCGCGTGCTTTTACAACCGAACGGTAGGTCTTTCCATGCTGTCCCAAGAGGCCCACTTTAGCCAACAAAAATCATAAGACTACACACTTGGGGTAACACTGCTCAAAAACTGTGAGCTGAAGTTTTAACTCATAAAAAACTCTTTTGTACCAAGTGGGGCTTTATTTAGATGAGGTACGGACGATAACTGCCAACCTGTAATAAAAATTGCTTTTCATGGAAATGGATTTCTAAGGAAAGAACTGTGGATTCTCCAAGCAACTAGCGTGCCGTACGGAAATATACATACGGCGCAGATCAATTAATCTCCACCATTAATCAAAACATCATTGATATAAGAAGCCTCCAATGGTTTGGTCATCTTATGACGACGGATACCACTAGATAACCTAAAAAGACGGTGAAAGAAAAAAGAAGAAGGAAAGTCTGAGAAAGACATGAATAGGAAGTAATCACTAGAAAAGGATTGCGTTAAGGAGATTGGTGCGACACAATAAGGGAAAAGAGGTAACAGTAGACTTCCACGCAGCTTCTTTCAACCCTAGGGGATGGAAGGTCCTTGAGAAAGACTATGTTCTTTAGGACTTCACTGCTACATTCCCTTTTTCCTCCCTTATTCCCGGCCAAAGTTCCAACTCAGTTTCTTGGCCCTCCAAATGGTAAAAACTGAGGAATGAAGATATTCATCCATTGTCATCAGTAAACATGTGAGAAGGATGCAAACGGCCCCCAAAAAAATGCTCTACCCAGAAGGGGTAGCTAGCTCTACGTGCTTGAACTTATGTAAAATAGTAATTGGTTAAAACTGATGGAAACATAACAATTAAAAAAATATAACAATGGGTTAAAGGACAATCGACAGTTGATCCTGTCTTCCCAGCATTGCCGAACATGACGAAGCAGCTCCTTTTAGGCTATTCGCTGTATGATGAGAACGTCTTTAAGCGGCTGACCCATATCTTCACGTGTTCTCGGCAGCACGAGCAGCCCAAGGCCAAATTTCTAGATTTCTGTGCAGTTCTTTTTGTTTGTAGTTTAGGGTCAGAGAAAAAGGCGAGTATATTACACGAGTAGCATGTCTTCCTTCAATATTAAGCAATGAAAAGAGATTTTAGTTTTCGTTATGAAGTTCTTCCTCAGTTCTTCATATTCCTTTTATTTATTTATTTTTATTTAGTTTAGGGTCAGAGAAAAAGGCGAGTATATTACACGAGTAGCATGTCTTCCTTCAATATTAAGCAATGAAAAGAGATTTTAGTTTTCGTTATGAAGTTCTTCCTCAGTTCTTCATATTCCTTTTATTTATTTATTTTATTACATTTCTAGGGTATTAGGGGAGACAGCCACTCTCACCCTGAAGGTTCCATGTATTAGCCACTGGTTAAATAAATTGGCTAATTTGAATTACTTGGATAAAATGTGAATTTTATAACAAGCTCATATTATCCACAGCATCGCCTGTACGGGTGTTCATTTTAAGACGGCTCAAATGCATTTCATGCTTAAACGGTTAATCTGAGCAAAAAATGGTAGAGGAAAAATTTGTTGCCAGTCACCTCTAGTTTCAGAATATGCGACTTAATTTTAGATTCCTGCCCGCATACGCGGCTGACGCGCGACCAAAAGTGAGGGTTCGCAGTTGGCCCCCCTTTTCATATACACAGTTTTAAAGAGTATAAAAAGTTATGAAAGAAAGGGAAATCGCAATTCGATATCTTCAAAATTAAAGGTGCTAGGCCATTTCAAAATCTTGTATTTATTAATCATATTTCAATTTTTTAACTTCTTATCAAAGAGAAAGAAAAGCACGCGATAGGTCATTTTTATGTATTTTTCCATCCCCTTTCTATTAAAAATATTGCCAAGGCAGCAAAGCTAGTATTTTTCTTAATATCGGGAAATAAGTCGTTTTCCGAGTGATTTTTCTAAGAAAAATCAAATGTTAAGAGCTTTAGATATTCTCAAGCATACTCAAAATGACTAAAAATTAATTTTACATCTGTTACAAACAAGAAGGTTTAATAATTATTTGGTAATTTTGGGAGAGTTATGTTTAATTACCAAAAAAATTGGAAACCTTCTGCCACATATTTAAGTGATCAATATCTTTCATGTAAAGGATCAAACTTATTCCTTAATTTATCAAATAATGCACTTTACTGAACTTGTGAAGTATGTATTGTGCCTTCAAAGGTGCCTCCTCAGATACAGAGAGCAGTTGAAAACCTCCTGGCTAACCTGGCTTGTGAGTTTAAGCATGAAATGCATTTGAGCCGTCTTAAAATGAACACCCTGACACATTGCACAATGTATACATTACATATAAATACATTGTAAAAAGTTAACCAAAGTTGCAGGTGGCTTCAGAAAGAGAGAATAGATAAACAGAATCTGAAAATAACCGTCACAAGTTTTTTAATTAAATAATATATTTTCTTAAGTCCTGAAATTAGATCAAAAAGAAAAACAATTTTCTCCAGATTTCTTGGCCGAACCTCACCAGAAAATATCTACGGCATTGACTAGTAAAAGGGATAAATTCAT
Source organism: Rhodnius prolixus (assembly GCF_049639745.1). NCBI lineage: Eukaryota > Metazoa > Arthropoda > Insecta > Hemiptera > Reduviidae > Rhodnius > Rhodnius prolixus. The sequence continues at coordinate 25,873,322 of NW_027411592.1, forward strand.
TGGATTGGACTTGTTTTTATGAAGGAATATTAATAAACTTAACCTTTCATTAAATACACTAATAGCTATTATTTGCGCGACAACATCACAATATTCAATGACTAGAAAGAGAGAATAGTGTTACCCAAATAGTAACCGGAAACAGTAACCACACATAATAGAATGTATGTTTGGTTATTAATTGCACTTAGAAGACACAGCATCTAAGGGTCAGCGTCCTTTTTTAACGTCCCATTATTATAATATAACTTCTATTTATTATTCAGATGAAATAAAAAAATAATCCATTTTTTTTATTATCACTACTTTTATAAACATTCTATTTAATGTGGTAAAACAATGTAATTAATCAATAAAAATCTTCTTTTTTTTTTTTTTTTATTTATTTATTTATTTTGCAACTCTAATAGATACAACAAGCAAAAGAGATGAATGATAAGGGATGGCACAAATACACATGCACGCATACATACAATCCATACATATACGCGCACATGCATGTGCGCCAAGGGCTTGATTGGAGTGAACGACGACCATCCAGTGATGGAAGCCGTTAGTTCGCCAGATTGGCAAGCTTACGCAGCAACCATCCTAGGAGGTCGGCGTTAAATGATGAGATGATCGCGTGGCCACCGCCGTTTCAGTTTGCTCTGTGGATTTGAAGGAAGTGTTGTGGTAGACATGTTGTGGATCAGAGGGTTGTAGTGACTGTGCAGATTTGAGTGGAGTTTTGTGTAACGAGATTGTGCTATTTCAGAGACGAGAAGAATATTGAGATCAGAGTGTATAGTATGATTGGAGACGTAGAAGGGAGCGTTAACTATTGTTCTTAGAATTTTTGATTGTAAGGTCTGAAGTCGTTTATGTTCGATTTTTTAGCGCTTCCGTAGAGTTGTATTCCGTACGTCCATATTGGGGCAAGTAGAGCGGTATATAAAGTTCGTTTGTTCGTCAGGGTCAGTTTCGATCGTTTGTCGAGTAGTCTTTTCAGCATTTTGTACCTCAGATTGAGGTCAGTTCGTTTGAGTCTCGTGTGGGGGTTCCAAGTTAGTCGTTTGTCAAGATGTAGTCCGAGATATCTACTTGGTTAGTAATTGGTATAGAAGTATTGTGGAAGGAGAGAGGAGGGAGAGTTTTCTTATTTAGAGTGAATACTATGTATTTAGATTTTAATTCATTCACTTTGATTCTCCACTTTTGCAGCCAAGGCTCGAGAAGATTTAGGTGTGATTGGAGTGCACGGCTTGCTATTACAGGATCTAGATGAGGAGAAAGAATTGCAGTGTCGTCGGCGAAGGTGAAAGTAATTGTAGTCGGGTTAGTTAGTAAGTCGGCAGTATAGAGAATATAAAGTAAGGGAGCTAGAACGCTTCCTTGAGGAACTCCAGCGAGTATTGGAAGGATAAGAGAAGAAGAAGAGCCTTGTTTGACTTGGAAGAAGCGGTCGGAGAGATAAGACTTAAGAATGAGGTAAAAGGTAGAAGAGAGTAGGCATTTGAGTTTATAAAGCAGTCCCGTGTGCCATACCCTGTCAAATGCCTGAGATATGTCAAGGAAGACACCCGGGCAATACTGCTTTAATTCAAGGGAAGTAGCGATTACATCCACCACTCGATGTGCTTGAAGAACAGTCGAGTGGCAACTCCGAAAACCGAACTGATGGTCAGGATTAATATTTAAAGGGACTATTTCAGTTTGGAGGCGGAGGAGTAGAAGTTTTTCGAGGACTTTCCCCAGGATGGGTAGAAGGCTGATTGGTCGGTAAGAGCTTGGGATATGAGAAGGTTTATTTGGTTTAGGGATCATTGTTACAGAAGAGAATTTGTAGAGAATAGGAAAGTAAGTGGTTCGAAGTACAGCATTATAAAGAGTAGTTAGCAATACTATTGCTTTCCTGGAGAGTTGTAGCAGGATGTTAGCAGTAATCAGATCACAGCCCGGACTTTTCTTATTGGGAAGACAGTTCATTATGTCCAGGATGTCTTTAGGAGTGAATGGCTTGGGAGGCGGTGAAAGTTGTAGAGGGAGGTCCAGTTCTGTGAGAATCAAGAAAATTTAAATTAATAAAAAAAACAGCAAAAATTAAGTAAAGAAGGACATTAGAGATGGTTCCACAACTAGGCCCACAACTAGGAGATGGTTCCACAACTAGGAGATCTGTGGTACTTCACTTTTACCGGCTAATTATGTTTTTAAAGGGCGGTGCCCCAGATGTATGTTTTTTAAATCACTAATCGATAACTTACGTCAAATTACATGCTTTTATTAGAATGAGTTTTTCAAAGAGCCATTGACTTTATGGTGATGTAGCATGTCAATGACTGTGTATCGAGTGGAAAAACAATGCTATTCTAAGATTATTGGAGGTTGTTAAGGATTGTTGGAAAGGAAAATTGTTAAAATGATTATAAACTACAATGGCAGGGGCAAGTCCCGAAAGAGATGATTGCCACTAAAAATTGTTAATTTTAAAATATAATGAAACTATGTTAAAGAATTTTATTAGAGTTCAAAACTCTAATTTCAGATTTACAATCAGCTAAAGTAGCATATGGTAAAACCTCAGTGTTAATCCGATTAAGATTGGCATGTGTAATATCAAAATAATATTACAAAAGATAAGAGATTCAAATGCAATACTGATTGGGCAACTAGTAATTATAGAGTTAGTAACCAGCTAAGAGGAGAATTTGCTTACTTACTTAATTGAATGGCTACTGTTTACACCATTGTGAGAAAAGATAAGAGAAAAGTATGCCTAGGCAAAAATTTTAAGTAAATAAAAATAAAGTTATCGCCTATTTTATCAGGCGAGGCTTAAAGTCCAGTTAAGTCTCGTGGGGAGGAAGCTCATACTTTACCATTAACATTTTTTCTTACAGATAAAAAGTAGCTAATCGTGGGATTTGAACTGGAAATCTCCTACTTACAAATCTACTCTTCATACACACTACATCAAAACCCGCACCTGATAAGATAATAAGATAGATAGGGATCTGAAAATGTTTAATAAGAATTGATCGCATGCAAAAAAAAAATCAATGATATTTTCAGAAATCAAGAGCTCTTTTCAAACTTAGGAGCTTTCGCATGTAAATAATGAATTAGAAACACCTTGCAGTTGGTTGATGTGACATCGTAAATCTATTTGGTTTAATTCAATGTCGTTTAATTTTAAAAAGATGGTGGCAGAAATGTTAATGTATGTTAGCTACCCTCTCTATTTCTGCACTTTTTACTAAATAGTTTAGGCCGTACTAAGATATACGAGGGTCGTTTGAAAAGTCCGTGCAAAAATAAAAACTACTTAATTTTTTGGGGTAAACCTTTTTTATTTTTCAACATAGTCTCCTTTTAGGCTTATACACTTCGTCCAACGCTGCTCTAGTTTGTTGATCCCTTCCGAATAATAGGATTTGTCCAAGTCTGAAAAATAGCCATTCGTTTCTGCAATTTATGGGATGTGAAACGAGTTGGAACCCTATTTCCATTAATTTTGCGACCATAACTGCTGAGGTGTGAGCTGGTGCGTTGTCGTGATGGAAAAGGACTTTTTTGTGGGCCAATCGTGGGCGTTTTTCTTGCAGCTCGGTTTTCAAACGGTCCAATAACGATGAATAATATGCACCTGTAATAGTTTTACCCTTTTCCAGATAGTCGATGAGGATTATTCCTTGCGAATCCCAAAAGACAGTTGCCATAATCTTTCCGGCCGAAGGAACGGTCTGTCTTCGCCTTTTTTGGCGCAGATTCCCCCTTGGTAACCCATTGTTTAGATTGTTCTTTGGTTCTTTAGTGTAGTGATGTATCCATGTTTCATCCACAGTGACGAAACGACGCTTAAAGTCCTGCGGATTCTTCTGGAACAGCTGCAAACCGTCCTTGCAACACTTCACACGATTTCGTTTTTGGTCAAGCGTGAGCAATCGCGGCACCCATCTTGCGGATAGCTTTGTCATGTCCAAATGTTGATGCAAAATATTATGTACCCGTTCATTCGAGATGCCCACAGCACTATCAATCTCACGCACCTTCACTCTTCTGTCATCCATCACCATATCATGGATTTTATCAATGATTTCTGGAGTAGTAACCTCAACAGGGCGTCCAGAACGTTCAGCGTCACTTGTGCCCATATGGCCACTCCGAAAATTTTGAAACCACTTATAAACTGTTCTAATCGAAGGTGCAGAGTCGCCATAATGTTTATCAAGCTTCTCTTTAGTCTCCTCAGGCGTTTTGCCTTTCATAAAGTAGTGTTTAATCAACACACGAAATTCTTTTTCGTCCATTTTTTGAAAATCACTCGACTTCCTCGATTCAAACGAATGCCAAACACAAAGAAATAGACCGATCTGGCTGAAACTTGGTGTGTGTTCTTCTAAGAGATGCTACTAACTAAACATAACCTCGATACGCGCCAGTAGTGCTATCTCTCTGACTTTGCACGGACTTTTCAAACGACCCTCGTATATCCATAGTTACGAAGTATGGTTTTAGTTTAACTCCTGGTGACTGCCGCCCAAGAATAAAAGTGATGGCTTACGACGATCACTGCTGTATTCTTCTAAACCAACAGTCTTTTTGACTAAAACTACTATTTTCGATAACCTCCGACTACTATGAAGTGGTAATCTAAAGAAGTAATAAGCCAAGCAATCATAAAGACCAGCATTAGCATCTCATTAATGACCACCATGTACCACGTTGATAAAAAGAGAAAAAAGAAAATGTAATTCTAACTATAATTAACTAGTGAACAATGTCTATCCAAAGCACGAGTCTGACAAAAGCCTGAAATTGGAGTTGAATAACGTAAAGGTAGAGGCAAACCAGACGATTATTACTAAATGTTTCATTATCTCAAAAGATAACTCACAGCCTGTTGACTCTTAGAATAAACAAACAAATAAATAAGAGTACAATCAGAATGGTAATGATCGTTACAAAAGGCCTTAATTGGTAGTACGTTGTACTATATAATGAGATAATATTATCTGTTGGAATATTGACTGAAATCTCTCAGTTAACCTTCTTTAACTTGCATGAATTATGTTCAAAAAAATATTATAAAGCCGGTAGGGTAGCATTGAGTTGTTATTTATGAAAAGTTAATTAAAAATAAAGCCAGAAATTTATTAAAATTAAAAAATTGGTACATTTATTTAAACAAATAAAACTAAATACTGCGTGGTTTTTGGATTTTTCGATTTATTACAATCTGATCCTTTAAATAGAAGAAAATATTTTTGAGTTGTTCTTACAATTTTAATATTTATGCCAAGCCAATGTACTGCGCGAAAATCCACTTTAAGATTCATTTGATGCCGGATATTCAGTTTTATGCACAAACTTTCCAAAAATCCAAAGAAATTAAAGATAGGATAGCTGAGAGAAGCTTCATATATAAAAAAGAAATGAATAATGCCAAGATAAAATAAACCTACTTTTAATATTTATAAATTAAGGAAAACTAAATACTATTTTAGCTTATCTTATCCTGTTGATTTGGGAGGGAAAGCAATAAAAACATGTATTTCAAGAGGGAAATTACCAAGATTTTGTTGCTTAAGAAAAGTAAAATTTGGTTTTATGACGCTGAAAACCAATCAAAATATAAATTGGAAAGGAGTGTTCCTTGTACTAGAGTATCGGTAATCTTATTGGTTCAGATTTATTGGAGTATTAATCAACATTTGAGGTCATTCACGCCTGGGTATTGCCAGCACCCATCATCGGACTGTCTGTAAGAAGCTCCTATAGTAAGAGAAAAACTAATGGCCAAAAGGTGGATCTCCGCGGGTGAATCCAGTACGTTGACTACTGAGCTAATCGCTTCCATGTGGAGCTACTCCAAAGAAAACAGTAAAAGTATCAGACCGAGTCCAGGATCAAAATCCAGTCCCGAGTCCGGGTCACCGAAGATTGACAGCTAACAGAAAGAAATAAAGCACAACCTTAAGATGGAAAAGCCTAAAACTCTTTCACAATCAAACTATTCTGACCGAAAATCAACAACCTAACCTTCTCACACAAGAAACAATCAGTTATCAGTAAAGTGGTTTCCTTCTACCTTTCACAAACTCCACAGATTTGAACAGCTTGCACCTCACTTTTTAGAAATATCTCCTTAAACCACTGTACCTAGTAAAAGGGAACTAACAAGGTGGATAGACTCCGAATCAATGCAGAGCTCGCTCATAAGGATATATCGCTTGAAAACCCGATATATCGTACATCCAGTAAAGCCCAAGAGTTCGTCAAATGACAAGCCCATAGCTGGTTTGGGAAGGGAGGAATAAGGCTACGATTTGATCTGCCTGTCCAAAATATGGCCCAACACCCAGCTTAGAAGAACACTCTGAATAGAAGCTAGGTCTCTCAGTCTTCTGAAACAGGGCAACACGTGTCTGGAGTCGAAACACAAACGTTCCTCACCTTCAATGCAGCTTAAACCGGTTAACTCATCCTAAAGACTATAAAGAATAACAAATGGAAAACAAAGATTAACTTTCCAAGTGATTTCGAGTCTCAAAGTAGACAAATCCTCCAGACCTTCCATCCATTCAGGAACCATATGTGTAGAACCCTAAAATAAATTTCAGGAAACACACCAGACGGGCCCAGCATTCCTTCCCAGCAGATAAACTTACCCTATGATAGTGACAAAAATTCATATAGAAGTAGGTAAAACACACAATTATTATATTTATAAATCTAACACTATTTGAATGGTGCAAGTTCTATTTTCTTTGTTTTTAATAAACATTGAGCAATTCGAAGGAATTTCTTTTGTTTATAAAAGAGGAGAAAATAGAATTGTTTAGATACAAGTCTTGGAAGCACCTCTGGTACGACAAGTGATCTTTACAGAATTTTTTTTTTGGCAGGGATGGCTCAAAGAAGAAACTAACATAGAAAGAGAGCATGAGATAGACTGAAAGAGATAGAAACATGAAAACAAGTTCACGCAGAGTCTAACCTTTAAATAAATAAAATGAGAAGCATCCAAGGTAAGTAACTTCATGAGGACGGGCTACGGAGAGCGTGTTAGTGACGACCTCTTTCGATCTATTTATCTAACAATGTGACAACTACACTAGCCTACAGTTTAACAATATTTTGTGATATTAAATTTTATCTCGAACTCTGTAAAGTAAACAAATTCTATTCTTAATATTTATTTCACTTCACACTCATCATCTATAGCTATAAAATCGATTTAGAAGGTCAACTACTATTCGATTTTTAAAACTGCTGAAATCGCCATTTGGTAGATAGATCAATGTACTCAGCCTTTCAATTAAAACGAAATCATGAAATACATCTCTCTAAATTTTGAGAGAATACAAGTGCAATTGGAAATAAATATTGTAAGACTCTTTAAGATTGAGAAATATTCTTAAGAAACAATAAAATATCTCTAGCGAACTGTGTAACAAACAACGCAAGAATTCTGGATTCATTTCTCCATTGATACCATTCGGATAATCCGCCATGATGGTTTCAACGAAATCTCTTAACGCATATTTCTTACAGTAAATTTCATGTAAATTTCTCCTATTAAACATTTTATTTGGCGTTTATTTTTGCTACAATCAGCGCATTTGCGCTATAAGTAACAGTGATAACAGAAACAATGAATAACAGAAGTATACGTGTGGAGAAGTTACCCAATGGTAAAACTCCAAAACATTAGGCTATTAGTCACTCTCTTCACTTGAGATCTCGAGGCCACTGTCTTTTAAGGCGTCTTGTCGGATTGTCAGGAAGAGTTGATTTGAAGAAAGATTTTTAGCTAAAGGATTTACATGAGATTGCAGGTTGAAGTGGAGTTTTCTGTATCTTGTTTTAGCAACTCGTGTGACAAATGGAATGTTAGAGTGTATGGTTAGGTTTGGAGACATAAAATGGAGCGTGTACAATAGTTCGAAGTATTTTACGTTGAAGAGATTGAATCCTTTGGAGTTTGGAGCGTTTGGTTGAACCCCACGGCTCTATTCCATACGCCCAGATGGGTTTCAAAATAGAAGTATAAATTAGTCTTTTGTTATCCACAGAGAGTTTTGATCTTTCGTCTAAAAGTCTTTTAAGTAAAGCCCAAGGTAGCGGGCAACGTTTACTACTGGTAGAGGTGTTAGGTTATAGAAGACTGGAGGAAGAGTAATGCGACGAAGAGTGAAGGTAATATTTTGAGACTTGGTTTCATTAAGCTTAATAGCCCATTTCTTGAACCACTGTTCTAATAAGGAGAGATGTACCTATTAAACATAAAATAAAATTCAAGTATAGATTCCAGAATCAAATCCAGTACTAAAATGTATCTTTTACATTGCAATCCACGTCTCTAACCATTCGGCTATCGCGGCGCCTCCTTCCACTGTTCTGGTACCTTTTACTGACTTTTTTCCAATTTGCTCAGCAATTTAATCCAACTAACCGCCATTTTATTGATTTTTACATCAATAAATATGGACCATAGCTAAAATATTTTGTATAAATGGAGACGTGAATTACATTTTGGCTCAGAACATACCTTCTATTGGCTAATATTTACATACTTAACGTCATTTTTACGTACTAATGGTGCCCACCAATTCGAAAAAGGAGGAGCTTATAAAATGGAATTCAAACAATCAGATACCATGGGCTTACGACCACAGAATTCAAAGACTACTAAAGACTCACTACCTCCCTCCGAATTCAATGGCTACTGAAGACTTACAGCGTCTGAATAAAGTTAGGGGTCAAAATCAAAGTGATTAAAACAATTTTTAACAAAAAAATTACTTTCATTCATATAAAAAATCGCTTTCACTTCCGAAGTTGGTATACATTTACTACTTCAACATCCCCTCCACATTCTGGATACACACACTAAAGCGCTGCCCTACTAAACTGGTTTTACAACAAATTCCATGCATTAGCTCCTCTGAATCACTAACTTTTTTTTCCCAGTTGACATTCGGCCGAACAGTTCAACATAAAGAATTGCGACCTTTACATTTAATGGCTCCTACCTCGCTTGCAATAAACAAGGTTATTGGGCTCAGTAAAATCTGTAATTATTTTAAATTATATTTTATGTATACTTCTGTTGATGTAATTATTCAAATACACGTATGTACGCCTTACACTATTGTTGACATTTCAATGTTGACATCACATTGAACAAATCATTTCTATTACTCTAACAATGTAATCAGACCGTGTTTAACCTAAGACGGAGAAACTCCACACATGATATCGCGACAGTATTTAGCTTCTACGAGGGTCGTTTGAAAAGTCCGTGCAAAGTCAGAGATATAGCACTACTGGCGCGTATCGAGGTTATGTTTAGTTAGTAGCAATCTCTTGGAAGAACACACACCAAGTTTCAGCCAGATCGGTCTATTTCTTTGTGTTTGGCATTCGTTTGAATCGAGGAAGTCGAGTGATTTTCAAAAAATGGACGAAAAAGAATTTCGTGTGTTGATTAAACACTACTTTATGAAAGGCAAAACGCCTGAGGAGACTAAGAGAAGCTTGATAAACATTATGGTGACTCTGCACCTTCGATTAGAACAGTTTATAAGTGGTTTCAAAATTTTCGGAGTGGCCATATGGGCACAAGTGACGCTGAACGTTCTGGACGCCCTGTTGAGGTTACTACGCCAGAAATCATTGATAAAATCCATGATATGGTGATGGATGACAGAAGAGTGAAGGTGCGTGAGATTGCTAGTGCTGTGGGCATCTCGAATGAACGGGTACATAATATTTTGCATCAACATTTGGACATGACAAAGCTATCCGCAAGATGGGTGCCGCGATTGCTCACGCTTGACCAAAAACGAAATCGTGTGAAGTGTTGCAAGGACGGTTTGCAGCTGTTCCAGAAGAATCCGCAGGACTTTAAGCGTCGTTTCGTCACTGTGGATGAAACATGGATACATCACTACACTCCTGAGACCAAAGAACAATCTAAACAATGGGTTACCAAGGGGGAATCTGCGCCAAAAAAGGCGAAGACAGACCGTTCCTTCGGCTGGAAAGATTATGGCAACTGTCTTTTGGGATTCGCAAGGAATAATCCTCATCGACTATCTGGAAATGGGTAAAACTATTACAGGTGCATATTATTCATCGTTATTGGACCGTTTGAAAACCGAGCAGCAAGAAAAACGCCCACGATTGGCCCACAAAAAAGTCCTTTTCCATCACGACAACGCACCAGCTCACACCTCAGCAGTTGTGGTCGCAAAATTAATGGAAGTAGGGTTCCAACTCGTTTCACATCCCCCCTATTCTCCAGACTTGGCTCCCTCGGACTACTATTTGTTCCCCAATATGAAGAAATGGCTGGCGGGAAAAAGATTTTATTCAAACGAGGAGGTGATTGCAGAAATGAATGGCTATTTTTCAGACTTGGACAAATCCTATTATTCGGAAGGGATCAACAAACTAGAGCAGCGTTGGACGAAGTGTATAAGCCTAAAAGGAGACTATGTTGAAAAATAAAAAAGGTTTACCCCAAAAAATTAAGTAGTTTTTATTTTTGCACGGACTTTTCAAACGTCCCTCGTATTTAGTGTAACTGGACTTCTAATTCGCAACTTCAAACCTCTCCATGTTTGCAATCAGTAATTTCCGCCTAACCTATATGATGGCTTGGAAGTTCAAGCTAAATGACTTTCTTAGCGTAAATATGACACTTCAATAATCGCCTGTTAACTGTGGCACGGCCTGACTTATACTCTGGTCGCAGCCCTAAACACCAGCAGATTCCCAGAATGGGAGGAAAGAGAACCTCAACAGTAAAGACCGTTTAATACAGGAAGATCTGCCTACATGAACTTCAAAGTTGAATTTCAATTGTTCACCTAATTTCAATTAAGAGGCTGCAGGATTGTATTTTTCAAATAAAATTACCTAAATAAATTTAGTGACTAACTTTACCAAACACCATGTATATGTACATATATTTATTTTTAGCGAAAAACGTTTATTATATTTAGCTGATAAGCGCAATTTCAATTTTGTTTAAAAGCATGAACTACTTAAGTTGTTCTGATAACGTAAAGCCTATTCATTTGGAATGTCTGCGTGACGTAATAGTGGGTGGATCTAATGATAAGCCGTATGAATTCTTCGTCATAAACCTTCTTTTAAATAATACAACTAAAAAAGACAACCTAAAAATACAATATAATTATAAATGTCTCTTACGGGACATTTCAATTTCTTACGGACAAAATAAATCGAAAGCTTCCCTTAGAGAACCACTAATTACTTTTAAAGGTCTAAAAGTAAAGATGGTCAGTTGTGGTATTTTCCTAACTCTTAACAGCATGATAATCTTTACTTCAAGGAAGATGTGCTTTTAAAGAAATTGGAATGAAATTCAATGAATGCTAGCGCGAGTTACATCTTGGTATAGGCTCATTAAAAATTAAAATATTCTTTCTTAATTCTCTATCTTTAATTTCTTGAGATGTAGATTCCATGTCAATGGTTTTTTTCATTAGTATTTGTTACTTTAGCGTTGAAGTCTCTGATTTCTTTTCTCATTTCAAGCACTAACGAGTTGGCCTCTTCTTTTGATAAACAATTAGATTTTTAGTTAAAACTATTAGATTTAGCTAATTCCTACTTTAATTCAGCTAGATATTTTTCTATTTTAGGTAGTTCTTTAAAATGAGTACCGTACCCTTCAAGAAATTATAAGAAATACCCAATAAACTTATAGCTGCCCGACAACTACAGTCACTAATCGAAAAGATATCTCAATGGTAGAACAAGTAGACTAAGTGTAAGCGCGTGAGGCTTACACCCAGATGCAGAGAGGAAAGCGAGCGTAAACGCAGGTTAAGAATCGATGAGTGCCCGAGTTGACACCGCGACAAAGTAACGCAAATAAGATAGATGAAATACTTAGAAGAAATATAGAAAAGAGAAGGGTAAGGATGCACTTACCTTTGAGGTAATGTAGATGAAGGTAATTCAGTCTCAGCTTGATGATGAAGATGATGCAGTTGAGGGGATGGCAAAGGAAGAAAACGGAGAAAAGGGGTGTGCTTGTTTGAATGTGTATTGAGTGTGTGTGCGTGTGGTTTCAGCACAGAGATGCGGAGGGGGAAGTAAGGGTCAAATAGGCGGAAACAGACCAGAAGTAATCCGTAGAAGGTTTCTAGGAAGCGAAGATGGCTAGCGGTACAAGGGAAGGCGGAGCCGGTATAGAGCCCAGAAGTGCGAGAAGCGGCCGGTGATGATGTGTTGAAACGGAAGTGCGGTACCAGTACTTGAAGCGAACAGCTGGAGCTGGCTGGCAGAACAGTGCTGTTGAGCGGGGCAATATGCAGAACGGCGGAAGCGCACTAGATGCGTTGTAAAGCAGGTACAGAGGCACATACAAACTATCTTGATCAGTGTCAAAGGCGTACTGAACTACAGCAGACGGAAAAACCCCACGGTTAAGAGAGAATAGAGAAGGGAAAGGTTGAAACCATGGGAACTGAGAAATAAACAAAACCACAAAATAGCAGAAAAATAAGATTTGGCGGCGACAACAAAGGAAAGATTAACGAAAAAATAACGCGTACGACGAGAATTGGAATAAGGAGAGAGAGAGAGCAATAGAAAAAGGCGAGATGGAGAACTGTCAAACGGTACCGCCGAGAAAGGATGGTACGCGGCTTAACACTAAGTTTGGCATATTTTTCACGATAGCAGCAAAGAAATCTTGGTAATTAATACAAGAAAGTATTAATTTCTGAAGGAAAGTTGAGATTGACAGCTTAGTTTTCGAATAACCAGGTAGAAACTATGGCAATTTTTAAATAATGCAATACCACAATCAAACCAATTCTTTCCAAAACAGTCTGAATCTTCATGTCTACAGAAAGGGATATCTGTTGATGTAGTTAATAACAAGACAGAAAAAACTACAGAAACGCGAAGAAGTCTGATCTTGTTGCACCAAGGCCAGACTGGTTTCTCCCACAATTACGGACTTAACAAACGCATTGACTTCGATTTCTCATAATTGACAATTTTGTTTTTCTTCCCCTGATATGGTAAATTTAAAACTAAACTAATTAGTTTCAAATTTTCAATTCGCTTTTATGCTAGTGTGGCAAAGCTCCGTACGATCCTATCTCTTTGACTGCACGCTGCTGAACCATCTGAGACTAAATCTACTAAACAGAATACACTGACTAGACACAACGCCCGCCAAATCAAACTTCACTTAAATGCATCTTTATCCGCAATTCCTAAAATTTATCTCAATTACAGACAGACTAACTATCAGCTATGATATTACTACAACAATTTAGTAGCTTCTAAGAGGACATTCACTTTATCACTAATCAAACAATCATAATCTATAAAAACTGTATAATACCTATAAACTTTTATTTCATTGTGATAATGTTGGGGTACATCAATAGAACGTATAAAAATTTTTGTTAATAAACTCCTTTCTAACAGCAGTACTAACTTAGACTTCAGATTTTTTATTTTATTTTTGCTGCAAATTATAATTTTAAAAAGCTAGGTACAAAAATAATTTTCAAATTGGACTCTTTTGAAAAGTACAGATTAAAATTCTTTTTTAATTTCTTGCAACTGTTTGCAATTAATTCCTTAGATACGAATAGTTTGATTGAAACAACAACAAACAACTTCACATGAACGCAACGCCACGATTTTTGATAGCATATTAATTTCAATTGCTATACACAACAGAAAAACATCTAACTAAATTTTAATTTACAATCTCAGTAAAACATGCGAACTATTGTCAGACGATAATGTTGAAGTATTTCTGATCAAAACTCAATGTTAGTCAAGAAGACAACATAACATCGCACTTTGGATATGATTGCAAATAATTAACCAAATATAGCAAATACAAATACATTTTACAATGCAATAATTACGCATTTACCTTTGTGTATATGCCCACCATCGTTGCTTTAACACTTCTATGAAGTTATAGTTCATCATCTAAGAGAAAGATTGGAAAAAAAACACCGTCAGGTAGTTGTGAGTATCTTGATTATTCCCTTTAACATTAACAATTTTCTTTGCAAGATATTTAATACATCTATGTTACAGACAGTAAGCGAAAAATTAAAAATAGTAATCAAACAATGACAGAATATCGATGGGTGCCGATGTAATCTCAACTAGTAAACGGAACTTTATGGACGGAGGATTAAAAACCGTTTTATCTTGCTATTACGGAAATATTCCTAATAAATTTCACAAATCCACTCTCTTATTGCAGAAGTAAACACTAAAAAATATTTGCCTGTTTTTCCTCATCAATACTTTTTCCATGATGTAATTAAATAAAGCGATATTACTAAATAAATAAATTACTGTTCATTATTTTTGGTGACTGAATCATAGTTTCAATAGGATGAACAAATAACTGCCAGTTTCAGTCATTATAAACTTTATTCTGCCGAGCTTTCGACCTAGGGACTAGGTCATCTTCAGGGCTAATTTACAATAAACTGTTTTGATTAGATGATTAGAAGGTTGGTGTGTCTTCTGTCTTGTCTGTTTATGGACTGAATAGACAGACCGATCGCATTCAGTCCATGAACAGACAAGACAGAAGACACACCAACCCTCTAATGATGTAAAAAAGTCAGTTGAACAAAAGAATTTGTACCCATTTTGAAATGGGAATGTTTTGTCATGCGGCTGAAACATGACTGCATGAAACATGAAACTGCAGAGGTGATCGAGGAGAACAGAGATGGATACGATGAAATGTGATGAATAGAATATAAGAGAAGAATTCCGCAAATGGTGGAAAGCGAAATTTTAAACAAGTACAGCAACTTAAGAAGGATGGGGCCGACTAAAAGTAGAAAAAAGAAAAAGCTGACATTGTGCGCAAAAGGAATTCCGAAGAGAATGGCACGAAATAGCTTGTCTTGTAAGGTCCCAACAGGGCGTGAGAAGTGAAGTAGTGCCTTGATCTAATGACAATTATTAATAGTTACAGAGGCTAACGTAAGAATTCAATTTTTAGACTGATATTTTTAACACAGAGATACACATGAGCCGTTCATTGCACAACCCGATTAACTCCATAAAACAATAAATAGAGAAATGAGATGAAATAATTGTACATTGCTTTTTGTAATTTCGTTTTTAATATAAATTCAAATAAATTTGCTGTTATCATTCAGCGCATAGTACTGAATTTGGGTTGAATTATTGCAACGATTTACATTAGGTCACGGAGTTCATTAAAATGGTTTCTGAAATAAATTATCTATTATTCAATGGCCACAAAAATTTTGTCTTTAAATGGTATTAAGCTTAATTATTTGGGAAATTTATTATAGATATGAAAAGCCATGACTGAACCAAGGTGCTTTAACCCTTAAGATATTTCAAAAAGTGGAGTTAATCGATTTGTGCAGTGAATGGCTTAGATATAAAAGGAAGTTCTGCGATTAAGTCAGTTCTTCTAACTTTGAGTGGAATCACCAACTTCGGAATTCACCGAATACGAAAATTTAGTTGCTTTTAACTAATTTGATATAATAAATCGCAACCGGTCAGTTTTTTTCTGATAGCTTTTGGAATTTGATCTGGCGTGAGAAGTGATGAAACCATTCCATCAAAATGAAGTGCTGCTATTGTAATCGTATCAGTATTTTGGTATTTCCCACTTCAAAGTTGTGTTTTTTATTTTTATTTTTTTTAAAACTTTCGTCAGAAAATTTCTCATAGATATTTCAGTTTTATATCCAGGCTTGAAGTTAGTCTTCTGCCTACAGTACAATTTAATTTAATCTACGATAACGCACTTTATTAAAATTAATCTTGAGCTATATTTCTTGAATAGCCAGGTTTAGGGAAAATTTAAAATGGAGCAACAAGCGAGGTGTGCAAAAGACAGATATCACACCTGTTGGACCAATTTTATTTTATCAGTTACGAACGATTCCCAATCTTATTCCGTACTTTTGAAGACCAAAATACACTCATTTTACTCACTTTATCGATGTCATAGATCGCATAATAATGATTATTCTTCATCAGGAAGGAAGGAAATCATACGCTATCCGAAGCCACACGGGTCCAAACAGCTACCTAAGGGAATCAATAAAATGTCAATACGTTAGACCAAGTCTAGCATGTAAATCCAAATCCAATCATGAGCCACCAAGAATCGCTGCTGAACGAACAAATCAGACTACAATCTTAAAGGGAAACCCTAAGCTTCTCCATCGGCATCCTACTTCTCCTAAAGATCCTATATCAAGCCACATCACATCCTAAACAAACCTTCATAACATTGACGGGTGTTTCTTCCACCCTACAGAAAAGATCATGACTCCCATTTTGTAGAAATGCTTTTCTTTAAACCATAATCTCCAATGAAGGAACTAATTTGGAGGACAACATGATCTGAAAAATGGATCCTACGGCAACTCACTAACGACTCTGGAAGAGCCCTAAACCAACTTTTTGGACTGTCGACAGCCTACAAAGCCAACAGCTGGTTCAGGATCGATGAAGAGGATTCAGGCTGCTGATTTATCCAACACACTCTCTCCTCGTAACCCAAAACCTCTCTTTGAATTCAGCATCCAAACTATCCAGACTTTGGAAGAACATCTTGAATAGAAACTAGATCTTCCAGTCTCACAGAACATTCCAACAACAGTTTGGTTTTGGTTTGGCTGAACCGTAGAGTGCAGCTGGACTATCCGAACTATTCTTGGATGCCAAGAATTCATCCAAATAAATTGTTTATTCTAAATTATAAATTCATCGACAAACATTCGATGAATTCGATAATTCGAAGAATTATTTATCGAAATATATATTTACACACATTAAAAATAAATAAAGAAGCCTATTTGTTTTCAGGTGGGCTTTTCGTCCAACTACCTAACATCTGTTGTACAGCAATATCTCACTTTACCAAAAATGTGCGTATTAACACAATCTCCGGAGTCTAGACCGGAAATCGAACTTAGTGCCTCCAAAATATGTTCGGCAATATCTGTAGGTATGAGCAATACACGCCAGTTTTGACTGACAGTTGTGCGTATCCGGGCAAATGTTTGTCTAAAAGTCCAGGATCTGAAAACTGACGCTATTCCTTTCTTTTAACATCCTTCCGTTACTGCAGATCTGGTCTGCTGTACAGGAAAATAGATATTTAGCGAGAAAACTGTCTCATTTTTGGTGATTGACTAGTTTTAAACGTCTTGAGAAACAACGTAACTGTCCAGGAAGAGGCTTGAAAGTCAAATCCACAGCAACCTATAAAAAGATCTAAAAGTTCAATTGTGGCTTTCTTAATTGTCAGCAATGATATGAATGAGAAAGTAAAATGAAATTAACAATAACAAATGGGTTCACTAATCCCAAATAGTGACATACTTGAATACCTCTAAATTAAAGGTTGTGAACTTAGGGCTTAAATGGAAGTGTTGCCCTGTGGTAAGACTAGGATACCTATAAGGATGCCAACATCCCTGAAGAGGTGACTTGTGTACTTTTCAACATCAGGGCAACTGTACGATAATAAAGCATGCCGATTAGGCAGATGTCGCGCAATTTCTTCAATCAGGAAGAGATACAACTACCTGTAGAAATATGTTGGAATTCAGGAAACTTAATAAGAAAAAATTTAAATTTGCATGAATTTAATTCATTTTAAAAGTTTTCATTACAAAGGACTGAATTGAAATTTCTATTTTTCTATTTAATTTATTAAATGTATACAAGTAGAGTAATTTAAAACGCACTCTTGGAACTAAATTACATATTCACAAGCAACTAATCCTCAGTCGTCAGCCACTATTTGTGCATTTGGAAGCCCGGATAAGGTTTATTTAATCACGTTTAATATAGAATGAAGCGCGCTCCAGCATCAACTAGCCGGTCGCTAAGCAACCACATAGATAACATTTTGATAAAAATAATTTTAAAATAAAAAGAATTAATTCGACAGTAAGCATAACTCTTACCCGTGAGAATAGTTCTGTGTAGGATCTGGAATTTCTTCCATCATTTTATTATAGTTTTAACACGAAATTTATTTGTCTGTAAGCTCGTACGGCTGTTGTGTTCTACACGAGTCACACTTACGAACTATTAGCTCCCAATGAGGTACGCCATTAGTAGAGAACAGAGCGCTCGCATGTCACGTGACTTGCCCCTTCCATATTTCGGCTCTTTGCCTTTTGTTACAGAATACAGAATTCTTTGAAAGAGGTTGAATTTCTAAATAATTTTGCTCGTATTTTTGTTTACTCAGGATGCAAATTTTGACAGAGGTAAAAGGTAGTTCCTGTCCGAACTTACATTGAACTTTACAGAATTTAGAAATACAGTGAACTGGCAAATTTATGTCTGAGGTTTGCATCAAGCCATAAAATGCTCATGTAACTATTAGAATCGATAAGTGAAGGGATGAGTAAATTCATATTAAGAAAGCATTTCTTATTGTAACAGACGAAGATAGTAAGCCGCAAAAGCATTGTTGATGCTGTGTGTCGAAATTCTTAACCCTCAAACCACAAGATGATTTTTCCCGACACGAACACCAAGGTAGGGTCGGATCCGACCCGATACTATATTTTCTTGCTTACAGTGAAAAACTCAAATATAACTCAGAATAACACATTTATTTCTATATAAAATGTATAAATTTTTTAATAAATTGTATGATTTTATGGCATTAGTCTATTTAGAATGGACTAATAAGTGAAGAAATGAACTTGAAAAAGGAACTTTGTTTCAATAAAAACAAAACAGTTTACAAAAAGGTTGAATGAAAATTAAAGTAAAATAGTGGTATGGTAACAAAATTATCACATCGTTACGGATAAAAAAAATCATTTGATTGTTCGCCATTATCAGTGGGAACAAGTAGGACATATTTTCCAATCGTAAGGAGTAATTCCTTTGGAAAACGCTCGTTTTTCAGTCTTTGTTCTTCTAGAGGAAGCGTCAAGGCAAACGCAAGATTCGTGAGAAACGTCGAACGTGCATCTCCAGAGTAACTTTCTTCATTTTTGTTCCACTTGTGCAGGACAAAACGTATAACGTTAATACCAAGGTCGGGTCGGATCCGACCCAGAATCTGACTTACTGAAAGAAATACAAACCTAGAGAGCGGAGAGGCCCTTACCGAATCGGCGGAAACAGTGTGGCCTCTTCCTAAGGACTCACAGAAAGGGTATACCGAGTCTAATCGCTAAGAGTTAATTGTGGGGGGAACAATGGAAATATGTTTTCGCCTCGGGTCGGATCCGACCCGCATCTTGTGGTTTGAGGGTTAAAAGAGCCAATTGAAAATAATTATTGACAAAAAAAATTAATGTAATTGAAGGAAATATTTGTTTTATATTTCAGTATCCCGGAGGTACACAACACTAAGTCCATTTTTAGAAAATTTATTTTTTTAGTCTTTCTAATACAATATTTCTTTTTTTATTACCCAACCATCACTTATGGTGTATCTATGTGCTGAGGAAAACCTGCGGATGGAACCTAGAAATAGGGAGATTCGTATCTTTTCGGACAGCCAGGCTGCACTGAAGGCTCTTGTATCCTTCAGAATGACCTCTTCCCTAGTTTGGGAATGCAGGAAGGCCCTGGAACTACTGATGCGGCACAACAAAGTTCGACTGAAATGGGTACCGGGTCATGTAGGGATTGAAGGGAATGAGAAAGCTGATCATCTGGCCAAGAATGGAGCTAACACTCCTTTCATCGGTCCGTTCAGGAAGCATCTGCGCAAGGTGGGGCTTATTAGCTCGGAACCATTGTGCAGATTATGTCAGGAAGAGGAGGAAACGGCCTCTCACCTGCTGTTCGATTGCGTTGCAATCGAGCGTTTGCGCTATGAAACCTTTGAAACGCTGAGGCTGAAGGAGATAGTAGCGCAAAAAGAACTAGTAGGGAAAGTCCTCAACCTCATTAGGAGGAGAGGGTTGAACTAAGAAGGGGCTAGCTCAATAAGTCTTCTGTGGCTGCGGTGCCATGGGGCGTAGGTCCCGTCCCGTCTATTATTTTATCTTATCTTATGGTACATCTATGTTACTTATTGTCGACCAACGATTTAAGCAAAATCCCTTGGGCTTATAAGTAAGAAAAAACCGCGAGAAAACTCTTTCATTTGCTCTCCTGTAAAAAATTTAAAATGTGACATAGTGTTGTGTACCTCCGAGGTACTGATTTATTCTCATGGGAAAAGTCTTTTTAACGAAATACACAATACATCTAATCTACAGGAATATTATGTACATGTAGCTTTGTGTAAAATTGAGTTTACCTTGTATTTTCCTCGGTGTACAAGTAACTCAGAGAGCACCCATAAATCACCTTTAATCTGTTTTTCATCTCATTTGTTACCACTTTATTGTTGGAGTTGAAACCAAAATAAATAAATAAAAATTCTCCACAATAATAATATACTTATAAATTTCTTTATATAAGAGGTCATTGAAAGAAAAAATTAAGAGCAAAAAAATGTAAGCATTCCACTTTGCAAGTGATTCTATCGGCCACTAGAACATCTTATCACAAAGATGGTGATGAGAGTACAAACGGCTTAGACAAAGTACAGATTGTTTTACTGCTAAAAAATAATTCTGTACAAGGTTAAACACATTTTTACCGAGATTCAAACTCTTATGAAGGGGCTAGAGAACCTATTTCACTATTAATTTTAATAGTAACCATAACATAAAATCCAAGGGCTAGACCGGTACCGCAATACTTCTTAGCTTTGCGGGCTCCCCTTCAACCGCTCGGTTACTGTGGCACCTCACATTCACGTAATTTCCGCTTATTGCTGAGGTTCAAACTTCTAATTTAAAAAAAAAAATTTTTTACTCCAGATTGTAAAACTGCACATCATATTAGCATGACATATTTAATCTGCCCCCATTACTTTTCAGAATAGCTTTTCAGAATATATAAATTTATATATGAAGTTATTCAAATTCTAGATCTACGAGGTGTGTTCAAAAAGTAACGGGAATTTTCGTTTTTTGAAAAAAATATTTATTTATTCATCTACATTAATATTGTCGCCTTCAAAATAGTCCCCTTCGCATACAATACACTTGTGCCAGCGCTTTTTCCAATCCTCGAAACACTTCTGAAACTCGATCTTTGTGATAGCTTTCAGCTCTTTCAGCGATTCGCTTTTAATGTCATCTATGCTTGTAAAACGACGGCCTTTTAATGTTCTCTTTATGTTTGGAAATAGAAAAAAGTCACATGGAGCCATGTCTGGCGAATATGGAGGCTGGGGCATCGTTAAAGTTTTGTTTTTGGCCAAAAATTCACGAACAAGCAATGAAGTGTGAGCAGGTGCATTATCGTGGTGCAAAATCCATGAATTGTTTTGCCACAAATCCGGGCGTTTTTTTCGGATTGCTTCACGCAAACGGCGTTGAACTTGTAGGTAGTACTCCTTATTGATTGTTTGACCTTGTGGCAAGAATTCATGATGCACTATGCCATTAAAATCGAAGAACACAGTGAGCATAACCTTCACATTCGACCGCACTTGTCGAGCCTTTTTCGGTCTTGGCGATCCAGAATGCCTCCACTGGGACGATTGAGCCTTAGTTTCGACATCATATCCGTAAACCCATGTTTCGTCACCTGTTATAACACGTTTCAGTAGATCCGCATCGTTGTCGACTTCATTGAGTGACTCTTGAGCAACTTCCATTCTCCGCTGTTTTTGTTCGAAATTCAACAATTTTGGGACAAATTTTGCTGCCACACGTTTCATACCCAAAACATCCGAAAAAATTTCATGGCATGAGCCAATTGATATGGCAACATCATCAGCGACTTCTCTGATTGTGATTCGGCGATCGTTCATAACCATTTCTTTCACTTTTTTCACGTTTTCATCGGTTGTTGATGTGCTTGGACGTCCAGGTCGTTCGTCATCTTCAACGTTTTCGCGGCCATCTTGGAAACGCTTATACCACTCGTAAATCCTTGTTTTACTCATAGCAGACTCACCATATGCCTTTATTAACATTTCACACACTTTATTACACTTTATTTCATTTTTTACGCAAAATTTAATACAAATTCTTTGATCCATTTTTTTTAACAAACAAAAATCGCCAAGCTCGAAAAACACGTCTAACCTTAACGGCTGCCACTTAAGAAGTAAACAATGAATATTACTGAAAATTTTATCGTACTTCAGGGGCATGTGTACCAACATAATAAAAAAAAAAATTTTACAATCAGACTCTCCAAACCCGCGAAATTTAAAAATTCCCGTTACTTTTTGAACACACCTCGTAATTAGAACATAATAATTTTAGGGAAAAATTATGGAAATATCTTCGAATATGTCTCAAAAAAATCCATCATGTTTACTGGTTTACCAAGTTGATGAAATTTCTTCAAACTTGCTGAATAAGCCACAAATTCAACCCTTCTTAATAAATCTCCTTAACAAAAACTTACAGTTTAAAAAGTTAAGTATAAGGGTTGATTAAACGCCAAAAGGTACACAAATCAGCATGTACCCAACATTTCATTCAAGCTTAGTTGATATAATTTAAGTAATTTTGCTGCATTAACTTTTCCTTCACATTTTTTAGAATTTATTAGATGTCACAGACCCTTATGCTGGCCAGTTCGTTCATAATATTATTTGGTTATAATTATGATAAAATGTATATTATATCTTCGTTTTTAAATAGGTACTTTATTTTAACTCTATTCCAAATTATTCTTCTGATTTATCTTTAATATGCCCTTTATTCTGAAGTTGTCACATCTTATACATGCATGTTAAAGTAGAAAAAGACAAAGTTAGAGTCGGCTACTGTTTAAATTTGAATCACGGAGGATTTAAAACAATATTTCAGACTTGAATTCGTCTTACCGAAATATTCGTGAGCACAAATAACACACAGTTAATAACAAGTAGATTATTCAACAACAATTATTCATTTCTCAATTGTAATTTAATTTTACTTATAGTAAAATACTGGAATAATTAGCTGTCCTAAAAGTATGCAATACTTATTTATTTTATATTACATAACATATATATAACATTGTGAGAAGAACAGCTACATTGAGAGTGTGATTGAAGAAAACTATATTATTTGCGATAAAGCCAGATAATTATTACCTATTATTATAAACGTTTGACTACTACATAAAGTAACAATTACTTTAATCGAAGAATGAACTTAAACCGACGATTTTTATTAAAAATAAAATAATCGAAATTATTGATGTATGTTGGTGTAAGCATTTTTTTAAAAAAGTTTTTAAATTTTGTAGCCTCGTAATTTTTTTTATTTTTTATAACGTTTTCTTTTTAACCTGTAATTAATAGTTTGATTATTATAGATTAATAGATATTAAAGTCAATCTACAGTGCTACTTGAACAAATATTTTGTAGATGAAAATGGCCAGCATAAGGGTCTGTGACATCTAATAAATTCTAAAAAATGTGAAGGAAAAGTTAATGCAGCAAAATTACTTAAATTATATCAACTAAGCTTGAATGAAATGTTGGGTACATGCTGATTTGTGTACCTTTTGGCGTTTAATCAACCCTTATACTTAACTTTTTAAACTGTAAGTTTTTGTTAAGGAGATTTTTGTACCTTTTGGATAGATTTTCATTTTTGTCTATTTTGCTAAGTTACATATCTGCTTTACTGTTTTTTTTAAATTTGGAATAAGCAATTCTATCATTATAACCTGATAAGGTGTTAAGTAGGAACCGAAACTACCACTGGAGAGATCTTTTTAAAGAATGATTATAGTTGCGGTCCCCAAACCATCCTCAACAACAATTTTTTTGAGAAAGCCTTTTTACATAAAATAGGAAGGTATTTGTACGTAAAAAGCAAATTTAAACTGCGATTTCAGACCTTCCTTTTAAGAGGAGTAAGAAAAATCAACGGGCGATTACAGTACTTCTCCCTAAAAGGCAAAGAGGCAAAGATTTTGAATCGAACGACAATTCATTAATGTAAATAGGTTCACCCATTGATAATTTTAACGATTGCAGTACTTTCTCTTAGTAGGCGTAAGAGCATGATGGCACTTCACAGCCATGTAGAGGAGCTTTAATCACTTCTTCGTGCTAAATTTTATCAAAATCGGACAAAGCGTTATAGAAATATTGGTAATAATAGTTTTAGAAACGGCCTTACTTGGGTGGGGCAAACTCCCCTCCATATGAGGCATAGCGACGAGACTTTTAAAGTGCAAATCTGTACAAAATTTCGATTCGAATGACACTTCATTCATGAAAATCAGTTCACGTGTCGATAATTTGAAACGATTGCTATACTTCCCCTTAACTAGCGTAAGAGCAGATCGTCGCTTTAATGTTACATAGGGGAGCCCTAACCCCATCATCCTACCAAATTTTATCAAAATCGGGCTAAGATTTACAGAGTAATTAGTAATAATAATTTTGAAGGGGCCTTACATAAAGGGGGCTAACTCCTCTCCCATTCGATGTACAGGGTCGAGACCCCCAAAAGGCACATCTACATAAAATTCCGAATCGAATGACACCTCATTCATGAAAATCGGTTCACGCGTTTAGGCGCTACGTAGTTTACAAAAAAGGTAACAACAACAACAACAAGAAGAAGAAGAAGAAGAAGAAGAAGAACAAGAACAACAACAATTTCTGAAAATGCCGTTTTTGCTCATTTTCGGCAACTTTTTTCTCGAAATCTATTAGGTCTGGGTGGTTGCAAAAAAATTTCAGTTATAAAGGAGGGTTTGCTCTATATTTTAAAGAAAATTTGGGAATTTTATCTTTTATAGAAAAAGAGAAAAAAATTGTCAAAGTTGGGTGTTTTTTAACGTTACGCTTTTTCGTGCACTTTTTGACGATCAACCCTTATACAACTGTCCTACCGGACAGTTTTAATAATACAAATGAAACAAAACTGTACGTTTTACTGAAAAAGTACTTTAAAGGAAAACTAGGTAGATTAGTTTTCCACCTCCGAAAAAAAAAGAAAGTTTCCTCTCGCATAAGAGTATCAATTAATCAAATTTGACTTGGAAAAGTTTCCAAATAAAAGAAGTAAACCAGAATACAACGTTTAAAAACTTGAAAGAGCAATTTTTGTGAAATGAATTCAGTAAAATCGTACTTCCAGTTTTGGAATTTTATTCTAATTCTTAGTTTTAGGAACGCAGTAAATTCTCCTTTATTATGCATAAATCGTAGGACGCTAAATTATATTGAAGAAGCTAAATATCAATATATTTATAAAAGTAAATAAAAATTCACTTAATTTTGTGAAGAAAAAAATAAGATTCTGCCTCTTTTTTATTCACTAGATTGCCAAGCGAGTCAATTTGACTCATTTACTATTTTATTGCTATATATTTGGAAAAACAAAAATAATTTTATTAAAAACATATATTGAAAAAAATTATGAAATTAATACAAATACTAATTCATTCCCCTCTCCACCAATAATCCATATTTGCTGTATATTTCTACGGATGAGAGTCAAATTGACTCCTTAAATATTTTTAAATAGGTCGTAACTTATTTCTTGTACATAGAAATTTTTTGCAAACAATTTGATGCGAGAGTTTTATTGTTCAAACTTGTTAGAACAGAAAATTAGAATTAGTTAGAAATCTATTACCAACTTGCACATTCATTATTATGAAATTACTTGTTGCAAGTTTTTTTTGATGAAAGCTTTTATGAAAGCTCTGATAAAAAATTCTTCCTAAACTTTCATATCGATTTATGCCATCGAAGAGATTAGTGCATTTTTAGCAACACGAAAATAATTTATAAAATTTATTTTTTTTCAAAGAATTTTAAGCGCACCAAGGTAATTTCAGAATTTCATATATAAGATGTATTTACGAAAATGTAAATAAATATTTTAGTTCTAGATAAGGGTCGCTATAATGGTAAAATATCGAAGAGATCTTGAATTGTGAAAAAACTGGTGCATTGAGGCCAAAGCATCTAACTGTGAAAATTGAAAAAAATAAAAAGTGTATAGCAAACTATATTATTTTATGATAATACTGAAGTATGATGTCGCTATATGTACTAGATCAAATGGTATAGTACCAAAGCAGGCTCTCGCAGATGGCCTCTTCACGTATTCTGTCTTAGATTTAGCAGCAACCAATGCTTGGGTTTTATATAAAGAGGTCACAAGTAAAAATCTCAAGAAAAAAATTAATTTAATAATTGGCCGAAGAACTAAGCTCTATAACGAAGAACCCGAAAATACTTTCATGCCTCTATCTAGAATATTGAAAATCGGTTGAATGTTCAAGTTTAAGAATCATGCAAAAGAGATAGAAGTAATGCCGTCTGTGCTAAATGTAATAACCAAAATCTGCGGAAAATATTTTAAAATTCGTATTCAAATTTGCCTATTGGAAAAGATTTCTAACTAAAAGTATTATTCACTCAGTTGTGATTAAAAACGCCTTAACTTTAAATATTTTAGTACGGGTAATGTACATGCTGGAAGTACTTAAACATGTTAATATAATTAACACAGAACATGTTAAAATTATATTTAACAGGTCTTGAGGAAAAAAAAAAAAGTTTTCAAAAATAGACATTCTAAAATTACCTTTTTATTGCGTTGGTTTTAACAATATTTGGGAACAGCTAATTCTATCGTAGTTGAGTGAAATAATCCAACAAATTAGCAGGGAATCCGCGTATGATCAGCACATTTTGTGCACACATTTTCTTTCCTCCACAGCTCTCATAATCCAATTTTTGTTTAAACTTCGAAATTTATCTAAATATTTAATTGCTTTCCGTATGAAAAGTTACTATAAATAATTTAAATAAATATTCTTGTGAAAAACAGCCAGAGATCTAAAAGAACTGTCAGAAAGTACGTTATTTCCGTTAATATATTATCAATCTTTCATAAAATTTTAAAAAATTTAGTGTTATTAAATGCATTAAGATGTGCACTATAAAGAGAAGACTACATTCTTCAGAACCTAATGAGTTTAGCCTGAAAAACAAGTATAGATAATCTTCATATATCTGAGCTTGTTTCTAACCTTTCACTATACAATTCCAAATCGTCATGTAAAGAAAATTAAAACAACAAATTTATAAATCTCTTTACAATTAATAGTAATTGATGAGGAAAAAGAACTTGAGGGAAAGGATTAACTCAGAGATGGGATCCCACGCAGAGCATTACTCAGAGTTAATACAAGTTCTGACGTTTGTCAATAGATTTTTCTTTCTCGGTCCCTATTAGCGCTCACTCATCTGATTCCCCTAAAATAAAAAAATTATTTTTGGCCGGGAATGATTATTTTAAAAAAATAAATAAATAAAAAATAGTAATAACAATATTTGCAGAGAGCTGTTTTAAAGCATTTTGATGACTTCTTCTCACTGTCTTTGCTACCTATTAACATTTACTTAGTTTTTCAGATTACAATATTAAAAAAGTAAAATATTTTTAGCAAGGTACACATTTTAATACAAAAGTGTTTCCCGTATTATTCTACGCATTTGAGATTTATTAAAAGATAAAAAAATCTAAAGATTCTACTTTGTATGCAGTATTAAATAAATAAATAAAGATAAACAGGTAAATATGGATTTATCTTGTGAAGATAACTGAATTACTAACTCATATTTACAAAATAAAATTGTTAACAATTCATCATTTAAAAATTTCATGTTGATCAATTTAGTACCCCTTAGTACGAGGGTCGTTTGAAAAGTCCGTGCAAAAATAAAAACTACTTAATTTTTTGGGGTAAACCTTTTTTATTTTTCAACATGTCTCCTTTTAGGCTTATACACTTCGTCCAACGCTGCTCTAGTTTGTCATGTACTTTTCTAATAATAAAGTAAAATAATAAAAGAGTTGGTAAATCGTATATATTTTAACTTTTTTAGTTTGAAAATTAATGTTCTTATTATTTATTTATTGTTTTTGTGGTCTTGTTTGCAAGTTAACCATTATTTTGTTATGAGGGCTGGAAAAAACCAACATATTGGTATGCACAGTTACTGTTGTCTTCTAATGCCTTAATTTACCAATATATTGGAGGAAAAAACCAGCCCTATCTTTTCCAATATTCAATTTGAGGCATAGCGCAGCCTCTTTCACTTCTTTATTCATCATGACTGCCTCTCTTCTACTACCTTCTTCTTTGTGACTTCCATGAGATAAGGATATCTTGAGCGCTGCGTATTTGCTTATTCCTTCCTAGAACAACACAATGGTATCTGAACGTGACTTGTTATTTGTTGTGCACTTAGAGTGGTGAACATAGTTGGGTAGTGATGATAGTAAATAAGAACTAAGGTAGAAACTTGTTCTTGTTATCCTCATTTTACCCTCTTAAAAAATTATCAAAGTTGGGTGGTTTTCATCGTCACACTTTCCAGTGCAGTTTTTGACGATCAATCCTTTTACAGCTTTCCTAACGGACAATTTTAATAATCACAAACCACTTTTCTTTCTTTTTCTTTTGTTTAAAAAAAAAGTCTGCTAAGTAAAATTCAATGGAGTTAAACAGTTTTAACTTTTAAGTTTTAACAATTTAACTTTAAATGCAAAGGTTCTCTTAAACGTAGAATTCTTACTAAACCAACTATCTACCTGTAATATTCCATTTTAATATACATACATCATATGTAAATGTGTGTAGCAAGAGCAACTTTATGCACTTTGGTCTTGGAACATAGTTTTGTTGGATTTTATTACAAGTAAAATGTATCTAAGATTGCCAAGTAATATTTCAGAGCGAAGTTATTCAATAATAAGTGCAAGAAATAAAACATTACCCTGCCAGTATCTTAGCAATTCTAGTAGCTTTAAAAAATCACAAACCTCATAGAATTTTTGGTCGAGATTTTTTGGGCTAACAACTTATCCGACTCTTTCTCAGGAAGGGATGTCACTCCTAATGTGGAGGCTAGTGGTGGACGAATTTTTCATCAATTGTCGGATTTCCGCATTTCTGTTAGAGATTCACTGATCATTTTAAATGAAAAGTCAAGTTGGAAGGAACCCTTTGGGAAATTATCCAGGATTTGTCATCTGCAATCGATTTTACTAAATAGAAACTAGCGCTATAATGTTGAGATATAGAGTTTTATGTTGGTAAGGTAGTTTTATGGTTATAACTGGTAAACAACAACAGATAGTGGTTGTAATAGTTAGGCTAACGTAATAAGACGTGTGTGAATTATATGGGTTATTTTTTATTCAAATAAGTACGTGTTTACTTTCGTTTAAGAACAACTGTAGATTTAATGTTTTAGTTAAATGAAACTTTAGAAATGTCTGACGAAGAATATGAAGCTTTTGAAGTAACTGATTATGACCTAGAGAATGAGTTTAATATAAATAGACGTAGAAGAACGACTAAAAATCAACAAATATATGGTTAGTTATTATTATACATATGTATGTATATTTCCTGATTATTATAAAACAAACTGTTAACAATGCAGTTATATTTAATTTCAGTGCATCCTTACTATTATTGCTTATATACTTGCTTATAATATTGCTTATATAAACTCCTCCAGCATTAACATTTATTGAAAATGTGGCCAAGTCCTCAGTGCTGAATAATTCGCTTATTTTATTCGTCGATACACGCAATAGCTATGAGTTTTAGTATCCCTGACCGGTTTTGGGCTTCCTTCCATCATCAGAGGTTGATTTATCAGTTTGGTGTTGAGAATTTGACTTCAACTATGTTTCCGTCTCACACTACACTTACTGACTGAAATCACACTACACTTACTGACTAGTCTACTCGGTTCTGACAAAATTTCCAAGTAATATAAATAGTTATTAATATTCTTATAGGTATTTGGTCCCGCGACAGTGACGACGATGAGGGTGAAGGCAGGCC
Source organism: Rhodnius prolixus (assembly GCF_049639745.1). NCBI lineage: Eukaryota > Metazoa > Arthropoda > Insecta > Hemiptera > Reduviidae > Rhodnius > Rhodnius prolixus. The sequence continues at coordinate 25,903,233 of NW_027411592.1, forward strand.
ATCGTTCAAGTCTGGTTCCCGGAAGGCAAAAAACCTCTCCTCGGCACCGATAGGATTTGTGTCAGGCGGCGTGCAGCAAGCAGGCCAGCCACAGGAAAAGAAGGAAGAAGGCGACGATGAAGAAGATGAAGATGGTGGGGACATCCTCATACAAGCTGGGTCAAGCTCGAGGTAAGTTATCGCAAACATTTAATACGTTTTTGTGCCATTTATTCTTGATTTCTTGAAACATCTGCCAAGATTTTGGTTTCCTGTTGCAAAATGGCAAAAAAGTAATATCTTAAATCTCTTGATTTAATATTTATAATCCTAAAGTTGAATTGAAAATGTTGAAAGAAAAATACCGTCCGTTTCTAAAGAAATTTGTACAAATTAATATTTTATTTCAGTGATGATGAAAAAGAACCCAGAATGGCCTTCAAGTTGGATTCTCTGCTTAATACGGGAGCGGAGGAAATAGCTGGTCTTAGAAAGAAACATTACCAACACAACTCCGTCCTTAGTAACAAAGGTGTAGGCACTTGGGAAAAACACACAAAGGGAATAGGTGCCAAACTTCTCCTTCAGGTAAGCAGGATTAATTAAATAATGCTTACTCGTTTTTCTTAAATTGATAGTTTAAATGTATAAGTTTTTAAAGATTATTAAAAGGTTTAAATACTTTGAAGGGCTGTCAGCCGAACAGCATTTTCTTCGTGAACTTGTGATAAACACTAAGCACTTGTGAGGTTTTTTTTTTTCTTGACTTCCCTACTGTCCGACTACTGACTTCATTATTCTGTTCTCTAATAGTACGAAGTAAACACAGAATACCATATTTTAGCAGTCTAACCTAAGTACAGAGATTTATCTTTTATATCCCTTTCTAAAGTAATCAAATTAATCCTTATTTTACTCAGATGGGTTTCCAACCTGGAAAAGGGCTGGGAAAGGATCTCCAAGGAATACAGGCTCCCATAGAAGCGAAACTGAGAAAAGGACGAGGCGCTATTGGTAAGTTAGATTACTTTCGGGAAATCAGAAACCATCTGATGAATGGAATCTTACGAAGTACAACTTTAGATGTCTTTACCAATAGAGTACATTGAAATCTAATAAATGTAAGGTCATTTTAAATATTGAATTTATAAACGTGCCTTTTAACAATTCTGCAGGAGCTTATGGTCCAGAGAAATCTCAAAAAGTAGCCGAAGTTAAACCAGAGCCACAAAAAATTAAAGAGGGCATAGAGAAAATATCCTTGTGGAAAAAAGGCGAACATGGAAGAAACAAGAAAGCCAAATATATCTATAAAAGTATTGAAGATGTATTAGACCAGAGTTGGCAACCCCAGAGAAAAAGAGAATTTAAGTAAGTGATACTAAATTCATTTCGGTTAATTTTATGATTGTTTTAATCTAAAAAAATAATTGGTGATAATTTCAGTGAGCTTTCCAAGGTAAAGGTGATAGATATGACTGGCCCAGAACAGAGAGTATTATCTGGGTATCATGCAATATCTGGAAATCAGAAACCATCTGATGAATGGGATCTTAGGAAGGACAAGAAATTCAAAAACTTCGAAATGCCTGAATTACTGCATAATCTTAATCTGCTTGTAGAAATGTGTGAACAGGTAAGATTATTTTAATGGTTTATTATAAGTTTTTTAAAATAATAATTTAACATTAAACAGAATTTTATCTTAAACTAGGTTTGGTCATTAGAAATTTAAGATTTGATTGGAGTTTTTTAAACGTAACTTTTTTGTTTTTTGTTTAATCATGCTTTTCTTTATTAATTCTTGAAGGACATCATCGCCAAAGATCGACAGTTGAGATACAATGAAGATCGCATCGTATCTTTGAAAAACGATAGGGATACAATGCAAAAAGTAGTGGATCAAGAAGAAGCAACAATCAGTTCATTAGAACATGTTTTGAATGTGCTCGATTCTCTTACACAGGGAAGCAAGGATGGTCGCATGTCATTGGATGATATTGCGAATGCTTATCAACAATTACAAGTAATTTTTATTTATATTACAATCATTCTTACAATAAATTATTTTTCCAATCAGCCTAACTCATTTTAGTAACTAGAATTATGGAAAAAGCCCACCTTTTCTCATCTTGCAAGTTTTATCTAATATTGCTTACTAGGGCTACATTCATATATTTCTCTTTGTCACTGTAGATCAATAAGTCTTTACTCCAGTTTAGAACACAGTATGTCCATTTATACCAAAGAGCATTCTATCTACAGGAGGGGAATCAGGTTATTTTATTCCGCTCCTGCACTGAAGGAACAGTGTAAGTGATTGAAATTTCTATTACCATCGAATTGAAGATTTTTGATTTTGAGCTTTAAGGTTCACTAAGAAAAAAAAAAAAAAATCACTTTTACGACTTTTCTTGCTATTTTTCAGCAACATACTTATTTCTCCTATTATTTAATATTATTCTCTTATTATTTAATAAGTAGAATATTAAGAGCGCTAAAATACCAAGCTTATATTTCTAGTGGAAAATAAACTCTACAATTTTAGCACTTCTTCTTACTGAATGTAAGAGAAACTAATAAAATTCTGTGGTCGGGGCAAAGGATTTTGTAAGCAATATCGATTACTGAAAGATCAGGAAATTTAGCCTTGTAGTTAGCTTCGCTGGATCTAAAGTTCCGTGTTCGAATGTGGTTGTCTTCTTGCATTTTCACTTTCTACGAGCCTTTTACAGATCATTAATATGAGGTGCAGTGTTGTATATGTTGGGAGGACAATAGTGAATGAACTCAGTAAGCTTTGATCGTTTATTATTGTCAGCCGTTGTATTAAGTTAAAAAATAATATTAACCAGAAAGAGAAACATTTTTCAATTTGTCACTAATATCATTATTATTATTTTATTTTAGACTAATCATCCTACAGAATACATAATGTACAACCTTGCTGGCTTGGCTCCAGGAATTTTGAAACCTCTCTTGAAGAAAGAGTTAGAACAATGGTCACCATTAGTGGATGCAAGGGGGCCGCTTGATCTTATTCTAAAATGGGCTGGACTCTTAGCAAGTGCACAGGGCGCGACACTCGCAGCGGTAGCGTGTGGCACTCAGGCAACATTGGCTGATCCTTTGCACAGAATATTATGGGAAGTATGGGCCCCTGAGATCATCAAGTGTGTTGGGTATGTTACAAAAATTAATATACTTACATTTTATTCAATATTTTTAAAAGGGTTATTTTATATTTTGTTCCGCACTGCTAACCTAACTACTTTTAACGCGTGAATAAAGGGCCAAAGTAAAATATTCTGTTGAAAGTACATTAAATTTAGTAACACACAGCCATAATTGCAACCATCTTTTCTTGGTCTCAATTTCTCTTTTATAATAGAACCCATTACAATTTTTTTTTTTTTTTTTACCATTAAATGACCAGAAAATTTTTTTTAGCGGCGTAGGTATTTTTCAATAACACGAAATAAATTTTAAAACCATCTGTTATCACGTATTAAAAACTTCATTTAATGAAAGTTTAATGTTTTTAAAGAAAATGTGAAGAAGTTGGAAAAGCCACGAGTTTGTCACTTTCGCTTTTAACTTTCTTAGGTCAAATTCAGAAATTTAATGTAGGAATTACTTCTAAACATTTTAAACGACGCTGATACATTAATTTATTAATTTTCGCAGAAATTGGAATGCAAAAGATCCAGTACCTATGCAAACGCTCTTCGAAACATGGGAATCAGTAGTGCCTAAGTGGATTCTCGACAATTTATTACAGCAACAAGTGATGGCTAAGTTACAGGAGACAGTAGAACAATGGAATCCTCTCACTGACACAATTCCAATACATACTTGGGTTCTGCCTTGGATGCCTCAACTTGGTAATGTAATTTGAAGAATAGTAGGAGATAGTGCTGAATTATTTATTTATTGTTGATTATAGTGCCAAAAAAAGAGCTGTTTCCAAATGATAATATCATAAATATTATAAGTAACATAATGGTATATTATTGTATACCTCAATTATAGAAAAGCTTCTTATTAAAATTAGAGTTTTCGCAATTTTATATTGTGGCTGCATAAAAGTGGTTTTTCACCTAACGGGTTATTGTGGTAAACATATAAAATTAATGTAATATTTCATTAAATGTTAGCGTGAGATGATGTGATTTTGATACTAATTACAAGAGATAGTCGTTTGAGAGCTAAAAATTAAAAATAGTCTGTTTATTTTAAACTGAAATAATTTACTCATAATGTCAGTTTCTTTTAGAGCAACTTTCAGTCACATCTATTGGGTAAGTGTATCTATTATGTGTATGTATCTGTAATGAAAACATTTCTTAATTAATGCCAACCAATTGATTCTCACATTTAATTCAAGAGAAGGCTGTATCAAGTGAACCTTGATATCAAAAACATTGTGAAAACTTGGAAGGCAAAGGGAATTAAAAAAAAAGGTTCTAAAAACATTCCCAGTTTTATGGACTCAAATAACTATACAATATAAAGTAAGGCCTATTATTTCAGGCGAGCTTTACGGTTAACTACCGATAAGGTGTCTTGAATAAAGGCGGATAACTAATGTATGCTTATTTTTGTTTTATTCCATTTAATAACATTTAAAGCGTTGATCAGGAAACGGACCTAGTACTACATTTCCATAACTTTGCGCTTCGCGCCTCTAACATAGCCTTGACTTCTATTTATTTTATATTTGTGTACTGTATATACATATTACATTAATTAAGGACATATGCAATCTCTTAAATCATTTCTTCCTTAAAATGTAGTGTTTGTTTCTTTTTAGGTAAACGTATTAGGGTATCAGTGCTTCCCGTAATAAGACAGAAATTGGCCACCGCCCTTACTGGATGGCATCCTTCGGACAGCTCGGCTAGGTATATGTTGCAGCCTTGGGCCAATGTCTTTACTCCACAAGAGATGGATACATTTCTAGTCAATAATATAATGCCGAAATTAGCTCAGGCACTTGGACAAATGTATATATCTCATCAAAATTTAAATTTAGGTTAGTTTTTAATAGAAATAAAAATCTCATTTGTATCTCTTTGGTTTGATTGGTTACAATGCACATCTATGATCATTTTGATCCAAACAAATACTGATTGTAATGCACAAATTGAACTATCATGTGTAAGCTTTTCTTTCAGGCAATTTAATGTTTGCTTACAATGAAATTAGCCAGTATGTACAGTAATAAGGACAAAATTTTATGCCTTAGCTACTGGATATTATCTTTCAGCAGTTCAGACAGTTATATGTTGCTAATATTTTAAAGTAGTAAAACTTTCCTTTTTAGATGCTTGGAAATGGGTGATGGAATGGAATGAGTTAGTGCGACCTCCTTTAATGGCAGATTTATTAGATCAACATTTTTTCCCAAAGTGGCTTCAGGTGCTTACTGTTTGGCTGAATACTTGTCCAAATTATGATCAAGTTATGGCTTGGTATTCCGGCTGGAAATCGGTAATACCCCCCCATCTCCTTGAAGAACAGAGAGTTAAAGGTACATTTACGATGATTTATCAATTTTTTGATGATTACTACTTTCTTAAATAATTGCAGTTACTAGTAATTATTGTCATTATAAAGATTTTTCAGCAATGGTCATAGTAAAAACACACACACTATAATTTAATACTTACATTACCCACCAGAGAAATAAGACATACCGTCACTGATAAACCATAAGTCACCTGTTGTCAGAACTGTCGAAATCTGAGGCATATGCTGTAATAGAAAAACTTTATAAATTGAACTGAGATTTACGGATTAGTAAAGTAAAAGTATGGTATGGAGCGGGGCTATTTTGTGCCCAGTGTATACAAAAGGAGATAAACTCAATTGCGAGAATTATCGAGGCATTGCTTTGTTCTCAGTAGCAAATAAAATCTTGGCGATAGTAATTTATAAAAAAAAAAAGTAATCACAAAGGCGGAAAGCATTCTGGGGGAGTTGATACACTGATGTGCGGGTTTAGACCGGGAAGGGCCACGATGGATCACATCTTCACTTGGAGGCAAATATTTGAAAAGACCTATGAAAAAATGTCGAACTGCAGCATTTGGTAGCAGGCCTATTATAGCATCAATTGCCACCTCAAGGTAATAGAGTTAACGAGAACAGCAAGTTCAGTTCTTAATTGTACCATCTCCACATGCGACTAATTCAAATACCTTAGCTCCGAACTGACCGCGAATAGTGCCTGTACAGCTAAAATAAAAAGAAGAGTAACTGCAGGAACCATATGTTCATATGAGTTACAAAACGTTTTGTGATTGTAAATAAACGTTACTTCCAACGTTTTTGAGGGTTCCCTGAGGCCGAAAAATTTGGTTTTTAGAACATGTTTTTTCCCTTTCTTTGTGTGAAAGTACTGCTATGGGACTTAGCGTAGAAAATTCCTCAACTGAAAGCTCCATTTTACCGAATTAAGTCCATAGTATGTTTAGCGCTCTATGGTTCTAAAAATTTCACTCCAAAGTTTAATTTTAGTTTAGTTTATTTGATGTACGGTTCTACACAATAATAATAAAATGTTATTAAGTATTAGGATTTTTTTTTTTTTTAATTTAAGGCGCGTCAACATCTGATGTTATTCGCGCCCGGAGCTTTTTGCTGCTAGAAAGAGAATCTCTAAGAGCCAGCTGCTGGATTTGGAACCCGTGATCTCTACGTTGGAATCTAGTAGTCGCTAACCACTCAACTAATTCCTTCCCTATTTAGATTAGAACACATTTATTGTTCATTACAAGCAATTATATTTAAAAAATTAGAAGTTGGAAGGAAATGTATATCTTTTAATTTTACGGGGCTCATCAAATGTGGAAAAAAAATCTCCCTTATGGCAATTTCATATTTGAATTATATTTGTTAACGAAAAATTACTTTCCCTTTCTTTTTTACCCCCTTTGTGGAACCTTCTAAACCTTATGACAAGCATCAAGTGAAATGAAATGCTTCCAACATTAAATTGATGATTTTTTTTGTATAGATCAACTTAGGAATGCTTTAGAGTTAATGAGCAGATCCGTTGGTGGGCCAGTATTACCTCCCCCTCCACCACCACCACCTCCTCCTGATATTTCGTCTGGGAGATTTCAGGTTAGTTTCCTTCTTTTAATGTTATTTTGACTGCGTAGATTCTATCTTCGATAGATTTTAAATTTCCACACTTGTTCCAGGGCATGGCGGAAGCAGTGCGTACAGCAACTCAAATGGTTGAAGGCTATAAAGATCTTGTCCAAAAAAGATGTGAAGAAAGGGGCGTCGTATTTCATCCTCTGCCAAACAGGTTTATTATTCTTCAAATTTGCTTCATACGAATTTTACTTCCTGATTAAGCTAGTCACTTTGAGTGGCTTCAAAATATTTATTAGCTTTGAAGTATTTTATTTACAAAGCGCTAAAAAAGGATTTTTTTTTTTTCTGTGTGCAGGTATAAAGAAGGAAAACAAGTTTACCGCTGTGGAGCAGTTCAAATGTACATAGATCGCAATGTAATCTTTAACTGTGATCACAACACGGGCAACTGGATCCCAATATCGTTGCAAGCGCTTTTAGAGAAGGCCGCTGGCATTGGATGAATGAAGTAAAATGTCGCTGTTGCTTTCTAACGTGAATATAGACACATTAATTATTGTTTCTTGTCACTTAAAGATTTGTAAACTGTATAGATAGGAATATGAAAAACGTCAGAAATTTCCTACAGAAAAACAGAAATAAATGGATTTTATACTTTCACATGTTTCTGGCATTTATGTCCAAAACATTGTAAAATAAATATCTTTTTATTTTATTTGTTTATATAATTTCTTTGCACTCTATAATTTTCTGCCCGCTAATGTTTCCTAAGTTGTGTGGTGATTGATAACCTCTAAGTATGAAAAATATGTTGATCTGTAGCTTTAAATGCTTGAATTTAATTATGTCTCAAAAACCGTAGTCACAAGTGCGTGAATTTGATATATAGTTAGGGTATTACCAGGTGATTGAATTAGCCCGATGGTTTTTTTAAATAAACTTCAGTCTGCAGAAAATGTAACATCGTGAATGTTCTTTTCTTCAACTTTCAGCTACCGTCTTATCAACCAGTGCTTCAATTTTATTTAATTCAGGTATGAAGTGGTATTGTTATCATTTTTGTTTATCGAAGAAAACTCATTGTGCAAATCCTGTGATATTAGATTTCTACATGGCTCTAAGATGAGGACTTGTCTTCAAAGTTGTCAAAAGCAAAAAGACAATTTTTTCAGAAGTATGTCAAGCTAAAATCAAAACAGCATAGAAATATTGCCTTCTTCTTAAAGTAACAATTTTGAAGGTTTTTCTGGTTGAACTTAGCATCTGTTTTGTAAAACCTCAGTTCTTAGGTTTTGGTTTCAAACCTATAACATCAATTCCATAAATTTGCTTATTCAAAATTCAAAAATATTTATGTCAAAATCTTGGGGAACGAAAGTTTGTTTTTTATTTATATTTTTACCAACACAATGTCAAATCCCTTCAAAAAAATCCCATGGAGTCCTTTGATATTAAGGATTTATTGCAGTATCTAAAACTCCCGACTTTTTTAGCATGCATTGTCGGCTTAAAATAATAATAATTACTTGATTATACTAATTAATAGAGATGAATACAAAGAAGAGCTGAAAGAAAAACTGCTCACTGAAATATTATGAGTAATGTAATTTTTCAATCTCCAACTAAGGGAAGCTTTCGAATTAGGGAAATTTTAAATTATATGATTATTTCGCAAAACTCAAAAACGTGGGGAAAAAACCTTGTTGTCCTTCACAAATTCTGCTTAAAGATGTTTAAAAGCAACCTGCTTTATTAATATATTATTAATAAAGAAATTAATCGAACACGACACAACTAACTGACTAACGACCGATGCTTAATTAATCGAAATTCAGTAAAATATAATGGATTGATAGAAGTTAGTAATCATAGACTTTAAAAAAATCTTATCCCATAGTATAGAATACAGGAATCATTTAAAAAAGAAATAAATAAATCTAATCTAGTGCATCTTGAAGTAATTTTTAAACTTTCCGTGCCAGAACAGTCCAACGACCGAAAATTGCCGTGCTGCTTCCAATAATTTGCAGCGCTATGATACGTGAAAGTCGGGAAGTTGGGCGTATAAGAGATGTATTTAAAGTGAAGTTTTATGGCAAATAAAAAAAATAGGATCAACCGAAGTTTCTAAATGGAGAATATAATTAGGTATAGATCTAAAAATAAATAATAAAATCTGATTGTATATGATCCATGAATATGACCGGTTTTATTAATTTTTTTTTGAGTTTGAAGGAACAAAAATCGCAATGTTCCTTTTGTACGCGACCTTATCACATCCCGGTAAAAAAAAAAAAATGCCCCTCCCTCTCTCTTCACTACAATCCATTAATCCAAGAACTATATTCTCAATCTATTCCTGGAAATCCTAATAGAAGACTAAGACGCCGGTGGCCAAGAGTTCTACTGATGGAATAAAATTGATTTATAATTTTATCTTTGTAAATATCCCTCTCCCTCCTCATTCAGTCCAAATCTTAGCGCTATTACCTAGCTAATTACTCTCATCTCGCTCTACTCAAGTCGTTCACTTTTCCCCTATCACATTCACAATCTATCGCCTACATATTTCTCAGTCCTCACTGCTTGCATCTCGGAGGGTTGTCACTGGACAGCTGTTCCACTCTTGCACTCATCTTTACCCTTCATCACATTTACTAGATGCTAATTTTGCAGTTGTAAATTTTTCAATAAATAAATTATTTAAATAAAAAAAAAGTGGGTTTGAAACAGATGTACTTTATTATAAATGTGGCAATTATGCATAATGGCATTGAAACACTAATAGTCACAAATCACAAATAATTATGTTTTAAGAGGTGGAACAGAAAGAGAGAGGTCAGAAATGAAAAATAGAAGGTAAAAAATGCCTCAATAATAAAGAACACACAATTTATTAAATATAACAACAGCAAAAAAGATACTTAGTACATTTTAGGCTAATCACCCATTTTTCTTTTCACTAAATCAAATTGTACTTTATAGAACATATTTACTTTAGACCTAATTTACAGTTTTCAGGTTTATATTGGTCATATCATCATCAGCCATTCTAAATAATATCTTATATTTACAATATAAAAGCATTTTTAAAACGCAACTGAATTTCTCTACAAAAATAAAATAAATAAATCAAATTAATAACATATTTCGTGAATTATACAATTATTTAAAAAAATCTAAAAAACTTCAACAGAGAATCCAACAAACTTGAAATTATAATAATGTTTTTATTTACATATTTTCTTAAATTAACATAAAATCATGTTTAATTACATTTGTTGTATTTTTAACAAATTTCATTACTGTCGTTTGATTTGTGCCAGCTGCAAGAGTACTAACTGTAGAAAGAACGGCATTGAATGAAATGGCAGTATTCTTACATTACTTGGTTTGTGATCTAACACTTCCCGCATTTTAAGGATCCTTAATCACCATGTCAGAAAATGAAGACTGGAAAGCTAACTCTTTTCACAGGTTTTCATGATCGCCTGTCCCTTTCCATCCTCGTTTTCTAAAACACAAAACTTTCATTCTTAATAAATTACATAAATAAAAACAGGACTGGCCAGTGCAACTTTCTTAACCCAAAGCAGCATATGCAATTATGTTTATATGTCGTCGCGCACACTAGAACTGAATTAAAAAAATAACCAATCTATCTTTTTGAAAATAATTATTTAGTTTCCCTAAAGTATATTTCCACTGAGAAATTTTCTGTTTTAACTTCGTGTCGCTTACTAAATATTTCCAGGGCTCAGTCAAAAACCTATTGGTGAATAATCCATAAATTAAGGGGCTAAATAATCAATTTGTATCTTTATTTTTTCAAGTGTTGGTGCTCCTTCAAATTAGAAAAAATTTTAATTTTTATTCTTCTCTAAACTAAATTTGTTAAAAATAAACTGCGAAGAATCGATACATTTCAGGGATAGCGAATACAGAGAACACACCCGGTAATGCACTAAAAAACTCCTTGCTTATTTTGTGGGCCTTTTGAAGTGGGTGATTTGATGTTCCTTACAAGGAGAAAAAATAAACGTAAAGATAAATTTAAATAGATTTACAAAAACTAGGTATCGACCCCTCCCTTCACAGTTATTACTATTGTACATCCCTAAATAAGAGAACTGTACTTAAAATATACAAGCTTAATTTAATGCATATTGCATTGTATTATTGCGTCAAGTGGTGACACCTGATGTAACAATCTCCAGCGATTATAATGAGGAATGAAACCAAATTTCATCGAGTACATGAAAGAATAAAAAATGTCTCTTTTTAATATCATTCTAAATTATAGATAGATGCACGCAAAATTTTTAAGTTAAAAAACATCACATTATTTTTATTGGTAGAAAGATGGACTTCGGATGGAAACTACGAAAAAACTAATAAGGAAAAAACCTAAATAACTTTTTTAGATAAACTAGTGGTTGTTAATAGGTTCTTAATTCAATTTCACCAAAAAAGGGTTACTCGGGAAGCAGGTTGCACAGATTAATATTTAACACAATATGAATTCCATTGATATTGAAGTATCTGATAACTGTTCGCAGAACCTAATAATCATGAAAGTAAAAACTGCTTTTCAACTTATTGTAACGTGAAAAGAAGATTTCAATTTGAACAAGAATCCTTACCAGCCGCTTGTTTTTTATTCTAGTCTGGGCATTTTTTATTATTTCCATCCATTCATAGTGCATTTTTAATTTGACAATACAGCTATTGCACACTGTTTTTGGTAAATCATTATTGAAGAAAATCTGGAATAAAAGAAAATAACTATTTTAAATAACATTAAACTTGTTAGGCAATTTTGTGTTTATTAACGAAGTTTAACTTGTCATTCCAAACAATGTTCGAAGCACTCTCAATGGGATTTATTATTCGATTAATTTTTTAAGGTGGTTTTCGATTGATTCAAACGAAGGCATACCAAAGTACACTTGATCTTTTAAATCAAAATTCGATTGTACACTTCCATTTATAACCAAGTCATAAACTACGGATAAATTTATGTTAATTCTATATCACCAAATATAAAATCCTTCTATCGCTTCTTACATGTTAGTATATGTAATACCTTCGAGTCTAGCGGATGTCTATTAGTGGCAAGGCAGTAAGCACATTTTGAAAGTTGTGAATATATTCTGAAGGATCGTATTTAATGAAGCTCAATAATAGAAGTTCATTTCAGAAATAATGGCATACAGAAACTAAATTAAAAGTAACTGAAAGTTCAAGTCCAAGAACGAGCAAATTCTCACTGATTTTTTTTTATTTTTCGAATAAGGTTTATCAATTAGACTTTTAGGGTCTGATGGTTTTATATTTTATATTGGTTACTATAAGCTACTGTGGCTTCGTACTTGATTCATGTAGGTCATATTGTCGGACCCTGTACGAATATAAGCATGTAAGCTCACAAAAGAGATTAATTCTGTAATAAATATACTAGTGATTACTACCTTATTCTATTAGAAGTAAATAGATGTCAATTACAAATCTGTAATTGAATCTCAAATCAGCTATTGTGACTCAATTTAAACGGGTACAATTTGTTACGAAAATTCAGCTAAATATTTACACTATTTGCATTATTGTTATTTGATACTTATAAAAGAATAAATGAAATGGTTTAAATTATTTTTCTTAGATTTTTTTAGAACACAAAACAACATTTTTTAAAATAAGGAAAAATTGTAATTACTTACATCAACTCCTAAATAGTTTTGTAATTGGTTTGCAAGATTAATTTTTTTTCCTTCTTCACCATAGACATGAGTGACAACTTTATTCATTTTAGAACAAATTCTACAAATAAATCCAGTCAAAACAGCCATATCCAAACTTCCCATAATTAGGGTTAAATTTTTCAAAATAAAATGAGAAATTATAACTTGAGCACTTGTCACTGCTAAACAAAAAAATAAAGTTCAATGCCATCAGTAAACCCAAAGCATATTGTTAGTTTTGTAATAGGCACAATTTTGACATTGTATCTGCTGCAAACGGGTAACTAAACTTGACATGACCTGTTTTAGATTTCAATTTTTATAATATCACCATGTATTATAAGTCTGATGTATTAACATATGAACTACTTTACAATAGCGTAATCTCCGTTTTGAACAAATAATTATTAATACTGTAAATATAAAAATAATTTGGAAATGGTGTAGGTTTAAACGTCAGTACTCATTTATAACCTTAACCCCTACCTTCACTATTGTTATCTGCATTTGCATCCTTTTTACTTCTGCAAAGTAGTTTTAGACAGTAGGGAGATGTTAGCACCTCGGGCGGTCTGTCCCAATGGCTACTATGGATTTTAAGAAACTTTCAAGAGATAAGAGCAAATTATTAGACCTGGATGTATTAAAGACGTTTTCAAACGAGGTAAGTAACTATGCCTATTCATTACATCAACAGAGATACATTAAAAAGACAACACCTCTTAAGCGTTGCATCGCAGTATTATTGACTATCTAGCCAAAGCCTATGGAGAAATTCTCTTTTGAGTATTGAGCAAGGCATTTTGGTTGTTCTTAACTTTGAGGTAAGACCTGAAAGATCGTTCTAAACCGCCAAACTTTAAATTGGAGAATGTGTCATTTCTGTGATTTTCAGGTAATTTTTAATTAATTCAGGCAGGTTTCAGATTGTCTTCTATCTTCAGAGATTGAATTGAAACTCGATTTCCACTTACTCCAAAAAGTTAAGCATTATTCAAATCAGATAGTGGTGCGACAACGTAGTGGATATTAAGTGAAATTTGATAATTTAGTCTCTGAAAACGAATGAAAATATGGAACAAGCCATAATATAATGATAAAAACATGCTTTTACAAATTAAATAATTGAAAAAGTATTGTTTTTCAAATTTAGAGCCCAATCAACCTGAAGTTAAAAGTTTAATAATGGTTTGTGAATAATTCAGGTGATAATCTCCTGTTATGGATTTTAATCGAATCATTCTCCTTATGCTCTATTAAGTTTGGATTTCAGGAACTGGTCAGTAAAGTTTTACAGTTGCAATCTCACAATGAGCAATTGAAAAACATAATTGCTAAAAGAGATTATAAGAAAAAAGAAGAGGCTCCTAAACGAAGAGAATTCGATTTTAAAAAGTAAGGCACCAATTTGATTTTGTTATATTTAGGTTAGTGATTTAACTCAATGTATATATACATATTTTTAAGGTGTCATTTACAACATGTATTATTCAAAGTCCTATATCTCGGCTGGAATTATCAGGGTTTCGTTTGTCAAGAAGACACTTCAGATACTATCGAATATCATCTAATGGAAGCCCTTCTAAAGTGCTGTTTAATAGAAAGTAGGCAGCAAAGTAATTATCATAGATGTGGTCGGACCGACAAAGGAGTCAGCTCATACGGACAGGTAATATTAATTATTTCACCTTCATTTAGTATTTTAAAGCATCCAATTCAAATAATGAATACGCATGGATAAAATCTGTCTGCAGGATTTATACTTATAGAGTCAAAATTTAAGAAAATTCTGTTAACAAATACAATTTTATAGGTTCAAAGGTCCAGAAAAAAAATCAATACAGAAAGAATAAGTTAAACTTTAGTATGGGGCCCTATAAGTAAGTGTGCAAGCACTGAAAAAGTGATCGATTGTGTATGAATTCTATAGAACGGGATTTGGTTAGGTAGGATATGAGAAAGCACCTTTGCTGCGTGGAAGGTTACAAAAAGTAAAGTCCCATACTAAAAGTTATCAAGAAAATTAATCCTTGAAATAATAATGTTGTACTAGGAAGTATGAAATAAAGTGAAAAAAGAAGGAAATTATTTGGCAAAAGGGAGGAAATGAACGAAATGTATAGGATAAATGTGTAGATTGGTTAACATTCTCTAATCGCTGTTCCTAATACCAGCGCTCATTAGGTCGTCTTCCTTTCTCAAACACGATTACTTAAAGTTAATCACAATAAAGATTAAAAATATAATCATTTATTTGACCAGGTAGGTTACGGGGAATGCTCTTCCCTAGAATTTGAGCACGCGTGAAGCACAACTTGCTTATGTTGAGTTTATTTTTTGTAAAGTTGTTTTTTTCTTTCTATTTTTATGTGTTCAAATTTGTAAATATAGTTTTTATTATTAGTAGAAAAGCAGGCATCAATGTAATTTCTATGTTAGGACTGACAAGGAATCAGGTGATATTAAAAATTTAGCTATTCGTTGGCAAATAAATTTTGTGAAAATGGAAGAAGCAATATCATAGAGTTTTCTTCAGGGAAAAGGAATGAGTGATGGTATACCATTATTGTCTTAAGCTTTTCAAATGCTGCAATTGGTATACTAAATATATTATTGGATCTCCAAAGATCTTACCGGTCGCTCTAGATTTTTACTTTCTTCAGTCCCCGGTCCAAAAACGTATTAATATTGAAGTATAATATAATTATACTTTATTTAGATCAAAATTTAAATTTTGCTAGAATTTTTTTCTGGATACCCTTCTTACAGATTGGACTTGCTACTTCGTATCAAACCTGTAAAACCGTTAGTTTTTAAGCTTCCTTAAGTAGATTTTGGTTTGTTGGGTAGGTTGGATGCCACACATCGCAGCATAGTTCGCACTTACTCTTATTTTTGGGAATTGAGAATCCATCTTGGCTCTTAATTTTATTTTTTTTAAAAAAAGAGTGACAGATTTTTTATACAACAAATTAAATTGTGATGTAACATTTCCTTATTTTTTAACTTTAAATTTGTTAGTTTTATATGCCAAATAACGTATTTCAAATTAAATTAATATGTGGTTTAAAAAGAAAAAAAAAAGTTGAAGTAAAGAGCTCAGTTTTTTAAGATTCCGATCATTGTTGATTTTGTGCAAAACTGTGCTAAAAGTAAGAAAAAAACGGTAGTTATGAACTCGTCAAAAATTCAAAAATTGGAAAAGTTAAATGAAAATTTCTATATTCATTAATTTTTGGTTTTGTTTTTGTTTTAATAGGTAATATCCATAACAGTAAGGGCTTCAGAACCAGGAAAACCATCATTGTCATACTGCAAAATGTTGAATCGGCTTCTTCCAAAAGATATTAGAGTTGTTGCTTGGTGTCCTGTTGGTGAAGAAGTTTCTGCTAGATTTGATTGTACTAAACGAATTTATAGATACTTTTTTCCAAAGGGAAATCTCAATCTAATGGTAAGATATAATTTTAAATTCGTACAGCTATCATGCACACAAGTACGCTAGATTAGTGATTTAGTGTAGTTAGATGCATAAAAACAATAAGTGGAAGCAAATACAAAATATATAACAGTTTTGTTTGGTGATATAAGGTAGAAATAAAAATAGTGAATATAAAAGTAGAATAGTGTAATCGATGTATCTAGTTTCTTGATAAACCTTATTTACTGCATTCGTGTAATAATTTGATAATTATGTATTATTTAAAGGTAACTGAAATTACACTTTTGAGCTCTTGTAGTCAGAAGTTTCTCAATTCCATTTGCTATGAATTTTCTTAATTTATTAATCCATCTCAATTATTATATCATTTTAATGAGCGTTTAAAAGAAACGTAACATTTAATATTTAACATGAGAAAATATTTCGCAGCTATTTTTTTAAGGGTCTTTGAACTTTGATAAAGGTTGTTAGCTAGTCTCTTGTATGTATGTGTAAAAGAAAATTCATAGAGCTTCAAGCTTGTTAAGCTGATGTGAGACTAATGTTGCTTCTGACAGTGTACTTCAATAATCCTACCACAGGAATGGGAAAACTTTCTTGACGCGAATTTCTAGCAATAAAATTCCTGACGATTTTCTTTAAATTTAATTTACTGTCAAAAAAAGGTTTATCTTGTTAACTTAGAAAAAATTATTCTCAGGTACCATAAGCCTTCTTTTGAATGACACGTCAGGACAAGCTTGATTCTATCTGCATGAAATGTCAAAGCTATTAAGTGCTAACCAAGTAGCTGTTAACTGCAAACATCTATGAATGAGAAATTTGAAAAAAAAGTCACCAGACTAATTAGGGAGGCATGTAACACCATGAACGCCTAAGGTTAATGAATTAAAATTAAATACCTTAGGGGGAAGACAAAATTAAAAAAAAAAAAAAAATGGGAGATTGCACTCTTGAATTTAAAGGTGAAATTTTAAATATTTTCAACAAAAATATGTAACTTGTTATAAAAAGGAGCAGTTTTGAGTAATAATTACACTCAAAAATATTTTCTTTTTTCCATAAGTTAAAAAAGAAACAGGGTTTATTATTTTTATTTTAAGGCGCGTCAGCATCTGCCTATTCAGGACATTGCTAAAAATTTTAAACAGTGCTCTCTCGTTGCAGATAACAGTCCTTTACCGGACATAAAAAGGCTTCTAGGAAGAAAAAAAATCTAAGAGCTAGCAGTACGACTAACACGGGGTTTTCTTGTTCAGTCTAGTGCATTCACCCTTTAAAATATTTAATTTTAATTATAAGCCCAATAATCAGAATATACGGTGTTAAAATGATGACATAAGCAATTTTTACCATTAGATTTTTACCATTTTGTAGACTAAATAGTAATAACGCTTTATAGGTAATGAATGAAGCAGCTCAGCACTTAATTGGTGAACATGACTTTAGAAATTTTTGTAAGATGGATGTTGAGAATGGTGTTACGAATTTTGTGAGGTCCATTAGAAGAGTAGATCTAAAGGAAATAAACGGAAGTAATGAAGAGGAAACTGGTAAGTTACTTCTGGCTTTCGGAAATGTTTCAACCAAAACTAATTCATAAATATATCATACGTTTGTATTTATAAAAGAAATTAAGGGGCATTTTCAAGTATTCCATTGCTAATGCGAAGCTTCTAGGGCTTTTATTTTAAATAAATCATCAAAACTGTTACTTTTTAAACCCGTCTTTCTCACTTGTTTCGCTTTTTTTTCTATCCCAGCAGTCATTTTCACTTTTATTGAAATGTGCTACTATCGACACAAATGTTTTCCTCCAACAACTCATCTATTACCTAAAAACTTTTAAGATTTCACGCTAAGCACCTTAATAGCTTATATTTCATTAGCTATTTTGGAGAATTGGTGCTAAAGTTTGCACCTTGTATATAAAAGGATTTGAATTGATATGTGTTGAAAAATGTATGTACAAGTGGAAACATTTACAGAAGGTTCCCAATCCTTGAAACAGTGCTACAATTAAGCAAATTAAAGCTCAGTATTAAAATTCACCTTCTTTTCTGGTAATTCATCTACGAACATTGCTGATTCGTTATTCGCTTGTCTTTTAAATTCAATCCACTTTCGCAGATTGATCCATCTTAAAGATAGCTTCGTCTGGGTTTTCTAGAGAATTAGGTCATCTACCTTAAAGGTTCTATCTAATCGACCTGAAATTTGCACTGAGATAATGTGAGTTATCTTAGTTATATTTAGAAAAACTTATAATATTGAAACAATGAAAACTATTGGATACTCGCGCACCTGAACATTATTATTAAAGACTCCTAGTCTGCAGCATATCTCTGCATTATTTTTTCTTAATTTTAAGATTCTAAAACAAAAATTAAACTCGCGCTAAAACTAATTGATTTCATTTCTTCAAAATTGGAGACATAATCAAATTATCATCAAAGGTAAAAAGAAAAACGTTTTGGACTTATACTTTATAAGCGAATGAACACTGAAATTAATCGAATGAAAAACCTAGCTTTAGATCAATAATATCTCAACTTCTTAATCTAAAGCATACTAAAATGAAGTGCTTAGTTTTGTTACAACCTGCAGCCTAAAAATCTGACAAATGGAAACTTGTAATTATAAGTTAATATAAACAAAATATTGTAACTTACCACTTTTTTGTCAGGAAGTTTTCTTATTTGTGTTTTTTTATTGTCTATTTTGATTTGATTTAAACTTCTACTGCGAAAGTAACATAAACAGGTTTTGAAATGTGCAGACTAGAGTTGGAAGGACAAGCTTTTCTTTGGCACCAAGTTAGATGTATAATGTCAGTGCTGTATTTGGTTGGACAAAAACTGGAGCTGCCATCAATCATATCTGATCTACTCAATGTTGATGTTTGCCCTAGGTAAGCTACAATTTATTCGTTCGGCGAAACGATTTTAAAAAATGATGTAAAGTTTTATTCTTGTTTTTGCTAGAAAACCTCAGTACCCATTGGCAGATCCTTTAGGTTTGAATTTGTTCGAGACTGAGTATCCTTTCAACGGGTGGATTTCTGAGGAATCCGAAATTGCACATATTACATCTCTTTTACAACAGCAATGGGCTGTACACGAAATCAGGTAATTAACAAAAACTATTTTTCTGTTTTGGTTGATTATTATAGACTCTACACCAATTGGCTGATTTTCTGTTTTGGGTAGAATGATAAGCCTCTGCAGTCTCAATTCTATATATTTTTAAGAAATTAAACGTTAGGGCTTCCTAGATTCCATCTTTAGTCTAGTTTAGAAGAATTAGGCCAACCAAACTTATGACATTCAAATTTCATTATTTAAATTTTTCTTCGATTTTTCATTTAATTTTATATAATAAATTACAATTTATATAATTTTATAAGAAACACCATGTTTTACCCATATGTTGTATTCAAAAGAGCAAAAATTATTCTATATTTCTTTTTACTCCGCCGCTCCATTCTATGTTAGCAACCACACAATCCATACAGATCTCCAAATTCCATTCATCTCCGAACTTGCCAAAATTCGATATAAAAACTTTCATCAAAAACTCTCATTCCATCCCAACCCTTTAGCTGCAAACTTATCTTCAACTACGCTACCCTCCAATCTTCGAAAACGGCTGAGGCGCCGTTGGCCCCGAGACCAACTGGGTGACTAATGGCGGCCATCACTGGATGACCGTCATTCGCGTCTGCCACGCTATTTATTTATACACTTCTCACATTTACTTATTGTACCCTGTAGGTACAGGTGTAAATTTCATTAAAAGGATAAATGAATAAAAAAAAATATTTCTTTTTGAATCCATAAATATTCAATATCCTTACATTAAAGCACAACCAGCTCCCCTTGCACAGAATGCTCTTAATAGATTTTTTCTAAGAAAATGTTACTTATAATACATCCATAATTATAACTCCTTAACAAAACATTCAGTTTAAAATTCAAGTATAAGGATAGATCAAACGACAAGATACACAAATCAGCAGGGTCCCAAAATTCCATTCATTCAAAATCTCCATTATAGAATCTTATTATTAAAACTTTATAAAATTAGACAAATTTTATTTATTACTACAAATTTATTTCTTCTATTTATTACTGCAAATTAGTTTTTAGAGATCTCTGGGACCATCCTTCTGTGACCAAAAAATATTTTATTTCAGTAAGTAGGTGGAGCTTAAAGAGAATTGTAGGAGTCGTTTTCCAACTGATTCCAGAAAAATAAACATAAAATCAAAGTGGGACTCCCGGATTTCGAGTTTGACAAGTTAATTGATCTTACAACTAATATTAAAAAATATGTAGCTGAGAGTTCAAACTCAGCGAAAGGCATCATTATTAAATCTGAAATTAGAATAAGAAAGTTTAATTTAAGAATGTCTTGTTCTTAAATTTTGTGTAAACGAAGAGCATTCCAAAATTGTATAACAGAATATTAATATAATTATTTATTCTATTATAATTTTATCATAGGGCGACACACATAAAAGAAATATTGAGCGACCTGAAAAATTATATTTCTACTCCAGTACTTCATCAAAATGCACATTTGTTAAAGAGAGAAACTAAGCTGTACAAACCACTTCTTACAAGGCACTTTTGCAGTAAGTACCTATGTACATTGTACATTCTTAAATTACATAAAAAAAATTACTCCATTCTATTTATTCCTTTCTTTTTTTTTAAACAAAAAATCTAAAATAACTTGACTTTAACTTTTACTGTAAATTTGTTTCTTTATAATGTAAAACTATATATTTTACGTATATTGATGCTAAGAAGTAGCAGATAAATTATATTACAATAATCTCCTTAAATTACTCTTGTTACAGAAAGCCTGGAAGATAGAATTGATCACTGTTTGAAAAAGCGTAAAATTACAGATTCAATTGTAGAAACATGAGAATTTTTCTTTTTCAATAAATGTACAATATTTACATTAATTTCCTTGTCATTAACTTTATATTCCTGCATGCAGCACCACTTAAAATATTACAGTTTCTTTTTTACTGTAAAATAGATTTCATTTATTCAAACAAGTTTAATTCAATCAGAGATTGTAACATGTTGAAAAAAAAATGCAATTCTTATTTTATTTTTTTGCATATCGACTTCTACGGTCTTTAGCGCCAGTCTCTAATATTAATTATATTTTTGCTTTTAAACGAGCTGCATTGGTTTTATAAACATTAAATAAAATAACAATGTGAGTAAAGTGCAATATAGTACTGCTCGCTATTGTAGAAGGATAAGTGTTCCATGATAATTCAATTAAACCTAAAAGCATTAGACGGAAAGTAACTGATAAATCCGTGCACCATAAAAGATACGGCAGTGAATGATAGTACCAAATATAAAATTGATAATGTAACGATCTACTGAAAACTACACCAATTAAATTAGCGAGGAACATAGGAAAGACAAATAGTTGCGAAAGTGTACTCATATCAACTTTTGCAGAAGCACATTTCTTCATGTCATGTGCAACTTCTCCTTCTAAGTACTTGAGCCTAGAGTAACTTCGCATGAAAGTATTGCAAATATTGAAGAAAAACCATAGGGTGAATATGTGTCCTGTAAACAATAATGCATGGAATATAGGGTGTATAAAAATGTTCTCGGGTAAAAACCTCCAGTTGACTGTCCACTGATGTTGAAATACTCTTCCTAAATTAAATGAACCTTTTATATAGGCTAAAGGATTTGTAATCAAGAAGGGTAAGCCCAGAAAAACTTGAACACTTGCACATAAAGCTAACTGAACCACTGCACCTTTAAGTCCAAGAACGTGAATGTAGGCGAGAAGAAGTGCCGGTGAAAATAAGAGTATATTCATTTTCACAGAAACTGCGAAACTATAAATAATACTTCCCAAATTCCATTTATTCTTCAGAAATAAATTTATAGATAAGTAGAGAAGAGTCATAGCAAAAGGATCATTGAATAATCTGAGCATAAAAATAGAATGTATTCTGTAAGTGGTGCAGCACATAATAATTAAAACATACGCTGGAACTTTTTTAGTGAGAATATATATCCTGAATACCAAAAGTAAGGTAAGTGCATATAAACCCACAAAAACATACTGTGCTAATCTTACATTAGCACCTTTGTTAGTTAGATAGTACAATGATGAATAAATGTAAACAAAGCCTGCAGGATACACAAGAGGGCCCGTATCACCTTCAAGTTGTGAGTAATCAAAAGTTCCATTTAAAAATCCCTCAACTTCTTGCATATAAGCGACCCAATCTATTTCTGTGTACTTCACATTTTGAACA
Organism: Rhodnius prolixus; assembly: GCF_049639745.1. Classification (NCBI taxonomy): domain Eukaryota; kingdom Metazoa; phylum Arthropoda; class Insecta; order Hemiptera; family Reduviidae; genus Rhodnius; species Rhodnius prolixus. Next base: position 25,925,815 of record NW_027411592.1, read on the forward strand.
ATCAAAACACTTAATACAAGTTCCCCGATAAGTAAAAGAATTGAAACTGGATAAAGGTAAGCCGACGTTAAAAAAATAGTCTTGAAAAAGTTTACATTTCCGAATTTTGTAAACCACTGATTTAGTTTTTGTGTATGAGATATTTTATTACTTTTTGTAACATTTTTACCCATCATGAATTGCATGCACAATGCTATAACACAAATGAAAAAAATAGTTTATCTCACTATATTTAAAATAGTTTAAAACCAACCATATTTTTTATTAAAAATCCAACATGTTTAGTAAAAATTCCTTGTCTATTAGCACAACCTATAAGTGGAACACGCCGTAATTCTATTTCAAACATTCAAATCGTCAAATAACCTTACGCACATTACCAATCATTCGACTTAAATTTATGAAAGGTTATAGACAATGTATACTTATATTGCCTCTAATTAAAAATACATTTAAGAAAATATATATGATCATATTCCACCTCAATTATTTATTGATGATCATTTTTGTTGAAAAGTTACGAATTGTAAAATAAAAATTGTCACATTGTTGAAAGGTATGCGATTGAATACCACCTATTCGAAAAGCATTTTTTCGACAGTAGATGCTTACCTTGCTAATGTTAATTCTGTGAGAGACGGACAAATGGCTACCTAGTAGTTTTAACTTTTAATATATTGGTATTTGGTGTTACTGAGTGCAACAATGAACTTTATAATTGGATATACTTCTGCTAAAAGAAGATAAATGTGAAAAAGGTATAAAATTTACGTTTTATTTTTTTGAAATTTCTGTGCAATATGATTCATTGTTACGGTCTCTCCCATCTTAATGGCTATAGAAAGGCCATTGAATGACAAGTAGGTTAAACATATTTTCATGTTTTTGATCGACTCCCTCGAATTGTGTTGTTATGTTTAATTTAGTATTATAAAAATAAGCAATTAAATCCTTATAATTATTTTTTTATTTTACAGTGTTCAAGTAAAATGGGTCATCTTCCAAGATTGCGTTCATCACATCTTTTTCAAGAGCTGTGTTACTACTATCCATAAGAATGTGAGAGCAGAAACTACTCATATTGGCCTTAAAGTGAGGCCTCTAGGTGAAGATGTCTAATGAAACTGCCAGTGAGAGTAATGTGTTTTTTTAAAACAAGTGCAAGACAAATGTTTACATTCGGTTATAAAGTGTTGTGTAAATGGAACCTGCACAGTTATGCCAGGTTTTAACAGAAGTGTGCATCGGAGATTGTTTCAAAGAATGCCAGCGTTATCTACGATGTTTTTAATTGTGGTGATGTTATTTAGTTGTGCAAATTCGGAGGAGAGTTTTGTTAGTGTTATGGCTTCAGATAAACGGATTTTGGATAGTGAAACAAGTGAAGTGTTTAATAAGACATTGGCTTCAAAAGACAGTTCTAAGTTCGTACGGGGAGCCCGAACACCGCCAACGCCACCCACTAGAGTCATTCCGTCTTACTCACCGCCCAGTCGTGCTTTCTTTACACCACCTTTACCACCCGAATTTGTGCATCCATTTGCAGACAAGCCAATCCTTAGAGGAAGTAATTCAGACTCGGTGAACGTAGGAAATAGAAGGCCGATACCGCCTCCTCCACCGTTTAGGTTGTCGCCAGAAGAGTTGATACCTATTAGGCCACCCGATCTGGCGGTACACGACTCTAAGAAGAAAACTCTTAACACACCAAGTTTCAAAAAAGTTGCTGATGCGAACACATATGCAGAAACATCAAGCACAACAACGTCAAACGCTAGGGCGAATGAAACGTTTGACTTCGTGCCTATATTGCCATATCCTAGCGTTCAGAGAATACTCTCCGGCGGAGGTGGTAGAAAACATGATTTACAAGAAATTATTCAAAGAACGAGAATAGATCATGATAAAGAACCTAGGACTATTAAACAGGAGATAGTAAAATCCCTAGTTCCGCCCATTAAAATGGAAAATGAAAGAAAGCCTATCGAGGATCCACCAATACAAGAGAAACCTGTGGATTCCAACACAGAACAGGAACCCAAAGAACTAGCGCCGTTGCCACCAGTGACTGAACCACCCAAATGGGGAGAGGAAGCTCAGAAACAGGAGGTGACAGAAGATGGTGTCGAATTAGAAGCAGCACCTCAGCCCGAGCGACCGGAACCCCGCACAAGGCACGTATTAGGTATAGCATGGGATATTCATGTTTATCTGATAGCAACCCTTTTTGCCATCCTAGCTCTCTGCTCGCTCATAAACATAATTAGATTGACATACTTTAAACATTTATTAAGTCAAGGTTATTTTCTGTCAGTTCATGGTATTCTGTTAATTATTGGCTGTATGCGCAGTTTTTATTTATTTTATGACGCATATAATATTAATCGTACTCTGCCTGATTCTGTATCTAGCCTTCTCCTCAACATGGTGTTCCCACTTCTGACTTCGGCGTTTGCCATATTATTTTTGTTCCTACTTACTGCCGCCGAGGTTAAAGCAATGAACAACAAGATACAGAAAGCCTCTTTTCTTGCCGTATTTATAATTTTACATCTTGCAGTTAGTTTCAGTGTACACTTGTACGCTAATGAAACTCCTTATTCAATGCTATTGCCTTTAATTTGCCAGTGCATTTTTATTATTGTTTGCGTTGGCCTAGGCTTGGCGTACCTGTATCTTTACAAAAGTTTGTCACAGTCATGTGTACAGAAAGGTGGACACATGTACGGTAGTGAATGTGAAAGGTGGTCATTAGCTCATGCTGTTAGAGTTACATTAGCTACTGCTATGTTAAGTCTTCTGATGGCAGCCGTACATCTTTATGGCATGCTGGGAGAATATGAAGTGCTAGCTAAAGATAGGCCACAACCATGGCTTTGGTGGGGTTTTCAGTTGTCGGTTAGGGTAATCGAAGTTTCCATGTGCGCATTGTTGGCTTGGGCTGGAATGCAACGGGATTCCTCAACCTTGCCGGATCAGCCGGCTTCCGTAGAAGATATTTATCCAGCCATTTGTACAACAAATCAGGCATACACAATGCGTTCAGCTAAGCATTACGTTGATGATACTTTTCCGTTAAATTCCCTACCACACCACCATCACCATCATCATACGCATACAGGTAGCGGTGGAGGTGGTGGCGGAGGTGGTCCACCTCACCATACCGCCGACCGTAGGTCGCTGAAAAAACATCCGTCTTTAGAGCGACGGTTACAGCCATCTCCTTCAATGCTTGTTGCAGAAAATGGATTTGTTCGATTCAGAACGATAGCGGATGCAGAATTGCCAGATGATTCGTATACGTCTGGAACTAACAGTATTCACGAATTCGCGTGAGTCCTTTTTCCGTCTATCCCCTCTAAATGCCCACCTTCTTTATAAACCTTCCTCTAGTTCCTCTAGTTGATGTTTTAGTTGGATACGACATTCCCGCTATTTTGTGATTAAAAGTGAGTGGTCTGAATTCAGATCGTGCTGTAATTTAGAAATCAAAGCTTAGGTTTATACTATTATAAATATATAAATAAAATATTAAATAATCTATTATTGGTCTATTACGACCAAAATGAGTCTGATATATTTGTATAATATTGTGATCCTACATCAGGATATTTGAACAAATTGTTGATATTCGCGTGTTTTGTCTGAACTGATTTAGATTTCATCAATTTAATTTTTTTTTTTGTTAAATTTTTTGTTTAATTAATACTTTATTTTCATTTTTTTTTTTTTTTATATATATATGGATAATACTCATTTTAGGTTAAAGTTAGCCTTTGATAAATTTGTAATTTATTTTTTATACTGTTGACTTTTTTTTTATACATAATTCTTCCCTTTTTTTTACATTAAGAGCATTTCTAACTAGAGTCTTTTTTTTAAAAAGTTTGAAAATACATAATTTTGTTGCGAAAAAATTCTATGCGTTGCATTTGAACAGGTTGATCTATGAATTTAAAAAAATAAATAACTGTAAAAAATGCGTTTTTTTTTAACTTTTATTTTTAATAAAAATGCTGTACTATAAAAGAGTTTTATATTCTAAGATAAATGCATTTGTAAAATAAATAAATACTTAAAATTATTGGAAAATGGTTTTTAAAAAAATGTCGCTTTTAATTACTATCGAACAAAGAGAAAGAAAAGATCGTTTTTTGTGTATAGGTGCCCAAATTTAAATTAATTAAAAACAAATAATGAATAATTGGGTTGAACTCCGATTTACATTTTTAAACATAGCCAAACATCTCAGCCGCATTTGGTTGTGGGATCTCCGCCCATTTTGAAAATTAAAATAAATATATAAATAAATATATATTCTACAGAGGAAAGAAATCTATTTATTGTACTAGTACATAATATAGAATTAGAATTGCTTTGCATTTTATTCATGAATTCTATTGAATAGTACTCGAATACTTGTTTTTAAGAGTGTATAGATATTAGCATAGAAATCTCAGTATTAGAAATCCTCTTACTTTATTATATATATATAAAAAAAAACTCGTAAAAATGTAAAAAAAATAAAATTAAAATATCAAAACTGTGTTATAAAAATAATACATATTCTACCCCTGGCTATGTACTTAACTCGAGACATGATGAGGCTAGACATACCTATCCAATGTCAACTATATTATATTGTACTATAATATTCCTTCCCATGTAGATATTCTATTTAGTCGAAAAATGTATTTCCTTTGCCATATTATGCTGGGCCTCAAACCTGAAAATCATTAAAAAATTTTTACCATCTACGGATGTATTTGTTGAAAAATTTATAAACATATATAAAAATTCACGCCCTGTTTTAAAGCTCTCCAAATATACTACCATTATTCGTAGCCTAATAATTTTATATTTTCCTATTTAGTTAACGAGTTTAAATTTCGTTATATAGCCAATAAAAAATAGCACCTACATTATTGTTAAAATTTTATTATTATTCTGTTTGCTACACTAATGAAAACAATTTTTTTTTTCCATCAACACTGTACAATGATCTACATAAATTGTGTACTAAAAAATTAAATTTGAAGAAAAAAATATGTTTTAAATGCATGTTAAAACTACAAATGACGGAAAAGATATATAAAATTGTATAGGCATCTTACTTTCAGTGCAGTACAAGGACTCATAACCACAAGTGAGTGGGGAGTGTGTATTTAATACATTGTACAAATATTTAAAATATATATAATCCAATTTTATTGGAAGTTAATTTTGTGGATTTTTTTTTTTTTTTATCAACAATTAAAGACCAGGTTTTTTTTATCCTTTCCGTAACTGATAAGAGATAGCTTTCTTCGGTAAGTATGTAGAGAGTGTATGCAATTTTCGGTGTATGCATGTGCATTTTTTATATTGAAATTCTTTACTGACCTAATTTTTCAGTTTTGTTTTTAATACGCTCTTAACGTGACATTCTCTTTTCGTCTTTTAAGTATTCCCATAAAAAAATTAAGTTGTGCAAAGTCTGCTGAGGTGCAGGGGCATTCTACGAAATCCTTTCTTGTTTGGCAAGATCTTGAGAGGTTTTATTTGTGAAAGACATTCCCTTTTCTTTAAAGAGTGCGTTAAGATAATTAAGGGGAAAATCCCTTAGCTGGAAAAACTATTTGGAATGCGAGCGTTTTTCTGTTTTTGTGATTTTGATTGGTAATGAACCCAGCTACCCATTGTGTAGTTCGTAAATGCAGATCTGCCTGTATGTATTATTTGTTTTGGATTTTTATTTTTTATTAGGATAATATGAGATAGTGAATATTATACTAAACACGATAAACACATGGTCGAAATTTCGTTTAGAGAAAATGGTTGAGTAGAATGATGATTTTCGCGAACATGATCAGTTTTTCGCGTTACAGTGCATCAAATTGGAGTTTTTTATTTGAAGCTTTTTTTAAAAAAATCGTCAAAATTGATTAAGTAAACGAAGCTGACTCCCCAACCGGACGCAAGTTAGTTGTGTGGCATTTTAAACTTTTTCTCTTTGTCAATCGTTCGTGCCAATATTAAGGCACGTTATTTAGCAAAAACTGTCTGGCACCCTCCTCTCCGAGTAAAAACGTTTTCAAACAGCCTAACCTTAACTTGGAATAACACGTGCCTCTTTATTGTTAATATTTACATTTAAAAAATCTTCTTTTAGTTGGCGTTAAACATAATAAAGATGTTAGGAGTATAATAAATATTTGCAACCTCTACGTCATTTAAAAAATAAGAATAAAAAAAAACAAATTGGTTCTCCCAATTCTGCACCAATGGCCGTTATTATTCTGCCATTAGGTGAACTAGCAGTAATGGACTATCTACAAATTGTGATCTTACTGTTTCATGACGTTTTTCAAGGACGTCTTTTTTTCTTATCTGCTCACCGATGTATTCTGTTAAAAGAGAAAGATTTCCATTTTTTAAGGCTAGCTTTTAAAATATAATTTATGGTTTAAGAAGATTCAATTAGAAAATTTGAATTTTGATAGATCATAACTTCCTGAAACAAACTAAGAGGAAAAAAAAGCAATTAATTTCTGGCAAATCAGAAAACAAGTCAATTCCTATTTAGATATCTGGTACCATATTAAACAGGATCTGTTTTTATTCTGCTTTTTCTGAAGATCAAATCCATATTTCGTGGCAGGTAAACTATATTTACTTTATTGCAGTCAAAACAAAGAGAAAATTAATATTTACAAATACTAGAAAATTTGTCGCAATCACATCTTATGTCCAATGCAAAAAAAAATAGAGACCATTTTTAACCTCTTAGGCTGTCTGGAGTGTTTACTCGTGGTTCAGGATGTGGGAACAGTTTGTCCTAAATAATTTCTTTAATATTTCTGTTCAAATACTGGAATTTGGCAATTCAGCAACACTGACCATTGACGAAGATAAAATTTGAAAAAGTCACGGAACTAAAGAGTTGGCTCTCCATCTTCACGCCAAGTTAGGGTACTAACTCCAAATTATTTTTGAGAATTTTTGCACAACGTTAGTGCTGCGTTTGTTTGTACAAAATTACAGCGATTTAGCCACAAAATTGAATGCATTATAATGCAAAAATGCTTCACTTTTCTTTATTACTTCAGTTTACTTCGTTGAGTGTGCAACTCATCTGCTAAATTTCGTCTTTTGCCTGCGAAATTATACTTTTAACCTCATATCATGTACCATATTTTTTTTTAATGCAATGCTTAAAATAAAAGGACACTCATTAATGCACAGATTAGCCTGTTTGAAAAAAAAAATTGCTTGAGGGGAACAACATTTTTCCAGAATAACTTTTCTAATATTGCTGCACAAAAGCGGAAATCTGGCCATTCGGTGGCACTATTGATTGACAAAGAAAATTTTAAAAAGCCAAATAAAAGCACTCCAACTTATTGATCAATGCATGTATCAAATTTGGGACCCGTTTGCTTCAATCGAAAATTTTCTAGAAGAACTGGCTGGTTTCTTAAACCTTTTGTAATGCGGTGAGCCAACCTTTCTACGTTGACTTTTCAACAGAATTACATACATGTTTTGAAGTCGGAAAACGGAGATTTAACAATGGATCGGTGAGTGGTCAGCATGAATGAAAAACGGAACATTGCATTTGGTCAAATGCAGCAAACCAGAAGCTCCTTTACTGACCCAATTTTTTCAGTTCTGTTTTTAATACTGGCTTAACGTCGCATTCTTTTCTTTTGTTGACACAGATTTACTTTAAACTTTCTTCACTCACAATATTTTGGTTATTTTGTATTCTTGCACACAAATAATGTTCAAAATATTGTTGGTTTATCTCTACTTTGTAAGTTTTTTTTGCTTTATATTAAGTCTGGACTATTTATCAAAGTAAAATCATGGTTGTGGAGAGTATATAGGTACTGCAGCCTGAAACCTCCTTTTGTTTATATATTTGTACAACTGTTTTTAAATTGTAAATAAACTTTTCAATTTCAAATTTTTCAATTGTTGGTATAACAAGGTTACGATTTTCTCTTATGGCAGTTGACGTAAATGTAATCGTCAATAAATTTTCTTGAAACGTATAATTTGTACTGTAAGATAACTACCGACTTTAATCATTTTCATGCTCTCTTTAAAAATTGCAGAGAGAGAATTGGCACTTTCGGTCTGGGAATTTCCTTCAAATCTGGAATTTTGTTGAAGTATTTCTCCTTCTTCTTTCTTTTTTCATTGCGCTACAACCCATTGATGTGGGTCTTGGCCTCCTCAATATGTTTCCGCCATCGTTTTTACTTCTAGCCACCGCCATCCAGTTACGAATTTGAAGGATGCTCTTAGCATCTTGAGCCACACCGTCCTGCAATCGCAATCTGGGCCTTCCAGTTCTTCGTTTCCTGTCTGGTGTCTCGCGTAGTAGTTTGGAGGGAATTTCGTCAGCATCCATTCTCGCTATATGGCCAGCCCATCTCAATCTGCTCAACTTGTTCCAATTTACTATCGGGAGCCTTTACTGTTGTGCCTACGTCACCTAATGGACCATAAATCTTACGGAGCAGCATTCTTTCGAACACCAGCAGACGGTTTTCGTCCGCCTTTAAAATGGTCCATGTTTCCCGAGGCTTACACCAAAACGGGCCTAATAAGAAGTCTTTTAGAGCCTCAGTTTAGTGCCTCTCGTCAATAATTTGCTTTTAAAATGCTTGCTTAGACCATAATAGCAGTTATTGGCTGACATCAATCTCCTTTTCGCTTCCTGTGAAACGTAATTTTCCGCTGACACAAGGGATCCTAGTTAAACGAACTCTGTGACGGTTTCAAATTTGTAATTTCCTATTTGTAGGGGCACTTTCAGTGTTTTGTCGGTGGTAAAGAGTTTAGTTTTACCCTCGTTACACACCAGACCCATTCTGTATTTGTTATACTTCTTTGTTGAAGTATTTAATCTTTATTAATATATAATAGCTGATGTCCATACATGATACTGAAATAGGACTTTAGAGTAAAGCATTGCTCTTTTCTCGCCCAAAAATCCAATTAATCGGATTTTCTCAGGAAAATGTGTTAAATAAAAAAGTGTTGGGCCAAGTTTAAAGAAATTCCTAACTCCGGTTTTATAAGAAAATCACATCAAACTGATAAATTGCTTCGGCAAAGTTGCTCTTCTGATTGACTGATGTTGTCCAAAGCTTGGTGCTGATGGTAGTACCTGAACTAGACACAAATTCGTACCTGCGATTTTCTTTTGATATAGTTATGCAAGCCACACTCTCCACAAACATACTCAAAGATGTACACGTAGTTCTTATACTTTTTAAAAACTTTTTTGACGGAAAAATTAAGCTGTAGTTCAATGCTGGATAAATATCCAATTCAAGCAAAACAATTCAGATAGTAACCGTACGAGGAAACAAATCTAAATTCTTTAACACATCTGCCTGACCAGAGACCTAGATTCTGATCTTACCACGTTTAAAATTTACAAACTCTGCATAATATTATAAATAAAGAGGCCGGAAACAGCTCCTAGTGAAACGGGAAACCCATCTGTTAATATAACCAGGAATCTGAGAGATACCCGTGAAAGACACAGAAAATTCTTAAGTATCAAAACAGCATTTTCAACAGCAGCCCAACGAACTGTAGACAAGTACGAAAATGTAGCGAAATTAATGGCTGCATTAATGCGGGTAAATTTTATTTGTTTCGAAAATTTGAACGATCAAAATGTGGATCACTATTATGTCATTGAAAAAGTGATGAATTTTACTATAAAATGAATTTAATTTTTCTTGTCCAGTTTTTGGGTTGAAATCCTATTTTTTTTTGCTACCATAATAATAAAAACAAAATTTATTTATGTTAAACCTGAATAAATAATTTTTTTAAAAAAAGAGGTCCCTTTGAGCTGATTTTAGCGCCCTCTAAAATTTGGCGCCCGGGGCGGCCGCCCCTTTGCAAGGTTGTGCAGAGTAACTAAGGATCGTAAATATTCGATAAGAAGAAAGTTGCCATGACGATGGAGGATTTTCCTCTTTTTTTAAAAAAAAATCTGTATAAATATCTACAATCCTTTCTCTTATCATTTATATTAATTTAAGAAACAAATTTTCTTCAGACTGCTAAATTTTCTACATTTCATTAAAAATTGAACTCCTTTCATGTTGCATTTTGTCAGGCGATAGCTAATTGGTAATACGCTATTCCAATAAAAAAATGTCTGTCTTGAAGGTTCAGCAATCTATTCTATATGGTCAACTTCACTGCAATGCTCTTAGAGGCTCTTAACGTTACTAAGTGCCTAGAACCGTCTAGAAAACAATTTAGAGAGGAAAAATGTTCACTGGGTTATCATCAAAACGAGATTCGTTCTCCACAAATCAGTTATTCTGGCAAATGTTTAAAATAAAGATTAATGCTATAGGCTTTAATTAACTTATAATACAACTTTGCATTGATAGTGCTTGATTCTCGTTAGAAATAGACACAAAACGTTCCTTAAACATATGTATATATAATTTATATATGTATATTAACAACAAATATAGTCAGGGAAAGGATTATTAACTCAGTGGATTGCGTACTCCGGATTCCAACAATCCAAAATCGAATCCAATCGCATCCTTCGAACAAAAAAAATAACGTAACAAACACACTTGAAAGTAAAAACTGACTTCAAGTTTTAAGTAGGACAGATATAAGACTTCTTTTAGCTTCACTGGAAACTGAAAACTAATTTTTTTGGAGAGCCTCAAGACGTATTCTTCCTGACAAAGAAACACCATCCCGCTTACGGAAAGTAAACAACTCACGGTCTAAATTTGATGAGAAAACTTAGTCTAGTTAAAAGTAAAGTTTTTCTATTTTTTCAGGCGGGCTTTACGTCCATTTACCAATTAGGTGTCATGGACGGAGGCGACTAGCAAACTGTAAATTTCGTTTAATAACCATTAAATAAAATCCAAGGCCTAAGACCGGGAATCGAACCCCAGTACCACAATACATAATTAGCTTTACAGGTAAACTTAGTCTAGTTTGCTTTATACCTTTCCACAGTGTTTCTAACTACGGTCATTCAAACCTAATTAAACGACCTCTCCTATCTTTTCTTTTCAGATTTCTTGTGTCTCCCAATGTTCCTCTCCTTCCGAATTTAATTTATTATCAACTGTCTTCCAAAAAAATCTCTAGGTTTTGACTTAATTTCTTCAAAAATCTTGTCTCATCTCTCTGTGCAATGGAAATTCCATTAGTAAAGAAGGTTTCTCTAAACCAAATAAACTTCATCATCTTCTAACATCAAATGCTACTTAACTCTTCTTCACTAATACAAAAGAAAATCCACTCCTTAATTATCTATTCTATTGCCATTACCTGATATTCTTGAAAGAAAATAAACTAGCCATTAGCTATTCTTACTTTTTCTAAAGCTTTTGTACCGTAATTTAGAAATAGCATGGCTGAGAGGTTCGGATCACTAGTTTCTAACTTTTAAACTACTCACCCCATTTGTAATTTCCATCTAACGTGCCGAAAATGCTTTCGCTTTTTCAACCCTAAAAATTGCTCAGAAGAGGATAGCTTTGGGCATATCATTCCATAGTACGAGTATTTACAACTTTTCTTAACTTATTCCTTAAAATGTACAATGTTTTGACTGATATCCTGTTACTTCTAAACGAAAAGCTTTTGGAAAAATTCTTTATATGTGTTTAATGATCCTTATAAAGAAGATGAAAAGGAGGTCTTGATTTATAAGAAAGCTACAATAGTGTACGAATAAAATAAGCTGGAAATGGAAAGAACTGAAATGATAAAGACTTCATCTTGTCTCGCCTTAAAAATATGGTTTATGATATAAGCTTTTAGACCAAATTTTCTATTTAATCATAAAATAATAAACTAAAAATTCTTATTTCTCCCTGTTATAGCGAACATTAATAAAGACATAATCTTGAAGTTATTGAAACAGAAAGCTTCTACTGGATAGCAGAAAACCAGGAAATACAAGAAAGTTTGTCCATTGGTAGAAAATTCTTAGCAAAAGGGAGCTGCTCTGACAACCAGAAAAACAAAAGTGAAGAAAACAAGACAAAAACTGACTGATGAAACATTGGGATACAGAAAAGCCTCAAATAGAAAAACAAGAAAAACTCAATTATTCTTGGTAAAATTTGCAAATACTGTGAATAAAAGCCAAAGAAAATGTTAGAAAATTCAGTTCAGCTACATATTTTGATGAGAAGACTATTATCTCCGGGAGACGAAGGATTGAACCAAGAAAGTGCAGGGTTTATACACAAGATTAGAAAGGTTTTTTTTAAGCTAAAAAGAGCTAACAGCGATTCTTCAATAAAGTGCATTGGCTTACATCAGTTTTACCCAAGGAGTTACACAATTATGCGAAATTTCCCTGAAATATTTAGAGGAGGGAGTTTATAGAGAATTCAGATTTTAAAAAGAAGCTGGACGAGTTAATAAAACTTATGAATATGTCACTTTCAGTTCGATCTTAAAAATGTTAGTGTCGGATAACATTTTTTTTATGTACAAAAAAGAGATGCAGAGACATGAAAAATTATCTACCAATAATTTACTGTATGCTTTTAGTAATTTTTTGGCGTTAGTAAACCTGGACCAAATTAAGAAAATCATGAAATACAACCAACCTGTAGAGACATGGTTCAGACCTCTGCTCCACGGTGGATCATATCCCGATTTTTAATCAAGTAACTGAAGAAGAAATTGCAATAAAAAAGGGAAGTTTATTGGTATTTGTCGTCTGCGCAAAGACTTTTGTCTCTATAAGGCATGATGTAAAGCATCTTCAGGAGCTTTAAGGGCTTTGTAGAAAAGTAAAATAAGTTAGCTTGGAAATACCAGATTCATATTTCCCTGTGAAAATAAGTGCCAAGCGTGGAGAATCCCTATCTGCTAATTTTTCAACATCATAGTAAAGGAAGTGTTCAAAACAAAATAAACTGGGCTAATAAATGAATAAGAATAATTATCGTGAGTATTAACAACATTCGTTTAGCAAGCGATGTTGCTAATAGGGAAATCAGCTAAGCATTTTGCTAAGAAAACGTTATCTATTCCGATCTGTAGCTCACTCTCAATATTGCTCCACTTGTCACCAGAAGAATTGATTATGATCTCTCTTTCCTCTGCAAACTTCTCCATTCTCAAATAGACTGTCCTTACCTTCTTTCTCTAATTTCTTTTATTTCTCATCCCATACTACAATGTTCAATGTACCATACTGCAAACATACGTTTTGTACTCCCCTATCTTTCGTTTGATGCGGACAGCCAATCATTTTAACTTAGATTTAACATTTTAACTTTGGCACTGATATAAACTTTCAACAATTTCTTTATACTACAGGGTGGGGCAAAGGTATGAATCGGTTTTAAAGGGATGTAAAACAAAAACAATTCAACTTAAAGAAATTAGTTTATATTGTTTAATTCAGTACAGAATCTAGTTTTTTACATTAAGTTTGAAAGATGATATCACGTAGGTGGCGGCCGTCAGCCGCGATGCACTCTTGAAGGCGAATTCTGAAGTTTTCAATTCTGATTCTGTCCTTAAGTTCTTCCTGGGTATGTGGACGATGTTTAAAAACTTTATCCTTTATGTACCCCCAAAGAAAAACATCACAAATGCTCAAATCTGGTGAGCGCGCAGGCCACTCCACGTCACCTCTCAAAGAGACGAGGCGCTTGGAGGAACACTTGCCTCAATCTCGCCATTGAAATCCTAGCAGTGTGGGATGTAGCCCCGTTCTGTTGGAATCAGATGTCTCCCAGATTTTGTTGCTTCACTCAATTCTTCCAGCTCAGGTTCAAAAAACTCTTCTAACATTGTCACATAGCGCTCAGCGGTGACAGTGACGGTTCGTCCATTATCCTCGAAAAAGTAAGGACCAATAATCCCAAATTGGGATACTGTACACCACACAGTCACTTTAGGGGAGTGAAGTGGCCTCTGGTGAATTTCCCTTGGGTTTTCATTAGCCCATCAAATGTGCAGAAGAGCGGTTGAAAACTTCAGAATTCGCCGTCAAGAGTGCATCGCGGCTGACGGCCGGTATCTTTCAAACTTAATGTAAAAAACTAGATTCTGTACTGAATTAAACAATATAAACATAATTTCTGTAAGTTGAATTGTTTTTGTTTTACATCCCTTTAAAACCGGTTCATACCTTTTGCCCCACCCTGTATTTGTGTTATTAATGTTGTTATTATTATTATTAATTTTTGTTTTTGTAAATTGTAAAATTAGATTATTGATCCGTTTTTTATTTAAGATAAAATAAATAATAGTCAAACTGAATTGTGTTGCCAACATTCAGATCTTACTATTTGTTACAATAAAGCCATACTTGTTAGCAAAACTAGAAGATATATTCCTGCAGGGAAAGAAAATAAAATGGATAAATAATACCATATTCGTAAGTCAGAAGGTTTTCTTTAGGCACATGCCCTCCTTTGAGATTAACAAAAAGATATCCCTTGACTAGGAGAAGTTCTGTACAATAAAGTTTATCTTGAAAGCTTATTCACGTTAAAGCTCAAAGTAGCTGCTATTAAACGAGGTATTGTACTTCATTGTATTATTCAGGGTATACACGGAGGAATGGTCGAAACTTGGGGAGGTGATTCTGGGCATCATTTGCAACAAAAAATTCTACATAAACTATGGCTCGATTCGGCTCTGTTTTATGGATATTTTTAATTTTATGTTTTTCAAGGTATCACTACTTTTTAGCAAATAGTTGCCTATATTTCGCAAACTATTAAAAATTGTGCGATTTCAATAAGCTCATTAGAAAGAAGGTTAAATTTCCTTTTAAGTAAGCTTATTTATATTTCAAAATAATAATATCAAGTTTTTCACTTTGTGGCCCAAACATAAGAAATAACGAGTTTCTAAATTTTTCCTGTTCCTGAAATTTCTGCTACAATTTTTAAAATAACCACTATTCATGGTATAACTGTCGAAAGGTGTTTGTATGTAGATGTTTATCAAGAGGAGTGTACGTTTTAAACTTATAATATTTTTGAGAAAAATGAAGTCAAAGTTTTTGGAAAAAATGTTTAACTTTTGTTCACACATTGTGGTCTCTCTAAGTATCTTTTGAAAAGTTTTTTCTTCCGTTTAGTACAATTCACGGTAGTGTCTCTTATTTATTAAACAGTGTTGCTAAAATATTGTGTTTAAAGAATATTCAATAACCTGAAGTACAAATCATTAAGTGGATTTAAAACTTTTCGAGATATTTTTGAAAATGCCTTCTACGATACTCATCAATAACTTTTACTTGTACAATTTGAGTAGCAAATTCTCTGTCGGGCTCTCTATGGGCGGATGGGGGTCGTTCGGGTTAGTTTTATAACTTAGACAACAAGTGTTAATTAGAGAAAATCTAAGCGCCGGTAGTTGGATTCAAACCGGAAATCTTCCCACGGGAATCCAGTACGCCTAATAATTAGGATGGAGTTTCGCTTCTGGTTCATTCAGTACACTTCCTTGCTTATGATATTAGAATTTCATTCGGGAAACAGATGTATGGTGTTCACTGATGACCAAATCTTTGTCAAGGCAGAATTAGCAGTTTAATTGCTTGCGTTGGGGGCATGAATCAAATTCAGTGGCAAATGGTTGGCATGATATTTGACCGAACATTGAACAGAGTATATTTTTTTATACTCTCAAGAGGTTTACTGTAAATAGATACATTGTCTTTCTCAGTATAGGTTTATTGGGGTATAGTGGTGCACTTCATTTCATGCATTTCATGACATCTGAGTGCGTTTGTAGCATTCATCAGCTTTGTATTGACATTTGTATTACTATTGTATTTCAGCATTTTTACGCGTTGCAACTTTTAAGGATGCTTAGAATGAAGAGGCTAATTATTTTAGAAATAATTAAGGATTTTAACCTCACATTTTGAGGCCGCCAGCGGATAACTTATGTTTAGACTATTCTTTGGATCTAAAAGAAATACTTTTGCCGTAGATGTAAATATTTTTGACGAAATGGGTTTCATCCAAATGTCAGTTTTGTTAACAACTTCCGAAAACCACTCTTAACGGCTTCAGCTACCTCTCATAGAAATTGATTTACTAGTGCGGTTTGTAGGGTACTGAAGGCAGACATGCTGATAAACAGGCTTTTCAGAACGTAAAACTTGAAGAATCATATAGCGAAGTACTTCGACCACACTAAACTCTATTCGAGGTTGAGAAGTGTCTTTCTTGCTGACAGACCAACTGGACCAACACTATGAAATATACAGAGACACCAACGGTAAGTTCAAGACTAATAAAGCAGAAAGATGCGCCAAATCCTTTTAACTTTTCCGCCTCCACATTTCCTAAATACTTTATGACCTGGTACCCAGACTAGAATTAAATCCTTGATGAGGGAAACTTTTGAGGCTCTGGAAACAATCCACTAATACTTTTTATTTATATTCGAGCCACTTACATGTATTAAAATATAGCTATAGTTTATTGTTAAATTTAATTTAATTGTTAATGTACTTTAAGTTGTATTCAGTTTTACTTGGCAGAAACAACCAGTACAATTTCAACTTATTTAAATAAGAGCATGATGTAAATAAAATGTGGATAATACTTGATATAGAGCGTACGTTATTGTTTTTAAAACATTAAATCTATTTAAGAGAATTAAAACGTCAGAAGTAAAGAATATCCTATACTCGGCCTGAACTAAATTTTCTTTCATTTATATTTTATTTTCATCCCTTGTAGATTATAATTTTTTTTTATCTCTTTGTTTCCTTTTCAGTTTTTTACATTTTGTAAGAGTTTTCATCCTGCTTAAAACCTATCCTTCTTGTAGTCATGCTTTTTCCTTTGTGATTAAAATTATTATATTAGCTTTGTGGAGAGAAATAATTTTTTTTTTGTTTTCATATTTTAGCAGATTCTGCTAATATTACGTTAGGAACTTTCCAGCGGGAAGTTTATGTTAATTATATTACCTAAGCAGATATTGCTTGATATTCCTCTGATTTATTATCTTCAATTAAGATAGCCACAACCTGTGTGGATACTCCCAAGAGGATAATATTATGAGCTTGAATGTGGTTTATCTGAGTGTCTTATGATAATTTATGCACGATATTTCTCTATAGTTTGGCTAGCCTTGAACTAAACAAAGTGTTAATAGTTTTGAGAATATAATTTCTTTATCTCTGTGACCTTTTTGAAAGTAAATTTTGATTTGGGATTAATTTACAGTCTTAACAATGTACACTAAACATTTTTGAATTGAAAGATTTTTTTTAGAGAATGAAGTTTTTTTCATTTTTCCGCAAACTTTATTTTAATATTTTGTTTTTCTCCATAAGATTTTTGAAACAGTTTTTAATAGTAAAAAAACTCTGGAGTAGAATTTCACACAACTTTTTCTCGTTACGATTATTTCACTAACAATTCTCTTTAAACCATCACAAATATAGTACATCCATCTAAAACCAAGTTTCAGCGTTCTGCAACTGAAGCGCCCATTATGTTCTAACATAGTAGACCATAAAACATTTTCCAAAATTTAATTTTGAAATCATCGTTTTTAAAGGAAGAAAGAATGTTGCCAATTTCCGTCATAATTTTAATTAAAAAATAAGAAAAAAAATATGACTAAAATTGGGCATTTTTTTCTTCCTTTTAATTTCGAAAGTTTGAAATGATCCTAATACTTCCATTTTCCAATAGTAAGAGAACGTATATGCTGTGGCACACTCGGGGACTGATTTTAATGATGGAACTCTCCTTTCAGGAAAGTATATATGCATTTTTTTTAAAAAATAGTTATTTCAATAATATGCTTAAAAAGTTTAATGTTGACCGTATACTAATTTAGGTAAATCCAGCTCCATGACTAGATAAAATAATTTGTAAAAAAAACATCAAATCATATGATCACTTCATTCTAAGCATAATTCTTGAATCTAAATAATTGGACATAAGTGTACATTAGATTAGATTATAATATTATGAATATGGTTTGACCAGTCAGCCTATGCCACCGCGATTCAACGGTTTTATTATGGCGCCTCTAGTTAGTGCACGCTTCCAATTAGACAAGAAATTCGAGAGAATCGATAAACTTGAAGGCTCAAGATTTTCTTTTCGAAGAGCCGAACTTTTAACCATTCAAGTCCTTCGTAGAGTAACAAATTAGGAAGTGATGAATCCTCTTCTTCCTGGTCTAGTGTACCACTAGCTAACCGTGGGCAGGACCAAGCGAAGCTTTAATTTACCATGACCTTTCAAGAAGAGTATGATCTTCATTATGGCCTCTGCCTCATAGACATCATAGTAGATGTACGCCTTTACCTGCGTTCTCACACTACCTTGAATTAATAGTCTATACAGCCGCTCAGATGGCTTAAACAATTACGACACTTGACTTGGGTTATTCTTCTCTTCTAAGCTCAGCATCCTAAATGTATCACCACTAACTCTGTGTTTAGTTGTTCTAGGCTCACTTCAGAACAGCCAGACACACTTCCTTCTTCTAATTCTGAGCCGTCAGAGAATCTCACGCTTTACATATCTCATACTTTAAAGTTTAAAGTAATTTCTTAGTGACTGTCAATTATTTAGCACTTACTTTATAGCTTAAAAAAATTATGTCGCTTAAGTTATTTTGCAAACATTTCGTTACAATCTTATTAAGGAAGTAATCATGTCCTGTCTCGAATGAAGCAGTTGTTAAAATGAAGTTTCTTAACCAGGAGGTTAAGGAGGACCCCCCTAAGAAAATAAATTCTTGGTACGCCGCTGAAAGTACGTAACAAATTTATTCCAGTATTACTTTAACTAGTACAGAAGACCGTTCGGACGATCGTTGGTCTCTTGAAAAGCCACGACAGGCATTAGTAAACATGAATCACATGGATCAGTCAACGGATAGCCTTTGTAGGTTAGACAGAAAGTAAAAGAAACGGCACTTCACGCAGAAAGTATTCCTGCCAGCATGAAAGGTGAGAGTGTGGCACTTTAGGGATGAAAAGCTCCTTATTTCAAGTTTTACTCAGGAGTCTCTTTCCAAACTTGGAAATCTAATCAACAGAAAGGACTGGAGGTTACCTCAAACATATCACCGTGGCCACAATGGCGTAGACCAACAAGTCAACGAATTCACCAAAACTATCTTTCATGTTTGTTTTTTTTTAAATCAGAGAATTATGTTTAGACAATGGATGGTTTTATGTTTACATACTCAGGTAGGATTGTTATTATTTATTTTAATGACTTGTATTTTGTTTTGGAGCTAAAATTTTCTAAATAAGTTTATAGACAACGTTTCAATTTTTACAGCATATTTTTGGAAAACTTTTATTGCTTCATATATGTTTAGGAAATGAACTCTTCTTCCAAACCTCTGGCATGCGCTACTATATAAAAATTTTTAAACGTATTGCCCAAAAATTTGTCTTAATTTTTTTATAAAAAAAAATATCTTCTCCGTTCTCAAAACTGGTTGCTATATCAAATATTAATTCAAACGTGGATGGTACATTTCCAATTTTGGAAACATTAATTCATATTTTAATTTAAAATAACGCTATTTATCCTTCGACTGCCATCGTTTTTTTGCATCATTTTACTAAATTTCTGTGTATTATCTCGTAAAAACGTTAAGGTATTTTATCCTTGGGTAATTTTTAATTAATTTTTGTTGAAAAAAATCAGTTTATCCATTAGACTTATTGTACAAAACGAGTTTAAATTTCGAATATCAATTTCTTAAAGTATTTTAGAAATTTGCCTGTATTTAGATCTCGGGCTGATAAGAAATTGATAATAATTTTTTGTATTGGCCTAACCTACAAAAACGGTTCAATCCTTGCACAAACCGTAATGGATGAGGTAGTAAAATTCAATGACTGGCCTTCCAATCATTGCCTTTTAAATGCTTAATGATTCCACATTTTCCAATCATGTTTTGAACGTCCATCCATATGGTATTTTATTTTTAATCAACATTTATTTTTGAAAGCTCTTATTTAAAAAAAAAAAAATGTATGTTTTTAAAAATAATTTCATTAATTCCTCTAACATGTTTGCAGATTTTGTGCAATAATATGTAATAACATTTATATCAAAACTCTCTTCTAAATCAACTGAATACATTTCATTTAAATAAAATCATTTACAAGAAGAGATATTTATTTATGGCGGAAATTTTTTACATAACTTTTTCTTTCTAAAATTTTGATTGTTTATAAACTCTTCAGACGTGGAATGTTTATTAACTGGTATATTTGTTTATTATTAATATTGCAGTTTCTATGTAAGTGGAAACTGTCGTTGCCATCTTTTTCAGAATGCCTAAACCACTTTTCACTAGAAAAATTCTAACGAAAATTCAAAGCAGGTCAGATCCTGTATAATTAGTAGTACTCCAGAATTTTTTCATTTGTTTATACTTTGCTTCAGCCATCCGTCGACGGGAAACCCAATACATTTTTGATTTTGTTCGGTGGTTATCTTTTTCTTACTTCTTCCATTGGCAAGCAAACGCTGCAATGATCAGGATATCTGTTCGGGCTGTCTTTGACTGCGCGATACGATGAAGGAGCTGCTTCTGCTGTTAAACATCAGTTTAAGCAATAACTTTCTTCTTCGAAGGGGATTGCGATTGTCCTGGTCTTTTAAGTTCTCATCGCTTCCCAGCAGAAAGATAAGTTTGCTTATCCTGCTAGTGATTAACTTCTATTGTTAAGAAAAAACCAACACGCTAAGACTAAATATCAAAAATTCCATACTGCTCTCTCTACTTGTTCTAATCTTCTTGTACAGTCTTTCGCTTCCTCTGACATCCCTAACAATACTCCTCGCCGACTGAATCACCAGTGGCCCCGCGACTTCCTTACAGTCTGAAGAACTAAACATCATTACTCTCCTATCTCTCCTCTCTCTCCTCCTCATATTCTCCTCCTCACATTTCCCTCTCTCAAATAGAGAGTGCTACCGCTGGGTAGCTTCTCTCCTCCTGCTCTTCCCGCACCAGTTCATCTCATTCACCTCCTATTAACTTCTATTGTTAAGAAAAAACCAACACGCTAAGACTAAATATCAAAAATTCCATACTGCTCTCTCTACTTGTTCTAATCTTCTTGTGCAGTCTCTCGCTTCCTCTGACATCCCTAACAATACTCCTCGCCGACTGAATCACCAGTGGCCCCGCGACTTCCTTACAGTCTGAAGAACTAAACATCATTACTCTCCTATCTCTCCTCTCTCCTCCTCATATTCTCCTCCTCACATTCCCCTCTCTCAAATAGAGAGTGCTACCGCTGGGTAGCTTCTCTCCTCCTGCTCTTCCCGCACCAGTTCATCTCATTCACCTCCTATTTACTTATTGTATATATTTATACAGATTGTAAATTACAAAATAAATAAAAAAAAAAAAACTATATAATTTTAATTAAGGTAAAAGATAAAATGCAAATCTGGAATATTTCATCGATCACTGCAATGTGAGTGAATTTTAATGTAATTAATAAAAAATCCTCGTAAAGTTAAGTAGAATTCTGCAAACTTGAAAGATTGACAAAACTGAGATTAATAGAAAATAAATCATGGGAAGTAAAAAAAAAGGAAAGTTTGGTGAATATATAGTCAGCCATAATGATTTATAAAATGTATTATTAGAATTTAGGTAATTACTATTGCTTAGTCAGTAAATAGATACGGTGCCTTAAGCATCTCACAAACTGACAAATGGTATGTTCTGTATACACTGCATAAGGTAATTTTATTAAATTTCCATATTTATAAGCTAGTGAAACTTGCTTGGCAGGTTTGCAAATTGATATGAAACTAAGTAACGGGGTCTTCAACTCACATTACAAACGCTGTTGTGTAGAAGTCTGTTTGTGTAAGTATAATAAAAACAGGCTTTACTTACATATATTGGTTTTTGTTTTCAGTTTCTTTGGATTTTCATTTCGATTAATTACTTAATTATTGGGCACATTCATCTGAACCACTTAGTTTATACAATAAACCGTATAATTAATTTGAAATTTTCAGTTAAAGGAATTTCTATGATGAAAAAAAAAGTTTACTTACCATCTTTGAGTTCCTTAGGAAGTGTTGCAATCTTAATAATTTTTTATTTTGTTTCCATAGAAAATAACAGTTTTTGAGACTGCCTGTGTCCGAAAAAGTTGGTATTTTTTACAAATTGACTTGTGAAGGTTGCAAAATTTAGAATCAGAAATTCAACTGGAGTTCAAATTTGAAGGACTATTTTTCGTTAAACTTAGCACACACGCTCCGAATGTATAGATATTTAACTTTTATTGGAAACATTTTCCCGACATAATTCCTTCTTATGACATTCTCTGGGTTAACCTTCTCTTGAGTCTAATTCAAGTGTAATCCGCAGCCTCATAAATTGTATAATATTAATAGGAATTGAATATCTGAGTAAAATTCCAAATTTGGAGATTTTTTTTTTCATACAAAATACAAGAGAAAGTCTGTGAGTTTCGTACGAGATTTTTTTAAAATAAATCACAGCGTATTCTATTTATTTATTTTTTCTGTTAATTAAGAGGTGTCACATCTGTGATCATTGGCGCCTAAAGCTTTTTTCAATGCAGTGCCTGCCTCCAAACAGTGTTCTCCCGTTACAGAGTACACTGTTTATCACCCGAACAGTAGCTGTAAGAAGCTTCTGGATTCAAACCGGCTGCCAGATCTTCTTATCTCTAGTCTATTGGTGTGTTAAAAAAAAAAAAATATCCCTAAACCTGCAGAAACATCTTCTCCTTATTCATTAAGTGTGGAAGTTCTAAATAAAAACTAAGCAAAAGTATTGATTTGGACTTATTTTTTTTAATAGTGGTGCCAATTTAGAATTAATAAGAATAGTTTTTTCCTGAGTTGACAACAAAGTCTAATTTATGGTAAAAAAAATTAGGTCATTCCATTAATGTATTTTAATTTTTTATGTCAGCTATTCTTTTAAACCAAGCTCCTAAAACGAAAACAATTGCACTCTAATAGCAAATAAACTTACATTCAGATTTGAATAGCTCAGAAATCAACCTTCAGAAATGGTTAAAATGTTTGTTGATAAATGATGATTACAGAATTATTTTGAAATGAAATAATATGAATATAATTTATTTTTTATTTGTGTAGATGAAAAAACAAAAAACAACAATGGTCACATTTTACTATCTTTAAAGACATTGAACAGGGGATCGTTTAGAATTTTTATTTATTTTGTCTGTAGTAGTGTACTTTACAAGAATTGTGGGTGACGCAAGTTGAGGTTGTCACCTTGTCTACAAACGATTACTCTAGCTAAAGCCTTTGAAAACAACAAATTGAATTGGATTACAACAACAAACCACATTGGAAACTTTATATTTTGGTGTCGAAGTTTTGACAGGTTTATGGTGGTGCTTTTGAAGTTATGAATGAGGACTTGAGATTATAACTATCAAAGCTAAACGACCAAAACCCTGAGTAATGTAATGAGTTGTTATAAAGGCCAAGGAAAAAGAAATAAATTAATTTTTTTTAACTAAAATTTTATTGAAATACTTTACATATATAATATGTGTTCAAATTAAATCTTTCATGAATATTAAAAGCTTCTTCTTTTTTATTTCTTTCTTTAACTTAAATCCGGAGATGAATCATGATTCTTTTTCAGAAAAGTTACGTGTGGTCTATAGCAGGAAATACTTATAAGGGGACTTATTTAGCAATGTTGTAAAGAAAAGACGTTGCATGTGTGGTAATTAGTGAATCAATTGGAGACAAGAGTGAGTTTTTGTCCAATTAATTTCGCTTAACGCGCGCAAAAAATAGAAAAAAAAGGTGAATTATCCAATCAAATACTGCGATTAGGAATTTGATTAAAATTAAAATTATCATTTTTTTCTTGATACCAAAAAAGTAAAACGAGTGAATTTGCTTTCTAACTGCCTATATCTTTCCTTACACTCTTTTTGGGTGAATGTTTTCTTTCTGGTGAATGCGTGAATGTTGGCCTTTTGTTGATGAACTCTCTTAGGATTTGATAATATATTCATTCGCGTCGCTAGTTAGATGACGAGACATTTGGCTACCTTAAGAGAGTCATAAGTCCATGGAGATGGCAAAAAAAAACTGGCTCTTCTCCTTTAGGAAGTAGCCAAAAACGTTTGGCTCCTTGTCAGAAAAAGAGAGAGAACATCACCAGCCTTCACAAAATTTGGCTATAGTTTATCTTAGCTTAGTTCACGGATCTAAGTATGCAGAGATCTCAGTGGCGTTCCCCAATAACTGTCTTAGATTTGCTCTAAAACGGCTCCAGACATAAAAGACTCGGTCAACTTAGATGTTGATGGGTCTATTCAACACCAATGTTCATGATAATTCAAATTATTAATTATAGCTTGTCTAATTTTCAGTTATACGTCAAAGTGGATTGCAGGTAGGTTTGTAGATAGGATAGTGGATGAGATGTGACCATTGATCAACCAATTAAAATATTAATTTTTAATTTTAAAAAAAGTCAGAAAGAAGAGAATAAAGAAATTCGAACTGCTTTGTCATTAAAGATAAATTGAATAATAAAAATAGCCTATAGCAAAGCATTACAGGCTAAGAAAAGTTAATTTCACTTTAGTTTAAACAAAATAAAATATTTTTCCTGTCCTTAAAAAAAAAAAATCTTAAAAATCCAACAATTTAAAAGTGACATCGGTTTTAATTATATAAATTAATTTAATTTGATAATAATGTAGGTATTTTTTACTGAAAATATTTTTTAAAATAATGAGAGTTCGAGTTTTCTTAAAACAAAAAGGAGTTTTATTTTTCATAATAAAAGTTTTAATAATCATGTACGAACTTTAAAATTTCTTTTATTTTTTATTTGAGATGATACTTGATAAGGATGTTTTTTTTTTAACTTCTGCTTCTAAAAAACTTCTACGTGACATCACTAAGCGGATCACAGAGCTGAAAGTTCACTTCTGATATTTTTTGCTCGTTTTGCAATTTCATTTTTTTGTTTTCCTTTTAGAAACCTTCTCCTTCTAGCATATAAAAGTAAAATAAATATGGTAAAAATAAGAACATACCCCACTACTTCGTCTTACCGCAGTTCATGTAATTACATTTTTAATCTATATTTATAAGATAGTTTACTGTAATATTGTAGAAGGAACCTTGTTCAAAAATATCAAAAACAAAGAAACAAATCAGTAAAGGTGGCATCTTAGATCAACTGATTTCCAGCAATTTGGGAATTTTCTTTACATATTTAATATTTAATTTATTATTATTAGCATTAATGGGGCAAGATGTATAAATTTACAGTAACAACTTGGAATTATAGACAATTTTTAATAGATCATCTCAATTTTTAATACTGATTGAATATGTTTAGTACTGTAGTCTAGTACATGTTACAAAAACAGAGTCAACTTGGCAGACGGACTAAGATCATGCCTAAGGTGTGTTTTCGATTTCAAATTTAAGAATATTTGTTTATTTAGTTTAAATTGTATGTAAGGATATTTTATGAGTATAGTTTTTTAGTAAACTCAAATATTATTATGGAGAAAGAGAAAAAAAATTGTCAAAGTTGGGTGTTTTTCAACGTTACGCTTTTTCATGCAGTTTTTGACGATCAACCCTTATACAACTGTCCTACCGGGCAGTTTTAATTTTATTATTATATCTTTATATTATTATTTATCATTATTTTATTACTATTTATAGTTATTTATATGATTTGTTGATCTTTTTTGGAGAGAGAATTGGATATATGGTACAGCATCAGGTACAAAGACACAACGTGTGGATATGAGGACGCAGGCCATTGCAGGTACATGTGAAAAGCATTCATCAGGATTGGTCAGCATTTCGTGTCCACACCCATGTCACTCGAAGAACTAATTACATCCAGTCATCCTGGTATTGCAGAAAACTTGGAACGGCCGATAATGAGTGCCACTTTATTGAAAAGGTTCTTCAATTTTTTGGAAGAGGTTCCATTAAAATGAGCATTTATCCAATAATGAAGTCAACTATCTTTTTGGTTATAATTTTAATTTTCAAAAAAAATATAAATTCGTAAAGTACGACAAGAGAGAGAGGGAGTGACCTTGGGCTTTTCACGCCAGCTTTCTTATAATCCTTGTCTCATTTTTGTAGGATGAAAATAATAAAGAAATTTTAAAAAGTTAAAGCAGTTCTTGTGAACACTGTCGGCAGATAGAGCATTTCTATTCAATACAGAGCAAGTTTCCGAACATGGAATGAACAAACTAAACTCAACCGCTCCGGTTTGGGCTGTTCGTTGCTTTTGTCTCTTTCTTTTTGAAAAAACGGCGGGGAGTCATATTTTAATTGCCATCTTCCTGAGGATCAAATTCAAGCCTGAAAGAATTGGCAAAATTTCTGCTTACTAAATTTTCATTTTAATTCTCGTAGTTAACTGTCCCTACCAATTTTTTCCTCTTGTCTTTATAAAAAGTGTTTTTTTTTTTGGAAAGGATGGGTTTATTTCGCTTTTTTAACCACTGCCATGGAGCTCTGAGCGTTTTTTATGCACATCCAGCCTTTGCGCAGTGTTCTATCGTTACAGGCAACACCGTTCATCACCGGTTAGTAAGTAGTAAAAGGCTCCTAGGAACAGAAAATCTAAATCTCTGGCAATGAACTTCCCATAGTGACCCAGAATCGGTAAGAGGATACAGAATTTCTTTGATGCATTATTTGGATCACTGGTATAATTCTTATTGTATTTTATTCACTATCGTGATTAAAATCAAATTACAGATGCATTTTTAAAACAAAAGTACGCATTAGTAGAAGATTATCAATATAAAGGGCTATTGTAAGAAACTGTAATATGTACATTAATTCAGCGTACTTCCATTTCTCTTAAGATTATTCTGTATTAAGCCAGTAACAATGAACTATTAGATTAGATGTTAAGGGTAGAACAGTATTGTTAATTTTATTACATAATTTATGTAAATATAGAGACAATAAAAAGTTACGTTTAGCTAGTTAGTTACGTTTGTTAGTTTTAATTAATGTAATTATTTATTTATTAGTTTACCTGTAATGTTTGAATGTAATTATGGGTGGTTAAGGTTGGGACCTAATGAGTTAGGCTCTTCCAAAAGGAAAAGTAAAGTTACCCAATCGGATTGTTTCTATTTTCTTCGCAGATATCTCAGTAAGTCCAATTATTTCACCGAAGGTAGAAGTAGCTTTGTATACTAGCCGGGGGATAATGCTGAATTTAGGGTGTTTAGCATCTGAATCTCTCCTAAAGAATGGAAACATGGATAAACGTTTTGTAAAGCTTTGGAAACGTTTTCACATTCTACATTCACAGTCTTATTTTAAATCTAAGAATCTTGAAAGCAACTTTACCTAATGATTATCAGTTTTGGCGATTTTGCTGGGAAAGGTTTCTAATTTAATTTCTTTCCTTAATCTTGTGCAATATCTGTCTTCAGTAAATTGAACTTTGGAACTCCGGATCTTGTAGTGCTTGAAAAATATTACGAGTAACTCATTGTACTCTGTTTACTATGACTTCCGCCAATTCGCTATGCATCACAACTGCTTAGGTCAAGAAATGTTAGCGAAACTGATGTAAATCGCTAAAATTATAAGCCCAAAACCGAATCAATGGACTAGTTAGTACTAGAGTTAAAGTAAAGGGCGAAGATTTTTTCGTGAACCAAGGACAATGCTATCCACTATTTCTCTTATTCTACATTACCGGCCTGGTAAAATCGTACCAATTCCTACCAATTAGTTGAAAATATGATAAATATAAGATAAGACTGCGTAGAGTGTAGAACTATGAAGGTTTGAAATGAGGAACTTGGAGCTGTCATTCCCAAAAAAACAAAAACCTAAAAGTGCAGGTAGTAAGTGATGGTGTATGTTGCACTACATTTAGGTATGAAAGTGAATTCATTTACGAATAAAATGAAGAAAAAAGAAACAATTGTTCATCCAAGTTTACGTGGTACAGGAGAATAATTGTGCGAACAAACGAATCAGTCATCACTCTATGTAAAAAGTCAAAAAAGAAAGTAAAATTTATATAATTTCAACTTCATCTGATAGAAAAATTAAATAACATAGTTAATTATAAATAACAAAATAAATAAAACAGAATAAAGTATCAACTAAATAACTATTTTATTAATTGACGATAAAGGTGCTCATTTTCTGAACTTCTATAAAAAAATAATACAGTCTTTGTTTTTATTGATCTTTAGATTCTAATATTAACAGTTAATTAAGGAATCCCTTCTACAGAGAAAGGGATCTGAATAATTGGACAGTAAACTGGACAATGAAGCAGGTTATGTTTCAAGTTTTCAAGTAGCTTATTTATATATTCATGAATTTATGCTACGTTGCCATTAAAACATTACAACATTAATACAATTTTGTTTTTATTCAGTAACTCATTGAATCCTGTCGGCTATCCAGAGAAGCTAAATTTATTATTTATAAAGTAATTACCCAAGCTAATGTTTCGTACGTCAGTGAAACGGCAGTTATGGCCAATGTAGGTCGGGAAGTAAAACGACTTTGAGAAGGAAAAATTTGTGGAAGCCTGGAGGATTATTTTACGGAATATGAGATTTATTGTACCATACAATGCCGTAGACAGAGGAGTGAATGAAGGGGAAATCGAATCCCAAGTAATCACTCGGAAGTGGGGATTAACCATACTCTTGATGTGGTTCATGATGGAGCAAAAGAGAGCTGGTTGTTGTTAGTTGTTGCTGGAAGTTGGCTGGATTAGGGAAAAAAAAATGGACAGTCGTCTACGGCCACTCTTGCGAACATTGCGGGTTTAAGTTGATTATGTCTTTAAGCCGGATCTGCCTTGGTAATACCATCATCAGCATTGAATGGTTGAGACGCCATGTTTCCCTTTTTTTTAATGCAGTTCTGTAACCAGTGAACAAGCATCTAGCAAACAATTTATATTATAAACAAAAACTTGATTATTAAAACTGAGATTAGCACTTTGGAAATTTCAGAAGTTTGGGAAGTGTTATTGAGAAAAAAAAATATTTCTTTCAAACCGAACTGTTCAAGTTCGGAGTTTTATTAGCTTTATTTGTGTTAAAAAAGTAAAAGTAGTTGTGGGTTATCGTTGATTTTGATAAATTGCAGTTTAGAACTTTACAAATTGCCATTTATGAGTGGAATTATGCTAATTGCCATAATTATCCAACTAGTACATTGATTACACAAATTACAACTCCCGATATTTTTCATTGTTTGAATTTGTTGATTGCTCACAAATCATAATGGATGCTAATGAAATGAATAGCTAGTTTTGAATTCTAGCGCCGTAACATTGTGTTGAAATGATTTCAATCGTATTAATTTTGCTCCTTAATACTGTATCTCCATCCTCACTTTTGTTTTTTGTAATTAAGTACTTTTTTAATTATTTTATTTTTTTATTGGTCTCAATTAACCTGATATTTTTCTTGTCAGTAAAGTTCCAGTAATGGCATTAATAAAACTGTTTTAGTTGATGAGAAAAGCAATATTCTTCTCTTCTTAGAAGTTCAAGATGTGCATAACTAGAAAGGTGTTCTATTAGAGGGTGCGGATGAGCTGCAGTAGAGGAATTAAATTTGAGAAAACAAGTTTTAGCAAGATCTTTAATGAGAGGGATTTTGAAGTCATTATAAACATAAAACGAAGTAGAAAGGTAGTTTTCTTAGTATTTTTGACTGTAATATCTGGATGCGTTGAGAGTTGGAACGCTTAATCGATTCCTATACTTTGATGCCGTATGACCTAGAGTTTCGATCGTTTGTCAAGTAGTTTGGCGAGAAGTTTGTAGCGTTGGTTAGTTTCTTGTCTTTTCAGTCTAGTCTATGGGATTTTCAGTCTAGATAACATGGGATTCAATGTCAACCGTTTGTCTAGGTACAGTCTAAGGTAGCGTACTTTGTCCACAATTGGTATAGGAGTTAGGTATATTAAGATGGAAGGTAGGATTTTTCGTCTAAGAGTAAATACTATGACAGCAGTTCTATTTAACCTTCCTATTGCTTCTCCCTTTGCAGCAATTAAAAAATAAAAAGGTAAATTGTTGATGATAATAATTAATAACAAAGAGTGGTGGAATTTTTTCCGTTTTTAAAATGAATCAGGTTTTTCTATGAGAGTAATGATTGAAAAGGAGGAACAGGGTTATTTAATTTTTTGGATTTTCTAACATGGATCACTTGGCCCAAATGGATTGATAAGTTCCTGATAACGTTTAAATTATCTTAACTAATTGAATCCACAAAGATGCGTGGTAAGAGATAATTGGCGGTAGACAAGATTGGACTGGTTTGTTCTACGTCCCCTAGTTTACTTAGTTGAGAAGATGGCAAGACCAGTTAAAGTCACCAATAGGAGGACACATGCCTGTACCTTGTAAGTACAGGCTCAGCTGATAAATTCTGGAAATAAGTAAGGGTGAATGTTTGCTGCATTATTTACTTAATCCTTATTTACCTTATATTGAGGAGGCTTTGCAATGAACTACGCGAAATCTCTGTCCTTAGTCAAGTTCTTGGTGTTAGACCATGTGTTCGATCCCCTCACCAAAGCAGTTTAAATATTATCTTTCCTCAAGAGATTCTCCTTCTTCCTTTGGTATGCTTCCCTACAAACTTTTACTCTTAAAGCTCTCCTAGGAAGACCCATTCTCTCTACCCGCAGGTACTGCCTTTTTTCTCTGATGATCTTCTACAATTACAGCAACAATATTCACAGCAGATCTGATGGTCATATTTCGGAAGCGGTCTCACCTGGTTTTTGTGTCTATCATCCTCAAATAATGCATTTCGCAGGCCTGTTGATGGCATTTGTGATTTTGTGTTTAAGGGACCACGATTCAGCATTATAGTGAGACGTAAGATAAAAGTAGTGCAATACACCATCAACTTCGTAACTTTTGAAATCTCTCTTTTCCCAAAGAAATTTCCGTTTCTAAACAGCCAATCCATACTAGTAGAAAATTCTTTATTAAATTCCACAAAGTTTAAGTTCCATTCTAGGTTTATTCAAGCACATTACTCATTTGTTTTCAATTAAAATTTGTTTTCTTTATGAATGATGAAGTGAAATACATTTCTCTTCAGCTTACTAACAGATAAACATTGCCGACTCTAAGTAAATGGGAATGTGTATGTATTGCATATCATTAGCATAATTAATAACACACACAATTATTAAAGGTTTCATTAGGTAATTGCTAATGCGAGTCTTAGTGTGCCGATATTTAAACAGCCTCGAGTAGTTTCGATGAATAAAACTCATCACAATTTGAATATTCGGGAATTATTTCCTTGTCAAATAAAATTTTTATTTTCGAAATTAATTACTAATATAATACACAAGGATAGTCTTTTAATTATATAAAGTTTTATTACCACTTGGTTTGAGAAGAATATAAATCATTTTTATCATATTATATTGTACATATTGTTATATATTGTTTATACACATATATAAACAGAATAGCTATGATGTCTGCGTAAGTTGTTATTAAAATTTGTGGATGAACCGATGGTGATTTGAGGATGTTGCCGTGAAGAATATTTGCCCCAGTATTCTGGCAGGCGGCAGGCTGACATAGATAGATTTCATGCAGATCTGACCAGCGCACTCAACTCAGAAACAGCGATTTGTTAGATTGGCTTGTAAGAAGAAAGTAAACTAAAAATTAAAGTTTTTTTTTTTTTTTAATTTGTACAGCTGTCTGTGAAGGATTGATCAATCTTTATTCTAATTCAGGAGTAACACGTCGGAGAAGATATATTTTTAAGGAAATTATACAGAATAGAAAGAAGGTTATCAGTTCTATAAAAAGCTACCATGCTCAGACTTTTTTGGAGCTTAAGACTAAGAGAATTTTATTAGGGTAAATTAAGAAATATTTGCACTAGATGGAAAAATAGAAGATTGGTCAGATAATAAATAAAATTGAAAGATGGTGGTTGTCAAACCAATGAGGCCAAAAATGAGTTTTTTTTCCAAGCTCTAGGAAAGGTAATTTTTTAATTCTTCTGTCTTACATAAGAAAGATAATTTGGTGGTTCTTCTTGTGCTACCATTTTACATCAGATTGCCGTCCGCCATAGCCACCAAGAATCAAGCAGTGATTCTAAAACAGTTTGGATCTTCAAAGCTGCGATGGGAATTGATTTTGGTGCCCAATGTTATTAACATTAAGACCCTGCAACTTTTCTAGGGCAATTCAAGTAGAAACACCCCGCTTCCAATCTAACACAGGTCTGAATTTGTAGGTGGTAGCCAATATTTTTTTGGATGAACCCATGAAATTCTTAATGATGTTTTTTTACCAACGTAAGTTTGGATTTTGCACTTTTTGAAATCACTTTTACCAAAACAGCTATTTTCAAGGATTACCTCTAGATTTTTTGCTGCGTCTACTTCGCTGATTTTTTTCCATACTTGGGGTCGATAATGAGGCATTCAGTAGGAAACGCATTAGTTGGCAGACTGTTTTCTGATGAAAATCTGTCAAAATAAAATTATAGTGTTTCCTGTGTTTCAGCGTATCTAATTATATAATAATTTGCAACAAGTGAAAGTGATGCGCGCCATCAAGTTTTCTACCTCGGTATGCATTTGATTATAATCTCCAATGAAATGCAAAAAGTAAATTAAATGTGAGAATTCCAGTAGAAATCTGCAAGGAGTTTGACAGTGTTTTAGTCAGACTTTAACTTCAAGACAAACAAGGAGAGAATAGAAAAATGATAAGTGTTTTACGCAAGTATATTATGAAAACAAAAATTTACATATAATAATTTACGGACTATAATTTGTATGTGAACTTAAAAAAATATGTTCTACAATCCTTTAAAAAAAAAAGTCAGCTTGAAATAAGTAAATAAGTTGTCCTTGGTCTTTCATTAGCATAATGTTTTATTTAGATAATTCCATTAGTTCCGAATAATGGTGTAGCGAAGGCGCGAAACATGTTTTCATTGATAACCAGTATAAGGTTGAAATGCAAAAGTAGTGAGCACACCAGACAAGATAACTTCTCTGGATGGTCCTTAATGTCGTGAAAATATTTATATATAAATAGTGTATAAAGTAACACTTCTTTTTTATTTTGTATATATATATTTTTTTAAACCGCTTAGGTATAGACTTACCGCGCCCATGAAGCCAAGTAAGCAGATGTAAGGTCCAATATTGAACAGTAAATTTTCTCTGTAACCTCTTTCAATTGGTTCTTAAATATATGTGTATAAAATATTATAAAAGTCAAATATAGTTAATGTATTAATAAAATGGAAAAATAACCACATGATATTTTGAATAAGTTATCAATTGGTATTGCTAAAAGTGTTTTATTTTAAACAAAATTACATATTAAAACTTTGCAGGAGCGGACATACAGTACACTCAGTGGTGTTTAAGAGTTTGCTTGTCCGAGCTAATGGGTGCTTTATGACTGCACCAATTGCGGCCTTGGAGGGTCTTCATAATCTCTCACCACTTCAACATCCAAGGCGTTGTAAAAGAGCTGTGGCTACAAGGATGTTGAAGGCACAAGCTCCAGGCTCACGGTGTATCGAAAAAAGTTGTGCTTGGAACTAATGGCGGATTAGGTTTTTGTATCCTCCCTCTAAACGGACAGCTCCTAGGTTCAGCTTGCAAGCCATTAATCATCAGAAGTCTATTCAAACCCAGTTTAAAACTGTTTAAAAAACCCTAACGGAAATTGGTGGCCAAATTAGTTTCTGCTTTGATTATGAAAGCTGTGGTTTGTTTCGGGGTTCATTTTAGGACAATAGAGTTACAATCAGGCATTGCCATATAAAGCCAAATTATGCACTCAACCTTGAGGCAGAATTTGAGCCTATTTTCATTTTTTCCCTAAAAATTTCATTGAAGCTATGTGTATTAGTCTATTCTGCATTATTAAAGGCTCACCATGCTCATCGCTGAGGAAGTAATTGAAAATAAAATCGATAGGTTCGATTAAGTGAAATGTGTGATCATTATGATCACTGATCAACTATCCAAATGGAATACATGAAGTTTTCTACCTAGTCTAAAGATTTAGATAGCACTATTTAGAGGCAAAAAAATAAATAAATAAATAAAACTTAAAACATAATCTGTCTGAGAGAGAGATATGGAAGACAGTACCAGTACCATAATGTGAATAAATTAGACACCTGTAGTTGATCCAAGAAGTGAGTGATTGTGCCCTGTTTTGTATTAAAATAAAGTGAATCTGTGAATTGATACAGTTGTTGAAAGAAAGTAACTAAAAGTGGCTAAGTATGTAGGATCCATTATGCTCCATAAGTAAATTGGTTGTTGAAAATAAATATACTTTGAAGCTTGGTTGTTTGAAATGTTACAGAAAGAAAGTTTGGCAGCAGGCCAAATTAAATATGAGCAAGCAGAGATATTAACAGGAATTAACAAAAATTAAGAGAATGTGTAAACATTTCACAGAGTTAAAGGCAATTTCTAATCTCAGAATTGAATTATTATTAAAGTTCACACAAAGCTGATTATGATATTCATGTGTAAACTTTCATTTTCTTTACCTTTCTCTTAGTTTCATATTAGTTAATATACTTGTTTTATATAAATAAAATATTTAAAAAATAGTAAAAAAAAGGCTAGTTTATTTATATTATAATTATGAAATTTTAAAGTAGATAGTAATAAGACTTTATTATTATCATTGTAACACCTTTGAATGAGCAATAAATTCTATCCACAGGCCAGATCTCTTTTAGCGAATGGTGTACCAAGTTAGGTTTTTCACTCACTACCCAAAGAGAAGAACAGTGTGGCTGAGTAAAGCTTGATTAAATTTCGTGTTAAGAACGAGTTGAATTCATTTTAAGTCTTTAAGTCCACTTTGAAATAACTAATTTAATGACTAAATAAATATAGATCTATATTAACTATTATAACGGCCAGACATTTAGGCTGCGTGAATTGAAATCTTTTTTCAGTTGGTAAAGTCCTTGTATTTGTTGGTTGCACATTGTCTTCTTTATGTGGTTTACCTTCTGGAAAAAGATCCCTAAGATTGTTAGGTAAATTCAGTAGTTCTTCTTTCTATCTGCTAATTTACAAGTAGTTTAAATTATTGTGTTTCTGGATTCTGAATTTGAAATTAATTTGACTTTGCTGCCATTGCAAATATCACAAATTTTACTCTATGGGAAAGAAATTTACTCGAGCTAGGAAGCTTCCAATTTTTTCAATGCAGACTTTAAAAATGATCTTGATGGAGAGATGCTATCTATATAAACTCACATCACTGTCTTACTGAAAAAAACGATTAGTCTTTATCTCTCTCCTGATAGTTATTCTTCTCAAAAAACATTATTTATTTAAATGTATGTATATATTTAATAACCTGCTTTAAGAAGCTCATATAACCTACATATATCTCAACTCTATTTAGAGAGCCAATCGTTGCTAGGAACGACAATTAGTTGCTTCATAACATATTACGACCCTGCTGCTGTGAGTGCGTACTTTTCAGTGGATAAAATTCTATTTGAAACATTGAAGAGTCATCTGGCTGAGCTCACCTCGACTCCACTAATACGCGCATGGTGAAAGCCAAACAACCTTTCCTTTCCATCACAAGGAAGTAATTAGCGTTACGTGTCTTAATAACAGAATGGGCATTGAAAGATAACTTCCTACTATATAGATGGTTAATTTAAGCTATTGATAAATGAATAGAGTTTTCCTTTATTTTGGGATCCAATTATTACCAAAATCTGTGAAAAACAAACTAACAATTTATTCATAAATTGAAAAATTATTAACAAATTATTCTCATGGATGGTGGCGTAAAAGTCACTGCTATACATTCAGATATAAAAACTAACAAATTATATTGAATTAGTTTTTAAAATACAAGTATTTTGGCACTCATAATCCTGCAACAAGATCTCAGCTGGTGAACCTAGTAAATAACCAAACTAAATGTAAATTTTTAAAAGATTATTTCCTCTAAAATTTAATAGCGTCGTTTCGCGATAGAAACAAATAAAAATTTTTGTCTGAACCTCTCAAATTTTTCATTTAAAGTGGCAATACTGAAATAGGTGCATCTAATTTATTCATAAACCACCATGATAATACCGAAGAAGTTTGTCTCTTATGTAATGACCTAATGCTTGATCGAATGTACCATATATTGGTAGTTTGTTCTAGACTGAGTGAGGTCAGACTAAAATATTTTAGGAATATTTCTATAACAAATGTGGAAATATTAGAAATATTAAATGGTTCTGATTGACCTCGGTTAGCACAATATTGTAAATCAATAAGTATATACGGTTCTGGTATTGGTTAAATTGCATAATAGAAATAAATGTTAGATTTATAGGCTAATCCATTACTTTCTGAAAAAGGTTATTATTAATTATTCGCAAATGATTTTTTGAAAACTTTATTTACCAAAATTTTTTTTAACTCTCTGCATTCTTTAATAATAATAATAATAATAATAATAAAAAATTTGTATTAACCACTCCGCCGACGGTCATTGATCATGGCAGATGTCTTTATAATTTATTTTGTACACCCAGAAATGTATTTTATTTTTATTTAAATAAATAAAGACTGTATAAATAAAATAAATAATAATAATTTATTGATAACGGTTTATTAGATCAACCTGTCTAGCTATACCTATTCAAACACTCTCAACAATATTTTGTTTTAACGCTCAATATTTTAAGCATCTAAGAATAATTTAAGTGTACCTAAATTCTTTGTAGTCAAGGATATAGGGTTAGAGTTTTTTATTTTTTGGGCTAATTATTTACAAAAATCTGTGTCAAACGCTATTTACTCACGTTAACTCTTTTTCTTATTATAATTGGAAATTATCTGGACAGAATGAATTTTTATTCTCCTACAGACAGGTCTTGGAAGAATTTTCAATTCCAGTGCAATGTACCGTAGATCGTAGATATGAATCACTTATTTGTGGGTTATACAAAGATAATCACTTATTTGTTATTAGCAAAGATAATGGCAGCCTTGAGAGGAACTTTTCAGGAGGTGCAAGAACGTAAAATTAAATGTGGGCAGTAAAGTAATGAGAAAAAAATTAAATCTACGGAATCTCAAGATCCCAGAATCAAAGATGCAAATGATAAAAAAAGGAAACATATACCTACCCCAATTGTAAGCGAAAGCATGCACGGAGTATTGCAAAACATTTTCGACAAAATATAAAGTGTGAGATGAAGAATGACGAATGTAGTTTGGATCAAAACAAGCTTTACGGGTAGTCGGATGAAGTAGCCCACATTAAAAAGGGTAGGTTGAGGAGGGATACGTGAAGCGATGTCGGAAGAATGGTTGCCAAAAAAAAACATAAAGCAAGTCGGAAGCTTGCAAGCAGGTGAGAACACTCCAGGTTGGCTGGCTAAAGGATGTAGAAGATGACCGCCAAAAGATGTGCATTAGAAGTTGGCGTATCCACCTATCCACCCTTAAAATAATGGAGGCCTAGGTCCAGTTAAGTCATTAGTGAGGAACATTATAATGAATTCTCCAGACTAGCCAAACAAAGAGCCTGATTTTTAGTTTCAATTTTTAAACGTTCAGAATGCAGAGCATATAATTCAAAATGATTTAATCCTCAAATGCTGCATTTTTTGCTGAAATAAACATTCGTAAAAGAAGAATAATAGCGAAGTTTTCTTATTTCAAAAAATATTTTAGGTAGACTCAGACTCAAAGCGTAAAGGGAAGCTTCGCTTTTAAACAATTATTACAGAATGGTTTGAATTACAAAATAAACAGACTGATAGACTGATACATAATTCATGTTTGCTCAAAAAGACTAAACAATTAGCATTAATAAATAGCATAAAACAAATAGCATAGTAAATAGCATTAAAATTTGTAAAATAAATAATTTCAATCCTAATGTATTAAAAGAATACTATTATAATAAGGTGGCTTAAAAAAATGTTTTAATTTAACAAAAAAAGGATATTACAATCAACAAGTACAACAAATATCTGAAGTTAAAAAGTGTCAAGATTTTTGGGATTAATAAATAGATAGAAAAAGCATAAATTCAAAAGAGAATCTTTTTCAGTTAGAGCACCATTCGCTTATAGTACGCTTTCGAAATATGGGTAACCAAGTACGAGAAAACTTAGTAATTGTTTAATTGAAATATTTCAATTAATGTATTTTTTGGCCAGCATATACTCCGGGATATATTTTAAGAGCTGAGTTCGGTATAATTGAAGTTAACATCAATTTGCAAACTGGTAATAATTGTAATTGGTGGATTAAGAAGATATTGGTAATGTGCTGCAACAGATTACTTAAAGTGTGTTACCCTAAATTAAAAACTATGGATGGTAACAATAGTAATGATAAAAAATTAATAAATACAACTGGGTTGCACAGTTTAAACAGATGGAAATGGATTTTGAATGTATGGCATGAAAAAGATCCAAATTTGACATTAAAAAATAAATATAATCTTTTAAAACAATGTAAAAACTTACAACATAAATTAGATACAAAACATATTAATACTTTCACATACAATGCAGTCTATAAAAGTCAATCCCGATATTCTGGTGTGAGTGTCCAGTGTAGTGTCAGTGGCCAGAGGATCTTAGGACATGGAAACTAACAATGTATCTTTAGATCGTCCTCTAAAGGTAAAGTTTGCTCTAAACTACTCTTTGTAAATACATGCTGCTTGATATAATTCCCAGCCTCCGACCTGACCTATTTAGATGAATAGATAGATTAATGAGCGATGGTTATCGTAATATTAATTACAAAATTAATCATTTACGCATCCATTTGATGATGAGATGTTCTTCGTTTAATTAACTTTCCTAATTAGTATATTCGTTCAAAAAAAAGGCGTTAAAAAGAAAATTCATTGAATTAACATTTTACTAAATCAAATAAAACAAACGAATGAAATGAATATTCAGAAAATGTTATTAATTGGCGTAGTCTTTAAATTCAATTGTTTGGTTTTAAATTTATATTTCACCAAGTAAATTAAAATCCAATCCACATATTCCTTTAAAATTCAGGTGAATTTTGGATGGTTAATATGCAATTATCTGCGATATATTTACAAACCGTATTCATCTGACCTTAATGGATGCCTCGTTAGTGCTGTCCGCTGAACTCGGCCACAACTCGTTAAATATCCAAATCATCAATAAATTTGTGCCAAGCATTGTGCAGTAGGTCAAATATTTCCCTCTCTTGGCAAAATCATATTTCCTTTCCTATAGTTGGAAAAAGCTAAATAAAATGAGATTTAAGGAAAAAGGAGAAAACCATTCCCTGTTTTTCTTTAAAATCTTGAAAAAACAAAAACAAAAACTAGTTGGTTATATATTAGGTCAATAATTTAATGATAATAATAAAAAACTATTTATCCGCCTCAACTTAAAATAAGTTATGTAAACAAGAATTACCCAGTAAAAATTAGTTTTAACAAAGTGTACATTAGGTTAAAAGATTGTGTGTGAAATTGAGTTAAATATTACTCAAATATTCTTAGTTTTGTGTGAGTAGCTTGAGATTAGTTGGCGGAGATCACTCCACATTTCTTCATATTTATAAAGAACACCTCATTCAATAAATGAACTCCTTTAATTATTTTGTGAATTTTGGAAATAATTAATTCATGATTTTTTTTTTAAATTAAACTTACCTCTGCTACAACTCTATTATTTTCTATTAATCAAATTTTAGAAGAAAATGGACTTTGTTAAATATTTTTCAGCGGACACAAAAGAAGTTTGGTTTTAAAAAATTAATAATATACACATACCTAAATTCTTATATCAAATAGGTAATAGCTATCATTTTTAACTTTATTTTGTTTTTATTTCAGCAGCTCAAGTTGTAGATGTTAGAAATTCATTTCTGTCAACGTTTAATTTATTTGATGTTATACAGGTTCGTCGAGTAGTTGACTTTTTATTTTACAATGTATTTCTTTGAGGCAATTTTTCAAACAGGTAAGAAATTAAAAAAAATTTCAATGAAAAACTAGCGCTTTTTAAATCTCTAAAATTTGAATATGGAGATTTTAAAACAGGTCAATATAATTTATGGTCGTGCATCTAACAAATTATTAATAAAGGATATCGAGGATATCAAAATATCGAGATTGAGGAAATATCCTCTGCCTCTTGCTGTAGTATCCGTTTACTTAATACATTTTTTTTAACGAAAAAGGTCATGAAAGGGCTAAAAAAAATACTTGAAAGAGTGAAGATTGAATTTCTAGTAATATTTTAGTATTTAATATATCGACATTTTTATACATTCTAAAGGATCTACAAGTATTCCGGAAATACTAAAGAACATAAAGTTAAATAAAAGTAAAACATCAAAGTGAATGTCGGCTATTGTAATAAAAAATTAAAACGAAAATAATGAAGAAAATAAAATGAGTAAAAATAAAATGAAACTAAGATTTAAGTTAAAGGGAAATTCATAATTTCCACTTTGATCTTCTTTACTAAGACCTGTGTTAATTACCCAAGCTGCGCGGAAAGTAGCTACTCATTCTCATCGTTCAAGTATCTCTTTCATTTCCATGGAATTGGGGGTGTCATGGAGAGTAGAAGGGATTAGGATTCAGGGGAGATAGGTTTTCTAGCATGGGATGCTTTCTGTATTTATTTGCACCAAAGTCTCTTGGGATGTCGTTGCATCCTTCATTGAGTATTCGGTGGCTATTACAAGAAATCTGGTGGCTCTTGAAGTTTGAATGGTGTGAAGCAGACGGAGATCTGAAACAGATGTGCATAGGCCTGAATAAAGATAAATTCGGCAAGTTGGCGGGTTTCCTTACGGAGTAGTCGACGAAGAGAACACGTGAAGAAGCTAAGTTTGAAACGAGATAGCATCTGCAGATTCTGTGGTGAGATATTCCACTCTCTTGCCGTGCAATTATCCAAGAAAGATTAAACACCTGGGAAGCAAGCAGATGGTGGAGAAGGACATATCTTGTTTAGACTTTTTCAGATTCTGAGATTTCTGGAAATGATGGAGAAAACAATAGTTCACAGTGCATTGATACACCCTGGTTAAAAGTTATTCACGCCTAGCATACAAGCTCATCATTAATTACTGTTCTTCAAGGCAAACCTCTGTAACTGGTTGCGAATCGTGACCTGGACCAGGCCGACATCGGGCACATTTAGCCGAAAAACATCTCCAAAGGCTGTTCCAACCGCTGAAGAGGCTTGATAGGCGATGTGGAAACGTCTCTTGTATCTCTTGATTAAACGTCTCTTAATTGCTAGTTTACGACATTAGGACTCTTGACATTTAGGGACCAGAAGAAATACAACAGAAAAACGTCAATCAGATACCCTTATAAGATGCTAGAAGAAGGCGTAATAATAAACATCTCTTTTCACAGGATAGGATTGATTTTCCTGGTGCTCTAGATCTCCCTAGTTGTCAGCCAGGTTGCAATCGCTAGGTTATGGTTTGAGATATTTTGTATTCAGAGATAAGAGGAG
The DNA here is from genome assembly GCF_049639745.1 of Rhodnius prolixus. NCBI lineage: Eukaryota > Metazoa > Arthropoda > Insecta > Hemiptera > Reduviidae > Rhodnius > Rhodnius prolixus. The sequence goes on from NW_027411592.1 coordinate 25,967,408, forward strand.
ATCATGTTGCAAAAACAATTGATGGATTAAAACTCTGGACTTGTGGGACTCTGGCTTGGGTGTTTCAGGATTAAAAGATTCTCACTATGTCCCTGTAAATAAATAATTAACTTAGCTCGAATTGTGGTCTGGATTCTTTTAAGAACTGAATAATAGTTATTTATTGTACAAGTGAGGGGCATTGTGTTTTCAATTACAAGATTAGGATTCCCACATGAAGTTAGCCAGCCAACTGTACCCAAAAAAGATTTGTGAACAAACTGATAATATTCGCGTGGCGGAACTGTGAACTTTGAAATTTGTAGCTGGTTCCTGAAGTCCCTCCGCTCCAAGGACCATTTCGAGATTAGGAAAATTGAGAAGTTCGGAAGTATTGTTAATGTATACATGTTAGTGAAAATGATGGCCTTCATTTCGAGCTGTCTTTAAACTAAACCTGCGGATTGAATCGTGAGGTAAAAGCCTACTGTGTAAGTTTGAAGGATTATAATATCCTTCATGTAGGGCCACTCTTTAAGGAAACCCCTAATACAACTATCCTAAAACCTTTTGAGCAAATAGATAGCATTCAAAGTTCAATAAAAATTGCAATAAATAATTGAAAATTATTTTCTCTGAAAGGTCATTCTAATAATGTGTAATTCGTTTCGGAATGAAAAAAAACTTTGCAAGTAATTTTACATTAATTACATTTTACTTTTATATATAGTATATAATTTCTTTACAGACAATTAATATACTACTAAACAATTATTTTATTGTTTTCACTTTTATGTGAGCTCGCTCAATTAAGTTTAACGTACTTTTACTATATTTAACTGCATTTTCTCTCACATAACTAGAATTAATTCCTGTTTAAATAAATATATATATTTACTGAAACATATTTATTACGGCATCTTTCACCTAACATTGACCATCACCTATTTACCATATACCATTCAAATATTAATAATTATCGCGCAGATATAAATTTAAAATTTAACTTTTATTTTTCGATACCCGCTTCAACAGTTTTTTTTTGTTTACCAGCACATTCACTCCTTGTACATAATTTATTTATTTATTGATTAATTTTCCCAGAGATATGGTTTTTCTATTGCAAACCTACAGTTTCATTGTAAATTAATTTGTTTATTAACTATGGTTAGTTGCGTTTTTAAGAGCAATAAACCAAAGTCTGGTTTGAACATTCACTAGACTCTCTTACAGCTGTTCTCAAAGATCTATCTCACCAATTTCAACTAACTTCGAACGTTTGAGGCATATTTATTTCTTACCAGTTTACAAGGATCTAACCTTCTTTCCAAGCAGCAATATTGTTAAATTCTCTGCTGGTACTCAAGTTAATTATCAAATTTGAACTTTCTGTGATTATTCATTTTTTTTTAAGTTGCGGAGGATACTTAAACACGCACACAAATTGTAAAAATCACTATTTCGGACTCAGTAAACCTCAGAACCAAAATTTACGGCGAAAACACGAAATCTGCACGATTGTAACACCAAAGATCCAAACAGGTGGGGGTGGGGATTAGAGTAATGCTTTTACCAATCTGCAGCCATGCCAGGGATGCAGCACCATTAAAACAGATTACTATCAAATTTGTTTTATTCATTACTGTGGATTAAATCAGAGTAGTTGTTAGAAGTTCATTTTCCTGTTTCTTCTTTTAATCCATTTTTAGATCAACTTTTTAATTAACAAATGCATCGTCAAACATTTTTAAATTATTCTTGGTTAAATTAAACTTTGAATCACTTTGAATTATTAATTTTTTACCTTTTTTTTTTTTTTTTAACCAATCAAACATTGGGTACTTCTACTCTACAGATTCTAAATGCAAAATCTGTACAATACTGAAATTGTGATAATAATTCTCATTATTGGAACTGCTACCAATGTAGTATCTAGATTGGTGTACCAATTTGTCCACTATTGTTACCAGACAATGGCATGTTGCTTCAACTAGGTCTACGTATTGCGGTCATGTGGATTTTTAGCGGCCATTCAGAAAATCTCCGGTAAGTGAAAAATTAGTGCAGAAAAGTGATCTTTCCGGTTTGGAAAATTTTCCTTTGAAAACTCAGTTTATCAAAATGAATCCTATCAAAATGTGACACCTTCCTCTGGTAATAAGTACAGAAAAGGATGGTACTTTAGAGCAGTGGTTCCCAACCTTTTTAAATCCAAGTCCGATGAAGAGAAAGCCAACTTATTTGCAACCTACCTTACAAATATATTCTCGCCACATACCGACATACTAGACCAGCGACATGCCGCAGACGTTAACAACAGACTGGACGTCCCCCTTCAGCTCAGCCTACCACCAAAACACTTTACACCTGCAGACGTAATGAACGAAATTCGCCGACTACCTAAAAAATCACCTGGCTACGATCTCATAACCTCAACCAACTTAAACGAACTTCCAAGAAAAGCCATACTATTCCTCACACTGCTTTCAAACTCTGTCCTCAGAACGACGCACTTTCCCACTCTGTGGAAATTCTCAATCATCAAAATGATACCAAAAACGACGAAATGAAATGTCACTAATGTTACTTCCTACCGACCAATCTCTTACTACCACTTCTTTCCAAAATCCTCGAAAAGCTACTTCTTAAAAGACTTTATCCTTTAGTGTCAGAACAAAATATGATTCCGGATCATCAATTCGGATTTCGGAGACATCACTCAACTTCTCACCAGGTGCTTCGCGTTGTAGACACTATTGCTACCTCCCTGGAGCGAAAGCAGTGCTGCCCGAGTGTTTTCCTTGACGTCGCTCAGGCGTTCGACAGGGTGTGCCACAAGGGACTACTGTTTAAGCTGAGGGAGATTTTTCCTCATACTTACTACCTCATCCTCAAATCTTACATAAAAGATCGATATTTCAGAGTCAACTGTGGAGCAGCAGACTCTGATATCCGTCTAGCTCGAGCTGGTGTTCCTCAGGGCAGTGTCCTAGGTCCTATTCTTTACTCCTTGTATACAACAGACATACCTCAACATCCAAATACTATCCTCTCCATCTTTGCTGACGATACTGCTATCTTATCTCCACATTCCGATCCTCTTATCGCTACACGAACTCTACAAACACACATCAACCACTTACAGGACTGGCTTTTCAAATGGAGAATCAAAACCAACGTTACGAAGTCAAAGTTTATAGTATTTACTCTCAGACGGAAAATCCTACCTCCTGTCATCTTGAACCAAACTCCTATACCAACTGTGGACAAAGTACGCTACCTTGGACTGCACCTAGACAAACGGTTGACATGAAATCCCCATACTAGACTGAAAAGACAAGAAACTAACCAGCACTACAAACTTCTCGCCAGACTACTTGACAAACGATCGAAACTTAACCTAGATAACAAAAGACTCTTATATCTAATGTTATTGCGACCCATTTGGTCATACGGCATCGAAGTATGGGGATCGACTAAGCGTTCTAACTCACTACGCCTCCAGGCATTACAGTCAAAAATACTTGGAAAACTTCTTAACGCTCCGTTCTATGTATCTAACCTCACTATCCATAATGACCTCAAAATTCCTTTCATTACAGATCTTGCTAACACTCGTTTCTTCAAATTTCATTCCTCTACAGCAGCTCATCCTAAACCTCTCATAGAACACCTATCTTCCTCCACACTACCAGGTAATCCTCTAAGGAGATTGTAGAGAAGATGGCCTCGTGATCTACTCTTATCGTGAGAGCAGTATAGCAAAGCACGTTACTGGAGTGGCACCACTGGGTGCCTTCTCCAATCATGATTTCCTGTTATTTCTTTTCTCTTTCACCATATTTGCTTGTTGCAACAATCGTTGCAGTGGTAAATTACAATAAAAGATTTTAAAAATATAAAAATAAAAAAAATAAATTTCAATTAACATTGTGATTATGTTTTCAGTTACATTAATGTGCTTTTTGAGCTTGCATTTTCTTAATAAGATGAGTAATCCTGGGATTGATGAGATTGCTCAAAGCGACCCGCACATCATCATTTGCTTTTAGTCGAGTCCTGGACTTGTTTTTAGGCGCTCTACGCTCGCTCGACGTCCCACTCACCGTGCAGCCGCCGCACTCGCATGTTAAAGAAATATATTATTATTTTAAAAATATAAACTGTTTCGCGGACCATATTTTAGTTCTCGCGGACCACAGGTTGGGAACCACTGCTTTAGAGGGAAGATGGTCATCTCCGTCACCAAAAAGTGTTCTTCTTAAAAAATGTTTTGAATAACCCCAAGTATAATGTGTTTATGTTACAGTAGGGTAAGAAATCCTGTTATTTTGTATATTGACTAGTGACTTTACAAAATATCTAGTTACAATATAAAAATTCAAAAATTTGAATAAAATGCTAGCCGCTAAGTTAATTAATCATAAAGAGGTTTATTATTTGGACTTTGTATGTAATGTTAAAGTTTCTCATAAAATACCAGGAAGGAGTGCAGTCAATTTGAGAAGTAACTCTTAAATTCAACTCCTTAAATTAAGTGACTATGGCGAAGAACTTCAGATTGGAAGGACTGAATTCCCTGAATATTGGAAGGTTTCGTGCAGTCCTGCAGATCGGGCCCGTAGATTAGATTAGACTAGTCTAGGGCGGCCTCAAGGCCTACACCACTGCGATACCTTTGAATCTATTGTGGCTCCCCTCACTCTGAAGCTCGCCCTCCAGACCCGTCCTTTTGATCAGACTCTTAATGCTAGAGAGCGACTCTTGTGTAAAGCTCGCAGGCCTTGGCTTTTCCTCCCCGAGAAGTAGTATCCTTAGCCACACGAACCCCTCACACTGACACAAGACGTGCAGTGTCGTTTCCTCTTTATCCTGACAGAACCTCCAGAGGCTATCATCCGCCAGGCCCATGCGATGCATGTGTTTTCTGAGCCTGCAGTGGCCAGTTAGTAGTCCTACAATTATCCTTGACGGATTAATTCTGCAGTCAGCCTCGGCGAATAGCCTCTAATGAACTCCTTCGCCTGTCTCTGCCCAGTGGTGGCGAGCCACCACACCTGAGACCTACTCTGCACCCACAAATTAATGGCTGCAGTCTTAACACACTTCGGAACCCCAAAACAGGGCTCCGGGCTAACGAAGTGTCCCGCAGAGCCTTCTCGGGCCAATAAATCTGCCACTTCGTTTCCCCAATATCCTGAATGACCAGGTACTCAAACCAGAAAGACCTTATTTGGTTACTAATTTTTTTCAGTCCCAAACCAGCCTTGAGTTGACCTGATAGGAACTAATAGCTCGTAGAGCAGCCTGACTGTCCGAATTAGGAATTAATAATTCCTCGCCCCCTAATCTCGGTAGCAAGAACCTAATTGCAGCTAGCTCAGCCTGAAAAGCTGTAGCTAGTTTTCCTAGGCTAACCGAAAAGCTGCATTTCGCCTCCGCCCCGTACACTCCCGCTCCCACACCCTCCTCCGTCTTGGAGCCACAACTGGAAGTCCACGTCTCCAAGCCTCCCGGACACCAATACAGACTTTGAAAGGCTTGTCATCGGCTTCGTAAGCCCAGAACGGTCTCAGTTTTTTGTGTTCAATTAATTTGTCATGAGCAGATAAGTAACTAAGTTAATGAACACAAAGTTATTTAGATGGTTTTATTTATTCTTTAAATTTTAGTTAGCTGTTAGTACTTTCGAATATTATTTACTTGTTTTAGTCGGTACAAGTGTTTTGTTAATTAAATTTAAATTTTGTGTGTTTAATTGTAACGAAATTTAAATTAAAAATGTCGTTTAATCTTTCTACTTAATCCCTTAGTTGGTCTTATTTTAATTATTAAATTGTAATTTGAAAATGTAAAATTGTTTAATAAATATGTATGAGAGTTACTTTAAAACTTCTTTTTTTCGCGATGCCATTTTTATATAAGGTGAAGAACTAAACTCGCATGAACTGCCTAAATCGGTAAATTAATTTATAAAAAAAAAGTAGGCAATTAATGTAATTCTAGGTTCGCACTTTCTACCGGTAATGTACGAGTATAACAAACTTTGAAGAATATCTCTAGAGGGAATTTTGGTAAAATCTAAAAAACAAAAAGAAAGAACAAAAATCTGAAGAGTAAATAGTTAAAAATGCAGAAATTAGCATTGTGGAGATGAGTGAAAGCAGGAATCATAATGTTGAAAGGTAGAAGTTTTATTCTAGGGCTCATTTGAATTCGGGCCAGACAGTTCTCACTGATTATTACTGCATTCCCAACCATTCTTCCAGATTATACTCCATTATAATTCAAGTTTCTATTTTATCTTTGCACAAAATCTAATGTTTCTATTCTTCACTTTAGTAATACACTATATACAGAGCAGTCATTGTTCAATAGTTTGTTTAAGGAATGTAATAAGCTAGCAGAGGAGAGACTGTGTAATGTTGGCAATGTCAGAGGCTAGTTGAGTGAAGGCGGAACGCTATTACGTTTCTGAAAGTTTGATCATATTCTCTTATAACGTACGGCAGAAGGAAGTATGACTAGTTTTAGGAATCTGCTGCCTCACCGTCTCTCGTCCAGCCGCTCGCTCCTCCGAGTGACATTAAAATGTTTCTTTATTCTTTTGTACCTGTCACATTTTATTACATTTATTTCTCTCTCCCATTCATTAGTTAAGAGCAAAATATTGTCACTTGTTTCTCAGTATTCGCAACTCTTTTTTTGTATATATTTATACAAAATGTAGGAAATTATTAACACAATTCTTGGAAGTATTTCTAGAAGATTTTCTTCCAATATATATATTTATGTGTCACTTTTTATTGACTTGTGGAATGCCTAAATTGTCGTACACCTAAATGTAGCTTTTTGTTTTTATAAAAGGTTTTCAAGGACCTTTGTTATAGTTTATAATTTAAATAGCGATTGATATTAATTTTACCCCACTAGTTATTATTATTATCTTTATTTTAATAAATACAATTACACAAAAGTGGCAAGTGCATAAGGTATACAGCATGGCCAATGCCGTCTGCTGGAGTAGCTGCTTATAGAAAATAAACGAAAAATACATTCAGATAAATGAATTACTAAGATATTTATAAGAATATTATATTACTACACTAATGAGAACGAAAAGAGAGAAAAAAAAAGAGATAATATGCAATTATAAAATTAAAAAATAAAAGATACTTAGAGGGTAAAAATAAAAAGTAAGTTATACCAAAAGATTTTCAATTCTTCTCTGACAAAGAAAATAAACTAAATATAACTAAAGAAAATTAATAATTGAGGTGCTTTAATCTATAGTTCCAGGCTAGTTTAGCAAAAGTAATGACGGATCTACAATCTGGAGAAGAAAGAAAATTAACTATGTGATAACCTGTAACACTAGATTTCCCTAAACACTGTGATCGAAGCCCCGTTAATATCAATCAGGACAATCAATCAAGAAGTGAAAAAGGTCTTCTTGGACACTTTGGGAGCAAAGAGGACACAGCTTCTGAGAGTCCACTTTTTCAATCCAAGGGACACAACTCAAAGGGTAATATTCCTCTCTGAGTTTAAAAAGCTAACTCATATCACTCAATAACAACTTACATTTTGCTTTTTCACCAGAGAACAGTCCAAATTGAGTACTTATTTCCACCAGTGCTCTGTACCTCTGGTCCGCCTAAGAGACTGCTCTCGAAAACTTTAATCTTCAATTTTTATAAGGATATCTCACTGAATAACCATACAAGTAATTTACCTTGAAATTCCAGGCGAGTAAGATTCGTAAGGTTTAAAACTTTGAATATTCTTCTAATTCAGCCAAGACTTCCTTTAAATTGTTGAACATCTAGCCTCAAAGGAAAGGAAACATTATTGGAACAAGTGATAATTTGAAGGTATGTGTGGCTTAATTCTGCTCATGAATTTTCTGATCAATTTTGACGGGTTCAAACAATTTCCTAATGAAAGATTACTAATTTTCGCTTCATTAAGGCCAGGTTAATGTTGCGTTAAATACGTTCCAGCTTTCATGATAGAGGTGGAAATCCTCCTGGGTTAAATTCAAAGTAGATAAAATTCCCTTGTGGTTACCAAAAAAAAAATGTATATATGTTTATACTATAGATAAAAAATTGTTTTTTTAAAGGGCAGAACTGCGACTTAACCGATGGCCTCGACAATCTGCAATATACCATTTGATCCAACTTTCATCCCACTCGACGATTCGACTATAATACCCTAGGCACTTTTATGTAGCTTTCTAAAAGTTTCAAAACTGCACTGAGCTTAAATCAACTTACGAAAATCCTGTCAAAGAGCTTCTTTTTATTTTCTAGAGTTGAGATTTGTGAAAGTGCGCTTTTGTAGAAGAATTGGGACCAGCTCTCTAGTTCAGATAGCAGTGAAAGAAAGATAATTTTTTGTATTTAGTGTTCAAACACATTACACAGTTAAAAAATTTGTAAATATTATAAATATTCATATAAATTCTTTATAATGCACTTATGGTAATTCAAGTAGGACTCTCACATTATTAATTAAAGAACTCAGCTTGAATGATCCTTTTACAAAACATTGCTAATCTAATCGTGGATTCCAATTAATGGTTAAGACATTGCACAAAAACAGAACTTATATTCTGCACTATATGCTAAATAATGTAGGTAAAAACATTGTTTACTTCAGCTCTCAAATTCATTTAAGTCATACTTAGTGCAACAGGTATAATTGAATGACATCCACCGAGTGCATACCATATTCTAATTCCATTTATTGATATATTAATTAGCACATCACCCTAATTTTATCTATTGCACATACATTAGGTAAATAGTCTCCCTGCTTACCTAACTTTGATGGATTATGCTGTAAATGGAATTAGAAACTTTTGCTACTTCTGTCGATATCGATTGTTACCTACGTTATTGAAATAAAGTTTTGTACTATTCTATTCTGAAACCTACGTTTGGCTGATTTTCATTTAATTCCCTTCCTTTCAAATTTTCCAAGCAGATTCGGCTGCCTTAAATATCTAAAATGTATTTCATTTCAAAGCAATATTGAATAAACTAAGAATAAATCAGAGATTAAAATGAAATATGAAGGTTTAATATGAATATCATTTCAGCTGATAAAACAAAGTCGATAAATATAATCAAACGAATATATGATATTTTTTGTTACTCACTTTTAAATTAATTTTTCTGTAATTGAAGACTGTCTATTGTGTACTTTCCTCCACTCTTTCACCTATAGGATATTGATTTAAAACTCATTGTTAGTTTTCCATTGTCTAGTTTTATTTATATTTTAATTTTCTAAACGTTTCGATCCAACAACATAATGGAACAAAATAAAATATAAATAAAACAATGAATAGCTAATATAGGGTTTTAAATCAATATGAAAATTATTAAGATGTTTGACCTAAAAAGAGAAAATAAAAGCGAAAAACAGCAATAATTCAAAATTTTCGAAATACTACAATATCTTCCAACTAAGACTGTCCCATGATTTTGGCGCTGACCCTTTGTATAACCCAAGTTCTAACGCAAAATCTCCTCAATAATTCATGTCCTAATTCAACCTTTGCTTAACAATTTGACGATAATTACAATAAATATAAAATCGCTACTACACATTTTGATATTTAAATGCAAGTGAAATTAACGTTCTCTGCTGCATTCAAACCCTATACGGAAAATTTTACTAAATATCTAGTTTTCAAAATTGCTTAGTTAGTATTTTTGTTTGTTTTCTTTTTTTGGCATCGCCATACATCCAGCATCGTCTAGGTGCTTATCACTAGAATATCACTCACTCTCCATTCTTACTTATAAATACATTCGCTTCACACATTCATCCCTCTACTATATCCAACTATTTACATAAACTACAACTAATGGATGGATCAGTACTCTATATTCCTGCCATCCTTATAGCTTAACCGAAATTAAAATCACGTAATCCTTCTCTAAGCATTTTCTTCCATTCATTCTAATCGGCTATAACTTTTAAATACATTCATATTTCATTGCTAGCTCTGCTATAGATTTAAGCACATAGCTGTTGGTGGAGAATATTATGTCTTCGTAGCGAAATGGTGCGTCTTAATACCTGTATATGTCGTCAAACATTCGATTCCTTTCTACCACATAACGTGGACATATCATTATTATACGTTTGAAATCCTCCTCCTCATTGCAATCTACGCAAAGAGGAGAGGACCTTTCGTTGATCCTGTGTAGATACGATCCGCACGCCGCGTGGTTCGCTCTCAGCCTGCTTATTGTCGTAACAACCCATTTATTAATGACAGTTCCCTTAAACCATGGTTGTCTAGGTAACTGATCAGCAATAGTTGTATAGAATTCTTAGTTAGTAGAACGAATTAATAACTAATAACTAATGTTATAATAGCGTAGGCAGATTAGAGGTAAGTTCAAAGATCTCCACAAAAAGTCCTAAAATTAATTTTAACAAAATAATTGAAGCAAAAGTTCTTGGACGGAAATTTCACAGACGTTAATAAAGATAGAAAAAATTAAAAAAACCATATTCTTGACAGAAAGAACGCAGAGAAATATGGAACCGAAGCTAGCCTGCATTAAGCACCTCCTCAAACGGACTGTATGAGAGAACTTTGAGTATTATATACTTCGAGAAAATGTACGGGTGTTGTTTACGTCGGATAGAAAACTAAATTTCCCTCTTGGGGACAGTTGCTGCAATCACGCACAAACCTGCCTACTGCGTTTAATTAATAAATACAGATTACATTCCGGACAAAACATAAATTTACAAGAACGCGAGTACATTAACGCCCATATTGCTGCTAGTTTATATTCCGTGGAGGACTTCTAGCCTCTTTCACTTCAACTTAAATCCATTCCCCAGCCTAACCAATAGCTCGCGCTTCAATTCGCGAACATACTTCTTATCGTAGTCGATATTCGTAGGGGTTGACCAAGGAAGCATGAATGTTGTTTACTCTAAACCAGGGGTCGGCAACCCGCGTCTCGCAATTAATTGTTCTATTATCCAAATTGTGTGGCTCTTCAGCCTGTCCAAAATATCGTATATTGTATAGTTTAATTTTATTGAAACGAATGAAAATTCCATTTATTAAAGGTATTTTTTCAAAAATAATTTTAAAGTGATAGGTTCGAAATTGAATAGAATTATACAATATCAAAATAAAGTACTTAATTTATATTGTAAGACTGCCGCCTTTTCATTCGTTAAGTTATTATTTATTTGTTTATTTACTTTGCAATATGTGAAAATAAATATATAAAACATTTAAATGTTATTGTATCATAAAATAATAATTTGTGAATACCAATGATTTTCAGAATTGTTTACACTATCATCCTTGAGGCTCTTGGTAAGATTTATTAAAATTATTTAAGAAGAAATGGCTCTCTACTTAAAATAGGTTGCCGACCCCTGACCTAAAACCATTATTAACTACAACCTTCACAGCATGGATTAAATTTTTGGAATAGATTTTATGTTAGTTATTGGGGCATAAAAAGAGAATCCCAAGAAAGTCTTTAGGATCGAATCCGTGATGAATTCGTCCTTCAAAGTTCTAAAAAACCACGCAATATTGACCTTTCCAAATTTTTTTTTTTTTTATCACCAGTCTTAGGATTTCTTCAAAAATCTTCTAATCTAAGCCACAATTTGAAAGCACATCAAGGGATTTTTTGAAGATTAATGGGCGAGTGTCCATTATTCTGATGGATTTTTGTATTAAGATAATCCCATGAGCAAATGAATTATGTGAATAAATAAATTTTGCCACTTTCTTCTCCCTCCAGAATAATGCAAAAATTAACAATTTTTGAAGATTAATGGGCGAGTGTCCATTATTCTGATGGATTTTTGTATTAAGATAATCCCATGAGCAAAGAATTATGTGAATAAATAAATTTTGCCACTTTCTTCTCCCTCCAGAATAATGCAAAAATTAACAATTTTTGAAGATTAATGGGCGAGTGTCCATTATTCTGATGGATTTTTGTATTAAGGTAATCCCATGAGCAAATGAATTATGTGAATAAATAAATTTTGCCACTTTCTTCTCCCTCCAGAATAATGCAAAAATTAACAATTTTTGAAGATTAATGGGCGAGTGTCCATTATTCTGATGGATTTTTGTATTAAGATAATCCCATGAGCAAATGAATTATGAGAAAGGAAAGAAATTTGATTGTTTTACTTTCTTTCACTTAATAACAGAAGAATGTATGCAATTGAGTCAATGGTGTAAAGTAGAAAATGTGGATTGGTCCAATGATGATGGTTGAAAATCCAAAACCGGTCAGGAATAAACATGCATGCTAGGAAGGATTAAATGAAACTGAGTTTAGATAAAAATAATATTTAAAAGGAAGAAAAATTAATTCGAATTTCAGTCATAAGTTTGGTTCTTGTACAATACGAGGTGTGGCTATTAAATAACGAGACTATTGCTGTAAAACATTTTATTATAAATTTATACACATTTAGTTATTATCACCTTCAATATACACCCCACCCCTATCCCAACCATTGTTCGAAACAGTGCTGGAAGTCTTTTTCTGTCAGCTCCTGCATGATGCATGCCGCTTTTTCTTTCACAGCTTCAACGGACTGAAATCGTGTACCTTTTAAGGCAGATTTGACTTTGGGGAACAGATAAAAGTCAAATGGGGCTAGGTCTGGCGAATAAGGCGGATGGCCTAAAACTGGGATGTTGTACTTGGCTAGAAACGTCTTGACAGACAATGCGTTGTCTTGTTGGAGAACCCATGACATGTTCTTCTACAAATCGGGTCGTTTTTTCCTTACTCTTTAACGGAGTTGAGCAAGCACCTCACGGTAGTACTGTTGATTAATTATAATCGATATTTTCATCCGTTTTGGACGTGGAAGGGCGACCCAGGCGGTCATCATCTCCGACGTCTTCTCGCCCATCTCGGAAACGCTTGAACCACTCAAAAACTTGCGCATGTGATAAACATTCATCGCCATAAACTTCTTTTAATAACAGATAAGTTTCAGTAGCGGTTTTACCCAGTTTCATGTGAAATTTCACGACAATTCGTTGCTCTAGTAGTATCATGTTTTCGGCAAAACGAAACTAATACCTTTTACACAAACGACGGTTCCGGTCAGACACAAGCACATGAGACGTTGCAATCGAAAGAGAAGGCTTTACGTTGCCCAGCAGTCTCGTTATTTAATAGCCACTCCTCGTATGGTCAGTTTTTATGAGTGAAATTGGCAATAATTTTTCTTCTTTGGATCAATGATTCAGTTACCAAAAACTATGAAGAATAATATTTATATATGTAAGTATATTTTTGGAAACAAATTTACCTATTTACTTTGACTTCCACACAGGTTCGTTATCTAGGGCTCTACCTAGATAGCCGTCTAACCTGGAACCTTCACACAAGACTTAAAAGACAAGAACTGAACAGACGCTATGGACTACTAAGGAGACTCCTTGGACCGAAATCCTCCATAAACGTACAAAACAAACTTACACTTTACAAAACACTATTACGACCAATATGGACATATGGAGCAGAATTGTGGGACTCCGCCAAACCATCCAACATCCAACATCCAACCTATCCAATATTTCCAGTCTAAAGTCTTCCGCCGAATTGTTAACGCACCATTCTATGTCTCCAATCGCAACCTCCATCATAATCTCAATATTCCCTACGTAAATGAGTTAATCCACACCCGATTCCTAAATTTCCACAGCAAACTCTCAGATCACCCAAATCCTCAGGCTCAATCACTATCCACATCGTCCCATCCTGACAATCCTTCACGTCGCTTAAAACGGCGTTGGCCACGTGACCTCATTGCCTCCTAAACCCCCAATAAGTTCCTAGAGAGTTCCAGCGCTGGCTGGTTTCTCTCATCCTGTCATCCTGGCTGTGGTACTGAGCCAGCTCAGTGGCACAATCGAATGTTTATTAGTATTTCACTTTTGCTATATGTATATTTTTGTACAGTTGCAAATAAATAAATAAATAAATATAAAAAATTTACTTTGAAAAATTAAGTTTAGAAATTGTTAAATCGACTTCACAATTGCAACGTTTATTTAGACTTGATTCCACATAAGTCATTCAGAATAAAGAATGTATCGGGTTCAAAGCTAAAGCTATTCTGTGTAACTGTCAGCTATACAACTTCAGCAGCCATTACAGTAACCATCACATGAAAATTGGAGGTATCAGAGTTCCGTTTCGTGAGGCTGTGATGCCAACGGCGACACCAAACATTTCCTCCTTCAGAGAATTAATTACTTAGAAAATGATCAGTTTTCTTCATTGATGTTTAGCCTTTAATTTTTACCGCTAATGTTTTTCGTTTGTCGATATTGCATTATAATATGATAACAATATGCAGCATACCTTCTACTAAACATCAATAATAAGAATAAAGCTTCTATCTTTCTCTGTATTATTAATAAAAGTTAGCCAGAAATAAGTCACATCATATGTATTAGATTAGCTTGAGAAGAGTAAGGGATATTCCTCATTTTCGGCTCTAATTTGCCTCACAGCCAACTTTTTCTCCCCTCTTAAATTAGTAAAAAAAAACAGAAAAGAGAAAGAAAGGATAGCAGCCTCAGGAGAGAAACAGGATTTAATGAAATCTTCGTTTATCCTGTTCATTAACATTTTTTAATTAAAATTAGTCAAGTTTTTATAAACATATTACACACTTGGTGATTAATTAACGCATTATGTACCCAGAACTGTCAATAGCTGTGCATGAACATTTAAATGTTTCAATTAGAAATTGATACTGAACAAGAAGACTAAATATTTTTCTATTAGTTAATCTAACTAATAATAACATTTAAATCAAATGAGAGAAGTTGTTGCAGGAAATATAATATTTTCAATTATCTTTAAAAGTGCAGTTAATTTAAAATTTGGTTTTATAAAAAAATAATACATCCGGCCAATTCTGGATAATGGTTGCCCTGACTGGGAACAGTACAAAAAATATTATTATCTCCTTTGATTTCTGAAAACAAAAACCTTGAAAAACACAATCATGAAAGTCTAATCTTACCTTAAGAACTAAAAATATAATTTTAATTCTAATAATATGATTTAACTAATAATATTATATCAAACTAATTATATAAATTAGTCGTAACTTCAGTCAATCAATTATTTTCAGACAGAAAATAGTTTTCTAAATTGTGCCTTATTACAAATTATCATAATTCAGTTCTTTGCCAAGACTTAATTACTGGATAAATTATCTTTTTATTTGTATTTGTTCAACAATGACATACTTGATCTCATTCAAAAAATTATAAATAATTGACTTTTTAATTATGTCTAATAATTTATTGGAGAAAATTATTATTATTAATGAATGGGAAAGAAAAAAATAAAAACAATTATTATTTCCAAGGCTAATATTTTGTGTTTTCCTTTCCTGTTTTATTTATCGCAAAAAAGGCAATAGAAATGCCCAATTAGGATTTGAAACTACTAAATGGAGAGACTTTTGCTGTATTAAGGGTGCTAATAGCTTTTTTATTATTAGAATTCAAATAAAGTCAAAGGGAATGAGGGAATACTAGGTGTGGCTATTAAATAACGAGACTGTTGTTGCTACAGAAGAACTATGCATGCGCCAAATCCTAACGACCGACAGCTGTGCAGCGTAAAGCCTTCTCTTTCGATTGCAGCGTGTTTGTAGAGAAATCTGTCTGACCGGAACCGTCGTTTGTGTTAGAGGTGTTAGTTTCGTTTTGCCGAAAACATGATATTATACATGTAGTAGAGCAACGAATTTCACATGAAACTTGGTAAAACCGCTACAGAAACTTATCTGTTATTAAAAGTGGTTCAAGCGTTTCCAAGATGGCCGAAAAGACATCGGAGATGATGACCACCCAGGTCACCCTTCCACGTCCAACACAGATGAAAATATCGATTATAGTTAATCAACATTACTACCGTGATGTGCTCGCTCAACTCCGTGAAAGAGTAAGGGAAAAAACGACCCGATTTGTAGAAGAACAAGTCATGGGTTCACCAACAAGACAACACGCCGGCTCACACTGCATTGTCCAAACGCCTTATTCGCCTGACCTGGGCCCACTTGACTTTTATCTGTTCCCCAAAGTCAAATCTGCATTAAAAAGAATACGATTTCAGTCCGTTGAAGCTATGAAAGAAAAAGCGGCACGCGTTATGCAGGTGCTCACAGAAAAAGACTTCTAGCACTGTTTCGAACAATGGTAAATTCGCATGGTACGTTGCAGGAGGGGTGTATATTGAAGGTGATAATAACTAAATATGTATAAATTTAAAATAAAATGTTTTACAGCAATAGTCTCGTTATTTAATAGCCACACCTCGTGCACACTAAGTCTGGAATTCCGCTGATTGGCGGAGCCTCTCGCCGCCAAACTTATTAGGTCACATTTCACTGAAGTATTGTGCAGTAGTAATCAGATAAATAATTTAAAGTTTAAAAATATTTTAAATTTAATAACTAGACAAAATTCAAAATATAAGGTGACTTTTTTTTAGTAAGTAATTATCATTGGCTAAACAGACGACAGGGCTTGGTTATGTTTATGAATACAGTTTGTGTAAGTTCAGTGATTGTGTTTATTGTATGCATATTGCAACAGTCCTATTTAAATTAGTAATCCGTCTGTTTAAAATAAATTAATAAAATTTATAAAAAGGGAGATTTAACTGCCATTTTAACGCTGACATCAATGTTCATCACTAATGTTCTTCACGTTGCATCCTCATTGCATACAAAATTATCTTACATAATACAGATTTTGTTTTTTCGTTAAAGATGAAAAAAAAAAAACTCAATTATATTTCTTTAATTTTATGGATTCACAAGTAACAATGAATCAGCTGGGATTGGGGAAATATTAAAGTTTATAATAATAAAAATTTGTCAGCAATAGATCTTGTGTATTATGAACTTTGATAATAAGTACGTGTTATTTATAATTAACGAAAACTTACTTCTTAGATTTCTTTTTTCACTAGATAAATTGCAATAAAATGTGTTTCATGTAAATTCGCGATTGAAAAAGAAGTAAAGTAAAAAAAAAATATAAATAAATAAATAAAAAGAAGCGAAAAATATCTAGAGTTTGGTTGAATTCATTTGTATGCATCATGTTAAGGGCACCAAAATTTCAACTTTATACTAACTTTGCTGCAAGATGGGCGGAACGTACAAAGTTCTAAATGGATTTGCCTGCCTTTATAACTTGTCCAACTAGAAAGAAATAGCAATCTTATATTTTATATATATGTATATATAATTAGAAACTGAAAGATTTATTTTTTATTTTTTCCATTTGATTTGTTCATTTCATGTTCATATTTTAATTCTAGCTACACAACCAGAGAAATAAAAGATTATTGATTTCTGTTTTCATTGTTGTCTGTTTTAATTATTTTTGCCTAAGAAAAGAGGCCGGATATTTCTAAACTGTGGCGGCAAGTGTTTACGTTACAAAACCATAATTAGAAATTAAATGCGCAATTTTTTTTAAAATTTCATCATAAGATTATTCCAAATAATATAATAATTATTTTAATGTAATTGGCCGTCAGTTTTTAGGAAACCTATATTAAATAAATAGAAAAAAATCAGAATTTTGAATTGTGGGGCTGATGAGCTGCAAAGAGAAATAAATGTGACGATATCGATATATCTTGCTCACCCTATCGGGTGATAGGATCAAAATTTGGTGAATGTGGGTACATTCACCTAATTGCCATCACCTAATTAATTTTTACTTTCTTTCATATACAGTGTTCGAGGAAGTATTTTCATTTTTATTTTCAAGTATTTTTGCATATACTAGGTTTGTAATTGTCGGTCTATCTGTTAAGCAAAAACGAGAAATCACAGGCAGGTCAAATTGGATTTCTGGTTTAAATGCTACTATCTGACCCAATGATAAGCTTTTGGACAAATCAGCCAACCAGACGTCAATTTACTGAATACTGTTTTGTTTTTTTTTAAGATTTTAACGTTATTTTTGAAAATGATTAATTTATAAATGCACTACATATATAAAAGTCAAATACTAGGAAATACAAAATGGTAAGTTTCAAGAAAAGTTTATTAAGTTAACAACAGGTAAGGCAAAGTCGTGTGTTTGCAGAAATTTTTATCTAATTATCTTGCTTTACTACATTAAGGTATAAATATTTAGAAATCCATAGCCCCAGGCAGGCCGAACTAGTTATAGTATTTTAATGATTTATTTCTTTAATGGATATTTCTACTCAGAATTCTGGAAATGAAATTAGAGATACAAGTTTTTGTTCAAAGAGTTTTATAATAAGAAATTCAAATAGTATTTGGTCATTTGTTAGTACATTATGGCCTCTAATTTCATTTATTATTAATATAGTTACTTAACAGTAGGTTATGCTGATCGTATTTAATACAACAGAATTTATAACAGATTCTGCTACACTTCTGATTGTAGTTTTATTTATTTTTCACCATTATTGTGTTCTTCCGATTCTTTTTTCGTTGCGTTTTTTTTTTTAATTTTAGTTTGCGTAAGAAGTAATATTTCATTTTTATTCTCATTTTCATTTATATTATTTACTTCTTATGTATATTCTGTTTTTTATTAATTGCTACATTATTTGTTTTAAAAATTGTCTACTTAGCCAACACTCTCAGTATGTCTTTTAAAGAAAAAGGAAAATAAACGAACCTTCTTCAGATATTTAAGTATACTTAAGGAAAAGAATGTCATGTGATGTGAAAACTGATTGGAGGTAAATAAATCTGGAATTAATAACGTCAAGAGACAACACATTACCTGTAATAAACTTATATTTTTGTTTCAGATTTTGCTCGTGTAAATAAATATATTGCGAAGATAGCTTCTATAAGTATATACTTAAGGAGAAGGCTGTAGTTTCTATAAATGGATATGTTACTGGAGTCCGTTCACTTTTGCTTTAGGTAAAGAAAGTTTTGTTGAGTTTGTTGCCGTAAAAGATGGTAGTTTATTTTTTTGAGACTTGTGATTATATCTAACTTAAGGAATGTGTGTGTGTATATGCGAGTTACATAACAATTCTTGTATTGAGGTTGTTATTTCTTTTATTATTTTTGTTTCTTTCCTTATTTAATTTGAAACTGTTAATGGCCACCAAGTAAACGAGATCAGATTTGACATAAAAAACAAAAAAACGTCTTGAATGAGACTTATCCAACGATGACGATCATGATTTGGTTAACGTAAGAAACCATTGAAATGAATTAAAAGGGTAGCCCTTTATTTTATCATGTGTTCATGAGGCCATTGACACTTAAATCTCTTTAGGAAGAATTCAAGGGCATGTGGCGTATGAGCGAATTTGGAACACTTTGGAGAGAAATTTGATGTAACAAGATTAGGCTAAGACAGACTGGGTATCTCAAGATCTGTGCACCAGGTATGTTCCCTAGGTTCCTGGTTACTTTAGCTAGACCAGATATTTCCAAACATAAATCATAATTCAAATAAGTGATATTGTAAAACATTTACTTCTTTATTTCTAACTTCCTTGCACGAACAATTTTTGATAGGTCAAATTTCAAAAATTAAGATTTGCTTGAAAATCGCATGTTTTGAGAATAACTGAAAACGAATAAGACGTTCTTAGAGTCTGTGTTTTGGGAATAGTAGGTCAATTACTTTCATCTGAAACTTTTGTCTTTGTTAGGTTATGAATAGCAGAGAAGTAAATTCATCAGAAAATTCAATTCATCAGGTCAAGTAGATAAAGGACAAGGCCAAATAAGTGACCAGTCTGTAACCTTTTATACAAATTTAAGAAAACTGAAATAATCATAATTGGATAATTCAGTTTGCACACTACCGATATTTACTGTCTACAGATATTCTCTTACTGTAACTTGTGCTTTAGTTCCCTAGTGTAGTTATTGTAATTATTACTAAGGCTGGAAACATAGTGGAGCGAAGAGCAAAGCGGCGAAAACAAACACAAGTTATCATATGGGACCGCGCATAGTTGAGAGCAAAGCGAAGATAGAGCAACGCTACCAAGAGAGAGTAGAGCAACGTGTTGTGATATGTTTGCTTTCTTCGCTCTCATCGCGCTCAATTTTCAACAAAATCTACTACACGGCACTGCATTCTATATTGTTCTAGTTATAGTTCTACTTTTCACCTCCCCTTTTTCTTTGGGCATTATCATGACATTGCTTTTGTTCATTTTTGTAAATGCTTAGGTAAAAATCATACCTAAATGGGGTAGTGGTTAATAATGGAATTATTATTAATATCATTATTTTAGTTTTCTTTTTTTTTCTTTTTTTTTTTTTTATTGAATAGTTTCTTTTTGCCTGCACATATTTCTATCTTATGTTTTTTTATTTATTTATTTGTTTCTTAACTTAAAGTAACGGAATTAATGGGGTTAACATTGAAATTCGTCCTTTTCTTGATTAATATTCCCTCAACACTGGTTAGTATGTAATCAAATGTTGATATAGACATTCGAAAATACGCACGAAACTTGCCAGGATGCTCCCGAAGTTGTTGGTACAAGTGATGAAATTCACCAAGTTCATTTCTAGACTTATTTATACTATGTACACTGGAGCTCCTACTACTAAGCTGCTGCAAATACCAAATTTTCATATAGAAATAGTTCCTCCATCTTGTTTCGTTGAAAGGAAAAACGCGTCTAAACTCGTCACTATGTGCATGCGACTCTTTATTCGTTGCTCGACGCTCTCTTTGATCTGAAGCAGTTATCATCGCCGTTTTGCTCGCTGCTCCACTATGTTTCCAGACTAAGAAAGTGATGATTACAGTCATTAAACTATCAAATATTCAAATTTATCTTTATTTCTACTAGCCATTTCTAGTCTATTCGTTGTAATCTACTGCTCGGTCACAAGAAACTAGTTGTTGGCTCGACCAGCGACAGTATCTATCAAGTACATATAAACGTTCACACCTGGAAAATTTATTTTCTGGCATTTTCTATAAACTGTACAGAGCAATTTACATGCGTCTTAACTTGAGGTGGTCTAAAGATGTTAAAGACTGATTTGGAATTTAGTTTTTAGTAATTTAAACGCCATTAGCTGATTAGTTTGGATGAATTATATTGAGCATTCTGAAGTTAGCTTGCGAGCAATGGAGTTAACATCCAAACTATATTCAATTGTCCAACTAGTTAAAATATAAAATTGTATGCAACTATTAATTTGCTTTAATCGATGGGTGATTTGAGTGTAAAATCCATGGAATTTAGGGAAAAATTCAGAAATAATTGAAATATTCTTGTGAACAATTATCTTGAAAATAGTTTCAATTAAAGAATAAAAAGAAACGATGTCAAGCCATCCTTCATTTTCAATTAATTTTGTTTAATCTCAAATAGCTTTTTTTTTCTTTTAAATTGCCCTAATGTTCTACTTAATTTTGAATTCAAAAATTAGATTTGTTGTAAATTACCACTCATGTAAAGCCTCCACCAATCATCTGTAAGAACTATTTTCTATTTTCTTAGTTTATCTTCCAGCACACAATAAAGAATTTCATCTACATTTCAAATGTTTCTTCTAAAAGTGATTAGCCATCATCACCTTTGTTAGATTCTTCAACCGTACACACATCACAGCGCAAGGAAGTCGTTTACATTAAGAGTGCCGCAGTCTGAATATCTGCTGTTCTCTCTGCACTCTCTTGTCGCTAATCGCCTAAACGATCATCCAAGGGCGGAGCAAGGTGCCGCAGTAAAGACATAAACGACTACAAGTCAGGCGTTTATCTAATGTCCCTTGTTAAAGTCATATTAAGAATAAACGAGGTGTTGAGAGATGATGCTGCTGGCGCCCAGTTTTGTTTCTTTTTATTTTTCACTTCGAATTATTAATATTTGTTATTAATTAAAAAACATATTAATAAAATCATTACACTTTGCTAGTACCTCCTCCATATAGTGTAGCAATTGGTTTATTTGCTGTGAACAAATAAAATTCTCTAAACCAACGGTTCCCAATTAACAAGCCTTCTAAAAGGGTAGGAGTCGTGATCAGTATCAAAGTGTTCATAATTGACTAAATCTAAACTATAATAGCAAAATTAATAGACTTTTTTTAATTGCTATTTCGCTCAGTAACCGAAGATGGAAGAATCTAACATGAAAAATAGAGGGAAAAAACCAGAAGTATAACAATTCTCAAAACTGCATTTTTTTTTACTGCAAATAAGCTGCTTTCTAATAAGCAATTATAAGCACGTTTCTGTGTCTTAATTCTGTGTTTTCTTTGCAGAGCACCTGATCAGAGTACCTCCTAAATAGAATTTATATCCACCTTTGCAAAAGTCTTGTTCGGAAAAACATCAGCGGAGTTGGCATACCTGACTAATATTGACATAAATTTCCTCTTCTTTCTGACAATATCGGATGTAAGAACTGTATTTGAATAATTACCTGATAAATCTTCTGAAGAGGATGCAATTGTTCTCAGATACTTTTCTCTAAAGTTCATTTAAGGCAGTGGTTCTCAACCTTTCTAATGTTGTGACCCTGCAATACAGTTTCTCATGTTGCGGTGACCCCAAACCAAAAAATAATTTTGGTGGCTATTTCATAACTGTAATTTTGCTACAGTTATGATTCGGAATGTAAATACCTGATATCCATTATGTATTCTCATTGCTACAAATCAAACATAATTTAAACATAGTGATTAATCACAAAAACAATAGTTAATTATATATTGAGAAATATTTATTTCTAATTCCAGTAAATAACATTTCACCATGGCATAGCATGGGTTTAAATATAACAACAGTAATATAACAGTAAACAACAGTGGAATATTTTGCAACAGTATGCTGCCAAATTCAGTGAGATGGTTGTGGTTGCTTTTTGCTTACCAATTCAGAAATTCTTGGGGCAGTCTTTGTAAGGGCACAGCGAAGATCATTTTCCACAAGTCTACTTCGATATTTAGACTTGATTACCAGCAAGCTGGAAAACCCTGTTTCGCAAAGATATGTTGTTGGAAAAGGAAGAAGAAGGTGCAGCACAGTCTCAGACAGAATAGGATATACGTAACTGTAAACACTTGATCCAGAATTTTGTCAGTGGCATCGTAGAGAAATCTGTTCTCGCTGCATCATTGTTAATTCGGTCAATGAACTTTTCTTGCGCTGTCTCTGGAACATCTTCAACTTTCACTGTGAATAGACTTCTGGCAAGTGCAAATGGGGTGTCAGGGAGATTAGGAAAGAATGATGAAATTTCGTCTGCAAGCATGTGCAAATGTGCTTTCACAGAAGTTATCATCATAACTCAGCTCAATGTCATGTTCCTCAAAGAAGGCAGATAATGTAGGAAACTTGTAAATTTTATTTTTATCCAATTTATTTTTCCAAAGCTGAAGTTTCATTTGGAATGATCTAATTTTTTCGGACATTCAGGCATGTTGCATTTGGTCCTTGCAGTGATAGATTTGAAGATGACAAAGATGTCCACCAAGTAAGCTATTTTCTGCAGCTCAGTTTTATCGCTAATAAGTGCTTCGGATTGCGAAATATGTATTTTCTGATGGCTTTAGGCGACCCCTGTGATTTGGTCGTTCGAATCCCGCCCGGGTCGCGATTCAAAGGTTGAGAACCGCTGATTTAAGGAGTTGCGGGAAGATTACTGGCATTTACAATTAGAATTTGGAATTATTTTGACTTACTGCATCTTACTGCATTGCCAAAAAATCCTCTAAGTCGGTTGAAGCGCCGGTGACCACGTGATCTTCTTAATGAATTAAGTGCCAGTACAAAATAGTGAAATGTTCTTCTTCGAGAGTTTCACCATTGGGTGATTTCTCCCTTCATGTTACTCATGTATTTATACTATGTATCATGTTGTATCAGCTTCACTTGTTGTATAAATGTACTGTAGTTATGAAAATAAATAAAGTTAAACAAAGTTTTAATAACAAATAAGTGTATTCTTGAGGGAACAAAAATGTTGCAACCATTATTCACACATAACTCGATAATAAGCCGAATATGTCATTTTAGGTATTAAAAAAATAATAGATTCTATTGCAGCAAGACTGTCTTAAATGGTTGGTCTGGTATTCTCAACAGAAACTTTTTTTCTGTAAATAAGGATATTTTATTAATATCAATAAATCAGCTCACATTAGTATATTTATTTTATAATTTGATTAATGAAAACTGACACATTTTGTCAAAGTTGACATCCATTTTTTGTTTCATAGAAAGATTTTAATTATTACTTATTTTATTAAAACTGGCATATTTGTTGAAATGACATTGATCTTGTCCATTAAAATTGCATTTTGACGTGCCAATTTGCAAAGTGTCAGTTTTATAGAATCCAACAATAAATATATTTGAAATTATGACATTTTATGGAAACAGTAATGGTTCTTTCAGACTGTGGCAAATCGTTACTCGACATGATTCAAGCCCTAGTAAAAAAAAAGTAAGTTCGCTTGTAAATGTCGTAAAACGAGCTATAGCATTGAGACTTCTTGTGAGAAGTCAAAGCCTCACTTATCTTTACTTAATACATCCTGCGATTACATGGGTAAGCAAATCTGATCAAAATATATACACGGTCTAAACATTAATAGAGTGGAGGAACTACTCAACGACAGTATTCTCGTTTATTTATTAAATGAGATCACGAATCCACTGACTCTTGAGGCGATGGGAAGTTGTCCGAGAGAGTTCAAGAAAAGAGGGTTTCTAGTTGCGGAATTCATATGGTGGGACAAGGTTCTTAGAAGTTTCTCTTGCATGGAGAGGAGGTGCTAATATGTTGGATTTTAAGCAGGTTAACAATTTGTAGATTTGTTGGAACGTTTAGCTGAACGCTAAAATTATTATTTCAAAGTCTCAGATTTATTTTAAAATCGAGTTATAAGCTAATCTTATGTTCAGTAATAACTCAAGAAGTGTAAAGCGGTTATTCAATTCTTCTTGTTTCAAGCTGGTATGAGTTTTCAGTTACAGCTCACACTGCGAGGATATTCAAGGGGATGTGGTTATAATGAGAACAATGCAAAGATCAACATCTACGAATAAGACGATGAAGTATTTTCTAAAGTAATGATCATTATTCTGATGCAAAATTATTTACTGTCAAGTTGCACTTTACAAGTATTAAAATATATCCACTGATAAAAAGGATTTCCATTCCCGGTAAAGTAAATTTTAATTGCACTAAAAAATACATGTTGTGAGATAAAAATTTAATCAAATTTACCAATAATGACTGGTGCCACTTTTCTAGCCGACCGCGAAATGTTTTGCAGGTACCATGTATTCTATTGAAAAAGTTGTTTTTATCATTACATCTGAAACAAAAAACAAAAAAAAATTAAAAACTTTGAAGTAAATCAGTGCCTAGGTCTTGTGCTTAAAGATTGAGACATAAACCTTCGCGACATTTGTCTGTAAAAGATTACCTGCGACATTACCGAATTACGGACTACCAGAGCTAAGCAAGAGGCCAGCGCAGTACAATAGTGAATAAGAGGTCAACCAACTCCAACTTTTAGCAACACTTTGTTCGTTTGGATCTTGTACTGTAGTCAGAGCACGATGATTCCACCTTTTGTTTGCATGAGGATGTGTTGTGTATTTCAAGAATGTGACTGGTTTGTAATATTTTTTATGTAAACTACCATTAGAATTCTCCAAAAGTAAACTAAAGTCAGCCTCTTTTGAATTATTCTTTTAGTGTCATTTCTATATTCAGAACGTTAGTTTAGGTGAAATGGCCAAATTTCCAACATTAGTTTGCTTTGAACTACCATTTGAATGTTGGGTTATATTTTTCAACATTGTGGATATAATAATCATAGTGATACTGTAACATTCGACCTCTTATAGCAAACAAAGAAAAACAAAATTGATTTCGCCGAAATAACTTCATTTTGTTTGTCTTTTCTTCCATGTTCTCTCCCTTGAAGAAGAAGCCTTTCCATTTTGTTTTGACTGAAGATGATAGTTAAGAAGGTAGGCCATGCTAACTTTCTCTTTCATTATGGGAGAGAGTTCAGCGGCTTGTAGGAAACAACGATGTTCAATTCAGCTCTAAATCTGTCGGTCCTCAGCTATTTTTGCATATACGAATATTATATGAAATATTTAGCTGTTAAACATGCAATAGTTTTTCAGTAGTCATTTGGTGCAGTCTAGTAATCCTTCAAGCATGTGATGGCTGCAGATCATTTCATATTTATCTCTGAGGATCCAAGTTATTCATAGCTTCGTTTTCTTTATCTTAAATTACCATTATCAGATAGTAAACTCGCTTGAACATTACCTCAATCCTACAAAATGTAATGCGAAAGTGTCAGAAAGAACCATCCAATTTGATCAAACTATTTACTTACCGAAAACAATCATACAGTAAAAATATCAACTACATCTCTAGATTTGTACCAAACCGTACCCCATGCCAAGAGTATGAGACTCCTTTATTATGGGTGCAAATGTTTTTGTACTCTGACCAGATTGCTTGCCTACAAGAGGCCCTCAATGTATACTACTGATAAATTTAATGAATTTTGATCTTCTGTGACACGAAATCTGTGTTTTTTTTTAATGCTAAAAGAGACTTAGTGGGAATTTTTAAATTATCAATATCTTTGGTCAAACAAAAGGCCCTGAATACTCGTAAAGTACAGTAATTTTTAGTAATGATTGTTTTGCAGCCATTACTGTGCCTTAATTTATTGTAAGTTCTTCTTTAATTGGAATATTTTGTAAATTTAATTATTCTGTTACTCACATATCTATATATTTAATTAATTATAACACCCATATTTAAAAATAATGCTTTATTTTTCTATTTTTTCAATACATCGGGGCTTGGTCAATAATTTCTGTTTTTTTTTTTTGTATTGTTTTATATAACAATAAATTTATATATTTGTCAAGGTAATATTCAATTAAGAATTAATTAGTGATTGAATAAAAATTTCATTTTTGAACAAATTTGTGTATCAAATGACTGTAAATTTAGTGAATAGAATTCATTTATACAATATTTATTCAATTATTTAATTGTTCATTTAGGAATTAAACAAATTCTATTTTCATGTTTCTTGTGCAGGTTACTTGAAAAACATATTCAGTGTTTTGCAAGAACTGCGTAAATCATTCTAGCAAATAAATTGTGAATGAATTAATTATGCTACATAAAATAGGAAGTTACCCCAACAAAAAGACAAAAAGGTATATATAAAATAAGAACTTTGTTAATCATTAAAAACAAATTAATTTAATAAACTAAAATAGAGTTAAAAATAAATATATTAATGTCAGGAAATGGATTATTCCAGTTATTATAGAGTGGATAGTGAGCACTAGGTCTCAAGTTCAAATCCAGGTGAGTTATTCTTTTAATTTTTCTTCCTTGTAGCCTCTAAGTTCACAATCTGGTGATGGACAGTGTAGTCTGCAGTAGAGAACAGAATTCTGAGGCTGGCTATGTACTGATGCCAATCACCTTCAATGTTAAACCCATCTTAAATAAACAAAAAAGCAATATATTTAAAGTTAATTAGTACTTCAAATTGCTTACAATAATAATAATAATAATAATAAATTTAATCAAAAATTAGTAAAGGTACTAGCTAATTTAACCTATATTGACGTTACTACCTGCTGCACGGGAATGAATTCGGTGTTAAAGCAAAGTTTTGCCAATTAAATGCAATATTTCAGGAAAAGACCCATTCACAGCAGATATTTGGTTTTCTATAAGCGCGATGAAATATTGGACCGTTGATTAACAAAAATTTGTTTAGAATTTATTAAAACAAACAAGCCAACTTAATATTCAAATTGGAATGTGACGCTTAGAAGTAATAAGTTTGTTAAATAAGAAGTCCACTAACATGTCGGCATTAGCATTTTTGCAATAAAAATTACTAAGTCGGTCTAATGGGTTTATGTTCGATAAATATAGTCAATATTTGTTATGCTCAATTTACATTTCTTTATTTGAAAACGTTTATAAACCCTCTGGGGATCTTTAGGCATTCAAATTAACTTGTTTTACATAAATTTGATTTTTCAACATTGATCGATGTACTGGCCTCTCTAAGTTCTGAAATACCCAATAACTTCTGTGTTTTACTCAACCATATTTTGTTTCATTTTTTTGCTCACAAAGTAAAATTGCAATTCAAACAAATTAACGAATAACATTTAATCGATTTTGTACAATTTATAAAGTAATTTATGTAAAACAAATGAAGTAAATAAACTTTTTAACATAAATGCAGTAAAAACTTCTGAAGTAATTGAGTGGACGATACATTGCCATTATTGCAAATTATTTATTTAAAACAGGTTATCACTTTAAGACCAATTTTTAATCGTCTGTTCTCTAATATCAGTTTCTCTATTGACCAATCATCATTTCTCTATTTCGAAATATGTTCAGATCAATTAACAGTTTTAACATCATTTAGGCAAGTACGAATAAAATGGTGCAACTGGTGTTGAATGATAACTTGAATTTATCTGAAAAACATTAAAGAAAATTATTGAGGATTGGGAAGAGGGAACAGAGGTTCGAATCCAGCTGCTGTCTCTTAGATTTTCTCCTCCTAGTTAGAAGCTTCTTACGCCTCACTACGGTGATAGGCAGTGTTGTCTGTAACGAGAGAAACCTTTTTTCCTTCACCTAATGAGGGAAAATATATAAAAAAGGAAGTGACTCTTCGTTAAAGAACTTACACAGATTATTTTAATTTCATGTTATTTCATCTTGTTATTGTATCACACTTAACTGAGTTGAACTCTTTCTCTTTAATTACATTAGTTTTGTGCCGTGGGTTTTAATGTGAATAAATTTTTTTGTATGTTTTTCGTTTTGTTCTTTGTTCTTCTCAACTTTTGTGAAATACCACATGTTTAGTTTATATGTAATATTCCTTTCGTTCGCGATTTCAGTTTTGTATTATAAGTTTGGCTGTACAGACGCTGATATTATTATTATTTTATGCCCTTAATCAAGGCTGTGTACATTTCTTTGCAATAGATTGATTCGAATAGTTTGCAAGTGGCGAGCAAAATGACTCGACAAAGTTAGTATGAAGTTCAAGACCATATAGTTGGAAAAGTATTAATAGATTCCTATCATAAAGCCGGATAGTAGATTTATTTCAATTTATGGAATGAGGAAGTCATAGATTTCTCAGCTATCGCACCTGGGATTGTAATCTTTCTGGGAAGACAATGCAGCCTATTCAGTACAGTCTGACAGTAAAAGTTGGCTAGCCGTTGGCATTCCAAACACATTCCTGGCCTGCGTTCATCCCAGGCCTAAAAATATATTACAACAATTTTAGGGATCACTAGGTAGCTTATACTGACAGCAGATTAATTAAATAATATGGAGGAATTGTAGCTTGATGTTCGGGATATCCGACTGCCGTATCTAGACCAGGAGCTCTCAAATATTTTCTTGCTTCTAACACTTTCATAGCAAATTTGTTTTCACGCTGATGAATAATCAATAAATTAAAATAATGAGACAGTATCTATTAATTTTCTTTAACTTGAAGCAAGCCTTCCTGTTTTTTTAAAAATGTAATGTTTACTGTTTCAGTAAAGTACTTCGGGATGACCGAAGACTCATTGGTGCGTCCCTTGATAGCTCCAAAATTATGAATTAACAATTCAAAACTTTTTAGACACAAACATCATTTCGATTTTGTTATCAGAAAAATCTATACGCTTGCTAAATACATTCTCTTTCGTGTGGTACAAGAAACACGGATGTGAACAAAAAACATTACTTTTCTCACAGTTTGATAGCTTACATTACTTAGAAAACTATTTATTACATTAGATTCCGAGAGAGGTGGTCAGTACTTTGCCACAGCTGCCTGAATAGTTTACCAGGGGATCCTACTGATTACAGCACCCTCTCCAGACACCGCCGTTTGATTGGACTTAGCAATCTGAAGGGTTACTCCTGTGTTGAGCTTGAAGTCGTGAATTGTTATCTCGCTTGGAGAGCCCAATCCTGCATAATAGCCGATTACGTTCCTTTCTACACATCCGTGGTGAAGGCCATGCTTTCCTATTATGCTAGTCAATAATTGCAAGCAAGGGGTCTTTACAGCTATTTACTTACAATAAAATAATCCGAATAACGTAAAATCACAAATATGTATTATTCTGTATTTACATGGAAACTGAACATGATATTTTATCTAAATAATAATAATTAAAACTGTCCGGTAGGGTTGATAAGGGTTGATAGTCAAAAAATGCAGGAAAAAGCGTAACGTTGAAAAACACCCAACTTTGACAATTTTTTCCTCTTATTTTATAAAAGATAAAATTCCCAAATTTTCTTTATAATATAGTGCAAATCCTCCTTTATAACTGTAACTTTTGGCAACAACATAAATTTGAAACAGATTTCGAGAAATACTCGTACGTTGCCGAAAATGGGCGAAAACGGCATTTTTAGAAAATCTTCTTGTTACCTTTTATGTAAAAAACGCAGCGCTAAACGCGAGAACCGATTTTCATGAATGAAGTGTCATTCGATTCGGTATTTTATGTAGATGTGCCTTTTTGTAGTCTCGACGCTGAAGATCGTATGGAAGAGAAGTTAGTATAATGTGTCCCTCCTAAATTACTAATGCTACGAGTAATAACTCTGTAAATCTTAGCCCGATTTTGATAAAATTTGGCAGAACGAAAGGGTTAGGGCTCCCCTAAATAAAGCGACCATCTGCTCTTACTCCTATTAACGGAAAGTATGGCAATCCTTTCAAATGATCGACGCGTGAACCGATTTTCATGAATGAAGTGTCATTCGAATCAAAATTTTGTATAGATTTCCATTTTAGAAGTTTCGAAGCTATGTCTCTTAGGGGGGGGGGGAGAGTTTGCCCCACGCAAGTAAGGCCCTCACTAAAACAGTTATGTATATGATTAAGAAAAAATTTTAGCACGAAGAAGTGGTTAAAGCTTCCCTATGGGACTATAAAGCGCCATCACGCAAATTCACCCACTAAAGGAAATTATTGCACTCGTGCGTATTTGAAGTTTAATTCACTTAAGAAGAAGTACTGTATTCGCAGTTTAATTTCGCTGGTTACCCGCAAATACTTTCCTATTTTATTCAAAACGCTTTCTAAAAAAAATTGTTATTGAGGATTCTTTGGGGACCGCAACTATAAGCATTCTTTAAAAAGATCTCTCCAATTAACGGTATAAAGGTTATACCTTACACTTAAACTTTTAATCTTTTAATTTGTAAGGAGATCATGAAACGTAGAAGGTTAAATTATGGAGCTTTTCAAATTCGTTCAAATTTCAAACGTTTAGATTTTTAGATATTGAAAGGCGGGACGGGACCCAAGCCCCACGGCATCGCAGCCACAAGAGGCTTATTGTGACCTTTCTCTTAGGATCTACTAAAGGAAACCTCCCCTCCTAAGAAGGTTGAGGGCTTTCCCTACCAGTTCCTTCTGCGTTATAATCTCCTTTGGTCTCAAGATACCAAAGATATCGTAGCGCAGTATCTCGATTGCAACGCAATTTTTTTACCAGTTATAGAGCAAACTTTCCTCTACAATTCGGTAAAGAATTCACTGAAATCTAAACGTTTATATCTCTTCGTATTGTTCAGATTTCAATGAATTGCTCTGATGAATTGTAATGAAAAGTTTGCTCTATAACTAGTATAGATTGCAATGTTTTGCAGTGATAATAGGTAATACTCGTAGAAAGGTAGAAGATTAAATTTCTGACGTTTTCAAATTCGTCCACATTTCAAATGTTTATAGGTATCTCTTTTCAAATTGTTCAGATTTTAATGTATTCCTTACCGAATTGTAAAGAAATGTTTGCTTTAAATGGTATAATTTTTATCATTCTTGAGTTTATAGTTTAAGAGATATAGAGTGTTAATTTCGGCAGGTTTTCAGATTCGTTCAGAAATCTGGGTAATTGCTGATTTTTGTACCTTTTGGCGTTTAAACAATCCTTATACATAACTTTTTAAATTGTAAGTTTTTGTTAAAGATATAGCAAACATAATTAACCTGGTGTCCATCTCTCCTTTTTTGATACCATTCTAGGGAGCTTGTCCAGATCTACTCTTTTTGGTCTGGCCATTTGTCGACTTGTTTCCAGATAGATTATCTTTATTAGCTAACACTATTCTACTCTTTGAAATATTATTGGGGGGGGGGGTAAGAAAAATTATTAAATATTTCATCTACATTGAGGTTATTTATTGCGGCTGAATTATGGTCGTAAAAATTGCTTCCACAATCTTTGCGAATAAGTCTAGAAACTTGGCCATTTGAATTACATCGGGGCTTTCGAGCGAGCCTGTTGCTGTAGCAAAGTTGTCATGCTGCCTTTTAAAGGATGTCTAGTTTCTTATTGCAACAGAGTTAATACTCGCCGACTTAGGAAGCGGCACTTGAATAATCGAATCTGGAATCATTTGTCTCTTAACTTCAACACTCAGATCGTTTCATTTCTTCCTGGGCATATTTGGGTTCTAATTCTCTGCCACTATTTTTACTTATGTTTATAATAAATCGAATAAACTATATCTTGTAAAAATATAATACCCCTGGCAACCATTATAAACCATGTGTTCTCAATCTACCTTTTTTTTCTGACTTACAATGCCTCAGTTTTTGATGACTGCATCTCAGGGGCATTTTACAAAAGGTTTCAGTTGACAAAGGGAAACCCTCACCGGGCCAGGCTGTCTGCCGCCTTATTAACCCAACTTTCTAAAAGCCTAAACACCAAGCCAAGAAAGATCTTGTTTCGGCTGACAGATCTCATTAGGGTGTCCCAGGAGTTCCACCACTACTTTTCCATTGAATTCGTAACTTTTACTAGCTTGTAAAGCCTGGCTATCTGAGAAGCTAATGAATTTGGAATTAGCCAATTATTACAGAATATTATTTAGGGTTCAAACATGAATAAGTTCATGGGCTTCATTAAAGTTTACAATTAAACTCTAAAAACAATTTGTGTTGTACTAACAATGAGCTATAAGGAATTAGTTTACCGTTGTTTTAGCAAGCGTAATGAAGCAAGACCGGTATTTAAATCTCTAAGTTTTGAATGAGTTTGTTTCTAGTTGGTTAAGTATTTACCTTTATTTGCTGGTCTACCGCTGGAAGGTTGCCCATGGGCAGGTGTAGTTGGCCTGCCTGAGGCACGACCTCACTTCTAATTCACCACCAGTTGAACTCCCATGTTCAATTTGCATTATGAAAATAATAATATACAAACAAACGAAAAAGTGCATCGATCAAAATAAGATGATACAAAATATATTTCCAACTTTCCAAAATATATTTCTCCAACTACGTATATTAAATAGAATGTTATCTCTTCGTGAATGTGTTATAAGAGAGGATAGTGCATGTATGGAAAGTTTAAAGTACAAGTTGAGACGACTTTAATCAACATTGTCACCTGTATTTAGGTAAAGTTCTGCTGGAAATATATATATGATATCCTACTGTGTGAGTAAGGATGGCATCAGCACCTTGAATATACCGTTAAAGATAATGTATCTACATTTAACAGTGGAAACTTTATTAACGTAGTGAAAACCTTCCTTACTGTATGTCAAAACATTTTCTGGTAATTTTACATGTTTTTATTATATTCAATTTTGAGTCTACAGCAAAGTTAAGCCAATCAATTAACTAGTTTTAGTTTTATAAAATGTAATTATGAAATTGTTTTAATTTAAAACAAAAACAAAAATGATTGCGTTTAATGTACTTTTTAAAAATTGAACATCAATTCTTTTTTCCAGACTTATTTGTAAAAAAGAAAAAAAGATGTATTATGGTTCTTAGTTCGATTCCCAGTTTCGGTCTTGGATTTTATTTAATGGAATAATAAGAAAATTCGAATAAAGCATGTATGCTCTCTGCCACCGTCCCCAACCTATAGTTGGGTAGTTAGACGTAATGCTCGTCTGAAAAGATAGGCATCACTACTTCTGCTATACTACCATTCATGGTATAGCTTTTTAAAAGGCGTTGCAATAAACGAAAAAAAAAAAGAAATAAATACAGTGAATAAAATGTTCTAAAGGACGAAGAAGAACAAAATTATTGAGAAGAAGTGGAAAATCGAGTGGAGCAAGTGTTGAATTTGTGTAAATATGAAAAGCGGAAACTACTCAGGATTTATACAAAAATGTTTAATCGAGTTATTAGCGAAGAGGATACTTTTATAACTGTTGACATAGTGTTGAACGCTGCGGAAAGGACATGGATAATTTAATAGGAATCAATTAGTTGGATGATTAGTTGTTGAAAGAAAGATTGTAAAAAGATTTGAAGGGAAAATTAGTAATGAATATGCAGAAATTGACTTCATTAAAAGAATCTATTATGGTGAGAGTAGTGCATCAGTCGAAATAGGAAAAAAGGATTTCAAGCTCATTTAGGATGCCCTAACGTCCGACAAGATTGTACAATTGCCTCTCCAAATGTATAGCCAAGAAACTGGTGCCCGCGTGGATAATCATGTGATCAACTCATGTTTCTTTGCGGATGACCAGTGGTATGGTACAGAAGAAAGTAGGGGACCAGAAGAAAGGTAGTTCAAAGATAAAATTAGAAAAGCAGTTTTTCTTTTGTGGTGAGATGGAAAAGAAGAAGATAATTACTCAAGGAGTAATTATGGTTTTAAAACAGTTCTAGAATTTCGTATCTGTTTTCCATAAAGAAGAAACTAGTCCATCCGCAGAATTGTTTACTACGAAACAGAAAAGATAACAATAAAAAAAATCCTAGATGATATTGTAGAAAGTGTATTGACTATGGCTACGAGAGGTGGAAAAGACAAAAGGACAAGTTAAGAGCAGTTGAGATGGGTGGGTTCCAACTTAGTCGCAGAATTTCGAAGTAGCAGCAATGATGATATTCGAGAGCTAAGGGACGATTATAGAGGTAACTCAGTAAAATAGAGACAAGTAATGGTGTAGGGGGGCCACCTCAGATGAATGGACACCTCTGAGGAAAAAGAAGAGATTACGGCCAAGGCACTTCCTTTTAATGCTAATGCAATAGGTAGCTGGTGTAACTGTACTCGCAAAATGTGAATGTTTGTGTATTAATCTTCATTGTATTTGATTACGGACTGTTTGCCTATTTTTTGTTTTTTGATTGAAAGTATATATATGTATATAAATATATAGGGTGACCAGAGTTATATGCTCCACTCACTTTTTTCATGGAAATTTCGGTCCAGGTAACCTCGAACCACTCTCGCATTATGTGCCGGGCAACCAACTTGTTGAAAATACATATCTAGCCGACGATGTAGAGCAGGGGTGAGCAACCTTTTTAATCAATGGGCCAATTTAAATTTTAATTTTTTTTGGCGGGCCGCACATAGATTAACTCTTTATTAATAATTTACGAAACTTTATTTATAATAAATATTAGAATAAAAAAATATAAAATTAAAAAAAAAGTAAAGTTTTCATATACAAATTTTAATGCAAGATAAAAACAAACAAGAAAAGAACAGAAAAACGAATTTACTTGAAAGTTTTAATGAGAAATTTGGCACTGTTTTTTCGATACAAGCTGATCAATATTAGATCAAATTCAATTTTAGAAATGCTTGGCGGGCCGCGTGTTGCTCATCCTTGCTGTAGAGGAACATCTTCAAGCAGAACTGGTAAAATGTCTCTAAAAAAAAGTTAGATACCTTGCACCAGTTAAGTTCTCTCTGTAGAAGTAAGGGCCGATTAGTTGATTTCCTAAAACTCCACACCAAACGTTTATAGAAAAAACAACCTGAACGTCGAATAACTCTAGCCTGCCTAGATCTTGACCTCGCCACCATAAGTGCTGCTACAAGCAAAGCGTGGGAGTCCAGAGTTTTGGCTTGCCTATCCGTTGGTTGCGCCCAGTTTGAACAAAAAAGTAATGTAATTTTGACATTAAACTGAAATTTGTTTTTCATATTTTAAATTACCATAACTTTTAAAAAACCTATTTTGGGGTTTAAAAAAATGGGTCAATCACTGAAAATAAAATAGACTAAAAATGATTAAATACATGTTTTTTATTTTTTCGAAATTTCTCGCCTTTTTAAAAAAAAAAGTGGGTGGAGCATACGAGGTGTGTTCAAAAAGTAACGGGAATTTTTAAATTTCGCGGGTTTGGAGAGTCTGATTGTAAATTTTTTTTTTTAATTATGTTGGTACACATGCCCCTGAAGTACGATAAAATTTTCAGTAATATTCATTGTTTACTTCTTAAGTGGCAGCCGTTAAGGTTAGACGTGTTTTTCGAGCTTGGCGATTTTTGTTTGTTAAAAAAAATGGATCAAAGAATTTGTATTAAATTTTGCGTAAAAAATGAAATAAAGTGTGTGAAATGTTAATAAAGGCATATGGTGAGTCTGCTATGAGTAAAACAAGGATTTACGAGTGGTATAAGCGTTTCCAAGATGGCCGCGAAAACGTTGAAGATGACGAACGACCTGGACGTCCAAGCACATCAACAACCGATAAAAACGTGAAAAAAGTGAAAGAAATGGTTATGAACGATCGCCGAATCACAATCAGAGAAGTCGCTGATGATGTTGCCATATCAATTGGCTCATGCCATGAAATTTTTTCGGATGTTTTGGGTATGAAACGTGTGGCAGCAAAATTTGTTCCAAAATTGTTGAATTTCGAACAAAAACAGCGGAGAATGGAAGTTTCTCAAGAGTCACTCAATGAAGTCGACAACGATGCGGATCTACTGAAACGTGTTATAACAGGTGACGAAACATGGGTTTACGGATATGATGTCGAAACTAAGGCTCAATCGTCCCAGTGGAGGCATTCTGGATCGCCAAGACCGAAAAAGGCTCGACAAGTGCGGTCGAATGTGAAGGTTATGCTCACTGTGTTCTTCGATTTTAATGGCATAGTGCATCATGAATTCTTGCCACAAGGTCAAACAATCAATAAGGAGTACTACCTACAAGTTCAACGCCGTTTGCGTGAAGCAATCCGAAAAAA
Organism: Rhodnius prolixus; assembly: GCF_049639745.1. Classification (NCBI taxonomy): domain Eukaryota; kingdom Metazoa; phylum Arthropoda; class Insecta; order Hemiptera; family Reduviidae; genus Rhodnius; species Rhodnius prolixus. Next base: position 26,004,484 of record NW_027411592.1, read on the forward strand.
ACGCCCGGATTTGTGGCAAAACAATTCATGGATTTTGCACCACGATAATGCACCTGCTCACACTTCATTGCTTGTTCATGAATTTTTGGCCAAAAACAAAACTTTAACGATGCCCCAGCCTCCATATTCGCCAGACATGGCTCCATGTGACTTTTTTCTATTTCCAAACATAAAGAGAACATTAAAAGGCCGTCGTTTTACAAGCATAGATGACATTAAAAGCGAATCGCTGAAAGAGCTGAAAGCTATCACAAAGATCGAGTTTCAGAAGTGTTTCGAGGATTGGAAAAAGCGCTGGCACAAGTGTATTGTATGCGAAGGGGACTACTTTGAAGGCGACAATATTAATGTAGATGAATAAATAAATATTTTTTTCAAAAAACGAAAATTCCCGTTACTTTTTGAACACACCTCGTATAACTCTGGTCACTCTGTATACTACGGGAAGTCTTGGCCAGGATAATGGAAAGCCACGAATATGTAGCAAATAATACTTCGCGAACCGAAGGGACCAGATCGTAGGAGGATCTAGTATGTGGAAAACTTGAGGTCACTTGAAGCTTATGTCGTACAGTCTCTTTTATAAATGTTTTCAGCAAATAATAATTAGTTTGATTGTTACAATTAACAGAATATGGCGCTGAATGTTGCTCTATCATCAGATATGTTCATTAAACCTTCTGAGCAGTTGAAACTCGACACTACACTATTGTTTATTGACACTATTTGGTGTAGTTAGAGAAAAGATCGAGAGGCCTCTGACTTCTAAATTCAGAGGAGTTATAATTCCGTGGCATCCTGGAAGAGACTAGAGGGAGATTGAGAAGGCGAAACGGAATGGATTATAGAGCCACACCAGTAAAAAAAAATTACACGCAATATTTTTAGATACAAGGAAGTAATATTTATAAAGTGGATTATACTGTTTCTAATCCAAAATCAAAGTTGAAGTAATTATTTCAAAAACTATTAACGTTTTGTTATTTTAAAAAACCATTTGGTACAGATCGTAATTCCAAGATGATCATTTATAATATTGCAGGCGCGTATCTAATTGGAAAATCGAAACTATGAGCATATACTTTGTGTAAAAGTAATTTCAACTTGGATTATAGGTATGAGTGCATTACGTTTACAGTATTTAATGATGGTAAATTGCAGGCATACTAGAGTAACCTCGTCTCTACAAGATAACAAGAATCATCTCAATGGGTTCTTCAGCAAATTTAAATAAAACACTTTTATATGTAACGAGCAATAAAAAATAATTTAAGGATCGCTATTTTCTTTATCTATTTCTAATAGATAAAGAAAATATATTTCTTTGGATTTCTGATTCAAAATTTACTGCATCGATTTAGGAAAACAGGAAAAAAAACAGATGTTTTCGTGTGTGTACTTCGATTTGGTATAAGCGAAGTTTCGGTCATATCGTACTAAGATTGTGATTGGTGCTTCTTTTTTTTACGCCCTAGTATAATAGTGTTGGTTGTTTGAAGGAAAATATATTAGGGCTTATCGTTCCCCACACATTGCATGTTATTACGACCTCGTTCTGTTTATGAAGAACTACTCATTTTGGCTCCTTGACCTGACCGAGCACCATTTCTCACCTGTCAGCAATCTTTACTTTCACAATTCTCTTCTTCCTTAATTTCTACTCTCTCCATCTCATAGTAATTACGAGTCAGTCATTAAGTAATGAGACTGTTTTTTTAAAATTTTTTTATTCAAAAAGAATTACAATTCTATATTGTCACCTTCAAAATAACTTCCTTCTGAAGCCACAAAGCGCTGGAGACGTTTCTTCCACTCCACATAGCAGTGCTCGAACTCCGATACTGGAATAGCCGTTTGAATGTTTTCGACTGTCCCAAAATGAGTTCCCTTGAGGTGATTTTTCAACTTCGGGAAGAGAAAAACGGTACAAGGACTCAAGTCAGTCCTCAAGGAGGCTGAGGAGCTACAGGAATGTTTTTACTGGCCAAAAAACTCGTTTATTGAAATTACTGTGTGACAAGCATTATCGTGATGCAACACCCACTTGTTCTTGATGTTTGGCCTCACACGAAAGACTTTTTTTCGAAGTTTTTCGAAGAACCTTTCGGTAAAAGTGTTGTTTGACCGTTTGACCTTGAGGTAGAAACTCTTTGTGGACGATTCCGTGGATATCGAAGAAACAAATCAGTATGCATTTCATCTTCGACTTCGCCATCCTTGCTTGGAGATGGTTGAAGTGTGCCACTCCATGCTCTAGCGCTTGGTTTCTGTGTCGTACTCAAACACCCAAGACTCGTTACATGTTACACAGTGGAAGAAACGTCTCCAGCGCTTTGTGGCTTCAGAAGGAAGTTATTTTAAAGGAGACAATATAGAATTGTAATTCTTTTTTAATAAATTTTTTTTAAAAAATCAGTCTCATTACTTAATTTACAGACCTCGTATTTGTTTGGACTCATTTAATTATTTACCTATGAAATTTACAGCTAGTCAAACTATTCCTAGAAGATTTTTACTATCTCTTCCTCTCTCGGTGAGATTAGATATTTTAATTTTTCTTAGTCTGCTAGTAAAAGAAAAGGTGCAAACTTTTTGTTTGAGTCTTCTCTAAAAATATCCGTCTTGAGATCTCCAGAATAAGTTTTTACAAATTGGTCTTCATGTGAATCCATCAAATCTCTGGAAGTACAAATTGGATATTTCTCTTAGGTATAAACTAGGTTTCGGTCAAAATCGATCTGCCGGAAGTATCTCTTTACTAAATCGCTTTTTTAGCTTTCTCAAAAAACGGTACCTACGATTTTCTATGAAAATTACTGTTCTAATTGTATATAATAATATATATTTATTGTTTAAAGATAACATCTTCTAACGATGAGTTTGGTTTTTTTTTTTTTTTTAAATAAGTGGACAATGCAGTAAAAATAGCGTACAAAAAGAAAAAGTATCCATAAAAAAACAAGAAAAAAAAGTGTATCCGTCAAAATGAACAAAAAACAAATTATGACAAAAAAATGAGGTTTCTGTTTCTATGTAGGTATATCCAATTTGATTATATACAAATTTATCAATCCAATCATAAACACAGTCACCCATCAATTACAAATGAACGAAGCATCAAACAGTTAATTACAAAATATAACAAATCATTCAATTTATTTAATGAATTTATTAAACAAAAAGATCCTCCATTGTACAACCTTGACTTCAATAATACTTGTCAATGTATTGCTTTCTTATGTTATTGTAAACAGGACATGAGAATAGAAATTGCTGTAGAGATTCAAATTCCAGTTCGTTACAGATTGTGCATACAACCGAACCATCTAATACGTATTTTGAACCTTTATAAATAATCTGTGTTATGGACTTGTTGCTCAATTTGAGTTGCATTATTAATCTTATTTTATGTATGGAACATTCTAATTGTTTATACGTAAATCTATATCCTTTTCATTGAAACATTTTCCTGGAAAATCGATTGAGGATACTTTCGAGTCTCTCTAATGTGCCATTTTACTGTAATGTACGGTCCTATTTCTCGTTTAAACTTAAGAGAGACGGAAATGTGTTACTAAAATAGAGTGCAAAGAAAATTCTTCAACCAGAAAACATCTCTCCGCCAATAGATTGTCCACTTTCTCAAGGAAGTGCGTCTAGACTCTCAGCTAACTTTTCACATACATTACATACGCATACATGTGTAACTTTTATTTGTATCTTTTTCTAGAAAAATTTGTTTTACGGCATTTCTCATGAAAGGTTTGGGGTAAGGTTACCTACAAGGTTTCGTTTCTATGTAGGTAATGTACGATTGCTAACTCTATGAACTTTGTGAGATAGTTCTTTACATTTCCAACAGATATTTTTTTCTAATCATTGAAGAAATTGGATGCTTTGATCAATTCAGAATATTGTTATTATTGGTGCTTTGCCTGTTCTTCTCTAATTTTCTAAATTAATCTTGTTTGTACATTTGGGGACAAGGTTTTCAGTTCTTCTTCCATTTATTTTGGCTTAATAATGTAAACCGCATAGCTAATCCTCTCACTGCTATTATTTTTTTTTATTTATTTTTATTTTTTCTTGTTGCCGGCGCATCGACGTCTATGGCCATTAGCGCCCACCACACATTTTCTCTTTTCTCATAAAAAGGCCACTAGAGCTGGGATGGTACCTATTGGCCTATCGGGCTACCACATACATATCTTGCATAGCAAGGCAAGGTGGAGCCTAGGCTATCGGGTATCGGACCGCGCTCCCCTCTTACATCATCGAACTGGTCGACGAGGGGGAATGCGGTTTCGCCGATGGTACCATCCCTTAATTCATTACTCACATTTTGCAAAACTCACCTTTTGTCAAGAATCAATCAATTAAAGTAAATTATTTGGGTTTAGCTTCAACTAAACATATATACTATATAATCACGATGCCTTATCCGCTTCAAGTATATAGTCTATCGTAAGGAGGCTATTTCCGTAGAATCTAACTCGAGAGTGCAGTACTTTTAACAAATATTCCTGCACACTCTAAAAGTCACCTAATCCTAAATGAATTTAAACCTAAGGGGGGGGGTTGAAATACTTTTATAAATTTCTTTCAACCCGGATTAAAAGCCTAAATCTAACATTCGTACCATCATTCTCGCAATAAATACACGTACACTGATAAAATAATTCATACCAATAAATACATTCACGCCCATAAATGCACGCTAATAAATACTTTCTTGCCAATAAATACACTCACGCTATTAAACACAACACACTACTCAGTCAAACAAGGGGAAAGTACTCGATATTCCTTTCCCCTTTAAAAGAACTAAACTAAGCTAACCTAATCTATACCTAAATTTTATTATAATAATTTATATTTTTCAAGAAATCAAATAGCCTCCTTACATAAGGAGAACCCTCTCGAAGAATTGCGCGTTTGTCATGTGGCAGGCCTGCTGATTCTCTCTGTGTTCGCAGTGCCTGACACCCTTCCAACACGTGCGACACTGTCAGCCTTTCTCGGCATCGCGGGCACCTCGGCCTTCTTTCGGCAATGAGGAGGTACCCATGTGTCACAAGTGTATGTCCAATCCTTAGCCTCGTTAAAATTACCGATTCATGCCGCGGGTAGTTCTCGACTTTGGCATTTCGCACACATGGCTTAAATTCTTTAAGCTTTTCATCAATATTATCCCACTGACTTTGCCACTTTTTATTAATAATATTTTTCATATACATTTGTAAGTCAGTGGGTCGAACAAGGATGGTATGATTAGTGTCTATAGAGGCTGCTTGTTTTGCAGCCTCGTCCGCCCTTTCGTTGCCAGACACGCCAATGTGGCCCGGCACCCAGGCGAATACCACCCTTCGACCATATGCGCTTAACTCAGACAGTAAATAGTATATTTTTATGACCATTGGGTCTGTCGAGAATCTATCCCGGAGAGCCATTATTGCACTTAGGGAGTCTGTTAATATTAATGCTTTGGTGCAATAATTTTCTTTGATGAACTCTATGGCCTGGCAAATAGCATACATTTCAGCCGTGTACACGGTTGCAAAATGCGGGAGTGTCCAACTGAGGGTGACTCCCTCCGTGTACAAGGCACTTCCAACTCCGTCGTTTACCTTCGACCCGTCTGTGAAGATCGGTCGGAAATCGTTATAAAAGTTTAAAAGTTCCAAAAGTCTTTGTCTGTAAACGACGTGTGGTGTTTCTTCTTTCTTAAATATTGCCAGGTCCATGCGGACGCGTGCGGAAGGTAATGTCCAGGGTGGGGAAGGCGAGAAGCCCCAATCCATCACCGAACATAATTGTATTCCCTCCGCGTTTAAGAGTTCTTTGGCTCGAACTCCAAGTGGGCGCGTCCGTGAGCGTTGTCGACGGAATTCATCTTCATGTCGGCTCTCGAATATGTCGGGAAACAAGGGATTAAATCGTTTCCCCCATACTCCGGCTGTGTAGGTCAGGGTAAGCTGTTCTCTTCTTAGCTGAGGAGGCAGCACTGCTATTATTATTATTATTATTATTATTTTAATGATTTAAGGCGCGTCAACATCTAAGGTTGTTGGCGCCCGGAGCTTTTTTTCAGTGCACTGCCGGCCTCCGGATAGTGTTCTCTCGTTACAGACTACATTGTCCATCACCGGACAGTGAGCTGTAAGGAGCTCCTAGGAAGAGATAATCTAAGGGTCAGCAGCTGGACTCGAACCCTTGACCTCCACGTGGGAATCCAATACGCTAACCGCATAGCTGATCTCTTCCGTTATTATTATTATTATATTATTATTATTATTATTATTATTATTATATTATTATTATACCCGGCATTTTAAAACTAATATAAAAAAAACTTGAGTAACTTTTCGGAAGTCATTTTAAGAGAAAAATGTTAATCTTATTTCCATAAATTACAGAACTATAACTGATCAACTGAATACAGAACCCAACTGATATACGAGTACAACATAAATTTACCAATGAAAAACAGAACAAAATCGTCAATAATTATTATTTGAAAACAATTATTATTCAAATAATAATCACAAACAGTGGGTAATTTCCGATCCGTGTCAACAGCGGCGCAGTAATTGAAAAAATAGTGAATGTAATTAAAAAAATGAAAAAGTGCCTGATCAGAAGGGAGTCAATCAGGGTTCTAGAAAATACTGAAATTATTGCGATCCTAAGTTGAAGTTAATTCCTTCTGCGTGAAATGTTAAAGCCGATTTGTGGACAAAATTTGTTTTTTCGTTCTCAATTCCTATTCTTTCTCATCCTTTAATGCAAATTTTATTATTAAAATTGAAATCAATATAAAAATAAGATAACAATAAATTATGGAGTCAATATGACTCCACATCGGCAATAACTAAGTTCGAGCATTGGCAATGCAGTGTTAATGGCACTTCTGGGATTTTCAGGGAAGTGTTGTCTCATTTCCGGTAGAAGTTGTTGCAATAGTAAAGAGAAAGTCGTTGGGGCATGCTCAAACTTCCTAAACTTTAAATTCTTAAATTGTTCATGAAAATTTGTTCCCCAGTTAGAAACTCAGTTTTCCATTTGGTTTACCAAATATTATTAGTTGGTTTCTACGGAGTCGTATAATAAATATCACCGCCAGCCGTGCCAATTGTCGTACAAATAATTTTTATTTTTAATTGTTTCTAGAACTACTGTGTAGATTAATCATGGAGCGAATTTTGGTCTAGTGGTTTTGAGCGCGAAGTGAAAGATCCTACCACTTCCGGACCACGATACCTTGACGTTATGTCCGTCTAAAAAAAATGCGATTACATTACTTATTTTACTATGTGAGTTATTCTGTCCTAAAGACGTTTGAGCTCTTCAGTCCAAATGGAAAATGAAGTTACAATGCATGTGACAAAGCGTGTTATATCGACACGGGGGGCGATTCAGTGGCCACCTCGTTCACCGGACTTGACACCTATGGACTATTTCCTTTGGGGATACCTGAAAAACAAGGTGATTATTCATAACTTTTTTATTTCTTTCCTTATTTCTGCTTATCTAAAAGCATTTCTAAATCTAGGTGTATCAGAATCAATCCGGAATTGCATCTGTAGATGTAGTAAAGCAGAGAATAATAGATGCCTGTAACTCGGTTAAAGCCGAATCTATTTCTTTGGCAGTAAGGGACCATTGGCAGGAAAGAGCATGTCTACGCATCTCTAATGGTGGAGGCCAGCTCGAGCATGATCTGTAATATTAATGAGGAGTAAAATTTGTAATAAAATAGTACTTTTCTTCTTATTCAATCAAAAAACTGTTATAATATTATCATTTTAACAGTTCTTGTGAGAATCATGTTTTCATTCATAAATTGTAAAATATCGCTCACAGAAAAATACCGTTCAAGTAAATTTTTCTTAAAAAAAAATAGAGGAATCTATTTCTGAAATAAAAACCGCACCTTCCCATTTGAAAAAATGAAGTTGGTGCCTGTATCTCGCTTCTGGAAGCACCGAAAAAAATTTACAAATTAAATTTGGATTTCTAACAAAAAACTAAGGGAACACGTATTTTTTAGTTTTTTTCTAGCTATCTTAGTTTCCGAGAAAAAGTCGTTATTCATACAGCTTGGGACACCCTGTATAGTGTATAAAATACCTCTGCATTTTTTCTGATTCTTTGATTATCGAATAACTGACAACCATATACAGCTGACTGCATGAAGTATCGAGAAATTGAGAATTGCAATTAATGGAGAGACAATACGTTAATTTACAACAAAACTTCGCTAAAAGCAATTATTTTGCTCTTCAAATGTACTTTGTAATTTTAGTAGTTTGTAATCTAACCCATTTTAGTATTTTAGTTTGTGTATTTAGAGGAAAATTGAATGATTCAGTGAAGAGAAATGTGCTGTTATTCTGTTTATCTATGTTTTCTGCGATGGTTCTGCGCTTCATGTATTCAGAGATTTTCGGTCAACATTCCCACAGGTTTACGTTCCAGAGGCTTTGGGAGATAGAAACAAACTGCTGTACTTAATAGAAGTGGCAGTTATCAATACGTGTTGGACACATTACAAAGCAGTACGTCTTTGTTTTTAAATAAAAATTGGCAGAAGATTTTGCTTTTTGTTTCATTGGTGAGTAGATACGAGGGTCGTTTGAAAAGTCCGTGCAAAAATAAAAGCTACTTAATTTTTTGGTGTAAACCTTTTTTATTTTTCAACATAGTCTCCTTTTAGGCTTATACACTTCGTCCAACGCTGCTCTAGTTTGTTGATTCCTTCCGAATAATAGGATTTGTCCAAGTCTGAAAAATAGCCATTCGTTTCTGCAATCACCTCCTCGTTTGAATAAAATCTTTTTCCCGCCAGCCATTTCTTCATATTGGGGAACAAATAGTAGTCCGAGGGAGCCAAGTCTGGAGAATAGGGGGGATGTGAAACGAGTTGGAACCCTATTTCCATTAATTTTGTGACTACAACTGCTGAGGTGTGAGCTGGTGCGTTGTCGTGATAGAAAAGGAGGGGCCAATTTTTGTGGGCCAATCGTGGGCGTTTTTCTTGCAGCTCGGTTTTCAAACGGTCCAATAACGATGAATAATATGCACCTGTAATAGTTTTACCCTTTTCCAGATAGTCGATGAGGATTATTCCTTGCGAATCCCAAAAGACAGTCGCCATAATCTTTCCGGCCGAAGGAACGGTCTTCGCCTTTTTTGGCGCAGATTCCCCCTTGGTAACCCATTGTTTAGATTGTTCTTTGGTCTCAGGAGTGTAGTGATGTATCCATGTTTCATCCACAGTGACGAAACGACGCTTAAAGTCCAGCGGATTCTTCTGGAACAGCTGCAAACCGTCCTTGCAACACTTCACACGATTTCGTTTTTGGTCAAGCGTGAGCAATCGCGGCACCCATCTTGCGGACAGCTTTGTCATGTCCAAATGTTGATGCAAAATATTATGTACCCGTTCATTCGAGATGCCCACAGCACTAGCAATCTCACACACCTTCACTCTTCTGTAATCCATCACCATATCATGGATTTTATCAATGATTTCTGGAGTAGTAACCTCAACAGGGCGTCCAGAACGTTCAGCGTCACTTGTGCCCATATGGCCACTCCGAAAATTTTGAAACCACTTATAAACTGTTCTAATCGAAGGTGCAGAGTCACCATAATGTTTATCAAGCTTCTCTTTAGTCTCCTGAGGCGTTTTGCCTTTCATAAAATAGTGTTTAATCAACACACGAAATTCTTTTTCGTCCATTTTTTGAAAATCACTCGACTTCCTTGATTCAAACGAATGCCAAACACAAAGAAATAGACCGATCTGGCTGAAACTTAGTGTGTGTTCTTCCAAGAGATGCTACTAACTAAAAATAACCTCGATACGCGCCAGTAGTGCTATCTCTCTGACTTTGCACGGACTTTTCAAACGACCTCGTATAAATGTTAGAACATTGTTCTATTGTTATTGATCTACTAATAGATTAATTAATTAATTAATGATTATTTGAGTTATTGTACTTAGCACGATATTTACACCTTATATCCTAAATTGGTAGTCATTGCATCACACGTTTCACAACTGAGAAACTTTTGTAAATAAATACTTTTTCAAAAAAAAAGTCTAGAATTTTGGGAAAAATTATTGTTATAAAAAGTTGCTTATTCCTGAAATGCTAATTAATGATCTCTACAACATCACTAATGATCTCTGAATTATTTACCCAGTAGCCCAGCCAAATTAGGATTTAACCTCGGAATAGAAGGTAATAAGCTCTAAACTTGTATAAATCTTTGTTTTGGCATTTTATAAGTTGGCTCAAAAGTCTCATAGAATCTCGTGTAAGCGTCACCGGAAATCAGTGGTTGAAGATCACGAAAATTGTTTTTTTTTTTTTTGTAAATATCTTGTTTCCTGTGCTCTAAATGACATTTAAAGTTATTACAAAAATTATAGAGCATAAAATTCTCTATCAATTTGGTTCTATGCCATTTTCCATACAATCAACCGTTCTTGAGATAGAGCGCGTTTTGGTGGAGGCGCTTAGCCGTGTGTACAGAAACGTTAGTTCAACTGTGTAATTTAGTACATACTACGTTTCATAAAATTTCAAAATATTATTATTATTACGAAACCTAAGTTATTAACTATTTAATGTATCTATATAATTAAAAATGTAAAACGTTCGTTTGTTTAAAATCTTAAATTTCCGAAAGTTCTTCACCGATTGCTTTGAAATTTGGATACAACGTTGCATTCGAATACGAGCGTTTTTTATATACCTATTATATAGATGTCACACCTGTGGCAGGTAATTATTATTATTATTATTATTATTTTTAAACAGCGCCATCTACTGGACGTAAAAACATCACACGCTACACTATTTCGATACAGCTACAATATTTCCGATTGCACTGTTAAATTGAAAGTTCATAGTTTTCAATGTGCAACAAATAGCCCTGAATCCACCTGCTACAATTAGTAAACTGCTTTCTTCACGTTATGTCAAAATGACGCGTTTGCGCAAGCACTGCTGTATTCGGAAGTGCCTATGTATTACACATTGGAACGCGAGTAGACAATCATTTGAACGACTCAAAAGAGGAGTGAGAGTCGACAGAAAAACCTGGCATATTTAAAGTATTTACGGTAGACAGACTGTACACTGTGCATCACAATCAAGATGAATGCTTCTTTCTTAAATAAGCCCGGTCCAACGTCTTCCAGCAATTGAGAACTTGGACAAGTGTGCATTAAAATAAGATAATACAATGTTAGAAACCAGCACTAGGTCAATGTGTACAATGTATACCCAATAGGCGGGCTAGTCTCGCAAGTAGAGGTTTAGAAAAAAGTTAAATACAAAATATCATTAATTTTGAAGGAATTTCCTCAATTTCAGTTTTTAAACAAAGTATTTTTATGCCAAGCGTATATTGTAAACACTAGGTTGGCTATTTGTTGAAGTAGAGGTTTAGAAAAAAGGAAAAAATACAAAATCTTCATTAGTATCTTTGGAATTTCTTCAATTTCTGTTTCTAACATTGCACTTAAATGCCAAGCGTACAACATACACATTAGGTCGGCTGGTTTTGGTCGTAGAGATTCATTAAAAAAGAAAAAATGTAAAATCTTGATTAGTTTGCTGGAATCTCCTTAATTTCTGTTTCAAAGATTGTACACATACTTTAATGCTAAGAGTATATTGTACACATTCAGTGGGTTGGTTTTGTCTGTAGAGATTCAGAAAAATGGGGAAAAATCCACACCCAAATCAAATTCGTGTTTGCAATCACATTGATCGCCTCCTCTCCTTCATCTCCATCAGAGTTATAGGAGAGTTATAAGTCGCTCGTGGCTTAAGATATTTTACCGTCGAATACGCAAGGAAATCATAAAATGAACATGGATTTTATAGCCGAAATCTACAACGAAGCGTTGATAATGATTGAAGATTTGTGCTTAGAAATCACGAACAAAGTTCTCAATCAATTGGGAATGCCATCGCCGAATCTATCTGCTGCTGCTTCGTTCGATGTAAAATTGCGTAGTGTAATAAATTATAACACGGGTGATCTTTTATCGTACGTGCGATCAAATCAACGCTTGAGCAAAAAGGCATTTACTCAGTCTGGTTAAATATTATAATCTTCTAAATAACTATATTTTTTAATTTTATAAAACGTACTTTGTACTGAATTACACAGTTGACCTAACGTTACTATACTGAGCGCCTCCCATTCTTCGCACTCCATCTTCAAGAACGGTTGATTGTATGAAAAATTGTATAGAACAAAATTTGTAGAGATTTTTTTGCTCTACAACTTTTGTAACAACTTTAAATGTCATTTAGAGCAAAGGAAACCTTTGACCACTGATTTCCGGTGACGCATACACGAGACTCTATGAGACTTTTGAGCCAACTTATAAAATGCCAAAACAAAGATTTATTCAAGATTATAGCTCATTATTTTCCGAGATTTACACCCTTTTTTTACCTTATTTAACTGGGCTACTGGTTGAACGTGCTTATTGCATTATTTTTTCCAAAATAAATAAAAGCAAAAATATGTTTTTGAATAAATATAGTTCCGTTTTTTAGAAAAAGCTAATAAACTGTCATTACATCAAGAATCCTCTTTAAAATAAAATGGTCAAGAACGGAGCCCTCTTGTTTCCTAACCGCTCGTACATCTGGCATCATTCCAGAAAGAGTGCCACTGTTAGCTTTTCCTTTCAAGGTAGATATCAGCTCCTTCCACCCATCACTAGATGACCATGTGTTCAGTGAATATTCGATCCTGAGTATAAACGGGAGATCCCCAACCTTTGCTTTATCTCGCATCATTTCATGCCTTTTATTTTAGTTTTTTAAAAATGTCTTTGTTCTTGCCATTTCTTAATCAGTTTTTGCTTCATACAAATTTGTATATCTAGAAGTTCAGTACATAGTAGGTCATATCAATTGAGTAAGAGGCTTATTGCCTTTTTATTAATTCCTTTGTGGTTTGACATCCCACTATAGCGACCCTCTCTTTTCCTCGTATCGATTTCAGCTTTATCAATATCTCAAACTCATAATCATACCTTCATTGTAATTTGACATTTCCTTGTACAACTGCAAGTCTTTGGTTGATCTACTAGATGGTGGAATAAGAAAAAAAAACAAAAAGTTGAGGTTAGAATTAGGTGTAATTGATCAGTAGAATTAAGGAATAGATTTTAAATGTTAGCAGATGATGTTGTTATTTCCGGTTCAACTCCCAGGTACATCACCACAGAAGGTAATCAGGAAACATTGAAGTATAAGGAAGCCTTGTTACCCAATGTTATGATCCAACAATCTCACAGTTTTCAGCAATGGAGGAACAAGTCGACTTATGCAACGCTTGCCCTGCATTACGGTGTGAAGATAAAATCATCAAAATAAACCTCAAAATACATATATTTAATATGTATATTCCTGGACATCGCCCAGGTCTTTGATAAGCTATGGCACTTAGGTCTCCTCTACAAACTTACAAAATTCCTACCAAGCACTTATTTTTTGATTTTACGATCCTACTTAGCTGATCGACATTTTAAAGTGCGAGTGGGCTCCGAATATTCTCCAATTATACCTATTTCCGCCGGAGTTCCACAAGCCAGCATCCTTGGTCCCATCCTTTACACTGTATTCAGTGCTGATATTCCTACTCACCCAAACACCTTGATCGCTACTTATGCTGACGATACTGCCATCCTCTCTTACTACTCTGAACCATCCGAAACCTCCAAATTCCTTCAAGAGCACCTCCACCTGTAGGAAGCTGGTGCACCCATTGGCGCGTGAAAATGAATGAAAGCAAGTGCGACCACGTAACTTTCACACTCAGGCGTCAAACGTGCCCCAATGTTTTCTTACTCAACAATCTCATCCCTACCTCGATCGAAGTTTGCTACCTGGGTTTCTACTTGGACAGTAGAATCACGTGTAATCCCCACACGAGACTCAAAAGACAACAGCTAAACAGAAGTTACAGACAACTAAGACAAATGGTCGGACCTAAATCTAACCTAACCTAACCTAACAAACTCACCTTCTACAAGACGTTACTTCAACCCATCTGGACCTACGGATCAGAACTGTGAAGCTCAACTACATCCATCCAATATCTCCCGCATCCAATTCTACCAATCAAAAGTCCTCCGCCGTTAATGTTCCCTATTATGTCTCTAACCTCATCCTTCACAACATCTTGGGAAAGCGTCCATTTTTACTTTGCGAGATCTTTCTATTACCATTTAGACGTTTATCTGCCTTTTCACTTTGTGCCGAGAATACTTCCCATTTCTTAGCCTGTTGCATTAACTGTGCTGCGTTTGCGGAAAATGGTCAGCGTATTAAACAAACGACTCGATAGAGTAAGTTAATCCGTAGAAAACTACTCTTTCAGCTTAGTAAATCAGGTGATTAAATCTAATGACTGTCTATCGTAGAATAATACATGACTTTGCAATGGTTCAGCAACGGTGTATTGCGCAGGTCTTATCATGTACATTAAATATGTTCAACATAGGATAAATAGGCATGTTTTTATTCTTAAAACTTATTTAAATTTAAATGTTGAATCAGTTTGGAGTAACACACAATTTTAATGCACATTTCGTGAACATTGGTCATTAACTCTATATTTAAATAATCTTACATTAAATTCTTAAATTTGTGACAATTCTGATTACTAACTTGAGAATATTTGATCAAGGTATTACTGGAAACTAAATTCAATTCTTCTCTTTTTTCCCAGCAAAAAGATTCAAAAATTAAATTCCATCGATCTTTAAATTTCTCCGGGAAACAGAAATGAGAGTTTTCTCTAAGCGAAAATGTATGGACAAACAGGCTGATGAACATTCTCAATGCGTTGACCTTCAATCGAAAAAAAATGAACATCGAATTTGAGTGTTTGTGTGGTCGATGGTTTGGTTGGAATTAAATCTGCTGGTTTTAATATTGTGAACGAGTTTGTCAGCCCAATAAAACATTTAATTTATATGTATAAGAGGGTGTTTTTGTTTTATGGGTGTATTCATGGTGTTTGCAGACATGGTGCGCAAGAGCTAGTGATGGAATTGCTTTATGAATGCAAAAGCATTTAAGAGCTCTCAATGTCATTTTACTCTTTGTTTTGAACGATCGCAGTTTATAGGCTAAAATTTGCCTCTATATTTTTTGGCTATAATTTTCTATTGTTATTGTTCTCTGAAAGAATTTTTTTAATGAAAAAAGTAGGTCGAGCTAAATATAATAGAGTAGTATTTATCTTAAAATGTAAAGTACTGAACATTAAGAAACTTAACAATTTAAAATGTTTCATTATAATCTAATTTTATTGTTGTCTGGCTAACTGTCGTTCCTTTGAATATATTTATTAAATAAAAGTTCATGTATTACAATGCAAAATCCTGTATTTCACTAATAATTTGCAGCACGTTTAAGAATAATGTACCAAATTATCTGAATTCCAGTAACCACTCCTGATTGTAAGTTATATGTTTATTTATTCTTTGCATTCTGAATATACAGTGTACCTAATTGCCAAATTCGCTGTGGCGAGATGGGAGAGGCCAACCATTATTGGAACTCTCTTCAAGTTAGGATCTGGACTGATTTCATGTAGAAATCACGTGGCCATCGCCGTTTTAAGCAGCATAGTGAGTTGTCGGATTGAGTAATGCGATTGGGATGACTGGGTAGATTAGAAGACTGAACATATGTGAAATTAGATTAGATTATTGGGGTGGTACCTATGCCCCACGGCACCGCAGCTAAAAGAGACATTGTGTCCTCCCTCTTTGGATCTAGTAGATGAAACCTCCCCTACTAAAGAGGTGGAGGACTTTCCCTACTAGTTCTTTTTGAGCTACTGTCTCCTTTGGTCTCAAAGTTCCAAAGGTTTCATAGCGCAACCACTCGATTGTAACGCAGTCGAACAGCCACTTAGAGGCAATTTTATCCTCATCCTGACACAATCTGCCCAACGGTTCCGAGCTAATAAGCCCTTTCTTGAACAGATGACTATGCCCTATGTGTATTGCGTAAATGTAAATGGGTGTAACAGTAAACGTATATATATTGCTCATGTTCATATTGTTAGGCTGGGATACCCGCAGGGACGCCAAGTATCCTGAAGAATTGGCTAATCCACTTCCCCCTACGGGGAATGTGAAAGCTATGGACACGTGACAATAATTTTTATTACCGAAGGCGCTAGAGATGGTATCAACTACACGGAAGCATTGTTAGTTTTGCGAAATGATGTTGCCGAAAAGCAAATGGATTCTCTTGCAGAGTAGACATTCAAAGTTATTGGAACAGCATGTAGGCTAATTGATCTGTGAGATATTAAATAAGCGAGCAGTTTCTGGGTTTGGAAATTAATATGATATGAGAAATTTTTTCATTGGAATGAGAAATATGTGGTTATTTCAAGGTGGGTACCATTTCTGTCTTCAGAGGGGTGTTGCGAAAGATGTTTAAGGTAATTAGGTCGTGTCCAGAGGATTTCTTTACTGAAGAATGGACGGCAAGACATTTTATTTCAGAGATGGTTGAGATGGTTTTTGAAGTGAGAAGAAGCGAAGTGTTGGAAAAGACTGAATTGTAAAGAAACTTCAAATCACCACAAAACTCGACCTACTGCATGATTTACTTGAAAACCAGCTGCTGTTTTCACTTACTGCTGAGCTGCAGTCAGATAAGATTTTCAAAATTTTTCAGACTATCAAAAGATATTGCACTTTGCTAAAGAAGTTATTTTCTGTGAAATAGGATGGTTCAAAAGTGAATTCTTAATCGGCCCCTTAGTAGTAGTCTAATGGAAATATAGCCTGAGGGAAAATGGCAAGAAATTCGGGGTAAGGCATTTGAGTGGTTATAAAGCATCATGATAGCAGAGCGCTTAAAGCCGGGCCTGCAAAGCTAAGATGTATTATGGTTACTGAGTTCGATTCCCAGTTCTAGGTCTTGGATTTTATTTATTGGTTAATAAAATGAAGTTACAGCTAAGTATGTTTGCTAGTCGCATCCGACCACGAAACTTAATTTGATTGTTAGACGAAAAGCCCACCTGAGAAAGAAGGCATTACTTTACATTTTTACCTTTGACTTTTCAGCTTGTCACGAAGGTTTCTTTTAAGTAAGTTTAGCACTGGCCAGCATGCAATTTGTTCTACAAGGCTGACCTTAACTGAGAATTAAATTGCTGAACATAAATATTAATTAACATTTAATTAATAAAATATGATCAGCAATTTAATTCTAGTAAGTAAATAAATAAGTACGTCCAAAACGTCTTGCAATAGACTAATTTTATGTGCCCAGGGAGGAAAGTGAAAGTTGGTTTGAAATTTTTAAATTTTAGAGCAATTATCAGATGTGGTTATGAAGACTGAAGACCCAGACCGATCACATTCAGTCCATGAACAGACAAGACAGAAGACACGCCAACCCTCTAATGATGTAAAACAGTATATGTATTGTAAATTAGCCCTGAATATGACCTAGTCCCTAGGTCGAAAGCTCGGCAGAATAAAGTTTATAATGACTAAAATTGGCATTGATTTTTTCATCCTTTTGTAAGCTTATATTACACCGAGTTAAAAGCCTCGCAGAATAGTATTGAAGTACAGGGAATGCTGAATCTGACTTGTAAAAGTTATATTAAAGATTGACCTGAACTCAACGTGAAAATCGAAACAAGATAGAGGCATAAACATTTCCTGACTGTAAGTCCAGACTTACATGAATTCCGCAAACAATATTTGGATTAATCTAGCTAGACTGAATGAACCAGAATTAACTGGTGTTTTAATTGGTCAATATTGACTATTGAGTGTAGATGGGATGAATTAACAGGACAATAATTTGCTTATTAGTCGTTTTAATTTGGAATAATTTTTCTTTAACCAATCTGCTCCAAATCTTAGTATCTTGTGAAAAAGCAATTATTTTATTAATATGAGTTTTTAAAGTCGTTTTTAATTTAACAATTTAAAATCTCTGATAGACTGTACTGTTACCAGGTCACACAGCTTTGAATCTTTTTTTATTTCTTAATTGTATAAAAGGTTAAAAGCTAACTATCTATCTAATCACTCCTAGTTATTTACCAAATTTTGTCATTTTACAAAGCTATCAACAAATTGGTTTTAATTAAAAATGTCTCTTTAATTAAACAAACTTTAAATAAATGTCAAGGGCAATTAAGAAATAAGCTGATGTGTTAATCTCAAGGTAGATTTATCATCAAAGCTCTTTAAAAACTGCCAGAGAAAAATGCAAAAGAGTATGGAGATAAGTCTGTAAAAATCTAGTGTTCTACCTTTAAAGAAGATCATTCGCCAGTTTTTTTAAAAAAACTATTTTCTGAAAAAAAAGGTACAGCTAGTTTGAAACCTTCTCTTAAACAATGGAACATTTGAATCATCCTCGGATGATTTCGAATCGGAATATTATCTTTCAGTTCTTCAATTTACTCTTGACTTGGTCACACCATGAATCAGGGAATTCATCTGAAGGTTCGGTAAGAATTCTACCGAAAATACATCATTATAATGTCTAATCAGTTTTCATCAATGGTTCAATCAACTTTCTTTAAAATTATTTTTATTTATAATTTCATTTTATTGAAGAATTCTAACTTGTAAATTTTGTTCCTTGTTGTACCATTTAGTAACTTGAAACAAGTTATAATTTGGAAAAGTAATGTTGCACACATACCTATAAACTCTTGAACCCATTCAAAGACATAAAGTACACACGAACATTTCGATACTTACTGAAACAGTTGAAAAAAAGACAAAAAAAGAAAAGCAATGCCACAATTTGATTTGAATGAACAAGAACCCTTTTAAGGTGATCATGTTTTTATTTATAGTAAAGGTTTTTGTTTTGGGTTTTGTTCAAAGTGAACTCATCAGCGTGGTTTGTTCAGTAATGGGTCGGGAGGATTGTTTACCAAAGTTGGAACTAACTTATCCAAACTTTCTGAGTTGGCAGAGTTGCCTTTTAAACTATTATTTTATTTCAAATTTACATTTGGTCTTTTTCCCTTTCGGTTTTGTAGGATTATTTTTTATTTTTGCAGATGTATTACTTTTCATCTGCAGTAACTTGTTGAGTGAGATTAGTTTAACTTTTGAGTCCATGAAAGTTCTATCTTATAATTTGTCACTTATTTGTGACTGCCAGAAACAGGTAACTCAATCAAAGTTCATTAATTCATGTTAAGTAATAATTCAAATATCAAGTTTTTTATTTAATTAATACTGTTGAAGTTTTTAAGAACTTCTATCAATGTTTATTAAATTTAAGAAGTAAATTTCTGGTGAGAAACACTTAAAATACTTTCTCCGAACCCAATTTACGCAATAAAATGTTGTCTTGCAACTATTTTGTGCTTAAAAACAACCTTTATTCAGTTGAGTGGCACTTTCGCTCAATTGATTTTTTCCTATTTGTGATTTTACATACAGATTTGATTATTATTAATATTGCACAAATAATAAAATCGCTAAATATACTTCATAAGAAAGCTTAATATAATAACCCTCTTCCTCCTCAAAACTGCCTGCAATAAGCATTATCCTGTAAATGTGGGCTAGCTTTTTAATTTTGCAGATGTTTTATGTTTAATGCTACAAAATTCTTTGTATGATTTAAATAATAAGTCTTATATAAACAAGAACAGTCCCTATTTAACACAACTATCTAGGTGGATCTTCAAAATTAGAAAAGACCTATTTGGTCTCAAAAAGGCTAAAAAAAAAGTTCGAGTCCTTAAGTGTTTACAATGTCCTATCCTAGGCAAGCCCTGGATCCAACTTAACCTCTTTGCTTTCTTCAGTTCTTTGCAGCAATCGGTGAAGATTTTCTATCTGTAAAGTTCGTTTATATAGCATTTAAGGGCGGCCTGACTGTCAGAGAAGATGGCTTCTGTCTATTGTACAACGGTACTCCTACAGGCACTTTTGTACGAAATGTACTCGTAAGTGCCCTTAACATGCAGATATTAGGTATTGCTACTTAAAATAGCAAAGATTTCCGTCGGAGGATTGACTGACTGCTCCCAAGATAAGTAGCGATGCCGACTGATTCCTTTAGTCTTTTGTACAGAACGCGTCTTTTTTTTTGCTTTTTTTTTTTGGCATTGGCTTTCGCCATACAGCCAGCATCGTCTAGGTGCTCATCACTAGAATATCACTCACTCTCCATTCTTACTTGTAAATACATTCGCTTCACTCATTCATCCCTCTACTATATACAACTAATTACATAAACTACAGCTAATGGATGGATCAGTACTCTGTGCTCCTGCCATCCTTATAGCTTAACCGAAATTAAAATCACGTAATCCTTCTCTAATCATTTTCTTCCATTCATTCTAATCGGCTATAACTTTTAAATACATTCATATTTCATTGCTAGCTCTGCTATAGATTTAAGCACATAGATGTTGGTGGAGAATATTATGTCTTCGTAGCGAAATGGTGCATCTAAATACCCCTGTATATGTCGTCAAACATTCGTTTCCTTTCTACTACATAATGTGGACATATCATTATTATATGTTTGAAATCCTCCTCCTCATTACAATCTACGCAAAGTGGAGAGGATCTTTTGTTGATCCTGTGATCCTGTGACCAATTTATTAGTGACAGTTCCCTTAAACCATGGTTGTCTTGGTAACTGATCTATCATAGTTTTATAGAATCTCCCTTTATTACCATTACTGTAATCTGTCTGGCCATTTTTGTGGTGCTGCTTTTGCAATTATACAATTGATATCGGTGTGTGGTAGACAGCGTCAAAATTCGTTACTCTGCGTCTAGATTCAGAATTGTATGTCGGGTTCACATATCTGTTCCTATATTTAAATTAGGGGGTTTTTTTCTATTAAAGTCACGAAGGAGTTAATTTTTAAGTTAAAATTTTGGGGAAATGTGGTTTTTGTTTTTATAATCAAGATAATGTTAGTAATGATTTTTTTTTTAATTGGGAGTTAAAAAATTTATAAATTGGATCCTCAAGAACTACAGGGAGTTTAAGGGCTGTGAGTGTCCTCATCGGATGCTTTTTTTTTCTTCGGAGTATCTCAAAACATGTATTAGGATAAAAAACGCAACATCCACGAAAGCCACACTTTCTGCCTGTGGGTTAAAAAAGTATAAATTTGATCTAAGAGGCGTGAAGGAAATTAACCTCGGCTATTTAAGTTGAGAATTGGTGCAGATTATTGTAGAAACCAGCTTGACATATCGGCTGACGGGACGTTATTTACCTTATAACAGCATAACACCAGCCATATCGATCCTATTGCCTCGCTTGAGGGCACCACTTCATTAAATATCTCAATCACCAAACACCTAAACTTAGTATGAAATGAAACGACTATTCCGTTTTCTCTTTTTTTTTTTTTCAATTTAATAGATAAAATTTGTTTCTAATCCCAGTAATATTTACTTAGTGAAATTTGAAATAATTGAATTATGGTTAGTTTATGTTTTATTAAACAACTTATCGTCGAATCAACCTAATCCAGACACGTCCATTTCAACTACATCCACTCAAATCATATCAATCAGTCGACGAACATGCCTGTCTGGAGATAATGGTGTGTGGTAGATTTGGTCAGGGATGGACATTGACAACTGTTAATGGAATAACATTGGTAGATGTAGAGCTTCAAACGAGTGGTGCCACAAATATTTTGGGTCAATCTATAAATAAAATTATCACTGGTCCGATTTTCATAACTTTTGTTTTTTTTTTTTTGTAAATTATTCATTCATTTATTTTTGTAACTAGACATTAACAACAAGCTAATGAGCATGACATGGGTAGAAGATACCCTGTGATATCAATTTATGAGGTTAGAATTAGTTCAAATAAACTTGCGAGGCCACTTCAGTCACCTCAAAGAAGTAAATGGCAGAAAAGCTGTTAGATAAAAACGAGATGGTGATAGAATAGAGCTGTGAGATCTTTTGTCGTGAAATTTTACCAGCTCGTATACAAATTGATAGGTGGTAACTATGCAGGATTTTGTAGTAGACATTTAAGAATGAGATTGGACACGACAAGCCGAAGACATATTACCGAGAGGCTTATGAAAAGGTTTTCAAGGTGTACTATCTACCTTTTCGACGGATTTCTTTAAGATATGGATATGAGTATTATTTCTTTGTATATTTAATTCAAGAATATCAGAGCTAGTCTCGGTGGATCTCTACACCATCTATGAATTCCATCTAATATAAAGCAGAATAAATTGAGAAAACGTATTTTTTATTTACAACTAACTTGACATCGCAAGGAATAATTGTTTTTGGTGAAAGCGAAATACTTAGAGAATAATCAAGTCCCCTGCCGCACTACAAAGTTGAATTTTGTAGAAAACGGCTCTCACAACTTTTGATGGCCAATTTCCAAAATGTAATCACTAACTAAACATATCCCTCCTAACTAAAACGATTTTTTAAGAATGTAGTTCAATTTAAATAATTTTTTTTTTATTTATCCTTTAATTGAAATTTACTTACTGTACCTACACAGGGTACAATAAGTAAATGAGATAAGTGTATAAATAAATAACGTGGCAGACGTGAATGACGGTCATCCAGTGATGGCCGCCATTAGTTACCCAGTTGGTCACGGGGCCAACGGCGCCTCAGCCGTCTTCGAGTATTGGAGGGTAGCTTAGTTGAAGACAAGTTTGCAGCTAAAGGGTTGGGATGAAATGAGAGTTTTTGATGAAATATTTTCTATCGGATTTTGGCAAGTTTGGAGATGAGTGGAATTTGGAGATCTGTATGTATTGTGTGGTTGCTAACATAGAATGGAGCGTCTACTATGCGGTGGAGTATTTTAGATTGGAGTGTTTGCAGTCTATTGATGTTTGATTTTTTAGCTGTTCCGTAAAGTTCGAGTCCGTAAGTCCAGATTGGTGTGAGAAGAGCTGTATAGAGTCGTCGTTTGTTCTGTAGTGAGAGTTTTGAGCGTTTGCCAAGTAGTCTGGCTAGAAGTTTGTATCGTTTGTTTAGTTCGGTACTTTTACGTATGGGGGTTCCAGGTAAGTCTCTTGTCTAGGTACATTCCAAAGGTACCGCACATGGTCGGCTGGTGGGATAGGTGTATGATGTAAGGAGACAGGTGGTGGAGTTTGACGTTTGAGTGTGAAGACTATGTATTTAGACTTAGTTGGGTTAATTTTTATACGCTAGTTTTCTAACCAAGGTTCTATTGAGTGAAGGTGGGACTGTAATGAGCTATCCTCGCAGTTCGCTCACTGAATAAAAATTTACAAATAAAATATAAATTATCAAGGTTATATATAAATTTATGAAAAGAAAAACTTAATAATAAATTAACTATGAATTAATCCTTTCTAAACCTAGCTGCGATAGTAGAGAAGTTTAGAACCAAAGACAATTTAAGTAAAAACAATTCTTTAGGAAGTTGTTGTAGTCCTATCATTGAAGAAGTGATTAGGACAGCACGTAACGCTCATAAATAAGCACTTTATGAATTATGTTTGTGGGAATGAAGAATGAAGGTTTTAATTCTGAAGAATAACCTAGTGAGAGTAGATGATAAAAGTTCCACCCTTTGTTTAGGACTCTACATATTGTGAGCCGTCTGAACCCTTAGCTTTTAGAACTTCAAATATTATGTTTCTAACATTTCTTGCTTATGAAATATACGTACTTTGAGATGTATTATATGTAGACAGACAGACATCTGAGTATTAAAGAAACGAAGTTCTGGAAACAGAATATCGCTTCAGGCACATTCGCTCTCTGGGTAAATAAAAAGTTGTCAGAAAACAGAATCAGTCTTGGATAATCGTTTACCATAACAGCATGACTTCGGATATTACTATTTAATTCTGAATGTTTTGATAAAATTATTGACCATGCGGAAAGCCTATCTCTGTGCATCCTGATTGATTCTGCAGCCTAGAGTCTTTCTTCCTACGACCATTATTACCAGCGAATTTCAAATTGCATAAATACAACTTATTTTCCCTTAGCTTTCGTTCATTAGACAAAACCAGAGGTCTTCTGCAGAGTGCTGAACATTTTTTTAGACAAGATGCTTGTAATCGACGGACTTGGATGTTATATAAAAATTGTGATCGCCGCGAGCAATGGGTTAGCGAAAAAAATTGCTTTTAATTTTATCCAACATTATTAGAATACTAATTCAGTATGTGAAAGCATGCACCGCTCACCTTGCATACATGGAAAATATGCCAGTGGGTTCAGGGTGTAGGGTGGCGAATGGTACGGACTTATCTAAATCGTGCTTTTGCATCATCAAAGACAACGGTGATGTTTTAGACCTAGGCAATTTTCCGTCCTAGAGAATTCGGTGGCAATTGAAGAAAACGGTTAATTTCTTTACAGTTTGTACTTTTAAAGTCTGGAAGCATTTCAGGATAAAGGTTTCAATTTCAGTAGCTGAATTCCTCACCAACGCAAGATTATTAAAACACATTCCATCATGTATTTTCTTTCATTATTTTATCATTTTTTGATATTTTTTTACACGAATACTCTGATTTAGTAAAAGAAATGTAGGTTGCGCGTATTTATGCAGCAGAAGGATTGTTTGTGCAACTTTCTCTAATACGGAAGAAGTGTGCATATATTTCTGCTGGTGCTGACGTAGTTGTAATGGAATGAAACACTAATACACACGGTATGTTTACACTCAGTGTTTTACTGTGGAGGGAGGCCCTTTTAAGTGCCCTCTATTTATTTAGCTGGCTAACAGACCATTCTTGATTGTTCTGTAGGTCCGTAGGGCTGTTGGCCCTAGCTGTTGCCGCTACATTACCATGCCTACATCCAACGTCAATGGTACTCAAGTAAAATGTACATTTTCTGTGTTATTGTTAGTACATTACAATAACGTGGTATTTCGCTTTTAGATGTTTGATTATTATATTATTTTGTTTGAACGTGTAAGTAAATTTTAGCTAAATTAGTCATTATATTTGTAAAGAAGGACTTTTTAATTTACATTTTACTTTCTCAGAACACTAATGAATATTCATTAGCCATTTTTTTGGCGCTTATTTTGGCTATAATCGCGCGTTGGCGCTTTAAGTAACAGTGATAACAGAAACAATGAAGCAAACGAGTGGAGAAGTTATCCAGTGGTAACACTCCAAAACCTCTGGCCTGGCAGATGATAGCCTCTGTAGGTTCTGTCCAGGAAGAGGAGGAAACGGCACTGCACGTGTTGTGTCAGTGTAAGGGGCTCGTGTGGCTAAGGATGTTACTTCTCGAGGAGAAAAAACCAAGGCCTGTGAGCTTTACCCAAGAGCCGCTCTCCAGCATTAAGAGTCTGATTAAAAGGACAGGTCTCCCTCACAGGAGGTGAGCTTTAAAGTGAGGGGAGCCACAATAGATCCAAAGGGGTCGCAGTGGCGTAGGTCATGAGGCCGCCCTAATCTAATCTAATCTATTACTCCAAAACATTAGGCCATTTAGTCGCTCTCAACACTTGAGAGGAGATCACGAGGCTACTGTCTCTTAAGGCGTCTTGTCTGGGTTGTGAGCAAGAGTTCTTGAAGAAAGATTTTGAGCTAGAGGATTTATATGAGATTGCAGGTTGAGGTGGAGTTATCTGTATCTTGTTTTAGCAACTTGTGTGACAAAAAGGTCAGTGTGTATAGTCAGGTTGGAGACATAAAATGGAGCGTGTACAATAGTTCGAAGTATTTTAGATTGAAGGGATTGAATCCTTTGGAGATTTGTGCGTTTGGTTGAATCCTACAGCTATATTCCATACGCCCAGATGGGTTTCAAAATAGAAGTGTAAATTAGTCTTTTTTTGTCCAGAGAGAGTTTTGATCTTTCGTCTAAAAGTTTTTTAACACTGTATTGTCAATCCGAAGTCAATTTGACTCCAAAAAAATAGGAATGGTCTCTGTTTCCCATATCTCATAGCTATCCCGAAATGCTCTTAGGTATGCTATCTCCACTCTCCCACCATTTGATAGTCACGAGCTGAAGACCGAGGAATTTTTAGTTTCTTTTTCAGATTAGTTTACTTGAATCATAAGTCATTTTGACTTTAGATTGGCATTACACATAAATATATCGGAGTAATTTCGACTCCTAATTGGCAATATAAATAGATTTTCTGTTATTATCATGACTCCAGATTATTGCCTAAATGCTTATTTGATAAATTTACATAATTTTCATAGAAAGTATCAAGGAACAAAAAAGCCTCTTTCTAGAATTGATTTTCTGTCCGAATTGCAGCAAAAACTTGCAGCGAATTGGGTAATTTCCGATCCGTGTCAACAGCGCACAGTTATTGAAAAAAATAAAGAATTTAATTAAAAAAATGAAAATGTCCCTGATCAGAAGGCAGTCAATCAGGGTTCTAGAAAATACTGAAATTACTGCGATCCTAAGTTGAAGTTAATTCCTTCTGCGTGAAATGTTAAAACCGATTTGTGGACAAAATTTGTTTTTTCGTCCTTAATTCCTATTCTTTCTCATCCTTTAATGCAAATTTTATTATTAAAATTGATATCAATATAAAAATAAAATAAATAAATTATGGAGTCAATATGACTCCACATTGACAATAACTGACTAAGTTCGAGCATTGGCAATGCAGTGTTAAGTAGTCGATAGTCTGTTTAGTTCTGTTCTTTTTAGTCTAGTATGAGGGTGCCACATTAGCCATTTAAAATTAATTCTAGAATATCTCTAACTAAAACAATAATTGGTAGCGAGATGGACTTGGAGGTCCCAGATCCAAATCCTGGCGTGATGCCCTTATTTTACTCTTCCTAGGAGCTTCTGCATCTCGCTATCCGGTGCTGTATGTTCCGAGAGAACTTCCTGATGCCTGCAGTGCTCTAGAAGCCTTTAAATTAAATAGAAAAAGTGATATCAGGGTTAAAGAGATTCGATATGTGGTCAGATATGTGTTTATTTTAAAACATTAGTATTACTTCCAAAAATGAAGTTTCAATTTATTGACGTTATGACCTTATTTCTTATTTCTCTTATATACATATATAACTTATTTCTCAAGATAACTCTTACTAAACTCCGCAGCCGAAGTTCTTGGACAGTCCAAAGAAAAACATGTTCCTCAAGCAATCAACTTACTAGCTGGATTACTGCTCCAAAATACTTCAATTTGATTTTTATTCGGGGAGCTCTCTTTGTATCACTTAAACTTCGTCTTCAGTTTGACTCCAAACATTGACTGCCTCTCATTGGAAGATCTGGCCCTTATATGTCCTCAGCAACAAAGGAATACTGTTCCTCCCTAACGGGAGCCAGGGAATGTAACCATCACCGTTCCATTTGCTACTTATATTTTACAGGCATAACTTAAAATATTTAGTTACAATGGAATTTTAAAATGAAGTTAACGTAGTTTAAAGAAATTATTAAGTCCTGCGAGTGCACATAATAATAGCTCATAGTATGGAAACTTCGTAATGTTTGTGAGTGGTTATAAGAAAATTTTGGAACCTTATTTATGTGGATTGCCTGATTACAATTTAATTTTAAATTATTTTTAATTGCAATTAGCCATTTTACTATGATAAATCCAAAATAAATTTGCCTTACATGTCTTAGCGTGCCTTGTTCTTGGCCCTACTCAAGAAGTAATCCAGTCTTAAGGTAGTTTACAGAGCGGACGGTCAGTGGTTCTAGCAATCCCAGTTTGGAAGAGAGATGCTGTAGTCATGACTCGTGGCAAGTAGAGTACAATCCACGAACTTTATGAAAACTTAGCTTCGGCGGTATTCGGCTAGTTTTATCAAGAAGTACACTATTTTTCAAGGGCAACCTGGCTGCATATTCCTTTGAGCACTTCCTAGTTTGGCCAATAATGACTGTTTGCTTTACTAAACTTTGTAAAGTGTGTGACCGGTGAGAGGAGTGGAGGACCTTTTCCATTTCCTGGCCTTTATACGACGAAATTCGCCTGGAGTTAGTTTGGGTCGTCGATTTTTTTTCCCGGAAGTGATGTTGTGATTGTTCGGTGGAGATTGGGATGCCCTAGTTAATTTTTGTAGGATGGCATTCATACGAAGAATGAATACATACACAGGGTGTCCCAAGCTATATGGATAATGACTTTTTCTCGAAAACTAAGATAGTTAGAAAAAAACTAAAAAATACATGTTCCCTTAGTTTTTTGTTAGAAATCCAAATTTAATTTGTAAATTTTTTTCGGTGCTTCCAGAAGCGAGATACCGGCACCAAACTTCATTTTTTCAAATGGGGAGGTGTGGTTTTTATTTCAGAAATAGATTCCTCTATTTTTTTTAAGAAAAATTTACTCGAACGGTTTTTTTCTGTGAGCGATATTTTACAAGTTATGAATGAAAACATGATTCTTATAAGAAATGACAAAATGATATTATAACAGTTTTTTGATTGAATAAGAAGAAAAGTACTATTTTATTATAAATTTTACTCCTCATTAACATTACAGATCATGCTCGAAATGGCCTCCACCATTAGTGATGCATAGACATGCTCTTTCCTTCCAATTGTCCCTTACTGCCAAAGAAATAGATTCGAATTTAACCGAGTTATAGGCATCTATTATTCTCTGCTTTAGTTCATCTACAGATACCAACCCGGCTTGATTCTGATACACCTAGATTTAGAAATGCTTTTAGGTAAGCAGAAATAAGAAAAGAAAGAAAAAAGTTACGAATAATCACCTTGTTTTTCAGGTATCCTCAAAGGAAATAGTCCATAGGTGTCAAGCCCGGTGATCGAGGTGGCTCCTGAATCGCCCCCCGTGTCGATATAACACCATCAGGCATGTAAAGAAATATCTCGATAGGAAATTTGATAGGCGTGTTATATCGACACGGGGGATTTCTAACGGAAAAACTAAGGGAACACGTACATTTTTGTAGCTATCTTAGTTTCCGAGAAAAAGTCGTTATCCATATAGCTTGGGACACTCTGAATAAGATTAAATTTTCCTTTGTAAAGGCATTTTTATTTAATTGTTCTGTAAACAATGTTTTGTTCGTGGTAAATAGCAAGAAATATTTAGTTAAATCAGAAAGAAATACAAATGTTTTTGTTAAATGAATTGAAATATAATTTTTCTTTCGAAATACTGATACGTGGAATAGACTCCACTGAAGGTCGAAAGGCCAAGTTGTTGCATTTTATTGTGTATTTAATTTATATATTTTTAATTTCCATGTATTTTTATAGTAAAGACTTTTTCTCTTTTTCTACTTAATAAAAATTCATAAATCAACAGCTTTTACAGGAAACATTTCTGGAGAGAATTTTATTATTTAGGTAAGAAGAGGTTGGTAGATTCCTTTTCAGTTGATAAGAATTAAATATGGCGCAAATATTCAGAGTCCAAGTAAAATTCGTGAGCTAGAACTCTGAGCACAGTGAGTGTTGTATGAGTGTTCTATCCAGATTTACGTATTTATGGAACCTCAAATCATATAGTACACAAATATTCAAATGTGAACGTGAACAACTTCTTTTTATTTTATAACAGTCAGTAAAAGCGAATACAATTAAAATAGATAAATGGAAATTAAATTAGAGATACGCACACTGTTCAGTGCCAGAGAGATGTTGAATTTTGTCCAATATAATTTGTTTTGTTCTAAAAGCTGGTAAGTGAGCAGACGGGAGATAAAGACAAAACTTTTATCGTTTCTACTTCCGTTGTCAAGAAGCTGGAAAGTCAGACTTTAACCCTAATTGCCTTGACAAAGGATGCTCTGTCTCCATAGATAAATGGATCAATGTAGCACTAACAGAATTGTTTTCAAGCAAGTTTCATTTTCCTGCTGATACCGGAATCTTTGATGCTGGTAATATTATTTCAATTAATCAGATTATAATTTATTCTATTTAAAGCTAATTATAGTATTTAATTATAACAACGTACTGAATGTAAACTGGGTTTTATTATTTAAGATATTATTAACAAATACCTACAGTCTGTGCTCGATTCCGTATTTTCGCGTGACTTGTGATTTGTTCTTATTCTCTCAATCAAAACACTTCTTTTAACGCTGCGGATAATCTAAATTTTACTCAGATTGCTGGTTCTAGAGTATCACGCAAATACTTTTTATTTATTACTTTGTATTTAGACAAATTTGTTTCTTAGTAAGTAGTAATGCCTATTTTGTTCCGGCGGGCTTTACGCCCAACTACCACATTGAGTGTCGTGGCTGCAGGCAACTAACAAACTTACTTTACTATATATTTCTATATTCACCATTAAATAAAAAACCCAAGTACTGGACTGAGAAACGAACCCAGTACCAACAATATATCAGCTTTGCAGGCCTCGCCTCTCGGCTAACGAGGCGCGGTAACAAATTTGTTTCCTTCACGGATACTAACTTAAGGTGGGAACACTCCCACGACTTACTTTAAGCACAGTTTACTTATTTAAATTTTCTTGAAAATTAATTTTTTAATATACAGGGTGTTCATTTTAAGACGGCTCAAATGCATTTCATGCTTAAACGGTTGATCTCAGCAAAAAATGGCAGAGGAAAAATTTGTTGCCCGTCACCTCTAGTTTCAGAATATGTGACTTGATTTTAGATTCCTGCTCGTGTACGCGGCAGACGCGCGTCCAAAAGTAAGGGTTTGCAGTTGACCCCCAATTTCATATAAACAGTTTTAAAGAGTATAAAAAGTTATAAAAGAAACCGGAAACTGCAATTCGATATCTTCAAAATTAAAGGTGCTAGGCCATTTCAAACTCTGATATTTATTGATCATATTTCAATTTTTTAACTTCGTTATCAAAGAGAAAGAAGAGCACGCGATAGGTCATTTTTATGTATTTTTTTCATCCCCTTTCTACTGAAAATATTGCCAAGGCAGTAAAGCTAGTATTTTTCTTAATATCGGGAAATAAGTAGTTTTCCGAGGGATTCCCTAAGCAATAATCAATTGTTAAGAGCTTTAAATGTCCTCAACCATCCACAAAATGGCTAAAAAATAATTTTCTTCTGTTACAAACAAGAAGGTTTGATATTTTTTTTTGGTAATTTGGAAACTGGTATGCAAAGCTATTCCACCAGATCAGATACAGTGAGCCATTTCAGAATGCAAATGTGCCTGCAAGTAAGAGGAGCCACCTTTGAAGTCACAATATATGCTGCACAAGCTGCGTTAAGTGCAATTATTTGATAAATTAAGGAATAAGTTTGAAGCTTTAAATGAAAGATATTGATCACTTAAATATGTGGCAGGAGATTTCCAATTTTTTTGGTAATTAAACGCAACTCTTCCAAAATTACCAAATAATTATTAAACCTTCTTGTTTGTAACAGATGTAAAATTAATTTTTAGCCATTTTCTGTATGCTTGTGAACATCTAAAGCTCTTAACATTTGATTTTTCTTAGCAAAATCACTCGGAAAACGATTTATTTCCCGATATTAAGAAAAATACTAGCTTTACTGCCTTGACAATATTTTTAGTAGAAAGGGGAGGAAAAAATACATAAAAATGACCTATCGCGTGCTCTTCTTTCTCTTTGATAACAAGTTAAAAAATTGAAATATGATTAGTAAATACCAGATTTTGAAATACCTTTAATACATAAATACTTAATAATTTTAATAATAAATAAATAAATTTTGAAATTTATCAAAATTATTTTATAAAATTTATAACTTTATTGAAATTTATTTAATGAAATTAAATAATAAATACCTTTAATTTTGAAAATATCGAATACTTTTTAAAACTGTGTATATGAAAGTGGGGGTTAACTGCGAACCCTCACTTTTGGACGCGCGTCTGTCGCGTATGTGGGCAGTAATCTAAAATCAAGTCACATATTCTCAAACTAGAGGTGACGGGCAACAAATTTTTCCTCTACCATTTTTTGCTCAGATCAACCGTTTAAGCATTAAATGCATTTGAGTCCTCTTAAAATGAATACCCTGATATATAACATATCCCTTTAACATTATACTCGTACAAGTTTATTTTCAAGTTAAGTTTAAAAAAAAAAAAAAACTATTAAAACTACAGAAATCTTTTGAGTGAAACGGTAGTTCCAGTCAACCAGTTTTAAAGACAATAATGGGATCATTTTGAGAAAATCTCAGACAACTAATTGAGCCTCTTAGTAAAGTAGTAATTTTGGTTGACCGATTTGACCAAAACCTCGTTCTGTTTGTTTCAGCAAAACAGTAGTATTGAGTTAAGTAGTATGGCAGGGATGTCAAACTAGCGGCCCCAAGGTACTTTTTTGTGGCCCACGATGTTCTAAAATAAAATGAAAATAGAAAAAATTGTTACGAAGAAAATAGCGCTTAGGGGAGATCGAGGCAATGACGTACACACTATTTCCTCCCTCGTTAACCCTTTAACAGCTGAAGACGAGTATACTTACTTGTGTCTCAGTGTCTTACCTGGAGGCCTGCGGGCGTGTATAAACACGCTGACTCAGTTCCAGCGACGTTTAGAAGCGATATGTCTGTCACTCTAAATGGAATGCCATAATGATTTGGTCTTAAAAGACAAAAAGAAGTAGGGATTCCAAAAATATATCTTCACGTTTTCAGTCTTTGAATCCAGATATAGCAAAATTTGTACGAAGAAATCGCTGGCAAGTTACAGGAAAAAAGAATAATTTTCGTTTTATAAATACAATTATATAGTGTTTTAAATATCCTATCCATATCCTTGAATCCTCACTTCAGAGTATAAATTTAACAAGATTTGTAAATGTAATGTGGCCCGCGTGAATTTTGCCTGTAGCACCAATTGGCCCATGTTTAAATTGAGTTTGACACCCCTGTAATAGGGTCTTGGCCTGATGCCATAAAATATGGCCTCTTTGAGTGATTATGGGTTTTTAGGCATGATCATTCTAGAAGCGGTAATAGTTGGGTCGTCTAAGCAGCGGCCGCTTTCAGAAGCGAAGTTAAGCTGTCCGCTACAACAGAAGAAATTGGAATTTTAACATTTCATTCACTTTGGCCCTCTTTTACAGGAAACTGGACAATAATATCTGGTTTATCATCTGTAAAATTTATTGATTACGATTATTTTAGTTCGTTAATTGCTCTCCTATTTACATAATCAAACGGCACACTTTGTTTTTATTCAAGAAGAACAGATAGAGTTGGCTCCTTAATACTCTTCACTTGAATCCAGTCTGTGTTAATTGTTTCCAGATAGTTTATATGCAAAATACTTGGAAACGTTTCTTAACCGGCTCTATTCCTAACCGTTAAAGTTAGTGGGTCGCCGGAAGTCCCTTCATCTTACCTGCCACACGCTTATCTATCACTTGCCAAAGGTCCCTTAACAAGAAAGACCCAAACTGCTTAAATTTTAAGTTTGTTTAATTAACTTTTGTTCGGGTCAAATGTTCCAAATTGGAAACTTAAGTCTCATTTTCTCGACTTCAATTACGCCTCAGTATTCGCTGAGAGCTGTGAGCGAGAATATTTTCTATTATTAAAGTATTTTAATTACGTTAAAGTAATTTTTGTGATATAATTGGATACTCTATGTTGTACTGTATGCTTCATTACAACTTAGAGATAAAACCATTCTTTTTGAATTGTAAGTATTCCTGTAAATAGCCTTACCGTAATATTTATCCCTTCCAATTTCGAGAGTGCCTTTAAAACAGACTTCTTATGCCAATACCTGAATATGAACAGGCCAAGCAAATAGCTGACTAGTTACCAAAAAGCAATAATTTTATAGTACTAATTTTAGTTATTCCTGGGCACACAGAAAGCGGTCTGACGCGGCGGGCAACGATCTCCGACCGAGGCGGTCAGGCGGTCTAGTTGTACGATTACACATGTTGCATCATCTCTGTCACATAGAACGCGGTCTACCGCTGCGGGCTAGTCTTTGTCGCGACGGAGCGATCTGGTAGTACAAAATTACAGATTTCAACGTGACCGCCTTGCCACCTAGAATACGAAATAAAGATTCCAATGTTAAGAAACTTTTTTATTCCATTCTCGCGACATACGAACATACTAGAAGAACCTATCATGTGACTCCATTTCAATAGATAAGCGGTGGTATTCCCCTAATTGTTCTCTCTTCTTATTGATTTCATGCACCCAACTTCGTCTTTTCTTCTTTTTGCTTTGCAAAGCTAATAGCAGAAGGAGTTGCTCTTCGTCCGAGCTCATACTCAATATATAAAGATTAAAACAAATAACAAGAAAACGCATTACTACTTCTCAAGAAGAAAGCTACCAAACTGGACCGCTTTAACAAAAAAATGGCGTCCTGTGTGACGTCCCCAAATCGCAGACCGCCGCGACAGACCGCTTTCTGTGTGCCGAAGGGCTAAACTCGACGCAAAATTTACCTGAAATCCACGCATTACATCAATAATCCACCAAAAATAGACAGCTCCATCCCTCTCATGAACTCAAAAACGTCTTTGCTACAGACTCTTGTACGCATGTTTACTTAGAACTTTACTGCCTTATGCTGGCCACGTATCCATGCTACCCTAATAAGACTGCATAAGATGAATAAGCTGCAGATATTCCAAAATGTAGTGCTGCCTTAGGAGCACCATGGTACATAGAAATGAACTAATGAGAAAGAAAGTACCAATAATAAAAGACTCTATTGTCAGGATAACACCTATAATTGGCTGGAGAACCTGCGTACTGTATAGGCTGGACACCAAAACCGACTTGGAGAGAAAACAGCCCGACAATGGCTAAAACTTTCACTGTATGTAATTCCACACTTAACAAACAGGCCAGAGCTAATTTTAAATGTACTCTTTGTGTTTAAATTATACCGTATTTTGTAAGGCAAAAACAAACTACTTGAAAAATTAATTTAATTGTTTTTCTTAAAAAATAAAAGTTTCTCTTCACTGGACTTAAATTGTTATTAAAAAGTTTATATTTATCACGAATAAACTTTTCTTTAAATGGTTTATTTTTAATTACATCGTAGAATTTAAGTACACCTTAGTTCACAATTAAGTTTGCAGCACTGTTCAGATTGTTGATTCAACCATCGGACCTCTTCTATTTGCTCTTTCTTCAAACACAAGTTATTCATTATTAAGAATATCTTTTCAACGGGAGCAGTTGTATATAGGCTAAAAATGTAATAAATAAATTATTTAACAGCTTTCAGCATATATATTTGACACAATGCGATTTTCATCAAACGAGACAAAACGATGCAGGGAACATTGGCACCAAACGTTGTAAACGGGTCAGCCCCAGTCAAACCGTTTGTGCTTGTACTTTAAGTCTACATATAAATAATACGAGATGTGGCTATAATAACGAGACTATTGCTGTAAAACATTTTATTTTAAATTTATACATATTTAGTTATTATCACCTTCAATATACACCCCTCCCCTATCTCTACAACGCTCCATGCGAATTTACCATTGTTCGAAACAGTGCTGGAAGTCTTTTTCTGTGAGCTCCTGTATGACGCGTGCCGCTTTTTCTTTCACAGCTTCAACGGACTGAAATCGTGTTCCTTTTAATGCAGATTTGACTTTGGGAAACAGATAAACGTCACATGGGGCCAGGTCAGGCGAATAAGGCGGATGGCCTAAAACTGGGATGTTGTACTTGGCTAGAAACGTCTTGACAGACAATGCAGTGTGAGCTGGCGCGTTGTCTTGATGAAGAACCCATGACTTGTTCTTCCACAAATCGGGTGGTTTTTTCCTTACTCTTTCACGGAGTTAAGCAAGCACCTCACGGTAATAATGTTGATTAATTATGATCGATATTTTGCTTCATACGAAGTACAAATGAATACCAACGTTTCAAAGAATCCGTCCATTTAGGACATCAATATAAAGAGACCTGCAAAGCTAATATGCATTGTGGTACTGGGTTCGATTCCCGGTCTTGGCCTTGGATTTTATTTAATGGTTAAATGAGAAATAGTAAAGTACGTTTGCTATTCGCCTTCGTCCACGACACCTAGTAAATGGTAGTTGGACGTTAAGCCCCGCCTGAAATAATAGGCGATTACTTTACTTTACTTTACTTTACTTACTTTAATCGATATTTTCTTCCGTTTTAGACGTGGAAGGACGACCCGGGCGGTCATCATCTCCGACGTCTTCTCGGCCATCTTGGAAACACTTGAACCACTCAAAAACTCGCGCACGTGATTAACATTCATCGCCATAAACTTCTTTTAATAAAAGATAAGTTACAGTAGCGGTTTTACCCAGTTTCAAGTGAAATTTCACGACAATTCGTTGCTACATGTGTAGTATCATGTTTTCGGCAAAACGAAACTAACACCTCTTACCCAAACGACGGTTCCGGTCAGACAGATTTCTCTACAAACATGTGGGACGCTGCAATCGAAAGAGAAGGCTTTTTTACGCTGCACAGCTGTCGGTCATTAGGATTTGGCGCATGCATAGTTCTTATGTAGCAGCATCAGTCTCGTTATTTAATAGCCACACCTCGTAATTGTTTAAAATAATACCTATTCGCTTAATGCACTCTACAAATTTTAATGTTCACTTTGTCAAAAAAATATTTTTAACGAATTGTCTCCGAGTGAAAAATAAATAACAAAAAAAATCGCAGAAAATGATTCGATTGTTACTTTAAAAAAAAAAAATACATTTTACAGAAGTATGCTTACGATCTTTTCGGAAATGTCTCCAACGATATTCTCGAAACTTCATGTGAATATTAGATAAGGTAAGCGCATCTCAAATAACACAAACATTGGTTTGGAAAATTGATTTTTTTGGGGAGGATGGTTAAGGTATTGTCTATCACTTAAAGGAACCTCTAAATGATGCCTATATTAATAATTGTCTACTACCAGTATATTACTAGGTTATTAAAAGTACAACTCTAAGTTATGAAGATATGAAGCTCAGTTTACTCAGATTCTCAAAATGATGTTAAACTTCTACTAAATGACAAGCTGTAAAAAAAAAACGTTCTCTATCAGCATAACATTCTTTACGTTGACAAGATCGTTGTACATCGTTTCAATGTTTATTAAAATTTAGCAAATTTATGTAACTCTAGAGAGTTTTCTAAAAATTTTAAATAAAAAAAAATTGATTAATGAAGCTTTTAAGTTGAAAAAACAAGTTTTGATTGCTTCCCCTTTGTCATTCATATTACCTTCTTCTTGCCAGTAGAAGTTTTGCAACATGGCCCAATTTAAAGTTTCTCAAATTCAAAAGCACGCAGAAAGTTCAGACATTTAATTCTTTCAGAACACCCAAAGAAAAAAATGTTGAAGTATTTTGATAATAATCCAATTTCGAAGAAAAAGTGACGATATTACACAGAGGTAAAAATGAGGTTTTTTTTTGTTTTTTTAATGGAATCAGTGTTTACACTATTAACCAATCAACAACTGTATGTGTGTTTAGCAATAACTGGCTGGTAGATTTTTAAATATTGTAATGTTTAATAAATTCTACCAAAGACGAATACACATAGATATTATTTGAAATAATAATAATTGATCTCCTTAAAATAGAGGGAACAGTACAATATCTTGAGATTTCGTTAAAAAACTTTTCTTTTTCTTTATTATAATTAGGGGGGGGGGAAAGAGTTAAATTTGTTTAGTTACCTTTCTATGTTCAGACAGCCTGGGAACAATTAGGTATCGAACGTGCTTGGATTTCAGTTTTTGATCACTGTTCCATCCTCCAATCGCACCGCTAATTATTATTAGTACAGCGAGACAGACCTAGTAAGCTTGTCTAATATTAATTAAAATTAAAAGTATTATTTATTTGTCATTAACTATGTAACTTGTGCTCACGAAAGACGAATTCATGACTGAAATTTCGTTTTAACTCCATAATTCAAATTAAAGACCAACTCTAACTTTCCCTTTTTCTTCCTTAATATGCGAGTGAATGTGATAATTATTCAGAATAAAGATAAATCACAAGAATAATTTGGAATAGAGTTAAAATGAAGTGCCTTTTTAATACTAACTATGGTGATGAGATACATCTTTTATGATTCTAACAGAAAAATATTTATAGGTGATAAAAAGCCAGCACAAGGGTCTGTGACATCTAATAATACATTCTAAAAACCAGAAGTATGAATGAAATGTTGGGCACTTGCTGATTTGTGTACCTTTTGGCGTTTAATCAACCCTTATACTTAACTTTTTAAACTGTAAGTTTTTGTTAAGGATATTAAGATGACACGATTCGAAGATGTCCCGTTATCTAAGGTCCCAAATAGAGAAAAGAAATCCGATCTCTAGCACCGGACAACACCGGACAACTGCTCCTAAAAGTAGGTCATCAGAAACGGTAAGAGAGCATGTCCCAATAGCTAGGTTTAAGATTATCCTCAATCTCACAACTCTTCATCTTGCAGAGTAGTGAGCAAAGGGGAAAAAATCCTCAGAACATCTGGCAATGTTGGTCGGAAAATAAAGAGGAACAGTATGGCGCAAGTAAGCATAGAATATTGCAGATTGCAGCTCTCCACCCCATTTCAAAGCATTTCCTAAGCTCAATTCATGGCGTTATACGACCTTTACCGATAAGGTCAATGTCCTTACAAAGCCACCGATGTTGGCGCCTGTTCGGAGAGGAAGTAGCCTTTTCCAGTAAAACACTGGCTTGAGGAGGACATTTGGTCTTCACTTAAAGTCTGCTGAATTCATGGAAGTCATGGAAGAAGACATACGCCTTCACTTGTGAGAAAGATGTTGAGGCTTTTTTAAGAATTTGGAATCCCTATCTGTCGGCTCTTCCCTTCTCTTTCTATGGGGTTCCCAGATCTTTCTGGAGTGGTCACCAGGCGTTGGAGTGCGGTGTCTTTCTTGGGAAATAGCGGCAAAGCATTGCGAACAAGGGAGTGTTTATCCCAATCTGTCGGTTCTCAGATCCCTCGATTTCCTAAAAGAGCCAAGGTGATTTCTTGGTAATAGGGTTCTGTTAGTAAACGATAGATGCATATCTTCACACAAATATGTGTGAACCACATACACAAACTTTATCATTATTTTAACCTGTTTTTATCATTATTAAAACTAAAGTAACACTAAATACAGTTTTAATACTTCCTTATCAATCAGAAGTAAACATGGCGCAATCTCATCATAAGTATGTTTTTAAAATTACTTTTCTTTCCCTTAACTTGGAAATTCTCTGTAATAAAAATGATACCGAAACCTAATAAACCTTTACACCTTCCAACCTCTTACCGACCTGTTAGTTTGCTACCTATTATGGGAAAAATATCAGAAAAACTTCTACTTAAACGCATCTACCCTCAAAGTGTACCTCAAGGAAGTATTCTCGGATCGCTTCTCTATACTGTGTACACATCTGACCTACCAACTGACTCAAACACAATGCTCTGCACTTACGCTGACGCTACTGCTATTCTCTCTTCTAACTCAGACGCCACTACAGCTTCCTCTTATCTACAGTCTCATCTACACAAACTAGAACCCTGGGCCAAAAAGTGGAGAGTTAAATTCAATACTCAAAAGTGCGAACAGATAACTTTTACTCTGCGTCGTAATTCTTGAGCCCCTATAAGTTTCAACTCAATTCCTCTTCCTCCTGCTAATTTAGTTCGCTACCTGGGGATGTACATCGACAAAAAACTAATGTGGAACCCGCACACTTAACTGAAAAGACTTGAACTCAATCAACGAAACAAATTACTACTGCGACTAATTGGCAGACAATCTAAGCTACCACTGGAACATAAGCGACTAATATACAACAGCGTACTTAAACCGATCTGGACTTACGGACTTGAACTTTGGGGTTCAGCCAAACTTTCCAATTCACAAAAGATCCAGTCCTTCCAATCCAAAATACTCCATCAGATTACAAATTCTCCATTTTATGTCTCTAACTCCATCCTCCATAATGACCTCAAAATCTCATACGTAACTGACGAATCTAAATCTAAATATAAAAAATTCTTTGACTCTCTTCCATTCTGTACAAATTGTCTTGTTCAAAATCTTGCACCAGATCGTCTTCCACGTCCATTGAGACACTGATGGCCTCGTGATTATCTTCAACAGTAATGTAAGAAACTCCGGCGAGAGTGTTGCCAGTGGGCAGCTTCTCTCCTCCAGCTGATCCAGTCTTGAAGTCTTCTCTTATCATATTCATTGATTATATTTTATTTTTTTTGTAGATTGTGAGTAGCAAATAAATTTAAAAAAAAAATTACTTTTAAATTTTGTATTGCCGTTATAATAGACTTGAAGTTTTCAATAGGCTAAATCCAATTGTTTTTCGTCATCACATTTAGCCCAGTGCTTTTAAAAATCCGACAAGATTTGACTATCAACTTCATCGCAAACGAAACAGAGAAAAAAAAATCCTAAAAATTACAACTAGGGCGTCTAAAAATTTTACATTGGTCAGAAGTTCACTCACAATTTAGAAACTGTTATTTTGGGCGCTTTGGAGAAATACTTAATACCACTGACAAATGTAACTGTTCATTTATTAACATATTCAAATTTAATTGAAGGTCACAGGGCATTATATACCTGAAGAAACCCAAAGGTAGGGATTTTACTCAGTTTTATTCTGGCCACTATCTAATTATTTTAGATTTTGCGCACCAGACGCTAGCTAAATTATCTTTGCTTTCGACAGGGTTTGATCAGTGGCTAAATGTAAGTTAAAATTGAATAGAATGTCGTGTGATGTATTATAATTTATTTGGCTTATAATATAATTGCCTTTTTATTGCGCTGAATTATTAATTTATTGTTAAGCTGAGTATCGCTATTTCTTGGATATGTGCTCTGCTTGAGTGTTGAGATAAGTTGACCGTTGAGATTATTAATGCTATAAGAATTTTGCTTATAGAACACGGATTATACAGCGCAACTTCCTTGTGGTGTACGTTTTTGTGAAAAAAAAAAAAAATACATCATTTGTTGCAAACTTAAACAAAGAGAATCTGTTGTTACGTCATTTAAGTTGTTTAATACTAGCCGGGTTTTGCATGAATAGAGTTAAGTAAGCCTATTGTTGCGTCATCACAATTCAGCTCGGAGGGGTCGTAAGTTAGACAGCGATGCCAAACGACTGCAGTTATTTGTGCTGTGTGAGTTGAAGTCATTTAAAAAAAAAAAGAGTCTACAGGTGTAGCATCTTACTTAATCTTTAACAGATGTTTATTTTAGTTTGAAAAACTATTAAAGAATAACAGAAAGTTGTATCTTTAAAGCTTTCTAGATGATCTATAGAAACTTGCTTTTGGGACACGATAAAATAATCTAAAAGGGTCACACTTTCTTTTTAACACGCTTTCCCCCTGTAATCTGTACGTGAAAAATTGCCAACGTTCTACATTTTGCCTAAAATTAGTAACAATAATTTTCTTTTGACTACTACTATGTTCAGAGCGCATAAAATAATGAAGCGTAAACAGTGAACTAACTGGGCTGATAGATTTGTCACACTTTCGCCAATAAAGTTACCAACTAATACTTCGCTAACTAATTCTAATGCTGACATTCTACAGTTTCCGGGGGGAATAGATTACACGAAATTAGTTTCATTAATTACATTATCCATTCAAGTATATATGTATATATATTCAGTATATATATTCAGTATACATATATCTCTTCCAATTTTGATTAAAGGCTGGCTAATAAATTTTGTGAATCAGCCAAAATACAACCTCCTAAAATCAAATGTTCTGCGAAATATTTAAATAAATGAATTTAGACCTCCAGGGGTTAAGTCCAACTTACAACATACCTGAAGACATGAATTCATGTACGATTTCTTAAATGATTAATACGTGTTTTTATTGTTTAAAATTATAATCCGCTTGTTTCAATCAAACAACAAAAGCTAGCCGAATTTTTCTCGTGATTTTTTAAGTGTTCAAAACCTGCCGTTTGGGTTTCACTAGTTGTGCAGCCAATGAGCGCTTATGCTGGCAAAGTGAAGATCTAGGCAGACTAGAGTTATTTAACGTTCAGGTTGTTTTTTCTACAAACGTTTGGTGTGGAGTTTTAGGAAATCAACTAATCGGCCCATACTTCTACAGAGAGAACTTAACTGGTGAAAGGTATCTAACTTTTTTTAAGAGATATTTTGCCAGTTCTGCTTGAAGAGGTTCCTCTAAAACGTCGGCTAGATATATATTTTCAACAAGATGGTTGCGAGGCCAGAGTTGGGCAAAACTTTAATCACGACTAACGACTAATCTCATGACTAAATTAGTCACAGACCGATTACGACTAACGACTAAAGGTTAGTTTTAGTCGTGGAATTTATCACGACTGAAGATTAATTCAGATTAGTCACCATATGATTGACGACTAATTGAGATTAGTCGTCCTAAAATTGGTGACTAATACAGTTTAGTCGTGACAAGAGCCACGACTAAATAACAGTCGTCCAAAAATAGGTGACTAATTTCATTAGTCG
The DNA here is from genome assembly GCF_049639745.1 of Rhodnius prolixus. Taxonomy (NCBI): domain Eukaryota; kingdom Metazoa; phylum Arthropoda; class Insecta; order Hemiptera; family Reduviidae; genus Rhodnius; species Rhodnius prolixus. The sequence continues at coordinate 26,046,960 of NW_027411592.1, forward strand.
CGTCATTGAGCAACGACTAATTTAGTCGTTAATCATTTCCTTTGGTTGTTTAAGTTAAGCCTTAGTCGTGAATTATTCATTTATTTATTCTTGTTGATGACGCACAAGACTTATATAGGACAACCTTACACTCACATTTAACCATGTTTACGACGCACAAGACTTATATTGGTCCTCTTTACACCCACATTTAACCATGTTGGTGACTCACAAAACTTATATTGGTCCTCTTTACACCCACATTTAACCATGTTTACGACGCACAAGACTTATATTGGTCCTCTTTACACCCACATTTAACCATGTTGGTGACTCACAAGACTTATATAGGACCTCCTTACACCCACATTTAACCATGTTGACGACGCACAAGACTTATATTGGTCCTCTTTACACCCACATTTAACCATGTTGGTGACTCACAAGACTTATATAGGACCTCCTTACACCCACATTTAACCATGTTGACGACGCACAAGACTTATATTGGTCCTCTTTACACCCACATTTAACCATGTTGGTGACTCACAAGACTTATATAGGACCTCCTTACACCCACATGTAACCATGTTTACGACGCACAAGACTTATATTGGTCCTCTTTACACCCACATTTAACCATGTTGGTGACTCACAAGACTTATATAGGACCTCCTTACACCCACATTTAACCATGTTTACGACCACAAGACTTATATAGGACCATCTTATTCATATATTTAACCATGTTTACGCCTCACATGACTTATATTGGTCTACTTTACACTCACCTTTGACCATGTTTACGACTCACAAGACATGTAGGACCTCCTTACACTCACATTTAACCATGTTTACGACCACAAGACTTATATAGGACCATCTTATTCATATATTTAACCATGTTTACGCCTCACATGACTTATATTGGTCTACTTTACACTCACCTTTGACCATGTTTACGACTCACAAGACATGTAGGACCTCCTTACACTCACATTTAACCATGTTTACGACTCACAAGACTTACATAGGACCACCCTTAACTCACATTTAACCATGTTGGTGACTCACAAGACTTATATTGGTCCACCTTAAAGTCACATTTAACCATGTTGGTGACTCATAAGACTTATGTAGTTCCACCTTAAACTCACATTTAACCATGTTGGTGACTCACAAGACTTATGTAGGACCTCCTTACACTCACATTTTCTCCCACAACATTACATTACACTACATTTTTTAAAATCTTCAATTATTGTTTTTTTTAACTTTGCGTCACAAATAACAATTTTTGCAGTCAGAGAACCTCTCAAAACGTGTATTTCTGATGGAAAATTAATTTTGAAAACCGATCATGAATAGATAATTTTGTAACTTTGATATTTAATAACTCGACAAATATTAAGGATATCGATACGGAATTAATGTCATTTTTCATAATTTTTTAAGTAGTTTTCATAATCTTTGTCAAAACCAGTAGTCCTCATGAAAGAAACCCCGATCAATTTTTTGGCCGTAACTCCGCAAAAAATGAAGATACAGCATCGGGGTGAAAAATTTGAAAACTTGACCGAAAAAACATATAATTTATTTAATGGGTTCTCCGGATTTCCGCTTCCATAAAAAGTTATTAGCGATTGATGCGTTTTAAATGGATCACCCTGAATGTTTTTATGTAAATATACAAATATGTATACACAGTTAGTTCGTGTGTATGTGCTTGGAGTATATTAATTGGGCAAATATAAACAGTAAGCTATGTGCATAATTAATAACGCAATGTGTAGTCTGTAGATCGACAAAAAATAAAAAAAGTAAAAGATAAATGTGACGCGGTGAAAAATAAGATTAACATAAATGTAAAGTGATTCTGCATAGTAGGTCTAGAGAGTCACCAACATGTGACTATAAATGTGAGTGTAAGGAGGTCCTACATAAGTATTGTGAGTCGTAAACATGGTTAAATGTGAGACTAATGTGGTCCTTTATAAGTCTTGTGAGTCGTAAACATGGTTAAATATGAGTGTTAGGTGATCCCATATTGGCCTAGTGAGTTGCTTTGGTGGTTTAACTTTAAACTGCTTGCATTCTCAAATTACAGATTAGTATACGATATGTATAAGTACATATATAATATGCTTTCAGCAAGAGTAATCATGGCGATGACTAATACTAATGATTAGTGATTGAAAAAATTAGTCACGACTAATTCACGACTAATGTTAATCATGATTATCTTATTTAGTCGCGCTTACGACTAATTTAATCATGATTAAATGTGACCACGATTGAATTAGTCATGACTAATTAGTCGCGACTAAATTTTTAATCGCATTTTTAGTCACGACTAAAAATATTAGTCGCGACTAAAAATTTTGCCCAACTCTGTGCGGGGCACATAATGTTATTCGACGTTACTTGGACAGAAATTTCGATGAAAAGTGCTTAGGAACTCATTGTCCCATCCAATGGCCACCTCGATCTCCGGCCTTAACCCCAATGGACTATTTTTTGTGGGGGATATCTAAAAAATAAAGTGTACAGTAACCTTAACCCCGTGGTTTCAGTCGAAGATCTAAAACGTCGAATTACTCTAGCCTGCCTAGATCTTGACTTCGCCACCATAAGTGCTGCTACAAGCAAAGCGTGGGAGTCCAGAGTTTTGGCTTGCCTGTCCGTTGATTGTGCACAGTTTGAACAGATTCTTTAAAAAAAAATGAGGTAATTTTGACAATAAACTGAACTTTGTGGAGCATATAACTCTGGTCACCCTGTATATTTCGCGTTTACATGTTCACTAAAAACGAGTGAACTAAAGTCACTAAAAATCTTAGCATTTAATTTATTTTGGTTGCTAATGAAAAGATATAGATGGTATTTGTGAGCTTGAAAGACCCAATGCCCATAAGTAAGCGGTAGCATTCCGCGGGTAGCTAAATTTTATTTTTTTATGATTCAAAGCGCGTCAACATCTGAGGTTATTGGCACCCCGAGTTTTTTCAGTGCCTTGCCGGCCTCCAGAAGTGTTCTCTCGTTACAGACAACACTGTCCATCAAAGGACAGAGAGCTGTAAGAAGCTTCTAGGTAGAGAAAATCTAAGTGCCAGCTGCTGGATTCGAACCCGGGACCTCCGCGTGGGAGTCCAGTATGCTAACCTCATAGCTAATCCCTTCCCTACTTCTTATTCGTTTGAAGTAACGTATGTGCTTCCGTCCCATTCATGACACCTATTTTGAAAGTTAGGCGTTACGCCCTGTCAGAAAAATTTGCGATTACTTTACTAGCTTTAGGTTATTGAATAACGTCGTCTAATATAAGCAATCAACAGTAAGCAATATAAATAGAAAAAAACGAGTGACGCATGATTCTAAAGTGCTGTTTTTCCTAGTTTGTCAATAACTCTTACTTCATTATGCTGGAGAAGAACAATCAAGGCAGCCTGAGAGTGAGATTTGTTGGCCGATCGTTTAATATTCATGAGTTCCTAACTCACACACTTACTTAAAAATACATATTTTATTCATTATTTCCCTTTCTAAATGATGTAACGCAATATCCACGTTATTTATATCTATATAGAACCGATCTTTATTAGGAAGTTAGGGCTCCACCCTTCTTTACTGAGCAAAGTACTACGAGTGGAGGCCAAATGGGTTTAACTTGTACCATCCCAGCTCGAGTGGCTTCGAATGAGTTAGAGTTCATTTGAGGGGCGCTAATGAAGGCAGCTATTGATGCGCCAGGAAAAAAACAAATATCGATTTAATTCAAAGTTTCTTTTTTGAAGAATCAGGTGTGCATTTTCATTTTTTTTATTTATCCTTTTAATGAAATTTCCACCTGTACCTAAAGGGTACAATAAGTGAATGCGATAAGTGTATAAATAAATAGCGTGGCAGACGTGAATGACGGTCATCCAGTGATGGCCGCCATTAGACACCCAGTTGGTCTCGGGGCCAACAGCGCCTCAGCCGTCTTCGAAGATTGGAGGGTAGCGTAGTTGAAGACAAGTTTGCAGCTAAAGGGTTGGGATGAAATGAGAGTTTTTGATGAAAATTTTTATATCGGATTTTGACAAGTTCTGAGATGAGTGGAATTTGGAGATCTGTATGTATTGTATGGTTACTAACATAGAATGGAGCGTCTACTATGCGGCGGAGTATTTAGGATTGGAGTGTTTGCAGTCTATTAATGTTGGATTTTTTAGCTGTTCCGTAAAGTTCGAGTCCGTAAGTCCATATTGGTGTGAGAAGAGCTGTATAGAGTCGTCGTTTGTTCTGTAGTGAGAGTTTTAAACGTTTGTCGAGTAGTCTGGCTAGAAATTAAAAAATACTTTCTCTTAAGTACTACTTCCGGTAGGAGGAATTTTAACCACTTGTCAGGTCCGCTGGTAGGATCCAATCTAAATAACAAGTTTCAGCTTCGAAATCTTGGGTTTTGGAGATATTTTTTCGAAAAACCCACACAAACTTTTTTTGTAAAAGCCTTTTTTTTTTTCGGAATCAGAACTCTCAAAAAGGATAAAACACGAAATCGACAATTTGATGTGATTGAAATAATTTCCTACTTTGTGACAGAAACTAAAAGCATCACAATTACAATTAATAAGTTAGAAAATGAGTCTCCGTATTGCAAACAAATTGTGACAATATTAATTAATAAGCAGAAAACAGGAAAGGTCAGATTAATTGAATTTGTTTGCTTTTATTGTTAAATTAAATTAATTAAAACCTTATTCTATGTATAAAAGGTGTATATTTCTGTAGAATAAATAAGTCGAATTTAACTTAATTAGATAAATGTCAAATATAACTTTGTAATCTAATTTAGTGGTCACTTTCCGTCCGAAAACTGATATCAGTGCTGAAAGTTAATGTCACAAAGAAGGATTTTCCGCCCTCGTCGTGAACAATTACTTCCTGCATGACCGTACGGAAACGTATAATTGGTTCTTTTAAAGCAAATGGGAATCAACGCTATATTCCGGAAGTTAACAAGTTTAAATGGTCTGACGCAGCATACAGTTGAAAACTTTAGCCATAAATTTAATTCCTTCTCAGATTTAAGAGGGAAAATTATTATTCAAATTTTGGGTAAGTCAGTTTTTACATGATAAGTATAACTGTTTTACTAATTGCCAATATTTACTACTAAAATTGTTCAGAATATTCAGTTTTAATTCAGTTGTAATTCTATTTCAAATATAAGGAACGTATTAGAAATTAAAAGCTTGGAGAATTAAAACCAGTTTTAAGACAATAATGTTTAAATTCCGTAAAGGTAAACTTTAGCCTACGAGATCTACCCAGCTTTGTTGCAACATCATGGGCGATTGCTCCTAAAATTTATTCACAACCCTCTAATTGCAGCTCTAGAACTCTACCTTCAGCCTACCTCTCACGTACTTTACTAAAGCGGGCGACAAAATTTATCATTCAAGAGAGAGGCACGTAAACTTGCGATTCCAGAAAACAAAATTCTTCTGGAGTAATGTAAGACTACTCTCTTTGGAAGTTGAGAGGTAGGCCAGAAGGTGAAGTATGTTGATGTGTAAAGGGCCTAACATTTTACTAAAATAATTCGGTACGGGCAGTGCATCAAGCAAGTCTGAATCCTGTAGAATGTAAGATAACTGTCGCATCACTCAGTGTGGATTCGGTGGATACGGATCGAAGGGGCCATGGCTCAGAAATAGTTTAAATGCAAAATTAAACAATGCCCCTGATTTTTATTTATTTTTTTTTTTTGGCATTGGCTTCCGCCATACAGCCAGCATCGTCTAGGTGCTTATCACTAGAATATCACTCACTCTCCATTCTTACTTATAAATACATTCGCTTCACACATTCATCCCTCTACTATATACAACTATTTACATAAACTACAACGAATGGATGGATCAGTACTCTATATTCCTGTCATCCTTATAGCTTAACCGAAATTAAAATCACGTAATCCTTCTGTAATCATTTTCTTCCATTCATTCTAATCGGCTATAACTTTTAAATACATTCATATTTCATTGCTAGCTCTGCTATAGATTTAAGCACATAGATGTTGGTGGAGAATATTATGTCTTCGTATCGAAATCGCTGATCTCAGGTCTCATTTTTAATTTTTTTTTTTTTTTTTGTCCTGAATATAAAAGAATATGAATAGTTATCGATGGAGTAATTGATATTAGATTTAGTTCCTTAGAGTTTTAGATTTAACAGGAGAAATTCCGTCAGGCTACATATTGGTACAAGAATTGTAGCCACAAATTAGTGCTAACATGGACCTGTTTTTAGAAGTAGAAACTTGAGGATGAAGGGAAAAGTTACCAGTGCTAATGTCTAATAAAGACAAGAAGTCGGTGCGTACTTTTAAAAAATAATTATTTCGGCGATTGAACTAGAGGCTAAAATTTGAGAGAGAAATTGGCGATGGAATTTTATTTGATTGTGAGCATTATCTATATAAAAGCTAAGAGTATTGTGGTTCTGGGTTCGATTCCCGGTGTAGGCCCTAGATTTTATTTAATGGTTGATATGAGAAATTTATAGTTAAGTCACCGTTTACGACACCTAATTGGTAGTTAGACGTAAAGTCCAAATTAGGCATTACTGCTATCTATAAATACCTCTGTTCAGATTTAACCGTTCGTTAAAGGCTACCTGAGACGGAGAAATTTGGGTTTGTTTTTGTGCAAACAAGTGTTTATACCAATATGAGTTTGTTTTCTCTTTATTGTTATACTAAAAGCGGGTTCGGAAAGGTCACGAAAAATCAGCGTTCCTTTCCAGAGAACAAAGGAGAGAAAGATTCTAAAAGAAAAGGTTCGAATCAAAGTTGAAAACTGGATTGGACAAATGGATTTGTGTCTTGAAAATTGTTCTACTACTTGAAGTTCGCTCTACTAGCAGAAGGGGATTGCCAAAAGGAGGAATAGGAAGTGCTTAGAATTGTATGCAACGGAAAAATGCGTAGAATAATACACATAGCACAAACTGCCTAAACCGGTAAAACAATAATCAGAATAACAGTGCTAACTTCAGGTAACACATGTATCTTTCAAGACTTTTAAGTAAATGTAAAAGTAAAGTAATCGCCTATTTTTTCAGGCGGCGCTTAACGTCCAACTACCTATTAGGTGTCGTGGACGGAGGCGACTAGCAAATGTACTTTACTGTAAATTTGTTTTTATTAACAATTAAATAAAATCAAAGGCCTAAGACCGGGAATCGAACCCAGTACCACAATACATATTAGCTTTGCAGGTCTCTCCTCTAACCGCTCGGCTACCGTGGCGCCTATTTCAATACTTTTTTACATGTGATTGTTCATGAATACTTAGAAGAGATTCTTCAATGAAAATTCTCCGTCAAAAATTACTTTTAAAGTTATTAATAACATAGATTATACAAATATTTTGTAACAACTTATGTCCTATGAGCGTGTGACGCTTTCATTGAAAAGTAGAGCCTCTATCGTTAGAGCAAGTGAAAGAAACTAATGAGTATTTGAAGGTATAGGGCTGAATAGCCCTGGAGTTAACTCTGATGGGGTTAACAATTACATGAAATGCCCTTCTTCTCTTATAACTCCAAGTACTTAGAAGTGGCCACTTCAAACAGGGCTACTAATTGCCGTTTTTTTTTTCTTTAAAAAATATCTCTGTATAAAAGATGAAATCTAGTAGGTAATTTGTTAGTTGAGTGCGGTAATGTTCCGTCATGTATTTATAGAGAATGAAAATAGGCCATAGGCCAGTCTAGCCGTACGAATGTGATTAGTGAGTGAATGTAAGAGGCAAGAGGGCATAGTAATGACTTCTAGGCTACAGGCAATGACCAGGTATTAAGTTACCGTTCAAGTGGCCACAACGTTTTTAACTGACATATATATATATATATATATATATATATATAAAGCCGCCGCTTACAGCTTTATTCAAACACAATTGTATTTTGCTGATGTAAGGTTCTTGCTGGTTATATTGTGGAGGCATATGTTTTACAAGAGGTTTTTACCGAGTGGTTAGAGGCGTGACCCGTAAAGTTGAGATGTAATGTGGTACTGAGTCTAAGTCCAGGACTTGGATTTTATTTAACGTATTGCAGGAGAAAATTAAGTAAAGTATTTAATCGGCACTTACTCGCCTGAAAGAATAAGCATTACTTCACCTACTTTAAAGAAAAGAAGTACTTCAATCGTTTTAAGTTCATGCTACTTAGTTTTGGGGCGCTCCGTGTTCGTAAAGGGTTTTTTTTTAATGCTCAAAAACGCCAAAATTGCAGGAACTTAATGTCCTCTTTTCATTTGCGATCCGACAGGAATAGACAGGTCAAAATTCTTCACTTATGGCTCCAGCGATTTTCTTTCAAATTTGTGAAGTATAATTATTGTATTAGCAGTAAGATAACCTTTATTTGGTGGCAAGTAGCTGCTCTAGGCCAGGCCCAAGTTTCTCGCTTAACTTCTTCCGTGACTAAGGTGGAATCATGAAGAGGCATTTTCCAGATGATTGAGGATGATGATCTTCAGAACACAAGAAAGTCTCGAAGCCTGTGGCGACTCAGTCGGCGTTGTCAAGAGTAAGAGTACAAAAGTAATGCCTATTTTTTTTAGGATGACTACGTCCAACTACCAAATTAGGTGTCAGGAGTGACGGTGGAAGCGAAAGACTAAACGAAACGATTAGAGAATATAAAGAGAGTTGTTGAGATATTTTGTCTTTGTCAGTTGTACGAATGGAATGTTGAGGTCGTTGTGAAGAATAAGGATTGTCAAATAGAAAGAGGGTATCAACTATCTGTCGGAGTTATTTTGAATGTCATGTCTAAACAGTCTGAATGTTTGTTTGTTTCTCAGAAAATTGTCAAAATCCAGAATATTTTGAATAAAAATCGCGTAACCGGTTAGTTTTTTTATAAAATTAATAATCCAAAATATGGAGGACAATGTTTTGTAGGGATACTTTACTAAAAGATGGCTAAAGTTGTTGTCTGCTGAGCATCCAACGCTCTCTCCTTAAAGATCAATTTTGTAGGCAAAAAGTCTCAAATGAAATTGATGTATTATGAGAAAATTAAAGAAGACCCGAAGCTGTTTTCGAGGAATCGTGAAAAACTTACTTTGCTAAAATAGAATTAATGATTTGTTAGCTTTCGGCGAAACTTTTGTTTTCAAGATATAGCAAGCAGTATTAAAAGGGAGTACAAGTTCGTACTTCCCACAATAGATTTCGTTTTGAGTTGTGTATAAATAACAAACTATGTACAAACCTCTCGTCATTTTTGTATTATTTTATTTTTTTTACCACAAAACATTTATTTAAAGAAAAAAAAAAAGAAATTGTCAAAAAATCAAAAGTTCATTTCTAAGAGAAAATCAAAATTCCATGTATTAAATTAGTTATAAGCTAAGGAACGGATTTTTATGTATTTAAAAATGCCAAATATTTAATTAAAATATGCATTTATTTTCGTCAATTATGTGGAAAATATGTGATTTTCTTAAAATATTTTCTGGAATATTTAAGTAAAATGGACATTTTTTTTTATGAAAATGGATTTTTTTGGGGGGGGGGCAAGTTATAATTATTTATACAAGAAAAGAACATTTTTACAATTTATAATAATTTATTAGGAACAAAATAATTTGTTTTTACAAGTTATAATGATTTATATAACAAAGAACATTTTTACTATTTATAAAACGATGTGTTAAATTTTCAAGCTGCTTCCAGCCAAGTACCCCATCTTGTCAATATTGGTTCTGGTGGAAGGCACAAGTCTGGATAGAGATCTTTTAGCATTTTAATGCGACTTGGTGCTTTTAAGAACACTTTTTTAACCGAGGAATCTACGTCACTGAACAAAGATCGGACAGTTTCTGCTACTCGATGCAAGACATGAGCAATACACGTCACATGAATTATCTTAGGATAAAATACCTGAATAGATTGCCCAGCCTTGACCATGTTGGGGGCAGCATCAGAGAGAAACAAAAGAATTTTTTCGTTCACAACTCCACTGGGCCATAGGATATGCATTGAGGCATCGAAGAATCGTGAAATGGTGGAATGATTGCATTTTTCGAGAACCTCACAGTTCAAAAGGAATGGCTTTGAATCCACATCAGGATCACTGTCAAGTTTTCCAATAACTGCATTGGCAAAATACCTGCCCTCAACGTCAGTGGTACCAAATCGGTCCATCTTTGATATGTTTTCGAATTTTGGTTAGTGTATCTTTATAGATATCTTCCAGGTAGTGTTTCCGCAGAGTGCTCTCGTCAGGCATTTTTTTCCCAATATAGGTCTCTAAGAATCCTTTGAAATGAGGATTTTTAAGTTTGTGGAAAGGGATATCTGCTCTAACCAAAGCCCGACACAGATCTGTACTCAGAGTAGACTTACTTGATGATGGAGATGTAAGGAAGGCTTGATAAGACGTCCTCTCTTTCTTTCTATTTTTATTCTCTATGTGCGATCCGGTGGCAATATGTTGGGTGACTTGGGAACGTTGAGAGCAAGAAACGCGCTTGTCACAAGCTGTGCGGTACAAAATGTCTCCATCACTTCGAAAAAGTTCTGCTGGAAACTCGCGAAGATATTTAGCAACCAGTTGTTTGTTTGAGGCCGATGTTCGTGGCATTTCACCCAAAAAAGAATACACTAAGTGACCGAACGAAATGAATTGGACACTTCAATGAACGAGCTGAAAGAACAGACAACATCAGACAACTTCAAAGAACTAACAAGTGCCCGTCACTGTTTAGCAGCATTCTGTGTAAATTACAATAACCATTATACCCACTGTGATTCACAGCCCTACAGTCTGTGGTTCACAGTTCCTGTCAACCACCTCCCAATTATGAAAATATGCCCAAAATGAAAAATATGAAAAGATATCTACATATTTTGATTAAATATGTAGAAATATTTATTTATTTTAATTAAATATGTATAAATATGCGATAACATTCAAATATGTGGAAATATGTGAAATAAAAGTAGACTCAAACGGCTTAAAAAGTGTCAGTATGAATACTTCTAGTTGAAAAACGTCTGTAACTTGCCTAGAAAAAAATATGTAAATACATACGAATCCCGTTCCCTAGTTATAACAGTACCCAATAAAACCTTCTGCGATTGTTATAAAAACAGGCAACATTTTTCAAGAGATTTATACAATTTTTTAAAAGTATTTTATACATTTTATTTTTTAAAAAAATGTTTTAAAAATAGAGATTCTTTGCCAGGAAAAATTCTAAATATCTGAGGTGAGACTTGAAAGCTTCAAAAAAATGAACTCTTACCACCCCTTCCCGAATAAAAGCAAACTTTCTAAATATTTATTCTTTTTCTATCATTCATTGCACTGGGAATTGGAAATAGCGAAATTTATTCATTTATTCATAAATGCATCATTCATTTGTTGCGTAATGTTTGAAAATATTTGAAAAATATCGTGCAAAATACGTAAATTTCTTTCTCTCGCTGATTCATTTAATATTTTGGAATAAAATATCTTTTAATCCTTTGTATTTGTTTACTAAACATTATAATTGGTTTTATCGTATAAATATTTGGATGGTACTAGTTTAGTTCTTTCAGATACATGTAAGCTGTATTTAATTGTGCTTTTTGCTGACACATGCATCTGATCTGGTTACAACTGCATCATCTTCAAATGCCCAAAACTCTGACATCAATTTGTTTACAGAAAAAAAAAGAAACAACAAAATCAATATGGAAGTAAATTGAGACGTTCTAAGGTATGCAATTTGGTTTAAAATAATCCTTTGGTGTTACAGCAGATTTCGATAAATTCCGGAACCTGATTCATACTAAAAACTCTATTATTGAACTTCAATATTCATTTCGATCTGCTAAATTCTAATTGTAACCTAGATTTTAAAAATTCCAGTAAGTTAGGCCATGCGAATATTATAAATTGATCTTTCGAACCAGTATTATTGACACAATATTTGAGAAAGTGCGGAATTCAGTTTTTCCAGAACAAGTTTTAATTGCAAGCAACAACGTAGTCTCGATTAATGTTCCTTTTATGTAGACAATCTGTCAATTTATCTAAGCAAAATTTCTCTATCTTTATTTACTGACGAGAATATCTTAGGCAAGCCAGAAACCCGGGACTTCGCGTGAGTTTAATCTATTCTTTATCCTTAGATAATATCTGATGAGACTTATTTAAAAGAAAAGTTCGTCATTATCGTTGATACTGCAATATTTAAGTAAATAAGCAAAACAATTGAGTGATTCGAAGAGGAAAGCGATAATTATTTTCTAGAATACAACGCAGCACATCTTCTGCATTAATTGTAGGGTTTAAATAAACTCCCTAAGCTGGGAGTTCATCAAGTAATTATCGCTGCACAAACTACAAAGATTAAACTCCTCTAATTGAGACGCCCGTCGGTGCGGCAGAAATTTGAATTAGGTCGCCATAACCCCCACTAACAAGTTTTGAGAAAGATCCATCCAAAGGGGATGGAAAACTGCACAGAGGTCAGAAATCTTTTCTCAAACCTCTTTTTCTTGAACAAACGATTTTTTTCTTTCTTTTTTTGCAAGTTGATACTCTATCTCGAGGCTCTTTATAACAAACTCAAGAGACAAGACATACCAATCACTCTAAATCACTCTAAACCAGTGATGGAGAACCTATGACCCGCGGGTCAGACACTGACCCGCGCAAGCTTTTTCACTGACCACAATTGCTAGGCAACCATTTGTTTGTTTACGCGGGTTGATTTAGATTTTCTAATTGTGTGGATAATTTATATTCTATCTGTATTTTTTTCAAACACGCATTGACACAAAAGCAATTTACATAAATGCTATCTATGACCTTTGATCATTACAGTACTAAAACGCAAATGACGACAAATGCTTTTGTAGTATTTGAAATAAAGCAAGTGTTTACAAAATATCAAATAAAATGTATAATTTTACTCATATTTTGTTTGTTAAAAAAATCGACAACCCAAAGCAAATAACCATATTTAGATTTTTCTTCAGATAAAACACACTTTTGTAAGGTTTTGTTCATTATTTTTGTAAAAAGAGACTTCCATAGCACTTGTTTTGTTCCCGTTAAACTAACTGAATTTTAAAGATGTTTAGTTTTGAAAATATTCAGTTAAAAAATTTTAAACTTAACTCGTGCAAATGGGCATTAGTGACCCAAGAACTAGTACTAAAAAAAAAAAATGAACAAAATTTGTCCCACGTCTCAAAAAGGTTCACCATTCCTGCTCTAAACTAAACAAAGTCTGATATATGCAGCAATTAAACGATCTACCAGGACTTACAGAGCTGAACTATGGGGTTTGAACCAAAGCCTTCCAAATACTTGTCGCATCCAATTCCCCGCCGAATCCGTGACGCTTCTTTTTATGTTTCCAATCGAACCGCCCAAAATGACCCTAATATCCCTTTTGTTTACGATCTGATTATTTCTCTTTGAAGGGAATTCCACTTATACCAATTTCCTGATCTCCTCATTAGCCATCACTCTCCATGAATGCCCAAGGTGTTGCTTGAAACTGTTGATAATTAGGAAGACACACCTCTGGGTGTGTACTTCATCAGGTAAAATCACTTATTCTGGTTGTGCTGCTGATCGTAAATTAATAAAATTAGAGAAAAAAAATGAACTCTATCGAGATTGTACTGTTATTCACCTGCTATTGGATTCGTACATTGCTCTGTCCAGGCTCTTGGGACATGCTTATGTTTCTACTCCGTGCTACGCGTAGATAAATAGTGCCTGAGAGCAAAATTATATTTCCGCGCTTCTCCACTATATGAAGCTTAAAATTAAAGATTAATTCCAAATAAACAATCCTTATGTTCTCCATTTGTTCCATTTCCTTGTGTAAAAAAAGGAAATAACATCAATTTTTATACATTCAGCAAAATTTAGTGAAATTTTAATGTTACTGAAGCCAATGTGGCTTTAGTTTAAATTGAATAAATGATTTTCTCAAATTTTAAAGGCAGTTTTAATTATTTTAAGCTTGAATGCTAATTGTTTATACGAAAATCTGTGTTTCATTTGAATATTTCTGGGTCACTAGGAGAGGGTAGTGAAATTAACAAGTTCTAAGTCAGCCATTTCAGAGTAATGAAAGATTTCATTTTTTCAAGGTTTTTTGTTTGTTTCCTGGCCAGTGAAGATGTTTTGTTTCAGCAGACATTTTATTCGGGATGGATAAAGTTATTATACTGTAAAAACTTTAAAAAAAATCGCTGAATATTGTCTATATTAATGTATTTGTAATTACATAATGTTCTATTCTAAACATTTAGTAAAGTAAAGTAAAGTAATTGCCTATTTTTTCTGGCGGGGCTTAACGTCCAACTTCCATTTACTAGGTGTCGTGGACGGAGGCGACTAGCAAACATACTTTACTGTAAATTTCTTTTATTAACCATTAAATAAAATCCAAGGCCTAAGACCGAGAATCGAACCCAATACCACAATACCTTCGCAGGTCTACTAAACATTTAGTATCAAAAGAGAAGAACCTGAATGGAGGATAGAGTTCGATTCTTTCATTGATTCTGTTACAAACAAACTCTGAATATCCCTTAAAGCATTATCAGGCCCAAAATCGTCTATTTTCGAAAATTATTATCTATTCTTACCTATGAGCATTGAGTTCAACTCGAATTTTAATTTATTATTAAATAATATTTCTACCGAAGATCTATTATTCTGTCTTAACTTCATATCTATATTATACTATTTTACTTTGTTTAAATTCTTTACTTTACTTTGTATAAATTCTTAAATTGTAAATAAACTTTTCAAATTCAATTTACTTTGTTTAAAAAATAAAATAAAAACATATTCGTATGGAATGGAGGTCAGTATATGCAGAGGATGTAATGTAGGCCTGCACCATGTCAGAACTGACCATGTGAGTCTGAGTAGAACGTCAGAAGTGAATGTGCGGTTGGTATAAAGGACGCCTCCCTGCACCAACTTTCTATACGATGAGTTAAATGCATAAAGGTCAAACGCACGTTAGTAAGGTTATCTCACAGTTACAACAGAGGTTTTGCTGAACTAGAGGAGGGGATTTTTAGATATTGTGACGGACGAGTGGGGGAAGCCACACAAAGGCACCAATTTTTGTGACTAATAGATTCTCTTCTGCACGCTCGTCTCTTCTTAAAGAAGGAATAATTTACCTATTTAATTACTTCAATAATTATTTTATAGTTCTAAAGGTCTAATTGCATTGGTATGTTTTATTTCTCAAACTAAGCTCTTTCTCTGCCACTTTTGGACCATCATTTTAAAGAAACCATCTTGTCCATCATTTGAGCCATTTATTGTGGTTCTTCTATTTCAAAAGGAAATTCACTCAAACTATTCAATTTAAATCAATTCATCAATCAGATAAAAAAAAAAAAATTATTTGTCCAAAAATCCAAATTTTATTTAACCATAACCTTGATAACCTTGATATAAAATTGTAACCTTAATCATTATCTTCGAACTACGTTTCCGGAAATAGACAGGTTGACCAACACAATTTTTTTAAGGTGTCCCTCGGTACTGAGTTTCCCGTAACCAAATATTTCCTTTAATTTCAGCTTCCAACTGGATCTATCCCTAATACTCTCTTCTCTCAGTCCATAACCGTAGAAGCTTTTTCGGACGTCAACTATCCACTCTTCCTTAGGTCTGCCCCTTCTTCTTCTTCTTCCAGCCATTCTTCCATCTTCCAATCTTTTTTATATGGCTGTAACATTAAAATAATTCCTAACATTTTCTCAAATATTTTAGAAAGATCAGAAGTAAATTTTAAAAGTGCAATTTGTAACCTTTGACTTCCTTATTTTAAGACAGCCTACTTTAAAATTGACTACTGGTCCATCTAAAAGAGTTTTCATGAATTTAAACAACTTAAACTAACACTGTTGTGTGCTCGTGAACACGTTTTCTTGTCAAACAAACGTAATTTCTCATACGAAGATTAAAGGAATCCTGGAAAATGATATACCGTTTGAAAGCCCATTAACTTTTATAAAAAGTGCCAGCACACGTAGGTCTGATAATGATCGCATAAGGGCCTAATGAGTTTTCTTAAAAATTTCGATTACTTTTATTTTTCCAGTATTCGGAGGAAGATTGAGGCTGTTTAGAGAATAACTTTTGCTTCGAAATGGTGTCAATTTTTAGGAAATTTATCTGACTTTCTAACCGTGTCATCAGAATTGAAATCGGACTAAAACTTCTGAGTAATAACATTTTTATTGGAAAAAAGTAATGATGTTAAAAAAAAAATTTAAAGGGACGTCACTCAAGAACAGTGGAAAACATGAAGTTTGCCAATACGTCATTGAACTCCACTTTAGATGTACTACACACAGTGGGCCTATGGACAATACTTAATGATTCACCCTGCATACTTTGTACCAAGCTACCATATAATGTATTTTTGGTACTATTTACTCGTAGAATATTGCAGCTCCATAATACAGGGTTCATTATACCGATTGCTCTTTTGCGCTTACATTTCTTTGCCGTACATCATTTTTATTTAGAGCATCCTTACTGATGACTGAGCGAACACAAATCCAATCTTAAATTATTCAAATTGTGATTAAAACCGCAGTAATGAATACATTTTGTGACCTCCCTCGCTCAATTCTGTATTAGCCCTCATGGAAATTTGGGATAGAACCATATAAGACGGCCAAACATTCGAACTTTTATCACATCCAATCGAAAATCCTACTTGCCTGAGTCAATGCTTCTTTATAACTATGTCTTTAACCCAACCGTACATAATTCCTTCTCTGTCATAGCCAATATCTGATATTCCCAACTATCTTTTCATTCAAATTCAGTAATCTAAGCCTTCCCTACAGTACACTCAGTACTAATCCCCCCCTGACGTTCAAAAGCGCCAGAGATCAGAGGATCAGCGATGAAAATAAAGCGAAGGATGCAACAAGGATGTTTTGTCTAGTTGAGTTTAGAAGAGTTCAGCTCTCACCTAAGATAAACGCACAGAAACTTAATTATAACCTTGTTGAAAATGTCCCTCTTTACGTTTAGGATCTTCCAGGAAAACAAGACAAAAGATAAGGCAGTCTCAATTAGAGATGTTCCTCTAGGTTATACAAGGTAAGAAATGAGGGAATAAGGAAAGAAGTAAGTTAAAGAGGGCAACAAAAAGTAAGATGATTTGGATTCGTGCAAAAGGTAGCCCGAGACCCAGGATAAAGGTTCGTTTGTATACATTTCGAACGATGAAAGTTAGATTGCCTGAAACAGAAGTTGGAAGGATGGAAGAGGAAATTGCTGGTCGAGGTCTAGGGCAAGGCAAAAAAGGGAACAGGGACATCGAATGATGAACTTGACGTTGTCTCTAATTAGTAACTTTATAATTATGGAGAAAAAGGAAAACACAGAATAGTATAAAACATTATTAAAATAATCTTTGTACATATAAAGGAAAAACAATAATGAAACAGCAATTAATAACTGCATAGGTAGTTACTGTCAGTAGCACGGACAGAATTTTTGTTCATTAGGTTTTGGTTTGAGAAGTAAAATAAATAATTTTTTGTTTAAATAGTATAATTTTCATTTAGGGAAAACAGAATCACTCTGTTAATGCGCTTGTTTCTGAGAACTCGTTTACAAAATAATTTATACGATTTCCTTGAGTATAAAACCAATATTAAGGATCTCTGAGGGTCGCAGGGCCATAGGGTTGCTTAATCCTCTACTGTGGAGCAGTAACATACTAGCGTCAGTTAAAAGGTTGATGTATAATTCCATAGTCGAAAGCATTATACTGTACGGTAGTGAAACATGGACTCCAGGAAGTCAAGAGAGAGGGAAATTGTTGGCAACCGAAATGGATTTTTGGAGAAGGTCCGCTCTAAAATCCCGTTTAGAAAGAGTTAGAAATTCGGAGATAAGAAAGACTATGGAAGTAGAGAAGGACATCCTCCAAAGAATTACGGAGAAAAGATTGGAATGGCTTGGACATGTTTCAAGGATGGAAGAGCAAAGGATTCCTAGACGGATCATGGAATGGGACCCAGAGAGAAGAAGGAGAAGAGGCAGGCCGAAGCTGGCGTGGCGGAGGATGGCTAAGGAGGATATTGCTGGATATGGCCTTTCAATAGAGGACGCAAAGAACAGGTTTGGAGGAGAAAAATAAAAAATTAAATTAGTTTTGGCGAGGGAATCCTCACTGTGGGGAAAACACTTAGAAAAAAAAAAAAAAAATCCAGCAGCTGACCCTTAGATTTTCTCTTCCTAGGAGCTTCTTACAGCTCACTGTCCGGTGATGGACAGTGTTGTCTGTAACGAGAGAACACTGTCCGGAGGCCGGCAGTGCACTGGAAAAAGCTCCGGGCGCTAATGACCTCAGCTGTTGATGCGCCAAAAAAAAAAAAAAAAAAAAAAAAATAATTAATAGTTGTTAGACTACCTTGTCACCTTATCAGCTACTAATCAGAACATATCCGAGCCGAAACGTTGGGCAAATCGAAACAGATCAAACCTACATACGTACCCATCGAAACAGATTTCATGTATTGAGAAGTAATTTATTCTTGTTTCGTGCGAGAATTCTAAGTAAAATATACAGATCAAAATTACTGAAAGTATATTTTTAGCATATTACTGGAGAACAGTTATCATATATTTTCGGCGGGATCAATTCCTAAACCCTCTGGGTAACACCACTCGTTACCATAGTTACTTTCATTAAAAGTCTCACAACCGAAATGTGGGAGGAAAGAGGATATATAGGAACATCCGTCCAGTTATATTTGGTAAATGGAGTTATTCCGAATAATATACTTTGCGGTCAAATTTATTTATTAAGTTTCCCTTTCATTTCTTGCTGGTACACGGCTTTTATTTTGGTTTATAAATTGTGTTTAGTCAGGAAATCATGTTTTGAGTTAAAAAAAATTAAATAAACTTTTTTTAAAAATTATAAAAAGTAATTAAAAATATACATTACTTAGGAAATTCGTGCTCTAGACGAGATTAAATGGCTCAACTCTCCCACTTCTATTATAGTAACATGAATCCATCTGTTGTCTTCACTTTAAACATAATTCTCTAATCTAAATATTGGCTTCAGTTTAGATAAAATTGGATTCCATTGAGATTTGCGATGCAACCTAAGCACCGTGACCCAATCGTACTTTTTAATGTGTAGTCGTACTTTGAATTACTCCAGACTTGTTAGTGTGATTAGACTTAAGATGTAGAGAGCGACTACTAGATAAAGCTTGAAAGCACTAATTGATCTTTGCCGAAAAGTCGAATTCTCAGCCGTTCACATTCTCAGGGGTTCGGTCACGAGAGAAGTGTCTTCTTCCTTATAATAAATTTACATAGACTAACCATTGATAACCCCGTGTGATGCATGTGCTTACTCCATCTATCTGTCCGTCTATAGAGACCCTACTATAAGACACAAGAGCCCACCGCTGGCGTCTAGTCCTACATTTTCACACACCATTTCCACGGACTTTGTTGTCCACTCTTTTTTGCTTGCATCACAGCGGCATTTTGTTAGGCAGCAAATGGCTCAAATACAATGAGAGTCACATTCGAACCTTTCCGCTCCAGGCCGACTGCCATCTCCCATTACCTTTTTGTACTGAATGGCTGGACACATCAGAATGTGAAGGCAGTTTGTCTTCAATTAAATTCCAACTTCTCCCATAACCAGGTTGACGGAGAAAATTACGATTCTAGAATTGAATAGCTTTTTTCTCTCAAAATCTCAGCAATTTAGAGCTTCCCAAGAAAGCTTAAAGAGCTTTAAGTTTGAAATAATTACATAATCAGTTATTAATGAATTACAATTTATACTTTGAAGAGATCCTGTTTCCTAAATTATTTTTTTGAACGCAGAAACAATATCAATAAGAAAGTTAGTTGAAAATAAAAGAAACAGATATTTAATGAAAAAAATAAGGCATTTAATTTTCAAACCAAAGCTGAAAAAAATTCTGGTTATGCTTTTTTAAAGGTTTAATTTGAATTGAAAAATGTTGAATTTTACTGAAACAATCTGAATAACTTGGGTCATCCACAAACTTATAATTAACTTCAAAACAATATAACTGTTTCAAAATCAATTTAAACTTTTCCTTATTAAATGCAGTATAAATTGTTCGTGTTCAATAGATTTTCTTAAATTTATTTCTTTTTGTAACAGAAAATAAAAGACTATATTTTATCAAAACCCTCTTAAATTTAGATAAAACAATTAAATTTTGCTTTCAAACGAAACGTAGTTAAAAAAAATGATTAGGCGATAGGGGGGCACATTTGAACAGAATTTACATTTTCTGTTACAGAGTGCACAGAATCGTATTATTGAACCTTTTTATTTTGCTTTCTACAACTTTCAAGTCTTTTTAAAAGATGTATATCAACAAACAGTTGGTAATTTACATACATATCTATATTTTTTTTAATTTAAAAATGTGTCCAATGTTAATGTCTGCTCCACTGGTGGGGTACCTTTAAACACAATATAAAATAGAAAGAAATGATATTACTGTAACGAAGTTGACCTGGGCGGAGAAGAAAGGCCTAGATTGTTCTAGAGATTGAACGACCAAAGTCAGTAACAGGCCGCCACTGTGTAGACAAAAGGGCCGGTCTATACCTGAACTAGAAAGGAAAGGGCTAGATTGTTCAAAGAGTTAGTGACCCGTGTAAAAGCCAGCTAAGAGAAAGGCCTCAGTTGGGTTGGTGGCATATGTGTTTTCCCAGCCAGTGATTGACAGGTAGGAGCGAGACAGAGAGTAGGAGGAGGGCGGCCCCAGCTGAGGTGGTGGCAGTATGTTGTCTCCAGCCAATGAACGTCAGGAGGGCGTGGAAACTTATGCTCAGAGAGTTGGAGGAGGGCAGTCCCAGTTGGAGGGAGGCACGCAGTTAAAAGGAGGCAGACACAGCTGGAGGAGTCAGTTTTTAAGCAAGTTTTAAGGAGTTATTAGAGTTTATAGTTTTAATCAGTTAGTTTTAAGTGAGTCTTTGAGAGACAGTTTTGGGAGACACTTTGGAAGTGATAGTTTTGAGAGAGTCAGTGTTACGGAGTGCTTCAGTGTTAGCCAGTTGGGCAGGTAGTCAGTTCGTGAGTAGAGCTTTGCTAGTGCGGTTGAGTCTAGCGCAATTCGGTGCAGTGTGGACCAGGGGTCAGTCGTGGAACAGTTTTGTGGTGTTACGAAGTGAGTAAGTAACAGTAAACTGTTGTGACTGTTGTAAATGGTGACTGTAATGAATAGCGTTAGTTGCTAGTAAATGTTAATGTGTGAATAAATCAGGTTATTACTTACAACTTTAGCGAGTTTTATTATTTAATCAAACCCACATATTTAATAACTAGTGGCAGGCATTAGTTGTGTAAGTAAAGTTATTTGGAAAAACTTTACATTACTTTACTCTGAATCTACCTTCTATCAGTTATTTCTCTCACTACTACATTACTTTCTCGTTTAAACCACTGATATCTAGTTCAAAAAATCAAGAATGACTCAGTTCGGGTTGTTGTACCCGAAGTGATGGGTTTAGGAAGTTTGAACAAAATATTCGGTTTAAAAATACGAATTCCAAATGGTAATATGGACTAACAATACTTACACCTTGTCCACTACAACCTTTACAATACACCTCAGAAGCTGCATCAAAACTTTTACTTCCACCTTACAAAATATAACATTCCTCAATTCTGACTTTATAAACAATGAAAACGAAAAGGGAAACTCTGTCAATTATACAAAAGGTCTACCACAAAATATGGAGAAAATTACCAATCATAAATGTTTGGCGTGAAATTAAAACTGTTCAAATATGCCCCCTCACCCTACTCTACACTCGCGTTGATTTTATCTTACTTGAAAGAGTCTTCCATTTTGTTACGATTTCCGCCTTTTCCCTCTACCTTCTTAGCCCTTATATTAAATGCAAACTGCACCTATTCATCTCAAACACGGCTACCTGTTTAAAGTTTGTTTTCGCTCAGTGTTACAAATCTTAAACAGCCTTATTTTGAAGAGCCATCTGTTTAAATCAATTTTCTTGTCGGCTTCAAACAGGTGGCAATTATCACTAGAATTACTTTCTTTAAAGCTCTAAATCGTAGTAATTATTAAGGAAGCACAGCCGAACGAGAGGGTTAACATCAATTAAATTTTGATGACCTCAATACAGGTTTTGTTTTTTTTCGAAACATGATGGGCTTTGAACTCTTGAACATCTTGATCTGCAGAGTAGCTTTTATGACAAACAATAATGAATCTCTTATTCCACGTGCCCAGGCAATCCAACAAAAACAGTCCAAAGAAAAAAAATACGTAGCTGTTAGCTAGTCTTACCACTTAGCTAGACATAGTTTTTTTGAAACGGAAAGTAACGCATCCTACTCTAAATGCCTATGACTGAAAAGGACAAATAATGGAGTAACCCTAAAAAACGAAACAAGATTAACTCTGTTCATTACAACGAAATTAAGGTAGGCCTATTAAACTCTACAGTTCTGTCCTCTAAGTAACCGGCTTATAATCTGAAAACCTCATGGCTCACATAGACTTACCGTTTGTAAGGTAACTAGTAAAACTGCAATGAATAAGCTACAAAATAAAGGGCCGCCTGATGCCTTGGAGCATCGCTTGGTACTTTACGAAATGAACAAATCCATAAGGTGCCGAAGTACCCACAATAGAAGAATTTATGGACACGACAAGAACAAAAATACATTTGTAGAGAACCTTCAGAGGCTGGAACACCGACTTGGATAAAAAAAAAACAGGACGTACTCCCAGACTTAATAAACAGCCAGTGGTAATTTCAAAGGTACACTCAGTGTTTGCGTTGCATTGTGTTTTGTAAGGCAGAAACAAACTGCTTGGAAAATTAAAGGAATTTTTCTATTTAAAAAATATGTGATAATTATAACATGGTTATTATATTAAAAAGTTGGCATTTATTCCCAGAATATTTTTTTTTTTAGAAATTATTAATTTTAAGTACGTAGAAAAATGTAGTACAACTCAGTACACATTTGAGTTAGCAATTAAGCTGTTATGGTAGATCCAGGCCATGTTGCCTTATTCTACAGACCTCATGATATTTATTATTAATAATACCCTCTAAAAAGGCTTGCAGATATGTCTGCTAGGTTGAAAATGTGTAAATTATAGAATAAAGTGCCTTACATTTTATGGTGTATTATATTATTATTCTCTAATTTTGTATTTTAAAAAATTTTGCTTATAACATTCAGCGGATGTATTTGTTTGCTTTTTTTTTGTTCCTATTTTAATCAGGTAAGCTGTAAAAAAAATTATAAGTGGCTAGCACGGAGGGACCAGACTTTCAAAACGGGACATGTTGTAAGTTAATTTCAAGAAATTATTGTTAAGTATCATCCAATGACGCGCAGCTAAAGTCTGACATAGTTTTAGGTAGTCTAAGAATAATAACACAATTATATTTTAATGTTAAGTGCTGGGGAACGTCCAATACAATGGTTGGCAGAGATACAATACAAAAGAAAGAAAAATCAAAAAGTCAATTTAAAATAAATAAATACAGAGTGAAAGTTGGATAAAAATAAACAAGTTAACTAGCTTTTACCTGTTACAATATTAAATGTTTTTAAACCTTTGTGTTTATTCCATGAAGTAAAATATACAAAACCATAGCAGAAAATAATGGTAATAAATACAAACTTTATAATTAGCAGTTACTTATTGACACTTTTAATTAAAATCACTCTTGGGGGAAAAAAAAGATTATGTATTTTTATAACTAAGGAACGGATTTTTATGTATTTAAAAATGCCAAATATTTAATTAAAATATGCATTTATTTTCGCCAATTATGTGGAAAATATGTGATTTTCTTAAAATATTTTCTGGAATATTTAAGTAAAATGGACATTTTTTTTTTATGAAAATGGAATTTGGGGGGGGGAAGTTATAATTATTTATACAAGAAAAGAACATTTTTACGTTTTCTGTCAGTCGAACATTTTGTAATGGCTTGTGCAAGAAATACGCAATTGTCAGAAATGAATGCAAGGTCGTTCCTTAAATTAGGTTTCTCGAATAAAGACTTGGCTGTATTTATCGCTACTGCTTCGTCTTCGAGATGTGAAAGGACATTCTTGATTTTATTGTAGTTTTCATAGTAATACTAAGCTGCTAGATTTTCTCTTCCTAGGAGCTTCTTACAGCTCACTGTCCGGTGATGGACAGTGTTGTCTGTAACGAGAGAACACTGTCTGGAGGCCGGCAGTGCACTGAAAAAAGCTCCGGGCGCTAATAACCTCAGCTGTTGATGCGCCAAAAAAAAAAAAAAAAAAAAAAAAAAAAAAAAAAAAAAAAAAAAAAAAAGTACTGAGCTGCTTCCAGCCAAGTACCCCATCTTGTCAATATTGGTTCTGGTGGAAGGCACAAGTCTGGATAGAGATCTTTTAGCATTTTAATGCGACTTGGTGCTTTTAAGAACACTTTTTTAACCGAGGAGATTAAGGAATCTACGTCACTGAACAAAGATCGGACAGTTTCTGCTACTCGATGCAAGGCATGAGCAATACACGTCACATGAATTATCTTAGGATAAAATACCTGAATAGATTGCCGAGCCTTGACCATGTTGGGGGCAGCATCAGAGAGAAACAAATTAGCAGCATTCTGTGTAAATTACAATAACCATTGTACCCACTGTGATTCACAGCCCTACAGTCTGTGGTTCACAGTTCCTGTCAACCACCTCCCAATTATGAAAATATGCCCAAAATGAAAAATGTGAAAAAATATCTACATATTTTGATTAAATATGTAGAAATATTTATTTATTTTAATCAAATATGTATAAATATGCGATAACATCCAAATATGTGGAAATATGTGAAATAAAAGTAGACTCAAACGGCTTAAAAAGTGTCAGTATGAATACTTCTAGTTGAAAAACGTCTGTAAATTGCCTAGAAAAAAATATGTAAATACATACGAATCCGTTCGCTATTTATAACAATCTCAATGATTTTGCAAAAAATTATGAATGAAGACAAAGAAATGCTTTCCATTATCCATTTCTGGAATGCTGTTTTATACAACTATAAGTATAATAAAATTTGATTAATGTCCATGTTAGTGTCAATACTCTGAGGAGACAGTCATCATTTGGGTTAATGCGAAAAGTTATCTTTCCAAATGCTTATATACTAAAAAAACTGACCAAGAGTCTGAAGCTGAGCAAATTGAATGTTTAAAGTTATTGGAATTGTTCTAAAAAAGTATCTCTGGAGATTTTAATGATTTATCCGTGGCTGTAATTGGAATTCTCCAATCTCCAGAGGTCTTCTTATACTAGGTATTTTGTTCATTACTGGTAGAATCAACCTAGAAAAGGTGAATTGATCCATTTCCTCCAAGATTCTTAGACTTGATTTAAAATTGATTGCAACTTAAATAAACCAATTACTACACATCTTGTAAGCTCCTAAGGAATTAATTAATATTTTGCCGCGAAAGGTTTATCATTTTTTGTAAGGCAGTATTTAGGCTTATATTGAAGTATCATACTTCGTCAGCAATCAGGAGTAACAATTTAAGGAGCGTTTCAAAAAAATTGAAAACTCATTGTTTTTTTTTTTTTTAAAAAAAATCTGTATTCTGTATTAATTTTAGGTGCCTCATCTGGAATGCAAAAGTTTGGTTCATTTTTAGGCCAGCTTTTACAAAATTTGATATGTTACATTAGTTTTGTTATTATTTAGTTCTATCTGCTTTGCAAAACGATTCTCGTGTCAATAGTTTCTTTTTTTCCCCGCCATTGAGAGAATCGCCAAGAATTGAGAGAATTCAATAAATTCTTACGCCTGTAAAACTTTTCAGTTTAAGATTCCAACCTGAGGTACCGTTCTATTATTATTATTAACACGTTTTGAATGTTGATTATTTATTCTTAAAAGTGCTTTTCACAGTCTTAATGATCGTAAAGATAACTCCCAACTGTAACAATTGGTGTCAAAGAGGATCGTGATTTACATTATGGGACACCTATTAAAAATGGACTAATATAGCCTTTGGAGAGATTTTTTCCACTTCTAATTAAAATTGAATTGTTAAGGTTATCGTCAAGTTATTGTCTATTCTATAATTAATGATGAATATGATAATTTTTCTGTACAAAATGATTTAAACAAATAGATGAAAAGAAATGGCAATCTAGAGCATATTTATTTAAATTATAAATTTCTCACGTGGAACCCACACACTAGACTTAAAAGACAAGCAATGACAAAACGTGTGAAACTGCTTTACAGACTTCTTGGACGACGCTCCAAATTGCCCATTGAACTCAAACGCTTAATATACAATACTATCCTCAAACCTATGTGGACTTACGGACTAGCGCTGTGGGGTTCAGCCAAACCTACAAACGTACGGACGGTACAGACCATTCAGTCAAACCTACTCCGACAGATAGCTGACGCTCCTTTCTACGGTGACTAACCTCACTCTTCACTACGACCTCAACATTCCCTTCATAGACCAACTCGCCAAGTTCCATACTGCTCTCTTGTAGTGTCTAATCCTTTTGTAGTGTCTCTCGCTTCTTCTGACATCCCTAATACTCCTTGCCGACTGAATCGCCAATGGCCCCGCGACTTCCTTGTAGTGTGAAGACCTAAATCATTATTCTCCTATCTCTCCTCTCTCCTCCCTCCTCCTGCTATTCTCCTCACATTCTCCTCTCTGCTATAGAGAGTGCTACCGCTGGGTGGTTTCTCTCCTCCTGCTCTCCTCCCGCACCAGTTCATCACTCTCTCCGTATTTACTGATTGTATAAAATGTATACAGATTGTAAATTACAAAATAAATTTAAAATACTACAATTTTGACAAAAATTGTTCTTCTAAACAAAAACAAACAAAAATTTATCAAAAATCATAAAATAGTATAAAAATTAGAATCAGAGTGGAGTGAACAATACTACAGAACAGAAGGACTTAATGACAACAATGATCGTTGTAGCGTTCCCTTCATTGACTTACAAACTTTGCCGTCCGCCTCCGTCGTATAGCCGACCCAGCACTAAACAGTTTTACTTCTCCGTTATCGATTTGTTACGTTCGCTATAATCGCACCGCTCGATTACATATTTTTTTTTTTCTTTTCCTTTATTTCTTTTCTGTAGTTTTGTTGCGTCGGAGGGCCGCTGGTCACGTTATCTGTACATTAGAATATTGTGGTGACTACCTGCAGTGTTAGGTAGAGGTTATTTACATCGATCTACAAATATTGTTAGTACACAATCTAGCCACATTTCTTTGAATGGAAATTGAATTAAACTGGTTATACTAATAATTTGAAGATTATTTTCAATAATATTACACAGTGCAAATAAACATTCATAATTGTGCTCGCTGATTACATCATACTTCAACCTTACTTACATGTATCACTTACTACCTTGAATTTATGCAGCACAAATCATGTCAGAGTCTAACGTATACAACACTTTCCACTTTAGCATTATTATAATCATTTTTATTAGGAAACATTTTATTTATCTCGGAAATGTTTTCATTATCTCGTATTTTGTGACCTTTAAACTGTTTATTTAAATCCTTTAGTAAAATGACTGGAATATGTTTTATACTTGTTTAGGCTTTTGTTTTAAACATATTATTGCTAAATTTCAAAGAGCAATTTCAAAACGTTGGTCCGTCTATTCTAAAATAAGCTTTTCTATTTTTACAATTTGTAAATATGGATAGAGGTAGCGCTGGAGAATAAATGAAAGCAAGCTTATTAAAAAGAGACAACACGAATAAGAACTGAAACACTTATTTTAACTCTCTTAACTTATTATTCTTTGAAATCTTATTACCGCTCGCATTACTATATCTTTTACTAGAGGTAGCACCTAGGAAGGTTAGGGGTTGAAACTAACACCAAAAATATCTTCTAATAATTTTCTAATTATTTGATACAAAAAATAATAGTTAAGTATTGTAGATTATAATACATTATAAAAAAATTCCTGCTCAAGACAAGATTAAATCGCTTAACTCTCCCGCTTTTATCATAGAAACATCCATCCATCTGTTGTCTGCACTTAAAACATAACTCTCCAATACAAATATTGGCGTAAGTTTAGGTTATATTTCGTGGGGATGGTCTGGCCAGGCTAGATAACGGCGACCGAAGGAGCGCAGTGGCAACTTCTAGTTGGTGCGCATCTCTCCACTCCTTATGTTTGATCTGACATAAGTGTCTGGACAGGACTCAAGGGACTCAAGGAACCTTCTCTGAAAAGCAAAATGAAGAACCACTCAACCTTAGAGGCTCGCCAAGAGGCCTACGATCGTCCGAATGACCTCCCAACCTTGTTAGTGGTGGCTAACACTCGAGTGGCTAATAATAAACTTTTCAGCCTCACTCTGCACCATTGCTACGACTATTTGTATTCCGCGCTTTGTTGGTTGCACTTTGCTGTTCCGTAAATAAGCTTATGTCCATTAAGGATAACATGGAAATCTTCTTGGCCTAGTCAGGCTGCTGTTCATTTAGCTTTTGTATTGTATTCCTAGATAAACCAAGATAATATGTATCTTCAATCTTTAAAATTCCCTTCAGGAGTCTCACGATGGCTTGATTTAACTTAAATAGCTAATAGAACCGCCTGTACGATTGTGGAATTGATAATTTATCGTTCCCCTGTACCTCAGCGGCTCTCAGTTTTCCACTAGCTCTGTCAGGAAGATCCTAGCCAGTTTTCCTAGGATTTGCGAGATATCATGCCTTGGATTAGGGCTGGGCTCTCCGGCTCTTCTCTTCTTCTATCTTGGAGTTGTCTGAAAACCACAAGTTAAGAAAGTTATTGTGATGTATTAAAAGTTAGAAATGGTTATAATTTATCTGCCACAAACTTCTGAAAATGTAGTTAGGTCCGCTGTGCTGGATATGGTTTGATTTTAACCGTCGTCAGTCTGCCAGTGTAGTGCGAGATGGTGACGTAATTGAAGTAAAAATCTCTGTACAAAACTGATTAGTCTATAGTAGTCTAATGATGGATGAAAATTCGATACTGGTGAGGGAATACAAGAATCATGCTACTGGACGGATAAAAATAGAAGACACTAAACCTTTGTGAAGACTTGGGTGAATCTAATTCTTTTTGCTACCTCTGTTATATGAAACCGTACGCGCTATGGTTTTGTCTGTCTTGCCCACCTTTCAATACTAGCCAATTCTTTCGTTTAAATAAATGCCAACTGGCAGAAAAGTGATACTATTTGCTACCTAACTTGTCCATATTTAAAAAATTGTTGCATAAAATACTTTTAATATTTGAAAGTTCTAATATATGAATATTCTCCTTCTTGGTGCATCCAGCGCACACTTTGCGAATAGAGAGATTTCATAACAAGTACCTTTATATGACTTTCATAATAAAAAAAAAAAAAAAATCACTTATGACATACTCATCCTTCTCAGAATTATTAAAACTGCTCTGCCTGGAGCCAGACCCGTAGAAGTGTACATCAAGGAACTCCAGACCACAAATTTCTCAGACTTGCGACAGACCCTCTTCCAAGAAAACTTATCCGTCTTAATAGGACAACTATGAAGGGAGTACGGGTATGGTGCGGATACAAGCGGGATTCCCCGAAGAATTTCAGTCAAGGAAGGGTGTGAGGCAAGGCGATGCCTTAGCATGCCTCCTGTTTAACCTGGCCCTGGAAAAGGTGGTAAGAGAATCGGGCATTCCAACAGATGGCACCATATTTCACAAATCTGTCCAACTGCTTGCCTATGCCGATGACATTGATATAATAGGACGATCATTTAGAGCCGTGGAGGAAGCGTTTCTAGCTTTGGAAGGCCCAGCTAGAAGGATGGGACTCGCCCTCAATGAAAAGAAGACCAATTATTTGGAAACAGATCGGATTACGCCAACACTAGTCAGGTGACAATTGGCTGCTACACAATTGAAAATGTGAACGAGTTCGTCTATCTGGGCTTCCTGGTGAAGGAAGATAATGACGTGTCAGCCGAAATAAGGCGAAGGATTGTAGCGGCTAACAGATGCTACTTTGGGAAGTCACCTGATATCAAGGCAGACGAAGCTGCGTTTATCAAGACCCTGATCCGCTCAGTCTTGACATACAGCTCAGAAACTTGGACCATATCTAAAACAGATGAGAGGGGCCTCCTGGTGAATTTTCGCCCAAGTACGCATGGGATGGAGGTTTTGGACGAATCAGGAGCTGTATTTGTTGTTTAAAGAAGTAGATGTGCTCAAATTTATGAAGTTGGCTAGTTGAGGGCATCCTGGAAAGGGTGATGAATGAGCACCTCCATGGAGCCAGGAGAGTTGGGAGGCCGAAGCTGCGCTGGATGGACGGTGTTGGATGTGACGATGATGATGATGCGACAGACTCTCATCGACGTGTTAAATCGACTCTTTCTATGAAACTAGATCCATTATTTCCATACACTCCTTTATCCAAAATCGTCTGCTGTAACTCCAGATTCCATTTCCACTCTAGATTGTCATTGTAACCTTAGACATCTATGTACTATTAGCACCAATAGAAAGGCCATACTACATAGAAACGAGATACAAAAATGTATTCTGGACACAAAGAATTCACTACCCAGAGCCGTAAATGATGGTTCAAATTTACACTTTCTCTTAGAGTTTCTCAACCATCCGGAAAAGGAGTTAAGTTGAAATGTTTTAGAAATATGTATACAGTCGAGCCTCCCATAAAGGACACTCTCACTAGCGACCACCTCTATTTACGGACAGTTTTTGGATTTCCCCATTTTACCCCAATACACTTTCTATACAAAAGAACCTCCGTCTAATGGTCACTCTACATAACGACCGCGAACATTGATTTTGGGGAACGGATTAAATGTTTCACCTCCCACCAACGACCACCTTATTATTAAAAGTTCGTTTGACGCGGTGATAAAAATATTTATCCCCTCTCAAGTTTTTGTTTTTTTTTTTTTCTGGTTTTTCCTAAAGTTTCCTATATAAGCTCATACATCTTGTACCATTTTATTCATTTTTCAATATAACTTTGGACGAACAATATTATTTTTTCCGATATGTCTCCCAAACGATAGCGGTTAACTCTAGAAGAGAAAATAAATGTGTTGGAAGATTTTGCTAAAACCAAATCGAGCCATCGTCAACTTGCCGAAAGATTTGTTCTATTTTTCTAATAATAGTTTTTTGATACATTTTTTGGATAATTAAGAAAAATTTGATGCATATCATATAGCTAAATAATTATGCAACTATGTACGTTTTTAAATCTATTAATAATAATTAATTTTTAAACAGATGTTTGGAAAAAAAACCCATATTTTTTCATTATGAAACTTGCCAACCTCCTTCTAACGACCACCTCCAAACAGCGGCCACTTTGTTTCCCCCGCCAGTGTCCGTTATTGAGAGGTTCGACTGTATTAGAACTTTCAAATATTAACAGTATTTTATGCAACAATTTTTTCAATATGGACAAGTTAGGTAGCAAATAGTATCACTTTTCTGCCAGTTGGCATTTATTTAAACGAAAGAATTGGCTAGTAGAAATAAATATATATATCAATGAATATTGATTGAAATCCGTAATGGAAATTTGAAATTCTGTTTACAAAAAAATCGCGAAAAACTGGCTAAAGGGGGAAGATAACATTATAATTTGGATAAAAGTTTTCGATCGAAATTCCCTTATCAAATGAGTTGTGTAATTTGAGAAGGCAGTTTGAGTATTCTGCAGTTTTGAGATGTTTGTTCACACAACATTCGCATAGGTTGGTTAACAAAGTATCTTTATGCAGGCGATTGAAATCCATATTTTCGTAAGTGTCCAATTCAAAGTGTGACGCAATTACCATAATTCTGCAGCTAGCTGGAAAGAACGTTAAACAGATCGATAGTGATTATGAATGGTCACCTTTAAAGAAATGTATAATATAAGTGGGCAAAGACCCTTCGTACCATAAAAGAGGTCCCTGCCCTTAGTCAACCTCCCTTCGTGCGACCATTATTAACGTTTATTTTAAAAGTGTTACTGCTACTAATAAAAAAAAAATTGGTCGACAATTAACCGGAAAAAAAATGAAATATGGGTTAAAAAATAACTTTTTTAAAGAATCTGCTGTGAATTAGGCAATATCTACGCCATTATCAATTTTCTAAATCTTTATTAAATTACCAAACACTGATAATGTTTACTGAACAGGCTATTAAAAATTGGGTTGAGAAAACCTCAAGAAATAGTTTTATGAAGAAAAAATGTCACCTTTAAAAAGAATTGCTTAATGTCTGAAAACAGCCCTTATTTGCTGAGGTATGGAGTCTGGCTGGAAATACTAAATAAAAAGCACTTAAACGTGACGTGAGTTTAGAACTTATTTTTGTATTATAGGACCGAAGGCTGTTATTGTTGATTCTTTGTTGTCTTTGGTCTCTGATTCTGGTTCTGTTCTTGAGAAAGAAAAGTAAAGCATGCAAGTCTTTCTCCTGCAAACACAGCCGAAGTGAGTAACTCCCGCAAAGCAGAATGCTTGGTTCCATCCTCTATAAAGTATACATAGGCAGCGGACCTCCCAACCCATTCAAAAACTATCCTTCTCACAAATGTTTTCAAATTAGTGCTTTGAGTGGTATAAAAATGTAAGTGTAACAATAGAGGATTTGAGATATATTACATATATAATTATATATAATAATATTTAATAGCTTTGATATATTGGGCTCGAAGAACTTTAATGTGAATGAATTCATTAGGATTTTATGTACAGCAAATGCGATGTTGCTTTCTTTGTGCAAGATTCTGTCTGTGTTGTTTTAAATTTAGTGAGGTAAAAGTACAACACATCATCTTGAAAACTTAGTCTGTGGAAAGAGCTCTGTCTGTCGATCCGCAAGAGCCAGAGGATTTGAGCATTACTTTCTGAATGAAAAGTGTAAGAGGCTATTTGGAACTTCTTTTTAGATCTACTGATTAAATTTAAAGAACAATAAAATTGCGTTAGGTTGCGGGCTAAAGAAATAGGGTGGGCTTATAAGGATTTATGGACATTTTTGGGGCGGTACCTGACAACTAGTTTCACAAAGAAATCTCCTGGTTTCTATGGATGGTGAAATTGGAAACATAGTAAAGGAGCATTAACGATTGTAGAGAGGATTTATGTTTTGTAGGGAGGTTGGATGTTTTGGATCGATACCATATGTCCAGATAAATATTTAAATGGATAAGGTTTATATGAGGGAAGGGATTAGCTATGCAGTTAGCGTATTGGACACCCACGCGGAGATCCCGGGTTCGAATCCAGCTGCTGGCCCTTAGATTTCCTCTCCCTAGGAGCTTCTTACAGCTCACCGTCCGGTAATGGACAAGGTTGCTTGTAACGAGAGACACTGTCCGGAGGCCGCCAATAACCTTAGATGTTGACGCGCCTTGAATCATAAAAAAATACAAATAACACCTTGCAGAGTTAGAAAAGAGTTATTTATTATTAGACTTCAGTTTACATCTGCGTAACAGTAATAATTTGATGGAGGCTTTTTTACTTAAGATCCGCTAAAGTGATGCAAGAGAACTCTGCTTTTTGTCTGGTATGGCCAGTGAGTTCAGGACCAACACAATTGTTTCCATAGAAATCTTGATGAGACTTTGTTCCTTCTTTTCGAATTGGAAGCCAAACTAATCAGGTAGGATATTCTTCAATGTTTGCTCTTAAAAGTAAAACTTAGCTGTATTTCTTTTAAATAATACTTAAAGATTTGCGTTTAATCGTACTTGCAGAATTAACCTCCTGTCAGTGACAATTCTAAGGTCTTTATCAAGATGATGCTATTTATAATGTATGATGATGTAGCCTTTATTATGCCCTTCTAAGTCGAGATTAAATAGAATAATAGAGTATAACATTTTATTGTTGTCTAAGAAAAATAACTGCCACCGCTGATAATGTTTAAACTCGCTAAAAGAAGATGTAATAGCAAGAACAGAAATTATTTCTGTTGCAAGTACAACAGATATAACCTTAAAATAGATCATCTTTGGGAGGTTTTCTTTCTTTCAACATCATCTTCATTCCATTAGTGATCACTGCTTTTTCAGCTGGACAGTATTCCACTCTTAATTGTTATTAGTAATAAAGAAATGTTCACAATAATTTCCGTTATTGTGCTTACCTTTTTACAATCGTAACTAAAGTATAAAAAAATTATTCTTTCAGTTTTTCTTGTTATTTCATTCTTTTGTTTAAATATTAAATTCCAAAAAAGCCTTTTTACTTTTTTGCTAGAGAAAAAAATTACCACAATTGTGTGAAATTATGAACTTGAGAGTTTTCAGCAGAATACAGATTTTGGGGACTCCTCAATTTAAAACATCAAAGATGTTACATTTTGAATTTGACGTGCTTCTGATTTTTTTTTGAGCTTTTGGCCGAAATCTGTAAACCATAAGAGCGGCTATTGAAGCGATTTACAAATCCTTGTATTAACACTAAGTTTAGCTCCTCCGTGAAGTACTTTTCCCAGAACCAAATACCTCTTTGCAAGCTACATAATACAATAAAAATTAGAAACATTTTTGGAAGCCCAAGTTAAAATAAAACGGTTAATCGGAAATGCGACATTTTTTTTAGAGCTATAAATTATTTTGGTATGAA
The DNA here is from genome assembly GCF_049639745.1 of Rhodnius prolixus. NCBI lineage: Eukaryota > Metazoa > Arthropoda > Insecta > Hemiptera > Reduviidae > Rhodnius > Rhodnius prolixus. The sequence goes on from NW_027411592.1 coordinate 26,081,693, forward strand.
ACCTAACAATGAGTTTTTCTATAACATTTTAAATTAAAGAATTAAAAAATTAGGATAATTTGAGAGTGAAATATTTGAAAATGAAACTGCCATCACCGATTCCGAACAGTAAACTCAAAGATGCAGTTTCGTTGATTACAGCACAGTGAACGGTGCATTCAATTTTAGGCCCGTTGATGTCGGACTATCAGCAGATGAAGAGCATTTGGCTGGGAAATTTCATTACGGCAAAAGTAACTACCATGTGACGGTCGCTTGTTAAAGAAAGCGATTGATGTGCGAACTAAAAATGTTCCGACAGCCAGGTTTTCAAGATGGAAACGAAAAACTTCATTCAGTAACAGTCTTGTTTAGTTAGTTTGTCACCAAATAAAAATGAACTGTCCCAAATTCAATCTCAGCGGTAGATTGAGAATACTAATCCCACAGAAATTAAATCCCTTTTAGGGGACATCATATCTGCTCAGCCTAAATTCAATTAATTGATTCTATTATTGGTTGATTATTTTAGCGACGAAGTAAGAATAGAAACTGCAGACTGAGGTAGACCCCATCTTGTGGTTGGTAAAAATCAGTTTTCATCTTCTAATTATTTTCATTGTAAAGATTAAACATTAAGTTTGGCATCCTGCTATTTTCGTTTTGGAGATATTTTGTTAGCATCCACACCATTTTTTACGTATTCGAGAACTGAAATAATAATAATCAGACCCAAGAGAAGAAGGGCTAAATTCAGGAGTTGAAAAGTTTTTTTTAAATTTATTTTATGTTAAATTTGACAGGTCGCTACTTCAAGGTTAGATGTGGCATTGAATTCTCTGATGCTAAGCGCATCCAAGCCGGCGTCCCGCAAGGAAGCATCCTTGGCCCAGTCCTAGTGTACACTGCTGACATCCCCACGCACCCACATACCTTAATTACAACCTATGCAGACGATACCGCAATATTATCCTCAAATCCCAACCCATCTGAAGCCTCCACATATATCCAAGAACACCTTGATCTCATTTCCTCTTGGTGCAAAAAATGGAGAATTAGACTAAACGAAGACAAATGCCAACAGATAACATTCACCTTACGTAGACAAACTTGCCCCCCACTACTCATACACAACAGAGAACTACCGACCTCCACACAAGTACGCTACCTAGGACTGTATTTAGACAGTCGACTTACATGGAACCCGCACACTAGACTGAAAAGACAAGAACTCAATAGACGATACGGACAACTACGAAGACTGCTAGGGCGGAGATCAGCCATGAACGTACAGAACAAACTGACTCTATACAAGACACTACTAAGACCCATCTGGACCTACGGAGCTGAGCTGTGGGGCTCTGCGAAACCTTCCAACATCCAAAGAATCCAATCCTTTCAATCTAAAGTCCTTCGGCATATCGTCAACGCTCCTTATTATGTATCCAATTTAACCCTCCACACAGACCTCAATATCCCTTTTGTCAATGACCTAATCCATTCTCGCTTCCTTAATTTCCATAATAGCCTGACCGTACATCCTAATCCCATAGCACAAGCCTTATCCACAACAACCCATCCCGACAGTCCTCCAAGACGCCTGAAACGACGTTGGCCCCGTGACCTTTTACCTATTTCCTAAACTTCCTTCCAACCCCTAGAGAGCATTGGCTGGCCCCTCTCACCTAGCCTTCCCGATTGTGGCGCTGGATTCTCGGGTTCAGCCTACAATCTGTGCCTAACAAAATGAACACATTTACTTGATGTATGTTACATGTATACAGGTTGTAAATAAATAAATAAATTAAAAAAAAAAAAAAAAAAAAAATTTATGTTAAATGTTAATTTGTGTAAATCAATAAAATATTATTCAAATTATACTTTCTTGTTATTTAAGATTTAAATCTTTTTGTTCCAAAAATCTTTTTGTTTTTTCGTAAATATAAACCTTTATTAAAAAGTAATTTGACCTTCAACATATAAACCTTGGAATGGGGCACCAAATTTAGGCTTTGCGATGTTTTTCGTTTTTTTTTTTTGCTGCTGATAGTAATAATATAAAATAAATATTTCTGACTATAATTTGACAGATTGTAATTTCTACATCTTTCTAATTGTAAAAGTAGATAAAAATAATCGATCGATGTACTCGTAGTACTCGTGTAAATTGCATTAACTATTGGTTATCGAATAGAAATTCAGTTTTTTATTTCCTTCTATAACAATCGCTGTCAGTGTCCAACCTGCTACCATTTATTTCGGTAAATAGAATTTTCACTGGTTAAAAAAATTTTTAAAAAAACATGTGACGCCAGAATAACGTGCACAAATTAAAGTACACAGAAGTTCCATTTTCTTTCCACCTCGTGATAAATAAATTAACACATCACGCTTTGAATCAGATGTATTTTTTTTTTTTTTTTTAATTAATTATCGTATAATATTATGCGACTCAAAGGACAATAGCAAAAAAAATCATTTTTACCATACAGTTTTTAATTTAAATGAATTAAATTCAGTCGACCTACATATTCACTGTTGATCAACATACTCGTATCTGTTCGCACAAAAAAAGGTTACCCACTTGAAAAGAAATATTCATTAAAACACCATTAAACTAAATATGTTTCATTTTATAAAATGTCTATTCTTTATCAATGCATTTATTTGTTTTCTCACCACAAAAATCGTTCTGATCAAATGAGCAGAAAGAGTTCAAGTAATTGCCCTTAAAAACCTACTAGATTTGGACGTTGAAAAAACTTTAAGCAAAGTACAGTGCCACAAATGTTAAAAAATCTTCTCAAGTAAATGTTAAAAATGCATCTATACCTTTACTTAACAAAAACTTACAGTTTAAAATGTATAATGTAATAAGGGTTGATTAAACGCCAAAAGGTACACAAATCAGCAAGTACCCAACATTTCATTAATACTTCATTAATATTTAAGTAATTCTACTGCATTAATTTTCATTAATAAGTTATTTTTTAGAATTTATTAGATGTCACAGACCCTTATGCTGGCCATTTTCGTCTACAAAATATATGTTCAAGTAGCACTGTAGATTGACTGTAATATCTAGTTATCTATAATAATGAAACTATTAATTACAGGTTAAAAAGAAAAACGTTACAAAAAATAAAAAAAAATTATGAGGCTAAAAAATTCAAAACTTTTTTTTAAAAGAAACTTCACCAACATACATCAATGATTTTCAAAAATCGTCGGTTTAAGTTCATTCTTCGATTAAAGTAATTGTTATTTTATATAGTAGTCAAACGTTTATAATAATTGTCTGGCTTTATCGCAAATAATATAGTTTTCTTCAATTACATTCTCAATGTACATAGGTATTCTTCCCACAATGTTGTATATATGTAATATAAAGTAAAAAAGATATGCATATTTTTAGGACAGCTAATTATTCCAGTATTTTACTATAAGTAAAATTAGGAGGTCAAAATTACAATCGAGAAATCAAAATTGTTGTTGAATAATCTACTTGTTATAACTGTATGTTATTTGTGCTCTCGAATATTTCGGTAAGACGAATTCAAGACAGTAGCCTACTCTAACTTTGTCGTTTTCTACTTTAACATGCATGTACGTATATGTGATTTATCATAATTATAACAAAAAAATATTATAAATGAAGTGGCCAGCATAAGGGTCTGTGACATCTAATAAATTCTAAAAAATAACTTATTAATGAAAATTAATGCAGTAGAATTACTTAAATATTAATGAAGTATTAATGAAATGTTGGGTACTTGCTGATTTGTGTACCTTTTGGCGTTTAATCAACCCTTATACTTAACATTTTAAACTGTAAGTTTTTGTTAAGGAGATTTTTGTACCTTTTGGATAGATTTTCCTTTTTGTCTATTTTACAAAGTTACATATCTGCTTTACAGATTTTTTTAAAATTTGGAATAAGCAATTCTATAATTATAACCTGATAAGGTGTTAAGTCGGAACCGTAACTACCACTGGAGAGATCTTTTTAAAGAATGATTATAGTTGCGGTCCCCCAAACCATCCCCAATAACAATGTTTTTGAAAAAGCGTTTTGAATAACATAGGAAGGTATTTGTACGTAAATAGCAAAATTAAACTGCGATTTCAGTACTTCCTTTTAAGAGGAGTAAGAAAAATAAACTACGATTGCAGTACTTCTCCCTAAAAGGCAAAGAGGCAAAAATTTTTTAATCGAACGACAATTCATTGATTTAAATCGGTTCACTCATTGATAATTTAAACGATTGCAGTACTTCCTCTTAGTAGGTGCAAGAGCATCAGCAACGTAGAGGAGCTTTAACCACTTATTCGAGCTGAATTTTATTAAAATCGGACTAAGCGTTATAGAAATATTGGTAATAATAGTTTTAGAAAGGGCCTTATTTGGGTGGGGCGAACTCCCCTCCTTATGAGGCACGGCGTCGAGACTTTTAAAGTGCAAATCTGTACAAAATTTCGATTCGAATGACACTTCGGTCGGTTCACGTGTCGATAATTTGAAACGATTGCTATACTTCCCCTTAACAAGTGTAAGAGCTGATCGCCGCTTTAATGTTACGTAGGGGAGCCCTAACCCTATCATCCTACCAAATTTTATCAAAATCGGGCCAAGATTTACAGAGTAATTAGTAATAATAATTTTGGAGGGGGCCTTGCATAAAGGGAGCTAACTCCTCTCCCATTCCATGTGTAGGATAGAGACCCCCAAAAGGCACATCTACATAAAATTCCGAATCGAACGACACCTCATTCATGAAAATCGGTTCACGCGTTTAGGCGCTACGTTGTTTACAAAAAACGTAACAAGAAGAAGAACAAGAAGAACAAGAACAAGAACAAGAACATTTTTTGAAAAAGCCGTTTTTGCTCATTTTCGGCAACTTTTTTCTCGAAACCTATTAAATCTGGGTCGTTACAAAACAAATACAGTGATAAAGGAGGGTTTGCCCTATAATTTAAAGAAAATTTGGGAATTTTATCTTTTATAGAAAAAGAGAAAAAAAATTGTCAAAGTTGGGTGTTTTTCAACGTTACGCTTTTTCTTGCAGTTTTTGACGATCAACCCTTATACAACTGTCCTACCGGACAGTTTTAATAATTGAATGCAAGTATTAAGAACGAAATTTAACATTGTTAAGTTCAATGAAACAAATTAATAACATAATGTCCATTCTGTAATGACAATGTCCAATTAGTGCAGTCCAATTAATTTCTTGTTTTAAATTTGCCATTTAGACAACTAGTTAAAATAGTTATTTCAATGCTACATCACAGTGTATTGGAAATAATTTTCTAAATTCACAAATAAATGTTACAGATTTCATCCGTCCATTCCCAACATTCTGGGAGGCCATAATCTGTGGTGTTATAATGATGTCTGGACTTTACCAGATATTAGTAACCAGAGAGCAGTCTCCTAGGATAGAATAACTGGGGGACACGGTTGGCGTGTCATAGGATGTGATATTTTCTATCAGCCTTGGTTGCAATACACTGCCGAGAATTATAATCTGTGTCAAACTGTGTTTAAGAAGCATTTTTTATACATATATTAGGGGAGAGGGGGCACATTTGAACAGAATTTACATTTTCTGTTACAGAGTGCACAGAATCGTATTATTGAACCTTTTTATTTTGTTTCCTACAACTTTCAAGTCTTCTTAACAGATCTATCGTATATCAATAAACAGTTGGTACTTAACATACATATCTATAATTTTTTAATTTGAAAATTTTGTGTCCAATGTTAATATCTGCCCCACTGGTGGGGTAGCTTTGAACACAATATAAAATAGAAAGAAATGATATTACTTTACTCTGAATCCACCTTCTATCAGTTATTTCTCTCACTACTACATTACTTTCTCTTTTAAACCACTGATATCTAGTTCAAAAATCAAGAATAACTCAGTTCGGGATGTTGTACCCGAAGTGATGGGTTTAGGAAGTTTGAACAAAATATTCGGTTTGTTGCGCTTTTTATTGTAGGTTCGGACCACCAGAGAAGGGTCTCTGCGACTAAACAAAAAAGTCACAAACTTGCAGGTCGGTAGGGCACATTTTAACTGAGATGTATGTTGAAATGTGCCCCCTCTCCTTCCATAAAAGAAAATATAATATCCAACACTTTTTGCAAGCAAACAGACTTTTGTAAATACTAGATTTAAAAATACGAATTCCAAATGTTAATATGGACTAACAATACTATACACCTTGTCCACTACAATCTTCGCAATACATTTCCAAAGCTACACCAAAAATTTTACTTCCACCTTACAAAATAAAACATTCCTCAATTCTGACTTAACTAACAATGAAAACGAAGGGAAACTCTGTCAATTATACAGCAGGTCTACCACAAAATATGTAAAAAATTGCCAATAATAATTTTTTTAAATATTGGCGAGAAATTAAAACTGTTCAAAGGTGCCCCCTCTCCACTAAATATCTTTACGTGTTAGGCCGATAAATTGTTGATTATAGTTTTTATAATTTAGTTAACGTTTATTTTCAAAACTAATTAGTTTGGTATTAAATAGTTTTGATTTAAATTTTACAGTAAAGTATGTTTTCTAGTTGCCTGCGTCCATAACACCTAATTTGGTACTCGGAAGTAATGGCCCCTGACAAAATAGGCATTACTTTACCTTACTTAAATATTTTATAAACCATGGGCGCTTTTCCCATTGAAATGAAGTGCTCCCCCTCAAAGTTGAATTATTGGGTAGAGCAACTTCCATTAACCCAGTTAGTAAATCTTAGTAACCACTTAAGTTTTGAAGCAAATGAAACATATTGAGGTAATGTTGAAGTTGTGTGAATGAATTAACAAGTCAACATTAAAGATGGCAAAAAATTATGTTCTGTTTCGGCCATATCTCAATGCATCCGAGGTCTGGACAAAACCGTCATTATAGATAAGGGCTCCAACGTAATTCATTAAACTAACTCACTTACGTAAATATCAACTTCTTTTTTCTTTTTTTTTTTGTAAAAATCTACTTGGAAAACTGATTTTCGGAGAAAGAAAATCTATAATAGTTATCAGGAAAATTCATATTCAGGTATATTACTGACTTTTAATCTATTTATGATTTGCAAATAAAATTCTTTCCGTCAGTTTGTAACACAATACTGGATTATTCTCGTTCTCGCTGAATTAATTGAGCTCTTTCTGTAGTACAGCCATAGTGGTATATCAGCAGATGTGAGATTTCAACATTAATATGCATGTTTAAATTAAATGCAATAATTATATAGTGAATACATTAGATAGAGCATTTAATAACAAATACATAATTTATGCACAGCGCATACAATTCTAAAATAAATCAAACGGGAATAACTAATATGAGAGAGAATACAATCAGCTATAATTTTGAATAAATACTGTAAAACTAAATAACATGTTTATTAACAACTTCTGAAAATGCGGAATTACAATTCAATTGATTATTATAAATGGATTCTTTATTAAGATCTCCTTGATAAAAGTTTTCAGTTTAAAACAAAAATCAGCAAGTGCCCAACCATCAATCAATCATATTTTCTTTTCAGCACATAATTTCAAGCAGAAGATAGATGCTTTCCGAAAAAGCTTAGTATTTCTTTTATATTGGGTTCTGTTATTGATAAATATACTTTTTCTGTATACCTCAAAGAAGTTTTGATACGAAAAAATCTGATGGTCACTGTTGGGATATTCTAGATCCCGGGGGAGTAGCAAAATACAAATCCTAATTTTCATTAGTGATGCTATCCCTTTTACGAGTAATGATGTTGTTTTAGGACTTCCTTAGTCAAGATTTGCTTTTAAAAGCTGCTAAACCTTTAAAAGTTTCTATTTATTTTTATTGGTAGTGAGTTTCAGCATCTCTTGCCAGCAATAACGAAACACTTTCGATGGGTGATTGTGCAGAACATTGGTATCGCTAATTCAGCCAAGTCAGTTCTGTTCAGTCGCGTTTCAACTTTAGACAAGTAAATAAATGAAGTGGCGAGGTATGAGAGGACAGCGGTGTCGAGCAGACAGAATACTGTGTGCAAAAAAATCAGTAGAACCTTCGCTTTTCATAATTTAGGCTACAAGGAGATAAAGTCATAACATATTTATACATCTTTCCCTACCCAAGCCGAGATGGGGACTCGTGTCGAGGCTGAATGCGTACAGGGTAGTAAAAAATATGTGCGGTAACGATCACCTTGGGGCACCGGGCGAAACCCCATTGTATTGTAGCCTTCCTGTGGCAGTGGGGGTCTGTCACAGGTGACCGTCTATCCCCAGCTTCTCGTGGGAACAAGATGAACACTTACAATCAAAATTTAGTTTGTAAAACAACAGCCAGTGGTGTTCCTCAGGTCACTGAGGAAGGTGCACAGGCTGGAATAGAACCGAAAGGGGAAAGGCCCTAAGACGGATTTGGTGGGACCTCAGGGGAGTCTTTCTGGAGGGAGCGGCAACGCAGACCCCCCAGGTAAGGAGGCAGTCGCTGGAGTCTCCCGGAAGTTAAAGGGTATTCACATCACATCTAGGAAGCCGAGTGGAGCTCAGCGGAGGAAGCTGGCTAAGCTTAAGGTCGCTGAGGCTGGGAAGGAGTGGATTCCTGGGAAAGACTGGAGGGAAAGGGGGAAGGGGAAGAAGACCTCCAGAGTGGTAAACCAGCCAGGTGGGCAAGGTATAATTCCTTCGACCTCCTCGGATGGGGCAGGCATTGGGAAGGAGGTGAGAGGCGTTAGTTCTCTCCCTCCCGAAACAAGTCAGACCCCTAAGAGGCCTAGGTCGGAGGTCAGTACTCCAAGTTCGGCATCGGGGAAGGCGGTGGCACAGGGTAGCAAGAGGGTGAAACTCCCAGAGGAAGGGCCTACGGGCTCTTTCAGGGACGCTCTCTGCGCTCAAAAGATGGCCATCGTTCTTGACTCCTATCCGAATGACTTTTTGTCGGAGGAGCAAGCGGATCTCCTTCAGCAGAAATTGGTGGAGGAGATCTGTAGTGAGAAGTGTACTGGCAGCATCGGACCCCGGTTTCGGAGCTGCTTTCTCTCCAAAGGTGCACTCATTCTCGCTTGCGAGGGTGAGGATGCGAGACTTTGGTTAGAGAGGGTGGTTCCGGAGCTCCAGTTGGGTGAAGGGGCTAAGCTGAGGGTGGGTTCTGCCAGGGATATCGTGAGGGCGGCTAAGGTGGCTATGTGGGTACCGGGCGCTCTCAAGAATACCTCTCCGTCCGTTATTCTGGACAAGCTCCTCGTTCAAAACGAGGGCTTGGATATAGCGGAATGGAGGCTCCTAAATAGGAAAATCGAGCCCAAGGGTCAAACTCTTGTGTTCGAAATATCGGAACAGGCCCTGAGTAGACTGAAGGGGACTAACTTCGAGGTTTATCTAGGACTCGAGGTAGTCAGACTCAGGGTAGTTTCGAAAACTATTATTGGTGCTGCAGCTCATGACCCCCCCGAATCGATGGAGGTTGCTTCAGGTGAACCTCCATCACAGTAGGGGGGCGTCTGCAGCTCTAATAAGATTCATCGAAGAAGAAGATATCGCCATAGTCCTCATCCAGGAACCCTGGCTGGTACGGGGGCGAATTGCAGGACTTGGCGAAGCAAAAGGTAAGATTTATTATGACCACAACCTTGATAATCCCAGAACATGTATTTTTGTTAGGGAAAATATTACGTCTTTACTGCTAATGGAATTCTGTTTCAGAGACCAGACCGCAATAAAGGTGAAGCTACATATGGAGAAGGAGGCCAGGGAGATTGTCGTGGCCTCGACATATCTTCCATATGACTCTACAGTCCTCCCTCCATCGGAGGAGATGCAGCATCTGACCAACCGGTGTAAGGAGAGAGGACTGCAACTACTGATTGGGTGTGATGCCAATTCCCATAATGAGATATGGGGTAGCTCAGGAACCAATCAGAGAGGTAAGTATCTTCTGGACTTCATTATTGCGAATAATTTGCATGTTATTAATGAGGGAGAAGAACCCACCTTCCACAACTCTATTCGTAGGGAAGTGATCGACCTAACTTTGGGAACTAATTTTGTATCGACCCTTGTTAGGAATTGGCATGTGTCGGGGGTTCCCTCACTTTCGGATCACATGTATATTAGGTTCGACATTGGGTTTGACTGTAAGGAGGTGGTAACTTACAGAAACCCTAGGAGAACAGACTGGGACTCGTTTAGACGGGATCTCAGCGCAAACATTGGTACAGTCAACAATAACTTTAGGACCCGGATGGACATTGATGAAGCTGCCGAGAGACTTCAGGGCGTCATCAAGGAGGCCTACTGGGAGAATTGTGCGGAGACAGTAATGACATCTAATAGGAAAGTAGGCTGGTGGAATAACCAGCTGAAGGAGCTCCGCAGTAAAGTTAGGAAACTGTTCAATGTAGCTAAAAGAAGGGGTACATGGAAGGAGTACCGTGAGGCCCTAACTTCTTACAACATAGCCATTAGGAAGGCTAAAAGAGATGCATGGAGGAAGCTCTGTGAAGAGGTAGAGATGACCTCGGAGGGGGCTAGGCTCCATCGCATAATATCAAAAAGTCCAGGGGGTGCCCTGGGTACCATCAGGAACGAGGAAGGGATTTTTACCAAATCGGGGAGAGACACATTGGAGTGTCTCATGAGAACTCATTTTCCCGATTCGAAGGTAATTGAGTCAGGACAGCATGGTGAGGATGCTCTGGGACCCGATAGGTGTCGGGGGACCAGGGAAACCTGGGCCGTGGCTAAATACTGCATTACCTACAATAAGGTGGTCTGGGCTGTAAATTATTTTAAGCCCTATAAATCCCCGGGTCCTGATGGCATTTTCCCTGCCCTTTTGCAGCAGGGGAAAGATTTAATTACTCCTATTTTATGCAGGATAATGAGGGCATGCTTGGCACTCAACCATGTCCCTAGGGCATGGAGGCCTGTAAAAATTATCTTTATTCCCAAGCCTGGGAAGAGAACTCATACCCAGGCGAAGGAATTTAGACCAATCAGTCTAACATCGTTCATGTTGAAGGTGCTAGAAAAACTGATTGACATGTATATTAAGGAGGTAGCTTTAAAGCAACGGCCTCTGCATGCCAATCAGCATGCCTACCAGACAGGCAAATCTTGCGAGACAGCCCTCCATTGTCTGGTTAAGGAGTTGGAGGCTTCGGTATTTTGCAAGGAGACAGCTGTGGGCGTGTTTCTGGATATTGAGGGTGCCTTCAGTAACACTACCTACAGTTCAATTGCCTTGGCGATGGATAGACATGGCGTGGAGTCCACTGTTTCAAGATGGATCTGCAACATGCTATCGTCAAGGAGAATCACAGCGACTCTTTTTGGGGAATCGCTGGAGTTAACGACAGTTAGGGGGTGCCCTCAGGGGGGGGTTTTGTCTCCGCTCCTTTGGTGTATGGTCGTAGATGAGTTACTTGAGGTGCTAGACCTTCATGGGTTCTCGGTCCATGGCTATGCAGATGATATTTCTGTAGTGGTCAGGGGTAGGCACGAGATAATCGTGGCTGAACTCATGCAGGAAGCTCTCAAGGTTATAGAAAATTGGTGTAGAAGGGTAGAGCTTTCAGTGAACCCTTCTAAAACTACTCTGGTTCCCTTTACAAGGAGAAGGGAAAGAGAGAGCTACAAAAACCTTCGATTTTTTGGTAAAACTCTGGATGTGTCGGGTGAGGTCAAGTATCTGGGCATTGTCCTGGACACCAGACTCACTTGGAAGGCGCAGATAGAGAGAGTTACACTAAGGGCTAAACAGGCCCTTTGTGGAATAACTAGAACCTGTGGGAAGACATGGGGTCTTAGCCCAAAGATGACCCACTGGCTCTATACACGTACAGTCATACCTATCATCACCTACGGTTCAGTGGTGTGGTGGAGGAAGACTGAACAACAGACGGCAATTAAGGCTCTAGCAAGGGTGCAGAGACTGGCCTGTCTGATGATCACGGGGGCCTTTAGTAGTACCCCTACTGCAGCGCTGGAGGTACTGCTGGGGCTGGCTCCGCTTCAATATGTTATTCAGGCGGAGGCAAGGGCCAGTGCGTACAGAATGGCGAGCAATGGTCAATGGAGGCGTATTAGCTCCTGCATCGGCCATATGAGTATTTCAGATAAGGTCGACCCTGGACCGGTTATTGACATGGCAGGGGACAGTATCTGTCCTAAATACAGTTTCGAGACTCCTTTTCACGTTTGTATCAAACCGAGGACTGAATGGAAGGTGAACTGGACGGACCAGTACCGGAAGGGAGGCATTTGGTTTACCGATGGCTCCAAGATGGACTGTGGGACTGGGTCTGGAGTGTATGGGGTTAAACCCGAGGTACTCATAGAGAGATCTCTTGGGAGATACGCCACTGTCTTCCAGGCCGAGGTTTTTTTTTTTGCTATTAAAATATGTGCTGAGGAAAACCTGCGGATGGAACCTAGAAATAGGGAGATTCGTATCTTTTCGGACAGCCAGGCTGCACTGAAGGCTCTTGTATCCTTCAGAATGACCTCTTCCCTGGTTTGGGAATGCAGGAAGGCCCTAGATCTACTGGCGCGGCACAACAAAGTTCGGTTGGAATGGGTGCCGGGCCATGTGGGTATTAAAGGGAATGAAAAAGCTGATTATCTGGCCAGGAATGGAGCTAACACTCCTTTCATCGGTCCAGAGCCTGTCCTGGGGATCACCAGGGGTTCGGTTCGTGCGGCTCTCAGAGATTGGATCTGGAGGGAGCATGAAAAGAACTGGGTGATGTGTCCTGGGGTTAAACACAGCAAGACCTTGATGCCTTGGCTGTGTAAGCAAAGATCCAAAGAGACCCTGTGTTTGGGCAGAAATCAGATTACTCTGATTACAGGCCTATTCACGGGGCACGGTAGGTTTAAAAAGCATCTGTGCAGGGTGGGGCTTATCAGCTCGGAGCCGCTGTGCAGATTATGTCAGGAAGAGGAGGAAACGGCCTCTCACCTGTTGTTCGATTGCGTTGCAATCGAACGTTTGCGCTATGAAACCTTTGGAACGTTGAGGCCGAAGGAGATAGTAGCGCAAAAAGAACTAGTAGGGAAGGTCCTCAACCTCTTTAGGAGGGGAGGGTTCGCTTACTAGAACTAAGAAGGGGCTGGCACAATAAGTCTTTTGTGGCTGCAGTGCCATGGGGCATAGGTCCCGTCCCGTCTACCATCTTAATCTTAATCTTCCCGATAATAAAAATTAATCAAATGCAGAAATTCAGAGCTCTTTGAAGTTAATTTTTTGTTAGGTTCAGCAGTTAGATCATCGTACAGCAAACAGTATTAGTCTAAGTGAGGCAACTCAAGGGTTATCTTTCGAAGATCTGTCAATAACTCTTACCTCTTCACTTTATAATTTAAATCATGCCGGAACTCCCACACTAGACTTAAAAGAACAGAACTAAACAGACGCTATCGAGTACTTAAAAGACCCTTAGACGATAGATCAAAACTCTCTCTGGACAACAAAAGTCTGATTTATACTTCTATTTTGAAACTCTTCTGGGCGTATGGAATAGAGCTGTAGGGTTCAACCAAACGCTCCAGGCTCCAAAGAATTCAATATCTTCAATCTAAAATACTTCGAACTATTGTACACGCTCCATTTTATGTCTCCAACCTTACTATACACACTGACCTTAACATTCCTTTTATCACCGAAGTTGCTAAAACAAGATACAGAAAACTCCACTTCAGTCTGCAATCTCATATAAATCCTCTAGCTCAAAATCTTTCTTCTAGAACTCTTCCTGACAACCCGACAAGACGTCTAAGACAAGACAGAGGCCTCTTGATCTCTTCTCCAGTGAAGAGAGTGACTAACCATCTAATATTTAGGAGTGTTACCACTGGGTAACTTCTCTACTCGTTACTTATCATTTGTTATTCGGTTATCACTGTTACTTATAGCGCTAACGCGCTGATTGTAGCATAAATAAACGCAAAACAAAAAAAAATCATGCCGGATTTAGGGCATACTTTGAAATCTTTGAGGTCAGGCCAAGAAAGATAGTCAGTAAGATAAGCCCTAAACTGTTGACTGGAGACGATATTAAAGAATCGTCCTGTAGAATTTTTACAAGCTAACGAAGCAAGACCGCAGTGATACATCACTGTAATTAAAGAATCAGATAGGGGAGGGGTTAAAACAATCTATACATTCTAAAATTTTGAAGTGCTGCTCTTCAAATCCAGAAGAGGATTAAGTGGTAAAATTGAAGGCCTAGAAAGAATCCTTCCTTGTCTATAATAATTTGCTGTAGCTGAAGGTTTATAAATATTTGATCAAAGTTCTGATATTCTTTCAAATACACCATAATGTTGCTTCAATTTATTTATATTATGGGTTTATGGAGTTGGATCTGTTTATTGACAATGGGGGTACAGGGCACTGGATGGGCAGAATAAGTTAAAGTTTCATTTTGTAAACTTTTAAACAGTTCAGAATTTCATTTACTTTTTTAATTACTTTGAAAACAAGTTTTTTTTTTTAACAGGAAAAACTAAATCAATCTAAATTATCTGGCTTCAACTACTTAATTTGCATTGTTTCAGTTAAACGAGAATATCTAATATTCACTGAATTGTCAGGTAAACAAATGGAAATAAAAAAAAACTAGCAGCGAAATGAGATTTAAACAAATTGAAAACAATTTCTACATCATTAAATTTCAGAACATTTATCTTTATGTCCATCTAGAAAGTAATTCTTGTCTAACATAATATTTTTACAAACGAACTTAAATCAAATTCATTCTCTCCTCAAATGATTCCAATAAATTATGCTAATTATTTCCTTAAATACTGCTTAATGCTGGTACTTTTTTAGTACCCTAATTATTTTACTGCTCTTTCCAAATGACTGAATTTCGTGTCAAGGTGAATTACGATTCATATTATCGAATGCTTTTTGACGGCCCAAAAAGATCTGTTTTTTAAAATTAATTTAGTTGTAAAAATGAATCAATATGAATTTAAGCTGTACACACAACATTGATTCATTCTGGAGCCTGGCAGTTCAAGTGTAATAATCCAGTTAAGACTATCCATTTTTTCAATATTTGACCATTTAATTGGTATCTGCTCAGCAGAAATATGACCAACTTTTTAAACTAGAAATAGCGTTTCTCTCCTGTCGTTGTTTCTTTAAAATTTGCATAATGGCGTGAAACCGATTACGGATTAGAAGTACAGATAAAAAAAAGAAAATATTCAACTTATAACGGTTTTACAAGTAGTTTACTTGCACATAAGTTCAGCACAATGAAATACGTATGAATTTACAAAAAAGAACAAATTTATATATTTGAAGAGGAATGTTACAATTAGGGTAAAACCTTCTCTTTTTTTTACAATTGAACAAACCTGTGCAGTTGTGTTGTCATTCCACCTTATAAAGATGGATAGTGCAATTTACCTTTTGCGATACAAAGGTTTCTCCTTTCTTTTATTTTGAAAAATCTTTTTTTTATTTAGCTTGCAGTTCTTCTTTTTTGCAAAAGGCCAGTTCCTCAAATATTCCTTTCATACAATATCTCTAATAATTGTACAGAAATAAATAATATTTTCAAAATATGAAGTTATTCTTCTTATAAGTTTGCTTCATAATAATGTTTAATGAACTTAGTAGTTAATCAACAACATACTTAGTATCTGGAGAAGATTTAAATGAAAAATGAAAAAATATTTCACTTTTAAGGTACATCCGAAGCTCAAGTTTTGCAAACAACTAGTTACATGCTTTCGCTGGTGATTTAGTTGTCACTGAATTTAACTCTTCATTGTGTAAAGAGAAAAATCCATTATTGTCAAAAATTTGGACTAACTAAAACAGTATCCATGTTTTAAAACAATGCAAATAACAATGCGCCACGGTAGCCGAGCGGTTAGAGGCGAGACCTGCAAAGCTAATATGCATTGTGGTGCTGGGTTCGATTCCCGGTCTTTAGGCCTTGGATTTTATTTAATGGTTAATAAAAGAAATCTACAGTAATGTATGTTTGCTATTCGCCTCCGTCCACGACACCTAATTGGTAGTTGGACATTAAGCCCCGCCTGAAAAAATAGGCGTTACTTCACTTTACTTAATACATTTAGAACACTGGATGAAAATACATATACGTTCATAGCTCCCAAAAGTTGCAGAAAACAAGCAAGTTTCTTAAAAAAAAGAATAACTTTCAGTAAACTGTTACAAAAGTATTGAAGTGAAGGAAATTTGTATCCTCAAAACTGAGATAAAAAAATAAATTAAAAGCAATTATCCTAAAATGTTTACAAAGTTTTTTTAATGTAAAAACATTTTGACAATAGTTGGTACTTGTCACTAATTGGGTAATAGTTAAAGCGCTTTGTGAAGTAATTTAAGATATATACAACAAGAAACCTCCAATAGGTCATTTCCTCAAGGCAGCTCATCACATTAACCACTTATTAAATTGAGAAAGAAATGAATGTACACCACAAAAGAAAAATATCTCAAACTTACTCTCTCAAAAAAAAAAAGTCAAAGAAGCAATTTTTCTCTATTTAACTGCATCAGACGACTGTCTTAAGAGGGTCCTATTTTAAGGACTAATGTATCTTGTTGCTCTTAACTCTAGTTCAACAACATTTACAGGATCCATATACTGTTAAAACCTACAGAAAAGCTGAAGAAAACTCCACCCCATTGTGACAACTTCTAAAGTATTCAACTGAAACAATTAAATTAAAATAGTTTCACTCGCCATTTGTACAAGTTTCATCTCTGATGAAAGCCGAACTGCCAATCAGAGAATAATTGGTCGAATCATATTCCTCTCCATTTTCACACAAAAGCATAACTTTAGATCTCTTGAGATGTTTAGGGAAAGCACTTTCCACAATGCAGTTGCAAATTGCCAAGTCCAAGTGCCGCCCCAGGCTCGGCAGCGCCTTTTCCAACAATCTTGTTGGAGTCCCCTTACAGATAATTGTTTAAATCACATTTACAGTTTTAAGGAATCCATTCACCGAGAATAGTTTTAATTCCAGTTTGGTACCGGTGCTATTTTTTGCAGATGTTTCGCCGCGATTGTTAAACTCTGAGCAATGAATTTTCTTTCTAGATTTACAAAGTGATTCCTATCTTTAGTCTGTCTGGCTTTAGCAACTTCCAACGCAGGTAATTTTATTATAAAAATTTAATATAATTCCGATTCTCTTTTATTATCGTTTCTTTCATCGCTTTGATAATAATTGCCTCAGAGATTGAATAAGCTCATTGTCTTAAATACAAAGTGTAGATAAATTTGAGCCTTCCTTCCCTTACTGTATTTCTTACATAAGTTTTTATTCTTGTAACAAATAAAATTACCCTTTGACCGAGATGTTTAAAATGCGCACGGTCATCAAAATGCTTAAAATTATTTCGACACTCGGGAAACTGTGCCATTATTTCTAAAGCTTTTTATATTCTCTTATTAGTCAGATCTAAGTTAGCGTTTATGTCAAATTTTCCAAATCAAGTTTTGATGTCCGTCTTGAAGACCTCCACCAAAAAGTGGTTTTTATCTAATGGAGTAAAGATTGTCTATTATCTATTTATAATATATCTTTGCAACGAAAAATTGCAAGAATATTTCGATTTAGTCCCAACAGAGAATCCGATTGGATCACAATTATAATTTAAAAAAAAAAATTACTATCAAACGGTTTAGTCGGAATGAATCCAGATACCCAAACTTAACAGGCAGCGGTTTATTGTTATTTTAAGATCAGGATTAAGATAAGTATGTGTTATGTTCAAAATTTACAAACATACTTTGACCAGCTTGACATTTTATAAGCATTCTTTATACTAAGATTTATTCAAATAGTTTTATTTTTTTAATTGAACTCATTTTGAAGTATTTTTAAAAATGAAGCCCCATTTAAGCGCACTGATTGCCTCCAAAATCTGTTTCTGAAATTATTGAATATCTAGACAAATCTAAAGTTTAATATAACTCGTCAATATTAGTTACTTAAACTTACAAGTTACAAATTTTCCTTTGGTGTTATGATAATAATAATAATATCTCTGACTAAATTTGAGATCTCAGAGGCAAGCTTTACAAGCCTCCGTTCTGCAGGTTATTCGCACACTTCAAACTGGTATAACACCTCACACACCCTTTCGTGTTCATCCAACTGATTTTGTATTAATAAACACCCTTCTATTATCACTTAACATAATTCAATTTATATCCTCTTTGTAATTATAATATATATGTATATAGAACCAGCCGATCATGTGAAATATATGATCCAACAGCCTAGGCACGTGCCCTCAGTAATTATTCACGGTGGCAGTCGGTGAGCTTTATGAAATAGTACGCCATTAAAAGCTTTGCGAGTTTAATAAAATAGAAATATTATTAAATATTTCTTATATACGAGGTGTGGCTATTAAATAACGAGACTATTGCTGTAAAACATTTTATTTTAAATTTACCCCTATCCCTACAACGCTCCATGCGAATTTACCATTGTTCGAAACAGTGTTGGAAGTCTTTTACTGTGAGCTACTGCATGACGCTTTTACTTTCTCACTTCAACGGACTGAAATCGTGTTCCTTTTAATGCAGATTTGACTTTGGGGAACAGATAAAAGTCATATTGAGCCAGGTCAGGCGAATAAGGCGGATGGCCCAAAAACTGAGATGTTGTACTTGGCTAGAAACGTCTTGACAGAAAATGCAAGTAAGCCGGCGCGTTGTCTTGATGGAGAACCGAAGACTTGTTCTTCCACAAATCAGGTCGTTTTTTCATTACTCTTACACGTAGTTGAGCAAGCACCTCACGGTAGTTATGTTGATTAATTATAATCGATATTTTCATCCGTTTTAGACGTGTAAGGGCGACCCGGGCGGTCATCATCTCTGACGTCTTCTCGGCCATCTTTGAAACGCTTGAACTACTCAAAAAACTTGCGCACGTGATAAACATTCATCGCCATAAACTTCTTTTAATAAAAGATAAGTTTCAGTAGCGGTTTTACCCAGTTTCAGGTGAAATTTCACGACAATTTATTGCTCTACTATATGTGTAGTATCATGTTTTCGGCAAATCGAAACTAACACCTCTTACACAAACGACGGTTCCGGTCAGACAGATTTCTCTACAAACACGTGAGACGTTGCAATCGAAAGAGAAGGCTTTTTTACGCTGCACAGCTGTCGGTCGTTAGGATTTGGCGCATGCATAATAGTTCTGTAGCAGCATCAGTCTCGTTATCTAATAGCCTCACCTCGTAAACGAATAAATAAAAAGAATATTAACTATCACTGGAAAACAAAATTGTCAAAAAGGAGGATGAGATATGATATTTATTTCTGCTCATGCAGCTTGAAAGGCGAGTTGGTATTGACAGAATTCAGGTAGTCCTGAAGTAGAACTAAACAACACATATTTAAAGGACAGAGGCCCAAAAATCAATGAAACTAGAAAAAATGAAAAATGTTGGCAGTTTATGAAAAACAAACACATAATAATGATTTTGTGGGGAGTGGATTATGCCTACAAAAGGAAAATGTGGCTTGTCTATATATTTTATCCTTAATTAGAGATAAGGTCAAGATTCGGTCTTTTTAACAGGTCCCTCAGCCGCTAATTGTAGATTTTTATGTGGTAGGAAGAACATTCCCCTTTTTTGTAAAGTGCAAGTTTTTTTATGGACAAATTATCGGAGAGACATTTGAGTGCCATTTGCTTTCACCAGTAGAAATAAGTGGAATATGGTTTTATGTCGGTTGCTAGCTCCAGAAAAACTATATCTTCAATCTGAAAGCTCCAAAGGCGATAAATGGCAAGGGTGGATACCTCTTACAGTACCACAGGACACGGTTCAGCCAGGAGATCGTATAAAATAAATACTATATTGGAGTCTCTCTTAGAAAGCCTCCCTTCTTCATCGATACAAACTTAGATAGTGATCCCTTTTTCCATCAGTCCTCTGTCAATCATGCTGATCACTCATGAAGATATAAGAATAATTCTATTTATTGTATATACAGTGTGTCCCAAGCTATATGGATAACGACTTTTTCTCGGAAACTAAGATAGCTAGAAAAAAAAAACTAAAAAATATGTGTTCCCTTAGTTTTTTGTTAGAAATCCAAATTTAATTTGTAAATTTGTTTCGGTGCTTCCAGAAGCGAGATACAGGCACCAACTTCATTTTTTCAAATGGGGAGGTGGGGTTTTTATTTCAGAAATAGATTCCTCTATTTTTTTTAAGAAAAATTTACTCGAACGGTTTTTTTTCTGTGAGCGATATTTTACAAGTTATAAATGAAAACATGATTCTTGTAAGAAATTTCAAAATGATAATATTATAACGGTTTTTTGATTGAATAAGAAGAAAAGTACTATTTTATTATAAATTTTGCTCCTCATTAATATTACAGATCATGCTCGAAATGGCCACCACCATTAGAGATGCATAGGCATGCTCTTTCCTGCCAATTGTCCCTTACTGCCAAAGAAATAGATTCGGCTTTAACCGAGTTACAGGCATCTATTATTCTCTGCTTTAGTTCATCTACAGATGCAATTCCGGCTTGATTCTGATACACCTAGATTTAGAAATGCTTTTACGTAAGCAGAAATAAGGAAAGAAAGAAAAATATTATGAATAATCACCTTGTTTTTCAGGTATCCCCAAAGGAAATAGTCCATAGGTGTCAAGTCCGGTGATCGAGGTGGCCACTGAATCGCCCCCCGTGTCGATATAACTCGCCCATCAAATTTCCTTCGAGATATCTCTTTACATGCCTGATGGTGTTATATCGACACAGGGGGCGATTCAGTGGCCACCTCGTTCACCGGGCTTGACACCTATGGACTATTTCCTTTGGGGATACCTGAAAAACAAGGTGATTATTCATAACTTTTTTCTTTCTTTCCTTATTTCTGCTTATCTAAAAGCATTTCTAAATCTAGGTGTATCAGAATCAAGCCGGGATTGCATCTGTAGATGAACTAAAGCAGAGACTAATAGATGCCTGTAACTCGGTTAAAGCCGAATCTATTTCTTTGGCAGTAAGGGACAATTGGCAGGAAAGAGCATGTCTATGCATATAACTATTTTCTTATTCAATCAAAAAACCGTTATAATATTATCATTTTGAAATTTCCTAAAAGAATCATGTTTTCATTCATAACTTGTAAAATATCGCTCATAGAAAAAAAACCGTTCGAGTAAATATTTCTTTAAAAAAAATAGAGGAATCTACTTCTGAAATAAAAACCGCACCTCCCCATTTGAAAAAATGAAGTTGGTGCCTGTATCTCGCTTCTGGAAGCACCGAAAAAAATTTACAAATTAAATTTGGATTCCTAACAAAAAACTAAGGGAACACGTATTTTTTAGTTTTTTTTTTCTAGCTATCTTAGTTTCCGAGAAAAAGTCGTTATCCATATAGCTTGGGACACCCTGTATATTAGGGACTTTCTTGACATATTTTTGATGGATTTTAAAGCAGGGATTAATAAATTCAGTATATTACTTTCATCAATTGCTCCCATACAAGTTAATGCTAGCATCTCATTCTTGATACCCAGCTAGAAAAAAAAAACAGTATCTACCACCTCTATGTGACCCTAATACAATCCAAAAATGAACCTCCCTCGCTAAATTCAGCAAATTTTAATGTTGAATCTCTAATCAAGTAAGCCAAGGATATCTCCATGTCAATGGACTCACCGTCCAAAGATATCTGACATGGTCCAAGAAGGAACAGCTCAGCGAGAAAAGTAGAACAGTGGCTTTACTTAGACTGCTAAGGTTCAATGGGATGTAATCACGTCATCAGCTGTTCAGCGGCAATTAGTGCGGATCGTTGATGTTTCCGGAAGTATGTAGAACTAACTTTCTATGGCCGCCCTTTCACGATATTTTCTTGCGGGCTTGTACGGACCAGTCGCTAATAAATAACCATAATATCTTTAATACATTGATCAACTTAATATTTATCTGTTTTGATTTACTATTTTCTCTTCCCACATTAATATACTCGTATCTACATAAATCACTAATATTTTTATTGTTGTTTTCTGGCCTGACAAGCAAGTCGCGGACTACTTTCGAACAGTCGAAAAAAAGGGTTGGATATATTTTTAAATTTATCATTAACGTCCTTATATCTCCTTGAATTAGTTTCAGCGAATGAGATCATTCGTAGATAGGTAGATACCTAGAACAAGTTTATGGTGTAGAGCCTAGTACAATGAACATATCTTCTTATTAGACCAAGTTACGCTCCATGGACATTAATTATCTCAACACCATTTTGGTGTTTGCCATTTAACTGGACCTAGCTTGAAATAAACCATATATACACCTCAGATGCACCAACAACTTGTATTTATTTATTTGGTAAATTTAAACGTTTAAAATAGAGAATAACTATTTTAAATTCTGCCTCAGATGTTGATGGCCTTATAAAAAGAAATAATAATTGCAATTTTGAATTTTTAAACTAATTTTTGAACGGCATTTAGAAACTAAAAAAATTCTATTGAGTTCATTTTTTATGTCAAAAAGTTTGCGATGGCGCCTTTAATTCTTAAAGATTTGAAAAAGAACAAATTATATAAATAAATAGACTATGAAAGAATTTAAACGCAAAATTATTTTAAAAAAACAATTCGTCTCTTTGTGTAAAAATGTAGATGTTATGAACAAAGTAAAAGAAAAAAGAATTGGTTTTACCCTTCATAAGATGAAATAAGAAAAGAGTGGAGCTGTGACAGTCAGAATTCTGTCACTTGCACGCCTCAAACAGCGTCAATCGCCAATTTAATAAACTAAATCTGCATTTCAATATTATTCAAAGCTAACTCCACGTAATATTTCATACGCGCATAATGTGGAAGTAATTTTAATTATTTATTTCATACATTCACATCAGTAAAATGATATTCAGACATCATAAAATCATATAGCTAGGCAACATGATAGCTGAGCGGTTAGAGGCTGAAGCCTGCAAAACTAATATGTAGTATGGTATTTGGTTGGATTTCCCGGCCTAGAACTTATATTAATGGTTAATACGAGAATTTATTGGTAAAGTCCGATTGCTAGTCGCTTCCCTCTCTCATAATCAGATAATTGATCGTAAAGCTCATTTTAGGAAAAAATAACTTAACTTACTTTGTTAACCATTCGAAGTTAAAATAAATCGAAAAAGTCGTTAGCGAGAAAATCTTAAAATACTGGAGAATTAATTCAGTAAAATGACACTTCTTTTAGGTTAATTTTTTCAAATTTGGAAATTTATAACTTCACTTAATTCCTATTAATATGAAACAGTTACAATACAATGTACAGAAATGGCAATTTCTAAGTATACCCTCTCTCACAGATTTACGTTCTGAAAGAGAAGTTTCAATTGAAGGTTATAGATTTACTTATACGAGGTGTGGCTATTAAATAACGAGACTATTGCTGCAAAACATTTTATTTTAAATTTAAACATATTTAGTTATTATCTTCAATATACACCCCTCCCCTATCCCTACAACTCTCCATGCGAATTTACCATTGTTCGAAACAGTGCTGGAAGTCTTTTTCTGTGAGCTCCTGCATGATGCTTTTACTTTCAACGGACTGAAATCGTGTTCCTTTTAATGCAGATTTGACTTTGGGGAACAGATAAAAGTCATATTGGGCCAGGTCAGGCGAATAAGGCGGATGGCATAAAACTGGGATGTAGCACTTGGCTAGAAACGTCTTGACCGACAATGCAAGTGAGCCGGCGCGTTGTCTTGATGGAGAACCCATGACTTGTTCTTTCACAAATCGCTTCGTTTTTTCCTTGTTCTTTCACGGAGTTGAGCAAGCACCTCACGGTAGTAATGTTGATTAATTATAATCGATATTTTCATCTGTTTTGGACGTGGAAGGGCGACCCGGGCGGTTATCATCTCTAACGTCTTCTCGGCCATCTTGGAAACGCTTGAATCACTCAAAAACTTGCGCACGTGATTAATATTCATCGCCATAAACTTCTTTTAATAAAAGATAAGTTTCAGTAGCGGTTTTACCCAGTTTCAGGTGAAATTTCACGACAATTTATTGCTCTACTATATGTGTAGTATCATGTTTTCGGCAAATCGAAACTAACACCTCTTACACAAACGACGGTTCCGGTCAGACAGATTTCTCTACAAACACGTGAGACGTTGCAATCGAAAGAGAAGGCTTTTTTACGCTGCACAGCTGTCGGTCGTTAGGATTTGGCGCATGCATAATAGTTCTGTAGCAGCATCAGTCTCGTACCAATAGCCACACCTCGTACACAATCAGTCAAAAAGTATTTTGAAAAATGATTTAACGAAGTGCACCGATTTTGACGGAATCTTAATGTGACATGCTCTGCTGTCACCTTGGCAAAATATCGAATTTGAACTTTCGGCGATTTTTTCGTTTTTGAGCTACACATACCCAGAGAAAGAGAGACACACAAACACCCACACCGTATCAAAAATTTGCCTACAGGAACACTTTCCTTACCTTGTAAGAGAAACTAAACATCATTGACCAATTTGTTTTTTTGACTTTGTTGAATTCTGTACACAATCTACTCCTCAGACATACCTACCCATCCTCAAACTACTCTTCTCACCTATGCTGACAATACTGCCATCTTATCTACTAACAAAGACCCTTTAATAGCTCATAGAAACCTTCAGTCTCACCTCACCTCTTTAGAAAAATGGTTCAAAAAATGGGGTTATCAAACTGAACGAGACAAAATCTCCAAATATTACCTTCACTCTTCGACGCATCACTCTTCCTCCTGTCTTTTACAATTTAATTCCTTTACCAGTAGTCAACGTAGTCCGCTACCTTGGGCTTTACCTTGACAGAAGAGTAACATGGAACCCTCATACTCGATTTAAGGAGAACAGAACTCAACAGACGCTTCCGACAACTGAAAAGACTACTCGACAACAGATCAAAACTCACTCTGGACAACAAAAGACTTGTATATATGTTAAGTATATTAAAGCCAGTCTGGTCTTATGGCATCGAACTGTGGGGTTCAACCAAACGCTCAAATCTGCAAAGGATCCAGTCCTTGCAATCTAAAATTCTTCGCTCTATAGTAAACGCTCCTTTCTACGTCACCAATCAAACCATTCATACAGACTTGAACATTCCTTTCGTCACACAAGTTGCAAAAACAGTTACAGAAAATTCCATCTTAGCATTCAAACACATCACAATCCACTTGTACAACATCTATCTTCAAGAACATTTCCAGACAACACTTCTAGGACAGTCTTAAAAGACTGGCCTCGCGATCTCCTCTCTGATGAAGAGAGTCAGTAGAATTTAGAATGTTACTGGAGTGTCACCGCTGGGTAACTTCTCCACTCTGATATGTGTGAATGTTGCTTATTGTTACTCTTGTTGCTTATAACGCAATGCGTTGATTGTAACTAGATAAATGATATGACTGTATAAAACTTTGTTGAATATACTTTACAGTAAAAAATCAATTTATTTGAAGAAATGAAGAAAACGTGGGACATAACTCTGGCAATTTAAGAAAACTAAATTTGTAGTTTCACGACGGTAACCTACGTTTTGTAGATTCATAACTCCGGAAAAATGAATTTAGTAGGAAATAGTATTTGTCAATTCATTGTTGAGAAAAAGAAACATCTGTTTAAGCTTTCTACATTTCATAGTTTCTATCGTAATGTTTCACAGAATTTATAATATATCTTGCGGATTGGAAAGAGAATTGAGTTATCAAACCAAACTCTTTCCCACTTTAATTTGGTAATTAACATTGTATTCAAAACAGATCTTCTAATAGATAAAAATCTCATGCTTGGTATTAAATTACTGATTTCTGTGTACAGTTATATTTTATATTCAGAGCATGTTGAAGAGTAACATAGTTCTTATGTTTGAATCTAGAAGGAGAGATAGTTTCCAGATAATTTGGTATTCTTGACGAAATAAAAACAAAGAATAATAGATTTTGTTGTATATATTCAAATAATATGGATTTTATTCAGCATGCTCTAGCGCCTCCTTTGCATTATTAATGTGAAATGTGATTTTCTCTCTCTTACTAACACATACACAAACCCCACTCTCTTTAACTACAATGTTATTATTATTCCTTTTTATGGTTACAATCCAATAACTGTCAACTTCCTAAAATGTTATATAAATATTATCTTAACTGAATGTTATATGAGTCATTTTTCTGGGAAGGGCTGCTTATTGTAATGGTGCCCTATTTCCTACATCAACTCAACTCCGGAAATAAACCATTTAAAGTCCACTGAGCCCAAATTAGTGGGTTTACCAATTGGTCCAATAAGTTGAGAAAAGAATCAAAAATTTTGTAACTAGTATAGGAGTCATTTTTCTATGAAATCATCCATTGTGAAGTGCGAGTTTTCAGCAACAAATTATCATTTTTTTGAGATTTCTTTGACCTATGGCCGCCTTCCATTTTCTTTAAAAGTGGTATTGCGCATAAATAGATCAACAACTTTAACCAACAAAACTTAATGGAAAATTGAGGCCACTTCTACGCGAAAATGGTGATCTCTCTTTGGTGTCATTTTAGTAGTTTAATGAATGAATTAATCACCTAATTCTACTCCTTCTTCTTCTTCTTCACACATTAACATCTGAGGTAAATGGTGTTCAAAGCTTTTTTTCAGTGCTTGCCATGCCTCGAAATAGCTATAAGAAGCTGTTAGAAAAATGATATCTATGTACCAGCAGGTGGATTCCATCCAGAATGCACTACTTACCTATTCAATGTTAATACGTAAAAGGAAGGGATCAGCTGAGTGATTAGCGTGGATTCAAACGATTCCGGGATTCGGAAAAGTTGATAACCTTAATTCTAAACTACGATTAAACGTTTTGCTGGGACAATTGGTTAGTTTTTAAAACTATACAAATTTAGTTGAAAGCCTTATAGTATTAAATGTAAAAACCTTTATTTCATGATAAAATGGATGACATCTTATGAAGATTACAGAGAGAACAATAATGCCTATTTTCATCCCTGTTTACACTAAAATTTAAATATTTCAGAGAAACTTTGTCCATTTAAACAAGACAATCATGAAATAAATGTCTTTTAATTATTTATGAGTTTATTCCATAAGACTTTCTAATGGGTAGAGCTAAGAAGAAACGCCTATACAGGGTGTATGCGAAGGAGCGGTCGAAACTTCGGGAGGTGATTCAGCAGCTCAAATGCAACAAAAAATATTCTCTTCACTTTGGCCCGATTCTCAATAATGTTGCAAAATATTTGCATTTTTAACTATTTCCGTCGCTATTCGCGTTTTTCACCATAAAAACGGCCGTAACTTTTCTATCCTTCATCCTACAACAAATCTGCTTATTCCAAACGAAAGAGCACTAAATTTCCTATAAATCTGCTTAATCCAGAGCCTCAAAACGTTTCTTATAACAATGAAATTTTTACTTTAATGTCTAAAAAATTCGTTCTCGATGATTTTTGTTAAAATTTTTAACTGCATTTTTTCAATGATTAATGAATCAAGGAGTCACATAATTTCAGAAAAAGGTGCGCATTTATTGAGCTTCAAGACCATATGGATTGTTTTGGTTTTTAATAAAACCCTACCCCGAACAGAGGCATTGCTACTGTATTTTTTACTTCCGTTTTATTAAATAATAATTGTTAAAAACTAAAATGGTTACTTTTCTTTTTGTTCCTTCTCCAAAAATTGACATTTGAGTAAATTAGTAGTGAAAAGTCGGTTACGCAAAATCCCAGTTTTCTGCATATACACCCCTCTGTTCGGGGTAGGGTTCAATTAAAAACCAAAAAATCCATATGATCTTGAAGCTCAATAAATGCGCAACTTTTTCTGAAATTATGTGATTCCTTGATTCATTAACCATTGAGAAAATGCAGTTGAAAAGTTTAACAAAAATAATCGAGAACGAATTTTTTAGACATTAAAGTAAACATTTCATTGTTATAAGAAACGTTTTGGGTTAAGTAAATTTATAGGAAATTTAATGCTCTTTCGTTTGGAATAAGCAGCTTTATTGTAGGATAAAGGATAGAAATGTTACGGTAGTTTTTATGGTGAAAAACGCGAATAGCGACGGAAATGTTAAAAAGACCTCCTCCGCAAACACCATGTAGAAAGGGATGTTTATACGTATTGTGGCTAAGAAACGTACCTAGAGACCAACAGTGCTCTTCTGTTATATCTTCAATTTACATTATAATTATGTACAAAAAGTATTACTGCTGCCTAATTCACGGCTCCCCTATATTCTAGCGCAGGAAGTGTTAAAAAAGAAATTGTTTTGGTATAAAGATGGTCTCGATCTGTGTAAGAAACATGGCACAGCCCACATCAATTACATTTCAGCAAATAAAATAAAATTGTCTAATAATGAATTCATGTTGGGAATTAAATCAGAATTTAGAGATAGTCTGTTACGAAAAGCAAACAGTGCGAAATTCCATGGTATTTACAAAGAATTATTGTTGGATTTAGGGGAAAACGGGTATATTAATGATAAAAACAGTTTACAATTT
Source organism: Rhodnius prolixus (assembly GCF_049639745.1). Taxonomy (NCBI): domain Eukaryota; kingdom Metazoa; phylum Arthropoda; class Insecta; order Hemiptera; family Reduviidae; genus Rhodnius; species Rhodnius prolixus. The sequence continues at coordinate 26,110,274 of NW_027411592.1, forward strand.
ATTAATGTAATAATGAAGCTGAGAGGTGCACTGTTTAATTTAAATTTTAGTGTAAACAGGGATGAAAATAGGCCTTAATGGTTCTCTCTGTAATCTTGGAGCGGTGGAAGATATCATCCATTTTATTGGAGAATGTCCGATTTTACAGGAGTTCAGGGTAGAGTACTTGGGAAATAGAAAACTCAATAAAGGTGAGATTATTCTTTATTTGAATGGCCTTGATTGGTTCAAGCTGTATAAGTACGCAATATCCGCTTGGAGTTATAGACAATTTTTAATATATAATTTTAATTTTTAGTACAGAAATATGTTTACTTCCGCAATTTACGAGGGTCGTTTGAAAAGTCCGTGCAAAGTCAGAGAGATAGCACCACTGGCGCGTATCGAGGTTATGTTTAGTTAGTAGCATCTCTTGGAAGAACACACGCCAAGTTTCAGCCAGATCGGTCTATTTCTTCGTGTTTGGCATTCGTTTGAATCGAGGAAGTCGAGTGATTTTCAAAAAATGGACGAAAAAGAATTTCGTGTGTTGATTAAACACTACTTTATGAAAGGCAAAACGCCTCAGGAGACTAAAGAGAAGCTTGATAAACATTATGGTGACTCTGCACCTTCGATTAGAACAGTTTATAAGTGGTTTCAAAATTTTCGGAGTGGCCATATGGGCACAAGTGACGCTGAACGTTCTGGACGCCCTGTTGAGGTTACTACTCCAGAAATCATTGATAAAATCCATGTTATGGTGATGGATGACAGAAGAGTGAAGGTGCGTGAGATTGCTAGTGCTGTGGGCATCTCGAATGAACGGGTACATAATATTTTGCATCAACATTTGGAAATGACAAAGCTATCCGCAAGATGGGTGCCGCGATTGCTCACGCTTGACCAAAAACGAAATCGTGTGAAGTGTTGCAAGGAAGGTTTGCAGCTGTTCCAGAAGAATCCGCAGGACTTTAAGCGTCGTTTCGTCACTGTGGATGAGACATGGATACATCACTACATTCCTGAGACCAAAGAACAATCTAAACAATGGGTTACCAAGGGGGAATCTGCGCCAAAAAAGGCGAAGACCGTTCCTTCGGCCGGAAAGATTATGGCGACTGCCTTTTGGGATTCGCTAGGAATAATCCTCATCGACTATCTGGAAAAGGGTAAAACTATTACAGGTGCATATTAAGCTGCAAGAAAAACGCCCACGATTGGCCCACAAAAAAGACCTTTTCCATCACGACAACGCACCAGCTCACACCTCAGCAGTTGTGGTCGCAAAATCAATGGAAATAGGGTTCCAACTCGTTTCACATCCCCCCTATTCTCCAGACTTGGCTCCCTCGGACTACTATTTGTTCCCCAATATGAAGAAATGGCTGGCGGGAAAAAGATTTTATTCAAACGAAGAGGTGATTGCAGAAACGAATGGCTATTTTTCAGACTTGGACAAATCCTATTATTCGGAAGGGATCAACAAACTAGAGCAGCGTTGGACGAAGTGTATAAGCCTAAAAGGAGACTATGTTGAAAAATAAAAAAGGTTTACCCCCAAAAATTAAGTAGTTTTTATTTTTGCACGGACTTTTCAAACGACCCTCGTATGTTATTGTAAATTAGAGTCAACTCGGTAGACGGACTAAGTCCATGCTCGAAGTATGTTAAGTTTTGAACTAGAGAAATGTTTTGCTTAGTTCTGAAATATTTTGCTATAGTTAGGATAGATACTTTTTTTTTTGTATGTTTTTAAATTTTTAAATAAACACTATTGTTATTTATTTTTTTTTTTTTTGGCGCATCAACAGCTGAGGTCATTAGCGCCCGGAGCTCTTTTCAGTGCACTGCCGGCCTCCGGACAGTGTTCTCTCGTTACAGACAACACTGTCCATCACCGCACAGTGAGATGTAAGAAGCTCCTAGGAAGAGAAAATCTAAGGGTCAGCTGCTGGATTCGAACCCGGGACCTCCGCGTGGGAGTCCAGCGTGCTAACCTCATAGCTAATCCCTTCCCTACAATATTGTTATTATTATTATTATTATTATTGTGGCTAAGAAATCCAATTACATAATAATATCTGTGTGCACAAAATATAAATATAAAAAATTAAGTTTGAATTTTCTCTTTCCGCAATTAAGGTAATTAAATAAACTTGGATTGTGAACAAAAAGATATTGAACGTTTTAATGAGTTAGATGTTCACTTTGAGGAAAAGTTGTGATGTAAACGCTTTTTTTTGGTTTCTAATTGGAGGGAAGGTAATGGAGTTGACGTTGATGTGATTCTGTCATCTCAGCCACAGCGATATCCCACTGAAATCAACACTTTCGCAGATAAAGTTTCAATCCAATGTAGCTCTGAATTGCACTTGGCGGTTATCTATACATGTTTAAAGTGAGTATAAGTATCAGTTCTATCCGTTTTCAAGGAATCAAAAGTTCAAACGCTTGCACAACCCGTTGGCATACCACTGATCTAAACGATCCGTTCCGTTATAGTATTAGTCTTAATGTTTTGGTTTGCCTGATAACTTGTCATTAGAGTTAATAGTTGTGTAAACTCACTAAAAAGTATGTGAGAGGTGAATGATGATGCACATATGAGTACATATGTTATTTTGCGGAACGTCTTTGTGATGCCTAACTTCTTTGTGCAAACTGAAACACCTTCAATACTACCACACATTCATACAAACTGTTTAAATAATTAAAAAAAATTTTGCTAACACAAAAAAAAATCATTATATTAATTCAGTTAATAATTAAATTTGTATGGTAATAATACAAACAAGTTCAGTTACTCACTAATGTTGCCTCTGATTTGGTTAATTTAGGAATTCTGACAAAATTAATCAGGCTAAAATTCTATGAAATATTGCTAACAAAGTAATAGTGTGGTAATATGGTAATAACATTATCCGCTTTCAAAATGCAAACTTAATTATTATGTTCATTTATTAAGAGTTTTACTGCAGAGTATTAAATTATCAAAGCGCCTGAAATGATTTTTTAATTCGTTCATTAATGGAATCTGATTAATTCATTTTATTGTTTTTCAATTAAAATTATCAATGAATTTAATATTTCGTTATTGTATTTAAAATAAAAACTAGACTTAAATTTTATGTAATAATAATAATTGTCTTTATTGGTACATTACAAAATATTTATACAGTTACATAAATATTCAGAATTAGTTTACTACATGGTCAAATGACGGATTATTTTATGTATTAAGAGGGACAATGGGGTAGATTCAACGCATTTTGCTTAATTTTTGTTCGTTTTTTCGATGAATGCGTAGTATTTATAGCCTTAGTAGAACGCCTGGATGGAGTTTAAATAATTAGCCAAATCCAAGGCTAAAAAGCTAAAAATAGATCTTTTAACAAAATTTAAAGTTTATAAAGTACCTTTTATGCAGAAAAATCAATACACTGCAAACCAAATTACTTTTTATTGGTATTCGGATTTTATAGAAATATAATTTGATTTTATATTGGCTGCTGTTCTATTAATTTGGATAAATCTAATCTGACTAGATCTAAATTAACCTCGAATTTATAAAACGTATACCCATTTATATTGTCTTTTTTTTCATTCTTATATTTTTAGCGCATATTAGACACAAGTGATCTGGATCTATGTAAATAGAGTTTTGTATTCCTATTTGTTGAGTGAACAAATAGAAGAGAAATTAAACACATGAAGCTGCTGAATAACAATTATTACGAGTATTTGAAGTTTAAAAATGTTGTAAAACCCGTGTGAGAAACGCTATCGTATTGTCCCTGCTTAAAAAGGAAATATGCACTAACATACTATGCTTAAAACCGTATTTTTAGGATTGGATTATTTAAAAATGTTTATCTGGTGAGATTTCTGTTTTGAAATTCTACCTTGAGTTCGTCAACTTTCTTAACAGTAGCTTATAGATGGTATAAGTTTAATTTGAAAAACTTGCATGTCTTTATATTTCGTTTTCTGTCGATCAATTGTTTACTGCAGTTGGCATGGCGAAAAGTTCTCACCCTGGCAGTGAAATTCTGTGTTGCATTTTTTTTTATACGCATTCTACTCACTCTACGGGGCTCAACGTGGAGATTCCATCCTTCAAGTGTGATTCTGGAAGAAAAATATCTATGATCCGCTATCAAAGTTTTCTATTTCGATCACAAATTTCTTTAGATTTAGGAATTTTTTGAATTCAGAGGATTCTAAATCTGGTGAACAGGAAGGATGTTCCAACAATTCGAATCCCTCAGTTTCCTTTTTCTAAAACACCATTAAAGGATGCATTATCCTAAAGAAAGAGGTTTTTTTCTTTTGCAATCCAGGCAGGTAATCAAGAATTTTGCAATCTAGCTGGCCACTTCACCATTTCTACTTATTATACCTTTTGCAAAATGATAATAATAAACACACATTTCTGTTAGATACTAATTTTTTACCGGCTGTCGGCGCTCAAAATCAGCGTTGGGAACTTCGCTTTCGCAGTAGATGTGGTCGGCACTCAGCGAAGGCGTTAAGTGTTGGCGTAAAGATTTCCATTATCAAATTCTTGAAGCCAAAAGTACCCTACTTTCATTTGAATGGCCTATGGCAGGAATCCCCAAACTACGGCCCGTGGGCCACATGCGGCCCCTTGAGGCCACTTATCCGGCCCCCGCCATACTTCCGGACGGGTACCTCTTTCATTGGTGGTATGTGGCGGTGCCCTCAAAGCGTTGCGTCGCTCACGTACAGTACTACTTCCGGTGACACGCGTCACGGCTCCGAAAACAGTGTAAAATAACAGCAGAAGTAGGAAGAAAGGCAAAGCACTTTAACTAAACCGGACATTGACCATCTCATTAGCCAAAAGCAGGTCCATAATTCCCACAGAAATACTGGGCAGTTTGGTGATTTAAATTTACTTGTTCTTTATTTTAAATATTGTATATGTTCCCGTTTTATTATTTTACTTTAAAATGAGATATGTGCAGTGTGCATAGAGATTAGTTCATAGTTTGTTTTATAGTCCGGCCCTCCAACGTTCTGAGGGGCAGTGAACTGGCCCCCTATGTAAAAAGTTTGGGGATCCCTGGCCTATGATATCAGCTATTTTCTATAGCTTTTAATTACCGATCGCCCACTTCCATATTGCGCACTTTTTCGATCTTCTAATCTGCGATTGTAGTTTTGGTCTGTTCATTACGTAGTTCATCTTTAAAAACATTTTAACGCGATCAAATGTGTCCGGCTGTGTGAATAATAATCTCGAGAACCTTTTAATAACCTTAGTATACTTCAATCTTATATTGTCAATATTTAAATCAATTTGTGTGGGAAATTTTCCAAACCAAATAAATATATGTCTGTGTTTACAATGCCTCTCTTGCCACTCTCTGAGGCATGCTTAAAATCTATCCTCAGAAAAAATTACAAAAAAGAGAGTCAAAATTTTTAAAATATAAATACACATTCATATATTTATTACTTCGCAGGTAACATTTATATTTTTACTAATATATTTAAAAGAGATAGATCGTAATATTTGGAGCTAAGAATAATTAATGAAAGAAAAGAGAAAACTCATAAGCTCATAGGATGTGACTCAGAAGTAAAATATTTTCAGTGCAATAAATGTTTGAAATGACAATTACAATTAATAAAACGGAAAAAACCTTCACCTTCGCATCAAATAATGTGGATAGGATAATTTATATCATACATTTTATCCTAATATGGTTTTATGATTGGTAATAAAATTCTAAAAATAACTTTTAGCACAATCACTAAAGCATCGGTTCAGAACCAGAGGCGTCAGCCTTTTGCGCGGAGGAAGCGTGAGAAGTTGCAAAATTAATAAACATAAAATATTCAGAAAGCAGCGCTCATAATCAGCTTGAAGTTGAGCTTATGTTGGCATAAATTAATAGTATTATTACTGGTTATTCTGCTTGTTGATCGGAATAAAGAGAACTTGCAAAAATCTATCGAAAAATATTCATTACAACTTTCACTATTCTCAACGTTCTAATCGATAAATTTTCTTCGAACTCAGAACATTCGAGTCATATTAAATTATTTCCAAACTTCTCAAAAATATACATTGGTAAACCAAATTTTCGCCAAAACCTATGAAAACATAAGGACTGTACAGGTACATTTCAGTCAAAACTACTCCGACAGTTAGTTGACGCTCCTTTCTACGTTTTCTATGACATACTCTTCGTAACGACCTCAACATCCCATTCGTACACCATCTTGCCAAGATAAAAACAAAATCACGAGCTATTCTATTCGTTCAGCCTCCACTGTCAGTCCTAACAATCCACCACGCCGACTGAATCTTCAATGGCCCCGAGACTTTCTTGAGGTCTGTAGATCATCTTCATCATCGATAGAGAGTGCTATCGCTGAGTGGTTCCTCTCCTCCTGCTCTTCAAAAACTTTTTACATCATTACCATCATATTTACTTATGGTATAAGTTTATATGCAGATTCTAAGCGACTAAATCGTGTTCCCTCCAGATAACTCCCCTTTCACTATCCTTGACTAGGAAAAAATGAAGAAAATCTGTCCAAAATTGAAAGCCGTAAGAAGCTGAAACATCGATTGGGTCTTAGAGGATCACCTGTGACGTAACGATCGAAATCCCTCAATCGGTAGTTCCATATTCCTGAATGGATTTTTCAGTTTTTATTTATTTCTTTTAATCTTTTTTAAGCACCATTTTAGTGTTATAAACGGATATGTCGTATGTTATATCGTTTAAACTTAAGAGTTTGAAGGAAATTTCAGAAGCGGAAGCATCTGTTTAGTTTATGCTAAAAAAAAAACACGGTTAACTGGAAGGCCTGATTTCGAGACAATGGTGAGCGTAAAGTGGTCAAACAATATTAAAGTAACGCTCCAAGTAAAGAAGGTTGTTGGTACTGAAGGTATTAAATTGTTGAAAATGGACGGAGTGAAGAGTTCAATATTAATAATAAAAATCAGTTTTTCTACAAATAAAAATATTGCAGGTTTTGTTACAATATTTTGGTGCAGTATGTTGAAGGCGGTGTTTTTCAGCATAACATAATTAATGTACAAACGATGATGCGATGTTATAAAGATATTGTGTTAGACAGGCACACAATCCATCATGACCGGTATAGCACTCGTTTACCTTCACTTACACCTTCTGATTATTAACCTTATAAATGAAATATTTATCTTCTTTATTATTATTGGTAGGACATATTGTTTTTTAACAATTACCTCCTTGTCTTCCCCTCCTATATTCTTATCTATTGCTTCCTCATCAGATTATATCAGCATGTTTAGAATTTGATGTCTAATGACAGTCGCATTTAGCAATATTTGTTTATATTAACTGTAATCTCCAAATTAGAAATGTGAATTAAGTTATCTTCTCTTGAAGGCTAGTCAACAACAATAATAAAATTTAGGGAAGGGATTAGGCTATGCGGTTAGCATATTGGATTCCTACGCGGAGGTCCCGGGTTCGAATCCAGCTGCTGACCCTTAGATTTTCTCTTCCTAGGAGCTTCTTACAGCTCACTGTCCGGTGATGGACAGTGTTGTCTGTAACGAGAGAACACTGTTCGGAGGCCGGCAGTGCACTGAAAAAAGCTCCGGGCGCCAATAACCTAAGATGTTGACGCACCTTAAATCATTAAAAAAAGTAATAATAAAATTTATTTAGTGTCAAATATACAGGGTGTCCCAAGCTATATGGATAACGACTTTTTCTCGGAAACTAAGATAGCTAGAAAAAAACTAAAAAATACGTGTTCCCTTAGTTTTTTGTTAGGAATCCAAATTTACTTCGTAAATTTTTTTCGGTGCTTCCAGAAGCGAGGTACAGGCACCAACTTCATTTTTTCAAATAGGAAGGTGCGGTTTTTATATCAGAAATAGATTCCTCTATTTTTTTTAAAGAAAAATTTACTGGAACGGTTTTTTTCTGTGAGCGATATTTTAGAAGTTATGAATGAAAACATGATTCTTATAAGAAATTTCAAAATGATAATATTATAACGGTTTTTTGATTGAATAAGAAGAAAAGTACTATTTTATCATAAATTTTACTCCTCATTAATATTACAGATCATGCTCGAAATGGCCTCCACAATTAGAGATGCATAGACATGCACTTTCCTGCCAATTGCCCCTTACTGCCAAAGAAGTACATTCGGCTTTAACCGAGTTACAGGCATCTATTATTCTCTGCTTTAGTTCATCTACAGATGCAATTCCGGCTTGATTCTGATACACCTAGATTTAGAAATGCTTTTAGGTAAGCAGAAATAAGAAAAGAAAGAAAAAAGTTATGAATAATCACCTTGTTTTTCAGGTATCCCCAAAGGAAATAGTCCGTAGGTGTCAAATCCGGTGAACGAGGTGGCTACTGAATAGCCCCCATGTCGATATAACACCATCAGGCATGTAAAGAGATGTCTCGATAGGCAATTTGATGGGCATGTTATATCGACACGGGGGCGATTCAGGAGCCACCTCGATCACCGGATTTGACACCTATGGACTATTTCCTTTGGGTATCCCTGAAAAACAAGGTGATTATTCATAACTTTTTTCTTTCTTTTCTTATTTCTGCTTACCTAAAAGCATTTCTAAATCTAGGTGTATCAGAATCAAGCCGGAATTGCATCTGTAGATGAACTAAAGCAGAGAATAATAGATGCCTGTAAGTCGGTTAAAGCTGAATCTATTTCTTTGGCAGTAAGGGGCAGGAAAGGGCATGTCTATGCATCTCTAATGGTGGAGGCCATTTCGAGCATGATCTGTAATATTAATGAGGAGTAAAATTTATGATAAAATAGTACTTTTCTTCTTATTCAATCAAAAAACCGTTATAATATTATCATTTTGACATTTCTTATAAGAATCATGTTTTCATTCATAACTTCTAAAATATCGCTCACAGAAAAAAACCTTTCGAGTAAAAGTTTCTTTAAAAAAATAGAGGAATCAATTTCTGAAATAAAAACCCCTCCTCCCCATTTGAAAAAATGAAGTTGGTGCCTGTATCTCGCTTCTGTATCCGCTACAAAGTAAATTTGGATTCCTGACAAAAAACTAAGGGAACACGTATTTTTTAGTTTTTTTCTAGCTATCTTAGTTTTCGAGAAAAAGTCGTTATCCATATAGCTTGGGACACCCTGTATATGTATGTGGAATAGAAATCAGTGGAGGCACCCCTTGATAAATTTATTTTATTTAAAATACTATTTTATGAAAATATTTATATTGATGGCCATGGCGACTATATTCCTTTGTCTAAATTATTTCCAGGCGTTAAATATATTATCAGATTTAATGTGTGTTTAAGACGAAAAGGTGTAAAGCGATTAAAATATATTATTGTATCATCAGCGATTCCTTGTTTTTCATTCTTTCTTTCTCGTTAATTATTATCTACTCTCTTCTTTCCTACATGTATATAATATTGCTGGTAAATTTTATTATAGTCAATTTAAATTGACTATAATAAAATTAAATTTTTTATTAGTTTATGTTTTTGGGGCGCATTCATGTCATGATTAGTGATTAGCTGTGTTAATAATTAGCGATGCTCTTGTCAAATCGAGTTTAAAGCACATGGTAGGAATCTCATGATTGATCTGCAGAACATGTATGGTGGTGCAATATAATCTCAAGTAAAGGTTGAATCAAAGGTTTAGTTGATGTGAATTATTTTTCAGTGTGGAGAAAAACCCTACGTTAATCTCTGCCCCACTGGGCTCATTATCCGATTGAACCAAGGAAAAAAGTCCCGTTTCTAGGACATGCCCTAGACAATATTCACTGAAATCTGGTTAAATCGAGCAACTGAGGAGAAACAACTCCTCCGCCAACATAAATCCTGACGAAGTCTTCGTACGCTAAACAGTCCGTCATAATTTCCTGAAAGAGACCGAGCGTGAGCCTCATTTTTCTTATAGAGATCTCCTTAAACCACAATATCTAGTGAGGGAACCATCCAGGAAGCTGAAAGAGGTCCGACACATCACACTAACAATCCTGGTTGGGCCACATCAGCACTTCGAACTGACGATAGTCCACTGAGCTCTTCTATAAGGATGAGTCATGCTCGCCTGGAAAACTAACCAGCATCACTAACAGCAACACCACATCTTTTTTACTGGACCTATGACGGAAAATTCGGCCAGCCTGACCATCTCCAAAGTTACTCAAAATTCTTTTGTAACTAGAACAAACTGTTAGCAAAAACGAAATTTGATTTTCATGTTAATTTATATCTTGGACGAGTATAAGTCAAAATGAATTTATCTTTAAAGATAAATGTCCTAGTAGTGTATTTCTACTTTTAGAGGGACTTTTTAGGAGATCTTGACATCCCTGGGGATATTTCAGCTTAACAAACACACTAACATTTGTAGCAACACTGATACCATTAAATCCGTACACACGGGACCTTCAGAAATACATAGTTATACGAGCAAATCTGTGAGTTTAGAACAAAAAGACTATAATTCAACAGGAACAGATCCGTAGACCCAGAGAGGGTTTAGATAGAGATAGCTTCCGCTTTGAAAACGAAAAGTTTATAGTACACTCCAAATGTAGACTAAGTTTTTTCTAGATTTAATGAAAACTAATTTGTTCCATCGTGGTATTGCTAAAGTATAGGCTAGCATGACATTCTTAATAATTAAACATTTCTCATTAATAATATTCAACTTCCAAAAGTTCAAGACGTTCCTTCAGGTTATTTGGACGAGATGGATAATAATAGTTTAATGGACTATTGTAAGTCTGTAGATGTTATATCGTTAAGAAACATTTTAAACTAATAACATTTTGTTTACGATAGAAATAAATCATTGAGAAAAATCTGATATGATGACTCACATGACTTTCTTTCAATTCTATTCTCAACATACCAACTCCAAACGTTTGTGCCATATTTAATTCTAATCACTTCTTCAACCCACCCTCTCTGACAAAAGTACACGATACCAAATTTCCGAAAACAATCCTGCCAGTAAAAGTTGCAGATTTATTTGTTTTTAACTTCTAGACTAACTTTAAATAAAATCGTAGAAACTATACGCGAGAAAATGTTAAAAGACCAGAAATTCCATTCGGTAAAGAGGCCCTTCAGGTTGCAACAACAAAAAATCGCTCTACTTGTATGGGTCTTCAATTAGAAAGTGATATTTCTATTATTAACCATTATTTTATATAATTATACATTTTGGTGGCTCTGCCAGAGTTGTTTAAATCTGTCCATTCAACATCTTGTTACAAGAACATATTGTCTTTGAAAATAATTATAATTTATAATCTCCTTAACAAAAACTTACAGTTTTAAAAGTTAAGTATAAGGGTTGATTCAACGGAATGTATTAGATGTCACAGACCCTTGTGCTGGCCTTTTATCACCCATAAATATTTTTCTGTTAAAATAATAAAAGATGTATCTCATTACCATAGTATTGGCATTTCATTTTAACTCCAAATTATTCTCGTGATTTATCTTTATTCTGGAATAATCATCACATTCACTCGCATATTAAGGAAGAAAAAGGGAAAGTTAGAGTTGGTCTTTTGCTGATGTAATTTGAATCGCAGAGTTAAAACGAAATTTCAGTCTTGAATTCGTCTTTCTGTAGAATACGAGAGCACAAATTATACACCGTTAATAATATATAAATAATGCTTGTAATCAGAATTCATGCACTTTCTCACTTTAATTTAATGTAGCCCTTTAATTGAGAACTTGTAAACCGACGATTTTTACTTCCTTCTGCTGCGCTAAACTTCCACCTAAATCAGATGTCAAAAACAAAAACAATATAAAATCGGTATGTAGGCATTTTTAATTTTTAACGTCAAAACAATTATATTTTTCATTAACTATTTTTGTTTAAACCTGTGCATGACTAGTTTAATACCTCCTATTAAAATCAATCTAAGTTAAATGGGTGCTACACTTTACAGAACAAATATTTTGTATTTGAAAATGGCCAGCATAAGGGTCTGTGACATCTAATACATTCTAAAAAATATGATACTAGAAGTAAGAATAAAATGTAGGGTACTTGCTGATTTGTATACCTTTTGGCGTTTAATCAACCCTTATACTTAACTTTTAAAACTAAGTTTTTGTTGAGGAGTAAGATTATTACAGATGACGAGCAATAGGGAAAACTGCAATGGATCTCCATTGCTAGTGCCGTTATAAATAATATCTGTACATTTATTATTTGTTTATTTATTAGTTTTACAATTAAATACAAATATCACTTAGTTTTCAAAGAGTTCCACCCTTTTTTTACCTTCTCCAATCCATCACTAACATTATAACATATTATAACCCATGAACTACATTTTAGAATATTGGAGATTTTCGATAAATTAAAAGATCAGAGCTTAGAAAAGCTGTTCTTAATGTCAATAAACTTTTATATTTTTTTTTGTAACATTTGTTCCTTTTTCATAGCTCAGGATGGGCAATATTGCTGGACGCGTCTCTGTTCCCTGGCCTTTCTTCCCAACTTATCGTTCTAAAACTTTTTATGTACTTCTAAACAATCTGTAACTCTCGCCAATAGGGACGGCCGATTCTTTTCTTGCCACTTGATTATGGATGTTAGAAAATATCTCGAACATCTTTTTTTACTTTTCGTGAATTTTCTCAACAAACAAATGAGCTGATTCTTGTAAACTGACTTATCAATTCTCTTTTTCTTTTCTGACTACGTGTTGATTGTTCTGATAAAGTAAACTTTGTCAGGCTACCAACTAAAGCGATTCTCGCTTCAGTAAATTATTAAGTTTTATAGTAAAATTATTAATACCAAACTCTATTTGTATGGGGTTCACCCCGTTGACAAATTATAAATAAATAAAAATAAAAATAGTAAAATTATTAATAATCATGAATAATCATATGTCATATGATTGCTTCAGATCAAATTTGATTAATCCCTTACTACCTGATATTGCGAAGAATTAGGGAAGTATAGCGATCAGGTCATCTCTATTTATTTGTTGAGATTGTCTCGAAAATGGTTCCCCTACGATTTAGTTTAAAGTATTTATATTTATAGTAAATGTGCCACGTGTCTATAAGTTTTATTTAAAATATATTGCATAGGAAATTCGATTAAGGGCTGTTCCGAATGAGTGGCTAGGTAGGCTCCATCTAGAGGGCTTTTAACATTACCTTAAACTTTTACCATTCTTCTTTAAAGTAGATATTATGAATGTCTACTCCACCTTTTAACTCTCATGGGCTGTAATTATTTGTAAAAAAAAAACTCTTTTTCAGTTTCAGATCAAAAATCTGTATTTCAAAACTTCCACTTACTTATGTGAAAAAAAGTACACTAAAAAACTGAGGTATAAAGTGTCAAATGTACAATGAAATTCGAAAGAATGTTCAAAGTGTAACTTACATAAAATATTGTAGAATAAACCAAAACGTCTATTCAAAAGCTAGATGTTCAAAAGTCCAGCTTAGAATATCATAATTAAAATTTAATATTTGGGAAGTGATTTATCATAATCTCTAGGAGGATTTTTTTTTTTTGTTTCATCATTTATGTCTTTCTGTTTATAAAGAATTTTCGCAATAGATTTAAAAGATTCTGATGCTCAAGTTAACAGAATAATAGCTCGAAGACTAAAAAATTAAAATTAATAGAAAACTATGGTATTGAGATAAGCAAAAATTAGTACGGCACGCACTAGATTGGTGTGTAGAAGAGGGTAGTATGTGCAAAGAGATCTGTAGTCTAAAGAAGGGGCAAGCAATACGGGACGAACACGCAGCATCAGACTAACATAGTTAAATAGTCTCACCAAGATAGCGCGCTTGCTGAAACGAATTTACTTGGCAGTAATTACTGATGCTCGTTTCTTCGCCTCTTCTTGTGTTGCATTAAAGTGTGTAGTAGAATGTACGTATGTTTTACACCAATCTTCCTCTACCTGGCAGTTTCGCCAATACACTTTTGTGAAGCCTATTACTTACACAAATGCACATTTCTTATAATTTATTTTAAAGAAGCAGTCAGGGATTCGGACGTAATTATTATTATCATATTCTCAATAATCCGTGATACTTGTATTATATCTAAGTAAACTTAGAACAGGATAGTGTTATGTAGAAACAGATAATTCTTATATAATTTTGAAGTCTATCAGACATTTATATTGTTTCTATTTATGTTAGTTCAACATGTTGTATATATTGATAAATATTCCATTGCTCAAAATCTTATATTAAAATATATGTATAATACTTCCTTCACATTCAAATTTTTGATCATTTCCTACTAGTTTCAATCTTCGTCATGCCATCGAAGACTAAAATCAAATTTATACCTTTATTTGTACATGTTTGTGATAATCCAGGAAAAAAAATGTCACACTAAAAAAGGAAAAGTCATAGATTTAAAGAATTATGAGGTTTTTAGCCTTAGATCTGGTCCTTATTGGCAGCTAACTCATTATTCCCTGAACACCCTCTCATAAACTTATTTTTAATTAGGTTATTCTACATTATTTTCGCTTATGTTTTTAATTATGGCCTTGGCCATTCGCTTTTTACAGCCCAATATACGAGGGTCGTTTGAAAAGTCCGTGCAAAGTCAGAGAGATAGCACTACTGGCGCGTATCGAGGTTATGTTTAGTTAGTAGCATCTCTTGGAAGAACACACACCAAGTTTCAGCCAGATCGGTCTATTTCTTTGTGTTTGGCATTCGTTTGAATCGAGGAAGTCGAGTGATTTTCAAAAAATGGACGAAAAAGAATTTCGTGTGTTGATTAAACACTACTTTATGAAAGGCAAAACGCCTGAGGGGACTAAAGAGAAGCTTGATAAACATTATGGTGACTCTGCACCTTCGATTAGAACAGTTTATAAGTGGTTTCAAAATTTTCGGAGTGGCCATATGGGCACAAGTGACGCTGAACGATCTGGACGCCCTGTTGAGGTTACTACTCCAGAAATCATTGATAAAATCCATGATATGGTGATGGATGATAGAAGAGTGAAGGTGCGTGAGATTGCTGGTGCTGTGGGCATCTCGAATGAACGGGTACATAATATTTTGCATCAACATTTGGACATGACAAAGCTATCCGCAAGATGGGTGCCGCGATTGCTCACGTTTGACCAAAAACGAAATCGTGTGAAGTGTTGCAAGGACGGTTTGCAGCTGTTCCAAAAGAATCCGCAGGACTTTAAGCGTCGTTTCGTCACTGTGGATGAAACATGGATACATCACTACACTCCTGAGACCAAAGAACAATCTAAACAATGTGTTACCAAGGGGGAATATGCGCCAAAAAAGGCGAAGACCGTTCCTTCGGCCGGAAAGATTATGGCGACTGTCTTTTGGGATTCGCAAGGAATAATCTTCATCGACTATCTAGAAAAGGGTAAAACTATTACAGGTGCATATTATTCATCGTTATTGGACCGTTTGAAAACCGAGCTGCAAGAAAAACGCCCACGATTGGCCCACAAAAAAGTCCTTTTCTATCACGACAACGCACCAGCTCACACCTCAGCAGTTGTGGTCGCAAAATTAATGGAAATAGGGTTCCAACTCGTTTCACATCCCGCCCTATTCTCCAGACTTGGCTCCCTCGGACTACTATTTGTTCCCCAATATGAAGAAATGGCTGGCGGGAAAAAGATTTTATTCAAACGAGGAGGTGATTGCAGAAACGAATGGCTATTTTTCAGACTTGGACAAATCCTATTATTCGGAAGGGATCAACAAACTCGAGCAGCGTTGGACGAAGTGTATAAGCCTAAAAGGAGACTATGTTGAAAAATAAAAAAGGTTTACCCCAAAAAATTAAGTAGTTTTTATTTTTGCACGGACTTTTCAAACGACCCTCGTAAAATTTTTTTTTTTTTTTTTTTGCGCATCAACAGCTGAGGTCATTAGCGCCCGGAGCTTTTTCCAGTGCACTGCCGGCCTCCGGACAGTGTTCTCTCGTTACAGACAACACTGTCCATCACCGGACAGTGAGCTGTAAGAAGCTCCTAGGAAGAGAAAATCTAAGGGTCAGCTGCTGGATTCGAACCCGGGACCTCCGCGTGGGAGTCCAGTATGCTAACCTCATAGCTAATCCCTTCCCTCCTCGTAAAATAATGTCATTTCTGTTTGTGACGTTCAATGTCAATGTAGCTATTTCTTACCTACAATGCAACTTTAACTTAAGAAATCTCCCCAAGTAATCTGCCACATTCCTGAAATGATTTTTACTTTCTTTTAAATTGGAATACTTATACACTCGTGTAGATATTTGTTTTCTTTAGCGCTCAGCCCCTGAAGGTCCTTGAATTTTCCATCATCCATTTCTGACCATCACTTTCATCCTCCACCTTGTAGTAACACCTATTTTTTTCCTATGTCTCTTCTGAAAAAATTGAAAGAGAGTCATAATCCTCAGAGAAGTAAACAAAGGTTAAAACTGTCTGGAATTCCTTTGCCACACTTAACCCGGATGGCTTCTTTTGCAGTCTGAAAACAGCGCTTGGCACAAATTCGGTTCCCCACAATATGATTCCATATGCCATCCATTTTCGTGGAACAAAGAGATAAAACTAAATTAAGAAACTATAAAGATCACTATGCCACCATTTATTCTCGAAAATTTATCAAATATAAAGCAGAGAAACTTTATCTCCTGTGAAATTCTTTCTAGTACCTCTAAGGTACCGTCCGGCAGGTAACCTTTCCGTCTCTTTTTTGGACACATCTTGGTGTTCATCCTCAGAATGTTACTTTAACCTCACTTTTTTTTTGTAAGTCCAAAAATTCATTTCGGTAGCCAGTAATTTACTGTTCACTTCCTTTTTTAAACGCCCATCTCTTTTTATTCATGCACTTTTTACTATAGTATTAAAAAAAAAATAATAGAATTATTAGAGCTAGGAACATTAATTTCGCTTTTACTGTATAATAATCGCTGCTAAACTCTACTAAGTTGCCTGCATCATACACTATTAATCGTGGATTATTTCTAATTAATCATTGATTTTAGGTAAGACACCAAGTATAAATGTTAGCTACATTTGTTTGTGATAGCAAATTGAGTTTGTGCATAACTTATCTCAATTCTCATCAGGATCTTGTAAAAAAGTAGTTTTAGCTTATTAATTGTTTGTGTCTTTTGTAATAATATTCTTTTTTCTTATAGTTTTAATTGTAGTTACAACTGCATATTGTCGTTCAGGAAGAAATTTTTAAGTAAATTTGAGTCAAATTTACAATACTACCAATCAATCAATTTCAAATTATAACAATAAATGCAAAATATTTCCTAATTTAGACGTTTCAGTAACCAAAATTATTTGTTTTTTAAATTCTGTACGAAACACATAAAAAACGAAGTGATTTTAACGTTAATTAATCGAAATTTTTCAAAAATGTATATTTTTCTTAATATTTTTTTTTTTTAAATACAGCTTCTTTAATTATTCATAACTTTGAAAATAAAAAGGCCATCAAAATGATTCCAACTGCATTGTCTTTATAGCTTTAACTTTGTACAATTACATGTTTTGCTGATAATTTGAAAAGAAACAAAACATTTAATTAAGATTTTGTATAAAATAAAAAAAGCAAAACAAAATTTTTTTGATCAATGGTAGCGATCTCTAAATATTAATCGATTTCGCTCTAATATGGACGAAACGTTTTGTTTTTAAATGAACTCTGATTTTCTGCCAGGCGCTCTTTAACATTTAAAAGTCATCATTTTTTGAAACACCCTACTGAACATAAGTTATCACCCTTACAGTGATTCTGACTTCCTTATACACTATATATATTATAGAATATTGAAATTACCTGGAAAACTTGTATTATTAGGAACAACCATTTTATTTTCATACGACGGAAAATGGGCATCAGCAGTGATATACAGTGAATTTGATATAAGTATATTACAGTAAAATTTATGTTTTGCATTGGTGAAGTTGCTGTTTAGAGTGGCCAATCAGTTCCATTCCAGGCTGGAAAATAAAGATCTTAGTCGTAAATAATATTGTGGAGATTTAATTAAGTATATAAAAGGTTAA
Source organism: Rhodnius prolixus (assembly GCF_049639745.1). Taxonomy (NCBI): domain Eukaryota; kingdom Metazoa; phylum Arthropoda; class Insecta; order Hemiptera; family Reduviidae; genus Rhodnius; species Rhodnius prolixus. Next base: position 26,128,350 of record NW_027411592.1, read on the forward strand.
ATTATACAACAAACTAATCTATTGGCAAATCGGTAGAGTTATAGTCTTGATGTGGCCTTGAGATTAATTTGATTATAAAACAAGTCACGTACCTCTGTAAATAATTTGTATACTTATATCTAATGCAATGATCTAAATGAGTAATTGAAAAAAGATTTTTCGAAATATTGGTTTTGAAGGTATCTAATTGCGTTTTATTCTGGATTCGAGAAATTCTTAAAACGAGAACTACAGGTGAATTAATTAAAATTAAAGAAACAAGATAAAAAGAAACTGCAACTTATTTTTTTTTTCAAGAAAACAAAATTTTAATATTAATCTTAATTTAATAATTAAATTAATTTTAGGGATCTACCCTGGAGTTGATTAAAACAATAGAAATATAAAAAGGAGCTAGTATGAACCAAGCAAATGAAGTGGTAACATCTGACTTGAAAGACAACAATCTCCTGTACATTCACATGAATACGAGTACGTATTACAAGTGTTTTTTTTTAAAAGATAAAATAAAATAATTATATTACACAAATTGTAACATTAAATGGAAAAATAAACACAAATTTGGGGAGATATTCTAATGACTATCACCCAAAACAGTTCTCGACGCTCTGACTTATATACTCGAATTATTTCAAAATCCAAATTTTGAAAAATATATTTTTTTCGCATCGCCCAGCCTGCAAAGCTGCGGATTACACCAAATGACACTTTGAGGGAACTTAGTCTTTAGGTCGCTCTAAAAACAAAAGAAATAATAATAATCGTAAAAAAGTACGTCAAATAAGTTATTGATTAAATGGGTATAATAAATGTACGAATTTTAGAAAATCAGGAAAACCCCTCTTGAGGTACTGAGAAGGATGGGAGTGATGAGGAGGAATGAAGAATAAGAGCGGAATATTGGGATGATTGGCGACGAATCATTGAACAGGCCCAGCTACTTTCAGGACCTCAGAGCCGATGGAGGAAGAAGATACTGGTTTTTCTCTTGGTAAGTTTTTCGCCAAACTTTGAATTTTACTACTCATTCATCTCTTCTTTATTATATAAAATACACGGAACCGCACTTTGTACTAAAAGATACATTATACTATAAGGAAACCTAACCTCCCAGGATACCTCCTTAATCAAATTTTTCTGGAAAAATGTTTCAAATGAAAGTCATAGATTAATATGATTTCAATATATACGAAGTTAAAAGGATCCATTTTCGAGGATAACTTTGTAAAATTTGAAATTTGAGAAAAATCATTCAATAAATTAAAGTAAGTTCTTCCAATTAAGAGAGTTTTGTTTTCTAAGTTAAAGAAGAAGACCCAATTGAAATATAAACTCTTTTTCTTGGAATTCTCCGTTTTTGAAACAGTTTATTAAACACACACAAATATCATTTATTAAAAAAACACATTTCGAACTTAGGGGGCCTCAAAATGGGTGTTTCCACTGAAAACTCAAGATACGGAAATTTTGGATGATTGCAATACTTCCCTTACATAGTCAGAAAAAGTAAAAATAATGACTTTCTTTGTAGTAAATTCTGGCTTTGCGCCTGTCCATCACCTAAAAACAAATCTGATTGGGAACACACATTCGACTTTCACTTACTAAAAGAAATGTAAAGTGGTTCTTCCGTAAGACCGATCTTGATCAAATCCTCTCTCAGGTGGTGGTAGTGGTTTCTAAGCGAAATATCAAATGTTGACTTTCTGCAATTATTCGGCTTTTGAGTTTCATTAGATAATACACACAGGCACATTCTTATGCAGCCTATTCCAAAATAACACCTGGTATGTTTTACTTTCTCTTACTGCAGTTAGACTACTAATTAATAAATTTTCTCGAAACTACGTAAAGTATGTAACTTATAAATTACTTAAATGCCAATAGTGGGAATTGTTGCTACAGTTATTTAATATTTATGAACAGGTCGACTTCAGCTATTGCCCTTGCTGATTTCACCCTTCTCCTGAATTACATAAACAGTTTCTCCTTTATCAAAGAGTTAAAACAATTTTTCTAGATAAATATAAAATCTTTAAAGTTATACCTATAATTTCAGTTTTGAAAATAGCAGTGAAGCATTTTTCAAGAAAATCTGAAGAATCTTTTCTTGAAATCGTATTAATCGAAACCCGGATCCCAGAGTTTCTTTTAAAATACCTTTAATATGATATAGTTAATAGTATAATACTAATAGCTGGTTGATAGTTAATAGTATAATACTAATAGCTGGTTGATAGTTAATAGTATAATACTAATAGCTGGTTGATAGTTAATAGCATAATACTAATAGCTGGTTGAATCATATCTTGATCTGACACTACACTACGGGATGCCTAGGTCATCACATCACACTTTTCTGTTCAAACAAAAATCATTTGAGCCATTATCGAGAAACTAGCGAATAATTGAAAAGAACATCTCTTTGACCTTAACGGAGACACTGCTATTGAAATGAGTCTATTTTCTGATATCATAATTGCCATCTAATGTAGTCTATCTAGCAAGGTTGAGAAAAAAATCAAATTAAATATTTCTTTAATATCTGATATCTTCTTAATAACCTTGATTTTTATTGTTGTTATTTATCGTAGTTTTAGATATGAAGACTTCGAATAAAATATCTGTTGGCCGCCCAGACAGCCAAGACACACCGGCACGTTGTGTCTCAATTAAAAATATAATTATAAAAATAGCCACTCTTCTCATAAAAATATTACACAGCAGAAATAAGTTTGTACAATTACTAACTAAACTCTAATAATTAACAAAACAATCATTTATTTTATTTCTATATTTGTTTTTCAATTTTACATTTAATTTTCGTTTTTAAGTATACGAGAATAAATTGAAACGCTATAGTAATTTTCTTAATAATTCTTGTTTTTGGTTTTTTTAACGAACTCAGAATTTGAATTAGGCAAAAGCATCCAACATTAGAAAATAACATAAAGAACACTGAACAAATAACAAGAAATCGTAAAAAAAAAGCGTCGAGATTTCTTTGATTGGTTATCGGAGAGTGCATTAGCATTCCAGCGCACTATTGCTCTCTCTGGTACAATTACAATAGCTTCATTTGGGACTATAAACCGCAGGAGAGGAATTTGAAAGTAATTACTAAATCTTTCCTATTTCCTTGCCTTTTTGAAACTAAAAAAGTTTATTTTCCTTAATTCCAATCTGATTCTGATTACTGATTATTATATGTTTGTATATGCTTGTTATTTATCCCCTGAAAAATGATGTGCAATCATTTATAAAATTTTAATGACTAAAAGTAATTTAAGTGTACAAAAACATTTATTCTCTTTGAAGAAACAACTAATTTTTAAATATTTTTGATATTTGCTACATACACATACTTAGACAAAGAATACTTAATACTAAATACTTACTGTGCAATTTATGAGCAAAAAAAAAAGCTCTCTTACGCCTAGCCTTAATTACAATTTTTTAACTTCTGTTTCAAAAAAAGAAGAAAATTATTCAGTAAAAGGGCTTATCAGTCAATCGATTTTCTTCCGATTTAGAATTGTTCTTATTCATTAGATTACTTTTTCTACTGCACAGAAAGAAAGAGGCATTAGGATTCCTACAAGGACATTACGGGTTCGCATCCGGTTATCGGCCCTTCTATTTGCTCTTCCTGGGATTCTCTTATAGCTTACTGTCCTGGGATGAACTGAAAAGATCTTCGTGCGCCAAAGTTCTCAGTCGTTGACGCGCCTTAAATTCTCTCTCCCACTGCAGTACTGCAGAATAGCCGCAAGAAGTAATTCACTTCGAAAAATTTTCAAATAATAATTATAGATCTATTTATAGTACATAAGTATAGGAAGTTTAAAAAAAAAATACTTGGAACCATTTTAAAGAAAATCTTTTGTTAAAAAACGAAAAATTTAGACAGTAAATGCTCTTTACGGTTGGCTAATTAATTTTAAATATCAAATTTGAACTCTCCGCAATTTTACGTTGTGCTGGCCGCAGCGTACGCTCGCGCCAATTTGTGAAAACTACTTTTTCTGATTCAGACGACCTCAAAAACGTTTTTCATTTTTTGTTTTTTCAATCAAACGTCTTTAATGATTGAATGAATGAATGATAGCCTTATCTCTTCTCTTACCAAGAGAAACATAATGATGATAATGTCATGATCGCAGTACTTTTCTTACCTATTAAAATATATATATGTATATTAAAAATTTGTTAATTTGCATTAACCCTTTAACTACTACTTAGTATTGCGGAGTAGTGGGGCTGTCTAGATAAGCTCAGCCTATTACTACTAACCTCTCAAGCTAAGTAGTTTTGGAAATACGTCACTATATCCTTTAATGACTTTTAAACCGTTTAGAGGGGATTTAAATCTTTTACTGGCGATTAAAATGTTTTTAAATAACTTCATTAGTAAGCTGCCGTCTAATTAATCATAATTAAGTTAATAAAATTAATTATTTTTATTATGAGATTGCGGAATTAAGTAAGTTTTCTCAAATCATATTATTTATTTCATATATAATAATGTTAGTGCTCGCACCGGTATAAACAACAAAAACTAAAATATAGCCAGTTTCGCAATCGCACAAAAGGAAAAGTTTAATCCCAAATCCTTTTTGAAGGAATAAATTGCTTGAAGCTAAACCTTCCCTTGTACAAAGTTAGACTTTCGTTAATACACAGATTTTGAAATGGATAGAAAGTTTTCCTGAATTTTTCTTTTAGAATGTCTATTATATTTTTGATTTTTATGAATTTCTCTCCTTCTGGATTCAATTTTTTTGTTGGCCGAAAAATACAACATCCTTAGAAGGAGCAAGTATCTATCTCGAGACATGATTGTGGAAAAGACAAAAATAAACTAATAAAAACTAGAACTATAAGTAACTAAATAACAAAAATCTAACAACTGATTAACAAAAACTATAAAATAACTGCTGAATAAATACTTAAAATAATTTTTTTTATAAAATAAACGAAAGAAAATATGAACACGATTCACAGCAATAGTTCTAGTTATAGAATGAATATTTTTCGATGAATATCCATCTGTCGTCAAGAAAATGTACTAATAGTTCATAAAAAGAATAACAGAATGTACTAGAATCGTACACAAATATGTGCTTCGAGCAGAGGGAAAAAGTAGAAACATATATTATAGGCACTGTCAATGGTGAGCACACGCATAACATATACAGTGTCGAACAAAAGTCTACATACTCCACAATATTTCAGGAATTTTCAAAATAAAGAATTATTAGAGTTAAAATGTGATTTAAACATTTGTAACTATTGTTACTAAATATATAAATGAGAGATGAAAAGAGCTCTGCCATCTCCCATTGCATATAAATAAAAAGATCGGAGTTCCCTGAACAGAAGTCCACATACACAACTGATAAATTCAATATTATAATAATACTTACTAGTTAGGGTGGGTAAATCTTAATATTTACAAATTTATTAGTTATAGTTGAAACGTAAATATAGGCGGATTTAGTTAAGAATTTATTATTATTTAAAATGGTTCACCAAAGAAAGGAAATTCCTGTGTCAAAACGCAGATTAATAGTTAAATTAAATAATCAAGGATTTTCATATCGTAACATTGCAAACATTATTCAAAGAAGTCACGCGAGATATCCTTTCCGACCGAGATAAAAGACAAATTTTCAGGGTGTATGCAGACTTTTGTTCAGCACTGTATGTGTCCGTACAGTTAAAGGGTTTTAAGAAAACAAACGTTTGGCTACTGCAATTTATATATTAGTAACTAGATTATTTATAGTCATTATAGGATTGTTATTGATATCTTTTCTTTTTTTTTAATTTAAGCTACTACTGATACTTAATGTTCCTCTCCGGGTGGAGTCTATGCGGTCTGCCCAATCATACAGACTCGGTCTTTAGTTTGATAGCGCAGCTATCACGTTAAGTTTGATTGAGCTTCGCTGGTTGTTTAAGTTGCGAGGAGAGCTGCTATACCTGAACTAAATTCCGTGGTTTGATAGAGATACAGATATCTGTTCATTGTGAAACTCTGGAGCCGAGGAGGACATTTTCCACTTTGTGGATGAATGTTCGATTCTAAACTAAATTCGCCGACTTTGGCTTGGTCGTCGCTTCTCATCCAGATTATTTTTACCTTCAAATTGAGAATTGTATATTTTATTCTGCTTTTAGCTCTAGATTTTTTCTGGTTTCTTTTCATTTATGTATTCACTTTTTTCTTTTCGCTTAATAGCGTCGTAAAATTTTTCTTGCATTTAATTTATTTAAAATTTTTTGAAAGTAATGTATTTTATTTTTACACCAGTTTTTCTTGCCGTACTTTTGTACTTATCTTTCTATGCTTTATATAAAGTTAACATTTTTAATCTATAATGTGCATGTCTACTTCCGCAGACGGATTTCAGTCCATACCGTAAAATACTTATTTATATATTTCTTTTTTATTTTTCTCTAATTTTGTAAATAAATTATTATTATTATATTATTTAAAAAAAAAGTTATTGTTGATTCTAGGAAGACTGATATTTCATTAAAGAAACGATTCTTTTTGTCTTCGTATCTAAACAAATTATTTAAAGCATCTTTAATAACATTTCTGAAAATAATTTATAGATTAAAAAAATCTTTTATTTTTCATTTTAAAGATGAGTAAATGTTCAAGTTAAAATAGCTAGAAAAAAAAGAGAAGGTAAGGTACTATTCTTTGATTATTTAGCCCAATTGCCTCAAGGAATAAAGCAGGGTCAATGTATTTGATATAATCAACAATTATTTTGGATTAAGAACCTGGACGCCCACACAGTTGCTGATAATTTTAAGGTACCAATCAATAGACAATTATTCCAAAGTTAAAGTACAATAATACATTCGCACGACTCTCTCTTCTGAACATCACAAAAGTTTCATTTATATTTTCTAATCAACGTTTCACTATTACTTGAAGAGTTTCATTTTACAAACATGTATGCAATATGTTTATCTGAAGAAGGATTATCCCGTTCCTTCTCAAGATTTCTTGTTCAAAATTCAATGGTTCCTTGCTTCAAGAAATCATTCTGCCGAGCTCAAAACAGCGCTTACACTCAAGTTTTGCACCTTCGTTAAATCTTGCACGTGCGACTTCTTACATGAATGCATTCAGGGCAGTACACACTACTTCATACCACAAAAGACCATACCTAATATAATTTCGCTAATTGTAACTGTACATTTCTTATTTTCAATTAGTAAACAAAATGAAGCAAGACATGTGTTCACTTTATTGCAGGATATTCCTCTGCAGTTCTTTAACATGAAAGTAACTGGTCAAATTCAAAATGTGGCGCATTTTTAATTCTGTACAGAATTGAATTTGTTCTCAAATCGCTACCACTTTGTAAGTGCTTTGAGGGGCCTCCCAGATTCAAGTAAATTTTTTGTCGATTTTGTTTTAATGATTTATTTCAATTACTACATTGTAGTATTTTCATTACTAGGTACGCGTAGTTTATTAAAATAAAAAACTAAAGGAAAATGAATTGCTATGGTTTTAATTAAACAATGGAAATCAGACAAGAAGAAAGTTATTTCGAATAGTATGTATATTAATCATTTGTATCGATAAGATGTCTTCAATAAAGCTGGCGTATCGATCTTTTATTCGATGTTGCTCAGATTTGGAAGTAAAAATAAGGTAGCACAAAGGCAGGTCAAGTGATGTGTGGCCGTGGCCAGACGTTTTGAGTATGGTTAAATTATCAGCTGATGAGTAATTTTTTGTCAAGTAAATGGCGATAACACGCAGTCTTGGTTCCATTAGACTTTAAAGAGTGATTGTATCTATGACGACTATTATATGTAAGTATTTTCATCTTTAATTTATCTAAAGATGTCTCTTAATATTGATGGTAAAATCAAATCATATTAGTTTTCTCAATAGTAACGTGATCCTTAAGCATTTTTAATGTAAACAGTAATAAGCATTTCTTTCTTCTTCTTTATTCTGTATTGAAAAAAACTTGTAAAGTGTTCATTGAGTGATTACATTCTATTTTCTCCAGAATGCCGATTGCAACAATCATGCCCGAGTATAAAAGCTCAGTACTTCTCTCTGCAGAAGAAAATGAACAGATTTTTTCTTTACTTGGACCTAGATGCCAGGTACGTTTTGAGTAGCGCTCTCAATTATTTCATAAAAGGGATTAGTGCCAAACTGAGATTACCATGTAGCAAAAATAAACTTTGCTTAAAATTAAAATATTTTGTTAGGAATAGCAACTAACTTATATCTCTTTAGGGTTTTATTAATAATTGGAATAATCATTAATTCAATATTTGAATTTAGCAGTCTTTATTTTTTTTTAAAAAAAGGAGTTGAATAATGTTATATTTATATAAATTTATTAAACTTGAATAGTAATCGTTTCTTTGACTTTTTTTAAAACAGACTTTGGCAACAACGGTAGTGGAATTGTATGCAACCAGTGGCCGTGATAATGATGAGTGGCACAGACTGGAAACAGGAGTCCTTTGTTTAGTTAAAGATAACAGTCGCCGTTCTTATTTTTTTAGATTATTTTGTCCGTTACGTAAACAGCTTTTATGGGAACATGAAGTTTACAATAACTTGCAGTATCTCGCTTTGACTCCTTATCTTCATTCTTTTGAAGCTGAGGTAAGTTAACCCTAGGTTTCATTTTTAACTTGCTTCAAAAAAAAAAAAAAAATTCTTTGGTGAAGGTTTATGTGAAATTTGCTTTAAAGCAGCTAAGGAAAAATATCTTATGTAGTTATTATGACATTTTTATTGAAATCACTTTATACTTTCACATAACTGAGTAAATTATAAAATTTTGAAGATGTTAATTTATAATAAACTGGATGTTATAGGACTGCATTACTGGTTTTAACTTCGCTAACGAAGATGAAGGAGCTCAACTTCAAAATGTCCTTTTACAAAAGTTGGAATATAAAAAACAACGCAGGCTGGGTAAGTGCTTGTTTATTTTTTCAAAGGAAACTACTTGATTTTCTTTTCTCTGCTTGACAAAAATTCATTTTTTTAAAATATGATCTCAGAAATTACTATTTACTTGACATTTTCGCCATTTAAAGTTTGGACAAAATAAACGTGAAAAGTTTGAGCACTATTGACTTTAGTGCTTAACACTGTCTGTTTAATATATAATTCATTGATGTAGAAAATTTAACTTTAAAGTGGTGTAATCGGGGACTAAGCTTAGAAGAATTCTAATGATTATGTGAACAAATATATTTATTCAGGACCGAAAAGAAAAATACGTTCCTGCTAATAGTGTAAGCTGTTATTCAATGTTTCAGGCCACCACTCCCTTTGTAAAATTAATTTATAATAATGCATTTTTTTCCTCTCCATCCTTAACAGCTCTTGAAAAGATGTTCAAAATGTCGAATACCAATCAAAATTCTTTATGAGAGAAACTCATTTTTTTCCATTACCTTTTGTTTTACTCGACTGTACTAGCAATGAATTTTCCACTTCCTGAATCTTTTTTCTTCTTCTTTTTTATCCTACGCCTTCAAGTTCAATGGCTACTTCGGCTGTGAGACATCTGGCATATCCAACATATTTTTTTTTTTTTTTTGGGTGGTTTCGTGGATTAATTCGGTCGAAGTGCTTCTGAAGGTAATCTTCCTTTAGTATTTCCAAGCACCTCTCACTGCTTCCCTTGTGCTTTACCCCTTTGCTCCTCGGCCATTTTCGATCGATTATTCCAGAATAATATTCTGAACAGCCTATCGTCGAGATCTTTAGAAAGGCCGTTTGCTTGTTTAAAATTATTTTATTATTTTATTTTATTGTATTTGTCGCAATTTAATTATTGTAATTTTATTGTTGTGGGCAGCTTTCGGCGGCAATTGCCAGTCGTTCAGTGAGACAGGGGGCCCCCACTTATTGAATCATCTTCATTGAGAATTTATATTTTCTTTATTACAATTATTGTTGAAAAACTGTAATCGAAGTTGTCCTTCGAAGAGAGGAAGAATTATTTGACTTCGTAGACAAATTTTTCCCAACAGAATAACAAAATTTGTTTATTAAAACTTCTCTTAGAAGAAAAATAATTCAAAAACATAAAATTATAACTATTTCACAGAGCTCTAGTTGTTTATTAGTTAAAAGTTAATCACAGCTAGTATTAGGAACATTCATACAATGAAAAATAAATTTATTAATCAAATTTAGGTATTTAGGATTTGCTATATTCTGATTTTGGGCAGAATTTTTCTTTTTAACAAGTTTCTTTTATAATTCATGTCTTGGTACATCAAGTTCTCTAAGGAATTTTTTTTTGGTTCAAGACGGTAGAATCATTGAATAGAAGCACGCGTGACTCTCATGTTCATATATTTATGTTTCACTTAGGCTGCATTAACCGTTCACTCAGGTCCGAATAGAAAAATAACTTCCTGCTAATAGTGTAAGCTAATATTCAATGTTTCAGGCTATCACTCTCTTTGAAATGACTAACTGTTCATATTAATAGATTGGAACATCTATTGTAATAACAGATTACACTATCACTAATTTCTACTCCGTCATTGCGATATAATAGTGGATATAGCTACTCTTTTTCCATGCATAATTATTAATTATCGGGTTCTGGCTGCCTAAGCTACAAAAATTCGTTTTTCAATGTTATTTGATATTAAAAATTAAAAAAAAAAATATTGTAGCATTAACCCTTAAAAATTACTCTTAAGAATATGTTTCATTTTCCAAATTTGGATGTTTCATGTTTATTTATTTTATTTACTATTTATTTTTGTTGTGTAGTCCTTAAAACCGTCGCAGAATTTTTGATGCTATAATAATGTTCATTTTATAAAATTGTGTTTATAGAGAAGAAGCAGAGGAGTCAGAATAACCTTTTGAATAATACGGCGACTGGTCATGGTCATTATAGAACAGCACCTCAACCTAACGGAACTACTTCTCTTGCCGGAAGCACATCCTCGCTTTACAATCAGTCTTCAGTCAGAACTAGTTCAGGGATTAGCAAAAAAGAAGGAAAAAAGAAATTAACCAAAGCTGACATAGGAAAACCACAAAACTTTCGACATATCTCTCATGTGGGCTGGGACCCGAATAAAGGATTTGATTTTGATAAAGTAGAAGATCCGCAACTGAAACAGTTTTTCGAAGAAGCTGGTGTATCAGAAAATCATCTAAGAGACCGAGATACAAGAGAATTTATTTATGATTTTATAAATGCACATGGCGGGATTGAAGCGGTAAAAGAAGCAGTAGAACCTCCACCGGTTCCAGTACGAGCTAGGCCTCCTCCGCCTCCACCAAATAGAGCACCTCCAGTAGCACCTCCGCAGCCACCGCCACCTCCCCCTCCAATTAGGACTCTACCACCGAGAAATATGTCGGGTGCTACTGCATCATTTCCAACCTCTGCAGAGATACCTCCGCCACCGCCTCCCATTCCGTCTTATCCTCCTCCACCTCCAGTTGTACAACCTCCAGAAGACAATTGTAGATCAGCATTGTTGCAAGAAATCCGTTCTGGTACCACACTTAGACCTGTGAGTATGTCGCCAGCGGAAAGCAAAAGATCGTCAACAGCTAGCTCTAGAGGGGAGTTGTTGGATCAAATAAGGCAGGGTGTGGAACTTAAACCTGTCAATATGGTACGTAACTTGCATGTATAAAATAATTGGATTGTTGGTGGACAATAAATTACTTTAGTCATTTTCTTATTTTTAGTTTTTATAGTAGCTATTAAAAATAGAGTCATTCCATTAACTCTAGAAGTGATCCGTACGAAAAGTCGGTTATATTTAGGAATGTATTATTTGATGTCCTATAGTTTCTATTTTATTCGGTTATTTGATCTGAACGTCTTCTTGTTTTAAATTTCTTCTCTTCTGCCCACTGTGGCACCTCTTTATAGTGGTATACACTCCAGACTGATATTGTTATTAGGATGTGAGAAGACTATATTCCAGAAAGACTGTATAGACCGATTAATCGGGAAGTTGACTTTGGAGAAACATATAGGCTATTTCCACTTAAACTTATTGTTCGATTTTTTGGACGTCTGTAAATTTTAATTGGCTCCCGTGTGTGGATTCTTGTGTTAGTCTTGGCTTAAATTTCTATTTTTTACATATCATATTCAGAGAGTTTTACATATAGTTCTTCCTCATATACGGATAGTAATAATCGTATCAATGCATATTATAATTGTTATCTTCTTCATTAATTTAGTGATAGAGGTTACCCTTAATTAAACTTTACCAAAGATTGTTTTTTACGGGACAGCCATTAGTTTTAAGTTACTGAGTAACGGACCTTAAACCTTTTCTTATTAGAAACATTGCCAATCAATCTTTGCAATCTTGGCAGTTTATAGCATTGTTAAAAACCAATTCTCTTGCCACAGATATTCGACCTTGACTCGATATGGTCCTTCTAAGGGGAAATATTTGTTGAATAACTCCCATATACTTCAGGCCGTCCTCTTTTTGTGAGAGTAGTGCTTCATAATTTGTTCATGAATGATTTCTCATATTTATTTGGCGCAAACTAAATGTGCAGATAGAGACCGATTCAATCTCAATATCTTCTTTATAGCTACAGTTGCTTTGTGGAAATCAAATTTCTAGCCTTATTCTTAGGTTACGTATGTGTTTATGAACATTCTAGCTCAATAAATTTATCATCGTAGAAAGTTTGAATTTTATTTTTCATCATGATTTCTTCCGTTAAAATTATAGGTCAAATTTTCTCCTTGGGAAAGTAGCATTTAGAAGAGGAAATTTTAAATTTTTACATTTTTCTCGGAAATTGCTTTAACTGTTCTATTCAAACTATGTACCCTCAGAGCACTTCTGGAGATTACAAAATTTATTTAAAACATTTTTCTTTGAAAACTCTGTGTAGCTTTTATGTGGACTCTCGAGATAATTTTTTTGTTTCTTCTTCTTCAATCTTAAGGCTGAAACAAAAATTTGAGAACGGAACTCCCACACTGTTTACCTACAAAACGCACACACATTATATTGTGTGACACTAATAAAATATTTTTTATCCAGGCCTCCAAACATCTATTTCAGAAAAAGGTATTTGAAATGTTTTGCAGCCCTAATTGTTTTGAAAAAAATGTTATCTTCATTTCAATGAAGAGGGATAAAATATTAAGAGAATTCAAATCCGAACGGTGGATTTTGATGATGCGTTGCATGTTTCAATTTTTTTCAACGAAAGTTTTCTCATTTTTGCACATGTTCAAGTTATAAAAAGCTAACCCCTCCTCTGAATTTATATCAAAACTCTCAATGACTCTATCGCATTTTCTCTTTTATGTTAAATTGGAATATACGAATAAACGGAATTGCTCTATTATGTTAAACTAATACACGAAAATAAAATATGAGCAATATTGCATGCGTTTTGATTAATTCCATAGAATAAGTTTCTATAAGTATTTTAAAAAAACAATACGACCTAATGTTATATTTATTTTTTTTTTATTTTTTAATGTTTAAGGCGCGTCAACATCTAAGGTTATTGGCGCCCGGAGCTTTTTTCAGTGCACTGCCGGCCTCCGGACGGTGTTCTCTCGTTACAGACAACACTGTCCATCACCGGACAGTGAGCTGTAAGAAGCTCCTAGGAAGAGAAAATCTAAGGGTCAGCAGCTGGATTCGAACCCGGGACCTCCGCGTGGGAGTCCAGTTCGCTAACCGCATAGCTAATCACTTCCTTATTATTATTTTATTATTATTATTTTTTCCATCGAAGTCGTCTTCCTTGTTGGAAATGGGTAATATTACTCTAAAAATAAAATAATATAATAATAATTATTGTCTTTTTTTCCTTCTACAATAAGTAAAACATATAGAATGACCATTTGCATAAACATACCTACTCATGGTCTTTACGAAGTGCAGGTTTCAACCAAATATAAGTAAATACATTCTAATTGATTTTTTTTTTTTAATCTCAAAATATAAAACATGGCTAATCCAAGGGAACAAAAACAACAAATTGTTGCTGAACTAACTTCAATTTCTTTTTTCATGTATACATGTTTTTTCCATGATCTTTTAAAATATTGTTAAGATTTATTTGAATGCCGACAGTCTAGTAAAAATTATTTTAAAAAAGAAAAAACCAGATACTACATTAGTTAATTTAAAAATTGCTAGGCATCTTCACAGCAGAATCAACCGAACCCACCGGTTCAGAATTCATTGGCAGGTGCCCTAGCCCGAGCTTTAGCTGAGAGATCTAAAGACATTCACGGTGACAGCAGTGGATCGAGTGACGATGACGATGAAGAAGATGACGAGGAATGGGAGGATTAGGAATAAAACTAATCGAACAGCCTACCAAGGGAAGCCTTCTACTATCTCGTCGTATACCGGTTTGTTAACTTTTTTATTTGTTTTTAACATTATTATTCACTCACCCTAATAGAAGTTTGCTCCCTGGTTCGCACTTGGAAGTCCTGAGTTCTATCTACGAAAACTGTACTGAGAGTTTCCTTCCGAGGAGCCTCTAATGCTCGCTTCGAAGCTGATGGGCCGTGTTTGTTTTTTGTAATCAGAGAATATTCTAAAGGCAGGCAGCGGTGAGAGGTTCCGTGTGCCAAAGTACTGAAAAAAATATCACACTAGTAACCTCTCTTGCGCCTTCTGTAAGTTTTGGATTCGTTCTTGGGCTAGCATTTCGTTTGGCCTTTCCCAGAATATTATTGTATTGTTAACCTCGAAAGTTTGAAATTATTGTTAATAATTAGTTGTACTTACCAGTGCGATTTTGAAATTTCAAAGATTTTTTACATCAGATTTAAACACTATATTTACAAAAATTATCAGTGAGCATACTTATTGTGTTTATTAAAATTATTGTTTTCATTATTATTACATTATGATTAATGTAACTTTTATTAAATTGATGTAGTGGTTTTGTATCTTTCTTAGCTCCTTTCTTCCATTACTTTAATTTGTAGTACATTAGTAAATTGGCACTTGCAAGGGATATTAAATAAATCTATAAGAAATCTACATACCCGAAAAATGATGAAGAAAGTATCTATTATACATTGTAATAGAATGTATTCCAAATTTTAACATTCAAAATACGGGAATGTATGAAATTCATATATGTTAGAAAGTTATTATAAAGAGACTGACAGATACACTTTATTTATGCACAGTAACTAGACTACAGTATTACATTTAATTTCAGATTTTAATCATCAGATCCTGGACTTTGTCTTGATGAAGTTCTTTGGAAAATGTTACGAAACCATTGTTGTTGCAGAACTAACTTCAATTACTTCACCAGTAACATTGTTTATAAAACATTATAATTAATTTATGTACGAAAAAAAAGAGAAAAAAATCAGGAAACCCCTTTCTTTCCCAATCATTCGCCATTCATTTCGCGGAAAGAACTTGAGAAAAAAAAAATGTGAGAAAGTTCATTATCAACGTTGATGATGATGCCAGTTAAAAGATTTTTTACATCAAATTTAAACACTATATTTACAGAAATTATCAGTGAACCATACTTATTGTGTTTATTAAAATTATTGTTTTTATTGTTATTACATTATGATTAATGTAACTGTTATTATATGGTTTATGTAATTAGCTTTAATATAATACTACTCTTTATCCATTATTATATTTTTTTTTGTATCATTAATGAAGTTAATTTCTATGGCAGTATTTGGGTTAATTTTGATTTGTTCAAGAAATTTATAGACGCTAGAATCCTGAACATTATAGAATGATTCAATTAAAATTTTTACAGAAGGAAGAAAGAATATTTTTAATTTCAGTTGTTATTTTTTATTTTGCCAAGCTTACGACCTTGGAACTGTCATCTTCAGGACTATTCACAGTTCATATTTTTTTACATTATTATGTAAAAGGTTCGAGTTTTTTTAAAAAAAAAAAAAAAAAAAAAAGAGCTTGGCAAAAATAAGAAATAATGACTGGAATTGGTAAATATTCTTTCTTCCTTCTGGAATTAATGAATCCATCACCAAAAACAATTAAAATTAATTTTCACATTTTCTGTATTTCTCTTCTCTGATTGACGTTTGTTCTTGTATATTATTGCTTAATAGCATAATGTTCTAAGGGCAATTCAATGTATTAATTGTACATTTGCATTCAACCTAGCATTAAGCAAACTCCGTAGCTATGAATGCGGTCTAAATTGTGACTAATACATATAAAGAAATATTAGACCATTTAAATTTTTCATGTTCATTTAATTTATTTAATTAAAGAAGAAGAGGGATTATTTTTTCAGTCTTTTTTTTTTATTAAAAGAAATTAACAGGGAAGGTTAGTGCTACTTATTTATCTAAACTACTAAGATAACCACTGTACTAATTAAGCTTAGTATTTTTAACATCAAAATTGTGAAGAATACATTGAATAAACCATATGTATTTATTTTTATTTTAATCAGTTGCCCTATTTAAAAAACAATTGTAAGTAGTGAAATAAAAAATTCATTTCAAATAAAATCCCTTAAGGATAAAAGCCAAATAATTCCAACTACAGTTAAGTCTGGCTACAAATCAACGTTGTCGCGCGGAAATAACATCACGGAGAGCTGAATGGATAGTTTGAAAATTAATTTTAATGAATTTGAGAATTTCTATAAATTTTATTGGCCCTCCTACGTGCATAGAACTGTTTTGATTGTATCAAATTTTCAAAGTTGAGTGTTCATCATTTTTTTTAGGTACGTCCTTCAACGGCATTAATAGGTCATTTATAAATGATTGTCTTAGTTTGTAGAGTCAAAAAGTTGCCATTAAAATAAGTTGAGAA
The DNA here is from genome assembly GCF_049639745.1 of Rhodnius prolixus. NCBI lineage: Eukaryota > Metazoa > Arthropoda > Insecta > Hemiptera > Reduviidae > Rhodnius > Rhodnius prolixus. Next base: position 26,145,195 of record NW_027411592.1, read on the forward strand.
CTTTTTCTTATTTCTGATTATTGTGTTAATTTTCATTTTTTAATTTAAGGCGCGTCAAGATCTGAGGACGTTGACACCAGGAACTTTTTTTTCATTGCACAACTGGCCTCCAGACAGAGTCCTCTCGTTTCAGACAACACTGCCCATCACCTGACAGTGAGCTGCAAGAAAGTCCTAGGAAGAGAAATTCATCTGGATTCGAACCCGGGATCTCGCCTTGGAATCCAGTATACGCTAACCATTGAGCTAATCCCTTCTCTTTTGTGTTACTAATCATTGTGATTATTATTTTACTACCAATTTTTAGCATTTGTAACACACGTTTGCGAAGAAAAAGATAGAAATCTATAAACTACGTGTAAAGATAAAAGCCCGCACATCATAAATCAGTTGGGTTAAAGTTAAAAAGGTGGGTATCTTTCATTTCAGATAGACGTTAAGAGGCTGGGTGGCGAAAAAATAAATATGTTTCTGTCGTTATTGTAAAAATTGCGTGTTTTTTATTTTTGTTTTCACCATGCTTGTGAAATGAATGTCCAAGTCCAGGCACCGATAATTTTATTTTTTCCAAGAACCTTTTGAAGAGCCATTTCCAGTACCAGCAGAAATTTCTGTTTTAAACAAGTTTTACAAGTTTTAAACAACTTGTTCTTCCACTACTTTTTAAAATTCATACATCATATTTTTTTATTCCTAACTTTTCAGAAATAAATTTATAAGTATAGAGAAAGAATCATATAATTTTTATATTCAGCCATCTTTTTATAGCAGGATTAAACAGAGTTTCACACTACATTCCAGGTTTGGTTGATCGGAAACATTCCGACACTGAATAAGAAAGGGCTGCTGTAAGAAAAACGTTCCAAACTTTTGAAGTTCAGGTTTTTGTTACGACGCTTACACGCTCTTTCACTTATCAATGCTGTTCCGAGCACCACGTCTTGTATTCAGTGAAACAAATCAAATATTTTTGTATGTAGGCAAATAAACGAATGGAACTTTTCAGTAATTTTCTGCTTATGATGCAGTTTTGCATCATACCGTTCGCCCCCACCCTCTATTCTAATATCGCAGCAAAAGCTATCCTTTGCTAGAACTTAAAACTACGGTAAGTTTTTAGTAACTAAAGATATTATTAAAACACCACAAATCAAATGATTTAATAATTTTACAAGCTTATAAATTTTTAGCTTTCTTTCTCTCTTCATCCGTATTTAATTCTCGCTACGATGAAAATAATTTTATCTTTGACTTCCCACTTCTCTAAGTCGTGAACACTGTTCTTGTAAATGCGAATTAAGGGAGGTTATAAAACATTAGTTATGAATGAATACATGGACGTGTTTGTTGTCGTGTAGATTTCCCAATGACTAAATTATTTCAGTGGTTATTTTGCATATCTCTTTATGCAGCTGTGTGGCTGTCAGTTTTAACCACAAGTGTGTACAGTGTATTTGTTGAGGAATGGAAGGAAATAATAAAATTTTCTCCTGCAATAATAATAATTCTATTTGCAGTAAGTCAACTTACAGTAAATAAATTTAATTTTCGTGTTCGTAACTAAATTAACTTTTCAAAACATATTTCAGGTTTATTCAATCATTGTTATATTATGGAGGGTATACACTTTTAATGACTGTCCAGAAGCAGCTGAAGAACTTCAAGAGGTTACTATCATTTATTTTAAAAGTGAATATACATGCAAATCTTGAATGATTCTTATTTAATTTCTTCTCTTTTTCTAGCAAATCAAGAAAACGAAAGAGGAACTGAAGCAGAAAGGACTTATATTTTGATCAAAGTATTTTAATCATCCAGGTTTCAAATAAATATATATATTTATAGCTAAATAAATAATCACATTAATCCACTTTTTTTTATTATAAACCTATAATAAATTATAATACAAATTTACTGACAATGTACAGAAAACATTTCGCTCAAAAGAGCAAATTTTTGTACCTACGACAATTATTCACAAAAATCCAATTTATCACTTAATCTTAGAAGTCCATAAATGGTATGTATCCCTCGTAGTACTATTCCACGATTACAGTTCGTCTTTGAGGTACTTAGGCTTCAATTCTTGTATCCTTTTAATGAAATCCGTTTTTTCTATACAACCTTCACATACTTCATCCCAATCACTTAGTATTTTTTTAAGGTCCCTTACTTTAAGTTTCTTTAAATCCACAGTTTTAAGGTCAATAGTTTTATCTGTAAGTATAAAATTTTTAAAAAAAACTTGTAAAATGTGCTAGTGTCAAAGTAAGACAAAGGAATTACTTATGCATAAACAATACCATATCTTAGCGCACATATTCCTCCTACTTTAGACGACAGTCTTTCACACAACTTGTCAATTGGTAAAGAGTATGACAGAGGTTTCGATAAGTCTCTTAATATGCTTGTAGCAGATTCTTCTAATCCTCCAAGGTAATAACACTGAAATCAAGGCAGTCACAATAGCATCAATGTCCTTTATATTTTAGGAATTGGAAAGTAAGATATATACTGCAATAATAATACAATTTTATACTAGAATGTAAGTACTTACAAATTTGTTATCTTTAAGCTTGGCGCTATTATTACTATTCGCCGTAGTTTTACAGAATTTCTTAAATTCTTTTTCAATTAATTTAGGATCAGATTTAACTTTATCAGACAATTGGGAACTAAATCTTTCCAATACTGAGAAACATACTGAAAAAATTAAGATTTTTTGTTAATGAGAAAAACTCCTTCAGGCAGCTACAGCTTTAAAGAACAAAACAATCAGATGGGTAGCACTGATTTTGTTCATTTACATTACAGTTCATAAGCCAGTAGCATTAAATATTCAGACTAGAATATAGGAATTTTGGTCTTACCTTCACAATCTTCCCTCTTAAGTGCATGTATTTGCCGAAGGAACAAACAAACAATAGAAAAGTACAAAATATATTTTAAGTCTGTTCTCGTCATTGTTTTAAATTTTTAAAGACAACCGGTATTCAGAATACTATTAGGGCCAAAAAGTATAAAATTAATCACTTTCCTTATTCAAGATTCAGTGTTATCTGCCCGGTTCACCTAAACACCATACAGAGTGAATGGAATATGGAATAGTCTACATCCTATAGAAAACGTTAACCTCACATTCGTACAAGACAAATGTCTCTTTTCCATTGGCTGTTACAATTAAGCGCGTATTTCAAAAAGAATACTTTTTAAATTTAACGTTCAAGTGAAATTATTGGTTTCTAATGAAAGTTTCGATTTTTTCCAAATAACAAATTGTTATTTTACAAATTAACCTTATTTTTAATGGAGTATGAATTCAAATGATGAAGTATTTTTCTACTTTTGATGCATTCTTTTACTACTTTGGTATGATAAATACGCTTTAAATTTCTTAGTAAAGACGATTCGCAAGAAATATTCTTACATGTAATGTGAATACACTTTTACAAGTAAATTCAAATAGACTTACATTTAAATATTTAATATTTCAAGCCCTTCTTTAAACAGATTTTATTTCCAATTTTAATTATCTTAAAAAAAAAAAAAGACGTGTAAAAGTCCAGCTGGCTTTGAGTTAAACTTAGCGGCCAAAATTTACTGAATTTACATTTATTTAGAATACTCTTAAATTGTTTTCATAATAAAATCATTCTACAACTTTTATTTTTGTAACCGAACCTTGTATGATTACAATTTTTTCGTTTTGCCGTTTCTTCATATTCTTAACGTTTGGTGGTTGCCTCATTCTTTTGATCATTGCGAAATTATAAGCAACTTTTCAGTTGGTAATCGGTACGAATCTATGGCTTTTCAGAAATGTTCATTCTTCTTGGCTATCCTGCCTCCTGACTTCTCCAAAAATAATTTCTCAGGATCTTTTTTCCCTAAGGTTTATTATATTATGTGACTGATCGAAAGAAAGGATGTAATTTTTTAATCATTCAGGAACGTATTATTGGTACGCACTTCTATACTGCCAGCCACAAAATGAATGAAGAATAGATAATCAAGAAACATAATGCTTCAATAAGAAAAAAAAAAAAAATCGACCTTTGTAGAAAAACGAATGTCCTTATATTTTATTTTATCAAGAGAAAAGTAGGCCCTTCTTCATTCCTTCAACAGCAAATACTCCTAATCTACCAACTGTAGAAACTACAGTCCTTCAAATACATTCAAATAAAAAAAAGAACTTTTGTGGAGGTGTAAGTTTTAATGAAAAACTGTCTTTTTTGCTATCTGAGCAATATTTTGTTTTTTAATTACAACTGTCAGGCCTCCATATCCTAATTTTTCCTTTCAAATCATAACATTCTTTGGCGAAACAAAGCAAGGCAATAATTATATTTTTATAGAAAAAAGATAGGAGAATTAAAATGCTTTTAAACTTTTGCATTGTATTTTAATTTTGATTTAAAATTATAATTTTAATCATATTTAATTCATCTCAAAATGATTTTATTTTCTGCAACCATCACTATAATGTCTAAAAGTCAAGAAATATATCACTTCGAAAACACTGAGACAGCTGAATCCAAGGAATAATCCTAAAAGGCCGCCAACATTAGCTAAAAATAGATAATTCACAAAACATCAAACTTAGATCAAATATTAATAAAATTATATTAATTTTTCTTTTCAAAATGGGAGTCCTTTGTGTACAACAATTTTTTTTTTTTCATTTATTTATCCTTTAAATTCAAACTATCTCCTATAGTCCTATAAATTTAATACTTCAGTTTCAATACAGACAAAGGAAGGGAACTACAGAGCGAACCGAAATAAAATAAAGACTTTGGTTAAGAATCTTCATGTCACATAAGATAATATACTTAAATGAATTTTGAAAGGTAAATCTGTTTACGTGACAGAAAAAAGTATAGAACATTCTGTCAGACTTATTAAAATATTTTTAATATTTACAAATTAAATATGAGCCAGCTCTTTAAGAGCTTTACATATATTAATACATATTCCACATGAAGTTCCGATCTTCAAAGTATTAGAATAAAATAAATAAATTTGACACAATGTTTACTAAACAAATAATATTAATTGTAGCAGCTCTTTTTTTCTTTCTTTCTTTACCTGAAACGTTTACTTTTTAGCTTTGTAGTAAAGATTTAAATGTGTACCTGGGAACGGCTAGATTGTACGTCATAGCTTGCTTGTTAAAGAAAAATGACTCCCTTGTACAAAGAAACAATATCTGCCTGAGACCCTCAGGCTTCGAAATAAACGATGATGTAAAATGAAATGAATGATATAAAATGAAACATGAAAACGGAAGTAGGCGTCTAGGTCTTAACTTGTGTTTGCCTATGGGGAAGCCAAACAAGCAGGAGCAAGCGTCAAGCAGTTCTTTTCAAGCTCCTGCTTGTGCAATAACAAGGGTGTCAGAACATGTAATCCGAAGTGTTATATCTAAGAAATTAGTTTGAATTAAAACCATGATCAAGGGATTAACTAGTTTTTTCAACTAGAAATGGATAAACATAATTTTTATGCCTACCAATAAAATCAGTTAAACTGATCATTAAGTCTCTCCTGGTTCCTGAAAAATATCTCCCTCTGTATTTCATGTAAATTCCTGTATAATGATTTCTGGAAACATAAACAAAATCAATTGTGTTATGAAAGAAATAATTATTTGCCTCGAAAAAAAAACCATTTTTTTCTTCCTGTTACCAAGATAAGACTATTATTAACAGGCAGAAAAACTTGTAAGATCTCTCCGAGAACGAACAAAAAATAACATTCAATATTTTTTAATTTAGATTACATAAGGACTTGAATTTGACAACTCATATTTCAGTGTACTATAAAATAATTCCTACATGTTAAACATTGAAATATTTTATTAAAGTTTGCATATCTTCATTTTTCTTAAACAAATTATATTGTGGCGTCCCACACTGCAGATATTTTAAGTTGCCAACGCTGGCATCAAAAAGATAACAAATGACTAAAAAAGAGACTTCCTATTCGGACATTTTCGATGGTTGTACCATGTGAGAGCACGCCCGCGTTTACGATTTTAACTGATCATTTTAGTTCTGTTAAGCTTTTAGTCCAAAGTTAAGAGTTATATTTTATTTATTGTACGCCTAAACTTACCGATTTCGAATATTTTATTTGTTGGGTGTTACTTGATACCTGTATAGTATCAACACACTATCATAATTTCAATGATAATAGACAGTGCTAGTTTCTTTCAAATCGATTTAATCAAAATAAAGCAATTTCTACCATCAATAACATGCACTGACTTGAGGAAATATTAAAATTTACCATTTAAGTTGACAATATTAGGCAGATACTTACTTGTCGGTCAGAGTTGAGTATAAAATATGCTTTCTCCAGTTTCTCTTAAATCTCAACGAAGAAGTATCATAATTAAGTTCTGAACAAGAGGGCAGGCATTTGCAAGATGATTTATCCCATTCTTTGCCTGTATTAGATTATTTTTTTAATCAAAGCAAAACAAAATTAATTGACAGTTAAATTATTTATACTTTATTTTGTATTTAATTATTTATATTTTCCTTCTTTTTGGGCACTCAGTATGTATTATTCTCTTATTATTTTTGCTTTGAAAATGGTCTGGAGCAAGTAGAAACTTTAGGTTAATGTCTGAGCAATCAAGCTGTATAGTAGATTGTTAACATTTTGGAGAGAATTTTAATAACTGATACGATTGTTGCCAAGTCAGGCTGCTTAACTACATTTAGTTTCATGACTCAGTGTATTTGTCAGCCTAATGATAATTAAAATAAATATTAAAATATTTGGTCTACATAAATATAAAAATGTCGATTTTTAACTAAAATATATATAAATCAAAATTATAAAGTAACTTTCTTAGAGCAATCACCATTAAGACAACCTACCCAGTGAGTAAGTTTTAATATTCTCTAATAAGAAATTCAGATCATCTGCGCTAACACCCAACGTGGAGAAAAAATCTGAGGTCTTCTGAGGACGCCGAATTGCCCCTTCACCTTTAATAAATCTACTATCGCAAGCTTTATCCTGCATTGTAACATCTAGTTATGAGGAGCACGTTCAATGGTCAATGAATTTGCGGTGTTTCAGGCTCCCTGCCACATAAGAGGGATCCAGCAGCTTCTACATTCTGTCCGGAGGCTCCAGGTATAACACGCATAGTTTTCAGAATAATGGAATTAGTCCATCCTGAGCAAAACAATACATTTGATAGTAAATGAATTTGTAGTTAGACTTTGAAATGACAAACCCCCTCACTTGGCCATTTAAGGAGTTAACAATCCTCAAAAGACTTTTCCCCAAATGCTTTCTCACTATTCGGACGTTGAGGGTAGTCTTCTGTTCCTACTGAAGGAGTAACTTCAATATGATTTATTTCACACTTATCGACACCTTTATTTATTTCAGCTTCATAGGTAAATATTGACTGAAACCAGAACTTTTGAATATCAACTTTTGAACAAGGGACCATTGTTGAAGAGGTGCTTCCCAATCGCATAAGAGCCCTTATTAAAAATAACTTATTAAAATAAAGGAATTTTAAAATTTATTTATTTTCAAAAACTTCAGATTTCAGGCTCTCAAAAAAAAATACACGTATGTTTAACCCTAGATTACATAAATAAACCAAAATAAACATTAAGTAACACACAGTACACAACTTACAACATAAAAAAGAAAAATTAAATAAAAAATTGAAATGAAAAAGAAATAAAAACAGAATAACAGATATCTACTAATCTAAGGAATATAAAAGAAAATTATACATATTCTGAAAAAAGAAAAGAAAGATACATAAATAAATAAATAGAATAGAAAATAAGAAAACTGAAAAAGTACCTTATTAGATGGCAAAAATGTCAGGAGTAAAAAAAGGCTGGAAAAGACAAAAACTGACGAAATCCGGAATAAAGTCGGTAAAATCTAAGATTTACAACTAAAAGTCCATAGATTAAAATGGAAGAGGACAGATCTTGTGATCCGAATGGAGGTTAAAAAATGGGCAAAGAGAAGAGTGGACGCCAAGGGTTCGGGAGAAAAGATGAGACCGACAGCTAGTGAGATGGGGAGATGGTGGACCACAGCAAGAGACAGAATTGTGTAGAATAAAATTATGAAAATTTATTACGAGTTGCAGAAAATAAAAGATTTATTAATGTAAAAAAAGTTATGTTTTAGTTAATCCTATTGTCAATTATGTACATAGCTCATTTTCTATATTTTATTCCAACTTTCATTATCAGTTCGCATATTTATTTTATACGTTTTCTGTTTTTTTACTCGTATTATGTTCTGAATGTATTCTTTTGGTTTAATTAGTTTATTTATATTAACTGTTATTAGATCCATTAAAAAGAATATGTAACACATACATTTGTCGGTAGTAGTGACCAAATTATATTAAGAGCAATCTACGCTATCAGATTTCTGACAAACTTCTGTTAATATTGTAATTTGAAATGAACAATTCTAATTCATAAAGCTCCAAAATGAGAGGCTTTTTCTCCGTAAAGGTTAATTAAAGCTTTATTAAATTTTATATAAATGGAATTTGAGATTTTTCGGTGATGGCTTAGCCATTTAACGACTTAATTTTTTAGGCGCCACGGTAGTCAAGCGGGACCTGTAAGCTAATATGTATGTGGTTCGATTCCCGGTCAAGGCCGTAGATTTTATTTAATTGTTAATAAGAGAAATTTACAGTAAAGTATGTTTGCTAGTCGCCTCCGTCCACGACATCTAATTGGGTAGTTGGACGTACAGCCCGCCTGAAAAAACCAGAATTACTTTACTTTGTTTACTTTATAAATAGAATTTAATCCAGCTATAAAAAGTTTAGACTCTTTTATCTGATGACTTTTGAAAAATTGTATGCAACGTTTCCTTATGTTTCTGGGTACTTAAATTTTAGAAATACTTGTTTGTACAATAAGCGAGTTCTTTAAATAAGCAGAATCTGTAAAAAAAAATATACATCTCATAAAAATGATCAATATTTAAATGTTTTTACTTACCAACTTTGGACTGTACACAATCAACCATTCCTGGACCACATACTTGAATATCTTGTGTACCTATTATTAATTTTACATTAATATTACCTATATTAATAGTACCTATTAATATTTTACATTTTCAGTACACCGAAACTTCGTTAATTTTTTTGAATATTAAGAAAAAATATTTTTAAGAATTGGTGTGACTAACGTGGATGGTAGAAGGCACGACAATTGCACATTTGTTCTGTGATATTGGCCTCACATTCAGCTTCACAGTTTCTTTGAGTATATATTTTGAAGTATTGTAAATAGCGTTCATTCTGAAAGTAACAACCTCTTTCATGCGCATTCCAACGATCAAGCCTTTTATCTATAAAGTGGATTTTTGGTGTAAGAGTGATAAGAAGAGTGTGGTCAGCTTCTGTGTACACAATTGGATGAGAACTACCGGGTATTTCCGCAGGATTATGCACAAAGCCCTTAAATAAAAAAAATAAAAATTAAATTTATTAAATTAGGAAATTTATTTTTATTAAATCACTTAATAATTAAAGTTTTCTCACTTTTGAAAACAATTCTTCATTAAATAATAAATTCCATGTAATATATGTATATTTTTTAAATGTTATATATTAGAATCAGTTTTTTGGAGGCTATCAATTCATTCTTCACGTAGGAAGAATTGGACTAGCTACATACTCAACTACCTTGGTATCCTTGCAGATAGTCAACATTCAGAACATACAAGACCTGCAGAGTTTATATGTACAACTGCATAGGTATAGGAACCTAACACAGGCTAGTTCACTATCACTCCCTCAACAAATCGAGAGGAGAATGACAATGATCCGACAAATTTATTAAACAGTAAGTGCAAAAATCTTACTAAACTTCGTATCGGAATAGTTAAAAAGCTTTAAAACGTATATATGTTCACTGAGATTTCTTAGGAAAAAAATCAGGGTAATGTTGGAGACCAAATAACATTTTATGAATTACTTTTAAGCTTATCAACTTCTTAGTATCTACTCATTGTAAAATACGGAGCAGTTAACAGTAAAAAAAGAATATGTAACACAAACATTTGTCGGTAGTAGTGACCAAATTATATTAAGAGCAATCTACGCTATCAGATTTCTGACAAAGTTGAGGAGCGACTTTAAGTCCAGAAGTTTAGGTTATTTATTTTAAATATTTGACAGCTTTTATGAAACTTGGATCCAGTTGAGTATTATGTATATTTAAGATTCAAATTACATATTAAAGTGTAATTCATAACACTTTGTTTTCAGGAATTTAAAGAATCTAATTTTCGTAAGTTTAACTTTAAAACGGAAGAAAATTAGTTGAATATTTTTTTATTAGTTAATTTTTTTTTTTCACTACATCCTCCCCTGATAGTCTATGACGAAGATGATTGTCTTCATTACTTGTTTATATTTATTTCAAAACTTTTGATGTCACATATTTAAAGAAAAAATTATTTTAAATGATGAATGTACGAGAAAAATCGTATGTAAAAAAAATATTTAATAAAGTCTTTTATTAGTAAAATAAAGTAATCGCCTGTTTTTTCAGGCGATGCTTAACGCCCAACTACCGATTAGCAGGTACTTTAATGATTTTTTTTTTCTAACATAAAAAGTGGCTTCACATGCAATTCATACTGGGGCTCATTAAATTATTATAACCGCCATATCATACCCATATTCCTCAACCCCCAATTCTTCCACTAATCGTAAATTAATGCGATCAGTAAAGAAGAAAAGAGGCCAAAGACCTGAGCAACGAAATAGCAGTTGTGAGTACAAATCCACATTAGTGATCTCAACACTAACACACAGCCCAAAAGACTTTATTATTATTACAAATATTTCCCAATCTATTCTCTGGTATTTCCTTCAATTTGAACAACCGGCTATTTACTTACCTGTACTTCTGCCTGCATATTCTTGAAGCATTTATAGTTTTCGCTTCAACGTAAAACGCTTCAAAAGCACCGGTGAAATCAGAATTTCATTACTAATTAATCTTAATTACAAATTAAAATATAAACGACTCAAATTTAATTGTGCTTCCCCCGGGTTATTTTGGAGAAAATGGGACAGTCTCAGTTTATGCTCTCATTGAAATTTAGAATTTGAAAGAAGGGCTTTAGTTGTTCTTGTTCGTGCTATAAACTTTTTATGGAGGAGTAACTGCTGAAAGTTTACTGCTTGGGTTGTAATTACTACATTTATAACAATAATTTGAATTCTAAAAAGAGACAAATAAAAAATAAATGATAAACATTCAAGGCTTGTCATTGTTATGCCCAAACTGAAAAACATCCCGATTATATTTTATTTTTTCTTCTGGACTAGATATCTTTACAATAAACTCTTTTTTTAAAGGAATACTTTCTGAGAATACTAAATTTCCGTAATTTACTTTCTCGCAATACTTTCTCATAACTTTATGAAAGAGAAATTAATAAACGAACATTAGTGTTGTCAGAACAAATAAACTAAATGAATAAACAAAATTATTTATATAAGCAAGAGATCTTCATTTGTAGATAAAATAAATCGATAAAATGAATGTATGTACAGGCAACGGCACATGTAGAGAGATAACACTTGGAACAGGTTATAAACCTACAGTTACCTACTTAGTGAAGTGAAATGTACACCAGGGACGAAACAAGTACGGCGTAAGTGATTGAACACATAGTATTTAGTGTTTCATTTTTTTTTTTAAATATCGGTAGTAAAATGATAAGCAAGAAAGACATAATCTATATGACAGAGGATGGTCTGAAGCCTGCTTCTCCTTCTTTCGACGTATGGACAGTAAAATCGTTTAAAAAAAAGTTAGATATTAAAGTCTTAAATTATGACGATCGAGAAATGGAATTTGATTTAATTGGTATATTTCCAGCATTAATAAATGCATTTCGCCGAATTCTTATTTCCGAAGTTCCAACAATGGCTATTGAAAAAGTGACGGTACATCAAAATAAAACAGTAATGCAAGACGAGATTTTAGCTCACAGGTTAGGGTTGATTCCCTTGAAAGCTAACCCACGGCTCTTTCAATTCCGTATGCCAGGTGACTCTGTTGGCACAGACACAGATACTTTGGAATATGAGCTAAGAGTTAAATGTGTAAAGAATCCTCATTGTCGTGTAGGCCACTACAGACCGGAAGATATGTATTTAGATTATCACGTCATGTCTAAAGACATAAAATGGGTACCTGTTGGTGGACAGAGTTCTATTCATAAGGCAGAGGATGTTAGGCCTGTACACGATGATATAGTAATAGTAAAAATGAGACCTGGACATGAACTCCACGTGACAATGATAGCAGTAAAAGGAATAGGCAAGGATCACGCTAAGTTCTCGCCAGTGGGAACAGCATCATATAGGTTGTTACCTTATATTGAGCTATTGGAAGAAGTAGAAGGGCCTTTGGCCGAACGACTTAAGTCTTATTTCTCACCCGGTGTGATTGAAATAGAAGAAGTGAAAAGCAAAAGAAAAGCCACTGTTAAGAACTCTAGATTAGATATGTGTTCCAGAAATGTACTTAATGACAAAGAACTAAAGAAAAAAGTTGTTATAGGTAGGGTCAAGGATCACTATATATTTACGATAGAATCTGTAATAGGGGTTCCACCAGATGAATTGTTTAGAGAGGCAATCAAAATTATGAAGAAAAAGTGTACTGATGCTCTTTTAGAATTGAAAAAAATGGACTCTAAAAAGTAACAACTTTTAAATTAAAGATGAATTTCGTTTTAAATGCTTCAATGAGAACCACTTCTATTTTTAATAAACCATTTCGCGATTTGCAAACGAAGATTGCTTAATTGTACACAACAAAAAGATATTTTTTCTCTGAACCTTACAATATATGAAGCTCCTTTATGAAGAATCACAATATCTTTGCAGTTATTGTTTTACTTATTTCAGTCAAAGATGTAAACTGACGGCATAATTCATCCGACGCTCTACAATTTTCTACAGACATTATATTTAAAGAAAGTGGAAACTTAAACTAGACATTGCGGGATTTGTCTTTTTGAATGTAATTTTTTTAAAGTTCATAATTACATCTGTATCAAGTACATATTATTCTCAATACAGTTATTTTCAAATATTCCAGAAGTTATTTAAATTTACTGAAGTTGTTATTATTTGATTAAAGGGATAGCCAATTGTGCTTTTAAAGTTTTACCTGAAGTTATTTGACAATTTGGCTACACCCATAACCATTTATTTCCGATCTGTTGGATGAAACAGAAAATGCCAAACCTTCATAAAGTTTCAAAATAGTCGCCAAACACTGATTCGTTTATTTTTATATATATATTAACCCTCTCATTCTTGGCGCAAAAAGTATAAGATAACCGCTATCTCAAAAAAACGGTTGAGAATCAGGTTGAGTTCTACTTTCGCCAAAATTTGTCGTAACACATCACTTCTCTCGCTATATACCTCTTTTTAGGAACATTAGAGTTCCAAAGGCTCTTAAACGTCAGCTTAAAGTTTATTATCTGGGTAAATTAAAAAATATGAATATATTTCAATGCAAATTTCCTAAGTTATTGTATAAAATCAAAAATGAAATTAATAATATATTTTTTAAGATTGATTATTATTGGGTTGTCTGGAAAATAATGCAGGATTTAATGTATTCTTTAAAATACCCCTCCAAATAGTAAACTGTTTAAGTTTGTTGAACTTCTGACTTTTATAAATGTAAACACTTAATAATCCTCTTTCAAACAAAAATATTTGTTTACCTCTGTAAAATTTTGCTACTTGGAAATAATTCAGTCTTTAATAAGGTGTCAAAGCGTGATTTTCGCATAATTTTGTTTACTAGTTCAAACTCGGCCGGAGCGGGGCCTAAACAGCCAGAAATATCAACGATGTCTGGGGCGAAGGCAGTATAAGTGAGTGACTGTTTCGAGAGGGAGATTTGAAGACAAAGAAGGCCGTGGAAGAAGTTCTGCCCTTGATGACGATGTTCTGCGAGCTTTGGTGGAAGAAAATCCCAGAACAATTGTTCGAGAACTGGCAGGGAAACTCGAAGTCAGCAAATCAACCGTTGATGACTATCTCAAGGCGATTGGGAAGGTGGAAAAGCTTGAAAGTTGGGTTCCTTACACATTAAACGCCCGCCAAAAACATCAGTGGTATGAAATTTGTGCTGAACTTCTTTGCCGAAACAAAGCGATCCTTTTAACTCCAGAATTCTGACTTGTGAAGAAAAGTGGATCCTCTTCGACAGTAGCAGACGCTCAGGACTGTGGCTTGACAAATGACATTTTCCAAAGCCCCCCAAATCATCAAAAAAAAGGTGATGGTTACTGTTTGGTGGGCTTCATTTGGTCTGATTCATTACAGCTTCTTGAATCCTGGCGAAACCATCAATGCCGAATCGTTTTGTAAGCAAATTGACGTAATGCATCAGATATTGGCAATAATGAAGCCATCTTTAGTCAATCGAAAGGGGCCCACTATGTTGCATGATAACGTTCGGCCACATATCTCACGCTTGACTTCCCAAAAATTGTTGTAGCTAGGCTATGAGACTCTGCCACACCCGCCCTACTCACCGGACCTCTCGCCTACTGATTACCATTTTTTTTTTTTAGATACCTGGACCGCTATTTACAAAATAAAAAATTTATTGACCAAAGAACATTAGAAAATGCGTTTTCTGAATTTATAAATTCTAAGGATTCCAAATTCTATACAGAGGCTATGGAAAAGTTACCCACACGTCGGCAGAAATGGAGACTAATTATAACTGTTAATAAAAACAGTTATAAATGGTTAATTTTAATTTTTTTTCTTTTAGAATCATAATCCTGCATTATTTTCCGGACAATATTAGCGGCTCTCAAAACTAACAAAAGATAAGAAAATAAAAAATAAAATAATTATAACTTTAACTTACAAAAAATCCCTTTCCTCCTGAGCTGCAGCTTCCGTCAAAACTATCTTTTGGAATCGTTAAAAAAAACGAAACTGCTGTAGTTAACGATCCTTCACCAGCAATCCATGGGGGTGTTTCAGCATCCGAAGAATTATAAGATGGCTGTAAATTGCCTTTAAAACTTGTATCCGGGCTCCAAACGTTCTTTCTTCCTCCAAAATATTTGTCTCCCCAACTGTAAGCACTGAAAAGAGTATGTATCATTTTTTTGTCATCTCAAATGATTACAATGGAATCCCGTCTTTAAGAAAGTCAAAAGTTGTGTTACAGTTTCTGCTATTTTGACTAATTATTAAAATACTCAATATTTGGAGTAAAATTTATAAGATAATGAATATATTGATTGTTTTTCTAGAACACATCATCTAGTATCCATGACTATTTTATCAAAAAAGTCACAGATGAAATAAGAAGAAAAGAAAAACCATATTCGCAAAGACGGTAAAAATAATGAAAGACAAGATACTTAACTTCAGTCCATTACAATAATAGCCCTAGTTCTTCCTGGAGGATCTGGGAGGTTATCAGATGTTAGAGGAGTGGTACTGTGCTTATAATCCTCTTGGGAGAGCTTTGTAATGAATACTTGGGAAGGCAATGGCTACACGAAGTTACCCTTTGCTGCCGGCTCTAATGTCTTTTCCCAGAACTTTTTTATAGTACCTGTGAGAGTACCCCGAAAAAATTTTGGGGGTGGAAGAAAGATCAGGGAAAGCAAGAGAGGATATTAGCAAGGTGGTAGTATTTTCTCAATAACTGTGGTACCTGTTACAGATGAGTTATGCTTCAAAACGGATTAGTTGTGTAAGAAGGGGTATACATTTTTTATTGCTATATTTTTGGAAGGTCCAAAATATGTATTAATGAAGCGAACGTAAAGAAAATATCATGAATTCACATTCAGGAAAACGTTATTGCTGGACTATATGAATAACTTAACACAAAGACTGAATACATAAGTTAGTTTTTTTTTTTTTTTAATAGTGCAACAACTATAATAACAGATTTTACTTCTATGTTACAATGGTTATTCAGCTTTAGAATTCGAATATATTTATATATCCCTTAAGAGGAAGATTTTTTCCTGGCGCATTGAAAACTTCCATCGGTTCATCAAATTTGCTACATTAAAGAATATCTGTACCTCGGAGGGAAAAGGCACCATGTCACAAAAAGTAAATTTTACAGGGGAGCCAAATAAAGATATTTTTCCAAATTCATTTTTTGTTCCACTTTTCCGGTTGTACTCTTTCCTGTACTTCTCACCATAATTATTACAGTTGGTATGGCCACTTAACCTCCCATATTTTAAAATATTTTATTTTGATCTCCATTGTGAAAAAAATATATGCCCATGTAGTGCCTTTTACCCTTAAGTAATAAGTATCATGGCGCTTTTTAAAAATACATAAATCGCTTAATAGTAAACATAGGACATAGTGCTTTACACCTGTAGAAAGAGCAACAAAAAATTTGTAAAATGATGCCAAAATCTGAAAATCGAAAAAAATGGACATGGTGCCTTTTCCCTCCGAGTTACAGATATATGTATATTTCCAGACCCACTTCCCAACGAAAAAATTATATATGGAATTAGTCTCGCATATAGGAATGAACTAAATATCTAAAATATTTAAAAAAAGTAAATTTATTGCTTTGTTCGCCATCAGAACCTATGCTCAGTATTAACCAAAATCCATCTAGATTTTTTTTGGGAATTGAAAAAAAAGTTAAATCTATATTTTGTATTAAGAGATATTCGGTTTGTTGTTGGTACGTTGTTACTACACCTGGGTAGTCTACTCTACTACAATTAGTAAACATTGAGTAAACAAACGGCTATCAAGAACGATGTTAGGAAGGGGGAAGTTCGTTGTTTTGTAATAATCAGCCAAGTTTTTAAGTATTTTATTAAATACCTAGTACTTGCTAATGGACAAGAAATGTCTTTGTGTTTGAATTTAAATGATGTTGAAAACATTGATGGTATATATGCTGCCTTAAACAAATATGGTGTTTGTGTTGACTATGATGATGAAAAACAAATGGAGCTTAAGAAAAGGATTATTATTGTAAGTAAAGTATTCTTTTTAACCACGAAATGCCTTTGACATGTTTTTCAAAAGCTGTAATGTGAACATTCAATAAGTGCTAGATAATTCGATTATATATGTGATATCACATTATTTTAAACGTTATTAGAAATTTTTGTTCTTAAAAGTCTACTGAAGTGTTCTAATTATCTTAGTAGACAAAGAAATTGTTAAATAATTAACATCAACAATTTTATTACAATATTACAATTGATTATTTACTCCGCATTAAGTGTTTAATTATGTTTTTCATTAAATTTATCCTTTAGATATCTGTAAGTGAGCAAACGCTTGATTGGAGAAACTCTACACCTATCATTTTCGATTCAATGCAGATTAAAGCGTTATCTTGAATTGTTTCTTTCATGATTAACTTAAACCATTATAGGTCTCAACCTATTCTGGCAAAACAAGCATTTCCGTTATCTTTAGTCAATTTTTCAATTACTTCCATTGAAGTCTCGTGGCTCAGTAGCCAAGTTATTTTCTATCCTTCTTTCTATGTTAATTTCCAGCCATTCTATCACTTAGAGTTCCAGCACTAAGTCACAAAATTACAGTGCCCCTCAGATTGATTATCTTCCTTCCCTCTTCATTTATTTCCTCAATTGTTTACTAATATGTCTTCATAGCTTCTTTAACAAATAACTTTGAAACATTTATTTTTTATTGGCGAATTTTTAGAGGATTTAAGTCTGATCTGAACAAAAAGATTAGCACATAAAGTTTAATATATACAGGTTGAACCAGGTCATACTTCAGAATTTAAAGACATTTTATTTCTCGTTATTTCTGTTCTTTCTTGAGCTATAAACTGTCCAAAATTAAAATATTTTCTAAGCCATATGATTTCTTTTAAAGTTCTCCAGATAAATGTTTGGACCTGATATTAAGATGATATCAAGTAAGGCTTAATGGAAGCTGATGGATAAACTTAATTAATAATAAAATATTTCGTAAACTCCTGAATATTTTTTGCATTTTAAAACTAAACTTAAATGTTTGTATTATTTACTCTACATCTTCATTTTAGTTAATTAATGCAATTTTAATTTAATCAATCTAAGCAAATCAAAAAATTTAGCTCAAAAAGTCATAGAAGAAAATAACTTTGGCAAATTAGTAACTTATCTTTGTTTAATACGTATACAAAGATATAATTGAATAATTAAGAAAAAAAAGGCGTTCAATGATTAGAGAACTAGCAGAAAATGCAACATCAAAAATGGTTCAAGCCAGGAAAACTCAGAGAAAACTTTAGCAGGAAATTTTAAAGTTTGCAAAATAAAAGTATAGATGGATAGATTCTAGCAGGGTGGCCTTGAAAGCCTGCGCCACCGCGACCCCATGGATTTATTGTGGCTCCTACTACTCGTAGAGCTCACTCTCCAGAGCCGTTCGTTTAATCAGACTCTTAATTCTGGCCTTGGTTTTTCCTCCCCGAGAAGTAACATCCTTAGCCAGACAAGCCCTTCGCACTGACACAACACGTGCAGTGCTGTTTCCTTCTCCTCGTCTCAGAACCTACAAAGGCTGTCATCTGCCAGGCCCATGAGGTGTATGTGCTTCCTCAGCCAGTTCCTATATTGGTGAGAGTTTCTTGCTGTTGCAGGATTATGCTCGGCCCCATAGAGCAAGTACTGTGATTACACCTAACAATTGAGGTTGGAATTGAGTGCTTGGTGTTATGACCAGCTCAAAGTCCAGATTTGAATCAGATTGAACACATCTGGGACATACTTAAGCGACAACTGCAGAACCTAGGTCTTTGAAGAATTGAAAACGGCTGTTCATGATGAATGGGAAATTATTCTTAATGATTTTATCAAAAATCTTTTCCAAGGACTGCTGAGAGTTTAACGGACGTGATTCATGCCAGAGATGGAAATACTCGGAATTGAACAAAAAAAGGAAGTTTTTTATTCATTTACTTGAAAATTGTTTTTTAAAATTAGATAGTAAACTCTTCCTTTTTAGATGACTTATTTGCACAACCAAACCTATTTTTGGCATGCAATATATGGATATGGAACATTAATGCATTAAAAATTTAAAGATGGCGTGTTAATTTTGTCCATCAATGTTTTGTTCTGGTGCGACATGTATAATTAATTATCTTTTCATCTTTTCAGGGTAAGGTAGTACATAAATATCCAATATATCGTAATTCTAACAAAGGCCATGTTAATGATTGTTTGGTAATTATGCTGAAGAAAGGTATTTTTTCGTTATTTGTTAATAAAGAATTAAGATTATTTCATTTTATTTTTAGCATTTTAGTTATCATTCTGTTACAGTAATTTCTTCATTTTAAGAAAATGTTCTTGTCATTTACACACTTACTATTCGTAATAAAACAATGTGTCTTTTGTTGGTAGCTTATCCCAAAGAATGTTTATACCAAGGAGGAAGAGTGTTTAGATTCCTGGCTTTAGGTGATATAATATCGTATTTGGTCAACATTGAAGTAAATACTTTTCTGGCATTTTGGAATCCCAAGATGTTTAGAACTTTTGACACAAATGAGCCTTCATTTTCCATTGGTCCACAAAACTCAATCGTTTGGTTAATTCCAAATATGGTGAGTAACTTACTCTAATATTATATGTAAGTCATGAGAGTGTTTCATATCAGATTTTGTTCGTTTGTTTAATAAAGAATTGTGATGTATATTTTATTAATTTATCACATTTTGCTGAAATCCTTTTTGAGAAAGGATTAGAGAAAACGGCAGATTATCTAATATAGGTAACACTTTCCTTGAGGATTTTAGATTTTGAATTGTTTTTTTATAACCTTTCACCATGAAACTTTAATGTCTACAAAGTAGAAAATATTAAAACTCCGCTAAAATTTCGCAGGCCGATTTTGTAAACTATGATGAAAGTATTGAAAAGGATACTGATTCAGGTCTAACAAATTCACCGGAAAGAGAACATATTACTGTACAGAGAATGTGTACTGCCGGACCGTCTCACTCAAATCACTGCTGTTCTCATTCTCCTCAGAAGGTAACACACTACTTTTGGTTTTATTATTATAAGTTTAAAATAAAACTTACATTTGCTAACTGACATTTCACCAGTTAGCAATAACAAACATTTGATACAGATTTTCTTGAGAAATTGGGTTTGGCCCAAATTGTGCAATTTTTCTCAGCTTCATTTTGTACGTGTGTGGTAATCAGTGTTCCCTCTAATTTTTTGTGACCTGTGTGCACACTTTTTTAAGTGTGTGCAGTTTTTCCCAAAATAAACAAATTTTGTGCAGCAATTTAAAAAAGCTCATATAATAAAAAAAAAAAAAGACAATACAAGAATAGTGTGAATATTCAGCCAAATTTTGTTCCTAATTAAACGCATTGACTCGATCTTACAGCATACCATTTGTACTACATACAATACAACGGAACACAATGAAAAATTACCCTAAAATCAAGTCAAATCATTAGATCGTGAAGACAGAATTTAGCTGATTACTGTGGTTTCCCTTTTCCATTCAAATGGAAAATAACAAAATTTAAATAGGGTGAAAAAATAGTTGCCAGTTTCAGTCATGATATATTTATTATGACGAGCTTTCGACCTAGGGTCTAGGTCTCATCTTCAGGGCTAGTTTACAAAGTAATATTTTTACACTGTAGGGTTGGTGTGTCTTCTGTCTTGTCTGTTCATGGAATCTCATCAGCATATCCATATGTTCCTGCAACCGGTTTCTTTGTTTCGTTTTAATCAAAAAATTTTTGTGCGCGCAAATATTTTTCATGTGCGCTATGTTTAAAATTTATGTGCGCGCGCACACGCGCACGGCTTAGAGGGAACACTGATGGTAATATATAAAAAATAACTGGAAATATTTGTTCCAGGAAACCATTTTATCTTACAACTGTAGGAATAAGAATGGCTTACTACTGGAAGATCTTACACGAAATTTGTCTTCGAACTCAACTGATTTAAATAGGAATACTGAAAATCGGAGGACAACTGAAATTAAAAACAAGTATACAGGAGGTTATTTTCATATAAGATCGTGTTGTGCGATTCCTTCTTGCGAGGTATTTTATTATTTTGTTATTTAATTGCTTTTTTTCTTAAAAGGAAACTGTGAGTTATTGCTTGCAAATATGTTTTTTAAAATAGCGTTTTAATAGAGGTAGACGACTGGTTCCCAACGAGATGCCATATGCGGTTGCACATATGGCACACGGAACATGGTATGTTACGCGCTAAAATGTTTGAGATGGGCTTTGCAACAGATCCGTATTACGCGTGCGGAGATCCGGAGACGGCGGAGCATGTTGCCTTGCGCTGTGACCTGTATGACGATTTGCGCTGTATTGGCGGAAGCTGGGGTTCTCGTTTTGCGTGGCTGGGGACGTTTTCCTCCTGTTATTGCAGAACGCGTCAGTGTATGCCGCTTTCCGGGATTTGGCGCAGGCGGACTTTGACAGACGGATGAGCTTGGTGGTAGGCAGATGACGTCGGGGATCTGGTTGGTTGGCTGATTGTTAGGGGTTTGGTTCGTGTGTGTTTCCGGGTTTGTGTGGGGGTGTACACGAGTGTGTGGTTTTATTTAATTATAATTGTATAATTGTTGATAATGCTTCTGTAGTTGTTGTTCTTCTCTAGTGTTTGGCGATTGTTTGTGGCTGTTGGATTTGTTGACGGGATTTGGTGTTTTGTGGGGCCATTGTGTGGACGTTTAGTTGAGTTGTGAACGTTAGAAGTGTGTGCATGGGGCGGGACCACCAAAAAAAAAAAATGGTGTCGCACCCTACTTGCTCTGGCTTGTCCTATTTAACCTAACTTAGATAGTGTTAATGGCTTAGTTGACATGGAGTATTTCGGTTTTAAGAATCTATTATAGCCCCAAACTCTGCTTGAAAGAGTGTGGCTACTTGCCCAAAGCATTTTCAGTGTGAGTTTTAAATGAGGCTATAAATGCAGTATACTAAATAAAAATCACTCTTTCCGCAGGTCCTTCTGATCGATCCTGATCAATCTGGTGTAATATTCGAAAATTATTATGAAACCATTAATGGGAGTCAAGTGCCGTTAAGGATTTGTCGAGGAGCCGAATTTGAATGCCTTCTAGACTAATATGTCTAATTTCGATCGAGAGAGGGTAGGAGTTTTGTGTATAAAATAAATGCCTTGTTAACGTGAACCCAATGGTCAAAAAAAACTTTAACAGCTTCTCCTCTAAAATTATGTTCAAATGCATCTAGTGAGTTCTTGGGATTACTTGTTGTAAGGCTAATTTTGCACCTTATTCAAACAGAACTCAGAGGTATCAAAGTGACAATCATACGCTTCTCAAAGCGGAAACATAAGATAACAATGAAATAGGGTATAAAATACTTGATGAAGTCATTTGGTCAAAAGAAAAAGATAAATAGGCAAAATTGGTGTCAACCTAGTTTTTAAACTTGGAGGGCGCGAAAAACGGCTGACATGTTGATCAAGCAGCAAGTACAGTTCTTTTCTTAGGCATTCTAAGATTAATCTTGCTTGAAATAAAGTTTATAAAATTAGTTTTATCTCAAAAAGTTTTTTATGTTATACGTAATTATATTTAAGTTCATTTTATTTATTTATTTGTTTTAATATTTGCATTTCATGTTCCTCTGTAATTCATTTGTTTTTTTATTTTAAATTTTAATCTAGTTTTGTTGCCTAAAACTTGACCAATTTAAATTGAGCTTTAAAATTAAACTACCTAAAAATGAGGTATATTTTACCTTTTTCAGAAATCAACAGCTGCTGAACTAAAAAGAAAAAATCCACAACGTGATGGTAATTCGAACAACAGAAGATACTTCTTTGGTAAAGCAGTAAAGTGCAATAATGAAAAGGAAAAAATTACCAATTCTTCTAGTAATGAAGAAGGTAGCCGTAATGATGCAGTTTGTAATACTGTGTTTAAAGTTATAAAAGGACATGATACTTGTGAACAGCCCGGTGGTGAGACTTGCTGCGCAAACTATTATCGCAGCAACATAGTCGATAAGAGAACAAGAGAACCCTTCAATGAGGAACCGAGATCTAGCTGTTATTTAATGAAAGTCAAAGGTTGTTCTAGAAATGAAGAATTATTGGATAAAAAATATAACTCTTCTAGTGCTGAACGGCAACAAAGATTAATATCCGAGCAAGTTAATACTAATAAATCAACTTATTTTTCACAAAAACATTCCATGCAATTTTCACCCTCTAAAAATGCAAATACGAAAAATTTTAAAAAACAATGTATTGAAAATAAATCATGTTCAAGTAAATCGAATGTAATTAAAGACACAATGATAGAAAACGTCATTTCCACAAAACTTGCTAGAAATAAATTAGTTGGTGTAAATGAAGCTGAATGGAATTTATTGGATAAAGTTTTGACTAGAAATAACATTATAATAAAGAAAAAAAGAAAACTATTTTTCGCTGATCCTCATGCATCAGATGCCCTAATTGATGTTAATACTTCAATTAAGAACAAAAGAAATTGTATTGGTATTAAAAATAAAGATATGCAACAAATACAGGGGATTTGTAATAACGATCCAGTGCCATCAAGATTATGTCGGAGAGATGTTGAGGAAAAATTTAAAAAATCTGCAAAAAATCAAATTAAAATATCCTTTGACCAAAGTAGTACAAATAGTGCTTTTACCAAAAATAAATTGTCTTCTGATGAAAGTGTTTCCAGCTCAGATTCAGATAGTGGTTCGCGTATTAAAAAAAAAATTCTTAATGATAGACTTTTAATAAGAAGAAGAAAAAGATGTAAAAAAAAATCTCGAAGGTCAGAAGCTAGAAATGATACTACTAATACGTCATCTTCCGAAGAAAAACTATCGTTTAGAGATGAACAAAGTGATTTGCGTATTGTATCTGTGTATACTTTAACCGGTGATGATGAACAGTTACTTAAAAAGTATTGTTCATTAGGCAAGAGACTTCCTAGTCAAAAAGTAAAGGATCTAACTTCAAAATCTCATTTGACTAATTTTAAAAGCGGTTCGAAACGTATTATTCAAAAGAATAACAGTGATAACAAAAACACTAATTATAAGATGTCAAAAATAGAAGTAGTAAAGATTGCAGAAATAAAAAATACAAACCCGAACTGTTCAAATAATGCAAGCAGGGCGGAAAATAGTAATAGTGTAATAGCGCATGGTAAGGATTGTCTCAATAATAGTTCAGATGATACTAATTTATTTATTGCTAATTTAGGTAATCAAGTAAATAATAAACATAGTCATAGCCTATCTTCTGTTGAATCCTCCTGTACAAAAGTGCTTAACAATTCGAGTGATAGTAGTCAGTCAGAATAACCGATAGATTTTGATAAAAAACTAACTTGGAGAAAAAAATTGTATTTTTTTTTTTTTTTAATATTTAGGACATTGTAATAAGTGATTTCATGAGCATCATCTAACAGAGTTTGTTCAAATTTACTCAGAACTAAGGTGAGAAAAAAAAGAAAACCTTTTTATTACTATTCTTGAACCCAGACAATCCACTTGAAACTTTTATAAAGAGAAACTCATAGTAAGTGAAATTTAAGAGAAAGCATAGCGGATTTACTTCTTAAATTAGCAATCAAAGATATCCTTGAAATTGAACTAGTAAATGTAAGTTCAGTAGAAGCGCGCAGACCTGGTATGTTTGTGATTCTAGAATGTTTTACCATTTTATTATTTTCTTCCTAATGCTGTCAGCACACTAAAGAGGCTATGAAGCCAAAAACACAGACTAAAAGAAAAATAATAGTATTATATGTTAATTTACTGGATGTAATTTTTTTAAACAATATTTATTAATTAAAATAATAAATTGTATTTAAAGATTTTTTGTTTTGTTTATAGTGAAACCATGTTATGTAAATTTTGGGAGATTGTTATTAAATGCTTTTCTATTTTTTGTTACTATTTTTCATAAAATTCTTTAGAAACTGAGGGAATTTTTCTTTTCATTCGAGACTAATTTCAATATTTGGAACTCACTTCCACTTGTTCACATTAAGACAATGAAGTGCGTGTGCAATTGGGATTGCATTTATAGGTTGATTCATTCAAGAAACTTTTTTTCTCTTCGATTGATTTTAACTTTCTCAATTAGATTTAAAATAGGAGGGTTTGGTTACTTACACAGTGACATTTGGAAGTTTGAATATTTGATCCTGGGGTAGCATATTAAACGTTAAACAAGCCCCAAAATAAGTTACAGTTGGTTGAAAGTATTGACAAGCATTTTTTAACAGTCCTCCAGTCCACACTACGTTCGATATTAGTTTCTTACAATAATGTTCCCCATTAATGGCCTGAAATAAGTTAACTTTTATTAGAAAAATAGGACATTCAAATTTGGCAAATTTTAAAGAAAAGCTTTCAAATGACTGATTGAATTTTACTGGCCCTTTCCCATCGTATGATAGATTAAACAATAATCTTAATTTACAATGTGTACACGTAAATAAAAATATTTGACCCAGTGCACATTAAACCTTAAGATCATATTGGTGTAGTTATTATGTAGTTTTAGATACCTAATTAATAATAAGTAGTTTTAAAATTCGGAGTTTTTAAAAAAATTTATAAGCTAGACTCTCGAGATAGTCAGCAAGAAAAACTCATGTGAGGGATTATACAGATTTTAAGGAAAAAAAGAGGATTGGAATAAAAGTTGCTATCTGTTTGTTTGCAATACCAAAAGGCAGTAAGTTGAACAAATGTTTCTTAATAAAAAACATGAAGATGTAACTAACTAACGTTCATCATTTTGTGAATGAATTCTGGGTTAAAAGTTTTTAGATGATGATTTTTCATGGTGAAATCATGTAAGTGGCAGACGATCATCGCATAATTGTAAGCTTCATCCCTGGAAACAAATATATATATACATATAATGCAAATAAAAGAGTAAAAAAAGTTACTGAAAGATACTAGACAGTTTTTCCTGTAACAGTATGTTTACTGACTTTCAATCAACCCTTAACTTTTTCTACATCCTAATAAGGAGCGAAGCAGTATCACGAGGATAAAATTCTCAGGATTTCCTTAGAACTTTATTATCAGATTTAATCTTAATGAAAATTCAACAATTTTAACAACAAAGTTGCAAAAAAAGCTTTGGCAACAAATAAGATTATTTGAAGATTTTTCACAAGAAACGTACTTCAATAAATTTAGATTACTGAAATGAATTATCTAATAACTATTCTTCTATTACTCTTATTTAATAATTTTATGAAATTCACTTTTTCTTTTTATTTCTAATTTGAGGTAAGTTAATAATTTATTAACGACAAAATTATATCAGCTTCCAGAAGTTCTAAGAGTTCCTAGCGTGCAAGATCTTCCATTGCAATGTAACCCATCAGTAATGTCTAGCATTGTTAGATTGAAGGGATCACTTAGAAGGGCACAAAGGCCATTAATATTCCTGAGTTTTGTTCTGATTATTGCTTCACCGCCAGCTGAACAGAAGTCGAAAAATACTTTACTCACCAGATAAATATAACATTTTCTGCTAAATAAATTATTTCTTAACCATTGAAAACCATGAAAAAACATTACTACTAACAGTGCAATCATTTTTTATCATAACATTAACGACCAACAAAAATAAATTTTAAAATCTCTTAATAAATTTCATTTACATTAATTTGAAATTTTCTTCTTCTTTTGTGGCTCGACGTTCTTTAACAGGTCCAAGGCCTCCTCCGATACCCTTTGCCATTCCTCCCTTTCCCTGGGCCTTCACTCTACATTTTTTGACATCCATGATACTGAGGTCACCAACTTCCTGATCCGCCCATCCTAGTTCGGTGGGCGTCCTCGGGCCTTCTGCCTCTGGCTTATCTTCTGTCGCTAATCTCGGACCACGGCTGCTCACCATTCTTATTACGTGGCCAGCCCAAATGAACCTTTCTTGCTTCACCCTGGTCTGCCTCTACATAAATTTTTCGCAGCTTCTCGTTGATTAGCAAACGCCCTATATCGCACAGTGGCGACTGTGCATTGTCATACAGTGGTCCCCATATCCTAGGGAGGACTCTTCTGTACAGACACCCAAGATTAGACTCTTGGGATTATTCGCAGTTCCAAGAGATAAATGATCTTGCAAACTAGGATTGAGCTTTCAGCAAAGATTTTAGTGATTTCAGCTTACATCCTGGTCGAATTTACCAAAACCAAGTGATTTTAGTTTTGAAATGTTAAAGAGACAGGAGGGCGATTTGAAAGCTTCACTTTCAGACTGCTAGATTTGGAATATGTACTATCATTAATCTAGGTGACCCTATCAAAAATACCCGTTTGGGCGTTTTCCCTACAAGGGAGGGGAGGCTTTGTGTGGGTGATCACCTGGGTAAAGTGGAACCAACCAGTTCAATAGGCCTTTGGGCGTAAAACAGAGATCCACTAAAGCGGGGGCGGTGCCTGGTGAGAGGTAGTAATTTTGGCTTACTTTAGTGTGATGGTGTGCAAATTTATTTTCCGAAATAAAAGAAAAACGGTTGAAGAAAATCCTAAAACTCAAATTTATTTTGCTGAAAAGCACTTTCAGCTAACATGAAACTGCAGCTATTACAAATCCTCCTGTCGCTTCTCATATATTAGGTATCTATTTTCAGTTTAGCGTGCTGAATCTTTGTTTTATTTGTTTAAATAAAGTAGTAATAATGTTTATGTGCTGATCAAAAAGATAACTTGGCGCTAATCTTATATATAAAGAAAAAACTATTCTAAAAAGAGAAAAAATTAATTAGTATAAAATTTAAATTACTGTACCGTTTTACTGTTGAATTAAATGGCTCTTGAATGGCCCAACTCAGATTAAATGTTGTACTCAAAATCTGACTGTCAGGGCACAAAGTGATTGCAGGAAATGGTATCTTAGAAATTGAAGTGAGAATTGGTTCCATACTGATTAATACAGGATTTTTGAAAAAACGTTCTATTTGATCGTAGACCACCAACGTCACAAGACAATAAGCTGCCAGAATTGCTATTAGCCAATAAACTCTGTAATGATAACAAAACTGACGATAATCTTATAATTGGTTAGGTTTTCCTCTCACTTTCAGTGAATAATTAATTTTCTCAATTTAAATCTGCTAATATGAAATATTAAATTTAAGAAGCTAGTTTTTAGGGCATCGTTATTCTAACTAAAAATAGATTTTCGTGTTGAAAAGTAATGAATGTCTCAAGATCTCAAAAAGCTGTTATTACTATTAATATGTAACTAATTTCATTTATTGTTTTATATCCTTTAGTGCATCAACTTATTAAGTAAAACTATTATTGTAATGTATTTATATTCATTGTTATGAGTTACGAATATTTAACCAGATTCGCATTTTCTCGCAAGGCTTTACAATTCTTACAGTTCCATTTTTAATGTTTTTATTCTTTAGAATGGATTATTTGAAACAATTGCGATTTTAGGCTTTTAGGATTTTATGGTTACATTATATTTTAATCTACTCCACACTTTTTTTTTTTTTTACTTTTAAACGTTAAAAATTGAAAGCCAAATCAATATTATCTAATGGTCCTTCTTTACCAAAACATAAACCATTCATTTCATTGTATAATCAGTTTAAAAGTTTAAGTATTGCCGAAGTTGCTCATCAGAAGTAAGAAAAAAGCGACAATATTTCTTCCAGGATCTTAAAATACAAAAATGGATTTTCGGAAGCCTAAGTGAAGTTTTGAGAGTTGGCCAAAATTATTATCTTTAGTAGAATTCAAGGAAAAAACAAAAAACAATCCTAAATTGAAAAATTGTTCAAAACTCTGATTTTGAAGTTTTCAAAAAAATTTCTTTTTTACGTCATAACATTAAAAGAAGAAGAAGAAAAAAAAAAATAAGCATACTGATAATTGTGTGGCAAATTTTTAAAATTTTACTGATGGGGAAAAATCCGTAACCGATTAAGCAAAAAAAAGTTAACCTTGGAGGGAAAAAAAAGTATAAATTGTACAACTTTAATAAATGCCAATAAAATTACTGAAAGAACTATGAACCTTTCATAGTTCGGTCTGCCGTCTTCTGAAACATATCTGAAGCCATGTAGCGTTGTTGCATCGCAGAAATTCATAAACCCATTTAAACATTTGCGCCAAAAACATGGAATATCTTTCTTGTCTTCTACTTTGTTGGAATATTCAGGAGTGAACTTGAAGTGATAAAACTGAAAATGCAACATAGTGTAATAAAAAATAAGTTAACAATTATAAAAATAGATCCAAATTGATAGATACAGGGGACCTAAATGACGACATTAAAAAAAAAAACTCTAATAAATGTGTAAAATTACCCTTCCAGAACCAGAAATTTGGTATGGAAGAACTTTAATTGTGTGGGCTCTTGATTTCAACATGGCTTCAGTATCACTACAATAATATTGTTCGCTGAAACAAGTTTTCAATACAATCCATTAAAAATGGTTAATTTTTTAACATGCTATTCCCCACGTTAGCTATTGATGAGTTTTTAATAATATACACGAGTAATGGATCAAATGTTTACTGATAAAGATAACTTTAACTTTTTTAAAACTCTTGATTATTGGGTTGGTAAATTGATACTATCAGTACGATGGGGCAATGTTACAGGTTTTATTGTGGTTGGCGGCGCCAGTTTGCACTTGTTTAATTTCAAGGAACTTATCAACTCATCTTGGATGCTTTTCACATTTAATTTCAAAAAGAGTAGTACTTAAATATTTGATTAAATAAATATTAATAAGACGTCAATAAATAAGATGGTTGAGCTGAGCATTTTTTGTTTCTGAAAAAAACTAAGTTTATGGCAGAAGATCGCCCTGAAGAGGCTAATATAATTTCATATAATTAAGACACTATCTAGTCAGTTTGGAAACCTCTCTACAAAGAATAGGTCACAACTGCGGTTTTGTGGAATTATAGCCCAGGGATACTTGAAGCTAAACTTCGTATTTACACAGAAGTTAGTTAGCAATGTGGTTCCGACTGTGAACAGCAGAAGTAATTCTGCTTTCTTATTTCATTGGGCTAAAAATTAGACGGATGTGTACAGCCTCCCCCAGTCTTCTCTCTCTCTCTCGCTGCCGCCTTATATTTCTAAGGCTCCTACCCCACTTTATCGAACATCTTAGCGCAGATATTCGATCCTTCTTCCGCAGACATATTTTATAGTAGTTCATGTAGGATCTCCTCTTTGCCTACATTTGTCCGCTATTCTTCTTTATTGAAATGATCTTGCAATGTTCAGTATCGGGGCTCACATTTCACTGTGAATCTTCCTTCCCCAAGTAGGACTCACATATCTTGTGCTTGAATATCAATAGGGACATCACCTACCTTTATGAGTGCGGGCAGGATCACATATTTGAAACTAGAGTTGACGAATAACTATTTTTTATAATAATTTTTTATCTCCTATTTTTTTCTCAGGTTAACCGCTTAAGCATGAAATACATTCGAGCCGCCTTAAAATGAACACTCTGTATAATTTCAAGACGCTCATAGACGGATTATTTTAATCAGTATGTAAAAAGTTGAAACTAATACTTACGGAAAAATACTTAAAAAAATAAAATTAAAAAAGGAGAAAATACTTACGGTGTAAAACAATCTAGCCAAATACTTAGAACATTAATTAAAAGGCCGCAACAGCCTAGTAAGGGAGAAGTGCGTTCCACCAGTCCCTTCATATTTAAATGCGAACGACATTGTATGCACAGGGCAATTTCAATATAATTATACAATTGAAAATAATATTTTAATAATATTTTAAATATTTTAAAGTTCCAAATTTAGAAAATATATAGTAATATAATGTGCTGTATGTTGAAAATCCTTGAGTTGTAGCAAGAGAAAGTCCCGGAAGTGTTAATATCAGATACATTTTTAGAGTCACGCTACGATTTTATAACTTTTTACATTATATTATTTGCTGCTGAATATCTAATAACTTTTTGTAATTTGCTAATTAAAAAACACTTTGTGGAATTAAACTATTGTGAAAAATGATTTTGGGGTATATTGAGGTGCGGTCATAAATTCAAAAACAAATTTTGATATTTCATTAGGTATGAAGTAACAAAATTTGTCTTTGAATTTATAGCTGCACCTCAATATTTCCCAAAATCATCAATCAACAACGGTAGAAAAACCGAAACCATCATTGTGAAAAATGTTTATTAGAATTTGTAGTTCCATTGAGGTTGAAGGCAACATTGTAAACTTGTTTTCCGTATTCGGAGGTGCACTTCATTCAAATTCAAGTAGTCCTCAAATCCCATCAATTTTTATTTCTTGCGGTTTACGCTATCAGAATAGAACTTGTAATTTTCAAAGTCGTCTTCGAAAGGGCTTATAAACAATGAACAATGCTTTATCTTAATTAATAAAAAAAGGATTTTATTTTGAATTATATATTTTCAAGGAGGCAATTGTATACGGTTTTGGTTTCTGATTAATAATGAAATGCAAGAATTAAATGTAAGATTCAATTCTTAGGAATGAAGGAAAATAGCAAACAGTTTTTGTCAAATTATTTATTGTCATATGCATAATATGGAAAAGGCCAAATGTTAGGATTAAAGTAAGATAAATGGGTAAATTTATTTAATCTTTTACTTCATACATTTGCAGTAAATTTTTTCATAACTTCTGATATATAACTTCATTTCCGTACTTTTGAAGATTATCAAACTTAACCTTAAAAAGCAGGTACTTATGTTATTTGGCACTGCTGTTGGAGGTTAATAGGTCATTGAGACTAAATAGTTAAGGTGTAATGTCAACTTTAGATTTCATATTTCTTAAAAGTGAATAATATAAGATTTGATATATGATTACTAGAAGAAAAGTAATTAATTGGCGTTGACTCCTTGAAAAGTAAGTAAACCATTAATTACCATTAATATAGCTTCGTAACCTTTCAATGTTTTATATTATTGTGGTGATAAAAGTGATTTAGTATAATCATTTATTTAGATGGATTCGGAAGAATGCAACGATGTTTTAAATCACTCATCAGATCCTTCTATAGCTGAACTGGAAGGAAACGTACAGCAGGTTTGTTATTTTATCTTACTAAATGATTCACATTGTGTGTACAGTTATCCAAGTTAATTCTTCGTATAAATAAATAGGAGCCTCAGTTTTTTGAAAATTTCAGAGATGACCGAGATAATGTTACTCTTTGTAAACTACATGTAGCCCATTAGTAACTCTAATTTCAACATATTTACAGATTGTCTCAACTCACTTATTTTTTTTGGTTCTATTACTAAGTTACATTAGTTATTATTTATTTATATTTTATCTGTCCTACTTCTAAATCAGTTTGATGAAATACATTAATAACATTTTCTGGGTCGGCCCTGCACTCCTCAGACTTATGTATAACTTTCAATAACTTTTTGAATTTAGCCTAACTCACTCATTACACAATTACTATCAAGTATTATAACAGACTGCTTCGTTCACTACAAAGAAACAGTATCATTAGAGACTACAAAATAGGCCATCATTGGTTGTTTTATTTTAATAGTTATAATAAACTTAAGCTAGCAATAAATCTGTTAGAAACTCAATATCAAGAATTTATTTTGCAGCTGCGGTATTTAGATAAAAATTTAATCATTTCTGATAATGCATTTGTTTTGAGAATGAAGTAAATTAAGTACTTCGTTTAACTTTTTTACTGAGCGATTCTAAATTTTTAAATCTTTTATCTACGGAGGCAGATGTACTCCAAAAAATATTCTCTACTGTTTCATTCTCAAAGAAGGTGCGGGGGAGCTGTTCAAGTAATGCTTTGCCTGCAGTTAAGATTGCTGTTGTAGAATTAGAAATATATATATTTATATATATAATACAATTACAAGATAAGTGCGAAATCTTCGTGCTTATTAAGATGTAACAGAAATGTCAATACAGTGTGAGGAGCGTCATAGGACATTCGTTTTAGTAATAATAAAATCCCTAACGATATGGCAATGCACAACCTAAGAATAACCCCTGTCGAGGTTAATTATGTGACTGAGTGGAAGGTTTTCTTTGTTGATTGCTCATTGCTGTATTTGTCTGACTGAGAATGTGTGTAGATGAACTTTAATGTAATTTCTGCTCAGTACCCCATCAAACTCAGGTCGCTCTAAGTCTGTTGGAGGGGCGAAAACTTGATAGGTTTAGTAGGGGTTTTCTTAGTAATTGGGAGTTAATTAGATTTAAAATTGAAATGTTCATTTTTAGCACATTTCTAGTATAGCTCAGGGTGAAATGAATTTAAGTCGGTTTAAAAAAATTGTAAAAGTTAAATTTGGAATAATGAGAATTGTAATTAGGGAACTAGGTAAATGATTATCTAATTAAATTGGTGTCAAACTAGGGTTTAGATTGTGAAAATAATTTCTAGTTTAAGTGCTATCGTTTTTTGTTATGAGTATATTTTCAGTTTCCCAAATATAATTTCTTTAGTGAAAGATGTAAAGATTATTTTAGTAAATTTTATTTAGTTCCCTAATTTTTAATTAATGATTAACTAATGTTTTATATGAATTATGAGAAAGCCAATTTAATTTTCTTTGGCGTGCCACTGTGTAGTTATGGTTATTTGTAAACCTCATTGGTAAGCGATAAGGTATTGCTCAAAAGTCTTTTTCTTTCTCCATCTGTCTTTCTTTTAAGGACATCCAGCTCTTTTGGTTTGATTCCGAAACCCAGCCACTCCTCTCTAACGCCGTGACAGGGGCGCACAAAGACGCAGAATGTCACAAAAACTGTCAGTTAAAGATTTGTTTTTATAAGCATTGAAAGCTCTTTTTTAACTGGTGTCAGAAAGGAGAAGTGAGTTAGTATTTTTAGGCGAGCAATTGAAAATTTATTTTTAAAATTCAAGGAGGATAAAGTTTAGTATCTGAAGAGAGAAAAAGTGTAATGAATGTAAGACAAACTGATAAACAATTAGAAATGAAACCTGAATATAATATTACAAATAATTATTTATTGTGAACCTTTCTTGATGATGAAATAGAAAATTATGGCATAGGGAATGAAACAAAAATTACATGTGAAAAGTTTCTTAAAAAAATAACAAAATTGAATGTAATGTGTAAAACTAAAAGTTATACTGTATAGATAGTACAATTGGTAACGAAAATTAGGTGGGAGACGTTGGGAATTCAGTGTCAGGAACGAACATGTTATTTCTTTGGTTTTGGTACAGTCATAAACAAAATGTCTTCGATTCACATATATTTTGTGAATTATTTAGTGAATAATTTTGAGAGTGAAGTAATTTCTTTCTTTTGTGTTAAGAAATTAAATACAAATCTCTTTCTTTTTGAGATTTTTTTTCAAAGATTAGTATAATCTTAACAGATCATTTCATTATTCAAATGTGAATTTTCCAATTTTCTTATTTTTTCTAATGTCCTAAAAAGTTTGGATTTGAACATCTTTAACAATCATGTGGCTATATTTTATCAATATTACCATTTTTTTTTTTTTTTAAATAAAGTAGTTTATTTCTTGGCGATATAAATGTTCCGTCGAAAAAATTTGCAGCTTATAGTAAACCCATCAAGTTTTCCAGCTAAGGGAGGTAGACATTTTTTTGAAAAATGTTAGCTCTTTCAGAACGCAATATTTTTATAGTAATTATTTAAAGGAGGATGAAGTACACTATTTAATTAGCTGTTTCTTTCTTTTTATCTTTCAGAGAATCACTAAGACATCAGATTTAGTTGATAGCAAAGT
The DNA here is from genome assembly GCF_049639745.1 of Rhodnius prolixus. Lineage (NCBI taxonomy): Eukaryota > Metazoa > Arthropoda > Insecta > Hemiptera > Reduviidae > Rhodnius > Rhodnius prolixus. The sequence continues at coordinate 26,180,045 of NW_027411592.1, forward strand.
AGGTGAAGAAAACATAAGTGAGGAAGAAGTGGAAAACGATTCTAAAGATGCAAGTAGTTGCAGTAGCACTAGCACAGGCGATGATGACAGCGACGATGACGATGATGACAGCAAGGGGGATAATGTGGATACAACAAACTTTAACAATGATTCAGCTATTGTTAGTGATGAATATATGTCCAATGATTCTGAAGATGAGTGTGCTGTGTTTTTTTGTAATGAGTGTGGGAAAAAATTTAAAAACGGTGCAAGTTTAAAGGCACATTTAGCCAAAAAACATAATCCCCGAGCACTGGTCAATTGTGAGTTATGTGATTCAAAATACAGAGGTGATTTTATTGAACATTTAGAATCAGAACACAGTTCTGGGGATGGTAGTTACTATTGCAAAAAATGTAATATTATTTGCGGCGATTATGCAGCTATATCAAAGCATCGACATGAAAAGGGTATCAACAATGTGTGCAAACAATGCGGTAGGGTGTATAAATCAAAAGAAAATTATAAATTACATTTATTAATTCACAATAATGATGGGGATAAAAAGAAAAACGTAAAGCAGTTTAATTGTGAAACTTGTGGTAAGGAATTCCTTTTAGCTAGTCTCCTGAAAGATCATATTAATTTACATAAAGGTCTAAAGCCATATTTATGTCGAATTTGTGGTTGTTCCTTTGCGCAAAATGCTACATTAAAACAGCATTTTGCTACACATAGTTCTTTGCGGCCATATAAATGTGCTGAGTGTAATCGTGCTTTTTACCGAAAAGGTGATTTAAGAAAACACATGCGTATTCACCTTGGTGAACAGTCATTCGTATGTAATGCTTGTGGTGATACTTTTCCCCAAAGCAGCTATATTCGTTCCCAGATTGACGTTCATAAAGATGTTCAATTGCATATTTGTGTTACCTGCGATAAATCTTATAGTAAGCGTGACATAGTTAAGCTTATGCGATTACATGCCTTAAAGAAAGCATACTCATGTAAGGAGTGTGGTAAATGTTTCAGTAACTCTTTCAATTTGGCTACCCACAAGAAAAAATTCCATTCAATTGTATCAAATAAAATTGATCAGTCATCAGTTCCACTAGCTGTATGATTACGCATTCCAATAATTTTATTGAGAACATGTTATTTTAGATTCGAGAGGAATCAAAGTCTATAAAGTTGTTCAATCAACTACTTTCGTCCTGTTTTAATACTAGATATGTCCTACTGGTTCTGGGAAGTTTTAAATTAGTGATTTCTGTTTTAGAATACATTTCTTTTAGGATTAAAATCCACGAAAAAATACATTTTATGAATGTAATGTAGTTATAAGCACCAAATTAAGATAGAGTCACATTTAAATAATTGACATATTTCTATATTAGGTCAATTTTTTTTTTTTTGTATTAGGGATCTACTTCCCCATTCTGTTAGTACAATTTTGTTGCATGCAGCAGTTACTAATGTAATCAATCTAGTAAGGAACTGCATTGAATTTTTAAACTTTTATAGATCGAAAGGACGAATTGCCGAACGTGGTTTGAAGGTTCATTATGTATTCAGAATCAAAATGGTCAGAATTAGGGCTGATTGTGAAAAGAAAAGCCTTTTTAATTGTACAAATAACGGTAGACTTGAACTGAGTGCAGATAATTATATTTTGATTCGTCAACTGTGATTACATAACATTAAAGATACCTATATATATATTTTTTTGAAACTGCAAAACAATAACTAAAACTTTTAATTGAATTAAAGTTCATAGCAAATGAATGTAATTTGTTTTAAGCTAATCTTTTGTAGTTTTTCTGTAAATGTTATTTGCAAAAAAGAATAAGAATTTTCTCCTAAACTTTTAATAATTTTGGCTCTTTAAAACCTGACGAACATTTTATGTACTTATGATTGAATGCATTTACTGTGAGCATCCTCAGGCAGACTGCGACTTTAATTTTGGGATTTTAAACGATTTTGATTGCTAACTTTTTTTATTTTAGTTAGAGCTATAGATTATAAATTATATATATTAACTAGGTTTATTTTAATTACAGCAAAAGTGATGCTGCTTAATTTACTACCCTCGGTGGAAACAAATGTTTTAGCTTTAGTAATTTAAAGAATTTTATTTTTATATCTATGTGTTTAAATGTAGGCTTTTAATTATACCTTTTAGTGGTATATACATCTCCATGCTCTAAATGTTTTATTTCATTATTTTTAATTATTGACTTGAGTCAATATATTTTATGAGTAACATTGCTTTCATTCATGATAAATTTTTCTCTTTCAACTTCCCTATGTATATTCTTCTTTATTTTTGACTAAGTTATTTGAAATTTTAGGAGAAAGCTTTTTATTTAATCTTAATTAAATTGCAGATTCCATCAAACTAAAATCTGAATATCACTAAACCTTATATATAGTATTTTTTGTATTATAATATATGAATTCAGAAAGTGTACAATAGTGTGTTTACATTTTAATAAATATATATTAATGTTATTAAGGAGCCAGTTTTTTTTTTTTTTTTTTTTTTTTTTGCGGCTGCGACGGCCATTAGCGTCCTAAATCCATTTTCCTTGTTTTTCTAGAGCCACTCGAGCTGATTGGCATTGGCTACTATCCTATATAGCTCCTACCCTCAGTACCTTGTCCAGCAAGGTAGAAGACAAGGTATTTTCCCTAAATCCCGTCTTACTTATTTGCCATAATTAATACACTACATAACATCTGTTATTTAAACATTTATTTTATCTGTTTATAAAATTAAAATTATTCATTTTTACCTAAAACTTGCCGGCGCTTCTCTCGTGCAGGTTTTCCATTGTCTGAATTCAGAGACTGAGAATAGACAATTTTCATTAAGGCAGATAGATGTATATCAGTTAATCTTGATTTGTATGCCGTCTCATTTTATTTCATGGACGAAAACAGTTGCTCACCCAAGTACTTACTCCCAAAATGAGTTAAAATTTATGCAGTAAACTTTTTAATTTCCGCGTATTTCTCACCTAAGATAAGATTCTAATAGGGTGGCCCTTAAGGCCTACGCCATTGCGACCCCTTTGGTTCTATTGTGGCTCCTCTACTCTAGAGCTCGCCCTCCAGACCCGTCCGTTTAATCAGACTCTTAATTCTGGAGAGCGACTCTTGGGTAAAGCTCACAGGCCTTGGTTTTTCTTCCCCGAGGAGTAACATCCTTAGCAAGACAAGCCCCTCACACTGACACGACACGTGCATTCCGTGGAAGGAGTTTCCTCTTCTTCCTGACAGAACCTACAAAGGCTATCATCTGCCAGGCCCATGTGATGCATGTGTTTTCTGAGCCAGTTAATAAGCCTACAATTATCTTTATAGCACCACGGCCTTGACGGATTAATTCTGCAGTCAGCCTTGGCGAATAGCCCTGTTATGAACTCCTTCGCTTGTTTCTGCCCACCTAAATAAGAATATATTTTGAAAATTCCTTCTTTTTGATATTTGTTTTTAAACCCGAATCATTCTGGAAATACTCAATATGTTAAGTGCTGTTTTTTTTTTTCTGTCAAAGTTACGAAGGCCAATGTGGTGCACGTATTTACTCAGTTTTCGAAAAGTATGAATGACTCTCGGCCTTGTAACAATACCATACTAGCCTTGTGCGACTGGCTAAGAACGGAACTATTTCACTTATGGTCTGAGGTTTATAACCACCAATTGCTATGAGTATTTATGTTATTCCAAGGCTTCTTGGTCGCACTAGTGCAGCTAAGAACCTTTGAGAATACCTTATGAAAGGTTCCTAGCCAAGAAAATTATCTTTTCATTACGCTTCTGCCCAGAATACCCAAACAATATATTCCAATACTCATTAGAATTTCTTTCAGATAGTTTATTTTAGACATTATTTCTTTCAGACATACTCTATTAATTAACTTAGGAGTTGATAGCCAATAGAGTCACCTTGAAGACTGAGAAAATTACTTTTCTGGGATTGAATATTCTCTTATAATGTGAGCAGCACTTATGCATTACAGCTATGTCTGTCTAAAAAGCCAGTTTCATTTGGCTGAGCGAGATATTAACCCTCTTATAGTTGGCTTCCTCTTCTTCTGTCCTAGAACCGTTCAGGAACCTCTCAAAGTAATTATACTTTTAATTATTAAGGTCTTCTTCAATTTCAATGTTTATTTTTTACCTTAAGCAGAAAATGTTGCCTAAATAATTTTATAAAGAAATTCACAGAAACCATCGCATTAAGAAAATGACTCTTTTGAATTCTAAAATTGAAATTTCCCCTTCACTCTTCGTCGCATTACTCTTCTTCCAGTCATCTATAACCTAACACCACTACCAGTAGTGAACGTTGCCCGCTACCTTGGGCTTTACTTAGACCGAAGACTTTCTTGGAACCCCCACTCTAGACTTAAAAGAACAGAACTAAACAGACGCTATCGACTACTTAAAAAACTTTTAGACGTTAGATCAAAACTCTCACTGGACAACAAAAGACTGATTTATATTTCTATTTTGAAACCCATCTGGGCGTATGGAATAGAGCTGTGGGGTTCTATCAAACGCTCCAATCTCCAAAGGATTCAATCTCTTCAATCTAAAATACTTCGAACTATTGTACACGCTCCATTTTATGTCTCCACCTGAATATACACACTGACCTTAACATTCCTTTTATCACCGAAGTTGCTAAAACACGATACAGAAAACTTTACTTCAACCTGCAATCACATATAAATCCTCTTGCTCAAAATCTTTCTTCTAACTCTTCCTGACAACCCGACAAGACGTCTTAAAAGACAGTGGCCTCGAGATCTCCTCTCCAGTGAAGAGAGTGACTAACTATCTAATATTTGGGAGTGTTACCACTGGGTAACTTCTCCACTCGTTACCTATCATTTGTTACTCGGTTATCACTGTTGCTTATAGCGCTAACGCGCTGATTGTAGCAAAAATAAACGCAAAAAAAAAAATTGAAAGAATAATTTTAAAATGAATGAATAAGAATCGACGTGGAACAATCATCTTGGAATCAACCCCACTCTATAAAAAAAAATTCTGGATACACTTCTGCCCTTAAAAATCCATTTCTGGATAAATTCTTGCATCATAATCACATGAGAAAAATTATAGAAACAAGTGAAAAATTCATTCTGCATGGCGATAGCGTAATTTTTTCGAACACGGAATTTTAGTAATTAGATTATCCTTCTTAAAATTATATAAGTAATAGAACCGTACTTTTCACGACAATGTCGCTTTAAGGAATTCAGTACGCACCCATTCTCTCTCTTCCAGAAGTTTTTAATTAAATTTTTCTGAAAAAATGTTTCAATTAAGGTGTCATATGTACATAAGTGCCCTGAGTACGCCAAGTTTCAAGATCCTAGGCGTATATATTTTTTTCAAGCGATAAACTTCTGTTAAGTGGTACTCTGGTCGAGATTTCTTCGCTAAGTCCTCAGGTCCCATGGAAGTACTCAAACAAAACATACAACGACTGCTTTCTGCGCTGTTTCCATCTTGAGTTAGAATTTTCCGTACGCACTATTTTAGAGGCCATTTTCTATTTTGGAACCAGCGGACCTTAAAATGGATATTTCCGGTGAAAAGTCAATGTAAAATTGACGTCATCACAATATTTTCCTCTATTAGTAAGAAAAAAGGATGTTACTTTTTCTTTCTGTTATGACACTAAGGAGAGGGAATATTGAAATCAGTCGAAATCCAAAATTTATTCTATTAAAGACAATTTTAATTTTTTTAAGATCGCACAATAGAAAAGTGATCAAACCTTCAAAAATTCTTGGGGTCTAAATTGATACACCTCTTCATCTGTCATAATCAAGGATTCAAAATTCGAAGGATTATAGTGTTTTTCTTTACTCCTTTCCCACAAAGTTTGGAATTATTTCTTCATCTTTTTTTTAAGCTTAGATCTATTTACATAGAAAGAACGTAATATTGTGATAGCTGAAATAAAACAAATAATTACTAATTGTATACTTTATTTTAATATTGTATTATTTTGTGAATAAAAAAAAAATTTACTTACCAACTAGATTTTCTTTGAATGAAGCAGTGCTTTTTGTATGAATTAGTGGTTGTCATGGTTTATGTGACTCACCCCTACTTAGATATACATCGTTTCCAACTTTTGCTACTGCCCTCAGTTAAGCTGTGACCTGTGGCTGATTTAGTGATTTTGAAGTCTTGTGGATTCATAATGTATTCGTCATTGACCATAATCTAACATCTTCGTCCATTACACATAATGGAAGATCACTTTTCTTTCTTCAGTTTTACTTATAAATACAATATACAAGGTAATATTGAGTATCTTTTAATAACTGAAAGTAGAATAATTTAATTTTTGTTTCAACATAAACTAAGCTATTTGTGTATTCCAATATTTTTAAAAATTATTATCTTGAATTGCTTTATTACTTATTTAATGAGTGGACGAAAGACCATTCGTTTTACCTCTAAAGAGTTGTGAGTTAAAAGGTGACTGATCTCTGATGTCAATGTTCTTGCTTGAATTAAAACATAGAGAAAGCAAAAATCATTAAACTTGACTGGTATTCAGTAAGTTTTATAATCACAAAGAAACGAATTAGAAGGAAATAATAATTTGTGTTGCTTAAATATGTACACATCTTCAACTAGTAGTAAAAAAAAAACACACATGAGTGTGTCTATCCGTTTTAAAAAATACAAAGAAGTGGAAGAACCCAAAGAAATATATCTACAGTCGATATTAAAATTTCATTATTTTTTCTTTTTTTAAACCCCCAAATTTTTTTTAGTCATTTGCTGATAAAACGTTAACTTTACCTCGAGAGAAAGCGGAACAACCTCTTCTTCAGGAACTTAGAGTCTCTTGCGGGTATTCTACCCAATCTAACAACTCACTTTACACCATAGCTCTGCTGAGAAATGTGTTTGCAAATTCTACATCATGCACACGCATTCACAATGAATATATGTTGTACATTAAGACTCACGGTAATTACAATGGATCTTTTAGATTGTAGTGGTTGGGCTTTATTAAGCCAATTGTTCTAACATTATTTGCCAGACATTGACTATATTAATTTTTTAATTAATTTTGTTTCAACATAAATTAAGCTTTTTGGATAATTTAGTCTATTTATTCCGATAATATTAATAAACATTAAAAAATAATAAATATTAAAATATTATTATTAAATAATATTAAAATATTTAATAAACATTTTGATTAATTCACTAATTTTGCAGGGGAAGGGATTAGCTATGAGGTTAGCATACTGGACTCCCACGCGGAGGTCCCGGGTTCGAATCCAGCAGCTGACCCTTAGATTTTCTCTTCCTAGGAGCTTCTTACAGCTCACTGTCCGGTGATGGACAGTGTTATCTGTAACGAGAGAACACTGTCCGGAGGCCGGCAGTGCACTGGAAAAAGCTCCGTGCGCTAATAACCTCAGCTGTTGAAGCGCCAAAAAAATAAAAAAAAAAAAAACTAATTTTGTTTTAGAATGATTACTTTTTCCAATTCTGAATTAAACATTCTTTCCTACTTTGCATTGATGATGATTTTATTAAAATGCTTGAGTTTTATGAATTGAATTAAGCTTAACTCTGCTAAACTAAGCATAACATGAGATTTTTTTTTTCTCAAGAAAATGCTAAAAATGTATCTTCTTCAGAGAAGTTAAATCTGAAAATAGCTTATTTTATGCACAAATTGATATCAATGATTCTCTGATGATTATTTATTAGTTACTGATTTACCATTTGAATTACACATTCTCTAAACTTTTTTTTTTATTTGAAATTTAATTTAATGTTATTTTTGGCAAACATAAAATTTATTGAGAAGTTTTAATCTGTTTCATTTCGGGAAATATTAAATATTTGACCTCTGATAACATTTGGCCTTCATGAAAAATAAAGCAGCAACTCTTTTCCATCAATTCTCATAAGTTATGTAAGGGGTTCGTGTAAATACAAGGTCTCAAATAAGGCCAGATAGTGTTGACAACTAGAAACCACTTTTATCGTTTAAACTTACTCTTTACATAAACTGTTTAATATGGAGTTTAAAAAACAAAAATAGATAAATTGTTATTTTTATTTTAAAAAAGTTCTTTTAAAAAGGTTGCTTTAAAAATAAGAAAATTTTTATTTTTATTATTTTTTTTCTTTCATTTCTCTCAAAATTGAGTAGTGATTGTGTTAGAAAGGTAAATGCATATTAATTTTATTTTCCAAAATGTTATTACTGCGCTCTGATTATCTTCTCCTCCAAAACATGAAATTAAATTTGACATCACAATAAAGTATTTTCGACAAATAAATTATGGAAATATTCCTTTTTTATTTCCGTTTATTAGTTGAAGGTCAAAGCCTTTGTTTTGATATTCTATCACCGCGGCAACTCGTTCTACATAACCATCCTCATGGAAATTCTCTACTATTACTTTACATAAATTGATCCTTACTTTCATAACTGGGGCGGGCTTGCACAACTTGTAAACAATTAACAAGCCTGCTTGCTCATCACAATTGTCAATACTAAGTATGCAAACATCAGGCAACTTTTTATATTTTTAATAGTCACGCGAAAATCTTTACATCTTGCACACTCATTGCTCATGGAATTTATTTTAATAGCTGCTTAAATAACTCATTTATTTAGACAGAGAAATTTCTCTTCATATTTTTGTTTACCTGTTCTGTAGAAGAGGGTAGAATAGAAAATTATGTATATTGTTTGTTTATCATACAAACGATCGAGGGTACAACATGAAAATAATGGACAATTATCTGAAGTCATTTTAATTCATAGCCTTAAAATACACGTTTCATTTCGAAACAGAGTTTCGATATTGAATTCTGAGTTTAGACAAATTAGAAGTATAACCCATTTGCTCATAGAAGAAAAAAAAACAGTTAAAGTTGCATAAACCATACTAATTCATACTTTTGAGAGACTCTCTACTTTTAATGTTGAAAGTAAACAAATTCTCTTGCAGAATGAATCAGTTTTGAACATTTGCTGTGCAATTTGAAGTTAACTGTGCTTCTCCTTGAGTTAGCTTCTTATGTAATCTGTCGATGCAGTTCCTACTTTTAAATTGGATGTGACCCAAATGATAATAATAATAACAAGCATATATGGAAGGGATTATCTGTTTTGATGTCTCCTAATTAAGACAACGTGATGTTTACAATTGGCCAGTGTCTTCTGACTGTCCCCTATGTATCGTAATTCAAAAACCGAGAGAACAGAGAACGTCTATATTTTATATTTGGTTTAAAAACAGGTTCCCTAATGCCAGTATCTACCGGATGAAATAAACATGCAAATTTTTCTGGGCATTAAAAAACCTAGAACGAGAAAAAGTAGAAGAGGCATTGACAATATAGATGAAGAACAGATCTGAGGCGCTAATGACTAGTTTTTGTTTTGTTTTTTTGGCATAGCGTCAAGTTCGAGCTGCTTGCATCAGTGTTATAACGTAGAGATGACAGGAGGGCATTGATTTCTCTGTTCTGAGTTAACTGATGTAGAATTAACTGTCCTATTAATGAATACGAAATGTCTTACCAAAATTCAGAGCTGGAGGAACATCAATTTGCCCGTATTACGACTTTATAGGCTTCTTTTTTTTATAGATTTGTTGAGGCATTTTGTAGGCAGTCGCCTCCCTCCGGATTCCTTCAAGTTACGTGAATTGCGGTTCCAGATTTTGATAATTCACTTGTTCAATACAAACTGTAGCTTCCCTCTCGATAGTTCTTGAAATCCTCGCTCCTTACTGCATTTGTTTGGATTCCCTTTAACATTAGTTCAGTTTCGCTTCGGGTATAAATTATTACTGGTAGCTTAAATTAATGCTAAAGAAAAAAAAGAGTTATGTTCGGTGACATAGTTTGCAATGGATGCAAATTGCAAAATACCATACAGGTTGCGCTGTAGAGGAATAATTCTTTTCATTACATAAATTATTTCAAATATTATTAATATTTAATTGTTCAGTTATTTTTTTTAATATATTTTTTAGGAATTATTTCCATTTGCTACCTGAATAGAGATCTTTAAAAGGGTTTAGAATGGCAGAAAGTGTGAAGGTGATCGTAAGATGTCGACCAATGAACAATCGGGAAGTTGGGCTCAAATGCAAGGTAAATTATTGTTTCAATAGCTTATGAACACTTTAACGAGATAATTATTTGAACAGGGCAAAGTTGGAAGTGGAAAAGAACTTTTTAAAACACTAAATATAACATATTTGTATAAATTTTAATTTCATTCCGGAAATGAACGTATTGCTTTGATTTTTATAAATATTTGCTGTTGGATTCTTCCTTGGATTCATTTAATCCTTTTTGGTATTTGTGTTATTTTCACGAATAAGATTTCAAGGTTTTAACAATTTGTTCTTGTTACTCAGATGGGCGTCTATAACTTTTAATTTTAAACACTTTTCGGCAAAAAATAAAAATAGGATCTGGAAGAACTTGATTTTCAGCAATTCCTCTTCAAGAGTCATTTCAGTACATTCAATCTTCGCAAGGGGATTTGGACAAGTTGATTCTTCAGATTATTTGATATCTTAACCTACCATCCCCACTATTCTAAACGTAAACATACGAGCGTAAACAAGTATGGCTTGCAGTTTACAATTGCTAGGTCACATCTCACACAAACATGGTACTCAAAAAAATGAACAAATAAGTCAGTTGGTATTTACCAGTCGAAGTGCATTCGGCTTGTATTACTAAACCTACATTTGTCGAAGTAATACCATGAGCAAAGATCCCAAAGTAAGGAAAAGATTACAACTTCAAAGTTTGACTAAAAATGTTTAGGTTTAACTTAATTTCAATAAATAAAATTGTAAGAAAAATAACTCTAGCACAAGATTCTGAATAAATTTCTAAACTCTTCAGATTAATGCGCCAGTTTGATTAGATTGATTAGATTCTTAGTTACATATTTCTAATAATGAAACTTATAGTATTTCATGGGCATGGTAACTCCATGGATTATGTAGACATGCAACCCAGAAAGGGTTAGTGGTCATGTGAATGGATTGAGGTCACAGGCCTTTAAATGAACGACATTGACCCGAAAGCTTCGATTTGAAGAAGTGTCTTAAAGGGCCTATATAAATACCGTCTCTTACCAACTCCAGCCACCACTTGGTTTATTGATTATCTTTCCTACTTATTTCATAAATCGTTTTCATTCAATTGCAATGTGGCCTAATAGTCCACTTTCCCATGCCTTTTATGCTTCCTACACCAGTTATCGACATCCCACGCTTAAAAGGAAGTGACGCGCTTCCTACTTCTTAAGAATATTATTAATTATTGGTAATAGTGGAACAGCCTTTCAAAAATCATAAGTTAAATTATTTTCATCATCCGTCAATTTCCTTTTAAATACGTAGAAAAAAAAACTGTATACCGATTTAAAAATTACATTTATCAAAAATCGTAGGTCCTGGATTAGTTGACGAAACTCGCCTATATTTTTTACGAGACATTTCTGCTTGATGAGGTCGTCTTCTGCGGGTTTTATCGTTGAGGCTCCTTCTGTGTGGAGCCATATCATATAATTCTTTCATTGGTGAGGATGGTAGGAATTCGGGCATGAGTCATCACTAATTTTTTTTTAGTTCAGTTATTTCATATCTTCATGTGTGAAATCCTCTTGTAATTGAACCCTAATGTCTTTTTTTTGTACTGTAGAAAATATAACATGACTTTTATTCGGAAAGCCTTCGAATGGCGCATTCCAAATTATTACTCAGCAGTCTTACTTTTTACGATGAAAGAGGAAATATTGCGTTCGTAAGCGATTTTCGAAATCGAGTTTTCAACGGAGGACCCTTAGATATAATAGTTTTTAGAGATTAGTAAGATGAGTGTGGGAGAAATCAATTCCCACAGACAGTAAAAACTTTATTTTGTTTAGTGATTTGATATGAACTTATCTACAAAAAAAAAAAAAAAAAAATTTATTACAGATTATTGTGGTTTTCTAGATTACAAACAGTTTCAATGAGTATTTTTAAACTTTGCACGTCCACTACTTACATGGAATTTAACATTTTTGATAAATTTTCCGGAAAAATACTTTTTACGTTGAAGAAGTGTTCTTAGGTTTGCTCAAAAAGTACCATTTCAGTTCAGTATATCATGTGGTTGTAACCTACTATAACTTGCTATTAGACAGTGGTTATTTAATAAGAAGCTTTAGACCCAGTAAAAGGGGTTAAAATATGAACAAATAGAAAATATAATTTTCTTCAGCAATATGTTGTACTGATCAGCAGAAGAACTAAGACAAATAGGTGTATTTAAATTCAATTGGAATGCTACGATAATTTCACCTGTATAATGTATAAACATTTTCAATCATCAGAAAAGAAATAAATTATTTACATTATGTACTGTAAATAAGGATTATGTATGATGTGATGTAATGGCTAATAAATGAACGCAGTGTAAGCCGGTTTTTACATAAGTGAGGAATTTACAATGTACGTGCACTATAGATTTTTTTACAATAGAGCAGCTTTAGATAGTGATCGCAATCTTAAGTAACACTTCGAGGAGTGAGTAACTGTCGTGCTACCCTCTAGAAGAAAAAAAGTGAATAAAAATATTACACCCAACGAAGATTAGTCTACTTTTATTCTGCGAAAGCAATTTGATTTTAGCGAAATATTTTCAAAGATCATTTTAGTAATTTATTTGATCTTTGGACCCATTTGTTTAATTTTTTTTTATTTAAAACAACTGTTCATCGACAGTGTCAGTCGCAGCTAGAGTAGCTCTCAATGTCTGCACCAGTTAGGAGGCAAATTTCTTCCGAGATTATTTTTTTTTTTAAATATTGCCTACTTTACCAGAATTATTCTGCACTGTATGCGTGTGTTCTTTCTTCTAGATTAGAGCGTGTGCTCTAAGTTTAATATGATTAATAATCCTTCTCACACGATCGGTTTTCCATGGTACGAAAACGAAAGAGGTTACCTCATTAAATCATCACTTCTAGAGTCTTTTCTTACAACGTTACCAGCAATGAGTTTATATTGAGATGAAACAATATTGAGATGAAGCTTTTTTATTTCTTTAAATGGGCTTTAGTTGTACCTCTTGGATACTGTGTGCAATATTGATCAATTATTTGTATCAAGATTCAATATGATTGTTACAATTAATTATTTTCACTAATTAGACATCTGAACATTACGATATGACTAATAATCTCTTCCAATAAGCTTCTTACAGCTCACTTTCCGGTGATAGTATTGCCTGCAACGAGAGAATACTGTCAGGGAGCCCCAGCAGAGTAATGAAAAAAGCTCCTGGCGCCAGTAACCTCAGATTTAAGTACAATAATAATAATACATACGGGCGCTAATAACCTCTGCTGTTGATGCGCCAAAAAAAAAAATAATAATAATAATACATACGGAAAGTATCAAGAAAAAAGTAAAATTCCAACTTTATAAATACGAGTTAACCAAGCGAATTTATAGAATTTCACATTTTTTTCAAAAATACTAACTGATTTCATTAATTTTGTGACTAATCATATATTGCGTATGACTTTTGTTGACGTAAAGCTTCCCTTGAAAGACCTTTTTATTGCAGCGTGACTGAATAAATTAAAGATAATTAACGTTAATTTTGTAAACATTCGAAAATTTAAGTTAGCACCTTAGCATTATAATAAGAAAAGTCTTAATGTTAAAGGTATTTTATATTTTCTTAAGGCGCTACTTATTGAAACAAATTTCCGATAGAGTTTTCATAAGACGTGTTCGTTATAAAAAGTTATTTTAGAGAATGCAAACTCTCAATTCATATGCATTTTCGCAGGAAAGTGTGAAGAGCAAAATGCATTTCATATTATAGTTAACTTCTCCATTTCATTTTGTTCATTGTAGAGGTAACTAAATATTTAACAAAATTCTTAGTCAAAAAAAGGTTTTGTTGAAGTAGCAGGAAGAGGAGTTAAGTTACTATCTCACATTTGATTAGTTTATTATTATTTGATTCTCTAAGCGAAATGGAATGTATCAGCTGGTCCATTAATTTTAAGTAGTTGATCAATTAAAAACAAGTTTGAAGGACATTTATTAATTAAAATTGTATAAAAGCACCAAAGAAGGTCTTGCCTAAGTTTTATCCGACCTTTATGTTTCCTTTCAATTGATAATGGCCAAAGTTGTTTGTTTCACTTTAAATCTATTTAAATGATTAATTTTTTACTTTTTCAAAAGTTTGCAATAAATTTTACTTTTTAGAGTGTGGTAGTGATGGATTCAGATCGGTGTTCTTGTTCTATAATGAACCCTACAGACAGTTCTGCGCCACCAAAGGCCTTCACGTTCGATGGAGTATATTCAATAAATTCAACAACCGAACAGATTTATAATGAAAGTGCCTATCCATTAATAGAGGTAAGACAAATAGTTTTATTATTTGAGAAAAATATCTTTTTATGTAACGCTTTAAAGTATAACATAAATTTATAATTTCAGGGTGTTTTAGAAGGTTATAATAGTACAGTATTTGCTTACGGGCAGACTGGTTGTGGCAAGAGTTTCTCAATGCAAGGCGTTAATCAACCTCCTAGCCAACGAGGAATTATACCTAGAGCATTTGAACACATTTTTGAAGCAATATCCGTAGCGCAAGATGTCAAATATTTAGTGCTAGCATCCTATTTGGAGATTTATAATGAAGAAATAAGAGACCTTTTAGGATGTGATACTAAGCAGAAATTAGATTTAAAGGAGAGCGCAGAACGAGGTGTCTACGTTCAAGGTTCGTGACTATTCGTAACAGTTAATTAGATAATTTTAAGAAGTACAGGAAACTTTATAAGACTACCATATTCCAGTGCCCAACTTTAGGATTAGTACAGATTATATATTCGTTAAATCTACCCATGGAAGTAATCTACGTACAGTTCCGTATGGAATAAGTAAACTCGTTGGAAATACAAATTAATTCAATAGAAGGATTGAAATCTCTATTCTTCATCAATTCAATATAATAGAGTGCCATCACTCCACTCTGTCAACAGAAGCATGGTCCATGAGAGGAAGTGTGGAACCCATTCGGATGCCAAACAGGTGGAACATCTAATGACCATCCCACATTGTGAGGATTAGGTTCGTGGTGGGTAAAAACTAAGGGGCGCTGATGTTGACGATGCGGGGGCGAAAATAAATCGTTGCCATTTTTATTCTATATTCTGTTATTAATTTCTCTTAGTGGAGCAAAAGATGTTTAGACTCAAAAATTCTTTTGTACCACGAAAGTTTATATTTGTTATCAAAATTGTAGTAGCGGAAAGCTTGCCGACCTCAATCATATTGATTATTAATTGAACTTCAAGCCCACCTTAAAGAATTACTTTATTTATAAAAAATCTTCCTTATTGTTCATTTGTACCACTTAATACGTTGGACTAACTTTGTGCTACTGCAGCTGGTAGAGTAAATTAAAAAGTACCCATAGAAATTACACAATCAAATACCCTTAAATTTGATATTTACCTATTACAAAACACAATAAAATTTGCAAAGTCTTGTCATAATATGAAATAATAATAATAATAATAATATTGATAAAAGGCGCTAATGGCCACAGACGTCGATGCGCCAAAAAAAAAAAAAAAATAATGATAAAACCAATGAAGTTTTAAATGCCTACCAATATTATTTTTTTAAATCAATGAACATTAAAACACATTAATCTTTCAAGAAGCAGTACACAACACCTTCCAAAATAAAAAAATAAAAACTTAGATATCTGACGTGATTGCCTAGATTTGACTTGGCATGCAGTTGGATCAGTTGCGGATTGTGAAAATCTCATGTCAAAGGGTTGGTCTAACAGATCTGTTGGTGCAACGTTAATGAATGCAGATTCATCAAGAAGCCATTCAATATTCAGCATCAGTATAGAAATGATGTCAGTAGATAAAAATGGTGAACACGATGGTTTAATTAGGAAGGGCAAACTGAGTTTAGTAGATCTTGCTGGCTCCGAAAGACAAGCTAAAACAGGTATAGATTTTCGTTCTGTAAAATTTTGTGCTGTAATTCTATATTAATTTCTAAGAGTTTATTCTAGATAATTTGTTGTTTAATTTGTTTTCAATACTAAAGGTGATTGATTTAATTTATGGCCAGTTTAGGTCATCAAGTTTCTGTTGTAGATGATAACTTTGAATTACAACTTATATTTCATCTTATCTGGTCAGATAAATTAGAAAAAGAACACTCACTGGTTAATAAATCCAGTTTTGCAGATCTATTCATATTTTATTTTATTACTATCATCTTTATTTAATTTTTGAGCGTGATAGTAACATGGTTTTTGTTTTTTATAAACTCGATTATGTTTGCTTTGTTGAAATCCTTTTTAAAATTATATATATTTTCAAAACTAATAAAATTTATTTAATATATTTATATTTTTAGATATATGTATTTTACACATAATTTTAAAGTATTTTCTATTAATATAATAATTTTCATCTAACTGCTGGCCCTTCGATTTTCTCTTCCTTGTTGTCTGTAACGAGAAACACTGTCCGGTGCACTGAAAAAAGCTCCAAGCTCCAGTAACCTGTTGTTGACGCGCGTTAAATCATAAAAAAAATTTATACAAAGAATTTTAAGTATGCGTAATTACAGAAATCATCCATCTTATTCATGACTTATTTTAACTATCCAAATTGCTATGAGATTGTTCTTTTCTTAATAAATTGCCCAATTTAATTAAATGACTTTCTATTTTAGGAGCCCACGGAGAAAGATTGAAAGAAGCAAGTAAAATAAACCTCTCCTTGTCGGCTTTGGGTAATGTAATATCAGCTCTCGTTGATGGGAAATCTAAACACATACCTTACAGAGATTCCAAACTGACTAGGCTTTTGCAGGTATAAGAATTAAACAAAATTATGGTTTTAGAATTAATTAACCAATCTGTTCAATTAGGGCAGTAATGAATGCTAAACTATAAATTCAAAAATATTTTCTTTCAAAAATGTATTTAGACCTTATATAGCAGACCGAATGTCTCCTGACTTTGTTTGTTACTTGTTTTCTCTTCTAAAACATATAAAATCTCCTTAACAAAAACTTACAGTTTAAAAAGTTAAGTATAAGGGTTGATTGAACGCCAAAAGGTACACAAATTTCGTGCACTTTTTGACGATCAACCCTTATACAACTGTCCTACCGGACAGTTTTAATAATAGTCATGATGGAATAGAATTGATTTATAGTACGACTTACCTTCAAGAAAAAATAAATAAAATAAACTAGTAGACTATAACCTGTTTTGTCTATTAAAGAACCGGGTTTAATCAGAAAATTTGGATTGTAAATATACTGATCGCATTTGATAATTTCGATAAAACAATTTCTAACATAACAAAAAAAACTATTACTTTACCAAGTCCTTCTCTTTTTATATGTAATATTTATTTTTTAGAAAGTTTCTCATGTTGCCCGAATAATTATTCTGATTAATGTTTCCACAGGATTCATTAGGAGGGAATACAAAAACTCTTATGTTAGCTTGTCTTTCACCGGCCGATAACAATTATGACGAAACACTTTCTACATTGAGATATGCAAATAGGGCAAAAAATATATGTAACAAACCTCACATTAATGAAGATCCAAAAGATGCAATGCTTCGAAGATACCAAGAAGAAATTGAAAAACTCAAGGAATTGCTGACACAGCCCAAAATGGCTGCCGTGGGTAAGTGTACAATAATTGTACGGTGAAGGATAATTAACTCCTGAAAATTAAAAAAATAGCATTTATCATTCGAGATTATTATTATTAGAAAATTAAAAGTAGGGATATTTGTCTAATAATGATTAGACAAATAATAACAATAAATTTAGTTTTAAATCATCAAATAAGTTAGGGAGTTAAGTAGAACTCAAAAATTATAGAAATTCTGAAAGTAAAATAAGAAAATTATCAGTTCGAGGTGAGTTTATGAAATTAAGATCATTTTAAGCAATGTATTTAATCAATATTAGTTCTCTAATAGTAACAAAAACTTCGAAACTCTGAAAATATGAACTTTTTTGATAGAAAGTAGATAATGTGGTTATTAATTCCGGTAATTCCAAAAATTATTAGTAGCTTTCACGCATACGTTTCATGAAAATGTAATATTTACATTCCAAAAAAACTAAAACCGTGTGACTTTATTTATTTTTATGATTTCATTGAAATTGGCACCAACGATTTCCTTCATATTGTGTACAACATATAATTTTTCTATTGGATTTTACGATAAAATATATTTGAAAAGCTTTATGGAACTGCAACTTTTAAAGCTATCTTCCAAGAAAGATGGTTCTTTAATTCAAGTATGGTTCTATTAATATTGGGATTTTCAGAGTAAACGAACGTTGAAAAAAAGGTTTCCAGAATAGATTTTTAGACTTTAAAAGGTTATTCTGTAAAGTATACAGCTTACCAAGTTTCTCTTAACTCACTAACGACTAATTTTAGTAGTATAAAAATCAGTAGTAAGCAAGAACTAAGAAAATCGCTGATACATTTTTTAAAAACACTTATTTTCGAATAAAATAAAACTTGATTACAGGGAAAATCGGACTTAAAACAAAATCCTCTAATGGTCTTAAAAAAAGATTAAGTAAATTGACCCAAAATTCTCGTTACATTGAAATACATTAAAATTAGTTGTGTTAAAACTTTTGAGGTGAATTAGTAGAAATTTTATGATACTCTAATTAAAATAATTTTTCTTACTTTAAATCCTCAAAAAATACTATTTTGAGAGACTTATTTAAACGTTGTAATTTTAGTTGATGAAGTTCTATTAGAACAAGAGCGAGAAAAAGTGCGAATAGAATACGAAAAGGAAATGGCAGCTTTAAAAGCACAGTTTTCTGAAATGCACTCTTCGAAAATTCAAGTTCAAGAAGAATTTAATTATTTAAAAGAACAATATGAAAATCAGCTAAATGAAATTAACAAACAGGTATTAATAATTTTATTATTTTCTTTATTAAATAAAGATTACGTAGTATATACTCTAATTGTGGGTAGTCTGTGTTCAAGCAACGCCCTCTAACAATTGTGGATAATGGTGATTGCCAAAAAGAAAAAAGGAGCGATCCGAACAGCAGTATTAATGCTAGGTTAGTTGGAATATTCAATTAATTTACTATGAGTTGTTACATGAAAGAGTTCAACCCTTCTTTTTTAACCGGAATAAAAAAAAATTCATTTTTCATATAATTGATTTAATCCTCATGAATAATATCACCGACTTTTAACGTAAAAAAAAACATTTGTTAAACTCATTTTCAGGTTTTACGTACAAATTTTCCAACTAATAATTTAAGGTGTTTTCTATTTTAGCGCTGATGAGGATAATACATCAAGGTTATCTCAAAAGGAAATTATGGCCAGGTAGCACACTCTTTGTTTTATTTTTCTACTCGATTGTTTATTGAATCTGTTTTATAGATCCTTAAAAAATGTCTATTTAGTTGTATACTTTTTCTTACTCCTCTAGTTCTCTTTAAAGCGGAGATGAACTATCCACTTCTTGAAGGAACGTGGCGTTTCTATGGGTATTCGATACTAATACATGAATAAATCTTATACTAACTCCAAACTTCTCTGCCTAAATAATATCAATTAACATTAGAAGCATTAATGGAGTATAAAGTTTGTAGAGAATTGGTTTACCGGGAGTTTTTAATGAACAGATTTCAATATTTTAAATTTACAAGAAAGCTGATGCACCTATGTATTTCCTTACAACTAAAATTGCAATTTAAAATAATAATTGTTATTACTTTATACGAAATATTTTTTCAGAAAAAAAAATCTTCAATGAGTTTAAATTCTGAAGATTTTATCACATAGATTAATGTTGTTCTAGCTGACTTTTGGTCTAGCATAATAACGTACTGAATCCTCTATACCAGAGAGAGAATTAAAATTCCCCAATCCACTGACCTTTGGTTTATTTGAAAAAAAGAGAAAAACTAAAAGTTTAATGTATCTTTTGATAAATATTATTTGAATTAACTGGAGTAAGTGAATAATTCAAACAAAATTTAAAAGAGCATAATCTCATTGCCCAAACATACCCCCAATCTTGATGATCTTGCCGTAAAAAAAAAAAATTAATAGTTTTGAAACAACTATTTTGAAATGCGCAATTATTTTTTGTTTGCTGGAAACTTTAGATTAGTAAAATTACAAAGAACATTAGTTGGTGGTGAACGGGCTGGAGATCAGGGATTAAAAGACCGTCGTGCAAGAAGGAAAAAAGCTGCAGAAAAGAGATTAGCAGCGTTAGCTGAGGTATTAGCAAAAGAGGAACATTCCAGTTTGGTGCTTGGCGTATACGATGACATGCATGACCAACTTACCGCGAGAAGTGAACATCTCAAGAAACATAGACATAAGGTATTAGTATATTGATATAAAATTTTCGCTAAGTAATTGTCTTTTAAATTTTTAATTAACCATTTTTAATATCTCTGACAAAAAATTATAATGGGAATGCATTTATGTTTTATTTTTCTGAAGATAAGGTCATTGGAACGTGAGATAGCTGATTTACAAAGTGAATTTGAAACAGAAAGAACAGATTATTTAGAAACCATCCGAAGATTAGACAGACAAGTTATGTTACATAATCAAATTTTGGAAAAGGTCATTCCAGCTATCAGAACACCTTCTAATTACAGGTACTTCTAGTAATTGTTATTAAAGATAAAAAGTTGTACTGTAGTATAAGCATCAATTTTTTATCTTCTGTCTTCTTTTTAGAGTTAACCTCCTTTATTCTTGCTTGGTGTAATCCAATGTACCATCCAGCAAGTGATACATGTTTTGATCAACTTTTGACATTATCTAGTATTCGAAAGTATAACAAAATGAGTGTCATAAATTGCCTTTAAAACATGATTTTTTAAAACTAGTTCGTTGCATTTGGTTTAACTAAAAAATAGTAATTGGAAAATGAATTAAATGAAATTAACTGATTAGTATAACGTTTAACGTATGTTTGTTTTATTTCCAGTTAGTACTGAGAATTTTATGAACTATTTTAAATACTTAAAACTGGTTTCAATTAGATTGTCAATAAATTATTTTCTGTAAACTCTCAGGTCTTAGGTAATAATAATAATAATAATAATAATAATAATACTTTATTTTTAAAAAGTATATAAGTACATTAAATTTTTAGTACAAAAGTATAATAGGCATGGCTACATGCAGCCGTCTGCCAGAGTTTACTAATGTTTAAATGAAAATACTCTTTCTCAATAAAACAAAGAAAGCTAGACCTAAAAAGACATGAAATAAAAATGAATAAAGTAAATACATAAAAAGTATAAACATAAAATAATAATAGTGAACTGCTACAGAACAAAAAGAAGAGACCAACATTTATAACAAATTAAATAAGAAAGTACAAAAACGAAAAAAAGTTCAAAATAAAAAATACAAAAAATAAATGAAATGTACATAAAAAGAAATTCTAAGAAGAATCCACAATCCAGATATACCGAACTCTCCAAGCATGACGAGCATAGCGGATCAATGGGCGTGGATTTACTTGGCCGGATAAATAAGCAATAATTTCATCCCTTGCAAGAGTTCGCTTATTGAAATAAAGAACTCGAAATTCCGCCAATAGAGGACACTCACCCAGAAAATGATATATCTCTTCGCGGGTATTGAAGTTACAAAGAGAACACATTTCAAGGTCGGAATCTCTCTCAAGCCAAGGTCTACCATTTAAATATAGTAGCTCTCCCCTCAGCTTAAATAGCCAGCGAAGTTCAGAGTGGCTTAGATTCTCGGAGAAAGAGACCGTAACCTTTTCCCGATGGTCCGAAATCAAGACTCTATACAATAAAAACCGGTCGGATGCTACTGCACGATTTACAGACTCCACCAGACGAGACTTATTAATAGCATCTGGAAGTTGCAGAAGTTGTTTAGGACAATCAGAAGGGTCAACCAAAGAGAAATGAAAATCATATTGGTAACACCTGGAGAGAGTGAGCCAATGTTTAAACCAATAGACCTTATTATTAATAATCTGGAGGGCAACAATTTTAGATAGGCGGTGATCAGGTAAAGAAAGAACTTTAATTAAATATTTTATGTGCAAATGAAGGGTATGGGATTCAAAAGGAGGCAACTCAGTCTCTATGGCTAACATGTATGAAGGTGCTACTAATGGTAAACCATACAACTTCTTTATAAAAAATCTTTGAAATTTTTCTAAGATTTCATAAGATTGAAAGCCCCAAACTTGGGAGCCATAGCAGACTACTGCGCGTGAGACACTCTTAAAAACTTGTATTTTAGCATTTAATGGGATGTTGTTATTTGAAATAAATTTGGACCAGACCCTGTTTAGACCAAGTTTAGCCGAGGAGACTCTCTCTTCAAGATGGGGTATAAAGGAAAGGCGGGGAGTTAACATTACACCAAGGTACTTGTACCGGTTTACAATCTCAATTCTTTCGCCTTTGTAAAACCACTTCTCAGATGCCGCAAGTCTGCCTCCCTTACGAAAAATCATTATCTTTGACTTCTTAAGATTTACTTGTAAATTCCATTGGTCACAATAATTTGCTAAGATATTAATATTTCTTTGGAGACTGACTGGGTTATCGGTTATGAGAACAAGATCATCCGCATAAAGCAATATTTTGATCTTAGTGCCTCCTACTATAATGCCACCTTCTAGGATAGACGGAAGGTCGTCTACAAACAGAGAAAAGAGAATAGGGCTTAAAAGACATCCCTGTCTAACTCCTGAACCCACCCGGAAATATTCAGAGATTCCATCTCTACCACGGACTGAGGATAAGGCTGAGAAATATAATTTCTTTAAACATATCAGAAATTTAGAGGAAATACCCAGGTTGAACAATTTTAAAAAAAGAGAAGAATGATCTACGGTATCGAAGGCCGACTTCAAATCTACAAAAAAACAATAAATTTTCTTGCCTCTTTCAGAAAGTTTAAGGTTTATTAAACCAGTTAAAATGAAAATATTATCGACAGCGGAATAACCGCGCCTAAACCCTGCCTGGCATTCGCTCAACAAATTATTTTGTAACACAAAATGTTCCAACCTACGGAGCAACAAAGATGTAAATATTTTAGCTAGAGAGTTTAAACATGAAATGCCCCTGTAGTTGGAAACCTCATTGATATTTCCTTGTTTATAAAGAGGAAATATTATAGATTTACTAAATGATAAAGGAGGATTGCCGCTTTCATAAATGTAATTAAAAAAGGCTAAGAGACTGTCAATAAAGGTAGAAGTTGCATTTTTGTAAAATTCATAAGTTATACCATCAGGCCCTGGTGCTTTATTGTTTTTAAGGAGAGAGAGAACATGAAGAAGCTCATCAAGTGAAAAAGGAGAATCCAGTTCATGCGAAACAATAAATGGATCTGCATAAGAAATTGAGGAAACTAAAGGGGGATTGAGTAAAGTTTTGAAATGAGACACGAGAGTGTCCATAGAGATATTGTTACCACAGATAAAATGCTTTCGACGAAAACTATTCACTAAATACCAAAACTGTTTAGAGTCGCAAGCAGCTTTAAGTTTATCGCATAAGGAGGAGTAATATTTTCTTTTAAGGCTGGTACAGAGCAAAAAATACTTTTTATTTTCTTCACGATAAACGTTTTTCACTAAGATAGAGTTAGTTTTCCGAAATAGGTTCAAGAGCCTAAAGGCCCTTTTTCTTGCTTGGAGGCAACTATAGTCAAACCAAGGATTTTTTTGGTAGGAATTAAGATATGAGGATAAAGAAGCAGGAGAAGGACATGAGTGCTTGATGCAGACCGTCAAAATGTCGGCAAATTGTTGAGGATCATCAGGAAAATGAGAAACGCCATTTATTTCATTATCTAAATTCTGCCTATAAATATCTCTATCTTTTTCTCTCCAGATAAGCTGAGGAAGAAGTGGCAACGTATTATTGCATATTACCTGTTCTAAACGTATAGAGAGCGATAAAGGCAAGTGGTCCGAGTAAGTTTCACTAAGAACGGCAAAATGATCAATAAACGGTAGACAGTCGAATGATACACAGCCTAAATCATTCACCGAGCAGCCCATAGAACCAATGAAAGTGAATGCACCCTCCCTATCATCTTCAAAACGGCCATTCAGAATTATCAGATCATTATTATCACAAAACACTAGAAATCGTGAACCGACCTTATTTAAAACAGTATCTTTAGATGACCTGACAGGAGAACATTTAGGATTGTTGGGAAGTAAGTCGTCTGGGAGAATCTGGGACAATCCAATCCTAACGTTAAAATCACCCAACAAGATTAATTTTCCAGACGGACACAACTCTATAGACTCACAAAGGTTAGTGAAGTCATTATCCCAGTCATTACAGTTTAGGTATACCGGAATTACAAATATCAGTTCACCTTTTTGCCTGATACAAACCACAGTACGTCCTCCCAATGTAGAGTAGTAAAAATTATTCTTAGAACGTTTTATACCACACAGCATTCCACCACTAGCTCGCCCATGCTTGGAGGTTTTCCTAGCTGAAACCCACATTAAATTATGATCTGGAAAATAATTGTTAAAAAAATTATAATAGTCCTCTAAAACAAAAGTTTCTAAAAGAAAAAAAATATCATATTTTCTCAATAAACATAAAAAAGAAGCTGAAAAATTTACAATTTTAGACCGCAACCCAGAAACGTTGTAACATATTAAGGAAATAGACGTAACAGCAATGGATGTATTCCTCTGACAGACAGCCGGAAAATCTCAAGACGTCCCACGACGAACCGACGAAGATAGATCCGGGGTTACCTTACTGGCCTGATGAGCAACACGAGCGAAGTAGTCCTTCGGTAAGCTATCAGATCGGAGAGCCGACACAAAATCAGAAAGATTTCCTCCAATTAATTCATTGAGCTTCCGTACTCCATCTTGGCCAGCACAGCACAGGCCGTCCCGAGAGGACCACACGAACTTACATCCCTCCACCATCAGACAGTCAGAGCGCACCTTCACTTTGATGTCTCTATTCAATCGCAGAATTTCTCTCCTGAGTAACAACAATTTAGTTTTCTTCTTCCTAGTTACTTCTGGGAGGTCCTCATGAATAACAAAGCCTGTACCTCTTAGAATCTTTGCAGAATTAAGAACCATTAACTTATGTTGGATACAAGAGAATGACACTAAAATAGGTTTATTCACTTTGTCTCTGGAGCCTAGAGGAAACACATAAAGATGCTCAACAGAAATATCCAGCTTTAGTACTTCACGACAGAAGTCAGAGATTTTCACACTCAAATCGTCTGTCGAAGAGTGTTTAATTCCTTTGAAAATCAAATTATTTCGACGAGATGCAATTTCAACTCCTTCAACACGAGATTCTGTTAAAATATTCATTGATTTAATGGCCTCCAATTCAGCTTTCAACTGAGCGTTTTCCTCTTTAAGTGAAATTATATCGTCCCTAAGAGCCGAAAATTCGACCTTAGTAGCGAGAGGGGCCAATTTATCATCCATCAGACCGGACATGACTTCTTTTATTAGAGACACTAATTGGGAAGTATCCATTTTTTCCATTGTTAAATCTGTTAAAGAGATTTTTTTAGATGTGGGAGCAGAATCACCAGGAGAGCTTCTTTGTCGTTTTAAACCAACAGTTGGACTATCAGTCATAAAAATTTGTTTAACTAAACAAATTACGAGTTAATCAGACATCTTAAATAATTATTAATGTGAATAATTTTAATTTTGAAGTATAAACGAAAAAATAAAATAACTAAAATCACATCAATGAATTTAATGTAAACAGTTGCGTAATAATAAATAGGAGAAGAGTGTAAGTAACTATAAGATGAATTTCATAAACAAACCCTGTCCAGCTGGCCTACGAAAGCAAATATTTCCAAGCTACAATATGACGACTCTTTAACCCAAAGGGCAGAGTTTATCTGTAATTTGTATACAAACGCACCTCACCAACACTACCACTGAACAATAGAAAAGTTAAATTTTTAATTAATATCTCTGAAACTAGTCGATAGATTTAACTCAAAGTTTGACTAAAATGAACACTAAAATGAACAATAATCTCCGAGAATGCCAAAAACTGTAAATTTTAATCCACTAGAAACCACTTAACTAAAAGAAAAAAGAAAGAGCCGATCTTAACATGACCAAGTCAGGTAGTAAACTCCCTCAGGTCTTAGGTAATGTTCCATATATTTTTTGTTTATTTTCTTGTATAATTTGTAGGGTAGTAATAACCAAGTAATTACTGGTCTCAATTTTTATTAATTAATCACTTTTTAGTTTCCAACTTTTCTACCGGCAAGGGCTATCTTCAGCGCTAAAGTTGGATATGTGCATATGTATATAATTCTTATAATATTCCAAATATCATATATATAATATAATATATATGTGTGGATAATCATATATTTATTATTCTACACTTGAATCTACAACATATCACAATTCATTACTAGCTTTTATAACAAATTTACTGCGGTAGTTTTCATAACCATACCTTCCTGATTAAGGGATCTTATTAATTTTAATGTACTTAGTTAATCATTTTTTAGAAGTTGTACTTTCATAATGTAATTTTAAAAAACAAAAATTACAACTATTAAAGCATTAAGTTTATTTGAAAGTTTAAGTCATTCTCTCTTATAACAATTAACATTATAAAATTCTTATAATATTTCCAGTAATATAGAGACTATTAAGGCTGAAGCCAAATGGGATGATGACTTACAATGTTGGATAATTCCAGATTTCCAAGTACTCAGAACTAAACTTCCACCGGCAGGTATAATGAATATTACATGTTCATATAATTTACTTTACATTTTTTAAATTATCTAATATTACTGGCTGAATATCCGTGCTTCGTAACGGAATTCTAGTAGCGTATAATTGGAGTTATAAGGGAAATCTTATCTGTCATATCTTTAATAATAAAATTCTTCTAATAGAATTCTTAATAACGAATCCTTTTCTGTACTTAATAGTATTATAAGAACAACTGAACATTTAGTAATATTTCAAATGTGACAATAATCTCAAAAAGTAAAACTAGTTTTTATATTTGTTACTCTCGAGGTGACAGACGATCCATTTCTTAAAACCATATTTCGAAACTTAATTTCAATAGCGTTGGACTTTCTATTTCCCATCAAAGCTCTGGTAAATAAAAGTTAATGTCTCAATATTTCTTTTTATCTATAAAATAAAATGAAAAACTTTTCGTGGTAAGTTTATGACCCAGAAAATGTAAAACCATTTCATAAATATACCAATTGCAATGGTTGGAAAAAGAGAAGGTAATTGTGTTACCAGAATATCTAGAATTAATGTTTATACTTTAATCTTATCCAAATAATCAAAATATTTTTATAAAACAAAAAATAATATATGGTATAGGAAAGAATTGGCGGGTAACATCACAAACAGCTCCAGGTAGATTACAGGCAAGTTAAAATAATGCCTTATTTTTTACACTGTCTTTGATAATTTTGAAATGTTCAAAAGCACTGAATTTCAGCTTCTAAGTCAGCAACACTACCAAAATTGATTTCTTCACGATTACACCTGTCGTCGTACTAAAAGGATTTAATAGCAATATTAAAAATATTCTACTTCTAATTAACTAACTACGGCCTCATTTATTTTTTATGTTTGTTTTACAATTAAGAGCTATTGAATCTTTAAAGTCGTAATCCTTTTCCAATCAAAGATCTTCATTGTATTGTGATATTTGGCATAAATCGTCACCATTATTTTTAAAATAACTGATGACCACGCGGAGTCTGCACATTCACGTAATTCTGTTTTTGTAATTCTTTGTTTGTGCATGCTTGTTAGGTCGTGATGGAAGCGGAGGCGAATTGGTGAACTCTGTACCCTTCCAGGAGCAGCATGTAATTTGCATTCAGTTATATTAATCTATTTATGAACACTATACGCACAGTAGATGCATCTTTAGCACTGGAATAAAACTTCAAGAAATTTTATAATTGAAAATAAGAGTAATGCTTTTTGTTTCTATGCCTTAGTTTTTCGTAACTATCATTATTATATCTCGAAAAAAACACCTGCAGTTCGTAATTCTTCTTTGCTCTCTAATTTTGTCCTTTGATATTCTTGTTTCGTAAGATATTTTTCACTTTTCAGTGGTTTTCCGAGTAATAAGCGGCATTTCGCCCTTGGTATGTTGCAGCATGACCAGCCTATATGCATTTCTTCACTCCCTGCTTACATACATTCCTGGTCCTACCATTCATTGCACCTTCTTTTTTTCAACTATCACTAACAATGCTGATTTTTCTTTTTTAATCTTGCCATTTTACTCATTGAGTTCTACATTTACTTTATTCTATACTTTTTCTTCACATCCTTTCTTCTGCTTTCCTTCTGCCAGTTTGCAATTTAAATTCTTCTACTTTGTCAGGTTTTTAAACTTATCGAGGTCCGTTTGTTTTGATTATAAAATGCTCTAAGCTTCACTCGCGCTATGAATTCTTCGAGTTTTATTTTAAGATAGTGATTGGATTGACAATTTGGACCCCGAGCAGACTTGAAACCAATCAAAAGGAATATCGTTTGCATACCAGGAAGTGGTATTTTTGTATAAAAATACCATTGGTGCTTTCCACAAACTTGTGTTGTGTTATTAGTAAATAATTTTGATGAAATAATATATGAAGAGAGAAACCTCTCGCTGATGCAAACTGATGGTTAAAGAAGGTTTTGGCATTAATATCTTTTAATATGATTTTGATTACATAAGTGGGTCTAGTATTAATTCATCGAGACACTTAGTTTCTGTTTTCTTCTGTGGGTGCATTAGTAGATTTCAGCGACACGTTTCTAAATGTGCTATACAGTCTTAATCACACATTCTCTCATTTATTGTCTAAATTGAATAATAGTTTATTTTTTTATTATTTTTAGCTGTGATAAAGCTAGTTCTAGATCCACCTGTTCTTCCATCTTAACAAAAATGTAACTTTTATTAAGAGAACCTTCAGGAAAAAAGGAAATCCAAATGGGCTACTTGTAGTAAAGACAGAACAATTTTTGTTTTGTTCTAACGTTCTTACAGGTAGGGACAATTCCTTCAGAATTTTCTTATGAAGTAGTGCGCTTAGTAAACTGTACATGGGCAGCTAGACCGGAGAAATTAGACTGATTATTTTTGTAGTCAGGGATAGGTTTCATGTAACCCTTACCAGTGATACTCTTCCTTTGATGCTTAAAAATAAGCCTGCCTCTAAAGATTTCAGTAAGCATTGTTGATTTTAAGAAGAATTGAAAGTAGTTTGTTAGTTGCACGTAGACTGTTTGGGGACAATGTAGAATTTAGGTGTAGGATTTCAGTACTAGGTGATTAACACGCTCCCCTGGATATCGAGCACAGATCCTTCAGTGAAGTATTAAAAAGATAGTTTGTACATATTGTTGTGGATCATTGTTGCGATTTGTTTTGCATGAAATTTGTTTATTTCTCTTCTTTTTTCCCCCTATCTGCTTTGCGTCAAGTGGATGAAAAAATTTGCGTTGCCTTTTTTACCATCCAGCTTATTTCTCATTTCGAAAAAATAACTATTTTTGGGTCGTTAGCACCACACCTCATCACTAAACCTAGAGGAGCAGATCTATTTTGATCAGACAATCCGTCCACTAGTCTAGTGTTTTCACAACAGCTTAGAGCCCAGACTAGCTTTGGTTTTATATCGGGAGTTTTTCTCTCCTAGCTTCAAGGGATTTTCTTCCTAATCGTACAAATTCAATGGCGGCACTTCCTCGCCAGGTCACTACATCTTTTTTGGGTAATGAGATATTTATGCATGCCAAGTCACTCTTGGGTAACACCTCTACTGTTGTTGGCACCTTAGGTGTCACCAATCGGGACTGCTTATTTTGGCAGACTTTTTTCGCAGCTATCCTGCATTTTTGCAGGTCATTGCACTTTCCACCAATTGTGGACTCGTCTATAGCTGAGGTAACCTATGGAGTCATTCAGTTGTAACTCAATCTTTTTATTTTACTTCTTTTTTACTAATTGTATAACGATTTATTACCAAATTATAAATATTTTGGTAAAATGTACATTTATTTTTTTTTTTCGGGCTCCTCTACTGATGAGGTCATTAGTGCCTTTAAATTAAATTTTTGTTTTATGAATTTCTTTTTGTTTCTTTCTTTAGAAAATGGAAAATAATGAAGATGAAGACTTTGCGGGTAATTATTTTAAACCAAAGAGAGCAACGGAATTGTTGATCAGAGCACAACAAGACGTAGCCAGAGCCAATAGTAAGCATAACTTGTTTCACTTGGTCTTTTTTTTTCACGAATTTCTTATTTGTGACAAATTAGTTTTTACGAATACATTTTACATGTTTTATATAAGTGCTAGCTGAGCATTTACTAGAAAACTTGATTTCATAGTTCAAAAATATGGTTCCAAAAAGAGTATTTAGTCCAGTGCTTGAAAGAGAAAGGTTAATACGACTAATCCAGATGGATAGTTTTGGACCAATGTTCCTTTCAAAATTTTAAGAAAAAACGATTGGACCCATCGCAACTAAAATAACTATGAATGTTTTGCTAGTTTGAAGAAGCGACTAAAAGATTACGGTTTCACTGAATGATTTATTTTATTTATATATATATATATATATATATATATATATATATTTTAATCGGCTGCAAGATTTTTAAACTTAATATTCTAATCTCCTTAACAAAAACTTACAGTTTAAAATGTTAAGTATAAGGGTTGATTAAACGCCAAAAGGTACACAAATCAGCAAGCACCCAACATTTCATTAATTCTTCATTAATATTTCAGTAATTTTACTGCATTAATATTCATTAATATTTTTTAGAATTTATTAGATGTCACAGACCCTTATGCTGGCCATTTTCGTCTACAAAATATATTTTCAAGTAGCACTGTAGATTGACTGTCATATCTAGTTATTTATAAAAATCAAACTATTAATTACAGGTTAAAAAGAAAAACGTTATAAAAAATATAAAAAAATTATGAGGCTAAAAAATTCAAAACCTTTTTTAAAAAATGCTTACACCAACATACATCAAAGACTTTGTTCATTTTATTTATTTATTTTTATTTTTAAATAAAAATCGTCGGTTTAAGTTCATTCTTCGATTAAAGTAATTGCTATTTTATGTAGTAGTCAAACGTTTATAATAATAGGTAATAATTATCTGGCTTTATCGCAAATAATATAGTTTTCTTCAATTACATTCTCAATCTAGGTATTCATCCCACAATGTTGTATAGATGTAATATAAAGTAAATAAGATGCATATTTTTAGGACAGCTAATTATTCCAGTATTTTACTATAAGTAAAATTAGGGGGACTAAATTAAATTACAATTGAGAAATCAGTAATTGTTGTTGAATAATCTACTTGTTATTAACTGTGTTATTTGTGCTCACGAATATTTCGGTAAGACGAATTCAAGACAGTAGCCGACTCTAACTTTGTCTTTTTCTACTTTAACATGCATGTACATATATGTGATTTATCATAATTATAACAAAAAAATAATACAAATGAAGTGGCCAGCATAAGGGTCTGTGACATCTAATAAATTCTAAAAAATATTAATGAATATTAATGCAGTAAAATTACTTAAATATTAATGAAGAGTTAATGAAATGTTGGGTGCTTGCTGATTTGTGTACCTTTTGGCGTTTAATCAACCCTTATACTTAACATTTTAAACTGTAAGTTTTTGTTAAGGAGATTTTTGTACCTTTTGGATAGATTTTCCTTTTTGTCTATTTTGCAAAGTTACATATCTGCTTTACAGATTTTTTTAAAATTTGGAATAAGCAATTCTATTATTATAACCTGATAAGGTGTTTAGTCGGAACCGTAACTACCACTGGAGAGATCTTTTTAAAGAATGATTTTAGTTGCGGTCCCCCAAACCATTCTCAATAACAATTTTTTTTAAAAAAAGCGTTTTGAATAACATAGGAAGGTATTTGTACGTAAACAGCAAAATTAAACTGCGATTTCAGTACTTCCTTTTAAGAGGAGTAAGAAAAATAAACTGCCATTGCAGTACTTCTAGGCAAAGAGGCAATGATTTTTTAATCGAACGACAATTCATAAATTTAAATCGGTTCACTCATTGATAATTTTAACGATTGCAGTACTTCCTCTTAGTAGGTGTAAGAGCATGATGGCACTTCACAGCCACGTAGAGGAGCTTTAACCACTTATTCGAGCTGAATTTTATCAAAATCGGTCTAAGCGTTATAGAAATATTGGTAATAATAGTTTTAGAAAGGGCCTTACTTAGGTGGGGCAAACTCCCTTCCTTATGAGGCACAGCGCCGAGGCTTTTAAAGTGTAAATCTATACAAAATTTCGATTCGAGTGACACTTTATTCATGAAAATCGGTTCACGTGTCGATAATTTGAAACGATCGCTATACTTTCCCTTAACAAGTGTAAGAGCTGATCGCCGCTTTAATGTTACGTACGGGTGCCCTAACTCTATCATCCTACCAAATTTTATCAAAATCGGGCCAAAATTTACAGAGTAATTAGTAATAACAATTTTGAAGGGGGCCTTACATTACATAAAGGGGGCTAACTCCTCTCCCATTCGATGTACAGGGTCGAGACCCCCAAAAGGCACATCTACATAAAATTCCGAATCGAATGAAACCTCATTCATGAAAATCGGTTCGCGCGTTTAGGCGCTACGCAGTTTACAAAAAAGGTAACAACAACAACAACAACAACAACAACAACAACAACAACAAGAACAATTTCTGAAAAAGCCGTTTTTGCTCATTTTCGGCCACTTTTTTCTCGAAATCTATTAGGTCTGGGTTGTTGGAAAAAAATTATAGTTATAAAGGAGAATTTGCCCTATATTTTAAAGAAAATTTGGGAATTTTATCTTTTATAGAAAAAGAGAAAAAAATTGTCAAAGTTGGGTGTTTTTCAACGTTACGCTTTTTCGTGCAGTTTTTGATGATCAACCCTTATATAACTGTCCTACCGGACAGTTTTAATTATACAAATACTTATGCAAAGTATACTTAAACCACCTTCTGTGAAACATTTTGTCCAAGTAACTGAGCAGATGGAAAATAGCTCACTTGACAATATTAATAAGCTATTTTGTTCCATTATTTTTTAATGAACAGAAAAAGTACAAATATAAATTAGGTATGTCGTTTTGCCTCCCAGCTTCCATTTGGAATCAACAGATGCATTTTAGAATTATTGTTGGTTACATTTATTTAGTCATGGTCATGAAATTGGCGAGCAGCAAATTGTAATAATGAGAGAAACAGATAACATTTTAGGGATAAAAAATTTAAAAAATCAGAGACTTTAATCACCATTGCTTTGTTATTATCAAGAAATCTTCACTTTATTTTTGGAAAAATATGTAAAAGAAGTTACACTTAGGTTGGAAACAGCTTGAATTTAATTGAAAAATTACTTGTATCTATTTACGCAAGCTGAAAATGTTATGTAACTGCTGAAAACGATAATCATTCTGATATATTCCCAATTCATACGCGAATTTCTTCAAATTTGTAGGTTACATGTACGGCTCTAAAGGTTTTAATTTTCAAGGTTCATTGAACGCAATAAATAACTGGACATCGGTAAAAGGAAGCCAGCAACAAAATTTCTTAAACAACTCATGGAGTGGTGCGTCTACAAATATCAATGGCTGGTTAGGTATGTCTTTCTAGAGAAATATAAATATATGTAAATATAAATTTATGTTATTTCTGAGATTATGTAGTTCGGTGTGATTAAACTTATAACAAAAAGCGTAAGGGTACTAAATTTTTTTTTGTTTAAATGATTTAAGGCGCGTCAACATCTAAGGTTATAGGCGCCCGGAGCTTTTTTCAGTGCATTGCCGGCCTTCGGACAGTGTTCTCTCGTTACAGATAACACTGTCCATCACCGGACAGTGAGCTGTAAGAAGCTCCTAGGAAGAGAAAATCTAAGGTTCAGCAGTGGGATTCGAACCCGGGACCTCCGCGTGGGAGTCCAGTACGCTAACCGCATACCTAATTCCTTCCCTAAGTTAAATTTCTAAGTTAATCATTAAAAATGTTTTGATGTATTTAAAGTGTTTTCTTTTATTCCTATTAAACAATGTATCGTGTTATTTAATTTTTTTTTTAAATTTGTTCAGTTTTTTAATTTAATTAATTTTTTTTTACAGATTCATCAGTTCGCAAACCAGTAAGGTTAGAATCTTTACCTGTAGTGGACAAGAAACCGTTACATAAACCTCAACAGCTCAACACCTTAGATGTAATATAATATTAATGAATTTCTAGTGCTTAACTGACTGCAATGGTTGCCTTTGCAAAATTATTCTATATTTTTATAATTAATAAAAACTATAGGGACCATTGACACAATGCTGAACATTTTCTCTCTATAAATGTGCCTTTAAAATGTAAATATGTAAATAAATAAATTTTCCAATCCCTTGTACAATTACTGTGTGCTGTACATGTTGTATAATTCAAATACATTATTTTATGAACGTTGAAACTAAATGCTTTCTCATACTTCATCCAAGCCCGCAATTTACAAAACTTGTATCATTTAGAGGGCGTGGAATAATTAAGAAAAGATAATTAATTGAAAAATGAGAATGTAAGTAATGTCTATTTTGTTCAGCGGGCTTTACATCTAACTACCGATCAGTCCCGAGAACGGAGGCAGATTTCTAAAATACTTGGTAACAATAAATTCCTTTTATAAAAATAAAATCCAAGGCCTAGTCCGGGAATGGAACCCAGTACCACAATACATATTAGCTTTGCACGTCTCGCCTCTAACCGCTCGGCTACCATGGTGCCTTGAAAAACAACATTTTTCCTTTTAATAGAAATTTGGGATTAAGGTCATTAAAACGACAGAAACAAAAAAAAAGTGATTTTTTTTTTAAAGTTTATGTATATCTATTTTCTCATATCACTTTGGTTACACAAAACGGTAAGAATGTTTACAAAGGAACAATACACGTATGTATGTGGCTCTAAGCTTGAAAAATTAGACCATACCTACGTATATCAGTGCCGGATTGTTCCAAACTATGTTCTTGAACCAATAAGCAAACAAAGTTTTGATTGAAGACCGGAAAATAAACAATGCTTGGATTTAAATCATTAACTCTTCCCAGTGTAACTGACGATAAATTTTTTAGGTTCACCCTCTTCTTATGTGAATACGCTTAATGGCATTACAAACCATTAAGTACCTTGGTCTCCTCTATTACAGCATTCCACTCGTCCCTATCAAAAGCACGCAGTCTACATCATCTTATGCCTGAAACTCAGGTTTGCTGCCACGTCGTCCAGCCACGTGAGAGCGTGTCCTTCTTTATCTCCAGCCTTGCCACATAGGAGCCTTTTGGGAATCTTAAATTTGGCCATCCTCTAGCTATTTGATTTTTGCTGTTATTTAAAAGAAGCATATCAAATCTGATTCGCCTGTACCACGTATTTAGTTATTTTTTTCTGATATTCTATTATTTCTTTTAAAAAACCGTATATTTTTCTTAAAATTTGGCTTTTCTAAATGTTCAGGGGGCGCTCACTTTTCCATAGCACAAAATTGTGGCTTAAATGCTTACCCGTAAAGTGCACAAAACTAAAAAAGTACGCTATTACCAACATATTTTTGGAATATAATCTTACGCGACTAGGAAAATCAATTCAGACAACTTTTATAAAGTAAAAAAAATCTTTATATTACATTACTTACATTTTCTTTTGTTTTTGTTTCAAAGGGAACAATATTTTTTTAATATTCTAATAGCTAAAAATTTACCACATAAAATTATTACTGAGATATTGAAAGCTGTTCATTCTTCGTTTAATTCATTTAATGCATTCTTCAATTCATCGAACTTATCCAGTCGAGGTTTAATTTCTCGAATAAATGAACAAACCCAATCATCTTCCTCTTCCTCCTGAAAATGAAACAAATTGAAGTTATTGCTAATATCATAAAAATTCTCTTAACTACAAATAAAAATGGCTTATAATTGCTTGTAAAAAGGACGAAGTTGGAAGTAAAGAAAATGCGTGCTTAAGAAAAATACTCTGAGGATAACAAAGTGGATCAGTTATATCTCACAGCTTTTCATTTTTAATGCGTACAAAGTTTAATTAGAAAAATAAACTTTCTTATTGTAATAATTTTAAGTAACGTACGTTAAGGCTAATGACGAATTCAACACCATTGTGGGGTTTTAAAGGTCATTTGTTCGCTTTAAAAGTTCTTCAAATATAAAGCCTTCAATATAAGTGGTATATTATATTGTAAGAACTGCATAAAATAGAATAAGTTTTCTCAACACGTTTAACTGCAAGGGTAACAATTTCGAACATTTTGGCAAGAGACTATCTGTACATTTGTACAGTTTTATTTTTTAAATAGTAGCGATTTATTTGTGAATTCCTAAGGCTAAAATAATGAATATTAATTAAAGAAACTAATGAACAATTTTTGAAAATTATTATGATTGCAATACTTCTGCAGACAGCAAAATAAGAAAGTGAAGGCCATAATCAACATTGCTTCGTTCCTCACTTTGACTATTAGGTCAAAAAATGCACAAAAACATAAATATTTCCTATTCAATGGGTAATAAGAAATCTAAACCAATTTCTCAAGCAACAGGTAAATTTTATACCTGACTTATTTCATACCTTTTTGTTTAATAAATTATTTAATTCCTCAAACATTTTCTTATTTTCAATAACTTTTTTCCTGGTATCTTCTATTCGCTTGTTTGCTTCATCGAGTTTCTTTTTAGCTTGACTTGATTCTTTTTTTGCAACCTTGAATTCAGCCAACTTTTCTGGATATTTGCTGAAAAAATAATAATAATAATAATACAGAATTATTCAAACAGTAATTATTTAAACAACTTTTTAAGTTTTACTAAATGAAAAGAGGCTTCATAAACCTGGTGATTCTAATAAGTTTAAATTAACATTTTACTTCTATTTAGTACCAAAAGAGGTAATATTTAAGTTCATTATACATTCCTCAAAACAATCAAACAAAACTAATGCAAGTCTCGAATCAAACAAAACTAACGCAAATTACAAATTTAAAAATAGCCTTATAAACATATTTTATCTTTCACAAAATTCGCAGTAGAAAAAGAAATCATTGTTCTTATAATAAATTCAAAAAAACTAGTGAAACAAACTGGAAGAACTGTTTAAACTGTCCAAATTTCTATTTTAATTGCCCTCCAACATTAATGACTTGTACTAGGCGAAACAAAATGTGTTTTTGTCCTATAAAATTCCAAACAGTTACCAATCTGTTAGGCTTACTTATCAGGAAAAACAGGTTCTATTTTCTATAACTTCAACTCATCAGCGAACCAACTATTCCACTACGTCTTTTCCTCACCAGCAACTAAGTTAGGTTATAGAAGGCAAGCTGCTGGCAAATTGTAAGAAGTATGACTCCACATATCCGTTTTCAGTCCGCCATATGAAACATTTTTTTGTTTTTAAATAAAAAGTGGGAACAGGAAAGGTGATTGATGATCAGTTCATACCATGTCTTGACTGGAAGCTAGCTAAGGACGAAACTCACAATTCAAATATTTGATTACCGAGGACTTATATGACAACTAAAAATAGCCTTACACTATATTTTTCAACCAAACTGGAGTGAAAACTTCCTACCTGAATTGATTAATGCCTACTGAATAGAAACCCACATTGATTCTGTGAGTAATAGGCTAATTCAGATAGTTTACCTATAGAGAAAATTGAAAAATGAAGTTCCTTTTGAATTATTGAGAATATCTTATTTTGCACTATTGTGCTCAAGAATGAGGTACGGAATAGAGTTATGAGGGGATTTTTTTCAACCAATCTGCATGATTAATTAAAGTGCAGTTAAAAAATAAGATAAAAAGTGCACTTAAAATGATGCTGCAAAAAAAACAACATAAATATGTTAAAAATATGAAAGCGGAAAATCACTTTTTCAGCAATTTCAGATAATTACTCTTCTTTCTCTGTATACATAAAGCTAGCTCTAACGTAAAAAAGTAAACAAGCAGTATAACTAGAGGAATTCAACATCAGTACAACATAAGAAGCAAAGAAAATATTTACTTACCTGCGACGAGGTTAAAGAAATCAGAATTGCTTCCGAATGTTGCTTCAATAAGAATTTTTAATAAAAACTCAGTAACTATAAGACAGTTGGAACAGCAAAAACCAGAGATTTTTTAAAAAAAGGTAATAACCGTTTTATGTTGCGTGAAAGAATTCACTGAGACAACCTGGTGCACTGACAACTTCAAACTGAAATGAGTAGTTAATGTTTTTGTTGTTGGTTAAAGTTCAGTATACCCAGTCATACCCAGACTGGTATATCAGTCTGGTATATCAGTCATTTACAAGTTTGTTCACATTATTTCACTGTAAGGGATTGCAATATTATTGACGTTGCCTTTTGTATTTTTTATAGTTTCAGACAATAAAATAAAATAATAATAATTAGAATTTGGATGTAATTGTTACCAACTCAAAATGACTTAACTTTTAAATTTCCTACAAAAAAATTTACTTTTTATAACAAGTATCAATTTGCCTGAAACGAAAATCATTGGTTAAGTACACTTTCTAAGATTTCAAGTCGTCTTGTGGCTTGCTGAGACGTAAATTATTGCAAAACTTCATAACAGCTTCGGAGAGCCATTGCTTTTAGGTGACGGAAATGAAGAAATTTAATGCTTCAGTTACATGAAAGTTTTGTGTTGCAGGTGCCAGGATCCTCTAGAGGACGCTCGTAGCATATGAACAAAAATAAATAAACTAATTGCCTATTTTTTCAGGCGGGTTTTACCTCCAACTACTAATTAGGTGTCGTGGACAGAGGCGAGTAGCAAACATATTTTACCACAAAGTTCTCTTATTAACATTAAATAAAATCCAAGGCTTGACCGGGAACCCAGCACAACAACACTATTTGCTTTGTAGGCCTCTCCTCTAACTGCTCGGCTACCGTCACGCCTTATGAATAAAATTACCTTTCATTGTCATCAATAGACTTTTTCACTTCAGCTTCAGCAAGAAGCCATTCTTCTTGCAGCTTTCTCTTTCTATTTTCATCACTCTCTAGGCTACCTTGAACATCAATCAATTTTCTAGCTAGACCTTCTTTACTACTCGTAAGACTTTTTATTTCTTTTTCTTGGTTTACGAGTTGTTGTTCACGCCATCTGAAATGAAAATGGTAACATTTTAAAAACAAAGTGCGTAATAACTAACAGTTTGAATTAGAATAATCTATTTTTAAAGAAAACAACATATCAAGCAGCTCATCAAACACATATTTAGAATAAATCGCTAATTTGTATTTATTTATTATATTTTTTTACTGAAGCTAAATTCGAGAGATGAAGTCAAATCTAGTTCATCCCTCCGATTAAACCAATACTACCATCATCATATAAACTCATGGTTTTAGTAGTAAAAGTAATATATTAACAGCATATGCTACAAGGGGTTAAAACTGAAATTCAGAGGACGAACCTCACTACTCCTTTGTCCCCAAAAAAATTAAGAGGACCGAACCAATAATAGGAAAAAATAGAAAGAAGCGCACTACTGCGATACGCTCTCAAGCTAAGCATTTTAAATCATTATCTTATTATCCTTTTCTAGAATCAGTTTCAGGTCTCCCTGATCGACAATAACAGAGTCCATATATCAAAAAATACCGCAAGGCAATCCGTCATTGGTTACTTGGGCATTGTTTCTGAGCTTTCTTCAGATCCCGTAAGAAGATGCATTCTGTTTCGGTCCAAATTAATGTAAGCCACAATTAGTTGTAGGCCCTCTTTCTCTCAAGCTTACTGCTCATAAAGCTGTCATTGCAGTCGTACGCCAGTAACACCTCATCATAGCAAAAGGCAATGGGTGGGATGGTTTTCAATCTCGATTCCCTCAGTAGAACACTTCTCACACTACACTTGAAGAACCAAATCCAAATAAACATCCTTGAAGTAAATCTTTAGCCATTTGTAGCCTTTGTTTGATACTAAATATTTTCGTATATACTTTCGTTGAACTATATGAAATATTTATTAACACTTATCCGTCTCGCAGATGGTAAGGGACAGAATTGTATGCTTTTTAGATCAAGGAAAAGATGCTTAAATTCTAATTCATTAAAATGAAATATAAATTATATTGGAACTAGTTAGTATTAATACAAGATTTTAAATAACTGCAATTCAACCATTTTTGATCGGCGTAAATGTTGTAACCGCAAAAGTATAGAAATACTTCTGCTTTGACATACAATATTTTCCCCTATGAACAAAAATAAAGAAAATAATTAAAATGCAATTATTTAAAATACTAACAACCTGAAAGGAAATAACGAATACTACGTTCACAAACATATAACAACAAAGTTCAAATTTAAATTTAAGAAAGATAGAGCACAAAATGCAATGTTCGAAATAAAGATTTCCCTTTGAGTGAAGCAATCCGAGGAAACGAATAATTGCTCATACCTATTTTCTTTAATTTCATCGGCAATATCAACGCATACAGGCAATAATTCTTCATTCACCATCTCCAAAATGGTTTTCAGTTTCGATTTTTGATTTTTCTTATCTTTAATGCCGGCTTTAATTTCCTGCCTCCGATCATTTAATTTTGTGAATTGATTTTCTTTTTGTTTCAGCTTATTTTCATCAATCTCTGGGTGGTTCACAATTTCACTTTTTAACTCTTCAATTTGTCTTTCTTTCTAAAAAAAAAAAAAATCTTATGAACATTAAATGAGGATATTTACAAAGCTAAATATCATTGATATTTATATTGATAAATTGATCAATGAATATCATTGATCTAAATATTATTTAAATCATTGCTTGTGTCCATTTTAGTCGCACCTTCAGACACAAAAGAAAAATTGATATTAATGTCAATTAATTATATGCAAGGTTTATAAACGATTCCTTCGTTGCCATTGCAAAAACAAAATCTTTCAATAGAAGTGATTAATTTTCTTTACCATTCTTCGTGACTTATGAATGAGTAAAAACTCTATCAGTGTAAATATATTCATATATTATATATGTAATGCATCCCCACATTACACATAATAAATGTGTTACGAAAACATTAAGCATCTTGTCGTCCGACTGAATTCTTGAATATTCTTCTGTGTGGTACTTAATGATTAGAAAAGAACTTAATGGAAAAGAGCTCTACAACAAATTGTCTCTCTCGAAACAGGAAAATATCGGGCAGGCTACATTAGCAATAAATAAAAATGATGCTCTCGCCTGCCTCTATTGGAATTTGGTCTTGGAGTAGATAAGCAGAGACTCCAGGTTACAAACTAATGGGATCATTAATCCATCTAAATACTTGCCCACCGGATTATGTAGACGTAATAGCTAACGTATTGCTAGAGTAGAAAAAAAGGTTTTCTTGCCCTACAAAAAGCTGAAATTCGCATGGGTCTTGTCGTAAACCAAGACAAGATGAAATATAAGAGCGTTGAAATGGCAATAGTCCACAAGAGGCTACATTCAAATTAACTGTTATAGATATGAAAGCCTGAGAGAATTCACTTCGTATATTGGGTCAGAAGTTACCTCCACCAATATCACTCGTGAAATAGAAGAATCAGCGCTGCTAACAGATGCTATTTTGTAATAGTTGTTGAGAAGTGTTATATCTAGAAAAACCAAAATCAGGCTTTTAATACATAAGCTTTCCAGACTTGAATTGAGAAGAAAAACTGAGAAGAAACTCCTGGTGTTCGGAATGATGACAAAAACCTATCCTACACTAACTTGATAACAAATTACATGAATGCTTATTATTCAGTTTATTAAGTAAGTCTGCCCAGAGACTACTTAATAATAGTAGTCCCATCAATGATTAGGGAAATCTTTTTTTTATTGATTCCAAAGAGAATGGTACTAACTCCGGATCCTAATCCATTCGGAAATTGAAAAATGTTCTGTATGAAGTTTTTTTAACCAAAAGTAAAAGTAGCTTTTCGATCTCTAAAAGCTCACGAACACACAATCAATGTATTCCACCGTTCCACAACTTTATCGTGTTTCGCTTAATAGTTCAAGGAGTAACATTTTTTGGGGTGAGAGGAACTGATCATCGTAGAATGTAATTCCAACGCTTAACACTTCAAATTTCCAATTATTTGAAATCTTATTTCAATTCTTTAATTAGAGAAATCACACAGCGTTAGAAATAAGTTAACAAAACCGAACTAACAATATAATTGTAATGATTAATAGAGAAACTGACACTAGTAATTTAGTTCAAATACAACAGTATAAAACTTACCATTTCCAACTCTTGTATGCATGAAAGCCTAAACATTTCTCTCTCCTCTAATTTGCCTGCTGCCAACTTCTTTTTGGAATTTATATCATTACCCTCTTGGAAGATCGATTGAAGTTTATTTCGCACCTCATTCAATTTTTCTTCCACCTTAAAAAAAAAAAGAGTAAAAAAATAACATTGCACCACAATTTTTAATATTGTAAATTTTCTTAATTTAAATAAAATTATAATAATTAAGTATGGTAATAAAAAAATGTTAACTTTGCGCTACATGCAATATAACTCAATGATCAATTCACCTCCTTTTTTCTGCAAATTAAATGATTCCTTTGTAATGCGAAATCATTTGATTCCTGGGTACTAGCTTCTTTTAGTTTTTTAAGCTCATTAACTTTCTCCT
Organism: Rhodnius prolixus; assembly: GCF_049639745.1. Taxonomy (NCBI): domain Eukaryota; kingdom Metazoa; phylum Arthropoda; class Insecta; order Hemiptera; family Reduviidae; genus Rhodnius; species Rhodnius prolixus. The sequence continues at coordinate 26,222,969 of NW_027411592.1, forward strand.
TCATATGTTGATAAGATGTCAGGTGAGGATTTAAAGTTGATAAACGTTCGTCAGCAAATGATAAATAATTGAGTATATTTCGCAGCAACTGACATGTACGCTTCTGATCTGAACCACAAGAATGTAATGAAATTATTCATTACTTACAATATGCGAAAAATTATTAATTGAAATATTAGTAAGGATATATATTGATATAAAGAACTCAGTTGAGCATAGTCCACAGATTCTCTTTTCGCACTCTTGATACACACCAACCACGTAAAAAGAAAATAACAGTGGCCAACTACGTGGAAACAGAAGTCCTTCCTACAATCTCCAAAAATGGTCTTAATTAAGATCTTAAAAATGCAAGATGTGCACTGATATAACATTCTCCCAATGAATGGATATCTGTTTAGATGAGATTAATCAGTAATGAATAAAAAAACCAATTTTTGACAACAAATTTTTACCCAACGCCCCTATGAAAGCTGAAGGCCTTGTCACACCACTAGAGCTTTTACCTAGTTCAAGATATACTTCCATTCAAGGCACAAAAGTTACCAGAAGTTTATATAATAACAAAGAACGTTCAACTTTAAGTAGCTACTTTAGAACTCCAGAACATGTAGGATTTCTTAATTTGCAATTTACAGTTAAAAGAAAATAAAAATTTGGTTGACAGATCCCTTTGGAAGCATGTTGCTGAAAAAAAGGTCAACTTACTAGGAGATAATAAATCCGTAAGTCCAACATCAATAAAAGGAAAGGCAGCTTTCAAAGCAGTGACCAAATTTAATTCGGAAATAATTTCCACTTCTTCTTGATCAACACAATTCTGACTTAACTGTATCTAAACGTTAAAAAAAAAACAGGTCAAATAATAGATCTAGTGAGCTAGAAAAATTATATAATGAATTAAATTTACCTTTCTAACATTTTCGTCATCAACATCTAATTCTATAAGGACACGAATGTAAAAATCTCGAACGAAAATAGGAGAAGGAGTGTGAAGGTCTTTAACAGTAACTTCGAAATCAGGAAAAAACAATTTTATATCATCCGTCAACTTTTCCATGGTTAAAACGAAAAATACTCAAAAAATATATAAGAGCACAACGTACAGATTCCAAAACTAATATAAAATCATATCTAATAAGCACTTCTCTAGTCCTTTATAAACAATATCATTCAATTTCTCGCACGTTTCGCCAAGAAAATCTCGTTATAGCTTAAAAGCCAACAGCTGTATTTTAGTTGAACCGGCCAGATTTGAACAGTCTTGAGTTTGCACGACCTGATTATGAGCCAAAATTGAACGTTTAGGCAAATGTTAACATTCAAATGTATTTGTCGATTATTTCACTGCACAATTGCTGCATACTACACAAATTAGAATTAACCGTTACTATTTTTCATTTTGTGAATTATTGTAGTTTGGCTTTCTGCTTTCATTAGAAGCACATAAATGGAAAATAGAATTAAAATAGTTCACAAATCTGGTAGCAAGCTATCGAATGAATGGATATCAACTGCCATAATATATCGATAATATATCAACCAGTAAAATGGGTAATTAATGGAGAGGAGGGTTTATTTATTTATTTTCTGGTAATTCCATATTGCATGCATTTCTGTGTCCCTAATGTTTACTAATAACAAGACTTATATATCTGTAACACAAATTTGTATAGCTTTTTCACACAAAATCTTTTAAATTACAGTGGAATAGCATATACATATAATAGTCAATTAAGAAAACGCTTGTAAAATGAATAACAACCAGAAAAGACTTTTATAATTCATATAAATAAATGATACTAAGATCTATTTTTGAGAACTAGTCACAGAGAAAGTCTCTAATTTTAAAAAGTTCTTTACTAGAACTTTGTTGCTTTTTTAGCACGAATAAATTTCTTGTTCTAACAAAGTACTGGTTTAAAAAAGATGAGATATTGATGGAATAACTTATCAAAATTTTCTTTTTTTTCAGTTTATTTTTTATAAAAAAAAGTAAAAATAATTAATTGGGAGGGAAGGGATTAAGCTCAGTTGCAACGAGTTGAATCAGAAATCCCAGGTTTAAATCCATGCAGAACTTACCATTTTTTCTTCCTACGAACCTCTACAGCAATGACCAGTAATAGATATTGTCCGCCGCAAGAAACCACTGCCTAAGGCCAGCAGTATTCTAAGAGAGTACCAGACACCAGTGACCTTAGATGTTTACTAATAGGCCCATAATAAAATAAATAAATAAATGAGGGGTTTTTTTTTTTGCTTATAAAAACAAGGTTTTCTTTCTTTTAGGGAGGAAGTATAATTTGGTCATCGGGCCAAATATTCTATATTATCACCAAAACATGCTATGGGTATCCCTTGAATAAAAAATAAAAATTCGAGCTTGGTTTATGTGGGTGTGTTGTGTGAATGTATCTGTGCTTACTCTGAATTTCTCAAGAATTAATGGTTACAGAAAGCTCAGTCTACTCACTATTTCGTTTCGGTTCTACTGCCACTTCCAGTCCTAAGTTTTGGCCAAAGTCCGTGAAACGAAAGTGCAACCTTCATCATGCGATTTTTCAGTTTTTAAGCATTTTTTCGAAAGTGGATCCTACGATTTTATTTAAACTGTCCCTGCCACTTCCTTTCTAAATGTATATCAATTTTATTCAAAACATTTTTCAAGTAAACTTTTTTTTCTGATTACTTTTTCTGATTACTCGATAAAAAAAGAATTGGGATCATATTAAATTTTCAATTTCAAGTTTTTACCGAAAATATATGTTTTGAGGTCCCACTAGTCTGAAAAAGATTACACTCTTTTTTAGGTGCTTAACTGCAACCTAGCATTCAAAATCTCTTAAACTGAAGTATCACTAATTGATTAAATTTTTGACTTTCTACAAACCACGTACACACACTGTTCTCATGGTAGTCTACTTTTTTTTTTTTAAACATTTTCCAAAAAAACTTCCGATTAAGAACACAGAGAGAGATTCTTCTTGAATACCATTTGAATATAATATTATGTTTTGTGTTCTACATATTATTAGATACGGTTAAACGTAACGCTAAAATTCTAAAGATTGTTTACGTTTATAAATTTTCTTAAAATAGCTGAAACTATTTTCTTAAATTTTTCTATTTTATAGCTCTACTGCTGGTGTAAAACTTTTTTGTTTATTCAATAAATTTTCAAACAAAATTCGGTTAAAGGGACTCTTGGAAGAAGAGGGTGACATTTCATTGTTCTTAAGCAAAGGTTCTCAACCTTTTTAGTATCACGGGCGCATTTGAAATAGCAAAAAAATAGTGGCAAGCGTAATCGGATTTGAAAAAATAATAAATGAAAAATATCATAATCATGATAGCATAAAATTAAAATGACTTTTGTGGCAACAGTTGGATATTTATTAATAATGCTTTAAAAAGTTCTTTATCTAGTTCCGACGAAGAGTGGAATGCAATTTTACAAAATCGCATTGATAAAAAGCGAAGTTTTCGCCACGACAACAACGACCGCGGTCGCCAAGTGGAACGCCAGAAGGTATGTTTTGATCGTTGTGGTCGCTTTGTGGAACGCACCTGAGGTGGGTTAAATTTTTTTTTTTTTTTTTTGTCTGTAACCACTATAAAGTTGTAGAAAGAGAAAGACGTTTAAGTGTAATTTATTTACTGTTGTGACACGGTTGTATTACAAAAGAGTGGTAAAAGCAATACTAGAATTCCAAATTGGAAGAAACAGGTTTTGGGTTTTTAAAAAATATGTTTCTGAATGTTTTGAAATTTTCTCTTTTCGGCTCAAACAATTTTCATTAAACTTATTATGCCAATTATTAAATGTATTATAAACAATCACTCTTATTTGAAACATTTTTCCAGAAATAATGATATTGTTTTTTAAAGGGCTTTTCTTGAAAACAGACCTCAATTTTACGACAGCGTAGCAAGATAATGATTAAAGTGTAAGGTGTAATCCAAGTTATTACCAAATTAACTCCACATCATCCGTTTGGATTTGATTCATTAGATTAAATTGACTCATTAAACATTATAAATAAATGATGATTAATCCTTATCCAACTGTCCTACAGGAAACTTATCCTACAGGAATAGAACGAATTATAGACAAGGTTGATTTTTTTTTTTAAATAATTTTCAACCAAATAAATAACAAACTAATTGCGATACAAAATAATAATTAGAATAAATTCTATTTCTAACAACAACTTAAAATAAATTTTCTTATACACTTATATTCATAGAATAATTAATTTAATTCATTTTCTCCACTGACTATTTCTAATTATTTGCTCTATATTGGACAACTTTGATACACATTTTTGTAGATAATCAAGTCCTAGATTGTATGATAATAGAAGATTTATGATCCTTTTTTGGGTAAGATCTGTTTTAAATGCATAATCCAGCAGTTCATTTCGTAAGGTAAAGCTGAAACATTTCAAAATACTGACATTACTTCTCAATACCTCTTTGAAAAAATATTACACTTATTTACAAAAATGATATTCTGAGTTGCAATAGTATATGAATTAAAAAATAATAAATAATTTGTTAGCCCCAAATTTCTTTACATTTGGCTAATAGGTGGCATAGAACTTCGTTCACTTTCTTCTTACTACAGCCGAAAGTATCAAACAACTGATACATACACCTACTGTATTTGCAATCCCTTTAGAAGACGATGTTTTCTTTTAGTTTTGGGCCGTTTTTCATGTTATCATCTTCAAGAAAAGTATGTTCTCGTTTAAATTTAACCGTTTATTTCTTCGCTAATAAAAAGTAGGAGCAATCTTTTTATATAAATTCACCAACTTAGAATAAACTTAGGTGGCGTTAAGCCATCTAAAACAAAAAAAACTTTATGTCCGCAATATTCAAGTACATTCATTCTAACTAAATACACTCGACACGTTGACTGTACAAGCCATATTAAAAAAGATTTTACGAAAATGTCGAGGCATTGAATTTTTTTATTAATCATGGAAAAATAAAGAAATCCACTTTTACGAATTTCATTCATTCCACCCCCCCCCCCAAAAACCCCCTGCATAATTGGATATCAATTTTGAGCTTCCTTCAATTTATAATTTAGAGATTCTCTCTCTTTTTCTTATGGTATGCCATCTCTAACAGAGTACAAGAAAATAGGAATATGTCTTTGATGTTATTAACAATTATAAGGAGGATCAATATGCGGTTATACTGACATAATCTATAAAGCCGGTAAAGTCTTATTTCCAAATACTTATTAAAGAATCGCAGCATAAGTTTTTTGTTACACCTCAGTACATCAGACTCTCTTGATTATAACAGGCTCTTCTCATAATATTCAAATAAATGAATTTAAACTTACAGTTTAATAATTATTATCGACATCAAATTCCATTCGGGTGGTGACAAAGTAACGTTAGATGCACTTAGAGCCAGCGTATGCACAAATTCTAGAACTTCGTGTCTTAAGTTGAACTGAGCAAGACCAAGAGCGCTTTGGATATCTGGAAGCCTAAAAATTTTGTTTTTTAATTTTAATGTTAAAATATTATTTTAAATTGTTTTTAGAGAGTTAAATTTCCTTAAGAAAGCTTAAGTTTTTTTGGCCGTTAGACTTACAATTTCTTAAAAATTTGTAAGCTATCGGCCATGTTGTTGGGCAAAACAACAAAACATTTGACTTTTTTTATACATGACAATAGCCAATAATTTTTTTAAAAGTTATAAATTTTCGTAAGTTGTTTTTTTTTTTTTTGGCGCATCAACAGCTGAGGTCATTAGCGCCCGGAGCTTTTTCCAGTGCACTGCCGGCCTCCGGACAGTGTTCTCTCGTTACAGACAACACTGTCCATCACCGGACAGTGAGCTGTAGGAAGCTCCTAGGAAGAGAAAATCTAAGGGTCAGCTGCTGGATTCGAACCCGGGACCTCCGCGTGGGAGTCCAGTATGCTAACCTCATAGCTAATCCCTTCCCTCGTAAGTTGTTAATTTGCAAAGTTGGGAACCTAATAGTGTTACACTTTACACATTACCGTAAATAGAATCCTTACATAAACTTACGTTTTAAACACCTTGTCCAGAACAATCCTACGCCGAGTGGCCAAAACGCTGTGCTTATCCAATAATGGAAGAATGGGTTGTTCAGTGAATTCACCTAGCTCCTTTCCATCTTTGCTCTTTTTATTTTCATCTTCTTCCAAATCATTTTGAAAAGATACTTTCTTATCTCCCAGATAGAATGCTTTGACCTATAAAAACGTTATCAATTACTATTTATACTTTTTGGAAAAGAATACTTAATTCTATCGTTAGTTTGGGAACAGTAAGGCCAACGTCTTAAGAAGATTAGAGTTTAGTTTCCATGCGGTCTCAACGTTCACTGACGGAAGAGACTTGCATGCCGAAACCCAGTCATCCCCTTTAAGAGTACAGTTCTGCTAACCCCGACGCTAAATGGAAGAGTTAAAAGCTTATTTTCAACTAGTTAGAATATAACTTGGGATGGTCAGATATTATACTAGCTGTATCAATAATTGCATTAGTATTTACATCAATAATACATGCTAAGCGATTTATTAAGACATCAAATAGATTTTTCTTGAAGCTACAAAAATGAACTGAAAAATTGTAGTCAATTCAGTCATATTTTTCGAAAAAATTAAACAATTTTCTACCAAGAAGAGAGATTGTTACATACAAATTTTAAGCAATGATTACAATCTATTTACAAACCAAAAAATATAGCAAGATTTGAAATTATAGCTTTTTTCACGGTTAGAATTTTTTTTGGGGGGGGAGCGAGATTCTATCGAGTTTTTTAAAAATTATAACTACTTACCTTTATTTCCAGTTCTTGCGCTTGAGCTTTAAGTTGCTCAAAATCAGGTACAGGCTTTGAAGGAATTGCTTCCACTCTTTCCTCTACTTTTTCCTTTAATTCTATGAAATTTAAACGCTTGCATATTTCTGTGTACCTTTCGTACAAAAAAGAGTCTTTAGTGTTTCTTAATCGGCCAAAACGTTCAGTAGGTGTACCATATTCTTCCAAAATCTCCTTCAACTTAACATCTCCATAAAGAAAACTCAATGAATCCGCTGTAATCCAACTATCCAAAACAAAATCGACTTTGTCTGTAACATTTAACAAACGTTTATCTTTCCTATCTTTTACTCTAACCCGATCTTTCATTCTTATAGCTTTTTGTTTTCTATCCCTTTGCTTCTGGTCATTATTGTATACTTTTGATTCAGCTACATTTTCAATTAAAACTGTTGACTCATTATCCTCACTAATGCACTGTTTTTGAATTATTTTATCAGTGGAAAACGATGATTCAATTTCTTGGCTTGCGTCAGTATGTTCTCCAGAAGGTGTATTCAAATTCCCTGACACAGGTATTTTAATGACTTCGGCCTCAAAACTTTCTTTCATTAAATCTGAAGTTCTTAGATCATTGACTTCTAAATTTTTATTCGTCTTTTTTTCGTATTCTTCTGTGTTTACTGGACTTATATTACCCAAGTCAATTTCAACTCCTGTTGATCCACTGAAACATTCGGTTCCTTTACCTTAACAATTATTGAATGTTTATAATTTTGTTTTGTAATGAGGATTTCTACTAGGATTTCCTACATATTAAGTTTAAAGTAAAAGATTGCTTTTTTTTTAAGTAGACTTCACGTCTAACTACCGATCAGAGGTCGTGGTTGACACCTTAAAAAACTGAACTTAGTTTATCTTATTTGAAAATTAAAGAAAATCCAAGGCGAAGACAAGAAATTAGAAAGCAATTAATAAAGTGGAACCAGTGAAATGTTACTTCAAGGGCAATAATTTTTAATTTAGAAGATTTCAGAAAATTAGTCGCCAGTACTTATGAATTAGAATAACAAAAATGTTTACCTACTTCTTGTTCGTAGATGAAAATAATTTATAGTGGACGGCTTCTTCACAATCTCTTAACCATAAAGGACTTGTATACAACTGTTCCTTCAAAAATATACTAGCTTTATAGCATACGTTACTGCAATAATTCTAAAAAAATTTAAAATAATCAATGTACTTTTAAAATAAAATTAATTGTCTACTTATTTTAGTGACAGTAACACTAACTGGAAAGTCTAGTTTGTTAAGTTACTTACCAGTTGCTACCAATTATATTAAGTAAAACCTACAACTATCAACAGTCTTCTCTTATTTTTATTCCACTACTTTTTGATGAATCAAAATTTACGAAAATCTGTTATTGTCCGAAAAAGTTTTTGCAATACCGTAAATCACTGATTTTCGAATATTATTATTAATTGGCTGGTTGGTATTATCATTTATTGGCAATGTCAAGCTTGGAGGACCGCTTGTGCAAATGGTGACCTATTCGCTTTTCAAAGAATTTAAGAATTGAATTGAATTAAACAAAGATTATTTTCATTTCTTACTTAAAAAGTGAGACTACATCTCTAAAAATGGGTGCAAGGTAGTAAGTAGGTACCAACGTCTCAACGTTCTCTCAAGGACCACCCCAACTAGATTAATATCTAAAATGTTTCTCTAAATCTTAAAATAATACAAATGCTACTTACTTTCCTGTCTGTAATGTCGAATACTTTATTATGCCTAGTGGATATGTGATACTGTTTCTTTGGAACATCTTCCAATGATGCATCACATAAGGGGTATCCACAAGATTTCGTTATAGCCCTTTCTTCTACGGCATCTTGATAGTGTGACTGATTGATGTGGAACAACTACATTGGTATGGAATAAAAACAAATTTACACGACCAAAAGTAGGCAATTGAAGTTACATCTTAATTAAAACTTTAAGGAAATTCTTACATATGGAATTTCACTTCTACTTGTCTAATATTTCAATGTAATCCATTTTCTATAAATTGACTATAGATATCTGACAAAAAAAGTGATACTCACATTGTCCAACAACCAATGCTCTTCCACATCTGGTTCAATGAGACGCTCTACAACACACATTGCTTTTGCATTGCACAGGTTTTTCTTTTCTACAGCTGCTTTAAGTTGCTCTTTCCTGATGAGAAGGCCATAATTAATAGAAATAAATTAAATAAGAGATACTAAAGCAAATCTACTTACGTTAATTTGCTCATTTTCTTTTTCATTTCCATTAGTTTTTTTTTCTTTCGAGCATCTGTTTGACTTGTCAATAACTCCATTGCTTTTTTTCAGTACAGTATTAGCATAGACTTAACAATAGTTACAATATAGTTTGGATATTTAAGTTTTCATTACCCAACGAACTTCTAATCGTGGCATTAGGGTGGCAAACAAAAATTCACAAATGAAAGTAGAAACCTAGAAAGAAAGGTTACATCTTACATCTCCTGTAGTCACCAACAGAGCGCTCCTAATTTATTATAAATTACAACTAAATAACACACTGAAATTCTAACTAGCCACAATTACTAACTCCTCTTCTTTAATTTTTTTTTTTTTTAAACTAATTGTAAAATTGTTGTAAAAATATTATTTAAGTGTAGATGCTGGAGAGATTGTAATTAAACCGAGGGCTCCCGGACTTACGTATTAACAGTAAAATAATTATAACAGCGACTGATAATAAGAGCTTTTTCTATAAAGTGCCAATTTAGTTTTACATGCAGTTCTACCCTTATAAACGGTAAAAACAATAAAGAATAACAAATATTAAATATAGTGCTAAAGTGGTGCTTTGAAGAATTAGTTGAGTGATTTGTAGCTTTTGTAACTAATTTATTAATATTAATTGTAGGGTTACCAGTTTTTTATAAAAACATTTTTGGAGCACAATTTCTATATTATTATTCTAGACACAGCATTAAAAATTGAATCATTGACAAATTAATTAAAAACCTTAAATTCCCTATTTATTAGCATTAATTAACCCTAAGACGGAATTTCCTGTGCGAATGTTTATTTTCCATTTTTTATACTTCTTTCCCATATTAGCAAATGAATTAAAGGATGATATTGATTTATTTCAAAGCAATCAACTGGAAAACAGTTGCCCTTAAAAAGACCTACGCATCCGGCCATGGCAGAGTAAAGCCGTATTAAACTTGGATAGTAATGAACTTTTTTGCCTTTCGCCGAAGTCTTTTACCCACCAGTTGCTACAGGCACCATGGCAATATGTATCATCGATAGGCACTTCGCCTTTCTGAAATTTTCTGAAGGCAGCCGTAAAGGAGCTTTTTTAGCCGTCATTCACACATCTCATTCCATTCTGCAAGTGTAACAGCAGTAAGCAGAAGCAACAGCTGCCTTCTACATACACTGGGCCAAAAAAGTCTGTGAACACTAACCTAAATTTTATTACTTTTATTATTATCTTATTAGAAACTTCTTTTATTTTCAAATGAAATATACTATTCGATAGAGAGAAACCAGAGTTTTTCATTTTATATTCAATCTTTTATTTTTGTTCAGCAGGAATATCACAATTAAATGTTTAACAAAACAACACCCCAAACGAATGCAAAAAAAGTCTGTGAACACTTTGCAGAAATAAATCATTGTTACACATTGTACGTGAATTATAAATTTTAAAAACTTGTAGGACCTCCTATGTTCCTAATCACTTCCAACAAGCGAGCTTTCATCGATCCTAATAATTTTGTGGTCGTCAATGTTGGAATTTTATCCCACTCTTCTAAAATAGCGTTTTTTAGTTGTTCACGGTTTCTTATTCCTCGTTTATTTATTTGGCGGCTGATTTCATCCCACAAATGTTCTATTGGGTTAAGGTCTGGCAATTGTGGAGGGGTGTTTAGGCGCCAGAGTGTATTATTTAAAAGCCATTCCCGAGTTTTTAGTGCGGTATGTTTCGGGTCATTGTCTTGTTGGAAGACAAACGTTCCCTCCAACCCTAATTTTTTTGAATTTTCTTTTAAATTGCGTCTTAATATATCCACATACACATATTGGTCCATCATACCATTAATTAGATCTAACTTGCCCACTCCTTTAGCACTCATGCACCCCACACCAGAATGTTGCCTCCCCCATGCTTAAAAGTAGGCTTCATATTTTTCATTTTCATAGCTTCATTTCTTTTTCGCCACACTTTTTGTCGTCAATCAGACCCACATACATTGAATTTCGACTCATCTGAAAAGATTACGGTTTCCCAGAAACTAGAAAGCTTAGAAACATATTCTTTCGCGAAATCCAATCGGCGGTTACTATTTATTTTATTGATTAAAGGTTTTTTCCTCGGGACTCGACCGCAATAATCGTATTCATGTAATTTATTTCTAATTGTCTGTGGTGTTACGCTTACACATAACCACTTGATAATTCTTGACTGATTTTTTGAGCGCTTGTCCTGGGTTCTTCTCGAACAGACTTCAGAATTTGCAGTTTATGAAAGGAATTAAGTTTTGGTGGCCGTCCACTGCGTGGCCTACTAATCACATTTCCGTACTTTTTAATTATATTATGCACCGTTGAAGGGTTTTTTTGAACTATCTTCCCTATTTCTCGAATACTTTTTCTTTCATTTCGCAACGTCACAATAAGTTCTCGAATTGGTCTGGGAACTTCCATATTAGTGGTTAAATATGTACTAATTAGATTATTTATTCACAAAACTGACTGTAGTGGTTTCTACAATACAATAGAGAACTTTGAAACTTTATTCAATCGTTTTTCTGTTTGTTATCTTAATGTTTTTACATATTTATACAGCTGTTCACAGACTTTTTTTGCATTCGTTTGGGGTGTTGTTTTGTTAAACATTTAATTGTGATATTCCTGCTGAACAAAAATAAAAGATTGAATATAAAATGAAAAACTCTGGTTTCTCTCTATCGAATAGTATATTTCATTTGAAAATAAAAGAAGTTTCTAATAAGATAATAATAAAAGTAATAAAATTTAGGTTAGTGTTCACAGACTTTTTTGGCCCAGTGTATGTAGTTTTGGAACATTCAGAGTCAATATATTCGTAACCACAATGCAAGTAATTTAATAGTCGAAGACTGCGTTTTAATTATGATAATATTTACCAAGGATTAGTAAGAGTAATTTTTAACACTGTAGAGATGCAGTAAAGATGTTAAACAGAAGGCAGGAAAAAAAAAATTAAAAAGTTTAAAAAAGGCAGGAAGCAAACAATTTGAAAATGTTTTATCTTTGAAATGAGTCCATTCATGTTGACCTAGAATAAAAAGAAAAATTGTTGTATCAAAGGCAAATTTTAATGTTTCAACACTTTTATGTTATCTTTATTATTCTTGCATATTTTGTCTTTATTATCATTGAAATGTAATCTACATCGTAAAAACAGATCTCATACATAAAAAAGATACCATTCATTAATTACAAATATAAAATTAATGTCAATTGCTATTGCACATGTAAAAATTAAGAATTACATGAATAAGACAAAAAAAAAGTATATCGCTGAATATTGATACCACAGTATAATATTTATGAATGAAATATTATTACTAGTTAATAATATTTTATGCATTTTTATGATATAGTTCTTGTTATTCTGAGATCTCTCCTAACTATTCAATCATTTTATTAACATCGCCCATTTAAATTACCTAAGTCCAAAATGTTAAAAAAAAAAAAGAATAATTGAATTAATTACAGTTTTCGACAGGAAGAATAATTGAAATCTGCTCTTAGATTTTCACTGGCTTTGTGCAAAAGCTTTAAGTAGAATATAATTAGATAAAAAAATAATCTAACACATTTTGTATGAGTAAAAATGGAAAAATTGATTTATTTATAATAATATTTGTTACAAACTTACTATAATGAATAAAAAGTGAACCAATTAAAGGTAAAATTCTGGCACTCTTAAATCTTGTACGTATTGTATTTTTTTGTAAAATACTGTCAAAATAAAACAATTTGTATCTGTATTTTCTACAGTTTACATTATGTTTTCGCAATGTCTTTCCTCCATAGCAAATAAGAGGTATTTTCAAGTTAGTTTACTGTTAACGAAGCGATTTTTTAGATTGTCGGGAGAAGTGTCTTCATAGCCTTCATTATGTTATTGATTATGTTGTCCTTGATTCTCAAAGAGATTAATACAATTTCTATTTGTCTACTTTAATTATTTCACTGTTATTATGTATTATAGGCGGTACGCCGGTACGGTAGCCGAGTGGTTAGAGGCGAGGTCCGCAAAGCTAATATGTATCATGATACCTCGATTGCTAGTAGGTTCGATTTCTGGTCTTGGTCTTGTATTTTATTTAATGGTTAATCTGAGGACAATTATTATTTATTTACATTTAATACAATATATTTAACATCTAGGTATGTACAGAAAGAGTTGACCAAACATTAGTTTTTCTTTTAATTTATTTTGTTATTTACAATCTGTATAATACACTATACAATAAGTAAATAGGGAGATAGAAGTATAGAGGCGTGAAAGGCAGGAGGAAAGAAACTGCCCAGCGGCAGCACTTTCTACAGGATATTAATTTTAGGCCTTCAGACTGCGAGGAAGTCGCGGGGACACTGGCGATTCAGTCGGCTAGTAGGATTGTTAGGGATGTCAGAGGAGGCGAGAGACTGTACTAGAGGATTAGAGCAAGTGGAGAGAGCACTATGGAATTTTTGATATTTAGTCTTGGCTAATTGGTGTACGAAGGGGATGTTGAGGTCGTTGTGTAGAGTGAGGTTAGTCACGTAGAAAGGAGCGTCAGCTAACTGTCGAAGTACTTTTGATTGAAATGTCTGTACAGTCCGTATGTTTGTAGGTTTGGCTGAACCCCACAGCTCTAGTCCGTAAGTCCACATTGGTTTGAGGATAGTACTGTATATTAATCGTTTGAGTTCAATGGGTAATTTTGGAGCGTCGTCCAAGAAGTCTGTAAAGTAGTTTCGCATGTCTTTTAAGTCTAGTGTGTGGGTTCCACGTGAGTCGCTTGTCTATGTAGAGCCCAAGGTAGCGCACCAGATTGATTAAGGAAGAGGATTGCTGTTGAAGAGGTCAGGTGGACAGGAGCCCCGCCGGAGAGTAAACGTGGCATGCTGGCATTTCCAAACATAAATTCAAAAATAAAACTAATTATAAAAATGGTTTCATATAGAAATCGAATTAGAAATAATAATAATAATAAACTTTTAAAAATAAAAATAATAGAAATTAAAAAGAATACAATCTTATTATATTAAAATTCAATTCGACAATTAAAAAAATTAACAAAAAAACACAAGTAAATAAAGAAATTAGCGAAGCTACTTCTTGGGTCTTTAAAAGTAAGCAATTGAATTTAGATTTCTTCACTATTATCTTTATTAACATAAAATAACAATATTTATTTACTAGTGGGTCCTTACATACTGAAAGTACAGGGCTCTTCACAAAAGAGTGAACCAAATCATCAGATTCTCTCAGAAAACATAATTCACAAGTTTATCTTCATTGAATTCATATTTCTTCTTATCTAAGTGTATTATACATTCATTTTTTATAAAGTAACCGTAACAGTGCTATTAGCCTCAACTACTGAAATTAATATTTTGAGAAAAATATACCTCACTAAAGTTAAGAGTGTTCACATTTCTGTTCAATTAATCGTAACGTCAATTCAATATGAATTCAGTATCTCAGGAAAATAAACTATTTCGAAAGGAATCCAACAGAGATTAGAAACTTTCCTGCACCAGTTGTACATTGTTTGAATATCAAATCTCCTCAGATCCAATAGAAAATAAAAACTTTTTGAACCCAATTACTCAGTTAAAGGGCGGTTTAGAGTCAAATTGAAAAAAAAGCATCTATGAACAATGTTAAAACAATAAATAATTTTCAGAGATAAGGAGTTTAGCTAATGTGATATTAAAGAGTACAGTCAGTCTCTTTTTTAGCATGCAGTCTAAAATGCAATTTTGATTAGAAATTATTAACTAGCTAATTTTACTTTTTATTTGGGCAGATAACTCATTTTTCCACTCAACTCAATGATATTAATATAATTATCATTTTGTGACGTAGATATCTGCTAACGAATGTAGTTTTTTCGAGATAATTTTAATGAAGACAACTTCATTTGTCTATTTACAGATGCTATCTATGTATCTCTCTATCTTTTTTCTTTAATACTCAGGAAATCTGGTGTGAAACAGTCGTTGGCTTTCTCAGATTACCAGTGTAATAAGAATTTTTTGAAATAAAATAATTAGCATATTATGTATTAAGTTCTGAAACTCCTAACATAAGGGAGAGTCAACCCGTAATCAATTATTCGGTACCCAGTTTACCTAATTGAAATAAAATATTTTTTTTTTGTTTGGTTATGAAGAAACCTTTTTTTCATTGGTCAAAGAACGAAAAGGAAACAGTGAACGACAGCAAACCACTGACAATTTCATAGAAATCAGTTTTAATAAATATGTAGTTTTCATTATGCTCACTAGATAGTGGTCGCATGCGTAAGGCATTATTTGAAAGTTGTTATTATTCAGTCCTTTCTAAAGAAATATATTCATTTATTATTAGGTTTTATGATTTTTTCAAACTATTAGTGAACAGTTTTTGGCTAGAGGAATTGTTGTAAAATTTTGTACTGAAAGAAATTAAGGACATAGCATTCAACAAGTGTGCATTACAAGTACTTAGTATATGCGATTTCCACAAATGTTAAATTCCACAAATGTCTAGAACTCAAAAGATAATTATTCTTTTAAATTCAGTTACCAATAAAGAAAATTTTGGTATAACAAATTGGAATATTTTTCTACGTTTTATCCATTATATTTGTTTAATTTATGAAAGCCTAACAAAACATTAATTATTTAAAGTTTTGTTCCTTCAATATTTTAAGTTTAGTTTGTATTTTCATTTAGTTTATATAAGTTCTTTCACTTTGAATACCCCAATAAGACTTTTCAATTTTACATTATCATATCAGCAGTTTACTCCATAAAAAAAACCCTGAAATTTCTCTTCTTCAAATTGACAGTAAGAATAAAAATAAATAAAAGATTTGTAAGTTAAAAAAAATCTAAAATCTAAAATTCTAAAAAGTGAGTGAGATTGTGAGTAGAGACAGGAAGTGAGTGTAAGCCGAAGACTCCACTCACAAACGCAAATCACAGGAAGCTCAGACTTTATATTTCATTTAAATGTAAATGTAAAATCTAACACAAGCTTGGCGAAAATAACTATCAACTGGAAAACCACTAATCAGAAACATTGTTTCAATTTATTGATATTTGTCGAAAACGGCTTCAAAAATTGTCGTAATAGAACTATTCATTGCAAATGTATAAATATACAACTTTTAATTAAAGTTTTTTTGAGAAACATTCTAATTGGAAATGAGATGATTATACTTACCTTTATTTGACCAATTTGGCGTTATATACGGTCCTACCACTTTTATATTATTGTACCGAATTGTATGTGGTGCTTAAATTGACAGGTGCTTTAAATAATTAAAAAAAAAAAACTGCTTTGGCTGATGACGCTTAAAGTAATATATTTAACAAATATATAATAATAATAATAGGCCTTGATATTGGAGGAAAGAATAGGCGTTCCTAATTCGGGATGTCGCAGGAGGCGACTAAAGAATTGGGGCGATAGAGCACTAAGGGATGTCTATTCTCCCTACTAGCAAAGCTGTACAAGGGTTACAGGGACAAGGTCACAACAGAGTATTCACACACACAAAGAAAAATATATAGGTATATATTAGGAGAATGAAAATTAATATTAGTGAAACAAAATTATTATTTAAACAAGATGGAAATTGAAATTATAACCAGAACACATTAATATTTGATAATGATTTTATTTAATTCTCAAAAAAATAAGCAATGTGGAGAGCATGACGCTCTCTTGAAAACTGCAAAGTTCAGCATTTTAACTATACAATAGTATATAAGACGCAGTCTGACAAAATACATTCAGTTTCCACAGGGTTTGCATTAGCAGAGGACCATGTGGCCAACCATTTTATACGTTGTCTTAGGTAAAAATCCATATTTTAAAGCTCTTGTAGCTAATGTTCAAAAACGTTTCATTAGATATTGTTTCTAATTACCCAGTAATTTTTTTTCAAAACTTGATCATTCAGAAAATGTAAATTTTCTTTAAAAAAATATCTTAAAGTTAATCGACAAAGAAGAAGGTAGAGGAAATATTCAAATAACTAAATACATATTACATTGGTTGATAACTGAAAAACATTCAGACACACGAACAAAAAATACATACATATGTACTTCGAAAAAAACTAATTGTTGAAAAAATGAGTTAAAACGAAGGAAGATATAAATCAATCATAATTTTGTTATAGAGAAAATTTCTTCTTTTGTTATAATTCTTATTTTTTATTCTAGTCTTACCAAATTCTGATCTATGTATATATGTTTTGCAGATACGAAAATAATACTGATCAAAAAATCTCTTTATTATTTTTCACAAAACACCAAGTAAAATCAAGCATTTAAATTAATACAATAAATTTGTTTCAGTGGGATTTGCGGCTGCGGAACATGGTAAGAAAAAAAAGTGGATTAAAATTAGAAAAATTGAAACATGTAAATAAATATTAAGAAAAGCATTATAAATAAATCTTTTTATCAAGGATGGAAAAATGGCAACCTATATCTATATGAAGTCAGAGGCCGCACGGTAGCCGGAATGCATAAGGTTGCTGAACAGTATACTGGAATTGTTATAAAAGGGAAACTTACCGTCCAACCAAAATCTGAGGATACATTAAATCTACAGGCAAGAGAATTTATTCCTTCTTTATTTTTTTATTAAACTTAAATAAATACTTACATTATATAAAAGCACTTATTAATCTGATAATTAGATAAAATTTATGAATTAGGTGCGTCATTTAGAACAAGCCGAGATTCTTGCCAATTTGAGCAATGGCTGGTCAACTTACATCTTAGATCAAGATCTCAATTACAAACAACTTCCAATTTCAGAAAAACCTTTCGAACTCAAACTTAAGAATGGAGTTGTAAGTTAAAATAATATTATCAGCATACAAAAAATAATTTCAAAAAAATGTTAAAAAATTAATATGCGTCATTAATTACTTAACTTTTTCTTTTAAGGTTGATAAAATGTATGTGGACAAGAATTTGCCTACTTGGGAAGTTAATATGCTGAAAGCGATTGCGAGCCAACTGCAGCTGGACACTCAAGCCGAAAACCGGAAAAAATCCGGAATGAATCATGTCCCAGTAGAGGGCCAAACTATAGGCGTCTACAGAACTATTGAGGCAAGAATAAAACAACAAATTACTTGTGGCTAGCTGTAAAATGAATAAAGACTAATGTTATGGATTCACAGGACACTGTAACCGGAGAATGTGAAACAATCTACGACATCTCGCCACTTCCACAATATGTACTACAGAGTCGCCCAGAGCTTGTTCCATTGCCTAACCTCCTTGCAGGTGGACAGATTATTGACATAGTTAAAACTACTGACTACAACCACTGTAAACAAAGAGTGGCATATCAATTTGGTCTGGCCGACTGGGATCCAGCAAGCAATCAGTTAGGGTCTTTCCTTGCAGTAAGTACACATCATCAAGTTCTTATTGCTAAAATAGTTATGACTTGAAGTAATTATCCTGATAATAAGATTGAAAGTAACTTTTCTCTTGCAGCGCTCTTCCGTTAGCCGCATCGTCCTTACTGGATCTCTAAAAAGTTATACTATTCAATCTTCGGTAACTACTAACGAAGTCATTTTGGCTCCCCACATTTATAACAATCAGAAGGGAATCGTTGCTAGTCGCATGAATCTGACTCTCGAGGCTGTCACATCCAGTACAGGAACACCTCAGCCAGTACCAAATCCACGCACGGTTAATAACCTTATCTACGAATACAACGCTGCTACAAAAGAAGAAAATGCACAAAATCATCTCATGGAAAAATATCCTCAGCGCAGTGAACCCGAAAATGACTCAGCAAACACTTCCGAATCCAGTTCACATTCAAGTTCAAGCTCTAGCGAAGAAGAACTGCAAGGTGATGAACAAGAAAAAGATTTGGGCATAATAAGATCAAGACGGTCAGTAAGATCTCGCCATGATAACAGCGAATCTTCTTCTTCCGAAAGTAGTGCCTCTAGCGATTTTGACAGTTCTAGCAGTTCCAAGGAAGATTTCTGGCAACCTAAACCTACGTTAACTGAAGCACCGAAGAGCCCATTTATGCCATATTTTATCAGTTATATGGGAAATTCAATCCAGGCATCAAATAAAATCAATGTTATATCAACTGTAGAGAAGCTTGCAAAAGAAATAGGGGAACAGGTTCTAGATGGAAATGTCATTACTGGTAAAAATACTCTATCAAAATTCAATGTACTTGTTAGTGTAATTCAAACTATGGACGCAGCACAATTACAAGAAGCCACTGAAAAATTGTATTACCCTTACTCGAAGGTAGTCGAAAGAAGTAAACTTGATGACCAGCTATACCAAACATGGTAACATGTTCACTTTCATATTTGTATTTTGAAATTTTAAACACATATTTTTTTCATACATCATTTGTTTTCAGGGTTGTCTTCCGTGATGCAGTTGCCCAAGCTGGAACTGGTCCGGCTCTAGTAACTATAAAACAGTGGATCTTAAATCACAAAATTTCAGGAACTGAAGCTGCACATATTGTTGGCGTGCTTCCTGATACAGCTTATTTTCCAACAACGGAATATATAAACACACTCTTTGTTAGTGATTTAACCTAAAAGAACAAGAATTAACATGCTTTAGATATTATAAATCCTAACAAATATGTAATTAATTTCAGGAGCTAATGAAGAATGATGAAGTTCAAAATGAGATGTACCTAAATACAAGCATTATCACTTCGTTTACGGATTTAGTTCGCAAAGCTCAAGTTGACAAACAAATTGTTCACAAACGCTATCCTGTGGACAGCTTTGGAAAATTAGCAACAAAGAATGATAGAATCGTTAGCGAACAATACATTACTTATCTTGAAAACCAATTAATGAAGGCAGTTCAAGTCGGCGACAGTCCAAAGATTCAAGTATTCATACGTGCTTTGGGAAACACTGCACATCCCAAAATTCTCTCGGTATTTGAACCTTTCCTTGAAGGTAAGAATTAATGATTTACAAAATCTAATGGGAAAATAGCTTCTGCCAAATGCTGAGCAAACGTTCCCTATCATACTCAAGTAATATTAGTTATTATTAAATGCTTTGCATTATTAGTTCGTTAATCTGTTGTAGGTCGTAAGCATATGACTAACTTTCAGCGCCTCACAATTGTAGCTTCATTAGATAAGATGACGAAAGTATATCCCAAACTAGTCAGATCAGTTCTTTTTAAAATTTACCGAAATAGCGGAGAAACTCCTGAAGTACGTGTGGCAGCAGTTATGCAGATTATGAAAACCAACCCATCCGCGCAAATCTTGCAACGAATGGCCCATCATACGAATTATGATCACAATAATCAGGTCAATGCTGCGGTAAAATCGGCTATTGAAAATACAGCAAAACTCCAAGGATCAAAAAATTTCCAATTGTAGGTGTTTTATGATTCGCAGCTTGTTTTGTCAATAATTCTAAAAATTTCAATACCAAAATATATTTTTCATATTTAGAGCTCAAAATGCGAAATCAGCCGTCCCTCTATTAACCACTCAAGAATTTGGACTTCATCAATCCCATAATTTCATTCGTGATTTCGTAATAAAGGAAGAAGAATTGATGTACAAAACTCACTTGGCTTACATACAAGGTGCAGACAGCATGATGCCAACTTCTGTTTTTTACAGCATCAGGCAGAGTCTAGAAGGATACAAACCTCAACCGTTCGAGGTATGTCACATATATTATGTCACTATCTACACCTATGCTGATTGCTGTGCGCGGATTATTTATTTAGATTGTATTTATTTTCTTTTGTCTAATTATAATAAAAAATGATAAATTCTCTCACTGCTAATGATTAGGTCTCATGGATGGTTTCAAACTCTGGTAGTCTCATGGATCTGCTCCTTGACCAATTTAATGATGCAGATCAGGACAAAAAACTGAAACATAGTGATTCTGAAAAAACGGAGGGTGATTGGACATTAGAAAAAATTGGCAAACTACTTAATATTGAAACCGAACATCTAGATCAAATTGAAGGAAATATTTTGATATCTCTATTTGGAGCCAAGAGTCTATTTACTTTTGATAACCACACCATTGAACAAATGCCAGAATGTGAGTATAAAATTGCTTTTTCCTACAACTCGATTCACAACGGAAATTTGAACAGAGATGAATAAATAATTGTTTGTTTAGTTGTCAAATTTATTGTCCAACAACTCCGTGATGGCCAGCATTTTAACTACAACAAAATATACAACAAACACGCTCTTCAAGTTGGCTTCCCCACCGTAACCGGGCTTCCATTCTTCTATACATTTTCCACCCCAACAAGAGCACACTTTGCTGGCGAAATCAAAGTTGTACCTCATCTGCCAAAAAAACTTAATGTAGAAGGAATTTCATTACCTAAAACAGCAGACATCTCAGGGACTTTGGATATCATGTAGGTTTTATTACTCAAACAAGTTCTAAATTTGAGTCTTTTCATTTATTTATATTGTAACGGTAAAAATGAATTATTGTTCCAGGTACACTTCGTATACCGAAGGTGTTCTGGGTTTCACCACCCCTTATAATCACAAAAACTATGTCGCCGTGCTCGGAAACAATGTTCATGTTGGAGTGCCAATCAAGGCAGCGATGGAAATCAATTTTGAGAAGAATAAATTTCAAGCGAAACTTCAACCATTGGAACAAAATCGGCTTCAGAAACTATTTGAGTCCAGCTCAGTTGCATACACTTCTATACATGACATCTTGGATTGTGAGCCCTTTATTGAAGGTTACAAAACTGAACAAATTCACGTCAGACCAATGCAGAGAGTAAGTATTTATTTTTAAATTGATTTGTTTGTGAATTTAATGAGTGCAATAAATTATCATGAAAGAATTAACCTAATTTTTCAGTTTCAAACAACAGTTGGCCAAGTCGAGACTGGTTTTGCTATAGATTTAAAAGCAGAAAGTGAAGAGAAATTACTAGACTGGGCAACCAGTAAATATGATTTGTCTTCAATTTTGTTTTCGCTTCACGATGACACAATCAGCAACAACAACTTTACTGCCACTTACAATCCACGCGAGTCTACTGCTAAATACGTGAAATTATTTTTCACCTATGAAGATAGGAGTATTAAGACTGGAGAAACAGCCGAAATCATTGGTAATGGGGCTATTCCAATGTCTACAACTCCAGCAAATGAGCAGAGACAGAAAGAATTCCTTCGTAAAGTAGCAGCAGGCATTAAGGGTAACTGTTTTGAATTTAGAAGTTAAATTTTATAAGATTAGTGTAAATAGATTATAGATTTTTTGAAAAAACATATACTTTTTCAGAAAGTTACGTTCAAATGGTTGACGTTGGTATTCAGTTTGAAGGGCAAAGAATCGCGGAATACGTTGCTACCGCAGCATCGGCACAGAGTCCTGTAGATAATAAAAAGCGATTCTTTTTGTATGCAGGCAAAAAACCAGCAGTAGAAACAGAATCCTCTAAACCATACCAGGTACTGCTATCAAAAATAACTATGGAAAATTGATTATTTTAAGAAATATGGTTTTAATTTCATGTCTCGTTACAAGGTTGCATTGCAAGTAGATACAAAGATTCCCAAAGTTCCATTTACGGATTACGATAAAGCTCTTCGAGCTGAGCCAACATCGCACATTTCAGCCAAACTTCGCTTTGGAGAAGATTTAAATTCTGGAGACGAATTAAATATTCAAGTAAGTGGTAATGCTCGCTCATTAAATGTTTATACGTAGCTTTTAGAGTATTTTATTGAAATATGTTGTGTTTGCAGGGTATACTCAAACAGAGTGAAGGTCGTCGTCAATACGTAGAAAGTCACCCACTGTCTGCACTTTGCAGACAGCAAATGAAAGAAGAAAACTATCTGCTTCCAGCATGCCGTGAAGCTATTGCAAGTGCTACTTACCTCGACCAGTACAGGTTTTTAATTACCTATGATAGACTTTCAAAAGATATGAAAACTTTGATGTATAGAATGTACACTTTAGCTCGCAATCTAGCCAGTCAGAATGTCTCCGAGGATATTGTCACTCCAAAAGGTAAGGAGGGTCAGATCGAAATAGGTGTGATGTTTGCAACAGATCTGAAGTCTGTCAACGTGTCTATCGATAGTCCAATACTTTCTTCTGAATTCAAAAAAATTTATGTCGCCGACTGGATTCGGCCGATGGTCGTTGTTCACCCTGAGCATGGCATGTATGAACGCGTTGGACTACATCTTTTCAAAGCACAACATTTCCGTAAGTGTTTAAGCTTCCGCTTTCCCGTTATTGATTGTTTATTACAACTTTAATAAATTGGAATAATTGTTTATCACAGCTACTTGTGTTGTCGATAATCACCAAGCAATTACTTTCGACAACAGATCTTATCCAATAAATATGGGCAAATGCTGGCACACAATGATGCACTCAGTCCCTAAGACAGGCAAAGGTGCTTATTATACTAATGACGATTTTAGTGTTCTGATTCGTGAAGGCTCTGCCAATCAGAAGGTACAAATCTATCCATTTTATCCTCATTAAAAAAATTATAAAAATAAACCGTTGAGCTTTTAAATAACTAAACCGAGTTTGCTTTTCCAGGAGATGATGATTTTAATTGGAAAGAACGTACTTCAGGTACAACCATCTGGTTCTTTAGAAGCAATTGGCAAAGTTATGATCAACGGAAAAGTGGTAGATTACTCAAAGGACTCAGTAACTGAAATGAAAAATAAGGAAGGTTCTGTTCTAGTACAAATCTATGCACTTCCCACCGGAGCTGTAAGGCTTATGGTTCCTGAAACTGGCATTGAACTCATCTATGACAGCACACGAGTCATACTCCATGTTAGCAATGATCACAGAAGTAGAGTACGCGGTTTGTGTGGAACTTTCGATGGAGAATTTGTCACTGATTTTACTACACCAAAGAACTGTATAATTAAAGATCCTTCGGAATTTGTAGCAAGTTATGCTATTCTAGACGAGACTTGTCAAGGTCCGGCCAAAGAATTACATCAGCGCGCTAAGATTTCCCCATGTTACGAGAAGATTGTAATGTTGGGTGATGTCATTAGTGAAATAGAAGCCAGCCGTTACAAACCACGCTTGAGAAGCTCACTATCTAAGATGCTCCAAGGTGTTTCAGGGAAACAGAATGAAGTAGGATGCACTAATCATCGCGTTGAAATTGTTGAGCAACCTGGAAAGACTTGCTTCAGTTTACGTCCTTTAATATCTTGCAGTAGCAAGTGTAAACCAACGAAAAATATAGAGAAAAAAATAGACTTTTATTGCGTACAGAAGAGTAGTGCCAGTAAGCATTGGGTCCAGATGACAAGAAAAGGAGCCAATCCAGATTTCAGTCAGAAACCAGCAAACGCATGGTTTAGTATCAATGTTCCCGAAAAATGCATTTCTAACTGATTTTTTGTTTTGTTTTCTATTATTTATTTTAGATTAGGTTCTGCAACAGTTTTATAAAAATAAAAAAATTCATCTAAAATTTCTAATTTTTTTTTAACAAATCCCTGATAAAAGTTCATTCTGAGATTACAAGAACAAAGATTTAGGAAATTCTCATTTTATAAATAAATTAATTCAGTAAAGATAAAAATTAAAGTAATGCCTATAAAGATAAAAATACAAATACAGAAGGCACATAAACTTCAAATGAAAATTATAGAACGGATAAGCGCAGTGGATAGTGCACTAAATTCCCAAGCGGATTGCCTAGGTTTCAAACTAGCTTCCTGCTCTTAGTTTTCGCTGGCTTGGAACCTCTTATACCTCATTGTCGGTAATGGGCAGTGTTGTCTGTTATAAAAGAACACTGTTCGAAAGCCGGCAGTACACTGAAAAAAATTCCGGGCGCAGTTACCGCAGATGTTGATGTATCTTGTATTAAAAAAACAAAATAAAATTAAAAAAACTTCCTCTTCAGGTAAAAATATTTATGAATAACCAAATATTTAATGATGATTTAAAGAGTTTTAAATACATTCAATTTAACGGGAAAATGGAAAAGATCTGTTCTTATAAAAATCACCAAATTAGATTAGAACATGAGATTAGAATAAGAATCACGGTTTTGTTCACCGTTGTTTTTGCGAATTATCTCCTCTAGCCTCCTGACGCCAGACGACTTTTATCGCTAATAGCGATTACAACGCGATCAGATGGAAATAAGAAACTGTTTTCTCCCATCTCTCCCTATTGCTGAGGATTTGTAGATGCCCCACAAGATGGCCTCAATGAGGGAATATGCGCGCTCTATATTGCGTATAATGTTAAGAAAAAGTAAACAATTTATAGAAAATTTGATAACTATTATATTCCAAATGATTCAAAAAAGGCGAAAACAAAGTCATCAAATTTCAATATAAATTATAAAGTGAGAAAAAAAATCCTTCAACTCAGAGCCAGAGAACTGGCAAATTAAACCCTACATTGGTGAAACTGTCTACACCGAAATTTGTAACAAGTTTATATTTATTAAAAAATAAGGATTAGATACTAACTGCTGAAATTACTGAGTAAAATTCCTACCATTTTGGAGAGCGCACCCTCGATTGTGATTCAGTGGTTCAGCCTGGCAGACGGAATTTCCATGCCGAAGAATGTTTTTTTATTTTAAATGAAAATGTATTTACTTTTTTATAAATAAAACATTATTATTATTATTCAGTGGTTCAGCCAAATAGAGACACAGTTTATTAAATATTCTACTCTGAATAAATGAAAAAAGATGTTTAAGTAATAATAAACACCACGCTTTTTCTAATAATTCATAGATTTGGAAAAATGAAAACTAATTTCAGGGTTATAAATTTAAAACCAACCGAGTGCAAAGAGAACTTCGAAATTTAGTAGGTAACGAAGTTAAAGTCACTGAAGAGATATTCAAAGTGAACACTGGGGATTTGAAAGTCTGGATTTTAAATCCTTGTCAAGAAGTGCCTAATGCTTTAGTTATAGTATTACAAATTATATCTACTTATACTAATAATACATGGTAAGTTAGTTATAAGCGGCCACCCATCTTGAAACTTGTCAATTGACATTAATATTCCCAATTGACCCTCATGATGTAAATGCAATTACTGATTACTTAACTATGAGAAATCCGATTTAAATAGACTTAATTCTGCTAGCAATGTTGTTTCTTCCAATACCACGTTCTGTTTTTTAAATACAAAAAACTAGAGTCAGGCTAATAAACTGCTTACAATAACAAAGAGAACTCAAGATGAATGAATTTTAAATTACACAAAGAGAAACCATCAAATCCTTCATCGTGCGAATTGAGCAAGGTTTTCCAAATAGTTGTTCTATTATTTCTTCCTTAAATAAGCAATAAGTTGCAAAAATCAAGGTCGCAAAGTAAAGTTCAAACCGACTACATTAATTCACTCAACTTCTACACAAAAGTGTGGTATGAACAAGACTATCTTTTACTTTTCTTCTCAAGCTATCATGGTTCATGAAACATTTTCAATTCTTACCAACAATACATGACTTTGTATCCGTATGTTACGCTGAAATGTAACATTATAAGGTAGGTATAATTCATTAAATTAACACTTCTTCTAAAGATCGTCTGAAATTAGGGTGGGGGAAAATTACTTTTGGTAAATTTTTATTAGTATATTTAATTTTTGGAGTAGAATATATCAGTAATGTAGTTTTAGTAATTTTAGTATTTGAAACGTTTTGGCCAACATGGAATTTAATTGAAGAAAATTCTAAATTTTTAAAAACTCATAAGAATTTCTGTAGAACTTAATTATTTTCAAATTATGTTCCTTTTTTTTCTAGAAAGAAAATATTAACAGTAACATTTCAATGTTAGAATTTTCTTAAAAAAAAAAAAAAAAAAGTTTCAATATTAAGTGATTAAGGCCAGAGTACCGGCCTACTACAACTCCTTGCCGAAAACTATTCTATAAGCAAAAATAATAAAAGTAAGAGGTATAAATCTGTTTATTCAATGTACTCGAATTTACTGAGTTTGCACAATAACCTAGGAATAAATAATCTTCGTGAAAAAGAACAATCTCTTGAGTACTTCCTTTTTTGTTAGTAATAAATTTAACCCCTTCTAATAACTAAATAGTTCCTAACAGCAACGATCGTGTATTCAGAAAATCAATGGCATATTAGGAGAAATCTATCCGTCCTTTCTTCCAGAAGTACTGAAAGTCTATAATTAAAGATATCAGAAGTACTGAAAGACAGTACACAAAATTAAAGATATCAGAAAAAGCTGTCATCAATAAAATTACAAAATAATAAAAATCATTTATCGAATAGATAAGGAGAAGAAGAATATTCCGGAACCTGCGGATGGGGGAATACTCTTTTGAAGGCGAGAAAGAATTTAAATACTAGGGGTCAATTTTAACCTCTAATAACAGTGTTAGGAAAGATATATGTGAGAGAATTGCAGCCGGTAATAAATGTCTCTATGCGCTGTAGTCAGTATTCAAAAGTAAATGCTTGTCCCGAGCAGTAATAAAGATAAGAATGTACCAGGCGATACTGCGGCCAATCGTTTCCTATGATTCGGAAGCATTGGGTATCAAGGTTGTGCAGGTGGGAAAGGAAAGTATTAAGAAGGATTTTTGGATCTGTAAGGAAGCAAGACGGCTATAAAGTCAGGACGAACCGAGAAGAACTTTATTTTATTAACTTTAAAGAAAATCGAGAAAGTAGTTTTCGAGAGAATCCAAAACAAAAAAAACTGAAGAAGTAATTGGGACGACTGATTTTGGACGCAATCTTATTTTCAACTTTTTTTTTTTGCTTCTTCATTTTTTGAGTTACGTTGGATACATAACCACAGACCAATCGCAAAAACCATTTTCTCGCTCTCAGGTATTTCTGGTGGTATTTTAAAATAGTAAATGTACACAATACCTTCTCATATTAGTATTCTTACTTATCAGAAAAACAATTTGAAGCAGCTGCAAAAAAAAAAAAAAAACCTGTGCAATTCCAAAGCAATTACTGCCGCATTGGATACAAATTTCAACTTCTAGTTTCTATTATTCATCCCAATTAAGATTACACTATTTGCATTGCAAGAAACTGAAAATAATCCCCAACGAGTTCGTAGTTATGCCTCCATTGTACCCTCACAAAAATGCCCCTTATCTTGTTTTACAACAAACATCCAATTATATGACCCTGAACAACAAGGAAGTAAACAAAAAAAAAAAATATACCAACAAGTTGTAACGAGTATTTAGACCATCTTAACTATTCAGTACTTCCGATTGGCCCCAATTTTGTGGGAAACCTTATTGTGTCACCTTCAGTTACCCAATGTAACAAATGTCGAATTTTGACTTTCTGTGATTTTTCGTTTTTGAGTTACTTTGGACACTCACAGACACTCCCTCAGACCATTCGCAAAAACCATTTTTTCGCTATTAAGGGACAATAACGAATTTTCAGAGAGACTTCTTCTCTTACTTAGTAGTGTAAGTAAAAGTAAAAATATTACTAATAACAAAAAATAAATAAGTAAAATAATAATTATATTAAAAGAATTATAGTATAGTGCTGCTTTGAACCGTTCCGACGTTGCCAATGAAAACGAAATCTGTTACTGAAGGGAAAACCCTGCAAGGGAAACCCCAAAGGATCTTCTATTTCATCCTACTTTTTGAAAAGCCTTTTTTCGCAGTTTACTGGTATCTAAAACTTTCAGGGTAACTAAAACTATTATTCAGTTGCAGCTGAACAAACATATATCACAACCTAACTCTCCACTGTCTTAAGTCTCAAGTTCATCTAGACCAGAGGTTCTCAACCTTTCTAAAGCCGTGGCCTCGCTATATAGTTCTTCATGTTGCGGCGACCCCAAACCAAAAAATAATTTTGGTGGCTACTTCATAACTGTAATTTTGCTACAATTATGATTCGGAATGAAAATACCTGCTATGCATTATGTATGCTCATTGCTACAAATCAAACATTATTTAAACATAGTGATTAATAACAAAAACAATATTTAATTATATATTGAGAAATTTTATTATTAATTCCAATAAATAACATTAACGGCCATAGCGGCGTGCGTTACAGCTGAATAGCGCTGCTGAAGACGGTAGCGCAGCCTCTCAGCGGCTAAAGCCACCGTGAAATATGTATTTTCCGATGGCTTTAGGCGACCCCTGTGTTTTAGTTGTTCGACCCCCGCCGGGGTCGCGACCCACAGGTTGAGAACCGCTGATCTAGACAAAGCCACAAAGGAAACTATTAAGTTGTACTGTAATTGCGAGTAAATTTAAATCTTTATGAGGGAAATGCTCACCGGGGACATTGCCAAAAACCATAGTTACCTAACCATATGTTTTCTGAAACTTTACCAAAACTCTTGCAAAACAATATTATATTTGATTCAATTAAATTCCTACAAAGTAAACAAAAGTTAATTTCTTTCTAATTAAAACCATCGTATTTAGGGATGCTTCAGCCATGACTAATAGAAGTTGAGAATACATTTTAATACTAAAACTTTTGAAAATTTAAAAATGTAGTGAAATGGGTATATTTCTGTAAGGCAGTAAAAGAAAGTGAACACCCTCTCTCGCTTTGGCGCTACGGCCATTTAAGCACCTTGGCCTTCCTCCTTAGTTTACATTCATTGTTATCTCCTCTTCACTCAATTTGTTTTGGCTTCAACCATTCACCTTAATTTTAGTCTTTTTTTTTTTTGAAGTGGATTCCAAAGTTGGAATTCTCGAAACTCTAACTCCGCCATTCTAAATAAATGCAGTAGCCTCTAATCCTTACCTTTCTTGAATCAAGATTATTCTACAAGATAGGGATGATGGTATAATTCTCAGATTTCCGCTTTGCTCCTTTTTTGCTTTTTCAGCTCACTTACCATTTATTAAAATAAGCATTGCTATCTAGCAGATTTTTGTTTTAGAGTTATCAACGGTAGTATTAGTTTTTCGAGGCCCATTGTGTCCGATAAAGTGATTTTTTTTTACTGAAGGGATTTTGAGTTTGTATAGGATTTTATATAAACTGCTACGATTTTTTTTTAATTTTTTTTTACAACTTGGTCTATTAATTTCATAATGTTACCAATAACTTTATTACACTTTCGCCTAGAAAAATTCTTAGCGCAATTATGGGAATAAGTTGGGATTAAACTTCCTTTTAAAGCGCCATCAGCCTAATAGCAAATGTACGGCCACATCATTTGAATAATACTGATAGAGATTCTACATATTCAAACTTAAAGAACAATAATCCACTAAAAATTTAACTTTTATAAATTAAGCCTCATTTTTTTAGCGATTTTTCTTTTGAAATAAAAATTTTAAGTTTTAAGACAATTTCACTACGTCCTTTGCAGTAAGAGAAAGTCGGGTAAGTGTTCACAGCAGCTTTTTCTTATGTAAGATTCTAGTGAATGCAATGTTCTTGAAAGAATACAGAAACAAGTAGAAGAAATGTTAATTTAAAAAATATATACACAATTAAAAATATAATAAAATTGCAAATAGTGATTAAAAACCATCTATGTAGATACTGATAATTTTTATTAATAAAATCTGCAGCAAGCAACACGTGTTCATTTCATATTGCTAGATTCAGCATTTTATTAATATATAAGGAAGAGTCGAGAGATGTTCAATCAGTTTCTACTGGGGTTGTGTTAAGAGATTAACACAATGTGGACAACGATTCTCTATTTCACCCTAGGTATGTATATAGGCTATAATTGTATATTTCATTCTAAAAGCAAAATAGTATTAGTAAAATTATGATATATTTTTCAGAAAAAATGTTTGAAACAGAAATTAATTGTAATTCATAGTCACTTCTAAATATGCTAAAAATTGTTCTTTTCTATTTTTCCAAATGAACGACGTTTTTAAAAGAGTTCATTTAATGAATAATTTTCTGGTTATACTGAATGTAAAATATGTAACAAAACTCTTTCCAATGTAAACAAAAAACATTCCCAAATAATAAATTAGATAATAAATTTCCAAAGTAAACAAAATTGGTTATAATGTGTTAAAATTATATGACTGACTTTAATTTTATCAAGTTTTAGGTGCTAATGAAATCAATTTCTCTTTCTAGAATAAATAAATGAGTTATTCAAATTAGAATTATTTTCCAATCACATTTTTGTTATAAAGTCTTATATCTGCCATTAGGAAATGAAAAGTAGGAATTTATCACAATGAAGCACTTTCCAGATATTTAAATTTGGAAGAGAAAGAAATTTAGGCCTCAAATTTACTGCTTCCAATTTTTATTTTTAAAAAAAAAACAAGAAAAAGAATTTAATAAATATAATAATTATGGAGTAAAATACAAACTGTAGAAGCTAACACACTGGGAATAACTAATTTGAGCATAAGCTAATGTTGTTCAAGCAAGTTCCTACCACCATCCATGTGCAGAGAATTCGTCTTCACATTCTTCTGTAAGAACTAAGCAGATGATATTAGTAACTTATACAAAACATAAGTAGCAGATAGAACGAAAAACTTTAAACTAACTATTCGCTTTAGGCTATTCATACATTACTATTTGATTTAAAAACATTCTTAATCGGATGTTCAGGAATATGCAACTGCTACATAATAACTCTTTCTTTACCGAATTTTGGTGCTGTTGAAATCACATTTTTTAATTCTTTAAATTTTTAAATCTTTTTCAAAAGTACAGATTTTTTTTAAAGGAATATTAATAAACCAATATTTCCTATGACAAACTATTTAAGTTATTGCAATTAATAATTCTAACTATTTTATGGCTTTAAAATGATAGCTTTATAGTTTCCTATCATCAGTTACATTTAAGAAAATCGCTACAAATAACCACTTTATCGCCCCTCCTCTAAAATAGTTCCTACGTAAAAAACGTTCAAAATTGTATACGTAAAAGTATACAATATTTGAAAAGGAATGAATTACGTCACTATTCCGATAAGGGAAAAATTGGGTAACAGGGCCTTATTGAGGCGCTCTTGAGTCATACAAAAGATATTGCCAACAGCTTCTTCTTTTTTTTTTTTAACAAGATGAAATTGTCTGAACATTTTTAAATTTCCAAAAGAAATCTTGGACATTATTATATTTTTCTGAATGATAAGTAACTCTAATTTATAAGAACTAATTTATGTTAAAAAAACTCATTAAAATGAAAAACGTTTCAATTAAAACCTACAATCTGTTTCAGTCGGACTTGTGACCGCGGAATATGGTAAGTTTAAAAACAAATTAGATATTGCAACATGTAAATAAATTTAAGGAAAGGTTCCTAGAAAAAAATCCTTTTTTATTTTCAAGGGTGGAAACATGGCACCTTATACCGTTACGAAATCAGAGGCCGTAGCGTAGCAGGTATGCATCAGGTTGCCAATCAATTTTCTGGAGTCTTACTTAAAGGCAAACTCACTGTCCAACCAAAATCTGACGACACATTGACTCTTCAGGCAAGAGGAACCTATTCAATCTCCTCTTTTAGGAGAAATAATAAATTTATGTACATTTTTTAAAAAATGAAATCATGTGACTAATGTAATATTTATAAAATAGGTGCACAATTTCGAACAAGCCGAAGTCCATACAAATTTTAGCAATGGCTGGTCAACTTACGTCAAAGATCATGATGTTAATTACAAGCCACTGCCGGTTTCTGACAAGCCGTTCGAACTTAAATTTAAAAATGGAGTTGTCAGTATAGTAATCAAACTAAAAATATTTATAATCTTTTCAAGAAGTGTACGATAGTGATTGTGGTTTTTGTTCTGTAAGGTTGACGAAATGTACGTGGACAAGACTTTACCTACTTGGGAAGTTAATGTTTTGAAAGCGATTGCTAGTCAACTGCAAGTAGACACTCAAGGCGAAAACCTGAAAAAATCTAAAACCAATCACGTTCCAGTTGAGAGCGAAACAGTCGGCGTTTATAAGACCATTGAGGTAAGAATGTTTCTTAAGTTAGCAAGCCAAACACTAACTTTTAATTCCGTATAAATATAAATAAAATTTTTATTTGGGTGTTGCAGGACTCTGTAACCGGAGAATGTGAAACAATTTACGACATCTCGCCACTTCCACAATTTGTACTACAGAGTCGCCCAGAGCTCGTTCCATTGCCTAAGCTCGTTGCAGGTGGACAAGTACTTGACATCGTTAAGACTAAAAACTATTCCAACTGTGAGCAAAGGATGGCGTATCACTTCGGTCTCACAGGATTAACTGATTGGGAACCAGCTAGCAACCAAATGGGGACATTCCTTTCAGTAAGTATTTGCTCATAGCAAATTATTACACACACACAAAATCTAAAAGAGATTAATTTAAAAACTTTCTGACAGCGTTCATCAGTAAGCCGCATCGTCGTTTCTGGAACTCTAAAAAGTTACACCATCCAATCTTCAGTTACAACAAACAAAATTGTTTTGGCTCCTCATCTTTATAACAACCAGAAGGGAATCGTTGCTAGTCGCATGAACCTGACACTGGAAGCAGTTACATCAAGTTCAGGAACACCCCAGCCAGTACCAAACCCACGCACTGTTAAAAATCTTGTTTACGAATACAATGCAGCTACCAATGATGAAAATACTCAACACCATCATCATATGAGATACACTCAGAGCGATGCACCACTAAAATTCAAAACCAGCTCCGAATCCAGTTCAGAGTCAAGTTCAAGCTCTAGCGAAGAAGGATTGCATGAAAATAAACGAATGAACATAGGAATGATAAGGTCAAGGCGTTCATTGGAACCTCGACAAATGAATCGTGAAGAAAATGGCAGCTCATCTTCTTCAGAAAGCAGCAGTTCAGATGATTCTGGAAGTACATCCACTAGCAGTAGTGAATATTTCTGGCAGCCTAAACCTACTTTAACAGAAGCACCAAACAGCCCATTTATGCCTTATTTCATCGGTTACCTAGGAAATACCATCCAAGCATCAAGTAAAGTAAATGGAGTCTTAACTGTTTATAAGCTTGCAAAAGAAATAGGTGAACAGTTTGTGTATGGAAATGGCATTACTGGAGAAAATACTCTATCAAAGTTCAATGTGCTCGTAAGTGTTCTTCACACTATGAATGTAACGCAATTACAAGAAGCCACTGAGAAGTTGTACTATCCTTACTCAAAAGTAGTCCAAACAAGTGAAGGAGATG
Source organism: Rhodnius prolixus (assembly GCF_049639745.1). Classification (NCBI taxonomy): domain Eukaryota; kingdom Metazoa; phylum Arthropoda; class Insecta; order Hemiptera; family Reduviidae; genus Rhodnius; species Rhodnius prolixus. The sequence goes on from NW_027411592.1 coordinate 26,257,275, forward strand.
ACCAGCAATATCAAGCATGGTAAGTTATTCACTTTTCATATATGCATTTCAAAATTTTAAAGACAGGTTTTTTTCATACATCAATTGTTTGCAGGGTTACTTTCCGTGATGCAGTTGCCCAAGTTGGAACTGGCCCTGCTCTACTGACTATCAAGCAATGGATTTTAAGTCACAAAGTCTCTGGTGCAGAAGCTGCCCATGTTGTTGGAGTACTTCCTGATACAGCTCACTATCCTACAACAGAATACATCAACACATTCTTTGTTCGTATATGAATTTTCTAAAAACAACCAAGACGCCTAATCTAAATGTAATTTTTTTAAAAAAGTATTAAACCTATTTCAGGAACTCGTGAAAAGCGAAGAAGTACAAAAACAGAGATACCTGAATGTCAGTGCAGTCACAGCTTTCACGAATTTAGTTCGTAAAGCTCAGGTTAACCGAGAAACCGCACATAACCGCTATCCAGTGCACAGCTTTGGAGACTTAACACCTAAAAATGATAAAGTTGTTAGCGAACAGTATGTCACTTATCTGGAAACTCAATTAAGGAAAGCAGTACAACTAGGTGATAGTCCTACGGTTCAAGTGTACATCCGTGCTTTGGGAAACGTTGCACATCCAAAAGTTCTTGCTGTATTCGAACCTTTCCTTGAAGGTAAAAAATAATAATTGTTTTTATAACCCTCCCAACTTTTTTTAATTCATTCATGCTTCTTTTTTCTAATGTAGTTAAGAGAACCAAACCAATTAACCGCTGAATAACAGTAACGTTACAAGAAATTGATTCCCTTAGTTCCATTAAAAAATACTAACAATATTGAATAATTCAATAATCAACAAACCATTTCAGGCCATGAACAAGTATCTGACTTCCAGCGTCTTGCAATGGTTGCATCATTAGATAAGATGACCAAAGTGTATCCCAAGCTCGTCAGATCAGTTCTTTTCAAGATCTACCAAAATAGCGGAGAAGCTCCAGAAGTACGTGTGGCAGCAGTAATGCAGATTATGAAGACCAACCCACCCGCGCAAACCTTGCAACGAATGGCCCAGCATACGAATTATGATCACAGCCGACAAGTTAGTGCTGCCGTAAAATCAGCTATTGAGAGTGCAGCTAGTCTCCATGGACCAAAAAGTTACCAATTGTAAGTCTCTCCATGAACAGCACATAAATTGGTCAGTGATGTTACAATTTTAAGTTTCCGTATAATATATGAAAAGCATTATGCTCGGTAGTGTAGCACTAGACTAGAAACTTTGCGACATCGTGTTCGAATCCGATTAGCTGTTCTCAGATATCTATTTGTCCAGATAATCACTGTGCAGTGATGTAGTTATCTGCCGGATGCCGGCACAGCAGAGTAGGACCCGGTCTCTAAAGTTCTTTGTTATTGACACACCTTAATTAAATTACCAATATATTTTATATACAATGTATAAATGTCTAATATTTAGGGCGCAGAATGCGAAAGCAGCCGTCCATCTATTAACTACTCAAGAATTTGGACTTCATCAATCCCACAACTTCATTCGTGATTACGTAGTAAAGGAAGAAGAATTAATGTACAAAACACACTTTGCCTACATACAAGGTGAAGACAGCGTGGTGCCTAGTTCTGCTTTTTACACAGTCTGGCGAAGTTTAGGTGGATATAAACGCCAACCTTATGAGGTATGTCATAATTCCTACGTTTTTCATAAGTCCTAAATATTATCTTACATAGATACTTACTCAGTTAATGATTAGGTTTCATGGTTGACTTCAAATGCCGGAAGCCTTTTGGATCTTCTTTATGACCAATTTGTTGACGTTGGCCATAGCGGAAAACCGGTACATGGTAATGCCGAACCAGTTGTGGGAGATTGGACCTTCGAAAAAATTGGCAAATTACTAAATATTGAAACCGACTATCTCGATCAAGTTGAAGGAAATTTCTTGGTATCTCTTTTTGGGACCAAGAGTTTTTTCGCTTTTGATAACCACACTGTCGAACAATTGCCAGAATGTGAGTACTATATAATTAACATTACCTGTAGATTTTTTCAATTCTTGAAGGTAGCTCAAGGCCAAAAATTGTTGCAGATGTCAAATATGTTGCCCGACAACTTCGCAGCGGCAAGCACTTCAATTACAACAAAGTGTACAACAAACACGCTCTTCAAGTTGGCTTCCCCACAGCAACCGGGCTTCCTTTCTTCTATTCATTCTCCACCCCAACTAGAGTACACTTTGCCGGCGAACTGAAAGTTGTAGCTCACCCTGAACTTGAAGGTGAAAGTGGAGATTATGTTCCATTACCAAAAACCGCAGGCATTTCAGGAACCTTCAATGCTATGTAGGTTCACCAACCAAAACATTTTTACTTTTTCGTACTTTCTTACTGCGATGATTAAATAGAAGTATTTTTCAGGTACACTTCTTATACCGAAGGTGTTCTGGGTTTCACCACCCCTTATAATCACAAAAACTATGTTGCCGTACTTGGAAACAATGTTCATGTTGGGGCGCCATTCAAGGCAGCAGTGGAATTCGATTTTGAGAAGAGCAAATTCCAAGCCAAAGTGCAACCATTGGAACAAAATACGCATAAGAAGTTATTTGAATATAGTACGGTTGCATATACTTCCAAACATGAAATTTTAGATCTTAAACCTATTGCTGAAGGAGATAATACTGAAGAAGTTCACGTCAGACCTGTTCAAAGAGTAAGTATCTAATTGAAAACAAATAAATGCATTCCAAACGCTAATAATTTTGAGAATACTTTAACCTATTTTTTCAGTTTGAAACAACTGTTGGCCAAGCTGAGACCGGTTTCGCCTTTGATGTGAAAGCTGAAAGCGAACAGAAATTTTGGGACTGGGCAACGGTATATAACGCAGCTACTAAACATGATGGTTTCTCTTCATTGCTGTTCCCACTGTACGAAGTCACCATCAATAACTACAACTACACTGTCACTTACAACCCACAAGAGTCTACTGCTAAATATGTGAAACTGTTTTTCACTTATGAAGATCTTTTTAAGACTGGAGAAACTGGAACTCGTGCCAGCCTCAACAAGCACAGGGATTCTTCGGTTGCAGGTGGCGATAACGATGCCATTCCTTCTTCCACTACTCCAGCTAATGAACAAAGGCAGAAGGAATTCCTCCAAAGGGCAGTTGAAGGAATAAAAGGTATTCAAATAATTAATGTACTTAAATAAACTAATCAAGTAAAGATTTTAAAATATCTATATATCTAAATAATCCTTTATAAATGTTTATATCTAAATTCTAAATAATTTTCAAATTCTTATACAATTTCAGACAGTTACGCTAGATTGGTCGATGTAGGTGTCCAATTTGAAGGACAAACAAAAGCAGAGTACGTTACAACAGCAGCATATTCCACAAGTTCTGTAGATCCAAAATCTCGATTCTTGTTCTTCTTTGGCACGCAGCCAGCGAGAACAACACACTACACTAAACCTTACCAGGTACACCTTAATAAAGTGCATTAATTAAAAGAGTACGTTTTTATTTCAGCAACTTATTTTAATTTCGTTGTAATTTAATAGCAAACATCGTGCCCATAGATTTTAATTTTAGTTTTTTTGTCAAAAGGTTGCGTTACATGTCAACACTGAGGTCCCCAATGTTCCTCTTACCGACTTTGTTAAGGCCTTCCAAGCTAATCCAACATCGCACGTCACAGCAAAACTTTACTTCGGAGAGAATGTAAATTCTGGCGGCAAAGTTTACGTTCAAGTAAGCACATACTGTTCAATAAATTTTTGTGCCAAACTAAACTAAATATTATGGTTATTGACACTGAAATATGTTGTGTTTGCAGGGCACACTCAAACAGAGTGAAAGTCGTCGTCACTATTTGGAACACCACCCACTGACTGCACTTTGCAAACGACAGATGGCAGAAGGAAACTACCTGCTTCCAGCATGCCGTAATGCCACCGCTAGTGCCAACTATTTCGACCAATACAAATTTACATTTAATTACGAAGGAGTTCCAGACTTCGTTAAACATTATCTATACAAAGGTTACACTGTTGTACGTTACTTTGCCAACCACTATGTTACTGAAAATTTCGTCACGACGACCGGTAAAGAAAGTCAGTTAGACGTTGGAGTAAGGTTCACAAATGATCTGAGTGCTGTCAACGTTTCGGTTGAAACCCCTGTTCTTTATACGGAATTCACTAATCTATATGTTGAAGACTGGGTCGCACCTTTAGTCGTTGTACACCCTGAATATGACTTCTTCGATCGTTTTGGGCAAGAAGTTTTCAGAGCACAGCAGTACCGTAAGTATTTACTAGTGTTTTGGTTTTATTATTTCTCTTATTATCGATCTGGTTGTAACAACTAATAAAATAATCCTTTTACTATAGCAACATGCGTAGTCGATACGCATCAAGCCACAACTTTCGACAACACTTCTTATCCAGTGCAAGTTGGCAAATGCTGGCATGCTATGCTTCACCCAGTTTTTAAGACTGAATATGGTTATTCAGGCCAGACTACTCACTATTATGATGACGCTTTTAGTGTCTTAGTCCGTGAAGGTGCTTCATATCAAAAGGTAAGGGTTTCTCAAAATTTTAATTGAATCATTGGTGATAAAAAGAAAAGACTAAGCAGTTTGCAATAATTCATAATTATTTTTCAGGAGTTGTTGATTTTGTTCGACAAATACACCGTCCAGGTATTGCCAACCGGATCTTCAGAAGTAGTTGGTAAAGTTGTCGTTAACGGCCGCAATCTAGAGTTCTCTAAGGAATCTGTAGCTCAATTCAAATATAATGGTGACTACATTCTGGTGCATGTTTATGCCCTTCCCAACGGAGCGGTTAGGCTGTTGTTTCCACAAACCGATTTTGAAGTAATCTACGATGGCCCACGTGTCAAACTTCAAGTTAGCAACACCTACAGAGGTAGAGTGCGAGGTTTGTGCGGCACATTCGATGGAGAGTACGTAACGGATTTCACCACTCCGAAGAACTGTGTAGTTCAGGATCCTACAGAATTTGCTGCCAGCTACGCTATTGTTGATGAAACTTGTCAAGGTCCAGCAAGGGAACTGCATCAACGGGTACTCAACGTACCATGTTACAAACAAACCGTGCTGTTGGGCGATGTTATAAGCGAAGAAGAAGCTGGAAGATATCAACCACGCATGAGATCTTCACATTCTAATCTTGTCCGACTGGCAAAACAACCAAATGAAGGGAGATGCAGTAAACTTCGCTCAAAAGTCGTTGAACAGGCTGGAAGAACTTGCTTTAGTTTGCATCCACAAGTTACCTGCAGTTCCAAGTGTAAAGCCACCTCAAAGATTGAAAAGCGAATAGAGTTCCACTGTATACCAAAGACCATTGCTACCAAACATTGGGTTGAAATGATTAAGAATGGTGCTAACCCTGATTTCACCCAAAAACCAGCAAACGAATGGTTTAAAATTAACACACCAGAGCAATGTATTCCTAACTGATTTGTAAGGGGTTTATTTATTTTAGATATAGGTACTGAAGCATTTTGTAAAAATTAAAAAAAAATATATATAAAAATTAACTTAAAATCATTATTTTGTCTATTTTTTCCTTTTTTACGACCCTACTGTTCTCGGAACATTTTATTACTCATTACACATTACAATGTATTACACATTTTTTTCTATCTATTTGAAATCAATTTGAAAAAAAGAAGTTTTAAAATAAATAATGCAAGTCTAATCTAAGTGAAAATTGCAGTTGAATGAAAATTGATCGCTGTTCAAAATTTAAATAAGTATCCTAAGCCAATAAATGCTTCCTCTTCACAGAATTTTCCTAATTTTTGGTTTTAACCATGAGTCAAACTAGTTGAAGGCTAACCCAAATTTAGCTTCAATTGATTTAAAAAAAAAAAAACAAGAAATGTTCAGATTTTCCTTATCGGAATTTCCTTACTGCCCTTATCCCCAATACAGCTTCATATCACGTGATATGAAGGCGTTTCAGCAAGTCTGGGAAAGGCATTTCTAATAACCATTACTGTCGCTTTAACGAACGGCTAACCATTCTGTCTTAGAAGTTTTTGCATCTGACTTTAACGGCCGAAAGATTTCGGAATAATTACAATTTTTATTATTCACTTTCGAAAATTTCTGAATAGCAAGCCCTAAAATCCTTGAAGCGAAAAGAAGCTGATTTATTGTTGAATCACTACAAATAAGTAAGTTAAAAATTTCTTTTAAATCAACTATTTGCATTAACCACTTAACTATCCTCTAAGAGGTTTTATCCTAATGTAAACATTGTTTTTATCTTAAGCTGTAATTCTGCAGTTAATATTCGGAAGTGTTCGAAGTCAGGTAGTAGAGTACTTTATGCTATTTGTATTACCCTTCATGAAACTACATTTTTGTATCTGCAAAAATTTTGGCCATCTTTTCTACGTTTATTGAGAAGAGTTTTTGTGATCTTTTTCTAAATATTATTTGAAATTTATTACACTATTAATAATGAAAAATTAAACACTAAGGAAGTTGTTGATGGGTGCGCTTTTTTTCAGAGTTTAGAGGGCCCTCAGAAAACTTAAGCGCCAAATACAAAATCACTCTAACCTGGAATTTTGTTTTGTTATTCAAAACCTTTCCTTGGATAGTTAGCCATGCGGCACTACGTTTTGAAGTAAAGAATGCATTAGTGCATTAATTATCGTAGTGGCAGCGAACGCGTTACATGAGCGGCGGTGGTGAGCATCCAACCAAGTGTCCTGTCACTAAGACATAGTCTGAGTAGAAGATTTCATTACAGTAGGGCGATTCTGCAAAAAAAAAAATGCAATCATGTACTGTGCAGATTCCTGGAAATGGACGCATGATATAACTTCTCCTCAGCCGTAGATCTATATGAGCACCTTATATGAGAATTAGGATTAGGTGGAATCTCTGTCAGCTTTGAAGCTGATTTCAGGAATGTGATTCCACTGGCTCCAACGTAGCATTTCTGTTTGCCTTATCATTTCCTAGATACCCATCATCAAAAAAAAAAGACCAAGAGGTTGTTCACGATTGGAGAAACAGTAGCCTACTACTGCAGGTCGCCAGAACATGAGACTGTAAATCCACAACCAAAATTACTTGACAGGATTGGAATTTTCTGACAATCACCGGATGTATTGCTCATGGCTAATGAGTTATCAAAGAGACGGCTAAGAAAGCCTGTACTCTATCGTATTAGATGACCGATCAGTTTAGAAGTGGAGCCAATCGTTTTCTGAATTTCTTTCGTAAATGGCCTGCCTTTCTCAGTTGAATGCCCATGCAAGATACATTCTCAGTATAGAGTCTTAGGATATCTTGTTTGTTCAGTAAAGTAACTCCTTTCAATGCTGTCACCAAAGAGAGCCGCCATAGAGTTTCAAAAAGAGCAACTAATTGTTGCAGAGGAATTGGTTTTTGTAGTCAATAACGCTCACCTAAATCTAAAGGAGTTAATATAAAAAGTAATAATTCTCAATATATTTTTTTCCGCTTTATTTCTTATTTCCTTAAATCTCGTTAAACATCTTCATTTTGCCTGAATACAAAAGTACCATTGATAATTTTATAATAGTAATTTCTGAAAAATGCAGGTTCCGTTTTAAATTTTTCGTAAAACGTTTCGAACATTTCAAATAAGGCTGCTGGAGGGTCTGGTAGAGAACCCATACGAGCCAAATCCAGCATGTACTCACGGCCTCTTGATTCAAGGTCAAAAAACTGGCGCTCTTCTCTGCCTTCTTGTCTGAGAAATAAAAAAAATATATATATATATCTAATTTATTGTAGTAAAAACGAAAAAAGAAATTTATTTCAGAAAATCTAAGTAGTCAGAAGCGGATTTAGGCTGGTTGAGGCCTTGGGCGCAGAAAATAAAGGAAACAATTAGGCCCTTCTCACCTAAAACTATTGCTTAAAGGAAATTTGTCGCGAAGACCCCTCCACTTTCTCTTACTAGGTTCATGAGGTTCTCACTTACAGGAACTTGTAAATTTACTCCTCGATGTCCTCTAAAAGAATTTCTTAAGAAAGATAATTAAAATAAAAATTGGTATGTAGAGAAGAAGTGGAACCCATTTTATTTTCATTTATTTCCATAGTATTTTCGTTCATGTAGCATCTTCATTTTGGTCTTATTTTGTGAGCACCAAACTGTGTTTAATATGAGTCCAAGTAAACTTCAATTGATTCACTTGGTTTAAGATATCTTTCCACAACTTTTTACATTGATTTGTGTTTTTTTTAATACGATCTAATCCCAATTAGATCCCTCCTGGTCTTAATTTCTCGCTAACTAGGCTGAAACGAGGGCAACCCAGTGAGGTTGCAGCTATTCTTTTGTTCTTAATGATACACTATTTGTTCTCCTTCTCTTAGATCCACCATTTTCCGATGATACAGCGAATCAGAAATTTGTATTCAAAGTACATTTTTGAAATATCAAATGCTCTTCTTTATTTCGAGCAATAAACAGAAAGATATTTTTATATGTCAAATTCCAGTAAACTCTACACCATTTGCCGCAGACAAAGGTTCGTAGCCTTGATTTTTTTGTATTGAAATACAGAAAATTGTATTTAAAAAAATCTTCGTAGAGTGTCATTCGTAAAGAAATCAACCAATGGTTTCTTTCATCGATAGTCAGCGACTTTGACTTGTTCTCATTCTAATTCAGCATAAGTAACTTCTAAGGTAGACGCCATAATATTTTTTCTTTTTTTATTCTTCACCAGCTCTAGCGATCGGGATGCGGATTTGTACAGTCGATTTGGACTCATTGTAAGCGATTAGATTCTATTATCAGTGTACTCGTCTAGCTGTGAAGAGATCAATTCTTCCGTCTACACAACGTTTAAAGAGTAGAGTCTGAAATTGTTAGCATCTTACTAAGACTCCATGTTTTTATTACAGCTTCCACTATGTTTCGTACGTTTTAAGAACTACTTCATCCCATTTAAGAATGATTTCGGTCTATCCAACCGAAAAGCAAGAATAATTCTGGTTTCTTCCAACTAAAGAAGAAAAATGTATGCTTGATATACAATTTTAATGGAATTATCATCACACTGTTAAAGAAAATAATTTATTACAACAGAAAAATAAAATAAAATAATTAATACGTTAAACAGGATGCATTAATAACAAATTTAAAGTACCTATGTTTTTCCTCCCAAGATTGGGTGTATTTGTACATTTTTTCTTTTGAAGGAAGTGAAACTTTTCCTGTAAGAAGTTTTGCGGCAAACTTTGCCTATAAAATGCATAAAATTAAAAAGCAAAAAATAATGTATAGGTGAACGAATATGTTGAGAGAATGAAACATGAAGCCGTCAATTGTCACAAGAATTTCAAAAAGTATATAATTCAAATTACAAATTATTGAACAGAGTGTATTTCCATTCGGCCTAAGATAACTTTATGTGATATATAATATCACTATTTATAAACATAGATAGTTCTGCAATTAAGTACCACAAATAGCAATTTAATTCTAATGCATTGTAAAGACAATTAATTCTCATTGAATTCTGGTGCGATTTGTCCAATCTAAAGTTCAAACCAACAAAAACTTTATACACTATTAAGAAGACATATCCACTTCCAAATTAGATTCTCATTAATTATTTAGTATAATATTCTTATTTATTATGTTTCTTTGTTTTAATTTTAACTTAATCACCTTTATTGCTGTGCTGCTTAAGTTAAACGTTACTTTACTTCATTTGATTATTTATAATAAGGTCAGATCTTGTAATTAATAACTTTTTAGGAAGCAAATTTCTAGTCAAGCCATTGTTACTTAACTAGTTGCCTAGGTAGCAGACGTCTAGACGAGCAATGTTACGCAAGCAATTTTAAGGGCAGCAAATGCTTAGGCAAGAACTAACTTGGCATTTTTGAATAAATTAGCAACATTTCAGATTTTAATATAAATTTTATCTTTTGACAGCATTTCCCTTGGGACGTTTTTATCGATTAGACAAGCCGAGACATGAAAATAAATTGTAGTAATATTCAGTACATCCTAATTACATCCTATGAGAGTTAATAAATTAATATTTAACACCAATATGTACCTGCATTTCCCTTAAAACAATTCCGAAGAACAATTTATAAAGTCCACAAAATAGTAATGTTGGATGTTCTATACATATCATTCCCTTGTAGAGATTTCTTACATATTGATCACCAATGGTTACACCACAAGATTCATCCAGATAATCACATTTGAATGTGTAACCTACGCATTAATTTAAAGATTAAATAGATGTTTCGTTTCAATAATAACGATCGTTTGGTTTTTAATCTGAGTCATGTTTAATCTGTTTTGTATTAATCATCTACTATAAAATAGATCTAATAATAGGGAAAAAAACTTTGTATTATGCTCTCTGAAAATGGCTTTTTCTTGTTTTTGTATAGGCTTTTAGTAACTCCAAGTGTGTACGACTTATAAAAATATAGTGACTTTCAGTGAAAACAAAATTAAAAAAAAAAGAAAAGAAAATATGAAAGTTGGATTTAGAAATATTATAGAAAGAAAAATTCGAATGAATGCTTGAGGCTCGTGAATCAAATGTTTATTTAACATTATAATTTTTCAGTTAATAGAAAAATATTTTAAAATGAATAGAAATTCCCATTATACAAACCTGTACAATAAATTACAGTATCAATTTTGGCCGAAGATTCGTCTACAAAAATAACCGAATTATCGGTAAACTTTTTAACTTCTGGTTTTTCGACAAAATTTTCTGGAAATGTAGCTTTCAGCGTTTCTTTTTTGCGATGGCTCACATAAACCTTTAATCAAACAATTTTTGATTACAATTTATATTTGTGGAATTTTGTTCAACGCATCCATAAAATAAGCTGTACCTACGGTCTTAACAGTTGGCGAAATCTGCAAGGCAATATCGATTCCTGAGGGTCCTAAACCTATGATAAGCACGTTTTGATTGAGATAATGACTGGGATGGCGGTATCTTTTACTGTGAATTTGTAGTCCTTGAAATAAAGATGCGCCTTCAAGTTGTGGAATAAACGGAACTTCTTCGTGGCTACAAATCCATAAATATGAGTTACCGAGCAAATAACCACTTTGGGAACACCCTCCCTAAAATCCATCCCAAGTGCCAACTTCAAAATATAAGCATTGCAAAAATGCTTATGAAGGGTCCGTTCCGCTCTGTTCTTTTTCTAGAAATTATCTGGAGAGCTCTATTCTTTTAATGTAGGGGAGTCATCTGGGCAACATTGGAGTCGGCCAGAGGTGAACCAAATTATTCTTAACTCTTAACTGGTATATCCTTTTCAGTAAGCTGTCCGGGAAAAAGAGTGTAGGGTCAAGGTTTTTGAGATAAGTCCAAGAAAAACCCTGAAATTCATAAGCGATGTTTTGCAATTAGACATCGACTCGAAGAATATGCCCATCTTAAACGAGGCAAACCTACAGTCACCTTAGAAGTAATTACATACGACATCTACAGCTTGGTGGTGTTAAATTAAGGTGGAGTAAAGTATTAAGATTACTTTTTTATTCCAATTTCCATAAAGTAATCGCAAATATTACTCCACAATTTTATGTTATGCACTTTTGTTAATAGGTTTTGACTTTGTTGTCACGTTCTGCATATCACCTAACTGCGTACTGAGCAACTCAATTCATTTGTTGCACTGTTAATCAATAGAGTTTTCATCTTCTCCTCTATGACGGACAATGTGATTGATTCAAATAATGCAGCTCTAATTACGAAAATCATCTTACTTTAATCTTTTTTTGATTTACATAAAAAAAAATAAATACTTTACCAGAGAAAACTTATTCCAAGCTAGCAGAAAGCAAGACGGACCAAGGGCTGATTTTAAAAATAAATTTTGTCATACCATTCAATTGCTTTTCATATTAAAACTGACTGTCTAATAATTTGTGACTCGTAAAGATAAGATGAATCGATACTTATATCTTATGAATCTTAATTCAGAAAAAGAATGGTAACATTCTATCGGAGAAATCTCCAGTAACTGGTGGTCTAAGACAGGAAGACACATCCAAGTTATTTAACCTATCCTTTGAAAGTGCAATAAGAGCAATCTGAACCAAGACGGGTGGATCAATCTACAATACGCTGACCCAGAACAAAGCACGAACTTTGCCCACCCTATCCTTAAAGAGTTTGAAACAGTGGTGGCAAAAAATGACTTGATTGTAAATGTTAATAAAACGGAATATATGAAGACATCGAGAACGCAAGTAGGGAAAATAAGTGCAAATTAACGGGCACAATTTCTGATGCTGCAAAAGTTTCAGCAAGCTTGAGCAAGCCATAACCAAGTAAGTAGATATTTTCAATGCACTCACAGACATTGAAAAGGTATGTTCAGAAACTTACCAAACACAGATACGTATTTACCTACCCTGTACATATTACAAGAGCATTGTAATCTTTTTCTATAACTTTGCCTGTCGGTAGATGACGGGAGCACAATTTCCAAATTCCGTTTTTGCGACTTACCTTAATGACTTCACTCTGAAACTGAAAAATAAAGAAAAACTAAATTTTCATGTCATTTTTTTTTAATGAGGTTTGGAAATGAACGGTTGCTTTGCGATTAACATTTAGCTTATACTATTTATAATTTATCCACATCTTCAAAGAACGTTTCCGATAGAAGCTACAAGTTGTGGAGATCTGCCTTGGGAGGGAGATGGCTATTTAGAGAAAGAATATTGAGAAGAAGGATAAAAAGTTTCTATCAATCTAGTAGGTAAAAAAACCCCACTTTTAGAAAAATTTGAGTATATTCTCAATTCCTAAAAAAAGGAGTCTGTGGACTCTAATGGCCAACAGAGATATACTCGTATAAGTCAAAACTAAATATTGAAAGATACAACCTTAATGATACTTAATTCTTGGGGTCCCATCAAAAAGTTTTTCTAAAATATTAATAAAAGGGATTACAATCATTATTATTTATCGCAGAAAGCAATCAAGAAGGATTTATCGAAGGAGAACCTCCCTCCACTCTTCTAGATTATTAACTTAGAAACGGAAGAAGAATTAATACAAGAATAATATTTGTATTGCTGCAACTTAATGCAGCCTTACCATCCGATTAGATGTAAACAGTAAGCCTTACCAAAATATGTTTCTGTAGACTGAATTTTGCAAAGTAAGTCTTCAGATATTTACTTATTTCTGTCCATGGGGCAAAAATATCCATTCCACAGTTGTATTCCAGGTCATCAAACTGCATTGCATCCATGGGAGTATTAGTCCTGAATCAAAAGTATATAAAAATCTGGTCAGCTATCAATCCAACGAAATATACTGCAATTGTTGTCATCAATGGTGAATGCGAGTATAAAATTCTCTCAATAACTGAGGATGACCCGTTATACCGAAGATATGCGATATTCAAGGGAGCAGATCTTCAATGAGAGTTCGGTAACATAACTAAATTACAACCTGCAGATAATGGATTAAGCTTTCATTTGGATTAAGACCAGAGCAGAAATGAAGCACTGTTAAACAGTGTGGCTTTAGTGTGGTTACTGGCACTGACTCTTAAAAAACTTAAACCCAGCTTTCTGGAAGGCATTTTCACCATAGTCAGAAGGAGCAGCAAGGTTGCTTCCAAATCGTAAACTAACGTCCCAGAGTTTTTCAGGGTTGATTATTGAAGGCTCAACTGCTGAACTAGTCTAAAGCGCTATGGAAGTTCACATTTCCAGAAGTTAGGTTCCAATCAAATTTTGTTTACGATTCCGAGAAGAATCATGGTCTGAAAGATTGGGTAAAATCCAGGATTTCGGGGCTAAAGTGACAAAATTGTAGAATTGAAAGTTATGGGCTCACTATAAGTGGCAGGGTCTCTGAGATTAGCTCATCAAAGATTCTTTTAATATAGTAAAATCATATTCCAAAAACAGGTTTTCTTGGGATCTAGGTGGATGAATTATTCTCCACTTCTGGCCTCTAAAACTAGCTTCTCAGTTCGGAAACTACTATAAATACACAAAAATTCGCATTGAAATTTAAGAAATGCATAGTTTCATTTTTTTTTGTAATAGAATTAAATGTGATTTACCTTAGATTGTCGTAGATTGGCGAGAGAGCAATCATTTCTTCTTCAGAAAGTTCTTCTTTATCCAGAAGACTTTCCTCGCGGTCTCTCCATACTCCACCGATGGAATTTCTTCTTTCATAGAGATCAAACTACCGACAAAGAATTCTTATTTTTCAACTATTAAATCGAGAAGTAATTATGTTTATTTACCAGAGAGAAAATCTTGTTGTATTTCAAAACAAATTCATTTAAGTGACCGTAACCGAAACTGTTAATTTAGTCAAGTTCCTTATATCGCAGTTTTGATTTAAAAATTGCCACTTTTGTCACTCTTTTATCAAAGAGATAATTCTGTTTCGAAACAAAATAGCGATGTTGATTATCTTTCATTCTACTGAATTTAGTTAGATTCGTCTTGTGCCAGTAATGGACGTCAAGATTAGAAACGATTATCTATAAAGCCTCCAGTTTGCGGACAACCTAGTCACAGGTGCTTTTGATAAACCAGGCGTCGTCTAAACGCTAAAAAGGTTTCTCGAGAATTATGCTAAGTGGAGATTTGGAACTGTAGCAAAACGGTAAATTGCTTTTAATTTTCATATTGAAAATATATTAATAGACTTCTGGAATTTATTTTCTAACACTGAGTTTAAATACTAATTGCCTGGTTGAATAACGCTAGAACATCTGACTCAAAAACATACTACAGGAACATCGATTTTGTGGTTTAAAGAGATCCAAGGACACTGAAAAAATTAAAATAATTTTGTGAAGAACGAGTAAATCAATAATCTGTCTAATCTGAGAAAAAAACTTGGTTAGATAATAAATCTGTTGCGTATATTCAACTAATTATATTAAACTAGTCAAGAGGAAGGGAGATGGCCTAGGAGATTATTTAACTTGGTCCTGGAAGAAGGAAGATTGAGCGGTCGACCAAGGAAGGAACGATACAAGTCGATTAGGAGGCGATTATGACCAGAGGCTTTCAAGAGAGAAGCTGAATGGGCAGAGACTGCAAAACAAAAGTGACGTTCTCTAAATATTTGCCAGGACTTGAGAAAGTGGAGTACAGCCGGTTAGATAAATCTGGTTGTACTTAAAACTTAGCTAGCACGTCATACCAGAATGCAGCACTCAGCTCTTCAGACGAATTTTTGTTTAAACGAATTTTAAAACATAGCCATCATATTTCAGAAAAAAAGAATGCAAGGCCCCAGCCTGGGAAAATGATTTAAAGAATTTGTATATAATCAGTAAAATACACCTTCATTATAAGCCCCTTGACAATATGGACCTCGGTGCTGTAAGATTTTCTATCTAATACAGTAAGCATTCGCTATTATCGTTTAATTATTGCCGGACTGGTAATGCACAGTTTGTAACAGATTGCTGAAAAGAATTCGACATGTTTGTACAAAGCTTCGGCCATATGAATTCAACGTGAGTACCATGTAACTGTGAAGTGGAGACGATATTCTCTTCTCCAACTTGATGACGAACATCCAAAACAGAAGGTCACAATTTATGAAAATAAGCGAACTAATACGTACAAAAGTTAAACATAAAATATTCCCAGCTTCATAAAACTTTATAGTGAGTGACGTTTAATAAAGAATTGCATTATCTAAGTTAAAACCAAAGCTGTATGTAGTTTATGCAATACGGTTAGATGTATCAATGTAATGTCTATTTTTCCTTGTAAATAAACTATTCTATTCTAGTCTAAGTTAAATTTGAGATTCTAAACAACTATAGACATAACGAAGAACTTAGAAAAAGCAAAACGTTGTCGATGCAAATAGAAACTTTATCAAAATAAATAAGGTTTATTGTTGTTATTTTTATGAGATTTTCTCTTAAACAGCTTACAACAGCTAGTAATTAGAGAAAACCCTACAACCCTATTTGTACCTAGTACATACCTCAATCGAGCAATCCTTAAGATGTCGGGCAGTTACAAGTCCTGCGTGGCCAGCACCAATGATAGCTACTAACATCCTTACTAAAATGTATTATTTTTTCACAAAATGACCTCTGGGCAATCGCAAAATGTGCGTACTTTAAAGAAAACAAAACAATTATCTGGTAATTATTTTTCAATTGCATTAGGGATGTAGTGTCTGGGACTTTCAATTTGTGCAAATTTAATAAATTTTAGAAAATACTTTTACATACAAGGGTATGTAAGTCTGTAAGGGTGTTAAGGGTCTGGCGTGTTTAATCAAACCGAATCCTAGTTAACTTGTTGCTGTCTATATTATAAAAAAAACATTAATTGGTCCCATAAGGTGGGATAAAAGCGCTTAACTATTACTAGTGACAAGTTTTTTTTCTTACAATAATTAATAAAAACGTTCTTGATGAAAAAAATACTATTATGATTGTTCTCCTAATATGATTTGTCATATTTAAATCACAATTTCTCATTGCTCGGTGTCAAATGTC
Organism: Rhodnius prolixus; assembly: GCF_049639745.1. Lineage (NCBI taxonomy): Eukaryota > Metazoa > Arthropoda > Insecta > Hemiptera > Reduviidae > Rhodnius > Rhodnius prolixus. Next base: position 26,273,827 of record NW_027411592.1, read on the forward strand.
TTCCGTGTACAAAAAGTCTTTTGCATTTTCAGAATTTCCTGAATTTAAGGAGCAAATTATTACAGAAGAAATTCCCGCGTGCAAGTTCAAGTTCGAGACCAGAAGTCTTTTTCTCCCTTGGAGTCTATTGCAACTAAGACTTTGTAACTTTACATGTTTATATGTTCCATTTTGTTTTATTTTACATTTATGTTCAGATCAACTCTTTCTGATTGCCATCTCAGGTTGTACCAGAATAAATAAAGAAATATTACTGATATACTCAGGCCTGTCACAGAACCAGGTAATGTTTCATCTATAACTGTTCATTAGTATCATTTTACATTTATGTTCAGATCAACTCTTTCTGATTGCCATCTCAGGTTGTTCCAGAATAAATAAAGAAATATTACTGAATACTCAGGCCTGTCACAGAACCTGGTAATGTTTCAACTATAACTGTTTATTAGAATAACAAAGCACAATATAGGACAAGGTTGTAATACTGTTATGAATATAGGGAATTAATTTTTAGAATATAGGTTTTTACTTTATTTTTTTGTTTCCTTTTGATCCCCTGATGTACTGAAAAATATTTCACAGATAGGATTAAATGTTTTTATAAAATTGTTTTTTGAATTTAAAATGTTATTTATGATTTTGTTTTTCTTCTCCTTTTTTCCCTATGAACATATTTAATTTAAAAAAAAAAGCAGGAAAAATAAATATAAATACTTACATCCGGAGCGCAAGTCTTCACCTCGTGAAATGAACCCTTCAATTCAAAATTCTAATTCTGTGAAGATATTACAGTTACATAACGCCTATTAAGTGGGAGGTACTGTAGTACTCTAATGAGTCCCCACTTCTTCAATGTGTCCGATGCATTATTGTAAATTCACTAACATATCTGTGTGTTTCCAATATTTTTTTTTTTAAATGAGGTTTAAATTAGCAGCTACTAAACATGTTATTACTGCTTACATTTTACCCTTGTGAGGTATGCATTTGTAAGAAAGAAATGTATAATGGCTTGTTCTAAATTATTATCAAATGTATTTCTTTAAAGGCGATTTTGTGAAAGCAAATTTATTGCGTTTGTTCGATCTATTCCGGTAAATTAATAAATATGGAAGTGGAATACAATTATTTTTTGTTTTAAAACTTATTGACAGTAAAATATTACTCAAGTTTCAAATATTTACTTGCGAGGTACTAATGCCGTAATGCCAATAATGGATCTCAGATTTCCTTTCGATCCTCGTGCATGCAGCTCCATTCCGGTCTAAGCTGCTTATTTTCAAATCCTCCTCGTCTTGCTGCTGTCTAGCTGTAGTGCTTGCTTGTTATTCCACTGCTTCTTCTATAAGTCAGAATGCAGAATAAAGCTGATCTTTATTTTTTGCTCTTCTTATGACATGACTCAGTCATACAATTTCATGAAACATAATGAAATTAAGGTTCTGTTTATTGAATATAAAGAACTTATTTAAAGAATATTTGTCTTTCTGTAAGACTTCCAGTCTTTTTTTGTTTGAATTCTATTTATGCCTTCTCGGTGTTTTCCTTTCGAATAATATACGGATATAATTTAGGCATTTAGAAACTAGCGTCCATGATATGCCAGCATGCCGATTATTAGCTCCTATGTAGTATTGTACTGCCTTTTCTTCTCTTCCCCAAAATTCTTGTACTGAAAGAAAGTTTGTTTTTTCTTTACTTAATATCCGTTAAATTAAGTTAGATACGAATTCCCATTACTTTTCTTTCCTGAGTTTGCTTAGTACATTTACTCCAAGTTAAAAATTTTCTTGCGGTTAACTTCATGGTTAGTGGGGTGCTGTCACATAGTGTGAAAAGAAAATTTGACATTCTCGTAGTAGCAGGAGAAAGTAAAAAAGCAAAATTATACCGTGAGCGTTATCTTGTAGAATTAGAATGAACTATAGTTTACATAAGTATTAGTTAGGAGTGTTGCTGATAGATCACATGAGTACCTTAGTTCTTTGACTTTTTTTTTTGTTACAGTAATTCTTAATTTTCTGCATTATAAATGCGGTACAGAAAAATTATAAACATAAGAAAACATTTTATTTCAGAATAATTATAAATATATTTTGGAGATGCTCTAATGCATTTAAGATAGATAATGTGATGTTTATTTGGACTATGTAATAAAGCCAACTTTCTTAAAATCATGTTTATTTTAATTTAAAATAGAGAGTTGACAAAGAGCTTGATTAGTACTTTTTCTTGTGTTCTATATTCAGGTCTAAGCGACCTATTTGAATTTCTTTTGAGTTTCAACCCATAGAACACAATTATAACACAACTGCAACCTTCTGGGGTTGATAAGCTTAAGCAAGTGTATTTTAGTTTGTGAAAGAAAAGCCTGTATCGTATTCTATAAATTATTCTAGCAATGTGTGGGAGAACTTCATGGTAAAATCTAATTCTATATATTAATTTGAGTATTAAAACAATCTATTAAAGAAATACGCATGTACCAACTAAAAAGAATTGCTAGTTTTAAGAAGATTAAGAATATTTGTACAATATGCTTGAAGTTTCGAAACATGTTGTGTTTAGTCACTGTGCTCTGGCAACCTATCAAAAAGCAGCCTCTTATTTCGATGACAATTTGAGCCGTTATGTGTGTCCTAGCTACGATCAACCTTCTGGCCATGAGTTTCATCCATCAACAAATATTGCACCAACTCAGTTTAGTCCCGTACTTCTTTCAGGTGACCATCTCTCTGAAGAAACTTCAAACAGGATCATCAGACCAATGATGTGGGGCATGATTCCTCCTTGGCACCAGGTTAACTTTTTTTTTAATTAACAAAAAATTCTTACTTTCAGAAATACAACAACGCAGAACGCAATTTAAGTAGAGTTAAATATATTTTTAAAATTTACCTAAATGTAGTTTGTAAACAACATTTGTGATGTTTATTTTCATTATTTTTTTGTGTAATAGGTACATTTTTCAAATTATTATTTGTACAATAGGCCCAAAAATGGCTGGTGTTCACAAACAAATGATATAGTTTGTATGATCCACTTTCTTCGATTGTAAGCTTATGTCTTTCAGCAAATTTTATTCTACGCGTAATAAATACACTATAAATATTAATTTACCTAACTTTAAATGGTCTACAAATTAATATGTTCAAAATTTAAAGCCTTAAAGTTCCACTTTAGCCTTTTTTACACTAGTTTATCTGTTAAGATGAACCAGACAAAGTGATTAGGTTCCTTCCAATATTAATAAATATTTTTTTCAGCTCATTTTATTCAAACCTTAGATTTGCAGTATGAAGGTAAAATTCACTTTTAGCTGTTTTACAAAAAAAAATTTGAAGGTGTAAAATTGCCTGCGGGAGGTCAGGAGTATGTTAGCGGTACGGGCTCAAGCTAACGATGCTTATACTTTTCATAAGGTATAATGCCTTAGGTCTAATTAGTTTCGTGAACAAATTTCGACGGAAAGTCTGATAAATAAATGGGTCATTTAAGAATTTTATGTGAATGCTATATTGCACAATTTATATCTATACATAATTTGTGTTGAAAATTTTCTTTAAACTATTTTTGTTAAATTGATTTCAGGGTGATTACAAATCACATGGACTCTCTACGAACAATTGCAGAATTGAAAATGTATTAAATTCTAAATTGTATTCTGGAAGTCTAAAGAAAGGTTACCGCTGTGTAGTCATTTGTGATGGATTCTATGAATGGCAGACCACAAAAGGGAAGAATAAACAACCTTATTTCATCTACAGCCCACAACAAAATGGAGTAAGCTTTTCTTTGATTTATTTTTATTGTTAAACATTTTTTTTTAGATGTTTTCGGAACCGAACAGTTGATGGGCTTTGAAATTGGCAGAAGCTGATTTGAAAAATATGTTGAAATATCTGTTGTCATAATAAGCTTGCAAATATTTTTAGAATTTTTGGTTAGTTTAAGTGGCCGTTATCGACATTACTGGCGCTTCAGCCCATTAATGAGCCTTGGTCACCTCAGTGCTCTTCCGCCATTCCTGTCCGGTCATTTCTTTGAATCACACCGGCGTCTTTGCTTCTAGTGGTTTTCAAGGAGTACCTGAGTATAGTGGAGAGGCAGTTTTCTTAGAGCCTCTAGACCTGCTGCACCTTCCGGGGCTCTAGGGAAGGTGGCCCTAGAGTGTGTAGGTGTGCTTGTGTCAGTTTAAGTGTGTTGTAGAGTTCTGGCAGATGTGTACGGTATACTGTACTCAGCAACCCAGTAGCTGCGCACTTTAAAAAAAGTTATTTTAACAAGAAAAGACATGTTTGTACAATTCAATTCTATTTTTCTTTTTGACGATTAATTATTTATCTGCTATTAGTGGTCTGGTAAAATGAAGAATATAATAAAACAGAATCAGTGCCAAGTTTTTATTTTTTGTATAAAATTTGATTTTATAAATTTACAAAGAAAAAAAGTTGTATAATTACGCACCTCAGAGTAAGAAAAGAATGATATGTACAGAGAAATTTCATTTATTGTTTTAATGTCTAAAAAGTACAAAGTATGATATTTTTACAGTTACGACCAGAGGTTTTAGAAGACTGGAACGATGCAGCTTGGTCTGACTCTAAAGGTTGGTCGGGACCAATACCATTACTTATGGCTGGTCTTTTTAATGAATGGCATTCTCCAGAGGTTAGTTCTGATTAGAATCTTGATTTTTTTTTAAATAGATGCCCTGAAGTTGAGGATTATAGATTCTTGAACTATTCATAAACTCTTAGTACTGCATAACATGTAAGATTGTATCCATAATTTTTCATTAATTTAGCCCCATTTCCGTGATTTTTAACTAGATAAGAATCTAGTAAGTAAATTAAGTTGCTGGTGAATGTATAACTTCAGGTGTTAAAATTTCTGTGATAACAATGCAACCAATCTAAAACTATAATATATATATTTTAACTAAAGAATACCCAAAACCTATCGTGGCCACAAAGTAATGAATTATAACAAATATTGATTTAAATAATAATATTTTAATTACGTAATGTATATTTTACTTTTTATTGATTAGAAAAATTGTTTATAGTAAAGTGTGTGCTTCCGCCCCTGTCCACGATTCCTAATTCGACGTTAAGCCCCCTCTGAAAAAATAGTCGATTACATTATTAATGATGTATATTTCACATTTTATTAAGTGACATGTAGTATTATTTAAGTGACTTATCATGTTATTAATTAACGTTGTGCATGTTTAGAATGATATCAAGTACAGTTATAGTGTTATCACTATGGAGGCTACTGATGTTTTCTCGTGGTTACATCATCGAATGCCAGCTGTATTAAACTCTGATGAACAAGTTAGGGTAAGCAAACATAATATTTTTGATACAATCTTATTTTTATTATTACTATTTTATTTATTTATTTGTAAGTATTCATTGGTATAGATTTTTTTTATTAACATAGATAATACTTATTAGTGATATTTGTTCGTATCCATTGATCGTGCATGTAATATTCGAATTTATCAACAATAATTTTTTCACGTACTAATAAAAATCCTTTAGAGAGAATGTTAGGAGGCCGAAGAATCCAATTTGCAGAACCATAACATTATTTTTTCATTTAAGACTTGTGATATTAATGAAGTTTGGCCATGTCCTTCGAGCGGTTGAAAATTGACTACATCTGAGGTCATTGGCGCCCGGAGCATTTTTCAGTGCACTGCCGCCTTCCGATCAGTTTCCTCTCTTACAGACAACACTATTTACCTAGTGAGCTGTAAGAAGCTCCTAGGAAGAGAAAAATCGTAGGGCCTAGGATCTTCGTGTTGGGATCCAGTAATACGCTAACCACCGAGTTAATTCCTTGGCCATATTTGTTTTTCATAGTATGAGATTAAATTATAATTTTATGCCGAGAAATTTGTACTCGTTTACCTAAATTAATAATAATAATAAATTTATAGAAAACGAGAATAACAGATGACTCAATAGACAGCCCTGTTTGACATCCGTCTACGTTTTAAAGCACTCAGTCTGTCCATTGTAACGCCAAATTGAACTGTACGTATCAGAATACAGATTTCTTAAGACCTTAATCATTTTAGTAGATATCCCTAATTCGCTGAGTTTATAAAATAAAGCATACCCATCAGTACGGTCAAATGCCGCAATTAAATCGACAAAAATGCAAACACTTTTCTTCTTTTAGCACTGAGTTTAATTTTTACAAGGCTCATTAGATTGGTGATGTTGTCTATTGTAGAACAGTGCTTTCTAAATCCCCCTAAAACTCGCCTAGGAAGTCTCGTTCATCCGCCCAGAGTGTGAGCAAGCCAAGAGGAGGCCTGTGTATAGTTTTCCCACCGTATTACCGAATGGGAAGCCTCGGTAATTTTTAACGTCATCAGTTACACCTTTCATATGAATAGAAAATATTATCACATCTTTAAAATTGCTTGGTTAATTTCAAGAATCATAAATATATACAAAGTAGCAATCTATCGAGTAAGGTATCTGGGGCATTTTTAAAAAATTCGTATGTTATGCGGTCAGGACCTGCGGCATTATTCTATTTAGCCTTATGAACAACTGTTAACAATTCGCCATCATGAATTACGAGTCCAATAACTGATCCGAGACATAAGGTTCAGCATGTAATATTCTATTGGCTTTCAATGAAGGGTTTAACAAGCTACTGAAATGATTTATCCCATCATTAACCGGTAAGCTTTTATCCACAGAGAGATTTTTTAATCTACAGTTGCGCACTAGTTTCCAGAAGTCCTTGGAGTTTTTAACAATTTTAAACTCAGACACCACCTTTAATGTATATTCCTTTCTCTTCGAGTCACATAAACTTTTATAATCTTTCCTAGCAATCAAATAATTAGTTTTAATCACAAGAGAATTAGTTTGTCGATAAACATTTTCTAAATGAAATAGTTCAGTTCGCATTTTATAACAGTGGAAGTCGAACAAATTATTCCTGGGGCTGAAGTACTACCTCAATTGGTGCGATTGATTTCTCCCAAAAAAAATCTTTTAGCTCTCGCGGACCTGCCTCCAGTGCTCTGAATGCTGTAATTTTCCATGTTGCTAATTTTAAACTATGGAGGTGACAATAGTTCTTTATACGTATTGTGCAATAAAATAAAATAATAAGTTAAATTTAATGCATTTTCCGCGAAAGTATCTGGTGTTAGATCCTGCAAAACCCAATTCTATAGATTTTAGATCATTTAGGAATAAAGAATAGAATAATGAAGAAGCAGTCTTATTTATTTATTTATTGTTGTGGTCTTGTTTGCTCATTAACCAATTACTTTATTTGAGGGCAGAAGCAGTCTTCATAATCGGTTAACCTGTAATGTATTGCCAGATTTATTTATTTTTATTTTTGTGTTATTTCGAAATAGAGTTGGCTGGATTATGAAGGTGTGCCATACAGAGATGCGTTGGAATATCTTACTCCAGTAAAGAATCTTTCTTCTCATCCAGTTTCAAATCTTGTTAATAACTCAAAAAACAAGGATTCAACTTGCAATAAACCAGTCAGCTTGAAGTAAGTGTTAATTTCTGTATAAACATTTTTAGAATTTTTATTGGTTCAGTTCTATGTAACCCCGAATCGGAGTTGAACGTTAAGTCCCATCTGAAAAAATATGCGACAACTTTACTTCTATACTACTATACACTTCACAGGAAATGACAATGACTGTAATTCTTTCTGCAGTATTGATCAAATCCAAATTATCCGTTACTAATATTCTTTAAACAATGTGATTAAGAATTTAATTGACATAATTGAAGGAATTTAAAAAAGACTAGTGGAATAATTGATTTATATATTGCAGAAAAAAAAGAAAAGATTTTCGACAAAAATAGGCGATTACCATTATTATTAATGTTCAACTTGGTATAAACATTAATTAAAAACAATAATTTTTAAGTTGTGGTCGCTTTATTTTATCCCCCTTTTTTTTTTCTAGGACAGAGAGCAAAAGCAGTTTATTGATGAAAGCTTGGTTGAAGAAAGGAAGTTTAGAAAAAAAATCAAATGAAAATGAACCGTCTGCTAAAAAAATGAAAAGTTTAGACTCATAAAATTAAGGATGTAGTTTTATTTAAAAAATTTTTTGTAACTCTATTTGTGATATGTAATTAAAAGTTCCTTTATTTATGTGTATAGAAGTTCAGAGCTAGGTATTCATGAATGTTTTGATGACCAGTTATTATGATAACTACCATTCCAAATTGGATTTATCTGTAAACAAGTGAATAATTTTTAACTATTTAGAGACTATTTTTGTACTTTTTTTCATTAGTTTTTAATTATATCTTTGTATATTATAAAAGTAAGTACAAAATTATTATTTTCAATTTTCAGTTGTTTATATTTTTTATTCTATTTTTTTCACACTAAATAAATATCTCATGATAACGATCGGTGTTCATGAGTATAAAGCAGCTTGCTTTAATATCTTGGTCTTTTCAGTTTGAATTAAGAATGAGAACTCTTCTCTTATATTTATTTATAGATTATCTATTTCTTTTTATATTTTTTACAGTCTTCGTTGCTGTGGATAGTTATAAATAAAGTATTCTAAACTATCTAAGCATACAAATGTGGTACATAACCAGTGTTTATAGAAATGCTTTAAAGTGGCTGCAGAAATATTTACAAAGATAAATATTGCTCTTTTAAAGTACACTGTAGAACTTCCTTATAACCCTAATAAAACTATATTTTTCATTAAAAAAAAAAATAATAAAAATTGTAAAAAATGTTAAAATAAATTTATTTCTTAAACATTATTTAACTCTTTAATTAACTTCCAATTAAACTATTTCTGTTGCAGCTCATTATATTTTGAAATACTAAATTACCTTTAGAGTACTGATCAGAAAGGAGAATTCCGGTTTTTGTGCTGAAAAGTAATTTTTTTTTTATGATGTTTCGTGAGAATTTTGTTAATTAGGCAAGTTGGGAATCCATTTATAGACTTTGTTGAAATCATGAAAATGAAGTGATCGTTGTAAGTGCGTAATAATATAAACTTTCCTTTATTAACCCATTAACTGCCACGATCCCCAATTGGGGATATTTTTTTAAAAATTTGTAGAACTGTTTTTTGGCGGCAAATAAATTAATTTAGAGCAGTAAGTAGTAAACTGTATTGATGGTAAACACTTACATTTTCTTGTCTAGTTTTTGGTCAATAAGAAAACAAAGTGAAAATTTCCAGGTTAGTCGTTCATAGCAGCCGTTACTTTTCAAGTTTGTTTTTTATCAATTGTTTTTGTAATAATTAAACTAAGCATTTTAGCACAGTTAATTCAAAGGTTCTAGATGTAGGAAACAATATTATCTTCCATAAATATTTTAGATAATTAGAGAAAATGGATTTTGAACAGTGATCCCCAAATGGGGATCGTGGCATATAGGGTGAACAAATTTCCGAGTTATAGAATACTTTTAGTATTTATTTATAGAAATGGGAACCAAATAATTTTATACATTCAGTGAACTAGAAGAAGCAGTAAAGGGCCTTCACTTTTTAGAGCAGTTTGTCTTTGAGTCTGATACTGATTCAACAATAGATATTGTTGAACAGCCTCCGGACTTACTAGATATTGTTTCTGATGTTGAAGAAATTGACGAAAATGAATTAGTTCATTGCCAGCCAAAGGATGTCCCGGAGATATTAGAGCTTCATTCCAGTAATTTTTCTGTAGAGTTCTCTTTTATGAAACCAGACACTGTCAGTTATATCCCACCAAATCAGATCAAGGATGTACAGATAGTGCGATATTACGGTCATCACTTTTTGAATCAGTTTATAAGAGGGAAACCAATACGATTTGGCTTCAAGCAAGGGGTCATGTGCAACCGGTTACTGTTTTCGTGCTGAATAATACGAAGGCAAACAAAACGGTGCGTTTCAAGTTGAAAATTATGGTGCTTCCGTCATTGAAAAATATTTCAATCATTGATAATCCTTCAAATCTATTTTCTATTACTTTTTTTTAAAATTTTCTATTACTGACAAATAAGAAAACCCGTTAAATCCACAGAGCTAATAAATACATGTTTCAAGACGTAACAACTAGTACTCAGTTTTGAACATCCAATCTGCCACGATCCCCAAATGGGACTTTTTTTAAAAACCTTTTATTTTTTTATATAATGCATTATTTTATAAATTTCACTTATGAATGACAATTTTGACTCAAACTAAACATGATAGAGCAAAAAAATACATTTAAAAAATTTGGCAGTTAATAGGTTAACTTGGTTTAGCTCAGTGGCTGGAATCCAGCTGGTTGCCCTTAGATTTTCTTGTCCTAGAAGCTCTTAAAGCCTTTGTTAAGTGATGTACTGTGTTTTGAGTGAACATGTGTCGATATCGTCATAGCACTGATACGAGTACATAATACTAATAATGTCATTGACAGGAGCAATTATTTGTTTTCATTACACCATATTGCTAGGGGTCTACCAACCATCAACCTAACCATTTAGTGTGCTAAATGGGTTCTAAAAAGTTCTAATGGGTTTGTATTTTATTTTTTTTTTTGGCACCTACTCTTCTGCCTTATTTATAATGTGCGCTGCTTAGCGTAACTTATTTCAAACGGACTTCTTCGCAGACGGTACAACCCTATATTATAATTCTCCAAATAACTTTTGGTAGGTCAGTAGTTATTCGAACATTATGTATTAAATACAGTCTGCTTTTTTCTCCCTTCTTTGTCATCCTTTTGTCTGCGGAACCAAAATTTTCAGAACCGCATGCCATTGCCAGCACGGATCTTACTAGCGTTATATACAGCTGTAATTCGATCTGTTTGTCATCTAATTTATATTTAAAAAGCTTGTTTGCTGTAATAGCTACTGTTTATGGTAGTTTCAGTTTTAACTATTTGAGCAAAAATCGTTCAATTTACACATTTCTTTTGCCATGATTTTGTTTACTTTTAAGCTGATTTTGAACTTTGCTAATGTCAATTATACATACATTTTGAGGATTAAGCAGAATAGCTCACTAGAACATATGATTACCAATTTGGAAATATACTTCTTTGCATTATGAACTTACTTACTTTCTGCAAGTCATTTAGAATTCAAAAAGGACTCGTCGACATTGTTAGGACACTAAAAATTGTTTTATTTTGCAGGTTTTTACGTGAGCAACTTTTTTAAAGCGTATTTTATCCAGTAAATACTTATTATTATTTACTTGACCATGTTATTAATAGAGAGAGTCAATTTCTCGCTTTTAAAGAATGCCCAATTTTTGTTTTTGAACTTGAACTTTTACCTCTCTTCTATTTTTTCAGAACCATTGCGACATTTCGAAAAAGCGATTACATACCATTTTTTTTTTTTTTTTTTTTACTGAGGCGGCTCGAAAAATGAATGCTGTTTGGGACGCCAAAAGTCTCGGTAGAATCACCTTGGAACTTTGGTTCCTTAAATTTCGATATGGAAATTTTGAACTCGAAGCTTGCCTAAGGTAATTGAAAATGATGCTTTAAGGACCGTATGAAACGCAACGCCAACCGTTCGAAGATTGTCGAACAACAGGGATAGCCTTAATGCTGCTTAGGATGGTGTAAAGCGCATTTATTGCGTTCTATAAATTTTATTTATATTTAAGAAACTTTTATTTTTTATTTTATTAAGAAACTTCTATATGAGGAGAAAGAATTGCAGTGTCGTCGGCGAATGTGAAAGTAATTGTAGTCGGGTGAGTAGGTAAGTCAGCAGTGTAGAGAATATAAAGTAGGGGGGCTTCCTTAAGGAACTCCAGCGAGTATTGGAAGGATAAGAGAAGAAGAAGAACCTTGTTTAACTTGGAAGAAACGGTCGGAGAGATAAGACTTAAGAATGAGGTAAAAGGTAGAAGACAGTAGGCGTTGAGTTTATAAAGCAGTCCCGTGTGCCATACCCTGTCGAATGCCTAAGATATGTCAAGGAAGACACCCGGGCAATTTCTTTCTCCTCATCTAGATCCTGTTATAGCATGCCGTGCACTCCAATCACACCTAAATCTTCTAGAGCCTTGGCTACAAAAGTGGAGAATCGAAGTGAATGAATTGAAATCTAAATACATAGTATTCACTCTTAACAAGAAAACTCTCCCTCCTCTCTCCTTCCACAATACTTCTATACCAATTACTAACCAAGTACGATATCTCGGACTACATCTTGACAAACGACTAACATGGAACCCTCACACGAGACTCAAACGAACTAACCTCAATCTGAGGTATCAAATGTTGAAAAGGCTACTCGACAAACGATCAAAACTGACCCTGACAGAACACTATATACCGCTCTACTTGCCCCAATATGAACGTACGGAATACAGCTCTACGGAAGCGCCAAAAAATCGAACACCAACCAACTTCAAACTTTACAGTCTAAAATTCTCAGAACGATAGTTAACGCTCCCTTCTACGTCTCCAATCATTCTATACACTGATCTAAATATTCCTCTCGTTTCTGAAATATGTAGCTCAATCTCGCAACACAAAACTCCACTCAAATCTACACAGTCACTACAACTCTCTGATCCACAACATGTCTACCACAACACTTCCTTCTAATCCTCAACGCAGACTAAAGCGGCGGTGGCCACGCGACCATCTCAACACAACGCTGACCTTCTAGGATGGTTGCTGTGTAAGCTTGCCAATCTGGCGAACTAACGGCTTCCATCACTGGATGGTCGTCGTTCACTCCAATCACGCCCTTCGCGCACATGCATGTGCGCGTATATGTATGGATATATACTCGTATATAATATATATGCGTGCACGTGCATTTGTGCCATCCCTTATCACTCATCTCTTTTGCTTATTGTACTGCATACAGTTGCAAAATAAATAAACAAATAAAAAAAAAAAAAAATTTAAGAAACTTCGATTGGAGTGCAGGCGCTAGATAACTCAGAACGCTGCTTCCTCATTTCCAGTACCCCTAACACAACTGAAAATTAGCAAGTGGAGGTGAGTTGATAAGGCTTTACAGAAAGGCCATCCCAATCTACTGGCTCCCATTTCTTCCTGCAGGCTCTCCCTAATATACGGTTTTCATATAAACTATGGTTTTCACCAGATATTAGAAAGGAATTGAATGTATAAAGGAAGGTTGTCAGTGGGAGATGGATGGCTTTGATCACCTAGCAGACGGATCAACTTCTCCTCGAACTTGTATAAAGTAAAGTAATTAAGTAAGTATGAAAAACTATTTTATTTATATAAATTTATCATAATGATCACTTGGTGGGGAAAAGTGTACTTTGTAGCAATGTATATTTAAATAATAATACAAACTGTTGTAAAATGAAAATCTGAGGTACGAATCAGCTTTTATTTTTATTTTCTACGAGTAAGCTGTTCATCGATTGGAGTTCTTAAAGATGAGGGAAAATAGTGCCGTTGCTCTTGTTCTGAGCTACATTCTGATTTTCCAGAAGAGGTCATCCACTCTTGTCATCTTCTAGATCTCTTCTTGGCCCCACTGAATGGGTGTTAAATTAAAGTCAATGGATCCTTTAGAATTAATTTGCAAAGTGTGATCAGAGAAATCCTGTAATAATTTTTTATTATTATTCATTTAAACAAATTATTCGTTTCATTTTTTCATTAATGGAAAAAATATATAAATATACATATTTATTTTTCTTAATTTAAACAAATGTTTCTTATTCACAAAGTACAAATATAACAGCCGTTAGTATTAAATAAGATAACAAAATTTTCCAAACATTTCGCATGAAACTTTTTCTGAATGCGTTGATAATAACATTAATGTATTGTAGACACTCACATACATTAGGATAAATTTAATTAGTTTGTAAGTTTATAACAAACAAGTGGACAGATTTTTTTTTTTTAATTTTTATTAAAAAAAAAATCAAAATTCTGCTATAATCGTTCATAAAAATCGCGTGACATGCTTGATAGGATTTCAAATAATGTGCTTTATATATATTTAAAGAAAAGTGTAAGCCTAACTTCTTTTCGTAAATTTGCTTACACATACTGACCCATATATTTATGGTTCATTTCGTGCTGAAAAATGACTTTTGTAGTACACTCAAGTCTGTTTTTATGCGGTCCTTTTTTACGCGATTTTTTATTTGTGCGATCTCATAATTTAATTATTGAACTGACAATAATTTTAATGTCAACAAATAAAATGTGCAATACAATATTGCGATTGAATTTTTGGGTAGCAATGCAAAAATGCATTAATCGCAAATAAACATTAAAGGACATCTGCAGTTTTGTATGAATAAAATAAATACATATGTAAATAAAATATTAAACAATGTTTGCATGTGTTTTTTCTAAATCCGGCTCCAAAAGGTTTTGCGAGATTCGAGGTAGCTGCCAAGCCTCGTGTCTTGTTTTCGTTTAAAAAAGCAATTGCTAGTGGAGGTTATGAGTTATTTTATAAGTGAGATTTTTTTTTTTTGCGGTCCCTATTCACCGCATAAATTTTTTTTTTTAATATTGTTTCGAAAACTATTTCATATAGGTACTCGTGAAGTTTTATGTGTTTTTTTTGTATGCGTTTTCTTTTATGCGGTCCCTATCTACCGCACAAAAACAGGTTTGAGTGTACTCAATTGTTTACAATTGCTGACAAATCTTTTTTTCTTACCCTAAAGATAAATTATATTAAAAAAAAAAGAAAATAAATATTGTTATATCGATTGAATAATTACTGCTTTTACCATACTACCTGGAATATCCAAAATATTGCGGAAAATAACGTCCAGAATTATTGAATTCTAGAAAATTGCAAACGACATTTGAAGTTAAAACTTTTAACTTGAATGCTACAATCCCTTATCATGAATACGCTTCCTTTTGGCAATTAATGTAAATTTTGCTTAAACATTACATGTAATTGCATGCATTTAAACCTTTTTACTTCAATGGAAACTGGCATTTTACTTTAAAGAAAATTCATAAAATTCAAAATGATTTGGTTAAAACATTAGCATTTTTTACTTGTTGTGAGATTTCACCGGGAGAACTTGTTATGAGATTTCCTAAGCATTAAAAAATGTTTTTTTTTTACCTGGGAGAGGAAAGTTTGATGTTGTATTTATGGCCCAGTAGCTGACAATGGCGTGTACTGTCCTCGTAAAAATGCTAAATAGTATCAGGTCCAAAGAGAAGAGACGCTTGTGGCTGCCATAAATTCACAGAGTGAGTGAGAAAAGTGCCCCTTGAAATGTCTATGAAGTACATTCAGGGGATAGAAGACCTAGAGGTTGGCCAAGGCTGCGCTGGTTGCAGGATTTAGAAGCGGATGGGTGTTAGGCAACGGAGAAGGAGATCCATAGCCAGAGATGGTTTGGACCTTCTGCTAAAGGAGGACAGCTCTGCTAGGGCTGTAGCGGCAAAGGAAGAAGAAGAAGAATGAGAAAGAGAAGTAGAGTGGAACAAACATCATATTAAAATGACACTTTTTCGGGTAGTCTATCGCTCACCTTGATTCATTCTTTCTATCGTGTCCCTTGAAGGTAGCAATACGAAATTTTAAGTCTAAGTTTTCGGAGTCTACATCATTATTACCGTTAAAAAATTTGTCACGTTGGCAACACTTTTCTCACCAATATTAAGAGAAGTAAAAGAAGTTATATTTTGCAGTTATACAGTCGCCAGCTCGCTTTGAGTTAGGGAAAGGCTTCTTTGACAACTCTTCCCAAGTAGTAATGGTCCGACTATGGTTTAATATTTTTCAATAAATCAAAATAAACGGATAGTAAAATGACAAAATTTTCTTTTTCAAAAACATCTTCAGAAAAAAAGCGATAATAATGTAAAAAAAAAAAAGGAAAAGTAACTCATCTTTTAGAAAGTCATTTCGCATTTCAACTACCTCACTGATGGGCTAGATTATAAAGTGGCAGTGGTAGTTATAAAAAATGTACAATGTTACAGTGCATCATCATTTTTAGTGAAAGAAATAAAAATGCTTCTTGTTGGAGATAGACATTAGGGTAGCTCAACAATATTAGTATTATTTTGTTTTTACATTCATTCAGTCAGCAATGTATTTTTTTTTTTAACAGCAAAAAGTTAAAAACTTCCAATAATTTTAATAAATGTACATCTGGTCACAATAGACAATAAGTGCTTACTTAATTCTGTATAAATATGAAAATTTTATAACTATAAACGTATAAAAATGCGAATTAGTTCACCATTTATGGAAGCATGCGCAATATAAATGCCCACCAACACACTGATATAGTAGTAAATTAGTTTTACCTGAGAATACCGATTAGAAACGAAAATTTCAGAAATAGAGCTTTACATATTTTTTTTTTTTTTTATAGCACCGTAACTGTGTACCGTTTTAATTGTCCTTTTTTTACGCACCAATCATTTGTCTCATCAAAGTTTTTGGATTAATTCCAATGAACTTCTAAATTGCACATTGTTTCTCTAATAAGGTTTAACTGTACAAGTTTAACTTATTGTTCGAAAACAGAAGGCAAAATTGTAATTTTTTTATACTTGGTTATTGACAACCCCGCTGGATGGTAACCCTTGGTCTAGATTTGTTGGGATAAGTGGCTGCGTATCTACAGTTGGCTTATCAGAAGCTGCTGGCCATTCCACGCTGGATCCACCTTCCTCGCTAGGACTGCCTCCGCTACGGCCATTAAACTCGCTTGACACGGAACCTGCAATATTATGGAGAATAGTAAGTTTCATAATATCCATTTGTTTTATGCTGAATTAAGTTCAATTATGTTTAGTGAAACATCAGAAATCTCAGATTAACTATAACAACCAAAAATTTGATTTCCAAGTTAACAAGTTACGGGATCTGATGTTGCTTAGTCTTAGATCTTAGAAAATTGTTTTAGTTAAAAAGTAAAAGAAGTAGTAATTTTTTTCAGTTAATTTTACTAAGTTTTATTATTAAATTGTCGCAAACTGGAAATTCAAATTAGGCTCCTAGAGCGTATATAAATTAATTGGTCCACCTGGAAATGTAACATTTTATTGAGAAATTTACCTTATGATTTTAAGTTTTAGATGGGGGAAAAATTATATAAATTTAGAAAGGTATTCGAATGGTAATAGTAATGAACTAATGAATGAATGTAACAGAATATACTCTGCAAAAGGTATACCTTGTTATTATACATCGCTTAACTACACCTCGCAAGGATAGTTGTATAGATTACTCTATATAGTCATTGGAAGAATTGAATTCTGTATGGAATAATTTTAATTAAAGAAATTAAAAGATTATGTTGCAGTCCCATACATAATCAGAAAACAAAAACAAAAAGTTACGGAACGAACCTCCAGTTCTTACTTTTAGTAGTGAATCCTTCGAATAATATGTGTAACTCTAACAATACCTAGTGAGTTGTAGATAAACGCATTAACTTTTACAGATTATCTTCTCACATTAGTGGTTAAAACTACTGAAGTATTGATATTTGGTTTACTATATCTTTATAAATTTAGCTAATACTAGTTTTTGGTTTAAAAATCTTAGATATACGTATACATTTTTTAAATTTTTCTTCAAAAATATCAGCAAGAGTACTAATTTACTAATAATGAACTTTCAACTTCTTTATGTTAATTTGCAAAATGTTAGTGACTCTACCTGAAAAACATGTTTTTTATTAGAATCTGATTACTTATTACTAGGTTAGAAGGTTAAACCAAAACTATTTTATAAATTAACTATTTATGCTCGTTTGAGATACCCGACAGTTTGGAAGACCCTACCACAGAAAGTATCAAGATTATTCTGTTGCAGGACAATAAAATAAAATGTCTGAGAAGGAACACCTTAATGAAAGACCTGGAAAATGCATCTTTGTAGATGACAACAGCCATTCATGCAAATTGCTTGAAATAAGTGCTATTGATAAAATCAGAATGAAAATAATTACTAAATAAATATTACTTATTAAAATAAGAAACCTTGAATCATTTATAACAGCATAACCCCATTGAAAAAAAAAGGAAAAGAAAAACAAATAAGAGATTTCGTTTAAAAGATATGAAAGCGCCAAAATGTTTTTTTTTTTACATAAACAAAAAAAGCTCCATTTACAAAAAGTTATGTTGCCGACCAAATGGAGCTCTGTATATATCACCTTAACAAAAACTAACTGTTTTAAAAGTTAAGTATAAGGGTTGATTGAACGCCAAAAGGCACACAAATCAGCAAGTGCCCGACATTTCATTCATACTTTTAGTTTTTAGAATGTATTAGATGTCACAGACCCTTATGCTGGCCATTTTTCATCCATAAATAGTTTTCTGTTAGAATAATAAAAGATGTATCTCATTATCATAGTTAGTATTAAAACGGTAATTCATTTTAACTCTATTCCAAATTATTCTTGCGATTTATCTTTAATCTGAATAATCATCACATTTACTCGCATAATAAAAAGAAAAAAAGAAAATTAGAGTTCATCTATTACTGCCGTGATATAACATAAATAACAAGTTTAAAATAACAGAAGAAAATAAACAGGTTCACGACACGATAATTTTAAATTATTACAAAACTTCCCCTAGGTAGGTTTTAAAGGTCTTTAAAGGATTGATCAATGAAATAATAACTTTAAAGCGAGTTATAGAGCTTTATATCGACAATGAAGTTGCTATCATGTTATCATCAAATCCTGCTAGCCACTCATCGAACTAAATACATCAGAATTGTACATTTATTTGACAGTGACTTCTTTCCCTGAAGAACTGCCCATTACTGGTATGTATAGATTCGCAAGTTGCAAAAATAATGACACACACCTCAGCAGACCCAAACCAAGATTGTAGAATTGTGCTAGGATATGGACCTAATAGATGCGATGCTAAAGCCTAAAACATATGAGGTTGTAACTAACTGGTACTCTTGGAATATGTCCTCGATACTTAGTAAACCAAAGATTTTTAACATAAAGGCGTGACCACGATTGCGTATAGAGCGAGAGGAGAAGTTTTATAGCTCACGATCGACAGATTGGGCATTGGGCGATCCACTACGAACGGAAAGTTTCGTATGAGCCCTACCTCTATGGATTCAATTAAGTTAACTAACTAGTAAGTATTTACTAAAGTATGTGGAGATGCTCTCAATTAGGGTTAGCGGAAGACCTGAAATGAAATCAACGAACAATAACTGTTAATGGAGACAGCTATTCCATAAAACCCACAACAGTAGTAGAGACGTTGCATCGAGGATTTAAGAATTTGTCAAATATAAGATCTAAAGAACACAGGCTCTTCAGTAGCGCTAAGCGCTGAAGATTAGCGAAAATTCTCCATGATATTAACCTATTATATTAGACTATTAGGCTTATTTTAGACTAGAATAATGAGAACAAATACGAACAAAATTGGAGGAAGACTAACCGCACCATCCCCTTATTAGCTCAAAAAAAAAAAAATAAATAAAAAAAAAAATAAACCAGAAAAACTGTGGTACATTAAAAATAAAATTCCGCTTTTTCCGGGAAAATCTAGCATTAAATGGAATTTAGAAGGCAGAGTTAGACATAAGTGCGTATTTTTTTTTTCTTTTGCTACAATCGAGAATGGTTAATGAACTGTAAATTACCTCTTAAATTCTTATTCGTTTTATAATATTGTATTATTCCAATCAAGAAGCTGGTTGCAGCAACAATAAAAATAACCTTGCCACTAGGTCGCCGACAACATCGTGGTTTCTTACACATTGAACACAATAATAAAAACAGTAATTTGGTTTCAATAAAAAATCAGCTGAGGTAGCGAAGTGTTCACATGTAGCTACTTTTGCTCTGTCTCTTTGTGTTTTTTTTTACTGGTTAAAAGTACTTTTTTTAAAAACAAATTTTGAACGGTTTAAATAAGTTTTTTTTCAGTTGAGTGTTTTTGGTTTGTAAACAAACATTTATACTATTTTTTTTTATAGTTACTTGAAAATAATTAGTTTGAATTGGCGAGGTTAATTTTGTGATTCCGCTTTGTTTCACATAACTGTTAATACATAACAAAAGACGCTAGTAGAAGGGGAGAATTATTAGAGTGAAAAAGTGCTAGTGAGTAAATAACACCTTGCTATTGCTTTATAAATTAGTAGAAATTTATTAAGTATTCTAACATCTTATCAAATGAGTAATAGTGAATCAGAAGGTCAAAGATTCATCTCCTTGGATAAAACAAGCGCTTCCAAAAGCACGATTATCAAAAGACCATCAGCAAGAGATTCTTCACCTAAACTGATTAAAAATGATATATATTAATTCTGAAAAATTTTCTCTCCAATTCAGAAAAAGCAGTCTAATATGGGTACTTCTATTCAAAAACTTGTCGCATCTCAGTCAGTTGACTTCACTCATCCTAATAAATTCGAAATCCTTGCCACTTATGCGCAAGAGGATGAGATGGAAATAATCCCAGATAATCAGCCAACTAATACAAAACCTCCCTCTATCCACATCAAGAGCGTTACTAACATACAATGGCTTTGCCTAACCATTGCCGAAGTCATAAGCAGTAAACAATTTCTCTGTAAATCCAGGTTAAAAGATACGGCTTTACTAATGAAATCGCCAGAAGAATGTAGAAAGATAACAAAATTTTTGAAGGAAAATAAGTGTGATTTTCACACATACCAACTAAAACAGGATAAAACAATTAGAGTTGTGATTAGAAATCTACACCACACTACTCCTATACCCACCATTAAAGAAGAAATAGAGGAACTCGGCTTTAAAGTAAGAAATATAGTAAGCGTTCTCCATACAACCTCTAAGCAACCCCTACCTCTCTTCTATGTAGACCTTGAGCCACAGGAGAGTAATGGCAAAATATTTTCTCTAAACGTCTTGAATTTTACAAGAATCAGAGTGGAAGAACCAGAGTTAGACATAAAAGGAAGGACATTGCTCAGTGCAAGGGGTGCCCAAGATTATGGTCATACTAGGACATACTGCAACCACCCCGCAAGATGTGTAAAGTGTGCAGGTTTGCATTCCACAGAGGTATGTAAGAAGTCAAGAGAAACGCCTCCCACATGCGTGCACTCTTGAGGAGCACTCGGCCAACTACAGCGACTAAGGGATGGAAACAACGGCACTGATCCACGCCCAAAATCATCATCCTTTCAAGACCACAGGCCACCATTCTGCAAGAGGAGCGCTTCATTGTGCTACGTTTGCGCCACTCACTCTTTCATTCCTCAACCTTCAAACATGCCCCACCTGTATCATCCTCGGACATCACATTCTTTCACAATGATTTTAATCTCTTATAAACCCTCTTATAACTCTTCTCACCACTGTAGTCAGTGAGCTGCTTCTTAAAAGACCGCGATGAACTCTCCTTCACGCAGTTCTCTTCAAATTCTCCCATTGAATGCCAATTGCCTGGGAGCCCATTACGACGAACTCTCACTAATGTTGCACGACAGATAAATTGACATTGCCTAAATTTACCTTCACCTTTGCCTTTACCAAGCACCCAACCAGTGACCACGAACATTCCAATCAAGTGATATACAGGGTGTCCCACGCTATATGGATAACGACTTATTCTCGGAAACTAAGATAGCTAGAAAAAAACTAAAAAATACGTGTTCCCTTAGTTTTTTGTTGGAAATCCAAATTTAATTTGTTAATTTTTTTCGGTGCTTCCAGAAACGAGATACAGGCACCAACTTCATTTTTTCAAACGGAGAGGTGTGGTTTTTATTTCAGAAATAGAATCCTTTATTTTTTTAAAGAAAAATTTACTCGAACGGTTTTTTTCTGTGAGCGATATTTTACAAGTTTTGAATGAAAACATGATTCTTATAAGAAATTTCAAAATGATATTATAACGGTTTTTTGATGTAATAAGAAGATAAGTATTTTAAATTTTACAGATCATTAATATTACAGATCATGCTCGAAATGGCCTCCACCATTAGAGATGCATAGACATGTTCTTTCCTGCCAATTGCCAAAGAAATAGATTTGGCTTTAACCGAGTTACAGGCATCTGCTTCATCTACAGATGCAATCCCGGCTTGATTCTGATACACCTAGATTTAGAAATGCTTTTAGATAAGCAGAAATAAGGAAAGAAATAAAAAAGTTATGAATAATCACCTTGTTTTTCAGGTATCCCCAAAGGAAATAGTCCGTAGGTGTCAAGCCCGGTGAACGAGGTGGCCACTGAATCGCCATCCGTTATAATATCATTTTGAAATTTCTTATAAGAATCATGTTTTCATTCAAAACTTGTAAAATATCGCTCACAGAAAAAAACCGTTCGAGTAAATTTTTCTTTAAAAAAATAAAGGATTCTATTTCTGAAATAAAAACCCCACCTTCCCATTTGAAAAAATGAAGTTGGTGCCTGTATCTCGCTTCTGGAAGCACCGAAACAAATTTACAAAGTAAATTTGGATTCCTGACAAAAAACTAAGGGAACACGTATTTTTTAGTTTTTTTCTAGCTATCTTAGTTTCCGAGAAAAAGTCGGTATCCATATAGCGTGGGACACCCTGTATAATTCTTTGTAAATATGTAAAAATCCCTCTCCTTTCTCATTTAGTTAAACTCCATCGTTAATTTTCCATCAACTCTACTTGTAAACACCTTTATCTCATTCACTATCTATCGCCTGCATATTTCTCCTTTCTCACTGCTTGTAAATATCTCGGAGGGTTGTCACTGGACAACTGCTCCACTCTTGCACTCTTCTTTTGCATTTATCACAATTACTAAATGCAAGTTTATGCAGTTGTAGAAAAAAAAAATACCGTGGTTTCAATGGGTAATGGGTCCCCAGCACCTAGCGCTTCTGATGTACGTTTTTATAAGTTGCTTTGTTGCCTGGGTAACAAAGGCATATTATATTTTAAAAACAAATAATACATACACTGGGCCAAAAAAGTCTGTGAACACTAACCTAAATTTTATTACTTTTATTATTATCTTATTAGAAACTTCTTTTATTTTCAAATGAAATATACTATTCGATAGACAGAAACCAGAGTTTTTCATTTTATATTCAATCTTTTATTTTTGTTCAGCAGGAATATCACAATTAAATGTTTAACAAAACAACACCCCAAACGAATGCAAAAAAAGTCTGTGAACAGCTGTATAAATATGTAAAAACATTAAGATAACAAACAGAAAAACGATTGAATAAAGTTTCAAAGTTCTCTATTGTATTGTAGAAACCACTACAGTCAGTTTTGTGAATAAATAATCTAATTAGTACATATTTAACCACTAATATGGAAGTTCCCAGACCAATTCGAGAACTTATTGTGACGTTGCGAAATGAAAGAAAAAGTATTCGAGAAATAGGGAAGATAGTTCAAAAAAACCCTTCAACGGTGCATAATATAATTAAAAAGTACGGAAATGTGATTAGTAGGCCACGCAGTGGACGGCCACCAAAACTTAATTCCTTTCATAAACTGCAAATTCTGAAGTCTGTTCGAGAAGAACCCAGGACAAGCGCTCAAAAAATCAGTCAAGAATTATCAAGTGGTTATGTGTAAGCGTAACACCACAGACAATTAGAAATAAATTACATGAATACGATTATTGCGGTCGAGTCCCGAGGAAAAAACCTTTAATCAATAAAATAAATAGTAACCGCCGATTGGATTTCGCGAAAGAATATGTTTCTAAGCTTTCTAGTTTCTGGGAAACCGTAATCTTTTCAGATGAGTCGAAATTCAATGTATGTGGGTCTGATTGACGACAAAAAGTGTGGCGAAAAAGAAATGAAGCTATGAAAATGAAAAATATGAAGCCTACTTTTAAGCATGGGGGAGGCAACATTCTGGTGTGGGGTGCATGAGTGCTAAAGGAGTGGGCAAGTTAGATCTAATTAATGGTATGATGGACCAATATGTGTATGTGGATATATTAAGACGCAATTTAAAAGAAAATTCAAAAAAATTAGGGTTGGAGGGAACGTTTGTCTTCCAACAAGACAATGACCCGAAACATACCGCACCAAAAACTCGGGAATGGCTTTTAAATAATACACTCTGGCGCCTAAACACCCCTCCACAAATGCCAGACCTTAACCCAATAGAACATTTGTGGGATGAAATCAGCCGCGAAATAAATAAACGAGGAATAAGAAACCGTGAACAACTAAAAAACGCTATTTTAGAAGAGTGGGATAAAATTCCAACATTGACGACCACAAAATTATTAGGTTCGATGAAAGCTCGTTTGTTGAAAGTGATTAGGAACATAGGAGGTCCTACAAGTTTTTAAAATTTATAATTCACGTACAATGTGTAACAATGATTTATTTCTGCAAAGTGTTCACAGACTTTTTTTGCATTCGTTTGGGGTGTTGTTTTGTTAAACATTTAATTGTGATATTCCTGCTGAACAAAAATAAAAGATTGAATATAAAATGAAAAACTCTGGTTTCTCTCTATCGAATGGTATATTTCATTTGAAAATAAAAGAAGTTTCTAATAAGATAATAATAAAAGTAATAAAATTTAGGTTAGTGTTCACAGACTTTTTTGGCCCAGTGTATGTACAGTGACTCCCATTAATATTGGGACACCTATTACAAAATGATTTAAAAGGAAAATGAAAACAACAGACAAAAGTTTGGAATTTTTTTTTTTTTAAATTACATTGGCAACATCTGTAGAAATTATATATACCTAAGTATAAATCGATGAAATTCCAAACTGTTAGGTAGCACTTTTTGAAAAAGTGTAAAATAAGGCTCTCAAAAATATTAGGACACCAGAAGTGCTAGAGTTTAAATGTTCAATATTTAAAATCTCCTACTATTTAATAATTGGTTGGTAATAATTTAATAATTGCTTTTTGACTTACAATAGCCCTCAAACGATCAGGCATAGGTGAAACAAGTTTTTGGTTAATTCAGGTGGTGTTTTTTTCCCATTCTTCCAAGAAACATCGTTTTAATTCATTTTTGTTAGATATTACTCGTTTACTTAAAGCACTGGCTAAATATTGCCATAAATGTTCAATGGGATTAAGATCCGGTGACTGCGGAGAGGTTTGGAAAACTTTGGGCAATTATATAACAGTCACTGACGTATCACCCAAGCCGTAGGTTTGGGGTCGTTGTCTTGGTAGAATTTAGAAGACCCTAAAATACCAAATGTTTGGGCACTTTTTTCAAATTATATTTTAACTCCTTAACAAAAACTTACAGTTTAAAATGTTAAGTATAAGGGTTGATTAAACGCCAAAAGGTACACAAATCAGCAAGTACCCAACATTTCATTAATACTTCATTAATATTTAAGTAATTCTACTGCATTAATTTTCATTAATAAGTTATTTTTTAGAATTTATTAGATGTCACAGACCCTTATGCTGGCCATTTTCGTCTACAAAATATATGTTCAAGTAGCACTGTAGATTGACTGTAATATCTAGTTATCTATAATAATAAACTATTAATTACAGGTTAAAAAGAAAAACGTTACAAAAAATAAAAAAAATTATGAGGCTAAAAAATTCAAAAACTTTTTTTTATAAAAAACTTACACCAATGATTTTGTTTATTTTATTTATTTATTTTTATTTTTAAATAAAAATCGTCGGTTTAAGTTCATTCTTTGATTAAAGTAATTGTTATTTTATGTAGTAGTCAAACGTTTATAATAATAGGTAATAATTATCTGGCTTTAGCGCAAATAATATAGTTTTCTTCAATTACATTCTCAATCTAGGTATTCATCCCACAATGTTGTATAGATGTAATATGAAGTAAATAAGATATGCATATTTTTAGGGCAGCTAATTATTCCAGTATTTTACTATAAGTAAAATTAGGGGGACTAAATTAAATTACAATTGAGAAATGAATAATTGTTGTTGAATAATCTACTTGTTATTAACTGTGTGTTATTTGTGCTCACGAATATTTCGGTAAGACGAATTCAAGACAGTAGCCTACTCTAACTTTGCCTTTTTCTGCTTTAACATGCATGTACATATTTATGTGATTTATCATAATTATAACAAAAAAATATTATAAATGAAGTGGCCAGCATAATGGTCTGTGACATCTAATAAATTCTAAAAAATAACTTATTAATGAAAATTAATGCAGTAGAATTACTTAACTATTAATGAAGTATTAATGAAATGTTGGGTACTCGCTGATTTGTGTACCTTTTGGCGTTTAATCAACCCTTATACTTAACATTTTAAACTGTAAGTTTTTGTTAAGGAGATTTTTGTACCTTTTGGATAGATTTTCCTTTTTGTTTATTTTACAAAGTTATATCTTCTTTACA
The DNA here is from genome assembly GCF_049639745.1 of Rhodnius prolixus. Classification (NCBI taxonomy): domain Eukaryota; kingdom Metazoa; phylum Arthropoda; class Insecta; order Hemiptera; family Reduviidae; genus Rhodnius; species Rhodnius prolixus. The sequence goes on from NW_027411592.1 coordinate 26,300,128, forward strand.
GATTTTTTTAAAATTTGGAATAAACAATTCTATCATTATAATCTGATAAGGTGTTAAGTCGGAACCGTAACTACCAATGGAGAGATCTTTTTAAAGAATGATTATAGTTGCGTTCCCCCAAACCATCCTCAATAACAATTTTTTTGAAAAAGCGTTTTGAATAACATAGGAAGGTATTTGTACGTAAATAGCAAAATTAAACTGCGATTTCAGTACTTCCTTTTAAGAGGAGTAAGAAAAATAAACTACGATTGCAGTACTTCTTCCTAAAAGGCAAATAGGCAAAGATCTTTTAATCGAACGACAATTCATTGATTTAAATCGGTTCACTCATTGATAATTTAAATGATTGCAGTACTTCCTCTTAGTAGGTGCAAGAGCATCATCAACGTAGAGCAGCTTTAACCACTTATTCGAGCTGAATTTTATCAAAATCGGACTAAGCGTTATAGAAATATTGGTAATAATAGTTTTAGAAAGGGCCTTATTTGGGTGGGGCAAACTCCCCTCCTTATGAGGCACGGCGTCGAGACTTTTAAAGTGCAAATCTGTTCAAAATTTCGATTCGAATGACCCTTCATTCATGCAAATCGGTTCACGAGTCGATAATTTGCAACGATTGCTATACTTCCCCTTAAAAAGTGTAAGAGCTGATCGTCGCTTTAATGTTACGTAGGAGAGCCCTAACCCTATCACCCTACCATATTTTATCAAAATCGGGCCAAAATTTACAGAGTAATTAGTAATAATAATTTTGGAGGGGGCCTTACATAAAGGGGGCTAACTCCTCTCCCATTCGATGTACAACATCGAGACCCCCAAAAGGCACATCTACATAAAATTCCGAATCGAATGACACCTCATTCATGAAAATCGGTTGACGCGTTTAGGCGCTACGTTGTTTACAAAAAAGGTAACAAGAAGAAGAAGAAGAAGAAGAAGAAGAAGAAGAAGAAGAAGAAGAAGAAGAAGAAGAAGAAGAAGAAGAAGAAGAAGAAGAAGAAGAAGAACAAGAAGAACAAGAACAAGAACATTTTTTGAAAAAGCCGTTTTTGCTCATTTTTGGCAACTTTTTTCTCGAAACCTATTAGATCTGGGTTGTTGCAAAAAAATTACAGTTATAAAGGAGGGTTTGCCCTATAATTTAAAGAAAATTTGGGAATTTTATCTTTTATAGAAAAAGAGAAAAAAATTGTCAAAGTTGGGTGTTTTTCAACGTTACGCTTTTTCGTGCAGTTTTTGATGATCAACCCTTATACAACTGTCCTACCGGACAGTTTTAATATATTTTTTTAATCTACCAAAACATTTTTATTTACTTATTTAAATAGTTTTTATTTAATTAATAGTAATTATAAAATGAAATGAATTTATAAAAATTTGAATAAATGGGTGCCACTTTTAATTTTCGTCAATTTTTAACTTCTGTATGTACTGTCCCAATATTAATGGGAGTCAATGTATGTACATTTATGGAAAGTTAAGTTTAAATGTGTAAAATAAATTAAAAGGTTTTCCCCCCTTTTAAACCTAAGTATTTACCAAGGTTTACTAATGATTTAGTCTTAAGGGGAGATTTAGCCCCCAACTTCACAAATCTCAGTGCTCTCACTGAACTTTACTCCTTACCAAACCAACGCCTCTTTTCTATTTTCGGATTTCTATTTTTGTCCAGATTCTTGTTTTACCTGAACTCATTTTCCAAACTTAATAATGAAGAGTAAGTAAAAGTACTTACATAATGTCTAATCATAATAGTCCTACCAAAACAAGAATAAGAAACTGGTATCGATAGTATCTATGTATTTTAAACACATTTAATTAATAAAACTATTTTTATGTAATTATTTATGAAATGAATAAAATCTGCGCAATACTTCTACTAAATACATAAGTATATTTTGTATACAAATATCAGCAAACATTACAGTCAAAACCAAGCAAAAGTAGTTGAAATTATTTCAATTCACTAATATTATTATTATTTATTAATATGTGGTAGGTAATCTTGATAGATCTATCTCAACTGACCATAAATTACATAAAATTCCCATGTTTTGCTCAGTGATTCCAAATGCATTTTTAAATATTTTATAAAATACTTTTTTACTTTTTTTAAAATTTAATATATAACATATAGGCCCCCAAAGTTCATCCTTCCTTCATCCCTAAGGGCAGGGTCGTGAGAAGTGAAATTGACTTCTCCAATGATTCTTTTTTACATTATTGAGAAAATTATTTCTTAGAATAACCATCTCATAAAACTAACACATTATAAAAGTTTTACGTTTAGTGTTGTTGGTTGGACTAGGGAGTTTGGCCTGGCTGGAGGATATTTCTAGAGCAACTTGTGTTTTGTTTTGATTTTATTTATTCTTTACTTTCTCATTTTTCAATACTCCATTTCGACTGCGTCAAGTTCCCATTTTTTTCCCATATCTGTGATTTTAGGATATAGTTTTTGTATCTAATAAAAAATGATAAAACGAAAGGAATTCTTTTTACCGGAATTATCACTTGATTTTTTTTTTATAAAGATTTTTTTGAAAATGATCAAGAACGCTTTTGCTTTTTAGTTCCACAACTTTATTTGTTGCAATTTTCTAGAAATATTGGATGATGGATATTTCTAGTGAAGAAAGTGTTAGGTTTACTTCTAGTTACTTTAGTGCAATGTTATGGTCTTAATACGAGTAGTTATTTAATATTAACCACGCTAAATGAGTGGCTAAAATTCCGAGATTAGGGAGACTGGAATAATTGAAAGAAGCGAATTAACTTAGTTTTTTATTTTCGAGATTTTCTATAAAACGAACTGAACTTTTTTGTTTGTTGTAAGAACCACTTACATGGACTTAATTAGTTTTACTCGTAGCTTTTTTTTTTTTTTTTTTTTTTTTTTGTAAAAATTGATTCTACGAAAGTTGAGAGTTTTTTTGGGCATTACCACTTAGTCCTATTTTAGTGTGAATTATGTATACGAATTACGGTTATTGGCCACGATAGCAGAGAGTTTAGAGACGAGGTCTGCAAGCTAAGATGTGCTGTGGTGGAACTGAGTTTGATTGGATTTTAATTAATGGTTGATAAGTGAAATTTATTAAGAAGTAAGTTTGCTAGTCGCCTCCGTCCAAGATATTTAAATTGGTAATTAATGCGTACAAAAAATAGGCATTACGTTACTTTTTATTTTTAATGTTAACATTTTAAATACCTTTAAAAGAATAATATTTTTAAAAACATGTTCCTTTAAGCTGATTTTAACGGCCTCTGAAATTTAGCGTCCAAGGTGGACGCCCCTTTCGCACGGCCCTGTCCGAGACTCTCAGTTTGGGCCTGCTTAAGGACAGAAAACAGTACTTAATTGTAAAAGTAAAGCAACCATAAAATTCTATGAATAATGATAAAACTGGTATTTAGAGTATTTAATAATTTAAACTGGTATTTAACCTCTTACTTTAGTATTTGTAAAACAATTCTAAACAAAGCTCTATAAATAATAAACTATCTCTAGAGTAAAGTCCTAAGTAATAATACATTTCCCCAAAGCACGCTAGACCACCATTTCTCTGGATATCAGCTTTGAAATCTTTCACTTTTTGTTAACTCTATAATAAATCAATCTGGTGCAAACACACTCCTTTTTCTCACTACAACTTACGAAATGAAGTTTCTTGAAAACTGGAATTTATGCAAATAGAAATCGCCTAAAAAATAAAACAAATTGAAAATTACTCCACTAATTCGACATAATCTTACTGTTAGCACTAAATAAGAGGTTGCATCGCATTTTTAATATCACAACGCATCTCACAGTCTCATAACCAGCCAATATCACAATGCATGTCCAATAGCAAATCTGTGTCGCCTTTCTTAAGAATATTTCTAGCAAACACTTCAATCTTCCAATCAACAATAAGCTAAGTCTCACTTTAATCTTCACATTATTCACTTCTTCTCCGAGAAGATGTCTTGGCAACAAAATATCAGTGGCGGCGTGGTGCCCGAAAAATGTAGAGGATGGCTGCCTATAAAACAGATTTATTTAACGCACCTTTTTCTCCACCACTTGGCATCGGTATTACCCTAACAGCCAGCATATCAATTGATTTATCTGTATGTAAATATTACATGAGAATAAATAAATTGTTTAAATGTAAACCAATTACTGTAAAAATATATACTTAATATAATTAAGACATTCAAATCAATAAACCGTAGATATTTCAATTCTATGGTTCTAAATTTGTATGACTGTATCACAAATAAAACCATATAATAAATTGAACACATTACTATTTGCTGCCCAAGATGCAAATTCTCGTATAATTGAAAAAGGTAGTTATCTCTTTAAAGGGATTGACAAGTTTTTTCCTTTGTTTATCGTATTTCCCTCACTCCGAGATTATATGCTCTGCACTGTCTGCCTCATTACATTTCTTATACAAGTTAGTTTCGCGTTTCCTGATTTTATATAAATAGTCACCGCAAATCGCATGGTTAGAGCGTAACCGGCATACGCTGCTAACAAATCTCTTGCTTATAAATTCTAAATTCCGAAGCCAAGATTTATTTATATTAATGACCGGATTATATCCTTTATAGAATGCTCCTTTTTCATTCTTGAAAATCTTTTGCCAACACAATACCACTCTTTGTCGGGTTACTGTGGTAACGCCCTTGTTAGTAAGTCTGTAAATTGTCCATCCATTGTGAATTCATTTTCCAAGATAAGATCTTTTTCTACAAAAAGCATTGCCAAAGCCTTTTTTTTCCACATGGAGTTTCTTAAAACCCAGCACAAGTATAATGTGCAATGCGAATTTCATTGCTAGTGTTGGTTGAAAGATTAAAAGTATAACTTTTTATTATTATCCTAATTAAATTTTAAAGTAAATCAAAATCCAGAACTGTAATATTTTCTAATCCAACCTATGCCCAGTATAAGCAAAAGACGACATCAAACGTAATCTGAGAAATTTATTGTGTATTGGGTCTCTAGGTACAGTAGTTTTTCATTCCACTTCTTTGCTGTAGTCTGTTCGATAGCATCAGATAATGACATCCTAACCCTTAAAAAAAACCAGTCAAACTTGAATAATTTATTCCAATCAGAAAGATGGAGAGGACTGCTAACCACTGCGATCTGAACGACAGGATTCCATCAGCCTTGGGTGAGAATATCTGGTTGGGCTGACTCTTTTCCGACATTGATGCTCTATCTATTGCATACAACTTGCAATTCTGTTGTACGTCTGGGCCTCTTTGTCAGCTCTTCGCGATTAACTAGTAGGCGTATCTTTTAGAATTAAGGTCAGTTTCGCCAAACTTAATTAGTGCTGGTTTACAATAATTTTTTAAGTTAAGTGTAAGGGTTGATTAAAAAACAGCATAAGGGAGATCAATCAGAAGAATAATTTGGAATAGAGTTAAAATGAAAAGTCTTTTTAATACTAACTATGATGATGAGATATGTACATACATCTTTTATAATTCTAACAGAAAAATATAAATGGGTGAGAAAAGGCCAGCACAAGAGTCTGTGACATCTAAAACATTCTAAAAAATATGATACTAGAAATATTAATGAAATGTTGGGTACTTGCTGATTTGTGTACCTTTTGGCGTTTATTTTATTTATTTATTTGTGTCTGCATAAGGAATACATTTCATTCCCTTGGCAGGGAGTTTGACTTGTTTACAGTATATCTATACAATTATAAAAAAAGAACCAATTAATGAATATAGAAAACTTTTACAAGAAAAAATCAAGAAAACAGAACAAGTAACTTCTAAAATTCTGAAAGTACAAAACTTCTTATTTTAACAGACTGATTACAGAAATTATAGATATTGTTTATCTGTTGAATTGAGTCAATTGTAAAAAGTTGTTCGAAATTATCTTTATCTGAAATACCTGGAGAGCAATATTGTTTTAAAAAGAAAGATCTGATTGGATTTAGGGCTTGACAGTGGAAGAGGAAGTGAAACAAATTATCTGGCGATTTCAAATCACATAACAAGCAAACGTTATCAGAATCAAACGTATAAAAAGAATTATTAATATGTAGCGTGGCATTGTTTATATTTGAAAGGCGAAGCTGGGAAATCACTCTTATTTTCTTTATTTTGCAATTCATTTCTAAATACAACTCTCCCACTCCAAAATTTGAAACGAGCCTAAATAAATTATTGTATTTACTATTTAGAATATTTTCGACATCTTCGCTATGGAGTTTATTAATAAATTTATTTATTATATTGTTTTTTTCTTTTCTAATGATCAGCGAGTCTTGTGTTATAAAGGTGTCCAAACTATTGATTGATTCTAAAGATTTTTCCAGATAGTTTATTAATCCAAATTTTTTAGTAGATGTAGCATTATTCAAATATAAAGTGTTGTAACAAACGCGGAGTAGGCGGGAGTTATCCATTTCTAGTAAGTTGATTATAAAAGAAATTATGGCTTTCAGTACGGTTACTCTGATTGGTGTGATTCTGTATTCCATACGGACAAATGAATTAGGTGTTGTTTTGGGTAGATTATACAGACTTTTTATACATTGAAGCTGAACTCTTTCTAATTCGTCTAAATATCTATATGCCCAGATTTCGCACGTGTACAGCATAGTAGGTTTTATTATTGAATTTAATAATTTTAACCTTGAGTTATGTTGGGTGGCTATTGCGTTTATTAAAATATTTTTAATTTTGTTAGTGGCCAGTTTCCCCATTGACACAAAGTGCTTGGAGGCTTGATAGAATTTTCCAGTAGAGGAGAATGGAATGCCAAGATAATGAAATGATTGAACTATTTCGATTGGATGTTGACCAGCATAGAGTATCTTTTTAAATTTTTTTGGACGTGTAGATTTTGAAAAATATAAAATTTTAGTTTTAGCAGTGTTAACAGTGAGTTCATTAAGCTTACAGTATTCCTCCAGTATATTCAGTTTTTCATTAATATCTATTATGGAGTTCGCAAAAATGACTATATCGTCCGCATATGCCAGCACACTCTGGTCTCTCTTCAAAACGCATAAATCTTTCGCCTTTTGGCGTTTAATCAACCCTTATACTTAAACTTTTAAAACTATAAGTTTTTGTCAAGGAGATTATTTAATTGAAATACCTTTTTGCCGTGATCCAATTAGTTGTTCAGCAATACAGAGTTGTTGATGGTGGTTTGCATATTTTTTAATCTCATTAAATTTTTAATAGTTTTATCATGAGATGCAATGTAGTATGTATGCCAAATGTTTAATTAATTTGCGAAAATCATTGTCAGATGTAGAGATTTTTAATGAATTTCTTTTTTGTTAACATTCAAATTGATTTTTAATTTTGTTTTGACATCTTGAAAAATATCTTAATAGCTAAGTAAGTGTATATTACTTTCACACTTACTAAAACAAATATATTACTTTTTGAACATGAGGAGAGATTTTAAAGTTTTTACTACCTGCATCTTGAGAATGAGGTGCAAACCTATTGCTTAATGGTCTAATACAGGAATTACAGCAGTACTGCTTTCTGGTAAAAGATGTTTTCTTTTAGTTTGATCCTCAAGAGAGTTTCAAATTCAACTGTTGAGATGATCAGTTGCTTCTTCCGTTATGAGTTATCACTCATAGTTTCTAAAATAAGCCGAACTACCCTAAAGCTACTTCTAATTTACAAAAATTTAATGGTTTTGACGAAGTCTCAGAACGCAATAAAGTACACAGGTTCGAGGTGTACTAAATAAAAGTTTTTTAATTAGACACTTATTTAAAAAAGGAAACTGTTGTGAATCCTTTAGATTAGGAGTTAAATTCAAGTAATAATATTTTTTTAAATAATTCCTGGTTTAAATATCTCACACTTTGATATACTGATTGGTGCACGCCAAGAAGAAATAGAATAACAAACCTTTCGGCGATTCAATGTGTATAATTGACGAAGGTTGCTGTTGTTGCGGAGGTGCCAACCTTTGTTTAACCACTTCCTCATATGGAGGTGGAGACAGTTCACCAAACTGTACATGTTTCCGATGAGGAGTCTTCTCAGTGAGCCCGGGAGGGCTACACGTAGGACTTGCTTTAGTCTCTTGATAGGTAACAGCTCTTCTAGTGCTAAGAAAACTGGTACCAGTCGGTTGAGGCACATATCTGACACCGGGTACCTGACAACATGACAACATTAACAGTACTTTCATTAGAAATGTTCCAACTTTGCAACATTATATTTTACTTTCCGAAAGTGATACGAGGTGTGGCTATTAAATAACGAGACTGATGCTGCTACAGAAGAACTATGCATGTGCCAAATCCTGACGACCGACAGCTGTGCAGCGTAAAGCCTTCTCTTTCGATTGCAGCGTCTCACGTGATTGTAGAGTAATTTGTCTGACCGGTACCGTCGTTTGTGTAAGAGGTGTTAGTTTCGTTTTGCAGAAAACATGATACTACGCATGAAGTAGAGCAACGAATTGTCGTGAAATTTCACATGATACTTGGTAAAACCGCTACTGAAACTTATCTTTTATAAAAAGAAGTTTATGGCGATGAATGTTAATCACGTGCGCGAGTTTTTGAGTGGTTCAAGCGTTTCCAAGATGGCCGAGAAGACGTCAGAGATGATGACCGCCCGGATCGCCCTTCCACATCCAAAACGGATGAAAATATCGATTATAATTAATCAACATTACTACCGTGAGGTGCTTGCTTAACTTCGTGAAAGATTAAGGAAAAACGGCCTGCTTTGTGAAAGAACAAGTCATGGGTTCTCCATCAAGACAACTCACACTGCATTGTCTTCGCTTCCGCCGAGCCTGGGGGTATACACGTACCATCACTCGATTAGCATCAAGGGACATCATCCCACGCTTCGCGGGCCACTCCGTGGACCCGCTTCCGGTGCCAGGTTTGTTCTGTCCTTACGCCTTTCCTGGGATTTCCTACTTCCTCTACGCTACGCTTAACACACAGACACGCATATTCAGTTACCATTTCCGATTTTCTCAGACACACCTATACATGGACTGCTTCCGCTTTCCTTATATACGCATTTACATTCCCTATTTCTACTTCCCTTAGCGACGCATCTAACCTTACTATTTCCGCTGTCCTGAGAGACGCATAGACCTCTAGCACCGCGCTTTAGGAGCTTCACTTGCGGCCGCAAGGGTAAGTGTTACTCATTCCTACCTCTGCACTACTTTATCTATGTATATATTTTCATTTATTTGATTGTGAACTATTTACGATTATTGTACCCGCTTCGCCACTTCCGGTTTGATCCGCTGGCGCAGAGCGCCCCGCCTAACTCTTCGCTTCGTGGTGTCAAAGCTCACGCGCTGACAGCAATAGTGTCGTTATTTAATAGCCACAACTCCTACTGCAAAGAATTACCATACTAAAGCTTCCCCTAAGATTATGTATGCTTACTAAATTTCTTAAAGGAAAGTTGAAGAAAAAAAGCTTAATTTGTGTTTCTAATTTGGTTGTTGGGTATATTATGGGCTTTACTTTCATTACAGTACTCTTAGATTGCTCTCAAAGAGAGGCATAAATATTACTTAAGGGCATTTTATTAAATAAATAAATAAAAAGCCGTCATTAACATGTCCGAAAATAATTTAACTCAACCTTCATGTACGTTCATTTGTGAATGTCATTAACTTACCCTTCTGTTTATAAATTCGAAATCGGCGGTCCCTCTTCCCTCCTTGTACTCTTGGTACTGTGAGACGACGCACAGAAAGCAATAGATCTGCAAAAAGGAAAATAAATAAACTATTAGTGTTCTACTATACATATAATATTAAATGTACGTACTATACTGATGAATTTATTCGCTATTCTTTCATTAAATGATAAGAGTATCAGGAAATAGATGAAAATTCGACAGTATTTTTTAAGGGTAGAAAAAGTGTCCCCTTAAGTAATAACAAAAGAAGATAGCTAAAGTCAAAGTCATCAGATCACACTCATGATTTTCTCTTCAGTTCCAAATATAAGGTAACTTAACCAGTAACGAGCAGGTAGAGAACAGCTAGTCAAACAATGTAACAGTAGCGCTTGATTGTTTGCAGGTTACTTTGTTGCGGTCAGATATAACGATGATCGATATATCGATACATCTAATACATATACATATATTCAGAAATACAACCTTCTTAACCTTCTTCATGCTTAATTTACTCGTACTTACACGTGTCCTTTGTAAGAGAATGTAATGCGATAGAAAAATTTAGACTATAAGATCTCTTCTTCTTCCAAGGTATTTCCCTAACCAGGGTTCCTTGTGCCAAGCATCCATCCTTCCCTATTTTAAGCGTTGATTTCGCATAGACCTCGCGCTATCATTACTTCCGCCAACTATTCCATAGGCCTTCCTCTTGAATATAATTTTTTTTCTAGAATTTGATATTCCTAGAGTGCTAAAAATTCTTTTTACAAATTAGTACGGTAATTTGTAATTAGGTTGTGTCTGAAACTCGCACGAAAACAGAAAATTGCACTAAGTTCAAATTTTATGTTCAGTTTAAGGCTACCAGATGACGCGATAATAAGTATTTGATCAAAATTGTTCAACACAGAAATTGCCCTTATAATACAGAATTATTATTATTATTTTTTAAATATTTTTCTCAATAACAGCTCCAAAAATATCCATCCTTATACATACATGTACATGTAGTTCTGTCTGATTACAAATTTCCGGTGAGATTAAAGTCTTACGAATGTTGAAATGCATGGAAATAAAATTAATTAAATAAACGCTGTCATTAAAAATTTATAAACGAACACGAATAATTGTAACTTATTGGAAATCTTTGGTCCTCTGTAATAATACGCAAAACTTTTATTATGGATAACATCACCTTTCCAAGCTCTAAAATCGCAGGAAAATGATGTTCGATTAGCAGAATATAGAGAAAAAGAGCTGGCTAGCGCTAAACTGCTGAGGAAATATGAGAGAGATTCTGGCCTCTCAGATAGCAGCGCCTGGGGCTAAGTGGACAGAAATGCAGGAGCAAATAAGTTTATTTTCTTGACAGATGGTTATCATTGAGTCGAGCATTTGGGTGCACCTGTTTAAAATCAATTTGGCAAAAGGAAAGCTGGGCATGTCCCATGAGATTATTACGAAATCAACTCAAAGGGAAATTTGTAGTTCATTTGTTCATAACTCTTTTTTCTTTTCAGAGAATTTAAAACAAAACTTTTTTTACCTGAGACATTTTTTTTTTCTTAGCTTCTTCCCTCTTTAGTCTTTTTGTGTCCTGCACTGGCATTGTGCTCTTTAAGAATTTATAACAAGATAATAAGTGTTGAATCGATACAAATTCGATTGTGTTGAAATAAAAATATGATTTAACAAAAACACAAATTTCTAGATTTATATAAAGGAAACAAATTGAAAGAAATAATTATAAACTATTTTGAATAAAACTTCATTTTGTAGATTTCAAAGGAAATGTTGATAATTCTTTAGTCTATACAAATACAGCAGAACTCGAGGGCTTTTGATTTTAAATCAAATGAATGAATCAATTTTGTTACCTGATTATTTTAGTATATAAACAAGAAATCCTGTCAGGAAAACCAATTAAATCTTTTAAGCAGTTCATCTCCTTCTCTTTTAGCTCTTAACATTATATTCAATCAGGTAATACGTTTATGATGAAATTCTATGAATAACACTGAAATATATTGAATAATTTTTCAATTAATTCTCGCTAATTGGTAATTAGCAAGATACTTGCTTAATGCTGAAAATATGTTCAAATTATGTTTTTAATAAGCGCAAAAGCTACTTTTTTTTTTTTTTTAAAGAGTTTTGAAATGATTTGGAAAATCATTGAAGGTGGTAAGGTTATAGCCAAAGAAGGAAGAGCATCCTTTTCATTCGCGGTTTTCTACCAAAACGCTAAATAAACTCCTTGCGGATATTTCTATAACTGCTACAACTGGGTGTGTCATATTTTTGAAACATATGACGGATTAACAGGTAATCAAGAACCTTTAAACATAACTTTTTTGAAATAAGGTTTTGTTAAGGAGTTCCCGTGTACTTTTTAATTAGTATTTTGTTCTTGGTTGTATTATAAAAAATATTTAATCATTTTTTAAATACTCTGTACCAATAGTTAGGGCAAAAAGTAGTCTACCTTTGAGTTCTCTGCGATTTTTGGATTCTAATATAAACTGTCGACACACCCACATAACGACCATTTCCACAGATCCACTTTTATAAAAGGACTCAGCGACATATAAGGTTATTTCCGGTAATTAATGCTTTATTTCTGCTACAGGACTTCCTGCTAAATTAGAGCAATAGCAGGATGACATACTAGTTAGGTAGGGGACGGTGTTCTTTTTAACCTGCCAAATTTACTCTGAATAGGGTTATGATTTACAGAGTTAATAATAATAATAATTTGGGTTTTTGGTGTAATTTACGATTTTAAAAACTATATAATTTATGTATCCTTGGGAATATTGAGGAGCGGTCAAAAATTTTGTAGACCAGTTTCTTTTTTTTACCGACGTTTTGGCAAATTTATTACCTTCTTCAGGGTTATACATATAAATTTGTATACTTGAATGTTCAACTACATCATCATAAATACCTCTTTATTTATTTATTTATTTTTGTGAATAAAGTTAGTGCTGATGTTTACAATTTTTGCCCTAGCCCAGGGGTCGGCAACCCGCGGCTAGCGAGCCACATGCCGCTCTTTTACCCAAATTTTGAAGCTCTTCAACCTGTCCAAAACTAATTGAAAGTATAATTCAATTTTATTGAAACAAATGAAAATTTCATTTATTAAAGTAAAGATATTTTTTCAAAAAGAATTTTAAATGAGATTTGGTTTGAAATTGAATAGAATTATATTAAAATAAAGTACGTAATATATAGGACTGCCGCCATTTTCATTCAAACAAAGGTTTAGTTATTATTTATTTGTTTATTTACTTTGCAATATGTGAAAATAAATACACTGGGCCAAAAAAGTCTGTGAACACTAACCTAAATTTTATTACTTTTATTATTATCTTATTAGAAACTTCTTTTATTTTCAAATGAAATATACTATTCGATAGAGAGAAACCAGAATTTTTCATTTTATATTCAATCTTTTATTTTTGTTCAACAGGAATATCACAATTAAATGTTTAACAAAACAATACCCCAAACGAATGCAAAAAAAGTCTGTGAACACTTTGCAGAAATAAATCATTCTTACACATTGTACGTGAATTATAAATTTTAAAAACTTGTAGGACCTCCTATGTTCCTAATCACTTCCAACAAGCGAGCTTTCATCGATCCTAATAATTTTGTGGTCGTCAATGTTGGAATTTTATCCCACTCTTCTAAAATAGCGTTTTTTAGTTGTTCACGGTTTCTTATTCCTCGTTTATTTATTTCGCGGCTGATTTCATCCCACAAATGTTCTATTGGGTTAAGGTCTGGCAATTGTGGAGGGGTGTTTAGGCGCCAGAGTGTATTATTTAAAAGCCATTCCCGAGTTTTTAGTGCGGTATGTTTCGGGTCATTGTCTTGTTGGAAGACAAACGTTCCCTCCAACCCTAATTTTTTTGAATTTTCTTTTAAATTGCGTCTTAATATATCCACATACACATATTGGTCCATCATACCATTAATTAGATCTAACTTGCCCACTCCTTTAGCACTCATGCACCCCACACCAGAATGTTGCCTCCCCCATGCTTAAAAGTAGGCTTCATATTTTTCATTTTCATAGCTTCATTTCTTTTTCGCCACACTTTTTGTCGTCAATCAGACCCACATACATTGAATTTCGACTCATCTGAAAAGATTACGGTTTCCCAGAAACTAGAAAGCTTAGAAACATATTCTTTCGCGAAATCCAATCGGCGGTTACTATTTATTTTATTGATTAAAGGTTTTTTCCTCGGGACTCGACCGCAATAATCGTATTCATGTAATTTATTTCTAATTGTCTGTGGTGTTACGCTTACACATAACCACTTGATAATTCTTGACTGATTTTTTGAGCGCTTGTCCTGGGTTCTTCTCGAACAGACTTCAGAATTTGCAGTTTATGAAAGGAATTAAGTTTTGGTGGCCGTCCACTGCGTGGCCTACTAATCACATTTCCGTACTTTTTAATTATATTATGCACCGTTGAAGGGTTTTTTTGAACTATCTTCCCTATTTCTCGAATACTTTTTCTTTCATTTCGCAACGTCACAATAAGTTCTCGAATTGGTCTGGGAACTTCCATATTAGTGGTTAAATATGTACTAATTAGATTATTTATTCACAAAACTGACTGTAGTGGTTTCTACAATACAATAGAGAACTTTGAAACTTTATTCAATCGTTTTTCTGTTTGTTATCTTAATGTTTTTACATATTTATACAGCTGTTCACAGACTTTTTTTGCATTCGTTTGGGGTGTTGTTTTGTTAAACATTTAATTGTGATATTCCTGCTGAACAAAAATAAAAGATTGAATATAAAATGAAAAACTCTGGTTTCTGTCTATCGAATAGTATATTTCATTTGAAAATAAAAGAAGTTTCTAATAAGATAATAATAAAAGTAATAAAATTTAGGTTAGTGTTCACAGACTTTTTTGGCCCAGTGTATATAAAACATTTAAATGTTATTGAAAATCATAAAATAATAATTTATGAATACAAATGATCTACAGAATATTTTACACTATAAACCTTGCGGCTCTTGGTAAGATTTATTAAAATTATTTAAGAAGAAATGGCTCCCTACTTTAAATTTTTACAAAACATTTAATTGTTTCATATATTTATTTCCATTATTGCAAAGTAAATAAACAAATAAATAATAACTTAACGAATGAAAAGGCGGCAGTCTTACAATATAAATCAAGTACTTTATTTTGATATTGTATAATTCCATTCAATTTCGAACCTATCACATTTAAAATTATTTTTGAAAAAATACCTTTAATAAATGGAATTTTCATTCGTTTCAATAAAACTAAACTATACAATATACGATATTTTTGGCAGGCTGAAGAGCCACACAATTTCGATAAAAGAGCCGCATGCGGCTCGCGAGCCGCGGGTTGCCGACCCCTGCCCTAGCCATATCTTGTAAACTGACTTCTCTTCTATCAATGCTATATTGAACATTGCAGATTAAATTTGAAAATGGAAGGTTCTTATTTACATATGAAACAGACAATTTTGGACCTAAACTTAAAACACTGTTCTATATTGTTAGGAATATCTAAATCAGTTAAGTTAACAATCTAAAAATCTTTAAACAAATAGTTATGTTGATGTAGTTGAACATTTCAGTCTAAAAAATTTATATTACCCTGAAGAAGGCAATAAACTTGCCGAAAAGTCGGTAAAAAAAGAAATTGGTCTACAAAATTTTTGACCGCTCCTCAAAATTCTCAAGGATAATTTATTAACAACGGTCGATAATCAAACCATCAAATTATAGTATAATGTTAGAAAGAATGAAAAATAAACTCAAATACAGCGCATGTTTAATCAAAATTTTCTCCATTATTTTATATTTTTGCCCTGAGAAGGTGGATTTTGTTAGCTAATGCTCGAATTAAGTCAAATAATAGTTAAATATTAAAAGGGATCGTTAGAGCATCCCTTAAGAAAATACCAACTTAAGGACATCATTATAGCAGTTGCCTATTAACGTGATGATAAAGTAAGCCCTAAAATGTAACTAATAAATTTACCAAGTGAACTTTATGGCTGTTTTTTAAGTTATTTTTTTTATTCAGAAAATTTTAAGGAAAATGGTGAAAACCAAAAAACAAAACGCTTTTAAGATGAAACAGATAGAGGGCTTTCTATGAAATAAAAGAGAAATGTCAGGCTATTCAGAGTTTTTTGGTGCGTGAAGAGCTTTGCCATAACTATAGAAATGTGGCCGTCTCGAGCTATCAACCAGCAAATTACCTTTTCGCTAACATTGCTCGACAGTTCTTACTCTAGTGAAGACATATAAACGTTGTGATAATACACATTGTAACTTTATTATTTAAACAACTAACTGTTTATATGAAAAATGAAAAATCTATTATTGTCATATACAGGGTGAAGCAGTAAGTATTGTCCATAGGCCTACTGCGTGTAGTACATCTAAAGTGGAGTTCAATGACGTATTGGCCAACTTCATATTTTTCTCTGTTCTTGAGTGACGTCACTTTAAAGTTTTTTTCTAAAATCATTACTTTTTTCCAAAAAAAATGTTATTACTCACAAAGTTTTATCCGAATTCGATTCTGATGACACAATTAGAAAGTGAGATAAATTTTCTAAAAATTGATACCATTTCGAAGCATAAGTTATTCTCCAAACAGCCTCAATCTTCCTCCGGATGCTGGAAAAATAATAGTAATCGAAATTTTCAAGAAAACTCATTCAGCCCTTACGTGATCATTATCAGACCTAGGTGCTGGCACTTTTTGTAAAAGTTTCCTTGTTTAATGGGCTTTCAAACGATGTATTATTTTCCAGGATTCCTTTTATCTTCGTATGATAAATAACGTTTGTATTACCAGAAAACGTGTTCATGAGCACTCAACAGTGTTATGGTACGATAGAAAATTTTGAAACCAAGGTAACAGATAAGTGAAGTTTATTTGTAAGGCACCTAGTTGTACTGGTTAATACCTAATTCAGATACAACGATTATCTGTTAGAGGGTTCAAAGGGTGGTTAAGGCTTATTTACATTTTTTTTCTTTTTTAACAGAGAAGTTGTGCGTGAAATTGTAATTTGGAGTAAATACAAACTATATAATTTTTTTTTTTTATAAAAATAGGACTTGTTTAAAATATTTCCTAACATTTTCTCAAATATTTCAGAATTTAGATTGTTTTTTTTTTAGTGCAATTTGTAACTTTTGACTTCCTAATTTAAGGACAGTCTACATTAAAATTGACTTCTGGTCCATCTAAAAGAGTTTTCAATGAATTAAACAACTTGATAAACTAACACTGTTGAGTGCTCGTGAACACGTTTTCTTGTAAACCAAACGTAATTTCTCGAACGAACATAAAAGGAATCCTGGAAAATAATATACCGTTTGAAAGCTCATTAAACAAGCAATCTTTTATAAAAAAATGCCAGCGCCTAGGTCTGATAATGATCACGTAAGGGCCGAATGAGTTTTCTTGAAAATTTCGATTACTATTATTTTTCCAGTATTCGGAGGAAGATTGAGGCTGTTTGGAGAATAACTTATGCTTCGAAATGGTATCAATTTTTAGAAAATTTATCTGTCTTTCTAACCGTGTCATCAGAATCGAATTCGGACTAAAACTTTCTTAGTAATAACATTTTTATTGGAAAAAAGTAATGATTTTAGAAAAAAAACTTTAAGGTGACGTCACTCAAGAACAGAGGAAAATATGAAGTTGGCCAATACGTCATTGAACTCCACTTTAGATGTACTACACATAGTGGGCCTATGGACATTACTTACTGCTTCACCCTGTATAAATTACACAATTGCCTTCATTATAAGTATTTGTAACACACACCTTCCAAACATTCTTCCACAGGTATCAGATTCTACTTTTGGGAGTATAGTTGGAATTCAGCAGAGCCATAGTTCATTTGACCTTAAGTTTTAAGCTTAAGCTCACTTGCGTTCTCCGTTATCTTTCTCTTTCCTACACCTTTGGCCTTGACATTATCTTATTTTACTTCTTCATCCTCCCCAAACCTCTTTTCATCTTTAGTACAGTCTCCTTCTTCCATTGATTCTGCACTTTCAATTTTTCCGGATTTCTTTTCTTTTGTATCTTCTTTTTCGTTCTTTTGTCATCTTCTCCGCCGAATTCTTTCATTTTGCTTTCATCCGTTACTACATCTTTATTATCTGCATTGTTTTCACTTTTTAAATTTAATCCCGTAACTTAATTTCTATAATATTTAAAAAAAAAAAAATATAAAGTTGTTTTTGGTTCTGTTATTCACCGTCAGTTTTCCTGGCAGGCAAGTTTAAAATTTGGTAAATTTCATGCCAAACATTAGCATTTTCGAGGAGAATATGTGCTGATGACTCCAGCAACCTTATACAATTCCTACTACAATGCGAAGTTTCATCCATTAGCAGTTGCTCTATTTAGCTAGAAGTGTTAAGCATCTTCACATTCTACAGTTTCCTCACATCACTTCATCTCTTACATGCTTCGATGTTGAACGATAGCTAAATGCTGGAATCTCAACTGCGGGCAGTGTTTTCTTTGATAGTAAATTAGTTGCTTCCATAACTATCAAATCAAAATTAAAATTCTCATTCGCGGTTTCGGCACTGTTTCATTAAATAAACGTTATGAAATTATATGTCATTAGATTTATTTTTACTCAGTTAAGTGAAATCAAAAACCTCTTTTCATTAAAATGCGTTGCCATTATTAATATTTTCAACGCGATGAAGGAGCAATATCGAGCTTAAAATGTACTTACATTTTACCCTAATCTTTCTAAATCAGTGTAAAGAGTCTGGGTGATATCTTGTGCTAGCCTCTCCTACTGCCATTTCTGATAGACAATTGTTTGTAGTATACTTTTTTTTCGAAAAATGTTCGAAATAAGCTATTTGGAAAATAAATATGTGTACATACATATTGTAAAGTTATTGTCCTTTTACTAAAAACTTCACAGTTACAACTAGTGCCTGCCACTAGTTAATTTATATAATAATGTGGGTTTGATTAAATAATAAAACTCACTAAAGTTGTAAGTAATAACCTGATTTATTAACACATTACCTTTACTCACATTAACATTTACTAGCAACTAACGCTATTCATTACAGTCACCATTTACAACAGTCACAACAGTTTACTGTTACTTACTCACTACGTAACGCCACAAAACTGCTCCACGACTGACCACTGGTCCGCACTGCACCGAATTGCACTAGTCTCTGCTACACAAACAAAGCTCTACTCACTAACTGACTAACCGCCTAACTGGCTAACTTTGAAGCACTCCGCAACACTGACTATCTCAAAAACTATCACTTCCAAAGTGTCTCTCCAAAACTAACTCACTCAAAGACTTGACTAAAAACTGACTTCTCCAGCTGTGTCTGCCTCCTTTTAACTGCGACTACCCCACTCCGTCGGTGTCACGCCCACCGGCTGGTCACTGGCTGAGGAAAACACATGCTGCCACCACCCCAACTGGGGCCGCCCTCCTCCAACCTTCTGTCACACTCAAACTCCGTCTGCCTTGCTCCCACCTGCCGCTCATTGGCTGGAAAACACATACTGCTACCACCCCCAACTGGGGCCGCCTCCTCCAATTGTCTGTCTCACTCCTACCTGTCAATCACTGGCAGGGAAAACACATACTACCACCACCCCAACTGGCTTTTAAACAGCGGAGGTCCGTTACAGGCTACGGTCACTAAACTCATACAACAATCTAGCCCTTTTCTTTTCTGGCTCAAGTAGAGACCGGCCTTTTGTTTACCCATTGTCGGCCTGTAACCGACTTTGGTCGCTTAACCCCTAGAACAATCTAGGCCTTTCTTTTTCGGCTCAGGTAGAGACCGGCCTTTTGTTCACACAGTGGCGGCATGTTACCGACTTTGGTCGCTCAACCCCTAGAACAATCTAGGCCTTTCTTCTCTGCCCAGGTCAACTTCGTTACAATATTTTTTGTTTGATTTTATTCAATTTTTGTGGAATTGTAAAAGTATTATTATTTATTTTGAAATTAAGATGTGTCAACATCGGTCATTATCGCGTGGAATCTCCTCAGTATGCCTGTAGAGGCTACTGGGAAAAGAGAAGCTCAGGTGAAAGCGTGCGTGGATTTAGACCCGGGCCCTCCAGCTTACACTCCGGCGCTACCAACTGAACCAATCCTCCTTCCTACTGTAATTAAATTATTACTTTACCAACTTTAGGCTCAGACTATTGAGCAAATAAAGGAAGTAAAGAGCCGTAACCACTGAACAGGTTATTACTAATTATTTTATTTTATTGAAAATGCAGAAATATAGAGTGCGAAGTGAATTCAACCGAACATTGTTCTATATAGTTCGTAATTTCGTACTGATTCATTACGATTGTAATGTACATTCATCTGGTGAATTTATTATAGTCACACTGACTCTACATTCCCATACTATACACCCACCGATTTCACCAATTAAGCACACAATTCGGTACCTACTTGACTATTTACTACTATATACAATATATATTTATTCCACATAACTATTTACACAATCACGCTTAAACACGCCTAACTACCTACTTAACTATCTACAACCTTCTAATACCTACCTATTCACTACTAACATTCAAAGCGTTTTGTATTAATTAAGTTTTTGACGATCAACCCTTATACAACTGTCCTACCGGACAGTTTTAATAAATATCACATAGATGTGTCCATACACACAAAACCCACATACCGGACACCCATGCATGTATGCATACACATGCATTTACCCTGTCTTGCATCACATACGAGGTGTGTTCAAAAAGTAACGGGAATTTTTAAATTTCGCGGGTTTGGAGAGTCTGATTGTAAAATTTTTTTTTTATTATGTTGGTACACATGCCCCTGAAGTACGATAAAATTTTCAGTAATATTCATTGTTTACTTCTTAAGTGGCAGCCTAAGGTTAGACGTGTTTTTCGAGCTTGGCGATTTTTGTTTGTTAAAAAAAATGGATCAAAGAATTTGTATTAAATTTTGCGTAAAAAATGAAATAAAGTGTGTGAAATGTTAATAAAGGCATATGGTGAGTCTGCTATGAGTAAAACAAGGATTTACGAGTGGTATAAGCGTTTCCAAGATGGCCGCGAAAACTTGAAGATGACGAACGACCTGGACGTCCAAGCACATCAACAACCGATGAAAACGTGAAAAAAGTGAAAGAAATGGTTATGAACGATCGCCGAATCACAATCAGAGAAGTCGCTGATGATGTTGCCATATCAATTGGCTCATGCCATGAAATTTTTTCGGATGTTTTGGGTATGAAACGTGTGGCAGCAAAATTTGTTCCAAAATTGTTGAATTTCGAACAAAAACAGCGGAGAATGGAAGTTGCTCAAGAGTCACTCAATGAAGTCGACAACGATGCGGATCTACTGAAACGTGTTATAACAGGTGACGAAACATGGGTTTACGGATATGATGTCGAAACTAAGGCTCAATCGTCCCAGTGGAGGCATTCTGGATCGCCAAGACCGAAAAAGGCTCGACAAGTGCGGTCGAATGTGAAGGTTATGCTCACTGTGTTCTTCGATTTTAATGTCATAGTGCATCATGAATTCTTGCCACAAGGTCAAACAATCAATAAGGAGTACTACCTACAAGTTCAACGCCGTTTGCGTGAAGCAATCCGAAAAAAACGCCCGGATTTGTGGCAAAACAATTCATGGATTTTGCACCACGATAATGCACCTGCTCACACTTCATTGCTTGTTCGTGAATTTTGGCCAAAAACAAAACTTTAACGATGCCCCAGCCTCCATATCCGCCAGACATGGCTCCATGTGACTTTTTTCTATTTCCAAACATAAAGAGAACATTAAAAGGCCGTCGTTTTACAAGCATAGATGACATTAAAAGCGAATCGCTGAAAGAGCTGAAAGCTATCACAAAGATCGAGTTTCAGAAGTGTTTCGAGGATTGGAAAAAGCGCTGGCACAAGTGTATTGTATGCGAAGGGGACTACTTTGAAGGCGACAATATTAATGTAGATGAATAAATAAATATTTTTTTCAAAAACGAAAATTCCCGTTACTTTTTGAACACACCTCGTACACAATGCGGAATGATGTAAACAATATTTCTTGCCTCTCTTTGCGTATAATTGTACTTAATGCAAACTAAAGAGCTATTCCAATAATTTATAACCAATCTGCATAATATGATTACCCTCCGGGAGATGAGGCAGAATCCCTTGTCGTACAATGATAACACGCATTGCATAATTTTTCTAACCATTAGTTCAATTACAAATATTGCATCCGGGGAGGCTTCAGTTCTTTGCAATTTTTTAAAAAAAGTAAGTAAAATAATGCCTATTTTTCAGGCAGGAAGGTCCAACTACTAAATTAGGTGTCGTGGACGGAGGCGACTAGCAAACATACTTTACTATAAATTTCTTTTATTAACCATCAAATAAAATCCAAGGTCTAAGTCCGGGAATCGAACCCAGTATCATAATGCATATTAGCTTTGCAGGTCTCGCCTCTAACCGTTCGGCTACCGCAGCGCCTTCTTTCCAATTTATATTTTTGAATTATTTTTAAATATAATTTTATTTTTGTGGCACAACGATAACCATGGTCATTAACGTCCCTAAATCTTTTTATTCATCTTTATCCTCACAAAAAGCTGGATTGGCAATGTTTCTATTTTAGGGTTTTGCATCCGTCACAACGCCGTGGCCGACAAGGTGAGGAAACTCTCTTAGCTCATCAATGCTTCGAGGAGGAATGACTTTAGCTGCCGGCATACAGACAAATGTTCTCTCGTAACAAACGACGGTCCATCAGAGGATTGAGACTACTAGAAAGAGAATATCTAAGAGTAGCAATTGGATTCGATTCCGGGATCTCCTACACGCCGCGTGGGAGTTCAATACATTTACTGCTTGAGTTCATTCTTTGCTTTCCATAATCTTTATATTTATTAATGTTATATTTATTGTCCATATAACAGTTTGCTTACTTAGATTATCGATATTGCAGTTAAACACTGAGCAAAGAGGAAATTACATGCCGGAAATCCAATCACAGCGTAGACTTTATATTATTTTTTAATTAAAAATAAAATTTTCTGATTTGGAAATATTAAGAATGTGAATCTTTCTAAAAACTCAGGATTAGTAATACTACTCAATGTAAATAATTGTAATCTTCCTACTTTCTTGAACGAATAGTACTATTTTTCCATTAGAGTTTACATATCTCGCTCTATAAAAGGGTTAACACCATAATACCAACCTCAGCAATGGAAGAGTAAAATGGAAAGAAATATCTTTCACTCCTAACTAAATCTAAAAGAGATAACGAAATGAGAAAAAAAGAATGAATTCTCGATTTTATTACGGCTGGTTAGGTTATATCTCATTCTGCTCCAACTGTTCTTTTGTGCCCAAAATCCTCAGCCGTAAAAAAGAAGATAAATAAAATACAGAATGATAAAAGTTAATATTATTTATTTAACGTGCCTTTTATAATTGCGAAAACGTCTTGCAAAGAAGGGGCTCAATCACACGTGACTTTCCTAACATTCTGATCTCTACATCTGAAGAAAACCAGAGAAATCCAGGTTCTCGAGTAATGGTATCGGCAAGAGAGATACTGAGAACTGAATTAATAAATTATGATGACCAGATAAAAGAGAAGCCTATTTCTTTCTAGCTAGATGATGAAAAATATTTAAGGTCATTATGGATTATTCTCTTAAAGATCAATATGCGAAAATTGATGAAAAAAGGCGAAGAATGATTTTGGATTTAATATTTTAAAGTTACCATTTATAAAATCCAATTTAAAGTAAAAGATGAAACGTTTCAATTTATTTTCTCAAAATTGATTCAAGTATATGAAAGCTGGAATAAATGAAAGTCAGCTAAATTAAAAAGGAAGTACTTTACCTAACGTAGATATTGCATTTTCAAACTTTAATTTTATCAGAGCAAATTTTGGAGAAAAAAAAACTTCAGAAATCTAACTGAAAAATTAAATTAAAAAAAGCATAAAACTGAATTAATTTTTATTTGTTATTTCTAGGCATCATCACATTTTGGTAATCTGTAGTTTGCTCAAGATGTGGGATTCACAGTATCTCCAATCTTTTCATAGACAATACAGATAGTTTCCGTTACGTTCTACTTACTTACTATTCTCTTCTTTGCTTTCATAGCGTTTAGGATCCAAAAAGAAAGCAAAAATCAGAAATTATTATTCTGTGCTTCTAGAAAGAGGAATGATCGACAAAATTTCGACTTTTTACCTAAAATACTTGTTTTGCAATCTCCTAAAACAAAACATTTTCGTTTTGGTTGACTGTTGCGAATGAAAGCAGGACATTCATTAGGAAAGGAACCATCAGACCATCCCTCGCCTTCAAAAGAGTACCAGAGCTTCAGATAAAAAAAAATTCCATCCAGAAAATGCTGGATAACTCAAGCTACCGCGTACTAGTAGAATTTGAAGCAAGAAATTAATAGGCATGGCGATTTAGTCTCCATGTCTTGCTTGAACCTCGAGAGTTCCTTTTACTTACTTCCGCGACAATGTCAGAAATGGAAATCTTCATCTGCCCAAAGAAAGGAGTTTGGTTCTAGCGCAGCGCACTTTGTTGGGATAACTGGGGGCTGCATAATTGGTAAATGAGTGAGGTTGATCTTGAATAGATGTTGCTCCAGAGTAGAGTGACAACTCAGTATATTGAACTAACTGGAGGATGCAGAACCTGTCAAAAATTAAGCAGGAACGTTCTAGTTAGGCCGAGACATGACATTCAGTGTAGGATCTCCATTTCTTCCTGTGATCCATTGCAATGCCGGTATAGTACAGGAATAACGAGTGGAGGAGTCCATGTAACCAATGTAGGTTGCTCCCACCAGGAAACGGAGACAATATTCATCGCTCTCCAAAAATTCAGAACAGTACTGCAAGTAACAGGTGAGTTTGTTCTTACCTTTGTATCAAAGTATATTTGTACTCTGGAGTACTCTAGAGCTACCTGGCTGTCCGTAAAGATCCGATCGCCAATGTCAGTAGATTTCTTCTAACAAAGCATTGTAACAGCAATTTCAAAGGCAGACAGCTTTGATTAGATGACAGATGTAAAATTACCAGGTTCAAAGGTGGTACATTCCCATCTGCGTCTAAACTGAAGGACCCAGATAAACCAACACCAGCCCTGACTAATTGATGTTTCATTGATGGTTCAATTGGCCTCTAAGCGTATATAGCTAGCTTCCCGAGAAACAGGAATTCCATGCGAGAAGGGTACAGCATTTCAAAACTAAAACGCTCAAACATGGTATTGTAATATTATTTTAATTTTCGCTTCAGCGAGTTCTGTCTGCCGGAAGAGAGACCTCACTAAGGCGTTGTTTCAAATTTTTTTAAACCCAAAATAAGAAAATGAGGAATTATATTTTTCCTAAAATCAATTTAAATTAGTAACCCAGCTAGTTGAATTACGTCACATTGTTTGTTTATGTAGATGTCTCAATGCGTTTAGATACGTTAGTATCGCACATTACTGCCATCTCACTATTTAAAACAGTTTTGTATTCTACACATTATGAAAAAGTTGTGTCATCGAACTACAATGTGATAAGCTTGTTGAACTAATGCATGCTGCACGGAATTAGCTGTTGAATATTGATGAAACAGAACTATTTACGGAACTAGTTTGGTGGTCTATACTCAGACCAATACCGCACAAACCAGAGATTTGCCTAACAGCCAATCAATGTTCATTTAATGAAATGGTTTTGCATACAATTAACGTAAACAATAAAATAATAAACTATACTGGCAACTCTGTATTTCAATTAAAACTTTAAAACATACATGCATCTAATTGACCATTTTATGAAGCATATCTATGGCGTGCATTGATTGATGAGAAGGTGCCTTGTGTCAGAAAATTTATTTGATGCCTCTGTAAAAATATTCAAAACTATTTTACCATATACAGGGTGACCAGAGTTATATGCTCCACCCACTTTCCTTTTAAACAGCGGGAAATTTCGAAAAAATAAAAAACACGTATTTAATCATTTTTAGTCTAGTTTATTTTCAATGATTGACCCATTTTTTTAAACCTCTGTATCTCGAGATACAGCATCCAACTTTTGTTTTTCAAATGGAACGTTATATTTTTTTTTGCATATTTTTATAGTATTTGAGCTCATAAAATAAAACAAAAAAAATTTTTTGAAATCGGTTAGGTTTTTCAAAAGTTATGGAAATTTAAAATATGAAAAACAAATTTCAGTTTATCGTCAAAATTACGTTATTTTTTTTTAAAGAATCTGTTCAAACTGGGCACAATCAACGGATAGGCAAGCCAAAATTCTGGACTCCCACGCTTTTCTTGTAGGCAGCACTTATGGTGGCGAAGTCAAGATCTAGGCAGGCTAGAGTTATTCGACGTTTCAGATCATCGACTGAAGCCACGGGATTAAGGATACTGTACACTTTATTTTTTAAATATCCCCACAAAAAGTAGTCCATTTGGGTTAAGTTCGGAGATTGAGGTGGCCATTGGATGGGACAATGAGTCCTTAAGCACTTTTCATGGAAATTTCTGTCCATGTAACCTCGAACCATTCTCGCATTATGTGCCGGGCAAACATCTTGTTGAAAATACATATCTAGCCGACGTTGTAGAGGAACATCTTCAAGCAGAACTGGCAAAATGTCTCTTAAAAAAGTTAAGTTAAGTTTTCTCTGTAGAAGTATGGGCCGATTAGTTGATTTCCTAAAACTCCACACCAAACATTTATAGAAAAAACAACCTGAACGTCGAATAACTCTAGCCTGCCTAGATCTTGACTTCTCCACAATAAGTGCTCCTACAAACAAAGCGAGGGAGTCCAGAGTTTTGGCTTGCCTATCCGTTGAGTGTGCCCAGTTTGAACAGATTCTTTAAAAAAAATAACGTAATTTTGACAGTAAACTGAAATTTGTTTTTCATATTTTAAATTACCATAACTTTTGAAAAACCTAATCTATTTCAAAAAAATTTTTTTTGTTTATTTTAGGAGCTCAAATACTATAAAAATATGCCAAAAAAAAATATAACGTTCCATTTGAAAAACAAAAGTTGGATGCTGTATCTCGAGATACAGGGGTTTAAAAAAATGGGTCAATCACTGAAAATAAACTAGACTAAAAATGATTAAATACGTGTTTTTATTTTTTTGAAATTTCTCGCCGTTAAAAAAAAAAGTGGGTGGAGCATATAAGTCGGTGTTCATTTTAAGACGGCTCAAATGCATTTCATGCTTAAACGGTTGTTCTGAGCGAAAAATGGTAGAGGAAAAATTGGTTGCCTGTCACTTCTAGTTTCAGAATATGTGGCTTGATTTTAGATTCCTGCCCGCATACGCGGCTGACGCGCGACCAAAAGTGAGGGTTCGCAGTTGACCCCCATTTTCGTATACACAGTTTTAAAGAGTATAAAAAGTAATGAAAGAAGCCGGAAACCGCAATTCGATATTTTCAAAATTAAAGGTGCTAGGCCATTTCAAAATCTGGTATTTTTAATCATATTTCATTTTTTTTAACTTGTTATCAAAGAGAAAGAAGAGCACGCGATAGGTCATTTTTATGTATTTTTTCATCCCCTTTTCTACTAAAAATATTGCCAAGGCCGTAAAGCTAGTATTTTACTTAATATCGGGAAATAAGTAGTTTTCCGAGTGATTTTTCTAAGAAAAATCAAATGTTAAGAGCTTTAGATGTTCTCAAGCATACACAAAATGGCTAAAAAATAATTTTACACCTGTTACAAACAAGAAGGTTTAATAATTATTTGGTAATTTTGGGAGAGTTGCGTTTAATTAGCAAAAAAATTGGAAACCTCCTGCCACATATTCAAGTGATCAATATCTTTCATGTAAAGGATCAAACTTATTCCTTAATTTATCATAATGCACTTTTGCAGCTTTTGCTGCATGAACTGTGTCATGAAAGGTGCCTCAACAGACTTGCAAGCCAGGTTAGCCAGGAGGTTATCAACTGCTCTCTGTATCTGTGGAGGCACCTTTGAAGGCACTGTACATGCAGCAAAAGCTGCAAAAGTGCATTATTTGATAAATTAAGGAATAAGTTTGATCCTTTACATGAAAGATATTGATCACTTAAATATGTGGCAGGAGGTTTCCAATTTTTTTGCTAATTAAACTCAATGAAATGCATTTGAGCCGTCTTAAAATGAACACCCTGTATATATATATATTTTTTTAAATTTATTTTGTAATTTACAATCTATACATCATATAATAATAATTCTATTTTCGAACTCAATGAATGAAATGTGATTTCTTGTCTAAGTTCTTGTTTCAAAAGATGATTTTGCCTTTAGCATGTTCGCCGTGTTTTTTGTTGTTTATGTTTGATTGACTTCGATCAAAATAATTCTAATTTTTGTATTTAATTTCGGTAAGTGGAATAAGGATGACAAAGGGTTCAAGCGTGTCGGGACGTGTTAAAAAGAGGTCGGACATTACCAGGACGCAGAAGTAAGCATTTTGCGAGGCAAGGAAGAAGGGTAGGAGTCAGAAGTGAACAAGACAAGTGTATAATTCCAGTAAGTAGAATGCATTTATTCTAAATATTTTTAGAACTGAACTTTAACGTACATAAAATTATCTCCTTATGCAAGGAACTGATGGAACTGTGCGCTAGAAAAATTGAAAAAAATTCTCCTAAAGATGTTGCTAGTGGTTCTGAACATTTTGGTATTGAAATCAAAGTAGTATCAGAAAATGTAACATCAAGGTACACTAATGCAACATAATACCCATCGTAGTAGAAAAAAATTATTGTTCAATCTTAAGTTCTGGCTAAAAAAGAAGAATGAAACTAAAAGAGTAAACATTATCTTCCGGGTGAAGGAATAGTAACTTCCACTATGAATGAAGGACCATCAAAACATAAAGGAAATTTTATCTACCGAAAGAGCTTATTTCTATATTTATATAGACAGGTAATAACTCCAACGAAGAAAAATATTTTCAGCCTTTAGTTCAAGAGGAAAGAAGAAATAATCTGAAGTGAAAAGCACATTCGAAGAAGAAAGTTTTACTGAAGAAGAATATGTGGAAGGCGATCTAATTAAGGTGAATGAAGCCGAAAATGAAGAGATAACTCCACCTATAACGGCGGAACCGAAGTTCGAAGGAGCAGAAATAAGTATAGCTAAACTTGGAAACTTCAGCAGAATGAAAACAGAAACTGAGTCGGTGAGTTGGTAAGAAGCGTCTACTGGTCAGACATTGCCAAAGAAACTTAGTTCTTCTGTTCACTGCAAGAACAGAATAACGCCTGGAGGAAAAGAAGAAGACGAAAGCCGACGATCTCAATAAAGTATGAGAATTAATGTGTGGAAATATAAACCTGAGTTTGAAGGGATTGGGGCGATATACCTTGAATGAACGTGGGAATAAAAGACATTTACATTTGTTTATAGACAGGGTGAACCAGTAAGTATTGTCCATAGGCCTACTGTGAGTACTACATCTAAAGTGGAGTTCAATGAAGTATTATTGGCCAACTTCTTGAGAGACGTCACTCAATTTTTTTTTTCTAAAAACACTTTTACCTTTCTTTCTTGCAATAAAAATGTTATTACTCAGATAGCTTAAGTTCGAATTCGATTCTGATGAAACGGTTAGAAACATAGATAAATTTTCTGATAAACCGACACCATTTCAAAGCATAAGTTATTTTCTTAGCCTCAATCTTCCTCCGGAAACTGGGAAAATAAAAGTAATCGAAATTTTTAAGATAACTCATTAGGCCCTTACGTGATCATTATCCGACCTAGGTGCTGGCACTTTTTATAAAAGTTTCCTTGTCTAATGGGCTTTCTAACGGTATATCATTTTCCAGGATCTCTTTTATCTTCGTATGAGAAATTACGTTTGTTTTGCAAGAAAACATGTTCACGTGCACTAAACAGTGTTAGTTATCCAAGTTGTTTATTTCATTTAAAACTCTTTCAGATGGACCAGTAGTCAATTTTTAAAGCAGGCTTTCTTAAAATAAGGAAGTTAAAGGTTACAAATTGCACTTTAAAAATTTCCTTCTGATCTCTCTGAAATATTTGACAAGATGTTAGGAAATATTTTAAACAGAAATTCATATACCTAGTTGTATTTATTTACTCCAAATTACAATTTAACAAAGACAAAAAGTAAAAATAAACTTCATAATAATACAAAAATAAGTCTTCATAATGTGTGCAGCATGCGAAAATCATGGAACACACTACAAAAACGAACAAGTCTTCATAAAAGATTCTCAAAATGCCCACCTTCATGCTGGCCTACATAACCAACATCGTCGAGTTGCAGATCTAGTGGCTCTGCGTACATCTGCGATTCTCCTCCGCATATTGGAGCAAGCCATCAAAATTCTTTCTTCTAATAGCTGCCTTGAGTTTATTGGCACACTGTAAACCTCACTTTTCAAGGTACCCCAAACATAAAAATGTAAGGATGTCAAGTCTGGACTCCTTGCAGGCAGTGTTCCCTCTAATTTTTTGTGACCTGTGTGCGCACTTTTTTAAGTGTGTGCAGTTTTTTCCAAAATAAACACATTTTGTGCAGCAATTTAAAAAAGTGCATATAATAAAAAGAAAAGACAATACAATGATAGTATTAATATTCAGCCGAATTTTGTTCCTAATTAAACGCATTGACTCGATCGTACAGCATACCACACATTACAACCGAACACAATGAAAAATCTACACTAAAATCAAGTCAAATCATTAGATAGTGAAGACAGAATTTAGCTGATTACTGTGGCTTCCCTTTTCCATTCAAATGGAAAATAACAAAATTTAAATACTTACAATGTAAAAACGTTGTCTGCTTCTAATTTTTTAAATTAACACATTCGTCAAAACATACAAACAAGGACAACCATTCACAATTACTTATTAAACAATTTCAGAATTAAGGATTACATTTTTATAAATGGCATTTATTTTATAACTTCTCTCTCCTGTCTTTTGGTTTTAACTATTCTGCATAAATTTACAAAAAAAATTTGTGCGCGCGAATATTTTTCATGTGCACTATGTTTAAAATTTATGTGCGCGCGCACACGCGCACAGCTTAGAGGGAACACTGCTTGCAGGTCATCGCACAGGCCAATGTTGGCCAATCCACCTTCTAGGAAAATGCTGGTTCATCCAGTCCGTCACAATTCTACCATTGTGAGGAGGACACCCATCCATTTGCCACCAGATGTATTCTCGTAGTTCTTCTGGGATGTCTGCTAGCATAAGAATAACTTTATTTTGCAAAATCCCGTAATAGGAGTTCGCATTCATTCTATGCGCAAGTATAACATCCGTTAGAAGCTGGCTACCATAAACCCCTAACCAAACGTTCACCTTAAATTGATGTTGACAATGGAATATTCTAGTTTGATAGGGATTTTGAGCGGCCTAGAAGTGGTTTTTGTGAAAATTAAATCCGCTGCTGCGGGTGAAACTTGCCTCATCTGTCCAGACTATCCTTTCAGGGAAATATGGATCTTCTTCCACTCTCTCCAAATACCAGCTACGAAAATTCCGTCTCCTCTCCAGATCATTGGGTAATAAATGTTGAACCTGTGTGGAGTGGTACGGGTGTCGCTGGTCATGGTGAAGAGCACGCAAAACTGTCGATTGTGAAACTTGGAGTTGACGTCCACCCCTTCTGCTACTCAGTGTTGGGCCGTCATCAAAAAGTTGTAAAAATTTCATCTCCTCATTCCGAGGCAAAACGTGAACAGCGTGGCGTGGGTTGCTCCCCGTTTCCCTAAGAACACGATATGCAGCTTCAGGAGTTCGTCGGTCCGGGACGCGTCGTGAAAGAAAATGCAGTCTGTATTCCCTAACTGCCTCATGCCCGTTTCCATGTACACTCTATATTTGAATACCATATCGGCGTACTCTACGTCAGTGTAACTGTTGCGGGGAATGATCATGTACTTTATGATAAACACAACTAAACTTATGAAAAAAATAATAATGTGAATAAGCCTTAACAACCTTTGAACCCACAACTAGATAATGCTTATATCTGAATTAGGTATTAACCAATACAACTAGGTGACATAAATGAACTTCCCTAATCTGTTAGACTTGGACTTTCAAAATTTTCTATTGTACCCTATTTGTAACTAAGCAAATTAACCTTCGATTATAAAAATAGCACTTGTTTAAAATATTTCCTAAAACATTTTATCAAATATTTCAGAGAGATCAGAAGTAAATTTTTAAAGTGCAATTCGTAACCTTTGAGACAATCTACTTTAAAAATTGACTACAGCTCCATCCAAAAGAGTTTAATGAATTTAACAACAGAATACACTAGCACTGCTGTATGCTCGTGAACACGTTTTCTTGCAAAACAAACGTAATTTCTCTTACGAAGATAAAAGAGATCCTGGAAAATGATATACCGTTAGAAAGCCCATTAGGCAAGGAAACTTTTATAAAAAGTGCCAGCATCTAGGTCTGATAATGATCACGTAAGGGCCTAGTGAATTTTCTTAAAAATTTCGATTACTTTTATTTTTCCAGCATTCGGAGGAAGATTGAGGCTGTTTGGAGAATAACTTGTGCTTCAAAATGGTATCAATTTATATGTCTTTCTATCTGTGTTATCAGAATCAATTTCGGACTAAAACATTCTGAGTAATAACATTTTTATTGCAAAAAAGTAATGTTTTTATTTTAATTAAGTGACGTCACTCAAGAACAGTGGAAAATATGAATCTTCAATCCGTCAATCTTCAATACGTCATTGAACTCCACTTTAGATGTACTACACACAGTAGGCCTGTAGGCATTACTTACTGGTTCACCCTGTATATGATAAAATGAGCCACGAAGTGTGAGTTAGTGAATTGTGTGACCGAATTCATTGTACGTATTAAAACTGTCCGGTAGGACAGTTGTATAAGGGTTGACCATCAAAAACTGCACGAAAAAGTGTAACGTTGAAAAACACCCAACTTTGACAATTTTTTTCTATTTTTCTATAGAAGATAAAATTCCCAAATTTTCTTTAAAATATAGGGCAAATCCTCCTTTATAACTGTAATTTTTTTGCAACCACCCAGATCTAATAGGTTTCGAGAAAAAAGTTGCCGAAAATGAGCAAAAACGGCTTTTTCAAAAAATGTTCTTGTTCTTGTTCTTCTTCTTGTTGTTGTTGTTGTTGCTGTTGTTGTTGTTCTTGTTACCTTTTTTGTAAACAACGTAGCGCCTAAACGCGTGAACCGATTTTCATGAATGAGGTGTCATTCGATTCGGAATTTTATGTAGATGTGCCTTTTGGGGGTCTCGGCCCTGCACATCGAATGGGAGAGGAGTTAGCCCCCTTTATGTAAGGCCCCCTCCAAAATTATTATTACTAATTACTCTGTAAATCTTGGCCCGATTTTGATAAAATTTGGTAGGATGATAGGGTTAGGGCTCCCCTACCTAACAATAAAGCGACGATCTGCTCTTACACTTGTTAAGGGGAAGTATAGCAATCGTTTCAAATTATCGACACGTGAACCGATTTTCATGAATGAAGTGTCATTCGAATCGAAATTTTGTACTGATTTGTACTTTAAAAGTCTCGACGCTATGCCTCATAAGGAGGGGAGTTCGCCCCACCCAAATAAGGCCCTTTCTAAAACTATTATTACCAATATTTCTACAAAGCTTAGTCCGATTTTGATAAAATTTAGCTCAAATAAGTGGTTAAAGCTCCTCTACGTGGCTGTGAAGTGCCATCATGCTCTTACACCTACTAAGAGGAAGTACTGCAATCGTTAAAATTATCAATGAGTGAACCGATTTACATCAATGAATTGTCGTTCGATTCAAAATCTTTGCCTTTTAGGGAGAAGTACTGTAATCGCAGTTTATTTTTCTTGCTCCTCTTAAAAGGAAGTACTGAAATCGCAGTTTAATTTTGCTATTTACGTACAAATACCTTCCTATTTTATTCAAAACGCTTTCTCAAAAAAATGGTTATTGAGGATGGTTTGGGGACCGCAACTATAATCATTCTTTAAAAAGATCTCTCCAGTGGTAGTTACGGTTCCGATTTAACACCTTATCAGGTTATAATGATAGAATAGCTTATTCCAAATTTTAAAAAATCTGTAAAGCAGACGTAACTTTGCAAATAGACAAAAAGGAAAATCTATCCAAAAGGTACAAAAATCTCCTTAACAAAAACTTACAGTTTTAAAAGTTAAGTATAAGGGTTGATTAAACGCCAAAAGGTACACAAATCAGCAGTTTCCAACATTTCATTAATACTTCATTGATATAATTTAAGTAATTTTACTGCATTAACTTTTCCTTCACATTTTTTAGAATTTATTAGATGTCACAGACCCTTATGCTGGCCAGTTCATTCATAATATTTTTTTATTATAATTATGATGAAATGAGTGATGAATTATTCTGAGTAGTCACATATACATGCATGTTAAAATAGAAAAAAACAAAGTTAGAGTCGGCCACTTTTTAAATTTCAATCACGGAGGATTCAAAACAATATTTCAGTCTTAAATTCGTCTTACCGAAATATTCGTGAGCACAAATAACATACATTTAATAACAAGTAGATTATTCAACAATATTTACTCATTTCTCAATTGTAATTTAATTTAGTCCCCCTAATTTTACTTATGGTAAAATACTGGAATAATTAGCTGTCCTAAAAATATGCATATCTTTATTTTCTTTATTTTATATTACATATATATAACATTGTGGGAAGAACACCTAGATTGAGAATGTAATTGAAGAAAACTATATTATTTGCGATAAAGCCAGATTATTTATTACTTATTATTACAAACGTTTGACTACAACATAAAATAACAATTACTTTAATCGAAGAATGAACTTAAACCAATGATTTTTATTTAAAAATAAAAATAAATGCATAAAATCATTGATGTAAAAAAAGTTTATGAATTTTTTAGCCTCTTATTTTTTTTATATTTTTTATAACGTTTTCTTTTTCACCTGTGATTAATAGTTTGATTATTATAGATAAATAGATATTACAGTCAATCTAAGTTAAATGGTGTGCTACTTGAGTAAATATTTTGTAGACGAAAATGGCCAGCATAAGGGTCTGTGACATCTAATAAATTCTAAAAAATGTGAAGGAAAAGTTAATGCAGTAAAATTACTTAAATTATATCAATGAAGTATTAATAAAATGTTGGGAACTGCTGATTTGTGTACCTTTTGGCGTTTAATCAACCCTTATACTTAACTTTTAAAACTGTAAGTTTTTGTTAAGGAGTATAAATAGTTTTCAGTCAATTAGTAACATATTGACAGTATATACAGGGTGTCCCAAGCTATATGGATAACGACTTTTTCTCGGAAACTAAGATAGCTAGAAAAAAACTAAAAAATACGTGTTCCCTTAGTTTTTTGTTAGGAATCCAAATTTACTTTGTAAATTTTTTTTGGTGCTGCCAGAAGCGAGATACAGGCAC
Source organism: Rhodnius prolixus (assembly GCF_049639745.1). NCBI lineage: Eukaryota > Metazoa > Arthropoda > Insecta > Hemiptera > Reduviidae > Rhodnius > Rhodnius prolixus. The sequence continues at coordinate 26,335,391 of NW_027411592.1, forward strand.
CAACTTCATTTTTTCAAATGGGAAGGTGCGGTTTTTATTTCAGAAATAGATTCCTCTATTTTTTTAAAGAAAAATTTACATGAACGATTTTTTTCTGTGAGCGATATTTTACAAGTTATGAATGAAAACATGATTCTTATAATAAACGTCAAAATGATAATATTTTAACGGTTTTTTGATTAAATAAGAAGAAAAGTACTATTTTATTATAAATTTCACTCCTCATTAATATTACAGATCATGCTCGAAATGGCCTCCACCATTAGAGATGCATAGACATGCCCTTTCCTGCCAATTGTCCCTTACTGCCAAAGAAATAGATTCGGCTTTAACCGAGTTACAGGTATCTATTATTCTCTGCTTTAGTTCATCTACAGATGCAATCCCGGCTTGATTCTGATGCACCTAGATTTAGAAATGCTTTTTGATAGCCCATCAAATTTCCTATCGAGATATCTCTTTACATGCCTGATGGTGTTATATCCATCACGGAGGCTATTCAGTGGCCACCTCTCTCACCGGATTTGACACCTATGGACTATTTCCTTTGGGGATACCTGAAAAACAAGTTGATTATTCATAACGTTTTTCTTTCTTTCCTTATTTCTGCTTATCGAAAAGCATTTCTAAATCTAGGTGCATCAGAATCAAGCCGGAATTGCATCTGTAGATGAACTAAAGCAGAGAATAATAGATACCTGTAACTCGGTTAAAGCCGAAACTATTTCTTTAGCATGTAAGGGGCAATTGGCAGGAAAGTGCATGTCTATGCATCTCTAATGGTGGACGCCATTTCGAGCATGATCTGTAATATTAATGAGGAGTAAAATTTATAATAAAATAGTACTTTTCTTCTTATTTAATCAAAAAACCGTTAAAATATTATCATTTTGACGTTTATTATAAGAATCATGTTTTCATTCATAACTTGTAAAATATCGCTCACAGAAAAAAATCGTTCATGTAAATTTTTCTTTAAAAAAATAGAGGAATCTATTTCTGAAATAAAAACCGCACCTTCCCATTTGAAAAAATGAAGTTGGTGCCTGTATCTCGCTTCTGGCAGCACCAAAAAAAATTTACAAAGTAAATTTGGATTCCTAACAAAAAACTAAGGGAACACGTATTTTTTAGTTTTTTTCTAGCTATCTTAGTTTCCGAGAAAAAGTCGTTATCCATATAGCTTGGGACACCCTGTATGTATGTATAAAGCATAGATCATTGCTTAATTGGTTTAGTAAAATAAAGCAATATTTCCAGCAATGGAGAAATTAATTTACTTTTTCTGAGAGCAGACAAGGAGAATTGAATACTTGGCGTGCTTTGTTTATGTAAAATCATATTTTGTAACCCAAACAGCGTCACAAGTGTGCGTTGAATGAAATTTCTAAGTGAATTCTTATCGAGGAGGCAGAGACTCGCCAATATTACAGTGCACACACTTGACCCATTTCTCTTTAATTAATCAAAACAAAATTTATAACAGCACTTAGCCTGTCACATGTTGTTTTAGAGCAGTCTGTCAATTAATTTAATTAACTTCATTCTCTAATGTAAATTATTATTATTATTTTATTTAATATTAATGTAACTATTACTATTGGTAAAATATATATTTATATATAAAACCGGAAAATAGGGTTCGAAGTTTGGCGTTAGCCTTCCTAGGTAAACTAGCTCCATTTTCAGGCGGAGATAGCCGCAATTCACCTATATGTTGCCGAGATCATAAGTCAGGTAACTGTTATATTGTTGTTTAGATACTGGTATTAATTGCCATGTGATAAAAATAACGTACGTTGAGTTGAGTGGAAATACAAAATTGTATAAAACCCTAATAAATAATTTCTGGAATAATTCTAAAGTTCTTTCTTGTAATAGTTAGTAGAGATATTACAGTAACTCGCTTGGAAGGAAGGGTTCCTGTTCCTGCGGAGTTTTTCGGTACCTGAAAATACCTATTTTGATATTGTGCAATGACTTGCATGTGCAGCCATCGAAGAATGTTTGTTCAACAAGTTGAAAATACAACATCTCATCTCTTTTGAAAATTTTTCAAATGTTTATAAAAAAAAAAATATATTGTTTATTTGATATTTTGTAATTAAATTCTTCTTTTTTCTTTTTAATTTCTTGCTATTTTGAAACCTACAAACAACTTGTTGTTAACACCTACGAGCGATAAAATCATTGCTTTTATCCAGCACTGCGGACCCAATCACATTTTCTATTTTACTAAATATCGTGAAATACTCGTACTTTAATCCACAACTTCATGAAAAGTGTTGTTCTAAAAATTGAAAATTAAGATGGAATTCACCCTTAAACAAACATTCTCCCGATAAATTGAAAAATACCTTCTTTTTTTTACTAAAGATCCTAGCAAAGAGATTAGGTATGATTAAATTACACTGTATCATATTTTATTAAAGCGCCGTACCTATCGTTCAACAACCCTGACTTCATTGTCTTCTTAGGAAACAAATATCTTCCGACCCTTCTATACATCACTCGTCTGCATCTTAAATACATTCTCAGATATCTTGAATTGCCACCGGAGACATGTCTCAATATTTTCACAAAGAAATTATCAAAAAAAGCTCTACTGTGGCTTTGTCATGGACACGGCCTTGTGTTGTACGTGAATACGTTTACGTAAAGGGTTATATTTTTTATTAAAACTGTCCGGTAGGACAGTTGTATAAGGGTTGACCATCAAAAACTGCACGAAAAAGCGTAACGTTGAAAAACACCCAACTTTGACAATTTTTTTCTCTTTTTCTATAAAAGATAAAATTCCCAAATTTTCTTTAAATCTTACTCCAAATCCTCCTTTATAACTGTAATTTTTTTGCAACCACCCAGATCTAATAGGTTTCGAGAAAAAAGTTGCCGAAAATGAGCAAAAACGGCACGGCTTTTTCAAAAAATGTTCTTGTTGTTCTTCTTCTTGTTACCTTTTTTGTAAACAACGTAGCGCCTAAACGCGTGAACCAATTTTCATGAATGAGGTGTCATTCGATTTGGAATTTTATGTAGATGTGCCTTTTGGGGGTCTCGGCGCTGTACATCGAATAGGAGAGGAGTTAGCCCCCTTTATGTAAGGCCCCCTCCAAAATTATTATTACTAATAACTCTGTAAATCTTGGCCCGATTTTGATAGAATTTTGTAGGATGATAGAGTTAGGGCTCCCCTACGTAACAATAAAGCGACGATCTGCTCTTACACTTGTTAAGGGGAAGTATAGCAATCGTTTCAAATTATCGACACGTGAACCGATTTTCATGAATGAAGTGTCATTCGAATCGAAATTTTGTACAGATTTGCACTTTAAAAGTCTCGACACCGTGCCTCATAAGGAGGGGAGTTTGCCCCACTCAAATACGGCCCTTTCTAAAACTATTATTACCAATATTTCTACAAAGCTTAGTCCGATTTTGATAAAATTTAGCACGAAGAAGTGATTAAAGCTCCTCTACGTGGCTGTGAGGTGCCATCATGCTCTTACACCTACTAAGAGGAAGTACTGCAACCGTTAAAATTATCAATGAGTGAACCGATTTACATCAATGAATTGTCGTTCGATTCAAAATCTTTGCCTTTTAGGGAGAAGTACTGTAATCGCAGTTTATTTTTCTTGCTCTTCTTAAAAGGAAGTACTGAAATCACAGTTTAATTTTGCTATTTACGTACAAATACCTTCCTATTTTATTCAAAACGCTTTCTCAAAAAAATTGTTATTGAGGATGGTTTGGGGACCGCAACTATAATCATTATTAAAAAGATCTCTCCAGTGGTAGTAACTCCGACTTAACACTTTTTCAGGTTATAATGATAGAATAGCTTATTCCAAATTTTAAAAAAATCTGTAAAGCAGACGTAACTTTGCAAATAGACAAAAAGGAAAATCTATCCAAAAGGTACAAAAATCTCCTTAACAAAAACTTACAGTTTTAAAAGTTAAGTATAAGGGTTGATTAAACGCCAAAAGGTACACAAATCAGCTAGTACCCAACATTTCATTAATACTTCATTGATATAATTTAAGTAATTTTACTGCATTAACTTTTCCTTCACATTTTTTAGAATTTATTAGATGTCACAGACCCTTATGCTGGCCATTTTCATCTACAAAATATTTACTCAAGTAGCACACCATTTAACTTAGATTGTCTGTAATATCTATTTATCTATATTAATCAAACTATTAATCACAGGCTAAAAAGAAAACGTTATAAAAAATATAAAGATAGAATATACATTTTATCATAATTGTAACAAAATAATATTATGAATGAACTGGCCAGCATAAGGGTCTGTGACATCTAATAAATTCTAAAAAATAACTTATTAATGAAAATTAATGCAGTAGAATTACTTAAATATTAATGAAGTATTAATGAAATGTTGGGTACTCGCTGATTTGTGTACCTTTTGGCGTTTAATCAACCCTTATACTTAACTTTTTAAACTGTAAGTTTTTGTTAAGGTGTATAAAATATTTTTATCTACGTATTTAGGATGAAATCAAGGAAACAAATAATTACTGTGTTACAATATAACTTTATTCATTATAGGTCTGTGATACGAAAAGTACGACACAAATGGCATACAAGATACATCGAGATTTCTGGTAAACGTTAAATCAATATAGGTATTACCTAACGTTGTAGGAGAAGTTTCAATATAAGACAAATTGAACTCGCTGAGCATGAAGTCGGGGCAATGAGCGGTTTTGTGAGACATCAACATTTAAGTCTCCAACTATCATAATTGGTGTAGTAAGATCAGGCTCGTAATCGGGTATAATTTTTAGAGATGATTTTGGAATATTTTAACAACGATCGTAACATAAAGAGTTTAATTTCTGCTAACGCTGTGCCCGGATGGATATACACACACCCGAGTACGAATTTGAAGATGCTATTGACCTTTTTCATTTACTAGACAGACATCACCAGCTTTTGCGTCTTTCATTTCCAAATAAATTTCCGAAATGTCAATGTTAACTCTATTACAATCAGTGAAGCTATTGATGTTGCGATATATGGCGACTCCACCAGCTTTGCGACTTTTACCATTCGATTGTTCTTGAGAAGCCCTTTCCAACCGTATACGATCTCTGTATTTGGTTTTGGCTTTTCGTCGCGTAAAGGCCGACATTATATATTTTTGATATTTTTTTATTCTAACACCTTTATTTACTATCACTATTTTACAGTAGTGTTTTATATACAATCGATGGACTGTGACGACAGCTGACGATTAAAACTTAAACGAACATCGTAGCTTCTCCGAGTCAAAAGTTATACTAATTGCAAATCTCGATACGCAGCAAAATTATCTCAAAATGGTGGCGCTTCCCCCTCCACCGCGCGCAATGTGTCTCAGTCCTCGCTTATCGTAATGAATTCTTTGATCCTTTAGCTATCTAGTGGTCTAATTTAATTTTGGATGTAGACGATAGATTCAAAACTATAATGCCAAACTGTATCCCTCGATTTTGTTACCATTAGATTTTTTGGATTGCCACCATATGATTCAAATTTAAAGACGTATTCATGTCAAAAAAAAAAAAAAAAAAAAATATGCCTTCATCGTTACTTTTTCAGAAATAATTTGTCCTTGATTGTGATTTCCTTACGAAAGAAATTTTGAATCCAAACACAAATATTGTGAAACTGTTAAAAGCGGAAAAAAATAACAAATTATAATATTGTATCAAAGGCAGAAAACGGTTAAATGATTTATATTTGTTCAAACAAATTCATCATTCACTTGGAACAGTAAATTCACAGAAGTGAGCTAATTTTACTTATAGTCTACTTATGCATAAATGAATTTTCGTCCAACCCAGGAAAACCATTTCGTCTGGGTCTGCCCCATAAAATATTACCTCTTTTTGGGATGTTTTTTTTTGGGTGTGGATGATTTTAATGAGTTTTATGCAGACAGAAGTTAATAAACTTGCTTTCATTAAGCAAACATGCTTGGAGCTGTTACAGATTTCACTTAATTAAAAAACTTAATTATTAGAAAGAAGTTATTTGAACAGTACTTATTTCTTTTTAAATGATTGTTATTAATGTTCCCTTTGCGTGGTAATTATGCATTAGCTACTTTCTTTTGCAAAATGTTAACGTCAGCAGCTTTTACAAATTTGCCTTATAAATTTTTATTTTGTATGGATGAGTCTGTGCGGAGTATGGCACTGCATATTCAGAAACGGAACATCGCAGGAAGTTCAAGTCTAATTTCTGATTTAGGTCCCACGATCAGACCTGACAATTAGCTTTTGGACAAAATCAGTCATCCAGCACTTTAATAAATAAATTTCCCAGTTTATAAGAGTTTTTCTAAAACAGCTGGAACGATTAGCTTTAAACATTTCTAATTTTGATCTTATGTAGTTCCCTTGAATTAAAGGAGTATTACCCGGGTGTCTTCCTTGACATATCTCAGGCATTCGACAGGGTATGACACACGGGGCTGCTTTATAAACTCAAATGCCTACACAGTACTAGTACAATTTTCGAAATCAAATCAATGTACCATATAATCTGGTACTGTAAAATATGTTCCACAGCCCTGAAGATGGCCAAGTTCCTAGGTCGAAAGGTTGGCAATATAATTGACTACAAAATTTTGACTGAAATTAGCAATAATCTGAAATTCTAAAGTGACGATATGCGACTGACCACTCATTTTCGGAAATTTTAGCTTTAAAGTGAACATAAGTAATATTGAAGTGAGCTAGATTGCAACTTTCAAGAAAATGCAATTGCGTAAAGTGCAGTTAAGCAAGTGTTGTGAATGAGTATTCACCCAGATTCTCTATTTCCCGTTACTATTCTTTAGGAATGCATTTTGTATTTATTTATATTGCTATAGTTAAAATATAATTTAGTAGCTGAAGTCAACAGAACAAAGCTGCACACATCACTAACCTAAAATCTGTTTAATATTTCTCTGCTTTCGAAGGGCCATTTTTCCTTGAATCGTACTTCATTCTTCCACTTAGCAGGTTATTACACAAATTTAGTTTTATTATCCTTTCTGTAAGCCCAGTTAATTGCATTAATTGAGCTATGACATCTCTCGTCAGTTTTTAAAACTTAGATCAAGAAGGCCGTTCGGCGCAGCGGAATAAAGATTTTCCTCAATTGAGAGCCATTCTTACATTTTCTTTTTTAACGTTTAAATATTACTGCGGTAGCTTGATTATTTTATTCTATTTTATTTTTTTTAATTTTCCATTTGCGTTCCGTTCTTAATTCTTTTAGGCCCAGACCAGAAAAGATGCTCCCGTCTCACTGATTAAATTAAATCCCTCCTTTAATTTATTTTTTTTACTTTTTATCGCCTCAGTCTAAGATAGGCGGCCTTCAATGGATCAATTATTTCCTAATGAGAACCTTTGAGTTTTTTTTTTTTTTTTACGCAACCGTCTACTCCTCTTTAAGTAGAGCCCAATGAAAATTAAGATAAAGATCAACCTTAAGAGAAAGGGTAGTTTTCATATCGATTATCGACAAAATATATGATTCTATTAAATATGTGACTCACAACGAAAGTTCAAATTTCAATTTTGGAGAGACTAGAATCAAAATTTAATAATTTGCAGGCAGTGTTCCCTCTAATTTTTTGTGACCTGTGGGCGCACTTTTTTAAGTGTATGCAGTTTTTTTTACCAAAATAAACAAATTTTGTGCGGCAATTTAAAAAAGACAATAAAATAATAGTATAAATATTCATCCAAATTTTGTTCCTTCTTAAACGCATTGACTCGATCGTACAGCATACCACACATTACAACGGAACCCAATGAAAAATCTACCCTAAAATCAAGTCAAAGCATTAGTTCGTGAAGACAGAATTTAGCTGATTACTGTTCCATTCAAATGGAAAATAAGAAAATTTAAATACTTACAATGTAATAACGTTGTCTGCTTCTAATTTTTTAAATTAACACATACGTCAAAACAAACAAACAAGGACGAAAATTCACAATTACTTATTATTGAACAATTTTAGAATTAAGGATTACATTTTTATTAATGGCATTTATTTTATAACTTCTCTCTCCTCTCTTTTGGTTTTAACCATTCTGCATAAACTTAACTTAAATTTCATTAACGTTTCCTTCAATCATATATCGTATGATTTTACTCTCATCAGCATATCCATATGTTCCTGCGACCGGTTTCTTTGTTTCGTTTTAATCAAAAAAATTTTGTGCGCGCAAATATTTTTCATGTTCGCTATGTTTAAAATTTATGTGCGCGCGCACACGCGCACAGCTTAGAGGGAACACTGTTTGGAGGTGTTATTAAAAAACAGCTTAAGCGAAATTCTTAAAACTTGGAAGGCCTTTAAAAACGTACATCCTTCTATTTCTGACAATTCACATCAAACGTTTACGCTTAAACTTAATTGTTTAGAAAAATTGCGCTTTCTAAAATACTCATCGTTTTAAAATATAAATTTTAAATCCACGTTTGTTCACTTTTTAAAACTTTTATTTTTTTTTCTTGTAAACAATAAATCATAAAATTCTGAGTTCTTTATTTATCTTTAGATAAATAAAGGTATAATCCCTCTCTTTTTTTATTTATTTTATTTTTTAAAAGATCAATCCTGAAACATAGCTAACAAAACACTCGTAAATCCGCCGTTTGCTAACTTTAAAATATTAATTTTTCTACACAGTTGTAGCTGTTGTGAATGTATTCTTTGTAAAAAAGTTATTTAGTCAAAACAGCAAAATTTCATTTACCTTAATGAAGTTTTAAAAGCGTTCTCACAAAAAAAGTACAAACAGAAAACAGTTTTAATTGTATCAGTGAAGATCGTTTGTCCAATTACCATTTGTAATAAACTTTAGCTAACTAGAAAGAAAATATTTTTGTTTTAAATCAAGTTCTAAAAAAAAAAAAAATAATTTTTTACATTTTGATTGGGTAAAATTTGATTTCATTGAAGTTCGTGACTGCCGGATGTGTTTTTGAAGTCCAGTTACGTACACACAGTTCCCCCCACAAACCCCTGCCTCTCTTAAAACCCCTCACTTCCCCGCATCCCTTCTTCTTCCTATCCTACTCACACGTATACCTAATATTATGGTACATGGGTAAAATAAATTCCCTATAACAGGGATATTATTGATAATAATAATAGGAAATATTGGTTTACTAATGAAAAAGTATTAAAAAAGTAGGTACAGTATTATCTAATTAAGTACAGCAAATTTCTTCAAGTATAAACATTCATTTTTTGGTAGTAATACAAAAATAATTAACGTTTTTTTTTCTAGAAAATTAAATTTGAAAGTGAGGGAGCAACCTAGTTTCGAGTAAAATCGATATTTATTGCTAGGCTTATTATTTCTGGATCATTTTAAAAGAATTTTGAACAAAATTCTTTCAGTTATAATAATTTATTTATTTGATTTATAGGACTCACCTCCTGTTTACAGTTGGGTAAAGCATAAATTAATACAAATTCTATATAAGCATAAGCACAAATAACTGAGAGAAACATTTTGCATTATGTCATTGAAATAGGTTCAAAAGAATAGTTCATAGTATTTTCTTTCAGTAAGTCCTTTACATATTTTGCCTGTATTATATTTTTCAAATTTGCAATTTGAGTGTGTCTTGGAGTATCTTCAGATCTTGTTTGGCACACTACGAGGGTCGTTTGAAAAGTCCGTGCAAAAATAAAAACTACTTAATTTTTTGGGGTAAACCTTTTTTATTTTTCAACATAGTCTCCTTTTAGGCTTATACACTTCGTCCAACGCTGCTCTAGTTTGTTGATCCCTTCCGAATATTAGGATTTGTCCAAGTCTGAAAAATAGCCATTCGTTTCTGCAATCACCTCCTCGTTTGAATAAAATCTTTTTCCCGCCAGCCATTTCTTCATATTGGGGAACAAATAGTAGTCCGAGGGAGCCAAGTCTGGAGAATAGGGGGGATGTGAAACGAGTTGGAACCCTATTTCCATTAATTTTGCGACCGCAACTGCTGAGGTGTGGTGCGTTGTCGTGATGAAAAAGGACTTTTTTGTGGGCCAATCGTGGGCGTTTTTCTTGCTGCTCGGTTTTAAAACGGTCCAATAACGATGAATAATATGCACCTGTAATAGTTTTACCCTTTTCCAGATAGTCGATGAGGATTATTCCTTGCGAATCCCAAAAGACAGTCGCCATAATCTTTCCGGCCGAAGGAACGGTCTTCGCCTTTTTTGGCGCAGATTCCCCCTTGGTAACCCATTGTTTAGATTGTTCTTTGGTCTCAGGAGTGTAGTGATGTATCCATGTTTCATCCACAGTGACGAAACGACGCTTAAAGTCCTTGCGGATTCTTCTGGAACAGCTGCAAACCGTCCTTGCAACACTTCACACGATTTCGTTTTTGGTCAAGCGTGAGCAATCGCGGCACCCATCTTGCGGATAGCTTTGTCATGTCCAAATGTTGATGCAAAATATTATGTACCCGTTCATTCGAGATGCCCACAGCACTAGCAATCTCACGCACCTTCATTCTTCTGTCATCCATCACCATATCATGGATTTTATCAATGATTTCTGGAGTAGTAACCTCAACAGGGCGTCCAGAACGTTCAGCGTCACTTGTGCCCATATGGCCACTCCGAAAATTTTGAAACCACTTATAAACTGTTCTAATCGAAGGTGCAGAGTCACCATAATGTTTATCAAGCTTCTCTTTAGTCTCCTGAGGCGTTTTGCCTTTCATAAAGTAGTGTTTAATCAACACACGAAATTCTTTTTCGTCCATTTTTTGAAAATCACTCGACTTCCTCGATTCAAACGAATGCCAAACACAAAGAAATAGACGGATCTGGCTGAAACTTGGTGTGTGTTCTTCCAAGAGATGCTACTAACTAAACATAACCTCGATACGCGCCAGTAGTGCTATCTCTCTGACTTTGCACGGACTTTTCAAACGACCCTCGTAGTTGCCATTTCTTTAACTTAGTGTCGCATGTTATACTCTTTAACTTTGAGAGCGACCTAACTTTGTACAGGTCTGATCAGGAACTTGTTTGAAGATAATATTGTCTTGGCAACTGTTAGGCTAACCTGCTTTACTATAAATTTCTCATATTAACCATTTAAAACCAAGACCTGGACCGAGCATTTAACTCAGTACCTCAATACATCTTAGCTTTGCGGGTGCCTCTAACCGTTCAGCTAATCAGGCGCCTTAGAGAGTGAGTTGCTATTTACATGTGGAAAGACTTGATCTTATAGCCCTTTTCGGTACTAATGTGTAAATGTGCGATGAGAATGTCTGGAGATCCAGTCTAGTATGACCCCGCCCCAGTACTTGAATGTGATAGCCCATTATTGTGGTGCATAGCGAGTCTTCTTGGGTTGAGTTACTTCAATTTTGGTTTCAATTGTTCACGTTAGAAAGTATTTCAAATTTCTGGAGTGATTTTGAACCAGTCGGTTCGTACTTATCAGTACACCATGTGCAATACAGTGCTGTATTGCCACCAAACAGAGATTCAAATGCATAGTTCAATAAATCTAGAGGAATTCCAATTATTCACCATTTATTGTAGGTGGTAATTACATAAATTTCAAAATTAGTGGCACTTTATTGTTGCAAGGTAGACGTGATAACTATTGGCCAAATATTGGTGCACATTCTATCCTGTAATCTCCGTACTGTGTTGTTGAACAAGGCAAGCCTAGCACTCCATTGGCCTACATACCATTTGGCTTGAGCACAAAATGATTGCATTATTCATGCTGACTGAAGCTGCTAGCGACGTGACTCCGCACATGAATAAAAAATCCTTTTTTTTTTTTAAGGAATATAAATGATTTTATTAACTTTTAAATACTGAACCTCCGTTATTTTATTTATTTATTTATTTTTTTAAATTTTGATTTCAAATTATCGCCATTGTCATCTTAAGCTTAAAGTCGTTAGAGCTTATTTTATCTTTTTCTTCAACAAGTAGATTCTGTTTTAAATGTAGGGTGATTATATAAAAATTTAGCCACTCTCATTCAGAGTTTTTCTGAAAGGGAACACAAGAAGATTCAAAGAAACAATAAAACTACTTCCTTACAAGAAAATAATACGTGTAAACAAAGCCTGAACGATCAAGAAGTAGTGTTGTTCAGTTGAGATTCGAGCTGAAGGCTCAACCGAGTCGAGCTTCGACTCTAGCCTTTACGGCTTGAGCCTTCAGAGCTCAAGCCTTATAGCCCTCGAAGCTTGAGCCGTGAAGCACAAGTTTGGAGGCTCACAAATCTGAAGTTGAAGGCTCACAAAGTGCAAGCCTTTTTAAATTCTTAAGGAATGACGAGTAATCAATGAATAATGAACATTTAAAAAATTATTGTATACATTTATACAAAAATATATTGAAAAAGTCATTAACTGCTATAACTTGATTTTATTTTAAGAAATGAATTTATTAATAGTACAAATAAAATGCTTCACTTAAAAAACAAAAATAGGCTCGAACCTTATAGCCTTATAGCTCAGCTCTTGAACAACACTATCAAGAACTATACCAATTGCCAGGTAATCGTATGCTTCTGCCCTTGCGAAGTTATTCACACCAAGTGCTTGATAATTAGGGAACGGATTCGTATGTATTTACATATTTTTTTCTAGGCAATTTACAGACGTTTTTCAACTAGAAGTATTCATACTGACACTTTTTAAGCCGTTTGAGTCTACTTTTATTTCACATATTTCCACATATTTGGATGTTATCGCATATTTATACATATTTGATTAAAATAAATAAATATTTCTACATATTTAATCAAAATATGTACATATTTTTTCATATTTTTCATTTTGGGCATATTTTCATAATTGGGAGGTGTTTGGCAGGAACTGTGAACCACAGACTGTAGGGCTGTGAATCACAGTGGGTACAATGGTTATTGTAATTTACACAGAATGCTGCTAAACAGTGACGGGCACTTGTTAGTTCTTTGAAGTTGTCTGTTCTTTCAGCTCGTTCGTTGAAGTGTCCAATTCATTTCGTTCGGTCACTTAGTGTATTCTTTTTTGGGTGAAATGTCACGAACATCGACCTCAAACAAACAACTGGTTGCTAAATATCTTCGCGAGTTTCCAGCAGAACTTTTTCGAAGTGTTGGAGACATTTTGTACTGCACAGCTTGTGTCAAGCGCGTTTCTTGCTCTCAACGTTCCCAAGTCACCCAACATATTGCCACCGGATCGCACATAGAGAATAAAAACAGAAAGAAAGAGAGGACGTCCTATCAAGCCTTCCTTACATCTCTATCATCAAGTAAGTCTACTCTGAGTACAGATCTGTGTCGGGCTTTGGTTAGAGCAGATATCCCTTTCCACAAACTTAAAAATCCCCATTTCGAAGGATTCTTAGAGACCTATATTGGGAAAAAAATGCCTGACGAGAGCACTCTGCGGAAAGACTACCTGGAAGATGTCTATAAAGATACACTAACCTAAATTCGAGAACATATCAAAGATGGACCGATTTGGGTGCAGTTATTGGAAAACTTGACAGTGATGCTGATGTGGATTCAAAGCCATTCCTTTTGAACTGTGAGGTTCTCGAAAAATGCAATCATTCCGTTATTTCACGATTTTTCGATGCCTCAATGCATATCCTATGGCCCAGTGGAGTTTTGAACGAAAAAGTTCTTTTGTTTCTCTCTGATGCTGCCCCCAACATAGTCAAGGCTGGGCAATCTATTCAGGTATTTTATCCTAAGATAATTCATGTGACGTGTATTGCTCATGCCTTGCATCGAGAAACTGTCCGATCTTTGTTCAGTGACGTAGATTCCTTAATCTCCTCGGTTAAAAAAGTGTTCTTAAAAGCACCAAATTGCATTAAAATGCTCTTTGTAAAAATGTTCTTTTCTTGTATAAATAATTATAACTTGCCAAAAAAAAAAAAATTCCATTTTCATAAAAAAAATGTCCATTTTACTTAAATATTCCAGAAAATATTTTAAGAAAATCACATATTTTCCACATAATTGACGAAAATAAATGCATATTTTAATTAAATATTTGGCATTTTTAAATACATAAAAGTCCGTTCCTTATTGATAATACTGAAAGTTCGCAGGCCAGTTTTTCGGCTAGCTCTGAAAGTTGTTTGGAGAAACGACGCGAGCGCTTTAATCACACTCTCATTTTGAAGGTAAAAACTTTATTAAATTGTTCCATTATTTAATTTGAAAATTAAATTGAATTAAAGAAGACTCGTCTTTCTTTATCAGCTAAATTAATAATATAAAAGATCTTGTCGATATCACTCTTGTATTAGAGAATTGAAAAGTGTACTTAGATTACACTGCTACACTAAAAGTCGGAGAGGAGGTTTGTTTCTACAGAAATGCATCTCATGACCTAACTTTATGAGCACGATAAAGGTGAGCCCGATATTGGGAGGAGTTCCGAACTACGACATAGTTACAGTTCCACTGGTTGGAGTGAACACTAGTCAGAGAGTTTTAAGAAGTTCCCAGTTAAAAAAAATCTAAAGCCGGTCACTGGACATAAAAAACTATTATTTGCCACAAAAGATGTTCTTAAACTACGAGTTTTTGTTTTTGTATTGTCTTAACAGCAGAAAGTTTTTTTAAAGCTAAAACTACTGAACAAACAAACAAGAAGCTAAACCAATATCCTTCAAGTTTAAAATAGAATTTTAATAATTAAAGGGCCAAAGAGAAGGCGCGACGTGTTCTCTAAACGAAATTAAAATGGAGCCTCCCTGGAGATAGATTAATTAAAGAGCTGTTGCTAACAAGAACGAGCAACCAGCAGTACTCGTTATTACGTAATCCAACACGGGCAAACAATCTTATCTAACGGGCAAACACCGTGTTACGGGGAAAATGTATCCGTAACTGATTCACAAATTTGCGTTTTTTTTTGTGTTTTTTTTAAATTAAGATAATTTATTCTACCTTTTTTTGGTTTTAAAATTCCACTTTGTAACTTTAGATGCCTGTTGTATCCCCTTATTCTTATAAAGTAATTTTAATTTCATAGTTTAGCTTTTTATTTCAACTGATGCATTTGCAAAGTTTGGCATCCATTTTTGCTTTTTAAACTCAACGCAAATTCAATAATAACGATTATTTATTGTACAAGTATGAGAAATGGAGTTTTCACTCGCCGAGACCAGATTTGCTCACTCGAGCGTAGTGAGTGAGCTACTCGATAATGGCACGAAAACCCTAATTAGCTCAAAATTAATTTCGTTCTGCAATTGTTTTAACTATTTAGAGCAGTGCTTCCCAACCTTTTTCTGGTCATGGCACATTAGTCAGATACCAAACAGTAAACGGCACACCGGAACTGAAATGCTCCAATTTCATTTTAAAATGACGTATTATGCTCAACTAGTGCTGCAATAACAATACTATTACAATCCTACAAAAATACAAGTTTTCTATGGCAGTAACATTAATAACAAACCCAATCATTCACCCCCGTCTAGCCCAGGGGTCGGCAATCCGCGGCTCGCGAGCCGCATGCGGCTCTTTTATCCAAATTGTTTGGCTCTTCAGACTGTCCAAAATATATCGTATATTTTAATTTTATTGGAACAAATGAAAATTTCATTTATTAAAGTAAAGATATTTCTCAAATATTTCAGAGTGATCAGAAGTAAATTTTTAAAGTGCAATTTGTAACCTTTGACTACCTTATTTTAAAACAATCTACTTTAAAAATTGACTACAGCTCCATCCAAAAGAGTTTAATGAATTAAACAACACAATACAATAGCACTGCTGTATGCTCGTGAACACGTTTTCTTGTAAAACAAACGTAATTTCTCATATGAAGATAAAAAGAATCCTGGAAAATGATATACCATTAGAAAGCCCATTAGGCAAGGAAACTTTTATAAAAAGTGCCAGCACCTAGATCGGATAATGATCACGTAAGGGCCTAATGAGTTTTCTTAAAAATTTCGATTACTTTTATTTTTCCAGCATTCGGAGAAAGATTGAGGCTGTTTGGAGTACAACTTATGCTTCATCAGTTTATCAGAAAATGTACCTGTCTTTCTAACCGTGTCATCAGAATATTAAAGTAAAGATATTTTTCAAAAATAATTTTAAATGTGGTAGGTTTGAAATTATATTAAAACTAAGTACGTAATTACATAAGATGGCCGCCTTTTCAATCAATCACAGGTTTAGTTATTATTTATTTGTTTATTTACTTCGCAATATGTGAAAATAAATATATAAAACATTTAAATGTTATTGAATGTCATAAAATAATAGTTAGTGCAGCGTTTCCCAAAGTGTCGGCACCGGGTCGCAGAAAAATTCAGCTGGGTCGTGGCAAAAATTGTAAAAACACAAAAAAATCTATAACATATTGCTCTAAATTTAATATTTTTCGAAACTTTTTCTAGTACTGCAGGTGGCAACCCTTTACTACCGTTTCCTATCGGACCGTTTAAATTCGGATGCTCTGATTGGCTGATTTCGATTCGTCATTCAGTGCCTTCTGTCGATAATGAAAAGGAAGAAATTCTTAATCTTAGTGAACAAGAAGTTGATAATTTAATTGAAATTTCATGCGACACCGATCTCAAAAAAGTGTTTGAAACTGTACCACTGATTAATTTTTGGTTGCGCTGTCAAAAGGAATATCCAAGCGTAAGCGAAAAAGCGATACGATTTTTAATGCCCTTTGCCACCACTTGTGTACTTAAAAAATAAGTATCGAAACAGATTGGATGTCGAACCTAATTTGAGAATAAAATTAAGTCCTAATTTGAGATTACTATGTGATGAAAAACAACATCATCCTTCGCACTAAGGTCAAAATATGTAAAACAAAATTTACTTTATTTACATTAAGTTTTAAATGAAGATAATGGATTGTCTTTAATTACTTATGTTTTTGTTATATAATTATTTTGCAATTTTTGTGTATGAAATAAACAAATAACTTGAATTTTGATTTTTATTAAAAAATAAAATTTGTTTTGTAAATAAATGTTTTTTTTATAAGGTGGGGCGCGAAAAAATTTAAAATCTCGTACCGGGCCGCGGTCAAAAAAGTTTGGGAAACGCTGAGTCAGTGTATGCAAATGACCTACCGAGGTTTTTACACCATCATCCTTGCGGCTCTTGGTAAGATTTATTAAAATTATTTAAGGAAAAAATGGCTCTCTACTTCAAATACGTTGCCGACCCCTGGACTACACCGTTCTCTGTCAATACAATTAACTACATGTATACAGTAGCAATGAATCTTATGACAAAGAAATTCTTTATTTTAATGCCATTATTGATCTCAAGAAGTGCCAGTAATTCATGTAAAATTGTAAATCCCTAACTAAAAGAAAGTGATTAAAAGCCCCTCTAAATGAGATTAAAGTTACCAAAAACTAAACAGTCAATAAAGAAGAACGAAAGCTATGACATATTTTACTAATTTAGTTAACAGTTTGTTACGCTAAACTTCCGCTACCCCGGCGTAGCTTCAGTGGAGACGGGGTGGGCCGAGGTGTAGCGTAACATATTTTCTGGCGCCCAACGTGGGGCCCCCCGTAGGTGTGTCTGATAGTTACGGAAGGTAACTCAATTTTTTGGGGTGGAGATTAATCTTTTGAGCCCATTTATTTCGTATTTTTTTTAAATCTATTTTACGTTTTAATTCTTTTTACAATAATTTTATTTTAAGAAATAGTTTTAAATAGTTGTCTCCCCAAAATTCTTTTTTTAATTTTCCCGACTTTGGATTTGATTTAGTTTTATTAATTTCGATTTAATATTTTTTGTGTTAACCTGACTTAGGTAAACAAATAATTTTATTTATGGTTTGAATTTTTATTTATTTATCTTTGCGTGGTTTTGAAATAACTCTCCATTTATTTACACAATCATTCAGTCATTTATTTTTATTTCTATACCTAGTTGTGCCAATTTACATATTTTATTTTATTTCTAATTTTCACTGGCCCTTTTCTTTTTTTTTAATTTAATTTAATGGACCCAAATAATAATCTAATTTGGAAGTATAATCTCACTCGTTCTAGATTGGCCGGTTTATATTCTCTGGATGAGTTGAATAAATATCGAGATACAGTATTGACGCAGTCTAGGATTGATAGTATATCAAATAACTTAATTAGTGATATATCTTCTCCTAACGGAGACTACTCACTAACTAGAGGATTTAGTGTTGCAGATTTTGAAAAGATAAAAGTTGAAACAACCAGTGGATTTTTGAATTGGTTGACAAGGAAAGCAAAAATAATAGGAGATGTTACTTCGTTCGGTTTAGGAGTATTTATGATTTTTAAGTTTTTCCAATACTTTGTTGGTGTTTTCTTAAATGTGAAATTGCTATATGACATATTTGGCCTATCCTGGAGATTATTGGCATCAATCAGTGAAGTAGTTTCTTCTTTTTGCGTACATCGTAAAAACCTCCAGGATATGAAAACTCAGAAAGAAGCCAAGTCAGCCGGTCCCGAACTGAAATCAATGAGTAAGGAGGGAATTGACCAAAACAGAGATGCAATCACTGAATCTGGACAGCCTGCAACTTTTAATAGAACCGTTGGAGACAATAGCGGAAAAGAAGAGAATGTCGCAAAGTCACTATTACTTAGCAACATCAGATCTTTATATCCTAAGATTCAAAAGCCCGCTGCTCCAGAGGAGGAATAATCAAGGTAGATGATATAATGAACTTATAAAATTGCTCCCTACATTTAGTCAACCATAACTTTAGCTAAACCCTCGTCGTAATTTTTACATCTACAGGAAATGACTAATCTTGCATATACGAGTATTTTAATGGAATAGATATTAAATAGACTGGTACGAAAAACTCGGCCCAAAATAAAATTTAACCGCTGATGGTAGAGTGGGAAGACTTAGAGGGTAGTCCCTTGGGTAACTGGCACGAGGACCAATTGTTACCCCATCCCCATCCCCCTCCATAATCCCGTTCCGTTCATTCCCTTTCCAATTCCCGACGTTCCTCTCCGTTCCCGACGTTCCCGACTAAAATTCGGGTAACAAAAGTTAGTTATAATTTTAATTTTAAATAATTTAATCTATAAAGCAAATGCAAGCCTAGCATAAGCAATACGTAGTTTTTATGCACAAAACAACAGAATAGAGTGAAGGTGTACTTCGAATTTTAGTCGGTAACAAGTTACTAGTCAAGTGACCAACAGTGTGTTAATGCGACGGCTGGCTTTGCCAGGACCGTGAAAGTGTTTCAATTCGGGCGTTAACCTCAGTTAACAAGCACATCCTGTGTTTCGTTTTGTCCAGTGTCATTGCTGAGAATGCCTTCTCACACAGGTAAGTAGTGCCGAAAGGAAGCAGTATTCCGACTGCCTTACTACCTCTATCAATGTGTATTCTTTTTCAACCATAATCCAGAACTTTACTAAATTCATTTCCAGAAATTCCAATCGCAGTCTACTGTCAGCTGCAACGTCAATAAGCTGTTCCTTTTCTATTAATAGTAGGCCAGACATATCAACTTGGATATGAAATGGGTTTCTGATCCAATCTTTGTCAAAATCAAGTCTATACTTGGAAAGTAGTGTTGCAACTTCTCATCCAACTGTGATAAATGTTCAATAACTATGTCATGTAACACAACTGCACCAGGATCACCTAGCTACAGAATTAGTTGCTTCTATTTCAGGTGACCACATTCAAAGTTTCTGACGAAATGCGCATAGTTTGTCAGTAACAGAGAGTATGTTTCATTCGATGCCCTGCATACTCGAATTCAGTGCATACATACTCGCATAATTTTATGTCTTATGAGAATATGAGGTTATACTATTTTAACTTATAATTAATTTTAATGCAACGCCATTATAATTGTTTTTATTTTTTACCATGGCACACTTCTACCGTAGCCGAGGCACAGTTGTGTGACGCGGCGCATAGGTTTGGAAGCACTGATTTAGAAGATAAAATCTAAAACTGACGAAGAAGGTACCTTCTGTAGGTTAGGTTGGTTACTGAATTTAAAATATTCGACAAACTTGATCTTTTGAAGTGTAAAATTTAAAAAATAAAGTTGATGTTATTTATTTTAACTCCTGCGAAAATAAGATCTAATGGCCTGGTGCTGGACCCCCGAACTTCGCATGAGAATCTAGCATTCTAAATCTCAGAGCTAATCCCTTCCCATGTTTGTGTAGTTAATTTTGCCTACAATTGTTTCCATGTCTAGCATTGGTAGGTAACTTTGCTGTTAATTAATTGAAATATTATTGTAGTAAGATTAGTCACATTGTGACTTTAGACTAGTATATTATATAACATTTTGTGTTAAATGAGTTAGTATTTAGTTAGTAGCTAAGGTTTGGACTATGATAATTTTAACGCCCTTGTAGAGTAGATACTTTCATTATAAATACAAAATCTTCACAATTGAGATTTCATTGAGAAAGAGTTCATCGTGAGAAACATTTTTGACGTGAATACGTCTTTAAATTTGCTATCATATGGAGGCAATCCAAAAAACCTATTGATAACAAAATCGGGGGATTCAGTTTGGCATTATAGTTTCGAATCTATCGTGTACATCCAAAATTAAATTAGACCACTGGATAGCTAAAGGATCAAAGAATTCATTACGATAAGCGAGGACTGTGACGCTTCGCGCGCGGTGGAGAGGGAAGCGCCGCCATTTTGAGATCATTTTGCTGCCTATCGAGATTTGCAATTAGTATAACTTTTGACTCGAAGAAGCTACGATATTCGTTTAAGTTTTAATCGTCAGCTGTCATCACAATCTATCGATTGTATATAAAACATTAGTGTAAAATAGTGACAGTGATAAGGAGTTAGAATAAAAAAAATATATAATGTCGGCCTGTACGCGTCGAAAAGCCAAAACCAAATACAGTGATCGTATACGGTTGGAAAGGGCTTCTCAAGAACAATCGAATGGTAATAATAAAACACCATATGACCGAGTCAAGCTGTGCCGGGAACGTAAAAGAACGAATGCGGCCGAGCGGATCAACGACGGTGTCAGTACATCTGCAGCTGGGGCGGTTGAAATAATGCAAGTGGATGATGAAATCGCTTCTACATCGACAACGGACTGTATAGGCATAGATTGTGTTCGATCGTCGATTATGAAGATACGTAGGTTGCGTTACGACGGCAGCTATGGTATCATCGGACAAGTCATTATTGTGCCCGTGGATGTGGACACAATGGTACCACAGACCTACAATAAATAAAGCTATATTGTAACACAGTAATTATTTGTTTCCTTGATTTCATCCTAAATACATAAATAAAAATATTTTATATAAAAAATATAACCCGTTACGTAAACGTATTCACGTACAATACACGGCCTTGTCCATGACACAGCCTCAGTTTTCTTTTTCTTTTAGGGCTTGCCTCGCAACACAAACACAACACTTCAAATATTATTTAAACAAGACAATGAAATTGCTGGAAAGACCGAACAATTCATTTATGTTTTGATCGTATGGCGTTAGAAGACAATCAGAAACGGTTTACTAATTCCTCAAAATGGAATCAATTCAAGCTATCAATAGGCAGCCGTTTGTACAGAGACCTTTATGAGTACTTTTGTGGTCTCGTTCCTTTAGTTTCAGTTGAGACTATATACCTTGATCTGTTGGTCAAGTACGATTGACCACCGATCATCACAAGATCGTCTCAACTGAACAAAAAGCTATGCTCTTCAGAAAATAGTAAGTGGCGTACTGACTTCATACCCCATTTTAATTTGGAATGCCTAACATACCAAAACTAGTCCTAAGCCTAATCTAGAACTAGGCCGATTCCCTTCCAGTCTTCTAAAATTGATTTAAATTCCACCAAAAAGGTTTGAATATAGCATTAACCATAAGCAATCAGCTATTGATGCCACTCTAACAGAATCATAACTCTGTAACTCTAAATTGTTACAGAAACGTAAATAAACTTAAAATGTCCAGCATTGTAGCTAATAAACCTTTTAAAAAATTGTGATCCATTTATACAGCTTTCATTTGAAACACTATTTTTCGCTCTTAAATTAAAGTTATTAAATGTTTAAATGTTATTTCGGGCAGCAAAAAAATATTTATCTAAGAGCAAAATTTCCTAATGTAACGTCTTAAGTGCCTGACTTACTGAGACATTTTAGTTTTTCTTACATTATAAAAAAGTTTATCAGCTTTTCGTTTTTTTTCAATATTTTTAAAAGTTTTCTGATAAAATATTCTGATAATAAGTCGTCCTCTTTATGTTCTTAAAAGTTTTCATATTTGGCTAAGTATCTCCCAGCTTTAGGGTAACTACGAGGGTCGTTTGAAAAGTCCGTGCAAAGTCAGAGAGATAGCACCACTGGCGCGTATCGAGGTTATGTTTAGTTAGAAGCATCTCTTTCAGCCAAATCGGTCTATATCTTTGTGTTTGGCATTCGTTTGAATCGAGGAAGTCGAGTGATTTTCAAAAAATGGACGAAAAAGAATTTCGTGTGTTGATTAAACACTGCTTTATGAAAGGCAAAACGCCTCAGGAGACTAAAGAGAAGCTTGATAAACATTATGGTGACTCTGCACCTTCGATTAGAACAGTTTATAAGTGGTTTCAAAATTTTCGGAGTGGCCATATGGGCACAAGTGACGCTGAACGTTCTGGTGTTGAGGTTACTACTCCAGAAATCATTGATAAAATCCATGATATGGTGATGGATGACAGAAGAGTGAAGGTGCGTGAGATTGCTAGTGCTGTGGGCATCTCGAATGAACGGGTACATAATATTTTGCATCAACATTTGGACATGACAAAGCTATCTGCAAGATGGGTGCTGCGATTGCTTACGCTTGACCAAAAACGAAATCGTGTGAAGTGTTGCAAGGACGGTTTGCAGCTGTTCCGGAAGAATCCGCAAGGACTTTAAGCGTCGTTTCGTCACTGTGGATGAAACATGGATACATCACTACACTCCTGAGACCAAAGAACAATCTAAACAATGGGTTACCAAGGGGGAATCTGCGCCAAAAAAGGCGAAGACCGTTCCTTCGGCCGGAAAGATTATGGTGACTGTCTTTTGGGATTCGCAAGGAATAATCCTCATCGACTATCTGGAAAAGGGTAAAACTATTACAGGTGCATATTATTCATCGTTATTGGACCGTTTGAAAACCGAGCTGCAAGAAAAACGCCCACGATTGGCCCACAAAAAAAGTCCTTTTCCATCACGACAACGCACCAGCTCACACCTCAGCAGTTGTGGTCGCAAAATTAATGGAAATAGGGTTCCAACTCGTTTCACATCCCCCCTATTCTCCAGACTTGGCTCCCTCGGACTACTATTTGTTCCCCAATATGAAGAAATGGTGGGGGGAAAAGATTTTATTCAAACGAGGAGGTGATTGCAGAAACGAATGGCTATTTTTCAGACTTGGACAAATCCTATTATTCGGAAGGGATCAACAAACTAGAGCAGCGTTGGACGAAGTGTATAAGCCTAAAAGGAGACTATGTTGAAAAATAAAAAAGGTTTACCCCAAAAAATTAAGTAGTTTTTATTTTTGCACGGACTTTTCAAACGACCCTCGTATTTACTTCTTTAGTTGGAAAATGGGGAGATGCAGGTTTTCAAACTGAGGAGGTGTTTCAATGCAAATTATATTTTTATAAGAACTTTCAGATTGCGAACTACTAAATGGAAGTTGTGAAATATTAAAAACTAATTTTAGTTTTTATTAAAAATAAAAGGTCGTATAAAATAGACTAGTGATGAAGGTAGTGTCATAAACAGACACAAGCGTACATAAAACACGGAAAAAGTCGTAATTTAATTATAATAAATAAATAAAATTAACGAACGGCCAAACAAAAATAGGCGTATGAAAGGAAGCCAGGTAATCAGATAAAAATATTTAAGTCTCTCTAAAAATGTTTAACTTTAATAAATAATTTAAACAAAAAAATATTTAGATCAGCTATTTACTATCATATAACTTGTATCGTGCTAGATCATAAGTTACCTGTAATACCTGTAAATATGTGAATAAGTTAGGCGCGAACACTCTCACTATTTCTTCATAAAGCAATTTATGAAATGAAACTTTCTTAAACTTATAATTTGAATTGGAAAATACACTCCATGAGTGGATAGTCACATGATTTTATTGACCTAAATAAAAGTGACTAGACCTTAACTAAACACAAGCGTAACATTAACTATTCTCATGGTACTAAATCACAAATTTCCCTTAAACTCGGCAATGTTGCCAACACTACATGGTTTATTGTCGTGCATTCGCTGAAGTCTAACTTTAAAAGGAAGCTTATCCCCGTCCCACATCCGAGAATGGCAGTGAAACGAATTTCCCAAACAAATTGAGTAAGGTTATGTACGTTCCATTGTATTTTGGCTAGAATAATTATATACAATTGAATGACAAAAAGAGCTTAAATGAATTACGATAATAATTTTTTTCGAAGACGATTTTGCAGTTTATAATGTAAATATAGAGAATCTTAAAAACACTTTGAATCTTTGAAGTACATTAAAGCATTTTGACTGAATCCTTGAAGTACTATAGCATTAAAGTATTTTGTCTGAAAGTATTGATTGATTAAACTAATGAACTGCAATGGAACATACTTTTTCCTCTGAGTCTTCAAATGTTTCTTTTATGTTTCCTTGTACAACTCCATAACCGTAACTAACTTTTTTAATATGATAAACTACAAATAGATATTTTTATAAATTACATCCCGCCAGGCTTTGACCTAGATAAAGACAATAATCACTCTAATCTTTCAAAGAAAGCAATAATATTCCTAACAACTATAGACAATTCAGTTCTCCAAGTAACCTACTTATGGAATGGAAGTTGGTCCTGTAAAAATGGTACCCAAACTCAAATCATCTCTTCACATCCTACCGATCATCCTATAAGTCTTTTGCCCAAGATAGATAAATTCTTGAAAAACTCCACTTCAAGAGTACATACAATCAATTTGAAGAATCCAATGTACTTATTTAAAGATCGTTCGAAGTTCAGAATTCACATTTAGATAGTCGTCATTGCATTCACTCTTGGGGCAGAACAGTATTGTTGCGGGACCTCTTTAGGAAATGGGCGCACATTTAACAGAGTAAGGTACCTGAGACTGCTATAGAAATATTGCAAAAGCGTATTCATCAACATATCATTACCTTTTCCTTCAGACTTCAAGTTACTTGATCGTCAGTGTAGGTACCCGGTTTTCTATTATTCTATTACCCTCTCTATTATCTTTTGGCATCTCGCAGGGAAGTATCATTTTTCATTAACTATATTTCCGACTTCCCAACTCATCCACCACATTCATTTCTTTAACGTACGCAGATGACAAGCTGTTCTCTCCGTACATCTCGATCTGGGTCTAAGCATACATAGCTTCAATAACACATAGAATATCTTGAACAGAGATTTCGTAGCTGGAGAATAAAGGTTAACTTCCCTAAAAGTCTTAAGTTATAACTTTAATTGCTTTGTTATTAATACTCCTCATAAACAATCGTTAGACCTAGAACCCAATAAATCATTGAAACGAAACGAAGTGAACTTAAATGCGTCTGAAGTATCTTTTTGGATAAACGCTCGAAATGAAACCTAAACCAGAGTACTATTCTACAGTCTACTCTTCATACCATTTTGGACTTACAGACCAAACTGCAAGTTATGGGATTCGTCCAAGCGTTTCAACATTTACCGCCTCCAATACCTTTGATAAAAAATACTTTGTTGTTTAACTAGGCTGCTTTTTACGTACCCAATTTGACAAATCCTTTCTAATGTTTAAATCCCAATCATCAATGGTTTAAGTCAAACAAGTTCCACTTCTTTCTCTGACATCATTACAATCCTTCTATCCATCAAAAACTAATTGCTCAGCATTCATACCAGATTATCTGAGTTTGACTGAGGCCCCAGTGGCCACATTGATCTCTTCAGTAAAATAGCGTAATACTTGGCCAGTGTTCAGTAACAGAGTAGAGTTCACCACTGGGTTTTTTGCTCCTTCACCGTTATTACATTTCGAACTGTTTGCTTGTTATAGTTCCATTAGCGGTGCCGCAGTTGTACTTTCTCATATCCTAAATTATGAACAAAAAATTACATCTTCGTAGATACTCACATTAAGGCTGAGAAGAAAGAAGTCAGTCGTAAAAAGGATGGCTGTAAGCGGCTCAAACTCCAACTGTAACAGATAATTTTTTTATTTATCATTTATTTAGCACGACAACATCTGAGGAGGACCTAGGCGTCTGAAGCTTTTGCAATGCTCTGTCGGCTATTGGACAGTGTTCTTTCGTTTTAGGCGAAAGTGTCCCTCATTACTGTGAGAGTAAGAGGCTCTTAGAAAAGAAAAGAAAGAACTTTAGATCAAAATACAAAGTTTAAGACAAAGATAAACTTTTCAAAAATAACAGTCTACTAATAATTTCGACTCCCTGCTAAAAATCACTTTTTCGAACTGAGGGAGTGTTCAAAACAATTATATCCGCTGAAAATTCCAAATTTATAAAGTTTACGTACAATCAAGGTGTAATAGTTCATCTTATTACAAAACTCTAACGTGGTAAGTTTAATTTGGGATAATTAAGAAAAGTTCTACAAATGAATTCTACATTGATTATTAGAATTTTCTTGAAATTAAAGAACAATTTATTTATTACTTTTTTCTTCATGCTATAACGGAATAAAATTTAAGAAATATTTAAAGTTTTACTAGCTCAAATAATTATTGAAATTAATAATTTGAACCATTATCAGATGGGGAAATCTCAACTATATTAGGCAATATGACCAATCAATGCCTTCGACCAATGCGCATTTCGCTCTCTATGATGGAGATAATATGATCATCAGGCTGCTAAATTTCCAAACAATGACAAATTCTGTTCCAACACCCTTGTCAGTTGATGTTGAATGGTAAATTAACATTTTGTGAATCCTCCAAGTGGAAGAACACATTTGAAATGATTGCAATGATGTGAATGAAAAGGTGAAGAAGGAGGAGTACGCAGTGTGCTTTTGAAATATTTCATTGCATTGGTTTTAGCTAATTCACAAATTGTGGTAAAAATGGAAATTAGAGATTTTACAGCTTTACAAAGCGGAATTGAGTTTTTAACCGCTAGTATTTATTTTGAAAGGAGTTTTTAGAAAACAATGGCCGTGTAAACTAAATAAATAAAAAACAAATATAAATCGCCGGATATTGAAACTTGTACAATGGGTTTCGATTGGAACTAATCCTACAACTGGAAACTCCAATTCACTAAATGAATTTTCCCTTCATGGAAATGGCTTTTGCATTTTCTTAGGGAGATTCTGAGCTAGAGTGGTGGATAGTCTTTGCTCCAAAGTGTTGTTTGAGTAGACTGTAATGGCCGTAATTCTCATAAATAACTAAGATAGATTAAATGAGCTGCTTAAGCTCAAAATTTGGAAAAACAAAAAAAAACACTTTACTGATGGGGATTTCTTTTTGAGACTTCCTCGAAACTCAAAACTTCCTTTTTGCATTTCTTGCGTTTAGATTTGAGCATGAAATAATGTTTTATTCGTTGAATGATTCAATGGAGAAGCCATTTTGGGGCCGATCAGATGTAAATAGAAGTAGACTGCTCTTTAATGTTGCATTTCAACAGTTTAACAAACTGTATAATCTTAGAGAGGATATTTGCTCAATATATTACAGAAAAAACTTTTATTTGCATTATATTTTATGTATTGTTATCAGTTTTCTGTTAATATGATTTTTTTATTTGCGGCTTCATTATATCACTTTATATTATTACTATAATAACCTTTAACCAGTTAAGCATGTTTGACGTGTATATACGTCAAACCAAATCTCTATTACGGTGCGTTCGACGCGTATACTCGTGAAAAATATAAAATTGCCATTAACATAAAAACTCGAAATTTTAATAAAATACAATAAGAATATAATTTGGTGGAATGTTTCCTTTATATTACCAATAGAACTGCCAAGTATTTTATACGGAGGGGTTGGAGGGAGTCAGCCAAATTATAAGTGGTTGGTACATGTTTGGTCTCCGCATTAGAGATTGGGAATTATGCACCTCAATAGAAGCTCTTGTGCAATGCCGTTTTTACCTTAGATAGATGTTCAGACCTCAGTATGAGCATGATTTCATTGTGCACAGAATTCAAAGCTCTTTTCTTCCTTGTAAAAGCTCTTGCGTCTCTAGTTAACTAGAGCAATGCATAACGTAAAGCGGTGCTAGATTTTGAATGAGCACAAAATGCTCTGTAATCTCAAGCCCCAAAAGTTGCAGAAAAAGTGCTTGCAGTGCCTATTACAACGTTGTAAACTTTTAGTTGTTTTGCCCTGACGTGTATACACGTCATTGTCGTGATTTTAATTCCGCACACTGTGGGGGGTTTTTAAAACTAAATTCCACGCTTAACTGGTTAAGTGAATTCTTCCACAGTTCCTCAACCGTTTCACTCTTTGTTTCTTTTTCACATGCTTATCTCATTCTTTGGAAGACAAATTAATTGCACTTCAGGCTTCCTTCAATACTTGCGTGGGAATCACTAAACTGAGTGCAATACTATGTATTTCTTATAATTTAGTTGAAGATGCTTTTTACTAAGATGAAGTTAGTAAAAATGATTACTCAAGAGATGAATTTAAAATATATATATAGCAAATAGAAAAACCTACCGTTTCTAAAACAAATAGGTACACTGAATGAGTTAAATCAACTACTATGGTAGTTACCACTGACAGCATCCATGGCAGTAGCAGCACTCTGGTATCCTGCAAACAACAAACAACATTAATGTCTGAGAACATGACTATTTCCAGAAGAAAGCAAGAACATATGCCATACTTTAGGGGTAACATCAGCTTGGGCTTCAATTCTTTTTTTGGATTTGAATCACCTGCAATGAATATTAGAGTACCGCAATGTTTAGCGGAAAATCTTAAAGAACGGATTTCTAAAATGAAGTAAAACAATCTTTGAAATGCCTTCTTAGGAATGAATTAAACAGTTTTGATAAAATAATTTTTATTCTCCTAGAAATTATCATCCTGGTATAGCTTACATACAGATCCATGTGGAAGTCCTACGAGTATAATGTAGATTTGAATCACTTATTTGAAGGCTAAAGCAAGCTTAAAGCAGTGTGAAGAATGATCAAGCATTAGCCGACCTAAGAGTACTTGTGATTCCAGGCAAACTGATACGACTTATTGGTATGACGAGTCGTATTACGAGTTACCAAATTTAAGTGAAGAGCGCCCGGTAGGAAGGCTTCAGGGTGGCATCAGCTCTGATATAGATAAGATAGATTAAACTAGGGCGGCGTCAAGGTCAACGCCACTGCGACCCCTTTGGATCTATTGTGGCTCCCCTCATTCTAAAGCTCACCCTCCAGACCTGTCCTTTTAATCAGACTCTTAATTCTGGAGAGCAACTCTTTGGTAAAGCTCACAGGCCTTGGTTTTTCCTCCCCGAGAAGTAACATCCTTAGCCACACGAGCCCCTTACACTGACACAACACGTGCAGTGCCGTTTCCTCCTCCTCCTCCTGACAGAACCTACTTAGGCTATCATCTGCCAAGCCCATGCGAAGCATGTGTTTTCTGAGCCTGCAATGGCCAGTTAATAGGCCTACATCAGCTCTGAAACAAAGCGATCTTTCCTCTTTCAAGCACGATCTTCATTCTGAAAAGCTGGCCATTCGAGCTATTAAAATTAACCCCAGAGAAAGAAGGTTAACACAGCATCTGACATCACAACAAAGACAATGTATGAAAAAATGGCGAACCGAAGCATTGTGAAATTAAGCGAGCCTGGTAAGCCGAACATAGTAGCCATTGTAAATAAGATTAGTTTAAGATGGGTGGGACACATATATCGAATTTCTTAAAACAGGCTACAAAAACAATTTATATATAACATGCTGGGAGGTACAAAGAGTCGAGGACGATCCCAGTTTGGGTGACTGAAGAATGTCTAATATGACTTCCGAAAGAAATGGGGTAGGAAATAGCGCCTAAAGGCATAAGATCGATTAGAATAGGGTAACATTATAGTAATAGCCTTTTGAGCCATTAAATAGTAAGCAATAATATAGAATACATGATTTAAAAATCTATTAACTGGTCATTTCCGGTTAAGAATATCTCCAAATTGAGAATTTTAGCCACACATGTACTTCCAATCAAACGTGATGGAAATATTTTCACTTTTGTTTTTACAGTAAAACTCAACGTAAAGTTCAACTTCGTTCAGTTACTTCTTTAATTCAGTTTGGAGACTGAAAGTGAAACTTGAGTATCTTTATCAGATTATAATGGCTTATCGGATAAGATATACAAAAGATCCGCGTAAGAATTCCGCTAATTTTTTCAACTTTTATTTTTTATGTTTCAAATTATTGTTTCAAGAAAGATGAAAACTAAAAAATGCAAAAGTAAACCGAAACCTTTGGTGATTTCCAATAGATGTATGTACACGAATAAGAAATCGAAAAATTAACTATTTAAAAAACGTTTTTTGAAATAAAAAGCGATTGGACTGGAAAAGTCGTTTTTTGGGTTAATAAACTCTGATTTAGTTTTGACAATGATTTCTGTATGGAATCTTTAAACATTCAATAACTTTCGTTAATAATGAGTTTATTCATAAAATCAATGCACATCCACGCCCTCCACATTACGCACAAAATCACTAGGTCTATATTTTTTTTCCCACTGTGAGGACATAAACATAGTATGTTGAGTTTCGTGAGGTTGACATTAAAAGAAGAAAGATGAAAAGTATGACCAAATTGCTGCCTACTAAAACATTTGAATCTAATCTACCAGAGAATTGGTAATACCGCTACAAAATGGTAAACATGTATTCGCTCATATTACACATGAAACAATATTGTTTTGCTACCAAACGATGTACAGTGTAATTTAAACTGAAACGCTGTCCTTTCTATAAGAACATATATCTCAAATGAGCTTTATTGTCATCAGTTATCTAAGCTTAATTTCAAGTCTTTGAACAGACTTTTGAGAAGTAGATATCTGAGATTCTTAAGGCAGTTTTCTCTTAACTCTTGTTTTATTCGCTCAAACAATCCATCTAAAGAATTTATGTCCCCTTATCCTGAAGCAAATTGTTTAAAATTATAATTAAATTTACTTATTAAGGGAAGAGAAAACATTATACGGAGGTGTGGCCCAATAACGAGACTGATGCTGCTACAGAAGAACTATGCATGCGCCAAATCTTAACGACCGAGACAGCTGTGCAGCATAAAGCCTTCTCTTTCGATTGCAACGTCACTCGTGCTTGTAGAGAAATCTGTCTGACCGGAACCATCGTTTGTGTAAGAGGTGTTAGTTTCGTTTTGCCGAAAACATGATACTACACATGTAGTAGAGCAACGAATTGCCGTGAAATTTCACATGAAACTTGGTAAAACCGCTGCTGAATCTTATCTTTTATTAAAAGAAGTTTATGGCGATGAATGTTTATCAAGTACTTAAGCTTTTGAGTGGTTCAAGCGTTTCCAAGATGGCCGAGAAGACGTCGGAGATGATGACCGCCTGGGACGCCCTTCCAACGGATGAAAATATCGATAATTAATCAACATTGCTACCGTAAGATACTTCTTCACTCCGTGAAAGAGTAAGGAAAAAATGACCCGATTTGTGGAAGAACAAGTCACGGGTTCTCCATCAAGACAAACGAGCCAGCTCACACTGCATTGTCTGTCAAGACGTTTCTAGCCAAGTACAACATCCCAGTTTTAGGCCATCCGCCTTATTCGCCTGACCTGGCCCCATGTGACTTTTATCTGTTCCCCAAAGTCAAATCTGCATTAAAAGGAACACGATTTCAGTTCGTTGAAGCTGTGAAAGAAAAAGCGGCACGCATCATGCAGGAGCTCAGAGAAAAAGACTTCCAGCAGTGTTTCGAACTATGTTAAATTCGCATGGAGCGTTGTAGGGATAGAGGAGGGGTGTATATTGAAGGTGATAATAACTAAATATGTATAAATTTAATATAAAATGTTTTACAGCAATAGTCTCATTATTTAATAGCTACACCTCGTATCTACAGGTTTTCTCCTCATGATTGCTCTCATGAACAAATTAGTCTTTAAATGCAGTTACAACAGTACTCGTACGCTCCAAACTTTCTTTAAAAACAACAAGAATCTGGGCGGAAGTCGCAAACTCGCGCGCCGGAATTTATATTCGTTCTGGCTACCTCCTAAAGTACCTCTTGTTTAGCAGAAATAGGGACATTACTGCTTTTTAATAAACACAATATACAAAAAATAATTTTTGAACGTCCTTTTAATAGAATAATAATAATAATAATAATAATAATAATAATAAGGGAAGGGAGCCCCTGCAGGTCCGGGGACAGAATAGGCCTGCTCCTTTATCCGGGATGTCGTAAGAGGCGACTAACAGGATATGGGGGAAGTGACTAGCACTTCTTAGGGAGGTCGGCTCTCCCTACGAGCCCAGCCTGACAGGGGGGTACACTGAACATGAATATTTTCACTTTGACATACAATGCACACACTCCTACACACACACACGCACACACACACACACACACACACACATACATTTAGATACGGTGGTGCATACAGGGTACACAGTTAGGGACCTAACTCAAGGTGTTAGCTACCGTGCTGAGGAGTTGGTTGGCGGCGGGATTCCTGGCCGTCACTAACGGTGCCCTCCGGACACCAGGCGACCTCCGGTTGTAATGTAGCCTTTCCATGGCATCCAGGCTCTGCTGTGGGTGACTTTTTTACCTTGGTTTCTCGTGGGAACGAAATGTCTTCACAAACAATCAAAAACCTAAAAGAGGAGTCCAACTCATTAAATATGGACGTCTCCCCTTCCCTTCCTAATCCTGTCCCTTTAACCCCCATTGTTCCTTCCTTCCCTCCACAGCCTCTCCCATCTACCTCCAATTTTCAATTTGGATCACTAGTTACTGACAAACGCGCGAACATGGACATATCAACTGGTAATGCGACTACTGTAACGAAAGCGAGTGCAATCACATTGCAACCTTTTGCCCCCTCTTCCCCGCCACGGAAGAAAGCCAGGGGTGGCCATCAGAATGTCAAGAGAAGTGCTCAAAATGTACCTTACCTCAATTTAGACGAGGATAATTGGGCAAGATACTTTGTTATCAAGAGGAAGGAAGGTAACTTCACTAACACCTGTTCATTCAAGCTAAGCAAAGAAATAAAAAATGCCCTGGGGAAAACTAAAAGTATCAGGAAGCAGGGGGACGGCTCGATTTGTATCGAAGCCGAAAACCGTGCCCAAGTTGCAGCGATCCTAGGGTTAAATAGGCTATTGGATGTTGAGGTGGAATCAAGCCCCCATAGGCGACTGAATTCCTCGCAGGGAGTTATTAGCTGTAAAGATTTCCTTAATAGCTCGTTAGAAGACATAAAAGAAGGTTTAGCGCATGAGGGTGTCTTGGACGTCAGAAGGATCAAGAGAAGGCTGGGGGGAAATCTAGTTGACTCTGCCTCCTTAGTATTGACTTTCGACAAGCCAAAGCCACCCACATCAATTGATGCCGCTTTTTACAAATTAAAAGTGAGACCGTACATTCCTTCGCCAATGCGTTGTTTCAAGTGCCAGAAATTTGGACACACGGCCCAACGCTGCAGCGTTTTAGAACCAATTTGTGCGTGCGGAAAGCCTGTCCATGAAGGGACGGAATGCGTCCCTCCAATTAAGTGTGTCAATTGTGGAGGTGAGCACAACGCTCGTGCGGCTGAGTGCCCTGTTTTGAAAAAAGAAAAAGAAATTCAGAGGATTAAAACTGTTCAACAATTGTCCTATCTGGAAGCAAGAACTATAGTCGAAAGTAAATCCTATGTTCTTCCAGATGTGACTTATTCACAAAAGCTAAAAACACCAGCGCCAATCTTTCAATCAATAAAGGGCCTCTCTCCGGCCTTAAAAAGTACAATCATCCAGGTGGGAGAAATCCCATCACCAAAATTAACTGCCCCAGAAGGGGCCCCGCTAACCATTCGGTTAGCCACCCCACCCCCTACCTTCTTAGGGGGTCAACAATCTAAGGTGGGGTCGAACTCACCTACATCTGCTTCCTCGCGGGATGCTTGGCGGGTGGTAAATACACCACGCCGGACTTCTCGGAGGAAGCAGCCAGAGAAAGTGATAGCTCTACCCCGTTCACCGATCCTTGGACGGGGCTGTAGAGCAAAGAAGATTATGGGAAGTCAGCGATCTCCCAGCCAAAATATCTGTTCCCCACGCCAACAATATCAGCTTTTGGGAACAGATTTAGAAGCTTCCGAATCGGAGGGCGGAAACATTTCGGACCGCCCGCCAAGAACTGTGAAAAAGAAGGGATTACCGAAAGGTAAATCCCGAAAGAATGCAGCATCGGATTAAACTATTTATGAGAATAATGTATAAAGTTATTGCTAGT
Source organism: Rhodnius prolixus (assembly GCF_049639745.1). Taxonomy (NCBI): domain Eukaryota; kingdom Metazoa; phylum Arthropoda; class Insecta; order Hemiptera; family Reduviidae; genus Rhodnius; species Rhodnius prolixus. Next base: position 26,369,933 of record NW_027411592.1, read on the forward strand.
ATATACTTTATAAATATGAAATATACTTACAAAACCACTTTAATGATTTTGACGGCGTTCCTGCAATACGTAGTTTACTTCAAGTTTACGAAATGACGGAATCTATTATACAATGGAACATGCGGGGCTACAGGAACAATTTAGAAGGATTACGTCGAATAGTGACAGAATCCCGACCCCTTGGCATGTGTCTTCAGGAAACCAAACTACGTCCGGGGCATTCTATACGGATCCCTGGGTATATTTCCTATTCTAAGGAGGTGCAACCTGTCCCAGGTGGAAGAGCGCACGGCGGGGTAGCTGTCTGTGTACGGGACAACATCCCCAGCAGACTGCTCACGCTAAATACTAACCTTCAAGCTGTAGCCGTGCGTCTATCGACACCGTTAAGGATCACTCTAGTCAGTGTTTATCTGCCAGATATTCACTGGAGGAGGGGTGATCTGGAGGATCTGTTTTCTCAGCTGCCCGCACCGGTATTGGTTATGGGAGATTTTAACTCTCATAATACCTGGTGGGGATCAGCCACAACCGATACCCGTGGCAGGATCTTAGAAGAGATTGTTGACAATCAAAACTTAATGCTACTGAATAACGGTGCCGCAACTCATTTTAATGCGTATTCTGGAACTTTTAGCGCTATTGATTTAAGCATATCATCTCCTTCCTTAGCGGTGCATCTGGAATGGAACACGCTAGAAGAACTTTTCCAAAGTGACCACTATCCGATTAAAGTGAATAGCTCCATCTCCAGGTCTGATTTTATCACACCTATGAGATTCGACATAAGGAGGGCAGATTGGCCCGCTTACTCAGCCAACGTGGTGGCACCAAGCTTGACAGGGGATGTCACCACTGACGCGAAGAAATTCACTGAAGCGTTGCTGCGAGCAGCAGATGGTTCGGTGCCGAGAGTCGGTGGAAGAGTCGTAAGACCTCCCGTTCCTTGGTGGACCTCAGCTTGCAGGGAAGCCAATGGGGCAAAGAAGCGGGCCTTTAACAGGTTTAAAAGACATCCAACTGAAGGAAATCTGATAAACTTCAAGAGACTAAGAGCCAAAGAGAGACGAATTATTAAAAGTGCAAAAAAGGAAACCTTAGCCTCCTACGTATCGACATTATCTACGTCATCCCCTGTGAGGGAGGTATGGAACAAAATAAAAGCCCTCTCTGGCAATCGAAAGACTCCTTCAGTGCCAGCCCTCCTTCAAGGTAATGTCGTCGTCACTGAGCCAACAGATGTAGTACAGCATTTTGCACGGCACTTTGCAAAAGTCTCAAGCTCCCAGCAGTACTCAGACGAGTTTCTTAGGCGAAAAGGTGACGAGGAGCTCCGGACACTAAATTTTGATACCTCTACAATAGAAAGCTATAATGTCCCCTTAACGATGTCTGAATTAGAACATGCCCTTAGTAAAGCCAAGGATACATCTCCAGGATTGGATGGGATTCCCTATGCGATGATCAAAAACTTATCTTCCTTAGATAAGGAACGTCTTCTGGAATTATATAACTGCATATGGGAGAATGGTCAGTATCCTGATAGTTGGCGGGAATCAATCGTAATACCGATCCCTAAAGAGGGGAAAACCCCCAGCAATCCCTCTAGCTATAGACCCATATCGTTGACTTCCTGTCTGAGTAAAGTCCTTGAAGGAATAGTTAATTATAGGTTGGTTCATGTCTTAGAGACCAAAGGACTTTACAGCCAGTATCAGGCAGGATTCCGCAGGTACAGATCTACGCTAGATCAAATGAGCCGTCTAGAAATATATATCCAAAACGCCTTTATGAGAAGAGAACACGTACTGGCCGTGTTCTTCGACCTCGAAAAGGCGTATGACACTACTTGGCGACATGCAATCCTGCGGAAGTGTCACGAATGGGGACTTCGTGGAAATTTGCCAAAGTTCATACGTAGCTTTTTAGAGCTACGTAGAATTCGAGTACGTCTGGGGTCGGTCCTTTCGGCTCCAAAAAGATTAGAAAATGGCATACCCCAGGGATCGGTATTAAGTGTAACATTATTTACAGTGGCGGTAAATTGTCTTGCAGAAGTTGTGGGAGACCCCTTGCAGACTTCCCTATATGTTGACGACCTTGCAATATATTTATCTGGTAATAATATAAATGAGGTTGGGGAGACTCTGCAACAGGCAATAAACCGAGTGGCCGATGAGGCCTTCAAAAACGGGTTTCAATTTTCCAGAGAGAAAACGGTGTGCATACACTTTTGCAGATTAAGACATGCACACGATCCTCCAATTTTATACCTGGAAAGAAACCCAATACAATACAAAGAAAGTACAAAGTTTTTGGGCCTCATTTTTGATTCGCACTTGTCTTGGCAGGAACATGTAGACTCAACTCACCTAAAAGCAAAGAAGACCCTTGACATTTTAAAATTTCTGTCTAGCTACCGATGGGGAACAGAACGTGAAATCCTAAAACGCATATTTATTTGTATTACGCGCTCAAAATTAGAATATGGAGCTCCTGTGTTCAGCTCAGCGCGCAAATCACGCCTAAAGTTACTGGATAAAGTATATAACGAAGGAATAAGACTTATAACAGGCGCCTTCCGCACAAGCCCTCTGCAAAGCCTCTACGTGGAATCAGGCTTAATGCCACCTCAGTTGAGAAGAGAGCAGTTAACATTATGTTATGTCGCCGGAATATGGGGGAAACCGAATAATATTCTGTTTAACTCCATATTCGAGAGCCATTTTGATGAGGAATTTCGACAGCAAAGAACGCGGACACGTCCCCTTGGAATAAGAGCTAAATGTCTAATGGAAGCGGAGGGGTTGGAGTTTTGTCCAGTTGAGGCGTGGAAGTTTAGCACTTCCCCACCCTGGCAATTACCCCGCGCTCGTGTTCGCATGGACCTGGCATTATTCAAGAAACAGGAAACACCTCCCATTGTCTACAGACAAAGATTATTAGAAATTTTTAATGTTTACTACGACTACCGACCTATCTTTACGGACGGGTCGAAGATAGACAATGGTGTAGGATGTGCTGTGTACACGGAGGACGTCACACTTACGTGGACTCTCCCTCCAAATAGTTCGGTGTACACAGCAGAGATGTATGCAATATGCCAGGCCCTAAAACTAACACTGGAGAAAAATTATAATAAAGTGCTTCTGCTGTCCGATTCACTAAGCACGCTAACGGCTCTCCGGGACCCATTCTCAGCTGACCCAATGATAAAGAAAATTTACGAGATACTGCATCAATTAAGTACTGGTGGACAAGAAGTTATATTTACATGGGTGCCAGGCCACATAGGAATAACTGGCAACGAAACAGCGGACCAGGCAGCAAAGAGTGCCGCCTGCAAACATACACACGTTGCCATACCTATTCGCCCCACTGACCTGCGATGCCACATTAAAGAAAGATTAATTATGAAATGGCAGCATCAGTGGGACGCCATTTTAGAAAAATTGAAAGAAATTAAACCACTAGTACGATGCATACCAGCTGAGAACCTCCCGCGGCGAGAATCAGTAATATTGACGAGGCTACGAATTGGGCACACACGAACCACTCATGGATACCTCCTTCTAGGTGCTAGAAAACCGAGGTGCTCACGGTGCAGAGAGAGACTTTCAGTTTGGCATGTGTTGGAAGGGTGTCAGGCACTTCGTCAAGATAGAGAAGCAGCAGGCCTGCCACATGATTTGCGCGCAACGTTGCAAGAAGGGTCTTCATATACAAAAGGGTTATTTGCTTTCTTGAAGAGAATAAATATGTATCACCAAATTTAGATTAGATTAGGTTTAGGTTTAGAGGTTAAAGGGAAGAGGAATATCGAGTACTCTTCCCAAAGTATAAATGTAGAGTGAAAGAATTTTATTGGTATAAATGTATTTATTAGCATGTTTGTATTTATTAGCATGTTTGTTTTTATTAGCGTGAATGTATTTATTGGCGTGAATGTATTTATTGGCGTGAATGATTGTATAACTGTATAGTATTTAGTTGTAGGTATAGCTATTGTAGCGGGTGTAGGAATATTTATAAGAGTACTACACCCAGTTAGAATTAAGGACTATTAACAGGGGAAGGAATATTTATAAAAGTACTTCCCTTCAAGAGCAAATAACCTTTTGGCCAAGAAATAAACGAGTTGAGTCTACATGATATACTATAGGGAAGCACATCGATAATTTACTTACAATTATTTTAATTTATCTTACTGATAAGAGGCATACCTAAGGGTTTAGATAACCCTGAAATGAGGAAAATGTAAGGGATGGCAACTATGTATCCACCCTCCCCCTCGTCGACTGAGTCGATGATGTAAGAGGGGATGTATGGAGGCATTGTTCGTTACCTGGAGCTCCACTAACCTTGCTGGTCAAGGTTCAGCGTCGGATGCGCATGGGTTAGAAGAACAACCGCCATCCCAAGTAGTGGAGTAATATGTTCGAGAAAGAACAGATATTAGAGGCGCTAATAACCTCAGCTGTTGATGCGCCAAAAAAAAAAAAAAAAAAAAAAAAAAAAATAAGGGAAGGGATTAGCTATGAGGTTAGCATACAGGACTCCCACGCGGAGGTCCCGGGTTCGAATCCAGCAGCTGACCCTTAGATTTTCTCTTCCTAGGAGCTTCTTACAGCTCACTGTCCGGTGATGGACAGTGTTGTCTGTAACGAGAGAACACTGTCCGGAGGCCGGCAGTGCACTGGAAAAAGCTCCGGGCGCTAATGACCTCAGCTGTTGATGCGCCAAAAAAAAAAAAAAAAAAAAAAAATAATAATATTACTTTATTTAAAAAAACAGAACAAAACTATACTCTTGAACAAAATCAAACAAGTAATGTACAGCATGGAACTAGTCCGTCTGCTGGAGGTCGACGTAAAAACAAAATATTGATTCTTATTATTATAATAAAGCAATATACAATATAATTAGAATATAATACAAGTTGGGAAATAATACGAATAGATTAATAAATACTCAACGAAGACAAAAATAAAATTAAATGTCAAATAAATTATAATAACTGAACAGAAAAAGAAATCTGAGATTAAAACAAAAATAAAATTACTACCTCGGACTGACTATAAACAGTAAAAGAAATATAAATATCTTGCAATATGAAGTGGCGAAAAGAAAATACAAATAAAATAAATAAATAAAAAATAAATAAATAATAATAAATAAAATTAAATGAGTAAATGAGTAAAATAAATTAATAAAAGGTTAATATCAAATATAAATCAATAGTTGAACTCCAAAACCAGCTGATAACGATAGTGCCAAGCGTGTCGGGCAAATTTAATTAAATTTTTAAAATTATTACTTAGCTGATCAATAAATTGGCTTTTCGTAAAGGAGGCTGAGTTCAAGTGCAACCGACGAAACTCTGCAAGTATGGTGCACTCGGCCATGAAGTGCACAATATCCTCTTTAACACGCGCATTACATAACGAGCAAATTACCACCTCCCTCGTCCATATTGGAGCACCATTGAGATACAATAAATCCCCTCTGATCTTAAAAAGCCACCTTAGCTCTGTCAATGACAGACCCTGAGTCTGATCAGAGATTAAGCTAAACATATCAACGTTATGTTCCAATTGTTTGTAAAATACGAAACGAGAGGAAGAGGCAACTTGCTCGTACTGCTCATTCTGAAACTTAATTGTTAGTCTGTTCAACAAATCATTGAACATCTTTGGCCATTCACTTACATTGTTCAAAGAAAATAGCGAATCGCAAGAGAATTCTGTACACAAAGTGTTCCACAACTTGAACCACAGTGCATTACTATTAATGACTCTAAGGGCGACCATTTTAGAAAGACGGGAATCCGGGAGTTTGAGTAATTTGAATATGTAATTAAAATGTAGCCTAAACGTGAATAGAAACAGTTGATCCACCTTAGTCTCTAAATAGAGCATGAAATTAGGGGTCGTCTTGGGTAGAGCAAAAAGTTTTCTAATAAAAAAACGCTGTGCCATTTCTAATTGCTCAAATCTCTCATAACCCCAGACTTGACAGGCATAACACAGAATAGAACGGCAGATAGAGTTAAATAGTTTGTATTTTACGGAAAGAGAAACTGAATTTTTGAACGTCCTTTTAATAGAATGTGAACACTCAAAATGAATTAATAAATATTAATAATTTCTGGAATATGAAATAATGGCAGATCAGAAGTTTAAGGACTTAAAGTCGTAGATTTTAGTTCATTATCTTGATCCAATGTTTTAATCTCTTATTCCCTAAAAATGTGATCAAGTAATGTAAATCTTTTGGTTAGGTTACGATCAAACAGAAGAGGCAAGGAGGAGGGTGAGGGCGCAAAGAAAGATTCAAAACAAAATTGGAAAATTTCTGTGTAGACAACGTAGCGCCTAAACGCAGGCACCGAATTTTATAAATAAAATGTTTGTTTATTTATTAGTTCGATTAGAAATTTTAATTGTTCCTTTTGGGGATGGGGGCTTTGATGATGCCCATCGATGCCCATAATCGATAGTTAAATCCTGACACCTTTTTCTAAGATAAAGAGACAGGTGGCTTGGTGGAGAAATTAATTTATTGACAAATATTTAGTATTTTATTCGTAAGATTTCAGAAAGATTAGTATCTGATGGAAATGGCGGACATCATCATCAATTCTGGAAACCTTGAATAACTCTTACCCAAAATTATTCGACTCATTGATTTGGTTAAAATGGTTCAAAAATCCAACCATTACTCTTATTACGAGTTCGTAGTTTGTGAATTTCAAGCTGTATCCAATTTTATTTTATTATTAAAATATATCCAACAGTCTCCAATTTAGATTTCAATTAAAAAAAAAAAATTGTAGCAAAAATAAACGCCAAAAAAAAGTCAGCATCTTTCATCTAATAATCTTAATCAATCAAAACATATGTTTCCTGAAATGATTACATTTTAAATTCTTAGATACTGCTATTATAAATTAGAACATCATCTACAATCAACTTAAAAATGAAAGCAACAAACAATGGAATTTTGTGAACAATTAACTTAACGCCGACAAATGTAACATTAACACACAGCTTCATTAACAAACATGAACGTATAAAATTCGAACATTTTTAATTGAATCACAAGAGTGGGAAAAACTGACTGGATAAAAATGACTGAAGAAGCTCACGATAATGAACATACTAAGTGAGTAAAGATTGGCTATTCAATATTGGTAGGAATATTATCTTGACTCATTTTCAAGAATTTGTCGCGCTGGAAAAATATAATTATCCATTTTAATAATTGAATAATTGTTTTTTATTGTCTGGCTTGTGCCTTTTCCCTAATCACCTTGCTCCTGCTCCTACAAAGGTTTAAATCTGTTGGCAAAATTCGGAATTTGACAGAAATTCCTAAGGTTGAACGATAGATTGTTAATCACTTTTAGCTTTTCTCAAAAATTGCTTTTAAGATTTTTCGGGCAATTGGTATACGTACATACATACATATATGTTGCCGTGAAAGACCGAAATTGCAGAATGTCAAGTTTCACTTAGTCGCTTGGTGTATATCCGAAATATTTTGCTAAATCTCCTTATTTCTGACTTACACCGCCAAATTTTTACATTCACCAAGCTCGATAGTGGGTGTTGAATAAAAAATATTTTGGTTACGTTTTTAAATCATACTTTATAATTAAAACATATGATATGAATATATGTCAAAACAGCAGAAAGAGTAACAGCGCATGTAAATAAGCTGTTAAAGTTAAAACGAACTGTAGAGGAAAAGGTGGTAATATAGGACGGGGTTAGAATTTGGGATATCCCTGTTTTTGTGAAACCATAGTGCTATCTGTTAGTTTTTGGTGCCTTACTACTCTTTGAGGTAGGCTTAGTCGGCTGCAGAAGGCAACGCGTCAATCGAGTGGCAGCATAGTCCAAGAGAGGACCGTGTTCATTTTGTCAATGCTAAAAAGTTTTCTTAAGGTTGATTTTCCTCTGCTTTTGGTTAATACCGAGGAAAGTTAGAATAATCTCCCTTAGACATTAAAAATGTAGAAAGTAGAGAGTTTTAATTGTCAGTATTATGGATTTCAAATATGGATATATATTGGGAAAAAAATGAGGTTAAATTGTACGCGGTGTATGGGTGGTATTATGGGACAGCGCTGTCCCATATAACAACCTCGTTAATCGTCTGCCGAACAAATGTGTAAGTGGCACTGAGGACGAAACTAGTGTTTTATAATTTTTTTTTTTCTACAGGGGCCTAAAAAGATCATCTAAAAGATTTCTTGACATTTCTCTAAGAAAACTGATTACACCCTAATTTTTATCCCTAATGTACGATAATTGTGTAAAATATAGTTTTGTGGCATATTTAAGTGTTATTTTTACAATTCATGGGGAAACGAGAACATTAACTATAATTATTGTGTGTCCCATATTACGACCACACTTTCTGAAAACCCAATATGGCACCACGACAGACTTTTTCAGTGTAACTCCAGACTTCTTGCTGTAATCCATTCAGGACTCCAAATTTACAAAGATAAATAATGTATGTCCATGATTTTACTTCAGAGTAGATTTTAAATTCAGTAGTGTTCAAAATATGCAAGGTAAAAAAAGACTGTCCCATATTACCACCTTCTCCTCTACATTCTAAATGAGAAAAGAAAAATAATACCAATAATAAACTTACTTAATTGTTTGAAAAAGAAAAATGAAAACAATTGTCTTCTCGTTCTGCAAACAACAGTGTTCCCAAAGGTGGACAACAAATAGATGCCACGTGACTTCAATCACGGCAGAACAAAGGATTCTCTGATGACATTGGCTTCTCGTTTCGACCTCTACCAAAGCACTTCTGTGCTTGTCGACATATGATGGTCCAAATGTGTAAGAAAATAACCAAATACACTGTCTTTCACCGACGAATTGTTATGTTTTGACATTCATCAAAGAAAGTCGTCATTCACCGATTTCGGTCTTTCACTGTAACATAGATACTGCATAGACATGGATTTATAACTTTAATTTGAATAAATTATGCAGCAAAATTTCTTTTAAGTTTTCGGTTTAGTTAGTTTGAATTTAGTATAATTTATGGGATTGGGTTGGGAAGGTTTCCCTGAAGGGTTATGTTGACCTGTACAGTTTTGCAAACTTAATGATGATGGTAAAAATTAAATATGACTCAAACATTTGGATTCAAAAGAAAGTTTGTGAGATAGATTTGAGAATGATGATAAGAGAAAGGGAAGGGGTTAACTAAGTGGTTAATTTAAACTTAACTTTTAACTACAAGGAGGGGATTACGTCAGTGTTTAGTAGTGTTTAGCGTACTGGATTCCAATTCGGAGATCTCTTGTTTTAAATTAAATTAAAAATGTAAAATAGAAAGAGCAAGGGGTTGTGATCGGCCTAAACCTTTATATCTTACCTAGTCTGCAAAGCTGTTCCAGAGACCAACCCTAGCTGAGGAGCACCTGACCCTCTATCACTAACGACCTGTCTTTACAGCAGAAAATTTGAATGTTCAATAAGCACTTGTGGTCAAATAAATTTTCAAAGCAGAAACGTAAAAGAAAAGTGCATTTAAGAAATTTATTAACTTACACTTTCATTTCAGCTTACAGATAACACGAGTGAATTTAAACGAAGACGAACTAAGTCTAAATGAACGCCTTAAATGTTGGGAGAAGTGGATGAGCTTGGATCAATGGTTTAATTTTGGCAAAGAATTCAATCACACTCTCTATGAAAATTCAATTCTAGGTTCAGGAAAATATTTTGAAAATTATAAAAAAGCTCAAGTAACCAAAGAAACTATTGACAGAGAAATTAAAAAAATGGAGATATTAAATCTAGTACTTCCAGAAAAGAAACTTCGGCAGTGTGATAAATATTTGTTTGTAGATGATATTCTCCCGTGTACTACTCAACCAATACTGAGTAACGTGGCACCGGCTATGGATCTGCAAGCTTTAGATCTCGCCACAAAAGAAATATGTAATATATCATTCAATGAAGAACTTATCAATGACTTTGTGAGTTCTAACAATGTTGAGAATTCATTTGATCTTGCTGCTTTAGATGTTATCGTCGGACTATGTGGTGTAAAACAAATTTTAACCTCTAGAGATTGGATGGTTCTTCGAGATTTGTACGTAGAATTTAAAGTCACGGGCATTATAAAGGTACAGAAAGTGTGCACTGCAGTCTTAGAAATGATGCCCAGGACAAGTCAAGTTTTTAGACCTATGGCCAGGGTTGCCTCTCCTGCCAAAATGTTGTCCGCACTTAAATTTGGAACACTGTTATTAAACCTTTTTCATTTTTGTTACTCAGATGCTATCAAACTGGTACAGAAGTCAAACCAAATGCATTGGAATGAAGTAGAGCCTAATTTGATAAGTGGAAGGCATTTGAGTATTTTGACTGAAAGTAATGTGGATTTAATCAGAACTGCTAAGGGGGATACGGCTGCTAAGCAGACGAAGCTGACTAATCAGTCAAACAACGATCATGCCAGTAAACAGTTGAAGAAGCAGCAAGGGCCAAACAAAAAGGTGCCGATGACTAAGAAGGCCTCCCATGTGGAGCCAGGATCGGTGCGGGCAGGAAACAAGAGTTCTTTGGTTCCTGCGTTTAGGAATAATAAAAAAAAGTCTGTAAAGAAAGTGAATTCGAAAGTGCGTGTGAAAAAATGAAAAAAATGAGGAAAAATCACCAGGAGAACCTGGTGAAAAATCACCTGTCCATTTTTCAGTTTTCCAAAATAAATTCAAATGTTTTCATCGTTACAACTTAAGAAAATTATAAATTTCCTGTTATCCCTTGTAATTTCACAAATATATGTATCTTTTTATCAGTCATAACAATCAATGTGGACCGATGTTAAAAGAAATTTTAAGTCTCTCGAAACCTTTGATGTTTACCAATAACTGCACCTAACTTAGTAGTTCAGTTTGAAAAATCATATCCATGCTTGAAATAAGTTTGTAAAAAGGGGTGAGATGGATACATCATAGCCAAAACTGGAGGTGATTAAAGAACAACGCAGTAAGAACGAAGTGGTCTATACTTCTAGACAATCCTAGTTGAATACCACCGACTAAGTTATGTAGGCGTTCGACTTACCAGGATTCGTAATTACCTTCAGGTCCACCACTTCAGAACTGGAATTGCTTACATACTCAGTACTTTGCTTACTAATCTTCTCAGTACTTAGAACTCATATCTGGTAAACGTCTTGAGGTGTGCCCAGAACTCTTTGTTGATAAACAAGTTTCGACAAGCGTGCTAAAACTTTTAATTACCAGTCAACTTTATATTGGGCTCCTGTAGTAAAATGGCTAACCTCCTATAAGTATAAAAAAAAAAAAAAAAAAAAAAATTGGTATTTCCTGACAAGAGGCGTTGAGATTATGACATATTGTTCACATTAACAGGCACCACGGTAGCCGAGAGGTTAGAGGCGAGACCTGCGAAGCTAATATGTATTGTGGTACTGAGTTCGATTCCCAGTCTTAGGTCTTGGATTTTATTTAATGGTTATTAAACGAAATGTACAGTTTGCTAGTCGCCTCCGTCCATGACACCTAATTGGTAGTTAGACGTAAAGCCCTCCTGAAAAAATAGGCAATTATTGTACTTTACTTTTTTACTTTTTTTATTGTTCAAATTAAGTCTGTTTTCCCTGAAATTCAATTATATTTTATTGAATCTGTATTGTTTATTTAAGGTACATTTTTCTGTCATCTTGCTTGTCTCGCTTTAAGAAGTGAAATCCCTAATTGTTTTCTTCCAGATGATTGGAATGAACAGAACTTATTTTCCCACTCAATTTTCTTTAATAAATTATAATAATAGGCCAATTATTTATCGAGTGCAGTAGAAAAAAAAAAAATCTTATTTTCTTAGAAATGTTATTACAGTTGGAAAAACAAAAGAACAGTTTGAGATATTTAAGGCTATTTCAGCGTTATTTTTCCAAAAGAAAATCTAAGTAAGGAAAGTAAACATGTTTTGGCATATTGGTTGCCGATATGGGCATGTATATTGGAGAGGACGGTACTTTATGTCAGCGTCGAATGTTCTTTATTTGCTTTACGAAGGTGGTTAGTTATTTTGAAAAGAGCACAGACCTCCTGCGGATGTTCTAGCAGTACGCCCACCCTAAACAAGAACTAGTGTGACAAACATGTCGACCATTTGAAACCATTAATTCACTGTAAGTTACTGGTCATGGCAGTGCAGTTAAATGGACCTGAAACCGTAGCATGCAGAAACCAAAGCTGCTTTAAATCAATATCTAACTAATTGCATCTCCATCTGAAATTGATTGTCATAAATTAGCTCAGTACTCTTCAATCGGAAATCCTACTTTTTTGCATCATGTTTTTAATGAGAATTCATTTTTTCTTATACAGCATTTTGTTTTAAGGGTGAAACGAAGTTTGATATTCAACTGAACAGTTCATTTAACCTGTCTTACAGCATTGCAGTTCCTTGTGCTACTCATTCGTTAAAAACGAAAACAATAACAATTAGAAATCACAATAAGTAATAACGATTAGGGTGCCATAATTCCATAGATTTTCTCCTCTCAGAAACTCTACCAATTTGCGTAATCAACAGAGCTGAGATCGGTGGCCAGCAATGCTGCAAAGCCAATATCAACAGACTTGTGTAAGACGTTGGTAGGCGTTTTTATGTGTATTCCCACGTTTTTCTCTTTGTTCCGTTTAAAAAAAAATGCATTTAAAACCAAGTATAATCGATCGAGAACAGAAATATGGTCGTTATTACTAATACTCACTGTATATAGTCCACAGATTAGTGTGAATGATGTCAAAATGCCGATCACAGAGCAACCCAGGACAATCACGTTGAATATCATAGTTGCTGCAACAGACAAACATCATTTCAGATCATTACAATCTCTATAATATATTTAAAAGAAGTTTAACGATGAGTACAGAAGCTAAATTTTCTATTGATTTAATAACTTCTCTTACTCCACTAGTATTACGATTGTCCAAATTTTAGATTCTAAGATTTCCAATATCTATTTTGAATCCCCTGTGTCTGAAATAGAGAAATTTGCAAATTGATCTATGCATGTGTGATGGGTGTGAGCTGCATAACTAGAGAATGGAATTCGAATCGGTGGCATCATGGTGCCCAATGCAGTATACAGGTAAAGTAAGCTTTTGGTAAAAATTGACCAATGTAAAGTTCGACTTTAATGAATCGATTTTATTCTAATGCAATCTTTATAATTTCATTGAAATCGAAATCTTGGAATAGAAAAGTAGCAAGTATCTGTGAATCTAGCCATTTGCGATGGGCTAGAATTGTACAATCAATATACTTTCAGCATCATCAAAATGTTTTTAGGTACTGTAATCTTGATTTTATTCTCACGGATTGTTTGTTCCTTACAATTCTGACAGGTTTCGATCTTTCATTTACAATATTCATTACTACAGGCAAGTGAGGCATCATATAAAGAATATAATATCTCTAACTGTATCATAAATGAAGCTGTACACTGCTGCAATGTGAGTAGCTGTCATATTGTCTAATTCTGATGAAACGAAATTGAACTCACTGGTAACAGACAAATCTAGTAATAATTTATATAATTCTAATTTGTACTCAGAAGATTTGAACCCACAGTTCGAATCTTTCAGCTTTCAGCTTTTATACTTTATGAACTACACTACTAATTAGTTCTTTATAACGCGGGTTAGAGAGTGAGAAATTTATTTAATGGCGTAGAGTAGTTTATTTTTTTATAAGAAGAAAACTACACTTTAAGAGAAGAGCTGAACGAGATATCCACTTTCACTTTGCTATGTCTAGATAGGAGTTCAGATTATTTTAATGCCCAAAAAATAATATTGTACTTCAACTTTATATTAAATTGAATCCTGAAATGGAAAACCCTCTGAATTTAAAGAAAATTTAACAAACCAACCCAGCTTTTGCTAATTTCTACATTTTCTTTATTATCGTTCATTTTATTTATTTAAAATCGAAAAATTTACATCAAATGCGATACTAGAATATAATAACATGATGATCTATAAAGATTATAACCAGTGATATCATTGAAGTTGAAGATCATTGATGATCACGAAACCGCTAGCGCTTCAATCGTTTGAGGAGAGTATTGGGTAAAGTTAGGCTTGAAAGTTGTTGAACAAGAGGTTCGTGAAGATAGAACAATGATTGGTGGAATCTAAGATAGGGGAATTTCATTGGGGTTTTATTGGAGACATAATGAGAAGCATTGGTTATTTTTTTGAAGGATTTTTGGATTGAGAAGAGTGGTTTCTGTAAGATTGGAATGACTATAGCGGCACCCCACAACACTACTTCGTATTCCTTGATTTTAATCCAAGATCCTCAGTCATATAATTTAAAAATGTTCGCGGCCACGGTTGCTCTTTAAACTAGTTAAAAAAATAAAATAAAATTGATCCCATGTTCTGAGCTATACGTACGAGTATATAACAAAATAAATTTGGGGAATTTATTGAGAAAATAATGGAGAATTCACCTTTTGTGGGTTTAATGGGTTTTGCGGGTTTTATGATTTTTTTAGGTTTTATGGGTTTAGCGAGTTTAGTGGGTTGATATAGTTCTAATTCTTTATTTTTGTTTTTAAAAAAAGTTGAGAATTTGAATGAAGGTTTTAAATCTATCCCATACGCATTTGTATATTGAACTACGAGGGTCGTTTGAAAAGTCCGTGCAAAGTCAGAGAGATAGCACCACTGGCGCGTATCGAGGTTATGTTTAGTTAGTAGCATCTCTTGGAAGAACACACACCAAGTTTCAGCCAGATCGGTCTATTTCTTTGTGTTTGGCATTCGTTTGAATCGAGGAAGTCGAGTGATTTTCAAAAAATGGACGAAAAAGAATTTCGTGTGTTGATTAAACACTACTTTATGAAAGGCAAAACGCCCCAGGAGACTAAAGAGAAGCTTGATAAACATTATGGTGACTCTGCACCTTCAATTAGAACAGTTTATAAGTGGTTTCAAAATTTTCGGAGTGGCCATATGGGCACAAGTGACGCTGAACTTTCTGGACGCCCTGTTGAGGTTACTACTCCAGAAATCATTGATAAAATCCATGATATGGTGATGGATGACAGAAGAGTGAAGGTGCATGAGATTGCTAGTGCTGTGGGCATCTCGAATGAACGGGTACATAATATTTTGCATCAACATTTGGACATGACAAAGCTATCTGCAAGATGGGTGCCGCGATTGCTCACGTTTGACCAAAAACGAAATCGTGTGAAGTGTTGCAAGGACGGTTTGCAGCTGTTCCAGAAGAATCCGCAGGACTTTAAGCGTCGTTTCGTCACTGTGGATGAAACATGGATACATCACTACACTCCTGAGACCAAAGAACAATCTAAACAATGGGTTACCAAGGGGGAATCTGCGCCAAAAAAGGCGAAGACAGATTATGGCGACTGTCTTTTGGGATTCGCAAGGAATAATCCTCATCGACTATCTGGAAAAGGGTAAAACTATTACAGGTGCATATTATTCATCGTTATTGGACCGTTTGAAAACCGAGCTGCAAGAAAAACGCCCACGATTGGCCCACAAAAAAGTCCTTTTCCATCACGACAACGCACCAGCTCACACCTCAGCAGTTGTGGTCGCAAAATTAATGGAAATAGGGTTCCAACTCGTTTCACATCCCCCCTATTCTCCAGACTTGGCTCCCTCGGACTACTATTTGTTCCCCAATATGAAGAAATGGCTGGCGGGAAAAAGATTTTATTCAAACGAGGCGGGTGATTGCAGAAACGAATGGCTATTTTGCAGACTTGGGCAAATCCTATTATTCGGAAGGGATCAACAAACTAGAGCAGCGTTGGACGAAGTGTATAAGCCTAAAAGGAGACTATGTTGAAAAATAAAAAAGGTTTACCCCAAAAAATTAAGTAGTTTTTATTTTTGCACGGACTTTTCAAACGACCCTCGTATTTAAATTAAAGTTTGGAACTATGAACCCAATTCGTATATTGCAATGAAATCTTGCGCATAGAATATTGCATTTTTTAAAGTAAATAAATTATTTGATTTGATTTTGTTAGCAATTGTCCATAGTACAGAACTAAGCATTAAAACTAAGCTCGAAACCTTAAATTATTTGATTATTTGAATTGTAAAGAAGCGTTTATTTGGATGTTGCACTGATCGCTGGAGAAGAGAGTTAAACAAATTCCCAATGTTCCCGTATTGTTACAGGAAGTGACTAAAAGAAAACTCACTTCATTATAAAAAAATGGATGGTTTCGGGAAATCCAGTTGGAAAAATTACAAATTAGAAAAATACGAATAAGGCTTCAAGAGAAATAACTCTATAGGCCAATGAATTATCTTCAAAATTAAAATGCTCTAGTTAATCAATATTATGCTTAAAATTCCATTTTATGTTTTTAGGAGGATCTGTAGGCGAATTGAGAAGCTTTTATTACCTTTTTGGTCAAAATACTGTGTAAACTTTTAGCACATTTTGTCCTTGAATGAGATTTTTAATGATGGGTACGAGTAATAATCTCGTCGCTTGTACGGTTAGTACTGTAGCTCCTTCGCAAGATGATCAAAAGCATTGCCAACAATACTAACTGCTCGCATCAAAAAGGGAGCCTTGTTTTATCCTTTTAATAAGGCATTAACTGGAATGGAAATCAAATAACTATTCATGAGTCTTTTGTATAAGGTTTACACCATTTTTTAAAGGTGAAAACATTTTGTTACTGAAAATTACCATTCAATAACTCTAGCTGATAACATTTCTGTTAGTTCAATACCTCAAAAATGGTAAGCAAGTTAAGCAATTAGGTTAGAGTAGGAGGATTTCAATTATGAACTTCAAGAAGAAAAAGGCAGTTTTATTTTGTTGCATAACACAATAATACTGGTGAGCGCATCAATTTAAGGCGTCCGAATCGAGTTGATGGCAAGTTTCATTGAGAAACAAAGGACCATCCATGGACTTATAGAAATTACAGCCGTATTATTGACGGAAGTATGTGGTCACCGGTCACCATGAATTCTGTGTGAAGTTTGTGGTATGTTGAAAAGTTCCAGGGAACAATTCCAGGGCCTTAAATAAAAATTAATAATAAACTAAAAAGCAAAACATCCATTCACTCACTCATCGTTAAATCTTCCAACCTTAAGGCCGAAAACTTGTAGCTCAAATTCCATCTGGATCACACCATGCCCCATTGGCTTCATAATAAAATGGCGCTCTTAAAATTTTTTCTATATTCTCTTATTTTCGGCCAAAGATTGTATAGTAAAACAAATGTTTTTAAATCTTTTCACTGAATTTTCATGTTTTGAATTTTCCGGAATTTAGTGTTTTTAAAGACCTAGAAATTTAAAGGAGTCTTTTTAAGTATCGTTTCTGTGCGTAATACGTGAGTAATAGATCTCTTTAACAAAAACTTACAGTTTAAAAAGTTAAGTACTAAAAGGGCTGATTAACACTGCATTGCCAATCCGAAGTCAATTTGAATGAAAAATAGGAATGATCTCATAGCTATCCCGAAATGCTCTTAGATATGCTATCCCCACTCTCTCACTATTTCATAGTCACGAGCTGAAGACTGTGGAATTCTTAGTTTCTTTTTGCAGATTAGTTTACTTGAATCATAAGAGTCATTTTGACTCCAGATTGGCATTACACGTAAATACATCGGAGTCATTTCAACTCCTGATTGGTAATATAAGTAGAATTTCTGTTGTTAACTTGACTCCAGATTGTTGCCAAAATACTTATTTGATTTTAAATAATTTTCATAGAAAGTATCAAGGCACAAAAAAAAAACCTCTTTCTAGAATTGATTTTCTGTGCGAATTGCAGCAAAAACTTGCAGCGAATTGAGTAATTTCCGGACCCGTGTCAACAGCGCACAGTAATTGAAAAATAGTGAATGTAATTAAAAAAATGAAAAAGCCCCTGATCAGAAGGCAGCCAATCAGCGTTCTAGAAAATACTGAATTTACTGCGATCCTAAGTTGAAGTTAATTCCATCTTTGTGAAATGTTAAAGCCGATTTGAGGACAAAATTTGTTTTTTCGTTCTTAATTCCTATTCTTTCTCATTCTTTAATGCAAATTTTATCATTAAAATTGAAATCAATATAAAAAAAGATAAGAATAAATTATGAAGTCTATATGACTCCTCATTGGCAATAACTGACTAAGTTCGAGCATTGGGAATGCAGTGTTGTTAAAGGGCAAAAGGTACACAAAACACCAGACTACCACTCTCAATTCAAACATCTGAAGTTACCCTTGAGATGATCCACGCTATGATCATCAATAAGACATAGTACAGCTTGATAGTGGCTTTTATTGACTCGAAGAGTGACTAATTCTCCCCGTAACTTTCCGAAGAAACGGAAAGTAAAGTTTATTGCTTTGAATTCAGGTAAGCACTATCTCATTAAAGAGGGAAAGTGACCCTTTAATAATTCTGGATTACTTTTAACTCCTATATTTTTTGCAATAAACGTATTATTACTTTTATTTTTGTAAGGTAAACCCTTTAAAGTTCCTAGCATGACATAAAACTTGTGGGTGGTATTCTTGAAACCGAATAGCTTCATCTTACTTTAAGACACATCCTGTAAGCAGTCACGCTCACAAAACCAAGAAGGTTACAAACGGACAAGCGAAAGGTTTTATTACTAATAAAGTGTGAGACGGGCCATATAATTGAAGCGTCGCTTGGTATTTAGCTTTATTTTATTACTCCGTAATTCTAGTCTTATTATTTTCTTTTCAATTCGCAGAGTTGATGGTTCCAAGAATATTGGTGAAAGGATCGTCTAATTAAATCAGGGCAATTTTTTTACATGCACACCTGTACCCCGAAGTTTTTCCTTTACCTGAGTGTAAATAATTTTGTCGAGGTATTGAGTAATCATAAAAGGTGACAGCTAAGTCTTTAGAGGGTGGATACCGTCGTAGGCACCAAGCATGACCAGTCTGAGTGTCACTTGTAGTGACTAATAATGAACGTAAGATGATCAATATGAATAATGGTATTTTGCCGTGTGGTATTCAGCTTATGGTAACGTGGATGCTGAACGCTTGCTGGAATCACTGAACTGGGTGATTCGTAAGTCTTTCTGCTGAGGACCATATCTTCCCAAGCCTCTTCTTTAAAGGACGGTAAATGGTATCCCTATCACTTCTCTCCTCCAGACAATGGACAACTGGTTGCACCCTACACATTCCTTCAATCCCATCAATCTTACTACAGTAATTTTTACCCGGTCATTCCTACTGTCAATGTGTTTTCATTATTCTAGTATACCAGCAGTTAGCCGGAGGAAGAGTTACAATAACGTCTCTAATCGTCAGAGTCTACAGAAATATGTGAAATTTCTGATATCGTGTGACGTATTAGCGTTTCATATTGTACTCGAGTGTATCAGTGCTATTTATTTAGTATCGAAGGTGCAACAATAAGCAACTAAATTTTTCGTTCCCCTTGAATTACACGCCATGTCTGGAAATATGATTAGAAAAAAATAGACACTGCATCATATAATATTGTTGTTTGCAATAATGCAATTGAATCACCCAAATTATCAACTTCTTGAATTTAATTTTTATTTTTAAACAGTTCTAGCGTGAAACGCTCACACATTCTCTATCTCACATAATGCATCATTTTCGTTACTGACAATGTTGGTATCACTAAAGCTCTTATTCTATAAGAACTCCTAAAGTGCAAGCATTAAAGCTATTACTTCCCAAAATTTGTGATATTTTTGGAAGCAAGTGAAACAAATTTTCGAACCAACATTTCTTCTTGTGCCTTCTGCAGATCCGATGTCTTCGTATGAATTGTAGCTTAAGAGGGATTGTGAACCTTTCAGTTAGCATCTCCAGGACATTAAGTTGGAAAATTCTTATTTATTAATCTCTCTCTTTCAAACGCTATCACTGAAAGGTGCTTGTTTCGCAAAGGTTGATTCTCTTGGAGGGTTGGCGAATTTTTACATTTAGACAGAGTCTTGACAATGTTTTATCCTTAAAAAAAAAACAGTATAATTATCCCTTTCCTAAGTATAATTGTACCTTTCCTAAGTATAATTGTACCTTTCCTTAGTATAATTGTCCCTTTCCTTAGTATAATAAGTTCTCGCATTGGAAGTATTCTTTGTGAATTAAAGATATTTTTGCAACGCCTTATTTATTCTGAATTGATCTATTAAACTATCGTTTTGACTGAAGCCTCTTCTCCATAAGATATGATTGAAGCTCAAACTTTAAAATAACTAGAAATCCTTCAGTCTCATTCTACACTCATCAATCTTGGACATTAGACGGTCAACCAGAATGATATTTCTTGGCCAGACTGTCCCCGTCTGATTAGCCGAATAGTTAATGCAGCTAGAGACAGAGTTATCACTTTGAAATATTGAAAAAATCGAATAAAATGCTCATAGATGAAAAGAAAACACAAATGTAATAAATTCAGAAAAATGCCTTTGACAAGTCGAGTAGATGATCTAGCATGAAATTTGGCATTAATAAGTTTAAAAGAATGCAATAATCTCTCTATATCAAACATATTATTTTTACCGAATCTGGCTAAGAAGAAAATATGAAAGGAATGTTCGATACATACGGATTTTGTCGTTTAATAAATATTATATCATCATTGTAAGCTGGAAGTTTTTGTTAAGATGTATAGGGTTTAATCTATAACATTACCAATTTATAAAGTTATAACATTCACTACAATTCCTGTCTTGTGTATACTTTAAAATACCAAACGTTTGTTTAACTTGAAAATGAGAGGAATATATACCTAAACTTGACAATCAACATTTTCAACATCATATCGCAATGAAAACTTATCAAACATTTGTAAGATATCTGCCATGGGCAGGTTGGTGGATCTCTGAACAAGTTCCTAACTTTAGGCAAAAGTTTCTTAATCTGTCAAGTAAATTTATATTATATATATATTGTATTGTGTCAAAACTAATTCATACAGCTTGAAAATGCCGATAATTCTTTTATATTTATCTATCTTCCCAAATATTTATTGCAATAAGCAGTTTTCAAGGCGTGTAAAAAAATTTTATATATTGTATTTCTTTTAAGTTAAAGGTGTTTTTAATAATAATTCGTAAAATATTGCTCACAGAAGAAAATGCAAAAACTAACTTCTAATGAAAGAAAGAAGATGGCTGTTATTTCCGTTCTGGCAGCCCAAAAAGAAATACATAAAACTACTCTGTGACTATTCTTTTTTTTGTGATAGTTTCCTAGTCGACATCAATATTCTTTGAAACACCCTCCATTTTATATGTTTAAGAAACTAATAAATATTTTTGGAGTCATAAAGTTTCTGAAAGAATGGAGTACTCACTGTGTGATATTTGGCCAGGCTCTAGAAAGGAATTACTTTTTGGTACTGTGCTATTTCCGCTCCAGTATTGTTGTTCCTCGACTATAAACCTTGCCATCACTGTAGCCGTGAAACCGTAGTAAAACTAGAAACAAAACAATATAAAACATTATTTTATATTTAGCAAAGAACACACACAAAAAAAATAAAATACTACTTAAAAGTAAACATAGAATGATAATTAGGGAACGGATTCGTATGTATTTACATATTTTTTTCTAGGCAATTTACAGACGTTTTTCAACTAAATAGAAGTATTCATACTGACACTTTTTAAGCCGTTTGAGTCTACTTTTATTTCACATATTTCCACATATTTGGATGTTATCGCATATTTCTACATATTTAATCAAAATATGTACATATTTTTTCATATTTTTCATTTTGGGCATATTTTCATAATTGGGAGGTGGTTGACAGGAACTGTGAACCACAGACTGTAGGGCTGTGAATCACAGTGGGTACAATGGTTATTGTAATTTACACAGAATGCTGCTAAACAGTGACGGGCACTTGTTAGTTCTTTGAAGTTGTCTGACGTTGTCTGTTCTTTCAGCTCGTTCGTTGAAGTGTCCAATTCATTTCGTTCGGTCACTTAGTGTATTCTTTTTTGGGTGAAATGCCACGAACATCGGCCTCAAACAAACAACTGGTTGCTAAATATCTTCGCGAGTTTCCAGCAGAACTTTTTCGAAGTGATGGAGACATTTTGTACTGCACAGCTTGTGACAAGCGCGTTTCTTGCTCTCAACGTTCCCAAGTCACCCAACTTATTGCCACCGGATCGCACATAGAGAATAAAAACAAAAAGAAAGAGAGGACGTCCTATCAAGCCTTCCTTACATCTCCATCATCAAGTAAGTCTACTCTGAATACAGATCTGTGTCGGGCTTTGGTTAGAGCAGATATCCCTTTCCACAAACTTAAAAATCCTCATTTCAAAGGATTCTTAGAGACCTATATTGGGAAAAAAATGCCTGACGAGAGCACTCTGCGGAAAAACTACCTGGAAGATATCTATAAAGATACACTAACCAAAATTCGAGAACATAACAAAGATGGACCGATTTGGGTGTCAATTGATGAAACCACTGAAGTTCAGGGCAGGTATTTTGCCAATGCAGTTATTGGAAAACTTGACAGTGATGCTGATGTGGATTCAAAGCCATTCCTTTTGAACTGTGAAGTTCTCGAAAAATGCAATCATTCCACCATTTCACGATTCTTCGATGCCTCAATGCATATCCTATGGCCCAGTGGAGTTTTGAACGAAAAAGTTCTTTTGTTTCTCTCTGATGCTGCCCCCAACATGGTCATGGCTCGGCAATCTATTCAGGTATTTTATCCTAAGATAATTCATGTGACGTGTATTGCTCATGCCTTGCATCGAGTAGCAGAAACTGTCCGATCTTTGTTCAGTGACGTAGATTCCTTAATCTCCTCGGTTAAAAAAGTGTTCTTAAAAGCACCAAGTCGCATTAAAATGCTAAAAGATCTCTATCCAGACTTGTGCCTTCCACCAGAACCAATATTGACAAGATGGGGTACTTGGCTGGAAGCAGCTTGAAAATTTAACACATCGTTTTATAAATAGTAAAAATGTTCTTTGTTATATAAATCATTATAACTTGTAAAAACAAATTATTTTGTTCCTAATAAATTATTATAAATTGTAAAAATGTTCTTTTCTTGTATAAATAATTATAACTTGCCCCCCCCAAAAAATCCATTTTCATTAAAAAAAATGTCCATTTTACTTAAATATTCCAGAAAATATTTTAAGAAAATCACATATTTTCCACATATTTGACGAAAAAAAATGCATATTTTAATTAAATATTTGGCATTTTTAAATACATAAAAATCCGTTCCTTAATGATAATTATCCAGCACATAATATATTCAGAAAAAATAAAAACTAGGCTGAGTTTAGATTTACACAAAATTAATTATATCTGGACCAGAGCCAACAGTAAGCTCGTTCTCTTGAGATCTTGCTAGGTGTAGTAATATCTGCTGGAAATTTATGTGTACAATCTTTTTAAGAAGATTATGTAAGCTGTATTAAATTTTGTCTTAATTTCGAGTTTTGATACCTCTTCAATATTTAACGTTACAAATTATTTTATGTCCTATTTTGTGGCTGCGTCATGGACACGGCCGTGTGTTGTACGTGAATACGTTTAGGTAACGGGTTATATTTTTTATATAAAATATTTTTATGTATGTATTTAGGATGAAATCAAGGAAACAAATAATTACTGTGTTACAATATAACTTTATTAATTATAGATCTGTGATAAGAAAATGTGTCGATGTAGAAGCGATTTAATCATCCACTTGCATAATTTCAACCACTCCAGCTGCAAATGTACTGACTGACATCGTTGATCCGCTCGGCCGCATTCTTTTACGTTCCCGGCACAGCTTGACTCGGTTATACGGTGTTTTATTATTACCATTCGTTTGTTCTTGAGTAGCCCTTTCCAACCGTATATGATCTCTGTATTTGGTTTTGGCTTTTCGACGCGTATAGGCCGACATTATATATTTTTGATAATATTTTTTTTATTCTAACACCTTATTATATTCACTGTCACTATTTTACACTAATGTTATATATACAATCAATAGATTGTGACGACAGCTAACGATTCAAACTTAAACGAACATCGTGGCTTCTCCGAGTCAAAAGTTATGCTAATTGCAAATCTCGATACGCAGCAAAATGATCTCAAAATGGCGGCGCTTCCTCCTCCACCGCGCGCGATGTGTCACAGTCCTCGCTAATCGTAATGAATTCTTTGATCCTTTGGCTATCCAGTGGTCTAATTTAATTTTGGATGTAGACGATAGATTCGAAACTATAATGCCAAACTGTATCCCCCGATTTTGTTATCATTAGGTTTTTTGGATTGCCACAATATGAATCAAATTTAAAGACGTATTCACGTCAATAAATTAATATACAATATAGTTTTACTTTCTTACCCTTTGTCTTGCAGGTTTTTAACTTGTAACTTATGATTTGAGGCAGGATGAGAACAAAAAAGTGGTTTATCCGTCTGGAAGTGTCTACATGTCATAACTATTGTAAAAAACTGAACATCGCAGAGGGGTCAAAGTTGAGATTTTATTTAAGCGCCACTATGGAACATGGTAATAAGCTTTTGTACAATATTAGCCGACCAGATGTTTATTTCAGAATCAATTTTTGGAAGTTTTCAAGAAAATGGCTCCAAGGTTCTTTATACATGGTAAAATTAAATAAATAAATACCCAATTTCCCAGACGGGCTTTACGTCTATTAAAATTAGGCATCGTCCTACGGAGATGATAAGCAAACAGGTTACCATAAATTTCTCACATTAACCATTAAATAAAATCCAAGGCCTAGACTGGGAATCGAACCCAATACCCTAAACCAGGGGTCGGCAACCCGCGGCTCGCGAGCCGCATGCGGCTCTTTTATCCAAAATGTGTGGCTCTTCAGCCTGCCCAAAATATATCGTATATTTTAATTTTATTGAAACGAATGAAAATTCCATTTATTAAAAGGTATTTTTTCAAAAATAATTTTAAATGCGATAAGTTCGAAATTGAATAGAATTATACAATATCAAAATAAAGTTACTTGATTTATACTGTAAGACTACCGCCTTTTCATTCGTTTAGTTATTATTTATTTGTTTATTACATTGCAATATGTGAAAATAAATATATAAAACATTTAAATGTTATTGAATATCATAAAATAATAATTTGTGAATACAAATGATCTACAGAATTGTTCCCACTATCATCCTTGCGGCTCTTGGTAAGATTTATTAAAATTATTTAAGGAAAAATGGCTCTCTACTTAAAACCGGTTGCCGACCCCCGGCCCTAACACATCTTAGCTAACCGCTCGGCTAACGTGGCACCTTTTTCGACAAGCTGTACTAATTGAACACCTTAAGTGCTATAACTTTTAATTGTAACAATTTTTCAGAAAGTTGAGTTCGAGGGTAGTTGTGGTGGAGGAGATTATGAAGCTTTCCTTCTCTAATCCGATTTTTCTGTGCTGTCCTCAATTACTACTTAGTTCTAATTAGAATGAAATATATAACCAAAATTTGGAATTTTAACTTCAAAACACGTCAAAACGTGTGTTAGCTTACCAAATTAGGTTTGAAATTTCCTGTTAATATTAATTTTAGTAGAGTTTTAGAGGAGCTGTTCGTTCAACAAAGGCCTTTTATTTTAGTAAAATTTATAGCATTGAAATGCCTATCTTTTCCGTTAGTTTCAAGAAGTTTAAACTGCGGTAGGAGTAGGTCTTGTTGAGATTATACCAGAATTTTAGTTTCATTTCCTCTATTTGAGAGAAGCTGACCGCTGCAGAATTGTTGCTTCACGAGTTAAATAAATGAAAAGCTAACATCAAAGTAGAAAAGACTGAGGTGCCGCTTTCTATTCGTGAAAGGCAAACGGTAGCGAATTCAAAGAGAAAAAGTAAGCCTTTAATAAAATAGCCTCCTCATGGTATACCAGCTTAGAATAAGTATCAATTTGTTTTAAGAGCGCAAGAATTCTCTTTATGTAGCTTCTAAATCATAATAAGAACAATACAAGGAGTTTTTACCAAGGAGAGTTATCACATGGAAGCCGAATCATTGTAGTTAAAGGGTGGCTCGCACATATCATTCTCTCCTCGTTGTTTAGATCGATGAGATAAGGAAGGATGTGAGAGAGCGGAAGTTGCAATTGCTTCCTAGCTCAAATGAGCATATTAATCACACAATCAGTCCTCATAATAATCAATCCACAATTAGCTGAAAGGTTCATGTTTCGATTTGTTAATTTTTTTTTTTTTTTTCACCAATCATCATATCGTAGAAACTTATCACAAGAACTACTTGTATCTTCTAACGCTTTCGCTTAACCCTTCAGCCGTCACGTCGGGTCATATTGACCCAGCTCATACTTTCAAGTCTTCTATATTAATATCTATAAGGGCTGGGCTCGCGAAATTTTTATTTATCTCTTTTTGACGTATTTTGATTGAGATGGCATAGGATTTTTTTCCCGCTGCCTGCTGTACGGGCGCGAACCAGCCATTTTGACCCGAGGTGACAGTTTGTGTGGTTCATTGCTTAGTGTTTTGACCCGAGGTGACAGTTTGTGCCGTTCATTTCTTAGTCTTAGTTCATTTCTTAACCTTTGTTGGGACTCTTTGAAAAAATAAGCCAGAAATCCCCACTACCTTTCTGCCACACAAGTCAAGAGAAGCGAATAGCTACCTTTTTGGGTCACAAAGAAAATTTCTTTGGTGTCTTATGTACCCAAAAAATCAAGAGCAGTAATTTTGTTATCTACAATGCATAGCGATAAATCCATTGACAGCGGAACAGGGAACAAAAATAAACCCGAAATTATAACTTTTTACAATGCTACCAAAGGAGGGGTAGATACTAATGACCATCTTTGTGCATATTATTCTGTAGGAAGAAAAACAAATAGATGGCCCATGGCCATTTTTTACCACTTACTTAATGTGTCAGGCATTAATGCGTATATCACATAAAAAAATAATGCTCAACGTAAAAATATAAATTTCAAAATGGACCGACGCACCTTCCTCAAAAGTTTTGGGGCATCAATTATTGCGAAACGTCATCATCAGAAGGTCGCTGAGCACCGTGATCCCACGGAATCTGAAGGTGAGGATCAATATGTATGCAAGCAGAAGGCGCAACAATTCTTCCGATTGCAACAAATGAAGAAGACATTCCTAACCCTAAAAAACGAAGAAGATGCCACATATGCCCTAGTACAAGAGACAATGAATATCCTACTTTTTGCAGTAACTGTAAAAATTACATATGCAAGATACACTCAGTAACTATTTGCACTAACTGTAGAAATAATTGTAATTAATTAACTGTTTTAATTTTAATTGTAAACTGTAAATATTTTCTCTGTTTTTCATTACATGCTAAGCAGCACCTCATTGAGAAATTACATCTTTATGTTATTGATTTTTTTTTTAATTTGTATTTCTGTTTCATTAAAGTATAAATAAATGTTTTGTCTTCTATTTCTATTCTCTATAACATGGTATTAATTAGTTTTTCCTTTTTATTTAATAGTTTTTAATGCTGGGTCAATATGAACCGAGGTGACGGATTATAGCACTTTACGAAAGGTGACGGCTCAAAAGGGTTAAGAGCCCAATTTTCGGAAAAAAAAGTATTTCATTAAAATAAATAAAAGTCCAGAAAATTTTAATAAAAATTGTCAATAAAATTTAGCCTGGATCCTGCATGACGGATGCAAATGAGACCTAAACACCTCTCAACCGAAAGACTGTAGAAGACACACATCCAAACGTTTGGTCTTAGTAAAAAGACCAATCTATTAAGACGAATTCCACAAAACCTAATTCTAAAAAATACTAACAAAAATTTTTTTTAAGGAAACTCAAAAAGCACCCAAATTTTTGAAAGAATGAAGTTGATATTGCTTTTTTATTTAAAACTAATTTTATTTTAAACAGAATTCTAAAACTTAAATGCAATTTCAAACTTAAAGCATAAACGTTGTAAACTTTATTGCAGAATTTTCTCTAAATGCAATATATAAATTCTACACAAATAGAATTTGAAGAACTTAGAAAGAAAATAAAAAATAATTTTGCTAAATATTTCTTAAAAACAAATTCGCTTTTCTAAAAGATAAAAATAGAAATAAAAGTTACAAGAAAACTGAGAGAATGCGTTTTCTTATACTCTCCGATTTTACTTTCAGATTTGCCAATGTTGGAAATAGATTGAGTACAATAGAGACTACTACATTACAGCACAACTTCTACATAAAGATAAATTCTAGTATTTTGTTATTTTACTGATACAAACCAGACATAAAGCAGTTTTTGTTAGAGAGCTCATATTTTACCGTAAATGTTATGTGATGCTTCCTTATTGAATATGAAATATATGGAAATAAGAAGAAAATGTTATGGAATATATATTATTCAATGCAATTTAGTCCTCATACAATTATTTATTTTATTCTTCTGAAAATATATTTTGATTGTTACAGATTTACGTAATTGTGGATCTAAGATTGCTTTCATTGTAAAATTGTTTCAGGAATGTTGAATGCACTCGGTCACCAGGGTGTGCTAGCTGGCAGAGTCAAATGAAAATCCACTTTTTATAAATTTATCTAACGGCTACTGAATCTTTCTCCAAAAAGTAAAAATTAAAATTAAAGTAATTGCTTATTTTTTCAAGTGTGCTTTACCCTCCAACTACCGATCAGGTGTCGTGGACACGCTGACTAGCAAACATATTTTACTATAAAGTTCTCTAAAATCCAAGGCCTAAGACCGGAAATTTAACCCAGTACCTTCCAGTACTACTCGCCTAGAAGAAAACTTTTGTTAAGAACAGAGAACCACCAGAATGTAAGAGATGGAGAAGATGAACAGTATTACAGAACACCAGAATGGAATAATGAAAGAATCAGAAGGCAACTTTAAATTACTTGCTTTGCACCTGGCAAAGATAAAGCCAGAGGATGAGTGATCGATAGAGAGCGATAGACAGAGAGGAGAAAATCGCTCAAAATCGTTAGTTATTTCTTAAAAGCATTAATCAGTTGTGAGAAATAAGATTAATTAGAGAGACTGAAGTTAAGATAAGAAAAGACATGTTCTTAAACCATTGAATCTGGCCGAGCCAAGATGTGATATCTATCATAGAGCTAACTCATCAAATAGACTATGCTGGTAAGAGCATCTATTATGTTTGAAGCCGCTGTTTTAGTTTTGTACATATTTGAAAAAAAAAAGTTGGACTAAGCGTGAAATAATAAAGTTGAAGAATGTCTTCTAAAAACAGGGACTCGAAAGTGTATTAGGGAAGTGGATTTCTATTTGAGGATGTAAA
Source organism: Rhodnius prolixus (assembly GCF_049639745.1). Taxonomy (NCBI): domain Eukaryota; kingdom Metazoa; phylum Arthropoda; class Insecta; order Hemiptera; family Reduviidae; genus Rhodnius; species Rhodnius prolixus. The sequence continues at coordinate 26,399,319 of NW_027411592.1, forward strand.
ATTTCCTCCTGGCACTGCCTAGGAGCTAAAAAATGGAGAATGTTTCCTGAAGAAGCCACCGAATTTCAATATTCTAAAGAGAAACCTTTATATTTTTTATTTTTTGACGCAGTAGATTAATAATAAGATAGATTGATGTCTTTATTAACACATATGTAAAAAGTAAAAAGTAAAAAATATATAAACAAAGACCTACGCTTGGTCACTGGACTATCAGCGGAGTTTGTGTGAAAAAATAAATAAATAAATCGAATTTACTCGTACTTGTGAAACTAAAAAAAGTACTAAGCAACATATCAAGCACAAATCAAAAACATCAATATTTAAATTCTGAAACTAGGCAATATCTATATTTCCATTCATTCCTGCAGTATCTAATGAAAGGTGACCATCCTCTGTACCCGTTTAAATATTGTACCAACTTCTCTAAGGCGAGAGTGCTCTTATTAAAATATAACAATCTGAATTCCTTGAGACAAGGCAACCAGTAGATTAAGAAGAGTAATGGAATAACTTAAATCTAGGAATGTTAGAGTGAATATTTGGCAGCAAGGAAATCTATATAAACAGCCAAAACCGCGTTAACTAGGAAAGGCTACGTTTAAGCTTGAAGGAGCGCCCAGTACCTCGGAGGATCTGTTTTCGAAACCATCCTTCGTCGCCAGACTCTCAGCAAAGTGGAAAGATGGTGAGATTAGCTTAATTCTGGCTATGAGAGGATTGCTCATACCGTTCTGTTTGCTAACTAAGCATAGTTTTTTTGGGGATCGCCACGAGGAGATCAAATCAAATTCTACTCCCAAATACATTGAGCCAATACAATGCTCCTCCTCACCAAAATTGTTTCCGGTTCCTCTCTTGATTCGAAGAATGAAACATTTTACCAGAGTTCCTCCTATTAAAGGAAGTCAGACCGTAGCACGAATTGTAGCTGCTGTGGAAGGGTTTTGAACGTTTCCCAAACCTTCGTGTTTCACTATAATGTCTAACATTTTTCGGAGGAAGTTAGTTGTGAGAAAGCTCTAGGGAGACCACAGTTTGGCTTACTTCTAAAGTGCTCTTCATGTCACTCTCCCAACTCATAGAAGTACGCGTATATTATAAGGTAGGGAAAAGTGCCCAAATTTCGTCCCCCTTAAGTATATTGAATTTTATTGTAAAATAAAAACTAATAATAACTTCGACAAAATTTCTGTTGTTACCTTGAAGATTCAGTTATTGATTTTTGCAATAATATTGTTACAAAAAATTCATACAAGAAACGCAAAAAATATAATTAAAAAAAGTACACTTTTAGTTGTTTAAAAAAAGTGTTATTAATTTCGTGCCCTCGGCTACAAGCAAAAAAAATAGTTATTTATTTAACAAGTGTGGAAAGTAGTTCTTTTCCTCACGCGAGGCAGGGTTTGCACGCACGAGCGAGCGAAGCGAGGAAAATACTTGACTCTCGAGTTAAATATTATATTTTTTCTGCAACCATTAGATTTATTAACTAAAAAAATTAAAAATTTCATTTTTACAGTCTACAAAAAGTAATTTATTTATTATAAACATTTATTGTTATATTACAATTATTGGCATTACTTACGTATTTACATTACTTATTACATTTTCTGCTGTTTCTTTTAGTGATGGAGGAGTGTTTTCTAAACAGGAATCACTAGAATCCATTTTAAATTTCTATAAGGTAACACTATAACCTTTTTAACTGTTATAATTAAAAATATCTAATTATTTATTAAAGTATTATTTTTATTTCTATATTCCTTTCAATTTTTATTTTATTTTTTAATATTCGTTTTTTAATTATTTAGTTACGTTAAATAAGCTTATTAAAGTTTTACAGAAAATATTTATGTTAATAACAAAACTTCTTATATCAAGGAAGCACAATAAAGTTTTTCCACTCACTAGTGAGGAAAGTGACACTAATGGGAATTTTTACCCACTAGTGTGGGAAGTTGGGCATTACACAGCTGATTTTAATTGAGTAATGAGAACTTCCCTACATGGTTGCAGAAAAATTAAATTAAATTAAAAAATATTGGGTAATAAAGAATATTGTGTTTTTTTATAACACTATACTACTCGTATATTGATACACAAATCTCAAATAAGATGAAAAGTCAAAACTCTGAACAAAACTGGCATGTCTTTTGTTTGAGAAATAGCCGTACTCAGTTTCAACCCGCTTTTGTATGTCTTTCCTGCCGTTTTGTATCCCATTTATTTTTTTCTCACCGCCTTCACTGCTTCTACCATTGCCTCAGGATTCCATTGCTTAAGTTTGCCATCTAAATCGAAAGCAAATAATCTACTGTTTTCTATAACTTTTTCAAATATGAAATCAAAATAATGTTCTAAATTTCGTCCCCGGGACCACTTAAGGGGACGGAATTAGGAACAATGACATTTTTAAAGATGGCTACCACTATAGAAACAACACATGAATGAACTGGCGTTTCGTTGAAGAATTTCAAAATAAAGACAATACGTGACATGCCCTAAGCAACATCAATATTTTAATGAACCTTTAAAATACTAGAATACGTTTTGAAACACTACCAAATATAACAACTTATTGTGACTAAAAATATAACACCTCAAAACTAGTCTGGTCATTAACCGTACCCCGGAATTGACGTTTCCAAACGATTACTGCTACCTCTATGTAGCTTTCTTAAAATTGCCATTAGTGTGCAATACTTGGCGATTGTTTTAAATAGGGGAACGAAATTAGGCGCAGGGACGAAATTTGGGCACTTTACCCTACTTAGTAAAGGAAGATTTAGCTCAATCTTAGTAAGAAAATATTTTTAAAATCCAATTTTTAACCCAACTCCTTCCTCAACTAGAAATTAAGCAGTTTAGCTAGTGAGTGGGTGTAAGAATTGAAGGGTATATAAGGGGTTCAACGACCCCTTAATACTAACAGACACTTTCCGTGTTGAAAACTTTTTCTCTGTAACAGCTTAATAATAAGTACAACCTCTGCTCTACCAGGATTTGCAAAAAAAAAGCAATCGCATACAATAAATGATTAAAAACAAAGATTCTCGTCTTCAACACATTGTAGATTATTTATGGTTTAATTTTGAGATTTAAAACTTATTCTGTACAGTCGCACTTTCATCAACAGATTGTCTTCAATGTTGTTATTACGAAGGTCGTTTGAAAAGTCCGTGCAAAGTCAGAGAGATAGCACTACTGGCGCGTATCGAGGTTATGTTTAGTTAGTAGCATCTCTTGGAAGAACACACACCAAGTTTCAGCCAGATCGGTCTATTTCTTTGTGTTTGGCATTCGTTTGAATCGAGGAAGTCGAGTGATTTTCAAAAAATGGGCGAAAAAGAATTTCGTGTGTTGATTAAACTCTACTTTATGAAAGGCAAAACGCCTCAGGAGACTGAAGAGAAGCTTGATAAACATTATGGTGACTCTGCACCTTCGATTAGAACAGTTTATAAGTGGTTTCAAAATTTTCGGAGTGGCCATATGGGCACAAGTGACGCTGAACGTTCTGGACGCCCTGTTGAGGTTACTACTCCAGAAATCATTGATAAAATCCATGATATGGTGATGGATGACAGAAGAGTGAGTGCGTGAGATTGATAATGCTGTGGGCATCTCGAATGAACGGGTACATAATATTTTGCATCAACATTTGGACATGACAAAGCTATCCGCAAGATGGGTGCCGCGATTGCTCACGCTTGACCAAAAACGAAATCGTGTGAAGTGTTGCAAGGACGGTTTGCAGCTGTTCCAAAAGAATCCGCAGGACTTTAAGCGTCGTTTCGTAACTGTGGATGAAACATGGATACATCACTACACTCCTGAGACCAAAGAACAATCTAAACAATGGGTTACCAAGGGGGAATCTGCGCCAAAAAAGGCGAAGACCGTTCCTTCGGCCGGAAAGATTATGGCGACTGTCTTTTGGGATTCGCAAGGAATAATCCTCATCGACTATCTGGAAAAGGGTAAAACTATTACAGGTGCATATTATTCATCGTTATTGGACCGTTTGAAAACCGAGCAGCAAGAAAAACGCCCACGATTGGCCCACAAAAAAGTCCTTTTCCATCACGACAACGCACCAGCTCACTCCTCAGCAGTTGTGGTCGCAAAATTAATGGAAATAGGGTTCCAACTCGTTTCACATCCCCCCTATTCTCCAGACTTGGCTCCCTCGGACTACTATTTGTTCCCCAATATGAAGAAATGGCTGGCGGGAAAAAGATTTTATTCAAACGAGGAGGTGATTGCAGAAACGAATGGCTATTTTTCAGACTTGTACAAATCCTATTATTCGGAAGGGATCAACAAACTAGAGCAGCGTTGGACGAAGTGTATAAGCCTAAAAGGAGACTATGTTGAAAAATAAAAAAGGTTTACCCCAAAAAATTAAGTAGTTTTTATTTTTGCACGGACTTTTCAAACGACCCTCGTATAGCCATCTTTCTAAAGTCCTTAAATAGCACTAGTCGGTGGAAGCTACTTTTTAAATAACACCTTTTTTAGGGTGCAATTCCCTGACCTCTCCAAAAATAAACATAAAAATTAACCCAGTACTTACAGAATAAGAATTGTAAAATAACTTTTGTAGCTATTTTCTTTAAGACATCCGAATCCACGATCATTAAGTCCGGTACTCACCATTCAAGGAGTTTCTAAAGAATGTATTTAAAGTGCATATTCATGGAATGATAAGGTCTTTACCACCAATATGATTGCAACTGAAAGCCTTAATGATACTTAACCCTAGTAACTCTTAACAGTTAACCCTATATTTCAATTTGTTGTTCAGCCCTCAAAATGGGATATTAGAGTTATCCATATCCATAGAGGCCGATTACAGAAGCAGTCAACTTGGAAATTTTCTTCTTGTTTGGCACTACAGTCTATGAAGGACCTTGGCCGCTTCAATCATCTTGCGCCATTCGTCTGTCTCTTGGGCCGCTCTTCTCCATCTTCTCACGCCCAAATCTCTTAAATCATGCTCAAAACTGTCGATCAATCTCACCCGGGGCCTTCTTCTTCTTCTAGGCCCTCCTGGATGTCCAAGAAATAGTTTCTTGGCTATTCTTTCCTCCCATATTGGTTCCAAGACACCTAACCATCTAATCCTTCCTTGTTTGACAAGGCCAACTAGGTCCTAATCAGCATAAATATCTCTGAATTCCTTGTTGGTCCTTATCCTATCTGTTCCCTTCCAGAATGGGGCCCTTATATTCTTAAAAGTTTTCTACAAGAAAATAAAAATCTGTAAAATTATCAAAATAATTAATAATCAGTCAGAAATTCTCTTTAACGTTCAAGTGTGTGTAGTGGTAGAACAGTTCTTTCTGCTGTGAGAAATAGTTACGGTTGTGAGAGAAAAGTACACAGTTATGATTGATGAAAAGCAGAGGAGATACCATTTACTTAAAGGAAATAGACTTGAAAGCAGACGGAACACATTAGTAACCAATTCCCAATTCAGCACTTCAGTAGTTCACCAATTCAACCATCAGCATCTTTCATCTTCAATCATTCATCGATAGTTGTGATAATGTATTAGAATAAATTTTAGTTCCGTTACCTTATTAAGTGTTTATTATTTCATAATTCATCAACAATCACAATTATCAAATTCAAATGTCACATCATCTCACTCATTCCCACTTATTGCATTTGCAAAAAAAAATTTCTGAAATCAAACACGATTATTATACTCGGCAAAAAAAGAGAGAGCAAACGAAGATATGCAGCACTAATAAAAGAAGTGACAAACAACCTAACACTAGGAGTGTCTAATGAATACCAATAGCGCCGGTTTTCAACCAAAATATTGGTAATTGAAGGCATTTATTTTATTGCTACTTATATAAAACACAGACATCAGGCAAAGTGTGAACAGAGTAAACTACAATACATGACGCGAAAGCAGGCTATGATAGCCGATGCATGACGCAACCGTATGGACACAGGAAGAGAGGAATCAGCCAGTGCTGACACTCTCGGATATTTTATTAGTAATAGGAATTGTCTAGAATGGGTGATCACGAGGTCAAGGTCGTTTCAGACGTCGTGGTGGATTATCAGGGTAGGTTAAAGAGGAAAGTGTTCGAGCTGATGAATTGGGATGGAAGGATCGGCTTCTGTGGAAATTGAGGAAACATGAATGGATAGATTTGGTGACAAAAGAGATATTTAGATCTTTGTAAAGCGTGAGGTTAGAGACATAATAGGGAGACCTCCAATATCTCCCTCATCCAATTCTTTCAATCAAAAGTCCTCCGCCGTATTGTTAATGCTCCCTATTATGAAGGCATTTATAAGGGAATTTTTCGTAAATATCAATATGTTGGATATTTCCTGGAATAGTACAAATAAAACAGAAATAATAAATAACGACACTCATGAAGAAGAAAAAGATTTAAATGAAAATTAACGTTTTTTTGGGGAAAATTATTTTGAAAATTGACTCTCATTGTATAAATTCACTGAACAACGGATGCGAGCACGGTAGAGATGAATGAGGCAACCCCTTTGTTTAACTAGACTTAACAGCTCTCTAAGGAGCTTATATATTAATTCACTCTTAAGACTTCTTCCAAACTCCAAACTGCTTAGACCAATTAGCAAACCTTCAAGACTAACCTTATCTAATGAGGCTGCTTGCGGTGTAGAAAAGCAAATAATTGCGTTTACAAATCATTAGCGATTTCTAAATAAAACACACGCGATTTTCTCCTCGTTGAAAAAATCGCCAACTAACAGCATCTTTTTTAACTTTCTCTTATTCCTTGTGAGAAAGAAAAGTAAGTTTTGTGTACCCGCAGATCTTGAATTTTTGTACTTAAGGCTCCTGGAAACGAAATTATGGAGGTCGACTAGGAAACGAAATTATGGAGGTCGACTAAGTCCGAAACAAATGGTTTTTACAAATTTCCTATCTATTTATCTTCCTATTTACTTGTAAAAATGGTGGATTATATTTTCTTTTCAAATCTTGAAGTTTCTATTACTTTTGCACCACGAAGTTTTACCAAAATTTCGTGCGTAATAATATAGTATACCTTTATTTCTTTTACTACATTTATTTGGGTCTACAAAATGAGAATTCTAGTATTTTAATAAAAAGTAACAGTATAAATGGTTGGTATAAAAAAATAGAACTGCATTTTCAAAATTGCAAACATTCTACAGAAAGTGGTTGAAATTAACATGAATTTTAATATTTCTCAAAACAAATGAAATAGATTTTTCTCACAACTTGGAATTGCGGTCTAATCCAAACGTTGAACACCTGCTACTTGTGAGACATCTTAAGACAATTTAGCTAGTGGAAAGATTTGTGATGAAGTAAGAAGAGAACTGCGAAATGCCCTAAAGCTACTGAAGACCATAAAAGAGCACGCAAGCTGAAATATTCGGTTGACCTTAACCTGCACTTCCACAGATTTGAGTAACTCCATGAGAATGCAATCTGTAGATGTAAGTATAATTCGCAGATCACATATCATTGAGCATAAATTTCTTGGAATGATAATTGACAACAAGCTGAAATGCAACTGGCGTATACAATATATTCTTGATAGAACACTAAAAGCAATGTGTAGCGCTGCAGTTAAAGGACATATTAAGGTGTGACGTTTACAAATTGGCAAAAATTAGTCGCTTAAAAAGTTTGAATATATCAGTAAATCAAGGCTTCAAAATTGTAAAAGGGGCTTTTAGGACGTCGTTAGTAAATGCATGGAACTATATGCCACTTGACATCAAGAGAGAAATTTTAACTAGAAAATATTTTTGAAAGACAATAGTAAATGAAAGCCACATCCTGAGAGGTATCCTTAAAGACGTAGAAGAACAGGTTGTGCATAATAATTGACAGCAAGCGAGAACCCAACCCTGAGTAACGGCCAAGGAATGTCTGAGAGTAATGAAAATTTATCATTAGACTTGTAACTTTTCTGTTACGGAAGGTAACATAAACCCTGACGAAACAGAATATTTAGTAATAAAACAAGATTAATTTTAATAAAAAAGGAAGTTGGTAATCTAGAGATGAAAATAAGATTGCAAATTCTACAGAAAATAGAGCATTTTCAGGCAGCTTTATGATGTACACAGTCAGCTCTAAGCTAGAAAATACAGATGTTTTCGCTTGCGTCACAGATAATGTAGTTTCATTGAGCGAAAACCTGCTGGGCTTCACAACCATTTATACGGCTGAACTGTTGGTTATAAAGGACGTTGCACGCAAAAGTCAACAATCATATGAGAACATGGAAATTAAAGAGCTGCTTCTCTGAGCGCAAATGCATCTTTCGGGAATATATTTAATGAGCAAAGTAGAGTACAGAGAAATGTAACGCGTTAAACGTTAGACTTAAAATAAGATTTACGTGGATTTCTAGCTATAGAAGAATCAAAGAACTATGATGCTGAAGACGAGATAGCGAAAGAAGCAGCAGCGCTAACTAGGGTTACTTGTGAAAGTCAGGTTCAAACAAAGGTTGAACATCAAGTAAATACAATTTTTTTTTTTTTAAATTCGAAGAGGAAGAAGTTTTTTAACTTAGAGCCATCAGAATTGGAGTAAAAATATGTTTTTCGGCACTTTACACGAAATTAGAAGAGTTATTAATTCTGTGTCTAAAGTTAAAAGTATAGTTACTTTTTTTCGAAATTTTGATTTTTGTTCAAATACAAAAATTAAGTTTATTACAGAATTTATCAAATTTCTATCGTTTCTACAAATATATCATCTTTTCAAGGCAGCTATGGGATGTTCTTTCTTATAAAAATATTGCTACTAAACTTTCTTATCCTTTTTAGCTACAATAGAAGTCCTTTAAAATAACTTTAGTTAATAACTATAAAATGAATTAAGTCCAAATTTCAATAATGAAACTGTTGCCAATGATTTGTAAAAATGTTTATTGTTTACATTTAATATTTTTTAATTAATTTTGATAAATTTCATTCCTTAATCTAATAGATTACCGAACATTTGTCTTAATAAGTGCAGCATTTTTTAAATAACCGGAGAACCCACTCCTTGTCCAGCACTCCCTTCAATTCCATATGCAATCCCTTGCGACTTGAATAAGGTTATGGAGAATTTAAAAAAATGAATAAAAATGTAATTACTTTGCATACTCCCTAAGGCGAACTATCCTTCCACCCGTTTACCTAAACCTCACTCCTCTTCCCACAACAGATTGTGTTCAGTACCTAGGACACTTCATGGACCAGGGCCTAACTTGGAATCCACATACTAGACTCAAATGGAAGGAACTCAACAGACGATTCAAACTTCTCTCTAGACTTCTCGACAAGCGATGTAAACTTTTGCTAAACAATAAACGATTTATCTACACCATTATATTCAAAACTGCCTACACTTACGGAATAGAACTTTGGGGCTCAGGCAAAGCTTCCAATATCTACAGAAACCAAAACACTCCGTTGAATCGCTAACACTTCTTACTTTCTTTCTAACTCCACCTTGCCCCGAGATCGCCTTGTTCCTGAAGCTGACTGTTACGGTAGGTAACATAAACCCTGACGAAACAGAATCCGCGGGATTCGAACTCCAGCTTACAAATTAACGCTTTATAACCAATAAATAAATAAATAAGTCATTTATTGAGCTATACAAAAATTTAAAGTTTTTAACAAGTAATACAGCTTTAATTAATTAGCTCAAATCAGTTGGCGAGACTGAGGCCTCTTCTTAATGAAGGTTAATGGATAACTCTTGTAAACTGAACATATTAACATTACATTAACAAAAAACAATTTAATACAATATAAAACTTAACATATTGATATTACACTCATTTTATAAAATATATACTACAATATATATACTTTCTTTTCAGCTATTATAATTATTAATTGATTATTAGATATTTATTACTTAATTATTCTTTTTGTTCAAGAGGTTACCCTAAGAGTTGTCATTTCTATCAATGACTAAGTTCTTCCACTCTTGTCTGACTCTCGGATATTAGCTGATTATTTCTGTGGACCAGCTTCCATCTTCTCTTCTGCTAATGTGGCCTGCCCAATTAGATTTCAGTTTCCATACCGTTTCACCAATATCTGAAATGCCTGATTGTGCTCTTATCCAGCTGTTCCTCTTTTTATCCTTCAAGGAAATATTCAGCGCTATCCTCTCCATTTTCCTTACGGCGACCCTTAATTTTTCTACAATTTCTTTTTTTAATATCCAAGTTTCACAACCGAAAATTATGGACGGAAAAACACAATTCATGAGTATTTTTCTTTTTATTTCAATTGGGATATTTTTGTTTTTCATCAGAATATAGTATTTTCTTAAGGATGCCCAACCTAATTAGATTCTTCTCAATATTTCTTTCTTCTGATCTTCTAGTGAAAGCAAATGACCCAAATAGATGAACTCTGTGAATACCTCTACAGTATTATTTCCTAAATAGATCATATCTTCTCCGTTTGTATTTACGGTCATTAATTTCGTTTTAGCTATATTTATCTTACGGCCTACTTTATTTCCTTCTTTATTTAATTCGTTTAGCATTTTCTGTATTTCATTCCGAATTTTGCCTATTAAGACCAGGTCATCTGCAAACCTTAAATTTTATAACCAATACCAACTCCAAATATTTGTATTTATTTTATTTTTTACAAAAATAAATGAACACAATTTGTACAATTTAAATGGAAGTTGTGGCATTTTAAGAATTCAATTAGAAAACGTTATTTATACATATACAAAAAAAAAAAACTATTTTACGAGATTAGATTAAGTGCATCCGCCCTTTTTTACAATGTAAAAGGATACCATTTCCGGCTGATCGATTTAGTTGTCACTGGGACACATTGAAAGTGACAACACATTTTCATCCTATTTTAGGTTGTTAGAAAGATGAACGGCATGTTTTCACAAGTCAAAACATGCAACTCCAATCAGTTCGCCCTTTCACATCAAAATACAGGTACAAGATACAATACTGGTAAAATACAAGATACTGGTGTCTCTTTTTTTTATTTTAATTGAGAGTAATAACTATCGATATTCACAATTGAATCAAATCGAAACACAAAGTGTCCATGTGAGGAAAACACCGCAAAAAATACAATTTTGGCACTTCCCTAGTTTACCGGTTCCTAAGGCAGTTTGGGATAATTGCCTGCAACTGACCCGAGCATGAACAGATACAATTCACCTTGTCTTTCCACAGACAAGTCTCAAGTCCAGCTGAAAAGAAAAACCTCCAAATAAATAATAAATAAAAAGAAATTTTATAATTACGAGTTAACTTTATTCTGTGTTAATGAAATGCACTCGAAGACAATGCTTCAGGATAAAACGTCCTTTACTCTCTGCTACAGCATCCTAATTTTTTTCTCTAATAAACCAATATTTCTAGCGTAGATTCGTATTATTCCGTAAAACATTTTTCTTCTGAATTTATATCCTGGAGACCGCACGATTACTGCTCCAAACTCGATTTACTTAATATAGGACTGCTTTATACTTGATTACTTGCACCCATATGTGTGGATGGATGTGCCAGAACCATGAAACGTTTCAACCTTAACAGAATACAAACTCTTCAATCCAAAATTCTTGTTTACTCACTAACATCATAATCCACACAGATCTAAGGTTTTTTTTTTTGCCATGACAACGAAATTTCGATTCTAACAACAGATTCCACAGAAGACTCAATTCTAACCCTCTTGCTCTAAATCTTTCCTCTAATTCGCTTCTTGGAAAACCAGTAAAGTGGTTGTAACAAACTTTGGCTTCATGTCCTTTCGAGTAGTTACCGTTCATGACCAGTGACCAGGGCCGGATTTTCCAATAGGCTAACTAGGGCCTCAAGATCAAGAGCGGCCTACATTCAAATTGTTAGCAAAATTAAAATTACACTATTCTAAAAACAGTGAACACTAAAACACTATTTTAGTGATGTATTTTATTATCTCTCATGAAATTTACAAACTTAAAAATGGGAGGTGAAAGGGCCTCATAAATGGAATAGCCTAGAGCCTCATATCATCTAAATCCGGCCCTGCCAGTGACGCCATTGTTTATATCCTATGTGTTTATATATCTGTTATATATTTGATAATATAGTTGTAAGGAATAAACAATAACATTAATAATTATAACGTAAAGTAATCCCTGTTTGTTCTGGCGGGCTTTACGTCCATTTACCAAAATAAGTCTCGTGGAAGGAAGCAACTAGCAAACATATTTTACTGTAAATTTCTCATGTAAACCATTGAATAAAATCCAAGGCCTTGAATTGGCAGCAGCTAGATCATAATTATGGTCAATTCCTGCGATTGAGTGTCGAAATTCAACAAGGCAGTCCAAACTGACCTTAAGATTCCACAGAAGACCTCAGCAAAATCTAAAATAACGTCAGTTATTGACGGTTAATTCATATTTCATTTCTTGTTTTACCTATTATAATTATTACTATTATTTTGTTGGTAAACAAGTGTTACTGTTCGCGTGTACTATTTAAAACAAGCTCGATGTGCAATTAATATACTGTAGAATAACAGTAGCGCATGTTCTTCTCCACATGGAGCTCTCCAGGTAGCAATAAAATGTTTTTTAATTATAACTTTTATATACAGTGATGAAAATTAAAAAGGCAGGAGATTAGTATAGTGTATGGAACAGCCATGTGCACAGCAATGGTGTAAAAGAGGATAAAATATTTTAACCCGGCAACGTTTTCAACATCAATTGCGCCACATGATCCATAACTCAGACGCTCAGAATGGAGCCGGAAATGGAGGTCTATTGATTATACGACAAACTCGCTGGCCAATCTTTCTAACATCTTAACCTTTAAAAGCGAATTTGCTATCTTCTCTTTGGGCTCTACACTAAAAAATAATTTTGTTCTACTGAAGGGCGTTCAAGTTTCTATCGAGTTTCATGCGTATAATTTTAATTTGATTTTTATTCTAATTTGCCATTGCTGTTAGATCGATTAGTGCTTAAAATCGTTTCTAATTAATAGATTGTTGATTGTTTAAATTTTGATGACTGGACTGTTTTGTTAAATATTAATTCACTTGGCCCCGTTCTCTACACAGTATACACATCAGACATACCTGTACAACCCTCTACACTACTCTGTGCAGATGCAGACGACACAGCCATACTAGCCACAAGTACATATCCTTCATCAGCTTCATACAAGTTACAGACACACTTACATAAAATAGAATCCTGGGCCAAGAAGTGACGGATTAAAATGAACTCACAGAAATACCAGCATGCCACGTTTACTCTCCGGCGGGGCTCCTGACCACCTAACCACTTCATCAGCAATCTCCTTGTACAGATCTGGTGCGCTACATAGACAAAAGACTCACGTGGAACCCACACACTAGACTCAAAAGGCAAGCAATGACAAAACGTGCAAAACTGCTTTACAGACTACTTGGACGACGTTCCAAATTACCCATAAAACTCAAACGCTTTATATACAACACAATCCTCAAACCTATGGACTACTTACGGACTAGAGCTGTGGGGTTCAGCCAAACCTACAAACATACGGACAGTACAAACATTTCAGTCAAAACTGCTCCGACAGATAGCTGACGCTCCTTTCTACGGTGACTAACCTCACTCTTCACACCGACCTCAACATACCCTTCATAGACCAACTCGCCAAGTTCCATACTGCTCTCTCCACTTGCTCTAATCCTCTTGTACAGTCTCTCGCCTCCTCTGACATCCCTAATACTTCTCGCCGACTGAATCGCCAGTGGCCCCGCGACTTCCTAGTGGGCAGAGGACCTAAATCATTATTCTCCTATCTCTCCTCTCTTCTCCTCGTATTCTCCTTTTCACACTTTCCTCCACATATTCTCCTCCTCACATTCTCCTCTCTCCTACAGAGAGTGCTACCGCTGGGTAGTTTCTCTCCTCCTGCTCTCCTCCCGCACCAGTTCATCATATCTCATATTTACTTATTTAATACTATACAAATTGTAAATTACAAAATAAAAAAAAATATATATTATATATATTCATTTGCCGCATTTTTTGGGAGCCTTTCTAAATTTTATGCAGAAGATCCATTTCCTCTTTATTAAATCACTTTGGAAGAACATTACTATTTTGTTAAATTTGGTTTATAAATGGAAATACATAGATAACCTGAAAATTTAGAAATGGCAGCTATTATTCTATTAGTTTAATTACCGCTGGTTCATTTGAAGTGGGTATGACACTAACTAAACTCAGTTATCGTTACGCTATTAGGTAGAGCTAAAATTGTCGGGACAAATGATAATAAGAAATTTCCTGGCGATTCATTCCTCATGGGCTAGCACTTATAAGAATCGCATTCATTCAGTAAATAATCGAAATTTAAAGCATCAAACTTTCATTTCTAATAAAATGAAAAAATAAACAAAAGATCCTTCATCCAGGGACTAGTTAAGCTGAAGATTAAGAGTGTTCCGCTTGAACAATGGCTTTTATGACTGTCTGGTTGTAAGAACTGAGTTGTGCGTTTGTTTTCTTGTGAAATCCGGGATTTATTGTCTAGTAGTCTTTAAACAAGACGGAATCCAATGTTCACCACTTGTCTTTTAATTCGTGATTAGGAGTTCCACGTCACCTTTTTTTAATCTACAAGAAGATGACGAACATCATTCACAGTTCTTGCGTGAAACTCAAAAACCTTGCGTGAAACACAAAAATGGAGGAATATTCGGGGAAGTATGAAGTTGATTTGTTGGCTCTGACTTGTGGATTTTACCATTTTTCGAATATTGACTCTATTTCTGGTAAATGTTGGTTTCTATGGCATTGAGCAGGGGTGAATTCATTAGGAAATGTCTGCAGTATATCATCAAGTTGCACTGAGGCAGCCTGCCTCAGAGAAGAAAGATAGAATTCCGCCGACACTCCTTTGAAAATTATTTAATAATTATAAACTGCAGTTTTTTAATTAAACTTAACGCAATGCAGTTTCAAAAAGTTATTTTACTCTTCAGAGCTTACTAAAATTGGACCAATACCCAAAAAGATTAGGGTCTCTTGCGCAAGGATATCAATAACCTAATAATTTATTTTAGAGGCATAATTCCTGGAAAAAAACAAATAGCACATAAAGGATAATGTCAATGACCTGCATGAAGAAAAAGCAACAGTTAAACTTTGGCATTATTCTACCAAGTGTTAATAGTCTGACCTTTAAATGTTTTGTCATATACCAGTTGTAAAGGGTATCTATCGTAACCGTTGTCATTTTGGTCTTGTTATTGTAAAATGAATTATATTTGCTGCATCATCCGAATCTAGGTTTTGACTGAAACAGATGTACCGTACGAAATATTTAGTTATTACCAATTTTCTTTCTGTGCATTAACTTCACTGGCAGGGCCGGATTTAGATGAATAGAGGCCCTAGGCCAGGGGTCGGCAACCCGCGGCTCGCGAGCCGCATGCGACTCTTTAATCCAAATTTTGTGGCTCTTCAGCCTGTCCAAAATAAATTGTATATTTCAATTTTATTGAAACAAATGAAAATTGCATTTATTAAAGTTAAGATATTTTTTTCAAAAAGAATTTTAAATGTGATAAGTTTGAAATTGAATAGAATTATATTAAAATACAGTACATAACTATAAAGGCTGCCGCCATTTTCATTCAAACACAGGTTTAGTTATTATTTATTTGTTTATTTACTTTGCAATATGTGAAAATAAATATATAAAATATTTAAATGTTATTCAATATCATAAAATAAGAATTTGTGAATACAAATGATCTACTGTGGTCTTTACATTATCATCCTTACGGCTCTTGGTAAGATTTATTAAAATTATTTAAGGAGAAATGGCTCTCTACTTAAAATAGGTTGCCGACCCCTGCCCTAGGCTATTCCACTTATGAGTCCCTTTCACCACCCATTTTTATGTTTGTAAATTACATGAGAGATAATAAAATACTCGTACATCACTAAAACAGTGTTCACTGTTTTTAGAATAGTGTAATTTTAATTTTACTAACAATTTGAATGTAGACCCCCTCTTGATCTTGAAGTCCTAGGCTGAAGCCTAGTTAGCCTTCAGGAAAATCCGGTCCTGTTCGCATCTTTCATCTTTTTCTGTTCAATAAAAAATGGTTTCGTTTGAAGTACTGAGAAGCTCGTCAGTAATCTTTAAGACACTTTAAATACTAGATTGTTTACACGTGTGGAACAGAAAGTAAAACTAAGGATGCAAGTCTTTTAAGTTTGAAGAAAATCTATTGATTTTACATTACCAAGGATTAAAAAGAATTTCTATCTTTACAGCGTCATTACTTGTCAATGAACCAAAGCTGCAAGAGCTTCTAAGCTACAAGGTCCACACAAGTTCATATGATTGAACATTGCATCTTAATTCGTTCAAATGGTTTTTCGCTGATTCTTTTTTGTATGCCCCAGAGCAAATCTAATCGTACGATAAATTCGGACAAACGCTTGCTGTTTTTTCTTAAAACAAATTATCAAGATTTTACATGTTCTACAAACATATTCAACTCTTACTACAGTTTTTATAACCATATATTGTAATGAAATGGCAAGTTAGAGGGAAACCACCACATTCCCTTTTCAGATCTTACCTACCAAAAATGATTTTTCACAGAAAATTATTCAAACAAAAGTTTCAGATTCACGTGAATTACAAAATGTAAATCAAATAAAATTTTATATTTTTTTCAGTTTTACAACTCACAGAAGGCTCCAAGTACGCTATAGAACTTGAATTACAATAATAACATTACAATAAGTAATCTTGAAACAATACATATTTCAATTTAGATTTAAAGGAAAAGATAATATATAAAAAAAAAAATTTATTCAATTATCTATTCCTTCTTGTCTAACTAATTTTACCTTTCTCTTAAATGTAGAAGATGCATTTGAAATCGCCTGAGGGAGATTACTAAATTAGCAGAAAACTTCTATGTGAAGTTACCTCATAAAAGAAGTTAAACAATAAATTAACCCGAGCAAATAACTCAGTTGTAAAGGAGTTTATCGAATAGATCAGATTGGCGAGAATGATCTAGGTTTAACTTGTTTGCTAGAAGTTCTCTTAACCGAGCCAATGGGCATTCGAATATAAAATGAACTAGTGTCTGTGGTTTACATGGTCACCGAGAGTGCAACTAACGAACGAATCAAATATGTGTACGATATGTAGAACCTTTGATGAATATAATTGTTTTGATTAAATCTGCATGGACTAACTGGAAAATTTAATTTATTCTTGTGTAAATTAAGTAATAACTGGACTTCAATAGATTTATCCACAATCACGTTTCTGTAATATTAGTTACATTTTGATCCTAAACCACGGGTGGCTCAATAACTCGAAAATCTATTTTTAATATCCTTAATTATACGAGTGGAAAGGTGTTTCAGTCTTTACTGGACTCAAAGATGAAAAGGTCTAGCCTTTGACCGGAGAAACCCAAGTGTAAGGTCCTAACCTGCAGTTTCTCCTAAGAAACTGAATCAGAGGTTATAGCTCTTAGTAAGATTGATCAGGCAGCCTACTAGATACGGCATCTCTTAGAAAGATATTATAAACTTTAAAAACGATAAATAGAAGAATTTGCACATTTTAGAAAGTAACTGTTAGAAGTAGATCTCGACAAATAAAATATTTGTTTAAAAAACTGCCACTGAACCACTCCTAAATTGTACCTTTACGCTCGTATTGCGCTTGTCTAGAGATTAATGCAGAGTTTACAACAGCATCCAACCTCTTTTTAACTGGTTTAATCGAGCTCGCTCTAGTGCCCAATATAGATTCTCCTCACTCGGCGTGCTGCAAGATGGACTTTTAAAGGAAAACCACCATCCATCCTCAGAACGACTCTAAAACCAATTTTACTTTTTTATTTTTTTGTTACTTTTACTCAGGCTTTTTCCTTCATGGATCTTCTCCTTCCGCAACTTTCTGTCCAGGCAATCACTGTAGTCCCCGGCCATCCATAACCTCCTTGAAACACTGCTGCCAGTTCCGCTTCGGTCTACTTCTGGTTCTGTTAAAGGATGGTTCCCATCTCAAACTTCCATCTTATGGGTCATCTGTCACCTCCCATTCTTAGTGAGTGGTCCGTACCATGTTAAGGCTCTTTTGTAGACTTCAACTATTATATCGTCCTCTTCTTATTCTTCTAGATCTTATCCGTTGTGCTTTTAAGCATCGGAGCGACCTTTGCTAGAAATCCATTTTGACAGCTCGAAGCTTTTGGATCTGTTTTCGTCCACGTCCATACAGCAATATACTCTCCACGATGGACGTACAGATTTGTTTTCTTTCCCCCCAAATAAATTTTCATAGAATTATTCAAACAAAAGTCATAGATTGAGGTGAATGGAATGTTAATTACGAAGCGTAGAAAAAAAATCGTAACGGTAATTTTGGATAAAGCCCTAAAAAAAAAGTGGCCAAAGTAACGAAACAAATTCTTTAAAGTGCCACATTCGGTAACGTTTCTCTGCAGAAGAAATTTCCTTATACTTAGAATTTTCGCAACAATTTGTCCTTTATTAATTGACGCCACTTCAGGAAAAGAACCTTGTCCAAATAATGCTCCCAAAAGTGTCCTCAATAGAATTTTCTTCTGGGAAAATGTTGAATATGGAAGTTGTAGATTTGCGTCACTGCTAATTCAGTGTACCAAGTTTTAATGAGATTATAATAATTACAAAGCCCATCAAAAGGTTGTAGGTTGTTGTTAAGGACTAACTTTTAATCAGGCCCCTTTAGAAGTTCCCAATCAAATATAACGTTTGATCTTGTCTAGATTTTTCGTTTTAGAGCTACGGTTCACTCGAATGCATGCACTCGTGGCTGACTATTTGCTAAAATAGTCCACTTTAAAAACTTATATTTCCAAAATAATAATAAAGAAACAAATCTTGTGGTACAAGGAAGTGCAGGATGTTTGTACCAGGTGTGCAATCTTAATGTAAAAGATGTACTCAGTGAGGAAATAAGGACATCAGAAGTAATAAATGCATTGAAGCAGAATGTTATGGATGAGTACAGGCTGAAATCTGTAAATAGGACAACTGTATACGGAGTTAGAGGTGGATAACTCTTATCTCTATAATTCAAATTTAGACGGTGATTATATTAGCTGGATATTTAAAATAAGAGGCGAATTGTTATACCTTAATAAGTACAGTTTTGCCAATTAGGTTAAGTTATGTTCACTGTGTAATAGAAACGAGGAAGAGGATATATTCCATTTTATAGTCATATGCCCTATTTTAAAAGAATTTCGGTTGAAATATATAAAAAATGGCAAATTGACTTACAGTGAATTTAAGGACTTATTAAATGGTAAGGATTGGGACAGTCTGGTTGCTAAGACAGTATGGAAGTATAGATATTCTCTGGTGCAGGAATTTAATTATTGAATTATGAATATAAGTATTATTTTCTTTTTGGTTTTTGTTTCTTTATTTTGTTGAAACAAGTTATGGGAAGATAAAGTGTAATATTGTTGGAAGACATCTCCCTCCGACGGTCATGGACCAGTGAGGTATGCCCACATATTTTCATTTATTTTGTATTTTATTTCTGAATAAAGGCGAATTATTATTGTTATTATTATATATTATAACTTATATTTCCGGCGAATAGTCGGAATCGAAAATTTCACAGAAAGTTTAGTAAAAGAAAGTAATAAATCTGTTGATAATCGATATGTTTATTTCGATATGTGGACAGTATAACCATCGCTCATTTCAGTTGGTAGTTTATAAAGCAAATGTGGAAATAAAAGTCTCAGAAGTTTAATATTCTTTTATATATAACAGACGCGAATTTTTTATCTGTACATTATGTATACATATTATATAATATATATCTCTATCAATGTGGAATAAATGATGGAGAAGTAAATATTAAAGAGATCCATCCATTTTCAAGTTACTGGACCTGCTACCCACCTACAATGATCAATATGTGTCCAACTTGTAAATAATTTTATATCCAAGACAAGCGATATTTTTTAATGCTATTTTGTTAGACTTTATTGCGATCCACTCAATGGGGCTTCCAGCAATAACATCTGGACAATGGGGAAACACAGTTATTTCACTCATTTGAGACACGTAGCAGAACCTTTCTTAAGGTACTGCAATCTAAGAGACAAACACAGCTGCAACCGCCAGTTAGTAATAAAATCAAATTGTGAAGCAATTTCATGTTACAATCTAACTAATGGAGTCTCGATCTAGCTGAGTGTTATCTATAGTTCTGCCCAAGATCTCAAAATTGATTGGTGCGATTTTAAAAGAAAAACATGGTTCGTTCTCCGCTGTCTGTACCTCAGCTGAGAAAAATGATAAGCTGAAAGCAGGTGGTGATACTGGTTGGTATGATATCAGAAGATATGCAGATGCTTATCCAGAAGTATGATGATCTTTAGTTTTAGAGTTATCTAGAAAATGTTATAAAAATGAATAATAGATAAGTCTAGGAGCGTGCTAGAAAATAATAGAATCCATAGTGTCAACCCAAGAATCGCGTAGTAATGAAGGTTGAAGTTGACATCTTGATGGCTAAGTCTTGAAAATAGTGACTTCTAAAGAGTTGATCTTGTCAAAAAAGATGACTATGTAGAAAGCTGATTGTGTGAATCAATAACTTAAGAACTGAAGTTGACTCAAGTAAGTAATAAATGTCAAAGCGACCCTCTGCACGCCAGATGAATAAATAATTGAGTATTGAGAATACTTTGGAAATTCAAAAGGTGGTCCCACTCTGAAGGCCAGACAATACTGAGCGTATCTTGAGAGCAACAATTAAACCTTCCTCCTCTTTCTTGGCCTTCTGTTTCTTGCCAAACAACCATCATTCCCATTGGCCACTCTTTAAATCGTGGGTGTTTCTAAAATCATTGTATGTAGGGGTGCGGGAGTCTATTGTAGTGTAAAAGTAAAAGCAAAGTAATGCATATCTTTTTCAGGTGGGCTTTATTCCATCTACGGATTAGATGACGCCGACGGAAGTATTTTAGTGTATTATTGGATAAAATTAAGGAAATGATCACAATCGTAAAACACTGATTGGGAAGTGTGTATAGGAGGAATATGTCCATAGTTTGATCAAATAAATTAAGAAATAAATGAACTTCGACAAAAAATTATTTGCAAAACACATTTAATGTTTGTACAGCGAACTAAAATTTATGTTTTTTTGAATTGAATAGCAACGTTGAGTTGAAGCAATATCTAATTAATTAATATGAAATAATGATTTACATAATTTACAAAAGAAAATGATAACATCAATCGTAAATAAGGCGCCATGGTAGCCGAGCGGGTTAAGAGGCGAGACCTGCAAAGCTAATATGCATTGTGGTACTGGGTTCGATTCCCGGTCTTGGCCTTGGATTTTATTTAATGGTTAAATGAGGAATAGTAAAGTACGTTTGCTATTCGCCTCCGTCCACGACACCTAGTAAATGGTAGTTGGACGTTAAGCCCCGCCTGAAAAAATAGGCGATTACTTTACTTTTTACTTCAATCGTAAATAAATTTCACAAAATAATATTTTCAGAAAACTATTCCAATCAGCTTGCAATAGTTTTTGAAAATGAGTTTGTGAAATATTTATTACTTTAAAAAGTTTTAAACCACTCAGCTATCCCGTGAGGGACCCACATAAATGCCAGCATGCCACGTTTACTCAACGGCGGGGCTCCTGTCCACCTGTCCTCTTCAACAGCAATCCTCTTCCTTATACAGATCTGGTGCGCTACCTTGGGCTCTACATAGACAAACGACTCACGTGGAACCTACACGCTAGACTTAAAAGACAAGCAATGACAAAACGTGCGAAACTGCTTTATTACAGACTTCTTGGACGACGCTCCAAATTACCCATTGAACTCAAACGATTAATATTCAGTACTATCCTCAAACCTATTTGGACTTACGGACTAGAACTGTAGGGTTCAGCCAAACCTACAAACATGCGGACTGTACAGACATTTCAATCAAAACTACTTCGACAGATAGCTGACGCTCCTTTCTACGGTGACTAACCTCACTCTTCACATCGACCTCAACATCCCCTTCGTAACACCAATTAGCCAAGACTAAATATTAAAAATTCCATACTGCTCACTCCACTTGCTCCAATCCTCTAGTACAGTCGCCTCCTCTGACATTCCTGACAATCCTCCTCGCCGACTGAATCGCCAGTGGCCCCACGACTTCCTCACAGTCTGAAGGCCTAAAAATCATATCCTGTAGAAAGTGCTACCGCTGGGCAGTTTCTTTCCTCCTGCCTTTCACGCCCCTATACTTCTATCTCCCTATTTACTTATTGTATAGTGTATTATACAGATTGTAAATAACAAAATAAATTAAAAAAACAAAAAATTAAGAAGTTTAATAATAATTTAAGGCTACCGAAATAATGTTGAAAAATAAATAAATAACGATTTGTGTATAAAACATATCAATGGTGATAAGGTACAAATATAATTTTGGGTATAAGAGTGGCATAACTTTAATTCAAGAAAAGTTCAGTTGAAGTACTTTAGAAGATAGAGTATTGCAATCAATTTGTAAAGACAGGCGGTAAGTTGATAAAACGCTCCAGCTGAGTAGACTGGCGAGACAGCTTGAATTGTAATAAGCTTTCCACTCCTTACAGCTTATAAAACAGTACGAACTAAGGTTTTTTTTTTTCTCCTACATCTGAATAGAAAGAAAAATCCATCTGTTATCTGCATTGTAAGCATAATTCTCTAATCAAAAAAAATTGGATGTAAGATAAAGATTAGACTAGATTCTGTGAGTGCTCAGACTGCACATGCCACTAAGGTGGCATGCTACGGGTGTTAAGAGTTAAGAAGAAAGGAGTTAGGACACTAGGGTCTTTGAAGAAGTGGATTATCTAGGACCTGTAAGAAGTTTTATAATGGAAGAATGATTTAAAGGAAACCTTTTTAATAGGGTAAAGTGCCCAAATTTCGACCCTTCGACTCGTGGATCTATTGTTAAAAGCATCGCTCCAGTAACTGACTGTTTGATTAGAGAGCACATTGATAGCAAATACACATCAATTTTAATGACATTTCTTCATCTCATTTCTGTCTAACCAAACAGGGGCTAAGCATTTCCAAGACTGTGGCCAGTTGTGTGTTAGGCTTATCAAGATATGGATAACTCTGATAAAGAGGGCGTACACCTCGACTTGCACCCCTTACTGTGCCCGTTAGAGCTGTCTGAGAACTTTACAGAATCATAATCACTAAATTATTTATTTTATAGTTCTAAGAGTTGTCTGCATATTTGGTAACATATTTTTAGAAAGAATTGCATTAATGATTGTGTTTTTGATGCTAAAACTTCTTCCTACAGCTTGGTCAGCAAGAAAGAGGCATTTTAGAAGATCAGATCTTTTAGCCTGGCTTCCCCGTTTCAGATACTATCTTTACAGGGAACTAGGTATCTACTTCCTGATCTTGGACCCACATAAGGGAAAGTAATTCCTTGGGCAGTGTGTCCTTTTTATATGTTAGCTATTGATAAGTTAAACTTATAGTATAATTAGTTTTCACTCTATTTTAGATTAATAGATACATGCATTTATTTTTAACTAGCCAGTGTTTCTACTAGCATCTTCAGTTGTATGTTTAATGAGTCTGAGTGAATAAAGTTTATGTCGGTGAGCTAGAGTTGTTTGCCTTAAAGGTACATCAATTTCAAGTACCCAGTCCTATAGTTTTCAAGACTGCCTACATGTGTGCTACGGGTGTTAAGAGTTAAGAAGAAAGGAGTTAGGACACTAGGGTCTTTGAAGAAGTGGATTATCTAGGACCTGTAAGAAGTTTTATAATGGAAGAATGATTTAAAGGAAACCTTTTTAATAGGGTAAAGTGCCCAAATTTCGACCCTTCGCTTAATTTCGTTCCCCTATTTAAAACAATCGCCAAGTATTGCACGCTAATGGCAATTTTAAGAAAGCTACATTGAGGTAGCAGTAATCGTTTGGAAACGTCAATTCCGGGGTACGGTTCATGACCAGACTAGTTTTGAGGTGTTATATTTTTAGTCACAATAAGTTGTTATATTTGGTAGTGTTTCAAAACGTATTCCAGTATTTTAAAGGTTCGTTAAAATATTGATGTTGCTTAGGGCATGTCACATATTGTCTTTATTTTGAAATTCTTCAACGAAACGCCAGTTCATTCATGTGTTGTTTCTGTAGTGGTAGCCATCTTTAAAAATGTCATTGTTCCTAATTCCGTCCCCTTAAGTAGTCTAAATTTCGTCCCGGGGACATTATTTTTATTTCATATTTGAAAAAGTTATAGAAAACAGTAGATTATTTGCTTTCGATTTAGATGGCAAACATAAACAATGGAATCCTAAGGCAATGGTGGAAGCAGTGAAGGCGGTGAGAAAAAAAGAAATGGGCTACAAAACGGCAGCAAAGACATTCCAAGTTCCAAGAGCAACGCTGAAGGATTATGTCAAATCCTCATTAGAACCAGAGGATATGGTTAATAGAAATATTGGCCGACCAACAGTACTGCCCAAAGTCATCGAGCAAATGCTTGCAGAATACTGCCTGACAATAGAAAAAACTTCTACGGGTTAACTGTCGGAGTCTTGCCTCGCATGGCGTTTCAGTTAGCTAAGAAGAACAATTTGCCTCACCTTTTTTCTGCAACCAATCAAAAAGCGGCTTGAAAATGAGTTCGGCTATTTCACAAACAAAAGACAGGCCAGTTTTTTCACAAACAAAAAATATTTGTTTGTGAAATTTGTTCAGAGTTTTGACTTTTCATCTTATTTGAGATTTGTGTATCAATATATATAGTATCATAAAAGAACACAATATTCTTTATTACCCAATTTATATTACCTAAGGAAGACGAAAGTTGGGGACTTTACCCTAATATTGCTTCACAGCAATTGACTCTTGTCGAGAGCTATTTTTTAAAGACGAAAATGACTTCCTTCAAAAGGAATTCTCTCACAAGTGTCCCCAATAGAAATATTTTGGAAATTTGCTAAAAACAAAGGTTAGTAAAGTCGCAATGGTAGGTGACAGATTTGGAACAATCATTGTCACAACCTAAAATTTCGCTTTTGAGTCAAAATGGATTAAAAAAACACACACACAGTGAATTTTGTAAAAATCACTTTTTCGTACTCGGATATTTTCGCTAACAACTCAGAATCAAAAATCTGCACGATTACAATACTACCACTTATTGGTAGAATCAGAGAAAGTGTAAAAAAAAAAATTATAACTAGCAATTACGAGTATGAATGTTTTATTGAAGAAAGACTTGGAAGGAAGTGACCTCGTTGGATAGAACCCCATCTAAACCTTTTAGGGCAGAAGTAAACAAAATTAGCAGTGGCAGAATTAGGAAGTGTCTGTAAATTCCAGTAGACTGAGCGCATAAAGGCAGCAAACTGCCATCAGTCTGACCAATTTGCTATCAGTCCATCACCCAGTGCAGCCAACATTGACCTCATTCTACATACCACACACAAAACATTCGCACGCGCACCATCAAGTATTTACCCCCTTCCCCTTCAGCCACAAAAATCTCTCTCTCTCTTAAGGAAGTAGCAATTCATCGCTCGCAAAACTCCACACAAAAACAATGTTTTCAATTTTATTGTTCCAATTATCTAACAGGCAGAGGTTTTTTTTTGTTAGACATTTTATACAAACGGAAATGAAAAGACCACATTCAACCGCACCGTTACGTCATCAAGTCAACTTTTCATCTCAAATTTACAATTGAAATGTTTCAGCGATGAAATTCATTGCTTCAGATCTGTATAGAGTGAATAGAATTGATCAATGAATCACCAGACATGGCTTCCTTTGATCATGTCACCATTTGCAAATCGTTTTGTAGCTCGTTAGCTGGCATTAAAATTCTTATTGTTTATGAATGTTTTCTCTCCTCATGACATTAACCTTATCAGCGCAAATTCATTTCAATTACATAATTAGAAATAATTGAACGCCTATTGCTGACTTTATCCCTCGTAGCACATAAATTTATTATTGTATTCCTGACTAATATCAGACTTGGATTCTTCATCAGAACTTCCTCTAAACTGATCAAACTACCTCTAACCCTTCAGCCGTCACGTCGGGTCATATTGACCCAGCTCATACTTTCAAGTCTTCTATATTAATATCTATAAGGGCTGGGCTCGCGAAATTTTTATTTATCTCTTTTTGACGTATTTTGATTGAGATGGCATAGGATTTTTTCCCGCTGCCTGCTGTACGGGCGCGAACCAGCCATTTTGACCCGAGGTGACAGTGTGTGCCGTTCATTTCCTAGTGTTCATTTCTTAGTCTTAGTTCATTTCTTAACCTTTGTTGGGACTCTTAGGAAAAATAAGCCAGAAATCCCCACTACCTTTCTGCCACACAAGTCAAGGGAAGCGAACAGCTACCTTTTTGGGTTCACAAAGAAAATTTCTATGGTGTCTTATGTCCCCAAAAAATCAAGAGCAGTAATTTTGTTATCTACAATGCATAGCGATAAATCCATTGACAGCGGAACAGGGAACAAAAATAAACCCCGCCCCTGCAGGTCCGGGGACAGAATAGGCCTGCTCCAGTCCAGGATGTCGTAAGAGGCGACTAAAGGACAACGCAGGGACGGCTGGCTTACAGCCGTATGGGCATAGCAAACCCACGGAACCCAAGCTCAATACCACGCCACATAACACATTCACACTCACACTCACACACACACACACATACCACACACACTCATGCACACACCCCTAAATCTCGGTTCCCGAGCCGGGAGGTTTTTGGGCGGGGGTATCGGCCCATGTATCGGTCCCACTGAGTACCAGGCCGATCTCAGTGAGTATGCAGGCCCTCTCTCCGGTAAGGGCGCACTGTCGGAGAGTGACCTATAGAACGTCCCAACTCGTGGGAACTATATGGAACCTACTTTTAAAACAAATTCAACAGGCTTAGTTAAGAATGGAGAGCAATCTTCATCCAAAAAAAAAATAAATTAAAAAAATTAGAACAAACGCAAGAATTAGCTGGCAATAAATCAGGCCAGCATTTTTTTATTATGACTTGTCAAGAGGAAGGAAAATCTTTTGAGCCATATTGGCCTTATAAGATGTTTGATTTTTTAAAAAGATATGTCCGGGAACGAAAACCAAAAAATTGAGAAATGGTTCCCTTCTGATTGAGGCGAGAGCTAGTGAGAAAGCTAAATCACTGCTGGAGCTAGAAACGTTTGAAGATATGAAAATTAAGGTTGAGTTACATAAAACACTCAACTATTCTAAGGGAGTAGTAACAAGCTATGATCTAATCCATTGTAGTGAAGAAGAGATCTTAAATGAATCAAGATCACAAGGTGTTGTCGAAGTTAAGCGTCTTTATAAAAGACAATTTGGGGAGAGTAAGCCTACTCCAGCGCTTATTTTAACTTTCGAAGGTTCACAACCACCTGAAAAAATTACTGCCGGATTTGTATCATTGCCCGTGAGGCATTACATTCCAAGTCCTTTAAGGTGCTTCAAATGTTGGTCGCTGGGCCATATAGCGGGCAACTGCACCATCGGTGATCGTTGCAAGCTATGCTCTGCGCCAATTCACCAGAATGAATGTGTTACTCCGGCATTATGCATAAATTGCAATGGCTGCCACCCTTCAGTGTCAGTAGATTGTATAAAGTACAAAAAAGAAAAAAGAGCTCAAGAAATAAAGGTTAAGGAATGTATAAGTTATAGAGAAGCATTAAGGAAAGTGAATGCCGAAACTAATAGACCTATATCGTACGCGCAGTGTGTCTCTGAAACACCAGCCGATAAGAAAAATCTGGAAGATCTAGTTACACGCCTTACTGCAGTGGTAGAAACTCTGGTTAAAAGCGTAGGCAAAATAGAAGAAAATTATGATAGAATTATTAAGATTCTAGACATAGAAGGCAAGGAGAAAGAAGAAGAGATAAAAAGTAAAGAAAAAAGAGAAGAAGTTGAAAGGAAAAGTGATAGTGATCAAACAAAAGAGATGGAGGTAGTCATGGAAGATTCCGTGAAACCACCCATCTCTCCTAAAAAACGACCCCAAACTCCGATTTCCCCAACCTCAAAAGTTGTCTACACTGCCTCACCACCCAGGAAAATACTGGGAGGAGTGGGCAAAAAAGTAGGACAGAAAACAGAGACCAAGAGAGAAATAGGAAGCAATGCTTCCTCAAATTCTTCTTTGGTAAGTGGTGAGGATAAGGATGTGGATCTCATGGATTTAGCAACCCTAGAGAAATATGTGTACAACCTTCGAAAAAAAGGAAGGGAGAAAAAGTTGACTACAAAATAATTTATATTTTAATCTAAAATGATTCTGCAGTGGAATATTCGTGGTTTTTATAAAAATTTAGAAGACCTTAAACTATTGATAGGTAGATACAAGCCCAAAATCATTTGCCTACAGGAGACGAACTTCCGGGATACGGATGTCCCTCAACTTACGGGATACCAACTCTTTCGAAGGGACTTTTTGTTAGGCAACCGAGCTTGTGGTGGCGTGGCAATCTTTGTAAGGAACGATGTATATTGCGATAAAGTTACCAGCGCTACTGATAATATTCAGATGATTCGCTTAACAATATATGCCCCCACGAAAATTACGATATGTAATATTTATTTACCACCGGCAGCCAACATAACCAAAAATGAATTGCTAAGGTTAGTTCGAGCATTATCACCTCCTTTTATTATATTAGGTGACTTCAATGCTCACCACATTCAATGGGGATCCACCCATGTGAGTCATCGTGGAAGAATTCTCGAAGAAATACAAATTACAGAAAACATTGCGTTAATTAATAAACAAGAATTCACCCATTTCAATAGTAGTAACGGTACCCTCACAGCAATCGATCTAGCCTTTTGTTCCCCACAACTATTTCCAGTTCTTGACTGGAAAGCTCATAATGATCTCTGTGGAAGTGACCATTTCCCTATACTGATAAACCATGAATTATACAATATTGCTGAAATTGTAGTCCCCAAATGGTCAATCAAACGGGCAGATTGGGACAAATTTGCCTCTTTAGCCAATTTCATTGAACATGGCTTTTCAAATATTGATGAAGAATTAGACTATATAGTCAAAGTATTGAATGATGCCGCTGACGCATCAATCCCTAAAACAAATGCACACCTACGTAACTGTCCCGCCCCTTGGTGGAACGAACGCTGCAGAATTGCAATTAAAAATAGGAAAAAAGCTTTGAGACGATTTCATCACCAGCCTTCCGAATTAAACTTAGCTAGATACAAAATATTAAGATCTGAAGCCAGGAGGATAATAAAAGAAAGCAGAAGAGAATCCTGGCGAGAATTTATATCAACGATCACACGAGCTACTCCAACTTCCGAAGTGTGGAGAAAAGTGAAGACGATCACGGGGCTTCGATCCAATCACCAGATACCTGGTTTAAACAAAAATGACCGCGTCATAATTGATGACGCAGAAAAAGCCGAATTACTGGCCGAGACTTTTGCAAAAGTGTCCAGGACAGATGGATATTGCCGGAAATTCCTGACCATAAAAAAGCAAGAAGAACAAAACAATATAGATTTCCTTGATACAGATCATAACCACTCCTATAATGTGCCATTAAAGCTATGGGAACTAGAAGCGTCTTTGTCCAGATCCAAAGATACGTCCCCAGGGTCAGACAAAGTGCACTACAGATTTTTGAAAAACCTATCCAGTAACAATAAAATATATATTCTGAGGTTTTTCAATAAAATATGGAATAACAAAAAATTTCCGAAAGCTTGGACCGCCGCAATAACCATACCAATCTTAAAGGAAGGCAAAAATAAAACAGACCCCCAGTCATATCGTCCCATCACTTTAACAAGCTGTCTATGCAAGACATTAGAAAGAATGGTGTGTAGACGACTGACATGGTACCTAGAATCTAATGAACTTTTAAGTGAACGGCAAACTGGTTTCAGGCGAAACCACGGCACCATGGATCCTTTAGTAATACTTGAAGATGCCATCCAAAACGCTTACAGAAAAAAACACCATCTCATAGCAATTTTTTTCGACATAGAAAAAGCTTTCGATATGGTGTGGAGACATAGCATACTTAAACAGATGTATTACTGGGATTTAAAGGGAAACCTGCCAATATTTATTCAGAATTTCCTAAAACTCAGGACATTTAGGGTACGGATTAGAAATTTCCTGTCACCACCTTTTATACAAGAAAACGGGGTTCCCCAAGGCAGTATATTAAGCCCTACGCTGTTTCTTATAGCAATAAATAATATCATAAATTGTTTAGAACCAGCAGTAGACGGAATGCTCTATGCCGACGATCTGGTAACATTCAGTAGTTCTCCAAGTCTCTCAGTAGCTGAAGAGAATCTACAGACCGTCATAGGTAATCTAGAACGGTGGGCAGAGAAGAATGGTCTCCACTTCTCTCCAAACAAAAGCACATGCACGCATTTCCATAGATTTAGAGGAGAACAGCCAGCAGTAAAACTTAGATTGGAGGGCAGAATTATCCCGTGTCTGAACAAAGTGAGATACTTGGGAATTATCATTGATTCAAAATTAAGTTGGCGTCCGCACCTACAGGATTTAAAACAGAGGTGCATTAGGAAACTCAATGCAATAAAAGTATTAAAAGGAACTTCTTGGGGAGCTGATCGCCATAATCTAATTAACTTTTACAAAGCTTTTATCCGCGCGAGGTTGGATTACGGAAGCATTATTTACGGTTCGGCCAGGGAATCTGTATTGCAAATACTGAACCCTATCCATAATGAAGGAATCCGTATGTCAATAGGGGCTTTAAGAACAAGTCCTATACCTAGTTTATTTGCAGAAAGTGGAGAACCTTCTCTAAGAGTAAGGAGAAATATGCTGATGTGTAATTACGCGGCCAGAATAATGCCATTGATAAATCACATAGCCCACAAAATTCTTTTCACATCTGGCAGTCTAGAATATTACAATACATATTCGGGTACAAAACCGTTGGGGATACGTTTCCAAACTTTCTGCTTCCAAAATGATATTGCCTTTCCGTCCTTAATAAGCCCTATAACACCCAGGTTTGAACCATGGATACTAAATAACCCCATTATAGATTTCACCCTTGGTAAATTTGCTAAAAGTGATACTCCGCATTGTATATACAGAAGTACGTTCCTGGAGAGAACTAAGAATAAATATAAAGGCTTTAAGCAAATATTTACAGACGGCTCCAAAATAAGCATGAATGTGGGATCAGCCTTTGTAATAGATAATGCTGTGCATGGTTTTTCGTTAAGTAATATAGCGAGTGTTTTCACCGCAGAAATATTTGCCATAAGTAAGGCACTTGAATATATAACAAATAATGAAGAAAGGAACTACATTATATGTACCGATTCAAGAAGCTCTCTTGAGGCTATATCTAAATTACATACAGATAACACTCTGATCCAGTCTATACATAAATCGTTACATACTGGCACGCAAAATTCAAAGAAAATTATTTTCTTATGGGTTCCTGGGCATATTGGTATAAAAGGGAATGAAGCTGCTGACAAAGCGGCCAAGAGCGCAGCCTTTAGAAGTAATAAATATGAAGGGGTTTTAAGCAGCGACTGGAAAAGTTATTTAAAGAAAAAAGTGATGCTGCAGTGCATGAAAGAGTGGGAGTCAATACCTCTAACAAATAAATTAAGAGCTGTTAAATATAAACCCGAAAAATGGGTTACATCATGTAGAACATCTCGTCGTGAAGAAGTCGTGCTGGCCAGGCTGAGGATCGGCCATACGTTGCTGACCCACGGACATATCTTTAGAAAAGAATCACCGCCAGTGTGCGCAAACTGCGATGCTCCGCTAACAGTCCTCCATATATTCACTGAATGCACTATGTACAGTGAAGCAAAAGGGAGAGTAAACTTAGGAAATAACATTAAGGAAATTCTAAGTGACAATGAAAACAATGTACAAAAAGCGCTGCAGTTTCTACAAGAAATTAATTTAATGCATCTAATTTAATGGACACTATGCTGAAAATTTATATTAGACTCGCTTAAATCGATGATATAGGTTTCTCTTTTGTTTAGGTCTATAAGTAGGATTAATTTATGTAAGATTTAGACTTAGGCTGTAAGAATGGTTGTATGAATGAGTGCGGGGGGCCAATGTCGGGATAGGGGTGGCAAACTTCTTCTCTACAGGACGCCTTTCCTGTACTTTAAATGTACATAATTGGGAGCCACTGTCTTCTGGAGGGGTCTGTGTCGGGTTTGGCACCCCGGCAAGGTATGAATGGTACGAAAAAATGTAGTGTAAATAGTATAAATATGTTAGTTTAGGTTTAGTTTCTGTTTAGGTTGAGAGGAATATTGAGTACTCCACCCGAATTTTAGTTTAGTGC
Source organism: Rhodnius prolixus (assembly GCF_049639745.1). Lineage (NCBI taxonomy): Eukaryota > Metazoa > Arthropoda > Insecta > Hemiptera > Reduviidae > Rhodnius > Rhodnius prolixus. Next base: position 26,431,803 of record NW_027411592.1, read on the forward strand.
GTATATGTGTGATATGATTGTCCATTTTTAATGCGTGTATATATTTATTTGCTTGGGAATATTTATTAGTATGAGCGCACTTAAGTATGTAAGTATTTATTGGTATGTTTGTCTGTATGAATGCGAAATCGTAAGTGTAAACCAGAGTAAATGTACATATTAGTTTTACTTAGGCTATGATCCGTGAGGGGTGCGAGGAATATCAAGTACTCCACCCCAAGTAGATATAGAAACAATATAGGTGCGATTTATTTATATGTTAGGACAGTTGTCGTTTCGGTTTTCTTCATTAGGTAACTAGTAGTTTAACATAATCAGTATAGTGTCCATCAGAAATAAGAAAACAGGTGCGAAGGACCTTAGATGTTGTGCACCTTTCAAATAACAAAAAAAAAAATAAAAAAAAATAAAAAAAAAATAAACCCGAATCTATAACTTTTTCCAATGCTACCAAAGGAGGGGTAGATACTAATGACCAACTTTGTGCAAATTATTCTGTAGGAAGAAAAACAAATGGATGACCTCCGGCCATTTTTTACCACTTACTTAATGTGTCAGGCATTAATGCGTATATCACATAAAAAAATAATGCTCAACTTAAAAATATAAATTTCAAAATGGACCGACGCACCTTCCTCAAAAGTTTTGGGGCATCAATTATTGCGAAACGTCATTATCAGAAGGTCGCTGAGCACCGTAATCCCACGGAATCTGAAGGTGAGGATCAATATGTATCTGCAAGAAGAAGGCGCAACAATTCTTCCGATAGCAACAAATGAAGAAGACATTCCTAACCCTAAAAAACGAAGAAGATGCCATATATGCCCTAGAACAAGAGACAATGAATATCCTACTTTTTGCAGTAACTGTAAAAATTACATATGTAAGATACACTCAGTAACTATTTGCACTAACTGTAGAAATAATTGTAATTAATTAACTGCTTTAATTTTAATTGTAAACTGTAAATATTTTCTCTGTTTTTCATTACATGCTAAGCAGCACCTCATTTAGAAATTACATCTTTATGTTATTGATTTTTTTTTAATTTTGTATTTCTGTTTTATTAAAGTATAAATAAATGTTTTGTCTTCGATTTCTATTCCCTATAACATGATATTAGTTAGTTTTTCCTTTTTATTTAATAGTTTTTAATGCTGGGTCAATATGACCCGAGGTGACGGCTTATGGCACTTCACATAAGGTGACGGCTCAAGGGTTAATCGTAAGGGCAGATTATCCAGAACTACCAACCTAATCACATTTTCATCAATAAAATGCCTATTTTGGTCAACAGTAGCTGCAACAGTAATTACAACTGAGAGAAAGCACTTAGGGCATCTAAACTAAGAATTATTCAAGTTCAAGATAGCGGACATGTTTCGATGTTGATTCATCAGTTTGGTGTATAGAGAATTTTACTTCCACCATGTTTATGTCATTTTCTACTTGGTAAACAAGTGTAGTGTTTGACAGAAACATTGCGGAAGTATAGTACTCAACATAAAACTGATGAATCAATCTGATAGTGGATTGGATATCGCGACCGGTCAGAAACCGGAAAAGCATGCTACTTCGATTAAAATCAACGATATTATCTAGCGCCTCAGACCTAACCCCATTTTACGTTTCTCTCTGTAGTATGTGTATTGTAAGTGTGATAATCGTAAAAGTGCCTTTAAAACTTAAATGTATAAAGAGGAGGTGGAATGCCAGATCGCACATATCTTTACGTACACTATTTCTTCATTTTCTTATCTTAGCTTTTCTTTTATTAAAAAAAATAAAATAAAATACCGTGAGGTTAATGAAAATGGAAAACCATGAAAAGCAGAAATAGCACGTTCATTCCTTAACGAGTGTTACAAGATATTGCGGGAAGTAAACCTGCGCATGCTTTCGAGGGAAAAAATGTAATATCGAGGTTTTCTTTTTTATTGTGCTTTAAGAGAAATTTTGTAGCGAGGTACGTGACCTCTTTTGGCAGCAGACTTACTGACATCTCTTTAGAAGTACATGGTATATCACTTCCAGAAAATGGCGAGAAGATACATTAATTAATGGGCTATATAAGCATGCAGTTGGAGACCACAATTAGTTGTACAACTATTTAAGAGAGTTATGGCAGCTAACGCATATCGAATAGGTAATAAGTATTACCACAATTGAGATATCTATTCATGCTTCAAGAATAGCTAATAACTAGAAGTTATTCGATGTTAGTCATCAAAAAATGTTTGAATTTTTATATATTGTATGTACATATATATTTATAAATTTCACTATTTTTTTTTTTTTGGCTATTTTTGGCACTGGCTTTCGCCATACAGCCAGCATCGTCTAGGTGCTTATCACTAGAATATCACTCACTCTCCATTCTTACCTACAAATACATTCGCTTCACACATTCATCATTCTACTATATACTGCTATTTACATAAACTACTGCTAATGGATGGAGCAGCACTCTGTGCTCCTGCCATCCTTATAGCTTAACCGAAATTAAAATCACGTAATCCTTCTGTAATCATTTTCTTCCATTCATTCTAATCGGCTATATTCATATTTCTTTGCTAGCTCTTCTCTAGGGCTATTAAAAAGAATTTCGATGTTTCAGAGTATAATGCCATTCGGACCCTACGACCTTTCCTACTCCTTGCTTGGCCATAAATTGATTAGCCAACCTAGCCAATGTTTTGATTTCGAACAAACCTTTTATACTGAACCAGAATTGTCTTAAATATTGCCAGATGAGAAAGAGAAATCTAAATTAATCCAAGTAGAAAAACAATAGTCTATAATAACCTTGTAACATACTTTTTATCTATTCTGTATTTCTAGTTTTTAACAATTGAAATACTTGGGCTTTATAGTAAATAAAAATGTAGTTTATATTTTAGCACTTTCATTTAAAGTTGAAAAAGGGATTGATTATAAGAGTTATTTTATTTATTTATTTTGAAGGTAAAACCAGCTAGATGCACTATTAGGGTGAAGGGACCGGAAATGGACAGCTTAAGAAAAAATTCGAGTTTCGTTTAGAATAGTTTCCGTTATTTTGGCTCCAGGTGTAGGTTGAATAAATGATTTTTTTTTTATATAGGTATATATTGTATATATCCTTAACAAAAACTTACAGTTTTAAAAGTTAAGTATAAGGGTTGATTAAACGCCAAAAGGTACACAAATCAGCTAGTACCCAACATTTCATTCATGCTTAGTTCATATAATTTAAGTAATTTTGCTGCATTAACTTTTCCTTCACATTTTTTAGAATTTATTAGATATCACAGACCCTTATGCTGGCCATATTTATCTACAAAATATTTGTTTAAGTAGCACTGTAAATTGACTTTAATATCTATTAATATTAATCTATAATAATCAAACTATTAATTACAGGTTAAAAAATTCAAAAACTTTTTGAAAAAATGCTTACATCAACATACATCAATGATTTTGTTTATTTTATTTATTTATTTTATTTTATTTATTTTTTTAAATCGTCTGTTTAAGTTCATTCTTCGATTAAAGTAATTGTTATTTTATGTAGTAGTCAAACGTTTATAATAATAGGTAATAATTACCTGGCTTTATCGCAAATAATATGGTTTTCTTCAATTACATTCTCAATCTAGGTGTTCTTCCCACAATGTTGTATACATGTAATATACAATAAATGAGATATGCATACGTTTAGGACATCTAATTATTCCAGTATTTTACTATAAGTAAAATTAGGGGGTCTAAATTAAATTACAATTGAGAAATGAATAAATAATGTTGAATAATCTACTTGTTATTAACTGTGTGTTATTTGTGCTCACGAATATTTCGGTAAGACGAATTCAAGACTGAAATATTCTTTTAAATCCGTGATTCAAATTTAAACAGTAGCCGACTCTAACTTTGTCTTTTTCTACTTTTGCATATATCGTATATATGTGACATCTCAGAATAAAGGGCAAATTAAAGCTAAATCCGAAGAATAATTCGGAATAGAGTTAAAATAAAGTACCTATTTAAAAACGGATATAATATACATCTTATCATAATTATAACAAAATAATATTATGAATGAACTGGCCAGCATAAGGGTCTGTGATATCTAATAAATTCTAAAAAATGTGAAGGAAAAGTTAATGCAGCAAAATTACTTAAATTATATGAACTAAGCATGAATGAAATGTTGGGTACTAGCTGATTTGTGTACCTTTTGGCGTTTAATCAACCCTTATACTTAACTTTTAAAACTGTAAGTTTTTGTTAAGGAGATTTTTGTACCTTTTGGATAGATTTTCATTTTTGTCTATTTTGCGAAGTTACATATCTGCTTTACAGATTTGTTTAAAATTTGGAATAAGCAATTCTATCATTATAACCTGAAAAGGTGTTAAGTCGGAACTGTAACTACCACTGGAGAGATCTTTATAAAGAATGATTATAGTTGCCATCCTCAATAACAATTTTTTTGAGAAAGCGTTTTGAATAAAATAGGAAGGTATTTGTACGTAACTAGCAAAATTAAACTGCGATTTCAGTACTTCCTTTTAAGAGGAGTAAGAAAAACAAACTGCGAATACAGTACTTCTCCCAAAAAGGCAAAGAGGCAAAGATTTTGAATCGAACGACAATTCATTGATGTAAATCGGTTCACCCATTGATAATTTTAACAGTTGCAAGACTTCCTCTTAGTAGGTGTAAGAGCATGATGGCACTTCACTGCCACGTAGAGGACCTTTAATCACTTCTTCGTGCTAAATTTTATCAAAATCGGACTAAGCGTTATGGAAATATTGGTAATAATAGTTTTAGAAAGGGCTTTACTTGGGTGGGGCAAACTCCCCTCCTTATGAGGCGTAGCGTCGAGACTTTTAAAATGCAAATCTGTACAAAATTTCGATTCGAATGACACTTTATTCATGAAAATCAGTTCACGTGTCGATAATTTGAAACGATTGCTATACTTCCCCTTAACAAGTGTAAGATTAGATCGTCGCTTTAATGTTATGTAGGGGAGCCCTAACCCTATCATCCTACCAAATTTTATCAAAATCGGGCCAAGATTTACAGAGTAATTAGTAATAATAATTTTGGAGGGGGCTTACATAAAGGGGGCTAACTCCTCTCCCATTCGATGTACAGCGACGAGACCCCCAAAAGGCACATCTACATAAAATTCCGAATCGAATGACACCTCATTCATGAAAATCGGTTCACGCGTTTAGGCGCTACGCAGTTTACAAAAAAGGTAACAACAACAACAACAACAAGAAGAAGAAGAACAAGAACAACAACAATTTTTGAAAATGCCGTTTTTGCACATTTTCGGCAACTTTTTTCTCAAAATCTATCAGATCTAGGTTGTTGCAAAAAAATTACAGTTATGAAGGAGGGTTTGCCCTACATTATAAAGAAAATTTGGGAATTTTATCTTTTATAGAAAAAGAGAAAAAAATTGTCAAAGTTGGGTGTTTTTCAACGTTACGCTTTTTCCTGCAGTTTTTGATGATCAACCCTTATACAACTGTCCTACCGGACAGTTTTAATTTATTTATTTACAACCTGTATACATATAAATCAAGTAAATGTGATCATCATGTAGTTAAGCACAGATTGTAGGCTGAATTCGAGGATCCAGCGCCACAATCGGGAAGGCATGCTGAGAGGGGCCAGCCAATGCTGGAACTCTCTAGAGGTTGGAAGGAAGTTTAGGAAATTGGTAAAAGGTCGCGGGGCCAATGTCTTTTCAGTCGTCGTGGAGAACTGTCGGGATGGGTTGTTGTGGATAAGGCTTGTGCTGTGGGATTAGGATGTATGGTTAGGCTATAATGGAAATTAAGGAAGCGAGACTGGATTAGGTCATTGACAAAAGGGGTTTTTGAGGTCTGTGTGGAGGGTTAAATTGGATACATAATAAGGAGCGTTGACGATATGCCTAAGGACTTTAGATTGAAAGGATTGGATTCTTTGGATGTTGGAAGGTTTCGCAGAGCCCCACAGCTCAGCTCCGTAGGTCCAGATGGGTCTTAGTAGTGTCTTGTATAGAGTCAGTTTGTTCTGTACGTTCATGGCTGATCTCCGCCCTAGTAGTCTTCGTAGTTGTCCGTATCGTCTATTGAGTTCTTGTCTTCTAGTCGACTGTCTAAATACATTCCTAGGTAGCGTACTTGTGTGGAGGTCGGTATTTCTCTGTTGTGTATGAGTAGAGGGAGCAAGTTTATCTACGTAAGGTGAATGTTATTTGTTGGCATTTGTCTTCGTTTAGTCTAATTTTCCCTTTTTTGCACCAAGAGGAAATGTGGTCAAGGTGTTCTTGGACATCTGTGGAGGCTTCAGAAGGGTTGGGATTTGAGGATAATATTGCGGTATCATCTGTATAAGTTGTGTTAAGGTATGTGGGTGCGTGGGGATGTCAGCAGTGTACACTGGATACAGGACTGGGCCAAGGAAGCTTCCTTGCGGGACTCCGGCTTGGATGCGCTTAGTTAAATGAAATAAAAATATATAATCCTCAATGCTTCTTATAGTTTAAAAAAAAATAAAAATAAAAAAAAAAATAACTACATAAATGAAATCTACAAGTAATAGTAATTATGAGGGAAGGGATTAGCTATGAGGTTAGCATACTGGACTCCCACGCGGAGGTCCCGGGTTCGAATCCAGCAGCTGACCCTTAGATTTTCTCTTCCTAGGAGCTTCTTACAGCTCACTGTCCGGTGATGGACAGTGTTGTCTGTAACGAGAGAACACTGTCCGGAGGCCGGCAGTACACTGGAAAAAGCTCCGGGCGCTAATGACCTCAGCTGTTGATGCGAAAAAAAAAAAAAAAATAGTAATTATGACAGTATATTGATATCCACACTATCATATGAACAAATAGGAAATGATAGGAAAAAAGTGAACCTTCTTGTTAACCCAGCTTTGGATCCAGCTTAGGCTTCTTCATTGATCTTGAACTGCTAACACAAATAACCTTCCATAGATACCAAGGAACCTTCCAATAATTAGTGTTTTTCTGAAACTGCTGAGTGAAGCCATAAAGGCTTCTCAGTAACTAAATTGAAAGAATCACCACAACAAACGGCTCATATCCCTTACAATTTCTTTTTACTGCTAGAATATCAATTACTGGTGCCAAGTCGATTAGTGGTCCCTTCACTCTAGTAAGTGACATTAACTGACACTCTTACTAGCAGTGAGGAGAAGTTACCCAGCGGTAACACTCCCTAAGCCATCTCCAAGGATTAACTACACCCTTCAGAACAGTGAAAATCGCGAGGTCACTGGCATCTTAATCACCTAGGAGGCATCTTAATCTGGAAGGTGATGAGATGATAAATCGCAGACAACAGGATTGGAATGAAACTGTAAGTTCTGATGAAAGTTTATATAGCGAGTTCGAGTAACTTGTCTTACAAACGGAATTTCTAAATCTGTGGGGATTTGGAACATAAATTGGAGTTTTAATGATAGTGCAGAGAATTTTCAACAGAAGGGATTGAATTCTTTGAAGATTGGAGCAAGTTGTTTTTAAAACTAAAAACCCTTTCCAGCTCGATGATGCCATATGGCATCACTAGTTTAAAATATATTATTTCATGCTTAATTTTGGCCAAATGATACATTTTAGTTTTCTTTCATGTCTGTTGAGGCAGCACAAGTGAGGCACATTTTTGTCTGCATTTGTTTTGAATTTTTTCTGTAAAATAATTCGGTCCGGAAAGGGTTAATTTAATTAAAAACCAATAAGGTATTAATTAATTTTATGTTAAACTGTGCGAACAATTTTCAACTTCAAGAATTGATAATGAGTTATTTTGAATAGATGTTTTTAAGTAGTCGCGTGTTCGTTAATATTCCTGACTATACAATATGATATGGAATGAAAATCGATTGGGAGCGTTTTTAATTTCATTCGACGTTATGCAAGGTCAAAAATAGTTTTAAATCTGTTGTTACAAACTTGTCCGGACAGTCACAGTGCACTTGACATATTTAAATGTTGCAGAAAAATCTTTTAGTAAAAACTAAATAATGAATCATTTCAGAGTTTCTTTATTTTATGTCCATCCAGTTTCGGCTAAAATTCATGAAGTTTAAAGCATTTCCTGTAAGGCTTTAAACAAGCGAAATGATTTAGTTCGTCAAATAAATGAATTGCAATTTATGGATACTACGAGCCATTATCCGTTTTGGATCAATGGGCTTGAAATTGTAGTATGAACTAATTTAGGAAGCAAGAACTGAAAGATGCCCATTACAGAATAAGCTATTGAATACATGCCCTTTGTCTACAGGCAAGCAAATACATTAGTGGGACGAGCACGTCTACTATATCGTCCTACGTTATATCACAAGAGTAGGGCGCTAGATCTATTTCTGGCCAGGGTATTGTCCTACAGTGAAATTGAAGAAATGTCCACCTCTCCCGGCTTCCTGCTGGCTGGAATTCAGTCACAATGGTAGCCATGGTGAACATGTAGTCACCTCTACTGTCCACATAGTAAATCCCGACCATTCTTTAATAATTTGGATATTTGAAGTTAACTTTTGGATTTAGAAAACATTTATGGTTAAACATTTTTTAGATTGTTTTAATTTTCATTCACACTTTCACTGTTTAACTGTTCATTCACATAATTGCCTGTTAGATCGGTTGATAAGAACCCACGGCCATTGCCCAAAGACACTAACAACGACAAAGAGGAACCAATGGATTCTATAAATATGTATGTATACTATCACTAGTGTTTGTGTTACCGTGAAATCCCGAAATTGGAGAATGTCAACATTCACTTGATGAATGTTGACATTCACCAAATACGTCTTTGAAAGACCGAATATTTAGTTTAAATTGTTTCAATAAATAACATTAGGATTACATAACGTCAATCACATAATCAACTTTATTATAGATCTAAAAATATTTTTGTTACGTTTTTAAATCATTCTTTATTACAAAAAAACATATTATGATATATATCAAGATAGGAGAAAGCTTAAGTAACAGCAAATGTACTTAAATTCAACTCTAAACTCTTGAACATGAAACTAAAAGTACATTCTAAATGAGAAAAGAAAATAATACCAATAATAAACTTAATCATGTGATTGCGTAATACGATCTTATTGCAACAACTTAACCAAATATTCAGTCTTCCACCGACATCATTCATCGAATGAATCTTGTCATTCTCCAATTTCGGCCTTAGATGGTAACATATACACTTAAGAAGAAGACAAGGTTAGAGAACAATTTAGGATGAGGCAATATTAGTTGCAAGTTGTCTTTATACTATTAACATTTTGTATAATATTCTGTATTGACCTAAGTCTATTTGTAAAAACTAATGTATAAACAAATAAATTATTTTTATTATTATTAGTTGCAAGTCATGGGTTTGGTTTGAGAGGAATCATACCCAAATTGTGAGGGGCTTTCTCCCACGATTGGTAGTCGATCTTAGCAGTGGGGTAGTTCTAACAGATTATAAAAGATTCACTAGGAATAACTATCATCACATTTATTGCGAATGCCTGTCCCCGTATTCGATGTTAATACATACTTAATATATACTTAATGAGATAATCAGGTATAACTGTGTTGTTTGCTTCAAACTTATACTTACAGAATGGTCAGAAAACTGAGTTACAGCTAAACTTTAATATCTGAACTGTAACTACTACCACAATGCTTTATTTGACTGAGAGTTGCCTTTCGAACAAATAGACTTATTTATTTATCATAAGTATAGGTTCGCTTGTATATAATTCAGAATTCAAAAATTAATATACAGGGTGTCCCAAGCTTTATGGATAACGACTTTTTCTCGGAAACTAAGGTAGCTAGAAAAAAACTAAAAAATACGTGTTCCCTTAGTTTTTTGTTAGAAATCCAAATTTAATTTGTAAATTTTTTTCGGTGCATTCAGAAGCGAGATACAGGCACTAACTTCATTTTTTCAAATGGGAAGGTGCGGTTTTTATTTCAGAAATAGATTCCTCTATTTTTGTAAAGAAAAATTTACTTGAACGGTTTTTTTCTGTGAGCGATATTTTAGAAGTTATGAATGAAAACATGATTCTTATAAGAAATTTCAAAATGATAATATTATAACGGTTTTTCGATCGAATAAGAAGAAAATTACTATTTTATTATAAATTTCACTCCTCATTAATATTACAAATCATGCTCGAAATGGCCTCCACCATTAGAGATGCATAGGCATGCTCTTTCCTGCCAATTGTCCCTTACTGCCAATGAAATAGATTCGGCTTTAACCGAACTACAGGCATCTATTATTCTCTGCTTTAGTTCATCTACAGATGCAATCCCTGCTTGATTCCGATACACCTAGATTTAGAAATGCTTTTAGGTAAGCAGAAATAAGAAAAGAAAGAAAAAAGTTATGAATAATCACCTTGTTGTTCAGGTATCCCCAAAGGAAATAGTCCATAGGTGTCAAGTCCTGTGAGAGAGGTGGCTACTGAATAGCCCCCGTGTCGATATAACATGCCCATCAAATTGCCTATCGAGACATCTCTTTACATGTCTTGCATTATGAGCGGGGCAGCCGTCATGCTGGTACCACATCCTTCGTCTCCGCTCAAGGGGTACATTCTCCAAGTGAAGAGGAAGGATGTTGGTAAGGAATTGAAAATAAAAATCTCCATTCATATTCTCTTCATAAAAGTACGGTCCTATAAGTTGATTCCCAACAAGACCACACCATGCATTTATTCCAATGACAGTCTGATGACGGGTTTCGAATGTGACTCGAGGATTTTCTTCGGCCCATACTCTGAAATTCCATCGGTTTATGATGCCGTTATTGGTGAATTTAGATTCATCCGTCCAAAGAATATTCATTAAAAATTCCGGATCTTCTGACAATTGCACATCGATCATGGTAATAAATTCTATTCGGCGTTCATGATCTGTAGGGCGCAATCCTTGTACGATATGGGCCCTGTAGGGTCGTAAGTCATAGCTTTTTATAATCCTCCAATCAGTACTTTTAGAGATTCTTAACTCGCGACTAATTCTACGTACGTATGTAGAAGGGTTTTCTCGGATCCAGAGAAGTACTTCAAGTTCATTGTCAAACGAACGGACGGGTCTTGAAAAATTCCGATTTTTTAAATTTGGCACAACAGATCCAGATTCCCGAAAAGTATGTGCTATACGTAAAATTGTGCGGTAATCTGGGTGTCTTTCGCGGTCGGGGAACCTCTCCGCATACACCTGAGCAGCTCTCAAAGCAACCCTCCCACATTCTAAAAAAACATACATATCACGACGTTCAAAAGGTTAAAAACACTATTCTAGGCATGTTGAAAGTAGCAATTAATAACGATAACTGTATCATTAGACGTTGAATAAGTAAATGTAAACACTAGTAACTAAACATTATTATTACTAATCGTTCAAAGTGCAAAATATTGGATTTCTTATAAGAATCATGTTTTCATTCATAACTTCTAAAATATCGCTCACAGAAAAAAACCGTTCAAGTAAATTTTTCTTTAAAAAAAATAGAGGAATCTACTTCTGAAATAAAAACCACACCTCCCCATTTGAAAAAATGAAGTTGGTGCCTGTATCTCGCTTCTGGAAGCACCGAAAAAAATTTACAAATTAAATTTGGATTTCTAACAAAAAACTAAGAGAACACGTATTTTTTTAGTTTTTTTCTAGCTATCTTAGTTTCCGAGAAAAAGTCGTTATCCATATAGCTTGGGACACCCTGTATATATATTTTTTAATATCCTTTTATTGAAATTTACACCTGTACCTACAGGGTACAGTAAGTAAATATGATGAATGTATATATATAAAGATAACGTGGCAGACGTGAATGACGGTCATCCAGTGAAGGCCGCCATTAGTCACCCAGTTGGTCACGGGGCCAACGGCGCCTAAGCCGTCTTCGAGGATTGGAGGGTAGCATAGTTGAAGACAAGTTTGCAGCTAAAGGGTTGGGAGATGAAATGAGAGTTTTTGATGAAAATTTTTATATCGGATTTTGGCAAGTTCGGAGATGAGTGGAATTTGGAGATCTCTATGTATTGTGTGGTTGCTAACATAGAATGGAGCGTCTACTATGCGGCGGAGTATTTTGGATTGGAGTGTTTGTAGTCTATTGATGTTTGATTTTTTAGCTGTTCCGTAAAGTCCGTAAGTCCATATTGGTGTGAGAAGAGCTGTATAGAGTCGTCGTTTGTTCTATAGTGAGAGTTTTGAGCGTTTGTCGAGTAGTCTGGCTGGAAGTTTGTATCGTTTGAATTAATATTAATTAAATTAATGTTAAACTCAATTTTCATTACATTTAAAATAAAGTAAAAAAAGTAGAGCTTTTCTTTTCAAAATAATTACATAATATTGCGCTGTGTATTAAAGTTAGGGTTGGCTGCATCATAATATAAGCCACTATAAATCTTTTAGGATGCAATGAATTTGGCTTTGATTAAACCAATCCCTCTTGAATCTGCAAAGGTAGTGTAATCTTCTTTATATGAATCTCTAACGATTAGACATCCATAGCACAAGTTTAGCGATAATGTCAGCTTACCAAACAGCGCTGTTTAGATTAGAAATAATTAGATGCATCATGCTCTTTTAATAACCAACATCTCTAGTTTAGATTCTGATGTTCTGTTGAGGAAAAAAGTAAAGCAAGAAGTAATGTAAGAAGCATAAAAAAACAAAATCTGGTGCGCGGACATTTACACAATTTCTCTAACGGAAAATTATCTATACACTTTTCTTCCCTCACTTAGGAAATTGAAATTTATTTCTACACGAAATCTCTATTTTTGGAAGCTTGATTGAAACCTTAAGTACGAGGGTCGTTTGAAAAGTTCGTGCAAAAATAAAAACTACTTAATTTTTTGGGGTAAACCTTTTTTATTTTACAACATAGTCTGCTTTTAGGCTTATACACTTCGTCCAACGCTGCTCTAGTTTGTTGATCCCTTCCGAATAATAGGATTTGTCCAAGTCTGAAAAATAGCCATTCGTTTCTGCAATCACCTCCTCGTTTGAATAAAATCTTTTTCCCGCCAGCCATTTCTTCATATTGGGGAACAAATAGTAGTCCGAGGGAGCCAAGTCTGGAGAATAGGGGGATGTGAAACGAGTTGGAACCCTATTTCCATTAATTTTGCGACCACAACTGCTGAGGAGTGAGCTGGTGCGTTGTTGTAATGGAAAAGGACTTTTTTGTGGGCCAATCGTGGGCATTTTTCTTGCAGCTCGGTTTTCAAACGGTCCAATAACGATGAATAATATGCACCTGTAATAGTTTTACCCTTTTCCAGATAGTCGATGAGGATTATTCCTTGCGAATCCCAAAAGACAGTCGCCATAATCTTTCCGGCCGAAGGAACGGTCTTCGCCTTTTTTGGCGCAGATTCCCCCTTGGTAACCCATTGTTTAGATTGTTCTTTGGTCTCAGGAGTGTAGTGATGTATCCATGTTTCATCCACAGTGACGAAACGACGCTTAAAGTTCTGCGGATTCTTCTGGAACAGCTGCAAACCGTCCTTGCAACACTTCACACGATTTCGTTTTTGGTCAAGCGTGAGCAATCGCGGCACCCATCTTGCGGATAGCTTTGTCATGTCCAAATGTTGATGCAAAATATTATGTACCCGTTCATTCGAGATGCCCACAGCACTAGCAATCTCACGCACCTTCACTCTTCTGTCATCCATCACCATATCATGGATTTTATCAATGATTTCTGGAGTAGTAACCTCAACAGGGCGTCCAGAACGTTCAGTGTCACTTGTGCCCATATGGCCAATGCGAAAATTTTGAAACCACTTATAAACTGTTCTAATCGAAGGTGCAGAGTCACCTTCAAGCTTCTCTTTAGTCTCCTGAGGCGTTTTGCCTTTCATAAAGTAGTGTTTAATCAACACACGAAATTCTTTTTCGTCCATTTTTTGAAAATCACTCGACTTCCTCGATTCAAACGAATGCCAAACACAAAGAAATAGACCGATCTGGCTGAAACTTGGTGTGTGTTCTTCCAAGAGATGCTACTAACTAAACATAACCTCGATACGCGCCAGTAGTGCTATCTCTCTGACTTTGCACGGACTTTTCAAACGACCCTCGTAAAAACAATTTCGTATGTATTTCTGTCAAGAGAATTAACTATTTAGGTTTCGCTGCTAAATTGAATTTTTTTTTGAGTTTCTTTCACAAAAAGGATCTCCCTTCCACTCACGACCTGTACTTTACATAACGATGCAGATAAATCTGATATTCTGAGGTATCCGTTATGTGAAGTTTTATTGATATAAATTGAAGATACTTTTGGCAACAACCTCCTCTGATAAAAAAATCTAGATGGCTACTAGGATACACGTAGTTTTAAAAACATTTTTCTCCGAATGAGAGCACCTCAAAGCGAACATTTCGGGTAAAAACTTATAATCGGAACACAATCGCAACATCTTGTTTAGTTAGCACATTAAGATAAACGTAAATGTTAGATAAATCGAATGTTAAAGTAAAAATACACTGTTTAATTGAAGTGAATTGGTGTTAAAATTGTATTGAATAGCTGAGAGTTTGGATTCAAAACATTTGGAATGGTGTACCACAGCCAGCTAGAACTGTTTGTAAACATTGAAACAGTCGCCAACATTCTCCATTGGGGTACAACATTCAGAATCTGCTAACCAATTATTCCATGCACTAGAGATTAAACAAATAGAGACCAGCAAATGTTTTACTTGTATCTACAACCTTCAATGTTTTCTCTGCCATTAAATATGAAATGTGTGAACTAATGTTAATTAAAAATTCATTATGCCAAAATTGTGTTCAAACGTTAATTTATGAAAGCTACCTAGTTTACCATAAGAAAGGAGGAAACATTCGAATAAATTTAATGCAGAATCCTATTAAACTAGAATCTTATATTCAGAAAATAACGGAAAAAAATTGTGTATGCTTCTGGAGTTATAGCTTATGTTTTGGGCTACACACATTATTCTGAAATTAAGGTAGGCTTACTATCCTTCTCAGACAGATGTTTGGGATTCTTTAATATCTCTATTCTCTAATAATCTGTGGGATACCTCAGAAACTTCAATGCTCTAGAGCAGGGGTCCCCAAACTACGGCCCGCGTGCCACATTCGGCCCCCTGAGAACATTTATCCGGCCCTCGCCGCACTTCCGGAAGGGGCATCTCTTTTATTGGTAGTCAGTCAGTGAGAGGAGCACTATATATGGCGGTGCCGCAAAGCGCTGCGTCGCTCATGTATAGTACTACTTCCGATGACGCGGGACGCACGCGTCACGGCTCCGAAAACAGTGTAAAATAACAGCCAGAAGCAGGAAGAAAGGCAAAGTACTATAACAAAACCGGACATTGACCATCTCATTAGCCAAAAGCAGGTCCATAGTTCCCACAGAAATACTGGGCAGTTTGTTGATTTAAATTTACTTGTTCTTCATTTGAAATATTCTATTTGTTCCCGTTTTTTTTTTTTTTTTTACTTTAAAATAGTTTGTTTTATAGTCCGGCCCTCCAACGGTCTGAGGGACAGTGAACTAGCATCTTGGATAAAAAGTTTGGGGACCTCTGCTCTAGACTCTTGTATACATAGACTTTTAGGACTTGGGCTTGCGCCGTCTGTACGGGGATATCCCGCTCTATAACGGGAGCTAACCGCAACAAATGACCTGCAAATTTCCCAAAAAATAAGCACTCCGTACAGCTTTGGGAGCGCCGTAGTTCATACGTAATGAATAAATCCACAGGGAGCTAAAAGTACCCACAATAATATAATTTTGTTTGTTTTTATTAAAGTAATTTTTGGACTAAACTACATATAAGATACTACGTATACATATAAGATTATTCCTAGTGAACTTAGAGGCTAGACATAACCACCTACTCGGAAAGAAAACAGATTAAATCTAATCTACCACTGACGTACTTCTACACTTAACCAATAACGAACAATAATTTCAAATGTAGTATTTATTGAATTCAATAAAGAATCATTTTGTTTGTTTTTATCAAACTTGTTTTAAAAAAAGGCAGAAACCAAAAACGTGGAAAAATAAAGATTATTTCTCTTCTTTTTCAATTTTTCAAAGAAGGGTTAATTAATGACAAAGTTAAAGTAACAAATGCCACATTGAATTGATTTCAACTGAATCTGTTTTAATGACGAAACTTTAACCCCAACCGAAATTCATCTTCAAACAGTTTCGCTTAAAAATAAAAAGGATGGAAGAAAATAAATTCGATTTTTTGGACAGTATTTTGAAAGGATTAATAAAAAAAATAATCAGCGCAAAACTTGATAATGGTTTGTGATCGCACTAAAGCAAACATAAAAGGATGCCGCTACCACACTTGAACGTATCGAGATTAACGTGTTGCAAAAAATGGTCGGCATTAGAGTTACGAATGAAATGGAAGCAATATTGTATTGGTGGAGATTCTACAGCTTACAGAATATTACTGGATATATTATGTCAAATACAGATACATCATTATTATTAATAGACAGTCTTGATGGTTATAATTCTACATAAATGGCAGATATTAATCAACATCTCCTGGCTTCCCGACGTTAACTGAATTAATTACTCAATTTTCAGATTGTAAGAACAATAACAATTGGGAAAGGTAGGAAAATCCTGGGAAAGAAATATTGGAAAGCTCTCTAACAGTTTCTAGTTAATTAAATTTTTTTAATTTGGGTTTTTCACACAAACTTCTCTTTTATTTTCATAAAAAAGTTAAAAAAAATAGAAGTATTGTTGTAATAAAAGTCATAATTTTTTTTTTCAGACATTTGTTTATTAAATATGTGCAAAATAAAAAATATTTTCTTTACGAAGCTTGAATTTAAGTTTGGTAACAGTAGTTTATGGCGATTCGCCTGTCAAAGTTATTAAATTTGAAATTAATAACAAGAGTAAGAATTTAATTAGTGGCCAAGTAGTCGGCTAACATATGAAGCTCTATGTCTTTATTGGGATGATTCAACTGAGTTATAGGGGACCATCCGGTAAACCTGTTTACTACCACTCACTGTCCTCCACTTAACAAGGTTATCGATTTACAGAGCGAGAGCAAACCCACGTGGGTTTATGTGATACGTTTTATGGTCTGTATATTGCTTTTATACTTTGTTCTTTAAGAAAGAAACTGTGGCAAACTGCATCTCTCAAGGGCATCACAATTCAAATGAGAAAAAAATTATGCTTATAAAAATAATGCATTTTAAACCAAGTTTAGTGAAAAAAAAAAAAAAATCGGTAAAATCCATTTCTAAGACTGCCCTTCAAACTTCAAAAATCCAAGTGGAAAGTGAGCGAGGTAGTATTAGGGAGAACTGGAAACAACAAGAACAAACCACAAGAACAGCAATATTTAGAACAATAGTTTAGAAGGAACTTTATAACTATTCGTCCTAAATACCTTAAATCAGTGATTTAGCAGTGGCCACTATCTCTGGCCAATACTGCAAAACGCTCAGCAAGAAATGATATGCAAAAAGGAAATATGGGCAGTATAGATCGCTTGGCATACGTCGAAACGATAATCTCGTTCTTGTCACACATATTGGAACTGTAATTGCCAGTGATATACTTATAATTAATTACATATGTAAGACGGTTTTCGAAACAGATTTTATTATTCTGTAAAGACTACAGCTTACAGAATATTACTGGATATATTATGTCAAATACAGATACATCATTATTATTAATAGACAGTCTTGATGGTTATAATTCTACATAAATGGCAGATATTAATCAACATCTCCTGGCTTCCCGACGTTAACTGAATTAATTACTCAATTTTCAGATTGTAAGAACAATAACAATTGGGAAAGGTAGGAAAATCCTGGGAAAGAAATATTGGAAAGCTCTCTAACAGTTTCTAGTTAATTAAATTTTTTTAATTTGGGTATTTCACCGTCGTTAAACACTATAAAACACTGTAACGTAAACACTCTCAAATGACGCTAAACCTTCCTAGACTATAACCTAACATTCAGGCTGTGTGGCGATGTCGTCAGCCCCCTCTGATGGCAGTTTTACACATACTTCATTTATTAAAAAATAGTTGGCGCTAAAATAAAAAAGTGAGTTAAAAAGTTATATTTGTTATATTATATATTTGTAAAAGGCACATTTGAACAGAATTTACATTTTCTGTTACAGAGTGCACAGAATCGTATTATTGAACCTTTTTATCTTGTTTTCTACAACTTTCAAGTCTTCTTAACAGATCTACATCAATGAACAGTTGGTACTTTACATACATACCTATATTTTTTTAATTTAATAATTTTGTGTCAAATGTTAATATCTGCCCCATTGGTAGGATAGCTTTGAACACAATATAAAATAGAAAGAAATGATATTACTTTACTCTGAATCTACCTTCTATCAGTTATTTCTCTCTCTACTACATTATTTTCTCTTTTAAACCACTGAAATCTAGTTTGAAAATCATGAATGACTCAGTTCGGGATGTTGTAATCGAAGTGATGGGTTCAGAAAGTTTGAACAAAATATTCGGTTTGTAGGTTCGGACCACTTTCCCCTTCTCTGCGATTAAACAAAAAAAAGTCACAAACTTGCAGGTCGGTAGGGCGGCACATTTTAACTGAGATGTTGAAATGTGCCCTCTCTCCTTTTATAAGAAAATATAATATCCAACACTTTTTGAAAACTAATATTTTTTTGTAAATAATAGATTTAAAAATACGAATTCCAAATGTTCATATGGACTAACAATACTTACACCTTGTCCACTACCATCTTCACAATACACTTCCAAAGCTGCAGCAAAAATTTTACTTTTACCTTACAAAATTTAACATTTCTCAATTCTGACTTTACAAACAATGAAAACGAAGGGAAACTCTGTCAATTATACAGCAGCTCTACCACTTTACTTTTTGCCAATTCCAGTCTGGATCGTTTAAGTTCTAATTGGTTCTAACTCGAAAGGACTGCCAAGATGTACTCATTTTCTCAGGTGCAATTTACGGAATTCATTGATGCCATTATTATCCCATGCGATTAGCCCAAAACTTTCTTGTGAATCCACAGTGGGGTTTAGTTGTGATATTATTAACGAAGGAACGCAATCTGTGTATTAAACAGAAGTATTTTGAAAAACTCTTAAATGAGTTTGTTAAACTAATGAGACGATAGTTTAGAAAATGGTTTATGTATTTCTCTGATTTCTAAATAATTTCATTCTAATTACAATAAACAGAGTTGATGAGTTTAGCATTTCTCTTTTCACAAGCCTCGGGCTGTTTTTAAACTTTTGGGGTAAACCTTTTTTATTTTTCAACATAGTCTCCTTTTAGGCTATTCGTATTACAGCGATTTTCATTTGTGAATCAGTTCTTATGTCTCCCAATATTTTTTTTTGGTGACATATAGCGATCCAAGATA
Organism: Rhodnius prolixus; assembly: GCF_049639745.1. Taxonomy (NCBI): domain Eukaryota; kingdom Metazoa; phylum Arthropoda; class Insecta; order Hemiptera; family Reduviidae; genus Rhodnius; species Rhodnius prolixus. The sequence goes on from NW_027411592.1 coordinate 26,451,266, forward strand.
GCGATGCTTGCAATATGGAACCCCCATGGATGCTGGTAATATGAAATCCTGTTCTACACTCGCATTTGAAAAATTTCATGGGGTTCCACATTGCAAGCGTTACAAACCAATCACTTATTTTTCTGGGGAAAACAAGAATCTAAAAAGGGGCTAAAAAAAAAACTGCAAAAATATTCATTGTACCTAAACCCACTCTACGGCGACTTGCAATCAAAATACTAAGGTGTTCCATATTACCCACATCTCAAGTCAGAGGCACCACTTTCACTTTTTCCATAAAATTGAAGGTTACTCATCTGGTGGTTGGAGTAGAGTAAATTTGAAGACAACAATGTAATACTAATGTATAAAGCTAATAATTACCAGAGAAAGCAATACAATTTTTTGGAAAGTCTACCACAGGTAAGTCAAAAACAAAGAAGGGTTCCATATTACCACCACTTCCTCAATATATAGAGTTGGCAAATAAGTTCGTTCGGTTTTTGAGGGTGGAATAAAAACAATTGTTTTGATACACAGAATAAATTTTAATCAATTATACATTGACCATTCTTATTGATGACTTCTTGCCATCTTTCCACCAACTTCATTATACCACATTCGTAGAACGTCTGTGGCTTATCGTCGAAAAACCACTCAAAATGTTTTTTGACAGTCTTCTCATTATCGAAAGTTTTTCTGTCCATGGAGTTCTGCAACTATCCGAATAAATGATAATCAGAAGGTGCCAGGTCCGGTGAATACGGAGGATGAGAAAAAACATCCCAGCAGTTTATTCCGAGTGGTCAATGACGCATACGGTCTGGCGTCGTCATGGTGGGAGACGGCACCTTTGCGATTTGCTAATTCTGGACGTTTTGTGCGGATTGCATGGTCCAGTTTGGTTAATTGCTAGCAGTATGCAGTTGAATCAATTGTTTTGCTTGACAGTAACAGCTCGTAGTAGATGATACCTGTATAATCCCACCATACGGAGAGCATAATCTTCTTCGGATGCAATTCCGCCTTCGAGCTTGTTTGCGGCGGCTCACTGCAGTGCTTCCATGATCTTTTACGCGCTACATTATCGTAGACGATCCATTTTTCATCTCCCGTTACCATCCGCTTTAAAAATGGGTATTTTTTTTTTACGTTTCCGCAGCGAATCGCAAATGGATATTTGGCGAGTGGCTAAGTTGGCCTCGGTTAATTAATGCGGCACCCAAACATTGAGCCGAGAAACGTATCCCAGCCGGAGCAATTGGTTTTCGGCGCTCGTATTGGATATGTTAAGTGCTGTTGCTATCTCTCTCACCGATTCGCATGGATCTTTATCGATTTGTGCTCTTGACATCTTCTGAATTAATCTCGGCCGGGCGACCGGAGCGGGGCGCATCATCAATGTCAAAATCTCCAGAACGGAATTTGGCAAACCACTTTTGGCACACGCGTTCTGTTAAGGCATCGTCACCCTAAACACAACTTATCTTTTTATGAGCCTCTGCAGCTCGTTTGCCCTTTTTAAAATAATAGAGCAAAATATGACGAAAATGCACTTTATTTTCTTCCATCTTTACAACAACGCAGCAAGCACAATAGTAATGTTTGTTAAACCGAAATTCATAGAAAGGTTAAGCCTAACATAATCTTTCAAATGAACAATCGAGTTCTGCGCTTGCGTCGAAAATAAAAAAAGAAAATCGGAATGAATCTGTACCAAAATAAAAACCGAACGAACTTATTTGCCAACTCGATATTTTAAAATACGAAGTTTAAAAAAAATGAACAAATTAGAATTTGGAGAATAGTGATAAGAACTTGAGCCCAATAAGTGAACTGCATATATAAATATTTAATTCAAGAAAAAGATATATAAGAGGGTCCAGTTATTTACTAAAAAATTCTGTTAAAATAAATTGTGCTGCAGTAAAGCTTATTGTTATTGTCTCTGCAGTAATATTTCAAGTAAAAGAAATAAAGTTAAAAATAACTCGTATATATTTCAGAATTGTCATTAAAAATAAAATACACAAAGACAGCCTGCCTTAAAAAGAAACAGGATGAGAATACATAAGAGATAGTTAAAAAACAAAATAAAATAAAGCGCGCCGGGTGAACAGAATTGAAAGCAGTAACTCCAAGAGCCGTGAGCTGCTTTAGTTCTGTCCTCTGTCTCTTTTTATATCTTTTTCCTGCTTCGAGTTCCACCAATGATAGAAATATTATTTTTAATGTATTAGAAAGAAATGGGAAGGTTCTTTTATAAGTTTTGTTACATCTTACGCGTTAGTGGAAAATTAAAAAAAAAAAAAAAAAGTTCAAAATTAATAAAACTTTTATATACTTGCAGTTTACTTATTGGTGTCAGCGTGTCATCATGCATGTAGGGAAACCTAAGAAGGGAGTTACGTAGGGATGAAGTGAAGTAAACCAACCAGAAAACACTAGTGACAGCCCCACATAATGGTGGAATGTGGCGTGTACTTTACTAGCGTGTCAGGTTAGATTACTGGGCTGTTCCAGGGTAACTAAGTGTGCTGGTGGTCATATCTTTTCCGTCCATGCCCTCTATCTACTGGACATATCCTACAAACTAGGACACACTTCCTTAATACCTGGGGTCTGCAAACTTATCTGATATCCTCATATTGTTCATTAAACTGATTCGGTAGTAGGAAATAAGGAAGTAGATAGTTAATCAACACTGCCTTCCGGTGGCCGTACGTGCATATTTCTGTGTGATTAGTGTTAATGAATGAAAACAATTTCCTTTTATCATCAATAAAAACCTTCTGTGGTAATTGCTAAAAAAATAGGAAATAAATTAAAAAGCAAACATTCTGGGCAGCCATTTTATTTCAAATAATGATTTATTTAGACATGTTTACAGGAAATGAGTTAATAAAGCTTGGAGGAAGTTAAATAAACTACTACTTCTTAATAGAAACTAATAATTAAATTCTATAACTAACATTCCACAGGAAATATCCTGTTCTTTTTATTAGATTTATACAAATTATACCAGCTCTTCCCCTTGAGGTACCAGGAAATTCAATATGTGTTATACTAATTCGATTTCACCAACGCAATCTCAAATCATTTAAAATAGGACAACAGGCCAAGAAATGGCATAAAATCTTCTTGCTTTCGTATTACATAAGGCACGTATTCATCAGGTTGCATAGTATTATATATTTTTTTTTCGAATCAATGCCACGAAATCCAAAATTGAACTTCATAGTATTTACCTTGAAAAATACACAATCGCTGTTTACAATATTCCCACTCTCCAGCGTTTCAATATTGATAACCTGCAGACCAGACTTAAACGAATTTCTTTCAATAAACGCTTCAGATTATTTGGCCAAAATCCTGGACAATCTCTCCAAACTCGATTTACTGAATAAAAGAAAACTATACTGAATGTGCTAGAATTCTGTGTAACCTCGAAAACGTTCTAACCTGAAAAAAAAAAAAATCCATAATCAAATCAATCCAAAATCCTCCGTCGCATAGTTGATGCTCTTCTTTTCACTCTCTAACATCATAATCCACACATATCGTTTTTTTTTGGCATGACCTAACAAAATTCCGATTCTAACAACAGATTTCACAGAAGACTCAATTCTAACCCTCTTGCTTTAAACCTTTCCTCTAATTCACTTCCTGAAAAACCAGTAAAGTGGTTGTAACAAACTTTGGCTTCATGTCCTTTCGAGTAGTTACCGTTCATGACCAGTGACCAGGGCCGGATTTTCCAATAGGCTAACTAGGGCCACAAGATCAAGAGGGGCCTACATTCAAATTGTTAGCAAAATTAAAATTACTCTATTCTAAAAACAGTGAACACTAAAACACTATTTTAGTGATGTATTTTATTATCTCTCATAAAATTTACAAACTTAAAAATGGGAGGTGAAAGGGCCTCATAAATGGAATAGCCTAGGGCCCCTTTTCATCTAAATCCGGCCCTGCCAGTGACGCTATTGTTTATATCCTATGTGTATATATATCTGTTATATATTTGATAATATAGTTGTAAGGAATAAACAATAACATTAATAATAATGTAAAATAATCCGTTTGTTCTGGCGGGCTTTACGTCCAACTACCAAAATAAGTGTAATGGAAGGAACATATTTTACTGTAAATTTCTCATGTAAACCATTGAATAAAATCCAAGGCCTTGAATTGGCTGCAGCTAGATCATAATTATGGTCAATTCCTGCAATTGAATGTCGAAATTCAACAAGGCAGTCCAAACTGACCTTAAGATTCTAGAGAAGACCTCAGCAAAATCTAAAATAACCTTCAATTATTGATTCATTCATTGATTTGTTATTATTTTGTTGGTAAACAAGTGTTACTGTTCGCGTGTTCTATTTAAAACAAGCTCGATGTGCAATTAATATACTGCAGAATAACAGTAGCGCATGTTCTTCTCCACATGTAGTTCTCTAGGTGGCAATAAAATGTTTTTTAATTATAACTTTTATATACAGTGATGAAAATTAAAGAGGCAGGAGATTAGTATAGTGTATGGAACAGCCATGTGCACAGCAGTGGTGAAAAAGAGGATAAAATGTTTTAACCCGGCAACGTTTTCAACATCAATTGCGCTACATGATCCATAACTCAGACGCTCAGAATGAAGCCGGAAATGGAGGTCTATTGATTATACGACAAACTTGCTGGCCAATCTTTCTAACATCTTATCCTCAAAAGCGAAATTGCTATCTTCTCTTTGGGCTCTACACTAAAAAAGAATTTTATTCTACTGAAGGGCGTTCAAGTTTCATGCGTATAATTTTAATTTGATTTTTATGCTAATTATATTTTATCTGAATATTTATCTGTTAAATAGTAGATAATCTAGTTGTTGGGAATAAATAATAACATTAATAATTATAATGTAAAGTAATCCCTTTTTGTTCAGACCAAGACTTCACGGCCAACTACCTAATTAGTAGTTCTTGCAGACGGAAGAGACTAGCAAAGCACTTTACTAGAAAATTCTCGTATCAAACATTAATTAAAAATTAAGGCCTAGACCGGGGAATCGAACCTATTGCCACGATACATCTTTAGCTTTGAGGGCTTTCTAACCGCTCGGCTATCGTGGCGTCTAATGTTAGTAATAATAAAAGTAATATTATTGGAATGCACTATTTAGGCTAAGTAATTTCTCATACCTTAGTATTATTTGCCTTAATGAAATTATAGATGCACAGTAATGGTTACTTTTTTCATGGTAGCCAATCTTGTTATAGCACTAGAGAGAAATCGTATTATACCTAGACAGTTCGATTAAACGTTTCTCTCTTTTTACTGCATTTCTTATAAATAAAGAGAACTGTATTTCTTACATGTAGCGCCATCTTCTCTGCACTCCACAATTATAGTTAGGAATACTATCCTTATTTTGAAGAGGTACTCTTTAGTGAGATTATAGTTAAACCCTAGTCGCATTATCATGGCATAAAATTGTCTGCCTTCCTCTTTTCCAAGTTTAACTAGGATAAGAGACCGTATTTACCTCTCTTTTTTTTACCGTAATGCTACTTCATATATCTAAACAATGACTGTTTAGAGCACTGTTGAAATCTCCAGTTCTAGACAACGGAGGTATTTTCTTTTTAAAGGTAATAGTTAGGAATTTCAGAGGGATGCTGGAAAAAACAAGATAGGATTTATGAGAAAGAGATCAATTTTTAAAAACTATGTTTTCCAATTTAAGGTACCACAACATGTGTTTCGGTAGAGACTCAAAAATCGAAAAAAAATATGCGCCAAATTTCATTGCAAACTTTAATGGTCAAGTGCACTCAGGTTTTAACTTTTTTTTAAAATTTTTTTTATTGAAATTTGCGACTGCAACGGTTGTTGCAACAAGCAAATGTGATGTAATATAATGTCTTGAATGAAGATTGTAGAAGGCACCCCCATTGGCGATACTCCATTAACGTGAACAGATGCGCCTATACTGTTATGAGGAGAGTAGATCGCGGGGCCATCTTCTCTTCAATCTCTTTGGAGGATTGCCTGGTAATGTGGAAGAAGATAGGTGTTCAATTAAAGGATTAGGATGAGCTGCTGTAAAGGAATGAAATTTTAAGAAACGAGTTTTAGTAAGGTGTAAGTTAATGAAAGGGATGTTGAGGTCATTATGAATGGTGAGGTTAGATACATAGAACGGAGTGTTAAGAAGTTTTCGAAGAATTTTTGAATGTAAAGTCTGAATGCGTAAAGAATTGAAACGTTTAGTCGATCTCCATACTTCGATGCCGTATGACCAAATAGGTCGCAGTAATAATTTAAGCAAATCTTAAAAAATATATTTGAGATGTTCGTCTAAAGTAAAACAAAGTAAATAAAATTCCACCAACCTCCAAGTAGAGATATTTAAATTTTTAAACAAAAACAATCATTAAAATTTAAATTACACTTGATTTATGCAGTCTTCGGTACGGTATTTTTAGGAAAACATTTTAGACATTACATTACACCATAGATAATGTAATTATTTAAGCATTTTTGAAATATTTTTCGAGTAAACACAGTAAGTAAGGTTTTAACTTAAACGAGAATTCAGATATTTATTAAAATCAAAATGAATTAGGACTAGTGGTGCAACATTTGCGTTACTTTCTTTTATATTACATAAAAAGGGTAGAAATCTCCCCAATTTTTCGCAATGTTTTTGCCCATCTTAACTCCCTTCTCCTCTCACCATCAGTGCATTAGTGTGTGATACAGGGGTTTGAGAGAAGACAACACAAAACCCACTGAAGTCCTACAAAGTGTATTCATAAAATTCTCTTTTGATATTACTGTCCCTTCCGTCATCAGTGCGCGCGAATTAACTTTAAATTGTAATTTTATTGAAGATCGTTCCAACGATATTCATTAAAATAGAAATATTGACTATAGTAATTGAAAATGAAAGAGAATTAAATTGAGAACGTTTTTGTTGAATAGTTGTTAATGGTGACGGATATAGACCGTCGTCTATTAGAATTTTCTAACAAAAACTAAATCGACTTTAATTATATCAATGACCTTTTAAAAGTAATGTGCATTTAAAGTTGAGGGTCAAAGCTGACCCGACGATACCAGTTAAAGTTGAGATTTTGAGGATATCAGTTGAGGGCTGATATTAAAATTCTTGCATTTGTGGATGATTTGGTTTTGTTGGCCAAGGTAGACGTACCCTGCAAAATCAGCTGGAAAAATATAGTAACCGAATAGAATCTACCAATGAATTTAAATAATCTCATACATGATCCTCGTTTACCATAACTTTATTGTTTTAAGGCACGGTGGTAGTGGTCAGTGGTATTTCCAGATAGGGTAAATAGTTACCAATATCTCAGCGTTACTCTCACATCTGGTTTAACGATTGAAAAACAATTTACTCGTTAACTGCATTACACGTCGCAGAGGCTTTGCAGTGTGCACACTGCCGTTCACTGTAGGACGAATGTTTTTAAATACTATTGCGTTCAAAAGAAAGTTCATAGGAATGGAAAAAACGGTTACGTGCTAATTTACATTTCCTGGACAATAATTATTATAATTGTGTTCTTTCTCTATTTTCTTTATATTAATACGATTTTACATTTAATAACTATAATTTGCCCATTATATTGAGAAAGATTGACGGTGATCCACTTGTTAGAAGAGTGTCAGGCACTTGAAAGGAAAAGACAAAGAACAGGGCTACCATGTAACTTGCGGGCAATATTAAAAGAGGATTTCCCTTATTTAGGAAGGCTATTTGTCTTTTTGAAGAGTAGTAACTTGTATAGTAAAATTTAGATAAGTTAGGTTAGGCTAGGTTAGGATACATTAAGCGAGGAGTGGAATATCGAGTACACTCCTCCAGAGTGAATGTAGAAAACGTGTATGCATTAGTAAGAATGTATTTATTGGTATGAATGTACTTGCTGGTATAAATGTACAGTGGTACCTCGATTTTCGAACGACTTGACTTTCGAACAAATCGGTATTCGACCAAGAAATTCGAGAAAATATTTTCCTGAAATCCGAACAAACATTTGGAACTCGAACAGCCGAGATGAACCGAGTTGTTTTTATATTTACACTTTTAGATCTTATTTCTTGTTTAGATACATGTTTTTACATAAAATATAAAAATTAGACCAATAAAACGGCATATTCCTGGGGCTTAGAAACGAAATAAACTACATAGTTTACATTATTTCTTATGGGATAAATTGTTTCGGTTCTCGGCAAAATTGGTTCTCGACCGCACTTCCGGAACGAATTGTGGTCGAGAACCGAGGTACCACTGTATTTATTGATATGAATGTATCTTCTGGTATGAATGTATTTATTTAGTTAGTGCCCATCCTGTATAGTTGAGGTAAAATGATTACTTAAGTAATCCCCTACTATTAGCCAAAGAATGGTGCTAAATGTTAAGCTGACTTCTCCCTGTCGTTGGATACGATGGTAAAGAGAGTAAGTCAGGAACATCATACCATACCTCCCTAGCTCCCTCCGCCTTTGAGCATTCAAAGGCGTTGTTTCGGATGCTGGGTATTTTGGGCAAGCGCCATTCTAGACCTTGAGGAATAAGTTCGAATGGAAAGAAAGAGTGCGAGGCGCTAATAACCCAGCAGTTGATGCCCCAAAAAATAAGAAATAACTATAATTCAATGATTTTTTTTTTTTTTTACAGTTGACGTCCTTTCTTGATTTTTCATTTTAATTTTGATAATTTTTAATCTTCATCCGGATGAAACTTTTGGCCTTGGACACTATGGCTCCCTCGGATGCTGATCCTACTGTTGCAACATTTCGCCCGCTACTGAAGTGCCCTAAACTTGGCTAAAACTGATGAGTGAGTTAAACTTTCATTAATTGACAGCTGTAATTTGGGGAACAGATAATAAAAAGCCTCCCGGGACTTGAATCGCTATCAGCCAGAATCAGCTTATCAGACCCAGGCGATATTTCGCTATAAATTGGATTTAAAAAATAAATAGAGACTAACTTAATAAGCACGTACCCGTACAGCAGGGTAATAATTCTGCATCCTCCATAAATAAATTGGATGAGTTTTCCCACTGATTTATTACCGTCCTTCCATTCTCGTTTAGACTAGACTAACGGCCTCGCTGACGATGTAAACAAAAAAGGAGTTTTATATTTTAACTAGCGCTATCTGTCCTCCCACTGAATAGGGGAAACTTTCATAATAACAAATATTACATCCAGATAGGGGCGTAGCACCTGAGGTAGGAAGTGCCTACGCTTTTAGCAAGCGAGTAAGAAAACTCGATAGTATAGCAATTTCCTTCATCTTCCTTCTTTTAAAGGTGGGTGTTGCTGTATAATTTAATCACCTACCAAAGTTCAAGTTTGCTGCACAGACGTACGTCAAGAAGGGCCTGCTCTTCAGTAATGATCAGTCGTTAGTCACTCTAACTACAAACAAAATCACAATTACACTAGATAAGTTAGACTTTAGTTACACTAAATATTAACATTCGTAATTGTTCTTACTGAATCAGTTATTAATTTACACAACAAGGTTAGATTTCTTAGTTGTTTTTGTTATACAATAAATCAATTGAGACCCTATTTTGTTGGGCATTTCTATAGAATTAAATAAGCGGAATTTTTCCAATTAGATTGGTTTAACCCTCCATCGGGCGCAACAGGTTTGTAACACCATAGGGCGCAACTAATCTGTGAGATTAATGAGATTAATAGCTGTTAATTTCATCAAAAATGTTTTGGAAACGGATGAAAAATTTCAGTTTAAGTTTTTCTTAAAAAAAACAAACTCGTAAAGTGGAACAGAACATTAATGTGAATAGAGAAATCAGTCATCCCTAATTTTGAGGTGCACATTTATGAATGAATGTGTGAGATGGTTTATTAGCATTATCCAAGAAATTGTTAACGCATTTATGCCCGCTATGTTCAGAAGAGCGAAAGAATGACCATGAACCATCTCCGAACGATTCTGTCGGACGTTGTCACCAACTATACCAGGCAAACGCTATAAAATATTATGGCCCCCTCGTCTAAAACTATAAGTAGGTTTACTTAACTGACAATTTGGTTACTTTATCTGTACATACGCACTCAAAATCATCCGCATCTTGATCTTCTAAAAATTAAAAAAAAAAGCTTGTTTAGTGTCCGAATCCCCTTCTCTTTCTTAATCTGACAGATTACGCGGACGCTAAGTAACACTACATACCTCAGAGTATAACACCGACAGGCCGTTTGGTTAGAAGAAGGTAAAAGAGGAAGCTACTGAGGGCCATGGCTCATTCAAAGAAATACCTGAGTTGCTACCAATAAGAAAATGCCCTTCATCTCACAGATTAAATGCCCACGATGGAGGGTTAAAATGTAAAATTGGTAATCTGATTGTAAACATAATATTAACACGCGTGTGGAAAGTAATGAATATCCGCCATCTCAACAATATCAGTGAAGAAAGAAAGTACTTATCTCAAAGAAAAACTATCCGCATTTCGTAACCAAATGGTAAAAACTGAGCGTAAGAAGAAAGAATTAAATGAAATTTAATTTTAAAACCAAATTTAATAAAAAGTAAAGTAAAGCACAGTTCAGTTAACACTGGCAAACAATATTCCAATAGTAATAACCATATTTTTAAATTGAAATTTCTAATATGTGAAATAAGAAGAAACATCTCAATTAGGCATAATAAAGCAGGAATCAATTTAGTACCAAATATAACCCTCAAAATTGCTTAAACTGTAATTATTATTAGTATTTTACACAGCAGTAAGAGGTTAGTTATGTTAACATAACTTTCTTTGCTGTTTTCTATTTGAATAAATTAATTATAACTCTATTTTTTGTGTGTATATCTGTAAAAATAAATAGGCTGAATTGATCTAAAATACATTTGTATAAAATATAGCCTAACATTTAAATACGATATTTGGAAAGTAGTCACTTTTCGCTCCCATTCTGTGTAGAAAGTAAGTTAATTCATGATACAAGAAGTAATTTCAAAACTCGTAACCATTTATTAATGATCTATTTGGTGAAAAGGGTGTTCATTTTAAGACGGCTCAAATGCATTTCATGCTTAAACGGTTGATCTGAGCAAAAAATGGTAATTTTGGGAGAGTAGCGTTTAATTATAAAAAAAAAAAAAAATTGAAACTTCCTGCCACATATTTAAGTGATCAATATCTTTTACGTAAAGGATCAAACTTATCCCTTAATTTATCAAATAATGCACTTTACTCAACTTGTGAAGCATATACTGTGCCTTCAAAGGTGCCACCTCAGATACAGAGAGCAGTTGATAACCTCCTGGCTAACCTGGCTTGCGAGCCAGAGGAGGCACCTTTGAAGGCACAGTACATGCTTCACAAGCTGCGTAAAGTGCATTATTTGATAAATGAAGGAATAAGTTTGAACCTTGAATGAAAGGCTTGCACTTCAATATGTTGCAGGAGATTTCCAATGTTTTTGATAATTAAACCCAACTCTCCCAAAATTACAAATAATTATTAAACCTTGTTTTTAACAGATAGAACATTGTTTTTCAGCCATTTTGAGTACGGTTGAGAACATCTAAAGCTCTTAACATTTGATTTTTCTTAGAAAAATCAATCGGAAAACTTCTTATTTCCCGAATATTAAGAAAAATACTAGCTTTACGGCTTTGGCAATATTTTTAGTAGAAAGGGGATGAAAAAATACATAAAAATGACCTATCGCGTGCTCTTCTTTCTCTTTGATAACAAGTTAAAAAATTGAAATATGATTAATAAATACCAGATTTTGAAATGACTAGCACCAATAATTTTAAAGATACTAAATTGCGGTTTTCGGTTTCTTTCATAACTTTTTATACTCTTTAAAAATTGTTTATATGAAAAAGGGGTCAACTGCGAACCCTCACTTTAGGTTGCGCGTCAGCCGCGTTTGCGGGCAGGAATCTAAAATCAAGTCATATATTCTGAAACCAGAGGTGACGAGTAACAAATTTTTCCTCTACCATTTTTTGCTCAGATTAACCATTTATGCATGAAATGCATTTGAGCCGTCTTAAAATGAACACCATGTATTTGGAGAATATGTTTAAAACCTATTTTTAAATATATTATTTCTTTATTATTATAAATTAATGCCTATATTTTCGGGCAGGCTATATACATCCCCTACTACTATATTAGTGTCGCGGACGGAGGCAACTAACAAGCATATTTTACTGCTGAATTCTCATAACCCTTGAATAGAACCCAAGACCTATGCCGGGAATTGAACACAGAACCACAGTACTTTGCGGACCTCGCCTCAGCTACTGTGGCGCTTGTATGGAAAATACTCATAATTAATTATTTATTTAGTTTGTACAGGGTATGTTGCGAGTAGACTAAGCTTCACAATGTCTCCCATTCTCACTCAATCCCCTCCTCTCTCAAACTCTCCTAACAGAAGTTTCTTTCAGCATTCTACGTCAACTTTAACTCAACCGTTCTGAATAATATTTACAATTATTCATCAAACTTGTTTAATCTTATGTACAATGGTAGCTTTAGTCTGCAATTATTTCAGTTTCCATAGATTACAATATTTATATTGTAAACACATTCGTTTAAACAATGTTAATTTCTTCAGTTGTATACACGCATGTTGCAGAAGCGCAGCCAGGTAGAGTAGATCTTTTAAGTAAACAAGCTTTGTTGAAATAATGACACGCTCTGACCAATTACGTGCACCATTGGTCGCCATTAGGGATTATGTGCCACTTGGCCCAACTGCTATGCATTTATCTTACTTACTGCGTTATCTACTCACTATAAATAACGTACAAAACGTACATTGTGGTTATGCTGGAGCTGCCTAATTTATTTACTGAAGCAATTGGTAATCTGTTTGTCTCAGTAATTTTTCACATTATTAAGAAATTACTCTAACGCTCTTTTTTTTAATGGTTTCTGAAGAAAATAAAGTTACCGGCAAAGTACGAGGAAAAAATAGAAACGGATATCATATATCACAAGCCAGTAGGCATTGACAGACCACATCTCTCGAAAGCTCAATAGCCAATCAATTTGAACCATTTCAAACATCAGGTGCCCCACACAGCAGTAATATTTCCTCAACCTGATAATACTTATCTGAGAATATTTGTACTATATCAGCTGTAATTTGTGAAGACTATTATTTAACATTTAATTGTAAAGTAAAGTAGTAAAGTAATCGCCTATTTTTTCAGGCGGGGCTTAACGTCCAGCTACCATTTACTAGGTGTCGTGGACGGAAGCGACTACCAAAGACTTTAATGTAAATTTCTTTTATTAAACATAAAATAAAATCTAAGGCCAAGTCCGGGAATCGAACCCAGTACCACAATGTATATTAGCGTTGCAAGTCAAGCCTCTTGACCCGCTCGGCTATCGTGGCGCCTAACATTTAATTGTAAATATAAATATTTTACTTTTTAAAATAATAGAAATGTATAAAATAAGTTCTTTATCTACTTAATGAACAATTTTCTTAGTTAAATTATTTCACAGTTCGTGAAATTATCCAATTAAATACCATTCGGGCAATAATTAGTTCGGGCAATTTCCATTAATTCAGCGCACTCTTGCAATGATAATGGAAACAAGTCAATTAATCTACTCAAAATTGCCAGAAAAAGTAATCAGCATTTGTGGTATTAATGAGTAATCTTGTTTGAGATAATAGCAACTATGAATTGGATTGGAAATCATTTTACTTCTGAATAATTAAAATTCAAAACGGCCTACTTTAATGTGTATAAAATCAGTATTTGTTCAACAAGTGAGTGCAAATAGCTTACCATGTTGAATATTAATATCTTTCTACAATCACATGAAATGTTTTTTTTAATTATCAATGCTAGGAATTATTATGAAACATATCATCATTTATTGAGCATCACGTAATAAAAATACTGCTTTGATACATTTACGATGGTCGTGTAACACAACACATAAATGTTATCGAATTTGATGTAAATTATTATATTACTAATTAAAACTGTCCGGTAGGACAGTTGTATAGAGGTTGATTGTCAAAAACTGCGCTAAAAAGCGTAACGTTGAAAAACACCCAACTTTGACAATTTTTTTTCTCTTTTTCTATAAAAGATAAAATTCCCAAATTATCCCTGAAGATTCGCTTATCTTCAGCGCTTAGCGCTACTGAAGAGCCTGTGTTCTTTAGATCATTTATTTGACAAATTCTTAAATCCTCGATGCAACGTCTCTACGTACTACCGTTGTGAGTTTTATGGAATAGCTGTCTCCATTAACAGTTATTGTTCGTTGATTTCATTTCAGGTCTTCCTCTCATCCCAATTGAGAGCATCTCCACGTACTTTAGTAAATACTTACTAGTTAACTTAATTGAATCCATAGAGGTAAGGCTCATACGAAACTTTCCGTTCGTAGTGGATCGCCCAATGCCCAATCTGTCGATCGTGAGCTATAAAACTTCTCCTCTCGCTCTATACGCAATCGTAGTCTCGCCTCTATGTTGAAAATCTTTGGTTTACTAAGTATCGAGGACATATTCCAAGAGTACCAGTTAGTTACAACCTCATATGTTTTAGGCTTTAGCATCGCATCTATTAGGTCCATATCCTAGCACAATTCTGCAATCTTGGTTTGGGTCTGCTGAGGTGTGTGTTATTATTTTTGCAACTTGCGAATCTATACTTACCAGTAATGGACAGTTCTTCAGAGAAAGAAGTCTCTGTCAAATACATGTACAATTCTGATGTATTTAGTTCGATGAGTGGCTAGCAGGATTTGATGATAATATGATAGCAACTTCATTGTCGATACAAAGATCTATAACTTGCTTTAATTTATTATTTCATTGATCAATCCTTTTATCCATACTGTTTTACTTTCAACTTCTGTTCTGGAAGTAGCAACAGCTAGTTGTCTGTGACTTTGATAGCTAATGGCTCTTTCACAGTACATAGTGATTACTCCATTAGTTGATGTGCCTTAGTAATCATTTCAGTTCAGTAATCATTTCTTTGATCTGTAACAATGAAGCATTAAGTTTAGTACATATTAAAACTGTCCGGTAGGACAGTTGTATAAGGGTTGATCGTCAAAAACTGCACGAAAATAATGTAACGTAGAAAAACACTCAACTTTGAGATTTTTTTTCTCTTATAAAAGATAAAATTCCCTAAATTTCTGTATAATATACGACAAATCCTTCTTTATAAGTGTAATTTTTTCGCAACAACATAGATTCAATAGATTTCGAGAAATACGTTGCTGAAAATGAGCAAAAACGGCATTTTCAGAAAATCTTCTTCTTCTTGCTACCTTTTTTGTAAACAACGTAGTAAATATATGTTACTGGCTAAACAGAAATAGAAAATTCGAACACTGGAAACCTTCCGATTCTTGAAAATTCTTGTGACTTTACAGTTGTATGAAACGCTCATTAAATTCAAATTATTTGAAATTTTAAGAAGAATACATAAGTAAATGCAATACAGTTATGCATGAACGAGGAAATATATTTTTAAAAAACGAACAAAAAAAAAGAAGTGAATTTATATTCCTAATTTTAATTACGAGTTGGCGGGACATTCAACAAAACAGGCTTTTTTGTGATCATTGACCCGATTTTCGACCAAATTCGGCAACGTATTCATTCACAGTGAATGTAAAGTAACTGCAAACTATAACAGCATTTATCTTGGTCTTTAAAAGACCAAAAAAAACAAGTCAAGACGTACTAGTTATACCATAATCTGGCGTTCAAAGACTTCTTGGTGGTCTGTACGACCCCAACAAGGGGTCCGTAAGTGTACTTCCTGAAATAAGTCGATTGAGCAAACATTTAGCTAGTAAAATAGATATTATTATTATTTTTAAAAAAATTTATTTAGTTATTTACAATCTTGATAAGCTGCATTTCTTTTCGCTTGAAAAAAGTCAATTTGATAATTTTATTGAATGCTTTATGCTTTATGAGTCTTGGTACTGATTATTCTGAGGAGTCCGTGACCCTTTATCTAATACTGTAAAGGAGTCTGAGAAATCAGAACGTTTAAGAACCCTTACGTATAAATTTATCATTCATTTGATTTTTCCATCATTTTAGTTAGATTTGTAGCAAACCTCATTACTCCTGAAGCGACACCGAAAATTGAAGAAAAAATAAATGTGCAAATAAACAAACGAGATATAAACCCTAACACCCATCAACTCACTGCAACCTTTTGGTATCTATAGAGGTTAACAAGAAAATTGAGGTAGTCAATTTCGAGACAAAAAACCTTCGGAAAATGGAAAAATTCTATCAAATTGAGTGATACTTTTGTTTGGTTTCAATTTCAGTTTTCTCCTAAAAATTTTAGTATTCTGCAGACTGACAGCCTAAATAATTTTACTGAATTAAATATCTAACCTGAATAATATTTTTAAAAAAATAATTTTCCTTGCAGCTGATTTTAGCGCCCTCTGAAAGGCGACGCCCGCCCCCGTCGTCAAACTCTTCGCACTGCTCTGCATTGAATAAACATGGTGCACAAAGGAGTTATCTATGAACGCTTTACAGGAAGTATGAATGCTGTTTCTATTTCCGTTCGTAATATTTAGTTAGAATAGGTACTAATTTTCTTTGATTCATATGTGCGACACGTTGTATGTGTTTGAGAGGAGTTAGAATAGTTGAATAAACCACGCATAATATCATATTCATCAAAATTAACTCAATATTGCTGATAATTTGCTAGAAATATCTGAAGAGGGGCTTTTACTGAGTTTATCCATTTAAAGTGTCACTTAATTATTTGGGATTGTATACCCTTATTGTATACAGTCAATAATGTACTTCAGTGCTAAATCATTGGTGTAATGATCTTATTTAACACTGCATTGCCAATGCTCGAACTTAGTCAGTTATTGCCAATGTGGAGTCATATTGACTCCATAATTTATTTTTATCTTTTTTTTTACATTGATTTTTTCAATTTTAACGATAAAATTTGCATTAAAGGATGGTAAGGGATAGGAATCAAGAACGAATAAAAAATTTTGTCCACAAATCGGCTTTAACATTTCACACAGAAGGAATTAACTTCAACTTAGGATCGCAGTAATTTCAGTATTTTCTATGACCCTGATTGACTGCCTTCTGATCAGGGACTTTTTTATTTTTTTTAATTACTACTACTACTGGCGCTACAGCCCATTACTGAGCCTTGGCCTCCTCAATCCGCTTCCGCCAGTCACTCCTATCCATTGCAGCAACCTTCCAATTCCTCACTCCAAGCAGGTCTCTGGCATCCACGCATACCCCATCATTCCATCTCAATTTGGGCCTGCCCACACTCCTGATCCTATGTACTTCTTCTTGCAGAAGCCGTTTGGGTGTTTCCAAATCAGACATCCTTGCCACATGGCCTGCCCATCTGAGCCTGCCAAGCCTGATTACCTTTTCGATGTCTGCTTCCTGGAATAGATGCTGCAGTTCCCGATTCTTCCTTCTTCTCCAAATCGCGCCCTCTTTAATAGGGCCAAAAATTCGTCGAAGAACTTTTCTCTCGAAAACTTGCAGCATCCCCCCATCTTTTTTTGAAATCACCCAAGCTTCGGAGCCATATGTTAACACAGGACGGATCAGGGTCTTATAGAGAAGCACTTTTGTATTTTTTGATATTAAGTTGCTTCTCATATGCTTATTCAATCCATAATAACACCTATTGGCCAACATACTCCTTCTTTTTATTTCTAGGGATACATCGTTATCCCTAGAGATTAAGGTTCCGAGGTATATGAATGAATCAACTTGTTCAATCATATAATTGCCAAGTGTTACGTGCGCGGGATGATCTGCAGGTCCTTCGGCTCTTAGATATTTGGTCTTGACAGCATTTATTTGTAGTCCCACTTTTCCAATCACTCTAACCAGATTAAGGAAGGCCCTTTCCATATCTTGGAAGGATCTTCCAATTATGTCCACGTCATTTGCGTAGGCTAAAACCTGAACAGACTTGTGGAATATACTACCGGACAGCGGGATTTCTGCCTCACGCATTATATATTCCAAAATAAGATTAAACAGTAGGCAGGATAGAGCATCTCCTTGCCTTAGACCTTTAGTGCTGTTAAATTCCGATGAAAGACACCCTTTAATACGCACTGCGCACACAGTGTCTTTCATTGTCATCTTAATTAAGCGTACTAGTTTTGGGGATATATTTAATTGTAGCAGGGCGTGGTACAGTTCTTCTCGTTGGACACTGTCATAGGCTGACTTGAAATCTATGAAGAGATGGTGGGTTTGGAGACCATATTCTCTTCCTTTTTCTAGTATCATTCTTAGTGAGAACATTTGGTCTGATGTTGATTTTTCTTTTCTAAATCCACATTGGTATCTGCCTATCTCTCTCTCAGCGTAAGGAAGCAATCTTGAATACAAAACATTGGAGAATACCTTATATGCACAATTAAGGAGTGATATTCCCCTGTAATTACTGCACTCTAACTGATCTCCTTTTTTAAAGATGGGACATATAATTGCTTTTCTCCAGGAATCGGGTATAACTTCCGTAGTCCAAATTTCGAGAAACAGTTCCCTCAGTTCTTTTATAAGATTTTCGCCCCCATACTTGAACAGTTCCGGGTTAAGATTATCACACCCAGGGGCCTTACAATTCTTTATTTTGTTAATAGCATCCCTGATTTCTTCTTCATCAGGAGGCTCCATTTCATCATCATTAGGGATAGCTAGCTGGGTGCTTTCATTTCTTGTTTCCTCGTTTAAAAGATTTCCGAAATGCCGT
Source organism: Rhodnius prolixus (assembly GCF_049639745.1). Classification (NCBI taxonomy): domain Eukaryota; kingdom Metazoa; phylum Arthropoda; class Insecta; order Hemiptera; family Reduviidae; genus Rhodnius; species Rhodnius prolixus. The sequence goes on from NW_027411592.1 coordinate 26,470,068, forward strand.
GCCCATCTATTAAGAATTTCCTTTTCCTCCGTAGCCATAGACCCATCCTCCAGTCTACAGAAGGCGCCGTTCGGCTTAAATGGCGCTCTTGCCTGATTAATATTCTGAAAGAAAGCTCGGCTATTTCTATTTTCCTTTTGCATCTCTAACTCCGAAATTTTCTTATTTTCCCATTGCTCTGCATTGAATAAACATGGTGCACAAAGGAGGTATCTATGAAAGCTTTACAGGAAGTATTATTGCTGTTTCTATTTCCGTTCGTAATATTTAGTTAGAATAGGTGCTAATTTTCTTTGATTCGTATGTGCGACACGTTGTATGTGTTTGAGAGGAGTTAGAATAGTTGAATAAACCACGCATAATATTATATTCATCAAAATTAACTCAATATAGCTGATAATTTGCTAGAAATATCTGAAGAGGGGCTTTTACTGAGTTTATCCATTTAAAGTGTCACTTAATTATTTGGGATTGTATACCCTTATTGTATACAGTCAATAATGTACTTCAGTGCTAAATCATTGGTTTAATGATCTTATTTAACACTGCATTGCCAATGCTCGAACTTAGTCAGTTATTGCCAATGTGGAGTCATATTGACTCCATAATTTATTTTTATCTTTTTTTTTTACATTGATTTTTTCAATTTTAATGATAAAATTTGCATTAAAGGATGATAAGGGATAGGAATCAAGAACGAATAAAAATTTTTGTCCACAAATCGGCTTTAACATTTCACACAGAAGGAATTAACTTCAACTTAGGATCGCAGTAATTTCAGTATTTTCTAGAACCCTGATTGACTGCCTTCTGATCAGGGACATTTTCATTTTTTTTAATTACATTCACTATTTTTTCAATTACTGTGCGCTGTTGACACGGATCAGAAATTATCCAATTCGCTGCAAGTTTTTGCTGCAATTCGCACAGAAAATCAATTCTAGAAAGAGGTTTTTTTTGGTGCCTTGATACTTTCTATGAAAATTATGTAAATTTATCACATAAGCATTTAGGCAATAAATGTTAATCATATTAAAAAAGAAACACAATGACTACCTTCAAGTTTTACCGATTAGCACACAAATTTCGATTCACTGAATCATTATGTACAGATGAGTGTAGCAACCCAGTTTATTGAGCTTCCCTTTGTACGATACCGCTGTAACATTTAGCTCAAAAAAGAATGAACATGAATGAATCTTGCTTTCGATTTTCATAATCTATGGAAATTTTATGACACTCAAAAATATCAAGAGGAAAATCTCAGAATTCTTCGCTAGGAAGTTAGCAGAGGGTTTGAAGTAGAAGTAAATTACGCTGTAAGGGCAGACCAAATTGGTAATTCTGTTAATGACAGAAAATCTATTTATATTACCAATCAGGAGTCGAAATGACTCCGACATATTTACGTGTAATGCAATCTGGAGTCAAAATGACTATTATGATTCAAGTAAACTAATCTGCAAAAAGAAACTAAGAATTCCACGGTCTTCAGCTCGTGACAATCAAATGGAGAGAGAGTGTGGATAGCATGGTCTAAGAGTATTTCGGGATAGCTATGAGATGTGGGGAAACAGAGACCATCCCTATTTCTCTGGGAGACAAATTGACTTCAGATTGTCAATCAGCGTTAAGGTTGATCAGATTTTTTGTATTTAGAGCTCACTAGATGTGCAGAGAGTTCTTTTGGGACACGAGAGGAGTAGTGATAGAAGAAAGGAATGCCTTGTCCTGGCAGCGATCAGTATCTAGTTAGTAAAGAATGTTACTTGTGAACGGGAATGATTGTAATGCTGCTAAGATCGACATTAAGTTTAGCTAATTTACTACTAAATACCGCTTTTGAGGATTCAAAGGATTTCAGAATGGTTAATTCAGCCAAAACTTAATTTTTAAAATCTGGCACGATCGAAATATATTTCCTTACCTAGCAAAAGAAAGAAAAAGTAGAGGGAAATCAAAACTGGCTTGTTCAAGTTGAATGTTACTTGAAGAACTTAAAGTAAATAACTTCAAATAGACGACAAATGCGCAACACTTTCTAGAAGTTAGATTTAGCGTTCATCTGTGATCAACTCACTTTTCTACTGTTAGAAGTCCTTGAATAAATGAAAGGGGACTCGGTTTTCATCCAGAGGACGGGTGGCTAAGTGGGTGGTTTCCAGAGGAAAGTTAAGTTTCTATTAAAGGCCAAGTAACTACGCTAAAGTTATCAATCTCTCTGGGGACAATGTACTTTGAAAACAATTTTTTAAACAGGGACATTATTAGAAAACGACGGGCTTATCAGCAGCTATTCCTGCTTAGCCGATACTTTATTTAGATAACAACAAGAGAGAGAGAGATAAACGAGCTTGCAGGAAGATAGCACCCTCAACTCATTATTAAGTAAAAAAGATGAACTAATCATAAATCTTCAGGGAAAATTAACTACTGAGTGGATTAGATGAATTGGGTCGTTTAGACAAGACTGATTGCCTATTTTTTTGCGATCACTTTTATTTAATGACTCCTCATTTCTATTTTATTTTTAGTATGATTAAAATGTTTCCTTTCTCCACTAGAGTCGTAAATTTTAGTTACCTTAATTCTTAAAGAACAAGTAAATATATTTTATTCTTATATAAAGTGTTTTAGATATTAAAACGTCTGGTAGGGCAGTGTATAAAAGTCGATCATCAAAAACGCACAAAAAAGCGTAACACTGAAAAACACCTAACTTTGACAATTTTTTTCTCTTTTTCTGTAAAAGATAAAATTCTCAAATTTTCTTTAAATTATAAGGCAAATTCTTTTTTATAACTGTAATTTTTTGCAACAACCTAGTTTTTATAGATTTCAAGAAAAAACTTGTAGAAAATGAGCAAAAACGGCATTTTCAAAAACTGTTCTTGTTGTTTTTTTTACCTTTTTCGTAAACTGCGTAGCGCCTAAACGCGTGAACCGATTTTCATGAATGAGGTGTCATTCGATTTGGAATTTTATGTAGATGTGCGTTTTGAGGGTCTCGACGCTGTACATCGAATGGGAGAGGAGTTAGCCCCATGTATGTGAGGCCCCTTCCAAAATTATTATTACTAATAACTCTGTAAATCTTAGCATGTACTATACAGATCTGGTACTTGCAAAAAGTTATAGTTATAAAGAAGGATTTGTCCTATAATTTAAAGAAAATTTGAGAATTTTATCTTTTATAGAAAAAGATAAAAAAAAAATTGGCAAATTTGGGTGTTTTTCAACGTTACGCTTTTTTGTGCAGTTTTCTGTGCAGGTAGTGGTGAACTCACAGAAAGCCCTGGAGCCTTATGACAACTATCCTACTGTTGAATAAGCTTCGTTTCGCGAAATTTAGTGTTTGAGTGGGACTCACATGTCTAGTGTGTTCGTCAGTTCATAGAAACAGTAAATATAAATATCTGAACAATTGATTGCTATTTATTTCAATTAAAATTCACAATCAACAGAAAAAAAAATTTAATAAGTGAATCTAAAGTCTTGATTGGATCAGTTGGAAGCTGTGGCAACTCTCTGGCTGTAGTTTCTTACATTGTTGGAGATGATCACGACGCCAACAGCGTTTCTATCAAAGTCTTGCATGATGATCTGGAATCTTTGTGAAGGCACGTTTTTTGAAAGAGAGGATTTGTACAGAAAGGAAGAGGGTTAATGAATTTTCTACATTTAGATTCTTATTCTTAGTTACATAAAAAAAAAAAACTTGAGTACGTAACGGAGGGTTGTCTTTGGAACATAAAATGGGGAATCCTAATCTGACGAAGTATTTTCGATTTAAAAGGACTGGATTTTTGTGAATTGGAATGTTTGGTTGAACCCCCCGTTCAAGTCCGTAAGTCCAGATCGGTGTGTATACGCTGTTGTACTCGTATATCAGTCGTTTTTCGTTCCATTGGTAATTTGTTCCCTGGTTGACGTCTTTCTGGCCTAGTGTGCCGTTTCAAAACTCAGGAAGAGCACTTGATTTCGAAGTAATGAAAGTAAATTGGCCGTATTTTAAAAGAATTAACATAATTTCGCGCGAATAGAATTCCCGAAGGAAATATTTTATTAAAAATAGCAAGCTAACATCGAGGCCAGTGTTTATGAAATTCATTTGGAATTTTATCGAACCCTGGAGCCTTATCGATATTTAATTGTTTTACTACCACTCGCAATGCTCCCACACAATAATTCTTTCAACCAAAATTCTTGCCTGTTACAGATTTTATCTTTAAGGACCTGCTGACTAGATGGGCAGGAAGCAGAAATGGGTTTTGAATAGCAGCGAGGATGCTATAGCCATTCATTCCTGTTCGTTAATATTAAGACTACACTTACAATTTTTTGTTATCAACGTTTTTAATTAAATTCCAAAACTCTAAGTATAACTAACTTAGTAAAAATCATTACATGGAGTTTTATAGAACTCTTTTTTCGCATAACGCAACATTTACATCATCCATTAAATATTGATACAGAGACAGCCAGCATGCCACGTTTACTCTCCGGCGGGGCTCCTGTCCACCTGTCCTCTTCAACAGCAATCCTCTTCCTTGTACAGATCTGGTGCGCTACCTTGGGCTCTACGTAGACAAACGACTCACGTGGAACCCACACACTAGACTTAAAAGACAAGCAATGACAAAACGTGTGAAACTGCTTTACAGATTACTTGGACGACGTTCCAAATTGCCCTTAGAACTCAAAAAATTTAACACACAACACTATCCTCAAACCTATGTGGACTTACGGACTAGAGCTGTGGGGTTCTGCCAAACCTACAAACATACAGACTGTTCAGACATTTCAGTCAAAACTCCTCCGACAGATAGCTGACGCACCTTTCTACGTGACCAACCTCACTCTTCACATCGACCTCAACATTCCCTTCATAGACCAACTCGCACATTTGACACTACATTTTTAAATTTAAAAAATATAGATATGTATGTTAAGTACCAACTGTTTATTGATATAGATCTGTTCAGAAGACTTGTAAGTTGTAGAAAACAAAATAAAAAGGTTCAATAATACGAGGGTCGTTTGAAAAGTCCGTGCAAAAATAAAAACTACTTAATTTTTTGGGGTAAACCTTTTTTATTTTTCAACATAGTCTCCTTTTAGGCTTATAAACTTCGTCCAACACTGCTCTAGTTTGTTGATCCCTTCCGAATAATAGGATTTGTCCAAGTCTGAAAAATAGCCATTCGTTTCTGCAATCACCTCCTCGTTTGAATAAAATCTTTTTCCCGCCAGCCATTTCTTCATATTGGGGAACAAATAGTAGTCCGAGGGAGCCAAGTCTGGAGAATAGGGGGGATGTGAAACGAGTTGGAACCCTATTTCCATTAATTTTGCGACCACAATTGCTGAGGTGTGAGCTGGTGCGTTGTGATGGAAAAGGACTTTTTTGTGGGCCAATCGTGGGCGTTTTTCTTGCAGCTCGGTTTTCAAACGGTCCAATAACGATGAATAATATGCACCTGTAATAGTTTTACCCTTTTCCAGATAGTCGATGAGGATTATTCCTTGCGAATCCCAAAAGACAGTCGCCATAATCTTTCCGGCCGAAGGAACGGTCTTCGCCTTTTTTTGGCGCAGATTCCCCCTTGGTAACCCATTGTTTAGATTGTTCTTTGGTCTCAGGAGTGTAGTGATGTATCCATGTTTCATCCACAGTGACGAAACGACGCTTAAAGTCCTGCGGATTCTTCTGGAACAGCTGCAAACCGTCCTTGCAACACGATTTCGTTTTTGGTCAAGCGTGAGCAATCGCGGCACCCATCTTGCGGATAGCTTTGTCATGTCCAAATGTTGATGCAAAATATTATGTACCCGTTCATTCGAGATGCCCACAGCACTAGCAATCTCACGCACCTTCACTCTTCTGTCATCCATCACCATATCATGGATTTTATCAATGATTTCTGGAGTAGTAACCTCAACAGGGCGTCCAGAACGTTCAGCGTCACTTGTGCCCATATGGCCACTCCGAAATTTTTGTAACCACTTATAAACTGTCCTAATCGAAGGTGCAGAGTCACCATAATGTTTATCAAGCTTCTCTTTAGTCTCCTGGGGCGTTTTGCCTTTCATAAAGTAGTGTTTAATCAACACACGAAATTCTTTTTCGTCCATTTTTTGAAAATCACTCGACTTCCTCGATTCAAACGAATGCCAAACACAAAGAAATAGACCGATCTGGCTGAAACTTGGTGTGTGTTCTTCCAAGAGATGCTACTAACTAAACATAACCTCGATACGCGCCCGTGGTGCTATCTCTCTGACTTTGCACGGACTTTTCAAACGACCCTCGTACGATTCTGTGCACTCTGTAAAACAACAGAAAATGTAAATGTTGTTCAAATGTGCCACCCTCTCACCTACTAATATAACTAAAGTTAGAAATGAAGATAAACTAAAAGTATCAATGATTGGAAGTGAATTAATATCCATTTGAAAAGCTGGAGACATTTCCTCAAGATGAACAATTGTAGAATTTGTTTCTGAGAGGATTCTATTTTGAAGCACAAATTAACTCACAAGCAGACAGTAATCGTGTTGCCTGTTCTCGTTTTTATATGTAGATAACTATAATTTTGTATCCAAGTGTGTAAATCAGGTGGTTGGAGTTACAAAACTGGTTGGGGTAGAATTGTAGCGAAGTTTCAAAATTTTTCTATTGATATAAAAAAGAAAATAAATATAGCACTTTTTTTTTCAATGTTATTGATTGTTACAACTGGGTGTGCAATACAATAAACAAAAAACATTTTCAGGCGCAGCTATTTCAGTGGAGAATGTTCAGTAAAATTAACTATGGGAACAGAAGGTCACGAGGTCACTGGCGTTTCAGGCTACCTGGTTGAGCGAAGAGGTCAAGTGAATAGACCAATTCAATATAGGCCAACCTAATATCGATAGTATAGGCCAACTATACAGGACAATTTATAAGCCAATAATTCTTCTTGCTTTCCTTTGAAAGACCTCTTTAAACGCCTGCTTCCTATAGGAATAAAAGAACCTCACCTTCAAATGAAATGTATAGTGGAGAGGGGCAACATTTGAACAGAATTTTCTGTTACAGAGTGTACAGAATCGTATTATTGAACCTTTTTATTTTGTTTTCTACAACTTTCAAGTCTTCTTATAAACAGTTGGTACTTTACATACATATCTATATTTTTTTAATTTAAAAATGTCAAATAATAATATCTGCCCCACTGGTGGGGTAGCTTTAAACACAATATAAAATTGAAAGGAATGATATTATTTTACTCTGAATCTACCTTCTATCAGTTATTTCTCTCTCTACTACATTACTTTCTCTTTTAAACCACTGAAATCTAGTTCAAAAATCAAGAATGACTCAGGTTCGGGATGCTATACCCCAAGTGATGGGTTTAGGAAGTTTGAACAAAATATTCGGTTTGTTGCGCTTCTTAATGTAGCTTCGGACCACTTTCCCCTACTCTGCGATTAAACAGAAAAAGTCACAAACTTGCAGGTCGGTAGGGCGGCACATTTTAACTGAGATGTTGAAATGTGCCCCTCTCCTTCCATAAAAGAAAATATAATATCCAACACTTTTTGCAAGCAAACAGACTTTTGTAAATACTAGGTTTAAGAATACGAATTCCAAATGTTAATATGGACTAACAATACTTACACCTTGTCCACTACAATCTTCACAATACACTTCCAAAGCTGCAACAAAAATTTTACTTCCACCTTACAAAATATAACATTCCTTAATTCTGACTTTACCAAACAATGAAAACGAAGAGAAACTCTGTCAATTATACAACAGGTCTACCACAAAATATGGAGAAAATTACCAATCATAAATGTTTAAAATATTTTGCGAGAAATTAAAACTGTTCAAAGGTGCCCCCTGTTCAAATGTGCACCCCTCTCCGCTACTTCAAAAGGTATTTTGGGTCCTCTGCTGTTCAATTTACAATACAATGCAAACATTACAATCCTCTCGCACAATTATCACCTCTTTTGCAGATCACAAAGCTAACCTTTCTTCTGATCTAGATCTTGTAATTGTCATCCAAAACATAGAAAGAATTCTCTCTGAACATTAAAACATGGTAATTGTCGGAAAATTAAAATTAAAAAGTAGTTGGACAAAAGACTTACATGGAATTCTAATATGAAACTGAAACCACAAAAGCTGAATATAGACCCAGCCAGAGCTTTCAAACTATAACTAACTTCCAATTTTTAAAAGCAATTTTAGAACCAATTTGTGCACACGAAGTTGAAGTCTGAGGCTCAACTAAGCGTACCCATTTCAAAAAAAATTAATCCTTGCCACCCAAAATACTAGGCAAAATCTCCAAAAGCTGCTTACTACGTATCAAACCTTATCCTGCATAAGGATCTTGAAATTTCATTTAAGATTTAAAAAATCTCATCCTTCCATTGAATCAAGCTTAGCGCATCTTTTACGTCACGTTCCGGATATGACCCAAGTTGCCTTTATGAGAGGACATTGTCCGGAATGTACGAAGATTGATCTCTGCCTTGGAAATAAATAAATAAAAAACACTTTCAGCAGAAGAGCGAAACAGCAGAACGAGAATGGCGGACAGGAAAGCAGAGCCCCCTAGTGGCTACAATAACAGACCCACTGAATAGTTCACCACGAGTTGCAAAAAAATTCCTAAACGAGGTGAATTAATAATAGATGTATGTTCGTGTACTTAAGAGTGTACTCGTACAAACAAGATTCATTCTTACTGAACAATGAAATGCACACGGTTTGTTTGGTGTTTTTATACTTGACAAATGGTTTCTAGTCCAGAAGAAAAATTATCTGCCTTTTTCTTTTTGCGAGGAAACATTTATAACCTTGGCAAAAACCAGAGAAAGTGTAACCACTACCTTGAAGCAGAAGGATTACGTTGAGTTATTTTACGTTCTTTCTACTCGCTGAAATGTGGTATGTTTAAATAACATGTCAGAAATTGTGTCGGCACGAGATTACAAGGTGGAGATCACAGAATACTGTTTTTTTTTTCACATAGTTCACATAGGAATAGTTGAACATTCACGGTAATTGAAATTTCATATTTTAAAAGTAAATTCTTTGAAGTTTTGGTTAAAAACAAGAGGTGGAAAAGACTGCTAGTGGCCTACGGGGATTTTGATGGGCCATAATTGGTAAAAAAAAGTAAAGAAACGTGATTTATTGATGTGATTTTGATAAAATGAATTTTTGCATTTATTGTTTTTCACTCACTGAAAGTGAAAATTTTCCATTTTGAGTTTTTATTCATACTTACTACCTCATCCTCAAATCTTACCTAAAAGATCGATATTTCAGAGTCAACTGTGGAGTAGCAAACTCTGATATCCGTCTAGCTCGAGCTGGTGTTCTTCAGGGCAGTGTCTTAGGTCCTATTGTTTACTCCTTATATACAGCAGACATACCTCAACATCCAAATACTATCCTCTCCACCTTTGCTGACGATACTGCTATCTTATCTCCTCATTCCGACCCTCATTATTTTTTATATTTTATCGCTACACGAACTCTACAAACACACTTCAACCACTTACAGGACTGGTTTTTCAAATGGAGAATCAAAACCAACGTTACGAAGTCAAATTTTATAGTATTTACTCTCAGACGGAAAATCCTACCTCCTATCATCTTGAACCAAACGCCTATTCCAACTGTGGACAAAGTACGCTACCTTGGACTGCACCTAGACAAACGGTTGACATGGAATCCCCATACTAGACTGAAAAGACAAGAAACTAACCAACACTACAAACTTCTCGCCAGACTACTTGACAAACGATCGAAACTTAACCTACATAACAAAAGACTCTTATATCTACAGTTACTGCGACCTATTTGGTCATACGGCATCGAAGTATGGGGATCGACTAAGCGTCACCTAACTCACTACGCCTCCAGGCATTACAGTCCAATAATACTTCGAAAACTTCTTAACGCTCCGTTCTATGTATTTAATCTCACTATCCATAATGACCTCAAAATTCCTTTCATTACAGATCTTGCTAACACTCGTTTCTTCAAATTTCATTCCATTCTACAGCAGCTCATCCTAACCCTCTCATAGAAAATCTATCTTCCTCCACATTACCAGGTAATCCTCTAAGGAGATTGAAGAGAAGATGGCCTCGTGTTCTTCTCTTATCGTGAGAGCAAAGCACGTTACTGGAGTGGCACCACTGGGTGCCTTCTCCACTCATGATTTTCTTCTATTTCTTTTTTCTTTTACCATATTTGCTTGTTGCAACAACTGTTGCAGTGGTAAATTGCAATAAAAGATTAAAAAAAAAAAGAGTATAAAAAAAAAAAAATATTATAAATTCTTTTTTGGATGAGAATTTTCTTAAAAATATTTATTTCTTGTTACAAAAGTTTTTGTTAAATACGTATAAAGACATGGTTTCGCTTAATTTTTTCAAAATAATGTTTGATCTTCATAATTCCAACTCAGATTTATCTCGCATCAATACTACCCATACTCTGTTCAGACCTTCCATTCTTTTCTTGAAGAACTTATTCAAGTTATTTGTAAAAGGTTTATTCAGTTAGGCTGAAAACTTTTTTAAAAAAGGTCTCAGATTAAGTGCTATTATTAGCATCAACTATGCACAAACGAAAGATGAAAGCTGTAAAAAGTGGCCCAATTTATAAAATACTCTTGTGTTTGTAACTATTAACATTTTGCTATTTGTTTCTAAGAAGAAATGCTAACACTTCTTATAAAAGCTTGCAGATTCCTTAATGCTATGATAGTCCTTTTTCAAGATCATTTTGTTATTACATACAGCGAGCGATTATTACATTAGAATTCTCAACCAAACAGGAAACGATTTCGTTGAAGAGTATATCTGATATAGAGTATGTAAAATGGATGTTTTGCGCCGAGAGCCAAGTTGCTCTTAAAAAACTACCTTTTTGCAAATAGAAAGATGGATTGGTAAATGTTTACCGATTCCTTTCTAATATGCTCATATGGATGTAGCAGAAAGGAAAAAAAATAAATCTTTATTTACATGATACATACAATTGTTAATATTTGTTGCCTATTGGAGTAAAGTTTTGGAATGTAGCTATTCTATTGTGATGTAGTTCTTAAGTGGAAAAAGTCGATAAAAACAGCTTAAGCGAAGGTTACAGGAATTTCGTTAGTGACGCTGATGTCTTTGAATGCCACCAATGCAGAAGAAAGTCATTCATGACTAAGTTATGAACAGAATCTTCTTACAAATCGTAAATTTCACTATGCTTATATAACATTAAACAGCTGTAATTTAATATTATCAAATGTATTATTTGAGTTGGCTTTCATCTATTTTAACGTGCTTAAATACATATCCTTATCAATACTTCCGTGCCAGCCAACGCTTTTTCTTTCTGTGAATACATTTTATTTATTTATTTATTTTAGAGGGAGGTTAAACCAGCATTTGTAATGATATAATGACACCAGAAACCTCCAAATCACATCTCAGATCTATAGAGTAATATTTGTAAAAAAATAAAAATTCAGCTTGACGAAACTAAATCCTAAAATGTTACTTTTACACTCCCCAATTCCTCCCAACAATGTCATCCGCTACTTGGTCTGTTCATTGAGAAAATACTAAAGGGTAACCCTTCAACTTCACAGACGTTCCAGAATATTGGTAAGACTACTTTACCACAGATTCAGTCTCTCGTTAAACAACTAACAACACATAAAAAAAAAATTTAAAAAACCATTTTAAAAATTTAAAATTGGACTATAAGGCCTTGGGCACACAGAAAGCGGTCTGTCGCGGCGGGCAACGATCTCCGTATTACACAATATTGCACCAACTCTGTCAAACAGAATGCGGTCTACCACCGCGGGTAAGTCTTTGTCACAACGACAAGCGATCTGGTAGAACAAAATTACAGATTTTGATGAGACCTCCTTGCCACCTAGTAATATGAAGTAAATATTCCAATGTTACTCATTTTTTATTTAATTCTCGCGACATACGAAAATAGTGGAGGAACCTATCTTCATGTGACTCCAGTTCGATACATAAGCGGTGGTATTCCCCTAATTGTTCTCTCTTCTTATTGATTTCATGCACCCAACTTCGTCTTTTCTTCTTTTTGCTTTGCATAGCTAATAGCGGAAGGAGTTGCTCTTCGTCCGAGCTCACGCTCAATAAATAAAAATTAAAACAAATAAAAAAAAAAACGCACTACTGCTTCTCAAGAAGAAAGCGACCAAACTGGACCGCTCTACCGAAAGAATCGCGTCCTGTGTGACGTCCCCGTATCGCAGACAGCCACGACGACCGCTAGATCGCAGCCCGCCGTGACTGACCGCTTTCTGTGTGCCCAAGGCCTAAGGTTTGACCTAACTTTTTGTTTTATCTCATGCCTACTTATTTTATAAAATGTAACTAATTGCCTAAAATGCTAGTTACTCACATCTGTTATTCGATTAGAAATAAACATAAAGTGGGCTATTATTATTTAGGCTTTTTATGTCTTCTATTTAAGTAGCAAGCCCACTACAGTTCTGGCTCGCCGCACTCTATCTCGATTTACTCGTGAATTTCTGCATTCTCCAAGAAAGTGTTTCACTATGTTCTTTGATCGATACTAAGGACGATTATTATCTTTGGAGCGTTCTTGCTATATGAATGGCACTTCCTTCTCCTTGTTGAGTTCTTGAGCTGTCAGCGACTGAGCATTCTTTGTGGCTATTATGTGTTTCTAGAAATGTTTGATTGTGTTTATTCTATCGGAGATGTTTCGTTAAAATTACTTTTTTTTCTGGTACGTTTACTATCTTTGATTCCCTGTGATTATTTGTAATTCATTTAAAAATCAATTTTAACTTTTCATTCTTTACTGAATAATAAAATCTTATTTTAAAACCAACAAATATTTGCTGAAATCTGTAGCACCTTGATTTATCGAACCTGCAGGCAAGCACCAGCTAACCCATTACACTAAACATTATCTACATTGCAGTCGACATAATTCAAGTTGTGCAGGGTTGGTTCCGCCTCCAGCAATGAATAAACTGTTATAAAGAGCTATACAGGGTGAACCTGTAAGCATTGTCCATAGGCCTACTGTGTGTAGTACATCTAAAGTGGAGTTCAATGACGTATTGGCCAACTTCATATTTTCCTCTGTTCTTGAGTGACGTCACTTAATTTTTTTTTTCTAAAATCATTACTTTTTTGAAATAAAAATGTTATTGCTCAGAAAGTTTAAGACCGAATTCGATTCTGATGACACGGTTAGAAAGTGAGATAAATTTTCTAAAAATTGATACTATTTTGAAGCATAAGTTATTCTCCAAACCGCCTCAATCTTGCACCGAATGCTAGAAAAATAAAAGTAATAGAAATTTTTAAGAAAACTCATTAGGCCCTTACCGGACTTTCTAACCGTGTCATCAGAATCGAATTCGGTCTTAAACTTTCTGAGTAATAACATTTTTATTGGAAAAAAGTAATGATTTTAGAAAAAAAATTTAAAGGGACGTCACTCAAGAACATTGGAAAATATTAAGTTGGCCAATACGTCATTGAACTCCACTTTAGATGTACTACACACTAGGCCTATGGACAATACTTACTGGTTCACCCTGTATAGTTATATTGAAGGTAATGATCATTAAAAGTGATTAAAAGACTGAAAAGAACTAACCTCATCTCTAACCGACGGTTTCTTCATATTTCATTTGCCCTTAATAAAATCGTCCTACGTGTACCTAATTGCTCAGTTTCTTTTGGGAGCCGAGGATATCTTAAAGGGCACACGACTTTTTACCTAGAAGTTACCGCATTATCTGTATCGTCTCCCTTTCTTGGAAATAGTGAACGGATGCTACACCTGCGATCTTTAACAGTTTTTTTAATTTATTAATCTTTATTGTACAAAAGTTAAACTTTTTTACAAGAGTTTGTCACTATCATCTAGATTATAATAACATAATGGTTTTGCACACAACCTTTAAATTGAAATTAAATTTAAAGAGAAACAAAAAGATTTTACATATCAATTTATGGAAAGGAAATTTACTTTGAAATGAACTTAAAACATACTTGAGATTACAGAAAATGTAATACTAAAAAGTAAAAAAAATATTAATATGAAAATAAGAAGCTAATAGTATCATGTTGTTGATTATGATAAATTATTACAATAATAATGTTTGCAATGATTTAAATAAATATAATAAATATACATTTAAGTAAAAATAAAAATTATATCACTTCTTTTAGTTATCAAAACATCAAAATTCCTTGGTAAAATAAAAATAAATTATTTAACTTTTCTTTTGGTTACCGCAATGGAATTTGTAGTAATTAAACTTGAACAGATCGGAAAACAATATAGTTATTAATTTAACAATTATTTGTTTTTTAATCTAAGTTATTAATGAGTTATTAATAAAGAATTAATTAAGTATTGAGAATATTTGAGCGAATTTTTATAACATTTAAAAAGTACTGATAAACAGAACTGACGGAGTTTTGTGAGGTCATGAGAAGAATATCGGATCTGTAGTCTTTCAGATAAAGATCTCTCAGTGGTTGATAAGCTGGACATTGCCAAAGTACATGAAGAAGGGTTTCGGCTTCTTGGCAGCCACACACGTGACATTCTTCGGTACAGTCTATGGCACAGTTGAAATGTTTTGTAAAGATTTTGATTTCTTTTGCACTGGCTAGTCGGAGCTGACATGCTAAACGAATTTTATCGAAGCTCATATTAAAATGTAAATAATTAAAAGAGGGGTATAACTGAGAGAAATCTTCATTGTAGGAGGATATATTGGCTCTGTTGATATCTATCTGTGTCCTTCTTTCCACCAACGCCTCAACGATTTCAGATCTATATTGCATGATAAGAAAAGGATCTTGAGAGTTGAAAATTTCTGTTCTATTTATGGAGTAAAACAATTGCTTGATCTGGGTGATCCAATTAGTTTTCAAGTTGGGGTGTAGTGAATCCAGAATTAAGAGGCGATTATAGCATATTCTTGGATATCTATCCGGTGGCATTAATAACAATTTTATTAGCCAATTAATTGTCCTGGAGAATACTTGGTAGTGTAGAACATAATCTTGAGTTTCTAGGCGGATGAAATGGTGAGGAGTAGACAGTGGTAGGCGTAACGTATATTTGTAGAACCTTGGTGGTACTGCTTCTATTTTATCCAGGTAAGGTAGCGACCATACTTCTGCACTATATAATAGTATGGAGAGGATAATGGAGTGTAGTAGTTTCTGGGAGACTGGCCAAGAGTTTGCTGACGTTTTGTTGATTACAGCTTTTGCGGAACCAAAAGCGGAAAAACTTTTAGATATTTGAGCGTCTGCAGATTGTTTGAAGAGTCCAGTACTTGAAAACGTAAAACCTAGGTAGACAAAAGATTTTTTAATTTCTATTGGTTGATCATAGATGAAGAATTGTGAATGTTTTTTCTGGTGCGGGCTCTTATGGAAAATTACAATCTTGGTCTTATTCACATTAACTGTTAGACCATTAATTTCACAGTATGACTGAAGAACATTTATCTTTTTTTGCAAGTCTATGGGGCTGTCTGCTAGTAAGACTAAATCGTCTGCGTAGGCAAGCATAATCACATCGTTAATACTATCAATAGAGACTCCTATTAAACTGCGCTTCCGAAAATACACTTCAATATCGCTGATGAAAAGTGAGAACAGGATTGGGCTAAGAGAGTCTCCTTGTAGCACTCCAGTAGTTAAATGCACTTCATTTGACTTGCCGATTGAGGTGAGAACTGAGCAGGAAGTTTTAAGGTATAAATCTCTTAGTGTTCTAATCAGTTTAGGGCTAAAGTTGAGATATGTTAATTTTTGCCATAATAGGGAATGATTTATCGAGTCAAACGCTTGTTTGAGATCTATGAATACGGAGTAGAGGTATTGACCCTTTTTATTTAATTTGTTCTCGATTAAAGAATGTAACGTGAAAATGTTGTCTATACAGCCTCTATGGGGTCTGAATCCTGCCTGATGTTCAGGGAGAGAACAGGTAATGTCAGCCCATTTGAGTACACGTTGAGCGAGTATCGAGGTAAATATCTTAAGTATGTTGTTTATCAGAGCTATAGGTCTATAATTAGCTGCGTTAGATGGGTCTCCATTCTTGTAAATCATTGTGATTAAGGCTTTCGCCCACATCCTTGGCACTTGTTCATGCTCTAAAATGCAGTTAAAGAGGTTGAGAAGATACTGATGCCACTCAGCTGGAAGATGCTTATATACCTCGTTCGGGATACCGTCATCTCCCGGTGATTTGCTGTTTTTTGTTTTTTTAATAGTTATCAGTAACTCTTCCATTGTAATGTCTCCTTCCAGATGAACAATTGCCGCTTCAGTACCACAAGTTAGAGGTAATGGCTCCACATTCATTTCCGGGTTCATATTCTTTAAGTGTTTTTTCCAGTCATTGAGTGTTACTAAAGATTGCTTAGTATTACACTGTTTGAAGCAAAAAGACTTTATCGTTTTCCAGAAAGTATGTGAATCTCTGACGTTAGATATACCCTCAGTGAGTTTCTCGTAGTACGTATGTTTAGCTATGCTCAGTGCATTACGATACAGTTTCTTATTGTCTAAGTAGAGTGATAGGTTCTGATCTGTTTGGCAGTTTCTCCATGTTCGGTAACTCTTCCTGGTTTTCTTCTTTAGTATGTAACATTCCACATTAAACCATTTGTTTCTGATGTATTGGTTATATTTTGTATTAGGTCTAACAGCTATCAAGTTTGCACAAACAGCAGCGACCTTAATAACTGTGTTGAAATTGTCAGCTAGTATATCAGGAGAGTCGGATGATAGATATATGCCTTTAGAGGTCTTAAGACAGTACATAAATTCTGATATTTTATTTATTTCTTCCCATTTTATAGTTTCTCTTTTGTAACAATGCACTACATCTGTGGTGCACGAGTTTGTTGAAAAATAGCCAAAATTCAAAATGAGTTGACATAGCAGGTGGTCGGAGAATTCAGGGAATGACAAAACTTCAAAATCAAAAATTTCCCCTATTTTTGAGTTATTAATCCAAATGAGGTCATTAACAGATTTTCCAGTCCGGGATACGTACGTGTACTGTGCAGGGTTGTCACTGAGGCTGCGCCCATTTACATTTGTAAAGCCGTTGTTTTCCATCGCATCCACTAACAACTTTCCTCTGAAATTCAGGTGTTTGTCCAGACTAGTTCTTTTAGGGCATAATTGTGTGCCATCGAAAAAAATAGGCTCCCCATTATTGAGTTCTTGGATTCGAGAATTAAAATCTCCGGCTATGATTATTGTGTGATGTGGGTTATTACTGTGAACGTCATTTATTATTTCTTCCAGTGAATCTATGCAGAGTTTAGAGTCAACTGAGGGTGGCAAATAGACGATACCTACTATAATAAATTGGCTTACGTGTAATAATTCGAGAAATATGCAATAGTTACTTTGTACAATAGTTTTAATTAGAGTTAAAGATTTGTTAATGAAGACAGCAATGCCTCCTTTAACAGTTCAATTTTATAAAAACCATTCTTATAATGAACAGTATAAATACTGTTCTTTAATGGGTATTTCAAACACAGGTAGAATGATGACCAACTTTTCCTTTTAAATTCTATGATTTTTCGTTTGAAAAGCACAATTATCCACGTATTAAACCACTAAAATTATTTTCTATTTCAGTTCAAATAATTAAACTGTTAATCGAGGCGTACAAATTGCTCAGAATGTGCATTCCTGAACTCCCAAACACTCGCTTATTTTATGACGTAAGGAGATGCATATGTAATTTTATAATTTTGTGGCTTGTTTGTATTTATAAATGATATTTCTAATTAACGTTGCACATCCTCTGTCGCGATTATCTCTTGGAAACGTTCGACGCTCTTCTTAGAGGAAAGCTGTAAAGTTATGGCTTGATAAAGAACTTTTTCGGATCTTGTAAGCTTCAATAGTCATAAAGAATTACCTTCCATTAGATATCTCTTTTTTAATGAAAAACAAAATTTTTGCTTTCCATTTACTGACAATTTTGTAATGTATAAAGTAAGCGAAAGATAACAAAGTAAAATTTCTAATTAAAATGTACATGTTAAACTTACAAAAACAATTCTTAATTCTCTCGAGACAAATGTTTGCATATTTATTAATTGTTAACAAGGTGAGTTTAAGTTAATGAATTTAAAAACAAAAATCTCTCTCATTTCTACTTGATTTTAAAAGAGAGTTTTCTAGATTATGGTTTTGTTTGTTGATTACTTTGTATAAAGTCGGTATTAAGAATTTTATTCTTACATTTATTACAGTCCAAGGTGAGAGGTGAACAGGGAAAAACCGTAGTCAATTAGGGAAAATGTTCCACAATAAACCTTAATTGAAATGGTAGGGGAGAACTATGATTTATCTTAAGGATTAAAGCTATTAGAATAGGGCAAATGTGACGATCTTTTGAAGTCTGAAGATCAGAATCCGTACACAGGTGTTGATGAAGGGCCACAGGACTTTGAACTCCAATGTCCTGTACATGCTTTTTTTTCTCATAAAAACATAGAATGTCTAGAAAAAGATAATTATTGACAAGTAATTGACACAATATTTTTCAAATCAATGACTGACCTCAGTGAATGATCGGACTTACACATGACGTACTCTTTCTGCCATTCTTACAGTAACGCCAACTTAACAATTTTCTTAAAGCTAAAAGGGTTTATCATTTGAATGTGATTGTTGAGGAGCTGCAAAGAAGTTTTAGGCTATGATTTATTAATGGAACAAACGTGACGTAGCGATCATTTCAGTCTTCTACCCTTTTTGAAATCTCCTCGCTTATCAAACCATTATTCGACTTCTATCTGAAAATATCTACCAAAATGTAATCATATTTATTTATTCATTTATCTTATTTATGCTTAAAGGAAAAAATAAAAATAAGTTGATTCTTAGGGGAAACAATTTTAAGGAAAAAGGAAGAAAAACCGAAATCCCCATAGATGTGGTTCAGAAGTAAGACCACCAGTGGTGTTGCCAATACAGCCGATTGTCTTTAAAAGTTATTGCATGAACATCTAGTTGGAGAGGATATTGGTCGTTCAATGCTAGATAATACCAAACCCGAGCAATATTGAACCTGATCATCTCACATTCCAAGTACTCATATATCAAGGTTCCCTTCATAAAAGCTCTACAAAATGGGTCTCGTATTCTGTACTGATGTCTTGCTGTAACCAGAATGTCTAGAAAAAGAATCCAACCAGAAAGTGAGGTCCAAGAAAGGACACAACTTCCTAATTATCGAAACTGAATTTTTATTGCATCGACCGCCTAACGCAGTGAATTTCAACTACTGTGCCTAAGTTTTGAAGTGTGCCGCCAAATTTTAGAAATGCAGACAATAAAAATTATATATTAAATGTAGAAGACGATATGAGAGTAGCATTATCATTTATACGACCAAATATAAACGAAATTATCAAAAAACATCAAGCTCCAATTTCTCATTAAAAGTATTATTATTATTAACTTGTAATTAATCCCTTAATAAACATATACTGTTGTTTTTGTAGTACATATTATTTGATTTAATTTTTAAAATAAACATGAACTATTTTACACAGTGCCTTATGTTTAAGTAAAATACTTTTAAACTCATCTTATTATTAGTGTACCGTCAAATTTTGAAATAGTTAAAAATGCGCCGCGATAAAAAAAAAGGTTGATAATCACAGGCCTAAATGGATTCAACAACAAAGATTGAATACTGTGGGCATCCCCTGGGCAATTTCAAAGGTGTAATCTTAAATTTTGAAATTCGGTTCGATCGCCATTCTTTCTTTTGCCTGGAAGATAGAACAGCTGAAATGTACCTATGTTTTACAGTTGATAAAAAATCAGATTTATTCTTATGTTTTACAGTATCAGGACCGGGAAATGTAGCGGCTTAAGCACAGCTGAAGTAGAAAATATTAAGATAGCCGAAAAGGCAGTCCGTCAGACTTTGAGAAAGGCTACAGAGCTAGGCTTAACAAGAAAATTTTCAACAAATTGAACATCCTTTCATCAATAAATTAGTCCATTCAAACTACCTGTAGCACTTCTTTTATCTTTGACTCGTATTTTGCAAAAGATTCGGGTCTCCATTGTAAGCAGCTTTACGTCAATCTATCAAATTAGGTGTCGTGAATGGAGGCGTCTAGCAAACATACTTTACTATAAATTCCTTTAATTAACTATTAAATAAAATCCAAGGCCTTGACCGGGAATCGAACTAAGTATCACAATCCACCTTAGCTTTGTGGGCCTCGGCTAACGTGGCGCTTAAATCTGAAGTGATTATACAAGATTAATGAGCACAGAAAATGTGACGTGAAATGATGAATGTGAAAAGGATAATGAATCAAAATTATAAGGTAACGAAATTAGGCTGTATTCTATCGTAATACTAAATTTACACTTATCGAGTCGACTAAATTAAAGACTTGTTGTTAATAATAAATAATAATGTTAGTAATTGTTTAAGCAGTGGTGCAAAGGCGCGTGGAGCTAAACTCAAAACAGAAGAATAGGGAAGTAATATTTAACTAACTTATTTTTAAAATTAAACGATCTAAACATTATTCTCACCGCTTCCTAAAGTATTTCCCAGCTTGCCCCTTTAGTAATAATAATAATAATAATAATAGTAATAATAATAATACCCATGTTCGAATCCAGCTGCTGACCCTTAGATTTTCTCTTCCTAGGAGCTTCTTACAGCTCACTGTCCGGTGATGGACAGTGTTGTCTGTAACGAGAGAACACTGTCTGGAGGCCGGCAGTGCACTGAAAAAAGCTCCGGGCGCCAATAACCTTAGATGTTGACGCGCCTTAAACATTAAAAAAAATAAATAAAATAATAATAATAATAACAATAATAATATTAATTAAGCAGTGTTAAGATAAAGTAGGTTCTCTCGCAGGCATTAAGGGTTCAGGGTATTAATAAAATGCAGTCAGAAGGATCGCTTTTTGCCCTTAATGCTATAAGTCGTCATGAATTCTCAAGAACCGCCAAAATCTTTTATTCTGAAAAAGGTTTTTAAAAATATATAATACAATAAATACACTCAATAAATATCACGGGCAGTGGAAAAAGGTAAAAGGTTTTAACCCTCCAAAAATCTAAATCCATTAACATTTTAAGCGGTTTCCTAACGAAACGCTGTCCGTAATGAAATGGGAAACATATTTACTGTGACTGCCAGTTTAAAGAATTCCATTATTGTGTAAAAGTATTTATTTTTTTCAATTGAAAAAAAGTACTGTACTTAAACGGCTTAATTTTCAGAGAAGTTTGAAGTGACATTTGAACAGAAGCTCATTTTAATTTTCTACAACGTTATACTGAAGTACTGTAGAACTTCGAACTTGCAGTAACCAATAATTGTTGGAATTGTTCTTAACTATCTTATTTTAAATAATATTTATACAAGCCAGGATTTGATTTTGTAAAGTCCCACTTCTGGTAATGAATTTTGGAGATAACGGTCAAGTGAAAAGATATTGGCATTCAAAAACTGATGAAGATAACTGAAAACCATTTCAAAAAAGTTTGCTTATTCCAAGCTTTGATCTTCTACTTACATTGCAACCAATTCTCGCGTTTTGAATCGTGCTAGGAAATCTTTTAAAAATTTCATGAAATTCTGTTTATTGGGAACCAGAATATTTTATATTTACCAATACGATCTAACAGAGTAAAAGGAGTGCAACTTTGCACTTTAAAATTGTATAATTATTTTCCTAACCATGCTTACCCACTGCTATCTCTAGTACTATCCACTTTCCGTCTCTTGTATCTCTTTTATCTCCAAGATTTCCAAACTAAACAAACCAGTTCATTTCCGCTCCTCCTATCACTCAGTTAGTCTGCTTACTACTCGCTAAAATGTTTAAAAATTATTCTATTATCCCTCTTCTCAACATTATTGCTAACAACCGATTTGGTTTCCAAAACCATCAGGCTAACAGAACTGTCGACACCATTGCAATATCTTTTGATAATTTGGGGGTTTTCCTGGGCATGTATCAAGCAACTGATTACGTTTCTCATCTTGATCTACTGTGTAAATCAAAGGTATCCTTCTTTCCAATCATTAAACTCATCTTCAAGTCATCATTTTTTATTAATTGTGTAAGTTACCTCCTTATTTCCAATATTTCTCATCCTTGTCGGCGTCCCGCACGGGAAAGGCCTGCTCCCTCTTCTTTACGGGCTGATCTCCACTACATTCAAACACCGTCACCTACACTTTCGACGAACAATCATATTTACTTGCTATCTTCAATCCCGACTCAGGATCAGCAAACTCTGGCTCCAGAAGTGGGAGAACTAAGGTTAATAAACAACACAAATCCAAACACAATGTTTAAGTTTAATAGTCTTCACATTAAAAGTTCGTTACCTTGGACTACATCTCGGAAAAATGTCTAAGGTGGAATGCCCATTCTCGGACTAAAACGAACTGAATTAAATAGCTGAAATAAATTATTTTGAAAAACCGACTAGACAATCGTTTAAATTAATAGTACGCTTCAAAAGACAACTATACTATTCACTTTTAGCTCCATTTGGACGTGCGAAATAGAACTGTACGGAGTAGCCAAACATTCGAACCTTTATCGCATCCTCTAAACGAAAATCCTGCGTACTCTACTCAATGCTTCCTTCTTTGTCTCTGTATGCACAGATTGAATTTCCTAGGTCTCTGTTATAGTCAGATGTATCTCAACTATCATCTCACCAATCCAAGGCCTCTCAATCTCTGCCTAATAATCCACTTTAACGACTGAAGTGATCAGCTGCGTACGCAGTGACAGCCTAGAGTGACCGTCGTAAATCTCTAGCTGAAAAGCCACATATCGATTGCCATCGCTGGATCATCATCAAGTCAGTATGTGCTTGTAATCAATCAGCCATCTTGGGCACTCTACTGTTTCATAACTATTGTACTGTTTCATTTGCTACTTACTGTATGTTTGTAAAAGTCTTAGTAAATACATTTTTATTTAGCATTTTAAAAGTGATTGCCTTAATTAAATGAAAGAGTACATGTATGTAAATAAGGTAAAATTATTCAGCTTTAATTGTAGGTGAATGAGAAAGTCATTATGGAATATTACTGCCATTATCAGCCAATAAAGAGAGCTCAGATCAAAGGAGCTTTTAGTAAGCTCTGTCACAGATAACACAAACCACTCAAAGCTTCGCTGAACCGTAAAGTAGAAATATTGAAATAGAATATTCTGTCTGCATATAATGCATAAGGTATTTATTTAGCCTCTTACTGTCTCTTTTAACCGAACTTATTTAATACGCATATTTGTAGAAATATTTTGTTGATCAGGGTATGCAAAAGTAATGTATTTACGTTTTCTTAATGAAATATGACGGTCTAATTGATGTAGTGATCATAAGTTAGGTGGTTTTCATTTTACATATTAAGAATTTGAATCAGAAAGGCATCGAGACACCCGTAGTTTCTTATTCGACGCCGCTGTCGTGCTTATAGGGCATTGCTTGCAAAAAAAAAACAGCCTCATGATGGACTTAGCTTGCAGCAAGGCTAGTCGAGGCATGTGTGCATCACCTCATCTGAATTAGTGATTACTCAAACCGTAGATAATTGCAGCGACGCCAAAACCGGCACTTAGCACACGATCTTCATGCTACGATGATATTTCAAAAGAAGCCTGGTTGTTAAGGTCAAAACTAAAACATCGCAGTCTTACTTCCGATTGCATTTGCTTTGAGCAACACTAAGACCGTTACTGCACATTGCTTAGTTTGCATAAGGCACTGCAGAACCACTGCTGAACTTTAGTTTGCTAACAATGCTAGAAATTCATAACACAAACTAATTGAGTTCAATGAAGTCGTCTAGAACTTTCCGTAACACCAATGGACCTCAACTTCCTCTTGTTTCACATCTCGTTCTAGGATTTTCAAAAGTAATTAATGAAACTACTGGTTAATTTTAGAAGTAGAATTAGATTTTCAAAATTAGCGGTGGACTATAGCAACACGTGATGCTGGTAAAGTTGACATCAGTGCTACAAACCCATGAAGTTATTATAAATCGTGTTGTTTGCCGCAATTACAGTTTCAGACAAGTTGGATTCTCTGGTGGGCTGAACAAGGTACCATCTGTGTATCTCGCTAACCACAATTGTGTTTCCTTGCTGGGGTAAATGTATGCTTATTGCAGAATTATAGAGTAATGGGCACAATTATTGATTTCTTGGCGACCCTGATATACTTGTAGTTCAGAAATGTATGAACTAATATTGTTAACTATGGAACCTTTTAAGTTATATTCTATTTAATAATTAAGTATAGAACCTTTTAAGTTATATTCTATTTAATAATTTCTTTAATAATAATTATAAATGCATTGTTTTTATTTATACGGGTACATGTAATTTAAATGAATTTCATGCATTACATAAAGTAGTTCAAGTAGTTGAATGCTATCAAGATTTGCATCCATTTTTATGATCACACTTGAAAAATGGCTATATTAAGGTGTTCTATTCAGTCACTAGATAATTCATCGCTCCCTCTCTTTCGCCCTCCATTTTTATTATATATGTACATATTTTTACAAAGGTGTAATTTAAATTCAACGTTCCGTGACGTAATATAAAAAATATAATTTATCAAACTTATTTCTTAATGAAATCTATTCTTGAATCTTATTGCTCTACCAATAAAAACATTTTAGGAAAGGCGGATGCCATGAAAGCTAAGTGGTTAGATATCTGGGCTGCCAAGTTAAATTGCACTGTACGTAGATTCGATTACCTGTCAGGCGGGGATTTTATAAGATTATAAATATAAGACACTGGCACGCTAATTATTCAAAGTATGTTCAACTACAATACACTTTTAATTTCATCTTGTCTGTGGGGTAAAACACTTTTAATGCTGCTTCACCCTTTTGACGACTTTATACATTATATATACAGTCGAACTTCTCAATAACGGGCACTGGCAAAATAATATTGTTCGTCCAAAGTAATATTGAAAAATGATTAAATGGTACAAGATGTACTATGAGCTTATACAGGAATCTTTAGGAAAAAACAGAAAACAAAAAAAAACTTGAGAGGGGATAATTATTTTTATCACCGCGTCAACTTTTAATAATAAGGTGGTCATTGGTGAGAGGTGAAACATATAATCCGTTCCCCAAAATCAATGCCCGTGGTCGCTATGTAGAGTGTCCGTTAGACGGAGGTTCTTTTATATAGAAAGTGTATAGGAGTAAAACGGGGAAATCCAAAAACTGTCCGTAAATGGAGGTGGCCGCTAGTGAGAGGGCCCTTTATCGGAGACTCAACTGTATAATATTAAATTTCTCAACTCACAGATGAAACAACGAATTACGCACACAAAGCAATATACTCTGATACTTCTTGTTTCTTTTTATAGTACATTTTTCTGCAGAGGAACAGTTTGTTCTTAACAGCTGTCTAATGCAGCGTTTCCCAACCTTTTTTGGCTCGTGTACCACTTGGTCATCATGCTAAATTGTACCACTTCGTAAAAATGATTGTATTTCGTGAAATTTTTTATTACGAGTGTGTTATTTTACTATTATTATCTATATTTCTATAGAGATTTAACAAAAACTTACAGTATAAAATGTTAAGTATAAGGGTTGATTAAACGCCAAAAGGTACACAAATCAGCAAGCACCCAACATTTCATTAATTCTTCATTAATATTTAAGTAATTTTACTGCATTAATATTCATTAATATTTTTTAGAATTTATTAGATGTCACAGACCCTTATGCTGGCCATTTTCGTCTGCAAAATATATGTTCAAGTAGAACTGTAGATTGACTGTAATATCTAGTTATTTATAATAATCAAACTGTTGATTACAGGTTAAAAAGAAAAACGTTATAAAAAATAAAAAAAATTATGAGGCTAAAGAATTCAAAACCTTTTTTAAAAAATGCTTACACCAACATACATTAATGATTTTGTTTATTTTATTTATTTATTTTTAAATAAAAATTGTTGGTTTAAGTTCATTCTTCGATTAAAGTAATTGCTATTGTATGAAGTAGTCAAACGTTTATAATAATAGGTAATAATTATCTGGCTTTATCGCAAATAATATAGTTTTCTTCAATTACATTCTCAATCTAGGTATTCATCCCACAATGTTGTATACATGTAATGTAAAATGAATAAGATATGCATATTTTTAGGGCAGCTAATTATACCAGTATTTTACTATAAGTAAAATTAGGGGGACTAAATTAAATTACAATTGAGAAATCAATAATTGTTGTTGAATAATCTACTTGTTATAACTGTGTGTTATTTGTGCTCACGAATATTTCGGTAAGACGAATTCAAGACAGTAGCCGACTCTAACTTTGTCTTTTTCTACTTTAACATGCATGTACGTATATGTGATTGATCATAATTATAACAAAAAAATATTATAAATGAAGTGGCCAGCATAAGGGTCTGTGACATCTAATAAATTCTAAAAAATATTAATGAATATTAATGCAGTAAAACTACTTAAATATTAATGAAGAATTAGTGAAATGTTGGGTGCTTGCTGATTTGTGTACCTTTTGGCGTTTAATCAACCCTTATACTTAACATTTTAAACTGTAAGTTTTTGTTAAAGAGATTTTTGTACCTTTTGGATGGATTTTCCTTTTTGTCTATTTTGCAAAGTTACATATCTGCTTTACAGATTTTTTTTTAATTTGGAATAAGCATTTCTATCATTATAACCTGATAAGGTGTTAAGTCGGAACCGTAACTACCACTGGAGAGATCTTTTTAAAGAATGATTATTAGTTGCGGTCCCCCAAACCATCCTCAATAACAATTTTTTTTGAAAAAGCGTTTTGAATAACATAGGAAGATATTTGTACGTAAATAACAAAATTAAACTGCGATTTCAGTACTTCCCTTTAAGAGGAGTAAGAAAAATAAACTGCGATTGCAGTACTTCTAGGCAAAGAGACAAAGATTTTTTAATCGAACGACAATTCATTGATTTAAATCGGTTCACTCATTGATAATTTAAACGATTGCAGTACTTCCTCTTAGTAGGTGCAAGAGCATGATAGCACTTCACAGCCACGCAGAGGAGCTTTAACCACTTATTCGAACTGAATTTTATCAAAATCGGACTAAGCGTTATAGAAATATTGGTAATAATAGTTTTAGAAAGGGCCTTATTTGGGTGGGGCGAACTCCCCTCCTTATGAGGCACAGCGTCCAGGCTTTTAAAGTGCAAATCTGTACAAAATTTCGATTCGAATGACACATCATTCATGAAAATCGGCTCACGTGTAGATAATTGGAAACGATTGCTATACTTTCCCTTAACAAGTGTAAGAGCTGATCGCCGCTTTAATGTTACTTAGGGGAGCCCTAACTCTATCATCCTACCAAATTTTATCAAAATCGGGCCAAGATTTACAGAGTAATTAGTAATAACAATTTTGAAGGGGGCCTTACATAAAGGGGGCTAACTCCTCCCCCATTTGATGTAAAGCGTCGAGACCCCCAAAAGACACATCTACATAACATTCCGAATCGAATGACACCTCATTCATGAAAATCGGTTCCCGCGTTTAGGCGCTGCGTTGTTTACAAAAAAGGTAACAAGAACAACAACAAGAACAAGAACATTTTCTGAAAATGCCGTTTTGGCCTATTTTCAGCAACGTATTTCTCAAAATCTATTAGATCTGGGTAGTTGCAAAAAAATTACAGTTATAAAGGAGGGTTTGCCCTTTATTTTAAAGAAAATTTGGGAATTTTATCTTTTATAGTAAAAGAGAAAAAAATTGTCAAAGTTGGGTGTTTTTCAACGTTACGCTTTTTCGTGCAGTTTTTGACGATCAACCCTTATACAACTGTCCTACCGGACAGTTTTAATACAATGTATCTGATACAAATGAGTTTAAGTTCATTTCACTTTATAAACTTTCTGAAGTGTAAGATCTTAGTTTTAAAACTATTTTAAATAATTAAAAATTGCGTGAATATTTTTCTCTTCAAAATTATTAATTAATATACAAAGTTCTTCTTTATGATTATTATATTTGTTTATACGGCGCAGGGTCCTAAAACTTTCATAGACTAGGGAGCTGATAAACAACTAATGTTTCCGGCTCGTTCTTGTTACACATTAAATAATGATCTTTGGGTTTGATTGTTTAAATTACATTATTGATTTTAAATTTAATAAAATAATGGCCACCCAATCCTATTTCAGAATGAATTCTTATAACTTGAAAAGAAATGAATTTATCTAAATATTGTTGACTCAACATTTTGTAATGAATTTTGAGGATTCCCAAATATATTAAATATAATGTTATTTACTTTATTTAAATCAGTTAAGTGCAAATGTTCCCTGCTTTATTATGGAAATATTAGGTTTGTGATATAACCCTTCTAATGAGTAATTCTAATTTTGGAAGGGTTTTGGAATCCAATTATCATTTGTGTTTTCGGGTTTTGGAAAATACTCCATGAAAGACAATTTTAATTCTGTTAAATGTGCTGTTACATTTTCTCGTAGTTTATCTTGAGACAGACTAACCTTAGTACTGTACATATTAACAACTTTACTGTAAAATATTATTAATTAAAATAATGTTGACTTATAGGAAAAAACGTTTATATTTATATGATTTATTTTTTTATGTCCGCCATTATTGATTATTTTTCGCATACCACAGATTGGGAAACGCTGGTCTAATGGATGATTTTTCTAAAATCTTTCTGAAGGTCCTGTAATAATTACGAAGTTACTACTTAATTTCTCATTGAGGATGCCTTCAAGATTGTTAGAAAGGTGGCTCGTACATAGTCGATTGGCAAGAACGTCTTATGGATAAACTGTTGTTGGGTATTATTATTACTACGATGTTTGTTTTTGTTTTTGTTTTTTTATGCAGCGCATCGACAGCTTGGCCATTAGCGACGTCATTTCTTTTAAAACAATCTGCGACGTCCATTTGAGCTTCCATTATAGGAAGTGGCATGGAGCCGAGGGATGCTGGAGCAAACCTGTTCTCTCTTCTTCTTTTTATCTATCAAATCCAGTTGGAAGACGGAAGAAAACTGACAATATTTGCTGGTACTATCTCTTCTTTCACCAACACTTAGGGTGTACTCTTGGATAACATCGTTATCGTCACCATCTCTTCATTTCGATTTTGCTTTCTATTTCAATATTATTGATGTTATTATTCAACAGATCTGATGGCATTAGTAATAACCTTCCTTTGACTTCATGTATCGTAGCCTACAAAATATATAAAATGATTAATGTAATATTAATGCAGTATTCCCGAAAGAGAAGATTTACAGCACTTTTTATTAAAATGTTTAAGGCTGCAATCTTATAGAGATAAATACTTGAATAAATACATCTATAGTATTTCAGATGTAGATATTCAAGTGCAGACTCTATTGGATGTAGCCGATATTGATAAATTAAATAATTTATTTTATTTTATAACAAGTGCCTTCAAAATGAGGAATTTCGTTTTGAGTTTATAAAAATACTTTTATAATTTTGTTTTGTTTATAATTTTTTATGTTTTTAAATTTCGGCTGTTTTTATTTCCATTCGATTGGAATGTAGATTTTTAGATATCAATTCAAGTTTTTATTTATGTTTTATAAGGTTTTATTTTGTTGTATTTAACCAAACTCCATTTGTATAGGGTAGAACCCTTAAAACAAATAAAATTATTCTATTCTATTCTATTCTATTCTATTAATGTAATCTCGTATTTAAATAACTATTTTTTTTAATAAGTCCTTTGTTTTCGATAATATCCAAAGTCAAATGTTTTCATGTTTCTGTTCTATCTGCTGAGTCTAGCATTCCTATATCTTGTATAAAATATAAATAATTGTTGATAATTAATTAATTTACAAAGTTCTTCTTTATGATTATTATATTTGTTTATACGGAGCAGGGTCCTAAAACTTTCATAGACTGGGGAGCTAATAAACAACTAATGTTTCCGGCTCGTTCTAAATTACACATTAAGAGGGGATATCTGCCCTTCATTGGAACTTTTTTGAAACTAATGATTGATCCGGGAGGATCGGAAACGTCTCTCATGATATAGGTTTTGGATTAGAAAATTAAATAAGAATGGTGAGACTATTCGAGCTGTCTACTGTCTACTGTTTGAGGAAAGGAAGCGCTTTGAAGATACAGCTTACTAAAGGATGCTGAGAGTTGCGAACATTGCCAACATTGGTAGGCCACCAGTGTAAAGTTAAAGTATTGCAGTTCTCCGCAGAGTAAGTCGTTATCGTGCGGTACCTACCGCTATAATAATCACAATTAGTACATCATCATCGTCATGTTACATCGTTTAATGCGAGGTAATACATCATATTGCAAAATAGAATTTTATTGAATGTATTTTTCCAAATGTATATCTTGCCGTAACTGCTTCACCAATTTTAGTGCTTAGATTCTTCAGAAGACAGCTTAAAGTAAAGAGGCAATGAAACACATACCGCTCAAAAGGATGGGCTAATTTTCTAAGCGAGGAAATTTTGAGGTTTTTACCAGAAAAAAATGTTCTTTACATCATAAGAGGGAAAATAAGAGGAGTGGCAAATCAAACTCTTAGGAAGGACTGTACGTGGCAGGTTCCAGAGTAGCTTCACAGGAACGCTTTCCACTTTTCCTTTGCTGGAGAGAGAGAGAGAGAAGAAACCTTTACCAACAAGTTTTTCTCTGAACCTTTGCCAGAAAAACCTACACCTGTAACCTTCTAATTTTCTCCTTATATTAAATTGATGAGAAGAAATAAACGAATTGAATAACTACGACATTAGATTTGATTTCATTCATTCTATAGAAATATTTTCAGTTATTAAAAGTAATTTTAAATAAACAATAATGCTACTAAAGTTTGTAGTTATTTGTCATTCTGTTTCCTTCTTACATAGTGTTTGCTAACAATGTCCGGCTTACGTTTTGCAATAACGGTAATATAAGTAATTTTTTTTAAAAAACTGTGTTTTGAATAAAATCAACCAAAAATAGGGCTGCTAATCTTTGTTAAGTTGCATAATTATTCAATTACGGAAGCTGACCCATCCACTCACAGTGATTCAATTTGATTTAATGAGGGCTGAGGTTCTAAAATGAGCGGCAGCTTTTAGATTTTTTGTAAATTCTTATTGGTGATGAAAATGGAGTTATCTTTACGGAAGAGAACATTGTCTGCAGGCCAGCAAATCACAGAACAGGCAAGCGCTACCGTTGCCTTTCAGATCTTGATTTATCTTATGTGTAAATTTAATGTACAACATCGGCTAATCCGTGGACATCTTGGACGTACGCGATGGTACTTCGTGAAAAGAACAAATGAAAATTACAATTATTTAGACTTCCTTACTACTCTAGTTCCTTCTTGGATGTAGGATTTCGATCTCCCAATCCTTATTTATATTTTTCCCAAAAATTATTAATAGCGGTCCTTGGTAGATGTTGTTACGATGTAACAGCTTTTCCAAACGAAACCAATTTTGAGGGTATGATTGTAATTATTCCTAGATTTTGTTCAGGTCAGTTAGTTAGAATTAGGTAAAATCGGGGATTAAGAAAATAAATCTAGGAAATTTAATTAAGAGAAATGAAGAAAGTGGATAAAATTATACTTGAAGAGCACATGGCTGTGTGAAGAGGGCAGCGGGGAAAAAAAAAAAAAAAACGACGCGAGCAACATATGGGAGATAGAGACTGATGGGATTTTTTGGAGAAAAGAATTAATTACGAGTGGAAAATTGGTTGTTGTACCGAGCTGGTTGGAGCCAAAACAAATTGGAGTGAAAAGAAATCACCTTGGCGGGATTTGCCTCTGGGAGAGGATTCATTGAGCGGAGGACCTCTACTTCCCAAAGGGCGGCAGGAAGGAATAGTACCTGACTGGTGGCGAGCTTTCCATAAGTAGACCAGGAAAGAAGGGTAGATTGGAGCAAAACCAGGCCTGGGATTGACTGTAAGTGTAGGCAATGTAATGAGAGTGACTAGTTTTCTGGTTCTATTGAGGACAATTATTTCATTACCTAGTAATCAAGTTTTGTATTTTTCAGTATTAAGCAGGGTTTATGATACTGTATTTTGCTGTAAAAAGACCTTTTTTTGTTGTGATCAATAATAATATTTTCATAACCCTGAATCTTTATTTAAACCCCTAGCAACATCTCACATGGACAATAAATTTAATTATTTAATGAAGTAGTGATCTGGTTAGAGTAACGGCCAGCAGGGGCGCACTACACAGATTTGCTAACGGAGAAGCTGTTACTAGGTAACTAGTTTCTATTATAAATTTATTTTTATTTTATTTTTTTTTCCCTTATTATCCGAGTATTGTTTTAACTTTAATTCTAATCACTAGTATTGTTATTTGTTTATTATTATTCAGCATATTGCCTCTTCCTTGTTTTCTCATTTCTCCTTACCCCCCCCCCCCGTCTCCACTGAGCTTACCTTCTCCAGCGGTGTTTGTGTTTGTAGAGGGTGGCGTAACAATGTCAGATTTATATGGCTAGGTGACTTGTGATTGAATGCCCTAACTTAAAAACCAAAAATCACAGTAAATTAAAATTTAGAACTCTTTGTTTAGAGAATGGCACAATAAGGTTTTGGTCAAAATTGTGCCACCTGAAATACCACTTCACAGAATCGTTTTTTTTTAGTTTTTTAGGATTTTCTTGAAAACAGCTCCAACGATGTGCTTTAAAACTTGGTGTTCCACTTGCTGATGTACGTCTATAACTTTTGGAAATATGGTTTGGTCAACAGGCGTGGTGCCAGACGAAAACATAAGAGACGTTAAAATCTCTACACCAAACTGTTTAATCCACCTCTGTTGATAAAATTCCGAAGGATACGCAAGGATTGGAGCACCTGCTGCTTCAAAAATGAACTAATCATTATTACAACTGCATCTTTTAACAAAATAGTTTATTAACTCTGGCAGTACTTCTTAGCGTAAGAGATGGTACGGCCAGCCAGGATCTGTTCAAACTCAGGTAATTGCCATATACTACTGCATAAAACTAAATTTTGAATTGCAAGACTTGGTCTTGTCGCGCTAAGACAAGCAAGTCTGGCGGCTCCGCACATTACGGCTTCCTCTAATTTTCTGTAACACTTTCCAATACTATAATTTCGGAAAAGCTATTGAAACATCTTAATTATTAACTTTCCTTTTATATAGAATAAATTATCAACTTTATAACTTTGTCATTAAACAGGTACTGAGCCATAATGAAGTTGAAACTTTCAAAAACTGGTTAAAACAAACACTTCCTTATTATACAAAGCAATTAATTCTCAATGATTTAATTTAAAGGTTAATAAACACGGGTCCATAATAGAATCGTTTTGCTAAAAGTTTCACTTTGATAGTACGGTTTAAACTTAATAAGTGAACTTAAACAACGGTCTACCGCTTCGTAATTAACAGGGAACTTGACCAGGCTCTGTTTCATGAAAGACATCATCAACATCATATACATAACTTAAAAAACAAACAGAAAAACTACAATAACCAACAAAAGGAGCGCTGGTGAAGAGCAGAAAAGAAAACTATGAAGAACTAAAATCAATAATTTGTTTTCAATTTTAGATTTTTTTTAAAAGTCACTTGGATTTATTTTTGTAACAAACTATTGAAACAGAAATTGATTAATTTCATCAGCATACGTTCTTGAAGCATTCAAGACAAACTGGATTGAAACATTTCCTGCCTTTGTAGCCATTCAGGTAAGTACATTTACTAATAGTACAAATTGAGTGAATACTACCAACTATAAAAACAATACTTTGCTTGATAAAACAAGAGACCAACAGATACTAAAAAGTGATACGTTGGACTCGCAGACCCAGATACTTTAAGAAAACAGGCACCTTACCTAGGAACAGTGTAAACTGGCAATGATTCACGTTTGTATTCCTCTAACACAGGGGTGGCCAACTTTTCTGTGTATAAGATCTACTTTTTATCTTAAAAGTGTGTCGCGATCGACTTGTTGTCATAGGCATAGTCTAAGGGGGAAGAAGGGGTGTGAAATGCACACTATGTTTACGTATACACTGTGTTTCAGTATAAGGTGCATTCCAGCGAGGCATGGGTAGATAAGTAAAATATATTATTTTTTAAATCACTTATTAAGTTTTCGAGATATAGGCTCATGAAGAAAATAAATTTCCAGACCCAACTTTCGATAGCACCATTCCGTACATGCGGTGCCTATTTTCCGACACTTTTTCAAGATAGATTTTTACTAACTTAAAATGCAACTTAATTTTTTTATCAACTGCAATGTATAAGTTGTTGTACTATTTTTTCGTAAATATGAAAAAGTTGTTATAAAAATACACAGTATGGCTGACAATTTGATTTCAATATTTCACTTTCGCATTTCTTTTTTTGGCCAGGAAAATTTATCATGAAAGAATAATATGACTTACTTTTTGCTAATCTATCAATAGCTCGCTGAATACACCTCGTACTGAAATATAGATATACGCCTTATCTACCTACGTAAAAAACATCAATAATTATTATTTAAAGGGCCAAAAAACTCACATCCAGGGGAATTAAAAGAACATGGATAATTATTAACAATATTTATTAATTCAAAGTAGCTACAGATAAAGACAGTTTTAGAATTTACTTTGTTGCCTTAACATTAATGGGAAGACTGAGTTTGCATGTCTCTAACCAAGGAATCATAATCCTGGAAAAGATAATAATAATGAGTCTTCAGTATAGGAATCAGTCAGGACAGAACGTTGTTTAGTCTTCGTTAGCTTCAAGTATAAAAATGCTGATTCGCATAGGTATGTAGATCCGAAACAAGAATAGATATATTCGCTACATTTGGTGATACTGGGATACTTTTTTAGGTTGACATATTTCCAAAAATCTTTTTCAAATTTTCTGGCTTGTAAGATTAAGTAAGTTTGTAAAATTATAGTTTCATTTTCGCTTCAAAGTCCATGGTACACGGAATTCCACCCCAGATATTGCGAGCGATCGCGATCGACCAAAACTGGCCTCGCGATCGACCAAAACTGGCCTCACGATCGACTTTTTGGCCACCCTTTCTCTATAAGAATTTAAGTTATGAACCACTGGAGATAAATCAGTTCAAAATTCGTTCGGTTCAGAGTCCTGAACTACGCGTTCTTTGAGGGTTAATTTAGGTTATAGTTAGTTATAATACGAGTATGGTGACCGTTTTTGTGTAATCTTAAGCACGGACAATTTATCTGTTACCGCTATTTTCCTCCTAGAAACAACTTCTGACCATTCTTTTCGTGGTTAAAATAAGTGTTTGTGAGGTTATGCTAGAGCATATGTTTGCTCCAAGAAGTGAAATCCGCTGTCTGTAACGAGAGAACACTGTCCGTAGGTCGGTATTGCATTACAAAAAAAAACTCCTTTGTTTAGACTGAATGAGCTCGGTTGAAACACCTTCAATGAAAAAAAACCTTATTGCAGTTAGCTCAAGAAGGAATACCTGTTATTATCACTGCATAATTTACAAGGTTAAAGTACCATACTTGAGTCGTTTGAAGTGTAAGTAATCCAATAAGCTTTGTTACAGCTGAAAGAGCTGTTAATGCCACTCAGAACCAGGTCACATCTTAAGGGTACGTGTGGTCTCTGCATTTACCCGGCGGCACTTTCCATCTCAGTGCCATCACTATATTAAAAAGATTCAGAGTTAGGTAAATTTTATTTGCACAATTATGTGAAATAAACTTTTAAAAAAAGTGTTATTTGAAATAAGTTATTTACCATAAGTAAAGCTTTTATTTTAACTGTAAGTGAAGCTCTTGATTAATTCCTGTTAGAGACTAATTCGATTATTAGATAATTTGTTCGTAGTGAAGAATAACGGTTAAACATTTCTTATCTTTTATTCGATTAAAACCCTGATTTATGTATAAAAAATTATTAGTTATTCGAATCTTTTGAATAATTCAGAATCAAAAAGGGCTGCGGTTTGCGAATAGCTATCGAGTAAATTAGTTGTTAGTTTGATGCTTGCAGTAATTGATTTTCTTGCAATTAACAGTTATTAATTGAATTCCTGTAACTATTTACGTCACTCAATTAGTTGTACTTACTTTGTGCAACTGATAGTCCTTATAATTATAATTTTAATTATTAATTGCACCTTGAGGTAACTAATTTAGTAACTAGTAGGCGTCACGGAAGGCGAGCGGTTTGAGGCGGTCCCACAATACAAAGATCTACTATGGTACTGGGTTCTATTTGCGTTCTATTCTATCTTTTCCATCTAGAACTACTCCCGTTGCCTTCTATATGAACAATTTATACAAATTTATACTACTAAGAATAAATAAATGAAGAATATAATGTCAGTGAAATAAAAGTTTTTCTGATTGATGGTGTTAAAATGAGGTTATATAAGAGTGGTGAACCAATCAATCAGAAATGGCAATCAAACCATTTCTAAGTTGGTTTACAAACCAACTGTCAAATAGTTCCACACCAACACAGTCACACTTTGGCGATAACATTTAGATGTTTTAAAAGGATTGAGTAAGTGTGTAAATAAACTTTAGACTTCAGCATGGTGTTAAGTTATTCTTGTTAGTTGATAATAAGATTGTAGAAACTGTGAAATTATTAGTACGTATTTAACAGTCAACGTGACATTCCTGCCGATTACAATAAAATTGGTACACAAATGTTGTTGAGAATTTTTTTCAAACCAGTAAACATTTTACGATAAATGCCTTCAATAAATACATCACAGGTTTATTAAGGAATTAAAAGTGTAATTCTCTGTAAACTGGTATCTCATTAGTAGAACTTGTTACTGAGGGAAAACTTTATCTCTTGCTTCGTTGACATCTTTTAGGAAGAAATTTATATTCAGTATTTATTTAAAAGGTAATTAATCTTAATTAAATAACTGGTCATAGAGATAAACAATTTTAATTCGCTCAAACCTTGTTATTATTTTATCATTATTTAGATCAAAAGCATTTAATTCCGCCATTCTGTCACCTTACTTGTCAGAAAGGAAAGACGTATTGGCAGGTATATGATTTACTTTCTTCTACTCCTGCGATGGCAGAAGTCATCTAAAACTTACGACAGTAAAAACTTGCAAGGACTTACTAAATTAAAAGACATATAATATTAAAAGAGAAACAATGAATTTGTCCTTAAATCAGAAAATTCTCCAGCTAAGATGCGATTCAATATGAACTTCATAAAACCCTTCCTAGATTTTAATTTTATACCCCTAATTACCTCGTAATGATAGAAACTGGAAGTGTACCATTAATTGTTAACATATTTTCAAGAATTATTAACTATTTGTCTACTATCCTTAAAATGCATGATTCTAGATACCCAAAAATTTGTCTTATGCGACTGAAACAGATGCATGAAAGTGGTTCGGGGGAATACAATTGGTACTCTCAAATCTCAAATCAGTTTTCTCTTATTGGCATCGATGTTAGTACTCAGATTGAACGTGATTCAGATCTGATTAAGAATAAGCATATTATTTTAGAAACACTAAAAAATCATTGTCTCAGTTTGAGTATCGATAGGTGTATTAATTCTTCTTTTAGTTCCGTTTTCAGAAAAATTAGCACTTTAGGTTTAGGTGAAAATTACATAACTTGTAGAAACTCAATCCATAAAATTAGAACAATAGCACAGATCAGATTAGCTGGCAATAGTAATTTATATATTCTACATAAAGGAAATAAATACCACCTGGATTATCTAAATTTATGTACAATCTGCAATATGAAGAAAGAAGAGGATTTGAATCACTTCTACTTGCATTGTCCTATTTACAGCTCGCTCAGAAAACATTACATAGATAAATACATAGAGGGTACCAATTGTGGACTGTCCGAACTTCTTACCATAGATAATTTGATGAAAATTAATTATTTATATTACTACACTATCGGAGCTTTTAAGTTGCGCTCTTTTATTATTAATGAATAGCTAATATTATTAGTTAATGAACAGAATGAATAAATTTGTTGAATTTCAATTGGAATAATAATATGTATCTCATGGTTTCCTTGGCCAGTAATATTTATTTGGTTGTTTAATATCTGTTAAAGTCTTCATTTCAGTTATATTTATAGTTATATTGTAGTTATATTGTGGTTATATTCATGTTTACTTTGTTTTATTTTAGATTTTGTATCTCAGTAGCTTGGCTTTTTATTTTTGTTTTTTATAATTTTAAATGTTACAGGTACTTATTTCTGTTTTTTCTTCTTGTATAGTAAAGTGTTATTTAATTTACAAATTTTTCTGTTAAAAAAAAAAAATGTCGAACGCAAACTCCTTGCTAAAGGGTCTTGTAACCTTTATAAGCAATAAATATATTGTATTGTATTGTATTGTATTGTAGATTTTAATTTTGAACTATTTATTTCATTCCTCTACAGCAGCTCCTAACCCTCTCATAGAACACCTATCTTCCTCCACATTACCAGGCAATCCTCTAAGGAGATTGAAGAGAAGATGGCCTCGTGATCTACTCTTATCGTGAGAGCAAAGCACGTTACTGGAGTTACACCACTGGGTGCCTTCTCCACTCATGATTTTCTTCTATTTCTTTTTTCTTTTACCATATTTGCTTGATGCAACAACTGTTGCAGTGGTAAATTACAATAAAAGATTAAAAAAAAAAGAACTATTTATTTAATCAAGTAATTAATTCTGGTGTTATTCCTGAGGAATGGTTGAATTTTTTGTCTGCAATCATCTTTATTAGTATAGTAGTGTTATGTACAGATGGCCGTTTATGTCGAGAAAAGTCAATGAAGAACATAAGAAACAGGGCCTTTACTTAAATATCATAAAGACAGCCGCAGGAGGTGTGACAGGAGGCGGGTGGACGTTGATGTGGAAATAATATAATCTATAGCGCAGTTTGTGTATTTATGGCCAAAGATAGATAGAAATGGGGCACTTAAAATAATTGGAAATATAAGGAAAGCTATAAAAAATGCTACATACGGTGCAATGGAACACGGCCATTTGAAAAGAAAACAAGAGTTCTCCATTCAATTATTGAAGACATGCTTGCTATATGTGGCGGAAAATTGAACCATCTACAGGAAAATTATGAAGATGAAGAGTATGGAGATAGTGTTTCGGAGAAGATCTCCGAGAAGGAGGAGAAGTTGAGAAAGGAAAGATAGGTGAAGTAAGGCAGGAGAACATTGGAAATTTAGCGAAGAAGAAATTGAAATAGTATGGTATGGTCACTTAAGAAGGCTAGCACCGACTAGGTGGCCAAATAAGATTTATGTATGGGTGCCACCAGGGAGAAAGAACGAGAGGAAAACTGGGATAGATGTGGGTAGATGAAATCCTGGCAGGAGATGGCGGGTCGCAGCTTGATGGATAGGAACTGACAGGGAGAAGTACTCGTAGAGCAGTGCTTGGTCCTCGAGAGAGAAGCCGGTATGAAGTAAAAGTAAGTATTTTGTACTTCATATTATATTTGCTCTCCTTTTACTGAAAGTATGTTTCTCTTTTTCTAACAAATTGCGAATTTCGCTCAACACTTTGTGCAGGACTAAGTTCTAAAACAAATAAAAATATTAATCTCGCTTCTAATTAAATATTAGTAAATATTGGAACATCCTAAACAAATTAAATAATAAAGAATTTTAATTTAAATAAAATGAATATTCAATTAAACAACCGATATTGATTTAGTTAAATCAATACCACCCGCTCTACTTTCAATGTTATATCGACTTATTGTCAAAAATTGGTCAAATTGTTAAGATCACTCTTCTCTAGTAAATGTATTCTAGGGGCCTGAACTGAAATTACACCATCACGATAATCAATTTTAAATCGATTTATATATTTTTCGCGTAATTGTCATGAATGAAAAATGTAGGTACATATGTATAGGATCTTGAAACGAAGCAATTAGGAAATATGAAGGGCTATTAACTAATAAAGGGTGCAGAAGAAAGGAGAAGAAGGCTGTGGCCATATTAGTCCTTTAAGGTAAGAAAAGTGATAAATGAAGAACCCAACTGCTGCCTTTCCCTCTGTACATCTTTGGCCGTATTAGTCCTCTCTCTACCATTACATTCATCTCTCTGGGTGTCTATTGAGTTCCACTCCACATCCACGTAGTTGGAAAATATAGATTTACTGGAAATATATATCTTTTATCATCTCTGTAGGCTACATATTATTGGTACAGTCGGAGTTCCTACACCAGGTGTACTAGAATATTTCTATAGATAGACAGTAATACAGCTGGGTGATCTCTATGCGTGGATTTATATCCAAGCCCACAAGTATTTTGTGCCAGTTTTTTGTCAAAAAGAGATTTATCGTCTATTTTATCATCTACTAACTATAGTAACTATAGCAACCGTCCAAATGTGCCTACTCTCTTTTTGCAAAGATTCTATCACTATTATCATCCAGTGAGTGAACGATGGAAAAGAATAATTAAAAGTCTGTTAACCTAAAAGAAATTTATAAGTTGAAATTTAGGATAGTTCCGCATTATCTTCAAAATGGTTCTCACAAAGCTGATATTTTTTGACCGAGAGGCCTATTTACCCGCTGGTGCTGGGGTTATGCCCTTGTTGTGCAAACAAAGAACTAAAGTGACTCTAGGTTTGGGCAGCAATCAGATTACTCTGATTACAGGCCTATTCACGGGTCACGGAAGGTTTAGAAAGCACCAGCACAAGATAGAGCTTATTAGCTCGGAACCATTGTGCAGATTGTGCCAGGAAGAGGAGGAAACGGCCTCTCACCTGTTGTTCGATTGCGTTGCAATTGAGAGACTGCGCTATGACATCTTTGGAACTTTGAGACCAAAGGAGATAGTAGCGCAGAAGGAACTGGTAGGGAAAGCTCTCGACCTTCTTAGAAGGGGAGGTTTCACCTACTAGGCTTAAGGGGAAGGGGAAGGCACAATAAGCCTCGTGTGGCTGCGGTGCCGTGGGGATAGGGTCCCGCCCCGTCATTTTAAAAAAATCTAATCTCTACCCGCTGGTGCATACAGTTGAGCCTCCTGGGCCCCAAAGGTAGCATAAGACTTGATGCTCAGATTAAGTTGACAAGGACATTCAGCCAAATTCGAATCGATAACTGTGGATTGCCCCAAGTAACTATATCTCCAGTCCAACAGCTTCGAGGGGTCAGTGAGATCTCCCAGAAAAGCCGCCAGATTTTCGTCACTCGGAAGCCTTAATACCTCTTTGAGACTCTACCACAGACACAAAAGTACTAAAAGGAGAGTTTTGGTGTTAGAAAGGCCAGCTCTCTTACGTTGTACATGCCAGGGAAGATGTACATTGTTAGTCCAGTGTTGCTGTGTAATTCTTTGATGAATGATCAGCCACAAAAGTAGTTAGGTACGAACGGAATTTACTTACG
The DNA here is from genome assembly GCF_049639745.1 of Rhodnius prolixus. Taxonomy (NCBI): domain Eukaryota; kingdom Metazoa; phylum Arthropoda; class Insecta; order Hemiptera; family Reduviidae; genus Rhodnius; species Rhodnius prolixus. The sequence goes on from NW_027411592.1 coordinate 26,511,647, forward strand.
AAACGAATTAGAATATACATATGCTCTGAGAATACTACACCTACCAATAGAATTAGAAGAGCTAACACAAAATGCAGCATTTAGAACTGACTGATAATTAGAAGAGGCAAAGTAACTGTGCAATGGCTAGTTTATAGTTGAAATTAGACCATCTTTTCGCTGGTGGTATTTATACAAGATGCTTTCAGTGTTTTTTATGCTTAACCCCTAGACAATACACAAAGATGGTTATTACCTTTAGTGTTTTGATCTCAATACCTGCCAACTGCATCTAAACGTAATCTAACTTCAGTTTTTATCATTTTTAGTGTATTTTAAAATTTGGAATTCCAATGTGGAAGTTTTTTGTCTGATCCGGCTGCTTTTAAATGCCTAAAGATACTTTGCCGATAGTTCAATGAAAACTTTCGCTTAGTAGGCAAACAGTTGCCGAAAAATTGAGGAAATAATATGAATTCTAAATTTGATCTTTCTTAATGTTTTATCCTATTCGGAGGACGATAGCTAATTGTCTAATGAAGTTATTCTTATTCAATTTTGATTGTGAATAATTTTTTTATTTTTTTTAAATTTAGCATTTTAAGGTTATTAGCTTTTGCCAGATTAGATTTTATAATACAATAGTAGTAAAATAAAATTATTATAAAATGTAACGAACATAGAAATATTTAGCTATAATTGTTAGTCTATTGTTCCAGACCCGGGTGTTCCGCAAGTGTATCTTAGGACCTATCCTATATGTTATATACACAGCAGACATACCAATCCATCCTGAAACTGTCCTCCTAACTTATGCAGATGATCCAGCTATACTTTCTTCTCACATTGATCCGGTAACTTCACGCAGAAACCTTCAAACTCATCTCTTTTCTCTTGAGAAAAATGGAAAATGGAGGTTTAAAAAATGGGAAATCAAATTAAATGAAACCAAATCTCAAAATATTACATTTTCTCCCCGCCGCATAACTTTTCCTCCGATCTTCTATGACTCAATTCCAATTCCTCCTGCCAATGTTGTCCGTTATCTTGGGCTGTATTTAGACAAACGACTGACTTGGAACCCGCACATACGACTTAAGCTAACTGATGTTAACAGGCGTTATCGACTTCTTAAAAGAGTACTAGACCAACGTTCAAATCTTTCACTTAATAACAAACGACTGATTTACAATTCTATACTAAAACCCGCCTGGACTTACGGTATTGAACTGTGGGGTTCAACGAAACACTTCAATCTTCAACGAATTCAATCTCTTCAGTCTAAAATTCTCCGCACTATCGTTAACGCTCCATTTTACGTTTCAAATCTAACCATCCACACAAACTTAGAAATTCTGTTTGTAATTTAGGTCACTCGAACTCGCTACAGAAACTTTCATCAGAACTTGCACTCTCATTCCACCAATCCTCTTGTTCGCCATTTATCATCTCATCGCCTTCCAGATCATTCTCCAAGGCGATTAAAACACCAGTGGCCTCGCGATTTTCTCTCTTCTGAAGAGAATAGCTAATTCTGGAGACGACTTAGGGAGTGTAATCACTGGGTAACTTCTCCTCTCAATTAGTGAGTTTGAGGTGTTGTCAGTTATTGTCATTGTTACTTATAGCGTATCTAGCGCTGGAGTAATTTATCAAATAAATTTAAAAAAAAAAGAATTTTTAGTGAAGTTTTGGTCAGAGCGCAGTAAGTACTTTAAAATTGTATAGAGTAATTTGTCAGCATTAGTTGACGAATCAAACCTTCCAATACTCAATTTATATTTTGGCCTAATTTGGTGATCATTATAATGAAAAAAGATTAGATAGGAAATGAAACAGGTGTGTGGTAGATACTGAGGAGAGTGGTGGTGGATTTGTTTACTTTGGGGCTGTCACCGCGGTGATCTATTGCCGTTCAAGTGGAGTAATATTACACAGCGAGCCCAATGTATACACTACTTGCAATTAGAGTGTTCGCACACAGCTTATCACAGCAGAATAGACGGCTTGCAGTCTGACAGAATAGGGGCTAATTTCGGCCGTTCATTGAGAGTCTGGTTCTGTGAGTGGGATGCTCTGTAGGTGAGGTAATTACAATTAGGCTGCCCAATACAATGGAAGTAGTACCAACACCTTTTACAATTATATCATAAATCGTTGGAAACCTGACAAATTGAAATTCGAACTTTTATTGTTACTTCCATGTTTTATTAATGATTTCTTTTTATTAATGAAATCCATTCACTTCCGCCTTTCAACGCTAGCATAATTCTTAATTACTTAATTCCTATTAATACAATAGAGATAATGAGGCAACAAATTACATTTAAAAAAACCTTTAGAGGGGGAGTTTAACTCTAAACTTGGAAAAATATTTCAAATACAAGTCATAGTCCTTCAGGGATACCGTGAGTACACAGAGTTTACAGGATATCGTTGGAGTTATTTTTAGCGGATGAAAATGAATGAAAGCAAAAGCGTCCACGTTAGTTTAACGCTCAGGCGTCAAACGTGCCCTGATGTTTTCTTACTCAACAATCTCATCCCCACCTCGATAGAAGTATACGCTGCCTGGGTTTCTACTTGGACAGTAGACTCACAAAGAACGAGACTCAAAAGACAACAGCTAAACAAAAGATAAGGACAACTATGAAGCATGCTCGGACCTAAATCTAACCTAACCTAACCTTACAAACTAGCCCTCTACAAGACGTTACTTCAATCCATCTGGACTTGCGGATCAGAGCTGTGAGGCTCAACTAAACCCATCCAATATCTCCCGCATCCAATCCTGTCAATCAAAAGTAAAGTAAAGTAAGTAAAGTAATCGCCTATTTTTTTCAGGCGGGGCTTAACATCCAACTACCAATTAGGTGTCGTGGTCGGAGGCGACTAGCAAACATACTTTACTGTAAATTTCTTTTATTAACCATTAAATAAAATCCTAGGCCTAAGACCGGGAATCGAACCCAGTACCACAATACATATTAGCTTCGCAGGTCTCGCCTCTAACCGCTCGCCTACCGTGGCGCCTCCAATCAAAAGTCCTCCGCGTTATTGTTAAACCTCATTCTTCACAAAGACCTAAATATCCCTTTTGTCACTGAAACAATCCATTCACGATTCCTCAATTTCCACAGAAGCCTATCCTGCCATCCCAATTTAACAGCTCAAACTCTTTCCTCTATAATTCGACCTGGTAATCCACCACGACGTCTAAAACGACGTTGGCCTCGTGATCTTCTATCCTAGACAATTCCATTCACTAAAATTCCCATTTATCTCTTCCTGTGACCCCACGGTTGCGTTCTGCGGCGGCTAAGTCGGGCACCTTTCGCATCGTTTATTGTAGTTTACTACATTCACTCTTTGCCTGATGTATATGAATTTTTATACACGTAGCAATAAACATATATATATATATATATATGTAAAAGCGACTTCTATCGCCCTGTGATTTTCAGTTTTTGGGTTATGTTTCATCCACACATTTCACACCCTCAAAAATTAAAGAAAAAGTACTACTTGTTCTGATCTCAAAACTATATTCCCTGGAAAAGTTATCAATTTCTATTTATTGTATTTGAAAATACTGTTGGAAATTTTGCTGCCAGTTCTGCTTAAGATTGTGGGGAAGTTTCCTTCAACAGGCCTCAGCTATCCGAACGAAATTGAATTAATAGTCTAATAACAACCAAGTTAATTGGAATTAACCGAATTAAATTAAATATGCAACACACTTTTAACTTAAAAGTTTCGCTTGGGTCGTCATTTATTTAGAACGGTATTATCAAGGAAATTGTGTTCATTCATGTTACTGTATATGCTCGATAAAGTTAGTTACAATTCCTCATTTTAGATTATAGATTGTTTAGGCTGTAGATTGTTACGATAGCAATCTCCACTTGATTCAACAAAGTAAATTTAATACTACGCTATGTAAATTCATTTTTATATCTTCAGTTTGGCCTCTCTCGTCAGCGATAAGCGATTCGGTGGAATTATCGATACTTAGTCTGGCAATAGATGCATCTTGTGACCAGAGGAGATGATGTCGCAAGAACGATAGATGTAAAACCAACTCTTACTGATGGTTTAATCATATTGACAGTTATCCTCACGCAGAAAGCGTCTTTTTTGATACAGTTTTCTGGGACCAAAGTCTAGGGTCCATTTCCTATTCAAATCTAATAAACTTGTTTAATGTTTGTTATTTTTTTATTTTGATTTAAAGTGCAACAACATCTGAGGTCGTTGCCGCTCGGAGCTTTTTTTCCCAATTCGCCCTAAACAACAAATAGTTACGGCAACTTACACTATAAACTGTTGAAAATCGGCGAATATGAAAAGAAAATAGACGAAAGAAATGGATGGAAATAGGATTCACGCCGAAATCCGGCATTAGATGCATGGCTACGCCCACAACTTAGATCAAACACTGAATGATTTGCGGAGAGAAGCCCTGTCTCACCCACACACTTCCCAGATCTATCGCCGACAAATTGCCTACCACTTTTTCGAACAAAATATGAACCATTCACTGCACAAGTCGATTAACTCCATAAAATAGAAAGTGAAGAAATGTGATGAAATAGCCTACATTGTTTTTTATAATTGCGATTATAATACAAATTCAAATAAATTTATCGTTATCATTCAGCGCCTACTTCTGAATTTGAATTGAATTATTGCAACGATTTACATTAGAGCACGGAGTTAATCAGAATAGCTTCTGAAATAAATTATTTATTATTCAATAGCCAAAAACGTTTTGTCGTTTAATGGTGTTAATCTTTATTATTTGGGAAATTTATTAATTTATTAAGCTATGACTGAACCAAGTGTTTTGGTACTTAAATTTAAAATATTTCAAAAAGTGGAGTTAATCGAATAAATAAGTAAACGGCTCATATCATCCTTTCTTAGCGGATAAAACCAGCACCACTGACTAACTGCAATAACGGCATTGACCGCATTGCTGGACTATAAAGAAGCTAGTTTTTACAGTGATGAAACCAATTGCCCATTTTCATATTCATAAAGATGTGTTTATGCTTATAATGCTTATTTCAACTAAATTGAACGAGTCATACAATTTTGAAGAGTACTCCGAGTCTGTAAAACTTTCCTTGCTTCCAATGGTTGCCACTCAAACCACTCAAAACACTTTAATATGTATAAATAAAATTATCCGTAAAAAACTCTGTTAATTAAACTTTTTCTCGAGTTATTAAGTCCATTATTAAATTAAAAGCAAAAATAAAAAAAGTTATGAACACGAATTGTCATGCGATATAGCGAGAACAGAAATGCACATATCGACTTTATTAGTAGAGAAATTACACGCAAACCTATGTTAGAGCGGCACTGCTTTTGCAAGTTTAGTTTAATAAAAATATTAAGAATTCCTGATATACTTTATCATGAAAATAGCATTACCATTATCTGTAAGTTGTGGGAGAAGTATTATTTACCAGGAAAGATTTTCAATGCTAGTTATCTTTGAAAGTATAAATGTCCAGATTGGTTAGTTGATACTATTGATGTGTGATCAGAATAAGGAGTTAACCATGAATACATCCTTAGACAGGTGCTAGAAGCGTTAGCCAGAAAGCCTAGGCAACTGCGACCTAGGGGGTCTACTGGGGCACCCTCTAATTAGAGCACCTCCTCCTGTTCTAGCCGTTTGACTAGGCTTAGCCGGTTCTTCTTCTCCGGTGTGCCGAACCCTAAACTACGGTAGCCCTTATTTTTTTATTTTTTACTTTATTTTATTCATAGTTTCGTAGTTCTTTCTTATTCATAGTGCCTTCATAGTTTTCTTTTTCAGCAGTTGTCTGATGACAATATGGCCAACGCAAGACTGCCTACGGTAAAATACACATTGGTGAAATCTCGTTACCTATTGAAATCGGATTTTATTTAAATTAGTAAGGATCTTCATTATAGTATTATCCTCATTTCATCTGGCATTCCCACCCCCATTTAATATCGTATTAATGAGCTTGGTAAGGACCAAACACACTTCCTTACCTCCATATTTTAGCAGCTCCATATTAATACCACCTGGGCCCGGTGTTTTCCTGTTTTCCCTTCTAATAATTCCAGTTCTATTCCTTCAAATGATATTTCAATTCCTATATTCTCTGAGCCATATTTATTTAAGTCATCAAAATTCGTCCTACGTTCAGTGAAAAGCCCCTGAAAGTATTGAGCCTTGTCCGGTGGTTGTTTGTATTCCCATGGATTTTAGGTAGTTCATGCTGCCGATGATTTTTTCAAACCTAGTTGGCAATTAATCTCCGAGCACTCTCTTTCCCATTTTTCGTTTTTGGATCTTCTTATCACTTTATTCACTTTTTCCTTTTTCAAACTGTACCGATCTTTGCTTTCATTATTTCTTTTTTGTTCCGCCATTGCATATAAGTTTCTTTTTACTCCTCGATTGTTTCCAGAAGTTGTTCAAATCATCCAAGTTTTCGAATTACTACCTCCTTTCTCTTTCAATCCTAAAACTGCCGTTGCTACTTTATGAACGGTTTTACATAAGTACCTGCAAATTTCCTTAAGGGTACGCTCAAATTTCTCATTCAAATATTTATTTATCCTTTGTGTATAAAGCCACTTTACGCTATCATCCTGCAGGAACTCGATTTCGTATTGGCTTCCTTCTATTCTACCCTGTTCTCCTTTTTGAATCTTATCTTTACTTCTTATCCATGGCCATGACGTTTTGCCTTTTACCAGAAAATGATCTGAGTCGCACTTTGTACCTCTGTACTCTCTAACATCCAGAAATCTTACCGAGTTTTGCTGTCTGGTAATGATACAATCAATGATTGATCTTAAATTCCTGGCATTTTGAGTCTATATAAATCTATGTATGTCCATGTGTTAGAAAAAGCCCTACTGGATTTTCAGATCCAATTCTTCGCATAATTCCTTAAAGCTGCTAGCATTGTCATTGTTTTCTTTGTCTCTAAACCTTCCACATATCTGGTCATTTTGTTCTCCATTAACTCTAGAGTACAAATCTCCCATTTGGGGGTCCTCTTCTCCTAGACCTCTACTTGAATTCTATATTTCGTCAATCATCTGCTAAAAGATCCACTTTGTTTGATATATCCTGCACATCCAGGATCCAAAAGTAATAGTCCTAGTCCGTTTGCCTGGTCCATGCCAGCCAATCAATTAAGAATTAACAATTTGAGCTACTATTTTTCAAGCGCATGCGTAAACTCACATATATAATTTTGTTTCCCCTCGTCTGTAGGAACCTCAAAAAGCCCTTTCTGATAAAACAATAATTGCCGATACTTGACATAATATTCATTTCCCATCGTAGGTAATCCTACTTACTCTCAAAACACGTAAAGAAATAAATAATTAACAAAAAAGTTCATCTCTTTCTTTTTTCAGTATCATTATTGCAGAGAGTTTGATGTGAGAGATTATTGAAGTATTGCTGAAAGAACACTAATAAGGACTCGACTGAGCCCTACTAAGCAGCAAGCGCTAAACATTTTGATGTTAGATGATGAGACGATAGTGTCGCCCTAGGAAGGCAGCTGTTCCAATATTGCTGGCGGTTATAATTATAATGAACATGCTCTCACTGATGAACAGGACAGAAATAGAAACCACAAGCAAGCACCTTACCAAACTCGTCTCCCACCGGGACAGTTCCTCAATGAATAAGCACTCTGTCACAATACTGATGATAGTGGCAAGCAATATTCAACATCTAATTTATACACCAACTTTCCTTGTAATTACCACTTTCAAAACAAAAACCTTTTCTGTATTCTATTTCCTTGCTTTTATTACTGCGGTCACGACAAATTTTCAAATATAACCTTTCACAGTAAAACAAAGGTTTGCGTGGGTGTGTGACATTTATTCTCGTTTAATTAGTAAATATATCATTATGATTTAATTATACTAACTCTAAAATAGCAATTAATGAGGACATATTTGCTTTATTGTAACTAGCGTTTCATCATACCATCCTACCTAATGAAATATGTTAAGTTACCATAGAAATATTAAATCAAACTAGAGTTTCGAAATTCTACTCGAAACTGACACCACAGATTTATTACTTTACACTAGCACTTCTTATAAAGTACCTATCGCTTAAATTTGTCGAAGTTCTGAACTTGCTAAAGCTTCAGGTTTTACTCTTTCCCATTCTGCCATGGTCTCTGTCAGTTCTTTCATACTTCGCACTTCGTCCTGCTGGGTTAACAATACGATGGAAATTAAGATTGAGACCTTTTCCACTTTCCATATCACCGTGACTGTCTTCCCTACTTCCTGAAAGAGGACTCCTTAGGTGACCAATATTCTTTATCCAACAAAATTGTGTTTCATGGTCCCAGTCAATTGTAACATCGGCCAAGCGTCCATTGATCTTCCTATTGAAATAATTCTTACTAGTTAACAATTTTTAGTTTTATTTTTGGCCTGTATCTAACTCTCGATTTTGTCAATACTATATATATTGCTTTAATATGGAAATCTACAACTTCCTCGGAATATGCATTTTCGGGAACTTCTCAGCATGGGAAATGATTTGGCATTCCTCTTAAGTCGTTCAGTGAACTGTCCTGTTTTATAAATTACATAATTTTGACGAAAATTAAATTTAGAGTGGGTAGATCAGTTTATTACGGTTGGGCGTCTAAAATTTGCTTCAAACTCAGTAAATACATGAAGTACATGTAGATTTTGTAGTTCTGTACCTTTATTTAATCTAGAAAATCAACTTGTGAGGTGTGGTTGCGGTCAAGTTCTCTCTAATGTACCATTTTAATGCAATGTACAAATCTATTCATCCGTATAAGTATAAAATAAAAGTAAATACGAGGGTTGTTTGAAAAGTCCGTGCAAAGTCAGAGAGATAACACCACTGGCGCGTATCGAGGTTATGTTTAGTTAGTAGCATCTCTTGGAAGAACACACACCAAGTTTCAGCCAGATCGGTTTATTACTTTGTGTTTGGCATTCGTTTGAATCGAGGAAGTCGAGTGATTTTCAAAAAATGGACGAAAAAGAATTTCGTGTGTTGATTAAACACTACTTTATGAAAGGCAAAACGCCTCAGGAGACTAAAGAGAAGCTTGATAAACATTATGGTGACTCTGCACCTTCGATTAGAACAGTTTATAAGTGGTTTCAAAATTTTCGGAGTGGCCATATGGGCACAAGTGACGCTGAACGTTCTGGACGCCCTGTTGAGGTTACTACTCCAGAAATCATTGATAAAATCCATGATATGGTGATGGATGACAGAAGAGTGAAGGCGCGTGAGATTACTAGTGCTGAGGGCATCTCGAATGAACGGGTACATAATATTTTGCATCAACATTTGGACATGACAAAGCTTTCCGCAAGATGGGTGCCGCGATTGCTCACGCTTGACCAAAAACGAAATCGTGTGAAGTGTTGCAAGGACGGTTTGCAGCTGTTCCAGAAGAATCCGCAGGACTTTAAGCGTCGTTTCGTCACTGTGGATGAAACATGGATAATCACTACACTCCTGAGACCAAAGAACAATCTAAACAATGGGTTACCAAGGGGGAATCTGCGCCAAAAAAGGCGAAGACCGTTCCTTCGGCCGGAAAGATTATGGCGACTGTCTTTTGGGATTCGCAAGGAATAATCCTCATCGACTATCTGGAAAAGGGTAAAACTATTACAGGTGCATATTATTCATCGTTATTGGACCGTTTGAAAACCGAGCTGCAAGAAAAACGCCCACGATTGGCCCACAAAAAAGTCCTTTTCCATCACGGCAACGCACCAGCTCACACCTCAGCAATTGTGGTCGCAAAATTAATGGAAATAGGGTTCCAACTCGTTTCACATCCCCCCTATTCTCCAGACTTGGCTCCCTCGGACTACTATTTGTTCCCCAATATGAAGAAATGGCTGGCGGGAAAAAGATTTTATTCAAATGAGGAGGTGATTGCAGAAACGAGTGGCTATTTTTCAGACTTGGACAAATCCTATTATTCGGAAGGGATCAACAAACTAGAGCAGTATTGGACGAAGTGTATAAGCCTAAAAGGAGACTATGTTGAAAAATAAAAAAGGTTTACCCCAAAAAATTAAGTAGTTTTTTATTTTTGCACGGACTTTTCAAACGACCCTTGTATGTAGTTAAATTTTAAACAAAGTTAGTACCCCGGAAATTTATTTTTGTTTAAAACTTTTTTTTTTAGCTTTTATGCGGTTAACGCATATAACGGCCTTAGAGTTTCTTAAAACTTCGTAGTTAATTTCAAGTTGCAGATTTACAAAGTTCAATTGAAACATTACACAGGCCTGCGATGAAAAAAATTGTCTAGAATCTTTTGTGTGATTTCAATAGATTTTTTGGTGCTGAAAATGGGAAAAATATTTAAAAAATCCCATCACGTAAGTTTTTCCACAATTTCGGATTTTTTGTATACTACAGGTGTTGGCCTATTTTAAAGGATTATTTTATAAAATAATTATTTAAATGAATAATAATAAGTATTTTTAGTCGTAATGATGTAAGAACGTAATACTCTGAATAAAATATTGTGAATTATAATGATAAAGAAGATAAAAATCAGTGGTAAATTTATAACACAACTGTAAATACAACCTCTGTCACGTCAGGACATGTCTTATCCTGTTACTGTGCGTCTCCTTCCCACCACCAAAATTTTATTTATGTATTTGTTGTACATGTGTTAAATTAAATTGCAATGGCTTCAAGAGGTTGTGTCAATACGCCTGACTCTTTTTGTTATATTTGTGGTAACTTTACGGTTAAAAAACAACAAAGAAAATTTTGAATTTAAAATGGAGGAAGCAGAAAAACAAGCTTGGAAAGCCTTCAAGGAAGTAGTTACTGTTTCTTGGTAACAAAAAAGATGAAGATTATAAAAATATTGTAAAGAATATGTTAGAACAATTTTAAAATTTAGGCTGTAACATGAGTTTAATGTTACATTGTTACAAAAAGGTGCATTTTTTTACATTCGCACCTTGACTTCTTTCCTGCAAATCTTGGTGCAGTAAGTGAGGAGCACGGAGAAAGATTCCATTAAGATATAAAAGAAATGGAGAGGAGATACCAAAGAAGATGGAACGTAAGCTTACTTTTGTTGGATGTTGAGAAGGGACGACCTGCTTCGAAACCACAGAAGACAAAGCACCAATAGGAGCATGGAAAAGATTTTACAAGGACTTTAAGTGGTATTTTACTATGCATTTTCATTATATTTAATTGCTTTTTAAAGTAATTTTACTCATCGTATCACTTGCAAATAAATTCTAATTTTAAATACTCAAGCTTTTCCACAAATTTTTTGAAAGCGATTTTGTGAAAAATTCTTACATGATGGTGGAAAATAGAGTTCATATTTGGATTTAGCACACAAAAATACATAAAAATCAATTATCAAATTTAAAACAATTTTTCAAAAGTTAAAAAACGCAGGCCTGTGATTATCGTACAGAACTCTTTCTTAAAGCAGTTCTGTCGAAGAGGTATAGTTAAACTTCTCTCTGTGTAATACTATCAGGACCTAAATATCAACAAGATTTACAGAGTTATAAGTAATAATAATTTTTAGAGGGTGCCTTACAACATGGGACTAACTCCTCTCCCTTAAGATGTTTTCGCCGCAAATTTATAAGTAAATTTTGTTTTACTTAAAATTCTTTGAACTAATATAAATTTTAGTTGTTCCACTAAAATTTTGGTGCATCTATGATGGAAATGAAATGAAATTTTAGATTAAAGCTTCAAGGTGCACAAAAGATAGAAAAGAAGACCGTTTCCAAGATGTAGAAAGGTGGAGACCTCTACTGCGGTGATCAGAACATTCTCCTGATAAAAAGCCTTGAAAACCCCTCCTCTAAACCCCATAATACATTTCTCCACACCCAATGAACGCTCCACAGCATATTATAGTCCTACTGCACAATTATAGACCTTTAATTTAGTCGAGCATGAAATATCATCATTTTCACTGAAAGATCACCAAACACTGTTCAAACCAAGCTCAGCTTACCACCTCCGCAAAATGCTTGCTCATGATAACGCAAGTTTAGAGGCAAGCTCTCGTATAACCTATATTCATTACCTACTTCAATAAAATCTCTGCCCAATTTATACTATAAATATTATACTGAGCCTCAAAATGAGGATGTACTTAGAATACTTAGTATGCTAATACTTACAACTGAACCCGAATTAAAAACAATTTTTAAATATGTCCGTGATGTATGCAAGTGAAGAGCGTTTTGCAGGGAAGAATAAAATATTTAAAAAAAAATGTATAAAAATAAATAAAAAAAAAGTAGAGAATTCAAGGGTTTTAAGCAATTCTGAATACGTAAATTTAAAGTTCTGTACCAATTTTTGAGATGTAAAATTTTTATTTTAAACAGTAAAAATGTTTTGTTTTTGTATTTGATGTAAACAGTGAACTCTCTCCAATGAGAACTTGTATCTTTATAAGGAACAATAAATTATTATTATTATTATTTTTTTTGGGGGGGGCGCATCAACATCTGAGGTTATTAGCGCCCACTATCTTGTTTCTTCCTCATTCCTAGTGCTACACGAGCTGGGATGAAACGTGTGCAGACCCATAGCTTCCATACACTACACCTTGCTTAACATGGTAGGGTGGAGCCTGGGTTTGCAAGATTGTCTCCACACATCCCCTCTTATTTCATCGACCTTGTCGACGAGGGGGAATGTGGAATATAATTGTGTCATCCCTTAAATCAACTACCTTTTGTAATGCATATCTAAATCTGGATTAATAATTTTAATTGTTTTCTATTGTGCACTTTAAGCAAAACCAAAAGTATTATAATTTTTACGTTTACTGTTTGGTTGGGCTTTACTGAATACTAAATCTGAGGAGGCTATTTACTCTACTAGTAGCTGGATGTGCAGTACTTTGAACTAATATTCCTGCACATCCTAAAATAAACTAGAACTAAATATAATTAACCTAATGGAGTTGAAATACTCGTATAAAATTTCTTTCAACCCCGAGATAAAAAACCTAACCTAAACATACATACGACTTTCTCGCCAATAAATACGTTCATGCCAATAAATACATTCGTGCCAATAAATACATTCATACTAATAAATACATTCTCACCTATATACAATACACTCATCCTAAGCATTCACACTAGGGGAAAGTACTCGATATTCCTTTCCCCTTTAAAAGAACTAACCTATAAACTAACCTAAATTTTAAAATATAAATTAATATGTTTTAGATACGTAAATAGCCTCCTGATGTACGGAGAACCCTCTTGAAGAATCACGCGCTTATCATGTGGCAGGCCTGCTGTTTCTCTCTGGGTTCGCAGGGCCAGACACCCTTCCAACACGTGCGACACTGTCAGCCTTTCACGGCAACGCGGGCACCTCGGCCTTCTTTCGGCAATGAGGAGGTACCCATGTGTCAGACGTGTATGACCAATCCTTAGCCTTGTTAGAATCACTGATTCATGCCGCGGGTAATTCTCGACTCTAGCATTTAGTACACGTGGCCTTATATCTTTTAATTTTTCATTAATGTTGTCCCACTGAACTTGCCACTTTCTATTTATAATAATTTTCATATAGGCTTGTAAATCAGTGGGGCGTACAGGGATGACAAATAAATTATTATTATTATTATTATTATTTTTTTTTTTTTTGCGCATCAACAGCTGAGGTCATTAGCGCCTCTAATATCTGTTCTTTCTCGAACATATTACTCCACTACTTGGGATGGCGGATGTTCTTGTAACCCATGCGCATCCGACGCTGAACCTTGACCAGCAAGGTTAGTGGAGCTCCAGGTAACGAACAATGCCTCCATACATCCCCTCTTACATCATCGACTCAGTCGACGAGGCTTCCCTCTATTATTATTATTATTATTATACTTTCGAAGAAATAGAGGTCTGACCACCATTTTCTTTGATTTTCTGTTTAGAACAAACTCGTTCCTGTACAAAATGCTCCTCAGACCGAGGTTATTCCACGCATGCCTCTCCTGGATCCTGGAAGTAACATCAAGGAACTCCAGGCAGCACAAAACAAAGTTCTCAGTCTTGTAGACTTGCTACTCATTCTCTTAGGCGTACTAGAATCGACTTCCACCGTGAGATATGTTTCATAATTCCCGTAAATTTCTTTATCAAAACCGTCAGTTGAAAATCCTTTCCTCTTTAGATCATTGACATCCTAACCCATTCTGTTTCAGCTACCTACGATCTTCCTATTTTCTATTTACAAAAGAATTAACAAGCGCTCCTGTAACTTTCTCCTTTAGCGAGCAAGTTTTTCTCACTCGTTTCCTGCAAATAATATCCTTGCCCATTCTAAACATCCCTAAACTATTATTTAATGAAGGTTATAACATTAGAACTAATCTTTATTTTTGTAAGCAATTTATGTATATATTTTAAAATAAATTATATATCCAGATATCTTTATATTATTTGGGCAAGTTCATATTTGAAATTCCACCTAAAACAATCAGTATTCCCACGAATCATTAATCATCCTTTGCAAGGTACTACCAGGATGAGATACCAGTAAGTGAATGTTTTCTTTGCAGGCAATCAACTGAATTCACCGAACATATACCAACCCACAGTTTCATTACATCATTATAAATGATTAGGAATAATGTAGGATTCTAATACATCCGTGCGTCACTCCCATTTCCCATTCTATGAGAAGTACATTACAAACTTCACATTGCTTGATTTAACACAGATTAAGACTTAGTTATAAATAATTCTTTAATTAATTAGTTCTTAAGAAGCCAAGAAGGTTTGACGAATAACGAAAGATATGCTGTAAACTGCATTAAATATAGCAACAAACTTAAAAAACAAAAAAACACTTTTTCTCGTTGTATTATAAGTTTTAGTTTGACGAAATTACTAAATTGAACTGATGCTCAGTAATTTTGTGGGAACCTCGCCTGAAATTCCCTTAATATTTTGTTTATATTCAAAATTACAATGATCCTATTTAAAATTTAATCTAGATATATCTTGCTGTTGGTTTTGGATAATCTTTCTTTATAATTAAAAACTTCAATTTTATTCAGTTTCTTTTATAATGAAAGTATCGTGCTGCTTTTAAATTTTGGTGGGTTTTTAACAAATAAATTATTATAAATAATCTAATACGTACACCAGTTAAACTGTTATTATGTTTTTCATCAAAATGATCTTTTTTCGTTTACAAACACCTATTTTCGTCTTTTTGATCACAAGATTTTCTATCGGCGCCTATTTTGTCGACAAATATCCTTTAACATGGAAGCATAAGCAGGAAGGATGATTTTCAATACAACAATGGTGTGAGGAAACAGTTATTGTAAATGATATCACAGAAAGTGGTGTCAAACTTATTCAAAAGTAGAATAACATTCCTACAAAATATGAACAATTTACTAAATCTAAAGTAACAATTCACTTTACAGATCGTTGCCACTTAGAAAAATTCTTAACTGCAGCTGATTCCTCTGGTAGGAACAAAATAATGTTCAATGTCCGTTCGAGTTCATAGTCTTTTGGTTCTATAGAAGTTGGTTTTCTTACAGAAGTTGTGGGCGCTAATACGAGTAAGTAGTAATAAAAATAAAAACCAAATGGCAGTCATTAGTGATTAAAAGGTTAAAGCTATCAAAAGGGTACAAAAATCTAATGAACAAAATATATCTTTACTTTAGATATTGAAGACCCTCTTGGACAGGTAAAGGGTAGATCCTGAAGTTCTTGGTAATCCTTGCTTCAGACCAGAAAAGCCGATTAACTGCCAAAAGGTGATGATGCAGGTTAGCAGTTGTCAAGTCAAGTCAGTGGTAGATGCTCAACCAGAAAATCTGCGTAGCTGATTCTTGGTGATGTTATGAGATAACAGAAGTAGTCTTGAAAATAATTACTTCTAAAGAATAAGACCCACATAGGTTATAATCAATCAATAAATTTGACAGAATCTAACTTAACTCAAGCTAAATAATAACAAAAAACACGTTTTACAAGTTATTCTATAATATTTCAAATTCACTTTGTGGAAATTCCATTCAGAATGGAAATCTCTTCGTTCAAGAACCAAGTCACCCGGACATTAGCGAGAAGTTCCAAAGACTTCAGCCAGAATTAGGTTACTTTCCACAGGATATTCTCTACGACGTTTATCACTCCAGGTCTCCAGGTCATCATGACTTGACCACCATCTCAATGCGTTTATGTGCGGCGAAAAAGTAAGATATAATGGATGGAAATTCTAAATTAAGCCCACTAAGGAGGAATGCTTCCAGATGGCTAGCCACATTTGAAAAAATAAATCAAAATAATGTTATTACAGAAATTTTAATAATTTCTTTACTCTTTTATAACCACAAAAGGAGCATCTTTTATTCATGTCTACTCCAACATTAGGGGCAAACAATTGCTTCTCTCCCTTATTTTTGCCTGCTAGACTGTCCTCCTTGGTAGCAGTAGGTTACATTAAGATTCCATAAGTTTTAAAATCTAGTTCAACCGAAGACGTCTATGTGTACACAGATTCATAAACACACAATACATCTGTGTACACTTATATAATAAATAAATATATATAAGTGTATTAACTCTAAAATTGCACAAAGATATTCTTAATTGCAAAACAAATCGTTTAACCCTTAACTGGTATCCTCAAAATCTCAACTTCAACTGGTATCATCGGGTCAGCTTTGACCCGAAACTTTAAATGCATATTACTTTTAAAAGATAATGATATAATTAAAGTCGATTTAGTTTTTGATAGAAAATTTATTTAGCAAACGAAAATGATGAATATTTTGTTAAATTTGTTTCATAAGATTAAGAGAAACAAAAAAAAAAAAGTTAAAAAATGCTTAAGTTGCATTTTTTTTAAGTTACAAAAAAGAACAAAAAATAATATTTACTGAAAAACGTTATTTTCTTAAAGTTAGATGTTCATTCCAAGAAAAGAAAAGCCCTAAAGAAAACAAATAATTTTTTTCCCAAAATTCTGTAAGTACTGAATTATCATGATGCGAGTATAACATACTTGTTTTGTTTTGGTACAAAAAGCCAACGTTTTGTTGCCAGTAAAGACAAACAATGAAGTTCAGATGGCAGTTTTTTTATTTGGAATTTTATAAGAGGGGTTTTCTTTTTTTCGTAATGTCCCCGAGTAAATCAAATTTAGCTTTCCTAATTCATCGACCAGCTTAACTGAAGAGAACCAGTTAACAGCAATAATATTAAATATTATGTATTATTTACCATATAATATTTCATATTATAGAATAATATTAAAAAATAGAACAGAAAACCGACACCAAATCCTAAAAATAAAAAACTATAAAGAAAAAAAGTTATAACGTAAATGGTATTGTCGGGTGAAATTTGACCCAAAAACCTATATTTTATTTACTTGCACTGCTCAAGAACGACTGATTTGTATGGTCGATTGTTGGTGAGGATGAAAGAGGAGAATTCAGTGAAGGGTAGATATTTATAGTTAATTCCTACAAAATGTCACACAAAAGAAAAACGCGCGGGTCAAATTTGACCCGACGATACCAGTTGAGGGTTGAAAACACTTAATGCAGAAAAAAAAATACACAACTTCAATAAAGGATTTTTATCCTTCACATTATTCCAGTTATTCTGGAAATTATAGCAGTTTTGGAATTTCCAGTCACAATACAAAATATTGTAAAGTTTTTCCTATCTTTTACTAAAAACTTCACAACTACAACTAGTGCCTGCCACTAGTTAGTTTAATAATATGTGGGTTTGATAAAATAATAAACTCGCTAAAGTTTGTAAGTAATAACCTGATTTATTACACATTAACATTACAAACATTAACATTTACTAGCAACTAACGCTATTCATTACAGTTACCATTTACAACAGTCACAACAGTTTACTGTTACTTACTCACTAACTGACTAACTGCCCGACTAGTTAACTTTGAAGCACTCCGCAACACTGACTCTCTCAAAAACTGTCACTTCCAAAGTGTCTCTCCAAACTAACTTTCCAAGACTGACTCAAAACTAAAACTCACTCGAAGACTTCACTAAAACTCTAATAACTCTAATAACTGACTTGAAAAACTAACTTCTCCAGCTGTGTCTGCTTCCTTTTAACTGCGTCTGCCCCACTCCGTCTGTGTCACGCCCACCAGCTGGTCACTGGCTGAGGAAAACACATGCTGCCACCACCCCAACTGGGGCCGCCCTCCTCCAACCTTTTGTCACACTCCAACTCCGCCTGTCTTGCTCCCACCTGCCGCTCATTGGCTGAAAAACACGTACTGCCACCACCCCAACTAGGGCCGCCTCCTCCAATTCTCTGTCTCTCTCCAACTCCGTCTGTCTCACTCTCACCTGTCAATCACTGGCTGGGAAAACACATACTGCCACCACCCCAACTGCGGCCTCTCTCTTAGCTAGCTTTTACACAGGGGTGGACAGGCCCCTGTCAGGCTACGGCCACTAAACTCCTGC
Organism: Rhodnius prolixus; assembly: GCF_049639745.1. Lineage (NCBI taxonomy): Eukaryota > Metazoa > Arthropoda > Insecta > Hemiptera > Reduviidae > Rhodnius > Rhodnius prolixus. The sequence goes on from NW_027411592.1 coordinate 26,530,174, forward strand.
AACAATCTAGCCCTTTCTCTTCTGGCTCAGGTAGAGACCGGCCTTTTGTTCACACAGTGGCGGCATGTTACCGACTTTGGTCGCTCAACCCCTAGAACAATCTAGGCCTTTCTTTTCTGCCCAGGTCAACTTCGTTACAATATTATAATAGCGCTCTCATTCACATTATTAGAAACAACAAGTCTATGAAATCAACCGCATTTGAGTCAAAAGCCTTAATTTTTCTATATTACACTCTCGATTATTATATATTTTTTTCTGAAAACCCTAAATAATGAGCCCAATCATTAAATGAAGTTCAGTATTGAGTTTAAAATTTCAATCACTGTTTTGTACCGAACTGCTGTGTCCTTAATTAGTAAGTTTTATTTGTCATAAAAACAAATTGATGTAAACATTATTGAATTTTATTAATTTTAAATTCGGAATCATAAATATATGTTTACATAATTTCTTTATTATCCATTTATTTATTTGCAACTGTAAAATTTACAACAAGAACAAAATGACGTGAATGACATTTGAAGAAGAAACACAATATTAATATAATACTCGTAATATGGTAAAGTAAGGAAAATTAAATTTAAAACCAAATACCCCACACTAGACTTAAAAGAACAGAACTGAACAGACGCTATCGACTACTTAAAAGATTCTAAGACGATAGATCAAAACTCTCTCTGGACAACAAAAGACTAATTTATACTTCTATTTTGAAACCCATCTGGGCGTATGGAATAGAGCTGTGGGGTTCAACCAAACGCTCCAATATCCAAAGGATTCAATCTCTACAATCTAAAATACTACGAACTATTGTAAACGCTCCTTTTTATGTCTCTAACCTGGACTATACACACTGACTTTAACATTCCTTTTGTCACCCAAGTTGCTAAAACACGATACAGAAAACTCCACTTCAGCCTGAAATCTCAAATAAATCCTCTAGCAAAAAAATCTTTCTTCTAGAACTCTTCCTGACAACCCGGACAAGACGCCTTAAAAGACAGTGGCCTCGTGATCTCCTCTCCAGTGAAGAGAGTGACTAACCATCTAATATTTGGGAGTGTTACCACTGGGTAACTTCTCCCTTTGTTACTTATCATTTATTGCTCTATTGTATCATTGTTAATTATAGCACAATAAACGCAAAAAAAAAAAAGAAAAACATAACCAAATAAGCAATGCCTTTTAAATATTATAAAAAAATTTTTTATCCCCTTGTTCGGTAACCTAAAGAAATCTTACACACTACCGGTCATTGAAATAATTTCAGAAACTGATTTAAATCGAATATTTGAGGGAAACTGCTCTCGCTACGATCGTCAGGGCAAAGGCTCGTTGAGTGAAATTAATACACCCTATTTTTAATAAATAACTATTTACTGACAGAGAGAAGTAAAGAGAGCAAATTGGGAAGAAAATAGAATCATTTAAAAAATAAATAAATCTTGCTGGCATTAGATGTGTCTTGCCGAGATTATATTTAAAGATAAGTAAACTAAAGGTATAACGCGAACCATCTCTTCATCTCAGTCATTCGTAAAAAGCAGAGAACTCCCTTTAGTCAGTAACTCTTGCAGCTCACTATGCGACTTCATGTAATACTGCCAGTACTTACTTTTTGGCGTCCAGCCAAGTCAAATTATGGCCCTACTAAGAAAAAACACTTCAAATAGCTTTGGAACAAAAGTGTTATTGAAATTAATTGCGCGCATTTAATACATTTTAAACAAGTGGATTTTACTTTAATCGAATTTATATTCAGACTATCCTCAAAATTCTTCCTTCAAGTTTTACTGGGTTTTTGACAGCTAAAATTTGTCAGGAATAATAGTAAATAGTGGGTTGTCTGGGAATAAGGCTGTAGACAATAAAGTCACGAAAGATAGACCTAAATTTGGTTTACAATCAAAGTCAATGGCACTTTTTCAGGTTGATTGGTTTGATTTAAAAAGTAAAAATTCGTTACTTTTTCATTTGTAAACGAATCTTTCATTTAGGATAGAAAGCGATCTCTTTCTTAATAAGATTGTTTCTGAGAAAGCGTTTTCAATTAATTTTGATCTTTTTAAAATTAAAAGACAATACGATCTTTCTAAGATGAAAAATAAATATTAATTAATTATCACCTAATAATAAATACTAGAGGGTGCTTAAGCGCTGATATCGGATGACTGGCCAATCTCATACGGAATCTAATCAAATCCAATTTTCAAGTTTTTAGATTAGAGACTTATGTTTAGATTGCAGACCACAGCTGCATTCATGTATCTACACCGATCTAGGAGATTTAAACAATTTATCATAGTCTTAAAAATGTATTTTTCCAAAATCGCGCGTTATAGTCATCATTAAAATTACATTTTTATGGAATTCTATTGGAGTTTATTAAAAATATTCTTGGAGTTTTAACAACCCCCTAACCCCTCCTTCAGGTGCACCAACTTGGGCTGCAAGAATGGTTCACCCGAAGCTATAATTAAAAAAAGTAAAAAATGGGCGACCTAATTGAAAAAAGAAAAAGTTCAAGCTACGGAAAAGAGGGCGGGCGGTTCACTTATTAGCTGTCAATGAGGCAAAGAACTAAGGCTAAGATTGTCCTGTTTTTAATTTTCTAACTTTTTTTTCCTGTATTCAATAAAGGCAAGGAAGCTTTTACTTTAAACTCCTCTTTTACTTTAAACTCCTCTTTTACTTTAAACTCCTCTTTTACTTTAAACTCCTCTTTTACTTTAAACTCCTCTTTTACTTTAAACTCCTCTTTTACTTTAAACTCCTCTTTTACTTTAAACTCCTCTTTTACTTTAAACTCCTCTTTTACTTTAAACTCCTCTTTTACTTTAAACTCCTCTTTTACTTTAAACTCCTCTTTTACTTTAAACTCCTCTTTTACTTTAAACTCCTCTTTTACTTTAAACTCCTCTTTTACTTTAAACTCCTCTTTTACTTTAAACTCCTCTTTTACTTTAAACTCCTCTTTTACTTTAAACTCCTCTTTTACTTTAAACTCCTCTTTTACTTTAAACTCCTCTTTTACTTTAAACTCCTCTTTTACTTTAAACTCCTCTTTTACTTTAAACTCCTCTTTTACTTTAAACTCCTCTTTTACTTTAAACTCCTCTTTTACTTTAAACTCCTCTTTTACTTTAAACTCCTCTTTTACTTTAAACTCCTCTTTTACTTTAAACTCCTCTTTTTAAAAAAAGAAATCGTATAAAAATCGTCTGAAACTCGAATGTTTAATTAGTATGGGAAAAAAAATGTCCACAACAACTTTACCATCGCGGTTCTAAGTAGCTTTACGAAGGAAAACCCCAAACTAATCCTTATCGCAAAAGAAGTATTAAAATAAAACTTAACCTTCAATATATTTGCTTGCAGTGTAGAGAGAGAGACAAAAAGTAACTGTTTATGCCAGCGTTTCCCAACCTTTTTTGACTCGCGCACCAAGTGGTAGTACATAATGCTAAATTGTACCACTTCGTAAAAATGATTGTATTTCGTGAAATTTGTTATTCCGAGAGTTTTGTTTTATTGTTATTATATTTATTTGTATAGAGATACAATGTATCTGTTATAAAGAAGTTCAAGTTCATGTTCATTTTATAAATTTTGTAAAGTGTAAGATCTTAGTTTTAAAACTTTTTTTGAATAATTAAAAATTGCGTACATATTTTTCTCTTCAAAATTATTAATTAATTTACAAAGTTCTACTTTAGGATTATTATATTTGAGCCCAAATCTTCTAAATTATATCTTTAAGCATTCAACTACCTGTAAGTACCAATTAAATTTAATGTTGCTTGGATAGAGCTCACTCATTACCATCAGTCTCTTTAAGCAGATTTTTACATAGTTATCATTTAAGCTCTGTCACATGATAATTCTATTAAATTTTCTTTATCTTTTATCGATAATGATGTAACTTTTCCTAATTTTTCTTTATAGAAGGGGTTTGAAATTCAATTATCATTTGTGTTTTCGGGTTTTGGAAAATACTACATGCAAGACAATTTTAATCCTGTTAAATGGGATTATGCATTCTATATACATGATGTAGAATCAGCAATAAATGAAAGTTGTGATATAAAGGATTTCTGGAACTATATCAACAGGCAAAAAAACAATAATGCCATTCCAGATGCTGTCCATTTCAATAACACTTATTCTTCGAGTAACCAAGATACGGTAAACCTGTTTGCTGAGTATTTCTCAAGTGTATATAATAAGTCTGTTCTAGATACCGCGACCAATAAAGATGTGATATCTTTGAATTCAGTGAACATCTCAATGATAGAATTCAGCACTGAAGATGTACTAAGACAACTGTCCAATGTCAACATCAGGAAAGGTACAGGACCTAATGGAATACCATCTGCAGTATTAAAAAATTGTCAACTTGCTCTGGACCCGATTCTGGCCTCATTATTTACCAAATCCATAAAACATGGGATTTATCCGGACATGCTAAAAACAAGTTTTGTAGTTCCGATTTACAAATCTGGAGATAAGAGGGATGTTACAAATTATAGACCAATTTGCATTCAATCAGCAATTGCGAAAATTTTTGAAAAGTCTGTAATGGACATTCTTCGGCCTTTACTCGACAACCTCATCCTCAGTGAACAGCATGGCTTCCATTCTGATAGATCGACGCTCACTAATTTGTTACTATTTGAGGACTATCTGCGGAGAGCCTTAGTTACTGCCAAGCAGGTCGATGCTGTATATCTCGATTTCGCCAAAGCATTTGATCGTGTCAATCATTCCAAACTAATTCAGAAACTATCCCATTGTGGAATTCATGGATCACTACTGGCCTGGTTTTACTCCTACCTCACCGCAAGACATCAATCTGTTAAATACGAATGACTAATGTCAGAAGAATTTCTTGTATCATCTGGTGTACCTCAAGGTTCTATTCTTGGCCCTTTTTTATTCAAAATTTTTATCAATGATATATCTACCTGTCTCAATTCAGTAAACTTTCTGCTTTTTGCTGACGATTTAAAGATTTATACTGCCATTAACTCTGCGGATGACTTTCTCCTCCTCCAAAACTCTCTTCATAGACTCAGTGTTTGGTGTGATGAAAATGATATGAGCCTAAACATCTCTAAATGTAAGGTAGTATCCTATCATCGTAGTCGGACGTGTACAAACTTCGATTATTCTCTTCATGCTTCAACTTTAAGTAGATCTAATGTAGTGAAGGACCTTGGTGTTACGTTCTGTGCTAACCTTTCATTCAACCTCCACATGAACTCCATAGTCACAAAGGCAAATAAAATGCTTGGCTTTATATCTAGATCTACTCGAAACTTTAAAGATGTCAGAACCATAATTATCCTTTACAAAGTAATGGTGCGACCTATTCTTGAGTACTGCTCTGCTTTATGGTCTCCTTATCAGAAAACTTACGTCAACAAACTTGAATCACTTCAAAGAAGATTCCTAAGATTGCTCTGGTATCGAGAGACAAAAGCCATGACGGAGGTACCGTACGATGACGTAATGGAATTTACTGGTTTGAGTACTTTACAGTTTCGTAGACAAGCCACAGACTTAAATTTTATTTTCAAAATTCTAAATAATAATATTAACTGCCCTGAACTTTTATCATTGATAAATTTTCACGTGCCAACAAACGGTACTAGACAAAAACAAGTGTTTTCTAAAGTGTGCCATGGTACTAATTATCGTAAGTTCAGTTATTTTCCAAGAGTTGCGGATCAAGTTAATCATCTACCCGATGATTTTGATATATTCAACACCAACATGATCGAGTTGAAACATTTGTTAAATAGCTGATTTTGCGGTGATTGGTACTAGGGAAAACTTACCGGTTATTTGTGATATTATTAAGATTTATTAATTGAGTAAAGTTTCTATTTTTAAAGTATATTTTATAGTACATATTTTGAAGTATTTTTTATCTATTAAGTAAATTATGTGTATATATTATTTCTATTTTATTTTTATTTCTATTCTACGATATATATATGTATAAATGTATGATATATGTATATTCTATAATTATTATATATTGAGTTATTATTAAATGTTATTTTAAATTATATTTCTTTGTAACTGGGTGATTGCCCGTCTTGTAAATAAATAAATAAATAAATAAAATGTGCTATTATATTTTCTCGAATATCTTGAGAAAGACTAACCTTATTGATTTAATTTTTGGTTTATTTTTATGTCAGCCATTATTGGTAATTTTTCGCATATCACCAACCAGCAACTCTCGTACCACTAGTGGTACGCGTACCACAGGTTGGGAAACGATAGTTTATGCCAAACCTGGATAATAGGAAAGATCACAGATGGAATACATTGAAATAGACAAACTGGAGAAGTCTCTTGTTCTCACGAGGAATGACAGAAATAATGAAAACTTTTATAGCACATAAATAAGGGAGATCGATGGTGCAGTTCGAGAGTGGTGATGTATCACCTGTCTTAGAACGTTGGATGAAATATGAAGAACAATTGAGAATAGTGTTTCTGGCAGCTATAAATTCTCAACGCAAATATATAAAACAGTAATAATAACAGATAACATTTCTGGTCCAATAAAAACGAAGGAGTTATGTGTGCTAAAAGTTTTTTTAATTATTTATTGGACTAAAAAAAAGAGGTTGTGGAGGAGGTGAGATTTTAGTAACTTCTACACACTAAAAGTAACATTTAAGTTTTAGAAATGTATTTACAAAAAAATTGCAGTGACTTGCTTTTAACTTTAATTGCACTTGGATTTTTAAACTCTTATTTGCAGAATATTGTATAAAGCGACCACACGTTCCGATTTTGGCGGGACAGTCCCGCTTTTTGGTGGACCGTCCCGCGTCCCGCCGATTTTAAAAAATGTCCCGCTTTTTAGCAAATATCTGCATTTCTTATTTAAAATGTACTGTAAAAATATATTACCTATTACTTATTAAATATTATGGTGAATATAAAGAAATAAAAAATACATTAAAAAAGGGACATAAAATGCATGCAGAGTAAACTAAATTAGGCAATGTACCGAGTTAGATTTACTCGGTGGTGTTCGATCATTATTTGATTGACGAAGGTAGAGCAATAAGATGAGGTGTCATTGGTAAAAAGATATGTTACAGATGAAAAAATTAAAGGTTGGTTGTCTGCAAATTTGGAAACAGACAAAAAATGGACGGAGTTATTCCTTCATTTTAAACAGAATAATATTCCTCATCAAAATGTTTTGAAAACTGTAGAATTCGCGCTCTCCCTTCCAGGAACAAATGCAGCAACAGAACTTGTTCTTTCTAATATCAATAAAATATGGACAACTGAAAAAACGCAGTTGAACATTAAAACTTTAAAATCTATATTAAATGTAAAATATAATTTGACCAATTCATGTGAAATATTTCACGACATTTTAATAAATGATCCAAATCTATTGCAAAGTATTCACTCGGATCAAAAATATGACCGTGAAAGAAAATCATAATTTTTTTTAAATAAAAAATTTAATTTGATTAAAAATCATGATGTTCAAATTATTATTTTTTACAAATAGTTTTATAGTTACCAATAATTAATAATAAATACATTTTAGTACAAGTATATGAATGTATACAATAAAATATATATAACTAAATTGTATCTCTCATTTCATCCCATTTGTCCCGCTTTGTCTCAATGAAAATGTGGTCACTTTAATATTGTATCATGTGAACAATGCTAATGCGAAACAATTCATTATAATTTTTAACATTTATTCCTGTTGTACATTGCTGTAAAATGGATGATTATTCGATAGCAGAGACTCTTTGTACCGGTCACTCAAGGGAAATATTTTCAGTTGATGCTAGTTTTTTCAATATATTGCTAATCAAAAATTAAAATACAAAAAAAGATTTTTTAATTATTACAAATGTTTATATTTAGATTTAAATAAGAGTGTAACATAAATATGAATTAAATATTTAAAGTGTTCAACAAATAATAACTTTCAACTTTCGCCAACAGAGCGAAATAAATAACTGGCCAATTAACGATCTGTTTTAATATAATTAATTGTTATATTAAACACTTAAATCTGTTCTCCATCAGGATTGGACAAACCATTATAAAATTATAAAACATCTTCTACTACCCTGGTATTAAGCTTGAAATAATTTTCTTTTTTCATATTTTGGAAAAATCACAGGAAAATTTAATTTGCGAAGCTGCCCTCTTTCATTGAATAGATTACTAAACAGATAAGTATTATGGGCATAAGATGGTTTATCTAAGCTTAATTTCAAGTCTTTGCACAGACAATGAAAAGTTGATTTCTGAGATTCTTAAGGCGGTTTTCTCTAAACTTTTGATTTATTCGCTCAAATAACCCATCTAAAGAATTTATATCCCTGTAAGAAATTGTTTAAAATTAAAATGATAATTAAATTTAGTAATCTCCATCCTCTCTCCTTCCACAATACTTCTATACCAATTACTAACCAAGTACGATATCTCGGACTACATCTTGACAAACGACTAACTTGGAACCCCCAAGTTAAATGAGTTGAAAAAACAACTCGACGAACGTTTAAAACTGACCCTGACGAACAAAAGAAAACTATACACTGCCCTACTTGCCACAATATGGACGTACGGAATACAGCTCTACGGAAGCGCCAAAAAATCGAACATCAACCGACTTCAAACCTTACAGTCTAAAATTCTAAGAACAATAGTTAATGTTCCCTTCTACGTCTCCAATCACACTATACACTCTGATCTAAATATTCCTCTCGTCTCTGAAATAGCCCAATCTCGCTACACAAAACTCCACTCAAATCTACACAATCATTACAACCCTCTGATCTATAACATGTCTACAACAACACTTCCTTCAAATCCACAGCGCAAACTAAAGCGGCGGTGGCCACGCGACCATCTTAACATATAATGCCGATCTCCTAGGATGGATGCTGTGTAAGCTTGCCAACGTGGCGAACTAACGGCTTCCATCACTGGATGGTCGTCGTTCACTCCTTTCATGTCTCTTGGCGCACGAGCATGTGCATTTGCGCTATCCTTATCTCTCATCTCTTTTGCTTGTTGAATTGGATGCAGTTGCAAAATAAATAAACAAATTAATAAAAAATTAGTAAAAAAAAAAAAAAGAGAAGACATAATACCAATTAGTTTTCTCTTTTTGATTTCTCTCGCGAGCAAATTAGGTAGTATTTGGCAGTGCACATAAATATATATATCTGCTCTACCGAAACGCCTGAAGACCAAATTTTCGTCTAAATACCCACATTAAAACACTTGATAAATAAGACTTTGCAACGAACTACAGAACTAGGACATTTCCATCAACATGACGAGGATACGGTTTAAAGAAAAACGTTAGTCATTAAAAAAAAAACTTAACATTCTTTACACAAAGTGGCATTTTCGTCTGGCTAATTGTTGGAGAATAACCATATTGCATTGTAGGTTGTAAGAAATAAAAGGCAATTACTTGAAACGTCAGTAACAGCAATGAATTGTGATACATTTAGCTACATTTACTTGAATCCGTAGCTTGAACTGACATATTAAAATAATAAAAAGATGATTACACAAAAAGTTCAAAGTTAATTAAGGATAACATGTTAGCTGCTAATGAGCTGCAGACACAAAGCTTCTGTCCTCTTCTTTCATTCTGAGTCTTTCTGTCCTATCGCGTTTTTTTTTTCTGACATTTTTTAAATATTCTTTTCCGTATTCTTTAGAATAACTTTATACTATAACAAAAGTATTAAATAAAATGCCAAGATTCCAGGAAACGCTTCAGTAATCAGTACAACCCTCAGAAGTCTTGAATAGTATAAATAAGCAGGAATAGGCGTGTTGAATTAAGAAGCTAAGTCGCAGATACAGAATCAGATGACCAGAACTGGCTTCCTTTCTGGAGCGCTCATGTGGAACATATGTATGTTATTTCATCCAATATGGCAACCTAGATTTGACTTGCTTTGAGATGGATTGCATGTGAGGTTTCTTCATTCGTCTTTAATCTTTAAAACCTTTTTGAAATGAAGGACATTAATTCGTATAATACAATATTTGGGAAAATCCCTTTACGCAGTTTACTTGAACTAAACGCAATCATAGAACTAACTTGAAACAGTAAATTACAGTTGATAGAAACTCTAAGAATATATGATTCAGGTTACTGATTAATGGCAAATCTAATTGTTGTATCAGAGACGCTAACAAATATAGAAGATAAGTGAAGTGTTCGCTTTTAACTTTGAAGAGGAATGGAAGATATTTTCAGTCAGTGAATCTGCTTTACGTATCATCCTAAGAAAGGCGGACCTGAGTCTTGATGATAATTGTATGTATGGGTAAGAAGACTGCCAGTTAGGGAATATCGGGTGGAATGTGGAAAGAACACTGAAGTTGAGAAGAGATAAATGATGGAGATTATAAAGGAATTTGAATTGGAAAACCACATCAGCAACTTCACGTCGCGAAGAAAAAGTAGGAAATTGGACAGAACATCAAAATTCCCATACATCAGTGAAGCTGTAGACCAGTGGTTGGTAACCTATGACCCGCGGGTCACTTAGTGACCTACTAGGAAAATTTCAGTGCAGAATAAAATGGCTGCCATCTTTATTCGTAATTAAACACAGATCACGTTCTTTGCGTCCACTGCCCTACTTCAGGATGGACGGAAAGCTGAAACAATCAGTATCTCGAAAAACACGCTATGAAATCACTGGCCTATTATTGTTTCAATAAATATTATATCCCTTTTAATTATAGGTCATGATATGGCGCCACGGTAGCCGAGCGGTTAAGAGACGGACCTGTAAAGCTAATATGTATTGTTGGTACGATTGGGTTCGATTCCCGGTCTTAGGCCTTGGATTTTATTTAAAAGGTTAATAAAAGAAATTTACGGTAAAGTATGTTTGCTAGTCGCCTCCGTCCACGACACCTAACTAATTGGTAGTTGGACGTAAAGCCCGCCTAAAAAAATAGGCAATTACTTTACTTTTACTTTTATAGGTCATGACATGAACTTAAGTGTCTACGAACAGTATTATGCGAAGGTAGCCCGTGGCAATTTTCGTTACTTGACAAAGAAGTCTGCAGTACAAAAAATGTTCAAATCCCTGAATAGACGGTCCTCATTATGTTTTGTCTCAAATGCTAGAGGAGCTTATTTTAAATTTGATCAAGTGCTGAACAATCCTTCAAATTCCTCAGCTGTATGAGCTGAGTCCTGAATTAATTTCTTACAAGATTACAGTCCAGAAATAGAAGACATTTGATATTAGAGTCAACTCTAGAGTTTTGAAGAATGTAGTATTTTCAGATAGTTCCTTTGGAAGCAAAACAAGAGCAAATGTTATTTTATTGGAATAAATGTTAAATATACATTTTGATTTTGATAGAAGTCTTAATATTGCCCGAGAATACATAGATTGAAGTTTTTGGCTCTTTGGAATAATAACTGTCTCAAAAAGAACAATCCAAAAGAAGACAGAATATTTATTTCCATATATGATGAAATAAACTCGAAATGTGGGAAACAGAAGTGTATTTTCGGGAACACATTCAAGTTAACAGTTTGTTCAGCACTTTGGCACTGCCATAATACATCACGTGTTTACCATATGACGGAGCGATTTTATTGCTCCGTGCTCCCAATCACTATTTGACCGACCAGACTATATAGTATTTGTTTGCTTCCCTCTTCACGCGATCCATTTGAATACAATATTCTACTAACTCCGTCATTTTATCTCACATTCGACCTTAACCTAAATATATGAATACAGTTGATTAACACAAGAAAATATAGTTATAAAATAATGAAACATAATTATGTTTATTTTCTCTTAACTCTCTTGAGAACAAAAGGTTTTGTTACCATGCAGATTGATGATTTTTAGATTTCATACGAAATATCTTTTTAAAAAAAGTAGTTTTTGGAAATTAGCCTCTGTGAATGAGTGTGTGTGTGTGTGTGTTTGTGTAACTCAAAAACGAAAAAATCGCAGAAGGTTCTAACAGGATATTAGGCTTAGTGTTAGCAGAGGGCGCCGCAATAATGATTCGGGCGGAAATCGGTCAATGTAAAGCATCACTTAACAGAATCGATTTGTTTTCATTTCATTTGTGCCTTTATATTATGTTTTTATTAATGCTCCCTACTAAATCTCTAACCTCATCCTTCACAAAGATCTAAATAGCCCTTTTGTCACCGAATCTATCCATTCACGATTCCTCAATTTCCACAGAAGCTTATCCTGCCATCCCAATTCAACAGTTCGAACTCTTTCCTCTTTAACCCACCCTGATAATCCACCACGACGTCTAAAACAACCTTGGCCTCGTGATCTCCCATTCTAGACAATTCCATTCACTAAAATGGCCATCAGTGTCAGCACTGGCTGATTTCTCTCTTCCTGTATCACTACGGTTGCGTTCTGCATCGGCTAAGCCGGGTATCTTTCTCAACTTAGCTGTAGTTTACGCTGTCCACTCTTTGCCGGATGTATATGTACTTTTTTTTGGTACAGGAAGCAATAAACAAATGAAAAAAGGCAATTGCGCTACAATCAGCGCAGTGCCGCTAAAAGTAACAATGACAGAGTACAGTAGAAGTAATCGAGTGGAGAAATTACCCAGTGTTTACTCCGAATATCTGTGCACATGTCAAGTCTAAAGCAAATCTTTTTTTAAAAACAAGAAAACTATTAATATTTAGTTGCTGATAAAATAATTTGACTGAAAAATAAGTTTTAGATTTCATCTGGCCAATAATTTTCTCATTTTTTCATCATTTGACCTTAATCATTTTTTCCTCCTGACTTTAAATTAAAACAAATTATAATACTAATGCAAAACAAAGTGCGCATAACTTATTACTTTATTTAAATTTTACAGTTCAGTCAAGAAATAAGTTTTAATTCACCTTTTAAACTGTCTGTAATTATGTCAATAAAGTATTTACAGCTTACAGATATCATGGAAGTCATAGGCTTAAAGTGGGATTGAATTGCAAAGTTTATGCAATCAACTATTCATGAGCTTTGAATCAAAATCTAAGGCTTTGAAAGGTCACTGACTAACTAACAGAAGTTGGCATAGTATTATATAGATTTTATAATACACTAGCAGCACAGTCAATGGCCAATTCTATTTACGAGAAATAGGCTCATGAATTTTTATGACTAAAATGTGAATAGATTTAATTAATGCCCAATTTTCTGCGCCAATTTTAATTATATTTTGGCAATTAACAGCCGCGTAAGATTGTGACAGTAACATCGGACATTTCACGGTACGTATTGTATGTTATTCTAGCCGTTAAAATGAAAAATATGATAAGGAAGTTAGAAAGAGTTTACAGAAATATGGAATTTGACCTTAAATCTAGAAAAGTCGAAAATAGTGGTTTTTCGAAAAAAATAGGAGACGACTAAAAAGAACTGAAAGATGGTATTATAAGGGACGTCCCGTAGAGATTGTGAATAATTACAAATATGTGGGTGTGACCCTAACCGCGCACTTGCAGTTTAACACTCATTTAGATGAAAGATGCAGGGTTGCTAAGAAAAGTATAAATAGTATTTGGTCTAAAGTATTTATGCAAGAGCATATTCCTATTTCGTCTAAGTGTCAAATTTTTAATACAATAGTATTGACCTCTTTGGGTTATGGTCGTGAGGTTTGGGGATACAAGTTTTACGAACAGCTAGGAAAGATACAGAGATTTTTCCTAAAGAAGATGCTCCGTATCCCAAAGGTGACGCCAAATTATATACTGTATTTGGAAACCGAGCAGAGTCTGATTTTTTACAGAACTTTAAAGTTACATAGCAATTATATAAGATAAATTTGTAATTATGACGATAATAGATTTCCAAAAATACTTGCGAAAATAGTCATTGAAAATAAAATTGCTTGGTTTAGAGAGTGGCAGAGATTGGCAAGCACATACATATAACTGTGAAACTATCAGCACATTTGATTTATCACATAGGTGTAGTGAACAGGTAGCAAATTTAACAAGAATAATGAAAAACTATCAGAAAAATGAGTTAATAAGTAAAGCACAACAATCGTAATATCACAGGTTGTACAAAGAACGGTTACCGCTTAATTATAGTTACATTAATGATGGCCATAAAATTGATTTCATCAGGACAGTGTTTAAAATAAGGAGAGAATTATTAGATTCGAATTACAAGTCCTGGATACCCAATCGAATTTACTATTGTGCACTTTGTAATATGAGGGAGGAAGAAGATACCTTACATTTCATAACCAGATGTCCTGTATTAGGTTTTATTAGAAAATTACTCTTGGGTGAAAATTATTATTATTGTTTATTTCTATTTTTACTTGATTCAAAACATGCGAAACTACTTTACAGACTTCTTGGACGACGCTTCAAATTACCCACTGAACTCAAAGATTAATACACAATACTATCCTCAAACCTATGGTGGACTTACGGACTAGAGCTGTGGGGCTCAGCCAAACCTACAAACATAAGGACTGTACAGGACATTTCAATCAAAACTCCTCCGACGGATAGCTAGCTGACTTTCCTTTCTACGTGACTAACCTCACTATTCACAACCACCTCAACATCTCCTTCGTACACCAACTCGCCAAGACTAAATATCAAAAATTCCATACTGCTCTCTCTATTTGCTCAAATCCTCTTGTACAGTCTCTCGCCTCCTCTGACATCCCTAATACTCCTCGCCGACTGAATCGCCAGTGGCCCCCGCGACTTCCTTACAGTCTGAAGAACTAAATCTCTCCTCTCTCCCACTCATATTCTCCTCTTCACACTCCCCTCTCTCCGTAGCTTCTCTCCTCCTGCTCTTCCCTCTCCAGTTCATCTCATTCACCTCCTATTTACTTACTGTAATATATTTATACAGATTGTAAATTTCAAAATAGATAAATTAAAAAAAATTTTACTTGATTAAGACAGACTCCTGGCAGACGGCTGGTAAGCCATTGCCAATATATGCTTAATGATAAATTTTCTTTTGTAAAAATAATTTGTATAGGTAAATAAAGCAATTTTCTATTCTATTGTATTCTAGCTGCCTTGAAACAGATTAACTTACAGATTAAACCAAAAACTTGTAAATTCGTCAACTAATTGTATAATTTTAGGCTATTATTATCATTCATTAAAATATTTTATTTATTTTTTGAATTTCATCACATTCTTGTTGCATGGGCAACTCCTTAAGTATCCGGTTATATTTTCGCTAAAATGTAAATCAAAACAGTACAAACTTTGTATTTTGTAATAATAACAGAAAATATAATCAAGTCCTAGAATGAATGAACTCAATTCTCTCCACTTTAAGTAAGTAAATTGTAGATTAATTCTACCAAAGAAGCTGGCCTATTCAGAGTTCAGAATAGTTCAGACAAAACTATCTTACAACATCGCAATTCACTAAAGTTATCCACTGCTCTAAGGAAACCTAACCTTCTCCTTGGGGAAGAAAACACCATAACCACCGCTATGCTGTATTCACTTTCTTTACACTAATTCTAAGTACAATGAAAAACTCATTGCGCAAATTGCTGTATGTAACCAAATTTATGTGTTTGGAACTGATTTTTTATTAACATTGAACATTTTGAAGATTTTTTCCCCCTCAACGATTAGAGATAGTTACTATTTTGGAGGCATTAGAAATCTAAAGAAAGTTCATCTTATATTGAGGAATACAAATTATTTACCGTTGAAAAGAATTCTTGAGTTACAAAGGACAGCTAAGGAATTGCAAGATTAGATTCTATCTTTTTTAAAGACAATCCTTTTATTATTCAAGACTATCAAGTCTTCAGAGTAATTATTTTATTTTTGTGTTCACTGCTTTCGAAATTAGTTGTTGTTTCCTTTCAGACATTCAGTTTCTTTTCGGAATCCCTGATTTTAAGAAGAAGACGAAGAATTAAGAAGATTTTGATAGAACTAATTTTAAGAATTTTTTTTTTAAAGCACAACGTACTCTATTTTTAAGAGCCACAATAACTGGAAGATTCGAACTGACTATGCTAAGTTTCACTATTCTAAGAGCATCCCTCTAATTTACCCTTCTCTCCTTGTCTTTTTAGTTCCATTGCTGAACAGTTGTCATTTCAGCAAAGGTCGTGGTAATTCAGCTAGGGATGATTAGAAATCAATGGATAAAGAAGGTAAGAGCCTTCTTCGACAGGCAGGATACTCTGAAGCATTGACTGGTTCAGAAGATTCATTAAAGCTTGTAAGAGATGCACCAGAAGATTTAAGGGAATATGAACAGGACAAGATACTAAAGTTCTTTAAGATTCTTATACTTAAGGGAGTTCTGGGTATTGAAAATACTGATGAGGTGGAGAGTATGGGTTCATCCCAACCGTTTATGAGCCCAGAACTGGAATTAGCCATTTTAGACGCATTTAAGACCAAAATTAATGAATGAAATACCAAGGACAGATTCTGAACATATGATTGCCATCTATTCCTTCCCAGCTGAAGCAAATTAGATTAGATTCTAGCACGGCGGCCCGAAAGGCCTACGCCACCCCGACCCCATAGATCTATTGTGGCTCCCACTTCTTTAGAGCTCGCCTTCCAGACCCGTCCCCAGTTTAATCAGACTCTTGAGAGCGGCTCCTCCTGGGTGAAGCTCACAGGCCTTGGTTTTTCCTCCCCGAGGAGTAACATCCTTAGCCAGACAAGCCCCTCACACAGTACCGTTTCCTCCTCTTCCTGACAGAACCTACAAAGGCTGTCATCTACCCAGACCCATGCAATGCATGTGTTTTCTGAGCCTGCAGTGACCGGTTAAAAAGCCTACAATTATCCTGATAGCCACATGGCCTTGACAGATTAAATCTGCAGTCAGCCTTGGCGAAGAGCCCGTGATCAACTCCTTCGCCTGTCTCTGCCCCGTGGTGGCCAACCACCACTCTTGAGACCTATTCCCACAGCTTGGCCAACCGAAGCAAGTCCATTCATTATCTTTGAGGTTAGTATGACCAGGTAACCATTTAAAGATAAATTTATTCGCACTATAAAAACCTAGCAATAAGGCTACCACCTAATGGTTCACTGATTGTAATATTGTCAGGTGATATTAATCCTGCCTTGCACGGCTTTGCCACTAAAGAAGCCCATCGTACAACCGCAAAGTAGTCTAGTAGGTAAATTGTTCGAGTAATTATTGTTCTTTTTTTTTTGTTCAGTAAAAATTTATTATTAATGCATTCTTTATAAATTAAAAAAATGAAGATGAATGTTTTATGGTTCGTGAGAATATTGTAAGCAGTATTCAGAATTGTTATAATGTTAGTCTGGACTCCCAACAATCTCAAACAAGGATGAGGCAGTTTTAGAAGCTGTTAACGATCCAAGTGCCTCCTAGTTGTCCGAGGGAATGAGAATATCCTTATTCTTAAGGCCTCTTTTTAGATTGCCTTAAAAGGAAACATTTTTTTGCCTGAAAAAGTGTGGAGCAGCTACGTAGAGATTTTTATTTAAATTTATTCTGGTTTTAGAACAGCTCTTACTATTATAGCAGAAGAAAAAGTCTATTTTCCAAAATACAAAAGAAAATTTCTCATGAAACATAAAACATTATTATTACTTTTTTAATTTATAAAGAATTAATTAGAATTAAATTTATAATTAATATACACAAAAAGAACAATAATGAAACAAAATGTACAATACAAAAACAAAGCACATGGTCTCTGGCCTCAGTGTATAGTACTTTAATTCTTATTTTTCCATTTACACAACTGAAATATAATAGTGCACTCGTAGGCGTACACGCCAGGAAACAAAAGTAAAAGTAATTTACAACCATTAAACTGTAAAATGAAAAGAAATGGGTACAAATGAAAAAGAAAAGAACAATTATATGTATTACATACATGTGAATAGCTCTTCACATTATAGAGACTAGTTGAGGTCTTTATTGTTATTGTTATTATTTAAACATATTCATTAAAAGAGGGTGTATGGAAATGCTTAGCTGACTCTAGGGGCCATGGTTCATCAATTACAATCTGAGGACTAAGACTGAATTTATTAAATTCGCCAAGGCTCGCCAATTTTACCGTTCATGAAAGCTGAGGCATCTACACTAGGAACAGCAGGAAAACCGAGCCACGTTCACTGCTCGATACTGGACAGACCTCTGAGAAATAGTACAAGTCCACAACTTGGTTACCCAGCGTAACATCTGCTCTTGCTTTAAGAATGCACCTTTTGCCTGGTAAAGCTGAAGTTCGTGGTTTATGTCAGAATTATCTTCCAAATGGAATGAGAGTTCGCTGTGAAGCGGAGAGTACCTAGCTTCTACATTATTTTACACAGCTTGCTCTTTAAAATATTTTCTAAGCCCGTTAATTAGAAGGATAAAATTGTTTCTCCGTTAATCGATATTACTAGAATTATCTATATTTAAATATACATTTTTTTTTGTATTTGTTTATTTATTTTGCAACTTTAATAGATATAACAAGCAAAAGGGATGAGAGTAAAGAAATGGCGTAAATACACGCGCACGCACATATATGCACTTACAAACACGTGCGCGCACATGCATGTGCGCCAAGAGGCGTGAGTGGAGTGAACGACGACCATCCAGTGATGGAGGCCGTTAGTTCGCCAGATTGGCAAGCTTACACAGCAACCATCCTTGGAGGTCGGCGTTGTATCGAGATGGTCGCGTGGCCACCGTCGCTTTAGTCTGCGCTGTGGATTTGAAGGAAGTGTTGTGGTAGACATGTTGTGGATAAGAGGGTTGTAATGACTGTGTAGATTTGAGTGGAGTTTTGTGTACGTAGAAGGGAGCGTTAACTATTGTTCTCTCCTCACAGTCTAAGGACTAAGGAGTAGAGATTAGTTGAACAAAAAAAACATTTATGTAAATGTATATTTCTGATGTTAATAAATCTCTCTATTATTATTACTACTATTGTTCTCAGGATTTTAGACTGTAAGGTTTGAAGTCGGTTGATGTTCGACTTTTTGGCACTTCCGTAGAGCTAGATTCCGTACGTCCATATTGGGATAAGAAGGGAGTTATGTAATTATCTTTTATCAGGGTCAGTTTTGATCGTTTGTCGAGTAGTCTTACTAACATACTCGTAT
Source organism: Rhodnius prolixus (assembly GCF_049639745.1). Classification (NCBI taxonomy): domain Eukaryota; kingdom Metazoa; phylum Arthropoda; class Insecta; order Hemiptera; family Reduviidae; genus Rhodnius; species Rhodnius prolixus. Next base: position 26,549,336 of record NW_027411592.1, read on the forward strand.
TGTACCTGAGATTGAGGTCAATTCGTTTGAGTCACGTGTGAGGGTTCCATGTTAGTCGTTTGTCAAGATGTAGTCCGAGATATCGTACTTGGTTAGTAATATACATTTAAATTTAATATTTAATACTAATGAATTTCTTCAAACCAGAGTAAATTTCTTTTAATTGCTTTAAAGTACGAGTAAATTGCTTTTCTAGCCAAGATTTTTGGTGGCCTTCTCGTTTCGATTTGAATGAAGGTGGAGGGAGTATTTTTGAACCCACTTTACCAGCCCTTAGATCTGCGCCCCATAACAGAGTACAGACCTACTGACACTGTTGAATATCCGAACTTTGACCTTTGATTTCCCTCAGTTGAAGCCAAACATCATTTAAACTTATTCTTCAAGTGTTTGCCCAAGGACAAAGTAGGAGTGTCATTCCTAAATACTTCAAGCATTTCAACCCTAAAAAACCATTTTTCATTTTTTACTGGTCTACTGCCACTGCGATAGACCATCAATTTCGATTTTTTCAAGTTTAATTTTAAGATTCCAATAAATTAGTGATAAGTAGTTAATCATTAATTGCAATGCCGAGCGCCGGAAAGTCAACAAAACAACGTGGTCGGCGCAGGCTAACCATTTCATCTATCCAATGCTCTTCCTTCCAAATCATCCAATGATATCGTTCAAATTCACAAAAAAGGAATGGATTCAATGGGCAACCTTGCTTCACATCCAATTCTTTATCTAAAAGGGGTGAAGCGAAATCGGTAAAAAAGGTGGACACTTTTTGTTTTTTGGTAAAGAAGTGTAATTTAATTAGACTGGTTAGGTTGACGATGTAGTCAACTCTAAATTAGTTAGAACAAAAATCCAGCTTGAAATACTTGTGAGAGATTATAACAGTTTGACCTACATGCTGATCCATTTAAGACGCACCAATCGCTAATAACTTTTTAGGAAAGCGGAATTTCGAAAAAAACCCATAAAGTAAACTATATGTTTTTTTTGGTCTAGTTTTCAAATTTTCCACCCCTGATGCTGTATCTATATTTTTGGCGCAGTTTCGGCCAAAAACTCAATTGAGGTTTCATAAGGACCACTAGTTTTGACGAATGTGAAAACTAAATAAAAAATTGTGAAAAATGACGTTGACTTCGATTTGATACCCCTAATATTTGTCGAGATATTTAAGATCAAAGTTACAATTTTATCTATTCGTGAACGGTTTTCGATATTAATTTTCCACCGAAATACACGTTTTGGGAGGTCCTCTGATTGCAAAAAATGTTATTTGCGACGCAAAGAACAAAAATAATAATAATTGAAGATTTTAAAATATGTAGTGTAATGTAATGGTTGTGGGTGAATCAGGATAAATTTGTTTTACCATCAAATAAAAGCAACCATCACATCATTTTAATGTACTCCGGTCGCAAGACTTCTTGAACTGTGATTACGGTAAGAATATCATGCCAGGTTGTTGGTCTAATGATCAAAAGCGTGGCTTTCTAAGTGGGAGATCACCAGTTCGAATCCCTAGTTATTCATAATACTTATTACATTATAATACTTTTTTTAATAAAATGGAGACATACGCTGGATTCGTACTGGGGATCCCTCACTTACAAAGCCACGCCCTTGACCACTAGACCAACACCCGCAAGATATTCTTACCGTAATTAATTAATATCGAAAACCGTCCACGAATAGATAAAAAAGTAAATTTGATCTTAAATATCTCAACTAATATTAGGGATATCGAAACGGGGTCAACGTCATTTTTCACAGTTTTTTTATGTAGTTTTCATAATTATTGTCAAAACCAGTGTCCTTATGATACCCCAATCGGGTTTTTGGTCGTAACTCCGCCAAAAATGAAGATACAGCATCGGGAGTGAAAAAATTGAAAACTACTTCCTGGGTTATTTCGAAATTCCGCTTTCCTAAAAAGTTATTAGCGATTGGTGCATTTTAAATGGATCACCTTGAATATGTATATTAACACATTAATAACTACTGTAAGAAGTAGTTAAGGTTATAAGAAAATTGAAAGGCTATGAAAATAATGATACATTTGATTGAATAGAAAATAATTCATTAAAAAAATAAATTATCAGAAATAAATAGAAATGTAATGTCCGGAAAGAAGCGGAACATGTCAATTTTTGTTGTAGTTGTGTTGCTCAAGGCTGGGGAACAAATGTACAGCTGGTTACATTTCAGCCTTCACAAATCCGCGCTCCATTGTCACCCAATAAAGATGAAAAATGAAAACATTGAATGAATGGATGCTCGTCTATTTATTGCAACAGTGTTCAGTTACCCAATCAGTTTTATTCATTGGTTCTACTACAAAAGCTCAATTTCGAGTCCCAAAAGTGAAATACATTAACTAACTGATTAGGTGTTTTTTCGAGCGAGTATAACTTGTGAAAATTTAATTTAAATATTACATTATTCGCTTTGGATGTTTTAAATTGAAAAACGCACAATGGAAACCATAGATTTCAGTTAGCGAACAAATCAATATTGATCCAATCAAATATTGTATACAAAAGTAATATTTTCCTTAACAATGAAAAGCTAAAGCTCACAAAAGAAATGATAAATTTATCGTGGTGTGCAGGAGAGGCAAGGATTTTTTAGGCCTATTCATCCGCCAACTTAGTTCTTGTAAACAGCATTTAAAACAGGACCTGGACACCTTGAAGATGTTCACTCTGAACTCCTCTGAACGCTTTCTAGCGCCATCAACTTACACAGGCCTGCCTATATCTTTCTTCCACATCATTCAACCGCCTTGACCTTGTCTTCTTGCACCTCCTATCCTTCTATTTATGGTCTTAGCAGCCCCTTTTGCGACAACCGTTGGAAATTAGGTGAATCATTTTAAGGTTTCTTCCTTGATATTGTCAATTATATTCAGCTTTCCAAATAGTTCTTCAAGTTCATCATTCTCTCGCATTCGCCCTTTCTTCGTTTACACATTGAGTGTGGTACTTCTTTCGCAGAGATTTCCTTCCCGAATTCATGAAATCTTCATATTCTCCGTGGTCGGGCTCGTAAGATTCCCAATCATATGGCATCCGATATTTTTGTTTTATAGACAATTTAGCTGTTCTTGAACCGCAGAATCTTCTTCTATTTCCTCCATTGCTTTTGAAAGGCTTAGTAGAGAAAAGTATATACTAACTTCTTTGCTAAAGTCCAACAAGAAAATGCTTCCAACGTAAACAACAGTTAATTTTGTAAATTAGTTTAAAACTGGAAAAAGAAAAGCGAAAGCTATATTTTCCAAACTTTATAAAACTTAAAGTCTATGGTGACTGGCAGTTCTTTAGGAAATGTCAGTTCTCAGCGTTAACGTGAGAAAGTGCTTTCAGAACTTTAATAAGCTGAAAGTTGCTTTAAATCAATAGTGAAATATCTCCCGAATGTACAGCAGTTTTTGGTCAAATGATTTTTATTTTTCATTTCTTTTTAATAAAATGATCTTCTAATTGACACTTGAAATTATTTTTCTTTGAACCAGCAGCGAAGCGTGCTTATTTTGTTTGGGTAGGTTGTAGAAGGGGTGAATCTAGAATGTTCTTATCAGTAAAAATTCTCCTAACCAAATCCATATTGAATTTATTTGTGTGCTGCTGTTAAAATACAGATCTTGGTAACATGTGAGATACCTCTGTACATAAACTGGCAGTAAAATTTAAATTCAGATGGGAAACTAAAGAACATTTTTCAATTTTTTGTCAGAAATAATTTATGAAATTGTAAGTACATGGGAAACAGTTTTTTTTAAATGAAGTGCATGTGTTTCATTATGCAGCTTTAAAGAGAGATTGCAAAATAGATCTTTTAGTTTTAATTATTTTAGCGAGCGAAGATAAACGGGGATATACATTTTTTTAAAAAAATTTATTTTTAGTTTGCGCCTGTAATTAATTACAATAAGAAAAAGAGATGGGAGATAAGGACAGCGCAAATACATATGCACGTATATATATGTGTGTACATACATACACGCGCACATGCATTTGCGCCAAGAGACGTGATTGGAGTGAACGACGACCATCCAGTGATGGAAGCCGTTAGTTCGCCAGATTGGCAAGCTTACGCAAGCAACCATCCTAGGAGGTCGGCGTTACATGTTGAGATGGTCGTGTGGCCACCGCCGCTTTAGTCTGCGCTGTGGATTTGAAGGAAGTGCTTATAGTAGACATGTTGTGGATCAGAGGGTTGTAATGACTGTATAGATTTGAGTGGAGTTTTGTGTATCGAGATTGGAGACGTAGAAAAGAGCGTTGACTATTGTTCTTAGAATTTTTGATTGTAAGGTTTGAAGTCGGTTCGATTTTTTTGGCGCTTCCGAAGAGCTGTATTCCGTACGTCCATATTGGGGCAAGTAGGGCGGTGTACAGTTTTCTTTTGTTCGTCAGTGTCAGTTTTGAACGTTTGTCGAATAGTCTTTTCAATATTTAATTAACATTTTAATTTTAAAATAGGGAAGGGATTAGCTATGAGGTTAGCATACTGGACTCCCACGCGGAGGTCCCGGGTTCGAATCCAGCAGCTGACCCTTAGATTTTCTCTTCCTAGGAGCTTCTTACAGCTCACTGTCCGGTGATGGACAGTGTTATCTGTAACGAGAGAACACTGTCCGGAGGCCGGCAGTGCACTGGAAAAAGCTCCGGGCGCTAATGACCTCAGCTGATGATGCGCCAAAAAAAAAAAAAATTAAAATGTAAATTAAAATGTAAATTTTAGTTGTAGGTATATTCTTTTAATTACATAACTATAGTTAACAAATAACTAAATGTTCACTAAGTTTTTACACGTTATATAAAACGGGAAAATTATTGGGTGAGGTTTCCACTAAAAAAAATATCTGGTAGTCTTAATCAGCGGATATGGTTCTACCATAGTCTGGAAAGTCTAATAGCAGTAGACAGATTGTACAGAGCTTTAAGAAACGGTTTCATTGATAAAAAGTGAGTTCTCAAAATGAACGAAAATGATGGCCCTAAAGTCGCCATTCCTGTGATTAATAAATCTTCGAAAAATAAAAAAAAATCCATTCTGCAAAGTGGAATTTTCCTCAAATTCAGAAATTTCATCAACACATTGAACCCTCCCTTAATAAGGTTTATGTCTCACGTCTATAACTTATACTGACATAAAACTTTTTTTTTTTTTGACGTCCCACAGAAGTTGTGCTTTATCAAATTTCCCTTGGAAATTGTAACAATTTCAATTTGTAGACCACCATGAGCACAATAGTACGAGCTCCAAGCAAATCTAGGGTCTTATATCACAAGTGGTACTTCTAGTTGTGGGATTTTGTTCGCTAAGTTATAGTCGAATCTCCCGTAGGGACGAACTCTGAGTTTCAGCTTTCGCCTATCTTTAAGATACATTGTTCACATATACAGTTTCTAAAAACCACTTTTTCTGCCTCAGGAGACCTAAATAGATACTTCATTTAAAGTCTCGACATCGTAAGTTTGTCACTTACCCAGTAGTAACCGAAATTACATTCTATAAGACAAATAATAATTCATACACCAACCTTATAACTCAAATAAATGAAAAAAACATGTCTAAAAAATATTCTAGGTCAAAAAAGAAATATTATCTCAGAAGTTCCGAAAAACAGTGATACCCATCATCCATTTATGTATTACTTTTGTCACATAATAAATGATGTTGACGGCCTTTGACTTCCTGCTGAATGCAATAAATAAATAAATGAGAATCATCAAAAAAGAGGAAGTGATGTCACCGAAGACAAATAGGTCTTCTCTACGCGGCCTACTACTATTAATCAAAAGGTTAAGTTAGTTATTTTTTATTTTTCTGATTAGCCATCTTCCTTTACTTCCGCTGTAGGTAAATGCGTGCGTGTTGGCCACACAATAGATAGATTAGATACAAATTAACCCCAGTAAGTAATTGAAACTTCGATCAGCACATGCATGTAGCCTAGGCAACATAACTCAGCTCACTATTGTTGGCACTTTGTTAGATATTGCGTTATAAAATATTATGATTGATCCATGCACTTAGGTGCTCCATTTGTGATATTAAAACAAAAAACAGGTATATACAGGGTGAAGCAGTAAGTATTGTCCATAGGCCTACTGTGTGTAGTACATCTAAAGTGGAGTTCAATGACGTATTGGCTAACTTCATATTTTTTCCTCTGTTCTTGAGTGACGTCACTTTAAAGTTTTTTCTAAAATCATTACTTTTTTCCAATAAAAATGTTATTACTCAGAAAGTTTTAGTCCGAATTCGATTCTGATGACACGGTTAGAACGACAGATAAATTTTCTATAAATTGATACCATTTTGAAGCATAATTTATTCTCCAAACAGCCTCAATCTTCCTCCGAATGCTGGAAAAACAAAAGTAATCGAAATTTTTAAGAAAACTTATTAGGCTCTTATGTGATCATTATCAGACCTAGGTGCTGGCACTTTTTATAAAAGTTTCCTTGTTTAATGGGCTTTCAAACGGTATATCATTTTCCAGGATTCCTTTTATCTTCGTATGAGAAATTACGTTTCCAAGAAAACGTGTCCACGAGCACTCAACAGTGTTAGTTTATCAAGTTGTGTTTAATTCATTGAAAACTCTTTTAGATGGACCAGTAGTCAATTTTAAAGTAGGCTGTCTTAAAATAAGGAAGTCAATAAAGAAGGGTCATTTGCTTAGTTTGAAATACGGTACAATAGAAAATTTTGAAACCAATCTAACAGGTAAGGGAAGACACCTAGTTGTTTTTGATTTTTTTTAAATAGTACTTGTTTAAAATATTTCCTAAATTTTTTTAAAATATTTCAGAGTTAAAATTTTTTTTATTTTATTTTATTTTTTTTAACCTTTGACTTCCTTATTTTAAGGCAGCCTACTTTAAAATTGACTATTGGTCCAGCATTTGGAGGAAGATTGAGGCTGTTTGGAAAATAAATTATGCTTCAAAATGGTATAAATTTTTAGAAAATTTATCTGTCTTTCTAACCGTGTCATCAGAATCGAATTCGGACCAAAACTTTCTGAGAAATAACATTTTTATTGGAAAAAAGTAATGATTTTAGAGAAAAAAAATTTAAAGTGACGTTACTCAAGAACAGAGGAAAATATGAAGTTAGCCAATACGTCATTGAACTCCACTTCAGATGTACTACACACAGTAGGCCTATGGGCAATACTTACTGGTTCACCCTGTATATAAATTGAAAGTGAACATAGAGTGTCACTTTTTAAAGTCCCGATTGAAAATGTAATTTTACATAAAACAAAATATCGCTGTGTTCCAAAAAAATGATGATGTGTCTGGTCATTGTGCAATTTAAAGACAAATTTTATATTAAGCGCCAGGACCAAAGAGATGAACATTAAGTTTTCTTGAGAGTAGTTGTGATGATTTTCATTGTATTCTCTTTGTGTGCGTCTATGGCACAATATTAGAAATATATTCCAAAGGAAATTCATTTTAAGACGTTACCGGGAAACGAGGAGGTTAAACTTTGCTCTAAAATAACATTTCATTGAAATTTATGGTTCTATCACCTGTATTACATATAAAGGATTGTTTCCAGAAGTTGTTCAGTCAGCCAAGTTTACGAATTACTACCTCCTTTCTCTTTCGTTCCTAATACTTCCGTTGCTACTTTATGAACAGTTCTACATAAGTACCTGCAAATTCCGTTAAGGGTACGCTCAAATTTCTCATTCAAATATTTATTTATCCTTTGTGCATAAAGCCACTTTACGCTATCATCCTGCAGGAGCTCGATTTCGTATTGGCTTCCTTCTATTCTACCCTGTTCTCCTTTTTGAATCTTATCTTTACTTCTTATCCATGGTTATGACGTTTTGCCTTTTACCAGAAAATGATCTGAGTCGCACTTCGTACCTCTGTACTCTCTAACATCCAGAAATCTTACCGAGTTTTGCTGTCTGGTAATGATACAATCAATGATTGATCTTAAATTCCTGGCATTTTGAGCCTTTGTAAATCTATGTATGTCCATGTGTTAGAAAAAGCCCTTCTGGATTTTCAGATCCAATTCTTCGCATAATTCCTTAAAGCTGCTAGCATTGTCATTGTTTTCTTTGTCTGTAAACCTTCCACATATCTGGTCATTTTGTTCTCCATTAACTCTAGAGTTCAAATCTCCCATTTGGGGGTCCTCTTCTCCTAGACGGTTGGCCTTCACTGCGGCTCAGTGTTCTGCCTACCCTGGAAAAGTATAGGGCAAAGTAGGATAAAAGGAGGTGAAGGAGAGACAGGAAAAAGGACGGGCAAAAGCCTTAGTCCACAGACAGTTGACTCAGGGTCTCTCTTGTGACTGCCTCTTAAGACAAGCAGAGATAATGTGGAGGTATTCTTACTCCCCATCCACTGGCAGCCGTTTCATAAACTTAATTAAAACAAGGAGTTAATATTATTTATTTATTTTTCTTTGGACTAGTTAATATAATTATTTATAATTTATTGGTGACATTTTTTTTATCAAAACTTTTTTATCAAAGAGTTTTAATAAGGCAACAATTTTCTGCAAATTAAAATAGATTCTGTATTTATATTAGAAGAAGAAAAAGTTTTATCAGAGGTATAATTATTAAGAAAACATAGATGAAGTTCCAGCACACTATAAAAGAATTTCTTAATTTATAAAGATAAAACAGCATAGTAGAATAAAAAAAAGTAAAAAAGAAATGTGGCTTGCTGGAGATAAATTAAAGATCACAAGAACCAAGGACAGGGGGCCAGAACAAAGAAGTCGGAAGAGGAAGAAGATGTGACTGGAAGCCAAAACACTTTGTTGGAGAAAGGACAGTTTTTTGTTTCTGAGATGGCGGAATAGTTTTATTCTGTATTCAATGACAAAAAAATACTGCGCAGAATTGTAAATGTAATTATTCTTATTTTTATTTAAAAATAAAATAAAATAGATCTTCAGTAGCGGTTACTTCTTTTGCAATACTTATCTATCATCATTTCCAAAAAGTAAATTGAAAATATTGTTCTGTTGAGATGTTAAACCTGATTGTAACGCATTACGTTTTAGGATGAATTGTAACCACCATTTTTGTTGGCTTTTTTTAACTCCTCGTTCAGTGAAAGTGAAATTTATAATGAATTTAATAATTTAATTAAAGACTTTTTCCAGTTAATTGAGGATTGGTAATTTGAAATCTGTAGGTTTAAATAAATATATTTTAATTTCCACCACTTCAACAATACATTGTCTTCCTAATATCTTATTTTCCTAATCATCCTTGAGCATGAGGATCCAAGATTATTATAATAATTATGTTATTAAATAAATATAAAATTATAATACGGGGTCTGTCTAAAAAGTATCCGACCTTTATTTTTCCCTCGCAAAATAAAGACGATAGCGCGGCGCCACTGAACTCGGTAAAGGAAGACACCTTCATCCGCATGTGTGAATTTTGTCACCTTCTTCCAGCGCGTCAGTCGCTGTCTGTGGGTCGCTGAGTGAGGCGCTACACAACGTGTTCGTCGCATTACCGATTCTCTCAAGATGACTGAAACATCAAATTTTGTCAAAAGCTTGGTGATTCTCAAAGCGAAACAATTCGTAAGATTCAGCAGGTGATTGGAGACGAAGCGATGGGTGTAACACAAATTAAGGAGTGGTTCAACCGTTTCAAAAATGGCCGCACATCAGCGGAGAGTGATCAGCGTTCTGGCAGGCCCCAGACTGCTCGGAGTGCAGCCATTGTTGAGACTGTGCAAAATTTGGTGATGGCAGATCGTCGCTTGACCGTGCGGGAGATTGCCCAAGAGGTTGGAGTTAGTGCAACTTCAAAACGGAGGTCCTTTTGTTCTGGCGACAACAACTTGGTCACTCTCCGCTGATGTGCGGCTATTTTGAAGCGGTTGAACCACTCCTTAATTTGTGTTTCACCCATCGCTTCGTCTCCGAACATCGCTGAATCTTACGAATTGTTTCGCTTTGAGAATCACCAAGCTTTTGACAAAATTTGATGTTTCAGTCATCTTGAGAGAATCGGTAATGCGACGAACACGATGTGTAGCACCTCACTCAGCGACCCACAGGCAGCGACTGACGCGCTGGAAGGCGATTACAAAATTCACACATGCGGATGAAGGTGTCTTCCTTTACCGAGTTCAGTGGCGCCGCGCTATCGTCTTTATTTTGCGAGGGAAAAATAAAGGTCGGATACTTTTTAGACAGACCCCGTATTATAATTCTTCGTAAGAAAGTCCCTTTCGGACTCAAATTCTTTTTTTAATTGGTTTTATCTAAGTCTTTTCGGACCATCCTAGTCGCATCGTGGCCATAATCTATCTTCTCTTTAGATTAATCAATCACCAAAAACATGATCAATTATCTACACTACACCTAAGCTAAATAATCAATTTTAAATTTCTGCCTTTTCATTTTTGAGTACGGTGGATACAAACATATGCACCACCGTTAGACAGACAAACACAAGGACCATTTTATAAAAATCACTATTTCGGATCACAAAAAAAGGATTATTTTCGATAAAAACTCAAAACTCTGAGGAAGTAATTATTATAGTGGAGTAAAGAGAATTAATGGTCTCCATTCTAGAAGATTGTGTCCAACCATTTACTTTCTTCCATTTAATGTTAGGTTGGAGAAGTTGTTGTTATTTCCTGTCTTTTGTGGATGACAGGGGTCAGGAAATAACAGACTCTAGTGGAATACTCTGCAATAAGTTCCTTCGCAATTGTTCGTCCGACTGTTGTTTGGAGGAAGATAATTTTTCAACTGTAATAATAACAAGTTTTTCATCGTTTTAACGAATACACCTCGGAGTTTACCGAATATACATCTCCTCGTATCAATTACTGATCTTTCTTTACAAGATTTTCGGTATTTTTTAGACACAACTTTTACATACATCTTTCCTCCAACAAAATAGACATTTTCGTTCACTAAACCGCATCAAATATAGATGAATATATTTTTTCGAAAGTTCTAACTAAGAGTGGAACATTGAAAAAGTAGTTCTACCACTATCCCTTATGCCTTGTCTACAGACTGAAAGACAAAACCTCGCAACGTCCATACGCTATCGAGACTGTTGGGCAAAGACAGTTGGGAATAAGTTGCAAAACAATTAGTAGACTTTGTCAAGCATCAACCCCTGTATACACAATTTTAGGCATGACCGTTGCTGTTAATTGGTTCACAACCAATCCACTTATTATTTTGGAAACTGTAAACAGAAAAGAAGACGTTGATGACAAGAGGTGAGATGAAAAGAGGCGTTGAAGAGGTTAGAGGCGACACTTTTTATCGGCGGGATCAGCATTCGGTAATAATCTCTTGGATAAGTGGAGATTGGATGATTCCATGGGGTTTCGAAACATTGCCGGAGTAACCCAGTGATTAAGAACATTTACTTCAAATGGATGGGGGGAAATACGCCAAGCAGCACATGAATTTTCGGGAATCTACCCAGTTTTTTCCAGGTTGGTAGACTTGCTTCGTTTTGGCGAGTGACCTATACGCCAGTCTTTTGAACAATTTTAGGGTTTCAAAGCAAGCGATGTTAAGAAAATTATTTCTAAATTTTTGAAGCAATAACTTAAAAAGAATTTTAGCAGATATATATATATATTTTTTTTTCACTTCATGAGCCATATTTACAACAACAACAAATGTTGCATCAAGTAAATTTTATCATACAGGTTAAGTTCACATGAAAGTCGTAATAAGAGTAATCACCCACTGGTGAAACTCTTTCTCGGTGGATATTACATCCACATCAACCTTCATCAACCACTTCCGCTTCAAGCGACGAGGAGGATTGTCTGGAAGGTGAGGAGAGGAGAGTTGTGGTACAAGAGGATTAGGATGGAGAGCTAGGAGGCTGTGAAATTCGCGATAGCGAGGCTTCATTAGATCGGTGACAAAAGGGATGTGAAGGTCAGGGTGAATGTTAAGGTTAGAAATGTAGTATGGAGCATTCAGGATTTTCCGTAGGATTTTAGACTGTACTGTCTGCAGGCGTTTGGAGATAAGAGGGTTTGGTTGAGCCCCACACTTCTGCTCCGTATGTCCATGTGGGTCTTAACAGTGTCTTGTAAATTGTCAGTTTGTGATTCAAGTCAAGTTTGGATCTGCGGTCAAGTAGTCTAGTAAGTAGCTTGTAGCGTCTGTTCATGTCTTGTCGTTTCAGTCGAGTATGTGGGTTCCACGTGAGTCTCTTGTCAATGTACAGTCCTAAGTATCGTACTACGTCAGCTGGAGGAATCGTTACACAGTTTAGTTGAACTGGTGGACTCGCAGATTTTCGCAGTGTAAAAGTAATGTGCACTGACTTTTGCTCATTAATTTTTATTTCCCATTTTCGGAACCAAGTTTCGAGAAAATTTAAATGGATTTAAATGTTTTGACTGGCTTGTAGCAGATATATAAAATTTTAGTAGTACATAACAATCTAACACTTTAAAGAATTTATGGAACCGAAAAATATTCAACATTTATTTAAGTGATTGCTTCATGTAGTGGAATAAGAAACAAAAAACGTTGCGCAACAGGCCGCAAGATTCCACTCGTAATGGGAGACCATAGATAAAGTGGTTTTTGAAAAGTGGAGAGTAGCGAGAAAAAACCCAAATTGTTCCCGACAGAGGACTAAAAATCGCAAAACTTTTTTATAGACACAAGTTGCGCGATTTCAGTCAAGCTTAGAGTGACTAAGTTGTCGTACACCACGTTTTTCTCGACCATTTTCTTTAAAATTATTGACTCAATTCTCACAGAGACCAATTGTCTTCTTCTCATTTATTTATTTATTTTTTGGATTGCGGACATAGTTCATTTAAATTTAACATGAATACTAAATATAGATTTTTTAAATCAACTTTCCCTCCTCTACTATCAAATTTTATGAGATTTGGCATTAGAAGCGCCCACTATACATTTGGTTATTACAAGGCCATCTAAAATTAGAGTGATACGCCAACAGATCATGGTTGTGACGCACAATATGCATCTGAAGTTCGTTTCTGAGATAAGATCACATAAACATTATGCAAAACTAAAATGTTTGCTACTATTTGTTTTAAAATTTCACTGATGCGTGTTTGAACTTCAGCCGGATTAGTTAAAAAAAAATCTAAAAATGTTAGAAAGCAAAGCTGAATTAAGTATTAAGTTTCCAGTGTACTGCCGGCTTTCAGACAGTATTCTTATGTAACAGACAACACCTGATAGTGAGTTGTAAGGAGCTTTTAGAAAGATAAAATTCAAGGACTAGATCTAGTGTTAAACTGAAGTAGTTTCTAAAAGTTTAGAGGAGTTTGGTTAAAGTATGTTGACATGATTTCATTCTACATCTTTCAATGAAAGAAACATCTTTTACAGAAAATTTAGCTGCTAGGAAATACAGCTGAATTTGAAAGATTGTAACATCTAGTGTACCACTGCACTTGCAATGATTATGAGGCGGTAATCTGACTAGTTCTGCACTATTTAAGTAAATAGTGTAATAGTGTATATAATAGTGTAAATAGTTTGATTTAAGTAAGTATTAAGCATTAGGAAATAGCCACATTTTACAGCTATCTCTTGCAGCACACCCGCCGAGTAGTCAGCTAATCTACTCTTCATCCTGGAGGTAGAGGAGAATTTTATGGAAGTTGTACGAAGAAAAGTCTGCCATTTTACTTTTACGCCTTCACATTATAAAGTATAATGTGGGGTTATTATTTGATATCTCCCACTCCGTTGTCGGAGAATAACATTCCTCTTTTATTACTTACTATCTACAAAATATAAAAACTCTAAGCTAGCTCGCACTAAAGTATAAAATAATGTTTTGAACAGTGAATAAAAAGTTATTATTTTGTATTAGAAATTAAAAAATGTGCAGGAATTCATATTGCATCTTTGTTAAACTATAAACGACATAAAAGTTATCTATTTTGATTGACAATTGGAACTACATCTTGATTTGTTTTTATCAGCCTTGGACTTTGTTCAAGATCTTTCTTTGTTTTTGTATTTATCTTTTAGTGCTGCACGAGACCGAGACGAGGCGAGACTTTATAAAGATATCGCCTCGGTCTTGTATGACAAGTGCTCGTCTCGGTCTCGGTCGCTCTAATCTCGGTCTCGGTCTCGGTCTCGGTCTCGGTCTCGTCGAGATATCTCGGTTTTTTTGAATTTTTGTTTAAGTATTAAAAATGAAAAAAGAAATGAACCCAATATCTGAGGCAATCAAAATGAATAAAAATAATGGTTTGTTATTAATAATCTTTTCTAAAATTGTTATTATTAAAACTGTCCGGTAGGACAGTAGTAAAAAGGGTTGATCGTCAAAAACTGCACGATAAAGCGTAACGTTGAAAAACACCCATCTTTGAATTTTTTTTCTCTTTTTTTCTATAGGGTAATGTCAGGTGAGATGGCCAATCGGGAGAGATGGCCAACAGCCGAAATTTAACCGAAACGTCGTCCGACGGCGCTTTTTTTTGGTCTTTCCGATGTTTTGTGTTTAACGTATTTGTATTAAAAGAAATTTCCCGATATCTACTGTATTTACTCTTTTGTCAAAGTTTAACATTGTAATTAGTCTATAGTATCTGCCCCGTCTCTTTATAGTCATTACCGACATTCCCGTGTAAATCCCGCTATATCTGTAACATATTGTTATATACACCAGAAGGCCAGACTTAACCTGAGCCGGAGAAGAAAGGGCTAGATTGTTCTGGGAGTTTAGTGACCGAAGTCTATAACGGTCCGCTGTATAAAAGCCAAGGGAGCGGCCCCAGTTGGGGTGGAGGCAGTGTGTGTTTTCCCAGCCAGTGAGTCGCAGGTCTCTAAAAATTAATATTTGAAAAACCAAGACGAGACCGAGATTTCTCGACGAGATATATATAATGTCTCGATCTCGGTTGCTCAAATCTCGTACCGAGACCGAGACCGAGATTTGTCTCGTTTCTCGTGCAGCACTATTATCTTTGCATACATACTAGCTGAGGGACATCAATAAAGGGAAAGGGTCTTCCTTAAACTTTTTTTTTTTTATGATTTAAGGCGCGTCAACATCTAAGGTTATTGGCGCCCAGAGCTTTTTTCAGTGCTCTACCGGTCTCCGGACAGTGTTCTCTCGTTACGGACAACACTGTCCAACACCGGACAGTGAGCTGTAAGAAGCCCCTAGGAAGAGAAAATCTAAGGTTCAGCAGCTGGATTCGAACCCGGGACCTCCAGTATGCTAACCTCATAGCTAATCCCTTCTCTTTCCTTCAACTTAGTATTTATACTTGTTTAATAACACCGAACTGGTTAACCGATTGATAAACTAGTTAGCACTATTGAAAACCCTTCTTACCGTAGTTAATAGTTTTTCTGTGTTCGTTACTTCTTGGTAGTACTAGAGAAACTTGTCTCATAACATAGAAATTCTCCGGTAATTTCATCAGTATCTCAGACGTTCAGTAGGTTTGAAGAGTAAAGTAAAGTAATTGCCTATTTTTTCAGACGTGCTTTACGTTCAACTACCAATTAGGTGTCGTGGACGGAGGCGACCATCAAACATACTTTACTGTAAATTTCTTTTATTAACCATTAAATAAAATCAAAGGCCTAAAGACCGGGAATCGAACCCAGTACCACAATGCATAGGTTAGCTTTGCAGGTGTCGCCTCTTAACCGCTCGGCTACCGTGGCACCTTACTGCCACAGTAAATTAGGATGTTCTCTAACTACGTTGTAAACGGGCAAAGTGAGTTTTAAGCGCATGTTTAGAAAGATGTTTCTCCAATTGTTGTCCAGCTGTCACTTCTGTTTGCTAGCGTCATTAAGCTGCATGATAGCAGTAATTCCTGCCTTTACGAGGTACAGAACAACTAAGAGTTTAAAGCAAATGGGCCCTCGAATCCTTGAACTAACCCTTATCTAATTTAATAACATAGATGACTACAGTTACCAGGATTTTACGAACGTCTGCTAAGATCAAGCAAAAAACATAAAAGTAAATAAAAACTTACAAAAATTTACTGCAACAGTAAGAACATCACTACATACGAAATTGGAATAAAGAGTGGAATAATCTATATTGAAATAAGAAAATAAAATATACGGTAATTGTTGTAATATCTTATTGCTTGGTATGTGATTTAAAGTAAATAAGAAAAGGGGTTATCTTTGATTTTATCCAGCACTTTGCGACCGAACCATATTTTCTAAAAAAGGGATGTTTAGCTTGTGTGGCTCCACTATCTTGTTTTCCGTAAGGAAAGGGGCTAAACCAAATCTAAACAAAGTGGTTCCTACAATCCGAGTAAGTTGTGTTTAATTTAATGCATGATGAATGGATGTTTGAATTTTATATTAAATTCTTTAAGTGTTGTTTGTTGAGAAATGAATTAAAACTGTCCGGTAGGACAGTTGTATAAGGGTTGATCATCAAAAACTGCACGAAAAAGCGTAACGTTGAAAAACACCCAAATTTGACAATTTTTTTCTTTTTTTTTATAAAAGATAAAATTCCCAAATTTTCTTTAAATTTTACTCCAAATCCTCCTTTATAACTGTAATTTTTTTGCAACCACCCAGATCTAATAGGTTTCGAGAAAAAAGTTGCCGAAAAAGAGCAAAAACGGCTTTTTCAAAAAATGTTCTTGTTCTTGTTCTTGTTGTTGTTGTTACCTTTTTTGTAAACAACGTAGCGCCTAAACGCGTGAACCGATTTTCATGAATGAGGTGTCATTCGATTTGGAATTTTATGTAGATGTGCCTTTTGGGGGTCTCGGCGCTGTACATCAAATAGGAGAGGAGTTAACCCCCTTTATGTAAGGCCCCCTCCAAAATTATTAAAACTGTCCGGTAGGACAGTTGTATAAGGGTTGACCATCAAAAACTGCACGAAAAAGTGTAACGTTGAAAAACACCCAACTTTGACAATTTTTTTCTATTTTTCTATAAAAGATAAAATTCCCAAATTTTCTTTAAATCTTACTCCAAACCCTCCTTTATAACTGTAATTTTTTTGCAACCACCCAGATCTAATAGGTTTCGAGAAAAAAGTTGCCAAAAATGAGCAAAAACGGCTTTTTCAAAAAATGTTCTTGTTCTTGTTCTTCTTGTTGTTGTTGTTGTTCTTGTTGTTCTTGTTGTTACCTTTTTTGTAAACAACGTAGCGCCTAAACGCGTGAACCGATTTTCATGAATGAGGTGTCATTCGATTCAATATTTTATGTAGATGTGCCTTTTGTGGGTCTCGGCCCTGTACATCCAATGGGAGAGGAGTTAGCCCCCTTTATGTAAGGCCCCCTCCAAAATTATTATTACTAATTACTCTGTAAATCTTGACCCGATTTTGATAAAATTTGGTAGGATGATAGGGTTAGGGCTCCCCTCCCTAACAATAAAGCGACGATCTGCTCTTACACTTGTTAAGGGGAAGTATAGCAATCGTTTCAAATTATCGACACGTGAACCGATTTTCATGAATGAAGTGTCATTCGAATCGAAATTTTGTACAGATTTGTACTTTAAAAGTCTCGACGCTATGCCTCATAAGGAGGGGAGTTCGCCCCACCCAAATAAGGCCCTTTCTAAAACTATTATTACCAATATTTCTACAAAGCTTAGTCCGATTTTGATAAAATTTAGCACGAAGAAGTGATTAAAGCTCCTCTACGTGGCTGTGAAGTGCCATCATGCTCTTACACCTACTAAGAGGAAGTACTGCAATCGTTAAAATTATCAATGAGTGAACCGATTTACATCAATGAATTGTCGTTCGATTCAAAATCTTTGCCTTTTAGGGAGAAGTACTGTAATCGCAGTTTATTTTTCTTGCTCCTCTTAAAAGGAAGTACTGAAATCGCAGTTTAATTTTGCTATTTACCTACAAATACCTTCCTATTTTATTCAAAACGCTTTCTCAAAAAAATGGTTATTGAGGATGGTTTGGGGACCGCAACTATAACCATTCTTTAAAAAGATCTCTCCAGTGATAGTTACGGTTCCGATTTAACACCTTATCAGGTTATAATGATAAAATAGCTTATTCCAAATTTTAAAAAAATCTGTAAAGCAGACGTAACTTTGCTAATAGACAAAAAGGAAAATCTATCCAAAAGGTACAAAAATCTCCTTAACAAAAACTTACAGTTTAAAAAGTTAAGTATAAGGGTTGATTAAACGCCAAAAGGTACACAAATCAGCAAGTACCCAACATTTCATTAATACTTCATTGATATTATTTAAGTAATTTTACCGCATTAATTTTCATTAATATTTTTTAAGAATTTATTAGATGTCACATACCCTTATGCTGGCCAGTTCATTCATAATAGTTATAATTGTGATAAAATGTATTTATATCTTCGTATAAATAGGTACTTTATTTTAACTCTATTCCAAATTATTCTTCTGATTTCTCTTTAATGTGCCCTTTATTCTGAAGTTGTCACATATACATGCATGTTAAATTAGAAAAAGACAAATTTAGAGTCGGCTACTGTTTAAATTTGAATCACGGAGGATTTAAAACAATATTTCATTCTTGAATTCGTCTTACCGAAATATTCGTGAGGACAAATAACACACAGTTAATAACAAGTAGATTATTCAACATTATTTATTCATTTCTCAATTGTAATTTAATTTAGTTCCCCTAATTTTACTTATAGTAAAATACTGGAATAATTAGCTGTCCTAAAAATATGCATATCTTATTTATTTTATATTACATATACACAACATTTGGGATGAATACCTAGATTGAGAATGTAATTGAAGAAAACTATATTATTTGCGATAAAGCCAGATAATTATTATCTATTATTATAAACGTTTGACTACTACATGTAATAACAATTACTTTAATCGAAGAATGAACTTAAACCGACGATTTTTATTTAAAAATAAAAATAAATAAATAAAATCATTGATGTATGTTGGTGTAAGCAATTATTAAAAAACGTTTATGAATTTTTTAGCCTCATATTTTTTTATTTTTTATAACGTTTTTTTTTTCACCTGTAATCAATAGTTTGATTATTATAGATAAATAGATATTACAGTCAATCTAAGTTAAATGGTGTGCTACTTGAACAAATATTTTGTAGATGAAAATGGCCAGCATAAGGGTATGTGACATCTAATAAATTCTTAAAAAATATTAATGAAAATTAATGCGGTAAAATTACTTAAATAATATCAATGAAGTATTAATGAAATGTTGGGTACTTGCTGATTTGTGTACCTTTTGGCGTTTAATCAACCCTTATACTTAACTTTTTAAACTGTAAGTTTTTGTTATTATTACTAATAACTCTGTAAATCTTGGCCCGATTTTGATAGAATTTTGTAGGATGATAGAGTTAGGGCTCCCCTACGTAACAATAAAGCGACGATCTACTCTTACACTTGTTAAGGGGAAGTATAGCAATCGTTTCAAATTATCCACACGTGAACCGATTTTCATGAATGAAGTGTCATTCGAATCGAAATTTTGTACAGATTTGCACTTTAAAAGTCTCGACGCCGTGCCTCATAAGGAGGGGAGTTTGCCCCACCCAAATAAGGCCCTTTCTAAAACTATTATTACCAATATTTCTACAAAGCTTAGTCCGATTTTGATAAAATTTAGCACGAAGAAGTGATTAAAGCTCCTCTACGTGGCTGTGAGGTGCCATCATGCTCTTACACCTACTAAGAGGAAGTACTGCAATCGTTAAAATTATCAATGAGTGAACCGATTTACATCAATGAATTGTCGTTCGATTCAAAATCTTTGCCTTTTAGGGAGAAGTACTGTAATCGTAGTTTATTTTTCTTGCTCTTCTTAAAAGGAAGTACTGAAATCACAGTTTAATTTTGCTATTTACGTACAAATACCTTCCTATTTTATTCAAAACGCTTTCTCAAAAAAATTGTTATTGAGGATGGTTTGGGGACCGCAACTATAATCATTATTAAAAAGATCTCTCCAGTGGTAGTAACTCCGACTTAACACTTTTTCAGGTTATAATGATAGAATAGCTTATTCCAAATTTTAAAAAAATCTGTAAAGCAGACGTAACTTTGCAAATAGACAAAAAGGAAAATCTATCCAAAAGGTACAAAAATCTCCTTAACAAAAACTTACAGTTTTAAAAGTTAAGTATAAGGGTTGATTAAACGCCAAAAGGTACACAAATCAACTAGTACCCAACATTTCATTAATACTTCATTGATATAATTTAAGTAATTTTGCTGCATTAACTTTTCGTTCACATTTTTTAGAATTTATTAGATGTCACAGACCCTTATGCTGGCCATTTTCATCTACAAAATATTTACTCAAGTAGCACACCATTTAACTTAGATTGACTGTAATATCTATTTATCTATAATAATCAAACTATTAATCACAGGCTAAAAAGAAAACGTTATAAAAAATATAAAGATATAATATACATTTTATCATAATTGTAACAAAATAATATTATAAATGAAGTGGCCAGCATAAGGGTCTGTGACATCTAATAAATTCTAAAAAATGTGAAGGAAAAGTTAATGCAGTAAAATTACTTAAATTATATCAATGAAGTATTAATGAAATGTTGGGTACTTGCTGATTTGTGTACCTTTTGGCGTTTAATCAACCCTTATACTTAACTTTTAAAACTGTAAGTTTTTGTTAAGGAGTTTAAATAGAAAAACTGACATTACTAAAAACAAACGGAAACATTTGTGGCTTGTTTAAGATAGAATGTTTTATTAATTGAAGTAAACTTCCTTTCTTGGAATATATTAATTTTATTTGGGACTTTTGTATTATATACAATATATTTCCATACAATATATTTCGTCCACGACACCTAATTGGTAGTTGGCCTGAAAAAATAGGCAATTACTTTACTTTTTGCTTTTATGACACTGAATGTGTGTTAGTGTTTTGTTAGTGTATATTTTTATTACAGTGTTTATATTAAAACTTTTTCTTTAAAAATTGTATTTACTTAGCAAATTGTAAATACAATAGTAATAACTTTAGGGTGTAACTGACTGAGTTCAGCTGCCAAAATACAGCGGAAATAGAGGATGCTAGTATAAACATAATCAAGGTTTAAACTTTAAAAAAATAGAACCGTTATGGGATAAATTTGAAGCTATTTAAAAGTCCAATTAAATTAAGTCATCCAGAGTAAGTAACTGAAAGAAAACTATACTAGATTATTGGACTATTGTGGGTAAAGCTAGATCACTAGATCACCAGGCAATAAACAATGCTAATTTATTCTGACGAAAGGTAATATTGAAGCAGAAAACACAGCAGTAGTAAGTTAGGATAATAGAGTTACAGGTACCAACTTCTGATCGAAATGGGTAGAGTCCATTTTTTTGTTTAAGGAATAACTTCAAAGATTAATTCATGTACATTGCAATTTTGCCAACAGGATCTTGTCCCTGGTCAGACATTTAGATAGATAATTCAAGGGCGATGTAGCTCCGGTATTAAAAGCAATTGTTGGTACACGTGATAAATACCCGCTAGCAAGAGATTAGATACGATAACAAGAGATTGATTGTTAATGAGAATGTAAAAACAATATTATATTATGAAAATGATTATGATAAACCCTTGCGCCATACAAACACAAGATTAGTAGATCTCATTTTTTATAAATTGTTTAGGATTACCTGTCGACCAGTCGGGCTCCTAGACCCATTATTCTTAGAAAAATGGATGGGTCAACAGTCCCAAAATTTTGATACAGTTCCTGCGATAAGTGAAGCGATGGCCTTTCTTTAAAACAGAGCAACAATATTAGGAAATGGAAAAAGGTACGCGAACACCAGTTCAAGATAAATTGACAGAGAAATTGGGAAGTTTTGCAACTATTCGTTTGAGAACGAATAACTAGTTCCGGAAGTCATGTATGCTACTATTGCCAAAAAGCCACAAAAAAATGAGTGCTTGCAACGATTTTTAGAGCGTTCTCTGTTTGAATCAAGATTAATAAGGTAAGAACGTAGGAATTATTTATAAACGGACATTCGTCTGACAACAGTACGAGGCTAAGATGTCGCTACTGCTCGAAGGCATACTTGGTTTCAATTTACGTGCTGGAGGCAGAGAGGTGGAGCCTCTGAAACTAAAGCCTTCGCATTACAAACAAGAGTATTGTGTGTAACGAATCTAGTTCATAATCGCAGAAGTCTGAGTTCTTACTGCCAAAATAGTGATTGTAAGAGGCCCAAATAAAAGAAAAAACCCTAAGATGCCTGATTTTATTGGACAATGAATTCAATCAAATTTCATCGCTGAAAACTTGCAAGACTATTAGATGTTACTATAAGAAAAAGGTGACATTAAGTGGAATAGACGGTAAAGCTATTAAAGTATAAATGGGTGTTAAGTGCTCTTATTAAATCAAGTCGGTCAGAGTTCAAGCGGAAAATTGAATTTTTAGTTGTGCGAAAAATAAATACTTTTTGCCGGAACAGGAAAAATAAGCATGCGAAAGTGTGATATTCCAGGAAGAATATTTTTAGCTGATTCAATAGTTACTTGACTGGCCAATTGGGGTCGATCAATTCTTCCACATGTTGAAGAGTAAGAAATTAGCTTTAGGGTATAATTTACCCAAGTTGGTACAGATAAAAAACCATTCCATAATTTCGATAATGGCACTGGCCAGTCAATGTTTTATTTATTTATTTTTAGAACCTCTATTTGCACGCTACTTAATTTTCACAATTAACATTGTCGGTGACGCATCACTCTTGCTCCTGTCTTTAACAATTTAATTCCTCTACCAGTAGTTCTTGGGCTTTACCTCGGCAAAAGACTTACATGGAATCCTCACACACGACTTAAGAGAACAGAACTCAAAAGACGCTTCCGAAAACTGAAAAGACTATATTAAACAACAGATCAAAACTCTTTCTCGTCAACAAAATACTTATTTATGTGAGTATATTAAAGCCAGTCTGGGCTTATGGCATCGAACTGTGGGGTTCAACCAAACGCTCTAACCTCCAAAGGATCCAGGTCCTTGTAGACTAAAATTTTTTGCTCTATAGTTAACGCTCTTTTCTACGTCCACAATCAATCCATTCACACAGACTTGAACATTCCTACAAGTTGCCAAAACGCGTTACAATAAATTCCTCTTTAACTTATAATCTCATCACAATACACTTCAACATCTGTCTTCCAGAATCTTTCCAGACAACACTTCTAAACGTCGTCTTAAAAGACAGTGGCCTCGCGATCTCCTCTCAGATGACGAGAGCTACGAGTCACCATAATGTTTATCAAGCTTCTCTTTAGTCTCCTGAGGCGTTTTGCCTTTCATAAAGTAGTGTTTAATCAACACACGAAATTCTTTTTCGTCCATTTTTTGAAAATCACTCGACTTCCTCGATTCAAACGAATGCCAAACACAAAGAAATAGACCGATCTGGCTGAAACTAGGCGTGTGTTCTTCCAAGAGATGCTACTAACTAAACATAACCTCGATACGCGCCAGTGGTGCTATCTCTCTGACTTTGCACGGACTTTTCAAACGACCCTCGTAGTAGAAAGTAAAATGTTATTGGAGTGTTACCGCTGGGTAACTTCTCCACTCAGAGTGTGATATGTTGTATATTGTTATCATTGTTGCTTATAACGCAATAAAATGGGTGATTGTAACAAAATTAACGATTAAAAAAATTTTTTTTGGTCTTATTTTGATTTTTTTAAATGATTTATTGACCTGGTGGTCGTTTGCAAACTAATTTAAACTATTTATCATTCTATATGGTTTATAAATTTACAAACGCAAACTTATTGTTCCATAAGCCAAATACAACAATTCAAACAAAATTAAAGGTAAACCATTTTTGGGTAAACCACCACTTTCCTAACCATTAACCAAATTGGTTCAATAAATAATATGAATAGTGCTATCTGTTGTGAAGCACAGGGAAATCAAGATGAAATTTTGCTGCAAGCTGTGACCATTTTAATATTTGCACTAGTTTTGTTCGGAAGTTTTGTTTATATATTTTTAAATGCGTACTCAGTTTAAGAAAGCTTATCTTAATGAATTTTTGAAAATTATTATGAACAAATGTCATTGTTCTTTGTAATCGTTATGTTATTATTTTAGAGTTAACTTAATGCACCGAAGTTTCACTATATTCTTTAGACTGATTTACATGGTTCACACTTTAACTGATCATATTATGTTTTAAATGAAATCCACGTATTGTTTAACACGGTTTTGATTTGCACGATTTATTGTTTATTTTATATTTGTCTTTAAGGCCTAAGCCTTTTACAAACGTAGTGTCAATAAACAAATTTCATACATAATATAATAATTAAATTAAATGATCAAACTTGATAATAAAAGTAAAATAAAAAACAATATAATTAATGAAATTAAAATAAACAAACAGAAAGTAATAAAAATAGTAAAATAATATTTATAGATTCTGTCTAAAGGAAACAAAAAATATAAAACCTGTTTAAAACACAAAAACAAAACTTTAACAACTGAAATTATTCGTTTAGTAAAAGAGACCTTAACTTTAATATATTAAACGCGTAATTATAAACAATAAGTAATTTTGCTTTTTCGCAATTATACATTAATTCTAATAAATCTCTTTGTACATCAGAGGGCAGATTACTGTTGAAATAATGAAGCCTTATTGAGGCATGTAGAGGACAAACAACAAACAGATGCAAGAAATCCTCCTCAACGTGCATATCACAAATTGTACACAACAATTTACAATTTATGATGTGAATGGATTTCTGTAAAGATATTTTGATAAAATATTTATTAGAAGTTTGCATCTGAGCAATCAACCTAGTTACCCTAAAGGGTTGTCTAATATTAATATACTCTTGAGGTACTCCAGCCAAGATTGGTAGGCTATTATAAATATCACTAAAACGGGAATATTCAAGAGATTGCCTGTCCAACTGGAGCAAATTAGTTTGAAGTTTTGAAACAATCTCTCCAGCAGAAAGTCCATTGAGATATGACGCTTCAAAAGAAACACCATATTTCCATCAAAAGATTGCCGCGTATCTGTTTTTTTAGACTTTTGAAGTTGAGTACTGCTCCTGTGAAATGTAACTGGTTTCTTCAGCTGAGAGTTTTGTTGAGCAAATATGGTGATTTGCACGATTTACCAAGGGACATACTTATCACGTTCCTCCCTTTTGAATTCCCTCAATTATTATTTGGAAACTGGATACTAAAATTAATTAAGTTTAAAAATCCACTAAGTTGAAACATAATGATAAATTAGGGGATAAATTATTCGAATGAGTTTACTTTGATTTGGCTCCCATTAATTAATTATATTGCAGACTAATGCTGGCTGTTATTTTATCCAATGAGGTGTTCCGTTTATAAATAATTAACAACAATGATGCTTGCACAATTATAATAATAGAATAAAAGTGTATTATTGTAATAGGGTTGCAAAACAATGGAACCGAATCAATTATCTAACTTTGTTCACTCCTAATTGCATTTATTAACCGACTAACTAAAAGGTACTGGAAAATTTTACTAGAATATTTCGCCCTAACCAAATCTTCTGGAAATTAAATTTGAAAGTACTGCCTGTATTCATGACGAGCAAAAGGGTGAACAAGCATTCTCGTTCCATAAATAAAAATCTTAATGGAATCGGGTCACCTCTCTTCCGCTCAACCCATGAAGGGCCTGTTCATTTCACCCTTACTCAAAACGTAATCTAAGGGCGACAGAAGAAGCAGTTTGTTAGGAAAAGGTTAGATGCTTAAAATGGAGATAAACTTTTTTTATGTACACAAAATGAAAATATGCCTACACGCTAGTTTGCAATCTTTTTCGATCTAATCTACTTTAAGAGCAAGGCAAAATCTATTTCATTCACGTAGAACCTTCTATTTGATTTACTATAATGAACTTCATTCTGTTCAATAATAAGTACACAGTTTCCAGCACAATTTGGTTCGAGTATTTCGTTAAACGAACCGAAATGATTATCTGTTCTCCATCCCTCAGGTTCATTAGGTTGGTATCAGTGTTTAGTTTATTTTTTTAAGACAGTAATTTTACCCATTCAATTAACATCTGTATTTTAAAGAAAACATTGTAAGGTAAGACTAATTTCGTTTTATTCGCTTACAAAACAATTGGTATTCTCTTTATTCAACGCATTTTTATTTACTCTTACAAGTTGAGAAAAGTCTTGCAATTAACCAAGTTTTTTTTTAACTCGAGTTTTACAACCATTTTGAAATTCCTTGTGCTCGTAGTAGTCGATTTTTAGAAAATAATCATAAGAATGTGTTTCCAAAATTTAAAAAAGAAATTTTATATAATCATTTTGTTTTTATCAGAGGATCCGACTGTAACTTAGCGATCTTAGACAGAATACATTGTACTCATGATCAATTGAAACAATTTTGCAGGGAAATTTGATAAAGGGCAGTTCTTGGAGAGTTGGGTTTCTCTTTGCAGTTCCACTTTGGTATATATTGCCTTCATTTTTTTTATCTTATATGATACAAAAAAAGTGATGTAAAATGTTGCTAAATTTCATGTTTTGAAAAATTCCACAAACTAAATTTACCATTTTACTGAATAGATTTGTATACTTTTCCAAAATCTTTTTGCCTTATTTGAATTGTGTGTTCTGCATGGTCTCATACATTTGCCCATTATTAACTTTAACCCTACAGCCGTCACGTCGGGTCATATTGACCCAGCTCATACTTTCAAGTCTTCTATTTTAATATCTATAAGGGCTGGGCTCGCGAAATTTTTATTTATCTCTTTTTGACGTATTTTGATTGAGATGGCATAGGATTTTTTCCCGCTGCCTGCTGTACGGGTGCGAACCAGCCATTTTGACCCGAGGTGACAGTTTGTGTGGTTCATTGCTTAGTGTTTCCTTGAGTAACGTTTTTCTCCTCCAATAAAACTGATTCCGAAGCAAGTAATTCTTTAATTTTATTCAATAAAAGGTTATTGCTATTAATAATATTGTACGAGTATCAAAGTTGCCTTGCTGCGGAGAGGGATGTAGCTATTGTCCGTGGAGATTGTTCTGGGAGTTGAGTGACCGAAGTCTATCGCGGTCCACCACTGTGTAAACAAAATGCCAGACTTTATCTGCAACAATTCTTCCGATAGCAACAAATGGAGAAGACATCCCTAACCCTAAAAAACGAAGAAGATGCCACATATGCCCTAGTACAAGGGACAATAAATATCCTAGTTTTTGCAGTAACTGTAATAATTACATTATAAATGTTTTGTCTTCGATTTCTATTCCCTATAACATGATATTAGTTAGTTTTTCCTTTTTATTTTAAAGTGATGGTTTATTTCCAAAACCACTCCGGATTTTCTGTTTTTTTTTTGTTTTATTTTTCGCTGCTCGTACAAACAGAGAGACAGGAATAACCACATACGAATTAGTAAAAACCACTTTCTAATACTCAAAGGAGACCTTAAAATAGTCCTTAACTATTTGCACTAACTGTAGAAATAATTGTTATTAATTAACTGTTTTAATTTTAATTGTAAACTGTAAATATTTTCTCTGTTTTTCATTACAGCTAAGCAGCACCTCATTTAGAAATTACATCTTTATGTTATTGATTTTTTTTTTTAAATTTGTATTTCTGTTTTATTAAAGTATAAATAAATGTTTTGTCTTCGATTTCTATTCCCTATAACATGATATTAGTTACTTTTTCTTTTTTATTTAATAGTTTTTAATGCTGGGTCAACATGACCCGAGGTGACGGATTGTGGCACTTCACATAAGGTGAAGGGTTAACTTTTCATTTAAAAAAAAAGTTTAAAAAATTCAGGACCTCGAGGGTTTTGTACGTTCACACCATTTTTTTTGGTAAATAAATCACTGTTTAACATAAAAAAAATCAATTAAGCTCGTTTAGTTGTCCTGATTCCATAACTTTCTCAAAAGTATTTAATAAATGAAGTTGGATACGTTTAGTAAAATATAAATATAAATTATTCAATAAAACAGTGGAAGCGAAAATTGGGGTTTCCATCGTCTGAAAATTGAATTCTATATTTGCTATGAATAACAGCATCAAATGAACGATATAAGTAAAGTAAAGTAAAGTAATCGCCTATTTTTTCAGGCGGGGCTTAACGTCCAACTACCAATTAGGTGACTAGCAAACATACTTTACTGTAAATTTCTTTTATTAACTATTAAATAAAATCCAAGGCCTAAGACCGGGAATCGAACCCAGTACCACAATGCATATTAGCTTTGCAGGTCTCGCCTCTAACCGCACGGCTACCGTGGCGCCTAAATGAACGATTTTTTAGAACTTATAACTATCTAAAAACTTATTATTATTATTATTATTTTCATTTTAAAGTACGCTTTATTTACCTTAAAATAGTGGCAAGTTAAGCAGTGTACGGTACAATGGTTGAAAATAGCACCGAACTTTCTAATTAACTGCAGGTTCACTATTATTAACTAATAAACTAATTTCAAAGGACTGGTATGTACCTAACATAGTGCTGTAATTACCTGATAAATAAATAGATCAATATTGGTAAACTCAAAGTTTATGAAATTTGTGTAGAATATTTATAATTAAATTGCGATTGACCAATTGCCACTTTAATTTAATATTACGACGTATACATTTGAGAATTCTAGAATTGGAAATTTTTATTATTCAAATCGTAGAAAATCATGATTAGCTGAAAACTGAACGTGTAGGAATCTGAAGGCTTATAATCCAAAGCTAGGAGATTGGGATTTTAAAGTGATGGTTTGTTTCCAAAACCACTCCGGATTTTCTGTTTTTTTTTGTTTTATTTTTCGCTGCTCGTACGAGTACAAACAGAGAGAAAGGCATAACCACATACGAATTAGTAAAAACCACTTTCTAATACTCAAAGGAGACCTTAAAATAGTCCTTAATCCTTCCAAAACCCTATTCCATTTGTTTTGCAAGTAATAAACTAAGTACAAATTATTGATGTTTTTCTCTTTGCTCAAAGAAATGAAATAAAATAGATATCATGAAATGAAATAAATGTCATTTGTATCATTCCATCGTATAAATGTATTTTATTTCTATGAGTAATAACGTTTATTATTATTACAACAATAATGATTTCTTTTTACGGAGAGGGAATAATGCTTTATGTACCATCGGGTAGCAACTTCGTCACCGGATGTCTAGAACTCCCACCCACTAATAAACCTCCTCCTACTCCACCCTGGGACTTCTTCTCGCATTACATCAGGGTGGAGCCTTGACTGGTGATGTCTTGCCACCTTCTATTCTTTTCTTTATTTTAAAAGAAGCGTAATTCTTGATCAGTCCATCACCAGGCAGTGGTCTCATAAGAAGCAGAGAATATCCCAAGGGCTAACAGCTGGTTTCGAACCAGGGATCTCCGCGTTGGAATCCTGTGTACGCTAACCACTGAGATAATCCTTTCCCTGTTATTATTATGATGTTGTTTTTTTCTATACCGCCCTATTTAATAATAATAAGAATAATGTTTGTAAGAAGAGTAAGTAACTTCTCTGGCGTTCACTTTCATGAAAATCCAAAAGAAGAGGCAGAAGAAGTTTGTCAAAATGTTTATAACTGCCGTCTGGTGATGGACAGTGTTGTCTGTAACGAGAGAACACTGTCGGTCGGAGTGCACTGGAGAAACTCCAGGCGCCAATAACCTCAGATCTTGACGTGCCTTACATCATTAAATAATAATGATAAAGGACATGATTAGCTCAGTGTTATTACATTGGTCTTTCACGCGGAGATCCCGGTTTTGAATCCAATTTCCTGCCCTTAATTTTATTACCTCTCGAAGTCTCTCCCAGCTCATAGTCCAGTAATGGAAAGTATATCCTGCAACTAGAGAACACACTCCGAAGACTCGAGGACGCCAATGCCTCAGATGTTGACGGGTCTTAATAGTTAAACATACGACGGTCGTTTGGAAAAGTCCGTGCAAAGTCAGAGAGATAGCACCACTGGCGCGTATCGAGGTTATGTTTAGTTAGTAGCATCTCTTGGAAGAACACACACCAAGTTTCAGCCAGATCGGTCTATTTCTTTGTGTTTGGCATTCGTTTGAATCGAGGAAGTCGAGTGATTTTCAAAAAATGGACGAAAAAGAATTTCGTGTGTTGATTAAACACTACTTTATGAAAGGCAAAACGCCTCAGGAGACTAAAGAGAAGCTTGATAAACATTATAGTGACTCTGCACCTTCGATTAGAACAGTTTATAAGTGGTTTCAAAATTTTCGGAGTGGCCAGATGGGCACAAGTGACGCTGAACGTTTTGGACGCCCTGTTGAGGTTACTACTCCAGAAATCATTGATAAAATCCATGATATGGTGATGGATGACAGAAGAGTGAAAGGTGCGTGAGATTGCTAGTGCTGTGGGCATCTCGAATGAACGGGTACATAATATTTTGCATCAACATTTGGACATGACAAAACTATCCGCAAGATGGGTGCCGCGATTGCTCACGCTTGACCAAAAACGAAATCGTGTGAAGTGTTGCAAGGACGGTTTGCAGCTGTTCCAGAAGAATCCGCAAGACTTTAAGCGTCGTTTCGTCACTGTGGATGAAACATGGATACATCACTACACTCCTGAGACCAAAGAACAATCTAAACAATGGGTTACCAAGGGGGAATCTGCGCCAAAAAAGGCGAAGACCGTTCCTTCGGCCGGAAAGATTATGGTGACTGTCTTTTGGGATTCGCAAGGAATAATCCTCATCGACTATCTGGAAAAGGGTAAAACTATTACAGGTGCATATTATTCATCGTTATTGGACCGTTTGAAAACCGAACTGCAAGAAAAACGCCCACGATTGACCCACAAAAAAGTCCTTTTCCATCACGACAACGCACCAGCTCACACCTCAGCAGTTGTGGTCGCAAAATTAATGGAAATAGGGTTCCAACTCGTTTCACTTCCCCCCTATTCTCCAGACTTGGCTCCCTTGGACTACTATTTGTTCTCCAATATGAAGAAATGGCTGGCGGGAAAAAGATTTTATTCAAACGAGGAGGTGATTGCAGAAACAAATGGCTATTTTTCAGACTTGGACAAATCCTATTATTCGGAAGGGATCAACAAACTAGAGCAGCGTTGGACGAAGTGTATAAGCCTAAAAGGAGACTATGTTGAAAAATAAAAAAGGTTTACCCCAAAAAATTAAGTAGTTTTTATTTTTGCACGGACTTTTCAAACGAACCTCGTAAATATGAGGCGACTAGATCTGTTCAGGGCTTCCGGACAGTCTTCACTTGTTCACGGAAATGCCGTCCATCTTTAGCCAGACAGCGGAAGAGTATGGATGGGAGTATTAATATTAAGAGCAACCAGCATAAAAGTGAACCGAACCCCCATGTACTAAGGACCAGAGCACTATTTCCTGAGGTAATCCTCTTATAGTAGTAATTACTATAGTTAATATATAAAATGTCTACTCAATTTCAACTCTCAATCAGTCTGGTAGTAAAAATAATGTTCAGTAAAGGACAAATTACAGTAGGGTGATGAAATTTTCAATTTGCAGGTAGTGCAAAGTTAGATGAAAGTAAGCGAGGCAGAAGATATGGAACGGCTTTGGTCCCCCGTGGGTGAGGTCCCACCAAGATAACCTCTTCCCACCAAGGTAACCTCTTCGCTTCTTGCCTTCCTTGGCGTTCTTACTAATCCACTGAACCAATAAACTGCAGGATTTATCTTCAAACCAAGTACGAGTGTAACGTAAGTCGATTGCAAAATATTTTATTATTATTATTCTAAATTTCATATAAAGTGGCACATAATAAAAATTTCCTACCAATTTGCCAACATTCTAATTTTTATTCATTTAACTTTTATTAAAAAAAAAACTTTTACCATGTTAAGAAAAGTATATTTACAAAAGAAGTAATGAACAAAAATTAGTTCCAAACCCTTTCAAAATCAAATCATCCGAAATGCTGCTAAATACAAAGAAACGTGAAGTTGTTATTTATAAAAGTTTATCGATAATTTTTTAAAGCTTTTACATTACGAACTTTTAAGTCCTTTATTTGTAACAGGAAACAAAAAGTTTCGTTAAAAAGTATTCTTTGAAAAACTTGAAGTTAACTTCCTAATGGAATACAATACAATTTTTAGTTATTAGTAAGTTATTGTGAGCTACTAGTAAAAGTAGTACAAAAAAGTGTTTTTTATAAATTATTTACTTGTGAATGGTTAGTTTAACACGAAATAGGATTTGGTTAAAAAAGTCAAATTAATATTTCGAATCGATTTGGACGAAATGTATCAAATAGAAGGATTAATTCATTGAGACGATTTTTCTTGTTTATTTTGAAACTTGATGAAAACGGCTGCTACAATTTTCTTTAAACTGTTGAGCAACAGCACTGCATTGAGTCATGACGTTTATATCAATTTTCTTAGAGAAATGGATCTAAAGGAAGTTGTAGGACAGTGTTGCTACCTTTCAAGTGAAGAGGAAGTCAAGTCAAGAATAAGAGGCCAATTAAATGTCTTCGTAAAGATCCCAACTTCGAAGAAACTCTGTTAAGAAAAGCGCGCACAAAAATGTGGATTTAGGTAAAATGAAGTCATGAGAGGAAACTATACTAGACATATACAGAGTGTTCATTTTAAGAGACGGCTCAAATGCATTTCATGCTTAAACGGTTGATCTGAGCAAAAAATGGTAGAGGAAAAATTTGTTGTCTGTCACCACTAATTTCGGAATAAGTGACTTGACTTTAGATTCCTGCCCGCATATGCGGCAGACGCGCGTCCAAAAGTAAGGGTTCGTAGTTGACCCCCATTTATGGGGACTTCAAAGGTGCCTCCTCAGATACAGGGAGCAAGCAATTGATAACCTCCTGGCTAACCTGGCTTGCGAGCCAGAGGAGGCACCTTTGAAGGCACAGTACATGCTGCACAAGCTGCGTAAAGTGCATTATTTGATAAATTAAGGAATAAGTTTGAACCTTGAATGAAAAGGCTTGCACTTCAATAAGTAGCAGAAGATTTCCAATGTTCTTGGTAATTAAACGCAACTCTTTCAAAATTACCAAATAATTATTAAACCTTGTTCGTAACAGATAGAAAATTATTTTTCAGCCATTTTGTGTATGCTTGAGAATATCTAAAGCTCTTAACATTTGATTGTTCTAAGAAAAATCACTCGGAAAACTACTTATTTCCCGATATTAAGAAAAATACTAGCTTTACTGTTTTGGCAATATTTTTAGTAGAAAGGAGATGAAAAAATACATAAAAATGGTATAACAAGTTAAAAAAATTGAAATATGATTAATAAATATCAGATTTTGAAATGGCCTAGCACCTTTAATTTTAAAGATATCGAAATGCGGTTTCCAGTTTCTTTCATAACTTTTTATACTCTTTAAAAATGTATACATGAAAATAGGGGTCAACTGCAAACCCTCACATTTGGACGCGCGTCAGCCGCGTATGCGGGCAGGAGTCTAGAATCAAGTCATATATTCTTAAACTAGAGGTGACGGGAAATATATTTTTCCGCTACCATTTTTTAAAGTCCCAAATTGAAATTTGACTATCCACTATAATATTTACTCTAAACTAACGAAAGAAATAAGTGCGTAAACTTAGTTATTATGTGAAGTATTTAGCTAGATATTAAAAAAAAGAAATATGTATAGAAGTTTTCATGAATTTTGAAGGTGGTAACGTTGAATAGCTCGTGAAATAACTAAGAATAAACTTTTAGCGGCTGTTCGATATGTCTGATGAATTACAGAACTTTCCAGGCGCCACAGAAGCTGAGATGAGGTTAAAGGGAGTCCGCAAAAGTGATATTATTGTGGTAATGGATTCGATTAAGACCTTGGCCTTAGATTATACCTCAGTTTGTTTTGCTCCTTGGTCCACATCGTAGATGTAAGCTTTGTGTGATATAAATGCTGATAACAGCGACGTAAAATTAGATTAGGGATAGTAAAGTATTTAAAAGGCTCATGGGGTAATTTAGATTTAATTAGGAAAGTTAGAGGGCTAAAAAAAATATTAAGAGCCTAATGACTAGCGGTAATCGTATTTTAGAAAGAGGGATAATTTAAATAACTACCAAGAGTAAGTTGAGACAATGCAATATTAAGAAACTAAATAGCAGATTAACGTTGTAGTTACTGTGAGTAGAAAATTAAAGAATCGAAACTGTTAAAACCGCACTAAAACATGTATATTAACCAGTTAAGCGCGGAATTTAATTTTAAAAACCCCCCCACAGTGTGCGGAATTAAAATCAGACAATGACGTGTACACACGTCGAACGCAGGGCAAAACAACTAAAAGTATTAGTCACTGCAAGCACTTTGTCTGCAATTTCTGGAGCTTGAGATTACAGAGCATTTTGTGCTCTTTCAAAATCTTGCACCGCTTCACGTTATGCATTGCCTAGTTAACTATGGACGCAAGAACTTTTACAAGGAAGAAAAGAGCTTTGAATTCTGTGCAAAATGAATCATGCTCGTACTGAGGTCTGAACCTCTATCTAAGACAAAAACGTACACACGTCAAACGCGCTTAACTGGTTAACTGAGAACCAAGTATTACGACATGCCGACTAAATTATAATAATCATGATTATAATAATAATGGTGATGGATGTCGTTTTATATTGATTATGATTTACTTAATGTATCGCATTGATAATAGCAATAGTTCTTAACATTAATAGTTATAGATTATAGAGAGTCGTCAATGTTTACTTTAGAAAATATTTATATAGGATAACCACAGTTAATCGTAGCTTACTCAACATTATTGGAACAGCACATTATTTCTGGTGTAAGGATGTATGGCGTCATTATTGGATAAGTAGAATGTGGCAGAATAGCGATCTTCACCTTTTAAATAGACCGTGGTTAGCTGTTATTGTTCTGAGTCTGCTAGCCACTAACCCTTACACCACGATCACAGTCTTTTTTTCCTAACATTTTGAATTTCTTAATTCTGTACAATTTTCTGCGAAACCTGGACTCACAAAAAAAAAAAAAAAAAAACAAATGCAAAAGCTTAGAGCTGTTGAAATGGACTTCTGGGGAAGGTCGGCGCGATGCGCAAGAGCACAACGTGTGTGGCCGGAAAGAATAAGAAGGCTCATGGAAGTGGACTACGATGTAATAGTCCGGATCTAACAAAGAGCTTTAACATGGTTTGGACACAAACAAAGGATGGGAGGAAGTCGGAATGCCCGGGAGATGTTAGAGGTGGCAACCGCCCTTTAATAGAACAGAGGCAGACAGAGGCGGGATTTGCAGCAGTGCATCCAGGAGGTTATGGTCAGTGGAACAGCAGGCTTTTCTACAGAAAATTGATAAATCCACTACAACGGCTACACTTCTATAACTAATTAAAACTAGTAATCTATAACTTGAGATTTTTTTATTATTTTATATTATTTTCAATTTCACACTTCTGAACTACACATTTTTCGTCTGATTTTGCAGCCATTATAAAAATTAAGCTATCATTATGTTTTGGAACTTATTAGCTTAGGTCATTTTAATTATTTATTTTACTGACTTCTACTTTACACTTTTACTTATTATTACCAAATTATTGCTGGAAGATAGTTTTTGTCCAAAATGTGTCCAATAATCTTTCAATGAACCGAGAAATGTCTAATTAAAATTAGAATGCAATTAAAAGAAAGATTAGACAGCGAATTAATAGTCAATGTGATTGCGATAACAGCAAAAAGTTAGTGAACACCCGAATTACCCAATAGGTTACTAAAAGGGTAGATGAAATTGAAATTAAGCACAGTCCATTTACCGCTAATGAAATCTAATATCGCTTCTATTGCATAGTTCTCAGTTCCTAAACGAAATTTACAACTTTGTAGAAACTTTTATTACTTCAACATTTAACTGGCTCGGAATTGCACCAGACATTTGGAAGGGCCGATAATTCTATTCCACTAATATAACTAAATAAAGTTAGTGTCCGTTATATATTTGAATGAAAATAATTTTTTTTAAAAAAACTGCTATTTCTTTGGCTGATTACTTCTCGTAAAATATTAGTTAGAAATATCCCCAATGATACACAATCTTGAGACAAACCTGCTCGCAAATTCTTTACTGCACTTTCCAAAATTATATTTAAAATTCTAGTGGTTGATGCTAACGTTAACATGAGTCTCTTGCTCTCCAGAAGTGGACTTTAATTACGAGGGGCACTATTTATATTTTGAGCCTAATAATAAAAAAACAGTAATATGTCATTGAAAATGACTTTATTGTTTTTCAAAATATTCTCCTTTATGATCTATATACTTCTGCATGCGTTCGAACCACTTGTCAAAGCATTTTTTCCATTCCGCTTGAGACACCTCCAAAACATGGTTTTTGAACGCATCAACGGCTTATTCTGCCGACGAAAATCGTTTTCCACGTAATTTATTTTTGACGTTCAGAAACAAAAAGAAGTCATTTGGTGCCAAATCAGGACTGTACGGCGGATGACCCATTAATTCGATTTTTTGAGTGCTCAAGTAGTAGGTTGTTAGATGAAATGTGTGACAGCTGGCATTGCCTTGATGAAGAATGATCCGACGGCGCTTGTTTGTTTTTCTTATTTCATCGAAGACTTCCGTCAAACAAATGGTTGTGTACCATTCAGAATTGACCGTTCTACGTTCTTCTAAAGGCACTGTTGCCACATGACCAGTTTTTCCGAAAAAACAGGCGACCATTTGTTTCGAAGTGCTTCGAGTGCGAACAACTTTTGTTGGATTTGGTTCATCTTGAAACACCCATACAGTCGACTGTTGTTTAGTTTCCGGCTCATTCGCATATATCCATGATTCGTCACCTGTTACAATCTTATACACGTCTTTTGAAGCATCGCCATTGTATTTCTTAAGCATTTGTTTGCACCAATCGACACGAGCATCTTTTTGAGATTTTGACAGATTATGTGTGATCCAACGAGAACAAACCTTTTTCACGGCTAAATGATCATGCAATATTTTATATATGCTGGTGGAACTAATGCCTAAGGTTGCCTCAATCTCACAGTATGTCACATGACGATCTTGCATTATTAGTTTTTGCACAGCATCAATGTTTTCTGACACAACAACTGATTTTGGACGACCTTCACGACTTTCTCGGTGAGCGAACGACGACCACGATTGAATTCGTTATACCAGCGTTTCACAGTGGCAAAGGATGGGGGCTTTATCGCCAATAGTGCAAGTAAGTTGATCGATGCATTCCTGTCTTGATAATCCACGTCGAAAGACGTAATAAATCATTGCACGAAAATTTTCACGAATTCCATTTTTTCGCCGAGACACAATTTTCAAGTGACTGTAAACAACACAAATCGCGCTCAAAACGTTCTGAAGAAGGTTATGGTCAAAAATGTCAAACTTTCAAGTACCTGGCTGACTAGCGCCCAAGTTTGGTGCAATAGTAAAGAGAGGTTGTAAGAGTAAACCAAATATGAGTTTTGCATGTAACCATTTTGTCTGTTAATAGAACTTTGACAGTTAAGAATATTCTTCCAATTTGGTAGCTAGATGTTAAGCACCGCATGAATGAAAAAATTAACACTTGCAAGGATAGCTGCCCATCCCCTCTCTGGAAGATATTTCAAAAGTACTTATACAAATTTTTGTAACTTTGCTAGAAAGCCTAAATAACTCAGAAAGGCCCTTCGTGTTATAACTTCGTGTTTTAAATTCATCTTGGAATTCCAGCAATGCCCTCAATGATGTTAGTTATCATAAAGGCAGGACTTAACCTTTTTAAAAGTTAAGTTCTAGTGAGGTTGAACTTCTCCTAATATGTTTTCATTAGCAAATGTTTTAAATAAAATTAAAAAGTAAAATATGTGTAGTTAAAAAAAGTGAACAATCTTATTTCTGATTACGCAGGTCGGATTTTAGACGAAACTTTCTTATGTGCTCCCTCGGAGTACCTGCTTCAATGCTTTGTTCCAGCAATTTTTCGAATGACAAGAAGAGAAAGCGAAATGAAAAAAAAAAAAAGTGAGAAAGTTGATTTTCTATAAACATATTTTACCATCAACACCAACCGCTAAATCTAGGTGCCCAGTAGAGTCCGTCAAGTCCTATTCATCGAAAATTACATTGTCCAGATCCTCACGATTTACCTAATAATAGGTTTAGCAGTATGTGAACTCGTATATAGGGACACTGTCCCACTCTATTCTCTCGCTTTGCAAGTCTCAGCTCATCAGTATTCCAAACCAGTTGAAAGAATATGGAGAACTTTTACAGAAACACTTGTTTAAACTTCCTAGAAGTAACCTAATTATAAGGTCTACATTGGGTCGTAGGGCTGCTACCGTACATTTCATCTTCACCTAAAGTATGTGATCAGTGCCTTGAATCAGCCTGATGGCTGCCTTACAAAACTATTGGCTTTCGAGAATATAATTAATAATAATAGTAACAATAATAACTATATTTATTTGCTGTAAAAATACATTTTCTTGGCAAAACAGTAGCATAAATTAATTACCTTATATTAATCAAAACTTCTTTCCATTTCTTCTCTTTTTAATATACTTTAAATAAAATAATATAAAAAAAATAAATAAAATTTACTATTAAAAGCAAACGAAAAATAGCATACACTCTCCCAAATAGTAATAGTATTACATAATAGAATAATGACCGAAAATAAGCAAAAATAATAATGGTAATAAAAATTAATGAAGAATACGGAAAATATGAAACAAAAAATAATACATTTGTATCCAAATGTCAAAAAGTAAACCACTATAGTGAGTCACTAAATACCGAAAGCAAACTTTGACTGTAAACAAGTAAAAAGAATATTAAGAAACAAGTACATAATAAATGTATACTGGGCTACAATAGATTTAGAGATTATCTAGTGGTAAAAATGATTTTCTACGTTTTTGCAGACAAAAATTTAAACTGACTATTTATTTTTATCATATTGAGGCAACCAAAAAAAACAAATCATCTTATCGGAAGAGGGTTCGGAGAATACGAGGTGTGGCCATTAAATAACGAGACTGATGCTGCTACAGAAGAACTATGCATGCGCCAAATCTTAACGACCGACAGCTGTGCAGCGTAAAGCCTTCTCTTTCGATTGCAGCGTCTCACATGTTTGTAGAGAAATCTGTCTGACCGGAACCGTCGTTTGTGTAAGAGGTATTAGTTTCGTTTTGCCGAAAACATGATACTACACATGTAGTAAAGGAACGAATTGTCGTGAAATTTCACATGATACTTGGTAAAACCGCTATTGAAACTTATCTTTTATTAAAAGAAGTTTATAGCGATGAATGTTTATCACGTGCGCAAGGTTTTGAGTGGTTCAAGCGTTTCCAAGATGGCCGAGAAGACGTCGGAGATGATAACCACCCGGGTCGCCCTTCCAAGTCCAAAACGGATGAAAATATCGATTTTAATTAATCAACCATTACTACCGTGAGGTGCTTGCTCAACTCCGTGAAAAAGTAAGGAAAAAAACGACCCGATTTGTGGAAGACCAAGTCATGGGTTCTCCATCAAGACAACGCGCCGGCTCACACTGCATTGTCTGTCTAGACGTTTGTTAGCCAAGTACAACATCCCAGTTTTAGGCCATCCGCCTTATTCGCCTGACCTGGCCCCATGTGACTTTTATCTGTTTCCCAAAGTCAAATCTGCATTAAAAGGAACACGATTTCAGTCCGTTGAAGCTGTGAAAGAAAAAGCGGCACGCGTCATGCAGGAGCTTACAGAAAAAGACTTCCAGCACTGTTTCGAACAATGGTAAATTCGCATGGAGCGTTGTAGGGATAGGGGTGGGGTGTATATTGAAGGTGATAATAACTAAATATGTATAAATTTAAAATAAAATGTTTTACAGCAATAGTCTCGTTATTTAATAGCCATACCTCGTATAATTAGAAAAATTCAGTGGCCCCAAGGCTGGTGCTCGTATGCAAACATAATGGGGATGTCAAATCCCATAATTCTAGAAACACTAGACACTGGAAACTCGAAGTTGGCAAGCCCAGAGCTACACCTATTGCACTCATTAAAATAATTAATTCAGAAAGACAATAAAGTCGACTCTTAGAACCCTATCGTTTAAATAGTAATTTAGACTGTCTGGAGATGGCTTTACTAATTTAAACAGGGCGTATAACTAATTCTGATTTACAATCTTCACTCCTGCACATTGGCTCACTACGTAATTGAGGGTAAGTGCAAATGTTTTCTATTTTCTGTGTAGATGTGCTGTTTTAAGAGATTCAAGATTTTTTTTATTCGATCAAGATACTTAATAAAAAAACAGAAATGATCAAGTTATTAAAATGACAGTAGGTATAAAAAAGAAAAAAATCTGAGTTTACTATGTTTTATGTAAAAGAATTGTAAAAGACTTTTTTGGTTTCTCTGCATTTAGAAGGCATGTTGGTCTAAAAATTTGAGCAGTTTGGCTCTGTTTGATCGATCGACTACCCTATCCTTCTTTACGAATTCATTGAACATAGCAGCGGTACTGTGCTCTGTGGTATAATAATATTATATCCGAAAGCAGAATTATTCAAGGAGGTAACTTTCCACTTCATCCTGAGTGCATTGTTAGAAATGTATATGTATAATATAATGTATTTTTGTAATTGCTGAGTAATTAGTTTAATTATAAATAGAAGTTTCTTTTATTTAACAGGAATTCCTTTAAGTAATGTTTTGAAACACTTTTCTGTAAGTAATATCGTAAATGTTCTGGAGTTTTATTATTTAATTTAAATCTACGATGCATGCGCTTTTGGGGTACCTTTCTTTGTTGCCAAAGGGAAAGCCTTTTGCATCCATTAGTCCTCCGTTGCCAAAAAATTAGCTTGCGTTAAAGATTCCTTTTCTAGAGAGTGTTTTCTACAAATCTAAAGTCACCAATTGTTGAAAACGCATGAATTTACACTTCAAACCTACTGATGTGAAACACGCCATTAACTAAATGAGGAAGGTACTTTGCAAAAGATCGTTTGAGGGATAGACAAGCTGTAATGGAAGGGAATGTTTGGTTCTCCGTTTCCAGAGGAATCCCAAACAAATCTTACGACAAGAAAATTCTTACAAGGTCTTAATAGATCTCGAATGCTGTTAAATTAAGCGTTAATTACGCTTAGGAATCGCCAGAAGTTTTGGCCAGTCTTTTCAGGAGCTGTTGGACCTATCTGTAACATATGCGGCAGAGAATTTCCTGAAACACCAGCCCATGCGTATTTCCATTCTTATGAAAGAGAAAGGTGATGAGGGTTTCAAAGAAATGTTCGGGAATGACACGAGATAAGCAGACATTATTGCCTTTAAGCGCGGCGGTGAGACCGGCTCATTGACCCTATAGCGATCCATGAAACTAACGACAAAGGGTGCCCACTTAAAAAACTGTATATATGACAAGTATACATTGTGGAACAGTTTAGGGTTTGGCTCGTTGGTAAATCTTTAGAATAGCACCCCAGAGGCGTGGCCTAATTCGAAGTGATTCTGATTCGCTGTTACTATAGAACCCGCCATATTCAAATATAAATATAAAACTATTTCTTTATTTTATATTTACACTTAAATCTAGCGGGTTATATGGTAACAGCGAATCAGAATCACTTCGAATTATTTCTTTATTTCTTAATGGGGGGCTTCGCCCCCACACCCCCTGATTTTTTTCTTAATGGGGGCTTCGCCCCCATACCCCCCTCCTAACCTACCTATTCACCCTCAATTTTTTTATTTGTGTCACAAGATTCATTACAATAATTACACAGAACAACACAAAAGAAACTTACCTTATTCTGTGGAGTCCTTTTCCTGAGGAGGGTATACCTGTCGAACTCCCTCCAGATAATCTCTCATAAGGTCGCCACTGGAAGAATGACTCCTATGCCAAATTTTATAACATTCATTACTCCAACCTCATTCACACTACACTCATGCTTTAATTTAAAAAAAACCTGCAAATTTAAAACGTTCATACTCATAAAGTTACAAAAAAACGGCACCTCAGGTCACATACAGAGCACTCGCGGGAACTATTAATACATTAAACAGGAAGCAGTTGCTAGGCAGTAAGTGTACTGCGCATGCGTGCGAAACATAAGCGTTACGAAATTCGCACAATCCGAAACAGTTCATTGGCGGGAAGTAGTTTACATTTTCACCGGTAGGTGCGCTGTACTTCCCACCCCCTAAAAATAAACAGGCCACGCCCCCGGGGCGCTATTCTATAGATTAGCCGGCTCGTTTCGCAAGGAATCATTTCCAAATTATATGGAGATTCCTGTAACGATTGGGAGTTTATCTTATAAGAGTGAAACTTCTAGAAGAATCGACTATAGCTGATACGTTGGGAATTATTTTTATGGAGATTCGTAAACACCCATCCTCGTATTCGATGTATAATTCTCAATGACTTGCTCTGCTTAACTGTGTTCATTGCTTCAAAATTACTTTTATCCTTACAGAATGATCAAAAAGACGTTTTGCAG
This sequence comes from Rhodnius prolixus, assembly GCF_049639745.1. Classification (NCBI taxonomy): domain Eukaryota; kingdom Metazoa; phylum Arthropoda; class Insecta; order Hemiptera; family Reduviidae; genus Rhodnius; species Rhodnius prolixus. Next base: position 26,591,903 of record NW_027411592.1, read on the forward strand.
CCTCGCTTTAGAAAGTGTTACTGCAGCACTCCTCATAAGCACCAGTAACCATGCCAGTTTTGTATATAACGTAACTGACAATCTGCACAAATATATTCTTGTGAATTATATTCATATTTGATTCATTTAATGATAGTTTTTTTACTTATGTAAGATGAATAGTGTAGTTATATAAGAAAACTAACCTTGTTTAGTCTATAAAAAAAAACGTGATTTATTTTTGTTAATAATTTCAATGAAATGTTATGTAAATAAATGGAAAGTTATTGCTTGTACACTTCTATTTACACAAATATATATTTTTGGCATAAACTTCCACGAATGAATTGATATGAATAGAATGTTCTTGAAATATAGACCAGCTGTTTCGGCACTGATATTCAAATCCCAAGTTCTGTAAACAAGTCCAAAAGGAGTTGTTTTTTTTTTTTCAGTAGGAGCAGGAAACAACTGCTCGTGGGCTACATCCGGCCCCCTTCGTAAGTACATAAATATAAAAATTCATACCTGACTTTACGAGATGTTAACGAGTGAATTTCAATTGTTTTCGCAACTCTTTCAAATATTAAAGATTAACACAATTTTCAATATTACAAAAAATTAGAGAGAAAGGGAAAAAGACTTGAAATGAGCTAATTTTAAGAAATGTAAGGCTATATAATAAGTGGTAATGATTTGTCAAGAAGATTTGACAATTTTCAGAAAATGTCCAAAATCTATCTTTAGTGTGCAGATTGATTTAATTTCAAAATTTCTATAGAACTATCTTTATCAGATAAATAAATTTATATTAAAGAATCTATTAGCAGTAGAAAAAATAATGGATCTCATTTATTCCAGTTAAATCCAAAAATATTTAAGAATATATTCAGAAAACTTTGGCGTTCTTTGGATCCATTACATTTTCATAAATGAAAAATATATTGAGCAAAATTAAATCTCGGACAGTCTCGTAGAAATGAAAGTTAGAGTAAGTAAAGTAATCGCCTATTTTTTCAGGCGGGGCTTAAACGTCCAACTACCATTTACTAGGTGTCGTGGACGGAGGCGACTAGCAAATGTACTTTACTATTTCTCAATTAACCATTAAATCAAATCCAAGGCCAAGACCGGGAATCGAATCCAGTACCACAATGCATATTAGCTTTGCAGGTCTCGCCTCTTAACCCACTCGGCTACCGTGGCGCCTAAGAAATGCAAGTTAAGAATAATTAACTTAATTTCATAAATCAGGAACATTCCAAATTTAAATTGTCATATTAAAGCATTAGTTTTTTGCAATTACTTTGTTGATAGCAATAAAAATGTGTTTTTGAAATTGTAGTTCTTACTCTGTACCTAAGTACAATCGATTCCTATTTAGGGTCATTCTTCCGGAATTATTTTAAAATAAAAAATAATTTTCTTTTTTAATTGAATAGTTCAATTAAAATTTCGTTCAGCCCGTTATAGGAAAATAGATTACTTACTACTAGACACATTGTTCCTTGGTTAATACCAACATAACTAGTTTCTAGCGTGCTGGCTATTTAAATTAATTTAGTAGGCACCAAAGTTTAGTCAATAACTAGCCCTTTGTATTTCAGAGTTCAAGGGCAGCTTTACCTAAATCTTAGGCGTAGTTTGTTCTTTATAGATCCTTGTATAAAACATTTATCTATAAAATGATTTCTCTTTTTATCTAAGGTTTGAAAAAAAAGGTGACATGTATTAATACATTAATATTTAAATATTGCTTGGCACCATCACGAGCAAGCTCTGAGAGAGCAATTTCACTGATGGAACTTAATTGAAGTGAAACATAATTTGGGTCATTTCCACTGACTTCATCACACCAAATTGATCCAACTTCTGCATAATTGCTTCATAAATTCGTTTGCTTCAACATATTAATTTTTAAAACCTCTCGTAGGAGGAGTTGATGGCTGTCACAGAGAGAGATGACGTGTTTTATTTGATCTACAATAACGTTAAAAATATAACTGAAAACAGAGTTTTTAATTGGATATTGAGTAGGTAGTAAGTAATTCAGTTATCAGATTCGATATATACGTCCCGCCCCTTGTTATCAAGAGGCTGCAAAACCCTAGAGAAACGCATTGGGCGGGATTTAACCGATCTCTCACTGAGTCCCTATCAAGCTTTAAGGTTGATGTTAGAAGGACGGAGAGCATTGAACAGGCAGTGGTCCAAATTAATGAGGCGATACTAGAGGCATATCAGGAAAACTGCCGGGATAAGATCAGACCGCAAAGGTCGAAAACAGTCTGGTGGAATAATCACCTCGAAAAGAGAAGGAAAGAGGTGAGAAGGCTATTTAATAAGGCCAAATACAACCAAGACTGGGATTCATATAGACAAGTTCTGACGCAGTACAATAAGGAAATAAGGAAGGCCAAGCGAAGCGCCTGGCGGTCATTCTGTGAGGATATTAAAGACACCCCAGAATGCGCCAGAATACATAGAGTCTTGGCGAAAGAAGGTACTGCGGGCAGAGTAGGTTTCATTGTTAAGGAATACGGAACCTACACTAAGTCGATGGAGGAAACCCTGGAATTACTCTTGAGTACCCATTTTCCAGGATCCACTCGGCTATCGGCCTCGGGATGCGAGGAGGTCTGCTCGGAGGTGCCAAAAAGGCCTTCACGAGCGGATTGGAAGATTGCGACGCACATCGTTCAACCAAACAGGTTACGATGAGCGATCGCACGGTTCCAGCCCTTTAAATCACCGGGGCAGGATGGAATCTATCCAGCCTTTTTGCAAAAGGCCGGGAAGGTGTTGATGCCATTCCTGTGTAGAATTCTCAGAAGCTGTTTGGCCTGGAGGTTCATTCCAGAAACATGGCAAAAGGTGAAGGTCGTGTTTCTTCCCAAAGTAGGGAGATTAGGGGACCAAGCACCGCAGTCATTTACGCCGATTAGTCTGTCATCCTTTCTACTTAAAACATTGGAAAGGCTTGTAGACAGACATATTCGGGACGATATCCTAGGAATTCAACCTATTAGTGACCGTCAATATGCCTATCAGGCAGGCAAGTCTGTGGATCTTGCGTTGGATGATTTTAACAGGCTACTTCAAAAGTCCCAAGAGGACAAAGAATTTGCAATGGCCGCGTTTTTAGACATACAAGGGGCTTTTAATAATGTCTCGCCTATGTCGTTAATTGATGCCCTGTCAAGAAGAGGCCTGGCGCCAACTATCTGTCAGTGGATCAAGTCTAATTTATTAGGCCGCACTGTTATGGCCACATTAGACAATTGTTCGGTAGAGGTTATGGTGGCGCGGGGTTGCCCGCAGGGGGGTGTTTTGTCTCCCCTTCTGTGGACAATTCTGGTCGATGACCTCTTGGTGATAATGACGGCGGAAAGTTTCTACTGCTTGGGTTTTGCTGATGACCTGGCAGTGGTTGTTAAAGGACGATTCGCTTATACGGTTTCGGAGCGCTTGCAGAGAGCGCTTAATATTGTGGATAGATGGAGTAGAGCGGAGGGCCTCTCCATCAATCCGCAAAAGACTAGGTTGTTCCTTTCACAAGAAAGAAGAATCTGGATGGATTGGTGCAACCAATTTTGGGGGGAGTTACTATCCCCTTGTCCATGGAGGCCAAGTATCTTGGGGTTATCTTTGATAAAAGGCTCACGTGGAATTCTCACCTAAACATGATTTCCCATAAGGCTAAAGTTTCCTTAGGATACTGTAAAAGGCTGTGTGGGAAAAGTTGGGGACTAAGCCCTAAGATGACACTCTGGATTTACAAGAGTGTAGTAAGACCCATGGTGTCACATGGGGCGGTGACTTGGTGGGCAAAAACCTTGCAGGTGGGTGGAGTCCGGGCGCTCAGTGGTATTCAAAGGCTAGCTTGCCTGAGTGTCACTGGTGCCATGAGGACTTCCCCTACTGCGGCCTTGGAGGTTTTGTTAAATCTGCCCCCACTGCACATATACATTCAGGGCGTTACAAGGGCCGTTGTCGTTAGGCTTATGAAAGGACAAGCTCCAATTACCGTCTGGCATGGAGGAGCATATCAAGAGTTATACGAGGAGCTGGAGGCCGATCCTATTTTGGGCCTGCCTTCGGATTTTATGACTCCCAAATATAACTTCGACAAGCCGTTCAAAGTCTGTATTGGAGACCGGGAGGCTGGGAGACGTGGACCCCCAGTGGTGGGAGATTCAATGTGGTACACTGATGGCTCCAAGATGGAGGAGGGTGTGGGAGCGGGAGTGTACGGGGTGAAGCCGAAATGTAGCTTTTCGGTTAGCCTAGGGAAACTAGCTACAGTTTTTCAGGCTGAGCTAGCTGCAATTAGGTTCTGTGCTACCGAGATTGAAGGGCGAGGAATTATTAATTCTAAGGTAGTAATTTTCTCGGATAGTCAGGCTGCTCTACGGGCAATTAGTTCCTATCAGGTTAACTCAAAACTGGTTTGGGACTGTCTGGGTGCCCTGAAGGAAATTAGTGACCAAAATTTGGTCTTTCTGGTCTGGGTACCTGGTCATTCAGGACATAAGGGTAACGAAGCGGCAGATTTATTGGCCCGGGAAGGCTCTGCGGGATACTTCGTTGGCCCGGAGCCCTGATTTGGGGTTCCGAAGTGTGTTAAGACTGCGACCATTAACTTATGGGTGCAGTGTAGGTCTCAGGAGTGGTGGCTTGCCACCACTGGGCAGAGACAGGCGAAGGTGTTTATTAAAGGCTATTCGCCGAGGCTGACTGCAGAATTAATCCGTCAAGGCCGTGGGGCTATCAGGATGATTGTAGGCCTATTAACTGGCCACTGCAGACTCAGAAAACACATGCATCGCATGGGCCTGGCAGATGATAGCCTCTGTAGGTTCTGTCAGGAAGAGGAGGAAACGGTACTACACGTGTTTTGTCAGTGTGAGGGGCTCGTGTGGCTAAGGATGTTACTTCTCGGGGAGGAAAAACCAAGGCCTGTGAGCAAAAGTCACTCTCCAGCATTAAGAGTCTAATTAAAAGGACAGGTCTGGAGGGTGAGCTTTAAAGTTAGGGGAGCCACAATAGACCCAAAGGGGTCGCAGTGGCGTAGGCCCTGAGGCCGCCCTAGTCTAATCTAATCTAAGTAATTCAGTGGATTCTAAATCTAGTGAATGGGTTTATTGTTAAAATACTTTTTTTTTAAGAAGTATTTTTGAAGAAACATTTTTAATAGAACATTAAAAATTCTTTCACTTGTAGAAAGCTGAATGACAGGGTAAAATTGATCTGAACAAAGACGCTAACAGTGGAGACAAACAAGAAAGTGGTAGGAGTGATTCTACACTCAGCTCTATTCTGGTAAAATTAGATGGTAATAATACGTATATGTACTTAAAGAATTAATACAGATTTAATAAAGATTTTAGAGAAAATTGAGTAGAGATTTTAATTGATATAGATTAAGAATTCGTAACACACAATACATACTCCCAATTCTTTTGAAATTTGTTAAAGACAGTGAAAAGAGAGAATTCTTAAGGTTTTAAAAAACTAAAACATGAGCAATTAAATACTGATATAGTTCTTAATTTGAAACCAAAAAAGTCTATGTAATATTTCAGAGTTTAAGTCTCTAGAGCAGAGGTTCCCAACCTGGTGTACGCGAAAGATTGTTTAGGGGTACGCAAAAAAAGTTATTATGGCGGAAGATATAAAAATTGCGAAAAAATGCTGCTTTAGTTTTGACTAATATTACACACGGCCCGCATATAATTTACTTCTCCTTTATTAACGCTTTGCTCTTTCAATTTACGACCCCTGCAATAGTTATTGGTTTGAAATGTTTACCTATTCATAATTGATTTTTTTAATAGAAACATATTCAGATAGTTTTGCTGTTAATTTAAAGTTACACTACGTAAAATCAAGAATACGATTATTTATTTTTTTTATTTATATATTATATACAGGGTGACCAGAGTTATATGCTCCACCCACTTTTTTTTTAAACGGCGGGAAATTTCGAAAAAATAAAAAACACGTATTTAATCATTTTTTGTCTAGTTTACTTTCAGTGATTTGCCCATTTTTTTAAACCCCTGTATCTCGAGAAACAGCATCCAACTTTTGTTTTTCAAATGGAACGTTATATTTTTATAATATTTGACCTAAAAAAAACAAAAAAACATTTTTTGAAATCGGTTAGGTTTTTCAAAAGTTATGGTAATTTAAAAAATGAAAAACAAATTTCAGTTTATTGTCAAAATTACGTTATTTTTTTTAAAGAATCTGTTCAAACTAGACACAACCAACGGATAGGCAAGCCAAAACTCTGGACTCCCACACTTTGCTTGTAGCAGCACTTATGGAGGCGAAGTCAATATCTAGGCAGGCTAGAGTATGGTTTTGATATTTTTTACGTAAATAGGTAATTACGAACTTCTTAACAGGTAGTCGTTCTATTTAATCGTAGCAATAATGATAATGAATTATGTTTATTCTAGAGATAGTTATTTTGCAGTGTTACTATGTTATTTTGTTATAATACTTTTTATTTCTTACATTTTTTAGCTATCAACTCCTTGCCAGGAGGAAATGATCACATTCGACAAAAATATATTCTATTCTTTTCACTCCACATAGAAGCTAATGATGATATCCGTTTTTTTCTTCAAATCGAGCTCATTAAATTCTATTCCATTAACTTTTTTTTTTTTTTAATTTATTAAGTTATCCACAAACTGTATATACATATATACAATAAGTAAACCAGGAAGTTCAAGATTAATTGGTACTTGAAAAGCAGGAGGAGAGAAACCACCCAGTTTCTCGGATAGTCAGGCTGCTCTACGGGCAATTAGTTCCTATCAGGTTAACTCAAAACTGGTTTGGGACTGTCTGGGTGCCCTGAAAGAAATTAGTGACCAAAATAAGGTCTTTCTGGTCTGGGTACCTGGTCATTCAGGACATAAGGGTAACGAAGCGGCAGATTTATTGGCCCGGGAAGGCTCTGCGGGATACTTCGTTGGCCCGGAGCCCTGTTTTGGGGTCTTTTTCCTTTTGCACTCTCTACGGGATATAATGATCTTTAGGTCTTCAGACCTCAAGGAAGTCGCAGGGCCACTGGTGATTCAGACTGCAAGGTTGATTATTAGAGGAGGATTGTCAGAGGAGGCGAGAGACAGTACAAGAGGATTGGAGCAAGTGAAGAGAGAGCCGCAATTTTTGATATTTAATCTTGGCGAGTTGATGTACGAAGGGGATGTTGAGGTCGTTGTGAAGAGTGAGGTCCATCAATCAACCTTAACTTGTAATATTTAAAGCTTTCGAGTAGTGGGGTTTTGGCCTGCTCTGTGCTAGTCTAGTAATTGTCCCTTAATTGGAAATTCGAACAGAATGTTTGGCCAGTATAGAAAGAAACTCTACCCTTAGGATAGCGTTAAACATAGTCCAAATAGGCTATATCTTCATTAGCATGTTTATAAGCAGTACCTACTTATTTAGGATGAGTACCACTGTTCTGATCAGTGCGCGGCAGCCGAGCTATGGTAATCTGAGTGGTCGCTAACCTCCAGGTAACTGCGGGCTACCATTTTTCATTTAGGATAACATTTCTAGCCAGAAGTGTATCCTTAAACAATATTAATCTCTTCCTTTTTATTTGTTCACGCAAATGGATGTTTCTTCGAATTAACATGATTTATATTATTTTATACAAATATCTAGATATTTGTGATGGATTTGTGATTTGTAATTGATCCATTTCCAGAAACACTTTATATTTGTGTTAATATAGTTTTTTGGCGCCAATAACCTCAGATGTTGACGCGCCTTAAATCATTAACAAAATATATATAGTTTTTTTTGTTTTTGTTTTGGTAGAATAAATATTTCTTAACATGGTAGGTAGAAAAAGTATTGAATTCGCCTCGTATTTTCGATTTCTATAGCCGGTCTCACCGGAAAAGTTCATTTTGAGGTTTTATGGATTCGAAATATTTTATAGAATGGTCTCTGTGTGTGTGAACGGTTCCTCTAGATCTTTCTTTGTGTTGATGACAAAGTATCTCAATAACTACAACTTGCAGGAAACAGAACTTTAAATTTAAATTGACCCTACCGCAGCCAGAGTAACCTGACCGCAACGAGTATACCATTTTTTTGAATACTCAAGCGTTAGGAACAAATTACAAAATGTAGACCCGTCAACATCTGAGATTATGTTGACCTATTATGTTAACCTATTTCTAGGCCTGCAATACTGTGCTTTCTCGTCACATAATACTATTTCTATCAATGGACGGAGGAACAAGGCGCCACAGAGAAGTTTAAGGTGAGACCCGCATAGCTAAGTATTGTGGTATAGCAGTCTTTATTCTTTTTTCCTTTTGCTAGACGTACAGCGAGTTATAAGAAGCTTCTAGAAAGAGAAAATCTAATTCAGCGCAGCTGGACTTAAACCCTCTAATTCAGCTTGCACTAACCACAGAGTTAATCTTTCTCCTAGGTATTGTTATGTTAAAACGCCACTAAGTTCCAGAAATTCTAGAGCACTAATGTGAAACACACACACACACACACTACTAACAAATGTTTAGATTATTGTTATCCTAAGAACTTTCTGCTAAGTACCAAAATGGAGCTTGCCAAAGGTTATTGTTCTAATTAAACAAATATTTCTTGCTGGATATAAAAGTGTAAATATTGGATTTGCTTTAAGTGGGCTGCTAATAACTTCATACTAACTAGGGTGTGTCAATATTTTTACAAGAAACACTCTTTCAATCTGCGAGAACAATAACATTACTCATTCTATCTTTAACAACAACATGGCAACATCAATAAAGAGTTAATTTTATAGTTTAACAACATTGAAATACCAGAGAATTTATTGGATTTTAATGTAACATAAAAATTAGATAAGGAAGTACAATTTATAGCTAGTTGTAAGGTTTAAAATTAGAAATTTATCGTTTTTTTACAATGATTTAGAGAATCATTTAAGCAGATATTCATTCAAATAGGTAAATAGAAAATTAAATTGCCGACGACCTGGGTTCTTTTAGTCCCGAACTCCAGGCTAGATATGTATTTTCAACAAGATGGTTGCCCGGCACATAATGCGAGGGTTGTTCAACTTTACCTAGACAAAATTTTCATGAAAAGTGCTTAGGGACTCATTGTCCCATCCAATGGCCACCTCGATCTCTGGACTCAATCCCAATGGACTATTTTTTGCGTGGATATCTAAAAAATAAAGTACAGTAACCTTAATCCCGTAGCTCCGGTCGAAGATCTGGCACGTAAAAATAACTCTAGCCTGCCTAGATCTTGACTTCGCCAGTGTCCAGTTTGAAGTTTGACAGTAAACTGAAATTTGTTTTTCATATTTTAAATTACCATAACTTTTGAAAACCTAACCGTTTTTTTTCTCTTTTTTAGGAGCTCAAATACTATAAAAATATGTAACAAAAAATATAACGTTCCATTTGAAAAACAAAAGTTGGATGCTGTAGCTCGAGATACAGGGGTTTAAAAAAATTGGTCAATCACTGAAAATAAACTAGACTAAAAATGATTAAATACGTGTTTTTTTTTCGAAATTTCCCGCCGTTTAAAAAAAATGGGTGGAGCTTATAACTCTGGTCATCCTATATATAATTTTGAAATGCTTTTTCTATACTTGTTATTTAAAATAAAGACTGTATTAATTACTTATTAATCTATCTAGGAACATATGACAGAAGAAACAAAATGAAATATGCTGCTGCAACAAATCCCTAACTACATTAAAACCTTCAATGAAAGTAATTACGAAAATAGGTTTTCACATGATCTTATTCCTGCAGCGAATTTCATGTAATTTACATATATTTATACCTGCTTTATAAAATAAATACATTTTCTTCTTTTTTCAATTAATTAAAATAGTAAATTAGGACAATATTAGCACAAAGTTGTTTTATCTTCGTAGATATTTTATCAGCTCCTTACGTGTCACAAACAAATAATACAACAGGCGCATGAGACCAAGTAACTCTTAAAGCAATATTACATTAATTTCAACTTTTATAATTAGTTAAGTATATTTAATTATAAATACCATTCTGGGAAAGAATTAGCTGGAAAGTGCAAGTAACGAGTGGTTCTAAAATTAATTTAATTATAAACTAGGGAAAACTTAATCAACTCTCGAGTATTACGAGAGACCAAACTGAACGGTTTGAAAACGGATGACTCTTGAAGGCTGCTTCGGCTTGAATAGGCTGCGAAGAATGAGGCTTTGTAAATGTCTGGCATTGACATTAATAATCTAGGCCCAGCTATAACTTTGAAACAGTTACTTGTCTTCGAATCCTCCTTATTTCCTTTTTTATATATATATATTTTTTTTAAATTTCTGCTTCTAGCACAGTGAATCAGAATTTAAGTTGAAATGTTGTAACCAAATGAATAGTTTTCAAGTTAAATTAAACTTAAATTCGTGGTGCCATCCTAAATTACTACCGCTATCACTTCAGAATTAGACGAATGGAGCCTAGAGCGGCTATTAAATGATCTAAAGCCAGATCAGTCGAAGGATCACATGCCTTGCCTGGTCCTGTCAACCTGATGGCCTGGTGTAGGTTTTATCCGGAAGAAGAGACAACCGCATGGCATGCGTATTGGTAGGGTGAATGGCTGAGAGATTGGCTTTTTGGATTTAAAAAAAAAAACTTTTGCCTTCAACCTTAATCCAGTAGCCTTTCACCATTCTTATCAAACTGACCAACCAGGCTTGCATAAGGTGCTCTAACTGGTTGATTATGGCGGCGTAGGCTAAGTAATCAGCCCCACGCAATCTAATCTGCTAGTTAAATTAATGAACAGAACAGTGGTTATTTCTTTATTAAAGTTTTATATTTACTCGCTTACATTTGAATCAATATTAACAATATTACACAGTTACAGGAAACACGGAAATATTCCATTTAATTATCTCTATTTTAATATTGTTACTAGATTTAATAATACTATAATATTCTGACTTCAATACAGACTGTTTATTTAAATAGAATGAACTGCTAGTTTATAAATTCATTTAAACAATTTTCATTTTATGTTAAATGAGATGTAAATTTTTATAATTCTGAAATTACTATACCTTATAGTAGTCGTGTCCTTATTTTACGACAGCGCCGCACTATAAAATTGTAGTATTTTCTTGCTACCGTATTACCAAATGTACATTTCATTTTTATTAAATTTTCTATTTTATCATTATAAACAGTAAATTAATATTTCATCCTAAGAATAATTATTTTCTAACCTTTGGATATAAAATTTGATGGAAGTATAAGTTTCTAGAATCCCTAGATTCTATTAGCAATCTCTTTTCTTAACTCCTTAACTTTTATAACAGTTCATTAGTGGTGCCTAAGAGAGCGAATCCAGTAATTATTGGCATAATAATAAAAGAAGCTTTAGAAATAGGAAAAAAATTCTTAACTAATGAACTTAGAAAGAGTCGCAACTAATGAGAAGTTGGTTAACTATTTTATAGAAAAAATAAAAATTAAAGAAGATTTTGAGGATTATGATTAAGTAATGAATGGAATAACAAGAGAAGATCCGATATATCCTTGCTGGTTTTGATGGTCATCCGTGGAAGTGGGGAATTGATTTGTTAGTAAAGAAATAATTGAAGAAGGCCAAGTAACGTTTAATATTGAACATGAAATGGACAGAATTCACCAAGAACGAGATTTTATTAATTAGAACAATAAAGATGAGAATGTAAGTTCATGAGAAAATAAAAATTAGAAGAGGAAAGGGTTCTAGAAAAAAAAAGAAACATGCGGAAACAGTGACATCATCCACAAAAAAATATCATTCGTAAGACTCTAGCAATACATAGCAAGAGATGAAGGTGTGTATGGATATCAGGCTTCTGAAAGTCACTTTCCTGGACTGGCAGAGAAAAAGATGGAAATCCATGGAAAGTAACAGTCAAGCTCTAGTCAATGGCCGAGTATGTGGAAATGAAAATGAAATTCGGTCAGTCGACAGTAGACAATTTTGTAAATACTCAAGACAATAACGAAAAACAATTTCATGGCTAATGTAAATGCAATTTGGCTGCTAAGTGTGTATTATAGCTGTTCTGCTGCAGATATAAATTCAATTGTAATAGACTTTTCAATGGCCGAGACAAAAAAGACTCTAATCATTTTTAAAAGTGCTTTAAATTAGATTTCAACTCTCTCGAGAGCTCTCGAAAAGCGAAAAGTTTGGAAAATCCAACACATGAATTCCATTCTAAAAATCAGTAATAATCTTTTGAGAGAGGCTCTTACTTGTGTAGGGCAAACTCCCCTTCTTTTGTGGCACAGCGTCGAGACTTTTAAAATGCAAATCTGTACAAAATTTCTATTCGAATGGACACTTCATTCATGAAAATCGGTTCACGCGCCTATAATTTTTAATGATTGCTATACTTCCTCTTAACGGGTGTTAGAGCAGACCGTTGCTTTAATGTTATAGGGGAACCCTAACCCTATAATCCTACCAAATTTTATCAAAATCGGGCCAAGATTTACAGAGTAATTAGTAATAATAATTTTGGATGTGGCCTCACATACATGGGGCAAACTCCTCCCCTATTCAATGTACAGCGTCGAGACCCCCAAAAAGCATATCTACATAACATTCCGCATCGAATGACACCTCATCCATGAAAATCGGTTTTCGCGTTTAGGCGCTACGCAGTTTACGAAAAAAGGTAACAAGAAGAAGAAGAACAATTTTGGAAATGGCGTTTATGCTCATTTTCAGCAACTTTTTTCTCAAAATTTATTATATCTGGGATGTTGCAAAAAAATTACAGCCATATAGGAGGATTTGCCCTATATTATAAAGAAAATTTGGGAATTTTATCTTTTATAGAAAAAGAGAAAAACATTGTCAAATTTGGGTGTTTTTCAACGTTACGCTTTTTCGTGCACTTTCTAATTCCATTCTAAAAATGAGGGTCGCAACGCTATATCACTTTTTTTGCATTATATTTTTCTTTGAAATGCGATAACAGAAACATGTCTTTTACAGGTTAAATTCAAGAAGTTACGAAATATACCTCAATACAAAATAATTGAAAGAGAAAAAGTTTGCAGTTGGACGGCTACACTATGGAGTGAAGGGTTAATTTCAAGTTTTGTGAGGGGATTGATAGAGCCGCTGGTAGGGGCTCTACGATGTAGATACAATCAGTTCTTTAAAACTAAAGTCAACTGGTGTATTTCTGGGAGTGTATTAATCTCAGAAGAAAAAGGAAGAAGGAAGTACGTAACACTAAAAGAATGTCAAATCCATTACGTCGGACATGTCGTACATCAAGATGTACACTCGCATTTCCCACTACGCAACCAAAGATACTATCTTCTCGAGACGGAAAGCACAGATAAGAGATGATTCCATCAAAATGAAATGCAAGAGAACTTTCTGCTTTAAATGTATTGTGGCGTTCCCAAACTGATGTTGCTCAATTCTTTCACAAAAAGTAGCAAACCACATTTTAAGACAAGACATGAAATTAGGTTTCCCTTTTTTCGTTTTTATTTAAGGGCGGGATTTCATAGCCTTTAAACAATAACAGCCTTATTTCTCTAAAAAATGTATGCAGCTAAAAAATGCATACGACAATATATGTACATTGCCAACATTTTTGTTTACATAAGATATTGTCGTACATGAGTTTAATTCTAAGAAATGATCCATTAAATACTCGTAATTCTGGAATCTATTCCTGTGGCAAACAATTATCAACGATATGCCTGTAGGTCATCAAAGCAAATAAAACGTCGCAGTATTTTAGTAATATACATTAGAGAAGTACGTTTTACTAAGATTTAAGAACTTTTTAACTTCTACGGAGTTTAATGTCCGTTAAGTGGTACTTTGGAGTTGTGATCTTCTATCCACAAAATTTGCAACTGCCATCGCGTTATAGAGCTAGATTCTTAAGGTGCCCCATGAGTCGAGATACCCCCGTGAGGAAATCTATAAGTTAACGGAATTTATCTTTATTAAGGCCAAGGCACGCCTCTTTGTGGTTATAATTACCCAGACAGATCTTCACATGTCTCAGACAAGGAAGGGAGATAGCGCCTGTAGTCCTGTTTTTCTTTCTTCTCAACTCTTCTTCAACGAGACGAAGAAAAAGCAGCAGCTATTCTACAAAATAAAGCGAAAACGTTTTCGACACCTCGCCTCATGGCAAGGGCGTGAACCATCTCATTCCTTGCCCTCCACGCCGTCAAACCCTAGCACACAAAAGGTAACTGAGCATTTCTTCAGCGCTTTGATGACCACCTTACTATCGGTGAGTATGAAATTCACTCTTCGGTTAAATCGAACGCACCTTACAATTGTGTGCATCCCCGCCCAGTACATGCTACGAAACTTCCCCAAGAGTTCTGAGTATCTAGATCGTGGTCCAAAAACTCCAGCTCCAGTTTCATCCGGTTTTTTGCTCCATAGTAGAGGGAAAATGGCGGTTCTGGCGCACCTAAATTTTGCCAGAACCAAACACCTCCAAATCTGACCGGGTAATCATCGAGTTCAACGAAGCTGTAAGCCATACCCATCAGCACCATTCTACCCCCACCTATCATCGAATTTGACGAGGCTGAAATCCGCACCATCACAAAAAAAAGAGGAATCGTTTTAAAAGATCTAAAGATTTAAAACGTGTAGATATACTCAGATCTCAGAACTGTTAAATAATAATTTTGTTCAGAATAATGTTTGAAATAAATAGGTTTATGACAGAGAAGTTTAAAATAAACAACAGACTAAAGGGGTTTTTTAAGCGTATGCTTATTTTTTTCGAAAAATGAGTTTAAAAAAGCACTCACACAAAACAAATAGAGTGAAGGGACCGGTAATTTAGAGCTTAAGAAAAAATTCGAGTTTCGTTTAGAATATCTTCCGTTATTTTGGCTCCATGTGTTGGTTGGTACAATTGTGCCGCTCCATTAGATTGTATTATGTATTCAGTAAATTCGATTTTTATGTCAACCAAAAATTATTACTTTTTTTAAAGTATTTCAATGACCCGGTGATTGACATACCGAATTTTCGGTGGTACAAGTGTTTGACATGGGGTGGGACCAGTGATTGACAACAAGTATATTCCTGAAACGAACTAAAAAATTCAAAATACCTAAATCACTGTTCCACTTAGATTTTTAACAAAAAAATCAGTCTTATTCATAATTAATATCAATCGGTTTTTAAATTGGCCTACCTAAATAATGTAATATTTTTCAACATTACGCTTATTCATGCAGTTATTGACGATCAACCCTTATACAACTATCCTACCGGAGAGTATTAATTTCGTTCAAACCTTCTAGGGCAACTGCGTCATTCAACTATCAAGAAACATCATTATTAAAAACGTTGAAACTAGTATTGGTTATTTGGCTCAAGAAACAGTTCGCTTATCCTTCTTGCAATGATAGGATGACGACTGCTGAATGCATTCTACGAAGATTTACTTAGTAGGTTATTATTGAAAGGGTTCGGTATATCTAGTTTTTTAATAAGTTGCCACACACTTGTGTATGTAAATGGCTTATAGTGATGGGAAACGCAGCCCTGGCAACGGACGTGATACACGAAACTAAAAAAAATACTCTTCCGCAGAGGAGAGTACTGTACATGGCTCCATTCGTCTGCTGACTGAAGATTTACCTTTCACTTTGTACAGTAGGGTAACTGTGTACTTTTTAGGAGCTGTACTAATTGATGTTCCTTGACCTACAACTACCTCCCGCAGTTAACAACACATTATTGGCATCAAATTTTGTTCACTTATGTACCACTTATGTACTTTACTGAGTTATAAGTTATATGCTGTAGTTTCCTTGGGTACAGATCCATAAGTTGAGAAGATATTGAGAGTTGAAATTTTTTTGGGTCATGGTTTTGCTGTGAAATTGGGCCCTTATAATTCCCACAGTAAACAACAGATTATTCGAAAGAAACTTTCTGCTCTTACACACTCTGCTTTACTGAATAGTATTCTATAGTCTTTTTGAGTACAGATCCATTACTTGAGAAAATATTGAGAGTTGAAATTTATTTGGGTCATGGTTTTGCTGTGAAATGCGGCCCACAGTAAACAACAGATTATTCGTATGAAACTTTCTGCTCTTACACACTCTGTTTTACTAAGTAGTATGCTATAGTTTTCTTGTGTACAGATCCATAAGTTGAGAAGATATTGAGAGTTGAAATTTTTTTGGGTCATGGTTTTGCTGTGAAATTGGGCCCTTATAATTCCCACAGTAAACAACAGATTATTCGTATGAAACATTCTGCTCTTACACACTCTGTTTTGCTAAGTAGTATGCTACAGTTTTCTTGTGTACAGATCCATAAGTTGAGAAGATATTGAGAGTTAAAATTTTTTTGGGTCATGGTTTTGCTGTGAAATGGGGCCCTTATAACTCCCACCGTAAATAACTGATTATTCCTATGAAACTTTCTGCTCTTACACACTCTGTTTTGCTAAGTAGTATGCAACAGTTTTCTTGTGTACAGATCCATAAGTTGAGAAGATATTGAGAGTTGAAATTTTTTTGGGTCATGGTTTTGCTGTGAAATTGGGCCCTTATAATTCCCACAGTAAACCACAGATTATTCGAAAGAAACTTTCTGCTCTTACACACTCTGCTTTACTGAGTAGTATTCTATAGTCTTTTTGAGTACAGATCCATTACTTGAGAAAATATTGAGAGTTGAAATTTATTTGGGTCATGGTTTTGCTGTGAAATGCGGCCCACAGTAAACAACAGATTATTCTTATGAAACTTTCTGCTCTTACACACTCTGTTTTACTAAGTAGTATGCTATAGTTTTCTTGTGTACAGATCCATAAGTTGAGAAGATATTGAGAGTTGAAATTTTTTTGGGTCATGGTTTTGCTGTGAAATTGGGCCCTTATAATTCCCACAGTAAACAACAGATTATTCGTATGAAACTTTCTGCTCTAACACACTCTGTTTTGCTAAGTAGTATTCTATAGTTTTCTTGAGTACAGATCCAATACATGAGAAGATATTGAGAGTTGAAATTTTTTTGGGTCATGGTTTTGCTGTGAAATTGGGCCCTTATAATTCCCACAGTAAACAACAGATTATTCGTATGAAACATTCTGCTCTTACACACTCTGTTTTGCTAAGTAGTATGCTACAGTTTTCTTGTGTACAGATCCATAAGTTGAGAAGATATTGAGTGTTGAAATTTTTTTGGGTCATGGTTTTGCTGTGAAATGGGGCCCTTATAACTCCCACCGTAAATAACTGATTATTCCTATGAAACTTTCTGCTCTTACACACTCTGTTTTGCTAAGTAGTATGCTACAGTTTTCTTGTGTACAGATCCATAAGTTGGGAAGATATTGAGAGTTGAAATTTTTTTGGGTCATGGTTTTGCTGTGAAATTGGGCCCTTATAATTCCCACAGTAAACAACAGATTATTCGTATGAAACATTCTGCTCTTACACACTCTGTTTTGCTAAGTAGTATGCTACAGTTTTCTTGTGTACAGATCCATAAGTTGAGAAGATATTGAGAGTTGAAATTTTTTTGGGTCATGGTTTTGCTGTGAAATTGGGCCCTTATAATTCCCACAGTAAACAACAGATTATTCGTATGAAACATTCTGCTCTTACACACTCTGTTTTGCTAAATAGTATGCTACAGTTTTCTTGTGTACAGATCCATAAGTTGAGAAGATATTGAGAGTTGAAATTTTTTTGGGTCATGGTTTTGCTGTGAAATGGGGCCCTTATAACTCCCACCGTAAATAACTGATTATTCGTATGAAATTTTGTGCTCTTACACACTCTGTTTTACTGAGTAGTATTCTATAGTCTTTTTGAGTACAGATCCATTACTTGAGAAGATATTGAGAGTTGAAATTTATTTGGGTCATGGTTTTGCTGTGAAATGCGGCCCACAGTAAACAACAGATTATTCGTATGAAACTTTCTGCTCTTACACACTCTGTTTTACTAAGTAGTATGCTATAGCTTTCTTGTGTACAGATCCATAAGTTGAGAAGATATTGAGAGTTGAAATTTTTTTGGGTCATGGTTTTGCTGTGAAATTGGGCCCTTATAATTCCCACAGTAAACAACAGATTCTTCGTATGAAACTTTCTGTTCTAACGCACTCTGTTTTGCTAAGTAGTATTCTATAGTTTTCTTGAGTACAGATCCAATACATGAGAAGATATTGAGAGTTGAAATTTTTTTGGGTCATGGTTTTGCTGTGAAATTGGGCCCTTATAATTCCCACAGTAAACAACAGATTATTCGTATGAAACATTCTGCTCTTACACACTCTGTTTTGGTAAGTAGTATGCTACAGTTTTCTTGTGTACAGATCCATAAGTTGAGAAGATATTGAGAGTTGAAATTTTTTTGGGTCATGGTTTTGCTGTGAAATGGGGCCCTTATAACTCCCACCGTAAATAACTGATTATTCCTATGAAACTTTCTGCTCTTACACACTCTGTTTTGCTAAGTAGTATGCTACAGTTTTCTTGTGTACAGATCCATAAGTTGAGAAGATATTGAGAGTTGAAATTTTTTTGGGTCATGGTTTTGCTGTGAAATTGGGCCCTTATAATTCCCACAGTAAACAACAGATTATTCGTATGAAACATTCTGCTCTTACACACTCGGTTTTGCTAAGTAGTATGCTACAGTTTTCTTGTGTACAGATCCATAAGTTGAGAAGATATTGAGAGTTGAAATTTTTTTGGGTCATGGTTTTGCTGTGAAATTGGGCCCTTATAATTCCCACAGTAAAAAACAGATTATTCGTATGAAACATTCTGCTCTTACACACTCTGTTTTACTGAGTAGGTATTCTATAGTTTTCTTGAGTACAGATCCATTACATGAGAAGATTTTGAGAGTTGAAATTTTTTTGGGTCATGGTTTTGCTGTGAAATGGGGCCCACAGTAAACAACAGATTATTCGTATGAAATTTTGTGCTCTTACACACTCTGTTTTACTGAGTAGTATTCGATAGTTTTCTTGAGTACAGATCCATTACTTGGGAAGATATTGAGAGTTGAATTTTTTTTGGGTCATAGTTTTGCTGTGAAATGGGGCCCTTATAACTCCCACCGTAAATAACTGATTATTCGTATGAAATTTTGTGCTCTTACACACTCTGTTTTACTGAGTAGTATGCTATAGTTTTCTTGAGTACAGATCCATTACTTGAGAAGATATTGAGAGTTGACATTTTTTTGGGTCATGGTTTTGCTGTGAAATGGGGCCCTTATAACTCCCACCGTAAATAACTGATTATTCGTATGAAATTTTGTGCTCTTACACACTCTGTTTTACTGAGTAGTATTCGATAGTTTTCTTGAGTACAGATCCATTACTTGAGAAGATATTGAGAGTTGAAATTTTTTTGGGTCATGGTTTTGCTGTGAAATGGGGCCCTTATAACTCCCACCGTAAATAACTGATTATTCGTATGAAATTTTGTGCTCTTACACACTCTGTTTTACTGAGTGGTATTCGATAGTTTTCTTGAGTACAGATCCATTACTTGAGAAGATATTGAGAGTTGAAATTTTTTTGGGTCATGGTTTTGCTGTGAAATGGGGCCCTTATAACTCCCACCGTAAATAACTGATTATTCGTATGAAATTTTGTGCTCTTACACACTCTGTTTTACTGAGTAGTATGCTATAGTTTTCTTGAGTACAGATCCATTAGTTGAGAAGATATTGATAGTTGAAATTTTTTTGCGTCATGGTTTTGCTGTGAAATGGGGCCCACAGTAAACAACAGATTATTCGTATGAAACTTTCTGTTCTTACACACTCTGTTTGACTAAGTAGTATGCTATAGTTTTCTTGTGTACAGATCCATTAGTATAACTCCCACAGCAAAAGGGTGGTGATGGTTGAATTCGCTGATTGGTCATTTAAGAAGGGGAGTAAAGGTGTTGTCGTCGAATTCGCTGATTAATTGATTAAGAAGGGTGGGGAAAGGGGCGTGGTCTAAAGCCCTCGTTTTAGTTCCTGTTTGTTGATTAAGAAGGTGGTGGGCGGGGGTGGTGTAGTCGAATTTGCTGATTTGTCGATTAAGAAGGAGTGGGGGTAAAGGTGATGCTGGCGAATTCGGATTGCCTGGGAGAGCATATGTTTTGAGCAAATCTGTTGTTTACTGTGGGAATTATAAGGGCCCAATTTCACAGCAAAACCATGTCCCAAAAACATTTCAACTCTCAATATCTTCTCAAGTAATGGATCTGTACCCATGAAAACTGTAGCATACTACTCAGTAAAACAGAGTGTGTAAGTGCAGAAAGTTTCATACGAATAATCTGTAGTTTACTGTGGGCCCCATTTCACAGCAAAACCATGACCCAAAAAAATTTCAACTTTCAATATCTTCTCAAGTAATGGTTCTGTACTCAAGAAAACTATAGCATACTACGCAGTAAAATAGAGTGTGTAAGAGCACAAAATTTCATACGAATAATCAGTTGTTTACTGTGGGAGTTATTAGGGCCCCATTTCACACCAAAACTATGAACCAAAAAAATTTCAACTCTCAATATCTTCTCAAGTAATGGATCTGTACCCAAGAAAACTATAGCATACTACTCAGTAAACAGAGTTTGTAAGAGCACAAAATTTCAAACGAATAATCTGTTGTTTACTGTGGGAATTATAAGGGCCCCATTTCACAGCAAAACCATGACCCAAAAAAATTTCAACTCTCAATATCTTCTCTTATGTAAATGAGTTTTGACTCGATATGTAACTACGTATATTTATGTTAAGAAGCGTATGCTGCATTTACTATGAGTTGGTGAACTTCGAGACAATACTTTTAGAATTGGTAGCTGGAAAAGGGGCTTAAAAGTTGAAGTGATATTGTTAAATTAACTACTAATAATTAACAATTATTTATACGAGGTGTGTTCAAAAAGTGACGGGAATTTTTAAATTTCGCGGGTTTGGAGAGTCTGATTGTAAAAATGTTTTTTTTATTATGTTGGTACACATGCCCCTGAAGTACGATAAAATTTTCAGTAATATTCATTGTTTACTTCTTAAGTGGCAGCCGTTAAGGTTAGACGTGTTTTTCGAGCTTGGCGATTTTTGTTTGTTAAAAAAAATGTATCAAAGAATTTGTATTAAATTTTGCGTAAAAAATGAAATAAAGTGTAATAAAGTGTGTGAAATGTTAATAAAGGCATATGGTGAGTCTGCTATGAGTAAAACAAGGATTTACGAGTGGTATAAGCGTTTCCTAGATGGCCGCGAAAACGTTGAAGATGACGAACGACCTGGACGTCCAAGCACATCAACAACCGATGAAAACGTGAAAAAAGTGAAAGAAATGGTTATGAACGATCGCCGAATCACAATCAGAAAAGTCGCTGATGATGTTGCCATATCAATTGGCTCATGCCATGAAATTTTTTCGGATGTTTTGGGTATGAAACGTGTGGCAGCAAAATTTGTTCCAAAATTGTTGAATTTCGAACAAAAACAGCGGAGAATGGAAGTTGCTCAAGAGTCACTCAATGAAGTCGACAACGATGCGGATCTACTGAAACGTGTTATAACAGGTGACGAAACATGGGTTTACGGATATGATGTCGAAACTAAGGCTCAATCGTCCCAGTGGAGGCATTCTGGATCGCCAAGACCGAAAAAGGCTCGACAAGTGCGGTCGAATGTGAAGGTTATGCTCACTGTGTTCTTCGATTTTAATGGCATAGTGCATCATGAATTCTTGCCACAAGAGGTCAAACAATCAATACTTGTAGGAGTACTACCTACAAGTTCAACGCCGTTTGCGTGAAGCAATCCGAAAAAAACGCCCGGATTTGTGGCAAAACAATTCATGGATTTTGCACCACGATAATGCACCTGCTCACACTTTATTGCTTGTTCGTGAATTTTTGGCCAAAAACAAAACTTTAACGATGCCCCAGCCTCCATATTCGCCAGACATGGCTCCATGTGACTTTTTTCTATTTCCAAACATAAAGAGAACATTAAAAGGCCGTCGTTTTTTTTTTTAATCGCTGAAAGAGCTGAAAGCTATCACAAAGATCGAGTTTCAGAAGTGTTTCGAGGATTGGAAAAAGCGCTGGCACAAGTGTATTGTATGCAAAGGGGACTACTTTGAAGGCGACAATATTAATGTAGATGAATAAATAAATATTTTTTTCAAAAAACGAAAATTCCCGTTACTTTTTGAACACACCTCGTACATGTAAACCAGTGGACTGAATGCCTAGAAACCTAAATGTAAACAAGTGTAACAATGCCTAGAACTAATAATATTGATACGCGAGAGCTGTCTTAGGACAAAGAAATATAGCAATGTGACAGAATGATAGACTAGTGTTCTACTTGGAGGTGGTGGTACAGAGAAGGTAACCTCTGGAGTAACCTACCTTACCTCGAGATCTCTCTTCTTCTCTTTGGCTTTCTTACTCTTCTTTAATGTCTCTAACTTCCAGGTGCGCTACTGTGCCAACTCTAAAGAAACAAATTCCTCTACACAAGAATTATTAATCGTTTTAAGCGACATTAAAATCATATTTACAGTTTGTGAGATGTGGGCATGTGCACACATGCGAATAGTCAATTTTTCAAAGACAATTGTACGCTGTATTTTACGATTAATGAAGAAGATATAGCTTCTAAATACAATCGTTTTAGACTTTTAGAGACAACCTAATTCTCAAAGTTAGAAAAACAGAGAAATAAGCTTATAAATAAGAAAGGTGATGATTTCGATTCAATGAATGTTTTTAAAGAAACCTGTAGAGGGTAAAGAAATGCTCTAAGCGGCTTAAAGTGGAAAGGAGAACTCTTCGTGGGATCCCAGAATCAATCAAGAAAAACTTTTTCACCAACTCTGCTTTTCTTTTGTAGAGAAATACAGAATAACAAATTTTAACAAACAAAACTTTTACAGCTGTAAAGGCAAAAATAAATTCTGGTCAACAAAAATAGTACAAAATTATTGCATTGCTGAGTAAGTTTGATAAAGTAAGTAATAACGACTACACGGGTGTTGTGACTTCTAGTTCCGTTTAAGTCCTGTTCGTTCAAAAATTTCCCTGCCTTGGACAAAGCCACAAAAGGTGGCAAAATTTGATCTCAGGTTGTTGCAGGGGACGTTGTGGAGACGAGGAATGAAATTAACGAGCCCTGGCCAGCCAGAGTGCCCACCCAAACCCTGTATCTCCCTGGGAGGACTGAATCTTTCTGCAGGGCAGGGGCAATGGTTTCTTTCGCGTGGAGTAGAAGAGGACTGCAGGCGATACATTCTGGACATCTGCTTGGGCAGTTATAACCTGAAGTTTGTCTTAGCGTGAATAGTGTTCACTCACGGGCCATTTTCGCCACGGGGGGCGCCTAAACGTACTGGTTCTAGAACAGTGATGGCGAACCTATGACCCGCGGGTCAGACACTGACCCGCGCAAGCTTTTTCGCTGACCCACAATTGCTTGACGCGGGTTGGTTTAGATTTTCTAATTGTGTGGATAATTTATATTCTATCTGTATTTTTTTCAATCACTTATTGACACAAAAGCAATTTAAATGCTATCTACGAATAAAGCAAAAGTGTTAACAAAATATCAAATAAAATGTATAATTTTACTCATATTTTGTCTGTTAAAAAAATCGACAACCCAAAGCAAATAACCATATTTAGATTTTTCTTCAGATAAAACACACTTTTGTAAGGTTTTGTTCAGTTATGTTTGTAAAAAGAGACTTCCGTAGCACTTGTTTCGCCCCATTTTACCCGTTAAGCCAACTGAATTTTAAAGATGTTTAGTTTTGAAAATATTCAGTATAAAAATTTGTAAACTTAACTCTTGTGCAAATGGGCATTAGTGACCCAAGAACTAGTACTAAAAAAAAATGAACAAAATTTGACCCACTTCTCAAGAAAGTTCGCCATCCTTTTTCGAGAACATAATACATAGCACTTGCAAATTTTGTGGGTAGAAGGTGGAAACTGTAATATACCACCTGACTGACTGCGATGGCATTAGGTATCCTATAAGCCTGTACTAGTTTTATCTCAAAAATTAAAAAAAAAATTAAAAAGCTTCTGTGATAGGAACACATTCGGCATCTCAATAATAGAAAAATTGATGATAAAATTTGGGCGTGTACTAAAATTAAATTTAATGGACAAAAAGTCTATTTTGACTTAAATTTGTGAGTTTAAATTTTAAGAAAATTAAGAGATTACAGCAATGTATTGAAGAAATTATGAAATATTGTACGCATAAAATTTATTTAAAAAACCCAGTTTCGGGATTTGGAGCGAATTTTCCTTTTCTTGTGAGTTAATAAAAACTTTTATTCTTTGCAATAATTTAATATTCATTCAATGGAAGAAAGTAGAATTTAAGCTTACTTTCTAAAAGTATGTAAATGAAGTCTGTAAAACGAGTTTTAGTAACTGAAACTACAATAAAGAAAAGGTTGAACTACATTTTCCTCGCAATATCCCGGGAAAACCTCTAAAGAAACGAGGAAAAGGGTTTTTTTAGTAAACTACAGGAAGATAGAACTGGCAACTCAAGGAAATTGGGCTTATTAAAGCTTGGACAAAATTAACTGAAACAAAAAGTTTACTGAAAGAGTTTGAGCGGCCATTGCCCTGTCCTTCGTTTCAACTGTTTCTACAGCTAATTTAAAGCTCACGGCTAGAATCTGTCCAACTTCTAACCTTTTGTTCAAAAACTGTTTTTTTTTTTTTAAACTCTAAATGTCTTTTGCCAATTTTGAACTAAATCAAATGTACTTTAAAGTCGCAATTACATGAATTATTAAATTAGAATGTATATCTACTTTATATACGGTGTTGGATCGTGAACTATTAGATTTAACTTTACAAAAGGCACTAAACAAACGGATCAAACTGCTACTAGTTCTAAAATAGGTGGTCGAAATTCCCTAAGCTACATACTGTGCTACATACTGAACGGTGCGCTCTAAAAAAATCCAAGTTCTCTCAACTTAAACTCCCCATCAGAAAGTAGAAGTTCAGTACTGTCTCCAACTAAATCTCCAAAAAGATTTTAACATTTCCTACCCAGCAGAAACTCCAAAATTCAAATAATATTTAAAAAAAAAACACAACTCTCCCCCATTCTGCTTCAACCCTCTCATACAAACCCTCATATCTACTGCACTGAATGCAAGCATCTAAATATGTAGCTACGAATGCAACATATATTCAACTATAAATAAATGCATGTAGTTTCTTATCTTCGATTATCAACAATTACTTCGTTAGGATAATTTTCCAATCATTTATTGTGCAGAATTTTAGTATTTTAGTGTAACATCAAATTAATTATTACTAAGTTCAATGTGTATTAAAAAAAAAAGTATTTTTGAGATGAAAATAAGAGAAATACTGACATTTAAATAAAATATTATGGTACATGTGAAAAATATATTTCCTTGAATAGTTATAATATTGAGTGCAAAAAAACATCCACTACATTTCCAGACAACCTTCCACCGTCAGCTGAACCCACCACGACGTTCTTCGATACTAATCACACTCTGGTATCTAGGGTAAGTGCAAACATAGGTAGTTTCCTCACGGCAACCATGTTTTTAGCAATTTACTGGAATGCTGTTATACAAATTGGAAATTTCAATTTATTTTTTCTTAAATTTATTTAGTTATTTACAATTTGTAAATACATGTATACAATAAGTAAATAGGAAGAATGAAAGATAAATGGATGGATAAATGGTGAAAGGCAATAGGAGAGTAACTATCCAGTGGTAGCACTCTTTACAGCAGGGGTCCCCAAACTACGGCCCGCGGGCCACATGCGGCCCCTGAGGAGATTTACCGGTCCCCGCCGCACTTCCAGAAGAGGCATCTCTTTCATTGGTGGTCAGTGAGAGGAGCACTATATGTGGCAGTGCCGCAAAGCGCTGCGTCGCTCATGTACAGTACTGCTTCCGATGACGCGGGATGCACGCGTCACGGCTCCGAAAAAAGTGTAAAATAACAGCAGAAGTAGGAAGAAAGGCAAAGCACTACAAACTAAACCGTTGACATTGACCATCTCATTAGCCAAAAGCAGATCCATAGTTCCCATACTGGGCAGTTTGTTGATTTAAATTTACTGGTTCTTTATTTGAAATATTCTATTTGTTCCCGTTTTGTTTTTTTTTACTTTAAAATAGTTTGTTTTATAGTCCGGCCCTCCAACGGTCTGAGGGACAATGAACTGGCCCCCTGTGTAAAAAGTTTGGGGACCCCTGCTCTACAGGATATGAATGACAATGATTATCATCTTCAGATTGCAAGGAAGTCGCGGGGCCACTGGCGATTCATTAGGCGACTGAATAAATTAATAAGTTGATACTGATATACATCACTACATTTAGTAGGGCGGGTGTTGGTCTAGTGGTCAAGAGCGTGGCTTTATAATTGGGAGATCCCCAGTTCGAATCCCGCGTATGGCTACTTTTCATTTGTTAGAAAAAATTTTGTATAGTAATGTAGGAGCTCCCGCCTCCGCAACGTCACCTAATTGGTAGTTGTATGTTAAGCCCCGCCTGAAAAAATAGGCGATTTCTTTACTTTACTTCGTTACATTTGACAACATCTATTTTAATTAAATTTCTGACATTATTCTTCTCTTATTTGACCATTTGTTTTAAGTTTCAAAATTCTTATAATAAAACTTTTAAAAGGTCTGTCTTCAGCAGCATTTGATTGAATGAATGCTGAAAATTAAAGATTGAATGTTATGTTGAACAGCAAGAAAAACAAAATGCCTTTGACAAACAAAAGGAATCCTTTCTTCCTGTCTTATCCTAATGCAATCCTGCTGCAGCACCTATCCATCACTTAAGCCAAGTTACATGAGGTATTGGCTAGTTCCTAAGCATCCATCACCTTGTTCTCTAATTACCGTACGGTCAATGTTAGTGATTTATCTTCACGCTAATATGGAAACTCATTGCCAGTTTGATGAATGTATTCTGTTAGAAGAACGACAGTATGCTAAAATTTATTTTTGTTTTTCGGTGTTTCATGAAATTTATTTGTGAGTAAATTAGTCTAATCAAGTTAAAGAACATATATAGCATGATCATCAGATTTACAGTTGTAGAGCTGGACTTATAAATGTGAGAACATTATTGAGAGATTCCCAGATCAAAGATCTCTGCCTTGAAAATAAATTTGTTAATAGATTAGATCTACACTACCGCTAAACATTGGATTGCTACGTAAAGAAAGAGATAAATAATTGAAGATTAACTCTTAATGAATCGTTAAAATCGTTGAAAAATCTAATTGTAAAGATGGCACTTAAATTAGAAAGAATTTTTTCTTGATTTTTTTTTTTAATTTACAGCTGCAACAATTGAGTGGTTCTGAGGACAGAGTTGTAAAAGAAGCGTAAGTAATATAACTTTTCTTGGAAGGTGGTTTAATATTGTTGGAGTTATTAGATGATAGCCACGTGACTTTTTTTGGTAGCAACGTGAACTTCATATAGTACGTCTATAAGGTATATAAATGCTCGTAGCTGTTTGGAGGAGTTGTCTGTAGCAGTTCCATGATTCAGTATGTCTTTGTACGGTGAGAAAGCATTTGGAAGTTGGATTTCTCTTTGCCGGATTTTTACTAAGAACTTTTTTATGTATTTTTTAATGAATTCTGTAACTTGATGTTAAATGTTCTAGATGGTCACTTCAAAGTTCACTTGTTTTGGGTACTTGTAGGTTTGTTACTGGTTTCCAGTTCGCCTTCTGGATGTGATTAGAATGTGGATATGAAGTGGTACACAGGATGACTGTAGCTGTAGATGTGGAGTTCCATATGCTCTGCTGTTTTGTACGAAAGAAGAACCTTGTCGACCAGTAGTTGTGGTTGCTTCAATAAAAGTCTACTTTTTCTTCCAGCATAGGACGGGAGTGTCCAGTCGATTGGTCCGTTAGAGAGTTACTACGTGGAGAGGCTGCATATCATCACTCAGACCGTATTCTGATCAGTGATAGAGCGAGAGAACATTTTATTTGATTAGCTGCATGAATATTTGAGAATGATGAAAAGATAGCCCTTCAATTGATGAAATTAATTAATAGTAAATTAGCAAAATATCGATTATATTCTAAGTACAACAACAAATCTTCTTCAAATATTAGAAGCATTGAACCTAAAGCTGTAGGACTATCGCCTCTGTCATCTTCGCAAATCGCACGTGGGTTGAAGTGTGTCCAAAAATTTATAAAAAGCGCAATAATTTTCAGTTTATAAATCAAATATTCACTTGCGGATGAAACATGGATACACTTTGACGTTTCTAACACTCCAAACAGTGGGTTATCATCATTATACGTATATTGACGAGATGTTTTGTTATTGAGTCTGTTCAAATAAACGGGGTTATCACCAGAAGAAAAATAATGAAGGTTAAATAACGATCATCCAAATACAAAAGATATTTTTTTTTTTGGATGATATCATCTCCGACTATCCTATTTCACTCGAAACCTTCGTTCAAGGTTTTACTGCCATAACAAATCTCCAAACAACCAGCAACTTCTAATTTTTTCCAGTCATTCTTCATTAGCCAACTTCTCCAAAGTTGTCAAAATGACGACATCTGGCTACAAGTTTTGTGCTTTTCTTGTGTGCTACTTTAAAACTAGTCTCTTATATTTATCATTTACGGTTATAGTATCCAGTTCCTGCAAAACCTACTCATTTCCTGTTACCCCGGCTACACAGGAGATATAAATGTTACTGAATTATACTTATTTATTTATAAAAATCCATATGCTTGGTTAAATTTATTTTAGTTTTCATTACAGAAAATATATTTATGTCTGAATATAAGTTGTTCATTATTTTACACCAGCAAACAGAAGTATAACTTTATTTCTGTTTGCAAATGAATAAGTGGAGTAAAATAAAATTTGATATAGCGAAATAAAATTTTTCATGATAATAGAGGTAACTTATCTTTTATTTTATTCCTGTAATAAATGCATTAAATAAAAAGTATTTTATTTATTTAGTTTATTTTGTTTTTATTTTGTTTCTGTAGACAAATAACTATTTGTTTTGCAATTTTATGGAAGTTCATTCAAACAAATATATGTTTATTAAACACAGGACGGCCGAGTACCGATCGATCTTGTTTCAAGTGTGAGGAGGTTAGGTTCTTAAATCGAAACAGGTTGAAGGTAGAAGAGCATTAGCTGTTTCACCTTAAGGTTATTTCTGGCCTTCATTCTCGATCTAGACTATTTTAGGTCTATTTGGAGTAACTGTACGGATAGCGTACGGATTCTAGCCCCACTGACAGAATAACAAAACGGATGAAAAAATTTAAATTTGGCCATTAATAACATATGCTGCTATTACGATCTACGTAGTGAAAAAAAAAAAAAATGCCTTTGGGTCTCGTAAAGTTTAACCAATGAAAATTCGTTTAGTTATTGTCCAACCATATTAGATGTTTACTTTTTACGCTACCTTTACTCTCCGGCAGGTCTTCGGTCCACCTGTCCTCTTCAACAGCAATCCTCTTTCTTGGTGCGCTACCTTGGGCTCTACATAGACAGAAGACTCACGTGGAACCCACACACTAGACTTAAAAGACAAGCAATGACGAAACGTGCGAAACTGCTTTACAGACTACTTGGACGACGCTCCAAATTACCATAGAACTCAAACGCTTAATATACAGTACTATCCTCAAACCTATGTGGACTTACGGACTAGAGCTGTGGGGTTCAGCCAAACCTACAAACATACGGACTGTACAAGACATTTCAATCAAAACTACTCCGACAGATAGCTGACGCTCCTTTCTACGGTGACTAACTTCACTCTTCACAATGACCTCAACATCCCCATCGTACACCAACTCGCCAAGACTAAATATCAAAAATTCCATACTGCTCTCTCTACTTGCTCTAATCCTCTGGTACAGTTTTTCGCCTCCTCTGACATTTCTAACAATACGCACCGACTGAATCGCCAGTGGCCCCGCGACTTCCTCGCAGTCTGAAGGCCTAAAAATCATATCCCGTAGAGAGTGCTACCTCTGGGCAGTTCCTTTCCTCCTGCCATTTACGCATCCATTTACCCTTCATTCTCCCTATTTACTTATTGTATAGTATTATATATTATACAGATTGTAAATAACGAAATAAATTTTTAAAAAAACTTTAAAACTTCTTTGAATTACTCTCCGGTAGGTCTCCGGTCCACTTGCTTCAAAAAACTTCATAAACCAACTTATGTAACTTATTCATTTGTTTATTTAATTTGCGAATATAGTATACACTGTAAAAACAGCAAAGGAGATGAGAGATAAAGGAAATTATGTAAATACAATATATTTTTAAATAAACGCATGAGCATGTGCACCCAGATGCATGAGTTGAATGAATGACGACCATCCAGTGATGGAAGCCGTTAGTTCGCCATGTTGGCAAGCTTACACAGCAAGGGATTCGACTTTATGTGTTGAGATGGTCGCGTGGCAAACGCTGCTATAGTCTACAATGTGGATTTGAAGAAAGTGTTGTAGTAGACATGTTGTGGATCGTAGAGTTGTAATGCCTGACTGTGTAGATTTGAGTGGAGTTTTGTGTATCGAGATTGGGCTATTTCAGAGACGAGAGGAATATTTAGATCAGAGTTAATTGTGTGATTGGAGATGTAGAAGGGAACGTTAACTATTGTTCTTTGAATTTTAGACTGTAAGGTTTCAAGTTGGTTGATGTTGGATTTATTCCGTACGTCCTTATTGGGGCAAGTAGGGCGGTAAAGGGTTTTGAGTAAAAGCAATTTAAAAGAGAGAAAATTGATAATTAGATTGATATTGAAGCGAACTGCAAAAATTAATGATTAATTAACTAAAATTGAATGTGAAAGTAGCGTTAAAAGAAAAATTATTTTCATTCATTGCCGAGCGTATGTCATGTGACTTTGTATGGGCAAACTGACAAACTAAGGGTGAGTAAGTAATTTACAAATGAGGTAACGTTCTTCCTTAAGCTGGCTTTAATGGCGACGTACATCCACCAGTAATAACTCTCTTTCAAGGGGATTAAGTAGAGGACAGTTACTGAAAGGTACAAGAATCTTCTAACACATGATAAATAATGGTACATTTCGCTCTAGCTGATTCCTTAGTAAAAAAACAAGTCAGAAATATCTCAGATAAATTTAGTCTTGTTTGTATAGCGTAATGCTTCCGTTTTAACAATACTGAAATTCGATACTTCATAATACTACTCTATCAATTCTAATTTCTTACGCAGGATTTACATTAATAAGGTGCCGGAACTATTTACAGACAGACAAAATGTACAAAGTAAAAGTGAGAGACAAAAAAGAACTAAATTTTTTTTTTTTACAGATTATAAAACAGACCTACTTACATTCTAAATGCGTTATTTTATTATTTGCAATTTATAAGCATAGCACTTTGCATACTTTATTGCGTTTTAGAATTTGCATATTCATTAACAATCAAGAAAGCATTTACAGAAAAAAATTGTGTATTCTCGTACATACATGCGTACTTAAGCAAATCCAATGTAAGGGATAGCATAGCATTTTTGGGATGTATACGATTAAATTAATTTATTATTTCTTGAATGGCATAATGATTTTGTGACTTGTGAATCTCCAAATAATTAAAGCTGCCGATTCAAACTGACAATACATCCACAATTTGTGATTTTTTTAAAAAAAATAATTAATTAATTTAAAAATCAACTTATTTGTTGAATTAAAAAATAGTATTGAAACGTTGGCGAACCTAAACTGTGGATACAGTTATTTGAGTAACTAATACGGCGATTGTGTAAAGATCCAGTTCCTGGGCGTTTCTGTAAAAAGCTGGACGAGTCTTTAATCGTCTTGAACGCTTTTCCTAATGTCGCTGATCATTGGGGTTTAGGTTTAGATCTAGACTACACGCTGACCACTCTAAACGTGGAATTGAAACATTTCCAGATAACTGGAACAATTCTCGCTGAATTTAGTCGAAATTTGGTGTGCATAAACAAGACTTTGTTTCAAACGAATGGCACAAATAGAATACAACAGCCTCTGAAAGAATATCTTGAATGTAGACAGCAGCAGTTAAAGACCTCTCTACAGAAGTTAATTCAGTAAGAGCCTCCAAATTTAGTACAGGCTAGACCATAACCTCTTCATCGCCATAGCTTTTTCTTTGAAAAAAAAAAACTGTGGCTGCGTCATGGACACGGCCGCGTGTTGTACGTGAATACGTTTACGTAACGGGTTATATTTTTTATATAAAATATTGTTATTTATGTATTTAGGATGAAATCAAGGAAACAAATAATTACTGTGTTACAATATAACTTTATTAATTATAGGTCTGTGATACGAAAAGTATGACACAAATGGCATACAAGATACATCGAGATTTCTGGTAAACATTAAATCAATATAGGTATTACCTAACGTTGTTGGAGAAGTTTCAATATAAGACAAATTGAACTCGCTGAGCATGAAGTCGGGCAATGAGCGGTTTTGTGAGACATCAACATTAAAGACTTCAACTATCATAATTGGTGTAGTAAGATCAGGCTCGTAATCGGGTATAATTTTAGAGATGATTTTGGAATATTTTAACAATGATCGTAACATAAAGAGTTTAATTTCTGCTAACGCTATGCCCGGATGGATATACACATACCCGAGTACGAATTTGAAGATGCCATCGGCCTTTTTCGTTTACTAGACAGACATCACCAGCTTTTGCGTCTTACATTTCCAAATAAATTTCCAAAATGTCAATGTTAACTCTATTACAATCAGGGAAGCTATTGATGGTGCGATATATGGCGACTCCACCGGCTTTGCGACTTTTACCATTCATTGTTCTTGAAAAGCCCTTTCCAACCGTATACGATCTCTGTATTTGGTTTTGGCTTTTCGACGCGTAAAGGCCGACATTATATATTTTTGATAATATTTTTTTATTCTAACACCTTTATTTTATTCACTGTCACTATTTTACAGTAACGTTTTATATACAATCGATAGATTGTGACGACAGCTGACGATTAAAACTAAAACGAACATCGTAGGTTCTCCGAGTCAAAAGTTATGTTAATTGCAAATCTCGATACGCAGCAAAATGATCTCAAAATGGCGGCGTTTCCCCCTCCACCGCGCGCGATGTGTCACAGTCCTCGCTTATCGTAATGAATTCTTTGATCCTTTAGCTATCCAGTGGTCTAATTTAATTTTGGATGTAGACGATAGATTCGAAACTATAATGCCAAACTGTATCCCCCGATTTTATCATTAGATTTTTTGGATTGCCACCATATGATTCAAATTTAAAGACGTATTCACGTCAAAAAAGAAATTCGCGTGGTGAGCTGCTTAACAAAAGTTAGCCTTATAAATGCCACCCAATATAAATACTAAGGAGTGTTTACTTTTTGTCCTTCAGTATGTCATGTATTGTTTAGAAAGCAAAATGCCTCCAATATTTCATTAAAATTACACCTACATATGCCTTTAAAGTTTTAATTTTTGTCCTAATCACTTCCTTCACCTCACTATAATCGGACATTAGTGAAAATGAAAACACTAATCTAGAAGAAGACAAGTAAACTATGTGAACCCAAAAACCGCAAGAACTATTTTAGTAAAACAATTAAAAATATAATCCGATTAGAAATCACTGAAAAAAGTGTCAAGATCACGTCCAAATCATACTTCTCTTTATAATTAGATTTTACTCTTTAATTCTAACAGTTACTGTATAAACAATTAACTTTTCTGAAATCTGCCCTAACTGAATTCTATCTCTTACGAAGAATTTTAAACTCTAACCCTTCACTAACTTCTAAATTTCTACTGCTACCGACACATATTCTTTTTTCCATCAAAATAATAAAGCTTAATACATTTTTTATTGATTTTTAATCCAATACTACTATTTATTTGTGGATATTTTTATTTTTCTGTAACACTAAAAATAGAACATTTGGAACTTTTGTCCCCGAGAAGAGATAAATAGAAGAATGTTCTGGTTCAAAAACTTTGCAAATTTAGCAGAGCAATACAATGTAACTTAGACTTGAATCCAGAATCCAGAATGGTATGGATTGTCTGCGCTATTAGAAAGAACTTATCCCATTCCTTCCACAAATTTTTTTTGCCAATTCTACTAAAACACCAAGCATTAATACTGAAGTAATTTATCTTTGCGAAGCAAGCACTAGCACGATGAGGTGTACTTTTTCTGCCAGAACTGAGTTAATTTATTTAAATTGTAAAAGTTTTAATGCACCTAGTAGCAAATACCTACTCCCTTTGTAATGGTAGTGAATAGACAGGCATCATTGGAAGAGGGTTATGTATAGTAAGTGCCAGATCCCCAGTTCGTGTTCAGCTCCTTTTTATTTGTTGGAAAAATATTAGCAGTCCCGCCCATACTTTTGTCTGATTTGATTAAGATGAAGATTAAGATTAAGTTGCACCGCCTGAGAAAAAAGACTGCAGATTAAGATTTAATGCAATTGAAATTGACGAGAGATTAACTAATTGAATGGTAAAGATTGGAGTTTTGTCAGGTATAGTATGGAGTGGTTACCTCCTTGCTGTCTGTATTTAATTTTGTAAAAAGCCCTATAATTTTTTTAAATTTTTTTAAGTTGCTTTAATCCTTGTAGGGGTAGTAAAACCCCACCACTCATCCACTCTAGCGTAGGGGTAGTGAAACCCCACCACTCATCCACTCTAGCGTAGGGGTAGTGAAACCCCACCACTCATCCACTCTAGCGTAGGGGTAGTGAAACCCCACCACTCATCCACTCTAGCGTAGGGGTAGTGAAACCCCACCACTCATCCACTCTAGCGTAGGGGTAGTGAAACCCCACCACTCATCCACTCTAGCGTAGGGGTAGTGAAACCCCACCACTCATCCACTCTAGCCAGAGAGAGAGAGACAGCCCCCTTGGCACACAGAGCCCCCTTGGCACACAGAGAGGGGAGGCTCGGGAATGTATATTATAAAAACGAGGGAAAAGTCAAAGGAGGGATTCTAGCGTAGGGGTAGTGAAACCCCACCACTCATCCACTCTAGCCAGAGAGAGAGAGACAGCTCCCTTGGCACACAGAGCCCCCTTGGCACACAGAGAGGGGAGGCTCGGGAATGTATATAAAAACGAGGGAAAAGTCAAAGGAGGGATTCTGTTCAAAGTCTTACACTTGAGTTGTACACATCGTTTAGCCACGTCAGTCAGTCTGTTCTGTTCTTGTAGTGTAAAGTATACTGTCCTTGGCAGTCAGTCATATAAATATATAAAATCTTATACCGATACTAAAGTGTTATTTATCCATCAACGTCTACAACCAACATCTCCTCCAAAAACCATTACATCCTCTAGCGGGGCGCAATAGTGGTGTTAACAGGTAGCCATCTTAAAAGCAACTAAATGGGTCAGTACCTGTAAAGGTGACAAATATAAATCAGTACCTCGGAGGCATACAACTAAGACCATTTTTTCAAAATTTGCTTAATGTTTCTAATACAAAATTAATTTTTATATTTTACAACCATCCGTTAACGTGCATCTCTGTTACTTATTATCCACCAAAGATTTAAGCAAAATAACTCCAGTGGGCTTACAAGTAAGAAAAAACCGCGAAAAAAACCCTTTCATTTGCTCTCTTGTAAAAAATTAAGAATGTGACTTTGTGTTGTGTACCTCCGAGGTACTGAAATTCATTACCAATAATGTCAGTGAAGTTACTATTATTAGTCTGTGAACTGTACTTTGTTAAAGGGCCTCCTTGCGAATTTTAAAAGATTAACTGATGAGGGGAAATACGTAGTTGTAAGAAAAGAAAGAACCCATGTTGGCATGCCCGAGAACGTTTTGGCCAGCTCCAAGAAGTAAGGAGGTGCGACATTGAACTCTGACTTACTGCCACTATACAACAATTTTCTGATAAGTCACATAAGGAGAGTACTGAAAGATGCTTCCACTATCTAAACGGGAACAGCTTTAGTAGAATGCAAGAAGGGGCTTCTAGAGCCAGAGTGGTCGATAGGACGCAAAGAACTTTGAAGTTATCAAAATTTATGATTGGACACAGCCGATCCAAGAAAATAAAAAAGTACTTAGATTCAAAATAACAAAGATCCTTCTTTCTGTTGCGACCATGAGACACTGCAGTCTTCTGGACACCAGATATAAGACTACACATTGTAGGGAGCCTGATTCATTCTACACAGTGTCTCAGACCTGATTTCAAGTCAAACTGGTTTTTATCTTAAATGAATTATTGAACTTATTCATGTACTTTAATTTTGAACTCTTACGTAATATTGGAAACCAATTTTGTACATTTATTCATTGAAATGTAATCTCAAGAAATACAGAAGTGGATCGGGCAGAACTGACACTTTTACAAAAACAATTTTACAAATGTAATTGTTTGTCATTTATACTTTCTATTATTTGGGTTTAAATAATCAATCTGGAAGAGAGCCGTAGATATACTCAGTCGACTGTAGAGGTGGATATCAAATGACAGGTTGATTGCTACGATATAATCCAACTCGCAGTGAAAACACAAGCAGAAAAAAAATCCAACTAGAACTTTATACATCTGCCAGGTGGTAAAAAAGATAAACCTTTATTTTTACAGAAAAATTTTGCGAATTATGTCATTTACAGAAAAAAAGGATCAAAATTGTCCACTCTGGTTGTTTTTTCTATAGTGCGCTTTTCGTGCAGCTTTTGACGAATTTTGTTGAACAGTTTTCGTGATTGTAATGTCTAATTTTGTTTCCAATTATTATATTTTCATTACCGAACGGTGTGTGGCCACAGCTTCGGCTGATTTAGATATTATGTATTTGTATGTATGAATGTTATAATATTTAATGTTTAAACTCGTATAATGTTTAATAAATGGCTATTATTATCTATTATAAATGGCGTTAACATCTAAGGTTATTGGCGCTCGGAGCTTTTTCCAGTGCACTGCCGGTCTCTGGACAGTTTTCTCTCGCTACAGACAACACTGTCCATCACCGGACAGTGAGCTGTAAGAAGCTCCTAGGAAGAGAAAATCTAAGGGTCAGCAGCTGGATTCGAACCCGGGACCTCCGCGTGGGAGTCCAGTATGCTAACCGCATAGCTAATCCCTTCCCTATTATTTTTTTAATTTTTTTTTTTTTTTATCGTCATTAGCGCCCCCTAGAGCTATGGTCTTTTCTCGGACTAGGATGCCACATGTCTCTCTACCCGATTAGCATCCAACCAATATCTCATCCAGTGAGGCATGGCGGAACCCCGGGTAATCCGACCTAGGTCCACAATTCCCTTCATAGGTTATCAGTCCAGCCGACAAGAGGGAGTGCAGGTACCCAGTAGTGTCATCCTCTTCTTACTCAACTCATTCGTCTTGTCTCAGTTTTATTTACCACCTAAAGGCTATTTGCATCTATATCCTTCACCAAACTATCCTAGCTATCAGTTTTGAACTTTGGGGTGTAGTACTCATAAATATTCCTACACCCCTTAAAATATACTAAGCCTAGCAATATGTACAATATTTGCTCTCATTTATACCTACATTCTTCTTAATAAAAACATTCACGCTTATAAATACATTTACACTTATAAATACACTCTTGCTTATAGATACACTCTCGCTGATAAATACACTCACGCTGATAAATACACTCACGCTGATAAATACATTCATGTCTACTGATACATTCATACATCGTCCATCCAGAGGGGAGAGTACTCGATATTCCTCTTCCCTTTTGATAAACTAACCTAACTATTAGATAACCTAATCCTAAATTTTATGATAAAATTCAATTTTCTTCAAAAATGCAATTCCCTGTTATTCCCTATTATTATTATTATTTTTTTTGGCGCATCAACAGCTGAGGTTATTAGCGCCCGGAGCTTTTTCCAGTGCACTGCCGGCCTCCGGACAGTGTTCTCTCGTTACAGACAACACTGTCCATCACCGGACAGTGAGCTGTAAGAAGCTTCTAGGAAGAGAAAATCTAAGGGTCAGCTGCTGGATTCGAACCCGGGACCTCCGCGTGGGAGTCCAGTATGCTAACCTCATAGCTAATCCCTTCCCTTATTATTATTATTATTATTATTATTATGTTTTCATTACCGAAAGGAGTTCCAATTATTTTGTATTATTAACAATTATTTAGTTCTTAAAGGAAAGATTATTTAGCTGATCAATAGTAAGATTGGTGGGCTATTAATATAGCCCATATTAATATGGAATCATTGGAAAATATAATATTTAATTGCCATATGTACTTCTGGTAATCATATGGCTGTTAATCTGTTTTATTATTAGGAAGGGGTTTTGACTGCTGCGATCATTAGCCACACCATCAACCTGTTTTATGTATCTGTATAACTGCATCTTGTCTGAGACGAACCGCATACCCTGCACAATAATGACAATTTAAGTATAGAACGCCTCTTGTCCTAGGACGCGAGGTCAAGGCATATTAGCCTTGTAAAACAAAAATTAATAATTATTAATATAGCAATACTAACAATTATAATAATAATATAATAGGGTGCGAGGCGCTTATAACCCAGTAGGTGATGCGCCAAACAAAATAATAAAATTGTATAAACTGACAGTTAAATAAAAGAGAGCCAATTCTGTATTAATAGTAACTTTTGCCTAGAGTGTTGCCATATCTTTTGCTCCTAATTTTTTTCTCCATAATTAAAAAAGTGAATGATAATGCAATCAACATTGCAAGCGAAAATAACTTGCAAATCTCTTCACAGTTTTTGCATTTTAATAGCTTATATATTTTATATTCAAATGACTTGATTGTTCTAAACATTTTATATTAAACAAGAAAGTGTCTTTAGAAGTTCCTGTTCTCAGCCCTGTGAAGAGATGTATGACTTGGTTGCAGTTCCTGAACGCCCCATCCCATAAAAACAACTTTCTGGGCAAAGTTTCTAGTTAATGTGACACGACATTTAGGTGGGTGAATAGTTTAAGAAGTAAATATTTAGGGTTTGTTTTTTTTATAAAACGGTTTCAATTATATTCGCACTTACGGATGACGGATCAGACCGAATCGTTAATGACACAACAATAGTGCCAAAAAGTTAAGTTCTTGAGATTTTTGCTATCACCAGTTTTTGAGATATTCACAGGGTCAACGAATTCTTAAATCTGGATTTGTTTTTTTTTTTTTAATCTTTTATTGTAACTTACCACTGCAACAGTTGTTGCAACATGCAAATATGGTGAAAGAGAAAAGAAATAACAGGAAATCATGATTGGAGAAGGCACCCAGTGGTGTCACTCCAGTAACGTGCTCAGCTACACTGCTCTCACGATGAGAGAAGATCACGAGGCCATTTTCTCTTCAATCTCCTTAGAGGATTACCTGGTAATGTGGAGGAAGATAGGTGTTCTATGAGAGGGTTAGGATGAGCTGCTGTAGAGGAATGAAATTTGAAGAAACGAGTGTTAGCAAGATCTGTAATGAAAGGGATTTTGAGGTCATTATGGATAGTGAGATTAGATACATAGAACGGAGCGTTAAGAAGTTTTCCAAGTATTTTTGACTGTAATGTCTGGAGACGTAGTGAGTTGGAACGCTTAGTCGATCCACATACTTCGATGCCGTATGCTGGATTTGTTAAAATCAAAAAATTATATTATTGGTTTATGTATTCAAAAATAATTAATTGAATACATGTCCTAATTTACTTTACCAGAATCGCGTCGAAAACACGTGACGAACTAGTTTATATGATCGAATTATCGTCACTTAACTTTATTTTAAGTTTTGGAAAGAGAATTTGCAAGGTACTAAATGTGGCGAATACAGTGGAAAATTCAACGTTATTTTTTTTTTTTGCAGAATATTCGTAAACCTTAATCTATTCAAGTTAACACTGTACACTTTTTAAATTTTATTATGAAATAATAATTATTACAATTCTTAAAAAAAATAAACGATTTTTTTTAGCTCCAAATGGACCACTTTCAAAAATAACATATTACAAGAAATAAAAACAGGAGTAAATTTAAGTCCATATTTTTATTAAAACTGTCCGGTAGGACAGTTGTATAAGGGTTGACCATCAAAAACTGCACGAAAAAGCGTAACGTTGAAAAACACCCAACTTTGACAATTTTTTTCTCTTTTTCTATAAAAGATAAAATTCCCAAATTTTCTTTAAAATATAGGGCAAATCCTCCTTTACGCCCGTAATTTTTTTGCAACAACATAGATATAACAGATTTCGAGAAAAAAGTTGCTGAAAATGAGCAAAAATGGCACTTTCAAAAATTGTTGTTGTTGTTCTTCTTCTTCTTCTTCTTCTTGTTACCTTTTTTGTAAACTGCGTAGCGCCTAAACGCGAGAACCGATTTTCATGAATGAGGTGTCATTCGATTCGGAATTTTATGTAGATGTGCCTTTTGGGGGTCACGACGCTGTACATCGAATGGGAGAGGGGTTAGCCCCCTTTATGTAAGGCCCCCTCTAAAATTATTATTTCTAATTTCTCTGTAAATCTTGGCCCGATTTTGATAAAATTTGGTGGGATGATTAAAGCGACGATCTGCTCTTAAACTTGTTAAGAGGAAGTATAGCAATCATTTCAAATTATCGAGGCGTGAACCGATTTTCATGAATGAAGTGTCATTCGAATCGAAATTTTGTGCAGATTTGTACTTTAAAAGTCTCGACGCTGTGCCTTATAAGGAGGGGAGTTTGCCCCATCCAAGTAAAGCCCTTTCTAAAACTATTATTACCAATATTTCTATAACGCTTAGTCCGATTTTGATAAAATTCAGCCCGAATAAGTGGTTAAAGCTCCTCTTCGTGGCTGTGATGTGCCACCATGCTCTTACACCTACTAAGAGGAAGTACTGCAATCGTTAAAATTATCAATGGGCGAACCTATTTACATTATGAATGAATTGTCGTTCGATTCAAAATCTTTGCCTCTTTGCCTTTTAGGGAGAAGTACTGTAATCGCTGTTTATTTTTCTTACTCCTCTTAAAAGGAAGTACTGAAATCGCAGTTTAGTTTTGCTTTTTACGTACAAATACCTTCCTATTTTATTCAAAACGCTTTCTCAAAAAAATTGTTATTGAGGATGGCAACTATAATCATTCTTTAAAATGATTTCTCCAGTGGCAGTTACGGTTCCGACTTAACACCTTATCAGGTTATAATGATAGAATTGCTTATTCCAAATTTTAAAAAAATCTGTAAAGCAGATATGTAACTTTGCAAAATAGACAAAAAGAAAAATCTATCCAAAAGGTACAAAAATCTCCTTAACAAAAACTTACAGTTTAAAATGTTAAGTATAAGGGTTGATTAAACGCCAAAAGGTACACAAATCAGCAAGTATCCATCTCATTTCATTTACACTTCATTGACATTATTTAAGTAATTTTACTGCATTAACTTTTCCTTCACATTTTTAGAATTTATTAGATGTCACAGACCCTTATGCTGGCCAGTTCATTCATAATATTTTTTTGTTATAATAATGATAAAATGAGTTATGAATTATTCTGAGTAGTCACAAACACATGCATGTTAAAGTAGAAAAAGACAAAGTCAGGGTCGGCCACTGTTTAAATTTGAAACACGGAGGATTGAAAACAATATTTCAGTCTTGAATTCGTCTTACCGAAATATTCGTGAGCACAAATAACACACAGTTGATAACAAGTAAATTATTCAACAATAATTATTCATTTCTCAATTGTAATTTAATTTAGTCCCCCTAAAATTTTACTTATAGTAAAATACTGGAATAATTAGCTGTCCTAAAAATATGCATATCTTATTTATTTTATATTACATTCATACAACATTGTGGGAAGAACACCTAGATTGAGAATGTAATTGAAGAAAACTATATTATTTGCGATAAAGCCAGATAATTATTACCTATTATTATAAACGTTTGACTACTTCATAAAATAAAAATTACTTTAATCGAAGAATGAACTTAAACCGACGATTTTTATTTAAAAATAAAAATAAATAAATAAATAAAATGAAATCATTAATGTAAGTTGGTGTAAACATTTTTTTTAAAAAGTTTTTGAAATTTTTAGCCTCATATTTTTGTTTCTTTTTAACCTGTAATTAATAGTTTGTTTATTAAAGATAAATAGATATTACAATCTACAGACTGCAGTCTTGAACAAATATTTTATGCATGAAAATGGCCAGCATAAGGGTCTGTGACATTTAATAAATTCTAAAAATGTGAAGGAAAAGTTAATGCAGTAAAATTACTTAAATAATGTCAATGAAGTGTAAATGAAATGAGATGGATACTTGCTGATTTGTGTACCTTTTGGCGTTTAATCAACCCTTATACTTAACATTTTAAACTGTAAGTTTTTGTTAAGGAGATAGACATTATAGCTTTACTGAAATGGGCTTTTATGTAAAAAGTAATAATTAATTTAAATACACGAATTTTTTTTTTTAATTTCAGTTATATTAAAAATATAAAAATGAAAATTACTTCGTTAAGTTCTTTAAAGCAAAAAAAGATATTTTAAACTTATTTTTCTTTTACAGTTAGCATAATATCTGCTAACGAGCAGCGTACACTGAAGTAGCAATAATCAAAAATAATTTCAATAAGAAAGTTGTTTTAATTATAATTATTAGAAATGGACTTAGTCCACTTTCAAAAAAAATATTTTTGTGATAACATTTTATAGTCAAAATTCTTTTGTTGACTTTATAAAAAAAAATCGTACTCCATTGAATGTATGACTATAAATATGGAAAGAATGTCTCTATATCTTACTGAAATTACCATTAACTTATTTTTTTTAAAATTAGACTTATACCACTTTCAAAAATAACAGCTCTATTTATGATTGGATGCATTATCATGCAACAAACTCTTATTTGTTTTTAACAAAATAATACTTTAATAAATAATTAGATATTTTTAATTATAACAGTTGAAAAGGTTATAGTGTTACCTTATAGAAATTTAAAATGGATTCTAGTGATGCCTGTTTAGAAAACACTCCTCCATCAATAAAAGAAACAGCAGAAAATGTAATAAGTAATGTAAATACGTAAGTAATGTAAATAATTGTAATATAACAATAAATGTTTATAATAAATAAATTACTTTTTGTAGACTGTAAAAATGAAATTTTTAATTTTTTCAGTTAATAAATGGTTGCAGAAAAAATATAATATTTAACTCTAGTGTTAAATTATCGCTTCGCTCGCTCGTGCGTGCAAACCCTGCCTCGCGTGAGGAAAAGTACTACTTTCCACACTTGTTAAATAAATAACTATTGGGTCATTCCATGTCAAATCAACACGGGGTCTGAACCTCACCATCTCGGATTTTCTTGAAATTTGGCACATGTGTACTATTGGTATAGACTTGGTAAAATATGAAATTTTACTGTGATATGTCAACTGGTTTATGAGTTACAGGGCTGTAAAGTTGCCAAAAATGGGCTGAAAAACAGGGAACCCCGTGTTTTCGAATTACTGTAGAAGCTTTCCTAATTGAGCTACAGACTTGGGATTGGTGTCATTTTATAGCATATATAATGCCCTTTCCTGTGATATGCAACACCATGTGGGTTAGGATAAATAAAGTTTGTTAAATTTAAATTTAAAATTTAAATTTTAAATTTTTTAAAAAGTACATATTTTAAAATTTTAAAATTAATTCCATGAATAGCTAGTAGTGTTATGAATTACTGGGCAAAATATTAATTTGGGACGACAATGGCTTCATTGTTAAAAAAATTTAAGACTAAAGCTCCAATCCGATTAATTCAACTCTGAATTCATGTTAATACAATAATGCTAATAATAATTCCACTAATAAGTCCAAAGTAAAACATACTGTTAAGTAATAGGATCTCTTTAATATTTTAAGCTTGAAAAGGCGTCATTTGTTTGTCATGCATCACTTTCTAGTAGGACATATGTAAGTTCTTCCAGTCAGAGTCACAGGATCAATTTTTATCAAAACATCCACTACTGAGACCCAAAGAATATCGGCATTTCTTGGATGCGAGATGATTTAGAGGGTCCAGCTGGATGAAGAAAAGTTACTTTTACTTCATCAAGTTCTTCATTTTTCTCTAAAACATATCCAAGCCAACTCACCAGTTTCTTTATAGACTACACTGATATACAACCTGATATGGCAGCTAATTTTAGATTATCAGGGAATTTTGAAACTTCCATTTCGCAAGCTTCTGAGTTCATAGAAAAGTTTTTAACCAATATTTTGGATTTACTTCTGGGAATGAAAGCATGGTATTGCTGTGTTCCTTTAATAGCCAATGCTTGAGCAAACCGATTTTTTAAAAAACACTCAGATTCAACAGTCTTCCTGGGTTGAATATGCAAAGTCTATGTTGGTGATGTTTTCTACTGCCCACTCAAAAAGTTGTAGTGAAGTTTGGATTTGATTTCCATAGGGTCGTTGCAAACTGGCACGAGCTGCCAGTCTCTTTTCCGAACCCCCTACGCCATCACAAGGCCCTTTGCCGACTTAAACCAACTTAAAGAGGCTGTTATCTCAGCCAAAGAAGACTATTCTTGAACAAAGATATTGAATTGAATTATTTTTGTATAATTTGATTAACTGCATAATTTCATTAAAATAATATATTACAATTAATATGAATAATTACTGTAATCATAATTATTAATTCTAAAAATGATTTCAAAATCAATATTTTAAATCTTAATAATTATGAATTATGATTCATTGATTCATTATTACTATTTTCAATTTAT
Organism: Rhodnius prolixus; assembly: GCF_049639745.1. Taxonomy (NCBI): domain Eukaryota; kingdom Metazoa; phylum Arthropoda; class Insecta; order Hemiptera; family Reduviidae; genus Rhodnius; species Rhodnius prolixus. Next base: position 26,636,786 of record NW_027411592.1, read on the forward strand.
TTATTACTTTAATTTTATTAAAATATATTTTCCATGAAAAGGAGCTTTAGTCTTAAATTTTATTAACAATGAAGCCATTGTCGTCCCAAATTAATATTTTGCCCAGTGATTCATAACACTACTAGCTATTTATAGAATTAATTTTAAAATTTTAAAATATGTACTTTTTAAAAAATTTAAAATTTAAATTTTAAATTTAAATTTAACAAACTTTATTTATCCTAACCTATATGGTGTCGCATATCACAGGAAAGGGCATTATATATGCTATAAAATGACACCAATCCCAAGTCTGTAGCTCAATTAGGAAAGCTTCTACAGTAATTCGAAAACACGGGGTTCCCTGTTTTTCAGCCCATTTTTGGCAACTTTACAGCCCTGTAACTCATAAACCAGTTGACTTATCACAGTAAAATTTCATATTTTTCCAAGTCTATACCAACAGTACACATGTGCCAAATTTCAAGAAAATCCGAGATGGTGAGGTCAAAAATGGTCTTTTTTTGTGTTGATTTGACATGGAATGACCCTATTGATGAATGCATTGGATTCTGGGTGTGAGACGCTTCAAAACACTCAGCTAGTAATTTTGCTGTTTAACCCGTTGTCGCACACTTTTATTTTGATGATCGTGCTCAGAAACACACTTTTTTTTCTCAATTGTTTATGACTGCCAGATGGAATCAAGTGTAAGTTGTAAGTTTGGAAGTAAAAATTATCACATTTGGCCATGGTTTTTCCAAAAAAAAACTCTCGACGGCTATAACCGTCATTTGCTCATCATGTCATTTTTTCTCTTTCGAGAGCAAATGACGGCTATGACCGTCGTGACGACTATACAGCATTTGCTTTACTAATTCAATAATTAACAAGTGTATGCGTTAGTACACTTCGTACTAACGCTGTACTTTTTTTTTATTAATTAAAATGTGCACGACGGCTATAGACGTCGTTTGCCTACATATCAACAAAGATCGGACGGCTATAGCCGTCATTTGCGGCAACGGGTTGGAAGATAAAGTCTTAAAATCTTCACGACGACAGTAAGGAGAAAGTAAAAATTCTTGTCGGTAATTGAAAATTCTTGTATGTTCACACAGAAAAGTGTAATTAAGGCTTCACACTTATAAAATATTAAACAGAAAACTTATTTATTCCTAGCGTAGAATGAAGCTCCTCTAATATGCTATTTTAGCACACACACCTGTTATTGATTATTAAATGTCAATACGCCCTCTAGAGTAGGGTAGAAAGAAAGAGATGAAGGGACGAATAAATATGTATTTTAAATTATTCTAGAATAACAAAAAACTCTCGTATTTGAAGAGATGAGCCAGTTAAGGTATCGCCAGGTAATAATACACGTCGATTTTTACATCATCTCCTGCTGCCCCTGTTTGGCGGAGAAGGGAAAAGCCCCTTTAGGAGCCAGATTTAACCGAACTTCTGCGCTGTTAATTAATGCGGCTATTAATACGGTTATAATTTATTCCAATTAGCCCATTGTTTTATACATTTAGTAATTAGTTAACTGTTAATTTTGTTATTCTTAGTTTAACGATATAATCCCACGCAATTTAGTTATAACCTTTTAAACAGTACAACAAATTAATGTGTACGATAAATTCTCATATTTGTTACCTAGACACCTATGTTCTCATAATTTCCCCTTCAATCGAGAATATTTGCCCCCTTATAACAATAATTGGGGATTTCTTGAAAGACCTGCAATACGAGAAGGAAGAATTCAGCACACCGGACGTGTTAATTTACAGAAATACTTTTTTTTTCGCGGTTCATTTGAACGTAGACATTTGTTGTGGATAGGGCCTAACAGTTTGGTTTGAAACTGAGAGAAAATAGAGTGGTTCTAGGGAAGCTGCGATGAAATCTTTCCTTCCACAGGATTATTTTATTAACCAGTTATGCGCGTTTGACGTGTATACACTCAAACCAAATCTCTATTACGGTGCGTTCGACGTGTATACTCGTTGTGAAAAATATAAAATTGCCTTCAACTATAAAAACTCGAAATTTTAATAAAATGCAATAATAATATTATTTGGTGGGATGTTTCCTTTATCTTACCAATAGAACTGCCAAGTATTTTATACGGAGGGTGGTGGAGGGAGTCAGCTAAATGATAAGTGGTTGGTACATGTTTGGTCTCCGCATTAGAGATTGGGAATTACGGGCACAAATACTTGGTGCAATGCCCTTGTGCAATGCCGTTTTTACCTTAGTTAGAGATTCAGATCTCAGTACGAGCATGATTTCCTTTTGCACAGAATTCAAAGCTCTTTTCTACCTTGTAAAAGCTCTTGCTTCCCTAGTTAACTAGAGCAATGCATACGTGAAGCGGTGCAAGATTTTGGAAAGAGCACAGAATGCTCTGTAATCTCAAGCCCCAGAGATTGCAGAAAAAGTGTTTGCAGTGACTATTACTACGTTGTAAACTTTTAGTTGTGTTGCCCTGCGTTCGACTTGTATACGTCATTGTCTGATTTTAATTCCGCACACTGTGGGGCGTTTTTTAAACTAAATTTCGCGCTTATCTGGTTAATTGAACTTGTATAATATTGAAATTAACTATTTTTTAAAGCAAATTCTAGTTTTCAAACAAATTATGACCTGAATATGTATTACAAATTAGCGAATGTTCGAGATTTGTTTGTTTGTTTCGATTCCCAATTTGTTCAGTTCTGTTAGAATAAATTTCCATTCTAATATGAATTTATTTCCATACTTTACTTCTACTTGCCGTATATTATTTCTAAAACTTGTAAAACTAGTAAGTTAGCTAGATATGAAATAATAAATCGTATGCACTTCCTTATGAGAGCAAAAATGCTCCCTTTACTTGATTAACTTCCTCAATTGAGTTGCATTTGTGATATTTTCATGCATCTGGTCCTACAATATCAAGCATGAAATATCAATTTCTGGCCCGCCATTTGGGAGCATTTACCCTTAGTATTCTTGAATACAATTAAAACTTAAATTTAATATTTCCCCTTTAAGTTAAAAGCTCCGAAAAAATCCTTCCTCACAATTAATACTGAATCCTTTCATCCTATCTGTTCAGCAGGCTCTTCTGTGTCAGTCAGTGAGGTTCATATTCTACCTTTCATCTTGTAGAGAATGAATAGCATTCCTCAGGGAAACATAACTGGGCTAATGCTCTTCATCACATACATTGTCGACTTGTCTATACACACGGTCACTACAACGTTTACTTGTGCAGATGTCCTTTGTCTTCCGCGTATACTGATGTTGTACAGACCACCCAGTCCTTGCAACTTCCATTAATCTTTCTTAAAAAATGTTTCATCAAGTGGTAGTTAAAAGATCAATGCAAAAACTAACTGTTATTTATGAGATATTGTTTGATAAAATCCATTTTGGTGGACACGAATATAAGATTCAAAATTTTACATTTAACAAAACTAATCTTTGAAGCAGTGTTGCTCAATCTTCAAAATTTCGTATTTATTGCTTTTTTTATTTAAACTATAGCTGCAATTAATTTTAGTAAAACTGTGAAAAATGTAAAATATGACGATAACAATCCAAAATATGCTTCATAAAATTCATAAAATTTAACACGCAATAAGATCTTTCAGAATGAAGACAAAGAAAAAAAATACTACATATTTTTCAAAAATTATATTTGACAACCGTATTAAATAATAAACTGTCCTGGAGACGATGTGTTTTCGTTGCGAAAGATACTAGTATATGTGATAAAACATAGTACGCTCCAATAAACACTTCGATCCGTCCAACAACAACGCTCGTAGTTTGCTATTCTTCGACAAACTTTACATGTTATGAGCAAACATATCTTATCTACTGAGAAATTATTGCTCATTATGTTTGGTTATCATTCAAATTGCAGTTAATAATAATATTATTATTCAATAGTGAAGATAAAAGCTAACTCTAGCTACATGGATACGAAGAATTCTTAACATTCACAGTTTTAAGTCTCATATTTTTTGTGAATTTGGTAACTAATAATTTTATATTTTCATTCTGAAAATACCTTACCATTTGACACTCAAATATAAACTTAATTCTGAATACCAATGCCTATAGTATAGAATTTTAAGTATTGACAATGAAAAACCTTTAACCAACTTTTCTTCGACTTAACCTTTCTCTGCCACCACCAAGTTAGACCTATTGATGTTCATATACTGTTGAAGAGTTTAGCGCGCCCACAGCCAAACTTTAGTGCGATAGGTAGTACTTTGTTTTGGAATACTTGGAGCCAAAGGCGGGTTTTAGATTGGTATATTGGTTCCTTGACGCAGGAACAAAATTTGCCTTTATCTTCTTCCTTAAAAGCTACTCACATTTATATAAACTTTGTCGCTAGAATAGTTTTAAGCGTCGTAAAAGCTCTCCATAGGGGAAGGATAGAAACCTAGGAAGTTTAAGGAGTACCCAGGAATAGAATGAGAAACAATTTATAAAGATCTATTTTACAAATAACAGAAATAAAAGAAATTGCCTAAGTTAGTTTTTCTGGAAAACCTACTAAACCGATAAATTGCGGTAGATAATAATTACGTATCACTCCAATGGTCATTAAAACTACGTAATTAATAAATGTAATAAGTACGTACGAGTATTTAATTAAGTAGAATCAAAATCTTTAATTGCCAACAAATAATGTGGAACAATAAATATTAAAGAACTATCAGAATAAAAAAATCTTTGTTTTATCTGCAGATATATTTCTGACACTTAAAAATTTACAAAAATAAACAAAAAATAGTTATTTATTAAGTTTTGCAGTACATCCTTAGATAGTTTTAGTCGATGTAGGAATGGTTTATGTCCGTATCGAGGTTGAATTCCAATATATAAGTTGGTAGGGCACTTAGAAATCTAAATTCTGCCTTCTCTACGAAGCCTATTATTATTAATACATCCAGATTCTTTGATTTGTTCATTTCATAAGAAGCAAGTATTACGCAAGACGGTACGTAGTACTTTGTTTCGGAATACTTGCAACCAGAGGCGCATTTAGGTTGGTAAATTGGTTCTTGCGTGCAGGAACAAATACCTTGACTTTATCTTCCCTATAATAACTATTGCTCTATGTACAGGGTGTTCATTTTAAGACGGCTCAAATGTATTTCATGCTTAAACGGTTAATCTGAGCAAAAAAATGGTAGAGGAAAAATTTGTAGCCCGTCTAACCTCTAGTTTCAGAATATGTGACTTGATTTTAGATCTCTGCCTGCATACGCGCGTTTAAAAGTAAGGGTTTGCAGTTGACCCCCATTTTCTTATACACAGTTTTAAAGAGTATAAAAGGTTATGAAAGAAACCGGAAACCATAATTTGATATCTGCAAAATTAAAGGTGCTAGGCCATTTCAAAATCTGGTATTTATTAATCATGTTTCAATTTTTTAACTTGTTATCAAAGAGAAAAAAGAGCACGTGATAGGTCAATTTTATGTATTTTTTCATCCCCTTTCTTCTAAAAATGTTGCCAAGGCAGTAAAGCTAGTATTTTTCTTAATATCGGGAAATAAGTAGTTTTCCGAGTAATTTTCTATGAAAAATCAAATGTTAAGAGCTTTAGATGTTCTCAAGCACACACAAAATGGCTAAAAATTAATTTTACATCTGTTACAAACAAGAAGGTTCAATAATTATTTGTTAATTTTGAGAGAGTTGCGTTTAATTACCAAAAACATTGGAAACCTCTTTTTCACTTATAGGATCAAACTTATTTCTTAATTTATTAAATAATGCACTTACGCAGCTTATGCAGCATGTACTGTGCCTTCGAAGGTGCCTCCTCTGGCTCGCAAGCCAGGTTAGCCAGGAGGTTAACAACTGCTCTCTGAACCTGAGGAGGCACCTTCCTTTCATAACTTTTTATACTCTTTAAAGCTGTGTACATGAAAATGGGGGCCAACTGCGAACCCTTACTTTTGGACGCCCGCCAGCCGCGTATGCGGGCAGGAATCTAAAATCACGTCACATATTCTGAAACTAGAGGAGACAGGCAACAAATTTTTCCTCTTCCATTTTTTGCTCAGATTAACCGTTTAAGCATGAAATGCATTTGAGCCGTCTTAAAATGAACACCCTGAACACATATATAAATTCTAGTGTTACGACTTTTGCTAACTACAATTCTCAAGGTGCTGACTAAAAGGACATTTTAACCAACAATTCAAAATGCACAGAACGAATGTTCTCAGACAAAGTTTTTAAAGAATCGTAGTAAACATTTTCGAAGAAATCTCAGAAATCTAAAAACACAGTTTTAGAATTTCAAATTTTACTCAGCAAGAAATTTAGATTTTAAAACACATATAACCAAAGGTTTTACTGGAACGTTACTTTAGAATGAAGTACACATTCTGTATCCCAACAGTCCCCTTCCCTTAACTGCATTGTTCCAGAAAAATTTCTCAAATGCAAGTTGTAAACTCTAGCGCAATGATGATACGAAGTTTAAAAAAATTCATTTTAGCATTTTATTTATTAATGATTTTTTAAAATTTATTATTTGAATACAAACGATTATTCTAAAGACAATAGACTGTCGCTTAAAACATCCAGACTAATGGAGGAAGCACTGGTGGTTGGCTGACTTGATGGGTACATGTTGATGCCAGAGTGTTGGCAGACCCAGCAGAGCACTCAGAGCAGTGTAAGACAGCCATGGAGAGGATCATTAGCATTTCAGAGGATTAATTAGAATAGTAATTGTCACGAGACAATGGCCCTTGATGTCAAGAAGGCCGCTATGGTGTTTTGTGAATGTTGCATAAATCTCATCATTTCCGGCAGTTAATGTGGTTGATATTAACGCATAATAATTTCTATTTCTTTTTCTCTCATTTAAAGCACTCTAAATAATAATGCATCTTTAAATGTGTAAAGTAAGCACACGAAACACAATTAAATTTCTGTTTTTTCGATTTGTTTCGACTACCATTCATTTCCGTTTCACTTTGTTGCAATCATAGCTCTTTTTTCATAATTCCGTTGTTACTGTTATTGTTCATAAGCTGTTGTTATTGACAGTTGTAATTTTACCAGTCGGCTAACCGATTTCCTGTTTGTAATCATTCTTCGACACGGAATCTACACAACGTAAAGACTAATACGTTTGTATTAGGCTGGCAAAGTTATCAAATTTTCTAGGACAAAGAGAGTGTGCCAAGTTCCGAAGCCCATAAGAAGTAGAAAAAGATGCTTAGCAGCCCGACAGGAGGTGTGTTTGTGGAAATTCATTATTTTGACGGATCCTTTTTTGCTATAGAGCAAAGGAATATGAGGTGGCTAGTAATTGCGTGCTATTTAGAGTGTATGGTTAACCATACTGATTGGAATTCATGGAGAGTTGATTGGAAAAGAATTCGTGACAAATTACTTCTCAAATTGGCTTCTTCAACCATCACCAAAAATTTCGTTTGACCACGAACTACTGAGTTATAAGTTGTACTGCACATAGGACTTTGAGACTACGCTTAATTACCCATTATTTTGAGCAGTGATTCAAGGTTATACCATTTTAAAAGTCCACTTTAGGGCCCAGAAGAACCAATTGAAATTTTGTTGAAAAAATACTCAAGATCATAAAATTTATTAATGCATATCTTACGATGCATCTGCAACAAAATATTCGGCTGAAGATTGTAGATTGAATAAGAAGGGCGGTTCCACCAAAAAGGGGAAAAAGACGCAGGCAATCCAAAATGCCCATTGTTCCCCGCCCACCCCTCATCACGTGAGAGATACCAGGGCTTTAAAACAACAAATCCGGCTAAAGGTTGCCAGATGCCAATACAATAAACTAATAAAGTAGTAACAGGAGCATGGCGACTCAATCGCCCAGTGCACTGAATAACCTAGAAAGTTCGTTAAGATTACCAGATGCTACAATCTCCGGTAGGGAGACATTTGGCCTTCCGAAAACGAGAAATCTAGTTATAGAGCAAACGGGGCCCAGCTCTACAAAGTGCCGCACAGTCTCATTGGACTCATCACAGCCAGCGCAAATTGGCGACTGGGTAAGGCCACCTTTGAAAAGATGGTACGCTAAATTCGCATATACACTCAACAACTGAACCAACTGGTGGAGCCGGGACCTGCTAAAACCAACTATAGCCGTTTTTGACAGGCCAAGAATTTCTTTAGCCTGACGGCAGTCAGCTCGGGATCTCCACCGTTTCCGATGTTCCTTAATAGGCTGAAGATAACAATATTAACAAGTATACAATGAGAAGCTGCGAAATGAATTTCTGGCATTTGAAAAGTAAAAGTTGCCTTCCAGTTTCTCTTCAGGGGTCCCAGAATACTTTAACGAATGGATTGATTTGGAAAGACGGCGAAAAGCCTACCATAGAAAGGCACCCATCTTAGACCTGCATACTACTTATTTAATAATGCAAATTGCGATCTGTTCCAGTATGTTTCTCAGCCCTGAAGATGACCTAGTTCCTTGGTTGAAAGTTTGGCATTAATGCAAATAAACAAATTGCGACTGAAATAAACACGCTACATGTAATGATTATAAAATAATTAATAAATTTTTTGAATGAATAAGCTACCAGTAAATAAACCAAAAGAATATGGTTATGTTAAATATTTAAATCCAGGCAGGCATTTAGTCGCATCCAGGCACTCAGACTGCCCGCACAAATGCTCCCTGAGTGAGACCCAAGAAATAACACGGTACTTTTGAGGACCCAAATCCCGTACAAAGAGTGGCCACTTAAAATCACGTACATACAGGCACGTACTGTCTGGTATTTTACCGACACTAGAGTATGCATTTGTCTCCACATATCTAAGCTATGAACATTCATGACCGAGTCTAACCCAAACGTTTTCTCTCTGCCCACAAACACTCACTCAACTCGATCTTCCTTATATAAACCCACACTTATAAAAGTAAAGTAATCGCCGGTTTTTTCCAAGAGGGGCTAAATGTCCAACTAGCCATTAGGAGGCGTGGACGGGGGCGGAAGCTCGTACTTTATTATAAACAATTTTTTTATAACAAATAAAACGTAGCTATACGCGGTATTCCGACTGGAACTGCAAAGCCACGTTCACAACCACTAGACAAACTACCGCCCCTGATATTCTTAAGAAAGAACTCCACTTCTATTTATGAAGAGCATCCAAACTTAAAGTACTAACTATTGGGATATTAGTCAAGATAATCATCATCAACTGTTTAAACCAGTCAGACACTGACACGCGCAAGCTTTTTCACTGACCCACAATTGCTAGGCAACCATTTGTTTACGCGGGTTGATTTAGATTTTCTAATTGTGTGGATAATTTATATTCTATCTGTATTTTTTTCAATCACGCATTGTCATAAAAGCAATTTAAATGCTATCTATTAGTTTGATCATTACAGTTCTAAAACGCAAATGACGACAAATGCTTTTGTAGTATTTTGAAATAAAGCAAAAGTGTTTACAAAATATCAAATAAAATGTACAATTTTACTCATATTTTGTTTGTTAAAAAAAATCGACAACCCAAAGCAAATAACCATATTTAGATTTTTCTTCAGATAAAACACACTTTTGTAAAGTTTTGTTCAGTTATGTTTGCAAAAAGAGACTTCCATAGCACTTGCTTCGTCCCGTTTTCCCGTTAAGCTAACTGAATTTTAAAGATGTTTAGTTTTGAAAATATTCAGTTTAAAATTTTTAAACTTAACTCTTGTGCAAATGTGCATTAGCGACCCAAGAGCTAGTACTAAAAAGAAAAAAATGAACAAAATTTGATCCACGTCTCAAAAAGGTTCGCCATCCCTGGTCAAATAGAACAAGTCTTAACTTAATCAATCAACAACTCTGATTTCCCAACTCTGTTTAAATCACAGACAATGCCCACACATGAAGATGCATTATTGACGAATTAATACATTGTTTTGGATGTCTGGAGACATGGCTGCCTGTTGGTTGATAGTGGCTTAGGTTATTATTTTTTAAACTAAAAAACAGAAAATGAAGACTTCCATTGGTAAGACAGTTCATTTAAACAGAGAATCCGCATTCGGCAATAAAAATTTGGCAAAGAGTTTGGGAAGATGTTTTAAAATCTCGAAATTTCACTCTCGGTTAGCCTCGCAGAGATTTCAAAACATTTACTTCAGATGACTGAGAATAGAATCGCCAAGGAGGATTTGAATTTCCGGAAGACCATCACAGTGTTTCTCTGGATGACAGAAACGACCCGCTCTCAGGAAGGAGATTCATTCACCATTCTTCATGATATCAAAACGAGGTTACCAGTATTTCGTGAAGTTTGTAGGAGCCATCAGAACATTATAGACACGAGAACGTTGTCCCCTGTGAACATTTCTCTCCCACAGGTTTCAATTTTGCTCGCAATTATGTTACAATTAATATTTTTCTTTCGAATTCTAGTCTAGCTGAACTTGAGACTTGACGAACTAAAAAGACAGGTTGAGAAATGTTTGGTCATTGAATCGGCTGCAAGTTATCATCCCAGACAGTGTTAGATACCCGCTGAAGTCTGCAAAGTACGGTTTCCGTTGCAAGCAACATTTTTCACATACCAATTTGATTTTGAGGGGGTTGTGATCTCTCATGGACCATCTCTGTGCTTCGATTTGCTTCAAACGAGAATAGCTATAGTTGGTAGCGGGATACCAGTATCTTTTTTGAGTAGTGAGCGTACACAGAGGAGTGCATATTGGCTATCCAGAAGATACGGTCCTTTCTTCTTATAGATAGATAGATAGATAGATAAATGTTCTGTATTTAGTGTGTAAATATACACATTACAGGGGTTCTGTGCTATAATTTTCCAATACAATGAAATAAAAATCAATATAAACTGCGTGCAATACGTAAACTTAATTTAACTAATTTATATATATATACAAGTATATTAAACTGAAATATTAACTAAAATTTAATAACAGAAAATAATAATTATTCGTTAAGGCAAAATGATCTTATCTTTAATGCTTCTATTGTTGACAAATATATTCTATTTAGGTGGTCCTTATTTTCAATACATAGAAATTTATTAAGAGCATTTCCGTTGACCAACTCTGATAGATGGTGGCGCCTAATTGGTTGATAAATGGGGCATTCTATTAGAAGGTGTTCTAGAGTTTCGTACTTATTCAAATTACATATTGACCGATTGCGTATCTATAGAGTGGTAGCCTCCAGTTTTAAACCAGACTTTTACACTTTTATCGCTTGCTACTCGTAGCTGGCTCACAACCCTAATTTTATCGATCGCACAATTGTATTTAACGTACTCCTCTATCATACCTAGCCCACTAATATGCCTGTAAACCGAACTATAGCTTGAGCTAATTGCTCTTTGAATATCCATAGACCTCACATGATTTGTCCACTTCTCTATATGATCCGGAATATTTTTCTTAATTATGTCGACGTCTGTTTCAAAAATAACATTTGACTCTCCGATAACAGTTAGCCATCGCCGCAACTGACTGAACCAATTCCTGTCTGCTCCTCCTGTACCTACTGTTTCTAACTGTTTGAGCTTGTTAAAACACAATTTTGGCAACCTACTCTCTTCCATTGCCAGAACCCTAGTCCAATAGGACAACATTTTCTTAAAAACGGTGACGCTTAACGGTACCCTTCCAGTTTCTAACCGAACTATATAATCGGGGGTACATTTGGGCCAACAAAGGAGCTGTTTGAAAAACCTCACTTGCCCTCTTTCTACCGTGTGTAAATTCTGTGAAGCCCAAAATTCGGAACTGTATAGCAATGTGGAGGAGACAATCGCGTCAAATAATTTCAACCTGGCTTCCCAACTATTACACTTGGCTTTGCATAATATGCTTATAACTTTGCCTATTTGGGGAACGGATTTGTCTAAGAAGTACTGGGCTGCTGTTTTGAATTTTGAGTTTGAAGAGAATGGTACTCCGAGGTATACATATTGCTTATCAATTTTTAGTGCCTCACCTTGCCAAAAAACGGTTTTTATATTTTTTAAACGGTTGCTTGTACTAAACGGTATCACTTTAGTTTTTAGTGGATTTAGAATAATTGATTTGTCTCTACAATAAGTTTCAAGTATTTTTAATTTTAAGACAGTATCACTCCAAGATTGACTAAGAAGCACTACATCGTCGGCAAATAACAGTATATTTAATTCTTTTTTGTTATTTATACTTAGGCCCTTTGAATTACGCTGTTCAAAATATTCAATTATATCGCTGATAAACAATATAAATAATAACGGACTCAAACAATAACCTTGCAATACGCCTTCCGTAATTGCTATTTCTTCCAGATTATAGCTCTCTGTGCTTCGATTTGCTTCAAACGAGAATAGCTATAGTTGGTAGCGGGATACCAGTATCTTTTTTGAGTAGTGAGCGTACACAGAGGAGTGCATATTGGCTATCCAGAAGATACGGTCCTTTCTTCTTATAAGGATCCATTTATTAAAAAAATAAAACAGAAAAAGTAGTTTTGTCACCATTAAAACCCATAGTGTTCCAAGTTATTCCTAATTGCAGAACAGTGTTGATAGCCACGAATTGCGCGATAAAACTAAGTTACATTTCTAATAACTTTTTAGGTTAATATTGGTTTATTCTTTTTAAAAAACAACAGCAGACGTTTCAGTTTTTATTAAGACATACACTTATTAATTAACCTTCCCTTTAGTGAAATATTTATCTATTAATTAACCCCTAGAGACGAAAACTTTTGACCAAAAGTTCTATCTACACTATAAAGCTACCAACTAGTTAATAAATTTTCTCAATTGGTAAAGTTTGCTTTTTGTAAATGTTGGGAAGCAAACAATTTGAAGAGGTCTTGTAGAGCTAACTGTAGAACTAACTAACTAACAAAACCTACAGCTTCATATATGCGCAATAATGGAATAACTAAATAGCAGTTACTATTTCAACTTCACAAAACTTCTCCATACAAAAGCTTATTAGGGAAAATTGTTGAATGTACGGCGGCATGCGATTTCCTTGCATTGTCAGCGCCAATTCCGTCTTTACCACACACACACAGTTCATGCCCCATTGTGTCTTCCAATTACTAAAAGAAGACTTGGATTTTTTTCTTTCTTTACGTTAACAAACAAAATTTTAAGAAAAAATATGTAGTATAATTGAGAAGTTACCTGTATTTTATCTACTAGCTATATATTTCTACCTATTTGTGATGCTGTCCTAATTGCCTAGATCTGGAGTTCTTGAATATTTTTAAGGGACATCTTTTCTCATTACTTTTTTCCTTTGATTTATATTTTTTGTAGGAAGACGAAGTGCAAGAAGAGATTTTAGTATCTCAACTGATTGAATGAGCAAAGTATTGGCAGTATTTTCTTCTCTAATAAACACATCATTACTTTCCCTTACTGGTTGCGATCACGCCATTTCTAATTCGAGTATTCCCCGGGAATACCCATCTTGAGGTTCCTCGAATTCGAAAAAGTGTTTTTTTTCGAAAAATAAAAATTACTGGAGCTGAAACTTTTACTTAGATTGGCTCCTACAATGGAAACTGTAACGATCAAATTTTTCCTTATTGAGAAGTAGTATTTTATAGAATAAATTAAGTACTATTTTGAGGTTGTTTTTGAGAAGGGCTTCTTCGATTTCCTTTAAACTTTGTGCACGACTTTTCCTCATTTTGAACTAAAACATATTTCCAGGAAAGTTCGATTAAGTGTTCAAGAGAATTGGTTTTCTCTAAAAGACTGTACGAGGGTCGTTTGAAAAGTCCGTGCAAAAATAAAAACTACTTAATTTTTTGGGGTAAACCTTTTTTATTTTTGAACATAGTCTCCTTTTAGGCTTATACACTTCGTCCAACGCTGCTCTAGTTTGTTGATCCCTTCCGAATAATAGGATTTGTCCAAGTCTGAAAAATAGCCATTCGTTTCTGCAATCACCTCCTCGTTTGAATAAAAATTTTTTCCCGCCAGCCATTTCTTCATATTGGGGAACAAATAGTAGTCCGAGGGAGCCAAGTCTGGAGAATAGGGGGGATGTGAAACGAGTTGGAACCCTATTTTCATTAATTTTGCGACCACAACTGCTGAGGTGTGGGCTGGTGCGTTGTCGTGATGGAAAAGGACTTTTTTGTGGGCCAATCGTGGGCGTTTTTCTTGCAGCTCGGTTTTCAAACGGTCCAATAACGATGAATAATATGCACCTGTAATATTTTTACCCTTTTCCAGATAGTCGATGAGGATTATTCCTTGCGAATCCCAAAAGACAATCGCTATAATCTTTCCGGCCGAAGGAACGGTCTTCGCCTTTTTTGGCGCAGATTCCCCCTTGGTAACCCATTGTTTAGATTGTTCTTTGGTCTCAGGAGTGTAGTGATGTATCCATGTTTCATCCACAGTGACGAAACGACGCTTAAAGTCCTGCGGATTCTTCTGGAATAGCTGCAAACCGTCCTTGCAACACTTCACACGATTTCGTTTTTGGTCAAGCGTGAGCAATCGCGGCACGCATCTTGCGGATAGCTTTGTCATGTCCAAATGTTGATGCAAAATATTATGTACCCGTTCATTCGAGATGCCCACAGCACTAGCAATCTCACGCACCTTCACTCTTCTGTCATCCATCACCATATCATGGATTTTATCAATGATTTCTGGAGTAGTAACCTCAACAGGGCGTCCAGAACGTTCAGCGTCACTTGTGCCCATATGGCCACTCCGAAAATTTTGAAACCACTTATAAACTGTTCTAATCGAAGGTGCAGAGTCACCATAATGTTTATCAAGCTTCTCTTTAGTCTCCTGAGGCGTTTTGCCTTTCATAAAGTAGTGTTTAATCAACACATGAAATTCTTTTTCGTCCATTTTTTGAAAATCACTCGACTTCCTCGATTCAAACGAATGCCAAACACAAAGAAATAGACCGATCTGGCTGAAACTTGGTGTGTGTTCTTCCAAGAGATGCTACTAACTAAACATAACCTCGATACGCGCCAGTATTGCTATCTCTCTGACTTTGCACGGACTTTTCAAACGACCCTCGTATAAATTTGAATTTGTCCTTCAAATTTAAAAGAACGTTATAAGTACTGAATAAGATGTTCGAAGAACTTTCTAAAATCAGAAGTGATACATTTAAGGGATGAATAATTCACTATTTTTTGGGGGGGAAGTTTGCAATGGTGGCTCTAAAACCATGGTTCTAGTGTTGATCTACAATTTGTGAAATTTTCTTCAGAACAGTTCGATAATGGGGGCTTTTGGAAGAAGGTAAGTATCATTTCTTTTACCCAATCAATTTACAGTTCACTTGACACTTTTCTTGCGGAACATTCAAAAAGCATTCACGATAGAGTATTGAAAAGTAATTAGGAAGAAAATGAAACATCTAGATTCTAGCACAATGATGGCGAACCTATGACACGCATGTCAAAGGTGACCTGCAAACTCATTTTGGGTGGCACGCATTGACAGAGACAAAAAATTATTATATAATTTTAATTAATATAGCGATTAATGGAGTACTTTGAAGAAATTACGGTATTTATTGAGAATAAGTACCTATCTCGTAAACTTTCCTCAGATCGATTACCATAAAATGGGTCATTTAATAAATCTTTTAAGCTTTAAATCTTTGACACGCCGAGCTCAAAAGGTTCGCCATCACTGATCTAGCATGTTACAATATTAAGTTACACGAATCTATTGGAAGTATTACTTAAATGAGTTGATTTATCATTTTTTCTGTGATTTTTTTTATATTTTTTTTGAAAACGCTTGCTTCTAATTTATTCATAACTTCGTAATGTAGGTGTACTACAAATTTTGTTTGTTATTACTATTTCACAGTATCTTTTAATAAAAACATCGTTTTCTTTTCAATTAGAAATTAATTTCTAAAGACTCTTTAGAATGCTTCAAAAAGTTTATTCAACTAATGAAACATTAATTCTACAGAAAATGTTCATAAAACTTTTAATTATTCTTGTTTCACTGGAAAGTTAGCAATACTGAACATTAAATAAAATATCAACTTTTAAACTACGAGTAAGTTATCTTTGTGGGTAGTAAAAACATGAGACGGGGAATACCTCTGCCCTTTTCTGCGGTCTTATTAACCCTAAAACTATAATTGGGTTTGTCAACTTTTAATTTTAAATTCAAAAATAAATAATTGCAACCTTTTCTGTTTAGTGGACCCAAAAGTAAACTCTCTTAAGGTGTAGAATCTCATGCAGAGTCATGCAGGATGGTTGGCAAGAGATGGGGAATTTCCCCTAAGCTGATGTATTGGATGTATACGGCCGTAGTGCGTCCTATTTTAGGCTATGGCTGTATTGTATGGTTGAATGCTACTCGGCAAAAGACGCTTTGTAATTCTAAAAAAATCTACAAGGTGTACAATACATAGTAGACTATCCGAAAGTATCTTACATATCTTTGTAATTCATCCGCCAGTTTTTTTTTTTTGCGTACTCGGTTATACAATAATCTCAGCCTAGAAAATCTAAGGGCTAACATCTGGATTCGAACCCGGGATCTTTTCATGGGGTTTCAGTTAACAATTAAACTAATCACTTCATTTGCCACAAGAATTTATCATTATTATGTTATTTAGCAACGAATGCTGAGGACTTTTGATGTATTTCCTGTCCACACTTGACCAATTTTGAGATTATTTCAGTTACAGTGTTTCTACAATTCCACTTTGTTTGAATGACATACAGCAATCGCTTTTCTTCTCTAAGTGCTATCTCAATAAATGGTATGTTTTATCTATAAAGTCTAAGTTTTTTGTATTTCTAAAATTCCCTTTTCGATGAAAAGCGATGAGAGCAACTTTCCGATCTCACCATTGGTTTTTATACTTTCTAAAAAGGTTAAAAGATTTGTTGAAATTGATTCCCCGCCAGTACCTATTTATTTGAAATATTTTCCTAAGAAAACTCATTTTTTTTTTTTTTTTTTGGAATATTGAATCTAGTTTTACAATAATTGGTGTTAACCAAAATTAGTAAATAAGAGTGAATAAGTTATTGTTCTTTTAGTAGATAATTTGCAACTTGAAGTAAAAGTTTCTGAGGTTATTAACAAAAGCTCCTTCAAAAATGCTCTTTAATAACAAAAGCCTCCACCTATCAACAGGTAGGGCTAATCCACTTAGGCAAACCAACTACTTTTTAACCACTTCAAATTAATATGAAATACCTTTCTTTTAATGAAATATGTTTTTTATATATAATCTGAAAACTTATTTTATTATTACTAAAATCAAAGTTTACGGAATTCTAAAGGATCCCATTTTTAATAACTCTTTTTAAAAATATTGAGGCTTCTTCTTATTATTATTATAAAAAGGAACACTAAAATTAGGACGTAATTTTAAGATATTTCGAACAATTTTTGGTAAATTTGGAAAAATTAGCAAAACAATAGTCGTTAAATTCAACAAGAATAAAATATTGTTCAATTAAACGTTCAAATTTTTGTGGACAAACTCCCAACCTGGAACCCACATACTAATCTTAAACGGAAAGAACTGAACAGACGATTCAAACTTCTCTCTAGACTTCTCGACAAGCGATCTAAACTCTCATTACAGAATAAACGACTTATCTACACTATGATACTGAAACCTGTCTGGACTTACAGAATGGAACTTTGGGGCTCAGCCAAAGCTTCCAAAATCTATAAAACCTAATCCTACCAATCAAAAACACTCCCCAGTATCGCTAATGCTCCTTACTTTGTTTCTAATTCTACCTTGCATCGAGATCTCCTTGTTTCCCTTGTTTTTGAAGCTGTAAGCTCCCGTTAAATTAAATTCCACGCTTTAATTTCCCCACAACCTAATCCTCTAGTCGATTAGTATTTTTTCAATCCGTTTGGTTTCGTTTGAGAGGTCCATTTTAGTTGTTTGTCAAGGTTTATTCAGATACATCGTAATTAAGTTAGTTACTGGAATAGTAATTAGCATGTGAAGGGAGAGTTTTCTTGTTTCGAGTAATCCTCCACTCCTAATGTACAAGGATCAAGAATGTTTAAATGAGATTGGTGTAGTGCCTTCAAGGGATGTAGACGAGGTTTTTAGTATTGCACAGTCGGTCGATGAATGTGTAGGTAGTTGTGTTTGGCTGTGAAGACGCGATAAAGTAACGAAGCAAGTGAACTCCCTTGAGCAACTGCGGCAGGTATTGGAACGAAGATGAAACTTTGCCTGACTTGATATATCCTATTTAAATGTAAATTTGTATTAGAATATTAAGTCAAGAAGATGAGATCACAAAAAAATTAAACAAAGTAAGAATTATCTGGCACCAGGATAGTATTAGATCAGTTATTACAGCGCAGAGTGCCCATTGCGGAGATCCCAGCTAATCTTTGAACTTCCTGGGAGCCTCTTACAGCTCTCTTCTGTCTGGCGATTGACAATGCTGTCTATAATGAGAGAACACAGTCCGGAGGCAGGCAGTGGAATGAAAAAAACCTCTGAGCACCTATGACAGATATTGTTACGCTTCGAATAAAAACACCGGGCATCTCAAATTATTACATTGTAAGTGTTAGATGAACCGGCGGAATCCGAGTCTTTGGCTGTGCCTTTAGTTAAAAAGGTTTCTTAATGCAAGAAGAGATAAAAGCAGCAATTATTTCGTAAAAGGCCGGCAATTACCACCGGACTGTAAGGCAGTAGGCCACGAGTAGCTGAAGGTTTTCAATTTTTGAATTTCTCTTAGAAGGTTAATAGCCCAAAGTTTTAAACAGGTTGATGGAGCAAAAGTTATTAGATTTGTTACTTATTCCATTCAACTTGGAAACGTCAAAATTTTATTTTTAACTTTTTCTCCAATACTTTCAACCAATGTAAAATCTTAACAAAATAAATTATTATCATTTATAAATAAATATCATTGAGAAAGAGATAGAGGCCATTTTCGCCTCAGAATAACGGGAATATATTAAATAACAAGAAAACAGTCGATGAATAAATGATTAAAATAGTCGAATAAATGTGAGAACTTTGGCATTAAAAACATTGAACTTTAAATAATTCAACAAAACAATGGTTACTTTATGGAATATAATTTTAATCTGCACAAATTTCTAAGCATCAAAGTAAAAAATATCGTTACATAAATTTAATTACATTAAAAGAAAATTTAAAGGGTTAGTTGATAAAATATGGAGGGCAAGATTGCAGTGTGCACAAGGTGGATAAAAGGCGACAAATTTACATGGGAGTCACAGATGTGTGACAAGCTGCTCTCCGCCCTCTTAGTCTAATTGGTTCGTCCAACCAAAACATTTCTCTGTATTTCATATTTTCTCAACCATTTTCCGACCTTTTCTATTGAATCTCTAATTTTGCTAGTTTCCCTTTAAATTTATTTCTTTAATAAATTTATAAGATTGTCAAATTTAGAAGAGAATAATAATAAAAAGAAAAAGATTTAGTACGCCCGTTGGTAAAGAGGCTAGAAATCGAGCTGAAATAAATGTTGACAAGAGGCTCTATTTAGTGCACAATATTTTAGTGTTTTGTTTAACTTGTTTATGTCGTCATTTCCAACATTGTTTGCTATGGACAAATTTTCTGTTAATGCGAAAAATTTATCTTTGCTTGTATGAAACTAAAAAAGCTTGGACCCTTCCATCAAGATTTCCCAGGCGCCCAGTTTTTCTTCGACACCATCTCTCCAAATCCAACGCCAACAAGATCCTTATGGCCAACGAAAAGAGGATTGAACCCAATCTAAACCCAAGGCCAATGTAACCTACTGATCTTCACAACTCCTACTAATTCCATCTCTTTGTACAGATCTTTCAGTTAAGAGTTCTTCACAATTTTGAGTTCACTATTGCTTCTCGCCAGACTACTTGACAAACGTTCGAAACTTAACCTACACAACAAAAGACTCTTATATCTACTGTTACTACGACCTATTTGGTCATACGGCATCGAAGTATGGGGATCGACTAAGCGTTCCAACTCACTACGCCTCCAGACACTACACTCAAAAAATACTTCGAAAACTTCTTAACGCTCCGTTCTATGTATCTAACCCCACTATCCATAATGACCTCAAAATCCCTTTCATTACAGATCTTGCTAACACTCGTTTCTTCAAATTTCATTC
Source organism: Rhodnius prolixus (assembly GCF_049639745.1). Classification (NCBI taxonomy): domain Eukaryota; kingdom Metazoa; phylum Arthropoda; class Insecta; order Hemiptera; family Reduviidae; genus Rhodnius; species Rhodnius prolixus. The sequence continues at coordinate 26,656,926 of NW_027411592.1, forward strand.
CTCTACAGCAGCTCATCCTAACCCTCTCATAGAACACCTATCTTCCTCCACATTACCAGGTAATCCTCTAAGGAGAGATTGGAGAGAAGATGACCTCGTGATCTACTCTTATCGTGAGAGCAGTATAGCAAAGCACGTTACTGGAGTGACACCACTGGGTGCCTTCTCCACTCATGATTTTCTTTTATTTTTATTTTTTTTATCAGGTACCATATTTGCTTGTTGCAACAAAAAAAACTATTGCCTTATTTTTTACGCAACAGTAAGGATCCATGTCTCTGAAGTATATTTAACTACGGGCCTTATTACTGATCTTCGCTGTTCTAAATAAATTTCTGTTTCAGTGAGTCGAGCGCAAAGCAGCAAAAAGCCTATTTCCAGTCGCAGTTCTGCTATTTATGACATATCCGGCCTCATTTTTATTAGTAAGTACAGAACCCAGATACTTGAACTCATTCGAGACTTTAAAGATGCATTCCCTAACTTATAGCAACGAAATTCCGCACAACAGTGACTGTGCCCGATTCTCAAAGCTTGCTTCTCTTATCACTTTTGCAGGGGCCAGAATGAACATGCACATTATGTGATCAATCTGTTAGTAAAGTGGGAATTCCAGTAAAAAATGTCGCATCATCAATGTCACAAAATGTCACAGTCTGGTCTCCTGCAAGACAATAATACTAATTATAAAAGGATATTTGAGAGACAAATAAAAATAACAGATCCATGAATAATGAGAGCGGAAATAATTTGAAGCAGTGAAAAAAACGTAGAAATAAATATTTAATTTAACTAAAATAATCTGAGAAAAAATGTAACTACGTGTTTCCAGAACTGCAGCGGAAATGAACACAATGCTGTTCATCAAATACAAACAAAACCAATTAATTCCATTATCGTATTGAGTGGACAACCTATATAAATTCAATATGGTTCTTTAAAAATAAATGTCCTCTATTTCATGACATTTTACGTGTAAAAAAGTAAATATTTATCCCTTTCATTAGTGATGTAAAATAATGAAGGATCATTGAAATCATCAATCTACGAAATAGGTCATCTTCTTACATCGTTGGTGATAACCTTAAATGTTGCTGTCTTTGGCCCTAAGTTATTTAGGTACTCTAAAACTAAACTATCCTTAATACGTAGGACCGAAGTAATAGCTACTTTTAAGGTTAATAACCACGACGTAAGAAGATAACCTAGTTCATAGGTCGAAAGCATGGCATTTAAAGCAAATAACAAAATCAAAATATTGATTGAAGAAACTTGAGTTTTCGTAAGTTGATAAATAAAAAAAAATCTGCGTTTAAGTTTCGAACTACTGGGCTTCAAAACAAAAATTAGAGATCTAGTTGTTTGCAATTAAAATAAAATAGATAATGAGTTAAACTGGCAATAATCTACCTAGAGGCATGTGGACCTTGTTCCACTTAAACGCTAGGAAGTATTTAGTCAGTTGTTTAGTGAATCTTACAAGCGTTGAGGAAGACGCTACTCCAATAATATATTTCATAACACCTTCATTCATTGCCAAAAGTGTTGATTGGCTTTCACAAAGCCAATTCCAACAGATACATGCGAATATCTGAGGATTTAACTCTCAATTGTCGGTGAATGTCCAATCTCTTTCTTGCTTTTTAGCTTTTCACTAAATAATCTCTAGAGATAGGTGAATAACTTTTCGGAAACTGAAGTCACAGAACAACACAGACAATCAGAAACTAAGCACAGCAAATAACCTAAGAAAGAAATTTTAAAAAAAGAGAGTAATCTCATATTAACTTAAAGCAGAAAAAGTCAACATTACGGTAATTTTAACACACTCAGACTATGTTAACAAAACGACTTCATAAATAAAATTGTCCCTTTTATATAAAATATATATATAAATAGAGCTTACTCCTCTTGTATTGCATTTACAGCTTTGAAGCGCCCAATAGGCACTTCAGCTGGAAATTCCGAATCGAATGACACCTCATTCATGAAAATGGGTTCACGCGTTTAGGCGCTACATTGTTTACAAAAAAGGTAACAAGAAGATCATGAACAATAACAATTTTTGAAAATGCCGTTTTTGCTAATCTTTGGCAAATTTTTTTTTCGAAATCTATTACTAAATCTAGGCAGTTGTAAAAAAAAAAAAAAAAAAAAACTATTTTTACGAGGATATGCCCTGTATTTCAAAGAAAAATTGGGGAATTTTATGTTTTATAGAAAAAAAGAAAAAAATTATTTTGGTTGGGTGTTTTTCAACGTTACGCTTTTTCGTGCACTTTTTGACGATCAACCCTTATACAACTGACTTACTAGTTTTATATGTTCCTTTTCTATTTTTAACGTATTATTACTTTGCCATAATTTCTTACTTTGTCGCTCGGAAATTTACATCGTTTCTAAGTAAAGAATGTGGCAGGCGACATCTTATTTGACCTTGTAGGGTGGAAAAATAGCTCTACCAGAGGGGGAGCGCGCCGAGAGGTCAGGGTTACATTTCCCACGGGTGACAGGGCTGGCTAACCAAGATGTACGGCTGTCAGCCAAGGTTAACCTCTATTGCTCTAGGTCCTCTCTTATTTGTTTTCCCATTCCCTAGGGAAACTACCCAGTGGTATCCCACATTCCTTTAACTTAAACTACTGTCAACTAACTTCAGATTATTCCGCATTTTTCTTCATCTATATTGAAACTATAATTTATTACTTTTAAAATATTAAAAATTTCAACTAATCTTTCAATATTTGTTTGCTTTGCTACAATTGTTTAAAATTTTAATAGGTTCTACGTTACTGGAGCATCCATTAAGTTTAAAGTTCCCATGGCAATTTTCAATGGATTTCAGGTGTGTCTTTATATTTTATCTTCTTTACAAAAACTTACAGTTTAAAAAGGTTGATTAAACGCCAAAAGGTACACAAATCAGCTAGTACCTAACATTTCATTCATACTTCTAGTATCATAATTTTTAGAAAATATTAGATATCACAGACCCTTATGCTGGCATTTTATTGCCCATAATGTTAGAATAATAAAAGATGTATCTCAGCACCATAGTTAGTATTAAAAAGGCACTTCATTTTAACCCTGTTCCAAATTATTCTAGTGATTTATCTTTATTCTGAATAATCATCACATTCACTCCCACATTATAAAGAAAAATGGAAAGTTGGAGTTGGTCTTTTACCGTTGTAATTTGATTTACGGAGTTAAAACGAAATTTCAGTCTTGAATTCGTCTTACTTATGCAAAAATTACATAGTTAATGACAAATAAATGATACTTGTAATTATAATTCAGTCATTTTCTAACTAGTATTTTAATTTTGTGATAGTGTTTTGTTTCTGAGATAGCGTTTTGTTTTTGTGATAGTGTTTTGTTTTTCAGATAGTGTTTTGTTTTTCAGATAGTGTTTTGTTTTTCAGATAGTGTTTTGTTTCTGAGATAGTGTTGTGCTTTTGTGATAGTGTTTTGTTTCTGAGATAGTGTTTTGTTTTTGTGATAGTGTTTTGTTTTTCAGATAGTGTTTTGTTTTTCAGATAGTGTTTTGTTTCTGAGATAGTGTTGTGCTTTTGTGATAGTGTTTTGTTTCTGAGATAGTGTTTTGTTTTTCAGATAGTATTTGTTTTTTTAGACAGTGTTTTGTTTTTCAGATAGTGTTTTGTTTCTGAGATAGTGTTGTGCTTTTGTGATAGTGTTTTGTTTTTGAGATAGTGTTTTGTTTTTCAGATAGTATTTGTTTTTTCAGATAGTGTTTTGTTTTTCAGATAGTGTTTTGTTTTTCAGATAGTGTTTTGTTTCTGAGATAGTGTTGTGCTTTTGTGATAGTGTTTTGTTTTTCAGATAGTGTTTTGTTTCTGAGATAGTGTTTTGTTTATGAGATTAGTGTTTAGTTTTTGTGATAGTATTTCGTTTTTATATGTTTTTTATTTTTACTTCCTTCTGCTGCGCCAAACTTGCACTTAAATCAGATGTCAAAAATAAAAACAAAATAAAATCGGAATGAAGGTTAGTATATGCATTTTTAATTTTTAACCTCAAAACAATTATATCTTTCATTAACTTTTTTTTTTGTTTAAACCTGTGCATGAATAGTTTAATACCTCCTATTACAATATAAATTTAATGGATGCTGCTCGTTACAGAACAAATATTTTATGCATGAAAAATGGCCAGCATAAGGGTCTGTGACATCTAATATATTCTAAAAAATACGATACTAGAAGTATGAATGAAATGTTGGGTTCTAGCTGATTTGTGTACTTTTTGGCGTTTAATCAACCCTTATACTTAACTTTTTAAACTGTAAGTTTTTGTTGAGAAGATTTTTGTACTTTTTGGACAGATTTTTTTTTTGTGTTCCTTGGTTGGAACAAATTTATGTATCCAATGATTTTTTAAATATACAGGTATCGGGAATACCCATAGAAGATCTAGGATGAAAAAAAAAAAAAAAAACTGACACATGTTATGGGGGAATGGTGACTAGTTGGTGGGAAGAAGACGGAGAGTGGAGAAATGATGTGGAATTATGTGATTAATAATTACAACCTATTAAGAGCAATAATAGAAAGAAAATTGCAATTACCAGTACGTTCCAATAAAAGAAAAAAGATTAATTTTGATAACACTACTTCCTCTTACGGGATGTAAGAGAAAACAAGCTATGATCACAATAACTTCTAAGAAAAATTATACGCAATTACGGTTCTTCTCCGTAAACGGTCAAAGAGAATATGGCATGGTTGCAAATACTTCCCCTTAGTAGGCGTAAGAGCAGGATGACACTTAAATGTCACGTTTAGTTTTCTTATCGCTGTCACAATTCATTTCGCTACTCCCAATTGTTAGGTACTTTGATCTCTTTACTGACCTAAAGACAATTGCTTTAAGGTTTTACTAATGCAAAATTAAGACTTGTATCTCAAATACGATTATGTATAAGTTATTATTGAGAGATTATTTATCAATATTAAATCTTATTGATGACAATTTGTTTAATTTGTAAAACTTTTCAGCAGCGATTCAATACTAAATTTCTTTCAGGAATGGAAATCCTAATAGTTCTTTTTTTTTTTTATATTAAGTTTCATCTTTCAAAATTCACATAAATATAAATAATTGTTTACAAACGTAAGAGCGGAGAACAGTTAAATAATGCTAAGAACTATTTCTGTTAAAAAACCGCTAAGATCTGTTTTCTTTAAGGAGCAAAATACTAATAAATTATATTTACATATAATATAAATACATAAATATAAATAATTGTTTACAAACGTAAGAGCGGAGAACAGTTAAATAATGCTAAGAACTATTTCTGTTAAAAAACCGCTAAGATCTGTTTTCTTTAAGGAGCAAAATACTAATAAATTATATTTACATATAATATAAATACATAAATATAAATAATTGTTTACAAACGTAAGAGCGGAGAACAGTTAAATAATGCTAAGAACTATTTCTGTTAAAAAACCGCTAAGATCTGTTTTCTTTAAGGAGCAAAATACTAATAAATTATATTTACATATAATATAAATACATAAATATAAATAATTGTTTACAAACGTAAGAGCGGAGAACAGTTAAATAATGCTAAGAACTATTTCTGTTAAAAAACCGCTAAGATCTGTTTTCTTTAAGGAGCAAAATACTAATAAATTATATTTACATATAATATAAATACATAAATATAAATAATTGTTTACAAACGTAAGAGCGGAGAACAGTTAAATAATGCTAAGAACTATTTCTGTTAAAAAACCGCTAAGATCTGTTTTCTTTAAGGAGCAAAATACTAATAAATTATATTTACATATAATATAAATACATAAATATAAATAATTGTTTACAAACGTAAGAGCGGAGAACAGTTAAATAATGCTAAGAACTATTTCTGTTAAAAAACCGCTAAGATCTGTTTTCTTTAAGGAGCAAAATACTAATAAATTATATTTACATATAATATAAATACATAAATATAAATAATTGTTTACAAACGTAAGAGCGGAGAACAGTTAAATAATGCTAAGAACTATTTCTGTTAAAAAACCGCTAAGATCTGTTTTCTTTAAGGAGCAAAATACTAATAAATTATATTTACATATAATATAAATACATAAATATAAATAATTGTTTACAAACGTAAGAGCGGAGAACAGTTAAATAATGCTAAGAACTATTTCTGTTAAAAAACCGCTAAGATCTGTTTTCTTTAAGGAGCAAAATACTAATAAATTATATTGAGTCTATCTAATTAAATAGTTTCGCAACCATTTTCAGACTATTTGTAAATTTTTCTTTTTCTTTTCAAAAAAAAGGGTCTGTTTCTTGTTTGTTGTTAATTTCATTTTATTTTGCTTCTATTCTTTATATCATCAGCAGTCTTATTTATTATCTTTGCTAGTAAAAAAAAATCTTTTAAAAAAGTAATATTCTTTAGTTTTTTTGAGCTCCAACTTTATGTATTCTTTTAAAACTTTAGTTCATATAATTCGTAGATTATTTTATATTTATTCCCTGAATTAATCTTATTTTCTTAGTTTATGTTTGTGTACTATTTACTGAAGTTGTACATTAAAATAACGTTCTTATTTTGCATTTACTTATTTATTTTTATTTCATGACAAATTGCGTTATTTTATTGTTTGATCAAGCAATAATAAAACAAAATAAATATTTATACAATTCAATTTATAAACTTGAAGTTTTAGTGAAAAATAAATACAAAACACTCGTTTAAGTTTTTCTCATGGCTAACAAAAATATTTCTAATTAGCTACCTCAACACTGCAACAATGTTTAGTCAGGCAACATTTATGAATTAGAGAAAAATATATAATTTTGGGAGTAAATCTAGCCTAGAAAATGATGTGATTGAAGTCACTCTCCGGAATCCAAACACCCAAGTTTATAGATCAGCCTAACATCATATATCTTTATTAGTTCAATTTATTAATCTCAGATTCGCAACATCACGCTCACCGAGGGAATTGTGAGGCTTGTCTCTTTTTCAGGTATTTTGGCATCCCTGCGGGTAATCCGCTGTAACATCCCACATTACCAAAACTCCTTACCCTCAAACGTTATACATATGTACGGTGACCATTCGTACTGTTTTTGGCAGGACAGTACTGTTTTTTAAGACGCTGTCCTTTTTTCTTTTTAAGCATTAATGGCCTGTTTTTTATTTATTTGTACTGTTTTTCAATGAAATTTAAATTATACTCAAATTTAATTTTTGAATGTAAAAATATAGTATAAATGTATAATAATTAAGTTCGAAGTAATCGTTTAGAAAAAAATTTTCTGCGTACATTAACTTTGGACGAACCTTTAGCGTAAAACACAACCTGTTTTACCGATAGAGTAGACTCAGTGTAAACATCGAGCGCTAAATGTTACAAGAGTTACTATTTACATTTTGTTACTAATTAATAAGTGTATAGTTCAAGCAGTCGCTCAGTTTCGGCTGAACATGGGCCATATTATATGGCCATCGTTTTGTAATAACCGATCTCGTGTTAATATTTTTTATAGGTTTTTTTTTTTTGCTCCTTGTCCTGTTTTTTGATACAAAAATAATGGTCACCGTATACATATGGCATGCAGAGATATGGAAGGGCCAATGTACGTCCACGTAAAAATCCTCCGTTTAATTTAGGAGAGCTTTCAACAGACTATTGTTCAGTGATGGCATTGGTAGCAGGAGTAAGTTGGCACAAGGGAGTGGTTATTCCCAGTTGCCCAATTCCTGTTCCATTGAAGAGACTGGTGTTGGTGCAAAGTGTACCCCATGAGAGACACTGGGAGCACCGCTGGTTAGTCCTATCTGCAACTGTAAGAGGGCAGAATCTGGTCACCACCAGTTATGAAGGTTGAAATGTTTTGTTATACATACTTCTTATTTATTTTATTTATTGTATATACTCGTATTTATCATAATAAATATTTATTTTTCTTCTTCTGGTCACCACTTTGCCTTACTTCATTTCCTGGATTCCGAGATTACATTTGCCTCAATCTCGGAATTTTGAAACCTCCCTGTTTTGGGTAATAACATTATAGCTAAGAGGACATTACAGAAATGTAACTTTAGAGGGAGGCCAACGCTGATCTCTCTCCCAGAAATCTGACTTGACGTCAGTACTTCCCTTAGCAGAAGTCAGAGAACGGAAACTCACCCACAGATGGACGATCACAGTACTTCCTTCACAATAACAATATAAGCTTAAAATAAATTTCAGGAAATGATTTCTACAAGGTTCACTATCTCTTTCAGCTAAAAGAGTATGTGTTTTTTTTTTAATTTACAATACAATAATTTTAAATTAATACGCCCTGCGTGTTGGTCCCATTTATTTCATCAGCAAAAAAAACAGTATTTGTTGGGAACTCAGCTTGCATTGCGTAACAAAATTTGCAACTTATGATGATAAAATTCTGATACAAGGAAAAGCATTTATCTTTTTTTACCGAGTCGAAGTGGTTTATCGTGTAAAGGTGCCTTATGTTCCATAATTCATTAGTCCATTTATTTACATTAAAATGGAAAACTACTCAGTAATTCTCTACCACTTCCATTTAAATAAATCTAACACGATTTAATTTATTTTATCTGTGGTAAAAAAATAAATAATATAAATAAAAATGCCACAGACAGCAATGTATAATTAAATTTGCCTCAAAATAATGTTTTAAATGTATTTTTTCAGCCCACGGGCGAGTTATTTTATTCAAAATGGACGGATTTAGATAATATTTACAAGTAATCATAAACAATTAAATTCTGAAGGTATTTTATTAATTGAATAATTAAAAAACTAAATGGAATTAGTTTTAGTGGAACATGGAATTTTTTTTGAACAATGCTAAATTTTCTCACTGGCTAACAGTAGTAAGGAATATTTCGAAATTCACTGATTCTGATTAGAATTTCTTCAACATCTCAGAAGATATTTGAAAAGAGAGATACACACTTTCTTCGTGAAAATGATTAGGTACATACATGATTGCTTCAATTATTTTTGTTTTGTCAAGAAGCAAATTGCATTATTTATTGAACCAATTACGGGAAGTTACAAAGAGTTCAAAACAAATACTTAAGGCTAGTTGGGTCATACCCCCGGTGGACACCCATAGACTACATGCATGCAGCACTTGATGTTGCCAGCGTGTCTTCATTTATCTATAGCGCTACGGAAAACTTAGTAACTTCCTGTATACACTGTCCCTACCCACATGTAAGAGGTATTGTTGACTACAATTTAAGCTCACTGAATAATAAAAAATATAAGCACAAAAAACTAAAACGTATCCTATTATAATTATTATATTGTTCATGGTCTGAAAAGACAGAATACACACCAACTCACTAATGATGTAAAACAGTATATTGTAAATTAGCCCAGAAGATGACCTAGTCCCTAGGTCGAAAGCTCGGCAGAATAAAGTTTATAATGACTGAAACTGGCATTAATTTGTTCATCCAACTATGATTCAGTCACCAAAAATAATGAACAGTTGGTTATAAAGTTCATTCATTAACAAAATTACTATATTTTTGTAATAATTCTAACTGAAGTTACATCTATATTTGATATTTTGTTTCTAAATATGTTTTTGTAATCATTTCATCTCTCTCTCCAATGAAGTTTTGCCAGATTTCACGAGACCACTTTACTGGAGAATAATCCAGCAATGCAGTAATTGATTATGGAACTCGATTTTACTAATACTGTAGGAGACAACCACTATATTACAACAGACAAAAGCATTGGGAGTGTAGGCGGCAAGATACCAGACCTACTTTAAAAATTGCTATTGGGCCAGTTTAAAATCAATAACAGTTAATGAATAGAATCCAGAAGGTTCCTAATAGGTTTCCAGAAATCAACTTTATTAGCTGCAAACCAATAATGAAGCTAATTAATTTAATGTAGAAACAATAATTCGCACGGACATCCGGCCACAAAGATTGTAGGCATTGCCAAACAGATGGGGCACCGAAGGTAGGAGCTGAAGAACTTTGTAACTCATGATATTTATCATATAATAATTATTCAACGGATAACTAAGAGGGGAGAAGGTTGCGACAAAGTTAACTTCCGGAGGGGAAAACTGATGTAAAGAGAATCAAAAGATTACAAGAAAATAAAATTAAAAAACCTCGCGTGTAAAATGCAAGGAGATTAAAAATATTTTTCACGATAAAATAATATTATTGCAAAAATTGAAAATATTCTATCATAATTAATTTTTGCTTTACCAGTAAATTAGTTTCAGTAGAAACGTACATTCGAGCATAAAGAACTGTCAAAATCTGTAAAAACAATTTTTTATAAAAGCTTGAGTTGAGTTGATTTCTCTACTTAAATATCCCTTTTTACTAAAAACTGGTTAAAAATTAAATTCTGAACAGTTTAATGGATTATTTAAATCAATCTCATATAAATATAAATGAAATTTAAACTAACCACACAAATATTTTAAGATGTTTTCAATTGAGTAGGTACGGTATAACATGAATACTTAGTACTTAGTCAGATGACCAGATCGTATCTGAAGCAATTCTTAGACAGAGAAAGAATAACCAGAACTTGTATTTAAGGCACGTTTCCAGTTTCCGGTTTTTTAGTGGAATTGAATTGAATCAGCTTAAGGAAAGGAAAGATCTTAATGAGATTTATTGTTAGGTATAAGAATTTTGCGAAGTTGATTAACCATTTCCGCTGTTATAAAAAGCAGATATCCTGTTTTAATAATGAAATCCTAAATTATTTAAATAAAATATTTCCTCTTTATTTTGGAATCATTAGTGGGACAATCTTATCAATCTGCTAGATCGTAGAAAGTCTTCAGTCGCTTGAATGAAAATCACAATTTAATAGGGAGGGAAATATTAGGCTATGTATTTATTTCGGTATAATTAAGAATAATGATGGCATGTGTGGAAAATCGCGATCACTAACACGATTTCCGTTTAACAAATATGAACGACACAGAGCTACTTCCACTCAATCAATTTCCCTCAGATTTGGAATTAAAACTGTCCGGTTTGACAGTTGTATAAGAGTTGAACGTCAAAAAATGTACGAAAAAGCGTAACGTTGAAAAACAACCAACTTTGACAATTTTTTTTTATCTCTTTCTATGCAAGATAAAATTCCAAAATGTTCTTTAAAATACGTATAGGGCAAACCCTCCTTTATAACTGTAATTTTTTCGTAACAACCCAGATCTAACAGATTTCGTGAAAATTGTTGTCAAAAATTGAAAAAAAAAAGGTATTTTCAGAAAATGTTCTTGTTGTTGTTGTTGAAAGTTACCTTTTTTTTGTAAACTGCGTAGGCACCTATCCGCGCAAACCGATTTTCATGAAAGAGGTGTCATTTGATTCGAAATTTTATGTAGATGTGCCTTTCGGGAGCCTCCATGCTGTGCATGCAATAGGAGATGAGTTAGCTCCATGTACGTAAGGTCCCCTCCAAAATTATTATTATTACTAATAACTCTGTAAATCTTAGCCCAATTTTGATCTAATTTGACAGAATGAAGGAATATATAATCCCTATAAACGTTATGTAAAGGGAGAGCATTTAACTTGTAAATAATAATTGAATAATTAGTAGAAAAAATTGCAATTGTTAAGTTAAACTGCTGACGGCACGGCTGGTAGCGGCCGAGAGCAATGTACCGCGTGAGAGAGAGAGAGAGAGAGAATAGCGAGCGCGTGGTGTATAGTGTATAGACACCGGCAGAGTTAGTTAGAGCGTGTGAGAGGAAACAAGTGTTATGCGTTTGATGGGATTGTTTTGCTGTATTGAACATAAATTTTTACGCATTGCTTCCGGCCGGGGCTAACTGTTGCCGTAGTGATGGAGGAGTACATTTGCTATAGTGTAGATTAACAAAAGAGAAACGATAGTATTAATAATAATAATAATAATATTAATAATAATAATAATAATAATAATGTCTGAGAATAAGGGCCCAACTTTATTGATTTAAATTGTAATTTGCCTATTTAATCTTAATTTTATGTTGTCTTATAGTTTGTTCAGTTTCCTTTATATTTCTATTACTAACTACTTAATGAAAGTTTCTTTTTACTTATTCTGTTTTTGGAAGTATTAGTTATGTTGTAATAATGAGCTCAACTCTTTGTATGTGATTGTCTAATTGGTGTATTGGGGGCGAAAATTAAATTAGGTATTCATAGCCTGACGAGTTATTTGTACCCCCTGCTGAGCGAGCGAAATTCCCCGTGCCCTGATCGCCCTTACCGGCGCTCGGTCACAGTTATAAAAATATGTCCAGAAACAGTGCATATGAATTGCAATTGAATGCATATGCAATATGCATATTAGAAAGAGTATGTAATGAATGGAAAATACATTTAGAAATATTTTAAAATTATTTTTTTTGGAAAAAATTGAGAACTGACTTATACCAAAATTATATATTCAAATCTGGATAGAAAAGCTAAAAAGTCAGAGGTGAGAAAGTGTCAAGAAAAAATAATACGGAAAATTCTGGAAAAAATGGACAAGAAAATCTTAAACATAAATGTCGCCCCAATGGTGGCTGTAAATTCTCCAATTGAGCTACTTTACAGAATTAAGTTTACGTTTTTTGGTGATTTTTCCGCACTAAAGTTACTACAAAATTTCATTACAGTAAACTGCAGTTGTGTGAGTGTTTCCACCATGTTTTTCCCAAACAAGTGAGGCCACCCACCATTATGATGCCAATAAGTGCAAGTCTTGTGATGTGAGTCGATAGATATTTACCGTTAACACATTAATTGGTGTATAAGTTACTTAAAATGTGACAGAGTTAAATACAATACCAATTTCATAAATTTGGCGCGATTGCAAATCTTTAAGAGGAAAAGTATGCTTCTTTTACAAAACTGCATTCTAAAATATAAAGTGCAAGTTTGTTTGATGGGAACCATCAGATTGTGAGCTATTCGTGAGAAAAACAAAACTCTGTTTATTTTAAAAATCTGTAAATAACTGTTCAATGTTCATTGCTTCTAATTCAATTTTATGCCACTTTTGATTACGTAATGAATATAAATAGATTTTTAGAAAATAACAGTGGATGGGGCTTCTTTCTCCATTTAATTGCTTAAAATTTCTCACTCATCAATCAAATCATTTTTTTTGGCCAAAGAGAACAAAATCGTCCTAGACAAAGGAAGAGAGCTTAGAGTAATAGGGCTTGAAATACAGTAGAGATTGATCCTAGGTAGCATGGTTAAAAAAAAAGTCTTAGTACATAGGGTGAAGGAACCAGTAATTGACTTGGCACCAGTAATTGACATTTCAGCAATAAAAGGGAATTATAAAGGATATGAGCTGATTGAGTGGTGATTCTTTCAATTTAGTAACTGAGAAGCCTCAAGTTCAAGATCAAGGAAGAAGCCAGCTGCTCCTAAGCTGGGCTGACAAGAAGGCAAATTCAATTTTTTCTTATTTTTCGTTTATTTGTTCATATGTTCGTGTGGTTATCAATATACTGCCATAATTACTATTACTTGTAGATTTCATTTATGTAGTTATTTTTTTTAATTATAAGAAGCATTGAGGATTAAAATTATGTTGTCAATCACGGTCCCAACCCAGGGTACCCCCGAAAATTTAATGTCAATCTCCGGGTCATTGACATACTTACAAACAAAAAAAAATTTTTTTGGTTGACCTAAAGATCGAATTTATAAATATTAACCCTCAACTGGTATCGTCGGGTCAAATTTGACCCGCGCGTTTTTCTTTTGTGTAGCATTTTCTCTGAAACATCTCCCCTTCTCTGAATTATCCCCTTTCATCCTCAACAACAATCGATCATCAAATTCAGTCGTTCTTGAGCAGTGCAAGTAAATAAAATATAAGTTTTGGGTCAAATTTTGCATTTTTTAACTTTTTTTGGATTTAGGATTCACTAAAATAATTGTCAATTATTTAAATGTTTAAATTGATGGGGCTAGCGATGAGGAAAACGAAGTTGAAAGTTCTTAAGACCATCTTTTTGAAATCATCTGCTTTTCAGCTGTTACCCCACCGATCCATGGTAAAGGAAGAACAGTTGGCTAGAGAAGGGAGTTTATTGTTTCCCATCTTTAGCATTTAAATAACTAAATTATTCCGATAAAAACAATGGTTAAAGTAATTTTATACAGTCAACTTTAACCTTACCAATTACAATTTAGATATCGTAATTATTTGTAGGTAAACACAAAGAAAACCTTAATCAATAAACCCGCTGATTTAATTAATCTAATTTTAAGATTAGTTGGTAAGTTTTTATCTTCATTAACATTTGATTTCACTACAGTTCTGCTGGCTTCACCAAGAACATCTAATTCTTACTGACAATAAACCAATTGCTTTTATTAGATCCAGTTCATCAAGCAGCAAATCTACTTTTATACAATTCGATGTATGCAGCATGAACCTTAAAATATTTAGAAGCATTTGTAATTAAATGAAATTTGTACTTGAAGTCAAGCACTATAATTAATAGGCACAACTTAGAAATGGCCTGATAGCAACTTTGTCAATTTGTAATTTATTTTCAGCAGATAAACCAGAGTCTCACATACTTTGTTATGTAACGGCCTTCTGTATGTTCTCCAGAAGATTGCTGTAAGCTCTGCATTATCAGCAAACCAGCGTTAATTTATTGTCTTTAACTTTTGTTGTATGATTAATGTAGAGAATGAACATGTGTTGCCAGCAAAGGACCTTGAAGAGCTTCGACATAAACAATTCGAGCAGCAGAACTCCATTTGCGCTGAGATGGTTTGTCAAATAAGATATAATTTTAATTTTACTTGAAATTCACAGTGGTTTTGTACTTTATAACTTTAAGCAGCAAGCCTTAGTGCCAAACCGTTTATAAAGCTTCCTCTGCATCAACAAATAGCATTTCCATATGTTTCCTTGAATTATAGTACGCTAAGATATGGCCGACGACTCTTCTTAGCTGGGCTGAACCAGAGCCAAACTACTCCATTTGCAGGATACTTTCTCTGTCTAGGATATCATTTATTCTGACACGTAGCTAATTCTCGTAAGATCTTGGATAAGTGAATTTAACAAACTTATAGGCCTGTAATATTTCGAGCTTGGTTTTATCTTTTCCAGATTTACTATCATTAATTACTTTGGCATGTTTCCAAGTCTCAGGGAAATGTCTTAAGAAAAACATATTATTAAGGAAAAAGATATGTACTTCCCTGGATTATTTATTTTGTCGTATTTTGACTATTGAGCCAAAAATGTATTCTATTTAATATTTGACCTCAACAGCTAGGATTTGCAACAGAAAGGAAAGTAGTGTATAAGAACGCTAGCTCCTGGAGAACCGGAAAGTACCTTTAGAAAATGGCAAACCGACTGGGGCCAGGACGTATGAGAGGTCGCTGGACGCTCAGCTAGCAGAGACGGATATAGCATGTAGATATGTAGCATTTATTTTAAAAATTTTCAAGGCAAATTCGATTAACATTGCATTGCCAATGCTCGAACTTAGTTATTAAAACTGTCCGGTAGGACAGTTGTATAAGGGTTGATCGTCAAAAACTGCACGAAAAAGCGTAACGTTGAAAAACACCCAACTTTGACAATTTTTTTCTCTTTTTCTATAAAAGATAAAATTCCCAAATTTTCTTTAAAATATAGGGCAAACCCTCCTTTATAGCTGTAATTTTTTTGCAACAACCCAGATCTAATAGGTTTTGAGAAAAAAGTTGCCGAAAATGAGCAAAAACTGCAATTTCAGAAATTGTTGTTGTTCTTGTTGTTGTTGTTGTTGTTGTTGTTGTTGTTGTTGTTGTTGTTGTTGTTGTTGTTGTTGTTGTTGTTGTTGTTGTTGTTGTTGTTGTTGTTGTTGTTGTTGTTGTTGTTGTTGTTGTTGTTGTTGTTGTTGTTGTTGTTGTTGTTGTTGTTGTTGTTGTTGTTGTTGTTGTTGTTGTTGTTGTTGTTGTTGTTGTTGTTGTTGTTGTTGTTGTTGTTGTTGTTGTTGTTGTTGTTGTTGTTGTTGTTGTTGTTGTTGTTGTTGTTGTTGTTGTTGTTGTTGTTGTTGTTGTTGTTGTTGTTGTTGTTGTTGTTGTTGTTGTTGTTGTTGTTGTTGTTGTTGTTGTTGTTGTTGTTGTTGTTGTTGTTGTTGTTGTTGTTGTTGTTGTTGTTGTTGTTGTTGTTGTTGTTGTTGTTGTTGTTGTTGTTGTTGTTGTTGTTGTTGTTGTTGTTACCTTTTTTGTAAACTGCGTAGCGCCTAAACGCGTGAACCGATTTTCATGAATGAGGTGTCATTCGATTCACAATTTTATGTAGATGTGCCTTTTGGGGGTCTCGACGCTGTACACGGAATGGGAGAGGAGTTAGCCCCTTTTATGTAAGGCCCCCTCCAAAATTATTATCATTAATTACTCTGTAAATCTTAGCCCGATTTTGATAAAATTTGGTAGGATGACAGGGTTAGGGCTCCCCTACGTAACATTAAAACGACGATCTGCTCTTACACTTGTTAAGGGGAAGTATAGCAATTGTTTCAAATTATCGAAACGTGAACCGATTTTCATGAATGAAGTGTCATTCGAATCGAAATTTTGTACAGATTTGCACTTTAAAAGTCTGAACGCTGTGCCTCATAAGGAGGGGAGTTTGCCCCACCCAAGTAAGGCCCTTTCTAAAACTATTATTACCAATATTTCTATAACGCTTAGTCCGATTTTGATAAAATTCAGCTCGAATAAGTTGTTAAAGCTCCTCTACTTGGCTGTGAAGGGCCATCAAGCTCTTGCACCTACTAAGAGGAAGTACTGCAATCGTTAAAATTATCAATGGGTGAACCTATTTACATTAATGAATTGTAAATCTTTGCCTTTTAGGGAGAAGTACTGTAATCGCAGTTTATTTTTCTTACTCCTCTTAAGAGGAAGTACTGAAATCGCAGTTTAATTTTGCTTTTTACGTACAAATACCTTCCTATTTTATTCAAAACGCTTTCTCAAAAAAATTGTTATTGAGGATGGCATCTATAATCATTCTTTAAAAAGATCTCTCCAATGGTAGTTACAGTTCCGACTTAACACCTTATCAGGTTATAATGATAGAATTGCTTATTCTAAATTTTAAAAAAAATCTGTGAAACAGATAAGTAACTTTGTAAAATAGACAAAAATGAAAATCTATCCAAAAGGTACAAAAATCTCTTTAACAAAAACTTACAGTTTAAAATGTTAAGTATAAGGGTTGATTAAACGCCAAAAGGTACACAAATCAGCTAGTACCCAACATTTCATTCATGCTTAGCTGATATAATTTAAGTAATTTTGCTGCATTAACTTTTTCTTCACATTTTTTTTAGAAATTATTAGATGTCACAGACCCTTATGCTGGCTAGATCATTCATAATATTATTTTGTTATAATTATGATAAAATGTATATTATATCTTCGTTTTTAAATAGGTACTTTATTTTAACTCCATTTCAAATTATTCTTTGGATTTATCTTTAATATGCCCTTTATTTTTAGTAGTCACATATACATTCATGTTAAAGTAGAGAAAAACAAAGTTAGAGTCGGCTACTGTTTAAATTTGAATCACGGATTTAACAGAATATTTCAGTCTTGAATTCGTCTTACCGAAATATTCGTGAGGACAAATAACACACAGTTAATAACAAGTAGATTATTCAACAATTATTCATTTCTCAATAAATTGTAATTTAATTTAGTCTCCCTAATTTTACTTATAGTAAAATACTGGAATAATTAGCTGCCCTAAAAATATGCATATCTTATTTATTTTATATTACATATATTCAACATTGTGAGAAGAACAGCTACATTGAGAGTGTAATTGAAGAAAACTATATTATTTGCGATAAAGCCAGGTAATTATTACCTATTATTATAAACGTTTGACTACTACATAAAATAACAATTACTTTAATCGAAGAATGAACTTAAACCGACGATTTAAAAAAATAAATAAAATAAAATAAACAAAATCATTGATGTATGTTGATATAAGCATTTTTTAAAAAAAGGTTTTGAATTTTTTAGCCTCATAATTTTTTTTTATTTTTTATAACGATTTTCTTTTTCACCTGTAATTAATAGTTTGATTATTATAAATAACTAGATATTACAGTCAATCTACAGTGCTACTTGAACAAATATTTTGTAGATGAAAATGGCCAGCATAAGGGTCTGTGACATCTAATAATTTCTAAAAAAAATGTGAAGAAAAAGTTAATGCAGCAAAATTACTTAAATTATATCAGCTAAGCATGAATGAAATGTTGGGTACTAGCTGATTTGTGTACCTTTTGGCGTTTAATCAACCCTTATACTTAACATTTTAAACTGTAAGTTTTTGTTAAAGAGATTACCAATGTGGAGTCATATTGACTCCATAATTTATTTTTATCTTTTTTTATATTGATTTCAATTTTAATAATAAAATTAGCATTAAAGGATGAGAAAGAATAGGAATTAAGAACGAAAAAACAAATTTTGCCCACAAATCGGATGTAACATTTCACGCAGAAGGAATTAACTTCAACTTAGGATCGCAGTAATATCAGTATTTTCTATGACCCTGATTGGCTGCCTTCTGTTCAGGGGCTTTTTCATTTTTTTAATTACATTCACTATTTTTTCAATTACTGTGCGCTGTTGACACGGATTGGAAATTACCCAATTCGCTGCAAGTTTTTGCTGCAATTCGGACAGAAAATCAATTCTAGAAAAAGGCTTTTTTTTTGTGCCTTGATACTTTCTATGAAAATTATGTCAATTTATCAAATAAGCATTTAGGCAATAATCTGGATTCAAGTTAAACTCAGAAAATCTACTTATATTACCAATCAGGAGTCGAAATATCTCCGATATATTTACGTGTAATGCCAATCTGGAATCAAAATGACTCCTATGGTTCAAGTAAACTAATCAGCAAAAAGAAAGTAAGAATTCCAGCCTTCAGCTGGAGTCTATCAAATGGTGAGGGAGTGGGGATAGCATATCTAAGAGCATTTCGGGATAGCTATGAGATGATTCCTATTTTTTTGGAGTCAAATTGACTTTGGATTGGCAATGCAGTGTTAAGGACACTTCTGAGAGAGAGGGTTGGCCAGGTCATCCCTCTAAAGTGCGATTAGTGTTCATTGTACTGCGTTTTCACCTTACACAATGTTAATAAGTACTCAATTCCAAACTTAGAGAAATCGGTTGACCGCAAAAGAAGTGCCCACTTTACTCAATAGATTTTTCAGTATTTTGAGATTTTCTCAAAAACGGCCCCAGCATTTTTTTTTTCTTAGTTAACTTTTTTTAAAATCTTTGCACCCGGAAAATGTGATTAGGCGTAACTTCTCGGAGAGAATGAATAGATTCTCTCTGAAGAGTCATTTTTGGTTCCTCGTGTATACTGACCAAAAAGGTTTATTTTTATTTTAAAAATTCCTCAATCTGAGGTAAGTCTTTACTCCATGGATTGTTCACTTTTGGAGATTTTGCTCTTAGGATTTTATGCAAACTTCGTATATGCGTTACATGCATTTACAGATACATCCTATAAGTTTACTCTGTCGGACGGATTCCTTGTGATATTTCAGTGTAACGTTTTACAAACTTTATATCGTTGGTAAGAATTAAATATAAGAATTGTTTAATACAATAGTTTAATTACTTAAAGGAAATTAGTGAGTTACAACCTCGAGTGTAAGAAAATGCTGGACAGTGCTCATTCCGGATGTTTATTAAATTTTAAGTTTATTTTTATTTATTCTTTGAGTGAGAATGGAAATGCTCGGCTTCAGAGCGCCCTCTCTCTGCTCGTCGGACATTTTCCGATCATTTCAACCTTGAAAAGGCAGCCAATATGGACAGTGAGTAGTTAGTGAGATAAGTAGTCATGGAGCTACATTATCCGCTGGCTTTTACAAATAATTATGTTCATTTGCGTTTAGAGCATTCGTTGGAGATTAGCTGAAACAATTATTTTTGTTTCTTAATCATGTTTTTGCTCAGTAAAGAAGTATTATGAGATAAAATAAATTTAACTGTAACCGCCCTTGCAATTAGATTAATGTAATGTTCATTAACTACTCCTGTCTCCGCAACATAAATTATGGCTAATTTTATTGCTAATTTTGTATTTTTTTTTTTGTTAACTTACTTTTGTTTCTTTTATTTTTGTTACTTATTTATTACTTACTTAATTTCTCACTAGTATCTTTCACTTTCTCGTGCTTGACAGTGGTACTTCGCTACCGTTTCTACACTTCTATTTTTGCTATTGCTTAAGCAAAACAATTCTGAGTGAAAAATCCGACTATATTATCCGTGCATAACATTATCAGATCCTGCACGATACTTCTTCGTTGTAACATCGAAAATTTCCACAATTCTATTTAAATCTATTTATTAATACTTTCAGTTTATTAACCAGTTACAATGTATTCAATGTTTTGCTGAGGTAGACTTCGCTCATTTTAAAACAAAAAATTGTAAAGAGAACTTATATTTTGAAAATAATATGTAAAAGAAACTGTTATAGAAACATAACAAATACATTTTTCCTGTAAGACTTTATTCTTAGCAGCCCAACTTCCAAGAAACAGTCTACAATATTTACAATCAATAATATATATGAATAATTAAATAGTAGTAATAATTATAAATAACCTAAAATGACATTAAAGTACAGAATAAAACCTCTTCACTTACAAGAGTATAAGTTGCGCTGGCGTAACTGCCCTTCCTTAGTGATCTCCAGCAGCAACAAGACTGAAGAATAGCCATTGTATTCTGAGTGGGGTTACATTACTAAAACAAAACAAAAAGTGCACGTCAGTAAAAAAAAGTGTTCAATGCAATTATGATAATGAAGAGGAAGTCATTCGCACTCATTCTCTGACATTCCTCCAACTTTGGTTTAAATGTGTACTTCTTATGTTGTTTCAATAACGTATTAACAAAACTTCATAGTTTCATTGGTTGAGACTGTTCTAAATGTGCTTCCTTACTTAGTAATGTTCGCTGATTGTGTTTATATAATAAGTAACCAATACTAGTTATAATTTCAAAATTATTCTTTCTTTTTCTACTGCACGAATGTGACCTTTGTGCAGGGCAGATTCAGAGACAAGGACTTAAAGCCAATTGTCATTCAAAATTGTACAAAAACAAGAGTTCTTTAAAATTATTATTACACTTCTATTAAAATAAAGTGAAAAGAATATTTCGGCTTGCATTTTAAAAAGGAAAACTTTAATTAATAAAACCAAGAGAATTAAGGAAAATTAGATTTGTATTCAAACAGTTATCTCGCTGTTGACCGCATCAATTTCTGCCAAAACAAACACCCATTTTTTTTTCTGTTACATATCTAATTTAAAATTCCATAAAGTTTAGCTGAAAAAAATGCAACAAATAAAAAGTGTATAGGCTGTATCTGCGGTCTATGGATTGGATCTAGTCTCTCTTTATTTGACTTGTAAACTCACTAACTTAAATCGTAATTTGAGATTCCTCTAAAGACTAAAAAAATAAAAAAAAATCGTATTCAAATGTCTCATCATAAAAATGATTGTTACTTAAATAAAAGTGATTGCTTTGTATGCCTGTTGCAGTTAGGTGTAATAGTATAATAAATTTGAAAAGATTATCCAGCATTTTTAGAAACCTAATCCTCGAGACCCAACAAAAATCGATTTTGGGGGGGAAAAGTTTCAAGTAAAAGTGGAATGGGTGCCTTTAGTGCTTTAAAGATAGAGTTATTTTTGGAAAAATATCTTTTCTCATCTGAAAGCATCCGCACATTGCCACTCCTGAATTTCCAATTCCACTTCATCCCACAAACTTCTGAATTGCATATTAATATGGTTTAAAACTTACTGTTATCCTTGAAAGCAGCTCAAACTTTTTAGAAGTAAACGAACGATTGTTACCAATCTGTTCCCATAGAAAAACTTCGACTAAAATAATTTTACCCAATCCTCTTGGATTTATTATCGCCGTCTATTTTTTAGGTATTGAAATTACCGAATGTTAGCCAAGTAAAGCTAGTTTTCACTGTATTTAATTTTTAAAAAAACTAAGCTATTTTAATTTTTTAAAAAGCGAGGATGCTATTTTACTAAATACAGATCAATACAAGTAAGTGGTATTTTGAGATCAGCACTTGCATCAAGTACTATAAGATATCCTGACAATCTTTTTCTTATCTTTTTTGTCTTTCTTTCAGAAATTTACTTTCAATAATGAATTCAATTTCAAGAGTAAGTAAAAGCTGGTAGATAGAACTTACTGTATGCGCCACAGGTGGCAGCACCAATAATAACCTGAGATACAAAGAGCTTTCTATTATCAAAGTTATTTATGACAGACACATCTTTTTCATCAGCTCATTTGATATTTTCAGTATGCTTATCATCATTACATCACCAGTCATCGTTACGACAGTCATCGTTACATCCCTATTTTTCTTAAGTTATTTTGAAAAGAAAATCCATTTATTTCAAAAAGAGACAATAGTTGAGTAAGCTGTTTTCTTTTAAGTCCGATATTTTCAAAACATTCAGAACGTATTAATTATTAGTTTTCTTATTTATAATTACCTACATTAACTTTAAGATTGATCAACATCTTACTTAATAGCAATGCTAAGCTAGCTTTTCGTTGGTGTTTAAGACAAGTGTCGAGAACCGAATAGTGACCAGTACACAACTGCCAGAAAGAGCTTAGGCTCGATTAGTCGAGTAAGGTAAGGTTGGAGCGGTTATTTGGCTGGCAATCTGAAGCACTTGTTGAAGATAAAGCGTTTTGCTTTAGTGTGCGGGTAAGTTTTTCGTACAGGAACATGCCTAGGTAACGAATGAGTAGGCCCTAGGATGGGAAAATAGGTAAATAAGAGGGATGATATTTTTGTTTAAGGTAAATAGTATAAAGTAAAGTAATCGCCTATTTTTTCAGGCGAGGCTTAACGTCCAACTACCATTTACTAGGTGTCGTGGACGGGGTAAATAGTATATTGTAATGGAATTTGTAGGGATTGATTTTTTTTTTATTATTAATGATTTAAGACGCGTCCACATCTGAGATTATTGGCTCCCGGAGCTTTTTTCAGTGATCTGCCGGCCTCCGGACAGACTTTTCTCTAGTTACAGACAACACTGTCCATTACTGGATCCAGCATCTGGACTCGAACCAGGGATCTATCGCGTGGGAATTGATGTTAATTCTGGATTTTATTAGCCAGAATTCAAGTGGTAGGCGATTGGTTTGGAGGGAAAAATAATTTATTACGGGATCATTATGTGAGGACAAGATTGCAGTATTGTTGGAGAAGTATAAATGGTGGTGTTAGGATGTTTGGGGATATCAGCTGTGTACACTAAGCATAGGAAAGGAGCTAACTTACAACTGTAAGTATAGGGTAAATTAGGGTAGTTTGGATGATTTGGTAAGAACGGAGCCCTTATCGATTATGAATTATTAAAATATTGTAACGAAGTTGTCCTGAGGAGAGAAGTAAGGCCTAGATTGTTCTGGGGGTTGAGCGACCAAAGACGGGCCACCACTGTGTAAACAAAAGGCAAGGCTTTACCTGAGCTGGAAAAGAAAGGGGCTAGATTATTCAAGGAGTTTAGTGACCGTAGCCTATAACGGCCCACCGCTGTGTAAATTCTAGCTAAGGTAGCGGCCCCAATTGGGGTGGTGGCAGTATGTGTTTTCCCCAACAGTGAGTGGCAGATGGGAGTGAGACAGATGGAGTTAAGAGTGAGACAGGCGGAGTTGGAGTGGGGCAGTCGCAGTTAAAGGGAGGCAGACACAGCTGTAGTCAGTCAGTTTGGAGAGACACTTTGGAAGTGACAGTTTTTGAGAGAGTCAGTGTTGCGGGAGTTAGCCAGTTGGGCAGTTAGTCAGTTAGTGAGTAGAGCTTTGTTAGTGCAGTTGAGTCTAGTGCAATTCAGTGCAGTGCGGACCAGTGGTCAGTCGTGGAACAGTTTTGTGGCGTTACGTAGTGAGTAAGTAACAGTAATCTGTTGAGACTGTTGTAAATGGTAACTGTAATGAATAGCGTTAGTTGCTAGTAAATGTTAATGTTAACAATGTTAATGTGTTAATAAATCGAATTACTCCTTATAAGTTTAGCGAGTTTTATTATTTATCGAACCCACACTTATTAAATTAACTAGTGGCAGTCACTAGTTGTGTAAGTAAAGTTTTTTTTTAGTAAAAGGACAAAAACTTAACAATATTATATATAATGGCAGTTATAAAGATATTTACTTGGATCCTTAGGCCATCCCAGGAGATGGAGGCAAACAGGATAATTGCCCTGACTTATAATGAATGCTGGATATCCAGTTGATGGACAAAAATTGCAAGCCAAAATTGGAAAGAAATCTCATTATACAGTTTTGTGAAACAAACTCACTACTTAAATTCCTCTAAAAATGTATGGAAAACAACCACTTTTGACGTTGCAGGGAACTTTATGATTGATTGTACCCCACAACACAGAATAACACCAATTCTTTTCATCATTTTATTAACATCACTCTTCATTATGTTTAACCAGCTGGTTCAGACAGGGCACTGCTGGTTAATCAAGAATTGAAGTTCATTTTTTGTTGATATTGATTGGTATTTCATTCAGTACATGTATGGATCCGTAGTATATGGCTGTTTGTTCAATATTTGTCAACGATTAGATAATAAAACATAGTTTTAGATATTACCTCCTACATTGTGTTCAGTTAATTGAAACGTAGTAAAAACCAATTATTATCATGTCTAGGACAAATCCACACGCTTACAGTTGGATGTCGTTGAATCTTATCTCCCTATACGAGGTATGGCTATTAAATAACGAGACCATTGCTATAAAACATTTTATTTTAAATTTATATATATTTAGTTATTATCACCTTCAATATACACCCCTCCCCTATCCCTACAACGCTCCATGCGAATTTACCATTGTTCGAAACAGTGCTGGAAGTCTTTTTCTGTGAGCTCCTCCATGACGCGTGCCGCTTTTTCTTTCACAGCTTCAACGGACTGAAATCGTGTTCCTTTTAATGCAGATTTGACTTTGGGGAACAGATAAAAGTCACATGGGGCCAGGTCAGGCGAATAAGGCGTTTGGACAATGCAGTGTGAGCCGGCGCGTTGTCTTGATGGAGAACCCATGACTTGTTCTGCCACAAATCGGGTCGTTTTTTTCTTAATTTTTTCACGAAGTTGAGCAAGCACCTCAAGGTAGTTATGTTGATTAATTATAATCGATATTTTCATTCGTTTTGGACGTGGAAGGGCGACCCGGGCGGTCATCATCTCTGACGTCTTCTCGGCCATCTTGGAAACGCTTGAACCACTCAAAAACTCGCGCACGTAATTAACAATCATCACCATAAACTTCTTTTAGTAAAAGATAAGTTTCAGTAGCGGTTTTACCCAGTTACATGTGAAATTTCACGACAATTCGTTGCTCTACTACATGTGTAGTATCATGTTTTCGGCAAAACGAAACTAGCACCTCTTACACAAACGACGGTTCCGGTCAGCCAGATTTCTCTACAAACACGTGAGACACTGCAATCGAAAGAGAAGGCTTTACGCTGCACAGCTGTCGGTCGTCAGGATTTGGCGAATGCATAGTTCTTCTGTAGCAGCATCAGTCTCTTTATTTAATTGCCACACCTCGTACTATAATACTAAACTTCTCGTAATAAACATCATACTCAAACAGAAAATTTACTTTGTTAATGTTTTTTTAAACACCTATAGAATGATTTAGAAGAGTACAAGTATTAGTTAAAGTTTGTAGAAAAGTTCTGTACGCTGTCAAATTATTCCTCTCACAGAAGATTGTGCCATTTCTCTACTTTCACTGTGCAAAAAGTGCAGCTCTACTCTCCAGGCGATGTGATTCTCCTTTCCCTCTGAAGGAAACACCATTTTCTTTTCTTCTCTACAAAAGTTTCTCTGGTATCCAAGAACATTGCAGATCAACCATCACAACTCTCTTGTTTGACTTTGTACTGTATTTAAACTAATCGTTCTTTTTCTAAATTATAGCTTATGAATATTTTAAATTATTTAAAATTCAATTTAAAATTATGAATTGAGAGCAAAATAATGAAACATCAGAATTTCCTGATCTCATATTCAAAAACATATATTTAATGTTCTTTAGGATATACGGGGTGACCAGAGTTATATGCTCCACCCACTTTTTTTTTTAACGGCGGGAAATTTCGAAAAAATAAAAAACACGTATTTAATCATTTTTAGTCTAGTTTATTTTCAGTGATTGACCCATTTTTTTAAACCCTTGTATTTCGAGATACAGCATCCAACTGTTGTTTTTCAAATGGAACGTTATATTTTTTGTTGCATATTTTTGTAGTATTTGATCTCCTAAAAATAACAAAACAAATTTTTTTGAAATCGGTTAGGTTTTTCAAAAGTTCTGGGTATTTAAAATATGAAAAACAAATTTCCGTTTAATGTCAAAATTACGTTATTTTTTTAAAGAATCTATTCAAACTGGGCACAATCAACGGATAGGTAAGCCAAAACTCTGGACTCCCACGCTTTGCTTGTAGCAGCACTTATGGTAGCGAAGTCAAGATCTAGGCAGGCTAGAGTAATTCGACGTTACAGATCATCGACTGAAGCCACGGGATTAAGGATACTTTACACTTTATTTTTTTAGGTATCCCCACTATAGTCCATTTGGGTCAAGTCCGGAGATCGAGGTGGCCATTGGATGGGACAATGTGTCCTTACGCACTTTTAATGGAAATTTCTGCCCAGCTAACCTCGAACCACTCTCGCCGGGCAACCATCTTGTTGAAAATACATATCTATCCGACGTTGTAGATGAACATCTTCAAGCGGAACTGGCAAAATGTCTCTGAAATAAAAGTTGGATACCTTTCACCAGTTAAGTTCTCTCTGTAGAAGTATGGGCCGATTAGTTGATTTCCTATAACTCCACCTAAATGTTTGTAGAAAAAGCAACCTGAACGTCGAATACTTCTATCCTGCCTAGATCTTGACTTCGCTACCATAAGTGCTGCTACAAGCAAAGCGTGGGAGTCCAGAGTTTTGGCTTACCTATCCGTTGGTTGAGCCCAGTTTGAATAGATTCTTTAAAAAAAATAACGTAATTTTGACAGTAAACTGAAATTTGTTTTTCATATTTTAAATACCCATAACTTTTGAAAAACCTAACCGATTTCAAAAAACTTTTTTTTGTTGTTTTTAGGAGATCAAATACTACAAAAATATGCAACAAAAAATATAACGTTCCATTTGAAAAACAACAGTTGGATGCTGTATCTCGAGATACAAGGGTTTAAAAAAATGGGTCAATCACTGAAAATAAACTAGACTAAAAATGATTAATTACGTGTTTTTTATTTTTTCGAAATTTCCCGCCGTTAAAAAAAAAAGTGGGTGGAGCATATAACTTTGGTCACCCTGTATAAGGTTTTAAGTTTGTAAGAGAGAGGCAAATCAAATTTAAGTACTGTAGAGTAGATTTGCTATTTGAGCCTAAATGTAAATTATTGGGAAGGGATTAGCTGAGTAGTTAGTGAATACTGGATTCCAACCGGAGATCACGGGTTCGAATCTAGCTGTTGGCGCTTGGATTTTCTCTTCCTACAGCTCTACGTGTCTGGACATGGACAGTGAAGTCAGTAACGAAAAAAAAAAAAAGTTCCGATTGCCAAAACCTCAAAAAATGTAATAATATATTTTTTTTTAAACCTTTATTTAGATTTTTACAACTGCTCAGAAATCAACGCAATAAGTAAAACAGATAGTCGATCATAGAAAGTGCTAATAGACTACGCCAAGCATACACTGGCGTGAGGGCCATCCAGCAATAGCAGTCGTAATATGCCATTATAGCAGGAGATTCGCCACTGTCACACTAGATAGCTGACGCTACATTTGCAGATGGTCGCGAGGCCACCAACGCCTTAACCGTCGTGGAGGATTAGTTGGGAGGGCGGAGGTTGAGAAGGATTCATGAGAGAGGATAGTTGGGAATGGAATTTGAGGTAACGGGATTTGGCGAGGACAGAGATGAAGGGAATTTCAAGGCCATTGTTGATAGTGTGGTTAGAAACGTAGAAAGGAGCATTGACTAGGGTACGAAGGATTTTGGACTTAAGGGATTGAATGCGATAGATATCTACAACTATTTCAATTTTTCCATATTTCTTTTTTACTACAGAAATTAGTGTCAGAAAGTTGAATGTTTAAGGCCTGTAATTTTTACTCCTTCTGAATGATGCAGTTTTATAAACATCCTTCGCAGAAGTTATTCGTGCCTATAGGTTAATTAAAAGAAAAGGCATCTTCGTTCTATAGTTTTTACTTTTTGGAAAGCCTAAAAGAAGAGTTGGAACTTCGGTCCAAAACTGAAAGAAGAAGTAATGAAGTAGTCGTCTGCCAAGTGTTAAGAGAGACTGAACGTTTTTTTTTTCTGGTGATGAACAAGTCATGAATCGCTGGTAAAGCAGAACGCTCTTTCAGCAGTCTGCGAAAGTTAACAACATACTTGGAAACTCTATGATAGAGGATTGATTAAATGGACTGGTTGATAAATGTGAATATTAAAAATTGTGTTTCAAACAAAGGAAATACCTAAATATTCCTTGAACCTAAGAACTTTTTTATTAATTATTATTTATTATGTCCTTGCGGTTCAAATAGTTCGTCTTTATTCTGTCTGCTTTCTTTCCTGTAAGTTCCGTAAAAGTTTTTGCTGCCGCTCTAACTAGGAAGTTGGCGACATCCAACAATCTTAAATGCTGCTACGTAGCAAATAAAACAACAAACAGTTTAAACCTATAAATAAAATATTCTTTTGCTGGCATCACTAACCAAATGGATCTAATCTTTGTTTTAAGATTGAAAACAACATTCTAAGAGAGAGCAATCTATGCAATGAATGATTGATCTATGTATAAAATAATAAATTTCTCACTTTTATTACACAAAAGTGTTTTGGTTTCATTTTCATAGCTAATAATAATTAAAAAATAATTTATAACGTTCATATTATCAGAACGATGACGTAAATGCACTGATAAAGCATAATGAATGAAGCGCTAGTAGACATGTCAACAACAGCAGTACAGCATGATCAACATTGCAACAGAATTGTTGATAATAGCAGCAGGTCCAACACTGTTTTTATTAACAATGGTTACTTACTTTGTACACAGGTGGGTTGTTATGGTAAAAAAAAAATGGTTAGTTTTATCTAAACATATCACAGACCATTGTGGATTTAGGGATTGAAACTACCCGAAAATACTTGAAAAAATATAAGTTGTTCCAATAACACACTTTATAAAAAGTAAACATAACTAGATCATTGTTTATTATTTACCAAATTTCAGCTCTAATATAAAGTTAAATGGCATAAAACATCTAAATCTAAATTGAAACTGAATCTATCTGTACTCACCATTCTAAACATTTTACTCTAATCTGAAAATGAGATGTAAGTTTAAATTAGATTAACTAGGGTTAGCCAATCAGTCTTCGCATACGCGATCCAGAAGACTATGGTGGAACCACCAAGTGGAGTACTCTTCTGTTTGATTAGACTCTAGTCCTGTCCTGTCAGAGACTTCCGGATTCTTTTTTCCAAAGTGTCAGAAATCTTTAGTTCTTCACATTGATAGAAAATACCAAATAGTTGCAGAGAACGTTTCTTCTTCTTTCCGAAAACCGTTCTCAGGCTTTTTGTTGACAGACCCTAAGCGATGCATGAATTTACTGGGTTTCAGTGGTCAGTAAACTTGAAAATTATAACTGTACTACTTAGTTAATGACGTGTCAAGTATCTTTCTTTTTTTTTTTTAATTTCTGGAATCAAAAACTTAACCCGATAGCGGTATCCTCGAGAATACTTCATATTTTTCTTGAAGTTTCTGAGACTACAGACTGGTTCATTCATTGAACTAGCTGCAGGTATTTATTATTGCTTGAGTTGGACCCCATCACTTTTACTTTCATTTTTGGAAGATTACTTTTGATTTCAAAATAAATGCTAAGAAATATCAGTATCAAAACTATCAATTAGACCAAACGGATAAAACTGTATAAAATGTTGGATTTAACTGACGACCAATGAACCAATGGGATCTTACAAAAGTAGGATGCGGTTAGTTCCCCTGCAGTTTTTTACTACTTTTTACAGATCGAAAATAAGTGGACTCGCATTCGGCCGTTTGATTGAGTGAGCCTCAAAAACCTCAAAAAAAGTTTGTTTTTTTTTGGGTAGAAAAATGACTAAAAAGCCTTCACAAAACAGTTTCTGCTCTTACGCCCCTGAACAGAGGTTAATGAAATTTTTAGGGTGTTTCTTCAAGTAAAAATGTGAGCCATGTTCTGGAGATAAGTAGAAATTAGCCCCTGAAAGTCCAGAATACAATATCGAACATTAGGCTAACGTCAAGTCGGGTTTCCCACATTTTTAAACAAATTGCTTAGTGTTTGTAAAGTGCAAAGTGTCAGTGTTTGTAAGAGACAAATGTAATCCTATTCGCATTTTGAATTATCAACTATACATTTAAAGCCTTATTTTTAACATAAACATTTACATTATCTTCGAATGAATAATTTTTAATTATATCCACATCACACCTTCAACTAATTTATACCCAATTAGTTCTGATCAAACATTATCAGGTGGGCTACTAACTAAACCAGAATTTCGCAGGAACCTTATCAAAAATGTCATCGCCCCACCAACATCACGAAAGTAACCTTATTACCCTGCCACGGAAACTAATTATAAGCGGTTCCTTAAATAATCTAGAGTACTTAAACCGTAAAAATATATTTACAAGACTGACTGTCGTGCTATCAGAATTATGTATTTTACTCTTCTCACCAACATTAACGCAAACTAATCAAAATAGGAATGAATTGAGTTAATCCTTTTATGAACTCAAAATCTGTTTTAATAGTGCCATGATTTCTGCTACATAAGCACTGATGATTTTTTTTTTTTCTTTTTCTTTTTGGCATTGGCTTCCGCCATACAGCCAGCATCGTCTAGGTGCTTATCACTAGAATATCACTCACTCTCCATTCTTACCTACAAATACATTCGCTTCACACATTCATCATTCTACTATATACCGCTATTTACATAAACTACTGCTAATGGATGGAGCAGCACTCTGTGCTCCTCCATCCTTATAGCTTAACCAAAATTAAAATCACGTAATCCTACTCTAAGCATTTTCTTCCATTCATTCTAATTCGGCTATAGCTTTTAAATACATTCATATTTCATTGCTAGCTCTGCTATCGACTTAAGCACATAAATGTTAGTGGAGAATATAATGTCTTCTTAGCGAAATGGTGCATCTAAATACCTGTATATATCGTCAAACATTCGTTTCCTTTCTACCACATAACGTGGACATATCATTATTACATGTTTGAAATCCTCCTCCTCATTGCAATCTACGCAAAGAGGAGAGGACCTTTTGTTGATCCCGTGTAGATACGATCCGCACACCGCGTGGTTCGCTCTCAGCCTGCTTATTGTCGTAACAACCCATTTATTAGTGACAGTTCCCTTAAACCATGGTTGTCTAGGTAACTGATCTGCCATAGTTTTATAGATCTACCTTTATCACCATTATTGTAATCTGTCTGCCATTTTTGTAGTGCTGCTTTTGCAATTATACCCTTGATATCGGTGTGTGGTAATTTATAATTAGCCATTTCCCCACTATTGGTGGCTTCCTTTGCAAGTGTATCAACAATTTCATTCTCTTTTATACCACAATGACCCCTTACCCACAAAAAATTAATGCAGACTCCCTTCTCTTTAAAAATGGCAATAGTTTCTACAATCTCTGCGATAATGTGATTCATTCCTGCAGACTGGTTGTGTATATGTGATAATTTACACAACGCACTCTGGCTGTCACTAATAATGGTATATTTTTTCTCCGACAACGAATAAATATATTTTAAAGCCGTTAAAATAGCAATTAGCTCCGCTGTATAGATGGACGCCTCATCTTCTAATTTAATTGTCGTAAAATAGTTCCGAACCGGATCATACACAGCACTTCCGACTTTATTATTGATTTTGGACCCATCTGTAAATAAACGATATGAGCCCGGATAATGGGAAGAAATGTAATCTTCGAAGGCCGCGGTTCTCATCTTTTCCGGTACCTTTATCAAGTCGAAGGAAGTGTTAACACTGATGATTTGTAAAAAAAGAATAACACAAATATTTAAATTAAAAATAAGGGTATAGATCCGTAGTTAATAACAGTATGAATGCTTAAAAATGTGACAACAATTCAATTTTTCTATTTGAAGTAAATTCTTCGTAAAAAAAAACAACTTGAGTGTCACCTATGTTTGACTTTTTTAGTTAGAAATGAAAGGGTCTAAGTTTTAAAAACTCGATCTCATATTGTTTTATGTAAAAAACATCCCTAAATTAAGATCAATTCATGGACTAAAAGCAATAGCTGTTTTAGGAATGCAAATTTTTAGTCATTTTTTTAGAGGCCCATTTCTGACAAATGGCTGAAAACGTGTTAACTTATTCTCGATCTAGAATAACCAGTAAAAATTTGAACAAAATTGAAGGGTGACTTAATCACGTCATCTAATAAGGATTAGTTAAATTTAAAAATGACAATATTGCGACTGTGTCTATTGCAAGACTATCGGCTGATATTGTAGCCAGTACTGAGCTACAGTCTATCAAATTAAACAACTTAAAGGGAATGCTACTATCTAGTAAAGTAAAGTAATAATCCATTTTTTCATGTGAGGCTTAAAATCCAACAAAAGATCAGGCGTCGTGGAAGGAGTCAACTAACAAACGTATTTTTTACAATAAATTTCTCATATTTACCATTAAATAAAATCCAAAGTAGACCAAAAATGCAAACTATAACAATCAAACTTGGTTTTGCGATGCTCGCCACTAACCGCTCGGCTATCGTAGCTTGTTGTTATTGAAAACAGCATTATTATCCAATCACCATAATCAGTTAATAGTCGGCATATTATGTGATGTGTCTTCCGCCTTTGATATTAGCAGTGACAACTCAAGGCTAATAGGAAACTTTTTTTACAATAGTTTATTTAATTTCTCGAAAATGATTCCTAGAATTTTTAGTTACTCCGTACGTACAGGACAAACTCTTAGATTTAAAATTTTTCTTTAATCAATCACCTAGAGTTTACGGGGAGAAATTAGGGAATACTTCCTAGTTCGATTAACTTTAAGAGTAATTGATGGTTACAATCTGTAACTGATGGTAAGAATTAATAGTGACACAAATGTTAGGAGTTTAAAGGGAATATATGAGTCATTACCTCGAGTATAAGTAGTAAGAGGAAATTCGAAAGATTATTTTCTTCTTCGTAGAAATGAGAAAATAAAATGGCTATTTGACAGAAAATCCTGACAATGCATCACATTAAGAAGAAATAAGCAAGCAGATGAATGTCAGACGGTCCCCAGAGAGTAGAAGAGCACCGACAACGAAGCTGATGTTCCTGTTCATTAAGACGATGTAGGGATGCATCAGGGGCTTTTACCAACTAGCTTCCAACAGGACTTCTTGAATGGAGTACTGTACGCCAGTCTTTCCTTGCATTTCAACAGATCACTTTAGAATTCTCTCCGGACTATTCTATTTAAAGATGAATAACCTTAGATTTTTACATTGAAACCTTCTTTCTAAATTGATCTAAAAATCTTCCCTATAAGATTTTATTATTTTTTTTTTAACAGTTAAAGAAAGTACTATGAAAAGAAATTTCAAATTGAATTTTCAAGGTAAATAATAGTATTGAAACTGGCTAAATTATCGATTTTGAGTTTTACCGGATATATCTGACTTAATATTCTCTGAGTCCGAAATATTGCTCCGAATTTGTAAGAGTGTGGTCGGCATAACTACAAAAAATGAAAATCTCAGAAAATTGAAATACCCAAAGTAAGAAATCTTAAGACTGGGTCTGGAAAAAAATATTAGCGACAAGAAATGATTTTTTTAGTTTGATTATTGTTGCAAAACAAACTCTTCTGGTTTCAATGTCCTGGTTACAACGGTTTAATTATGATTCGCATGTCTGTTCCAGTTCACATGGAGGCAATAACTCTAAAGCACGCATCGTAACTGTTTAAATCGGCAAAATAAATACGCATTTTTTTTCTACATTTCAAGAGTTTTAAATAAAGAGAAGAAAACTGAAATTCAAGTACAAAATAATTTAATGAAAGATTTAAATTATTAGTTTATTATATTATAACAAAAATTTAGTGAGATCTTTGCGCTTGATACTTGCTGCTAAGAGATTTTATGTCAGGTTTCAATTTGGTTAACTTTTTTTTTAGCAGCCAATTTTCGAATTGTTTCCCTTAACAATCGAATTGCCCTTCTGCAGGGCGTAGGCCCCACGTTGGGAACCACTGACCTAGAGTCTAAAGCCTGACAATGTTTGTTAAATAACTAGCAATAAACTAGATAATTACGAGAATCTGTTATAGTAACTTGGAAATCAGTTGAACAAACCACAAGAATGTAAGTTTGATTAGGTAGATAAGGTTTGGATTCAAGCTAACTAAAATTAGGGCATCCAAAACATCGTAACTCATCCTCAGTTCATATATCCATGATTTTACCAATTTATAAGATAGTTAGTCTGTGGACTAGGTGACTTTAGAATAGAGAGTCAAATTCTGATGAAGCAAATTTAATAAAAATATAACTTACATCAGAAAGTAAATTATTTATTCAAGTTTAACTATCGTTTGTTGAATTACTCCTTTTCTGTAAGCTCATATTTTTTCGATTCGTTTCCTCCCAGGAAGTCCGGGTGCTTGAATTCACTGTATCTTTGCTCTGTTCGGGACTCATTTAAGAAGTCACTTCTTAGAGGCCTCTCTTTCAACTGGACTCCCTTTGTTTAGAAAACTTTGGCGAAGGTACTATTAACAACTTCAAGAACCGTGTCAAAGAAATAGGTCAGCCATTTCTCCAAAACTAGTTAGAAGCAAGGTGGAAAACTAGAAGATCTTCCCCAATTAAGAAGTGAATATAAAGGCTGGAAGGTGTAGAATCGCGTGATACGGTTTTCATTAGAAGGTAAGAATGTTCTAGAACCCTTTAGAGCACTCCAACCTACCTAGCTTCGCTAACTTTGAACAGCTTGTGCAAATAACTTTCTCTTAAAACTTCTATTTATTCTAAGAGCTGGTCATGACAAGAAGTTTGAATGTGATTGAACTGCTCTTCAAGAAGAAAAAAAATAATTCTGCCATAATATTGGACTAACTGCTTAATTAGTTGTAATCGTGTTAATTTTCAGTTGTTTACAGTTAATGGCGGCAGGTAGTCAAGCCAGCTTTACGGCTCAATTGAGTTCTACGAGGAGGAGATTTAAATGTATAATTAATTTTGAATTTAAAATGATCGCTGAACCGAATTTTGTTATTCATTTATTTGAATTGATTATTTTATTCATATTTGTGTTTATATTATTATTTACTATCATTGGTCAAGCAAAATTAAGTTTTCCCTGGTAATGGCCGTTTCTATGTCTCCTAAATCCAAAAAAAAAAAGAGATCGTTTTTACAAATTATTAAGTACGTGTCTCTGTCACGTGTATATTCCAGTATCGGACCTGACAAGCGTTTGGATAAAAATGGCCGACTAGAAATGTCGCTCTAACGAGTAGATTGTTCAGCATCTCTCTCTTTCTATGGAGGGGATTACCTCAGTAGTTAGCGTACATTGGACTCCTACGCGGAGATCCCAGGATTCGAA
Organism: Rhodnius prolixus; assembly: GCF_049639745.1. Lineage (NCBI taxonomy): Eukaryota > Metazoa > Arthropoda > Insecta > Hemiptera > Reduviidae > Rhodnius > Rhodnius prolixus. The sequence continues at coordinate 26,692,810 of NW_027411592.1, forward strand.
TCCAGCTGATTAAATATCTAGGAGCTTCTTACAGCTCACTGTCTGTTGCGAGACAACACTATCCGGAGAATGCACTGAAAAACCATAAATTTAAAATAAATAAATAAATAAAACTCTCACTGTAACTTTTTCAGTTTTGTTATTTATTTTTAGGTTTTTCCAAAAATGGTTGCTTCAATTTCCCTTTAAACGAATTGCGTACACGTAAATCTATAACATTTATTTTAAACATTTTTTCGCTAGAAAATTCATATTTTCCATACATTTGAGGTGATTTCCTAATAATGTGGCATTTCAGGGTTAATGTACAGCCTCACTACCTCTAAAAATATAAAGTTACAGAAAGATTTTTTCCAAGTATTCTGTAATTTTCCTGGCAGTTGGCAGAGAGATTTACTGAAACGTGGATATATCATGTGATGAGAGTATTACTTAGTATTGAAATTTTTCTCATAGAATGTAGTACGGTTCTTGGGGTTCTATGACATTTCCTTCTCGTGGTTTATTGAATTGAACATTTAAAATGAAGAAGTCAACTATCTCTTGAGACCAGTCTATATTTCAAATAAAATTTAATAACGTGAATTAAATTTTTTCAATAGACTTTTTACTTTAAAATGCATCAACATCTGGGAGCACTTTTCATGGCACTGCAGAGAATGTTTTTCCGTTTCAGTCAATAGTGGGCCATCACCGAACTGTAAGCGGCTCCTAAGAATTGACTATTTGTAAATAAATAGAATCATTTATCTTCAATTACTTTTACTATATAACCCTCATTTACTCCAATAAGTAAGCCTCTCCTGTGTTCTAGTAGCTTAATGCCTAGTCTGGCTCAGAGGGCCCCATTTCTCGTCCTTTTCCTTTCAGAACATCCACGCGGCATAAGTACTTCATTTCTGTAACCTGAATCTGACTTTTATATGACGTTGATTAATTCATAGTGTACATCAAACGAAAGATAATGGTAATTTATTATTATTTAAACATTTTCAAGTTATGGAAAAATTAATTAAGTGAAATTTAATGTAATGTATATATGTATATTTTTTGGCAAACAAGTTCACATTGAAAAGAAAAATAATATTTATAAAAACTAAGTCAGAGTTTAATCGCAGTTTATTTGTTTTTGGTGTAGTGGTAAGCGAAGAGCAAATTAATAAATGACCCCATTACTTTGAACTTTATTCTTCTAAATTCCAAATATTATTTATTTAACGCAGTAGAGATAAAAAAATATAAAAATTTAAAATGAAAGAGTAAAAACCAAGCTATAGGCATTCACATAAGCGAAAAAGTTTTACAATAGTCGATGTTATAAAAACCACATGAATAAATATGGAGTTGTTTACAGAATCTTCTTGGTTGAAAACAAAAAAACAACTTTAAAGCAAGCATTATAAATGATCTCCTACGATCGGGAGAGTTAAAGGTTTTTATAAAAACAGTAAAATTGTAAAAACATGCACTATTTCAACTTAACCAAACTAGAAATTTGGTCATTATTACCTCTCTAGACGGACTTTTTTTTTGTTTACACTGTCTACGTTTAGTGCAAAAGGAGCTTTGGCGATTTATGAGAGAGTCCCAAAAAATAGAACTCAATTAAAATTGTTTGTTTTGTGTTTGTGTTCAAAATTGAACATTGCTGTTTCGAAAGGGGAGATTCAGACAAACAAAATTGCGAACAAATTAATGTTTTCCACTTTGATTATTATCCAATTTTTCAGAATAATTATTTACAAAAGTCCATCATTACTTTTAATTTGAAGAATTTAACCAGAAACATTGATGGGAACTGCTATCTTCCCTTAAGTACTATGAAAGTGCATTCTAAGCATTAACGAAAACTGTTAGCTGAAAGAGTTCAAATCTTTCTCAAAAACTGTCTCAAAAAAGGAATTTTCTGGAATTCAGCTCCAAAGAATTTCTATACAATTAATAAATCTAATTAAAACTTAAAATAATCACCATTATAATAAACATATTACACGAAAATATCTGTTTTTTAATAGAACTACAAGTGGTAACAAGTTAAATATGTTAGAAGGCTGAATAAAGCGCTTCTCAAATTATGTAGACACGTGTGTATAAAATGTTAGACTTAAAGTCAACATGTGGATTCCACTACCTTTGTTTATTTTCAGAGCAAAGTTTAACAAACCTTTAGTATAAATTCAAAATGTTAATTATGAAAAACTGTTAATTATATGCGCTAATGAGAAAAAAATGAGGCATAACAAAAATTCGCTAAATATTACAGAGCAGTGTTCTTCTTTGTTAAATAACTTTTTCCATTTTCCTGACATTTCTTTCTCAGTAAAGAATATTTTCCAGCACGTGAAAAATATTTATTAGTTCCTGTTTATCTCTTGGTATTTAGGTCAGGTTCATAATATACATCCTCTTTAAATTCACCTTTACTGGGTATCCAAGTTATATTATGAGAAAAAGACTTTTGAAAATTAAATGTGAATATTTAATCTCTAGCTTAATTGCGTGAATAAATTATCTTTGTCGAAAACATAATTAAAAAATTAAGGTTTTTTTTTTTTAAAAAAAAGAAAAAAAAAAGAAGAGATACTGATATCTAGGAAACATAAAACTTCCCTTTATTTTAAATAGATTTTTAAAAAGAATCAGTGAGGAAAATATATATTAAATATAAAAAATATTCAAACTAATTTGAGATGGAATGATTTTTCGCTACGTCTATTTTGATAAATTTTTAATTTTAACATCATTTCCTAGTCGCTTTTAAACGTTTGAATAATTTAAACTACAAGAATCTGTCGCTTGCAGGAAGTTTCTTATTTATTAAGCTAGAGTTTTATTAAAATATAATATCTTTTATTTCGAAATGCGATTGAAATAGTAATATTTTTAATAAATCTAAAGATGTTTAAGAGCGCTTTAGATTTTATTTTATTGTTCATTAATTTATAGGTAAAGAAATACTTACGTATTAGGCGCGCGCGCCTACGTGAGGCGGCACCGACGAGCGTTATTACTTACGAAGATCAGCCGCTAGTGTCCGCCTTCGGACTCGACCGTAGTTGTACTACCTCTCTCAAATAGAAGGAATTGCCGCCCCCCGGCTGATGGCAGCGCACGCGTGACCAGCACCATCTCTCGACTGTTGTACTGGTCAGTACTAACTTTGACACAGCTCTGTTGAAATTTACAATGTTGCGAGATAATTTGCTGTGAAAAAATATTTTAGATTTTTGTGCTTACTTCTGTTATTTTGTGCAAGTTATTTTATTTTAATTCTTTTAATAACTGTTGTCCAATCAAACTGAATTTTTCAAGAACCAAATAAGGCATCTTGATCTCATAAGTAATAATAAAACGTTTTAATACTTCTTAAGTATTAAGAAACTATTAAGTTCAACAACACGGTCGCGTGGGGCCAATGGAATCCAAAAATAAAAGTTACATTTTTTGAAGAAATAAATTAAAGTTTTAATTATTTAATAACGTTAATTAGTTTAAGTTTATATATTTTACAATAAATATTGTATCTTTTTTTAAAACCCTATTTATGGAGATATTTACAACTATATCCACGAGAATCAAGTAAATCTATCAAACGTAAATAAGAGTGCAGCGAATGTCCACTGGCAACTCTCCACAATATTATCGAGTTGTTAAGAAAAGATGTGGCAGGTGTTTGCAAGGGTTGTAAATGAGAAAGTAATGATGAACTTTACTGGGCTGTAAGGTCATCAAAGTAGAAGAAGAAGAAGAATTCAAGTTAGAAGTGGAATTTCGCTGTGTAAGGAAAGAGCCAGTAGTGTACCCATTGTTCCACGGGACAATTTGCACCTTTTACTTCGTCAGTAGATCTTTATGATGTTTCAGCCTAGTAATTAGTAGATTTAAATTATTGAGCTCCAGATTTCCGCTGTTACGATAGTTTCAGTTGCTTGTCGAGTAAGAGTGATGTGAGTTCAGCGTGTGGGAACCCAGATAATGAAGGAGAAAGTTCATCGCCATCTTTTAGGAAATAGTTCCTTAACAGCCACTTTGTAAACAGTAATAAGTGGGTTTATAGGAAATTTAAAGATGTTGATAAAGGAGGTGAGAAGGAATACAATGTCAGACGAAAATGGTCAGACGAAGGTATCTTTGAAGGCTGTGGAATGGAGAATGGCAACTTTTTGCACTGAGCGATGTTCTTCCTTTTATGCGGATTTTCACTCCAATTCTAGGATACATAGTATATAAGTCATTGATGGAAAATACTTTGTCTTTGATATTGATGTCCTAAATGGACGGAAACTTGAAACTCTGGTATTCATTTGTACTTCTTGGGAACGGTTAGAGGCGAGACCTGCGAAGCTAATATGTATTGTGGTACTGGGTTCGATTCCCGGTCTTAGGCCTTGGATTTTATTTATTGAGTAATAAAAGAAATTTACAGTAAAGTATGTTTGCTAATAACCTCCGTCCACGACACCTAATCGGTAGTTGGACGTTAAGCCCCGCCTGAAGTAATAAGTGATAACTTTACTTTACTTTTTACTTTGTCTTTGATCTTCAGGTGACCCGAGATTTACCCAGAATAGAGGTGAGCGATGATTAGTGGCTGCATGGAAGATGCTGGTTGCAATTTCTGACTTTTTAAAGCCATCTTGTCCCAGCTTTTTCTTAAAAGCGGATTTTCTAAAATTATCAAAAGTTTAAACTTTTACTACGTATTATTATAAAATAATTAAATTATATTACATGTGAATATAAACTAATTAAAAGATGAAAAATCAAGAAATTCAACAAAAAGAAAAGCTATTCGCTTCCGAATAATACAATAAACCGGAAAGTTGAACAGACGTCTGGGGTCACAGTTAACTAACTAACTAGGCAATTGCCTAGATCAATAGAACTAGAACGATGCGCTCAAAGCCTATACTACAACAAAATGATAACCAAAAGATAAATTGAAAATTGCGTTCTGAAGGGAGACCTGATCAGGAGGAAGTCAGAAATGTTTTTAATCTGGAAAAAAAAGGGATCCTCTAAAACCAGAAAACTTTCGTGAATGAGATTACAAAAATATTGACCCAGTTACTCGCTAAACAGACTTTCTGATTGGCTAGAGTACGGCAATCCTTTAATGGCAAAATATCAAAAATGGATTTAGAAAATTTCTAAGATTCATGGATACTTTTTTTTGGTACTTTCCTTATAGTCAAATAATGTAAGAAAAAGGGAAGGACTATGCTAGTTTTATAGACTTCAAAAAAGCGTTCGATACAGTCGACCACTGAATCTTGTGGCAGAAATAATGCGATTACTGTCAAAGTAGGCATTAGATAAATACTCTGGCTATTTCTGCAAGATCAGTACCTCGAAATTTAGAGTTTCTCAACAATTTACTGATGAAATTCCATCTTCCTTGAGATTCACTTTCCACTCTTCTATTTGCTATCTTTGTAAACGATTTTGATCATTTTATTCAGGGGCAATAACTGTGATCTTGTGCAAATAGTCCAGAACAAGCTAATATCTTCTCTATCCTGTGATAAAACTGCTTTCAAACACACCAATTGACACCAAAAGAAAACTCCTCCACTTAGAAAAGTCTTCTTACCCCACTGTTTGAATTTCCTCTTGGTGAATGAAAGAATCAATCTTAATTGCTGCTTCTTCGGCATTTGATGACCAAGTTAATTGGAAAAAAAAAGTAGCTCCTTACCCAAAGTGAGATGGGTTCGAGCACAGCTCAAGTAGGAGATTCCAGTCTGGCAATTGGAGTATCTGATTGCTAGCGATTTGCCCTTCAAAGATTTCAAACGCTTGCCATCTGTATCTGCAAAATGAGGTTCCATTCCTATGAAATAACTCGTTAGATCATTGAAAAACGTGAATGTAGAGAATATAATGAGGTATTTCTTACAGATTTCTGCTTTACCGTTTTCTTAGACCTATCTATTACTCTTTTTGGAAGTTAACTTGGATTGACAAATAACACTACACTCTAAATTAATTCTTACTCTTTCTTCTGTGAATTGTTTTACTACGCGATATTTTTTCTGCTCACACCTCACTTCTGAGCGCCCTCCTATGAAGCATCGATCTTCTAAATGACCATTTCAAATCTACATGAGAAAACTTTTGATTTTAGGGATTGAGTTTTCCAGCCAAGATGTAAAAAAATTTTTCATACTTAACCCGAACAAAATAACAAAAGAAGTTAACTTTTTCCTTCCTTTTCAAGTCTAATCAAGCAGAACGCTTGCCACCACCAAAGTTACAAATCAAATCACCAATAATGGGAAAGGGAAAGCGAATAAAAAAAAAAAAAATTAAAGGGTAGAGATCCAACTCAGTTTGGCAAGTCACCAATCTGTAGTGCTGGCATGCCTCAATAAACCATTTTGTTTGACTACGTCACGAGAAGGGAACTCAGAGAATCAGATTGTCCAATAATTTATTTCTCTATCAAACAATTCTTGGATTTTTATACATGTTAATAAAGTAAAAAATATAATAATTTTCATCTAGCGTAAGCCCTGAAAAGCATAAGCATAAGCGAGTACCTTGGTGCAAGGAAAGCTTTGCAAAAAATAAAAAAAAATGTCTGGAATTGGCAACAATGCATCGAGTCAATCCCTTAACTCCCGGAGAAAACAGAGAGAGTTTTGGGATGAGAACTCAAGCTCCAAACCATAAGCCTCACTCTCGTAAACTCTTGGCCGCTGAAATCTTAAAAATTTTCACTCAGAAAATGGTACACTTCTACTAATGGATCTTTTTTTTCTTCGTCCACTTTCTCTATTTAGTTGGAGTCATTGCATATCTTACTGTTGGACCAAGAATCAGAGGTGAGCTATTGCAATCAGGAAACGCATCTATATCTGCATAATTACCGGCCACTTGATTCTCTTGAATTTCTTAACCGTGTAATAGTAGTTTATGCAGAACATTCCTGCTTTCAGGTTTCAGAAGAAGACCTTATTACTACTTCTGTTAGGGATGCCTATTATGTATCGTCGTCGCCGTATAGTTCGGTGATTTTGTCGTCCCCGGTATTATTGGCATCGTTTTTATAAAATGAGTCGAGGTTCAAAATTACATACTAGTTTTTATAGTTCCAGCAGGAGTGTTGCTACTATTAGTGGTTGTGTTCAGGACCATCATACTCGTAATTTCAAATGGATGAATTATATGATGTATGATTGCGACAATGATACGGAAAGTATAAAAGCTTATTTGTGTAAAATTTATGGGAAGGCTAAACTTTTGAGCGTGCTTTGGATGATTGATTGTTTCGATATTCATCATGTACGACATTTTAACAAAGGACAATCTAGAACGAGTTTGATAATTTAGGCGGTTATTATAACACTAAATACAATGAAGAAAATTTACAAGTTGAAACTTATCATTTTCCTAAAGATATTACTATTAATGATCTACCTGGAACTGGACAAAAAGTATTTGAGTACTTTTATAATAATGGTTATACTAAAAATGATATTACACAAACAGCGTTTACTATACTGAAAACAGTGGACGTGGGCTATTCGGCTACTAATGTATATAAGAAGAGAACTATTAAGTACGCCTCGTAACAGATTAGGCTTAAATGGAATCCTAAGGCTAATACCATTGATGCTCCGGATTTGTTAAATGATTCTAATACTTTTGGAGCATCGTGTAATAAGTTAAAAATAAATAAGGCTCCACCTTTACTGTATATACGCCCTTATAGTGGCGAACAAAAAGATAAAAAATGCTAAAGATGGTACACAAATGATTGCCTCATATATAAAATGTAGAGTTAGGGCATATTATAGATTTATGTTTAGTGGCCGTCTTTATAATGTAAATATTTGATTTTTGTAGATGGAAGCAAGACGAATAAATATGTTTGAAAAATTGAACGCAGTTTATTCATTAAAACTAGGGCCTGCTTATTTCTTGGAGGTGGTCTTCTGCATGAACTTGAACTATTATGCCAACCGACTTAAATTTGCATCCTTTGTTGGCATTAACGAGTTACCTTGGAACGACATTGTGGACATTTTGGAGTTGTTCCAAGAGAACAACAGAAACCTTAAAAGGAAGTTTATCGTTTCTCCTTCAGAAGGCGGGTTATTTCGGGTTTGCCGATGTGATGGTATCGAGTGATCATGAGAGAGTTTTGTGGACATTTTCCTAGCAAATGGAGTTTCCGTCAGCTGTCACCACTACGATAGAAAGCCCTAACTTCTTCTCCTATTAGACCACTGGCATCAGAAAAGCCTTCAGTGTTCACCTTAATAACGTTTACCAATTTCGATTTGTAATTACTTGATTATCAAAGAGAAACTTAATCATTTTAGGAGCATCCTTAAAATGCTGAACCCTAAACTGCTGCCACAAAGAACGAGTTTAATCTCAAATGAACCATGGCTTAGCTCACACTTAGTTCCCTGACATTTGTTTGGTACACAGGGTTTGCATCTTTTCTTCTTTTAGCACATCGAATTACCTTACCTGCGATACCGAAAACTGATCACTTTCGATTATCTTGGAAACTGAGCAATCATTTAGCGGTGAACAAGTGTTGGAGTGATGGAGTGGTGCCACTCATGTAAGCCTAAACCACGAAATCTTCTGGGATCATAAAACATGACTGTCGACGAGTTTGCTGGCAGTCCAAGAAAAGTATCAATATTCTTTATACCTACCTTTATACCTAAGCTTTCAAGTATTTTTTTCAAGACGAAGTTTTGCGAGTGGAGCTGTCAGGTGTAGATAAGTCAAGATATGAAATATATATTGATGTACATGATGTTTAGCTTCTGGAAAGATCTCAATAGATAAAACGTTACCAATTTGCTGAGGTAGCGTTGAATAATGAGATTAATATTAGTTATAAGTTGAATTTGAAAGACATAATTTTCGGCAAAAATTATTTTAGAGATGTCCCTAAGGGAGAAGAGAAAGCCCAAGGAATCACACAACCTCTAGCCTTTTCTCCAAAAATTTAATATCGTCAAAATTTCAAAGTTTACTCTAATCTATTTTTAATGATAGGGTGGGTTTTCTTGCCTATAGTGGAAGAGGTTTTTTTTAAAAAAATCTAATTAATATTGCAGTTCACTTAAAATCAGATCATCAGAGGGCTTAAAGTCAATAAGTTATCTAATGTTTAAAAAGATTTTTTTGCTCTTATCTAGGCCACTTTTGCCGCTTGCCGCAAATTCACCTGTTGTACTGCCAACTTAACCGACCCTTATTTGTAAGGAGGAAATGGAAAGAAGGAGAGGAAATTATTCTGGGAAAGTGGTTGGTAAAGCTTTCCTCCAAATCGCATTTCAATACATAATTCGACTTCCTCACATAAAAAATTCAATTTGCTGCCGAAATTCTGAGTTGAAAGAAAATGAATGGTCTGAAAGTGCAATTTCCTGGGTAATTTTTCCTTCTTTTCTGTTATTTTCAAGATATAAAAAGGATTACCAACCAATACTTATGTTAAGGTACTTATTACTAATACAAAACTTGAGATAAAGAAGATTTGATGAAACTGTGTCCACGTGAACCTGAAAAGTGATTAAGAAATGTTGTAGGTAGATTAATTACTCTCTTTGGTCTAACAAAACAAATTTATAAATAAGTATATAGATTTGGCCGGAACCAGAGGATGCCCTTGCATGAATCTGTTACGAAGAAGTTTAGTTCTAATTAATTCAAGACAAGTCGACATTAAAAAAAAAAAGAAAAAGAAATTAAAATACGCCTGCTGCTTGAATTATAAAAGTGAAAAATATAAAAGACTTTTTCATTAGGTAAAAAAACATCTTGTTCTAATTTTGTTAAAAAAATTATAATGTAAATATTTGTCTGTATTAAGGACTATGCTGTTGAATTCAATGTTTAAATCAACAGTTTTATTGATGAGGAATTGATTTCTGAAAGGCTCATTGCGGGCAAGTTATAAACAAAGACGTCAAAGAAAACTGTTGTGTGTGTGGGTGTGTGTTTGTGTATGTGTGCATGCGTGTGTGTGTTGTTGACTATTATAGTGTGATGTTGTTCGTCTTTATGTATGTGTACAAGTCCAAGTATATGTCGTCATTGTTGTGTATCAAGATGGTGTGTAAGTTTGGTGGTAGTGGGGCAGTCAGTCCGTACTAGCGCCCTCCACAGCTGATCTCTGCCACGAGTGTATTTCTTGCAGGCCAATATTAAATGGTTGGAGTCGGCTATGGATTCCTGATCGCAGGAGCAGGTTGTGTCTATGGAGATCCCTATGCGGGCTAGGTGGTGTGGAGAATAGTTATGATTAAATCTGAGCCTGATTATTGTGGTGTAGAATTTTCTATTTTCAGAGTAATTATTGTACCAAGGTTTTCGCGGTATACCAGTTTCTATGGATCGGTAGAATTTACCTTTTAGAGCTGAAGATCTTGTATAAATTTCCTCCCAGTTTTGATAGCATAACTTTTTAAAGTAGTTTTTAATATCGGATGGAGACAATGTATTTATATATGGAGAATGTAATAGAGTGGCCTTTTTTGCTCCTGAGTCAGCTTTTTCATTTCCCAATAGCCCACAATGACCCTTCACCCAAATCAACCAGACTGATCCGCCATTGGCAATTAACTTCTTTATCATATTTATCGTATCCAGGACCAGGAAGGAAGGGTCATTACCAGGATGCCTCAAGTTCTGAAGAACGCTTTTACTATCGCTCATGATGAGAGAGTGTTTAATGTCGGTGGACCGAATATTATATAAACATTTGTTTATAGCTATCAGTTCAGCTGTAAATATGGAGGCAGTATGGTTAAGTTTGTATTGCAACATTGAGTCCGACTGTAGGTGATAGATTGAGCATCCCACGCCATCCGCACTCTTAGATCCGTCCGTGTAAAAGTGGTCGTAATCAGCGAACTTGTCCTCCAATTTTGACAGAAAGTTACAGTTATTTATTATGTTTGGAGCATCGGAATCATAATGGTAGAGGCTGTCTATAATGAAGGGATTTTTAAGGAGGTCAAGGTAGTCAAAATAAAATCGGGGTAAGACATCTGCACGGTTTAGGGAGGACGAGAAATGGGACAAGTCGCAGAAAACCTTCACCAAAATTGGAGTTTTCTTTTTGTACCAGTACCTCTCAGTGAATACCCTGGCTGCCAGGGAACTAATTCTCTTTGTAACAGGGTGATTACTTACACACAATCTGTCCACCACAAATCGGGAAGCCAATAACTTCCTTCTTATATCCAAAGGAAAATCGCGAGCCTCTACTAAAAGGGCGTTCGTTGGAATGGATTTAAGAGCTCCCAGGCAGGACCTCAGAGCTTTGAACTGTATCCGGCTGACTTTATCCAGATGGGTGTTTGAGGCATCCCCATATAGGAAACACCCATAATCGATCCTGGAGAGGGTCAGCTGTCTATAGATCATCAGTGATGTTCTCACGTCAGCTCCATAGTTCAGACGATTGGTGCACCTCAGTATGTTTAAAGACTGTTCACACTTTTCAGCCAATTGCTCAACGTGTTGTCTCCATAAAAGCTTGTTGTCAATCACCATACCCAACGTCTTAATGACCCGCTCCACTCGGAGGTGATATCCACCTAGAGTTAGAGACGGAGGCAGGTTCCACTTTCTGTGTCTAGTGAAGTCAGTGACGGTGCTTTTACTTTCAGATAATGAGAGACCCATTTCTGAACACCATTTGTTGAATGACAACATTGCTGCATCTAATTTACTTTTAGCTTCTTCTAACGTACGCTCTTGGCTGAACAGAATGATATCATCCGCATACTGAGATACACAAGCATCCTCACCTATGGAGGCCTGGAGATCTGCTGTATAGATGTTGAAAAGTAATGGACTGAGGACAGCACCTTGTGGCAATCCTAAGTGTGCCATGCGTGGCCCGTTAAATCTGCCGTTGTGGCGGACTGTGATGGAGCGGGATGAAAGGAGGTGGTGGATGTGTTTGATAATTCTGGATGGAACGCCTATTGTATTCATTTTGTCGATTAGGATTGAGATGTCAACGTTGTTGTACGCGTTGGTTAGGTCGACATTCGCCACCATCATGTACTTATTTTCAGAGAAACACTTGTGTATATCTGAAACGAAGGTGGATAATGCGTCTAGAGTGCAATGTTTCTTTCTGAAGCCATGCTGATAATGTGGGACTTTTTTATTCGCTTCTGCCCACCACTCTAGTCTAGTTTTAATCAGGCGTTCGAATGTCTTTCCAACACAGGAGGATAATGCAATAGGTCGGTAGGAGTCGGGTAGGGAAGGATCTTTGTTCGGCTTCAGTAACGGAACCACTATTTGCATACTCCAATCATCTATACGCTTCTCTTGTGTCCAGACATCATTGATGATCCCCAGGAGAATCCTCTTACCTGAATCCGACAGTTTGACCAACATGGGGTAGTGGATATTATCAATTCCCGGAGAGGTATTTGTATTGGTTTTAAGAGAAAGACTTAATTCGTCGAAGGAGAAGGGATTATTCAATTGATCGGCAAAGGAAGGTAATACGTCGGGTGTCTTGACTTGATTCGGAACTATCTCGGGTGTAAGGGAGCACAGGAATTCAGGAATCCAGTCATCAGAGGAAGTTGTGCGTCTAGGGTATCCGTGTCGGAGAGCTCTTATACTATTCCAGATTTCCTTAATCGGAGAGTTTCTATTAATAGAATTACAAAACTCCGCCCATTTTGCCATCTTCTTAGTTTTATATACTTTCCTACTAAATGCAGAGGCTCTTTTGCAATTGATGTAGTTGGACCGACTGGGTGTCAGTTTATACATTTTAAATGAATCTATGTTCTGCTTTCTGGCCCGGTCGCATTCCTCATCCCACCACGGTTTCGGAAGGAATCTGGGCCTACGCCCAAGGTAAGGTCTTGTTTGAGGGATAGCAGCTTCCGCTGCGCTATTAATAATTTTGACAAAGCTCACATAATTAGTACACGGATCGCTTGAGAGGCTCAGTTGGGTTAGCAGTTTATCTGATAAGCGGGTATAACGTTCCCAGTCAGCTAGTTTCAGATTCCATTTTCTATGGCAAGGACTTTGGTTGTGTAAAGTGGGGATGTTTTTGTCCAAAGAAATGTGTATGCCTAAGTGATCCGAACCAAAAGGTTCATCTAAAACCTTCCATTCCAGCCTAGGTACTAGAGAGGGGAACAAATGGAGAGATCAACGGCGGAAGGACGTCTGTCAGGTCTTTGTAAAAGTGTGGCTGTTCCGTCATTTAATAAACACAAGTTCTCGTCATTTACGGCGTCGAGTAGGTCCCTACCTTCAGCATTATTGAATGCACAACCAAAACTTCTATGGTATGCATTGAAGTCCCCACAGATCAAGGCTGGCGAACTCAAGGAACTAAATAATGTGGACCAGAAATTACTCTGAAATTTGTGCCCAGGTGCACAATAAATCGATATTATAGTGATATATGAATTTGAAATCTTAAAGCTAATGCCACAGGTTTGAATTTTATTGTTATTGAATTTAGGTTGAAATTGAATTGTTTTAAAGTAAATTTTATTTTTTATTAAGATTCCTGACCCGCCATATCCATCATTTCTGTCGGCTCTGATAAATTTATAATTAGAAATATTAATTATTTGCGATCGTTTGCACCAGGTTTCTGATAGCAATACTATATCTATATTATTTATTTTCAGAAAAGTTTCTAAGTAATTTCTATTGCTTTGTAGAGATCTTACATTTAATTGTAAAATTTTGAACATTTTTTTATTTTATTTTATGAAATTGATGAATTAAGATTTGTAATAAATATTTGTTTGTGCGTATGTAAGTGGAAGAATGAACGTAGAGATAATAATGTTATTAAATAAAGTTAGTATTATGATGTGCGCTGTGAATGAGTGTGTATGCTGGTATCTGTTACTACTGTATTATTCGATTGTGGTTGTTGTTTTGTGCTTGCATTGCCTGACTTTGAACTATCGCTATTTTTAGAAATAATTTCTTCCAAGTTATATGCAATAAATTTAAATATTTCATTTTTATTAGAATGATAATTTTTTATTCTATTAATTAACTGAAAAACATATTCCACATTACTATCTTGTGATTCTTCCGTGTGTCTGTCAGTTTGTGGGTTTACTTGTGATGGGTTAATAATTTGTCTGTCTGTTCGTGTATGATGTGTTGCAGAATGGCTGTATAGTTTTCCTTTATTCTCTATTTCCATGCTAGTATGACTATTGGTTTTGCGAATTATAGGCTCCACATCGTTGTTTTTAAACTTATTTGATTTAACGGAGTCCCGGTATTCTTTAGAAAACTTTTCGGTACCAGCTGATTCTGGTTTATTGAGTTTTTCGGTATCTTTACTTATATTTGGTATTGTAGAACGATTTGCAGCTATATTAGGAAATTCCTCCTCGCTTAAAATATCAAATTTATTCCTTGTGACAGTGGCAAATGTATTTTTATTAAGTATTTTATTTTTGATTTCATGGTTTTTTGTTAATTTAACTGGGCAGTCCCTAGAAGTAGATCTATGCTCGCCTTTACAATGAACACATGTCGGCAGAACAGCCTCAGATACAGCACACTCAATGGTTCTGTGGTTTTCTCCACAATGATCACACCTAGTTCTGCTTCTGCACTGTTCCTCTGAATGTCTAAATCTCAAACAGTTCTTGCATTGTCTAATGGAAGGAATATAAGGATCTACCTCACATCTTGCCCCATATAGGGATACATATTGTGGCAATGTCTGGCTATCAAACGTAATAAAACAAATAGGTAATTTCTCGATAAGTTGTTTATCGTTAATATATTTTTTACGTGTAAGACGTCTGACTTCGAGAGGTGGGAAAGGTGAGATAAGCTCTTGTATTATTTCATTATCATCCAATTCCACATCAATATCCCTAATCACACCTGTGCATTGTACTCGGAAGTTAGGGATATATGCTACAATTTCACGTTCTTTAAGAATGCCTAAAGATAATAAGTTGTTAGCTGCCTGTGGTGTATTGGTTGTGATTTTCATTCTGTTCTGACCGGTAACAGAAATATCAATTATCTCCTTCGTGTACGCATTTGCTGATTTAAACAACCACTTGCCCAATGCCATCCTATGTACTTTTCCTAGGTTACCTTTGTTACCCTCTAGGTTAATAACATATGGACCTTTATCATTGGGACGATAACGATTTTTACTCGCTTTATTAATGTAATCAAGTTTAAACATTGATTGGTTTCTGTTTGAGATTTCATTAATCTCCTGAACATGCACTTTAGTGGTACCACTCGAAATTATCTCACCTGATCTTTTATTGGCTCTTGTACCAGTTTCATTGGGTAAGAATTGAATTGGGTTAATATTAGTAGAAGAATCGGACACAGATCGATCCACTTCCATATTACTTATATTTTCATCATTAGTTACAACAGTATTTTTGGATACATTTACATAGATGTTATTTATATCATTCACCTTAGTGTTAATTAAATTAGTGTTTGGTACATCGACACTTTTACCATTGCCATCACACAACTTATCTGAACTTAGGTCCGACGCCGGGGGCCCAGGACCCCCGCTGTCCGCTGACATATTCATCGACTCAGATTTTCACCACTTATTAAATAAAAAAAAAAAATAAAAAAAATAAAAAAAAAAAAATTTAAGGAAAACAAAAAAAATTTAGAAGAAAATAAGAAAGAAAAGAGAGAGTACTAGTGTATGAATAGAAAAGAAAATCAGAGAAAGAGGAAACAGCACAGGGGGAAAAAAGAGCGGAAGAAAAAGGAAAATTTAGAATTAAAATAAAATAATTTAGAATAAGAAAAAAGAATTTAGAATAGTAAGAATAGGAGCACAAGTACGTAGACACTTTTTAGCGATGTTGACTGTTTGAAGTTCAAACTACAACTGACTGGACGTCAAAGTTTCTATTTACAACAAAATTAGAGTGCAAAGAAACCAATTCTTTTTTGGCTTATTATACGAGATGCATTATCTAAATTAAATTTGATTACATATGGTTCAGAAAGTCTTTATTTGAGTGTAAGTTAAAATTAAATTAAAAGAAATCATTACAATTAAATATTGTTGACAGATGCCGCATTAAAAAGATGAAGTTAAGCTAAAATTATAAAATTGTCGGTTGGTATTGCTATCTATTTCAGCAATAAATAAGTACTCTTCTTATCTTTCTAGAATAATTTTTATATAACCTTTAACTTTGAAATAATTTTATAGAGAGCCTAGATCATCCAAATTAACTGTCTTTAATCAAAGCTGCAGTGGAGAATATAATTTATTATACTTAATGTTAGTTGGACACATTTCTAGTAGCCTTTTGAAGCAGAGCTTTAAGTAGCTTTGGTCATCAAAATTAATAACTTTTACTCAAATAATAAAAAACTAGATGTCCAAGTCCCAGTCCTATTTTTAGCCTAATTAGATCATTTGGATCAAAGAAGAAGAAAAAGACGTTTACAAAAAGGTTAGCTACTCTTACTTCTAATTGGTTCAGATGCCGTAATTTCCAAACAAGTACACAATAAAATAGCCAATTCTTTACAAGTATGATTTAGAATCGTAACTTTCTTATTTTCCTTAAGCTAAGTTGATTAGCTTTATTGTATGTATCATCATTAAACAAACTAAATCAACAAAATTAACGTGCACAACTTTTTACACAATTATTATTTGGAAATTTGTATGTAGTAAAATTATTTACAGAAATGAATCATTTTAATGTAATTGTTCCTCTACGATTATCGAATGCAGAATTAAGTTTTTCTGGTGATTTTGAGGTTTCTTTCTTCTTATAGCCTCTACAAGCATAGCAGCTCATTAGGTATTAGGTATTTTGTTATTATTACTGATAATAAAAAGATATTATTAAATGTAAGTTAAATAGCATATCTTTCTAAATGAACAAATTTACGAAATCAGCCTCTACGAACCTTGAAAGCATTATTAATGTAGCGCCATCTTCCAAATTTTTTTCTTTAATCAATAACTAATTTCTTAAGAGAACCATGGACTCCAAAATAACCATCCTCTCGCCCGGTTAAGTCAACTCTTTTAGATTCATCTGTGCGTTCAGAGAGTTCGTTTATAAACCACTCTCGTTTTTCAAGTATTTTCTTATCCCATGCATCTAAAAAAAATCAATGATTAATGGACGATAACAGTACAGTTCAATAATGAGACTTGTGCTCAAAGCCAAGCAGATTTTACACGGTCTCTTAAAGAATTGTCAAACAACTAATTTAAATCCAAAAGTATCTTCATTGCCGATGATAAAAAACACTTTAAACAGACAGCTCACTTTAGTTTTGTTGGCGTATTATTTTGCCCCACAAAATGTGTTGATGACCAAGAGAAAAAGCATTAGTCCAAAGAAGGCAAATTCTCAACAAAGCTGGTAAAACATAGTTGGAGAACCGAGCCAGGGTATCACACAATTAATTACTTTAATGATAGAGCTTTCAATTAATTTAAAATATATCTTGTAATTCTTTTTCTAAAAAAAAAATGCATCTCATGAATCCAGAGTCTTTGTTTCCTCAAAACACAAAATCTTTGAACAAAACAGTTCTGAAAATTGTTAAAGTTATCATGTCTGTCACTAGATCGCAGCACTAGTGAACTATCTCCTATTTTGTAGGATACTACAGATTAGATTCAGTGTAGGATCATAGTTATTAAACAGTAATTAATTTAATTATAGACCTTTCAATTTATTAGTTTCAATTAATTATTTCAATTCTTGTAGTTTTTTTTTTTTAAAAAAACATCCTTGAATAAACCAAGTTGCGCAATTTTTCTTTGTTTTTTTTCCCTTTTAAACTTCCATTGCTAATTGTAACATACTATTCCTGTTTGCTAAAGAAAAAAAATGTATTTTAATGCATCTAAAACAAAATCCTTTAAATGAAATTAAGCCTTCTCCACTGATTAACATAAAATCTGTCTCACTAGACTTTGCCTTTTATTGAGAATTTAGGAACTGTTATAATTAATTCCAATGTCTCCTATGTTTAGTAAGCAAATGTTTCTTTCCAACCAAAGTGGACTCTTTAAAAATCACAAATCTTCTTGATAATATCTCAGAGGAAAAATATAGAATCTTAGTTAGTTCCAAATTAGTTGGTAAATTAGTTTAGAAAATTATTGGCAGATAAATATAATAAAATTTATGAATTAAAATATACTAAAATTGGAGTAGAAATTCGGAACTATTCGGTTAATGAGGTGTCTAAAAGAATAGCTATGGATTTAGGATTATTTTGATACTTTCAAAATAAAATTTTAGAAGAAACTTTCAGTCAAGCCGTAGAATTAAATTAGTAAAGAAGTGCTACAAAACCCAAAAGTCCGTGGCTTAAAAAAAATTAATGTTTCTTTACTAACATAGTCTGTATTCCTTCAAAAGTCTAATGTGATGTGTACAGTGAGTAAACGAGTTAATGGGTATTTATTTGAAATGAAGTTAGTGGTTGTACAATTGTGCCAGTGGTTTCACTAAATCTATCCATCGACTCATCAACCACCTCTACAGGACTCGTTGAAGTATATTTGAGAGGTGTCAATAGTTAAAATTTTTATTTATTTGTATTGTCAGGCTGAAATATTTGTAGTTCCTTAAAAAAAGTATCCAAAGCTCAAATCTGGTGGATAAAAGATCATCACAGATATTAAAAAGACATTTTTTCGAAGTTAAAAAGAATAACACAGTAAAGTAAGCATTTTTGAAAAGGTTAAAAATTCTCTCTACCGTGTAGGATTAACTGTAAATTGTGATTGTATACACAAATTTTTCAGGGCAGATGTATTTTAGAGTATCTCAAACGTCAGGACTATATTTTGAAAACAGTTCTTTGCAATTCTCTAAATATTTTCACTTACTTCTTTGTGAGAAACTAAAAATCTAATCTCATAAGATACTTTGTGACTCTCATAAAACACTAATGAAAGGTCTTAGATTTATAAATAGATTACGAGATTTATTCTATAAATATAGACAACATATAAAGTATTTATTATATTTATAGATTAGTTTTAATGTTCAACAGAAGTTGTTTAGATAGTTTAAACAAACAAATATTTGATAATTACCAGTGAGCTCTTTTATGGAGAGATTGTCACCTCCATAGTCTTTAGGAATTAGTCTCTTATCCACATATTTGTTCACAATTTCGTGACCTTTTGAAGTAACATGTATCTAAAAAATTGAAATAAAATAAAGTCAATTCCCTTTATTAGTTTTGTTATTTAAAGGTTCTAGGTTTGACCAAAACTTATCATGACAGTTAAATATTGTAGTAAATATATTAGTGAAGCATATAAAAATATCTTGTGCAAGATACAGGGATGTGGGTGCAAAATAGGCTTTCTTTCCCATCATTTTGAAATTGCACACATATGATATGATACTTTATTGTATTCTAGTGATTTTTATATTAAACAGATAAGAAAACAAAGTAAGATAATAATCATTAAACATTATTTGTACGAAAATTATTTAGTATCTACTTTAATAAACGCTATTGGTTTTTTTCTTAACAGTAAAACAAAATAAATTGTAGATATAAAATGGTATTTACTTACCCTCTCTCTTAACTTCTTTTTTAAGAATGGTATCACCATTTTATTTAATATAGCATCTATAAAAGGAGGTGTATTTATGATAAGCACACCACTGATTCTAAATGGATAAACATCCTGGAAAATAATTAAAATAAGTAAATAGTAATTAAAATTAATGCTTTTTCCTGCATCTAACTCATTTTTACTTTTGCGCACTGCTTTTAAAAAAGTCTTGATGAAAAAGTTTCAAATTTACAAAATTATGTTTTTTATCAGAATTGAATGATTTGTAACCCAAAGAAATCAGAAAAAAAGTGTAATGCGTTTAGATTTTTAACTTTCTGATTAATTATATCAAAACTTTCGATTCTTGTAAGCTCATCTTGATATCTTGCGCGTAGATTCTAGGAGAAACAACCAGTAGATCTCAACAAATGTGCGACAGAATTTGTAAAATAATGCGGAGTTCTATTCTACTTAGGTACACTTAAATATTTTTACAATCTACTTTATTATTTTGTCGGTTTCTTATCATTATATTCAGAGGTTAATATAAAATTACGAGTATCCAGATTCTGTTTAGTAAATAAATTTAAATAAAGTTTGATTTATTACACATTAATAAAATATTGATGGACGATATTAATAGCAGGCCATAAAAATATTATAGAAACTAAAGCTACAGTAGGCATTTTCCTTAAGAGTTCTAATTTATAAAAACAGTTGTATACAAATGTGAGCAATAAGAAGTCAGGGAATTCTAAATAGAAGAAATAAATTAAGTTACCTGTACTAATTGTAAGAGCTCTCTAATTATTGTTGGTTTTACCCGCAGCAGATGCCCGGTTACTCCATTCCTATTGTCCAGCACAACAAAGTGGCTGGTGCTTAGTTCTTCTAATCTTAGTTTAATATCCATCACATCGAGAAACCTCCTCAGTTGGAGTACAATATCGTATTTCTCTGGATCAGGATTCGTCAAGCCGACATAAACAAGACGTTCAGCCTGTTTACCAGTTTGAGGTGTCAAACAAACATATCTGAAACGTTCAATAGCATTAAGTTGGTAAAAATCAGTTATGCTTGCTCTCTTTGATGTGCTGGTTTCTAAAAGTGTTTCTTGAATTGGAAATATATTCAAATAGGCTTATTGATGCTTTAGAGGTTCATATTTCAGAGGTGTCCCTTTCAATATTAAAAGCAATTGATTTATTAATTACTGGAGACTCTTTGAAGTTTCGTGAAGTTTGAAATATACTTCATTGGAGAAAGGTATACATTTAAAATGTGCGTATTTAAAAACAAATCAAAATTAAAAATTAAATAATATAAACATTTTTGTCAAATCAATAATATACAGGGTGACCAGAGTTCTCCAGAGCTCCACCCACTTTTTTTTTTAAAAACAGCGGGAAATTTTGGAAAAATAAAAAACACGTATTTAATCATTTTTAGTCTAGTTTATTTTCAGTAATTTTTTTAACCCCTGTATCTCGAGATACAGCATCCAACTTCGTTTTTTCAAATGGAACATTATATTTTTGTTGCATATTTTTATAGTATTTGAACTCCTAAAAAAACAAAAAAAAGTTTTTTGAAATCGGTTAGGTTTTTCAAAAGTTATGGTAATTTAAAATATGAAAAACAAATTTCAGTTTATTGTCAAAATTACGTTATTTTTTTTAAAGAATCTATTCAAACTGGGCACAACCAACGGATACGCAATTTTTTTGTTTTTTTAGGAGCTCAAATACTATAAAAATATTCACAAAAAAATATAACGTTCCATTAGAAAAAACAAAGTTGGATGCTGTATCTCGAGATACAGGGGTTCAATTACTGAAAATAAACTAGACTAAAAATGATTAAATATTGTTTTCTACTTTTTCAAAATTTCCCGCTGTTTAAAAAAAAAGTGGGTGGAGCATATAACTCTGGTCACCCTGTATAGGAGAAACGCTGCTAAATAAAAATAAAAATAAACCCTTACGTAGTCTTGTAGTCGAATGTTGGACTCTTAATACGAAGAGTAACATTTTACATACTTGTACACACCTCTAAGCGACCAACATTTATTCTCCACAATAATTTGGAACTTTTGTTTCTATCTAACGTTTCACAATCTGGCAGGTTTGTTATGTTCCGGGAATACCTACCAGCATAAACTAGAAAAACTCTACTAATGGATGAAAATAAATTTCAAAAAGGATGGATCTTAATCTTAAACTGGATAGAAGCCATCCAGATCGAAGCACACATTCTACACTCATATCATAAAGTTTTTGGAATCTGATTTAAAAGAGCCTTCATTAATATCAGAAAACCGTTTATAAAAATTAAAAAAAAAAATGAAATCGCAAACCTGCCCAAGAATTTCACATTACCTTACTTTTTATTATTATTATTTTTTTTATTTATCCTTTTATTAAAATTTACACCTGTACCTACAGGGTACAATAAGTAAACGAGATAAGTGTATAAATAAATAACGTGGCAGACGTGAATGACGGTCATCCAGTGATGGCCGCCATTAGTCACCCAGTTGGTCACGGCCAACGGCGCCTCAGCCGTCTTCGAAGATTGGAGGGTAGCGTAGTTGAAGACAAGTTTGCAGCTAAAGGGTTGGGATGAAGTGAGAGTTTTTGATGAAAATTTTTCTATCGGATTTTGGCAAGTTCGGAGATGAGTGGAATTTGGAGATCTGTATGTATTGTGTGGTTGCTAACATAGAATGGAGCGTCTACTATGCGGGGGAGAATTTTGGATTGGAGTGTTTGCAGTGTATTGATGTTTGATTTTTTAGCTGTTCCGTAAAGTTCCGAGTCCGTAAGTCCATATTGGTGTGAGAAGAGCTGTATAGAGTCGTCGTTTGTTCTGTAGTGTTCTGTAAGGCTCAAAAAACCTTACTTAAAAAAAAAAAAAAAAAAGAAGCATTTGGAAAAAAATGTAAATCTGTTGTTTTTCATACATTATCAAATAAATTAAGTTTTTCAAAACACCAAAAAAATATTTCTTATCAAAAAGGGGAAAAATTATTACAAACTTTAGTTTTTTTCGACATATGGTTTAGGTCATCTTCAGGGCTTATACTGATTAACATTGCTCATTGGGTTTAATTATGTAAATTATACTGTACTTTTTCATTTTTTTTTACTTGGTAGCTGGTTTGTGTATACCACAAAGATTCACTATTGATTGTATTTGTGGTTGTGACTATTTGGATATTAAAATATTAAAGTCAAACTATCAACGTGTCTAAAGAGGTTGCTAAGAAGAAATTTATCTACACGGTATTCATTATCAGCACTGTTCGCAGTTAGTTGTTCATAATATAGATTATTTTATAATATAGGAGTAAACAACCCACAGCGACCTGGACACTATTCGTAACGAATATTAATATAAATATAATTAATATTTGGAATAAGATATGTAAGGCTATGTTAATTGTCTATATTTTAATCTAGTCCACTCATAATCAAGAGCAAAAACCCTGTCCACCCACCCACACATGGCCCTGAGTGAGATAACGACTAGAAGGCGCATTCTGTTGAGAATCTGATGCACCACTCTCTAAGATGGATGTAAATTCCTGACTAGCCAGAATGAATGAAGACGGATAAAATCCTTGGTGTAACAGATTAAATACCAGGGTCAGGCTAAACGAGAACCATCATGGCCATCCAAAACCAAATGAATGAGGAAGAATGTATAGTTTAATAAAAACGGAATTCCCTACCAATAGCTAGTAAAGCACAGAGTAGAATGTATTCTTATTTAAACTATTTTACATAACCAGGAAATGTTTTGCATTAATCAATGTTTCTTTGGAGGGGTAATCATGTTTAACTGATTAAGAAATAAGTAAATTAGATCAAGAATTCAAATGAGACTAAGATAATGCGAATGAATAGAGTATGAAGTATGAAAGAATTCTATTTCTGTGTTGGTCGAATGAATGATTTTGTGTTTGTGAGCTTGGTACTTACATATTTTTGCTAAATCAACAGATATGAATTTAAAAGCTAACAACAACAGGTCTCGCTTGGAACATTATAGCGTTGAATTAATATGCTAATTAAATACTCATCCGATTCTATGATTAGATATCCATTTTATATCGTATACTGTTGGCTAACAAAAAAAACTGTTTATCACAGGCATTTGTATGGCTATCATGGAGTGAACATTGCCCCTTTCAAAACTAAATGTAATTATACATAAAACTTTTTGATTATTACATTGTATATAAAATTTCGAATTTCAATAAATGAATAAAAAACAATCAAAAACCATTAAAGGATCGATAAATATACAATAAATTTCCCTCCTTGAGTTTACAAAGAGCAGATTTATATCAAACATTGATATAGGTTTTCAAACTAAAGTAAAAATATTTAATTCAGTAACTCGGGCAAGTATCTATCTGTTATGGAGCACAAGTATGGAGTGGTTACAAGATATAATGAGGTTGAGAAACTGTTATTATTTTTTATTAAAAAAGTCTTTAAGCTTCCGGTAAATTCACCAAATTATGTTTTGTACCACGAGACTAAATTGTTTCCTATCTTCCTTTACACTTTAAAATTACGTCAGAATTATATATATTTAAAGTCTTGAATACGCCCAATTGTAGGTACCCTAAAATTCTTGTGAATGAAGTGGTTAAAAGTGAAATATTCTGGTTTAATGAAACAGAGAGAATTGTGTAAAAGTCATGGATTAGAAATTGATGTAAAAATGCAAATTTAGAAAATACTTTTAAAAACCTAAGAAATGCTTTACAGGCAAAATTTAGGGAGAAATTTATACTCTCTGCTACTACTTTTAACACTTCTGTGATTTATAAAAACTTGAATTAAGATATAAATTACTTAGATAAAAAGTTTAAAATAACAGATATAAGTTGGATTTTAAGGGCTAGGGAAGAGCTGCTAAATTTAAATTACAAACGCTGTTCCAGCGGTTCTGCAATTTGTTCATTATGTAATAGATACGAGCAGGAGGGTATACTTCACTTTCTGGCGATCTGTCCTATCCTCAGTGAAATAAGGTTCAAATTTTTTAAACAAACCAGCCTTTCTAAAGAACAGCTTATAAAGTTCTTAAATGGCGCTAATTTTTATTTATTAATTCAATATTGTAAATTGGCTTGGCCATACAGATATCATTTAATTTTTAATTTTATACTGTTTTTATTGTGCATTTATATTGTTTTTTAGTGCAAAGACTCCTTTTTATTTTTATTCATTTATATTTTTCTATTTCGTTTTATTGTTTATTTATTCAACTCCTCTGATGGTGTTTAACTCCAGAGAATATTGTCTCTTATTAATTTGTATTCTATGTATTTTGTGTAATTTAAATTCATTATAATAAAAGATATTATTATTATACAATTAATTACATATTTTTCTCGGAAACTATTTCGGTAGAAAAGTAATTGAAAGAAAAGTGTATTGCCGATCATACCACATTTTCGATTCAAATTTTCACTAAAAATATCCGTTTTGAGTTCCCCTGAGCACAACTAATTCATTTTTAGAAAATTTAACAAAATGTGTTAAGAAAATAATAATCACAAATAAATTAGCTAATCATAATTCTTCGCAAAAGTATTACTTTAGTTATTTGATTTGAATTGATTGTTATTATTATTTTTTAGTCTTTACCGAGAACGTTTCCAACAAATTTTGTACACAGTTCGTACTGATGTTGGTTTACAAATGTTGTTCGAACATTTTGGCAGGAACACCGCACTTACTTTTACCTTTTATACTTACTCCCTTAAGTACTGATTCAGTATAATGTACGGGTTCTTCCTTATATATGTATAACGAAGGTGTTAACCCTGAACTAGTCACGCGGGACCAACATGATACATTCTATTTTTACTACTGCTCTAAGTAAAGTATAATCTCGCCTTCTTCAAATTACCTTACCTTTTCCTTCTATGTTATCATCTTACACTTTGAGCGCATTGTTTTTATTCTACTGATACGGAGACTTAACTGTAAACCCAGGTGCCTGTTCAAGTTATTTGTTAATTGTATTATAAGGAAAGTAAATCTCTTCTTTTTCTCCCTTTAGCTTATTTTTTACTTTTTTTTAATTAGTGCCAACAGGATATTTAGACTGTAAATTTTGTATAAACAATACAAACACATTGTTTTGTAATTTTTTAGTTGATTTCAGCTGACGTAGCACGCATGTTTATTGTAACCCCTCACCAGTTTCGAACCTTCCCAAAGGAAATCGGTTTGTTATAGAGATTTCGACTTCACTCATCTTTCAAACTTGCACTACAAGTTTATGGAAGAAGGATGGTATGATAATTGATGGATGTCCAAAACTGCTCAAGGTTACAATTAAAATGCGTTCTTCGACGGAGAAATTCAACGACATTATTCCGTGGAGCTAACCACATTTATAATTACTTTAATAATTTTTTTTTTTTTTAATTCATTTTATGGAGTTATTGGGGAGGAGGAGTTGGGTTAGACTTCCCTTCAAGGTTATATGTCGGTTTTATGAACGGTTTCAAAGTGTATTGTGTTGGCAAGAATTAAAAATAACTTAAATGTTCGAATACTCAAAAACTGTGTTAGAATTTTGGGAATAAATAGTAGTATGAGTGTTCACACTTAATTTTTCAGAAAAAAAAGAATTAAAATTGGTCACATTAGAACAGAATAATGGTTCTTTGTTATTAATTTTTGTTTCCTTCCATCAAAGCAATTCACTAATAATTTGCCTTCATTAAAGTGGAAGGGTGCGTATGCGTGACCCTGACCATCTGACATTATTTATCGGTTTATCTCTCTCTGCCAATTAAATTATCTAACTGATTTAGTCAAGAAGGAAAACATAGTATTTAGTATTTCTGAAGCTCATCAACTATCGTGAGCTTCTGGGCTATTTCTGACGTGGGAAATAACCAGGAAAGTTTAATAAAAAAATCTGGGAAAACCAAACGATGTCATTCAAGTGACAGATTAATGCAGCCCTGCTTTGACTTCATTTAAAAATTAAAATGGTATGAATTATTAATGTTATTAATGAAAACTGAATTATACCGTAAGAATTTAAAATAAACACCATTAATGTGATTATCTCAAGCACATACACGAACATACATAACGTTGACTATATTAAGATGCACTTTAATGGCTACAAGATCGTTACCATAACTACTTAAACAACAACGCTACAAGTTTTACTGAATAATTCTCGATAAATAAAAAAAATATATAAATAATAAACTTACTCACCCAATATCTAAAACATCTGAATAACCTTTTATTAAGGGGTCACGATTTTCAAGAAGTTCGCTGTGAGTTCTGTAGGTGTAATAATTATCCAGCTTCCTTTTTGCCGTCTCCAAACTACCTTTACTTCCAGTCAAAAACATTTGAAGAAATTTATCTCCTTCTGCAACAAGATATATTATTTTTTTTTTCGCATTGAGTTTGGTTAATGTTGCTCCTTGTTCTCAAAACTCCAAAGTTAAAATAGTAAAATACGAGGTGTGGCTATTAAATACCGAAACTGATGCTGCTACAGAAAAACTATGCATGCGCCAAATCCTAACGACCGACAGCTGTGCAGCGTAAATAAAGCCTTCTCTTTCGATTGCAGTGTCTCAAGTGTTTGTAGAGAAATCTGTCTGACCGGAACCGTCGTTTGTGTAAGAGGTGTTAGTTTCGTTTTGCCGAAAACATGATACTACACATGTACGAATTGTCATGAAATTTCACATCAAAACTTGATAAAACCGCTTGCTGAAACTTATCTTTTATTAAAAGAAGTTTATAGTGATGAATGTTAATCACGTGCGCGAGTTTTTGAGTGGTTCAAGCGTTTCCAAGACGGCCGAGAAGACGTCGGAGACGATGACCGTCCAGGTCGCCCTTCCATGTCCAAAATGGATGAAAATATCGATTATAATTGATCAATATTACTAAGAAGGTGCTTGCTCAACACCGTGAAAGAGTAAGGAAAAAACGACCCGATTTGTGGAAGAACAAGTCATGGGTTCTCCATCAAGACAACGCGCCGGCTCACACTGCATTGTCTGGTCAAGACGTTTCTAGCCAAGTACAACATTCCAGTTTTTAGGCCATCCGCCTTATTCGCCTGACCTGGCCCCGTGTGACTTTTATCTGTTCCCCAAAGTCAAATCTGCATTAAAAATGACACGATTTCAGACCGTTGAAGCTGTGAAAGAAAAAGCGGCACGCGTCATGCAGAAAAAGACTTCCAGCACTGTTTCGAACAATGGTAAATTCGCATGGAGCGTAGTAGGGATAGGGGAGGAGTGTCTATTGAAGGTGATAATAACTAAATATGTATAAATTTAAAATAAAATGTTTTACAGCAATAGTCTCGTTATTTAATATCCACACCTCATACATTTATTATTTTGTACATTTATTTAAAAAACAAAAATAATTATACAAAAATAAATAAATAAAGATATCTTCTAAGATTGCAGCCAATTTGATTTGACAAACACCGAAATATAGTGTAAACTATAATTTTCAAAACAAATGAATATCTTTCTCGCAGTAATTTCCCAATAATAACATTTTGCAAACATTAGAAATATTTTGGGTAATATTCCTTCCTTGTATCTTGCAAAGATTTGCAACAGAATCATATGCTATATATAACACCAATAGGCGCCACGGTAGCCGAGCGGTTAGAGGCGAGACCTGCGAAGCTAAAATGTATTGTGGTACTGGGTTCGATTCCCGGTCATAGGCCTTGGATTTTATTTAATGTTTAAAAATGAGAAATAGTAAAGTATGTTTGCTAGACGCCTCCGTCCACGACACCTAATTGGTAGTTGGACGTTAAGCCCCGCCTGAAAAAATAGGCGATTACTTTACTTTTACTTTATATAACACCAATAATATAGTACTTTTTTCTAATTACCATTGTTTGGCGAAAACAAAGTCAAAACTATTCCCACCTGTTAATCTTGAAGGAGGTAAATGGGTTTGCTTCTGCAACCAGTCCTTTAAGTGTTCCAGGTCCTTTTTAAGTTGCTCTCTGGAATATCTGGTTTCTGTAAGAATTTTTTCTTCTTCTACAGAAGTTAATGGCTCAATTAATTCCTTCATTGCGAAAATCCTAAGTAAAAAAAAAAAATCAGTGTTAAATAGATTTACACTGTTTAAATTAATAAATGTTGTAAATACATAACAAATATACAACGTATCAGATTAGAAAGGATTATATTTAAAAGGATATTCTTTCAGTGAATTTAGATTCGCAAATTAATTAGTTACATTTCTAGATATGTTCATATTGGTGGTAGTTATAAGGCTTGAGTAAAGTGCTACTAATAATAATTTTGAATAATTTGGATAAAATCGGTTAATACTTCCTCAAAGGGGCTGTTAAACATGTTGGCATAACGATACAAGTTCTGTACTTATTATTCGTCTGTAAGTTGCGACCAAGCCCAAATGTCCCCAGATTCAGCGCAGTTTTAATATAGCATATATAAATTATTGAATTCATCTGTAATCTGAATTTTAAACCTAATCCTTTAATCTAAATATTGGATGAAAGTGTTAGATTTCATGGATAGGTGGCACCCTGTCTCTCGCGACTCAGGAAAACTGTGTGTTAATTACATTTTTCTCTTTTTTTTCCCCCCCCTTCATTAATTAATTCGCAACTGCTTATTGCATTGCATTAAAACATATTAAATTACGTATACATTAAAATAATAATGATCTATACGTATTACAGTAAAACAAAGAAGTAATTATTCAATAAGACAAAACAAAATAATAAATGTATCATTAATAATAAAAATAAAAAACAGCTCGCTGGATGGACGTGTATCCAACTATGAAAGAGAAATGTTAAGACTTAGGCTCGAAGTATTATAATTAAATAACCATCTAATTTTTCTGATAGTAGTCCGAATCAAAAACAAACATAACTACATTTTGCATCTACTTTTAGAGCTCCGAATTTTAATTGAATATGGCTATATAAAACACTTCATGTCAGCGACCCAATTCTTGCAAGGTCTCTAGTCTTAAAGAAGGAAGAATAAACATCTGTAATTCTATTTTATAGTCGTCAATTTGGTACTACTAGTAACGCATTGTCAGATGTACATAATTAGTTTATAATTTATTCCAGGAAAAAATGGTTTAGTAATAGTTACTTGACCTTTGAATCTACTGAAGTAATTTAGCTATGAAATTACAATTTTGATGTTAAGGAAAAGTAAATTTAAAAAGAAGAGACATATTCTAAACTGTTTAAAAACCTATATTTAATTTCTGAAGATTGGTAATTAAACTAATCTATAATTAATTGGTTTCAATCTGACCTCAACCTTCTGCTATGCTGAAAGAGAAAGTATAATTGAATGTACTTGTTTAAACTTGAAAAATTGGCTTACGAACACGTCTGTGCAACTTATTAAAGGGCCAGAGCTGTAAATTGGAATTGCCACTATTTACTGTTTAGAAGAAAAGCTAAAAAAGATGGTGGGTGAAAAAAACAGATTCAACAAATTTTATTATTAACCTAAAATTTCCTGCATTATTACTTCAATAAGTTCTGGGAACCAATTGAACAGACTAGAAAACACATGCACCGCAAGGGTCTTAAACCGAGAGCCTTAGGTAAAATAAAAATAAAGTAATGGCTAGTATTTCTGGCAGGCTTTAAGTCCTTCTACCAAATTAGGTGTTATAGTCGGAGGCGATTGACAAAATAATTTACCATAAATATCTCATAATAAACTTTAAACAAAATTCAAGACCTATACCGGGATTCGAACCTAGTTCCACAATACTTCTTAGCTTTGTGGACCTCGTCTCAAATCACTCGGCTATCGTAGCCTTACATAGTTTTGTTAAGAGGAAGAAGAAATGGCCCTATACGTATAGTATATTTCCTATCAGTTTTGAAGAGAGTGAATGGCTGAGAATTCGGGTCTTGCCTTCAAGTTTTACTTGAAAATCCCTCTCCAAACTCTTAGGTTTAATCAAACAGACACAACAAATCCTTGATTAGAATAGTTTTGCTGACTAGATTAGAAAAGCCAACTCCAAGGAAATTTAACTATCTAAACTTTTGTCTAGGTTTTAGATCAAAGAAACATGTTTAGCATGAAGACAAAAGATAGATTCCTGTTAAAAATAGATAGATGGAGAAAGTTAAGCCATATAATCTTGACTTAAATCTGAAATTTCTTTAAAATGTCTACATTATAATAACTTTTTTTATTTTAGCTAAATATTAAAAACTTTTATTATTTGTATAATTTCGGGGAGGAACCACTAAAAAAAACTCCCCTGGAGCGCGTATAAATACAACGCATTCATGGCATTCATTTTTATTGCTTTTAATAATTTTGTTTTATGAACTGCATAGCACCTTTAGGAAAATCTTGGATATAAATTCATTTTTCTTGAACTTAGTTTTTTTTTTATTAAGTTGTAACCCCACAATAGTGGTAGCCGCATTCTAAATGAAAATTCGCAATATTTTCACATCAGGTTAAAGGCAGAATTTAATAAATTTTCAATTTAGCAGTATTCAACATTTAAATCATCTGTTCTAATTCTGGCTGAATTGCATGTAGTGCTCACAGAACTGAGGATCATGAATCCATTTAACAATGGCATTGCGCATACTTACCTAGTCAAAGAAGTAAAAATTTCTTTCTAAACTGGATTAAAAATTTAAAATATATTTTAAATTGAAAATTAGGAAATTAAAATCCCAATAATCAAAATAAAAATTCAAATTTTAGTTTGAAATTCGACAAAAAAATCAATCACACTAGATTGTGTTTCAAATTTGTAAACTTTATAAAATAGACTTATTAAACAAAATAAACTTCGGGTTTATTCTAAAATGAAATGTTTTAATCATTTTTAAAGAGTTAGATTTCATTGCTCGTTTGAAAGTTAATAAGATTTGAGGGTCATCATAATTCAGAGATAACATACCAGTGATCAGCATCCACTTAGCTGCCGCAAAGGGGTACTGAAGCAAGCCAGATTCATGGAGTAGACTTTAGAACAGGATTAAATTTTAAAAAAATAAATGGAGGAAAAAAGCGAAAGAAAATAAATAAAAAAAGGATTGGTAAAAACCACTGGTGGTGGCATATGAACTACTCAGAGTGGGGACTGTAGGTGAGATAGAATACAAAACTTGCCATGTTGTAATTTGACAACTGGTGGAGGCGGTAAGAACTATAATGTAGCGGAGAACGCTGGATAAAAAAAAAATATTGCCATGTTGTGATTTAAAATATAAAATATTAAAGTTTTTTATGTGTGGCTGTTTTTACCAGAGAAAAAATCAATTATTGTTACAAAAAGTCAATTATTTGTCATTAGTACTTGAAAGGTCTTACTGTATACATATTAGGTTTCGCCCATTCGTCAATTTTTGCCTTTTCATTACTGCAAGTAATAACATAAGATAGACAATAATTAAAATAAAAATATAAATATATAACGGTTCATTATGTACACTTATAACTAAATAGGACAGTATTTTTGACAAAATAAGCGGTCATCATTTTTTATTTAGGTGTAGCGTAGAAATATTTAATTAGGATTTGATTATTAGAATCAGCAGCCTAATTTCTTACTAAAAGATGGTTCTGGAATGAGAGTTCTAAATTTTGGTTTCTGTTTGGATGGATTTATACTTTATATTTTAGATAATGTATGGTGGGCTTGTAGAAATATGGTAACTCTTGAAGAAATATAATTAAAAGAAAATAAATATTTTGGATTATTGTGGGAATGATATAAGTTCAAAAATTGGCCAATAGATCACAGCAGCATGATGAATGAAGATTTACTGCGGCCTTGTTGCAACATGTAGTTTATTAATTTTTTTTTTTTTTTTTTATCATCATTTTTAGCATTCACAGTTAGTAGCATAATAATATTTCTTTGCAGAATACGGCCCATTCAATTGTGTAAAACTCAAATGTGACGAACCAGAAGTAGTGTTGTCTTGTGGTGAATTTATTAAGTACAAAAATTGAGCATTTGGGCCAGCCATGGCAATTGGTTTTTGTACTTATTATTTATTATCAAACAAATCTAAATTTAAAACTAATCGAATTATGTTTTATCTTATGTCCAAATTATGTTTGGGACACTGAAACGTGGGACCTCGAAAATCTATTGTCTTGGGCGCTTCATCATACTCCTTAGTTTAATTCAACAGATTTGAATAGGTGCTCAATCTAGTGGGTTCTGAAACTGATTCTCTATCTCCGTTGCGGTGGCGTGAGGCCAACAGTTAAAATAACTTTTTTCTAATCTGAGTGAATAGTCTTTCTCGACCAGTTTATCTACTTGAAGATTAAAGGTTCAACATTTTTGTTATGTTTTATTGCAGAATTAAACAAAATGACTATGTATTTTTCATAGAAGATATGACATACTCATTGTCATGTCTTTTGATAGTAAGTTATGTCTATTTTCATGAAGATATGAATTGAGAGTTATTTCATGTATCAGATACCTGATGCATGTTAAGAAAGAGAAAAGTTTATTGTAATTATCTCCAATCAACCAACAGGCAGACTTCTTAAAACATTTTTAAGTTCATTAAGGTAGTCATCACAGGTAAAACAAGAACAATTAGATAGTTGATAAACAATCAAAAATATGCTATTTCCAGGAAGCAATCCTATTTATTAAAGAAACAAATAAAAGAAAAGAACGGTAGCTAGTAAAAGTAGAGAAACGTGGTACAAAAATGAATAAATAAATTGGAAAATACACAATATATTAAATGAAAATAAAATTCACATTACTTAATGACAGTTTATCTAAACCAAACCAAAACCAAAATATAGGTCCTCTGGACTTTAAATTATTCGTGGGTACTACTAGCTAATATATAATTAGGTATGCTAATATTTCGGCAGCATATCTACGACTTTAATCTCACGTTGAAGAAGGTAATGAATTGAAAATAGCTGGAGAAGTATGAAAAAATTTAGGTTAATACTTTTAAAAGTGTAATTATACTTGTGATCCATAAGGAATAATCCTTACTGAATTTCCATAAGATTAACTGTTAATAGGAAACCGTCAGAGAACGAGAATAGATAGAAGATGTTAATGGTTTTCAGGATGTCTGAAGATCAGCCCAGTTAGACTGAAACATGGAAACTAGGAATTGGATTAAAGCCGGATCAAATAAGTTACCATTGGACAGTTACATTGAACATTAAATCATTACCAAGAATTTTTTTTTAAGTTTCTCTGCCCTCTTCGATTGCCAAACAATGTGTCTTCCCTCATTGATTTGAGGGAAGGGTTAGTGGTTAGCAATAAGGATTCCCACGCAAAGACCGCATGGTCAAATCTAACTGCCTGCTCTTATATTTTCTCTTTCTAAAAGCTTCTTACCCTCACTGTCCGGTGACGGACTGAATTAACTAAAACAGCAATGCACTGAAAAAAAAAAAAAAAAAACTCAGGGCTCCTATGACTTATGATATTGTCGCGTTTTAAATTAAAAAATAAAAAGTATAATGATAAAGTGAAAATAGTAGTAGTCAATGTGCAAAAATAATAATCAAAATCATAAAATAGAAAAAACTTTTGTAAGCAGTAAATCTGGATACACTAAATGTGGTCCCCTTGTTTACAGGTCCAAAGTTGAACTTACCAGTAATTATTTTCAAATATAAAGACCTATTTCAAAAATTATTTCCGAAAATCAGGTGTAATTGGTAATATTTCATGATTTAGCATTAAATGTAAGCATTAAAGTAATTTATAAAATATGGTAAAAAATAAGCTAAAAATGAGGTAAAAAATATTCTTCTATACAACATTACTTTATTTTCTTTTTAATTTAAGATTACAGAATGATTACATACATTACAAAAAAAAATCTGTAATTTCCAACTCTTGTTTTAGACAAAGTTATATTGATAATTCAAACTTAAAATTTATTTTCGTTTTGTAGTTTGAGCCAGGAAAAATATCTGAAATTTTTTCCTCGGCATCTACTCTCTTTCTCTCTCTTTTTTTTTTTTTTTTGCTCACAGAACCGCTTTGGACTTCCACCAATCTTCAGGATGTCTTGATAAACAAAGTGATTTTATAAAATGTGTCGAAATATGTACATTACGTTTGACATACATGACCAGTCAAAAGTCTTCTTAAGGATGGAGAATGTTCGAGTTAGTTCAATGACACAAAATAAAAGTATGAGAACGGAATAAAGGTAGCTAGCCAACAAGTTAAGAGTTCTACGGTAAAAACAATTTTACACAAATTTCTTGATAACTAATTTAAAACATTCTTATATCAGAAGGTTAAAAACAGAAAAGTTCTTGTTCATATTATATCTTCAAGAAGTTTACTTAACATTTTTATTTCCTACTGTTATTCTTTAATAGATTTCATAAATTAAAGTGAGTATTGTTAGGGAGCGTCACGTTCTGTAAATAAG
Organism: Rhodnius prolixus; assembly: GCF_049639745.1. Lineage (NCBI taxonomy): Eukaryota > Metazoa > Arthropoda > Insecta > Hemiptera > Reduviidae > Rhodnius > Rhodnius prolixus. The sequence continues at coordinate 26,727,854 of NW_027411592.1, forward strand.
ATGAGGATGCAGTGTGTACCTACTGAACGCGTAAATTTTTCTCTTCTATGAACAAGTTGATGTAAATAATGACACGAATATATCCGACCAGCAAGTTCAAAGCACAGTGGCACGACATTACTGGTATCATAATTTAGTTTCTTGAAATTTATGTATAATATTGGAAATTCAGTTGTCTTTTATTATTATTATTATTATTAATTAATGATTTAATTCTAAATTTGTACATCTTTACTTCTGTATAAATATGCTCTTATGTACAATTTGTTACTACTACTAAATTGTCGGTTATTTATAACTAATAGAGAGAAATTTTTTGTATAACATACAATCAAACTAAAACTTATATGAGATCGAGCAAATTGTCTCATGTAAGCAATAATTCCAAGGTGGAACAAATAATTTTATTTATAAGCATTGCACAGAAATGTCTTAGGATTAATATTTTTTCCTACTTTTTTTGAGACTTCATTTGCATTTATTTACAGTTTTACATAATTTATTACTTAATTTTCCTGAGGTAATGTCTTAACGATGTTTACATACTGATTAATAAATATGCAATCTTATCTGCTAAAGTTCTAGCATTATTCTGGAAAATGGATCAATAACAAAATGCCTAGTGGAATATTAAAATAAACTGTACCTTACAGTTTTTAATATAAACCAGAAGGAAAATCAGAAAGTTTGCCAGTTGATATGGATAAATTAACGCCGGTAAGATGTCTATTATAATAATCAATTGGCGAAATAGTGACCCGTGGTGCATTAGAAGATTGACCAGAATATAAACCAGCGTTAAGACGTCCTCGTTGTAATGTAAACATCTGAGCAGGTGTTGGCGAAGGAGATGGTTCGTTTCTTACAGGTAGAAATACTGTTCGATCGGCTGCATATTTAATGTCATCACATTTCATTGAAGATAGTGTCTGCTGCGAAGTGCCAGACTTTTTATTGATACCAAAGTTTCTCTGTAAGGGAATCGGCTCAGTTAGCTTGCCCTTATAAACATCTGTATCTTCAGTAACAACTATATCGGCTAAAGCATCTATTCCATCGCTAATTCTATCAATACTTCTAGATTTCCTTCTTTCTTCATGTGATTCTATATATATTTTGGTACTGTTCTTATTCTGCTCAATATCCGTATAATAAAATACCGCATCCAAACTTCCTCTTCTGCTTTTAATTTCGGGTTTAATTTCCATTTTTTGTTGATTTTCGTACAATCCACAGTGGAATGTTTCTCTTCTTTTTAAATGATTTCTATCTCGTTGGTTATAAGTTTTATTTGATGAATTATAAAATACTTGTGTTAATTGTTCATTAGAGGTACTCAGTACAGAATGTGAATTTTCTTGTGATTCATTGTCTTCGAAAAACAAATTATTATTATTGTATTCTTTTTCTAAAAATAAACTTTTGGAACGTCTTGGTGGATGCGGTACTATTTTCTCTGGTACAATTTCCGCTTCACTTTCATTTCCTAGTCCATTAATAAATAAATCATTATCCGATCTTTGTAAATATCTTGTATAATACGCTAAGGCTGTTTTTCCTTTAATTCTCACAGTATCCAGGCCATCCTTGTAATCAGTCTCTGCATCATTTATTATATTTTCCAATTCTTCTATAACTTCATCAATTGTAGTGTCCTCCTGAAAGCAATAGGAGTTAATAAAATTAACAGGTATAAGAAAAATACATGTCATTCTTTAAATATTTTCTCTGGGTATTAATTCTCTCAGTTTGATCATTTCAAGCATTATCAATTCTACTGTAACTCAAAAGGAGAAATGAAGCAAAATAATCAATAATGTAGCTGCCTATTACTTGAAAATTTCCTTTGCGTTCAATCTGAGAAATTTATTTTTTGTGTTTAAAATTCAATTATATAAATACTGTCATTCGATCCTAATAGTTAACGCACACACACACAAATTCTTTAGTCTTTATAAATTTATAGAACAAATACAGCTTATTATTTACACAAAGATTAATTTGTAACTTGCTTTTTGCTTTCTGTTAATTCTAGTTGAGTATATTATTGCAAACTTGCAGATTTGTAAATGAAAATAAGTGGTCCCTGAGTCCGAAAGAATGTTTTATAAATTAAAGTGAGTTTAGAAATATGGTAACTCTTGAAGAAATATAATTAAAAGAAAATAAATATTTTGGATTATTGTGAGAATGATGTAAGTTCAAAAATTAGCCAATAGATCACAGCAGCATGATGAATGAAGATTTACTGCGGTCTTGTTGCAACATGTAGTTTATTAATTTTTTTTTATCATCCTTTTTAGCATTTACAGTTAGTAGCATAATAATATTTCTTTGCAGAATATAGCCCATTCAATTGTGTAAAACTTAAATGTGACGAACGAGAAGTAGTGATGTGATGTGGTGAATTTATTAAGTACAAAAATTGAGCATTTGGGCGAGCCATGACAATTGGTTTTTGTACTTTTTATTTATTATCAAACAAATCTAAATTTAAAACTAGTCGAATTATGTTTTACCATATGTCCAAATTATGTTTGGGACACTGAAACGTGGGACCTCGAAAATCTTTTGTCTATAAGTTAATGTTTACTTTTAATTTTAATATTAGTACTGAGTGGTGAGTTGTGGTAATCATAACTAAAAAAAATAATAAATAAATAAAATCTTATTAAGTTTAAATTTGTTAATTTTGTCTGGGGGACATCATAGAACCTGGCAATAAAGTTTTAGACAAAAATCAATCAAAGAAATATCCAGAAGAGTCAACAAACTCATTCAGATTTTTAGATTTTTTTTTTTTTTTTTTTGAAAAACGCCTCCTTTTTTTAATCTTCAAATACCCATAGATTCCTTTTATTGGGAAAATTTACCTAGGATTTTTCTACTTCTTATGGCAGTTCTGGAGGAGAGATGTGATTAAAAAGTCAAATACTCTATAAAAAGTCATTTGAATAGTTTCATTGGCGGTACTTTTTGGTATAGGCATTTTAATTTTACAACCATATGTTTATGTGTCACAGAGCTGATAGAGCCAAACAATAATTCTGTAGACATTCACCCACGAATTTATCCTACCATATTCATGCAATAAATATGCACACCGTAACACCAAAAACCTGACGCCACTCATCATTAGCTGAATAATACTTACTGTAATTGAATATTTAATAAATGGCTTCTTTGTTTATATTACTATACAAACCTCATCTTTTTCTTTGGTTGTTACAGCTACATCATTGTTTACAGTGTACATTTCATAAATTAATGGTTCTCTTTCTATTCCATCATCTTGTCCTGAAGAACTGATACCCTCATCCTCGGCAGGCGTTGAACCACCTTGTGTGGGTAGTCCTCTCAATGAAGATATTTCTCTTTCTAATTCAATACATCGAGATTTCAAACGTGATTCATTAGTAGATGCCAATGATTTTTCATCATGAAGTATCTGTAAAGTTATAAAAATACTTTCTTAATATTTTAGTGAGTTCATATAATACATTTATGAAATATTATTCTGTCTGCAGCATAACTTATTACTTTTTATAGCTAGACGAGGAAAATTTTGCGAAGAAGTCATTTTAATTCTGTTAAAAACATTGCATAATTCAAATGGTCAAATAGATTTATTTTTTTCTAAGTATTGGCTTACAAAAATTTAACTATCATAAAATAATTGCGAATAGGGTCACAAACCAATCACATTGTGTTTTTTAACAATCCTCAATTAATTGGAACGGGTAGAGAGAGGAAATTTAACTTGAAAGGCGAATTCTCACCAGTTTAAGGCCTTTAATTTTTCTTATTCAAATCGAATGACGTCTTTACTTTGTTTATAAAATGTAAAATACATTGAATTACATGAAGGCAATCCGCCTTTGTCAATAAATGGTTACATTTTGATAGTTCTTAAAAGTAAGAATTTGTTTTACCTAATATTGTCGGTGAGAATTTTAGTGGATAAATTACTAATATTTTTTGATATTTAATTTAACTCAATATTTAATGATGCTCTACCATGGTTTGAACTTCTGAAATTGTTTGATCATCAAAATTTGATGTGTCAATTTCAAACGGATTTGCACACACTAAACATTTTGAATTTTCGGGAAAGTAAAATAAAAATAATAAATAATCATCTTCTTGATTATTAGACTGAATTCCTTACACACGGAGAGCAAGTATCACATTACTTTTTTGTTAAAAAATAAATAATGAAGCAGTTACCTGAAGTTGTTTCTCTAGGTTCTTAATTTTATCTTTTAACATGTGCACCTCTTTAACTAGCTGCCCTTCATGGTACTTTAATTTATTAATATCTATGTACAAGTTTTGCCATCTCAATAGTTCATTCCTTAATGGCTCTAAATTTGAAGAACTAAGCGACAAGTTCTGAAATAAATATACAAATCAATTTCAATGTACGATATTTCCTATTGTTTAAATTATTTAATAAGTCAAATAATTTATTAGTTCTATTAAATACTATGCATATCTTCAACTAAATTATTTTGAAAATTGAGAATACAAATCATTCAAACCTTAGCTAAGAGGTCTGGATTATACCCAGCCTGTTCTAACTCCGCTTGAACATAAAGACGAGCTTGTGGACAGGGTGCCGATTCAACGAAGCTGTTAATAAAAGCGATACCAGCTACAAGTAACTCAGGAGAGGCACTGTTCAGCATGCCACAGAGGAATTTAAATCTGACCGGTTCTCCATATTTCAACCTCATTGTGGACATGGCATCTGATACTGGTACGAAGCCGCTACCTCCTGGCTCTTCACAAATTTTTCTTAAAATCTGAAATGAAAATATTTAGCATATTATTAAGTAAAGTAAAGATATTTATTTATGTTGTACATTAAGATATTCGTTCGAGTATCTAACGGCAGTCGCTAAAATAGCTCGATCTAAAATCGATGAATTTGAATCGAAATTACCCAGATTTCATCATTTGTTAATCAAGATTATCAATTTTATAAAGAGCAAAGCCACAGAGAATATTTGAAAGTAGATTTGCGTTTTTCTGAAGATACCATTATCTAGAATTGAGGAAAAATAATTTGAAGAGTGAAATGACCAAAAAAGAGGGAAAATGTGCAACAGATTTCGCCATTTGTTAGTGGAGATCATTTATGTCATAAAGAGTAATGTCTTAGAGAGTATGAAACAGTTAGATTTGTTTTTGGTTTTTTCTGTTGGTGTTTTTCTGAAAGATTTCACTTCTAAATTTAAGACGAAAAAAGGCAATTAGTGACAGACCCAGTAGAGTAATTAAAATTAAATAAAAATAATATTTCTTCAGCAGTTTCTAAATATGAACTGTTTTTTTTAAATAGATTCACTAGGAGCTTTATAAACAACAGTTTCGATAATAGGAGGATGTTATCCTTTGAGGACTACCAGTTTTGAAGTCGCAAGGTTAACGTCTTCTCAGTCGCCTTTATCACTGTATGGAAGAAAACTTGAAAGGTTTAGGGTAATTAGAAAGTGTGCAGAACAATTAATTATAACAGCAAACCGCTATGTTCTGGACAAAGAATATCTTAGATCTAGATGGATTTAAAATATATATTTGGTATGAGCACTCATTTTTTATTACGGACACAAGGTCAGAAAGCAGATTTATTTCAAATGGTTAGTTCCTTTCAAAAAATTTTATGAACAATATGGGTTATGCTGCTTAACCCCACCTTAACCCTAGCAAGGTGTTGTGACTGAAAGCAGTAGGATTGCACATGCCATCCTAGCTCTACAGGAAAGAGAAAATAAAAAATGATTGAGGGCGCTAATGACCAAGGCAGTCGATGCGCCGAAAAAAATATATGTCAAATCTAAAAATTTAGTGATTTAGAATGTTTTTACTACCTTATAGCTAAACAGCCGCAATCTCTTCATAAAATGAATGTCACAGATTTAACAGAATACCAAATCGACTTAATGCTGCTTTTTATGAGAAAATATTTCCAATAAAAATGACAAATAATTGAGTAAGTAAAACTGGTATTCCACTAATAAACAAAATCCATCAACCGTTCTTTTAGGAAAAAAAAATCATTAAACAAAAAAGCATAATCTAACGAGAAGCATTTTGGTAAAATAAAATGCTTCAAATTCTAGAAATACTTCCGAGATTAATTGACATTGAGTAGGAAAGTGTAACTTTTCCTGCACTTTAAACGGGTACTAAAAGTTGCATTTTTCTCAGAAAACTCGCAAATATAAATTTGATTGGAAAAATGCTTCAAATAACACTGCAACCATGTCGATTCTCTTTGCTAATGTTTGCAGTAACGAAAATGGCTAACAAAATTAAAGCACAATCAACATGGAAAACTTTCCATGTTCGAAAATGTGAAACAGTGTAAACAGGACTTATTATCAGCCATATTGTCTCATTACTTTAACGTTTCGATTTAACTTCGAACCTACAAGAACCATTTCCAGGCTCTACTGCGTTGAATATTAAAAAGAAGTAAATGTGTACTGAAATTACGTGATACAATAAAATCGTGGCTAGCGATTTGCACAAATAATTACGCACCATTTTTCTAAGAATAGTTATAAACCAAAAGAAGTAAATGGTAACGCTTTAAAAAATTACAAATTACAAAATAATTAAATAAAAAAATGAAAACAATTATAGTTATACAAGTATATTTTTAATCTGATAATTACTTGGAGAGCCAGTATACGAGACTTGTTCAGATTGCTCATGATTGCTGCAGACAGTGTAAAGAGTCCAGCAGAGGAGAGGGCCAATCTACGAGGCGTGTCAGGACACCTCAAACAATGTGCTAGACACTGTAAACACGATAATTCTTCAACCATATTCTGCCGCCTTGCGGTCTGATTGCCTTGTGTGGACTGTACACTTTTTAATAATTCCAAAAGATGTGTCACACCATCAAAACCGGGACTAACGAATTCCTGGACAAAACTGAAACAAATAAATAAAAAATTAGTTAAACAAAGATTTACTTTCAATTTTGTGTACAATTCTTTTTCAAAATTACTTATGGAATTTTAAATGTCCTACATTCGTGTTAAGTTGTAGTTTTACAGCTACAATTACTTTATCAGTGGTCAAACACTTTTTCAATAATTATTATCAATTATTTCCAAACAAATTAAATATTTCATGTCTATTTTTTCCCTGTAAATTCCATGCAAGTTTAAGCTGCCCCTCCTAACTTGGAAGCTGACGACGCCCGTGCGTTCAGCATCAGCGGAACAGTTATAACTACTGACGGAGATAAGTTCTTCAAATGGAGAACCTATAAAAGACTGCACTAAAATATATACGTATATTTCAAACTTTATTTCTTATTCTTCAAGCTTAGTATGAAGTCACATCTAAGCTTTTTGTTTCTAAAAACTCTAAAGCTTTCCAAAACGCTTGGAGGATAATGTAAAACTTCACTCTATTACCAACTTAATTCATAAATTAAAACTAATAAATAAAGAAAAAGTACAAATTAACCTTACGTTTCTAATTGATACTTTTTTAAAAAAATAAAATATTTGATGAAATTAGATCCAAGACGCTTGGAGGAGGCTGTAGTGTCGGCCCAAGCTTCAGACCGCTTTCTATTGTACAAGGTTCTTAGTCAGAGCTCCCCTACAATGGACATATTAGCTGAAAAAGTTCCGAAGGTTACCCTCTGCGAACTGCGTTGGTTTTTTAAGTTAAGGTGTGAGTTGTTGTGGTTAAATTACACCCCTTGGCTAGAGCGTCCAATAGTGATGTGTTCATTATGTAACTCTCGTGCCAGGGAAGATGTTTTCCATTTTATCGCCGAGTGCACCATACTAGTCGAGCTCAGGCTGCTTTACATGGGTTGCCGGTCTCTATCCAGACCGCAACTTATCACAATTCTGAATGGCACCACTATTCAGTCGATTGTTCAGTTTGCCCGCCGCGCCTGGGCTTACAGATATGAATTAGTGCAGGCCTTTAATTTCTAAGCCCTAACAACTTGTTCTCTTCTATGTTAGCTTTTATTATAGATATTATTTTATTTGTTTATTGTGCTTATTATTTTTTATTTTTAAATTGTATTCTTTACTTTATATTTGTATTTAATTATTCTTTATGTTACTTTTAATTATTTTCAGTTTAATTTTTTTTTTTTTTTATATGTATCTTCTTTTATTTTATGTTTTATTGAGGCAAATTTTCTATTTCTTTTTTCCTTTATCTTCTTTTTTCTTTTTTCAGTCTTACTTCTAATGTTTAGTTCTTTCTCATTTTTCAATTTATAAACACTAATTAAGTTTGTAATTTTAAAAAACTAGCGTACTCCGGCAGACGGTTTTTCCATGCCGTATGGTACTTTTTCTTATATTTTTGTAATTTTATACGTGCTTAATAAAGTATTATTATTATTATTATTTCAAACTTTAGTTCTTATTCTTCAAGCTTAGTATGAAGTCACATCTAAGCTTTTTGTTTCTAAAAACTCTAAAGCTTTCCAAAACGCTTGGAGGATAATGTAAAACATCACTCTATTACCAACTTCATTCATAAATTAAAACTAATAAATAAAGAAAAAGTACAAATTAACCTTACGTTTCTAATTGATACTTTTTTAAAAAAATAAAATATTTGATGGAATTAGATGTTCAAGTGTAAAGATTGTTTGTAGTAATAGTCCAGCATTTTACTGTTCCGTTCTACATATAAATAAATTCACTGGAATCATAGTATGGTTAACCACATAGTGCTGGAGAACGTTAATTATTTGTGGTTGATAATAGAGGACCGTGATGACCTCAGTCGGCCTATATGTTGTGAGAACATACTTCACAAGCTAAATCAATAAGAAAACGGCTTCTGAACATCTGTTAGTAAAAACAAAAATAGAAAGACTGGAATTATCACTGTACACGAATATCTTTATTAGTATAATAAAGTTTTACATTATTAAAATATTTTTTAATTTTTTTCTAACTATCTTAGTTTACGAAAAAAATTCTTTATCCTTATACCTTGGAACACCCTGTATATATATTTTAATTTTTTACTAAGTTTTCGATCTAGGGACTAGGTCATCTTCAGGGCTTATGCTATATAAATGTTTAGTTACTAGTGTTTACATTTACTTATTCAACGTGTACCTATAATAATGGTACATTTATCGTTATTAATTGCTACTTTCAACATGCCAAGAATAGTGTTTGAACGTCGTGATATGTACGAGGGTCGTTTGAAAAGTCCGTGCAAAATCAGAGAGATAGCACCACTGGAGCGTATCGAGGTTACGTTTAGTTAGTAGCATCTCTTGGAAGGACACACACCAAGTTTCAGCCAGATCGGTCTATTTCTTTGTGTTTGGCATTCGTTTGAATCGAGGAAGTCGAGTGATTTTCAAAAAATGGACGAAAAAGAATTTCCTGTGTTGATTAAACACTACTTTATGAAAGGCAAAACGCCTCAGGAGACTAAAGAGAAGCTTGATAAACATTATGGTATGACTCTGCACCTTCGATTAGAACAGTTTATAAGTGGTTTCAAAATTTTCGGAGTGGCCATATGGGCACAAGTGACGCTGAACGTTCTTTACGCCCTGTTGAGGTTACTACTCCAGAAATCATTGATAAAATCCATGATATGGTGATGGATGACAGAAGAGTGAAGGTGCGTGAAATTGCTAGTGCTGTGGGCATCTCGAATGAACGGGTACATAATATTTTGCATCAACATTTGGACATGACAAAGCTATCCGCAAGATGGGTGCCGCGATTGCTCACGCTTGACCAAAAACGAAATCATGTGAAGTGTTGCAAGGACGGTTTGCAGCTGTTCCAGAAGAATCCGCAGGACTTTAAGCGTCGTTTCGTCACTGTGGATGAAACATGGCTACATCTCTACACTCCTGAGACCAAAGAACAATCTAAACAATGGGTTACCTAGGGGGAATCTGCGCCAAAAAAGGTGAAGACCGTTCCTTCGGCCGGAAAGATTATGGCGACTGTCTTTTGGGATTCGCAAGAAATAATCCTCATCGACTATCTGGAAAAGGGTAAAACTATTACAGGTGCATATTATTCTTCGTTATTGGACCGTTTGAAAACAGAGCTGCAAGAAAAACGCCCACGATTGGCCCACAAAAAAGTCCTTTTCCATCACGACAACGCACCAGCTCACACCTCAGCAGTTGTGGTCGCAAAATTAATGGAAATAGGGTTCCAACTCGTTTCACATCCCCCCTATTCTCCTGACTTGGCTCCCTCGGACTACTATTTCTTCCCCAATATGAAGAAATGGCTGGCGGGAAAAAGATTTTATTCAAACGAGGAGGTGATTGCAGAAACGAATGGCTATTTTTCAGACTTGGACAAATCCTATTATTCGGAAGGGATCAACAAACTAGAGCAGCGTTGGACGAAGTGTATAAGCCTAAAAGGAGACTATGTTGAAAAATAAAAAAGGTTTACCCCAAAAAATTACGTAGTTTTTATTTTTGCACGGACTTTTCAAACGACCCTCGTATATGATGTTTTTTTTAGAATGTGCCAAGGTTGCTTTGAGAGCTGCTCAGTTGTATGTGGAGAGGTTCCCCGACCGCGAAAGACACCCAGATTACCGCACAGTTTTACCGCATAGTTTTCGGGAATCTGGATCTGTTGTGCCAAATTTAAACAAATCGGAATTTACCAATACCTGTCCGTTCGTTTGACAATGAACTTGATGTACTTCTCTGGATCCGAGAAAACCCTTCTACATCCATACGTAGAATCAGTCACGAGTTAAGAATCTCTAAAAGTACTGCTTGGAGGATTATAAAAAGCTATATCTATAAGGACTTAAGACCTTATAGGGCCCATATCATACAAGGATTGCGCCCTACAGACCATGAACGCCGTATAGAATTTATTACAGTATCGATGTGTAATTGTCAGAAGATCAATAATTTTTAATGATTATTCTTTGGACGAATGAATCTAAATTCACCAATAACGGCATCATAAACTGATGGAATTTCAGAGTATGGGCCGAAGAAAATCCTCGAGTCACCTGACGAAACCCGTCATCAGACTGTACTTGGAATAAATGGATGGTGTGGTCTTGTTGGGAATGAACTTATAGGATCATACTTTTATGAAGAAAATATGAATGGAGAAACTACGGGGACACGTATTTTTTTTAGTTTTAGCTCTAGTTATCTTAGTTTCCGAGAAAAAGTCGTTATCCATATACCTTGGGACACCCTGTATATATATTTTATTTTTTTACACAGCTTTCGATCTAGGGACTAGGTCATCTTCAGGGCTTATGCTATTAAGAATTATTTTATAACTATTTATATATTTTATATATAATACCTAAACATACAGGAAAGAAGATATACTAACCTTTAGCATATAAATCCTAAAGACGACCTAATTTTTAGATCGAAATCTTGAAAATTCTGACTGAAATTGGCAATATTTTTTCTTCTTTTTGGATAAATGAATCAGTAACCATAATCGATGTACAATAATACAAAAAATAGAAATTTAAATGAAGCTACAGTGTCGCCACTTGGATAAAAGGCGCCTTTTTGCAAACAAATATTTCCAGGCTTCTCCATTCGAAGTTAAAAATTAAGGAAAAAATAAACAATAAATCAAAAGTAATAAAACATTAATTTACCTTCAAATTTTGCATTATTTTTAATTTTATTGAAAATAAAATCAATTAAAATAATTCCTCCTTTAGTGCATGAAATGAAGATCCCACAATTGGAGCACTATACTTAACACTATGTTTTTTGATACGCTTTAAACGTGAGAATGCGCTCTAACAATTTTGAAACTTGGTATACTCATTACATAACTTTAATTTGAAGTTTTTCTCAGCAAAATTCATTTAAGGAAATTTTGGAATAGCAGTGAAAACAGGCCTCCCTCGAACCGAACAGAACTACCGATTTTATTGTTTAGGAATTAAAGGTATTACGAAAATTCCAAATTAAAAACAATTAAATTTTTTTTCAGGTGTTTTGCAAATTGTTTTCAAAAATGGTTGGAATGATTTTATCTGAACCCACATTCCCTCTGGGAGTTAATTATATTCTAAAGAATTTTCAAAACACTTGAACTTTAGGGAAGTAATTAAGGGAAGAAGTTCATCGAAAGTGCAGTTTATTGCACGGTTCCGAAAATTCTTTATCAGTGCTGCATTTTACTATTAAATTGTGTTTGAAAAAAAAGAAGTAAGCAACCTATGTAGGTATAGCGAGATTTTATGAATAGCGCCTCTCAATCAAGGCGTCCATCTACAATGCACTATAGACCCACATTTACCAGCTCTGCGAGGCTGTGTCACATGATTCGTAGAAAGTTAGGAAAGTTAATTTTATCACAGTTCTGGAACAATTTTAAAACAGTTGATGTCACTCTAGAGTGGCATTTTTTGTTTACATTTTCGTCATTAATATGTTAAAACTGATAGCAGGTAAATAATTCTAAAGTCAAGAAACAGGTAAATTTTAAAGGCTACTTTGTAAGATTGAATTGAGAAAAAGTCATCAGAACAATTCATTTATTTTTCATTGTTATAAAAAATTGTTGAAAGCGATTTTTATCCATCTTTATGAAAAATACTAGTATCATCCAAAATTGACTCAAAAACCGGTTATCAAGCTCAAATTCCGTTGTTGGTTGTTAAGTAAAGAAACGGAAATGACGCTTGATTTATGCTTGTGTCCCTAAAGCCAATTAATACTGCAACCATTTTTTTTTTTTTTTATTGTAACGGTTCTTTTAATTATAAGTAAGCTGGATCAGCGTGAGAAATTGAATGAAATTACTACAATCCTTTTTATAAACATCTACTTACCTAATATTGCATACTTGATTTATTTCAAAATGAAAAAATAATTATTTCCTTTCTTTTTTATAAATGCTCAGTTTCCGCATCTCTTTCTAAAGACATGTACGTTTCATATAACTTCAAAGGATAAGTAAGAATATTAAAGCCAAGGACATTCATATATCCATTGATCACAATGATGACCAGAAATAGTAAACAAAATCTACATAGATTTATCAAGCTATAAATTGTTGTAATTATAGAATAAGTTCTTGAAATGAGGCAAAGTTATTGTTTGGACAATTCTATTCAAGAAATAGTGCCTAATTTTACCAACAAAAGTGAACAATTTCAACCAATAAATCTCAGCGAGTCCATATTGATTTTTTACTAGGTTTATGGGAGTAAACTTAGGTCTTATTTATGCTCGCCATTTAAATCTGCAAAAAGCGAGATTAATTCATTCTGATGCTAAAAGTCAAAGTTAAATAGAGTGAATGTTTATCTTCAGTCGATACAGTAAGGCTTATTTACGAGGGTCGTTTGAAAAGTCCGTGCAAAGTCAGAGAGATAGCACTACTGGCGCGTATCGAGGTTATGTTTAGTTAGTAGCATCTCTTGGAAGAACACACACCAAGTTTCAGCCAGATCGGTCTATTTCTTTGTGTTTGGCATTCGTTTGAATCGAGGAAGTCGAGTGATTTTCAAAAAATGGACGAAAAAGAATTTCCTGTGTTGATTAAACACTACTTTATGAAAGGCAAAACGCCTCAGGAGACTAAAGAGAAGCTTGATAAACATTATGGTGACTCTGCACCTTCGATTAGAACAGTTTATAAGTGGTTTCAAAATTTTCGGAGTGGCCATATGGGCACAAGTGACGCTGAACGTTCTGGACGCCCTGTTGAGGTTACTACTCCAGAAATCATTGATAAAATCCATGATATGGTGATGGATGACAGAAGAGTGAAGGTGCGTGAGATTGCTAGTGCTGTGGGCATCTCGAATGAACGGGTACATAATATTTTGCATCAACATTTGGACATGACAAAGCTATCCGCAAGATGGGTGCCGCGATTGCTCACGCTTGACTAAAAACGAAATCGTGTGAAGTGTTGCAAGGACGGTTTGCAGCTGTTCCAGAAGAATCCGCAGGACTTTAAGCGTCGTTTCGTCACTGTGGATGAAACATGGATACATCACTACACTCCTGAGACCAAAGAACAATCTAATCAATGGGTTACCAAGGGAGAATCTGCGCCAAAAAAGGCGAAGACCGTTCCTTTGGCCGGAATGATTATGGCGACTGTCTTTTGGGATTCGCAAGGAATAATCCTCATCGACTATCTGGAAAAGGGTAAAACTATTACAGGTGCATATTATTCATCGTTATTGGACCGTTTGAAAACCGAGCTGCAAGAAAAACGTCCACGATTGGCCCACAAAAAAGTCCTTTTCCATCACGACAACGCACCAGCTCACACCTCAGCAGTTGTGGTCGCAAAATTAATGGAAATAGGGTTCCAACTCGTTTCACATCCCCCCTATTCTCCTGACTTGGCTCCCTCGGACTACTATTTCTTCCCCAATATGAAGAAATGGCTGGCGGGAAAAAGATTTTATTCAAACGAGGAGGTGATTGCAGAAACGAATGGCTATTTTTCAGACTTGGACAAATCCTATTATTCGGAAGGGATCAACAAACTAGAGCAGCGTTGGACGAAGTGTATAAGCCTAAAAGGAGACTATGTTGAAAAATAAAAAAGGTTTACCCCAAAAAATTACGTAGTTTTTATTTTTGCACGGACTTTTCAAACGACCCTCGTATAATAGTGTGTTAGCTGCAGACAAACTGTCATCACCAAGATTTGAGATGAATTTTTCTTTAGTTCCATCGAAGCCGTAAGCTAGAATCATAATAAATCCTCAAACTTTAGACTTATATATTAATGAAATTGTACTGTTTGTAAGTAAATTGAGACAATTTATAACTTTAAAATGAGACTTTCCTATGGAGGCTTTAGCATGTTCTGGCAACAAACTGCAAAATATTTTTTTAAAGACTTTAGGGACACAAGCCCTCTACTATTCTTTCATTTATTTATTCTATTATTAAAACTGCTTTTGTTCACTTCTTTGGGCTTCCAACAAGCTAATAAAAAAGAATTAGAAAGTACATCATCTACCATGAACCACACTCTATCGGCCTAAAAAAATATTAATTTAGTTCCTTTTTCTGCCGCAGAGAATTGCCAATCACTTTTATAAACCATAATTTTGTATTCTTTTAAGGGCATCTTAATTTGAAACAATTACTTCTGAACAAAAGACAAAATAGAGTAAATGTTAATTTATTCACAAACTTTATTTTAGCATGAAAAAGTACAATTAAAAATCTAATTTAAGAATTTTTATTGCAGTGTAGGATAATGTTAATGCAACTTATTGGATATGGAGGAATAATTTTTTTACCTAGGTTCTTAGTTCATTACACATTGTGGTTAGAAATGGTGCTAAAAACGTAGGGTGTACATTTCCTTAAGACTCAACTACATATTTGGAGTTTGATACATAATTATAATCAACATAATTTGCAAAGAAAGAAAAGCGAGCACAAATATTATATGTACATTCAGCAAAGTACAAAGTAAGTAATGCCTATTTTTCTAGACGGGTTTTACGACCAACTACCGACTAGGACTAAGAGTGGTCGTGGGCGGAGGTGAAACCTACTTTACTATTAATTCCTTTTATTATCCATTACAGAAAATCTAAAGCCTAAACTAAATAAATAAATCGTACAATTTCCACATTCCTTCTTACAGACATGTACGTTTCATATAACTTCAAAGGAAAAGTAAAAATATTAAAGCCAAGGACATTCATACATCCATTGATGACAATGGTGATCAGGAATAGTAAACAAAATCTGCATACATCGAACCCATTACCGTAAATGTGTTACCTTTGGTTATAAAAGTGCACTTGTCTTTATTATCTTGTTTGTTAGTAAGCAGAATTAACTTAGACTCTGATAAATTGTTGATTAAATAGTATTTTTACAAGAAATTAAAAAAAAAATGTTAATAAACATAGGACGTGTTATTTTTGTACTAACATTCACCCAAACAGTAATTTATCTATACAATTTGGTAATAGGCTGCAAGAGCAACTGCAGGCTCTTAGATTTTCTCTTCATTGGAGCTTTCTACAGCTCACTAGCAGTGCACTGAAAAAAGGATCCAGGAGTCAATGACCTCTGATGTTGTCAAGCCTTAAAGATCTTGGGCAAGAGTAGAGGATGCATCTTGACAGTGCTTTTTCCTGCTTCACAGTATCTTGAATGCATTCTTTGGTCACCTCATACTCCTATAATACTGTCAATATCTGATGAACAACACCCAAACTATTGGGTGTTTCTCTACTCAAAATTCATCAAGTTAATAGTTCATTTTGTCCAACTTCAAGTAATCTGGATTAGTATTCAAATTCAGTAGAAAGAATTTAGTGAAGTTTTTGATGAAGTGCCCTGTGTCTAGATTTGCTAAATTTATATTAGATCATAATTCAATATAGTAGGTTCCAAGTATATTTCATAATTGTCTTCTGTTACTAACACAGACTTTTCTTCAATTTCGCACTTTTTTCACCTCTACAGCAAAGATGTTGTTTTTGGAGTGTCATAGAGTTCGATAGAAAATGTTTTTTATGGACAATTTGTCTGCAATAGAGACTGCCTCAGCTTTAGCCTTAAGTTTAGTTGGAAACCTTATCTTTAGCTAGACTACCTTACATAATGACAATAATAATAAAATCGTAAAGTCAAAGCAGCTTCAAAGAGAGCTTTAGATAAAAATGGCGAATACACTAAGAAAATAAACTGTCTAACTTAAATACTTGTGAAGGGTGTATATTTATAGTAAGAAGTTAGTTACAACGTGGCAGCGTGCAACTTAATATTTTATTTATAATACTTACGCTCACCATGAGCCTGCGTAGATGGTAGAACGTTGATTAGATGTTTGCGGTTATTATTAACCATATTTAGTTTTACAATTTAGAAGGATAAATATGGCAAGCTTTAGCGTGTATAATAATTTCAAAATTAACATGCATTAATCTGATTACCTGCCAGCCTTCCTTCCTGGGTTGTTTACATCTGTTTTTAAATTAAACCAGAATAAGCAACGGCACATAAGTAGTAATTTCAAGGCTTCCGCTCATTCCTAACCATTCTCTCCATAAGTCTACGAATCTCACAGTAACGATAACCCATTTGAAAATTTTAACTTGATTTTGATTCCTATTTTTGATACGATGGTTGTGCTCATGAGATACGATGGTAGGTTCCGAAATTTACTGAGGCAGACTACTTCATCGAAAGATATCAAAAGATATATTTTAAAACAACACCTCAAAAATATTTTTAGTTTTTTTTTTAAATCTTTAATTGGAATTTACCACCTCAACGTTGCTGCAACAAGCAAATATAGTAAAAATAAAAAAAAAAAAAATCATGAGTGGAGAAGGCACACAGTGGTGTCACTCCAGTAACGTGCTTTGCTCTCACGATAAGAGTATATCACGAGGCCATCTTCTCTTCAATCTCCTTAGAGGATTACCTGGTAATGTGGAGGAAGATAGGTGTTCTATGAGAGGGTTAGGATGAGCTGCTGTAGAGGAATGAAATTTGAGAGTGTTAGCAAGATCTGTAATGAAAGGGGTTTTGAGGACATTGTGTATAGTGAGTTTAGATACATAGAACGGAGCGTTAAGAAGTTTTCGAAGTATTTTTGACTGTAATGTCTGGAGGCGTAGTGAGTTGGAACGCTTAGTCGATCCCCATACTTCAATGCTGTATGACCTATTTGGTCGCAGCAACAGTAACATAGATGCCTTTTGCCTAGCCTATTACGTTTCGATCGTTTGTCAAATAGACTGGCGAGAAGCTTGTACGATAGCGTTGGTTAGTTTCTTGTCTTTTCAGTCTAGTATGAGGATTCCATGTCAACCGTTTGTCTAGATGCAGTCCAAGGTAGCGTACTTTGTCCACAGTTGGTACAGGAGTTTGGTTCAAGATGATGGGAGGTAGGATTTTTAAAGTTAAATCATTTATTTTAAACTAAATTTTTCTATTTTTTTAACAATAATTGTTAATTGAATTCTGCGTTATCTTTTTAACCTAGATGAGTATAATCTTATGCTTACATATTTCTGGAGAGTGTGCCACAAAGATTTTGAACATTTTTTAATTTCAAATCATTTTATACATTTTACAACTTGCTCAGAAAGGAAAATTGAAGCTTTTAGGAGGCCGAAAATTTAGTACGGAATATAACATACGAGCATCTCGTACATATGTACATAGATGAGTGGTGATGGTCTATGATTTAGTTGAAATAATTGCATGTTTTGTAAAGGATCGATAGGTTAACATACTTAAAATAATGAAGATTTTAAATAACAGTTAGGAAAATAATTAGCATCAACTTCTGCGCCCAGACATTTTTGCCTTCCTACAGCTTACTTCCCTCTGCTGTAAATGGCTCAAACCCTTTAAGAACACCTTGGCAACCCTTCCGCAACCAAGCTGACTATTGTCTCTTTACGCTTTTGTCTTATATATCCCAGGCACCCAGCAAGAACCAATCAGTATGTCCATCAAGTATTCCCTTGAAGAA
This sequence comes from Rhodnius prolixus, assembly GCF_049639745.1. Classification (NCBI taxonomy): domain Eukaryota; kingdom Metazoa; phylum Arthropoda; class Insecta; order Hemiptera; family Reduviidae; genus Rhodnius; species Rhodnius prolixus. Next base: position 26,746,339 of record NW_027411592.1, read on the forward strand.
TTAACCTCGTAGGACTTGATAGCCAGTAGAAATACTTATTAATCTTGAAACTGATTATCTTTCTCTAACAATCTCAGTTACACAAATCTATTGTACTAGCTCTCGAAAGTTCGATTAACAAGACAAGATTAGTGTGTCTTGCAAACCGGCTAGAACTCATACTTCTACCGAGATCCGTTCGAGACCTAACAATGTCATAAAATTGAAGTAATTAGTTAATTTATTAATTATTATTAGGTAATTAGTGTTAGTTAATTATTAATAACTGTCAATAATTGTTTTTTTCATCACAAATTTTTTTAATTCCACTTATTGTTTACGATCGATGCTATTTCTGGTTTTTATAAGTTTTAACTGCAATATGATCAAAGTAAGTATTTCTGGTTATCAAATATACAACAAACATAAAAAGAAATTATTTTAGTAATGATTCCTATCTTCTTTTATTGAATATTATTTTTTGGCACCTCCTGACAGAAAAATATGTACAAAACTGATAGAAATGACGTGAAACATAGAAGACTGTTGTTAATTGCTACGTAGAACATAAAAATGACAACCTTGTAATTATCTAAGTAACTAATTTAAAAAAAAAGAAAGAGTGGGGCAAGTTATGTGAACACTGCAAAAGGTCTGTCTATTGAAGTTCTTAAATTAGAATTAGTTTAGTATAACTCTATGTGCGACAGAAAATCTTGTTACAATGAGTTACAAAGTGGAAGGAAAGAAACAGATATAATCGCCGGTGCTTTTTTTAAAAAAACATGTTCTACATCTCTTTTCGGAATGCTCTCACAATGAACCGGTAAATTTAGGAATAATCTATTAAACATAGTGCTGGGAAAGTAGCCTTTAATAAGAGAGATGAAAAAATTGGTCCGTTAGCCAGAACGCAAAAAGGAATATCAAAGGGAGTGGGGGAAAGGATACTAATGAAGGCATGAGAGCAATAAAGTTGTTTTATAGAAAATTATTTCAGTAAGACGACAGAAATGTATCAATCGATTAGAGAGAGATCAGGTCGAGAGAATTGTCTTTCTGGTATTAACGATTTACTTATTTAAAACAAATCTTGATACAAAAAAGCGATATACTCTTTTACTAGTGAAGATAGAATTCAGTAGATGGAAGAAGTTAGCAGGGACTGTAGTAATAAGATTTGATCGGAAGGCCAAAATCCAATGCCATCTCACCAATGTTTCCGCTACCTTGGGTTGTTCGTAGAAAATAAATCCACACTCGAGACTAGGCAGGATTCAACTAAGCAGAAGCTAACACAGACTCTTGTAAAGTCAGCTTGAGAACATATCCCATCATTAAGTAAACAACAAACGTTTCATATAAACTTCAAGAACTAAAATATGGTTCCGCAAGAACTAAAATATTGTTCCGAAAGAACTAAAACATGGTTCCGCAAGAACTAAAATATGGTCCGCGAAACACGCAACATTTTTAAAATAATGATATATTTATTTGACATATTGTGGTACTGGGTTCGATTCCCGGTCTTTAGGCCTTGGATTTTATTTAAAAGTTAATAAAAGAAATTTACAATAAAGTATGTTTGCTAGTCGCCTCCGTCCACGACATCTAATTGGTAGTTGGACGTAAAGCCCGCCTGAAAAAATAGGGAATTACTTTACTTATTTATTTATCACGCGGCCGCGTGTGCGGCGACGGCGCGGTGAGTGGGACGTCGAGCGAGCGTAGAGCGCCTAGGCTTAGGAAAATGCAAGCTCGAAAAGCACATTAATATAACTGAAAACATAATCACAATGTTAATTGTAGTTTAGTTTTAAAATCTATAAGTAGTTTATTGTGATATTGAACCTGTGGTCCCTGCTAACAACAAAAATATTAAAATGGTCCCTGGTCATAAAAAGGTTGGGAACCACTGATTTAAATATTTATCTGAACATATGGAATCGATCCAAACGTCCAACCTCCCTATAAAACATAAATCCTCTGTCGATAATGCTCCTTTACTAAGTTTCCAAATTCACCATCCTTAGAGACTAGGAGATTTCTTTGTTAAACTAGTCGCCTCAAAAATTTCCATCCATCTTTATAAGCCCACCATATTTCTTTAACCTGCAACTTAACATTTCGTACCAGATAGGATGACCCTCCTAGGCGATTAAATCGCCCATAACCTCACGATTTTCTTTCTTTAAGAAATGTGTGCTCACATTATCTAGCGTTCAAGAAGTGTTACCTACAACTGGTTGTGCTAGTGAGCTTAAGTGAGTGCAGTTTCAAAATGTTTAGTTCTGGCGTAAAAAAGGCTAGTCTAGCTAGAAGAAATAAAGGGTAGTAAGATTCCTCTAAATTATTATTAAATGTTTGACAAGAGGATGTAACTAACGAACAATCATTTCCTTAATAATCACTCTCCCATGACGACCCTCTGACGAGAAAACCATCAAAAATATGAATCCAATTCTCTTGACAAAATTAAACAATGCATGGCACAAATTAATTTTTTTTTTTTAATCTATTTCTTATTATTAATTAACAACAATATCCAGAGACTTAAACATGCTGAAATTTAACTAATGTGACCCTGATTAAAATTTTTTCAGTAGCTGATTTGAGTAGTAGTACATTCTTTTAAAAAGTAATTTTTATACATTTTTTAAAACTATTTTCCTTACAAAGGTTGAAATTTTATCAAAATAAAAGCTGATTTAAACCCAAATCATCAGAAAACAATTTCTTTTGCCTTAAAAGGAAACAATGTAATTGTATTTGTGCTTTAAACTAAGCATACTTTATTTGGAAGAGAAATTTTAATCATTCCGTATAAGCGAACTGCGCAAACTGGAATTTTAATTAGTACTGTTTCCATTGTAATTCTTAAGAATTTAGGTGTAGTTCATTTGGTGGTCAGCTGCCTCATTAGGGCTTTTGAACACAGAAATGAGACTCGTTATTGTAACTTTCAGATCCTTGAACAGAACTGTTCTGTTTTAATATATGAAGATTGCCTCAAATTAGTACACCTTTTTACAGACGCACTGTACCTAAACAATCATGACATTATTTAATGTTACCTTGAAATTTTAAATCTGAGGGAAGAAGTAGTGAATAATGTAAATATAGAACAAGCACACTCAGATGTTTGTATACCATTAATCGCTAATCGTCTAATACAGCATCGTGCATTTATCGACATATCGTTAGCGTAGTTTATTTAACATAGTCCCACAAGAGAAGTACGTCCAATTTTGAATTCATTGGTAAGCGAAACATTTTTTTTTTTATATATATATAGAAACAATAATTGAGGACCGCTAATCTTGGATGAGTTGCCCAAAAGCTGCTTTCCGATCTGTCACAAGGTAATGACACGACAATGCGACCATTAGATTTAGAACAATGGATTAATGATTAAATAAGCAGACGGTGCGTGAATGTTAACTGTGTATTCCAATAAGGTGTGGTAAGTGACACAAATAACAGCGATGGTTTTACTGCTATGGGCTGGTTAATATAATACGCGAGGTGAATCAATGAGGAAGGATTCGGCTTGTCCTTTTCGCTGGATGCAGAACGACCTCGTCAAAGAAACTCCTCGTTATCTTTGTATTACTCAGCCGCGACATAGCCTCCTACGATTCTTCTATTCCCTACAGACACAATAGAATCAAACATATCCTTCTGTAACTTTCTTGCAGGTTTTCCCATTCTTTCTTCCTGCCTTTGGTATCGTCCCTCTCGCCACTAATCTAAGACTATAAAGACTAATATCTATCCCCATATTGCTCCCTTTATTTCTCTCTTAGAACTGGATAATTTTTTCACAGATTGCCTTCTTCTCCTCACCTACTTTTACTGAGTGTTCGCGTTCAACAGTTTCAAATGGAATTAATACAGAACTCTCATTCCATGCAAGGGCTGCAATGTCGGCATATCTAAAAGAGTCATCTGTTTCCACGCTCAAACAAGTAAACCCTTTTTCATTCAACAATTAAGTATGCTTAAGTCGGTGTTGGCAACGCGTCTTCCAGAAAGTTACATGTATAACCGCTATAACTTTAATCAGTTATAGTTCTGTTATTGATCGTTAATTTTGAAGATGACACTGTTTTTGTTATTGCTGCCCTAAAGAGAAAAGTTTCACATACAAGGGTGTGGTCCGTTATTAGAATAACAAATGTTTCAAAAGTATTATGCGGCAGGTCATAGCATGAAGTGTCAGCTGGAAGATCGGCGACTATGGTCTAGAAGATCATAACTAATATACATCCCACACTATTGTATTTAAATAAGACTCACTCGCAATCACGATGACTGCCAGTTGTTCCCACAAATGGCCTTCTTGAACGTTGCGTAACTTTCTTATAAGGTTCAATTTCTTCTGTCATTATACGAGGATTAATTGACTATCTATATAACTGAAATAGTATTGAACATTTCACAGCTGAATTTTTATTGTCCAGCTGATAGAAGCGCCAGCATTTACTGCACTCTTCACCATGTAATTTCTCTTTAGTCAGCGCATCAAAGTTGACAAAAAAATATCATAAACTTTTTAAGAAACAACATCAAATTTGGAAAGACGCTTAACTGCACACATTTAAGTCAACCAAGTTAATTTGACAGATGGACATTAAACCCCACCTCAAAAACATAGGCAACTACTACACTTTATATATTACTTTTACTTCAATCAAGACAAAAAGCTAAGTTAAAAGTCTAAGTTAGGAGAATGTACAAGAAGAGCTGGCTAGAAAAATAGTCCAGGAGGATTTGGTTGGAGAGTAGAATGGAAAAGATGGTCCATGCAGTAACGACACAGTTTGAAAAACGGAGATAACCAGGTTCGTCAAAATTTTTTCCAAAAATTTATATAAAACTACAGTGGTCAAAAAAGATTTTCTTTAATACTCGTGCAGTGGTAAAAAAAAAGTATTCATGCATTAAGTTTTCTTACTTTATCTACTGAACTTTTGTTTCTAGGATGACTATTTCTTCAGCACTGAAATCGATGATAGTAACAATGAATTTAATGCTCTCATTTTCTTTTATAAACATAAAGGATTGATTAAAAAGCAGAAAAATAATTTATTGTATGCAAAATAAATATTCATACACTCAGTCTGAATGTTATAATTAACGGAAAACTAAAGACCTAATATTTTGTAAGCAATCCCTTTGCATTTGTTATTGCCTGAAGCCTCCTTGGCATAGATTCCTGATGGTTTAGTGTCTCTTGAGATGTGATTTCTGTCCATGATTTCTTTAAATTGGTTATGAGCTCTTTTCTGGTAGAACATTTCAATTTTCGAATTTTCCGCTCCAAATAAGACCATATATTTTCAATAGGGTTTATATACGGAGACTGTGGGGGGGTGAGAAGTTGTTTCCGGGCATTATAATGCAGCCATTCCTTAGTTTTTTGGGCTGTATGTTTGGGATCGTTATCCTGTTGAAAGAAGTATGCGCTACAGATGAGCACGCCAACTCTCGGAAAGCCTCGCGTCAACTTCAGGGACCCTTGTTACGCCACAGACCATCTGAAATGCAATGAGTTACAAAGGTAGAACTGCAAGGAAGAAACCATTTATTAGTGAAATCAATGGGATGAAGAGGCTGGATTTCACTCGAAAGTTTGCCAATAAGCAGCTTTTTAATTCTTCCAAAATTCTTTATGCAATTCTTTATGTTTATAAAAGAAAACGAGAGCATTAAATTCATTGTTACTATCTTCGATTTCAGTGCTGAAGAACTAGTCATCCTAGAAACAAAAGTTCAGTAGATAAAGTTAAAAAACTTAGTTTATGAATACTTTTTTTAACCACTGTACTTGTATGCACGAGTAGAAAATCGTAGGAGAGAATTTTTCTGAAAAACAGGCTCAGGTACCATCAACTGGTCCCCCCTAGCAGCGCCCAATTTGAGAACCTCTAGGTACCTAGATCCTCTAGGTAATCAGCATTTCTGATTCACTTTACAGAATACCTCCCAAATATTTCCGCAATTTTTGATTTATTTAATAGAAATAATTTTTGTAATGACGTAGTGTACTTCGTTTAGGATATTACAACGAACTTACAGTTATTTTTGGTGGATTATTACGTACTTGCTAAACAATATTATGAATTTTTTTTGTTTGTTCAAGAGGTTTTTATGTAAATTTACTTCATTTTTATGACAAACAATAACAGCCCCTAGTCTAGCTTTTTGTTATAATATCTGTAAAACATCACCTTACACAACGAGTATTTACGTGCATCTAAATAAGAGGATGAATGTGGAAGAGAGCGCGTACGAGACTGACTGTGTCTCTTGTTTTCGCGTATTCATTGACATTAAAAAACCAACTCTTGAATACACTGGATTCATGAAACATAATTGAAAGGTATAACTGTATCCTTTTCAGACAGCAGAAATAGATTTAACGTTTTAAAAAGTAAATTTAGTTTTGGCAACTTAAGTATTAAAACTGTCCGGTAGGACAGTTGTATAAGGGTTGATCGTCAAAAACTGCACGAAAAAGCGTAACGTTGAAAAACACCCAACTTTGACAATTTTTTTCTCTTTTTCTATAAAAGATAAAATTCCCAAATTTTCTTTAAATTACAGGGCAAACCCTCCTTTATAGCTGCAATTTTTTTGCAACAACCCAGATCTAATAGGTTTCGAGAAAAAAGTTGCCGAAAATGAGCAAAAACGGCTTTTTCAAAAATTGTTGTTGTTCTTGTTCTTCTTCTTCTTCTTCTTCTTCTTCTTCTTGTTGTTGTTACCTTTTTTGTAAACTACGTAGCGCCTAAACGCGGGAACCGATTTTCATGAATGAGGTGTCATTCGATTCGGAATTTTATGTAGATGTGCCTTTTGGGGGTCTCGACGCTGTACATCGCATAGGAGAGGAGTTAGCCCCTTTATGTAAGGCCCCCTCCAAAATTATTATTACTAATTATTCTGTAAATCTTAGCCCGATTTTGAAATAATTTGGTAGGATGATAGAGTTAGGGCTCCCCTACGTAACATTAAAGCGGCGATCAGCTCTTACACTTGTTAAGGGAAAGTATAGCAATCGTTTCAAATTATCGACACGAGAACCGATTGTCATGAATGAAGTGTCATTCGAATTGAAATTTTTTACAGATTTGCACTTTAAAAGTCTGAACGCTGTGCCTCATAAAGAGGGGAGTTTGCCCCACCCAAGTAAGGCCCTTTCTAAAACTATTATTACCAATATTTCTGTAACGCTTTGTCCGATTTTGATAAAATTTAGCACGAATAAGTGGTTAAAGCTCCTCTACGTTGCTGATGCTCTTGCACCTACTAAGAGGAAGTACTGCAATCGTTAAAATTATCAATGGGTGAACCTATTTACATTAATGAATAGTCGTTCGATTCAAAATCTTTGCCTTTTAGGGAGAAGTACTGTAATCGCAGTTTATTTTTCTTACTCCTCTTAAGAGGAAGTACTGAAATCGCAGTTTAATTTTGCTTTTTACGTACAAATACCTTCCTATTTTATTCAAAACGCTTTCTCAAAAAAATTGTTATTGAGGATGGCAACTATAATCATTCTTTAAAAAGATCTCTCCAATGGTAGTTACGGTTCCGACTTAACACCTTATCAGGTTATAATGATAGAATTGCTTATTCTAAATTTTAAAAAAATCTGTGAAGCAGATAAGTAACTTTGTAAAATAGACAAAAATGAAAATCTATCCAAAAGGTACAAAAATCTCTTTAACAAAAACTTACAGTTTAAATTGTTAAGTATAAGGGTTGATTAAACGCCAAAAGGTACACAAATCAGCTAGTACCCAACATTTCATTCATGCTTAGCTGATATAATTTAAGTAATTTTGCTGCATTAACTTTTTCTTCACATTTTTTTAGAAATTATTAGATGTCACAGACCCTTATGCTGGCCAGATCATAATATTATTTTGTTATAATTATGATAAAATGTATATTATATCTTCGTTTTTAAATAGGTACTTTATTTTAACTCCATTTCAAATTATTCTTCAAATTTCTCTTTAATATGCCCTTTATTCTTAGTAGTCACATATACATTCATGTTAAAGTAGAGAAAAACAAAGTTAGAGTCAGCTACTGTTTAAATTTGAATCACGGATTTAACAGAATATTTCAGTCTTGAATTCGTCTTACCGAAATATTCGTGAGCACAAATAACACACAGTTAATAACAAGTAGATTATTCAACAATAATTATTCATTTCTCAATTGTAATTTAATTTAGGCCCCCTAATTTTACTTATAGTAAAATACTGGAATAATTAGCTGTCCTAAAAATATGCATATCTTATTTATTATATATTACATATATTCAACATTGTGAGAAGAACAGCTACATTGAGAGTGTAATTGAAGAAAACTATATTATTTGCGATAAAGCCAGATAATTATTACCTATTATTATAAACGTTTGACTACTACATAAAATAACAATTACTTTAATCGAAGAATGAACTTAAACCGACGATTTAAAAAAATAAATAAAATAAAATAAATAAATAAAATAAACAAAATCATTGATGTATGTTGATATAAGCATTTTTTAAAAAAAGGTTTTGAATTTTTTAGCCTCATAATTTTTTTTTATTTTTTATAACGTTTTTCTTTTTCACCAGTAATTAATAGTTTGATTATTATAAATAACTAGATATAACAGTCAATCTACAGTGCTACTTGAACAAATATTTTGTAGATGAAAAGGGCCAGCATAAGGGTCTGTGACATCTAATAATTTCTAAAAAAATGTGAAGAAAAAGTTAATGCAGCAAAATTACTTAAATTATATCAGCTAAGCATGAATGAAATGTTGGGTACTAGCTGATTTGTGTACCTTTTGGCGTTTAATCAACCCTTATACTTAACAATTTAAACTGTAAGTTTTTGTTAAAGAGTAAGATATAAATTTAAAATCCTGAAACCATCCATAAAATCAAAGAAAACTAAAATCTCTTAAAATAAATAAAGGATTCATAAAAGATTCACCTTGGATATGCTGTCCTAAGATCTGATGTAAGCTTTGAAAGCAGATCGGCAGTAGTTTCAAATTGTTTCAGCGCCATTTCATCACCAGTTTGTCGCACTTGAGGAGTTAAGACCCCCTTTCTAGACAGAAGACCGGCTGCGTAATCTTCAGGATTGTATACTGGAGGGCGCCAATGATTCTGTAAAATAAAAATAATAAATTGTAATAAAACATAAACCAATATTTTATTTTTACGAGATTATAAATACATATTATCAAACGTAAATAATAAGGAACTAATTCAAAAATCTCGCGTTTAGGCGCTACACAGTTACAAAAAAAGGTAAAAACAACATCAAGAACAAGTCCAATTTTTGAAAAAGCCGTTTTTGCTCAGTTTCAGCAACTTTTTCCTCAAAATCTATCAGATCTGGGTTGTTGCGAAAAAATTACAGTTAAAAAGGAGGGTTTGCCCTATATTTTAAAGAAAATTTGGGAATTTTATCTTTTATAGAAAAAGAGAAAAAAATTGTCAAAGTTGGATGTTTTTCAATGTTACGCTTTTTCGTGCAGTTTTTGACGATCAACCCTTATACAACTGTCCTACCGGACAGTTTTAATTAATTAAATAAAATCACGATTTTTATTCGGGTCAACGTATACATTGGTAGATTCTTTTAGTAAAGTTGTTTAAAATACATCATACTAAATTGGTGAAGTTTACCGTTTTAAAGTGAAAGAGGGCTCATAAAATTTGTAACATCTCTGACTCACTGTTCACAACCGTCTTCGCCAAACAAGATTAGGCTGTTTTAAGAAATTTGACTCACAAAAAAGCACACAATTCCTATTTTTGGTTTTATTTACAAGAATGGTGTACTCAAATTCAATTTCATTCATTAATGACAGAGTCTTGTAAAATTGCACTAGACGGAATAACTGAATGGAAAAAGCTCGACAATCTTAGCATAATATCTGGCGTTTCTCTTATAATCTTTGTAATTCTTGAATATTTTAATTAAATTCCCAATATTTCGCAAATCGGTGGGGCGGACATGTTGTTTCAGGCGATTTACCCAGTTCGAAGATTGAAGATACTTTCATTATGCACATAGTGGTACGAAAAAGTCATCTGAGGGTTCAAATTTTTCGCACATGCCATCGTCATTCCTTACTTTATTTTTATTAATTTTTTACCGACCGAACTGTGACACCTTTATCTTTGGATTAATTACAAATCATCTTAAACTCCTAGCCACTCATAACATCTTAATTTTTTGGGGGAAAAAAATCTCAAAATTCTCCAAAACCTCGCAGTAATGTACTGCTAGATACTTGAATCTAAACAACATTAGAAATGAAATTACAGCTCTGTAATAGATGCAATAACTTCTCTACCACCCCTGCCCGTAATAGCAATGAACTTCAGTTTCTATTATCTTTCTGCTTTATTTCACGGTCTATGATTTTCTTCAGAATTCAAGGACAAAAGAATTACTAATGTTTCCGGTAATCTATTTAGGGATGTGTGTAATTAATGCAAAGACTCGCCGTTGCCGTTCGTCTGAGAAATGTACGTGGAACATTGTATGAGAATGTCCTCCATCTTGGAGATACAATGATGGCCTTACTGAACTATACAATTTACTTCTTTTTAAAAAAAAAAGAAAAAAGAAATCTTTTCGCTACTATCGCAATAGAAACAATTATTTTTGTTATAACTTTAATAATTGTAGCCTCTGCTCAGGAGCATTAAGTAAATGGATGTAAAGAAATAAGATTCTCTTCCATAATTGGAATGGAAAGAACGACGTTATCATTGCAATCGCTCGCCATTATTCCATTAGCTTTGCAAAAAAAAAAAAGCCTCTCCGATTCTGTATTTTATTTATTACCGATAAACTGAGCAAAATCAATAATCCATGGCTTAAATTCGTATCAAAAACAAAATGTTGTTGAACAGATACGAGGGTCGTTTGAAAAGTCCGTGCAAAGTCAGAGAGATAGCACCACTGGCGCGTATCGAGGTTATGTTTAGTTAGTAGCATCTCTTGGAAGAACACACACCAAGTTTCAGCCAGATCGGTCTATTTCTTTGTGTTTGGCATTCGAATGAATCGAGGAAGTCGAGTGATTTTCAAAAAATGGGCGAAAAAGAATTTCGTGTGTTGATTAAACACTACTTTATGAAAGGAAAAACGCCTCAGGAGACTAAAGAGAAGCTTGATAAACATTATGGTGACTCTGCACCTTCGATTAGAACAGTTTATAAGTGGTTTCAAAATTTTCGGAGTGGCCATATGGGCACAAGTGACGCTGAACGTTCTGGACGCCCTGTTGAGGTTACTACTCCAGAAATCATTGATAAAATCCATGATATGGTGATGGATGACAGAAGAGTGAAGGTACGTGAGATTGCTAGTGCTGTGGGCATCTCGAATGAACGGGTACATAATATTTTGCATCAACATTTGGACATGACAAAGCTATCCGCAAGATGGGTGCCGCGATTGCTCACGCTTGACCAAAAACGAAATCGTGTGAAGTGTTGCAAGGACGGTTTGCAGCTGTTCCAGAAGAATCCGCAGGACTTTAAGCGTCGTTTCGTCACTGTGGATGAAACATGGATACATCACTACACTCCTGAGACCAAAGAACAATCTAAACAATGGGTTACCAAGGGGGAATCTGCGCCAAAAAAAGGCGAAGACCGTTCCTTCGGCCGGAAAGATTATGGCGACTGTCTTTTGGGATTCGCAAGGAATAATCCTCATATCTGGAAAAGTGTAAAACTATTACAGGTGCATATTATTCATCGTTATTGGACCGTTTGAAAACCGAGCTGCAAGAAAAACGCCCACGATTGGCCCACAAAAAAGTCCTTTTCCATCACGACAATGCACCAGCTCACACCTCAGCAGTTGTGGTCGCAAAATTAATGGAAATAGGGTTCCAACTCGTTTCACATCCCCCCTATTCTCCAGACTTGGCTCCCTCGGACTACTATTTGTTCCCCAATATGAAGAAATGGCTGGAGGGGAAAAAGATTTTATTCAAACGAGGAGGTGATTGCAGAAACGAATGGCTATTTTTCAGACTTGGACAAATCCTATTATTCGGAAGGGATCAACAAACTAGAGCAGCGTTGGACGAAGTGTATAAGCCTAAAAGGAGACTATGTTGAAAAATAAAAAAGGTTTGCCCCAAAAAATTAAGTAGTTTTTATTTTTGCACGGACTTTTCAAACGACCCTCGTACAACATCATCAAATGTTGAAACAGTTTTTTGTGTTTTATTTGCTGGAATTTTGAGCGCTGAGCTGTAAGAATTTCTAGTTTATATTTGAAGTTTGTAACTATTTGTTACAAATTTCACTTTATTGCTAAATGTGAATGAATGAAAACCAAAAGCAAAGGTTAAAACTTAATGAAATCTAGAAGTGTTTTTTGTTTGTACGAGTATGTTGCCTCTGTTGATGTTACTGTGTATCCGAGTGTCCATATAAATCTTTGTCTTAAATTGTATGCTATAAGTTGGTCAATATTAATGAACAATTATCAGAAGATTTCAGAGCAGTTTACTCCATCTTAAAAGTCAGCGACATCCAAATGTTTTTAAAAATTATTCAGTGTTTAATAGTAGCATTCTCATAATCGGAAAATAAACGTTCAAATGTGACCATTCGATTTGGGTGCCAACTTGAGACTTGTCAATAACCTTCTGGACAAAATCAGTTACTTGCTTTATTATTTTTGCCCCCGAAAACAGTTCCAACGATTTTCTTTCGGATGGAGCCGTAATGGATTTTTTTTTCAGCCCGTTGCGTAAGGTTGCCTCATAATTGAGTATCTTAATTAAGATTGGGTATATCTCAGACGATTTGGCTTCAAGGGCCACCCTTTTATACAAGTCTAATTCTCCTATTAACAACGTTTCAACTCTATGGAATACAGGAAATAAGATCTCAGTGGAAATAAGGAGCAAAAGTGCACTACAAGGAGAAATAAAATGGCAGATATTACATACCAGCCCGCGCGTGACATTTTTTTCTTTTTCGTTCGTATATGAAAAAGTACCGTTCATTTTTATTTGTTTTTACGTGAAACCATGCTCGTTGCAGATCTTACTGCTTGATATTTTCTGAAAATAATTTCGCTTTTTTGCAAAATATTTAAAATGTAAGGAATTCTTTTTGTACCTATCATTTTTCCACTTGCAATGCTTTTGAAAAAATATGTCTTAGCTTTTTCTTTTAGATACAACGATCGTGCAGATTTTTAATTTTTACGACAAATATCCGTTTTGAGTAGAAAAAAATGGTTGCTACAACTTAATTTTTGTGAAGTTATGGTATAAAATGAATGAACCATGGTTTGGACCTTTTGGTTGAGTTAGATCAGGGGGTCGGCAACCTATTTCAAGTAGAGAGCCATTTTTCTTTAAATAATTTAAAAAAAATCTTAACCTAGAGCCACAGGGATGATAGAGTAAAAAACTCTGTAGATCATTTGTATTTTCACAAATTATGATATTCAATAACATATAAAAGTTTTATACATTTATTTTTACATATTGCAAAGTAAATAAACAAATAAATAATAACTAAACCTGTGTTTGAATAAAAATATTATATAATTACGTACTTTATTTTAATATTATTCTATTCAATTTCGAACCTATCACATTTAAAATTCTTTTTGAAAAAATATCTTTACTTTAATAATGAAATTTTCATTTGTTTCAATAAAATTAAAATATTCAATATATTTTGGACAGGCTGAAGAGCCACACAATTTGTATAAAAGAGCTCGCGAGCCGCGGGTTGCCGACCCCTGATTTAGACAAATTGATTTAGTTCGAACCAAAATATTGAAGAGCTTGAGCTCAGTATAAAAGTGCTCAATTAATATAAATTCTAAACTGTGGTGTCTACCTCTCTCTTTAGTAATTATTTTCGATTTTTGTGTATTAGAACGTAACTAAATTTCAACTTGTCACTTTCAAAACAGCACAATTGTTTTGGCCACTTTTATGGATGAGATTTGCGTCTACCCCGATAACCAGGCTGTTTGGAGAACCCTAAAGTCATAAGTCTTCAACTTTTAATTGGATTTGGAATGTTCGAAAAGACTGAAGGGAATATTTTGTGGAAGTACTTCTAGACTGGGTGCCAGATTAGATTGGTATTTTGGGAAATGAGAAAACAGTTAAGTTCAATTTAGGCAGCCAAGTCAATTAAGTTATACGCCAAGTTAGGCATCTTTATATCCTGAATCTGTTGCATATTTGGCTTCCCTAAAATTCATAAAATTTCTTAGCAAGGATCACCTAGGAGGTTGTCGGCAGACTAAGTTGTTCATTGGGGCCCGGGCATTCGTGACAATAAGATGTTACTGTGACTTTCAAGGAGAACTCTTAGACAACCTGGTTTTGAGCTCTAAGTTGACATTGTGATTTTAGAAACTTAGTTAGCCTTAGCTTTTACATAAAATTGGGTTCATAACTGGTAAGTTTCCTGCTGTAAATTTTGTAAGATAGAGGGAGAAACACCATAATTAACTTTGCTATTTTTAAGTTAAACTTTAAATTAACAATATCTTAGTCTCAAAAAATAAACAAATTGTAATTCAAACCTAATATTAACATTTAACCAATTAATTTCAATAAATAATTTATTTAGAATCTCTTGCTAAGGCATTAATTAACATCAATAATTGTTAAAAATTATTTAAGAGTTCTGCTTGACCTCTAGTTTTATTCAGAGGTCACTGGGCTGAATAAAAGGACCCTGAAAGCTGTGCTCTTATACAATTATAAGAACATGTAATATTTCTCACATTAAATCGAACAATTATAAAAAAAATCGAGTTTATTTAAATGTATTATTGTATTCGTTTCTGGGCATACTGTTTCTGGCGATTTAGATTGTATTGTGAATAAGATCCCACGTATTGTGTGTAAATATACTAAGGGGCCACGCTCCGTTACACAATTAATAGAACTGGCTACAAAAAGTTTTAAGTGTAGAGGTACAGCTTCAACTTGATTATAACGGCAGTGGTGTGCAGGCAACAGAAAAATTATAGTTAGGCGTATAGTCAAAACATTCTTTAAAATATTTTATTGCAAACAAGAAGTACTTAAGGCAACACAAGTTTAAGGTTGGCTGAGTTGTGAATTTCTTAATTTGGCAACAATATTCCAACATTAATCGTTACATTCCGCATTTGGGAATGGAGGGAATGTTTGGAAAACATTCAAAAAGCAGTGAACATCAGGCAGCATGTCAGCACAGAAGATTGATTGTTAATACGAAAAGTTACTTGTATTACACTGCGGGAGCGGTACCTAGGCTTTAGCCCTTTTCCTGCATCAGCGTTGATACCCTTTCTAAACGCTTCTTCTGAGAAAGATTGCCAACGTTTAAAAGACTTTGCACGACTTGCTTGGCATTATCGCCGTCGTATGGTTTGACCATCATAGTCTTATTGCCTTCAAGGCTTGTGTGAATTTCTTTCAAATATATTAATTACAATAGTTATATTAAATTCTTTATATTTTCATTTCTGCCATCTTGTAGGTATTTCTATTCTATTTATTTATGTATTTTTCTTTTCTTTTTTCAAAGAATGTATAATTTTCTTTAGATTAGCAGGAATCAGTTATTCTGTTTTATTTTTTTTTCATTTTTTATTTTTTATAATTATTATTAAAATTTATTTAATTTTTCTGTCTAATTTAATTTTTGTACTGTGTGCTATTTAGTGATTATTTTGTTTTATTAATTTCGCGTTAACCCTCCGGCAGACGGAACTTCCATGCCGCAGAATGTTTTTTATTTATTTAAATAAATAAATACTTTCTTTGTTACAAATAAAACATTATTATTATATACTTACTTGTATTACTCGTAAAAGATCATATACGAGGGTCGTTTGAAAAGTCCGTGCAAAGTCAGAGAGATAGCACTACTGGCGCGTATCGAGGTTATGTTTAGTTAGTAGCATCTCTTGGAAGAACACACACCAAGTTTCAGCCAGATCCGTCTATTTCTTTGTGTTTGGCATTCGTTTGAATCGAGGAAGTCGAGTGATTTTCAAAAAATGGATGAAAAAGAATTTCGTGTGTTGATTAAACACTACTTTATGAAAGGCAAAACGCCTCAGGAGACTGAAGAGAAGCTTGATAAACATTATGGTGACTCTGCACCATCGATTAGAACAGTTTATAAGTGGTTTCAAAATTTTCGGAGTGGCCATATGGGCACAAGTGACGCCGAACGTTCTGGACGCCCTGTTGAGGTTACTACTCCAGAAATCATTGATAAAATCCATGATATGGTGATGGATGACAGAAGAGTGAAGGTGCGTGAGATTGCTAGTGCTGTGGGCATCTCGAATGAACGGGTACATAATATTTTGCATCAACATTTGGACATGACAAAGCTATCCGCAAGATGGGTGCCGCGATTGCTCACGCTTGACCAAAAACGAAATCGTGTGAAGTGTTGCAAGGACGGTTTGCAGCTGTTCCAGAAGAATCCGCAGGACTTTAAGCGTCGTTTCGTCACTGTAGATGAAACATGGATACATCACTACACTCCTGAGACCAAAGAACAATCTAAACAATGGGTTACCAAGGGGGAATCTGCGCCAAAAAAGGCGAAGACCGTTCCTTCGGCCGGAAAGATTATGGCGACTGTCTTTTGGGATTCGCAAGGAATAATCCTCATCGACTATCTGGAAAAGGGTAAAACTATTACAGGTACATATTATTCATCGTTATTGGACCGTTTGAAAACCGAGCTGCAAGAAAAACGCCCACGATTGGCCCACAAAAAAGTCCTTTTCCATCACGACAACGCACCAGCTCACACCTCAGCAGTTGTGGTCGCAAAATTAATGGAAATAGGGTTCCAACTCGTTTCACATCGCCCCTATTCTCCAGACTTGGCTCCCTCGGACTACTATTTGTTCCCCAATATGAAGAAATGGCTGGAGGGAAAAAGATTTTATTCAAACGAGGAGGTGATTGCAGAAACGAATGGCTATTTTTCAGACTTGGACAAATCCTATTATTCGGAAGGGATCAACAAACTAGAGCAGCGTTGGACGAAGTGTATAAGCCTAAAAGGAGACTATGTTGAAAAATAAAAAAGGTTTACCCCAAAAAATTAAGTAGTTTTTATTTTTGCACGGACTTATCAAACGACCCTCGTATAACCTTACAAATCTACTTTAGAAAGTAAGCTTTCAGCATTTTGCAATTTGCTGAATTGCAAAGTTTCAAATCAAAATGTGTGTTAGATTGCCAAATTTAGGCAATATGAGGGTATGTTTTCAACAAAATTGCATCAAAACGTCAAACCGCTAAATTCTCTCGCTAAAATTTTCTTAATTTCTTAGGACATTTCATCCTTGGTAGAATAACAAAATTGAAATGTACTTCTGAGTAGGTTTACCACAATCGCCATATCAACCCTAATAAATAGGTCAAAAAATAACTTTCAGCTTCAGAAATAGATATATAAAGTAACGTTTAAAGAAATCGTACCGAAAAAATCGTCAAAACCTACAATTCTGAGCCCCTGTCGGATAGAAGGTTTACTGTTGATGTTGATGGGGACCTGAGTCCCAACCGTCACAAACAACTAGCAACCAAAGAGATTCTACGTATCATTCCCTCGAATAAGTCTTAGTAAGGTAAAGAGGTTAAAAGAAATAATGAATCAGGAAAAAAATAAGTCTCAGAATCAAAAACTCTTAGCCCTAGTCTGCGCCTCATTGGCAGGCTAAAACGTAACCCCTCTGCCCACTCCTTTGAACCTTTTTTTGGGGGGGAATTAGGTCCTCATGTTTCTTTTTGTTCCTAGTACGATTCTTGCAGCCCCATAAATCACAGAGTCATTTCTGCCACTGACTTTCAGAAATCGTTATTATTGTTATTTCTTAGTGTGGTAACACTTTTCTTACGCTCATTGCAAACGAGTGAGTTTTGCATTGCATATGAGTAACGGAAACCTGGCCACCAGACAGTGAGTCATTGTCCACAATCTTGACACTCCAAAGTGGACTGCCCTTTCAATTTTGTTTGAATGTCTTACTACCCAAGCGTGTCGCCACTCTTATTTGCATCCAACTCAGAGGAGATATATCTTGTTTAAATTCCTGGCGATTTGATTGTAAGGTTACTTATTCAAACAAACACTTACACATTACACATGCTTGCGCACACTTTAATCTTACATTGATCTTAGGAACTCAATATAGGGAATAGTGATTCATTTACGACAGTTGCTCTTACCAAATTAAAAGAGAGAATACAAGTTTAACTGATTCTTAATATTACAGACAAAAAAAACAAACAGGAATTCTACTTATTTACCTGCATAAAGACAAGGAGCTCAGCTAAAATTCCAGGTCCCTTTCAATTCCGTTAGAATGAAGTTGTGTGGACAATGTTATCACACTACCACACATACATACATCCATGTGTACTAATGCAATACCATAAATGGTAAAAACAAGCAATACTTTGCGTCTTAAACCGTTAAATTATTCAGCATATAATCTTATAAGATAAGTAAAGTTATAGAAACTATGAACTATAATTTAGAAGAAAAAAAACAAATGGTTCTGTGAGGATCTAGTGACATTGTAGAGAGTGTGATGTGCTAAATTAAATTTAATAAAATATAAGTTAAACACACCTAACCACACTGTCTCAATTTAGTTCTTTCTTTGGCGAATTTTATTGAAGAATAATCGTTAAACGAAGAAGCATATTATCTCGTTCTATCTCTCCGACTGCTTACCTCGGAGTGCGATATGGAATGGAATACTAAGGCAAGATACCTATACTAACTGGCGCCCCTCAAGTCAGCCTCCTAGGACTCCAGTCTATGCTGAGTTTCCGCCCGGACCTTTCCTTTAAAGTATCCCGAAATATGCTGAACTACCTTGTTCTAATAACTGAATGGCACTTGCCATTGGTGAATAGACACTAAGTCAACAAATGTGCGCGTACACTAAGACAACACACTTGTAATAATAAAACACACTGAGGATCTTAAAAGAGGGTTCCGCCAAACCCTCTAACATCTAGAGAATACAGTCCTTCCAAGTTCTCAGACATATCGTCATTGCTGCTTTCTACGTTTCCATTGACAACCTCCTTAAAGAATTCAACATTTCGTTTATTTCCGAACTAATCTGCTCACAATTCCTTACCTTCCTGTCTAATCTATCCACTTTCCACCCTGATATCCCACCACACGGCTTTAAACGTAAATTGCTTCGCGATTTCCCTCTGTGATCAAGCTAGAGAGTTTCAGAAATGGTTGCCACCCTTCATCATCCTCTTAAGAGGTTGCGGATCAGGACCAAATTGTATATGCGAGTCTCTAAGTCTGTATATGATTGTATATGTGAGTCTCATAATCAACATATTGCTATATTTTACAGGATGCAATAAATAAATAAATTAAATAACATATAAGTATTAAATAAATATATTTTTGGAGAACTCAACCTGGCTTTTTAAATTCATTATCATAATTATAAGGATCTAAGAGAATATTATAATTAATTAAACCCTTATTTTCTTTCTTGAGTGTTTAGAAAAAAATAGAAATACCTTTATAAACCGTAGGTTCCATTTCGCGTTCTGAAGTTGCACATAATCGTTTTAATTTCACTTTAAGAGTGAAAGTGCTAAAAGTTGCTTAAAACTGAAAGAAAGAATTAACTAATTCTTTTGTTAAAATTAGTGGCAGAAATGAAGCATTTTAAAGCAATCATTAGGCTGGAAACATAGTGGAGCGGCGAGCAAAGCGGCGATGATAGCGAAGAGCGAAGCGGCGAAATCAAACACAAGTAAACATATGGGACCGCGCATAGTGGCGAGCAAAGCGAAGAT
This sequence comes from Rhodnius prolixus, assembly GCF_049639745.1. Classification (NCBI taxonomy): domain Eukaryota; kingdom Metazoa; phylum Arthropoda; class Insecta; order Hemiptera; family Reduviidae; genus Rhodnius; species Rhodnius prolixus. Next base: position 26,766,224 of record NW_027411592.1, read on the forward strand.
AGAGCAACTCTATCTATTTCTAGTTTTTGTTTTTGCCGCTTTGCTCTTCGCTATCATCGCCGCTTTGCCCGCCGCTCCACTATGTTTCCAGCCTTAGACTCCCTAAAAGCAATCACTTCATTCAACTCTACCTCGCTTTCTTAAACACGGTCAAACCGTCTCCAGGTTGCGTCGATTACAAAAGATTTGAGAGAAATATGATTTTCTGGAGGTCTCCCAGGCGGTTATACAGTCTCTTTTCACGTCAGAAACTACAAAGAGCTGTAATATAGCCTGTTAATGGTTTCTCAAAGCAGTTTGATAAGAGCAGAGAAACGAATGGCACTGCAGTGGATACCTAAAGTGAGTACCCTGGAGTGGATATGTAGTGACGTGCAGGCAGACTGCTTGGCTAGAGTGGGCTTGAGAAAAGAGCAGCCGGAGGTACGATTACTTTGAGAAACGTTTAGAAACCAAAGTTTATGCCAATAGATAGAAAAGAGGAGTAGGTACCGGCAAGAAATGGGTGGTCGTGCTCTTTTTGCAATTCTTCCGCGTTCGGTTGGGCGCTGCCTGTATACTGAGACAGGAGAGATTACCTAACTATCTACCCCGAAGTGAGGAATACTGCATCCCACACGAGTTCAAATTTTGAAGCAAATGCTCATTTATATTAGGCTATTCGCAGAAAAATAATCGGAAGGCCAAATAGTTAATAGAGTAAAATAAAACCTTAATTCAAGAAAGTAGAAAAAAAAATCAATAAGTTCTTTTCACACAGAACGTTTTGCAGAAATAATGAAATATGGGGTTAAAAAGAAGTAATAGTGGCCAAGTAATCGCAAATCTAACGGATTTTGTCGGAGGATAAAGGCACATCCGGCAATAATCGTGAAAAACGAATTAAAACTTGTGGTCAATGCTGGTGCAATACGCCAGGAAGTGATATCTCACAATAGAATTAAAGATTTACCAATAATTAGCTCTATTAATTTTATTATTGAGCACTAGTAACTCTTTAAATGTAGAAATTAAAAATAAATTAGTATTTTCGTATTAGCATTTATTGAAAAGAATTGTACGTTATTCTTGGAAGAATAACATTTCATACTAATTGTTCATCTAATTAAAATAGTTCAGACGAATAGTATGGAATGAAGTTGGGGCATTGCTTAAACACTTCGCGAGTATCTATTTCTATTGTGTCTTTCTCGCTTTTGATTGTTTGTGACTTGTTTTTATTAATCAATTTTCATCTCAAAAAAATCAGCTCTTTTCGTTTAAACTACGATTTGTTTGAGAAATTATTTTCGAATCAATCTTCTGACCATGGCCCATCCTCTTTCCTAAAGCCTCTCAAACTTCCAAACAAGGAAGTTCACTTCCATTGATTTGACCTTACTTTGGTTATAAATAACCCATGACTGTAAATAATTTAAGCGTTTATGCGAATTCAGACCTTTTTAAATTATTTTCTACTTAGTATTGCTCTATACTCATTAGAACCGTGCAAGTCAGGGGTGAGCTACCTTTTTAATCAATGGGCCAATTTAAATTTTAATTTTTTTTGGCGGGCCGCACATAGATTAACTCTTTATTAATAATTTACGAAACTTCGTACGAAATGCATCGCGTCCGTATTGCATGTTTGAACAAGTCACCGACAAGTAACTCGCCATAAAAAAATATTTCGGTTTAGTATGTACTACCATTTTATTATAATTAATTTTATAACAATATATTGATGGGAGAAAGTCGATAAAATAAATTCAATTTTAGAAATGCTTGGCGGCCCGCAAGTCGCGTGTTGCTCATCCTTGGTGTAAGTTTTTTGGAAGCTTCTCATCTGATGTAATTCCAGAAAGTTTCCTTAACATTATCATTATTTTTATAGTGCCGTTGTGGGCTCGATAAAGGATCGATTTTCTTAAACTGCAATTTCTCTTTGGGATAGCCAAAACATGGTTACTTGCTCCAAGTATACATATTTCTCGATTGTGAGCTATCTTTTTCGCACAAACCAGGCCAATTCCGACGCATTCTGCGTTTTACTTGTTAGCTTCTATGCCTTACATTCATTTAATACCAAGCTTACTGCCAAATAATGTATAAAAAGTAAAGTAATCGCCTATTTTGGCGGGGCTTAACGTCCAACTACCGATTAGGTGTCGTGGACGGAGGCGAATAGCGAACATACTTTGCTGTAAATTTCTTTTATTAATCATTAAATAAAATCCAAGGCCTCAGACCGGGAATCGAACCCAGTACCACAATGCATATTAGCTTCGCAGGCCAAACAGTGTATATTTTACACTTTATATATTCGCTTACATCAGATACCAGATCATAGATTGCAATATCCCAGCACAGTGAAATATTTTAATAGGGTAGCAACTTTTCCCTTGACTATTTGTTCTCTCATATCCTCCTCAGCATTGCCTTTAGTTAATCCCAAATACTTGACAATTAAGATTCTCGCCATAGATTCTTTACTATTTAGAACTAAATAGATGTAGGTGATTTGCCTGTATCGCTTTATTCACATTGCGCTAAAATAACTGTTTCGCATATTGCAAAGAGATTGATAAAGAGAATATTTATAATAAAACACTTCTTGAGGCATTAATAAATAAAAATTTTAAATATAGTTTCGTTTTGAGCTTCTAAGATGCGATAATTAAATGTTCGGAGTTTTCGAAAAAAGCTGCGAAAAATCTGGTAACTACTCACACAACCTCTTACAATTTAACGTTATTAAATGTTCTCGAAACTCACAGTTTGCATGAGAAAGATGGTTGACTTCAATTTCATACTAGTTCACTTCAAACGTATCATTATCGTTTAAAACTGGAAAAATCTAGTGAAATATTACTTAAAGTAGCCATTTTTTTTTTAAAAAAATTGGCATTTTGGTTCCATATTTTTTCCTTAGTTCGTTTTTCAGTTAAGCTGACTACAGAATAGCAATGCTTTCTCTTACACATTGCAGAATTGCAATGCTTTCTCTTACACATTGCAGGATTGCAATGCTTTCTCTTACACATTGCAGGATTGCAATGCTTTCTCTTACACATTGCAGGATTGCAATGCTTTCTCTTACACATTGCAGGATTGCAATGCTTTCTCTTACACATTGCAGAATTGCAATGCTTTCTCTTACACATTGCAGGATTGCAATGCTTTCTCTTACACATTGCAGGATTGCAATGCTTTCTCTTACACATTGCAGGATTGCAATGCTTTCTCTTACACATTGCAGGATTGCAATGCTTTCTCTTACACATTGCAGGATTGCAATGCTTTCTCTTACACATTGCAGGATTGCAATGCTTTCTCTTACACATTGCAGAATTGCAATGCTTTCTCTTACACATTGCAGGATTGCAATGCTTTCTCTTACACATTGCAGGATTGCAATGCTTTCTCTTACACATTGCAGGATTGCAATGCTTTCTCTTACACATTGCAGGATTGCAATGCTTTCTCTTACACATTGCAGGATTGCAATGCTTTCTCTTACACATTGCAGGATTGCAATGCTTTCTCTTACACATTGCAGGATTGCAATGCTTTCTCTTACACATTGCAGGATTGCAATGCTTTCTCTTACACATTGCAGGATTGCAATGCTTTCTCTTACACATTGCAGGATTGCAATGCTTTCTCTTACACATTGCAGGATTGCAATGCTTTCTCTTACACATTGCAGGATTGCAATGCTTTCTCTTACACATTGCAGGATTGCAATGCTTTCTCTTACACATTGCAGTAAGAGAAAGAAAAACAAGAAACAAACTAATGAAAGTAAAGAGAATAACCAAATAGTTTGCCTCCAGCTTTCTACCAACACATCGATTTCACCCACAAACTGTCAATGGTGTTTTCTATCCATTGTGTTTTAATTGTGAGAAAACAGTTTGCGTACAAATGGATTGCGAAAGAATTATTCTTTCAAAAAATAATGAAAAAAAAAAACAAACCAACAATTCTGACTGATATTATATAAGATGGCTACAGATGAAGAAGGTTAGTGCCCGCTCAATGGCTAGTTTACAAAATATAGATGTTCTATAATTATAATGAATTATTCAAATATTACCAAGTTAAGAAAGCAATCAATGTGTAATTAAATTCTGAGCTATAAGAATTTACATTTGATTAGATAGTTCCTTGGGGCACAAAAATCAACAAACTTAGCTTTCAAATATAAGTAATTTTGTAATATAATTAAGGAGTTATACTATCTGAGAGAACTATTTGCTGGCGTTATAGCATATTATCTTCTTCATACTTTGAATTTTATGATAACCTAAATTTACAAAATAAGAGTTAAGATTAATACGGATAATACTTTAAAAGTTTGAGTGAAAAGAACCAATAGTTTTAATTCAACAATCTTATTGTTCGGTAATTCTTAATTACTTGAAAAATGGAATCTATATTTCAAATAATTTATTTATTTATTTACAACCTGCACATATACATATACATCAAGTAAATGTGATCTTCATTTAGTTAAGCACCGATTGTAGGCTGAATCCTGGTAGATCCAGCGCCACAATCGGGAAGCATGCTGAGAGGGGCCAGCCAATACTGGAACTCTCTAAAGGTTGGAAGGAAGTTTAGGAAATTGGTAAAAGGTCGCGGGGCCAACGTCGTTTCAGGCCTCGTGGAGGACTGTCGGGATGGGTTGCTGTGGATAAGGCTTGTGCGGTGGGATTAGGATGTATGGTTAGGCTATTATGGAAATTAAGGAAGCGAGAATGGATTAGGTCAAAGAACTAAAGGGATATTGAGGGTCTGTGTGGAGGTTTAAATTGAATATATAATAAGGAGCGTTGACGATTTGCCGAAGGACTTTAGATTGAAAGGATTGGATTCTTTGGATGTTGGAAGGTTTCGCAGAGTCCCACAGCTCAGCTCCGTAGGTCCAGATGGGTCAGTAGTGTCTTGTGTAGAGTCAGTTTGTTCTGTACGTTCATGGCTGATTTCAAATAATAAGCTAAATAAAAATGAAAGTTATATAAATCTTAAAACTACAATAACAGCACAAATAGTTAATGGAAATATGTATAAAATAATCAAGTACGAGGGTCGTTTGAAAAGTCCGTGCAAAAATAAAAACTACTTAATTTTTTGGGGTAAAACTTTTTTATTTTTTAACATAGTCTCCTTTTAGGCTTATACACTTCGTCCAACGCTGCTCTAGTTTGTTGATCCCTTCCGAATAATAGGATTTGTCCAAGTCTGAAAAATAGCCATTCGTTTCTGCAATCACCTCCTCGTTTGAATAAAATCTTTTTCCCGCCAGCCATTTCTTCATATTGGGGAACAAATAGTAGTCCGAGGGAGCCAAGTCTGGAGAATAGGGGGGATGTGAAACGAGTTGGAACCCTATTTCCATTAATTTTGCGACCACAACTGCTGAGGTGTGAGCTGGTGCGTTGTCGTGATGGAAAAGGACTTTTTTGTGGGCCAATCGTGGGCGTTTTTCTTGCAGCTCGGTTTTCAAACGGTCCAATAACGATGAATAATATGCACCTGTAATAGTTTTACCCTTTTCCAGATAGTCGATGAGGATTATTCCTTGCGAATCCCAAAAGACAGTCGCCATAATCTTTCCGGCCGAAGGAACGGTCTTCGCCTTTTTTGGCGCAGATTCCCCCTTGGTAACCCATTGTTTAGATTGTTCTTTGGTCTCAGGAGTGTAGTGATGTATCCATGTTTCATCCACAGTGACGAAACGACGCTTAAAGTCCTGCGGATTCTTCTGGAACAGCTGCAAACCGTCCTTGCAACACGATTTCGTTTTTGGTCAAGCGTGAGCAATCGCGGCACCCATCTTGCGGATAGCTTTGTCATGTCCAAATGTTGATGCAAAATATTATGTACCCGTTCATTCGAGATGCCCACAGCACTAGCAATCTCACGCACCTTCACTCTTCTGTCATCCATCACCATATCATGGATTTTATCAATGATTTCTGGAGTAGTAACCTCAACAGGGCGTCCAGAACGTTCGGCGTCACTTGTGCCCATATGGCCACTCCGAAAATTTTGAAACCACTTATAAACTGTTCTAATCGAAGGTGCAGAGTCACCATAATGTTTATCAAGCTTCTCTTCAGTCGCCTGAGGCGTTTTGTCTTTCCTAAAGTAGTGTTTAATCAACACACGAAATTCTTTTTCATCCATTTTTTGAAAATCACTCGACTTCCTCGATTCAAACGAATGCCAAACACAAAGAAATAGACGGATCTGGCTGAAACTTGGTGTGTGTTCTTCCAAGAGATGCTACTAACTAATCATAACCTCGATACGCGCCAGTGGTGCTATCTCTCTGACTTTGCACGGACTTTTCAAACGACCCTCGTATTAAAACAAGACAATATTTGGCCATTTAGGGCGTCAGTAAATCTATAATAAATAACCTGAACAATATTATGAAATTTCTTTCCTTTCAGTAAAATTCAAATAGAAGAATAAAAATGAAACTAAGTTAGTTTAAATGGAAATAATGTCAGAATGCAACAATTATTCTTATGATAACAGTGATTTAGTAGGTTGTATATCCGAAATTAGACTTTGACTTGGGAATTGATGAGCTCCGTTTAAACTGTGGAGAATTCAGCGAGCTACTTTTAGCCCATTGAGGAGGCCGAAAACGTTTAAAGAATAAAACAGAAAATTAAAAGTTAGAACATCAAGTACGCTTGTTGTATTGATGCGAATGTTGTAAATTTCAGAGTATTCTTTGCTGTTGTAAAGACGGAATACTGCATGTTACTCTAAACGTGAATTCTAAAAATGAAGCAACCTTATAAACAATTACCTATAACCGTTTCTTTGTAAAACCATGAAATTCGTTTAACTAAATTACAAAACTAATAATTACCGATGTTACTAAATAATTTACAAGTTTATTCAGAGTAATCAATTAAGATGGATTCTGTAAATTCTAAGAAATCTCGGTAAGACCATCTGGTAGCACATTGATAACATCCACGCCACTCTAAAATTCAAGTTCCACGAACATCCTTGGGAGATTCAAGGAAATTGTTAATCAATTAATATGGTTTAGCACCATCCCAGACTGTAGACTGGATTAAGGTGCCACGAGGACTTCCACTGAGTTGGGTTTAGAAGCTGTTGCCTTAAACAAGCGCGACATTGCTTAACTACAATGTCTCTAGAACATTCTAGATATTGCGCATGTCTACTTTTGCTGCAGTTTGGTGTCGAGAAATCAGAACCTTAAGTAAAGGATAAAAAAAACTAACATTCAGTAAAAGCATTCTTGAATCCACGTAAAATAGTCTCGAGCAAAAGAAGGTTAGGTTAAGCAAAAAAAAGGTCAAAGGAATAGAAGAAAAATTAAACGGAAATAAAAGTCGCAGAAATAAAGAACAGGAAATCTGTGTCTTATTAGCAGCTAACACGAGTCCATCCTCTTTTCAATGACCTCCTAAAATTAGAACGTCCTTCTTCTTAATTATGGGATTGGCTAAACGGTTCTCGTAGCCCAATATAACACAATAATACTTCTGTCACTGCACTTCAGGTCAGTGCAGTTATTTCTTAGAACTTTATTCAAAGTGAACATTCACCAACAAATCTGCCAACTAGAAGCGTGCCAATTGGCTAAAAGAATGTTTGTACTATTCGAGATTTTTTCGAAAGAATCATCTGCATAATATTATGAGGATTTTTTTTTTTAATCTTTTATTGAAATTTGAAACTGCAACGATTGTTGCAACAAGCAAATGTGATTTAAGATAACTGTATCATGAATATGGATTGGAGAAGGCACCCAGTGGTGTCACTCCATTAACTCCCATTAATTAATGGGAGTAGATCGCGGGGCCATCTTCTCTTCAATCTCCTTAGAGGATTAATTGGTAATGTGGAAGAAGATAGGTGTTCTATGAGAGGGTTAGGATGAGCTGCTGTAGAGGAATGAAATTTAAAGAAATGAGTTTTAGCAAGATATTTAATGAAAGAGATCTTGAGGTCATTATGGATGGTGAGGTAAGTGTTAAGAAGTTTTCGAAGTATTTTTAACTGTAATGTCTGGATGCGTAGAGAGTTGGAACGCTTAGTCGATCCCTATACTTCGATGCCGTCGCATATAGGTCGCAGTAACAGAAGGTATAAGAAACTTTTGTTATTCAGGTAGAGTTTCGATCGTTCGTCAAGTAGTCTGGCGAGAAGTTTGTAGTGTTGGTTAGTTTCTTGTCTTTTCAGTCTAGTCTGGGGGATTCCATGTCAACCGTTTGTCTAGGTACAGTCCAAGGTAGCGTACTTTGTCCACAGTTGGTATAGGAGTTTGGTCCAAGATGATGGGAGGTAGGATTTTTCGTCTAAGAGTAAATAATATATATTTTGATTTTGTAATTCATTCGCCATTTGATGAGCCAGGATTATGAATTAAATAAATAAAATCATAAATCTCTGTTCTAAGTTTTTACAAAAAAAAATATTCAGCAAGAATCGTGGCCACAATTAAAAAGGAAAAATAAAAGGACAACTTAATTTAAACAAGAGTTAGAGGGAGCTAGCTGCCAATGAGTCCATGGCTGACATTGTCTTTCTCTGTTTCTGTGACTTTTTTTAACCTGGGTTCGGGATTAATAACCTTAGGCCCTAAAAAGTTCTGTTATCGTTAATCTTTAATTACTATAAATGATGAAATGCCTAAAATTGGTCTAGTCATAGAAGTAATCAACTCCGGAAAGATAGTCTATTATCAACTTCTTGTTTCATAAATTTCTATTTTTGAATTAGCATTTCATTATCAATAGTAACAATGTGTTGCATTTGACCTGAGATAAATAAAACGGTTTACGTTTAGCGGACATGTAGGGCGTCCTAGTATTAATGGAGAAGTGTATGTTAGATATATTGCAAAGTGAGGGCAGTTTCTTGCTTTATTTGCAAAAGCACGTACGTTGCATGTGTTGTGTGTGCAGCAAACAATGAGTATTATATGCATTTATTTCACCATTTCTATGAATAAAATGTAGGTAGACATTATGTAATAGGCCAACGAGCAGATATATAGTTTGCCATATTAAAAATAATAGTTTTATGACTATATTGTACTTGGTATTAGCAACAACTAGTTTCACTAATGATAACAAACTGAACTGGTTAATAATTCTGCTGGTGCAATGACAGTATTGGTCCGTGCTGACAAATAGAGTTGTAAAGTATAATGTTTGGCATTTAAAAGTTTACCAAAGGTTTCTTCCTTCTTTTTTTGTTTGCCTGTTTCTTAAGGTTTTACATTACATTAACGGAAGATATGCGCTAACTATCGCAAAATAACTTGCGTATATCGATAATACTATCAATCCAATTTCATGTAATCAAAGTCATTTTGAATTTAATACTCCAATGGCACAAATTAAACGATTAACTGTGTTTTTAGAAATTACATTGGTTAGGTCGAGGTTTTGCAGCCCGTTTCTTTGGCAATCGATAAATAGCTACGATTCGTAACAGTCAACAACGGCTGTGAGGTCCATGGAAAGTCGATATTCCTTTATTTACAGTATTTTTAGGCCGCAAGGGGGTTGTTTTCCTGTTTAGCGTCTTCAATGGCTGATGTTGTAGCTTTATAATCAACAAATATTATGGTCTTAATCCAATCGCTTTTTTTTTTATTTTTCTTGAAGTGCTAAGAATATTTCCGCAACTTCTCAATAAAAATGGTGTCCTAACCTTTTAACATTCTGCTTTTCAATAAACAACTGGACAATAGGGAATTTCAAAAAATGATGACTTTTAAATTTTAAAGAGCGCCGGGCGGAAAATCAAAGTTCATGTAAAAACAAAATCGATTAATATTAATTTAGAGGTCGCTACCATTGATCAAAAAATTAATTACTGAAATGAAATTAATTTACTATCAATCAATTAATTTCAAATTATAATAATAAATGCAAAATATTCCCTAATTTAGAAGTTTCAGTAACCAAAATTATTTGTTTTTTTAATTCTGTACGAAACACATAAAAAATGAAGCGATTTTAACGTTAATTAATCGAAATCTTTCAAAAATGTATATTTTTCTTAATATTTTTTTTTTCAAAAATACAGCTTCTTTAATTATTCATAGCTTTGAAAATGAAAAGGCCAGCAAAATGATTCCAGCTGCATTGTCTTTATAGCAAATTATATTTAAATAAACTTTTTACAATTACATGTTTTGCTAACAATTTTAGAAGATACAAAACATTTAATAAGGTTTATAAAAAAAAAAAAGCAAAACAAAAATCTTTCGATCAATGGTAGCGACCTCTAAATATTAATCGATTTTGCTCTATTTCGAACGAAACTTTTTGTTTTTAAATGAACTTTGATTTTCCGCCCGGCGCTCTTTAAAATTTAAAAGTCATCATTTTTTGAAACACCCTACTGGACAAGTATGGGAAAGTGCACTTCTAGCCGAGGAGCTATTATATAATCGTGGTGCACCAATTGTCCTATAATCCTCACCGAACTTCCCTTTTTTTAAAAAAAAAAAAAAAAAATATTCTAGTAAATCCAAGAAATCTCTGATGCTCTTACATTTGCCGCATATTTTCTATCGAGAGAATTGCTTATCCTCAGGAAATCCAATTCAAATTTGCAAGAATTTGGAAGAAACATAAAGCGTTATGAGAATTTGAGAGTCTTTGACAAACTTTCTTGAAATTTTGCTTGAAATTACATAGCGGCAAACGCCGCTGATCTTGCAAGAGATCCTATATCTTATAAAGATATAGATGCTGTAGCGATCACTCTACTTCCCTAGCGTATGTGTCTAGGAAAATCCTGACCGTTTTGGATATATCCATCTTTAGATACAGTTTTTTTTTGTATAAAGAAAGTTGGCTTATTTTTCCCTTTGAAAACGTCAAAATTCCCTTCACAAAACTCTGTTAACGGGTAGAAATCCTGAAGATCAGAATATACCAGAACAAAGATGCTATGACCAATGAAATCTTTTATCAAGTTTTGCGCATCTAACCAACATTCAGTGAAAAAAAGAAGAAGTTTTTACCTCCATCACTGTGAAATGGTAGTCAAGCTACCAAAAATAGCGTATAAAACGCTCAAACTCATTTTTCAATAGAACGACTTTAAATTACGGTCAAACTTAAATAAGAACGTAATACAAAAAAAAAACCATTGAATCTAATTTTTCAGAGGAGAGTAATGCTAGAATACACTTTGCATCAACATTGAATATATTAACAACAGAAAGGAGAATGCATTGTAAATACACTGCTCCACAAAAAAAGTGGCGCACTTTAAAAATGCGTTATTTTTTTTTCTCTGAAACTTTTTTGTTCTACATTTTATTTTAGTTAGCAAATATAAGAAGTATAAAGTTACGGGAGGGCTAAAATAAAATAAAAAATGATCTAAAAGAAATAGAAACCTTTAATTTAACAAAAAAGTACTTCTCAGCAAAAAATGAATTTGAAAAAAAAAGTATTTCTTCCGATTAAAAAAGAGAAAAAGAATTTTAGTGACGTGTATTGCTCGCATTACTGCATCCAATCTCCTCGGCATACTCCTTATTAAAGTTCTCACGAAATCTTGTGTTAATTCCTCCCATATCTCCACCAGAGCACCTCGCAACTCTTCTAAGCTCCTGGGAGGATTATTTCTCCATCTTAATCGCCTACCCAGCTCATCCCAAAGATGTTCAATTGGATTTAAATCCGGGCTGCGTGCTGGCCACCTCAAAACACGAATGCTAGTGTCCTGTAGATATTGAACAACACAGGCGGCAGTGTGTGGTCGGGCATTATCTCGCATAAAAATAAAATTCTCCCCAATAAATGGTGCATAGGGTATCACATATTGCTGCAAAATTTCCCTCACATACAAATCTGCATTCAAGATTGCCCTGTTGAACACGTGGAGCTCAGTCTTAGCCTCCATAGAAATCCCAGCCATCACCAGCACTGAACCACCTCCGAATGGTAGTCTACCAGAAATATTGCACGGAGCGTAGCGCTCCCCAGGCCTTCGGTAAACTGGGTAAACCCATCAGGTGCATAGAGAGCAAAACGGGACTCGTCTGAAGCGAGAACGTTTCTCCAATCGTTCTCAGACCTGTTGCGGTGTTCCCTAGCGAACTCTAGACGGGCTCTCCGATGGTCTACGGTGAGCAATGGTCCCGTGGCTTGCTTCCTAGAGCGTAAATTCATTTCAGCAAACCTTCTTCATACGGTTTCGGCACTGAGTGAAACTCCACGAACAGTAAGCAGTGTTTGAGCTGTTTCAGAAGCAGTTGATGTACGATTTCTTAGAGTGTGAATTCTGATAAATCGGTCATCAAGTGCTTCTGTGGCTCTTGGTCGACCCGAACCTTGTCTGCCAGTGCAGAGGCCTGTCTCCTGGTAACAATGGATGGCTCTACGGACGGTGGTCTCAGGCAACCCTAACGTTCGAGCTGCGTACCGCTGACTCCGTCTATCCTCAACTAATGCAATAATACGGGCCACTTGCTCTGCTGTAATTCAGAGTTTGCAATGCTTTCAGCTTGAAAAAAGTCGAAACGCAACTGTAGAGGTCAATCAATTTATTTACTGTTGAGGTAAAGTTCATGTTGTTGTTTACACAAAAAGACTGAAGGGAATTAAACGAGGAATTGCTTCTCTATTTACGTGAAACTTAGGACTTTGATTCGATTAATTGTTCCCTGACAGTTTATGAAAATAATTAAAACTAATAATCTTTGCCCAAAATGTGATAAAACAAAAAATAAACGCTTTTTTCAAAGTGCGCCACTTTTTTTATGGAGCAGTTATTTAGTATGCCCTGATACAGTACATTTTGAAATCTAAATCATATCACGAACATTAATTACAAGTTTATAGATCTTAAAATTATTTAATAACATTGACCTTATGACATTAAATATCCCCTAAGTAACAACACAGCCAATAAACGAGTAAAACCATCTAAAACATAATTAACTCTTACTGCAGCGGGTCATATTATTATTATCCACCAATATGGAACTAAACGATACAAAAAACGAAACAACTACTAAACATTTTTATAAACTGTTAAGAGCTTTTGTCCGCCCGTAAGTAGTTATTAACAGTATAATGGGCGAAATACCGTATATTACAAAATCTTTCCTAACCTTAGCCATTAAAATGAGAAATAATATAACAGAAATAAGTTTTATGGTAGTGTAATTACCTTCATCTCTCTCACTTTCTTACACAATTGCTCTCTTTTCATTTTTACCTCCCGTAAGAAGTATTGCAATCGTGCTAATTTACGATTTTAAGTTTTCTCCTTGAATGTCCCTGAACGTCAAAAAAAGAAGTTTTAACGAAAAAGACTGCGGTGTCTAAAACGGTGACCGATAATAAAGAAACAGGACAAAACATTTCAATTATAGTTGCCGATATAAAATTCAAAAAATAAAAATAATTATTTTAAAAAATCACATTTTGAGCTATGAAGTCAAGTAAGCGGGTAAAAATATTTAAATACATCCCATTTATTAAAGTTCCATAAATCAAAAATGATTTAAACAAATCATTAAATAGCAAAACCTACAGGGTGTTCATGTTAAGATGGCTCAAATGCATTTCAGGTTGATCTGAGCAAAATATAGTAGAGGAAAAATTTGTTGCCCATCAACTCTAGTTTCAGAATATGTGACTTGATTTTAGATTTCTGCTCGCATACGCGGCAGTCGCGCGACCAAAAGTGAGGGTTCGCAGTTGACGTCCATTTCCATATACACACTTTTGAGTATAAAAAGTTATGAAAGAAACCGGAAACCGCATTTCGATATCTTTAAAATTAAAGGTGCTAGGCCATTTCAAAATCTGGTATTTATTAATCATATTTCAATTTTTTAACTTGTTATCAAAGAGAAAAATGAGCACGCAATAAGTCATTTTTATGTATTTTTTTAATCCCCTTTCTTACTAAAAATATTGCCAAGGCAGTAAAGCTAGTATTTTTCTTAATATCGGGAAATAAGTCATTTTCCGAGTGATTTTTCTAAGAAAAATCAAATGTTAAGAGCTTTAGATGTTCTCAACCAATCACTAAATGGTTAAAAATTAATTTTATATCTGTTACAAACAAGAAGATGTAATAATGAATCTTAAATGTGTGGCAGGAGGTTTCCAATTTTTTAGTAATTAAACGCAACTCTCCCAAAATTACCCAATATTTATTACACCTTCTTGTTTGTAACAGATATAAAATTAATTTTTAGCCATTTTGTGTATGGTTGAGAACATTGAAAGCTTTTAACATTTGATTTTTCTTAGAAAAATCACTCGGAAAACGACTTATTTCCCGATAATAAGAAAAATCCTAGCTTTGCTGCCTTGGTAATATTTTTAATAGAAAGGAGATGAAAAATACATAAAAATGACCTATCGCGTGCTCTTCTTTCTTTTTGATAACAAGTTAAAAAATTGAAATACGAGATTAATAAATACCAGATTTTGAAATGGCCTAGCACCTTTAATTTTGAAGATATCGAATTGCGGTTTTCGGTTTCTTTCATAACTTTTTATACTCTTTAAAACGGTGTATATGAAAATGGGGGTCAACTGCGAACCCTCACTTTTGGTCGCGCGTCAGCCGCGTATGCGGTCAGGAATCTAAAATCAAGTCACATATTCTGAAACTAGAGGTGACGGGCCTCTGCCATATTTCGCTCAGATCAACCGTTTAAACATGAAATGCATTTGAGCCGTCTTAAATTGAACACCCTGTATATTTCAGATATTATGTTTTATGAGTATCAGGAGGTGCAAAAAAAAGTTAGGCAGACCGCAGATTGCTGAAGCCTGAGTTAGCCTTGAAATTGCGGCCATATCCCGAGTGTCAAGTCATAGCTCCAAGTTCTTACGAACAGTTAGAGCAAGGATGAGCTCATATTCAGATATTTATGAGTTAGTAAATAATAATTATCTAGTCTCAACATATTATTGTAGGAAGATAGAGGATGATTGTTTAGTGTATTGTTTGATGACTGTGCACTGAGTGGATGTTGTAACCTAGACCGAAATGTTGTATAATAGGTTCTATAAGAAAGAGGTCCGTTCCAATATGGGAGGTAGACAGTGTTGCTTCATACTTCATTACTCATACACAGGCGAGACAGCCTCCACCCCCCTTAAGGGGCCTTGGTGCCAGCCTTATTATTTATATACCATGGTATATACATATATATGTATATATAAAAAGATATTAACAAAGGGCAGGACAACAAAAACTTAATTTATGTTTGACCTAATGATGCTATTGTGAAGGGCGTCCTTTAAGCTGCTAAGGTTTATCTTGACAAAAGCTTTTTTTTTTTAAATCCTATCATCTTTTTTTTTAAAAAAAATTCTCTCCCATTGGGTACACTTCTCCTGCGCAGGAGAGATAGTCCCTAAGGGCACACAGGGCAATGACTTCTACCAATGAAACAGCATTACATCACATCTATTGATCAACAAGGGGGGGTTTCTCAAGACACTGATTTGAAAAACATGTATTTTAAGAACAAAGATAAATATGATACAAAATTTCGGATGATAATCTGAATGACAGATTAGAATAAAATGCAGTACATTGATTAATGTAAACTAAATAAATAAATTTCTTTTCGATATTTCTTATGTACTCGAATATCCCAATCGATTACACCTCTTAAGGATACTACAAAGCAAACATCAGAACTCCTAGTTTAACGAAGATTCGATGAATCTGTTTGTCTTAAATTACAGGCCACGTTGTTTTATAGAAGTTTTTGTGCAATTTTGTGCAATATAGTTTTTTGCCTTTAAAATAAAATTTAAATAAACACAGTTATTTACTTTTTTAATCAGGAAAAAAGTATACACGAAAACCGAATAATAATAATAATATAAATAATATAATAATATTAATATTAATAATAATAATAATAAGGGAAGGGATTAGCTATGAGGTTAGCATACTGGACTCCCACGCGGAGGTCCCGGGTTCGAATCCAGCAGCTGACCCTTAGATTTTCTCTTCCTAGGAGCTTCTTACAGCTCACTGTCCGGTGATAATTATTATTATTATTATTATTATTATTATTATTATTACCAGCTGCTAAATCAGATAATGCGGGTTGTTAATGGCTGGATGACGGACCATGGGCTGACCCTTGCCCTAAGCAAGACTGAAATCGTGGTTTTGACCAAATCGAGAATAGATAAGATCCTTCCATTTCGAATCGGTGAAGAAATCATTGAGTCTAAGCCGGCAGCAAAGTACCTCGGATTGATGATAGACTGTAAGCTGAGCTTTGGAGAGCATATTAGAAGAGCGGCTGACAAGGCGGTTAAAGCGGTGACTCGGTTGGGGAGATTGATGGCTAATGTGAATGGGCCCAAACCAAGTAAGCGTCGACTACTGATGTCTGCGACACAGTCGGCCTTACTATATGGAGCCGAGATTTGGGCAGATACTCTGAATAAGGAGTTTTACAGGAAGCGGATCGATCATGTCCAAAGACTGAGTGCCCTACGGATCGCTTCAGCATACCGCACTGTATCGGGTCCAGCTATTCTGGTAATTGCAGGAGTGATACCAATCCATTTATTAGCCAAAGAGAGGAGGGCTATATACCTACGGAACGCAGAGCTCAGAAAAGCAGCAGTCCGTAAGGAAGAAAGGGATCGTACCCTGCAGAATTGGCAGGTAGCCTGGGAACAGGAGTCCAGAGGGAGATGGACTTCGAAACTCATTAAGCATGTAAGACCATGGCTGGAGAGGCGGTCTGGGGAGGTTAACTTTTATCTCACCCAGTTCTTGAGTGGTCATGGATATTTTAGGTCGTATCTCCATAGGATGGGAAAGGTGGCCTCTCCGTGCTGCCTCTTCTGTCCAGAGGTGGTTGATGACGCTTCCCACACATTTTTTGTGTGTAGTCAATGGGCTACTCAGCGTGACCAGCTGGTACAGAAGATAGAGGATTTCTGTCCGGACTCTATCATCGATAAGATGATAGGCCAAGAGGAGACCTGGAACAGTGTGTCAAGCTTTGTACACTCGGTTCTTCAAGAGAAAAAAGGGTATTTAGATGCATAGAAAGAAATAGGAGAGGGCCTTTAGGGCCTATAAAGACCTGGCCTGAAGTAGTGTGCTGAACAGTTCCGGGCCAGTGTTCCGCAGTTAGAGGAGGTGTTTTAGTGGGTAGCCACCCGGGAGTCCCACACTTCGCGCATAAAGCGTTTCACCTACCTTCGATAAAAAAAAAAAAAAATTACCAGCTGCTGACACTTAGATTTTCTCTTCCGAAGAGCTTCTTATTGCTCTCTATCCGATGATGAACAGTTTTATCTTCAACGTGTGCGGAGGCCCCGGCAGTGCACTGAAAAAGGCTCCGGGCGCCATTGGCCTCAGATATTGACGCGCCTTAAGTAATAATTATAATAACCAATCAATCAATCAATTAGCATAACTGAAATTCTACTTTAATAAATTCATTGATAACAAGGACAATCTTTGGACAACACCCTTTTTTTATTTCAAGTTGTTCTCCACAAAATCTATTTATCTCGTATTTCCATTTTGAGAGCTGTCTTCGTCCAGTGGGTGACACTTCTGTGATCTTTTAGCCCAGTTATCTACTGTCATCCTGGATACATATCCTGCCATTTCTATGCAAGCAACAGAACCGCTTTTACCACATCAGTTTTTTTCCCTAATTTCTGGATATTAGATTTTTCTGAATTTCATTCCTACCATAACTTTTTCCATTATGTTCTAAGTTATTCTAGGTGGATTCATAGCCTTCTTAGACATGACCTTGACTTATCCTCTATAAAGCACAAGGGAAGAATACAGGCTTCTAAAACGCAACTTTTTAGCCGAATGCTCTTTCCTAAGCTTTAGCAGTGCGTCTGTTCATGTTCTTAATTGTAAAATTATTGAATGTTATCAGTGGGACCTAATCTATAAAATAATAGTTACTTTTTATTAGTGCTGCACGAGACCGAGACGAGGCGAGAGTTTATGCAGTCTCGATCTCGGTCTCGGTCTCGGTCGCTCAAATCTCGGTCTCGGTCTCGTCGAGATATCTCGGTCTCGGTCTCAGTTTTTTTGAATTTTTGTTTAAGTATTAAAAGTGGTTTGCTATTAATAATCTTTTCAAAAAATGTTATTATTTTCTAATAATTATTTTAATTTATCTATTGGTAATGAAAATGTGTGTAAAAGAAGACAACTACTTACACTTCAATGCATCATTTATGTTACTATTACTGTTATATATCTTTATATAATTTCAAAAAGATGTTGAAAACGCGCCAAATGAAAGACCCAAATAACATATCTGCCTCCTATAACAAGTTGATTCGTGAAATAAAAAATACACCTCCCAACAAACTTCCCGCTCTATTAGATATAGCTGTTGGTGAAGATAAAGAATCTGATGATTCACCTTTTGACGACGACGACGACGACTGCATCAATATTTTTGCACCATTTGCTCAAAAATCAGCAAATATCACCGAAGCATGGAAGACAGAAATAATTAATTATACCAAATTAGACCAAGCACCAGTAGACGTTGACATTTTAGAATGGTGGAAAACACTTGAGAATTCCTTCAAAAATTTGTCTACAATGGCAAAAGATATTTTTAGTATCTGTGCAACTTCAGTGCCATCTTAAAGATTATTTTCGCAAGCTGCGTTGATAATGACCAATAGAAGATCGGTTAGAGGCGAGACCTGCGAAGCTAATATGTATTGTGGTACTGGGTTCGATTCCCGGTCTTAGGCCTTGGATTTTATTTAATGGTTAGTAGAAGAAATTTACAGTAAAGTATATTTGCTAGTCGCCTCCGTCCGCGACACCTAATTGGTAGTTGGACGTAAAGCCCCGCCTGAAAAATAGGCGATTACTTTACTTATGTAATTCGAAGTCAAATAGATGTAGTAATATTGAACATATATAATAAAATCGTATCTTTTAATAATTAATTCAATACCCGTAATGATTATTTATTAATAAAGTACACAATTTTATAATTTTGTAGCTAAAAATTAATATTTGAAAAACCGACGAGATAAATATAATGTCTCGATCTCGGTCTCGGTCTCGGTTGCTCAAGTCTCGTCTCGGTCTCGTTTCTCGTGCAGCACTACTTTTTATAAAATTTCAGAGAATTATATGAGTCGTAGACATTTAGAAAATGATCCAAGTGGTTCGAAACTTAAAGAAATAATAGATTGCTTTCTAAAATGAAACAAAAGGGGAAAGAACTTCTCTTTTTTCATAATTTCAAAAGAACCTCATTTCCCATTAATTTTTATTAGTGCCACAGCTTTTATTTTTTTAATTTAAATTTATATTTAAAATTATGTGATAATGCTTTCACAATAATTCTCGTGATAAATAAACCTGCAGATAAAGAAGAGTATTATTTATTGTTAGGAGGACGTCAGTTGAAATACAGAGATAAAGCGCTATTAGATATTTCATCTGTGACAGCTGGTTATTGATTAAGAAAAAAAAGGCGTGTCAAACTCTTTATTTAAATGTTTTAAACATGTTTAATTCAAAGTAACTGCACAATGATTTTCGATACTTTATTTCTTCTCCTTCTTTTTAAACACGTGCGATATTTGGAAATACATTAAATAAAAATATATTATTTTGAATTTCAGTTAGCTTTATTTGGAGAAGGCACTGAAATCGTGCTGACTTTCTACTTGGAGTTTTCTCCCAAAATGTCTGGGTAGAGGTGCCCTAAGTCAGGAAATATGGCTTTGACTAATTGGACTCGAGTGTGAGCGTGTGAGTTCGTACCTCAAAAACGGAACAGCACAGAAATTACAAATTTGATACTTCGGTTAGGTTAGGTCAGTGGTGCCCAACCTGTGGTCCGCAAGAACTAAAATATGGTCCGCGAAACAGTTTACATTTTTAAAAATAATAATATATTTATTTGACATGCGGCCGCGTGTGCGGTGACGGCGCGGTGAGTGGGACGTCGAGCGAGCGTAGAGCGCCTAAAAACAAGTCCAAGAGTCGACTAAAAAGCAAATGATGATGTGCGAGTCGCTTTGAGTAATCTCATCAATCCCAGGGTTACCCATCTTGTTCAGAAAATAACAAACTCAAAAAGCACATTAATGTAACTGAAAACATAATCACAATGTTAATTGAAGTTTTTTTTTTAAAATCTAAAAATAGTTTATTGTGATATTGAACCTGTGGTAGGTCCCTGCTAACACAAAATTATTAAAATGGTCCCTGGTCATAAAAAGGTTGGGAACCATTGTGTTAGGTTTATAGGAACCAATAGCAGACACCACAATTAGATATTGCGACAAAATCGGTCTACCACTTTACAGAAACAGTCACTAAATCTCAGCATGAGGTGCATCTACAAGGTTCATTGGAAACATTTTTGTAGCAATCTTCTGTTAATAACAATTTTAGGAAAGAGAAAAAGTTAGAAATTAAAATTTAAAAAAAATTAAGTAATACCTATTTCTTCAGGTAGGCTTTACGCACAAGTACCAAATTAGGTGCCGTGGATGGAGGTAAAGCAAACATACTTTACTGTAAATTTCTTTTATTATCCATTAAATAAAATCCAAGGCCTAGAACGAGAATCGAACCCAGTACCACAACACATATTAGCTACACGGACCTTGCCACAAACTGATCGGGTGCCGTGGTGCCTAAGTCAGAAAATTAATTAGTTAATTTTACTGTGTTTCCCTCTATAAGATGCTATAAAATTCAAATTTGAAGCTAAATTTCCAAATTTAAAGAAAATCAGACAGAAATTTTTTTTAATATTTTTGATTTAAGAGTTTTTAATATTTTGAGATTTTCTCAAAACAAAATGGCTGCTACAGTTTTAGTAAAATACGATAGTGAGTGACAACCTACAATTATAGTGATTATAAACATATAAATGGCAAACTTTTATTTGAAACATATTTCCCAGAACATTTGATAAGAGATATTTCTAGGAGAGAGGTGAATGGATCTCTCAGAAGTGCCGTTTTTGTGTAATTTACGCTTCACTCTTGATTTGAAGGAAGGTTATATTTGCTATTAAAATTCCGTGTTTGAGGGAAATTCCCTCAATCTGAAGTAAGTCCATGGATTGTTCACTTTGTTTCGGGATTGTCGGCAAAGTTCGAATATACATTACACACATACCTCCTATAAGTTGCACTTTGGGAAAGCTTCCCTACATTGTTTCACAAAAATAAGTTGGCAAGAATCAAATTAATCAAATCAAGAATTTATTTATTTTTTTTTTTTTGTAGAAAATTTGTAAAATAGAACTTTTAAAAATAGAAAGTCGTGTGAGTGACCAGGACGGATTTTTCGATTGTTTATTTTGTTAAATTCTTAATTATAAGGAAACAATAAATTGTAGTAAAAATAGAGTTGGTATTATTTAAAGAACAAGTTAAACTAACAGATATTCGCCCACTCGAAAAACAGGTGTTGTAAATTCAAAAATCAATATTGTAAATATCAAGTTTGGAAGGTTAAAAAAGGAAGCTCAATGTCAATTCGTGAAATATGAAAACATACACCTAAATCTACACGAAAGGATTTATTTTTATTATTATTATTTTGAGTGAATTCTCAATAACAAATTCGAACCAATTCTTGCTTAAAAAATAAAATTATGCCAATTGTTAGTCATGATTCATTATATTTACTGCCAAAAATTGGACAAACTGGGAGTTGTTGTCCAAGTAATGGGGGAAACCAGCTCTACCAGATTGAGCTCACGATGAGCTTATTTATTATTCCTTTAAAATTTTATTTATTTGTAACTTTAAATTATTTTTTTTTTTTTTTTTTTTTTTGCGCATCAACAGCTACTTTAAATTTATTTCTAAGTAATATGGTGTTTTTTGTAAAAGAATACAAATAAAAATGGCAAATCTCCCTGTAAGCTAAAACATTATATTTCGTTTGTATCCCACCAGTAGTTCTGATTGTAGCTTGTCCACCATTACCAACTCTACAGTGTTGAGGAATTAAGTATAATTCAAAACTTCGGAATTCGAATAAATGTGTATAAGATAGAACCTTTTGAAGTGTAGTGAATCTCCTGTCAGCATTCAATCCAGATTTATATTATTTTATTTTTATTTTTTTTTTGTACATCATTTTTTTCTTTTTTCAGCCAAACTGCAGTAGAAGTTGCTAAGTGCACTTCCTTTCGCCCATTACTAATAACTGTACTAAAGCTTTCGTCGTGCGAATTGTGGTAGTAAATAGATTAAAAACGGCTGCCTCTACAATTAATTCTAATTGGTAAGTGTTCCCAACAATATAATCTTTATCTTCACTTATTGCAACGGTAACGTTTAATAGACAATTGCAGCAACATTTACAAGTCTAATTTAAGAAATGCTATCAATACCATAAAACCATTTTGGTGAAATTCGATAAATGTAGAACTGTCTTTCTCCTAAATTTCATAGAACAAACGAGCACTTTTATAAGGAGCTTGATTCCATATTCTACAAGCCAATGCAGAGAAACCAATAACATGATTATATCGCTTTATTGATGACACAAAAGCCTACGACCCATTACCTAGATCAGTGATGGTGAACCTATGACCTGCGCAAGCTTTTTCACTGACCCACAAATTGCTAGGCAACCATTTGGTTGTTTACGCGGGTTGATTTAGATTTTCTAATTGTGTGGATAATTTATATTCTATCTGTATTCTTTTCAATCACGCATTAACACAAAAGCAATTTAAATGCTATCTATAACCTTTAGTTTGATCATTACAGTTCTAAAACGCAAATGACGACAAATGCTTTTGTAGTATTTGAAATAAAGCAAAAGTGTTTACAAAATATCAAATAAAATGTATAATTTTACTCATATTTTGTTTGTTAAAAAAATCGACAACCCAAAGCAAATAACCATATTTAGATTTTTCTTCAGATAAAACACACTTTTGTAAGGTTTTGTTCAGTTATGTTTGTAAAAAGAGACTTCTATAGCACTTGTTTCGTCCCGTTTTACCCGTTAAGCCAACTGAATTTTAAAGAGGTTTAGTTTTGTAAATATTCAGTTTAAAATTTAAGCGTTCGCCATCCTAGACTTAGATTGCGCTTATTTCAAGTAAAGAGCAAAGGTGGAATTAGCGAGGAACCAATAAATGTAATTCAAAATTTGTATGTCATCAATAAGAGCAAAATGAAAGGCTGAACGACATTGCAGTACCGAGACTTCATAGCAGCAAATGCTTACTGCAGAATAGTCCAATGTCTTCTACACTAATTAAGATTTTTATGGAGGTAAATTTGGATGGATTGGGGCAGAAAGTTTAGGCTAATAAGGCTGTGAGCAATAGGAATGTAAGCCTATTTCCCTTCTTGAGTTATACACATTCTATGAATAATAAAACCGAATCAGCCGAGTTTTGGTAAAATGATCTTGTTTGCAGAGCATTATTGTAACTATGGTAACTAGAACAAAATGACCTCCACATGAGCCACAATCACTGTCATCGCACGCCCTACATACACAAACAAAATCACCATGGTAAAACTAGCTGACGACTGTCTGCCTTCGACAACAAGCCAATCCATATCCTCCATAATGATGTCTGGAGTTACAAGTCTTATTTTTATTTTATAATAAATCTTAAACTTTGCCCTCATCGTATAATAATCGTGAATTGTAGCCACTTGGTATTTTTTTTTTTCGAAGTATAAAAGCGATATGGGTCAGGTTTTCCGTTTTTGTTCGTGTGTGAAGATGAACGTCTATGATCACGACATCATGCATGTATCTAACTATGTACTTCACGAACTTTATATATAACTAATACGGTATATGTATTTGTATAATATTAATATAATAGAAATAATCATATAGTTACTATTTTACATTTATTGTAAATACATTTACTAATATTTTTATCAGACATTTAAATAATAAATAATTGGAATATAATTGGACAAACTTAGGGGAAAAAAAGGTAAAATAAAAGCAAGAAGGTTGGCAAAGTCCAACTCATGTTACATTCATCACGAGTTCTCCCCCTTCTGCAACAGGTAATTTTGCACCTTTAATTAGTACGTGCTGGACATATATATCCTTATTTACGTTTTACCTGTATTTAATTAAGCAAATTTTTGCAAATAAATTCCGTCAGATTTAAATAGATATATTTTTTTTTTCATTTATCTTATGTACGAGGTTATGTCGTAAAGGTGGCTTTGTTCAACGTGTAGAAAAACCAACTAGTTGCTTACTTACAATGTAAATAATCGATTTTCCAACGCCTACACTCAAAACATTTTCTCTGCAATTCTCGAAGATCTAAGCTAGGCACTTTTCTGCCAAAAAAGTATTTTAAAAAAATTTAAAAAATCCAATTTTTTAAATTTATTCATCACTAACACTACTTAGTTTACTGATCATTATTTTTGGTGACTGAATCATAGTTTCAATAGGATGAAAAATTAGTGCCAGTTTCAATCATTATAAACTTTATTATGCCGAGCTTTCGACCTAGGGACTAGGTCATCTTCAGGGCTGTGGAACATATTTATAGTGTGTTAACAATTATATTACAATGAATATGTATAAAGTAACAAAATTATCAAATTAAATAAGGCAAATATTTTTGTAAATTTTCGTTACATTACATATGCGCATTGTAATATAATTAATTGGTAATACAATTGTTAACACACTTTAAATATGTTCCACAGCCCTGAAGATGACCTACGAGTCCCTAGGTCGAAAGCTCGGCATAATAAAGTTTATAATGATTGAAACTGGCATTAATTTTTCATTATTTAGTTTATAAAACTGTTTATTAAACATTAATTAAAGAAAAGTGCCTAATTCTTTCAGAAAAGTGAATTTTTTTCTTTCAACTCGGAATTTATCTCCCCTTTGAAGAACATAAAGACAAGGCCATTAATTCCACTGAAATGATACTTCTGAGGAGTCTATTCCAAGTGCCCTAGATCGAATTGTGGTGGAAAATGTTTCAAATAAATGTCATGGACCAATAAGTTAAATAATGTTTTATTAAAGTAATAATTGCATGAAGGAAGGTCAATGAGTACATCCTGAATTTTCTCTAAATGCTGGGGCCCGTAAGTTCACTGTAAATTCTGTCTTTTGATATTTAAAGAATAAAAGAACATCAAAATAATATTAAATACAGATTAAAGCTCAAGGAAATGGATTATTTACTTGTACAATAAATATAAATCATAACAATCGTTTATATTATTTGTTTTATGAGAGACTATAAAAAAGCGTGAACGTAGTGTACGTTTCGTCATCAGTTATGATTTTATATTTTCAAAATAATACTCAGTGACATTCCAAATTTGAAGGTTTCTTTGCTAGTACGCGTAAGAAAGCTTTAAGAGGTGCAAATGGGGTAGTTCAGTGGCTCCAAGGCTTCCTGAAGGCATAACCAAATTCAATGGATTCACAGAATCATTTTGGGATTTGGGAGGCCTTAATGAAAGGAGCCACTTTAAGTATTCTCTGCTACATCTTTGGTATAAGCTTGATGGCTAGGCTTGTTAGTCGAACGTTTAGGAACATATCTCTACTAATTGAGAGAACACTTATACCAATCTACTTTGTCATCAGAAACCCATCTGGCCACTAGTTTAAATATAAAGTTATTATTATTAATGGCTACTAATTCAACTAATGGTATCGTAAATTGACTGATATTCAAATATAATATTTCAAATCTCTCGAATCATGGATGATATTAGCATGGACGGAATTAGTGATTCGGAAGGGCCGCTGTACTGCAGTGTATTAGTTTCGAATTCTCTCTAAATTTCTTTGAACTTCCTTCGTAAGCTTAAGGCAAAATATGGATCTGCTACTTTCATAAGAATCACATGCTTCTTAAAGCAGTTCTGGATGAGAGTTGGGATTATGCTTACCTTTTAAGTGAATTGTTTAGAAACATTACATTTATAATATTAAGAGGAACAACATTTAAAAGTATCATCCCAATTTGAAAGAAATCGGTTGAGTAGTAGTGCCCTTTTACTGAAAATATTTTTCTAGTGTGGCTGCGGCAGGTAGAATGTTCAATGCCCTTAAGAAAGGATTTATTACTAAAAGGGAAGCAACGAAGGGCACGAAAATAACGGTTTTTAAAAATACCTATCTCCCAATTTTAACCTATGGCAGCGAATCGTGGGCTCTAACTTCCAAACACAGCAGTCAGGTACAGGCAGCCGAAATGCGTTTCCTCCGAAAAATAGAGGGAAAGACGAGGAGAGATAGAATAAGAAATTCTACAATAAGGTCTAATCTCGATGTCAGGCCGACGGAAGAGCTGCTGAGAGAACACCAGGCTAAGATGGTTTGGGCACATGATGAGGATGGACACAAGCCCTATAGGAAAACTTGAAGCTAAGATGCAGGGTGAAAGAGGCAGGGGCAGACCGCGCACAACATGGGAAGGGATAGTGAAAGAGGATTTCAGAGGGAGGAACTTGGATTGGAGAAGAAATAGAAGTTTGACTGAGGATAGAGATAGTTGGAAAGTTTTAGTGAAGGCACTTCAACACTGAAAGGTAAACGAGGAATGATTAAGAAGAAGAAGAAGAAGAAGCAATTTTTCTGCACAACACATCCCTACTTCCGAAATCAAACAGAAGGTCCAGTAGGAAATTAAAATTCTGCATGACATTACGATCAAAGCGTAGATATTCCTATGTCGGAAGAAAGATACCCAAGAGAATTTTAGGATGCATCCTATCTGAGAGGTTGCAGGATGTGCCAGAGATCGTTACGTGAGAGAAGAATGATGACTGCACTACAGGAAGATGTGATTCAACGGTGTAAAATGATGATACGATGTTAAGCTATCTCAAGCCGTTTAATCAGAATGAATCCCCCTGGACAGTATAATTTTACAATAATTATTAAAGCAAAAAACAAAAATAAATGATTAGAAAATCTATTATTGTAATAATTCACAAAAAATCTGCGATAGCGGCAAAAATATTCTTTTACCTTCCTCACTTTTACGCCCAATTACCCACCGGGAGCAGCTCAGTGTTACAGTAAATTCCACATCCATTTGTAATACACAATTATAAAACCGAAGGCCAATGAATCGAACCTAGTTCTAAATAGTTTTAACAATATCTTTATTTCTAAATGTAATAAAATGAAATGTCAAATAATCATGTAACTATAAACATATAATAAATATTAAATATTTACGCAAAAAAGTAAATATAAATATATATTAGTTCCTTATACGCTCCCACTCCGCTATCCCTCACATAGTATACTTAAGGGCAAGAGTATGACTGGCAGCCCGAAAAGGAAAGACAAAAGTTTTTACACGGCGTTAAGGTATTTTGCATTTCAAGTTGCAGAAATCAACAAACTATATGTAACTAATTTTGTGAATGTCTGGCTATTAATGGTGACTTTACATGATTGTACACGTTGATTCAGTGTAAAAACCCAATCTTGGCATTCTATTTTGAGGCTATTATCAATGGTAAAACAAAACATGATGATTTTTTTCGGTTATTTTGTCTAGATTAAAAAAAAAAAGTAAAGTAAAGTAATCGCCTATTTTTTCAGGCGGGGCTTAACGTCCAACTACCATTTACTAGGTGTCGTGGACGGAGGCGAATTTTTGTCTAGATTAAACGACCAAACTTTTAAACGATTAAAATTTTGGCACGAATGATGTTTAAACGGATAATTTCACGAACATTCAAATGTTTGGAATAAGCAAATTACTTATTAAATTTGTTTAACAAATCAATACTTTAAAGTATTTGTTTCGTTCATTTCAATTTATTTTTTGAGTAATTATAATTTACCACGAGTTTTTCTAGATCTGCCCAGACTATATACATCAGAAATCTGAAGTAATTTCTAATTCTTCTAACCTTCAAATTGTAGTGTTAGGTCTCCTGGGGACCTATGTGTCACCACTTCATCGAATTAGCCACGTATCGCATTGAGGGTTAATAATACAAACGTAGTAACAGGTAGTACGATATAAACTTCAAGCATTCGCGGTTGGACCCACACAGATAAATATTAAAGAAATTTACTTTCACCAAAATAATATGTTCCTTAGTGGCCAGATTACATAAATATCTATAATAAACTTTCATAAAGTGTCTACCAAAATTTTCTCCAAAATTATATGTGTCGGAATTTTAATCTCTACTTTAACAGAATGGTGGAGGTATGAAGAAATTGATGTGTTACACTGATCTGGCAACGAATATGCGAGTATACTCCACATTGGGAGTTATTCAATATCAATTTTCATTACTTCATTTTCATTTTCTTGTTTTCAGCTAAATTGTAATATTTCAGCTATTAGCCCACCCAATATTCTGTTGCTGCAGGAGGCGGAAACTGCATCGAAAAATATATACATTAGCTATAATTACATCATATTTATAGGAAATGTAAATTTAATGAGTTCTTCTGGTACTAAAAATTCAAAAAGCTATAGAAGAGAAACTAAAAACGCAATATAAAGTAACTGAACTTGTATAAGTGAGCTGTTACAAAATATGGCACGTATCAAGTCGATCAATTGGTCACACACCAAATATCTCTTTTCGGTTCAGCCCTAAGATGGCAGTCGGATGAGGTAAGCGATGATGCGCTATTAGTGTAGCTGTAGTTAATAATATCTGGTCACTTACCTTCCTTCATCATCATTGAAGTAATAATTTCTGTAACATTTTTTGAAACTGTACTCTGCGCGTTTTATGTGAATTAGCGTGCAGCAAAGATTTTTCTATTTTTAAGAGATATACCTAACTGTCTGCTTATTTAACAATTAAAGGTGTCAAGGTTATATTTTTAGGAAGGGATAAGGTTTTATGATGATATAAAATTATGGAAACCTCCCTTCGCCGCATTTCTGTCACAAACTTTAAGGCTGAAAGTTAAGCTACTCTTCACTAAGTAATTTTTGCCGCAGTATCAAGGGAACTCCAAAGACACTTTTCTGTACCTACTGGCGGATCCGGAATTAGTCAAATGAAAGCGAAGCTTCTTTGGCCAAAAAAAAAGCTCTCTAGTATAGAAGCTCTACTCTTCCTGTATCCTTTAAAAATCAACTGCTCTTCCTCCGCCAGTGGAATACGGGGATTGAAGAGTCAACGAAGCTTTCTCCCGCGCTGCTTTATCCGCATACTCCTTCACTAGAATCTTGGAATGGCTAGGGGACCAAGAAATTGACCAGTAACAATTTTCACCAAGTGAAATCTTATGGTATAGCTACATTTTTATATAATTTGGCTTGGATTCCATTTCTAAATTATAGTTATATTCTTTTATACTACAATTGTGGTTCGTCACCTGTACTCACATCAATTCCACTTGTTAGAGATCACTCTAATTTATTTATTGCGTGCCTATAATATTTACTTGCCCTGCACGGGGTACCTGTTCCATGCAAGGTACTTGGGGAGCAGCGTACCCTCGGGTTACCGCAGCACAGTACACTGCGTACCCTCACCAGACCAGTACACAAACATTTACACCGCACATACGACATATCCTACAGAGCAAGGCACTAACAGTATACACCCTAAGGCTACGACCCTAGGAAGCCGCCCCGAAAGGAGAGCAAGTCCAATAGCTATAAGGGAGCAGCCCCCCCTTTTGACTAGGGCGCTGAGAGCCAATCACCAACTCTCCTTAAACGAAACCTCAGGATGTACCAAGAAAAGTTGGATTGTCTAAAAAACAATTACGACTTGGCAAACATCCACTGGCTAAAGAATTTAAGATAGCGACATGGAATGCTTTAACACTCTACAGACCTGGAGCTCTGAATGTGCTCCAAGAGTAAATTAGAAAATATCGGACTGACATTACAGCTATTCAGGAAGTGAGGTGGCTAGGAGTTATGTCTTTTTCTAAGCTGATGAATATTTACTTATATATTATTGCATTCGATTGGTCACATTATGTATTTTAGATGAAGTCGGGAACCTCCAGAATGATATCCTGCTTCTTCATATGCCTATTCTTCTTATTTGTTTCTTTACTGCACCACTGCATTCGTAGATAGAAATAAAACTACAATCAGAGCAATTTCTCTGTGCGTTTTCTTTTAATAAGTACAGCTGTGGCAATAGCCGCACGAGCAATTGACACGAGGTCTGTTTCCATATTAAAGAGGCGAACAACTGAATTGCACTAGAGCAGTTCAGGGCGTAGAGAGACCATGCCCATGTAGACAGATCTGACACTACTCTCGCAACTTGACACAAAACATCACATCTAGAGCACTCTAGCAACTTAGTCTAGCTCTTTTAAACTCTCACGTCTGGACAGAACTGCGACAAGAAATGGTCTAGCAACTTTTTAGTGTAGACTTACCTTAAAGCACGTGCTTCACCCTAGCACAGTTCTCAACGAGCGCGAACTTCTATTTAGTTCAGTTCGTGTATCAATTACCAAATAGAAATCCAATATTTTGTTTTGTTCGTTTGTTATTATTGTTTTCGTGCGTCAACATCTGTAGTCTTTGGCTCGAATCGTCCAAAAAGAACCCTGTAACCCACATATTGCTGTAAATTCTGTAATTCTTGTTGTTATAAATGATTTGATAACTGCTTTCTTGACTGATGGACTTAATTTGCAAAAACATTACTTTAGTACTGATTATTTCATGTTTAGGCAGTTAATAGCTTCCTGCTTATACACAATTTTATACACATTTTACACAAGATTAT
Source organism: Rhodnius prolixus (assembly GCF_049639745.1). NCBI lineage: Eukaryota > Metazoa > Arthropoda > Insecta > Hemiptera > Reduviidae > Rhodnius > Rhodnius prolixus. The sequence continues at coordinate 26,796,958 of NW_027411592.1, forward strand.
AACACAATAACCTTATTCAGTCTCCAGGAAAATTGTTTATTAAAATGTTTTTAATCAATTTATAATGATTAAAAATTGTCAAAATAAACGTCTAGAATGAATAAGGTTTATGTATTATTTAAATACAGGATCACTTTAAAATTTTAGAGTAAATTTTCGCACTTTTTTTATTCATTTCGTTTAAATTATGTGTGGTACTTAACCGGTAGCACTAACTCACGATGAATTTCGATTCATTAAACTTCCAACAAGCATTCTTGTCAAAGGTGAAGAGAAAGAAGATGACAAGAGATTTGTTCTTGTTAATCAATGTGTAAATAAGTATTTAGAAGTGGCTGTCATTGAATTTAACGCGCCTAAGAGAGGAATAGTAAGGTGCCGTTACAAACAGGGCCGAAATGTTGGTCACTAGACAATAGCGGTCTGTAGTGTAACTGCCTCTAAGATAAGCCAATCTTTGCACTAGTTCGTGCCATTCCCTTTAATGATGCCGTCTAATATCCCCTTTCAACTTTCACAATCATTTTACCATCAGTTCACAACCTCGCACATTTCTTCAAGTAATAAATGCTTACTGTCAGACAATCAAAGCTGGGTAAAAAGTTTAAAAATATCCTATCGTTTCAGATTTTTGATCATCACTACGACTTTACAGCTTAAACTTACAAAATTTTAAGTGATAATTGTAACAATTGTAAGGTGTACGAAAGAAAAAGAATTTATCAGCGTAAATGCACTTTGTGTTTATACGTAATCTTATCGCGAAGTATTTTACGTTAGAAGATGTTAATATAGTCATTTAGGGCAGAACTTACAGTTAAAAGAAATTTCTATAAAAATATTTCAACCCTATTGGCGTTAGGTTCATTTACGTTTAGTCTATTGCAGGAACCTTTGCTACAAGTCTGCACACCCAAGTAGTTAGTGCATTAAACAGCCTCCTACTTAGTAGATAAAGTTATCTACAAATATATTATGTATTGTTTACAAAAAAGATAACAACAACAAGAAGAAAAAGAACAACAACAAGAACCATTTTTGAAAATGCCGTTTTTACTCATTTTCAGCAACTTTTATCTTGCAATCTATTGTATAAGATCTGGATTGCTACAAAAAAAAATACAGTTATAAAGGAAGATTTGCCCTATATTTTAAAGAAAATTTGAGAATTTAATCTTTTATAGAAAAAGAGAAAAAAATTGTCAAAGTTGGGTGTTCTTCAACGTTACGCTTTTTCGTGCACATTCAACCCTTCTGGCCTACCGGACAATTTTAATTCAATATAAAATAAACCCAAGTACTTTTAATATATTGTTAAATAAAACAGGATGCTTTGAAATGAAAAATTTGCACAAACCGTATTCATACTCATCCTTGTCGACTAATCGATGAAACAGAATCGAATGTGCAGGAGGAATTTCCAAAACTGTGACTCCACCATGCTTTGTTGAGTGGGAGACCAGTGCCATCAGGTCAGGTCAGTACCATCTCATCCCAAGAGGCCTCAGGATGAGAAAGACAAAAATAGCTGTGAATACATCACGAGGGTGACCATTATCGAATAGAAATCTGCCCAGAAGATCTCGCAATAAGCATTATTTAGTGATTTAACTGTACTTTATATGACAGAAAGATTTTAAAAGAACAGCAGTGCAAAGAGATAGCGAAGAATCATGGAAACAATAATAATAATAAAAAAAAGAAGTATATTAAGCAAACTTCCATTAGCAATGCTTAAGGAAAGTAGAAGGAGATGGCGAAAAAAGAAGGTAGAAAGGCTTCTACAGCTAGTGCAACAATACTAAAATAAAAGGCGACCAAGAGATGTCGTCGAAGAGATAAGGTATGGAAACTGAACGGACGTTGAGAAGAAAGGTGGGAACAGCAGGAGACAAAGCATCCTTTGCAAGATAACTTCCACCTCAGATGGTTAGATTCACTAGATTTATTAAATCACTGAGTTCAATATTTTAGTTAGCGAAAAAATAAAAAACCGAACTATACCACCCTTATCTAATTCAGCAAAATTAGTTCGGTCAGGTTAAAAAAACAAAAACTAAAAAATACTGGTACTAAGCGTTTGCACGACTAGCTCTTACAGCAATACTTAGAACCATATATTCTATTGAAGTGTTCTGAGCACAAATTAAAAACCAGTAGATAATACAAATTATCTGGATGGCACAATTTTTTGTCAGCTCTATCAATAACCAACCAAATTCGTCAAAACAGATCTCCTAGAAATTATCAAATCAATGAAGACATTTTAAATTGTTTTAAATAAAAGATTTATGTACAAATAAGTTTACTTTTTGACTAACAATCTGTCAAGACTTTCTGTTCTTTTATTTCCTCATTTGTTTTAGTGGTCACTATAATTGAATCCTAGGTCCCAGTTGTGACTCTTTTTTCGCTGTGACTTTGTAACCAGTCACCTTCATAACGTACACATCAAGTAGCTAATATGCTGTTGAGTCCGTTTCTAAAAGTAACGTATTCACACTTAAAAAATATATATATTTATACAGGGTATTCATTTTAAGACGACTCAAAGGCATTTCATGCTTAAACGGTTGATCTGAGCAAAAAATGATAGAGGAAAAATTTGTTGCCCGTCACCTCTTGTCTCAGAATATGTGACTTGATTTTAGATTCTTGCCCTCATACGCGGCTGACGCGCGACCAAAAGTGCCTCCTGTGGCTCGCAAGCCAGGTTAGCCTTGAGGTTATCAACTGCTCTCTGTATCTGAGGAGACACCTTTGAAGGCACAGTCCATGCTTCACAAGTTGTGTAAATTGCATTATTTGATAAATTAAGTAATAAGTTTGATCCTTTACATGAAAGAAATTGATCACTTAAATATGTGGCAGGAGGTTTCCAATTTTTTTGGTAATTAAACGCAACTCTCCCAAAATTACCAAATAATTATTAAACCTTCGTGTTTGTAACAGATATAAAATTAATTTTTAGCCACTTTGTGTATGGTTGAAAACATTGAAAGCTCTTAACATTTGATTTTTCTTAGAAAAATCACTCGGAAAACTATATACTTATTCCCGATATCAAGAAAAATACTAGCTTTGCTGCCTTGGAAATATTTTAAGAAGAAAGGGGATAAAAAAATACATAAAAATGACCTATCGCGTGCTCTTCTTTCTCTTTGATAACGAAGTTAAAAAATTGAAATATGATTAATAAATACCAGATTTTGAAATGGCTTAGTACCTTTAATTCTGAAGATATCGAATTGCAGTTTCCGGTTTCTTTCATTACTTTTTATACTCTTTAAAACTGTGCATATGGAAATGGGGGTCAACTGCAAATCCTCACTTTTGGTCGCGCGTCAGCCGCGTATGCGGGCAGGAATCTAAAATCAAGTCACATATTCTGAAACTAGAGGTGACGGGCAACAAATTTTTCCTCTACAATTTTTTGCTCAGATTAACCGTTTAAGCATGAAATGCATTTGAGCCGTCTTAAAATGAACACCCTGTATATGTTATTTATACAAAGTATTCAAACTTAAAATAAAAAAAGGAGAATAGAATGTAGTGCATATCGTTGCAGCAGGAAAAGTAAGGAATCACATGTGACTACAACATTGTGGTGCAAGGTAACTGAGCACATTTCTGTACTACCGCATTCTAACTATGGTAGTGAACTTATGAAGACTCCAAGTGAGTGCGGCCGGCACAATAATGTGTTCATTAATTATTCATGGACAGACCACTGCAAGAGGTGTACCTTGGTAGTCTTATTGTTGTCAGAGAGTACGCTGCAGCAATAATAATTCACACTGCAACTATTAATAGAAGCGATCTATAGAAGGAAAGTTATTTTTTCTTCCTTTTAGGGATTGTGACAACTTTTAGGTCATATCCTTGATACCTAAAAGCCATAATTTCCGGTCCAGGCAATCTCCTTCTCTTGAGTCCTCCAGCAGCCATGTTTGACTCTACATCCTCTATACCCAGCGCTTTCTTGATCTGCCTCGTTTGCGTCTTTCCTTTACGTGATAGTTGGGAACTCTTTTTTTGGCCAACGATCTCCGTACATTCACGTTAAATAGCCGTACCATTTTAGATGTATAGATTCTATAGTATACACAATAGTTCTTTTTCCGCCTACTTTATCTTTAATCACGTAATTAGGGATACACTGCCTACTAGATAAATCACAACTTCTCCTCCGGAAGTCCATCTCTGGGGCTAGCAATCTATTTTCCAAACTTTTGGCCATTATCCAGGTTTTTCCCTATGTCACTACATTTCCTACAAAAGCGTGGTAGATCTCCTTAGTTGGCATTCTTATTTCTTCACTCCAGAGGGTAGAATTCAAGGTATTAATCATCTCATATCCATTACGCAAAATATCTGCCTTAGAGTTTCCGCTGGAGTATAATCAGTATCTGAGATATTTGAATTCCTCGCTGGAATCCAGCGTCCAGTTACCTATCGACAGCGATTCGGCAGAAGCAAAGAAAATTACTGTTTTCTTCTAATTAAAAAATAAACCCCACCTTGGATTGGACATCTCCCAATTTCCTAGTAATGTAGCACTCTTGTCATCGGCGTCCGAAGCAATGACGACTTGATCGTCCGTATATTGCAGGGAGAAGGAAAAGTTAAATGCAATTAAATGAATGTCATATCTCTCATGCTATTATATTATAATTTTAATTGGGATAGTAGTGACGTGGCACTTCCTTTAATAGTATCATTTAATCATAGTCATAGACAATATATATTTAATATTAAAGTTGTCTGCGTTTTTTTAAAATCGTAGACTCTGAGTTTAAAACAAAAATTAATAAAAGCGGTCAGTTGAGTGTTCATACCGAAATTTAAAATAAAAATAGTTTACAATAAGTTAAGTCATAACCGCTAATGATTCTGGAGAAAGAAATAATTTTCAAAGTTAATTAATTAGATGCAATAAAACAAGTTAATGAGCAGAAATTAGTTTGACAAATCGGCTGTAAATTTGCTGCAACTTGTACGTAACGTACCACTTGTTGTGTTGTAAAAATTATCTGAAGTTCATATAAAGGCTAACAAACTATCCTGCATGACTTCCTTACCTGACCTGAATGAATACAGTCTGAAAGGGCAATGAGCTGAAAATATGTATATATTTTTTTAAAACCTAAATCTTACAATTATGCCTTCAGATATATATCTGGAAATTGTCCGCCCAAACATGTTTGATTTAATAAATCGAAATATGTACGTACGTAAGAACTAAATAATAAAGAAAAAAGGTACAATTAAGCGACGCTTTTCTTAAATGTTTACAGATTTTAAAATAAGCGTCAGAATGATAATTTACTGTTAGCTTAAGCTACTTGTAAATTCTGGATAAATCTATTGGTTTACATTAAAATTCGTCTTTTAATAATAAGTCATTTTCATTTTTTTTTTTTAATACATTCTCACGCTAAATTTATTAAAATTTGCATTTAAACTTCTTAACCTACATTCTTAACTCATCGAGACTCACTGCTTATTATTAAAATTTGATTACACCTTTTGATGAAGAACTCGGCCAGCTCCATCCACAAATTTTGTAACAAAAAAACATCTTCTGTGGACATTCACTCGAATTTTTCACACAACAATTATAATTGTCAGCATTTTTAAATTCTCTTTACATCCCAGAAATGCTTATATTCCTACGAACAAAATATCAGAATGCGCAGAATAAAATTCGAAATACGATTGAGATAGGAGTTTTTCCGAAGTATGTTTAGAATGGAACAAAATTTTCTTGGAATTGGAAATTTTTGCGAAAAAAAAAAGCGCTCATAAAAAATTAACTCAATGAAAAGTGGCATCTACGCTCAACCGATTTAATTAAAATTTTAATCGTATTTGAATAAAGAATTAAATAGATAATGAGGCTGTTATATGCAATGAACGTTCGAACTTTAAAGAAAACCACTGAATTTTTATTTTAAGAACAGTATGAAATTGATTTAATGAAATGGACCACTTTAGCCCTTGGTGGACCCGTGTGTAACTAGCACTGGATGAGGTTGATGTCAATGAGTACAACCACGAAAAGAAGACTTAAGTAGCTAATAATGTATAGTCGGGAACGGTTGGCGCTACGGTAGCCGAGCGGTTAGAGGCAAGACCTGCGAAACTAATATGCATTGTGGTACTGGGTTCGATTCCCGGTTTTTAGGCCTTGGATTTTATTTAAAGGTTAATAAAAGAAATTTACAGTAAAGTATATTTTGCTAGTCGCCTCCGTCCACGACTCCTAATTGGTAGTTGGACGTAAAGCCGGCCTAGAAAAAGAGGCAATTACTTTACTTTTTTTTTCCTTTTTAATCTATCGGCGTGAACGGAAAGTAGATTTGAATAGGAAGGCTGAAAGCTACAAAGGAAAAGTAATAGTTGGCTAACATGTCGGCTAGCAGGAACACCAACTTAGGAACGATTGTAACTTACAATATCTAACTAGGGTAATTTAAATAATGTATAAACTATTTCTAAAAGAATTGTCTAAAATGAATGACGAGTAGAGTAAGGACGTGAAGAGAGTGTAAGAACGAATCCTCAGTGAGTGTATGCAATGCTTGAATGCGATTGAATTGAACTGAATGAGCGGTAGTCTGGGCGTCCTTACCTAATCTGATATTAGGGCAGCTTCTATTGTTCTGAGCCTACATGGGCTTTAACCCTATAAACCTTACATAGCCACTTTTTCCAACTTTTGAATTTCCAGATTCTGTGACACTAAATTCCACTTTTTATAAATTGTCAATTATAATTGCAGAAATCGCAGTAACAGAAAGTCACGTGGTAATTCTCAATGGGTGGTATTTTCCCACTGCAAATCATTCTCTGTTATAAGCACACAATTCAACAATCTGCATAAGGCGTATCATTTTCAGTATTCCCGCTTCTTATTTCTATTCTTGTAGTGAATTGTTAGAATCAAAGAATGTAACGATCAGAAATAAACAGACAAGACAAGAAGAAGAGAAAACATTACAGAAGCTGGTTCCATCAATTTCCAGACTGTGGTAGACAGAGCTAGTCTAATAACAAACTGGCTAAAACATGTAGAACAGAATTAGAATAACCAATCTAAATGTTCAGATGGTTACAAAATACTTCGCCATTTCATAATTTATGTAGTATTTATTTTCATGTTTTGTTAAACAATAAACTGCAACGAACATGGTTTTGTCGAAGTAAAGTATTATTATTATTATTATTAGAAAAGAAATTGAAGTTTCTCTCGTCTAACCAGTAATTCTTGTAGCGCATCAACTCAAACATTCCTGTTCTACTGCGCGTCACTTCACCTACTTCGATTTGAAAGAAAGTGCACCCTTTAGCCTCTGCATTTAATAGTTTCGTCCTGTTTTCACAAGTTGAAATAAAACAATAATTACTGAGTATCAGCTTCATATTTCGTTTTCAATTCATGTCTAGTTTTAAACTCTGAAAATTTCTACAATGAAAAATGAATTTGTTGTTTCTTGCTTCTCCTTAAATTTTTTTTAAAACTCTATAGCTGTGTTAGTAACATAAATTTATTATTTACAAGATATTTTCATTTGTCTTTGCATTTAAGTGATGATTAAAATGGTAGCAGTTAAATAGAGATCTCTGCTAAATGTGTTTTATCATCACTGGATGAATCCACGAACAAGGAAAGTGTTTTTAAAAACTCTGAAACGAACAACTTTTTCAGAACGAATGCAAATGAAAATAATAGAATTGAAAACTTCTTATCTCTTTGAGGTTATTGACTGAGATTTCAAATTCTAATTAAGGCTTAACGGAAGTCTCACTGTGCACATTGGTAGGTACTTTGATCGTTTCTATTGTACCATAAAATAGCGTTGCGTTAGTGACAATTTTTCTAACATAAAACACCTACATGCCGAAAGGCAAGGTTAGAAATAATTCTCTTACAACAGAGTGCACCTGTCGATAGACTTACATTAATTTTTTTTTTTTTTCTTCTCAAACTTGTTCAATTTCGAGTGTTGGTTCAAAAGAGAAAGTAACGACTCCTACGCTACTTGCCTATAAATTAAAAAAGGCCAGAGTGGACGAAAATACAATTTTTGTATAATTTTTTTATTCACTAAAACATGACACACGGACAGTTATTCTTTACTGAACGTTATTAAAAATTTATTTTTGTACGAACTTTGTTTAAAAACTATTGGTTAGTTTTAATGGCGTCGAAAAATTAAGTTAATTTAGTTTAAAATTGAATTTGAGGCGCAATAATGCTTTTACTATTTATTCAGCAATTCCACTTTATTTTTCAAACCCATTGGGGCGCTACTGAGAATCTCCTTTATACGAGTGCAAATTTACCTTCGTATGGATTTTTGACCCTTTTTGAGTTTTATCAAATAACTAGCGCAAATTGTAACCTGCCCAAACGACGGGAATGTACCATCAAAATGTCCTGGTCAAAACGGGGCAAATGGTAAGCCTACCACCAGAGAAGTAGTATCTTCCACATTCAATATTTGCCTTTAGACACCTACAATAAACACCTAATTCAATGAATTTATACTTGTTAATCTGATTTATACGAGGGTCGTTTGAAAAGTCCGTGCAAAGTCAGAGAGATAGCACCACTGGCGCGTATCGAGGTTATGTTTAGTTAGTAGCATCTCTTGGAAGAACACACACCAAGTTTCAGCCAGATCGGTATATTTCTTTGTGTTTGGCATTCGTTTGAATCGAGGAAGTCGAGTGATTTTCAAAAAATGGACGAAAAAGAATTTCGTGTGTTGATTAAACACTACTTTATGAAAGGCAAAACGCCTCAAGAGACTAAAGAGAAGCTTGATAAACATTATGGTGACTCTTCACCTTCGATTAGAACAGTTTATAAGTGGTTTCAAAATTTTCGGAGTGGCCATATGGGCACAAGTGACGCTGAACGTTCTGGACGCCCTGTTGAGGTTACTACTCCAGAAATCATTGATAAAATCCATGATATGGTGATGGATGACAGAAGAGTGAAGGTGCGTGAGATTGCTAGTGCTGTGGGCATCTCGAATGAACGGGTACATAATATTTTGAATCAACATTTGGACATGACAAAGCTATCCGCAAGATGGGTGCCGCGATTGCTCACGCTTTACTAAAAACGAAATCGTGTGAAGTGTTGCAAGGACGGTTTGCAGCTGTTCCAGAAGAATCCGCAGAACTTTAAGCGTCGTTTCGTCACTGTGGATGAAACATGGATACATCACTACACTCCTGAGACCAAAGAACAATCTAAACAATGGGTTACCAAGGGGGAATCTGCGCCAAAAAAGGCGAAGACCGTTCCTTCGGCCGGAAAGATTATGGCGACTGTCTTTTGGGATTCGCAAGGAATAATCCTCATCGACTATCTGGAAAAGGGTAAAACTATTACAGGTGCATATTATTCATCGTTATTGGACCGTTTGAAAACCGAGCTGCAAGAAAAACGCCCACGATTGGCCCACAAAAAAGTCCTTTTCCATCACGACAACGCACCAGCTCACACCTCAGCAGTTGTGGTCGCAAAATTAATGGAAATAGGGTTCCAACTCGTTTCACATACCCCCTATTCTCCAGACTTGGCTCCCTCGGACTACTATTTGTTCCCCAATATGAAGAAATGGCTGGCGGGAAAAAGATTTTATTCAATCGAGGAGGTGATTGCAGAAACGAATGGCTATTTTTCAGACTTGGACAAATCCTATTATTCGGAAGGGATCAACAAACTAGAGCAGCGTTGGACGAAGTGTATAAGCCTAAAAGGAGACTATGTTGAAAAATAAAAAAGGTTTACCCCAAAAAATTAAGTAGTTTTTATTTTTGCACGGACTTTTCAAACGACCCTCGTACATTAGGTAAATGCAAAAAATAATATTTTTAGTGGATTAGGTAGGCATACGTATGTCGCCATTGCTTACCCATTGCCTTAGGACCCTAATCTCTCCCCCTTCTTGGTGGCAATCAATTTTGAATTTAAGAAAGAAAAGGTGTCTTACTTCGCAGCAGATGATACCACATTTGTATTTGTAATTGTATTCGAATGGAGCAAGACCCTGTATCCAGTTTCTCTGAAAAAATTACGGATAATTTTCGCAACTAAGCAAAAAAGGAAAACATTTTTTCTTTACAAAGTTATTTGCATAATAATGGGCAGATTTTATCGGTAATAGCCTGAAGAAGTCTTTTTTTTTGGAATTCAATTTTTGTATAGAATCTCTTCGATGCGGATAACAGAAAATACTTCAAACCTAATTGGTTTTTTAATCTTAATAAGAATTAAGTAGTTTTAGTCGCAGAAAAATCTTTTTTTGCATAGAATCGTCGAATGGTCTAATCAGAACTAGATCAGTTATTCGGATACATCTTGTCCCAAGCCATCCCAATCTCATTTTTACCCATGCTCCTCCGATTTGTTTTTTGCGGTATCTTAAATTATAAAAAGTAAAGTAGAAAGCCTATTCAATCGAACGGGCTTTACGTCCCACTACTAAATTAGGCGTGTGGTCAGAGGCGACTAACAAACATACTTAACTACAAATTTTCCATATTAACCATAAAATCCAAGGCCTAGACAGGGAATCGAAACCAGTATCACAATAAATCTTAGCTTTCCAGGTGGATGCGATTCCATCCATCAAACGTTCATGGAAAAACGATCGTGCACAAGTTTTTCTGAATTCAACGTTCATTTTTATAGAGAAAATAATCTATTGTGAAACCAATGCAATATTCTGTAAGTGCAATTATTTTGCTAATCTAAACGCTCAATTTTCTTTAGAAATGGAATTTTACTAAATCTTAGATGGATTTCACAAAAATCAATGGAAATGGAAAGACGATGGTTAGATGGAGCTGGTCGTTCTAGTTTCTACTTCTGCGTCTCACTGAAATTTGTACAAGCTGATTAATAATAAAATATCCTCTTCCGCCGGTTCAAGAGATCTAATTTACTAATTGAATATTAAGCCCAGCAAGACATTAATTCATTTATTTTTACTTCTTAAGGTGGTTGGGATTACAGTTGTTGGTCTAAATACCATCTACTGGTCAGGCAGCTTTACAATTGCAATTCCTTAGACGGCAATTGAAACTTCTTATCTTCATATGTATATCTAAAAATCTATTAATCTCCCCACACACACAAAAAAAAATGTTACAAACAATGCATTTAGAAAATTCCATGTTTAGGAATACTGCAGTTATGTAGGTGAAATCGTGTTGGAGAAAATCCCAAAATACTTTAAATCAGCGGTTCCCAACCCGGGGTACGCGAAAGATTGTTTAGGCGTACGCAAAAATGTTATTATGGCGGAAGATATAAAATGATACAGATATATTATTAATGAGAAAAAAATTATATAATAAATGATTCTACAACTTAATTACAAAATTATTATAATAAAACTGAATAACATATAGATTGACAAGAATTAAGTACTCATTCGATGCTGCAGCATTTTTTTTTTTAAAGTAAATATATTTGTATATCAAAAATTATTAAATGATTTCTTGAAAATGTAAAAATTCGAAAAAATGTTGCTTTAGCTTTGACTAATATTACACATGGCCCGCATGTAATTTACTTCTTACTTATTAACGCTTTGCTGTATATGTTCTTTACAAGACACATTATATTCAGATTGTTTTGCTGTTAAAGTTACAATACGTAAAATCAAGAATACGATTATTTATTTTGTTTATTTATAAACTTTTTCAAACCAAATCAAATATATGTTAGGGTTGCACACTAAGGAAACAATCAAGTAAAGGGATACACTGATGAAAAAAGATTGGGAACCGCTGCTTTAAATAAACAAAATACAAAATGGCACCTCTCTTCGCTCTTAGGATTCTGTAAGTGCTTTTAAGGAATAAACCTTATATTTTTTGGGAATAATCATTTTCGAACACCTCATAAAATGCAATATTTGCTCACAAAACATTAAGTAGTAAAAATTGAAACTATCAATTCACTATTCATTACCATAATGAGGACAAATTTATTAAAATATTTGATCAAAAGAAAAGAAGTTTAATGACGCGGAGATGAAATATCATTAAACAAAATAAAACAAATTAAACTAGGAAGCAATTCAAATATAGCGATTAGATTAGATTTATTTAAGATGGAAGGATACAAAAAACGTTATTATCTGCAGAAAGAATATAACTTGAGGCAATTTGATTGGATGAATAGAAAGTGAGTAGAGAGGTTAGTGTAATAATATCTCGTGGGTGTTAAGGTGGAGAAATATTCTCAGAATTTCGATCACAGACACAACTCAAAAATGAGTTTACTAGGGACGACCTTGTAAATTATTATAGTATTTAATCATAAATTTGGCAACACCCAACAAAAAAAAAGAAGGCAAAAATCCGTTATTTTTCACAGCCTTACAAATAATTTAGAGAGGGTCTTTTTTATACATGATGTTATTTATTCTTTAATGCTTGGAGGGCATTTATCAATCAAAAGTTTAAATTTAAATTCATGTAGTACCAAGAAAAAACAAATTTTAAAAGTTTACCGGTTTTATAGTTTTTACTGTCGTCGACATAACTACATAACCTGCATAACTAGATATGAATACTCAGTTATTTCCCAACAAGTGGAGTACACACTTTAACTAAGCACCACACAAAACTGACCCGCAACTTACTGTCGAGTAAGCGATATTACATGAAAAATGGAGCTAACACTTCTCTTATTACACTTTGATCTTAGCCAAAAGGTCGAGAAGCGAATAGTAGTGAGAACACTACTCTTATTAATACCAAGATTGTGACTCTGTACATAAATTGTTAGATTTAATGAAAATAGATTTTCAAAATGAATTATTATGTAAAAGGGCTGATTCAAAATTTTATAAAATTTACAAAGATCTAAATTTGCAAGATGCAAGTAAAGGATATGTCTGTGATGAGAATAAGCTCAGGTTCATGTCGCTTATAATGAAGATTAGAGAGGAGGTGTTACCATTAAATTACTCTGTGATCCGGACAGCTGATCGGCATAAGTGTTAGCTTTGTAATATGTCGGCTATAGAGGATACTTATCATTTTATTGCCGTTTGTCCAGTTCTTAGTGGTTTTCGGCGGAAATGATATGGGATGGATGCAATGGACAGGGCTCAGTTTTGGTTGTGTCTCAATGGTGACGACTGGCAGGCATTGTACAATTACGCAATATTAGCACTGAAGTACAGGAGGGAATTGGTTTTTGAGTTCAATTATTAAATTTTTGTATTCAGGGAGACTTTTGTTTATCAGCAACATCTCGGCAGACGGACTGATGTCAATGCCTATATTGTTTGTGATGATATACAATAATATTATTTTATGTATATAGAATTATTAATAAACATTATTATTAATATTACTTTATTATAAATGGGTTAACGTAACTCTATCCTATTTGAATTTTTGATCTTAAATTTAAGCTCCTCATACTAGAAGACAAGAAACTAACCAACGTTACAAACTTCTCGCCAGACTACTTGACAAACGATCTAAACTTAACCTACATAACAAAAAAACTCTTATATCTATTGTTACTGCGACCTATTTGGTCATACGGCATCGAAGTATGGGGGATCGACTAAAGCGTTCCAACTCTCTACGCCTCCAGACATTACAGTCAAAAATACTTCGAAAACTTCTTAACGCTCCGTTCTATGTAACTAACCTCACCATCCATAATGACCTCAAAATCACTTTCATTACCGATCTTGCTAACACTCGTTTTCTCAAATTTCATTCCTCTACAGCAGCTCATCCTAACCCTCTCATAGAACACCTATCTTCCTCCACATTACCAGGTAAATCCTCTAAGGAGATTGAAGAGAAGATGACCTCGTGATCTACTCTTATCGTGAGAGCAGTATAGCAAAGCACGTTACTGGAGTGACACCACTGGGTGCCTTCTCCACTCATGATTTTCTTTTATTTTTTTTTGTTATCAGGTACCATTTTTGCTTGTTGCAACAACCGTTGCAGTTGTAAATTCCAATAAAAGATGTAGAAAGAAAAAAAATTAGGTTATTTCATAAAAAAGTTAGAAAAATTTGCTTTTAAACATTTACTCATTAATAATTTTTATTCAATCACCCAGTATCTCAAACTGGTTCAACTGGTATGAATTAATTTTCAAAGCTACTCACTTCAAAATTTGATCAAGAATAAATTTAAATTGATATTTTAAGTTACAACCTAGTTTCCCAAAGTATTTGTTAATACAATATTGTAGTATGGAAAAAAAAAATACTAATTTAAAAAACAAGGTATAGCTTTTTGCTGCAACATCTAAATGCAAAATTATATTTTCTAGCTCTGTCTGCTGTTTCATCAACCATTCCGAGCACGTCCACCAAAAAAACATTGTTGTATTTGACACTTTTGTGCAATGTCTTTAATTTACTGTTTCCGGGATATGTTAACTATGTAGTAGAATGATGTATATTTGGAAATATCTTTTTAAATCAAAAAGAGAGACACAACAAAAGAGAACTAATGGCTTTATATTTGCACCTAATTTTCATTAAATAAAATACTTTTTGTTTTATTTTATTTAATGCCATGCCATTGGCGTTCAGCCATTCATTGGAGGCAGATAACATAAAGTGTAAATATAATAAAAAGCATTAGCTAGCTCCGTGGGCAGTTGTCTGACGTAAGACAACGCTTCGCACTCGGTGCGTTTAATAAGTCAGTTCTCATTTTAAAAAAATAAAAATTAAATCAACAGTTATGTTAAAACTTTTCTTTGAATAAACAAAAAGGGCAATTTAGAATTTTTTTTTGCATATCTAAACTCCAAACTCGCGTCTCGCAACTTATAAGACATACACTGCCGGTCAAAAGTTTAGGACCACCTCAATTTTTTGAGAATATTCGATATATTTTGGAATAAATAACACAAACTAACATTGTTTTTCAACAATGGAGCTTTAATATATGTTAACAGAAGTACACAGTTTAATATACGAGGGGCACTATTTATATTTTGAGCCTAATAATAAAAAAACAGTAATTTGTCATTGAAAATGACTTTATTGTTTTTCAAAATATTCTCCTTTATGATCTATACTCGTACACTTCTGCATGCGTCCGAAACACTTGTCAAAGCATTTTTTCATTCCGCTTTAGACACCTCCAAAACATGGTTTTTGAGTGCATCAACGGCTTCTTCTGCCGACGAAAATCGTTGCCTACGTAATTTATTCTTGACGTTCGGAAAATAAAAGAAGTCATTTGGTGCCAAATCAGGACTGAACGGCGGATGACCCATTAATTCGATTTTTTGAGTGCTCAAATAGTCGGCTGTTAGACGAGATGTGTGACAGATGGCATTGTCTTGATGAAGAATGATCCGACGGCGCTTGTTTGTTTTCCTTATTTCACCGAAGACTTCCGGCAAACAAATGGTTGTGTACTATTCAGAATTGACCGTTCTACGTTCCTCTAAAGCAGTGGTTCTCAACCTTTCTAATGCCGTGACCCCGCAATACAGTTCCTCATGATGCGGTGTCCCCAAACCAAAAAATAATTTTGGTGGCTATTTCATAACTGTAATTTTGCTACACTTATGATTCGGAATGTAAATACCTGATATGCATTATGTATTCTCATTGCTACAAATCAAACATAATTTAAACGTAGTGATTAATCACGAAAACAATATTTAATTATATACTGAGAAATATTGATTACTAATTCCAATAAAATAACATTAACGGCCATAACGGCGTGCGTTCCAGCTGAATAGCGCTGCTGCAGACGGTAGCGCGGCTTCTCAGCGGCTGAAGCCATCGGAAATATGTATTTTCCGATGGCTTTAGGCGACCCCTTTGTTTTGGTCGTTCGACCCCCGCCGGGGTCGCGACCGACAGGCTGAGAACCACTGCTTTAAAGGCACTGTTGCCACATGACCAGTTTTTCCGAAAAAACAGGCGACCGTTTGTTTCGAAGTGCTTCGAGCGCGAACAACTTTTGTTGGATTTGGTTCATCTTGAAACACCCATACAGTCGACTGCTGTCTAGTTTCCGGCTCATACGCATATATCCATGATTCGTCGTCACCTGTTACAATCTTATACACGTCTTTTGAAGCACCGCCATTGCACGTATGCCTACCGTGGGTGTAATTAGGGTTTTGAGTGATTAAAGCTTATTAATTAATGTAGGTGGTCTTAAACTTTTGAGCGGCAGTGTAGATAGAGAATTATAGATTTTTAATTACAATCAATAGCGTGGTATACCCGTTAAATGATTGAGCGCCCCCTCAGAAGTAAATTAGCCTCAAGTACTATAAATCACTAAAGCATTGTAGCCAAGGTGTTAAAGGTGAAGTACTGAACTACATATTAGCACAAGAAATATAGGAGCTAAGCTGTTATGTGTTAATGACAAGAATATAGAATATGAAATTGTGATTGGGACATTGTTTGACCTTATTTCCATATCATTATCACATGTTGCAAACATATGAAGGAGTGTGTGAAACAGGGAACCCACAAACAAATGATAAATGTAAAAACTACTGTTTCCATGTAGGTATGTATGAATTATGTAATCATTGCCAAAAAAGATATACTCATGTTTTCTAGAGAAAACAATATATAATACTAATGTGATTTGTAGTAAATAACTGACAAAATATGAAGGCTATAAAAAGAAATAAAATAAAAAAATATAAAAATTATTAGACGTAAACAAGCGCTAAGAATGAACCGTGCATTCAATAAGGGGTACCTAGGAGCAAAAACGTGTTGAATGAAAAACTGTTCATAATATTTTAGGTCAGATGTTACATAAAGAGGTGAAACGTGGTTCCCCATTTCTTAAATAGTCCAGAGTTCTTATGGTGTGAACCTAGCAACAGAAGCTATGGGACAATCTCAAAACAATTGATAAGATTTCTATCCAAAATTCTCAGGGAAAAACTAAATTATTTCCGATTTGATAAATGTTCTAAGATAAAAAGGTACAAGTATATTCGTAACGTTTTATTTTTGTTCGTGTTATAATGTGACAAGTCATTAAAACGCTTCTAAAATAGTGGGGCTTTTTAAGCACACAGCTAAAACAGTCATATAACTTTGTTTTTACTAATATCAAAGTAACGTATCCCTTCACGGCCGTTGTACAATACTGCACTGAAACCTTTCTGGACTTACGGGAGCAGAATTGCAGGACTATACCAAGCGATCTGTCACAGGCTACAAAAACTCCAATCTAAAATTCTTAGCGGGAATTACCAATGCTCCATTCTACTTTTCATCCACAGATCATCCACAACGATCTCATTGTTCCTTTTGTCTCTCTCTTATTAAAGGAAATCGTTTAAGACTCAAAATAGCTGAAAAATATTCAGTAATGAGTCATTTCCGGTTAGGTGATTGTATCCAAAAGCTTATCACTAAGACCCCTGGTGGCACCGTTTTGAAATTTCAAACTAACTTGTTGCGATATTACAATTTTGGACTTATGCCGCGCAAGTTATACACAAAAACAGACTGATTATGATCTTAAAAAACTTCCTATTTCCTAATGTTATGTAACAATGTGTCAATCCGATTAACTAGTTACATTATTCCGAGATGCATTAAATGCAATGCACTTAGAAAGTTCTCTTAATCATTAGCTGACGGAATTACTTGCATTTCCTAATAGTTCCATAATCTATATCCTTCCCATATAACACCTCCCCTTGATAAAAATAAAATATGAAGGGAACCAACTGGTGTCTAAGAGGTGTTGTTATTAAATAACGAGACTGATGCTGCTACAGAAGAACTATGCATACGCCAAATCCTAACGACCGACAGCTGTGCAGCGTAAAGCCTTCTCTTTCGATTGCAGCGTCTCACGTGTTTGTAGAGAAATCTGTCTGACCGGAACTTTCGTTCGTGTAAGAGGTGTTAGTTTCATTTTTCCGAAAACATGATACTACATAGTAGAGCTACGAATTGTCTTGAAATTTCACATGATACTGGGTAAAACCGCTACTGAAACTTATCTGTTTTTAAAAAAAGTTTATGGCGATGAATGTTTATCACGTGAGCGAGTTTTTGAGTGGTTCAAGCGTTACCAAGATGACCGAGAAGACGTCGGAGATTATGACCACCCGGGTCGTCCTTCCGCGTCCAAAACGGATGAAAATATCGATTATAATTAATCAACATTACTACCGTGAGATGCTTGCTTAACTCCGTTAAAGAGTAAGGAAAAAAACGACCCGATTTGTGAAAGAACAAGACATAGGTTCTCCATAGGTTCTTCTCAAGACAACGCGCTGGCTCACACTGCATTGTCTGTCAAGACGTTTCTAGCCAAGTACAACATCCCAGTTTTAGGCCATCCGCCTTATTCGCTTGACCTGGCCCCATGTGACTTTTATCTGTTCCCCAAAGTCAAATCTGCATTAAAAGGAACACGATTTCCGTCCTTTGAAGCTGTGAAAGAAAAAGTGGCACGCGTCAGGCAGGAGCTCACAGAAAAAGACTTCCAGCACTGTTTCGAACAATGGTAAATTCGCATGGAGCGTTGTAGGGATAGGGGAGGGGTGTATATTGAAGGTGATAATAACTAAATATGTTTAAATTTAAAATAAAATGTTTTACAGCAATAGTCTCGTTACTTAATAGCCACACCTCGTATATTTAATTTCTCGCATCCCTCGCAAGTGGTAGTATTGCAATCGATCGGCTTATTGATTTTGAATTTTAATGAATGATTACACATTTTGAATTCTCTACTCCAAAATCTGAATCCGCACAGAAGTAAAAAAAATATTCAAGCTACAATATGATGCAAAATAAAAAATATTAAACACTCTTGTGGATCTAACCTATGTTCAATGATTCTTTCTTGCCTAGGTATTACCTAAAGGCATTTTTCACTGATATTTTGTATTAAATTGGAACTTTTGTTCCAATGTGTGTTTTTTGTCTGTTTTACAACCAGGTTTTTTTAACTTCATTAGCTTTTTTTTGTGTGTATATAAACACGATGGTGTTCCTCACTATTACAAAAATAAAGAAAGATAGAAAAAAGAAATAAAGTAAAAGCTGTACGATTGGAAAGCAGGTAACACAACGTGAAAAACCACGCCCTATCGCTTGTAGAAAGCATATCCCCATTTTACGTAGTACTTATAAGTAACATATTGGTAACAATACAAATTCTTATAAGTTCTATACAAATCCTCAAAACAACAGAATTACTCACATTGTATTGTAGCATATTCCTTTTTATAAATTTGAATTATACTTTTACTTGTTTGTAAAGATTTGCTTTATTATACAAAATTAATATTTTATTGCTTTGAAGTAATAACTTTAAATGTATCTGTTTATCTAAGTGAATTACTTCTTTTTACGTATTCAAACTGATATCTCATTTTCTTGTCATTTTGTAAAACGCTCTTGTGGCCGTCAGTAAATAAATAAAAACAAATTATGTAAAATAACTGAAATGAAAGTACTTATTGTACGTAACAATGCTTTTATGGTCTAATTCTATAACTTTCATCGAACGTTTAGAGTTTACATTAAGCCATTACACGCCATGATTTAACACGCTAAATAGATTATATCTGCAAGGCAATAATATGAACGGCAAATTATGCTTTTCTAATTTTATGCTTCTATAATTTAATTATAAAGTAACATCTCTTTAGGTTCCCGATTTAAATTAATTTTTCACGATGGTGATTTTATTACAAAGCAAATGTCATTGGACAAATCATAATGAGATGAAATATTCTTAGGTCATGGGTCTACAGACACCGAGAGAAGTGAACATTGTGCAGAATGGGCACAGAATGGGATGCACAGACCGCGGCCCGCCGGTCGAATACTGGTGGCCCGCCGACAGCAAAAATAATACTCTCGTACATTCGAAAAATATTGAATTTTATTCCAGAATAAAACCAAGTTGCGACTGACGGTGCTCCTTCGATGATTGGTGTCAATTCCGGGCTAGTTACTTTGCTGAAAAAGCATCTGCAAGAAAAAAGCATAAACGCTGAAGATCTCATGCAGTTTCACTGCATTATACACCAAGAAGCCCTCTGTTCTAAAAAAATTGAACCGACCAAGATTTACGCAACAAATTCAACGAAGGAGACTTGCTGAACTTTTACCGCTGCATTGATAAAAATATGTACGAAGAGTTGCGCATAAACGCTCTGAAATGTGCCAGCTTATTTGGTTCTACCTATATATGTGAACAAACTTTTTCAATACTAAATAATAATAAAACAAAAAATCGAAACCGCCTTGCAAATGAAAGTTTGGAAGCAGTTTTACGTGTTGCTACAAGTAAATTTGAGCCAAATATAAAAAAGATTGTAAGCACTATGCAGCGCCACGCTTCAAATCAAGAAATTCTTTTTCAATTTTAATAAATTATTATCAATTCTTTATTGTCTTTAATTACCTATACTTCTGGCGGCCGGCCCGCCATCAGTTCATGATTTGCCCGAGTGGCCCCTAGTCTTAATAAGTCTGTGCAACCATGATTTACATCATCTCACTTCGAACTCTCATCAAATCAAATCACTAGAATAATGAGGGATGGTTGTAATTTTGGTACACTCTAGCAGCCAAATTAAATATCTAATTCAGCGTTTCCCAACCTTTTTTGACTCGCGCACCAAGTGGTAGTACATCATGCTAAATTGTACCACTTCGTAAAAATGATTGTATTTCGTGAAATTTGTTATTCTGAATGTGTTATTTTATTATTATATTATCTTTAGTTGTATAGAGATACAATGCATCTGTTACAAAGAAGTTCAAGTTCATGTTCACTTTATAAACTTTGTAAAGTGTAAGATCTTTTTTTTTTTTTTTTTTTTTTTTTGGCCTTATTGTACAACGCAAAATTAGCCATTGGTAACGTGTACTTGCGATTAATTTAAAGTTGAACAGTCGGATTTAGTCTGTGTTGGAAACGTACACCTTGAAAGGTGTTACGAGGGGATATAATTTATTTCTTTTATATTGTTATTTTGTTTGTTCGGATGTAGTTGTATAGTTCTCGATAGATGTTGTCTCTATGGTGCGTCAGTATAGTGTGTAAATCGGCTGGTAGAGGGCAGACTGTCTTCAGTACTGCCTTCCACAGCTGATCCCTGCCGTTGGTATATTTGTCACAGGCTAAGATTATATGATTGGCGTCAGCTATTGATTCGGAATCACAAGGACATGTAGAGTTTATGTGAATTCCGTTCCGCGCCAAATGATGTGGTGAATAATTATGATTAAATCTTAGCCTGCAGATCGTGCTGTAGAATCCTCTACCTTCTGAGTACTGATTGAACCACGGTTTGACCGGAATGGAAGGTTGAATGGATGAATAGAATTTACCCTTTAGATTTTTTGATATGGAGTAAATTTCTTCCCATTTTTTATAACTTATTCTCTTGTAATAGCTTTTTATGTCTGCGGGAGATAGTGAGTTAATGGTAGGCTCCCGCAATCGAGTGGTTTCTTTCGCCGCAGCGTCAGCCTTCTCATTGCCGGCCAGCCCGTAATGGCCTCTCACCCATATCAGATATACTGACTTACCGTTCCTAATCAGTTGGTTCAGCAAATTTAAGGAATCTATAATCAGGAAAGAGGGGTCTCTGCCTGTAAGATCTTAGTTTTAAAACTTTTTTTAAACAAATAAAAATTGCGTACATATTTTTCTCTTCAAAATTATTAATTAATTTACAAACTTCTTCTTTAGGATTATTATATTTGTGCC
Source organism: Rhodnius prolixus (assembly GCF_049639745.1). Classification (NCBI taxonomy): domain Eukaryota; kingdom Metazoa; phylum Arthropoda; class Insecta; order Hemiptera; family Reduviidae; genus Rhodnius; species Rhodnius prolixus. The sequence continues at coordinate 26,818,729 of NW_027411592.1, forward strand.
CAAATCTTCTAAATAAATTTCTTTTAAGCATTCTACTACCTGTAAGTACCAATTAAATTTAATGTTGCTTGGATAGAGCTTACTCATTACAATCAGTCTATTTAAGCAGATTTTTATATATGTTAGTTATCATTTAAGTTCTGACACATGACAATTCTATTAAATTTTCTTTATCTTTTGCTGATAATGATGTAGCTTTTCATAAATTTTCTTTATAGAAGGGGATTTGAAATCTAATTAACATTTGAGTTTACGGATTTTGGAAAATACTCCATGAAAGACAATTTTAATCCTGTTAAATGTGCTATTATATTACTATCTCGTATATCTTGAGACAGACCAAACTTACTACTGTACTTATTAACAACTTTACTGTAAAATATTATTAATTAAAATAATTTTTATATATTATAGGAAAAAACGTTTCTATATTTTTATGATTTAATTTTTTATGTCCACCATTATTATTTTTCGCATACCACCAACCAGCAACTCGCGTACCACAGGTTGGGAAACGCTGATCTAATTGATCAACCAACGAATTTTGAGGCATTAAAATAGATGTAATATTAACATTTTATGAATACAATATTCTTCATAATTTATGAACAAAAAGACATTAAACCTAATTTTTTATTAAAAAATTTTAATTTTTTAGAAATCAACCTTAAATGAAGATAAAATTCTTAAAGGCCCAAACCACAGTTTTATTGAATGAAATAATAAATATAAATATGGATGTAAATAAATAAATATAAATAAATTTAATAATATTTCGAAAAATATAGTACGGTAGATTCACAAAGAATGTTTTCGATCGGCGGGTTGATTCAAAAAAGTAAATGCATTCTTTTTTTATATTTAACACTTCTTTCATTTACAACACTCTCTTAATAAGTTTGTTTCAAAGAATATGTTTATAAAATTATGTAGATAGTGTGATCTTTTAATTTAAGCAGTAATTCATTAATAATAAAGTTATTATTTTAGGTCAGAAAAGGGGAATCTGAGACAGGATTGGTCATACTCTTTCAGGCATTTGTACTACGAAGGTTATAGGAGAAGGGCGAATGTTCTCAGACATCCAGACGGGTCCTCTGACTACAAATTAAATCAAAGCAACGTGATACTACTTTTATGGACATTCTGTTAAGTGTATCTCTAGGATTTTCTGGAAGTCAGGCTTTCAGATTATAAGCGTAATGAGAGGGCAGTCTGACTGGCGCTGGAGGATATCATAGGTCCGCTCAAAAGACCAGAGCCAATTAACTTAAAGCAAAATGCCGCAGTATGCCGCCAACAAAATGTAAAGATCAATTCTCAAGCCTGAGGCTTTAAAAAGTTCATTAGTTACGTAAATATACTACAACATTACTCTAACTAAGCTGGAAGATTAGTCTAAGAAAATGGGGCTGTCGAACGGATTGCCCGTGTAGCTTTGACAAAAAGAAGAAGAAACGTTACTGTACGTTCCGTCAGTGTGAAACATTCCCTATTAGTGAGAAGGGTACGTAAGGTCTGAGAGTTTGGTTCTTTAGGCAAGACAAACCCGTGGCTCAAGTTTTACCCTGGATACTCTCTCCAGTCTCTTAAGACTAACCTAACAGACTGCACGGGGAGGAACTCCATTTAGGGGGTGCAACTTAGAATAGATGGGTTTCTAGGAGAGTTAAGTCATTTCATCTTGACTTAGAGCTGGAATTACCCACTATAATGTAAATAGTTCACGATATAATTTAATTTTATACAGTAAATTACTGGTAAACTGAAATATCTATCTACTTGTGCTTTCTACGGTTAAATGCTGACATTGGTCATTACTAGACTAAATATTGGCAAGCATTATCTAGGTTTAAACGCCAATGAGGGAAAGTATGATACAACGGCGAATGAAGTTACGCTTCTTGAACTGTTAGTTGGGATAACCCTATTGCGGGAAGGAATGCTTTAGTTTTCTTAATGGAAAGCCTGCTTCAGGAAAATCAAAAAGTTTAATATTATAATTTTTCTTTTCTGGCACAGCAGATCTTGAATGCATTTCACACTCTCCAAAACCATCCGCCTGCATCTTTTTTCTCTCAGTAGTCCGTGGTCAATCAGTAATCACAACCATGGCGTTCCTCTACTTCTCTTCCGTTCGGCTAGCCAGTTAACTGAGGCTTTAGCTGCTCTGTTAGTTCTTGTCACCTACCTTTAGCTAATCTAATTGTCACAGGAAAAATGTTGAAAATTTAAGTTGCAGAACTAAGTATTTAAGGTGGAAATCCCAACAGTCGTTTTTGAAAAAATCTCAAATCTCAAGAAATGTGGCACTTCAACTTGTTGGCTGATATTGACCAAAAAGTCCGGTCCGATAATGTCACCTTAATCAGATATTATAATTTTTGAGTCACGCTACAGCGAACTACTCACATACAATACGTAAACTCACTTCTTTATTTTTGAGTCAGGTGATTTGAAAACGGAAACTTGCCATTTAAAACTCTTAACAGTGTAGAAAGGGGGAAAAGCAACAAAATCTTTAGGCATCACTAGAGGCCTCTTGTGAATCCAAAAAGTTCCAATAAAATGGAATCTCTTTCCTCCCAATCATTGATTTCAAATTTTTACTGTAAAAATTGAAAATGTTATTTAGTCAAAGATAATTTTCGCTAGATCCAAAAACTGCAGCCGGTTTATATTCGTCGATTTGGTAGTATTACATTTCTGCTTTAACACAAGAGATATTAGAGGCTTTGTTTCTACCACCTCTGAGAAGAAAACTACAGTGAAGAATAAAACTGCTCAGGAAATTATATAAAGCTTGAATATTGTGGCAGCAATTTATAAACACTCAGAGATACTTTGTTATCTGAGTGAGAGCATAATGACAGTAATACAGAAGCAATTTCTTTGACAATAACTCCTTAAGTTGTGGTAATTTCCCTACCATTCATGTTCACACATAGCTTAAAGAATATTTTTTTAAAATTATTGTTTTGTTGTGATTTTTGGAGATACATAATAATCCGTGTAGAATGATACAAGGAGCAGATATAATTTCATTTTAGATGAATCCCACTGTTCTATAATTTATTTATCTGCATTTAGTTTGTTTAGTACAAAATAAGGGGAAACTACGAAATAAAAAAAAAAGAAGAAGAAGAGGAACTTACAGTATATATTTATTGGTATTTACAATAACGGGATAAATATATGCGATACTATGGTAGAAGTATGGCGAGAAGTGGAGAAACGTGTAGTTTTATAAATCGTGTCCACTACCTTTTGCATACACACAATATATAGATAGGGTACTTTTTGCTTCTTCCAATGGTGGCTACACTGTCTGTGGTAATAACTTCTCATGTCGTATTAAAGTCTTACAATGTTGGCAAACATGAACAACAAGCCGAAAGTGTCGTATCATGCATACTCGTGATCACTTGAACCCAACTCAAACAGCCAACTGCGGAGGACTGAGAGGATCGCTTCTTCCTCTAAACTTCATTTTTATTCATTTTTTCCCCCCTCACTGGAGTTTGTATTTTTTTTTTTTTTTTTATTGGGTTAACTTAGGAAATTTATTAATGTACAAGAGCATCGGCAAGAATCAAACAGTTATTTAAGATTAATTTACATGATATTTTGGGAAAGTACCTTGACAATACGCCCACGATGTCTTTAGACTTATCGTTTCTTGTACAACGAACATTGGTTTAGTTTCCTTTGTTTAAATTTTTGCTACAAGAGAGTTCATCTTGTCGTACTTTTTTTTAAATATATTTTTATTTGTTTAAGCAAAGCTATAAATAATGTGAACACAATCTAAATGGCAACAGTTTGAAAGATAAACATTTCCTAATGTTGCCCTCTTTCAGTAACCTAACCAGAAGGTTTTCATCTTAGTGTCAGGCGGACGGGGCCATTATCAACTAAATCTTATAGTATTTATAGTTGTTATTATTATTAGAATCGATTGATTCAGCACATATTTTGTCACTTCGGTATTTTGTTCCAATTTGTGATTTTTTTTTACTTCTTATAGTTAGGTAAGAACGTAGAAGGACGTTTAATACCTCACAAACCAACCCTTATTGAACACAATTACAGCTCTCTTTAAATTATAATTTGGAATATTTGCTGGTATCCCTGTATTAAAATGACAACATACTTCCGACTCCAATCAGCAATGGCTGCAGAGAAGGTTTCTGTGTAGAAATGCACCAATTTAGCGATCACTACTAGCTCGAATACTTTTACCTACTAATATTTTCATTATAATGCATAAATGCAGTTCAAATATTACAAAAGCAAGGTTTGCAATGCATTTCTAGAGAAAATTTATTTCTGCTGCATTAGACTACTATTTGTTGTACACGTACATTAGGGTGTTTCAATAAATGATGACTTTTAAATTTTAAAGAGCGCCGGGCGGAAAATCAAAGTTCATTTAAAAACAAAAAGTTTCGTCCACATTAGAGCAAAATCGATTAAGATTTAGAGGTCGCTACCATTGATCAAAAAATTTTTGTTTTGCTTTTTTTTTTTATAAACCTTATTAAATGTTTTGTATCATTCCAAATTATCAGCAAAACATGTAATTGTACAAAGTTTATTTAAATATAATTTGCTATAAAGACAATGCAGTCGGAATCATTTTGATGGCCTTTTTATTTTCAAAGTTATGAATAATTAAAGAAGCTGTATTTAAAAAACAAAATCAAGAAAAATATACATTTTTGAAAACTTTCAATGAATTAACGTTAAAATCACTTCATTTTTTGTGTGTTTCGAACAGAATTTAAAAAAATTTTGGTTACTGAAACGTCTAAATTAGGGAATATTTTGCATTTATTGTTATAATTTGAAATTAATTTACTATCAATCAATCAATTTCAAATGATTCCAACTGCATTGTCTTTATAGCAAATTATATGTAAATAAACTTTGTACAATTACATGTTTTGCTAATAATTTTAAAAGATACAAGACATTTAATAAGGATTTTTTAATAAAGCAAAACACAAATTTTTTGATCCATGGTAGCGACCTCTAAATATTAATCGATTTTGCTCTATTTCGAACGAAACTTTTTGTTTTTAAATGAACTTCGATTTTCCGCCCGGCGCTCTTTAAAATTTAAAAGTCATCATTTTTAGAAACACCCTAACGTACATAGATTTATTTACTAAAGGGTATAACTTATAGTTAAACAACCGGTGTGTCCATGATAGCAAAGTGATGTGTTATTCTTCAGCAAAAGTTAGCCTTGATTGTTTAAAATCAGTAATTAATTAAAGAGAAATAAGCTTTTACCAAGGTAAAGAATATAACAGACTTCGGCATCACTTTCATTCCTTTACTGTTTTCGAGTTGACTACCTGACCGACTTTATAACTGTTGATAAAATAGGATATGTCTTCTGGGGCCATTGCGGAGAAGAGTGTTGGCCATTAGGGTATGGTTATCCCTAACTGCTTCATCTCTGCTTTTCCTGGGACTTTCTTAGAGATGAAACTGGTTTTGAATTAGCATCATAGTATGACAGCACATAGTCGAGCTTGAAAACGCGCAGTACTTGAATGTATGACAACACGTAGTCGAGCTTGTCACAAATCTGGAATGAAGAGAAAGTCTTGAGTGATTTACACTATATTTTTCTTTCTTTTTTTTTTTTTTTTTAATGCAATGATGGCATTTATCTAATAGAAACTATTCTAGTGTCAACATAGCTGTAGATAACTGAAGAAGGGAAAGCAATGTGCAAGTTATTGAATCTTATCCTTTAAAAGAAGTAGGTATGGCATTTCCCCAAGTATGGGTACTGCTTCTTCAGTCCGCACACCGCTGGACGGCCTTGATTTGAAAGTAAAACGGAACTAGCGTTTTCTTAAGAAAGTGGCTAGATGCACTTTACATTATCTTCCTTACACGTTTTTATTAAATAATTTTACTTGTTCGAATTAAAGTACCTTACTAGGATGTACTATTTACATTTCTACGACTCCTTGGAAATAGTATTTACATTTTTCTTTGCTTTCTGTGGAAAGTGAAAGTTTTGTGGGCCTATGAATATCTGTAATTAACCTTCAGTCAGGCGCGGTGAGTCTTTTAGCACAGCCGAGCGCTCTGTATCAAATTGATTGCATTAATTGCGTTGAAAATTGCTATAACTGTAATAAGATTCTAAATATTAACTAAATTTTATTAATAATATAAAAATAAAAGTTGAAGTACACGTCAGAACTTTAACTCAAACATAAGTTCATTTCCAAAAACATAACATTAGTTAGAACTTCAGTAGTTTATATATAAATATTCTTAACGAACATCTTCAGCAGAAACTATATACAAGGATCGAGACTTAAAGCACTTCTCCTCATCTCTTACTTGAAACAACCAATTCTTTCTCGTGGTGCCTTCGGACAACTATTATCAGGAGCCGGCTAGCATACGTTATGAGGACCTTTATGAGAATCCTCAGAAAATCTGGGAGTGTTAGTTTGGGAGAGGCAGGGGAGCAAGATATTCTAGATTGCTGTTCCTCACTTACACCGAGAGGTAAATGTGTCGAAAGTGGAGCTCTCCGATGCAATAGGCGCTCCTACGGAGGAATGAGACTCTGCTAGTTGAGTGGATTTGGGATCTTCCCAGAAAGTTTACGTGAATTTTGGGCAGTCGAGGGTATACACCGTTTTGGGGATGTTAAGGTTTAGGAAGTTCCGTCTCATCTTGCGGTTTTCCTAGAGAGCCTTGATGGTTTCCGGGTGTTAGAGTGGAATATGTTCTTGGGGAATGGTTTTGGAGCGGAGAAAAGGTTTATCCCTATGTATTGGCGCCCCCATTCCAGGTGTTTCCCTCGAAAGCTGAGCTGGATTATTACCTGGGCTGGAGGGCTGATTAAAGCACCACTCAATCCTTTGATTTGAGGCTATTTTGGAATATTTGGAGGTCTTCCCTCAATCTCTAAAGAACTTCAACATGGAAAGCCATCATTAGAAAATAACTGCTTTCCTCACTGGGCATTGTCGACTTTTGCAGTAGCTGGATCTAGAAAATGCTGTCCATTGCGGATTTTGGGAGGAAATGGAGATAACTCTGATACACCTTCTAACTGACTGTGATACCATTATTCAAGGAACTTTCAGTCATCTGGAAAATTACCAGAGCTGCTGGAATAGGGCTATCCTCCCTGGAACCCATCTAGAACCTGAGATTTCCCAATATCTATGACTAGAGGGGAGCTGCAGGGATTTGCCTGGCTCCAGTAAGGAAAGTACAATAGATCACAAAAGTAGCGGGCGAAAGATCAGCTTCTGCTCTTCGTCTGTGATAGTACCACGATACATTGGTAGTTGGACGTCAAGCCCTTCTCCCAGAAGAACACGCTACTGCTTTCTTGGTTTTACAAATTCAATATTTTATAGCAGTATATACTAAAATCATGCTTATCTGCTACATAAATTCAGTTCATTACAGTTTTCATTAATATAGTCACAAGCATAAAGAAATTAATTTAAACTTTCAGAGTAATATTTTTCTAACTTTCACATTTGTATTATAAATTTGCTATTTCCGAGTTTTAAGTAAAAATAATACGAACAGCACGCGTATTTAGCACCAATTTCACTTTATACCAAACTCATAAATTACAAAAAAAATGCTTTAAGTGAAGTGCTCTTAAAACATGTTTATTTCATAAGAAAAATGGACTTGACATTGTACAGTTAGCTGTGAACATTGACTTTCACTCGATCCGATTTATAGCACGGAGTTCTGTTTTAAAGTTCACTGGCACCGCCAGCCTTCTTACTAAAGTTTACATTTCGAGTCGCAGATGGACACTTACCGATACATAAATGTTTATGTATGGCTCGCTATACAACTGGCGACCATTGTCGGCCAATTATCTGATAAAAGCAATATACATTAATTTCCATTAGTTATTTATCCATACAAACCTACCATTGTTTTACCAGGTATTTTTACTGTTTTCTTGGTTAAACTGAATTATTCATGTAACCTCTACACAGCAATTCTTTAAATCAATCATTGTATATTTTTTTTACTCTATAATCCACATTCCACTGCAGTCTCTTACTGTTTTAATCTTTCTAATGTCCCAAAAACAACAAAATTATGTTCGAACAATCACGACTTATTTATATGAAATCTTATAAAAATGGTTTTGTAACTGGGACCTCCCAGTTACAAGTCCATTTTCTTAACCAATACACCATAATCTGCTCCGCATTTAATTTGCCAGCAATCTGAATGTTTAAAGTGCATTTGTGGTGACCGTAAATAAAGTCACAGGTTAAAAATTAACAAATTTGACCAAGAAAAACGTCAAAATTCAATTGTAGTGGCCGTAAAAAAAAAAAGTAAGTCAGGTAATCAAAAATAGTTATATGTAGCTTAAGTATGGGACGTTGGGTTTTTGAACAGGACGAATGAGTAAAAACCCTTTCCTCAAATTTGCAATATTAAATTTCTTCGGCAACGTAGAAGGTGATGAAGAACGTAGACGAAAAGGCTACCGGCTATTATTGAATTTAAGATATTGAGCCTTAAAAGTGTAGAAGTCAAGAAACGAATTAAAATTGCTAAGTTATATTTTTAAGACCGAGATGTTAAACCGTTATGTAACAAGAGTTCCTCTACGTTATTATGGATCAGAGTGTCTAACATTTTATATAATATTTTATCTCCTATTTAATTTATTATTTATAAGTTTTGCTAACTTATTATTTTAAATTTAAAATAGTTTTTAACACTACTGAATTTAACAATTTATTTAACTTATTACATTAGCTTGTATGATTAATGTTAAAAAATAAAAACTGACAAATTAAACGGATACAGCTGAAGTGCACAACTGTGATTGAAATGGGGACTTCCTATATGAAAGGTTAGTGTAATATGCCATCGAACAATTTATTTATTTTTTTAAACGAATAAAAAAGAGCTTTACGTGAGATTCGAACTGGTGAGCTGCCACATGGAAATCCGCGCTTCTTACTACGCCAATGGGACCCTCCCCGCAATCTCTGATATTAACATATTATCTCTGAACACCTGAATTCCCAAAATACGTTATTTTGACAAAATTAAATCACTTTTGCAGCCATTAATGCTACATAAACTCGTTATATTCTCCAGCATTAATTTGATGTTGAACAATTCAAGTTCAATTCAATCACTTTATTTCCATTCAAACTTTAGACCTTATGTTTAAGTAAGGGGTGAGACAAAAGCAATTATTTTTTAGTAGTTACTTTTAGTAACCAATATTTACCAGTCGCTTCTTACTTTGTCTACATTTTGTCTTCATGAGAATGTATTGGACACTTTTTTTTGTTGAATCCTAAGAAATAAGATGATGATATGTAGTGTCCAGACCCAATCTAACCACACACGTGTGATCTACCTTGCCTGCACGTGTGATCTACCAAACATAATAATGCACCCTTACACACGATGTCTGAAAGAACGCAGTGAATTGTAAATATGCCAGCTTAGATGCCAAGAAGGCGTTCTATCTCCCACGATGATACAAATCTCGGTTTTTTTTCCCACATTATTTATAGATGAAACAGAACAAAGAAAACTTTATTTTGTACGTGTAATTACAAGAATAATAGAAAATTGAGCTTAAATTAATGAAGACCTCTATCAAGTAATTATTATTGATTGGTTTTAAGTTTAATTAAATGTTTATGGAATATAAAAATTCTTCTACACAGGAGCAAATTCTTGGCATCATCACACTAGTGAAAGTGTAATGTGACCGAGTGCAATGCAAACCGATTATGCTTTGTGCATGCAATGCAGACTGAAGATCTCTAGAAACGAATGTAATTGGAACGGATGATTTCATAAACCTATCTTTGAAGGATTAAATATTTACTGCAACGAGATTGTCAGGTTTAAAGTAAATCACTGGTAAGATTTTAGGCAAAATAATTTTAAGCCTAACTAAGACACTAGAGCCTATGCTTTAGAGTACCTGCCTCGAAATAAACAATAAATATATTCTTAGTCGATAGTTTGAAACCAGCTTGTAACTCTAAGTTTCTATTTCTTAAAAAAATGTTAGCAAGGTACATAAGTGCTTCGTCCATGAAACTTACGAAACTTATTTTGGGTTAGACATTAAACCTTCTGAAAAACTAGGCGATTACTTTCCTCTGTTTACTTCCCAAAATAAAAATAAATGGTTTACCAGAAATAAAATGGGAACTTTTGAAAAATAAATAGCAAAAAAATAAATAACTGAGGATTAATTTCTTAAAATTATATAAATAATAAAAAGATTCTCAAAACGATAAACGGAAAAAGCTTTTTCATGAACTTCAATCTACCTCTTTTCAAACTGCACCTACATCTACTTATAAACATTAAAGAATTCCCAGTTATGGAAGATGTTTCCCAGGATGTACCGTAATTCTGCTCCTTTTCTTATCCTGCAGTTTAGTTATAAAATAATTGCAAAGGAATCTGCAGTGAAAGACAGAAGGATTTACAATTACTAAAAGCATGCACAAGGCAGTCCTATTTTCCACAGGACGAATTGAGCAATCAATGTTAGTTCATCAATTATTAAAACTGAAATTTGAAATCAAATTCCTCAAAGTCCAAAGCACTAACAAATGAATGTTACATTTCAGAAAAGATAAAGTGAGTACATAATTACTAAATATTTAGGTGCACCTTTCACTCTGTCAGCTGAGAAGGCAAATCCTTAAATTTTGGTGAAAAAAATGTTGCTAATCAAACTTTGTATTATATAGATTCTAAAGTCAAAATGTATTATACAATTTCGGCAAGTGTGTTTTTTACACCTAGCTAAGTTATGGGGATGTACCCCACTTAGTATTACTAAATGAAGTCAAATGAAGTTTTTGTAATCATTATTAACTTGCAATTAGTTGCTACTCATCAATTTTAGAATCTATCATTACTGACTGGTTAAGTTAGATAGTTGAAAGAATTCTGGGCTAGAGGTACATACTAAGTACAAAGTACTTAGAGCTTGGTTACAGTATCAGCTAGCAATAATTAATTGAAAAAACACAGTACAGCTATCTGGAATCACTATTTTGGCTGAGAAATTACAAAATAGGAATTAGTAGATTATATCTACAAATGTGGAAATCTAAATTATCATAAAAACAGTCTGATTTTTGTTTGTTTTTTTTTTTTAATAATTTTAAATACATTCCTGCCTGAACTGATTTCTGCATTAGAAAGAAGTGTACGTAGCCTTACATTCCAGTCTTATCACGATGAACATTTCCCATAATGTACCTCTGTCTGCCAATACTTTTGTTCTGGTGGAATTGCCCGCAGATCGGAGTACAATCGCATTTGAAAGCTTACTAAATGACATCATATCACATAATAAAGGAAAATTGTGCGAAGTATTGTGATAATGCCTGGTATTGGACATTAGTTTTTCAATTAGGAAAAAATATGAAAAAAAGTGTGTCTTGCGCAATCAGAATTTCTTTAAAGCGAAAAAATCGCAGAGGATTCCAATCTTCATAATGCTGAGTTGCTTTTAATTCTAAAGGTCGGAATCGGTGAATCAAAAGATTAAATTTCGGAACGGGTTTTCCACGATATAAGAGGATATTGCGCCAATTTTCTTATTCTTCCTTGCATAAAAGTTACAGAAATAATCTTTCAGTATTTTTTACATTATATCAGAAAAATGAATATTTCAGGGACTCCCAAGGGAAATTACAACCTTTTAGCAACCATCTTATGTGCCACCTGAATGCAATGTACAGATCTACCTCTTATAATACTTTAATAGCATCAAAAAAAAAATCAGCAGAATCCCAAATTTGAGGGAAGTAGGTTACCAAAAAAGCGAGTTCCTATTTCTTTGGCTACAAATTTCATTTTTAATTAAACTTTAAATGTTAACCGTAGCTGTGCTTTTAAAACATAATCAAGATTGTTTTTTTCAAAAATTAATTTAGAACAGAATGATTATTTTCTTTATTGCTTATTTCTTTATTTATTTAAGCTCACAAAAGATTTCAGTAAAAAGTCAGTGAGGTCTTGATAGAAATTAGGTTTAAATAAAGCCAATCAGAGAGTAGTCCTTGACATAGTTAGCCAGTAGATTGTAAATTAAAGAAGCTAGAGTCTAATTAGCTAGATATATATAGGATACTGAAAAGGTAGCGCTCTAAACTTTAATGGAGGGCAGTAATAACCGGAGAGATCTGACGTACGAGTATATGAACCCAGAGTCATGTGCCACACCTTACTTACCGCAACAAATGCTTTTCAACATATTTATTCAAGGCTTAATTTCAATAGATTCTGATCAAAATTTTTGTTCGATTTAATTTGAATTTCTTTCTTCTTGTTTTGTCTGCAAACGTACACTATAATGACCAGGTATCCTCAGTTTAATCAGGTCTGACTACACCTGTGTGGAATATCTTACATAAAATTAATTTTACTGGGAGGTTTGAAAAAAAGTATACCTAGTAATTGTTTTTGTTCTGAATAAAAAAACCAAGTTCCTATTAACAATTATATAAATATATCAATGCCATCTTGATTTTAAATTTCTTTTAGTCTGTCAATTTTTCCTGGCAAAAAAAAAATTCAATCTTTTTAAAAAATCAAGGTCTAAATACTCAATTTACATGTTTAAGTTCAATTTCTAGTGCATTCACATTAATTACATGCATAATATATGTTACATTAAAATGCAAACATTAAACAAAAGTAAATTCAAAAATCTATGGCGAACTCTACAATTCTCTTTTCAAGCAACGTGGCCGTTACCGGGTCTTGGTCTCCACAGATTCACTTCCGCCATCTTCTCTAGTTAATGCGACAGTCTTCCTGTTTAGGATACCAAGCCTGCTATACTAGTAGCATCCGTCACTTACTTCCTTACTTTGCATCCTTATCCTTATTAGCTTACCATTACCCTTACTTATCCTTACTTAGCATCCTTATCGTTGTTTGAAACTATCAACACTTCTTGCGTGTTACAAATTCGCTTCTGTTATCTTTCTGGGCACTCCTCACTTGACATTCTAGTCACACGGCCAAAGACTAACAAGCTTGATCACACGCCTGACTATCTCTGGCTCCGGGAATTAGCTCCCTATTTTCCGTTTCCTCCAGGAATTCCTGCTCCAACGAGCTATACATACGAAAAATCTTTCTCTCATATTTTCTTTTTTAGATAAACCAGGTTTCTGAATTTTAAATGAAAACAAGCTGGATGAGCGTCTTGTAGAATGTTGCATTGATTTTCCATTGCCATATTTGCCCTAGATGTATCGCCGAATACCAAAGTAACTTACGTTTGGCTATAATACCTACCATTCTACTTTTGGTTTCTTAGGATATATCACTTCTAACATAATTTCAGTGCCAAGATAATTAAAAGTTCAAAGGGTGGACCTTGGACTCACTCCACATTTTACTACTTTTAAAATCTCAAATTACGAGTAAATATTCTAGAAATACTGCATTTTGTAGAAGTATTAAGTTATCTAATTGATAGTTGGACCTGTCTCAATTATATTCCAGTTAGGTAAATGCCACTAGTAAACAATACTTATTGCTCTGTAACGCCATTGCCAAAGTCAGAAGTATGTTAACAACTTATATCTATCGCATCCCCAAAATGTTTGCAAACTACTCGTTGATTTATCCAAAAACCTATCAGGTCTTTTAACGAAACAACGTTCCACATGCGAGTGATTGTCTATGATACAAGCACATCAGGTTAAAGGAAAATCGTTAGAACTACTTTCATGATAATCAGCGAAACTGAAAATCATCTCCCAGATATCAAGAGGTCCGCGATAGTAAATCCTGAAAAGGTGGGATGTTCAAGCATAGATACTAATAAAGATGTAAGGTTTTCAAAATAATTAATATTATACTCGTATTTCATATTAAGAGGTCGTTTGAAAATAATAAGCCAAAAAATACTTAATGCTTATAATTATTTATTTAAAGTTTAAATAATCCAAAATTTTGAATAAAAATGTATGACATCCAAACTATAACCTCGCCCTAAACGTTTTTTTAAAATAGTTTCAATTAAAATTTCTCTTTTAATTTTAGTGTTTTATTTCCGTTAATGAATGAGTGGGACTCACAAGCTGCAGAGCTTTTTTGTGGTTAAGTTTTCGAGAAAATAAGTATTAGGCCATAAAAACTAAAGAATATTGTGAAATTGTACAATTAAAGTGTACATTTTTTCGTACGATAACACTAAATTCGGGCAGGCAAATCAAATTCTATCAACTACTTTTAGTTTGTATTTATGTTCAATGTGTTTCAAGAAATACGAGTAATTATTCTGACAAGGTGACGGGGTTATTGGCCCTTTGCCCTTACTCTAAAGAGGTCAGTGGAACAAAAAAGGTTAAGAATCCCTGGCCTAGAGAGAAAGACGATCCAGTAGACAACCTTCCCTGATTAGTCCGAGTAAAGAGAAGGTTGCTCCACTCAAAGAAACAAACTAAATAAATAAAAAATAAAAGTTTTTATCAAAAGATGTAAATTTCAGAAATGGGAATAGAAAGCTGAAATGCTCTCATCATATTATAACCAATTAGACCAATATTATACTTTCTTCTTCATTCGAATTAATTCTTTCATTTACAGCCAATCTCGCGTAATGATTCATCTTTCATAATTTTCAAATTATATACATAATTTCTATCCCGTAAGATTAATTTTTGTTTTATCTTACTTTTTTCCAACACACTAGCACCAACCCAAGAAATTTATTCACTACGAGTTCACAAAATGACAGGACAAATTTTCCAACTTCAAAAAAACAGATATTACAGAAAAATGCTTCATAGGTGAAAAGTTACAGAGTTTGTAAACATAAAAACAAATTACGTCAAAGAATAGTTAAATTAATTAGTTTAGGTATGTATTTAATAAGTGTAAAATTGAATAATCATAACTGTACAATTTGTAGATGTCTAGAGATTAAATTGCCGGATTCTTTATCTTTAACTTCACTTATAATCAACACCTGCGACATTATGATTCTCAAAATAATCAAGTCACTCGCTTGTCTGTTCAAATTTCCTACACTGGGCTCAATTCTCCGACTATGTCTGTCTTCTCGCGAAACTAATAAATGAAAACGTCTGTTCTGAACGATTAACAATTCATAAATAGTCCCTTCAAAGAATATCTTAATAATCTTATGACTTTTTATTTAGGTTTGTGTTTTGGTTTTGATTGTTCGTTATTTATTCGACCGATATTTTTATTTTGATGAAAAATTTTGTTCTTACACGATCGCCAAAACAAAAACAAAAGTTGTTTTCAAACCACTTCTCCCCCTCACTTTCACTATCCAACTCACTATAATCTCAATTCCGGAAGTTTTAAAACATCAATTAATAATTCCTATCCTCTCGTCGGCTAGACTGGTGATGTAAGAGCGGAGCGGAGCGCGGTCTGCTTCCGTTTGCCTTGCTAAGCAAGATATGTGTGAGGCAGCCCGATAGCCCGATAGGTACCATCCCAGCTCTGGTGGCCTTTGTATGAGAAAAGAAAATGTGTAGAAGGCGCTAATAAGCACAGACGTCGATGCGCCGGAAAAAAATTCCTATCTGGATCAATTTAAATTAAAAAAGACTATTAATAATAAAGTTACAAGGAGAATATCTCTGTTTCTTTTGCTTTAATAAAAATTTGATGACGCGTGAGAAACAGTCAATTGACTTTCTCCAACAAAAGTTTCTTAAAAGTATTTGGAGCAAAGAAATTACTGAAAACAAAAAATAATTAATTTAAATTTAAAATAGAAGCACTTCCACTCAATTTATTTTTCCAAAGTTGAAATTTTGCTCCCATATTTAACTTCTATTAATTACACATGTGATAAATGCGATTGATTATTACCTTCTAAATTGCACGTAGAAGAAAGCGTAACCTATCTCTTCCTTAGCACAGCCTTAAGAATCATTTTGCTGAACGGAAATGGTGGAGATGTTTTCGAGAATATTTAAATAAATTTAATAACGTAGTACATCCTGTACACAGATATTGTCTACTAAAAGTTTGTGGCGCTTATGGCCAAAAATTCAAATTTTCTATTTCAGCAATTTTACAGTTTTGCTATCCACAAATAAACATGTAGATTAACATACAAAAAAAAAAAAATATTAAACACCACTTTTTTGGAATTAAGGGCTCCTTAAAAAGGATATTTGCAGTGGACGCTTAAAATGGCAACCGCAAGACCTTTTCACTCGCCATAGAAGAGTAAAAGAAAGAAAAACAGTTTTTCTTTGTTTTCAGGATGTCTCAAATAATTATTCTAGTTCAAAACTCCATTTTCGAAAACTGCAATTGCATAACTTCTTCCTTTATTAGTTGAGAAGAGACTTTTCAATGTTTGTCTTTTTAATTCAAATAATGACATGTTAACTTTTAGTCGGACCAGAAATATAACCACATTAATAACACATGTCTATCAAAAAAGACTACACTTTGCTTTACACATCTCTTACATTCAGACACATTACGAGGGTCGTTTGAAAAGTCCGTGCAAAAATAAAAACTACTTAATTTTTTGGGGTAAACCTTTTTTATTTTTCAACATAGTCTCCTTTTAGGCTTATACACTTCGTCCAACGCTGCTCTAGTTTGTTGATCCCTTCCGAATAATAGGATTTGTCCAAATCTGAAAAATAGCCATTCGTTTCTGCAATCACCTCCTCGTTTGAATAAAATCTTTTTCCCGCCAGCCATTTCTTCATATTGGGGAACAAATAGTAGTCCGAGGGAGCCAAGTCTGGAGAATAGGGGGGATGTGAAACGAGTTGGAACCCTATTTCCATTAATTTTGCGACCACAACTGCTGAGGTGTGAGCTGGTGCGTTGTCGTGATGGAAAAGGACTTTTATGTGGGCCAATAGTGGGCGTTTTTCTTGCAGCTCGGTTTTCAAACGGTCCAATAACGATGAATAATATGCACCTGTAATAATTTTACCCTTTTCCAGATAGTCGATGAGGATTATTCCTTGCGAATCCCAAAAGACAGTCGCCATAATCTTTCCGGCCGAAGGAACGGTCTTCGCCTTTTTTGGCGCAGATTCCCCCTTGGTAACCCATTGTTTAGATTGTTCTTTCGTCTCAGGAGTGTAGTGATGTATCCATGTTTCATCCACAGTGACGAAACGACGCTTAAAGTCCTGCGGATTCTTCTGGAACAGCTGCAAACCGTCCTTGCAACACTTCACACGATTTCGTTTTTGGTCAAGCGTGAGCAATCGCGGCACCCATCTTGCAGATAGCTTTGTCATGTCCAAATGTTGATGCAAAATATTATGTACCCGTTCATTCGAGATGCCCACAGCACTAGCAATCTCACGCACCTTCACTCTTCTGTCATCCATCACCATATCATGGATTTTATCAATGATTTCTGGAGTAGTAACCTCAACAGGGCGTCCAGCGTCACTTGTGCCCATATGGCCACTCCGAAAATTTTGAAACCACTTATAAACTGTTCTAATCGAAGGTGCAGAGTCACCATAATGTTTATCAAGCTTCTCTTTAGTCTTCTGAGGCGTTTTACCTTTCATAAAGTAGTGTTTAATCAACACACGAAATTCTTTTTCGTCCATTTTTTGAAAATCACTCGACTTCCTCGATTCAAACGAATGCCAAACACAAAGAAATAGACCGATCTGGCTGAAACTTGGTGTGTGTTCTTCCAAGAGATGCTACTAACTAAACATAACCTCGATACGCGCCAGTGGTGCTATCTCTCGGACTTTGCACGGACTTTTCAAACGACCCTCGTACATTCAGGGTAGTCTTGGTGGGCATCCTTTTATACTAAAAACAATTTGGAATATTCAAACCCCCAAAAAATAATTTGTACTTGTTTTTATTCTTCCAATACTTTCAAAATACGCCATAAGTTTAAATTATTAACCATTATTTAAATTTTAATATCTAACCTAAATTATTATTATTGATTTTTTTATTTCTTTAATGATTTAAGGCGCGTCAACATCTCAGGTTATTGGCGCCCGGAGCTTTTTCCAGTGCACTGCCGGCCTCCGGACAGTGTTCTCTCGATACAGACGTAACTGTCCATCACCAGACAGTGAGCTGTAAGAAGCTCCTAGGAAGAGAAAATCTAAGCAGCTGGATTCGAACCCGGGACCTCCGCGTGGGAATCCAGTATATTATTGTTATTAACTATTAGTACATTCTACCTCAAGTAATTCAATGGATTAATCTTCTACTAAAATGTAAAGTTTATTACAAAAATTTATATTTTAAGGTATTTTTGTTTGGTTTAAGTGATGTTGTAACATTACAGTATTTCCTGTACTTCCACGTTCATGATTTTCAAATAGAAAAGAAAAAAGTATTCATATTAATATTTAAGTTCAACCAATTAATACATTTATAAAAATGTGTAAATGCAATTACATATAACTATCAATTAAGTCTGGACAGTTCGACCGGATGCAATAGCTTCAATTACAGTCGTACAGTTGAAAGGTAGTTATCAAAGACTTTCTAAACGTTTATCAGTGATGAAAAACTATTAATGCGCATGTTTGTATAGAATAAGGAGGGTAATTATTTTTCTTAAAGAGATAACTTTATAGGCAGTGAATTGACGAGATTCTGTAATGATAAAGATAATCATGTCAGCAATGATGACGCCGCTATTAAAATCTAGCAGGAGAATTAGCACACATACCTGGATTGGCCAGGAGAGGAACTATGCCAAACTGTTAGCACATTTTACTACAGGACTGATGTAGCGTAATATTCCACTCGTTTGAACTCTTCCAAAGAGAGGAATCCTTTTGAATCCATTTAGGCCAGTGATTCTCAACCTTTTTTTTTGTCGCAGCACATTTTTAAGAATTTCAAAATTTGGCGGCACAATAAGATAAGTTTAAAAGTATTTTACTTATCCATAATACACTGTGTAAAACAGTTTGTTTATTTTCAATATAAAATAAAGTAATATGTACTACAAAAACAACAGTGCATTAATTACAAGTTAATAATAAGAATACTTTTAATGAGAAATTTGTAAAAAGTATATATAAGGGGTGGCCAACTTTTCTGTATATAAAATCTACTTTTTATCTTAGAAGTGTGTCGCGATCGACTTGTTGTCATATGCGTAGTCTAAGGCTGGAAACATAGTGGAGCGGCGGGCAAAGCGGCGCTGATAGCGAAGAGCGAAGCGGCAAAAACAAAAACTAGAAGTAGATAGAGTTGCTCTATCTTCGCTTTGCTCGCCACTATGCGCGGTCCCATATGTTTACTTGTGTTTGATTTCGCCGCTTCGCTCTTCGCTATCAGCGCCGCTTTGCTCGCCGCTCCACTATGTTTCCAGCCTAAGGGGGAAGAAGGGGTGTAAAATATATTATTTTTTTAAATCTCTTATTAAGTTTTCGAGATATAGGCTCATGAAGAAAATACATTTCCAGACCCATCTTTTGATAGCAGCATTCCGTACATGCGGTTCCTAAAAAATTCGATTTTGCGACACTTTTTAAAGATAGATTTTTACCAACTTAAAATGTAATTTAATTTTTTTATCAACTGCAATGTAGGAAAAGGGTAAAACTATTACAGGTGCATATTATTCATCGTTATTGGACCGTTTGAAAACCGAACTGCAAGAAAAACGCCCACGATTGGCCCACAAAAAAGTCCTTTTCCATCACGACAACGCACCAGCTCACGCCTCAGCATTTGTGGTCGCAAAATTAATGGAAATAGGGTTCTAACTCGTTTCACATCCCCCCTATTCTCCAGACTTGGCTCCCTCGGACTACTATTTGTTCTCCAATATGAAGAAATGGCTGGCGGGAAAAAGATTTTATTCAAACGAGGAGGTGATTGCAGAAACGAATGGCTATTTTTCAGACTTGGACAAATCCTATTATTCGGAAGGGATCAACAAACTAGAGCAGCGTTGGACGAAGTGTACAAGCCTAAAAGGAGACTATGTTGAAAAATAAAAAAGGTTTACCCCAAAAAATTAAGTAGTTTTTATTTTTGCACGGACTTTTCAAACGACCCTCGTATAAGATGTACTATTTGTTCGTTTGTGAATTTATGACCTTGGCAAATTCACAGAATGCATTAAACTATTGCTACAATCGCTTCAAAGTCCATGGTACACGGAATTTCACCCCAGACATTGCAAGCGATCGACGATCGACCAAAACTG
The DNA here is from genome assembly GCF_049639745.1 of Rhodnius prolixus. Classification (NCBI taxonomy): domain Eukaryota; kingdom Metazoa; phylum Arthropoda; class Insecta; order Hemiptera; family Reduviidae; genus Rhodnius; species Rhodnius prolixus. The sequence continues at coordinate 26,838,956 of NW_027411592.1, forward strand.
GCCTCGCTATCTACCGATTGACTTGTTGGCCACACCTGGTGTAAATGATAATGCTACTCTCATATCGTCTTCTACATTTAATATATAATTTTTATTGCACACTTCAAAATTTTCGCGGCACAGAGGTAGAGAATCACTGAATTAGGCAATAGTTATGAACTTTCTGAAAATACTTGGCTCATCTAAAATAACAGATTGGTCCAGTTAAACAGATAATGCGTATCTACTGTATAACAAGGACAAGGACAGTCCTATACATGACTTAACATTAGTTACTAGCTTAGCAGTTGAGGCTTATCATTGGAATCTCCTCACTTGACTACGAAAGGTGCGCTGGAAATGCAGTCTGATCCTCTAAGAGTCAGAAGAATCATTTTTGCTAAAGCACCTAATGAAAAAATACAGCGAATGGAATCTATTTGTGATATTCTTCCGTCTCAAAGCCTAAAAAAACTCAGATATCCTTTCTTTCAAATCCTGGAGTCCTGAGTACTTCTTTTGGGCTGAATTTAAGCGATAGGCAATGTTAACCCAGAAAAAAGAGCCGAAGACCAACAACTAGCAACTCATATACAGCCGAGAACATCAATATATTTGGTTAATGAAAGAGCTGTAACAAAAATTTGAAAAATCATACCAAACTTCTGGATGTCCAGAGCTATCAATGCACTGCCTCATAGTTTGAACGACTTTAGAAAGAACTGGAAGTTTCGAAGATTCTTGTTTGTCATCCAAGACCAATGTGTAGCAAATGCTAGGTATTAAGGAGTATGGGACTACAGACTTTGCCGGTTACTTTTTGCAAGGGGGAGATTAAATAGAGAAATTATTAGAGGAAAAAGTATTTAAAATTATATTAAGTTAAAGAAAACCCGAATGTATATTTATTATTATTTGGAAAGGACCTTTCATCAGATCTCCTGTTTGAAGCCACTACTAAAACCTCTGCTCTATTCGCAATCATCTTCATTCATTTTAGTCATCATTCTTCATTCATGTAGCAATGTATCATTTACTACGAACATAAGTTTAGTGTGGTGAGGCATATTTCGCCCAAACTTAGGTTCAATCTAAATGTGTAACAATATTCCACATGAAAATAAACAACCTGAGAGTGGAAAATTTAGGAAAACAATCAACCAGCTTTTCTTATGAACTGTTTCTAAGAGCTAGATCAGTTGCTGGACCACAAGTCGAAGGCTAATGAACTGAATGAATTTCTTTTCAATGTTTAGTATTCGCTAAATAATCTAGCGGCGAGTTTAGCAGCGTTGCTATTTAAGCATTGTCCTTATTTAGAAAAGAATAACAGTAATAAGGTAATAAAGTTTGTAACTTACAAACTCTTGAATATCACACGAGTTAAGGAAATATTTTGCAAATACAACTAACTCTTGTTGTGATATGTAGAGTTCTAGCAGAAATCCATTTTAATGAAACTTGGTCCGTATTTTCACTATAAACAAAAATGGATTTCTTTTTTTTGCGAGATAATCAGAGCCCAACTCCAAGCTCCAATCTCCCGTTACTCTAGTTTTAAATAAATAATACAAAAATGAAGTATGATTGTTAATAGTTTAATAAAACATACCTTAGCAGGTTCTGGTTCGTCCGCCCAGGTGGGTATTGTGGTGATGACAACACCGTGACTACCCGCTATACTCTCGGCAACCATACCTGCAAAGTCACCAGATAACCATATTTAGAATATACTTTAGCTAGAATTAATTTTTTTTATATAGAAATGTTTCAATTGTTAAATCATTACTTCTAACCTAAATTATTATGTGGCAAGAATTAAATTGGAGACATTTATTTTGACAGAAAAGTCCTGATGACAATGAATGATTACCACATTTTACAAAATTAGAAGGTCACACGGTAAACTCCAATAGTTAATATGAAAATAAAATGTAGTTGAATCAAATAAAACCATCGTACAGGCAGTGCAAGGCTTAAACTAAGTACTAAGTACAAAAAGAACAATATAGTAATTGTAATATATAATGTAGTAACATGTACAATTAAGATAAGAACCTTTCTACCAATTCATGCGAGACAAGGCCAATAAGTGAAAAATTTCACTTTTCCTTACAGAAATAAACTAATCGAGAAGATGGAATGAGCAAAATGTGTTCGTTAGCACTAGAGAAAATGTTAGTCAACTGTGTGTGAAATATTAATTACCTTAGATTATCCATCAAAGGCTGAATTCACTGATGGTAATTCATGTAGAGCCATTATAGCCGTACGATTCGATATGGAAAATTAACACAACAAAAGAATGTATAAGCTAACTAATTACACTGATTAGAACAGTAAGTAAAAAAAATAAACACATTCTGCGCAAGTGAACTGCTGTAACATTGTGAACAAAGTGTGTTCACAATGGGCAGACCAAAAAGTGAAATTATTTACTTCCAAGATTGTAGTGGGGAAGTCACTCTCACCGTTTATTATACTTCGAAGATACTAACCGAGAAGAGCAGTATACAAAAAAAATGGGAGAAAGGCACAATGAGGACACGAAGCAAGGAAGCTGCTAAGTGGACATTTAGCCACCTGATCATTAACCTAGAAATGAAAACAAAAAACTGCAGCTTACTATATTTAAACTTTTAATGAACTAATAACTGCTGCTATTAATTTTGAGATGTGGCTTTAATGAGTGCACTTTGAAGTTTTCTTTTTGTAAATAATTTCACAATGCACTCTGTTTTAGTCAATATGTTCCATAATCCTAAAGTTGACCTAGTTTCTAGGTCGGAAGATTCTGCTATCTAGGTCAATCGAGAGTCCTCAAAAAACTGCATACAGATCAGAACTAAATTTTCGAATATTTAATACTCTTGCAATACTAGGAGCAAAGAAAAACAGATAGAGAGAAATGAACCAGCCACTTTTTCAGGAATCGTGGGAGTCCCTGAGAGTAATCCATCCTAACAACTCAAACAACACCAATACGAAATGTAATTCCACTTTCAATGAAAACAGTGCCAGTATATAAGTCGATGGATGCAACTACTTAAGTTAGGCTTTCCCACAGGCAATCTCTGGCTCAACACACTCCCTTCATTCGTATTTACACATAATACTTCTTACAGACGCCTCAATTCAGGGAATGGAGTCTCAATAGATACTTTAAATGGCAAGTGGATGGATGTGGATTTATAAAGTCAAGTTCTCTCCAACTACAGAGGAAGTGGTGGTAATATGGAACCCTTCTTTGTTTTTGACTTACCAATGCTAGACTTTCCAAAAAATTGTATTGCTTTCTCTGGTGATTATTAGCTTTATATATTAGTCTTGCACTATTGTCTTCAAATTTACTCTCCTCCAACCGCCAGTTGAGCAACCTTCAATTTTATGGAAAAAGTGAAAGTGGTGCCTCTGACTTGAGGTGCGGGTAATATGGAACACCTTAGTATTTTTTATTGCAAGTCACCATAGAGTGGGTTTAGGTACAACAAATATTTTTGCAGCTTTTTTTAGTCCCATTTTAGATTCTTTTCAGAGACTGGAGAGCTCTCAGAGACAGGATCTGGAGAGAACATGAAAAGTACTGGGTGATGCTTCCTGGGGTCAAACACAGCAAGAGGGTTATGCCCTTGCTGTGTAAACAAAGAACCAAAGTGACTCTAGGTTTGGGCAGAAATCAGATCACTCTGATTACAGGCCTATTCACAGGGCACGGAAGGTTCAGGAAGCACCTGCACAAGGTAGGGCTTATTAGCTCGGAACCGATGTGCAGATTGTGCCAGGTAGAGGAAGAAACGGATTGCAATCGAGAGACTGCGCTACGAAATCTTTAGTACCTTAAGACCAGAGGAGATTGTAGCGCAGAAGGAACTGGTAGGGAAAGCCCTCAACCTTCTTAGAAGGGGAGGTTTCATCTACTAGACTTATTGGGAAGGCACAATAAGCCTCTTGGTGGCTGCAGTGCCGTGGGGCATGGGCCCCGTCCCGCCGTGTAAATCTAAATCTAGATTCTTTTTGTTTTTTCCCCAGAAAAATAAATGATTCCCTTGTAAATGCTTGCAGTATATATGTATATGTATATGTATGTAAGTATGATATATGTATATTCTATAATTATTATATATTGAGTTATTATTAAATGTTATTTTAAATTATATTTCTTTGTAACTGGGTGATTGCCCGTCTTGTAAATAAATAAATAAATAAATAAATATGGAACCCCATGAAATTTTTCTACAGCGAGTGTAGAACAGGGTTCCATATTGCAAGCACCCATGGGGGTTCCATATTGCAAGCATCGCTATCTTGGATTTGTTACCAAAAAAAATTGGGAGACATAAGAACTGATTCACAAATGAAAATCGCTGCAATACATCCCTCTGAACCAATATATAGTGCGGATAACTACCACTATTTTGATAACAAAACATAAAATAACAGTTCGAACTTGCCTTCTTAAAGTTTTCGAGAATCGATAAAAACAAAATTGAAAATTTCAAGATAAACATACAGTAGCAACTGAACCAACCATCTGCTTTGCACACTACCGTTATCTAGCTACAGTTTGAGCCAGATTTCTGTTAACACAAGATCACTTGTTGCCAGAATATTATAGGGTTCCATAATACCAGCAGGTATTACCTCATTACCACTACTTCCTCTACTTAAACGAGTTTTAGATAACTGTGTATGGAAATAACAAAAGACGTTAACGTATTAGGGTCGAGTATAACCCAGAGTTCCGACTGTAAGTTCTAATTCATTAACATTAAAAATTAACCCTTTAAGTTTAAGCTATAAATGCGAAAGACTAAAGTGAAGTTATTACTACGACATAAACGGTAGTTATTAATAATACTTGTACATAAGATAATAAACAAAGTAATTTTGTTTTTACCTTGTGTGTTTACAAAAATGGAAACACAACATTTAGAGAAAATTTTAAAAAAGATACTATTAATTATAAGATAGAATAATTAGTGTCCACGATTCCACTGAACAGAAAAGAAGATAGTATTTAATAAAGCTAAGAATCTTTTTAACACCGTCATTACAACTGCTCTGCTATTATAACGGTTTTGCAAAAATCTTTTAACCAATTATATAATAATACGGAAATGACACATGATTACTTCTTTTAGTGAAAATAAAATATTACCTAAATGAGTTTTATCTCAGAGCATTGTCCTCAGATTACACTAGGAAATTGTTAATATTTAAAAAGCTATATTTAAGAGTAAAATAGCAAGCTTAAAACTTTTACAGTTTATTACAATATTCTGTGGGTAGAAATGATTTCAACGGCTAGAAATAATGACTAATTACAAAACAAAGTTTTAGTACGTAGGCATGCTTCAAATGAGACATCATTATCTTCTCCTGGACAACTTCCTAAGCTCACTGAAGTCCACATGAAACTCCTGTAAGTTGTCTTAAGCATCAATCTGTCACATTAGGTTTCAATCAGGAGCACTAGTTGGTCAAGACCGAATTTCTATCTGTTTTCTATGTAGAAAAGATATTACACTCATGAGGTCGACATCTTGTAAAAGTGGTAAAAGCTGTTCAATAAAGGTATCAAAATTTGTCTTAAGATCTACTTTTCAAAAAGACCAAGAGATTATTACCTCTAGCCGCATAATTTAAACTTGTGCATTTCATCCGCACCCTTCTTATATTCAATCATTTCACCACGGACAAAAAAAAAATAATTTTGTCATGGCCACTATGATAAATGTGGTTTGATTCATTAGAGCAAATATCTTATGAGGTCATACCAATGATAGCCTCCGACACGGCTATTAGTGAGAAGATACAACGCTATTCGGTAAATTCTACGCAAAGAGAGGTTTGCCTAACGTTCTTAGCCCAAATCTCCGCAATAGTTGATATTCCCCAAGAGTGTTTCCTTTTACAAAAATCCTGGATCAGGATCTTCTGTTGGAAGCGTTGGAGTATGGTTCTCAGAAAGTATACTCGTATTTGCATCATGCAAACCGTCAATTTTTTCCTTTTCATCATTATTTAACTGCAATTATCGCAGACATCTCAAATCACGGCAGAGCTTAATAGCAATATTTTCTAATAAAATTCTAAACAAAGGCTGATATTTTATCGATTAAAAAGTTCCTATAACAATTGTAGAATACAATCCATCTTTTATTGATGACAGATTCATCCAAGGAAGAGAAATACAAAATTAATAATGAAATTCGCAATCATTTATTTACCTTAAATAAATTTTTTTGTTCACTAATCAACCAAAATCAATTGTCATAAACCTAAGAGTCTGTAATGACTAGACCTTTGTCCAACGTTGGTATTGAAAATATTTTTAAAACAAATTTCTGACCATATTTCAATAAGTCGGAACAAAAATAGGTACAATTTGATCAGAATTTGATGATGGGGCTTGTGGACATTTACTTACATGCCTATGTAATTATCGACACGCTCCGTAACAACTAATTACTCGAGAAAATCACTAAATAAGTTCAGTATAATTCAGTATACATTTAGTATGTTTGTTTAATGCTTAATTTTGAGACTGGAATAAATTTATCTGGAATATTTCAATCAAAAAATTCAATTTTTAATGTAAATTGAAAATTTCTTCTTTTAGTATAAATATTTTTTTAATTTTAAGAATCTACTAGTCACTCAAAAAAACTAGCAGAATGATTTAAGAGGATGTCAGATTTGCATATATGGCGAGAATCTTAATGTAATCAATGGATGCATCCATTATCATAATGGAATTCCTCACAAAATATGGATTATAAATTTCATCATTATAATTATTTAACGGTATTTAAAACGAACTGACAGAATCAAATTATTTGAAATTAATCGATATGTCTCAGCAGCTCTTATCAAACCAAAAAAACTATAAAACAAGTTCTATCCTGCACATTTATCTGCACGTTAAAGATATATAATTTAAATAATATTTAATTACCTTTAAATGATTCCAAAATTTATGTTGCTTATTTAAAAAAATAAAATAAGTAAAAAAAAAGTCCGTTATCAGTTAAAAAACGGAATTAAAACAATCACTAATAGTCCGTAAGGGAATGAGTCTTCTGTATATAATTATAATGCATCAACGGTGTTTTCAGTTATTTCGTTTCTTGTAAAAAGCTAGATCTGTAACGGGAATCAACTTATCTAGTTCTGTTAGGGTTCAATCTTACAAGGCGTGCTTTTAATTTTTTCTTCTTAACTCCCAACTAAATCTTAAGAAGATACAATTTCTGAATGAGACTACATCACGATCAAGTCGTTATAATTTAATAATATAATTTTACTTCCTGTAAATGAGTAAAAATAGTTTCAGATTTAATGTGAGTTTATTAATTTAATGCTTTATTTTAAATTAAATTTGTATATTTTGTTTGGATGCCGACAGATGTAAGGACGTAACCGTTTTGTTTAAAACCAATGAAGAGAAGTTAATTGTTTTTTAAAAAAGTTTTAGAAAAAATGATGAGAATTTGGCTTGCATTCGGATTATTTCTTTAAATTCTACATTTGCCTGGCGAATAACATGATGTGCATGCTTGTATTAACCAGTTAAGCATGGAATTTAGTTTTAAAAAACCTCCTACAGTGTGCGGAATTAATATCAAACAATGACGTGCATACACGTCGAACGCAGGGCAAAACAACCAAAAGTTTACAACGTCCGTAATAGTCACTGCAAGAACTTTTTCTGCAATCTCTGTGGCTTGAGTTTACAGAGCATTCTGTGCTCTTTCAAAATCTTGCACCGCTTCACGTATGCATTGCCTTAGTTAACTAGAGATGCAAGAGCTTTTACAAGGAAGAAAAGAGCTTTGAACTCTGAGCAAAATGAAATCATGCTCGTACTGAGGTCTGGACCTCTAACTAAGGGAAAAACGGCATTGCACATGGGTTTAGAGCTTTTACGAGTATTTGTGTGCACAATTCCCAATCTCTGATGCGGAGACCAAACATGTACCAACCACTTATCATTTGGCTGGCTCCCACCTCCTGTATAAAATACTTGGCAGTTCTATTGGTAAGATAAAGGAACTTCCCACCAAATAATATTCTTATTGTATTTTATTAAAATTTAGAGTTTTTATAGTTAATGGCAACTTTATATGTTTCACAACGAGTATACACGTCCAACGCACCGTAATGGAGATTTGGTTTGACGTGTATCCACGTCAAACACACTTTACAGGTTAAACTTAATTAATACATGCATATATTAACTTAAACAATAAAAGAATTTTATATTTTTACCCTTATTTTATCTTTCAACTGCGGGAGTTCGCAAAAGTTTACTATCCCTGTTTACAGAAGTTTGGGATTAAAAATAAAAACAAAATGGTCCCTCAATACTGCAATCTAATCGTGAGAGTCTAATTGAAAAAAGACCTGGATTGCAGCCTGATTTTAGTGACTAATAGCTAAGCATCTTCAATCCTACCTGACAGCTAACCGACCTTTATAATGGTTCAGATCAGGTCTTCCTGCAAATATGTTATTAAAATTACTATGGATTCAAAAACAGTGATTATAAAACCGTACCATATTTGTTAAAAATGTCCGATTTAAATCATAATGTAGATAAAAAAAAAACTCATTATGTTATACAAGTTCTGAAGTAAGACAGTTATCCAGAATCGATGATTCAGAAAAATTCCATAAATCCTAAACTAAGGATTCAAGATTGGAGAGGAATCGGTCAAATAAAAAATAAACTCGTCTTTTTGCCAACGTTTCGACAAATATATTGTCTTCTTCAGGGCGTGGCTATGCGGGTTGGTTGAGTTACAGAAACTGTAACTCAGTCTAACAATTTACGGTCACGAAACCTATATATTCATGAATCCTAAATGCAGTTCAGAAATTAAATACTTCGGTAGATTTATAAAAATTGTAATTAAAACATTAATTGTCAGAGAATTTGACTTATTTAACAACAAGTGAACTAAAGTGCAGTTGCAATTGTTTAAGTGAATTTAAACGCCGTCAATTTAATTATCTCTGCCTGGAATGCACTTCGATGTATTTTATGCATTTATGTATGGGCGTGTATCTATTCATACAGATTTTCTGTATGTTTCCCTTCTTTTTTAAGGTTTTTTGATTATTACATTCTTTTAAAAGAAACGGAAAGTTTGACAGAAAACGTGTTAGATAGATGATTTTGTGACAGAACTGAATTTTTTTATTACTCTGTCTTTTGTGTGATCAGGTTCATTGATTTCACTATTTAGTGTTGATGTGTATCATTACTTTTGTTTTATTTTCATTTTTAATTTTATTTTTACTGTAATTCCCAAAACTTTGCAAGGATGATTAATAAGTAATGTGTCAGTACCATACAAAAACGGTGTCGACCAAGTCACGCCGCTACAATAAGAACCTGAAAAACCCTACTGGCTCCAATGACCTAAGACGCTGAAAGCAATAAGTTGAACAAGTATTTTAATGTTTCACTGTAACACAATATAACAGTATATTAATAAAACTTATTGAAGAAAAGCTATTGATGAAGTAATAAACCACATCAATACTGAAACGAAAGCAATAAAATGAAGAGTTTTTAAAACAACCTGTCTAACAAAACACAACATAAATATAATAAATGTTGGTAATAAGTAAAACGTTACTAAAATGTTTATCAATAAGTTGTTGAAGCCTAAACTGCAGACTATGCCTTCACTAAGGCTAGTAATAAAATGAAGAACTATTGCCATAAAATGGTTACAGGTACATTTTGATTGGTCTCTGACGGGTACAACAATGTCTGCTTCGGTCATCGACACTGCTCAGTCAACTTTTATTTATTTATTTTCATTTTATTTTAAGATTATTAATATAAAGATTAAAATTAATAATAATAAATGTAATGTTTATTGAAAATAAATGATAAAACCGTTTCTATAATTCAAAAGAAAATCAAATTCTGCTTTGAACGAACTCAACAGGAGTTGCCCTGGTACAAAATTGCCCCATTAAATAAGCTTAAATAACTTTATCTGTGAACAAGGAAAAAAAAGTATCTTTTATAACTAATATATCCAAAGTACCAAACATCTCTGATGCAGTTTCTCACTAGAATGCATCTCACAGAAAAAAAAAAACACAGCTTTTTGTAATCTTTACAATATCTACAATTCGTCAAAAATTACTTTGTAAAACAAAACATTTACTTCGCTATTAAAAAATGTATAATCTAAATTCAGAGCTTCACAGCGAGCCTTTAGCTATACATTTCCAAAAGAAGTTGAAAGAGAAATATGAGTATAATTAATGATTTTTGGGGAATATCGAGGTGCGGTCATCAATAAATACAACTTTTTTGCTTTATACCAACGTTTCGGTAATTTTTACTACCTTCTTCAGGGTCTGTACAAAAGGAATATTACACTAATATAGATAAAATTGGAAAAATAAAAATAAATAAATAAATATTATTTCTAAAACATAAAATTAAATAGATAGATAAATATAATCAATATAATTTGGAAAGACTTACATTATTAAAAAAAAGTTTGTGAAGTTTAATATAAAGCTACGAGTATATCATCATAACTGTTAAGGATTGACGGAAAAGCGGGTTTAATATAGAGGTAAGGGAGGGGTGAAAACAATAGGGCTGATAAAACCTAAGGTATGCGGTGAGTAATTTGTTAAGTTACTATTTGAAGAATTGACCCTGAAGAAGGTAGTAAAAATTACCGAAACGTTGGTATACAGCAAAAAGTTGTTTTTATTTAAGGCCGCACCTCGATATTCCCAAAAAATCATCTAAAACCATCAGTATAATTAATGTTGTAACTCATTTAAAAATTCATTTTGTGCTACACTGCTTGAATTAGCTTTACCTTCAGCTGATACTTTTATCGGTTATCTCTAAATTATGTTGTATTTACATTAAACTGCCGAATCTCTAACGACCATGGTTCAAAATCTACTACAAGAACCTGACGTTGTGCCCATAGTGCCTCCCAATCAGCCAAAAAACCATACAAATTAGAGATGCGATACTGCAAAAGTTTCGGATCCAAAAGCATTTAAACGCAATTTGTTGTGGTTTAGTCATCGAATGTCTATTCATTCTCAATTGTGTATTTATTTATATCAACAACGTTTCGAACCCGTTTATCCTGTTAAAAAGTAATAAAAAGTTCGAGACTGAATACGTTTTCATAACTACCGATCATGCACAATGGAAAATCACTAAACGCTGTTTTTTTGATGTTAGCTTTCTTTTGAGAGCAATATGTTTATGTTTAAATGAACTTCTAAAAAAACACGGATTCATGCCTTTTTAATGCAGTATTTTAATGCACTATGAACTCTAGGAAAAGATAAATGAACTATAACTAATTCATCTTACAAGAATATTTGTATGCATTCCGAGACAGACTGCCCCTTTCACCGCCCGAAATAAATTCCTTAAACCTGGTACGCCGAAAATAACTCTGGAATGGAGTAGTTGCATTCAGAACCATTTTCACTGATGAAGGAATGTGTTTCGTTTTGTAAAGTACTATTCACAGGACAAAAAAAAAGACACAATGTGTAATATTGTTAAAAATATGTTCCAAAAGATTCGGAATCGTTAAAGTAAACAACGGAATCTTTCGGGATATTTTCTTTTTATACAAGAATAAAATCGACAAAAAAAAGGTTAAAATTGGTTTCCCGTCGAGTATATAATAGCCACTTTTGTCCTGTTTTTATTTGTTACAAAAGAAATGGTAAGGAACATATCATACATAGTTATACAAGAGTGGAAATACTTCTACACCAACTGACAATAACATTACACCCGTTCTTACAGAATATTCAAAGAAAAAAAAAATGAAAGAATAATATGGGAATTTGTCATTGTAAAAAAAAGAAGAAGTATTTTAATCTTTATTAAGGACATTAACTGTTAAAATGGAAGAAATTATTTGGTTGAAGTCTGTTTAACAGTTTCGTCTTAGAAAGTTGATGGTATGAAGTTGGACGGATAGACAAGTAGACAAAGTAGACAGCTGGTGTTTTTATCACGAAAACAAGGAGATCCAAGTATTCGAAAATTCATTTGACGTTGTTATTAGGAAATGACAAGTGCTGAAGTAAGAGATCTTGCAACAGAATTATTGTAAACCAGCACCGCCACTCAAAATTAATTGTAACTATGTTTATTTCTCAAAGTTATTATTATATATTTGTTTTCGGGTTCAGAAACTAACACTTTACCCAAAGGATTGGTCATCTTTTCAACAATATCTCCCTAGGTTTTTTAGTTGAGTTTGTACTTTACATACACATAAATTATAAGTTTTTCTATAGTAATTTTCATTTTAAAAAATCAATTTAAGGCCATTACCTGTAAGGGATTGTTAATTGGGGAAGGCTAACTACAATATTGTTGAGAATTAAGTACGGCTCAAATATTCTAATTTTGAGGAATATTTAGAAGGCAGTACTTTGAGAATACGAGGGTCGTTTGAAAAGTCCGTGCAAAAATAAAAACTACTTAATTTTTGGGGGTAAACCTTTTTTATTTTTCAACATAGTCTCCTTTTAGGCTTATACACTTCGTCCAACGCTGCTCTAGTTTGTTGAACCCTTCCGAATAATAGGATTTGTCCAAGTCTGAAAAATAGCCATTCGTTTCTGCAATCACCTCCTCGTTTGAATAAAATCTTTTTCCCGCCAGCCATTTCTTCATATTGGGGAAGAAATAGTAGTCCGAGGGAGCCAAGTCTGGAGAATAGGGGGGATGTGAAACGAGTTGGAACCCTATTTCCATTAATTTTGCGATCACAACTGCTGAGGTGTGAGCTGGTGCGTTGTCGTGATGGAAAAGGACTTTTTTGTGGGACAATCGTGGGCGTTTTTCTTGCAGCTCGGTTTTCAAACGGTCCAATAACGATGAATAATATGCTCCTGTAATAGTTTTATCCTTTTCCAGATAGTCGATGAGGATTATTCCTTGCGAATCCCAAAAAACAGTCGCCATAATCTTTCCGGCCGAAGGAACGGTCTTCGCCTTTTTTGGCGCAGATTCCCCCTTGGTAACCCATTGTTTAGATTGTTCTTTAGTCTCAGGAGTGTAGTGATGTATCCATGTTTCATCCACAGTGACGAAACGACGCTTAAAGTCCTGCGGATTCTTCTGGAACAGCTGCAAACCGTCCTTGCAACACTTCACACGATTTCGTTTTTGGTCAAGCGTGAGCAATCGCGGCACCCATCTTGCGGATAGCTTTGTCATGTCCAAATGTTGATGCAAAATATTATGTACCCGTTCATTCGAGATGCCCACAGCACTAGCAATCTCACGCACCTTCACTCTTCATGGATTTTATCAATGATTTCTGGAGTAGTAACCTCAACAGGGCGTCCAGAACGTTCAGCGTCACTTGTGCCCATATGGCCACTCCGAAAATTTTGAAACCACTTATAAACTGTTCTAATCGAAGGTGCAGAGTCACCATAATGTTTATCAAGCTTCTCTTTAGTCTTCTGAGGCGTTTTGCCTTTCATAAAGTAGGGTTTAATCAACACACGAAATTCTTTTTCATCCATTTTTTGAAAATCACTCGACTTCCTCGATTCAAACGAATGCCAAACACAAAGAAATAGACCGATCTGGCTGAAACTTGGTGTGTGTTCTTCCAAGAGATGCTACTAACTAAACATAACCTCGATACGCGCCAGTGGTGCTATCTCTCTGACTTTGCATGGACTTTTCAAACGACCCTCGTAATAGCAAGTAAAAGCCTTCTGAGTGCCCAGATAGTTAAAATTTGGTTTCCCTAACTTCTGGAAAGTTTGTAAACATCAATCATTTACATATTTAAATGGAATTACAAATAAAAAAAGGAATCTGGGGCATAATAATGAAAATCTTTAAAATAAAAATATATAAATATAGACGTAGTTTATTTTATTACATTAGATATACTAATAATTTTGAGTAATCATATGTAACGGATATGTTAATGTGTTGAATTAAAATATGAGCAGTTAGCGAAGGAGACTTCCCTTGGGAAATGAATGAACCGACACGGACTGGTATTACCAGTAACCGTTATTATCAGGAAAGGTTCAGGCCACCACAGTTTATATACATATTGTATGTATAATACTCTCTTATATGTGTGTGAGATTTTTACAATTTTATAGTTTTTCTAATTATATTTCATAATTACAATTGAAAAGAAATGTAAATTTTAATTAATGACATGTTTGCATGTTTTTTAAAAAGTATTGTTGAAGATAGTTCAGAAACTGGCCTAAATTACCAAAGTATTTCGGCAACTTCAAAATCACAGTTCGAGTAAAGTAAATAACAATGTATTAATTTGTATCAATTCTGGGAATGTAAAAAAAAACAGAATATAAATGATAATTTTATGAGCAAACATTTACCCAGTTACGAAGATAATTTTTAAAATATGATATGTGAAAAGTACATTATTAAAAAACAAAAACAATCCCTTGCAAGATTGTTCTGGTAAGGTTTAATTCAAACTTTTAAATATACAGGGTGACCAGAGTTATATGCTCCACCCACTTTTTTTTAAACGGTGAGAAATTTCGAAAAAATAAAAAACACGTATTTAATCATTTTTAGTCTAGTTTATTTTCAGTGATTGACCCATTTTTTGAAACCCCTGTATCTCGAGATACAGCATCCTACTTTTGTTTTTCAAATGAAACGTTATATTTTTTTTTGCATATTTTTATAGTATTTGAGCTCCTAAAAAAAACAAAAACAAAAATTTTTGAAATCGGTTAGGTTTTTCAAAAGTTATGGTAATTTAAAATATGAAAAACAAATTTCAGTTTACTGTCAAAATTACGTTATTTTTTTTTAAAGAATCTGTTTAAACTGGGCACAATCAACGGATAGGCAAGCCAAAACTCTGGACTCCCACGCTTTGCTTGCAGCAGCAGTTATGGTGGCGAAGTTAAGATCTAGGCAGGCTAGAGTTATTCGATGTTCGATATCTTCGACTGAAACCAAGGGATTAAGGTTATTGTACAATTTATTTTTTAGATATCCCCACAAAAAAAATAGCCTATTGGGGTTAAGTTCAGAGATTGAGGTGGCCATTGGATGGGACAATGAGCACTTTTCATGGAAATTTCTGTCCAGGCAACCTCGAACCACTCTCGCATTATATGCCGGGCAACCATCTTGTTGAAAATACATATCTAGCCGACGTTGTCGATGAACATCTTCAAGCAGAACTGGCCAAATGTCTCTTAAAAAAATGTTAGATACCTTTCACCAGTTAAGTTCTCTCTGTAGAAGTATGGGCCGATTAGTTGATTTCCTATAACTCCACACCAAACGTTTGTAGAAAAAACAACCTGAACGTCGAACCTGAATTACTGTGTGATTCCAAGTGTATGTTGATAAATTAAGGTATTAAAAGCCAACAGTAGCTGTGAATACCAATATGTTGGTCTTTTCCACTTGCGAAAATGGTTAATGTACAAAAATACCAAAAAATAAAATAAATAATGTTAAATAAATAAATGTTTTGTTTTGTAGTTAAATTTAATGTAGAAAATACAGTTTCTAATGACATTAAAATGAACTTAATTATTTTTCCTTTAAAATATTATTGAAGGCATTTAGTTGCCTGTTTTTTGGTGATAAATGATAACATTATTATTAAATTAGTATAGAAAAAGACAAAGTTAGAGTCGGCTACTGTTTAAATTTGAATCATGGATTTAAAAGAATATTTCAGTCTTAAATTCGTCTTACCGAAATATTCGTGAGCACAAATAACACACAATTAATAACAAGTAGAGTATTCAACAATAATTATTCATTTCTCAATTGTAATTTAATTTAGTCCCCCTAATTTTACTTATAGTAAAATACTTCAATAATTAGCTGTCCTAAAAATATGAATATCTTATTTATTTTATATTACATATAAAATAAACATTGCGGGAAGAACGCCCAGATTGAGAATGTAATTGAAGAAAACGATAAAGCCATTCATTACCTATTATTATAAACGTTGGCTACTACATAAAGTAACAATTACTTTAATCGAAAAATGAACTTACTTTTAACTTGCAAGAGTTAGCCTTTACTAAGTTAACCATTTTAAATCTAGTTTAGACCTTTTCACGAAACATGACGGTCATCTACGGATACAAAAGTTTTGCACATATAAATGTAGCTTTCCTTTTTAAGCTCAGAATTCCACAAAGTTCCTCAAGAGTCATTAGTCACTAGAATAAAATATTAATAAAAACTGATGGGTCATTTTGTCCCATAACTTAAGTACGGAACCCAAAAATTCCTATTAAGCAACGTTATTGTTATTTATAACTGCTATTTCCGGATTAAACATTGTGATATCTGACTATATAATAAATGAAGCCAGAAATCAATAAATCAATCCATCGATGGCCAGAATCATCAAGAAGTGAACTCTCTAATTAGGAAGTCAGCGAAAGCGTATAACTACCAACGTAAGATATCCTTTATTCGAGATGAATGACTAGTTTGGTATAAACTAGTCATTCATTGGTTGTAGGGTTTATATAATACCAATTAAATAGAAAAAACTAAAACACCGTTACAAAATAAAGTATATTAATGCATTGAAGAAAGCCAACTCATTCTTTAAAGAGATTAATGACAAATTTTGAGCTACAGTAAACTATTTGCCGATTCATTAGAGTTAGAAGCTCTTTCGATTAATAGTTTCTTTTCACGTTACAACGGTGCAGGTCAAAGCGTAGAAATACTAAATCATATTGAATTGGTTAAGAATGACATTTCGAATTCATTCTTTAAACTATTCCGTTATATTTAGTGTGTGGTCTTTGTTGTTCGGCTACTATGAAGACTTCTTTAATCCAATAATCTGCTGTGAAGACTCGAGAAGACACCCTGTCAACGACGTTTACGTCATTAAATTTTCTTTTGAACTAAAAATCTAAAGTGAAAAGATAGTTAATATCCACATTCTGTTCACATACCGTTAAATACTTTATTGTTCACAAAATGGTACGGTTGTTTTAAATACTGAGTCTGGCAATGAGATGTATGAATGGATGGGGGGGGCCACTAAGTCTCGAGAGTTTGTCCTCCAGTCACCATTCACAATAAAACCGATCTCTCAGATATCGGAGAACCACCTTAACAGTATCTCTCCCAAATACTTGTTCAAATTAAAAATTACACAATTTTTAAAAAAAAATGTTTTGTGAGCTTTGGCAATATAAAATGGAATTGATCCAACAAATTATATTTACAGACGCTCAAATCCAACTTATATTCAACATGCCCAACATCTAAATGCTTTGAAAAGAGAAAATATTTTCAAATATTGGAATGTTTTACGTTTAATCTTACCCTAACCTCACAAATAATCTAAAAAATAGTTATTACTGACACATAAAAAAAACATTGCCTTATATTTTATATAAAAATAGATGATAACTCAAGTTTAATGGAATTATTAGATCATAGGAGACAGAGAGCTTTGGGTAATGTTCATAGAAATTCTATCAGATTGTTGTGCTAGGTTTCGATTATCTACAACAAACAACCTTTAAATGCAACCGTTTCGTCTACAAATATAACTGATAATGGATTGATTGGACAATAGGTGATTAGTGCGGCAAGAGGTTGTTTAATAGCGAGTATTGTAACCATACATGTAAGAAAACACACGTGTTACACCCAATGTTATTGCTACGGTCACCAAAAATAAATAAAATAAAATAATAATAATAATTAAGAATATACGATCATTCAAATAATAACTGATTCCTATGGAATTGGATTAAAGATGTAAATACAATAAAAAAGCTGAACTTCAAATTAATAAAGAAAAAAAATAGAGTTAATAAGTTAGGAAACGAGTCAAATTGCACCAATTGTAAAAGATATTATTAATTCACCTAAACAGTAAAAGCTAATTTAACAAAGTATCTTTGCTTCCATTGAAATAAATTGATTAAAACCCCATTTCTGGTGTATTTCTATTAAATAAATAAGCCGAAAAGTACTAAACATATAAATATTTAACTTTGTAATATATTTTTCAATATGCGTGAGAAAAGTAATCACCTTCCGCTCTAAAATTGGTATCAATGCGAAAATTATTAGTTATTGTCTCCAAAAAGGAGTTTCCGCATTCGTAACTACTTGAAAAAAGACTATCTTTCTGCTCGACTATAAATAGTAAATAGTTTACCTTGGTCCACTAGTGAGGAAACTGATTCATTTCTTAGGAGCCGAAGAGCGAGAGTTTTTGCAACAAATGATTTTTAAATTGTTACTTTATTTTAATGCACCAAACTGTTTAATTTTAAATAACAAGCTAACAGACTTAAAATCAAAGAAAACAATAATCAAAAATAAAAGTTACAAAATATGAATATTAACTAATAAAGCGATAATAAACCAATGATTAGAACTTTAAGAGATTGCCTACTACCAGAGATATAATCTTTAAACATTATAATATTGTTAATGTTATATCATGAGACACTGTTATAGCATTAAAAAAAAATAACAGGCATAATTAACTTTACCTTGCGTTATGTCCATCATTATCTAATATTATGTCTGTGTGCAAATGTTGCCTCCAATCGAAATAACCATTCAATTTCTTCTGGCGCTTATTACTATCAAATTTATTAATCAGTCATGACCTTTCTAAAACCTAACTTCATTCCACTATCTTTTAGTTGAATAAAAACAAAAAAAAATATTTAAGTACTATCAAAATGAAGATATTGTTTAGATAGTTGATAATTAATTTTGCCTGAGGAAAGATTAAGTGCTTTCATAAAAATAGATGGGTACTTTAAGCAATATTAATTGAGAAACATCTTCATTACATTTTTAGAGCGTTTTAAAAATATCCACTTAGTAATAAACTAACCACTTAGTAATTGAAATTCTATTCTGACTTCTTATTACACCTTAAAATCTCTCACCAGCCTCCAGAATTACTGTGATTGGTGAAATTCTCGAAATCGAGTAAAAGTGAAGTAAAGAAATGCTTATTTTTCAGGCGAGCTTTATGTCCAACTACTGGTCAAATATCGTAGACAGAAATGTATTAACTGTAAGCACTATTAGCATTTATATAGGCAATTTAAAATATAACTTAGCAAATGTAATTTGTATCCTAATTTTGACGCCTTTAAGATGAAATTAATCCAATATTTTAAATATTCTAAATACAATAAGCGGGTTGCACTTTGACTATGTTTAGAGTTTAACTTTTTAATTATTGAAACGATTGCTAAAATCAATTAATACTGAACTGGCAGCGCTCATGTGGTCATTACTTGAACTTAGTGATTCAGAGGTATTACCTTCCATCATTTGTACTCTAAATATCTGTTACTTTAAATTATTAGCCCTAATTTGTGTCTCACTGAAAAAAAATCGTCAACTCAGTCAACACCTGTACCTTCTTACTGAATCAATGCGTGAGTAGCAACAAAATAATAGCATTACAAAAGGTAATCAGTTTTACGAATGTTGTGCGACGGGTTCTCAGATGTTGTGTGCATCAAAGGTGCTACAACGTCTGAAATTACTTGAAAAATAAAACATGTGGAAACGAGAAAAAAAAAGAAGAAGAATATTAAGAAAAAGTTTAACAGAACCGATTTTATTTCTCAGTTGCCATCAAAGATCTTAAAGTATAACGACTACAAGAAAATAAAAATAAAACGCTTAGTCGGGTTTTACATAAATTTTATATCAATACACCAAATCAGTAAAATCACAAATATGGTGGAATAATAATGATGGATAATTTTGCCAAACAGGTCTCTGAAAGAGTTGAATAAATAATTCCGATTTTTTTATAAAAAAAAATGACTTTTTTACAGTTGCAGCTAGCTTATCGATCTTGAATCCATGCTTGCTTCCGTATCACTCTCATACGAGGGTCGTTTGAAAAGTCCGTGCAAAAATAAAAACTACTTAATTTTTGGGGGTAAACCTTTTTTATTTTTCAACATAGTCTCCTTTTAGGCTTATACACTTCGTCCAATGCTGCTCTAGTTTGTTGATCCCTTCCGAATAATAGGATTTGTCCAAGTCTGAAAAATAGCCATTCGTTTCTGCAATCACCTCCTCGTTTGAATAAAATCTTTTTCCCGCCAGCCATTTCTTCATATTGGGGAACAAATAGTAGTCCGAGGGAGCCAAGTCTGGAGAATAGGGGCGATGTGAAACGAGTTGGAACCCTATTTCCATTAATTTTGCAACCACAACTGCTGAGGTGTGAGCTGGTGCGTTCTCGTGATGGAAAAGGACTTTTTTGTGAGCCAATCGTGGGCATTTTTCTTGCAGCTCGGTTTTCAAACGGTCCAAAAACGATGAATAATATGCACCTGTAATAGTTTTACCCTTTTCCAGACAGTCGATGAGGATTATTCCTTGCGAATCCCAAAAGACAGTCGCCATAATCTTTCCGGCCGAAGGAACGGTCTTCGCCTTTTTTTGGCGCAGATTCCCCCTTGGTAACCCATTGTTTAGATTGTTCTTTCGTCTCAGGAGTGTAGTGATGTATCCATATTTCATCCATAGTGACGAAACGACGCTTAAAGTCCTGCGGATTCTTCTGGAACAGCTGCAAACCGTCCTTGCAACACTTCACACGATTTCGTTTTTGGTCAAGCGTGAGCAATCGCGGCACCCATCTTGCAGATAGCTTTGTCATGTCCAAATGTTGATGCAAAATATTATGTACCCGTTCATTCGAGATGCCCACAGCACTAGCAATCTCACGCACCTTCACTCTTCAGTCATCCATCACCATATCATGGGTTTTATCAATGATTTCTGGAGTAGTAACCTCAACAGGGCGTCCAGAACGTTCAGCGTCACTTGTGCCCATATGGCCACTCCGAAAATTTTGAAACCACTTATAAACTGTTCTAATCGAAGGTGCAGAGTCACCGTAATGTTTATCAAGCTTCTCTTTAGTCTCCTGAGGCGTTTTGCCTTTCATAAAGTAGTGTTTAATCAACACACGAAATTCTTTTTCGTCCATTTTTGAAAATCACTCGACTTCCTCGATTCAAACGAATGCCAAACACAAAGAAATAGACCGATCTGGCTGAAACTTGGTGTGTGTTCTTCCAAGAGATGCTACTAACTAAACATAACCTCGATACGCGCCAGTGGTGCTATCTCTCTGACTTTGCACGGACTTTTCAAACGACCCTCGTATTTATCGAAATGTTTAAAAAAATAAATGTTAATTTTTTTATATTGTTCCAATTGAAAATTAATATGGTACAGAATATCTTATTTGGTGCACATAATTGCTCGACTTTTAAACCACATTTTTGTCTTTCATTCAGTTTAGACATTTAATTTAAATGGAGATGAAAGATACCTATATATAAATTTAAACAATCCAAGTGAAATTAAATTTTTTTGAGGCCAAGTATTCTATAAAATAAAAAAAAAAATAACACGACGACTTTCTCTTTAGGTAAACTTTTTTTGGGAACTATTTTGTACGAAGAAATCGCTAAAAACTAATCAACTTATTCAGTGAAATGTGCATTTACCCCTATATTTTCCACAAGAAGCATTTTCCAGTAATGTTTCCAATAAAAGTAACAGATGCACAGTTGCTATGAACGTAGGAACTTTACAGCAAATTGGTGAAATCCCCACCACAAAAAAAAACCCTCAAAATGAATCTAATAAATTACGCTTCTGGATTTAGTCCAAAAGCTAATTTAATTGGATCACATGATGGCAACGATTTAAAAACCTTAAATCTCAAAATTAACTATTTTACTGAAGCCCCACAGATGGTAAGTTAAGATTAGCACTCGTTGCTAGCAGATGGATGCAAATTACGTTGTTTTAGAGGTGGTTTAGGTGTAAAACTGTTGCTAATCATTTATTTGTAGTTAATTCCACCAAATCGACACTTTCAGTGTTGATAAAGTGAACCACCAATAGTCTTTACGGTGAAAACAATGGTGTCTACCTTTGTTGGAATACCCCGTGCTATGAAACTGAAAAATTGGTAGTACCTTACAGTGTAATTATTAATACAGTAAGCTACTTATGTAATTTAAATTTCATTTACATAATACTCTTGGTAGTAGGCAACCTATTTTAGTATTTCACTCTTGATATATATTATTTTAATTTAATCTTAAAGTATACTCGTACTTAATCCTTTAAAAGATATTTACTATCTTAAAACTGTACTTTAGTTTTTAATTTACATAACATTTCTAGTTATAGATCAATCTAGTCTAGTTCTTGATTGTTATTATTTCATTTTAATTTAATCTTAAAGTATACTCGTACTTAATCCTTTAAAAGATATTTACTATCTTAAAACTGTACTTTAGTTTTTAATTTACATAACATTTCTAGTTATAGATCAATCTAGTCTAGTTCTTGATTGTTATTATTTCATTTTAATTTAATCTTAAAGTATACTCGTACTTAATCCTTTAAAAGATATTTACTATCTTAAAACTGTACTTTAGTTTTTAATTTACATAACATTTCTAGTTATAGATCAATCTAGTCTAGTTCTTGATTGTTATTATTTCATTTTAATTTAATCTTAAAGTATACTCGTACTTAATCCTTTAAAAGATATTTACTATCTTAAAACTGTACTTTAGTTTTTAATTTACATAACATTTCTAGTTATAGATCAATCAATCAATTCTTGATTGTTATTATTTCATTTTAATTTATTCTTAAAGAATTAATCTTTAAAAATTATTTCATTCGGACTTCACAAGAACGAAGCGAAGCAGTGATGTATTGAGGCACCGGTCTAGACTCCAGGACATGGCTTTGGTTTATTACTTTATGTCAATAAAAGATTTACTGTTGAATTGTTGTCACTTCGAACAACGACATCACCTGGTGGTAGCTGAACGTGACGGCGCCTGCAGATATAGACTTAACTTTTTCACTTTTTTACAATATCTATTTTTTAAATTCAAAATTAAATATGCCATTTTTTATTTGATTCTTAATAACAATTTTTATTTTTGAACTCCTGGAAAGGCAATATATCATATTGTAAAGATCGCATTTTGCTCAAGATGGTAAAAAATACAATAATAAAACACACCTCTACAAATAGTCTTACATCCAGAAATGAACCGAGAGAACTTTCTGCCTATATCACGGTTCGCCTAGAACGATTTTAATTGAAAAGTTCACCAACATGAAAAAATTTTCTTTCTCCTTATTTGGGTCAAAACTAACCAAATTCCACTGAAAACCAAATCGGTTTACGTTGCGGATTTTTTTTTAAAATTTTTTAGGTCAAAAAACTGTTTTTTTTTGCATTGTTAAGCCTAATAAGGAAAAACAATACAGTTTTTTGCAAAACCAATGCATGCATTTTGAAGCTGAGGGAATTTCCGACAGATTGATGTATTTTATAAATGATAAAAATGAAATTTCATTTTAAATTTCATAAATGATAAAAATGAAATTTCATTTTAAATTTCATAAATGATAAAAATGAAATTTCATTTTAAATTTCATAAATGATAAAAATGAAATTTCATTTTAAATTTCATAAATGATAAAAATGAAATTTCATTTTAAATTTCATAAATGATAAAAATGAAATTTCATTTTAAATTTCATAAATGATAAAAATGAAATTTCATATTAAATTTCATAAATGATAAAAATGAAATTTCATAAATGATAAAAATGAAACTTCATTTTAAATTTCATAAATGATAAAAATGAAACTTCATTTTAAATTTCATAAATGATAAAAATGAAATTTCATTTTAAATTTCATAAATGATAAAAATGAAATTTCATTTTAAATTTCATAAATGATAAAAATGAAATTTCATTTTAAATTTCATAAATGATAAAAATGAAATTTCATTTTAAATTTCATAAATGATAAAAATGAAATTTCATTTTAAATTTCATAAATGATAAAAATGAAATTTCATTTTAAATTTCATAAATGATAAAAATGAAATTTCATTTTAAATTTCATAAATGATAAAAATGAAATTTCATTTTAAATTTCATAAATGATAAAAATGAAACTTCATTTTAAATTTCATAAATGATAAAAATGAAATTTCATATTAAATTTCATAAATGATAAAAATGAAATTTCATTTTAAATTTCATAAATGATAAAAATGAAATTTCATTTTAAATTTCATAAATGATAAAAATGAAATTTCATTTTAAATTTCATAAATGATAAAAATGAAATTTCATTTTTATCATATATAAAATACATCAATCTGTCGGAAATTCCTTCAGCTTCAAAATGCATGCATTGGTTTTGCAAAAAACTGTATTGTTTTTCCTTATTAAGCCTAACAATGCAAAAAAAATCGTTTTTGACCTAAAAAATTTAAAAAAAAAAATCCGCAACGTAAACCGATTTGGTTTTCAGTGGATTTTGGTTAGTTTTCACCCAAATAATAAGGAGAAAGAAAAATTTGTCATGTTGGTGAACTTTTCAATTAAAATCGTTCTAGGCGAACCGTGATATACCTGAAAAATACATTATTCTCATACATATATATATTTTTTTAACTTACAATTGAAAACCATTAACTTAATCAAAAAATTGTATTTCAATAAAAACTGCATAATAATAAAGGGTTTAGGAATGTCTCTCAGAGATGCATTACTCTATTACCTTTGAAGAAGCACAAACATTTCTCTAAACTTAAGTAGTGTTTTAGATGAAGAATTCCCATCAGATGCGTTTCAGTATTCCGCAATTGAAAATCTATTATTTAAAAAATAAATTCTTTATTTAATTTAACAATGTACTTTATTACAACTTGATAAAGAACAAATGTCAAATAAAAATAATCTTCATTGTACATTTGAGCAGATAAGTTAGAGATATATTCACTTTCATTCGTCTCAAAGAACTTTAACTCTGAAAAAAATCAAATATTTTCCCAAAAGTGACCCAAATTTTACTGATTCATCAAGAAAGTAAAAATTCCATCAACTTCATCATAGTTTTTATCAAAACACAAAAGGTCAATCAATACCGATCCTGTTTAAAAGCCTAGAATGTTTCTATGAAGATTGTAAACGCCTCAGAGAAAAGCAAGTAGTTTTTAAACCTGGGATCCTGAGCGACATCGCTGGAGGTCGTACCTTAATAAATTAAAGTTTATTTTAAGTATTGGATTGTTTAATCATCCAAAACACCTATAATAAATAAATATACCGTTTGAAATTAAACTAAAAGAGGCAAAATTGAGACATTAGGTTGGAATGCTTCTTAAATTAGCCGACACTATTAAACAATGTATGGTTAATTATTAGCGCGTATTGAAATTTTATCAGATCATCAGAAACTAAAGAAACAAAGGCTTACTTACCTTCGATTTAAATGGCCTTTGAATAATAATGGTTTCGATGAAAGGTGGCGCCATTTAATCACGATATCTATCAACTTTGACATGATTGTTAATTGCTACAAATAAATTGAGTACGCAGATATCTTGTAGGCACTGAACATACATTCAAGTCCAGATGTCAGGAAATCACAATAAAAGCACCATTTCAGCTACAGCTGATTACGCTTAGATTATTTAGGAAATATGCTATCATGAAGACATAAATATACAAAATGACCAATCCCAGCTCTTCCCGGAGAACTGCTCTAAAAAGTTATTGGAGTCTTTATAATGACCAGTTCTTTGATTTTCTTAATGCACTAACTGACACCTTCTAACCTAGCGTTTTCTGTGGAACCCATTACCTACTTTAAGTGGCCAATAGAAGTTAAATGCTTCTTGAGGAGTCTATAGCTTAATGCTCAATTTCAATGATGAAGTCCTAAGAACGATGGAAGCGAAAAAATAGTCCATTGAAACCATAAAATTAAATAAAACCCATTTTGGTCCTTCACCCAATCCGTCAATTGAAATCCCTCTTTACTAATTAATGGAAGGTATTATATTTTGTACGTGTTATGATTCAAATTACGTAAGTTGTTTATCTACTTAATTAAAGTACCTTCCTAGTAGGTAAAATAGAATAGTGGACGTTGGTAATAATCTTTCTTTACAATATTTTGTGAGAACTACTCCTGAATAATGCAGCTGTCATGATTATCCATTGACGGAAGTTCGCAATAGAAAGTCCGGTTTCAAAATCCTCTACAACTTTTTCTACATTTTTCTGCTAAAACTGAGAGGTGGTTATTTGCACCAACTCCAACTAAGAGTGGCCTGGAACAGAGGGCGAACCTTACTTGTCCTGAGATTTCCTAGCTTTCCTGGGCTTCTTTTTGAGCCATCCATCCTGGACCAGAAGCAATTTGGTGTCGCCCACTGTTGGCATTTATGTTCTTACTGCCACGATGGTATTTTACCACGAATTAGCTACTGATGGTAATTCTCAATCGAGTCCTCTTTCACCTTTTCCAAATTTTCTCCGCCATCCGGGGTTGTCGCTGGCTTTCTAGGTTTCCGTTTGAGTCATCCGTAGAAGTTTTTCATTTTGGGGAAACACTCTCCTGTTTACCAATTGATAGCTTAAAAAGTACGCCAAGAGTTAGATTTAATATTACCAGATATTTGTGTGAGTAAGTTACATTAGGCAACACAGTATAGTGGAGAGCAGCACCACTGGTCGTAATTCTCAGCAAATTAAGTGACCAGATCCTCTTCCTAGGAAAACGTAACTTCGAAAATGAGAAACACTAGCCATTGAAACAACCATAGATTTATTAGAAGCAGCTAATAAATCTGAAAAGCAGTGATGTCTAGGATGATGTGAATACGTTGACTTGCCATTTAATATGGAAAACGGTTTTGGTAGTTTAGAGACTTAAGTTTTCATAACTTAATTCCAACATATTAAATTTAAAAGTAAAATACCATTTTTGGAAATTTGATTGATGTGGAAATAGCCTATTGATAGTTAGATTATTAGTTGTAGAGATATATCGACCATTCGAGAAACCATTTTAATAAAAAATAATAATAAGAAATCATTATTTACAAAATCAACTATAATAACATTTGATTAATATGCAAAACTGAAGCAAATTGTTTTATGTAATTTGGTATTAATGAGTACGTAATAGAGAGGAAGTGATTTTTTTTTTTTAATTTTTAAAAATAATTTCTGAGAGGAAATATTTCGAAATCAGGGCCTCCATAATTTGCATTTTATAGTAGAATTAAAAACTATTTTAAAAAGCTGTTATAAACTAGTATTTTTTTCATTCATTCAATTTTATTTTTTAAACTGACTAATTTAAAAGAACCGGCTTGTATTTTATAGTAGATGGATAGGCAGTATACATTTTATTTATTTCAGTGTAGATCCCGCTTTTAAACGTTGGCGTTTAAAATATACAGTCGAACCTCGCTTAACGAGCATAATTCGTTCCAGAACCTTACTCGTTAAGCGAAATACTCGTTAAGCGAAACAATTTTTTTCATTTAAATTAAAATAAAAGGGGATAATTGGTTCCATGCAAAAAAAATATTGATAAATTTTTTTTTTATAACATTTATTTCGAAAAAATTATATACATATGTACATATGATGTAATATAATATAAATTACATATATTAATTGAGATAAATATGTACATTCATAATTAATCCTTTTTAATTATAAATTTGTCCAATGTTCCTTGTTTCTGCCGTCGCTTCAAAATGTCTTCAAAATGTGACACAGCATTATCATTAAATAAATTTATAGATCGCATAGCCACAGCCTTATTCGGGTGATAGTTTTCTACGTGTGTTGCAACAGTTTCCCATGCTTTCAACATTTCTCTTATTGCGCTGGAAGATTGTTGTTCCTCTGATATTTTCTCCTCTTTGTCTAATAAATTCTCTTCCACCAATTCTTGTTGTGAAATGTGTTGCAACTCAACAAGTTCCTCTGTGGATAGCTCTTGACTATGATCGTTCAACCCCTAGAACAATCTAAGCCTTTCTTCTCTGCCCAGGTCAACTTCGTTACAATATTTAAACACAAATTTCACTATATGGACTTTCCCTATACACCACTCATTCGGTGAAGTTCGGTTTCGACTGTATCAGTGCATTAGATACGTGGAGAATATGAAACGCATATGCGTAAACAGGAATGACTAATCGAAGAATGCGCAGTTTTCGATGAGTCAGCGAAAACTGCGCAGTCAGCGAAATGTCATTAGAAAACTATCGTTATGCGAAACATCGCTCGCTATAAGAATCAATTTGTTTTACTCGTTATGCGAATTACTCGTTAAGCGAGGTGCTCGTTATGCGAGGTTCCACTGTATTGACTCTTGTTAATTCTACGTACGGAATATATAAAGTATACAGAAGTAAAAGATGGACATCCCAAGTGGACAGTTCATCTAAACACAAACGACTAGCACTACCTAGTTATCAATCGGACCGTACTTAACTTTCATTTCAATTCTAATGTCTGTAGTATATATTTTGAAAACAATTGTCTACTGTTTTGTTGAATGGCTTTCTATAAAACAAAAAAAAAAAATCAAGTACAAATGTAAAGTTCTATGTTTTCTGTATGTTTCTGTTTGTGACTCTTAAGTTGAAACGGAAATAAACAAAACAGACGTAGAAAAAAAAAATGACAAGACAAGCAATTGTTTGTAAATCACACTAGTCGGAGACAATGGCTTGGCCATGTATACTACTGCCATCCTCATGTACAGGTTGTATGGGAAATTACGGCAGTCGATCTGATCATAGCTTCTTTTTTTTTTTAGAAAGAATTAGTCAATTTATTATTGAACACTATCCTGCAGTACGAAGTTCGCCTGTACAAGAGGAAATGAAGAGAGCAGCAAACAAATCATTCAGTAAGAAAATCTCGTAAAAAAGAGACAAAACAAAATCAAATATACAATGAACATTGCTTATCAAGAAGGCCTTCCATGAGTTTTTTTTTTAAACATAAACTAGGCTACCATATTCCGAGTATCATGCCTAACTCCTGCACATCATGCCTTCTAACTTCAATTTTGGTTCGAAATTGAATGAACGCGACTAGAGCGGAAAGTGGTACTTAAAAACACTTCCGCAATAGTCGCAAAAAATAATAATAATTTTACTGTATTATTGTATAATCACTATATTATTATACATATAACAATAATTTTATCGTGTCACTGAGAAACAATTTTCTGCGTACTATTATTATTTATTATTAAATTCTTACAAAAAGCAACACGATTCTCAGACTTACGAATTTTGAAAACAATTAAGTACTAAATATTTACAGACAAAATTTCTCAAATTGTAATTATTATTGTTAATTGTCCAACAAAAATTTGTTATTATAAATTGCCAACAATTTTTTTTTAAATAGGATGAAAAATGAATGCCATTTTCAGTCATTATAAACTTTATTATGCCGAGCTTTCGATCTAGCTTACAATATACTTAGTTTTACGTACATCATTAGAGGATTGGTGTGTCTTCTGACAGATAAGATAGAAGACACACCAACTCTCTAATGATGTAATGTTGTAAATTAGCCCTGAAGATGACCTAGTCCCTAGGTCGAAAAGCTCGGCATAATAAAGTTTTGTCATGACTGAAAATGGCATCCATTTTTCATCCTATTGAAACTATGATTCAGTCAACAAAAATAATGAACAATTTTTTTTTTTTAATTTTATTCCCTTGAGCTCATAGAAGCTTAGTGCCGAACATGGAGGATTAAACTTAACACTACCAAATGTATACAGGTGACATTCACATTACGAAGACAGACCTGCCCTCCACTAACTATTAACAATACTGACCTACCGACTTCCACACAGGTTCGTTATCTAGGGCTCTACCTAGATAGCCGTCTAACCTGGAACCCTCACACAAGACTTAAAAGACAAGAACTGAACAGACGCTACGAACTACTAAGGAGACTCCTTGGACCGAAATCCTCCATGAACGTAGAAAACAAACTTACACTTTACAAAACACTATTACGACCAATATGGACATATGGAGCAGAATAGTGGGGGCTCCGCCAAACCATCCAACATCCAACCTATCCAATCTTTCCAGTCTAAAGTCCTCCGCCGAATTGTTATCGCACCATTCTATGTCTCCAACCGCACCCTCCATCATGATCTCATTATTCCCTACGTAAATGAGTTAATCCACACCCGATTCCTAAATTTCCACAGCAAACTCTCAGATCACCCAAATCCTCTGGCTTAATCACTATCCACATCGTCCCATCCTGACAATCCTCCACGTCGCTTAAAACGGCGTTGGCCACGTGACCTCATTGCTTCCTAAACCCCAATTAGTTCCTAGAGAGTTCCAGCGCTGGCTGGTTTCTCTCATCCTGTCATCCTGGCTGCGGTACTGAGCCAGCTCAGTGGCACAATCGAATGTTTATTAGTATTTCACTTTTGCTAAATGTATATTTTTGTACAGTTGCAAATAAATAAATAAAAAAAATTATTCAACCATATTCGTGAAAGAAAAGGATTATATTACAATTTTACGCCATCTTTCCAGGATTGTGATCCGGCTAAATATCAATTATAGGATTGGAACTCGTGACTTTTCAGTCGGTGAAGAGGAGAGGGCTCACTACTCAGGTTACAATACTGATTCAGAAGAGAAAGGATTTCCTGATTGCGAAATATATTTGATGATAATCAAAATATAAATTAACTTCTTTTTCTTTTTATTGAGGTAAATAATTATTGATTATTTGGTTTAGGTTCCAAAATTGAGTCTGCTTGAGAGCTAAGAAGGAATGTTGGGTCAATCGCTTCATTGTTAATTATGGAGAAACTAAACTGCAGCCAAATAACTTTTATTTTGGGAAGCGACACAACATTTAGTAAAAACTCCACGCTAGAAGAAAACCAGAGAATGGTAGAAAGGGAAAACCCTCTCTCTCATGGCCGTGCGGTTCTGCTAAAAACATAAAAATAGCATTTATTTTAAAATGTAGGCGAAGCTGTATAGATTTTGACCTGAATAATAAAACCATGCAGAAATGATTAATGTTTACCATCCCAAAGTAATAATATATTACTGGTCTAGCATAAAGTAATTCCAAACGAGATTTGCAGTAAACACTGGCTGCCATATCAGAGCCCTTGTAAACGGTATATCTCTCTTTGGAATTTAGGTCACAATGAATAGTAATGGCGGTGAATTATTTTTTAAGTAAAGAAAATACGGACTAAATAGTCAGCAAATTAGTCAACAGTTCCAGCTGCAAGTCTTGTGTAGCGTATTGAATTGCGAGATTTATTTAAGTTAGGTTAAAAAAAATAATCTATATTTATATTATTATCATTATTTTAAATCTCATTGACAATGTTTAATTAATATTTATAACAAGTATATTTAACGAACTAATATTTTATTCTAGTAATTAATGTTTTTTTATGGAGCTGAGGCAAGGCACAACGATATCTAAGGCCATCAGTATCCTTAATTTGTTTTCTAGCGGGGACCAAACGGGGTACGAACATATCGCCTTTGTGTTATCAATACAAGCTTTGGAGTTGGAGCACCTGTAACAGGGGATTCCGTGTGGTACATTGTTTACTCCAAAAGCTTGTAAGATAAACAATTTGGTAGAAACTTGGTTTGTAGTAAATTTATGTTAAACTAAGATTAGATTTTCTTGCAAATATACTTAAGACCACTATTTAAACTTTTCACAGTTTTGCCTGGTACTGTTATAAAAAGAAATAATTCTTGCCAGGCAATCATAAACTGGCCATTTAATGAACCAGGTTGCCGTTACGTCATGAAACATATCTATCAATCAACTATCTGATAGATTAAATTAAATAACAAAGTGCTTATTGCTTACCACCGGCTATTAAACGAATTGCGGAACAGTTTGCAGTTGGCCCATACTTTTGATTTGGTCTTTTGGACAATAGCCAAAATATGCGCACTTCTAAAAGATGAGAAATGATAGAAATTCGACAAACTCAGACTGTATAATATGATTTTGATTTATATTTATTGAGATAGCAATCTGTTCTGCTTTCTACAACGGTGCTATGGCTGATTAATGTACCTTGGCCTCTTCATTCCGTTTCCGCTAGTGTTCTCTATTACGCACTTCCGTGAAGGATTGGAGCCTATGAAATCTTCTACTAGAGCCAACTGACCTCTGACCCTGAAGGCATTTTGCTAGGCTTAATTTTTTTTTTTTTTTACCTCCCAGAAACAATTTAGGGGCCTTATAAATCGCTGGAATTTTTTGTTTTTTTCAATTTACTTGTCATATTTACACCTACAACAAATGTTGCATCAAGTAAATTTGATGAAACTGGTTAAATTTTCACATGAAAGACATGTAAGAGTCACCACCCATTGATGGAACTCTTTCTCAGTGGATTGCACTCACAACAGTAGGTCCCTAGGCCACCTCCGCTTCAAGCGGACGAGGAGGACTGTCTGGAAGGTGAAGAGAGGAGAGTTGTTGTACAAGAGGATTAGGATGGAGAGCTAGGAGGTTGTGAAAGTTGCGGTAGCGAGACTTTATTAGATCAGAGACAAAAGAGATGTGAAGGTCAGTGTGTATGGTAAGGTTAGAAATATAGTAAGGAGCATTCAGGGTTTTCCGTAGGATTTTAGACGCAGACTTGTCTGCAGGCGTTTGGAGTTAAGAAGGTTTGGTTGAGCCCCACATTTCTGCTCCGTATGTCCATATGGGTCTTAACAGTGTCTTGTAAATTGTCAGTTTGTGATTCAAGTCGAGTTTGGATCTGCGGTCAAGTAGTCTAGTAAGTAGCTTGTAGCGTCTGTTTACGTCTTGTCGTTTCAGTCGAGTATATGGGTTCCACGTAAGTCTCTTGTCAATGTACAGTCCTAAGTATCGTACTACGTCAGCTGGAGGAATCGTTACACCGTTCAGTTGAACTGGTGGACTCACAGATTTTCGTAAAGTAAACGTAATGTGTACTGACTTTTGTCTTTGATTAAATTTAAATTAAACCACCGACAAGAAAAACTAGAACAATAAAAATAAAGATAAATCTGCAATTACTTTAATGAAAAATAGCAAATTGATTAGCGAAATAAGAATGATTGAACTACTTTTGAAGCTGTCGTGTAGCAATAAAAATCAGCATGAGTGTCATGGTGATTGTAAAAGTTTGAAGAAAAGGCAATATGCTTGAATGAGTAGATACGAGGGTCGTTTGAAAAGTCCGTGCAAAGTCAGAGAGATAGCACTA
The DNA here is from genome assembly GCF_049639745.1 of Rhodnius prolixus. Taxonomy (NCBI): domain Eukaryota; kingdom Metazoa; phylum Arthropoda; class Insecta; order Hemiptera; family Reduviidae; genus Rhodnius; species Rhodnius prolixus. The sequence continues at coordinate 26,872,156 of NW_027411592.1, forward strand.
CTGGCGCGTATCGAAGTTATGTTTAGTTAGTAGCATCTCTTGGAAGAACACACACCAAGTTTCAGCCAGATCGGTCTATTTCTTTGTGTTTGGCATTCGTTTGAATCGAGGAAGTCGAGTGATTTTCAAAAAATGGACGAAAAAGAATTTCGTGTGTTGATTAAACACTACTTTATGAAAGGCAAAACGCCTCAGGAGACTAAAGAGAAGCTTGATAAACATTATGGTGACTCTGCACCTTCGATTAGAACAGTTTATAAGTGGTTTCAAAATTTTCGGAGTGGCCATATGGGCACAAGTGACGCTGAACGTTCTGGACGCCCTGTTGAGGTTACTACTCCAGAAATCATTGATAAAATCCATGATATGGTGATGGATGACAGAAGAATGAAGGTGCGTGAGATTGCTAGTGCTGTGGGCATCTCGAATGAACGGGTACATAATATTTTGCATCAACATTTGGACATGACAAAGCTATCCGCAAGATGGGTGCCGCGATTGCTCACGCTTGACCAAAAACGAAATCGTGTGAAGTGTTGCAAGGACGGTTTGCAGCTGTTCCAGAAGAATCCGCAGGACTTTAAGCGTCGTTTCGTCACTGTGGATGAAACATGGATACATCACTACACTCCTGAGACCAAAGAACAATCTAAACAATGGGTTACCAAGGGGGAATCTGCGCCAAAAAAGGCGAAGACCGTTCCTTCTGCCGAAAAGATTATGGCGACTGTCTTTTGGGATTCGCAAGGAATAATCCTCATCGACTATCTGGAAAAGGGTAAAACTATTACAGGTGCATATTATTCATCGTTATTGGACCGTTTGAAAACCGAGCTGCAAGAAAAACGCCCACGATTGGCCCACAAAAAAGTCCTTTTCCATCACGACAACGCACCAGCTCACACCTCAGCAGTTGTGGTCGCAAAATTAATGGAAATAGGGTTCCAACTCGTTTCACATCCCCCCTATTCTCCAGACTTGGCTCCCTCGGACTACTATTTCTTCCCCAATATGAAGAAATGGCTGGCGGGAAAAAGATTTTATTCAAACGAGGAGGTGATTGCAGAAACGAATGGCTATTTTTCAGACTTGGACAAATCCTATTATTCGGAAGGGATCGACAAACTAGAGCAGCGTTGGACGAAGTGTATAAGCCTAAAAGGAGACTATGTTGAAAAATAAAAAAGGTTTACCCCAAAAAATTAAGTAGTTTTTATTTTTGCACGGACTTTTCAAACGACCCTCGTAGAACTATGGGTGCGCAGCATGATTGTAATCCAGTGAACTTTGAGAATATGTATGATTTTTTTTATCCTAATCGATGTAGACGCTTTAAATATTATTATCAAATAAGTGTAAATGTAATTAACTATTGTAAAATTGGTTCGCGAGAATAAAAAATAATTTTCTTTTGAAAGTAATGTATTTATTTAGCATTTTAAGCGCCTGTGGAGTTCTTCAGGAACTAGAAAGGAGAGCTGCGATGTCTTTGGAAGGTTGTACTTTTCGAAACAAAATTATTTTTTAGCATTCGCCAATCTTTCGCCAGCTAGAAAATTAAATTTCAAAAAACAAACACATTATATTTAAAGAAAGACTTATACAACAAACACTGGCGACAACATTGTCGTGCAAAAGTCAAGACTCCAGACATTAATAACAGAAGTGTTTTAGCCAATACACTTCCTTATATTTGTTAATTTCTCACCAAGCCCTAAAGACTACTGGCCTTATTCGCGAAAGACCTTGTTGTGCCTCTGGAGGCCATGCACTATAGTCAAGAGGGTAAGCAGGACTCGCCGTACGATTGATACTATTGTTGGTAGAAGATTAAAAAGAATACCACTAAAACTGCAGCTAGTCTGTATAAAAAAAAAAAAAAAACGCAGACTGGCGTTTGACCGAAAATGTCGGTTTTGGAGGGTTAGAAAGTACCGTGGATAGCCACTAACAAATAACTTGGAGCTAGTCCTCGACCAGGGGCAAGATTTGCAAACATAGAAGAGCACATTATTAAATTATAAATGCCTGAACACCAATTGTTTTATTTTTATAGTATCTCAATTATTACGAATACCAACAAGTTAATTTGAAGAATGTTATATTTTGACGCTGAAACTCTAATACATTGTGTTTTTAAAAATGATTATTTTGTAAATAAATGCTTATCTATCTATTTGTCTTATAATAAACTATTAATGAAAAATCTTTGGATGATAATCTAAGATGAAAAAGCCTACTATTTTAAAACAACTTCAAGAGTAAGTATAACTATCATTAAGTAGTCTGCGAAATTTCAAAATGAATATAACTAATTACTAGCCAAGTTATTATAAAAGGGACTTACAATTTTATTTCTTATTAGAAACAGCTGTAAAACTAAGTTTCTGTGAAGAGCTTTTATCCATGTTTAAAACGGAATTATTGCTAATTATACTTCATAGTTTACCTTTTTTTTCAGAGCCTGTTGAGAGTTTAGACAGACTAAAAGAACAAATAAGTAATAATGAAATGTTAATGCAGCAAAATTAGTTAAATAATATTATTGAAGTATTAAAGAAATGTTGGGTAATGCTGATTTGTGAACCTTTTGTCGTTTAATCAACCCTTATACTTAAATTTTTAAACTGCACGTTTTTGTTAAGGACGTAAGTAATGAAAATGATAATAGGTATTTAATTTCGTTAATTGCATTTGTTCTAGACTCACCAAGGTTCTGTTGTGTCTGTTTTCCTTAAAAAAATCTGCTCAAGAACTAGTGCAAGCTGAATCACCTTGAAAAGATTAAAAAGTTATAGAACCAACTAAAACTTAAATAAGACAGTATTTGAAAATGTTTGAGGAGCGTGACCGATTCCAATTGAAGCATGTGTTGACTGAAACTATGGTTATGGCCAATTGAAGATAGGGAAGCAGCCGCAGGCGCCAGTCCATTTAGTAGAGCAATATGCGGCAAGAGAATGAGGCTTGCTGTCGAGAGCACCAAGATCATTTCAGCGAGAGAATCTATTAACTCTAACGGTCCAAAGAGGTTCAACAACGTCCAAAGTGAATCATTGTGGGTCATTTCAGTCTCAGGTTGTCCTATAATCACCTTATCCATACATTCGATCGCATAAACGTTAGTTTCATTCTTGAAATCGGCAGAATAGAAATAAAAACAAATCAATCTGCAAGAATCGCAAGCATTTCAATAGATTATCACGAAATTTAAGCGATTCCCTTTTGAAGTAACAAAAAATTGAATCGATAATCATATTAAAATTTAAAAAATAATCAAATAAAAAATTTAACTAATTTTTTGAGTCTAAATTGTTTATTTAAACTGTGCCTATTTCTGGGCTGATGACGCCTGAATAACACTGATAATTTACGAAAATATATATTATTTGTTAAATTAATAATATTATTAGAGAAATTTTGTGTATTATTATTTAAGACGGAATCGTATTCTGACTTACTTAATTGTGATAATCTTTTTGTTATTATTGGAAGGTATTGTTCATGATGTAAAGCGGTGGTTGTTAATGACGGTGGTCAGTCTGTTCTCTTGTACGATGCCGCGATGTAGGCAAAGGCACGGAGCAATGAGATTTATATAAAACGCGTTGCAAAGGTTGGCTGCCATATTATACTATGGATCATACTACTGGATCAGAGCCGGCAGTTTTTGTTATCGTTAGAGCGATTTCTATTAACATCCAAGCAAAGAAAAAAGAAAACAAACTATTGGCGCTGGCTGGAGGTCGTGAAGGAAGATGCATGTTTTCAGGAGTTGGTAGAACACCTGAGATGGAGAGTTGAGAAGGCGCTGGACGCCAAGACTCACTAAGGATTTAAGAGAAAATCCGTCGAGGTTGACTACTATCTTACGCGATTTCATGGTTATATCTTGAACGGATAGTGTAGACGGACTAGGCAGACTAGGCTGATTAAAGTAAAGACGTGGAGCACATCTCTTCTTTTCTCTAAGCTAAGATAAAAGAGAAGCGAGCCATCAGGGCGGATTGAGGACTTGGCCTGAAGTAAACAGTTCTAGGACGTGTTTTGAGGATGAGGAGACGTTTTGGTGGATAGTTTCAAATGGGGAGTCCTTCACGAAGAGCTTGCATCTGCGTGCATTATCTTGTGAAATATTGTGCTTAATTAGTATTAAAGGTTAACTTATTCGGGTGAGTTACGAACTCGCCTTCGGCCCATATCGCAACCAATATTCTCTAACCATAACAAAACTTTCCATGAAACCTATATGAAAGTATATTCGTTAATATAAATACACTTGCATAAAAAACATGGCTTCGACGCATAAAGTCAAAGGTATTATCCAGCCCTAACGGCCCAATACAATAATCCAATAAAAATATAAGTAATTTAACCAAATGAATTTAAATTACTCTTTTTTATAATTTAAAATTGGATAATGAGAATAGAATTAGTAATTGCAAACAAAAGAATTGCTATTATGCAATACATAATTCATTTGAAATTGGTTTCAAGGCACAGAAACACTTTTCAGAATAATCATATTCGCCTTGATTTTTTTTAAAGCTTCTTTTTAGGAAAAATGATCTTGAGAAAATTTAGAATATTATCTATTCACCGAGGATACACGGCGGGTGTTGCTGTTGTAGTCACGAACTTGGATTTGTCAGTGGGAGATCCCCAGTTTAAATCTCGCGAGTAGCTACTTTCTATTTGTTAGAAAAAATGGTAATAGTAAAGTATGTGCTTCCATCTATGACACCTAACTGGAAGATGGACGTTAAGGGTTAAGCCCCTCTGAAAAAATAGAAACTTTACTTTTACACGATATGAGGTCACCAGAGTCAGAAAAAAGAGATTTATAGGAAGTATTTTTGCCTTAAAAACAAAATCAAACACAAAATTAATCTCAAACTTGAACTAAGAGAGCGTAGAACCCACATGGGTCCACAGTGTTTAACGATGAAAATCTAATGACCAAAAATACCACTTTAATGAATGTACTTTTCCATTTATACATATATATCCTCTGAATCGGATCCATTTTCTTCAGTTTAACTCACTGCATCGATGGACATCTGCGACTATTATTTAAAACATTTTTCCGAGATTATTGTATTAACCAGTTAAGCGAGTTTGACGCTGTATACACGTCAAACCAAATCCCTGTTACGGTGCGTTCGACGTGTATACGACGTGTTGTGAAAAATATAAAATTGTCATTAACTATAAAAACTCAAAATTTTAATTAAATACAATAAGAATATTATTTGGTGGGATGTTTCCTTTATATTACCAATAGAACTGCCAAGTATTTTATACGGAGTGGGTGGTAGGAGTCAGCCAAATGATAAGTGGTTGGTACATGTTTGGTCTCCGCATCAGAGATTGGGAATTGTGCACACAAATACTCGTAAAAGCTCTAAACCCATGTGCAATGCCGTTTTCCCCTTAGGTAGAAGTCCAGACCTCAGTACGAGCATGATTTCATTTTGCTCAGAGTTCAAAGCTCTTTTCTTCCTTGTAAAAGCTCTTGCGTCTCTAGTTAACTAGGCAATGCGTACGCGAAGCGGTGCAAGATTTTGTAAGAGCACAGAATGCTCAAGCACCCCAGAGATTGCAGAAAAAGTCGCTTGCAGTGACTATTACGACGTTGTTAACTTTTGGTTGATTTGCCCTGCTTTCAACGTGTATACACGTCATTGTCTGATTTTAATTCCGTACACTGTGGGTTTTTTCTTAAAACTAAATTCCACGCTTAACTGGTTAAGGGCACTCCTGAATGGAATGGCTGGATCGGAACTGATGCTATTCTAATGTGAGGGCCTATCGCTTGTAAAATAATAAATGAGTTCCTATAAACAAGAACGAGGAATGATCTTTGTAGCTGCCCGAGTAATATACAGCTGAATAAAGCTAACCAACAGAAGTGACATCCAAACAACGATAGCCAATACGAAATGCAGCTCTGCAACCAGGAACTTGGAAATCAAATTGCCAGCTTCACATCAAACAAGAGAACGTATAATTCCCAATTACTCACAACTGGACATCTAAGATATTAAAGGACAAGTCTCTCTAGAATCCTCTAGAAGTAAAGAAGAAGGAAAACCAGTGACCAGTGCAGGAAGTGTTTCTAAAAGTGCTAATCACATAGTCTACCCCTTAAAAATCCCTTTTGGTGTTGCCCAAAAAGTGAAAGCAAAGTTTAAGCAAACAATTTTTGTATCTTTAATAACAACCTCTAAACTCATTCAGAATATCCTAGCAGCAGCACCGGTAAACTTTCAACTTAATTAGGTGCGTTCCCTAAACTGCGAGCTGCCAGACCAGTAGCATTAACGTTCTGCAAAATGCCCTGCCTGGTTTGTAATGAATTCCAGTTTGATTATTATAGAAACGTTCTTTCATTATTTTTTTTAAACATCCGTAATCTCCAAAACTTTTACTAGCCAATTAATTGAATAGACTGCGCTTAACTGGATCAGGTAATCAGACTTGATTTTTTTAAGGGGCGCATCTAACATCCAAGGTCTTCCGCGTTCGATGACCTTTTTTAGTCTCGTCCAGCCCATTAGATCAGTCAATCTAGGCGGGAATTTGTACACTAGGATGGTACAGGTGTTAGCCTATGCTGATGACGTGGCTTTATTGGCAAGATCTCAAACAGAGCTAAAGGCGATATTCTTGGAAATGGAGGCAGCGGCCAAACAGTTTGGATTGGAGGTTAACTGCCAGAAAACCAAATATTTGGTTGTGATAAGAAAGAGAAGGATATTTCGGAACCTACGGGTGGGGGAATATACCTTTGAAGGAGTAAGGAATTTCAAATATTTGGGTTCAGTGTTAACCTCTAAAAACGATGTAAAAAAGGATATTGCTGGACGAATGGCTGCTGGAAATAATATAGTTCCTTATGGGCTCTTCAAGCGGTGTTTTGAAGTATAAATGTGTCAAGAGCAGGCTTTTTAAGACAGTGCTGAGGCCTATTGCCACCTACGGCTCAGAAACGTGGGTTTAGACCCGAGCAGATGAGCAAAGGATACGCAGATGGGAAAGGGAAATATTAAGGAGAATATTTGGACCTGCGAGGCTTCAGAATCAGGACGAACCAAAAAGTGGCTGAACTGTTTGGTGAGCCTGATATTGTGTCTTGCATAAAAGCAGGAAGACTGCGATGGTTGAGACCGAATACACCGAATGGAGGATACAAGGGCTCCAAAAAGAGCGTTGTATGGGCATCCTGGCGGAAGAAGGCCCCGCAGACAGACCACGGCTGAGATGGCTGAGGTACGTGGAGGAAAATATTGAGGCGGTGGGCCTGCAAGGTTGGAGAACGGCTGCGAGGGACCGTGAACGGTGGAAAGCTGTTGTGGCTGAGGTCCAGGCCCTTCATGGGTTGTGATGACCAAGTAGTAGTTGTTGTAGCCCATTACTGAAAAGCTTTGACTGGTAACCCTTAATAAAACTAAATCTAAGGGCCGGCATCTGGATTGGAAGCCTTTATCACCGCGTGAGAATCCATTGCGCTTAGGATTGAGCTAATCCTTTCGTTTCCGGACTGTCATTTGGAAATTCTCACTTTTACTTGGTTATTGGCTGGAATCTTGGCTTTTGACAATCACCGTCGAATCCATGGAATTATTAAAAATAACCTATATTTATTTATTCAGTCTAAGACACCTAATCAGCAGTTGGATGCAAAGCCCGTTTGAAAAAAATATTTATTTCTACAATTTTACTTCGTATAGTTCAAACGATTTCCTATTATTTATTCAGCTAAAGGCGAAATCCAAATTAGATTCTGCAGTTGATATCTAGATTGCTGTTAGCATTATTTTTTAATTAAGAAATAAAGAGAACAGCAATCACTGTTTTTCGTAGCTTAACACGATACAAGCCAATCTCAATTCAATGATTTCTTTTTTATAACATAAAACATGAAGAAATCGCTAATATTTCTGTAACATGAATCTGTGAATGGAATGAAAAACAAATCTAGATTTCTATTAAAAAAAAGTTCGCACCGAATTAATATGATGAACACTTCAAAGTAAAAACTCCTTGAATTAAAAAAGAGGAAGTGTATTAAAGTTAAATCTAATATTGTAAAAACACAATACAAGAGTTAAGCAAATAACAAGCAATCGTATGTAATACATATAGAAAATGTAAAGTTCAATGATTGTTGGGAGTCCAAGACTAACGATGGCTCGCATCTCTATATATATGCCGTTATAAAGAAAGGATTTAAGAGATGGTAGAATCTAAAAAGTAGGTTTATGAGACATTATTAGAGCCAGAGGAAGGGTAATGGAGGTACTGGCTAAAAGAAGAACCGGCTGTACAGCGAGTTAGGCGTAGCGCAGGAATGAGAAGTAGAGGCTACTTTCTACAATATGTGCGTGTGTATGAGATAGTAAGGAGACTGTGTAACATGTCTCACTTCTTATTCAAGTTCCATATCTCGGTATTTCTGCGATGCTGGATGATCTCAAACGCCTCTGTACTTTCACCTGGACACATCCTTAAATAAAATCAACTGCAAAAAAGTAGACACTTAAAATTGTGTTAATATATGTACATACCAAGATTTCACTAGATGCAATTTAATTGCATGCTGTTTGTTAGTAGGTCATTAGGTATATTATCTTTATGCATCAATAATGCAAAAAGTATCAATCAGGTTTTTCAGAGTTTAATTTTGGCACACATGGAAGATAGACTAGACTCTACAAAGACCAGAAAGCTACGCCATTACGACCCACTAATTAGAGCACCCCTGGTTAGGAGTATGATGAGAGGCTCCTGAGCAAAGAATAGATTTTGCTTCTCCGTAGAGCCAAACCCTAAACAAAACGTGCCGTGCTGTTTCATCTTCATCCTGACAGAATTTCGCAGTCTTCTGCTAGCTAGTCTAAAATAGCTAGCGAGTAAAAAGGACTAAGATCTTTCTAATGGCCTTCCGGTCATGTTGGAGTAACGCCACAGTATCTCTAGGCGAGTTTAGCCTAAAAAAGAAAGTTTAGTTATTCTGGTCAGTGGTTTCCCTCAACCCCTTCTGACGAGGAATTATTGCAACGCCGAAAAAGAGTACAACTTGTATGAAAGCTGCCGAGGATCCTTCCCGAACGATAAAGACCTTATTTTGGCCTTCAGTTACCATCAGGATTTTCTAAGCAGTTCCATACCTGTTTTGAAGAAACTTCAAAAGTGCTGGTTCTAAATGATTATTCCATTTCAAGATATTGGCAGCAAAAAAAATATAGCGACTAGGTTCGCCTGAAAGACTGTAGCTAGCGCACTTAGGCTAACCGAAATATCAAACCTCAGTTTAGCCCCGTACACCATGGCTCCTCGCATCATTCCTAGGACTTGAAATCCTTAGTGAGTAAAGTAAAGTAATCGCCTACTTTTTTCAGGCGGGGCTTAACGTTCAACTACCAATTAGGTGTCGTGGACAAATCCAAGGCCTAAGACCGGGAACCGAACCCAGTACCACAATACATATTAGCTTCGCAGGTTTCGCCTCTAACCGCCTTGAAGTCCTCAGTGTACCACTCTGAATCGCCCGTCTCTGGCGATCCGCTCTTCCAGTCCGTCCGCACTGGCAGTTCGCCTGTCTATCCGGAATTAGAACTTCGAAAAGCTTACCGGATTTGTATCTAGGCAGCGGTTTTCTCAAAAGACCCAAAACAAGTCACGCCTACAGCTTTTTCAAACAAACCGCCGTGCTTAGAGCGAACTGGAGCTTGTCCCTTTTTAGATATGAAGTGATGGAAGAAAAAAGAACCACCGAGGCAGTAGAAGGAGCGATCTTCACAGCATCCGTCGCACTCAGGCGAGTAAGCGTTCGAAGGCAGTTGAATGTTCTGGTCGTCCCTTCCTGCAAAGTTTTCCAATACTTACAATCTGTCCTGACTAATAAATTTATTCAATCAGCCGATCAATTCAATACATCTCATAGAACACCTACATCTATCTTCTCAGGTTGAGATTCACAAGGTTATTCTCACTCGTCTGAATTCAGAAGAGAAATAGACTGTGAACTTTGTGGAGAAAAAAAATCTTTAAACCTAAATTTCAACGATTAATGTTCATTTAAAATGGATATTGACGAGATGATATTAAATAAGCGCACCTCTGCTTTAGGAAAATAATACTTCCACGTAAAATGAAAAAATGCAATCATGTGATAAAATGTGCCCTAAATTCTCGATAACTTCTGTTCTGAAGAAAACTAAGAACTTTTAGTCGTAAGACTCTGAATTATAGAATTATAGAGCTGCGCGTGAAAAAAAGCACAGAAAAAAAAAAATACTACATTTTGGAACCACAATAAACCTTTTAGATAGGCATGGATTTGGTTAATGCCACCACCTTCGTAATCTAAAATCTACAACCGAAATCCTAGAACAAAGCAGTAACTGTTATTTCACATGCTGTTTCTCAGATACTTTCTTCCAGATCTTTCAATCAACCCAATCGTCTTGCCGCAATCAAATTTAGGTTATTTCCTCTCTTCCACTACCACTTCTATCCAATTCCTCGTCTCTCGTTCGCAATGTATCGTCAAGCCATTTTCTGACAAACTAACGTTATCCACTCTCATATTACATAATTGTAGGATGTACAAATCCTTATAACCAAAATAACAGAAACAACTACGTTTTTTACTTATAACTTATAAAAGTATTCATTATTAAAACAAATGCAGATTACGAGTTATATTGAATACTAATTTTTTTTGAGAGTAGTTAAAAATGCTTGATATTTTATAACTTAAAATAAAGAAACAAAATTCAATGCTGCGAACTATTAAAAGTTGATCAACACACATGATTGATGCTCTCTTAATGTTAAAACGTAGTTAGCGTCCATTATAAGGTTCAAGTAATAAAAAAAAAAAAAATACCAGTTCGTTGAATAAAACTAAATATTAAATCTAATGGAATATAAATGTACCTTCATATCTTTTTCAATTCAATTATTGAGTTCAATATAACTTAATACATAGTTATTTCTTCTTGGAATATATATTTAATAGATATTAAGTTTTAAATTCAATTATTTATATTTACGTCAAGAAAGTTAAATCTCAAATGTAATTTCATTATGCTGCACTTATTTCTTTCAAAACTATTTAACTGCTGTTAACATTCACATTTTATCTTTAACTGCAACCTTCTCTACTTTTACAATAACATGATATTTCTAATTATTATTGAAATGACCAAGAAAATGGCCAAGAAAGTTTTACTTTATTTTTATTATTAAAGCTATTTTTATCCTTACAGAATTTTTATGTAAAAAGTAATGTTCAGCACCATTTACTTTGAATGGTTTAAATTGTATTAAATTAAATAGTTACTATAAATTTTTGTTTACAAATTTTATATTTTTCTCTACTTCAGTTCTTATACTGTTATTTAGCATTATCCCGGCAGTTCCATATGTAAAGATAAATTATAGAAGTTTCCTTAATTTTATGTTTAATGTGTAAACTATTTTAATTTTTTATGTATAAATTAAATATGGGCCAGCTTACTAATAGCTTTACATACAGGGTGATCCAATCGCTAATAACTTTTTAGGAAAGCGGAATTTCAAAAAAACCCACGAAGTAAACTATATGTTTTTTTGGGTCTAGTTTTCAAATTTTCCACCTCCAATGCTGTATCTTCATTTTTGGCGGAGTTACGACCAAAAACCCGATTGAGGTTTCATAAGGACCACTGGTTTTGACAATGTTTATGAAAACTACATAAAAAAAACTGTGAAAAATGACGTTAATCCCGTTTTGATATCCTTAATATTTGTTGAGATATTTAAGATCAAAGTTACAATTTTTTTTTCTATTCGCGAACGGTTTTCAATATTAATTTTCCACCAGAAATACACGTTTTGGGTGGTCCTCTGACTGCAAAAAATGTTATTAGTGACGCAAAGTAAAATAATAATAGTAATTGAAGATGTTAAAACATGTAGTGTAATGTAATGGTTATGGGTGAATCAGGATAAATTTGTTTTATCATCAAATAAAAGCAACCATCACATCATGTTAATGTACCCCATATGCAAGATTTCTTGACCTACGATTAAGGTAAGAATCTCTTGCCAGGGTATTGTTCTAGTGGTCTTGAGCGAGGCTTTGTAAGCGGGACATCCCCAGTTCGAATCCAGTGAATGCAGTCATTCTTATTAATCATAATATTTTTTTAAATAAAGTCTAGACATACGCGGGATTCGAACTGGGGATCTTCCACGTACAAAGCCACGCTCAAGGCCACTAGACCAATACCCGCCCATCCCTGGGCACCGAAACCATAGGTCAAGAACTCTTGCGTACGGGGTGCATTAAAATGATGTGCTGATTGCTTTTATTTGATGATAAAACCAATTTATCCTGATTCACCCACAACCATTACATTACACTACATGTTATAAAATCTTCAATTATTATTATTATTTTACTTTGCGTCACTAATAACATTTTTTGCAGTCAGAGGACCACCCAAAATGTGTATTTCTGGTGGAAAATTAATATCGAAAACCGTTCACGAATAGATAAAATTGTAACTTTGATCTTAAATATCTCAACAAATATTAGGGATATCAAAACGGGATTAACGTCATTTTTCACAGTTTTTTATGTAGTTTTCATAATCATTGTCAAAACCAGTGGTCCTTATGAACTCCGCCAAAATTAAAGATACAGCATCGGGGGTGGAAAATTTGAAAACTAGACTCAAAAAAACATAGTTTACTTCGTGGGTTTTTTCGAAATTCCGCTTTCCTAAAAAGTTATTAGCGTTTGGTGCGTTTTAAATGGATCACCCTGTATAGTGCTACATTAACTTTTAAAAAATGTTACTATTTTTGTAAACAAAATGTATCAATTTTATTATTAGTAAATAGAATTAATTTTTTGTTTAGTTTCACTCATCTAGATGCGGTTACTACCGAAAAGGATTACAATTTCCTGATATCTAAATTTCCTGTTGAGGTTAAATCGATTGAACTTACAATTACGCGAACTTCCGCCAGTAAATGGCAGGAAATTTACCCATGTTTTCAGAGAATTTGGTCCTTGGCCCAATCATTCCAGCCCCAATTCCTTCAGGAGTCTTTAGGCGTCTGTGTATAACCCGATCGCTCGTTTTTTCACGAATAAAAACCTTTAAAGGAAAATTTGCAAACGAATCTAAATCTATTGACCATTCCATCTAGCGAGCTTTTACGAGGGTCGTTTGAAAAGTCCGAGCAAAAATAAAAACTACTTAATTTTTTGGGGTAAACCTTTTTTATTTTTCAACATAGTCTCCTTTTAGGCTTATACACTTCGTCCAACGCTGCTCTAGTTTGTTGATCCCTTCCGAATAATAGGATTTGTCCAAGTCTGAAAAATAGCCATTCGTTTCTGCAATCACCTCCTCGTTTGAATAAAATCTTTTTATTTTTTTTTATTCGCCAGCCATTTCTTCATATTGGGGAACAAATAGTAGTCCGAGGGAGCCAAGTCTGGAGAATAGGGGGGATGTGAAACGAGTTGGAACCCTATTTCCATTAATTTTGCGACCACAACTGCTGAGGTGTGAGCTGGTGCGTTGTCGTGATGGAAAAGGACTTTTTTGTGGGCCAATCGTGGGCGTTTTTCTTGCAGCTCGGTTTTCAAACGGTCCAATAACGATGAATAATATGCACTTGTAATAGTTTTACCCTTTTCCAGATAGTCGATGAGGATTATTCCTTGCGAATCCCAAAAGACAGTCGCCATAATCTTTCCGGCCGAAAGAACGGTCTTCGCCTTTTTTGGCGCAGATTCCCCCTTGGTAACCCATTGTTTAGATTGTTCTTTGGTCTCAGGAGTGTAGTGATGTATCCATGTTTCATCCACAGTGACGAAACGACGCTTAAAGTCCTGCGGATTCTTCTGGAACAGCTGCAAACCGTCCTTGTAACACTTCACACGATTTCGTTTTTGGTCAAGCGTGAGCAATCGCGGCACCCATCTTGCGGATAGCTTTGTCATGTCCAAATGTTGATGCAAAATATTATGTACCCGTTCATTCGAGATGCCCACAGCACTAGCAATCTCACGCACCTTCACTCTTCTGTCATCCATCACCATATCATGGATTTTATCAATGATTTCTGGAGTAGTAACCTCAACAGGGCGTCCAGAACGTTCAGCGTCACTTGTGCCCATATGGCCACTCCGAAAATTTTGAAACCACTTATAAACTGTTCTAATCGAAGGTGCAGAGTCACCATAATGTTTATCAAGCTTCTCTTTAGTCTCCTGAGGCGTTTTGCCTTTCATAAAGTGGTGTTTAATCAACACACGAAATTCTTTTTCGTCCATTTTTTGAAAATCACTCGACTTCCTCGATTCAAACGAATGCCAAACACAAAGAAATAGACCGATCTGGCTGAAACTTGGTGTGTGTTCTTCCAAGAGATGCTACTAACTAAACATAACCTCGATACGCGCCAGTGGTACTATCTCTCTGACTTTGCACGGACTTTTCAAACGACCCTCGTATAGAGATGAGCCAGTACACACAGATGAATGAAATACCTCGGAAACTCTTTAAAAGTATCAATCGTGTTCAAGCAGAAGAGGCCGATAAGTTTATGTTCTCCATAGTTGAACACACATTGCTTGAGATAATTATAATGGATGGATTCATATAAACAGAACAAGCAATACAAATTGCCGAACGTGTTTTGTAAACAATGTAAGAATAGCTAATAGCTAGCGTAAACAATAGATTTTTTTCCATATAAGAGAGTCGCACACCTTCAACTCACAATTACTGTCTCATAGTTCATATTTTTGTACAACATTTGTCAGTAATTGGTGTAAAACTGGAAATAATAGTTTTGGATTTGGAATTACTGCTAATGGTAATTTTATGGATGTATTATTTTAAGTAATTGGTTTGATAAAATCTTCTAGTTATATCAAAAAGTAGTAAATGCTAAAATATAAATAGAATCAGAATCAAATTAGTGCAACTAATGCAGTAAACGGATAACTACATATAAATTTACCAGAATAACGGTAATAAAAATGTGAATACTCTTAAGCACTTCCTGCATTTCTGCAGCGTGGAATCCTTCAGCCGATGATACGTACAGAAGTTATTTATATTTACAGTTTTAATTATAGAAGAAACCTGTTTGGTTTGTTACCTTCTCTCCTTTTATCCATTATTTTTAATAAAAAAAAAAAGATAAACAAAAATTACAGGGTGGTAAAAACAGTGGGAATTTAAGAATTGGCGATGGAAGAATGGTAAAGGATTAAAAAATATAAATTATAATCTGTTGATATTGGCTGGTGGCAGAGTTCCAAGTGGATGATGCGATGAAGGCGAAGGAGATAAGCAGCAGAAAGAAGAAAGTATTACGTGTTTAACAACAAATCTTTAAATTTATAACAAGTATTAGGAGGGCATGTTCCGTTAGTGGAGGTCGGCAGTTCTGGATATAACGGCACACCTCATGCCAATAATTAGTACCACGCTAGGACAGTAGTCTCGCACTATCTCGGTTTGCATACTGACTCACAGCACTGCTACGCCGGCGCTCAACTCCCATTAATTTATCTTGACCCACTTAACGGTTCATCTACTCGCACTACAATACAAATCTCTTAATTGATCTTATCAGCTGGCTATTGGCAATTATAGATTAACTGATTCATGTCGTAATATTTTTATAAATCTGTGATTAAAAAAACATTGAGACTGCCATTAATATTATTGTGTTTACCTATTCTTGAGTTCTTTGAAGAACTTCTTATTGAACTTAAGACAAATCTCGAGAAGATATGAGTTTGGAAGAGAAATTACAGAAACATCAACCACATATTTCTTTCTTATTGATATTAAATGCTGAATTAAATGAGGGGAGCCTAACCTAACTCTACCTCCCAAAATCCCTGATATGTTTCCCAAAAAAGGGTGACAGACCTATACTTATTTGGGTTAACTAATTGAAAAAACGAAAAATGGAGCTATTTTCAAGGAAATCTAGCAAAATTATTAGAAAAGTTGATGCACCAAGACTTCATTTTAGGACCTCAGTAACTGCTAACAAACTGAGGGAAATTAAAGATATCGTCACACCCTGGGACAGTAGTTACAGAGGTAACAGAAGGGAAGAAGTGGTGTTAGCTCGATTGAGGATCGGCCACACTCGACTAACCCACGGATATTTAATGAATAGAGATGCGGCGCCGATTTGCAGCTCCTGTGATGTCCCCCTTACAGTGAAGCATATTTTAATAATGCTAGACTGTTCCAGGTATAATAGGAGTAGAGTATCTAATCACATACAGGGAAAATAGAGGACGCTCTCGGCAATGACCAGAACACTATCGATAGAGTCATAAAGTACCTACAAGATATTCACATATATAATTATATATAGATGTATCTGAAATTACTAAATTGTAAATAATATTAAGTAGTTGATAATTTTTAGTGATATTGTTAGTGATAATACTGTGATAATATTATATTACTGTGAAAACTACTGTGATAATACTGAATCTGTTAATCATATTTTTAAGGACATTGTTATAAGTTGTTGTTAGTATTTGGTTGTTTAGTTTGTTATTTAGTTGTTTAGTAACTTGTCTAATTAGTAGTAAGTTTAGTCAAAAGGAACAAGGGCAGAGGGCATAATAACCCATTGGTTCATTGCCCCCCAAAAAAAACAAAAAAAACAAAAAACTTCATTTTATTTTATTGTATTATTATATTTTTCAGTTTTAATTATCATTATTTTCTGTTTTATAAGTTTAAAGTTTATTTACTTATTAATTCAAGAAAATTATATTTAATTATTACTTCTTTTTTTTAAGTTAATTAATAGTTCAGACAATCTTAGCTGCCACGGGAACATAAAAGACTAATATTCAACTGCTATAATTACGAATTATGTAGTTTTTGCTTCATACGAAGTACAAATGAATACCAACGTTTCAAAGTATCCGTCCATTTAGGACATCAATATAATGTCAACTGTCACGATTTGTAATTTAAAAAGCTGAGTTGAGAAAGTATAGTTTAAAGAAATAAATAAATAAAAT
This sequence comes from Rhodnius prolixus, assembly GCF_049639745.1. NCBI lineage: Eukaryota > Metazoa > Arthropoda > Insecta > Hemiptera > Reduviidae > Rhodnius > Rhodnius prolixus. Next base: position 26,889,242 of record NW_027411592.1, read on the forward strand.
GAAAAAAAAATAAAATAAAATAAAGTAAAATAAATAAGTAATGAATGCAAAATATGAGAAAATGACATAAATAATGAAAATGTATAAATATTTAAAATATCTGTGATAATTATTTGATTATTTTTTGTATGGAACTCGCCTGACGGTCTTATGACCATGGGTTTGCTACGGCATTGTAATTCGATTATGTCTGTTTTTTGATGAATAAATAAAACGTATAAAATAAAAAAATATTCAACTGCGTACTCAAACTGATCTGGACTTACGGACTCGGAACTGTGGGGTTCAGCCAAACTTTCAAATTCACAAAAGATCCAGTCCTTCCAATCAAAAATACTCCATCAGATTACGAATTCTCCATTTTATGTCTCTAACTCCACCCTCCATAACGACCACAAAATCTCATACGTTACTGACGAATCTAAATCTAAATATAGAAAATTCTTTGACTCTCTTCCATTCTGTACCAATCCTCTTGTTCAAAATCTTGCCGCCAAAACGATTCCAGATCGTCCTCCACGACGATTGAAACGCTGTTGGCCTCGTGACCAGCTTCAGTAGTGTAAGAAACTCCAGCGAGAGTATTGCCGGTGGGCAGCTTCTCTCCTCAAGCTGATCCAGCCATGAAGTCTTCTTTTATCAAATTCACTTATTACATTTTATTCTTTGTAGATTGTGAATAGCAAATAAATTTAAAAAAAAAATTAATAGTTCTTAGTCAAGTTTTTTATTTAATTATCGCTTATTGTAGGAATGCAACTCTGTATTATAAAGTTTATTCCTGTACAATACACACAAATAAATGAATTATTAATATTTTTTATATAGTTTTGTATACCACATATTTCTCTAAATTCTAAAATTGTTCAAAAATGCATATCTGGCTCACTCAAAAAAAATTAAATAAATAAAAAAAAATAAAAATTGGGGAGTAGTAGCAGTCTCCGGATAGTGTTCCCTCGTTACAGGTAACGCTGACAATTACCATGTAGTAGCTGCAAGAGTCTCCTTCAAGAAAGTAAAACTAAGGGCACCCATTTGGTATCAAAAATGGCATTTCCTTGTTCTAAGCTAACGGCACTAACAACTTTAGTTGGTTCAACCTCAAGGAGAATCGTAAGTTACCAATAAATAGAAGGGTGATCAAGAAGAATAGTAGGACTGACTAAGTTCCTGGCAGCCTTTGAAAAGAAGAAGTGTCAAACTATTTCTCTATTTGTTAATAATCAGTAGATGTTTCATTTATTAAGCAACTAGATAAAAAAACGAAATGCTTATTTTCAAGTAGATTCTTAGTCTTATTTCGCTGAATTTAAACATCTACTTTTATTACATCTCTAGTATTTAAAGAACTAAAAGTTGCATAAGGTAAAAAAGTACTGTTCATACAAAAGTACTTTTAGTAAAAGAGAAGTTTACGTACTGAAAGTTACAGATTTTCGTAATGTAGTGTAATTACACTTTTGGGAAGCACGTCATTCACGATTTCTATCTAGAACTAGAGGGGAGGCTAGATTTCAGCACGGTTATACTCCATTAAATGGAATCTGTTCATTCTTCCCTTTTTTTTATTCTAAAATTAACACCAGCTGTTTCTTTTATAGAATACTTTTTAGTTTTTCTCTATTTTTATGAATTTTGTTCCAAAAAATAAATGTATTAAAGCAAAAAGAGGTTCCAAAGGCCAACTCATCCTAAATCACCTCCTACAACCGGAGAGGACTGGAAACCATCACCACAGGTTCACTTGCACTCAGAGCAGATATATGCCCAGACAGATGCGCATTCACAGCCAACAGTACATCGAAGTGGTCAATTTTAACTAAATATTGTAACTACGCTACATACTATAGATATCTATATTTATATTTAATGGATCTGTTATCGACTCGTAATATTTAGATTAATCTTTAACATGTTCTATATTCATAGAACGAGAAAGATTGGAATGGTCATTAATGTTTATGTTCTTTCTTACGTTTCGCAAATGTATTGCCTTATTTAGGGTAAACTTAGTTTCTAAAATGGCCTGCACTTCCTGCATAACTGTTATATGCACTACAGTTATGATATTTTAGTGTGGCACTAATTTTGACCTGAAGAATGCAGGCCTGTAATCACAGGATGCATATTTTGAGCAGTCTTTTTACACCGACGTAGACGGACAATGGTACTGTGTTTCTGAGTTTTTGAGTCACGGTTGGTTAGATTCAAACACACAGATCAATTTGTGAAAAATCATTCTCTGGAGACTAAAAAACCTTTACGATTATTACAATATTAGAGTAAAGGAAAGGAAAAATTTGTTTTCAAACTGAACTATTACTCCTAGAATTCATTCTATAGCTTTTTAAACATCGCGTGTATTTAACGTTATATTATCTCATATTGAGCTCCATTGAGTGTAAATGCCCTGAATGCCTGAAATGAGTGGATGAATTAGATTGCATTATGCAGAATATATTCTCACAGGCAGTGTTAAGCAGATGGACAACAAAAAGAAATGAAAAGCACGTGCCATGCCAAGAAGCACGTATAAAGCAAATACTTGTAACACAATATCTCAACATTTATTTCATGAATTATAAGCAGGGCGTTCTACTCTCAAGCAGATATTTAAAGAATTCCTGTTTTATATGTCCCATAATGTTTATTTACTCTCAGTTTTGGCCGTTTATTTATTTTTATTACTTATTATATGAGAAATATCACAATGTACAACATTCAATTACTTATTTACAAATAAGCGGCAGAAAAAATTCAAATTGGTCGTTGAGACAACGGAAATGGTAATCAGAAATAAAAGGATATTGTTTGTAAATGACAAATAGTTCTCCACAGTAACTGTCAGTCGCTTTAAATACTGACACATCTTTCATTAGCCGTTTCACCATCAATCATCAAGAGCAACTTCCAAATAAAAACCCATTTAAGAAAGCTGTACCATGAGTCATACTCCAATAGAATATGAACGATTCAGAGCTTTCTGGCAAATCCCAGTCATCAGGCTAACCCTCCATTTAAGGGCCCTAATCTGACAGCACAGTTAGCTGTGCTTCAGCGCCATTCTCTTAGAAATTTAACTTGTACTTGAGCATGTTCATCAGTCATCTCATTCCCTTCTTATTTATTGCTATCACTGCCTTGACTTGAGTTTAAACAACTTTTGTGTATGCGTTCATAACTATTTAAAACACTTTTAACTTTTCATTAACATAACAAAAACCAGATAACTTTAACTTTGCATTCATAAAGTTTTCTGTTTAAATAGAACTCTGTTTCTTGAAACCAGCCAACGTTACATCGTTCATTGTAACAACGGCCAAACATTCAATTAATTTGTGTAACTTAAACTGATTATGAACAGTAAAATTATTTTATAAATGTAGTAAAATACGTAAGTAGCCCGCATATACATCATATATCTTCCCTCTGATCAATAAGCAAGTGTAGCGTAAGATGGAAACAGTGATGAAAGTCAGAAATCATTAAGAAATAGAAAAAAAAAAAAAATCATGGATTATCATAAAAACTTTATTATAAAAAATCCATGTAATACCAGCTTTTATTAACCAGCTCTGCGGCCTTGCCACAATTTCAATACGCGTATTAATTCATATGTAAAATAAATTGCATTTATGCCCGAAATACTTCTGGTGCAGGAACGAACTGACTCTTTCTCATGCGTTTTATTAATCTGCTAGGAATTGGAATAGGCAAGCATGCTATTAAGTTAGCATTTTCCATGTTTTTCACAAAGACTGCCAGCAAAAAAAAAGTTATTCGCTTTCTTATAAAGAATTGATGTGACTTTTGAAATTCAGGATTAAATTTCAGAAGTTTAGATGTGAAGAAGAAATTTGCACTCTTCATTTCCCAAATTTCATCCGTTGTCAGGGTGATTTCACTCTGTGATGTTGAAATAAATAGCGGAGAATGTTTATTAGCGTTAAGTTTAGTCTGGGAAGTAAAGAATTTGTTATTACAAAATATATTCAGCTGCTGGCTAACTCCATTTTATTCCAAAAAAAAAAAGACCTGTGCTCCACTTCGAGGGTCCGTTCAAGAGTTCTCGCCGGTTCAACAGCTCTTTAGACTTTACCAGCTTGGTATCTGAGGAACACACATTTCATCGTCATAATTCTTTGGTAGGACAACACTTCTTACTTTTAACCAGTCCTGGATCCTTCTGTTAGTCCATCTTCGCAAGGATGGGTGGTCTCCCTACTCGAAATTAGCGATTGTAAGCTTAATGACAATTTCACTTTTTAGCTCCACAAAGTTTGTAGTTTTTTTGTTGGACGAAAAAAATTTTAACTTTAAATTTATCTAGAATAAGTAACTTTGTGGGGTTATGGAGCTGTTAATAAAAAAAAATTTCGTTTTTCCGCGCAAAAAAAGAGTTTTCTTACACTTGAAATTTTTACAATAACAAAAGACTAAAAAAAAAAAAAAACCAACATCAAAACTAAAATGGAGGAGAGTAGCGATGGGCTGCCCCACACGACAGAGGACCACCACCGATAGCCAACAATAAAGCGGATAAGTATACTACTAATAACAGTAATACTGACAATAGCAATATTAATAACTCCAATAGTTCGCCTACAGTAAACACTAGCGTGATTGCAGGCTACACAAATAAAAGGTCGCTGGTTCGGGAGGAAACTCCCTTGGACCTAATCCGGGTTCCCAAATTGGGCAAAAATGACGACATGACAAAAAATAGTGGTCATGTTGCCATAGAAACTTTACAATTACCGGCTGAAAATAAATACAAGCCAAATGATAAAGGTTCCTACTTCATCTTTGTTGAGGGAAATGAGGGTAACCTGGGAAGTATTCATCGGGTTACTTTTGGCAAATGGATATACACCGAAGATAATAAATATTCCCATGATATCCTGGATATAAGGTCAGTTGGGAAGAATAGAATGAAAATTGAAACAAGTTTTGAAACAAGTAGCTTAATGAACTTTTTGGGTTTATACAATGTTCCTGGAGCCTTAAGTTTCCTAATAAGCTGTTACTTGTATTACTTCTAGTCCCGGTAATTAACGAAGATTAGGCAGGAAAATAGGCGGCTAGACGATTCTTATTTGACGTTCAGTTCCTCTTTTGGAGGGAACAATAGGTAGTTTTCCTACGTTCTTTCCTTAGATGGAGCCACCCTTCGTGAACACTTGAAGCGTAGAAATAAAACTTCAATTAGTTATAAGCTTTATCGAACTGAGTATTTAGTGCGAAAAATTTCCTCTCTTTGAATGCATTTTCACTATGGAAGACATGAGGTGTACTTTCAGTTTTATTGTCTTCATACTTTTTATTCGCAAGAACTAAGAATAAGAAGCAGAGTGGCAACTGAGTTCTATTTCCTTCACAAATGGTAGTAAAATGAGTCAAATTGCCTTCCCTTCTCAAATATTTTTAACTGGAAAAAAGGCGAGAAGAATGTAATTGAAATTAAATTAATTCAATTTCATGATTAGTGGATTAATGAAAAGAGAAATAGAACAATTTCAAAATTGAAATTTTGGGTTTTACAGGTTTCTTTTTTCAATCTAGCAAATTGGCTCATTATTAATTTGTTATTGTATCACTATTTTGCTTAGAAGAATTTTTTAAGTTACAAGATTTTTGTTTGCACTAACATAATTTATTCTGTCCACAATTAATTTTTCAATCGTACAAACTATTACTTACTACTGCTCAAACTAAGTAACTACTCTGTACTTCTTACGTATTAAAACAGCCTAATCTTGTTTGGCGAAGACTGTTCTGAACAGTGAGTCAGAGATGTTACAAATTTTATGAGCCCTCTTTCACTTTAAAACGGTAAACTTCACCAATTTAGTATGATGTATTTTAAACAACTTTACTAAAAGAATCTACCAATGTATACGTTGACCCGAATAAAAATCGTGATTTTATTTAATTAATTAAAACTGTCCGGTAGGACAGTTGTATAAGGGTTGATCGTCAAAAACTGCACGAAAAAGCGTAACGTTGAAAAACACCCAACTTTGACAATTTTTTTCTCTTTTTCTATAAAAGATAAAATTCCCAAATTTTCTTTATAATGTTGGGCAGATCCTCGTTTATAACTGTAATTTTTTGCAACAACCCAAATTAAGTAGATTACAGATTACAAAATGAACCTAAAGAAAGAAAGGAAAGTTGTACGGGAGCAAATCAAGGTATGAACTAATTTGAAGACTTCATTTTTTTAAACATTAACTATTTTTTGGCTGACTCTCTGAATACAACTTCTTAATACAAATAATATTATTGTTATATCTGCATTAATATCTACATGTTTGTACATTCCACTTTCTCAAGCTGTATTGTCTAGGGCAGTGGTTCTTAACCGGTGTTCCGTGGAACACTAGTGTTCCGCAAATATGGTCCAAGTGTTCCGCGAAATTTCAATTTCAAAAAACCAAGAAAAGAGAAAGACTTACTAATATAGAAGAGGAAATGAGGGTAGCTCTATCTCAAATCAGACCTGATTCATTAAATGATTTTTTTATTATTGTTATTTGTAGCAACGTACTTTTATGTTCATTATTTGATTAATTTCATTTTCAGAATTTATTTTTTAAAACTATGTAATAGTTTATCCTTTTTAATTTTAATTAATACATATATCTTTTTTGAAAATTATATTCGATTTTTTATTATTAATTAATTTTAAGTTCTTGCTAAATACCGAATTTCAAATTTTTTAATGTTAGTGTTCCGCGAGAAAAATATTTACATAATTGTGTTCCGCGTCTTTGAAAAGGTTAAGAACCACTGGGTCTAGGGCCCCGCCGTAATCGGGGTACGACCGACCACACAAGGCCTTCAATCAAGAAACTAAAATTTAAAGTGTACTAGTTGCTGGATATGAAAATCGAATTTTTAGTAATTATGTTGAAAATAGCAGATAAGAAAATAATACCGACAAAAGGTTCTCCAAAGGGGTTTGACTATCCCCAAAATGCTTTTATAATATGAAGGATTATACACCAAAAAGCTACGCCCCGTTTGTCGGCGTTTGGTTTAGATGTTAACCAATAGAACACTGACACTGGCCACTAATGATTATTGCACGATAAAGAAATTTGTTTAATGCTTATATATAAAAGGAATTTTATTTTTATTTTAGTCTATTACTGCCAGTACGTTATCCCTCGTGAAAGCAGTATACACAAATTGTGTAATAGGGTTGTTAAAATATAAATTACGCGCTGCAGTTGTAGGACCAAGGTTGAAACATTTATTTTTAATAGATTTGCTTAGTTATTATTTAAGATGAAGAAGAAGATAGGTGATTCTGCCAGTGAGAAGTGCTTTACCGTCCAGCAAGAGGTTTTTAGTCCCGGATGTATGTATTAGTTTATTAGAAAATCCAGCAGGATAAGCTGTAAACCTTCTCAGCACCAATCTCCACCAACCTCTTATTCTATTTGCTGGCTTGTTTTGACCCGGGTATTAATCTCAGTTTGGATCGTAAACCAGAGTCGCCTCCTCCGTCGGTCGGTTAATTACATCTTCACACTGTAGAAGATGGGAAGTCTTTCTCAAACCATCGACTTAAGTAACTACCGTCCAATACGAGGATACACGGCTTCATCAATTTTTCTATGGGCATTACCTTTACAAACGTAGTTCATGTTTGGCGTATCCAAACGAAAACTTGTAATTAATTTAACACTGTAAACTGAAGGTTAATCTTAGCAGATTAAAACCTGCCAGCATCTTTAATCTCTGTTCCATCTTGGCAAGGTTATAGTAAAACATTATAAACAAAACAAAAATTTGAATGACTAATATTTTCTTCAACCAAAAATGAATAATGACCAGGAAAATTGATTAAATTGATTAATTGATTAAATAATAGGTAGGTCAGTTAGTTTAAACTTGAATCCTTACCAAATATTCGCTCACTACTTACCCTTACTATTCTCAAGGTTCTAAAGCACAAATTTTCCTTCCAACTCTTAAGGTTTGAGTGATATTTTATTCTGATGAAGAAATCTCTCATTAAAGTTTGTTTAAACGAATTTCTGGGAAAATATTCCCAGTAAATGTTACTAGATTTGAGTTTTGTAATCATTATTACACAGTTTAAACAAAGGAACCCGTTTGCGAGGCAATCTTAAAATACGGAAAGTTCAAATCAGCAAAGAGGCACTTCAAATTGCACCAATTTTCAACAAATTTAAAAATTCATTCTGACATTTGATTCTAAATATTATACAGGTAGCAAGACAGTACAATAATGGCAGTTCATTATTTTATTTATTTATTTTTATTTTAAATTTGTTTATTTTGCAACTGTATCCAATACAACAAGCGAAAAAGATGAGTGATAATGGTAGCACAAATACACATGCACGTATATATACGAGGGTCGTTTGAAAAGTCCGTGCAAAGATAAAAACTACTTAATTTTTTGGGGTAAACCTTTTTTATTTTTCAACATAGTCTCCTTTTAGGCTTATACACTTCGTCTAACGCTGCTCTAGTTTGTTGATCCCTTCCGAATAATAGGATTTGTCCAAGTCTGAAAAATAGCCATTCGTTTCTGCAATCACCTCCTCGTTTGAATAAAATCTTTTTCCCGCCAGCCATTTCTTCATATTGGGGAACAAATAGTAGTCCGAGGGTGCCAAGTCTGGAGAATAGGGGGGATGTGAAACGAGTTGGAACCCTATTTCCATTAATTTTGCGACCACAACTGCTGAGGTGTGAGCTGGTGCGTTGTCGTGATGGAAAAGGACTTTTTTGTTTGGGCCAATCGTGGGCGTTTTTCTTGCAGCTCGGTTTTCAAACGGTCCAATAACGATGAATAATATGCACCTGTAATAGTTTTACCCTTTTCCAGATAGTCGATGAGGATTATTCCTTGCGAATCCCAAAAGACAGTCGCCATAATCTTTCCGGCCGAAGGAACGGTCTTCGCCTTTTTTGGCGCAGATTCCCCCTTGGTAACCCATTGTTTAGATTGTTCTTTGGTCTCAGGAGTGTAGTGATGTATCCATGTTTCATCCACAGTGACGAAACGACGCTTAAAATCCTGCGGATTCTTCTGGAACAGCTGCAAACCGTCCTTGCAACACTTCACACGATTTCGTTTTTGGTCAAGCGTGAGCAATCGCGGCACCCATCTTGCGGATAGCTTTGTCATGTCCAAATGTTGATGCAAAATATTATGTACCCGTTCATTCGAGATGCCCACAGCACTAGCAATCTCACGCACCTTCACTCTTCTGTCATCCATCACCATATCATGGATTTTATCAATGATTTCTGGAGTAGTAACCTCAACAGGGCGTCCAGAACGTTCAGCGTCACTTGTGCCCATATGGCCACTCCGAAAATTTTGAAACCACTTATAAACTGTTCTAATCGAAGGTGCAGAGTCACCATAATGTTTATCAAGCTTCTCTTTAGTCTCCTGAGGCGTTTTGCCTTTCATAAAGTAGTGTTTAATCAACACACGAAATTCTTTTTCGTCCATTTTTTGAAAATCACTCGACTTCCTCGATTCAAACGAATGCCAAACACAAAGAAATAGACCGATCTGGCTGAAACTTGGTGTGTGTTCTTCCAAGAGATGCTACCAACTAAACATAACCTCGATACGCGCCAGCGGTGCTATCTCTCTGACTTTGCACGGACTTTTCAAACGACCCTCGTATGGCCATACATATACGCGCACATGCATGTGCGCGAAGGGCGAGATTGGAGTGAACGACGACCATCCAGTGATGGAAGCCGTTAGTTCACCAGATTGGCAAGCTTACACAGCAACCATCCTAGGAGATCGGCGTTATACTGTATGTTGAGATGATCGCTTGGCCACCGCCGCTTTAGTCTGCGTTGTGGATTTGAAGGAAGTGCTTGTAGTAGACATGTTATGGATCAGAGGGTTGTAGTGATTGTGTAGATTTGAGTGGAGTTTTGTGTATCGAGATTGGGCTACTTCAGAAACGAGAGAAATATTGATATCAGAGTGTACAGTATGATTGGAGACGTAGAAGGGAGCCGTTTACTATTATTCTTAGAATTTTAGGACTGTAAGGTTTGAAGTCGGTTGATGTTCGAATTTTTGGCGCTTCCGTAGAGCTGTATTCCATATTGGGGCAAGTAGAGCGGTATATAGTGATCGTTTGTTCGTTAGGGTCAGTTTTGATCGTTTGTTGAATAGTCTTTTCAACATTTTATACCTCAGATTGAGGTCAATTCGTTTGAGTCTCGTGTGAGGGGTTCCAAGTTAGTCGTTTGTCAAGATGTAGTCCGAGATATCGTACTTGGTTAGTAATTGGTATAGAAGTACTGAGGAAGGAGAGAGGAGGGAGAGTTTTCTTATTTAGAGTGAATACTATATATTTAGATTTCATTTCATTCACTTTGATTCTCCACTTCACAGTTCATTAAAAGATCAAATCTCATTTAAACTTCGAGAGATACCGATACATACCTAAAGACACCTATACATTTATGGATACAATTTAAATTAAACAATTTTTTTAGTTCTTTCTTTTAGATTTGAAAATTACACTTCGTTGAGTTCTATACGGGGAACCAGGTTATGCACTTAAATATAGATCTGTTTTATTTTGGTAATTGTTAACAGTTTAACACAAATAAAACTAGAACGTTTTTGTCATTTTTTACGCTCTTTAAAACGTTCTAGTTTTCTTTTTAAATGACCGATACAAACTGAGCATTAGATTCTCAAAAAACTGCGCTCCGTTTATTCTCCTTTGCACTTCCACATAGGTACTGCATCTTTTGCAGTGCTTTAAAATGGAAATCTCTAGATTATAAACTAGAGAATTGAACATTTCTGTGTTTATACCGTTTGATTTTACTTATGTAACTGCTGGCTTGCAATGGAGCCACAGCAAGCTTCATTCTTCTTCTTTCAATAAATGTAACGCTAGCGTTACACTTTATAATGTGCGAAATAAAATTAGAAGCTAATTTCGTTTTTAATATAATTAAAACTAAAATACCTGCAGTAATAAATCACTAGCCTAGGAAATCAGTTGTTCGGTAACGCTTTCTTGACAAATATTTTGTACATTGTAACAGACGAATTCCTTACCTAAAAAGGGAAAAATAAATACAATTATTGCCAAAAATAGCAAAATAAATTTTTTGAAATATCTTTTTAATGATTAGAAGATTTACAAAAGGCTGAACAGGTGTTTAAGTGATATTTTTGAAGGTGATTACTAGGTATGAAGAAGTGAGTGGCCAGTAAATTGAGGTTTTAAAAGTAATAAAAATAAAAGAACAATTGTTTTTAAAAGAGAAACAAGATTGAATAAAAAAAATAAAATATATGAAAAAAGTTGGTCTTTACACCCATTAGTTCTGATCTTGGCAATTTAACGACAAATTACTTTCGTTATCCCCCTTATTTTATCCATCTTCACCTGTTTCGGTTGGTTCAATTAAATATAAATTATATTCCAAAATCGTGAATGTAATATTTGCTAGACTTGTAATTAGCTGGTCATTAAGAGTAATCTTCTAGTTCAATGGCAGTCTGAAGGTCGTTCTTTTGTTTCCATTTAGTTTCTTTATGCTTATTAGTAGCATGGAATTACGAGCTTATATATTATTTCAATTTTCATATTTTATATTGTTAGTACTTTAGTTGGATACAGGTGACTGTGCAATTTTTATCTGAGCAGCTAAGCGCGAATTATACGGTTGCTGTTAGCTAAAGGTGCAACTGCATTTAAAAAGTCACTCACGATAAGAATTAAAAGGTGAATAAGTGAGGATTTGCAAGAAATGTGGGACTTTTCCCCTTCTGAATTAAGTTTTTAAAACCAAATTAGTAAATTTACCTAACTAACTTCTACCAATACGATAAAAGTATCTCTGAATCGGCAAATAATGAATACTTATCGGCAAAACTAAATGCCAGGTTCCCAAGTGTGTACTTCCTCTACACTGATGGGTCTAAATCCCCTGAAGGGGTGGGATGTTCAGTGTATGACCCGCAAACCAACCTCAGTAGACTATATAAGTTACACCGCCATGCCTCAGTCTTTTCGGCTGAACTCACTGCCATCAATAAATGCGCAAATCTAGTGGCCTCGACAGAGGCACAAACAGTTGTCATACTTTCTGATAGCAAGAGTGTGCTCAACAAGCTTAAATGCCCCGGGCATAAAGCCGATTTCACGGTGCTCGAAACTGTCCACCTCCTGAAGAGAGCGGGTCTTAGCGGAAAGACAGTTCGATTGATATGGATTAGGGGCCACTCAGGGATAACTGGCAATGAAATTGCAGACTCTAAGGCAAAAGAGGCAATACGCCTGGAGAATCTAAAGCTCGAGAAACTGTTACCTTCAGATATAAAGAACTTCTCTAAACGTTCCTACTACAGGGCATGGTCTATAGATTACGAAAAATCAAAATATGCCAAAGGTAAATTTTACACTTCACTGCAGCCGACAATACCTAAAAAACCGTGGTACTCTGACTTCGCAGAAGGTAGAAAGTTCACTACTACTTTGATACGACTGCGCTTCAACCATAACTTCTCGCCCCACCATCTCAGCCGTATAGGAATTTCAGTCCCTCCAATTTGCTCTTGCCCTTCTGATACACTTATAGACGCCAACCACCTGATCCTCGATTGCAATAGTCACCAGGATGATAGGGACAAACTGTGGAATGCAGTCATCAAAGCGAAATGTCCACTTCCTGCCAACCTGCATACCATCCTCACAGAACCAATATTCGAAACGTATCTGGCTATTTTCCAATTCATTACCAAAAACAAAATCAAACTTTGAAAATAAAAATAAAAACATAAAACATAACAGCAACTAAAACAAAAATAACAATAGTACTCATAACCCACATCATTAAATAATACATTAGTACATCCCTGGCTAATCTGCACAGACAGGAAGCCAACAAACAAACAAAAAAAAAACAAATTTACTATTGTTTTACAATAAGCTTTATTAAAATAATATATTCAGTTTACATAGATTATATTTCTTGTTTTAAGAGTGGTAGATGCCATATTATTAGTTTCTAAATTGTTGCAGTCGCAGTCGGTATCAACAGCAATTTTAGGAAGGTGATAAAATCGGTCAATTAAATCAGGTTTGGTTGGTGTCCTTTCAGTGCATTCTGTCTTAGTAGATTCAATCACAGATGGAATTTGATAATCGCAAATGGATTATTTTCAATATATTATATATTTAAGTAACTTCTAAATTTACAATGTCCTGCAGGAATATCGTCAATTGAGGGATATTGAAGTTATTCTGTTTGCTAAGTTTGTAGAATATTGTGGGGAATGACTGCCTGGTCCATTGTACCTTGGTGGAGTTAGTCCAGGGTTCTTTTCGTCTCCGTAGTGTTTTCTATATTGTAATTGTCTCCTCGAAAGACTATCCATTTTATTCAACCATGTGCAGCATGTGCTTTCTAATTTCTTCTGCCCGTGAATAATGAGTATTGCTGTTATCAAGTGCATTACTAGATTTCTTGCCACAGATATAAAGCAGGGATGGCGAACCTTTTTGAGACGTGGGTCAAATTTTGTTCATTTTTTTTTTTTTAGTACCATCTCTTGGGTCACTAATACCCATTTGCACAAGAGTTAAGTTTAAAAATTTTAAACAGAATATTTTCAAAACTAAACCTCTTTAAAATTCAGTTGGCTTAACGGGTAAAACGGGACGAAACAAGTGCTATGGAAGTCTCTTTTTACAAACATAACTGAACAAAACCTTACAAAAGTGTGTTTTATCTGAAGAAAAATCTAAATATGGTTATTTGCTTTGGGTTGTCGATTTTTTTTTAACAAACAAAATATGAGTAAAATTGTACATTTTATTTGATATTTTGTAAACACTTTTGCTTTATTTCAAATACTACAAAAGCATTTGTCGTCATTTGCGTTTTAGAACTGTAATGATCAAACTAAAGGTTATACATAGCATTTAAATTGCTTTTGGGTCAGCAAATGGGTGATTGAAAAAAATACAGATAGAATATAAATTATCCACACAATTAGAAAAATCTAAATCAACCCGCGTAAACAAACAAATGGTTGCCTAGCAATTGTGGGTCAGTGAAAAAGCTTGCGCGGGTCATAGGTTCGCCATCACTGATATAAAGAATCTGACTGTTTTGTGGAGAATTGATTTGAATTGTTTCCTACCCAATGAAGCAAATTTAAAATTACCATCATTTCTGCCTGTTTGATCGAGCAGTGAACTGCTCATCTTACTTTCCCTCAAAGAAGGTCAGTCCTTCATTTAGAACACATAAGTTCAACTGACATTTTCGTTTTTTATGCTGTCACTTTTAAAAATATTACAAACTTGATCCGCTTCTACCTTTAATTTTCCTAATCTGTAACTGAAGCGACAGAATGCACCCACGTCCATGATGTACGGTTCTGTCATAGAGCGCCGAAAAGATCCCGATATCGTGAACTCTTTGAGCTACCATCATCAGTAGTTCACCCTTCTCTTATATTAGCAGAGCAATTGGAAATTACCCATAATACAGAAATAGTCCAGAATGCTCTCTTTTATTCTTATCAAAAGGCTTTGGTCTCTCTCGAATTTTTATTGATTACATTTCCACCGGAAGTCCCAAAAGCAAAACTGATCGTTATTAATGGGTACAGCTCAGTACTAACTTTTTTCATTTCAAGACAGTATAATGATTATTTTGTTAGGAGCTATCAGAGCTCTCTGGTGAGTATCAAGTGCTTTTAAAGAGAGAAAACGTCTGAAGATCGGCAGTCAAGTGAGTAGGCTCCAACAGCCAACAAACTTAAGCGCAGCTCAAACAATTAAATTGAACAATTTATTTCATTATTTTGTAAGTCAATGTTCTGAAATAACACTCCGGTCATCGCAGCAAATTAAGGTAACAATCTCGTTAGGCTTTTCTACAGATAATAAACAGCGTTTCATTCAGGAGAAGGGCATTTCTAGCCTCCAAACAACTGGATTTAAAAGAAGAAATAAAAAACTCCAGATTTAAAAATTTAGCATCCAGAGAATCCAATCTAATGTCCTTTGTAACATTAGCAACGCTCCCCATGTCACCCACTTAAGTTTTCACAAAGGCCTGGATATCCCGTTCGTTACGGTACTAATTCACTCCCGCTTTCTGAACTTTCGTAGTAACCTTCCAGCCCATCCCAATACCATGGCGTCAAGACATACCGACAGTCCTTCCGATGTTGGCCTCGCGATCTATTAAACTACTACTTCCAAGCACAAAATGATTTCTAAAGTTTCCTTGAATTTGGCTCTAAGTCCTAATCAATCAGCACCCAATTTTGACAATAAAATCACATTTACTTCTTTTAGTTAACTTTAAAAAAAATATATAAAATACGTGCATATATTTCTGTTAAAATAATTAACCAAAAAGTAAAATATTCCTTAAGAATTAAGAATTGAATACATTTTAATGCTAAGGTTTCAAGAATGTATGCCACTAGTTAAACGTTGACCGCTAAAGAGATTTTTGGAAATGTAATATTTCGTCTACCGTTAGAGAAAGTATACATTTTGATTTTCATGCAATATTAGAATGGCATCAAACTTAATACATTCCAATGTTAAAATTACTAAAAGGAATTTTTTCCCTGAATGAAGAGTCGCAGTTAATAATTCTATCCTTAACATCTTCTTCAAGTCTTGCACACGAACGTATTCCATCAATTACCTTAATCTACAATTCCTTTTTAATTTCAGTAATGGAAATCTCGAATCGAACTTTTTCTGAAATTGAGATGTTTGAAGCTAAGTTTCTCGTATGACATAGACCCTAATGATAAAAATTAGTAAATATTACTGCTGTCAGTTGTTAAAACTCGAATCCCGGCGGAAGTAGAACATAGCTTATAACCTTCGTATGTCTCTAAAGTAATAATTTTGTTTTTTGGATCAAAATGAAACAATAAATACACCAAATATGAAGAGAAGGGACGAAAGGCTTAACGAGTGAAAGATAGTATATTCCATATACATAGTTACGCAAAGCAAATCAAATATTCGTTCAAATAAGACAAAATTTGGCGTGAAGACTCACTCAACTTTCTCAAGATCCTGCCTCATAAATATTCTTCAATCTCAGAATATTTGTAGTTAATAAAACTTACTTTAACCTTCGACCCATCACCGAGAATTGCAGCCAAACAACTGTTTTATAGAAAAATTATTAAAGAAATAGAATATAAATTTATGTGTAGGCAAAGTTTAAAGAAAAGTTTAGAAGAAACTAATTTCGAGAAAATGAACAATCAAACATTTAATAATGATATGTCCACGTTATGTAGTGGAAAGGAAAGAATGTTTGACGACATATACAGGTATATATGTTAGATGCACCATTTATGAAGCTACGAAGACATAATATTCTCCACCATCATCTATGTGCTTAAGTCTATAACAGAGCTAGCAATGAAATATGAATTTGTTTAAAAGTTATAGCCGATTAGACTGAATGGAAGAAAATGATTAGAGAAGGATTACGTGATTTTAAATTCGGTTAAGCTATAAGGATGGCAGGAATATAGAGTTCTGATCCATCCATTAAATAAGCACCTTAAAAGTAAATTGCTGACAAGAGGCACCAAGCTTAAGCTGTACAAGACCCTCATTCGGCCTGTCTTGGCATATGCCTCAGAGACCTGGACCATCACAAAGACAGACGAACATCGTTTGCAAGTGTTCGAGAGAAAGCTACTGCGCAAAATCTACGGCCCAGTACGTGAAGGCACGACCTGGCGACGTAGGAAGAATAGAGAGCTATATGATCTAATGAAGGAACCCCCAGTAGTAGCCTGGATTAAATTAAACCGGCTGAGATGGGCAGGCCATGTGGCGAGGCTGAGTGCCGATGAGATTCCCTCCAAATTGCATCGCGGGACCCCGGGTAGGAGACGGAGGGTAGATAGACCTAGACTGCGTTGGAATGATGGAGTTGCCCAGGACGCGAGAAATATCCTCGGACTGCATAACTGGATGGCGGCCGCTAGAGATGGAGACGACTGGCGGAAGCATATTGAGGAGGCCAAGACCCACATAACTGGGTTTAAGAGCCATGAAAGAAGAAGAAGATCCATCCATTAGTTGTAGTTTATGTAAATAGTTGTATATAGTAGAGGGATGAATGTGTGAAATGTATTTATAAGTAAGAATGGAGAGTGAGTGATATTCTAGTGATAAGCACCTAGACGATGCTGGCTGTATGGCGAAAGCCAATGCCACAAAAAAAACAATCCATTGAGTAAAGAGAAACTTAAGGGTGAAAAATTGTCCTCAAATTCGACTTTAAACTCTCATTAACTGTACACAAAAGATATTATAAAAACGACACAAAAAAAGAATCCAAATCCGCCCCTTCCCTCTACATAATTTAATCAGTGAATTGGTACTTTTGGGTCACCTATTATTACATTGAAACCTTATTGGAGCAATCTCTATTAGCTTCAAATCTGAAGACTACACACCTTATCACGGACTATTTTGTGAAAACCACTTATTTAGACTCCAGGATGTTACAAAACAGACGTTTCCGATTATTACACAAAATCTGCACGATTAAAAAAACTTCGTTTACTACAGTTACATGAGCTCTACAAACACACATCAACCAACTTACAGGACTGGCTTTTCAAGTGGCGAATCAAAACTAACGTTGCGAAATCAAAATTCTATAGTATACTACTCTTAGACGGAAAATCCTACCTCCTATCATCTTGAACCAGAATCCTACACCATCTGTGGACAAAGTACGCTATCTTGGACTGTACCTAGACAAACGGTTGACATGGAATCCCCATAGTAGACTGAAAAGACAAGAAACTAACCAACGCTATCGTACAAGCTTCTCGCCAGTCTACTTGACAAATGATCGAAACGTAACCTAGCAAAAGGCATCTACTGTTGCTGCGACCAAATAGGTCATACGGCATTGAAGTATGGGGATCGACTAAGCGTTCCAACTCCCTATGCCTCCAGACATTACAGTCAAAAATACTTCGAAAACTTCTTAAATCTCCGTTCTATGTATCTAACCTCACCTACCCATAATGACCTCAAAAATCCCTTTCATTACAGATCTTGCTAACACTCGTTTTCGAGCCACAATAGACCCAAAGGGGTCGCAGTGGCGTAGGCCCTGAGGCCGCCCTAGTCCAATCTAATCTAACACTCGTTTTCTCCAAATTTCATTCCTCTACAACAGCTCATCCTAACCCTCTCATAGAACACCTTATCTTCCTCCACATTACCAGGTAATCCTCTAAGGAGATTGATGAACCTCGTCATCTACTCTTATCGTGAGAGCAGTATAGCAAAGCACGTTACTTGTGTGACACCACTGGGTGCCTTCTCCACTCATGATTTTCTTTTATTTTTTTTGCTGTCAGGTACCATATTTTGCTTGTTGCAACAATCGTTGCAGTTGTACATTCTAATAAAAGATTAGGAAAAAAAAAACTACAGCAAAGTAAAAGACAATAAAAAATATCACGCATTAATGCTGCTGGGATTCTTGCCAATTAATAATCTCAATTGGAGCCAAAATTAGTAATCTAGTTAAAGTAAAATTACGAATTACTATTATGTAATAAGTTTATATAATGTCAATAACTTATTACATATATTCTACATATAACATTAAATATAGTGGCAACTAACATCAATTATATTAATTAGTATAATTTTTCAATAAATTAGTCCCAAATAACGGTTTCCTATTTGGTCCATGCTTAAACACATTTTTAAAATACCCTAATCCCTTCATTAATAAAAGTCCACTGAGTTCCCAGCCTGAATTCCAGCCCGAAAGCAGATTTTCTAAATATTTTTGTAATGAGGATCATAAAAGTAGAAACTAAATAACTGTTATCCGACTAAACGTTCTCCCTAACCTATTTACAACTCAACTGTAAAAACTTTACAATTGTCATTTTGATCATTTTTTTTAATTATATTTTTACTTTCTCTTACTTTTAATAATAAGAAAATGCGTAATCTTAGACTACAGTAGGCTATTTTTTGAAAACATTTATGACCAAAACTTGGGCATGGGTTTTTTTTTAATGATGAAACCTCACACCCACCTCAACATTTCTTTCGCTATTTGTTGACGCAAGTGGTTCAGGTTTATCTTTACAGTTATGTGTTTAGAAAAATAAGTTCTTATTGAATCACCTTATTTACTAGAGAATTATTGACCGAGATTTTGGCTTCAGTTTAAACGATATACTATAAGTTATAAGAAAATGTGAAAACTAAAAACCAAAATATCTATACTTCTACTTTGTTTTAAAAAGGCTTGATGTAAAGTTTACATATCATTTCTAAAAACAGATTTCTTTGTATTTCTATCAGGAAATTGAAAATTTTTATTCGATCTACCCTCTACAAATAGATGTCCTTTTAGAAGCAACAAATTGACTAAATACAGCTTCTCTAGATAAGATAAAAAAACACACTGTGCTGACTGCATTAGATTAATTCTCCAGAAGAAGAACTATTACAACAATCTCAGACAGTTCATCTTTAAAAACTTTACAGGAAAAATTTTCAAATGCTACCTATGAACATGAGTCAATTACGAGGGTCGTTTGAAAAGTCCGTGCAAAGTCAGAGAGATAGCACTACTGGCGCGTACCGAGGTTATATTTAGTTAGTAGCATCTCTTGGAAGAACACACACCAAGTTTCAGCCAGATCGGTCTATTTCTTTGTGTTTGGCATTCGTTTGAATCGAGGAAGTCGAGTGATTTTCAAAAAATGGACGAAAAAGAATTTCGTGTGTTGATTAAACACTACTTTATGAAAGGCAAAACGCCTCAGGAGACTAAAGAGAAGCTTGATAAACATTATGGTGACTCTGCACCTTCGATTAGAACAGTTTATAAGTGGTTTAAAAACTTTCGGAGTGGCCATATGGGCACAAGTGACGCTGAACGTTCTAGACGCCCTGTTGAGGTTACTACTCCAGAAATCATTGATAAAATCCATGATATGGTGATGGATGACAGAAGAGTGTGAAGGTGCGTGAGATTGCTAGTGCTGTGGGCATCTCGAATGAACGGGTACATAATATTTTGCATCAACATTTGGACATGACAAAGCTATCCGCAAGATGGGTGCCGCGACTGCTCACGCTTGACCAAAAAGGAAATCGTGTGAAGTGTTGCAAGGACGGTTTGCAGCTGTTCCAGAAGAATCCGCAGGACTCTAAGCGTCCTGTGGATGAAACATGGATACATCACTACACTCCTGAGACCAAAGAACAATCTAAACAATGGGTTACCAAGGGGGAATCTGCGCCAAAAAAGCGAAGACCGTTCCTTCGGCCGGAAAGATTATGGCGACTGTCTTTTGGGATTCGCAAGGAATAATCCTCATCGACTATCTGGAAAAGGGTAAAACTATTACAGGTGCATATTATTCATCGTTATTGGACCGTTTGAAAACCGAACTGCAAGAAAAACGCCCACGATTGGCCCACAAAAAAGTCCTTTTCCATCACGACAACGTACCAGCTCACACCTCAGCAGTTGTGGTCGCAAAATTAATGGAAATAGGGTTCCAACTCGTTTCACATCCCCCTATTCTCCAGACTTGGCTCCCTCGGACTACTATTTGTTCCCCAATATGAAGAAATGGCTGGCGGGAAAAAGATTTTACTCAAACGAGGAGGTGATTGCAGAAACGAATGGCTATTTTTCAGACTTGGACAAATCCTATTATTCGGAAGGGATCAACAAACTAGAGCAGCGTTGGACGAAGTGTATAAGCCTAAAAGGAGACTATGTTGAAAAATAAAAAAGGTTTACCCCAAAAAATTAAGTAGTTTTTATTTTTGCACGGACTTTTCAAACGACCCTCGTAAAATCGTTGGAACTATTGTATTTTACGGACAAACGCAAAATGAAAAGTCCATTCAGAGAAATTGAGGATAGAAGAACTGTGAGTTTTCTAGGAATCCTTCGTAAGTTTTCATGTTTTTAGAGATTCTGTTTAGATAAATCTCGTACATTGAAATCTTCTAAAATTGTCTTTATAAACAGGATTTCTTTAGATAGTGCTCTTTGTCAAGTTTTTATATTTTGAACAGTTTAATACTTGATGGGAAAATAACAGAACAGTCTTTTGATCTCTTCGACATTCATTGCAATGATCCTGGGAGAATTTTGCCGCACGTTTCGAAACCTTTCAGGGCTGCTTGCCAGAGATTTGTACTACTATGGTAGGATTCTAAACAAAATAAAAAGTCCATAAAAAAGTATCAGCCGAATTTAGACTAGGTGAGACACACAAAAATTAAATTTAATTCTTTCTAAATAATTCTTGATAAGAAAAAAATAGAAGAATTATATGTAATAATAAACTCTATGCAGCCCTTTTATCGCTATCCTTGGCCAGTCATTTGATTACGAGCAGCAAGATTTGGATTAAGTGAAAGGAATATTCTTAAATAATCGCTAATATTAACAACTTTAACACTTTCTTGAATTTCAATGTTTACAAGCGTTTCCATTGGTGTACAGAAAGTAAGTACATATAATTTCTGTAAAATTGATTGGTAACAGCGCACACCGTAAAGCACTGTTTTCACTTAAAATATATGAATTAGTGTAAATTCATGTAGTACTGCATTAAACAAAAAACAATTTCTAAAAATATTTATTTGAAATAATAATAAAAAATTAAAGTGATCGCTTTCTACAAAACGCATACTTCCTTTTTCTTATTCAATATTTACTGTCAGTGAAAGGATTTGTTAAAACTATGAATTATGAATTTAGATTATTTTTAAACAATCCAAGATATACACTGGGCCAAAAAAGTCTGTGAACACTAACCTAAATTTTATTACTTTTATTATTATCTTATTAGAAACTTCTTTTATTTTCAAATGAAATATACTATTCGATAGAGAGAAACCAGAGTTTTTCATTTTATATTCAATCTTTTATTTTTGTTCAGCAGGAATATCACAATTAAATGTTTAACAAAACAACACCCCAAACGAATGCAAAAAAAGTCTGTGAACAGCTGTATAAATATGTAAAAACATTAAGATAACAAACAGAAAAACGATTGAATAAAGTTTCAAAGTTCTCTATTATATTGTAGAAACCACTACAGTCAGTTTTGTGAATAAATAATCTAATTAGTACATATTTAACCACTAATATGGAAGTTCCCAGACCAATTCGAGAACTTATTGTGACGTTGCGAAATGAAAGAAAAAGTATTCGAGAAATAGGGAAGATAGTTCAAAAAAACCCTTCAACGGTGCATAATATAATTAAAAAGTACGGAAATGTGATTAGTAGGCCACGCAGTGGACGGCCACCAAAACTTAATTCCTTTCATAAACGGCAAATTCTGAAGTCTGTTCGAGAAGAACCCAGGACAAGCGCTCAAAAAATCAGTCAAGAATTATCAAGTGGTTATGTGTAAGCGTAATACCACATACAATTAGAAATAAATTACATGAATACGATTATTGCGGTCGAGTCCCGAGGAAAAAACCTTTAATCAATAAAATAAATAGTAACCGCCGATTGGATTTCGCGAAAGAATATGTTTCTAAGCCTTCTAGTTTCTGGGAAACCGTAATCTTTTCAGATGAGTCGAAATTCAATGTATGTGGGTCTGATTGACGACAAAAAGTGTGGCAAAAAAGAAATGAAGCTATGAAAATGAAAAATATGAAGCCTACTTTTAAGCATGGGGGAGGCAACATTCTGGTGTGGGGTGCATGAGTGCTAAAGGAGTGGGCAAGTTAGATCTAATTAATGGTATGATGGACCAATATGTGTATGTGGATATATTAAGACGCAATTTAAAAGAAAATTCAAAAAAATTAGGGTTGGAGGGAACGTTTGTCTTCCAACAAGACAATGACCCGAAACATACCGCACCAAAAACTCGGGAATGGCTTTTAAATAATACACTCTGGCGCCTAAACACCCCTCCACAAATGCCAGACCTTAACCCAATAGAACATTTGTGGGATGAAATCAGCCGCGAAATAAATAAACGAGGAATAAGAAACCGTGAACAACTGAAAAACGCTATTTTAGAAGAGTGGGATAAAATTCCAACATTGACGACCACAAAATTATTAGGATCGATGAAAGCACGTTTGTTGGAAGTGATTAGGAACATAGGAGGTCCTACAAGTTTTTAAAATTTATAATTCACGTACAATGTGTAACAATGATTTATTTCTGCAAAGTGTTCACAGACTTTTTTTGCATTCGTTTGGGGTGTTGTTTTGTTAAACATTTAATTGTGATATTCCTGCTGAACAAAAATAAAAGATTGAATATAAAATGAAAAACTCTAGTTTCTCTCTATCGAACAGTATATTTCATTTGAAAATAAAAGAAGTTTCTAATAAGATAATAATAAAAGTAATAAAATTTAGGTTAGTGTTCACAGACTTTTTTGGCCCAGTGTACATAGTTGTAAAAGTACCATCAGAGGGGGCTGACGCGACACAACCTGAATGTGAGGTTACAGCCTAGGAAGGTTTAGCGTCATTTGAGTGTTTACGTTAGATTGAGTGTTTACATAGTTTACATAGAGTGTTTAAAGACGGTTACTTATAAACTTAGTAATTTAATTATTCTTTTCAGGTATTTTATTTGTTTTAATTATTTATTTATGTACGATTAATGTTTTGTATTAATGTTTATTTATAAAAATATAATTCTTTTCAGAATAATAAAATCTGTTTTAAAAACCGTCTTACATAGTTTATATAGTTTAATGTTTTAAGAAAGAATTCATTATCATGTCAATTAATTAAGTGCCTCAATTTGATTATTGTTACTTCCATTTGTGTACCTTTGCATTGTTATTTTTTTTTTAATTTTTAACCTACAACGAACTAGTTTAGCGAACGAATTAGCAAGAACAGCAACACTTGGCAGGACACCTCCTTAAGAGGATTCTGCAATATCTAGAGAAGGATAATTTTGAACTTAGACATAACTTAATCACTTTGGATTGAAGAGAACAGTGATGATTCTAAGGTGAATTTAGCGCTGTGAGGGTACAATTTTCCGTTAGAATCGTTTTAACAAGAACAATGGTATAGTGAAATTTATGATAATTTTTTTAATTTCTTTCACTACGAAAGGAAATTTTTGAGATTTCCGTTCCCTAAAACCAAAAAATTTAATATTCCAAGTTGTCATTCGAAAATCCCTGCCCAATATTCCGTCCATTATTGAAACCACTTTTATTTCTCTGAATCATTTATAATTCAGACAGTTGATTGGCTCAGTGGTGAAGGCCCCTATATACTCTAGGACAAAAGATTCCCAACTGTGGTTTGGTTGCCGGGACCCCTAGATGAGCTGCTTTCTCTTCGACTTTGGAGTCCCATCCACAACCGCAGTTCAATAGCCGTACCACTGATCTCCAGCTCCGCCTTTTGGTTTGATGACATTGGCCCCGCTGACAATTACTGTCTTCGGTTTCATGCCTCTTCTACTGATAGCGCTGCTGCCCACCATCAAACCTCTCGGTCTATTCCTTTAGTCGCCTCTTACGACAGCCTGGCAGGGAGCGGGTCTATTCTTACCCCAGCATGCAGCAGGCCCGACAGTTGGGATGGTTTAGCCATGTTCCGAGAATGGAGGATGGGGCAGATGGAGAAGAGAGGACTCTCTTGCGGGGATGAACAGGAAGGCATGGGATAGGGATCAATGGAATGGTTGGATTGGGGCTGCTTCTCCACGTCTCACAAAGGAGATAGAGGAAGAAGAAGAGGAGAAGAAACCAAAAAAATTAGATCTTAGAAAATGGTCCGTATGTTTGGTGTGAACGATCTGAAAGTGTTGTAAGTTAGCCCATGGAAATGTATTCTCAGGACAGAAAAAAATAGCGTTAAATTCAGTTATTTATGACTTGATTCATAGAAATTCATATTCAAGCACTATTTCCAAAACTTAGTTTTAATTTAATTTTTAAAATGTTTTGTTGCGAAAATATGACAAGCGAAAAGGAACCTGCCTACCTAATGAATATATTATAAATAACCAAAAATATATATAATATCCTAAGAAGATGGTAGTGTTTCATAGATAAATGAAATAACTTACCTTTCAAGATGCACGTAGAAGTTGATTTCCACCTCTATTATTGATAATAGAGCTTGTACGATGTTGACATCGTACAAGCTGAAAAAAAGCTTTCAACAAAGATGTACGACGTCTAGACGGAAAGGTCGTGAACATTACCTTGAAGAAATAGTTGGGCTCTATAGTTTTCTTTTTGGAATACGTGATTATATTAAGCTTACAAGCCACTCCTGGAAATTGTTTTTAATTGAGAAACGGTATATCTATCTGTTGGCGTGAGTCGAATATGCAAATAGAGACATGAATCGATATTTATCACTGTTTGTAATGCAAGCTTAAGGAGCAAGTGGATTCCCTCTGCGAACAAAGTTCATTGTCTACAGCACACAAAGATGGAGAGAACAAATATATCACGGACAGACGAGCACACTTGAAACAGAAGTACATTAACAGCCAAACATGGAGACAACATTGGCAGCAACTATACTAACTAGATACCTATATCAATATATGTAATAAATATGTTATCGAATGTAATATCTTGATCTACAAAATGTCTACGTATATTTAGAGCTTAAAAACATTTTTATTTTTTTCTAATATTTCGCAAATTTACTACCTTATTAAGGAATTTTTCTTTCTCAACCTTATTCAGGTTTCTTTAATCTGTTTCAGTAGAACATCGTAACTGTTGAATATTCACAATTAAAACATAAAAGAAACTAATTTTGTCCTGAAGGAAGCAGCGAATTCACCGTTAAACAGTTTTCTTATGTAAAAATTACTCCACATTTTGTTCGCTGATGGAAGATTCCCCCTTACAGAGTTGTCTTACTATACTTATAGCAGTTATTAACCAGTTAAGCGTGTTTGACGTGTATACACGTCAAACCAAATCTCCATTACGGTGCGTTCGACGTGTGCGCTCGTGAAAAATATAAAATTGCAATTAACTATAGAAACTAGAAATTTTAATAAAATATCGTACAATAAGAATATTATTTGGTGGGATGTTTCCTTTGTCTTACCAATAGAACTGCCAAGTATTTTATACGGAGGGTGGTGGAGGGAGTCAGCCAAATGATAAGTGGTTGGTGCATGTTTGGTCTCCGCATTAGAGATTGGAAATTACGCACCTCAATACGAGGGTCGTTTGAAAAGTCCATGCAAAGTCAGAGAGATAGCACTACTGGCGCGTATCGAGGTTATGTTTAGTTAGTAGCATCTTTTGGAAGAACACACACCAAGTTTCAGCCAGATCGGTCTATTTCTTTGTGTTTGGCATTCGTTTGAATCGAGGAAGTCGAGTGATTTTCAAAAAATGGACGAAAAAGAATTTCGTGTGTTGATTAAACACTACTTTATGAAAGGCAAAACGCCTCAGGAGACTAAAGAGAAGCTTGATAAACATTATGGTGACTCTGCACCTTCGATTTATAAGTGGTTTAAAAACTTTCGGAGTGGCCATATGGGCACAAGTGACGCTGAACGTTCTAGACGCCCTGTTGAGGTTACTACTCCAGAAATCATTGATAAAATCCATGATATGGTGATGGATGACAGAAGAGTGTGAAGGTGCGTGAGATTGCTAGTGCTGTGGGCATCTCGAATGAACGGGTACATAATATTTTGCATCAACATTTGGACATGACAAAGCTATCCGCAAGATGGGTGCCGCGACTGCTCACGCTTGACCAAAAAGGAAATCGTGTGAAGTGTTGCAAGGACGGTTTGCAGCTGTTCCAGAAGAATCCGCAGGACTTTAAGCGTCGTTTCGTCACTGTGGATGAAACATGGATACATCACTACACTCCTGAGACCAAAGAACAATCTAAACAATGGGTTACCAAGGGGGAATCTGCGCCAAAAAAGGCGAAGACCGTTCCTTCGGCCGGAAAGATTATGGCGACTGTATTTTGGGATTCGCAAGGAATAATCCTCATCGACTATCTGGAAAAGGGTAAAACTATTACAGGTGCATATTATTCATCGTTATTGGACCGTTTGAAAACCGAGCTGCAAGAAAAACGCCCACGATTGGCCCACAAAAAAGTCCTTTTCCATCACGACAACGCACCAGCTCACACCTCAGCAGTTGTGGTCGCAAAATTAATGGAAATAGGGTTCCAACTCGTTTCACATTCCCCCTATTCTCCAGGCTTGGCTCCCTCGGACTACTATTTGTTCCCCAATATGAAGAAATGGCTGGCGGGAAAAAGATTTTATTCAAACGAGGAGGTGATTGCAGAAACGAATGGCTATTTTTCAGACTTGGACAAATCCTATTATTCGGAAGGGATCAACAAACTAGAGCAGCGTTGGACGAAGTGTATAAGCCTAAAAGGAGACTATGTTGAAAAATAAAAAAGGTTTACCCCAAAAAATTAAGTAGTTTTTATTTTTGCACGGACTTTTCAAACGACCCTCGTAGAAGCCCTCAACCCTTGTGCAATGCCGTTTTTACCTTAGTTAGAGGTTCAGACCTCAGTACGAGCATGATTTCATTTTGCACAGAATTCAAAGCTCTTTTCTTCCTTGTAAAAGCTCTTGCGTCCCCTAGTTAACTAGGCAATATTATCTAATATATATAATAGAATATAATTTGGTTCACGACACAATTCTAAATCGAACGAAGCAGCAGCAGCAGTCGATTCGGTGATGGCATTCCATTTTAATTGAGAACTTGGTTCACGATTTCTAAGCACAATATTTCAATCATTATCATCGCTTGCTTGTAAATTTCTGTTGACCTCAGTTTAAACTAAGATAAAATAATTTAATATACACAAGCACTAGAAGATAGTAGTTAATTAATTTCTAGGTGTTATAAAGCTTATAGAACATATTTATTGAGTAATACGTAAAACAGTTTGAAAATTTGTGTGATTCATTACCTAAAAGTCTTGAAAACAAATGGAACACATATGTATATACGTACGTTTATTTAAATGTCAAAATTGAAGATTTTTGAACGAATATGTGTAAAAAATAAAAATATCCAGAGAGATTACGTAATTGGCCAAAATTCCTGTCACAAAAAAACGAGGTAAAGTTCAACTTTTGCTTTATTTGCGCTAGAAATATCTTTGCATAGCCAATTTAGAATTACTAATTATTTGAATTATTAATTAATAAATATATATTTATTTTCTAATAGAATTTTTCTGAGGCTGTAAATAAAGTAATCGCTTATTTATTCAGACGGGGCTTAAGAATCTGAAAATATAAGAAAACCTATTAAATTTTGTCCACGTCTCTCTCAGTACATGCGATTCTTTCTATTTTAAGGCAATTCTCGTGTATCGATTGTCTTTCATTTTCAGAATCATTGCAATCTAATGTAATGCTAGTTAAATCACATTATAAAGGAAGTGGTTCTCATTTGAATTCCGATCATGCACGCACGCATGCACTCCGGGAGAGACAGATAGAATTGATATATCACGGAACATACGCATGTACTACAACAGTAGTTCCAACAATCACGGAGACAAACGTGGAGGCATCGTATTTAAGTATAGATTGTGAACTACAAACTCTCGGATACTAACATTATATATTAACGGACGTATATTCATTTACATACTTATAACAGTTTAGTATACTATCCTTTTGTTCATCTCTTCCAGAATGTTTCATTTATTCGAGAAGTAATGAGATCAGAAAAAGAAACTACATTATGTCATCATATGTTATGTTCGAGATAAAGATGGTTATATTGATGCATCTACAAAAAGAAAAAAAACACATTATGATAATATTATACAATAACATATATTTGTAAGGATCATAGAAGATATCATTCCCATAATTTATGACAGCTCTCTTATTTATTCATGTATTTTTTTCACACTGCGAGATGAATAAATCAGTTTCAACTATTCTTTGCAGATTTACATTTAACAGCTTCTCCCGTTCAAATAAAAATCTTTCGCTTACGCGTACAAAATGAGTATTGCAAAATATATGGACGAACTAAGTACATTAAACAATAACAATGAAGCTAAAATAAATAGCTCTGGTCTTGGGCATGCTTGCAAATCAACATCAATCAAAAAAAGACTTTTGGAAAATGAAAGAATTGGTTTTTTTTCTTTCTACATTTACCGGAGATCCGAATTTTATTTTTTAAATAGGTACAGGTGGAATAAACGATAGCTCAAATTTAAGGCTCAAAAGGCAAAAGTTTATGAAAATTTCTAGTCTTCAGATGAGAACACACACATTTTAAAAGAAAATAGCCTATCATTCAAACAGAAAGACATCAAATCTGTTGTAGCCTGTAATTATTGTCTTACTGTCCTGTAATTATTGAAACACAATTCTTAAGAATCTCCATCGTATTTTAATTTATTTTAAAAGACTGCATATTATAATAGAAAGATAAAATTTTATTAAATTAAGAAAAAAATAATTTATTGGTTTTTTTTTCATTATTTTTGGGATGTGCAAAAAATATTGAGGAATGTAGGACTCAAAAAATTTTTTTAATGAATATAATATTTCCTTAATACTTCTGTCAGTCTTTGTCCAAACTGTTTGAGATAAGAGAACCTAATTATTACAAATATTTTGGCATTTTTTCCTTTAATAATCAGTGATTATTTAATTTGCATAAAAGTAGTTGCTTTCTCCATAGTAAAATTTTCGCTTTTAAAAAAATCTCTTAATGTTGGGAACCAAAACAGAAAGTAAGGCCATTATTGAAAGCACATTATTCCTGGAAGTAGTTCATTTAATCCTACTTTTAGGCAAATACCGGACTATAATTAAAACTCAGTGAAATTAGCACTGCGTTGAAGCTTTGAGAAGAGAACTGTTTGCTTAGGGAATTTGATCTGACCAGACTTTCAAGAATATCGATGAGGTAGGGAAGTTATTTCATCAGCTAGCCGTCACGAAGTCAAAGGCGGGGGCGAACACCGATGACGTATGACAACCATATATGGGTTGAGACAGGCAAGAGTCCACACGAACCTAACTAACTATTGGTTTCAACCACAAATTCATTTTGTATTCACTGATAGGCTTTGTTTGATAAAAATATTTCTTAGCAACTTGTCATTATTTCGTTTTACACCCATCAGTTCCACGAGATCTGCTGCTAAGCATAAGTTAATTCGTCATTTCTTTTAATAAAAAATTATGAGGTCACAAATTTATTTTTTTTTGAATCAGCTAACCACTGAGGTCATTGGCACTAAGAGTCTTCTCTGTTCGTGCTCAGCCAACATATCTGCTTTCTCGCTACAGCCGATCCTGTACATTAGTTATCGTGGTCCGGGGCAGTGAGCTGTGGATGCTCCTAGAGTAACAAAACTAGAAGCAATCACCTGGACTCGAATCCGGGACTCCCAGGACATTATTTAGCAATCCCTTCCCTGGTTATTATTACACCTTCAAAAGAGTGAGCTACTGGAGCTAAACTTAGTTAAATAAGTAAATTATACACATACTTGCTAATTTGTAAAGATATTGAATTTGTTGTGACCTCTTCGTTTAATTTACATTTCCGTCTATGCCGTTCGTTAACTTTTGGAGAGGAGTATTTATTAACTAATAGATGTCATATTAATAAGATAAGAATTATTGCTCAACTGAGATTATTTAATATAAAATATCCCTCTCTATACCTTAACTTTAAAAATTATAAATTTTTTACAGACAGATTATGTTCTCTTTGTACGTTAAATCATAATGATAATATCTACCACTTTCATTGTTGGCAACTTTAATAAAATTAGAGAACAATATTTGGCTAAATATATGAATCCCTCTCCTGTAGCTCAGGGAGAATGTGTCTATGGAGGCTATATTGTACAACATTGATATTAGCAAAATTAATGTCATATTAATGTTTAAAGCGATTAGAAGTTAGAGCAATGAACCGTATTAATAATTGAATTTGCCATTTTCAAAATTTGAATTGTAATTAACTAAAATTTTTTTATTTAGACTATTAAATGTAAAAGAAAGATGTCTAATTATAACTAGAACTATTATTTTCTGATTTCAGTATTATTTATATATTCTGTTTGAGAACTTAGATCTTTCTGTTCAGTTTCTTTTGTGTTTCTGTTTTTATGAACTATTATGTTTACTGCAATCACACCAACCCTTTGCATAAGTTAAATCTTAAAACAAATAAATATAATATTTAAATAAATTATTATTATTACACTTGCTAAAAAGTAAATTGTATCATAAAACCTTTCTTAAATTTAAGAAATCTAATTACGTGCCACGGGCCGTCTTCTTTCTATAATTTGAAATTGAAAATTGTTGGATTTATTTTTTAGCATTAATTAATTGGACATCAAGATCATGAAAAGTATGGAGGCAATTTTTATTAAAAGATAAGTCAGAAACATCTTACATACAAGAATTCAGTGAATGAACTTTGTTCACAGTCCATAACCTGTCTGATTTAAATTAGAGATTTCACTATTTACATAAAATCAATTTACTCGTACAAGATAAATAAGTGGAAAGATAGCAAAAGGGAAGAAAGAATTAGATAAACTTCCGTCAAAGAAATATATATGTATATTATATAAAAAAAAAATTACTGAGTTGTGAATAAAATTAACTAGCACGTTTGCTCAAGCGTTTTAGCGAATTCGGTTTATAACCATTGATGATCCAAGTTCTTTGATTCTTATCAAATGTATAAAAAAATATATATATTCTGTTGGACTTTGTACAATTATACGGAAAATCAATGGCAGAAGGACGACAATAACTCAACGAAGTTACAAAACGAAAAACACTAATAAATATTCAAATAAGTAGAAAATTAAATTGGGCGAATTTTACTCTTTTTTTTGCGCATAACTAACAAAATTATTTGTCAAATTGTCAAACAAACCGATTTAAACCAATTACTATAGCTAATAATACTGCTATAGATTTGACCTTGTCAAATAAACAAGTATCATTATATTTAAAGCTAAGCTGAATTAATTTATTTAGCCAATTTATACAGTCCATTAATTCTGCGGATTACTTTTTTTTAGCAGCCTAATTGATGTTTATCTTTTCTTTGTGTCTATAAGAAATATCCCCTTGGCAAGTTCAGATTTTTCTACTTAATAAAAAATGTTCTTAGTGATCAGTTTTAATACGAGAAGCTGAACAATATTTAATTCGCAGACCACGGACAAGCCCTTTAAGTGGATTAGAAGGACCATTACACCGGCTGAGGAATACTCGTAAACATAGTCGACAGTAAAATTGCATGCAAGCCATAAAGTGAAGACCTTAAACTTTAACCGCACAATGAAATAACTTTTTAATCTTTCAGTAAAGGTATACTAGACTAAATGTAGGGCTGAAACAATCTTCTTAAACATGCAATGTTGCAGATGAAATACTGGAGAAGTCCGCTGGTTAAAATATCAAAATGTGCAGCATGAGAAATGAGGGGCCGCAAGAAAAAGGCGGAAGAGAGGTTCGTAAAAATTAAAATCGCGGATATCTCCAGCGAAAGGCGGTAGGAAGATGATCAGAAAAAGTAAGGAAGTGGATCCTTCAAGGGGTAGGAGACGAATAAAAGACGAGCAATGGATACAGGAGAGTTGTTGACAGGAAGGAGCTGAAGAATGGAGAGCGAGTTCGAAGGAAAGGAATTATTCGTTGGCAGCTCTATTTTTGGAACTTCAAAACAAGTGTAAACTCAATGTCTAAATTTGGTACGATTGCTACACTTCCTTTACCAGTAGTAAGAAGAAAGTAAAAATTAAGATAACACAATTTCGTTTCTAATCACATCCAGATAACATGACCTAAGCATGAACTTTTAGTTTTGCAAATGTGACAAAATCCTGATCTCAAACAAGATCCTAGCTCTTGTAAATATCAAATAAAATCAAATAGTCTCATACTTAGTGTACGATATGTACCTTAATAACCAACACAAGCGAACTGAACATTTTATAACTAAGAATTTTTGTTGTAATTCAAATCTTGTGAGAACAATAATTCATTTAGTATCAACTAAGGGGAAATATTCTACTCTCCCATTTAGAATAGAAATGAATGAATCGAGACGGAGATGTTGTGAGATCTACCGTTCAGGCTAGACACACGTAGCTATATCTAACGTGATCAGTGTATTTATTAGTGAGCATTTTTTGTATTCATTCGGTATCACAAGTTTAATTCTTCTAACTTTCTACCAAACTACCTAAACTATAACGTCTCCACAAAGTAATAACTATAACGTCTTCATTACTTTAATATTTATTACTTTCGTTAGACTTATTGTTTGTTCAGATTTAATTATGGATATCTGTGCAATTGATTCTTCATGACAAGAGCTGTACCCAGTTCAGGCGAGGTGGAGAATTCCTTAGATACAGTACAAATATCTTGGGGTTACATTCGCCCCCTTAAAATTCTTTAAGTAATCTAAAGATTTGTTCAAATTTGGTTAGCTTTGTTTGGCAGGCATGGAAATGCATGTACAACCTAATTAAGGAATTTAATTATTAATTTCCAAATTATTCCCTTTTTCTTTGCATTATAATTTAGAAGTTTCTTTTGATAAAATTTAGGAATACCAAATTATTTTCACGTTTATTTTGTTATAATTTATTGCCTTTTTTATTGATCAAAGATGGCAGCCGGGGGTAAGCCATGCCTTTGTACAGTACTATTTAAAATTTTAAAAAAAATTGTACATTGATTCTTAAAATAAAGCACAATTATTGTTATTGTACTTTAAAAAACCATTTCAAGGAATAACAATCCCCAAATTTGGGATAAATTCTACGCAGAATAATTTAATTAAACATCTGATGATCTCCACGACTTTACTTGCCACAATTCTAATTTACACTCTTTTTTCAAACATTAAGCATATACACTATTACTAACATTATCCAGTTAATAAAACTACAAATTATACTTTGTATTTTTTTGCCTTTTTTTTTTGGCATTGGCTTTCGCCATACAGCCAACATCGTCTATGTATACAGCCAGCATCGTCTAGGTGCTTATCACTAGAATATCACTCACTCTCCATTCTTACTTATGTTATAAACCCTAAAACCACAAGATGCGGGTCGGATCCGACACGAGGCGAAAATATATTTCCATTGTTCCCCCCCACAATTAACTCTTAGCGATTAGACTCTGTATACCCTTTCTGTGAGTCCTTAGGAAGAGCCCACACTGTTTCCGCCGATTCGGTAAGTGTCACTCCGCTCTCTAGGTTCTTATTTTTGTCAGTAAGTCAGATTCTAGGTCGGATCCGACCCGACCTTGGTATTAACGTTATACGTTTCGTCCTGTACAAGTGGAACAAAAATGAAGAAAGTTACTCTGGAGATGCACGTTCGACGTTTCTCAAGAACCTTGCGTTTTCCTTGACGCAACCTCTTGTAGGAAAAAGACTGAAAAACGAGCGTTTTCCAAAGGAATTACTCCTTACGATTGGAAAATATGTCCTACTTCTTCCCACTGATAATGGCGAACAATCAAATGATTTTTTTCCCCATAACGATGCGATAATTTTGTTACCACACCACTATTTTACTTTAATTTTCATTCAAACTTTTTGTAACGTTTTATTTTTA
Organism: Rhodnius prolixus; assembly: GCF_049639745.1. Taxonomy (NCBI): domain Eukaryota; kingdom Metazoa; phylum Arthropoda; class Insecta; order Hemiptera; family Reduviidae; genus Rhodnius; species Rhodnius prolixus. The sequence continues at coordinate 26,923,948 of NW_027411592.1, forward strand.
TTGAGACAAGGTTCCTTTTTCCTGTTCATTTCTTCATGTCTTAGTCTATTCTAAGTTAATTGTGCCATAAAATTATACAATTTATTAAAAAATTTATACATTTTATATAGAAATAAATGTGTTATTTTGAGTTATAATTGAGTTTTTCACTGTAAGTAAGAAAATATAGTATCGGGTCGGATCCGACCCTACCTTAGTGTTCGTGTCAGGAAAATTCATCTTGTGGTTTGAGGGTAAATATAAATTCGCTTCACACATTTATCCCTCTGCTACATACGAGGGTGGTTTGAAAAGTTCTCTGAATGTACTAGAGAGAAGTGTCTTACCTCGGTGGAACTGCTTTTATTTTTCAACATAGTCTCCCTGTAGACTAATGCATTTGGTCCAGCGATGTTCCAATGCCTTGATCCCATCTCGAAAATGAGATTCCTTCAGGCCTGCAAAATACCTCTCCAATTCGGCTGTCAGTTCTTCCGTTGTAGGAAATCTCCGTCCACCGAGGAAAATTTTCAGCTTGGGGAAGAGATGAAAGTCTGATGGTGCCAAATCAGGTGAATAAGGTGGATGTGGCAACAATTCGTACCTCAGTTCATGAAGTTTTGCCATGGCAATAACACTTGTGTGCGGGCGGGCGTTGTCCTGATGAAAGATGACTTTTTTTCCTTGCCAAACCAGGCCTTTTTTCGCGTATCTTTTCCTGTAGTTGGTCTAGGAGGTATGCATAATATTGCCCCGTAATTGTTTGGCCAGTAGGAAGATAATCTATCAGCAGAATTTTTTCATTTCCCAATTCTTCGGTTAAAATGTGATATACCCGTTCAGATGACATCCCTATAGCTTCAGCAATCTCTCGCACTTTCAGTCGACGATCCTCCATGACCTTTTTATGCACTTTTGCGATAAATTCTGGGGTCGTAGCACTTTTTGGCCGTCCACTACGCGGATCATCTTCTAAGCTCCCCCGACCAAATTTAAACTCGCTGGTCCACTTGGCTACAGTTGAATATGAAGGAGCAGAGTCCCCCCAGTGTGTTCTGAAAGTCGGCATGAATTTCCTTTGCTTTCATACCTTTCTTTACAAAGTACTTAATCACTGCTCGAATCTCAGATTGTCACAAATCACTACGCGGGAACAACAACAAGGAGTCGTCACTACCACTCTCCTGCAGCAAGAGCACTGACGCGCCACGTGTTCACTCACAAAGGATGTGATTATTGCGGGAACCTCGTTGCTCTAGCACAGACATCTAGCGGTGATTCCGAGATGTTTTCAAACCACCCTCGTACAACTATTTACATAAACCTTACAACTAATGGATGGATCAGTACTCTATATTCCTGCCATCCTTATAGCTTAACCGAAATTAAGATCACGTAATCCTTCTCTAATCATTTCCTTGAATTCATTCTATCGGAATGACCAAACACCCTTACGAACCCTTATATAGATACAGAATTAGTAGTCAACACAATTGCCCAAAAAATGGAACACTATAAAACAATACACACAGATACCGCTACAAAAGTTTGGTTTTTGATTCTCCAGGCCCTGAAGAAGGCAATATATTTGTCGAAACGTTGGCGAAAAAGACTAGTTCTTGTTTTTATTTGACCGATTCCTCGCCAATTCTAAAACCTTAGTTTAGTAATTTACGGCCACTAAACCAATATATTCAAAAAATAAAAAGGTAAAAATAATTGGCCATCTGTCCCTACTGTTTGATGGCCATCTATCCCGAATGCTCTAGAGAGAGATGGCCAACATGATAAACATAACTCAACGCGTACTTTTTGACAGTTTTAGAAGTTAGGATTCATTAATGTATACTGTACTTTCCTAATATGTAAAAAACAACACTAAAATTTCGACACATACATTCGCTGCAGCACGCAATATGCAACTATCATAAAATTTTTTGTTGAGGCGATAATGTTTTTATTCTCTGAGTTAATTAATAACGCTTTGACGCCGACCAAAATGAACTCTCTGTAGTCAGACATGAAGGTTCATCACTTGAGAGGTCACGCAGCGCCGTCGGACGACATTTCGGTTAAATTTCGGCTGTTAGCCATCTCTCCCGATTGGCCATCTCACCCGACTTTACCCTACCTTTTAAATACATTCCATATTTCATTGCTAGCTCTGCTATAGATTTAAGCACCTAGATGTTGATGGAGAGTATTATGTCTTCGTAGCAAAATGGTACACCGAAATACCTGTATACGTCGTCAAACAAAATTATACTTTAGAATGTCCTAAAAACATTATTTGTTTTAAAAAAAATCAAACAAAGTAATTGATTTACACAATTGTAAATTAATTCAATCAAATTAATTTAAATTAATTAAATGTAAATTAAATTGTAAATCAATTAAAATTAATTGATAAATCGTATGTTGCATTTTCGAAAAAAAAAACAGTAGAGGGAAAACCTTGTCGCATTTCAGGTTGGGTACACTATTTCAAACTCAGGTTTTTAGCAACACATGTATCACACGCATAATATGTGTAAGACATACGGACTTACTTTATACCAAAACGCCGATCTCCCAAGATTAAACGAATTACCCTGGGAAAACGTTGCAAGTTGAAGATGTAGTGCATCAGTGCAATAAATATTGGTCACTTTAAAAAAAAAAGTGTGAAATTGTAAATATGCATTTTGTAAAGAGATACTTTCGACTGTGGAATTCCCTTTAAAGTCTGATTCCTAACAACACATCAATTTTTCTTTACATTACTGTACATGATACTTCAGAGAGAAGCCTACCCCAACAAGCAGCCAGAACTACCCTCTGCGGTACTTCTTCGCACATATCACTTTTTCCTGAAGCCACAGCACCCCCTTTATCTCGTTAGAAGAGTCCTAGAATAGTACTTCATACTGAACAACTGCGCATTATAACTCATCTCCAATACTTCAAGTCTGGTATATCTTGCTAGGAAGGACAAATTCCCTATTGAGCTTCTTCAGGACGCCCCTCAACATGTGCAGATAAGATCAGCTAACCATCTAAAAATTAAACTATGAATGCAATACTTCTTCATCTTAGAAGCAGTTTGAGAAAGTACACATCTTGTAGGTCGATTTCCTTGCGAAGTTTGAATAAACATCGAAAGTCTTGAAATAACATATTATGTTAATGTTGAACCAATTTTCTACTTGAGGGAAACTTTCCATTTCTTCATTCATTAAAATTAATTTTCTAATTTGTTGAACCATTGTTCAGATGATTGATGATGCGTAAGTAGGTCAGCCAGTAGCTCGTTCACGTCAGCATCGCTCTTTCCCTAGATATAATATTGTTAGCTATTTGATTGAATAAAATTCTTATATAATAATTATGTTATAAAACGTGCGAAAGTTTCTCGGCTCTCTCTCAAAGTATTTCTCAAGATCTAATTAAAAAATATATACATACGACAATCACTTACGTCTCAAATTCTATTTTAAAATAGATTTAATTCGTAAGAACAATACCCACATTATAAAACTGCATCTTACGCCGAAATGACACTTTGCAGCTCCCCAACCCCACCCCACAATGCCGTAAAACAGAGAGTTCCTAGAAAAATCATTTAAATAATAGTTATTGATCTTTTAACAATGGATTTAAAGTTTATTCAGTAATTTACGAATTTGAAATTTTCTTTAAATTCGGTTTACTAAGATCGGAATAAATTTAACCCTCCATCGGATGCAACAGGTTTGTAACACCATAGGGCGCAACCAAATCTGTGAGATTGATAACCCAATAGCTGTTAATTTCATCAAAAATCTTTTGGAAACGGATGAAAAATTTCAGTTTAAGTTTTTCTTAAAAAAAAAAAACTCGTAAAGTGAAACAGAACATTAATGTGAATAGAGAAATCAGTCATCCCTAATTTTGAGGTGCATATATGGTTTATTAGCATTAGCCAAGAAATTTTTTTACGCATTGATGCCCGCTATGTTCAGAAGAGCGAAAGAATGACCATGAACCATCTCCGAACGTTTCTGTCGACGTTGTCACCAACTATACCAGGCAAACGCCATAAAATATTATGGCTCCCTCGTCCTAACACTAGAAGTAGGTTTACTTAACCGACAATTTAGTTACTTTATCTGTACATACGCACTCAAAATCATCCGCATCTTGATCTTCTAAAAATTAAAAAAAAAAGCTTATTTAGTGTCCGAATCCCCTTCTCTTTCTTCTATTCAATATTATTCAACAAAAGATACTTGTTGCAAAAATAGTCAATAAGTAGAAAACTGTCTTTTAAATGATAATATGTACAGTAACAGTTTTTGATAAGAAAACTTGGAAAATTTCAATACCCAAAGAATAAGACCATCGGGCGCAACTAATCTGACAGATGTACGCGGACGCTAAGTAACACCACATACGACTCAAGAGTACAACACCGACAGGCCGTTTGGTTAGAAGAAGGTAAAAGAGGAAGCTACTGAGGGCCATGGCTCATTCAAAGAAATACCTGAGTTGTTATCAATAAGAAAATGCCCTCTTCATCTCACAGATTAAATGCGCCCGATGGGGGGGTTAAATATTTAAATTAATTAGATTAAACATTACTTTAAAATAGATAACTCTCAGTAGTATAAATTATACTAAAATGGTGTCCATTCCTCTCTCGTTAATTGAATCATTCGAAAAATGTTGCAAATAAAGGTTGCAGACATACACGAGTGACAACAACGTATACAATCTATACAGAAAATCCATGTTCGAAAAACTAAACTAATTCCGATTTTTCCAGGCAGGCTTCACTTCCAACTATCTAATTAGGTGTCGTGGACAGAAGCGACTAGCAAACAACATACTCTACTATAAATTTCTCATTTTAACCATTAAATAAAAACTAAGGCCTAATCTGGAAATCCAGTACATTACATCTTAGCTTTGGTGGTCTCGCCACTAACCGCTCGGCTACCTTCGTACCTCATTTTCCAAAAAATCTCAAAAAAAATAATAATAATTTTTCGGTAGTAAATTTGTTTTTTAAACATTATATTATTGAACATTATATTAAGAAAAAGTAACCCCACTTTAGTGTATAAGTTTTAAGTTCAAAAAACACATTAAAATTGTATTTAACCGGAGGCCACCAATGGAATCACTTTTAGAAAAAATTTAAAACTATAAAAAGTTGCAGACCAACACAATTACAACTAGCGTGATTATTGAACATTATTCAATCGGTGGAGACATTTTCGAGGAAAATCTAGACAAAGTCCATTTGGTAAACCGCTACAGAATAACTACAGAATCTAAGAGTTGTAAACTAATTGCTGAGGTACGCTAGTGGATAATATTTTAAAAATTAAATTCACCAAATGACTAGATATCAGTTTATTGTAACCTCCAAACATGCAGAAAATACAAACCTAATCCGACAATCGAAGACCAGCTGTTGCACAGTTTTGTATCAGAGAATATGCAACGGTGATACCGAACATCCACTTGGCATTCTATGATTTAACACTGAGAAAAAGATTCATGGAAAAATGTTTACATCACAATGGACGAGAATTTTTCATAGTAATAAACAATTATATAAACATATGTATGCTTGAAACTATTTGTTGAATTAAAATCGTTGATTATAATTTTTAGAACAATGTCCTAGTAGTCTTGAATGCTTCACACTAAATATGGGGTTTTGGTTAATTCATCTAAACAAGAACACTTTAATCTAAAGAAAAATATATTTGAACAAATATTCATCGCCCTACACGAAAATCTTTCAAGCCTCTTGTCACAATAATAATAGATTGACTGAGAACAGAACTTCGCCACTAATACGTATAACTAATATTTTAAGTAGCAACGAATACAATTCTCTTGCGAAGGGTATACTCCTTCCCCGGAAACCTCTAAAATGAGTTTCTGTTTAATAAAAACTGTTTAAACAAAATTTATAGTTTCCAAATGTATGTGGATGGTGAGATAAACAAAAAATAATCGTTGTGAAGAGGTTTGCATAAGAATATAATCTTATTTATTCTATATCTATTCAATTGTCGCACTAAGTAAATTTAAGTCTCATAACCTTAACAAAAACTTAACAGTTTTTAAAAAAGAGATTCTCTAAGGTAAGATATCGAACTAGTTGGGACATTGGCTTGTCACCATTGATTCTGACCCTTAATTCTCTCGCAAGATTATTAGAATTTGTATTTAATAAATATTATTTTGCGCCAAAAGTGATTAAAATGAAGTTAGTAAGCTAATAGAATTAGTTCTTACACCAAATTTAATGTAATCTTAAATAGTGATAATCTGCAAAATCCAATTTGCTTAATTAATGCAATTTTGCTTAATTCGAGATTCTTAATTCACAAATTGTTTCTAAATCTTTTAGAATAATCTTGTCTTCATGGCTACCGAAAACTTCCTGGGGAACAATTTGCTAAAGGAAATATTTCATATAAAAGTGAAAATGAATGAAAATAAAATTTTGATTTCACCTTCTCGCTGTTGTCGACTTCACTGCCGCTACATCACGCTCTAAAAACGTGCTCTTTTAGTCCCGAACTAACAACAGTACTTAAACAGAACAAAGTTAAATGAAAACATGTCCAGTTTCACCCTCTTAAATTTTAACTTCATTTTGAATAGATATTTATTGAAAGAGTCCAAAAGTCAAGGAACAATCAGCAGTAGTTAGAGAGTCATTCAGGAGGAAATTGCAGGCACCTAATTTTGTTAATTAGACACCGAATTCAGTAGCTGGAATATTATGTTCGCCTAAAATTATTTCATATCACATAGTGAACTGTACTGTAAATATGTGTAAACTATGATGTCATGCGAAATTACACAGTGACGTCATGATATATTCCCTGCTATCTATGGAGATTGAGTTTCAATCAGGCGGTGTTTTCATACACGCAATAATATGTATATCAAGTTACAGTTAGGTGTAGCGGAGGAGCGACCTTGCCTCTTTAGGCCATCAACTCAGGCTCCCCACCAGATTCTCTACTCTGTTCAGCTTCACTTACTCATACTGCCTTCATTAGTAAACCTGCAGCCACATTCATTGTCCAGTTTTCTACATAGTTATTTCAAGATATAAAACTTGAAATTCTTAGTGAGTTGTTTATTTTAAGTAATTCTTCTTCTTCTTCTTATTCTTTTTTAAAGTAACTGTACTTCTTACTGAAAGACATTTAATTGTCTATTAACCATTTATATTTTATTACCTTTAGGCGACAGATTTCTTCCACAGCCACTTTAATTTATTGATTTTTACAGTATATTTTCTGAATTCTATCAACAATTCAACTTTATTTACAGAATATCTCTGTTTCTGATGGCTAAACACGGGAAATCAACTGTAGAGCAAAAATTCAACACAAATTGTCTAGTAAAACCATTTTGTAGTAGGATTTAAAAATGATAATTCAATGTAGGAGGCCGTGGTTCATTATTTTTTATTTATCTATTTTGTTGGTGTCACTAGAGCACTACGTAATTCAAATTGGGAGCAATAATAATCTCTAATTACTTTCTATATTCTCACACACTACTAAGAGAAGTTATTGTAATCACTGGAAACATAATATTTATTTTGAGGTCCCCTGAATACAAAAAAGTGTTTTTTTTACAAATTGGCTTTTGTGTGTAAGAGTATCTATCTATCGTAACTCAAAACGAAAAATCTCAAAAAAAAAAACTAATTTAAAAAACTAAATGGAAGCACCACTTCCTGAATAAATACTGAATACTGAATATATTTTTAAGTATTTTGAGATTTTCTAAAAAAAGTGCTCCTATAATTTTATTTTTAAAAAAATCTTGTGGTAAAGCAACATATCAATTGAAAATCTCTTCCTCTTTTAGATGGCCATTTATGTGTAATGTCCTGACGATCCTATCTCTTGAGTATTGACAGGCGAGTTACTTTGCCTAACCCGTCATGGAATTACAAAATCAGATTAATCAACTGACAGACGTTTCTCCACATAAACGTAGAAAATGGCCGATTTGTAAAAGAACAACTTCCTTACTGAAGAATTGTTTAAACCCCAATAAGATTGGGTTCAAATCCAATTTCTAAACTACACGAACAAGGACTAACAACCCGGAAGAACAACTAACTACGAGGTCTATAGATTAAGTAATGAGACTGATTTTTTTAAATTTTTTTTATGCAAAAAGAATTACAATTCTATATTGTCACCTTCAAAATAACTTCCTTCTGAAGCCACACAGCACTGGAGACGTTTCTTCCACTCCTCATAGCAGTGCTCGAACTCCGATACTGGAATAGCCTTCAGCTGGTCGGTTATAGCCGTTTGAATGTTTTCGACTGCTCCAAAATGAATTCCCTTGAGGTGATTTTTCAACTTCGGGAAGAGAAAAAAGTCACAAGGACTCAAGTCAGGTGAATAAGCAGGCTGAGGAGCCACAGGAATGTTTTTACTGGCCAAATAACTCGTTTATTGAAATTGCAAGGATGGCGAAGTCGATGATCAAATGCATGCTGATTTGTTTTTTCGATATCCAAGGAATCGTCCACAAAGAGTTTCTACCTCAAGGTCAAACAGTCAATCAACATTTTTACCGAGATGTTCTTGAAAAACTTCGAAAAAGGGTCATTCGTGGGAGACCAAACATCAAGAACAAGTGGGTGTTGCACCACGATAATGCTCCTTGTCACACAGCTATTTCAATAAACGAGTTTTTGGCCAGTAAAAACATTCCTGTGGCTCCTCAGCCTCCTTAATCGCCTGACTTGAGTCCTTGTGGCTTTTTTCTCTTCCTGAAGTTGAAAAATCACCTCAAGGGAACTCATTTTGGGACAGTCGAAAACATTCAAACGGCTGTAACCGACCAGCTGAAGGCTATTCCAGTATCGGAGTTCGAGCACTGCCATGAGGAGTGGAAGAAACGTCTCCAGCGTTGTGTGGCTTCAGAAGGAAGTTATTTTGAAGGTGACAATATAGAATTGTAATTCTTTTTGCATAAAAAAAATTTAAAAAAATCAGTCTCATTACTTAGTCTACAGGCCTCGTAGTTAGTTGTTCTACCGGGTTGTTAGTCCTTGTTCGTGTAGTTTAGAAATTGGGTTTGAACCCAATCTTATTGGGGTTTAAACAATTCTTCAGTAAGGAAGTTGTTCTTTTACAAATCGGCCATTTTCTACGTTTATGTGGAGAAATGTCTGTCAGTTGATTAATCTGATTTTGTAATTCCATGACGGGTTAGGCAAAGTAACTCGCCTGTCAATACTCAAGAGATAGGATCGTCAGGACATTACACATAAATGGCCATCTAAAAGAGGAAGAGATTTTCAATTGATATGTTGCTTTACCACAAGATTTTTTTAAAAATAAAATTATAGGAGCACTTTTTTTAGAAAATCTCAAAATACTTAAAAATATATTCAGTATTCAGTATTTATTCAGGAAGTGGTGCTTCCATTTAGTTTTTTAAATTAGTTTTTTTTTTTGAGATTTTTCGTTTTGAGTTACGATAGATAGATACTCTTACACACAAAAGCCAATTTGTAAAAAAAACACTTTTTTGTATTCAGGGGACCTCAAAATAAATATTATGTTTCCAGTGATTACAATAACTTCTCTTAGTAGTGTGTGAGAATATAGAAAGTAATTAGAGATTATTATTGCTCCCAATTTGAATTACGTAGTGCTCTAGTGACACCAACAAAATAGATAAATAAAAAATAATGAACCACGGCCTCCTACATTGAATTATCATTTTTAAATCCTACTACAAAATGGTTTTACTAGACAATTTGTGTTGAATTTTTGCTCTACAGTTGATTTCCCGTGTTTAGCCATCAGAAACAGAGATATTCTGTAAATAAAGTTGAATTGTTGATAGAATTCAGAAAATATACTGTAAAAATCAATAAATTAAAGTGGCTGTGGAAGAAATCTGTCGCCTAAAGGTAATAAAATATAAATGGTTAATAGACAATTAAATGTCTTTCAGTAAGAAGTACAGTTACTTTAAAAAAGAATAAGAAGAAGAAGAAGAATTACTTAAAATAAACAACTCACTAAGAATTTCAAGTTTTATATCTTGAAATAACTATGTAGAAAACTGGACAATGAATGTGGCTGCAGGTTTACTAATGAAGGCAGTATGAGTAAGTGAAGCTGAACAGAGTAGAGAATCTGGTGGGGAGCCTGAGTTGATGGCCTAAAGAGGCAAGGTCGCTCCTCCGCTACACCTAACTGTAACTTGATATACATATTATTGCGTGTATGAAAACACCGCCTGATTGAAACTCAATCTCCATAGATAGCAGGGAATATATCATGACGTCACTGTGTAATTTCGCTTCAGAAGGAAGTTATTTTGAAGGTGACAATAGAGAATTGTAATTCTTTTTGGATAAAATTTTTTAAAAAAAATCAGTCTTATTACTTAATTTACAGTTATGTTAATCCTTGAACAGAGTGTAATAGTCTAGTTGGTTCAAATGTTAGAAAAAGAAAAGTAAATAAAAAAATTAACTTTAAATAAATAATATATGTATATTTGCCTAATGTAAAAGTCTTAAAAAATAAAGATTAAGGAAGATAATTACCTGAAGAAGGAATAGAATACTACAGAATCCTATTTGTTTTGCAACAATGGTGTCATTTTCAACATTTCACAAGGTATTTAATGACTAACATTAGCGGTAGAAATCTGAAAAGGAATTTAGACAGAAAAAAAGAAACAAAAAAAATAAATAAATAAAAGGAGTACGAAGTTAATGTTGTTGTTGTAGTAAGATAGTTGAGCTGAGAATGCTGCGGGGGGTCCAGTGCAATGTGGGTACCTGGTGTGTGCCCGAGGCAGCACAAGTACCGGCACACGACACATTAATAATACAGTTTGGCCGATATAAGACGAAATCTAAGAGTTGAGTGGGAGGCAATAGAAAGACAATGGCCGAGGTTACTGACTGAAAGACAAACTCACCCAACTACGTCTTACTAAAAACATTTCTTAGCTCTGCTCAATTGAGCTGGTTCCTAACCTTCTAACTACAGCAAGCACAGTTTTATTAGGTTTGGGAAATGTTTAAAAATCGCATAAATAAATGGAGAGCGAAACTTTATTGTACTTTTTAAATCACTTGTTTTACTCGTTTTAAACTTATAACCGCGTTTGCTCAGATACAGGTCGGCCATCTTAATTCGAGGCAGACCTACTTTATAATAAATAAATTCCCTATTAAATAGACAATAATTACTTAATTCTTCCCAACCCACGAATTTGGTCTGCACATAAAAGTGGAACCGTCGGTTAGCTTGTTCAAAATAGACGTAGGTGGCAGTGGTCATATCTTCAGGTAACTTGGCGCCACTGCAAATATCGCCAGCCTAAAATACAACGCCCAACAAATGCATTTATCACAATTCACACAATTCATTTGATATGCCAGTAGATATTCTTATGCAGGTATTCAAACTTTTCTTAATTACAACAAGTAATTAGCACGCCAAATTCAATAAAAATCGTCCGATATAATATTTTTAAAAAATGAAAAATGAATAAACAAGATTCTACTCAGTAAAATCGCACTTTGATCAACGGATTATCCTCAAATTCGAAATTTCAGCCCTAATATTACCGTACTTTATTACTACATACACCTAATCTTTAGAAGCAACAATTATCCAGAGAATTTCCCCATACCTCTCCCCCTCACAAAAAAATCTTGCGTCAAATAAAGCGATGGAACTTTTTGAGAATCTGATTTATACTAAATACAAAGGAAAGCGTGAAAACCAGCTTCCAAAATACCGAAAAACGCAGAAACCATTTCATTACGTATTCTCTCATTTGTGGATTTCAATCAAAAAAAAATTTCCGCAGCAATCTCACTTTCATTTTGACACTAAATATAAAAAATGTGCAGTTTTTTTGTGCTTTTAATTTTTACATTATTCTGTTCGCACACACGCTAACACGTTATGTGTTAAAAAAATGGCTTTTTTGTGTTCGAATTGTATCAAAACTGAATTGTCAATAAACAATCTGGCAACATTGTTGCATTTTGTCTGACTGCAACGCATTCAACGATTGTCAGGGACGCAAGTGACTTAAAAAATGAGATTAGAATTGTTTATCGCAGCGAGTTGTAGAATTGAACTATTATATTAAAGTTGGTTTGTCGCCTAATTTTTATTAAACATAATTTACAATCGACTTTACTGGAATAAGGTCGAGCTTATTTTATAACGGTGGCTTTTAAAAGTAATTGCCTTTATACATACATTATGAAATAATTCGACAAATACAATTAACATAAAAAGCTTTTAAAACGTTTCTTTATATGGAGATATCTACAGATTATTAGTTAATTACAAAGTCGTAAAATGAAATATTTGTACAATAATGCGAGTAACTCGACCTCTCCGATAAAAATTGCAGCTTTTATATTGATATATGTACAGGCTGATAGATCCAGTATGACAAGTATCCTGTTATGGACATAAATAATCCAGAACAGCAACCAAACTGCACCAACTGAGCGATCATAAATTAAATAAAAATTAAAAATAAAAATAAGCAACGTAAGAGTAATAAATTCCAGGGCGCTTGAGGGCCTAACAAAGATGGATATTTGACTGACAGCAGTACAGAATATAGCAAACAGACGAACCGAGAAAGAGAGTGGAAAGAAATGGTCGATAAATAAAAACGTGAATAAGGAGTTGAAGGTGGTCAGAGTTTGGTGTCGGCAAAAACAACTAACAGTTTCTGACTTGACCAGCGTTACATACAAGGCCCTAATTAAGCGCTCCCTGCCTCGGTTGGTGGGTCACAAGAATCGCGCTGCTTCTCAGCCGTTTCTAACTTGTATATTTTTACAACTACTACGTCAAACCATCTAGAGCTACCCGTTTAAAATAGCAAATCTTTGATACGCCACTCTAAAAGCATTTGGCTTTTATATGAAAGTCGTACGCGCACCAACAAGAATTTGGACTCACTCAAACGGTAATAATTTATTTGTAGCGGTATATTTTACCATTTGTATGCAATTTTTTTTACAATTTATGCACTGTACTTGACAAATGTCGTGAAATTTGGGATTTGATTTCTATAAACAGTACAGATAACAGCCAGTTTGCGATTGTAGACCAAGTAGTCGATTTGAGAGTGTCACTTGTTAGATCTTAAACTATTGCCGGATATATCTGTATTTGGATCCAGATCAAAACAACAGGATTCTGTGCAACGGAGTTTATTCAACCATAGCTCATAACTCGCAACTCGTTTCTACAAACAATAAATATTTTTGTACTTATATGAATAATATATGCTAACAAATTAACAATAAATATGATATTTACCACATTTATCTGCTTCTCCGAATCCAAAACCCAAAACTAGATACCAAACTAACTACAAAACTGAATACTAATAATATTCTTAACACATCAATCATATGATAGTTATTCTAAAATAGAACCTACATGTTCGATACTTATTCTAAAATAGCAACCCATGTGTTGCGCACTAACAATATCTACAATTATCTTATTGAAATAGCAGAGTTACTGTTCTCCGTTAGAGGTGACATTGTCACGCAGCCATTAAAGTTCTTTAGATCTCATAGTAAGAACCAATCCTCACTTGCTGCTGTTAATTGTTTGAGAGTGATGAATATTCTCTGCTTCTTGGTCCACTGGGCACTCCTAGAAGTTAGTATGCTGAAAAGATAGCACTTGAGGGAGCTTCGTTGGTTTCTCCAATTGGGTTGGTTGTCCCTGTACTCCATCAGAATAGGTGGAGATCCCATACCGACTGTCGTAAGGCAAAAGAGACTCTGGCCCTGTCTAGCCCAACTTTCGCCTTGCCCGAACACAAATTTGTGAAACTTTTGGTGAATCTAATGAATCTGCGCACCATGTTGTAGAGGAATGTTTCGCTTATGCCAGAAACGAGTTGGGGGTTTCGTGAATAGTTGCGTCTGGAAAGAAAAATGAAATCTCTAAGTTTATGTAACATACTGAGTGAATAGGTCGTCCTCTACCCTAGTTTGATGCGGTTAGCTTATGTGGCTACATCAAATAGATTCCCTGATACAGTTTTTAAACTTGCTAAAAAAATTGAACTCTTGTGAGTGACATTTAATCAAGTCTGGTGTTTACCACAAAACAGAGAAAAAATAAATAAATTAGATAAAACAAAAAATGTTAATCGTGTTACAAAACGATTACTTAAAAAAATATCAGTAAAAAAAGCAACTGAAGTTGAGTAAGAAATCCCGGACCAACCTCAATGTTTCTAGCACCTGCTATCCTATTTCAAAGAACACCTGGGCCTACAGAACCTACTCTGTTTGTACTCCTACACATACTGGCATGAATGAACTACACACAGCTAGAACAATATAATCTTTGCTGCATAAATTATAGAGAAGTTAATGAATCTTATTCATTTTGTTTATGAGCTGCCTGATTGTGTTCGTGAGCAGTTCCTCGTATTTCTCTCCAAGGGCAATCTTTCAACACTGTATCGGACTGCTTTTTACCACTCGGAATTGAGGGGGAAAAATTGACGGAGTGTCAGCATTTGGTGTTTATGTGATTGTGCTATGGAGTTTTAACATTAGATTAAACAATGTCGTCATATTCGGCAAAATAGCTGGCATGGTAGATCTTTTGGAAAAGCTCTGTGTACAGTACAACCAAAACAGGTAACAAACAAAACTTTAGTGTTCAAACAGACCCCTAAGGAGAAAAACTCAGCTCTCTCCTGTATGGCATTATTCAGTCATTACGGTGCTGTCTTAATGAGAAAGACGACGATAGATAGCATTGCCAGCATTGTATAATCGTGGAGAGGCATAGAACTGAAATTTTTGAACAAAATTTTGCAATGAAAATCTCCTTACTGTCAACATGGATAAACGTACGTTTTTGCTTTTCTTCTGACCATCCTAGAAAATCACGGAATTGGTGGTACATCCGCTGGTACTGACATAGCGATGTAATGTATTTACAATGATGTAAATATCTACTATTGTAGCTATATACTTGCATACTTACACTATTGTATATCATTATAATATATTGTTAACGGGAAAACACAATAGTTTCCAACTAAAGAACTATATGTATTTATGTACATACAGACCCCATCAATTTTTGTAGGGATCGTAACTCAATGAAAGCAAAAGAATCTAAAGTTGACACATCTACTTTGTTAGCTTATACAACAGCCTATGTTATATCCTGTATGTGTTTACACCAAGAATAAAAAAAAAAAAAAAACTTTACTGGAACAACAAATAATAAGACACAATGCATACTGCAGACAAAAGATGAAATGAAAAATACATAAGACAGTTAGTTACTGTAGACAGTAAAGTTATAACAGAACTGTGGGTTTATAAAATATAAAAAGAAATATAGGCCAATGTGATAAAGAGGTAGGTTTTCTTATGTTACAATAATAACTTCAACAGCCAAGCCAGAAGAACACTGGCAGACATATGACACGCATAACTGACTTCTTTGCTAGTGTTGAAAAACGTTACGGGGACAGCCCTTATAACGGGAAGAGCAAATAACACTTTATTATCTAGTGACAGCAACCGCGGTAGTCATGATATAGCGATCTTTTTGTAATAAAGCAGCATAGATCATGAAGGCTGTTTGTTACATGTGTTCAATTGTTCTAAAACTGTCGTATGTATATAATAATAAGAAATTGTAATGAATATTCATAGAGACAATAAACCACATTCTAGAATTAGAAAGAAATGTAATGAAACGTTATCAAAGATTAAAAAATATTATTTTATTACTTTAACTTTATTCATCTGCCATTCACAATCTACAGAAGCTGCCCTATTGCAATACTCTCGCTGGAGTTTGTCGCTATGAAGGTGGTCACGAAGCCAACAGCGTCTCAACTGACATATTGTACAATCTAGAAGCGAGGTGGAGGCAAGATTTTGAACCAGAGGATTGGCGCAGAAAAGAAAACTACACGCAGGACTCGAACTGGTGACCTTCTATTTATAAATCAACCCTTTGTAACCACTATACCAAAGCTACCAACTCTGTCTGAATGATTAAGGCGGGTTTGCTAGGCTTGCTATTTGTTACATTCGTGCTTTAGCGCGCTTCTTCTGTCTCGGAACCCTCCGAGAACTTCACAAATTGAAGTAATTTTTCAATTATTGACAACTAAGCCATTTATTCGAAATCTGAATGGATCCTCAGCACATCCTCCATTGTAGCACGCATGTTTTTTCTATTCCTGACAGGTTTTAGATTTGCATCTATCACTAAAAGTTGATCTGACAAAGGATAGAATCAACGATATTAATATTTATTTTATAACTTAAAGAGATCAAGTCGCCTAAATTATTTTGTTAACATATTTTCAGAAATAATCTCATTAAGGAAGTTATTTTGAGTATCATAAATTAAGTGAATAATTAATGCGAAACTAGAGTATTTACATCACCAATAAACGCGCCTCTTTAAGCTATTTTATTTACAGGATTTCTAAAACGCGTTAAATTGTAACTTCGCCAGTATAGATTTCCAGTTGGTTGTATCAATTTAACACAGAATTTTCTGAAAAATATTAAGAGTTTAACGAAGCTATAGGACCGCCCTAGGAATTGGGCATAACTAGCAGCTTTGTCTGTTCATGTTAAAGAAAATTATTTTAAGGCGAGGTTTGTTAGTATAAACCTTGATAATTTCTAAATTAATTAAAAGTAAATAATATTTCACTTTTTAAGACAAGTCTTAATGTTCAACTACTAATTACATGATTGTGGATGATACAGGAAGCTCATAGTTTTCTATTGACACTTTTTCTAACAAAAAGTAACTGCACGAGAGATTCGCATAGATAGCTACACGAGAGATAAGCATCTCCCACATAGAAGAAGTTAAACAGCAAACTTAACCCTACAATTCGGTAAAGAATTCATTAAAATCTGAACAATACGAAAAGAAATATAAAGGTTTGAAATTTCATCAAGCTTACTCCTCTCCTATTCGATGTACCTCCAAAAGGCACATCTACATAAAATTCCGAATCGAATGACATCTTATTCATAAAAATCGGTTCGTGCGTTTAGGCGCTACGTTGTTTACAAAGAAGGTAACAATTTTTGAAAATGCCGTTTTTGCCCATTTTCAGCAACTTTTTTTAAAAAATCTATTAGATCTTTGCTGTTGCTAAAAAATTGCATCTATAAAGGTGGATTTGCCTTATATATAAATCTAGGAATTTTATCTTTTACAGAAAAAGAGGAAAACATTGTCAAAGATGGGTGTTTCTTAATGTTACGCTTTTTCGTGCAGTTTTTGACGATCAACCCTTATACAACTGCCCTACCGGACAGTTTTAATTACGTGTGTATACACGTCAAAACAAATCTCTCTTATACGACGTGTATACTCGTGAAAAATATAAAATTGCCATTAACTATAAAAACTCGAAATTTTAATAAAATACAATAAGAATATTATTTGGTGCGATGTTTCCTTTATATTACCAATAGAACTGCCAAGTATTCTATACGGAGGGGGGTGGAGGGAGTCAGCCAAATGATAAGTGGTTGGTACATGTTTGGTCTCCGCATTAGAGATTGGGAATTACGCACTCAAATAAAAGCTTTCAACCCTTGTGCAATGCCGTTTTTACCTTAGATAGAGGTTCAGACCTCAGTACGAGCATGATTTCATTTTGCACAGAATTCAAAGCTCTTTTCTTCCTTATAAAAGCTCTTGCGTCTCTAGTTAACTAGGCAATACATTAGTGAAGCGGTGCAAGATTTTGAATGAGCACAGAATGCTCTTTAATCTCAAGCCCCAGAAATTGCAGAAAAAATGCTTGCAGTGACTATTATGACGGTGTAAAATTTTGATTGTTTTGCCCTGCGTTCGACGTGTGTACACGTTATTGTCTGATTTGAATTGGATGATTTATTTCATGAATTTTACATTGGTGAAACGTTTCGCACCAATCAATCATCAGTCTTAAAGTTAAATTCAATTAAGGTTAAATGAGTGACAAGAACAATATTCGATTATCTCAGTATATATCAAAGGTACATATTATCAGACATATTTACTTTAAAAATTACAGTAATTTTTAGACCATATTTGTATAGAAACTTCGGTTGATTTGAAACTTTTGACAATAGTGGCTTAGACATACTGGACTCCCACGCGGAGGTCCCGGGTTCGAATCCGGCTGCTGACCCTTAGATTTTTTCTTCCTAGGAGCTTCTTACAGCTCACTGTCCGGTGATGGACAGTGTTGTCTGTAAAGAGAGAACACTGTCCGGAGGCCGGCAGTGCACTGGAAAAAGCTCCGGGCGCCAATAACCATAGATGTTGACGCGCCTTAAATCATAAAAAAAAAAAAAAATAAAAAAAAAATAAAAAAAAAAAATAGTGGCTTAGTCTCTATACATAAGGGAGCTGTTTTGTTCCATTATTCTTGGTAAATTCGGCTAGATACGAGGGTCGTTTGAAAAGTCCGTGCAAAGTCAGAGAGATAGCACCACTGGTGCGTATCGAGGTTATGTTTAGTTAGTAGCATCTCTTGGAAGAACACACACCAAGTTACAGCCAGATCGGTCTATTTCTTTGTGTTTGGCATTCGTTTGAATCGAGGAAGACGAGTGATTTTCAAAAAATGGACGAAAAAGAATTTCGTGTGTTGATTAAACACTACTTTATGAAAGGCAAAACGCCTCAGGAGACTAAAGAGAAGCTTGATAAACATTATGGTGACTCTGCACCTTCGATTAGAGCAGTTTATAAGTGGTTTCAAAATTTTCGGAGTGGCCATATGGGGCACAAGTGACGCTGAACGTTCTGGACGCCCTGTTGAGGTTACTACTCCAGAAATCATTGATAAAAATCCATGAGATGGTGATGGATGACAGAAGAGTGAAGGTGCGTGAGATTGCTAGTGCTGTGGGCATCTCGAATGAACGGGTACATAATATTTTGCATCAACATTTGGACATGACAAAAGCTATCCGCAAGATTGGTGCCGCGATTGCTCACGCTTGACCAAAAACGAAATCGTGTGAAGTGTTGCAAGGACGGTTTGCAGCTGTTCCAGAAGAATCCGCAGGACTTTAAGCGTCGTTTCGTCATTGTGGATGAAACATGGATACATCACTACACTCCTGAGACCAAAGAACAATCTGAACAATGGGTTACCAAGGGGGAATCTGCGCCAAAAAAGGCGAAGACCGTTCCTTCGGCCGGAAAGATTATGGCGACTGTCTTTTAGGATTCGCAAGGAATAATCCTCATCGACTATCTGGAAAAGGGTAAAACTATTACAGGTGCATATTATTCATCTTTATTGGACCGTTTGAAAACCGAGCTGTAAGAAAAATGCCCACGATTGGCCCAGAAAAAAGTCCTTTTCCACCACGACAACGCACCAGCTCACACTTCAGCAGTTGTGGTCGCAAAATTAATGGAAATAGGGTTCTAAATCGTTTCACATCCCCCCTATTCTCCAGACTTGGCTCCCTCGGACTACTATTTGTTCCCCAATATGAAGAAATTGCTGGCGGGAAAAAGATTTTATTCAAACGAGGAGATGATTGCAGAAACGAATGGCTATTTTTCAGACTTGGACAAATCCTATTATTCGGAAGGGATCAACAAACTAGAGCAGCGTTGGACGAAGTGTATAAGCCTAAAAGGAGACTATGTTGAAAAATAAAAAAGGTTTACCCCAAAAAATTAAGTAGTTTTTATTTTTGCACGGACTTTTCAAACGACCCTCGTAGCTTTAAGGTGGTTTGTACTATTTAATCTAGAATTTTCACGACAATGTTGTTTGGTAAGTTTGTCATACCTGACCAATGGCAGTGATACGAATTTTAATGGTTATTAAAATAAAACATTCGAGGCTGCCACCTTACTGATATCAATAAAAAGATTTAACGTTTGTCCTGTTGGTTACTTTATTTTCTTTTTGTATAAATTTTGCCAACAGATTTGTTATACGTACTAACATAAATAGTAGTAGGGACTAGGTCAAATGCTTGGCAAAAAATAAAAAATAATGACTTAAATCGGTAATATTCTTTCTATCTAATTTACATACTTATCATGAAAGTGTAGTTTCCTGCTTCGCATTACCCGAAAGAGAGAGAATCTGCTTGGAAAGTGGCTTTCCACAGTGCTGTTGGTTGAAACTTAATTGAAAGGAAGAAACGAGATCTGTATGGTTCATGGTGTATTTAGATGCAGATGAGATGAATACATACTAAGTAGGCAATGTGGTGCACGTTGTTTAGCCTATCTGTGTCAATGGCAGCATATCTGAATGTCGTCTCCCGCAGTTCGTCCTGGTCTGCTTTCCTTCCTTTACATCTTTCAGCTTATTCACTAACAAGGATGAAATTGCAAAACAGTTGGTATTATTATTGCTTTAAGGGATATTGTAAAGAGATATTCTCTTTTTTCGTATGCCCAAAGAGTTTCTATCCTTCCACCATTACATGTGGGCGGTGTTACTGCAGATAAATAACAATTCCTCCTTCCAGCTATTTAGCGTAATGTGACGTATCGAATTATGTTATTGATGGAAACTTGATAACACGTAGTATGACAACAGAGAAAGCGTTCTTCAAAGTGTTTGAAAAGCTATCTCCACTGCCGTGTAACTAGCACCAATCCAGATAACAATGCCATGAAAGACCAATACTTGAGAGTTTCTGTTGTTAGTTTGAAGAATTAGCTAAACAACTTAGGATTTATACCATCTTTTCACCTAGTCTTTTTATTCATATAATTTTGACATCCACTTTCGATTCAATTAGCTTAATATTCCAGAACGTACTATACTTTCATAACACTCTTCTAATAAATCTCTTTAATAATGCAGAACTAAGTAAAGTAATCACCTACTTCTTCATTAAATTGTGTGAATGGGGAAGTAGAAACTCAGACATCTATAATAATTTTTATCAATTAAATAAGAACTGTGGACATCCCACTTGCTAATCCAAACTTCAAAAACCACAGAACCAAATCGACCCCAAATTAAAGAAAAAAAAAATCCATGAGACATCTGAGGCGCCACGGTAGCTGAGCGGTTAGAGACGTTAGACCTGTAAAGCTAATTTGTATTGTGGTACTGGGTTCGATTCCCGGTCTTAGGCTTTAGATTTTATTTAATGGTTAATAAAAGCAATTTATAGTAAAGTATTTTGCTAGTCGCCACCGTCCACCGACACCGTATTGGTAGTTGGACGTAAAGCCCGCCTGAAAGAATATGGGACCTCTGTGGGTGCTTTGATGATCCAATATTTTGGAATTAATAAAGATCCTTGACAGCCCTTCATAAATTAATTTCCAGACTGAAGATGTTAGACTTATTTCCTTCAGGAAGAACTGCGAACCATTCTGGTTATTTAGGTAGTTACAGGGGCTAGTTAGTTTTTTGTAATATGCAACTGAATTTTTTTAAAAATAATTCTACTTTGTTACTACTGAGTTACTTTCATCAACTTGAACAGATGAAGTTATCACTTTAAAGCACAAAGTATTTAAGATATTGTTTTTTTTTAAATGATTAGACTGTCACAGCCAAACTGGATATTTTAAAACTTTTAAAGTAGTATATCTAGTTATATGATATTCTTGCTTTAAATAGCAGATATCAAGAGCGAAAACTAACAAAACTTTCGATCTCTATAAGTTAGCTCATCCTCATTAAACTGATTAATAGCTGCAACAAATTCAGTCATGATTAAATCATGCGAAAGTAATTAGAATAAAGTGTTTGTGCCTTTTTCCATCCACGCAAGTATTAACGAATGAAACGATTTTTATTAATTGTAAGATTATTCGAACAGATTTAATTAACCAAATATAATTAAGCCGAAGAAAGTTCCGCCTTATAAAATCGTTATTTTCCTGCAAGAACCACATCAGTGCTTTGCAGTTGGTTCCGGCCAATTTAATCTACAATAAGGTACTTATGTACGTATATGATATTTCACAGAAACTCTTAAAAAAATTATTTTTAGCTGATAGGTTTGTGCCCTTAGATAACTCAAGAGGAGGAGTTTAACAGGATAAAGAGACATGGAAGAAGAAAGCACATCTACCGGCTTCTGACGACTTAACTATAACTTCAGGAAATCGAAGTTGTCCCATGCCCTTTTAACCGTAATAAATGTCAAGAAAAAGGATGGCATTGGCCGAATAGTCCTTTAAAAAAAATATTTTTTACTAGTCCTAACATACTTCTGGAAAATACATAATTCGAAAGTCGCCATAGAGGATATTCCCCCTTTTTTTCGGAATAAATCTTGAACAATTCCATTTATGAAGCTGGAGAAAAACTAATTCTGTTTTAGTTGATAAGTTTTGACTAATTAGCATGTTATTTCTTAGCGATAAGCTTTTGGAGAAAACAACTAATTAGCAGAATAAGGTACTATCTGAACTATAATCGCTTTGATGTAACAATTGCTTTGGTCACCAAAACGGTACAGTGGATGAGTTAATTTGGAGTAAAAAAAAAAGTCAGTTATGGTAACTTGAAACATTAAACTCATTGTTAGGCAGAATGTGCATATTAGAGAAGACTTACAGCTGTTGAGGCCAGCCAGGACTTGTGGCTCCATAACTTTCCATAGCTTCTTATTCCATAGTTTCAGAAAATTTTATCAATCGAGGAAATGCATGAGCTGAAACCTTGATCAAGTTTTATGTCTAAGAATGCATGAATTTAGAAATAACTGAAAAAAAAAAAGAAGAAAGCATTTAAGAGCAGAATTTAACCTCTCTTTTAAACTAAAGATTAAAATTTAAATTCAGTAATTCGTTTCAAAAATTTTTTTTTTTTTTTTTCACTTTATTTTTATAATTACAACTGCAACAATTGTTGCACCAAGTAAATCTGATCTTATTGGTTCAGTTCTCTTGAAAAGTCATGGTTGGAGCAATCACCCACTGGCGAAACTCCTTCACAATGATTTAATCATAACAGATCTCTAGGCCATTTTCGCTTCAGTCGACGAGGAGGATTGTCTGGAAGGTTTAGAGAGGAAAGTTGTTGGACAAGAGGATTAGGATGGAGAGCTAGGAGGCTGTGAAATTTACGGTAGCGAGACTTTATTAGGTCAGTGACGAAAGGGATGTGAAGGTCAGTATGTATTGTAAGGTTAGAAATGTAGTAAGGAGCATTCAGGATTTTCCGAAGGATTTTAGACTGTAGTGTCTGCAGGCGTTTGGAGTTAGAAGGTTTGGTTGAGCCCCACACTTCAGCTCCGTATGTCCATATGGGTCTTAACAGTGTTTTGTAAATTGTCAGTTTGTGGTTCAAGTCGAGTTTGGATCTGCGGTCAAGTAGTCTAGTAAGTAGCTTGTAGCGTCTGTTCACGTCTTGTCGTTTCAGTCGAGTATGTGGGTTCCAGGTGAGTCTCTTGTCAATGTACAGTCCTAAGTATCGTACTACGTCAGCTGGAGGAATCGTTACACCGTTCAGTAGAACTGGTGGACTTGCAGATTTTCGTAATGTAAAAGTAATGTGCACTGATTTTTGTTCATTAATTTTTATTTTCCATTTTCGGAACCAGGTTTCAAGAAGATTTAAATAGATTTGAATGTTCTGACTGGCTTGTACCGGATCGGAGTGGGAAGAAAGTATGGCAGTATCGTCAGCGAATGTTGAAACTATTGTATTTTGAGATAGAGGTAAGTCAGCAGTGTATATTAGAAAAAGAAAAGGGCCTAGAACGCTTCCTTGAGGGACTCCAGCTTTTATGGGTATAAAGGATGAGAGGGCCTGCCCTTGACGAACGCGGCAGTAGCGATCGGTTAAATAAGATTTTAAGATCAAGTAGTAGGTGAAAGGAAGATGATTTTTAAGTTTGTGCAGTAAGCCCGAGTGCCAGACTCGATCAAAGGCCTGAGCCACATCGAGAAAGACACCCGAACAGTACTGTTTACGCTCCAAGGAAGAGGATATGGTATCTACCACACGGTGCAGCTGTTGAGTTGTTGAATGAAATGCGCGGAAACCAAATTGATGTTCAGGCAGCAATTCCTCTATTATAGAGATTAGACGCCTTAGCAGAAGCTTCTCCAGTATTTTCCCTAAAACAGGTAAAAGGCTTATTGGACGATAGGAGCTAGGTTGCTGTGAAGGTTTATTGGGTTTCAGTATCATTTTCATTATGGAGTATTTCCAGAGCATTGGAAAGTAAGTCGTTCGTAAAACTGCGTTGTAGATGTAAGTTAGAAAGAGAATACCACTTTTTGGTAAGTTGCGTAAAATGTTACTAGTTATGAGATCATAGCCAGGAGATTTCTTAGTCGGTA
The DNA here is from genome assembly GCF_049639745.1 of Rhodnius prolixus. Lineage (NCBI taxonomy): Eukaryota > Metazoa > Arthropoda > Insecta > Hemiptera > Reduviidae > Rhodnius > Rhodnius prolixus. The sequence goes on from NW_027411592.1 coordinate 26,948,280, forward strand.
GTTGCTTAATAATGTACTTTACGTCTGAGGGATTAAAGGCTTTAGGAGGTAAGGTGAGTTGTAGGGGTGAGTCTAAGTCCTCTTCAATGTTGAGTTCGTGCAGCTGATCGTTCATGTCTGGATGTGGAATAAATACATTCGATAGGTGAGTGGCAAAGAGATTAGCTTTGTCTTGGTCTGTTTTCGCCCAGGTGGAGTTGTCATGCTGTAGAGGAGGAGAACAGTCTTTGTATGCCAGAATTTTGCGAGTACAGAACCAAAGAGATTTGTCTGATGTTGTTAAGGATGATGTGTATTGACTGTAAATGTCTGACTTTAGTTTGTACAGTTCCCGTTTGAGAAGTCTCGTTAGTTGATTTAGTCGTCTATGTTCGGATGGATATCGGGTCCGTTGCCATCTTGCTCTAGCTTTCCTTTTCTCTGTCAGTAAAATCCTTAAGTTTAGAGGCAGTAATATGTTCTGGGGCGCTTTTCTTGGTTTTGGAGGAGAGGTAGCTGTCCAGGCTGCTTGTTGAATAGTTTTAGTAAGTTGGTCGACTGCTACGTCTATGTCTTCTGCAGTTTTTAAGGCCGTGCGTAAATCTATTTGTTTGTCAACGATATTCCTGAAGAGGTCCCAGTTTGTTGGTCCAGTGATAAGTGAAGGAGAACTAGAATTGAAGGTGGGTTGAGAATTTAAAGCCAGTAAAACGGGAGAGTGGTCAGAGGATAGGTCAAATGTAGTAGAAATGTCACAAGAGGAAGAAAGTACTCTAGATGAAATGAAAATGTCTAAAATGTCTGGTGATTTCCGTGGAGATGTAGGCCAATACGTGGAATTAGAAGGTGAAATTACGGAATAGGAAGAGGTTGATAGTGAGTTTAGAAGAGTCCGTCCACGTGGGTTTGTGACACGACATCCCCACTGCTGATGTTTTGCATTGTAGTCCCCGCCCGCTAGAAAGTGAGAACCAAGAGATTGGAAGAAGGAAAGGAAGTCATTTTGAGAAATGGTTTTGTTGGGAGGACAGTATACTGCTGCTATTGTGATTTGGAGAGGTAAGATATTTAAAGAAATGGAGGTAGACATCAAAGAGTCAGTGGGAGAGCTAGGATTCACGTAATGTGATAGAGATCGACGAATGAGAATCGCTGTTCCACCTTGAGGTCGGTCTGCAGGATGGTCTGTTCGGTAGATTATGTAGTCCTTAATGTAAAAGTAAGTCGTACTCGTAAAGTGTGTTTCTGTAATGAGTGCTATGTCTATTCGTTTATTGTGCAGTAAAAGGTCCAGTTCGTCTTTGTGGGCGCTCAAACCATTGGCATTCCAGAGAAGAAAGAGGAGAGACTGTTGTTTTGATGGAGTGTTCATGACATCTTGGGCAGAATTTGGGTGACTACTGTAGTAAGGAGAGTTATCAGTGGGCTGATCATTGTTTTAAAGTCACTGAGGAAAGTGGTTAGAAGTGAGGTGATGTCAGTCGCTGCTGGTGGAGGAGGTACAAAGTGAGAAGTCGAAGGTTTATGGCTTTCTGCTGTGGCTTGAGCGTAGGTTTTGGACGAGTGAGCTAATGGGGAAGGAGTTGAAATTTGTTGAGAAGGAGGCTCAGTAATTGGAGGAAAATCGCTTGGCCTGGATGTTGGTGATGGCTGATTTCTTCTGTTTGTGACAGGCGATCCTCTTCTGAGTCGTTGCAGTTCCTTGTGGGTGTTGCATCCGAGGTAGCTTGCAGGATGATTTGCTTGGCAGTTGGCGCACTTTGCTGGTTCCTCTCGGGGTTTAACACATTCAGTGGACCAATGTGGTCCTGCACACTTCACACACCTTGGGAAGTGTTTCAAAAATTAAAACACTAACTGAAATCCTACAGAGAAAAAAAAATCATTAATTAAGATTCTAGGTTTAGGAACTCTAAAGAATAGACTAACTTCCTGTAAAAAGTTATCATGAAGTCTGACGAACTAAACGCTAACAAAATCTAGATTTCAGACACTAGACCTTGATCGATGTAAGGGATAGGAAGGAGTTCAAACTAAATTAAAGTAAACACGAATATGCCAATCTAGACTTATAATTACGGTAAATAACAATAGTAAAATGTTTTTTTTTGGACGTTGTGGCTTGTAATTCGTTACTACGTTTTTTATTTACTATCTGTAATTATAGTTTATAATTAGGAAAGACTTTAAAACCAAAAATAAATAGCTTTTGACCTAATCAATTGCCAGCTTAATTCTAAGAGAGAATTTATCTTCACAAGGCACGATTTTGCTGGTATTTGAATGAGATGAAATAATCAATTGGGATCTACCGAAGAGAGATTAAATTATAAATGTTTTTATTGTATTTTTTTGGTCTTTTTTAAGGATTTAGGAAGCAAATCTAAGAGAGGGGCCAGTCCCAGCAGGTTATCAAGGAGATAGAACCCTCTTACTCAAGGTTTATTTACTTAAAACAATCATGCCTAATGATTGTTTACAAAAAGAGGTCACTAAACAGGTAAATTTAGGAAATAACGCTATTAACTCTAGATGAACAAGACTAGAGTATTATAATAATAAAATAAACCAGAAGTGAATGTTTTACTAAATTAATTTTAAGTATGGTCTAAATAGAAAGGAATAGCGCATGACCGTACGTTCCAAGGGTGTAAATCGTGCTAATAAAGCTTGCTCGACTATGACCACCCTCGGACCGCTTCACCTTAAATAATATCACTGCTTGGAGCGCCTCTCCTTCCCTGGTGGGATAAATAAAATATATATAATATAGCATTCAACGAGTACTTTACGAGCCGGGAGATTGTTATTCTTCTTTTTTTTCTAATTGTCTTTAGAGCAGAACATCTAGCGTTTGAAATTTATTTGCTTGCTTTTAGTTTCGACAACCTTCTTTAAGGGCTCGTAACATAAATTAAAACAATCATATTTCATTTTAAATCTATCTAATAAGAAACATGGTAAAATCAAATTTGCTAGATAATAGAGCCTAAATCCCAATTGCACTTCAAACATATCACCGCTAATTCTTGATGCAGAAATCTATTTCTCTTCTGAGGCATATCTCAAAAGTTACAATAAGCTAAATAGCGAAACATAATAAAATGTGTACGTATATACAGGGTGACCAGAGTTATAAGCTCCACCCACTTTTTTTTTTTAACGGCGGGAAATTTCGAAAAAATAAAAAACACGTATTTAATTATTTTTAGTCTAGTTTATTTTCAGTGATTGAGCCATTTTTTTAAACCTCTGTATCTCGAGATACAGCATCCAACTTTTATTTTTCAAATGGAACGTTATATTTTTTTTGGCATATTTTTATAGTATTTGAGCTCCTAAAAAAAACAAAAAAATAATTTTTGAAATCGGTTAGGCTTTTCAAAAGTTATGGTAATTTAAAATATGAAAAACAAATTTCAGTTTAATGTCAAAATTACGTTATTTTTTTTAAAGAATCTGTTCAAACTGGGCACAATCAACGGATAGGCAAGCCAAAACTCTGGACTCCCACGCTTTGCTTGTAGCAGCACTTATGGTGGCATAGTCAAGATCTAGGCAAACTAAGAGTTATTCGACGTTCAGGTAGTTTTTTTCTACAAACGTTTGGTGTGGAGTTATAGGAAATCAACTAATCGGCCCATACTTCTACAGAGAGAACTTAACTGGTGAAAGGTATCTAACTTTTTTTTTAAGAGACATTTTTGCCAGTTCTGCTTGAAGGTGTTCCTCTACAACGTCGGCTAGATATGTATTTTCAACAAGATGGTTGCCCGGCATATAATGCGAAAGTTGTTCGAGGTTACCTGGACAGAAATTTCCATGAAAAGTGTTTAGGGCCATCCAATGGCCACCTCGATCTCTGGGCTTAACCCCAAAGGACTATTTTTTGTGGGAATATCTAAAAAATAAAGTGTACAGCATCCTTAATCCCGTGGCTTCAATCGATGATCTGAAACGTCGAATAACTCTGGCCTGCCTAGATCTTGACTTCGCCACCATAAGTGCTGCTACAAGCAAAGCGTGGGAGTCCAGAGTTTTGGCTTGCCTATCCGTTGATTGTGCCCAGTTTGAACAGATTCTTTAAAAAAAATAACGTAATTTTGACATTAAACTGAAATTTGTTTTTCATATTTTAAATTACCATAACTTTTGAAAAGCCTAACCGATTTCAAAAATTATTTTTTGTTTTTTTTTAGGAGCTCAAATACTATAAAAATATACAAAAAAAAAAAATATAACGTTCCATTTGAAAAACAAAAGTTGGATGCTGTATCTCGAGATACAGAGGTTTAAAAAAATGGGTCAATCATTGAAAATAAACTAGACTAAAAATGATTAAATACGTGTTTTTTATTTTTTCGAAATTTCCCGCTGTTAAAAAAAAAAATGGGTGGAGCATATAACTCTGGTCACCCTGTATTTAAATATATTTTTTTTATGTATAGATCAGTCAGTTATACAATAATAACAGTACATATGTATTCATAGTTACCTTTGACCTGTCCATTTAGCACAATGGTTGTACTTTAACAAAAGTATATCGTGATAACGAATTTAGGTGCCCTGAATTTTTCATTAAGTCATTAAAAAAAAATCTATATTTCATATATTCGGCAAATTGAGGGCGACTTCACTAAACAATATTCAGAGAAAAGCTGGTTGAATGTTTCACCAGAATGACCCAAGTTTTCTTAGTTTAAATTAAGGTTTTCAGATGTATCGTCATTTCTTTCTACTTGACAAAAATTTCAGTACAATAGAATTTTTCAGTCCTTCTCTTCTTCACCTTTTTTGAGATAATGAAAAGTAATGTGGCAGCTGAATCAGACAAAAAGTGAAGAAATCAAAACTCATTTTTTAAAGGAGTAAGCCACAATACAAAACACAATGGAAGCAAATTTTGTTAAAAGCTAAACCAATCTACTAAAAAATTTACCCTGCAACCGTTAACCTCGCTGTTAAATACCAATTTTTCTAGCCGTCTACAAAATTCTATATTTTTAATTTTGTAAATTGTTGGTAGTTTTAAATTTATTCTAGTCAAAAAAATTAGTTATTTCAACGTTTTTAAACTTTTAATTTACAAGTCCTTATTTATAATTCTTTAAATAGTTATACGCTCGTGCCTAAATCAGGCATCCTCAATCATACTCTCTATCTTCTCTATTCTGACGTCTTGCATTTCTATGGGGTTTGTGTGAGATGAACCTTTTTAGGTATTTGTGCATCAGAAATTAAGAGGAAGTTAATACAAAGGAGAAAAAAGCTAGAAGGTAATTTGGCGAGGACATGCCTGTTGATAAACAATGAATACAAAATTAGAAGACGGCAAGAAAACCCAAAAACGGGTTCTTATAAAAGAACTAGAACTTTGTTCGGAACGTTTTCCTATCATGATCTAAAACAACACGTTGCTGTTAGCTGGCAATGTTCCCCTTTCTTACGAACGTTCCTCCTCCTAATCATTTCCTCACGAACTGTTCTTAGACGCTTTAGAGTAGGCGTAACTTTTTTTCCCCCCCTTTAATCCAGTTAGCATTTGGCCACTAACCTCATAATTTTTAATTGTAACAGTAATATTTTGTAATTTTATACCGAAATTATAGTTTGGATTGAATAAATAAATCATTTATAAATAAGAATATTTTCTACGCTTGAATGATCAAAAATTAATCGTAACAAGGTTGAATTATCCATCTAATAACTTCATGAACTTTTTGCTCTTCATGGACTCTAGAGCTCTTCATTCTTCAATGTTTCGAAATTGCAAGATTTTGACTTTCTCTTACTGTACAGTGGGGTCTCGGTTATCCGTCACCCTTTTCTCCGTCTATTCCAATTAACCGTCACTGTCCTCAGTATTTAAAAATTAAAAAACAATATTTGAAAAAGAAAGGTACCTACTCGTGTCCACCATTCGACAATTTGTGGGTTTTTTGGGTTTGAAAGATCAACCACAAACAAAACCGCCCACAAAACCGATTAGATGTCGCAGACATTGTATTCATTAATTTTAATACACAGAAAGATATCTGACCTAAACGTATAAACGTATAAAATATGTATACCCGTTAATACAAAGTTTTATACACATTAAACAAAAGAATCTGGAAATTTTCCCGTTTTTTTCCCCATTATCCGTCTATTCGACTATCCGTCACGTGTCCGGTCCCGGTCATGACGTATAACCGAGGCTCCACTGTATTTGTAACAGAAAATATTGTGATCGAATTTGTCATACAAAAATGTTTAACAGAAGTATTATGTTGTGAGCCGTGAGTTTAAAAACTGGTAATTAGAGAAGCATTTATAGGGATACAGAAGATAGCGCAGTGGGACCATGTCTTAACCAAATGTAGCAAATCTGGTAATAGAATAGAATGCAGGGAAGTTTGCTAAAGTTACTTCTAGCCGAATATGAAACGACAAAATGCTGACTGTATCAATAATTAAAACACACAAAATAAATATTAAAAAAAGTGAAAACACAAGATCAAAAATCTACTCGATCATGGTGTAGGTAAAAGTAAAAATTTAGGTTTTACATTTTTGAACGAAAGTTATATTTTTGCGGCGAAGCAAGCTTATTAGAAAGTACTAACTATATAGCCTTATTTTAATAATTATATAATAAAATAATAAGAACATAATAATCGATAATCAATAACATCAAAAGTTCAACCACATCGCAGGACTAATTTATTATAAAAAAAAATAATCAACAAAAGATGCTGCCGTACAATATGGTTTTGGACATGTAATAGCAACATTTAGGCGATCGGAAGTAAAATTTGTTCACCAACATATAATTATTTCAGTGAAGAGAAATTCTGTGGTTATGTGTGTATTTAATATGAAGAATACCTGGATGAGTGGAACGAAAGTTGCAATATATCTCATACAGTGAAAACGCAATACGTGGTCGCATAGTTTGCATGCAGTGTGGGCAAGCGAGATCACCTAGCGTTGACAGTATGATTTACACGAAAGTAATCTTACTTATAACATGTTATTGTAAACATGTAACTTTTATAAAATTTATTACTTACAATATCAAACTTATTCTTTGAATTCAATTCAAACACAATATTATATCAATCTAAAACTGGTCAATATTGATTGCAACAATCTAGATTTGCATTGTGGGTTACATTTCGTACCAAGGATATCTTAGGCTATTTATTTTTTTTTAATACTATTTAGCTGTTGAGGAAATTTATTATTTTTGTACTTCTTTAATTTCAGAGGCTTACATAAGGTAAACAAACTGTTGAAGCTATACAATAAGCGAGCATGACATTGGTACGCCCTTTTATTCGTAAGGACTAATCTCTAAACACATATCACTAAGTCTGCACTTTAATTTTAATGTTTTTGCTAGTATTTTACTTTTTTAAAAGATGAGCAAATTATTGCGATCATGTTTCGGTTTGTACCATTTCCATATTATGTACAAATCAGCGTATTTCATAATATGAAGGGAGAGGAGGTTAAATGTTTTGATAAAATATCGAGTTTGTAAAGTACATCCCAAAAGTACGGTCAAAAGTACAGGATGAGTGTTTAACTTGCTTTTTTCGAAAATACCATTTTATTTTTCCATAAATTTTGTGTTTATTATCAAAAATTGTATTTGAATAATTGTTCAGGGAGAATTCTTTCTGGCGTTCTGAGCTGTTCAAATGTTCAACACTTCAAAATGTCACAAATTAACAAACAAGCTCTCACGTTCCATGAAAAGTTAGTGACTGTTTAACCTTATTTTGCATATGCATCCCTGTCAACCCTAGATTGTTCAGCACAAACTAAATAAATGAAGAAATATAACATTCTAGAACAAAACCGGACATCCACAGGAGACTTGATAGACTTTCGTAAACCCCCAAACAACCGCTGTCAATATAATAAACTTTAGAAAGCAGTAATCATTGTTTAATATTTTGTAATAAACATGCATCTTAGATACATTAGCCAATTCAATTTATAATAGTCTACAGAACAAAGACAACCTCAACCTCAACGTAAGATTCAAGATTCCAGGAGCTGGAATGCAATTGAAAGAACAAAGGCTGCTCTTTGCAAACTGTTACCAAAAAAAAAAAAAAAAACGAAAAAATTCTTAAGATGTGTCGGTAACCGGACGGTCATCGACTTTATTTTAAAAAAAAAGTACGCACGTTCTTCTTTATCAACGTACCGCCACATATTTTAAATGGATTTTTAGTCGCATACTTTTAAAGCCCAAACAAATAAAATTTTTAAATATTTCTCGGCCCAAAATTTCAACTGCAATGAGAAATAATAGTTACGGAAACATGTACTTCTTTCTCTTTCTAAAAACAATTACAGTTCCAATAATTACACTTGTAAACTATATGTATGTAAATATGTAATTTGTATTAGAAATTTTAAGCACCCCATACTATTGTATGCAATTAAACACATTGTGCCTAACATGCAAACTAGATATCTGAAGAAAGTGCTATACTTATTAGATAATTTTAAACAACCCTAACAAATCGAAAAATTGTGAAAATGCTGAATCACCTCTGTCCGTAAACCTTGAATAACCTACTTCTTTTAGAACTCGTTAAGTTTGTATCATTCAATTCTTTTCAATACAGTAAAAGCTCCTTATTCGCGCTTCCTTCATTCGCGTTTTCACTATTCGCGGATTAAAAAAATGCGACCCAATTCCTATATTCGCGGAAGTACACTATGATAATAAAAGGATTCCAATAGGTATCCAACCCAATATCCTTTGTAAATGCCGTCAAATGGACTAATAAAAAAAGTAAAATAGATCTTATTACAACTTTGCCTAAAGTATGTTGTTAAATGATATCGCCGAGGACTTTGACATAAGCCGCCTTCGCCGCGATCGGTGTTTTTGAGAATGTAAACGCACAGAATGAAAGCAATTGTTCGTGATCCAGCAATAGAAAAAATGGAAGTGGCGTTGCCATTATGGATCGAAGACCGCAATCAAAAAAGGGTGCCCCTGAGTGGTCCAATGGTCCGGGTGAAGGCAAAGTATCTTTACGCTCATTTTAAAGAACCTGATGGTAGTTGTAGTGGCAAGTTCAAACTTTGACTGCAAACAAAAGCTTTTAAAAACTGCCAAGCAAGAGGAAATTACAAAATTCTTCAAACCATTGCCTAAGCCTTAAGATAATTAATCAAAATGTTCAAAAACTTCAATTAAATTGATTTTTTAATTTAATTTTTTTTGTTATTTTGTCAGCTAGGAACGTGTCCCCTATAATCCCACATAAATTACCATTCCGTATTCGCGGTTTCTGTATTCGCGGCATATTTATGTAATAAAGAGCTTTTACTGTATTACACAGACGATATAACCAACCACATGCCTCATTTTATCAACTATTTGTCTTTCCGGGAAGCTTGTTTCGTTTGAAGATGAATGAGTTCAATATTTTTTAAAGAGCATAATTGAAAGTCCTGTACCTTTTTCAAAATAGTGAAGAACCAAGAGAAAAACAGCAAATTATTCCTTAAGTTATTCTACTATAGTTGCAAATATGAAATTTTAATTCTAAATATGAATAATTTTTAAGGGAAGGGATTAGCTATGAGGTTAGCATACTGGACTCCCACGCGGAGGTCCCGGGTTCGAATCCAGCAGCTGACCCTTAGATTTTTCTCTTCCTAGGAGCTTCTTACAGCTCACTGTCCGGTGATGGACAGTGTTGTCTGTAACGAGAGAACACTGTCCGGAGGCCGGCAGTGCACTGGAAAAAGCTCCGGGCGCTAATGACCTCAGCTGTTGATGCGCAAAAAAAAAAAAAATTTAATTCACAATTTTCAGATAATTTACAAACTCCGATGCGAAAAAATAAAAACACTCACAATTCGTAACTACCAAAATTTTCATTTACAAAGAGACTCGAAACAACTAAATACTATTTCACAAATTACTTGGAAAAAAAAAAAATTCTGGTTAAAAATACTTCAACTTATGAACAGGATGTAAATAATACAAAAAATATTTAATTTCCTGAGTAATTAGGACTTTGCAAATGATCGCAGCCGGGATAAAAGTAAATTAATTATAAAAACCTTTAGAAAGAGAATGTTTCTTCACAATCTAAAGTACGTTTTCCCACTACATTAGCTGTTGATCCGATGTAAATAATTGTTACTATCTCTTACCGCACTGCACAAAGAAGGTATTGTGATCAGATTTTCGATTTATGATGTCGATACAGTATCAAGTTCGATAAACGGAGTCTGCATCAGATATTTGCTGGACTTTTCAAGAATCTGGCACAGAATAAATAAGTAGATTTAGAACTTTTATTTAAAAATTTACAAAAAAAAAAAAAATGCTCGTGAAGGTCAGGTGTGAGGGGTAGGTGGGATTCGATTCCCTTTAAGGAGTCATTTTAAGTGCAATAAGAGGCCTCACAACCAGTGAAATAAAATATAAATTAATAGTTTAAGTCCCGGGTTCGAATCCAGCAGCTGACCCTTAGATTTTCTCTTCCTAGGAGCTTCTTACAGCTCACTGTCCGGTGATGGACAGTGTTGTCTGTAACGAGAGAACACTGTCCGGAGGCCGGCAGTGCACTGGAAAAAGCTCCGGGCGCTAATGACCTCAGCTGTTGATGCGCCAAAAAAAAAAAAAAAAAAAAAAAAAATAGTTTAAGTGAAATTTCAAACTACGGAAGATCTATTGAGTTGAATTGTCACATTACTGAATAAATTTTGTATTTTTATTTTTACGAATTACGTAAATGCAGTGGAAGAAAGTCACTTGACTTTATCACAGCTACTTTTTTTTCTCCAATTATTAAATAAAGTACAAAATTTGAAAGATTTTTTAAAAACAAATATTTGATTGATAGCGAATTAACTTTGAAAAAATCACACATTATAATTTTACCAATAATTTTTTTTTAATTTATTTGCTATTCACAATCTACAAATAATAAAATTCGTAATAAGTGAATACGATAAAAGAAGTCTTCATGACTGGATCAACTTGAGGAGGGAAGCTGCCCAACGGCAACACTCTCGCTGGAGTCTCTTACATTACTGGAGATTGTCACGAGGCCAATAGCGTTTCAATCGTCGTGGAGGACGATCTGGAATCGTTGTGGAGGCGAGATTTAGAACAAGAGGATTGGTACAGAATGGAAGAGAGTCAAAAAAATTTCTATACTTAGATTTAGATTAGTCAGTTATGTATGAGATTTTGAGATCGTTATGGAGAGTAGAGTTAGACACATAAAATGGAGAATTTGTAATCTGTCGGAGAATTTTTGATTGGAAGGACTGTATTCTTTGTGAATTGGAATGTTTGGTTGAACCCCACAGCTCAAGTCCGTAAGTCCAGATCGGTTTGAGTACACTGTTGTACTCGTATATTAGTCGTTTATGTTCCAGTGGTAGTTTGGATTGTCTGCCAATTAGTCGTAACAGTAATTTGTTTCGTCCGTTGAGTTCAAGTCTTTTCAGTTTAGTGTATGGATTTCACGTTAGTCTTTTGTCGATGTACCAATTTTATTTATTTATTTTTTTTGTCAGCACTAAGACAATTTAAGGCGATAGAAATTTTTAAAAATATAGATTAATGGTTAAAGAAAACATAAACGGAAATGTAATACATAACAGAACCAGTTATGTGGAGCAAAAGGTACTGGATTTAACAGGATAGCTTCAAATGTTGCACAGGCGCATTCACAACGAGCTATTTCCTAAATTAACTTTTTGTTTAATCCACTTTCACCTAAATACGAAATGTTGTAATCAGGAAATGAATACCGTGTATAAAACTGGAAGTCTGTTTCCTAAACCTGTTCCCTAAAAAAAACAGTAGAAAACGAAAATAGTTTTATTAAATTTTTATCGAATTCTTTAAACTTCCTATAATTGGTGTTTTAATTCAATTATTATTATTAATTTATTTTTTAACGGAAAGAAATATCATTTTTGGTAAATAATAGACCAATTTCCTAAAAGTGTACTGCGTGAGAAATCTATATTTCCCAGCAACAAAAACGGTCGCCAAAAATTAATAAAAGATTGAAGTTGCCCGAAAAATGAGAAATTTTAAAATAAATGCACACTAACTAAAAAATTAAAGTAAATACAGCTAGCTGGCGACTCGTAACTCGCCTATGTAATGAATAATAGTGGAACGAAGTTGACCTGGGCAGAGAAGAAAGGCCTAGATTGTTCTAGGGGTTGAGCGACCAAAGTCGGTAACATGCCGCCACTGTGTGAACAAAAGGCCGGTCTCTACCTGAGACGAAAAAGAAAGGCCTAGATTGTTCTAGGGGTTAAGCGACCAAAGTCGGTAACAAGCCGACACTATGTAAACAAAAGGCCGGTCTCTACCTGAGACGAAAAAGAAAGGCCTAGATTGTTCTAGGGGTTAAGCGACCAAAGTCGGTAACAAGCCGACACTATGTAAACAAAAGGCCGGTCTCTACCTGAGCCAGAGGAGAAAGGGCTAGATTGTTGTAGGAATTTAGTGACCGCAGCCTGTAACGGACCACCGCTGTGTAAAAGCCAGCTAAGAGAAAGGCTCCAGTTGGGGTGGTGGCAGTATGTGTTTTCCCAGCCAGTGATTGACAGGTAGGAGTGAGACAGACAATTGGAGGAGGGCGGCCCCAGTTGGGGGTGGTGGCAGTATGTGTTTTCCAGCCAATGAGCGGCAGGTGGGAGCAAGGCAGACGGAGTTTGAGTGTGACAGAAGGTTGGAGGAGGGCGGCCCCAGTTGGGGTGGTGGCAGCATGTGTTTTCCTCAGCCAGTGACCAGCCGGTGGGCGTGACACAGACGGAGTGGGGCAGTCGCAGTTAAAAGGAGGCAGACACAGCTGGAGAAGTTAGTTATTAGAGTTTTTAGTCAAGAGACTTTGAGTGAGTTTTGAGCCAGTCTTGGAAAGTTAGTTTGGAGAGACACTTTGGAAGTGACAGTTCAAGAGAGTCAGTGTTGCGGAGTGCTTCAAAGTTAGCTAGTCGGGCGGTTAGTCAGTTAGTGAGTAGAGCTTTGTTTGTGTAGCAGAGACTAGTGCAATTCGGTGCAGTGCGAACCAGTGGTCAATCGGGGAACAGTTTTGTGGCGTTACGTAGTGAGTAAGTAACAGTAAACTGTTGTAAATGGTGACTGTAATGAATAGCGTTAGATGCTAGTAAATGTTAATGTGTTAATAAATCAGGTTATTACTTACAAATTTAGCGAGTTTTATTATTAATCAAACCCACATATTTAAATTAACTAGTGGCAGGCATTAGTTATAGTTGTGAAGTTTTTAGTAAAAGATAGGAAAAACTTTACAATACTTTACATGCGGCCAAATAAAAATCAAAAACAGTTCAGTAATGATGCTGATCAGAAAGTTACGACATTTAACGACCTGCTCCTGGCTGTGATAAGACCCGTTATTCTCTGTTCCGTTTTAATAAATTTCTTGAATCTCCTTTCATTTTTATCTCTTTTCTTTATGTTAATATGATATTATTTGTATTGCATATATTTTAATAGTTATCATTCAACTTTTTTTAAAAAAAAAAAATAAAGTTGGGTTCTTTCTTAATTTTATTTTCATTTTTATGTTAATATAATTCTATCCTTTTGTATTATCGTCTACCAGATCCAGGCCCTGCAGTAATAGCGTAACGATCCCTTTTAGAATGTCAGTAAAATGTTTTTTAGTGATTTAGTCAACTTACTCGTTCAGAGATAGTTGTAAATATCAAGAATATGGCAAGATTTTGGAAATATGTATGGCATATAGAGAGAGATAACTTACCGATATGTTACGCATGAAATGAACAAGTACTCATTATGACGAAGTTAATATGTTAAATTGGAGGCTATAGATGTGACAAACAGTAAAGCTGCTTGTGAAGATAGTTATTAAACACTTTTACAGGGAAGGGATTAACTATGTGGTTAGCATACTGGACTCCCACGCGGAGGTCCCGGGTTCGAATCCAGCTGCTGACCCTTAGATTTTTTCTTCCTAGTAGCTTCTTACAGCTCACTTTCCGGTGATGGACAGTGTTGTCTGTAACGAGAGAACACTGTCCGGAGGCCGGCAGTGCACTGGAAAAAGCTCCGGGCGCCAATATAAATAATATAAATGCATATTATAAATCGAGCAAAATCGATTAACTTGAATAAAACTTAGCATGTAAATATATAATAGATTAAATTTAAAATAGCGGTACAATGTTGATAAAACTGTAGATGACACTACATGACAGAATATCGAATAAATGTCGACTAACGATTAATAATTACTAAGATTGGATATTGATAAAGCCATGATGCCCCCTTTTGAAGATTAGAAAAATCTCGTCTAATTACCATCCTTTCAGTAAGAATATTAACTTTAAGCTGTACACAGAGGGTCGAACTGCCAATAGATTGTCTGGCACATACCACACCAGTCATCTGATGATGCCGAAAGTTTCTCTTACTGATCACACATTTAATTGATGTATGTTTGCGCCTTTTCCTACAAAAGTTCTTGTAGGGCCTTTGTTGAAAATCTGTGTGCACTTGAAATACAACTTGTATTTCAATATAACTTGTGCACTGTATATGCAACTTTTGGCCTTCTAGAACAATTCATATTACATTTTCCCTCAAATCTATTATTTTTGGGACCCTAACAGTTACTTTCTTTAGGGCCCACTATGCCCTAAACGCATATCTTACTTCGTTAAGGAAGGCCCCTATTCCGGGTTATATGAGATTAAATGTTGAATAGAAGATCTGAGAAAGTTCCTTCTGAGTTATATTTTGATTTCTGTTTCCAAAATAATAACTATTCAAGAAATATCGATTAGTAAAGAACCAAATTAATACATGAATATAATCGAACGAATGCTTCAGAACAACTTTAAATTAAGCATATAAAGAGACTCATTTACAAATTATTAAAAACTATAATCATTTTTAACAAACGATTATAACATAAAAAATGAATAATAATTACTCCTTTAAATCTATTAGTCTACCCTCCTTCCCCTTCCAGAAAAGGAAAGAGAAAAAATAGGAGAATCCATAGATTCTTCAGCTATTTATAGACGAGTATAATCTAAAAGAGAAAGAACAAAATTCCTGTGTGATTATGACTGGCAATCAGTTTCACATGATAAATTGTTAAATGTTCGATAACAAGACAGGCTGAATCAAGAGGAATTTACATATCGATGTATGGATGAAGATATACCAGTTTGTTGGTATAGGAAGCATTCATTAAAGCAATGACTTATGTTCAAACTCATCTTTAATTTACCGTAAGATTTGCTACATATCGTGATTACAGTCTGGTTTTAGATGTATTTATTTGTCTATCTTTTTTTTTTCTTTTTGCTTTTAAGGAGGGAAAAAATTAAATAAAAAAAATACATTTTGTCGTGAAACTCCAATTACATAATTCAAAGCAAACAAGGAGTCTAATTTCACCTTCTGTCTGATTATAGTTTGGAAGGTTTACATTGCTTTAGTTCCTAACCAATAACTCGACTACAGTTTAATGTAGGGTCAATCACTACATTATTTCTTTACCGTTCACTTTTTGTTCCATTCAAAGCATAAATTAATCTATTCAAATACGAACCAATTATCTATCGTCTTATACAAAGATCCAATTTACTTTTTTCTTTAAATATGGATTTCTTTTACTAAATAAAATTATTGAATTCCTAATCTGCTAAACACATCAGATATCATTTCCGGCTTTAGAATCCACCTGACATCCGGAAGTGTTAATGGAGTAATATTTCTCGATCCTTCAAGAGACTTCGAAGATGTGGAAAATGAGACTGTCTTTAAAATTCTTCCACGAAAAATACTGCACATAGAATTGCATTTTTAGGGAGTGTTACATATCTGTTTTGTTAAATCCTTTGGATATTTTAATCACTTTTCTTGGGGAAGAATGAATTATCAAAGCGATTTCATTGAAACCGGTGGTATTATCATTTTCCAAAAAAAAAAAAAGAGAGGGAGATAATATATAAAACTCAAAGTTAACTTTAGCCAACCGCTTCTTCGAAACGTAGAATTTTGGAAGCAACGTAATCATACGAAAATCCTAATAATATAAACTATAGATCTGATATTCTGCATTAAAATGAAGTCCATGATCGTATTACCAACTTAAAACTGCTGGCAAAAGGCCAAAAATCCCATACTTTTATGGTGAACGTAAAGGTTTAATGAATAAATTTTATTTAAGTCAATTAAACCAACATTGGGCTATTTTGAATTTATTTATTTAAAGCGCGTCAAAATCTGAAGTTATTGACACCCGGAGAGCTTTTTTCAGTGCACTGACGGCTTCCAGGTAGTGTCCCCTCGTTACAGACACACTTCCCTTCACCAAATAGTGATCTGACATTCTGCTATTATATTTTTATTCTTTTCCGAATTGCTAAGAACACTGAAGAATTAAAAGATTTTGGAAGAGCATTGTTTTCTTGCTAAAGTACGTTTGAAAAATTCAATAAAGAATGTAACGAACGCTTTACAAATTTTTTCCAGTACTAATCCATATATTCCTATTTTTTAGGTGAATCCTTGATTATTAACATTATAAACAAAAGATCTGATCATCAGTAAGAGGTGCGCGATTTGCAATCAGATTCTTTTTGTGCAGAACCGTAATTGATGTAACTGCTTCAATAACGAAAGTAGAGAAGTACTCAGAGTTCTCATTAAAAATCATTTCAATTACTGTCTGGTGCTAGTGTTGCATTAGAACACTATGATTTTTAATTATTACAACATTTATACAAATACATTCTATAAAATAATTTAATATATGGACTGCATCATATATTTTTTGCCACGGTTAAACAATTCATTTTAATGGAGCCCTCGGATTACCACAGGTGCATACTTCAATAATCATAAAATTTTGGTTTCAAAATTGTGTCAATTTAAAGAAAAACATGGTCATCAAAATAGATGCCTATTTTTCAAATCTGTCCAATAATGTGATAATTGCAGCCGAACAAATATCTCACCGAGCCAACTATTAGAGATGATAGTTATTAGTTTTAAAGACAAGTTGATACAAATCTAAGTTTTCTTAAAAACTCATTTTGCGACTTAGAGACTTAAAAATAGTAATTTTTCAACTTCTAACAGTGCACTTTGATTCAGGAGAACAATAGAAAGTTTAAAAAAAAAAATCGTAAACATATTTCGACACAAAAAGAATTTCAAGTCGGCATATCCATTGTCAATACAAGATATATACTGTCAAACCTACAGCAGTACGAACCCGACAAGTTAATGACCAAGGATGAGGGAGAAGGATAAAGGTGACCGGAAGAAGTAGAGTAGGCGGACTCCTGATGGCAGACGTAGGATGTCTCTCGCACATCACCGTCCTTACCCAATGTGGGTGCCGCCTTCATTTCTTAATTATTCTACATCGGAAGATTTCTTTCTCTCTTCCATTAACATCAACATTTCTTTTTAACGTAAATTAGATGTGTTCAAAATGTTGTGACATTATGTCACTCATAAATTAAAACAGATATAACGTACGATTACCAATGAAATTATTGTAACTATTAATTACTCAAAATCATTAGTTATTCTCGAAAGGTAAATGATAAATAATCACTGAGATGGATTAACTATCAAAGCAAAATAAGCAGGCGCTTAGATTCTGGCCTTTACTTATATCAATAAAAGTAAATTTGAAATAATTAATAAATATAACTCACATATATTGTAAATGTATAAATTAGAAAAGTTGGTTAACAAGAGAAGTTTTCATTGGCTGTGGAGAACTTAATTACACACGGAATTGCACATTAAGAGGCATGTCACTGCTGCGAATATGCGAAATGCATCCTACCATAAAGAACAAAGTTACTTTACCTTTTTTTTTATTTTGAACCAGTTCAATCAGGCATTTTGTTAGAATTCATATCACATTAACAATCAACTCAACGAGGACTTGGTGATTTTACGCAGAATTTAGCTATGTATTAATATTGATGATAATAACTTCTATATTCACAACTGTTTCATTAATACGAGAATGAACGTTTTTTTAATAATAAACTTATTTTTAATATAAAAGTTTTCGCTTTATTCTACCTGATACAGTGTCTATTTAGAAATACTCTGTCCCATCCGGACATTCTAGATCAGAGATGGCGAACCTTTTTGAGACGTGGATCAAATTTTGTTCATTTTTTTTTTAGTACTAGCTCTTGGGTCACTAATGCCCATTTGCACAAGAGTTAAGTTTAAAAATTTTAAACTGAATATTTTCAAAACTGTACACCTCTTTAAAATTCAGTTGGCTTAACGGGTAAAATGGGACGAAGCAAGTGCTATGGAAGTCTCTTTTTACAAACATAACTGAACAAAACCTTACAAAAGTGTGTTTTATCTGAAGAAAAATATAAATATGGTTTTTTTTTTGCCTTTTTGTTTGGCATTGGCTTCCGCCATACAGCCAGCATCGTCTAGGTGCTTATCACTAGAATATCACTCACTCTCCATTCTTACTTATAAGTACATTCGCTTCACACATTCATCCCTCTACTATATACAACTATTTACATAAACTACAGCTAATGGATGGAGCAGTACTCTGTGCTCCTGCCATCCTTATAGCTTAACCAAAATTAAAATCACGTAATCCTTCTCTAAGCATTTTCTTCCATTCATTCTAATTCGGCTATAGCTTTTAAATACATTCATATTTCATTGCTAGCTCTGCTATAGACTTAAGCACGTATGTAGATGTTGGTGGAGAATATAATCCCTTCGTAGCGAAATGGTGCATCTAAATACCTGTATATATCGTCAAACATTCGTTTCCTTTCTACCACATAACGTGGACATATCATTATTACATGTTTGAAATCCTCCTTCTCATTGCAATTACGCAAAGAGGAGAGGACCATTTGTTGATCCTGTGTAGAAAGGATCCGCACACCGCGGGGTTCGCTCTGAGCCTGCTTATTGTCGTAACAACCCATTTATTATTGACAGTTTCCTTAAACCATGGTTGTCTAGGTAACTGATCTGCAAATATGGTTATTTGCTTTGGGTTGTCGATTTTTTTAAGAAACAAAATTTGAGTAAAATTATACATTTTATTTGATATTTTGTAAACACTTTTGCTTTATTTCAAATACTATAAAAGCATTTATCGTCATTTGCGCTTTAGAACTGTAATGATCAAACTAAAGGTTATAGATAGCATTTAAATTACTTTTGTGTTAATGCGTGATTGAAAAGAATACAGATAGAATATAAATTATCCACACAATTAGAAAATCTAAATCAACCCGCGTAAACAAACAAATGGTTGCCTAGCAATTGTGGGTCAGTGGAAAAGCTTGCATGGGTCAGTGTCTGATACTAGGGTCATAGGTTCGCCATCACTGTTCTAGATGTAACATTGGCTTGCTGGCTATTCTGATCGTATGTCGAAGCTGGTATATAGTATAGCAGCTTTTCAAAATAAAATACTATATATTTAAACGGATTATCTCTGTTCTTCAGGCTGTCGGTCTGTACTATACATACAAGTATAGTTACGTGCGGTAAACATAGTTTTATGCTCATTTAACGATTATATATGCATAATTTATAGGAAGCATTTGCTGGATTGTAATTATTAAGATGGCAATGAGAATAATGTAAATAGGCGAACAGATGCCATAGAACAAAAATAAACTAGTAAAAGAGAAAATATAGCTAGCTGCCACACAGGTAAGCGGGCAGATTTCTCTGAAATCATTTCCTACTGGAACATGAGTTTTACTTTTAATGGTCAGAAAAGGCAACAAGTAGAATGAGTTTGTCTGGAGGACGACAAAAAGCTGTTCCATCGACATGCACATCTTTGTCAGGCTTCATAACTAGTCTGCAGGCTTAAAGTCGTATTGTCGCACTTTATTATCGCCTAAACCCTTTACACTTCTTATAAAACACTTTACCTTATAAAACTGGATTTCTATCACTTGTGATTTCCATTAAAACACGAACATAATCGTATATAAAAAACTTTTTTATTATTTTTTTACATATAATAAGGTGTAATACAGTTTTTATTTATTATTAAGCGGCGTTATAATTTAATAGAAATTCAAAGTAAAAAATATAAAATCAGTTTTTAAAATTTTTACACTTATTATTAAATATAATAATTCTATGAAATGTGGGGAGTAATGACCTACAAAGGTGAACTCGGAACATTCACTTTTCTAAACGTTTTCTTATGACAGTCAGGTTCATCACATAGTTGATGGACTCTGCAACTCCCAATCGATCGGACGTGTACAGTCTGCAAGTGTGTACAGCATTGTATAAAACAGTTTGGCTGTTTTGTAACAGCGAAGTAAAAAAACTATTTCAAAATTCCATCAAGATGCTAATACTGCCATTTTTCCAACCAACTTTCGATATTCCTGGGGTAGTCAAGAGTAGAGAATCTGGGCTTCCTTACTCAACATAAATTAGCTTCAACATAAATTTACATTTGAATATACAGTGGTCAAAAAAAGTATTCATGCACTTTCTTACTTTATCTACTGAACTTTTGTTTCTAGGATGACTATTTCTTCAGCACTGAAATCGAAGATAGTAACAATGAATTTAATGCTCTCATTTTCTTTTATAAACATAAAGAATTGATTAAAAAGCAGAAAAATAATTTATTGTATGCAAAATAAGTATGCAAACACTCAGTCTGAATGTTATAATTAACGGAAAACTAAAGACCTACTATTTTGTAAGCAATCCCTTTGCATTTGTTATTGCCTGAAGCCTCCTTGGCATAGATTCCACCTGGTTTAGTGTCTCTTGAGATGTGATTTCTGCCCATGATTTCTTTAAGTTGGTTATGAGTTCTTTTCTGTAAGAACATTTCAATTTTCGAATTTTCCTCTCCAAATAAGACCATAAATTTTCTATAGGGTTTATATACGGAGACTGTGGAGGGGTGAGAAGTTGTTTCCGGGCATTATAAAGCAGCCATTTCTTAGTTTTTTGGGGCTGTTTGTTTGGGATCGTTATCCTGTTGTAAAAAGTATGCGCTTCCAATGAGCACGCCCAGAAAGCCTCGTGTTAACTTCAGGGACCCTTGTTACACCACAGACCATCAGGAATCTATGCCAAGGAGGCTTCAGGCAATAACAAATGCAAAGGGAGTGCTTACAAAATATTAGGTCTTTAGTTTTGAGTTAATTATAACAATTAATTATTAATTAATAACGTGAATTACAATAATTTACCTCACAATCATGTTTTTTCATAAATTTATAAAATTCTCGTGCCAAAACAGTTTTTTATTAATGATTTCTTGAGCAAGCAACTTGGTCAACCTGGAATTATCTAATGACCATACTTTATGAATATACTTGATGTGCAAGGATAAATTAAAGATATATAACGGACTAGCCCATGTTTCCAAATATATTATACAGTCCGGCGAATTTCGTGGAAGAGAGAATATTTTTTTAATGAAAAAGGTGAATACTCTTTCAATAGAAACAAACCGCCTAAAACCCCAAACTTGCGCAGCATTACAAATAACTGCACTTGAAACAGCGTTAAAAACTTCCAATTTAGCTGGCATAAAGACATCATAATTTTTCAATAAGCTGCTATGGGTCGAATTTATTCCAAATTTAGCAGTAGATACTTTTTCTAAGAAATTCTGTCTAAAAGAAAGCCTTGGCGACACTCCAATCCCCAGATACTTATAGTCATTTACTATTTCTAGATTTTCTCCAAGATATGACCAATGTTCATTTCGCGCTAACCACCCACCATTTCTGAAAACCATTATTTTCGACTTGGTAAGGTTCACTGATTAGTTCCAACAAACATCCCTGTTTCAAACCCATTTTCGTGGAAAAGCTTCTCGTAAGGCCCACCGGAGTCTACACACAGACCTCGGTCTGCTTATACAAACCTTATACCGCATTTATGAATTTTGTAGACACTCCCCAATGTACAATCATCACTCCAATTCATAATTCATAAAAGATATTATTTCTACTTGGAGAGTCAAAAGCCGACTTAAAATCTAATTTTTAAAGTCGGCACAATCTAAAAAATATAATTTTTTCCCTTTATTTCTAGTTTTCAATTTAGTAATGTTAAGAAGATTAAAATTGTTGTCCACTGTGGAGTATCCTTTTCTAAACCCAGCTTGGTATTCCAGCAAAACATTATAGGGTAGTACTATTAACCCTACAAAAGGAAACAAATAAGAACAAGTTTCAATCTGCTACTGTGCACAAGACATAAAAATTTCTGCATAGAGTTGTAACAAGTCTATGACTAAAGGCAAAAATTTGAAACGAATGAGTACAGTAATTCTCCTATAATTAATCGTTGGCACGATGTTGTGTTGACCTCGATTACAGTAAATTGAGCAATCATAGACTGGCTGTAAAGATTACAAGCGAATTATAACTTCTTTTTACTTCTAATAACCTTGTTATTTGAATAACTTTTAATTTTCAATAAAGTACAAAAAAAAAAGAAGTTAATTATTTAGAATAATTCGCTTTTCCTTTGTTGTCTAAATGCGGAAGATAGATTAACAAATACGTAGCATATATCTGGCCAACTATCTAGTGCGCCGGTAAGAAGTGTTGCGTATGTAAAAGAACGGGAAGGTGACCGTCCCACCGGAAAGACTGTTGCTGTCAGTCGGGTGCCTGCGTTTCCTGCTTCGTCTCTCACGTATAACGGGACGAGAACTTCTAGTTGCTCACTGTTTACATTCCCAATATTAAGCACCTTTTACTCTAATGATCTTTATCACTAAACCCGACCTTTGTCTCTATTCTCTTTTTTTATTTTAATTTTTGTTTAAACAAATGTTCTTTTTTTATTACAGTTTATTTTTATCTTGTTCTACTTTTAGTTTAACAGTGAGACTGTAGCAATATTATTACTTTTTTTACACATTAAATAATATATTCTTATACGAAAGGGAATAGCCAGGTGGATAGCATACAAGATTCCCACGCGGAGGTCCCGGGTTCGAATCCCGCAACCGTCTCTTAGATTTTCTCTTCCTAGAAGCTTCTTTCAGCTCACTTTCTGGTGATGGACAGTCTTTAGCGAAAGAATGCTCTTAAAAAAAGCTCTCAGGGGTTGTGCCTTAAGTATATATACATAAATATTATTTTCTAATTCCATCAACATTAGCCAACTAACAGTTTACACAATTTTCGTTTTGTATTCAATGTATATACCGGCTGACGGATTACCAAACTGTATATGCCTTTTCTTCTTTTTTTTTAGGCGCTTCAGCAATTGAGTTTATTGGCGCCCGGAGGATTTTTTTTTTTTTTTTTTACATCATTCCAGATCTCTAGCAGTGTTCTCTCTTTACATTAAACACTCTCCAACACCAGACAGTGAACTGTAAGAAGCATCTAGGAAGAGAAAATCTAAGGCCCAGCAGCTGAATTCGAAACCGTGATCTCCGCGTTGGTATCCAGTATTCGCTATTATTATTATGTATATTCCGTGTACGGCCGCTTCATCTTTTGGCTATAAGCAAATTCCAGCGATCGCCAACCTTCAGGATGTCTTGATAAGTAGAGTGATATCTTTTAAGTATATCACGGTTCGCCTAGAACGATTTTAATTGAAAAGTTCACCAACATGAAACATTTTTTCTTTCTCCTTATTATTTGGGTCAAAACTAACTAAAATCCACTGAAAACCAAATCGGTTTACGTTCGGATTTTTTTTTTTTTAATTATTCAGGTCAAAAAACGGGTAAAACGGCTTTTTTTTTTGCATTGTTAAGCCTAATAAATGGAAAAACAATACAGTTTTTTGCAAAACCAATGCATGCATTTTGAAGCTGAGGGAATTTCCGACAGATTGATGTATTTTATAAATGATAAAAATGAAATTTCGACATTCAAAATCAATAAAAAAGACATTTTTGAGCAAAATAAGGCAAAAACAAGGGTTTCTCACATTTCAAAGCTTACTTAACAAATAAATCATCGTTTTTTTGTGGAAGGGAATGGGACTTTTCAAAAATGAGAAAAATTCCTGCAAAATACAATATTTATTCACTGGGAAAAGGTGAAATTTTCCAATTCAAATTCATTTAATGAAACTTTTTGGATTAAAAGAGCCCAAATAATTTTTCTGTCAGAAATTCCCTCAGTTTCAAAATGCATGCATTGGTTTTGCAAAAAAACTTTATTGTTTTTCCATTTATTAGGCTTAACAATGCAAAAAAAAAAAGCAGTTTTATCCGTTTTTTGACCTGAAAAATTAAAAAAAAAAAAAAATCCGCAACGTAAACCGATTTGGTTTTCAGTGGATTTTGGTTAGTTTTGACCCAAATAATAAGGAGAAAGAAAAATGTTTCATGTTGATGAACTTTTCAATTAAAATCGTTCTAGGCGAACCGTGATATTGGAAAATTACAATTAACATTTTTTTAATAGACGATTGAAAGTACGAAGTTTTCTCTGACCAACGAACTATTCCTCGATAGATTTTATTAGATTAGGTGCTCATCACTCATCTTAAAAGCATGAAATTAAGTACGAAGTAAGCTATCAGAGACGAACAGCTTCCCCAGATCTCAAAGCAGTTGTGTACTCTATTTATTCCCCCAACATTTCTAATAAGTTTAGTTTCTCCTCACCAGTTCAGCCTTGACTTAATTTATGGCAACTGCTAAGTGTACTCGTAATTTTTATTTCGTTAGAGCAGGTTTCGATATTGTTACACAAGATAATACCAAATTCCTTAGTTATTTTATCGTTTTCAATTAATAATTACCAGTAAGTGAAATGAAAAGTTTGGTATTCTAATGGAATATTTAATATAGAGTACTAAAAGAATTTATTAATTTGAATAAGCAATGTAAGTGACAAAATGGTCGAAAATTTTAAATTTTTTTTGTAAAGATGACTGCGATGTTTGTAAAGATTAGGAACTCTTGATGCAAAAGGCTTAAAGTCGGACATTACACCGCAAAAAACCACTTAAGAATGTAATCCAAAGCCATTCGTAACCCATACTTATTCAAATGAAGGTTATTGATTAACTCAATATGTAATGAATATACAAAGTTCAAAGACAATCGTAGCCGGCAGTTTTGAAAAATAATATCACAGGCATTGAAAAATTCATTCAGAAATGTAGCGCTTCCAGTTGTTGAATTCCCATCAAACTTGGGAAAACAACTGACCCTCCTTTATAGACCTGAGACTGGACATCATGCTGAAATTGTCCTTCGAAAGGAAATCTTTGATGAATTGCCTCGCATAGATATTCTCCCCGTAACATATACTCGTACGTCTGTAAATTAAGTAATGAGACTGATTTTTTTAAATTTTTTTATTAAAAAAAAATTACAATTCTATATTGTCACCTTCAAAATAACTTCCTTCTGAAGCCACACAGCGCTGGAGACGTTTCTTCCACTTCTCATAGCAGTGCTCGGACTCCGATACTGGAATAGCCTTCAGCTGGTCGGTTACAGCCGTTTGAATGTTTTCGACTGTCCCAAAATGAGTTCCCTTGAGGTGATTTTTCAACTTCAGGAAGAGAAAAAAAGTCACAAGAACTCAAGTCAGGCGAATAAGGAGGCTGAGGGAGCCACAGGAATGTTTTTACTGGCCAAAAACTCCAAAAAAGAAAGGTTTTTTTGGAACCATTTTTGCGCAGATTTTTGCTCATCCCCAATTCATTGGTCAAAATTTGATGAACGGTGGTGTGAATCAAATTTAACTCTTCCCCGACTGTCAACCGGCGATCTGAACGCACAAGATCCTGGATTCTGTCGACATTTTCATCGGTTCTTGAAGATGAAGGCTTCGTGGTTCATCTTCAATCGACTCTCTTCCTTTTGAAAATGCCTTAAACCACCGATAAACCTGGGCTGTTGACAACAAAACACTATCTCCGTAGGCCTGCTGAAGTTTAGCAAGAGTTTCCGTTGCACTGTGCCCAAGTCTGAAGCATAACAGTCGAAAACAGCTGTAACCGACCAGCTGAAAGCTATTCCAGTATCGGAGTTCGAGCACTGCTATGAGGAGTGGAAGAAACGTCTCCAGCGCTGTGTGGCTTCAGAAGGAAGTTATTTTGAAGGTGACAATATAGAATTGTAATTCTTTTTGAATAAAAATTTACTTAATTTACAGACCTATACGTACACACGTGGTTTTAAACCACAAGTGGGCCGAAAATCATTAATTTATTCAAAGACTGCAAGTTTATAACATTATTTAGAAAGGATTCATAAGTTTTTGAGACATTTATTGTACTTTAAAGAATATTGAAACTTCTTAAATTTTTTTAATGCTGAACTCATTAATTTTAAATTATTAGATTAAGCACATGATTCCTAAATATAATAAATGAATTCTATCCTCATTTACATTCAGTATTCCATAATGTTTATATTGAATATTATTTACAAACAACTGTTTTTAGCTGAAAGTAAATAACTTAATATAATAATTAATTACATGCTGTCTTGTTTTATGGTTTTCTACATAGTAAAGTGAGAATAAATTACTTTAATCTGCCAGCAGTGAACTGAACTTATTTATTCCACTAAAGATAAGTTATAAGCGACTGAAGTACACCACCCGCCTCAGAAAAGTGTTCTTACGTTTACAACACCGGACAGTAAACGACTCCCAAAAAAAAAGGAGAATACCTAAAGGAATGCAGTCCCCAAAACAATTAACCTAATTCATTCCCTATGAATTGTTATTAATTTTGAAAAAAAAAATTATACAGAACTTGGCTACTAATTTCCACAATCAGACAACCTAATTAATTGAAACACATTCACCGCTTTTTCCTTTGTCCTTACTATACCTACTTATAATCGTATAGATTATCGATTTCCACCGAACATACCCGTTTCAAGTTCCTCTGAATATGGAAAAGTGGTTGTAAATATGAAAAAACGTTAAATATACAAATTTGACTTTTCACTTATATACCAACAGAGATCTTTATGATAAAATCCTGGTCAAAATCGATCAACTGAATGCAGTAGCACTTTGCTGAATCATTTTTTTCAATTTTCAAAATTTTCAATTAATTTACAAATTTAAAGTAAAAATCGGCTGACCGGAAATACTCGGAGGGTGTTTGTAGGAAAAGATTTTGGTAGTTTTTCTCTAAGGAGCCATTTTCCAAAATTCACAATCCAAACCAAAGCCTACATTTTCAAGCGGGCTTTACATCCAACTACCAAGGTGTCGCGTACAGAGGCGACTAGTAAACATACTTTACTATAAAGTTCTCATATTAAACATTAAATAAAACCCAAGTACTGGACTAAGAAACGAACCCAGTACCAACAATATATCTTAGCTTTGCAGGCCTCGCCTCTAACCGCTCGGCTATCTTGGCACCTATTATTTACTGATAAAGGGGGTGAATGTGTCACTAAAATACACGTTGTAAACAAAGACTCCTCAAACGGGACTATCTCTACACTCAATAAGATTTTTCATTTTCTCGAAAATTGGTTCAAGGTTTAACTTTATAGCTGCGATTGATAACTTCCTTCATTTATCATTTATCGAGAAATATTCTATTTAGAGCAATTCTCAGAGAAGACGTGCTTGTAAGGTTAAATATCAATAAGTTCCAAATTGTGCAGTGCCGGTAAGAACTAAATAAGATTCCAATGTACGGAGTTAAAAGGAAATATGTTGGAAACATTTGGAAATAGAGAATATTGTGTTTGTTCTCGATTGTGAGGTACGTCAGCATCTGAGGACATTATTATCAGGAACTGCCGCGGCCTTCGGGAAGAGTTCGCTAGTTCTTTTCTTTCTCTGGATACGAAATCGGGCCAACGAGGGAATACAGTGCAGTAACCTCAACTTTTTAATATCTTCCACGAAATTCTTTATTTCATAAAATATCTCATGTTCTAAATAAATACTATTTTGCTAGTATGAGTTAGAAAAATATTCAAATTTTTCAGCAAATTCCAAATTTTATCAGCTTATTTAAATTAAAATTTGTAAACAAGTTTTATTCCCCAAAACAGCGCATTAGAGGGATGCCAAAAAACCCCAACCCAGAAATACTTTTAAAAAGTTTGCACATTAAAACAGATAAGTCCTTGCATGAGTAATTAGTATACCTATTTGTAGGCATTTTTTCATCATTTTTTTATATTTTAGAGGGTGATTTTAAGGTTGAGGATCTACAAGCCAGCAATATTCTACTACCTCCTAAGAGTTTGCTTATCCTTCCAACAGCTCTTTTGAATTAATCAAAAACTAATTTGTAATAACACGTATCTATAATATAATAGCAAGAAAACTGTTATAAATTATAAATTTATTTATTATAATTTATAAATTATTTAAAAATAACATAGAACTAACAAAAATATTAAAAACGTAAAATAAATAGTATTATAATCAAACAAACAGAACATCAATAGTAATAATCTTAAATGAGGTAGCATAAATCAAAATCTCAAATTTAAAATAATTATTAATTTTATTTATAAAGCTATAATTAAATTTTTATAAATTCCACGGAATTGTATGTATATGTAATTTTTTATTTTTTTTTTGCATTTAAGGCGAGTCAACATTCGAGGTCATTTTTCAGTGCACAGCCAGCCTGCAGACAATGTTCTCTCGTTACACAATAGTACTACCTATCACTAAACAATAAGCTGTAAGAAACTCCTAGGAAGAGAAACTCTAAGCGGCCAGCAGCTAGGTTTGAACTTAAGATCTCTGCGTTGAAATCCAGTATAAGCTAACCACACAGCTAATCCCTTTCGAGAGAACACTGTCCAAACGCCGACAGAGCATTGAAAAAAAGCTCCGTTACCAATAAACCTCGGATCTAAGACGCTTCTTAAATTTAAATTTAAAATAAACTTCAATAAATAGAATTTTATTAACCTTATCAATAAAATAAAGAAAAAAAATTTGCGTAATAAACGATCGAGATCTGTTGCTTTCGAGTCTTTTCAAAGCTATTATTCGTTGCTGAATCCTTAAACGCTCCACATCTTAGTTTTTCTTTACCCCTTCCTCTAAAAAAGCTCAAGTCCCCTAGAACTCCTAAATAGCTTTGAAATCTGTCAGAATAACTAGCCTTGAAGTAACAAGTCAAACTAGAAGCAAACGCGGACCAATTAAAGATTGATAACTAAGTTCAAACGAACAGAAAAAATAGAAATTATTATTTCCTCATAAACATAACTTATTTCCCAAGTATACAAGACGATAAAATACAGAAAATAACTAGGCGCAACTGTAATCCAAAAAATGCAATGATGGCTGCAATTAAAACAAGAATGGCAGCGAGAAGGAAGTACATATATAGTTTTCCTACAAAAGATGTTTACATATCGGAGCCTGTCAAGAAGAGCCAAAATCATTAAATAAAAGGCAGTAAACCAGCCAATTGCCACATACGCAAGTGGAACACGAACGTTCACCAAGGAAAAGTCCTTTTGTCCTGGGAAGGAACAAGAATGTGGAAGATTCGCCCAAATAAGGAACTAAGAGACCTGTACCAGGTGATAGACAATGTCACGTTCGTCAAAAGTGCATGATTGAAATGACCTGGCCGCGTAAAAAGGATGCCAGAACTTATTTATTTTTTTTTTAAATCTCAAAGTGATTCTCTAAAAGATTTTATCAAGAGCCAAAAATCGTTAAGAGTGGCTAGAAATTGTTGAGGAGGCTAAGGTTCTTCAAGAGCTCTCCTGAGCCCATCACAAAACTTTTCAAAACTGAATGTTTTGATGAGCGCAAAATAAGACTTCGTTTAGAGTTATAGTCTTTCAATTAAAAATTTAGCCATTAATTCTCAAAATTTAAAAAAAAAAAAAAAGTCTCGGTCTTTAATCTTCGAGAATTTCTTCGTATTGCGATGATGAGCTCAACCAATGCCATATAAATTGAAACTAGAGGTAAGGTTATTAAACGCGAAAAATGTGTAAAAATAAATCACAAAAATTTCTTTGTTATTTGTTTTATCGTTGTTATTATATGGTTTGAATATGGACCCATGGGCCGCAAGTTTAAAACCATTGTGTAACAATATCTAATGTATAATTTTAATAAAATATTTAAATTAAAAAACTTATCTTGAAAGCAAAATATTTTCTTTAATAACTCATTATTCAGTAAGTCCATAAATACTGAATAAGATATTAGCTTATTCATTTAAATCTCAAAATCAGATTTACAGTTATTCTTCAATCGTTTTACATGCATGTCAACTTTAAGTGGTACTTTAAGTTAAACTACAAAAACGTGAATAAAATTTGTTTTTAAACAAAAGAAGATACTTTTAATTTTAGAAAAAAGATTACTTTAATTTACCTGCTGTGCTGGTCACACAGAATCCATGAGAATATAAACCAATAAATTAAGCTGATTCAGTTTGTTTGAGAAAAAAAGCTGCACTTAGAACTTCATTTGTGTCAACTAATTGAGAGAGAGAGAAAAGCTACGAATAATGGGAATAGTAACGTAACAAAGGGAAACAGGAGAACACACGACGCACTTGGGTCCGCGAGTATTAGGTATCTGCCGTCAGTTAGCCGTAGCTACGATATACACAATATTTACAACCCCACTCTTCCCTGGCGAACGTTACAGCTTACTTCTTTAGCCCCCACCATATTCTTTAGAAACATTTTTAATTTATTTTAAATAAATAGTACATTATTTTTAGACAATCTATTTATTTTATTAAGGCCTAATATCAACTATCACATGGTGTATAGTCTTCACTCATCAACTAATGGAACCACTTTGGTGTCAGCAGTGCAACAGGTAATTTCAGATTTGTGTATAGCAATGTCTTTTCTTGTTACTACGCCTACAACCTATGCAGTAAAATAATACTTTAATTAGATTACAATGCACAAGGACTATTCGGGTCTTTGATGTTTTTTGAGATCATATAACTTAGCTAATAATCAATTGAAATTAAAAAAGCCTCACTAATAGACATAAATTCCATTGACATTTTCATCAATTTTTTTCGGAAAAAATGTTTCAAAAATTTAACACATTTAACTCTCCTTTAATGACATGCAAGACTTTTGATTTTAACTAGCTACCACGAAAAAAATTCTCAGATGAAGATCTTAAGTCATCGGGCGGATAATTTTTAATTAGCATAGACTAGTCTAGAAGGTAATAACATCAAAAATACTATTTATAGATGAAAGGGTCATAAAAGAGTAAGCTAAGTTCGTAAAAAGTGAAGCTAACGACTGTGACTTTTCTGTCATAAATATTCATAAATAAACATATACAAACAATTACATACGAAGTTACTGCATGTTTTATGGCATAGTGTGCACGAACAGGGGTCAAGGTTCACATCAAACAATAATCCAAGAACATCTTTGGAAATTAAATAAATCATCGTCATAATGTAACAGCAATTTATGAAGTAAGTGGTTTTAATTAATTTTTAAACGGTAAAAATCAAATCTTAATTTCCATGTATATTATAATTATTTATTTATTTTTAAGTGAATCAACATCTGAGGTCATTGACGTCCGGTTTGTACAACACTGTCACTAAACAGCAATAGTGAGCGCGAGAGGCTCCTAGAAAAGAAAATTTAAGGAGCGCCAGCTGGATTTGAATTCAGAATCATTGCGTGCGAATCCAGCTAACCGCTAATCCATTCCCAAATATTATTATTGTTACTTTTTTAAATAAATAATTTAAGGCGCATCTAGATTTTTTTTTTTTTTTTAATATTTCTTTCAAATCTGTTATATCCTGGTATGTAATAGCAATTTACGGGTTACCATCCAAGCAAACTATTATTGGCCACCTAGTTTGTGGATTATATGGCATGTGCTCATAACTGTAGGTATAACCAATAATTCTTTTTTTTTTAATCCTCCTTGTTGGCGCTAAAGAACGCAGTAGTCAATGCGCCCGTAAAAGTTTTAATATCTTATTAAATATCTTCCTTAAAAGGCGTCTGATTTAACACAATAAATCTTTAGTATCTGGAATATCTCGAATCTATTTTGGGGCTAAAACCAGCCCCGAACATATTGTTAGTATCTTAAACTATACATGTACTTCGAAATTATTAAATATTTATTATCCTTAGAGTGTTTAATTACTTTATATTTTAAGGGTGTCTCAGAAATTGTCCACAGTCTCATAAACTACTTTTTACAATTGTCACGTATTTAGCAGCTAATTTGTTAATAAGGCTTCTTGCCATATGTTGGTAAGCTATTATTTAACAGGACTACCCGACTAAAACAGTTGCTACCTCCTTAGATCAATTATTTTAATTTCAGTTGGTACTGGTATCTCATTTCTTGAGTTTTAAAAACAAATCCAACTTCTGAAAGAAGCTTTACCCACCGACAATTTTGGATCTAATACATGATAAGATTATGGTTTTCAGCACCCGATCAACTCGTTTTGCTTGGTTGACTTCAGAATAATTGGCTGGTATTAAAGAACGCATTCGAAGCCATATTTCTTTGAAAGTTCTATTAATTCTTCCTCAGTGTATTACTTGCCATTGTCACAAATGACAAATTGGGGCGTCCAGAATAAACTTAAATGTATATTATTTTTAAGATAGTGCGCTCTATGTTGACTTTCCATCGTAGAAAAAAGAAAAACCCATTAAACTTGGAGCAGCAATTAGAAAATGCCAGGAGAAACCAATTTTGTTTGGTATTTATGCAAAAAAGAACCTTAAGATCAGAAGACATCATCTGTCAAGGACGGTTACAGCTCTCTGAGAACTCATAAGACTGAAAGTGTGTTTCTTTTTTGACAACCGGTTCAGCTTCAGACATACTTCACGGTGTTGTCAGTGATTGACTTAAAATTGATTCAACCTACTGTTTTGTATATTCCAAGTGGGCCAGCAGTGGGGGTAAATAGTGAGACTTTCCCAAAAATTTTCTGCCACCTCTTTCGGATACGACGATGTTCCAGGAATCTTGATGTGATCTGAGTGGATTCTCTACTGGAATAGATAAATATAGAACTTCTCGGGAAGTCTCTATGCATTTATGATTTTCCTGAACATTGTCAGGGCCCAAATTTTATTTCCAAGAACATGTCTTACTTTAAAATCTTAATGTTGGAGTTTGAATGTCCAACTCATTAACCGTATTAATAGGAACTTGGATAGTGTGTAGCCACTTCAAGGAATAATGGTCCGACACAAAGTGAAGCCAATCTTCAATGTATGCTAATTCCTCTATTGTCTAGACCAGGGGCCACCAAACTACGGCCCGCGACACCAGTTTATCAGGCCCGCCGACGGTACTTGAATTTATTTGATAAAATGTGTGGAACACAAGACTTTGTGATACAATATTAACATAAAGATTATGTTTACAATACTAGGAGATCTTCACACGTGCACATCTCCTGGCTGCTGCTCTGTGCTTAAATTTACTATTTTCAATTTTAAATATTGTAAATAGATTTTCTTGTCACTCTTGTTAATTGTAATGTTTGCTAATTTCGCTCCTTCCCAAGATTTTAATCAATGACTTTTTCATTTTCAGACCCCGTTTACTTCACCTTTCATTATGGTACAAAGAAAAGTAAAGTGGACACCGAGTGTTGGATTTTCAATGAAGAATGACGAGTAAAGTACACCTTTGTGGAAACAAAGGACCAGAAAACTAGTTGCGTAATATGCTGCGAAATTGTTGCCATTTTGAAACAGTCCAATCTTCGGCGTCACTACAAAACAAAACATCATTTCTGGAAAGTTATGCTCCAAGAAAAATGAGTCTACGAAACGTAATTTAGAAACCCAAAGAAATCTCTTCACGAGAAAGTTTGCTGGAAATGAATTTGTTACAAAATAGTCCAATGATGGCAGAACAAGGAAAGCTATTTACTGATGGCAAAGAAAGTATGATGAAAGCAACGAATAAATGAACTTCTCGTGTTCATTCGTGGTCACTTTCAGATAATGGAGGAGTTCATATCCGGTTGCAGCATGAATGGAACAACTGGAAAAGGCATTTTCATAGAAATGCAAAAAATGGTGCAAGACTATAACCTTCAATGGAGTCAGCTTCGAGAAGTTACAGTTGATGGAAGAAATAACATGGTCAGTGAGGAATGGTCAGGTGGGGCAGATAAAAACTCAGTTGAAAGATTTGCTAATTCCGTGCGCTCTGTTCATACACTTCGAGCGATATTTCTTGTGCACTGAAACCAGTCGTTCCTGCTGTGACCATCATCCAGACTTTACTTGAAGAAATTGATTCTGAATTCTGTGACTTGCCAATAGGTGGCAGTAAGGTGGAAGAAATTGGGACAATAAACTGATTTAAGACGACCTTATTCATCAATACAATTGACAAAAAGACGTTTGGATAAATTTTGTGTGTCATCCCTTGTAATAATACAAAACTTCTGCAGTGGTGGTTAATATTCCAACGTACACCATCCTCGGCTAGAAGCGACACATTCAGTCTGGTGGTAAACTATTCATACCAACTGTGGGTGCAAGTAGCACATGGTTGCAATTATTTTATCATTCACTCACACCTCTATTTGCAATAGAATATTCAGCATACAATTTTTAAAATTTGCGCTGTCAGATTGGCTAAAAATGACTTTTATCCGGTTTTAGTTAATCTGAGTTTTTCATTTATCACATTGTACATGTACTGTATTTTGGAAATATTTGTTTCCCAACAAGACCAAATTTTTCAAGAATATATTCTACCTTAGTGGTTCGGTTATTATGTAAACTAACTCATCAACTAATGAGTAACGCTT
Source organism: Rhodnius prolixus (assembly GCF_049639745.1). NCBI lineage: Eukaryota > Metazoa > Arthropoda > Insecta > Hemiptera > Reduviidae > Rhodnius > Rhodnius prolixus. Next base: position 26,983,048 of record NW_027411592.1, read on the forward strand.
ACAAAAAAAATTCTAAGAAAAATGTTTTATTTGAACATAATAGAATTAATTAATTGCTCACCATCACTGCAATCTAAAATGAAAATGATAGATCAACACATTGTAATGTATAAAATATTTAAAGAAAATCATTACAAACGACTTTAAAAAAAAAAACTCTTAAAAAGTAAACAGATACTTTTTATAACCACAGTATAATATAACCACCGCACACCTATAGCAACCTCATGATACATCAGTCATTTAAGAAAGCACATGTTCAGTTTCGAAATATTTGGAAAAGTGATGTTTCAGAAATTAACCAATAAATATCAAGGAACTTATCGACTTGTGCGAATATTAGAAGCAATAATACAATTTTAAATCTAAAAGTGAACTTGCTGAAGTAAAGTTCAGGTTTCAATGCACAGCCATCACTTAATTAATCACTCGTAACATTTACCTCATTTGATTGATTTACAACCAATAAGTGCCTCATTCCCAATCCGGCCATCAAAGCATACACTGTGGAGAATGACGTCTCCTGCAAATATTACGGAAATTGAATTTCGACTCATAAATATTACGCTTACTAGTTCTTATATGTAGGTTATAACTAACTATAAAGGAACAATTTGGAGTGAACACTTACACGAACTTTCTTATCACATTTTATCAGAGAAAATGTTGCAAGCCAACCTTAAAGGCCTAAACATCCATTGCATCCAATTTCAAATCAAATCTTTATGCAATTAACTAGAAACTTACAAAAACTAGAAAAATCCGTTTTGACTAGCGGGTAGATGATAATCTCCCGATTCAGAATTTAGATATTTTCTATTCTTAGAAGTCATAAACGCGTGAAAACGTTGATAACATCCAAACGGCACTTTAGGAAACAGCTTAGCCGTTCTGAACAAAACCGCTTACAAAAAAATTCTAAGAAAAATGTTTCATTTGAACATAATAGAATTAATTAATTGCTCACCATCACTGCAATCTAAATTGAAAATGATAGATCAACACATTGTAATGTATAAAATATTTAAACAAAACCATTACAAACGACTTTTAAAAAAAAAACTCTTAAAAAATGAAAAAAATCTATTCAGATTATAACAAGATATATTTCGAATGTAAATTGTAACTCAGTATACTCGTAGATAGTACATTATATTGCAATGACCTGAGTTAGAAGAAAGCTAACTGAATTGCGCTTGGCTGAATTCTCAAAATAAAGCTATAAAATTTCTCGTATTGCACTTGGTGTGCCAAGTTCAAAGTAAGAAAACACCTGAAATCGATTCGATAAAGTGGCTCTTCCACTGGGCATTTCTTACTCCAGCGCTTTCCAACGTTTGGTACTTAAAACAAATACAGAATGTAAAGTTCATGCGATTTACCGTTTTGGTGTGACAGGCAAAGAGGCATATGTATTGTATGGAATGCAGTAATATTTGATATAATACAGATGTATTATACATAATAAAGTGCAACAAAATAGAATCGTCTTTCATTTTTGGGTGATTTCTCAAAAAATGGAGACAACTATTTATCTAAACTGCAAAAACCACTTTTTAAGCTTAATGGGAATTACTCTCATCAAATGTTATAAAGCCAGTTAACAAAGGGTTTAATGATATAAATGTGGCCATAGCCATCTTTTATAAAGTACTATTTAAGGAAAGGTTCGATATAAGTGCCTCCTAAAATTTTTTTATGAATCACCAAGTCTATTAAAGGATGGTTCAATGTGGTGTAAGATTTCTTCTACATCGAAGAGACGGTTGAAAGACATATTTTTTTAACTAATTAAGCAACGAGCTTCAACACTAGCTTAGTAGAGACCTAAACTAATCACACCTTTGAATTTTAAAGAAAAAGTAATCAGGAAATGATATAGCACCTCCTTTAAGAGAAGACAATAATGTTTTCTAGGCAACTAAAAATCAATTTTAGCAAAGTTTTGTTAAAAAAAAAAAAAAAGTAAGTCAAGTAACTAAAAGTAAATAAAAGTGGTCATTAGCAACATTCGGACAATATTTTCTTGTAACGAACTCATCTGTGCATCACCCCACTAGGAAAGGAAAGTCTAAGTGCAGGCAGCTTGACTCGAACTGAATACAGTGCCATACTCACTAAATAACCCCTTCTCTGAAATGGAAATGCCTCATTTTCAGACGGGGTTTATTATTTTCAATTACATATCAAATGTCGCGATCAAAGATGGACTCTTAGTATAAGTTTCTCCTAACACAAAAATGAAATCACTCCAAGATCTGCAGCCAAGTCTAACTTTCCTAAGTTTGGTGGTCAACACTCTCAATTAAAGTAGCACCTATTCTGTTTAATACTTTGAGTTAATTATTTTACTAAAGGTAAATCTTGATAGTTAAAAATCCAGTACAATGCTTATAAAAAAAAAGTGGAAAAGAAGAACTAGCAAAGCACTTGAATACTATCTACTGGCAGTTTATAAAACTTGGAAAGAAAAGAATATGTACATGTAACTCCTTATATTACTTTGTAGCTCTGTTACAGATAGAACTAAGCACAGATGTTCGTTTAATAATATGGAATATAGTAAAATATACCAAGGGTAGATAATTGAGGAACTTCACTTTCTTTTTGGTATGAAACTCTCTTGCTAAAGTTAGCCTAATGTAACTGGCACTATCATGCTACCTAGCGGCGGTTTGTAAAATGAAGACTTTGAATATTACTTCAATCAGCAGCCTCCATAAATTAAAACAAAAAATTGGTTGTTAAACCTAAAAACAATGATTACTGAAATTTTTTGTATCTACGTGCAGTCTAATAACCTTCTAATTTATTTTTCATTCATTTCGGACCAACCATGGGTTAATCATTTTGGTATAAAGACTTTTGCATTAACATTATTAGAAAGTTATAAAATGACTTGGTCAAAATCCTACGAAATTTCTATTACAGAATTGAGCCGTCGGCCAACTCCATTAGTTCTATTCCAATCTAAACTACCTCTACATACCACAAAGTATCAGTTGTTAACTTTTGTAGATCCAACTTAGAAAGATTTTATCCCGCATTTTCTGCTAAAAAATATAAACTATTCTAAGTTTATAAATTTCGTCATTTACTTCGCCTAAATTTTAACTTCGAAGACATCTTCCAGGGATCGGAAGTATTTTGGGATAAGCAGCTACTTTTTCCGCAACGATCCCTTATATAGAGGAGGCAATGAAGAGATAACAGCTCTGGTGGAACTTCCCAGGTTGAATTTTCCGCGGGGTTTAGAAAAGTAATAAGATAGAAATGTTGTTGGTGGAGGATACATCATCAATAGTAGGAGCTTTCATAATCTTTTAATAAGCGGCAGTTCACAAGTTCGCTCCTTAAAAACCTCTGTGTGCTTTTAACTTTTCTTTTTATATTCAACTTAGTCGCACTTCTGCGAAGCTTAAATGAAATCATGCAATAAATTACCTTTTGAACAAAGATTGGAGATGGATTCATAAATCGGCCCAGATCAACTGTTTTCTTTTCTTCTCCTTTTACAAATCTAATATCTCCTAACTAAAACATGCCAGAATTAAATATAACTTTTAAGATTACGATAATTAGAAAAGTGTTTATAGAAACATAATTTCAAATGAATAAGGAGTTTTAACCTCGAGATTCGTGTCGAATTGATTTCTTAGAATATTCAAAGTTCCTTGAAAAGACTCCTTTCCATATAATTTATTTTTCAAAATTATTAACAATTTGCTCCTTAACACTAATCCCAATAACTGTCCGTAGGAGTCAATTCCTTCCTTAAACAAAAAATAAATAAATAAATAAAAAATCATAAGTGAGTAATAAAATTATTATACTCCAGAACATGGGCATCCCTGCTTGCACTCTATGGGAGACACAGCTAAGTGATAACCGGGAAAACACAGACAAAGTAAAGAAATAGTAGTATTCATAAATAAATAACTGGCAATAATTATTGAAAAAAAGTCCTTAGGTGCATGGAAACATTTCAAACAATCAGTTGAAGTTATAAACAACATTATTATGTTTATTCAAATTGTTAATCCGTTTAACCAATCCTACGCTTGGTGTTCTAATGTGTTATTTTGCACATTATTTATTAGTAGAAAAGTAGGGTCTCAACAGAGCCTTTTTCTTTGCCGAAATGAAGGCTCGGCTCCATTACGACTTGTAGGCGACAATGTCTTAGTTCTTCCCTTTCCTTATTTTTTAAACTCCACGTTTCAAATGAAAAATACTGTAAACTGAAACGGTTCTTTTAATTTATTTTAATTGTACTGAGTAACATGTGTGAAGGTAGTACAATTAAAAAAAATTAACCAAATTCTGCGCCCCACAAATATTGCATCTTTTAACTTTTTACCATGTTCGTAATTAAGAAAAATGACAACAATTAAGGAAGAAGTTTCATGATGCTGTGCGGTTTAAAATACACTTTCAAACTCGACGCGACACGTTTTGAACGCCGAGCCATCATAACCTCATGATATCAAACTACACTGTTTATCTAACTAATATAAGGGTTACTTTGATTTGTGGATTCGCATGGTATGGTATGGGTATCTTCCATCTCGAAACAATGCTGTAAAAATTCTACGCGGTTTAACTAATGCTCCATAATATGTATCCAATTAAATAATTCTCTCTAATCTTACAGTATTGTTTACTCAAAACCTAATCACTGCCGACCAGAAAACAATTCACTGTCGCCCCTCATCTTAAGTCCTCTATGGACTAGTACAGTGCTTCTTAAACCATGGATTGCGACCCGTCAGGGAGTCGCGAGAGAATTTTTGGGGGTCACGTAAATATATTGTGAACTGATAAATTAATTCACTTATTAACGTTTTAGTAACTATTAAATAAAAAAAAACAGTTTTTTTGGTTTACTTCAGTACTCTCGAACTCAGTAGTGGGGTCATATGTTGCAGTGATTCTATCAAAGTTGATTTGCTTACAAAAAAAATTTTGGATATTATATTTTCTTTTATGGAAGGAGAGGGGGCACATTTCAACATCTCAGTTAAAATGCGCCCTACCAGCCTGTAAGTTTGTGACTTTTTTCTGTTTAATCGCAGAATAGGGGAAAGTGGTCTGAACCTAAGAACTGCAACAAACCGAATATTTTCTTCAAACTTCCTAAACCCATCACTTAGAGTAGAACGAACTTCTTGATTTTTCTTTATTCTTGGTTTTTGAACTAGATTTCAGTGGCTTAAAAGAGAAAGTAATGAAGTAGTGAGAGAAATAACTGATAAAAGGTAGATTCAGAGTAAAGTAATTTCATTTCTTTCTATTTTATATTGTGTTCAAAGCTACCCCCACCAGTGGGGCAGATATTAACATTTGACTAAATGTTTAATTAAATTAAAAAAATATAGATATGTATGTAAAGTACCAACAACAGTTATAGATTAATATAGATCTGTTAAGAAGACTTGAAAGTTGTAGAAAACAAAATAAAAAGGTTCAATAATACGATTCTGTGCACTCTGTTACAGAAAATGTAAATTCTGTTCAAATGTGCCCCCTCACCGCTACTATCTTTGACACTGGACTGGTCTCTGAATTTTTTTTTTTAGCACCAAATATTTATTGAGCAGCTCTTGTGACAGGGCAGTATCTTCTCTGTGAAAGCATTGTAATGGGAGAGAATAAAAGAAACCTTCTAGTAACAGTCGATTAATATAGTGTTTTCTCAGATTCCATCATTTGTGCCATCTTATACTTTTATAAAATTAGAATTGTCATGTAAAATCGAGAGATAAGTTTAGTGAAAAAATGAGAACTTTTAAGATTGTCCTCCTTTTAATAATATAGACTCCACTGTACATCACTCTTACAACATATTCACTATAGATGCACTGTGGGATGTTTAGGAAAGTCGCAACTGAAGCTTTGGGATTGTACATTATTTTAATTAATACAAAAAACTTTGCTTCTGTCCGTGATTAAGTTAAGATGTTATTAATATTATTATGTTAAACTAGTGTAAATATACATAAAAATTTAAGACGTATCTATTTCTGAGGTTATTGGCACCTGAAACCTTTTTCAGAGCCGGCCTCTGGACAGTGTTTAGTGATGGGCAATTCATCACTCCGACAGTGAGGCATCAGAAGGTTCTAGGGAAGAAAAATCTAACGGCCGGCAGCTGGAGGTAAATTTTGGTTGAATGCTGTTTGATTTATGTGTAAATAATTAACAATAATAAAGCCTTTATCAATCATTACTTGATTACTCAGCGGACAAAGAGCTCCAAGAGAATGCCAATTAAGTAATTTATATAACTTAAATATTTGTTCGTTTTTCAGAAAAACGTACTTCAGTTTTAATTCTGTAAGTCTTTTTGAATATTCAAATTCTTTAAATATTATTTGTATTATTACTTAATCAGAATTTAATTTCATTTACCTCTTCAGAATTGAAGTCTGGATCAACCACAGGAAATCCATTATGTTTGGTATTTTTTAAAACATGCACAATAGCTCCAACAGTTGTAACTTGTGGTAAAGCTACTACGTTTTTATTCATTATATTTCGTACTTGAATCCAAGAACAGTTTGGTGGAACCTTTCTTTCTAAAAATGGCATTCCTTTCATCAGACATTCAGAATGATAGATGGGCTGTAAACGTTTTAAAATTATAAATAAAAAATGTGGAGTAAAGCAGTTTATGTGGACCAGAATTAGACAGACAAAAATAATCTAACTTCTTCTCTACCATCAATATACTTTTTCGCTCTCCAAGGCTTTCTGAAAAAAGAACTTAAAAAAGTACCTAGCCGTATTAGCAATTACTGTTGGTTCCTCTTTTCACGTTAACTCTGATTAGTTTCATACTTATTCATTGTTGGTATTTATATGTGCATGAACTGTTAGTAAATATGTTTACTTTTCCTTATAAAAATGCAAGGTAGAGCACTGAGTCCCATTATGAATCAACGCTTGTCCGAAGATTTTACTTTGGTTCTTCTAGGCTGGAGGTGGTTTCCTACTTTAATTATTTGGGTGTTACATTTTCTAGATCTTTACTTTTTTAAGAAGCTAAAGATGAAGCGGTTAGGAAGGCCAACTCTGCAATGGTTTAATATTTTTTATAAAAATAATTTAAAATCTTGGGAATCAAAAATGTATCTTTTTAATTCAATAATTAGAAATGCTTTGTTGTATGGTGCCCCTATATGGCGCCTTAGATATCTAGAGGATTTGGACGCTGTACAATGTAGATTTATTAAAAGGACCTTGAATGTTAACCAAAGTACTCCTCATTTCCTCAATAGAAACTGGTGATGTCAATTTAAGCCTGTTTGTTTTGAAATTAACGTTAAATTGGTTGTTAAAAATAGAAAAAATGGACAGATCCAGGTATCCGAAAATCTGTTTTACAACATTGGTGAACCTTCACCTTGAAAGGATGAATCATGAATTCAACTGGTACTCACAATTACGAACTTTAATCAATAAATTCATTCCATCCTTTGTGTGGCCAAATAATTTTTGTAAATCTGATCTAGTCTGTATCGTTGATAGATATAGGACTTATTTATTTAATGAAGATCTTCTCAGAGCAAGGAATTCTAATTATAGTAGACAGTTGCATGCAATAATTCCTAACGAAATAGTGTGTCAACCTTATCTCCTGTAGGATATTCCTCTAAAATATAAACACCTATTTGCTCAGCTGAGATTAAATGGCAAACATTTTTCAAAATTTACTATATACAATGTAAGTTTTAAAATTAGTGGTGAAAATGTTTGTGCAACAAAGAGGAAGAAGATGGCACTCACGTGATGGCCGTTTGCCCTGTATTTTCAGAGGCAAGAGGACACTTTATAGGGAAGTTTTTGATGGCCAGCTTAGCATGGAGAGAGTCGTTACGAATCAGAACCAAAAAAGCCTTATCCTGCCGTACAAATATATGAATTTTTCCTTAAAAATAGAGAGATTACTATTATTATTTTCTTTTTCTTAAATTAGTATTTTTTAGCAGGATTTGTTTTTTTTTAGTAGTGTATTCATTATTAGTAGTTGTATGTTTTTGTTTTTAAAAATATAATTTTAAAAAATATGGTTATTGTAAGATGTATTATTTTTATTTTATTTTTTCTTCTTTCTTGGTTTTTATATTAAGCATTTTATTTCTTAAAGAAAGATTTTCAGTTATTCTTTATATGTTTAAGTTAAAAGTGTACTTTTATTTTATGTTATTGTTTGTCAACACAATTCCATTGTAACGACTTATTGTCTTATACAATAAATAAATAAATATTATTTTTGTACTTACATGTGTAAACATATCAGCAACAATTTTGGTAGTAATAACGACAATAAATACTGGCAAGCCAAATGACGTTTGTCCACTAGACTCAAGCAGAATTATACCTATACTAAAACAGATTCTAGTTGTCCCGCCTATATGGGCTCCTGCTGCCAAAAAAGCGTACATCTGTGGACGACACCAGGCTTTCTAAAAAAAAATAAATAAATAATATTTCACAATCATCAATGTCCCATTAAAAAACTTGACTCCACAGTCTAACAAGAAACAGTTCTATTTTAGGCAGCAGATTTTTACTGAGAAGGTGGGTGTATCGTATATGTAATGGTTCTCATCGCCGTCTTCACAACCAGGTCCGTGCTAACTTAATCCCCAACGTTAATCTGGGACAATATCTTTTGTGACACTCGGGAAAAGAAACATGAAGGGCACAATAAGGGCATACGTGCAATAAATTGCCTAAAGCGGCCAGACAAGCTTATAATATAGCCAATTATTAAAAACTAAAAGTTCATAAAAAAAACTAACCGTTTGTGGGGCCAATATCAGTAGTGATTCCGCTAAGAGGCGCCCCCAAATTGCTCCAGTAATCATACTGGGAATGAAAATTCCACCGGAAATGCTTGCTCCCATAAGAGCAGCAGATAGTGTGAAATAATATATCAATAACACTATAAGAGCCTTCACTCCCAATGTTTCCTCTGAAATACAATTAAATATTACAATCCTATTTTATTGATACTATTTTTTAGCTGAAGATTTCTTCAGTTTTTAGAAAAGCCAGTGCTTTAGAATTAACAAACTGATTAATTGGACAAAGGGTATTTTTATTTGAAATCAAAATTACAAAATTAAAACTGAGTTAATTATAATGTAATTACAATAATGTATAATGCTCAAACGTTATCTGCTTCATACTCTCCTTAATAATGAACTAACTGGTAAGATTGGACATGAACTAAGCACGCTTTGAGAGTTTTTAAAATGAACTTAAAAGGACGCGAATTGTGAATCTAGGGCAGAAGTAAGTACATTCTCTCCACCAGTAAGTGCTCTACCGCGGACGTGGATTCGTAACACTTCATTGATGTACCGCTGAGCTGTCAAACTTCCATTCGCGTACACAACCGAGTCACTTTTATCGGTGAAAGAAATTCCTGTCCAAACCAAAATTGATCCGCCGCCAAAAGGTGACGTTGGTTGTAGTGTAAAAGGGAGAAAACATTCGTTTCCTCGTCTCCAGACTCTCATTCGCCCATCATTTCTGTTCAGCGTAAATTTGCACTTATCAGAGAAGAAAACTTTCCTCCATTGCCCAATGTGTCAATTGCGATAGTCTCTGGCTAATAGATGTCAGGCGATTTTGTGTCTTCTGGTCAACCGTGGCACTTTTATCGGGTAACTGGAACGCAGGCCACCTTTCCTCAACCGATTACGAACCGCTTGAGCAGAAATCACGGTTCCTGTGGCACGCCAGAGGTCACTTTGGATAGCAGGTGAAGTGGTTTGGCGAATTCTGAGGGCTTGAATCGGTCCTCACTTAATGAAGTGGATCTTGGCCGGCCCTGACATGGTCGTCTCGTGAATCCTTCTGTCTCCTGGTATCTCCCCCATAATCGCTGGATTACAGAATGACTCACTCCCAATCGCCGGCCTTCATCAATTAATGTTACAGCCCTACAATGTCAAATTCGGAAAGATGCCGCCTTAAACCTTGCAGGGGATCCATAAGACATAAATAATAGCAATTCTTTACTGGAAAATTGGTTCCTAGGCCTCTCAAAGCTCGGACCGACGAGAATGTACTTACTTCTGCCCTAGATTCACAATTCGCGTCCTGTTAAGTTCATTTTAAAAACTCTCAAAGCGTGCTTAGTTCATGTCCAATCTTACCAGTTAGTTCATTATTAACAATAGCAAACACCAGTAAAACCTGCACGACTCAACGTTAAAGACTGATAGAGTAGAAATAGCTCCATATCGGTCAATATGAACAAAGTTCAAGGTAACAAGGAGAAAAATGGTCAAAGAAAACAACAGCCTCTTGAGACAGATCTGAGGGTTTATCTTAATTCTACCCATAATTATATCCCTTGAAAACATGTTCCAAAGTGCACTTTTTAATTGGAAGAACGACAATACAAAGTGGCCCTTTAATTTTTTTGCTGTGTGTATATAAATGTTGGAGACGTGCGTTAAACTGAAATGATAATTTAGGGTGATTTAATTTTTACTCTGGTAAGCTGGTAAGGTTTTAGCATACTCTGGTAAGAGAAAGACTTTTGTTGAGAGGTGGTAAGTGTGCACTGTGACCTTTATGATCTATTGTTTCCTCCGCCAGCCGAGTCCCTTCAGCATCCCCTCCGGTCTCGTATGCCTGGGAAATCTAGGATCTAACAAAGTTCCACTGAAGGTATCTCTCCTCCCGCACATGGTACTTTGCTAGGTGTATCTTAAAGAGAGTATCTTTATTGGAGCTTCCAACTACCCCAAAAGTCTGCAGGTACTAATACGTTCCAGCAGGCAACCACTCGGTAGTACGGAGAGGAACAGAAATTACATTTTCCGTTACAGAGTGCATAGAATCGTATTATTGAACCTTTTTATTTTGTTTTCTACAACTTTCAAGTCTTCTTAACAGATCTACATCAATAAACAGTTATTACTTTACATACATACCTATATTTTTTTAATTTAAAAATGTGTCCAATGTTAATATCTGCTCCACTGGAGGGGTACCTTTGAACTCAATATATAATAGTTGTAGGGATAGAGTAGGGGGCATATTGAAGGTGACAATAACTAAATATGTATAAATTTAAAATAAAATGTTTTATAGCAATAGTCTCGTTATTTAATAGCCACACCTAGTATTTTAATTAAATTATTATTTTATGGTAAATTCGGTCCTTGCGCTTATAACGATCAATCTCGAAGCGTTTTTTTATAAGTCGAGTGCCAGTATTCGTCACATAAGAAAAGAGTTGTATAAGACCACTGACGTCTTTATGGTTTGTAGGACTATGGCAGGGATATCTTGGAGCAATTCCACAAGATCGATGAACACCATTATCACCTATGGAGTGGTGGCCAATGCGCCCCCGAACTTTCCCAGGAAGTGAGAAAACATCATTTCTTAAACAGTTCTCTCCCTAAATCCCTCAAATTAACTCTCCTAATTAATCACAACACAGATAGAACCTACCAATATGGACAGACCCATTCCTTCTATTTCCACTCACCGCCTCATTTCTTGGCACTGTCTACAGCACGCAGGAAGCCTAGTATCCCGCTCCAAAGCGAGATAAGTAGCCTTCAACTACACAGTTTTAGTTTTAAGTAATAGTTCAATGCACGCTTCAATTAGCACCCATTCAACTTCATAGCTAACATCACATGTTTTGTGATGAGACCGAAACAATCTGTGCAGTTGTGCAGTTTAATTTTTATTGTGTTTTCTAAAATAATAACATCGAACATAATCATTACCTTTCTAGGCAATTACACACATGGCTAGTTTCGTTCAACTAGCAAGGAGAACAAACAAAAAATATTAAATTAAATTTGACTTTTACCGCAAATAATAAGAGAATTCAATAATGAAACATCTTTTTGGAAAAAAAAAAAGAACATCGTCGGAATTTCTCCTTCAGCACAAAACATCTGAAAAAGAGAAAATGTACATTATATAGTCATATATATAGTATAATACAATGTATACTGTAAATTTCCTAACGTAAAGTAAAAAAAAAGAAAAAGTAAGGTAATACCTATTGTGTCAGGCAGGCTTTACGTCCAGCAACCAAATTAGTTGTAGTGTGCCGAGATAGCAAACGTTCTATAAACTATACTGTTACGAGGGTCGTTTGAAAAGTCCGTGCAAAAATAAAAACTACTTAATTTTTTGGGGTAAACCTTTTTTATTTTTCAACATAGTCTCCTTTTAGGCTTATACACTTCGTCCAACGCTGCTCTAGTTTGTTGATCCCTTCCGAATAATAGCATTTGTCCAAGTCTGAAAAATAGCCATTCGTTTCTGCAATCACCTCCTTGTTTGAATAAAATCTTTTTCCCGCCAGCCATTTCTTCATATTGGGGAACAAATAGTAGTCCGAGGGAGCCAAGTCTGGAGAATAGGAGGGATGTGAAACGAGTTGGAACCCTATTTCCATTAATTTTGCGACCACAACTGCTGAGGTGTGAGCTGGTGCGTTGTCGTGATGGAAAAGGACTTTTTTGTGGGCCAATCGTGGGCGTTTTTCTTGCAGCTCGGTTTTCAAACGGTCCAATAACGATGAATAATATGCACCTGTAATAGTTTTACCCTTTTCCAGATAGTCGATGAGGATTATTCCTTTCGAATCCCAAAAGACAGTCGCCATAATCTTTCCGGCCGAAGGAACGGTCTTCGCCTTTTTCTGGCGCAGATTCCCCCTTGGTAACCCATTGTTTAGATTGTTCTTTGGTCTCAGGAGTGTAGTGATGTATCCATGTTTCATCCACAGTGACGAAACGACGCTTAAAGTCCTGCGGATTCTTCTGGAACAGCTGCAAACCGTCCTTGCAACACTTCACACGATTTCGTTTTTGGTCAAGCGTGAGCAATCGCGGCACCCATCTTGCGGATAGCTTTGTCATGTACAAATGTTGATGCAAAATATTATGTACCCGTTCATTCGAGATGCGCACAGCACTAGCAATCTCACGCACCTTCACTCTTCTGTCATCCATCACCATATCATGGATTTTATCAATGATTTCTGGAGTAGTAACCTCAACAGGGCGTCCAGAACGTTCAGCGTCACTTGTGCCCATATGGCCACTCCGAAAATTTTGAAACCACTTATAAACTGTTCTAATCGAAGGTGCAGAGTCACCATAATGTTTATCAAGCTTCTCTTTAGTCTCCTCAGGCGTTTTGCCTTTCATAAAGTAGTGTTTAATCAACACACGAAATTCTTTTTCGTCCATTTTTTGAAAATCACTCGACTTCCTCGATTCAAACGAATGCCAAACACAAAGAAATAGACCGATCTGGCTGAAACTTGGTGTGTGTTCTTCCAAGAGATGCTACTAACTAAACATAACCACGATACGCGCCAGTAGTGCTATCTCTCTGACTTTGCACGGACTTTTCAAACGACCCTCGTACTGTTCTAAAACTAACTATAAACTATACTATACTGTTCTATAAACCATTACGTACTCTTATAAACCATCACTCTTTCGACTAGACCGGGAATCAAACCCAGTTGCATAATATACCATATATACAGGGTGCGGCGCCAAAATCCGGACAAAATACCAATTGAGATCCCCGCCTTTCTATACCACTGGCAGATGTCGCGATTAGCGTTCATATATCTTGACGCATGTACTTAACCATCATAACCTCTAAACAGTAACAATGTTGAAATGAAGTGCGGAGTATAACCGTGGAGTTGCAATTATCGCAAGTGTTCGTGCTGGTTGACAGAAATAATTCGGTTCTTCGGGTACCCGAGATCGACTGTGCATGATGTTATCGCGAAGTACAATGAATCGGAGCAGTCCAACGAAGGTTTTGCAATACCGTTGAGAAAAACCCACTCGAAGGAGAGCGTTGTCAGGACGCCCAACATCATTCAACGGGCTCAGGAGCTGATTTTTGAAGATCCAGGGCAGTTGATCCGAAAATTGTCGTCGGTTGTTGTTGTGAGCGAAAAAAATATGCGTCGAATCGTCGAGGAGGATCTCCGCTATAAGTCTTACACAATTAAAGTGGAACAGATGCTTACCGAAGCTGCCAGGACAAAGCGAGTTGAACGCTGCAATCTGCTTTTGTGTTCCTTAAGAAACAATGCTGCCGGACGACTCAGGTTTTTTTCTGACCGAGAAAATTTTTACTGTGGATGCGAAAATCAATCGAAGGAATGACCGTAGGCTCGCCCACGACCCTGAAGATGTCCCCATTGTTGCAAGAACGAAATTTGCTACGAATGATGTCATACCACCGCATTTCTTTAACAACGGGGGAAATGTCACAAAAGAAGTTTATTTGCGTGTTCTGAAAAAAAGTAGTAAAGCCGTGGATGGACACTGTGTCGTCTGCAAAGCTGTATGATGCCCACACAAGTCATTTGGTGCAAAATTGGTTGTCGGACATCGTCGACATGTTTTGGTCGAAAGAATACTGGCCTCCCAACAGCCCAGATATAAATCCTTTCGTCTATAACGTATGCAGCGTAGTTGAAAGGGTCACTAACAAGTCCTCCAGACGCGCGCGCTCTCCTTCAGCTTCTGCACACACTCACACTCACACGACCATTCACACAGGTAGGGGGGAAGGAATAAGTTACAGTTAATTTGTTAGCTCTTTATTACCTAATGACTTATTCTACATACACTCAATATTTACAAATTCTCTTACTATAACTGAATGTCCACAACATAAAAAAAAACCTGAAATAACTTGAAATAATAACCAACAACTATAACGCAAAATAACTAAAAGCCAAATAAACTTAATTTTTTCTAACTAAAAAAATAGATACGTTAATTATTAATTGATAAGAGTTAATGCCCGAACCCTGGTGAGTGGTTAAGGGTACACAGAGGGCTTAGTCTGGAGTCTGGCTCACCTCACGCCAATCAGGTAGAGATATAATTCTCAGCAACTTGTGGACTTAACTCGGCACTGGCTTCGCACCTTCTGCCTCCGTCACTCCTCCCCACCACTCACCAGGGTTCTTAACTTACTGCACTTTGTACTCTACCTCCTCTACATATTTATTATTTACGATTATTATTATTATTATTATTGCGCACAACCAACACTTTCCACTTCGCATCATTGAGAGCCGATATTGAAGCGGCATTCGCCGACAAGGACCACGACACATTAAAGCGCGCCTGCACATGCTTCAGTTCGAGAATGGAGGCGGTCATTCAAGGTAGCGGGGGATCTATTGAGTAAATGTGTTCTTTATGCCCTTACAAACAATGTGGGTAAAATATTTTTTGTAAACCTCTTCGTTCTTGCAATTAAAAATATGTTTGGAAAAAATATATATTTTGTCCGGATTTTGGCGACGCACCCTATATCTTAGCTCCGCGGTCCTCGTCTCTAATCGCTCGGCTACCGTGGTGCCTTAAATTTCCAAACGTAGCTTTAGTCATGCGAAACATCTTAGAAAAAAACACGATTATTTCGAAATGCAATATTTCATTTTACATTTTTTTTATCTTTAAATTAACTGACTATTCAAATGACTTTAACTAAGTGAGTACACTTTTCATAAATGTGAAATGATTAGTATACATATACTGCAGCATTGGCGGTGACACAACCGATCGCAGAGATTATAACTTCAATTTTAGAAATAAACTCAACTCCCCCAGAATACCTTTTTAAAATAACTTGTCTGAATAAACATTTCAAATCAAGTAGAGTTGTTAACGATAAAATTATATAAAACCACAGAACAATTCAGTAAAGATAGAATCCCTTAAAGATAGAGAAACTGATTCCTTTAAACATGGAGCTTCAGTAACTGCCATACCTCAAAAACAGAAAAACTCCAAAGAATCAAAAAGAAAAAATGTTTCAATGTTAAGTCTTTGCACGCATTTAGCATTCTAAGATGAAAAATTGGAGTCATAAGTTTGAACTTCTGCAACGTTTCTCTCACAGATATTCTGTTTCGCACATAAAAATATTTTTTCACTTTCAGAAGACATCACAGTGTTCATTCTCAGCAAAATCCCTATTTCGATCGATATAACAGAACAACAATGTAAAATGCCAACTCATATCTAACAAGCTGATAAAAAGCGGAACTAAATTGCAGCGAAGAGTAATGCTGAAATAGTTAAATAACTTTTTGTCTTAATATTGCTTAATAGCGCTAAAGACTTTCAAGTCCAACGCATCCATAAAGTACTCAATTAGAATCACTGTAAGCGGCAAATGAGTGACTAAATAATCTTTGTACTTTAGCTCCTAACTTTGTAAAACAAAAGAGCTCTCAACAAATTCAAGTATCATCTAACTTCCTAAAAGTATATTGTCTGTATGTTTTGATGGCATTGGCTTTCGCAATAGTAAAAAATATGGATTGGCATCCATCTTCTTAATTTAGAAAGAAACATATCAATGTCTAAGATTGATTGAGATCAATCAATCCTGAGGGATTGCCTCCGTAAATGCTTACCCGTCGTTGGTGGACATTATCATATTTAAATTCATCAAATATAACATTAATAACAGCTACAGTGACAAAAAAATACAATAAGGAATTTTAAAAAATTCACCTTTCTTGTGTGCACTTCATGTTTCTCTCCTTTTCCAATTTGTATGCAGTCTGACATAGTGATAGAACAGATGAAGCTAAATGAAGCTATTATAATTGAAATAAATGCCAATTCTAAAAGCTTACTTGAATTTTTCTTGACATACCTGTCACAAGACAAAAAAAAATATTAATAATTTGAAATGTAATTGCAGGTTTAGGCTAAGATCGTCCATCAAGGTTTGGGCTTTAAAGAATTTTATCGGCAATACTTAATAGCGTAAGAAAAGGTTCACCCATATGTGTCCTGTCCTTAAAAATCTTGACATTCCCCTTCCACTCCACCTTCCTTCTAAACCAATTCATCCTTCCGAGGTGAAATTCCTTATTGACCATCTACCTCGAAAAAAAAACCCTGGACATGATCTCATTACTCCAATCATACTTCGCCAACTTCCACGGAAGGCCATTATTTTTTCCTTACAACCATTTTCAATTCTATCCTACGCACAACCCACTTTTCTGCTCAATGGAAATTCTTCTTAATTACTCTTATCCCTAAATCATATAAACCTTCTAGCGAGGTATCTTTTTATAGACAGACCTATTAGCCTTCTTCCTACTCTATCCGAAGTTTTGGAAAAATAACTCCTCAAGAGACTTATCCCCATCCTAGAATTCCAAAATATCATCCCTACCCATCAGTTTGGTTTTCGCACTCGTCACTCCACTATCCAACAGTCATTCAGAGTCGTCGACACTATTTCCTCGGCCCTAGAACACAAGAAGTACTGCCTGGGAGTCTTCCTCGACGTGGCCCAGGCTGTCGACAGAGTTTGGTACCCAGGACTACTATTTAAACTTAAAAAATTCCTCCCCACTTCTTTTTATCTCCTCCTGCAATCCTACCTTACCGATCACTGTTTCAGAGTGAGATGCGGTGGAGAGGTCTCTGATCTTCATGCAATACACGCCAGCGTGCCACAGGGCAGCATACTTGGACCGATCCTATACACCATCTATACTGCTGACATCCCAAACCCGAATCACAACCTACGCCGATGACACCGCCATAGTATTCCCACCCTGATCCTCTTCAAGTCTCTAACATTGTCCAAGAACACCTTGAGCTCATAGAAGCTTGGTGCAGAACATGGAAGATTAAACTTAACTCTACCAAATGTATACAGGTGACATTCACATTACGATACTGACCTATCGACTTCCACACAGGTTCGTTATCTAGGGCTCTACCTAGACAGCCGTCTAACCTGGAACCCTCACCCAAGACTTAAAAGACAAGAACTGAACAGACGTTAAGGACTACTAAGGAGACTCCTTGGACCGAAATCCTCCATGAACGTAGAAAACAAACTTACACTTACAAAACACTATTACGACCAATATGGACATATGGAGCATAATTGTGGGACTCCGCCAAACCATCCAACATCCAACCTATCCAATCTTTCAAGTCTAAAGTCCTCCGCACCATTCTATGTCTCCAACCGCACCCTCCATCATCATGATCTCAAAATTCCGTATGTAAATGAATTAATCCACACCCGATTCCTAAATTTCCACAGCAAAATCTCTGATCACCCAAATCCTCTGGTTCAATCACTATCCACATCGTTCCATCCTGACAATCCTCCACGTGGTCTAAAACGGCGATGGCCACGTGACCTCATTGCATCCTAAACCCCAATAAGTTCCTAAAGAACTCCAGCGCTGGCTGGTTTCTCTCATCCCGTCATCCCGGCTGTGGCACTGAGCCAGCTCTGAGGTACAATCAAATGTTTATCTGTAAATACACATTTGCTAGATGTATATTTTGAGGTTCTGCCCTAAATGCAAGACATATGGGCTTAGCTTAAACCCCACCACAATGCTTAAGCTACCAAAAAGGCTGAAGGAGGATTCTAGAGGGAGAGACATTTCAACAGATTTCCAGTTCAAAGCCAAAACTTAAACTTCTGCTCTATAAGCAACCATCTGCCTTACATCATTAATTTCAGTCAGACATCTTCGTTCATTTGCATAAATACAAGAATCACACATCAAGCCGCTAATTTCTTAATAAAGTGTCAATGCTTCTTGCGTCAATTACTTTAATTATGGTTGATTCAGGAGATTAACACTTTTCCATCAAATTACTCATGTTTATCATTTTTTCTGTAAAATTATACTGTTTTACTCTCAATTGAAAACAAAAAAATCATGCTGGTAAAGGATTATTAATATTTGCCATGAGATACAATGCATAGTAGAAGGCGATCAGCTAGTTAGTCGGCGATTTCGATTTCTGTGACTGGCACACACCGTTCACTGATGTACGCCATCTTAGCTTTGTCGCTTGGTGTGCTGATTTCGCTCTTTTTAGTGCATCTCAGCAAGATCTATATCCTTTTTGCTGTTTATGTATTATTTCAAGTTTCATGTAATCCATTTGATTCAAGATCTTGAAAATACCGATCTCAAGGTTGTGAGTACCATTATTCTTTTTATACTCCTTACACTCAACATCAGTAGGTTATTTGATTATTTTCTACATAATCATTCTTGTTCACCTTAACCGTCGACATTGCTCGTATTGAGCATTTCAATTTTGGTGAGCTTAGCTTTGAAATTAATTTTGTTCTGATATTGTACTGATAGTTTGAAAGGTTTTTTAGATTTTTTATTCTAGAACTTCATATCAACTTGGTTAATGAGTAGATTTCATTAACCCCTGTAAATTTATTGCCTATACAGTTACAGTTTTCCTTTTAAATTGCAATTGCACTCTTGGCAGTACGGCAATTCTTATACTGATCATTAATTTTTATTAATGCAGCATTTTTCTTCTATTCTTTGCGAATTTTAACTCTGCTTAGCGCAACTTCAATCCTGAAGGGCCCACATCAGTTATTACAAGTTACTAAAAACTTTAAGCAAAAGGTTCATACCTCGTAGTTATGCTAAATTCTACTTAATGCATTTCGCTTCTACACCAATTTGAAAACTTTCTCCACCGCAAGTAATTTTGGTCACTTTAGGGGTCTATCTTGGGCTGTATCTGTTAATTTTCTAATTTGGTAATTTTTCACGGTTCTGACATGAATCTTCTAATTTCGCTTCTAATACTAACTCTTGAACCTTAACAATATTTTATTTATTATTTTTAAGCATTTCAGTAAAAGTAGTGAAGACACCAGAACCACCCAGAGTACTGCGTTTTACCCTCATTTACTATCGAATTCTTTAGGACACAAGTTTGTCAACTTAGCAGTTGCTTTTCAGAGGTACACCTAATTCTTTTCTGAGATTCCTACCACTGTTTACCTCTTCTTAAATTAGATCGGATCTTTTTCCAAAACCATTTTTCCTCTTACAGTTGCTCTAATCGATTCTCTTTTGATTCAATTTCTTTTGCTCTCTTCCTCTAGAATCATTTAGAGTTGGTCTTGCACTTCGAGAGCAGTTTTAGACATTAGCTTCATTCGATTTCCACGCGAAATTCTCGTCTGGCTAGCTTCAATAGCCAGAGCATCGTGACCTCCAGATTGCTTGAAACCAAGGCTGAAGATGAAATCCTGTATGATTAAAAACACTGCTTGTTGATTAAACAATAAACGAATATTATTTGTTTTAACTTGAAGTTTGTTTTATTTAACCTCTACAGCCTCATTTACAGCGAATAAAATCTTGTAAAGATTCGACAATGAGTCCAGAGTAGAATATTCATTTTTTCTTTAACTTAAGTAGTTTGAAGTCCTATTTATCTTTATCTCTCATTAGGAACGGTTTTAGTCGTGGCTTCGAGCGGTTAGTAGATAGTCAGAAGTAATTACTGACTAAGATTTATAAATAGATATACATTGGCAGGTGCCGAACGCCTTCTAGCATCTTCTTCTAGTAAATGCTTTCGTCAGTCAAACTGATCTCTCGAATTCTCCAACACTCCCCAAAAGTCATTTTTCCAAAAATTTTACCAATAAAGGTCTGTTTTGGTTTTCGTGTTTTACGTTGTTTTAGGAAAAATCGGAGAGTCGCCGTTTCAGTGTATTATCAAACATTTGGTCAACCGTTTTTTCTCAGGATTGAAATTCCAAAAATAAATATATTAATTATTCTTACTTAACTGATTGGTTATTCATTCTCTTGAAATAGCGTAACAGGAAATTGTACGAAAGATGTACTTTTCAGGGAGATCTTAAATTATATTGCTATTTGTCGGGCAAAAGCTCGACATTTCACTGACAACAAATTGCATATAACTAGATTTTATGTTAAGTAAATACTTCTTTCGCCAATAAGAGATTTGCACTTCTAAACAGTTCCAAGCACTTCCTGTCAAGCCACCAATAATTCCAAATAGGATGAAAATAGGTACTTCAAAAAACTGGTAATGCAAGAATTCGGCAGGGTCCTCGTCATTTCTGACTAGAAATAATACGTCTTTCTTCAGCACACATCCTGAAAATGAACCATTTTATTTTCAATTTGCAGTTAATACTCGTATGTCTGATTTCAATTAACACAAAATGAAGTCTGAAAGCTTTGTTATCCTGTAAAGGAGACATACCAAATGGTATGCCAAAGTAGACATAAAACGTGAAATGTATGGTATGGTCCGCGATGTTCGACTATATAAAAGATTTTACAGACGCTAGTAGTGCGCCAGAGAAGAGCGCGTGGTCAGTCGCTCAAGTGCTATACCAGCTAGAAACGATAACCTTTACAATAATTAAATTTCCGAGACTATTATCCAATGGAACTGCGAAGACAATAATAAGGATGGGATACGCCGAATGGTGGCGGAATACCAAACATTTGGTTGTGCCTCCAGCGTACATTGTTACAAAGCAAAGAGATACAAAGGTAGAAGGGTGCACTGTGCTGTGTTCGTCTTTGAACGGGATAATACCTCCAGCGGACCACTAAATCTAAGAACTATAGTAATTTACAACTTAGAGCCTTGAGTGTAGGTGCACCACTGAAAGTCGCTTTAGTTATGTTTATCGACCAGATATTTATTGGGTCAAAGGTACCTGGAGAACAGCTCTCGCAGCTTTCATTCTGTAATGCT
This sequence comes from Rhodnius prolixus, assembly GCF_049639745.1. NCBI lineage: Eukaryota > Metazoa > Arthropoda > Insecta > Hemiptera > Reduviidae > Rhodnius > Rhodnius prolixus. The sequence continues at coordinate 27,004,668 of NW_027411592.1, forward strand.
GATAAAAGATTTCAACTCTTATTCTACCTGGTGAGGGCGTCTAAAACTTAGAAAACTATTGGTTCGTTTGAAACTATATCACAGCGATCTCTTCCCAATTTTGGTAATGAGCTCCATTACCAGGGTGGAATTTGAAATTATAAACTAACAGCTGCCGACTCCATAAAAGAACAGAACAGAATCAGCGAAATTCAGAGACTCTATTCCAAGAGAATGAAACCTCCTGGAGACCCAATCCCACCGCATGTTATGGTTATAGGCTTGCATGATCTTACTAAATTTACTGTTCTCACAAAAATCAGCAATATATTAATACATCATTTAAAATTTTATTATTGGTTATGTAACGTCAGAGAAACCTTACCAGCTGGTGTAAAATCACAAAGCTGTGACCGATTTCACGCGATAGAGAAGAATATTTTTAGCATAAATCAATTGCAAAAAACTAATTGACAACTTAATAATGTAGCAATAATAGCAGCAAGCTCAAGCCTACCATGAAAACAAAATAAAAATAGCACAGATCACAACGTTCTTATAGCAACGAAATGTTTTTTACTTTTTATTTCTCTTCTACGTAAAAATTATTAAGATAAATAGTTTCTATTAACTAAAGCAATAATTAGTGTTAGGTGGAAAAAGAGACAAATCTTTAATCCTCAAAGCGCCCCGTGGGTCTCTCAGACACGAGTGGATATTTTAACTGAATTATTGGCTGCACCGCAGGTATCAATCCGAAAAAGGACTTAATGTAAAGGATGATCTAATAGTGCAATACGAGAATGAAACATTGCAAGCATGACTCTTCTTTAAGGTTAGATGCCTTTTCCTCAAACTCTTCAGGTCTACCAGACACGCGTGTCACCTTCTGGAACCTTGCTTTGTCAAGCAGAATAGTTTTAGGGTTTATAGGGTTAGCAAAAACCACTTATTTCGTTTTAATTACTAATCGGAGTGGCCACAAGGACAGGGTGCTTTCAAATGGATGAGATGTCTTGAACCATTTGGTCAAGGAAAACTGAAGGAAGTAACCATACATATATCCCGTCGTGCGGTTTGCTATTAAGTAGTCTAAAGTATTCCGTTCATGTTTTTGTATTGATTGTTTCGTATTGAAGTGAAGCTTATTGATTTTGACAATGTATTTGTATAATTTAAGATGTTCAAACATAATTCGAATTACTATTCAAATAATTATTTAAAAAAAAAAATCAAATATGCTCCGATATCAACTGTTTTATATGATCTCTTTAACAAAAACTTACAGTTTAAAATGTTAAGTATAAGGGTTGATTAAACGCCAAAAGGTACACAAATCAGCAAGCACCCAACATTTCATTAATTCTTCATTAATATTTAAGTAATTTTACTGCATTAATATTCATTAATATTTTTTAGAATTTATTAGATGTCACAGACCCTTATGCTGGCCATTTTCGTCTACAAAATATTTGTTCAAGTAGCACTGTAGATTGACTGTAATATCTAGTTATTTATAATAATCAAACTATTAATTACAGGTTAAAAAGAAAAACGTTATAAAAAATAAAAAAAAATTATGAGGCTAAAAAATTCAAAACTTTTTTTTATAAAAAAAAATGTAATATGTAATATAAAGTAAATAAGATATGTATATTTTTAGGACAGCTAATTATTCCAGTATTTTACTATAAGTAAAATTAAATTACAATAGAGAAATCAATAATTGTTGTTGAATAATCTACTTGTTATAACTGTGTGTTATTTGTGCTCTCGAATATTTCGGTAAGACGAATTCAAGACAGTAGCCTACTCTTTGTCTTGCCTACTTTAACATGCATGTACATATGTGTGATTTATCATAATTATAACAAAAAAATATTATAAATGAAGTGGCCAGCATAAGGGTCTGTGACATCTAATAAATTCTAAAAAATATTAATGAATATTAATGCAGTAAAATTACTTAAATATTAATGAAGAATTAATGAAACGTTGGGTGCTTGCTGATTTGTGTACCTTTTGGCGTTTAATCAACCCTTATACTTAACATTTTAAACTGTAAGTTTTTGTTAAAGAGATTTTTGTACCTTTTGGATAGATTTTCCTTTTTGTCTATTTTACAAAGTTACATATCTGCTTTACAGATTTTTTTAAATTTGGAATAAGCAATTCTATCATTATAACCTGATAAGATGGTAAGTCGGGACCGTAACTACCACTAGAGAGATCTTTTTAAAGAATGATTATCGTTAAGGTCCCCCAAACCATCCTCAGTAACAACTTTTTTTGAAAAAGCGTTTTGAATAACATAGGAAGGTATTTGTGCGTGAATAACAAAATTAAACTGCGATTTCATTACTTCCTTTTAAGAGGAGTAAGAAAAATAAACTGCGATTGCAGAACTTCTAGGCAAAGAGGCAAAGATTTTTTAATCGAACGACAATTCATTGATTTAAATCGGTTCACTCATTGATAATTTAAACGATTGCAGTACTTCCTCTTAGTAGGTGCAAGAGCATCAGCAATGTAGAGGAGCTTTAACCACTTATTCGAGCTGAATTTTATCAAAATCGGACTAAGCGTTATAGAAATATTGGTAATAATAGTTTTAGAAAGGGCCTTATTTGGGTGGGACAAAACTCCCCTCCTTATGAGGCACGGCGTCGAGACTTTTAAAGTGCAAATCTGTACAAAATTTCGATTCGAATGACATTTCATTCATGAAAATCGGTTCACGTGTTGATAATTTGAAACGATTCCTATACTTCCCCTTAACAAGTGTAAGAGCTGATCGCCGCTTTAATGTTACGTAGGGGAGCCCTAACCCTATCATCCTACCAAATTTTATCAAAATCGGGCCAAGATTTACAGAGTAATTAGTAATAATAATTTTGGAGGGGGCCTTACATAAAGGGGGCTAACTCCTCTCCCATTCGATGTACAGGGTCGAGACCCCCAAAAGGCACATCTACATAAAATTCCGAATCGAATGACACCTCATTCATGAAAATCGGTTCACGCGTTTAGGCTGTACGTTGTTTACAAAAAAGGTAACAACAACAACAACAACAACAACAACAACAACAACAAGAACAAGAACAAGAACATTTTTTGAAAAAGCCGTTTTTGCTCATTTTCGGCAACTTTTTTCTCGAAACCTATTAGATCTGGGTTGTTGCAAAAAAATTACAGCTATAAAGGAGGATTTGCCCCATATTTTAAAGAAAATTTGGGAATTTTATCTTTAGTAGAAAAAGAGAAAAAAATTGTCAAAGTTGGGTGTTTTTTAACGTTACGCTTTTTCGTGCACTTTTTGACGATCAACCCTTATACAACTGTCCTACCGGACAGTTTTAATGTAGAGGTTAAAGAATGTGAAAATTGCTTGTTAATCGCTTGAACTATTGAATTTACAGAATTGGTATTTGGACCCATTGTTTCAACGTATTACGAAATTTTCCACGAGTCGCGTTGAGGGTTAAGTTAGCAGCAAAAACAATTACCAACGCAGTGGTTTATCAATAACGAAATTAAGAAAGCACTAGTCATAGAAGTCATTACAGTACCAAAAAAGATTCTTGCTGTTAATGAGGTAGAACAGTAAGATATGCCTTCTTCTAACGCCATAGCAACTCCACCTGCAATAACAGAGTTTTTATGATAATAAATTTACAATAATAGCTTCAACTTAATTTCAAGCATAATTTTAAATTTTAAATTAAAAATCTACTTTTACTCCCTCTTAGTAAGCTTTAGATACCGAGAATGCTGAATGGGTACATTGAATTTGTCACCCACCTGAAATGTTCTTAAATAGCAGTTGAAATGTATTTTCAAATATTCATCTCCGGTCACTTGGGTTCTACACATTAAATGAGTACCGAGAATTTTGGGTTTAAAAACAAATTTCCACCACTGGAAGTGCCATTTTATAAAATGGATCATTTGCATCTTTGAGATTTTCTTTACCTATTTCATTTTCGTAACACAAACTAGTAGTAGTTTTTTTTTTTTTTTTTTTTTTTTTTTTTTTTTTTTTTTTTTATTTCTGCATGCTCCATACAATGTATAATACATGCTGGTATACAACATTTAACAACAATAATAGTTGATAATACTAACAAAATAATAATATTAAATTAAATGATATAATAAAATAATAAAGAATATTAAAATCATAATAATCAAAACAGAAAGAAAGATAATTATAAGAAAGATAAACAGAAAGAAACAGAGAAAAGAAAGATAATTAAATAAAGAAAGATCACTTTTGGGTCGATTGACTTAATTACAATTTATCAAAATTGATGTTATTTACAAATTTCACAAATAACGGTAGAATTTCGTTATGCAGCAGTGACAAGTGACTCAATTCCGAGTTATTTACCAAAATAGCCTGAATTAAATGAAGGCGAAAATTTTCAAGCAGCCTGCAATCAAAAATAATATGGGTGACCGTCTGACTCGATAAATCTCCACACTGGCAGTTGGGGTCACTAATAATGCGGAAGCGATGAAGGTATTGCCGGAACTTGCCATGGCCACTCAGCACCTGGGTTAACTTAAAGCCGAGCGGAAGCTGGCTCACTTTCAGTCGGTCATAGATGGTAGGGAAGAAGAGTTTAGTGGTGCTTCCCTTCTCGCTCGCTTGCCACCATTCATTCCACTCACTAATACTTTCAGTTCTTAAATTTGAGATTATAGTTGAGCGCGGAATTTTAATATAGGTACAATCCAAATCCATGTTCCTGGAGGCAGCCTTCGCTAATTTGTCGGCCATCTCATTTCCAACTGTGCCTTTATGTGCAGCAACCCAGCAAAAGTGAATAATCCATCCCCGAAGAAGAAGCGCTGATAAGACCTTTCGCGCACTTTCATAGAGTGTATGATGGTTACCTGCATTCCTTAAACAATCCAATGTCACCATACTGTCAGTTTTAATTGCCACAGTTCTGGCGGCCAGGTCATTAGGCAAGTCGAACTGAATAAAATTTTCCAGAGCCTTCAAAACCGCTAGGGCCTCGGCTTGGTTATTACTGCAGCAATCCTCTAAACGAAATTGTTCGGTACTGATAACTTGGTCATCCAAATAAATTACAACAGCAGCACCAACATGGATGTCATCTTTGCTGCCATCAGTAAATACTGTGTACCTATATTGAAGGTCCATGTCAATGCTTTGCACCGGCGGAACACTTCCCGGGTGTAGCCATTCGCTGGAAAGAACTGGCAAGTCTACATTTAAAACTGGACGATGAATTTGGTGAAAACAATGGTAGATCTTGGTAATCTCTTGAATTTTAATAATTATGGGCAAAGTATTACAAATTAAGCAGGCAGACTCATAAGACATAGTGCGAAATCCTCTAATAGCTTTAATTACCATAATTCTGTGGGTTCTAATTAACTTAAGCCTAAGCGAAGAATGTTTCAATGCACCAATCCAAGCAGGAGCGCCGTATGTCATTATCGGAATTACAATAGCGTCATGAATAATCTTCAGTGCATTACATCCAAACCCCCAGTACACTCTGGAAATTCTATGGAACATATTAGCCACACTTAACATTTTGTTGCATACACTTTCCACATGGGGTTTCCAAGAAAATCTTGAATCAAACACAATACCTAAGTATTTTAATTCAGTGACTGTTTCCAGTTCGGCTCCATCTAGATGTACGCATACGCTAGGAATTTTCTTTCTCTTTGTTATATATAACGTCTTACTCTTACTAATAGTAGTAGTAGTAGTAGTAGTAGTAGTAGTAGACTAGTAGTAGTAGTAGACTTTATTTAACAAATAAATTACAATAATTAAAATAAATATGCATTATATAATGTAATAATAAAGATTTTATCTCTGATCAATTGATCGTCGGAGGAGTCTATGTAGCGGACATTAAAAATGAATGCAATTTAACTTCTAACATTTAAAAAAATGAAAAAGAAAGAGAAATAATAATACAATAAAATTAAAATAAATGAAATAACGAAATAATGAAATCTGTATACATATTACAAAATGAAAACAATCTAATTACATTATAAAAAGTGAAAAAGAAAGAAAAACCAAAAAATAATAATAAAATAATTATAATAATATAATAAAATAAATGAAATAAATAACTAATATTTTAGAAGATGATTTTTTAAATATTTCCTAAATTCCTTAGAAGAGTAAAAGAGAAGGAAAAATAATAATACAATAAAATAAATATCTGTGTTAATGTTAAAAAATAAAAGAGATTAATTTCATTACAAAAAGCGATAAAAGAAAGAAAAATAATAATATAATAAAAATAATTGAAATAAACATCTGTAATATAAACCAGAAAATGAAATTAAGGAAAATAACAATAGTAATAATAATATATATATAAATAATATAATAAAAGTACACCATACACTACCAATATTGTGTGATGGAAGGCCTTCAACCGATCGGACTATTTTAGAGGAAACTGCTAGATTAAGAAGTTTGCAAATAAGGGAATGCCTATCAATAGTATCGAAGGCAGCCGAGAAATCCACAACATAATGTATAGACCTTCTGTTTTTGTTTTTTTTTTACTAAGTTTATATTTAATTACGTTTAAAAGAGTGAATACATTATCTGTTGTGGAATAATTGCTCCTGAAACCTGCCTGGAATTTACAAAGTCTACCATCATTAGCCCAATCCGGCAGCCTATAAGATATAGAATTCCTTGTAGAAGCTCTTCTTAATCCTGCCACATTATACGCCAAAATGTCCAATCGCTTACCATTAGCATACGGTAATTGCTACTTAACAGAAGTAGGAGTGTCCGTAGTCATCGATTCCTGATCATCACGCTGACTCAAAGAAGAATCAGAACGAGGTCGGAACGCGAAACGCTCTAAAGTAGTCTTAACACTCTTTACATCAGTATCCGTTTTGTTCTTCTTGCTTAGCATCTTTTTCTCTTTTCTCACTTCCTGTTCAGGAGCCGTGGGCGGTGAATCAGAGAGCAGCCGTTTTTTGTTTGAAGCGAGCCGAGTATCATACTCCTTTATTATTAATTTATCGTATTTTAATATAGCAAATTTACCATCCTTCCGGGCATCCCTAAACTGTGACATCAGTTTCTTGCGTATTTCAAGCACCTCCTTTGGAAAATCATCTACTATAACCATGTTTGTTTCTTTTAACTTGAAGGCATTTTTCATTACCAACAGTTTCATACGAAATGTTGTGAAACCTACAATTATCGGCCTATCCTTATTGCCTATCTTTCCAATTCGTCTGACAAAATCTAAGTCAGAAATAGCTAAACTGGGCTCCAATTTTTCTTTTAGGAAATCAAAGACAAAACCTTCCAACTCCCAGTAAGTAGAATATTCTTGCGAGACTCCGAATAAAACCACATTCCTTTTCCTTATCTCACGATCAAGTTGCTTTACTTTTGTTTCGACAACTTTAACTCTACTGTCAATAACATTAAAGTGTTCTTTAATTTCTTCAACCGTCTTCAGACGGGAATCTTCCAAGTCATTTTTTAATACCAAGCGCAATTTTTTAAAAAGTTCCACTAAATCACCACTCATTTTAAATAAATTTACGCTTAGTGAATTGAAAAAAGAAAAAGATCGAAACAGTGAAATAAGTTTCAGTAAGAACTCTGTTCTGATGCAGATCAAGGTCGTGTTTGTAAATAAATCGACAAACAAGTAGAGATCGGCGTATGAAGAAGGCAGGTATGATAACACAGCTAGCTCTCCCCTCCAGATGGCTTCTTACCTAGCGTTCCTCACCCACTCACCCTCAGTCCACAATCTTCTTATTAATTACTTCTTTAATTACTCAGTTATTAAAAGTCCTACGTTTCTAAAAATTATATTTCATTAACAAGAAGTCTCGAGAATATTACACTGAAAATTTGAAGCAATTTGGATAAACTATGCGTAATCGACCAGTTTGTGCACAATTTTGCAAAACGATTTCCACGAAAACCGCTCGTTAAATATCAGTCAAAATCCAAATAATAAATGACAGCTAAACGTATCACATAATGACAACCTCAATTTGTTAAATTATCAACTAATGTAGAAGTTATTTAACTCCAAATCAAGAAACAGAAATCAAAAAACTTTCAAAAGGGCGTGCATGCCACAATTATTTCCGGAGAATTATGAAAATTGGAGTAAGACACAGTTCGTAGCTCAACTATTACCTGCCTCTGGCGTTTTAAATTACACTAGATAGAAATAGCATAAACACTGATGTATGTAGAAATCGGCACTCACAAAGTTTGGAATTAAATTTTCCTGAATTTTCCGCGAGAATGTGGCTTTAAATTCAGTACTTTGAATATCTTGCGAATGTTAATTCTGTACACTGAGTTTCAACATTACCACTTTTATAGACTCCTCAAAAAGGAAACTGCAATCTCGGCTCTGAAACTGGCTCACAAAAAAGTTATTCCCAAGATACAAATACGTTTTCCTAACATATAGGCACTCAATGTAACCAATAGAACACAAAAAAATTAAAATCTAAAACTAATAAATAGGTAAAATACAAGCAAAAAGAGAACTTTTAAAACCATGTGCACACTATGCCTGTCCGCGCAAGACTCCCGTAACACAAACTATAATTTTTGGATAACATTTTTTTAAGGACTCTTGAGAAATATGTATATATATATTTTTTTTTTTTATTCATCTTTTTTATGATTTTTTTAGATTGATCCAACAAAACAAAATTATACATTTTTTAACTCTATTCTAATAGTTAACTTTACGACAAATACCTCGTTTCAGTACTACATATGTAAACTGATTGAAACCCTATCTGTTACACTAATTGTCATGTTTTCTTACAACTTTGAATTCGTACCTAATATTATTTATTTAGAAAATAGTTTTACTACAATAAAATTTAAAATTGCGTCGTGTGGCCACAAAATCATTCCTTAAAATCAATTTTCATTTTAAACTAAAGCGATGGGTCATATTTATCTGAAAAGGCAATATCCGAAAGACAATTGTTCCTCTAGTAAAAGAAAGTAAATATTCCATGGCTAACCCTGGATGACTCTCCGAATGTTACACTATAAAACTTCTTCCTTGGGGAAATAATACAACAGGAAACTATTTTGGAAACAGTTCATCAAGGTACTTTAAAGAAAGATTGATTTTTTATTTTTTAAATTTTCACTGCTTCCTCCTTACACATGATATTCCGATAAAAACAACAGTTTTCTTTGTTACTAAAACCACTATCTCCGTCTAAAAATAATGATATAAAAAAGTTGGGTGTTTTTCAACATTAGTTTTTTAATGCAATTTTTAACCCCACATACAACTGGCCGTACGGAAAGTTTTAATTCCTATCTGACATAAATTGTTACATTTAATAAAATTTAAATACCAGTAAAACAAATAAAGTGACTAGAAAATAACTATAATTTGTTTTTAAAATTACATCATCTTTCTGCAAGAGCTGCAAACTATTAGTTTAGTTTTTCCCGTCAGGAGGACAACTGCGTTAGTATACACACACGGTCGTAGAACAGTTCGTGAACATATGGCCCTTGTTTACTCGTATTCAAACTCATTTAACGGATATAAACTGAGCTGAAATATAATTCTTAAAATCTAAAACTGTCTTTTTTTCGGAACATATTTTGGGTAGGCTATTGGGCTGATTGTGGATATAATTTGTTTGGAGAGGTTGCTGGCTTACTGATATATAGAATAATAGAAATTCTTTTCGAGCAGTTATATGGTAAAGAAGGGTGAATCTTTGAAAACTGCGCTCGCTCATTTCATGGCGAAATCTTTGTGATCCTTCATTACCTTACAACTTCAGAAAGAACACTTGCCTATAAGTTATTATTTAGTAGAAAACTCTTACGAACCAACAGGAGCTATAAACGCTGCGCACACTCCTGCTGCTATTCCCACAGAAGCCATATCTCTCTTTTCACGATCGTTTTGTAGTAATTTGAAGCACCTGACATTTTTAAATGGGATGCGGATCATCGGCACTCTCACACCCAAAATAACGCCCATATACATTATAGGGCCTTCCTTGATAACAAAGAGAATTAATGGGTTGATAAAATGTTTTAAACATTCACTTAATTATATATATATTGTGTCACAAACCCAGTGTTACAAACATTCGAACTATAAACAAATATTTTCCTGGCTGCCGTCTCCACTATTATACTTAGAACCCCAAAATTATACATGTCCTTCATGAACAATCGATCGCAAAAATTAGCCTATAAACAACATAAGGCAACATTAGCACACAAACTGGCAATGCTCTCAGGACTTACTACTCTCAACTTAATGACTCTACTCCGAGACTTCAGTGATGTAAGTTAATTTAAAGTAATGTCCGCGAATAGTTAGGTCCGACTTCCCAATATTTTTTTTTTATTTGACATTATTTATTTTCACAACAGCGTACATTTCTGCAACAAGTAGAGTTGATACAGCGTGATACAAAGTATAAATAAATGAGGCATGAGGGCAGAATTCACCCATTGGTGAAACTCCCAAAGAAATAACATTTTACTATCGTGCACTAGCACTTACGTCATTCGGACCACGTGACCACCGGCGCTTTAATCGTCTTGGAGGATTTCCTAGCAATGTTGTAAGTTGGGATACTAGAGGGTTAATATGTTAGAAAATTGAAGTGTGGAAAATTATGTGTTCATAAAAATCGGTTCGCGCGTTAAGGCGCTACGTTGTTTACAACAACAACAACAAGAATTATTGAAAATGCCGTTTTTGCTTAGCAACTTTTTCTTCAAAATGTATATGATCTATGTGTATGAGATATTAGACAAATGTGAACGCTTCTATTTGAAGCTGCTTCTGAGCGCACCCAGTTACACTCCGAACTATATGCTGGATCTGGAATGTCAAAGAAGTAGTATTTTTGAATATTGCCTGAATCTTCATTTGGGATATATTGGTAAAGTTGCATTATGTTATGACGATGAACGTCTTCCTAGGTTTCTGGCACACGAGGTAGTTAGATGTAACGCGTTCTGGTTTCGGGAATGGGCAGACCTTGCTCGAAAATATGAATATAGCTTAGCCCTAAATTGGGAAAATAGGGAAATGTGGTTGGGGGAAATGAGAAGTTTATCCCAGAAAGTAAAGCAAGTTGAGCTGGAGAGAGCAAGAGCTAGGGCGTCATTCAAAATTCAAAGGTTATTACAGCCAAATATGCTTGGGTAATTGTAATCATTTTTACAATGAAAATAATTTAGATCACGTAAAATGGATTTTTAAACTGAGGTGTGGACTGTTGAGTTTGAATGACAAGCCTTGGAAGAAGGAAGATCATAGGAGATGCTCTTTGTGCAATCTCGGCCAAATGGAGGATCACTTCCACTTTATTGCCATTTGCCCAGTTTTGGGATTCATAAGGAGAAAGTGGTTTGGGTTTTTAAACCTCTCCAGGGTACAGTTTGAACAGTTTTTAAGTGGAGGTGATTTTAAATCCTTGGTTGGCTACGCTCAGGAGGCTTGGATTTTTAGGGAAAGTTTGGTAAGAGAGTTCAACTGGGATTAGGTATAGCCTGAGTTGTGTGCTGGAATAGGAAATTATATATAAAAATAAATAAATAAAATTAAATAAAAAATTAATAATATTTATATGAAAGTAAAATAAATAAATAATTTTTTTTTTTTTTCCTTTGTTATTGGCCTCTTGAGCAAGCAAATCAGCCATTAAAATTCTTCTTTAGCATCTTGAATATTTACAGAGTTATCCTGTTGTTTGTTATAAACTCAAAGAGCTCTGTGGAAATTCTGCCATCATCAGCTGCCAGAATAGTATTTAAATTGGCAGGTAACGGACATCCCGTCGCTATCACTGCCCTCCACAAACGCTCTCTTCCTTTAGTATTACTAGTACATTCCAGGATTAGATGGTTGGCGTCTGCTATTACTCCTGAAGTACAGGAACACTGGTGAGATGTTTCCACCCCAATCCTGGCTAGATGGTGCGGCGAATAATTGTGGTTGAACCTCATTCTAATGACAGTGCTAACAAACTTCCTATTGTGGTTTTTGTATTTGTAAAACCATGGTCTTTTGGGGACACTACATTGGATGGCTGTGTAAAATTGGCCTTTTCTCGCCTTTGCCAATTCGTATGTCCGCTGCCATTCTGTATAGCACTCCGCTTTTGCATAGTTTTTAATATCGGAGACCAACAGTGAGTATGGCGATGTATGTTGTAGGGAGATCGCTTCCTTGGCTTTACGATCCACGATTTCATTTCCTCTCAGACCTGTGTGACCCTTAATCCAGATTAAATGTACCGATTTGCCTTTTCTTAGAATATTATTTAATAATTCGGAAGTTTCTAAGATTAAAGCGGGAGCATTATTTCCAGAATTTTGTAGTTTTTGGAGAACACTTTTGCTGTCTGTGAGAATTAACACCAGCGATTGGTCTATTGAATCTACATACTTTAAACATTGATATACAGCAAATAATTCGGCTGTGAATATGGAAGCGAACTTATTTAATTTGAATTGTAAGGAGACGTCAGCCGAAAGATCAATCATTGCACATCCCACACCGTCTTGATTCTTAGAACCATCTGTGAAGAGCTGATATCCGTTGGGAAAAAAGCGGGGTAATTTGTTAAGAAGCAGTGCGTTGTTGCAAGAATTTGAATGGTTTTCGTTGTATTGGAAAAAGTTTGTATGAATGTTCTTAATATTTTCCATAGAAACCAACAGCTCAAAACTGAAAACAGGGAGCAAATCATAGCGTTTTATTTCTAAGGAGAAGTGAGATAGTTGGCTGAACTGGTTTACTAATATCGGGCTCCTCTTCTTGTGCCAGAACTTGTCGGTAAAAACTCGGGCTGATATTCTGCTTATCCTTTGAATGCTGGGTTGTCTTTTGATACAGAACCTTTCAATGATAAACCGTGAAGCTAACAACTTCCTTCTGATTGCCAAGGGTTGTTGCTTGGCCTCTGCTAAGAGCGCATTAGTCGGCGTAGAAGTCAGGGCACCCAGACTTGCTCTCAATGTATAATAATTATGTTGTCAAATATTATAATAGGGAAATTTTATTCAGTTGTTTAAAAAATAAATAAATAAAATATAATCAAAACATTTAATAAAATACAAATAAATTGTTCTATGTTGTGGACAGTAAAATGTAATTGTATAGTGAGACCCTTCCTCCTCACAGTCTAAGGATTAAGGAGTAGAGATTATTTGAACAAAAATATTTATGTAAATGTATATTTCTGATAACAAAAAATCTCTCTATTATTATCATTACATGATCTATGTTGCTGCAAAAAAGTTACAGTTACAAAAGAGGATTTTCACTTTATTTTAAAGAAAATTTGGGCATTTTATCTTTAATAGAAAAAGAGAAAAAAATTGTCAAATTTTGGTGTTTTTCAATGTTACGCTTTTTCGTGCACTTTTTGACGATCTTAATTAAATTAGGGGAACAATTGTAAGAGGTACACGAAATTGATTAGACATTAATTGATGATACTTACTATACCTGCCGGAATAGTGGCCATAAGCATAAAAATTGTGCTGATAACTTTGACAATTAAAAGCTTAAGACTTAACGACTTCTGAAATTGGATGCCGTTTAAAAATGCAATTATACTTGGCATGCCTCTACCAACTGAAACAGGCTGAAATATGAATTTATTGTACTCCCATATTTAAAAACAATAAGTTGTTTAATATTAAAAACCTTACCTCTATTACCGTAATTGTAAGTAAACCTGAAAGCAGTGCTGGTATCAATGTAAAGGAATTCCAAGAGAATAAAAAAGGAAAAAAACTCTGTATCCTTGGTTTTGCATAATAATCTTCAAGGTCTAGAGTATTGAAATTAAAAAAATAATGTGTAAGGAAATTAAGAAAGGGTTATGATATCCATTGCAGTAATTTAATATACACCCTTATACAGAAACGATTAACTGGTATAACTCGCCTAAAAAAAAAACTAAAATTGTATGATCAGGTAATTTACAGGAAAATGACTTTGAATTGTACTCCAGGTGTAAATAAGAAAACGTTTTCGCGGATGATGTTCCAATTCGGGTTACCAGTTGCTGATGTAATGCTTCGCCCTCCTAGACTTTAGGGGTTTCAATTTAAAAAGAAAAAAAACCTGGTCGACACTTGAACACTTTATTAGATAATCATACAAACCCTAAACTAAATAATAATGCATTTATCTACTTCTATGGATAATCGTATACACCCTTAACTAAAGAATAATGAAAATACTACTTCTATAGATAATCATACAAACCCCTAACTAATAATCATGAAAATAACTACTAAAATCAAAGTCCTCCCAGGCTCCTTGCCGCCCGTCACCCTGCCTACCGGGACCAGAGAGTGGTAACCCCAAAGACCATAGACTGATTTGGCTTACCCGCCGCCAACACCTGCAGCTCGACCATTCCTCGCCAAAATCTAGTAGTCTCCGTCAGGGTTCTTCACAATCAGCACCAGCCACTCTTTTCGGTCACACACTGTCTAGCGTTCTGTACTCTTTTTTTCTCATACCACATCTCACACAGCTCCATATAGACACACACCCACACACACACACCACTCTCCAGGCCCCCACCATTCTGCCGGCAGCGCGAACAATGCTCCTAGCAATTTCATGGCTATGCACTCTAAGTCTACGTATAGTGTTACATTCCCCAAGAATAACAATTTAATTTAAACAAAAAAATATAACTACAATTTACAAAACCATAATTCCATCCCCTACACTGACATCAAGGATATTGAGGAATACTTGAATGATGCATTTCATGTTCTTAGCGCAGGAAAATCATCTGGAAGTAAACCCCCTTTCAAATCTGAAAACCAGCTGTTTTCCCTTCTCTCTAGGACTCAAGATCAAGAACAAGAATGTGGGAAATTCAACTTGATAATCCTCTGTGTCCTAGAAACATACGCGCTGCGCCTAAAATCTCAGCAGGCATTCACAATCCAAAACTAACTTTTAGGTTACGGTTTCAAAGACTTTCAACTTTTATATCTTATTTTACGAAGATAGAGGGTGCTTTGTTCAACGATTTAAAGAGCCGCAGTGCTCCAAGAAGAAATCTGTCGCCACTGACATGTCTTTTTTTTGGTTACTCGGACAGCCCTGGCAGTTTGATATTTTATATCAAGTTTGGTTAGCATCCTTAATGAAGCTGGTTGAATGTGTTTGCATGAACTGTAATGTATATGTGTGATGGAAAATGTTCTTTATAATTTCTACACTAATCGCAATTCAAGACATTCTCTCCAAGAAATAAGAAAAATAGCACGCTGTTACTTCATACATATGTATCTTGCAGATGTACACTTCTTCTTTTCTTTAAATATGGCAATTAAAATAATTCTACCAACCAATATTGAAGGATACAATCTGCTAGATAAACAAATTTGAACTCTAAGTAATGATGCTCTACTTGAATTATGATCATTACACATAATGATATCGAAACAGCAACAATTAAAGTCACAACATTTCTCTGAAAAGCCAATACAAAATTTAGGCGAAGTCCATGTTTCTTTTCCTCATCATTCGTTATTTCATCTTGAGTCTTTTCATAGTCTAATGTCTGAAATGAAATAAATTGTACTTATATTCATACATTTTACGTGATGATTGTTTTTTAACAATCCGTTACTTTACCTACCTCAAATGTAGACACTACTTTTGCATAATAGTTGTTTTCTCGAACGATAAGTTTGCTCTGCCAAAAAGTTTAAAGATTTATCGATTATTTATATCAAAGTAAAATGATCTCTATTCCTAAACCGTCCACATTCCTTCTCAGGATTGAACAAATGTATGTTAAGAAACTTAACAGAAGTTTATGGATTAAAGAAATTCTGTTTTGCAAGTGTTCGTCTGTTATAAATCATACGTTTTTAATAGACCATAACAAAACTTACAGTTTAAAAAGTTAAGTATAAGGGTTGATTAAACGACAAAAGGTACACAAATCAGCAAGAACCCACCATTTCATTAATACTTCTGAAAAATCTTTGACTAAAGGAAGTCAAATATCAAATGAAATAAAACTATAGGAAAGGGAAGGGAGAGGACGCCACCGACACTCAGAATACCTTCACTTAACAATAACAAATACATTTGGTATATTTACAATGTTAAACCTATATACAAAACGGATCATGATCCAAATTCATAAAACTGAATTAATTAGACTTAAAGGTTTTCTGACAATTAGACGACAGGTCTTCTGACTTAATTAGACTGACAGGTTTTCTGACTTAATTATACTGACAGGCTTCTGACTTAATAAGACTAATTATAACACTCACAAATTTATTTATCACAAGACAACAAAAGTATATCGTTCGACCGGACGGCTAAAGGGTTGTCCAGTTCTTGGCGAAAACAGTTCCAGCTAATTCAGACCGACGCTAATAACCTGGCAATGGCGGACACACAGACATAATCAGTAGGCACCCCCTAATCTCTTGAGATGACCAAGGGCAACAGGTTCGAGCTCCCAGGCACAAGCTGGAGCCCCCTCTCCGTTCTCTTCTCAGTGCTACCAACTGGGCAATGATGCTCCAAAAGATAAATTCTAGGCCGGGGAGGCGCACCTCCCTTCGAGGATCGAACAACTTCATTGATATCATTTAAGTAATTTTAATGCATTAATGACATTCATATTTTTTAGAATTTATCAGACGTAGCAGACCCTTATGCTGGTCGGTTCATTCATAATAATGTTTTGTTATAATAATGATAAAATGAAGATACATCTTACATCTTCATAAATAAACAGATACTTTATTTTCTCTCTATTCCAAATTATTCTTTAGATTTATTTTAATTATGACCTTCATTCTGAGTAATCACATATACATGCACGGTAATGTAGAAAAAGACTAATTTAGAGTTGATTACTTTTAAAATCTTAATCACGGAGTTGAAAAAAAAAAAAAATAGGATCTTGAATTCGTCTTACAGAAGTATTCGTGAGCACAAAAAACCACACAGTTGATAAAAAATCAATTATTCAAAGATAATTATTCTTTTCTCAATTTTTAAGTAGTCCCTTTAATTTTATTTATAGTAAAATACTTTATTAATTAGCTGTCCTAAAAATATTCATATCTTATCTACTTTATATTCCAAATATATAACATTGTGGGAAGATCGCCTAGATTAAGAACTCCTTAACAAAAACTTACAGTTTAAAATGTTAAGTATAAGGGTTGATTAAACGCCAAAAGGTACACAAATCAGCGAGTACCCAACATTTCATTAATACTTCATTAATATTTAGTAATTCTACTGCATTAATTTTCATTAATAAGTTATTTTTTAAAATTTATTAGATGTCACAGACCCTTATGCTGGCCATTTTCGTCTACAAAATATATGTTCAAGTAGCACTGTAGATTGACTGTAATATCTAGTTATTTTCAATAATCAAACTATTAATTACAAGGGAAGGGATTAGCTATGAGGTTAGCATGCTGGACTCCCACGCGGAGGTCCCGGGTTCGAGTCCAGCAGCTGACCCTTAGATTTTCTCTTTCTAGGAGCTTCTTACAGCTCACTGTCCGGTGATGGATAGTGTTGTCTGTAACGAGAGAACACTGTCCGGAGGCCGGCAGTGCACTGGAAAAAGCTCCGGGCGCTAATAACCTCAGCTGTTGATGCGCCAAAAAAAAAAAAAAAAAAAAAATAATTACAGGTTAAAAAGAAAAACGTTATAAAAAATATAAAAAAATTATGAGGCTAAAAAATTCAAAACTTTTTTTTATAGAAAAACTTACACCAACATACATCAATGATTTTCTTTATTTTCTTTATTTATTTTTATTTTTAAATAAAAATCGTCGGTTTAGGTTCATTCTTCGATTAAAGTAATTGTTATATTATGAAGTAGTCAAACGTTTATTACAATAGGTAATAATTATCTGGCTTTACCGCAAATAATATAGTTTTCTTCATTTACATTCTCAATCTAGGTATTCATCCCACAATGTTGTATATATGTAATATAAAATAAATAAGATATGCATATTTTTAGGACAGCTAATTATTCCAGTATTTTACTATAAGTAAAGTTAGGGGAACTAAATTAAATTACAATTGAGAAACGAATAATTTTTGTTGAATAATCTACTTGTTATAACTGTGTGTTATTTGTACTCACGAATATTTCGGTAAGACGAATTCAAGACAGTAGCCTACTCTAACTTTGTCTTTTTCTACTTTAACATGCATGTACATATATATGTGACTTATCATAATTATAACAAAAAAATATTATAAATGAAGTGGCCGGCAAAAGAGTCTGTGACATCTAATAAATTTTAAAAAATAACCTATTAATGAAAATTAATGCAGTAGAATTACTTAACTATTAATGAAGTATTAATGAAATGTTGGGTACTTGTGATTTTTGTACCTTTTGGCGTTTAATCAACCATTATATTAAACATTTTAAACTGTAAGTTTTTGTTAAGGAGATTTTTGTACCTTTTGGATAGATTTTCCTTTTGGTCTATTTTGCAAAGTTACATATCTGCTTTACAGATTTTTTTAAAATTTGGAATAAGCAATACTATCATTATAACCTGATACGTGTTAAGTCGGAACCGTAACTACCACTGGAGAGATCTTTTTAAAGAATGATTATAGTTGCGGTCCCAAAAACATCCTCAAAAACAATTTTTTTGAGAAAGCGTTTTGAACAAAATAGGAAGGTATTTGTACGTAAATAGCACAATTAAACTGCGATTTCAGTACTTCCTTTTAAGAGGAGCAAGAAAAATAAACTACAATTACAGTACTTCTCCCTAGAAGGAAAAGATTTTGTATCGAACGACAATTCATTGATGTAAATCGGTTCACTCATTGATAATTTTAACGATTGTAGTACTTCCTCTTAGTAGATGTAGGAGCATGATGGCACTTCACAGCCACGTAGAGGAGCTTTAATCACTTCTTCATGCTAAATTCTACCAAAATCGGACTAAGCGTTATAGAAATATTAGTAATAATAGTTTTAGAAAGGGCCTTATTTGGGTGGGGCAAACTCCCCTCCTTATGAGGCAAAGCGTCGAGACTTTTAAAGTGCAAATCTGTACAAAATTTCAATTCGAATGACACTTCATTCATGAAAATCGGTTCACGTGTCGATAATTTGCAACGATCGCTATACTTCCCCTTAACAAGTGTAAGAGCTGATCGCCGCTTTAATGTTACGTAGGGGAGCCCTAACCCTATCATCCTACCAAATTTTATCAAAATCGGGCCAAGATTTACAGAGTAATTAGTAATTATAATTTTGGAGAGTGCCTTACATAAAGGGGGCTATCTCCTCTCCCATTCGATGTACAGCGTCGAGACCCCCAAAAGGCACATCTACATAAAATTCCGAATCGAAAGATACCTCATTCTTGAAAATCGGTTCGCGCGTTTAGGCGCTACGTTGTTTACAAAAAAGGTAACAAGAAGAAGAAGAACTAGAACAAGAAAAACAAAAACATTTTTTGAAAAAGTCGTTTTTGCTCATTTTTAGCAACTTTTTTCTCGAAACCTATCAGATCTGGGTTGTTGCAAAAAAATTACAGTTATAAAGGAGGGTTTGCCCTTTATTATAAAGAAAATTGGGGAATTTTATCTTTTATAGAAAAAGAGAAAAAATTGTCAAAGTTAGGTGTTTTTCAACGTTACGCTTTTTCGTGCAGTTTTTGACGATCAACCCTTATACAACTGTCCTACCGGACAGTTTTAATGTAATTGAAGAAAACTATATTATTTATTAAAAAGCCAGATTAAAACTGTCCGGTAGGACAGTTGTATAAGGGTTGATCGTCAAAAACTGCACGAAAAAGCGTAACGTTGAAAAACACCCAACTTTGTCAATTTTTTTCTCTTTTTCTGTAAAAGATAAAATTCCCAAATTTTCTTTAAATTATAGGGCAAACCCTCCTTTATAACTGTATTTTTTTTTGCAACAACCCAGATCTAACAGGTTTCGAAAAAAAAGTAATAATTTTACTTATAGTAAAATACTGGAATAATTATGTTAGCTGTCATAAAAATATGCATATCTTATTTATCTTATTACAGTCATTCTAAGTTAAATGGTGTTCTACTTGAACAAATATTTTGTAGATTAAAATGGCCAGCATAAGGGTCTGTGAAACATCTAATAAATTCAAAAAAATATTAATGAAAATTAATGTAGTAAAATTACTTAAAATAATATCAATGAAATGTTGGGTACTAGCTGATTTGTGTACCTTTTGGCGTTTAATCAACCCTTATACTTAACATTTTAAACTGTAAGTTTTTGTTAAAGAGATTTTTGTACCTTTTGGATAGATTTTCTTTTTTGTATGTTTTGCAAAGTTACATATCTGCTTTTCAGATTTTATTAAAATTGGGAATAATAAATTTAATTTTATCATTATAACCTGAAAAGGTGTTAAGTCGGAGTTACTACCACTGGACAGATCTTTTTAAAGAATGATTATATTTGCGGTCCCCAAACCATCCTCAATAACAATTTTTTTGAGAAAGCGTTTTGAATAAAATAGGAAGGTAATTTGTACGTAAATAGCAAAATTAAACTGCGATTTCAGTACTTCCCTTTAAGAGGAGTAAGAAAAATAAACTGCGATTACAGTACTTCTCCCTAAAAGGCAAAGAGGCAAAGATTTTGAATCGAACTACAATTCATTGATGAAAATCGGTTCACTCATTGAAAATTTTAACGATTGCAATACTTCCTCTTAGTAGGTGCAAGAGCATGATAGCACTTCACAGCCACGTAGAGGAGCTTTAACCACTTCTTCTTACTAAATTTTATCAAAATCGGACTAACCGTTATAGAAATATTGGTAATAATAGTTTTAGAAAGGGCCTTACTTGGGTGGGGCAAACTCCCCTCCTTATGAGGCACAGCGTCGAGACTTTTAAAGTGCAAATCTGTACAAAATTTCGATTCGAATGACACTTTATTCATGAAAATCGGTTTACGTTTCGATAATTTGAAACGATTGCTATACTTCCCCTTAACAAGTGTAAGAGCAGATCGTCGCTTTAATGTTAGGTAGGGGAGCCCAAACCCTGTCATCCTACCAAATTTTATCAAAATCGGGCTAAGATTTACAGAGTAATTAATGATAATAATTTTGGAGGGGGCCTTACATAAAAGGGGCTAACTCCTCTCCCATTCCATGTACAGCGTCGCGACCCCCAAAAGGCACATCTACATAAAATTCCGAATCGAATGACATCTCATTCATGAAAATCGGTTCACGCGTTTAGGCGCTACGTTGTTTACAAAAAAGGTAACAACAACAACAAGAAGAACAAGAACAAGAACATTTTTTGAAAATGCCGTTTTTGCTCATTTTGAGCATCTTTTTTCTCAATATCTATCAAATCTAGCTTGTTGCAAAAAAATTACAGTCATAAAGGAGGATTTGCCCTATATTTTAAAGAAAATTTGGGAATTTTATCTTTTATAGAAAAAGAGAAAAAAATTGTCAAAGTTGGGTGT
Source organism: Rhodnius prolixus (assembly GCF_049639745.1). Taxonomy (NCBI): domain Eukaryota; kingdom Metazoa; phylum Arthropoda; class Insecta; order Hemiptera; family Reduviidae; genus Rhodnius; species Rhodnius prolixus. The sequence continues at coordinate 27,026,214 of NW_027411592.1, forward strand.
TTTTCAGCGTTACGCTTTTTCGTGCAGTTTTTGACGATCAACCTTTATACAACTGTCCTACAGGACAGTTTTAATGAGTTGTTGCAAAAAAATTACAGTTATAAAGGAGGGTTTGCCCTTTATTTTAAAGGAAATTTGAGAATTTTATCTTTTATAGAAAAAGAGAAAAAAATTGTCAAAGTTGGGTGTTTTTCAGCGTTACGCTTTTTCGTGCAGTTTTTGACGATCAACCCTTATACAACTGTCCTACCGGACAGTTTTAATAAAAATAAATAAATATATGAAAATGGCCAGCATAAGGGTCTGTGACATCTAATAAAGTCTAAAAAATATTAATGAAAATTAATGCAGTAAAATTACTTAAAATAATATCAATGAAGTATTAATGAAATGTTGGGTACTTGCTGATTTTTGTACCTTTTGGCGTTTAATCAACCCTTATACTTTTAAACTGTAAGTTTTTGTTAAGGAGTTAATTATTACGCATTCTTAATGCTTGACTGCTACATAAAGTAAAGTAACAATCAATGTAATCGGTGAATGAACTTAAACTGACTTAATTTTTATTTAAAAATAAAAATAAATAAAATAAAATCATTGATGTAAACATTTTTTAAAAAAGTTTTTGGATTTTTTAACCTCATAATTTTTTTTAAATATTTTTTATAACGTTTTTATTTTTAACCTGAGATTAATAATTTGATTATTATACAGGGTGTTTCAGGGTTAAGTGTCCTAAATGAAAATATGAATTTAGGACCTCAAAACAAGAAAAAAATTTCCTCTGGAGGAATGCCCTTTAGCGCTTTGTATATGAGACTCCTTAACAAAAACTTACAGTTTAAAATGTTAAGTATAAGGGTTGATTAAACGCCAAAAGGTACACAAATCAGCGAGTACCCAACATTTCATTAATACTTCATTAATATTTAAGTAATTCTACTGCATTAATTTTCATTAATAAGTTATTTTTTAGAATTTATTAGATATCACAGACCCTTATGCTGGCCATTTTCGTCTACAAAATATATGTTCAAGTAGCACTGTAGATTGACTGTAATATCTAGTTATTTATAATAATCAAACTATTAGTTACAGGTTAAAAAGAAAAACGTTATAAAAAATAAAATAAAAATATGAGGCTAAAAAATTCAAAACCTTGTTTAAAAAAATGCTTACACCAACTTACATCAATGATTTTGTTTATTTTATTTATTTATTTTTATTTCTTAAATAAAAATCGTCGGTTTAAGTTCATTCTTCGATTAAAGTAATTGTTATTGTATGAAGTAGTCAAACGTTTATAATAATAGGTAATAATTATCTGGCTTTATCGCAAATAATATAGTATTCTTCAATTACATTCTCCATCTAGGTGTTCTTCCCACAATGTTGTATATATGTAATATAAAGTAAATAAGAAATGCATATATTTAGGACAGCTAATTATTCCAGTATTTTACTATAAGTAAAATTAGGGGGACTAAATTAAATTACAATAGAGAAATGAATAATTATTGTTTAATAATCTGCTTGTTATTAACTGTGTGTTAATTGTGCTCACGAATATTTCGGTAAGACGAATTCAAGACAGTAGCCTACTCTAACTTTATCTTTACTTTATCACGCATGTACGTATATGTGATTTATCATAATTATAACAAAAAAATAATATAAATGAAGTGGCCAGCATAAGGGTCTGTGATATCTAATAAATTCTAAAAAATAACTTATTAATGAAAATTAATGCAGTAGAATTACTTAAATATTAATGAAGTATTAATGAAATGTTGGGTACTCGCTGATTTGTGTACCTTTTGGCGTTTAATCAACCCTTATACTTAACATTTTAAACTGTAAGTTTTTGTTAAGGAGATTTTTGTACCTTTTGGATAGATTTTCCTTTTTGTCTATTTTACAAAGTTACATATCTGCTTTACAGATTTTTTTAAAATTTGGAATAAGCAATTCTATCATTATAACCTGATAAGGTGTTAACTACCACTGGAGAGATCTTTTTAAAAAATGATTGTAGTTGCGGCTCCCAAACCATCCTCAATAACAATTTTTTTGAGAAAGCGTTTTGAATAACATAGGAAGGTATTTGTACGTAAATAGCAAAATTAAACTGCGATTTCAGTACTTTCTTTTAAGAGGAGTAAGAAAAATAAACTAGGATTCCAGTACTTCTCCCTAAAAGGCAAAGAGGCAAAGATTTTTTAATCGAACAATTCATTGATTTAAATCGGTTCACTCATTGATAATTTAAACGATTGTAGTACTTCCTCTTAGTAGGAGCAAGAGAATCAGCAACGTAGAGGAGCTTTAACCACTTATTCGAGCTGAATTTTATCAAAATCGGACTAAGCGTTATAGAAATATTGGTAATAATAGTTTTAGAAAGAGCCTTATTTGGGTGGGGCAAACTCCCCTCCTTATGAGGCACGGTGCCGAGACTTTTAAAGTGCAAATCTGTATAAAATTTCGATTCGAATGACACTTCATTCATAAAAATCGGTTCACGTGTCGATAATTTGAAACGATTGCTATACTTCCCCTTAACAAGTGTAAGAGCTGATCGCCGCTTTAATGTTACGTAGGGGAGCCCTAACCCTATCATCCTACCAAATTTTATCAAAATCGGGCCAAGATTTACAGAGTAATTAGTAATAATAATTTTGGAGGGGGCCTTACATAAAGGGGGCTAACTCCTCTCCCATTCGATGTACAGCGTCGGGACCCCCAAAAGGCACATCTACATAAAATACTGAATCGAATGACACCTCATTCATGAAAATCGGTTCACGCGTTTAGGCGCTACGTTGTTTACAAAAAAGGTAACAACAAGAACAACAACAACAACAACAAGAACATTTTTTGAAAAAGCCGTTTTTGCTCATTTTCGGCAACTTTTTTCTCGAAACCTATTAGATCTGGGTGGTTGCAAAAAAATTACAGTTATAAAGGAGGGTTTGGAGTAAGATTTAAAGAAAATTTGGGAATTTTATCTTTTATAGAAAAAGAGAAAAAAATTGTCAAAGTTGGGTGTTTTTCAACGTTACGCTTTTTCGTGCAGTTTTTGATGGTCAACCCTTATACAACTGTCCTACCGGACAGTTTTAATATTCACGTCTAAAGATTTCCATTTTATGAACTATTATTAAGTAGGTTATAATAAAAAAAAATTAATGGTGTCTCTTCCAACTACTTTATTAACAGAAAATAATGTCAATTAAAAGTAAATAAATAAATAATAAAGAAAATGAGGAATCGGTATCTTTCTTCCACAGCAGAATAACCGAACGGCACTGGATTGCTGTTATTGATTCGATTACTCTTCTTCTTAAAGAATGAAGATCATTGACCGGCATTTCATAGACTTTTCCTTTAATGGCACCCCAAGCAAAAAAAATCCATTGGTGTCAGAACTGCAGAGCAAGCAGGCTAAGCCGTCGGTCTTGCTCGGCCAATCCATCGATTGGGATAATGTTGATTTAGCCACTGTCGTGGACCTCTGCCGTAATGTGCTGGACAACCATCTAATTGAAATCATGAGTTCCTTCTGAGTTGAGGCGGAACAACTTCAATCAAAATGTAATAATCATTACTAAGAAACTGCAGAAATGTGTCTTCATTAAGCCTAGGTGGTTAGAAATGCGGAACAATTAAAATATTGTCTAATATCACTGAAACTCACGCTGAAAATGGTGCTCACGAATTGGATTTTCGAGCATCCAGAGATGATAAGTTTTTTCGTTCAACATTTCTTGTGAGAGCAGCTTCATCCATCCAGAGAATATGACGCGAAAATTTTGGCCTAAGATCAACTTGATTTAAATACTAACCGTAAAAATTTCTTTGACAAAATTCTTGAGGTACCGTTGATAATGCTATGGGTGACGTCCACCTGCAAAGAGAGTTCTCCTTACTCTCCTTAGAGAGTTGGCGTAATATGTAATTCAGACGCAGCTCTTCGTAAACTGGCGGACGGATTATCATCAAAAAATTGTAATAGTGTCGCACTCCTTTCATTTCATTAAAGGGCAAGAGCTCCATTAGCACGTGGCATTAAAGCAAATATGCCAGTTACTCTAGAACGTTGAAATGTGGACCAAAAGATAGTCTTTTATTCGGAAATCGCACGGAATATTCACGACGGGCAGCATTGCAAAAACCATACACAAACACCATATCGGCATATTCACTGTTACAATCAATGCATAATGATGCAAACTCTGTAAAAGCGTCGAACTGATCAATGTTATTGAGAAAGAGTTACTATTTAGAAAGTACACAGTGCAAATTTCAGATGGTATTGTTCCGTAAAATGTCAATATTGGTATGTGCAGTTAGAGACACAAGATCATTTTTGCAGTTATACAATCAATATATCAATCGTTCTAAAATCTTTAGACGTGAATATCTCATAAACAAAGCGTTAACGGGCATACCTTCATAGAAAATGTTTTTCTTGTTTTGAGGTCCTAAATTCATATTTTCAGTTAGGACACTTAACCCTGAAACACCCTGTAGATAAATATGTAGATGTAAGACGGTTTTTGAAAAAGATTTTATTAGTCTGTAAAAAATACTAGTTTATATGTCACCGTCGTTAAGCAATGTGAAAACACTCTGTAACGTAAACACTCTAAGTGACGCTGAACCTTCCCAGGCTGTAACCTAACATTCAGGTTGTGCGAGTTGTCGTCAGCACCCTCTAGATAATACAATCAATAAGTTAATGTTGTGCCACTTGAACAAGTGTTTTGTAGATGAAAATAGCCAGCATAAGGGTCTGTTACATCTGATAAATTCTAAAAAATATTAATGATCATTAATGAAGTAAAATTACTTAAATGATATCAATGAGGCATTAATGAAGTGATGGGTACTTGCTGATTTGTGTACCTTTTGGCGTTTAAGGACCCTTATACTTAACTTTTTAAACTGTAAGTTTTATTAAGGAGATTTTTGTACCTTTGGATAGATTTTCATTTTTGTCTATTCTGCAAAGTTATATATCTGCTTTACAGATTTTCTTAACATTTGGAATATGCAATACTTTCATTTTAACCTGATATGGTGTTAAGTCGGAACCGTAATACTTAGAATCCACAAAAACAGTTTTCTTCGGTAAACGTTTCAGTTAACATTGGAAGGTATTTGTACGTAAATAGCAAGATTAAACTGCGATTTCAGTACTTCGTTTTAAAGAGGAATAAGAAAAATAAACTGCGATTACAGTACTCCCTAAAAGGCAAAGAAGCAAAGATTTTGAATTGAATGACAATTCATTGACGTAAATCGGTTCACGCGTTGATAATTTTAACGATTACAGTACTTCCTCTTAGTAGGTGTAAGAGCATGATGGCACTTTACACTCTTGAAGAGGAGCTTTAATCACTAAATTTTATCAAAATCGGACTAAGCGTTATAGAAATATTGGTAATATTTTTAGAAAGGGCCTTACTTGCGTGGGGCAAACTCCTCTCCTTATGAGGCACAGCTTCGAGATTCCTAAAATGTAAAATTATTCCGAATTTGAATGTCACTTCTTTCATGAAAATCGGTTCACGCAACGATAATTTGAAACGATTACCAACTTCCCCTTATCAGGTGTAAGAGCAGAACGACGCTACGTAACATGTAGGGGAGCTCTACCAGACAGTTTTAATGCAAATAAATGAAAATAAGGAACTTATACCGTTTTACATTCAAACACTACCACAGCAATTTAACAATAAGAGGGTAAATAAAAAATATAATACAACAGGTTATTGAAAGCTAATATCCTTTTTCTTACTTTTTTTTGTAAAAATAATAAAAATGCGAAAACTATTGTCATTGTAGTTAAAAGAAATGTTAGGATTATTAGTTGGAATGGTACAATAAAATATACTAGAAAAATTATTAGCTAAGTTTATAGCCTCGGATTTAAAAATGTTTATGATTTACAAGTACACAGCGTTATTGAGCGATGTGAAGTATGTTGAGGACATTCTCCTAAAATTCCCGACATTCCCACAAAATATTAATTAGAGATTGCCTCAACCCTCTTAGCAATCTGTTGCCATAATAAAGGGCTAATATTAGTTTTTATAAGTTTGGAGCTCTACCCTGCCTTAATTCAAAGGTTAATTCAAAGTACAGAAGTTTAAAATGATCTGAAAAATATAAGAATTAGGAAAAATGTTCGTTACAAGAGGATGCCCTATCCCTTTTAACGTCTTCTTCTTTTCTTTTTGCGACATGTGCTTTAACAATTTCATTTTTATGTTGCTGAATTCTGAGAGTTAAATATATCTATTTATTGGAAGAATATAAAATTTCTTTCCCTGGTTAATCCAATTGGCCTTTATATTCGGTTAAAGTCAATCAAATAAAAGGAGCATATTGTACCAAATTTTTGGATAATGTGGTTGCATCCTTAACAGGAGGGTACAACAAAATAACGAGGCCGTTTTCCTTCAACATTTACTATCTTTCTTTGAGCCGTTCTTCTTGTGTAATACCACGGTCCGCCACTGATCGCAAGAGTGAGATTTTAGCGTTTTATGTTACACATTTTAAATTCTGATTTTTTGTCAGACACATTAAAACTGTCTGGTAGGACAGTTGTATAAGGGTTGATCATCAAAAACTGCCGTTTTCCTTCAACATTTACTATCTTTCTTTGAGCCGTTCTTCTTGTGTAATACCACGGTCCGCCACTGATCGCAAGAGTGAGATTTTAGCGTTTTATGTTACACATTTTAAATTCTGATTTTTTGTCAGACACATTAAAACTGTCTGGTAGGACAGTTGTATAAGGGTTGATCATCAAAAACTGCACGAAAAAGTGTAACGTTGAAAAACACCCAACTTTGACAATTTTTTTCTCTTTTTCTATAAAAGATAAAATTCCCAAATTTTCTTTATAATGTAGGGCAAATCCTCCTTTATAACTGTAATTTTTTTGCAACCACCCAGATTTAATAGATTTCGAGAAAAAAGTTGCCGAAAATGAGCAAAAACGGCATTTTCAAAAATTGTTGTTGTTGTTGTTACCTTTTTTGTAAACTGCGTAGCGCCTAAACGCGCGAACCGATTTTCATGAATGAGATGTCATTCGATTCGGAATTTTATGTAGATGTGCCTTATGGGAGTCTCGACGCTGTACCTCGAATGGGAGAGGAGTTAGACCCCTTAATGTAAGGCCCCCTCCAAAATTATTATTACTAATTACTCTGTAAATCTTGGCCCGATTTTGAAAAAAATTGGTAGGATGATAGAGTTAGGGCTCCCCTACGTAACATTAAAGCGGCGATCAGCTCTTACACTTATTAAGGGAAAGTATAGCAATCGTTTCAAATTATCGACACGTGAACCGATTTTCATGAATGAAGTGTCATTCGAATCGAAATTTTGTACAGATTTGCACTTTAAAAGTCTCGAGGCTGTGGCACAGCCGCTGTGCCTCATAAGGAGGGGAGTTTGCCCCACCCAAGTAAGGCCCTTTCTAAAACTATTATTACCAATATTTCTATAACGCTTATTCCGATTTTGATAAAATTCAGCCCGAATAAGTGGTAAAAGCTCCTCTACGTGGCTGTGAAGTGCTATCATGCTCCTACATCTACTAAGAGGACGTACTACAATCGTTAAAATTATCAATGAGTGAACCGATTTACATCAATGAATTGTCGTTCGATTAAAAAATCTTTGCCTCTTTGCTCTGGAAGTACTGCAATCGCAGTTTATTTTTCTTACTCCTCTTAAAAGGAAGTACTGAAATCGCAGTTTAATTTTGCTATTTACGTACAAATAAATACCTTCCTATGTTATTCAAAACGCTTTTTCAAAAAAATTGTTATTGAGCATGGTTTGGGGGACCGCAACTATAATAATTATTTAAAAAGATCTCTCCAGTGGTAGTTACGGTTCCGACTTAACACCTTATCAGGTTATAATGATAGAATTGCTCATTCCAAATTTAAAAAAATCTGTAAAGCAGATATGTAACTTTGCAAAATAGACAAAAAGGAAAACCTATCCAAAAGGAACAAAAAGATTTGTGTACCTTTTGGCGTTTAATCAACCATTATACTTAACATTTTAAACTGTAAGTTTTTGTTAAGGAGATAATGAATATGTAACAGTAAAATATGCTACCAACTTACCTCTCTTGATCTGTGTGTTTCATATCTTTTAAAACATGGTGAAATTGGGGGAACTGGAATCGGGCAAATACACGAATATCCTGACATTTTAGAAAACTTTATAAAAACAAAAGTGGAAAAATACCTATTTGTTAACGAGCTTTAATAAATAAATTTCTTGTTTACACATATTGAGTTAATTCCATCATATGGTTGTGAGGAATATTGGAGCAATTACAATTTATTTAATGCCATTAGGCAGTAAATACAAAATTCCTTGTTATTATTTATTATTGTTTATTAAAGTTCGGGGTCCACACAATTCTTTGAAGAATTTTGCTGATTTCACGTTAGTCCTGTTCTTCTATATCTTTTGTTCCTCGATTTCAAATTTAAATAAGTCTTCCTTTTCCAAAAATATGAATGAAAATATTCCTAAAGAGCTTTAAGTTTCGAGTATTTCCTCTAGTTTTCGATTGAACATCTTTTCGAAATTAATAGTTATTGCCATAAATAATTTGCTATTAAGACTGGAAATTTATAGAATTTTCTTTCCCCGTTTTTAAATAGCAAAATTACATTTCTTTTAAGCCATTTTTCTGGGATAATTTCAGTATTTAGACAGCTTTGAACAGTTTACATAATTGTTCTATCAACTTATTATCTCCAGTTCTTTACTGTTCATTAATAATTCTTCCTTCAAGACCTCCAAGTAACCCTTTGTTCAGCTTCCACTCTATTAGGTGGACTTCTTTTTAAGAATACTTCAGGGGTCTTAGGAACTGTCTTTTTCTACCTCCTTAATATCTTTAAGTTTTGTTAATCACACAATTATTTTAATTTATGTAACATCTTTTGTTAATAATATGGATGGACTCGCATCATTCAAATTTAATACTGGCTACGTAATTAATACTGATATTGATCTTAATATTTTTGGAGACTCTCTTAATTTGATTCCTCATTTCGTTCAACATTCTAAACTTGTAAATTTTCTCTGTTTAGGATAGTTCGGTTATTCAGTTTTTTTTGTGTATATTATTTTATTGTATTTTTTTAACTTACTTTAATTATATCTTTGCAACCGGCGTTTTCTCAATTTATTTATCAAACAAATCTATTCTGATATGACCCCTGGGTCATATCTAGCTGATTATTATACGAAACCATCGGATTAGATCTATAATAACCTTACCTGACATACTCAGCATAAACGTAAATATCGTTTAGCAACCTATTTACCCAAATTTTGTTGCTGGTTCCTTACAGTTCCCTTTCTAACTTACACTACAACATAATATGACACGATACCATTTAAGCCTAATTTTATCCACTCAACTTCTGGAGATCATTCACCTGGACATCATAACAATAGACTGAAATAAATTCTTAACGGTAAAAATAGATTTGTTTCCAAATTTGCTAAGTATTTAACATTAAAACAAGGCGAGAAATAGAAGTAGCTAACAAACTAATTACTTTATACTTCAGGAATACCCGAAAAAATGAAATCGGACGATGGATTGAATTTCAGTTACTATTAGGCTTACATAAAATTGATTTATGTGTCATAATTTCATATTAACCAAAATCTAATGGGATCGCTGATACTCAAGTAGAATAAATATCTAGGAATATTTAAAAAATTGGGATTTCAGTCGAAAGAATGTAGGAAAAATCTCAGAGATTGTTCATCAGGAAATTATTCCCCTTACCATCATCCTGTCCTAATTACATGTTGGCAATAAAATCAGATGTAGAACCACTTTAGTGTTTCACACTTCATCTCTAACTCATGTATTGCCTGAAGATTCTTTTTCTTCAGAGATGAAAAGAGATGATTAAGAAAAGAGCTTATTCATTCAATCACTGGCTCACCTTGACTCGAACTTACTTATTCTTGTCCTTTTTTGTCTAAGATTTGTCAAACTCGTGTCGAAAAATTTTGAGTTAGGCGATTGCCTCAGATCGATTCCTTTTACTGCAGGGTTTTGATAAGTGAATACAAAGACCAAGTTATGGCCGCATTACATGATCTCAATTTTATTGAACTGAGATGGTCACTCAAGCTGAGTGTCTTATTCCTAAATTTCTGACCTTGGCTTCAATGTCAACTTGTCAATGTTGTGGGATAACAACCCAGTTTTGTGACATATCCAAGTAGAATGCTCACTTTTGGAAGTATTTCGCTTACTTTATTCGAATAAATGCGTTTTCTCCAGTGCCGAAATAATTACATTTTTATCAGACTAACATCCTCGCGCTTTGAACAAATATTCCGCCTTACCTGGAAGGCTAGATATTGGATTATTAACTCTTGTTAACTTTCCTTTTTATTTAATTTTTTCTTTTATAACTGCTTTCTCCTGCACTTATTTATTGGTTGCATTACGCTTTATTCATTTTTTCTAGTGTTAATTATTTTTTTGATGTCTCTTCATTCTTATATCGGATTTATTTTTATTTATTTATTTATCTATTTACCAGTAGTCAACGTAGCTCGCTACCTTGGGCTTTACCATGTCAGAAGACTTACATGGAACCCTCATACTCGACTTAAGTTAACAGAACTCAACAGACGCTTCCGACAACTGAAAAGACTACTCGACAACGGATCAAAACTCACTCTGGACAACAAAAGACTTGTATATGTAAGTATATTAAAGCCAGTTGGGCTTATGGCATCGAACTGTGGGATTCAACCAAATGCTCAAATCTGCAAAGGATCCAGTCCTTGAAGTCTAAAATTCTTTGCTCTTTTAGTAAACGCTCCTTTCTACGTCACCAATCAAACCTTGAACTTTCCTTTCGTCACCCAAGTTGCAAAAACACGTTACAGAAAATTCCATCTTAATATTCAAACACACCACAATCCACTTATATAACAACTATCTCCAGAACATTTCCAGGCAACACTTTCAGACGTCTTAAAAGACAGTGGCCTCGCGATCTCCTCTCTGATGAAGAGAATCAGTAGAATTTAGAATGTTATTGGAGAGTTACCGCTGGGTATCTTCTCCCCTCTATGTGTGAATGTTGCTTATTGTTACCCTTGTTGCTTATAACGCAATGCGTTGATTTTAACTAAATAAATGATTTAAAAAAATATTTTTTTTTTCTTTTGAAAAAATAATTTCAAAATAATGTATTAAAAGTTCCCGTAGGAACACTAGCAGACGGCTGACGCCATTGCTATGTATATGTACATGTTTGTAAAAAATCTTTGCAAAATAAATATTAATATTATTATTATCATTTTGAAAATTGCAAAGAATTTAGCAAAGATAATTAAACCGTAATTTCATTTCTTGAAACCTATTTGTTCTACAAAGAATATTACTTTATAATATTGTACTTGTTTCCTTTGAAAGTATTAGTAAGTAATAGTATTAAAAATGGGTGAAAAATTAATCCGTTCGAATTATTTAATATGATCATATTCCAGTATTTTTAATGGAATTATAAACACAAATATATTTGAACTACATTATTAATTACATACAAAGCACTTAAGAAATAGAAGCGAATTAGTAAACAGTGAGATTCTTGACAATACAAGGTGTGGCTATTAAATAACGAGACTATTGCTGTAAAACATTTTATTTTAAATTTAAACATATTTAGTTATTATCACCCCTCCCCTGTCCCTACAACGCTCCATGCGAATTTACCATTGTTCGAAACCGTGCAGGAAGTCTTTTTCTGTGAGCTCCTGCATGACGCGTGCAGCTTTTTCTTTCACAGCTACAACGGACTGAAATCGTGTTCCTTTTAATACAGATTTGACTTTGGGGAACAGATAAAAGTCACATGGGGCCAGATCAGGCGAGTAAGGCGGATGGCCCAAAACTGGGATGTTGTACTCGGCTAGAAACGTCTTGACAGACAATGCAGCGTGAGCCGGCGCGTTGTCTTGATGGAGAACCCGTGACTTGTTCTTTCACAAAACGGGCCGTTTTTCCTTACTCTTTCACGAAGTTAAGCAAGCACCTCACGGTAGTAACTAATGCTGATTAATTATAATCGATCTTTTCATCCGTTTTGGATGTGGAAGGGCGACCTGGGCGGTCATCATCTCCGACGTCTTCTCGGTGATTTCGGAAACGCTTGAACTACTCAAAAACTCGCGCAAGTGATTAATATTCATCGCCATAAACTTATTTTAATAAAAGATAAGTTTCAGTAGCGGTTTTATCAAATTTAATTGTGAAATTTCACGACAATTCGTTGCTCTACTACATGTGTAGTATCATGTTTTCGGCAAAACGAAACTAACACCTCTTACACAAACGACGGTTCCGGTCAGACAGATTTCTCTACAAACACGTGAGACGCTGCAATCGAAAGAGAAGGCTTTATGCTGCACAGCTGTTGGTCGTTAGGATTTGGCACATGCATAGTTCTTCTGTAGCAGCATCAGTCTTGTTATTTAATAACCACACCTCATAGAGGCAAAACTAAAGGAAATACCCAAAGAGGAGTATGAGGAAATACCCAAAAACAAACAAAAAATTAGCTAAATACTAAGCGAATTCAGAAAGAATGAGTGCAAGAAACTGATGAGCAATAGCCACTATACCGAAGACAATACATTAGCTAAAATTGACACATATCATAAATTAATAAACCTTAAATCAGTTTACTTCTTACAGCTTACTTCTTTAGCCCCCACCTTGTGCTTTCGAATCATTTTTAATTTATTTTAAATAAATAGTATATTATTTTTAGACAATCTATTTATTTTATTAAGGCTTAAGTCTCATCTATCACATGGTGTTTTGTCTTCACTCATCAATTAATGGAACCACTTTAGTTGCAACAGAGCAACAGGTAATTTCAGATTTGTGTACAGCAATGTCTTTTCTTCTTACTACGCCTACAACCTATGCAGTAAAATAATAGATTACAATGCACAAGGACTATTCGGTTTGTTTATGGTTTTTGAGATCATATAACTTAGCCAATAGTCAACTGAAATTAAAAAACTTCTAATAGACAAATTTCATGACATCGTGTCGAGTTGCTCATTCTGATGATCTCATACAACTGTCTAAGTAACATTTCTTTCAATTATTATGTACTTCTTATCAAGAGTTTCAGTTGATATTCTTTTTTGTTTGTCAGAATAACCAAAGGCAAAAGAAAATGAAGTTTCACCGGCGTTTAGATAATTTTTCAGGATAAAATTCTGACCAGAACACTCACACAACATTTCTTTACCTCATTAATTACATTTCTGGAAATCTAATTGTTCTACAAAGAGGATTGCTTTATAATAAACTACTTGTTTCCTTTGAAAATAAAAGCCTATTCATTCGATCAACCAATTCTCTTCATTAGGAATTTTGTTTACGTAATAATATTTAATAGTTGATAACTTCATACATTACTTTGAATTGATGTTTAGATTTTAAGGTCAATTTAGACCCTCAGAGGGCCTAAAAAGTTGCGGTAATGCATAATGCCAGAGTAGTGTGCCCAACAAAGCGTAGACGCACAAATAGTCGTAGTAATTGGAGGAAATCGTACACCAATAACAAGCGAAAAGCTTAATTATTAGTCATATTTTTCTTTATTAGTCCATTATTTCTCTTGCCTAAGTTCACCAGTCCATTACCCAACGGCATTACTCCTAAACGAAGCGGTCATCCAGACGATCTTCGACCACGTGATGCTTTGACCTATCAACGTTAGCACTGTTAGGTTTGTCAGAAAGTTTCAGCCTTACACATATTGAGTATGTCCTAGTAGTTTGAAAGGCATGTATGACTGAAAGGTCTGCACTTTAGGGAAGCAAAAACTTCTTCCCTATACTGATAACTCAACCATTATACAGAGGCTCAAAAAAACAGAACTGGAGTGGTGCTCCAACTTAAAGGTGCACAAGAGTGTTTATGGAACGCGTGGAATAGACTTCAACTCCCCAAGGAATCTAATCCAAACTTAGTCCAAGTTTTAGTTTACTGAATTATGGTTAGAATGCATGGGGTTATTTTTCTTCACAAATGTAGCTGTTGAGTGAAAATTTAACCGCATTATCTTTCTTCCTAGCTTCTTTTTTTTTAAAAAAAGTCTCATTTTTCCAATACTTAAGGTATTTTTGTTGATCAACATTAATTTTAAAATTTTTTTCAAGAAAATGTTATTAAATTTACTTCAGCTATTTGAAATGGGCAGCTCTCCTTTAGAGTTCAATATATTGTACGGTCCTAAGTCTTAACAGTCTTGGGGTACATGTATTGTTAGAATATCATGTTAGAAGAAAAATGAAAAACCTACCACCGGAATTACCACTTTTCTCAGAAAGTTGATTTTTCAATGTTTGTGATTTTTTAATCAGTATTTAATGGAAATATCGACTTCTGCGAATAATACAATTTTAAATGTAAAAGTGAACTTGCTGAAGTAAAATTGAGGTTTCAATGCACAGCCATCACTTAATTAATCACTCGTAATATTTACCTCATTTGATTGATTCACAACCAATAAGTGCCTCATTCCCAATCCGGCCATCAAAGAATATACTGTGGAGAATGACGTCTCCTGCAAATATTACGGAAATTAAATTTCGACTCTTAATTATTACACAAACTAGATATGTTAGATACTACTGTAGACATTAAGAAAATATCTGATGTGGGCACTTACAAGGTTTACTCTCAACTTAAATATTTAAATAAAAACCTTATACAACTGTACTACCGGACAGTTTTACTACTTCATAAATAAATAAATTTCTTCCAAAAAGGTAGTTGACTTCATTGTTATAAAAGTACACAATGATAAAATTGCCCTGTTGAAAGAAGCGTAACGCCTAGCTATTTTAAGCTAAGCTAGCATAAGCCAATTTTTTTATTAATATCCTTCTAATTCAGAGTTTCGTCATTTCACACTTAATATAATAAAACAAAAAATCATTAAGTATACTATATATCATCGCAGCCTCCGCGTGCGAGTGTGTGGAAAGGGCACCTCATACTGGTGTAACTGTGCTGTGAAAGTAGTTGCTATGTATATTAACCACAGCTGTGATTTTGTTTGTAAATGATTTTATTTAGGATTTTGTCAGTTAGAGTTGGCATTTGCTGGAATATAGACCAGGATTGAGAGTTTGTAGAAAAGCCAAGTTTCCCTCTTACTGACCTGCAACTTTTCTTGTCTGCGGCCCATGCGGCGTATGTATGTTTATTCATGTACTAAATAATTTATTAAGTAAATTTGTTCAGACTTATTGTTATTATAGCTTTGTTCAAGTAGTTTAGTTGTCCTATCTCTCTGTGAGTGTGTGCGTGTGTTTACTCTCAACTTAAATATTTAAATAAAAACCTTATACAACTGTACTACCGGACAGTTTTACTACTTCATAAATAAATAAATTTCTTCCAAAAAGGTAGTTGACTTCATTGTTATAAAAGTACACAATGATAAAATTGCCCTGTTGAATCACGGCATCAGTAAGGTGCTCTCTATAGAAGTGTAGTTCGTACGAGGTAGCGGCTGGCCTACATTAGTGTCAGGAGTGGGATATCGTCGGAAACTCGTAACGTGCCGATTGCACAATTCTTATTAATAGTACTCTGGAATTATGGAAGAGGTGAAGGCACTAAAGGAGGAGGTGCGCTGGATGAGCTCCCAAAGGGTATCAGGAAGCTTGTCCTCTAATGAAGGGGGGGTTAAGCGAGATCTTTCCCTACAATCTTTAATCATGCCTTGGAGTGGGGACATATCAAACAGGCCTATTAATCAATTTTTGCAGAATTTTTCATTAGTGGCCGAAAGAGGCGGATGGTCAGAGGCGGATAAAATTATATCTCGTCTTAAACTTAAAGGGGCTGCAGCAGATTGGTTTGTCGACCGGAACTATCGCTACCCACGGCACATTTGCGGACATGGTTGATGTGATTAGAACTCGCTTTGTGGGGGAGGCCACGCCTGAGCAAAGGCTGTTGGAGCTCAATTCCCTTGAACAGGTGTCGGGTGAACATGCGCGTCAGTTTCCAGATCGGTGTCGGAAAGTCGGGGAACAAACATTGCCTATCACGGCATCAGTAGCTGAAGCAGGTTGGGCTAGGGCTCAGCTTGAAAGAATTCTTATGGCTGCCTATATAATAGGGCTCAAAGGGGAACCAAGCCGAAAGCTACAAAACGATCCCCCAAAAACTTTTCATGAAGCGGTGGCACGGGCTTCGCGTGTTGAGCAAGTGAGGGCGAAGTCAAACTCTCCACGGGAAATATGGGCTGTGCAAGGAAGTTCCGGTCTAGAAGGGAAGACAACAATGGAACCCCAACGATCAGGGGGCATGTGCTTTCGTTGTGGGAGACCGGGACATTTTGCAAAGTCATGTGATCTGAGAAGGGGGAAAAGCCTTGGGTGGGGTGACCAACGCAGTGAGGCTGCTCCCTCAAAAAAGGAAACTATCAGCTCTGTTTCTGGCCAAATTGGACACTATGCGCGAGATTGCGCTCGACGAGCTACCTTAACAAAAGTCAGGACTTGTTATGAGGGGGAAGACCCGCACCCAAAAGCGGAGGGCTCGACCGATGGCCCGACGTCGAATGCCCATTGAAACCAAGGGCCCCTGCCCTGGTGGCAAGTGTGGCAACGGGGAAGTCTAAGGATGTAACAATACCTGTGTTCACAGGAAAGCGTCGGTTGAAATTACTTGTTGACAGCTTCCATTCTAAAACAAGCGATTCCTGGATTGGTAGTCAAGTAGACCCGTATTAAAGCAACAGTAGTTACGGGGAGTTAGGTACCCATTAGGGGTGAACTGGAGCTGGAGTTCCTTGTAGAGGGGAGCCGGGTGAACCACACCTTTGTGATCGCTGCGGTAGCCACTCGCGGGGATGGTCTCATGAGTTGGGACTTAATGAGGAAACTAGGGTTGGTTGTAGAAGCTGGCCGAGGTCAGGTCATAATTAAACCAATGAACCCGTCAGTAGCACTGGTGGAGAATGGCTGTAAGGAGAAAGCATTGTCCTATGGGACGGACAATCAGGAGAAAAGGGGAAGGAACCCTAACAGGTCTCGGGAAGGCAGTGTAAGCGAGATCGGTGTGAAGGTAGTGGTCTGGTTAATGCGCCGGCTACGTTTCAACGGTTAATGGACCAATTTTTGTCTGAAATAAAAGAGGAGGAGTGCCTAGTTTACATGGATGATATAATTATCTACAGTCCCACTCTAGAAGAACATTGCCGACGATTAAGTAATGTACTACATCGCTTGGAGCGTGCGGGGTTGAAAACAAATCTTGGGAAGTGTGCTTTCGCACAGCGAGAGGTGCAGTACTTGGGGCATATTGTATCTTTGGAAGGCGTAAACCAGATCCTAACAAATCGGTCGCCATCAACTCTTATCCTTCCCCAAACTCGGCGAAAGAAGTAAAGAGTTTCTTGGGTCTTGCGGGGTATTACCGCCGCTTTATAAAGGGGTTTGCTGACCTTGCTCACCACTTACCTCATAACTAAAGAAAGGTGTGACATTCACTTGGGGCAAGGAGGAACAGTCTGCGTTTAAGTCTTTGAAGAAAGCACTCTGTTCATCATCAGTGTTACTATACCCAAAATTTCGGGATAGTTTTATATTAGCGACGGACGCTTCGGGGATAGCGCTAGGAGCAGTACTCTCTCAAATGTGTGAGGGGCAAGAAAGACCAGTGGCTTATGCTAGCCGTCAACTAACACCGGCTGAGCAAAAGTATTTCACCACTGAAAGAGAATTGCTAGCAGTGGTCTGGGCCACAACACAATTCCGGAAATTCAAACTTGCCACAGACCATGCTTCTTTGAAATGGATGCTGAGCCTTCCACGTTGGTCCCTCAGATTGTCCGAATTCGGGCATGACGTGGAACATAGACCAGGGATTAAACACCTTAACGCTGACGGGTTAAGTCGAAGGGTCGCTCCAGCTCCCAAGCCAGAGCCGTTAAATGAAGTGCAGTGGGCCACGCGGGAAGCGACCAGTTTGGGCAAGAGCAATCCAAAGATCGCTGGTGTAGCCAAACCAGGAAGTCCTGTCCGGAGAAAACCTACGTTCACGAATCTGGGCTCTTATACTGGACAGATGGTAAAGCCCAGAAAAACCAGTGGCGAATAATGGTTCCAGCTAAACCAAAGAATTCGCATAATCAAAGCCCACATGACACACCCTGGTCCGGCCATCCCGGTATATAGAGGACGCTAACGCGCATTAAAGAAAACTTAGTTTGGCCCGAGATGGCTAGAGATGTAGAACTGTCCGCCAAGAGCTGCCCATCGTGTAACGAATGCAAGACACCGAGTGGATTAGCAGTACCACTGGGCCACATATCCTTTCGAATTGGTCTCCCTCTATGTACTGGAGTGCCCGCTGAGTAGCAGGGGAAACCGCTACTTCCTTATTATGGTCGACCATTTCGCAATGTATGCGGAGGTTATCCCCATGAGAATGCAAACGCTTGAAGAGACTGCTCAGGCATTTGTTCATAATATTATTTTAAGACATGGGGCCCCTCGTCAGGTTCTGACCGATAGAAGTACAAATTTTCTGTCCAATTGGTTTACAGCTGTCTGCCACTTGCTGCACATAAAGAAACTGCAGACCACCGCCTACCATCCCCAGAGCAATGGGATAGTGGAGCGTATGCGTCGGACACTCATTGACTCTCTCTTCCACTTTGTTCGAAAGGACGGCCGGAATTGGGATCGATGGGTGCCCTTTGTAGTGATGGCGTACCGCTCTACAGTGCATTCATCAATAGGGTTTACTCCTCATTATTTGTTATACTTTGGAATGCCGTTTGATTTTCCGTATACTTGGCAGCAACGGGCGGTGTCGGTGGAGAACTATGTGACGCAATTAAAAGAGAGGCTCTCCGCGGTGTATGCCCAGGTCAAAGAAATTGAGGCTAAAGCCCGAGGGCCCGTTTTTATGACTCGGGGAAGAAGGACCGGGTATTTCACTTGGGTGAAAAAGTGTATTTACTTGAGCCGGCCGTACCACAAGGCTAGGCAAAAAAATTGTATAAACCGTAGACCGGGCCAGATGAGATAAGTGCACAAATTTCTCCCTGCGACTATGAATTGGCTCTGAGTACAGGGGGGCGATATGTGGTGCATGCCAACCGCTTTGAGCTTTGCAAATGTAGAAGCTCACCCCTAAGGGTTGCAGAGGAACCAACCACCTCAGGTAGTAATCCCCAGACTGATAATGGGCAAGGGTTGTGGGAAGACTTGAGTGAAACCCCTCCCAGAGTCCTACCACCATCCACACCAGGTGAGACGGTAGAAGAGAGGGAAGAGGACGCTCCCGAGAGATCCGAATCTACGTTGGCAGAGGGAGATTCATCGTGGCATCCGACATCCGGGGAGTGGGATCCAACAGAACACCCAAGGTCTCCTTATTTGTTACGTGGGCAGGAGAGTGAGCAGGAATCTAACACCATTCCTAGGGAGGTTAGAATCAATCTTTGGCCGAGGCGTCGTCGAGAGTGAAAGCGTTTATTAATTTGTGAATAAATATTTGTAAATAATAAATGAATTATAGTAAGAATACAATTGTTAGGCTAAACTGCTGACTGGGAGGAACCCGCTCAGCCATTAGGGAATTAAGGGAAACCACCTCTAACCTCATGCACCTCCTCTTCCTCACACTGAACATGACCACCATCCTCCGGAATCTCGAGATCAATACTTTGGAGGCGAAGGTGGAATGGCAGTCGCTCAAGGGTGCCCTCAGCACCAGGGCACCCTAGCCGGGAGAAAGTTAACAAGTGGGCTATCGGCCCCAAGAGAACTGAGTAGGATACTGCAAAAAGTCAGTCAGCTATTACTCGAGGGACTAGTGTTCGTGACGGGAACCTCGCCGGCGGATAAGTACCATTACTATGACATCGCTGAAGTACACGCTGCCTCCACACACGACGCCATTCACATCTTGGTGGACATACCCTTGGTATGTATATTAGCTGAATTGTGCCGCCATGGCACGAGGGCACCCACCGGCGCAGTGGACCAGAGAGATCCTGCAAACAACCCATCAGCGAATGCAGAGGCAAAGGAAGATATTTTGACAACTACCGGGTAGTGCCAATACCCGTGAAGGATCCGGCGACAAGTATCTATACCTGCTGTTACAACCTGAGGCTGACTTCACACTGGCTTTGTGTTCCTGAAAACGGAGGACCTCAGGTACTGCTGGGGAAGGAGTCCACTAATCTGCCCAGCACGATTTCCGGTCTTCTTCCGCCATAGACCGTCTTGCCATACACTACGTCTCAAGAAACTATAAGAGAAACTATAAGCGAGCCCCTTGTGCGCGAGGCGGCTGGAGGGAGGAGTCGAACGAGTGGTTACAGTGTGCCCAGGCCAGTCTAGCTGAATTGCGCCGCCATGGCACGAGGGCACCCACCGGCGAAGTGGACCAGAGAGATCCTGCAAACAACCCACCAGCGAATGCAGGTACCGTTTGTTCCCTATCGGCCGAGCGTGAAGGCGCGAAGCTCCGGAGAGCCCGGTGTTGAGTTGGGAAGTGTCAAGTGAGTGGTGGGTCCTCCGCAAGGCGGTAGAACCCACTTTAACGGGGGGTAAGTGTAAAGGGATTGTGAAAGCGTTTATTAATTTGTGAATAAATATTTGTAAATAATAAATGAATTATTAGTAAGAATGCAATTGTTAGGCTAAACTGCTGACGGCACGGCTGGTAGCGGCCAAGAGAAATGCACGGTGTGTGAGAGAGAGAAAACAGCGAGCGCGTGGTGCATAGACACCGGCACAGGCAGTTAGAGTGTAGAAAGAGTATAAGTGCCAGTTGTCGTTATTGCTAGTGCAGTACGGTTGCTAGGTATTAGGGTGTAGATTAACAACAGACAGACGATAGTTATAATAATAATAATAATAATAATAATAATAATAATAATATAGGCGCTAATAACCTCAGCTGTTGAAGCGCCAAAAAAAAAAAATAATAATAATAACAATAACAAGGAAGGGATTAGCTATGAGGTTAGCATGCTGGATTCCCACGCGGAGGTCCCGGGTTCGAATCCAGCAGCTGACCCTTAGATTTTCTCTTCCTAGGAGCTTCTTACAGCTCACTGTCCGGTGATGGACAGTGTTGTCTGTAACGAGAGAACACTGTCCGGAGGCCGGCAGTGCACTGGAAAAAGCTCCGGGCGCTAATGACCTCAGCTGTTGATGCGCAAAAAAAAAAAAAAAAAAAAAATAACAATACTAATAATAGCAATAATAGTAACTGTAATAACTAGTAGAATTGATAGTAGTCAGAATGTAGTGTGAATGAACACTGTTTAGGTATGGCTCGAATGTTAGTAGTATATTGAATGTTAGTAGCATATTGATTGTTGGTAGTATATTGATTGTTAGTAGTATACTGATTGTTAGTAGTATATTGACTGTTAATAGTTGTCTAATTGGTGTATTGGGGTTAACATTAAACCAGTGCGTTCATAGCCTGACGAATTTATTTGTACCCCTGCTGAGCGAGCGCGATTCCCCGTGCCCTAATCGCCCGTACCGGCGATTGGTCACAGGTATTTGATCAACTTAAAAATTAAGCAAGAAAAAAAACTCTTTCAAAATACGATAAATAATATTTCTTTTGGAATAATACTTTAAGTTTTACCCAATTAGTATTAACAGAAACAAAAGACTTGAGAATTTTTATTGTTTAATCGTGAAATAGATTAAAAATTGAACTTGAAAAATTGAATGGGAATATTTTACACTTGTAAGCCGCCATTTAATAGGCATTAAGCTTACTTTATACTTCATCTACTAGTGGCAATTTCTGTAAACATAAATCCAGTTTCTACATTCACATTTAACCATGTTGACGACTCACTAGACTATCTCCTTAACAAAAACTTACAGTTTAAAATGTTAAGTATAAGGGTTGATTAAACGCCAAAAGGTACACAAATCAGCAAGTACCCAACATTTCATTAATACTTCATTAATATTTAAGTAATTTTACTGCATTAAATTTCATTTATTTTTTTGAATTTATTAGAGGTCACAGACCCTTATGCTGGCCATTTTCGTCTACAAAATATTTGTTCAAATAGAACACTATTTCTTAGATTGACTGTAATATCTAATCAACAAACTATTAATCACAGGTTAAAAAAAAAACTTTATAAAAAAAAAAATGAGGTTAAAAAATTCAAAAACTTTTTTCAAAAATGCTTGCACCAACATTCATCAATGATTTTGTTTATTTTATTTATTTATTTTTATTTTTAAATAAAAATCTTCGGTTTAAGTTCGTAATTCGATTAAAGCAATTGTTACTTTATTTAGTAGTCAAGCGTTTTTAATAATAGGTAATAATTAATCTGGCTTTATCGCAAATAATATAGTTTTCTTCAATTCTCAATCTAGGTATTCTTACCGCAGTGTTATATATTTGGAATATAAGATATGCATATTTTTATGACAGCTAATTATACCAGTATTTTACCTACTATAAGTAAAATTAGAGGGACTACATTAAATTACAATTGAGAAATGAATAATTATTGTTGAATAATTTACTGGATATTACCTATGTGTTATTTGTACTCACAAATACTTCGGTAAGAAGAATTCTAGACTGAAATATTGTTTTAAATCCGTGATTCAAATTTAAACAGTAGCCGACTCTAACTTTGTCTTTTTCTATTTTAACATGCATGTATATGTGACTACTCAGAATAAAGGGCCTAATAAAGATAAATCAGAAGAATAATTTGGAATAAAGCTATAATAAAGTACCTATTTAATTACGAAGATATAATATACATTTTATCATAATTATAACAAAAAATAAAATATTATGAATGAACTAAGGGAAGGGATTAGCTATGCGGTTAGCGTATTGGATTCCCACGTGGAGGTTCCGGGTTCGAATCCAGCTGCTGACCCTTAGATTTTCTCTTCCTAAGAGCTTCTTACAGCTCACTGGCCGGTGATGGACAGTGTTGTCTGTAACGAGATAACACTGTCCGGAGGCCGGCAGTGCACTGAAAAAAACTCCGGGCGCCAATAACCTCAGATGTTGACGCGATTTAAATCAATAAAAAAAAAAATTATAAATGAACTGGCCAGCATAAGGGTCTGTGACCTCTAATAAATTCAAAAAAATAAATGAAATTTAATGCAGTAAAATTACTTAAATATTAATGAAGTATTAATGAAATGTTGGGTACTTGCTGATTTGTGTACCTTTTGGCGTTTAATCAACCCTTATACTTAACATTTTAAACTGTAAGTTTTTGTTAAGGAGATTTTTGGCCTTTTTGGATAGATTTTCCTTTTTGTCTGTTTTGCAAAGTTACATATCTGCTTTACAGATTTTATTAAAATTTGGAATAATAAATTCTACCATTATAACCTAAAAAGGTGTTAAGTCCGAACCGTAACTACCACTGGAGCGATCTTTTTAAAGAATGATTATAGTTGCGGTCCCCCAAACCATCCTCAATAACAATTTTTTAGAGAAAGCGTTTTGAATAAAATAGGAAGGTATTTGTACGTAAATAGCAAAATTAAAAAGCGATTTCAGTACTTCCTTTTAAGAGGAGTAAGAAAAATAAACAGCGATTACAGTACTTCTCCCTAAAAGGCAAATATTTTGAATCGAATTCATTGATGTAAATAGGTTCACTCATTGATAATTTTAACGATTGCAGTACTTCCTCTTAGTAGGTGTAAGAGCATGGTGGCACTTCACAGCCACGTAGAGGAGCTTTAACCACTTCTTCGTGGTAAATTTTATCCAAATCGAACTAAGCGTAATAGAAATATATTATAATAGTATAAGAAAAGGCCTTACTTGGGTGGGGCAAACTCCCCTCCTTATGAGTCATAGTAACGAGACTTTTAAAGTGCAAATCTGTACAAAATTTCGATTCGAATGACACTTCATTCATGAAAATCGGTTCACGTTTCGATAATTTGAAACGATTACCATACTTCCCCCTAATAAGGGTAAGAGCAGAACGTCGTTTAAATGTTACGTAGGAGTGCCCTAAACCTTTCATCCTGCCAAATTTTATTAAAATCGGGTTAACATTTTCAGAGTTATTAGTAATAATAATTTTGAGAAGGGGCCTCACATATATGGGGCTAACTCCTCCGCCATTCGATGTACAGCGTCGAGACCCCCAAAAGGCACATCTACATAAAATTCCGAATCGAATGACACCTCATTCATGAAAATCGGTTCACGCGTTTAGGCGCTACGTTGTTTACAAAAAAGGTAACAACAAGAAGAACAACAACAACAACAACAACAACAAGAACAAGACCAATTTTTGAAAATGCCGTTTTTGCTCATTTTCAGTAACTTTTTTCTCGTAATATATTAAATCTGGGTTTTGACAAAAAAATTACAGTTATAAAGGAGGACTTGCCCTATAATTTAAAGAAAATTTGGGAATTTTATCTTTTATAGAAAAAGAGAAAAAAATTGTCAAAGTTGGGTGTTTTTCAACGTTACACTTTTTCGTGCAGTTTTTGATGATCAACCCTTATACAACTGTCCTACCGGACAGTTTTAATATAGGACTATTTTATATTCACTTTTAAACATGTTGGTCACTCACTAAACCTATATAGGTCCACCTTACACTCACATTGAAACTTGTTGGTGACTCACTAAACTTATAGGATCATCCTACACTCATATTTAACTTCGTTTTTTACCGCATTACATGTAACCTATTTATGTATTAGTCTATTATTTTTAGCATACGTGTTATATTCCTCATTTATCAGTGTTTTCCGGGTGCTAGTAACACTTTGCTAGTTAAAATTAGTAAAAGTTACTCCTACAGTAAACTATCTATTATGGCTATTTGCTTTATAGATTTCAAATGACAAAAATCCTATTGATCTTGGTGCCCTCACCAAACAATTACTTCAGCGATACGTCAACAGAGACGTCATCAGCACTTAGTCCAAAAACTCGATTGCGATAATTCTCAAGCACTCTCCTCAACAATATATTGAGATGTGGACAAAGGGAGTCAACTTCACAATTTTTGGAGAGGGTCTTTGGGAATAGAAAGGGAACAATAGTTAGAGAGAAGATATTTCAAAAGATTTTCCTAATTCTCCAAGCACTTTCTACAATTGACACCACTCGTATCGGTAGAAATGAAGGTGTCGAGTTTCAGTAAAGTGATAATATTGATGGAGATGAGGCAGCTGGTTGGTAGAGTGAAGGTGCCGAGTTCGAGAACAGTGATAACCTTGATCATGATGAGGCAACAGCTAGACAGATAAAGGTGCATTGGTCCGATCCTGATTCAACCAATGGCCAAGTTGTGGTTATACAAATTTAATCACTTAAAATTTGATTGACTTAAAAATGTAATCGCCTAAGCTGATTATAACTAAATTTGGAATTTAATTCAATCAATTAAAATTCTGATTATTTTTAATTTTACTTTTTTTATTATTAACAATTTTAATTGTTAAAATTCCAATTAAATTAAAAGAGAATTTAATTCAATGAACAAATTTTGGAAGATTAAATTTTAATAATGATTAAAATTAAATTTTGTTTTAATTCAATTGGATCTCAATTGATTAAATGTTTGCCTATCTCTAGCGCGTAACTGTTTAGTAACCATAGCATTTTTTAGGCAACATTTAATAATGGGCAATAGATTGTTTTCTAATTATGTTAGCATATTCTTCTTTAATGGTTCATTTAAAGATTGACTAATGATGAGAACACCAAATTTCTATTGGTTTTGCTCTATTTGTTGTACTGCTCAAAAATAATAAATGATCTAATGCATCCAAGATTACCGTTTGAACAAAGAATGGTGATGTGTGCATAAATCGGCCCAGATCAACAGTGTTGTCTTCTTCTTCTTTTAAATGTTTAATATCTTGTAACTTAAACACACCGCAATTAAAGATCAATTTTAATATTGTAAGATTAAGAAAAGAGATAATAGAAACACTATTTCAAATAAATAAATAATTTATACCTTAAAATCCATTTCACCGCGGCCGGCATTATTTCTTAGAACATTCAAATTTTCTTCAAATGATTCTGATGCATACAATCTATGCTTCAAAATGATTATCAAATTTATCCTCAAAATTAATCCTAGTAACTGTCCGTATGATTCAAAACCATCCTAAAAGTTCGGGGGGAAAAAAATTATAAAGTGAGAACTGAAAATTTTCATATTACAAAACATGGACTATGAGAGGTTGCTGCTAGCTCAGCTAAAATTTAACAGAGATTAAATTTAAGAAAGCAGGCAAATCAAAAGTATTCATAAGGAATAAGTGACTTCATGGAAAATTTGACTAAACACTGTCTGAATAAAATAATCATGGTTTAAACAACTTCAATATATATTTTCATATTGCCAATCAGTTTAACCAGTCCTGCGTAATCTTTCGCAGACTGCTGAGGGAACTCTCTACTCTAAGAATAAGAGCCTTTCCCATCGCCACAAGGAAGGTTCGATCTCCTATAAGGCTTGGCAGGTCTTAAATCTTTACAACTATACGTCTTCCTCTTCCTTATTTTGTACCTAAGTTCTAACTCTGCTTCTAAATATAAACTTTTACTTTTTTTTTATTTATTCTCATTAATCACCTGCACAAAGGAAGAAAAATATCCTGCATACCAAAACAATTTCACCATCTAGCAGGAGTAAAGTTATGTGCTTGAAACTTTCAGGTTTCTCAAATATTATATTTACATTTTCTGGATAGTGCTTATGTGGTATAGATTACTAAGCAGTAAAACAGGAGCACTGATTGAGGATAACAAGATCGAATTAAATCACAAATTCCAGCAGTCCCGTCCTCTTTACTTTTTTCATCATTAAGAAATAAAAGATTTTAATTGTTGTTCCAGTTACAATCTTTTTTCGTGAATTCTTCATTTTTCTTATTTTAAATTATTGTAATAATTAGCCTCCACAATCTACTGTCCTGTCTTCTGGCGTATAATGTAATAAACATTACAAGATATCTATATACCAGTGATCTAGTCCTACTACGGAATAGAAATTGAAAGCAAGCGAACAGAGAAAGCTGTGAATTCTCAGAAAAAGTCTGGACCTGCTGGTATGAGGTATGGTGCAGATAAGTAATTAGAAACAACAGAGTGGAACTTTTTTGGCAGCGGCACGAGAAAAAAGGATTTGAGCCTAAATAGTATTTAAAAAAAGGCTATAAATTCACGTATAACATGGAATAGGAAAGAAGAAACACATAACTGGAGCTGGTTTCAAAAATAAAGAATGTGAAGTTCAAAAGGGTATCTACAATATTTTATATTTGGCTGTGGAATGTAGAAGCTACGACAGACAAGCGAAAGGTTAGTCGCGAAATCTGCAAAGCTAAGATGTATTGTGATAATGAGTTCGATTCTCGGTCTAGGCCTTGGATTTTATTTAATGGTTAATTATTCATTGTAAAATACGTTTGCTATTTGCCACCATCCACACCTAATTCGGTAGTTGGATGCAAAGTGAAAAAATAAGCGTTACTTTATTTCTTTTTCTTTTTTTATTTGAAGAAACTAGTACGTAGTAATAAATAGAGCGTCAAGAGAATGTCAACTGAGTAATTCATACAACTTAAAAATTTGGCTGCTTTCCAGAAAATCCTATTTGGATTATAATTTTGATAGCCTTTTCAGATACACAAATTTTTAAAAAATCTTATTATTATGTAATCAGAATTTAATCTTATTTACCTCTTCAGAAGAGAAGTCTGGATCAACCACAGGAAATCCATTATGTTTGCTATTTTTTAAAACATGCACAATAGCTCCAACAGTTGTAACTTGTGGTAAAGCTACTACGTTTTTATTCATTATATTTCGTACAGGAATCCAAGAACAGTTTGGTGGAACCGTTCTTTCTAAGAATGGCATTCCTTTCATCAGACATTCAGAATGATAGATGGGCTGTAAACGTTTCAAAATTATAAAAAAAATTAGGAGCAAAGCAGTTTATGTAGACCAGAATTAAACAGACAAAAGTATTCTAACTTTTTCTTTACCACCAATACACCTCCTCGCTATCGAAAGCTTTCTGAAAAAAAAATTTAAAAAAGTACCCAGCCATAATAGCAATTTTTGTTGGTTCCTCTTTTCACGTTAACTCTGATTAGTTTCATACTTATTCATTGTTGGTATTTATATTTGCATGAACTGTTAGTAACTACGTATGTTTACGTTTCCTTATAAAAATGCAAGGTGAGCATTAAATTCCATTATGCATCCACATTGTCCGCATATTCATAGAATTCACATCGTGATCATGGCAAGAAATAACTTGTAAGACAATGGGTCTATTTGGGATAATTCAATTTAAAGTAAGTGTTTCCTTCATGTTCAATGAGACATTTTCAATACGGAAGAGGTGATGGTAGTAAATGCGTATCGAACAGCGTCTTTTCTTCCAAATAAGTTTGTAACGAATGCAACCATATTTAAATGGATTATCGAACGATGATAGATACTGTACTGTTAATGAAATGCCAAAGTACCAGAGAAACAACCACGTGTATTTTACCAGCATACATCTATCACTAGGTACATATATAAATTAAAAATATATAATAAAATACAATAAAATAGAAAAGTGCACTTTAACCGATTAAACGAAATTTGAATCGCTGTAACGCACCGGCTTTTTCTTTGCTCGACTTCCTCTATCTGTCACCAACTTCAAAGTTCTCACAGCCGGATCCTGCAGTAGAAGTCTTCACTCTTCTGGTTGGGAATCTTCTAATGGTTTAGTATGTTCTGCAATGTTTCCCTAGATTTACTTTCTGCTGTCTTCTCAGCTGACACCAATAGACGCCTGTTACTTGTTACCACAACCCCATTCGTTTGGACAGTATAAGCCCTTGGTTGACTTCCTGTTGTACCTAACCATATCGTTTCAGGTCGGGTATCAACACACGCTCGTTTCTCGCTGGCTCTCTAAAACGCCTCACACGATTTCGTTGATTGTATTTCTTTTGGTTCCTTTGTTTAAAACTGCTCTTTATTTTTAAACGATTTATTTGGACGCTTGTAACTGAACAATAGTTCTTAATTGAGGGAAGTAAAGACCGTATTTTTCTGCCGTACATCAATTCTGCCGGCGACAAACCGCTTTCTAATGGCTGTGGTTCTTTAGGCTAAGAGGCCTAAATTGGGATCGTCACATTTTGTGAGAATACGCTTGGCAATGTCAACCCTTTCTCTGCCTCTTCATTCGACTAAGGGTATCTTGAACTGGAAGTTCTATGTTCGAAAGTATAAGTGCTTGTGAATGTTTTGTAATCCTCAGAAGTTAACTGAGTTCCCCCATCTGGCCTCACGATGCACGGAATACCATGACGAGCGAAAACATTTTTCTTCGTTCTGTGACATCCTCACATGTTAGTCTATCTACAAAAATAACCTCCAAATGTCTAGAATAGTAGTCTTGAATGATCAAATACCATTTACCTTGGAACTTGGCCAAATCTGCCAAGGAAGACCACTGGAGGCAAGAGGTTCTCGTGGATTCTTCCTCAGTTGCAGGCATTCTTTGCAGTTACCTACGAGTGACTTTATGTCTTCGCAAATGCCCGGCCACCATACTGAATCGTTAGCTCTTCTTCTGTATTTAACAATACCCATGTGCCCTTCATGGATTTTTGACAGAATCTCCTTTCTGAGAGATTTTGGGTATTACTAACCTAATTCCTTTCAGCAGCAGCTCTTGGCTAACATTAAATCCAAAACGATATCGATAGTTTAATGTCTCTTTATTCCATTTATCTTCTTCTATGCACCTTCTAATATGCTGGCATTCTGTATCCTCCGCCTGAGCTTCTCTCACTTGTGCTAGCATGATGTCTGTACAAGTCAGAGCTTCTACTATACTACGCAAGAAGGTCATCTGGTGTGAACAATTGTTTGCCTTGTATGTATCTAACTTCATAATCAAAACCTTGCAGTCGCATTCTAAACCTCTGCAATCAGGCTGATAACTGTGAGATGGGCTTCTGATCTAAAAGTTGAACAAGTGGCTTGTGGTCTGTAAGAAGAATGAACCTTTTCCCTAAAAGGTAAGCTGAAAACCGTTCACAAGCCCATGTTAAACTCAAAACCTCTTTTTCTACTTGGGCAGCTAAAGATCACAGGTCTCCACTCTCCATCTGTCCACAGACATCGTGTTGTTGTTCAATAAATGCTCCTAGGCCTAAATTAGAAGCGTCCGCTGCCACTCTTGTGGGAAGATTTCTATCATAGGCAACCAGCACTGGCGTAAAAGTCAACCTTTTCTTTAATTCTTCCCACGCCTTTTTCTGCTACACATCCAATGTTCATAAAGTGCCTTTTTTTAATAATATTCTGAGGGGAGCATTTAAATTACCCAGGTGTGGAATGAATTTCATTAAGTTTATTCATTCCCAAAATCTGCCTAACTTGTAAGACATTCTCTGGGGCTGGATGCCTAAGTACTGCCTCAACTTTACCTTTGTCTGGATAAATCCTGCCTTCTTTTATAAAATGTACCAGAAATCTAACGGAACTGGTCCCGAACTTACTCTTTAATCTATTTAACGTCACCCCATTCTGCTTCAATCTTTGTAAAACTGCCTTCAGTCTTTCGTCGTGTTCCTTCTTATTACGGCCAACCACAAGGATGTCATCGGCTTAGTTTACAATACCCTCCAGCCCATCTTCGATGTGAAATATTCTTATCTGATAGACTTCGGGCCCCGAACTGATCCCAAACGGTAGACGTTTAAAAATATATCGCCCAAAAGGGGTAATGAAACATGTTAATTTGTAGCTATCAAGGTGTAGGGGTACCTGCCAAAACCCGTTGGATGCATCTAACAATACCTTCCCCCCTTCAAGCTTGGCTGGTGTTTCATCAACCGAAGGTAGCTGTAATTTCTCTCGCCTAATTGGGTGTAGTCTACACAGAGCCTTATCCTATCTCCCTATTTGAAAGCGTTTGTGATTGAGCAGTCACCGATCTAGCATCTAAGGAATGAACTGAACTCGTACTTAACACTCCGAAAAAAGTATGGATGATTAAATAAGATCATTGAAACCCAGCTATGATTTTTCAAATTAGCACTGTTTTATAATTCTTCAACAAAATACTGGTTCTCTTTACTCCAGAAATAACGTTATTACACTGCAGTATATTGCATACGTTTCCCTTTGTAGACAAAGTCAGAAAGACATCGTAAAATCAATTGCCTACAAGCGTCAAGAGGTTTTAATGTTCATCCATATCAATCAATTAGTTCATGACTTTAAACCTATTCTCCTTTTTGGTATGTTCGAGAAAAGCTGCCACTCTGAACACGTTGCTGAAGGCTTACATCTTTAATCGACATAAATTTTCCATACAAATGTATTTCTAAAATTAAAGTATGCAACAAAGTAACGAACATGTGAAGTGACTCGTAAAATTTGATGAGACTATATTGGGTCACTGCTTATTTCAGATATTTGGGTACATTATGTTAAAACTCAAATTACTTATTATATTTTTGCTATAATAAAAGTATCTTAAAGGTAATAGTAAAGATCCAACAATATTTCAGTGTTTAGAAGATACTTAAATATTTGAGGATTGTATTTTTACTTGTGGACAAAGTTCCCAGGAATAGATATTATGATTTCCTGCATATTGCAAAACCCACCTGGTGGCAAAATATCTCGATTACCATCTACGTAACATTTACAGAGCTACGTACTCAATTTAATAATCAAATTAAAGATTTCTTTATAATCAGCAAAATTATTTATTAGCACCTTCTAAGTAAACAATTAATATTATTTTTGTACTTACATGAGTTAACATATCAGCAACAAATTTAGTGGTAATAACGACAATAAATACTGGCAAGCCAAATGCTATCTCTCCACTAGACTCAAGCAAAATTATACCTAGACTAAGACAGATCCTAGTTGTCCCGCCTACATGTGCCCCTGCTGCCAAAAAAGCGTACATCTGTGGACGACACCAAGCATCCTAAAAAAAAGTAAAACAAAAATAAATAACCGAAGAGTGCTCTTAACTGAATTTTCTAAAGTAAAAAAAATGTTACAAATACAAGTAGTAATCCCCTTTGAGTTCAACGTTTATTCAAAGTTAAGTCGTTTCCGAGAAACTTTCGAAAAATTGTTGAACTCCTTTTGTAAAATAATACTTGTTGCTGAGAGATTTTGGTCGCTAAGTTACAATCGGGTACTCTGGTAAGACCAATCGAAATACGAAGTTTCAGCTTCCTGTATTTTTCTTTGTTGAGATTGTCATCACGAACACACAGTAGAAACACACAAAGCGAGAGGGAGCATTGTTTAAAAATTACTTACTCGGACTCAGGAGATTTAAAAATTATATTTTTACTACAGGATAATTATATTATAACTCTCTAAATATGAAAATTTCACATTAATACAACTTTGTTTATCTAGAAAGAAAATGTAAAAATCATATTTTGTAATTGTTTAATCTCTTTTAAAAAAAAACCTTGACTTCAAGCCCCAGGTATGGTCTAAGAGGCAGCAATTTTATTGAACATGAGGGAATATGAGAATGGTTCTCATCACCGTGTCCTCACAACCAGGTTCATACTAATTCAATTCCCCAATGTTAATCTGGGACAATGCCTTAGGTGCGCTGATAGGAAATCAATCTTTAAGGGTACAATAAGGCGTGATAGACATATATGGCCTTAAGCGCTGATACTAACTTATAGCAAAGTAATATAAAAGATCACCAACAATCAGTGTTTAGAAGATATTTAAATATATACTGTAAAGGTTTTTGTCCTTTTACTAAAAACACTTTAATTACAACTAGTGACTGCCACTAGTTAATTTAATAAGTGTGGGTTTGATAAATAATAAAACTCGCTAAACTTATAAGTAGTAATTCGATTTATTAACACATTAACATTACTAACATTAACATTTACTAGCAACTAACGCTACTCATTACAGTTACCATTTACAACAGTCTCAACAGTTTACTGTTACTTACTCACTACGTAACGCCACAAAACTGTTCCACGACTGACCACTGGACTGCACTGCACTGAATTGCACTAGTCTCAACCGCACTAACAAAGCTCTACTCACTAACTGACTAACTGCCCAACTGGCTAACTCTGCCGAACTCCGACTACACTCTGACTCTCTCCAACCGAGACTCAATGCAACTCTGACTGCAACTCCAACTGCGACTCCCCCACTCCAACTGGGACTGCCCCACTCCGACTCCGTCTGTCTCACTCCAACTCTGACTGTCTCACTCCAACCTGCCACTCACTGGCCGGGAAAACACATACTGCCCCCACCCCAACAGGGGCCGCTCCCTTAGCTTACTTTTACACAGTGGTGGACCGTTATAGGCTACGGTCACTAAACTCCTAGAAAATCTAGCCCTTTCTTCTCTGCTCGGGTCAACTTCGTTACAATACTATATCCGTTATTAACGCAACCTCATTCGCAGTCCAACAATAAATGAAAATGACACATTAGAGGTACTCCCCAAAAACTCCTCTCGCCAAGATTTGTCCTTATCAAAATTTTCTGAACAAATGTTTCAAGAAAAGTCATAGAGCTACACATATTCTAATTCCTAATGTTTAATAAAATCCATACCCTCACTGAAATGGCACTTTTGGGAAAGTCTAACCACTCACCCAATTGAATTTTTGGAAATGGCCACGCTAGTAGATTTTTTAAAAAATCCTTTCAATTGCCTTCTTTAAAAACAATTTCTCTCTCACTCTCTCTCTCTCTCTCTCTGTTTACATGCAGGGAGAAGTCTATCCCTTCATTTCTAATAAAAAAGTTTAATCTCAACAGATGTATAATGCTACTTTCTACAGCTTGTAAGAAAAAGAACCTAATAAATCCGAAACAATATTCTCTTAAAGCATTTTCTGATAAATGCTGTATTATTTGTACATAATAAAATGTAGGCTTTCTCCAATTCTCTCGGACTACACCAGTACATACATTTCTCTTTCTAACTTCTATTTATTTATTCCTCCACATTTCTTGGTTCATTTTTAAAATTGAAACCTCTACCTCTACCTACCACTAGTATTTTTTTTTTTTTTTTTTTGTATAAATGTGTACGTCTCTCATTAAATAAAGTGTGCACCTCGGTAGAAAGTTAATTAGCGAATAATCCATAAATAATTACTGGGCACGATATCCTTTTGTAAATCTTCACTTTTTTAGGATTTTACGATTTGCTTCAAATTAGAAAGCTGATTCACAATATACTCTTCCCTAAGCTAAATTTTTGTAAATGTACTTGCAAGTTTCGATCCTTCTCAGCTGTTATCTTTAGAAGATAACACTAACCGGGAGCCTGGCAATGCTCCAACATATTTTGATACTTTGAAAAGTGTGATGTGCGTGCTTTTAATTTAAAGAATAAAATAAACTTATCGAAAAATTTCAATAGTCTTGCAATACCTAAGAGAACTATTACTCCCATATAAACCACTCATCCCTAATACAAGACTAAACTAAAGATGTTTAAAAAAAATGTGGCGTCAAGGGGATACACCTGACGCAACAATTTCCAACTGATTATAATGAGGATCCAAAACTATTTAATCAAATATTGTATCAAATGAACAAATATGAAATGATTACCTGTTTTTAATACATACAATAAGACTGATACGAGCAAAACATATTAAGTTAAAACAGTTAACTATGATGAGAAATATTCTCAAAAAGCTTCAATAACTGAATGATAAACAATTAATTATCACTCATTTAAAATTATATTCGCAAGAAATATATGTGTAATACAAAAAAATATACATATTAAAACTGTCCGGTAGGACAGTTGTATAAGGATTGATCGTCAAAAAGTGCACGAAAAAGCGTAACGTTAAAAAACACCCAACTTTGACAATTTTTTTCTCTTTTTCTATAAAAGATAAAATTCCCAAATTTTCTTTAAAACTTTAACAAAAACTTACAGTTTAAAATGTTAAGTATAAGGGTTGATTAAACGCCAAAAGGTACACAAATCAGCAAGCACTCAAAATTTCATTAATTCTTCATTAATATTTAAGTAATTTTACTGCATTAATATTCATTAATATTTTTTAGAATTTATTAGATGTCACAGACCCTTATGCTGGCCATTTTCGTCTACAAAATATTTGTTCAAGTAGCACTGTAGATTGACTGTAATATCTAGTTATTTATAATAATCAAACTATTAAATACAGGTTAAAAAGAAAAACGTTATAAAAAATAAAAAAAAATTATGAGGCTAAAAAATTCAAAACTTTTTTTTATAAAAAAAAATGTAATATGTAAAATAAAGTAAATAAGATATGTATATTTTTAGGACAGCTAATTATTCCAGTATTTTACTATAAGTAAAATTAAATTAAAATAGAGAAATCAATAATTGTTGTTGAATAATCTACTTGTTATAACTGTGTGTTATTTGTGCTCTCGAATATTTCGGTAAGACGAATTCAAGACAGTAGCCTACTCTAACTTTGTCTTTTTCTACTTTAACATGCATGTACATATGTGTGATTTATCATAATTATAACAAAAAAATATTATAAATGAAGTGGCCAGCATAAGGGTCTGTGACATCTAATAAATTCTAAAAAATATTAATGAATATTAATGCAGTAAAATTACTTAAATATTAATGAAGAATTAATGAAATTTTGAGTGCTTGCTGATTTGTGTACCTTTTGGCGTTTAATCAACCCTTATACTTAACATTTTAAACTGTAAGTTTTTGTTAAAGAGATTTTTGTACCTTTTGGATAGATTTTTCTTTTTGTCTATTTTACAAAGTTACATATCTGCTTTACAGATTTTTTAAATTTGGAATAAGCAATTCTATCATTATAACCTGATAAGATGGTAAGTCGGAACCGTAACTACCACTAGAGAGATCTTTTTAAAGAATGATTATCGTTAAGGTCCCCCAAACCATCCTCAGTAACAACTTTTCTTGAAAAAGCGTTTTGAATAACATAGGAAGGTATTTGTGCGTGAATAGCAAAATTAAACTGCGATTTCATTACTTCCTTTTAAGAGGAGTAAGAAAAATAAACTGCGATTGCAGAACTTCTAGGCAAAGAGGCAAAGATTTTTTAATCGAACGACAATTCATTGATTTAAATCGGTTCACCCATTGATAATTTAAACGATTGCAGTACTTCCTCTTAGTAGGTGCAAGAGCATCAGCAATGTAGAGGAGCTTTAACCACTTATTCGAGCTGAATTTTATCAAAATCGGACTAAGCGTTATAGAAATATTGGTAATAATAGTTTTAGAAAGGGCCTTATTTGGGTGGGGCAAACTCCCCTCCTTATGAGGCACGGCGTCGAGACTTTTAAAGTGCAAATCTGTACAAAATTTCGATTCGAATGACATTTCATTCATGAAAATCGGTTCACGTGTCGATAATTTGAAACAATTCCTATACTTCCCCTTAACAAGTGTAAGAGCTGATCGCCGCTTTAATGTTACGTAGGGGAGCCCTAACCCTATCATCCTACCAAATTTTATCAAAATCGGGCCAAGATTTACAGAGTAATTAGTAGTAATAATTTTGGAGGGGGCCTTACATAAAGGGGGCTAACTCCTCTCCCATACGATGTACAGGGTCGAGACCCCCAAAAGGCACATCTACATAAAATTCCGAATCGAATGACACCTCATTCATGATAATCGGTTCACGCGTTTAGGCGCTACGTTGTTTACAAAAAAGGTAACAACAAGAAGAAGAAGAAGAAGAAGAACAAGAACAAGAACATTTTTTGAAAAAGCGGTTTTTGCTCATTTTCGGCAACTTTTTTCTCGAAACCTATTAGATCTGGGTGGTTGCAAAAAAATTACAGTTATGAAGGAGGGTTTGGAGTAAGATTTAAAGAAAATTTGGGAATTTTATCTTTTATAGAAAAAGAGAAAAAAATTGTCAAAGTTGGGTGTTTTTCAACGTTACGCTTTTTCGTGCAGTTTTTGATGGTCAACCCTTATACAACTGTCCTACCGGACAGTTTTAATATAGGGCAAACCCTCCTTTATAACTGTAATTTTTTTGCAACCCCCCAGACCTAATAGATTTCGAGAAAAAAGTTGCCGAAAATGAGCAAAAACGGCATTTTCAGAAATTGTTGTTGTTGTTCTTCTTCTTCTTCTTCTTCTTCTTCTTCTTCTTCTTCTTGTTGTTGTTACCTTTTTTGTAAACTACATAGCGCCTAAACGCGAGAACCGATTTTCATGAATGAGGTGACATTCGATTCGGAATTTTATGTAGATGTGCCTTTTGGGGGTCTCGACGCTGTACACCGAATGGGAGAGGAGTTAGCCCCCTTTATGTAAGGCCCCCTTCAAAATTATTATTACTAATTACTCTGTAAATCTTAGCCCGATTTTGATAAAATTTGGTAGGATGATAGAGTTAGGGCTCCCCTACGTAACATTAAAGCGGCGATCTGCTCTTACACTAGTTAAGGGGAAGTATAGCAATCGTTTCAAATTATCGACAAGTGAACTGATTTTCATGAATGAAGTGTCATTCGAATCGAAATTTTGTACAGATTTGCACTTTAAAAGTCTCGTCGCTACGCCTCATATGGAGGGGAGTTTGCCCCACCCAAGTATGGCCGTTTCTAAAACTATTATTACCAATATTTCTATAACGCTTTGTCCGATTTTGATAAAATTTAGCACGAAGAAGTGATTAAAGCTCCTCTACATGGCTGTGAAGTGCCATCATGCTCTTACACCTACTAAGAGGAAGTACTGCAATCGTTAAAATTATCAATGGGTGAACCTATTTACATTAATGAATTGTCGTTCGATTCAAAATCTTTGCCACTTTGCCTTTTAGGGAGAAGTACTGTAATCGCCCGTTTATTTTTCTTACTCCTCTTAAAAGGAAGGTCTGAAATCGCAGTTTAAATTTGCTTTTTACGTACAAATACCTTCCTATTTTATATAAAAAGGCTTTCTCAAAAAAGTTGTTATTGAGGATGGTTTGGGGACCGCAACTATAATCATTCTTTAAAAAGATCTCTCCAGTGGTAGTTACGGTTCCTACTTAACACCTTATCAGGTTATAATGATAAAATTGCTTATTCCAAATTTAAAAAAAACAGTAAAGCAGATATGTAACTTAGCAAAATAGACAAAAATGAAAATCTATCCAAAAGGTACAAAAATCTCCTTAACAAAAACTTACAGTTTAAAAAGTTAAGTATAAGGGTTGATTAAACGCCAAAAGGTACACAAATCAGCAAGTACCCAACATTTCATTCAAGCTTAGTTGATATATAATTTAAGTAATTTTGCTGCATTAACTTTTCCTTCACATTTTTTAGAATTTATTAGATGTCACAGACCCTTATGCTGGCCATTTTCATCTACAAAAAATTTGTTCAAGTAGCACTGTAGATTGACTGTAATATCTATTAATCTATAATAATCAAACTATTAATTACAGGTTAAAAAGAAAACGTTATAAAAAATAAAAAAAATTACGAAGCTACAAAATTTAAAAACTTTTTAAAAAAAATGCTTACACCAACATACATCAATGATTTCGATTATTTTATTTTTAATAAAAATCGTCTGTTTAAGTTTATTCTTCGATTAAAGTAATTGTTATTTTATGTAGTAGTCAAACGTTTATAATAATAGGTAATAATTATCTGGCTTTATCGCAAATAATATAGTTTTCTTCAATCACACTCTCAATGTAGCTGTTCTTCTCACAATGTTATATATATGTTATGTAATATAAAATAAATAAGTATTGCATACTTTTAGGACAGCTAATTATTCCAGTATTTTACTGTAAGTAAAATTAAATTACAATTGAGAAATGAATAATTGTTGTTGAATAATCTACTTGTTATTAACTGTGTGTTATTTGTGCTCACGAATATTTCGGTAAGACGAATTCAAGTCTGAAATATTGTTTTAAATCCTAAGTGATTCAAATTTAAACAGCAGCCGACTCTAACTTTGTCTTTTTCTACTTTAACATGCATGTATAAGATGTGACAACTTCAGAATAAAGGGCATATTAAAGATAAATCAGAAGAATAATTTGGAATAGAGTTAAAATAAAGTACCTATTTAAAAACGAAGATATAATATACATTTTATCATAATTATAACCAAATAATATTATGAACGGACTGGCCAGCATAAGGGTCTGTGACATCTAATAAATTCTAAAAAATGTGAAGGAAAAGTTAATGCAGCAAAATTACTTAAATTATATATCAACTAAGCTTGAATGAAATGTTGGGTACTTGCTGATTTGTGTACCTTTTGGCGTTTAATCAACCCTTATACTTAACTTTTTAAACTGTAAGTTTTTGTTAAGGAGATAATAGGATTTGCTTTGAACATTATTTTCTATAAAATAAACAATCACCTATTGCTATTGCTATTCTAAATCCGGTATTATGGAGCAGAAATATTCTTGACAGCACCAAAACAATGATTTATAATGCCCTAGTACAAAGTGTATTGTTGTATGGTTGCGAGACATGGTCAATTGAGTCGCAAGAACAGAAAAAACTGGTAGCTACCGAAATGGACTTCTGGCGCAAATCTGCGAGAAAATCCCGAAGAGAAAAAGTAACGAATAATAAGATCCGGGAGATTATGAATGTCCAGAAGTCGGTGCTAGAAGTTATCTGTGAGAGACGACTCCAGTGGTTTGGCCTTGTTAAAAGGATGGCTCCAGAAAGGTTGTCCCAACAGGTTTTTGATTGGGAACCGGATAGTAGAAGGAGGAGAGGACGCCCGAGACTTACTTGGAGGTCTATAGTCGATATAGACATGACTGGCCATGGTTTGACGGAAAGTGATGCTGAGGATAGAGTTTATTGGAGAAAAAACATATTTGGCGAGAAAAACCTCAATTGTGGGGAAACTCCTTAGAAAAGAAAAGAACAATCACCCCTATTAATTACGTGTAAACTGAAATGAAAAAGAAGCAAAATAGGTGAGGTAGAGGAGTGAAACAGAGAACGCTCCATCCAAGTACCTTCCACATTAAAAGATAACACTTTATGTCCTCAGAGAGAGTTACTATTCACGGAGAGGAACCCTTGGGTGGTGGTCACTCCTTAGGTAGTCCATTCTTTGGAGGATTTCCAGCCGTTCGCCCGAGCTTCAGCAAAGATAAGTTACTTTTAGCGGAGATATGTGTTAAAGACCTTAAATAAAACGTCCATATTTGGTTCGAGATTGGGGGCGGAAGAGCATACTTTACTATTCACATTTTTAAAACAAAAAGTAGCTACACGAGGGATTCGAACTGGGTATCTCCCACTTTCAAATACCCCTTCATAACCACGATACCAACACCCGCCCCATTAACTACAATAATTCTAACTTCGTATGTTGGTAATACATTGTACTTGATACACGTATTTACAGGTTTCATTCTTTTTATTTTTTCTTGGCCTTTCGGTTAGGTGCAAATTAGCCATCGTTCAGTAGTTTGTCTTCAACCTTATTATTGTACATATTAACAACTTTACTGTATAATATGATTAATTGAAATAATTTTTATGAATTATAGGACAAAACGTTTCTATGATATATTTATGATTTAATTTTTTATGTCCGCCGTTATTATTTTTCGAGCACCACCAACCAGCAACTCGCGTACCACAGGTTGGGAAACGCTGCTTTACAACAATCGAATACACCAAGCTCTGAAGAAGGATGAAATCCAAAGGTTTACAAAGTACAAGCTTGAGTTTGTAAACTACTTTGGACTGGAAATTATTTTCAAATTGAAACAACCATATAATACTCGTGAGTTAAACAAAACAAAACAGCCTCCTTCTTAACGAGCGCTTAAAAAAACTAAACATTTTGTAATATTTCTTCTCTGGAAAGAAATTTAAAATAGTTTTTTTTTTTTAATAACGCAATACTTCATGTTTAATGATAAGAAAAACAATTGTTTAACCCTCAACTCAGCACTTGGATATCTCAGACTTGAGTGAATTCCTGAACTGATCTATCTATTGGCAGAACAACACATACTAATAAGAAAATGTGCTTAATGTAAATTGCATCTGGCACTGCTTGTTTTGTCAAGCAGAGAATTATGTGGGTCTATCAGATCTGTATACCAATCGGTACTATTAATTTTTTTTATTTAATTGTACGAGTTGCCACAAAGACGGGAAGACTGATTTGAAGAAGTTTTGGCATTGAATAACAAGCCAACTGATGTAATCCATCAATTTTTATTTCAACAAATAATTTTTTCAAAAAAAAAAAAAAAACGTAGGTATTCAGGATAATTGTTTTAAGTTTTGTCCAGTCGTCTACTTTACTTTGTGCTGAACACAGGCTTTCTTTTCTTTATTGTTTGTTTTTCAAGCTTATTGACTGAAAGCAAGTGATCTTATACCCTAAATCATGTTTGAAGCGTACCTTAGAGTTAGTATGTTAGGATTTATTTCTTAAAAAAATTGAATAACTAAATATTTTGTGAAATATAGTTTTGAATTTTTTTTTTTTCAAGTTTCCTCTAGAATAACAACAGCTTTATGTGTTCTAGTGCCAAAAAAAAAACAAGGATGCCCAAAAGAAATACAACTCCGATCATATTGCTTGTAAACTGGCTAAAAATATTTACTGGTTTCATTGTCACCATTTTATCGAACTTCCCATATGTTGCGTTGAGGGTTAAATTGGTAGCAAAAACAATTTACCAACACACTGACGTATCAATATCAACTTTATGGTGGCACTGGTAAAAGAAGTTATTACTGAGCTAAACAAGATATTTGTTGTTAATGCCTTAGTACCGTAAGATATACCTTCTTCTAATGCCAAAACAACTCCACCTGCAACAACAGAATGAAAAAAATGCTTGGGTTTTCAGCGAATCGCTCTACGGTTATATCATCCATTTCGGATAAAATATCAGTTAAAAGTGTCAATGTACTACAAGGCATTTAACGTTTTGTATAATTTGTAACAAAGAATAGCAAGAAAAACTAAAAATATAAAAATATATGCGGGGGTTATTTGATTGCTTCACATATTTATTTTCTTCATCCTCCAGTAATTAATATAAAACAAAAAATTAACAATATTTTGGACTTCAATTCAAAAATCAATTTACACGCCCACTAAATGTAAAGTGAAGAAGAAATCCAGATCGATTACAAAATATTAGACAATAACACCAAAACATCTTATTATACTCGTATTTACCTACCTCCAATACTAACCCATAAAAAATTCGCATCTCTATCTTACATTGAACCAGATGGTGCGCAAAAATGGCACATTAAGTAAAGCAACAAAAATTACACGGCATAGACAACAGTCAGACGGTAAAAAAAGTGCAATAGAAACATCATTTTAAACACCGCTGTGCAAAAACAAATCAAAATAATACTCAAAAAACTCGAAGGTCTCCAGAAAATAAATTTATTATATGTTGATACAAATACACAATATTTCACCGGAAAAAAAAAATTATCTGCAATGATGAAAGGTACCACGTATTCAATCAAAGTCAAATAAATATTGAAAGAATTGGAACAATCCATCATAATATATACTTTCGGTCAGGCTGATAAATAAGAAAATTTCCCAATCCCATCACCTATCTGTACAGTCAATTTATGAGAAAATGCCGACAAAGAAAAAACTCATTACAGCTTACCGCCACTAATGCTCCGTAATCACGACGGAACCCAGAAGAAAGTCAGCCTGTATGAGT
The DNA here is from genome assembly GCF_049639745.1 of Rhodnius prolixus. Classification (NCBI taxonomy): domain Eukaryota; kingdom Metazoa; phylum Arthropoda; class Insecta; order Hemiptera; family Reduviidae; genus Rhodnius; species Rhodnius prolixus. The sequence goes on from NW_027411592.1 coordinate 27,069,114, forward strand.
ATTATACCTCAATGTTTATACATTGTCATACTGGCAACAATATGATGAACAAATTTCAACTTTCTCTAATTTTCTTACTAGTCATAACATAGCCTGCATCACTAAAACTCACCTTACTTCTACGGGCCGATTTAAAGTACTAGGTTGCACGTTATCGAAATGACAGAGAGACTCTGTAGCTTCAGGTGGCGTCCCTCTCAGCATAAAAATAGTGTCGGAGATCATGAATTACAACTACCTGTACTAAAAAAATATCGAAGAAGTCATCATTATCACCATCATCATAATCTATTCCCCTTCTACCGCGTCAGCAGTGTAGGGACCGTGCATAGTTTCTTCCATTCGGCTCTGTCGCTGGCTAGTTCCTTCCTTCTTTCCCATTCAATTCCTCTTGATGCCAGACCAGCCCTCACTTCCTCCTCCCATGTTCTTCTAGGACGGCCTCGACGTCTTCTTCCCTCCACTCTGGCCTCATATACAGTTTTCGCCACTCGGTCCTCCATCATTCTTGTTACGTGGCCATACCAGCGGAGTTGGTTTGCTGTAATTCTCTCTATGGCCGGTTGTACACCCAAGTCTCTTCTTACTGTTGCATTTCTAACTCTATCTCTTCTAGTCTTCCCTATAACTTTTCTCAAATAGCGCATCTCCATCGCTTTGATTTGGCTCTTCAATCTTGTTGTAAGGGTCCAGGACTCACTTGAATACGTTAGAATAGGGAGAAATACAGTTTTGTAAACAGAGACCTTCGCTTGCGTGGAGACTTCCTTTTTCCCAATGAAGGTGTTTCTGGTTGCGTGAAAGAACCTTCCTGCCGCACCTATTCTTTCTCTTATTTCCTCCTCCATCCATCCTTCCTCATTTAGATGGGCACCCAGGTATTTAAAGCTTTTCACCTGCTCCAGTACAGTTCCCTTGGTTTTCACTTCTAATCTCCTACCGTTATCACCAATTACCATTGTCTTAGACTTCTTTATATTCATTTCTAATTTCCTTTTTGTCAACTCTTCCGTTATTATATTTATATTGAACTGGAGGTTCTTCTCAGAATCTGCTGCCACCAAAACATCATCCGCATATGCCAATATACTAATTCCTACTCTCTGTAAATGTCTAAACCCAATGAATAGCTTTTTCATTCTCTTTTCACTGTTTCTTACGTACTTCATCCATTACAAGGATGAAAAGAAAGGGGCTTAGAATACAACCTTGTTTCACTCCTAGGGTTGTATCGAACTCTTCAGATTCCAGGTTCGTACTACGTACATAGTTTATTGTTCTTTTGTGTATACTTCGTATAGCAATCTGCAGTGCCCTACTGATTCCCTTATCACTCAATACTTTACAATTACAAATTACATTTCTTGGGACCGAGTCAAAGGCTTTTACCAGGTCAACGAAGCACCAATAACTTGCTTTACTTTTATCTAATAGCTTCTCACTTGCTTACCTGACAGTAAATATCAAGTCCTGAGTGGATCTTTCTGCTCTAAACCCATACTGAGCACCAGCTAGATTGGAGCCAATCTCTCTTCTCAGTCTGTTTTCCAATATTCTCGAGTACAGTTTACTCGGTACGCTGGTCAGCAAAATACCTCTGTGATTACTGCACTCCCGATTATCACCATTCTTGAAGATGGGCACTATAATGGAGACTTCCCAATCTTGAGGTATAACTTTCTGTTTCCATATCAGATTAATAATGTGTAACAGGACTTTCTCTCTTTCCGCTCCCATAAATTTTATCATCTACGGGGTAATTCCATCATGACCGGCTGATTTTCTTAAGTTTCAACTTAGATATGGCAAATTCCTATTCCCACTCCTCTATAAAATCATCCTCTTCCCAGGCGGCAATATGCATTTGTCATACTGGCAACAATATGATGAACAAATTTCAACTTTCTCTAATTTTCTTACTAGTCACAACATAGCCTGCATCACTAAAACTCACCTTACTTCTACGGGCCGATTTACAGTACTAGGTTGCACGTTATCGAAATGACAGAGAGACTCTGTAGCTTCAGGTGGCGTCACTCTCAGCATAAAAATAGTGTCGGAGATCATGAATTACATCTACCTGTACTAAAAAAATATCGAAGAAGTCGCCATAATAAAGTTAAAATCGACAATGGTTTTTCAACTATTATAACGGAGATCAAAATTGATACTTCTACAAGAAGGTATCCAACGTCCATTCACACAAGACAGCATGCTTCTGCGAACATATAACAGCAAGTATACTAACTGGGATTGTCGGCACACTAATAACAACGGAACCAGACTTTTGACCACCTATCTCTTACACTTGAACCAAATACCTAACAAAATTTAAACACCAGTCAAACAAAAAAATTAAGATAGCAAGGTCGAAAGCGACTAGAAAAACAACGTAGAATTTGGCTTTAAATTACCAAGCGATTACTCTATTGGCGACAAGCCTTTTAAAAAATGTTCGGAAAGGCTAGCCTTCGTATTCACAAATTATTAGTTTAGTTTTTCACCACAACAGGAGTACTGAAGAGTACGAACACACGGCCTTAGAACAGTTCGTAAACATTTAGCCTTCGTTTACTCATATTCAAACTCATGTTTAAGTTGAAAAGGAAATTTGGGTACGAAAACTACTAGCAAAACATTTTTAAACTTCGATTGTATTTTCGAAACATATTTTAGATATTTTTGTTTTGTCAGGATTTATCAGGTTGGTGGCCTACTGATATGTAGAATAATAGAAATTCTTTTCGGCAGTTATATGGTAAAGAAGGGTGAATCTTTGAAGCTAATTATTGAAACTGCGCTCGCTCATTTCATGGCGAATTTTTTGTGATTCTTCATTACCTTACAACTTCAGAAAGAACACTTGCCTATAAGTTATTATTTAGTAGAAAAACTCTTACGAACCAACGGGAGCTATAAACGCTGCGCACACTCCTGCTGCAAATCCCATAGAAGCCATATCTCTCCTTTCACGATCGTTTTGTAGTAATTTGAAGCACCTGACATTTTTAAATGGGATGCGCATCATCGATATCAATACTCCCAAAATAACTCCTATATGCATTATAGCACCTTCCTTCATAACAAAGACAATTAAGTTTGTGTAAAATGTTTCAAGTATTTACTTGTACATAAATATAATAATAATTATTAATAATAATAATAATTATAGTATTAATAATAATTATAGTGTAGTAATTATAAAGTATTAATAATAATTATAGTGTAGTAATTATAAAGTATTAATAATAATTATAGTGTAGTAATTATAAAGTATTAATAATAATTATAGTGTAGTAATTATAAAGTATTAATAATAATTATAGTGTTTATTGCTTTTAAAAGTTTACAACTTGTAAACAAGGAGTTGTGTTTAGAGACACACAAAAAGAGAATACAAGCATTCAAAACTAAAAATAACTAAAGTGAAAATTATAATGATTAAAAGAATATAAAGCTTCTACCTAAAATCAGTATAAAGGAAAAAAAATAAAATAAATCCCCTCAACAAGCATAATAAGTAATAACAAAACGAAAGAAAAATAAAAAAACTTTTTATATAAACATCAAATAATAATGAATTCACCCATTAAAAATACAAATACGAATCGTACATATATGAATTTATATCAATAATACTCGTAGTAGTAAATAATATATTACAGAATAAAATATATATCTGTACATATCAAAAACTTTAAAATAAAAATCATTTACTATTGTATAATTTACATTTTAGGCTGTTCACAACAAAAAGATATATATTATTAATTTAATCCGTGGATACCAGATAGCTGAGTATGTTGAACATTGAGTAAGAGACAGAAGAATCAGCTATTTGAGACTAACAATTTACATTGAGATGTGAGATCTTTCTTAATAAAAACAGCGAGACCACCAATTTATGAACTTTTGAGGCTTCCTTGTAGTGACAGTAATAGTCATTCAGAAAAAATGATTAAACTCAGCAATATTATGAATCCAAGTTTCGAAAATCTACTATTTTGGAGGAGGAGTAGATAAATCTTGAGCACAACTGGTAGCCGTTAAAGGAGGAACCTTTGGTTTCAGAAACTCCAAAATTCAACCAGACTGCGATTTCTTAAGTTTTCTCTTTTTGGCTGATCTGTCGATCCCTTGAGAAGTCAAAACATCTTCAGTTGCTAAGGAAGATCCATTTTCTAAGTCAACAGGAACTTCACGCCCATATTTTATCAGATCACTTTCGCTCTTAATTAACACAACTTTTAGACCATCCTCTTTTCGAATTAATATTTTACCATTTTTTGACCAACAGTATTTTACTTTACCAGATTTCTGCAGTTCCTTTACTTTACTGAATAATCTGAACGTTTCTGGACCCATATCGTCAGAAATATAAAATCGCTTTGAAGTCGTCTCATTTATACCAGACAAAATGTCAGTATTCATTAATTCTTTTTTCACCCAAAATAATTTTAAAAAATTATTTTTCAGATCTCTTCTTACAAATTTTAAGATAATAGGCGGATTTGGCATAGCACTTTTCCTTTTCAAACGATATAAAAAGTCCAAATCATTTTCATTAATAGAGCAACCAATAAATTCGCCAATAGCTTTAATAATATAGAGGAGATTTTCATTTTCAGAGTGCGGAATGTTGGTCAATCTGACTCTATTACCATAACGAAACTGTTCATAATCAAGCATTAAAGTATTAAAATAGATTAATTTTTTTATCAAACACCAAATTTTCTTTTCTTAATTTATCACTTTTAACGTTTAAAATTTTCAAATCATTTTCATTAATAGACCAACCAATAAATTCGCCAATAGAATATAGAGGAGATTTTCATTTTCAGAGTAAGGAATGTTGGCCAATCTGACTCTATTACCATAACGAAACTGTTCATAATCAAGCATTAAAGTATTAAAATAGATTAATTTTTTTATCAAACACCAAATTTTCTTTTCTTAATTTATCACTTTTAACGTTTAAAATTTTCAAATCATTTTCATTAATAGACCAACCAATAAATTCGCCAATAGAATATAGAGGAGATTTTCATTTTCAGAGTAAGGAATGTTGGTCAATCTGACTCTATTACCATAACGAAACTGTTCATAATCAAGCATTAAAGTATTAAAATAGATTAATTTTTTTATCAAACACCAAATTTTCTTTTCTTAATTTATCACTTTTAACGTTTAAAATTTTCAAATCATTTTTCAGACTTCCAAAATCAGATTTGAATGTAAAACACGTGAAGGGCCATCCTGCTTTCACGCTATATTTCCTAGCAATTTGGTCAACAATATCCACCCCAAACTTGGTTTTGTTATAAAATGCCACTGTTTCAGGGATACGTTTAGCATTTTTTTCTATTTTGACATTTTTGTGTTTAGAACTGAGCATTAGTACCTTTTTGTTTGGCTTGGATTTGTCAACTGTGAGAACGTACTCATCTGATTTATCCAGTTTTGTAGAATATCGGATCATATTCGGATATCTTAGTTTTTTTTTTGTTTTTTTGTAAGCAACTTTTTTGCAAGGGAAATGCTTTAATAACGATCAAATAGAAAGAGCAAAAATATTTTCATCTAACATATTTAAATTTCCAATTTTAGCATTAAAATCGCCCCTATAATTATGTCATGATTGCCTTAATTAGAAATTAAATTATTCAAATCTGTTGAAAAATTTTAAATAATTTTTTTTTTTCAATGATTTAAGGCGCGTCAACATCTTAGGTTATTGGCGCCCAGAGCTTTTTTCAGTGCACTGTCGGCCTCCGGACAGTGTTCTCTCAACACAGACAACACTGTCCATCACCGGACAATGAGCTGTAAGAAGCTCCTAGGAAGAGAAAATCTAAGGGTCAGCAGCTGGATTCGAACCCGGGACCTCCGCGTGGGAGTCCAGTACGCTAACCGCGTAGCTAATCCCTTCCCTTTTAAATAATTATATTATCATTTTCTGTATCTGGTTTTCAATACACTACGGCTGAACAAAAATAATTATTTCTACCCTTTAAAAGAACACAAAAGAACCACTGATATGTAAAACAAGATTTGAACCATTGAGATATTTTCTTTTTAACACAGATCATCACTCCTCCACTAGCTCTACCTTTATGGCAGTTTCTTTGAAGCAGCGCTAGAGACTCATAACTGCTGAGAAAATGAAGTACTTGAGCATCAGGTGAATGAAGCCAAGACTCGCCGAGACAAAGAATATACATTTTAACAACGATGTGATTTCACTGCTAGTTAAATTATACAAATTACTGTATCCATTTATGTTCCAGAAACCAAAAAGAAAATTTGTATTACATGGTTGTTTATTTGACGGTTATTTATGTCTGCTTAAAAAAATAAATTATTGAACATTTGGGGATCTTTAAATTTTCCGTTTCTTTGAATGTCAGATCTTCATGATTCCAACATGTACGCCATCTATTTCTGTGAAAATCTCAGACAACACGGTTACATCTGAATGTCCTAGCCATTGTTGAGTATCTTTCTCTGATCTTATTAGGACTGCCGGAACACCCACGTACGTCTTTTCTTACTAAAATGTTGTTTTTCCTGAACCAAACTTGGCTTTCCCCATTCACTGCAGAACTTTTGCTTGTCTAAATAATTTATAAATTTGTGGCTCATATATTCAAAAATGTACAGTTGAACATTCGAATTTGTTTCGTCAAACATACTCAGCACAGAGTATGAGGTATGAGGGAGAATGTTGCTTTTTACATACCTTCTACGTCAAAGAGAAAAAGCTAGTCAGAATTCTTATAAAATTTAAAGAACAGGTGAATTACCAGGTTTTCGATTTTTATTTAGACGATAGTATTCCTCCATTTATTTTCTGAGGAACCGAACCCTATGATGGACAAGATTTTCTTTAAAATAGTCAGAATGTCCTCATCAGTGTTACTGATATTGTTACTATTAGGTACTGTTGGATCCTCGCAAGGAGGTGCGGCCCCCCTTGTGGGAAATTTAGGTTGATGCAGTGGAGGGTTTGCTGCATTGGAGGTCTGGAAGGAGAGAGGGACTGCGTACGTGACCAAGTGCAGGCAGTTGTCCTTGACTTCACAAGGAAGTTAGAAGTGTGGTTTATGTCAAGTGTAATTTTTTGTCTATATAGCGTCATTGCGCAAAGTTTGTTTTGTTTTTTACAAATTGTCAATGTGTTTTTGGTCTAGCCAGTGTAGTCTGCCTGGAGTTAACATATTAATACAAGTATCTGTGGAAAATAACTCCCCTTCTGACATTATTGTCATTTATGTTTTCTCGGCATATAATTGCCCCTTCAATCTTAAAGGCCTTAAATCTGTAAGTGACAAACATTGTACGTACCTATTTGTACTCCCATTTGGAGAGATTTCCCTTGTCGCCAGGCAAGAAAATTGTTAATTTGTTCGCATTAACATTCCTTCCGCCAGGAAGGATAAATTGTGTAATTGTCAATTGTATGTTGTCTAGCCAATTAGTATTGTATTATCAATAAATAATTGTTATTTTTTGTAAGGCATTGGCGAAAGTATTTTGGGTGGCTGTGGCGTCCACCACATTTTATTTCCCCTCCTTTCAATACAACATAATTAGACTAAACTGTTTTCCCACATTTCGTCCTCGCCTTGGACATTTCATTTAGCCCTCTGCGAATATTCTACAGGTATGTTCATAGATTGAATTTGAGAACCTGCTTATTTTCGTTCAAGGCGGCTGGCAAATTATTTATACAGTCTCAGACAACGATTTTCTTTATTTACTGCTGTCAGCTAATTTTTTAATTTATTTAAATCATTCTTAATCCCTGAAGATTAATTTATTTTTTAAAATTATTCCAATTTTTATGAATTTCTTGATTATCAGTTCTCAAATCAGAAAAATCTTTAACACGATCAAGAATACAGTTGAGTGCATCCGAGACTTTAGTCTCAATATCAGTTATATACCCACCACCACTAGCTTTGGACATAGTAACTGTTTATGTTTATATTTATTTGTTGAAAAGATTATAGATTAAAAAAACACTAACAAATTGAACAAAACTTTTCTTCAATATTGTGGAAAAACTGCTGGATGAAAAGTTATCAAAATTCACCAGATTATTTAAAATAGTAAGAAGTCACTGTATGTTAAAAATCAATAGTTAATTCCAACTAGTGAAACACAGACACGATATTATCTCTACTAAAGCTCGAACCAAACCTCACTTCCCAACATATACTCAAATTTAAGTTTTTACAAAACCAGAAATTTCCAATAATCTGCGTTAAAAAGTTTGGGAACATTCACGCCCATTACCACTCATGTATGGGTCACCAAGACTCTATTTTGGCTCAACACAAACCATTTACTGACGTTCCCCTATCAACATGACACATTCAAAAGCACATTTTTTGTGTAAGTTTTTTCTTATATTTTGATCATATAAAGGCTCATTTATATATTTTTTAAGTTTACACTGTTCTCGATTATGTTCTTACATTTTTGTATATTTTAGACATTGACAAATTTATAAAATATATTGACACTTCACATCTACGATATAAGAACAAAAATCATCTTCCTCCTGATTGAATTACTTTGATGGAGTTTATTTCTGCGTAAACTAGTACTACTGAATATATGTATCTGTTCCAAGTAGAAATGGCACGATATGGTATAGGGGAATCGTGAGGATAGCAGCGATATAAGGCTAACCCTGTAAGACTCCACCCCCCCCCCCCTAGGGGTATAGTGGAACTTACTAGAAGCATCCTCAATCGGCCTTTTGCTGCTAGCAGTATACAAAAGATTGGCGCAAGATGTAGATGTTGCAGGAACCCAGGGAACCAAAAATGGGTAGTAGTGTTTTCTTTAGCGAGATAACACAGAGGCCACTAATCCTTTTTCTTTTTGTAACAAAATCAGGCTTGGCAACAATATTTTGATTGATTATTTCATATATTTTAATGAAGGTGGTTGAATATGAGTGCATGAATTGTAATGTATATGTGTGATGGAAAATGTTCTTTATAATTTCTACACTAATCGCAATTCAAGACATTCTCTCCAAGAAATAAGAAAAATAGCACGCTGTTACTTCATACATATGTACCTTGCAGATGTACACTTCTTCTTTTCTTTAAATATGGCAATTAAAATAATCCTACCAACCAATATTAAAGATATTCAAAGGATACGTGTTAGTAAAAAACTAATTTTGAAGTCTAAATATTTGTGCTCTGCTATATTTATTATCGTTACACATAAAGCCACGAAAATAGCAACGAAACAAATCGCAATATTTCTCTGAATTATCAATGCTAAATTGATGGCAACTCCAAATTTTATTTCCTCTTCTTTCGTTAATTCGTCTTGCATCTTATCATAATTTAATGACTGAAATTAATTAAGTGTGACTAAGCAGACAAGTTGATAATTATTGTTTAATAATCTGTTTAATTAAACCTACCTCAAAAGTAGACACTACTTTTTCATATTTGCTGTCTTCTAGTACGATTATTTTGCTCTGTTGAATAAAATTTTAATAATTTATTACAAATTAAAACATAATTAATTCAAATCCACTCGAACCCGATTAAAGGATTGAACATTTGTATTTTAGTTTGTAAACTAATGAGAGTACATTTCAAAAGTGAGTAGAATGACAAGACCTAGTGGTAATTTCCAGCAACAATCTTAGGTGCCCAGAGGAAAGGCCTTGGTGCATCACTTGCCCTCCACTTTCCATAGGTGAAATATTGGATATTTTCGTAACTAGGCAGAATACTGAAAAACCTATCAACTCGCTATCCTCAAGTTGTTAAAGTAATCGCTAACTGATCAAATTCTTGAAGATAATCACCGCAGGGTGATCCATTTAAAACGCACCATCGCTAATAAGTTTTTACGAAAGCGGAAATCCGAAAAAAACTATTAAATACCTATGCTGTATCTTCATTTTTGGCGGAGTTACGGCCAAAACCCTGATCGGCGTTTCATAAGGACCACTAATGTTGACAATGATTATGAAAACTACATAAAAAATTGTGAAAAATGGCGTTGACCTCGTTTTAATTTCCCTAATATTTGTCGAGATATTTAAGATCAGTTACAATTTTATTTTATTCGTGATCGGTTTTCAATATTAATTTTCCACCAGAAATACACTGCAAAAAATGTTATTTGTGTCGCTAAGAAAAAAAATTTAAAAAAATTGAAGATTTAAAAAAATGTAGTGTAATGCAATTGTTGTGGGAGAATCAGGATAAATTTGTTTTATCATCAAATAAAAGCAACCACCACATCTTTTTAATGTAACCCGTATGCAAGACTTCTTGGTCTATGATTGCGGTAAAAATATCTTGCCAGGGAGGGTAGGTGTTGGTCTAGTGGTCAAGAGCGTGTCTTTCTAAGTGGGAGATCCCCAGTTCGAATCCCGCGTTTGCAGTCATTCATAATACTTAATACAATACTTTTTTTAATAAAATATAGTCATACACGGGATTCTAGCTGGGGAACTCCCACTTACAAAGCCACGATCTGGACTACAAGACCAACACCCTGGCAAGATATTCTTACCGTAATCATAGGTCAAGAAATCTTGCATACAGGGCACATTGAAATGATGTGATGGTTGCTTTTATTTGATGATAAAACAAATTTATCGTTATATCGTTAACCAACGCTCCCACGTTTCATCCACGCTTCAATTGAAGGTTGGAGAAACAAAACGCAATTTCTTTGCTGAAACGTGCAAAGACCCGCCTGAGTTTTCGTCATATACAAAGTATCATTATCGTCGTTCAAATAATTAGGACTGTGAATTAAAATAATGTACGGACGAGCAGACTAAAAGATTTTTGTTGTATTGTGGAGAGATTAAAAGAGATTGAATTGTGTAAGAACAATTCAATGAACAACGAGAACTGGATGCGTAGAGATTGTCGACAGTAAAGAGAACGTATCATTCTTGATTTTTAGCGAGAGCGGTGTATCTGAGAAATTTACTGCCTCTAATAGCAGGAGGGTGCAACAAAATAATGAGGCCGTTTTCCTTCAACATTTACTATCTTTCTTTGAGCCTTCCTTCTTGTTTAATACCATGGTCCGCCACTGATCGCAGGAGTGAGATTCTAGCGTTTTGAGTTACATATTTTAAATTCTGATTTTCTGTCAGGCACATAATGAATATGTAACAGTAAAATATGTTACCAACTTACCTCTCTTCTTATGTGTGAAGAATATCTTTTATAACATGGTGAAATTTGGGGAATTGAAAACGGGCAAAACCGGGTAAATCGATGCATATTGGAAAACTTTATAAAAACAAAAGTGGGCAAATACTTATCTCGTATCGAGCTTGAATGATATAAATTTCTTGTTTACACATATTGAGTTAATTTCATCATATGGTTGAGAAGGATAGTTAAATTTATTGCAATTTATTTGCAGTAATCAGTCAGTAAAAATAAAATTCATTACCGTATTTTATTTAAGGCCCATCAACATCTGAGGACGTTGGCGTCTGGAGGTCTCTAAATACGTATTTTCTGGTTTATAGATGCAATCGCTAGAAATGAGAGTGGAGGTTGCCAAAAAGAAAGTGCTAATGAATAATAATTATTAATAAATAAAATACAATTGAAATTACATTAACCCAAGAAAAGAGAAAAACACAGATTATGATTATTCTCTTAATGTAACAAAGCAGCGCAGCACAAACAGTAGGTGATATCATAGTCAATGCAGTAGCTCGTTGCAAGTCTAATTTTCTGATCAGTATCTCTGCTAAATAGAGATTATTTATTTATTTTATTACAATTTTTTTCATCTCAATGAAGCTGCATATAAGTAACATGCATTACCCAGATGCCAGCGATATTTAATTAATTTTTATGTTATTTGGCATTTACTTTAAAAACTACAATTTAGTTCCAGCGTTAGTACAATACACAGCTTTGTTCTACCCTGAGGTATTTATTTAATGTTGAGTGGTTGAAAGTGGAATTTCCTAACAAATATTGGCTGTGTTGTAGGGTATAACAGACGGGAGTTTTTTAAGAGAAATGTGTGCAAATCTTTCTTTGATTTGTGTGCAAATTATGGTTAAGATTTAACCATAATTATTCACCACAACATCTAGCTAGAATTGGCAAAGAGATCAACCCAAACTGTTCATGCTCAGCAGATACCATGGCTGACAGTAATCACTTAATATTAGACTGCAGTAAACATGGTAAGGGGAGGGACCTTTTGTGGGAGGCAGTCCTTAGGTCGGGATGTCCCCAACCCTCCAATTTGCACAGAATATTATCTCAAGACGATGGGAACATATACACCGAAATTTACAACTACATAAAATGTAATGATATACATGTGTGAGAAGAATGAGATTTGATTGGAGCATTAGTAATTGATATAAGTAATGTCAGCGTTTCCCAACCTGTAGTACGCGAGTTGGTGGTTGGTAGTACACGAAAAATAACCAATAATCGCGGACAAAAAAAAAATACATATGTATATATATATGTATATGTATATACATAAGACTATTAGTTGTTTTAAAGCAAATAATTTACTTATCTATATTTTTGATCCCAGTCTTACGTTAGATGAAATTAGATTGGCTATTTATATTGGCTATGGACCAGATGGACTGACTGCAGAATTTCAGATAGATGTCTAAAATCCATTCAAAACTTATTTACGAAATGTTTGGGGAAAATATTGAATGAAGATAAAATCTTAGCGTAATTTATAACAATAGATACAGAGGCATTTCGTTAATAAATTTTGCCACACTATTTCTTTACACAGATCTCTAACTCGTGTAACAGTTAGGATATAGCTCTCGTTAAGAGCCAAAATTGGTTCCGAAAACAATAGAGGATACAAAGATAGTCTGTTTATCCTATCTTCTCTTAAGGGTATTCAAATTCCGAAGCCCAAAAGAGAGGTTGGCATAAACAAATGTGGCGTAACATTAGTGGACTTTGTCTCTGTAAATCCTTCTATGGAACTAACTTCATAGTTTTCGTTGGAGGCTACATGGATTAAAACTTTAGGAAGTCTTTACAATCAGGCCTTTCTTCGCGTAAGGTTAATAATTAGGTATAAATGTGGACTTAGATTTGACTTGCTCTTATAAATTGTATTTTCTGCAATAAGTCTCAAAAAAGAAGGCTAGCGATCGTTTTTGCAAGAAGTTTGTAAAGAATTTAATTGCTACAGAGCTAAGTATACAGGTTGGCCTGTCTCTGAATCAGTGAACTTTTCTCATGTTGCGAAAGTTAGCAACATAAATTTAAATAGAGAGTTATAGTTTTATTTCTTTTCAAGTCGTTATATGGTTTAGCCATCAGCGAAATCAATCTAAAGTTGTATCTAAAGACAAACCCGAAGTCCAATACAAAACTTAAACATTTCAATGTTAAACAAATCAATTGAATACAATTTTTTTTGAAGAGTTAGTAAAATTTCGTGCACCTGCGTTATTTATACTTATACAAATGTTTTAATTGGTGAATGGAAAAATTCTTAGACCTATAATTGAGTCGTTCACTGCACAATCGGTTAACTCCATAAAACAAAAATTGGAGAAATGTGATGAAATAATGTACATAATTTTTAAAATTTCGTTTATAATGTAAATTTATAACGCTATCATTCAGCTCCTGCTACTGAATTTGAGTTGAATTATTGCAACGATCTACACTATAGCACGAAGTAAATAGAATGTCTTCTGAAATAAATTATTTATTATTCAATGGCTAAAAAGATTTTGTTGTTTAATGCGGTCAATCTTCGTTATTTGAGAAATTATTATATAAAAATCTATGATTGAACCAAGCCCTTTAACACTTAGATTCAAGATATTTCAAAAAGTGGAATTAATCAATTAGTGCAGAAGGCGGCTCGATTAATGAACAAATTTACATATTTTCGTTGAGCAATGTATTTTATTTAGTAACAACTAGAGTCATTCTCTATTTTTCATTTTACTGAAACAGAATTCAAAATTTCTTGACTGTGATCTTATATTAATTTAATTCCAAGCGGATTTCCAAGAATAACCGGCTTATTTAAGTAAAGTATTTTTACATTAATTTCATATTTTATTTTTTGTTATTGTAATGATCAGTTTTCGTTGGTTATGACGTCAACTGAACTGGATTTGTTTTTTCATATTTAAATTATTACAGATTGTGATAATAAAAATGCACTTTAATGTTGAATAAGTTGTAATTGGGCAACAACTTCTTGATCCATGGTAATTGGTCAAGAGTCCACGCGACATACAGAATCCACCATAGCACCCACTAGTTACGAGTCTCCCAGTCTTCTCTTTCCGATTAGATTAGGAATTCTATCGGATATCTGGGCAAACTATGCAAGAGTTTTTACCCCCGAACTCTAATCCACGCAAGCGCTAAGAACTGATTATGTGACCTGTTTCCTTTCCCTGACAAAATTTACGGAATATCCTTCGCCAGACCAATGTGAGGCGTGTTAGCTCAGCCTGAAGTGGCCTATCAGAAGGTATACGTAAATTTAATGACCGCTCAACTTTGTTGGAATAATAGCTATCAAAAAGCTCAATAAAATAAATCTGCTCTAGCCTGGGGTTTTCAACCCCCACTCATGCAACATGGCAGCCATTGATTGATGCCTATATTTAAATGAGATTTTTCAAATACCAAAAAAGTGAGGTTCCCATTAAAGTTCCTCAGGATTCCTCCCTGTCCAAGCGTTCTCATCGTCTTACTTCTAATTTATTACCTAGACTAGAAAGAATATATTACCAATGTTCGTCCATGGTTACACGCAGTCTTGAACTAACCTGGAGCAGACTTCATAAGCCTTGATAGTCTGTGAGGTTGTCTGCCTGAGCGAGAAGATAGTCCTCTGGAATTAATCCTTCCTCTTCTGATTTCAATCTCTCTAAAAGACCGCTAGCCTTCTTGGATGTGACAGAATATTCGCTGTTACTCCTTATTTTGTCTTGGCCACCATTGTGTATGCACATAATGTTGTTAAGTTCCTCTGTCCAGAATTCTGAAAAGCATAATAAACAGTATTTAGGAGCAAATATCGAAGAGCTGATCTAAAATAGGATCCTAAACATCTATTGGCATAATCCGTATCTGTAGCAGTTGGGCGTTTCAACCTTCAGCAGCCAACCGTGTTGCTGACGGCGCAATGGATGTGTTTGAACACATTGGATGTAGCAAATGAGTGGTGGTAAACTTACACGAACCTCCAAGGTTGTAGAGCGTGTTCTCCCCTCACCCTCAGGAAGCAAACCTTTGTGCCATAAATGCTCTGACCACATCCACTGTCTTCGTTTACCATTGTCCTACCGAACATCATTGGAAGAACCATACTAGTAAAGATCTTCAAACGTTAGTAAGAGTTGCCGAGATCGGGATCTTAAACAAAAGACGAAACGATACCATATTATTGGGATAGAAAGATGTATGTATGGATTTATGAACTAAAGGTTAACTTCAAAATATTGGCATATCGTGAAAGAAGAATAGCGACCTTGCAAAGCCATTTCAAAGGAGTGAAAATTTATTAAAAGATAAATAGGTTCCACTGGGCACTAACATCGTGAGGGATGACACGCGGATCGAAAAAGCTTTAAAAAAGAGAAAAACCGCATGGAAGGTCTCAACCAGGATGGCTCCAGATTGTGGAGAATAATTTGAAGCAGGTAAGCAGCAGATTGTCGCAAAACAAAGCTTAAAAGGAAGATTGCCGGGCACTCTCCTCCATCATGCCAATATCTACATACTTTTACTCTTTACTTATACTTATTTTATACCCTTTTTTTATTATTTTAATATATATTTATTTGTCCCTAAAATCTTCTAACAAAATGGCTGCCTGCCCCTTCTTCACAAATGCTCTACAAATGGAACAACTTTAGATTCAACTGTACAACATGTCATATCACATTTGTGTACAGCCATGTCTTTTCTTGTTATTGACCTATGAAATAATTAGAAATACTTTATCAAATTCGCACATGCGCAGATTTAGAATTTAAAATAATTGAATAATGTAAGGCCAATATAATCTCATATTTAAGATTAAATATTTCTACTGAAACATTTTTTCATTAGGTAATTGTCTTTTTCGCCACCTTTTACTCAAAAGATCTGTGAGCTGCGAAAAATTTACTCTTATAAACAAGGTTATTTTTAAAAAATATTCACTTTATTTTAAGGAAAATTTGGGAATTTTTTTTTTACACAACGTAAGAGGATTAATTGCCAAAGTTGATTTTTTAAAAAGAACGTTTACTTGAGGAGTTTTGATAATTAACTACAGTTTTAATAGTTATAGTAATCCAAGTTATGGACCTACCTCATTTGAAGTATTTACAGCCGCTATGTGCCTCAATCCCAATGTGGTCATTAGAGCGTATGCAGTAGTGAATAATGCCTGCTGAAAATATTGAGATTTCTGTTTTGGTCATTGAACATCTTTGTCGCTCACTTTACTGTTTTATACCTAATTATTAAAATAATGCAACACTGCCTTTTCTAAATAAATACCAAGCTAAAAGGCTCAAGCCAAAAAAATAATTAAAACTAGCTAAGTGGTTAACTTGTTGGTTACCTGTACGGAGATCCCGGGTTCGAAACCCCAGCTACCGACCTTTCTCTTCTAAGCTAAGTGAAGCTAGGAGCTGGGAGCTTCTTACAGCTAACAGGCTTCTTACAATCTGTAAACAGAGAACGCCGTCCGGAGAACGGTAGTACACTGAATAAAGCTCCGTGCGCCAATTAAATTAAATTAAATTAACCAATTAAACATACTGAAAACTCTAAGTGGCTCTTAGTCTCCCCATCCATTAACACAATCCATTAACTCCTATTCGGTACATTATCCTGTGTGGTGCGATGGTGGAACGAGTTGATTCAAACCCCTATTTTTACAGAAAAAAAAGTGATTCCGCCCCGCCCAAAAAAATTAAGGCAAATTAAAATGAAAATAATTAATACTGAAGTTACTTAGATGTTACACTGAAATACATCTTTCAACTAACGAAGCTATTATATAGAAGTTTACTGAAATATTTCAACTTGTAAAATCAATCAACACCAAAATACAAAACCTGGCGAGCCTAAAATATTACTTATGCTTGGAGGATAAAATAAGTTCCAAGATTTTTTAGAAAACTGTCAATAATTCTTAAATAATAATAATAATAATATTCAGGGAAGGGATTAGCTATGAGGTTAGCATACTGGACTCCCACGCGGAGGTCCCGGGTTCGAATCCAGCAGCTGACCCTTAGATTTTCTCTTCCTAGGAGCTTCTTACAGCTCACTGTCCGGTGATGGACAGTGTTGTCTGTAACGAGAGAACACTGTCCGGAGGCCGGCAGTGCACTGAAAAAAGCTCCGAGCGCTAATAACCTCAGCTGTTGATGCGCTGAAAAAAAAAATAATAATAATATTCATTTCTTCTCCTGTACCTGTCCGAAATATAGGACCCCATACGCGGATCTAATAGAAAAGGGGCAATTATCTTTTTATAAAACTCTTCCCCATTTTCCAATCAACACCCCCAACTATCTTGTAAGATTAGAGACAGGTCAAGTTCACATGAAGTATAAGCTCTTTAAAAGAATGGTGAACTGGTGGATCTCCATACTGAATATGCCAGAGGATCACTTACCTAAGATATTGTAAAGTTTTTCCCAAAAAAAAAATAACTTTACTTTCACAACTAATGCCTGCCACTAGTTATTAAATATGTGGGTTTGATTAACTAATAAAACTCGCTAAAGTTGTAAGTAATAACCTGATTTATTAACACGTTAACATTACTCACATTAACATTTACAAGCAACTAACGCTATTCATTACAGTCACCATTTACAACAGTCACAACAGTTTACTGTTACTTACTCACTTCGTAACGCCACAAAACTGTTCCCCGACTGACCACTGGTCCGCACTGCACCGAATTGCACTAGTCTCAGCTGCACTAACACAGCTCTACTCATCAACTGACTAATTGCCCAACTAGCTACCACTGAAGCACTCCGCAACACTGACTCTCCAAGACTAACTCATAAACTTGACTAATAACTATAAACTCTAATAACTCCTTAAAACTTGCTTAAAAACTTAATTGAAACTTAATTGAAAACTTGATTGACACTGACTTGAAAACTAGATTGAAAACTGACTTCTCCAGCTGTGTCGGCCTCCTTTTAACTGCGTGCCTCCCTCCAACTGGGACTGCCCTCCTCCAACTCTCTGAGCATAAGTTTCCACGCCCTCCTGACGTTCATTGGCTGGAGAAAACATACTGCCACCACCACAGCTGTGGGCCGCCTCCTCCCATTCTCTGTCTCTCTCCAACTCCGTCTGTCTCACTCTCACCTGTCAATCACAGGCTGGGAAACACATATGCCACCACCCCAACTGAGGCCTTTCTCTTAGCTGGCTTTTACACAGGTCACTAACTCCTTGAACAATCTAGCCCTTTCCTTTCTAGTTCAATAAAGACCGGCCCTTTTGTCTACACAGTGGTGGCCTGTTACCGGCTTTAGTCGCTTAACCCCTAGAACAATCTAGGCCTTTCTTTTCTGCCACAAGTAGATACCGCCCCTTTTGTTTATGCAGTGGCGGCCTGTTACTGACTTTGGTCGTTCAACCTCTAGAACAATCTAGGCCTTTCTTCTCCGCCCAGGTCAACTTCGTTACAATATGTTAGAATCGCCTTGTTGAACTCGCAGACACATTTAACTTGCCCTTTAATTGGGTGCTGGAGTTAAGAAAATATGTTCCCATTATCGGTTCAGAGGAAATTTGGATTGCCCAAGACCCCTATCTTATCAAAGAAAATTATAATAGTTTAGTGCAAAAATATTTAAACCATTTGATTTCTAAAAACATTGATTCTGCTATTAGTAGTAGTTTCAATATTTTTTACTGGGATATCTGCTCCTTCGGAACCTTCCAAAGTTACCTTAGTAGCAAAATTCATATCAATAAAATTAGAATATTGGCTCAGCTAATGTTGTCTGGGAAACGTCGCGCCCGGGTATATCATAGAAATTTCAATAACTTTTTATGAGGAATCCGAATGCCCTCTTTGCAGGAATAGTTTAATACATACTTTATTATCTTGCCCAATTCTTTCCTCTTTCAGGAACACATATATCGAGAAATACGTAGTCGGACAACGTTCAGAAAGAGAAAATTTTCTGGATCTACTGTCAACTGAGAATGACATTAATAAATTGAATAATATTTATTTCTTTATGACAAAAAGCCAACTTAGAAAATTATTGTTAGACTTTTAATTAATTTACAATTTTTTATTGATAGCCTATTTTTAATTAACCACCTATTTTAATTAATTTATGGGAATAATTTCCTACCCATCTCCGCCTTGTATCCTCTTGAAGCAAGTTAACTCCAGTCTTCCAGTGGTCAAGCTAATGACAAAACTGCAATGCATTTAATTTTTATATTTCACTAGCCTATTTTTGTGTTAATATATGTGTTTCATTGTTAATTTTATATTTATCAGAGCAATTGGAAATTAGGAATAGTAAGTACTTATAATGTGAGTTAAAGAAATATATTTTTGTTATTAACTGGGAAAGCTAACATTTAATGATATACCTTAATAAATTGCGCTACATTTGTAATACTGCATAGGGTTAGTACAGAAACTGGAATCAGTGAACCGATTCCAACACTGGAACTGATTCAAATCCTTCGACTCCACAGGCGGTCTCGTTCTGCCTATCACTACAACATAGCCTTGTTAAGAACTGTTTATTCTTAAGTACAATTCTGACCTGAGTTTTCTTAGTAGGGTGGGGGTACAAAAGGGTTATGGTATGGAATATGTACATACCCCTTTTTTTAAGTCAGCATATAAAAAAAATATTGGCAACTTTTACAACCTGACTAATCAACATAGAATTAATCTTTAAATTACTACATTAATATATAAAATTAAATTAAACATTTTCAGAAATTATTTAAATACTTATTACATTAAAAACATAATTAAAAGTTTGGAAAAAAATTCATTAAAAAACTATCATTACTACACAATTCTTGCCTTATCATTTCTTCTTGAGCTGCACTTTCTTCTTCGTAGATTTTATATAATTTGGAAATAAAAAAAAAAATTTCTGTCTTTAATCTTCGAGAATTTGATATTTCTTCGTATAGCGATGACGACCTCAACCAATGCCATATAAATTGAAACTAGAGGTAACGTATTAAACAAAAAAAAAGGTGTAAAAATCAATCACCAAAATTTCTTATTTTATTCAATATTAAAACCTTTTATTCAATATTAAAAGCTTCTTAAAACCACGAATCTAGGATATTTTGTTTTGTTTTATCGTTGTTATTATATGGTTTAAATAAGACCTAAGGGCTGCAAGTTTAAAACATTGTGTAACAACATTTAATTTATAATTTTAATAAAACATTTAAATTAAAAAACTTATCTTAAAAGCAGAATATTTTCGTTAATAACTCATTATGCTGTAAGTCGGCGGTACCATAATCTGTATAAGAAATTAACTTATTCGTTTGAATCTCATTAAAACTGTCCGGTAGGACAGTTGTATAAGGGTTGATCATCAAAAACTGCACGAAAAAGCGTTAGGTTTAAAAACACCCAACTTTGACAATTTTTTTCTCTTTTTCTATAAAAGATAAAATTCCCAAATTTTCTTTAAAATATAGGGCAAATCCTCCTTTATGACTGTAATTTTTTTGCAACAACCTAGATTTGATAGATATTGAGAAAAAAGATGCTCAAAATGAGCAAAAACGGCATTAAAACTGTCCGGTAGGACAGTTGTATAAGGGTTGACCATCAAAAACTGCACGAAAAAGCGTAACGTTGAAAAACACCCAACTTTGACAATTTTTTTCTCTTTTTCTATAAAAGATAAAATTCCCAAATTTTCTTTAAATCTTACTCCAAACCCTCCTTCATAACTGTAATTTTTTTGCAACCACCCAGATCTAATAGGTTTCGAGAAAAAAGTTGCCGAAAATGAGCAAAAACCGCTTTTTCAAAAAATGTTCTTGTTCTTGTTCTTCTTCTTCTTCTTGTTGTTACCTTTTTTGTAAACAACGTAGCGCCTAAACGCGTGAACCGATTTTCATGAATGAGGTGTCATTCGATTCGGAATTTTATGTAGATGTGCCTTTTGGGGGTCTCGACCCTGTACATCGTATGGGAGAGGAGTTAGCCCCCTTTATGTAAGGCCCCCTCCAAAATTATTACTACTAATTACTCTGTAAATCTTGGCCCGATTTTGATAAAATTTGGTAGGATGATAGGGTTAGGGCTCCCCTACGTAACATTAAAGCGGCGATCAGCTCTTACACTTGTTAAGGGGAAGTATAGGAATTGTTTCAAATTATCGACACGTGAACCGATTTTCATGAATGAAATGTCATTCGAATCGAAATTTTGTACAGATTTGCACTTTAAAAGTCTCGACGCCGTGCCTCATAAGGAGGGGAGTTTGCCCCACCCAAATAAGGCCCTTTCTAAAACTATTATTACCAATATTTCTATAACGCTTAGTCCGATTTTGATAAAATTCAGCTCGAATAAGTGGTTAAAGCTCCTCTACATTGCTGATGCTCTTGCACCTACTAAGAGGAAGTACTGCAATCGTTTAAATTATCAATGAGTGAACCGATTTAAATCAATGAATTGTCGTTCGATTAAAAAATCTTTGCCTCTTTGCCTAGAAGTTCTGCAATCGCAGTTTATTTTTCTTACTCCTCTTAAAAGGAAGTAATGAAATCGCAGTTTAATTTTGCTATTCACGCACAAATACCTTCCTATGTTATTCAAAACGCTTTTTCAAGAAAAGTTGTTACTGAGGATGGTTTGGGGGACCTTAACGATAATCATTCTTTAAAAAGATCTCTCTAGTGGTAGTTACGGTTCCGACTTACCATCTTATCAGGTTATAATGATAGAATTGCTTATTCCAAATTTAAAAAATCTGTAAAGCAGATATGTAACTTTGTAAAATAGACAAAAAGAAAAATCTATCCAAAAGGTACAAAAATCTCTTTAACAAAAACTTACAGTTTAAAATGTTAAGTATAAGGGTTGATTAAACGCCAAAAGGTACACAAATCAGCAAGCACTCAAAATTTCATTAATTCTTCATTAATATTTAAGTAATTTTACTGCATTAATATTCATTAATATTTTTTAGAATTTATTAGATGTCACAGACCCTTATGCTGGCCACTTCATTTATAATATTTTTTTGTTATAATTATGATAAATCACACATATGTACATGCATGTTAAAGTAGAAAAAGACAAAGTTAGAGTAGGCTACTGTCTTGAATTCGTCTTACCGAAATATTCGAGAGCACAAATAACACACAGTTATAACAAGTAGATTATTCAACAACAATTATTGATTTCTCTATTTTAATTTAATTTTACTTATAGTAAAATACTGGAATAATTAGCTGTCCTAAAAATATACATATCTTATTTACTTTATTTTACATATTACATTTTTTTTTATAAAAAAAAGTTTTGAATTTTTTAGCCTCATAATTTTTTTTTATTTTTTATAACGTTTTTCTTTTTAACCTGTATTTAATAGTTTGATTATTATAAATAACTAGATATTACAGTCAATCTACAGTGCTACTTGAACAAATATTTTGTAGACGAAAATGGCCAGCATAAGGGTCTGTGACATCTAATAAATTCTAAAAAATATTAATGAATATTAATGCAGTAAAATTACTTAAATATTAATGAAGAATTAATGAAATTTTGAGTGCTTGCTGATTTGTGTACCTTTTGGCGTTTAATCAACCCTTATACTTAACATTTTAAACTGTAAGTTTTTGTTAAAGAGATTTTCAAAAAATGTTCTTGTTCTTCTTCTTCTTGTTGTTGTTGTTACCTTTTTTGTAAACAACGTAGCGCCTAAACGCGTGAACCGATTTTCATGAATGAGATGTCATTCGATTCGGAATTTTATGTAGATGTGCCTTTTGGGGGTCGCGACGCTGTACATGGAATGGGAGAGGAGTTAGCCCCTTTTATGTAAGGCCCCCTCCAAAATTATTATCATTAATTACTCTGTAAATCTTAGCCCGATTTTGATAAAATTTGGTAGGATGACAGGGTTAGGGCTCCCCTACGTAACATTAAAGCGACGATCTGCTCTTACACTTGTTAAGGGGAAGTATAGCAATCGTTTCAAATTATCGAAACGTAAACCGATTTTCATGAATAAAGTGTCATTCGAATCGAAATTTTGTACAGATTTGCACTTAAAAGTCTCGACGCTGTGCCTCATAAGGAGGGGAGTTTGCCCCACCCAAGTAAGGCCCTTTCTAAAACTATTATTACCAATATTTCTATAACGGTTAGTCCGATTTTGATAAAATTTAGTAAGAAGAAGTGGTTAAAGCTCCTCTACGTGGCTGTGAAGTGCCATCATGCTCTTACACCTACTAAGAGGAAGTATTGCAATCGTTAAAATTTTCAATGAGTGAACCGATTTTCATCAATGAATTGTAGTTCGATTCAAAATCTTTGCCTCTTTGCCTTTTAGGGAGAAGTACTGTAATCGCAGTTTATTTTTCTTACTCCTCTTAAAGGGAAGTACTGAAATCGCAGTTTAATTTTGCTATTTACGTACAAATTACCTTCCTATTTTATTCAAAACGCTTTCTCAAAAAAATTGTTATTGAGGATGGTTTGGGGACCGCAACTATAATCATTCTTTAAAAAGATCTGTCCAGTGGTAGTAACTCCGACTTAACACCTTTTCAGGTTATAATGATAAAATTAAATTTATTATTCCCAATTTTAATAAAATCTGAAAAGCAGATATGTAACTTTGCAAAACATACAAAAAAGAAAATCTATCCAAAAGGTACAAAAATCTCTTTAACAAAAACTTACAGTTTAAAATGTTAAGTATAAGGGTTGATTAAACGCCAAAAGGTACACAAATCAGCTAGTACCCAACATTTCATTGATATTATTTTAAGTAATTTTACTACATTAATTTTCATTAATATTTTTTTGAATTTATTAGATGTTTCACAGACCCTTATGCTGGCCAGTTCATTCATTTTCTTTTTCTTTTCTTTTATGATTTAAGTCGCGTCAACATCAAGGTTAATGGCAGTAGATAGGATTTGCCGATTCTGGCACACCTAAAATACAAAATGGCGGCCATCCCCTCCCCTCCCACCCCCCTCCCTTACCCCTACCCCCACCCCTCCTTATTGACCAATCATCGATTTCGACGAGGGTTTAAGCCACGCCCCCTACCCCCACCCCTACCCTTTTTGACCAATCATCGAACTCGACGAGGGTTTTAGGCCACGCCCCTTCCCCCACTCCACCCTTTTAATCGACCAATCAGCGAATTCGATAACACCCCTTTTACCCCCACTCCTACCCCCACCCTTCTTAATAGACCAATCAGCGTATTCGACGACATCCCTTTACCCCCACCCAAGCCCTACTCCTATCACATGACACCTACCTTTACCCCCACCACCTCTAGGTCGTCGTATTCGTTGGCCTCCTAAGCTCCTCCTACAAGATGGCGTCTCTTCCAACAGCTGTAGTACACAAGATGGCGGACCTCGTACCAGCTGATGACCACAAGATGGCGGACCTCATACCTCCACCCCCCTCGCCCACTGATAGACAGGAGGGGGATTTTTTTTTTTTAATTATTTTTACTTACCTGGGATTCGATCCTACAACCTTCGTACTGGTAGACACGTCATCTGCACCAGTCGGCCACAGTGGTAGTCTCGCTTACTCTAGTTTTGAATGTTCTCTTATGTTTTAACTAGGAATTATTTTTTTAAAAAAATCTAACCCCCCTCACCAATAATTTTTTTTTAAATTTAAATTACCCCCCACTATCACAAAAATATTGAAAAATAAAAATGGATAACCTCACATTAGGTAATAGAAAAATTATTTACTTACCCCCTCCACCTGGACTGCTTCCGCTGCTGATGACGCGACCTACACTCACTGAAAACTAAACCCGAACTGACACTTGGACTGCGATACTAGCATTAACCCCCCACCACAATTACGTCACACTCTAACTAGCCAATAGAATTGCATCTTTTTTTCCAAATGATTACCTCTCTGGACAGGTCTCTGTAGCAAGCCACCCCCTTTCCCTTCCACATCTTGTATCATACCTGTTAATTTATATATATGCCAACATAGCTGAACATGCTCCAACAAGTCTGGACATGTAGCCAGCTGCCTCTTTCGCTTTAACCGTTTTATTATTTCCGTTTACCAACTATACAAACCTGTATGAACATATCGTTATAGTCTCAATAGGATGACACGTATGATTAGCTGAACATGCTCCAACAAGTCTGGACATGTAGCCAGCTGCCTCTTTCGCTTTAACCGTTTTTTAGTTAGCCAATAGAATTGCGTGCTTGTCTTCCCTCTCTCTCTTGCAAGTGTCTCTCTCTCTATAAGGTGAATCATACCTCCCACCTTTGATGCAGGACTCAACCTGTCCGTTAACTTCATATATGTTTCTTAGAAAAAACAATATTTTTAAAACTGAACTTTGCCCTTATTAGCTTTTATTGCTTTATAAATAATAAAACTTTGAATGTTTTGGAGACATAAAAACTTACTTTTTAAAAAAATGTTAACACGCTTGCACAACATGTTTGAACAGGCAAGTAAAAATAATGATGACTCATACCATTGTCATATCCTCAACGAGCACAAACATGCTCCAACAAGTCTGGACATGTAGCCAGCTGCCTCTTTCGCTTTAACCGTTTTTTTTTTGTTATTATGAAGTTAAAAGTAAATTGAACTTTGAACTTATTAATAAAATATAAATAAGTTTTAATTAACTTTTCTTTATTTATAAGTGTATAAAGTAAAAATAAGAATGAACAAACATTAATTAAAACATTTTATTTTTATTTAACGGAAGTATACAAGTAAAATAATAACATTTATTTCACAGTATAAATTTTATTTAAATTCTATGTCATATCTTCCATTATTAAAGCCTTTGTACATTATTAACAGTTTTTTCTTTGATTGTTGGTAATCTTCCACCATTTCATCAGTTATCACTGCCGCAAATCTGCGTGGAAGGAAGATCCTCGTTGGGTAGTCCATTGTCGGGCCAATATAATGTAAATGGGCAACGATAACATCTCCAAATTTAGTGTTGATTCTTTCGAATTGCTTCACTTCGTATGAGTATCCGGTTTTTAGATCTGATAATTTGCCAATGCCCGCAGACCTTGTATTCACATCATTCAAAAAGCTTGCCAACTTAGACATCTGAAAGAAGAATATTATATGAAAGTATCACATCATGATCAATATATTGTTTCAATAAAAAAAGTATTATTACTTACCTTTGAAGTATGAAGTTAACCTCTCGAGCTGTGGGCAACGAATGACGAATTACCTTACAAGCTTCACTACTCTACCGTTACGGATGTCCCCCCCCCCACTCTATGACGTCACTTATAGTTAGCCAATAGAATTGCGCGCTTGTCTTCCCTCTCTCTCTCTTGCAAGTGTCTCTCTCTCTATAAGGTGAATCATACCTCCCACCTTTGATGCAGGACTCAACCTGTCCGTTAACTTCATATATGTTTCTTAGATAAAACAATATTTTTGAAACTGAACTTTGCCCTTATTAGCTTTTATTGCTTTATAAATAATAAAACTTTGAATGTTTTGGAGACTTAAAAACTTACTTTTTAAAAAATGTTAACACGCTTGCACAACATGTTTGAACAGGCAAGGAAAAATAATGATGACTCATACCATTGTCATATCCTCAACGTGCACAAGCTGCAGCTTAGTGTTTTCTTTTTTTTTTTTAACTAAATAATTTTTGGATATGCGCCCCTCTTAGTTCGGCTTCCGCCTTAAGCTTCCTCACCACGTCAAGGTGGAGGTCATCGAGGAAGTTTTTATTTTTTTTTTACTTTTTTTTATTTTTTTTAATAATTTTATAATAATAAAAGGAATACTTGAAAAATAAAGCAATAATTTAATTTAATACATTTATTGAAATAAAACTTTAAAAGATACATATACCTCAGAAAAATATATAAAAACTTAAAAATCAACTTCAAATACAAATAAAATATTTAACTTCTAATTAGTACATTAAAGTGAAATAAATAAGAAATGTTTTGCTATCGAATCAGTTTATTTTAATGGTTGTTGGAATTTTAGCTGCCTTGCATCAATCGCATTCATACATTGTACAGAATCTGCACAAATCCATTCATGGTTTACGGGGATTTTACACCCCGCCAGTGACCAACATTCAGGTTTGTGTGCAACTCAATGCATTCGCCAGTGACCACATTCGTTCTTCAAGGCAAAAATATTTCCGTCTCATTCCAACCAAATTTACTGTTGAGCCAGCAATTGATGGCTTTAATTCGATATTGCGTACATTTCTCTTTACAAGTATTGTGCATAATACAATGATTTCCTGCTGTTTCTAATGAATCAAGTTTTGGACAGTCATAATCTTCTAAATTAATTACACAACAACTGTACAGATTTTGTAAAAGAAATCTTTTCTTTTCATAACCCTTAACAAACACAAATTTATAATTACAATCAATAAACTTGAAAATATCTCTAATCATTTCATATTCAATATCCCCGTCATTCCACTTAATTTTATGATAATAATTTTCTAACCAATAATTGGTTCTTCTACTTTTTTCACATTGTTTATGTTGGACAGGTGGCTTGAATATCCAGTGTCTGACTGATTGAAAATTATAGTCTAATAGAGAAAGCTCTTTAACAATATAACCTCCTACACTGTCTACAAAGCACTGGAAGTCAGCTATCAGCACGCCTGTCTGAGCCATACTGAACACTGAACTAGCTCTTCAAGCCTTCTTATACCATACGACGTACAATACCTGTCAAAGGATTATATTCTACCACCCTGTCGTGAATAATAAGGCAATAAGCAGTGGTGTTGGGCGGGAACATTTCTTTTGATTCAAATTCCAATCTAACATCTACCGGGCCACATTTAATAGATTCGCACTGTTTAGAACAATCTATTAAGGGTGTTTTCTCTTTAAAATTTTGTAAAGAACTTAGAGGATACATTTGTTCTCCATAATATGACATTTGAAAGGAAGCATACATATGATATAGAATGGCAAAACGGTTAGAGGAAAAATCTACATTCAAATCGCCGTATGGGAAAGCTTTACAATTAAGATAAAGTTTTACATTTGAAATAGAACAGTGGTCAAAGTGACTAGCGTTGCTTTCCACATTATTAGCACGTCCGGTTTGAAAAGCTAGAATGATATATCGGGGCTTTTCCATTTGACTAGATGTCTTTACTGACCAGATTTGCCTCTGAGTGGCCGGCAACAAAGGGTAATCATAGAGTTCCCAACTTCTAAAACTTAGAGCAAATACCTTAGCAGATTTAAGATGACGCATAAGAGCCAATCTCTGATGTTCGTTGACTGTTACATAGGGCAGCATCCAGCAAAGCTTCACCATTTCAATTTTACACCTCTCCACCGCTTGTTCTTCATTCAATCTGTTGAATTTATAGGCATTTCCATCTTGTCTGCTTCTAACAAGTATCAATTCTTGTTTAACATTAATCACAATTTTCTGATAATCTTCACAAAATCCCAGTAGCGATGACAGCGGAATGCATAAATTAAAACATCCTTCTGCTGAAGTGATGTTGAGAGCATCGCTTTGAGGATAGCACCAGCCCCAGTTTGTAATATACTGACAGCCTGCCTTAAGCGAAGCCAACCCTTTAAGTGTACAAGCTATTCCTGGGTTTTTTACTCGATCTATTTCAACTCCACTTAGTTCGTATCTTATTTCATCAAATAGAAATGCAAAAGCATTATTGGCCAATTTGGATGAAACAGGAACTGCAGAGCCGTCTTCCTTTAAAAACTTGCCTTCCAAGTAGAGCAAACTTTGACTGGGTAGCGTATATAGATCTTGATGTTGTACACTAATGCATATTTCATCGCCTGGCAGTAGTTTTGAAGAAGCATATGGGTGATGGGAATGCAATTCTATGCACTCGATTGAATTGTCAAACTGACATTTCTCTTCCAAATCTAACACTTCCATGATGATGATAGAACGTAGTAACCTGCAGCCTGAAGAAATCGAATACTGCTGTTGGTCAGCGATGTTCGCTCGGCAACTGTTCTCACTGGAATGAGAGCAACTGTCCTTTTATCGCCTCTTCTAAAGTCTAACCCCATCTCCGTCTAGTGATCAAATGGCCAACTTCAGTTGTGAGCCTCTCTTTTATAAGACATCCAGCAGGAAGAGTAGACAAAGCTGACCGCAGTTGTTAGTGCCAACTTTCTGATACTGCTTCCGGTTCCATGAAATTCGACTTCCCTTTACATATCGGACAAATTCAGCAGGGGGATTGGCACCACTGCTATCGAAGAATTGAACATATTCTCCTCTCTTCTTATAACAAACCCAGTGAGTACCACTGCCAACACTGCTATCCAAATTAAAAATGGCTCGTTCATTTTTCCATGGTTTCTTTGGAAATTCATCAATCATGAATACTCCTCTGAAATGAGGAATTTTATTTGATTTCGCCAACTTAATTAGATCAAAATTACTTAGCCGCAGGCGAGGTAGCGTATCCAGCATTCGTTTAGCTTTTCCACTCAATTTTGAAGATTTGCCACCCATCCGTCTAGGAGTGGGGATGATCCTTTTCTTTTTCTTCTTATCTTTAGCACGTCTCATGATAAACTAAATCGTTGTTACTTTTTTCTGGCTTTATATATGAACATTTTTAACATTCTCCCAACTGTTGTGTGAATTATCTAAGCCCAACCATTTCACCAAAATTCTATCACCTTTCCGTTTAATAACCTTCTCCACTAGGTAACTGTCGGGATGTTTGGCCAGCTGCAGTTCTTCTTGATAGAAACCTCCAGCAATCATTTGCCCCTTATAATCTTTCAGATGATAGGTGACCGGTATGGTATTTTTCACTTCAGCAACTTTAAATATTTCTGTAGACCATGAAGGGCAGTAGCCTTTAGCAAATTGCGCTTTATATTTGGATATGCGTACATGATCACCAGCTTTGAACTTGGGAATGCTGGTATTTTTCAAAGTTTTCTTCGCATATACTTCACGTAACAGCTGTTCTTCTATTTCTCTTCCCCGTACTGAAGCCGGCGTCATTTTGATAGTTCTGTGTTTAGTGTTATTATATTTGTTCAATAGCGATTTAATGCCGGTTAGCCATTCGTACGATCCTTGGAGACTAAATTTTTTCCACATTGCCGCTTTCAGAGTACGATTGAATCTCTCCACTATTGAAGCTTTTAAGTTACTATAGGTAGAGTAGTGATTTATACCGTTCACGTTCATCAGCTTGCCAAATATCTTGTTGTAAAACTCTTTTCCATTATCCGTTTGCAAATTGTTTGGCTTCCGATCGGCTAATACGTTCTCGAATGCTTGACTCACTTCCAGGGCTGACTTATTCTTCAGAGGGATCGCCCATGCATATTTGGAGAAACAATCAATCACGGTCAACAGATATTTATGACCTTTATTGAATCTAGCGTAGGGTATTAGTTCCACCAGGTCGGCTTGCCATAGGTCATCTAAGCCCTTTAGAAGAACTGCTCTTCTCTTGAACACTCTTCTTGCTGGTCTATGCAACTCGTTTACAATCTGTTCCTTAACAGAGGCCATGATGAAATGAAGCTTGCTCATGACCACACTACGCTATTATACCTCCATCTCTCAGCTGGGCTTCAATACTTTTTATTTCCGCGCTGGCATTGTTGGTGCCAAGTAACCTTCTTAATCGATCTACAAGCATGTTAGGATCTACATATCCGGCACCTCTTTTTGTTGAAAACAATTTTGAAATCACATTCTTGTATTTCATGTTTGTGTTCAGAACTTTAATTGGTCCGGAAGGGCTGTGCCCTTCTCTATGAGCGTTCGTCTGTTGCAGTATGCTCTTGTAATTGATATAATCCGTCTTTTTCACCATAGACAAGTTTGGATTTGTCAAGAATAATAACTCGAAAAGACCTGGCGTGCCGAAATAGGTATTATCACCAACGGATAGAATATCTTTGCTGATGGAGACCACTGAGTCACCAATACTAAATCTCCGGCCGTCATAAACTACACCATATATCATATCCAAGTCCTTGGTCTCATTTTTAATAAATTTTTTGATATATTTTGAGGACATTTCTCCAACTTCCTTCAAATATTTTGCTGAAATTTCCTTCCCTTCGGGAGTTTGTGCTTGTTCTCGTACCTCTTGAAGCGGGCTGGTTGCTTCAGCAGAAGCAGAAGAAGATAACTTTAGAACTTCCGGTCGCTTTGGGGTTGAAAGTTCTTCATGCCATGTTTTTGTAAATCTTGACGGCGGTGTTGTAGCCGATTCCAGCCTCAGAAATTTTAGTCTCTTTGGAGGTGGAAGGGGTGTTTCACAAGTAGCTACTTCCGGTTTAGGAGATTCTTTTAATTCAAGTGGTGGCTTTTCCTGCTTTTCCACCAATGCTTTCAATGGACTCAATAAAGGTTGATATTTCATTTTCAAATATTCATCGGTCTCTTCTCTGTTTCTCTTCAATAAATTACACTTTTCTTGAATCGCCTTTCTGGTTTCGATTATTTCACGCATTACAACGTCACTAGTTGACCCCTCCATGGCTCAATGAACAATGATCTTCAAGTACATAGTTAAGGTATTATATAGGCTTCGAAACCTTTTCGATACCTTCCCTCAGTAATCTGTCTATCTTTGTCCAACACTAGAAAGCCATATCTATTTTCTTTCCAGCACCTGTGGCAAATTTTTCTGAAAGTTTTGAATTCCATGTCGGAATTGATATGGTCATCGTAAATTCTTCTCAAATTTAATTCATCTTGCCGAAAGAGTATTAGGAAATTTGCATTTTCTCTCACTAGGTGCTTAGGAACTCTAGTATAACTTTGACTTAGATAAAATATATCAACTCCACTGTGGCGCCCCATACAAAAATAGGCTCTTACATTATCTTGCTTGTCACATGCTATATCATCGAAAATAATTATTGAATTTGGCAGGGCCTCTTTAGGTGGGGGAACTTGAGAATTGTCTTCAAATTCAAAGTACCCAATATCTTTTAAAGGTTCTAAAATTTGAGCTAGCTTCCGGTACTTGGGCTGTTGTAATGACTTTGCAAACAAATATATATTTTCATATCTCAACCCCTTTGGATCGTATATTAAGCTCAACATCAGGTTAGTTTTCCCACAATTAGACGGTCCACATATTAAACATCTAATGGAATTTGGGAAAAGCGGACCGTGTTTGGAACATTTCTTGGAAGAGGCCCTGTCGTCAAGGTTTTGCACGGAGAGGGTGTGATGTTGCTTTATCAAGCGCATGATGGGAACTAATAAGGAACGCTCTCTCGCTTCTGTATATATATATATATAACTAAGCTATGTACACTGCATTCACACACCCGCCACCAACATTCACACATCCTATTTACATAAAATAAAATAACTTAAACTAAAATACCCACCACCTTTTTTTTTATTTATTAATTTTTTTAATTTTTTATTTTATTTTAATAAACTATTAATTAGAAAAAACTTAATACTAAATACTAATAATAAATAGAAAAAAATATTTACAAAAAATAATAATATATGGAAAAAATATCTACAAAAATACGTTTAAAAAAAATTAATAAATAAAGATTGACTAGAACAAAAAAAAAAAGACCTACTCTAAACAAGGTAACCATGTACATAGTATATGAAATATATATATTTACAAAAAAATCCACAACTTTACACAGGCAAGTCCGCTATGGTAAAGTGGCCATGGGCGAGAGTATGTACACGATCGACTAGATGGCGTTTGTCGTCGTGGGGCGAAAGGGATACTTTTCTCTGTTCGACGGAAAAGAGTTTATGTTCTTTAGAAATTATTGTTCTAAACGTGGTTGTAAACTCTTTTCCCTCGAACAGGGCAGCCATATAATCATCAAAGGTGATTTTTTTATCTACGGCTGCCTTCTTTATCCCTTTCGCCCGCTTCTTCTCTAGGCCGCGGATGCGTACTGCGTACATCTTTGCGCGGAGGCCCACGAATTCAGAGACAGGCTCTCCACTGGCTTCATCCTTGAACTTCCCCAACACCTTCTTATTTCTATTGTTTTTACATGGATGTCCGTCTGGGTAGTCGCTGGTGTCAAATTCGTCCATCATTGTAGTTATGTCCTCGTAAAAGTCTTTCGTCTTTACTAAGTACATGAGGCTGTCAGTGTCTGTGTATAAAAGTTTTAGTTTGTCAGGTCCGTATTTTGTCAGCATTGTAGCGTAGTGAAAGTCATACATCCGGACTTTGGACAGATCAAGAATGGCCATCCCAACATAGATTGGTTTGTTCATCGTGATCTGTTCAAAGTCCAGATGTACAGCAGTCAGCGTCTCAGAGTAGATCGTCCTGTCTTTAAAAGTAGGTTTCGCTATTAGTTTCCGTATTCTACGTTCGTCAGTTACTAGTTCTATTTTTGTTCGTTTTCGTACGTCCTCCATGAATTTGCCAAATACTGCGTTGTTCATTAGTTTGTAGAAGTCTTTGTCAAAGTCGTTGGTCGCCTGTTGTCTCATTTGGGTGTTGAGGTCGATGTAAGGGCGAAGCCAACGGGACTGCCTGAATCGCAGCGCTCTATGTACGCGTACCAACCGCAGACCTAAACCCATGGCCTGCCTCAAGTTGACGAAGTGAACAACGTATTTCTCCCTGTTGGTCAATGGAGCCAACAATTTCTTATTAACCTGTCCCGGAGGCACCCTATTCTCCGGGAGAAGGGGGAAATCGTTGTGCAGTTCGTGCAACTCGGCCGGATACTCAATATCGGCTTCGACAATATACCCGAAGGGACCATCTTCCTGCATATTGCCCCAGTCTAGAGTATCCGGATCTGATACCCATTCGAAAGCCCCGTAAGGAAGTGGATTTGACATTGCCCACCCGTACAAATTATTTGCATCTAGGTAGGCAATGTAGCTAGATTCCTTATGAGGATCTCGATCTGGGTACAGATAAGCATTATCAGCTTTACCATAGCGAAGACTGCACTGGCAAATGCCACCCCTAATGCCCCGCTCAACCATCAGGAGCTGGTCATAATCAGTGAGTAGATCTAATTGTACCCCTGTACACTTCAGCATAGCATCCCAAGCCAGTCCTGGGGCCGTGAAATACCAGGCAGGGTCCAGCGAATATGCTCTTATGCAAACATCTCTGAAATTTTCAAAGATGTCACATAAGAGCATTACGTCTACCTTAAGGTAGAGTTCGCTGTACCCCCCTAGGGTTCTAATTTCAAAGGCCTCCCAAACTGACTGGGCATGCTGATAGTCTTCGTCCGAGATGTGGCATTCATTAAGGGTGCTATAGAATGCCTCCTTAGGGGGTAGAACCGTCTCCCTAAGTTTCTCGAACGAATCTGTGTAGTCATAGGGGTACACTCCTTTTCTTACGACCAGATCCATCTTGTCGGCGGGGAAGAATTTGCCCGTGTCTATAAATTTATTGTTGGGCAAATTCTTGGACAACCTATCTAAGCTAGAAGACATGAAACGGAAGGTGTCCACAAATCTGACGGTTAGAGCGCCCACTTGCTTGCTAAATGAGATGTATTTCTCTTCACTGTTGGGGATGACGTCAATGCGACTTGAGTCATACCCCAACTGGCGAACAATAAAGTGGGCGTCATAGCCGCTCAGATTGTGGAGGAAGACGGGAAGGAAACGAGGAGTGCGGTAGAGGATATTGCAGGAATTGTGAGCAGGACCACGATACACACCAGTGATGTGATCGTGATCCGCCACTTTAGGATCGGTTCTGTTGAAGGGAAGATTACAGAGGTGACATTTTGGGGACCGTTTAAAGTCTTCCAGCTGAGATGGTGTCAGGGGTAGCATTGGCCGCTTAATGGAGTATACCAGAGCCACCTTCTCGGCCACCGCCTTTATGTAAGCCATAAATTTCTCTGCGGAATCTTCACCCGTATAGATGTAAGGTTCCGCAGGAAAATCGGCAGGAAGGCAATGGCGTATGTCTTCTGCAACTTTTACATAAGTGCAGAAACTCATAGGAAGGTGGCTCTGGTAGGGAGTTGTGTGTGACCGACCCACATTATTTCCGTTTGTATCAATTTTTTTTAAAATTGCCTCAAAATCAGCATAAACGACGAAGGGAACCCTCATTTGGTTTTGTATTTTTGTAAAAGATATTTTTGGAGGGGTCCCATCGTCGTTACATTCTGGCAATACAATCCGGGTCGGTCTATTTACTCCACAATACTTCATATGTTCCCTCACCCGCTCGGCGATGCTTTCACCATCCATGTTGAAATGGGTAAAGCACCGCTTGCAAACGTATACCCTTTTTCCATGCGCAGTAATTTGACTGACGACTAATCTATCAAAATCTTTAATGTAAGTGTAGTGGCTCCGTCCATTCTCTAAAGTCAGAAGAAGGAGATCGCGATGGTCTTCCTTCTCCTGCTTTACCACTTTTAGAGGGTACACGTTTCCTTTCTCTCCAAGGGTGAAAACATTTATCGTGATGTTGTTGTACTTTTCAAATTTTTTCACCTCATGGAGAGGAGTGGGGAAGGAAATGCAGTCAAAATTGTACCTGTGCTCTATATTAGCATACTTACTAACGCGTTGTGGATTCTGTGTGATGAAGCAAGAGAGTATCGCGTACTGAAAACACCGGTCATCCGTATTTTGAACATTAATAACAGCCTTTTTGTTGGCAATGTGAGGAGGAAGGGGAATGAAGCTGCAGCCGCCGAGAGGGGTAAATTTATTTACTTTTAAGAGGACTCCGTCGAACTCTTTTAGGCACCAGCCGCTCCCCTTTAGTGTTGACTCCTCCATCTCTACTACAATCTTCTTGAAGCTCTCATTAAGAGAATCGTCTATGGAGGAGTCTTCATAAATTACTTTATTCTTAGTCTTGAAGGCGCGATCACAAGTTTCACCTTTGATGTTTTCAAAGGTCGCCTCCAAGACCAAGTTATATTTGAGGGGAGAATCGCTGTCTGCCATTACTTCCTGAAGCAGACGACGCAATGTTTCTATCTGACCTGTTAGAAATTCCATTGCGTCTACTGCCCCGGAACTTGGAAGGAAAAAAGTTCGAAGAGTCCTCCCAAAGGCTGACTCCACTTCGTACAAATGGCCTTGAGCTGCCTCAATACGAGCTCGTTTTGCCATGACTGGTGTTTCAGTACCGCAGCGACGCAAATGAGCAAGCATCGTTTTTCGAGAAGAATACCTTTCTCTACAATTTGGACATTGACGAGATTGCTCATTTGCGGCGCAAGCGCGTTCATGACGTTCCTTAAAGTCCCCCCGTAAAAACATTTTTCCACAATATTGACACTCCATTATCAATAAAATAGTGAGTAACACAAAATAATAACTACAAATATATATATATTTAAACCACGAATATTTCAAAATTACTAATAAAAATGAATAAAGAATATAAACTAGACTAAGATATTACTAAAGAAATATATACAAGAAACAGAATTAACTATATAAAATGAAATTAAAATTGAAAACTTATAAAAATGAAATACAAAGAAGTGAAATAATAAAAAAACAAACAAAAAAAAAAACGAATATATATATATTTGTTGAAAATTAATAAAAAAAGTACTTACAGTTCAAAGAAGGCAAGATGCTGGAAAAGCTGTTGACACTGAGAACACTAAACACTGTATGACCGCAGCAGAATTCGGAGCGACTTTTATATTATCAGAAGAATCGATTATGATAATCGATTATTAGTAAAAACATGAAATGCCATTGGCTAACAATAAGTGACGTCATGCCCAAGGGTGGGAGACATCAGTTAGCTACTGACCAATTCAAACAGGGCAAGCTCAGACATGCAAGTTGAGCAATATTAAGCCATATACAAATTATGTGATAAATAAAGAAAAGTTAATTAAAACTTATTTATATTTTATTAAAAAGTTCAAAGTTCAATTTACTTTTAACTTCATAATAACAAAAAAAACGGTTAAAGCGAATGAGGCAGCTGGCTACATGTCCGTACTTGTTGGAGCATGTTCAGGTAATCACACATAACAAAAAAAAAAACGGTTAAAGCGAATGAGGCAGCTGGCTACATGTCCGGACTTGTTGGAGCATGTTCAGGTAATCACACATATTGAGACTACACCGATGATATGTTCATACAGGTTTGTATAGTTGGTAAACGGAAATAATAATAAGATATATGAAAGTTCAAAGTTCAATTTACTTTTAACTTCATAATAACAAAAAAAAAAAACGGTTAAAGCGAAAGAGGCAGCTGGCTACATGTCCAGACTTGTTGGAGCATGTTTGTGCTCGTTGAGGATATGAAAATGGTATGAGTCATCATTATTTTTACTTGCCTGTTCAAACAGCTGGCTACATGTCCAGACTTGTTGGAGCATGTTCAGCTATGTTGGCATATATATAAATTAACAGGTATGATAAAAGATGTGGAAGGGAAAGGGGGTGGCTTGCTACAGAGACCTGTCCAGAGAGGTAATCATTTGGAAAAAAAGATGCAATTCTATTGGCTAGTTAGAGTGTGACGTAATTGTGGTGGGGGGTTAATGCTAGTATCGCAGTCCAAGTGTCAGTTCGGGTTTAGTTTTCAGTGAGTGTAGGTCGCGTCATCAGCAACGGAAGCAGTCCAGGTGGAGGGGGTAAGTAAATAATTTTTCTATTACCTAAAGTGAGGTTATCCATTTTTATTTAAGTTGAATATTTTTGTGATAATGGGGGTAATTTAAATAAAAAAAAAAAAAAATCTTGGTAAGGGGGGGGGTTAGATTTTTTAAAAAATAATTCTAAGTTAAAACATAAGAGAACATTCAAAACTAGAGTAAGCGAGACTACCACTGTGGCCGACTGGTGCAGATGACGTGTCTATCAGTACGAAGGTTGTAGGATCGAATCCCAGGTAAGTAAAAATAATTAAAAAAAAAAAATCCCCTCCTGTCTATCAATGGGCGAGGGGGGTGGAGGTATGAGGTCCGCCATCTTGTGGTCATCAGCTGGTACGAGGTCGGCCATCTTGTGTACTACAGCTGTTAGGAGAGCCGCCATCTTGTAGGAGGAGCTTAAGAGGCCAACGAATACGACGACCTAGAGGTGGTGGGGAAAAGGTAGGTGTCATGTAATAGGAGTAGGGCTAGGGTGGGGGTAATGAGGTGTCGTCGAATTCGCTGATTGGTCAATTAATAAGGGTGGGGGAAGGAGTGGGGGTAAAAGGGGTGTCATCGAATTCGCTGATTGGTCGATTAAGAAGGGTGGGGTGGGGGAAGGGGCGTGGCCTAAAGCCCTCGTCGAGTTCGATGATTGGTCAAAAGCAGAGGGGTGGGGGTAGGGGGCGTGGCCTAAGTGGTCGTCGAGTTCGATGATTGGTCAAAAAGGGGAGGGGTGGGGGTAGGGGCGTGGCCTAAGTGGTCGTCGAGTTCGATGATTGGTCAAAAAGGGGAGGGGAGGGGTGGGAGGGGAGGGGATGGCCGCCATTTTGTATTTTAGGTGTGCCAGAATCGGCAAATCCTATCTACTAATGGCGCCCGGAGCTTTTTTCAGTGCACTGCCGGCCTCCGGACAGTGTTCTCTCGTTACAGACAACTCTGTCCATCACCCGGACAGTGAGCTGTAAGAAGCTCTTAGAAAGAGAAAATCTAAGGGTCAGCAGCTGGATTCGAACCCGGAACCTCCACGTGGGAATCCAATATGCTAACCGCATAGCTAATCCCTTCCCTTTGTTCATTCATAATATTTTATTTTTTTGTTATAATTATGATAAAATGTATATTATATTTTCGTAATTAAATAGGTACTTTATTTTAGCTTTATTCCAAATTATTCTTCTGATTTATCTTTATTATGCTCTTTATTCTGAATAGTCACATATATCGTATGTATGTACATGCACGTTAAAGTAAAAAAAGACAAAGGCAGAGTCGGCTACTATTTAAATTTGAATCACGGATTTAAAACAATATTTCAGTCTAGAATTCGTCTTTCCGAAGTATTTGTGAGCACAAATAACGCGTAGGTAATATCAAGTAAATTATTCAACAATAATTATTCATTTCTCAATTGTAATTTAATGTAGTCCCTCTAATTTTACTTATAGTAAAATACTGGAATAATTATGTTAGCTGTCATAAAAATATGCATATCTTATTTATCTTATTACAGTCAATCTAAGTTAAATGGTGTTCTACTTGAACAAATATTTTGCAGATTAAAATGGCCAGCATAAGGGTCTGTGAAACATCTAATAAATTCAAAAAAATATTAATGAAAATTAATGTAGTAAAATTACTTAAAATAATATCAATGAAATGTTGGGTACTAGCTGATTTGTGTACCTTTTGGCGTTTAATCAACCCTTA
Organism: Rhodnius prolixus; assembly: GCF_049639745.1. NCBI lineage: Eukaryota > Metazoa > Arthropoda > Insecta > Hemiptera > Reduviidae > Rhodnius > Rhodnius prolixus. The sequence goes on from NW_027411592.1 coordinate 27,108,677, forward strand.
TACTTAACATTTTAAACTGTAAGTTTTTGTTAAAGTTAAAATGAGATTTACAGTTATTCAATTATTTTACATGCCTGTCAACTTCAACCGGTTCATTCGAATAGATTTTGCACTTTTACAAACTACAAAAACGTGAATAAAAATAATTTTTTATAAAAGAAGATACTTTCAATTTTAGAAAAAAATATTACTTTAATTTACCTGCTGTGCTGGTCACACAGAATCCATGAGAATATAAACCAATAAATTAAGCTGATTCAGTTTGTTTGAGAAAAAAAGCTGCACTTAGAACTTCATTTGGGTGAACTAATTGAGAGAGAGAGAAAAGCTACGAATAATGGGAATAGTAACGTAACAAAGGGAAACAGGAGAACACACGACGCACTTGGGTCCGCGAGTATTAGGTATCTGCCGTCAGTTAGCCGTAGCTACGATATACACAATATTTACAACCCCACTCTTCCCTGGCGAACGTTACACCTTACTTCTTTAGCCCCCACCATATTCTTTAGAAACATTTTTAATTTATATTAAATAAATAGAACATTATTTTTAGACAATCTATTTATTTTATTAAGGCCTAATATCAACTATCATATGGTGTATAGTCTTCACTCATCAACTAATGGAACCACTTCGGTGTCAGCAGTGCAACAGGTAATTTCAGATTTGTGTACAGCAATGTCTTTTCTTGTTACTACGCCTACAACCTATGCAGTAAAATAATACTTTAATTAGATTACAATGCACAAGGACTATTCGGTTCTTTGATGTTTTTTGAGATCATATAACTTAGATAATAATCAATTGAAATTAAAAAAGCTGAACTTACCACAAATTTCTTTTTATGCAATTTCGGTACATGTTACAGAATTTAAGAATGAGTTGATGACGGTCGAAATGAGTGGATGAATGGTAATTGTCGATAAATTATAAAAAAAAAAGACATGAGATAAAAAGCTTTTGCATTTTTTAGAGGACACTCATAGAATATTGTAATGCTTAGATCAGCTTTGGAGAAACCATCCACATTTCTGGATTAATTATTTAATTTAAGTCCAAGAACTGCACATAACGAAAATATTAAAAGACCAGATAAATTGAAAAAGAGAAGCAATCCAAATTCCAGTATTTTGCAAGTACAAAAAACTATTTTTATTTATTTCTTATTTTTTTTTTTTTTTTTTTTTTTTTTTTTTTTTGCGCATCAACAGCTGAGGTCATTAGCGCCCGGAGCTTTTTCCAGTGCACTGCCGGCCTCCGGACAGTGTTCTCTCGTTACAGACAACACTGTCCATCACCGGACAGTGAGCTGTAAGAAGCTCCTAGGAAGAGAAAATCTAAGGGTCAGCTGCTGGATTCGAACCCGGGACCTCCGCGTGGGAGTCCAGTATGCTAACCTCATAGCTAATCCCTTCCCTTATTTATTTCTTATTAATTTGTTTTTTGGCGCATCGACCTCTACGGCCTCAGCACTCGTAAATTTTGATTCAACTTGATTCAGCTTACCCAAAGCTGGATTGGCAAAACTTCTATTCTGCCTGTTTCGCCGGAGCACCATAGCAAGTGAGGTGGAAGAAATTGGGACAATAAACTGATTTACCACAAAAAGATCTTCTTTTATTCATCAATACAATTGACAAAAAGGAGTTTGGGTAAATTTTGTGTGTCATCACTTGTAATAATACAAAACTTCTGCAGTGGTGGTTAATATTCCAACGTACACCATCCTCGGCTAGAAGCGACACATTCAGTCTGGTGGTAAACTATTCATACCAACTGTGGGTGCAAGTAGCACATGGTTGCAATTATTTTATCATTCACTCACACCTCTATTTGCAATAGAATATTCAGCATACAATTTTTAAAATTTGCGCTGTCAGATTGGCTAAAAATGACTTTTATCCGGTTTTAGTTAATCTGAGTTTTTCATTTATCACATTGTACATGTACTGTATTTTGGAAATATTTGTTTCCCAACAAGACCAAATTTTTCAAGAATATATTCTACCTTAGTGGTTCGGTTATTATGTAAACTAACTCATCAACTAATGAGTAACGCTTACAAATAAAAAAATTCTAAGAAAAATGTTTTATTTGAACATAATAGAATTAATTAATTGCTCACCATCACTGCAATCTAAAATGAAAATGATAGATCAACACATTGTAATGTATAAAATATTTAAAGAAAATCATTACAAACGACTTTAAAAAAAAAACTCTTAAAAAGTAAACAGATGCTTTTTATAACCACAGTATAATATAACCACCGCACACCTATAGCAACCTCATGATCTCCTAAACAAAAACTTACAGTTTAAAAAGTTAAGTATAAGGGTTGATTAAACGCCAAAAGGTACACAAATCAGCAAGTACCCAACATTTCATTAATACTTCATTGATATTATTTAAGTAATTTTACCGCATTAATTTTCATTAATATTTTTTAAGAATTTATTAGATGTCACATACCCTTATGCTGGCCATTTTCATCTACAAAATATTTGTTCAAGTAGCACACCATTTAACTTAGATTGACTGTAATATCTATTTATCTATAATAATCAAACTATTAATCACTGGTGAAAAAGAAAACGTTATAAAAATAAAAAAATATGAGGCTAAAAAATTCATAAACTTTATTAAAAATTGCTTACACCAACTTACATCAATGATTTTATTTATTTTTATTTTTAAATAAAAATCGTCGGTTTAAGTTCATTCTGCGATTAAAGTAATTGTTACTTTATGTAGTAGTCAATCTGGCTTTATCGTAAATAATATAGTTTTCTTCAATTACATTCTCCATCTAGGTGTTCTTCCCACAATGTTGTGTATATGTAATATAAAATAAATAAGATATGCATATTTTTAGGACAGCTAATTATTCCAGTATTTTACCATAAGTAAAATTAGGGGAACTAAATTAAATTACAATTGAGAAATGAATAAATAATGTTGAATAATCTACTTGTTATTAACTGTGTGTTATTTGTCCTCACGAATATTTCGGTAAGACGAATTCAAGACTGAAATATTGCTTTAAATCCTCCGTGATTCAAATTTAAACAGTAGCCGACTCTAAATTTGTCTTTTTCTAATTTAACATGCATGTATATGTGACAACTTCAGAATCAGAAGAATAATTTGGAATAGAGTTAAAATAAAGTACCTATTTATACGAAGATATAATATACATTTTATCACAATTATAACTATTATGAATGAACTGGCCAGCATAAGGGTATGTGACATCTAATAAATTCTTAAAAAATATTAATGAAAATTAATGCGGTAAAATTACTTAAATAATATCAATGAAGTATATAAGGGTTGACCATCAAAAACTGCACGAAAAAGCGTAACGTTGAAAAACACCCAACTTTGACAATTTTTTTCTCTTTTTCTATAAAAGATAAAATTCCCAAATTTTCTTTAAATCTTACTACAAACCCTCCTTTATAACTGTAATTTTTTTGCAACCTCCCAGATCTAATAGGTTTCGAGAAAAAAGTTGCCGAAAATGAGCAAAAACGGCTTTTTCAAAAAATGTTCTTGTTCTTGTTCTTGTTGTTCTTGTTGTTGTTGTTCTTGTTGTTACCTTTTTTGTAAACAACATAGCGCCAAAACGCGTGAACCGATTTTCATGAATGAGGTGTCATTCGATTCAATATTTTATGTAGATGTGCCTTCTGGGGGTCCCGACGCTGTACATCGAATGGGAGAGGAGTTAGCCCCCTTTATGTAAGGCCCCCTCCAAAATTATTATTACTAATTACTCTGTAAATCTTGGCCCGATTTTGATAAAATTTGTTAGGATGATAGGGTTAGGGCTCCCCTACGTAACATTAAAGCGGCGATCAGCTCTTACACTTGTTAAGGGGAAGTATAGCAATCGTTTCAAATTATCGACACGTGAACCGATTTTTATGAATGAAGTGTCATTCGAATCAAAATTTTTTACAGATTTGCACTTTAAAAGTCTCGGCACCGTGCCTCATAAGGAGGGGAGTTTGCCCCACCCAAATAAGGCCCTTTCTAAAACTATTATTACCAATATTTCTATAACGCTTAGTCCGATTTTGATGAAATTCAGCTCGAATAAGTGGTTAAAGTTCCTCTACGTTGCTGATTCTCTTGCTCCTACTAAGAGGAAGTACTGCAACCGTTTAAATTATCAATGAGTGAACCGATTTAAATCAATGAATTGTTCGATTAAAAAATCTTTGCCTCTTTGCCTTTTAGGGAGAAGTACTGCAATCCTAGTTTATTTTTCTTACTCCTCTTAAAAGGAAGTACTGAAATCGCAGTTTAATTTTGCTATTTACGTACAAATACCTTCCTATGTTATTCAAAACGCTTTCTCAAAAAAATTGTTATTGAGGATGGTTTGGGAGCCGCAACTACAATCATTTTTTAAAAAGATCTCTCCAGTGGTAGTTAACACCTTATCAGGTTATAATGATAGAATTGCTTATTCCAAATTTTAAAAAAATCTGTAAAGCAGATATGTAACTTTGTAAAATAGACAAAAAGGAAAATCTATCCAAAAGGTACAAAAATCTCCTTAACAAAAACTTACAGTTTAAAATGTTAAGTATAAGGGTTGATTAAACGCCAAAAGGTACACAAATCAGCGAGTACCCAACATTTCATTAATACCTCATTAATATTTAAGTAATTCTACTGCATTAATTTTCATTAATAAGTTATTTTTTAGATTTTATTAGATATCACAGACCCTTATGCTGGCCACTTCATTTATATTATTTTTTTGTTATAATTATGATAAATCACATATACGTACATGCATGTTAAAGTAGAAAAAGACAAAGTTAGAGTAGGCTACTGTCTTGAATTCGTCTTACCGAAATATTCGTGAGCACAATTAACACACAGTTAATAACAAGTAGATTATTAAACAATAATTATTCATTTCTCTATTGTAATTTAATTTAGTCCCCTAATTTTACTTATAGTAAAATACTGGAATAATTAGCTGTCCTAAATAAATGCATATCTTATTTACTTTATATTACATATATACAACATTGTGGGAAGAACACCTAGATGGAGAATGTAATTGAAGAAAACTATATTATTTGCGATAAAGCCAGATAATTATTACCTATTATTATAAACGTTTGACTACTTCATAAAATAACAATTACTTTAATCGAAGAATGAACTTAAACCGACGATTTTTATTTAAGAAATAAAAATAAATAAAATAAACAAAATCATTGATGTTTGTTGGTGTAAGCATTTTTTTAAACAAGGTTTTGAATTTTTTAGCCTCATATTTTTATTTTATTTTTTATAACGTTTTTCTTTTTAACCTGTAATTAATAGTTTGATTATTATAAATAACTAGATATTACAGTCAATCTACAGTGCTACTTGAACATATATTTTGTAGACGAAAATGGCCAGCATAAGGGTCTGTGATATCTAATAAAATCTAAAAAATAACTTATTAATGAAAATTAATGCAGTAGAATTACTTAAGTATTAATGAGGTATTAATGAAATGTTGGGTACTCGCTGATTTGTGTACCTTTTGGCGTTTAATCAACCCTTATACTTAACATTTTAAACTGTAAGTTTTTGTTAAGGAGATATCAATGAAGTATTAATGAAATGTTGGGTACTTGCTGATTTGTGTACCTTTTGGCGTTTAATCAACCCTTATACTTAACTTTTTAAACTGTAAGTTTTTGTTAAGGAGATTTTTGTACCTTTTGGACAGATTTTCCTTTTTGTCTATTAGCAAAGTTACATATCTGCTTTACAGATTGGATTTTTTTAAAATTTGGAATAAGCTATTCTATCATTATAACCTGATAAGGTGTTAAATCGGAACCGTAACTACCACTGGAGAGATCTTTTTAAAGAATGGTTATAGTTGCGGTCCCCAAACCATCCTCAATAACAATTTTTTTGAGAAAGCCTTTTTATATAAAATAGGAAGGTATTTGTACGTAAATAGCAAAATTAAACTGCGATTTCAGTACTTCCTTTTAAGAGGAGCAAGAAAAATAAACTGCGATTACAGTACTTCTTTCTAAAAGGCAAAGATTTTGAATCGAACGACAATTCATTGATGTAAATCGGTTCACTCATTGATAATTTTAACGATTGCAGCACTTCCTCTTAGTAGGTGTAAGAGCATGATGGCACTTCACAGCCACGTAGAGGAGCTTTAATCACTTCTTCGTGCTAAATTTTATCAAAATCGGGTTAAGCTTTGTAGAAATATTGGTAATAATAGTTTTAGAAAGGGCCTTATTTGGGTGGGGCAAACTCCCCTCCTTATGAGGCATAGCGTCGAGACTTTTAAAGTACAAATCTGTACAAAATTTCGATTCGATTGACACTCCATTCATGAAAATCGGTTCACGTGTCGATAATTTGAAACGATTGCTATACTTTCCCTTAACAAGTGTAAGAGCAGATCGTCGCTTTATTGTTAGGTAGGGGAGCCCTAACCCTATCATCCTACCAAATTTTATCAAAATAGGGCCAAGATTTACAGAGTAATTAGTAATAATAATTTTGGAGGGGGCCTTACATAAAGGGGGCTAACTCCTCTCCCATTCGATGTACAGGGCCGAGACCCCCAAAAGGCACATCTACATAAAGTTCCGAATCGAATGACACCTCATTCATGAAAATCGGTTCACGCGTTTAGGCGCTACGTTGTTTACAAAAAAGGTAACAACAAGAACAACAAGAAGAACAAGAACAAGAACATTTTTTGAAAAAGCCGTTTTTGCTCATTTTCGGCAACTTTTTTTTCGAAACCTATTAGATCTGGGTGGTTGCAAAAAAATTATAGTTATAAAGGAGAATTTGGAGTAAGATTTAAAGAAAATTTGGGAATTTTATCTTTTATAGAAAAATAGAAAAAAATTGTCAAAGTTGGGTGTTTTTCAACGTTACACTTTTTCGTGCAGTTTTTGATGGTCAACCGTTATACAACTGTCCTACCGGACAGTTTTAATACATCAGTCATTAAAGAAAGCACATGTTCAGTTTCGAAATATTTGGAAAAGTGATGTTTCAGAAATTAACCAATAAATATCAAGAAACTTATCGACTTGTGCGAATATTAGAAGCAATAATACAATTTTAAATCTAAAAGTGAACTTGCTGAAGTAAAGTTCAGATTTCAATGCACAGCCATCACTTAATTAATCACTCGTAATATTTACCTCATTTGATTGATTCACAACCAATAAGTGCCTCATTCCCAATCCGGCCATCAAAGCATACACTGTGGAGAATGACGTCTCCTGCAAATATTACGGAAATTGAATTTCGACTCTTAATTATTACGCTTACTAGTTCTTATATGTAGGTTATAACTAACTATAAAGGAACAATTTGGAGTGAACACTTACACGAACTTTCTTATCACATTTTATCAGAGAAAATGTTGCAAGCCAACCTTAAAGGCCTAAACATCCATTGCATCCAATTTCAAATCAAATCTTTATGCAATTAACTAGAAACTTACAAAAACTAGAAAAATCCGTTTTGACTAGCGGGTAGATGATAATCTCCCGATTCAGAATTTAGATATTTTCTATTCTTAGAAGTCATAAACGCTTGAAAACGTTGATAACATCCAAACGGCACTTTAGGAAACAGCTTAGCCGTTCTGAACAAAACCGCTTACAAAAAAATTCTAAGAAAAATGTTTCATTTGAACATAATAGAATTAATTAATTGCTCACCATCTCTACAATCTAAAATGAAAATGATAGATCAACACATTGTAATGTATAAAATATTTAAACAAAATCATTACAAACGACTTTTAAAAAAAAAACTTAAAAAATGAAAAAAATCTATTCAGATTATAACAAGATATATTTCGAATGTAAATTGTAACTCAGTATACTCGTAGATCGTACATTATATTGAAATGACCTGAGTTAGAAGAAAGCCTGACTGAATTGCGCTTGGCTGAATTCTCAAAATTAAGTTATAAAATTTTTAGTATTGCACTTGGTGTGCCAAGTTCAAAGTAAGAAAACACCTGAAATCGATTCGATAAAGTGGCTCTTCCACTGGGCATTTCTTACTCCAGCGCTTTCCAACGTTTGGTACTTAAAACAAATACACAATGTAAAGTTCATGTGATTTGCCGTTTTGGTGTGACAGGCAAAGAGGCATATGTATTGTATAGAATGCAGTAATATTTGATATAATACAGATGTATTATACATAATAAAGTGCAACAAAATAGAATCGTCTTTCATTTTTGGGTGATTTCTCAAAAATGGAGACAACTATTTATCTAAACTGCAAAAACCACTTTTTAAGCTTAATGGGAATTACCCCCATCAAATGTTATAAAGCCAGTTAAGAAAAGTTTTAATGTGATAAAAATATGTGGCCCAAGCCATCTTTTATAAAGTACTATTTAAGGAAAGGTTCAATATAAGTGACTCCTAAAATTTTTTTATGAAACACCAAGTCTATTAAAGGATGGTTCAATGTGGTGTAAGATTTCTTCTACATCGAAGAGACGGTTGAAAGACATATTTTTTTAACTAATTAAGCAACGAGCTTCAACACTAGCTTAGTAGAGACCTAAACTAATCACACCTTTGAATTTTAGAGAAAAAGTAATCAGGAAATGATATAGCACCTCCTTTAAGAGAAGACAATAATGTTTTCTGGGTAACTACAAATTCAATTTTATGCATCTAAACAATTAGCAAAGTTTTGTTAAAAAAAAAGTAAGTCAAGTTACAATCAAGTAACTAAAAGTAAATAAAAGTGGTCATTAGCAACATTCGGACAATATTTTCTTGTAACGAACTCATCTGTGCATCATCTCTCTAGGAAAGGAAAGTCTAAGTGCAGGCAGCTTGACTCGAACTGAGTACAGTGCCATACTCACTAAATAACCCCTTCTCTGAAATGGAAATGCCTCATTTTCAGACGGGGTTTATTATTTTCAACTACATATCAAATGTCGCGATCAAAGATGGACTCTTAGTATAAGTTTCTCCTAACACAAAAATGAAATCACTCCAAGATCTGCAGCCAAGTCTAACTTTCCTAAGTTTGGTGGTCAACACTCTCAATTAAAGTAGCACCTATTCTGTTTAATACTTTGAGTTAATTATTTTACTAAAGGTAAATCTTGATAGTTAAAAATCCAGTACAATGCTTATAAAAAAAAAGTGGAAAAGAAGAACTAGCAAAGCACTTGAATACTATCTACTGGCAGTTTATAAAACTTGGAAAGAAAAGAATATGTACATGTAACTCCTTATATTACTTTGTAGCTCTGTTACAGATAGAACTAAGCACAGATGTTCGTTTAATAATATGGAATATAGTAGAATATACCAAGGGTAGATAATTGAGGAACTTCACTTTCTTTTTGGTATGAAACTCTCTTGCTAAAGTTAGCCTAAAGTAACTGGCACTATCATGCTACCTAGCGGCGGTTTATAAAATGAAGACCTTTAATATTCTTCATATCAGCATTCTCCATTAATTAAAACAAAAAATTGATTGTTAAACCTAAAAACAATGATTACTGATTTTTTTTTTTTGTATCTACGTGCAGTCTAATAACCTTCTAATTTATTTTTCATTCATTTCGGACCAACCATGGGTTAATCATTTTGGTATAAAGACTTGCATTAACATTATTAGAAAGTTATAAGATGACTTGGTCAAAATTCTATGATATTTCTGTTACAGACGAGCCGTCGGCCAACTCCATAGTTCTATTCCAATCTAAACTACCTCTACATACCACAAAGTATAAGTTTTTAACTTTTGTAGATCCAACTTAGAAAGATTTTATCTCGCATTTTCTGCTAAAAAATATGAACTATTCTAAGTTTATAAATTTCGTCATTTACTTCGCCTAAATTTTAACTTCGAAGACATCTTCCAGGGATCGGAAGGATTTTGGGATAAGCAGCTACTTTTTCCGAAACGGTTCCTTATATAGAGGAGGCAATGAAGAGGGAACAGCTTTGGAGGGCCTTCCCAGGTTGAATTTTCCGCGGGGTTTAGAAGAGAACAAGATAGAAGTGTTGTAGGTGGAAGGGATACATCCTCAATAGGAGAGGCTTTCACAATCTTTTAATAATCGGCAGTTCACGAGTTTGCTCCTTAAAAACCTCAGTATGCTTTTAACTTTTCTTTTTATATTCAACTTAGTCGCGCTTCTGCGAAGCTTAAATGAAATCATGCTAGAGATTACCATTTGAACAAACATTGGAGATGGATTCATAAATCGGCCCAGATCAACTGTTTTCTTTTCTTCTCCTTTTACAAATCTAATATCTCCTAACTAAAACATGCCAGAATTAAACATAACTTTTAAGATTACGATAATTAGAAAAGTGTTTATAGAAACATAATTTCAAATGAATAAGGAGTTTTAACCTCGAGATTCGTGTCGAATTGATTTCTTAGAATATTCAAAGTTCCATGAAAAGACTCCTTTCCATATAATTTATTTTTCAAAATTATTAACAATTTGCTCCTTAACACTAATCCCAATAACTGTCCGTAAGAGTCAATTCCTTCCTAAACAAAAAATAAATAAATAAATAAAAAATCATAAGTGAGTAATAAAATTATTATACTCCAGAACATGGGCATCCCTGCTTGCACTCTATGGGAGACACAGCTAAGTGATAACCGGGAAAACACAGACAAAGTAAAGAAATAGTAGTATTCATAAATAAATAACTGGCAATAATTATTGAAAAAAAGTCCTTAGGTGCACGGAAACATTTCAAGTATTGATTATTTCAATCAGTTGAAATCATAAACAACATTATTATGTTTATTCAAATTGTTAATCCGTTTAACCGGTCCTCTGCTTGGTGATCTAATGTGATTTTCCGCAGTCTCCTTAAAGAGCTCTCCACTTCATTTATTAGTAGAAAAATAGGGTCTCAACGTAGGTTTTTGACGATCAACCCTTTTACAAATGTCCTACCGGACAGTTTTAATTAACCCAGATTAATTATTACCTATTATTAATAACGCTTCACTTCTACATAATGTAACAATCACTTTAATCGAAGAATGAACTTAAACCGAAGATTTCATTTAAAAAATAAAAGTAAATAAATTAAAAAAATAAAATCATTGTTGTTGGTGTAAGCATTTTTTAAAAAGGTTTATGAATTTTTTATTCATATTTTTTATTTTTTATAACGTATTTATTTTTACTTGTGATTAATAGTTTGATTATTATAGATTATTAGATAAATGGGAAAATTCAACTGCGATTGCACCACTTCCTTTTAAGACGAGTAAGAAAAATTAATCTGTGTTTGCAGTACTTCTCCCTAAAAGGTAAAGGTAAACTTCAAATACGCACGATGGCAATAATTATCTTTAATAGCTGTAAGAGTAGGATGGTACTTTTTATGTGACGCACTAAAACTCAAACCAATTCTTCCTCGAATTTTATCAAAATTCGTCGAAGGTGATTGATTATTAAAAGGGGCCTTACTTAAGTGAGGCAAACTCGTTTCTAATGTTGTAGATGTCGAGATCCATAAAAGCTATATCCACATAAAATTTCGAATCGAATGTCAATTTAATGACGTAAATCTATTCACGCGTCGATAATTTGAACGATTGCAGTACTTCCTATTAGTAGTACTATTTTTTTTTTTTTTTTTTTTGCGCATCAACAGCTGAGGTCATTAGCGCCAGTAGTACTATTAGTACTAGTAGTAGTATTAGTAGTGTAAGAGCAGATGGCACTTTAAAGTCACGTAGGGGAGCTTTAACCACTTCTTCTTGCTAAATTTTATCAAAATCGGACTAAGATTTACAGAGTTATTAGTAATAATAATTTTGGAGGGGGCCACACATACATGATGCTAACTCCTCTCCCATTCAATGTGCAGCTCGAGACCCCCAAGAGGCACATCTGCATAAAATTACGAATCGAATGACACCTCATACCTACCCACTCAAATAAAACAGTCGAATATTTTGAAAAGCTTTTGAGAGATTCAAAAAAAGAAAAACTAAGTTTTGAAAAATATGTTACGGTCCAAGAAAAATACTTATTAGCGTCCTATGAAGCATCATTTTTAATTTTACAATTGGTGAGGAACTTCTAAAGCCCATAGTATTTATAGTTACTAAGTTGGTACATGGAAAAAAGTGTGCAGATCTGCAGATGAACTGCGTAAAATTCCATAATCAAGTGATATAGTTTGTAAAAGGATTACAAAAATTGCTGAGAACCTGTTTCAACAATTAATGGAAAGAATTAAACAAAACACAAAATTTGCCATACAGCTTGATGAGTCAACAGACATTCAAGATTCAGTTCAATTGTCAGCATTCGTAGCCTAACCATTGTGTGTTTGTTAGGTTATAAACGGGTCGGCAAGAAATTATTACTTTAAAAAAGGTTTGTTTTTTTTAGCACCAAATATTTATTGAGCAGCTCTTGTGACAGGGTAGTATCTTCTCTGTGAAAACATTGTAATCATTTGTGCCATTTTCTACTTTTATAAAATTAGAATTGTCATGTAAAATCGAGAGATAAGTTTAGTGAAAAAATGAGAACTTTTAAGATTGTCCTCCTTATAATAATATAGACTCCACTGTACATCACTCTTACAACATATTCACTATAAATGCACTGTGGGATGTTTAGGAAAGTCGCAACTGAAGCTTTGGGATTGTACATTATTTTAATTAATACAAAAAACTATGCTTCTGTCCGTGATTAAGTTAAGATGTTATTAATATTATTATGTTAAACTAGTGTAAATATACATAAAAATTTAAGACGTATCTATTTCTGAGGTTATTGGCACCTGAAACCTTTTTCAGAGCCGGCCTCTGGACAGTGTTTAGTGATGGGCAATTCATCACTCCGACAGTGAGGCATCAGAAGGTTCTAGGGAAGAAAAATCTAACGGCCGGCAGCTGGAGGTAAATTTTGGTTGAATGCTGTTTGATTTATGTGTAAATAATTAACAATAATAAAGCCTTTATCAATCATTACTTGATTACTCAGCGGACAAAGAGCTCCAAGAGAATGCCAATTAAGTAATTTATATAACTTAAATATTTGTTCGTTTTTCAGAAAAACGTACTTCAGTTTTAATTCTGTAAGTCTTTTTGAATATTCAAATTCTTGAAATATTATTTGTATTATTACTTAATCAGAATTTAATTTCATTTACCTCTTCAGAATTGAAGTCTGGATCAACCACAGGAAATCCATTATGTTTGGTATTTTTTAAAACATGCACAATAGCTCCAACAGTTGTAACTTGTGGTAAAGCTACTACGTTTTTATTCATTATATTTCGTACTTGAATCCAAGAACAGTTTGGTGGAACCTTTCTTTCTAAAAATGGCATTCCTTTCATCAGACATTCAGAATGATAGATGGGCTGTAAACGTTTTAAAATTATAAATAAAAAATGTGGAGTAAAGCAGTTTATGTGGACCAGAATTAGACAGACAAAAATAATCTAACTTCTTCTCTACCATCAATATACTTTTTCGCTCTCCAAGGCTTTCTGAAAAAAGAACTTAAAAAAGTACCTAGCCGTATTAGCAATTACTGTTGGTTCCTCTTTTCACGTTAACTCTGATTAGTTTCATACTTATTCATTGTTGGTATTTATATGTGCACGAACTGTTAGTAAATATGTTTACGTTTCCTTATAAAAATGCAAGGTAGAGCACTGAGTCCCATTATGAATCAACGCTTGTCCGAAGATTTTACTTTGGTTCTTCTAGGCTGGAGGTGGTTTCCTACTTTAATTATTTGGGTGTTACATTTTCTAGATCTTTACTTTTTTAAGAAGCTAAAGATGAAGCGGTTAGGAAGGCCAACTCTGCAATGGTTTAATATTTTTTATAAAAATAATTTAAAATCTTGGGAATCAAAAATGTATCTTTTTAATTCAATAATTAGAAATGCTTTGTTGTATGGTGCCCCTATATGGCGCCTTAGATATCTAGAGGATTTGGACGCTGTACAATGCAGATTTATTAAAAGGACCTTGAATGTTAACCAAAGTACTCCTCATTTCCTCAATAGAAACTGGTGATGTCAATTTAAGCCTGTTTGTTTTGAAATTAACGTTAAATTGGTTGTTAAAAATAGAAAAAATGGACAGATCCAGGTATCCGAAAATCTGTTTTACAACATTGGTGAACCTTCACCTTGAAAGGATGAATCATGAATTCAACTGGTACTCACAATTACGAACTTTAATCAATAAATTCATTCCATCCTTTGTGTGGCCAAATAATTTTTGTAAATCTGATCTAGTCTGTATCGTTGATAGATATAGGACTTATTTATTTAATGAAGATCTTCTCAGAGCAAGGAATTCTAATTATAGTAGACAGTTGCATGCAATAATTCCTAACGAAATAGTGTGTCAACCTTATCTCCTGTAGGATATTCCTCTAAAATATAAACACCTATTTGCTCAGCTGAGATTAAATGGCAAACATTTTTCAAAATTTACTATATACAATGTAAGTTTTAAAATTAGTGGTGAAAATGTTTGTGCAACAAAGAGGAAGAAGATGGCACTCACGTGATGGCCGTTTGCCCTGTATTTTCAGAGGCAAGAGGACACTTTTATAGGGAAGTTTTTGATGGCCAGCTTAGCATGGAGAGAGTCGTTACGAATCAGAACCAAAAAAGCCTTATCCTGCCGTACAAATATATGAATTTTTCCTTAAAAATAGAGAGATTACTATTATTATTTTCTTTTTCTTAAACTAGTATTTTTTAGCAGGATTTGTTTTTTTTTAGTAGTGCATTCATTATTAGTAGTTGTATGTTTTTGTTTTTAAAAATATAATTTTAAAAAATATGGTTATTGTAAGATGTATTATTTTTATTTTATTTTTTCTTCTTTCTTGGTTTTTATATTAAGCATTTTATTTCTTAAAGAAAGATTTTCAGTTATTCTTTATATGTTTAAGTTAAAAGTGTACTTTTATTTTATGTTATTGTTTGTCAACACAATTCCATTGTAACGACTTATTGTCTTATACAATAAATAAATAAATATTATTTTTGTACTTACATGTGTAAACATATCACCAACAATTTTGGTAGTAATAACGACAATAAATACTGGCAAGCCAACTGACGTTTGTCCACTAGACTCAAGCAGAATTATACCTATACTAAAACAGATTCTAGTTGTCCCGCCTATATGGGCTCCTGCTGCCAAAAAAGCGTACATCTGTGGACGACACCAGGCTTTCTAAAAAAAAATAAATAAATAATATTTCACAATCATCAATGTCCCATTAAAAAACTTGACTCCACAGTCTAACAAGAAACAGTTCTATTTTAGGCAGCAGATTTTTACTGAGAAGGTGGGTGTATCGTATATGTAATGGTTCTCATCGCCGTCTTCACAACCAGGTCCGTGCTAACTTAATCCCCAACGTTAATCTGGGAAAATATCTTTTGTGACACTCGGGAAAAGAAACATGAAGGGCACAATAAGGGCATACGTGCAATAAATTGCCTAAAGCGGCAAGTCAAGCTTATAATATAGCCAATTATTAAAAACTAAAAGTTCATAAAAAAAAAACTAACCGTTTGTGGGGCCAATATCAGTAGTGATTCCGCTAAGAGACGCCCCCAAATTGCTCCAGTAACCATACTGGGAATGAAAATTCCACCGGAAATGCTTGCTCCCATAAGAGCAGCAGATAGTGTGAAGTAATATATCAATAACACTATAAGAGCCTTCATTCCGAATGTTGCCTCTGAAATATAATTAAATATTACAATTCTATTTTATTGATACTATTTTTTGGCTGACGACTTCTTCAGTTTTTAGAAAAGCCAGTGCTTTAGAATTAAAAAACTGATTAATTGGACAAAGGGTATTTTTATTTGAAATCAAAATTACAAAATTAAAACTGAGTTAATTATAATGTAATTACAATAATGTATAATGCTCAAACGTTATCTGTTTCATACTCTCCTTAATAATGAACTAACTGGTAAGATTGGACATGAACTAAGCACGCTTTGAGAGTTTTTAAAATGAACTTAAAAGGACGCGAATTGTGAATCTAGGGCAGAAGTAAGTACATTCTCGTCGGTCCGAGCTTTGAGAGGCCTAGGAACCAATTTTCCAGTAAAGAATTATTCTAAGAATAATTTGTGCTTAGTATATACTTGAAATAGATGAAATCTTAGGTATCATTTTTGGATGATTTTTTAGTGATGGGGAAAAGAAGTTATGCCAATTTTTGAGATAAATTTTTACTTAAGGCAAAATTTATTAAAATTGTGCAAAAATTAAAAAAAAAAAAATAATACAGAAAAACTTGAAATTCTTTTTGATTGCGTGCTCAATACCTCGTATTGCCACCGTGAGCTTGAACAACATCATGCATACGTTGTTCATTATGCAGGCTCATTATTAGGCGCCTGATGATTTTTAGTGGAATTCCTTCCCATTCTTCTCTTAGGACTTTTTCCAGCTTTGGTAATGTCTGTGGCGGGTCAGGACGATGGCGAATGTTTTTTCCCAATCTTAACTGTTCAATCGGATTCAAATTCGGGCTACAAGCTGCCCAGCCGAGAGTCAGAATGTTATTGGCATTTATGAATTCACGTACTCACATTTGCAGTATGAGGGCGGGCTGCATCATGCACGAAAATGAAGTGATCTCCACCAGTAAGTGCTCTACCGCAGACGTGGATTCGTAACACTTCATTGATGTACCGCTGAGCTGTCAAACTTCCATTCGCGTACACAACCAAGTCACTTTTGTCGGTGAAAGAAATTCCTGTCCAAACCAAAATTGATCCGCCTCCAATAGGTGACGTTGGTTGTATTGTAAAAGGGAGAAAACATTTGTTTCTTCGTCTCCAGTCTCTCATTCGCCCATCATTTCTGTTCAGCGTAAATTTGCACTTATCAGAGAAGAAAACTTTCCTCCATTGCCCGACGTGTCAATTGCGATAGTCTCTGGCTAATAGATGTCAGGCGATTTTGTGTCTTCTGGTCAACCGTGGCACTTTTATCGGGTACCTGGAACGCAGGCCACCTTTCCTCAACCGCTTGAGCAGAAATCACGGTTCCTGTGGCACGACTGAGGTCACTTTGAATAGCAGGTGAAGTGGTTTGGCGAATTCTGAGGGCTTGAATCGGTCCTCACTTAATGATGTGGATCTTGGCCGGCCTTGACGTGGTCGTCTCGTGAATCCTCCTGTCTCCTGGTATCTCCCCCTGTATCGCTGGATTACAGAATGACTCACTCCCAATCGCCGGCCTTCCTCAATTAATGTTACAGCCCTACAATGTCAAATTCAGAAAGATGCCGCCTTAAACCTTGCAGGAGATCCATAAGACATAAAACAATAGCAAACACCAGTAAAACCTGCACGACTCAACGTTAAAGACTGATAGAGTAGAAATAGCCCCATATCGATCAATATGAACAAAGTTCAAGATAACAAGGAGAAAAATGGTCAAAGAAATCAACAGCCTCTTGAGACAGATCTGAGGGTTTATCTTAATTCTACCCACAAATATATCCCCTGAAAACATGTTCCAAACTGTACTCATTTTCTTGGAAGAACGACAATACAAAGTGGCCCTTTAATTTTTTAGGTGTGTGTAAATAAATGTTGGAGACGTGCGTTAAACTGAAATGATAATTTAGGGTGATTTAATTTTTACTCTGGTAAGCTGGTCAGGTTTTAGCATACTCTGGTAAGAGAAAGAATTTTGTTGAGAGGTGGTAAGTGAGCACTGAGACCTATTGTTTCCTCCGCCAGCCGAGTCCCTTCAGCATCCCCTCCGGTCTCGTATGCCTGGGAAATCTTAGGATCTGATAAAGTTCCACTGAAGGTATCTCTCCTCCCGCACATGGTACTTTCCTAGGTGTATCTTAAAGAGAGTACCTTTATTGGAGCTTCCACCTACCCCAAAAGTCTGCAAGTACTAATACGTTCCAGCAGACAACTTATTTAGGTCCGCTCTGAGTCGACAATGCCAGTGACGATTACTATCAGTTTGAGGAATTTATCTTTATTCAACCCAACGCGTGCCTTTGTTTTGTTGTACTTACATCCATCCATCCGTATAGTAAATGGTCTAAACCAGCGTTTCCATACCTTTCTTTTGGCTCTCGCGTACCACTCGGTAGTACATCATAGTAAATTGGACCACTTCTTAAAAATGATTGTATTTCGTGAAATTTGTTATTCCGAGTGCATTATTTTATTATTATTATCTTTATTGGTGTAGAGATACAATGTATCTGTTACAAAGGAGTTCAAGTTCATGTTCACTTTACAAACTTTGTAAAGTGTAAGGTCTTAGTTTTAATTTTTTTTTAAATAATCAAAAATTGCGAACATAATTTTCTTTTCAAAATTATTATTAATTAATTTAAAAGTTCTTCTTAAGGATTATTATATTTGTTGATATGGAGTGGGGTTCTAAAATTTTCATAGACGGGGCTGCTGATAAACAATTAATGTTTCCGGCTCGTTCTTATTACACATTAAACAATGATCTTTGGGTTTGATTGTTTAAATTACATTATTGATTTTAAATTTAATAAAATAATGGCCACCCAATCTTATTTCAGAATGAATTCTTATAACTTGAAAAGAAATGAATTTATCTAAATATTGTTGACTCAACATTTTGTAATGAATTTTGAGGATTCCCAAATATATTAAATATAATGTTTGTTTTGTGTTACTTTTCATAAAAACAACAGTACTTTATAAAAGATCCTTTATTTAACCACCTCAGCCATGTGCTCACACACAGAACCTCCTTTACTGTTACTCGCCACTGCCAACACCCCCTTTTGTTTACAATTAATTTAGTTTTAATGAAACTACTACAAAATAGAATATGTTAGAACTAAAGTTTGAACTTTCGTTAAAACATACAATAATAATAACAACAATAAGGAACTTAACTTTCTTAAATTTTTTCATTTTCCTACACTCATTTTTTCTTTCATTTCTACCTTTAAACTTCCTGAATCAACCTTTTGGGTTTGATCACCACCCTTCCAAATCTAGTGATGATCTTCCCCCCCTGAACTCCTGAAATTTGTGATCCATTCTTCTGACCCGATAATGGTTCCGCTGAGTGTTGCTTTTCTTCTGGACTCCCTGATTCCGCTGTTTGTGCCATAGGCACAGTCTGCTCTGTCATTCCTACTCTACTCCTCATATCGTCATGCCATCTCTCCATCTTTCCTCCATCCTCTTTAATGTGGACTCTGTTTCTTCTGTACATGTGTCCATCAACTTTTATCATATACAACCTTTTATCAATTTTTGCCTTGATTATTCCAGATTTCCATATTACACTTTTGACTCCCGGATTTATTAATATCTTTACTTTCTGGCCTATTTTCAACGTTCCCAAATCTCTTGCCTTTTTGTCGTATTCATTTTTGTACTTGTGTTTTTTAATATCTATTTCCTTTCTAGCCTTTGTCAGATGAACTTTCGTTTGAAGAGATTTGTCTGTTCCTGGTACCATAGTTCTAATGTGGCGACCAAACATTCTTTGAGCTGGACTTGTTGTCATCCTTATAGTTGGGGTACTTCTCCAAGTGAGCAGTGCTGCCTCCAAATCGCCTCCTTCTTCTCTGATTTTTAACAGTTTCTTTGTCTGTTTTACTGCTGCCTCTGCTCTGCCGTTCGACTGATGATGGTATGGTGAAGAAATTTTCATGTCAAATCCCCACTTTTGTGAGAATGAAACAAATTCTTTGGAGCAAAAATTTGTTCCCCCGTCACTAAACAGAACTTTTGGTACCCCATACCTTGCAAATATCTTCTTCAGCCATTCAATAGTACTTGATGTACTTGTATCCTTTATTCTTCCAAATTCGAAGAATCCCGAAAAATAGTCCACACATACAATGTACACCAATCCTTTGAACCAAAATATATCCACCGCCACATCCTCCCAAGGATATGTTGGGGTTTTCCTTAATATAAGAGTCTCTTTTTGGTTTCTTTTATCATCAAGATTTCTGCAGATCACACACTGTCTCACTTTTTTTTCAATATCTTGGTTCATTTTGAACCAGAAGATTCTAGTCCTTGCATATCTTATGCATGATTCCACCCCCTGATGTCCGCAATGAATTTTCTCCATCAGTTCATCTCTCATTCCTGCCGGAACATATATTTTCTGACCTTTTAATATTATTCGATCCGCTATTGTTAGTTCATCTCTAATTTTCCACCAGTCTCGCACTTCCTCAGGTACTAATTTTATATCGTGTGGCCAACCATTTAATATATATGATTTTACCATGTCTATTCCAGCTTCCTTTTCCAGGTTTTCTATTATTTCTTTTAGTGTTTTCAAGCGCATTCCTGTCTGCCCAAAAACATCTGTTTCTGACACTATTTTTGCGATCACTAACTCTTCATCAGGCATTTCATCTAACGGCAATCGAGACAATGCGTCTGCAATGCTCACTTCAGCACCTTTTTTAAAATTTATGACTAAATCAAACCCTATTAGCTCCAGAAGCATCCGTTGAATCCTTTTTGGTGCTTCACTCATACTCTTTTTAAATATCGTTTCCAACGGCTTGTGGTCTGATTCCACTTGAATCTTCTTCCCAAATATATATTTTTCGAACCGCTTTACCCCAAATAAAATTGCTAAGGTCTCCTTCTCAATTTGTGCGTATTTCTTTTCTGCCTTGGTCAATGTTCTAGAGGCATACTCGACCGGCAGCCCATCCTGTAACAGCAGTGCTCCTAAACCATAACTGCTTGCATCCACTTGAAGAAAAATTTCTTTGTTTTCATCAAAATATTTTAAAATTGGTGTCTTCATCAATCTAGTTTTTATGGCTTTCCACGCCTCTTCTTGTGCTCCTTCCCAGCTTCCACCTTCTCTAAGCGGTGCTGCTACACTCGAAAGGTCTGGTACATATCTGGCCAAATAATTTACCATTCCCAAGAATGACCTCTTTTGGGCTTCATCCACCGGTCTCGGTAGCTCAGTTATTGCCTTTAATTTCATTGGGTCTGCCTTGATTCCTTCACAGGTAAAAATGTGTCCCATATATCTAATTTCACTTTGTCTGAATTTGCACTTATCCTTATTTAACTTTAACTTTCTCTGCTTAGCTCTCTCAAATACCATTGTAAGTTTCTTATCGTGATCCTTAACAGCCTGTTCCATCGTTTCACCTTCACCATATATCAAAATGTCATCTGCGATGGCTATTATGCCCTCTATGCCATCCATTATTTCAAACATACGTCTTTGAAATTCTTCGGGAGCGATTGACAATCCAAATGGGCATCGTTGGTAGCAATATCTTCCATATGGAGTCCAAAATGTTGTTAGTTCTTGCGATTTTTTGTGCAACTTCATTTGATGGAATCCATTTTTTGCATCCAAAACACTGAATATTTTTGCTTTGGTCAGTTTGGGTAGAATTTCATCGATTGTTGGTGTCATAAATCTATTTCTTATAAGATTATCATTTAGTGCTTTTGGAGCAATGCATATCCGGTTTCTCCTTGGTGTCACCACTAGCACCATATTTGTAGTCCACTCAGTAGGTTTGTTCACTTTCCTTATTATTCCTTGACGTTCTAAATTTTCCAATTCCTCTTTTATTTGCCTCCTTACACCTATAGGAAATCTTCTAGGAGATTCTATTACTGGAAGCGCATTACTTTTCAGTTCTAATTTTAAGGTTCCAATATCCCCTAACTCCTTAGAGAATACGTCCTTATATTTTTCCACTTCGATCTTTCGTATTAAAACTTCCTTATCAGGATTAATTAATTCCATTTCTAAAGCAGTGCCTAATCCTAATATAAGCTCTTCATGGTTCGTCAAAAAAAATTTTACCTGAAATAGCTCTCTCTTAATTTTAATTTGCAGAGTGCATTCGCCTGCTGCTTGCTCTCTTGCTCCGTTGAAAAACTTCAGTCTCTGCCTTGTATTCCTAACCATAGGGCAAGGTTCCATCGCATTTATGTGATTCCACCCAATTACATTACAGGTCGCTCCTGTGTCTATTAGCGCCTGCAAACTTAGTCCATTTATTTTCAAAGAAATCGTCATTTTTCTCACTTCACTGGTCGAAATTTGAAGCAAATCGCTGTCACTTCCCTCATCCACTACTTCCCTTACCTTGTCTAGTTTTGCACGGCAAACTATGGCAAAATGATTATATTTCAAACACTTTTTACACTGCTTACCAAATGCCGGACACTTGCTTTTATTAAACTCATGCATGTTATCACAAAATTTACATTTTCTTGAATAGATAGTCTTCTTTCCCTCTTTTTTCAAGATCATCACATTTTCTACCTCACATTCGGCGCCCTCTTCCTTTTTTCTCATATTTTGCACTTGTTCTTCAGTTTCCTCTACGGCATTAGCTGTGTCAATCAATTTTTGTAATGTTAACTCTGTTGTGCTAAGCAGCCTTTTCCTTAAATCATTACAAATAATACCTACTACAAACCGATCTCGTATCATTTCTTCCTCTAACTCGCCAAACTCACAGCTAGCGGCTTTCTCTTTTAATATTCTTATAAATTCCGAAAACTGCATTCCTTGAGTTTGATATGTAGAAAAAAACACATACCTTTCATATACCACGTTCTTTTTGGGTGTAATTTCCTTATCCAGGGCTAATATCAGCGCCTCAATGTCTTCCTCGTTTTCCATCTGCAACTGGCCGATTATTCGTAATCCCTCCTTACCAATAATCGTCTTGAAAACTGCCGACCTGCGTCTGCTGGATTCTTTTTCTAGACCCGTACCTATCTCATAGTTGTGCCACATTCGTTTAAAAATCCTCCAATTCTCAACCAGTCCCGGGCCCGCCTCCAAATAGCTTGGAATGGGCAAGTTCGAATACATCGACATTGCTATTTTACTTATCACGAATTAAAAATCAAATTCGACCACTTCTGACACCATGTTTTGTGTTACTTTTCATAAAAACAACAGTACTTTATAAAAGATCCTTTATTTAACCACCTCAGCCATGTGCTCACACACAGAACCTCCTTTACTGTTACTCGCCACTGCCAACAATGTTATTTACTTTATTTAAATCAGTTAAGTGCAAATGTTCCCTGTTTTATTATAGAAATATTAGATTTATGATATAAGCATTCTAATGAACCCAAATCTTCTAAATTAATTTTTTTAAGCATTCAACTACCTGTAAGTAACAATTAAATTTAATGTTGCTTAGGTTGAGCTTATTCATTAAAACAGTCTCTTAAACCAGATTTTTACATAGTTATCATTTAACTTCTGTCACATGATATTGTATTAAATTTTCTTTATCTTTTATTAATAGTGATATGGTTTTTCTTAAATTTTCTTTATAGAAGGAGGATTGAAATCCAATTATCATTTGTGTTTTCGAGTTTTGGAAAATAATCCATGAAAGACAATGTTAATCCTGTTAAATGTGCTATTATATTTTCTCCTTTATCTTGAGACAGACTAACCTTATTGCTGTACATATTAACAACTTTACTGTATAATATTATTAATTAGAATAATTTTTATGAATTATAGGAAAACGTTTCTATATTTTTATGATTTAATTTTTTTTTTATGTCCGCCATTATTGATTATTTTTCGTGTACCACCAACCAGCAATTCGCGTACCACCTGTGGTACCACAAGTTGGGAAACGCTGGTCTAAAGAATACCTCCAACCCAAATCATAACGGAACCTGTCAAGCAAGGATGAGCCGATGGATGTACTTTCTAGACTATTCTTTCTACAATTTTCATGGCGCTTTTGGACTTGGGCCAGTTTTATCTTGCTTGCCCAAGACACCACTCCATAAATTATAATGGAATCATCGAGCATAGGGTAAATGTAGAATAGCTACAAGATATCCTCCCATACTTCTGCAAACCATAAAGACACGAGTGCCTCACTTCAACGGTCTGTTCCAAGAAGCAAAATGCAGAAAATTTGTTTAGAAGTTCGTTTTGTGTATGTACCGATACATGAACAAAGTTCACAACTTATCCGATAATGGGCATTGCTGGGAGGAGGGGATACTTAAGTTTCCGTTAAAGTACTGTTTCAGTAAATGCAACTACTGTCGCTTAAAAATACTTTTAAGGCAATTTAATGTGTTGCTTAAATTCAGAGTTTCTCAAAAGGTGGCGCTGCTCTACTAATTGGATTTTTCAATTCTGAGATTTTCTTGAATGAGATTCAATTGATTAGCACCCCTAAACTTCGTATGAACATAATATAAACATGTTATAATTAATACTTTATTTTTTTTTAGGGAAGTTCGTTTTTGGAAGGGGATGAGATTAAAAAAATGTTTCGAGTTAAAATTTTAGTTCGGTGATAAGTACAATTTACAGGGCGCTGAACTTAAGTTTTGTCTAGTGCGCCACAAATCGATGAGCCTGGCCTATGTCTATTACTGTCTGTCCGTATTGGTCAGTTGTGTCTGTAAACATCCTATATAAGCCTGTGTGTGTATAACTGCCTCTACTTATTTTAATTAAATTATTATTTTATGGCAAATTCGGTCCTTGCGCTTATACCGATCAGTCCCTAAACGTTTTTTTTATAAGTCGAGTGCCAGTATTCGTCACATAAGAAAAGAGTTGTATAAGACCACTGACGTCTTTATGGTTTGTAGAACTATGGCAGGGATATCTTGGAGCAATTCCACATTTACCTGAAGATCGATGAACACCATTATCACCTATGGAGTAGTGGCCAATGCGCCCCCGAACGTTCTCAGGAAGTGAGAAAACATCATTTCTTAAACAGTTCTCTCCCTAAATCCCTCAAATTAACTCTCCTAATTCATCACAACACAGATACAACCGACCAATATGGACAGACCCATTCCTTCTATCTCCACTCACCGCCTCATCTCTTGGCATTATCTACAGCACGCAGGAAGCCTAGTATCCCGCTCCAAAGCGAGATAAGTAGCCTTCAACTACACAGTTTTAGTTTTAAGTAATAGTTCAGTGCACGCTTCAATTAGCACCCATTCAACTTCATAGCTAACATCACATGTTTTGTGATGAGACCGAAACAATCTGTGCAGTTGCGCAGTTTAATTTTTATTGTGTTTTCTAAAATAATAACATAGAACATAATCATTACCTTTCTAGGCAATTACACACATGGCTAGTTTCGTTCAACTAGCAAGGAGAACAAACAAAAAAAATTAAATTAAATTTGATTTTTACCGCCAAAAATAAGAGAAGTCAATAATGAAACATCTTTTTGGAAAAAAAATAGCATCATCGTCGGAATTTCTCCTTCAGCACAAAACATCTGAAAATGGGAAAATGTACATTATATAGTCATATATATAATATAATACAATGTATACTGTAAATTTCCTATCGCAAAGTAAGGTAATACCTATTGTTTCAGGCAGGCTTTACGTTCTGCAGCCAAATTAGGCGTAGTGCGCAGTGGGATTAGCAAACGTACTGTTCTGCAAAACCATTTCGTACTCATATAAACCATTACTCTTTCGACTAGACAGGGAATCAAACCCGGTAGCATAATATACCATAATCGTAGCTTCGCGTCCTCGCCTATAATCGCTCGGCTATCGTGGTGCCTTAAATTTCCAAACGTAGCTTTAGTCATGCGAAACATCTTAGAAAAAAACACGATTATTTCGAAATGCAATATTTCATTTTACATTTTTTTTATCTTTAAATTAACTGACTATTCAAATGACTTTAACTAAGTGAGTACACTTTTCATAAATGTGAAATGATTAGTATACATATACTGCAGCATTGGCGGTGACACAACCGATCGCAGAGATTATAACTTCAATTTTAGAAATAAACTCAACTCCCCCAGAAAACCTTTTTAAAATAACTTGTCTGAATAAACATTTCAAATCAAGTAGAGTTGTTAACGATAAAATTATATAAAACCACAGAACAATTCAGTAAAGATAGAATCCCTTAAAGATAGAGAAACTGATTCCTTTAAACATGGAGCTTCAGTAACTGCCATACCTCAAAAACAGAAAAACTCCAAAGAATCAAAAAGAAAAAATGTTTCAATGTTAAGTCTTTGCACGCATTTAGCATTCTAAGATGAAAAATTGGAGTCATAAGTTTGAACTTCTGCAACGTTTCTCTCACAGATATTCTGTTTCGCACATAAAAATATTTTTTCACTTTCAGAAGACATCACAGTGTTCATTCTCAGCAAAATCCCTATTTCGATCGATATACTTCCTCTTTCTGAGGTTAACAGAACAACGTAAAATGCCAACTCACATCTAAGCTGATAAAAAGCGGAACTAAATTGCAGCGAAGAGTAAGGCTGAAATAGTTAAATAACTTTTTGTCTTAATATTGCTTAATAGCGAGACTTTCAAGTCCAACGCATCCATAAAGTACTCAATTAGAATCACTGTAAGCGGAAAATGAGTGACTAAATTATACTTTGTACTTTAGCTCCTAACTTTGTAAAACAAAAGAGCTCTCAACAAATTCAAGTATCATCTAACTTCCTATAGAAGCGAAATATATTGTCTATATGTTTGATGGCATTGGCTTTCGCAATAGTCAAAGTAAAAAATTTAGTTTGGCAGCCATCTTCTTAATTTAGAGAGAAGCATATCAATGCCTAAGATTGATCTCAGGATTACATCCTTAAATGCTTACCCGTCGTTGGTGGACATTATCATATTTAAATTCATCAAATATAACATTAATAACAGCAACAGTGACAAAAAAAATAAAATAAGGAATTTTAAAAAATTCACCTTTCTTGGGGGCAATTCATGTTTCTCTCCTTTTCTAATTTGTATGCAGTCTGACATAGTGATAAGACAGATGAAGCTAAATGTAGCTATTATAATTAAAATACATGCCAATTCTAAAAGCTTACTTATATTTTTCTTGACATACCTGTTACAAGACAAAAAAAAAATATTAATAATATGAAATGTAATTGCAGGTTCAGGCTAAGATCGTCCATCAAGGTTTAGGCTTTAAAGAATTTTATCGGTAATACTTAATAGCGTAAGAAAAGGTTCTGCCCTGCAAGGCAAGACATATGGGCTTAGCTTAAACCCCACCACAGTGCTTAAGCTAACAAAAAGGCTGAAGGAGGATTCTAGAGGGAGAGACATTTCAACAGATTTCCAGTTCAAAGCCAAAACTTAAACTTCTGCTCTATAAGCAACCATCTGTCTTACATCATTAATTTCAGTCAGACATCTTCGTTCATTTGCATAAATACAAGAATCACACATCAAGCCGCTAATTTCTTAATAAAGTGTCAATGCTTCTTGCGTCAATTACTTTAATTATGGTTGATTCAGGAGATTAACACTTTTCCATCGAATTACTCAAATTAATCATTTTTTCTGTAAAATTATACTGTTTTACTCTCAATTGAAAAAAAAAATCATGCTGGTAAAGGATTATTAATATTTGTCATGAGATACAATGCATAGTAGAAGGCGATCAGCTGGTTAGTCGGCGATTTCGATTTCTGTGACTGGCACACACCGTTCACTGATGTACGCCATCTTAGCTTTGTCGCTTGGTGTGCTGATTTCGCTCTTTTTAGTGCTTCTCAGCAAGATCTATATCCTTTTTGCTGTTATTATTAAGTATTAAGTATTATTTCATGTTTCATGTAATTCATTATCTTGAAAATACCGATCTCAAGGTTGTGAGTACCATTATTCTTTTTATACTCCTTTCACTCAACATCTGTAGGTTATTTGATTATTTTCTACATAATCATTCTTGTTCACCTTAACCGTCGACATTGCTCGTATTGAGCATTTCAATTTTGGTGAGCTTAGCTTTGAAATTAATTTTGTTCTGATATTGTACTGATAGTTTGAAAGGTTTTTTAGATTTTTTATTCTAGAACTTCATATCAACTTGGTTAATGAGTAGATTTCATTAACCCCTGTAAATTTATTGCCTATACAGTTACAGTTTTCCTTTTAAATTGCAATTGCACTCTTGGCAGTATGGCATCTCTTATACTGATCATTAATTTTTATTAATGCAGCATTTTTTTCTATTCTTTGCGAATTTTAACTCTGCTTAGCGCAACTTCAATCCTGAAGGGCCCACATCAGTTATTACAAGTAACTAAAAACTTTAAGCAAAAGGTTCATACCTCGTAGTTATGCAAAATTCTACTTAATGCATTTCACTTCTACACCAACCTGAAAACTTTCTCCACCGCAAGTAATTTTGGCCACTTTAGGGGGTCTATCTTGGGCTGTTAATTTGGTAATTTTTCGCGGTTCTGACATGAATCTTCTAATTTTGCTACTAATACTAACTCTTGAACCTTAACAATATTTTATTTATTATTTTTAAGCATTTCAGTAAAAGTAGTGAAGACACCAGAACCACCCAGAGTACTGCGTTTTACCCTCATTTACTATCGAATTCTTTAGGACACAAGTTTGTCAACTTAGCAGTTGCTTTTCAGAGGTACACCTAATTCTTTTCTGAGATTCCTACCACTGTTTACCTCTTCTTAAATTAGATCGGATCTTTTTCCAAAACCATTTTTCCTCTTACAGTTGCTCTAATCGATTCTCTTTTGATTCAATTTCTTTTGCTCTCTTCCTCTAGAATCATTTAGAGTTGGTCTTGCACTTCGAGAGCAGTTTTAGACATTAGCTTCATTCGATTTCCACGCGAAATTCTCGTCTGGCTAGAAATAGATATACATTGGCAGGTGCCGAACGCCTTTTAGCATCTTCGTCTAGTAAATGCTTTCGTCAGTCAAACTGATCTCTCGAATTCTCCAACACTCCCCAAAAGTAATTTTTCCAAAAATTTTACCAATAAAGGTCTGTTTTGGTTTTCGTGTTTTACGTTGTTTTAGGAAAAATTGGAGAGTCGCCGTTTCAGTGAAAGTTACGAAAACAAAACTTCAAAATTCTACACTGTGTTACGCTAAACTTCCGCTACCCTGGCGTAGCTGCAGTGGTGACGGGGTGGGCCGAGGTGTAGGCACCAGAGATAGATAAATAAAAAAAAATAAAATAAAGTGTATAAAAATTGGAAATATATATATACCTGCGTTATATTTGGGCGCCACGCCGTTTTAACATGAACTTCCGTAGTAAACGGCGAAACCTACGGGGGAAGGGGGAGCAGGAAGAAAATCAAAGAAAAGGCAAGTAGCAGTATATAATGCGTATATTAAAAACTATTAAGCACAAAGAAACAGAAATAATGGCAAATGCAACTTAGTTTACTTGTTCAAGTTTGAACGTTACGCTAATTACCTTAATTACGGAAGCTTCCTTACACAGACAAAAAAAACTAGAACTTATATAAAAGCTGAATGTTAACACAAAAATACTAGAAACACTTTTTATAATGAAAACCTTAATACCACAAAGAAAAATTAATTACATGCAACAAAAGAAAGAATCGAAATAGTAAAACTAGTAACTACTCAAAGAAAAGGTAAAGTTCTTTGATTATCCAAACAGAGCCTGTCAGAAGACGCTTCTCCGGGAAACAGTTTGAATCAAAACGGGACTTACCCCAGGCCGGGTTGTTGTTCTTTTTGGTGTACTTCATAGAGTGATATTTACGGAGGTGACCGCTGTCTTCTTTCTTCGGGATCCCCACGACGCTGTTCCAGAGCTTTTTCCGGCACCGTCCTCCTAGCCTCTCCATTCCAGAACTTCCCTAATTTCCCAACCAGGAAAATTAGAGGTCCAAATCCGGCCTAGCTGCAGGAAAAGGTGACCATGTGCCTCGCACCGAGCTCCAGCGCTCACTGACTCTCACACCTCTTAACTATGCGCCGCTCTGCTTTTTTTCCCCCCTTTGTCAGCAGTCCGAAGTACACCTTCACTCTATTCTATTGTTTTGTGCATAAAAACTACGTATTGCTTATGCTAGGCATGCATTTGCTTTATAGATTAAATTATTTAAAATTAAAATTATAACTAAATTCTGTTACCCGAATTTTATTCGGTAACAACTGTATGATCAAACATTTGGTCAACAGTTTTTTCTCAGGATTGAAATTCCAAAAATAAATATATTAATTATTCTTACTTAACTGATTGGTTATTCATTCTCTTGAAACAGCGTAACAGGAAATTGTACGAAAGATGTACTTTTCAGGGAGATCTTATATTATATTGCTATTTGTCGGGCAAAAGCTCGACATTTCACAGACAACAAATTATATATATAGATTATATATTAGATTTTATGTTAAGTAAGTACTTCTGACGCCAATAAGAGATTTGCATTTCTAAACAGTTCCAAGCACTTCCTGTCAAACCACCAATAATTCCAAATAGGATGAAAATAGGTACTTCAAAAAAATGGTAATGCAAGAATTCGGCAGAGTCCTCGTCATTAGTCAGAAATAATACGTCTTTCTTCAGCACACATCCTGAAAATGAACCATTTTATTTTCAATTTGCAGTTAATACTCGTATGTCTGATTTCAATTGACACAAAATGAAGTCTGAAAGCTTTGTTATTCTGTAAAGAAGACATACCAAATGGTATGCCAAAGTAGACATAAAACGTGAAATGTATGGTATGGTCCGCGATGCTCGACTATATAAAAGATTTTACGGACACTAGTAGTGCGCCAGAGAAGAGCGCGTGGTCAGTCGCTTAAGTGCTACACCAGCTAGAAACGATAACCTTTACAATTATTAAATTTCTGAGACTATTATCCAATGGAACTGCGAAGACAATAATAATGATGGGATACGCCGAATGGTGGCGGAATACCAAACATTTGGTTGCGCCTCCAGCGTACATTGTTACAAAGCAAAGAGATACAAAGGTGGAAGGGTGCACTGTGCTGTGTTCGTCTTTGAACGGGATAATACCTCCAGCGGACCACTAAATCTAAGAACTATTGTAATTTACAACTTAGTGCCTTGAGTGTAGGTGCACCACTGAAAGTCGCTTTAGTTATGTTTATCGACCAGATATTTATTGGGCCAAAGGTACCTGGAGAACAGCTCTCGCAGCTTTCATTCTGTAATGCTGATAAAAGATTTCAACTCTTATTCTACCTGGTGGGGGCGTCTAAAACTGACGAGTGACTATGCCAACGTAATGCACCTCAACATGTGGTAAGGCTCAACATTTCAATGCACCTCAGGAGATTTTAATAGTTTTCTAACTATTGGTTCGTGCGAAACTATATCACAGCGATCTCTTCCCAATTTTGGTAATGAGCTCCATTACCAGGGTGGAATTTGAAATTATAAACTAACAGCTGCCGACACCATAAAAGAACAGAACAGAATCAGCGAAATTCAGAGACTCTATTCCAAGAGAATGAAACCTCCTGGAGACCCAATCCCACCGCATGTTATGGTTACAGGCTTGCATGATCTTACTAAATTTACTGTTCTCACAAAAATCAGCAATATACATCATTTAAAATTTTATTATTGGTTATGTAATGTTAGAGAAACCTTACCAGTTGGTGTAAAATCACAAAGCTGTGACCGATTTCACGCGACAGAGAAGAATATTTTTAGCATAAATCAATTGCAAAAACTAATTGACAACTTAATAATGTAGCAATAATAGCAGCAAGCTCAAGCCTACCATGAAAACAAAATACAACAAAAAGATCACAACGTTCTTATAGCAACGAAATGTTTTTTAATTTTTATTTCTCTTCTACGTAAAAATTATTAAGATAAATAGTTTCTACCGCAACCTGCTTAATCCGCGGGGGGGAGCTGCGCTCACTTTGTATGCGGAGCCTTGTATCGTTGATCCGCTAATAGATTCGCCTTTTACTATGGAGGAACTTCTTGTTGTCATCAATAACTCCAAGAACAATAAAGCCCCTGGTCACGACCGTATAACATTTGAATACTATAAAAATGCTCCTTCTATGTTTTTAGATATGCTCCTGTCACTGTTTAATTATATATACAGTTCAGGTATAACTCCTCACTCATTTAGTAAGTCAATAATTTTTCCCATTTTTAAAAAGGGTGGCATTAATGATCCCTCTAATTATAGAGGCATTTCGTGTTTAGACACTATATCTAAACTCTTTTCAGGACTTCTCTTAAACCGTTTAGAGTTATTTGTTAAAGATAATAACATTCTGTGTGAAAACCAGGCGGGTTTTAGGCGCGGTTACTCGACTCTGGATAATTTATTCATTTTAACCAATCTGGTACAGTTGACTTTTCAAAGACCCAGGCAGAAACTTTATAGCTTCTTTATAGACTTCAAATCGGCATTTGACTGCGTTGATCGTGATTCATAATGTATAAACTTTTTAACGTAGGTATTTCTTCTAAATTTATTCAGGCGCTCAGGTCATAATACTCTGTCGCGAGGTCGGCAGTTCGAGGCAGAAATGAGATTTCAGATTTTTTCCAAGTTGCTTGTGGAGTCAGACAGGGGTGTGTCCTTAGCCCTATTCTGTTTTGTCTGTTCCTTAATGACCTACCGCTGCTTTTGGAGAGCAGTGTACGTGTTGGCTGCGCCAAAATCAACATCCTCCTATACGCAGATGACGTGTTGCTGGCAGATAGTCCTGTTTTACTTCAAAGGAATATTAACCTTCTTGAGCAGTATTGCGACCGCTGGAACCTTAATCTCAATCTTACTAAATCTAAAGTACTGGTTTTTAAGAAAGGAGGCCGTCCAGCTGCCCATGAGCGTTGGTATTACAAAGGCACACGCTTGGAGACTGTAAATTAGTATAAATACTTGGGAGTAACATTAACTCCACGCCTCTCTTTTAAGCCTCACTTTGATGAAAAAATCTCATCCGCTAAAGCGGGAATTAATAGTATCTGGTCTCGCTTTATCTCTGAGAATGAGGTTCCATTAAGTGCCAAGCTCCAAGTCTTTAATGCAGCTTCACGTGCGGTTGTCTGTTATGGATGTCAAGTTTGGGGATGGGAAAAATTTGACGCTCTCGAACAATTTCAGCGGTATTTTATTAAAAAACTATTTGCACTCCCTTCCTGTACCCCCAATTACATTCTCCATATCGAAACCGCCATGGCCCCTTTATTCCTCTTTACTTTACACCTGCATTTTAAATATTGCCTTAAAGTATTAGCCCTACCCTCGTTTCGACTGTCTCGTATTGTAGCTCTCGAAGTAATTAAGAGAAACACAGCTTTCTTTGGACGCTGGAAGAATCTTGCCGAGAAACACTCTGTGGAGTTTGACACTTCATTGGCCAGTCACGATCAATGGCAGTCACAACTATCGTTGTTAAGAGCAAAAATCCTCTCAACCTCTAGGGACGAATATGTTAGAAGAGCTAAAAATACGGAACGTTTCCTCCTCTACAGGGAACTGACTACTATTAAAGTGGAATTTGGGGCCTATTTTGGTAAGAATCTGGATAACAAAAGTAAGTTGATTGATTTGAGATGGTTCTTCCGATTGAGAGGCGAGTTAGTAAATGTGGGTAGTGTGCCGTGGTTAGACAGCGAGGAGGATAAGAGACTTTGTACATTATGTACGTTTGGAGTGAGGGAGGATCTGTTCCATTTTTTGGCAGAGTGTCCGAGATTAAGTGAGCTTCGCATTAAATATATGGGACGCTCTAATATTTCCGGACCCCAGATTGTTCAGTTGCTATCCTCTCTAGACTATCACCCACTTGTAAAATTTTCCAGAAAAGCATGGAGCCTTAGAATTAAAATTCTTAAGGGAGACGATTCTTCCATTCAAAACTTTTAAATCCATAGTTATTCTGGTTAGAAGTGGTCAGTTTATTCTTCAATTTTTGTTTTATATTAATGTAATTATGAAATCAACACAATCATAACTTTGCATTTCATTGTCAGAATTTGCTTGTTTCTTCTTTTAATTATTTTTATGTCTGTATTATTACCTATATTGCTCCTTCTATTTTTTACTTTACATTATAAAATTTGGTGAAAATATTATTTAATGTTTCTTTCACTGTTACATGACATCATTTTTCTTTTATTATTACTATTATTATTATTATTAATTATTATTTTCTTCTAATGAATGTACCAACTCCTGCAGACGGCTATTAGCCATGCAATATTTCCTTATATTAAAACTGTCCGGTAGGAAAGTTGTACAAGGGTTGACCATCAGTTCAAAAACACCCAACTTTGACAATTTTTTTCTCTTTTTCTATAAAAGATAAAATTCCCAAATTTTCTTTAAATTATAGGGCAAACCCTCCTTTATCACTGTATTTGTTTTGTAACCACCCAGATCTAATAGGTTTCGAGAAAAAAATTGCCGAAAATGAGCAAAAACGGCTTTTTCAAAAAATGTTCTTGTTCTTGTTCTTGTTGTTGTTGTTGTTGTTGTTGTTGTTGTTGTTGTTGTTGTTGTTCTTGTTGTTACCTTTTTTGTAAACAACGTAGCGCCTAAACGCGTGAACCGATTTTCATGAATGAGGTGTCATTCGATTCAGTATTTTATGTAGATGTGCCTTTTGGGGGTCCCGACGCTGTACATCGAATGGGTGAGGAGTTAGCCCCCTTTATGTAAAGCCCCCTCCAAAATTATTATTACTAATTACTCTGTAAATCTTGGCCCGATTTTGATAAAATTTGGTAGGATGATAGGGTTAGGGCTCCCCTACGTAACATTAATGCGGCGATCAGCTCTTACACT
Organism: Rhodnius prolixus; assembly: GCF_049639745.1. Lineage (NCBI taxonomy): Eukaryota > Metazoa > Arthropoda > Insecta > Hemiptera > Reduviidae > Rhodnius > Rhodnius prolixus. The sequence continues at coordinate 27,143,356 of NW_027411592.1, forward strand.
TGTTAAAGGGAAGTATAGCAATCGTTTCAAATTATCGACACGTGAACCGATTTTTATGAATGAAGTGTCATTCGAATCGAAATTTTATACAGATTTGCACATTAAATGTCTCGGCACCGTGCCTCATAAGGAGGGGAGTTTGCCCCACCCAAATAAGGCCCTTTCTAAAACTATTATTACCAATATTTCTATAACGCTTAGTCCGATTTTGATAAAATTCAGCTCGAATAAGTGGTTATAGCTCCTCTACGTTGCTGATTCTCTTGCTCCTACTAAGAGGAAGTACTGCAATCGTTTAAATTATCAATGAGTGAACCGATTTAAATCAATGAATTGTACGATTAAAAAATCTTTGCCTCTTTGCCTTTTAGGGAGAAGTACTGCCATCCTAGTTTATTTTTCTTACTCCTCTTAAAAGGAAGTACTGAAATCGCAGTTTAATTTTGCTATTTACGTACAAATACCTTCCTATGTTATTCAAAACGCTTTCTCAAAAAAATTGTTATTGAGGATGGTTTGGGAGCCGCAACTACAATCATTCTTTAAAAAGATCTCTCCAGTGGTAGTTAACACCTTATCAGGTTATAATGATAGAATTGCTTATAAGGGTCTGTGATATCTAATAAATTCTAAAAAATAACTTATTAATGAAAATTAATGCAGTAGAATTACTTAAATATTAATGAAGTATTAATGAAATGTTGGGTACTCGCTGATTTGTGTACCTTTTGGCGTTTAATCAACCCTTATACTTAACATTTTAAACTGTAAGTTTTTGTTAAGGTTATAATCTATGATTTATGTATGTATATTTTGTATAACATATAAAGGTTTATTATTATTATTAAATAGCTTCTATTAACTAAAGCAATAATTAGTGTTAGGTGGTAAAGGAGACAAATCTTTAATCCTCAAAGCGCCCCGTGGGTCTCTCAGACACGAGTGGATTTTATAACTGAATTATTGGCTGCACCGCAGGTATCAATCCGAAAAAGGACTTAATGTAAAGGATGATCTAATAGTGCAATACGAGAATGAAACATTGCAAGCATGACTCTTCTTTAAGGTTAGATGCCTTTTCCTCAAACTCTTCAGGTCTACCAGACACGCGTGTCACCTTCTGGAACCTTGCTTTGTCAAGCAGAATAGTTTTAGGGTTTATAGGGTTAGCAGAAACCACTTATTTCGTTTTAATTACTAATCGGAGTGGCCACAAGGACAGGGTGCTTTCAAATGGATGAGATGTCTTGAACCATTTGGTCAAGGAAAACTGAAGGAAGTAACCATACATATATCCCGTCGTGCGGTTTGCTATTAAGTAGTCTAAAGTATTCCGTTCATGTTTTCGTATTGATTGTTTCGTATTGAAGTGAAGCTTATTGATTTTGACAATGTATTTGTATAATTTAAGATGTTCAAACATAATTCGAATTACTATTCAAATAATTATTTAAAAAAAAAAAAATCAAATATGCTCCGATATCAACTGTTTTATATGATGTAGAGGTTAAAGAATGTGAAAATTGCTTGTTAATCGCATGAACTATTTAATTTACAGGATTGGTATTTGGGCCCATTGTTTAACGTTTTACGACATTTTAACGTGTCGCGTTGAGGGTTAAATTAGTAGGAAAAACAATTACCAACGCAGTGGTTTATCAATAACGAAATTAAGAAAGCACTAGTCATAGAAGTCATTACAGAACCAAAAAAGATTCTTGCTGTTAATGAGGTAGAACAGTAAGATATGCCTTCTTCTAACGCCATAGCAACTCCACCTGCAATAACAGAGTTTTTTATGATAATAAATTTACAATAATAGCTTCAACTTAATTTCAAGCATAATTTTAAATTTTAAATTAAAAATCTACTTTTACTCCCTCTTAGTAAGCTTTAGATACCGAGAATGCTGAATGGGTACATTGAATTTGTCACCCACCTGAAATGTTCTTAAATAGCAGTTGAAATGTATTTTCTGTTATTTATTTAATGGGTTTTAATAAGAACAGTTTTTACACAGAACACGTGTATCAAAAGATAAGCACAAGAACACACACACAGAAAATTGCATAAAACAATAAAAGACTCCCAACAACGGCCAACATAACAATAATAATTTTCTTAACATTTTCAAATATTCATCTCCGGTCACTTGGTTCTTGTTGAACTCGTACACGGAGCAGTAGACGTCTGGCATCTCTTACTGGACAAGACAGTATTTCGAACTTATAAAATTTCGATTTCAAGAAGTCATCGGAAACATTCGTCTTTAGGTTCCCTGAGTCCAAAAAAGAAGTTTTTAGAAATTGATTTGTGTTTCTGTCTGAGTGTGCAAAATATCTAAAAAACTAAAAACCGCAGGAAAGTGAAGTTTACTAAGACTAGACCTTACCGAGGGATCTGAATGCAATCTGGCAATCCAAATCCCTTAACCTCCACGGATTTTTAACTTTATTAAGATATTCTTAAAAATGGCTCCAAAGATTTAATTTTAATTGGATATGCACATTACACTCATGGACTCAACTTTTTTTTAAAACATTATCTCAGGATAAATTGATTAACGGCTAACCTGGGAGAGAGAGCTTTCCTCTAAATAACCAATTGAATCTAATCTAAGGTTTCGGGTTCTACACATTAAATGAGTACCTAGAATTTTGGGTTTAAAAACAAATTTCCACCACTGTAAGTGCCATTTTATAAAATGGATTTTTGCATCTTTGAGATTTTCTTTACCTATTTCATTTTCGTTACACGACCCTCAATTTTTTGATGAATTTTTTTGAGGACATTTCGATCAAAGAGACTCTTGGGAAATAAATGACCATTCTTCCCCCTAAACTAGTCTAACTCAAGAAGAATTTATTCAAATTTTAAATGTAAAAGATTGGCAAAAATTGTGTCTATTTTCATTGGTTTTTTGTTCTTTAGAAATTTAAGTTTGTTCTTTAAAAGTCGATTTTGTTCTTTAGAAATTTAAGTTTGTTCTTTAAATGTCGATTTTGTTCTTTAGAAATTTAAGTTTGTTCTTTAAAAGTCGATTTTGTTCTTTAGAAATTTAAGTTTGTTCTTTAAATGTCGATTTTGTTCTTTAGAAATTTAAGTTTGTTCTTTAAAAGTCGATTTTGTTTTTTACTAATAACAGAAGTGCATTTATTTATTTTTAAATTTATTTTTTCTCAATTCATCAATTTATTTGTTAATTAATGCCAGAGATGTAATTTGTATATGTCAAAAAAATGCTTAATTTATGTACTGCAATTATTGTAGTGTTTTTAAAAATAAAGCAATTTATCTATCTATCTATCTTTCTTCCCCCTAAAGTACAATTTCAGTATAATGTGCGACAGTGCTTGTTTTACATTATAAAAGAAGGGTAAATGTCTTAATTAAATGTCGAGATTTTAAAAATTCCAAACATTCATGAAAGTACCACATTATTACTTAATGGATTTTTCAGAAATGTCTTCTACATTTCCCATAATATCCGTATTTATCCCAAATTTTATTTGAATGATTTTGCTGAGAAAATTCGTTTTAGACATTTTCTGGTGTGTTTAAGTAAACAATTGAGAACCGTAGTAAGAAAGTGTTCGCATCAGACACTTTTTTAGTAATTTTATAACATCAACGGAAGTCAAATCTCCCAATTTCGCATTGTGTGTGTTATTATTAATGTAATCAATCAAATCAAGCGAAGGAAATATTGTAAATGTTTAAATTTAATTACAAAGAGGAAATAATTTTTGTATGATTAAATTTATTTATAACAAATAAATAATAATATTTTATTATTCGTTTAATTTTTTTTTTATTAATCTTTTTTATGATTTATTTAGATTCGATCCAACAAAAAAAAAATTATACATTTTTTAACTCTATTCTAATAGTTAACTTTACGACAAATATCTCGATTCAATACTACATGTGTAAACTGATTGAAACTCTATCTGTTAAACTAATTGTCATGTTGTTTTTCTTACAACTTCGAATTCGTACCTAATATTATTTGTTTAGAAAATAGTTTTACTACAATAAAATTTAAAATTGCGTCGTGTGGCCACAAAATCATTCCTTAAAATCAATTTTCATTTTAAACTAAAGCGATGGGTCATATTTATCTGAAAAGGCAATATCCGAAAGACAATTGTTCCTCTAGTAAAAGAAAGTAAATATTCCATGGCTAACCCTGGATGACTCTCCGAATGTTACACTATAAAACTTCTTCCTTGGGGAAATAATACAACAGGAAACTATTTTGGAAACAGTTCATCAAGGTACTTTAAAGAAAGATTGATTTTTTATTTTTTAAATTTTCACTGCTTCCTCCTTACACATGATATTCCGATAAAAACAACAGTTTTCTTTGTTACTAAAACCACTATCTCCGTCTAAAAATAATGATATAAAAAAGTTGGGTGTTTTTCAACATTAGTTTTTTAATGCAATTTTTAACCCCACATACAACTGGCCGTACGGAAAGTTTTAATTCCTATCTGACATAAATTGTTACATTTAATAAAATTTAAATACCAGTAAAACAAATAAAGTGACTAGAAAATAACTATAATTTGTTTTTAAAATTACATCATCTTTCTGCAAGAGCTGCAAACTATTAGTTTTTCCCGTCAGGAAGACAACTGCGTTAGTATGCACACACGGTCGTAGAACAGTTCGTGAACATATGGCCCTTGTTTACTCGTATTCAAACTCATTTAACGGATATAAACTGAGCTGAAATATAATTCTTAAAATCTAAAACTGTCTTTTTTTCGGAACATATTTTGGGTAGGCTATTGGGCTGATTGTGGATATAATTTGTTTGGAGAGGTTGCTGGCTTACTGATATATAGAATAATAGAAATTCTTTACAAGCAGTTATATGGTAAAGAAGGGTGAATCTTTGAAAACTGCGCTCGCTCATTTCATGGCGAAATCTTTGTGATCCTTCATTACCTTACAACTTCAGAAAGAACACTTGCCTATAAGTTATTATTTAGTAGAAAACTCTTACGAACCAACAGGAGCTATAAACGCTGCGCACACTCCTGCTGCTATGCCCACAGAAGCCATATCTCTCTTTTCACGATCGTTTTGTAGTAATTTGAAGCACCTGACATTTTTAAATGGGATGCGGATCATCGGCACTCTTACACCCAAAATAACGCCCATATACATTATAGGGCCTTCCTTCATAACAAAGAAAATTAATGGGTTGATAAAATGTTTCAAACATTCACTTAATTATATACATATATATTGTGTCACAAACCCAGTGTTACAAACATTCGAACTATAAACAAATATTTTCCTGGCTGCCATCTCCACTATTATACTTAGAACCCCAAAATTATACATGTCCTTCATGAACAATCGATCGCAAAAATTAGCCTAAATGTTCAAACAACATAAGGCAACATTAGCACACAAACTGGCAATGCTCTCTGGGCTTACTACTCTCAACTTAATGACTCTACTCCGAGACTTCAGTGATTAAGTTAATTTAAAGTAATGTCCGCGAATAGTTAGGTCCGACTTCCCAATATTTTTTTTTTATTTGACATTATTTATTTTCACAACAGCGTACATTTCTGCAACAAGTAGAGTTGATACAGCGTGATACAAAGTATAAATAAATGAGGCATGAGGGCAGAATTCACCCATTGGTGAAACTCCCAAAGAAATAACATTTTACTATCGCGCACTAGCACTTACGTCATTCGGACCACGTGACCACCGGCGCTTTAATCGTCTTGGAGGATTTCCTAGCAATGTACTAAGTTGGAAAACTAGAGGGTTAATATGTTAGAAAATTGAAGTGTGGAATTTAACATAGTGGGCTCTTGCAGCTTCAGAAACATAGGAAACAAGGAGCCCGGTGCAAGGTAGAGTTAGAGACAAAGTAAGGGGCATTTGCGGTTCAACGGAATGTGTTTTTTTTGTTTTTTTTATTTATTGGGAGGATTGGATTTAGTAGAAACTAGATGCTTTGGCTGAGCCCTAAAGTTCCATTCCAAATGTCAAAACAGGTTGGAGTATCACAGTGTAGCGAAGTTGCTTGTTGTTTAATGAAAGTTTAGATTGTAAATCGTTCGCAAAAAAAAAGCCTTCACAACGCCTTTTGCTACAGCAAAACAAAAAACTTCATTGTTCCATCATCTAGATCTAGTAAATTCACATGGTTCCAAATTTAACGCCGTTTAAATTTTAGCATAGAATAATATAGGATAAAACTTAGGTTACTTGGATGATTTACAGAATAATGTATCCAATTGCCAATAATTTCAGTATGGAGCTAAGAAACATATACTCGAATTTAAGTTTTTAAAAAAACAAGAAATTGCCAAGAATCTGTTTTAACCAACTTTTGGAACTTTCACACCCATTACTACTCATGTATGATTCTAGGAACCACTTTTAGCTCAACACATACCATTTTTAGACACTCCCATCAACACAATATATTCAACAAGCATAACATTTGTTCTGTATGGTTTTTTCTTTTATTTTGACCATACAAAGAAAGGCCATACAAGAAAGATCATACAAAGGAAATTTAAGAATTTTTCAAGTTTTAGTGTTCACAACTTAAGACTTAGGTTTTTTTACATTATTTGTAAATTTTACACCTTGAAAACTTTATAAAATATTAGGTCAAGATGAAATTACATTAATATATTTGTGAAGTCATCACTAAATGGTTTATAATTATTTTATATATCAATTACAGTTCTTAACACATAAATAATTAAATTAAGGGAACAATTGTAAGAGGTACACGAAATTGATTAGACATTAATTGATGATACTTACTATACCTGCCGGAAGAGTGGCCATAAGCATAAGAATTGTGCTGATAACTTTTGCAATTAAAAGCTTAAAGCTTAACATCCTCTGAAATTGAATGCCGTTTAAAAATCCAATTATACTTGGCATGCCTCTACCAACTGAAACGGGCTGAAAAATGAATTTATTGTACTCCCATATTTAAAAGCAATAAGATGTTTAATATTAAAAACCTTACCTCTATTACCATAATAGTAAGTAAACCTGAAAGCATTCCTGGTATCAATGTAAAGAGAATCCAACCGACGTAAAAAGGAAAAAAACTCTGTATCCTTGGTTTTGCATAATAATCTTCAAGGTCTAGAGTATTGAAATTAAAAAAATAATATGTAAGGAAATTAAGAAAGGGTTATGATATCCATTGCAGTAATTTAATATACACCCTTATACAGAAACGATTAACTGGTATAACTCGCCTAAAAAAAAAACTAAAATTGTATGATAAGGTAATTTACAGGAAAATGACTTTGAATTGTACTACAGGTGTAAATAAGAAAACGTTTTCGCGGATGATGTTCCAATTCAAGGATATCGAGGATACCTGAATGATGCATTTCATGTTCTTAGCGAAGGAAAATCATCTGGAAGTAAACCCCCTTTCAAATCTGAAAACCAGCTGTTTTCCCTTCTCTCTAGGACTCAAGATCAAGAACAAGAATGTGGGAAATTAAACTTGATCCAAGAATGTGGGACTAGATCCTCTGTGGCCTAGAAACATACGCGCTGCGCCTGAAATCTCAGCAGGCATTCACAATCCAAAACTAACTTTTAGGTTACGGTTTCAAAGACTTTCAACTTTTATATCTTATTTTACGAAGATTGAGGGTGCTTTGTTCAACGATTTAAAGAGCCGCAGTGCTCCAAGAAGAAATCTGTCGCCACTGAACATGTCTTTTTTTTTTGGTTACTCGGACAGCCCTGGCAGTTTGATATTTTATATCAAGTTTGGTTAGCATCCTTAATGAAGCTGGTTGAATGTGTTTGCATGAATTGTAATGTATATGTGTGATTGAAAATGTTCTTTATAATTTCTACACTAATTGCAATTCGAGACATTCGCTCCAAGAAATAAGAAAAATAGCACGCTGTTACTTCATATGTACCTTGCAGATGTACACTTCTTCTTTTCTTTAAATATGGCAATTAAAATAATCCTACCAACCAATATTGAAGGATACAATCTGCTAGATAATCAAATTTGAAATCTAAGTAATGATGCTCTACTTGAAGTATGATCATTACACATAATGATATCGAAAAAGCAACGATTAAAGTCACAACATTCCTCTGAAGAGCCAATACAAAATTTAGGCGCAGTCCATGTTTTATTTCCTCATTATTCGTAATTTCATCTTGAGTCTTTTCATAGTCTAATGTCTGAAATGAAATAAATTGTACTTATATTCATACATTTTACGTGATGATTGTTTTTTAACAATCCGTTACTTTACCTACCTCAAATGTAGACACTACTTTTGCATAATAGTTGTTTTCTCGAACGATAAGTTTGCTCTGCCAAAAAGTTTAAAGATTTATCGATTATTTATATCAAAGTAAAATGATCTCTATTCCTAAACCGTCCACATTCCTCCTCAGGATTGAACAAATGTATGTTAAGTAACTTAACAGAAGTATATGGATTAAAGAAATTCTGTTTTGCAAGTGTTCGTCTGTTATAAATCATACGTTATTAACAGATACAAATCTTTAACAAAAACTTACAGTTTAAAATGTTAAGTATAAGGGTTGATTAAACGCCAAAAGGTACACAAATCAGCAAGTACCCATCAGTTCATTAATACTTCATTAATATTTAAGTAATTTTGCTGCTTTAATTTTCATTAATATTTTTTAGAATTTATTAGATGTCACAGACCCTTATGCTGGCCATTTTAGTCTACAAAATATTTGTTCAAGTAGCACTGTAGATTGACTGTAATATCTAGTTATCTATAATAATCAAACTATTAATTACAGGTTAAAAAGAAAAAAAGTATAAGGCTAAAAAGTTCAAAACCTTTTTTAAAAAAAACTTACACCAACAAACATTAATGATTTTGTTTATTTTTATTTTTAAATAAAAATCGCCGGTTTAAGTTCATTCTTCGATTAAAGTAATTGTTATTTTATGTAGTAGTCAAACGTTTATAATAATAGGAAATAATTATCTGGCTTTATCGCAAATAATATAGTTTTCTTCAATTACATTCTCCATCTAGGTGTTCTTCCCACAATGTTGTATATATGTAATATAAAATAAATGAGATATGCATAATTTTAGGACAGCTAATTATTCCACTATTTTACTATAAGTAAAATTAGGGGACTAAGTTAAATTACAATTGAGAAATCAATAATTGTTGTTGAATAATCTACTTGTTATAACTGTGTGTTATTTGTGCTCTCGAATATTTCGGTAAGACGAATTCAAGACAGTAGCCTACTCTAACTTTGTCTTTTTCTACTTTAACATGCATGTACATATATATGATTTATCATAAATATAACAAAAAAATATTATAAATGAAGTGGCCAGCATAAGGGTCTGTGACATCTAATAAATTCTAAAAAATATTAATGAAAATTAAAGCAGCAAAATTACTTAAATATTAATGAAGTATTAATGAACTGATGGGTACTTGCTGATTTGTGTACCTTTTGGCGTTTAATCAACCCTTATACTTAACATTTTAAACTGTAAGTTTTTGTTAAAGAGATTTTTGTACCTTTTGGAAAGATTTTCTTTTTGTCTATTTTGCAAAGTTACATATCTGCTTTACAGATTTTTTTAAAATTTGGAATGAGCAATTCTATCATTATAACCTGATAAGGTGTTAAGTCGGAACCGTAACAACCGCGAGAGAAATCTTTTTAAAGAATGATTATAGTTGCGGTCCCCCAACTAATCCCCAATAACAATTTTTTGAAAAAGCGTTTAGAATAACATAGGAAGGTATTTGTACGTAAATAGCAAAATTAAACTGCGATTTCAGTACTTCTCCCTAAAAGGCAAAGATTTTGAATCGAACGACAATTCATTGATGTAAATCGGTTCACTCATTGGTAATTTTAACGATTTCAGTACTTCCTCTTAGTAGGTGTAAGAGCAAGATGGCACTTCACAGCCACGTAGAGGAGCTTTAACCACATATTCGGGCTGAATTTTATCAAAATCAGACTAAGCGTTATAGAAATATTGGTAATAATAGTTTTAGAAAGGGTCTTATTTGGGTGGGGCAAACTCCCCTCCTTATGAGGCACGGCGTCGAGACTTTTAAAGTGCAAATCTGTACAAAATTTCGATTCGAATGACCCTTCATTCATGAAAATCGGTTCACGTGTCGATAATTTGCAACGATTGCTATACTTCCCCTTAACAAGTGTAAGAGCTGATCGCCGCTTTAATGTTACGTAGGGGAGCCCTAACCCTATCATCCTACCAAATTTTATCAAAATCGGGCCAAGATTTACAGAGTAATTAGTAATAATAATTTTGGAAGAGGCCTTACATAAAGGGGGCTAACTCCTCTCCCATTCAATTTACAGGATCGAGACCCCCAAAAGGCACATCTACATAAAATTCCGAATCGAATGACACCTCATTCATGAAAATCGGTTCACGCGTTTAGGCGCTACGTTGTTTACAAAAAAGGTAACAACAACAAGAACAAGAACAAGAACAAGAACAAGAACAAGAACAAGAACAAGAACAAGAACATTTTTTGAAAAAGCGGTTTTTGCTCATTTTCGGCAACTTTTTTCTCGAAGCCTATTAGATCTGGGTTGTTGCAACAAAATTAGAGTTATAAAGGAGGGTTTGCCCTATATTTTAAAGAAAATTTGGGAATTTTATCTTTTGTAGAAAAATAGAAAAAAATTGTCAAAGTTGGGTGTTTTTCAACGTTACGCTTTTTCGTGCAGTTTTTGACGATCAACCCTTATACAACTGTCCTACCGGACAGTTTTAATAAATGAAAATAAGGAACTTATTCCGTTTTACATACAAACACTACCACAGCAATTTAACAATACCGGACAGTTTTAATCAGAGGATAAATAAAAAAATCTCATAATTCAGCAGGTTATCGAAAGCTAATTTATTTTTTCTTATTTTTTTGTGAAAATAAAGAAAATGCGAAAACTCTATTGTCATAGTAGTTAAAAGAAATGTAAGGATTATTAGTTGGAATGGTACAATAAAATATTCTAGAAAAATTATTAGCTATGTTTATAGCCTCGGATTTTAAAAAATGTTTATGATTTACAAGTTTACAGCGTTATGGAGCGATTTGAAGTATGTTGAGACATTCTCCTAAAATTCCGGATTTTCCCACAAAATATTAATGAGAGATTGCCTATCCCTCTTAGCAATCTTTTACCATACTAAAGCCTTTTAATTGGACTAATATAAGTTTTTATAAATTTGGAGCTCTACCCTGTCTTAGCTGGCAATAAGTACAGAAGTTTAAAATGATCTGAAAAAGATAAGAATTTGGAAAAATGTTCGTTACAGGAGGATGCCCTATCTCTTTCAACGTGCTTTAACAATTTCATTTTTATGTTGCTGAATTCTGAGAGTTAAATATATCTATTTATTGGAAGAATATAAAATTTCTTTCCCTGGTCAATCCAATTGGCCTTTATATTCGGTTGAAGTCAATCAAATAAAAGGAGCATATTGTAACAAATTTTTGGATAATGTGGTTTTCATCCTTAACAGTTTTGTAAGCCAGTTAATAATTCTAGAGTTAAGTCGATTAAAAAATAAATTAAAATTTAAGATTATCGTTGGTATCCGTTTGACCCGCTCTAAATTCGGTTTTTTTATTCGTTCTGTTATGGAACAACTCTAGGCACTTTATTTTCCTCTGTTTATCTAAATTCGAAAAAGTAATACTAAGATAATCAAAGTTTGTTTTCATTTCTACTGTTTGTTTATTTACACAAAAATGGCGGATATTTCTTTAGTACAGATTTCTGTGAAACTGTTTTACTAAATTTAATATCTATCGAGATGTCGACTAATAATATCAGGCCGTCGTTTACGCCATTCAAATTTCACCGACACTGCTGTTCATAGAATGCGCATGATTTGAAATGTCTGAATTAGCTCACAAGATCACCAATTAACAATGCGGAATACAGGGTGACCAGAGTTATATGCTCCACCCACTTTTTTTTTAAACGGCGGGAAATTTTGAAAAAATAAAAACAAGTATTTAATCATTTTTAGTCTAGTTTATTTTCAGTAACTGACCCATTTTTTTAAACCACTGTATCTCGAGATACAGTATCCAACTTTGTTTTTTCAAATAAAACGTTATATTTCTTTTTGCATATTTTTATAGTATTTGTACGCGCCGACAAGGCGGCACACCAACAGGAATAGGCAGATTGCACACGCTACGCAAAAGCGCGTAAACAAGAGCGCGAGAATAAGCGAATAAATATATCACCTAATATAAACTAAGATATGAAAGAAGATAGCAGTTTCTGGAAGAGCAGAGGAAACAGAAAGGAAGAGAAATACAATCAAACAAATCTTACCTTCTCGGGTAGCGGTTGGCGGGAACAAGCGCACCTTGGTCGAGCTGGATAGGCCCAATAAGCGTTCTTGTGAGGCGGGATTGATGACAGATAGTATATAGGAGTAAGCGAAAAGGGACAGACGAGAAAACCACTAACAGAAAGGAAGCGGAAGCGGACGTGTCCCGGAAGCGGAAGTGCGGTTTGGGTACGTGTGAGGAAAGTAATTGTAGAAAAATAGCCCAAGGTGCAAACGTAAAGCGGTTACTGCACAAATTAGCGGAGAACAAAACCAATCAGAACACACAAAATTAGCAATGTAACTTGTAGCAATTCAGATTAAGAAGTGAAGTTATATAGTAGAGAGTAGAAGGAAAAGGAAACAGGAAATTAGAGAAGAGATAGAGAACAAAAAAACTGTTTTTTCAGAAAGCTAAGCAGGAAACGCTTAATTACTAGGCAGAAAAGATCACTAGTCGCACGGTCCTCGCTTCCGGGCGGTGCGTATGTATACGAACTAGAATACTGCTGCCAGCGGGTACGCGTATGCCATCTATCGGCGATAGTGGCAATTAAAAACAGCCAAGTTACAGGACTTGACAGTATTTGAGCTCCTAAACAAAACAAAATTTTTTTTGAAATCGGTTAGGTTTATCAAAAGTTATGGTAATTTAAAATATGAAAAACAAATTTCAGTTTACTGTCAAAATTACGTTTTTTTTTAAAGAATCTGTTCAAACTGGGCACAACCAACGGATAGGCAAGCCAAAACTCTGGACTCCCACGCTCTGCTAGTAGCAGCACTTATGGTGGAGAAGTCAAGATCTAGGCAGGCTAGAATTATTCGACGTTCAGGTTGTTTTTTCTACAAACGTTTGGTGTGGAGTTTTAGGAAATCAACTAATCGGCCCATACTTCTACAGAGAGAACTTAACTGGTGAAAGGTATCCAACTTTTTTTTCAGAGACATTTTGCCAGTTCCGCTTGAAGATGTTCATCTACAACGTCGGGTAGATATGTATTTTCAAATAGATGGTTGCCCTGCGAGAGTGGTTCGAGGTTAGCTGGGCAGAAATTTCCATTAAAAGTGCGTAAGGACTCATTGTCCCATCCAATGGCCACCTCGATCTCCGGACTTGACCCAAATGGACTATATTTTGTGGGGATACCTAAAAAAATAAAGTGTAAAGTATCCTTAATCCCGTGGCTACAGTCGATGATCTGAAACGTCGAATTACTCTAGCCTGCCTAGATCTTGACTTCGCTACCATAAGTGCTGCTACAAGCAAAGCGTGGGAGTCCAGAGTTTTGGCTTGCCTATCCGTTGGTTGTGCCCAGTTTGAACAGATTCTTTAAAAAAAATAACGTAATTTTGACAGTAAACTGAAATTTGTTTTTCTTATTTTAAATTACCATAACTTTTGAAAAACCTAACCGATTTCAAAAAAAAATTTGTTGTTTTTAGGAGCTCAAATACTACAAAAATATGCAACAAAAAATATAACGTTCCATTTGAAAAACAAAAGTTGGATGCTGTATCTCGAGATACAGGGGTTTAAAAAAATGGGTCAATCACTGAAAATAAACTATACTAAAAATGATTAAATACGTGTTTTTTATTTTTTCGAAATTTCCTGCCGTTAAAAAAAAAAGTGGGTGGAGCATATAACTCTGGTCACCCTGTATATTAGACTCTGGGGATCTCCTTAGATCAACCCCGAAGCGACCATAAGTTAGGTTGTTTGATTCAATGTCGGTAAATATAAAGCTAATAATTTTCGAATATAGATCGAAAACCTGCTTTAGATCCAAGAAAACTGTTTATATATGCTGCCCATTTATTCTGATATTGTTTTCTATAATTGAATACAATGTGAAGATATATTCCAAGAGCATCTCTTAGATGTAAATCCTGCCAGGTGTTCTGGCAAAGATTTTGTTTGGTCCTCGCTCAAAAGCACTCGTTGGGCTAATATAAGTAAAAATCTTCAGTATACTGTTTACAAATGCCATAGGTCTATATTTAGCTGGATCCGCATTCTATGAATCATGTTAGTTTGGAAATAGGTCCTAATCAATATTTATCTAGAATAAAATTGAGGAGGTTCAGAATTTAATACTATTTTATCGGCAAATTTTGACAATTTCTTTTGAAATGCCGTCTTCTGAAGAATTATATTTTTCTTCTTTTTTACAGCTTCCTTAAATTCTTCAATCGTGATTTGCGTCTTGATGCGTACTTACTATTTCTGTTCTATAGCTCGGCAGTATCAAATTAACGAACATCGAGGTGGATCTATTTGCTAAGATACATTTTTAATTCTTGGGATTTTATTGCGGTCGATTAGGACATTATTGGCTTTGAACAAAATAACTTCATTGCTTTCCAGAAAGTTTAAAACCCTGTTACCTTTGCGATACCTCACAAAATTTTATCAGTATATCTTTCTGGTTTCACATGTTTTTCCAAAAACAAATTTAAACACTCTATTATTTAGATTTGAATTAATTTTTTTAAAAAATATTCTATTAGATCTATTTTACGAGTAGATGAATTATTTTTTTTCTGAATTGGATTTATTGAATTAATCTAATTTAAAATTGTTCTTTAAAATTTTTGGGCATTTAACCAATTAAGATATTTATTTAATATTACAAACATTTTTGGTAAGTGGTTATTAGCCTATCCTAGCCTAGCCTATTAGCACACTCTATTATCGACCATCTGTTTTACATATTGCATTGATTTCTGTGCAGTTGTAAAAATCTAAATAAAGGTTATAAAAAAAATTTTTCTTTTGAATTTTATTTTTTCTCTTTTATGAATGTTTATTGTGTTTGGGATTTAAATGTATTGGCTCCCAGGCACTTGTTATGTAAATTGCAAACAAAATAACACCGAAGAAAATTTCATTCCGCCATTGAGTCGGACTTGCAACCAGGAAAATCAGAACTTTGTTCTCTTTTTAAAACATTTTCACTCTCGCCAAAACTATGGGTATGTACGAGGGTCGTTTGAAAAGTCCGTGCAAAGTCAGAGAGATAGGACCACTGGCGCGTATCGAGGTTAAGTTTAGTTAGTAGCATCTCTTGGAAGAACACACACCAAGTTTCAGCCAGATCGGTCTATTTCTTTGTGTTTGGCATTCGTTTGAATCGAGGAAGTCGAGTGATTTTCAAAAAATGAACGAAAAAGAATTTCGTGTGTTGATTAAACACTACTTTATGAAAGGCAAAACACCTCAGGAGACTAAAGAGAAGCTTGATAAACATTATGGTGACTCTGCACCTTCGATTAGAACAGTTTATAAATGGTTTCAAAATTTTCGGAGTGGCCATATGGGCACAAGTGACGCTGAACGTTCTGGACGCCCTGTTGAGGTTACTACTTCAGAAATCATTGATAAAATCCATGATATGGTGATGGATGACAGAAGAGTGAAGGTGCGTGAGATTGCTAGTGCTGTGGGCATCTCGAATGAACGGGTACATAATATTTTGCATCAACATTTGGACATGACAAAGCTATCCGCAAGATAGGTGCCGCAATTGCTCACGCTTGACCAAAAACGAAATCGTGTGAAGTGTTGCAAGGACGGTTTGCAGCTGTTCCAGAAGAATCCGCAGGACTTTAAGCGTCGTTTCGTCACTGTGGATGAAACATGGATACATCACTACACTCCTGAGACCAAAGAACAAGCTAAACAATGGGTTACCAAGGGGGAATCTGCGCCAAAAAAGGCGAAGACCGTTCCTTCGGCCGGAAAGATTATGGCGACTGTCTTTTGGGATTCGCAAGGAATAATCCTCATCGACTATCTGGAAAAGGGTAAAACTATTACAGGTGCATATTATTCATCGTTATTGGACCGTTTGAAAACCGAGCTGCAAGAAAAACGCCCACGATTGGCCCACAAAAAAGTCCTTTTCCATCACGACAACGCACCAGCTCACACCAGTTGTGGACGCAAAATTAATGGAAATAGGGTTCCAACTCGTTTCACATCCCCCCTATTCTCCAGACTTGGCTCCCTCGGACTACTATTTCTTCCCCAATATGAAGAAATGGCTGGCGGGAAAAAGATTTTATTCAAACGAGGAGGTGATTGCAGAAACGAATGGCTATTTTTCAGACTTGGACAAATCCTATTATTCGGAAGGGATCAACAAACTAGAGCAGCGTTGGACGAAGTGTATAAGCCTAAAAGGAGACTATGTTGAAAAATAAAAAAGGTTTACCCCAAAAAATTAAGTAGTTTTTATTTTTGCACGGACTTTTCAAACGACCCTCGTAACTTAAGATATCGTTCGAAGAATGTTATTATAACTCATCTTGAGCATTGGAATGCTGCCTTTCAGGCGCCAGTAAAGATAACCATTAGTACCAATAATAGATGCAGATAGAAAAGGGAAGGGGTCACTCAGAGGTTTAGCTTGTACAGCATTTCAACATGGAGATCTGGGGTTCGAATACAGAAGGCCCTAAGATTCTCTCTTCCTAGCAGCTTCTTACAGTTATTGTCCGGTGATAGACAATGCTGTCTGTTTCGAAAGAACACTGTCCGCGGACTAGCAGTGCACTGAAAAAAAATTCCAGGCTCCACTGATCTCAGATGCTGAAGCTCCTTTCAAAAAAATAAGCTTCTCCAAACAGTTGCGCAAAACAAAGACGTAAGGCGAGTAAAGGGTGCTTTGAGGTCATGTTCAATTCGCCCTAGAATGATAATACCTCAGGGATGAGGGCTAGCGATTTCTTTCCGCAAGGCTAAAGAAATGAGTAGAAGTGGACGAATAATTTGTGTTTAAGATGTTAAAGAGCGGGAACAGTTTTCCATTCGGAAAACTCTTGCACAAAGGCAGGAATGTGTTTGAGAATGATTCTTTTGTGAAGAAGTCCAACACAAGAGAGAGTTTCCCCTATGTTAACTTGATAGTGAAGAACCTCGTTCAGAAATTTTAAAGGAACGTAATAAATCTGCCATCAGTTTCGTCCAATTTTAAATCGCAGCGCTATTTCTTGAGAACCATGCCAACATTTTATTTTGCCATTAACAGCATGCAACTGGATTAAAAGTGGCAGTTTGAATTGTATGAGTGTAGAGTGAACTGAACCACCAACATTTAAACTGTTTTTCGCAATCTTTTCTTATTTAAATATTCAGAGAGGTCTTTATGATGATTTTTATCTTTTTATTTTTCTCTATTCTGACAAAGAGAAAGGAAGTGACTTTTGGGACTTTGTTTTTTAATAACAATGAGAGCTCCCTTAAAACTTCAACAGATAAATATTTCTTCAAAAAAAAAGGTTCGCGTAGTTGAACAAAAGATGCAAAAATTCAAAATATTGCTTGGAAACTCAAATTATTGTAAATAATTATGCTTAAACCTAAAAATAAGATTAGAAATATAGGTAAGAAGTATTTTTCCAAACATAATACCAAAGAATTGCAGAAGTTCTTACGCAATTCTATGGAATAGAGAGACTGAATGCGTTGGCATTTTGATCCGGACATTCACCGGATTCACCGGTCCGCACATTCCGGACAGGTGAATCATGGAGAAATTCACTGTCTCTAATTTACTACCTCCTGCTGGAGGGTGCAACAAAATAATGAGGCCGTTTTCCTTCAACATTTACTATCTTTCTTTGAGCCATCCTTCTTGTTTAATACCACGGTCCGCCACTGATCGCAGGAGTGAGATTCTAGCGTTTTGAGTTACACATTTTAAATTCTGATTTTCTGTCAGCTGGTTCGCCATTGTACGTTTCAGTGTGTTTAATTTTTGCTCTGCAAACTTATTAATTTATTGTGTGTTTCTAGTGACTATTTAATGTTAAATTGTTTCTTATTTTGTTTATTGTTATTGTTTCTTTTTGTTAGACATTGGAGTGCGATGACACATTGACAATTTTTGTAAATAGTTTAATTTGAATAGACTTATTTTTAGTAGGTTAGGTAAGTTATTTGAATTTAAAATTTGTAGTAGTGATTGGACACTTAGTTCCAATAGTAGTCGCATGGCTTAAATGGAACATACAGATTCACCAGGCATTGAATCACATGGTTCGTGCAGTGCTAGTGGTATTTTCTCTAGTAATAATAATAAAACTAGTAATGATGTTTTGGATAAAACAAATAAAACAGTGAAAAGATCAAGCACTAATAAATCTGAAATTATGAAAAAGAAAAATAAAATTAAAACCAAAAGCACTGCTGTGCAAAGAAAGTTGACTCGAACCCAGTCCCTACAGTCAGTTAATTCCACTATTTCCACTACCCCTTTCAGTAATACTATCAATTTCTGCACACCTAATCCTTTTGCACCTTTAAGTGTAAAAGATGACGGAGAAATCCCGAACGCTAATGCATCGGCCAGTGAGAAAAAATCACCCAAGCCTCCTCCAATATATATCTTAAACGTGGAAGACTATTTACAATTCTGCACTACACTAACTCAACTTCTTGGACCCTCATCTTTCGATTGTAAATCGAGACTTGACAAGGTAATGTTATCAACGAAGACCATTGAGGGGTACAGAGCAGCAATTAAGTTCTTGCAAGAAAATAAAGCACAGTACCACACTTATCAGCTAAAGCAAGATAAGGCGTTTAGGGTGGTATTGAGAAATCTACACCACACTATTCCTACAGAAGCCATCAAAGAAGATCTGGAAGGGTTAGGGCACAAAGTGAGAAATGTCAGCAACGTGAAACATCCAGCTACTAAAGCATCACTTCCTCTGTTTTTTGTAGACTTGGAACCACAAGAGAACAACCAGGAAATATTCAAGATCACTTCAGTCCTGTACACACGAATTAAGGTTGAGGAACCCTACAAAACTGAGGAAATAATTCAATGTAAAAGATGCATGCAGTATGGCCACAGCAAATCTTACTGCAATTATACTCCTACGTGCAAAAAATGCGCTAAGTACCATTTTTCCTCAGACTGCCCCCAACCTAGGGACATCCCACCTACATGTGCGCTGTGCCAAGAAAGGCATTATGCTACCTACAGGGGCTGCACAGTGCATAAGGAACTTCAGCGACTTCGAAGAAAGTCAAGAGACCAAAACGGCCGCAGTCCGCAGCCGCGTTTGCATCAGGGAGCTGCTCCACCACCTACTCCAAAAGACTTTCCTCCATTATCTACAACTTCGCATCCGCATCCATCTCAGCCACCAACTTATCAAAGGCCTTCTTACGCTGGAGTCGCGGGGTCTCCGACTAACCTTTCATCCGCTTCTACTGACGTTACTACTGTACTGACCTCTTTCATTTCTGAATTCAAATCACTCATCAATCCTCTCATCAGCCTTCTCACTACCCTAGTGACTGATCTCATTCCTCGACTTGTAAAATAAATTCCTCATCACTAGCAATACTTCTTTGGAACGCAAACGGGCTGAATTCCCACAAAGACGAACTAGACATTTTCTTACATGACAAACTAATTGACGTAGCCCTAATTACGGAGACACACTTTATCGGACGATCTTACTGCAATGTAACTGACTACACTACTTACAGAGCAGACCACCCGGACGACACTGCCCATGGTGGCGCAGCCATTCTCATCCGCTCCTCTTTAATTCACAGCTTGCTCCTCACTGAGCAAACTGATGCTCTCCAGTCCGTGGCAGTTACATTGTATTGCCAGCCATTCTCTCTGAATGTGGCAGCGGTGTACTGTCCGCCTAACAAAGCAATATCATCACAAGAGTTTAGTACTTTCTTTGGCAAACTGGGGCCAAAATTCTTGGCAGGTGGGGACTATAACGCTAAACATCCGCAGTGGGGTTGTCGCACAACTAATCCTAGAGGACGCACCCTACTCAATGTTCTTTCTTCCTCTAACTACAAGGTACTATCCCCTGATCAACCAACTTACTGGCCGACAGCTCTCTCTAAACTGCCTGACATCCTAGACATTTTCGTTACCTCTCAGACATCTTCACAATGTACAGACATCTATACTCTTACTGATCTTTCCTCTGACCACAGTCCTGTGCTGTTGGTACTAACTGCAACACCTAAGACACTTCCGCCTCGCCCTTCTCTAATTACGGGACCTGTTGACTGGGATAACTTCCAAACTTTACTTGACACTAAACTTAATCTATCTCTCTCTTTAAAAACTGCTGACGAAATTGATGAAGCAGTTTACACGCTGACTAACGCAATACAGACTTCCATCTGGGAATCGACTACTCACTTACATCGGAAGAATACTAGACAATATAACTTACCTATAGAAACACGAATACTCATAAAAGAAAAAAGGAGAGCCCGAGCCCTCTGGCAACGGACACGTTATCCTAGCGACAAACGGATGTACTTTAGACTCACAAGACAACTGAAAAGAAATTTACAAAAGCTAAAAATTGAAAAATATGACGCCTTCATTACAAACCTGACTACAGACCGTAAATCTCTCTGGACAGCTACACGCAGGCTACTTTCCTACAAACATATTCCTTCTCCACTCAAACGGGAAGACGGGACTTGGGCGAAATCGGACGAGGACAAAGCTACATTGTTTGCTCATCACTTGACAAATGTCTTTACACCTCATCCTGATATGACGGACGATATACACATGGATGAAATACAAACAGAACTGGGCATTCCACTTCCTCTCGCACTACCACCAAAAGCCTTTACTCCTTCTGACGTTAAATACACTATCAAGAATCTTCCACCTAGAAAGTCTCCAGGATATGACCTCATCACCTCTGAAATTCTCCGCCACTTACCTAAAAAAGCTATCATCTTCCTCACCTACATTTACAACTCTGTCCTTCGTACTACATACTTTCCACTATCCTGGAAGTATTCAGTGGTGCGAATGATTCCGAAACCTGGAAAACCTGCTCACCTACCCTCATCATACAGACCTATCAGCCTACTGCCGACTCTAGGAAAAGTTCTTGAAAAACTGTTACTTAAGCGTATTAACCCCATATTGTCGGAGTTAGGTGTTATACCAGACCACCAATTTGGTTTCAGGTGTCATCATAGCACTATTCAACAATGCCACCGGGTTGTTGATGTTATTGCTTCAGCACTGGAGGAAAAACAGTATTGCTCAGGGGCATTCTTAGACGTAAGCCAGGCTTTCGACCGTGTTTGGCATCCTGGATTACTGTTCAAACTAAAAAAGCATCTTCCCTCAACATACTACCTCATTTTGCGCTCCTATCTTTCAGATAGGTTCTTTCAAATTAGTACTGGCTCAGCAATCTCTTCTTTCTCCACAGTGAGGGCGGGAGTGCCGCAGGGGAGTATACTTGGCCCCGTTCTCTACACAGTATACACATCAGACATACCTGTACAACCCTCTACACTACTCTGTACATATGCAGACGATACAGCCATACTAGCCACAAGTACACATCCTACATCAGCTTCATACAAATTACAGACACACTTACATAAAATAGAATTCTGGGCCAAGAAGTGGCGGATTAAAATGAACTCACAGAAATGCCAGCACGCCACGTTTACTCTCCAGCGGGGCTCCTGTCCACCTGTTCTCTTCAACAGCAATCCTCTACCTTATACAGATCTGGTGCGCTACCTTGGGCTCTACATAGACAAGCGACTCACGTGGAACCCACACACTAGACTTAAAAGACAAGCAATGACAAAACGTGCGAAACTACTTTACAGACTTCTTGGACGACGCTCCAAATTACCTATTGAACTCAAACGATTAATATACAGTACTATCATCAAACCAATGTGGACTTACGGTCTGGAGCTGTGGGGTTCAGCCAAACCTAAAAACATACGGACTGTACAGACATTTCAATCAAAACTACTTCGACAGATAGCTGACGCTCCTTTCTACGTAACAAACCTCACTCTACACAACGACCTCAACATACCTTTCGTACACCAATTAGCCAAGACTAAATATCAAAAATTCCATAGTGCTCTCTCCACTTGCTCCAATCCTCTAGTACAGTCTCTCGCCTCCTCTAACATTCCTAACAATCCTCCTCGCCGACTGAATCGCCAGTGGCCCCGCGACTTCCTCGCAGTCTGAAGGCTTAAAATTAATATCCTGTAGAAAGTGCTGCCGCTGGGCAGTTTCTTTCCTCCTGCCTTTCACGCCTCTATACTTCAATCTCCCTATTTACTTATTGTATAGTGTATTATACAGATTGTAAATAACAAAATAAATTTAAAAAAAAAAAAAAAAAAAAAAAAAAAAAAAAAAAAAAAAAAAAAAAGATTTTCTGTCAGACACATAGTGAATATGTAACAGTAAAATATGCTACCAACTTACCTCTCTTGATCTATGTGTCTTATATCTTTTAAAACACCTTGAAATTGGGGGAACTGGAATCGGGCAAATACACGAATATCCTGACATTTTAGAAAACTTTATAAAAACAAAAGTGGAAAAATACCTATCTGTTAACGAGCTTTAATAAATAAATTTCTTGTTTACACATATTGAGTTAATTCCATCATATGGTTGTGAGGAATATTGGAGCAATTACAATTTATTTAATGCCATTAAGCAGTAAAAACAAAATTCCTTATTTATTTATTATTAGTTTATTTAAGTTCGGGGTCCTCACAATTCTTTGAAGAATTTTGCTGATTTCACGTTAGTCCAGTTCTTCTATATCTTTCGTTCCTCATTTCAAATTTAAATAAGTCTTCCTTTTTCAAAAATATGAATAAAAATATTTCTAAAGAGCTTTAAGTTTCGAGTATTTCCTCTAGTTTTCGATTGAACATCTTTTCGAAATTAGTAGTTATTGCCATAAATAATTTGGAAATTTATAGAATTTTCTTTCCCCGTTTTTAAATAGCAAAATTACATTTCCTTTAAGCCATTTTTCTGGGATAATTTCAGTATTTAGACAGCTTTGAACAGTTTACATAATTGTTCTATCAACTTATTATCTCCAGTTTTTTACAGTTCATTAATAATTCTTCCTTCAAGACCTCCAAGTAACCCTTTGTTCAGCTTCAACTCTATTAGGTGGACTTCTTTTTAAGAATACTTCAGGGGTCTTAGGAACTGTCTTTTTCTACCTCCTTAAAATCAAACAATTATTTTAATTTATGTAAACCTCTCACACCTTTTGTTAATAATATGGATGGACTCGCATCATTCAAATTTAATACTGGCTACGTAATTAATACTCATATTGATCTTAATATTTTTGGAGACTCTTAATTTGATTCCTCATTAATTTATTTATCAAACAAATCCATTCTGATATGACCCCTGGGTCAAATCTAGCTGATTATTATACGAAACCATCGTGTTTGATTCCCCAAGAGTAGCGGCCCCCCAGACTTGTTTTTCCCTTTAGTCAGTTGGCGGAATTGGGTGAGCAAGGAGAGAGAGGGGAGGTCCTAGTAGGATGCAAGCCATGCGTCACTGTGAAGAAGAATGTCGGCCATGTTAGCATCAGCTTTTTCTTGTTGTGCGTAGTATTATTAAAACTGTGGTTTGTGTTCACAAGGTTCTAAGAAAACTGTGTCTTAGTTTATTATTTAATGAGCTCAAACCTTTGGACTTTAAGGATAGTGACTCACATAAGTACAATAATTATTACAATTAATTCTCCCTGATATACGTATATTGTCTTGGACAAATAACTATTCTAATTAACTTCCCCGTTGTATGTTGCCTAGTACAACCAATTGTTCTAAGTTTTCCCTGTTGTATCTTGCCTTGTATAATAATTATTACAATTAAGTCTTCCCTGATATATTGTGCCTTGTACAAATAATTAGTCTAATTAATTTCCCTGTTGTATGTCGCCTTGTACAATAATTATTGCAATTAAGTCTTCCCTGATATATTGTGCCTTGTACAAATAATTAGTCTAATTAATTTCCCCGTTGTATATTGTTTTGTACCAATACTTATTCATTGAGAGTAGTGCGTATTCCGCACCAAAGAGTATAAGGGTCACATACACTGGTGTTCAGATCTATTATTATTTCACTAGTTGTATATATTTTGTCTGTATCTCCTCGAAGACATTTTAATTGTGAATAAAGTTTATGGTTAATTTGCAAAGTGTTCTGAAGACTGGTGGCGTCCCCCACTATTCCAGCCTTAAGTTTAATTGCGTCTTTGTCCGCCCCCTTCCTTTTGACTATTTTTCATGGTGCCGAAACCCGGGAAACAGTCTTCAGAACACTATTGTTTTTTCTCGTAAATAATTTCGCCTTTTGTTGAAATAATTTACTTATATGATTGATGATATTTTGTTCATACGACGCGTTGGCATTAATTGTAAGGTAAATGGTTGGCCTACTATAGCCTTAATTTTTTTGTTTGTTATATTTGTTTGTATATATTTATATATTCCTTCATATCACCTATTGTTTAATTATAAAACTTAAACGCCTTGCGTACACTATTATTTCAGCTTTGTTTCTTATATTAGTATACCTAATTAACTGTATTTTTTCATTTTGTGTTTTCTATATGTACTACTGGCATTAGCTACCAAGTGACTTAGTCTATTTTAGTTATTTTGTCTATATTTTTTGTATTGTGCTATTATTTTGACAATTGTACATAACTCTTTTTCTCGCCAGCACAACCTGCTTGTCTAGCCTTCCTGTACAACATGGAAGAATTCACCGAGAAGACTACCCCTCCCCGTTCGCCAGTTCCCATTCCCCCTTCGCAGGAGGAAACTCCGCGATCGTCCATCCAGTCTGAGGCCAGTGGGGATCTGAATGTCATTAGATGCCGCCACCTCACTGCCAGGCTGGATCAATGGACTCGAAACGTTCAATTGTTGGACCCAGAGTCCCCTGAGCAGCTCTCCACCATTTTTAGGTCTCTGTCCCAGACAGTGGATAAAGAGGCTTGGGAATGGCTGCGGCCTTTGGCATCGGACTACAGTGCCCCTCTTGCCTTGGCGCTGTCTCAAAGCCACGAACAGGCTGAACTCGCCCACCTTTCTATTGTCTTGCCGATTTTGGCTACCCCCCCTCCTTCCATTAAGCCTGCCCCGGTGTCTGTCTCTTCCCACACTGGCGTAGTGGATGAGTCCGTTGTGGAGCTCGCCAGAAGGCAGCTGCAGGAGCTCATCATCCCTAAGATTCCGGTGTTTGAGGGGGATGTGTTGACGTATGGGGATTTCAAACGGAATTTTCAGTCTGAGATTCATAGACTAGCCCTCCCTGCAGCCAAGCGGCTTCAGGCTCTTCGATCATGCTTGAAAGGCCCCCCTTGTCCATCGTCCAGAATGCCACCTCCACTGAGGAAGGATACCTCTATGCCTGGGAGACTCTGGACGCCCGATATGAGGGAAGGTTGAGGGTCGCCAGCGCTATGGTGGACAACTTCCTTCACTTCCCAGAGCCTCAGCCCAGCATAGAAGCGTGCATCGCCTGGCTGTCAAGCAGACAAATTTTACTGGGCCAGTGTTCCATCCCTCACCCTCTCGATTTTCTCCTTTGCCACATTACATTGTCCAATTTGGCCCCCGGTCTACAAGAGGAATTTAGGAAGAAGTACCTAAGATCCTTTGACGAGCTGCCTTGCAGTTCTCAAGTGTTGGATTTCCTAAAGGACCAAGGGGACCGACTCTCTTCTACATTGTCGCCAAGGAGGACCCCCCTCCTCCTGTCCAGGCTAGTCCCAGCCCTAGTCCCACGCCTCCTTCTCATCAACCAGCTTCCATCCCCTCGCCCAGTCAGGTTAAACCGTACTCACCCAAATCAGTCCATTTTGTACCTCGTCCACCACGGAGACCTTCATCATCTTCACCTCCTCCAGGGCCACAGCCTATCCCTTCTACTCCTCGTGCCCCAACTTCCTCAACCTCTTCCTCCATTCAGTGCTACCTCTGTGGGGATCCACATCGCCTGTCTAAATGCGCTCACTACGTTAACTTGTCAGTGAGTGACAAGTGGGATTTGGTTACGGAAAAGAACCTATGTACCAATTGTCTTTCCATCTATCACCCAGTATCCCGATGTCCTTGCCAGGTCGGGTGCGCGAAGTGTCATGGAGAGCATCATACCTCCTTGCACCCCCCTCCACCATCTGCCAGCCTTAGTCAGAGAAGAGCTAGTGCCCCTGGAATTCCTCCATTGATGTCCCTGCGAACCTCTCGACCCTCGAGGCCCAAATCTCCTCCCAAAAGGGTACGCTCCCAGGACTTACCTGAATCCCCGCCTCCCTTCCCAAGACGCTCCCTTCTTCCTCCCAGCTCCTTTGAGCCTCATCTGCCTCTAGGCAGGGTTAGGGACTCTGAGTCTCGACCCTCGTCGTCTTCCTCGTCCGACGAACTGCCCCCCGTACATCCTGTAACGTATTTTGGACGACATCCAGCACCCCCTCCCCCGCCGGAATTATAGGTTCTTGGCAGGCGCGATACCCCTCCCTTGCCCACCTTTGCGTTCTGCCGTCGCAGACGCTGCCGTTTGTGTCACTCGGCAAATGTCCCACGTCAGTCCATAGTAAAGTCTTTTCCGTCCGATATGTCAGTTTCCCCCACTGCCCTGGTGTATCTCCTTGGAGGAGATGGCCAGTGGTATCGCGCTCGTGCCCTGCTGGATTCAGGCAGTGAGATAAATTTGATGTCCAAGAAATTCGCCAAAGAAAGTAAATTGAACTACAACCCTATGTCAGGTGGGATTCGAGGGATAGGAGGCAACATCGCCACCCAAGTCGTAGGTCAAGTTTCTACCAATTTAAGGCAATGTCCCCCATTTTCCCAAATCAAAGTCCCCTTCCGCATAGTCACCAAGACTGTCCCAGATGCACCGTCCTCTTATTTCCCTGTTAAGGATTGGCAGCATTTAGCGGATAAACAGTTAGCCGACCCAACCTTTAACGAACCGAGTCCTGTAGACGTAGTATTTTCAGCCTCGGTTTTTGACGCCATCGACCTTAGTCAAATAATCCGGGCACAAAATGGTTCCCCCAACGCCCGACTAACAACTCTTGGCTGGATTATGTCTGGCCCCTTGAGAAGCTTCCCCTCGAGGCGGGTTTGTTTTCACGCTTCTGTCAAGGACAGCAGGTCCAACTCCAAGTTATATCGGACCTATTATAAAATTTTGTTCAAGCATAAATATGGTCAACTACCGGCACCTGCTAACCAGTCTAGCCCAGAAAACAAGCCTTCGGCCGAAACCCTTTTGTACCGGTCCGAGTCGGAACAGATTGCTTGCAATAACCCTGAACTCCCCGTGCAGTCGGAACAGTCAGGCCCCCCTAGTTTGTCTGTGTCCTCCGCTCAAGTCAGGTCTACTCCCCAAGAGGAAGTCATCACTCAGCAGCCCACTCCTCCAACTTTGGCTATCCAACTTCCGCCCCCGAAACCTCAACGTCTGATTAGAACGCGGCGTCCGCTGCAAACTTGTAATACCTTCCTTCCTGAAACTCTTCCTCCCACCATAACTTCTGCCGGGGTTGCTCTCTTCGAAGGTTCTGATTCACCTGTTCGTCCCTCTCTAGTCACTCATATGCCGGCAATTCCTGCCTAACCCACGGTACTCCGACTCGGCTCGGGTAAAACCCCCCAATCTATATCACACCCCCCTGACCTAGTCTTGTCTCGCCTGATGGAAAGGATGTTTGCCTTGGAGGAAGTGTCGGAGGTTTCGCCTCTCACCCCGGACGAATTGAAGGCTGAAGAGTGCTTCTCGAAGTCACATTTCCGACTTCCTGATGGTCGTTTTTCAGTAGCACTGCCATTTAAAACCAGTCCGTGTTGCCTCGGTGAATCCAGAAAGATTGCTTTAAGGCGTCTCTTACAAACTGAATCCCGTCATGCCAAGTCCCCACATCTCCGTGCTCCCTATGTGGAGTTTATGAAAGACTACTTAGATTCGAATCATATGGAACTGGCCCCTCCTCTCAAGTCAGGTCAAATTGTCTATTATATTCCCCATCATGCGGTACACCGTCTAGACGACCCCCCGGAAAAGATTCGTGTAGTATTTAACGCTTCCCAGAAGTCCTCTTCAGGCATCTCCCTCAATGAGCTCTTGCTCCCTGGACCCCGTTTACAGCTCGATATCTGGAAGGTGGTTACCAGATTTAGAGTGGACAAATGGGTCTTTACGGCCGACATTCGCCAAATGTTTAGACAGATACAACACCCCCCGGAAGATAGGGATTTGTTACGCATACTGTGGCGATTTGACACGAGCCAACCAGTGTAGGAGTACCGTTTGTGCACTGTGACCTATGGAACCACGTCAGCTCCCTACTTAGCATGTCGCGTCCTTCAAGAATTAGCTCTGACCTCTCAGGCTTCCTTTCCCCTGGCCTCTGAGATACTCCGCGACCGTACCTATGTGGATGACATTTCTGGAGGAGGCCCTACTCTAGAAGTGGCATTGCAATCCAGAGATCAGTTAATCCAATTATTGAGTCAGGCTCAAATTGAACTCAGAAAGTGGGCCTCAAATCATCCGCAATTATTAAATAAAATACCCTCTGAATATCTGCTTCCAGCCATGTCCTCAGTCTGTTTAGAAAACGATGAGGAGTCACAATTGAAAATCCTCGGACTTTGTTGGAACCCTGCTCAAGATTACTTCCACTTTCTAATCCGTTCCGTTCCTAATGTTCAAACTAAAAGACAATTAGCCAGTCAGATTGCAAAAGTTTTTGACCCCTTGGGATGGCTGATCCCCGTAACAGTTTTCGCTCGTGCAATATTTAGAATAGTCTGTCAAGCCTCCTTTGATTGGGATGATCCCCTGCCCTCATCAATTGTCCAGGAATGGGCTCAGTTCGCTGTCTCCCTGCCTGACCTGTCTAAAATTCACATCCCTAGATTTTTGTCTCTACCCAATCCTAAGTGTTATTTAGTGGGTTTTGCTGACGCGTCTGAGCGAGCCTATGCGGCCGTGGTTTACCTTGTGTCCCAGTCTGAGGACACTGTCATTAGCCTGGTCATGTCTAAAGCCAGAATGGCCCCCATGAAACCGGTCACGCTCCCTCGTCTGGAGCTTTGTGCGGCCCACCTACTTGCCCTTACGATTAATAAGGTCAGATTACTTTTCCCTCGGATAACCACTCAGATCATCCTAGCCTTTTCGGATTCTACCATTGCCCTGGCCTGGATTACAGCAACGCCACCTCCGCATTGGAAGGTGTTCGTGGGAAATAGAGTAGCCACTATCTTAGAAAAAGTACCCGCCTCGCAATGGTTCCACATCTCCTCCTCACAAAACCCCGCTGACTGTGCCTCACGTGGAGTACGTCCTCAAGAATTAGTGAGTCACCAGTTATGGTGGGAAGGTCCCCCTTGGTTGAAATCAAACCACGAGTCATGGCCCCTTGGGCAAGTAAGTGCCGCTTTGTCTGACCCTGTCGTAGGAGCAGAAATTCGCTCCCAGGCCCTTAATGTGTCAAGTGTAATGCCCTGCCCTGAGGAATTAGAGACTAAATTTTCCAGTCTGTACACTCTGCAGAATGTAGTGGCCTGGTGCCTGCGATTCGCCCACAATACTAGAAATCCAGTACATCGTATGTCAGGTCCATTGAATGTAAAGGAACGTAACGAAGCCCTGCGAGTTCTAATAGTCCGAGCCCAACAGCACTCGCTTTCCGAGGAAATTGAGGATGCTCAGTCCCCCCGGCCTAGACTACGCCTCGTTAAAACCTTAGGCCTATTTCTGCACACTGATGGAGTGTTGCGAGTTGGAGGGAGACTCAGACTGGCCGATGTCCCCGAATATCAAAAGCACCCTGCCTTGTTGCCTTCGCAACACCCCTTCACGGCCCTGGTCATACAAGATGCCCACATATCCAACCTCCACGTAGGCCCCACTGCCACTCATGCGTTTTTGAGAAGTCGATATTGGATTGTTAATGGTAAGAATGTTGTCCGCCGACAATTGGGAGCCTGTAACAAGTGTTTCAGTGTCAAGCCAACACCCTTCAACCCACTCATGGGTCAACTGCCCGAAGGAAGAGCCAGCGCTTCATCACCCTTCACCACCACTGGCATAGACTACGCAGGCCCCTTCAACGTGAAAATTGCTTCCCTGTGTTCAGCCAAAGTCCTCCTGTCTTACCTCGCCATTTTCGTCTGTTTTTCCACCAAGGCCATACACCTGGAACTAGTCACAGACCTCACAACACAGGCATTTTTAGCTGCCCTGAACCGCTTCGTTGCCAGGAGGGGTGTGCCGAGTCACATTTGGTCGGATAACGGCACTAACTTCGTCGGAGCCAAAAGAAGACTCAAGGAGGTATCTGCACTACTAAATGACGCCAAGTCTCAGGAGGCCATCCTAAGAGAATCCAACAAAAGAAGTATCGAGTGGCATTTCATCCCCCCTCGAGCACCACACTTCGGAGGTCTCTGGGAAGCAGCCGTTAAATCTACTAAAAGATTACTGAAGGTCACGTTAGGCACTCAAGAGCCCACCATGGAGTGTTTCCTCACAATCATTTGTCAAATTGAAGCCATACTAAATTCCAGACCTCTCACCGCCGTCTCGTCCTCGCCAGATGATCTGCAAGTCCTGACTCCAGGTCACTTTCTGATTATGCGACCTATGACTGCACTACCTCCCGATGGCTCTTTAACTCCTCGCACTGCACTCAAATCGAAGTGGGCAATGGCACAGCTCACTGTTGGACAGTTTTGGAAAAGATGGCACAAGGAGTACCTCCTCGAGCAGCAAGCCATGCTCAAATGGCATTCGCCCTCCTTCCCCGCGGCAGTGGGACAAATAGTCATGATCATGGACGACAACCTTCCTCCACTGCAGTGGTCCATAGGCCGAATCGTCCAGCTTCACCATGGCCGAGACAACGTGGCCAGGGTGGCCGAGGTCAGGACAACTTCAGGACTGATCAGCCGGCCTGTCCGGAAGCTTTGCCCCCTGCCAACTCAGTAAGTGGATCTCTGCGAGTCCACTGCGGGGGAGGATGTTTGATTCCCCAAGAGTAGCGGCCCCCCAGACTTGTTTTTCCCTTTAGTCAGTTGGCGGAATTGGGTGAGCAAGGAGAGAGAGGGGAGGTCCTAGTAGGATGCAAGCCAAGCGTCACTGTGAAGAAGAATGTCGGCCATGTTAGCATCAGCTTTTTCTTGTTGTGCGTATTATTATTAAAACTGTGGTTTGTGTTCACAAGGTTCTAAGAAAACTGTGTCTTAGTTTATTATTTAATGAGCTCAAACCTTTGGACTTTAAGGATAGAGACTCACATAAGTACAATAATTATTACAATTAATTCCTCCCTGATATACGTATATTGTCTTGGACAAATAACTATTCTAATTAACTTCCCCGTTGTATGTTGCCTAGTACAACCAATTGTTCTAAGTTTTCCCTGTTGTATCTTGCCTTGTATAATAATTATTACAATTAAGTCTTCCCTGATATATTGTGCCTTGTACAAATAATTAGTCTAATTATTTTCCCTGTTGTATGTCGCCTTGTACAATAATTATTGCAATTAAGTCTTCCCTGATATATTGTGCCTTGTACAAATAATTAGTCTAATTAATTTCCCCGTTGTATATTGTTTTGTACCAATACTTATTCATTGAAAGTAGTGCGTATTCCGCACCAAAGAGTATAAGGGTCACATACACTGTGGTGTTCAGATCTATTATTATTTCACTAGTTGTATATATTTTGTCTGTATCTCCTCGGAGACATTTTAATTGTGAATAAAGTTTATGGTTAATTTGCAAAGTGTTCTGAAGACTGGTGGCGTCCCCCACTATTCCAGCCTTAAGTTTAATTGCGTCTTTGTCCGCCCCCCTTCCTTTTGACTATTTTTCACATCGGATTAGATCTATAATAACCTTACCTGACATACTCAGCATAAACGCAAATATCGCTTAGCAACCTATTTACCTAAATTTTGTTGCTGGTTCCTTACAGTTCCCTTTCTAACTTACACTACAACATAATATGACACGATACCATTTAAGCCTAATTTTATCCACTCAACTTCTGGAGATCATTCACCTGGACATCATAACAATAGACTGAAATAAATTCTTAACGGTAAAAATAGATTTGTTTCCAAATTTGCTAAGTATTTAACGTTAAAACAAGGCGAGAAATAGAAGTAGCGAACAAACTAATTACTTTATACTTCAGGAATACCCGAAAAAATGAAATCGGACGATGGATTGCATTTCAGTTTCTATTAGGCTTACATAAAATTGATTTATGTGTCATAATTTCATATTAACCAAAATCTAATGGGATCGCTGATACTCAAGTAGAATAAATATCTAGGAATATTTAAAAAATTGGGTTTCCAGTCGAAAGGATGTAAGAAAAATCTCAGAGATTGTTCATCAGGAAATTATTCCCCTTACCATCATCCTCTTCTAATTAGATGTTGGCAATAAAATCAGCTGTAGAACCACTTTAGTGTTTCACACTTCATCTCTAACTCATGTACTGCCTGAAGATTCTTTTTCTTCTGGAATACAGGTCGCCTAAGAAAAGAGATTATTAAGGAAAGAGCTTAAGAAAAGAGAAATTCGGAGCAGCTACAATCTTAACTTAACAATCCCACAACCCAGTTTTGTGACATTTCCAAGTAGAATGCTCACTTTTGGAAGTATTTCGCTTACTTTATTCTAATAAATGCGTTTTCTCCAGTGCCGAAATAATTACATTTTTATCAGACTAACATCCTCACGCTTTGATCAAATATTCCGCCTTACTTGGAAGGCTAGATATTGGATTATTAACTCTTGTTAACTTTCCTTTTTATTTAATTTTTTCTTTTATAACTGCTTTCTCCTGCATTGCTTGCATTATGCTTTATTCATTTTTTTCTAGTGTTAATTATTTATTTGATGTCTCTTCATTCTTATATCGGATTTATTTTTATTTATTTACCAGTAGTCAACGTAGTTCACATCCTTGGGCTTTACCTTGACAGAAGACTTACATGGAACCCTCATAATCTACTTAAGAGGACAGGACTCAACAGACGCTTCCGTCAACTGAAAAGACTACTCGACAACGGACCAAAACTCACTCTGGACAACAAACGACTTGTATATGTAAAAATATTAAATGGCTAAGGCTTAACAGCTAATGCCAAAAAAAAAAAGAAAGTACATTAAAGGCAGTCTGGGCTTATGGCATCGAACTGTGGGGTTCAACCAAACGCTCAAATCTGCAAAGGATCCAGTCCTTAAAGTCTAAAATTCTTCGCTCTATAGTAAACGCTCCTTTCTACGTTACCAATCAAACTTTTCTTTCGTCACCCAAGTTGTAAAAACAGGTTACAGAAACTTCCATCTTAACATTCAATCACATCACAATCCATTCATACAACATCTATCTTCCAGAACATTTCCAGACAGCACTTCCAGACGTCTTAAAAGGCAGTGGCCTCGCGATCTCCTCTCTGATGAAGAGAGTCAGTAGAATTTAGAATGTTATTGAAGTGTTACCGCTGGGTAACTTCTCCCATGTTGCTTATAACCCAACTCGTTGATTGTAACTAAATAAATGATTTTAAAAAACATTTATTTATTTTGAAAAAATAATTTCAAAATAATGTATTGAAAGTTTCCATAGAAACACCAGCAGACGGCTGACGCCATTGCTATGTATATAAAGTACATGTTTGTAAAAAAATTTTACAATTTTTTTTTTTTTTTTTTTTTTGCGCATCAACAGCTGAGGTCATTAGCGCCCGGAGCTTTTTCCAGTGCACTGCCGGCCTCCGGACAGTGTTCTCTCGTTACAGACAACACTGTCCATCACCGGACAGTGAGCTGTAAGAAGCTCCTAGGAAGAGAAAATCTAAGGGTCAGCTGCTGGATTCGAACCCGGGACCTCCGCGTGGGAGTCCAGTATGCTAACCTCATAGCTAATCCCTTCCCTAATAAATATTATTATTATTATTTTGAAAATTGCAAAGAATTTAGCAAAGATAATTAAACCGTAATTACATTTCTTGAAACCTATTTGTTCTACAAAGAATATTACTTTATAATATTGTACTTGTTTCCTTTGAAAGTATTAGTAAGTAACAGTACTAAAAATTGGCTGAAAAATTAATCCGTTCGAATTAATTAATATGATCACATTTCCAGTATTTTTAATTGAATTATAAACACAAATATGTTAGAACTACATTGTTAATTACATACAAAGCACTTAAGAAATAGTAGCCAATTAGTAAACAGTGAGATTCTTGACAATAGAGGCAAAAACTAAAGAAAACTCACGGATATAACCAAAGAGGTTTATGAGGAAATACCCAAAAACAAACAAAAAATTAGCTAAATACTAAGCGAATTCAGAAAGAATGAGTGCAAGAAACTGATGAGCAATAGCCACTATACCGAAGACAATACATTAGCTAAAATTGACACATATCCTAAATTAATAAACCTTAAATCAGTTTACTTCTTACAGCTTACTTCTTTAGCCCCCACCTTGTGCTTTCGAATCATTTTTAATTTATTTTAAATAAATAGTATATTATTTTTAGACAATCTATTTATTTTATTAAGGCTTAAGTCTCATCTATCACATGGTGTATTGTCTTCACTCATGGAACAAATGGAACCACTTTAGTTGCAACAGAGCAACAAGTAATTTCAGATTTGAAAACAGCAATGTCTTTCCTTGTTACTACGCCTACAACCTATGCAGTAAAATAACACTTCAATTAGATTACAATGCACAAGGACTATTCGGTTTGTTGATGGTTTTTGAGATCATATAACTTAGCCAATAGTCAATTGAAATTAAAAAACCTTCTCCAATAGACATAAATTCCATTGGCATTGTGTCGAGTTGCTCTTTCTGATGATCTCATCCAACTGTCTAAGCAACATTTCTTTCAATTATTATCTACTTCTTATCAAGAGTTTCAGGTGATATTCTCTTTTGTTTGTCAGAATAACCAAAGGCAAAACCAAATAAAGGTTCACCGGCATTTAGATAATTTTTCAGGAAAAAACCTGACCAGAACACTCACACGACATTTCCTTACCTCATTAATTACATTTCTTGAAATCTAATTGTTCTACAAAGAGGATTATTTTATAATAAACTACTTGTTTCCTTTGAAAGTAAAAGCCTATTCATTCGATCAAGCAATTTTCTTCATTAGGAGTTTTGTTTACGTATTAATACTTGAAAATATTTAATAGTTGATAACTTCGTACATTACTATGAATTGATGTTTAGATTTTAAGGTCAATTTAGACCCTCAGAGGGCCTAAAAAGTTGCGGTAATGCATAATGCCAGAGCCCAACAAAGCGTAGACGCACAAATAGTCGTAGTAATTGGAGGAAATCGTACACCAATAACAAGAAAAAAGCTTAATTATTAGTCATATTTTTCTTTATTAGTTCATTATTTCTCTTGCCTAAGTTCACCAGTCCATTACCCAACGGCATTACTCCTAAACGAAGCGGTCATCCAGACGATCTTCGACCACGTGATGCTTTGACCTATCAACGTTAGCACTGTTAGGTTTGACAGAAAGTTTCAGCCTTACACATATTGAGTATGTCCTAGTAGTTTGAAAGGCATGTATGACTGAAAGGTCTGCACTTTAGGGAAGCAAAAACTTCTTCCCTATACTGATAACTCAACCATTATACAGAGGCTCAAAAAAACAGAACTGGAGTGGTGCTCCAACTTAAAGGTGCACAAGAGTGTTTATGGAACGCGTGGAATAGACTTCAACTCCCCAAGGAATCTAATCCAAACTTAGTCCAAGTTTTAGTTTACTGAATTATGGTTAGAATGCATGGGGTTATTTTTCTTCACAAATGTAGCTGTTGAGTGAAAATTTAACCGCATTATCTTTCTTCCTAGTTTCTTTTTTTTTAAAAAAAGTCTCATTTTTCCAATACTTAAGGTATTTTTGTTGATCAACATTAATTTTAAAAATTGTTTCAAGAAAATGTTATTAAATTTACTTCAGCTATTTGAAATGGGCAGCTCTCCTTTAGAGTTCAATATATTGTACGGTCCTAAGTCTTAACAGTCTTGGGGTACATGTATTGTTAGAATATCATGTTAGAAGAAAAACGAAAAACGTACCACGGGAATTACCACTTTTTTTCAGAAAGTTGATTTTTCAATGTTTTTGATTTTTTTGAATCAGTATTTAATGGAAATATGCCTACAATAAATAAAGGAATTTATCGACTTGTGCGAATAACACTATTTTAAAAGTAAAAGTGAACTTGCTGAAGTAAAATTGAGGTTTCAATGCACAGCCATCACTTAATTAATCACTCGTAATATTTACCTCATTTGATTGATTCACAACCAATAAGTGCCTCATTCCCAATCTGGTCATCAAAGAATACACTGTGGAGAATGACGTCTCCTGCAAATATTACGGAAATTAAATTTCGACTCTTAATTATTACACAAACTAGATTTGTTGGATACTACTGTACACAAAGAAAATATCTGATGTGGGCACTTACAAGGTTTACTCTCAACTTAAATATTTAAATAAAAACCTTATACAACTGTACTACCGGACAGTTTTACTACTTCATAAATAAATAAATTTCTTCCAAAAAGGTAGTTGACTTCATTGTTATAAAAGTTCACAATGATAAAATTGCCCTGTTGAAAGAAGCGTAAAGCCTAGCTCTTCTCAAAACCCATTAAAATTAAACATTTCTAGAAAAAAAAAAAAAAAAGCAAAAATAAAGGCCTAACATCCATTTTGTCCAAGATCAAAAGAAACTTTTCGGCAACTACCTAGAAAATTGCAGAATACAGAAGAGCTCTCTTTTTTTATTAATATCCTTCTAATTCAGAATTTCGACATTTCTCACTTAATGTAATAAAACAAAAAATCATTAAGTGTACTAAAATTCATCGGAGCCCCTGCCTTCACTTCATACGGGCACTTTGATTGGCCTGACGCAACTCGATAAAATTTAAAACATTAACATGCAAAATTAAAGAAAAATATATATTTTGTTAATTTCTTTGTAAAGAGTGAACCGTTGCTACGCCAGCCTGGGTCCAAACTCCTTTTCTGCGAAAACAACTTTTCTGAGAGCAACACTGGTAATGAATATTGTGTAAATATTTTCTAAACCAGGAATACACAACCAATCCGAAGAATAATTTGGAAAGTAACCATTTTGGATGATAAAACAAACTAATAAAGCAATAAAACTCCTTAATACTGTAGTATTTAGTATTTTATGTTTATAGTTATACTGTTTTATAAAACAGAAACCTAACGAAGATTTTGAATCTGCTCTCTTATTTCCAGCAATAGGAGGAGATCAATATTTCGAACTGACATTATTATTATTATTTTAAATTAGAAACAATCTGCACTAGAAATTTCAAAAATTGAACTTTTAACAGTCGATATCCCTTATTTGAAAAATGGATATAAAAACTTGAAAGAGCTACGAGTGTGCCAAAAGCCTAGAATTCGCTAGGGGAGTTTCTCTGAATTAGGTAGGAGAAGTATCCAAAGCGTCTGATCCTCAAGTTATAGGAGGTTGCCCTACTTTAAATTTGCTGCAGAAACTAGCATTCTCAAATTTAGGATTATAACCAGGGTTTCGCAAGAGAGCATCAGGAGCCAAAACTCGAAATGGCAGCAAGCAATTCTTCGGTTACAGGGTTTTGAACAGGTGGGTCTCTCCCAGACTAGAAACTACAGACACTATGAGTACAACCATCCGGCCAGCAACCACGTTTGGAAAGGAAAGAAAATGTGTTTTATTATGCTCTCCTAATATTACATGACTCAACACAAAATCCGTGAGGATAGAATACTAAAAGAGCCACCCAAGCAAAATTAGATGCAACTAGTTAACAGTTACTTATTTGAGACACCTTGCCCTATACCCCAGACTTTTGTTGAGAATTCATGAGAAGACCAAAAGACTCCTAGCGTGGTACCTTATTGGCTTGCAAGGGATGAAGACAGGATGTGATCCCAGTACGATTCCTGAGTCTTATGAGTCTATAGCGATCGCTATATTTCTTTCAAGCACTCTCCTCAACAATATATTGAGATGTGGACAAAGGGAGTCAACTTCACAATTTTTGGAGGGGGTCTTTGGGAATAGAAAGGGAACAATAGTTAGAGAGAAGATATTTCAAAAGATTTTCCTAATTCTCCAAGCACTTTCTACAATTGATACCACTCGTATCGGTAGAAATGAAGGTGTCGAGTTTCAGTAAAGTGATAATATTGATGGAGATGAGGCAGCTGGTTGGTAGAGTGAAGGTGCCGAGTTTGAGAACAGTGATAACATTGATCATGATGAGGGACCAGCTAGACAAATAAAGGTGCATTAAACAAGGGCCGATCCTGATTCAACCAATGGCCAAGTTGTGGTTATAAAAATTTAATCGCTTAAAATTTGATTGACTTAAAAAATGTAATCGCCTAAGCTGATTATAACTAAATTTGGAATTTAATTCAATCAATTAAAATTAATCAGAATTAATATTTAATATTAATAAAAAAA
This sequence comes from Rhodnius prolixus, assembly GCF_049639745.1. Taxonomy (NCBI): domain Eukaryota; kingdom Metazoa; phylum Arthropoda; class Insecta; order Hemiptera; family Reduviidae; genus Rhodnius; species Rhodnius prolixus. Next base: position 27,182,175 of record NW_027411592.1, read on the forward strand.
GAGAGCTCTTCTGTATTCTGCAATTTTCTAGGTAGTTGCCGAAAAGTTTCTTTTGATCTTGGACAAAATGGATGTTAGGCCTTTATTTTTGCTTCTTTTTTTTTCTAGAAATGTTTATTTTTAATGGGTTTTGAGAAGAGCTAGGCGTTACGCTTCTTTCAACAGGGCAATTTTATCATTGTGTACTTTTATAACAATGAAGTCAACTACCTTTTTGGAAGAAATTTATTTATTTATGAAGTAGTAAAACTGTCCGGTAGTACAGTTGTATAAGGTTTTTATTTAAATATTTAAGTTGAGAGTAAACCTTGTAAGTGCCCATATCAGATATTAATAATGATTAAAATTAAATTTTGTTTTAATTCAATTGGATATAATTGATTACATTTTAGCCCATCTCTAGCGCGTAAACTGAAAATGTTTAGTAACCATAGCATTTTTTAGGCAACATTTAATAATGGGCAATAGATTGTTTTCTAATTATGTTAGCATATTCTTCTTTAATGGTTCATTTAAAGATTGACTAATGATGAGAACACCAAATTTCTATTGGTTTTGCTCTATTTGTTGTACTGCTCAAAAATAATAAATGATCTAATGCATCCAAGATTACCGTTTGAACAAAGAATGGTGATGTGTGCATAAATCGGCCCAGATCAACAGTGTTGTCTTCTTCTTCTTTTAAATGTTTAATATCTTGTAACTTAAACACACCGCAATTAAAGATCAATTTTAATATTGTAAGATTAAGAAAAGCGATAATAGAAACACTATTTCAAATAAATAAATAATTTATACCTTAAAATCCATTTCACCGCGGCCGGCATTATTTCTTAGAACATTCAAATTTTCTTCAAATGATTCTGATGCATACAATCTATGCTTCAAAATGATTATCAAATTTATCCTCAAAACTAATCCTAGTAACTGTCCGTATGATTCAAAACCATCCTAAAAGTTCGGGGGGAAAAAAATTATAAAGTGAGAACTGAAAATTTTCATATTACAAAACATGGACTATGAGAGGTTGCTGCTAGCTCAGCTAAAATTTAACAGATATTAAATTTAAGAAAGCAGGCAAATCAAAAGTATTCATAAGGAATAAGTGACTTCATGGAAAATTTGACTAAACACTGTCTGAATAAAATAATCATGGTTTAAACAACTTCAATATATATTTTCATATTGCCAATCAGTTTAACCAGTCCTGCGTAATCTTTCGCAGACTGCTGAGGGAACTCTCTACTCTAAGAATAAGAGCCTTTCCCATCGCCACAAGGAAGGTTCGATCTCCTATAAGGCTTGGCAGGTCTTAAATCTTTACAACTATACGTCTTCCTCTTCCTTATTTTGTAACTAACTTCTAACTCTGCTTCTAAATGTAAACTTTTACTTTTTTTTATCTATTCTCATTAATTACCTGCACAAAGGATGAAAAATATCCTGCATACCAAAACAATTTCACCATCTAGCAGGAGTAAAGTTATGTGCTTGAAACTTTCAGGTTTCTCAAATATTATATTTACATTTTCTGGATAGTGCTTATGTGGTATAGATTACTAAGCAGTAAAACAGGAGCACTGATTGAGGATAACAAGATCGAATTAAATCACAAATTCCAGCAGTCCCGTCCTCTTTACTTTTTTCATCATTAAGAAATAAACGATTTTAATTGTTGTTCCAGTTACAATCTTTTTTCGTGAATTCTTCATTTTTCTTATTTTAAATTATTGTAATAATTAGCCTCCACAATCTACTGTCCTGTCTTCTGGCGTATAATGTAATAAACATTACAAGATATCTACCTTAACAAAAACTTACAGTTTAAAATGTTAAGTATAAGGGTTGATTAAACGCCAAAAGGTACACAAATCAGCAGTACCCAACATTTCATTAATACTTCATTAATATTTAAGTAATTTTACTGCATTAAATTTCATTAATATTTTTTTGAATTTATTAGAGGTCACAGACCCTTATGCTGGCCATTTTAATCTACAAAATATTTGTTCAAATAGAACACTATTTCTTAGATTGACTGTAATATCTAATCAACAAACTATTAATCACAGGTTAAAAAAAAAAACTTTATAAAAAAAAATATGAGGCTAAAAAATTCAAAAACTTTTTTCAAAAATGCTTGCACCAACATTTAACAATGATTTTGTTTATTTTATTTATTTATTTTTATTTTTAAATAAAAATCTTCGGTTGAAGTTCGTAATTCGATTAAAGCAATTGTTACTTTATTTAGTAGTCAAGCTTTTTTAATAATAGGTAATAATTAATCTGGCTTTATAGTAAATAATAGTTTTCTTCAATTCTCAATCTAGGTATTCTTACCACAGTGTTATATATTTGGAATATAAGATATGCATATTTTTATGACAGCTAATTATACCAGTATTTTACCTACTATAAGTAAAATTAGAGGGACTACATTAAATTACAATTGAGAAATGAATAATTATTGTTGAATAATTTACTGGATATTACCTATGCGTTATTTGTACTCACAAATACTTCGGTAAGAAGAATTCTAGACTGAAATATTGTTTTAAATCCGTGATTCAAATTTAAACAGTAGCCGACTCTAACTTTGTCTTTTTCTATTTTAACATGCATGTATAGGTGACTACTCAGAATAAAGGGCCTAATAAAGATAAATCAGAAGAATAATTTGGAATAAAGCTATAATAAAGTACCTATTTAATTACGAAGATATAATATACATTTTATCATAATTATAACAAAAAATAAAATATTATGAATGAACTAAGGGAAGGGATTAGCTATGCGGTTAGCGTATCGGATTCCCACGTGGAGGTTCCGGGTTCGAATCCAGCTGCTGACCCTTAGATTTTCTCTTCCTAAGAGCTTCTTACAGCTCACTGGCCGGTGATGGACAGTGTTGTCTGTAACGAGAGAACACTGTCCGGAGGCCGGCAGTGCACTGAAAAAAACTCCGGGCGCCAATAACCTCAGATGTTGACGCGATTTAAATCAATAAAAAAAAAAATTATGAATGAACTGGCCAGCATAAGGGTCTGTGACCTCTAATAAATTCAAAAAAATATTAATGAAATTTAATGCAGTAAAATTACTTAAATATTAATGAAGTATTAATGAAATGTTGGGTACTGCTGATTTGTGTACCTTTTGGCGTTTAATCAACCCTTATACTTAACATTTTAAACTGTAAGTTTTTGTTAAGGAGATTTTTGTACTTTTTGGATAGATTTTCCTTTTTATCTGTTTTGCAAAGTTACATATCTGCTTTACAGATTTTATTAAAATTTGGAATAATAAATTCTACCATTATAACCTAAAAAGGTGTTAAGTCCAAACCGTAACTACCAGTGGAGCGATCTTTTTAAAGAATGATTATAGTTGCGGTGCCCAAACCATCCTCAATAACAATTTTTTAGAGAAAGCGTTTTGAATAAAATAGGAAGGTATTTGTACGTAAATAGCAAAATTAAAAAGCGATTCCAGTACTTCCTTTTAAGAGGAGTAAGAAAAATAAACTGCGATTACAGTACTTCTCCCTAAAAGGCAAATATTTTGAATCGAATTCATTGATGTAAATAGGTTCACTCATTGATAATTTTAACGATTGCAGTACTTCCTCTTAGTAGGTGTAAGAGCATGGTGGCACTTCACAGCCAGGTAGAGGAGCTTTAACCACTTCTTCGTGGTAAATTTTATCCAAATCGAACTAAGCGTAATAGAAATATTGGTAATAATAGAATTATAGAATTAGAAAAGGCCTTATTTGGGTGGGGCAAACTCCCCTCCTTATGAGTCATAGCGACGAGACTTTTAAAGTGCAAATCTGTACAAAATTTCGATTCGAATGACACTTCATTCATGAAAATCGGTTCACGTTTCGATAATTTGAAACGATTACCATACTTCCCCCTAATAAGGGTAAGAGCAGAACGTCGTTTAAATGTTACGTAGGAGTGCCCTAAAACTTTCATCCTGCCAAATTTTATTAAAATCGGGTCAACATTTTCAGAGTTATTAGTAATAATAATTTTGAGAAGGGGCCTCACATATATGGGGCTAACTCCTCCCCCATTTGATGTACAGCGTCGAGACCCCCAAAAGGCACATCTACATAAAATTCCGAAACGAATGACACCTCATTCATGAAAATCGGTTCACGCGTTTAGGCGCTACGTTGTTTACAAAAAAGGTAACAACAACAACAAGAAGAACAAGAACAAGAACATTTTCTGAAAAAGCTGTTTTTGCTCATTTTCGGCAACATTTTTCTCAAAATCTACTAAATCTGGGTTGTTGCAAAAAATTACAGTGATAAAGGAGGGTTTGCCTTACATTTTAAAGAAAATTTGGGAATTATATCTTTTATAGAAAAAGAGAAAAAAATTGTCAAAGTTGGGTGTTTTTTAACGTTACGCTATTTCGTGCAGTTTTTGACGATCAACCCTTATACAACTGTCCTACCGGACAGTTTTAATATACCAGTGATCTAGTCCTACTACGGAATAGAAATTGAAAGCAAGCGAACAGAGAAAGCTGTGAATTCTCAGAAAAAGTCTGGACCTGCTGGTATCAGGTATGGTGCAGATAAGTAAATAGAAACAACAGAGTGGAACTTTTTTGGCAGCGGCACGAGAAAAAAGGATTTGAGCCTAAATAGTATTTAAAAAAAGGCTATAAATTCACGTTTAACATGGAATAGGAAAGAAGAAACACATAACTGGAGCTGGTTTCAAAAATAAAGAATGTGAAGTTCAAAAGGGTATCTACAATATTTTATATTTGGCTGTGGAATGTAGAAGCTACGACAGACAAGCGAACGGTTAGACGCGAAATCTGCAAAGCTAAGATGTATTGTGATAATGAGTTCGATTCTCGGTCTAGGCCTTGGATTTTATTTAATGGTTAATTATTCATTGTAAAATACGTTTGCTATTTGCCACCATCCACACCTAATTCGGTAGTTGGATGCAAAGTGAAAAAATAAGCGTTACTTTATTTCTTTTTTTTTTTTATTTGAAGAAACTAGTACGTAGTAATAAATAGAGCGTCAAGAGAATGTCAACTGAGTAATTCATACAATTTAAAAATTTGGCTGCTTTCCAGAAAATCCTATTTGGATTATAATTTTGATAGCCTTTTCAGATACACAAATTTTTAAAAAATCTTATTATTATGTAATCAGAATTTAATCTTATTTACCTCCTCAGAAGAGAAGTCTGGATCAACCACAGGAAATCCATTATGTTTGGTATTTTTTAAAACATGCACAATAGCTCCAACAGTTGTAACTTGTGGTAAAGCTACTACGTTTTTATTCATTATATTTCGTACAGGAATCCAAGAACAGTTTGGTGGAACCGTTCTTTCTAACAATGGCATTCCTTTCATCAGACATTCAGAATGATAGATGGGCTGTAAACGTTTCAAAATTATAAAAAAAATTAGGAGCAAAGCAGTTTATGTAGACCAGAATTAAACAGACAAAAGTATTCTAACTTTTTCTTTACCACCAATACACCTCCTCGCTATCGAAAGCTTTCTGAAAAAAAAATTTAAAAAAGTACCCAGCCATAATAGCAATTACTGTTGGTTCCTCTTTTCACGTTAACTCTGATTAGTTTCATACTTATTCATTGTTGGTATTTATATTTGAATGAACTGTTAGTAACTACGTATGTTTACGTTTCCTTATAAAACTGCAAGGTGAGCATTAAATTCCATTATGCATCCACATTGTCCGCATATTCATAGAATTCACATCGTGATCATGGCAAGAAATAACTTGTAAGACAATGGGTCTATTTGGGATAATTCAATTTAAAGTAAGTGTTTCCTTCATGTTCAATGAGACATTTTCAATACGGAAGAGGTGATGGTAGTAAATGCGTATCGAACAGCGTCTTTTCTTCCAAATAAGTTTGTAACGAATGCAACCATATTTAAATGGATTATCGAACGATGATAGATACTGTACTGTTAATGAAATGCCAAAGTACCAGAGAAACAACCACGTGTATTTTACCAGCATACATCTATCGCTCCACGCACTGTTAACCTCCCTGCATAAAGTGTTGCCCTATCACTAGGTACATATATAAATTAAAAATATATAATAAAATACAATAGAATAGAAAAGTGCACTTTAACCGATTAAACGAAATTTGAATCGCTGTAACGCACCGGCTTTTTCTTTGCTCGACTTCCTCTATCTGTCACCAACTTCAAAGTTCTCACAGCCGGATCCTGCAGTAGAAGTCTTCACTCTTCTGGTTGGGAATCTTCTAATGGTTTAGTATGTTCTGCAATGTTTCCCTAGATTTACTTTCTGCTGTCTTCTCAGCTGACACCAATAGACGCCTGTTACTTGTTACCACACCCCCATTCGTTTGGACAGTGTAAGCCCTTGGTTGACTTCCTGTTGTACCTAACCATATCGTTTCAGGTCGGGTATCAACACACGCTCGTTTCTCGCTGGCTCTCTAAAACGCCTCACACGATTTCGTTGATTGTATTTCTTTTGGTTCCTTTGTTTAAAACTGCTCTTTATTTTTAAACGATTTATTTGGACGCTTGTAACTGAACAATAGTTCTTAATTGAGGGAAGTAAAGACCGTATTTTTCTGCCGTACATCAATTCTGCCGGCGACAAACCGCTTTCTAATGGCTGTGGTTCTTTAGGCTAAGAGGCCTAAATTGGGATCGTCACATTTTGTGAGAATACGCTTGGCAATGTCAACCCTTTCTCTGCCTCTTCATTCGACTAAGGGTATCTTGAACTGGAAGTTCTATGTTCGAAAGTATAAGTGCTTGTGAATGTTTTGTAATCCTCAGAAGTTAACTGAGTTCCCCCATCTGGCCTCACGATGCACGGAATACCATGACGAGCGAAAACATTTTTCTTCGTTCTGTGACATCCTCACATGTTAGTCTATCTACAAAAATAACCTCCAAATATCTAGAATAGTAGTCTTGAATGATCAAATACCATTTACCTTGGAACTTGGCCAAATCTGCCAAGGAAGACCACTGGAGGCAAGAGGTTCTCGTGGATTCTTCCTCAGTTGCAGGCATTCTTTGCAGTTACCTACGAGTGACTTTATGTCTTCGCAAATGCCCGGCCACCATACTGAATCGTTAGCTCTTCTTCTGTATTTAACAATACCCATGTGCCCTTCATGGATTTTTGACAGAATCTCCTTTCTGAGAGATTTTGGGTATTACTAACCTAATTCCTTTCAGCAGCAGCTCTTGGCTAACATTAAATCCAAAACGATATCGATAGTTTAATGTCTCTTTATTCCATTTATCTTCTTCTATGCACCTTCTAATATGCTGGCATTCTGTATCCTCCGCCTGAGCTTCTCTCACTTGTGCTAGCATGATGTCTGTACAAGTCAGAGCTTCTACTATACTACGCAAGAAGGTCTTCTGGTCCAAAATATCCTCCGCCTCTCCACAAACTGGGAATGGGATGTCTAGAAAGTACATCTGGTGTGAAGAATTGTTTGCCTTGTATGTATCTAACTTCATAATCAAAACCTTGCAGTCGCATTCTAAACCTCTGCAATCAGGCTGATAACTGTGAGATGGGCTTCTGATCTAAAAGTTGAACAAGTGGCTTGTGGTCTGTAAGAAGAATGAACCTTTTCCCTAAAAGGTAAGCTGAAAACCGTTCACAAGCCCATGTTAAATTCAAAACCTCTTTTTCTACTTGGGCAGCTAAAGATCACAGGTCTCCACTCTCCATCTGTCCACAGACTTCGTGTTGTTGTTCAATAAATGCTCCTAGGCCTAAATTAGAAGCGTCCGCTGCCACTCTTGTGGGAAGATTTCTATCATAGGCAACCAGCACTGGCGTAAAAGTCAACCTTTTCTTTAATTCTTCCCACGCCTTTTTCTGCTACACATCCAATGTTCATAAAGTGCCTTTTTTTAATAATATTCTGAGGGGAGCATTTAAATTACCCAGGTGTGGAATGAATGTCATTAAGTTTATTCATTCCCAAAATCTGCCTAACTTGTAAGACATTCTCTGGGGCTGGATGCCTAAGTACTGCCTCAACTTTACCTTTGTCTGGATAAATCCTGCCTTCTTTTATAAAATGTACCAGAAATCTAACGGAACTGGTCCCGAACTTACTCTTTAATCTATTTAACGTCACCCCATTCTGCTTCAATCTTTGTAAAACTGCCTTCAGTCTTTCGTCGTGTTCCTTCTTATTACGGCCAACCACAAGGATGTCATCGGCTTAGTTTACAATACCCTCCAGCCCATCTTCGATGTGAAATATTCTTATCTGATAGACTTCGGGCCCCGAACTGATCCCAAACGGTAGACGTTTAAAAATATATCGCCCAAAAGGGGTAATGAAACATGTTAATTTGTAGCTATCAAGGTGTAGGGGTACCTGCCAAAACCCGTTGGATGCATCTAACAATACCTTCCCCCCTTCAAGCTTGGCTGGTGTTTCATCAACCGAAGGTAGCTGTAATTTCTCTCGCCTAATTGGGTGTAGTCTACACAGAGCCTTATCCTATCTCCCTATTTGAAAGCGTTTGTGATTGAGCAGTCACCGATCTAGCATCTAAGGAATGAACTGAACTCGTACTTAACACTCCGAAAAAAGTATGGATGATTAAATAAGATCATTGAAACCCAGCTATGATTTTTCAAATTAGCACTGTTTTATAATTCTTCAACAAAATACTGGTTCTCTTTACTCCAGAAATAACGTTATTACACTGCGGTATATTGCATACGTTTCCCTTTGTAGACAAAGTCAGAAAGACATCGTAAAATCAATTGCCTACAAGCGTCAAGAGGTTTTAATGTTCATCCATATCAATCAATTAGTTCATGACTTTAAACCTATTCTCCTTTTTGGTATGTTCGAGAAAAGCTGCCACTCTGAACACGTTGCTGAAGGCTTACATCTTTAATCGACATAAATTTTCCATACAAATGTATTTCTAAAATTAAAGTATGCAACAAAGTAACGAACATGTGAAGTGACTCGTAAAATTTGATGAGACTATATTGGGTCACTGCTTATTTCAGATATTTGGGTACATTATGTTAAAACTCAAATTACTTATTATATTTTTGCTATAATAAAAGTATCTTAAAGGTAATAGTAAAGATCCAACAATATTTCAGTGTTTAGAAGATACTTAAATATTTGAGGATTGTATTTTTACTTGTGGACAAAGTTCCCAGGAATAGATATTATGATTTCCTGCATATTGCAAAACCCACCTGGTGGCAAAATATCTCGATTACCATCTACGTAACATTTACAGAGCTACGTACTCAATTTAATAATCAAATTAAATTTGAGATTTCTTTATAATCAGCAAAATTATTTATTAGCACCTACTAAGTAAGCAATTAATATTATTTTTGTACTTACATGAGTTAACTTATCAGCAACAAATTTAGTGGTTATAACAACAATAAATACTGGCAAGCCAAATGCTATCTCTCCACTAGACTCAAGCAAAATTATACCTATACTAAGACAGATCCTAGTTGTCCCGCCTACATGTGCCCCTGTTGCCAAAAAAGCGTACATCTGTGGACGACACCAAGCATCCTAAAAAAAAGTAAAACAAAAATAAATAACCGAAGAGTGCTCTTAACTGAATTTTCTAAAGTAAAAAAAATGTTACAAATACAGGTTCTAATCCCCATGAGTTCAACGTTTATTCAAAGTTAAGTCGTTTCCGAGAAACTTTCGAAAAATTGTTGAACTCCTTTTGTAAAATAATACTTGTTGAGAGATTTTGGTCGCTAAGTTACAATCGGGTACTCTGGTAAGACCAATCGAAATACAAAGTTTCAGCTTCCTGTATTTTTCTTTGTTGAGATTGTCATCACGAACACACAGTAGAAACACACAAAGCGAGAGGGAGCATTGTTTAAAAATCACTTACTCGGACTCAGGAGATTTAAAAATTATATTTTTACTACAGGATAATTATATTATAACTCTCTAAATATGAAAATTTCACATTAATACAACTTTGTTTATCTAGAAAGAAAATGTAAAAATCATATTTTGTAATTGTTTAATCTCTTTTAAAAAAAAACCTTGACTTCAAGCCCCAGGTATGGTCTAAGAGGCAGCAATTTTATTGAACATGAGGGAATATGAGAATGGTTCTCATCACCGTGTCCTCACAACCAGGTTCATACTAATTCAATTCCCCAATGTTAATCTGGGACAATGCCTTAGGTGCGCTGATAGGAAATCAATCTTTAAGGGTACAATAAGGCGTGATAGACATATATGGCCTTAAGCGCTGATACTAACTTATAGCAAAGTAATATAAAAGATCACCAACAATCAGTGTTTAGAAGATATTTAAATATATACTGTAAAGGTTTTTGTCCTTTTACTAAAAACACTTTAATTACAACTAGTGACTGCCACTAGTTAATTTAATAAGTGTGGGTTTGATAAATAATAAAACTCGCTAAACTTATAAGTAGTAATTCGATTTATTAACACATTAACATTACTAACATTAACATTTACTAGCAACTAACGCTACTCATTACAGTTACCATTTACAACAGTCTCAACAGTTTACTGTTACTTACTCACTACGTAACGCCACAAAACTGTTCCACGACTGACCACTGGACTGCACTGCACTGAATTGCACTAGTCTCAACCGCACTAACAAAGCTCTACTCACTAACTGACTAACTGCCCAACTGGCTAACTCTGCCGAACTCCGACTACACTCTGACTCTCTCCAACCGAGACTCAATGCAACTCTGACTGCAACTCCAACTGCGACTCCCCCACTCCAACTGGGACTGCCCCACTCCGACTCCGTCTGTCTCACTCCAACTCTGACTGTCTCACTCCAACCTGCCACTCACTGGCCGGGAAAACACAAACTGCCCCCACCCCAACAGGGGCCGCTCCCTTAGCTTACTTTTACACAGTGGTGGACCGTTATAGGCTACGGTCACTAAACTCCTAGAAAATCTAGCCCTTTCTTCTCTGCTCGGGTCAACTTCGTTACAATACTATATCCGTTATTAACGCAACCTCATTCGCAGTCCAACAATAAATGAAAATGACACATTAGAGGTACTCCCCAAAAACTCCTCTCGCCAAGATTTGTCCTTATCAAATTTTTCTGAACAAATGTTTCAAGAAAAGTCATAGAGCTACACATATTCTAATTCCTAATGTTTAATAAAATCCATACCCTCACTGAAATGGCACTTTTGGGAAAGTCTAACCACTCACCCAATTGAATTTTTGGAAATGGCCACGCTAGTAGATTTTTTAAAAAATCCTTTCAATTGCCTTCTTTAAAAACAATTTCTCTCTCACTCTCTCTCTCTCTCTCTGTTTACATGCAGGGAGAAGTCTATCCCTTCATTTCTAATAAAAAAGTTTAATCTCAACAGATGTATAATGCTACTTTCTACAGCTTGTAAGAAAAAGAACCTAATAAATCCGAAACAATATTCTCTTAAAGCATTTTCTGATAAATGCTGTATTATTTGTACATAATAAAATGTAGGCTTTCTCCAATTCTCTCGGACTACACCAGTACATACATTTCTCTTTCTAACTTCTATTTATTTATTCCTCCACATTTCTTGGTTCATTTTTAAAATTGAAACCTCTACCTCTACCTACCACTAGTAAGTATTTTTTTTTTTTTTTTTTTGTATAAATGTGTACGTCTCTCATTAAATAAAGTGTGCACCTCGGTAGAAAGTTAATTAGCGAATAATCCATAAATAATTACTGGGCACGATATCCTTTTGTAAATCTTCACTTTTTTAGGATTTTACGATTTGCTTCAAATTAGAAAGCTGATTCACAATATACTCTTCCCTAAGCTAAATTTTTGTAAATGTACTTGCAAGTTTCGATCCTTGTCAGCTGTTATCTTTAGAAGATAACACTAACCGGGAGCCTGGCAATGCTCCAACATATTTTGATACTTTGAAAAGTGTGATGTGCGTGCTTTTAATTTAAAGAATAAAATAAACTTATCGAAAAATTTCAATAGTCTTGCAATACCTAAGAGAACTATTACTCCCATATAAACCACTCATCCCTAATACAAGACTAAACTAAAGATGTTTAAAAAAAATGTGGCGTCAAGGGGATACACCTGACGCAACAATTTCCAACTGATTATAATGAGGATCCAAAACTATTTAATCAAATATTGTATCAAATGAACAAATATGAAATGATTACCTGTTTTTAATACATACAATAAGACTGATACGAGCAAAACATATTAAGTTAAAACAGTTAACTACGATGAGAAATATTCTCAAAAAGCTTCAATAACTGAATGATAAACAATTAATTATCACTCATTTAAAATTATATTCGCAAGAAATATATGTGTAATACAAAAAAATATACATATAATAGGATTTGCTTTGAACATTATTTTCTATAAAATAAACAATCACCTATTGCTATTGCTATTCTAAATCCGGTATTATGGAGCAGAAATATTCTTGACAGCACCAAAACAATGATTTATAATGCCCTAGTACAAAGTGTATTGTTGTATGGTTGCGAGACATGGTCAATTGAGTCGCAAGAACAGAAAAAACTGGTAGCTACCGAAATGGACTTCTGGCGCAAATCTGCGAGAAAATCCCGAAGAGAAAAAGTAACGAATAATAAGATCCGGGAGATTATGAATGTCCAGAAGTCGGTGCTAGAAGTTATCTGTGAGAGACGACTCCAGTGGTTTGGCCTTGTTAAAAGGATGGCTCCAGAAAGGTTGTCCCAACAGGTTTTTGATTGGGAACCGGATAGTAGAAGGAGGAGAGGACGCCCGAGACTTACTTGGAGGTCTATAGTCGATATAGACATGACTGGCCATGGTTTGACGGAAAGTGATGCTGAGGATAGAGTTTATTGGAGAAAAAACATATTTGGCGAGAAAAACCTCAATTGTGGGGAAACTCCTTAGAAAAGAAAAGAACAATCACCCCTATTAATTACGTGTAAACTGAAATGAAAAAGAAGCAAAATAGGTGAGGTAGAGGAGTGAAACAGAGAACGCTCCATCCAAGTACCTTCCACATTAAAAGATAACACTTTATGTCCTCAGAGAGAGTTACTATTCACGGAGAGGAACCCTTGGGTGGTGGTCACTCCTTAGGTAGTCCATTCTTTGGAGGATTTCCAGCCGTTCGCCCGAGCTTCAGCAAAGATAAGTTACTTTTAGCGGAGATATGTGTTAAAGACCTTAAATAAAACGTCCATATTTGGTTCGAGATTGGGGGCGGAAGAGCATACTTTACTATTCACATTTTTAAAACAAAAAGTAGCTACACGAGGGATTCGAACTGGGTATCTCCCACTTTCAAATACCCCTTCATAACCACGATACCAACACCCGCCCCATTAACTACAATAATTCTAACATCGTATGTTGGTAATACATTGTACTTGATACACGTATTTACAGGTTTCATTCTTTTTATTTTTTCTTGGCCTTTCGGTTAGGTGCAAATTAGCCATCGTTCAGTAGTTTGTCTTCAACCTTATTATTGTACATATTAACAACTTTACTGTATAGTATGATTAATTGAAATAATTTTTATGAATTATAGGACAAAACGTTTCTATGATATATTTATGATTTAATTTTTTATGTCCGCCGTTATTATTTTTCGAGCACCACCAACCAGCAACTCGCGTACCACAGGTTGGGAAACGCTGCTTTACAACAATCGAATACACCAAGCTCTGAAGAAGGATGAAATCCAAAGGTTTACAAAGTACAAGCTTGAGTTTGTAAACTACTTTGGACTGGAAATTATTTTCAAATTGAAACAACCATATAATACTCGTGAGTTAAACAAAACAAAACAGCCTCCTTCTTAACGAGCGCTTAAAAAAACTAAACATTTTGTAATATTTCTTCTCTGGAAAGAAATTTAAAATAGTTTTTTTTTTTTAATAACGCAATACTTCATGTTTAATGATAAGAAAAACAATTGTTTAACCCTCAACTCAGCACTTGGATATCTCAGACTTGAGTGAATTCCTGAACTGATCTATCTATTGGCAGAACAACACATACTAATAAGAAAATGTGCTTAATGTAAATTGCATCTGGCACTGCTTGTTTTGTCAAGCAGAGAATTATGTGGGTCTATCAGATCTGTATACCAATCGGTACTATTAATTTTTTTTATTTAATTGTACGAGTTGCCACAAAGACGGGAAGACTGATTTGAAGAAGTTTTGGCATTGAATAACAAGCCAACTGATGTAATCCATCAATTTTTATTTCAACAAATAATTTTTTCAAAAAAAAAAAAAACGTAGGTATTCAGGATAATTGTTTTAAGTTTTGTCCAGTCGTCTACTTTACTTTGTGCTGAACACGGGCTTTCTTTTCTTTATTGTTTGTTTTTCAAGCTTATTGACTGAAAGCAAGTGATCTTATACCCTAAATCATGTTTGAAGCGTACCTTAGAGTTAGTATGTTAGGATTTATTTCTTAAAAAAATTGAATAACTAAATATTTTGTGAAATATAGTTTTGAATTTTTTTTTTTTCAAGTTTCCTCTAGAATATCAACAGCTTTATGTGTTCTAGAGCCAAAAAAACAAGGATGCCCAAAAGAAATATAATATAACTCCGTTCATATTGCTTGTAAACTGGCTAAAAATATTTACTGGTTTCATTGTCACCATTTTATCGAACTTCCCATATGTTGCGTTGAGGGTTAAATTGGTAGCAAAAACAATTTACCAACACACTGACGTATCAATATCAACTTTATGGTGGCACTGGTAAAAGAAGTTATTACTGAGCTAAACAAGATATTTGTTGTTAATGCCTTAGTACCGTAAGATATACCTTCTTCTAATGCCAAAACAACTCCACCTGCAACAACAGAATGAAAAAAATGCTTGGGTTTTCAGCGAATCGCTCTACGGTTATATCATCCATTTCGGATAAAATATCAGTTAAAAGTGTCAATGTACTACAAGGCATTTAACGTTTTGTATAATTTGTAACAAAGAATAGCAAGAAAAACTAAAAATATAAAAATATATGCGGGGGTTATTTGATTGCTTCACATATTTATTTTCTTCATCCTCCAGTAATTAATATAAAACAAAAAATTAACAATATTTTGGACTTCAATTCAAAAATCAATTTACACGCCCACTAAATGTAAAGTGAAGAAGAAATCCAGATCGATTACAAAATATTAGACAATAACACCAAAACATCTTATTATACTCGTATTTACCTACCTCCAATACTAACCCATAAAAAATTCGCATCTCTATCTTACATTGAACCAGATGGTGCGCAAAAATGGCACATTAAGTAAAGCAACAAAAATTACACGGCATAGACAACAGTCAGACGGTAAAAAAAGTGCAATAGAAACATCATTTTAAACACCGCTGTGCAAAAACAAATCAAAATAATACTCAAAAAACTCGAAGGTCTCCAGAAAATAAATTTATTATATGTTGATACAAATACACAATATTTCACCGGAAAAAAAAAATTATCTGCAATGATGAAAGGTACCACGTATTCAATCAAAGTCAAATAAATATTGAAAGAATTGGAACAATCCATCATAATATATACTTTCGGTCAGGCTGATAAATAAGAAAATTTCCCAATCCCATCACCTATCTGTACAGTCAATTTATGAGAAAATGCCGACAAAGAAAAAACTCATTACAGCTTACCGCCACTAATGCTCCGTAATCACGACGGAACCCAGAAGAAAGTCAGCCTGTATGAGTATTATACCTCAATGTTTATACATTGTCATACTGGCAACAATATGATGAACAAATTTCAACTTTCTCTAATTTTCTTACTAGTCATAACATAGCCTGCATCACTAAAACTCACCTTACTTCTACGGGCCGATTTAAAGTACTAGGTTGCACGTTATCGAAATGACAGAGAGACTCTGTAGCTTCAGGTGGCGTCCCTCTCAGCATAAAAATAGTGTCGGAGATCATGAATTACAACTACCTGTACTAAAAAAATATCGAAGAAGTCATCATTATCACCATCATCATAATCTATTCCCCTTCTACCGCGTCAGCAGTGTAGGGACCGTGCATAGTTTCTTCCATTCGGCTCTGTCGCTGGCTAGTTCCTTCCTTCTTTCCCATTCAATTCCTCTTGATGCCAGACCAGCCCTCACTTCCTCCTCCCATGTTCTTCTAGGACGGCCTCGACGTCTTCTTCCCTCCACTCTGGCCTCATATACAGTTTTCGCCACTCGGTCCTCCATCATTCTTGTTACGTGGCCATACCAGCGGAGTTGGTTTGCTGTAATTCTCTCTATGGCCGGTTGTACACCCAAGTCTCTTCTTACTGTTGCATTTCTAACTCTATCTCTTCTAGTCTTCCCTATAACTTTTCTCAAATAGCGCATCTCCATCGCTTTGATTTGGCTCTTCAATCTTGTTGTAAGGGTCCAGGACTCACTTGAATACGTTAGAATAGGGAGAAATACAGTTTTGTAAACAGAGACCTTCGCTTGCGTGGAGACTTCCTTTTTCCCAATGAAGGTGTTTCTGGTTGCGTGAAAGAACCTTCCTGCCGCACCTATTCTTTCTCTTATTTCCTCCTCCATCCATCCTTCCTCATTTAGATGGGCACCCAGGTATTTAAAGCTTTTCACCTGCTCCAGTACAGTTCCCTTGGTTTTCACTTCTAATCTCCTACCGTTATCACCAATTACCATTGTCTTAGACTTCTTTATATTCATTTCTAATTTCCTTTTTGTCAACTCTTCCGTTATTATATTTATATTGAACTGGAGGTTCTTCTCAGAATCTGCTGCCACCAAAACATCATCCGCATATGCCAATATACTAATTCCTACTCTCTGTAAATGTCTAAACCCAATGAATAGCTTTTTCATTCTCTTTTCACTGTTTCTTACGTACTTCATCCATTACAAGGATGAAAAGAAAGGGGCTTAGAATACAACCTTGTTTCACTCCTAGGGTTGTATCGAACTCTTCAGATTCCAGGTTCGTACTACGTACATAGTTTATTGTTCTTTTGTGTATACTTCGTATAGCAATCTGCAGTGCCCTACTGATTCCCTTATCACTCAATACTTTACAATTACAAATTACATTTCTTGGGACCGAGTCAAAGGCTTTTACCAGGTCAACGAAGCACCAATAACTTGCTTTACTTTTATCTAATAGCTTCTCACTTGCTTACCTGACAGTAAATATCAAGTCCTGAGTGGATCTTTCTGCTCTAAACCCATACTGAGCACCAGCTAGATTGGAGCCAATCTCTCTTCTCAGTCTGTTTTCCAATATTCTCGAGTACAGTTTACTCGGTACGCTGGTCAGCAAAATACCTCTGTGATTACTGCACTCCCGATTATCACCATTCTTGAAGATGGGCACTATAATGGAGACTTCCCAATCTTGAGGTATAACTTTCTGTTTCCATATCAGATTAATAATGTGTAACAGGACTTTCTCTCTTTCCGCTCCCATAAATTTTATCATCTACGGGGTAATTCCATCATGACCGGCTGATTTTCTTAAGTTTCAACTTAGATATGGCAAATTCCTATTCCCACTCCTCTATAAAATCATCCTCTTCCCAGGCGGCAATATGCATTTGTCATACTGGCAACAATATGATGAACAAATTTCAACTTTCTCTAATTTTCTTACTAGTCACAACATAGCCTGCATCACTAAAACTCACCTTACTTCTACGGGCCGATTTACAGTACTAGGTTGCACGTTATCGAAATGACAGAGAGACTCTGTAGCTTCAGGTGGCGTCACTCTCAGCATAAAAATAGTGTCGGAGATCATGAATTACATCTACCTGTACTAAAAAAATATCGAAGAAGTCGCCATAATAAAGTTAAAATCGACAATGGTTTTTCAACTATTATAACGGAGATCAAAATTGATACTTCTACAAGAAGGTATCCAACGTCCATTCACACAAGACAGCATGCTTCTGCGAACATATAACAGCAAGTATACTAACTGGGATTGTCGGCACACTAATAACAACGGAACCAGACTTTTGACCACCTATCTCTTACACTTGAACCAAATACCTAACAAAATTTAAACACCAGTCAAACAAAAAAATTAAGATAGCAAGGTCGAAAGCGACTAGAAAAACAACGTAGAATTTGGCTTTAAATTACCAAGCGATTACTCTATTGGCGACAAGCCTTTTAAAAAATGTTCGGAAAGGCTAGCCTTCGTATTCACAAATTATTAGTTTAGTTTTTCACCACAACAGGAGTACTGAAGAGTACGAACACACGGCCTTAGAACAGTTCGTAAACATTTAGCCTTCGTTTACTCATATTCAAACTCATGTTTAAGTTGAAAAGGAAATTTGGGTACGAAAACTACTAGCAAAACATTTTTAAACTTCGATTGTATTTTCGAAACATATTTTAGATATTTTTGTTTTGTCAGGATTTATCAGGTTGGTGGCCTACTGATATGTAGAATAATAGAAATTCTTTTCGGCAGTTATATGGTAAAGAAGGGTGAATCTTTGAAGCTAATTATTGAAACTGCGCTCGCTCATTTCATGGCGAATTTTTTGTGATTCTTCATTACCTTACAACTTCAGAAAGAACACTTGCCTATAAGTTATTATTTAGTAGAAAAACTCTTACGAACCAACGGGAGCTATAAACGCTGCGCACACTCCTGCTGCAAATCCCATAGAAGCCATATCTCTCCTTTCACGATCGTTTTGTAGTAATTTGAAGCACCTGACATTTTTAAATGGGATGCGCATCATCGATATCAATACTCCCAAAATAACTCCTATATGCATTATAGCACCTTCCTTCATAACAAAGACAATTAAGTTTGTGTAAAATGTTTCAAGTATTTACTTGTACATAAATATAATAATAATTATTAATAATAATAATAATTATAGTATTAATAATAATTATAGTGTAGTAATTATAAAGTATTAATAATAATTATAGTGTAGTAATTATAAAGTATTAATAATAATTATAGTGTAGTAATTATAAAGTATTAATAATAATTATAGTGTAGTAATTATAAAGTATTAATAATAATTATAGTGTTTATTGCTTTTAAAAGTTTACAACTTGTAAACAAGGAGTTGTGTTTAGAGACACACAAAAAGAGAATACAAGCATTCAAAACTAAAAATAACTAAAGTGAAAATTATAATGATTAAAAGAATATAAAGCTTCTACCTAAAATCAGTATAAAGGAAAAAAAATAAAATAAATCCCCTCAACAAGCATAATAAGTAATAACAAAACGAAAGAAAAATAAAAAAACTTTTTATATAAACATCAAATAATAATGAATTCACCCATTAAAAATACAAATACGAATCGTACATATATGAATTTATATCAATAATACTCGTAGTAGTAAATAATATATTACAGAATAAAATATATATCTGTACATATCAAAAACTTTAAAATAAAAATCATTTACTATTGTATAATTTACATTTTAGGCTGTTCACAACAAAAAGATATATATTATTAATTTAATCCGTGGATACCAGATAGCTGAGTATGTTGAACATTGAGTAAGAGACAGAAGAATCAGCTATTTGAGACTAACAATTTACATTGAGATGTGAGATCTTTCTTAATAAAAACAGCGAGACCACCAATTTATGAACTTTTGAGGCTTCCTTGTAGTGACAGTAATAGTCATTCAGAAAAAATGATTAAACTCAGCAATATTATGAATCCAAGTTTCGAAAATCTACTATTTTGGAGGAGGAGTAGATAAATCTTGAGCACAACTGGTAGCCGTTAAAGGAGGAACCTTTGGTTTCAGAAACTCCAAAATTCAACCAGACTGCGATTTCTTAAGTTTTCTCTTTTTGGCTGATCTGTCGATCCCTTGAGAAGTCAAAACATCTTCAGTTGCTAAGGAAGATCCATTTTCTAAGTCAACAGGAACTTCACGCCCATATTTTATCAGATCACTTTCGCTCTTAATTAACACAACTTTTAGACCATCCTCTTTTCGAATTAATATTTTACCATTTTTTGACCAACAGTATTTTACTTTACCAGATTTCTGCAGTTCCTTTACTTTACTGAATAATCTGAACGTTTCTGGACCCATATCGTCAGAAATATAAAATCGCTTTGAAGTCGTCTCATTTATACCAGACAAAATGTCAGTATTCATTAATTCTTTTTTCACCCAAAATAATTTTAAAAAATTATTTTTCAGATCTCTTCTTACAAATTTTAAGATAATAGGCGGATTTGGCATAGCACTTTTCCTTTTCAAACGATATAAAAAGTCCAAATCATTTTCATTAATAGAGCAACCAATAAATTCGCCAATAGCTTTAATAATATAGAGGAGATTTTCATTTTCAGAGTGCGGAATGTTGGTCAATCTGACTCTATTACCATAACGAAACTGTTCATAATCAAGCATTAAAGTATTAAAATAGATTAATTTTTTTATCAAACACCAAATTTTCTTTTCTTAATTTATCACTTTTAACGTTTAAAATTTTCAAATCATTTTCATTAATAGACCAACCAATAAATTCGCCAATAGAATATAGAGGAGATTTTCATTTTCAGAGTAAGGAATGTTGGCCAATCTGACTCTATTACCATAACGAAACTGTTCATAATCAAGCATTAAAGTATTAAAATAGATTAATTTTTTTATCAAACACCAAATTTTCTTTTCTTAATTTATCACTTTTAACGTTTAAAATTTTCAAATCATTTTCATTAATAGACCAACCAATAAATTCGCCAATAGAATATAGAGGAGATTTTCATTTTCAGAGTAAGGAATGTTGGTCAATCTGACTCTATTACCATAACGAAACTGTTCATAATCAAGCATTAAAGTATTAAAATAGATTAATTTTTTTATCAAACACCAAATTTTCTTTTCTTAATTTATCACTTTTAACGTTTAAAATTTTCAAATCATTTTTCAGACTTCCAAAATCAGATTTGAATGTAAAACACGTGAAGGGCCATCCTGCTTTCACGCTATATTTCCTAGCAATTTGGTCAACAATATCCACCCCAAACTTGGTTTTGTTATAAAATGCCACTGTTTCAGGGATACGTTTAGCATTTTTTTCTATTTTGACATTTTTGTGTTTAGAACTGAGCATTAGTACCTTTTTGTTTGGCTTGGATTTGTCAACTGTGAGAACGTACTCATCTGATTTATCCAGTTTTGTAGAATATCGGATCATATTCGGATATCTTAGTTTTTTTTTTGTTTTTTTGTAAGCAACTTTTTTGCAAGGGAAATGCTTTAATAACGATCAAATAGAAAGAGCAAAAATATTTTCATCTAACATATTTAAATTTCCAATTTTAGCATTAAAATCGCCCCTATAATTATGTCATGATTGCCTTAATTAGAAATTAAATTATTCAAATCTGTTGAAAAATTTTAAATAATTTTTTTTTTTCAATGATTTAAGGCGCGTCAACATCTTAGGTTATTGGCGCCCAGAGCTTTTTTCAGTGCACTGTCGGCCTCCGGACAGTGTTCTCTCAACACAGACAACACTGTCCATCACCGGACAATGAGCTGTAAGAAGCTCCTAGGAAGAGAAAATCTAAGGGTCAGCAGCTGGATTCGAACCCGGGACCTCCGCGTGGGAGTCCAGTACGCTAACCGCGTAGCTAATCCCTTCCCTTTTAAATAATTATATTATCATTTTCTGTATCTGGTTTTCAATACACTACGGCTGAACAAAAATAATTATTTCTACCCTTTAAAAGAACACAAAAGAACCACTGATATGTAAAACAAGATTTGAACCATTGAGATATTTTCTTTTTAACACAGATCATCACTCCTCCACTAGCTCTACCTTTATGGCAGTTTCTTTGAAGCAGCGCTAGAGACTCATAACTGCTGAGAAAATGAAGTACTTGAGCATCAGGTGAATGAAGCCAAGACTCGCCGAGACAAAGAATATACATTTTAACAACGATGTGATTTCACTGCTAGTTAAATTATACAAATTACTGTATCCATTTATGTTCCAGAAACCAAAAAGAAAATTTGTATTACATGGTTGTTTATTTGACGGTTATTTATGTCTGCTTAAAAAAATAAATTATTGAACATTTGGGGATCTTTAAATTTTCCGTTTCTTTGAATGTCAGATCTTCATGATTCCAACATGTACGCCATCTATTTCTGTGAAAATCTCAGACAACACGGTTACATCTGAATGTCCTAGCCATTGTTGAGTATCTTTCTCTGATCTTATTAGGACTGCCGGAACACCCACGTACGTCTTTTCTTACTAAAATGTTGTTTTTCCTGAACCAAACTTGGCTTTCCCCATTCACTGCAGAACTTTTGCTTGTCTAAATAATTTATAAATTTGTGGCTCATATATTCAAAAATGTACAGTTGAACATTCGAATTTGTTTCGTCAAACATACTCAGCACAGAGTATGAGGTATGAGGGAGAATGTTGCTTTTTACATACCTTCTACGTCAAAGAGAAAAAGCTAGTCAGAATTCTTATAAAATTTAAAGAACAGGTGAATTACCAGGTTTTCGATTTTTATTTAGACGATAGTATTCCTCCATTTATTTTCTGAGGAACCGAACCCTATGATGGACAAGATTTTCTTTAAAATAGTCAGAATGTCCTCATCAGTGTTACTGATATTGTTACTATTAGGTACTGTTGGATCCTCGCAAGGAGGTGCGGCCCCCCTTGTGGGAAATTTAGGTTGATGCAGTGGAGGGTTTGCTGCATTGGAGGTCTGGAAGGAGAGAGGGACTGCGTACGTGACCAAGTGCAGGCAGTTGTCCTTGACTTCACAAGGAAGTTAGAAGTGTGGTTTATGTCAAGTGTAATTTTTTGTCTATATAGCGTCATTGCGCAAAGTTTGTTTTGTTTTTTACAAATTGTCAATGTGTTTTTGGTCTAGCCAGTGTAGTCTGCCTGGAGTTAACATATTAATACAAGTATCTGTGGAAAATAACTCCCCTTCTGACATTATTGTCATTTATGTTTTCTCGGCATATAATTGCCCCTTCAATCTTAAAGGCCTTAAATCTGTAAGTGACAAACATTGTACGTACCTATTTGTACTCCCATTTGGAGAGATTTCCCTTGTCGCCAGGCAAGAAAATTGTTAATTTGTTCGCATTAACATTCCTTCCGCCAGGAAGGATAAATTGTGTAATTGTCAATTGTATGTTGTCTAGCCAATTAGTATTGTATTATCAATAAATAATTGTTATTTTTTGTAAGGCATTGGCGAAAGTATTTTGGGTGGCTGTGGCGTCCACCACATTTTATTTCCCCTCCTTTCAATACAACATAATTAGACTAAACTGTTTTCCCACATTTCGTCCTCGCCTTGGACATTTCATTTAGCCCTCTGCGAATATTCTACAGGTATGTTCATAGATTGAATTTGAGAACCTGCTTATTTTCGTTCAAGGCGGCTGGCAAATTATTTATACAGTCTCAGACAACGATTTTCTTTATTTACTGCTGTCAGCTAATTTTTTAATTTATTTAAATCATTCTTAATCCCTGAAGATTAATTTATTTTTTAAAATTATTCCAATTTTTATGAATTTCTTGATTATCAGTTCTCAAATCAGAAAAATCTTTAACACGATCAAGAATACAGTTGAGTGCATCCGAGACTTTAGTCTCAATATCAGTTATATACCCACCACCACTAGCTTTGGACATAGTAACTGTTTATGTTTATATTTATTTGTTGAAAAGATTATAGATTAAAAAAACACTAACAAATTGAACAAAACTTTTCTTCAATATTGTGGAAAAACTGCTGGATGAAAAGTTATCAAAATTCACCAGATTATTTAAAATAGTAAGAAGTCACTGTATGTTAAAAATCAATAGTTAATTCCAACTAGTGAAACACAGACACGATATTATCTCTACTAAAGCTCGAACCAAACCTCACTTCCCAACATATACTCAAATTTAAGTTTTTACAAAACCAGAAATTTCCAATAATCTGCGTTAAAAAGTTTGGGAACATTCACGCCCATTACCACTCATGTATGGGTCACCAAGACTCTATTTTGGCTCAACACAAACCATTTACTGACGTTCCCCTATCAACATGACACATTCAAAAGCACATTTTTTGTGTAAGTTTTTTCTTATATTTTGATCATATAAAGGCTCATTTATATATTTTTTAAGTTTACACTGTTCTCGATTATGTTCTTACATTTTTGTATATTTTAGACATTGACAAATTTATAAAATATATTGACACTTCACATCTACGATATAAGAACAAAAATCATCTTCCTCCTGATTGAATTACTTTGATGGAGTTTATTTCTGCGTAAACTAGTACTACTGAATATATGTATCTGTTCCAAGTAGAAATGGCACGATATGGTATAGGGGAATCGTGAGGATAGCAGCGATATAAGGCTAACCCTGTAAGACTCCACCCCCCCCCCCCTAGGGGTATAGTGGAACTTACTAGAAGCATCCTCAATCGGCCTTTTGCTGCTAGCAGTATACAAAAGATTGGCGCAAGATGTAGATGTTGCAGGAACCCAGGGAACCAAAAATGGGTAGTAGTGTTTTCTTTAGCGAGATAACACAGAGGCCACTAATCCTTTTTCTTTTTGTAACAAAATCAGGCTTGGCAACAATATTTTGATTGATTATTTCATATATTTTAATGAAGGTGGTTGAATATGAGTGCATGAATTGTAATGTATATGTGTGATGGAAAATGTTCTTTATAATTTCTACACTAATCGCAATTCAAGACATTCTCTCCAAGAAATAAGAAAAATAGCACGCTGTTACTTCATACATATGTACCTTGCAGATGTACACTTCTTCTTTTCTTTAAATATGGCAATTAAAATAATCCTACCAACCAATATTAAAGATATTCAAAGGATACGTGTTAGTAAAAAACTAATTTTGAAGTCTAAATATTTGTGCTCTGCTATATTTATTATCGTTACACATAAAGCCACGAAAATAGCAACGAAACAAATCGCAATATTTCTCTGAATTATCAATGCTAAATTGATGGCAACTCCAAATTTTATTTCCTCTTCTTTCGTTAATTCGTCTTGCATCTTATCATAATTTAATGACTGAAATTAATTAAGTGTGACTAAGCAGACAAGTTGATAATTATTGTTTAATAATCTGTTTAATTAAACCTACCTCAAAAGTAGACACTACTTTTTCATATTTGCTGTCTTCTAGTACGATTATTTTGCTCTGTTGAATAAAATTTTAATAATTTATTACAAATTAAAACATAATTAATTCAAATCCACTCGAACCCGATTAAAGGATTGAACATTTGTATTTTAGTTTGTAAACTAATGAGAGTACATTTCAAAAGTGAGTAGAATGACAAGACCTAGTGGTAATTTCCAGCAACAATCTTAGGTGCCCAGAGGAAAGGCCTTGGTGCATCACTTGCCCTCCACTTTCCATAGGTGAAATATTGGATATTTTCGTAACTAGGCAGAATACTGAAAAACCTATCAACTCGCTATCCTCAAGTTGTTAAAGTAATCGCTAACTGATCAAATTCTTGAAGATAATCACCGCAGGGTGATCCATTTAAAACGCACCATCGCTAATAAGTTTTTACGAAAGCGGAAATCCGAAAAAAACTATTAAATACCTATGCTGTATCTTCATTTTTGGCGGAGTTACGGCCAAAACCCTGATCGGCGTTTCATAAGGACCACTAATGTTGACAATGATTATGAAAACTACATAAAAAATTGTGAAAAATGGCGTTGACCTCGTTTTAATTTCCCTAATATTTGTCGAGATATTTAAGATCAGTTACAATTTTATTTTATTCGTGATCGGTTTTCAATATTAATTTTCCACCAGAAATACACTGCAAAAAATGTTATTTGTGTCGCTAAGAAAAAAAATTTAAAAAAATTGAAGATTTAAAAAAATGTAGTGTAATGCAATTGTTGTGGGAGAATCAGGATAAATTTGTTTTATCATCAAATAAAAGCAACCACCACATCTTTTTAATGTAACCCGTATGCAAGACTTCTTGGTCTATGATTGCGGTAAAAATATCTTGCCAGGGAGGGTAGGTGTTGGTCTAGTGGTCAAGAGCGTGTCTTTCTAAGTGGGAGATCCCCAGTTCGAATCCCGCGTTTGCAGTCATTCATAATACTTAATACAATACTTTTTTTAATAAAATATAGTCATACACGGGATTCTAGCTGGGGAACTCCCACTTACAAAGCCACGATCTGGACTACAAGACCAACACCCTGGCAAGATATTCTTACCGTAATCATAGGTCAAGAAATCTTGCATACAGGGCACATTGAAATGATGTGATGGTTGCTTTTATTTGATGATAAAACAAATTTATCGTTATATCGTTAACCAACGCTCCCACGTTTCATCCACGCTTCAATTGAAGGTTGGAGAAACAAAACGCAATTTCTTTGCTGAAACGTGCAAAGACCCGCCTGAGTTTTCGTCATATACAAAGTATCATTATCGTCGTTCAAATAATTAGGACTGTGAATTAAAATAATGTACGGACGAGCAGACTAAAAGATTTTTGTTGTATTGTGGAGAGATTAAAAGAGATTGAATTGTGTAAGAACAATTCAATGAACAACGAGAACTGGATGCGTAGAGATTGTCGACAGTAAAGAGAACGTATCATTCTTGATTTTTAGCGAGAGCGGTGTATCTGAGAAATTTACTGCCTCTAATAGCAGGAGGGTGCAACAAAATAATGAGGCCGTTTTCCTTCAACATTTACTATCTTTCTTTGAGCCTTCCTTCTTGTTTAATACCATGGTCCGCCACTGATCGCAGGAGTGAGATTCTAGCGTTTTGAGTTACATATTTTAAATTCTGATTTTCTGTCAGGCACATAATGAATATGTAACAGTAAAATATGTTACCAACTTACCTCTCTTCTTATGTGTGAAGAATATCTTTTATAACATGGTGAAATTTGGGGAATTGAAAACGGGCAAAACCGGGTAAATCGATGCATATTGGAAAACTTTATAAAAACAAAAGTGGGCAAATACTTATCTCGTATCGAGCTTGAATGATATAAATTTCTTGTTTACACATATTGAGTTAATTTCATCATATGGTTGAGAAGGATAGTTAAATTTATTGCAATTTATTTGCAGTAATCAGTCAGTAAAAATAAAATTCATTACCGTATTTTATTTAAGGCCCATCAACATCTGAGGACGTTGGCGTCTGGAGGTCTCTAAATACGTATTTTCTGGTTTATAGATGCAATCGCTAGAAATGAGAGTGGAGGTTGCCAAAAAGAAAGTGCTAATGAATAATAATTATTAATAAATAAAATACAATTGAAATTACATTAACCCAAGAAAAGAGAAAAACACAGATTATGATTATTCTCTTAATGTAACAAAGCAGCGCAGCACAAACAGTAGGTGATATCATAGTCAATGCAGTAGCTCGTTGCAAGTCTAATTTTCTGATCAGTATCTCTGCTAAATAGAGATTATTTATTTATTTTATTACAATTTTTTTCATCTCAATGAAGCTGCATATAAGTAACATGCATTACCCAGATGCCAGCGATATTTAATTAATTTTTATGTTATTTGGCATTTACTTTAAAAACTACAATTTAGTTCCAGCGTTAGTACAATACACAGCTTTGTTCTACCCTGAGGTATTTATTTAATGTTGAGTGGTTGAAAGTGGAATTTCCTAACAAATATTGGCTGTGTTGTAGGGTATAACAGACGGGAGTTTTTTAAGAGAAATGTGTGCAAATCTTTCTTTGATTTGTGTGCAAATTATGGTTAAGATTTAACCATAATTATTCACCACAACATCTAGCTAGAATTGGCAAAGAGATCAACCCAAACTGTTCATGCTCAGCAGATACCATGGCTGACAGTAATCACTTAATATTAGACTGCAGTAAACATGGTAAGGGGAGGGACCTTTTGTGGGAGGCAGTCCTTAGGTCGGGATGTCCCCAACCCTCCAATTTGCACAGAATATTATCTCAAGACGATGGGAACATATACACCGAAATTTACAACTACATAAAATGTAATGATATACATGTGTGAGAAGAATGAGATTTGATTGGAGCATTAGTAATTGATATAAGTAATGTCAGCGTTTCCCAACCTGTAGTACGCGAGTTGGTGGTTGGTAGTACACGAAAAATAACCAATAATCGCGGACAAAAAAAAAATACATATGTATATATATATGTATATGTATATACATAAGACTATTAGTTGTTTTAAAGCAAATAATTTACTTATCTATATTTTTGATCCCAGTCTTACGTTAGATGAAATTAGATTGGCTATTTATATTGGCTATGGACCAGATGGACTGACTGCAGAATTTCAGATAGATGTCTAAAATCCATTCAAAACTTATTTACGAAATGTTTGGGGAAAATATTGAATGAAGATAAAATCTTAGCGTAATTTATAACAATAGATACAGAGGCATTTCGTTAATAAATTTTGCCACACTATTTCTTTACACAGATCTCTAACTCGTGTAACAGTTAGGATATAGCTCTCGTTAAGAGCCAAAATTGGTTCCGAAAACAATAGAGGATACAAAGATAGTCTGTTTATCCTATCTTCTCTTAAGGGTATTCAAATTCCGAAGCCCAAAAGAGAGGTTGGCATAAACAAATGTGGCGTAACATTAGTGGACTTTGTCTCTGTAAATCCTTCTATGGAACTAACTTCATAGTTTTCGTTGGAGGCTACATGGATTAAAACTTTAGGAAGTCTTTACAATCAGGCCTTTCTTCGCGTAAGGTTAATAATTAGGTATAAATGTGGACTTAGATTTGACTTGCTCTTATAAATTGTATTTTCTGCAATAAGTCTCAAAAAAGAAGGCTAGCGATCGTTTTTGCAAGAAGTTTGTAAAGAATTTAATTGCTACAGAGCTAAGTATACAGGTTGGCCTGTCTCTGAATCAGTGAACTTTTCTCATGTTGCGAAAGTTAGCAACATAAATTTAAATAGAGAGTTATAGTTTTATTTCTTTTCAAGTCGTTATATGGTTTAGCCATCAGCGAAATCAATCTAAAGTTGTATCTAAAGACAAACCCGAAGTCCAATACAAAACTTAAACATTTCAATGTTAAACAAATCAATTGAATACAATTTTTTTTGAAGAGTTAGTAAAATTTCGTGCACCTGCGTTATTTATACTTATACAAATGTTTTAATTGGTGAATGGAAAAATTCTTAGACCTATAATTGAGTCGTTCACTGCACAATCGGTTAACTCCATAAAACAAAAATTGGAGAAATGTGATGAAATAATGTACATAATTTTTAAAATTTCGTTTATAATGTAAATTTATAACGCTATCATTCAGCTCCTGCTACTGAATTTGAGTTGAATTATTGCAACGATCTACACTATAGCACGAAGTAAATAGAATGTCTTCTGAAATAAATTATTTATTATTCAATGGCTAAAAAGATTTTGTTGTTTAATGCGGTCAATCTTCGTTATTTGAGAAATTATTATATAAAAATCTATGATTGAACCAAGCCCTTTAACACTTAGATTCAAGATATTTCAAAAAGTGGAATTAATCAATTAGTGCAGAAGGCGGCTCGATTAATGAACAAATTTACATATTTTCGTTGAGCAATGTATTTTATTTAGTAACAACTAGAGTCATTCTCTATTTTTCATTTTACTGAAACAGAATTCAAAATTTCTTGACTGTGATCTTATATTAATTTAATTCCAAGCGGATTTCCAAGAATAACCGGCTTATTTAAGTAAAGTATTTTTACATTAATTTCATATTTTATTTTTTGTTATTGTAATGATCAGTTTTCGTTGGTTATGACGTCAACTGAACTGGATTTGTTTTTTCATATTTAAATTATTACAGATTGTGATAATAAAAATGCACTTTAATGTTGAATAAGTTGTAATTGGGCAACAACTTCTTGATCCATGGTAATTGGTCAAGAGTCCACGCGACATACAGAATCCACCATAGCACCCACTAGTTACGAGTCTCCCAGTCTTCTCTTTCCGATTAGATTAGGAATTCTATCGGATATCTGGGCAAACTATGCAAGAGTTTTTACCCCCGAACTCTAATCCACGCAAGCGCTAAGAACTGATTATGTGACCTGTTTCCTTTCCCTGACAAAATTTACGGAATATCCTTCGCCAGACCAATGTGAGGCGTGTTAGCTCAGCCTGAAGTGGCCTATCAGAAGGTATACGTAAATTTAATGACCGCTCAACTTTGTTGGAATAATAGCTATCAAAAAGCTCAATAAAATAAATCTGCTCTAGCCTGGGGTTTTCAACCCCCACTCATGCAACATGGCAGCCATTGATTGATGCCTATATTTAAATGAGATTTTTCAAATACCAAAAAAGTGAGGTTCCCATTAAAGTTCCTCAGGATTCCTCCCTGTCCAAGCGTTCTCATCGTCTTACTTCTAATTTATTACCTAGACTAGAAAGAATATATTACCAATGTTCGTCCATGGTTACACGCAGTCTTGAACTAACCTGGAGCAGACTTCATAAGCCTTGATAGTCTGTGAGGTTGTCTGCCTGAGCGAGAAGATAGTCCTCTGGAATTAATCCTTCCTCTTCTGATTTCAATCTCTCTAAAAGACCGCTAGCCTTCTTGGATGTGACAGAATATTCGCTGTTACTCCTTATTTTGTCTTGGCCACCATTGTGTATGCACATAATGTTGTTAAGTTCCTCTGTCCAGAATTCTGAAAAGCATAATAAACAGTATTTAGGAGCAAATATCGAAGAGCTGATCTAAAATAGGATCCTAAACATCTATTGGCATAATCCGTATCTGTAGCAGTTGGGCGTTTCAACCTTCAGCAGCCAACCGTGTTGCTGACGGCGCAATGGATGTGTTTGAACACATTGGATGTAGCAAATGAGTGGTGGTAAACTTACACGAACCTCCAAGGTTGTAGAGCGTGTTCTCCCCTCACCCTCAGGAAGCAAACCTTTGTGCCATAAATGCTCTGACCACATCCACTGTCTTCGTTTACCATTGTCCTACCGAACATCATTGGAAGAACCATACTAGTAAAGATCTTCAAACGTTAGTAAGAGTTGCCGAGATCGGGATCTTAAACAAAAGACGAAACGATACCATATTATTGGGATAGAAAGATGTATGTATGGATTTATGAACTAAAGGTTAACTTCAAAATATTGGCATATCGTGAAAGAAGAATAGCGACCTTGCAAAGCCATTTCAAAGGAGTGAAAATTTATTAAAAGATAAATAGGTTCCACTGGGCACTAACATCGTGAGGGATGACACGCGGATCGAAAAAGCTTTAAAAAAGAGAAAAACCGCATGGAAGGTCTCAACCAGGATGGCTCCAGATTGTGGAGAATAATTTGAAGCAGGTAAGCAGCAGATTGTCGCAAAACAAAGCTTAAAAGGAAGATTGCCGGGCACTCTCCTCCATCATGCCAATATCTACATACTTTTACTCTTTACTTATACTTATTTTATACCCTTTTTTTATTATTTTAATATATATTTATTTGTCCCTAAAATCTTCTAACAAAATGGCTGCCTGCCCCTTCTTCACAAATGCTCTACAAATGGAACAACTTTAGATTCAACTGTACAACATGTCATATCACATTTGTGTACAGCCATGTCTTTTCTTGTTATTGACCTATGAAATAATTAGAAATACTTTATCAAATTCGCACATGCGCAGATTTAGAATTTAAAATAATTGAATAATGTAAGGCCAATATAATCTCATATTTAAGATTAAATATTTCTACTGAAACATTTTTTCATTAGGTAATTGTCTTTTTCGCCACCTTTTACTCAAAAGATCTGTGAGCTGCGAAAAATTTACTCTTATAAACAAGGTTATTTTTAAAAAATATTCACTTTATTTTAAGGAAAATTTGGGAATTTTTTTTTTACACAACGTAAGAGGATTAATTGCCAAAGTTGATTTTTTAAAAAGAACGTTTACTTGAGGAGTTTTGATAATTAACTACAGTTTTAATAGTTATAGTAATCCAAGTTATGGACCTACCTCATTTGAAGTATTTACAGCCGCTATGTGCCTCAATCCCAATGTGGTCATTAGAGCGTATGCAGTAGTGAATAATGCCTGCTGAAAATATTGAGATTTCTGTTTTGGTCATTGAACATCTTTGTCGCTCACTTTACTGTTTTATACCTAATTATTAAAATAATGCAACACTGCCTTTTCTAAATAAATACCAAGCTAAAAGGCTCAAGCCAAAAAAATAATTAAAACTAGCTAAGTGGTTAACTTGTTGGTTACCTGTACGGAGATCCCGGGTTCGAAACCCCAGCTACCGACCTTTCTCTTCTAAGCTAAGTGAAGCTAGGAGCTGGGAGCTTCTTACAGCTAACAGGCTTCTTACAATCTGTAAACAGAGAACGCCGTCCGGAGAACGGTAGTACACTGAATAAAGCTCCGTGCGCCAATTAAATTAAATTAAATTAACCAATTAAACATACTGAAAACTCTAAGTGGCTCTTAGTCTCCCCATCCATTAACACAATCCATTAACTCCTATTCGGTACATTATCCTGTGTGGTGCGATGGTGGAACGAGTTGATTCAAACCCCTATTTTTACAGAAAAAAAAGTGATTCCGCCCCGCCCAAAAAAATTAAGGCAAATTAAAATGAAAATAATTAATACTGAAGTTACTTAGATGTTACACTGAAATACATCTTTCAACTAACGAAGCTATTATATAGAAGTTTACTGAAATATTTCAACTTGTAAAATCAATCAACACCAAAATACAAAACCTGGCGAGCCTAAAATATTACTTATGCTTGGAGGATAAAATAAGTTCCAAGATTTTTTAGAAAACTGTCAATAATTCTTAAATAATAATAATAATAATATTCAGGGAAGGGATTAGCTATGAGGTTAGCATACTGGACTCCCACGCGGAGGTCCCGGGTTCGAATCCAGCAGCTGACCCTTAGATTTTCTCTTCCTAGGAGCTTCTTACAGCTCACTGTCCGGTGATGGACAGTGTTGTCTGTAACGAGAGAACACTGTCCGGAGGCCGGCAGTGCACTGAAAAAAGCTCCGAGCGCTAATAACCTCAGCTGTTGATGCGCTGAAAAAAAAAATAATAATAATATTCATTTCTTCTCCTGTACCTGTCCGAAATATAGGACCCCATACGCGGATCTAATAGAAAAGGGGCAATTATCTTTTTATAAAACTCTTCCCCATTTTCCAATCAACACCCCCAACTATCTTGTAAGATTAGAGACAGGTCAAGTTCACATGAAGTATAAGCTCTTTAAAAGAATGGTGAACTGGTGGATCTCCATACTGAATATGCCAGAGGATCACTTACCTAAGATATTGTAAAGTTTTTCCCAAAAAAAAAATAACTTTACTTTCACAACTAATGCCTGCCACTAGTTATTAAATATGTGGGTTTGATTAACTAATAAAACTCGCTAAAGTTGTAAGTAATAACCTGATTTATTAACACGTTAACATTACTCACATTAACATTTACAAGCAACTAACGCTATTCATTACAGTCACCATTTACAACAGTCACAACAGTTTACTGTTACTTACTCACTTCGTAACGCCACAAAACTGTTCCCCGACTGACCACTGGTCCGCACTGCACCGAATTGCACTAGTCTCAGCTGCACTAACACAGCTCTACTCATCAACTGACTAATTGCCCAACTAGCTACCACTGAAGCACTCCGCAACACTGACTCTCCAAGACTAACTCATAAACTTGACTAATAACTATAAACTCTAATAACTCCTTAAAACTTGCTTAAAAACTTAATTGAAACTTAATTGAAAACTTGATTGACACTGACTTGAAAACTAGATTGAAAACTGACTTCTCCAGCTGTGTCGGCCTCCTTTTAACTGCGTGCCTCCCTCCAACTGGGACTGCCCTCCTCCAACTCTCTGAGCATAAGTTTCCACGCCCTCCTGACGTTCATTGGCTGGAGAAAACATACTGCCACCACCACAGCTGTGGGCCGCCTCCTCCCATTCTCTGTCTCTCTCCAACTCCGTCTGTCTCACTCTCACCTGTCAATCACAGGCTGGGAAACACATATGCCACCACCCCAACTGAGGCCTTTCTCTTAGCTGGCTTTTACACAGGTCACTAACTCCTTGAACAATCTAGCCCTTTCCTTTCTAGTTCAATAAAGACCGGCCCTTTTGTCTACACAGTGGTGGCCTGTTACCGGCTTTAGTCGCTTAACCCCTAGAACAATCTAGGCCTTTCTTTTCTGCCACAAGTAGATACCGCCCCTTTTGTTTATGCAGTGGCGGCCTGTTACTGACTTTGGTCGTTCAACCTCTAGAACAATCTAGGCCTTTCTTCTCCGCCCAGGTCAACTTCGTTACAATATGTTAGAATCGCCTTGTTGAACTCGCAGACACATTTAACTTGCCCTTTAATTGGGTGCTGGAGTTAAGAAAATATGTTCCCATTATCGGTTCAGAGGAAATTTGGATTGCCCAAGACCCCTATCTTATCAAAGAAAATTATAATAGTTTAGTGCAAAAATATTTAAACCATTTGATTTCTAAAAACATTGATTCTGCTATTAGTAGTAGTTTCAATATTTTTTACTGGGATATCTGCTCCTTCGGAACCTTCCAAAGTTACCTTAGTAGCAAAATTCATATCAATAAAATTAGAATATTGGCTCAGCTAATGTTGTCTGGGAAACGTCGCGCCCGGGTATATCATAGAAATTTCAATAACTTTTTATGAGGAATCCGAATGCCCTCTTTGCAGGAATAGTTTAATACATACTTTATTATCTTGCCCAATTCTTTCCTCTTTCAGGAACACATATATCGAGAAATACGTAGTCGGACAACGTTCAGAAAGAGAAAATTTTCTGGATCTACTGTCAACTGAGAATGACATTAATAAATTGAATAATATTTATTTCTTTATGACAAAAAGCCAACTTAGAAAATTATTGTTAGACTTTTAATTAATTTACAATTTTTTATTGATAGCCTATTTTTAATTAACCACCTATTTTAATTAATTTATGGGAATAATTTCCTACCCATCTCCGCCTTGTATCCTCTTGAAGCAAGTTAACTCCAGTCTTCCAGTGGTCAAGCTAATGACAAAACTGCAATGCATTTAATTTTTATATTTCACTAGCCTATTTTTGTGTTAATATATGTGTTTCATTGTTAATTTTATATTTATCAGAGCAATTGGAAATTAGGAATAGTAAGTACTTATAATGTGAGTTAAAGAAATATATTTTTGTTATTAACTGGGAAAGCTAACATTTAATGATATACCTTAATAAATTGCGCTACATTTGTAATACTGCATAGGGTTAGTACAGAAACTGGAATCAGTGAACCGATTCCAACACTGGAACTGATTCAAATCCTTCGACTCCACAGGCGGTCTCGTTCTGCCTATCACTACAACATAGCCTTGTTAAGAACTGTTTATTCTTAAGTACAATTCTGACCTGAGTTTTCTTAGTAGGGTGGGGGTACAAAAGGGTTATGGTATGGAATATGTACATACCCCTTTTTTTAAGTCAGCATATAAAAAAAATATTGGCAACTTTTACAACCTGACTAATCAACATAGAATTAATCTTTAAATTACTACATTAATATATAAAATTAAATTAAACATTTTCAGAAATTATTTAAATACTTATTACATTAAAAACATAATTAAAAGTTTGGAAAAAAATTCATTAAAAAACTATCATTACTACACAATTCTTGCCTTATCATTTCTTCTTGAGCTGCACTTTCTTCTTCGTAGATTTTATATAATTTGGAAATAAAAAAAAAAATTTCTGTCTTTAATCTTCGAGAATTTGATATTTCTTCGTATAGCGATGACGACCTCAACCAATGCCATATAAATTGAAACTAGAGGTAACGTATTAAACAAAAAAAAAGGTGTAAAAATCAATCACCAAAATTTCTTATTTTATTCAATATTAAAACCTTTTATTCAATATTAAAAGCTTCTTAAAACCACGAATCTAGGATATTTTGTTTTGTTTTATCGTTGTTATTATATGGTTTAAATAAGACCTAAGGGCTGCAAGTTTAAAACATTGTGTAACAACATTTAATTTATAATTTTAATAAAACATTTAAATTAAAAAACTTATCTTAAAAGCAGAATATTTTCGTTAATAACTCATTATGCTGTAAGTCGGCGGTACCATAATCTGTATAAGAAATTAACTTATTCGTTTGAATCTCATTAAAACTGTCCGGTAGGACAGTTGTATAAGGGTTGATCATCAAAAACTGCACGAAAAAGCGTTAGGTTTAAAAACACCCAACTTTGACAATTTTTTTCTCTTTTTCTATAAAAGATAAAATTCCCAAATTTTCTTTAAAATATAGGGCAAATCCTCCTTTATGACTGTAATTTTTTTGCAACAACCTAGATTTGATAGATATTGAGAAAAAAGATGCTCAAAATGAGCAAAAACGGCATTAAAACTGTCCGGTAGGACAGTTGTATAAGGGTTGACCATCAAAAACTGCACGAAAAAGCGTAACGTTGAAAAACACCCAACTTTGACAATTTTTTTCTCTTTTTCTATAAAAGATAAAATTCCCAAATTTTCTTTAAATCTTACTCCAAACCCTCCTTCATAACTGTAATTTTTTTGCAACCACCCAGATCTAATAGGTTTCGAGAAAAAAGTTGCCGAAAATGAGCAAAAACCGCTTTTTCAAAAAATGTTCTTGTTCTTGTTCTTCTTCTTCTTCTTGTTGTTACCTTTTTTGTAAACAACGTAGCGCCTAAACGCGTGAACCGATTTTCATGAATGAGGTGTCATTCGATTCGGAATTTTATGTAGATGTGCCTTTTGGGGGTCTCGACCCTGTACATCGTATGGGAGAGGAGTTAGCCCCCTTTATGTAAGGCCCCCTCCAAAATTATTACTACTAATTACTCTGTAAATCTTGGCCCGATTTTGATAAAATTTGGTAGGATGATAGGGTTAGGGCTCCCCTACGTAACATTAAAGCGGCGATCAGCTCTTACACTTGTTAAGGGGAAGTATAGGAATTGTTTCAAATTATCGACACGTGAACCGATTTTCATGAATGAAATGTCATTCGAATCGAAATTTTGTACAGATTTGCACTTTAAAAGTCTCGACGCCGTGCCTCATAAGGAGGGGAGTTTGCCCCACCCAAATAAGGCCCTTTCTAAAACTATTATTACCAATATTTCTATAACGCTTAGTCCGATTTTGATAAAATTCAGCTCGAATAAGTGGTTAAAGCTCCTCTACATTGCTGATGCTCTTGCACCTACTAAGAGGAAGTACTGCAATCGTTTAAATTATCAATGAGTGAACCGATTTAAATCAATGAATTGTCGTTCGATTAAAAAATCTTTGCCTCTTTGCCTAGAAGTTCTGCAATCGCAGTTTATTTTTCTTACTCCTCTTAAAAGGAAGTAATGAAATCGCAGTTTAATTTTGCTATTCACGCACAAATACCTTCCTATGTTATTCAAAACGCTTTTTCAAGAAAAGTTGTTACTGAGGATGGTTTGGGGGACCTTAACGATAATCATTCTTTAAAAAGATCTCTCTAGTGGTAGTTACGGTTCCGACTTACCATCTTATCAGGTTATAATGATAGAATTGCTTATTCCAAATTTAAAAAATCTGTAAAGCAGATATGTAACTTTGTAAAATAGACAAAAAGAAAAATCTATCCAAAAGGTACAAAAATCTCTTTAACAAAAACTTACAGTTTAAAATGTTAAGTATAAGGGTTGATTAAACGCCAAAAGGTACACAAATCAGCAAGCACTCAAAATTTCATTAATTCTTCATTAATATTTAAGTAATTTTACTGCATTAATATTCATTAATATTTTTTAGAATTTATTAGATGTCACAGACCCTTATGCTGGCCACTTCATTTATAATATTTTTTTGTTATAATTATGATAAATCACACATATGTACATGCATGTTAAAGTAGAAAAAGACAAAGTTAGAGTAGGCTACTGTCTTGAATTCGTCTTACCGAAATATTCGAGAGCACAAATAACACACAGTTATAACAAGTAGATTATTCAACAACAATTATTGATTTCTCTATTTTAATTTAATTTTACTTATAGTAAAATACTGGAATAATTAGCTGTCCTAAAAATATACATATCTTATTTACTTTATTTTACATATTACATTTTTTTTTATAAAAAAAAGTTTTGAATTTTTTAGCCTCATAATTTTTTTTTATTTTTTATAACGTTTTTCTTTTTAACCTGTATTTAATAGTTTGATTATTATAAATAACTAGATATTACAGTCAATCTACAGTGCTACTTGAACAAATATTTTGTAGACGAAAATGGCCAGCATAAGGGTCTGTGACATCTAATAAATTCTAAAAAATATTAATGAATATTAATGCAGTAAAATTACTTAAATATTAATGAAGAATTAATGAAATTTTGAGTGCTTGCTGATTTGTGTACCTTTTGGCGTTTAATCAACCCTTATACTTAACATTTTAAACTGTAAGTTTTTGTTAAAGAGATTTTCAAAAAATGTTCTTGTTCTTCTTCTTCTTGTTGTTGTTGTTACCTTTTTTGTAAACAACGTAGCGCCTAAACGCGTGAACCGATTTTCATGAATGAGATGTCATTCGATTCGGAATTTTATGTAGATGTGCCTTTTGGGGGTCGCGACGCTGTACATGGAATGGGAGAGGAGTTAGCCCCTTTTATGTAAGGCCCCCTCCAAAATTATTATCATTAATTACTCTGTAAATCTTAGCCCGATTTTGATAAAATTTGGTAGGATGACAGGGTTAGGGCTCCCCTACGTAACATTAAAGCGACGATCTGCTCTTACACTTGTTAAGGGGAAGTATAGCAATCGTTTCAAATTATCGAAACGTAAACCGATTTTCATGAATAAAGTGTCATTCGAATCGAAATTTTGTACAGATTTGCACTTAAAAGTCTCGACGCTGTGCCTCATAAGGAGGGGAGTTTGCCCCACCCAAGTAAGGCCCTTTCTAAAACTATTATTACCAATATTTCTATAACGGTTAGTCCGATTTTGATAAAATTTAGTAAGAAGAAGTGGTTAAAGCTCCTCTACGTG
Source organism: Rhodnius prolixus (assembly GCF_049639745.1). Classification (NCBI taxonomy): domain Eukaryota; kingdom Metazoa; phylum Arthropoda; class Insecta; order Hemiptera; family Reduviidae; genus Rhodnius; species Rhodnius prolixus. The sequence goes on from NW_027411592.1 coordinate 27,221,447, forward strand.
GCTGTGAAGTGCCATCATGCTCTTACACCTACTAAGAGGAAGTATTGCAATCGTTAAAATTTTCAATGAGTGAACCGATTTTCATCAATGAATTGTAGTTCGATTCAAAATCTTTGCCTCTTTGCCTTTTAGGGAGAAGTACTGTAATCGCAGTTTATTTTTCTTACTCCTCTTAAAGGGAAGTACTGAAATCGCAGTTTAATTTTGCTATTTACGTACAAATTACCTTCCTATTTTATTCAAAACGCTTTCTCAAAAAAATTGTTATTGAGGATGGTTTGGGGACCGCAACTATAATCATTCTTTAAAAAGATCTGTCCAGTGGTAGTAACTCCGACTTAACACCTTTTCAGGTTATAATGATAAAATTAAATTTATTATTCCCAATTTTAATAAAATCTGAAAAGCAGATATGTAACTTTGCAAAACATACAAAAAAGAAAATCTATCCAAAAGGTACAAAAATCTCTTTAACAAAAACTTACAGTTTAAAATGTTAAGTATAAGGGTTGATTAAACGCCAAAAGGTACACAAATCAGCTAGTACCCAACATTTCATTGATATTATTTTAAGTAATTTTACTACATTAATTTTCATTAATATTTTTTTGAATTTATTAGATGTTTCACAGACCCTTATGCTGGCCAGTTCATTCATTTTCTTTTTCTTTTCTTTTATGATTTAAGTCGCGTCAACATCAAGGTTAATGGCAGTAGATAGGATTTGCCGATTCTGGCACACCTAAAATACAAAATGGCGGCCATCCCCTCCCCTCCCACCCCCCTCCCTTACCCCTACCCCCACCCCTCCTTATTGACCAATCATCGATTTCGACGAGGGTTTAAGCCACGCCCCCTACCCCCACCCCTACCCTTTTTGACCAATCATCGAACTCGACGAGGGTTTTAGGCCACGCCCCTTCCCCCACTCCACCCTTTTAATCGACCAATCAGCGAATTCGATAACACCCCTTTTACCCCCACTCCTACCCCCACCCTTCTTAATAGACCAATCAGCGTATTCGACGACATCCCTTTACCCCCACCCAAGCCCTACTCCTATCACATGACACCTACCTTTACCCCCACCACCTCTAGGTCGTCGTATTCGTTGGCCTCCTAAGCTCCTCCTACAAGATGGCGTCTCTTCCAACAGCTGTAGTACACAAGATGGCGGACCTCGTACCAGCTGATGACCACAAGATGGCGGACCTCATACCTCCACCCCCCTCGCCCACTGATAGACAGGAGGGGGATTTTTTTTTTTTAATTATTTTTACTTACCTGGGATTCGATCCTACAACCTTCGTACTGGTAGACACGTCATCTGCACCAGTCGGCCACAGTGGTAGTCTCGCTTACTCTAGTTTTGAATGTTCTCTTATGTTTTAACTAGGAATTATTTTTTTAAAAAAATCTAACCCCCCTCACCAATAATTTTTTTTTAAATTTAAATTACCCCCCACTATCACAAAAATATTGAAAAATAAAAATGGATAACCTCACATTAGGTAATAGAAAAATTATTTACTTACCCCCTCCACCTGGACTGCTTCCGCTGCTGATGACGCGACCTACACTCACTGAAAACTAAACCCGAACTGACACTTGGACTGCGATACTAGCATTAACCCCCCACCACAATTACGTCACACTCTAACTAGCCAATAGAATTGCATCTTTTTTTCCAAATGATTACCTCTCTGGACAGGTCTCTGTAGCAAGCCACCCCCTTTCCCTTCCACATCTTGTATCATACCTGTTAATTTATATATATGCCAACATAGCTGAACATGCTCCAACAAGTCTGGACATGTAGCCAGCTGCCTCTTTCGCTTTAACCGTTTTATTATTTCCGTTTACCAACTATACAAACCTGTATGAACATATCGTTATAGTCTCAATAGGATGACACGTATGATTAGCTGAACATGCTCCAACAAGTCTGGACATGTAGCCAGCTGCCTCTTTCGCTTTAACCGTTTTTTAGTTAGCCAATAGAATTGCGTGCTTGTCTTCCCTCTCTCTCTTGCAAGTGTCTCTCTCTCTATAAGGTGAATCATACCTCCCACCTTTGATGCAGGACTCAACCTGTCCGTTAACTTCATATATGTTTCTTAGAAAAAACAATATTTTTAAAACTGAACTTTGCCCTTATTAGCTTTTATTGCTTTATAAATAATAAAACTTTGAATGTTTTGGAGACATAAAAACTTACTTTTTAAAAAAATGTTAACACGCTTGCACAACATGTTTGAACAGGCAAGTAAAAATAATGATGACTCATACCATTGTCATATCCTCAACGAGCACAAACATGCTCCAACAAGTCTGGACATGTAGCCAGCTGCCTCTTTCGCTTTAACCGTTTTTTTTTTGTTATTATGAAGTTAAAAGTAAATTGAACTTTGAACTTATTAATAAAATATAAATAAGTTTTAATTAACTTTTCTTTATTTATAAGTGTATAAAGTAAAAATAAGAATGAACAAACATTAATTAAAACATTTTATTTTTATTTAACGGAAGTATACAAGTAAAATAATAACATTTATTTCACAGTATAAATTTTATTTAAATTCTATGTCATATCTTCCATTATTAAAGCCTTTGTACATTATTAACAGTTTTTTCTTTGATTGTTGGTAATCTTCCACCATTTCATCAGTTATCACTGCCGCAAATCTGCGTGGAAGGAAGATCCTCGTTGGGTAGTCCATTGTCGGGCCAATATAATGTAAATGGGCAACGATAACATCTCCAAATTTAGTGTTGATTCTTTCGAATTGCTTCACTTCGTATGAGTATCCGGTTTTTAGATCTGATAATTTGCCAATGCCCGCAGACCTTGTATTCACATCATTCAAAAAGCTTGCCAACTTAGACATCTGAAAGAAGAATATTATATGAAAGTATCACATCATGATCAATATATTGTTTCAATAAAAAAAGTATTATTACTTACCTTTGAAGTATGAAGTTAACCTCTCGAGCTGTGGGCAACGAATGACGAATTACCTTACAAGCTTCACTACTCTACCGTTACGGATGTCCCCCCCCCCACTCTATGACGTCACTTATAGTTAGCCAATAGAATTGCGCGCTTGTCTTCCCTCTCTCTCTCTTGCAAGTGTCTCTCTCTCTATAAGGTGAATCATACCTCCCACCTTTGATGCAGGACTCAACCTGTCCGTTAACTTCATATATGTTTCTTAGATAAAACAATATTTTTGAAACTGAACTTTGCCCTTATTAGCTTTTATTGCTTTATAAATAATAAAACTTTGAATGTTTTGGAGACTTAAAAACTTACTTTTTAAAAAATGTTAACACGCTTGCACAACATGTTTGAACAGGCAAGGAAAAATAATGATGACTCATACCATTGTCATATCCTCAACGTGCACAAGCTGCAGCTTAGTGTTTTCTTTTTTTTTTTTAACTAAATAATTTTTGGATATGCGCCCCTCTTAGTTCGGCTTCCGCCTTAAGCTTCCTCACCACGTCAAGGTGGAGGTCATCGAGGAAGTTTTTATTTTTTTTTTACTTTTTTTTATTTTTTTTAATAATTTTATAATAATAAAAGGAATACTTGAAAAATAAAGCAATAATTTAATTTAATACATTTATTGAAATAAAACTTTAAAAGATACATATACCTCAGAAAAATATATAAAAACTTAAAAATCAACTTCAAATACAAATAAAATATTTAACTTCTAATTAGTACATTAAAGTGAAATAAATAAGAAATGTTTTGCTATCGAATCAGTTTATTTTAATGGTTGTTGGAATTTTAGCTGCCTTGCATCAATCGCATTCATACATTGTACAGAATCTGCACAAATCCATTCATGGTTTACGGGGATTTTACACCCCGCCAGTGACCAACATTCAGGTTTGTGTGCAACTCAATGCATTCGCCAGTGACCACATTCGTTCTTCAAGGCAAAAATATTTCCGTCTCATTCCAACCAAATTTACTGTTGAGCCAGCAATTGATGGCTTTAATTCGATATTGCGTACATTTCTCTTTACAAGTATTGTGCATAATACAATGATTTCCTGCTGTTTCTAATGAATCAAGTTTTGGACAGTCATAATCTTCTAAATTAATTACACAACAACTGTACAGATTTTGTAAAAGAAATCTTTTCTTTTCATAACCCTTAACAAACACAAATTTATAATTACAATCAATAAACTTGAAAATATCTCTAATCATTTCATATTCAATATCCCCGTCATTCCACTTAATTTTATGATAATAATTTTCTAACCAATAATTGGTTCTTCTACTTTTTTCACATTGTTTATGTTGGACAGGTGGCTTGAATATCCAGTGTCTGACTGATTGAAAATTATAGTCTAATAGAGAAAGCTCTTTAACAATATAACCTCCTACACTGTCTACAAAGCACTGGAAGTCAGCTATCAGCACGCCTGTCTGAGCCATACTGAACACTGAACTAGCTCTTCAAGCCTTCTTATACCATACGACGTACAATACCTGTCAAAGGATTATATTCTACCACCCTGTCGTGAATAATAAGGCAATAAGCAGTGGTGTTGGGCGGGAACATTTCTTTTGATTCAAATTCCAATCTAACATCTACCGGGCCACATTTAATAGATTCGCACTGTTTAGAACAATCTATTAAGGGTGTTTTCTCTTTAAAATTTTGTAAAGAACTTAGAGGATACATTTGTTCTCCATAATATGACATTTGAAAGGAAGCATACATATGATATAGAATGGCAAAACGGTTAGAGGAAAAATCTACATTCAAATCGCCGTATGGGAAAGCTTTACAATTAAGATAAAGTTTTACATTTGAAATAGAACAGTGGTCAAAGTGACTAGCGTTGCTTTCCACATTATTAGCACGTCCGGTTTGAAAAGCTAGAATGATATATCGGGGCTTTTCCATTTGACTAGATGTCTTTACTGACCAGATTTGCCTCTGAGTGGCCGGCAACAAAGGGTAATCATAGAGTTCCCAACTTCTAAAACTTAGAGCAAATACCTTAGCAGATTTAAGATGACGCATAAGAGCCAATCTCTGATGTTCGTTGACTGTTACATAGGGCAGCATCCAGCAAAGCTTCACCATTTCAATTTTACACCTCTCCACCGCTTGTTCTTCATTCAATCTGTTGAATTTATAGGCATTTCCATCTTGTCTGCTTCTAACAAGTATCAATTCTTGTTTAACATTAATCACAATTTTCTGATAATCTTCACAAAATCCCAGTAGCGATGACAGCGGAATGCATAAATTAAAACATCCTTCTGCTGAAGTGATGTTGAGAGCATCGCTTTGAGGATAGCACCAGCCCCAGTTTGTAATATACTGACAGCCTGCCTTAAGCGAAGCCAACCCTTTAAGTGTACAAGCTATTCCTGGGTTTTTTACTCGATCTATTTCAACTCCACTTAGTTCGTATCTTATTTCATCAAATAGAAATGCAAAAGCATTATTGGCCAATTTGGATGAAACAGGAACTGCAGAGCCGTCTTCCTTTAAAAACTTGCCTTCCAAGTAGAGCAAACTTTGACTGGGTAGCGTATATAGATCTTGATGTTGTACACTAATGCATATTTCATCGCCTGGCAGTAGTTTTGAAGAAGCATATGGGTGATGGGAATGCAATTCTATGCACTCGATTGAATTGTCAAACTGACATTTCTCTTCCAAATCTAACACTTCCATGATGATGATAGAACGTAGTAACCTGCAGCCTGAAGAAATCGAATACTGCTGTTGGTCAGCGATGTTCGCTCGGCAACTGTTCTCACTGGAATGAGAGCAACTGTCCTTTTATCGCCTCTTCTAAAGTCTAACCCCATCTCCGTCTAGTGATCAAATGGCCAACTTCAGTTGTGAGCCTCTCTTTTATAAGACATCCAGCAGGAAGAGTAGACAAAGCTGACCGCAGTTGTTAGTGCCAACTTTCTGATACTGCTTCCGGTTCCATGAAATTCGACTTCCCTTTACATATCGGACAAATTCAGCAGGGGGATTGGCACCACTGCTATCGAAGAATTGAACATATTCTCCTCTCTTCTTATAACAAACCCAGTGAGTACCACTGCCAACACTGCTATCCAAATTAAAAATGGCTCGTTCATTTTTCCATGGTTTCTTTGGAAATTCATCAATCATGAATACTCCTCTGAAATGAGGAATTTTATTTGATTTCGCCAACTTAATTAGATCAAAATTACTTAGCCGCAGGCGAGGTAGCGTATCCAGCATTCGTTTAGCTTTTCCACTCAATTTTGAAGATTTGCCACCCATCCGTCTAGGAGTGGGGATGATCCTTTTCTTTTTCTTCTTATCTTTAGCACGTCTCATGATAAACTAAATCGTTGTTACTTTTTTCTGGCTTTATATATGAACATTTTTAACATTCTCCCAACTGTTGTGTGAATTATCTAAGCCCAACCATTTCACCAAAATTCTATCACCTTTCCGTTTAATAACCTTCTCCACTAGGTAACTGTCGGGATGTTTGGCCAGCTGCAGTTCTTCTTGATAGAAACCTCCAGCAATCATTTGCCCCTTATAATCTTTCAGATGATAGGTGACCGGTATGGTATTTTTCACTTCAGCAACTTTAAATATTTCTGTAGACCATGAAGGGCAGTAGCCTTTAGCAAATTGCGCTTTATATTTGGATATGCGTACATGATCACCAGCTTTGAACTTGGGAATGCTGGTATTTTTCAAAGTTTTCTTCGCATATACTTCACGTAACAGCTGTTCTTCTATTTCTCTTCCCCGTACTGAAGCCGGCGTCATTTTGATAGTTCTGTGTTTAGTGTTATTATATTTGTTCAATAGCGATTTAATGCCGGTTAGCCATTCGTACGATCCTTGGAGACTAAATTTTTTCCACATTGCCGCTTTCAGAGTACGATTGAATCTCTCCACTATTGAAGCTTTTAAGTTACTATAGGTAGAGTAGTGATTTATACCGTTCACGTTCATCAGCTTGCCAAATATCTTGTTGTAAAACTCTTTTCCATTATCCGTTTGCAAATTGTTTGGCTTCCGATCGGCTAATACGTTCTCGAATGCTTGACTCACTTCCAGGGCTGACTTATTCTTCAGAGGGATCGCCCATGCATATTTGGAGAAACAATCAATCACGGTCAACAGATATTTATGACCTTTATTGAATCTAGCGTAGGGTATTAGTTCCACCAGGTCGGCTTGCCATAGGTCATCTAAGCCCTTTAGAAGAACTGCTCTTCTCTTGAACACTCTTCTTGCTGGTCTATGCAACTCGTTTACAATCTGTTCCTTAACAGAGGCCATGATGAAATGAAGCTTGCTCATGACCACACTACGCTATTATACCTCCATCTCTCAGCTGGGCTTCAATACTTTTTATTTCCGCGCTGGCATTGTTGGTGCCAAGTAACCTTCTTAATCGATCTACAAGCATGTTAGGATCTACATATCCGGCACCTCTTTTTGTTGAAAACAATTTTGAAATCACATTCTTGTATTTCATGTTTGTGTTCAGAACTTTAATTGGTCCGGAAGGGCTGTGCCCTTCTCTATGAGCGTTCGTCTGTTGCAGTATGCTCTTGTAATTGATATAATCCGTCTTTTTCACCATAGACAAGTTTGGATTTGTCAAGAATAATAACTCGAAAAGACCTGGCGTGCCGAAATAGGTATTATCACCAACGGATAGAATATCTTTGCTGATGGAGACCACTGAGTCACCAATACTAAATCTCCGGCCGTCATAAACTACACCATATATCATATCCAAGTCCTTGGTCTCATTTTTAATAAATTTTTTGATATATTTTGAGGACATTTCTCCAACTTCCTTCAAATATTTTGCTGAAATTTCCTTCCCTTCGGGAGTTTGTGCTTGTTCTCGTACCTCTTGAAGCGGGCTGGTTGCTTCAGCAGAAGCAGAAGAAGATAACTTTAGAACTTCCGGTCGCTTTGGGGTTGAAAGTTCTTCATGCCATGTTTTTGTAAATCTTGACGGCGGTGTTGTAGCCGATTCCAGCCTCAGAAATTTTAGTCTCTTTGGAGGTGGAAGGGGTGTTTCACAAGTAGCTACTTCCGGTTTAGGAGATTCTTTTAATTCAAGTGGTGGCTTTTCCTGCTTTTCCACCAATGCTTTCAATGGACTCAATAAAGGTTGATATTTCATTTTCAAATATTCATCGGTCTCTTCTCTGTTTCTCTTCAATAAATTACACTTTTCTTGAATCGCCTTTCTGGTTTCGATTATTTCACGCATTACAACGTCACTAGTTGACCCCTCCATGGCTCAATGAACAATGATCTTCAAGTACATAGTTAAGGTATTATATAGGCTTCGAAACCTTTTCGATACCTTCCCTCAGTAATCTGTCTATCTTTGTCCAACACTAGAAAGCCATATCTATTTTCTTTCCAGCACCTGTGGCAAATTTTTCTGAAAGTTTTGAATTCCATGTCGGAATTGATATGGTCATCGTAAATTCTTCTCAAATTTAATTCATCTTGCCGAAAGAGTATTAGGAAATTTGCATTTTCTCTCACTAGGTGCTTAGGAACTCTAGTATAACTTTGACTTAGATAAAATATATCAACTCCACTGTGGCGCCCCATACAAAAATAGGCTCTTACATTATCTTGCTTGTCACATGCTATATCATCGAAAATAATTATTGAATTTGGCAGGGCCTCTTTAGGTGGGGGAACTTGAGAATTGTCTTCAAATTCAAAGTACCCAATATCTTTTAAAGGTTCTAAAATTTGAGCTAGCTTCCGGTACTTGGGCTGTTGTAATGACTTTGCAAACAAATATATATTTTCATATCTCAACCCCTTTGGATCGTATATTAAGCTCAACATCAGGTTAGTTTTCCCACAATTAGACGGTCCACATATTAAACATCTAATGGAATTTGGGAAAAGCGGACCGTGTTTGGAACATTTCTTGGAAGAGGCCCTGTCGTCAAGGTTTTGCACGGAGAGGGTGTGATGTTGCTTTATCAAGCGCATGATGGGAACTAATAAGGAACGCTCTCTCGCTTCTGTATATATATATATATAACTAAGCTATGTACACTGCATTCACACACCCGCCACCAACATTCACACATCCTATTTACATAAAATAAAATAACTTAAACTAAAATACCCACCACCTTTTTTTTTATTTATTAATTTTTTTAATTTTTTATTTTATTTTAATAAACTATTAATTAGAAAAAACTTAATACTAAATACTAATAATAAATAGAAAAAAATATTTACAAAAAATAATAATATATGGAAAAAATATCTACAAAAATACGTTTAAAAAAAATTAATAAATAAAGATTGACTAGAACAAAAAAAAAAAGACCTACTCTAAACAAGGTAACCATGTACATAGTATATGAAATATATATATTTACAAAAAAATCCACAACTTTACACAGGCAAGTCCGCTATGGTAAAGTGGCCATGGGCGAGAGTATGTACACGATCGACTAGATGGCGTTTGTCGTCGTGGGGCGAAAGGGATACTTTTCTCTGTTCGACGGAAAAGAGTTTATGTTCTTTAGAAATTATTGTTCTAAACGTGGTTGTAAACTCTTTTCCCTCGAACAGGGCAGCCATATAATCATCAAAGGTGATTTTTTTATCTACGGCTGCCTTCTTTATCCCTTTCGCCCGCTTCTTCTCTAGGCCGCGGATGCGTACTGCGTACATCTTTGCGCGGAGGCCCACGAATTCAGAGACAGGCTCTCCACTGGCTTCATCCTTGAACTTCCCCAACACCTTCTTATTTCTATTGTTTTTACATGGATGTCCGTCTGGGTAGTCGCTGGTGTCAAATTCGTCCATCATTGTAGTTATGTCCTCGTAAAAGTCTTTCGTCTTTACTAAGTACATGAGGCTGTCAGTGTCTGTGTATAAAAGTTTTAGTTTGTCAGGTCCGTATTTTGTCAGCATTGTAGCGTAGTGAAAGTCATACATCCGGACTTTGGACAGATCAAGAATGGCCATCCCAACATAGATTGGTTTGTTCATCGTGATCTGTTCAAAGTCCAGATGTACAGCAGTCAGCGTCTCAGAGTAGATCGTCCTGTCTTTAAAAGTAGGTTTCGCTATTAGTTTCCGTATTCTACGTTCGTCAGTTACTAGTTCTATTTTTGTTCGTTTTCGTACGTCCTCCATGAATTTGCCAAATACTGCGTTGTTCATTAGTTTGTAGAAGTCTTTGTCAAAGTCGTTGGTCGCCTGTTGTCTCATTTGGGTGTTGAGGTCGATGTAAGGGCGAAGCCAACGGGACTGCCTGAATCGCAGCGCTCTATGTACGCGTACCAACCGCAGACCTAAACCCATGGCCTGCCTCAAGTTGACGAAGTGAACAACGTATTTCTCCCTGTTGGTCAATGGAGCCAACAATTTCTTATTAACCTGTCCCGGAGGCACCCTATTCTCCGGGAGAAGGGGGAAATCGTTGTGCAGTTCGTGCAACTCGGCCGGATACTCAATATCGGCTTCGACAATATACCCGAAGGGACCATCTTCCTGCATATTGCCCCAGTCTAGAGTATCCGGATCTGATACCCATTCGAAAGCCCCGTAAGGAAGTGGATTTGACATTGCCCACCCGTACAAATTATTTGCATCTAGGTAGGCAATGTAGCTAGATTCCTTATGAGGATCTCGATCTGGGTACAGATAAGCATTATCAGCTTTACCATAGCGAAGACTGCACTGGCAAATGCCACCCCTAATGCCCCGCTCAACCATCAGGAGCTGGTCATAATCAGTGAGTAGATCTAATTGTACCCCTGTACACTTCAGCATAGCATCCCAAGCCAGTCCTGGGGCCGTGAAATACCAGGCAGGGTCCAGCGAATATGCTCTTATGCAAACATCTCTGAAATTTTCAAAGATGTCACATAAGAGCATTACGTCTACCTTAAGGTAGAGTTCGCTGTACCCCCCTAGGGTTCTAATTTCAAAGGCCTCCCAAACTGACTGGGCATGCTGATAGTCTTCGTCCGAGATGTGGCATTCATTAAGGGTGCTATAGAATGCCTCCTTAGGGGGTAGAACCGTCTCCCTAAGTTTCTCGAACGAATCTGTGTAGTCATAGGGGTACACTCCTTTTCTTACGACCAGATCCATCTTGTCGGCGGGGAAGAATTTGCCCGTGTCTATAAATTTATTGTTGGGCAAATTCTTGGACAACCTATCTAAGCTAGAAGACATGAAACGGAAGGTGTCCACAAATCTGACGGTTAGAGCGCCCACTTGCTTGCTAAATGAGATGTATTTCTCTTCACTGTTGGGGATGACGTCAATGCGACTTGAGTCATACCCCAACTGGCGAACAATAAAGTGGGCGTCATAGCCGCTCAGATTGTGGAGGAAGACGGGAAGGAAACGAGGAGTGCGGTAGAGGATATTGCAGGAATTGTGAGCAGGACCACGATACACACCAGTGATGTGATCGTGATCCGCCACTTTAGGATCGGTTCTGTTGAAGGGAAGATTACAGAGGTGACATTTTGGGGACCGTTTAAAGTCTTCCAGCTGAGATGGTGTCAGGGGTAGCATTGGCCGCTTAATGGAGTATACCAGAGCCACCTTCTCGGCCACCGCCTTTATGTAAGCCATAAATTTCTCTGCGGAATCTTCACCCGTATAGATGTAAGGTTCCGCAGGAAAATCGGCAGGAAGGCAATGGCGTATGTCTTCTGCAACTTTTACATAAGTGCAGAAACTCATAGGAAGGTGGCTCTGGTAGGGAGTTGTGTGTGACCGACCCACATTATTTCCGTTTGTATCAATTTTTTTTAAAATTGCCTCAAAATCAGCATAAACGACGAAGGGAACCCTCATTTGGTTTTGTATTTTTGTAAAAGATATTTTTGGAGGGGTCCCATCGTCGTTACATTCTGGCAATACAATCCGGGTCGGTCTATTTACTCCACAATACTTCATATGTTCCCTCACCCGCTCGGCGATGCTTTCACCATCCATGTTGAAATGGGTAAAGCACCGCTTGCAAACGTATACCCTTTTTCCATGCGCAGTAATTTGACTGACGACTAATCTATCAAAATCTTTAATGTAAGTGTAGTGGCTCCGTCCATTCTCTAAAGTCAGAAGAAGGAGATCGCGATGGTCTTCCTTCTCCTGCTTTACCACTTTTAGAGGGTACACGTTTCCTTTCTCTCCAAGGGTGAAAACATTTATCGTGATGTTGTTGTACTTTTCAAATTTTTTCACCTCATGGAGAGGAGTGGGGAAGGAAATGCAGTCAAAATTGTACCTGTGCTCTATATTAGCATACTTACTAACGCGTTGTGGATTCTGTGTGATGAAGCAAGAGAGTATCGCGTACTGAAAACACCGGTCATCCGTATTTTGAACATTAATAACAGCCTTTTTGTTGGCAATGTGAGGAGGAAGGGGAATGAAGCTGCAGCCGCCGAGAGGGGTAAATTTATTTACTTTTAAGAGGACTCCGTCGAACTCTTTTAGGCACCAGCCGCTCCCCTTTAGTGTTGACTCCTCCATCTCTACTACAATCTTCTTGAAGCTCTCATTAAGAGAATCGTCTATGGAGGAGTCTTCATAAATTACTTTATTCTTAGTCTTGAAGGCGCGATCACAAGTTTCACCTTTGATGTTTTCAAAGGTCGCCTCCAAGACCAAGTTATATTTGAGGGGAGAATCGCTGTCTGCCATTACTTCCTGAAGCAGACGACGCAATGTTTCTATCTGACCTGTTAGAAATTCCATTGCGTCTACTGCCCCGGAACTTGGAAGGAAAAAAGTTCGAAGAGTCCTCCCAAAGGCTGACTCCACTTCGTACAAATGGCCTTGAGCTGCCTCAATACGAGCTCGTTTTGCCATGACTGGTGTTTCAGTACCGCAGCGACGCAAATGAGCAAGCATCGTTTTTCGAGAAGAATACCTTTCTCTACAATTTGGACATTGACGAGATTGCTCATTTGCGGCGCAAGCGCGTTCATGACGTTCCTTAAAGTCCCCCCGTAAAAACATTTTTCCACAATATTGACACTCCATTATCAATAAAATAGTGAGTAACACAAAATAATAACTACAAATATATATATATTTAAACCACGAATATTTCAAAATTACTAATAAAAATGAATAAAGAATATAAACTAGACTAAGATATTACTAAAGAAATATATACAAGAAACAGAATTAACTATATAAAATGAAATTAAAATTGAAAACTTATAAAAATGAAATACAAAGAAGTGAAATAATAAAAAAACAAACAAAAAAAAAAACGAATATATATATATTTGTTGAAAATTAATAAAAAAAGTACTTACAGTTCAAAGAAGGCAAGATGCTGGAAAAGCTGTTGACACTGAGAACACTAAACACTGTATGACCGCAGCAGAATTCGGAGCGACTTTTATATTATCAGAAGAATCGATTATGATAATCGATTATTAGTAAAAACATGAAATGCCATTGGCTAACAATAAGTGACGTCATGCCCAAGGGTGGGAGACATCAGTTAGCTACTGACCAATTCAAACAGGGCAAGCTCAGACATGCAAGTTGAGCAATATTAAGCCATATACAAATTATGTGATAAATAAAGAAAAGTTAATTAAAACTTATTTATATTTTATTAAAAAGTTCAAAGTTCAATTTACTTTTAACTTCATAATAACAAAAAAAACGGTTAAAGCGAATGAGGCAGCTGGCTACATGTCCGTACTTGTTGGAGCATGTTCAGGTAATCACACATAACAAAAAAAAAAACGGTTAAAGCGAATGAGGCAGCTGGCTACATGTCCGGACTTGTTGGAGCATGTTCAGGTAATCACACATATTGAGACTACACCGATGATATGTTCATACAGGTTTGTATAGTTGGTAAACGGAAATAATAATAAGATATATGAAAGTTCAAAGTTCAATTTACTTTTAACTTCATAATAACAAAAAAAAAAAACGGTTAAAGCGAAAGAGGCAGCTGGCTACATGTCCAGACTTGTTGGAGCATGTTTGTGCTCGTTGAGGATATGAAAATGGTATGAGTCATCATTATTTTTACTTGCCTGTTCAAACAGCTGGCTACATGTCCAGACTTGTTGGAGCATGTTCAGCTATGTTGGCATATATATAAATTAACAGGTATGATAAAAGATGTGGAAGGGAAAGGGGGTGGCTTGCTACAGAGACCTGTCCAGAGAGGTAATCATTTGGAAAAAAAGATGCAATTCTATTGGCTAGTTAGAGTGTGACGTAATTGTGGTGGGGGGTTAATGCTAGTATCGCAGTCCAAGTGTCAGTTCGGGTTTAGTTTTCAGTGAGTGTAGGTCGCGTCATCAGCAACGGAAGCAGTCCAGGTGGAGGGGGTAAGTAAATAATTTTTCTATTACCTAAAGTGAGGTTATCCATTTTTATTTAAGTTGAATATTTTTGTGATAATGGGGGTAATTTAAATAAAAAAAAAAAAAAATCTTGGTAAGGGGGGGGGTTAGATTTTTTAAAAAATAATTCTAAGTTAAAACATAAGAGAACATTCAAAACTAGAGTAAGCGAGACTACCACTGTGGCCGACTGGTGCAGATGACGTGTCTATCAGTACGAAGGTTGTAGGATCGAATCCCAGGTAAGTAAAAATAATTAAAAAAAAAAAATCCCCTCCTGTCTATCAATGGGCGAGGGGGGTGGAGGTATGAGGTCCGCCATCTTGTGGTCATCAGCTGGTACGAGGTCGGCCATCTTGTGTACTACAGCTGTTAGGAGAGCCGCCATCTTGTAGGAGGAGCTTAAGAGGCCAACGAATACGACGACCTAGAGGTGGTGGGGAAAAGGTAGGTGTCATGTAATAGGAGTAGGGCTAGGGTGGGGGTAATGAGGTGTCGTCGAATTCGCTGATTGGTCAATTAATAAGGGTGGGGGAAGGAGTGGGGGTAAAAGGGGTGTCATCGAATTCGCTGATTGGTCGATTAAGAAGGGTGGGGTGGGGGAAGGGGCGTGGCCTAAAGCCCTCGTCGAGTTCGATGATTGGTCAAAAGCAGAGGGGTGGGGGTAGGGGGCGTGGCCTAAGTGGTCGTCGAGTTCGATGATTGGTCAAAAAGGGGAGGGGTGGGGGTAGGGGCGTGGCCTAAGTGGTCGTCGAGTTCGATGATTGGTCAAAAAGGGGAGGGGAGGGGTGGGAGGGGAGGGGATGGCCGCCATTTTGTATTTTAGGTGTGCCAGAATCGGCAAATCCTATCTACTAATGGCGCCCGGAGCTTTTTTCAGTGCACTGCCGGCCTCCGGACAGTGTTCTCTCGTTACAGACAACTCTGTCCATCACCCGGACAGTGAGCTGTAAGAAGCTCTTAGAAAGAGAAAATCTAAGGGTCAGCAGCTGGATTCGAACCCGGAACCTCCACGTGGGAATCCAATATGCTAACCGCATAGCTAATCCCTTCCCTTTGTTCATTCATAATATTTTATTTTTTTGTTATAATTATGATAAAATGTATATTATATTTTCGTAATTAAATAGGTACTTTATTTTAGCTTTATTCCAAATTATTCTTCTGATTTATCTTTATTATGCTCTTTATTCTGAATAGTCACATATATCGTATGTATGTACATGCACGTTAAAGTAAAAAAAGACAAAGGCAGAGTCGGCTACTATTTAAATTTGAATCACGGATTTAAAACAATATTTCAGTCTAGAATTCGTCTTTCCGAAGTATTTGTGAGCACAAATAACGCGTAGGTAATATCAAGTAAATTATTCAACAATAATTATTCATTTCTCAATTGTAATTTAATGTAGTCCCTCTAATTTTACTTATAGTAAAATACTGGAATAATTATGTTAGCTGTCATAAAAATATGCATATCTTATTTATCTTATTACAGTCAATCTAAGTTAAATGGTGTTCTACTTGAACAAATATTTTGCAGATTAAAATGGCCAGCATAAGGGTCTGTGAAACATCTAATAAATTCAAAAAAATATTAATGAAAATTAATGTAGTAAAATTACTTAAAATAATATCAATGAAATGTTGGGTACTAGCTGATTTGTGTACCTTTTGGCGTTTAATCAACCCTTATACTTAACATTTTAAACTGTAAGTTTTTGTTAAAGTTAAAATGAGATTTACAGTTATTCAATTATTTTACATGCCTGTCAACTTCAACCGGTTCATTCGAATAGATTTTGCACTTTTACAAACTACAAAAACGTGAATAAAAATAATTTTTTATAAAAGAAGATACTTTCAATTTTAGAAAAAAATATTACTTTAATTTACCTGCTGTGCTGGTCACACAGAATCCATGAGAATATAAACCAATAAATTAAGCTGATTCAGTTTGTTTGAGAAAAAAAGCTGCACTTAGAACTTCATTTGGGTGAACTAATTGAGAGAGAGAGAAAAGCTACGAATAATGGGAATAGTAACGTAACAAAGGGAAACAGGAGAACACACGACGCACTTGGGTCCGCGAGTATTAGGTATCTGCCGTCAGTTAGCCGTAGCTACGATATACACAATATTTACAACCCCACTCTTCCCTGGCGAACGTTACACCTTACTTCTTTAGCCCCCACCATATTCTTTAGAAACATTTTTAATTTATATTAAATAAATAGAACATTATTTTTAGACAATCTATTTATTTTATTAAGGCCTAATATCAACTATCATATGGTGTATAGTCTTCACTCATCAACTAATGGAACCACTTCGGTGTCAGCAGTGCAACAGGTAATTTCAGATTTGTGTACAGCAATGTCTTTTCTTGTTACTACGCCTACAACCTATGCAGTAAAATAATACTTTAATTAGATTACAATGCACAAGGACTATTCGGTTCTTTGATGTTTTTTGAGATCATATAACTTAGATAATAATCAATTGAAATTAAAAAAGCTGAACTTACCACAAATTTCTTTTTATGCAATTTCGGTACATGTTACAGAATTTAAGAATGAGTTGATGACGGTCGAAATGAGTGGATGAATGGTAATTGTCGATAAATTATAAAAAAAAAAGACATGAGATAAAAAGCTTTTGCATTTTTTAGAGGACACTCATAGAATATTGTAATGCTTAGATCAGCTTTGGAGAAACCATCCACATTTCTGGATTAATTATTTAATTTAAGTCCAAGAACTGCACATAACGAAAATATTAAAAGACCAGATAAATTGAAAAAGAGAAGCAATCCAAATTCCAGTATTTTGCAAGTACAAAAAACTATTTTTATTTATTTCTTATTTTTTTTTTTTTTTTTTTTTTTTTTTTTTTTTGCGCATCAACAGCTGAGGTCATTAGCGCCCGGAGCTTTTTCCAGTGCACTGCCGGCCTCCGGACAGTGTTCTCTCGTTACAGACAACACTGTCCATCACCGGACAGTGAGCTGTAAGAAGCTCCTAGGAAGAGAAAATCTAAGGGTCAGCTGCTGGATTCGAACCCGGGACCTCCGCGTGGGAGTCCAGTATGCTAACCTCATAGCTAATCCCTTCCCTTATTTATTTCTTATTAATTTGTTTTTTGGCGCATCGACCTCTACGGCCTCAGCACTCGTAAATTTTGATTCAACTTGATTCAGCTTACCCAAAGCTGGATTGGCAAAACTTCTATTCTGCCTGTTTCGCCGGAGCACCATAGCAAGTGAGGTGGAAGAAATTGGGACAATAAACTGATTTACCACAAAAAGATCTTCTTTTATTCATCAATACAATTGACAAAAAGGAGTTTGGGTAAATTTTGTGTGTCATCACTTGTAATAATACAAAACTTCTGCAGTGGTGGTTAATATTCCAACGTACACCATCCTCGGCTAGAAGCGACACATTCAGTCTGGTGGTAAACTATTCATACCAACTGTGGGTGCAAGTAGCACATGGTTGCAATTATTTTATCATTCACTCACACCTCTATTTGCAATAGAATATTCAGCATACAATTTTTAAAATTTGCGCTGTCAGATTGGCTAAAAATGACTTTTATCCGGTTTTAGTTAATCTGAGTTTTTCATTTATCACATTGTACATGTACTGTATTTTGGAAATATTTGTTTCCCAACAAGACCAAATTTTTCAAGAATATATTCTACCTTAGTGGTTCGGTTATTATGTAAACTAACTCATCAACTAATGAGTAACGCTTACAAATAAAAAAATTCTAAGAAAAATGTTTTATTTGAACATAATAGAATTAATTAATTGCTCACCATCACTGCAATCTAAAATGAAAATGATAGATCAACACATTGTAATGTATAAAATATTTAAAGAAAATCATTACAAACGACTTTAAAAAAAAAACTCTTAAAAAGTAAACAGATGCTTTTTATAACCACAGTATAATATAACCACCGCACACCTATAGCAACCTCATGATCTCCTAAACAAAAACTTACAGTTTAAAAAGTTAAGTATAAGGGTTGATTAAACGCCAAAAGGTACACAAATCAGCAAGTACCCAACATTTCATTAATACTTCATTGATATTATTTAAGTAATTTTACCGCATTAATTTTCATTAATATTTTTTAAGAATTTATTAGATGTCACATACCCTTATGCTGGCCATTTTCATCTACAAAATATTTGTTCAAGTAGCACACCATTTAACTTAGATTGACTGTAATATCTATTTATCTATAATAATCAAACTATTAATCACTGGTGAAAAAGAAAACGTTATAAAAATAAAAAAATATGAGGCTAAAAAATTCATAAACTTTATTAAAAATTGCTTACACCAACTTACATCAATGATTTTATTTATTTTTATTTTTAAATAAAAATCGTCGGTTTAAGTTCATTCTGCGATTAAAGTAATTGTTACTTTATGTAGTAGTCAATCTGGCTTTATCGTAAATAATATAGTTTTCTTCAATTACATTCTCCATCTAGGTGTTCTTCCCACAATGTTGTGTATATGTAATATAAAATAAATAAGATATGCATATTTTTAGGACAGCTAATTATTCCAGTATTTTACCATAAGTAAAATTAGGGGAACTAAATTAAATTACAATTGAGAAATGAATAAATAATGTTGAATAATCTACTTGTTATTAACTGTGTGTTATTTGTCCTCACGAATATTTCGGTAAGACGAATTCAAGACTGAAATATTGCTTTAAATCCTCCGTGATTCAAATTTAAACAGTAGCCGACTCTAAATTTGTCTTTTTCTAATTTAACATGCATGTATATGTGACAACTTCAGAATCAGAAGAATAATTTGGAATAGAGTTAAAATAAAGTACCTATTTATACGAAGATATAATATACATTTTATCACAATTATAACTATTATGAATGAACTGGCCAGCATAAGGGTATGTGACATCTAATAAATTCTTAAAAAATATTAATGAAAATTAATGCGGTAAAATTACTTAAATAATATCAATGAAGTATATAAGGGTTGACCATCAAAAACTGCACGAAAAAGCGTAACGTTGAAAAACACCCAACTTTGACAATTTTTTTCTCTTTTTCTATAAAAGATAAAATTCCCAAATTTTCTTTAAATCTTACTACAAACCCTCCTTTATAACTGTAATTTTTTTGCAACCTCCCAGATCTAATAGGTTTCGAGAAAAAAGTTGCCGAAAATGAGCAAAAACGGCTTTTTCAAAAAATGTTCTTGTTCTTGTTCTTGTTGTTCTTGTTGTTGTTGTTCTTGTTGTTACCTTTTTTGTAAACAACATAGCGCCAAAACGCGTGAACCGATTTTCATGAATGAGGTGTCATTCGATTCAATATTTTATGTAGATGTGCCTTCTGGGGGTCCCGACGCTGTACATCGAATGGGAGAGGAGTTAGCCCCCTTTATGTAAGGCCCCCTCCAAAATTATTATTACTAATTACTCTGTAAATCTTGGCCCGATTTTGATAAAATTTGTTAGGATGATAGGGTTAGGGCTCCCCTACGTAACATTAAAGCGGCGATCAGCTCTTACACTTGTTAAGGGGAAGTATAGCAATCGTTTCAAATTATCGACACGTGAACCGATTTTTATGAATGAAGTGTCATTCGAATCAAAATTTTTTACAGATTTGCACTTTAAAAGTCTCGGCACCGTGCCTCATAAGGAGGGGAGTTTGCCCCACCCAAATAAGGCCCTTTCTAAAACTATTATTACCAATATTTCTATAACGCTTAGTCCGATTTTGATGAAATTCAGCTCGAATAAGTGGTTAAAGTTCCTCTACGTTGCTGATTCTCTTGCTCCTACTAAGAGGAAGTACTGCAACCGTTTAAATTATCAATGAGTGAACCGATTTAAATCAATGAATTGTTCGATTAAAAAATCTTTGCCTCTTTGCCTTTTAGGGAGAAGTACTGCAATCCTAGTTTATTTTTCTTACTCCTCTTAAAAGGAAGTACTGAAATCGCAGTTTAATTTTGCTATTTACGTACAAATACCTTCCTATGTTATTCAAAACGCTTTCTCAAAAAAATTGTTATTGAGGATGGTTTGGGAGCCGCAACTACAATCATTTTTTAAAAAGATCTCTCCAGTGGTAGTTAACACCTTATCAGGTTATAATGATAGAATTGCTTATTCCAAATTTTAAAAAAATCTGTAAAGCAGATATGTAACTTTGTAAAATAGACAAAAAGGAAAATCTATCCAAAAGGTACAAAAATCTCCTTAACAAAAACTTACAGTTTAAAATGTTAAGTATAAGGGTTGATTAAACGCCAAAAGGTACACAAATCAGCGAGTACCCAACATTTCATTAATACCTCATTAATATTTAAGTAATTCTACTGCATTAATTTTCATTAATAAGTTATTTTTTAGATTTTATTAGATATCACAGACCCTTATGCTGGCCACTTCATTTATATTATTTTTTTGTTATAATTATGATAAATCACATATACGTACATGCATGTTAAAGTAGAAAAAGACAAAGTTAGAGTAGGCTACTGTCTTGAATTCGTCTTACCGAAATATTCGTGAGCACAATTAACACACAGTTAATAACAAGTAGATTATTAAACAATAATTATTCATTTCTCTATTGTAATTTAATTTAGTCCCCTAATTTTACTTATAGTAAAATACTGGAATAATTAGCTGTCCTAAATAAATGCATATCTTATTTACTTTATATTACATATATACAACATTGTGGGAAGAACACCTAGATGGAGAATGTAATTGAAGAAAACTATATTATTTGCGATAAAGCCAGATAATTATTACCTATTATTATAAACGTTTGACTACTTCATAAAATAACAATTACTTTAATCGAAGAATGAACTTAAACCGACGATTTTTATTTAAGAAATAAAAATAAATAAAATAAACAAAATCATTGATGTTTGTTGGTGTAAGCATTTTTTTAAACAAGGTTTTGAATTTTTTAGCCTCATATTTTTATTTTATTTTTTATAACGTTTTTCTTTTTAACCTGTAATTAATAGTTTGATTATTATAAATAACTAGATATTACAGTCAATCTACAGTGCTACTTGAACATATATTTTGTAGACGAAAATGGCCAGCATAAGGGTCTGTGATATCTAATAAAATCTAAAAAATAACTTATTAATGAAAATTAATGCAGTAGAATTACTTAAGTATTAATGAGGTATTAATGAAATGTTGGGTACTCGCTGATTTGTGTACCTTTTGGCGTTTAATCAACCCTTATACTTAACATTTTAAACTGTAAGTTTTTGTTAAGGAGATATCAATGAAGTATTAATGAAATGTTGGGTACTTGCTGATTTGTGTACCTTTTGGCGTTTAATCAACCCTTATACTTAACTTTTTAAACTGTAAGTTTTTGTTAAGGAGATTTTTGTACCTTTTGGACAGATTTTCCTTTTTGTCTATTAGCAAAGTTACATATCTGCTTTACAGATTGGATTTTTTTAAAATTTGGAATAAGCTATTCTATCATTATAACCTGATAAGGTGTTAAATCGGAACCGTAACTACCACTGGAGAGATCTTTTTAAAGAATGGTTATAGTTGCGGTCCCCAAACCATCCTCAATAACAATTTTTTTGAGAAAGCCTTTTTATATAAAATAGGAAGGTATTTGTACGTAAATAGCAAAATTAAACTGCGATTTCAGTACTTCCTTTTAAGAGGAGCAAGAAAAATAAACTGCGATTACAGTACTTCTTTCTAAAAGGCAAAGATTTTGAATCGAACGACAATTCATTGATGTAAATCGGTTCACTCATTGATAATTTTAACGATTGCAGCACTTCCTCTTAGTAGGTGTAAGAGCATGATGGCACTTCACAGCCACGTAGAGGAGCTTTAATCACTTCTTCGTGCTAAATTTTATCAAAATCGGGTTAAGCTTTGTAGAAATATTGGTAATAATAGTTTTAGAAAGGGCCTTATTTGGGTGGGGCAAACTCCCCTCCTTATGAGGCATAGCGTCGAGACTTTTAAAGTACAAATCTGTACAAAATTTCGATTCGATTGACACTCCATTCATGAAAATCGGTTCACGTGTCGATAATTTGAAACGATTGCTATACTTTCCCTTAACAAGTGTAAGAGCAGATCGTCGCTTTATTGTTAGGTAGGGGAGCCCTAACCCTATCATCCTACCAAATTTTATCAAAATAGGGCCAAGATTTACAGAGTAATTAGTAATAATAATTTTGGAGGGGGCCTTACATAAAGGGGGCTAACTCCTCTCCCATTCGATGTACAGGGCCGAGACCCCCAAAAGGCACATCTACATAAAGTTCCGAATCGAATGACACCTCATTCATGAAAATCGGTTCACGCGTTTAGGCGCTACGTTGTTTACAAAAAAGGTAACAACAAGAACAACAAGAAGAACAAGAACAAGAACATTTTTTGAAAAAGCCGTTTTTGCTCATTTTCGGCAACTTTTTTTTCGAAACCTATTAGATCTGGGTGGTTGCAAAAAAATTATAGTTATAAAGGAGAATTTGGAGTAAGATTTAAAGAAAATTTGGGAATTTTATCTTTTATAGAAAAATAGAAAAAAATTGTCAAAGTTGGGTGTTTTTCAACGTTACACTTTTTCGTGCAGTTTTTGATGGTCAACCGTTATACAACTGTCCTACCGGACAGTTTTAATACATCAGTCATTAAAGAAAGCACATGTTCAGTTTCGAAATATTTGGAAAAGTGATGTTTCAGAAATTAACCAATAAATATCAAGAAACTTATCGACTTGTGCGAATATTAGAAGCAATAATACAATTTTAAATCTAAAAGTGAACTTGCTGAAGTAAAGTTCAGATTTCAATGCACAGCCATCACTTAATTAATCACTCGTAATATTTACCTCATTTGATTGATTCACAACCAATAAGTGCCTCATTCCCAATCCGGCCATCAAAGCATACACTGTGGAGAATGACGTCTCCTGCAAATATTACGGAAATTGAATTTCGACTCTTAATTATTACGCTTACTAGTTCTTATATGTAGGTTATAACTAACTATAAAGGAACAATTTGGAGTGAACACTTACACGAACTTTCTTATCACATTTTATCAGAGAAAATGTTGCAAGCCAACCTTAAAGGCCTAAACATCCATTGCATCCAATTTCAAATCAAATCTTTATGCAATTAACTAGAAACTTACAAAAACTAGAAAAATCCGTTTTGACTAGCGGGTAGATGATAATCTCCCGATTCAGAATTTAGATATTTTCTATTCTTAGAAGTCATAAACGCTTGAAAACGTTGATAACATCCAAACGGCACTTTAGGAAACAGCTTAGCCGTTCTGAACAAAACCGCTTACAAAAAAATTCTAAGAAAAATGTTTCATTTGAACATAATAGAATTAATTAATTGCTCACCATCTCTACAATCTAAAATGAAAATGATAGATCAACACATTGTAATGTATAAAATATTTAAACAAAATCATTACAAACGACTTTTAAAAAAAAAACTTAAAAAATGAAAAAAATCTATTCAGATTATAACAAGATATATTTCGAATGTAAATTGTAACTCAGTATACTCGTAGATCGTACATTATATTGAAATGACCTGAGTTAGAAGAAAGCCTGACTGAATTGCGCTTGGCTGAATTCTCAAAATTAAGTTATAAAATTTTTAGTATTGCACTTGGTGTGCCAAGTTCAAAGTAAGAAAACACCTGAAATCGATTCGATAAAGTGGCTCTTCCACTGGGCATTTCTTACTCCAGCGCTTTCCAACGTTTGGTACTTAAAACAAATACACAATGTAAAGTTCATGTGATTTGCCGTTTTGGTGTGACAGGCAAAGAGGCATATGTATTGTATAGAATGCAGTAATATTTGATATAATACAGATGTATTATACATAATAAAGTGCAACAAAATAGAATCGTCTTTCATTTTTGGGTGATTTCTCAAAAATGGAGACAACTATTTATCTAAACTGCAAAAACCACTTTTTAAGCTTAATGGGAATTACCCCCATCAAATGTTATAAAGCCAGTTAAGAAAAGTTTTAATGTGATAAAAATATGTGGCCCAAGCCATCTTTTATAAAGTACTATTTAAGGAAAGGTTCAATATAAGTGACTCCTAAAATTTTTTTATGAAACACCAAGTCTATTAAAGGATGGTTCAATGTGGTGTAAGATTTCTTCTACATCGAAGAGACGGTTGAAAGACATATTTTTTTAACTAATTAAGCAACGAGCTTCAACACTAGCTTAGTAGAGACCTAAACTAATCACACCTTTGAATTTTAGAGAAAAAGTAATCAGGAAATGATATAGCACCTCCTTTAAGAGAAGACAATAATGTTTTCTGGGTAACTACAAATTCAATTTTATGCATCTAAACAATTAGCAAAGTTTTGTTAAAAAAAAAGTAAGTCAAGTTACAATCAAGTAACTAAAAGTAAATAAAAGTGGTCATTAGCAACATTCGGACAATATTTTCTTGTAACGAACTCATCTGTGCATCATCTCTCTAGGAAAGGAAAGTCTAAGTGCAGGCAGCTTGACTCGAACTGAGTACAGTGCCATACTCACTAAATAACCCCTTCTCTGAAATGGAAATGCCTCATTTTCAGACGGGGTTTATTATTTTCAACTACATATCAAATGTCGCGATCAAAGATGGACTCTTAGTATAAGTTTCTCCTAACACAAAAATGAAATCACTCCAAGATCTGCAGCCAAGTCTAACTTTCCTAAGTTTGGTGGTCAACACTCTCAATTAAAGTAGCACCTATTCTGTTTAATACTTTGAGTTAATTATTTTACTAAAGGTAAATCTTGATAGTTAAAAATCCAGTACAATGCTTATAAAAAAAAAGTGGAAAAGAAGAACTAGCAAAGCACTTGAATACTATCTACTGGCAGTTTATAAAACTTGGAAAGAAAAGAATATGTACATGTAACTCCTTATATTACTTTGTAGCTCTGTTACAGATAGAACTAAGCACAGATGTTCGTTTAATAATATGGAATATAGTAGAATATACCAAGGGTAGATAATTGAGGAACTTCACTTTCTTTTTGGTATGAAACTCTCTTGCTAAAGTTAGCCTAAAGTAACTGGCACTATCATGCTACCTAGCGGCGGTTTATAAAATGAAGACCTTTAATATTCTTCATATCAGCATTCTCCATTAATTAAAACAAAAAATTGATTGTTAAACCTAAAAACAATGATTACTGATTTTTTTTTTTTGTATCTACGTGCAGTCTAATAACCTTCTAATTTATTTTTCATTCATTTCGGACCAACCATGGGTTAATCATTTTGGTATAAAGACTTGCATTAACATTATTAGAAAGTTATAAGATGACTTGGTCAAAATTCTATGATATTTCTGTTACAGACGAGCCGTCGGCCAACTCCATAGTTCTATTCCAATCTAAACTACCTCTACATACCACAAAGTATAAGTTTTTAACTTTTGTAGATCCAACTTAGAAAGATTTTATCTCGCATTTTCTGCTAAAAAATATGAACTATTCTAAGTTTATAAATTTCGTCATTTACTTCGCCTAAATTTTAACTTCGAAGACATCTTCCAGGGATCGGAAGGATTTTGGGATAAGCAGCTACTTTTTCCGAAACGGTTCCTTATATAGAGGAGGCAATGAAGAGGGAACAGCTTTGGAGGGCCTTCCCAGGTTGAATTTTCCGCGGGGTTTAGAAGAGAACAAGATAGAAGTGTTGTAGGTGGAAGGGATACATCCTCAATAGGAGAGGCTTTCACAATCTTTTAATAATCGGCAGTTCACGAGTTTGCTCCTTAAAAACCTCAGTATGCTTTTAACTTTTCTTTTTATATTCAACTTAGTCGCGCTTCTGCGAAGCTTAAATGAAATCATGCTAGAGATTACCATTTGAACAAACATTGGAGATGGATTCATAAATCGGCCCAGATCAACTGTTTTCTTTTCTTCTCCTTTTACAAATCTAATATCTCCTAACTAAAACATGCCAGAATTAAACATAACTTTTAAGATTACGATAATTAGAAAAGTGTTTATAGAAACATAATTTCAAATGAATAAGGAGTTTTAACCTCGAGATTCGTGTCGAATTGATTTCTTAGAATATTCAAAGTTCCATGAAAAGACTCCTTTCCATATAATTTATTTTTCAAAATTATTAACAATTTGCTCCTTAACACTAATCCCAATAACTGTCCGTAAGAGTCAATTCCTTCCTAAACAAAAAATAAATAAATAAATAAAAAATCATAAGTGAGTAATAAAATTATTATACTCCAGAACATGGGCATCCCTGCTTGCACTCTATGGGAGACACAGCTAAGTGATAACCGGGAAAACACAGACAAAGTAAAGAAATAGTAGTATTCATAAATAAATAACTGGCAATAATTATTGAAAAAAAGTCCTTAGGTGCACGGAAACATTTCAAGTATTGATTATTTCAATCAGTTGAAATCATAAACAACATTATTATGTTTATTCAAATTGTTAATCCGTTTAACCGGTCCTCTGCTTGGTGATCTAATGTGATTTTCCGCAGTCTCCTTAAAGAGCTCTCCACTTCATTTATTAGTAGAAAAATAGGGTCTCAACGTAGGTTTTTGACGATCAACCCTTTTACAAATGTCCTACCGGACAGTTTTAATTAACCCAGATTAATTATTACCTATTATTAATAACGCTTCACTTCTACATAATGTAACAATCACTTTAATCGAAGAATGAACTTAAACCGAAGATTTCATTTAAAAAATAAAAGTAAATAAATTAAAAAAATAAAATCATTGTTGTTGGTGTAAGCATTTTTTAAAAAGGTTTATGAATTTTTTATTCATATTTTTTATTTTTTATAACGTATTTATTTTTACTTGTGATTAATAGTTTGATTATTATAGATTATTAGATAAATGGGAAAATTCAACTGCGATTGCACCACTTCCTTTTAAGACGAGTAAGAAAAATTAATCTGTGTTTGCAGTACTTCTCCCTAAAAGGTAAAGGTAAACTTCAAATACGCACGATGGCAATAATTATCTTTAATAGCTGTAAGAGTAGGATGGTACTTTTTATGTGACGCACTAAAACTCAAACCAATTCTTCCTCGAATTTTATCAAAATTCGTCGAAGGTGATTGATTATTAAAAGGGGCCTTACTTAAGTGAGGCAAACTCGTTTCTAATGTTGTAGATGTCGAGATCCATAAAAGCTATATCCACATAAAATTTCGAATCGAATGTCAATTTAATGACGTAAATCTATTCACGCGTCGATAATTTGAACGATTGCAGTACTTCCTATTAGTAGTACTATTTTTTTTTTTTTTTTTTTTGCGCATCAACAGCTGAGGTCATTAGCGCCAGTAGTACTATTAGTACTAGTAGTAGTATTAGTAGTGTAAGAGCAGATGGCACTTTAAAGTCACGTAGGGGAGCTTTAACCACTTCTTCTTGCTAAATTTTATCAAAATCGGACTAAGATTTACAGAGTTATTAGTAATAATAATTTTGGAGGGGGCCACACATACATGATGCTAACTCCTCTCCCATTCAATGTGCAGCTCGAGACCCCCAAGAGGCACATCTGCATAAAATTACGAATCGAATGACACCTCATACCTACCCACTCAAATAAAACAGTCGAATATTTTGAAAAGCTTTTGAGAGATTCAAAAAAAGAAAAACTAAGTTTTGAAAAATATGTTACGGTCCAAGAAAAATACTTATTAGCGTCCTATGAAGCATCATTTTTAATTTTACAATTGGTGAGGAACTTCTAAAGCCCATAGTATTTATAGTTACTAAGTTGGTACATGGAAAAAAGTGTGCAGATCTGCAGATGAACTGCGTAAAATTCCATAATCAAGTGATATAGTTTGTAAAAGGATTACAAAAATTGCTGAGAACCTGTTTCAACAATTAATGGAAAGAATTAAACAAAACACAAAATTTGCCATACAGCTTGATGAGTCAACAGACATTCAAGATTCAGTTCAATTGTCAGCATTCGTAGCCTAACCATTGTGTGTTTGTTAGGTTATAAACGGGTCGGCAAGAAATTATTACTTTAAAAAAGGTTTGTTTTTTTTAGCACCAAATATTTATTGAGCAGCTCTTGTGACAGGGTAGTATCTTCTCTGTGAAAACATTGTAATCATTTGTGCCATTTTCTACTTTTATAAAATTAGAATTGTCATGTAAAATCGAGAGATAAGTTTAGTGAAAAAATGAGAACTTTTAAGATTGTCCTCCTTATAATAATATAGACTCCACTGTACATCACTCTTACAACATATTCACTATAAATGCACTGTGGGATGTTTAGGAAAGTCGCAACTGAAGCTTTGGGATTGTACATTATTTTAATTAATACAAAAAACTATGCTTCTGTCCGTGATTAAGTTAAGATGTTATTAATATTATTATGTTAAACTAGTGTAAATATACATAAAAATTTAAGACGTATCTATTTCTGAGGTTATTGGCACCTGAAACCTTTTTCAGAGCCGGCCTCTGGACAGTGTTTAGTGATGGGCAATTCATCACTCCGACAGTGAGGCATCAGAAGGTTCTAGGGAAGAAAAATCTAACGGCCGGCAGCTGGAGGTAAATTTTGGTTGAATGCTGTTTGATTTATGTGTAAATAATTAACAATAATAAAGCCTTTATCAATCATTACTTGATTACTCAGCGGACAAAGAGCTCCAAGAGAATGCCAATTAAGTAATTTATATAACTTAAATATTTGTTCGTTTTTCAGAAAAACGTACTTCAGTTTTAATTCTGTAAGTCTTTTTGAATATTCAAATTCTTGAAATATTATTTGTATTATTACTTAATCAGAATTTAATTTCATTTACCTCTTCAGAATTGAAGTCTGGATCAACCACAGGAAATCCATTATGTTTGGTATTTTTTAAAACATGCACAATAGCTCCAACAGTTGTAACTTGTGGTAAAGCTACTACGTTTTTATTCATTATATTTCGTACTTGAATCCAAGAACAGTTTGGTGGAACCTTTCTTTCTAAAAATGGCATTCCTTTCATCAGACATTCAGAATGATAGATGGGCTGTAAACGTTTTAAAATTATAAATAAAAAATGTGGAGTAAAGCAGTTTATGTGGACCAGAATTAGACAGACAAAAATAATCTAACTTCTTCTCTACCATCAATATACTTTTTCGCTCTCCAAGGCTTTCTGAAAAAAGAACTTAAAAAAGTACCTAGCCGTATTAGCAATTACTGTTGGTTCCTCTTTTCACGTTAACTCTGATTAGTTTCATACTTATTCATTGTTGGTATTTATATGTGCACGAACTGTTAGTAAATATGTTTACGTTTCCTTATAAAAATGCAAGGTAGAGCACTGAGTCCCATTATGAATCAACGCTTGTCCGAAGATTTTACTTTGGTTCTTCTAGGCTGGAGGTGGTTTCCTACTTTAATTATTTGGGTGTTACATTTTCTAGATCTTTACTTTTTTAAGAAGCTAAAGATGAAGCGGTTAGGAAGGCCAACTCTGCAATGGTTTAATATTTTTTATAAAAATAATTTAAAATCTTGGGAATCAAAAATGTATCTTTTTAATTCAATAATTAGAAATGCTTTGTTGTATGGTGCCCCTATATGGCGCCTTAGATATCTAGAGGATTTGGACGCTGTACAATGCAGATTTATTAAAAGGACCTTGAATGTTAACCAAAGTACTCCTCATTTCCTCAATAGAAACTGGTGATGTCAATTTAAGCCTGTTTGTTTTGAAATTAACGTTAAATTGGTTGTTAAAAATAGAAAAAATGGACAGATCCAGGTATCCGAAAATCTGTTTTACAACATTGGTGAACCTTCACCTTGAAAGGATGAATCATGAATTCAACTGGTACTCACAATTACGAACTTTAATCAATAAATTCATTCCATCCTTTGTGTGGCCAAATAATTTTTGTAAATCTGATCTAGTCTGTATCGTTGATAGATATAGGACTTATTTATTTAATGAAGATCTTCTCAGAGCAAGGAATTCTAATTATAGTAGACAGTTGCATGCAATAATTCCTAACGAAATAGTGTGTCAACCTTATCTCCTGTAGGATATTCCTCTAAAATATAAACACCTATTTGCTCAGCTGAGATTAAATGGCAAACATTTTTCAAAATTTACTATATACAATGTAAGTTTTAAAATTAGTGGTGAAAATGTTTGTGCAACAAAGAGGAAGAAGATGGCACTCACGTGATGGCCGTTTGCCCTGTATTTTCAGAGGCAAGAGGACACTTTTATAGGGAAGTTTTTGATGGCCAGCTTAGCATGGAGAGAGTCGTTACGAATCAGAACCAAAAAAGCCTTATCCTGCCGTACAAATATATGAATTTTTCCTTAAAAATAGAGAGATTACTATTATTATTTTCTTTTTCTTAAACTAGTATTTTTTAGCAGGATTTGTTTTTTTTTAGTAGTGCATTCATTATTAGTAGTTGTATGTTTTTGTTTTTAAAAATATAATTTTAAAAAATATGGTTATTGTAAGATGTATTATTTTTATTTTATTTTTTCTTCTTTCTTGGTTTTTATATTAAGCATTTTATTTCTTAAAGAAAGATTTTCAGTTATTCTTTATATGTTTAAGTTAAAAGTGTACTTTTATTTTATGTTATTGTTTGTCAACACAATTCCATTGTAACGACTTATTGTCTTATACAATAAATAAATAAATATTATTTTTGTACTTACATGTGTAAACATATCACCAACAATTTTGGTAGTAATAACGACAATAAATACTGGCAAGCCAACTGACGTTTGTCCACTAGACTCAAGCAGAATTATACCTATACTAAAACAGATTCTAGTTGTCCCGCCTATATGGGCTCCTGCTGCCAAAAAAGCGTACATCTGTGGACGACACCAGGCTTTCTAAAAAAAAATAAATAAATAATATTTCACAATCATCAATGTCCCATTAAAAAACTTGACTCCACAGTCTAACAAGAAACAGTTCTATTTTAGGCAGCAGATTTTTACTGAGAAGGTGGGTGTATCGTATATGTAATGGTTCTCATCGCCGTCTTCACAACCAGGTCCGTGCTAACTTAATCCCCAACGTTAATCTGGGAAAATATCTTTTGTGACACTCGGGAAAAGAAACATGAAGGGCACAATAAGGGCATACGTGCAATAAATTGCCTAAAGCGGCAAGTCAAGCTTATAATATAGCCAATTATTAAAAACTAAAAGTTCATAAAAAAAAAACTAACCGTTTGTGGGGCCAATATCAGTAGTGATTCCGCTAAGAGACGCCCCCAAATTGCTCCAGTAACCATACTGGGAATGAAAATTCCACCGGAAATGCTTGCTCCCATAAGAGCAGCAGATAGTGTGAAGTAATATATCAATAACACTATAAGAGCCTTCATTCCGAATGTTGCCTCTGAAATATAATTAAATATTACAATTCTATTTTATTGATACTATTTTTTGGCTGACGACTTCTTCAGTTTTTAGAAAAGCCAGTGCTTTAGAATTAAAAAACTGATTAATTGGACAAAGGGTATTTTTATTTGAAATCAAAATTACAAAATTAAAACTGAGTTAATTATAATGTAATTACAATAATGTATAATGCTCAAACGTTATCTGTTTCATACTCTCCTTAATAATGAACTAACTGGTAAGATTGGACATGAACTAAGCACGCTTTGAGAGTTTTTAAAATGAACTTAAAAGGACGCGAATTGTGAATCTAGGGCAGAAGTAAGTACATTCTCGTCGGTCCGAGCTTTGAGAGGCCTAGGAACCAATTTTCCAGTAAAGAATTATTCTAAGAATAATTTGTGCTTAGTATATACTTGAAATAGATGAAATCTTAGGTATCATTTTTGGATGATTTTTTAGTGATGGGGAAAAGAAGTTATGCCAATTTTTGAGATAAATTTTTACTTAAGGCAAAATTTATTAAAATTGTGCAAAAATTAAAAAAAAAAAAATAATACAGAAAAACTTGAAATTCTTTTTGATTGCGTGCTCAATACCTCGTATTGCCACCGTGAGCTTGAACAACATCATGCATACGTTGTTCATTATGCAGGCTCATTATTAGGCGCCTGATGATTTTTAGTGGAATTCCTTCCCATTCTTCTCTTAGGACTTTTTCCAGCTTTGGTAATGTCTGTGGCGGGTCAGGACGATGGCGAATGTTTTTTCCCAATCTTAACTGTTCAATCGGATTCAAATTCGGGCTACAAGCTGCCCAGCCGAGAGTCAGAATGTTATTGGCATTTATGAATTCACGTACTCACATTTGCAGTATGAGGGCGGGCTGCATCATGCACGAAAATGAAGTGATCTCCACCAGTAAGTGCTCTACCGCAGACGTGGATTCGTAACACTTCATTGATGTACCGCTGAGCTGTCAAACTTCCATTCGCGTACACAACCAAGTCACTTTTGTCGGTGAAAGAAATTCCTGTCCAAACCAAAATTGATCCGCCTCCAATAGGTGACGTTGGTTGTATTGTAAAAGGGAGAAAACATTTGTTTCTTCGTCTCCAGTCTCTCATTCGCCCATCATTTCTGTTCAGCGTAAATTTGCACTTATCAGAGAAGAAAACTTTCCTCCATTGCCCGACGTGTCAATTGCGATAGTCTCTGGCTAATAGATGTCAGGCGATTTTGTGTCTTCTGGTCAACCGTGGCACTTTTATCGGGTACCTGGAACGCAGGCCACCTTTCCTCAACCGCTTGAGCAGAAATCACGGTTCCTGTGGCACGACTGAGGTCACTTTGAATAGCAGGTGAAGTGGTTTGGCGAATTCTGAGGGCTTGAATCGGTCCTCACTTAATGATGTGGATCTTGGCCGGCCTTGACGTGGTCGTCTCGTGAATCCTCCTGTCTCCTGGTATCTCCCCCTGTATCGCTGGATTACAGAATGACTCACTCCCAATCGCCGGCCTTCCTCAATTAATGTTACAGCCCTACAATGTCAAATTCAGAAAGATGCCGCCTTAAACCTTGCAGGAGATCCATAAGACATAAAACAATAGCAAACACCAGTAAAACCTGCACGACTCAACGTTAAAGACTGATAGAGTAGAAATAGCCCCATATCGATCAATATGAACAAAGTTCAAGATAACAAGGAGAAAAATGGTCAAAGAAATCAACAGCCTCTTGAGACAGATCTGAGGGTTTATCTTAATTCTACCCACAAATATATCCCCTGAAAACATGTTCCAAACTGTACTCATTTTCTTGGAAGAACGACAATACAAAGTGGCCCTTTAATTTTTTAGGTGTGTGTAAATAAATGTTGGAGACGTGCGTTAAACTGAAATGATAATTTAGGGTGATTTAATTTTTACTCTGGTAAGCTGGTCAGGTTTTAGCATACTCTGGTAAGAGAAAGAATTTTGTTGAGAGGTGGTAAGTGAGCACTGAGACCTATTGTTTCCTCCGCCAGCCGAGTCCCTTCAGCATCCCCTCCGGTCTCGTATGCCTGGGAAATCTTAGGATCTGATAAAGTTCCACTGAAGGTATCTCTCCTCCCGCACATGGTACTTTCCTAGGTGTATCTTAAAGAGAGTACCTTTATTGGAGCTTCCACCTACCCCAAAAGTCTGCAAGTACTAATACGTTCCAGCAGACAACTTATTTAGGTCCGCTCTGAGTCGACAATGCCAGTGACGATTACTATCAGTTTGAGGAATTTATCTTTATTCAACCCAACGCGTGCCTTTGTTTTGTTGTACTTACATCCATCCATCCGTATAGTAAATGGTCTAAACCAGCGTTTCCATACCTTTCTTTTGGCTCTCGCGTACCACTCGGTAGTACATCATAGTAAATTGGACCACTTCTTAAAAATGATTGTATTTCGTGAAATTTGTTATTCCGAGTGCATTATTTTATTATTATTATCTTTATTGGTGTAGAGATACAATGTATCTGTTACAAAGGAGTTCAAGTTCATGTTCACTTTACAAACTTTGTAAAGTGTAAGGTCTTAGTTTTAATTTTTTTTTAAATAATCAAAAATTGCGAACATAATTTTCTTTTCAAAATTATTATTAATTAATTTAAAAGTTCTTCTTAAGGATTATTATATTTGTTGATATGGAGTGGGGTTCTAAAATTTTCATAGACGGGGCTGCTGATAAACAATTAATGTTTCCGGCTCGTTCTTATTACACATTAAACAATGATCTTTGGGTTTGATTGTTTAAATTACATTATTGATTTTAAATTTAATAAAATAATGGCCACCCAATCTTATTTCAGAATGAATTCTTATAACTTGAAAAGAAATGAATTTATCTAAATATTGTTGACTCAACATTTTGTAATGAATTTTGAGGATTCCCAAATATATTAAATATAATGTTTGTTTTGTGTTACTTTTCATAAAAACAACAGTACTTTATAAAAGATCCTTTATTTAACCACCTCAGCCATGTGCTCACACACAGAACCTCCTTTACTGTTACTCGCCACTGCCAACACCCCCTTTTGTTTACAATTAATTTAGTTTTAATGAAACTACTACAAAATAGAATATGTTAGAACTAAAGTTTGAACTTTCGTTAAAACATACAATAATAATAACAACAATAAGGAACTTAACTTTCTTAAATTTTTTCATTTTCCTACACTCATTTTTTCTTTCATTTCTACCTTTAAACTTCCTGAATCAACCTTTTGGGTTTGATCACCACCCTTCCAAATCTAGTGATGATCTTCCCCCCCTGAACTCCTGAAATTTGTGATCCATTCTTCTGACCCGATAATGGTTCCGCTGAGTGTTGCTTTTCTTCTGGACTCCCTGATTCCGCTGTTTGTGCCATAGGCACAGTCTGCTCTGTCATTCCTACTCTACTCCTCATATCGTCATGCCATCTCTCCATCTTTCCTCCATCCTCTTTAATGTGGACTCTGTTTCTTCTGTACATGTGTCCATCAACTTTTATCATATACAACCTTTTATCAATTTTTGCCTTGATTATTCCAGATTTCCATATTACACTTTTGACTCCCGGATTTATTAATATCTTTACTTTCTGGCCTATTTTCAACGTTCCCAAATCTCTTGCCTTTTTGTCGTATTCATTTTTGTACTTGTGTTTTTTAATATCTATTTCCTTTCTAGCCTTTGTCAGATGAACTTTCGTTTGAAGAGATTTGTCTGTTCCTGGTACCATAGTTCTAATGTGGCGACCAAACATTCTTTGAGCTGGACTTGTTGTCATCCTTATAGTTGGGGTACTTCTCCAAGTGAGCAGTGCTGCCTCCAAATCGCCTCCTTCTTCTCTGATTTTTAACAGTTTCTTTGTCTGTTTTACTGCTGCCTCTGCTCTGCCGTTCGACTGATGATGGTATGGTGAAGAAATTTTCATGTCAAATCCCCACTTTTGTGAGAATGAAACAAATTCTTTGGAGCAAAAATTTGTTCCCCCGTCACTAAACAGAACTTTTGGTACCCCATACCTTGCAAATATCTTCTTCAGCCATTCAATAGTACTTGATGTACTTGTATCCTTTATTCTTCCAAATTCGAAGAATCCCGAAAAATAGTCCACACATACAATGTACACCAATCCTTTGAACCAAAATATATCCACCGCCACATCCTCCCAAGGATATGTTGGGGTTTTCCTTAATATAAGAGTCTCTTTTTGGTTTCTTTTATCATCAAGATTTCTGCAGATCACACACTGTCTCACTTTTTTTTCAATATCTTGGTTCATTTTGAACCAGAAGATTCTAGTCCTTGCATATCTTATGCATGATTCCACCCCCTGATGTCCGCAATGAATTTTCTCCATCAGTTCATCTCTCATTCCTGCCGGAACATATATTTTCTGACCTTTTAATATTATTCGATCCGCTATTGTTAGTTCATCTCTAATTTTCCACCAGTCTCGCACTTCCTCAGGTACTAATTTTATATCGTGTGGCCAACCATTTAATATATATGATTTTACCATGTCTATTCCAGCTTCCTTTTCCAGGTTTTCTATTATTTCTTTTAGTGTTTTCAAGCGCATTCCTGTCTGCCCAAAAACATCTGTTTCTGACACTATTTTTGCGATCACTAACTCTTCATCAGGCATTTCATCTAACGGCAATCGAGACAATGCGTCTGCAATGCTCACTTCAGCACCTTTTTTAAAATTTATGACTAAATCAAACCCTATTAGCTCCAGAAGCATCCGTTGAATCCTTTTTGGTGCTTCACTCATACTCTTTTTAAATATCGTTTCCAACGGCTTGTGGTCTGATTCCACTTGAATCTTCTTCCCAAATATATATTTTTCGAACCGCTTTACCCCAAATAAAATTGCTAAGGTCTCCTTCTCAATTTGTGCGTATTTCTTTTCTGCCTTGGTCAATGTTCTAGAGGCATACTCGACCGGCAGCCCATCCTGTAACAGCAGTGCTCCTAAACCATAACTGCTTGCATCCACTTGAAGAAAAATTTCTTTGTTTTCATCAAAATATTTTAAAATTGGTGTCTTCATCAATCTAGTTTTTATGGCTTTCCACGCCTCTTCTTGTGCTCCTTCCCAGCTTCCACCTTCTCTAAGCGGTGCTGCTACACTCGAAAGGTCTGGTACATATCTGGCCAAATAATTTACCATTCCCAAGAATGACCTCTTTTGGGCTTCATCCACCGGTCTCGGTAGCTCAGTTATTGCCTTTAATTTCATTGGGTCTGCCTTGATTCCTTCACAGGTAAAAATGTGTCCCATATATCTAATTTCACTTTGTCTGAATTTGCACTTATCCTTATTTAACTTTAACTTTCTCTGCTTAGCTCTCTCAAATACCATTGTAAGTTTCTTATCGTGATCCTTAACAGCCTGTTCCATCGTTTCACCTTCACCATATATCAAAATGTCATCTGCGATGGCTATTATGCCCTCTATGCCATCCATTATTTCAAACATACGTCTTTGAAATTCTTCGGGAGCGATTGACAATCCAAATGGGCATCGTTGGTAGCAATATCTTCCATATGGAGTCCAAAATGTTGTTAGTTCTTGCGATTTTTTGTGCAACTTCATTTGATGGAATCCATTTTTTGCATCCAAAACACTGAATATTTTTGCTTTGGTCAGTTTGGGTAGAATTTCATCGATTGTTGGTGTCATAAATCTATTTCTTATAAGATTATCATTTAGTGCTTTTGGAGCAATGCATATCCGGTTTCTCCTTGGTGTCACCACTAGCACCATATTTGTAGTCCACTCAGTAGGTTTGTTCACTTTCCTTATTATTCCTTGACGTTCTAAATTTTCCAATTCCTCTTTTATTTGCCTCCTTACACCTATAGGAAATCTTCTAGGAGATTCTATTACTGGAAGCGCATTACTTTTCAGTTCTAATTTTAAGGTTCCAATATCCCCTAACTCCTTAGAGAATACGTCCTTATATTTTTCCACTTCGATCTTTCGTATTAAAACTTCCTTATCAGGATTAATTAATTCCATTTCTAAAGCAGTGCCTAATCCTAATATAAGCTCTTCATGGTTCGTCAAAAAAAATTTTACCTGAAATAGCTCTCTCTTAATTTTAATTTGCAGAGTGCATTCGCCTGCTGCTTGCTCTCTTGCTCCGTTGAAAAACTTCAGTCTCTGCCTTGTATTCCTAACCATAGGGCAAGGTTCCATCGCATTTATGTGATTCCACCCAATTACATTACAGGTCGCTCCTGTGTCTATTAGCGCCTGCAAACTTAGTCCATTTATTTTCAAAGAAATCGTCATTTTTCTCACTTCACTGGTCGAAATTTGAAGCAAATCGCTGTCACTTCCCTCATCCACTACTTCCCTTACCTTGTCTAGTTTTGCACGGCAAACTATGGCAAAATGATTATATTTCAAACACTTTTTACACTGCTTACCAAATGCCGGACACTTGCTTTTATTAAACTCATGCATGTTATCACAAAATTTACATTTTCTTGAATAGATAGTCTTCTTTCCCTCTTTTTTCAAGATCATCACATTTTCTACCTCACATTCGGCGCCCTCTTCCTTTTTTCTCATATTTTGCACTTGTTCTTCAGTTTCCTCTACGGCATTAGCTGTGTCAATCAATTTTTGTAATGTTAACTCTGTTGTGCTAAGCAGCCTTTTCCTTAAATCATTACAAATAATACCTACTACAAACCGATCTCGTATCATTTCTTCCTCTAACTCGCCAAACTCACAGCTAGCGGCTTTCTCTTTTAATATTCTTATAAATTCCGAAAACTGCATTCCTTGAGTTTGATATGTAGAAAAAAACACATACCTTTCATATACCACGTTCTTTTTGGGTGTAATTTCCTTATCCAGGGCTAATATCAGCGCCTCAATGTCTTCCTCGTTTTCCATCTGCAACTGGCCGATTATTCGTAATCCCTCCTTACCAATAATCGTCTTGAAAACTGCCGACCTGCGTCTGCTGGATTCTTTTTCTAGACCCGTACCTATCTCATAGTTGTGCCACATTCGTTTAAAAATCCTCCAATTCTCAACCAGTCCCGGGCCCGCCTCCAAATAGCTTGGAATGGGCAAGTTCGAATACATCGACATTGCTATTTTACTTATCACGAATTAAAAATCAAATTCGACCACTTCTGACACCATGTTTTGTGTTACTTTTCATAAAAACAACAGTACTTTATAAAAGATCCTTTATTTAACCACCTCAGCCATGTGCTCACACACAGAACCTCCTTTACTGTTACTCGCCACTGCCAACAATGTTATTTACTTTATTTAAATCAGTTAAGTGCAAATGTTCCCTGTTTTATTATAGAAATATTAGATTTATGATATAAGCATTCTAATGAACCCAAATCTTCTAAATTAATTTTTTTAAGCATTCAACTACCTGTAAGTAACAATTAAATTTAATGTTGCTTAGGTTGAGCTTATTCATTAAAACAGTCTCTTAAACCAGATTTTTACATAGTTATCATTTAACTTCTGTCACATGATATTGTATTAAATTTTCTTTATCTTTTATTAATAGTGATATGGTTTTTCTTAAATTTTCTTTATAGAAGGAGGATTGAAATCCAATTATCATTTGTGTTTTCGAGTTTTGGAAAATAATCCATGAAAGACAATGTTAATCCTGTTAAATGTGCTATTATATTTTCTCCTTTATCTTGAGACAGACTAACCTTATTGCTGTACATATTAACAACTTTACTGTATAATATTATTAATTAGAATAATTTTTATGAATTATAGGAAAACGTTTCTATATTTTTATGATTTAATTTTTTTTTTATGTCCGCCATTATTGATTATTTTTCGTGTACCACCAACCAGCAATTCGCGTACCACCTGTGGTACCACAAGTTGGGAAACGCTGGTCTAAAGAATACCTCCAACCCAAATCATAACGGAACCTGTCAAGCAAGGATGAGCCGATGGATGTACTTTCTAGACTATTCTTTCTACAATTTTCATGGCGCTTTTGGACTTGGGCCAGTTTTATCTTGCTTGCCCAAGACACCACTCCATAAATTATAATGGAATCATCGAGCATAGGGTAAATGTAGAATAGCTACAAGATATCCTCCCATACTTCTGCAAACCATAAAGACACGAGTGCCTCACTTCAACGGTCTGTTCCAAGAAGCAAAATGCAGAAAATTTGTTTAGAAGTTCGTTTTGTGTATGTACCGATACATGAACAAAGTTCACAACTTATCCGATAATGGGCATTGCTGGGAGGAGGGGATACTTAAGTTTCCGTTAAAGTACTGTTTCAGTAAATGCAACTACTGTCGCTTAAAAATACTTTTAAGGCAATTTAATGTGTTGCTTAAATTCAGAGTTTCTCAAAAGGTGGCGCTGCTCTACTAATTGGATTTTTCAATTCTGAGATTTTCTTGAATGAGATTCAATTGATTAGCACCCCTAAACTTCGTATGAACATAATATAAACATGTTATAATTAATACTTTATTTTTTTTTAGGGAAGTTCGTTTTTGGAAGGGGATGAGATTAAAAAAATGTTTCGAGTTAAAATTTTAGTTCGGTGATAAGTACAATTTACAGGGCGCTGAACTTAAGTTTTGTCTAGTGCGCCACAAATCGATGAGCCTGGCCTATGTCTATTACTGTCTGTCCGTATTGGTCAGTTGTGTCTGTAAACATCCTATATAAGCCTGTGTGTGTATAACTGCCTCTACTTATTTTAATTAAATTATTATTTTATGGCAAATTCGGTCCTTGCGCTTATACCGATCAGTCCCTAAACGTTTTTTTTATAAGTCGAGTGCCAGTATTCGTCACATAAGAAAAGAGTTGTATAAGACCACTGACGTCTTTATGGTTTGTAGAACTATGGCAGGGATATCTTGGAGCAATTCCACATTTACCTGAAGATCGATGAACACCATTATCACCTATGGAGTAGTGGCCAATGCGCCCCCGAACGTTCTCAGGAAGTGAGAAAACATCATTTCTTAAACAGTTCTCTCCCTAAATCCCTCAAATTAACTCTCCTAATTCATCACAACACAGATACAACCGACCAATATGGACAGACCCATTCCTTCTATCTCCACTCACCGCCTCATCTCTTGGCATTATCTACAGCACGCAGGAAGCCTAGTATCCCGCTCCAAAGCGAGATAAGTAGCCTTCAACTACACAGTTTTAGTTTTAAGTAATAGTTCAGTGCACGCTTCAATTAGCACCCATTCAACTTCATAGCTAACATCACATGTTTTGTGATGAGACCGAAACAATCTGTGCAGTTGCGCAGTTTAATTTTTATTGTGTTTTCTAAAATAATAACATAGAACATAATCATTACCTTTCTAGGCAATTACACACATGGCTAGTTTCGTTCAACTAGCAAGGAGAACAAACAAAAAAAATTAAATTAAATTTGATTTTTACCGCCAAAAATAAGAGAAGTCAATAATGAAACATCTTTTTGGAAAAAAAATAGCATCATCGTCGGAATTTCTCCTTCAGCACAAAACATCTGAAAATGGGAAAATGTACATTATATAGTCATATATATAATATAATACAATGTATACTGTAAATTTCCTATCGCAAAGTAAGGTAATACCTATTGTTTCAGGCAGGCTTTACGTTCTGCAGCCAAATTAGGCGTAGTGCGCAGTGGGATTAGCAAACGTACTGTTCTGCAAAACCATTTCGTACTCATATAAACCATTACTCTTTCGACTAGACAGGGAATCAAACCCGGTAGCATAATATACCATAATCGTAGCTTCGCGTCCTCGCCTATAATCGCTCGGCTATCGTGGTGCCTTAAATTTCCAAACGTAGCTTTAGTCATGCGAAACATCTTAGAAAAAAACACGATTATTTCGAAATGCAATATTTCATTTTACATTTTTTTTATCTTTAAATTAACTGACTATTCAAATGACTTTAACTAAGTGAGTACACTTTTCATAAATGTGAAATGATTAGTATACATATACTGCAGCATTGGCGGTGACACAACCGATCGCAGAGATTATAACTTCAATTTTAGAAATAAACTCAACTCCCCCAGAAAACCTTTTTAAAATAACTTGTCTGAATAAACATTTCAAATCAAGTAGAGTTGTTAACGATAAAATTATATAAAACCACAGAACAATTCAGTAAAGATAGAATCCCTTAAAGATAGAGAAACTGATTCCTTTAAACATGGAGCTTCAGTAACTGCCATACCTCAAAAACAGAAAAACTCCAAAGAATCAAAAAGAAAAAATGTTTCAATGTTAAGTCTTTGCACGCATTTAGCATTCTAAGATGAAAAATTGGAGTCATAAGTTTGAACTTCTGCAACGTTTCTCTCACAGATATTCTGTTTCGCACATAAAAATATTTTTTCACTTTCAGAAGACATCACAGTGTTCATTCTCAGCAAAATCCCTATTTCGATCGATATACTTCCTCTTTCTGAGGTTAACAGAACAACGTAAAATGCCAACTCACATCTAAGCTGATAAAAAGCGGAACTAAATTGCAGCGAAGAGTAAGGCTGAAATAGTTAAATAACTTTTTGTCTTAATATTGCTTAATAGCGAGACTTTCAAGTCCAACGCATCCATAAAGTACTCAATTAGAATCACTGTAAGCGGAAAATGAGTGACTAAATTATACTTTGTACTTTAGCTCCTAACTTTGTAAAACAAAAGAGCTCTCAACAAATTCAAGTATCATCTAACTTCCTATAGAAGCGAAATATATTGTCTATATGTTTGATGGCATTGGCTTTCGCAATAGTCAAAGTAA
This sequence comes from Rhodnius prolixus, assembly GCF_049639745.1. Lineage (NCBI taxonomy): Eukaryota > Metazoa > Arthropoda > Insecta > Hemiptera > Reduviidae > Rhodnius > Rhodnius prolixus. The sequence goes on from NW_027411592.1 coordinate 27,264,167, forward strand.
AAAATTTAGTTTGGCAGCCATCTTCTTAATTTAGAGAGAAGCATATCAATGCCTAAGATTGATCTCAGGATTACATCCTTAAATGCTTACCCGTCGTTGGTGGACATTATCATATTTAAATTCATCAAATATAACATTAATAACAGCAACAGTGACAAAAAAAATAAAATAAGGAATTTTAAAAAATTCACCTTTCTTGGGGGCAATTCATGTTTCTCTCCTTTTCTAATTTGTATGCAGTCTGACATAGTGATAAGACAGATGAAGCTAAATGTAGCTATTATAATTAAAATACATGCCAATTCTAAAAGCTTACTTATATTTTTCTTGACATACCTGTTACAAGACAAAAAAAAAATATTAATAATATGAAATGTAATTGCAGGTTCAGGCTAAGATCGTCCATCAAGGTTTAGGCTTTAAAGAATTTTATCGGTAATACTTAATAGCGTAAGAAAAGGTTCTGCCCTGCAAGGCAAGACATATGGGCTTAGCTTAAACCCCACCACAGTGCTTAAGCTAACAAAAAGGCTGAAGGAGGATTCTAGAGGGAGAGACATTTCAACAGATTTCCAGTTCAAAGCCAAAACTTAAACTTCTGCTCTATAAGCAACCATCTGTCTTACATCATTAATTTCAGTCAGACATCTTCGTTCATTTGCATAAATACAAGAATCACACATCAAGCCGCTAATTTCTTAATAAAGTGTCAATGCTTCTTGCGTCAATTACTTTAATTATGGTTGATTCAGGAGATTAACACTTTTCCATCGAATTACTCAAATTAATCATTTTTTCTGTAAAATTATACTGTTTTACTCTCAATTGAAAAAAAAAATCATGCTGGTAAAGGATTATTAATATTTGTCATGAGATACAATGCATAGTAGAAGGCGATCAGCTGGTTAGTCGGCGATTTCGATTTCTGTGACTGGCACACACCGTTCACTGATGTACGCCATCTTAGCTTTGTCGCTTGGTGTGCTGATTTCGCTCTTTTTAGTGCTTCTCAGCAAGATCTATATCCTTTTTGCTGTTATTATTAAGTATTAAGTATTATTTCATGTTTCATGTAATTCATTATCTTGAAAATACCGATCTCAAGGTTGTGAGTACCATTATTCTTTTTATACTCCTTTCACTCAACATCTGTAGGTTATTTGATTATTTTCTACATAATCATTCTTGTTCACCTTAACCGTCGACATTGCTCGTATTGAGCATTTCAATTTTGGTGAGCTTAGCTTTGAAATTAATTTTGTTCTGATATTGTACTGATAGTTTGAAAGGTTTTTTAGATTTTTTATTCTAGAACTTCATATCAACTTGGTTAATGAGTAGATTTCATTAACCCCTGTAAATTTATTGCCTATACAGTTACAGTTTTCCTTTTAAATTGCAATTGCACTCTTGGCAGTATGGCATCTCTTATACTGATCATTAATTTTTATTAATGCAGCATTTTTTTCTATTCTTTGCGAATTTTAACTCTGCTTAGCGCAACTTCAATCCTGAAGGGCCCACATCAGTTATTACAAGTAACTAAAAACTTTAAGCAAAAGGTTCATACCTCGTAGTTATGCAAAATTCTACTTAATGCATTTCACTTCTACACCAACCTGAAAACTTTCTCCACCGCAAGTAATTTTGGCCACTTTAGGGGGTCTATCTTGGGCTGTTAATTTGGTAATTTTTCGCGGTTCTGACATGAATCTTCTAATTTTGCTACTAATACTAACTCTTGAACCTTAACAATATTTTATTTATTATTTTTAAGCATTTCAGTAAAAGTAGTGAAGACACCAGAACCACCCAGAGTACTGCGTTTTACCCTCATTTACTATCGAATTCTTTAGGACACAAGTTTGTCAACTTAGCAGTTGCTTTTCAGAGGTACACCTAATTCTTTTCTGAGATTCCTACCACTGTTTACCTCTTCTTAAATTAGATCGGATCTTTTTCCAAAACCATTTTTCCTCTTACAGTTGCTCTAATCGATTCTCTTTTGATTCAATTTCTTTTGCTCTCTTCCTCTAGAATCATTTAGAGTTGGTCTTGCACTTCGAGAGCAGTTTTAGACATTAGCTTCATTCGATTTCCACGCGAAATTCTCGTCTGGCTAGAAATAGATATACATTGGCAGGTGCCGAACGCCTTTTAGCATCTTCGTCTAGTAAATGCTTTCGTCAGTCAAACTGATCTCTCGAATTCTCCAACACTCCCCAAAAGTAATTTTTCCAAAAATTTTACCAATAAAGGTCTGTTTTGGTTTTCGTGTTTTACGTTGTTTTAGGAAAAATTGGAGAGTCGCCGTTTCAGTGAAAGTTACGAAAACAAAACTTCAAAATTCTACACTGTGTTACGCTAAACTTCCGCTACCCTGGCGTAGCTGCAGTGGTGACGGGGTGGGCCGAGGTGTAGGCACCAGAGATAGATAAATAAAAAAAAATAAAATAAAGTGTATAAAAATTGGAAATATATATATACCTGCGTTATATTTGGGCGCCACGCCGTTTTAACATGAACTTCCGTAGTAAACGGCGAAACCTACGGGGGAAGGGGGAGCAGGAAGAAAATCAAAGAAAAGGCAAGTAGCAGTATATAATGCGTATATTAAAAACTATTAAGCACAAAGAAACAGAAATAATGGCAAATGCAACTTAGTTTACTTGTTCAAGTTTGAACGTTACGCTAATTACCTTAATTACGGAAGCTTCCTTACACAGACAAAAAAAACTAGAACTTATATAAAAGCTGAATGTTAACACAAAAATACTAGAAACACTTTTTATAATGAAAACCTTAATACCACAAAGAAAAATTAATTACATGCAACAAAAGAAAGAATCGAAATAGTAAAACTAGTAACTACTCAAAGAAAAGGTAAAGTTCTTTGATTATCCAAACAGAGCCTGTCAGAAGACGCTTCTCCGGGAAACAGTTTGAATCAAAACGGGACTTACCCCAGGCCGGGTTGTTGTTCTTTTTGGTGTACTTCATAGAGTGATATTTACGGAGGTGACCGCTGTCTTCTTTCTTCGGGATCCCCACGACGCTGTTCCAGAGCTTTTTCCGGCACCGTCCTCCTAGCCTCTCCATTCCAGAACTTCCCTAATTTCCCAACCAGGAAAATTAGAGGTCCAAATCCGGCCTAGCTGCAGGAAAAGGTGACCATGTGCCTCGCACCGAGCTCCAGCGCTCACTGACTCTCACACCTCTTAACTATGCGCCGCTCTGCTTTTTTTCCCCCCTTTGTCAGCAGTCCGAAGTACACCTTCACTCTATTCTATTGTTTTGTGCATAAAAACTACGTATTGCTTATGCTAGGCATGCATTTGCTTTATAGATTAAATTATTTAAAATTAAAATTATAACTAAATTCTGTTACCCGAATTTTATTCGGTAACAACTGTATGATCAAACATTTGGTCAACAGTTTTTTCTCAGGATTGAAATTCCAAAAATAAATATATTAATTATTCTTACTTAACTGATTGGTTATTCATTCTCTTGAAACAGCGTAACAGGAAATTGTACGAAAGATGTACTTTTCAGGGAGATCTTATATTATATTGCTATTTGTCGGGCAAAAGCTCGACATTTCACAGACAACAAATTATATATATAGATTATATATTAGATTTTATGTTAAGTAAGTACTTCTGACGCCAATAAGAGATTTGCATTTCTAAACAGTTCCAAGCACTTCCTGTCAAACCACCAATAATTCCAAATAGGATGAAAATAGGTACTTCAAAAAAATGGTAATGCAAGAATTCGGCAGAGTCCTCGTCATTAGTCAGAAATAATACGTCTTTCTTCAGCACACATCCTGAAAATGAACCATTTTATTTTCAATTTGCAGTTAATACTCGTATGTCTGATTTCAATTGACACAAAATGAAGTCTGAAAGCTTTGTTATTCTGTAAAGAAGACATACCAAATGGTATGCCAAAGTAGACATAAAACGTGAAATGTATGGTATGGTCCGCGATGCTCGACTATATAAAAGATTTTACGGACACTAGTAGTGCGCCAGAGAAGAGCGCGTGGTCAGTCGCTTAAGTGCTACACCAGCTAGAAACGATAACCTTTACAATTATTAAATTTCTGAGACTATTATCCAATGGAACTGCGAAGACAATAATAATGATGGGATACGCCGAATGGTGGCGGAATACCAAACATTTGGTTGCGCCTCCAGCGTACATTGTTACAAAGCAAAGAGATACAAAGGTGGAAGGGTGCACTGTGCTGTGTTCGTCTTTGAACGGGATAATACCTCCAGCGGACCACTAAATCTAAGAACTATTGTAATTTACAACTTAGTGCCTTGAGTGTAGGTGCACCACTGAAAGTCGCTTTAGTTATGTTTATCGACCAGATATTTATTGGGCCAAAGGTACCTGGAGAACAGCTCTCGCAGCTTTCATTCTGTAATGCTGATAAAAGATTTCAACTCTTATTCTACCTGGTGGGGGCGTCTAAAACTGACGAGTGACTATGCCAACGTAATGCACCTCAACATGTGGTAAGGCTCAACATTTCAATGCACCTCAGGAGATTTTAATAGTTTTCTAACTATTGGTTCGTGCGAAACTATATCACAGCGATCTCTTCCCAATTTTGGTAATGAGCTCCATTACCAGGGTGGAATTTGAAATTATAAACTAACAGCTGCCGACACCATAAAAGAACAGAACAGAATCAGCGAAATTCAGAGACTCTATTCCAAGAGAATGAAACCTCCTGGAGACCCAATCCCACCGCATGTTATGGTTACAGGCTTGCATGATCTTACTAAATTTACTGTTCTCACAAAAATCAGCAATATACATCATTTAAAATTTTATTATTGGTTATGTAATGTTAGAGAAACCTTACCAGTTGGTGTAAAATCACAAAGCTGTGACCGATTTCACGCGACAGAGAAGAATATTTTTAGCATAAATCAATTGCAAAAACTAATTGACAACTTAATAATGTAGCAATAATAGCAGCAAGCTCAAGCCTACCATGAAAACAAAATACAACAAAAAGATCACAACGTTCTTATAGCAACGAAATGTTTTTTAATTTTTATTTCTCTTCTACGTAAAAATTATTAAGATAAATAGTTTCTACCGCAACCTGCTTAATCCGCGGGGGGGAGCTGCGCTCACTTTGTATGCGGAGCCTTGTATCGTTGATCCGCTAATAGATTCGCCTTTTACTATGGAGGAACTTCTTGTTGTCATCAATAACTCCAAGAACAATAAAGCCCCTGGTCACGACCGTATAACATTTGAATACTATAAAAATGCTCCTTCTATGTTTTTAGATATGCTCCTGTCACTGTTTAATTATATATACAGTTCAGGTATAACTCCTCACTCATTTAGTAAGTCAATAATTTTTCCCATTTTTAAAAAGGGTGGCATTAATGATCCCTCTAATTATAGAGGCATTTCGTGTTTAGACACTATATCTAAACTCTTTTCAGGACTTCTCTTAAACCGTTTAGAGTTATTTGTTAAAGATAATAACATTCTGTGTGAAAACCAGGCGGGTTTTAGGCGCGGTTACTCGACTCTGGATAATTTATTCATTTTAACCAATCTGGTACAGTTGACTTTTCAAAGACCCAGGCAGAAACTTTATAGCTTCTTTATAGACTTCAAATCGGCATTTGACTGCGTTGATCGTGATTCATAATGTATAAACTTTTTAACGTAGGTATTTCTTCTAAATTTATTCAGGCGCTCAGGTCATAATACTCTGTCGCGAGGTCGGCAGTTCGAGGCAGAAATGAGATTTCAGATTTTTTCCAAGTTGCTTGTGGAGTCAGACAGGGGTGTGTCCTTAGCCCTATTCTGTTTTGTCTGTTCCTTAATGACCTACCGCTGCTTTTGGAGAGCAGTGTACGTGTTGGCTGCGCCAAAATCAACATCCTCCTATACGCAGATGACGTGTTGCTGGCAGATAGTCCTGTTTTACTTCAAAGGAATATTAACCTTCTTGAGCAGTATTGCGACCGCTGGAACCTTAATCTCAATCTTACTAAATCTAAAGTACTGGTTTTTAAGAAAGGAGGCCGTCCAGCTGCCCATGAGCGTTGGTATTACAAAGGCACACGCTTGGAGACTGTAAATTAGTATAAATACTTGGGAGTAACATTAACTCCACGCCTCTCTTTTAAGCCTCACTTTGATGAAAAAATCTCATCCGCTAAAGCGGGAATTAATAGTATCTGGTCTCGCTTTATCTCTGAGAATGAGGTTCCATTAAGTGCCAAGCTCCAAGTCTTTAATGCAGCTTCACGTGCGGTTGTCTGTTATGGATGTCAAGTTTGGGGATGGGAAAAATTTGACGCTCTCGAACAATTTCAGCGGTATTTTATTAAAAAACTATTTGCACTCCCTTCCTGTACCCCCAATTACATTCTCCATATCGAAACCGCCATGGCCCCTTTATTCCTCTTTACTTTACACCTGCATTTTAAATATTGCCTTAAAGTATTAGCCCTACCCTCGTTTCGACTGTCTCGTATTGTAGCTCTCGAAGTAATTAAGAGAAACACAGCTTTCTTTGGACGCTGGAAGAATCTTGCCGAGAAACACTCTGTGGAGTTTGACACTTCATTGGCCAGTCACGATCAATGGCAGTCACAACTATCGTTGTTAAGAGCAAAAATCCTCTCAACCTCTAGGGACGAATATGTTAGAAGAGCTAAAAATACGGAACGTTTCCTCCTCTACAGGGAACTGACTACTATTAAAGTGGAATTTGGGGCCTATTTTGGTAAGAATCTGGATAACAAAAGTAAGTTGATTGATTTGAGATGGTTCTTCCGATTGAGAGGCGAGTTAGTAAATGTGGGTAGTGTGCCGTGGTTAGACAGCGAGGAGGATAAGAGACTTTGTACATTATGTACGTTTGGAGTGAGGGAGGATCTGTTCCATTTTTTGGCAGAGTGTCCGAGATTAAGTGAGCTTCGCATTAAATATATGGGACGCTCTAATATTTCCGGACCCCAGATTGTTCAGTTGCTATCCTCTCTAGACTATCACCCACTTGTAAAATTTTCCAGAAAAGCATGGAGCCTTAGAATTAAAATTCTTAAGGGAGACGATTCTTCCATTCAAAACTTTTAAATCCATAGTTATTCTGGTTAGAAGTGGTCAGTTTATTCTTCAATTTTTGTTTTATATTAATGTAATTATGAAATCAACACAATCATAACTTTGCATTTCATTGTCAGAATTTGCTTGTTTCTTCTTTTAATTATTTTTATGTCTGTATTATTACCTATATTGCTCCTTCTATTTTTTACTTTACATTATAAAATTTGGTGAAAATATTATTTAATGTTTCTTTCACTGTTACATGACATCATTTTTCTTTTATTATTACTATTATTATTATTATTAATTATTATTTTCTTCTAATGAATGTACCAACTCCTGCAGACGGCTATTAGCCATGCAATATTTCCTTATATTAAAACTGTCCGGTAGGAAAGTTGTACAAGGGTTGACCATCAGTTCAAAAACACCCAACTTTGACAATTTTTTTCTCTTTTTCTATAAAAGATAAAATTCCCAAATTTTCTTTAAATTATAGGGCAAACCCTCCTTTATCACTGTATTTGTTTTGTAACCACCCAGATCTAATAGGTTTCGAGAAAAAAATTGCCGAAAATGAGCAAAAACGGCTTTTTCAAAAAATGTTCTTGTTCTTGTTCTTGTTGTTGTTGTTGTTGTTGTTGTTGTTGTTGTTGTTGTTGTTGTTCTTGTTGTTACCTTTTTTGTAAACAACGTAGCGCCTAAACGCGTGAACCGATTTTCATGAATGAGGTGTCATTCGATTCAGTATTTTATGTAGATGTGCCTTTTGGGGGTCCCGACGCTGTACATCGAATGGGTGAGGAGTTAGCCCCCTTTATGTAAAGCCCCCTCCAAAATTATTATTACTAATTACTCTGTAAATCTTGGCCCGATTTTGATAAAATTTGGTAGGATGATAGGGTTAGGGCTCCCCTACGTAACATTAATGCGGCGATCAGCTCTTACACTTGTTAAAGGGAAGTATAGCAATCGTTTCAAATTATCGACACGTGAACCGATTTTTATGAATGAAGTGTCATTCGAATCGAAATTTTATACAGATTTGCACATTAAATGTCTCGGCACCGTGCCTCATAAGGAGGGGAGTTTGCCCCACCCAAATAAGGCCCTTTCTAAAACTATTATTACCAATATTTCTATAACGCTTAGTCCGATTTTGATAAAATTCAGCTCGAATAAGTGGTTATAGCTCCTCTACGTTGCTGATTCTCTTGCTCCTACTAAGAGGAAGTACTGCAATCGTTTAAATTATCAATGAGTGAACCGATTTAAATCAATGAATTGTACGATTAAAAAATCTTTGCCTCTTTGCCTTTTAGGGAGAAGTACTGCCATCCTAGTTTATTTTTCTTACTCCTCTTAAAAGGAAGTACTGAAATCGCAGTTTAATTTTGCTATTTACGTACAAATACCTTCCTATGTTATTCAAAACGCTTTCTCAAAAAAATTGTTATTGAGGATGGTTTGGGAGCCGCAACTACAATCATTCTTTAAAAAGATCTCTCCAGTGGTAGTTAACACCTTATCAGGTTATAATGATAGAATTGCTTATAAGGGTCTGTGATATCTAATAAATTCTAAAAAATAACTTATTAATGAAAATTAATGCAGTAGAATTACTTAAATATTAATGAAGTATTAATGAAATGTTGGGTACTCGCTGATTTGTGTACCTTTTGGCGTTTAATCAACCCTTATACTTAACATTTTAAACTGTAAGTTTTTGTTAAGGTTATAATCTATGATTTATGTATGTATATTTTGTATAACATATAAAGGTTTATTATTATTATTAAATAGCTTCTATTAACTAAAGCAATAATTAGTGTTAGGTGGTAAAGGAGACAAATCTTTAATCCTCAAAGCGCCCCGTGGGTCTCTCAGACACGAGTGGATTTTATAACTGAATTATTGGCTGCACCGCAGGTATCAATCCGAAAAAGGACTTAATGTAAAGGATGATCTAATAGTGCAATACGAGAATGAAACATTGCAAGCATGACTCTTCTTTAAGGTTAGATGCCTTTTCCTCAAACTCTTCAGGTCTACCAGACACGCGTGTCACCTTCTGGAACCTTGCTTTGTCAAGCAGAATAGTTTTAGGGTTTATAGGGTTAGCAGAAACCACTTATTTCGTTTTAATTACTAATCGGAGTGGCCACAAGGACAGGGTGCTTTCAAATGGATGAGATGTCTTGAACCATTTGGTCAAGGAAAACTGAAGGAAGTAACCATACATATATCCCGTCGTGCGGTTTGCTATTAAGTAGTCTAAAGTATTCCGTTCATGTTTTCGTATTGATTGTTTCGTATTGAAGTGAAGCTTATTGATTTTGACAATGTATTTGTATAATTTAAGATGTTCAAACATAATTCGAATTACTATTCAAATAATTATTTAAAAAAAAAAAAATCAAATATGCTCCGATATCAACTGTTTTATATGATGTAGAGGTTAAAGAATGTGAAAATTGCTTGTTAATCGCATGAACTATTTAATTTACAGGATTGGTATTTGGGCCCATTGTTTAACGTTTTACGACATTTTAACGTGTCGCGTTGAGGGTTAAATTAGTAGGAAAAACAATTACCAACGCAGTGGTTTATCAATAACGAAATTAAGAAAGCACTAGTCATAGAAGTCATTACAGAACCAAAAAAGATTCTTGCTGTTAATGAGGTAGAACAGTAAGATATGCCTTCTTCTAACGCCATAGCAACTCCACCTGCAATAACAGAGTTTTTTATGATAATAAATTTACAATAATAGCTTCAACTTAATTTCAAGCATAATTTTAAATTTTAAATTAAAAATCTACTTTTACTCCCTCTTAGTAAGCTTTAGATACCGAGAATGCTGAATGGGTACATTGAATTTGTCACCCACCTGAAATGTTCTTAAATAGCAGTTGAAATGTATTTTCTGTTATTTATTTAATGGGTTTTAATAAGAACAGTTTTTACACAGAACACGTGTATCAAAAGATAAGCACAAGAACACACACACAGAAAATTGCATAAAACAATAAAAGACTCCCAACAACGGCCAACATAACAATAATAATTTTCTTAACATTTTCAAATATTCATCTCCGGTCACTTGGTTCTTGTTGAACTCGTACACGGAGCAGTAGACGTCTGGCATCTCTTACTGGACAAGACAGTATTTCGAACTTATAAAATTTCGATTTCAAGAAGTCATCGGAAACATTCGTCTTTAGGTTCCCTGAGTCCAAAAAAGAAGTTTTTAGAAATTGATTTGTGTTTCTGTCTGAGTGTGCAAAATATCTAAAAAACTAAAAACCGCAGGAAAGTGAAGTTTACTAAGACTAGACCTTACCGAGGGATCTGAATGCAATCTGGCAATCCAAATCCCTTAACCTCCACGGATTTTTAACTTTATTAAGATATTCTTAAAAATGGCTCCAAAGATTTAATTTTAATTGGATATGCACATTACACTCATGGACTCAACTTTTTTTTAAAACATTATCTCAGGATAAATTGATTAACGGCTAACCTGGGAGAGAGAGCTTTCCTCTAAATAACCAATTGAATCTAATCTAAGGTTTCGGGTTCTACACATTAAATGAGTACCTAGAATTTTGGGTTTAAAAACAAATTTCCACCACTGTAAGTGCCATTTTATAAAATGGATTTTTGCATCTTTGAGATTTTCTTTACCTATTTCATTTTCGTTACACGACCCTCAATTTTTTGATGAATTTTTTTGAGGACATTTCGATCAAAGAGACTCTTGGGAAATAAATGACCATTCTTCCCCCTAAACTAGTCTAACTCAAGAAGAATTTATTCAAATTTTAAATGTAAAAGATTGGCAAAAATTGTGTCTATTTTCATTGGTTTTTTGTTCTTTAGAAATTTAAGTTTGTTCTTTAAAAGTCGATTTTGTTCTTTAGAAATTTAAGTTTGTTCTTTAAATGTCGATTTTGTTCTTTAGAAATTTAAGTTTGTTCTTTAAAAGTCGATTTTGTTCTTTAGAAATTTAAGTTTGTTCTTTAAATGTCGATTTTGTTCTTTAGAAATTTAAGTTTGTTCTTTAAAAGTCGATTTTGTTTTTTACTAATAACAGAAGTGCATTTATTTATTTTTAAATTTATTTTTTCTCAATTCATCAATTTATTTGTTAATTAATGCCAGAGATGTAATTTGTATATGTCAAAAAAATGCTTAATTTATGTACTGCAATTATTGTAGTGTTTTTAAAAATAAAGCAATTTATCTATCTATCTATCTTTCTTCCCCCTAAAGTACAATTTCAGTATAATGTGCGACAGTGCTTGTTTTACATTATAAAAGAAGGGTAAATGTCTTAATTAAATGTCGAGATTTTAAAAATTCCAAACATTCATGAAAGTACCACATTATTACTTAATGGATTTTTCAGAAATGTCTTCTACATTTCCCATAATATCCGTATTTATCCCAAATTTTATTTGAATGATTTTGCTGAGAAAATTCGTTTTAGACATTTTCTGGTGTGTTTAAGTAAACAATTGAGAACCGTAGTAAGAAAGTGTTCGCATCAGACACTTTTTTAGTAATTTTATAACATCAACGGAAGTCAAATCTCCCAATTTCGCATTGTGTGTGTTATTATTAATGTAATCAATCAAATCAAGCGAAGGAAATATTGTAAATGTTTAAATTTAATTACAAAGAGGAAATAATTTTTGTATGATTAAATTTATTTATAACAAATAAATAATAATATTTTATTATTCGTTTAATTTTTTTTTTATTAATCTTTTTTATGATTTATTTAGATTCGATCCAACAAAAAAAAAATTATACATTTTTTAACTCTATTCTAATAGTTAACTTTACGACAAATATCTCGATTCAATACTACATGTGTAAACTGATTGAAACTCTATCTGTTAAACTAATTGTCATGTTGTTTTTCTTACAACTTCGAATTCGTACCTAATATTATTTGTTTAGAAAATAGTTTTACTACAATAAAATTTAAAATTGCGTCGTGTGGCCACAAAATCATTCCTTAAAATCAATTTTCATTTTAAACTAAAGCGATGGGTCATATTTATCTGAAAAGGCAATATCCGAAAGACAATTGTTCCTCTAGTAAAAGAAAGTAAATATTCCATGGCTAACCCTGGATGACTCTCCGAATGTTACACTATAAAACTTCTTCCTTGGGGAAATAATACAACAGGAAACTATTTTGGAAACAGTTCATCAAGGTACTTTAAAGAAAGATTGATTTTTTATTTTTTAAATTTTCACTGCTTCCTCCTTACACATGATATTCCGATAAAAACAACAGTTTTCTTTGTTACTAAAACCACTATCTCCGTCTAAAAATAATGATATAAAAAAGTTGGGTGTTTTTCAACATTAGTTTTTTAATGCAATTTTTAACCCCACATACAACTGGCCGTACGGAAAGTTTTAATTCCTATCTGACATAAATTGTTACATTTAATAAAATTTAAATACCAGTAAAACAAATAAAGTGACTAGAAAATAACTATAATTTGTTTTTAAAATTACATCATCTTTCTGCAAGAGCTGCAAACTATTAGTTTTTCCCGTCAGGAAGACAACTGCGTTAGTATGCACACACGGTCGTAGAACAGTTCGTGAACATATGGCCCTTGTTTACTCGTATTCAAACTCATTTAACGGATATAAACTGAGCTGAAATATAATTCTTAAAATCTAAAACTGTCTTTTTTTCGGAACATATTTTGGGTAGGCTATTGGGCTGATTGTGGATATAATTTGTTTGGAGAGGTTGCTGGCTTACTGATATATAGAATAATAGAAATTCTTTACAAGCAGTTATATGGTAAAGAAGGGTGAATCTTTGAAAACTGCGCTCGCTCATTTCATGGCGAAATCTTTGTGATCCTTCATTACCTTACAACTTCAGAAAGAACACTTGCCTATAAGTTATTATTTAGTAGAAAACTCTTACGAACCAACAGGAGCTATAAACGCTGCGCACACTCCTGCTGCTATGCCCACAGAAGCCATATCTCTCTTTTCACGATCGTTTTGTAGTAATTTGAAGCACCTGACATTTTTAAATGGGATGCGGATCATCGGCACTCTTACACCCAAAATAACGCCCATATACATTATAGGGCCTTCCTTCATAACAAAGAAAATTAATGGGTTGATAAAATGTTTCAAACATTCACTTAATTATATACATATATATTGTGTCACAAACCCAGTGTTACAAACATTCGAACTATAAACAAATATTTTCCTGGCTGCCATCTCCACTATTATACTTAGAACCCCAAAATTATACATGTCCTTCATGAACAATCGATCGCAAAAATTAGCCTAAATGTTCAAACAACATAAGGCAACATTAGCACACAAACTGGCAATGCTCTCTGGGCTTACTACTCTCAACTTAATGACTCTACTCCGAGACTTCAGTGATTAAGTTAATTTAAAGTAATGTCCGCGAATAGTTAGGTCCGACTTCCCAATATTTTTTTTTTATTTGACATTATTTATTTTCACAACAGCGTACATTTCTGCAACAAGTAGAGTTGATACAGCGTGATACAAAGTATAAATAAATGAGGCATGAGGGCAGAATTCACCCATTGGTGAAACTCCCAAAGAAATAACATTTTACTATCGCGCACTAGCACTTACGTCATTCGGACCACGTGACCACCGGCGCTTTAATCGTCTTGGAGGATTTCCTAGCAATGTACTAAGTTGGAAAACTAGAGGGTTAATATGTTAGAAAATTGAAGTGTGGAATTTAACATAGTGGGCTCTTGCAGCTTCAGAAACATAGGAAACAAGGAGCCCGGTGCAAGGTAGAGTTAGAGACAAAGTAAGGGGCATTTGCGGTTCAACGGAATGTGTTTTTTTTGTTTTTTTTATTTATTGGGAGGATTGGATTTAGTAGAAACTAGATGCTTTGGCTGAGCCCTAAAGTTCCATTCCAAATGTCAAAACAGGTTGGAGTATCACAGTGTAGCGAAGTTGCTTGTTGTTTAATGAAAGTTTAGATTGTAAATCGTTCGCAAAAAAAAAGCCTTCACAACGCCTTTTGCTACAGCAAAACAAAAAACTTCATTGTTCCATCATCTAGATCTAGTAAATTCACATGGTTCCAAATTTAACGCCGTTTAAATTTTAGCATAGAATAATATAGGATAAAACTTAGGTTACTTGGATGATTTACAGAATAATGTATCCAATTGCCAATAATTTCAGTATGGAGCTAAGAAACATATACTCGAATTTAAGTTTTTAAAAAAACAAGAAATTGCCAAGAATCTGTTTTAACCAACTTTTGGAACTTTCACACCCATTACTACTCATGTATGATTCTAGGAACCACTTTTAGCTCAACACATACCATTTTTAGACACTCCCATCAACACAATATATTCAACAAGCATAACATTTGTTCTGTATGGTTTTTTCTTTTATTTTGACCATACAAAGAAAGGCCATACAAGAAAGATCATACAAAGGAAATTTAAGAATTTTTCAAGTTTTAGTGTTCACAACTTAAGACTTAGGTTTTTTTACATTATTTGTAAATTTTACACCTTGAAAACTTTATAAAATATTAGGTCAAGATGAAATTACATTAATATATTTGTGAAGTCATCACTAAATGGTTTATAATTATTTTATATATCAATTACAGTTCTTAACACATAAATAATTAAATTAAGGGAACAATTGTAAGAGGTACACGAAATTGATTAGACATTAATTGATGATACTTACTATACCTGCCGGAAGAGTGGCCATAAGCATAAGAATTGTGCTGATAACTTTTGCAATTAAAAGCTTAAAGCTTAACATCCTCTGAAATTGAATGCCGTTTAAAAATCCAATTATACTTGGCATGCCTCTACCAACTGAAACGGGCTGAAAAATGAATTTATTGTACTCCCATATTTAAAAGCAATAAGATGTTTAATATTAAAAACCTTACCTCTATTACCATAATAGTAAGTAAACCTGAAAGCATTCCTGGTATCAATGTAAAGAGAATCCAACCGACGTAAAAAGGAAAAAAACTCTGTATCCTTGGTTTTGCATAATAATCTTCAAGGTCTAGAGTATTGAAATTAAAAAAATAATATGTAAGGAAATTAAGAAAGGGTTATGATATCCATTGCAGTAATTTAATATACACCCTTATACAGAAACGATTAACTGGTATAACTCGCCTAAAAAAAAAACTAAAATTGTATGATAAGGTAATTTACAGGAAAATGACTTTGAATTGTACTACAGGTGTAAATAAGAAAACGTTTTCGCGGATGATGTTCCAATTCAAGGATATCGAGGATACCTGAATGATGCATTTCATGTTCTTAGCGAAGGAAAATCATCTGGAAGTAAACCCCCTTTCAAATCTGAAAACCAGCTGTTTTCCCTTCTCTCTAGGACTCAAGATCAAGAACAAGAATGTGGGAAATTAAACTTGATCCAAGAATGTGGGACTAGATCCTCTGTGGCCTAGAAACATACGCGCTGCGCCTGAAATCTCAGCAGGCATTCACAATCCAAAACTAACTTTTAGGTTACGGTTTCAAAGACTTTCAACTTTTATATCTTATTTTACGAAGATTGAGGGTGCTTTGTTCAACGATTTAAAGAGCCGCAGTGCTCCAAGAAGAAATCTGTCGCCACTGAACATGTCTTTTTTTTTTGGTTACTCGGACAGCCCTGGCAGTTTGATATTTTATATCAAGTTTGGTTAGCATCCTTAATGAAGCTGGTTGAATGTGTTTGCATGAATTGTAATGTATATGTGTGATTGAAAATGTTCTTTATAATTTCTACACTAATTGCAATTCGAGACATTCGCTCCAAGAAATAAGAAAAATAGCACGCTGTTACTTCATATGTACCTTGCAGATGTACACTTCTTCTTTTCTTTAAATATGGCAATTAAAATAATCCTACCAACCAATATTGAAGGATACAATCTGCTAGATAATCAAATTTGAAATCTAAGTAATGATGCTCTACTTGAAGTATGATCATTACACATAATGATATCGAAAAAGCAACGATTAAAGTCACAACATTCCTCTGAAGAGCCAATACAAAATTTAGGCGCAGTCCATGTTTTATTTCCTCATTATTCGTAATTTCATCTTGAGTCTTTTCATAGTCTAATGTCTGAAATGAAATAAATTGTACTTATATTCATACATTTTACGTGATGATTGTTTTTTAACAATCCGTTACTTTACCTACCTCAAATGTAGACACTACTTTTGCATAATAGTTGTTTTCTCGAACGATAAGTTTGCTCTGCCAAAAAGTTTAAAGATTTATCGATTATTTATATCAAAGTAAAATGATCTCTATTCCTAAACCGTCCACATTCCTCCTCAGGATTGAACAAATGTATGTTAAGTAACTTAACAGAAGTATATGGATTAAAGAAATTCTGTTTTGCAAGTGTTCGTCTGTTATAAATCATACGTTATTAACAGATACAAATCTTTAACAAAAACTTACAGTTTAAAATGTTAAGTATAAGGGTTGATTAAACGCCAAAAGGTACACAAATCAGCAAGTACCCATCAGTTCATTAATACTTCATTAATATTTAAGTAATTTTGCTGCTTTAATTTTCATTAATATTTTTTAGAATTTATTAGATGTCACAGACCCTTATGCTGGCCATTTTAGTCTACAAAATATTTGTTCAAGTAGCACTGTAGATTGACTGTAATATCTAGTTATCTATAATAATCAAACTATTAATTACAGGTTAAAAAGAAAAAAAGTATAAGGCTAAAAAGTTCAAAACCTTTTTTAAAAAAAACTTACACCAACAAACATTAATGATTTTGTTTATTTTTATTTTTAAATAAAAATCGCCGGTTTAAGTTCATTCTTCGATTAAAGTAATTGTTATTTTATGTAGTAGTCAAACGTTTATAATAATAGGAAATAATTATCTGGCTTTATCGCAAATAATATAGTTTTCTTCAATTACATTCTCCATCTAGGTGTTCTTCCCACAATGTTGTATATATGTAATATAAAATAAATGAGATATGCATAATTTTAGGACAGCTAATTATTCCACTATTTTACTATAAGTAAAATTAGGGGACTAAGTTAAATTACAATTGAGAAATCAATAATTGTTGTTGAATAATCTACTTGTTATAACTGTGTGTTATTTGTGCTCTCGAATATTTCGGTAAGACGAATTCAAGACAGTAGCCTACTCTAACTTTGTCTTTTTCTACTTTAACATGCATGTACATATATATGATTTATCATAAATATAACAAAAAAATATTATAAATGAAGTGGCCAGCATAAGGGTCTGTGACATCTAATAAATTCTAAAAAATATTAATGAAAATTAAAGCAGCAAAATTACTTAAATATTAATGAAGTATTAATGAACTGATGGGTACTTGCTGATTTGTGTACCTTTTGGCGTTTAATCAACCCTTATACTTAACATTTTAAACTGTAAGTTTTTGTTAAAGAGATTTTTGTACCTTTTGGAAAGATTTTCTTTTTGTCTATTTTGCAAAGTTACATATCTGCTTTACAGATTTTTTTAAAATTTGGAATGAGCAATTCTATCATTATAACCTGATAAGGTGTTAAGTCGGAACCGTAACAACCGCGAGAGAAATCTTTTTAAAGAATGATTATAGTTGCGGTCCCCCAACTAATCCCCAATAACAATTTTTTGAAAAAGCGTTTAGAATAACATAGGAAGGTATTTGTACGTAAATAGCAAAATTAAACTGCGATTTCAGTACTTCTCCCTAAAAGGCAAAGATTTTGAATCGAACGACAATTCATTGATGTAAATCGGTTCACTCATTGGTAATTTTAACGATTTCAGTACTTCCTCTTAGTAGGTGTAAGAGCAAGATGGCACTTCACAGCCACGTAGAGGAGCTTTAACCACATATTCGGGCTGAATTTTATCAAAATCAGACTAAGCGTTATAGAAATATTGGTAATAATAGTTTTAGAAAGGGTCTTATTTGGGTGGGGCAAACTCCCCTCCTTATGAGGCACGGCGTCGAGACTTTTAAAGTGCAAATCTGTACAAAATTTCGATTCGAATGACCCTTCATTCATGAAAATCGGTTCACGTGTCGATAATTTGCAACGATTGCTATACTTCCCCTTAACAAGTGTAAGAGCTGATCGCCGCTTTAATGTTACGTAGGGGAGCCCTAACCCTATCATCCTACCAAATTTTATCAAAATCGGGCCAAGATTTACAGAGTAATTAGTAATAATAATTTTGGAAGAGGCCTTACATAAAGGGGGCTAACTCCTCTCCCATTCAATTTACAGGATCGAGACCCCCAAAAGGCACATCTACATAAAATTCCGAATCGAATGACACCTCATTCATGAAAATCGGTTCACGCGTTTAGGCGCTACGTTGTTTACAAAAAAGGTAACAACAACAAGAACAAGAACAAGAACAAGAACAAGAACAAGAACAAGAACAAGAACAAGAACATTTTTTGAAAAAGCGGTTTTTGCTCATTTTCGGCAACTTTTTTCTCGAAGCCTATTAGATCTGGGTTGTTGCAACAAAATTAGAGTTATAAAGGAGGGTTTGCCCTATATTTTAAAGAAAATTTGGGAATTTTATCTTTTGTAGAAAAATAGAAAAAAATTGTCAAAGTTGGGTGTTTTTCAACGTTACGCTTTTTCGTGCAGTTTTTGACGATCAACCCTTATACAACTGTCCTACCGGACAGTTTTAATAAATGAAAATAAGGAACTTATTCCGTTTTACATACAAACACTACCACAGCAATTTAACAATACCGGACAGTTTTAATCAGAGGATAAATAAAAAAATCTCATAATTCAGCAGGTTATCGAAAGCTAATTTATTTTTTCTTATTTTTTTGTGAAAATAAAGAAAATGCGAAAACTCTATTGTCATAGTAGTTAAAAGAAATGTAAGGATTATTAGTTGGAATGGTACAATAAAATATTCTAGAAAAATTATTAGCTATGTTTATAGCCTCGGATTTTAAAAAATGTTTATGATTTACAAGTTTACAGCGTTATGGAGCGATTTGAAGTATGTTGAGACATTCTCCTAAAATTCCGGATTTTCCCACAAAATATTAATGAGAGATTGCCTATCCCTCTTAGCAATCTTTTACCATACTAAAGCCTTTTAATTGGACTAATATAAGTTTTTATAAATTTGGAGCTCTACCCTGTCTTAGCTGGCAATAAGTACAGAAGTTTAAAATGATCTGAAAAAGATAAGAATTTGGAAAAATGTTCGTTACAGGAGGATGCCCTATCTCTTTCAACGTGCTTTAACAATTTCATTTTTATGTTGCTGAATTCTGAGAGTTAAATATATCTATTTATTGGAAGAATATAAAATTTCTTTCCCTGGTCAATCCAATTGGCCTTTATATTCGGTTGAAGTCAATCAAATAAAAGGAGCATATTGTAACAAATTTTTGGATAATGTGGTTTTCATCCTTAACAGTTTTGTAAGCCAGTTAATAATTCTAGAGTTAAGTCGATTAAAAAATAAATTAAAATTTAAGATTATCGTTGGTATCCGTTTGACCCGCTCTAAATTCGGTTTTTTTATTCGTTCTGTTATGGAACAACTCTAGGCACTTTATTTTCCTCTGTTTATCTAAATTCGAAAAAGTAATACTAAGATAATCAAAGTTTGTTTTCATTTCTACTGTTTGTTTATTTACACAAAAATGGCGGATATTTCTTTAGTACAGATTTCTGTGAAACTGTTTTACTAAATTTAATATCTATCGAGATGTCGACTAATAATATCAGGCCGTCGTTTACGCCATTCAAATTTCACCGACACTGCTGTTCATAGAATGCGCATGATTTGAAATGTCTGAATTAGCTCACAAGATCACCAATTAACAATGCGGAATACAGGGTGACCAGAGTTATATGCTCCACCCACTTTTTTTTTAAACGGCGGGAAATTTTGAAAAAATAAAAACAAGTATTTAATCATTTTTAGTCTAGTTTATTTTCAGTAACTGACCCATTTTTTTAAACCACTGTATCTCGAGATACAGTATCCAACTTTGTTTTTTCAAATAAAACGTTATATTTCTTTTTGCATATTTTTATAGTATTTGTACGCGCCGACAAGGCGGCACACCAACAGGAATAGGCAGATTGCACACGCTACGCAAAAGCGCGTAAACAAGAGCGCGAGAATAAGCGAATAAATATATCACCTAATATAAACTAAGATATGAAAGAAGATAGCAGTTTCTGGAAGAGCAGAGGAAACAGAAAGGAAGAGAAATACAATCAAACAAATCTTACCTTCTCGGGTAGCGGTTGGCGGGAACAAGCGCACCTTGGTCGAGCTGGATAGGCCCAATAAGCGTTCTTGTGAGGCGGGATTGATGACAGATAGTATATAGGAGTAAGCGAAAAGGGACAGACGAGAAAACCACTAACAGAAAGGAAGCGGAAGCGGACGTGTCCCGGAAGCGGAAGTGCGGTTTGGGTACGTGTGAGGAAAGTAATTGTAGAAAAATAGCCCAAGGTGCAAACGTAAAGCGGTTACTGCACAAATTAGCGGAGAACAAAACCAATCAGAACACACAAAATTAGCAATGTAACTTGTAGCAATTCAGATTAAGAAGTGAAGTTATATAGTAGAGAGTAGAAGGAAAAGGAAACAGGAAATTAGAGAAGAGATAGAGAACAAAAAAACTGTTTTTTCAGAAAGCTAAGCAGGAAACGCTTAATTACTAGGCAGAAAAGATCACTAGTCGCACGGTCCTCGCTTCCGGGCGGTGCGTATGTATACGAACTAGAATACTGCTGCCAGCGGGTACGCGTATGCCATCTATCGGCGATAGTGGCAATTAAAAACAGCCAAGTTACAGGACTTGACAGTATTTGAGCTCCTAAACAAAACAAAATTTTTTTTGAAATCGGTTAGGTTTATCAAAAGTTATGGTAATTTAAAATATGAAAAACAAATTTCAGTTTACTGTCAAAATTACGTTTTTTTTTAAAGAATCTGTTCAAACTGGGCACAACCAACGGATAGGCAAGCCAAAACTCTGGACTCCCACGCTCTGCTAGTAGCAGCACTTATGGTGGAGAAGTCAAGATCTAGGCAGGCTAGAATTATTCGACGTTCAGGTTGTTTTTTCTACAAACGTTTGGTGTGGAGTTTTAGGAAATCAACTAATCGGCCCATACTTCTACAGAGAGAACTTAACTGGTGAAAGGTATCCAACTTTTTTTTCAGAGACATTTTGCCAGTTCCGCTTGAAGATGTTCATCTACAACGTCGGGTAGATATGTATTTTCAAATAGATGGTTGCCCTGCGAGAGTGGTTCGAGGTTAGCTGGGCAGAAATTTCCATTAAAAGTGCGTAAGGACTCATTGTCCCATCCAATGGCCACCTCGATCTCCGGACTTGACCCAAATGGACTATATTTTGTGGGGATACCTAAAAAAATAAAGTGTAAAGTATCCTTAATCCCGTGGCTACAGTCGATGATCTGAAACGTCGAATTACTCTAGCCTGCCTAGATCTTGACTTCGCTACCATAAGTGCTGCTACAAGCAAAGCGTGGGAGTCCAGAGTTTTGGCTTGCCTATCCGTTGGTTGTGCCCAGTTTGAACAGATTCTTTAAAAAAAATAACGTAATTTTGACAGTAAACTGAAATTTGTTTTTCTTATTTTAAATTACCATAACTTTTGAAAAACCTAACCGATTTCAAAAAAAAATTTGTTGTTTTTAGGAGCTCAAATACTACAAAAATATGCAACAAAAAATATAACGTTCCATTTGAAAAACAAAAGTTGGATGCTGTATCTCGAGATACAGGGGTTTAAAAAAATGGGTCAATCACTGAAAATAAACTATACTAAAAATGATTAAATACGTGTTTTTTATTTTTTCGAAATTTCCTGCCGTTAAAAAAAAAAGTGGGTGGAGCATATAACTCTGGTCACCCTGTATATTAGACTCTGGGGATCTCCTTAGATCAACCCCGAAGCGACCATAAGTTAGGTTGTTTGATTCAATGTCGGTAAATATAAAGCTAATAATTTTCGAATATAGATCGAAAACCTGCTTTAGATCCAAGAAAACTGTTTATATATGCTGCCCATTTATTCTGATATTGTTTTCTATAATTGAATACAATGTGAAGATATATTCCAAGAGCATCTCTTAGATGTAAATCCTGCCAGGTGTTCTGGCAAAGATTTTGTTTGGTCCTCGCTCAAAAGCACTCGTTGGGCTAATATAAGTAAAAATCTTCAGTATACTGTTTACAAATGCCATAGGTCTATATTTAGCTGGATCCGCATTCTATGAATCATGTTAGTTTGGAAATAGGTCCTAATCAATATTTATCTAGAATAAAATTGAGGAGGTTCAGAATTTAATACTATTTTATCGGCAAATTTTGACAATTTCTTTTGAAATGCCGTCTTCTGAAGAATTATATTTTTCTTCTTTTTTACAGCTTCCTTAAATTCTTCAATCGTGATTTGCGTCTTGATGCGTACTTACTATTTCTGTTCTATAGCTCGGCAGTATCAAATTAACGAACATCGAGGTGGATCTATTTGCTAAGATACATTTTTAATTCTTGGGATTTTATTGCGGTCGATTAGGACATTATTGGCTTTGAACAAAATAACTTCATTGCTTTCCAGAAAGTTTAAAACCCTGTTACCTTTGCGATACCTCACAAAATTTTATCAGTATATCTTTCTGGTTTCACATGTTTTTCCAAAAACAAATTTAAACACTCTATTATTTAGATTTGAATTAATTTTTTTAAAAAATATTCTATTAGATCTATTTTACGAGTAGATGAATTATTTTTTTTCTGAATTGGATTTATTGAATTAATCTAATTTAAAATTGTTCTTTAAAATTTTTGGGCATTTAACCAATTAAGATATTTATTTAATATTACAAACATTTTTGGTAAGTGGTTATTAGCCTATCCTAGCCTAGCCTATTAGCACACTCTATTATCGACCATCTGTTTTACATATTGCATTGATTTCTGTGCAGTTGTAAAAATCTAAATAAAGGTTATAAAAAAAATTTTTCTTTTGAATTTTATTTTTTCTCTTTTATGAATGTTTATTGTGTTTGGGATTTAAATGTATTGGCTCCCAGGCACTTGTTATGTAAATTGCAAACAAAATAACACCGAAGAAAATTTCATTCCGCCATTGAGTCGGACTTGCAACCAGGAAAATCAGAACTTTGTTCTCTTTTTAAAACATTTTCACTCTCGCCAAAACTATGGGTATGTACGAGGGTCGTTTGAAAAGTCCGTGCAAAGTCAGAGAGATAGGACCACTGGCGCGTATCGAGGTTAAGTTTAGTTAGTAGCATCTCTTGGAAGAACACACACCAAGTTTCAGCCAGATCGGTCTATTTCTTTGTGTTTGGCATTCGTTTGAATCGAGGAAGTCGAGTGATTTTCAAAAAATGAACGAAAAAGAATTTCGTGTGTTGATTAAACACTACTTTATGAAAGGCAAAACACCTCAGGAGACTAAAGAGAAGCTTGATAAACATTATGGTGACTCTGCACCTTCGATTAGAACAGTTTATAAATGGTTTCAAAATTTTCGGAGTGGCCATATGGGCACAAGTGACGCTGAACGTTCTGGACGCCCTGTTGAGGTTACTACTTCAGAAATCATTGATAAAATCCATGATATGGTGATGGATGACAGAAGAGTGAAGGTGCGTGAGATTGCTAGTGCTGTGGGCATCTCGAATGAACGGGTACATAATATTTTGCATCAACATTTGGACATGACAAAGCTATCCGCAAGATAGGTGCCGCAATTGCTCACGCTTGACCAAAAACGAAATCGTGTGAAGTGTTGCAAGGACGGTTTGCAGCTGTTCCAGAAGAATCCGCAGGACTTTAAGCGTCGTTTCGTCACTGTGGATGAAACATGGATACATCACTACACTCCTGAGACCAAAGAACAAGCTAAACAATGGGTTACCAAGGGGGAATCTGCGCCAAAAAAGGCGAAGACCGTTCCTTCGGCCGGAAAGATTATGGCGACTGTCTTTTGGGATTCGCAAGGAATAATCCTCATCGACTATCTGGAAAAGGGTAAAACTATTACAGGTGCATATTATTCATCGTTATTGGACCGTTTGAAAACCGAGCTGCAAGAAAAACGCCCACGATTGGCCCACAAAAAAGTCCTTTTCCATCACGACAACGCACCAGCTCACACCAGTTGTGGACGCAAAATTAATGGAAATAGGGTTCCAACTCGTTTCACATCCCCCCTATTCTCCAGACTTGGCTCCCTCGGACTACTATTTCTTCCCCAATATGAAGAAATGGCTGGCGGGAAAAAGATTTTATTCAAACGAGGAGGTGATTGCAGAAACGAATGGCTATTTTTCAGACTTGGACAAATCCTATTATTCGGAAGGGATCAACAAACTAGAGCAGCGTTGGACGAAGTGTATAAGCCTAAAAGGAGACTATGTTGAAAAATAAAAAAGGTTTACCCCAAAAAATTAAGTAGTTTTTATTTTTGCACGGACTTTTCAAACGACCCTCGTAACTTAAGATATCGTTCGAAGAATGTTATTATAACTCATCTTGAGCATTGGAATGCTGCCTTTCAGGCGCCAGTAAAGATAACCATTAGTACCAATAATAGATGCAGATAGAAAAGGGAAGGGGTCACTCAGAGGTTTAGCTTGTACAGCATTTCAACATGGAGATCTGGGGTTCGAATACAGAAGGCCCTAAGATTCTCTCTTCCTAGCAGCTTCTTACAGTTATTGTCCGGTGATAGACAATGCTGTCTGTTTCGAAAGAACACTGTCCGCGGACTAGCAGTGCACTGAAAAAAAATTCCAGGCTCCACTGATCTCAGATGCTGAAGCTCCTTTCAAAAAAATAAGCTTCTCCAAACAGTTGCGCAAAACAAAGACGTAAGGCGAGTAAAGGGTGCTTTGAGGTCATGTTCAATTCGCCCTAGAATGATAATACCTCAGGGATGAGGGCTAGCGATTTCTTTCCGCAAGGCTAAAGAAATGAGTAGAAGTGGACGAATAATTTGTGTTTAAGATGTTAAAGAGCGGGAACAGTTTTCCATTCGGAAAACTCTTGCACAAAGGCAGGAATGTGTTTGAGAATGATTCTTTTGTGAAGAAGTCCAACACAAGAGAGAGTTTCCCCTATGTTAACTTGATAGTGAAGAACCTCGTTCAGAAATTTTAAAGGAACGTAATAAATCTGCCATCAGTTTCGTCCAATTTTAAATCGCAGCGCTATTTCTTGAGAACCATGCCAACATTTTATTTTGCCATTAACAGCATGCAACTGGATTAAAAGTGGCAGTTTGAATTGTATGAGTGTAGAGTGAACTGAACCACCAACATTTAAACTGTTTTTCGCAATCTTTTCTTATTTAAATATTCAGAGAGGTCTTTATGATGATTTTTATCTTTTTATTTTTCTCTATTCTGACAAAGAGAAAGGAAGTGACTTTTGGGACTTTGTTTTTTAATAACAATGAGAGCTCCCTTAAAACTTCAACAGATAAATATTTCTTCAAAAAAAAAGGTTCGCGTAGTTGAACAAAAGATGCAAAAATTCAAAATATTGCTTGGAAACTCAAATTATTGTAAATAATTATGCTTAAACCTAAAAATAAGATTAGAAATATAGGTAAGAAGTATTTTTCCAAACATAATACCAAAGAATTGCAGAAGTTCTTACGCAATTCTATGGAATAGAGAGACTGAATGCGTTGGCATTTTGATCCGGACATTCACCGGATTCACCGGTCCGCACATTCCGGACAGGTGAATCATGGAGAAATTCACTGTCTCTAATTTACTACCTCCTGCTGGAGGGTGCAACAAAATAATGAGGCCGTTTTCCTTCAACATTTACTATCTTTCTTTGAGCCATCCTTCTTGTTTAATACCACGGTCCGCCACTGATCGCAGGAGTGAGATTCTAGCGTTTTGAGTTACACATTTTAAATTCTGATTTTCTGTCAGCTGGTTCGCCATTGTACGTTTCAGTGTGTTTAATTTTTGCTCTGCAAACTTATTAATTTATTGTGTGTTTCTAGTGACTATTTAATGTTAAATTGTTTCTTATTTTGTTTATTGTTATTGTTTCTTTTTGTTAGACATTGGAGTGCGATGACACATTGACAATTTTTGTAAATAGTTTAATTTGAATAGACTTATTTTTAGTAGGTTAGGTAAGTTATTTGAATTTAAAATTTGTAGTAGTGATTGGACACTTAGTTCCAATAGTAGTCGCATGGCTTAAATGGAACATACAGATTCACCAGGCATTGAATCACATGGTTCGTGCAGTGCTAGTGGTATTTTCTCTAGTAATAATAATAAAACTAGTAATGATGTTTTGGATAAAACAAATAAAACAGTGAAAAGATCAAGCACTAATAAATCTGAAATTATGAAAAAGAAAAATAAAATTAAAACCAAAAGCACTGCTGTGCAAAGAAAGTTGACTCGAACCCAGTCCCTACAGTCAGTTAATTCCACTATTTCCACTACCCCTTTCAGTAATACTATCAATTTCTGCACACCTAATCCTTTTGCACCTTTAAGTGTAAAAGATGACGGAGAAATCCCGAACGCTAATGCATCGGCCAGTGAGAAAAAATCACCCAAGCCTCCTCCAATATATATCTTAAACGTGGAAGACTATTTACAATTCTGCACTACACTAACTCAACTTCTTGGACCCTCATCTTTCGATTGTAAATCGAGACTTGACAAGGTAATGTTATCAACGAAGACCATTGAGGGGTACAGAGCAGCAATTAAGTTCTTGCAAGAAAATAAAGCACAGTACCACACTTATCAGCTAAAGCAAGATAAGGCGTTTAGGGTGGTATTGAGAAATCTACACCACACTATTCCTACAGAAGCCATCAAAGAAGATCTGGAAGGGTTAGGGCACAAAGTGAGAAATGTCAGCAACGTGAAACATCCAGCTACTAAAGCATCACTTCCTCTGTTTTTTGTAGACTTGGAACCACAAGAGAACAACCAGGAAATATTCAAGATCACTTCAGTCCTGTACACACGAATTAAGGTTGAGGAACCCTACAAAACTGAGGAAATAATTCAATGTAAAAGATGCATGCAGTATGGCCACAGCAAATCTTACTGCAATTATACTCCTACGTGCAAAAAATGCGCTAAGTACCATTTTTCCTCAGACTGCCCCCAACCTAGGGACATCCCACCTACATGTGCGCTGTGCCAAGAAAGGCATTATGCTACCTACAGGGGCTGCACAGTGCATAAGGAACTTCAGCGACTTCGAAGAAAGTCAAGAGACCAAAACGGCCGCAGTCCGCAGCCGCGTTTGCATCAGGGAGCTGCTCCACCACCTACTCCAAAAGACTTTCCTCCATTATCTACAACTTCGCATCCGCATCCATCTCAGCCACCAACTTATCAAAGGCCTTCTTACGCTGGAGTCGCGGGGTCTCCGACTAACCTTTCATCCGCTTCTACTGACGTTACTACTGTACTGACCTCTTTCATTTCTGAATTCAAATCACTCATCAATCCTCTCATCAGCCTTCTCACTACCCTAGTGACTGATCTCATTCCTCGACTTGTAAAATAAATTCCTCATCACTAGCAATACTTCTTTGGAACGCAAACGGGCTGAATTCCCACAAAGACGAACTAGACATTTTCTTACATGACAAACTAATTGACGTAGCCCTAATTACGGAGACACACTTTATCGGACGATCTTACTGCAATGTAACTGACTACACTACTTACAGAGCAGACCACCCGGACGACACTGCCCATGGTGGCGCAGCCATTCTCATCCGCTCCTCTTTAATTCACAGCTTGCTCCTCACTGAGCAAACTGATGCTCTCCAGTCCGTGGCAGTTACATTGTATTGCCAGCCATTCTCTCTGAATGTGGCAGCGGTGTACTGTCCGCCTAACAAAGCAATATCATCACAAGAGTTTAGTACTTTCTTTGGCAAACTGGGGCCAAAATTCTTGGCAGGTGGGGACTATAACGCTAAACATCCGCAGTGGGGTTGTCGCACAACTAATCCTAGAGGACGCACCCTACTCAATGTTCTTTCTTCCTCTAACTACAAGGTACTATCCCCTGATCAACCAACTTACTGGCCGACAGCTCTCTCTAAACTGCCTGACATCCTAGACATTTTCGTTACCTCTCAGACATCTTCACAATGTACAGACATCTATACTCTTACTGATCTTTCCTCTGACCACAGTCCTGTGCTGTTGGTACTAACTGCAACACCTAAGACACTTCCGCCTCGCCCTTCTCTAATTACGGGACCTGTTGACTGGGATAACTTCCAAACTTTACTTGACACTAAACTTAATCTATCTCTCTCTTTAAAAACTGCTGACGAAATTGATGAAGCAGTTTACACGCTGACTAACGCAATACAGACTTCCATCTGGGAATCGACTACTCACTTACATCGGAAGAATACTAGACAATATAACTTACCTATAGAAACACGAATACTCATAAAAGAAAAAAGGAGAGCCCGAGCCCTCTGGCAACGGACACGTTATCCTAGCGACAAACGGATGTACTTTAGACTCACAAGACAACTGAAAAGAAATTTACAAAAGCTAAAAATTGAAAAATATGACGCCTTCATTACAAACCTGACTACAGACCGTAAATCTCTCTGGACAGCTACACGCAGGCTACTTTCCTACAAACATATTCCTTCTCCACTCAAACGGGAAGACGGGACTTGGGCGAAATCGGACGAGGACAAAGCTACATTGTTTGCTCATCACTTGACAAATGTCTTTACACCTCATCCTGATATGACGGACGATATACACATGGATGAAATACAAACAGAACTGGGCATTCCACTTCCTCTCGCACTACCACCAAAAGCCTTTACTCCTTCTGACGTTAAATACACTATCAAGAATCTTCCACCTAGAAAGTCTCCAGGATATGACCTCATCACCTCTGAAATTCTCCGCCACTTACCTAAAAAAGCTATCATCTTCCTCACCTACATTTACAACTCTGTCCTTCGTACTACATACTTTCCACTATCCTGGAAGTATTCAGTGGTGCGAATGATTCCGAAACCTGGAAAACCTGCTCACCTACCCTCATCATACAGACCTATCAGCCTACTGCCGACTCTAGGAAAAGTTCTTGAAAAACTGTTACTTAAGCGTATTAACCCCATATTGTCGGAGTTAGGTGTTATACCAGACCACCAATTTGGTTTCAGGTGTCATCATAGCACTATTCAACAATGCCACCGGGTTGTTGATGTTATTGCTTCAGCACTGGAGGAAAAACAGTATTGCTCAGGGGCATTCTTAGACGTAAGCCAGGCTTTCGACCGTGTTTGGCATCCTGGATTACTGTTCAAACTAAAAAAGCATCTTCCCTCAACATACTACCTCATTTTGCGCTCCTATCTTTCAGATAGGTTCTTTCAAATTAGTACTGGCTCAGCAATCTCTTCTTTCTCCACAGTGAGGGCGGGAGTGCCGCAGGGGAGTATACTTGGCCCCGTTCTCTACACAGTATACACATCAGACATACCTGTACAACCCTCTACACTACTCTGTACATATGCAGACGATACAGCCATACTAGCCACAAGTACACATCCTACATCAGCTTCATACAAATTACAGACACACTTACATAAAATAGAATTCTGGGCCAAGAAGTGGCGGATTAAAATGAACTCACAGAAATGCCAGCACGCCACGTTTACTCTCCAGCGGGGCTCCTGTCCACCTGTTCTCTTCAACAGCAATCCTCTACCTTATACAGATCTGGTGCGCTACCTTGGGCTCTACATAGACAAGCGACTCACGTGGAACCCACACACTAGACTTAAAAGACAAGCAATGACAAAACGTGCGAAACTACTTTACAGACTTCTTGGACGACGCTCCAAATTACCTATTGAACTCAAACGATTAATATACAGTACTATCATCAAACCAATGTGGACTTACGGTCTGGAGCTGTGGGGTTCAGCCAAACCTAAAAACATACGGACTGTACAGACATTTCAATCAAAACTACTTCGACAGATAGCTGACGCTCCTTTCTACGTAACAAACCTCACTCTACACAACGACCTCAACATACCTTTCGTACACCAATTAGCCAAGACTAAATATCAAAAATTCCATAGTGCTCTCTCCACTTGCTCCAATCCTCTAGTACAGTCTCTCGCCTCCTCTAACATTCCTAACAATCCTCCTCGCCGACTGAATCGCCAGTGGCCCCGCGACTTCCTCGCAGTCTGAAGGCTTAAAATTAATATCCTGTAGAAAGTGCTGCCGCTGGGCAGTTTCTTTCCTCCTGCCTTTCACGCCTCTATACTTCAATCTCCCTATTTACTTATTGTATAGTGTATTATACAGATTGTAAATAACAAAATAAATTTAAAAAAAAAAAAAAAAAAAAAAAAAAAAAAAAAAAAAAAAAAAAAAAGATTTTCTGTCAGACACATAGTGAATATGTAACAGTAAAATATGCTACCAACTTACCTCTCTTGATCTATGTGTCTTATATCTTTTAAAACACCTTGAAA
The DNA here is from genome assembly GCF_049639745.1 of Rhodnius prolixus. Taxonomy (NCBI): domain Eukaryota; kingdom Metazoa; phylum Arthropoda; class Insecta; order Hemiptera; family Reduviidae; genus Rhodnius; species Rhodnius prolixus. The sequence continues at coordinate 27,294,934 of NW_027411592.1, forward strand.
TTGGGGGAACTGGAATCGGGCAAATACACGAATATCCTGACATTTTAGAAAACTTTATAAAAACAAAAGTGGAAAAATACCTATCTGTTAACGAGCTTTAATAAATAAATTTCTTGTTTACACATATTGAGTTAATTCCATCATATGGTTGTGAGGAATATTGGAGCAATTACAATTTATTTAATGCCATTAAGCAGTAAAAACAAAATTCCTTATTTATTTATTATTAGTTTATTTAAGTTCGGGGTCCTCACAATTCTTTGAAGAATTTTGCTGATTTCACGTTAGTCCAGTTCTTCTATATCTTTCGTTCCTCATTTCAAATTTAAATAAGTCTTCCTTTTTCAAAAATATGAATAAAAATATTTCTAAAGAGCTTTAAGTTTCGAGTATTTCCTCTAGTTTTCGATTGAACATCTTTTCGAAATTAGTAGTTATTGCCATAAATAATTTGGAAATTTATAGAATTTTCTTTCCCCGTTTTTAAATAGCAAAATTACATTTCCTTTAAGCCATTTTTCTGGGATAATTTCAGTATTTAGACAGCTTTGAACAGTTTACATAATTGTTCTATCAACTTATTATCTCCAGTTTTTTACAGTTCATTAATAATTCTTCCTTCAAGACCTCCAAGTAACCCTTTGTTCAGCTTCAACTCTATTAGGTGGACTTCTTTTTAAGAATACTTCAGGGGTCTTAGGAACTGTCTTTTTCTACCTCCTTAAAATCAAACAATTATTTTAATTTATGTAAACCTCTCACACCTTTTGTTAATAATATGGATGGACTCGCATCATTCAAATTTAATACTGGCTACGTAATTAATACTCATATTGATCTTAATATTTTTGGAGACTCTTAATTTGATTCCTCATTAATTTATTTATCAAACAAATCCATTCTGATATGACCCCTGGGTCAAATCTAGCTGATTATTATACGAAACCATCGTGTTTGATTCCCCAAGAGTAGCGGCCCCCCAGACTTGTTTTTCCCTTTAGTCAGTTGGCGGAATTGGGTGAGCAAGGAGAGAGAGGGGAGGTCCTAGTAGGATGCAAGCCATGCGTCACTGTGAAGAAGAATGTCGGCCATGTTAGCATCAGCTTTTTCTTGTTGTGCGTAGTATTATTAAAACTGTGGTTTGTGTTCACAAGGTTCTAAGAAAACTGTGTCTTAGTTTATTATTTAATGAGCTCAAACCTTTGGACTTTAAGGATAGTGACTCACATAAGTACAATAATTATTACAATTAATTCTCCCTGATATACGTATATTGTCTTGGACAAATAACTATTCTAATTAACTTCCCCGTTGTATGTTGCCTAGTACAACCAATTGTTCTAAGTTTTCCCTGTTGTATCTTGCCTTGTATAATAATTATTACAATTAAGTCTTCCCTGATATATTGTGCCTTGTACAAATAATTAGTCTAATTAATTTCCCTGTTGTATGTCGCCTTGTACAATAATTATTGCAATTAAGTCTTCCCTGATATATTGTGCCTTGTACAAATAATTAGTCTAATTAATTTCCCCGTTGTATATTGTTTTGTACCAATACTTATTCATTGAGAGTAGTGCGTATTCCGCACCAAAGAGTATAAGGGTCACATACACTGGTGTTCAGATCTATTATTATTTCACTAGTTGTATATATTTTGTCTGTATCTCCTCGAAGACATTTTAATTGTGAATAAAGTTTATGGTTAATTTGCAAAGTGTTCTGAAGACTGGTGGCGTCCCCCACTATTCCAGCCTTAAGTTTAATTGCGTCTTTGTCCGCCCCCTTCCTTTTGACTATTTTTCATGGTGCCGAAACCCGGGAAACAGTCTTCAGAACACTATTGTTTTTTCTCGTAAATAATTTCGCCTTTTGTTGAAATAATTTACTTATATGATTGATGATATTTTGTTCATACGACGCGTTGGCATTAATTGTAAGGTAAATGGTTGGCCTACTATAGCCTTAATTTTTTTGTTTGTTATATTTGTTTGTATATATTTATATATTCCTTCATATCACCTATTGTTTAATTATAAAACTTAAACGCCTTGCGTACACTATTATTTCAGCTTTGTTTCTTATATTAGTATACCTAATTAACTGTATTTTTTCATTTTGTGTTTTCTATATGTACTACTGGCATTAGCTACCAAGTGACTTAGTCTATTTTAGTTATTTTGTCTATATTTTTTGTATTGTGCTATTATTTTGACAATTGTACATAACTCTTTTTCTCGCCAGCACAACCTGCTTGTCTAGCCTTCCTGTACAACATGGAAGAATTCACCGAGAAGACTACCCCTCCCCGTTCGCCAGTTCCCATTCCCCCTTCGCAGGAGGAAACTCCGCGATCGTCCATCCAGTCTGAGGCCAGTGGGGATCTGAATGTCATTAGATGCCGCCACCTCACTGCCAGGCTGGATCAATGGACTCGAAACGTTCAATTGTTGGACCCAGAGTCCCCTGAGCAGCTCTCCACCATTTTTAGGTCTCTGTCCCAGACAGTGGATAAAGAGGCTTGGGAATGGCTGCGGCCTTTGGCATCGGACTACAGTGCCCCTCTTGCCTTGGCGCTGTCTCAAAGCCACGAACAGGCTGAACTCGCCCACCTTTCTATTGTCTTGCCGATTTTGGCTACCCCCCCTCCTTCCATTAAGCCTGCCCCGGTGTCTGTCTCTTCCCACACTGGCGTAGTGGATGAGTCCGTTGTGGAGCTCGCCAGAAGGCAGCTGCAGGAGCTCATCATCCCTAAGATTCCGGTGTTTGAGGGGGATGTGTTGACGTATGGGGATTTCAAACGGAATTTTCAGTCTGAGATTCATAGACTAGCCCTCCCTGCAGCCAAGCGGCTTCAGGCTCTTCGATCATGCTTGAAAGGCCCCCCTTGTCCATCGTCCAGAATGCCACCTCCACTGAGGAAGGATACCTCTATGCCTGGGAGACTCTGGACGCCCGATATGAGGGAAGGTTGAGGGTCGCCAGCGCTATGGTGGACAACTTCCTTCACTTCCCAGAGCCTCAGCCCAGCATAGAAGCGTGCATCGCCTGGCTGTCAAGCAGACAAATTTTACTGGGCCAGTGTTCCATCCCTCACCCTCTCGATTTTCTCCTTTGCCACATTACATTGTCCAATTTGGCCCCCGGTCTACAAGAGGAATTTAGGAAGAAGTACCTAAGATCCTTTGACGAGCTGCCTTGCAGTTCTCAAGTGTTGGATTTCCTAAAGGACCAAGGGGACCGACTCTCTTCTACATTGTCGCCAAGGAGGACCCCCCTCCTCCTGTCCAGGCTAGTCCCAGCCCTAGTCCCACGCCTCCTTCTCATCAACCAGCTTCCATCCCCTCGCCCAGTCAGGTTAAACCGTACTCACCCAAATCAGTCCATTTTGTACCTCGTCCACCACGGAGACCTTCATCATCTTCACCTCCTCCAGGGCCACAGCCTATCCCTTCTACTCCTCGTGCCCCAACTTCCTCAACCTCTTCCTCCATTCAGTGCTACCTCTGTGGGGATCCACATCGCCTGTCTAAATGCGCTCACTACGTTAACTTGTCAGTGAGTGACAAGTGGGATTTGGTTACGGAAAAGAACCTATGTACCAATTGTCTTTCCATCTATCACCCAGTATCCCGATGTCCTTGCCAGGTCGGGTGCGCGAAGTGTCATGGAGAGCATCATACCTCCTTGCACCCCCCTCCACCATCTGCCAGCCTTAGTCAGAGAAGAGCTAGTGCCCCTGGAATTCCTCCATTGATGTCCCTGCGAACCTCTCGACCCTCGAGGCCCAAATCTCCTCCCAAAAGGGTACGCTCCCAGGACTTACCTGAATCCCCGCCTCCCTTCCCAAGACGCTCCCTTCTTCCTCCCAGCTCCTTTGAGCCTCATCTGCCTCTAGGCAGGGTTAGGGACTCTGAGTCTCGACCCTCGTCGTCTTCCTCGTCCGACGAACTGCCCCCCGTACATCCTGTAACGTATTTTGGACGACATCCAGCACCCCCTCCCCCGCCGGAATTATAGGTTCTTGGCAGGCGCGATACCCCTCCCTTGCCCACCTTTGCGTTCTGCCGTCGCAGACGCTGCCGTTTGTGTCACTCGGCAAATGTCCCACGTCAGTCCATAGTAAAGTCTTTTCCGTCCGATATGTCAGTTTCCCCCACTGCCCTGGTGTATCTCCTTGGAGGAGATGGCCAGTGGTATCGCGCTCGTGCCCTGCTGGATTCAGGCAGTGAGATAAATTTGATGTCCAAGAAATTCGCCAAAGAAAGTAAATTGAACTACAACCCTATGTCAGGTGGGATTCGAGGGATAGGAGGCAACATCGCCACCCAAGTCGTAGGTCAAGTTTCTACCAATTTAAGGCAATGTCCCCCATTTTCCCAAATCAAAGTCCCCTTCCGCATAGTCACCAAGACTGTCCCAGATGCACCGTCCTCTTATTTCCCTGTTAAGGATTGGCAGCATTTAGCGGATAAACAGTTAGCCGACCCAACCTTTAACGAACCGAGTCCTGTAGACGTAGTATTTTCAGCCTCGGTTTTTGACGCCATCGACCTTAGTCAAATAATCCGGGCACAAAATGGTTCCCCCAACGCCCGACTAACAACTCTTGGCTGGATTATGTCTGGCCCCTTGAGAAGCTTCCCCTCGAGGCGGGTTTGTTTTCACGCTTCTGTCAAGGACAGCAGGTCCAACTCCAAGTTATATCGGACCTATTATAAAATTTTGTTCAAGCATAAATATGGTCAACTACCGGCACCTGCTAACCAGTCTAGCCCAGAAAACAAGCCTTCGGCCGAAACCCTTTTGTACCGGTCCGAGTCGGAACAGATTGCTTGCAATAACCCTGAACTCCCCGTGCAGTCGGAACAGTCAGGCCCCCCTAGTTTGTCTGTGTCCTCCGCTCAAGTCAGGTCTACTCCCCAAGAGGAAGTCATCACTCAGCAGCCCACTCCTCCAACTTTGGCTATCCAACTTCCGCCCCCGAAACCTCAACGTCTGATTAGAACGCGGCGTCCGCTGCAAACTTGTAATACCTTCCTTCCTGAAACTCTTCCTCCCACCATAACTTCTGCCGGGGTTGCTCTCTTCGAAGGTTCTGATTCACCTGTTCGTCCCTCTCTAGTCACTCATATGCCGGCAATTCCTGCCTAACCCACGGTACTCCGACTCGGCTCGGGTAAAACCCCCCAATCTATATCACACCCCCCTGACCTAGTCTTGTCTCGCCTGATGGAAAGGATGTTTGCCTTGGAGGAAGTGTCGGAGGTTTCGCCTCTCACCCCGGACGAATTGAAGGCTGAAGAGTGCTTCTCGAAGTCACATTTCCGACTTCCTGATGGTCGTTTTTCAGTAGCACTGCCATTTAAAACCAGTCCGTGTTGCCTCGGTGAATCCAGAAAGATTGCTTTAAGGCGTCTCTTACAAACTGAATCCCGTCATGCCAAGTCCCCACATCTCCGTGCTCCCTATGTGGAGTTTATGAAAGACTACTTAGATTCGAATCATATGGAACTGGCCCCTCCTCTCAAGTCAGGTCAAATTGTCTATTATATTCCCCATCATGCGGTACACCGTCTAGACGACCCCCCGGAAAAGATTCGTGTAGTATTTAACGCTTCCCAGAAGTCCTCTTCAGGCATCTCCCTCAATGAGCTCTTGCTCCCTGGACCCCGTTTACAGCTCGATATCTGGAAGGTGGTTACCAGATTTAGAGTGGACAAATGGGTCTTTACGGCCGACATTCGCCAAATGTTTAGACAGATACAACACCCCCCGGAAGATAGGGATTTGTTACGCATACTGTGGCGATTTGACACGAGCCAACCAGTGTAGGAGTACCGTTTGTGCACTGTGACCTATGGAACCACGTCAGCTCCCTACTTAGCATGTCGCGTCCTTCAAGAATTAGCTCTGACCTCTCAGGCTTCCTTTCCCCTGGCCTCTGAGATACTCCGCGACCGTACCTATGTGGATGACATTTCTGGAGGAGGCCCTACTCTAGAAGTGGCATTGCAATCCAGAGATCAGTTAATCCAATTATTGAGTCAGGCTCAAATTGAACTCAGAAAGTGGGCCTCAAATCATCCGCAATTATTAAATAAAATACCCTCTGAATATCTGCTTCCAGCCATGTCCTCAGTCTGTTTAGAAAACGATGAGGAGTCACAATTGAAAATCCTCGGACTTTGTTGGAACCCTGCTCAAGATTACTTCCACTTTCTAATCCGTTCCGTTCCTAATGTTCAAACTAAAAGACAATTAGCCAGTCAGATTGCAAAAGTTTTTGACCCCTTGGGATGGCTGATCCCCGTAACAGTTTTCGCTCGTGCAATATTTAGAATAGTCTGTCAAGCCTCCTTTGATTGGGATGATCCCCTGCCCTCATCAATTGTCCAGGAATGGGCTCAGTTCGCTGTCTCCCTGCCTGACCTGTCTAAAATTCACATCCCTAGATTTTTGTCTCTACCCAATCCTAAGTGTTATTTAGTGGGTTTTGCTGACGCGTCTGAGCGAGCCTATGCGGCCGTGGTTTACCTTGTGTCCCAGTCTGAGGACACTGTCATTAGCCTGGTCATGTCTAAAGCCAGAATGGCCCCCATGAAACCGGTCACGCTCCCTCGTCTGGAGCTTTGTGCGGCCCACCTACTTGCCCTTACGATTAATAAGGTCAGATTACTTTTCCCTCGGATAACCACTCAGATCATCCTAGCCTTTTCGGATTCTACCATTGCCCTGGCCTGGATTACAGCAACGCCACCTCCGCATTGGAAGGTGTTCGTGGGAAATAGAGTAGCCACTATCTTAGAAAAAGTACCCGCCTCGCAATGGTTCCACATCTCCTCCTCACAAAACCCCGCTGACTGTGCCTCACGTGGAGTACGTCCTCAAGAATTAGTGAGTCACCAGTTATGGTGGGAAGGTCCCCCTTGGTTGAAATCAAACCACGAGTCATGGCCCCTTGGGCAAGTAAGTGCCGCTTTGTCTGACCCTGTCGTAGGAGCAGAAATTCGCTCCCAGGCCCTTAATGTGTCAAGTGTAATGCCCTGCCCTGAGGAATTAGAGACTAAATTTTCCAGTCTGTACACTCTGCAGAATGTAGTGGCCTGGTGCCTGCGATTCGCCCACAATACTAGAAATCCAGTACATCGTATGTCAGGTCCATTGAATGTAAAGGAACGTAACGAAGCCCTGCGAGTTCTAATAGTCCGAGCCCAACAGCACTCGCTTTCCGAGGAAATTGAGGATGCTCAGTCCCCCCGGCCTAGACTACGCCTCGTTAAAACCTTAGGCCTATTTCTGCACACTGATGGAGTGTTGCGAGTTGGAGGGAGACTCAGACTGGCCGATGTCCCCGAATATCAAAAGCACCCTGCCTTGTTGCCTTCGCAACACCCCTTCACGGCCCTGGTCATACAAGATGCCCACATATCCAACCTCCACGTAGGCCCCACTGCCACTCATGCGTTTTTGAGAAGTCGATATTGGATTGTTAATGGTAAGAATGTTGTCCGCCGACAATTGGGAGCCTGTAACAAGTGTTTCAGTGTCAAGCCAACACCCTTCAACCCACTCATGGGTCAACTGCCCGAAGGAAGAGCCAGCGCTTCATCACCCTTCACCACCACTGGCATAGACTACGCAGGCCCCTTCAACGTGAAAATTGCTTCCCTGTGTTCAGCCAAAGTCCTCCTGTCTTACCTCGCCATTTTCGTCTGTTTTTCCACCAAGGCCATACACCTGGAACTAGTCACAGACCTCACAACACAGGCATTTTTAGCTGCCCTGAACCGCTTCGTTGCCAGGAGGGGTGTGCCGAGTCACATTTGGTCGGATAACGGCACTAACTTCGTCGGAGCCAAAAGAAGACTCAAGGAGGTATCTGCACTACTAAATGACGCCAAGTCTCAGGAGGCCATCCTAAGAGAATCCAACAAAAGAAGTATCGAGTGGCATTTCATCCCCCCTCGAGCACCACACTTCGGAGGTCTCTGGGAAGCAGCCGTTAAATCTACTAAAAGATTACTGAAGGTCACGTTAGGCACTCAAGAGCCCACCATGGAGTGTTTCCTCACAATCATTTGTCAAATTGAAGCCATACTAAATTCCAGACCTCTCACCGCCGTCTCGTCCTCGCCAGATGATCTGCAAGTCCTGACTCCAGGTCACTTTCTGATTATGCGACCTATGACTGCACTACCTCCCGATGGCTCTTTAACTCCTCGCACTGCACTCAAATCGAAGTGGGCAATGGCACAGCTCACTGTTGGACAGTTTTGGAAAAGATGGCACAAGGAGTACCTCCTCGAGCAGCAAGCCATGCTCAAATGGCATTCGCCCTCCTTCCCCGCGGCAGTGGGACAAATAGTCATGATCATGGACGACAACCTTCCTCCACTGCAGTGGTCCATAGGCCGAATCGTCCAGCTTCACCATGGCCGAGACAACGTGGCCAGGGTGGCCGAGGTCAGGACAACTTCAGGACTGATCAGCCGGCCTGTCCGGAAGCTTTGCCCCCTGCCAACTCAGTAAGTGGATCTCTGCGAGTCCACTGCGGGGGAGGATGTTTGATTCCCCAAGAGTAGCGGCCCCCCAGACTTGTTTTTCCCTTTAGTCAGTTGGCGGAATTGGGTGAGCAAGGAGAGAGAGGGGAGGTCCTAGTAGGATGCAAGCCAAGCGTCACTGTGAAGAAGAATGTCGGCCATGTTAGCATCAGCTTTTTCTTGTTGTGCGTATTATTATTAAAACTGTGGTTTGTGTTCACAAGGTTCTAAGAAAACTGTGTCTTAGTTTATTATTTAATGAGCTCAAACCTTTGGACTTTAAGGATAGAGACTCACATAAGTACAATAATTATTACAATTAATTCCTCCCTGATATACGTATATTGTCTTGGACAAATAACTATTCTAATTAACTTCCCCGTTGTATGTTGCCTAGTACAACCAATTGTTCTAAGTTTTCCCTGTTGTATCTTGCCTTGTATAATAATTATTACAATTAAGTCTTCCCTGATATATTGTGCCTTGTACAAATAATTAGTCTAATTATTTTCCCTGTTGTATGTCGCCTTGTACAATAATTATTGCAATTAAGTCTTCCCTGATATATTGTGCCTTGTACAAATAATTAGTCTAATTAATTTCCCCGTTGTATATTGTTTTGTACCAATACTTATTCATTGAAAGTAGTGCGTATTCCGCACCAAAGAGTATAAGGGTCACATACACTGTGGTGTTCAGATCTATTATTATTTCACTAGTTGTATATATTTTGTCTGTATCTCCTCGGAGACATTTTAATTGTGAATAAAGTTTATGGTTAATTTGCAAAGTGTTCTGAAGACTGGTGGCGTCCCCCACTATTCCAGCCTTAAGTTTAATTGCGTCTTTGTCCGCCCCCCTTCCTTTTGACTATTTTTCACATCGGATTAGATCTATAATAACCTTACCTGACATACTCAGCATAAACGCAAATATCGCTTAGCAACCTATTTACCTAAATTTTGTTGCTGGTTCCTTACAGTTCCCTTTCTAACTTACACTACAACATAATATGACACGATACCATTTAAGCCTAATTTTATCCACTCAACTTCTGGAGATCATTCACCTGGACATCATAACAATAGACTGAAATAAATTCTTAACGGTAAAAATAGATTTGTTTCCAAATTTGCTAAGTATTTAACGTTAAAACAAGGCGAGAAATAGAAGTAGCGAACAAACTAATTACTTTATACTTCAGGAATACCCGAAAAAATGAAATCGGACGATGGATTGCATTTCAGTTTCTATTAGGCTTACATAAAATTGATTTATGTGTCATAATTTCATATTAACCAAAATCTAATGGGATCGCTGATACTCAAGTAGAATAAATATCTAGGAATATTTAAAAAATTGGGTTTCCAGTCGAAAGGATGTAAGAAAAATCTCAGAGATTGTTCATCAGGAAATTATTCCCCTTACCATCATCCTCTTCTAATTAGATGTTGGCAATAAAATCAGCTGTAGAACCACTTTAGTGTTTCACACTTCATCTCTAACTCATGTACTGCCTGAAGATTCTTTTTCTTCTGGAATACAGGTCGCCTAAGAAAAGAGATTATTAAGGAAAGAGCTTAAGAAAAGAGAAATTCGGAGCAGCTACAATCTTAACTTAACAATCCCACAACCCAGTTTTGTGACATTTCCAAGTAGAATGCTCACTTTTGGAAGTATTTCGCTTACTTTATTCTAATAAATGCGTTTTCTCCAGTGCCGAAATAATTACATTTTTATCAGACTAACATCCTCACGCTTTGATCAAATATTCCGCCTTACTTGGAAGGCTAGATATTGGATTATTAACTCTTGTTAACTTTCCTTTTTATTTAATTTTTTCTTTTATAACTGCTTTCTCCTGCATTGCTTGCATTATGCTTTATTCATTTTTTTCTAGTGTTAATTATTTATTTGATGTCTCTTCATTCTTATATCGGATTTATTTTTATTTATTTACCAGTAGTCAACGTAGTTCACATCCTTGGGCTTTACCTTGACAGAAGACTTACATGGAACCCTCATAATCTACTTAAGAGGACAGGACTCAACAGACGCTTCCGTCAACTGAAAAGACTACTCGACAACGGACCAAAACTCACTCTGGACAACAAACGACTTGTATATGTAAAAATATTAAATGGCTAAGGCTTAACAGCTAATGCCAAAAAAAAAAAGAAAGTACATTAAAGGCAGTCTGGGCTTATGGCATCGAACTGTGGGGTTCAACCAAACGCTCAAATCTGCAAAGGATCCAGTCCTTAAAGTCTAAAATTCTTCGCTCTATAGTAAACGCTCCTTTCTACGTTACCAATCAAACTTTTCTTTCGTCACCCAAGTTGTAAAAACAGGTTACAGAAACTTCCATCTTAACATTCAATCACATCACAATCCATTCATACAACATCTATCTTCCAGAACATTTCCAGACAGCACTTCCAGACGTCTTAAAAGGCAGTGGCCTCGCGATCTCCTCTCTGATGAAGAGAGTCAGTAGAATTTAGAATGTTATTGAAGTGTTACCGCTGGGTAACTTCTCCCATGTTGCTTATAACCCAACTCGTTGATTGTAACTAAATAAATGATTTTAAAAAACATTTATTTATTTTGAAAAAATAATTTCAAAATAATGTATTGAAAGTTTCCATAGAAACACCAGCAGACGGCTGACGCCATTGCTATGTATATAAAGTACATGTTTGTAAAAAAATTTTACAATTTTTTTTTTTTTTTTTTTTTTGCGCATCAACAGCTGAGGTCATTAGCGCCCGGAGCTTTTTCCAGTGCACTGCCGGCCTCCGGACAGTGTTCTCTCGTTACAGACAACACTGTCCATCACCGGACAGTGAGCTGTAAGAAGCTCCTAGGAAGAGAAAATCTAAGGGTCAGCTGCTGGATTCGAACCCGGGACCTCCGCGTGGGAGTCCAGTATGCTAACCTCATAGCTAATCCCTTCCCTAATAAATATTATTATTATTATTTTGAAAATTGCAAAGAATTTAGCAAAGATAATTAAACCGTAATTACATTTCTTGAAACCTATTTGTTCTACAAAGAATATTACTTTATAATATTGTACTTGTTTCCTTTGAAAGTATTAGTAAGTAACAGTACTAAAAATTGGCTGAAAAATTAATCCGTTCGAATTAATTAATATGATCACATTTCCAGTATTTTTAATTGAATTATAAACACAAATATGTTAGAACTACATTGTTAATTACATACAAAGCACTTAAGAAATAGTAGCCAATTAGTAAACAGTGAGATTCTTGACAATAGAGGCAAAAACTAAAGAAAACTCACGGATATAACCAAAGAGGTTTATGAGGAAATACCCAAAAACAAACAAAAAATTAGCTAAATACTAAGCGAATTCAGAAAGAATGAGTGCAAGAAACTGATGAGCAATAGCCACTATACCGAAGACAATACATTAGCTAAAATTGACACATATCCTAAATTAATAAACCTTAAATCAGTTTACTTCTTACAGCTTACTTCTTTAGCCCCCACCTTGTGCTTTCGAATCATTTTTAATTTATTTTAAATAAATAGTATATTATTTTTAGACAATCTATTTATTTTATTAAGGCTTAAGTCTCATCTATCACATGGTGTATTGTCTTCACTCATGGAACAAATGGAACCACTTTAGTTGCAACAGAGCAACAAGTAATTTCAGATTTGAAAACAGCAATGTCTTTCCTTGTTACTACGCCTACAACCTATGCAGTAAAATAACACTTCAATTAGATTACAATGCACAAGGACTATTCGGTTTGTTGATGGTTTTTGAGATCATATAACTTAGCCAATAGTCAATTGAAATTAAAAAACCTTCTCCAATAGACATAAATTCCATTGGCATTGTGTCGAGTTGCTCTTTCTGATGATCTCATCCAACTGTCTAAGCAACATTTCTTTCAATTATTATCTACTTCTTATCAAGAGTTTCAGGTGATATTCTCTTTTGTTTGTCAGAATAACCAAAGGCAAAACCAAATAAAGGTTCACCGGCATTTAGATAATTTTTCAGGAAAAAACCTGACCAGAACACTCACACGACATTTCCTTACCTCATTAATTACATTTCTTGAAATCTAATTGTTCTACAAAGAGGATTATTTTATAATAAACTACTTGTTTCCTTTGAAAGTAAAAGCCTATTCATTCGATCAAGCAATTTTCTTCATTAGGAGTTTTGTTTACGTATTAATACTTGAAAATATTTAATAGTTGATAACTTCGTACATTACTATGAATTGATGTTTAGATTTTAAGGTCAATTTAGACCCTCAGAGGGCCTAAAAAGTTGCGGTAATGCATAATGCCAGAGCCCAACAAAGCGTAGACGCACAAATAGTCGTAGTAATTGGAGGAAATCGTACACCAATAACAAGAAAAAAGCTTAATTATTAGTCATATTTTTCTTTATTAGTTCATTATTTCTCTTGCCTAAGTTCACCAGTCCATTACCCAACGGCATTACTCCTAAACGAAGCGGTCATCCAGACGATCTTCGACCACGTGATGCTTTGACCTATCAACGTTAGCACTGTTAGGTTTGACAGAAAGTTTCAGCCTTACACATATTGAGTATGTCCTAGTAGTTTGAAAGGCATGTATGACTGAAAGGTCTGCACTTTAGGGAAGCAAAAACTTCTTCCCTATACTGATAACTCAACCATTATACAGAGGCTCAAAAAAACAGAACTGGAGTGGTGCTCCAACTTAAAGGTGCACAAGAGTGTTTATGGAACGCGTGGAATAGACTTCAACTCCCCAAGGAATCTAATCCAAACTTAGTCCAAGTTTTAGTTTACTGAATTATGGTTAGAATGCATGGGGTTATTTTTCTTCACAAATGTAGCTGTTGAGTGAAAATTTAACCGCATTATCTTTCTTCCTAGTTTCTTTTTTTTTAAAAAAAGTCTCATTTTTCCAATACTTAAGGTATTTTTGTTGATCAACATTAATTTTAAAAATTGTTTCAAGAAAATGTTATTAAATTTACTTCAGCTATTTGAAATGGGCAGCTCTCCTTTAGAGTTCAATATATTGTACGGTCCTAAGTCTTAACAGTCTTGGGGTACATGTATTGTTAGAATATCATGTTAGAAGAAAAACGAAAAACGTACCACGGGAATTACCACTTTTTTTCAGAAAGTTGATTTTTCAATGTTTTTGATTTTTTTGAATCAGTATTTAATGGAAATATGCCTACAATAAATAAAGGAATTTATCGACTTGTGCGAATAACACTATTTTAAAAGTAAAAGTGAACTTGCTGAAGTAAAATTGAGGTTTCAATGCACAGCCATCACTTAATTAATCACTCGTAATATTTACCTCATTTGATTGATTCACAACCAATAAGTGCCTCATTCCCAATCTGGTCATCAAAGAATACACTGTGGAGAATGACGTCTCCTGCAAATATTACGGAAATTAAATTTCGACTCTTAATTATTACACAAACTAGATTTGTTGGATACTACTGTACACAAAGAAAATATCTGATGTGGGCACTTACAAGGTTTACTCTCAACTTAAATATTTAAATAAAAACCTTATACAACTGTACTACCGGACAGTTTTACTACTTCATAAATAAATAAATTTCTTCCAAAAAGGTAGTTGACTTCATTGTTATAAAAGTTCACAATGATAAAATTGCCCTGTTGAAAGAAGCGTAAAGCCTAGCTCTTCTCAAAACCCATTAAAATTAAACATTTCTAGAAAAAAAAAAAAAAAAGCAAAAATAAAGGCCTAACATCCATTTTGTCCAAGATCAAAAGAAACTTTTCGGCAACTACCTAGAAAATTGCAGAATACAGAAGAGCTCTCTTTTTTTATTAATATCCTTCTAATTCAGAATTTCGACATTTCTCACTTAATGTAATAAAACAAAAAATCATTAAGTGTACTAAAATTCATCGGAGCCCCTGCCTTCACTTCATACGGGCACTTTGATTGGCCTGACGCAACTCGATAAAATTTAAAACATTAACATGCAAAATTAAAGAAAAATATATATTTTGTTAATTTCTTTGTAAAGAGTGAACCGTTGCTACGCCAGCCTGGGTCCAAACTCCTTTTCTGCGAAAACAACTTTTCTGAGAGCAACACTGGTAATGAATATTGTGTAAATATTTTCTAAACCAGGAATACACAACCAATCCGAAGAATAATTTGGAAAGTAACCATTTTGGATGATAAAACAAACTAATAAAGCAATAAAACTCCTTAATACTGTAGTATTTAGTATTTTATGTTTATAGTTATACTGTTTTATAAAACAGAAACCTAACGAAGATTTTGAATCTGCTCTCTTATTTCCAGCAATAGGAGGAGATCAATATTTCGAACTGACATTATTATTATTATTTTAAATTAGAAACAATCTGCACTAGAAATTTCAAAAATTGAACTTTTAACAGTCGATATCCCTTATTTGAAAAATGGATATAAAAACTTGAAAGAGCTACGAGTGTGCCAAAAGCCTAGAATTCGCTAGGGGAGTTTCTCTGAATTAGGTAGGAGAAGTATCCAAAGCGTCTGATCCTCAAGTTATAGGAGGTTGCCCTACTTTAAATTTGCTGCAGAAACTAGCATTCTCAAATTTAGGATTATAACCAGGGTTTCGCAAGAGAGCATCAGGAGCCAAAACTCGAAATGGCAGCAAGCAATTCTTCGGTTACAGGGTTTTGAACAGGTGGGTCTCTCCCAGACTAGAAACTACAGACACTATGAGTACAACCATCCGGCCAGCAACCACGTTTGGAAAGGAAAGAAAATGTGTTTTATTATGCTCTCCTAATATTACATGACTCAACACAAAATCCGTGAGGATAGAATACTAAAAGAGCCACCCAAGCAAAATTAGATGCAACTAGTTAACAGTTACTTATTTGAGACACCTTGCCCTATACCCCAGACTTTTGTTGAGAATTCATGAGAAGACCAAAAGACTCCTAGCGTGGTACCTTATTGGCTTGCAAGGGATGAAGACAGGATGTGATCCCAGTACGATTCCTGAGTCTTATGAGTCTATAGCGATCGCTATATTTCTTTCAAGCACTCTCCTCAACAATATATTGAGATGTGGACAAAGGGAGTCAACTTCACAATTTTTGGAGGGGGTCTTTGGGAATAGAAAGGGAACAATAGTTAGAGAGAAGATATTTCAAAAGATTTTCCTAATTCTCCAAGCACTTTCTACAATTGATACCACTCGTATCGGTAGAAATGAAGGTGTCGAGTTTCAGTAAAGTGATAATATTGATGGAGATGAGGCAGCTGGTTGGTAGAGTGAAGGTGCCGAGTTTGAGAACAGTGATAACATTGATCATGATGAGGGACCAGCTAGACAAATAAAGGTGCATTAAACAAGGGCCGATCCTGATTCAACCAATGGCCAAGTTGTGGTTATAAAAATTTAATCGCTTAAAATTTGATTGACTTAAAAAATGTAATCGCCTAAGCTGATTATAACTAAATTTGGAATTTAATTCAATCAATTAAAATTAATCAGAATTAATATTTAATATTAATAAAAAAAGAGAGCTCTTCTGTATTCTGCAATTTTCTAGGTAGTTGCCGAAAAGTTTCTTTTGATCTTGGACAAAATGGATGTTAGGCCTTTATTTTTGCTTCTTTTTTTTTCTAGAAATGTTTATTTTTAATGGGTTTTGAGAAGAGCTAGGCGTTACGCTTCTTTCAACAGGGCAATTTTATCATTGTGTACTTTTATAACAATGAAGTCAACTACCTTTTTGGAAGAAATTTATTTATTTATGAAGTAGTAAAACTGTCCGGTAGTACAGTTGTATAAGGTTTTTATTTAAATATTTAAGTTGAGAGTAAACCTTGTAAGTGCCCATATCAGATATTAATAATGATTAAAATTAAATTTTGTTTTAATTCAATTGGATATAATTGATTACATTTTAGCCCATCTCTAGCGCGTAAACTGAAAATGTTTAGTAACCATAGCATTTTTTAGGCAACATTTAATAATGGGCAATAGATTGTTTTCTAATTATGTTAGCATATTCTTCTTTAATGGTTCATTTAAAGATTGACTAATGATGAGAACACCAAATTTCTATTGGTTTTGCTCTATTTGTTGTACTGCTCAAAAATAATAAATGATCTAATGCATCCAAGATTACCGTTTGAACAAAGAATGGTGATGTGTGCATAAATCGGCCCAGATCAACAGTGTTGTCTTCTTCTTCTTTTAAATGTTTAATATCTTGTAACTTAAACACACCGCAATTAAAGATCAATTTTAATATTGTAAGATTAAGAAAAGCGATAATAGAAACACTATTTCAAATAAATAAATAATTTATACCTTAAAATCCATTTCACCGCGGCCGGCATTATTTCTTAGAACATTCAAATTTTCTTCAAATGATTCTGATGCATACAATCTATGCTTCAAAATGATTATCAAATTTATCCTCAAAACTAATCCTAGTAACTGTCCGTATGATTCAAAACCATCCTAAAAGTTCGGGGGGAAAAAAATTATAAAGTGAGAACTGAAAATTTTCATATTACAAAACATGGACTATGAGAGGTTGCTGCTAGCTCAGCTAAAATTTAACAGATATTAAATTTAAGAAAGCAGGCAAATCAAAAGTATTCATAAGGAATAAGTGACTTCATGGAAAATTTGACTAAACACTGTCTGAATAAAATAATCATGGTTTAAACAACTTCAATATATATTTTCATATTGCCAATCAGTTTAACCAGTCCTGCGTAATCTTTCGCAGACTGCTGAGGGAACTCTCTACTCTAAGAATAAGAGCCTTTCCCATCGCCACAAGGAAGGTTCGATCTCCTATAAGGCTTGGCAGGTCTTAAATCTTTACAACTATACGTCTTCCTCTTCCTTATTTTGTAACTAACTTCTAACTCTGCTTCTAAATGTAAACTTTTACTTTTTTTTATCTATTCTCATTAATTACCTGCACAAAGGATGAAAAATATCCTGCATACCAAAACAATTTCACCATCTAGCAGGAGTAAAGTTATGTGCTTGAAACTTTCAGGTTTCTCAAATATTATATTTACATTTTCTGGATAGTGCTTATGTGGTATAGATTACTAAGCAGTAAAACAGGAGCACTGATTGAGGATAACAAGATCGAATTAAATCACAAATTCCAGCAGTCCCGTCCTCTTTACTTTTTTCATCATTAAGAAATAAACGATTTTAATTGTTGTTCCAGTTACAATCTTTTTTCGTGAATTCTTCATTTTTCTTATTTTAAATTATTGTAATAATTAGCCTCCACAATCTACTGTCCTGTCTTCTGGCGTATAATGTAATAAACATTACAAGATATCTACCTTAACAAAAACTTACAGTTTAAAATGTTAAGTATAAGGGTTGATTAAACGCCAAAAGGTACACAAATCAGCAGTACCCAACATTTCATTAATACTTCATTAATATTTAAGTAATTTTACTGCATTAAATTTCATTAATATTTTTTTGAATTTATTAGAGGTCACAGACCCTTATGCTGGCCATTTTAATCTACAAAATATTTGTTCAAATAGAACACTATTTCTTAGATTGACTGTAATATCTAATCAACAAACTATTAATCACAGGTTAAAAAAAAAAACTTTATAAAAAAAAATATGAGGCTAAAAAATTCAAAAACTTTTTTCAAAAATGCTTGCACCAACATTTAACAATGATTTTGTTTATTTTATTTATTTATTTTTATTTTTAAATAAAAATCTTCGGTTGAAGTTCGTAATTCGATTAAAGCAATTGTTACTTTATTTAGTAGTCAAGCTTTTTTAATAATAGGTAATAATTAATCTGGCTTTATAGTAAATAATAGTTTTCTTCAATTCTCAATCTAGGTATTCTTACCACAGTGTTATATATTTGGAATATAAGATATGCATATTTTTATGACAGCTAATTATACCAGTATTTTACCTACTATAAGTAAAATTAGAGGGACTACATTAAATTACAATTGAGAAATGAATAATTATTGTTGAATAATTTACTGGATATTACCTATGCGTTATTTGTACTCACAAATACTTCGGTAAGAAGAATTCTAGACTGAAATATTGTTTTAAATCCGTGATTCAAATTTAAACAGTAGCCGACTCTAACTTTGTCTTTTTCTATTTTAACATGCATGTATAGGTGACTACTCAGAATAAAGGGCCTAATAAAGATAAATCAGAAGAATAATTTGGAATAAAGCTATAATAAAGTACCTATTTAATTACGAAGATATAATATACATTTTATCATAATTATAACAAAAAATAAAATATTATGAATGAACTAAGGGAAGGGATTAGCTATGCGGTTAGCGTATCGGATTCCCACGTGGAGGTTCCGGGTTCGAATCCAGCTGCTGACCCTTAGATTTTCTCTTCCTAAGAGCTTCTTACAGCTCACTGGCCGGTGATGGACAGTGTTGTCTGTAACGAGAGAACACTGTCCGGAGGCCGGCAGTGCACTGAAAAAAACTCCGGGCGCCAATAACCTCAGATGTTGACGCGATTTAAATCAATAAAAAAAAAAATTATGAATGAACTGGCCAGCATAAGGGTCTGTGACCTCTAATAAATTCAAAAAAATATTAATGAAATTTAATGCAGTAAAATTACTTAAATATTAATGAAGTATTAATGAAATGTTGGGTACTGCTGATTTGTGTACCTTTTGGCGTTTAATCAACCCTTATACTTAACATTTTAAACTGTAAGTTTTTGTTAAGGAGATTTTTGTACTTTTTGGATAGATTTTCCTTTTTATCTGTTTTGCAAAGTTACATATCTGCTTTACAGATTTTATTAAAATTTGGAATAATAAATTCTACCATTATAACCTAAAAAGGTGTTAAGTCCAAACCGTAACTACCAGTGGAGCGATCTTTTTAAAGAATGATTATAGTTGCGGTGCCCAAACCATCCTCAATAACAATTTTTTAGAGAAAGCGTTTTGAATAAAATAGGAAGGTATTTGTACGTAAATAGCAAAATTAAAAAGCGATTCCAGTACTTCCTTTTAAGAGGAGTAAGAAAAATAAACTGCGATTACAGTACTTCTCCCTAAAAGGCAAATATTTTGAATCGAATTCATTGATGTAAATAGGTTCACTCATTGATAATTTTAACGATTGCAGTACTTCCTCTTAGTAGGTGTAAGAGCATGGTGGCACTTCACAGCCAGGTAGAGGAGCTTTAACCACTTCTTCGTGGTAAATTTTATCCAAATCGAACTAAGCGTAATAGAAATATTGGTAATAATAGAATTATAGAATTAGAAAAGGCCTTATTTGGGTGGGGCAAACTCCCCTCCTTATGAGTCATAGCGACGAGACTTTTAAAGTGCAAATCTGTACAAAATTTCGATTCGAATGACACTTCATTCATGAAAATCGGTTCACGTTTCGATAATTTGAAACGATTACCATACTTCCCCCTAATAAGGGTAAGAGCAGAACGTCGTTTAAATGTTACGTAGGAGTGCCCTAAAACTTTCATCCTGCCAAATTTTATTAAAATCGGGTCAACATTTTCAGAGTTATTAGTAATAATAATTTTGAGAAGGGGCCTCACATATATGGGGCTAACTCCTCCCCCATTTGATGTACAGCGTCGAGACCCCCAAAAGGCACATCTACATAAAATTCCGAAACGAATGACACCTCATTCATGAAAATCGGTTCACGCGTTTAGGCGCTACGTTGTTTACAAAAAAGGTAACAACAACAACAAGAAGAACAAGAACAAGAACATTTTCTGAAAAAGCTGTTTTTGCTCATTTTCGGCAACATTTTTCTCAAAATCTACTAAATCTGGGTTGTTGCAAAAAATTACAGTGATAAAGGAGGGTTTGCCTTACATTTTAAAGAAAATTTGGGAATTATATCTTTTATAGAAAAAGAGAAAAAAATTGTCAAAGTTGGGTGTTTTTTAACGTTACGCTATTTCGTGCAGTTTTTGACGATCAACCCTTATACAACTGTCCTACCGGACAGTTTTAATATACCAGTGATCTAGTCCTACTACGGAATAGAAATTGAAAGCAAGCGAACAGAGAAAGCTGTGAATTCTCAGAAAAAGTCTGGACCTGCTGGTATCAGGTATGGTGCAGATAAGTAAATAGAAACAACAGAGTGGAACTTTTTTGGCAGCGGCACGAGAAAAAAGGATTTGAGCCTAAATAGTATTTAAAAAAAGGCTATAAATTCACGTTTAACATGGAATAGGAAAGAAGAAACACATAACTGGAGCTGGTTTCAAAAATAAAGAATGTGAAGTTCAAAAGGGTATCTACAATATTTTATATTTGGCTGTGGAATGTAGAAGCTACGACAGACAAGCGAACGGTTAGACGCGAAATCTGCAAAGCTAAGATGTATTGTGATAATGAGTTCGATTCTCGGTCTAGGCCTTGGATTTTATTTAATGGTTAATTATTCATTGTAAAATACGTTTGCTATTTGCCACCATCCACACCTAATTCGGTAGTTGGATGCAAAGTGAAAAAATAAGCGTTACTTTATTTCTTTTTTTTTTTTATTTGAAGAAACTAGTACGTAGTAATAAATAGAGCGTCAAGAGAATGTCAACTGAGTAATTCATACAATTTAAAAATTTGGCTGCTTTCCAGAAAATCCTATTTGGATTATAATTTTGATAGCCTTTTCAGATACACAAATTTTTAAAAAATCTTATTATTATGTAATCAGAATTTAATCTTATTTACCTCCTCAGAAGAGAAGTCTGGATCAACCACAGGAAATCCATTATGTTTGGTATTTTTTAAAACATGCACAATAGCTCCAACAGTTGTAACTTGTGGTAAAGCTACTACGTTTTTATTCATTATATTTCGTACAGGAATCCAAGAACAGTTTGGTGGAACCGTTCTTTCTAACAATGGCATTCCTTTCATCAGACATTCAGAATGATAGATGGGCTGTAAACGTTTCAAAATTATAAAAAAAATTAGGAGCAAAGCAGTTTATGTAGACCAGAATTAAACAGACAAAAGTATTCTAACTTTTTCTTTACCACCAATACACCTCCTCGCTATCGAAAGCTTTCTGAAAAAAAAATTTAAAAAAGTACCCAGCCATAATAGCAATTACTGTTGGTTCCTCTTTTCACGTTAACTCTGATTAGTTTCATACTTATTCATTGTTGGTATTTATATTTGAATGAACTGTTAGTAACTACGTATGTTTACGTTTCCTTATAAAACTGCAAGGTGAGCATTAAATTCCATTATGCATCCACATTGTCCGCATATTCATAGAATTCACATCGTGATCATGGCAAGAAATAACTTGTAAGACAATGGGTCTATTTGGGATAATTCAATTTAAAGTAAGTGTTTCCTTCATGTTCAATGAGACATTTTCAATACGGAAGAGGTGATGGTAGTAAATGCGTATCGAACAGCGTCTTTTCTTCCAAATAAGTTTGTAACGAATGCAACCATATTTAAATGGATTATCGAACGATGATAGATACTGTACTGTTAATGAAATGCCAAAGTACCAGAGAAACAACCACGTGTATTTTACCAGCATACATCTATCGCTCCACGCACTGTTAACCTCCCTGCATAAAGTGTTGCCCTATCACTAGGTACATATATAAATTAAAAATATATAATAAAATACAATAGAATAGAAAAGTGCACTTTAACCGATTAAACGAAATTTGAATCGCTGTAACGCACCGGCTTTTTCTTTGCTCGACTTCCTCTATCTGTCACCAACTTCAAAGTTCTCACAGCCGGATCCTGCAGTAGAAGTCTTCACTCTTCTGGTTGGGAATCTTCTAATGGTTTAGTATGTTCTGCAATGTTTCCCTAGATTTACTTTCTGCTGTCTTCTCAGCTGACACCAATAGACGCCTGTTACTTGTTACCACACCCCCATTCGTTTGGACAGTGTAAGCCCTTGGTTGACTTCCTGTTGTACCTAACCATATCGTTTCAGGTCGGGTATCAACACACGCTCGTTTCTCGCTGGCTCTCTAAAACGCCTCACACGATTTCGTTGATTGTATTTCTTTTGGTTCCTTTGTTTAAAACTGCTCTTTATTTTTAAACGATTTATTTGGACGCTTGTAACTGAACAATAGTTCTTAATTGAGGGAAGTAAAGACCGTATTTTTCTGCCGTACATCAATTCTGCCGGCGACAAACCGCTTTCTAATGGCTGTGGTTCTTTAGGCTAAGAGGCCTAAATTGGGATCGTCACATTTTGTGAGAATACGCTTGGCAATGTCAACCCTTTCTCTGCCTCTTCATTCGACTAAGGGTATCTTGAACTGGAAGTTCTATGTTCGAAAGTATAAGTGCTTGTGAATGTTTTGTAATCCTCAGAAGTTAACTGAGTTCCCCCATCTGGCCTCACGATGCACGGAATACCATGACGAGCGAAAACATTTTTCTTCGTTCTGTGACATCCTCACATGTTAGTCTATCTACAAAAATAACCTCCAAATATCTAGAATAGTAGTCTTGAATGATCAAATACCATTTACCTTGGAACTTGGCCAAATCTGCCAAGGAAGACCACTGGAGGCAAGAGGTTCTCGTGGATTCTTCCTCAGTTGCAGGCATTCTTTGCAGTTACCTACGAGTGACTTTATGTCTTCGCAAATGCCCGGCCACCATACTGAATCGTTAGCTCTTCTTCTGTATTTAACAATACCCATGTGCCCTTCATGGATTTTTGACAGAATCTCCTTTCTGAGAGATTTTGGGTATTACTAACCTAATTCCTTTCAGCAGCAGCTCTTGGCTAACATTAAATCCAAAACGATATCGATAGTTTAATGTCTCTTTATTCCATTTATCTTCTTCTATGCACCTTCTAATATGCTGGCATTCTGTATCCTCCGCCTGAGCTTCTCTCACTTGTGCTAGCATGATGTCTGTACAAGTCAGAGCTTCTACTATACTACGCAAGAAGGTCTTCTGGTCCAAAATATCCTCCGCCTCTCCACAAACTGGGAATGGGATGTCTAGAAAGTACATCTGGTGTGAAGAATTGTTTGCCTTGTATGTATCTAACTTCATAATCAAAACCTTGCAGTCGCATTCTAAACCTCTGCAATCAGGCTGATAACTGTGAGATGGGCTTCTGATCTAAAAGTTGAACAAGTGGCTTGTGGTCTGTAAGAAGAATGAACCTTTTCCCTAAAAGGTAAGCTGAAAACCGTTCACAAGCCCATGTTAAATTCAAAACCTCTTTTTCTACTTGGGCAGCTAAAGATCACAGGTCTCCACTCTCCATCTGTCCACAGACTTCGTGTTGTTGTTCAATAAATGCTCCTAGGCCTAAATTAGAAGCGTCCGCTGCCACTCTTGTGGGAAGATTTCTATCATAGGCAACCAGCACTGGCGTAAAAGTCAACCTTTTCTTTAATTCTTCCCACGCCTTTTTCTGCTACACATCCAATGTTCATAAAGTGCCTTTTTTTAATAATATTCTGAGGGGAGCATTTAAATTACCCAGGTGTGGAATGAATGTCATTAAGTTTATTCATTCCCAAAATCTGCCTAACTTGTAAGACATTCTCTGGGGCTGGATGCCTAAGTACTGCCTCAACTTTACCTTTGTCTGGATAAATCCTGCCTTCTTTTATAAAATGTACCAGAAATCTAACGGAACTGGTCCCGAACTTACTCTTTAATCTATTTAACGTCACCCCATTCTGCTTCAATCTTTGTAAAACTGCCTTCAGTCTTTCGTCGTGTTCCTTCTTATTACGGCCAACCACAAGGATGTCATCGGCTTAGTTTACAATACCCTCCAGCCCATCTTCGATGTGAAATATTCTTATCTGATAGACTTCGGGCCCCGAACTGATCCCAAACGGTAGACGTTTAAAAATATATCGCCCAAAAGGGGTAATGAAACATGTTAATTTGTAGCTATCAAGGTGTAGGGGTACCTGCCAAAACCCGTTGGATGCATCTAACAATACCTTCCCCCCTTCAAGCTTGGCTGGTGTTTCATCAACCGAAGGTAGCTGTAATTTCTCTCGCCTAATTGGGTGTAGTCTACACAGAGCCTTATCCTATCTCCCTATTTGAAAGCGTTTGTGATTGAGCAGTCACCGATCTAGCATCTAAGGAATGAACTGAACTCGTACTTAACACTCCGAAAAAAGTATGGATGATTAAATAAGATCATTGAAACCCAGCTATGATTTTTCAAATTAGCACTGTTTTATAATTCTTCAACAAAATACTGGTTCTCTTTACTCCAGAAATAACGTTATTACACTGCGGTATATTGCATACGTTTCCCTTTGTAGACAAAGTCAGAAAGACATCGTAAAATCAATTGCCTACAAGCGTCAAGAGGTTTTAATGTTCATCCATATCAATCAATTAGTTCATGACTTTAAACCTATTCTCCTTTTTGGTATGTTCGAGAAAAGCTGCCACTCTGAACACGTTGCTGAAGGCTTACATCTTTAATCGACATAAATTTTCCATACAAATGTATTTCTAAAATTAAAGTATGCAACAAAGTAACGAACATGTGAAGTGACTCGTAAAATTTGATGAGACTATATTGGGTCACTGCTTATTTCAGATATTTGGGTACATTATGTTAAAACTCAAATTACTTATTATATTTTTGCTATAATAAAAGTATCTTAAAGGTAATAGTAAAGATCCAACAATATTTCAGTGTTTAGAAGATACTTAAATATTTGAGGATTGTATTTTTACTTGTGGACAAAGTTCCCAGGAATAGATATTATGATTTCCTGCATATTGCAAAACCCACCTGGTGGCAAAATATCTCGATTACCATCTACGTAACATTTACAGAGCTACGTACTCAATTTAATAATCAAATTAAATTTGAGATTTCTTTATAATCAGCAAAATTATTTATTAGCACCTACTAAGTAAGCAATTAATATTATTTTTGTACTTACATGAGTTAACTTATCAGCAACAAATTTAGTGGTTATAACAACAATAAATACTGGCAAGCCAAATGCTATCTCTCCACTAGACTCAAGCAAAATTATACCTATACTAAGACAGATCCTAGTTGTCCCGCCTACATGTGCCCCTGTTGCCAAAAAAGCGTACATCTGTGGACGACACCAAGCATCCTAAAAAAAAGTAAAACAAAAATAAATAACCGAAGAGTGCTCTTAACTGAATTTTCTAAAGTAAAAAAAATGTTACAAATACAGGTTCTAATCCCCATGAGTTCAACGTTTATTCAAAGTTAAGTCGTTTCCGAGAAACTTTCGAAAAATTGTTGAACTCCTTTTGTAAAATAATACTTGTTGAGAGATTTTGGTCGCTAAGTTACAATCGGGTACTCTGGTAAGACCAATCGAAATACAAAGTTTCAGCTTCCTGTATTTTTCTTTGTTGAGATTGTCATCACGAACACACAGTAGAAACACACAAAGCGAGAGGGAGCATTGTTTAAAAATCACTTACTCGGACTCAGGAGATTTAAAAATTATATTTTTACTACAGGATAATTATATTATAACTCTCTAAATATGAAAATTTCACATTAATACAACTTTGTTTATCTAGAAAGAAAATGTAAAAATCATATTTTGTAATTGTTTAATCTCTTTTAAAAAAAAACCTTGACTTCAAGCCCCAGGTATGGTCTAAGAGGCAGCAATTTTATTGAACATGAGGGAATATGAGAATGGTTCTCATCACCGTGTCCTCACAACCAGGTTCATACTAATTCAATTCCCCAATGTTAATCTGGGACAATGCCTTAGGTGCGCTGATAGGAAATCAATCTTTAAGGGTACAATAAGGCGTGATAGACATATATGGCCTTAAGCGCTGATACTAACTTATAGCAAAGTAATATAAAAGATCACCAACAATCAGTGTTTAGAAGATATTTAAATATATACTGTAAAGGTTTTTGTCCTTTTACTAAAAACACTTTAATTACAACTAGTGACTGCCACTAGTTAATTTAATAAGTGTGGGTTTGATAAATAATAAAACTCGCTAAACTTATAAGTAGTAATTCGATTTATTAACACATTAACATTACTAACATTAACATTTACTAGCAACTAACGCTACTCATTACAGTTACCATTTACAACAGTCTCAACAGTTTACTGTTACTTACTCACTACGTAACGCCACAAAACTGTTCCACGACTGACCACTGGACTGCACTGCACTGAATTGCACTAGTCTCAACCGCACTAACAAAGCTCTACTCACTAACTGACTAACTGCCCAACTGGCTAACTCTGCCGAACTCCGACTACACTCTGACTCTCTCCAACCGAGACTCAATGCAACTCTGACTGCAACTCCAACTGCGACTCCCCCACTCCAACTGGGACTGCCCCACTCCGACTCCGTCTGTCTCACTCCAACTCTGACTGTCTCACTCCAACCTGCCACTCACTGGCCGGGAAAACACAAACTGCCCCCACCCCAACAGGGGCCGCTCCCTTAGCTTACTTTTACACAGTGGTGGACCGTTATAGGCTACGGTCACTAAACTCCTAGAAAATCTAGCCCTTTCTTCTCTGCTCGGGTCAACTTCGTTACAATACTATATCCGTTATTAACGCAACCTCATTCGCAGTCCAACAATAAATGAAAATGACACATTAGAGGTACTCCCCAAAAACTCCTCTCGCCAAGATTTGTCCTTATCAAATTTTTCTGAACAAATGTTTCAAGAAAAGTCATAGAGCTACACATATTCTAATTCCTAATGTTTAATAAAATCCATACCCTCACTGAAATGGCACTTTTGGGAAAGTCTAACCACTCACCCAATTGAATTTTTGGAAATGGCCACGCTAGTAGATTTTTTAAAAAATCCTTTCAATTGCCTTCTTTAAAAACAATTTCTCTCTCACTCTCTCTCTCTCTCTCTGTTTACATGCAGGGAGAAGTCTATCCCTTCATTTCTAATAAAAAAGTTTAATCTCAACAGATGTATAATGCTACTTTCTACAGCTTGTAAGAAAAAGAACCTAATAAATCCGAAACAATATTCTCTTAAAGCATTTTCTGATAAATGCTGTATTATTTGTACATAATAAAATGTAGGCTTTCTCCAATTCTCTCGGACTACACCAGTACATACATTTCTCTTTCTAACTTCTATTTATTTATTCCTCCACATTTCTTGGTTCATTTTTAAAATTGAAACCTCTACCTCTACCTACCACTAGTAAGTATTTTTTTTTTTTTTTTTTTGTATAAATGTGTACGTCTCTCATTAAATAAAGTGTGCACCTCGGTAGAAAGTTAATTAGCGAATAATCCATAAATAATTACTGGGCACGATATCCTTTTGTAAATCTTCACTTTTTTAGGATTTTACGATTTGCTTCAAATTAGAAAGCTGATTCACAATATACTCTTCCCTAAGCTAAATTTTTGTAAATGTACTTGCAAGTTTCGATCCTTGTCAGCTGTTATCTTTAGAAGATAACACTAACCGGGAGCCTGGCAATGCTCCAACATATTTTGATACTTTGAAAAGTGTGATGTGCGTGCTTTTAATTTAAAGAATAAAATAAACTTATCGAAAAATTTCAATAGTCTTGCAATACCTAAGAGAACTATTACTCCCATATAAACCACTCATCCCTAATACAAGACTAAACTAAAGATGTTTAAAAAAAATGTGGCGTCAAGGGGATACACCTGACGCAACAATTTCCAACTGATTATAATGAGGATCCAAAACTATTTAATCAAATATTGTATCAAATGAACAAATATGAAATGATTACCTGTTTTTAATACATACAATAAGACTGATACGAGCAAAACATATTAAGTTAAAACAGTTAACTACGATGAGAAATATTCTCAAAAAGCTTCAATAACTGAATGATAAACAATTAATTATCACTCATTTAAAATTATATTCGCAAGAAATATATGTGTAATACAAAAAAATATACATATAATAGGATTTGCTTTGAACATTATTTTCTATAAAATAAACAATCACCTATTGCTATTGCTATTCTAAATCCGGTATTATGGAGCAGAAATATTCTTGACAGCACCAAAACAATGATTTATAATGCCCTAGTACAAAGTGTATTGTTGTATGGTTGCGAGACATGGTCAATTGAGTCGCAAGAACAGAAAAAACTGGTAGCTACCGAAATGGACTTCTGGCGCAAATCTGCGAGAAAATCCCGAAGAGAAAAAGTAACGAATAATAAGATCCGGGAGATTATGAATGTCCAGAAGTCGGTGCTAGAAGTTATCTGTGAGAGACGACTCCAGTGGTTTGGCCTTGTTAAAAGGATGGCTCCAGAAAGGTTGTCCCAACAGGTTTTTGATTGGGAACCGGATAGTAGAAGGAGGAGAGGACGCCCGAGACTTACTTGGAGGTCTATAGTCGATATAGACATGACTGGCCATGGTTTGACGGAAAGTGATGCTGAGGATAGAGTTTATTGGAGAAAAAACATATTTGGCGAGAAAAACCTCAATTGTGGGGAAACTCCTTAGAAAAGAAAAGAACAATCACCCCTATTAATTACGTGTAAACTGAAATGAAAAAGAAGCAAAATAGGTGAGGTAGAGGAGTGAAACAGAGAACGCTCCATCCAAGTACCTTCCACATTAAAAGATAACACTTTATGTCCTCAGAGAGAGTTACTATTCACGGAGAGGAACCCTTGGGTGGTGGTCACTCCTTAGGTAGTCCATTCTTTGGAGGATTTCCAGCCGTTCGCCCGAGCTTCAGCAAAGATAAGTTACTTTTAGCGGAGATATGTGTTAAAGACCTTAAATAAAACGTCCATATTTGGTTCGAGATTGGGGGCGGAAGAGCATACTTTACTATTCACATTTTTAAAACAAAAAGTAGCTACACGAGGGATTCGAACTGGGTATCTCCCACTTTCAAATACCCCTTCATAACCACGATACCAACACCCGCCCCATTAACTACAATAATTCTAACATCGTATGTTGGTAATACATTGTACTTGATACACGTATTTACAGGTTTCATTCTTTTTATTTTTTCTTGGCCTTTCGGTTAGGTGCAAATTAGCCATCGTTCAGTAGTTTGTCTTCAACCTTATTATTGTACATATTAACAACTTTACTGTATAGTATGATTAATTGAAATAATTTTTATGAATTATAGGACAAAACGTTTCTATGATATATTTATGATTTAATTTTTTATGTCCGCCGTTATTATTTTTCGAGCACCACCAACCAGCAACTCGCGTACCACAGGTTGGGAAACGCTGCTTTACAACAATCGAATACACCAAGCTCTGAAGAAGGATGAAATCCAAAGGTTTACAAAGTACAAGCTTGAGTTTGTAAACTACTTTGGACTGGAAATTATTTTCAAATTGAAACAACCATATAATACTCGTGAGTTAAACAAAACAAAACAGCCTCCTTCTTAACGAGCGCTTAAAAAAACTAAACATTTTGTAATATTTCTTCTCTGGAAAGAAATTTAAAATAGTTTTTTTTTTTTAATAACGCAATACTTCATGTTTAATGATAAGAAAAACAATTGTTTAACCCTCAACTCAGCACTTGGATATCTCAGACTTGAGTGAATTCCTGAACTGATCTATCTATTGGCAGAACAACACATACTAATAAGAAAATGTGCTTAATGTAAATTGCATCTGGCACTGCTTGTTTTGTCAAGCAGAGAATTATGTGGGTCTATCAGATCTGTATACCAATCGGTACTATTAATTTTTTTTATTTAATTGTACGAGTTGCCACAAAGACGGGAAGACTGATTTGAAGAAGTTTTGGCATTGAATAACAAGCCAACTGATGTAATCCATCAATTTTTATTTCAACAAATAATTTTTTCAAAAAAAAAAAAAACGTAGGTATTCAGGATAATTGTTTTAAGTTTTGTCCAGTCGTCTACTTTACTTTGTGCTGAACACGGGCTTTCTTTTCTTTATTGTTTGTTTTTCAAGCTTATTGACTGAAAGCAAGTGATCTTATACCCTAAATCATGTTTGAAGCGTACCTTAGAGTTAGTATGTTAGGATTTATTTCTTAAAAAAATTGAATAACTAAATATTTTGTGAAATATAGTTTTGAATTTTTTTTTTTTCAAGTTTCCTCTAGAATATCAACAGCTTTATGTGTTCTAGAGCCAAAAAAACAAGGATGCCCAAAAGAAATATAATATAACTCCGTTCATATTGCTTGTAAACTGGCTAAAAATATTTACTGGTTTCATTGTCACCATTTTATCGAACTTCCCATATGTTGCGTTGAGGGTTAAATTGGTAGCAAAAACAATTTACCAACACACTGACGTATCAATATCAACTTTATGGTGGCACTGGTAAAAGAAGTTATTACTGAGCTAAACAAGATATTTGTTGTTAATGCCTTAGTACCGTAAGATATACCTTCTTCTAATGCCAAAACAACTCCACCTGCAACAACAGAATGAAAAAATGCTTGGGTTTTCAGCGAATCGCTCTACGGTTATATCATCCATTTCGGATAAAATATCAGTTAAAAGTGTCAATGTACTACAAGGCATTTAACGTTTTGTATAATTTGTAACAAAGAATAGCAAGAAAAACTAAAAATATAAGTATTCGAAGTAAGACTGCAAAGCGGGGGTTATTTGATTGCTTCACATATTTATTTTCTTCATCCTCCAGTAATTAATATAAAACAAAAAATTAACAATATTTTGGACTTCAATTCAAAAATCAATTTACACGCCCACTAAATGTAAAGTGAAGAAGAAATCCAGATCGATTACAAAATCGATATGACACCAAAACATCTTATTATACTCGTATTTACCTACCTCCAATACTAACCCATAAAAAATTCGCATCTCTATCTTACATTGAACCAGATGGTGCGCAAAAATGGCACATTAAGTAAAGCAACAAAAATTACACGGCATAGACAACAGTCAGACGGTAAAAAAAGTGCAATAGAAACATCATTTTAAACACCGCTGTGCAAAAACAAATCAAAATAATACTCAAAAAACTCGAAGGTCTCCAGAAAATAAATTTATTATATGTTGATACAAATACACAATATTTCACCGGAAAAAAAAAATTATCTGCAATGATGAAAGGTACCACGTATTCAATCAAAGTCAAATAAATATTGAAAGAATTGGAACAATCCATCATAATATATACTTTCGGTCAGGCTGATAAATAAGAAAATTTCCCAATCCCATCACCTATCTGTACAGTCAATTTATGAGAAAATGCCGACAAAGAAAAAACTCATTACAGCTTACCCGCCACTAATGCTCCGTAATCACGACGGAACCCAGAAGAAAGTCAGCCTGTATGAGTATTATACCTCAATGTTTATACATTGTCATACTGGCAACAATATGATGAACAAATTTCAACTTTCTCTAATTTTCTTACTAGTCATAACATAGCCTGCATCACTAAAACTCACCTTACTTCTACGGGCCGATTTAAAGTACTAGGTTGCACGTTATCGAAATGACAGAGAGACTCTGTAGCTTCAGGTGGCGTCCCTCTCAGCATAAAAATAGTGTCGGAGATCATGAATTACAACTACCTGTACTAAAAAAATATCGAAGAAGTCATCATTATCACCATCATCATAATCTATTCCCCTTCTACCGCGTCAGCAGTGTAGGGACCGTGCATAGTTTCTTCCATTCGGCTCTGTCGCTGGCTAGTTCCTTCCTTCTTTCCCATTCAATTCCTCTTGATGCCAGACCAGCCCTCACTTCCTCCTCCCATGTTCTTCTAGGACGGCCTCGACGTCTTCTTCCCTCCACTCTGGCCTCATATACAGTTTTCGCCACTCGGTCCTCCATCATTCTTGTTACGTGGCCATACCAGCGGAGTTGGTTTGCTGTAATTCTCTCTATGGCCGGTTGTACACCCAAGTCTCTTCTTACTGTTGCATTTCTAACTCTATCTCTTCTAGTCTTCCCTATAACTTTTCTCAAATAGCGCATCTCCATCGCTTTGATTTGGCTCTTCAATCTTGTTGTAAGGGTCCAGGACTCACTTGAATACGTTAGAATAGGGAGAAATACAGTTTTGTAAACAGAGACCTTCGCTTGCGTGGAGACTTCCTTTTTCCCAATGAAGGTGTTTCTGGTTGCGTGAAAGAACCTTCCTGCCGCACCTATTCTTTCTCTTATTTCCTCCTCCATCCATCCTTCCTCATTTAGATGGGCACCCAGGTATTTAAAGCTTTTCACCTGCTCCAGTACAGTTCCCTTGGTTTTCACTTCTAATCTCCTACCGTTATCACCAATTACCATTGTCTTAGACTTCTTTATATTCATTTCTAATTTCCTTTTTGTCAACTCTTCCGTTATTATATTTATATTGAACTGGAGGTTCTTCTCAGAATCTGCTGCCACCAAAACATCATCCGCATATGCCAATATACTAATTCCTACTCTCTGTAAATGTCTAAACCCAATGAATAGCTTTTTCATTCTCTTTTCACTGTTTCTTACGTACTTCATCCATTACAAGGATGAAAAGAAAGGGGCTTAGAATACAACCTTGTTTCACTCCTAGGGTTGTATCGAACTCTTCAGATTCCAGGTTCGTACTACGTACATAGTTTATTGTTCTTTTGTGTATACTTCGTATAGCAATCTGCAGTGCCCTACTGATTCCCTTATCACTCAATACTTGCCAAATTACATTTCTTGGGACCGAGTCAAAGGCTTTTACCAGGTCAACGAAGCACCAATAACTTGCTTTACTTTTATCTAATAGCTTCTCACTTGCTTACCTGACAGTAAATATCAAGTCCTGAGTGGATCTTTCTGCTCTAAACCCATACTGAGCACCAGCTAGATTGGAGCCAATCTCTCTTCTCAGTCTGTTTTCCAATATTCTCGAGTACAGTTTACTCGGTACGCTGGTCAGCAAAATACCTCTGTGATTACTGCACTCCCGATTATCACCATTCTTGAAGATGGGCACTATAATGGAGACTTCCCAATCTTGAGGTATAACTTTCTGTTTCCATATCAGATTAATAATGTGTAACAGGACTTTCTCTCTTTCCGCTCCCATAAATTTTATCATCTACGGGGTAATTCCATCATGACCGGCTGATTTTCTTAAGTTTCAACTTAGATATGGCAAATTCCTATTCCCACTCCTCTATAAAATCATCCTCTTCCCAGGCGGCAATATGCATTTGTCATACTGGCAACAATATGATGAACAAATTTCAACTTTCTCTAATTTTCTTACTAGTCACAACATAGCCTGCATCACTAAAACTCACCTTACTTCTACGGGTCGATTTACAGTACTAGGTTGCACGTTATCGAAATGACAGAGAGACTCTGTAGCTTCAGGTGGCGTCACTCTCAGCATAAAAATAGTGTCGGAGATCATGAATTACATCTACCTGTACTAAAAAAATATCGAAGAAGTCGCCATAATAAAGTTAAAATCGACAATGGTTTTTCAACTATTATAACGGAGATCAAAATTGATACTTCTACAAGAAGGTATCCAACGTCCATTCACACAAGACAGCATGCTTCTGCGAACATATAACAGCAAGTATACTAACTGGGATTGTCGGCACACTAATAACAACGGAACCAGACTTTTGACCACCTATCTCTTACACTTGAACCAAATACCTAACAAAATTTAAACACCAGTCAAACAAAAAAATTAAGATAGCAAGGTCGAAAGCGACTAGAAAAACAACGTAGAATTTGGCTTTAAATTACCAAGCGATTACTCTATTGGCGACAAGCCTTTTAAAAAATGTACGGAAAGGCTAGCCTTCGTATTCACAAATTATTAGTTTAGTTTTTCACCACAACAGGAGTACTGAAGAGTACGAACACACGGCCTTAGAACAGTTCGTAAACATTTAGCCTTCGTTTACTCATATTCAAACTCATGTTTAAGTTGAAAAGGAAATTTGGGTACGAAAACTACTAGCAAAACATTTTTAAACTTCGATTGTATTTTCGAAACATATTTTAGATATTTTTGTTTTGTCAGGATTTATCAGGTTGGTGGCCTACTGATATGTAGAATAATAGAAATTCTTTTCGGCAGTTATATGGTAAAGAAGGGTGAATCTTTGAAGCTAATTATTGAAACTGCGC
Organism: Rhodnius prolixus; assembly: GCF_049639745.1. NCBI lineage: Eukaryota > Metazoa > Arthropoda > Insecta > Hemiptera > Reduviidae > Rhodnius > Rhodnius prolixus. Next base: position 27,329,651 of record NW_027411592.1, read on the forward strand.
TCGCTCATTTCACGGCGAATTTTTTGTGATTCTTCATTACCTTACAACTTCAGAAAGAACACTTGCCTATAAGTTATTATTTAGTAGAAAAACTCTTACGAACCAACGGGAGCTATAAACGCTGCGCACACTCCTGCTGCAAATCCCATAGAAGCCATATCTCTCCTTTCACGATCGTTTTGTAGTAATTTGAAGCACCTGACATTTTTAAATGGGATGCGCATCATCGATATCAATACTCCCAAAATAACTCCTATATGCATTATAGCACCTTCCTTCATAACAAAGACAATTAAGTTTGTGTAAAATGTTTCAAGTATTTACTTGTACATAAATATAATAATAATTATTAATAATAATAATAATTATAGTATTAATAATAATTATAGTGTAGTAATTATAAAGTATTAATAATAATTATAGTGTAGTAATTATAAAGTATTAATAATAATTATAGTGTAGTAATTATAAAGTATTAATAATAATTATAGTGTTTATTGCTTTTAAAAGTTTACAACTTGTAAACAAGGAGTTGTGATTAGAGACACACAAAAAGAGAATACAAGCATTCAAAACTAAAAATAACTAAAGTGAAAATTATAATGATTAAAAGAATATAAAGCTTCTACCTAAAATCAGTATAAAGGAAAAAAAATAAAATAAATCCCCTCAACAAGCATAATAAGTAATAACAAAACGAAAGAAAAATAAAAAAACTTTTTATATAAACATCAAATAATAATGAATTCACCCATTAAAAATACAAATACGAATCGTACATATATGAATTTATATCAATAATACTCGTAGTAGTAAATAATAAATTACAGAATAAAATATATATCTGTACATATCAAAAACTTTAAAATAAAAATCATTTACTATTGTATAATTTACATTTTAGGCTGTTCACAACAAAAAGATATATATTATTAATTTAATCCGTGGATACCAGATAGCTGAGTATGTTGAACATTGAGTAAGAGACAGAAGAATCAGCTTTTTGAGACTAACAATTTACATTGAGATGTGAGATCTTTCTTAATAAAAACAGCGAGACCACCAATTTATGAACTTTTGAGGCTTCCTTGTAGTGACAGTAATAGTCATTCAGAAAAAATGATTAAACTCAGCAATATTATGAATCCAAGTTTCGAAAATCTACTATTTTGGAGGAGGAGTAGATAAATCTTGAGCACAACTGGTAGCCGCTAAAGGAGGAACCTTTGGTTTCAGAAACTCCAAAATTCAACCAGACTGCGATTTCTTAAGTTTTCTCTTTTTGGCTGATCTGTCGATCCCTTGAGAAGTCAAAACATCTTCAGTTGCTAAGGAAGATCCATTTTCTAAGTCAACAGGAACTTCACGCCCATATTTTATCAGATCACTTTCGCTCTTAATTAACACAACTTTTAGACCATCCTCTTTTCGAATTAATATTTTACCATTTTTTGACCAACAGTATTTTACTTTACCAGATTTCTGCAGTTCCTTTGCTTTACTGAATAATCTGTACGTTTCTGGACCCATATCGTCAGAAATATAAAATCGCTTTGAAGTCGTCTCATTTATACCAGACAAAATGTCAGTATTCATTAATTCTTTTTTCACCCAAAATAATTTTAAAAAATTATTTTTCAGATCTCTTCTTACAAATTTTAAGATAATAGGCGGATTTGGCATAGCACTTTTCCTTTTCAAACGATATAAAAAGTCCAAATCATTTTCATTAATAGACCAACCAATAAATTCGCCAATAGAATACAGAGAGGAGATTTTCATTTTCAGAGTAAGGAATGTTGGTCAATCTGACTCTATTACCATAACGAAACTGTTCATAATCAAGCATTAAAGTATTAAAATAGATTAATTTTTTTATCAAACACCAAATTTTCTTTTCTTAATTTATCACTTTTAACGTTTAAAATTTTCAAATCATTTTTCAGACTTCCAAAATCAGATTTGAATGTAAAACACGTGAAGGGCCATCCTGCTTTCACGCTATATTTCCTAGCAATTTGGTCAACAATATCCACCCCAAACTTGGTTTTGTTATAAAATGCCACTGTTTCAGGGATACGTTTAGCATTTTTTTCTATTTTGACATTTTTGTGTTTAGAACTGAGCATTAGTACCTTTTTGTTTGGCTTGGATTTGTCAACTGTGAGAACGTACTCATCTGATTTATCCAGTTTTGTAGAATATCGGATCATATTCGGATATCATAGTTTTTTTTTTGTTTTTTTGTAAGCAACTTTTTTGCAAGGGAAATGCTTTAATAACGATCAAATAGAAAGAGCAAAAATATTTTCATCTAACATATTTAAATTTCCAATTTTAGCATTAAAATCGCCCCTATAATTATGTCATGATTGCCTTAATTAGAAATTAAATTATTCAAATCTGTTGAAAAATTTTAAATAATTTTTTTTTTTGAATGATTTAAGGCGCGTCAACATCTTAGGTTATTGGCGCCCAGAGCTTTTTTCAGTGCACTGTCGGCCTCCGGACAGTGTTCCTCTCAACACAGACAACACTGTCCATCACCGGACAATGAGCTATAAGAAGCTCCTAGGAAGAGAAAATCTAAGGGTCAGCAGCTGGATTCGAACCCGGGACCTCCGCGTGGGAGTCCAGTACGCTAACCGCGTAGCTAATCCCTTCCCTTTTAAATAATTATATTATCATTTTCTGTATCTGGTTTTCAATACACTACGGCTGAACAAAAATAATTATTTCTACCCTTTAAAAGAACACAAAAGAACCACTGATATGTAAAACAAGATTTTAACCATTGAGATATTTTCTTTTTAACACAGATCATCACTCCTCCACTAGCTCTACCTTTATGGCAGTTTCTTTGAAGCAGCGCTAGAGACTCATAACTGCTGAGAAAATGAAGTACTTGAGCATCAGGTGAATGAAGCCAAGACTCGCCGAGACAAAGAATATACATTTTAACAACGATGTGATTTCACTGCTAGTTAAATTATACAAATTACTGTATCCATTTATGTTCCAGAAACCAAAAAGAAAATTTGAATTACATGGTTGTTTATTTGACGGTTATTTATGTCTGCTTAAAAAAATAAATTATTGAACATTTGGGGATCTTTAAATTTTCCGTTTCTTTGAATGTCAGATCTTCATGATTCCAACATGTACGCCATCTATTTCTGTGAAAATCTCAGACAACATGGTTACATCTGAATGTCCTAGCCATTGTTGAGTATCTTTCTCTGATCTTATTAGGACTGCCGGAACACCCACGTACGTCTTTTCTTACTAAAATGTTGTTTTTCCTGAACCAAACTTGGCTTTCCCCATTCACTGCAGAACTTTTGCTTGTCTAAATAATTTATAAGTTTGTGGCTCATATATTCAAAAATGTACAGTTGAACATTCGAATTTGTTTCGTCAAACATACTCAGCACAGTGTATGAGGTATGAGGGAGAATGTTGCTTTTTACATACCTTCTACGTCAAAGAGAAAAAGCTTGTCAGAATTCTTATAAAATTTCAAGAACAGGTGAATTACCAGGTTTTCGATTTTTATTTATACGATAGTATTCCTCCATTTATTTTCTGAGGAACCGAACCCTATGATGGACAAGATTTTCTTTAAAATAGTCAGAATGTCCTCATCAGTGTTACTGATATTGTTACTATTAGGTATTGTTGGATCCTCGCAAGGAGGTGCGGCCCCCCTTGTGGGAAATTTAGGTTGATGCAGTGGAGGGTTTGCTGCATTGGAGGTCTGGAAGAAGAGAGGGACTGCGTACGTGACCAAGTGCAGGCAGTTGTCCTTGACTTCACAAGGAAGTTAGAAGTGTGGTTTATGTCAAGTGTAATTTTTTGTTTATATAGCGTCATTGCGCCAAGTTTGTTTTGTTTTTTACAAATTGTCAATGTGTTTTTGGTCTAGCCAGTGTAGTCTGCCTGGAGTTAACATATTAATACAAGTATCTGTGGAAAATATCTCCCCTTCTGACATTATTGTCATTTATGTTTTCTCGGCACATAATTGCCCCTTCAATCTTAAAGGCCTTAAATCTGTAAGTGACAAACATTGTACGTACCTATTTGTACTCCCATTTGGAGAGATTTCCCTTGTCGCCAGGCAAGAAAATTGTTAATTTGTTCGCATTAACATTCCTTCCGTCAGGAAGGATAAATTGTGTAATTGTCAATTGTATGTTGTCTAGCCAATTAGTATTGTATTATCAATAAATAATTGTTATTTTTTGTAAGGCATTGGCGTCCACCACATTTTATTTCCCCTCCTTTCAATACAACATAATTAGACTAAACTGTTTTCCCACATTTCGTCCTCGCCTTGGACATTTCATTTAGCCCTCTGCGAATATTCTTCAGGTATGTTCATAGATTGAATTTGAGAACCTGCTTATTTTCGTTCAAGGCGGCTGGCAAATTATTTATACAGTCTTAGACAACGATTTTCTTTATTTACTGCTGTCAGCTAATTTTTTAATTTATTTAAATCATTCTTAATCCCTGAAGATTAATTTATTTTTTAAAATTATTCCAATTTTTATGAATTTCTTGATTATCAGTTCTCAAATCAGAAAAATCTTTAACACGATCAAGAATACAGTTGAGTGCATCCGAGACTTTAGTCTCAATATCAGTTATATACCCACCACCACTAGCTTTGGACATAGTAACTGTTTATGTTTATATTTATTTGTTGAAAAGATTATAGATTAAAAAAACACTAACAAATTGAACAAAACTTTTCTTCAATATTGTGGAAAAACTGCTGGATGAAAAGTTATCAAAATTCACCAGATTATTTAAAATAGTAAGAAGTCACTGTATGTTAAAAATCAATAGTTAATTCCAACTAGTGAAACACAGACACGATATTATCTCTACTAAAGCTCGAACCAAACCTCACTTCCCAACATATACTCAAATTTAAGTTTTTACAAAACCAGAAATTTCCAATAATCTGCGTTAAAAAGTTTGGGAACATTCACGCCCATTACCACTCATGTATGGGTCACCAAGACTCTATTTTGGCTCAACACAAACCATTTACTGACGTTCCCCTATCAACATGACACATTCAAAAGCACATTTTTTGTGTAAGTTTTTTCTTATATTTTGATCATATAAAGGCCCATTTATATATTTTTTAAGTTTACACTGTTCTCGATTATGTTCTTACATTTTTGTATATTTTAGACATTGACAAATTTATAAAATATATTGACACTTCACATCTACGATATAAGAACAAAAATCATCTTCCTCCTGATTGAATTACTTTGATGGAGTTTATTTCTGCGTAAACTAGTACTACTGAATATATGTATCTGTTCCAAGTAGAAATGGCACGATATGGTATAGGGGAATCGTGAGGATAGCAGCGATATAAGGCTAACCCTGTAAGACTCCACCCCCCCCCCCCAACCCCCCATATATATAATTAAAAAAAGTGTAATAAATAATAAACAATCACATGAAAAAAAAAAAAATCATTTTAGGTTATATACAATTTTTAGTGAAGACAAAACTTCATTTTTTCTTAGTAAACCCATTGACTAAAATAGATTATAATTATTTTATCTGCCAAATTCAGTTATTATAATTTATTAATTCAATAATTAATTCAAATGAAGGAAAAATCGTGAGCAGTGAATAAAATTGACATGAAATTGAAAAGGTTCATACTTACTTTATCTGTCACAATACCAGCCATAAGCATAAAAATTGTGCTTATTATTTTGTAAATTAATAGCTTAAAACTAACTGGCCTCGGAAATTGGATACCATTTAAAAATCCAGTTATCTCTGGCAGTCCTGCAGTTGATGAATCCGGCTGAAATATAAATTCATTTCTATAATGTCATACATTAAAATAATAAAATGTTTAAATGTAAACAACATACCTCTGCGATAACGAAGAATAAACTTGAAAGAATTGCTGGTACCGTCGTAAATAGAATCCACATGGGTATCAGTGGAAATAAAAGCCTCCACTGCGGTGTTGCAAAATAATATTTAAATTCTAAAATATTGAAGTTAAAGAAATAATATTTAAGGAAATTAAAAAAAATGGCTCGGCAGCAATTGTAATTAATTCATAGAGAAATAAACACTCTGGAAGATCTATGATTTTGCATGATCACCATCATTAAACTGGGACGGATGTGATGAATAAGACATGTGTACAGAAAGGCGAGTTTGAAATTCCTAACAGGATTATTACAGACGGACTGTTTGGAACAAGGCAAGTCGAAAGTTCAAAGTTAAGACGGCAAGTGGGTATAGTGGAACTTACTAGAAGCATCCTCAATCGGCCTTTTGCTGCTAGCAGTATACAAAAGATTGGCGCAAGATGTTGCAGGAACCCAGGGAACCAAAAATGGGTAGTAGTGTTTTCTTTAGCGAGATAACACAGAGGCCACTAATCCTTTTTCTTTTTGTAACAAAATCAGGCTTGGCAACAATATTTTGATTGATTATTTGATTATTTCATATATTTTAATGAAGGTGGTTGAATATGAGTGCATGAATTGTAATGTATATGTGTGATGGAAAATGTTCTTTATAATTTCTACACTAATCGCAATTCAAGACATTCTCTCCAAGAAATAAGAAAAATAGCACGCTGTTACTTCATACATATGTACCTGGCAGATGTACACTTCTTCTTTTCTTTAAATATGGCAATTAAAATAATCCTACCAACCAATATTGAAGATATTCAAAGGATACGTGTTAGTAAAAAACTAATTTTGAAGTCTAAATATTTGTGCTCTGCTATATTTATTATCGTTACACATAAAGCCACGAAAATAGCAACGAAACAAATCGCAATATTTCTCTGAATTATCAATGCTAAATTGATGGCAACTCCAAATTTTATTTCCTCTTCTTTCGTTAATTCGTCTTGCATCTTATCATAATTTAATGACTGAAATTAATTAAGTGTGACTAAGCAGACAAGTTGATAATTATTGTTTAATAATCTGTTTAATTAAACCTACCTCAAAAGTAGACACTACTTTTTCATATTTGCTGTCTTCTAGTACGATTATTTTGCTCTGTTGAATAAAATTTTAATAATTTATTACAAATTAAAACATAATTAATTCAAATCCACTCGAACCCGATTAAAGGATTGAACATTTGTATTTTAGTTTGTAAACTAATGAGAGTACATTTCAAAAGTGAGTAGAATGACAAGACCTAGTGGTAATTTCCAGCAACAATCTTAGGTGCCCAGAGGAAAGGCCTTGGTGCATCACTTGCCCTCCACTTTCCATAGGTGAAATATTGGATATTTTCGTAACTAGGCAGAATACTGAAAAACCTATCAACTCGCTATCCTCAAGTTGTTAAAGTAATCGCTAACTGATCAAATTCTTGAAGATAATCACCGTAGGGTGATCCATTTAAAACGCACCATCGCTAATAAGTTTTTACGAAAGCGGAAATCCGAAAAAAAACTATTAAATACCTATGCTGTATCTTCATTTTTGGCGGAGTTACGGCCAAAACCCTGATCGGCGTTTCATAAGGACCACTAATGTTGACAATGATTATGAAAACTACATAAAAAATTGTGAAAAATGGCGTTGACCTCGTTTTAATTTCCCTAATATTTGTCGAGATATTTAAGATCAGTTACAATTTTATTTTATTCGTGATCGGTTTTCAATATTAATTTTCCACCAGAAATACACTGCAAAAAATGTTATTTGTGTCGCTAAGAAAAAAAATTTAAAAAAATTGAAGATTTAAAAAAATGTAGTGAAATGCAATTGTTGTGGGAGAATCAGGATAAATTTGTTTTATCATTAAAACTGTCCGGTAGGACAGTTGTATAAGGGTTGACCATCAAAAACTGCACGAAAAAGCGTAACGTTGAAAAACACCCAACTTTGACAATTTTTTTCTCTTTTTCTACAAAAGATAAAATTCCCAAATTTTCTTTAAAATATAGGGCAAATCCTCCTTTATAGCTGTAATTTTTTTGCAACAACCCAGATCTAATAGGTTTCGAGAAAAAAGTTGCCGAAAATGAGCAAAAACCGCTTTTTCAAAAAATGTTCTTGTTCTTGTTCTTCTTCTTCTTCTTGTTGTTGTTCTTGTTGTTACCTTTTTTGTAAACAACGTAGCGCCTAAACGCGTGAACCGATTTTCATGAATGAGGTGTCATTCGATTCAATATTTTATGTAGATGTGCCTTTTGGGGGTCTCGGCCCTGTACATCGAATGGGAGAGGAGTTAGCCCCCTTTATGTAAGGCCCCCTCCAAAATTATTATTACTAATTACTCTGTAAATCTTGGCCCGATTTTGATAAAATTTTGTAGGATGATAGGGTTAGGGCTCCCCTACCTAACAATAAAGCGACGATCTGCTCTTACACTTGTTAAGGGGAAGTATAGCAATCGTTTCAAATTATCGACACGTGAACCGATTTTCATGAATGAAGTGTCATTCGAATCGAAATTTTGTACAGATTTGTACTTTAAAAGTCTCGACGCTATGCCTCATAAGGAGGGGAGTTCGCCCCACCCAAATAAGGCCCTTTCTAAAACTATTATTACCAATATTTCTACAAAGCTTAGTCCGATTTTGATAAAATTTAGCTCAAATAAGTGGTTAAAGCTCCTCTACGTGGCTGTGAAGTGCCATCATGCTCTTACACCTACTAAGAGGAAGTACTGCAATCGTTAAAATTATCAATGAGTGAACCGATTTACATCAATGAATTGTCGTTCGATTCAAAATCTTTGCCTTTTAGGGAGAAGTACTGTAATCGCAGTTTATTTTTCTTGCTCCTCTTAAAAGGAAGTACTGAAATCGCAGTTTAATTTTGCTATTTACGTACAAATACCTTTCTATTTTATTCAAAACGCTTTCTCAAAAAAATGGTTATTGAGGATGGTTTGGGGACCGCAACTATAAACATTCTTTAAAAAGATCTCTCCAGTGGTAGTTACGGTTCCGATTTAACACCTTATCAGGTTATAATGATAGAATAGCTTATTCCAAATTTTAAAAAATCTGTAAAGCAGACGTAACTTTGCAAATAGACAAAAAGGAAAATCTATCCAAAAGGTACAAAAATCTCCTTAACAAAAACTTACAGTTTTAAAAGTTAAGTATAAGGGTTGATTAAACGCCAAAAGGTACACAAATCAGCAGTTCCCAACATTTCATTAATACTTCATTGATATAATTTAAGTAATTTTACTGCATTAACTTTTCCTTCACATTTTTTAGAATTTATTAGATGTCACAGACCCTTATGCTGGCCAGTTCATTCATAATGTTTTTTTATTATAATTATGATAAAATGAGTGATGAATTATTCTGAGTAGTCACATATACATGCATGTTAAAGTAGAAAAAAACAAAGTTAGAGTCGGCCACTTTTTAAATTTCAATCACGGAGGATTCAAAACAATATTTCAGTCTTAAATTCGTCTTACCGAAATATTCGTGAGCACAAATAACATACATTTAATAACAAGTAGATTATTCAACAATATTTACTCATTTCTCAATTGTAATTTAATTTAGTCCCCCTAATTTTACTTATGGTAAAATACTGGAATAATTAGCTGTCCTAAAAATATGCATATCTTTATTTTCTTTATTTTATATTACATATATATAACATTGTGGGAAGAACACCTAGATTGAGAATGTAATTGAAGAAAACTATATTATTTGCGATAAAGCCAGATTATTTATTACTTATTATTACAAACGTTTGACTACAACATAAAATAACAATTACTTTAATCGAAGAATGAACTTAAACCAATGATTTTTATTTAAAAATAAAAATAAATGCATAAAATCATTGATGTAAAAAAAGTTTATGAATTTTTTAGCCTCTTATTTTTTTTATATTTTTTATAACGTTTTCTTTTTCACCTGTGATTAATAGTTTGATTATTATAGATAAATAGATATTACAGTCAATCTAAGTTAAATGGTGTGCTACTTGAGTAAATATTTTGTAGACGAAAATGGCCAGCATAAGGGTCTGTGACATCTAATAAATTCTAAAAAATGTGAAGGAAAAGTTAATGCAGTAAAATTACTTAAATTATATCAATGAAGTATTAATGAAATGTTGGGAACTGCTGATTTGTGTACCTTTTGGCGTTTAATCAACCCTTATACTTAACTTTTAAAACTGTAAGTTTTTGTTAAGGAGATCAAATAAAAGCAACCACCACATCTTTTTAATCCTTTCTTAAGGAGTGGGGAGTGCTCTTTTAACGTGTTCACTTCGTATCCGTTTAAATTCAACAGTTTACTAAGTTTTAGGAGTTTCTGTGTGCTGAAAATTTGCAGACTTTAAATTTAATGTGCTTTTGTTATTTGTGTGAAATTTGGAAAAAATCTATCGAGCCGAATCGGTAATATAAGCGAATAAAAAGAATTGACTGATTAAAATCTGCCCAGTTTGGAATATTCTTGTCCAGGTAGGTTTTATGACGTACTAATTAGCGGGAGATAAACGTCATTTCAAGTAGAACTGATCTGTCAACAAACGGAGGCTCGACCACCACGTCACTGTGTTTGTTGGAGTAATAGTTTACTTGGACTCTATACTACATTAATAGTAATTTATCTCAACAAAACTATATATCTGGTTATTCAATCTTATAAACAGCTGAGCTATTCTATTTTATCGGGGAATAGTTATTAGTAATAATAATTTTATTTTCGCTTTGAGGCTATAATTTCTCAACATGGGAAGTGAGATTGCTGAACAACTCAAAAAACTACGCTTGGATTTAAAAGCCGACATGGAAGAGAGTAGATCGAAAACTTTAAATGAATTAAAGCAGTACTTTGAAGTCTTGGAAAATAGAGTTAAGATAGTCGAAACGAAAATGGATACTCTCGATCGCGAACTGAGAAAAAGGAACGTAGTTATATTTGGAGCTGTCGATGAAATGGTGGACTATTGGGAATTGGAAAGTTTTGTCTGCAACTTTTTTGCTAATAAATTGGAGTTAAATATTGGCAGAACGGATATTGACTTTGTTAGACGTTTAGGTAAACGAGATGGTAGTAGGAATCGTCCGATTCTCGTAGGACTGGCTGCTTTCCGTTCTAAATTAATGATTATGCAAAATGTTTTTAAGTTGAAAGGCTCTAATTTTTCGATTTCGCATGATTTTCCAAAAGATGTAATCGAAACTCGCAAGAGCTTACGACCGAAGCTTGTCCAGGCCCGAAGAGAGGGAAAATTTGCTGTCATAAAATATAATAAACTGGTGATAAAAGATAGCTATGATCCTCTTTTAAATAGGAAAAGAATGATGTCGGCCTCACCTCCTAGTAAAGATCAATTATTGCTGAATAAGGATAACAAGCTAGATACTACTAAACGGAACAAACTGGAACCAGACCAGAATATTATTCCGAACAGTAATTCTGAACTGTCTGATTATACTCATACCCCCAGAAGTGTGCAGTGTATAGATCGGAAAACTTCAGTTTCAGACTCTTAGCAACTACGGCAGCGGATTGGTCGACTGGATATTTTAAGTTACAATATAGCTGGATTGAAAAGGGTTTTATCTAATAGGAATTTCATTTCGTACGTTGTCAAATTTGATATTTTTATGATTTTCGAAACTCATATTGAAGAGAAGGATATAAATAAATTCACCAACTTGTTTCCGGGATTCGTATTGAAGTGGGTAACAGCATCTAGAAAAGCTGCAATGGGGAGAGCTTCTGGTGGTTCATTGTATGGTATAAAAGTTAACAGTGCAATTTCTCAGTGTGCTAGCTTTGTTAAATTGTCGGGCAGAGATGTGATTTGTGTAAACATATGTAGCGAATGTTTTTATATTGTTCCAGTGTATTTAAACCCTACTGCATGGGAATTAGATTTTAAAAAATTATCTGATATCCTTTATGGTAATAGTAATTTAAAATTTTGTTTGGTTGGAGACTTTAACAGCAGGACTGGGTGCCTGCAACGAATTTCAAAACATTGTTTAAACTCAAGGTCATTAGTGGAGAATTTTTATAGGAGATCTAAAGATAACGTTGTTAATAAAAATGGTAAAGCCTTACTGGAGTTATTAGAAGATTTTAGTCTAATTATTTTGAATGGACGTGTGAAAGGTGATTTGGAGGGGGATCTTACTTACATTAGCAACCACGGTTCGTCAGTCATTGATTACTGCTGCATTAGTGCAGATGTTATTCATTATATTTCTAATTTTCAAATCAAAACTCAAATTTTTTCAGATCACCTGCCTTTAGAGATAACTTGTGACATTAGCGTAAAAGAGCCCAAAAGTGTTGCTATTCCTATACCTAAACTAATATGGCGTCATGGGAAAAACTTAAAGGATGTATACCAATACAAATTAGATAAAATGCTAAATTCCATGATATTAATTACGGACAACACTGATTCTAAAATAAACTTTCTTATAAATCTTATTATGTTAGCTGCCAATTTTAACCCTAAGCCAAAGCAGAAATATGATTATTGTGAAAAATGGTTTGACAGAGAATGTTTTAACTCTCGGAAGTTATCGTTTCAGAGTCTAAGAAAGTATCGGAAGTCTAATCAGTTAAGCGATAAACTGGTCTATCTGAAGTATAATTATGACTTTAAAAAATTGTGTGAGTTAAAGAAAAGTCAGTTTAATTATAAGATATTAAATCAGATAAATAATAGCTATAATAGTAAAGAGTTTTGGCAGGCGGTGAGATCTCTTAAGGGTACGAATTACAAATCTCATAGTATATCATTGGATGAATGGACTAAGTATTTTCAAGATCTATATAACCCCTCTTTGAGTATGAGTAGAATGCAGTATGCTGCGCCTTTTATACAAAATACAAAATATGATGCGCCATTTACTATGTCAGAGTTGGAAGTGGTACTATCTAGGGCTCGATGTGGAAAAACGCCTGGCCTTGATGGTGTTCCATATGAACATTTTAAAAACGCACCTCACACTTTTCTAAAATTATTACTAGATGTATTTAATGAAATATTTGATTTTGGTAAAGTTCCATCTAGCTTTAGAAAATCAGTTGTTTTTCCTCTTTTAAAAAAAGGAAACTGTAATGAGGTTTCAAATTACAGAGGAATTTCTTTTAATAATGTTGTTGGCAAAGTATATGCTGGTCTAATTCTAGAAAGGCTAACAGAGTGGGCTAACAACGGTATTCTAAATGAGTTTCAAGCAGGATTCCGGAAAAATTACTCCACTATTGACAATATTTTCACATTGGTTAACCTAGTAAAGCTGAAGCTAAGTGCTAAGAGGCAGAAAGTCTACGCCTTTTTTGTTGATTTCGCTGCTGCCTTTGATTCTGTTGACCGATATGCTTTATTTTTTAAACTTAATAGTTTGGGTCTGTCCACAAAGATTATCCGAAGTGTTGAGGCACTTCTCTCAGATACGGTAGGCTGCGTTTGGGGTCCGGAGGGAAGAGGCTCTGAGTTCAATATGGAAATGGGAGTTAAACAGGGTTGTGTGCTTAGCCCCCTCCTTTTCTCTTTATTCATCAATGATATTGAGGAGTGTCTGGACGGGGGTGGTGTGCTTGTTGGCTCCAAAAGAGTAAAGTTGTTAGCATTTGCTGACGATATAGTGCTTCTTGCCTCCGAGCCCCAAACGCTGCAAAGAATGATTAACTCTCTTTGTAACTACACGCAGTTATGGAACTTGAAAATAAACATGAAGAAATCTAAGATTATTGTTTTTAGGAATGGAGGAAGGCCTGCAAAACGAGAGAAATGGTTCTGCCATAATGAAGTTGTAGAAACGGTAAATGAGTACAAGTACTTGGGCGTGACATTGACTTCTAGATTGTCATTTGTAAAGCATATTAAAAGTAATGTGTCTAAAGCTAAACAAGGGCTGAACACGTTATGGAGTCGACTTATAGAAAATAATAGTATAAAGTATTATTCGAAACTAAAATTATTTAACAGTGTAAGTCGCTCTATGGCTTGTTATGGGGCCCAGGTTTGGGGAGGAGACCAATATGAAGATCTAGAAAAGCTATACCGTTTCTTTATTAAAAAAGTGTTTAAACTGCCATTATTTGTCCCATCTGCCTTTATTTATTGTGAAACTGGTTACCTACCAATTTATACTCACACCCTCAAATTACAATTAAAATACATTGTTAAAGTTTTTGCTATGAGTGACAACAGGTTACCAAAAGTAGTTGCGACCCAAATTGTTTCTAAGAAGCTTTTTTGGTTTCTAGAAATCATCAACCTTTTAAAAAAATGTCATATAAACTTTGAATGTAATACTAACAATATAACCTCATGGAACAATATTTTTAATAAATTAGTCAAATGTGTCCAACTACAATTTAAAGAGGAATTTATGCAGAAAGCTTTGGAACTCGATTCCTATAACATTTATAAAGAGCTTAATTTTAGCTTAGGTAACAAACATTACTTCAATTGTAGTTTATCATTGGAGCAAGTCAGGTGGATAATTAAGGCTCGAGCTGGTTTATTGTATTTAGATAGTTCTCCGCCATACCACCATGATAATACCGAAGAAGTTTGTCTCTTATGTAATGACCTAATGCTTGATCGAATGTACCATATATTGGTAGTTTGTTCTAGACTGAGTGAGGTCAGACTAAAATATTTTAGGAATATTTCTATAACAAATGTGGAAATATTAGAAATATTAAATGGTTCTGATTGGCCTCGGTTAGCACAATATTGTAAAGCAATAAGTATATACGGTTCTAGTATTGGTTAAATTACATAATAGAAATAAATGTTAGATTTATAGGGTAATCCATTACTTTCTGAAAAAGGTTATTATTAATTATTCGCAAATGATTTTTTGAAAACTTTTATTTACCTAAATTTTTTTAACTCTCTGGTTTCTTTAATAATAATAATAATAAGAATTAATAATAAAAAGAAAAAAAAAAGAAAAGAAAATTGTATTAACCACTCCGCCGACGGTCATTGACCATGGCAGATGTCTTTATAATTATTTTGTACACCCAGGAATGTATTTTATTTTTATTTTTATTTTAATAAATAAAGACTGTATAAATAAACATCTTTTTAATGTAACCCGTATGCAAGACTTCTTGGTCTATGATTGCGGTAAAAATATCTTGCCAGGGAGGGTAGGTGTTGGTCTAGTGGTCAAGAGCGTGTCTTTCTAAGTGGGAGATCCCTAGTTCGAATCCCGCGTTTGCAGTCATTCATAATACTTAATACAATACTTTTTTTAATAAAATATAGTCATACACGGGATTCTAGCTGGGGAACTCCCACTTACAAAGCCACGATCTGGACTACAAGACCAACACCCTGGCAAGATATTCTTACCGTAATCATAGGTCAAGAAATCTTGCATACAGGGCACATTGAAATGATGTGATGGTTGCTTTTATTTGATGATAAAACAAATTTATCGTTATATCGTTAACCAACGCTCCCACGTTTCATCCACGCTTCAATTGAAGGTTGGAGAAACAAAACGCAATTTCTTTGCTGAAACGTGCAAAGACCCGCCTGAGTTTTCGTCATATACAAAGTATCATTATCGTCGTTCAAATAATTATGACTGTGAATTAAAATAATGTACGGACGAGCAGACTAAAAGATTTTTGTTGTATTGTGGAGAGATTAAAAGAGATTGAATTGTGTAAGAACAATTCAATGAACAACGAGAACTGGATGCGTAGAGATTGTCGACAGTAAAGAGAACGTATCATTCTTGATTTTTAGCGAGAGCGGTGTATCTGAGAAATTTACTGCCTCTAATAGCAGGAGGGTGCAACAAAATAATGAGGCCGTTTTCCTTCAACATTTACTATCTTTCTTTGAGCCTTCCTTCTTGTTTAATACCATGGTCCGCCACTGATCGCAGGAGTGAGATTCTAGCGTTTTGAGTTACATATTTTAAATTCTGATTTTCTGTCAGACACATAATGAATATGTAACAGTAAAATATGTTACCAACTTACCTCTCTTCTTATGTGTGAAGAATATCTTTTAAAACATGGTGAAATTTGGGGAATTGGAAACGGGCAAAACCGGGTAAATCGATGCATATTGGAAAACTTTATAAAAACAAAAGTGGGCAAATACTTATCTCGTATCGAGCTTGAATGATATAAATTTCTTGTTTACACATATTGAGTTAATTTCATCATATGGTTGAGAAGGACAGTTAAATTTATTGCAATTTATTTGCAGTAATCAGTCAGTAAAAATAAAATTCATTACCGTATTTTATTTAAGGCCCATCAACATCTGAGGACGTTGGCGTCTGGAGGTCTCTAAATACGTATTTTCTGGTTTATAGATGCAATCGCTAGAAATGAGAGTGGAGGTTGCCAAAAAGAAAGTGCTAATGAATAATAATTATTAATAAATAAAATACAATTGAAATTACATTAACCCAAGAAAAGAGAAAAACACAGATTATGATTATTCTCTTAATGTAACAAAGCAGCGCAGCACAAACAGTAGGTGATATCATAGTCAATGCAGTAGCTCGTTGCAAGTCTAATTTTCTGATCAGTATCTCTGCTAAATAGAGATTATTTATTTATTTTATTACAATTTTTTTCATCTCAATGAAGCTGCATATAAGTAACATGCATTACCCAGATGCCAGCGATATTTAATTAATTTTTATGTTATTTGGCATTTACTTTAAAAACTACAATTTAGTTCCAGCGTTAGTACAATACACAGCTTTGTTCTACCCTGAGGTATTTATTTAATGTTGAGTGGTTGAAAGTGGAATTTCCTAACAAATATTGGCTGTGTTGTAGGGTATAACAGACGGGAGTTTTTTAAGAGAAATGTGTGCAAATCTTTCTTTGATTTGTGTGCAAATTATGGTTAAGATTTAACCATAATTATTCACCACAACATCTAGCTAGAATTGGCAAAGAGATCAACCCAAACTGTTCATGCTCAGCAGATACCATGGCTGACAGTAATCACTTAATATTAGACTGCAGTAAACATGATAAGGGGAGGGACCTTTTGTGGGAGGCAGTCCTTAGGTCGGGATGTCCCCAACCCTCCAATTTGCACAGAATATTATCTCAAGACGATGGGAACATATACACCGAAATTTACAACTACATAAAATGTAATGATATACATGTGTGAGAAGAATGAGATTTGATTGGAGCATTAGTAATTGATATAAGTAATGTCAGCGTTTCCCAACCTGTAGTACGCGAGTTGGTGGTTGGTAGTACACGAAAAATAACCAATAATCGCGGACAAAAAAAAAATACATATGCATATATATATGTATATGTATATACATAAGACTATTAGTTGTTTTAAAGCAAATAATTTACTTATCTATATTTTTGATCCCAGTCTTACGTTAGATGAAATTAGATTGGCTATTTATATTGGCTATGGACCAGATGGACTGACTGCAGAATTTCAGATAGATGTCTAAAATCCATTCAAAACTTATTTACGAAATGTTTGGGGAAAATATTGAATGAAGATAAAATCTTAGCGTAATTTATAACAATAGATACAGAGGCATTTCGTTAATAAATTTTGCCACACTATTTCTTTACACAGATCTCTAACTCGTGTAACAGTTAGGATAGAGCTCTCGTTAAGAGCCAAAATTGGTTCCGAAAACAATAGAGGATACAAAGATAGTCTGTTTATCCTATCTTCTCTTAAGGGTATTCAAATTCCGAAGCCCAAAAGAGAGGTTGGCATAAACAAATGTGGCGTAACATTAGTGGACTTTGTCTCTGTAAATCCTTCTATGGAACTAACTTCATAGTTTTCGTTGGAGGCTACATGGATTAAAACTTTAGGAAGTCTTTACAATCAGGCCTTTCTTCGCGTAAGGTTAATAATTAGGTATAAATGTGGACTTAGATTTGACTTGCTCTTATAAATTGTATTTTCTGCAATAAGTCTCAAAAAAGAAGGCTAGCGATCGTTTTTGCAAGAAGTTTGTAAAGAATTTAATTGCTACAGAGCTAAGTATACAGGTTGGCCTGTCTCTGAATCAGTGAACTTTTCTCATGTTGCGAAAGTTAGCAACATAAATTTAAATAGAGAGTTATAGTTTTATTTCTTTTCAAGTCGTTATATGGTTTAGCCATCAGCGAAATCAATCTAAAGTTGTATCTAAAGACAAACCCGAAGTCCAATACAAAACTTAAACATTTCAATGTTAAACAAATCAATTGAATACAATTTTTTTTGAAGAGTTAGTAAAATTTCGTGCACCTGCGTTATTTATACTTATACAAATGTTTTAATTGGTGAATGGAAAAATTCTTAGACCTATAATTGAGTCGTTCACTGCACAATCGGTTAACTCCATAAAACAAAAATTGGAGAAATGTGATGAAATAATGTACATGATTTTTAAAATTTCGTTTATAATGTAAATTTATAACGCTATCATTCAGCTCCTGCTACTGAATTTGAGTTGAATTATTGCAACGATCTACACTATAGCACGAAGTAAATAGAATGTCTTCTGAAATAAATTATTTATTATTCAATGGCTAAAAAGATTTTGTTGTTTAATGCGGTCAATCTTCATTATTTGAGAAATTATTATATAAAAATCTATGATTGAACCAAGCCCTTTAACACTTAGATTCAAGATATTTCAAAAAGTGGAATTAATCAATTAGTGCAGAAGGCGGCTCGATTAATGAACAAATTTACATATTTTCGATGAGCAATGTATTTTATTTAGTAACAACTAGAGTCATTCTCTATTTTTCATTTTACTGAAACAGAATTCAAAATTTCTTGACTGTGATCTTATATTAATTTAATTCCAAGCGGATTTCCAAGAATAACCGGCTTATTTAAGTAAAGTATTTTTACATTAATTTCATATTTTATTTTTTGTTATTGTAATGATCAGTTTTCGTTGGTTATGACGTCAACTGAACTGGATTTGTTTTTTCATATTTAAATAATTACAGATTGTGATAATAAAAATGCACTTTAATGTTGAATAAGTTGTAATTGGGCAACAACTTCTTGATCCATGGTAATTGGTCAAGAGTCCACGCGACATACAGAATCCACCATAGCACCCACTAGTTACGAGTCTCCCAGTCTTCTCTTTCCGATTAGATTAGGAATTCTATCGGATATCTGGGCAAACTATGCAAGAGTTTTTACCCCCGAACTCTAATCCACGCAAGCGCTAAGAACTGATTATGTGACCTGTTTCCTTTCCCTGACAAAATTTACGGAATATACTTCGCCAGACCAATGTGAGGCGTGTTAGCTCAGCCTGAAGTGGCCTATCAGAAGGTATACGTAAATTTAATGACCGCTCAACTTTGTTGGAATAATAGCTATCAAAAAGCTCAATAAAATAAATCTGCTCTAGCCTGGGGTTTTCAACCCCCACTCATTGATTGATTGATGCCTATATTTAAATGAGATTTTTCAAATACCAAAAAAGTGAGGTTCCCATTAAAGTTCCTCAGGATTCCTCCCTGTCCAAGCGTTCTCATCGTCTTACTTCTAATTTATTACCTAGACTAGAAAGAATATATTACCAATGTTCGTCCATGGTTACACGCAGTCTTGAACTAACCTGGAGCAGACTTCATAAGCCTTGATAGTCTGTGAGGTTGTCTGCCTGAGCGAGAAGATAGTCCTCTGGAATTAATCCTTCCTCTTCTGATTTCAATCTCTCTAAAAGACCGCTAGCCTTCTTGGATGTGACAGAATATTCGCTGTTACTCCTTATTTTGTCTTGGCCACCATTGTGTATGCACATAATGTTGTTAAGTTCCTCTGTCCAGAATTCTGAAAAGCATAATAAACAGTATTTAGGAGCAAATATCGAAGAGCTGATCTAAAATAGGATCCTAAACATCTATTGGCATAATCCGTATCTGTAGCAGTTGGGCGTTTCAACCTTCAGCAGCCAACCGTGTTGCTGTCGGCGCAATGGATGTGTTTGAACACATTGGATGTAGCAAATGAGTGGTGGTAAACTTACACGAACCTCCAAGGTTGTAGAGCGTGTTCTCCCCTCACCCTCAGGAAGCAAACCTTTGTGCCATAAATGCTCTGACCACATCCACTGTCTTCGTTTACCATTGTCCTACCGAACATCATTGGAAGAACCATACTAGTAAAGATCTTCAAACGTTAGTAAGAGTTGCCGAGATCGGGATCTTAAACAAAAGACGAAACGATACCATATTATTGGGATAGAAAGATGTATGTATGGATTTATGAACTAAAGGTTAACTTCAAAATATTGGCATATCGTGAAAGAAGAATAGCGACCTTGCAAAGCCATTTCAAAGGAGTGAAAATTTATTAAAAGATAAATAGGTTCCACTGGGCACTAACATCGTGAGGGATGACACGCGGATCGAAAAAGCTTTAAAAAAGAGAAAAACCGCATGGAAGGTCTCAACCAGGATGGCTCCAGATTGTGGAGAATAATTTGAAGCAGCAGAATATAAAATAAAATATTCACTTTAAGCAGCAGATTGTCGCAAAACAAAGCTTAAAAGGAAGATTGCCGGGCACTCTCCTCCATCATGCCAATATCTACATACTTTTACTCTTTACTTATACTTATTTTATACCCTTTTTTTATTATTTTAATATATATTTATTTGTCCCTAAAATCTTCTAACAAAATGGCTGCCTGCCCCTTCTTCACAAATGCTCTACAAATGGAACAACTTTAGATTCAACTGTACAACATGTCATATCACATTTGTGTACAGCCATGTCTTTTCTTGTTATTGACCTATGAAATAATTAGAAATACTTTATCAAATTCGCACATGCGCAGATTTAGAATTTAAAATAATTGAATAATGTAAGGCCAATATAATCTCATATTTAAGATTAAATATTTCTACTGAAACATTTTTTCATTAGGTAATGGTCTTTTTCGCCACCTTTTACTCAAAAGATCTGTGAGCTGCGAAAAATTTACTCTTATAAACAAGGTTATTTTTAAAAAATATTCACTTTATTTTAAGGAAAATTTGGGAATTTCATTTTTTACACAACACAAGACTTACTTAGTTCAAGACTGCGTGTAACCATGGACGAACATTGGTAATATATTCTTTCTAGTCTAGGTAATAAATTAGAAGTAAGACGATGAGAACGCTTGGACAGGGAGGAATCCTGAGGAACTTTAATGGGAACCTCACTTTTTTGGTATTTGAAAAATCTCATTTAAATATAGTAAGAGGATTAATTGCCAAAGTTGATTTTTTAAAAAGAACGTTTACTTGAGGAGTTTTGATAATTAACTACAGTTTTAATAGTTATAGTAATCCAAGTTATGGACCTACCTCATTTGAAGTATTTACAGCCACTATGTGCCTCAATCCCAATGTGGTCATTAGAGCGTATGCAGTAGTGAATAATGCCTGCTGAAAATATTGAGATTTCTGTTTTGGTCATTGAACATTTTGTCGCTCACTTTACTGTTTTATACCTAATTAAAATAATGCACTACTGCCTTTTCTAAATAAATACCAAGCTAAAAGGCTCAAGCCAAAAAAATAATTAAAACTAGCTAAGTGGTTAACTTGTTGGTTACCTGTACGGAGATCCCGGGTTCGAAACCCCAGCTACCGACCTTTCTCTTCTAAGCTAAGTGAAGCTAGGAGCTGGGAGCTTCTTACAGCTAACAGGCTTCTTACAATCTGTAAACAGAGAACGCCGTCCGGAGAACGGTAGTACACTGAATAAAGCTCCGTGCGCCAATTAAATTAAATTAAATTAACCAATTAAACATACTGAAAACTCTAAGTGGCTCTTAGTCTCCCCATCCATTAACACAATCCATTAACTCCTATTCGGTACATTATCCTGTGTGGTGCGATGGTGGAACGAGTTGATTCAAACCCCTATTTTTACAAAAAAAAAAAGTGATTCCGCCCCGCCCAAAAAAATTAAGGCAAATTAAAATGAAAATAATTAATACTGAAGTTACTTAGATGTTACACTGAAATACAACTTTCAACTAACTTGAAGCTATTATATAGAAGTTTACTGAAATATTTCAACTTGTAAAATCAATCAACACCAAAATACAAAACCTGGCGAGCCTAAAATATTACTTATGCTTGGAGGATAAAATAAGTTCCAAGATTTTTTAGAAAACTGTCAATAATTCTTAAATAATAATAATAATAATAATATTCAGGGAAGGGATTAGCTATGAGGTTAGCATACTGGACTCCCACGCGGAGGTCCCGGGTTCGAATCCAGCAGCTGACCCTTAGATTTTCTCTTCCTAGGAGCTTCTTACAGCTCACTGTCCGGTGATGGACAGTGTTGTCTGTAACGAGAGAACACTGTCCGGAGGCCGGCAGTGCACTGAAAAAAGCTCCGAGCGCTAATAACCTCAGCTGTTGATGCGCTGAAAAAAAAAAAATAATAATATTCATTTCTTCTCCTGTACCTGTCCGAAATATAGGACCCCATACGCGGATCTAATAGAAAAGGGGCAATTATCTTTTTATAAAACTCTTCCCCATTTTCCAATCAACACCCCCAACTATCTTGTAAGATTAGAGACAGGTCAAGTTCACATGAAGTATAAGCTCTTTAAAAGAATGGTGAACTGGTGGATCTCCATACTGAATATGCCAGAGGATCACTTACCTAAGATATGTTAGAATCGCCTTGTTGAACTCGCAGACACATTTAACTTGCCCTTTAATTGGGTGCTGGAGTTAAGAAAATATGTTCCCATTATCGGTTCAGAGGAAATTTGGATTGCCCAAGACCCCTATCTTATCAAAGAAAATTATAATAGTTTAGTGCAAAAATATTTAAACCATTTGATTTCTAAAAACATTGATTCTGCTATTAGTAGTAGTTTCAATATTTTTTACTGGGATATCTGCTCCTTCGGAACCTTCCAAAGTTACCTTAGTAGCAAAATTCATATCAATAAAATTAGAATATTGGCTCAGCTAATGTTGTCTGGGAAACGTCGCGCCCGGGTATATCATAGAAATTTCAATAACTTTTTATGAGGAATCCGAATGCCCTCTTTGCAGGAATAGTTTAATACATACTTTATTATCTTGCCCAATTCTTTCCTCTTTCAGGAACACATATATCGAGAAATACGTAGTCGGACAACGTTCAGAAAGAGAAAATTTTCTGGATCTACTGTCAACTGAGAATGACATTAATAAATTGAATAATATTTATTTCTTTATGACAAAAAGCCAACTTAGAAAATTATTGTTAGACTTTTAATTAATTTACAATTTTTTATTGATAGCCTATTTTTAATTAACCACCTATTTTAATTAATTTATGGGAATAATTTCCTACCCATCTCCGCCTTGTATCCTCTTGAAGCAAGTTAACTCCAGTCTTCCAGTGGTCAAGCTAGTGACAAAACTGCAATGCATTTAATTTTTATATTTGACTAGCCTATTTTTGTGTTAATATATGTGTTTCATTGTTAATTTTATATTTATCAGAGCAATTGGAAATTAGGAATAGTAAGTACTTATAATGTGAGTTAAAGAAATATATTTTTGTTATTAACTGGGAAAGCTAACATTTAATGATATACCTTAATAAATTGCGCTACATTTGTAATACTGCATAGGGTTAGTACAGAAACTGGAATCAGTGAACCGATTCCAACACTGGAACTGATTCAAATCCTTCGACTCCACAGGCGGTCTCGTTCTGCCTATCACTACAACATAGCCTTGTTAAGAACTGTTTATTCTTAAGTACAATTCTGACCTGAGTTTTCTTAGTAGGGTGGGGGTACAAAAGGGTTATGGTATGGAATATGTACATACCCCTTTTTTTAAGTCAGCATATAAAAAAAATATTGGCAACTTTTACAACCTGACTAATCAACATAGAATTAATCTTTAAATTACTACATTAATATATAAAATTAAATTAAACATTTTCAGAAATTATTTAAATACTTATTACATTAAAAACATAATTAAAAGTTTGGAAAAAAATTCATTAAAAAACTATCATTACTACACAATTCTTGCCTTATCATTTCTTCTTGAGCTGCACTTTCTTCTTCGTAGATTTTATATAATTTGGAAATAAAAAAAAATTTCTGTCTTTAATCTTCGAGAATTTGATATTTCTTCGTATAGCGATGACGACCTCAACCAATGCCATATAAATTGAAACTAGAGGTAAGGTATTAAACAAAAAAAAGGTGTAAAAATCATTCACCAAAATTTCTTATTTTATTCAATATTAAAACCTTTTATTCAATATTAAAAGCTTCTTAAAACCACGAATCTAGGATATTTTGTTTTGTTTTATCGTTGTTATTATATGGTTTAAATAAGACCCAAGGGCTGCAAGTTTAAAACATTGTGTAACAACATTTAATTTATAATTTTAATAAAACATTTAAATTAAAAAACTTATCTTAAAAGCAGAATATTTTCGTTAATAACTCATTATGCTGTAAGTCGGCGGTACCATAATCTGTATAAGAAATTAACTTATTCGTTTGAATCTCATTAAAATGAGATTTACAGTTATTCAATTTTTTTACATGCCTGTCAACTTCAACCGGTTCATTCGAATAGATTTTGCACTTTTACAAACTACAAAAACGTGAATAAAAATATTTTTTTATAAAAGAAGATACTTTCAATTTTAGAAAAAAATATTACTTTAATTTACCTGCTGTGCTGGTCACACAGAATCCATGAGAATATATACCAATAAATTAAGCTGATTCAGTTTGTTTGAGAAAAAAAGCTGCACTTAGAACTTCATTTGGGTGAACTAATGGAGAGAGAGAAAAAAGCTACGAATAATGGCAATAGTAACGTAACAAAGGGAAACGGGTGTACACACGACGCACTTGTGACCGCGAGTATTAGGTATCTGCCGTCAGTTAGCCGTAGCTACGATATACACAATATTTACAACCCCACTCTTCCCTGGCGAACGTTACACCTTACTTCATTAGCCCCCACCATATTCTTTAGAAACATTTTTAATTTATATTAAATAAATAGAACATTATTTTTAGACAATCTATTTATTTTATTAAGGCCTAATATCAACTATCATATGGTGTATAGTCTTCACTCATCAACTAATGGAACCACTTTGGTGTCAGCAGTGCAACAGGTAATTTCAGATTTGTGTACAGCAATGTCTTTTCTTGTTACTACGCCTACAACCTATGCAGTAAAATAATACTTTAATTAGATTACAATGCACAAGGACTATTCGGTTCTTTGATGTTTTTTGAGATCATATAACTTAGATAATAATCAATTGAAATTAAAAAAGCTGAACTTACCACAAATTTCTTTTTATGCAATTTCGGTACATGTTACAGAATTTAAGAATGAGTTGATGACGGTCGAAATGAATGGATGAATGGTAATTGTCGATAAATTATAAAAAAAAAAAGACATGAGATAAAAAGCTTTTGCATTTTTTAGAGGACACTCATAGAATATTGTAATGCTTAGATCAGCTTTGGAGAAACCATCCACATTTCTGGATTAATTATTTAATTTAAGTCCAAGAACTGCACATAACGAAAATATTAAAAGACCAGATAAATTGAAAAAGAGAAGCAATCCAAATTCCAGTATAAGCACAAAAATTTTGCAAGTACAAAAAACTATTTTTATTTATTTCTTATTAATTTGTTTTTTGGCGCATCGACCTCTACGGCCTCAGCACTCGTAAATTTTGATTCAACTTGATTCAGCTTACCCAAAGCTGGATTGGCAAAACTTCTATTCTGCCTGTTTCGCCGGAGCACCATAGCAAGTGAGGTGGAAGAAATTGGGACAATAAACTGATTTACCACAAAAAGATCTTCTTTTATTCATCAATACAATTGACAAAAAGGAGTTTGGGTAAATTTTGTGTGTCATCCCTTGTAATAATACAAAACTTCTGCAGTGGTGGTTAATATTCCAACGTACACCATCCTCGGCTAGAAGCGACACATTCAGTCTGGTGGTAAACTATTCATACCAACTGTGGGTGCAAGTAGCACATGGTTGCAATTATTTTATCATTCACTCACACCTCTATTTGCAATAGAATATTCAGCATACAATTTTTAAAATTTGCGCTGTCAGATTGGCTAAAAATGACTTTTATCCGGTTTTAGTTTTTCATTTATCACATTGTACATGTACTGTATTTTGGAAATATTTGTTTCCCAACAAGACCAAATTTTTCAAGAATATATTCTACCTTAGTGGTTCGGTTTTTATGTAAACTAACTCATCAACTAATGAGTAACGCTTACAAAAAAAATTCTAAGAAAAATGTTTTATTTGAACATAATAGAATTAATTAATTGCTCACCATCACTGCAATCTAAAATGAAAATGATAGATCAACACATTGTAATGTATAAAATATTTAAAGAAAATCATTACAAACGACTTTAAAAAAAAAAACTCTTAAAAAGTAAACAGATACTTTTTATAACCACAGTATAATATAACCACCGCACACCTATAGCAACCTCATGATACATCAGTCATTAAAGAAAGCACATGTTCAGTTTCGAAATATTTGGAAAAGTGATGTTTCAGAAATTAACCAATAAATATCAAGGAACTTATCGACTTGTGCGAATATTAGAAGCAATAATACAATTTTAAATCTAAAAGTGAACTTGCTGAAGTAAAGTTCAGGTTTCAATGCACAGCCATCACTTAATTAATCACTCGTAACATTTACCTCATTTGATTGATTTACAACCAATAAGTGCCTCATTCCCAATCCGGCCATCAAAGCATACACTGTGGAGAATGACGTCTCCTGCAAATATTACGGAAATTGAATTTCGACTCATAAATATTACGCTTACTAGTTCTTATATGTAGGTTATAACTAACTATAAAGGAACAATTTGGAGTGAACACTTACACGAACTTTCTTATCACATTTTATCAGAGAAAATGTTGCAAGCCAACCTTAAAGGCCTAAACATCCATTGCATCCAATTTCAAATCAAATCTTTATGCAATTAACTAGAAACTTACAAAAACTAGAAAAATCCGTTTTGACTAGCGGGTAGATGATAATCTCCCGATTCAGAATTTAGATATTTTCTATTCTTAGAAGTCATAAACGCTTGAAAACGTTGATAACATCCAAACGGCACTTTAGGAAACAGCTTAGCCGTTCTGAACAAAACCGCTTACAAAAAAATTCTAAGAAAAATGTTTCATTTGAACATAATAGAATTAATTAATTGCTCACCATCACTACAATCTAAAATGAAAATGATAGATCAACACATTGTAATGTATAAAATATTTAAACAAAATCATTACAAACGACTTTTAAAAAAAAACTCTTAAAAAATGAAAAAAATCTATTCAGATTATAACAAGATATATTTCGAATGTAAATTGTAACTCAGTATACTCGTAGATCGTACATTATATTGAAATGACCTGAGTTAGAAGAAAGCCTGACTGAATTGCGCTTGGCTGAATTCTCAAAATAAAGTTATAAAATTTTTAGTATTGCACTTGGTGTGCCAAGTTCAAAGTAAGAAAACACCTGAAATCGATTCGATAAAGTGGCTCTTCCACTGGGCATTTCTTACTCCAGCGCTTTCCAACGTTTGGTACTTAAAACAAATACACAATGTAAAGTTCATGTGATTTGCCGTTTTGGTGTGACGGGCAAAGAGGCATATGTATTGTATAGAATGCAGTAATATTTGATATAATACAGATGTATTATACATAATAAAGTGCAACAAAATAGAATCGTCTTTCAGTTTTGGGTGATTTCTCAAAAATGGAGACAACTATTTATCTAAACTGCAAAAACCACTTTTTAAGCTTAATGGGAATTACCCCCATCAAATGTTATAAAGCCAGTTAAGAAAAGTTTTAATGTGATAAAAATATGTGGCCCAAGCCATCTTTTATAAAGTACTATTTAAGGAAAGGTTCGATATAAGTGACTCCTAAAATTTTTTTATGAAACACCAAGTCTATTAAAGGATGGTTCAATGTGGTGTAAGATTTCTTCTACATCGAAGAGACGGTTGAAAGACATATTTTTTTAACTAATTAAGCAACGAGCTTCAACACTAGCTTAGTAGAGACCTAAACTAATCACACCTTTGAATTTTAGAGAAAAAGTAATCAGGAAATGATATAGCACCTCCTTTAAGAGAAGACAATAATGTTTTCTGGGTAACTACAAATTCAATTTTATGCATCTAAACAATTAGCAAAGTTTTGTTAAAAAAAAAAGTAAGTCAAGTTACAATCAAGTAACTAAAAGTAAATAAAAGTGGTCATTAGCAACATTCGGACATTTTTTTGTAACGAACTCATCTGTGCATCATCCCTCTAGGAAAGGAAAGTCTAAGTGCAGGCAGCTTGACTCGAACTGAGTACAGTGCCATACTCACTAAATAACCCCTTCTCTGAAATGGAAATGCCTCATTTTCAGACGGGGTTTATTATTTTCAACTACATATCAAATGTCGCGATCAAAGATGGACTCTTAGTATAAGTTTCTCCTAACACAAAAATGAAATCACTCCAAGATCTGCAACCAAGTCTAACTTTCCTAAGTTTGGTGGTCAACACTCTCAATTAAAGTAGCACCTATTCTGTTTAATACTTTGAGTTAATTATTTTACTAAAGGTAAATCTTGATAGTTAAAAATCCAGTACAATGCTTATAAAAAAAAAGTGGAAAAGAAGAACTAGCAAAGCACTTGAATACTATCTACTGGCAGTTTATAAAACTTGGAAAGAAAAGAATATGTACATGTAACTCCTTATATTACTTTGTAGCTCTGTTACAGATAGAACTAAGCACAGATGTTCGTTTAATAATATGGAATATAGTAGAATATACCAAGGGTAGATAATTGAGGAACTTCACTTTCTTTTTGGTATGAAACTCTCTTGCTAAAGTTAGCCTAAAGTAACTGGCACTATCATGCTACCTAGCGGCGGTTTATAAAATGAAGACCTTTAATATTCTTCATATCAGCATTCTCCATTAATTAAAACAAAAAATTGGTTGTTAAACCTAAAAACAATGATTACTGATTTTTTTTTTTTTTGTATCTACGTGCAGTCTAATAACCTTCTAATTTATTTTTCATTCATTTCGGACCAACCATGGGTTAATCATTTTGGTATAAAGACTTGCATTAACATTATTAGAAAGTTATAAGATGACTTGGTCAAAATTCTATGATATTTCTGTTACAGACGAGCCCTCGGCCAACTCCATAGTTCTATTCCAATCTAAACTACCTCTACATACCATAAAGTATAAGTTTTTAACTTTTGTAGATCCAACTTAGAAAGATTTTATCTCGCATTTTCTGCTAAAAAATATGAACTATTCTAAGTTTATAAATTTCGTCATTTACTTCGCCTAAATTTTAACTTCGAAGACATCTTCCAGGGATCGGAAGGATTTTGGGATAAGCAGCTACTTTTTCCGAAACGGTCCCTTATATAGAGGAGGCAATGAAGAGGGAACAGCTTTGGAGGGCCTTCCCAGGTTGAATTTTCCGCGGGGTTTAGAAGAGAACAAGATAGAAGTGTTGTAGGTGGAAGGGATACATCCTCAATAGGAGAGGCTTTCACAATCTTTTAATAATCGGCAGTTCACGAGTTTGCTCCTTAAAAACCTCAGTATGCTTTTAACTTTTCTTTTTATATTCAACTTAGTCGCGCTTCTGCGAAGCTTAAATGAAATCATGCTAGAGATTACCATTTGAACAAACATTGGAGATGGATTCATAAATCGGCCCAGATCAACTGTTTTCTTTTCTTCTCCTTTTACAAATCTAATATCTCCTAACTAAAACATGCCAGAATTAAACATAACTTTTAAGATTACGATAATTAGAAAAGTGTTTATAGAAACATAATTTCAAATGAATAAGGAGTTTTAACCTTGAGATTCGTGTCGAATTGATTTCTTAGAATATTCAAAGTTCCATGAAAAGACTCCTTTCCATATAATTTATTTTTCAAAATTATTAACAATTTGTCCCTTAACACTAATCCCAATAACTGTCCGTAGGAGTCAATTCCTTCCTAAACAAAAAATAAATAAATAAATAAAAAATCATAAGTGAGTAATAAAATTATTATACTCCAGAACATGGGCATCCCTGCTTGCACTCTATGGGAGACACAGCTAAGTGATAACCGGGAAAACACAGACAAAGTAAAGAAATAGTAGTATTCATAAATAAATAACTGGCAATAATTATTGAAAAAAAGTCCTTAGGTGCACGGAAACATTTCAAGTATTGATTATTTCAATCAGTTGAAATCATAAACAACATTATTATGTTTATTCAAATTGTTAATCCGTTTAACCGGTCCTCTGCTTGGTGATCTAATGTGATTTTCCGCAGTCTCCTTAAAGAGCTCTCCACTTCATTTATTAGTAGAAAAGTAGGGTCTCAACGTAGGTTTTTGACGATCAACCCTTTTACAAATGTCCTACCGGACAGTTTTAATTAACCCAGATTAATTATTACCTATTATTAATAACGCTTCACTTCTACATAATGTAACAATCACTTTAATCGAAGAATGAACTTAAACCGACGATTTCATTTAAAAAATAAAAGTAAATAAATTAAAAAAATAAAATCATTGTTGTTGGTGTAAGCATTTTTTAAAAAGGTTTATGAATTTTTTATTCATATTTTTTTATTTTTTATAACGTATTTATTTTTACTTGTGATTAATAGTTTGATTATTATAGATTATTAGGTAAATGGGAAAATTCAACTGCGATTGCACCACTTCCTTTTAAGACGAGTAAGAAAAATTAATCTGTGTTTGCAGTACTTCTCCCTAAAAGGTAAAGGTAAACTTCAAATACGCACGATGGCAATAATTATCTTTAATAGCTGTAAGAGTAGGATGGTACTTTTTATGTGACGCACTAAAACTCAAACCAATTCTTCCTCGAATTTTATCAAAATTCGTCGAAGGTGATTGATTATTAAAAGGGGCCTTACTTAAGTGAGGCAAACTCGTTTCTAATGTTGTAGATGTCGAGATCCATAAAAGCTATATCCACATAAAATTTCGAATCGAATGTCAATTTAATGACGTAAATCTATTCACGCGTCGATAATTTGAACGATTGCAGTACTTCCTATTAGTAGTACTATTAGTACTAGTAGTAGTATTAGTAGTGTAAGAGCAGATGGCACTTTAAAGTCACGTAGGGGAGCTTTAACCACTTCTTCTTGCTAAATTTTATCAAAATCGGACTAAGATTTACAGAGTTATTAGTAATAATAATTTTGGAGGGGGCCACACATACATGAAGCTAACTCCTCTCCCATTCAATGTGCAGCTCGAGACCCCCAAAAGGCACATCTGCATAAAATTACGAATCGAATGACACCTCATACCTACCCACTCAAATAAAACAGTCGAATATTTTGAAAAGCTTTTGAGAGATTCAAAAAAAGAAAAACTAAGTTTTGAAAAATATGTTACGGTCCAAGAAAAATACTTATTAGCGTCCTATGAAGCATCATTTTTAATTTTACAATTGGTGAGGAACTTCTAAAACCCATAGTATTTATAGTTACTAAGTTGGTACATGGAAAAAAGTGTGCAGATCTGCAGTAGTGATGGGCAGAACGAGTCCGTCTTTGGACTCGTTGGATTTGAATCAGTTCCAGGGTTGGAATCGATTCCAACAACTCGTTCACCGATTCCGGTCTCTGTACTTACCCTATGCATTAGTAACATTGTAAAAAATATCATTAAATGTTAGCTTTCCCAGTTAATAACAAAACTATATTTCTTTAAGACACATTGAGTACTATCCCTAATTTCCAATTGCACTGATAAATATAAAATTAACAACGTAACACAAAAATTAACATAAAAATAGACTAGTCAATTATAAAAATTAAAGCAATGCTGTTTAGTCATTATCTAGCTTGACCAATGGAAGACTGGAGTTAATGTGCTTCAAGAGGATCCAAGATAGAGAAACGGAAATGGGTAGGAAATTATTCCCATAAAAAAAAATCTAACCCTTCAAGCAAAATGATAATTACTCATAAATAAAGAAATATTTATTTACTAGGACTTGTATATCAAGCTTTAAAAATATTATCTCATTATCTTACGAAAAGAAAAAGCTGTGTGCTTAATCTTTAACATAGCGCTGGACACTCTTATTCTTATCTTCATTGGGTAAGTTTAACCGTGTACATGACCGTGAGACAGTCAAAGTAACACTGAGCCAAAATTTAGTATTACCTAATTGGTTTACTTACTGCAGTATCCCTCCCACTCTATCACCAATTTCACAAACATTCATCGATTGGAAATAATTTTTAGTTAAATATTCGTTTTATTTGAATACAAAAAACATTATAACGCTTTCTTAAGATGATTTTAATTTTTAAAATTTGTTTTTGTCCATTACTCTTATAAAATACGAAGAATTTCAAATAAAATATAATATACAAACACAATGATCTAGTGTGCAGGTGGAGTCAGTCCTCGTTACCATAGCAATGGAACCGTTAAACAACTCCGGTTCCAGCTCCAGCAATTTCTATTGGCTAGATTCAGTGAACGAAAAAATGGAACGAGTCCGGTTTCAAAAGGATTTAAATCACTCCGGATTCGACTCCACCAACTCCAGTGGATTTAACCAATGAAAATGCTAGAGCTGGGCCGGAGTCGTTTAACGGTTCCGTTGTCATGGTAACTACGACTGACTCCACCTGCACACTAGATCATTCTGTGTTTGTATATTATATTTTATTTGAAATTCTTCGTATTTTATAAGAGTAATGGACAAAAACAAATTTTAAAAATTCAAATCATCTTAAGAAAGCGTTATAATGTTTTTTGTATTCCAATGAAACGAATATTTAACTAAAAAATATTTTTAATCGATGAATGTTTGTGAAATAGGTGATAGAGTGGGAGGGATACTACACTAAGTAAACCAGTTAGGTAATACTAAATTTTGGCCCAGTTTTACTTTGACCGTCTAGCTGACATGTACACGTTCAAACTTACCCAATGAAGATAAGAATAAGAGTGTCCAGCGCTATGTTAAAGATTAAGCACACAGCTTTTTCTTTTCGTAAGATAATGAGATAATATTTTTAAAGCTTGATATTCAATTCCTAGTAAATAAATATTATGAGTAATTATAATTTTGAAGGGTTAGAATTTTTATGGAATAATTTCCTACCCATTTCCGTTTCTCTACCTTGAATACTCTTGAAGTAAGTTAACTCCAGTCTTCTAGTGGTCAAGCTAGATAATGACAAAACTGCATTGCTTTAATTTATATTTGACTAGCCTATTTTTGTGTTAATATTTGTATTACGTTGTTAATTTTATATTTATCAGAGCAATTGGAAATTAGGGATAGTACTCAATGTGTGTTAAAGAAATATAGTTTTGTTATTAACTGGGAAAGCTAACATTTAATGATATAATAATATAATAAATTGCGTGACATTTGTTCTTATGTTTAATCGTTCCAAACCTTCTGCTGCCTCATTTTCATTTTTATTTGCCTAAATTTTTTTGGGCGGGGCGGAATCACTTTTTTTAAAAATAGGGATTTGAATCAACTCGTTCCACCATCGGACTCGTTCCAATGGAACGAGTCCGCTCAAATAGCCCATCACTAATCTGCAGATGAACTGCGTAAAATTCCATAATCAAGTGATATAGTTTGTAAAAGGATTACAAAAATTGCTGAGGA
The DNA here is from genome assembly GCF_049639745.1 of Rhodnius prolixus. NCBI lineage: Eukaryota > Metazoa > Arthropoda > Insecta > Hemiptera > Reduviidae > Rhodnius > Rhodnius prolixus. The sequence continues at coordinate 27,363,433 of NW_027411592.1, forward strand.
CCTGTTTCAACAATTAATGGAAAGAATTAAACAAAACACAAAATTTGCCATACAGCTTGATGAGTCAACAGACATTCAAGATTCAGTTCAATTGTCAGCATTCGTAGCCTAACCATTGTGTGTTTGTTAGGTTATAAACGGGTCGGCAAGAAATTATTACTTTAAAAAAGGTTTGTTTTTTTTAGCACCAAATATTTATTGAGCAGCTCTTGTGACAGGGTAGTATCTTCTCTGTGAAAACATTGTAATCATTTGTGCCATTTTCTACTTTTATAAAATTAGAATTGTCATGTAAAATCGAGAGATAAGTTTAGTGAAAAAATGAGAACTTTTAAGATTGTCCTCCTTATAATAATATAGACTCCACTGTACATCACTCTTACAACATATTCACTATAAATGCACTGTGGGATGTTTAGGAAAGTCGCAACTGAAGCTTTGGGATTGTACATTATTTTAATTAATACAAAAAACTATGCTTCTGTCCGTGATTAAGTTAAGATGTTATTAATATTATTATGTTAAACTAGTGTAAATATACATAAAAATTTAAGACGTATCTATTTCTGAGGTTATTGGCACCTGAAACCTTTTTCAGAGCCGGCCTCTGGACAGTGTTTAGTGATGGGCAATTCATCACTCCGACAGTGAGGCATCAGAAGGTTCTAGGGAAGAAAAATCTAACGGCCGGCAGCTGGAGGTAAATTTTGGTTGAATGCTGTTTGATTTATGTGTAAATAATTAATAATAATAAAGCCTTTATCAATCATTACTTGATTACTCAGCGGACAAAGAGCTCCAAGAGAATGCCAATTAAGTAATTTATATAACTTAAATATTTGTTCGTTTTTCAGAAAAACGTACTTCAGTTTTAATTCTGTAAGTCTTTTTGAATATTCAAATTCTTTAAATATTATTTGTATTATTACTTAATCAGAATTTAATTTCATTTACCTCTTCAGAATTGAAGTCTGGATCAACCACAGGAAATCCATTATGTTTGGTATTTTTTAAAACATGCACAATAGCTCCAACAGTTGTAACTTGTGGTAAAGCTACTACGTTTTTATTCATTATATTTCGTACTTGAATCCAAGAACAGTTTGGTGGAACCTTTCTTTCTAAAAATGGCATTCCTTTCATCAGATATTCAGAATGATAGATGGGCTGTAAACGTTTTAAAATTATAAATAAAAAATGTGGAGTAAAGCAGTTTATGTGGACCAGAATTAGACAGACAAAAATAATCTAACTTCTCTACCATCAATATACTTTTTCGCTCTCCAAGGCTTTCTGAAAAAAGAACTGAAAAAAGTACCTAGCCATATTAGCAATTACTGTTGGTTCCTCTTTTCACGTTAACTCTGATTAGTTTCATACTTCTTCATTGTTGGTATTTATATGTGCATGAACTGTTAGTAAATATGTTTACGTTTCCTTATAAAAATGCAAGGTAGAGCACTGAGTCCCATTATGAATCAACGCTTGTCCGAAGATTCATAGCAGCTCACGTTGTAATAAAGGTAGGAAATAACCTGGAGGTAATAGTATTTAAGATTGGTGGCAAAATATCTCGATAAACATCTGCGTAACATTTACAGAGTTAATTCAATTTAATAATTAAATTAAAGACTTCTTACCATCCTTTCTCAGCAAAATTATTTATTTGCTGATACTAAGTAAACAATTAATACTATTTTTGGAGATAGGCCCCCCGATCTAAGAAAGAAATCAAAAGTATTAGATTCCTCTTCAAGTTTGAAATAATTGCAGGTTAATAAGGCCAAAACGAAAGTTTTGAAATTCGGTGCGGGGAAACTTAAAAGTTAGGAAAACTTTTACTTTGGTTCTTCTAGGCTGGAGGTGGTTTCCTATTTTAATTATTTGGGTGTTACATTTTCTAGATCTTTACTTTTTTAAGAAGCTAAAGATGAAGCGGTTAGGAAGGCCAACTCTGCAATGGTTTAATATTTTTTATAAAAATAATTTAAAATCTTGGGAATCAAAAATGTATCTTTTTAATTCAAGAATTAGAAATGCTTTGTTGTATGGTGCCCCTATATGGCGCCTTAGATATCTAGAGGATTTGGACGCTGTACAATGTAGATTTATTAAAAGGACCTTGAATGTTAACCAAAGTACTCCTCATTTCCTCAATAGAAACTGGTGATGTCAATTTAAGCCTGTTTGTTTTGAAATTAACGTTAAATTGGTTGTTAAAAATAGAAAAAATGGACAGATCCAGGTATCCGAAAATCTGTTTTACAACATTGGTGAACCTTCACCTTGAAAGGATGAATCATGAATTCAACTGGTACTCACAATTACGAACTTTAATCAATAAATTCATTCCATCCTTTGTGTGGCCAAATAATTTTTGTAAATCTGATCTAGTCTGTATCGTTGATAGATATAGGACTTATTTATTTAATGAAGATCTTCTCAGAGCAAGGAATTCTAATTATAGTTGACAGTTGCATGCAATAATTCCTAACGAAATAGTGTGTCAACCTTATCTCCTGTAGGATATTCCTCTAAAATATAAACACCTATTTGCTCAGCTGAGATTAAATGGCAAACATTTTTCAAAATTTACTATATACAATGTAAGTTTTAAAATTAGTGGTGAAAATGTTTGTGCAACAAAGAGGAAGAAGATGGCACTCACGTGATGGCCGTTTGCCCTGTATTTTCAGAGGCAAGAGGACACTTTATAGGGAAGTTTTTGATGGCCAGCTTAGCATGGAGAGAGTCGTTACGAATCAGAACCAAAAAAGCCTTATCCTGCCGTACAAATATATTAATTTTTCCTTAAAAATAGAGAGATTACTATTATTATTTTCTTTTTCTTAAACTAGTATTTTTTAGCAGGATTTGTTTTTTTTTAGTAGTGCATTCATTATTAGTAGTTGTATGTTTTTGTTATTAAAAATATAATTTTAAAAAATATGGTTATTGTAAGATGTATTATTTTTATTTTATTTCTTCTTTCTTGGTTTTTATATTAAGCATTTTATTTCTTAAAGAAAGATTTTCAGTTATTCTTTATATGTTTAAGTTAAAAGTGTACTTTTATTTTATGTTATTGTTTGTCAACACAATTCCATTGTAACGACTTATTGTCTTATACAATAAATAAATAAATATTATTTTTGTACTTACATGTGTAAACATATCACCAACAATTTTGGTAGTAACAACGACAATAAATACTGGCAAGCCAAATGACGTTTGTCCACTAGACTCAAGCAGAATTATACCTATACTAAAACAGATTCTAGTTGTCCCGCCTATATGGGCTCCTGCTGCCAAAAAAGCGTACATCTGTGGACGACACCAGGCTTTCTAAAAAAAAATAAATAAATAATATTTCACAATCATCAATGTCCCATTAAAAAACTTGACTCCACAGTCTAACAAGAAACAGTTCTATTTTAGGCAGCAGATTTTTACTGAGAAGGTGGGTGTATATGTAATGGTTCTCATCGCCGTCTTCACAACCAGGTCCGTGCTAACTTAATTCCCAACGTTAATCTGGGAAAATATCTTTTGTGACACTCGGGAAAAGAAACATGAAGGGCACAATAAGGGCATACGTGCAATAAATTGCCTAAAGCGGCAAGACAAGCTTATAATATAGCCAATTATTAAAAACTAAAAGTTCATAAAAAAAACTAACCGTTTGTGGGGCCAATATCAGTAGTGATTCCGCTAAGAGACGCCCCCAAATTGCTCCAGTAACCATACTGGGAATGAAAATTCCACCGGAAATGCTTGCTCCCATAAGAGCAGCAGATAGTGTGAAGTAATATATCAATAACACTATAAGAGCCTTCATTCCGAATGTTGCCTCTGAAATATAATTAAATATTACAATTCTATTTTATTGATACTATTTTTTGGCTGATGACTTCTTCAGTTTTTAGAAAAACCAGTGCTTTAGAATTAACAAACTGATTAATTGGACAAAGGGTATTTTTATTTGAAATCAAAATTACAAAATTAAAACTGAGTTAATTATAATGTAATTACAATAATGTATAATGCTCAAACGTTATCTGTTTCATACTCTCCTTAATAATGAACTAACTGGTAAGATTGGACATGAACTAAGCACGCTTTGAGAGTTTTTAAAATGAACTTAAAAGGACGCGAATTGTGAATCTAGGGCAGAAGTAAGTACATTCTCGTCGGTCCGAGCTTTGAGAGGCCTAGGAACCAATTTTCCAGTAAAGAATTATTCTAAGAATAATTTGTGCTTAGTATATACTTGAAATAGATGAAATCTTAGGTATCATTTTTGGATGATTTTTTAGTGATGGGGAAAAGAAGTTATGCCAATTTTTGAGATAAATTTTTACTTTAGGCAAAATTTATTAAAATTGTGCAAAAATTTAAAAAAAAAAGTTAATACAGAAAAACTTGAAATTCTTTTTGATTGCGTGCTCAATACCTCGTATTGCCACCGTGAGCTTGAACAACATCATGCATACGTTGTTCATTATGCAGGCTCATTATTAGGCGCCTGATGATTTTTAGTGGAATTCCTTCCCATTCTTCTCTTAGGACTTTTTCCAGCTTTGGTAATGTCTGTGGCGGGTCAGGACGATGGCGAATGTTTTTTCCCAATCTTAACTGTTCAATCGGATTCAAATTCGGGCTACAAGCTGCCCAGCCGAGAGTCAGAATGTTATTGGCATTTATGAATTCACGTACTCACATTTGCAGTATGAGGGCATGAGGGCGGGCTGCATCATGCACGAAAATGAAGTGATCTCCACCAGTAAGTGCTCTACCGCGGACATGGATTCGTAACACTTCATTGATGTACGGCTGAGCTGTCAAACTTCCATTCGCGTACTCAACCAAGTCACTTTTGTCGGTGAAAGAAATTCCTGTCCAAACCAAAATTGATCCGCCTCCAAAAGGTGACGTTGGTTGTATTGTAAAAGGGAGAAAACATTTGTTTCTTCGTCTCCAGTCTCTCATTCGCCCATCATTTCTGTTCAGCGTAAATTTGCACTTATCAGAGAAGAAAACTTTCCTCCATTGCCCGACGTGTCAATTGCGATAGTCTCTGGCTAATAGATGTCAGGCGATTTTGTGTCTTCTGGTCAACCGTGGCACTTTTATCGGGTACCTGGAACGCAGGCCACCTTTCCTCAATCGCTTGAGCAGAAATCACGGTTCCTGTGGCACGACTGAGGTCACTATGGATAGCAGGTGAAGTGGTTTGGCGAATTCTGAGGGCTTGAATCGGTCCTCACTTAATGATGTGGATCTTGGCCGGCCTTGACGTGGTCGTCTCGTGAATCCTCCTGTCTCCTGGTATCTCCCCCTGTATCGCTGGATTACAGAATGACTCACTCCCAATCGCCGGCCTTCCTCAATTAATGTTACAGCCCTACAATGTCAAATTCAGAAAGATGCCGCCTTAAACCTTGCAGGAGATCCATAAGACATAAAACAATAGCAAACACCAGTAAAACCTGCACGACTCAACGTTAAAGACTGATAGAGTAGAAATAGCCCCATATCGATCAATATGAACAAAGTTCAAGATAACAAGGAGAAAAATGGTCAAAGAAAAAAACAGCCTCTTGAGACAGATCTGAGGGTTTATCTTCCCACAAATATATCCCCTGAAAACATGTTCCAAACTGTACTCATTTTCTTGGAAGAACGACAATACAAAGTGGCCCTTTAATTTTTTAGGTGTGTGTATATAAATGTTGGAGACGTGCGTTAAACTGAAATGATAATTTAGGGTGATTTAATTTTTACTCTGGTAAGCTGGTCAGGTTTTAGCATACTCTGGTAAGAGAAAGAATTTTGTTGAGAGGTGGTAAGTGAGCACTGAGACCTATTGTTTCCTCCGCCAGCCGAGTCCCTTCAGCATCCCCTCCGGTCTCGTATGCCTGGGAAATCTTAGGATCTGACAAAGTTCCACTGAAGGTATCTCTCCTCCCGCACATGGTACTTTCCTAGGTGTATCTTAAAGAGAGTACCTTTATTGGAGCTTCCACCTACCCCAAAAGTCTGCAAGTACTAATACGTTCCAGCAGACAACTTATTTAGGTCCGCTCTGAGTCGACAATGCCAGTGACGATTACTATCAGTTTGAGGAATTTATCTTTATTCAACCCAACGCGTGCCTTTGTTTTGTTGTACTTACATCCATCCATCCGTATAGTAAATGGTCTAAACCAGCGTTTCCATACCTTTCTTTTGGCTCTCGCGTACCACTCGGTAGTACATCATAGTAAATTGGACCACTTCTTAAAAATGATTGTATTTCGTGAAATTTGTTATTCCGAGTGCATTATTTTATTATTATTATCTTTATTGGTGTAGAGATACAATGTATCTGTTACAAAGGAGTTCAAGTTCATGTTCACTTTACAAACTTTGTAAAGTGTAAGGTCTTAGTTTTAATTTTTTTTTAAATAATCAAAAATTGCGAACATAATTTTCTTTTCAAAATTATTATTAATTAATTTAAAAGTTCTTCTTAAGGATTATTATATTTGTTGATATGGAGTGGGGTTCTAAAATTTTCATAGACGGGGCAGCTGATAAACAATTAATGTTTCCGGCTCGTTCTTATTACACATAAAACAATGATCTTTGGGTTTGATTGTTTAAATTACATTATTGATTTTAAATTTAATAAAATAATGGCCACCCAATCTTATTTCAGAATGAATTCTTATAACTTGAAAAGAAATGAATTTATCTAAATATTGTTGACTCAACATTTTGTAATGAATTTTGAGGATTCCCAAATATATTAAATATAATGTTATTTACTTTATTTAAATCAGTTAAGTGCAAATGTTCCCTGTTTTATTATAGAAATATTAGATTTATGATATAAGCATTCTAATGAACCCAAATCTTCTAAATTAATTTTTTTAAGCATTCAACTACCTGTAAGTAACAATTAAATTTAATGTTGCTTAGGTTGAGCTTATTCATTAAAACAGTCTCTTAAACCAGATTTTTACATAGTTATCATTTAACTTCTGTCACATGATATTGTATTAAATTTTCTTTATCTTTTATTAATAGTGATATGGTTTTTCTTAAATTTTCTTTATAGAAGGAGGATTGAAATCCAATTATCTTTTGTGTTTTCGAGTTTTGGAAAATAATCCATGAAAGACAATGTTAATCCTGTTAAATGTGCTATTATATTTTCTCCTTTATCTTGAGACAGACTAACCTTATTGCTGTACATATTAACAACTTTACTGTATAATATTATTAATTAGAATAATTTTTATGAATTATAGGAAAACGTTTCTATATTTTTATGATTTAATTTTTTTTTTATGTCCGCCATTATTGATTATTTTTCGTGTACCACCAACCAGCAATTCGCGTACCACCTGTGGTACCACAAGTTGGGAAACGCTGGTCTAAAGAATACCTCCAACCCAAATCATAACGGAACCTGTCAAGCAAGGATGAGCCGATGGATGTACTTTCTAGACTATTCTTTCTACAATTTTCATGGCGCTTTTGGACTTGGGCCAGTTTTATCTTGCTTGCCCAAGACACCACTCCATAAATTATAATGGAATCATCGAGCATAGGGTAAATGTAGAATAGCTACAAGATATCCTCCCATACTTCTGCAAACCATTAAGACACGAGTGCCTCACTTCAACGGTCTGTTCCAAGAAGCAAAATGCAGAAAATTTGTTTAGAAGTTCGTTTTGTGTATGTACCGATACATGAACAAAGTTCACAACTTATCCGATAATGGGCATTGCTGGGAGGAGGGGATACTTAAGTTTCCGTTAAAGTACTGTTTCAGTAAATGCAAGTACTGTCGCTTATAAATACTTTTAAGGCAATTTAATGTGTTGCTTAAATTCAGAGTTTCTCAAAAGGTGGCGCTGCTCTACTAATTGGATTTTTCAATTCTGAGATTTTCTTGAATGAGATTCAATTGATTAGCACCCCTAAACTTCGTATGAACATAATATAAACATGTTATAATTAATACTTTATTTTTTTTTTAGGGAAGTTCGTTTTTGGAAGGGGATGAGATTAAAAAAATGTTTCGAGTTAAAATTTTAGTTCGGTGATAAGTACAATTTACAGGGCGCTGAACTTAAGTTTTGTCTAGTGCGCCACAAATCGATGAGCCTGGCCTATGTCTATTACTGTCTGTCCGTATTGGTCAGTTGTGTCTGTAAACATCCTATATAAGCCTGTGTGTGTATAACTGCCTCTACTTATTTTAATTTAATTATTATTTTATGGCAAATTCGGTCCTTGCGCTTATACCGATCAGTCCTTAAACGTTTTTTTTATAAGTCGAGTGCCAGTATTCGTCACATAAGAAAAGAGTTGTATAAGACCACTGACGTCTTTATGGTTTGTAGAACTATGGCAGGGATATCTTGGAGCAATTCCACATTTACCTGAAGATCGATGAACACCATTATCACCTATGGAGTAGTGGCCAATGCGCCCCCGAATGTTCTCAGGAAGTGAGAAAACATCATTTCTTAAACAGTTCTCTCCCTAAATCCCTCAAATTAACTCTCCTAATTCATCACAACACAGATACAACCGACCAATATGGACAGACCCATTCCTTCTATCTTCACTCACCGCCTCATCTCTTGGCATTATCTACAGCACGCAGGAAGCCTAGTATCCCGCTCCAAAGCGAGATAAGTAGCCTTCAACTACACAGTTTTAGTTTTAAGTAATAGTTCAGTGCACGCTTCAATTAGCACCCATTCAACTTCATAGCTAACATCACATGTTTTGTGATGAGACCGAAACAATCTGTGCAGTTGTGCAGTTTAATTTTTATTGTGTTTTCTAAAATAATAACATCGAACATAATCATTACCTTTCTAGGCAATTACACACATGGCTAGTTTCGTTCAACTAGCAAGGAGAACAAAAAAAAAAAATTAAATTAAATTTGATTTTTACCGCCAAAAATAAGACAAGTCAATAATGAAACATCTTTTTGGAAAAAAAATAGCATCATCGTCGGAATTTCTCCTTCAGCACAAAACATCTGAAAATGGGAAAATGTACATTATATAGTCATATATATAATATAATACAATGTATACTGTAAATTTCCTATCGCAAAGTAAGGTAATACCTATTGTTTCAGGCAGGCTTTACGTCCTGCAGCCAAATTAGGCGTAGTGCGCAGTGGGATTAGCAAACGTACTGTTCTGCAAAACCATTTCGTACTCATATAAACCATTACTCTTTCGACTAGACAGGGAATCAAACCCGGTAGCATAATATACCATAATCGTAGCTTCGCGTCCTCGCCTATAATCGCTCGGCTATCGTGGTGCCTTAAATTTCCAAACGTAGCTTTAGTCATGCGAAACATCTTAGAAAAAAACACGATTATTTCGAAATGCAATATTTCATTTTACATTTTTTTTATCTTTAAATTAACTGACTATTCAAATGACTTTAACTAAGTGAGTACACTTTTCATAAATGTGAAATGATTAGTATACATATACTGCAGCATTGGCGGTGACACAACCGATCGCAGAGATTATAACTTCAATTTTAGAAATAAACTCAACTCCCCCAGAAAACCTTTTTAAAATAACTTGTCTGAATAAACATTTCAAATCAAGCAGAGTTGTTAACGATAAAATTATATAAAACCACAGAACAATTCAGTAAAGATAGAATCCCTTAAAGATAGAGAAACTGATTCCTTTAAACATGGAGCTTCAGTAACTGCCATACCTCAAAAACAGAAAAACTCCAAAGAATCAAAAAGAAAAAATGTTTCAATGTTAAGTCTTTGCACGCATTTAGCATTCTAAGATGAAAAATTGGAGTCATAAGTTTGAACTTGTGCAACGTTTCTCTCACAGATATTCTGTTTCACACATAAAAATATTTTTTCACTTTCAGAAGACATCACAGTGTTCATTCTCAGCAAAATCCCTATTTCGATCGATATACTTCCTCTTTCTGAGGTTAACAGAACAACGTAAAATGCCAACTCACATCTAAGCTGATAAAAAGCGGAACTAAATTGCAGCGAAGAGTAAGGCTGAAATAGTTAAATAACTTTTTGTCTTAATATTGCTTAATAGCGCTAGACTTTCAAGTCCAACGCATCCATAAAGTACTCAATTAGAATCACTGTAAGCGGAAAATGAGTGACTAAATTATACTTTGTACTTTAGCTCCTAACTTTGTAAAACAAAAGAGCTCTCAACAAATTCAAGTATCATCTAACTTCCTATAGAAGCGAAATATATTGTCTATATGTTTGATGGCATTGGCTTTCGCAATAGACAAAGTAAAAAATTTAGTTTGGCAGCCATCTTCTTAATTTAGAGAGAAGCATATCAATGCCTAAGATTGATCTCAGGATTACATCCTTAAATGCTTACCCGTCGTTGGTGGACATTATCATATTTAAATTCATCAAATATAACATTAATAACAGCAACAGTGACAAAAAAAATAAAATAAGGAATTTTCAAAAATTCACCTTTCTTGGGTGCAATTCATGTTTCTCTCCTTTTCTAATTTGTATGCAGTCTGACATAGTGATAAGACAGATGAAGCTAAATGTAGCTATTATAATTAAAATACATGCCAATTCTAAAAGCTTACTTATATTTTTCTTGACATACCTGTTACAAGACAAAAAAAAATATTAATAATATGAAATGTAATTGCAGGTTCAGGCTAATATCGTCCATCAAGGTTTAGGCTTTAAAGAATTTTATCGGTAATACTTAATAGCGTAAGAAAAGGTTCTGCCCTGCAAGGCAAGACATATGGGCTTAGCTTAAACCCCACCACAGTGCTTAAGCTAACAAAAAGGCTGAAGGAGGATTCTAGAGGGAGAGACATTTCAACAGATTTCCAGTTCAAAGCCAAAACTTAAACTTCTGCTCTATAAGCAACCATCTGCCTTACATCATTAATTTCAGTCAGACATCTTCGTTCATTTGCATAAATACAAGAATCACACATCAAGCCGCTAATTTCTTAATAAAGTGTCAATGCTTCTTGCGTCAATTACTTTAATTATGGTTGATTCAGGAGATTAACACTTTTCCATCGAATTACTCAAATTAATCATTTTTTCTGTAAAATTATACTGTTTTACTCTCAATTGAAAAAAAAAATCATGCTGGTAAAGGATTATTAATATTTGTCATGAGATACAATGCATAGTAGAAGGCGATCAGCTGGTTAGTCGGCGATTTCGATTTCTGTGACTGGCACACACCGTTCACTGATGTACGCCATCTTAGCTTTGTCGCTTGGTGTGCTGATTTCGCTCTTTTTAGTGCTTCTCAGCAAGATCTATATCCTTTTTGCTGTTATTATTAAGTATTAAGTATTATTTCATGTTTCATGTAATTCATTATCTTGAAAATACCGATCTCAAGGTTGTGAGTACCATTATTCTTTTTATACTCCTTTCACTCAACATCTGTAGGTTATTTGATTATTTTCTACATAATCATTCTTGTTCACCTTAACCGTCGACATTGCTCGTATTGAGCATTTCAATTTTGGTGAGCTTAGCTTTGAAATTAATTTTGTTCTGATATTGTACTGATAGTTTGAAAGGTTTTTTAGATTTTTTATTCTAGAACTTCATATCAACTTGGTTAATGAGTAGATTTCATTAACCCCTGTAAATTTATTGCCTATACAGTTACAGTTTTCCTTTTAAATTGCAATTGCACTCTTGGCAGTATGGCATCTCTTATACTGATCATTAATTTTTATTAATGCAGCATTTTTTTCTATTCTTTGCGAATTTTAACTCTGCTTAGCGCAACTTCAATCCTGAAGGGCCCACATCAGTTATTACAAGTAACTAAAAACTTTAAGCAAAAGGTTCATACCTCGTAGTTATGCAAAATTCTACTTAATGCATTTCGCTTCTACACCAACCTGAAAACTTTCTCCACCGCAAGTAATTTTGGCCACTTTAGGGGGTCTATCTTGGGCTGTTAATTTGGTAATTTTTCGCGGTTCTGACATGAATCTTCTAATTTTGCTACTAATACTAACTCTTGAACCTTAACAATATTTTATTTATTATTTTTAAGCATTTCAGTAAAAGTAGTGAAGACACCAGAACCACCCAGAGTACTGCGTTTTACCCTCATTTACTATCGAATTCTTTAGGACACAAGTTTGTCAACTTAGCAGTTGCTTTTCAGAGGTACACCTAATTCTTTTCTGAGATTCCTACCACTGTTTACCTCTTCTTAAATTAGATCGGATCTTTTTCCAAAACCATTTTTCCTCTTACAGTTGCTCTAATCGATTCTCTTTTGATTCAATTTCTTTTGCTCTCTTCCTCTAGAATCATTTAGAGTTGGTCTTGCACTTCGAGAGCAGTTTTAGACATTAGCTTCATTCGATTTCCACGCGAAATTCTCGTCTGGCTAGAAATAGATATACATTGGCAGGTGCCGAACGCCTTTTAGCATCTTCGTCTAGTAAATGCTTTCGTCAGTCAAACTGATCTCTCGAATTCTCCAACACTCCCCAAAAGTAATTTTTCCAAAAATTTTACCAATAAAGGTCTGTTTTGGTTTTCGTGTTTTACATTGTTTTAGGAAAAATTGGAGAGTCGCCGTTTCAGTGAAAGTTACGAAAACAAAACTTCAAAATTCTACACTGTGTTACGCTAAACTTCCGCTACCCTGGCGTAGCTGCAGTGGTGACGGGGTGGGCCGAGGTGTAGGCACCAGAGATAGATAAATAAAAAAAAATAAAATAAAGTGTATAAAAATTGGAAATATATATATACCTGCGTTATATTTGGGCGCCACGCCGTTTTAACATGAACTTCCGTAGTAAACGGCGAAACCTACGGGGGAAGGGGGAGCAGGAAGAAAATCAAAGAAAAGGCAAGTAGCAGTATATAATGCGTATATTAAAAACTATTAAGCACAAAGAAACAGAAATAATGGCAAATGCAACTTAGTTTACTTGTTCAAGTTTGAACGTTACGCTAATTACCTTAATTACGGAAGCTTCCTTACACAGACAAAAAAAACTAGAACTTATATAAAAGCTGAATGTTAACACAAAAATACTAGAAACACTTTTTATAATGAAAACCTTAATACCACAAAGAAAAATTAATTACATGCAACAAAAGAAAGAATCGAAATAGTAAAACTAGTAACTACTCAAAGAAAAGTTAAAGTTCTTTGATTATCCAAACAGAGCCTGTCAGAAGACGCTTCTCCGGGAAACAGTTTGAATCAAAACGGGACTTACCCCAGGCCGGGTTGTTGTTCTTTTTGGTGTACTTCATAGAGTGATATTTACGGAGGTGACCGCTGTCTTCTTTCTTCGGGATCCCCACGACGCTGTTCCAGAGCTTTTTCCGGCACCGTCCTCCTAGCCCTCTCCATTCCAGAACTTCCCTAATTTCCCAACCAGGAAAATTAGAGGTCCAAATCCGGCCTAGCTGCAGGAAAAGGTGACCATGTGCCTCGCACCGAGCTCCAGCGCTCACTGACTCTCACACCTCTTAACTATGCGCCGCTCTGCTTTTTTTTCCCCCTTTGTCAGCAGTCCGAAGTACACCTTCACTCTATTCTATTGTTTTGTGCATAAAAACTACGTATTGCTTATGCTAGGCATGCATTTGCTTTATAGATTAAATTATTTAAAATTAAAATTATAACTAAATTCTGTTACCCGAATTTTATTCGGTAACAACTGTATGATCAAACATTTGGTCAACAGTTTTTTCTCAGGATTGAAATTCCAAAAATAAATATATTAATTATTCTTACTTAACTGATTGGTTATTCATTCTCTTGAAACAGCGTAAGAGGAAGATGTACTTTTCAGGGAGATCTTATATTATATTGCTATTTGTCGGGCAAAAGCTCGACATTTCACAGACAACAAATTATATATATAGATTATATATTAGATTTTATGTTAAGTAAGTACTTCTGACGCCAATAAGAGATTTGCATTTCTAAACAGTTCCAAGCACTTCCTGTCAAACCACCAATAATTCCAAATAGGATGAAAATAGGTACTTCAAAAAACTGGTAATGCAAGAATTCGGCAGAGTCCTCGTCATTAGTCAGAAATAATACGTCTTTCTTCAGCACACATCCTGAAAATGAACCATTTTATTTTCAATTTGCAGTTAATACTCGTATGTCTGATTTCAATTGACACAAAATGAAGTCTGAAAGCTTTGTTATTCTGTAAAGTAGACATACCAAATCGTATGCCAAAGTAGACATAAAACGTGAAATGTATGGTATGGTCCGCGATGCTCGACTATATAAAAGATTTTACGGACACTAGTAGTGCGCCAGAGAAGAGCGCGTGGTCAGTCGCTTAAGTGCTACACCAGCTAGAAACGATAACCTTTACAATTATTAAATTTCTGAGACTATTATCCAATGGAACTGCGAAGACAATAATAATGATGGGATACGCCGAATGGTGGCGGAATACCAAACATTTGGTTGCGCCTCCAGCGTACATTGTTACAAAGCAAAGAGATACAAAGGTGGAAGGGTGCACTGTGCTGTGTTCGTCTTTGAACGGGATAATACCTCCAGCGGACCACTAAATCTAAGAACTATTGTAATTTACAACTTAGTGCCTTGAGTGTAGGTGCACCACTGAAAGTCGCTTTAGTTATGTTTATCGACCAGATATTTATTGGGCCAAAGGTACCTGGAGAACAGCTCTCGCAGCTTTCATTCTGTAATGCTGATAAAAGATTTCAACTCTTATTCTACCTGGTGGGGGCGTCTAAAACTGACGAGTGACTATGCCAACGTAATGCACCTCAACATGTGGTAAGGCTCAACATTTCAATGCACCTCAGGAGATTTTAATGCAATTGATCTCCCACCATCGCAGTGAACTATTAGTAAACTTAGAAAACTATTGGTTCGTGCGAAACTATATCACAGCGATCTCTTCCCAATTTTGGTAATGAGCTCCATTACCAGGGTGGAATTTGAAATTATAAACTAACAGCTGCCGACTCCGTAAAAGAACAGAACAGAATCAGCGAAATTCAGAGACTCTATTCCAAGAGAATGAAACCTCCTGGAGACCCAATCCCACCGCATGTTATGGTTACAGGCTTGCATGATCTTACTAAATTTACTGTTCTCACAAAAATCAGCAATATATTAATACATCATTTAAAATTTTATTATTGGTTATGTAATGTTAGAGAAACCTTACCAGTTGGTGTAAAATCACAAAGCTGTGACCGATTTCACGCGATAGAGAAGAATATTTTTAGCATAAATCAATTGCAAAAACTAATTGACAACTTAATAATGTAGCAATAATAGCAGCAAGCTCAAGCCTACCATGAAAACAAAATAAAAATAGCACAGATCACAACGTTCTTATAGCAACGAAATGTTTTTTAATTTTTATTTCTCTTCTACGTAAAAATTATTAAGATAAATAGTTTCTACCGCAACCTGCTTAATCCGCGGGGGGGAGCTGCGCTCACTTTGTATGCGGAGCCTTGTATCGTTGATCCGCTAATAGATTCGCCTTTTACTATGGAGGAACTTCTTGTTGTCATCAATAACTCCAAGAACAATAAAGCCCCTGGTCACGACCGTATAACATTTGAATACTATAAAAATGCTCCTTCTATGTTTTTAGATATGCTCCTGTCACTGTTTAATTATATATACAGTTCAGGTATAACTCCTCACTCATTTAGTAAGTCAATAATTTTTCCCATTTTTAAAAAGGGTGGCATTAATGATCCCTCTAATTATAGAGGCATTTCGTGTTTAGACACTATATCTAAACTCTTTTCAGGACTTCTCTTAAACCGTTTAGAGTTATTTGTTAAAGATAATAACATTCTGTGTGAAAACCAGGCGGGTTTTAGGCGCGGTTACTCGACTCTGGATAATTTATTCATTTTAACCAATCTGGTACAGTTGACTTTTCAAAGACCCAGGCAGAAACTTTATAGCTTCTTTATAGACTTCAAATCGGCATTTGACTGCGTTGATCGTGATTCATAATGTATAAACTTTTTAACGTAGGTATTTCTTCTAAATTTATTCAGGCGCTCAGGTCATAATACTCTGTCGCGAGGTCGGCAGTTCGAGGCAGAAATGAGATTTCAGATTTTTTCCAAGTTGCTTGTGGAGTCAGACAGGGGTGTGTCCTTAGCCCTATTCTGTTTTGTCTGTTCCTTAATGACCTACCGCTGCTTTTGGAGAGCAGTGTACGTGTTGGCTGCGCCAAAATCAACATCCTCCTATACGCAGATGACGTGTTGCTGGCAGATAGTCCTGTTTTACTTCAAAGGAATATTAACCTTCTTGAGCAGTATTGCGACCGCTGGAACCTTAATCTCAATCTTACTAAATCTAAAGTACTGGTTTTTAAGAAAGGAGGCCGTCCAGCTGCCCATGAGCGTTGGTATTACAAAGGCACACGCTTGGAGACTGTAAATTAGTATAAATACTTGGGAGTAACATTAACTCCACGCCTCTCTTTTAAGCCTCACTTTGATGATAAAATCTCATCCGCTAAAGCGGGAATTAATAGTATCTGGTCTCGCTTTATCTCTGAGAATGAGGTTCCATTAAGTGCCAAGCTCCAAGTCTTTAATGCAGCTTCACGTGCGGTTGTCTGTTATGGATGTCAAGTTTGGGGATGGGAAAAATTTGACGCTCTCGAACAATTTCAGCGGTATTTTATTAAAAAACTATTTGCACTCCCTTCCTGTACCCCCAATTACATTCTCCATATCGAAACCGCCATGGCCCCTTTATTCCTCTTTACTTTACACCTGCATTTTAAATATTGCCTTAAAGTATTAGCCCTACCCTCGTTTCGACTGTCTCGTATTGTAGCTCTCGAAGTAATTAAGAGAAACACAGCTTTCTTTGGACGCTGGAAGAATCTTGCCGAGAAACACTCTGTGGAGTTTGACACTTCATTGGCCAGTCACGATCAATGGCAGTCACAACTATCGTTGTTAAGAGCAAAAATCCTCTCAACCTCTAGGGACGAATATGTTAGAAGAGCTAAAAATACGGAACGTTTCCTCCTCTACAGGGAACTGACTACTATTAAAGTGGAATTTGGGGCCTATTTTGGTAAGAATCTGGATAACAAAAGTAAGTTGATTGATTTGAGATGGTTCTTCCGATTGAGAGGCGAGTTAGTAAATGTGGGTAGTGTGCCGTGGTTAGACAGCGAGGAGGATAAGAGACTTTGTACATTATGTACGTTTGGAGTGAGGGAGGATCTGTTCCATTTTTTGGCAGAGTGTCCGAGATTAAGTGAGTTGCTATCCTCTCTAGACTATCACCCACTTGTAAAATTTTCCAGAAAAGCATGGAGCCGTAGAATTAAAATTCTTAAGGGAGACGATTCTTCCATTCAAAACTTTTAAATCCATAGTTATTCTGGTTAGAAGTGGTCAGTTTATTCTTCAATTTTTGTTTTATATTAATGTAATTATGAAATCAACACAATCATAACTTTGCATTTCATTGTCAGAATTTGCTTGTTTCTTCTTTTAATTATTTTTATGTCTGTATTATTACCTATATTGCTCCTTCTATTTTTTACTTTACATTATAAAATTTGGTGAAAATATTATTTAATGTTTCTTTCACTGTTACATGACATCATTTTTCTTTTATTATTACTATTATTATTATTATTAATTATTATTTTCTTCTAATGAATGTACCAACTCCTGCAGACGGCTATTAGCCATGCAATATTTCCTTATATTAAAACTGTCCGGTAGGACAGTTGTATAAGGGTTGACCATCAGTTGAAAAACACCCAACTTTGACAATTTTTTTCTCTTTTTCTATAAAAGATAAAATTCCCAAATTTTCTTTAAATTATAGGGCAAACCCTCCTTTATCACTGTATTTGTTTTGTAACCACCCAGATCTAATAGGTTTCGAGAAAAAAATTGCCGAAAATGAGCAAAAACGGCTTTTTCAAAAAATGTTCTTGTTCTTGTTCTTGTTCTTGTTGTTGTTGTTGTTGTTGTTGTTGTTGTTGTTGTTGTTGTTGTTGTTGTTGTTGTTCTTGTTGTTACCTTTTTTGTAAACAACGTAGCGCCTAAACGCGTGAACCGATTTTCATGAATGAGGTGTCATTCGATTCAGTATTTTATGTAGATGTGCCTTTTGGGGGTCCCGACGCTGTACATCGAATGGGTGAGGAGTTAGCCCCCTTTATGTAAAGCCCCCTCCAAAATTATTATTACTAATTACTCTGTAAATCTTGGCCCGATTTTGATAAAATTTGGTAGGATGATAGGGTTAGGGCTCCCCTACGTAACATTAATGCGGAGATCAGCTCTTACACTTGTTAAGGGGAAGAATAGCAATCGTTTCAAATTATCGACACGTGAACCGATTTTTATGAATGAAGTGTCATTCGAATCGAAATTTTATACAGATTTGCACATTAAATGTCTCGGCACCGTGCCTCATAAGGAGGGGAGTTTGCCCCACCCAAATAAGGCCCTTTCTAAAACTATTATTACCAATATTTCTATAACGCTTAGTCCGATTTTGATAAAATTCAGCTCGAATAAGTGGTTATAGCTCCTCTACGTTGCTGATTCTCTTGCTCCTACTAAGAGGAAGTACTGCAATCGTTTAAATTATCAATGAGTGAACCGATTTAAATCAATGAATTGTTCGATTAAAAAATCTTTGCCTCTTTGCCTTTTAGGGAGAAGTACTGCAATCCTAGTTTATTTTTCTTACTCCTCTTAAAAGGAAGTACTGAAATCGCAGTTTAATTTTGCTATTTACGTACAAATACCTTCCTATGTTATTCAAAACGCTTTCTCAAAAAAATTGTTATTGAGGATGGTTTGGGAGCCGCAACTACAATCATTCTTTAAAAAGATCTCTCCAGTGGTAGTTAACACCTTATCAGGTTATAATGATAGAATTGCTTATTCCAAATTTTAAAAAAATCTGTAAAGCAGATATGTAACTTTGTAAAATAGACAAAAAGGAAAATCATCCAAAAGGTACAAAAATCTCCTTAACAAAAACTTACAGTTTAAAATGTTAAGTATAAGGGTTGATTAAACACCAAAAGGTACACAAATCAGCGAGTACCCAACATTTCATTAATACTTCATTAATATTTAAGTAATTCTACTGCATTAATTTTCATTAATAAGTTATTTTTTAGAATTTATTAGATATCACAGACCCTTATGCTGGCCACTTCATTTATATTATTTTTTTGTTATAATTATGATAAATCACATATACGTACATGCATGTTAAAGTAAAGATAAAGTTAGAGTAGGCTACTGTCTTGAATTCGTCTTACCGAAATATTCGTGAGCACAATTAACACACAGTTAATTACAAGTAGATTATTAAACAATAATTATTCATTTCTCTATTGTAATTTAATTTAGTCCCCCTAATTTTACTTATAGTAAAATACTGGAATAATTAGCTGTCCTAAATATATGCATATCTTATTTACTTTATATTACATATATACGAGGTGTGTTCAAAAAGTAACGGGAATTTTTAAATTTCGCGGGTTTGGAGAGTCTGATTGTAAAATTATTTTTTTTATTATGTTGGTACACATGCCCCTGAAGTACGATAAAATTTTCAGTAATATTCATTGTTTACTTCTTAAGTGGCAGCCGTTAAGGTTAGACGTGTTTTTCGAGCTTGGCGATTTTTGTTTGTTAAAAAAAATGGATCAAAGAATTTGTATTAAATTTTGCGTAAAAAATGAAATAAAGTGTAATAAAGTGTGTGAAATGTTAATAAAGGCATATGGTGAGTCTGCTATGAGTAAAACAAGGATTTACGAGTGGTATAAGCGTTTCCAAGATGGCCGTGAAAACGTTGAAGATGTCGAACGACCTGGACGCCCAAGCACATCAACAACCGATGAAAACGTGAAAAAAGTGAAAGAAATGGTTATGAACGATCGCCGAATCACAATCAGAGAAGTCGCTGATGATGTTGCCATATCAATTGGCTCATGCCATGAAATTTTTTCGGATGTTTTGGGTATGAAACGTGTGGCAGCAAAATTTGTTCCAAAATTGTTGAATTTCGAACTGTAATGGTTTTGGAGAGAGTTGTTGGTTGTTGATGTTGATTGATAAATAACACTTTTAGTATCGGTATAAGATATTATATTTGTATGTGACTGACTGCCAAGGACTGTATACTTTACACAAGAACCGAACAGACTGACTGACGTGGCTAAACGATGTGTACAACTGAAGTGTAAGACTTTGAGCAGAAACTTCGAACTGAATATGTAACGCAGTATCAATATGATCTACCACTGAATTGAATCCCAGTTGAATCTCCCTTCTCTGTGTGCCAAGGGGGCTGAACCTCTCCCTCTGGCTAGAGTGGATGAGTGGTGGGGTTTCACTAAATAAGAGCGATGTGGAAATATGCTTTATTCTGTCAGCAAAAGCTTCCAGAGTTTCTGATGGATTTTGTTGCAAGCTCGTTATTTGCTGCAACAATACCACGGGCGTTTTTTCTTTTTTAAATCTGGCAATTAGACTGTCCGTTGCTAGTCGGTATGATAAAATGACGTTATCCTTTGTACACTGCGTTTTAAAAGTGTCAAAGAAAATTTTTGCTGCACCCGTTAATTTTAAAATTAGAATTTCCAGTTTGTCGGCTTCTGACCATCCCGAAATCGTACTATAATTATTAATTTGTTCTATGAACGAATTGATGTCGCTATTATGTGCTCCATCAAATACCGGTAGGTTATTTATTAACTGTAAGTTGCGGATGTTAACTGTGTTGGATGAATTAATTTTATTTAATAAATACTCGATTGCTTGATCAGCAGATTTTTGTTGCCCATCGATTGTGTACATGATTGTTGATAGTCTTTCTTTTAATATTAATAAATTGCCACTAGTAGGAAGTTTATGATGTTTTAATGTCTGAATAATTTCGGCTCTTTTCATAAGAAGTAAGTCGAAATTAATAAAAATATGAAACGTGCAAATAAATTTAAAATAGTGTAAATTAAAAGATAAAATTAGAATGAATAATAGAAAAATGAATGAAAAATTTAGCTTACCTTTTAATGGCTGGGTTTCGATAGCGCTGCCACCAATGTAATGGTTTAGGAGAGAGTTGTTGGTTGTTGATGTTGATTGATAAATAACACTTTTAGTATCGGTATAAGATATTATATTTGTATGTGACTGACTGCCAAGGACTGTATACTTTACACAAGAACCGAACAGACTGACTGACGTGGCTAAACGATGTGTACAACTGAAGTGTAAGACTTTGAGCAGAAACTTCGAACTGAATATGTCACGCAATATCAATATGATCTATCACTGAATTGAATCCCAGTTGAATCTCCCTTCTCTGTGTGCCAAGGGGGCTGAACCTCTCCCTCTGGCTAGAGTGGATGAGTGGTGGGGTTTCACTACCCCTACGCTAGGGTGGATGAGTTGTGGGGGGTTCACTACCCCTACAGAACAAAAACAGCGGAGAATGGAAGTTGCTCAAGAGTCACTCAATGAAGTCGAAAACGATGCGGATCTACTGAAACGTGTTATAACAGGTGACGAAACATGGGTTTACAGATATGATGTCGAAACTAAGGCTCAATCGTCCCAGTGGAGGCATTCTGGATCGCCAAGACCGAAAAAGGCTCGACAAGTGCGGTCGAATGTGAAGGTTATGCTCACTGTGTTCTTCGATTTTAATGGCATAGTGCATCATGAATTCTTGCCACAAGGTCAAACAATCAATAAGGAGTACTACCTACAAGTTCAACGCCGTTTGCGTGAAGCAATCCGAAAAAAACGCCCGGATTTGTGGCAAAACAATTCATGGATTTTGCACCACGATAATGCACCTGCTCACACTTCATTGCTTGTTCGTGAATTTTTGGCCAAAAACAAAACTTTAACGATGCCCCAGCCTCCATATTCGCCAGACATAGCTCCATGTGACTTTTTTCTATTTCCAAACATAAAGAGAACATTAAAAGGCCGTCGTTTTACAAGCATAGATGACATTAAAAGCGAATCGCTGAAAGAGCTGAAAGCTATCACAAAGATCGAGTTTCAGAAGTGTTTCGAGGATTGGAAAAAGCGCTGGCACAAGTGTATTGTATGCGAAGGGGACTACTTTGAAGGCGACAATATTAATGTAGATGAATAAATAAATATTTTTTTCAAAAAACGAAAATTCCCGTTACTTTTTGAACACACCTCGTACAACATTGTGGGAAGAACACCTAGATGGAGAATGTAATTGAAGAAAACTATATTATTTGCGGTAAAGCCAGATAATTATTACCTATTATTATAAACGTTTGACTACTTCATAAAATAACAATTACTTTAATCGAAGAATGAACTTAAACCGAAATAAAAATAAATAAATAAAATAAACAAAATCATTGATGTAAGTTGGTGTAAGCATTTTTTTAAACAAGGTTTTGAATTTTTTAGCCTCATATTTTTATTTTATTTTTTATAACGTTTTTCTTTTTAACCTGTAATTAATAGTTTGATTATTATAAATAACTAGATATTACAGTCAATCTACAGTGCTACTTGAACATATATTTTGTAGACGAAAATGGCCAGCATAAGGGTCTGTGATATCTAATAAATTCTAAAAAATAACTTATTAATGAAAATTAATGCAGTAGAATTACTTAAATATTAATGAAGTATTAATGAAATGTTGGGTACTCGCTGATTTGTGTACCTTTTGGCGTTTAATCAACCCTTATACTTAACATTTTAAACTGTAAGTTTTTGTTAAGGTTATAATCTATGATTTATGTATGTATATTTTGTATAACAAATAAAGGTTTATTATTATTATTAAATAGTTTCTATTAACTAAAGCAATAATTAGTGTTAGGTGGTAAAGGAGACAAATCTTTAATCCTCAAGCGCCCCGTGGGTCTCTCAGACACAAGTGGATTTTATAACTGAATTATTGGCTGCACCGCAGGTATCAATCCGAAAAAGGACTTAATGTAAAGGATGATCTAATAGTGCAATACGAGAATGAAACATTGCAAGCATGACTCTTCTTTAAGGTTAGATGCCTTTTCCTCAAACTCTTCAGGTCTACCAGACACGCGTGTCACCTTCTGGAACCTTGCTTTGTCAAGCAGAATAGTTTTAGGGTTTATAGGGTTAGCAGAAACCACTTATTTCGTTTTAATTACTAATCGGAGTGGCCACAAGGACAGGGTGCTTTCAAATGGATGAGATGTCTTGAACCATTTGGTCAAGGAAAACTGAAGGAAGTAACCATACATATATCCCGTCGTGCGGTTTGCTATTAAGTAGTCTAAAGTATTCCGTTCATGTTTTCGTATTGATTGTTTCGTATTGAAGTGAAGCTTATTGATTTTGACAATGTATTTGTATAATTTAAGATGTTCAAACATAATTCGAATTACTATTCAAATAATTATTTAAAAAAAAAAAAATCAAATATGCTCCGATATCAACTGTTTTATATGATGTAGAGGTTAAAGAATGTGAAAATTGCTTGTTAATCGCATGAACTATTTAATTTACAGGATTGGTATTTGGGCCCATTGTTTAACGTTTTACGACATTTTAACGTGTCGCGTTGAGGGTTAAATTAGTAGGAAAAACAATTACCAACGCAGTTTATCAATAACGAAATTAAGAAAGCACTAGTCATAGAAGTCATTACAGAACCAAAAAAGATTCTTGCTGTTAATGAGGTAGAACAGTAAGATATGCCTTCTTCTAACGCCATAGCAACTCCACCTGCAATAACAGAGTTTTTTATGATAATAAATTTACAATAATAGCTTCAACTTAATTTCAAGCATAATTTTAAATTTTAAATTAAAAATCTACTTTTACTCCCTCTTAGTAAGCTTTAGATACCGAGAATGCTGAATGGGTACATTGAATTTGTCACCCACCTGAAATGTTCTTAAATAGCAGTTGAAATGTATTTTCTGTTATTTATTTAATGGGTTTTAATAAGAACAGTTTTTACACAGAACACGTGTATCAAAAGATAAGCACAAGAACACACACACAGAAAATTGCATAAAACAATAAAAGACTCCCAACAACGGCCAACATAACAATAATAATTTTCTTAACATTTTCAAATATTCATCTCCGGTCACTTGGTTCTTGTTGAACTCGTACACGGAGCAGTAGACGTCTGGCATCTCTTACTGGACAAGACAGTATTTCGAACTTATAAAATTTCGATTTCAAGAAGTCATCGGAAACATTCGTCTTTAGGTTCCCTGAGTCCAAAAAAGAAGTTTTTAGAAATTGATTTGTGTTTCTGTCTGAGTGTGCAAAATATCTAAAAAACTAAAAACCGCAGGAAAGTGAAGTTTACTAAGACTAGACCTTACCGAGGGATCTGAATGCAATCTGGCAATCCAAATCCCTTAACCTCCACGGATTTTTAACTTTATTAAGATATTCTTAAAAATGGCTCCAAAGATTTAATTTTAATTGGATATGCACATTACACTCATGGACTCAACTTTTTTTTAAAACATTATCTCAGGATAAATTGATTAACGGCTAACCTGGGAGAGAGAGCTTTCCTCTAAATAACCATTTGAATCTAATCTAAGGTTTCGGGTTCTACACATTAAATGAGTACCTAGAATTTTGGGTTTAAAAACAAATTTCCACCACTGTAAGTGCCATTTTATAAAATGGATTTTTGCATCTTTGAGATTTTCTTTACCTATTTCATTTTCGTTACACGACCCTCAATTTTTTGATGAATTTTTTTGAGGACATTTCGATCAAAGAGACTCTTGGGAAATAAATGACCATTCTTCCCCCTAAACTAGTCTAACTCAAGAAGAATTTATTCAAATTTTAAATGTAAAAGATTGGCAAAAATTGTGTCTATTTTCATTGGTTTTTTGTTCTTTAGAAATTTAAGTTTGTTCTTTAAAAGTCGATTTTGTTCTTTAGAAATTTAAGTTTGTTCTTTAAAAGTCGATTTTGTTTTTTACTAATAACAGAAGTGCATTTATTTATTTTTAAATTTATTTTTTCTCAATTCATCAATTTATTTGTTAATTAATGCCAGAGATGTAATTTGTATATGTCAAAAAAATGCTTAATTTATGTACTGCAATTATTGTAGTGTTTTTAAAAATAAAGCAATTTATCTATCTATCTATCTTTCTTCCCCCTAAAGTACAATTTCAGTATAATGTGCGACAGTGCTTGTTTTACATTATAAAAGAAGGGTAAATGTCTTAATTAAATGTCGAGATTTTAAAAATTCCAAACATTCATGAAAGTACCACATTATTACTTAATGGATTTTTCAGAAATGTCTTCTACATTTCCCATAATATCCGTATTTATCCCAAATTTTATTTGAATGATTTTGCTGAGAAAATTCGTTTTAGACATTTTCTGGTGTGTTTAAGTAAACAATTGAGAACCGTAGTAAGAAAGTGTTCGCATCAGACACTTTTTTAGTAATTTTATAACATCAACGGAAGTCAAATCTCCCAATTTCGCATTGTGTGTGTTATTATTAATGTAATCAATCAAATCAAGCGAAGGAAATATTGTAAATGTTTAAATTTAATTACAAAGAGGAAATAATTTTTGTATGATTAAATTTATTTATAACAAATAAATAATAATATTTTATTATTCGTTTAATTTTTTTTTTATTAATCTTTTTTATGATTTATTTAGATTCGATCCAACAAAAAAAAAATTATACATTTTTTAACTCTATTCTAATAGTTAACTTTACGACAAATATCTCGATTCAATACTACATGTGTAAACTGATTGAAACTCTATCTGTTAAACTAATTGTCATGTTGTTTTTCTTACAACTTCGAATTCGTACCTAATATTATTTGTTTAGAAAATAGTTTTACTACAATAAAATTTAAAATTGCGTCGTGTGGCCACAAAATCATTCCTTAAAATCAATTTTCATTTTAAACTAAAGCGATGGGTCATATTTATCTGAAAAGGCAATATCCGAAAGACAATTGTTCCTCTAGTAAAAGAAAGTAAATATTCCATGGCTAACCCTGGATGACTCTCCGAATGTTACACTATAAAACTTCTTCCTTGGGGAAATAATACAACAGGAAACTATTTTGGAAACCGTTCATCAAGGTACTTTAAAGAAAGATTGATTTTTTATTTTTTAAATTTTCACTGCTTCCTCCTTACACATGATATTCCGATAAAAACAACAGTTTTCTTTGTTACTAAAACCACTATCTCCGTCTAAAAATAATGATATAAAAAAGTTGGGTGTTTTTCAACATTAGTTTTTTAATGCAATTTTTAACCCCACATACAACTGGCCGTACGGAAAGTTTTAATTCCTATCTGACATAAATTGTTACATTTAATAAAATTTAAATACCAGTAAAACAAATAAAGTGACTAGAAAATAACTATAATTTGTTTTTAAAATTACATCATCTTTCTGCAAGAGCTGCAAACTATTAGTTTAGTTTTTCCCGTCAGGAGGACAACTGCGTTAGTATACACACACGGTCGTAGAACAGTTCGTGAACATATGGCCCTTGTTTACTCGTATTCAAACTCATTTAACGGATATAAACTGAGCTGAAATATAATTCTTAAAATCTAAAACTGTCTTTTTTTCGGAACATATTTTGGGTAGGCTATTGGGCTGATTGTGGATATAATTTGTTTGGAGAGGTTGCTGGCTTACTGATATATAGAATAATAGAAATTCTTTTCGAGCAGTTATATGGTAAAGAAGGGTGAATCTTTGAAAACTGCGCTCGCTCATTTCATGGCGAAATCTTTGTGATCCTTCATTACCTTACAACTTCAGAAAGAACACTTGCCTATAAGTTATTATTTAGTAGAAAACTCTTACGAACCAACAGGAGCTATAAACGCTGCGCACACTCCTGCTGCTATTCCCACAGAAGCCATATCTCTCTTTTCACGATCGTTTTGTAGTAATTTGAAGCACCTGACATTTTTAAATGGGATGCGGATCATCGGCACTCTTACACCCAAAATAACGCCCATATACATTATAGGGCCTTCCTTGATAACAAAGAGATTTAATGGGTTGATAAAATGTTTTAAACATTCACTTAATTATATATATATTGTGTCACAAACCCAGTGTTACAAACATTCGAACTATAAACAAATATTTTCCTGGCTGCCGTCTCCACTATTATACTTAGAACCCCAAAATTATACATGTCCTTCATGAACAATCGATCGCAAAAATTAGTCTATAAACAACATAAGGCAACATTAGCACACAAACTGGCAATGCTCTCAGGACTTACTACTCTCAACTTAATGACTCTACTCCGAGACTTCAGTGATGAAGTTAATTTAAAGTAATGTCCGCGAATAGTTAGGTCCGACTTCCCAATATTTTTTTTTATTTAACATTATTTATTTTCACAACAGCGTATATTTCTGCAACAAGTAGAGTTGATACAGCGTGATACAAAGTATAAATAAATGAGGCATGAGGGCAGAATTCACCCATTGGTGAAACTCCCAAAGAAATAACATTTTACTATCGTGCACTAGCACTTACGTCATTCGGACCACGTGACCACCGGCGCTTTAATCGTCTTGGAGGATTTCCTAGCAATGTTGTAAGTTGGGATACTAGAGGGTTAATATGTTAGAAAATTGAAGTGTGGAAAATTATGTGTTCATAAAAATCGGTTCGCGCGTTAAGGCGCTACGTTGTTTACAACAACAACAACAAGAATTATTGAAAATGCCGTTTTTGCTTAGCAACTTTTTCTTCAAAATGTATATGATCTATGTGTATGAGATATTAGACAAATGTGAACGCTTCTATTTGAAGCTGCTTCTGAGCGCACCCAGTTACACTCCGAACTACATGCTGGATCTGGAATGTCAAAGAAGTAGTATTTTTGAATATTGCCTGAATCTTCATTTGGGATATATTGGTAAAGTTGCATTATGTTATGACGATGAACGTCTTCCTAGGTTTCTGGCACACGAGGTAGTTAGATGTAACGCGTTCTGGTTTCGGGAATGGGCAGACCTTGCTCGAAAATATGAATATAGCTTAGCCCTAAATTGGGAAAATAGGGAAATGTGGTTGGGGGAAATGAGAAGTTTATCCCAGAAAGTAAAGCAAGTTGAGCTGGAGAGAGCAAGAGCTAGGGCAAGTCATTCAAAATTCAAAGGTTATTACAGCCAAATATGCTTGGGTAATTTTTATCATTTTTACAATGAAAATAATTTAGATCACGTAAAATGGATTTTTAAACTGAGGTGTGGACTGTTGAGTTTGAATGACAAGCCTTGAAAGAAGGAAGATCATAGGAGATGCTCTTTGTGCAATCTCGGCCAAATGGAGGATCACTTCCACTTTATTGCCATTTGCCCAGTTTTGGGATTCATAAGGAGAAAGTGGTTTGGGTTTTTAAACCTCTCCAGGGTACAGTTTGAACAGTTTTTAAGTGGAGGTGATTTTAAATCCCTGGTTGGCTACGCTCAGGAGGCTTGGATTTTTAGGGAAAGTTTGGTAAGGGAGTTCAACTGGGATTAGCTATAGCCTGAGTTGTTGTGTGCTGGAATAGGAAATTATATATAAAAATAAATAAATAAAATTAAATAAAAAATTAATAATATTTATATAAAAGTAAAATAAATAAATAATTTTTTTTTTTTTTTTTCCTTTGTTATTGGCCTCTTGAGCAAGCAAATCAGCCATTAAAATTCTTCTTTAGCATCTTGAATATTTACAGAGTTATCCTGTTGTTTGTTATAAACTCAAAGAGCTCTGTGGAAATTCTGCCATCATCAGCTGCCAGAATAGTATTTAAATTGGCAGGTAACGGACATCCCGTCGCTATCACTGCCCTCCACAAACGCTCTCTTCCTTTAGTATTACTAGTACATTCCAGGATTAGATGGTTGGCGTCTGCTATTACTCCTGAAGTACAGGAACACAGGTGAGATGTTTCCACCCCAATCCTGGCTAGATGGTGCGGCGAATAATTGTGGTTGAACCTCATTCTAATGACAGTGCTAACAAACTTCCTATTGTGGTTTTTGTATTTGTAAAACCATGGTCTTTTGGGGACACTACATTGGATGGCTGTGTAAAATTGGCCTTTTCTCGCCTTTGCCAATTCGTATGTCCGCTGCCATTCTGTATAGCACTCCGCTTTTGCATAGTTTTTAATATCGGAGACCAACAGTGAGTATGGCGATGTATGTTGTAGGGAGATCGCTTCCTTGGCTTTACGATCCACGATTTCATTTCCTCTCAGACCTGTGTGACCCTTAATCCAGATTAAATGTACCGATTTGCCTTTTCTTAGACTATTATTTAATAATTCGGAAGATTAAAGCGGGAGCATTATTTCCAGAATTTTGTAGTTTTTGGAGAACACTTTTGCTGTCTGTGAGAATTAACACCAGCGATTGGTCTATTGAATCTACATACTTTAAACATTGATATACAGCAAATAATTCGGCTGTGAATATGGAAGCGAACTTATTTAATTTGCATTGTAAGGAGACGTCAGCCGAAAGATCAATCATTGCACATCCCACACCGTCTTGATTCTTAGAACCATCTGTGAAGAGCTGATATCCGTTGGGAAAAAAGCGGTGTAATTTGTTAAGAAGCAGTGCGTTGTTGCAAGAATTTGAATGGTTTTCGTTGTATTGGAAAAAGTTTGTATGAATGTTCTTAATATTTTCCATAGAAACCAACAGCTCAAAACTGAAAACAGGGAGCAAATCATAGCGTTTTATTTCTAAGGAGAAGTGAGATAGTTGGCTGAACTGGTTTACTAATATCGGGCTCCTCTTCTTGTGCCAGAACTTGTCGGTAAAAACTCGGGCTGATATTCTGCTTATCCTTTGAATGCTGGGTTGTCTTTTGATACAGAACCTTTCAATGATAAACCGTGAAGCTAACAACTTCCTTCTGATTGCCAAGGGTTGTTGCTTGGCCTCTGCTAAGAGCGCATTAGTCGGCGTAGAAGTCAGGGCACACAGACTTGCTCTCAATGTATAATAATTATGTTGTCAAATATTATAATAGGAAAATTTTATTCAGTTGTTTAAAAAATAAATAAATAAAATATAATCAAAACATTTAGTAAAATAAAAATAAATTGTTCTATGTTGTGGACAGTAAAATGTAATTGTATAGTGAGACCCTTCCTCCTCATAGTCTAAGGATTAAGGAGTAGAGATTATTTGAACAAAAATATTTATGTAAATGTATATTTCTGATAACAATAAATCTCTCTATTATTATTATTACATGATCTATGTTGCTGCAAAAAAGTTACAGTTACAAAAGAGGATTTTCACTTTATTTTCAAGAAAATTTGGGCATTTTATCTTTAATAGAAAAAGAGAAAAAAATTGTCAAATTTTGGTGTTTTTCAATGTTACGCTTTTTCGTGCACTTTTTGACGATCTTAATTAAATTAGGGGAAAAATTGTAAGAGGTACACGAAATTGATTAGACATTAATTGATGATACTTACTATACCTGCCGGAAGAGTGGCCATAAGCATAAAAATTGTGCTGATAACTTTGACAATTAAAAGCTTAAGACTTAACGACTTCTGAAATTGGATGCCGTTTAAAAATGCAATTATACTTGGCATGCCTCTACCAACTGAAACGGGCTGAAATATGAATTTATTGTACTCCCATATTTAAAAACAATAAGATGTTTAATATTAAAAACCTTACCTCTATTACCGTAATTGTAAGTAAACCTGAAAGCATTCCTGGTATCAATGTAAAAAGATTCCAAGAGACGAAAAAAGGAAAAAAACTCTGTATCCTTGGTTTTGTATAATAATCTTCAAGGTCTAGAGTATTGAAATTAAAAAAATAATATGTAAGGAAATTAAGAAAGGGTTATGATATCCATTGCAGTAATTTAATATACACCCTTATACAGAAACGATTAACGGGTATAGCTCGCCTAAAAAAAAACTAAAATTGTATGATAAGGTAATTTACAGGAAAATGACTTTGAATTGTACTCCAGGTGTAAATAAGAAAACGTTTTCGCGGATGATGTTCCAATTCGGGTTACCAGTTGCTGATGTAATGCTTCGCCCTCCTAGACTTTAGGGGTTTCAATTTAAAAAGAAAAAAAACCTGGTCGACACTTGAACACTTTATTAGATAATCATACAAACCCTAAACTAAATAATAATGCATTTATCTACTTCTATGGATAATCGTATACACCCTTAACTAAAGAATAATGAAAATACTACTTCTATAGATAATCATACAAACCCCTAACTAATAATCATGAAAATAACTACTAAAATCAAAGTCCTCCCAGGCTCCTTGCCGCCCGTCACCCTGCCTACCGGGACCAGAGAGTGGTAACCCCAAAGACCATAGACTGATTTGGCTTACCCGCCGCCAACACCTGCAGCTCGACCATTCCTCGCCAAAATCTTGTAGTCTCCGTCAGGGTTCTTCACAATCAGCACCAGCCACTCTTTTCGGTCACACACTGTCTAGCGTTCTGTACTCTTTTTTCTCATACCACATCGCACACAGCTCCACATAGACACACACCCACCACTCTCCAGGCCCCCACCATTCTGCCGGCAGCGCGAACAATGCTCCTAGCAATTTCATGACTATGCACTCTAAGTCTACGTATAGTGTTACATTCCCCATGAATAACAATTTAATTTAAACAAAAAAATATAACTACAATTTACAAAACCATAATTCCATCCCCTACACTGACATCAAGGATATCGAGGAATACCTGAATGATGCATTTCATGTTCTTAGCGCAGGAAAATCATCTGCAAGTAAACCCCCTTTCAAATCTGAAAACCAGCTGTTTTCCCTTCTCTCTAGGACTCAAGATCAAGAACAAGAATGTGGGAAATTCAACTTGATAATCCTCTGTGTCCTAGAAACATACGCGCTGCGCCTGAAATCTCAGCAGGCATTCACAATCCAAAACTAACTTTTAGGTTACGGTTTCAAAGACTTTCAACTTTTATATCTTATTTTACGAAGATTGAGGGTGCTTTGTTCAACGATTTAAAGAGCCGCAGTGCTCCAAGAAGAAATCTGTCGCCACTGAACATGTCTTTTTTTTGGATACACGGACAGCCCCGGCAGTTTGATATTTTATATCAAGTTTGGTTAGCATCCTTAATGAAGCTGGTTGAATGTGTTTGCATGAATTTTAATGTATATGTGTGATTGAAAATGTTCTTTATAGTTTCTACAATAATTGCAATTCGAGACATTCGCTCCAAGAAATAACAAAAATAGAACGCTGTTACTTCATACCTTGCAGATGTACACTTCTTCTTTTCTTTAAATATGGCAATTAAAATAATTCTACCAACCAATATTGAAGGATACAATCTGCTAGATAATTAAATTTGAACTCTAAGTAATGATGCTCTACTTGAAGTATGATGAATACACATAATGATATCGAAACAGCAACAATTAAAGTCACAACATTTCTCTGAAAAGCCAATACAAAATTTAGGCGAAGTCCATGTTTCTTTTCCTCGTCATTCGTTATTTCATCTTGAGTCTTTTCATAGTCTAATGTCTGAAATGAAATAAATTGTACTTATATTCATACATTTTACGTGATGATTGTTTTTTAACAATCCGTTACTTTACCTACCTCAAATGTAGACACTACTTTTGCATAATAGTTGTTTTCTCGAACGATAAGTTTGCTCTGCCAAAAAGTTTAAAGATTTATCGATTATTTATATCAAAGTAAAATGATCTCTATTTCTAAACCGTCCACATTCCTTCTCAGGATTGAACAAATGTATGTTAAGTAACTTAACAGAAGTATATGGATTAAAGAAATTCTGTTCGTCTGTTATAAATCATACGTTTTTAATACCATAGCAAACTAGACCATAACAAAACTTACAGTTTAAAAAGTTAAGTATAAGGGTCGATTAAACGACAAAAGGTACACAAATCAGCAAGTACCCACCATTTCATTAATACTTCTGAAAAATCTTTGACTAAAGGAGGTCAAATATCAAATGAAATAAAACTATAGGAAAGGGAAGGGAGGGGACGCCACCGACACTCAGAATACCTTCACTTAACAATAACAAATACATTTGGTATATTTACAATGTTAAACCTATATACAAAACGGATCATGAGAAATACATAAAACTGAATTAATTAGACTTAAAGGTTTTCTGACAATTAGACGACAGGTCTTCTGACTTAATTAGACTGACAGGTTTTCTGACTTAATTAGGCTGACAAGTTTTCTGATTTAATTACACTGACAGGTTTCTGACTTAATAAGACTTATTATAACACTCACAAATTTATTTATCACAAGACAACAAAAGTATATCGTTCGACCGGACGACTAAAGGGTTGTCCAGTTCTTGGCGAAAACAGTTCCAGCCAATTCAGACCGACGCTAATAACCTGGCAATGGCGGACACACAGACATAATCAGTAGACACCCCCCACTCTCTTGAGATGCCCAAGGGCAACAGGTTCGAGCTCCCAGGCACAAGCTGGAGCCCCCTCTCCGTTCTCTTCTCAGTGCTACCAACTGGGCAATGATGCTCCAAAAGATAAATTCTAGACCGGGGAGGCGCACCTCCCTTCGAGGATCGAACAAATTCATTGATATCATTTAAGTAATTTTAGAAATAGAAATAGAAATAGAAATAGAAAAGAAATTTATTATTCTGGGACAATTGTCCCCTAAGAATAAATACAGGTACAAATAGAGGCCTTAATAGTTTGGCCTGTGATTATAGAGAAATTAAATAAATAAATAAATATTTACAAAAGTGAAAATATAATAAGTGAAAATGAAAGTAAAAATAAAATAATAAAACAGCAGAAATTAAGGAAATAAATTAAAACAATTAGAATTTCGGAGGAAGCTGAATAGAAAGGAGATAACTGAATAGACGGGATTTAAAGATGGATAGGGTAGGAGCATGGCGGATAGATGAAGGCAAGGAGTTCCATAGAGAGGTAGCACGTATGAGGAAGGACTTGTCAAAGGATGAGGTACGGTGAGAGGGAATATAAAGATCAGATGAGCGAGATCTAGTGTTACGGGAATGGATGGAGGATTTAAACTTAAGGAGTTGAAAAATATAGGAAGGCCTTTGAGACTGGATGACTTGAAAAAGGAAAGAAGCCAAAAAATATTGGCGGCGATAGACAGGAAAAAGCCACTTCAACTCATCGTAGCAGTGCGAAATGCGAGAGTCTCTGGAAATGCTGAAAATAAATCTTATGAAGCAGTTCATGAGGCGCTTAAGCTTAGCTTCAATATCACCAGATAGACCGCCATACACTAAACAACCATAGTCGAAATGGGGGAATATAAGAGAGGAAACTAGGAGTTGCTGGGTCTTAATTGGAAAAAGGTGACGGGAACTATTAAACTGCTTAAGGATATGGATGGAATGACGAGAGATTTGGGAAACATGGTTTTTCCAGGATAGGTTTTGATCGACATTAATATTTTTTAGAATTTATCAGACGTAGCAGACCCTTATGCTGGTCGGTCCATTCATAATAATGTTTTGTTATAATAATGATAAAATGTACATATATATTACATCTTCATAAACAGATACTTTATTTTCTCTCTATTCCAAATTATTCTTTAGATTTATTTTAATTATGACCTTCATTCTGAGTAATCACATATACATGCACGGTAATGTAGAAAAAGACTAATTTAGAGTTGATTACTTTTAAAATCTTAATCACGGAGTTGAAAAAAAAAAAAAATAGGATCTTGAATTCGTCTTACAGAAGTATTCGTGAGCACAAAAAACCACACAGTTGATAAAAAATCAATTATTCAAAGATAATTATTCTTTTCTCAATTTTTAAGTAGTCCCTTTAATTTTATTTATAGTAAAATACTTTATTAATTAGCTGTCCTAAAAATATTCATATCTTATCTACTTAATATTCCAAATATATAACATTGTGGGAAGAACACCTAGATTAAGAATGTAATTGAAGAAAACTATATTATTTATTAAAAAGCCAGATTAATTATTACGCATTTTTAATGCTTGACTGCTACATAAAGTAAAGTAACAATCAATTTAATCGGAGAATGAACTTAAACTGACTTAATTTTTATTTAAAATTAAAAATAAATAAATAAAATAAACAAAATCATTGATGTAAACATTTTTTAAAAAAGTTTTTGGATTTTTTAACCTCATAATTTTTTTTAAATATATTTTATAACGTTTTTATTTTTAACCTGAGATTAATAATTTGATTATTATACAGGGTGTTTCAGGGTTAAGTGTCCTAAATGAAAATATGAATTTAGGACCTCAAAACAAGAAAAAAATTTCCTATGAAGGTATGACCGTTAACGCTTTGTATATGAGATATTCACGTCTAAAGATTTCCATTTTATGAACTATTATTAAGTAGGTTATAATAAAAAAGAATTAATGGTGTCTCTTCCAACTACTTTATTAACAGAAAATAATGACAATTAAAAGTAAATAAATAAATAATAAAGAAAATGAGGAATCGGTATCTTTCTTCCACAGCAGCAATAGCCGAACGGCACTGGATTGCTGTTATTGATTCGATTATTCTTCTTCTTAAAGAATGAAGATCATTGACCGGCATTTCATAGACTTTTCCTTTAATGGCACCCCAAGCAAAAAAAATCCATTGGTGTCAGAACTGCAGAGCAAGCAGGCTAAGCCGTCGGTCTTGCTCGGCCAATCCATCGATAGGGATAATGTTGATTTAGCCACTGTCGTGGACCTCTGCCGTAATGTGCTGGACAACCATCTAATTGAAATCATGAGTTCCTTCTGAGTTGAGGCGGAACAACTTCAATCAAAATGTAATAATCATTACTAAGAAACTGCAGAAATGTGTCTTCATTAAGCCTAGGTGGCTAGAAATGCGGAACAATTAAAATATTGTCTAATATCACTGAAACTCACGCTGAAAATGAGGCTCACGAATTGGATTTTCGAGCATCCAGAGATGATAAGTTTTTTGGTTGAACATTTCTTGTGAGAGCAGCTTCATCCGTCCAGAGAATATGACGCGAAAATTTTGGCTTAAGATCAACTTGATTTAAAAACTAACCGTAAAAATTTCTTTGACAAAATTCTTGAGGTACCGTTGATAATGCTATGGGTGACGTCCACCTGCAAAGAGAGTTCTCCTTACTCTCCTTAGAGAGTTGGCGTAATATGTAATTCAGATGCAGCTCTTCGTAAACTGGAGTACGGATTATCATCAAAAAATTGTAATAGTGTCGCACTCCTTTCATTTCATTAAAGGGCAAGAGCTCCATTAGCACGTGGCATTAAAGCAAATATGCCAGTTACTCTAGGACGTTGAAATGTGGACCAAAAGATAGTCTTTTATTCGGAAATCGCACGGAATATTCACGACGGGCAGCATTGCAAAAACTATACACAAACACCATATCGGCATATTCACTGTTAGAATAAATGCGATGCATAATGATGCAAACTCTGTAAAAGCGTCGAACTGATAAATGTTATTGAGAAAGAGTTATTATTTAGAAAGTACACAGTGCAAATTTCAGATGGTATTGTTCCGTAAAATGTCAATATTGGTATGTGCAGTTAGAGACACAAGATCATTTTTGCAGTTATACAATCAATATATCAATCGTTCTAAAATCTTTAGACGTGAATATCTCATAAACAAAGCGTTAACGGGCATACCTTCATAGAAAATGTTTTTCTTGTTTTGAGGTCCGAAATTCATATTTTCAGTTAGGACACTTAACCCTGAAACACCCTGTAGATAAATATGTAGATGTAAGACGGTTTTTGAAACAGATTTTATTATTCTGTAAAGAATAATTAAATTACTAGGGAAGGGATTAGCTATGAGGTTAGCATACTGGACTCCCACGCGGAGGTCCCGGGTTCGAATCCAGCAGCTGACCCTTAGATTTTCTCTTCCTAGGAGCTTCTTACAGCTCCGGTGATGGACAGTGTTGTCTGTAACGAGAGAACACTGTCCGGAGGCCGGCAATGCAATGGAAAATGCTCCGGGCGCTAATAACCTGTTGATGCGCAAAAAAAAAAAAAATTAAATTACTAGTTTATATGTCACCGTCGTTAAGCAATGTGAAAACACTCTGCAACGTAAACACTCTAAGTGACGCTGAACCTTCCCAGGCTGTAACCTAACATTCAGGTTGTGTCGAGTTGAGTTGTCGTCAGCACCCTCTAGATAATACAATCAATAAGTTAATGTTGTGCCACTTGAACAAATGTTTTGTAGATGAAAATAGCCAGCATAAGGGCCTGTTATATCTGATAAATTCTAAAAAATATTAATGATCATTAATGCAGTAAAATTACATAAATGATATCAATGAGGCATTAATGAAGTGATGGGTACTTGCTGATTTGTGAACATTTTGTCGCTTAATCAACCCTTATACTTAACTTTTTAAACTGTAAGTTTTATTAAGGAGATTTTTGTACCTTTGGATAGATTTTCATTTTTGTCTATTCTTCAAAGTTATAAATCTGCTTTACAGATTTTCTTAACATTTGGAATATGCAATACTTTCATTTTAACCTGATATGGTGTTAAGTCGGAACCATAATACTTAGAATCCACAAAACCGTTTTCTTCGGTAAACGTTTCGATTAACGTTGGAAGGTATTTGTACGTAAATAGCAAGATTAAACTGCGATTTCAGTACTTCGTTTTAAGAGGAATAAGAAAAATAAACTGCGATTACAGTACTCCCTAAAAGGCAAAGAAGCAAAGATTTTGAATTGAATGACAATTCATTGACGTAAATCGGTTCACGCGTTGATAATTTTTAACGATTGTAGTACTTCCTCTTAGAAGGTGTAAGAGCATGATGGCACCTTACAGTCTTGAAGAGGAGCTTTAATCACTAAATTTTATCAAAATCGGACTAAGCGTTATAGAAATATTGGTAATATTTTTAGAAAGGGCCTTACTTGCGTGGGGCAAACTTCTTTCCTTATGAGGCACAGCTTCGAGATTCCTAAAATGTAAAATTATTCCGAATTTGAATGTCACTTCTTTCATGAAAATCGGTTCACGCAACGATAATTTGAAACGATTACCAACTTCCTCTTATCAGGTGTAAGAGCAGAACGACGCTACGTAACATGTAGGGGAGCTCTACCGGACAGTTTTAATGCAAATAAATGAAAATAAGGAACTTATACCGTTTTACATACAAACACTGCCACAGCAATTTAACAATCAGAGGATAAATAAAAAATCTCATAATTAGGGAACGGATTCGTATGTATTTACATATTTTTTTCTAGGCAATTTGCAGACGTTTTTCAACTAGAAGTATTCATACTGATACTTTTTAAGCCGTTTGAGTCTACTTTTATTTCACATATTTCCACATATTTGGATGTTATCGCATATTTATACTTATTTGATTAAAATAAATAAATATTTCTACATATTTAATCAAAATATGTACATATTTTTCATTTTGGGCATATTTTCATAATTGGGAGGTGGTTGACAGGAACTGTGAACCACAGACTGTAGGGCTGTGAATCACAGTGGGTACAATGGTTATTGTAATTTACACAGAATGCTGCTAAACAGTGACGGGCAGTTGTCTGTTCTTTCAGCTCGTTCGTTGAAGTGTCCAATTCATTTCGTTCGGTCACTTAGTGTATTCTTTTTTGGGTGAAATGCCACGAACATCGGCCTCAAACAAACAACTGGTTGCTAAATATCTTCGCGAGTTTCCAGCAGAACTTTTTCGAAGTGATGGAGACATTTTGTACTGCACAGCTTGTGACAAGCGCGTTTCTTGCTCTCAACGTTCCCAAGTCACCCAACATATTGCCACCAGATCGCACATAGAGAATAAAAACAGAAAGAAAGAGAAGACGTCCTATCAAGCCTTCCTTACATCTCCATCAACAAGTAAGTCTACTCTGAGTACAGATCTGTGTCGGGCTTTGGTTAGAGCAGATATCCCTTTCCACAAACTTAAAAATCCTCATTTCAAAGGATTTTAGTCGTTACAAGTCCATCTTACGCCCAGATCGTCGTCACTTTACGTTCCAACATTTGAAATTTCATGTGGTTGCAAACAATTTTGAAGAGTAAGGCGCCACAGTAGCCGAGCGGGTTAAGAGGCGAGACCTGCAAAGCCAATATGCATTGTGGTACTGGGTTCGATTCCCGGACTTAGGGTACGTTTACAACGGAGCTATGAGTATAGATGATAGCAGAGATGATAACTGATAGAGTAAAATATAATCGCTGATTAGTGTGCACAACGGAGCTGTGATACATGCAACATGTCCGAGAAGTGAAGAAGAGTTTTTATGTTCAGCAGCAACAAAAAGGTATATTTTAAAGAAAAAACGCTTTAGAAAATATCATGTACATACCATAAATAAAAAACGAAGCACATTGGGTGAATTTCACTATTTATATAAGGAACTTAGAAACTATCCGGATCGTTTTTTTGAATATGTGAGGATGGGTCCACCCACATTCGACTATATTTTAGAAAAAATAAGGTCAAAATTAAGAAAACTTTGGAAAAATTGTCATGGAAATCCTATAACCACAGAAGAAAAACTAGTGATTACTCTTAGGTTAGTAATGATTTTATTGAAAAAAAAAAACAAATAAATACACATGAAAATAAATGTAAGCACGATTTAAAAAACAAAATATTGTTTAAAAGTAAATAATAAAATAATAACCAAAAATAATTAGTAAAGAGAGCACTAAATAATTTTTCGATGTCCATTTTGAAGCTCCGATACTGGAGTTCAGCTAGCAGAAAAATGAAAAATTCAATTCTATCATCTATGCTCGTTTATAGCAGCGAGTATGAGTCACTAGTCGAAGCTTCGTTGTGCACGCTCACATAAGAATGTACTAGGTTATTCTATATAAGCGCTGATGCATCACTGCTATCATCTGCGCTATCATCTATGCTCACAGCTCCGTTGTGAACGTACCCTTAGGCCTTGGACTTTATTTAATGGTTAAATGAAAAATAGTAAAGTATGTTTGCTAGTCGCCTCCGTCCACGACACCTGATTGGTAGTTGGACGTTAAGCCCCGCCTGAAAAAGTAGGCGATTACTACTACTACTACAATTTCGAAGAGTGAAGTTTTCAAAATTGAAAATTTAACACATCTTTTTATAAATAGTAAAAATGTTCTTTGTTGTATAAACATTATAACTTGTAAAAACAAATTATTTTGTTCCTAATAAATTATTATAAATTGTAAAAATGTTCTTATCTTGTATAAATAATTATAACTTGCCCCCCCCCCCAAAAATTCCATTTTCATAAAAAAAAATGTCCATTTTGCTTAAATATTCCAGAAATATTTTAAGAAAAACACATATTTTCCACGTAATTGACGAAAATAAATGCATATTTGAATTAAATATTTGGCATTTTTAAATACATAAAAATCCGTTCCTTACTCATAATACAACAGGTTATTGAAAGCTAATATCCTTCTTCTTACTTTTTTTTGTAAAAATAATAAAAATGCGAAAACTCTATTGTCATAGTAGTTAAAAGAAATGTTAGGATTATTAGTTGGAATGGTACAATAAAATATTCTAGAAAAATTATTAGCTAAGTTTATAGCCTCGGATTTAAAAATGTTTATGATTTACAAGTACACAGCGTTATGGAGCGATGTGAAGTATGTTGAGGACATTCTCCTAAAATTCCCGACATTCCCACAAAATATTAATTAGAGATTACCTCAACCCTCTTAGCAATCTGTTGCCATAATAAAGGGCTAATATTAGTTTTTATAAGTTTGGAGCTCTACCCTGCCTTAATTGGCAGTAAGTACAGAAGTTTAAAATGATCTGAAAAATATAAGAATAAGGAAAAATGTTCGTTACAAGAGGATGCCCTATCCCTTTTAACGTCTTCTTCTTTTCTTTTTGCGACAAGTGCTTTAACAATTTCATTTTTATGTTGCTGAATTCTGAGAGTTAAATATATCTATTTATTGGAAGAATATAAAATTTCTTTCCCTGGTTAATCCAATTGGTCTTTATATTCGGTTGAAGTCAATCAAATAAAAGGAGCATATTGTACCAAATTTTTGGATAATGTGGTTGCATCCTTAACAGGAGGGTACAACAAAATAACGAGGCCGTTTTCCTTCAACATTTACTATCTTTCTTTGAGCCGTTCTTCTTGTTTAATACCACGGTCCGCCACTGATCGCAAGAGTGAGATTTTAGCGTTTTATGTTACACATTTTAAATTCTGATTTTTTGTCAGACACATAACGAATATGTAACAGTAAAATATGTTACCAACTTACCTCTCTTGATCTGTGTGTTTCATATCTTTTAAAACATGGTGAAATTGGAGGAACTGGAATCGGGCAAATACACGAATATCCGGGCATTTTAGAAAACGTTATAAAAACAAAAGTGGAAAAATACCGATCTGTTAACGAGCTTTAATTAAATAAATTTCTTGTTTACACATATTGAGTTAATTCCATCATATGGTTGTGAGGAATATTGGAGCAATTACAATTTATTTAATGCCATTAGGCAGTAAATACAAAATTCCTTGTTATTATTTATTATTGTTTATTTAAGTTCGGGGTCCTCACAATTCTTTGAAGAATTTTGCTGATTTCACGTTAGTCCTGTTCTTCTATATCTTTTGTTCCTCGATTTCAAATTTAAATAAGTCTTCCTTTTCCAAAAATATGAATGAAAATATTCCTAAAGAGCTTTAAGTTTCGAGTATTTCCTCTAGTTTTCGATTGAACATCTTTTCGAAATTAATAGTTATTGCCATAAATAATTTGCTATTAAGACTGGAAATTTATAGAACTTTCTATCCCCGTTTTTAAACAGCAAAATTAATTTTCTTTTAAGCCATTTTTCTGGGATAATTTCAGTATTTAGACAGCTTTGAACAGTTTACATAATTGTTCTATCAACTTATTATCTCCAGTTCTTTACTGTTCATTAATAATTCTTCCTTCAAGACCTCCAAGTGACCCTTTGTTCAGCTTCCACTCTATTAGGTGGACTTCTTTTTAAGAATACTTCAGGGGTCTTAGGAACTGTCTTTTTCTACCTCCTTAATATCTTTAAGTTTTGTTAATCATACAATTATTTTAATTTATGTAAACCTCTCACATCTTTTGTTAATAATATGGATGGACTCACATCATTCAAATTTAATACTGGCTACGTAATTAATACTCATATTGATCTTAATATTTTTGGAGACTCTCTTAATTTGATTCCTCATTTCGTTCAACTTTCTAAACTTGTACATTTTCTCTGTTTAGAATAGTTCGGTTATTCAGTTTTTTTGTGTATATTATTTTATTGTATTTTTTTAACTTGCTTTAATTATATCTTTGCAACCGGCGTTTTCTCAATTTATTTATCAAACAAATCTATTCTGATATGACCCCTGGGTCATATCTAGCTGATTATTATACGAAACCATCGGATTAGATCTATAATAACCTTACCTGACATACTCAGCATAAACGTAAATATCGCTTAGCAACCTATTTACCCAAATTTTGTTGTTGGTTCCTTACAGTTCCCTTTCTAACTTACACTATAACATGATATGACACGATAGCATTCAAGCCTAATCCACTCAACTTCTAGAGATCATTCACCTGGACATCATTACAATAGACTGAAATAAATTCTTAACGGTAAAAATAGATTTGTTTCCAAATTTGCTAAGTATTTAACGTTAAAACAAAGCGAGAAATAGAAGTAGCTAACAAACTAATTACTTTATACTTCAGGAATACCCGAAAAAATGAAATCGGACGATGGATTGAATTTCAGTTACTATTAGGCTTACATAAAATTGATTTATGTGTCATAATTTCATATTAACCAAAATCTAATGGGATCGCTGATACTCAAGTAGAATAAATATCTAGGAATATTTAAAAAATTGGGATTTCAGTCGAAAGAATGTAGGAAAAATCTCAGAGATTGTTCATCAGGAAATTATTCCCCTTACCATCATCCTGTCCTAATTACATGTTGGCAATAAAATCAGATGTAGAACCACTTTAGTGTTTCACACTTCATCTCTAACTCATGTATTGCCTGAAGATTCTTTTTCTTCAGAGATGAAAAGAGATGATTAAGAAAAGAGCTTTTTCATTCAATCATTGGCTCACCTTGACTCGAACTTACTTATTCTTGTCCTTTTTTGTCTAAGATTTGTCAAACTCGTGTCGAAAAATTTTGAGTTAGGCGATTGCCTCAGATCGATTCCTTTTACTGCAGGGTTTTGATAAGTGAATACAAAGACCAAGTTATGGCCGTATTACATGATCTCAATTTTATTGAACTGAGATGGTCACTCAAGCTGAGTGTCTTATTCCTAAATTTCTGACCTTGGCTTCAATGTCAACTTGTCAATGTTGTGGGATAACAATCCAGATTTGTGACATATCCAAGTAGAATGCTCACTTTTGGAAGTATTTCGCTTACTTTATTCGAATAAATGCGTTTTCTCCAGTGCCGAAATAATTACATTTTTATCAGACTAACATCCTCGCGCTTTGATCAAATATTCCGCCTTACCTGGAAGGCTAGGTATTGGATTATTAACTCTTCTTAACTTTCCTTTTTATTTAATTTTTCTTTTATAACTGCTTTCTCCTGCATTGCTTGTGTAGGGAGGGGGAAGGTAAGTAAGGAAACCAACGTAAACGAAAAGAAAAACAAAACTTTATTATAAATAAAAGAAATCTCTATACACACATACGTATTAATAGTAAATAAGAATAGTCTCTCCCAACCAGGTTGACACCACGACGAACGTGACGAACTTCCGGCTCGCAGGTAGTGCACAGCGCAATACTACTCCCTTTAGCTTGTCTCTAGCCCACGCTCTAGGCCACACTGACTCGGGCTATACTAGGGGCTCCCCGTTTCGGCGTTCGGCCGTCCTCGCCCATTTCCGCTCTCTCTACACAGCTTCCCTCTTTTCAAAAGTGGGGATTCCTCTTGGAGCTCCACTTTTACGAGGTCATCCACCTCATATAGACTTCCAGGTCGAGAAAGGAGGGGTTGCCCTGGCGCAGTGGTCCGGGGTTTGCACCGACGACACCAATGTAGGGCTGCTCGTTCCTCTCGTTTGTTTCTCGGCTAGTTGTCCTCAATAGGCCTCCCTTCTTGCAGCTTCCTTTCGAGCGCCGATTCCGGATATAGTTCCCGAGCATGGGTAGCAGGAACTGGACTCTTGGGTGCTCTTTACTTTTGGCGCTAGCGCTTCCTGGCCCCTCACCTGCGTGGGTACTTACAGCTATTGACAACTTCCCAGGAGTCCACCGCGCCAACACTCCCACCTGGCGAAGAGGGCTCGAGTTCGTC
The DNA here is from genome assembly GCF_049639745.1 of Rhodnius prolixus. Taxonomy (NCBI): domain Eukaryota; kingdom Metazoa; phylum Arthropoda; class Insecta; order Hemiptera; family Reduviidae; genus Rhodnius; species Rhodnius prolixus. The sequence goes on from NW_027411592.1 coordinate 27,407,949, forward strand.
GTCCTCGCACCGGTTGGGTCGTTAGAGGAGTATTGTTAGAGCCAACACCTCAGTGCCCCTCACCATGCTCAGCCTTTCGTACCTACCTTCACCCGAACCACAGAAAGAAACACCTAACAGGGCTTAGATTCGGGGCTCGTGCGTTGAGATCGTTTACCGCTCCGTCAGCTCGCCGGTTCTCCCGTCGACTCCTCCCCCTTAGGTCCCATCTGGGGGCGAGCCCTCAGTCGTGTATACACCCCGCCCTCCGCCTCCGCGGGTCCTCGGATCTCTTCTCCTTCTTCATCATCATTTCTAGACTCCTCGCGGGTCCGGCTCCGAAGCTGATAAGGGGGTCTCGCTACTACTTCAGCTTCTGTCTGCTCCCAGTCGTATTCGTCTGGGGCCCACCCGGCGGGCTCTAGGTCTTCGCTCTCGGTTGAATAATCGGCCGTTGACTCGTCGGAAGCACGGTCGCATTCCGGCCCGACCTCGATTTCGTCGTCATCCAACGGCGCCCGTTCTTCCTCGTCGTCCCCGCTGCTAATCCCGATGTCCTCAGGGACTTGGACTCCCTGAGAAGACAGTCTACATTCCTCCGCCTCTTCGGTTCCGTCTCGTTCATACGCGGGTTTCAACCGGTTAATATGCACGACCGTGGTGCCCCCCTTCGATAACGCAATTCGGTAATTGACCGGGGACGTGGGCGTTAGTATGGTGTGTGGCCCGGTCCAGGGGCGCCTAAATTTTCGTGAGTGGCCTACAGGCACCGCTGGCTCGAGTAGGTACACTTTGTCACCCCTTTCAAAGGCTCGAGGCTTCTTTCCCTTGTCGTGCTGATCGGCTCGTTGTCCCCTCGTCCGAGCCTCCGTCGCCCTCGCCTCCTTATATGCCTCCCTTAATCTTCTCTTCATCGAATTAACGTAATCTCTGGGGCTATCGGTCTCCTCTATGAAACTGCACTCGCCCGGTAGTTTGGGCTCCCTGCCATGCACCAGGAAATACGGAGAGTAACCCGTCGAGGAATGAGGCGTACTCCGGTAGGCCATAAGTGCATACGGGATCCACCTATCCCAGTCACGCCCATCCCGACGGACAATGCAGGCTAACGAATGAGTGAGGGTGCGGTGTAATCGCTCTACCAATCCGTTTCCTTGCGGATGGTAAGCTGTCGTCTGCAATTTTTTTATTCCAAGGGAACGACAGGCCGCTTTAAATAGGTCAGAGGTAAAGTTTCTCCCTTGGTCGGTGAGCACTCTATCTGGAGTGCCATGTCTAAGTACCAGAGTCTCCACAAAGGCGCGGGCACACTCTTCCGCCGACTGGTCCTTGAGTGGAACTGCTTCCGCAAACCGAGTAAACCAATCAACCATGGTTAATAGATATCTGTTCCCGGCTGAGGTGGTAGGTAAGGGACCCACAATGTCGAGGGATACCTGTTCAAATGGGCAGGACGCTACCGCTACTGTTGCCAGCGGTACCTGCAGCCCCGAGGGAGTCTTCCTCTCCTGACAGATTTTACAGGCCCGCACAAACTCCTTTACGTCTCGCCCTATCCGGGGCCAGAGGAATCGCAACTGTACGCGCTGTATGGTCCGTTTTATTCCAGGATGACCCGACCAGGGGGTACTATGGCATGAGTGTAACACCGCCTCCCTTTCGCTTTTGGGCACTAATACTCGCCTGGTCGCCCCGTTACCTTCGTTTTCACTGGAGTACAGCAGTCCATCCGCTGCCCTGCGTGCCAGTTTCCTTCTCGCCATTAACTGACACCATTCGTCGCCCTCTTGGGCGGAACACCATTTGGTCTGGGGGCTATTCGTATCCACCGCCCTAACCGCTCGGCTCAGTGCATCCGCATTGGTGTGCTTTAACCCTGGCCTGTGCACGACGTTATAAGTAAATTCCGCGAGCCGCAGTGACCAGCGGGTTAGTCTGGCTGAGGGATCCCTAAGATGTAACATCCACCGCAAAGCCGAATGATCGGTAATCAACGTAAACCTGCGGCCCAGCAGATAACAGCGGAACTGGGCCGTTGCCCACACAACTGCCAATAATTCTCGCTCCGTGGTGGAATATTTCTGTTCCGCTGCAGTTAATTGCCGGCTGGCAAAGGCCACCGGTCTTTCATACCCATTGCGTACCTGTGACAACACCGCGCCGATCGCGACGCTTGACGCGTCGGTCGCCAACTCGAAAGGGTCTACGAAATCCGGGTATATCAGCACTGCTTCCGAGCAGAGGGCCTTTCTTAGTGCGTTAAACGCCCCTTGTTGCTCCGGGCCCCACTCATATGACGCGTCTTTCCTCAGTAACAGAGTTAGGGGTTTGGCCAGATGGGCGAAACCTTGAATGAACCTCCGGTAGTACCCAGCTAGTCCCAGGAAGCTTTTAACTTCCCGCTCCGAGGTTGGCACCGGATAATCACGGATCGCCTGAACCTTCTCCGGATCTGGGCCGACCCCCTCGGCTGTCACCACATGCCCCAAATAGTGTACCCTCGCCTCGGCAAATTGGCACTTCCCCAGCCTTATCTTTAGGTTGGCGCTTTCCAACCGAGAGAGAACGTGCTCCAATCGTCGACAATGGTCCGAGATCGTAGGACTGAAAATTATTACATCGTCTAAGTAGACGAAGCATTCCACTCCTTTGATCTCGGACAGCAATTGATCCATGAGTCTCTGAAATGTGGCGGGAGCATTTACCAGCCCAAAAGCCATCCTCTTATACTCGTAGTGCCCCCCCAACGTGGTGAATGCCGTCTTCTCGCAGTCCTCGGGCCAGATGGGGATTTGGTGATAACCACAGCTTAGGTCCAGAGTAGTGAAATATCTACTCCGTCCCAAGGCTTCCAACGTTTCCACAATTAGTGGGATAGGGTAGGCGTCTGTCTTGGTGATTTGGTTGAGCCCTCGAAAGTCGGTACAGAAGCGAAACTTGGTGCTTCCATCTGGTGCTTTCTTCTGCACCAGCACCACTGGCGCGGACCAGGGACTTTGAGACGGTTCTATGATTCCCTTCTGTAACATCTGTTGCAAATGCTCGGCCACGATCGGTTTTTGGTTATGAGGTACTCGATAAGGGCGCTTCGCGATAGGCCCCTCCTCCAGGGTTCTAATATGATGAAACGTGGAGAGGCTGCACCCGCTCGAGTCCGGCTCCTCAAATACTCCTGCATACCGTGTAAGTACTGCGAGTATCTGCTCCCGGTCCGGAGGTGGCAAATGGCTCAGTTTGTCCAAAAGTTCAGACTCTCGCTCTTTCAGATTACCCGGTTTGCCCACTGGGCCGCCCCCTACAGTTCGCACCGACTTGATACTTTCCTTAACTTCATAGGAGTGTAAGGGCTCGGCAACCCCCAGAGTCTGACCCTTTCCAAGAAGGACTGATTCCCCAGTCAGGTTAATTGCGCTAACCCAAACCTGGCGCTTTACTGGAAGGTTGAGGCTGCGCGCCAGGCGCACACCCAGTTGCGCTTGCTGAACTGGTTCAACCACCACGTCTCCTATTATCCTGTTCTGTAGTCGGCCCTCAATCATTTTCTCCGAGTAGGCGGGGATTTCCACACGTTTTGCCACCTTCACCACCGTGGGGTTTCTATTTTCCCTGGAGGGTTCCAAGAGGGTCTCGCTATTCCCTGCGGAAGCCTGATCAACTACCACTTTCTCTCCTCGGGCATCTATTATAACCCCCAACTTGGCCATCAGATCTAACCCCATCAACCCGTCGCCAATAGTGTTTACATGGGCAATCAGAAATTGGTGGTTCACGGTTATTCCCCCAAGCCTGCACTCCACCTCTTGCTCACCTTCCACAGAAAGGGTACTTCCAGTTACACCCGTCGCTACTACTCTGGGTTTCCATAGAGGAGTGCCCTCTATCGCTCGTTTCAGAATAGAAACCTCTGACCCACTATCTACAAGCAGCGTCCTCTGTTGTCCGGCTAGGGTGAGAGCCAGGGTTAATCCTTTGGCTTCCCCCGAAGACACCGTTGGTACTAATATTGAGGCCCCAGGTGAAAGTTCGGACCGGCCGGTGGGGCGCCAGAGGGTCCGTTCCCTTTTGGGGCTGACTCTTTCCCTATCTCAGCGTGCTGACACACGCATATCTTGGCTGGGTTTGCCCGTTTCGCACAATTCCGCGCAAAATGTCCCGCCTGCCCGCAGACGAAGCAGCTTCCTTTAAGTTTGGGCTTGCCCCCTTCCCACTGTCTCTGTATCGATGTATTTTGGGCGGAGGGCAACCCTTTTTTTGGGCAGTCACGGGCAAGGTGCCCGCCTTGTTGACATCGGTAGCAGATAATTCCTACGACGGCTGCCGTTGTATGGGCTTTCCCCTCTTCCCGCGAAGTCCCTTGCACCGCTCTATCCTCCATTGGGTAGGGCACTTGGCTTTGAGCATCCTCAATCCTGGTGGCCATTTCTACCGCCTGGTTAAAAGAGGATGGGGACTGGTACCGCAACGGTAGTCCAATCTCTCCCCTAAGCCCTTTCACAAAAGCTGCTTGGGTCACCTGCATAGCTTGCTTGCGCGCCCACTCCATCTCCGCCGCGGCCCTGGCTTCGTTGGGAATAGTCTCCTCCCCCAGTCTGCGGCACCGATCTGCGAATTCTTTAACCTTCTCTCCCGGACGCTGACAAACCGAGTTTAGTTGTAATAATTTCTCCGCTGGGGACTGGACCGAATCGAAGCGTTCTTTAAGTATTTGGCGGTACTGTTCCAGAGTCGCTGTGGGTTCCATTAAGGTTGGGAAGCCCGCCACACATGTAGCTGCCGCTCCGGTTAATTTTAGCCTACAAATCAGGGTTTTATCCTGTTCTGTCCATCCCCCGCAGTTCGCTACCATCTCTAAATTCCTTAGGAAATTATCCACGGACTCTTCATCTGCCCTCCCCCCCCAAGGCCGAATTAGGGCTTGTAGGCTCATGTCTCGTTTAACTTTACTGTCTCCCGAACCAGCTTCCTTTGACTTCCCGACTGTTTTAGTCTCGACAAGTGTTTGGTGTTCCCGTTTTAACCTTACCAGCTCTTGTTCCAACTGCTCTACTCTTTTTTCCATCTTATTTATCGCACTTTTCAGAGCTTCCTGCCAGTTATTAGTCTATACTTTAGAAACAGTTATCCCTAATTACTACCTTCGTGCCACAAGAAATCGGAAAAAAAAACACAGAACTTGTTATTACAGTGGTAAATTAACTAACTTTTGCTTTATTTAATTTATTATTAATTAAATTAATAATTAATTAATAAATTATTGAATTTAATTAGTCTATTATTAATTAAGTTTATTCAATTTGAATAAACTTGAAAAGAATCTTCCCCTTTTTAATTCAATTTGCTTATTGTGTCCAATAAGTGTGCTGTAGCACGAAATAAGTACGTGCATCTACTTGGTACTTATAGCCCTTAGCAACAAGAACGATGCTAGTCGTTCAAGGTCACCGCCACTAGCGCACCTTTCACGTATTAGTAATTAATTCACCTGAATTATTACACTGTGTTACTTAATTATTAATTGTGTTTTACTCTTTAAATGCTATCACCTTAAGCTAATTTACACATACATACATACTAATTTACACATACATACATTCTAATACCACATAAATTGTTTTTTTTGTTTTTTTTTCACACAAAAAAAATAAAAACCGCTACACCTGACACCACTTGTAGGGAGGGGGAAGGTAAGTAAGGAAACCAACGTAAACGAAAAGAAAAACAAAACTTTATTATAAATAAAAGAAATCTCTATACACACATACGTATTAATAGTAAATAAGAATAGTCTCTCCCAACCAGGTTGACACCACGACGAACGTGACGAACTTCCGGCTCGCAGGTAGTGCACAGCGCAATACTACTCCCTTTAGCTTGTCTCTAGCCCACGCTCTAGGCCACACTGACTCGGGCTATACTAGGGGCTCCCCGTTTCGGCGTTCGGCCGTCCTCGCCCATTTCCGCTCTCTCTACACTTGCATTATGCTTTATTCATTTTTTTCTAGTGTTAATTATTTTTTTGATGTCTCTTCATTCTTATATCGGATTTATTTTTATTTATTTATTTATCTATTTACCAGTAGTCAACGTAGTTCGCTACCTTGGGCTTTACCATGTCAGAAGACTTACATGGAACCCTCATACTCGACTTAAGTTAACAGAACTCAACAGACGCTTCCGACAACTGAAAAGACTACTCGACAACGGATCAAAACTCACTCTGGACAACAAAAAACTTGTATATGTAAGTATATTAAAGCCAGTTGGGCTTATGGCATCGAACTGTGGGATTCAACCAAATGCTCAAATCTGCAAAGGATCCAGTCCTTGAAGTCTAAAATTCTTCGCTCTTTTAGTAAACGCTCCTTTCTACGTCACCAATCAAACCTTGAACTTTCCTTTCGTCACCCAAGTTGCAAAAACACGTTACAGAAAATTCCATCTTAATATTCAAACACACCACAATCCACTTATATAACAACTATCTCCAGAACATTTCCAGGCAACACTTTCAGACGTCTTAAAAGACAGTGGCCTCGCGATCTCCTCTCTGATGAAGAGAGTCAGTAGAATTTAGAATGTTATTGGAGAGTTACCGCTGGGTATTGTAGGGGTAGTGAACCCCCCACAACTCATCCACTCTAGCGTAGGGGTAGTGAAACCCCACCACTCATCCACTCTAGCCAGAGGGAGAGGTTCAGCCCCCTTGGCACACAGAGAAGGGAGGCTCGACGAAGGTATATGAGAAGAAGAGGAAAGTCAAAGAAGAAGAATAGATTCGAGATTCAACTGGGATTCAATTCAGTGATAGATCATATTGATATTGCGTGACATATTCAGTTCGAAGTTTCTGCTCAAAGTCTTACACTTCAGTTGTACACATCGTTTAGCCACGTCAGTCAGTCTGTTCGGTTCTTGTGTAAAGTATACAGTCCTTGGCAGTCAGTCACATACAAATATAATATCTTATACCGATACTAAAAGTGTTATTTATCAATCAACATCAACAACCTACAACTCCCTCAACAATTACATTGGTGGCAGCGCTATCGAAACCCAGCCATTAAAAGGTAAGATAAATTTTTCATTCATTTTTCTATTATTCATTCTAATTTTATCTTTTAATTTACACTATTTTAAATTTATTTGCACGTTTCATATTTTTATTAATTTCGACTTACTTCTTATGAAAAGAGCCGAAATTATTCAGACATTAAAACATCATAAACTTCCTACTAGTGGCAATTTATTAATATTAAAAGAAAGACTATCAACAATCATGTACACAATCGATGGGCAACAAAAATCTGCTGATCAAGCAATCGAGTATTTATTAAATAAAATTAATTCATCCAACACAGTTAACATCCGCAACTTACAGTTAATAAATAACCTACCGGTATTTGATGGAGCACATAATAGCGACATCAATTCGTTCATAGAACAAATTAATAATTATAGTACGATTTCGGGATGGTCAGAAGCCGACAAACTGGAAATTCTAATTTTAAAATTAACGGGTGCAGCAAAAATTTTCTTTGACACTTTTAAAACGCAGTGTACAAAGGATAACGTCATTTTATCATACCGACTAGCAACGGACAGTCTAATTGCCAGATTTCAAAAAGAAAAAACGCCCGTGGTATTGTTGCAGCAAATAACGAGCTTGCAACAAAATCCATCAGAAACTCTGGAAGCTTTTGCTGACAGAATAAAGCATATTTCCACATCGCTCTTATTTAAAGCTCAACAGAATCCTTTACAAACGCTACAAAATCTCGTAGAAAAATTAACAACAGACGCCTTCATAAAATCACTTCCAAGTTCCATGAAGGCCCAAGTCCAAATTAAACTCCCCAAAAACCTTGATGAGGCTCAAACTTATGCAACAGCCCTCAGGGACATACAAAGTGCAGAACCTCAAGGTTCGATATTTGCCATTAAAAAGGCAGATTCGCCAATACAGTCTTCTGACAAACCGCCATCGCCATGCAAACATTGTTCCGGCGTCCATTGGAACTCGGAATGCACACAAAAATTTCAAGTTGTGAAAAATAAGAGAAGGAGAGTTTCTATTTCTAAACCACCTTCGCCTTGTAAATTTTGTCAAGGCAACCACTGGAACCGCGACTGCAACAACAAAAATAATAATTTTAATAATAATAAACAAGCGCGTACTAATTTTGGCAAAAAGCCACAATTTAAGCCAGACCATCGTACCTTCAGGCAAAGTAGGCCCTATTTCAAACAACAAATGCCCAACAATAATACTAATAGTACTAATAACAGCAATAATAATAACAAATTTAATACTGGCAATACGTCGAATAGATGGGTTCCGCCAACATGCCAGATATGTGAAAAACGGGGCCATACTGCAAAGGCATGCTGGTTCAATAATTCAACAAACGATTAGGCGCTCAACCGTTTTCACGAACGGCTACCACGGTCTTGATCCCGGCACTCAACGATTCAAATAATTTAATAACATTTTCGGAAAATTTAAACAAATTTTCCTGGTGTTGGGAGGAGACAATACTCTAGTCCAAGGAAAAATTTCAAAATTTAAATTCAAAAACAAAAAATAAACATTTTAATTAAAAAAAATTTTTAAATAAATTCAACATGATATCTCAGTAAATACACCCGGGCCAGGCATTAACAATTTTAGGTTAAACACTTTATTTATTTAAACATCGAATTTTATGAAATTTTATACAAAGCATTACTAAAACATTTCCTATTTTAGATACCAGCAAAAGGAGTCATAAAGAGAATTGTTACTAATAGATTTCTTATTTTAGAAAAACAACAATACGGGAATTTAACAAACTGTACAATGCTAGAATTTATTACAGGATTAAAATACTGGAGAAATTATAAAAATTGAATACAACTTCCACAGCATTGTCTCAACGCCGACAAAACAGGTAAAAACCCTTAATTCTTAGATATATTTCATTGACTTGCTTCTTGTTAATAGAATAAAAACGCCGACAAAAAGGGTGAAATAACAATAAGCATAGCCCCTTACAAACATTAGGAAGGAATTCCAGCCACATTCAATAGGAAAGGATTTTCCCAGGTCAATTGGGAAATTGTAATCTTCAAGGAATTGCCGATCAATGGAAGTACTAATAAAAGGAGATATCTTTCTGCACCTGGTAACAACCCAGTTTGTTATACTTACTACTTTCACTTTTAATTGTTCTTTGTCGCATGTACCTTGAAGGGTGATTAAAATCAACACCCCAACTAAATAATTTTCTTTCAAATGGCCATATACATTTATATATATATAATGCTATTATAATACTTGTTTACCACTAACAAAATATTCGCTTAATCTATCTAGCTTTAGCACTTCGAATTCTGTCGACATAATCTGCAGACATTCATCGAACTTCGAATTATTAATTAATATGCAGACATTCATCGAACTTCGAATTATTAATTAATTATGCAGACATTCATCGAACTTCGAATTATTAATTAATTATGCAAACATTCATCGAACTTCGAATTATTAATTAATTATTTATGAGCTCACACCCACTTCTCCTTACGGCCGTATCCTAGCTACGCATTCCCCTAGCTGCGCATTCCTACATTCCTGCTCGCAAGAAATCGATTTCGCCCACTAGTTATAGATTAATATTAAGTTTACATAAATTAAGTAACGTTTCTATCAAGGCCTTCTTCGTATACTACCATCGATCAAAGTTATAACAATTTAAATTGAAAACGACGTCAACGAAAATATACATCATATGATTTTAAACTAATCGACGGAAAATAAGTTTAATCGACGAATATATTAATCACAAAATTTTATCAAAAAAAAAAAAAAAAAAAAAAAAAAATTATATATTTTATTATATCATGTCCATATATAAATCATATTATATCATCAAATCAATTATGTCATTTTCTATCAATTATTTTAAGTATGTATTAATTTTTAAATTTTACTCTGCATCTTTTTACATCACATTTGTTTATTAATTATCTAGTTCTGTAATTGTCATCACAAATCTTTCTAATCATTATTGTACCTTAGATTTAGTCAAATTTTATTCAAATTTTTAAATTTCTAATTGTATATCGAAAATGAATATTCATACTCAACCGAAAATGCTTATTTAATCAAAAACAGAAACAAAAAAAAAAAAAAAAAAAAAAAAAAAAATTATTTAATCATTATTTTGCTTTTTATAATTGTTAGTATATAAATTCAATATATGTAAATGAAGAATTATTAATCAATTCTTATCCATACTTGCAAAATGAAATCAATCTCAGCAATCTGTCAATTATATGATAAAGAGGCTAATCTTGCTAAACTAAACACATGCTGTACAACAAACAATGTTCATTCTCTTTCTTCATAATATGTTTAACAATAAACGTCAAAACAGCATGAATCGAATTGTCATCTAAAATCCAAATGAATACATGATGCACATAATCAAAAATTATTTGTATTCTCAACGAAATTGTAATATCATTTACAGCAAAACTCTTGTATATATAATTTTTATTCTTACATGATACTTAGTAATGGATTTACCAAGTATTTCAATACAAAAAAATTGGAAATAATTAATTTAATAAATGTATGTAAATTTTCCATGGCATCTGGATTACGAATGTAAATAATTAATGGATCTCTTAATATTTCTGAAACAAGTGCAGATCCAATATTATGTATTTAAATCATTTTCTTTTTATGTCATTAACCAACCATGTAAATATTGTTCTTTCAATGTACATATTTTAAATTACTGCCAAAGACTGCTCCAAATTTTAAATTCTCTATAACAGACATGACAATTCTGGCTCTCATAAAAACAGCATGCTAGTCGCATATCACTAGCCAAAAATGCTATAAATTTAGCAGCATCAACAACAGCATTCAGCCAAGCTACCAACGCTAATTTTTCGCCAGCATTCAGCCAAGCTACCAACGCTAATTTTTCGCCAACGAAAAATTACTTCAGGAGGGGGGATGATGTAGGGGTAGTGAACCCCCCACAACTCATCCACTCTAGCGTAGGGGTAGTGAAACCCCACCACTCATCCACTCTAGCCAGAGGGAGAGGTTCAGCCCCCTTGGCACACAGAGAAGGGAGGCTCGACGAAGGTATATAAGAAGAAGAGGAAAGTCAAAGAAGAAGAATAGATTCGAGATTCAACTGGGATTCAATTCAGTGATAGATCATATTGATATTGCGTGACATATTCAGTTCGAAGTTTCTGCTCAAAGTCTTACACTTCAGTTGTACACATCGTTTAGCCACGTCAGTCAGTCTGTTCGGTTCTTGTGTAAAGTATACAGTCCTTGGCAGTCAGTCACATACAAATATAATATCTTATACCGATACTAAAAGTGTTATTTATCAATCAACGTCTACAACAACAAACAACTCTCTCCTCAACAATTACAGTATCTTTTCCCCTCTATGTGTGAATGTTGCTTATTGTTACCCTTGTTGCTTATAACGCAATGCGTTGATTTTAACTAAATAAATGATTTAAAAAAATATTTTTTTTTCCTTTTGAAAAAATAATTTCAAAATAATGTATTAAAAGTTCCCGTAGGAACACTAGCAGACGGCTGACGCCATTGCTATGTATATGTACATGTTTGTAAAAAATCTTTGCAAAATAAATATTAATTTTTTTTTTTTTTTTTTTTTTTTTTTTTTGGCGCATCAACAGCTGAGGTCATTAGCGCCCGGAGCTTTTTCCAGTGCACTGCCGGCCTCCGGACAGTGTTCTCTCGTTACAGACAACACTGTCCATCACCGGACAGTGAGCTATATGAAGCTCCTAGGAAGAGAAAATCTAAGGGTCAGCTGCTGGATTCGAACCCGGGACCTCCGCGTGGGAGTCCAGTATGCTAACCTCATAGCTAATCCCTTCCCTCTACCTTAACAAAAACTTACAGTTTAAAATGTTAAGTATAAGGGTTGATTAAACGCCAAAAGGTACACAAATCAGCGAGTACCCAACATTTCATTAATACTTCATTAATAGTTAAGTAATTCTACTGCATTAATTTTCATTAATAAGTTATTTTTTAGAATTTATTAGATGTCACAGACCCTTATGCTGGCCATTTTCGTCTACAAAATATATGTTCAAGTAGCACTGTAGATTGACTGTAATATCTAGTTATCTATAATAATAAAACTATTAATTACAGGTTAAAAAGAAAAACGTTACAAAAAATAAAAAAAAATTATGAGGCTAAAAAATTCAAAAACTTTTTTTTATAAAAAACTTACACCAATGATTTTGTTTATTTTATTTATTTATTTTTATATTTAAATAAAAATCGTCGGTTTAAGTTCATTCTTCGATTAAAGTAATTGTTATTTTATGAAGTAGTCAAACGTTTGTAATAATAGGTAATAATTATCTGGCTTTATCGCAAATAATATAGTTTTCTTCAATTACATTCTCAATCTAGGTATTCATCCCACAATGTTGTATATATGTAATATAAAGTAAATAAGATATGCATATTTTTAGGGCAGCTAATTATTCCAGTATTTTACGATAAGTAAAATTAGGGGGACTAAATTAAATTACAATTGAGAAATGAATAATTGTTGTTGAATAATCTACTTGTTATTATCTGTGTGTTATTTGTGCTCACGAATATTTCGGTAAGACGAATTCAAGACAGTAGCCTACTCTAACTTTGTCTTTTTCTACTTTAACATGCATGTACATATTTATGTGATTTATCATAATTATAACAAAAAAATATTATAAATGAAGTGGCCAGCATAAGGGTCTGTGACATCTAATAAATTCTAAAAAATAACTTATTAATGAAAATTAATGCAGTAGAATTACTTAACTATTAATGAAGTATTAATGAAATGTTGGGTACTCGCTGATTTGTGTACCTTTTGGCGTTTAATCAACCCTTATACTTAACATTTTAAACTGTAAGTTTTTGTTAAGGAGATTTTTGTACCTTTTGGATAGATTTTCCTTTTTGTCTATTTTACAAAGTTACATATCTGCTTTACAGATTTTTTTAAAATTTGGAATAAACAATTCTATCATTATAATTTGATAAGGTGTTAAGTCGGAACCGTAACTACCAATGGAGAGATCTTTTTAAAGAATGATTATAGTTGCGTTCCCCCAAACCATCCTCAATAACAATTTTTTTGAAAAAGCGTTTTGAATAACATAGGAAGGTATTTGTACGTAAATAGCAAAATTAAACTGCGATTTCAGTACTTCCTTTTAAGAAGAGTAAGAAAAATAAACTACGATTGCAGTACTTCTTCCTAAAAGGCAAATAGGCAAAGATCTTTTAATCGAACGACAATTCATTGATTTAAATCGGTTCACTCATTGATAATTTAAATGATTGCAGTACTTCCTCTTAGTAGGTGCAAGAGCATCAGCAACGTAGAGCAGCTTTAACCACTTATTCGAGCTGAATTTTATCAAAATCGGACTAAGCGTTATAGAAATATTGGTAATAATAGTTTTAGAAAGGGCCTTATTTGGGTGGGGCAAACTCCCCTCCTTATGAGGCACGGCGTCGAGACTTTTAAAGTGCAAATCTGTACAAAATTTCGATTCGAATGACCCTTCATTCATGCAAATCGGTTCACGAGTCGATAATTTGCAACGATTGCTATACTTCCCCTTAAAAAGTGTAAGAGCTGATCGTCGCTTTAATGTTACGTAGGGGAGCCCTAACCCTATCACCCTACCATATTTTATCAAAATCGGGCCAAGATTTACAGAGTAATTAGTAATAATAATTTTGGAGGTGGCCTTACATAAAGGGGGCTAACTCCTCTCCCATTCGATGTACAGCATCGAGACCCCCAAAAGGCACATCTACATAAAATTCCGAATCGAATGACACCTCATTTATGAAAATCGGTTCACGCGTTTAGGCGCTACGTTGTTTACAAAAAAGGTAACAAGAAGAAGAAGAAGAAGAAGAAGAAGAAGAAGAAGAAGAACAAGAACATTTTTTGAAAAAGCCGTTTTTGCTCATTTTTGGCAACTTTTTTCTCGAAACCTATTAGATCTGGGTTGTTACAAAAAAATTACAGTTATAAAGGAGGGTTTGCCCTATAATTTAAAGAAAATTTGGGAATTTTATCTTTTATAGAAAAAGAGAAAAAAATTGTCAAAGTTGGGTGTTTTTCAACGTTGCGCTTTTTCGTGCAGTTTTTGATGATCAACCCTTATACAACTGTCCTACCGGACAGTTTTAATTAATATTATTATTATCATTTTGAAAGTTGCAAAGAATTTAGCAAAGATAATTAAACCGTAATTTCATTTCTTGAAACCTATTTGTTCTACAAAGAATATTACTTTATAAGGAGTAAGAAAAATAAACTACGATTGCAGTACTTCTTCCTAAAAGGCAAATAGGCAAAGATCTTTTAATCGAACGACAATTCATTGATTTAAATCGGTTCACTCATTGTTAAGAGGAGTTTCCTAATGTTTCCTTTGAAAGTATTAGTAACAGTATTAAAAATTGGGTGAAAAATTAATCCGTTCGAATTATTTAATATGATCATATTCCAGTATTTTTAATGGAATTATAAACACAAATATATTTGAACTACATTATTAATTACATACAAAGCACTTAAGAAATAGAAGCGAATTAGTAAACAGTGAGATTCTTGACAATACAAGGTGTGGCTATTAAATAACGAGACTATTGCTGTAAAACATATTATTTTAAATTTAAACATATTTAGTTATTATCACCCCTCCCCTGTCCCTAAAACGCTCCATGCGAATTTACCATTGTTCGAAACCGTGCAGGAAGTCTTTTTCTGTGAGCTCCTGCATGACGCGTGCAGCTTTTTCTTTCACAGCTACAACGGACTGAAATCGTGTTCCTTTTAATGCAGATTTGACTTTGGGGAACAGATAAAAGTCACATGGGGCCAGATCAGGCGAGTAAGGCGGATGGCCCAAAACTGGGATGTTGTACTCGGCTAGAAACGTCTTGACAGACAATGCAGCGTGAGCCGGCGCGTTGTCTTGATGGAGAACCCGTGACTTGTTCTTTCACAAAACGGGCCGTTTTTCCTTACTCTTTCACGAAGTTAAGCAAGCACCTCACGGTAGTAACTAATGCTGATTAATTATAATCGATCTTTTCATCCGTTTTGGATGTGGAAGGGCGACCTGGGCGGTCATCATCTCCGACGTCTTCTCGGTGATTTCGGAAACGCTTGAACCACTCAAAAACTCGCGCAAGTGATTAATATTCATCGCCATAAACTTATTTTAATAAAAGATAAGTTTCAGTAGCGGTTTTATCAAATTTAATTGTGAAATTTCACGACAATTCGTTGCTCTACTACATGTGTAGTATCATGTTTTCGGCAAAACGAAACTAACACCTCTTACACAAACGACGGTTCCGGTCAGACAGATTTCTCTACAAACACGTGAGACACTGCAATCGAAAGAGAAGGCTTTATGCTGCACAGCTGTTGGTCGTTAGGATTTGGCACATGCATAGTTCTTCTGTAGCAGCATCAGTCTCCTTATTTAATAACCACACCTCATAGAGGCAAAACTAAAGAAAACTCAAGGAAATACCCAAAGAGGAGTATGAGGAAATACCCAAAAACAAACAAAAAATTAGCTAAATACTAAGCGAATTCAGAAAGAATGAGTGCTAGAAACTGATGAGCAATAGCCACTATACCGAAGACAATACATTAGCTAAAATTGACACATATCCTAAATCCTTAACAAAAACTTACAGTTTAAAAAGTTAAGTATAAGGGTTGATTAAACGCCAAAAGGTACACAAATCAGCAAGTACCCAACATTTCATTAATACTTCATTGATATTATTTAAGTAATTTTACCGCATTAATTTTCATTAATATTTTTTAAGAATTTATTAGATGTCACAGACCCTTATGCTGGCCATTTTCATCTACAAAATATTTGTTCAAGTAGCACACCATTTAACTTAGATTGACTGTAATATCTATTTATCTATAATAATCAAACTATTGATTACAGGTGAAAAAGAAAACGTTATAAAAAATAAAAAAATATGAGGCTAAAAAATGCATAAATTTTTTTAAAAATTGCTTACACCAACATACATCAATGATTTTGTTTATTTTATTTATTTATTTTATTTTTAAATAAAAATCGTCGGTTTAAGTTCATAATTCGATTAAAGTAATTGTTACTTTATGTAGTAGTCAATCTGGCTTTATCGTAAATAATATAGTTTTCTTCAATTACATTCTCCATCTAGGTGTTCTTCCCACAATGTTGTGTATATGTAATATAAAAACAGTTTAAAATGTTAAGTATAAGGGTTGATTAAACGCCAAAAGGTACACAAATCAGCGAGTACCCAACATTTCATTAATACTTCATTAATAGTCAAGTAATTCTACTGCATTAATTTTCATTAATAAGTTATTTTTTAGAATTTATTAGATGTCACAGACCCTTATGCTAGCCATTTTCGTCTACAAAATATATGTTCAAGTAGCACTGTAGATTGACTGTAATATCTAGTTATTTATAATAATCAAACTATTAATTACAGGTTAAAAAGAAAAAAAAATATGAGGCTAAAAAATTCAAAACTTTTTTTTATAAAAAACTTACATTAATGATTTTATTTTATTTATTTATTTTTATTTTTAAATAAAAATCGTCGGTTTAAGTTCATTCTTCGATTAAAGTAATTGTTATTGTATGAAGTAGTCAAACGTTTATAATAATAGGTAATAATTATCTGGCTTTATCGCAAATAATATAGTTTTCTTCAATTACATTCTCAATCTAGGTATTCATCCCACAATGTTGTATATATGTAATATAAAGTAAATAAGATATGCATATTTTTAGGATAGCTAATTATTTCAGGATTTTACTATAAGTAAAATTAGGGGGACTAAATTAAATTACAATTGAGAAATGAATAATTGTTGTTGAATAATCTACTTGTTATTATCTGTGTATTATTTGTGCTCACGAATATTTCGGTAAGACGAATTCAAGACAGTAGCCTACTCTAACTTTGTCTTTTTCTACTTTAACATGCATGTACGTATATATGTGATTTATCATAATTATAACAAAAAAATATTATAAATGAAGTGGCCAGCATAAGGGTCTGTGACATCTAATAAATTCTAAAAAATATTAATGACAAGTTAATGCAGCAAAATTACTTAAATTATATCAACTAAGCTTGAATGAAATGTTGGGTACTTGCTGATTTGTGTACCTTTTGGCGTTTAATCAACCCTTATACTTAACTTTTTAAACTGTAAGTTTTTGTTAAGGAGATTTTTGTACCTTTTGGATAGATTTTCATTTTTGTCTATTTTGCTAAGTTACATATCTGCTTTACTGTTTTTTTTAAATTTGGAATAAGCAATTCTAACATTATAACCTGATAAGGTGTTAAGTAGGAACCGTAACTACCACTGGAGAGATCTTTTTAAAGAATGATTATAGTTGCGGTCCCCAAACCATCCTCAATAACAATTTTTTTGAGAAAGCCTTTTTATATAAAATAGGAAGGTATTTGTACGTAAAAAGCAAATTTAAACTGCGATTTCAGACCTTCCTTTTAAGAGGAGTAAGAAAAATAAACGGGCGATTACAGTACTTCTCCCTAAAAGGCAAAGAGGCAAAGATTTTGAATCGAACGACAATTCATTAATGTAAATAGGTTCACCCATTGATAATTTTAACGATTTCAGTACTTTAATCACTTCTTCGTGCTAAATTTTATCAAAATCGGACAAAGCGTTATAGAAATATTGGTAATAATAGTTTTAGAAACGGCCTTACTTGGGTGGGGCAAACTCCCCTCCATATGAGGCATAGCGTCGAGACTTTTAAAGTGCAAATCTGTACAAAATTTCGATTCGAATGACACTTCATTCATGAAAATCGGTTCACGTGTCGATAATTTGAAACGATTGCTATACTTCCCCTTAACAAGTGTAAGAGCAGATCGTCGCTTTATTGTTAGGTAGGGGAGCCCTAACCCTATCATCCTACCAAATTTTATCAAAATCGGGCAAAGATTTACAGAGTAATTAGCGATAATACTTTTGGAGGGGGCCTTACATTAAGGGGGCTAACTCCTCTCCCATTCGATGCACAGGGCCGAGACCCCCAAAAGGCACATCTACATAAAATTCCCAATCGAATGTCACCTCATTCATGAAAATCGGTTCTCGCGTTTAGGCGCTACGTAGTTTACAAAAAAGGTAACAACAACAACAATAACAACAACAAGAAGAAGAAGAAGAAGAAGAAGAACAACAACAATTTCTGAAAATGCCGTTTTTGCTCATTTTCGGCAACTTTTTTCTCAAAATCTATTAGGTCTGGGGGTTGCAAAAAAATTACAGTTATAAAGGAGGGTTTGCCCTATATTTTAAAGAAAATTTGGGAATTTTATCTTTTATAGAAAAAGAGAAAAAAATTGTCAAAGTTGGGTGTTTTTTAACGTTACGCTTTTTCGTGCACTTTTTGACGATCAATCCTTATACAACTGTCCTACCGGACAGTTTTAATAAACGTTTGACTACTACATAAAGTAACAATTACTTTAATCGAAGAATGAACTTAAACCAACGATTTTTATTTAAAAATAAAAATAAATAAATGAAATCATTGATGAATGTTGGTGTAAGCATTTTTTTTAAAAAGTTTTTGAATTTTTTAGCCTCATATTTTTTTTTTTTTTTAATAGTTTTTTTTTTTAACCTGTGATTAATAGTTTGTTGATTAGATATTACAGTCAATCTAAGTTAAATGGTGTGCTACTTGAACAAATATTTTGTAGATGAAAATGGCCAGCATTAGGGTATGTGACATCTAATAAATTCTTAAAAAATATTAATGAAAATTAATGCGGTAAAATTACTTAAATAATATCAATGAAGTATTAATGAAATGTTGGGTGCTTGCTGATTTGTGTACCTTTTGGCGTTTAATCAACCCTTATACTTAACTTTTTAAACTGTAAGTTTTTGTTAAGGTTAGTAATAATAATTTTGGAGGGGGCCTTACATAAAGGGAGCTAACTCCTCTCCCATTCGATGTACATGGCCGAGACCCCCAAAAGGCACATCTACATAAAATTACGAATCGAATGACACCTCATTCATGAAAATCGGTTCACGCGTTTAGGCGCTACGTTGTTTACAATAAGGTAACAAGAACAAGAACAAGAACAACAACAACAACAACAACAACAACAACAACAACAACAACAACAACAACAACAACAACAACAACAACAACAACAACAACAAGAACATTTTTTGAAAAAGCCGTTTTTGCTCACTTTCGGCAACTTTTTTCTCGAAACTTATTAGATCTGGGTGATTGCAAAAAAATTACAGTTATAAAGGATGGTTTGGAGTAAGATTTAAAGAAAATTTGGGAATTTTATCTTTTATAGAAAAATAGAAAAAAATTGTCAAAGTTGGGTGTTTTTCAACGTTACACTTTTTCGTGCAGTTTTTGATGGTCAACCCTTATACAACTGTCCTACCGGACAGTTTTAATTAATAAACCTTAAATCAGTTTACTTCTTACAGCTTACTTCTTTAGCCCCCACCTTGTGCTTTCGAATCATTTTTAATTTATTTTAAATAAATAGTATATTATTTTTAGACAATCTATTTATTTTATTAAGGCTTAAGTCTCATCTATCACATGGTGTTTTGTCTTCACTCATCAATTAATGGAACCACTTTAGTTGCAACAGAGCAACAGGTAATTTCAGATTTGTGTACAGCAATGTCTTTTCTTGTTACTACGCCTACAACCTATGCAGTAAAATAATACTTCAATTAGATTACAATGCACAAGGACTATTCGGTTTGTTTATGGTTTTTGAGATCATATAACTTAGCCAATAGTCAACTGAAATTAAAAAACCTCTAATAGACAAATTTCATTGACATCGTGTCGAGTTGCTCATTCTGATGATCTCATCCAACTGTCTAAGTAACGTTTCTTTCAATTATTATGTACTTCTTATCAAGAGTTTCAGTTGATATTCTTTTTTGTTTGTCAGAATAACCAAAGGCAAAAGAAAATGAAGTTTCACCGGCGTTTAGATAATTTTTCAGGATAAAAGTCTGACCAGAACACTCACACAACATTTCTTTACCTCATTAATTACATTTCTGGAAATCTAATTGTTCTACAAAGAGGATTGCTTTATAATAAACTACTTGTTTCCTTTGAAAATAAAAGCCTATTCATTCGATCAACCAATTCTCTTCATTAGGAATTTTGTTTACGTAATAATATTTAATAGTTGATAACTTCATACATTACTATGAATTGATGTTTAGATTTTAAGGTCAATTTAGACCCTCAGAGGGCCTAAAAAGTTGCGGTAATGCATAATGCCAGAGTAGTGTGCCCAACAAAGCGTAGACGCACAAATAGTCGTAGTAATTGGGAAAAATCGTACACCAATGACAAGCGAAAAACTTAATTATTAGTCATATTTTTCTTTATTAGTTCCATTATTTCTCTTGCCTAAGTTCACCAGTCCTTACCCAACGGCATTACTCCTAAACGAAGCGGTCATCCAGACGATCTTCGACCACGTGATGCTTTGACCTAACAACGTTAGCACTGTTAGGTTTGACAGAAAGTTTCAGCCCTACACATATTGAGTATGTCCTAGTAGTTTGAAAGGCATGTATGACTGAAAGGTCTGCACTTTAGGGAAGCAAAAACTTCTTCCCTATACTGATAACTCAACCATTATACAGAGGCTCAAAAAAACAGAACTGGAGTGGTGCTCCAACTTAAAGGTGCACAAGAGTGTTTATGGAACGCGTGGAATAGACTTCAACTCCCCAAGGAATCTAATCCAAACTTAGTCCAAGTTTTAGTTTACTGAATTATGGTTAGAATGCATGGGGTTATTTTTCTTCACAAATGTAGCTGTTGAGTGAAAATTTAACCGCATTATCTTTCTTCCTAGCTTCTTTTTTTTAAAAAAAGTCTCATTTTTCCAATACTTAAGGTATTTTTGTTGATCAACATTAATTTTAAAATTTTTTTCAAGAAAATGTTATTAAATGTACTTCAGCTATTTGAAATGAGCAGCTCTCCTTTAGAGTTCAATATATTGTACGGTCCTAAGTCTTAACAGTCTTGGGGTACATGTATTGTTAGAATATCATGTTAGAAGAAAAATGAAAAACCTACCACCGGAATTACCACTTTTCTCAGAAAGTTGATTTTTCAATGTTTGTGATTTTTTAATCAGTATTTAATGGAAATATCGACTTGTGCGAATAATACAATTTTAAATGTAAAAGTGAGCTTGCTGAAGTAAAATTGAGGTTTCAATGCACAGCCGTCACTTAATTAATCACTCGTAATATTTACCTCATTTGATTGATTTACAACCAATAAGTGCCTCATTCCCAATCCGGCCATCAAAGAATATACTGTGGAGAATGACGTCTCCTGCAAATATTACGGAAATTAAATTTCGACTCTTAATTATTACACAAACTAGATATGTTAGATACTACTGTAGACATTAAGAAAATATCTGATGTGGGCACTTACAAGGTTTACTCTCAACTTAAATATTTAAATAAAAACCTTATACAACTGTACTACCGGACAGTTTTACTACTTCATAAATAAATAAATTTCTTCCAAAAAGGTAGTTGACTTCATTGTTATAAAAGTACACAATGATAAAATTGCCCTGTTGAAAGAAGCGTAACGTCTAGCTATTTTAAGCTAAGCTAGCATAAGCCAATTTTTTTATTAATATCCTTCTAATTCAGAGTTTCGTCATTTCACACTTAATATAATAAAACAAAAAATCATTAAGTATACTATATATCATCGCAGCCTCCGCGTGCGAGTGTGTGGAAAGGGCACCTCATACTGGTGTAACTGTGCTGTGAAAGTAGTTGCTATGTATATTAACCACAGCTGTGATTTTGTTTGTAAATGATTTTATTTAGGATTTTGTCAGTTAGAGTTGGCATTTGCTGGAATATAGACCAGGATTGAGAGTTTGTAGAAAAGCCAAGTTTCCCTCTTACTGACCTGCAACTTTTCTTGTCTGCGGCCCATGCGGCGTATGTATGTTTATTCATGTACTAAATAATTTATTAAGTAAATTTGTTCAGACTTATTGTTATTATAGCTTTGTTCAAGTAGTTTAGTTGACCTATCTGTCTGTGAGTGTGTGCGTGTGCTTGAGTGTGTGTAAGGTGCTCTCTATAGAAGTGTAGTTCGTACGAGGTAGCGGCTGGCCTACATTAGTGTCAGGAGTGGGATATCGTCGGAAACTCGTAACGTGCCGATTGCACAATTCTTATTAATAGTACTCTGGAATTATGGAAGAGGTGAAGGCACTAAAGGAGGAGGTGCGCTGGATGAGCTCCCAAAGGGTATCAGGAAGCTTGTCCTCTAATGAAGGGGAGGTTAAGCGAGATCTTTCCCTACAATCTTTAATCATGCCTTGGAGTGGGGACATATCAAACAGGCCTATTAATCAATTTTTGCAGAATTTTTCATTAGTGGCCGAAAGAGGCGGATGGTCAGAGGCGGATAAAATTATATCTCGTTTTAAACTAAAAGGGGCTGCAGCAGATTGGTTTGTCGACCGGAACTATCGCTACCCACGGCGACATTTGCGGACATGGTTGATGTGATTAGAACTCGCTTTGTGGGGGAGGCCACGCCTGAGCAAAGGCTGTTGGAGCTCAATTCCCTTGAACAGGTGTCGGGTGAACATGCGCGTCAGTTTCCAGATCGGTGTCGGAAAGTCGGGGAAAAAACATTGCCTATCACGGCATCAGTAGCTGAAGCAGGTTGGGCTAGGGCTCAGCTTGAAAGAATTCTTATGGCTGCCTATATAATAGGGCTCAAAGGGGAACCAAGCCGAAAGCTACAAAACGATCCCCCAAAAACTTTTCATGAAGCGGTGGCACGGGCTTCGCGTGTTGAGCAAGTGAGGGCGAAGTCAAACTCTCCACGGGAAATATGGGCTGTGCAAGGAAGTTCCGGTCTAGAAGGGAAGACAACAATGGAGCCCCAACGATCAGGGGGCTTGTGCTTTCGTTGTGGGAGACCGGGACATTTTGCAAAGTCATGTGATCTGAGAAGGGGGAAAAGCCTTGGGTGGGGTAACCAACGCAGTGAGGCTGCTCCCTCAAAAAAGGAAACTATCAGCTCTGTTTCTGGCCAAATTGGACACTATGCGCGAGATTGCGCTCGACGAGCTACCTTAACAAAAGTCAGGACTTGTTATGAGGGGGAAGACCCGCACCCAAAAGCGGAGGGCTCGACCGATGGCCCGACGTCGAGTGCCCATTGAAACCAAGGGCCCCTGCCCTGGTGCCAAGTGTGGCAACGGGGAAGTCTAAGGATGTAACAATACCTGTGTTCACAGGAAAGCGTCGGTTGAAATTACTTGTTGACAGCTTCCATTCTAAAACAAGCGATTCCTGGATTGGTAGTCAAGTAGACCCGTATTAAAGCAACAGTAGTTACGGGGAGTTAGGTACCCATTAGGGGTGAACTGGAGCTGGAGTTCCTTGTAGAGGGGAGCCGGGTGAACCACACCTTTGTGATCGCTGCGGTAGCCACTCGCGGGGATGGTCTCATGAGTTGGGACTTAATGAGGAAACTAGGGTTGGTTGTAGAAGCTGGCCGAGGTCAGGTCATAATTAAACCAATGAACCCGTCAGTAGCACTGGTGGAGAATGGCTGTAAGGAGAAAGCATTGTCCTATGGGACGGACAATCAGGAGAAAAGGGGAAGGAACCCTAACAGGTCTCGGGAAGGCAGTGTAAGCGAGATCGGTGTGAAGGTAGTGGTCTGGTTAATGCGCCGGCTACGTTTCAACGGTTAATGGACCAATTTTTGTCTGAAATAAAAGAGGAGGAGTGCCTAGTTTGCATGGATGATATAATTATCTACAGTCCCACTCTAGAAGAACATTGCCGACGATTAAGTAATGTACTACATCGCTTGGAGCGTGCGGGGTTGAAAACAAATCTTGGGAAGTGTGCTTTCGCACAGCGAGAGGTGCAGTACTTGGGGCATATTGTATCTTTGGAAGGCGTAAACCAGATCCTAACAAATCGGTCGCCATCAACTCTTATCCTTCCCCAAACTCGGCGAAAGAAGTAAAGAGTTTCTTGGGTCTTGCGGGGTATTACCGCCGCTTTATAAAGGGGTTTGCTGACCTTGCTCACCACTTACCTCATAACTAAAGAAAGGTGTGACATTCACTTGGGGCAAGGAGGAACAGTCTGCGTTTAAGTCTTTGAAGAAAGCACTCTGTTCATCATCAGTGTTACTATACCCAAAATTTCGGGATAGTTTTATATTAGCGACGGACGCTTCGGGGATAGCGCTAGGAGCAGTACTCTCTCAAATGTGTGAGGGGCAAGAAAGACCAGTGGCTTATGCTAGCCGTCAACTAACACCGGCTGAGCAAAAGTATTTCACCACTGAAAGAGAATTGCTAGCAGTGGTCTGGGCCACAACACAATTCCGGAAATTCAAACTTGCCACAGACCATGCTTCTTTGAAATGGATGCTGATGAGCCTTCCACGTTGGTCCCTCAGATTGTCCGAATTCGGGCATGACGTGGAACATAGACCAGGGATTAAACACCTTAACGCTGACGGGTTAAGTCGAAGGGTCGCTCCAGCTCCCAAGCCAGAGCCGTTAAATGAAGTGCAGTGGGCCACGCGGGAAGCGACCAGTTTGGGCAAGAGCAATCCAAAGATCGCTGGTGTAGCCAAACCAGGAAGTCCTGTCCGGAGAAAACCTATGTTCACGAATCTGGGCTCTTATATTGGACAGATGGTAAAGCCCAGAAAAACCAGTGGCGAATAATGGTTCCAGCTAAACCAAAGAATTCGCATAATCAAAGCCCACATGACACACCCTGGTCCGGCCATCCCGGTATAGAGAGGACGCTAACGCGCATTAAAGAAAACTTAGTTTGGCCCGAGATGGCTAGAGATGTAGAACTGTCCGCCAAGAGCTGCCCATCGTGTAACGAATGCAAGACACCGAGTGGATTAGCAGTACCACTGGGCCACATATCCTTTCGAATTGGTCTCCCTCGATGTAGTGGAGTGCCCGCTGAGTAGCAGGGGAAACCGCTACTTCCTTATTATGGTCGACCATTTCGCAAGGTATGCGGAGGTTATCCCCATGAGAACGCAAACGCTTGAAGAGACTGCTCAGGCATTTGTTCATAATATTATTTTAAGACATGGGGCCCCTCGTCAGGTTCTGACCGATAGAGGTACAAATTTTCTGTCCAATTGGTTTACAGCTGTCTGCCACTTGCTGCACATAAAGAAACTGCAGACCACCGCCTACCATCCCCAGAGCAATGGGATAGTGGAGCGTATGCGTCGGACACTCATTGACTCTCTCTTCCACTTTGTTCGAAAGGACGGCCGGAATTGGGATCGATGGGTGCCCTTTGTAGTGATGGCGTACCGCTCTACAGTGCATTCATCAATGGGTTTACTCCTCATTATTTGTTATACTTTGGAATGCCGTTTGATTTTCCGTATACTTGGCAGCAACGGGCGGTGTCGGTGGAGGACTATGTGACGCAATTAAAAGAGAGGCTCTCCGCGGTGTATGCCCAGGCCAAAGAAATTGAGGCTAAAGCCCGAGGGCCCGTTTTTATGACTCGGGGAAGAAGGACCGGGTATTTCACGTGGGTGAAAAAGTGTATTTACTTGAGCCGGCCGTTCCACAAGGCTAGGCAAAAAAATTGTATAAACCGTGGACCGGGCCAGATGAGATAAGTGCACAAATTTCTCCCTGCGACTATGAATTGGCTCTGAGTACAGGGGCGATATGTGGTGCATGCCAACCGCCTCAAACCGGTCTATGAGGCCAAAGGGGACCATGGTAGTGAGCTTTGCAAATGTAGAAGCTCACCCCTAAGGTAGAGGAACCAACCACCTCAGGTAGTAATCCCCAGACGGATAATGGGCAAGGGTTGTGGGAAGACTTGAGTGAAACCCCTCCCAGAGTCCTACCACCATCCACACCAGGTGAGACGGTAGAAGAGAGGGAAGAGGACGCTCCCGAGAGATCCGAATCTACGTTGGCAGAGGGAGATTCATCGTGGCATCCGACATCCGGGGAGTGGGATCCAACAGGACACCCAAGGTCTCCTTATTTGTTACGTGGGCAGGAGAGTGAGCAGGAATCTAACACCATTCCTAAGGAGGTTAGAATCAATCTTTGGCCGAGGCGTCGTCGAGAGTGAAAGCGTTTATTAATCTGTGAATAAATATTTGTAAATAATAAATGAATTATAGTAAGAATACAATTGTTAGGCTAAATTGCTGACTGGGAGGAACCCGCTCAGCCATTAGGGAATTAAGGGAAACCACCTCTAACCTCATGCACCTCCTCTTCCTCACACTGAACATGACCACCATCCTCCGGAATCTCGAAATCAATACTTTGGAGGCGAAGGTGGAATGGCGGTCGCTCAAGGGTGCCCTCAGCACCAGGGCACCCTAGCCGGGAGAAAGTTAACAAGTGGGCTATCGGCCCCAAGAGAATTGAGTAGGATACTGCAAAAAGTCAGTCAGCTATTACTCGAGGGACTAGTGTTCATGTCGGGAACCTCGCCGGCGGATAAGTACTATTACTATGACATCGCTGAAGTACACGCTGCCTCCACACACGACGCCATTCACATCTTGGTGGACATACCCTTGGTATGTATATTAGCTGAATTGCGCCGCCATGGCACGAGGGCACCCACCGGCGCAGTGGACCAGAGAGATCCTGCAAACAACCCACCAGCGAATGCAGAGGCAAAGGAAGATATCTTGACAACTACCGGGTAGTGCCAATACCCGTGAAGGATCCGGCGACAAGTATCTATACCTGCTGTTACAACCTGAGGCTGACTTCACACTGGCTTTGTGTTCCTGAAAACGGAGGACCTCAGGCACTGCTGGGGAAGGAGTCCACTAATCTGCCCAGCACGATTTCCGGTCTTCTCCCGCCATAGACCGTCTTGCCATACACTACGTTTCAAGAAACTATAAGAGAAACTATAAGCGAGCCCCTTGTGCGCGAGGCGGTAACGAGATTCAGGCCTACGTGGGGCTGGAGGGAGGAGTCGAACGAGTGGTTACAGTGTGCCCGAGCCAGTCTAGCTGAATTGCGCCGCCATGGCACGAGGGCACCCACCGGCGAAGTGGACCAGAGAGATCCTGCAAACAACCCACCAGCGAATGCAGGTACCGTTTGTTCCCTATCGGCCGAGCGTGAAGGCGCGAAGCTCCGGAGAGCCCGGTGTTGAGTTGGGAAGTGTCAAGTGAGTGGTGGGTCCTCCGCAAGGCGGTAGAACCCACTTTAACGGGGGGTAAGTGTAAAGGGATTGTGAAAGCGTTTATTAATTTGTGAATAAATATTTGTAAATAATAAATGAATTATTAGTAAGAATGCAATTGTTAGGCTAAACTGCTGACGGCACGGCTGGTAGCGGCCAAGAGAAATGCACGGTGTGTGAGAGAGAGAAAACAGCGAGCGCGTGGTGCATAGACACCGGCACAGGCAGTTAGAGTGTAGAAAGAGTATAAGTGCCAGTTGTCGTTATTGCTAGTGTAGTACGGTTGCTAGGTATTAGGGTGTAGATTAACAACAGACAGACGATAGTTATAATAATAATAATAATAATAATAATAATAATAATATAGGCGCTAATAACCTCAGCTGTTGAAGCGCCAAAAAAAAAAAAAATAATAATAACAATACTAATATTAGCAATAATAGTAACTGTAATAACTAGTAGAATTGATAGTAGTCAGAATGTAGTGTGAATGAACACTGTTTAGGTATGGCTCGAATGTTAGTAGTATATTGAATGTTAGTAGCATATTGATTGTTGGTAGTATATTGATTGTTAGTAGTATACTGATTGTTAGTAGTATATTGACTGTTAATAGTTGTCTAATTGGTGTATTGGGGTTAACATTAAACCAGTGTGTTCATAGCCTGACGAATTTATTTGTACCCCTGCTGAGCGAGCGCGATTCCCCGTGCCCTAATCGCCCGTACCGGCGATTGGTCACAGGTATTTGATCAACTTAAAAATTAAGCAAGAAAAAAAACTCTTTCAAAATACGATAAATAATATTTCTTTTGGAATAATACTTTAAGTTTTACCCAATTAGTGTTAACAGAAACAAAAGACTTGAGAATTTTTATTGTTTAATCGTGAAATAGATTAAAAAGGAATGGGAATATTTTACACTTGTAAGCCGCCATTTAATAGGCATTAAGCTTACTTTATACTTCATCTACTAGTGGCAATTTCTGTAAACATAAATCCAGTTTCTACATTCACATTTAACCATGTTGACGACTCACTAGACTATATAGGACTATTTTATATTCACTTTTAAACATGTTGGTCGCTCACTAAACCTATATAGGTCCACCTTACACTCACATTGAAACTTGTTGGTGACTCACTAAACTTATAGGATCATCCTACACTCATATTTAACTTCGTTTTTTACCGCATTACATGTAACCTATTTATGTATTAGTCTATTATTTTTAGCATACGTGTTATATTCCTCATTTATCAGTGTTTTCCGGGTGCTAGTAACACTTTGCTAGTTAAAATTAGTAAAAGTTACTCCTACAGTAAACTATCTATTATGGCTATTTGCTTTATAGATTTCAAATGACAAAAATCCTATTGATCTTGGTGCCCTCACCAAACAATTACTTCAGCGATACGTCAACAGAGACGTCATCAGCACTTAGTCCAAAAACTAGATTGCGATAATTCTCAAGCACTCTCCTCAACAATATATTGAGATGTGGACAAAGGGAGTCAACTTCACAATTTTTGGAGAGGGTCTTTGGGAATAGAAAGGGAACAATAGTTAGAGAGAAGATATTTCAAAAGATTTTCCTAATTCTCCAAGCACTTTCTACAATTGATACCACTCGTATCGGTAGAAATGAAGGTGTCGAGTTTCAGTAAAGTGATAATATTGATGGAGATGAGGCAGCTGGTTGGTAGAGTGAAGGTGCCGAGTTCGAGAACAGTGATAACCTTGATCATGATGAGGCAACAGCTAGACAGATAAAGGTGCATTGGTCCGATCCTGATTCAACCAATGGCCAAGTTGTAGTTATACAAATTTAATCACTTAAAATTTGATTGACTTAAAAATGTAATCGCCTAAGCTGATTATAACTAAATTTGGAATTTAATTCAATCAATTAAAATTCTGATTATTTTTAATTTTACTTTTTTTATTATTAACAATTTTAATTGTTAAAATTCCAATTAAATTAAAAGAGAATTTAATTCAATGAACAAATTTTGGAAGATTAAATTTTAATAATGATTAAAATTAAATTTTGTTTTAATTCAATTGGATCTCAATTGATTAAATGTTTGCCTATCTCTAGCGCGTAACTGTTTAGTAACCATAGCATTTTTTAGGCAACATTTAATAATGGGCAATAGATTGTTTTCTAATTATGTTAGCATATTCTTCTTTAATGGTTCATTTAAAGATTGACTAATGATGAGAACACCAAATTTCTATTGGTTTTGCTCTATTTGTTGTACTGCTCAAAAATAATAAATGATCTAATGCATCCAAGATTACCGTTTGAACAAAGAATGGTGACGTGTGCATAAATCGGCCCAGATCAACAGTGTTGTCTTCTTCTTCTTTTAAATGTTTAATATCTTGTAACTTAAACACACCGCAATTAAAGATCAATTTTAATATTGTAAGATTAAGAAAAGAGATAATAGAAACACTATTTCAAATAAATAAATAATTTATACCTTAAAATCCATTTCACCGCGGCCGGCATTATTTCTTAGAACATTCAAATTTTCTTCAAATGATTCTGATGCATACAATCTATGCTTCAAAATGATTATCAAATTTATCCTCAAAATTAATCCTAGTAACTGTCCGTATGATTCAAAACCATCCTAAAAGTTCGGGGGGAAAAAAATTATAAAGTGAGAACTGAAAATTTTCATATTACAAAACATGGACTATGAGAGGTTGCTGCTAGCTCAGCTAAAATTTAACAGAGATTAAATTTAAGAAAGCAGGCAAATCAAAAGTATTCATAAGGAATAAGTGACTTCATGGAAAATTTGACTAAACACTGTCTGAATAAAATAATCATGGTTTAAACAACTTCAATATATATTTTCATATTGCCAATCAGTTTAACCAGTCCTGCGTAATCTTTCGCAGACTGCTGAGGGAACTCTCTACTCTAAGAATAAGAGCCTTTCCCATCGCCACAAGGAAGGTTCGATCTCCTATAAGGCTTGGCAGGTCTTAAATCTTTACAACTATACGTCTTCCTCTTCCTTATTTTGTACCTAAGTTCTAACTCTGCTTCTAAATATAAACTTTTACTTTTTTTTTATTTATTCTCATTAATCACCTGCACAAAGGAAGAAAAATATCCTGCATACCAAAACAATTTCACCATCTAGCAGGAGTAAAGTTATGTGCTTGAAACTTTCAGGTTTCTCAAATATTATATTTACATTTTCTGGATAGTGCTTATGTGGTATAGATTACTAAGCAGTAAAACAGGAGCACTGATTGAGGATAACAAGATCGAATTAAATCACAAATTCCAGCAGTCCCGTCCTCTTTACTTTTTTCATCATTAAGAAATAAAAGATTTTAATTGTTGTTCCAGTTACAATCTTTTTTCGTGAATTCTTCATTTTTCTTATTTTAAATTATTGTAATAATTAGCCTCCACAATCTACTGTCCTGTCTTCTGGCGTATAATGTAATAAACATTACAAGATATCTATATACCAGTGATCTAGTCCTACTACGGAATAGAAATTGAAAGCAAGCGAACAGAGAAAGCTGTGAATTCTCAGAAAAAGTCTGGACCTGCTGGTATGAGGTATGGTGCAGATAAGTAATTAGAAACATCAGAGTGGAACTTTTTTGGCAGCGGCACGAGAAAAAAGGATTTGAGCCTAAATAGTATTTAAAAAAAGGCTATAAATTCACGTATAACATGGAATAGGAAAGAAGAAACACATAACTGGAGCTGGTTTCAAAAATAAAGAATGTGAAGTTCAAAAGGGTATCTACAATATTTTATATTTGGCTGTGGAATGTAGAAGCTACGACAGACAAGCGAAAGGTTAGTCGCGAAATCTGCAAAGCTAAGATGTATTGTGGTAATGAGTTCGATTCTCGGTCTAGGCCTTGGATTTTATTTAATGGTTAATTATTCATTGTAAAATACGTTTGCTATTTGCCACCATCCACACCTAATTCGGTAGTTGGATGCAAAGTGAAAAAATAAGCGTTACTTTATTTCTTTTTTTTTTTTTAATTTGAAACTAGTACATAGTAATAAATAGAGCGTCAAGAGAATGTCAACAGAGTAATTCATACAATTTAAAAATTTGGCTGCTTTCCAGAAAATCCTATTTGGATTATAATTTTGATAGCCTTTTCAGATACACAAATTTTTAAAAAATCTTATTATTATGTAATCAGAATTTAATTTTATTTACCTCTTCAGAAGAGAAGTCTGGATCAACCACAGGAAATCCATTATGTTTGGTATTTTTTAAAACATGCACAATAGCTCCAACAGTTGTAACTTGTGGTAAAGCTACTACGTTTTTATTCATTATATTTCGTACAGGAATCCAAGAACAGTTTGGTGGAACCGTTCTTTCTAACAATGGCATTCCTTTCATCAGACATTCAGAATGATAGATGGGCTGTAAACGTTTCAAAATTATAAAAAAAATTAGGAGCAAAGCAGTTTATGTAGACCAGAATTAAACAGACAAAAGTATTCTAACTTTTTCTTTACCACCAATACACCTCCTCGCTATCGAAAGCTTTCTGAAAAAAAAATTTAAAAAAGTACCCAGCCATAATAGCAATTATTGTTGGTTCCTCTTTTCACGTTAACTCTGATTAGTTTCATACTTATTCATTGTTGGTATTTATATTTGCATGAACTGTTAGTAACTACGTATGTTTACGTTTCCTTATAAAACTGCAAGGTGAGCATTAAATTCCATTATGCATCCACATTGTCCGCATATTCATAGAATTCACATCGTGATCATGGCAAGAAATAACTTGTAAGACAATGGGTCTATTTGGGATAATTCAATTTAAAGTAAGTGTTTCCTTCATGTTCAATGAGACATTTTCAATTCGGAAGAGGTGATGGTAGTAAATGCGTATCGAACAGCGTCTTTTCTTCCAAATAAGTTTGTAACGAATGCAACCATATTTAAATGGATTATCGAACGATGATAGTGTTTTGTATTACTTTTCAATAAAACAACAGTACTTTATAAAAGATCCTTTATTTAACCACCTCAGCCATGTGCTCACACACAGAACCTCCATTACTGTTACTCGCCACTGCCAACACCCCCTTTTGTTTACAATTAATTTAGTTTTAATGAAACTACTACAAAATAGAATATGTTAGAACTTTAACATACAATAATAATAACAACAATAAGGAACTTAACTTTCTTAAATTTTTTCATTTTACTACACTCATTTTTTCTTTCATTTCTACCTTTAAACTTCCTGAATCAACCTTTTGGGTTTGATCACCACCCTTCCAAATCTAGTGATGATCTTCCCCCCCTGAACTCCTGAAATTTGTGATCCATTCTTCTGACCCGATAATGGTTCCGCTGAGTGTTGCTTTTCTTCTGGACTCCCTGATTCCGCTGTTTGTGCCATAGGCACAGTCTGCTCTGTCATTCCTACTCTACTCCTCATATCGTCATGCCATCTCTCCATCTTTCCTCCATCCTCTTTAATGTGGACTCTGTTTCTTCTGTACATGTGTCCATCAACTTTTATCATATACGACCTTTTATCAATTTTTGCCTTGATTATTCCAGATTTCCATATTACACTTTTGACTCCCGGATTTATTAATATCTTTACTTTCTGGCCTATTTTCAACGTTCCCAAATCTCTTGCCTTTTTGTCGTATTCATTTTTGTACTTGTGTTTTTTAATATCTATTTCCTTTCTAGCCTTTGTCAGATGAACTTTCGTTTGAAGAGATTTGTCTGTTCCTGGTACCATAGTTCTAATGTGGCGACCAAACATTCTTTGAGCAGGACTTGTTGTCATCATTATAGTTGGGGTACTTCTCCAAGTGAGCAGTGCTGCCTCCAAATCGCCTCCTTCTTCTCTGATTTTTAACAATTTCTTTGTCTGTTTTACTGCTGCCTCTGCTCTGCCGTTCGACTGATGATGGTATGGTGAAGAAATTTTCATGTCAAATCCCCACTTTTGTGAGAATGAAACAAATTCTTTGGAGCAAAAATTTGTTCCTCCGTCACTAAACAGAACTTTTGGTACCCCATACCTTGCAAATATCTTCTTCAGCCATTCAATAGTACTTGATGTACTTGTATCCTTTATTCTTCTAAATTCGAAGAATCCCGAAAAATAGTCCACACATACAATGTACACCAATCCTTTGAACCAAAATATATCCACCGCCACATCCTCCCAAGGATATGTTGGGGTTTTCCTTAATATAAGAGTCTCTTTTTGGTTTCTTTTATCATCAAGATTTCTGCAGATCACACACTGTCTCACTTTTTTTTCAATATCTTGGTTCATTTTGAACCAGAAGATTCTAGTCCTTGCATATCTTATGCATGATTCCACCCCCTGATGTCCGCAATGAATTTTCTCCATCAGTTCATCTCTCATTCCTGCCGGAACATATATTTTCTGACCTTTTAATATTATTCGATCCGCTATTGTTAGTTCATCTCTAATTTTCCACCAGTCTCGAACTTCCTCAGGTACTAATTTTATATCGTGTGGCCAACCATTTAATATATATGATTTTACCATGTCTATTCCAGCTTCCTTTTCCAGGTTTTCTATTATTTCTTTTAGTGTTTTCAAGCGCATTCCTGTCTGCCCAAAAACATCTGTTTCTGACACTATTTTTGCGATCACTAACTCTTCATCAGGCATTTCATCTAACGGCAATCGAGACAATGCGTCTGCAATGCTCACTTCAGCACCTTTTTTAAAATTTATGACTAAATCAAACCCTATTAGCTCCAGAAGCATCCGTTGAATCCTTTTTGGTGCTTCACTCATACTCTTTTTAAATATCGTTTCCAACGGCTTGTGGTCTGATTCCACTTGAATCTTCTTCCCAAATATATATTTTTCGAACCGCTTTACCCCAAATAAAATTGCTAAGGTCTCCTTCTCAATTTGTGCGTATTTCTTTTCTGCCTTGGTCAATGTTCTAGAGGCATACTCGACCGGTAGCCCATCCTGTAACAGCACTGCTCCTAAACCATAACTGCTTGCATCCACTTGAAGAAAAATTTCTTTGTTTTCATCAAAATATTTTAAAATTGGTGTCTTCATCAATCTAGTTTTTATGGCTTTCCACGCCTCTTCTTGTGCTCCTTCCCAGCTTCCACCTTCTCTTAGCGGTGCTGCTACACTCGAAAGGTCTGGTACATATCTGGCCAAATAATTTACCATTCCCAAGAATGACCTCTTTTGGGCTTCATCCACCGGTCTCGGTAGCTCAGTTATTGCCTTTAATTTCATTGGGTCTGCCTTGATTCCTTCACAGGTAAAAATGTGTCCCATATATCTAATTTCACTTTGTCTGAATTTGCACTTATCCTTATTTAACTTTAACTTTCTCTGCTTAGCTCTCTCAAATACCATTGTAAGTTTCTTATCGTGATCCTTAACAGCCTGTTCCATCGTTTCACCTTCACCATATATCAAAATGTCATCTGCGATGGCTATTATGCCCTCTATGCCATCCATTATTTCAAACATACGTCTTTGAAATTCTTCGGGAGCGATTGACATTCCAAATGGGCATCGTTGGTAGCAATATCTTCCATATGGAGTCCAAAATGTTGTTAGTTCTTGCGATTTTTTGTGCAACTTCATTTGATGGAATCCATTTTTTGCATCCAAAACACTGAATATTTTTGCTTTGGTCAGTTTGGGTAGAATTTCATCGATTGTTGGTGTCATAAATCTATTTCTTATAAGATTATCATTTAGTGCTTTTGGAGCAATGCATATCCGGTTTCTCCTTGGTGTCACCACTAGCACCATATTTGTAGTCCACTCAGTAGGTTTGTTCACTTTCCTTATTATTCCTTGACGTTCTAAATTTTCCAATTCCTCTTTTATTTGCCTCCTTACACCTATAGGAAATCTTCTAGGAGATTCTATTACTGGAAGCGCATTACTTTTCAGTTCTAATTTTAAGGTTCCAATATCCCCTAACTCCTTAGAGAATACGTCCTTATATTTTTCCACTTCGATCTTTCGTATTAAAACTTCCTTATCAGGATTAATTAATTCCATTTCTAAAGCAGTGCCTAATCCTAATATAAGCTCTTCATGGTTCGTCACAAAAAATTTTACCTGAAATAGCTCTCTCTTAATTTTAATTTGCAGAGTGCATTCGCCTGCTGCTTGCTCTCTTGCTCCGTTGAAAAACTTCAGTCTCTGCCTTGTATTCCTAACCATAGGGCAAGGTTCCATCGCATTTATGTGATTCCACCCAATTACATTACAGGTCGCTCCTGTGTCTATTAGCGCCTGCAAACTTAGTCCATTTATTTTCAAAGAAATCGTCATTTTTCTCACTTCACTGGTCGAAATTTGAAGCAAATCGCTGTCACTTCCCTCATCCACTACTTCCCTTACCTTGTCTAGTTTTGCACGGCAAACTATGGCAAAATGATTATATTTCAAACACTTTTTACACTGCTTACCAAATGCCGGACACTTGCTTTTATTAAACTCATGCATGTTATCACAAAATTTACATTTTCTTGAATAGATAGTCTTCTTTCCCTCTTTTTTCAAGATCATCACATTTTCTACCTCACATTCGGCGCCCTCTTCCTTTTTTCTCATATTTTGCACTTGTTCTTCAGTTTCCTCTACGGCATTAGCTGTGTCAATCAATTTTTGTAATGTTAACTCTGTTGTGCTAAGCAGCCTTTTCCTTAAATCATTACAAATAATACCTACTACAAACCGATCTCGTATCATTTCTTCCTCTAACTCGCCAAACTCACAGCTAGCGGCTTTCTCTTTTAATATTCTTATAAATTCCGAAAACTGCATTCCTTGAGTTTGATATGTAGAAAAAAACACATACCTTTCATATACCACGTTCTTTTTGGGTGTAATTTCCTTATCCAGGGCTAATATCAGCGCCTCAATGTCTTCCTCGTTTTCCATCTGCAACTGGCCGATTATTCGTAATCCCTCCTTACCAATAATCGTCTTGAACACTGCCGACCTGCGTCTGCTGGATTCTTTTTCTAGACCCGTACCTATCTCATAGTTGTGCCACATTCGTTTAAAAATCCTCCAATTCTCAACCAGTCCCGGGCCCGCCTCCAAATAGCTTGGAATGGGCAAGTTCGAATACATCGACATTGTTATTTTACTTATCACGAATTAAAAATCAAATTCGACCACTTCTGACACCATGTTTTGTATTACTTTTCAATAAAACAACAGTACTTTATAAAAGATCCTTTATTTAACCACCTCAGCCATGTGCTCACACACAGAACCTCCTTTACTGTTACTCGCCACTGCCAACAGATAGATACTGTACTGTTAATGAAATGCCAAAGTACCAGAGAAACAACCACGTGTATTTTACCAGCATACATCTATCGCTCCACGCACTGTTAACCTCCCTGCATAAAATGTTGCCCTATCACTAGGTACATATATAAATTAAAAATATATAATAAAATACAATAAAATAGAAAAGTGCACTTTAACCGATTAAACGAAATTTGAATCGCTGTAACGCACCGGCTTTTTCTTTGCTCGACTTCCTCTATCTGTCACCAACTTCAAAGTTCTCACAGCCGGATCCTGCAGTAGAAGTCTTCACTCTTCTGGTTGGGAATCTTCTAATGGTTTAGTATGTTCTGCAATGTTTCCCTAGATTTACTTTCTGCTGTCTTCTCAGCTGACACCAATAGACGCCTGTTACTTGATACCACACCACCATTCGTTTGGACAGTGTAAGCCCTTGGTTGACTTCCTGTTGTACCTTTCTATCCGTAGTTTCAGGTCGGGTATCAACACACGCTCGTTTCTCGCTGGCTCTCTAAAACGCCTCACACGATTTCGTTGATTGTATTTCTTTTGGTTCCTTTGTTTAAAACTGCTCTTTATTTTTAAACGATTTATTTGGACGCTTGTAACTGAACAATAGTTCTTAATTGAGGGAAGTAAAGACCGTATTTTTCTGCCGTACATCAATTCTGCCGGCGACAAACCGCTTTCTAATGGCTGTGGTTCTTTAGGCTAAGAGGCCTAAATTAGGATCGTCACATTTTGTGAGAATACGCTTGGCAATGTCAACCCTTTCCCTGCCTCTTCATTCGACTAAGGGTATCTTGAACTGGAAGTTCTATGTTCGAAAGTATAAGTGCTTGTGAATGTTTTGTAATCCTCAGAAGTTAACTGAGTTCCCCCATCTGGCCTCACGATGCACGGAATACCATGACGAGCGAAAACATTTTTCTTCGTTCTGTGACATCCTCACATGTTAGTCTATCTACAAAAATAACCTCCAAATATCTAGAATAGTAGTCTTGAATGATCAAATACCATTTACCTTGGAACTTGGCCAAATCTGCCAAGGAAGACCACTGGAGGCAAGAGGTTCTCGTGGATTCTTCCTCAGTTGCAGGCATTCTTTGCAGTTACCTACGAGTGACTTTATGTCTTCGCAAATGCCCGGCCACCATACTGAATCGTTAGCTCTTCTTCTGTATTTAACAATACCCATGTGCCCTTCATGGATTTTTGACAGAATCTCCTTTCTGAGAGATTTTGGGTATTACTAACCTAATTCCTTTCAGCAGCAGCTCTTGGTTAACATTAAATCCAAAACGATATCGATAGTTTAATGTCTCTTTATTCCATTTATCTTCTTCTATGCACCTTCTAATATGCTGGCATTCTGTATCCTCCGCCTGAGCTTCTCTCACTTGTGCTAGCATGATGTCTGTACAAGTCAGAGCTTCTACTATACTACGCAAGAAGGTCTTCTGGTCCAAAATATCCTCCGCCTCTCCACAAACTGGGAATGGGATGTCTAGAAAGTACATCTGGTGTGAAGAATTGTTTGCCTTGTATGTATCTAACTTCATAATCAAAACCTTGCAGTCGCATTCTAAACCTCTGCAATCAGGCTGATAACTGTGAGATGGGCTTCTGATCTAAAAGTTGAACAAGTGGCTTGTGGTCTGTAAGAAGAATGAACCTTTTCCCTAAAAGGTAAGCTGAAAACCGTTCACAAGCCCATGTTAAATTCAAAACCTCTTTTTCTACTTGGGCAGCTAAAGATCACAGGTCTCCACTCTCCATCTGTCCACAGACTTCGTGTTGTTGTTCAATAAATGCTCCTAGGCCTAAATTAGAAGCGTCCGCTGCCACTCTTGTGGGAAGATTTCTATCATAGGCAACCAGCACTGGCGTAAAAGTCAACCTTTTCTTTAATTCTTCCCACGCCTTTTTCTGCTACACATCCAATGTTCATAAAGTGCCTTTTTTTAATAATATTCTGAGGGGAGCATTTAAATTACCCAGGTGTGGAATGAATGTCATTAAGTTTATTCATTCCCAAAATCTGCCTAACTTGTAAGACATTCTCTGGGGCTGGATGCCTAAGTACTGCCTCAACTTTACCTTTGTCTGGATAAATCTTGCCTTCTTTTATAAAATGTACCAGAAATCTAACGGAACTGGTCCCGAACTTACTCTTTAATCTATTTAACGTCACCCCATTCTGCTTCAATCTTTGTAAAACTGCCTTCAGTCTTTCGTCGTGTTCCTTCTTATTACGGCCAACCACAAGGATGTCATCGGCTTGGCTTACAATACCCTCCAGCCCATCTTCGATGTGAAATATTCTTATCTGATAGACTTCGGGCCCCGAACTGATCCCAAACGGTAGACGTTTAAAAATATATCGCCCAAAAGGGGTAATGAAACATGTTAATTTGTAGCTATCAAGGTGTAGGGGTACCTGCCAAAACCCGTTGGATGCATCTAACAATACCTTCCCCCCTTCAAGCTTGGCTGGTGTTTCATCAACCGAAGGTAGCTGTAATTTCTCTCGCCTAATTGGGTGTAGTCTACACAGAGCCTTATCCTATCTCCCTATTTGAAAGCGTTTGTGATTGAGCAGTCACCGATCTAGCATCTAAGGAATGAACTGAACTCGTACTTAACACTCCGAAAAAAGTATGGATGATTAAATAAGATCATTGAAACCCAGCTATGATTTTTCAAATTAGCACTGTTTTATAATTCTTCAACAAAATACTGGTTCTCTTTACTCCAGAAATAACGTTATTACACTGCGGTATATTGCATACGTTTCCCTTTGTAGACAAAGTCAGAAAGACATCGTAAAATCAATTGCCTACAAGCGTCAAGAGGTTTTAATGTTCATCCATATCAATCAATTAGTTCATGACTTTAAACCTATTCTCCTTTTTGGTATGTTCGAGAAAAGCTGCCACTCTGAACACGTTGCTGAAGGCTTACATCTTTAATCGACATAAATTTTCCATACAAATGTATTTCTAAAATTAAAGTATGCAACAAAGTAACGAACATGTGAAGTGACTCGTAAAATTTGATGAGACTATATTGGGTCACTGCTTATTTCAGATATTTGGGTACATTATGTTAAAACTCAAATTACTTATTATATTTTTGCTATAATAAAAGTATCTTAAAGGTAATAGTAAAGATCCAACAATATTTCAGTGTTTAGAAGATACTTAAATATTTGAGGATTGTATTTTTACTTGTGGACAAAGTTCCCAGGAATAGATATTATGATTTCCTGCATATTGCAAAACCCACCTGGTGGCAAAATATCTCGATTACCATCTACGTAACATTTACAGAGCTACGTACTCAATTTAATAATCAAATTAAAGATTTCTTTATAATCAGCAAAATTATTTATTAGCACCTACTAAGTAAACAATTAATATTATTTTTGTACTTACATGAGTTAACATATCAGCAACAAATTTAGTGGTAATAACGACAATACTGGCAAGCCAAATGCTATCTCTCCACTAGACTCAAGCAAAATTATACCTATACTAAGACAGATCCTAGTTGTCCCGCCTACATGTGCCCCTGCTGCCAAAAAAGCGTACATCTGTGGACGACACCAAGCATCCTAAAAAAAAGTAAAACAAAAATAAATAACCGAAGAGTGCTCTTAACTGAATTTTCTAAAGTAAAAAAAATGTTACAAATACAAGTAGTAATCCCCATGAGTTCAACGTTTATTCAAATTTAAGTCGTTTCCGAGAAACTTTCGAAAAATTGTTGAACTCCTTTTGTAAAATAATACTTGTTGAGAGATTTTGGTCGCTAAGTTACAATCGGGTACTCTGGTAAGACCAATCGAAATACAAAGTTTCAGCTTCCTGTATTTTTCTTTGTTGAGATTGTCATCACGAACACACAGTAGAAACACACAAAGCGAGAGGGAGCATTGTTTAAAAATCACTTACTCGGACTCAGGAGATTTAAAAATTATATTTTTACTACAGGATAATTATATTATAACTCTCTAAATATGAAAATTTCACCTTAATACAACTTTGTTTATCTAGAAAGAAAATGTAAAAATCATATTTTACAATTGTTTAATCTCTTTTAAAAAAAAACCTTGACTTCAAGCCCCAGGTATGGTCTAAGAGGCAGCAATTTTATTGAACATGAGGGAATATGAGAATGGTTCTCATCACCGTGTCCTCACAACCAGGTTCATACTAATTCAATTCCCCAATGTTAATCTGGGACAATGCCTTAGGTGCGCTGATAGGAAATCAATCTTTAAGGGTACAATAAGGCGTGATAGACATATATGGCCTTAAGCGCTGATACTAACTTATAGCAAAGTAATATTAACAAAAACTTACAGTTTAAAAAGTTAAGTATAAGGGTTGATTAAACGCCAAAAGGTACACAAATCAGCAAGTACCCAACATTTCATTAATACTTCATTGATATTATTTAAGTAATTTTACCGCATTAATTTTCATTAATATTTTTTAAGAATTTATTAGATGTCACATACCCTTATGCTGGCCAGTTCATTCATAATAGTTATAATTGTGATAAAATGTATATTATATCTTCGTATAAATAGGTACTTTATTTTAACTCTATTCCAAATTATTCTTCTGATTTCTCTTTAATGTGCCCTTTATTCTGAAGTTGTCACACATACATGCATGTTAAATTAGAAAAAGACAAATTTAGAGTCGGCTACTGTTTAAATTTGAATCACGGAGGATTTAAAACAATATTTCATTCTTGAATTCGTCTTACCGAAATATTCGTGAGGACAAATAACACACAGTTAATAACAAGTAGATTATTCAACATTATTTATTCATTTCTCAATTGTAATTTAATTTAGTTCCCCTAATTTTACTTATAGTAAAATACTGGAATAATTAGCTGTCCTAAAAATATGCATATCTTATTTATTTTATATTACATATACACAACATTTGGGATGAATACCTAGATTGAGAATGTAATTGAAGAAAACTATATTATTTGCGATAAAGCCAGATAATTATTATCTATTATTATAAACGATTGACTACTACATGTAATAACAATTACTTTAATCGAAGAATGAACTTAAACCGACGATTTTTATTTAAAAATAAAAATAAATAAATAAAATCATTGATGTATGTTGGTGTAAGCAATTTTTAAAAAACGTTTATGAATTTTTTAGCCTCATATTTTTTTATTTTTTATAACGTTTTTTTTTTCACCTGTAATCAATAGTTTGATTATTATAGATAAATAGATATTACAGTCAATCTAAGTTAAATGGTGTGCTACTTGAACAAATATTTTGTAGATGAAAATGGCCAGCATAAGGGTATGTGACATCTAATAAATTCTTAAAAAATATTAATGAAAATTAATGCGGTAAAATTACTTAAATAATATCAATGAAGTATTAATGAAATGTTGGGTACTTGCTGATTTGTGTACCTTTTGGCGTTTAATCAACCCTTATACTTAACTTTTTAAACTGTAAGTTTTTGTTAAGGAGATTTTTGTACCTTTTGGATAGATTTTCCTTTTTGTCTATTTTACAAAGTTACATATCTGCTTTACAGATTTTTTTAAAATTTGGAATAAGCTATTTTATCATTATAACCTGATAAGGTGTTAAATCGGAACCGTAACTATCACTGGAGAGATCTTTTTAAAGAATGGTTATAGTTGCGGTCCCCAAACCATCCTCAATAACCATTTTTTTGAGAAAGCGTTTTGAATAAAATAGGAAGGTATTTGTAGGTAAATAGCAAAATTAAACTGCGATTTCAGTACTTCCTTTTAAGAGGAGCAAGAAAAATAAACTGCGATTACAGTACTTCTCCCTAAAAGGCAAAGATTTTGAATCGAACGACAATTCATTGATGTAAATCGGTTCACTCATTGATAATTTTAACGATTGCAGTACTTCCTCTTAGTAGGTGTAAGAGCATGATGGCACTTCACAGCCACGTAGAGGAGCTTTAATCACTTCTTCGTGCTAAATTTTATCAAAATCGGACTAAGCTTTGTAGAAATATTGGTAATAATAGTTTTAGAAAGGGCCTTATTTGGGTGGGGCGAACTCCCCTCCTTATGAGGCATAGCGTCGAGACTTTTAAAGTACAAATCTGTACAAAATTTCGATTCGAATGACACTTCATTCATGAAAATCGGTTCACGTGTCGATAATTTGAAACGATTGCTATACTTCCCCTTAACAAGTGTAAGAGCAGATCGTCGCTTTATTGTTAGGGAGGGGAGCCCTAACCCTATCATCCTACCAAATTTTATCAAAATCGGGTCAAGATTTACAGAGTAATTAGTAATAATAATTTTGGAGGGGGCCTTACATAAAGGGGGCTAACTCCTCTCCCATTGGATGTACAGGGCCGAGACCCCCAAAAGGCACATCTACATAAAATTACGAATCGAATGACACCTCATTAATGAAAATCGGTTCACGCGTTTAGGCGCTACGTTGTTTACAAAAAAGGTAACAACAAGAACAACAAGAACAACAACAACAACAAGAAGAACAAGAACAAGAACATTTTTTGAAAAAGCGGTTTTTGCTCATTTTCGGCAACTTTTTTCTCGAAACCTATTAGATCTGGGTGGTTGCAAAAAAATTACAGTTATGAAGGAGGGTTTGGAGTAAGATTTAAAGAAAATTTGGGAATTTTATCTTTTATAGAAAAAGAGAAAAAAATTGTCAAAGTTGGGTGTTTTTCAACGTTACGCTTTTTCGTGCAGTTTTTGATGGTCAACCCTTATACAACTGTCCTACCGGACAGTTTTAATAAAAGATCACCAACAATCAGTGTTTAGAAGATATTTAAATATAAACTGTAAAGGTTTTTGTCCTTTTACTAAAAACACTTTAACTACAACTAGTGACTGCCACTAGTTAATTTAATAAGTGTGGGTTTGATAAATAATAAAACTCGCTAAACTTATAAGTAGTAATTCGATTTATTAACACATTACCTTTACTAACATTAACATTTACTAGCAA
This sequence comes from Rhodnius prolixus, assembly GCF_049639745.1. Taxonomy (NCBI): domain Eukaryota; kingdom Metazoa; phylum Arthropoda; class Insecta; order Hemiptera; family Reduviidae; genus Rhodnius; species Rhodnius prolixus. The sequence goes on from NW_027411592.1 coordinate 27,451,720, forward strand.
CTAACGCTATTCTTTACAGTTACCATTTACAACAGTCTCAACAGCTTACTGTTACTTACTCACTACGTAACGCCACAAAACTGTTCCACGACTGACCACTGGACTGCACTGCACTGAATTGCACTAGTCTCAACCGCACTAACAAAGCTCTACTCACTAACTGACTAACTGCCCAACTGGCTAACTCTGCCGAACTCCGACTACACTCTGACTCTCTCCAACCGAGACTCAATGCAACTCTGACTGCAACTCCAACTGCGACTCCCCCACTCCAACTGGGACTGCCCCACTCCGACTCCGTCTGTCTCACTCCAACTCTGACTGTCTCACTCCAACCTGCCACTCACTGGCCGGGAAAACACATACTGCCCCCACCCCAACTGGGGCCGCTCCCTTAGCTTACTTTTACACAGTGGTGGACCGTTATAGGCTACGGTCACTAAACTCCTAGAAAATCTAGCCCTTTCTTCTCTGCTCGGGTCAACTTCGTTACAATACTATATCCGTTATTAACGCAACCTCATTCGCAGTGATAATTTATAAGATACAGCAAATTATCAAAAAATAAAAGTTTGTAACAAAACTAACCGTTTGTGGGACCAATTCCAGTAGTAATTCCGCTAAGAGACGCCCCCAAATTGCTCCAGTAATTATATTGGGAACGAAAACTCCTCCCGTAATGGCTGTTCCCATATAAATAGCAGATAGTATGAAATAATATACCAATAACACTAAAAGTGGCTTTACTCCCATTAATCTCTCTGAAATATAATTAAATATTATTGTACTATTATATCTTACAAGTGAAACATTGTGGCTGATGATTTCTTTAATCTTTAGGATTTCGTCATAAATGAAAAAAACGAAAAGAAATGAACTTGTCCCATAGTCATTATTTCGAGGAAAATGTGAGCTTCTTAAGCATAAAATTTAAACGATATAACGATAGAATGAAATGGAAGTAGCTTTTTAAAAATCCAAGTACGTGATATTAATAAGAATAAATTCAAGCAGACTTTATACAACGTAATTCTGTGATAAGAATTAAAATAAACCTTTTTAAAATGGAAAGCTTTTTTTCTCTTTCTTTTGAAAAAGTAACTGATTTGTAAGGCACTATTTTAGCTACCTCTTCATAATTAGGGAATAGAGAAGATTTACTTTATTCAAATTAAAACTGTCCGGTAGGACAGTTGTATAAGGGTTGATCGTCAAAAACTGCACGTAAAAGCGTAACGTTGAAAAACACCCAACTTTGACCATTTTTTTCTCTTTTTCTAAAAAAGATAAAATTCCCAAATTTTCTTTAAAATAAAAGGTAAATCCTCCTTTATAACAGTAATTTTTTTTGCAACAACATACGAGTAAATTAAATGGATATCGAGAAATACGTTGCTGAAAATGTTCTTGTTCTTCTTGCTCCAAAATTATTATTACTAATATAATAACTCATTACATTATTGACCGACTTTGATCAAATTTGGCAGGATGAAGGAATTAGGGCTCCTCTACATATTATGAAAGCGCAATCCTGTTCTTACACCTACTAAGGGGAAGTTTTGCAATCATTTAAAGTTATCGTTTCATGAACCTATTTTCTTCAATGAAGTGTTATTTGCTTCAAAAAATGAAGTAGATTTGCATTTTTTATAGGTTTCGATGCTGAGTATCTTTAACAGACGAGTTTGCCCCACGCTGGTCAGGTCCTCCCTAAAACTATTGTTACTAATCTTTCTACAACGCTTAATCCGATTTTGCTAAAGTTTAATACGAAGAAGAGGTTAAAGCTTCCCTAAGTGGTGACTAAAGTGCCATCATGCCCTTACACCTACTAAGAGGAAGTTCTGCAATCGTTCAAATTATCGACGTAAGAACTGATTTAAATGAATGAATTGTATTTAAATTTGAAATTTTAGATACGGTAGCTTAAAAAACGATAACTTTAGTTTTTTAGGGTCTCGATGGTACATATTTAGGAGGGGAGTTTGCCCCACGTAAATAAAGCCCTCTTTTAAAAGGTTATTAATAATAATTCTGTAAATCTTCGCCCAACTTTGATCAAATTAGGCAAGAAGAAGAATTTAGAATGCGTGACGTTTAAGTTTCATCCTGCTCTTACTCCTACTAAGGGGAAGTATTTGCAACCATACCGTATTCGCAGTTAAAATTCTCTTTGCCAATTCTCTTAGGTGTTCTCCCAATGTTATAATGTAATATAAAATAGATATGCATGTTTTTAGTTGGTTATAAAACTTCTTTTCAACAAGTACTCAATTCAAGGGCTGTATTAAATTAATGTTTGAAAATAAATGAATTATAATTAAAAGTATTAGTTATTTGTTAACTAAGTAATTTGTGCTCACATAAGACGAATTCAAGACTGAAATTTCGTTTTAACTCCGTAATTCAAATTACAACGGTAAAAGACCAACTCCAACTTTTCCTTTTTCTTTTTAGTGTGCGAGTGAATATGATGATTATTCAGAATAAAGATAAATCACAAGAATAATTTGGAACAGGGTTAAAATGAAGTGCCTTTTTAATATGGTGTTGAGATACATCTTTTATTATTCTAACAGAAAAATATTTACGGGTGATAAAAGGCCAGCACAAGGGTCTGTGACATCTAATACATTCTAAAAAATTACTAAAAAGTAAGAATGAAATGTTGGGTACTTGCTGATTTGTGTGATTTGAATCTTTGGGGTCTCCTTTTTTGTACAAGAGGAAAATCAGAAATTCCCCCTTACTTGTAGGCACTAATTCCTTGTATAAAATGCAATTAAATAAATTTAGAAGATAGTGTTTCCAATTAGCAGGCATAATTTTGTACAGTTCGTATGGCAAGTTATCCGAACTGCTGTAGCTTTACTATGTTTACTGCAATGGCTAACTGTAATTCAAGTAAAGTGATGTCACTCTCCAATGTAAAATAAGAATTAACAAAATGACCCGTATCAACAAATAATCGATCAGAGTGAATGTGTCTGTAGATGAACAAGAATTCTTCTGTTGTGACCGGGATGTCCAAAAAAATAATTGGTCTGAATTGTTTTAACGAATGCCAAAATTGTTTTGAGTCTCTAGTGTTCGATATATAACTTTACACATTTGGTGAAATCAAGGTATTTATCGTGGACACAGAGGGTTAACTTAATCTTTAAAGGAACAACTTCTACAATTCTCATTGAACCACTTTTTGTCCCCAGCAAGCCTATTAGGTCTGTATTTTCTATATTTAATTAAACCGGAAGGAAGTGCACATTGCAAGAAACCACTTACAAATGTTAATTGTTTGATTTAAAATTTTTAAATAATTGATCTTGTTTTCTTCACTAATACATAGGGAATACTTTTCAATTTTGTCACTACATTTGTTCTCAATCGGTCCAACACCCAAATTTAATGATAGCAATAAAGGCACATGAAAAAAAAGTTCAGACTGGCTTGAAACTACCTCATAATGTACCACGTCTACTAAATCAAGTGAAATCCAAACTGTGTCTACAATACTCTTGTCACTGAATGTCCTGCCATTCAGGACCGAATACCAATTTTCTTCCATGTAACTGACTAATCTGCTACCACTAGTGGTATGAATGAGATCAAGTTAGTCCCCAAAACTGGATAATCTGCTTCCATCTAACAAACCATCTCCCAATTGATTCATATTCCCTATTCTTGCATTTAAATCCCCGCCCAAAGATAAAAAAGAATCCAACGAACCGTGTGTTCGTTGTTATTTATGTTTGTAATTTATCTCCCTTCTGCTAGCTTCCGGCGGGTCAGTCCTGGCGTCATCTATTTCTTCATCAAAAAGAGAAACTCCTAGGAAGATAAAATCTAAGAGTGGGCAGCTGGATTTGAACCCAGCATCTCCATTTAAGGATCCAGTAAGCTGAACACTGAGCTATCCCCTTCCTTACCATCCTTTATTAAAAACAGATATAACCGGTCCAATGCGGTCAGGTCATTTCGTTTCGCTTCCACTTTCTGCTTCAACTCTTAGTTTTATCCACAACACTCAGCCTAATACCCACCATCAATGCAAGTTAAGTGGCCAAGTACTTAATTTTAGCTTAAAGTTCTAGTTTAGTACTGCCTTCAGTTAGCATCCATTTTGATCGTTTTAATTTCATAGCTAATATCTCGAGATTTGTGATGAAACCAAAAACATAATCTTTACGCTGCTAGACAATTGCAAGCATAAATTCATAGCTAGTGTTCTTTCAACTAGCAAGAATAAAGTAAAAATAAACTAAATTTGACCTTTACCATCACAAATAAGGGTGTTCATTAATGAAACATCATTTTGAAAGAAAAATAAAACCACTGTCGGGAGTTGTCCTTTAGCACAATGCCACTGAAAAAGTAAAATAGATATTATAATAATATAATATAATATAATAATAATAATAATAATAATAATAATAATAATAATAATAAAGGGAAGGGATTAGCTATGAGGTTAGCATACTGGACTCCCACGCGGAGGTCCCGGGTTCGAATCCAGCAGCTGACCCTTAGATTTTCTCTTCCTAGGAGCTTCTTACAGCTCACTGTCCGGTGATGGACAGTGTTGTCTGTAACGAGAGAACACTGTCCGGAGGCCGGCAGTGCACTGGAAAAAGCTCCGGGCGCTAATGACCTCAGCTGTTGATGCGCCAAAAAAAAAAAAAAAAAAAAAAAAAAAAATAATAATAATAATGTTTATTAATAATTCTATATACATAAAATAATATTATTGTACATCATCACAAACAATATAGGCATGGACATCAGTCCGTCTGCCAAGATGTTGCTGATAAACAAAAGTCTCCCTGAATACAAAAATTTAATAATTGAACACAAAAACCAATTCCCTCATTACTTCAGTGATAATATTGCGTAATTGTACAATGCCTGCCAGTCGTCACCATTAGAAAAACCAAAACTGAGCCCTGTCCATTGCATCCATCCCATATCATTTCCGCCGAAAACCATTAAGAACTGGACAAACGGCAATAAAATGATAAGTATCCTCTATAGCCGCCATATTACAAAGCGAACACATGCCGATCAGCTGTCCAAAAAATACACAATATATAATATCCTTTTAACATTCTCCGCCATATTACACACAGTAAGTCCCTCGTACACACTCTCTCAAACAGTGTTGCCACATATTCGGCCATTCTACGTTCTAAATTGGCCTCAATTTAAGTCGTAGGGAAGTAAGCGGGTGCCCTTCTCTTTCGTTTGTGCACATTTAAGGGTGATGATCTGAAGCCCTCTTCCTGTGCATCGACCACTTCTTCTTCTTGTTCCTCTTCTGTGTTTATTTGGCCTTCCTCATCATCTTGTCCGTCTCTCCCGGGTTTCCAAATTTTCATGTCGCTGGCGTGGACTGAGGTGGCAAACTGTCGTCCCTCTTTACCCTCTAGGTCCGTCACCGTGTACGAATCTCCTCCACGTGCAGCAGTAACAACCATCGGTCCTCTATATCGTGGTTGGGTCTTCGTGGGCACTCCAGTGTGCCCCATCGCTCTCCTGACAAACACCAGATCGCCTATCTCAAAGGAAGTCGCTTCACATGCCCTCAGGTCAAATAACTCCTTCATGTATTGCTGACCATCAAGCACTTTACTTCTAATATTATCCTGTAATCTTTCGGGTCGGTTGTATTCGGTCTTTAGGAACTCTCTCAACCCTGAATCTATACTGGGTAATCGTGGATGGTAACCGTACAAGGCCTCAAAAGGTGATTTTCCGGTAGCTCTGTTGATATTAACGTTGAGGGCCATCTCACATTCTTCCATTTTACTGTCCCAATCTGTACCATCTTCCTTTAAGGTTAATGATCTAATCACGGGTAAAACTGTTTTATTCACTCTCTCCACCATCCCGTTGGCCCTTGGGTGTCTCACAGAAATCAGGTTGTGTTTTATGCCATAGCCTTGGCAATACTCCTCGAATTGTTGACTGGTGAAAGCTGTTCCTCTGTCGGATACGATCATGTCCGGTATTCCTCTTTCCATCACTAGCTTCTTCAGGCATTTCAACGTAGTCGTGGTTTTCACGTCCTTTACGGGGTACAGTCTCACGAAACGAGTGAGATTATCAGTGACGACCAGAAGGTGCTGGTTGCCTTTCCCACTCTTCACGAAGGGTCCCAAGTGGTCCGCATGTAAGATAGCGAACGGCCTCTTCCCGGGTGCGATAGGGTGAAGTTTTCCTCTTTTCTTTCCGGATGGAACCTTATTCAAAATGCATTGGATGCAGGAGTGGATGTGGCTTTTAATATATCTCCTCATGGCTGGAAACCAGTAGAATTGTTTGATGTTTGCTAGCGAGCGTTCTAGCCCAAAGTGCCCCATCAGATCATGGGCTTTCACTGCCAAAGATTTCCTGAAGCTATTGGGGACCATTAAAAGTTCTCTTCCCTCGAATGTTTTATAAAGAATCCCATTAGATAGATTCACGTTTCCCGCTTGTTGATGCTCACCCGCGGTTCTGTCTTCGGGTCTCTTTTCCAAGATATTCCTTAACCTTTGTAGTTTTTCGTCCGTCACTTGCCACAATTTCACCTCCTCTTCGCGTGATATGAAAGTGAATATCTCTCCCAACATTTGTACCTCTGAATTATCTTGTCCTGCTGGCACGGCTCTGCTAAGTGCATCTACATGCATCATCTTGTCGCCTGGCCGATACTTTACTTCAAAGTCATATTCCTGTAGTTGATTAAACCAGCGACATATTTGCGAATTTTTCGTCCGATTCGAATTCAAATAGATGAGTGCTTGGCAATCTGTTACAATGGTAAAGGGTATATTAATCAGGAATTGTCGCAATCGTTCCACGCTCCATACAATGGCTAATAATTCTAACTTACTGGAGTGGTAGTTCCTCTCTGGTTCTGAAGTTCTCTTACTAACGCAATAAACCAGATGTAGCTTCCCATCTTGCCCCTCCTGCAGAAGCATACCTGCCAATCCGTCCATGCTCGCATCAGTGTGTAGTTCAGTTCGCACTTTTGGATTGTACAGATGTAGTACTGGCTCTTTTGTCAACGCATCTTTCAGATCCTGAAACGCTAGCCTTTGTTTCTCTTCCCAACTGAACTGCATACCTTTCTTCATTAAAATCGTCAAAGGTGACGCTCGTTTTGCGAATTCGGGTACAAATCGCCTAAAAAAACTTGCTAGTCCTAGGAAACGCCGCAGCTCCTGAGTATTCTTAGGTTCAGGATATTTTGAAATCACCTCCGTTTTGCGAGGTCCTGGCCTAATACCATCTAATGACACAATAAATCCCAAATACTCAACTTCAGTCTTTCCGAAGTGGCATTTCTTAAGTCTTAGAGTTAGCATTGCTTCTTTTAATGCCCCTAAAACGCTTTCCAATTTCGAAACCAAGTCCTTCCAATTCTTAGCCGGAATGAGTAAGTCATCTAGATAACAGAGTACTACTTTATTCTTCAACTGACCCAGAGCTTTGCTCATCATTCTAGTAAATTCGTAGGGGGCGTTTTTTAGTCCAAACACCATCCTATCGAATTGGGCGTGCTCGTCAGGGGTTATAAAAGCTGTCTTTTGTTTAGCGTCTTCACTCAATGGCACTTGAAGATACCCGTGTGCCAGATCTAGTGTCACAAAAAGCTCCGCTCCCGACAGGGATTCTAGCTGCGAGTCAATATCTGGAATTGGGAAAGACTGCGTAACTGTCTGTCTGTTCAACCTTCGATAGTCCACTACCATTCGTGCTTCCCCATTCTTCTTTCTCACCAATAATACTGGGCTTGCATACGGCGATTTGGTGTCGGACACGATATCTGCAGCTTTAAGTTCCCGTACTATTTCCGCTATTTGCTTTCTCTCTTCTAGACTTGCTTTATAAGGTTTCATTTGAACCGGTCGGCTGCCTGGTTCTTCTAATATTTCCATTTCCGCAATTCTTGTTAGTCCAATTTCCGCAGCATTTTCCGCGAAGCACATAGGGTATTCATTGAGTAAGTTAACTAATTCCAATTTCTGTTCCTCCGTAATTGTTTCTCCAACATTGATTTCCGAAACGTCTATCTTCCTCTTCAGACCTATGTCCCTTGTGACTTCTTGTCCTTGCTTTATATTGAGAATAAATCCGTGTCCAACTTTCTTCCCTTTCTTAAGCTTCACTTCTTCATTCGACTCATTTCTTATCATTGTGCAGAAAGTTTCTTCTCCAACAACTGTTTCTACAAGATTGATGCTAGCTGGTGGTAGATTAACATTCTCATGTACCATAATCACTGACTTGGTTGATGCTGGTGAATCTATCTGTATGTTTTTGAAAGGATCCTCTTCTCGGTAACCAATCTTCAACATACCATCAACACTACAATAAGCCACATGAGGTTGGTCTAGCCAACTGCGACCAATTATCATTTCATATAGTTGGGCCTTGTCTGGAACAATTAATAACTTCACTTCCGTGCCCAACACTCCGTCTACGCTAAGTACGGCATTCGTCCATTCTTCTACCTTTAAAGATTCGTGACTTCCTCCAAAACCAATTAGCTCTGTCTTGCCAGGAATTCTTCTCAAGTCAAAACGTTTTGCTACTGAGTCTCTAATAGTGCAATCTGATGCCCCAGTATCTACAAGGCAATGAGTAAAGGAATCTCCATTAATTTGTACCTGTTTTATATATTTCAGACAAGTAGGATTAGTTGCCTGAGCAATCACATTGATCTGACTATCCTTTGTGCAATCCTTAGCCACATGTGTTGTGTCCCCACACTTCCGACACTTTCTTTCACTTGATGAATTTGGACATTCCCTGGACAAGTGTCCCTGTTTGCCACAAGCGTAACATCTAGGATTAAAATTTTCTCGTGGGCTACTTTTTCCTGAGTTTTCTGTGCGTCGGAAGAATTCTGTTTTCTTACTACTGACACTCTTAGCTCTACCTTCGTTAGTATCATCTTCACTTCTACTCGATGAATCTTTATTTTTATTTTTCGACTCTCTACTCTGAGTGCCCCAATTCTTTCTAATTCTCTGCAAACGGGCTTCGTTAACTCTCTCATATTCCTCAATAGAGTCCCTTAATTCGTCTTCGTCGTGATGTGTGATACTTAATAGATGGTCACTAAGCTCTTTAGACCACAGTCCTTCAATAACTTGTAACTTGATCTCCTTAAAGGGTAATTTCAACTCTTTACACAATCTTACCTTTTCCTGCAGGTAATCTTCAGTATCTTCTTGTTTTCCCTGAGCTCTATTTGCCATTTCTCTCCATTTAGTTCCCGCATCAATCTCACCTACATAAGTTCTTTTAAATTTACTTTGAAAATCATTCCAGGTTCGAACACTCTTTGATTGAAACCAGTCTTTAGCCGGTCCGGCCATACTTGCTCTCGCCGCCTCCAATTTAAACTCATCAGGCCATGCGTGTAGTTTAGCGATGCTATTCAAGGCCTCTAACCATGATTCTGCCTCATGCCGTGGAACTTTACCATTAAACTTTGTGATATTATTCTTAAAGTCTGGAATTATCTTAAATTCTTTTGTTTTGTTCATGCTTAAACTTCTGATCAACGCTTCATTTTGCGCTAGCATTCTTAAAAGAATAGAATTCTCACCTACCTTTACCTCTGCTGTCGCTTGATTTAGTGGGGTTTCGATATCGTATTTTTCCTCCTCAGAATTTTCATCATCAGAGTCATCTTCATCACCCGAGTCTGAAAAAGACCCTAAATCATTTAAACTATAACAAATCTGTCTAGCTTTCTCTTCCACTGAACCTCCAATATCTAATCTAAGAAACTTGCAAACCGCGATTAACTCACTTTCTTCGAATCCCAGGACAATTTCCCTAATTTTACTATTAAACATTTCGGATCCTGGCTCTAACTTGAACCCTTCAAATTTCCTTAATCTCTTTCGGTTCGCTCTATCTCCCTCTCGACTAAAAATTAATTTATGAATGATCTTGATCGTCTTTGTAGAAGATTCTGATATATTTTTTTTTCAACCAAATAATCTTTTCCATTGTCTTGTAAATAAATGAAACAATTTCGTCAGCACAGAAATAAAAGTTATTAAAAATTACTTATAGTATATTGTCCAAAAGATATAAACGAACAAAGAAAACAACTTAAAATTTATATTTAACTTCTAAATAAACTTATGATCGTTTTGGATAGTAAAATTATTTTATTTTGCTCTCTTAAATAATCAGTTTAAAAGAGTTTAAGTTGTGTTAATAGATGATTGTAAAGTACTTTTAACCAGTTTAACGGTGTGCAAGAACAATGTAAATATAATTTATTTTTTTTTTTCTTAGTTTTTTTGTGCAAAACATTCATAGTGACCTCTAACCTTCAGCTCTGTAAGTATTTGACTTTCCGAGTGTAAAACCAAGTGCTAAGACAATTTCTCACCCCTCTTTATTTATCTTCCAATTCTCCATTCTCAACTCTAAAGATGAGTCTCAGCAACACATCTAACTCCAAATCATCTCCCGCCAGCTTATCTACTTCCTCTGTAAGTTCAAAAACAACCAAAAAAAGAACAATCTCACCTCACAGCTCTCCCCCCAAAGACAAAAAGAAAAATGCTCCGCCTGCAGCAACTACGAAAACAAGCCTAGCAAGCAAACCCACTCTGTTCCCCGAGCTGAATCCAGAGCCTAGCAGTGCAACTGCAAATTCCATGCCAGACACAATAGTAGCTCCAGGAATACTCACCTACAACCCGTTCACTCCCCTAGCTGCTCCAGATGAAATGCCTGCATCTGTGCCTACTCAGTCTCAGAAAATACCGAAACCACCGCCAATATATTTAAAAAACGTAACCAAGTACGCTGATCTCTGTAAAGCACTGACACAGTTAATCGGTCCAAACTGCTTTACATGCAAAGCCCGAGCAACTGATTTAATTATACAGGCGAAAACAGTTGACGGCTACAGACAAATAATCCACTACCTCAGGGAGAAAAAAGCAGAATTTCATACCTACCAACTTGAACAGGAGAAAGCATATCGGGTAGTAATAAGGTATCTGCATCAAAGCACACCTCCCGATTTAATAAAAGAGGAACTAGCGGAACATGGGCATATTGCCCGCAGTATCACTCCAGTTATTCATCCTGTTACAAAGCAAACATTACCACTTTTTTTCGTTGACCTCGAGCCAAATATTAATAACAAGGATATTTTTGACCTAGAATTACTTTGCTACACGAGAATAACAGTTGAGGAACCTCACAAACAGCGGCTTATTGTGCAATGTAAACGTTGCCAAGAATATGGTCACACCAAAAGTTACTGCCAGCATCGACCAAGGTGCGTCAAGTGCGCTGGCGAGCACTTCACTCAAGAATGTGGCAAGCTCACCATAGAACGTCCTAAATGCGCTCTTTGTGATGGAGAACATCCTGCGAACTATAAAGGATGCATAGTCCACCGGGAACTTCAACGCTCAAGAAGAAGACCGCCAGTTTACGACCATCCCTCAGCCCTCAACAGAGTAGCTGCGTCTGTTCAGCAACCTGCTGCTTCGGCCTCATCAGGGAACCTCCCACGGAACAACATTTCAGCCACCGTCAACGATTGTTCATCTTATGCCCGAGTGGTCGCGGGTCCGCCGCCGCCTCAGCAGTCAGCCTCTCCTTCCGACATTACCACTTTGCTAAATTCTTTCCTTTCTGACTTCAAATCGCTCCTTACTCCTCTCGTCACTCTTCTCACGACCGTTGTCAACACCTTACTTCCCCGTCTCGCTCCTTAATGCCTCTAACTCAGTTCTCTCTTACTATATTATTATGGAATGCAAACGGACTAACTAACCACAGACAAGAGCTGGACATCCTCCTACACGACAGACGGATAGACATTGCCCTTATAACAGAGACCCACTTCACTGAGAAAACACGCTTCTACATCAATGGCTACCAAACCTACAGAACTGACCATCCTGATGGTACTGCACATGGCGGTTCTGCTATTCTCATAAAAAATTCATTATCTCACTTTCCCATTCCATACAATGCCTCAAACTACATACAACCTACTGTGATCTCTCTCCAAAGTGAACCCTTCCACTACAACATTGCTTCAGTGTACTGTCCACCTAATCACACAATCCTTCAAAACCAATTTCTATCCTTCTTCCAGTCTCTGGGTCCCAGGTTCATAAGCGGTGGGGACTACAACGCGAAGCATCCTCGCTGGGGTAGTCGGGTGGCAAACCCAAGAGGACGCCTACTCTACAATGCACTCTCTCTAACTAGCTTCTCATACATATCACCTTCTCAACCAACTTACTGGCCGACTGCTCCCAATAAACTCCCTGACTTGCTTGACTTTTTCATCTGCTCTAACATCTCATCATTTCATACTCACTCATTCCTTAAATGAACTCTCCTCTGATCATAGTCCAGTCATCCTCACAATAGACATCCACCACAAACTTAGACCACCAAAACCAACGCTAATAAACGGACCTTTAGACTGGGACTTCTTCAGAGACTTACTTGAGAAGAAAATTGACCTCAAAATACCTCTCAAAACACCCCAAGAATTAGACAATACCGTTGATCACTTCACTGCCGCCATCCAGCAGAGTATCTGGCAAGCGACGACTAACTGCACCGCTAAACAACCTGCTCGCATACCTTATAACTTACCCCTCTATTTGCGCACACTCATAACTAACAAACGACGAACGAGATCTCTCTGGCAACGTACAAAATACCCATCTCATAAACAACAACTTAATCACCTGACAAACCAACTTAAAAAAGAACTCCGCAAATACTACAACAAACAATACACCGAATATACCAAATCTCTGACTACTGAAGACAACTCCCTTTGGGCTGCCACTAGACGTATTCTAAAATTTCAACCTACCTCCTCTCCTCTTCGTACTACTGACGGTTCCTGGGCTAAATGTGACTCGGAAAAAGCTGAACTATTTGCAACGCACCTTTCAACTGTCTTCATTCCGCATCCTGACGTTCTCAACTCACAACATACTCAAGACGTTATTAGGGACTTAGACATACCTTTACCTCTTTCTATGCCTCCAAAACCGTTCACACCCTCCCAAGTCAAGCAAGTCATTATTAATCTCAATAAAAAAAAGAGCCCTGGTTACGATCTAATTACTGCCAACATCCTACTCCAACTACCCAAAAAAGCAATAGTCTTCCTCACTACCATTTACAACTCTATTCTCAGAACTACTTACTACCCTATACTCTGGAAATTTTCTACAGTTCGAATGATACCCAAGTCCAACAAACCGACTCAACTACCTTCTTCCTATCGACCGATAAGCCTACTGCCTCTCTTGGGCAAAATATTCGAAAGACTTCTGTTACCACGCCTCTACGAAATTACAGAATCTCTCGAAATTATACCGGACCATCAGTTTGGTTTCAGAAGCTGCCACTCGACGATCCAGCAGGCCCATCGTGTTGTAGACACCATCGCTTCTTCACTCGAGCGAAAACAGTACTGCGCTGGAGTATTCCTCGATGTTTCGCAAGCCTTTGACCGAGTCTGGCACGAAGGTCTACTGTGGAAACTAAAACGCATCCTTCCTAGCACTTATTACCTCATACTCAGCTCTTACCTCTCTGACAGATTCTTTCAAGTTCTTCAAGGCACTACTCACTCTTCCATCTATCCCGTCCTTGCTGGTGTGCCACAGGGAAGTGTCTTAGCTCCTCTTCTTTACACAATCTACACTGCCGACTTACCTTCTAACCTTAATACCTCTATTTACACCTTCGCTGACGACACTGCCATTCTCTCCACACACTCTGACCCTATCCTCGCAGTACGCTCACTACAGTCCCACCTTCACTCAATAGAACCTTGGTTAGAAAACTGGCGTATAAAAATTAACCCAACTAAATCTAAATACATAGTCTTCACACTCAAACTTCAAACTCCGCCACCTGTCTTCTTACATCACACACCTATCCCACCAGCCGACCATGTGCGGTACCTTGGAATGTACCTAGACAAGAGACTTACCTGGAACCCCCATACGAGACTTAAACGTACCGAATTAAACAAACGATACAAACTTCTAGCCAGGCTACTCGACAAACGCTCAAAACTCTCACTACAGAACAAACGACGACTCTATACAGCCCTTCTCACACCAATATGGACTTACGGACTCGAACTTTACGGTACAGCCAAAAAATCCAACCTCAAAAGACTACAAACACTGCAATCCAAAATTCTCCGCCGCATACTAGACGCTCCATTCTACGTAAGCAACCACACTATACATACAGATCTCCAAATTCCACTTATCTCCGAACTTGCCAAAATTCGATACAAAAATTTTCACCAAAAACTCTCACTGCATCCCAACCCTTTAGCTGCAAACCTGTCTACAACTACGCTACCCTCCAATCCTCGAAGACGGCTGAGGCGCCGTTGGCCCCGTGACCAACTGGGTGACTAACGGCGGCCATCAATGGATGACCGTCATTCACGTCTGCCACGCTATTCACATACATTCATCGCATTTACCTATTGTACCTGTAGGTACAGGTGTAAATTTCATTAAAAGGATAATAAAAAAAAATAAACTTAACTCTACTTAAGCGTCACAATTACACACAGTCTTTCAATCCTTTTACACAATTTGTCTTTATATCTAAATCTATGTACACAAATCTAGATCCCTATCCCACTTCTGAAATTTGTTGTCTCCTTCATTCTGGGAACAAAAGGAAAACGCAAGAAAGATCGAACGACAACCTTTATTACACACACAGTAAAATCAAAACACAAAAAAATACACAATATATAATATCCTTTTAACATTCTCCGCCATATTACACACAGTAAGTCCCTCGTACACACTCTCTCAAACAGTGTTGCCACAATGGTAACACCTCCTCTCTAATCTTCATTATAAGCGACATGAACCTTAGCTTATTCTCATTACAGACATATCCTTTACTTTGCATCTTGTAAACATAGACTTTGTAAATTTTATAAAATTTTGAATCAGCTCTTTTACATAATAATTCATTTTGAAAATCTACTTTTATTAAATCTAACAATTTGTGTACTGAGTCAGAACCTTGGTATATGTTATGTTATTGGCGTTACAATTATAAATATTTATTACATAATTCTGACAACTCTTTAAACCAAAATCGATTTTTATTTATCACATACTCAGCTAAACGCTTTTTAAGACAAGGCTGTGAATTTAATACTTTACAAACATAATTGATATGTAATCGCAGTGTATAACAAAAAAGAGGTGTTCTATCAGTCTCGACATAAACAATATAATCTGGGCAGTGTTTGGGCAAAGAGAACAATCATTTCAAAAAAAATTTTTGCACTTTCTCTACTTCATTATGGTAACAATAGTTCCACACTTGGGCTGAGTAACAGATAATAGCTCTACTTACTGATTCAAACAACTTATATTTTGCTGACAACGGTATGTTGTCATTTCTAATAAAACTATTCCATGTTGAGCTAATACCGAACTTAGCAGGGGTTGACTTTTCCTGAAAATGTTTTACAAACGACCGACGCGGAGTTAATATGATACCCAAATATTTATGCTGCGAAACTATATCTATAACTTCACCATTGTACCACCAACGCTCCTTTCGCACCCTCCTTCCACCCTTTCCAAAAATAATGATTTTTGATTTGTTTAAGTTCACGAAATAGATATTATAAATTAAGAGATGTTGCTTTAGCAATGTCAAAAATTGGGAAAATAAGAACATTATCTCATACAGCAATATTTCAGTGAATTTGACCAATTTTCTTCTAACATCGAAGATACTGAACATTCAGTAATCCATAAATAACTACGTGGGTAAACTATCCATAAATATGGGGGTTTTATGGGGGGTAAATATGGGAGTTTTACTGACCGCTATATGTACAATAAATATAGTCAGCCACTACAAAGTACAGTTTCAATTTTAGAGATAAACATATCTTCCCGAGAACTCTCCATGAAACAACTTTTTTAAAGATCTCAAATCAAATGCAGTCGTTTACGATACATTAAAAAACACAGAACAATTCTGTACAGGTGAAATGCCACAAAGATGGATAAACTGATTCCTTCAAATTATGAACTTTAATAACATTTTAGGTACTAAACCAGAGAACATTCAAAAAAATCCATTTTCCTGGGATATTTGTTCACACTGAGATGCTTTCGTAGTTAATGTAAAGAAAAAGAAAAAAAATTCAGTAGAAGCGTCCTCACTAAAAGAGGTAACATAAAATCTGTTGCAACCACTCGCCAACAAATATAAGCTTGGGGTTTTTACAAAACTCAAGTCCCAGCCAACTTCTTACAGAAGCGAAATATGTTGCCTGTATGTATGAAAATGGCATTGGCTTTCGCCGTAGAGCCAAAGTAAAAGAATGAATTGCCAAAGGTACATATCGTCTCAAGTGCAGTTGGAATAGAAACATAACAGCGCCTAAAGTAAATGTCGGTCCGAGGGTCACCCCGGTAGTGTTCATATCGTCTCCGTATTAGTTGTCTTTTTAATGTGTTAAATTGTGAGTTTAAGCTTTAAAAATAGTATCAAACTGTAGAGAAAAGAGTGCTAGTGGTGACTGTTAAGTTATACTTAGAAAATAGCGAGTTGGTGCTTGGGAAAGTGTAATTATAAAATTATAAATTTATATAACTAAGTACAGTTAGTGCAGGTAAAAAGATATTTGGTGATTTTGGAGTAGTAGGGGTGACTTGCGCAGTGAGTACTAGTAAAGTAGATAAGAATAAGTTATTACTGATTGTTGGTTAAATCATAATATATCAAAACAACAATATTACTGCTAACAAGTTACTGTATCACTTGGTTAAGGTCTAGGTCAATCAGCTGTAACTACCTACTACTTATTAAATAATTATATTTTTAATTTAAAATGGATGAATCAAAACTTATAGAGCTTCTAACAAAATTTAAAGACGAAATTAAACAAGATGTGAACTTAAAATTTAAAGAGATGAGTAATTTGTTGGAAGAGAAGTTCACCCAATTAAAGAAAAGTGTGGAAGTACACGAGAATAAAATTTCTTTTTTGGAACGAGAGTGGAGAAGTAAGAATTTAATATTTATGGTTTGAAAGAATTAAATACATCCAGTTATTTTGCAACAGAATCTTATGTTATGAATTTTATTAAGGACAGTGTTAAAGTGAATATTAAGGAAGAAGAATTAGATTTGGTAAGAAGAATAGGCAAAAAAGATGAGAATAAATGTAGACCTATTTTGCTCAGAGTAACTACATTTAGGAAAAAAATTTTGATACTAAAAAATAAAAAACAACTTAAAGGACAAGACATTTATATTTCTGAAGATTTTTCTTATGAAACTAGAGCTAAAAGAAAGGAATTATTTGAACCAATGGTAGAAGCTCGAAAGGCAGGAAAGATCGCTTATATCAGATATGATAAACTTATCATTAAAGAGCCTTCAGATAAGTTCATCGGTAGTAAGAGAATGTTGGAATCTTCTCCGAAATTTCAGGAAGTAAATAAAAAAGAAAATAAAAGACATAAAACGGAAGTAAAACAGTTAGCTCGCTCATTTAGTACTAGGGATATATCACACTTTTTTAGAGATGGGTCAGATTCGGATGGGAGCACCTCTCAGTCTTCAAAGGGAAATAGGGGTAGGAAAAGAGAAGATTGAAGATTACTGGTAACTGGGTGCACTCGGCAACGGAACAATGGCAGTTTAGTATCAACATATAGCAATAATAAAGCCAAAATCTTCCATCAAGGCTGGTCACCGAGGAAGAGTCAGACCAATTCCTCCTGGACAGATAGACTTAAAATTAATCCTTCGTTAAATAAACACTCACAAAATAATAAAATGAAAAATAATGAATTCGTTTTGGGAACTTTAAACGTCAGGTCATTGATGTCAGAAGATAGAATGATAGAACTCGAAAATGCACTTAATGATTCCGATATAAAGATCCTAGGTCTGTCAGAAGTCAGAAGAAGAGGAGAAAAAATAATAGAAAGGAAAAATAATTACATATTTATGTATTATAATGAAGAGTCTGGATCCAAGGGAGTGGGCTTTTTGGTCCACAACGATTTGAAGAGAAATTTTCAAGAGTTTAATGCAATTTCTAGCCGTATTACATCTATAAAACTAAAATTTAAAAATATATATCTAACTATCTTTCAAATTTACGCACCTACTAGCGTTGCAGAAGATGAGGAATGTGAAGCCTTCTATGAAGCTCTCTTGTTAGAGATATCCAAAATAAAAGTCAACTCGACGAATTTATTGATAGTTATGGGGGATTTCAATAGCCAAATAGGGTTTAGGGAGCCTGAAGAAGAAAATGTCATGGGACCTTATGGCTAAGGTATTCGCAACAAGAGGGGATACAGAATGCTGGAGTTTTGCCAATCGTCGAATTTAAGAATTATGAATACGTTTTTCAAAAAAAGAAGAGGTAAAAAATGGACCTGGGTTTCTCCTAACGAAAATTCTAGAAACGAAATAGATTTTATCACCTCCTCAAATAATTCAATATTCAAGGATGTCGAAGCTATGAGTAAATTTAATTTTCAAACAGATCATAGATTGGTTAAGGCAGTTATTAATATTAATAGGAAGCAACTATTTAAAAGCAGAAAGGTGCCAAAACTTGAACTGATATCAAAAGAAATGTTCTGTGAAATAGTGGAAAATGACATGGTGAATTTAACCTCGCATTTAGAAGATCTCTCAATGCAGGAGTTATATGGCAAGATAGAGGAAAAAATTAAAAATGCAGCTGTTAATTCATCAACTGGTGGCCCAGTTCAGAATGAAGGAAAGATTAGCGAAGGAACGAAAAAATTAATTGAAAAAAGGGAAAAATTAAAAAGAATAAAGAAAAAGTCAAAGAATGAGAAACTTGAATATAATTTATTGTGCAAACAAGTAAAGTATAAAATTCGTAGGGATATTTGTGACTATGAAAATAAAATAGTGGAAAATTTACTAGAAAATGAGATGGCAGTGAGAAAAGCAAGACGTTTTATAGCTCCCGGAAGAACACTAATACCAGCATTAAAAAATGAAGAAAGTAAAAGATGTGGCGATAGGGATAGTATTGTAATGTTAGCAACGAGATTTTATCAAATTCTGTATGATGACCAGCTGGAACATGACAGGAAGAAAGTAAAGGATCTCCCGAAGTCCCAGATCCCACCAGTTTTGGCATCTGAAGTCAATTATATTATAAACTGTTTAAAAAGTGGCAAAGCAACTGGCAGAGATAAAATTTCAAATGATTTAATAAAGTTCTCCAGCGACTCACTGGTACCTATACTGACCAAACTCTTTAATAAAATTATAGCGGAAGAGAAAATACCAAAACAATGGAAATTGTCTGACATCATTTTGTTGTATAAAAAAGGCGACCTCTCAGATATTAATAATTATAGACCTATAAGTTTAACAGCTTCAATTGGGAAGATTTTCGGAAAACTAACTGAATCCCGGATTAAAGGAAGTCTAGAAGGACAGCAGCCAGCAGAACAAGCCGGTTTCAGAAGTGGCTATTCCACGATTGATCATCTTCATACAATAAATCAAATCCTCGAAAAAGCAAAAGAGCATGAGAAGATCATTTACATGGCCTTCATTGATTATAAAAAAGCTTTTGACCTGGTAAAGCATGAGTTTCTTTTTCGAAGTTTGATTAACCAGGGCATTGATAATAATATTGTTGAACTTATAAAAGATTGGTACGAGGGAAGCCAGGCGAGAATTGTAATGGACAAAATTGGACCAGATTTCGCTGTTAGGAGAGGAGTCAAACAAGGCGATCCTTTATCGCCCATATTGTTTAACTGCGCGCTGGAAGAGGTTTTTCGTACTTTGGACTGGGGTAATATAGGAGTGAAAATAAATGGGGTATTTTTGTCAAATCTACGTTTTGCAGATGACGTTGTCCTCTTTTCAGAATCGGAGCAGGAACTTTCAGAGATGATAACATCATTGAATGAGGCAGGTAAAGAGGCTGGTCTTACGATCAATGAAGGAAAAACTGTGCTAATGACAAATAGTAATAACGCTGGTACCATTCTCCTGGAAGGCAAGAGACTGAGGTGGGTCGAAAGCACTGTGTATCTTGGGCAGCTCCTCTCATTTCACAATGGCACCTTAAAAGAAGTAAACCGTCGCATTAGTATAGCTTGGAAGAAATACTGGTCTCTCAAATTTGTTTTTAAAAGTGCTATGAGAACAGAATTGAAGTCCCGAGTTTTTGATTCCTGTATTCTTCCATGCTTGTTGTATGGTGCACAGGTGTGGGCCACGTCGGGAAAAATTCAAAACAGGCTTAAGGTGACTCAGCGCTCAATGGAAAGAAGTATGCTTAATATTACGAGAAAAGACAGAATTAAAAATGAACTTATAAGGGAAAAAACTCGAGTGTCTGATGTGGTGGAAGCGGCGTTGAAGATAAAGTGGAAATGGGCTGGGCATGTGGCAAGGATGAAGGAAGATAGATGGGCGAAGAGAGTAACTGAATGGATTCCTTTGGATAGCATTCGGAGAAAAGGTAGACCGCTCTCGAGATGGAAGGATGCTGTAACGGGACTCTGTGGAACATTGTGGCAAAGAAGTGCCCAAAACAAGAAGGGATGGCAAAATCTAGGAGAGGCCTTTGCCCTCAGATGGGCCTAGTTACCAGATTTCAATTTGTATAGAAAAGTGTATGTGTATAGAAAGGTATATATTTGTATAGAAGTCACATTTTATTTTATTTTATTACGTAATTTTCAATCAAACCTTTTCTTTGTACTTCTTGTATATATTATTTGTATTTTTTCTGGGAACAATAAAGGCTATTATTATTTTTTTATTTTTTTTTTTTTTTTTGGCGCATCAACAGCTGAGGTCATTAGCGCCCGGAGCTTTTTCCAGTGCACTGCCGGCCTCCGGACAGTGTTCTCTCTATTATTATTATTATTATTATTATTATTAAAGTAAATGTCAGGATCGCCTAATGCAGGGTCCAAGAGGCCATTACATCTTTTAAACTTACGAAAAATGTTATTAAAGATAGTTACCAGTAACCAGACAATAATTATTTTCAATATGATAAAAAATCACCTTTATTCGTCTCACAAAAGTTCTTTCTCTTAGTCCACCTCGATTGCACTCTGTTACACTGAACAAGATGATTAAGCTAATCATAGCAGTAACAGATGAAACCACTACCACCTCTAAAATTTTTAACCTATTTTTCTTGATGTACCTGTACAACAGATAAAAATAATAATAATTTAAGGGGAAATCTGCAAGATCTTGCATTTCAGGGTTTGTGCTTTAGAGAAGTGAAATGGTAAAACTTACGCAAAAGAAGATTCCGATTTGAACCCATTTATTTCACGTACACAATTAGCTCTTGAACAATTTTATTATTTTAATAAATTTTAACACAAGAAATGTAGCCACTTGAGTCTATCAATTCCAAGAAAAGGCTCCGATCGGCAACTCAGCTGTTTCTTTACGACACTTCATTCTATTTTGGATAAATTGGACTTTACTACAGGTCAGAGAATACATTTCTCTTAGCTCGCCTATAGCTGCACTGCCTTAACAATCGGGGTTTCTTTCAATACCACTTCTTGCCTCACAAGTGACTCTCACTAATTTCAGTCATAATACAGGGTGTATACGGAGGAGTGGTCGAAACTTCGGGAGGTGATTCAGCAGCTTAAATGCAACAAAAAATATTCTTTTCACATTGGCCCGATTCTCAATAGTGTCCAAGATATTTGCATTTTTAACTTTTCCGTCGATATTCGCGTTTTTCGCCATAAAAACGGCCGTCACTTTTCTATCCTTTATCCTACAACAAATCTGCTTATTCCAAACGAAAGAGCATTAAATTTCCTATAAATTTGCTTGGTACAAAGCCTCAAAACGATTCTTATAACAATGAAATTTTTACTTCAATGTCTAAAAATTTCGTTCTCGATGATTTTTGTTAAAAATTTCAACTGCATTTTCTCTATGGTTAATGAATCAAAGAATCACATAATTTCAGAAAAAGTTGCGTATTTATTGAGCTTCAAAATCATATGGATTTTTTTGGTGTTTAATAAAACCCTACCCCGAACAGAGGGGTGTAAATGCAGAAAACTGGGATTTTGCAAACCGACTTTCCACTACTAATTTACTCAAATGTCAATTTTTGGAGAAGGAACAAAAAGAAAAGTAACCATTTTAGTTTTTAACAATTATTATTTAATAAAACGGAAGTAAAAAATAATGTAGCAGTAAAACGCAGTAGTTGACTACAATTGTTCGTGCAACTTATTTGACTGACATAATAGAGGTTTTTTTTTTATCAAAGTTAGTTAATAATAATTCAAAAATAAAATGGTTATATTCTTTATGTTCCTTCTCCAAAAATTGATTAGTTTTGAATTATTATTAATTAACTTTGATGAAAAAAAAACCTCCATTATGTCGTTAAAATATGTAGCACAAACAATTGTAGTCTAGAAACTAAAAATTTGCTAAAATTCTTTCCCACTTCCTTGTCTGAATAGTTCGAACGATTTTTGTAGCAACTTTAACTAGGCACCTGCCTATTGTACTTTTCCACTTCTGTGTTTTATTGATACTTTATTATTACTTCCGTTTTATAAAATACTAATTGTTCTAAACTAAAATGGTTACTAAAATGGTAAAAATTGATCTTTGAGTAAGTTAGTAATGAAAAGTCAGTTCGCAAAATCCCAGTTTTCTGCTTTTACACCCCTCAGTTCAGGGTAGGGTTTTATTAAAAACCAAAAAAATCCATGTGGTCTTGAAGCTCAATAAATGCACAACTTTTTCTGAAATTATGAGATTCTTTGATTCATTAACCATTGAGAAAATGCAGTTGAAATTTTTAACAAAAATCATCGAGAACGAAATTTTTAGACATTGAAGTAAAAATTTCATTGTTATAAGAATCGTTTTGAGGCTTTGTACCAAGCAAATTTATAGGAAATTTAATGCTCTTTCGTTTGGAATAAGCAGATTTGTTGTAGGATAAAGGATAGAAAAGTGACGGCCGTTTTTATGGCGAAAAACGCGAATATCGACGGAAAAGTTAAAAATGCAAATATCTTGGACACTTGAGAATCGGGCCAAAGTGAATAGAATATTTTTTGTTGTGTTTGAGCTGTTGAATCACCTCCCGAAGTTTCGACCTCTCCTCCGTGTATACCCTGTATACAGGGTGTTCAGCATAAAACTACGGTAACTCCGGGAGGCGATTCTGGGCATCATTTGCAACAAAAAATTCCATATAAACTATGGCTCTCTCTATTCGGCCCCGTTTTATAGATATTTTTAATTTTATGTTTTTTCAAGGTGTTACTACTTTTTAGCAAAAAGTTGTCTATATTTCTCAAACTATTAAAGCTACAGCTATTTTAATAAGTTCATTAGAAAGAAGGTTAAATTTCCTTTTAAATAAGCTAATTTGTATTCCAAAATAATAATATTAAGTATTTTACTTTGTGGCCCAAACATAAGAAATAGCAAGTTTCTAATTTTTTCAAAAAACTTTGACTTCATTTTTCTCAAAAACATTTCATATGAAAAAACCGTGCACTATTCAGGAAAAACATCTAAATACGATCACCTTTCAAACGGTATACAATAATTAGGGTTATGTTAAAAATTGATGCAGAAATCTGTGATTAATTGCAAAAAAGTAGGCCTCAAAACAGCGTCGGCATTATGAAAGGAATTCACCTACCATAAGAATATAACTGATCAGAATCATCAAATCCAGTACGATTTTTTGCAAACGTGTAATTTAATAATTAATTTATTTAAGAACTATATTCAAAAATATAAAATTTACATTATAAATAGTAAAATAAAATAAAAAGAAGAAAAATGAATATGATGTTAAATGAATGTTAGGTACCAATTTCGAAAGAAAGGATTTTCGTTTAACGAGTTTAGATCTGTGTGTTATTCTTTAGTTAATTAAAGAAATATGCCAAATAATGTGAATAAATCATCATTTTGAACTACTCAATAAACTTTTGGAATTAACAGGTTGTAAAGAGCTAATGAATAAGCCGAACACAGGAGGTTGTGGAGAGCTAATGAATAAGCCAAAAACATATTACTCGCTCTGATCCCCAAATTAAATAATAGTGGATGGAATACTTCACCGAACCGCCAGTACACCTCCACGATCGTCTTAGCGTTCGGAACACCCTATCAGGAAAACATCTAGAATACTCCCGCCTAGCTTCTCCACTATTCCCATCTACGAAACCGTAGATGTATAACATATCGTGATATTCAATATTCGAATACGCTGGCATAATGATAGCAAAATGACAACTAAATATCTAATGAAAATGTAGACTTCAAACTATCTTTTCTTCTTCTTGTATTTATTTGTTTTTATAAGCCGTATTAGGATAAAACATATCAGTTTTTAACTTGGAGTTTAGAGCGATAAGTAAGTTCCTTTCATAATGCCGACACTGTTTTGAGGCCTACTTTTTTGCAATTAATCACAGATTTCTGCATCAATTTTTAACATAACCCTAATTATTGTATACCGTTCGAAAGGTGATCGATCGTATGTAAATGTTTTTCCTGAATAGTGCACGGTTTTTTCATATAAAATGTTTTTGAGAAAAATGAAGTCGGAGTTTTTGGAAAAAATTAGAAACTTGCTATTTCTTATGTTTGGGCCACAAAGTAAAATACTTAATATTATTATTTTGGAACACAAATTAGCTTATTTAAAAGGAAATTTAACCTTCTTTCTAATGAACCTATTAAAATAGCTGTAGCTTTAATAGTTTGAGAAATATAGACAACTTTTTGCTAAAAAGTAGTAACACCTTGAAAAAACATAAAATTAAAAATATCTATAAAACGGGGCCGAATAGAGCCATAGTTTATATGGAATTTTTTGTTGCAAATGATGCCCAGAATCGCCTCCCGGAGTTACCGTAGTCTTATGCTGAACACCCTGTATACATATATATTTTTTTTGCCAAGCTTTCGACCTAAGCCATAAGCAGTCAGGACACACCAACCTTACATATAAAAATGTAAAAGAATATTACATTGCCAAAAGCATAAGCCCTGAAGATGACTTAGTAAAATTCTACACTGTAAGATCAAACTTTCGGTCAACCGTTTTTTCTTAGAATTGAAATTCCAACAATAAATTTATTAATTATTCTTACTTAACTGACTTTCTCTTGAAATGGCGTAACTGGAAATTGTACGAAAGATGTACTTTTCAGGGAGACCTTATATTATATTGCTATTTGTCGGGCAAAAGCTCGATATTTCACAGACAACAAATTGCATATAACTAGATTTTATGTTAAGTAAGTACTTCTGACGCCAATAAGAGATTTGCACTTCTAAACAGTTCCAAGCACTTCCCATCAGGCCACCAATAATCCCAATAAGGATGAAAAAAGGGATTTCAAAAAACTGATATTTCATGAATATGTCAGGGTTTTCAATATCAGTCAGAAACAGTAAGTCTTTCTCCAGTATACATCCTGAAAATAAACAACTATTTAATTTTCAATTTGAGGGCAATGGTACACCTAATTTCCATTGATATATATTAAGGAAGATAGCTTGGTTATTCTTTTAACATAAAATTTGAATTTTAAAGTAAGAAATACAATCATTATAAATATTCAATAGGTGATCAGTCCAACAATAAATGAAAATGACACATTAGAGGTACTCCCCAAAAACTCCTCTCGCCAAGAAGTGTCCTTATCAAATTTTTCTGAACAAATGTTTCAAGAAAAGTCATAGAGCTACACATATTCTAATTCCTAATGTTTAATAAAATCCATACCCTCACTGAAATGGCACTTTTGGGAAAGTCTAACCACTCACCCAATCGAATTTTTGGAAATGGCCACGCTAGTAGATTTTTTAAAAAATCCTTTCAATTGCCTTCTTTAAAAACAATTTCTCTCTCGCTCTCTCTCTCTCTCTCTCTGTTTACATGCAGGGAGAAGTCTATCCCTTCATTTCTAATAAAAAAGTTTAGTCTCAACAGATGTATAATGCTACTTTTTACAGCTTGTAAGAAAAAGAACCTAATAAATCCGAAACAAGATTCTCTTAAAGCATTTTCTGATAAATGCTGTATTATTTGTACATAATAAAATGTAGGCTTTCTCCAATTCTCTCGGACTACACCAGTACATACATTTCTCTTTCTAACTTCTATTTATTTATTCCTCCACATTTCTTGGTTCATTTTTAAAATTGAAACCTCTACCTCTACCTACCACTAGTAGGTATTTTTTTTTTTTTTTTTTGTATAAATGTGTACGTCTCTCATTAAATACAGTGTGCACCTCGGTAGAAAGTTAATTAGCGAATAATCCATAAATAATTACCTGGCACGATATCCTTTTGTAAATCTTCACTTTTTTAGGATTTTACGATTTGCTTCAAATTAGAAAGCTGATTCACAATATACTCTTCCCTAAGCTAAATTTTTGTAAATGTACTTGCAAGTTTCGATCCTTCTCAGCTGTTATCTTTAGAAGATAACACTAACCGGGAGCCTGGCAATGCTCCAACATATTTTGATACTTTGAAAAGTGTGATGTGCGTGCTTTTAATTTAAAGAATAAAATAAACTTATCGAAAAATTTCAATAGTCTTGCAATACCTAAGAGAACTATTACTCCCATATAAACCACTCATACCTAATACAAGACTAAACTAAAGATGTTTAAAAAAAATGTGGCGTCAAGGGGATACACCTGACGCAACAATTTCCAACTGATTATAATGAGGATCCAAAACTATTTAATCAAATATTGTATCAAATGAACAAATATGAAATGATTACCTGTTTTTAATACATACAATAAGACTGATACGAGCAAAACATATTAAGTTAAAACAGTTAACTATGATGAGAAATATTCTCAAAAAGCTTCAATAACTGAATGATAAACAATTAATTATCACTCATTTAAAATTATATTCGCAAGAAATATATGTGTAATACAAAAAAATATACATATAATAGGATTTGCTTTGAACATTATTTTCTATAAAATAAACAATCACCTATTGCTATTGCTATTCTAAATCCGGTATTATGGAGCAGAAATATTCTTGACAGCACCAAAACAATGATTTATAATGCCCTAGTACAAAGTGTATTGTTGTATGGTTGCGAGACATGGTCAATTGAGTCGCAAGAACAGAAAAAACTGGTAGCTACCGAAATGGACTTCTGGCGCAAATCTGCGAGAAAATCCCGAAGAGAAAAAGTAACGAATAATAAGATCCGGGAGATTATGAATGTCCAGAAGTCGGTGCTAGAAGTTATCTGTGAGAGACGACTCCAGTGGTTTGGCCATGTTAAAAGGATGGCTCCAGAAAGGTTGTCCCAACAGGTTTTTGATTGGGAACCGGATAGTAGAAGGAGGAGAGGACGCCCGAGACTTACTTGGAGGTCTATAGTCGATATAGACATGACTGGCCATGGTTTGACGGAAAGTGATGCTGAGGATAGAGTTTATTGGAGAAAAAACATATTTGGCGAGAAAAACCTCAATTGTGGGGAAACTCCTTAGAAAAGAAAAGAACAATCACCCCTATTAATTAAGTGTAAACTGAAATGAAAAAGAAGCAAAATAGGTGAGGTAGAGGAGTGAAACAGAGAACGCTCCATCCAAGTACCTTCCACATTAAAAGATAACACTTTATGTCCTCAGAGAGAGTTACTATTCACGGAGAGGAACCCTTGGGTGGTGGTCACTCCTTAGGTAGTCCATTCTTTGGAGGATTTCCAGCCGTTCGCCCGAGCTTCAGCAAAGATAAGTTACTTTTAGCGGAGATATGTGTTAAAGACCTTAAATAAAACGTCCATATTTGGTTCGAGATTAGGGGCGGAAGAGCATACTTTACTATTCACATTTTTAAAACAAACAAAAAGTAGCTACACGAGGGATTCGAACTGGGTATCTCCCACTTTCAAATACCCCTTCATAACCACGATACCAACACCCGCCCCATTAACTACAATAATTCTAACTTCGTATGTTGGTAATACATTGTACTTGATACACGTATTTACAGGTTTCATTCTTTTTATTTTTTCTTGGCCTTTCGGTTAGGTGCAAATTAGCCATCGTTCAGTAGTTTGTCTTCAACCTTATTATTGTACATATTAACAACTTTACTGTATAGTATGATTAATTGAAATAATTTTTATGAATTATAGGACAAAACGTTTCTATGATATATTTATGATTTAATTTTTTATGTCCGCCGTTATTATTTTTCGAGCACCACCAACCAGCAACTCGCGTACCACAGGTTGGGAAACGCTGCTTTACAACAATCGAATACACCAAGCTCTGAAGAAGGATGAAATCCAAAGGTTTACAAAGTACAAGCTTGAGTTTGTAAACTACTTTGGACTGGAAATTATTTTCAAATTGAAACAACCATATAATACTCGTGAGTTAAACAAAACAAAACAGCCTCCTTCTTAACGAGCGCTTAAAAAAACTAAACATTTTGTAATATTTCTTCTCTGGAAAGAAATTTAAAATAGTTTTTTTTTTTTAATAACGCAATACTTCATGTTTAATGATAAGAAAAACAATTGTTTAACCCTCAACTCAGCACTTGGATATCTCAGACTTGAGTGAATTCCTGAACTGATCTATCTATTGGCAGAACAACACATACTAATAAGAAAATGTGCTTAATGTAAATTGCATCTGGCACTGCTTGTTTTGTCAAGCAGAGAATTGTGTGGGTCTATCAGATCTGTATACCAATCGGTACTATTAATTTTTTTTATTTAATTGTACGAGTTGCCACAAAGACGGGAAGACTGATTTGAAGAAGTTTTGGCATTGAATAACAAGCCAACTGATGTAATCCATCAATTTTTATTTTAACGAATAATTTTTTCAAAAAAAAAAAACAAAAAAAAACGTATTCAGGATAATTGTTTTAAGTTTTGTCCAGTCGTCTACTTTACTTTGTGCTGAACACAGGCTTTCTTTTCTTTATTGTTTGTTTTTCAAGCTTATTGACTGAAAGCAAGTGATCTTATACCCTAAATCATGTTTGAAGCGTACCTTAGAGTTAGTATGTTAGGATTTATTTCTTAAAAAAATTGAATAACTAAATATTTTGTGAAATATAGTTTTGAATTTTTTTTTTTTCAAGTTTCCTCTAGAATATCAACAGCTTTATGTGTTCTAGTGCCAAAAAAACAAGGATGCCCAAAAGAAATATAATATAACTCCGTTCATATTGCTTGTAAACTGGCTAAAAATATTTACTGGTTTCATTGTCACCATTTTATCGAACTTCCCATATGTTGCGTTGAGGGTTAAATTGGTAGCAAAAACAATTTACCAACACACTGACGTATCAATATCAACTTTATGGTGGCACTGGTAAAAGAAGTTATTACTGAGCTAAACAAGATATTTGTTGTTAATGCCTTAGTACCGTAAGATATACCTTCTTCTAATGCCAAAACAACTCCACCTGCAACAACAGAATGAAAAAATGCTTGGGTTTTCAGCGAATCGCTCTACGGTTATATCATCCATTTCGGATAAAATATCAGTTAAAAGTGTCAATGTACTACAAGGCATTTAACGTTTTGTATAATTTGTAACAAAGAATAGCAAGAAAAACTAAAAATATAAGTATTCGAAGTAAGACTGCAAAGCGGGGGTTATTTGATTGCTTCACATATTTATTTTCTTCATCCTCCAGTAATTAATATAAAACAAAAAATTAACAATATTTTGGACTTCAATTCAAAAATCAATTTACACGCCCACTAAATGTAAAGTGAAGAAGAAATCCAGATCGATTACAAAATATTAGACAATAACACCAAAACATCTTATTATACTCGTATTTACCTACCTCCAATACTAACCCATAAAAAATTCGCATCTCTATCTTACATTGAACCAGATGGTGCGCAAAAATGGCACATTAAGTAAAGCAACAAAAATTACACGGCATAGACAACAGTCAGACGGTAAAAAAAGTGCAATAGAAACATCATTTTAAACACCGCTGTGCAAAAACAAATCAAAATAATACTCAAAAAACTCGAAGGTCTCCAGAAAATAAATTTATTATATGTTGATACAAATACACAATATTTCACCGGAAAAAAAATATTATCTGCAATGATGAAAGGTACCACGTATTCAATCAAAGTCAAATAAATATTGAAAGAATTGGAACAATCCATCATAATATATACTTTCGGTCAGGCTGATAAATAAGAAAATTTCCCAATCCCATCACCTATCTGTACAGTCAATTTATGAGAAAATGCCGACAAAGAAAAAACTCATTACAGCTTACCCGCCACTAATGCTCCGTAATCACGACGGAACCCAGAAGAAAGTCAGCCTGTATGAGTATTATACCTCAATGTTTATACATTGTCATACTGGCAACAATATGATGAACAAATTTCAACTTTCTCTAATTTTCTTACTAGTCATAACATAGCCTGCATCACTAAAACTCACCTTACTTCTACGGGCCGATTTAAAGTACTAGGTTGCACGTTATCGAAATGACAGAGAGACTCTGTAGCTTCAGGTGGCGTCCCTCTCAGCATAAAAATAGTGTCGGAGATCATGAATTACAACTACCTGTACTAAAAAAATATCGAAGAAGTCATCATTATCACCATCATCATAATCTATTCCCCTTCTACCGCGTCAGCAGTGTAGGGACCTTGCATAGTTTCTTCCATTCGGCTCTGTCGCTGGCTAGTTCCTTCCTTCTTTCCCATTCAATTCCTCTTGATGCCAGACCAGCCCTCACTTCCTCCTCCCATGTTCTTCTAGGACGGCCTCGACGTCTTCTTCCCTCCACTCTGGCCTCATATACAGTTTTCGCCACTCGGTCCTCCATCATTCTTGTTACGTGGCCATACCAGCGGAGTTGGTTTGCTGTAATTCTCTCTATGGCCGGTTGTACACCCAAGTCTCTTCTTACTGTTGCATTTCTAACTCTATCTCTTCTAGTCTTCCCTATAACTTTTCTCAAATAGCGCATCTCCATCGCTTTGATTTGGCTCTTCAATCTTGTTGTAAGGGTCCAGGACTCACTTGAATACGTTAGAATAGGGAGAAATACAGTTTTGTAAACAGAGACCTTCGCTTGCGTGGAGACTTCCTTTTTCCCAATGAAGGTGTTTCTGGTTGCGTGAAAGAACCTTCCTGCCGCACCTATTCTTTCTCTTATTTCCTCCTCCATCCATCCTTCCTCATTTAGATGGGCACCCAGGTATTTAAAGCTTTTCACCTGCTCCAGTACAGTTCCCTTGGTTTTCACTTCTAATCTCCTACCGTTATCACCAATTACCATTGTCTTAGACTTCTTTATATTCATTTCTAATTTCCTTTTTGTCAACTTTTCCGTTATTATATTTATATTGAACTGGAGGTTCTTCTCAGAATCTGCTGCCACCAAAACATCATCCGCATATGCCAATATACTAATTCCTACTCTCTGTAAATGTCTAAACCCAATGAATAGCTTTTTCATTCTCTTTTCACTGTTTCTTACGTACTTCATCCATTACAAGGATGAAAAGAAAGGGGCTTAGAATACAACCTTGTTTCACTCCTAGGGTTGTATCGAACTCTTCAGATTCCAGGTTCGTACTACGTACATAGTTTATTGTTCTTTTGTGTATACTTCGTATAGCAATCTGCAGTGCCCTACTGATTCCCTTATCACTCAATACTTTACAATTACAAATTACATTTCTTGGGACCGAGTCAAAGGCTTTTACCAGGTCAACGAAGCACCAATAACTTGCTTTACTTTTATCTAATAGCTTCTCACTTGCTTACCTGACAGTAAATATCAAGTCCTGAGTGGATCTTTCTGCTCTAAACCCATACTGAGCACCAGCTAGATTGGAGCCAATCTCTCTTCTCAGTCTGTTTTCCAATATTCTCGAGTACAGTTTACTCGGTACGCTGGTCAGCAAAATACCTCTGTGATTACTGCACTCCCGATTATCACCATTCTTGAAGATGGGCACTATAATGGAGACTTCCCAATCTTGAGGTATAACTTTCTGTTTCCATATCAGATTAATAATGTGTAACAGGACTTTCTCTCTTTCCGCTCCCATAAATTTTATCATCTACGGGGTAATTCCATCATGACCGGCTGATTTTCTTAAGTTTCAACTTAGATATGGCAAATTCCTATTCCCACTCCTCTATAAAATCATCCTCTTCCCAGGCGGCAATATGCATTTGTCATACTGGCAACAATATGATGAACAAATTTCAACTTTCTCTAATTTTCTTACTAGTCACAACATAGCCTGCATCACTAAAACTCACCTTACTTCTACGGGCCGATTTACAGTACTAGGTTGCACGTTATCGAAATGACAGAGAGACTCTGTAGCTTCAGGTGGCGTCACTCTCAGCATAAAAATAGTGTCGGAGATCATGAATTACATCTACCTGTACTAAAAAAATATCGAAGAAGTCGCCATAATAAAGTTAAAATCGACAATGGTTTTTCAACTATTATAACGGAGATCAAAATTGATACTTCTACAAGAAGGTATCCAACGTCCATTCACACAAGACAGCATGCTTCTGCGAACATATAACAGCAAGTATACTAACTGGGATTGTCGGCACACTAATAACAACGGAACCAGACTTTTGACCACCTATCTCTTACACTTGAACCAAATACCTAACAAAATTTAAACACCAGTCAAACAAAAAAATTAAGATAGCAAGGTCGAAAGCGACTAGAAAAACAACGTAGAATTTGGCTTTAAATTACCAAGCGATTACTCTATTGGCAACAAGCCTTTTAAAAAATGTTCGGAAAGGCTAGCCTTCGTATTCACAAATTATTAGTTTAGTTTTTCACCACAACAGGAGTACTGAAGAGTACGAACACACGGCCTTAGAACAGTTCGTAAACATTTAGCCTTCGTTTACTCATATTCAAACTCATGTTTAAGTTGAAAAGGAAATTTGGGTACGAAAACTACTAGCAAAACATTTTTAAACTTCGATTGTATTTTCGAAACATATTTTAGATATTTTTGTTTTGTCAGGATTTATCAGGTTGGTGGCCTACTGATATGTAGAATAATAGAAATTCTTTTCGGCAGTTATATGGTAAAGAAGGGTGAATCTTTGAAGCTAATTATTGAAACTGCGCTCGCTCATTTCATGGCGAATTTTTTGTGATTCTTCATTACCTTACAACTTCAGAAAGAACACTTGCCTATAAGTTATTATTTAGTAGAAAAACTCTTACGAACCAACGGGAGCTATAAACGCTGCGCACACTCCTGCTGCAAATCCCATAGAAGCCATATCTCTCCTTTCACGATCGTTTTGTAGTAATTTGAAGCACCTGACATTTTTAAATGGGATGCGCATCATCGATATCAATACTCCCAAAATAACTCCTATATGCATTATAGCACCTTCCTTCATAACAAAGACAATTAAGTTTGTGTAAAATGTTTCAAGTATTTACTTGTACATAAATATAATAATAATTATTAATAATAATAATAATTATAGTATTAATAATAATTATAGTGTAGTAATTATAAAGTATTAATAATAATTATAGTGTAGTAATTATAAAGTATTAATAATAATTATAATGTTTATTGCTTTTAAAAGTTTACAACTTGTAAACAAGGAGTTGTGTTTAGAGACACACAAAAAGAGAATACAAGCATTCAAAACTAAAAATAACTAAAGTGAAAATTATAATGATTAAAAGAATATAAAGCTTCTACCTAAAATCAGTATAAAGGAAAAAAAATAAAATAAATCCCCTCAACAAGCATAATAAGTAATAACAAAACGAAAGAAAAATAAAAAACTTTTTATATAAACATCAAATAATAATGAATTCACCCATTAAAAATACAAATACGAATCGTACATATATGAATTTATATCAATAATACTCGTAGTAGTAAATAATAAATTACAGAATAAAATATATATCTGTACATATCAAAAACTTTAAAATAAAAATCATTTACTATTGTATAATTTACATTTTAGGCTGTTCACAACAAAAAGATATATATTATTAATTTAATCCGTGGATACCAGATAGCTGAGTATGTTGAACATTGAGTAAGAGACAGAAGAATCAGCTATTTGAGACTAACAATTTACATTGAGATGTGAGATCTTTCTTAATAAAAACAGCGAGACCACCAATTTATGAACTTTTGAGGCTTCCTTGTAGTGACAGTAATAGTCATTCAGAAAAAATGATTAAACTCAGCAATATTATGAATCCAAGTTTCGAAAATCTACTATTTTGGAGGAGGAGTAGATAAATCTTGAGCACAACTGGTAGCCGTTAAAGGAGGAACCTTTGGTTTCAGAAACTCCAAAATTCAACCAGACTGCGATTTCTTAAGTTTTCTCTTTTTGGCTGATCTGTCGATCCCTTGAGAAGTCAAAACATCTTCAGTTGCTAAGGAAGATCCATTTTCTAAGTCAACAGGAACTTCACGCCCATATTTTATCAGATCACTTTCGCTCTTAATTAACACAACTTTTAGACCATCCTCTTTTCGAATTAATATTTTACCATTTTTTGACCAACAGTATTTTACTTTACCAGATTTCTGCAGTTCCTTTGCTTTACTGAATAATCTGTACGTTTCTGGACCCATATCGTCAGAAATATAAAATCGCTTTGAAGTCGTCTCATTTATACCAGACAAAATGTCAGTATTCATTAATTCTTTTTTCACCCAAAATAATTTTAAAAAATTATTTTTCAGATCTCTTCTTACAAATTTTAAGATAATAGGCGGATTTGGCATAGCACTTTTCCTTTTCAAACGATTTAAAAAGTCCAAATCATTTTCATTAATAGAGCAACCAATAAATTCGCCAATAGCTTTAATAATATAGAGGAGATTTTCATTTTCAGAGTGCGGAATGTTGGTCAATCTGACTCTATTACCATAACGAAACTGTTCATAATCAAGCATTAAAGTATTAAAATAGATTAATTTTTTTATCAAACACCAAATTTTCTTTTCTTAATTTATCACTTTTAACGTTTAAAATTTTCAAATCATTTTCATTAATAGACCAACCAATAAATTCGCCAATAGAATATAGAGGAGATTTTCATTTTCAGAGTAAGGAATGTTGGCCAATCTGACTCTATTACCATAACGAAACTGTTCATAATCAAGCATTAAAGTATTAAAATAGATTAATTTTTTTATCAAACACCAAATTTTCTTTTCTTAATTTATCACTTTTAACGTTTAAAATTTTCAAATCATTTTCATTAATAGACCAACCAATAAATTCGCCAATAGAATATAGAGGAGATTTTCATTTTCAGAGTAAGGAATGTTGGCCAATCTGACTCTATTACCATAACGAAACTGTTCATAATCAAGCATTAAAGTATTAAAATAGATTAATTTTTTTATCAAACACCAAATTTTCTTTTCTTAATTTATTACTTTTAACGTTTAAAATTTTCAAATCATTTTCATTAATAGACCAACCAATAAATTCGCCAATAGAATATAGAGGAGATTTTCATTTTCAGAGTAAGGAATGTTGGTCAATCTGACTCTAATACCATAACGAAACTGTTCATAATCAAGCATTAAAGTATTAAAATAGATTAATTTTTTTATCAAACACCAAATTTTCTTTTCTTAATTTATTACTTTTAACGTTTAAAATTTTCAAATCATTTTCATTAATAGACCAACCAATAAATTCGCCAATAGAATATAGAGGAGATTTTCATTTTCAGAGTAAGGAATGTTGGCCAATCTGACTCTATTACCATAACGAAACTGTTCATAATCAAGCATTAAAGTATTAAAATAGATTAATTTTTTTATCAAACACCAAATTTTCTTTTCTTAATTTATCACTTTTAACGTTTAAAATTTTCAAATCATTTTCATTAATAGACCAACCAATAAATTCGCCAATAGAATATAGAGGAGATTTTCATTTTCAGAGTAAGGAATGTTGGCCAATCTGACTCTATTACCATAACGAAACTGTTCATAATCAAGCATTAAAGTATTAAAATAGATTAGTTTTTTTATCAAACACCAAATTTTCTTTTCTTAATTTATCACTTTTAACGTTTAAAATTTTCAAATCATTTTCATTAATAGACCAACCAATAAATTCGCCAATAGAATATAGAGGAGATTTTCATTTTCAGAGTAAGGAATGTTGGCCAATCTGACTCTATTACCATAACGAAACTGTTCATAATCAAGCATTAAAGTATTAAAATAGATTAATTTTTTTATCAAACACCAAATTTTCTTTTCTTAATTTATCACTTTTAACGTTTAAAATTTTCAAATCATTTTCATTAATAGACCAACCAATAAATTCGCCAATAGAATATAGAGGAGATTTTCATTTTCAGAGTAAGGAATGTTGGCCAATCTGACTCTATTACCATAACGAAACTGTTCATAATCAAGCATTAAAGTATTAAAATAGATTAATTTTTTTATCAAACACCAAATTTTCTTTTCTTAATTTATCACTTTTAACGTTTAAAATTTTCAAATCATTTTCATTAATAGACCAACCAATAAATTCGCCAATAGAATATAGAGGAGATTTTCATTTTCAGAGTAAGGAATGTTGGCCAATCTGACTCTATTACCATAACGAAACTGTTCATAATCAAGCATTAAAGTATTAAAATAGATTAATTTTTTTATCAAACACCAAATTTTCTTTTCTTAATTTATTACTTTTAACGTTTAAAATTTTCAAATCATTTTCATTAATAGACCAACCAATAAATTCGCCAATAGAATATAGAGGAGATTTTCATTTTCAGAGTAAGGAATGTTGGTCAATCTGACTCTATTACCATAACGAAACTGTTCATAATCAAGCATTAAAGTATTAAAATAGATTAATTTTTTTATCAAACACCAAATTTTCTTTTCTTAATTTATTACTTTTAACGTTTAAAATTTTCAAATCATTTTCATTAATAGACCAACCAATAAATTCGCCAATAGAATATAGAGGAGATTTTCATTTTCAGAGTAAGGAATGTTGGCCAATCTGACTCTATTACCATAACGAAACTGTTCATAATCAAGCATTAAAGTATTAAAATAGATTAATTTTTTTATCAAACACCAAATTTTCTTTTCTTAATTTATCACTTTTAACGTTTAAAATTTTCAAATCATTTTCATTAATAGACCAACCAATAAATTCGCCAATAGAATATAGAGGAGATTTTCATTTTCAGAGTAAGGAATGTTGGCCAATCTGACTCTATTACCATAACGAAACTGTTCATAATCAAGCATTAAAGTATTAAAATAGATTAGTTTTTTTATCAAACACCAAATTTTCTTTTCTTAATTTATCACTTTTAACGTTTAAAATTTTCAAATCATTTTCATTAATAGACCAACCAATAAATTCGCCAATAGAATATAGAGGAGATTTTCATTTTCAGAGTAAGGAATGTTGGCCAATCTGACTCTATTACCATAACGAAACTGTTCATAATCAAGCATTAAAGTATTAAAATAGATTAATTTTTTTATCAAACACCAAATTTTCTTTTCTTAATTTATTACTTTTAACGTTTAAAATTTTCAAATCATTTTCATTAATAGACCAACCAATAAATTCGCCAATAGAATATAGAGGAGATTTTCATTTTCAGAGTAAGGAATGTTGGCCAATCTGACTCTATTACCATAACGAAACTGTTCATAATCAAGCATTAAAGTATTAAAATAGATTAATTTTTTTATCAAACACCAAATTTTCTTTTCTTAATTTATCACTTTTAACGTTTAAAATTTTCAAATCATTTTCATTAATAGACCAACCAATAAATTCGCCAATAGAATATAGAGGAGATTTTCATTTTCAGAGTAAGGAATGTTGGCCAATCTGACTCTATTACCATAACGAAACTGTTCATAATCAAGCATTAAAGTATTAAAATAGATTAATTTTTTTATCAAACACCAAATTTTCTTTTCTTAATTTATTACTTTTAACGTTTAAAATTTTCAAATCATTTTCATTAATAGACCAACCAATAAATTCGCCAATAGAATATAGAGGAGATTTTCATTTTCAGAGTAAGGAATGTTGGTCAATCTGACTCTATTACCATAACGAAACTGTTCATAATCAAGCATTAAAGTATTAAAATAGATTAATTTTTTTATCAAACACCAAATTTTCTTTTCTTAATTTATTACTTTTAACGTTTAAAATTTTCAAATCATTTTTATTAATAGACCAACCAATAAATTCGCCAATAGAATATAGAGGAGATTTTCATTTTCAGAGTAAGGAATGTTGGCCAATCTGACTCTATTACCATAACGAAACTGTTCATAATCAAGCATTAAAGTATTAAAATAGATTAATTTTTTTATCAAACACCAAATTTTCTTTTCTTAATTTATTACTTTTAACGTTTAAAATTTTCAAATCATTTTCATTAATAGACCAACCAATAAATTCGCCAATAGAATATAGAGGAGATTTTCATTTTCAGAGTAAGGAATGTTGGTCAATCTGACTCTATTACCATAACGAAACTGTTCATAATCAAGCATTAAAGTATTAAAATAGATTAATTTTTTTATCAAACACCAAATTTTCTTTTCTTAATTTATTACTTTTAACGTTTAAAATTTTCAAATCATTTTCATTAATAGACCAACCAATAAATTCGCCAATAGAATATAGAGGAGATTTTCATTTTCAGAGTAAGGAATGTTGGCCAATCTGACTCTATTACCATAACGAAACTGTTCATAATCAAGCATTAAAGTATTAAAATAGATTAGTTTTTTTATCAAACACCAAATTTTCTTTTCTTAATTTATCACTTTTAACGTTTAAAATTTTCAAATCATTTTCATTAATAGACCAACCAATAAATTCGCCAATAGAATATAGAGGAGATTTTCATTTTCAGAGTAAGGAATATTGGCCAATCTGACTCTATTACCATAACGAAACTGTTCATAATCAAGCATTAAAGTATTAAAATAGATTAATTTTTTTATCAAACACCAAATTTTCTTTTCTTAATTTATCACTTTTAACGTTTAAAATTTTCAAATCATTTTCATTAATAGACCAACCAATAAATTCGCCAATAGAATATAGAGGAGATTTTCATTTTCAGAGTAAGGAATGTTGGCCAATCTGACTCTATTACCATAACGAAACTGTTCATAATCAAGCATTAAAGTATTAAAATAGATTAATTTTTTTATCAAACACCAAATTTTCTTTTCTTAATTTATCACTTTTAACGTTTAAAATTTCCAAATCATTTTCATTAATAGACCAACCAATAAATTCGCCAATAGAATATAGAGGAGATTTTCATTTTCAGAGTAAGGAATGTTGGTCAATCTGACTCTTTTACCATAACGAAACTGTTCATAATCAAGCATTAAAGTATTAAAATAGATTAATTTTTTTATCAAACACCAAATTTTCTTTTCTTAATTTATCACTTTTAACGTTTAAAATTTTCAAATCATTTTCATTAATAGACCAACCAATAAATTCGCCAATAGAATATAGAGGAGATTTTCATTTTCAGAGTAAGGAATGTTGGCCAATCTGACTCTATTACCATAACGAAACTGTTCATAATCAAGCATTAAAGTATTAAAATAGATTAATTTTTTTATCAAACACCAAATTTTCTTTTCTTAATTTATCACTTTTAACGTTTAAAATTTTCAAATCATTTTCATTAATAGACCAACCAATAAATTCGCCAATAGAATATAGAGGAGATTTTCATTTTCAGAGTAAGGAATGTTGGCCAATCTGACTCTATTACCATAACGAAACTGTTCATAATCAAGCATTAAAGTATTAAAATAGATTAATTTTTTTATCAAACACCAAATTTTCTTTTCTTAATTTATTACTTTTAACGTTTAAAATTTTCAAATCATTTTCATTAATAGACCAACCAATAAATTCGCCAATAGAATATAGAGGAGATTTTCATTTTCAGAGTAAGGAATGTTGGTCAATCTGACTCTATTACCATAACGAAACTGTTCATAATCAAGCATTAAAGTATTAAAATAGATTAATTTTTTTATCAAACACCAAATTTTCTTTTCTTAATTTATTACTTTTAAC
The DNA here is from genome assembly GCF_049639745.1 of Rhodnius prolixus. Taxonomy (NCBI): domain Eukaryota; kingdom Metazoa; phylum Arthropoda; class Insecta; order Hemiptera; family Reduviidae; genus Rhodnius; species Rhodnius prolixus. The sequence goes on from NW_027411592.1 coordinate 27,491,982, forward strand.
GTTTAAAATTTTCAAATCATTTTTATTAATAGACCAACCAATAAATTCGCCAATAGAATATAGAGGAGATTTTCATTTTCAGAGTAAGGAATGTTGGCCAATCTGACTCTATTACCATAACGAAACTGTTCATAATCAAGCATTAAAGTATTAAAATAGATTAATTTTTTTATCAAACACCAAATTTTCTTTTCTTAATTTATTACTTTTAACGTTTAAAATTTTCAAATCATTTTCATTAATAGACCAACCAATAAATTCGCCAATAGAATATAGAGGAGATTTTCATTTTCAGAGTAAGGAATGTTGGTCAATCTGACTCTATTACCATAACGAAACTGTTCATAATCAAGCATTAAAGTATTAAAATAGATTAATTTTTTTATCAAACACCAAATTTTCTTTTCTTAATTTATTACTTTTAACGTTTAAAATTTTCAAATCATTTTCATTAATAGACCAACCAATAAATTCGCCAATAGAATATAGAGGAGATTTTCATTTTCAGAGTAAGGAATGTTGGCCAATCTGACTCTATTACCATAACGAAACTGTTCATAATCAAGCATTAAAGTATTAAAATAGATTAGTTTTTTTATCAAACACCAAATTTTCTTTTCTTAATTTATCACTTTTAACGTTTAAAATTTTCAAATCATTTTCATTAATAGACCAACCAATAAATTCGCCAATAGAATATAGAGGAGATTTTCATTTTCAGAGTAAGGAATATTGGCCAATCTGACTCTATTACCATAACGAAACTGTTCATAATCAAGCATTAAAGTATTAAAATAGATTAATTTTTTTATCAAACACCAAATTTTCTTTTCTTAATTTATCACTTTTAACGTTTAAAATTTTCAAATCATTTTCATTAATAGACCAACCAATAAATTCGCCAATAGAATATAGAGGAGATTTTCATTTTCAGAGTAAGGAATGTTGGCCAATCTGACTCTATTACCATAACGAAACTGTTCATAATCAAGCATTAAAGTATTAAAATAGATTAATTTTTTTATCAAACACCAAATTTTCTTTTCTTAATTTATCACTTTTAACGTTTAAAATTTTCAAATCATTTTCATTAATAGACCAACCAATAAATTCGCCAATAGAATATAGAGGAGATTTTCATTTTCAGAGTAAGGAATGTTGGTCAATCTGACTCTTTTACCATAACGAAACTGTTCATAATCAAGCATTAAAGTATTAAAATAGATTAATTTTTTTATCAAACACCAAATTTTCTTTTCTTAATTTATCACTTTTAACGTTTAAAATTTTCAAATCATTTTCATTAATAGACCAACCAATAAATTCGCCAATAGAATATAGAGGAGATTTTCATTTTCAGAGTAAGGAATGTTGGCCAATCTGACTCTATTACCATAACGAAACTGTTCATAATCAAGCATTAAAGTATTAAAATAGATTAATTTTTTTATCAAACACCAAATTTTCTTTTCTTAATTTATCACTTTTAACGTTTAAAATTTTCAAATCATTTTCATTAATAGACCAACCAATAAATTCGCCAATAGAATATAGAGGAGATTTTCATTTTCAGAGTAAGGAATGTTGGCCAATCTGACTCTATTACCATAACGAAACTGTTCATAATCAAGCATTAAAGTATTAAAATAGATTAATTTTTTTATCAAACACCAAATTTTCTTTTCTTAATTTATCACTTTTAACGTTTAAAATTTTCAAATCATTTTCATTAATAGACCAACCAATAAATTCGCCAATAGAATATAGAGGAGATTTTCATTTTCAGAGTAAGGAATGTTGGCCAATCTGACTCTATTACCATAACGAAACTGTTCATAATCAAGCATTAAAGTATTAAAATAGATTAATTTTTTTATCAAACACCAAATTTTCTTTTCTTAATTTATCACTTTTAACGTTTAAAATTTTCAAATCATTTTCATTAATAGACCAACCAATAAATTCGCCAATAGAATATAGAGGAGATTTTCATTTTCAGAGTAAGGAATGTTGGCCAATCTGACTCTATTACCATAACGAAACTGTTCATAATCAAGCATTAAAGTATTAAAATAGATTAATTTTTTTATCAAACACCAAATTTTCTTTTCTTAATTTATCACTTTTAACGTTTAAAATTTTCAAATCATTTTTCAGACTTCCAAAATCAGATTTGAATGTAAAACACGTGAAGGGCCATCCTGCTTTCACGCTATATTTCCTAGCAATTTGGTCAACAATATCCACCCCAAACTTGGTTTTGTTATAAAATGCCACTGTTTCAGGGATACGTTTAGCATTTTTTTCTATTTTGACATTTTTGTGTTTAGAACTGAGCATTAGTACCTTTTTGTTTGGCTTGGATTTGTCAACTGTGAGAACGTACTCATCTGATTTATCCAGTTTTGTAGAATATCGGATCATATTCGGATATCTTAGTTTTTTTTTTTGTTTTTTTGTAAGCAACTTTTTTGCAAGGGAAATGCTTTAATAACGATCAAATAGAAAGAGCAAAAATATTTTCATCTAACATATTTAAATTTCCAATTTTAGCATTAAAATCGCCCCTATAATTATGTCATGATTGCCTTAATTAGAAATTAAATTATTCAAATCTGTTGAAAAATTTTAAATAATTTTTTTTTTCAATGATTTAAGGCGCGTCAACATCTTAGGTTATTGGCGCCCAGAGCTTTTTTCAGTGCACTGTCGGCCTCCGGACAGTGTTCTCTCAACACAGACAACACTGTCCATCACCGGACAATGAACTGTAAGAAGCTCCTAGGAAGAGAAAATCTAAGGGTCAGCAGCTGGATTCGAACCCGGGACCTCCGCGTGGGAGTCCAGTACGCTAACCGCGTAGCTAATCCCTTCCCTTTTAAATAATTATATTATCATTTTCTGTATCTGGTTTTCAATACACTACGGCTGAACAAAAATAATTATTTCTACCCTTTAAAAGAACACAAAAGAACCACTGATATGTAAAACAAGATTTTAACCATTGAGATATTTTCTTTTTAACACAGATCATCACTCCTCCACTAGCTCTACCTTTATGGCAGTTTCTTTGAAGCAGCGCTAGAGACTCATAACTGCTGAGAAAATGAAGTACTTGAGCATCAGGTGAATGAAGCCAAGACTCGCCGAGACAAAGAATATACATTTTAACAACGATGTGATTTCACTGCTAGTTAAATTATACAAATTACTGTATCCATTTATGTTCCAGAAACCAAAAAGAAAATTTGAATTACATGGTTGTTTATTTGACGGTTATTTATGTCTGCTTAAAAAAATAAATTATTGAACATTTGGGGATCTTTAAATTTTCCGTTTCTTTGAATGTCAGATCTTCATGATTCCAACATGTACGCCATCTATTTCTGTGAAAATCTCAGACAACACGGTTACATCTGAATGTCCTAGCCATTGTTGAGTATCTTTCTCTGATCTTATTAGGACTGCCGGAACACCCACGTACGTCTTTTCTTACTAAAATGTTGTTTTTCCTGAACCAAACTTGGCTTTCCCCATTCACTGCAGAACTTTTGCTTGTCTAAATAATTTATAAGTTTGTGGCTCATATATTCAAAAATGTACAGTTGAACATTCGAATTTGTTTCGTCAAACATACTCAGCACAGAGTATGAGGTATGAGGGAGAATGTTGCTTTTTACATACCTTCTACGTCAAAGAGAAAAAGCTTGTCAGAATTCTTATAAAATTTAAAGAACAGGTGAATTACCAGGTTTTCGATTTTTATTTAGACGATAGTATTCCTCCATTTATTTTCTGAGGAACCGAACCCTATGATAGACAAGATTTTCTTTAAAATAGTCAGAATGTCCTCATCAGTGTTACTGATATTGTTACTATTAGGTATTGTTGGATCCTCGCAAGGAGGTGCGGCCCCCCTTGTGGGAAATTTAGGTTGATGCAGTGGAGGGTTTGCTGCATTGGAGGTCTGGAAGGAGAGAGGGACTGCGTACGTGACCAAGTGCAGGCAGTTGTCCTTGACTTCACAAGGAAGTTAGAAGTGTGGTTTATGTCAAGTGTAATTTTTTGTCTATATAGCGTCATTGCGCCAAGTTTGTTTTGTTTTTTACAAATTGTCAATGTGTTTTTGGTCTAGCCAGTGTAGTCTGCCTGGAGTTAACATATTAATACAAGTATCTGTGGAAAATAACTCCCCTTCTGACATTATTGTCATTTATGTTTTCTCGGCATATAATTGCCCCTTCAATCTTAAAGGCCTTAAATCTGTAAGTGACAAACATTGTACGTACCTATTTGTACTCCCATTTGGAGAGATTTCCCTTGTCGCCAGGCAAGAAAATTGTTAATTTGTTCGCATTAACATTCCTTCCGCCAGGAAGGATAAATTGTGTAATTGTCAATTGTATGTTGTCTAGCCAATTAGTATTGTATTATCAATAAATAATTGTTATTTTTTGTAAGGCATTGGCGAAAGTATTTTGGGTGGCTGTGGCGTCCACCACATTTTATTTCAATACAACATAATTAGACTAAACTGTTTTCCCACATTTCGTCCTCGCCTTGGACATTTCATTTAGCCCTCTGCGAATATTCTTCAGGTATGTTCATAGATTGAATTTGAGAACCTGCTTATTTTCGTTCAAGGCGGCTGGCAAATTATTTATACAGTCCCAGACAACGATTTTATTTATTTACTGCTGTCAGCTAATTTTTTAATTTATTTAAATCATTCTTAATCCCTGAAGATTAATTTATTTTTTAAAATTATTCCAATTTTTATGAATTTCTTGATTATCAGTTCTCAAATCAGAAAAATCTTTAACACGATCAAGAATACAGTTGAGTGCATCCGAGACTTTAGTCTCAATATCAGTTATATACCCACCACCACTAGCTTTGGACATAGTAACTGTTTATGTTTATATTTATTTGTTGAAAAGATTATAGATTAAAAAAACACTAACAAATTGAACAAAACTTTTCTTCAATATTGTGGAAAAACTGCTGGATGAAAAGTTATCAAAATTCACCAGATTATTTAAAATAGTAAGAAGTCACTGTATGTTAAAAATCAATAGTTAATTCCAACTAGTGAAACACAGACACGATATTATCTCTACTAAAGCTCGAACCAAACCTCACTTCCCAACATATACTCAAATTTAAGTTTTTACAAAACCAGAAATTTCCAATAATCTGCGTTAAAAAGTTTGGGAACATTCACGCCCATTACCACTCATGTATGGGTCACCAAGACTCTATTTTGGCTCAACACAAACCATTTACTGACGTTCCCCTATCAACATGACACATTCAAAAGCACATTTTTTGTGTAAGTTTTTTCTTATATTTTGATCATATAAAGGCCCATTTATATATTTTTTAAGTTTACACTGTTCTCGATTATGTTCTTACATTTTTGTATATTTTAGACATTGACAAATTTATAAAATATATTGACACTTCACATCTACGATATAAGAACAAAAATCATCTTCCTCCTGATTGAATTACTTTGATGGAGTTTATTTCTGCGTAAACTAGTACTACTGAATATATGTATCTGTTCCAAGTAGAAATGGCACGATATGGTATAGGGGAATCGTGAGGATAGCAGCGATATAAGGCTAACCCTGTAAGACTCCACCCCCCCCCCCCAACCCCCCATATATATAATTAAAAAAAGTGTAATAAATAATAAACAATCACATGAAAAAAAAAAAAATCATTTTAGGTTATATACAATTTTTAGTGAAGACAAAACTTCATTTTTTCTTAGTAAACCCATTGACTAAAATAGATTATAATTATTTTATCTGCCAAATTCAGTTATTATAATTTATTAATTCAATAATTAATTCAAATGAAGGAAAAATCGTGAGCAGTGAATAAAATTGACATGAAATTGAAAAGGTTCATACTTACTTTATCTGTCACAATACCAGCCATAAGCATAAAAATTGTGCTTATTATTTTGTAAATTAATAGCTTAAAACTAACTGGCCTCGGAAATTGGATACCATTTAAAAATCCAGTTATCTCTGGCAGTCCTGCAGTTGATGAATCCGGCTGAAATATAAATTCATTTCTATAATGTCATACATTAAAATAATAAAATGTTTAAATGTAAACAACATACCTCTGCGATAACGAAGAATAAACTTGAAAGAATTGCTGGTACCGTCGTAAATAGAATCCACATGGGTATCAGTGGAAATAAAAGCCTCCACTGCGGTGTTGCAAAATAATATTTAAATTCTAAAATATTGAAGTTAAAGAAATAATATTTAAGGAAATTAAAAAAAATGGCTCGGCAGCAATTGTAATTAATTCATAGAGAAATAAACACTCTGGAAGATCTATGATTTTGCATGATCACCATCATTAAACTGGGACGGATGTGATGAATAAGACATGTGTACAGAAAGGCGAGTTTGAAATTCCTAACAGGATTATTACAGACGGACTGTTTGGAACAAGGCAAGTCGAAAGTTCAAAGTTAAGACGGCAAGTGGGTATAGTGGAACTTACTAGAAGCATCCTCAATCGGCCTTTTGCTGCTAGCAGTATACAAAAGATTGGCGCAAGATGTTGCAGGAACCCAGGGAACCAAAAATGGGTAGTAGTGTTTTCTTTAGCGAGATAACACAGAGGCCACTAATCCTTTTTCTTTTTGTAACAAAATCAGGCTTGGCAACAATATTTTGATTGATTATTTGATTATTTCATATATTTTAATGAAGGTGGTTGAATATGAGTGCATGAATTGTAATGTATATGTGTGATGGAAAATGTTCTTTATAATTTCTACACTAATCGCAATTCAAGACATTCTCTCCAAGAAATAAGAAAAATAGCACGCTGTTACTTCATACATATGTACCTGGCAGATGTACACTTCTTCTTTTCTTTAAATATGGCAATTAAAATAATCCTACCAACCAATATTGAAGATATTCAAAGGATACGTGTTAGTAAAAAACTAATTTTGAAGTCTAAATATTTGTGCTCTGCTATATTTATTATCGTTACACATAAAGCCACGAAAATAGCAACGAAACAAATCGCATTATTTCTCTGAATTATCAATGCTAAATTTATGGCAACTCCAAATTTTATTTCCTCTTCTTTCGTTAATTCGTCTTGCATCTTATCATAATTTAATGACTGAAATTAATTAAGTGTGACTAAGCAGACAAGTTGATAATTATTGTTTAATAATCTGTTTAATTAAACCTACCTCAAAAGTAGACACTACTTTTTCATATTTGCTGTCTTCTAGTACGATTATTTTGCTCTGTTGAATAAAATTTTAATAATTTATTACAAATTAAAACATAATTAATTCAAATCCACTCGAACCCGATTAAAGGATTGAACATTTGTATTTTAGTTTGTAAACTAATGAGAGTACATTTCAAAAGTGAGTAGAATGACAAGACCTAGTGGTAATTTCCAGCAACAATCTTAGGTGCCCAGAGGAAAGGCCTTGGTGCATCACTTGCCCTCCACTTTCCATAGGTGAAATATTGGATATTTTCGTAACTAGGCAGAATACTGAAAAACCTATCAACTCGCTATCCTCAAGTTGTTAAAGTAATCGCTAACTGATCAAATTCTTGAAGATAATCACCGCAGGGTGATCCATTTAAAACGCACCATCGCTAATAAGTTTTTACGAAAGCGGAAATCCGAAAAAAAACTATTAAATACCTATGCTGTATCTTCATTTTTGGCGGAGTTACGGCCAAAACCCTGATCGGCGTTTCATAAGGACCACTAATGTTGACAATGATTATGAAAACTACATAAAAAATTGTGAAAAATGGCGTTGACCTCGTTTTAATTTCCCTAATATTTGTCGAGATATTTAAGATCAGTTACAATTTTATTTTATTCGTGATCGGTTTTCAATATTAATTTTCCACCAGAAATACACTGCAAAAAATGTTATTTGTGCCGCTAAGAAAAAAAATTTAAAAAAATTGAACATTTAAAAAAATGTAGTGTAATGCAATTGTTGTGGGAGAATCAGGATAAATTTGTTTTATCATCAAATAAAAGCAACCACCACATCTTTTTAATGTAACCCGTATGCAAGACTTCTTGGTCTATGATTGCGGTAAAAATATCTTGCCAGGGAGGGTAGGTGTTGGTCTAGTGGTCAAGAGCGTGTCTTTCTAAGTGGGAGATCCCTAGTTCGAATCCCGCGTTTGCAGTCATTCATAATACTTAATACAATACTTTTTTTAATAAAATATAGTCATACACGGGATTCTAGCTGGGGAACTCCCACTTACAAAGCCACGATCTGGACTACAAGACCAACACCCTGGCAAGATATTCTTACCGTAATCATAGGTCAAGAAATCTTGCATACAGGGCACATTGAAATGATGTGATGGTTGCTTTTATTTGATGATAAAACAAATTTATCGTTATATCGTTAACCAACGCTCCCACGTTTCATCCACGCTTCAATTGAAGGTTGGAGAAACAAAACGCAATTTCTTTGCTGAAACGTGCAAAGACCCGCCTGAGTTTTCGTCATATACAAAGTATCATTATCGTCGTTCAAATAATTATGACTGTGAATTAAAATAATGTACGGACGAGCAGACTAAAAGATTTTTGTTGTATTGTGGAGAGATTAAAAGAGATTGAATTGTGTAAGAACAATTCAATGAACAACGAGAACTGGATGCGTAGAGATTGTCGACAGTAAAGAGAACGTATCATTCTTGATTTTTAGCGAGAGCGGTGTATCTGAGAAATTTACTGCCTCTAATAGCAGGAGGGTGCAACAAAATAATGAGGCCGTTTTCCTTCAACATTTACTATCTTTCTTTGAGCCTTCCTTCTTGTTTAATACCATGGTCCGCCACTGATCGCAGGAGTGAGATTCTAGCGTTTTGAGTTACATATTTTAAATTCTGATTTTCTGTCAGACACATAATGACTATGTAACAGTAAAATATGTTACCAACTTACCTCTCTTCTTATGTGTGAAGAATATCTTTTATAACATGGTGAAATTTGGGGAATTGAAAACGGGCAAAACCGGGTAAATCGATGCATATTGGAAAACTTTATAAAAACAAAAGTGGGCAAATACTTATCTCGTATCGAGCTTGAATGATATAAATTTCTTGTTTACACATATTGAGTTAATTTCATCATATGGTTGAGAAGGATAGTTAAATTTATTGCAATTTATTTGCAGTAATCAATCAGTAAAAATAAAATTCATTACCGTATTTTATTTAAGGCCCATCAACATCTGAGGACGTTGGCGTCTGGAGGTCTCTAAATACGTATTTTCTGGTTTATAGATGCAATCGCTAGAAATGAGAGTGGAGGTTGCCAAAAAGAAAGTGCTAATGAATAATAATTATTAATAAATAAAATACAATTGAAATTACATTAACCCAAGAAAAGAGAAAAACACAGATTATGATTATTCTCTTAATGTAACAAAGCAGCGCAGCACAAACAGTAGGTGATATCATAGTCAATGCAGTAGCTCGTTGCAAGTCTAATTTTCTGATCAGTATCTCTGCTAAATAGAGATTATTTATTTATTTTATTACAATTTTTTTCATCTCAATGAAGCTGCATATAAGTAACATGCATTACCCAGATGCCAGCGATATTTAATTAATTTTTATGTTATTTGGCATTTACTTTAAAAACTACAATTTAGTTCCAGCGTTAGTACAATACACAGCTTTGTTCTACCCTGAGGTATTTATTTAATGTTGAGTGGTTGAAAGTGGAATTTCCTAACAAATATTGGCTGTGTTGTAGGGTATAACAGACGGGAGTTTTTTAAGAGAAATGTGTGCAAATCTTTCTTTGATTTGTGTGCAAATTATGGTTAAGATTTAACCATAATTATTCACCACAACATCTAGCTAGAATTGGCAAAGAGATCAACCCAAACTGTTCATGCTCAGTAGATACCATGGCTGACAGTAATCACTTAATATTAGACTGCAGTAAACATGGTAAGGGGAGGGACCTTTTGTGGGAGGCAGTCCTTAGGTCGGGATGTCCCCAACCCTCCAATTTGCACAGAATATTATCTCAAGACGATGGGAACATATACACCGAAATTTACAACTACATAAAATGTAATGATATACATGTGTGAGAAGAATGAGATTTGATTGGAGCATTAGTAATTGATATAAGTAATGTCAGCGTTTCCCAACCTGTAGTACGCGAGTTGGTGGTTGGTAGTACACGAAAAATAACCAATAATCGCGGACAAAAAAAAAATACATATGTATATATATATGTATATGTATATACATAAGACTATTAGTTGTTTTAAAGCAAATAATTTACTTATCTATATTTTTGATCCCAGTCTTACGTTAGATGAAATTAGATTGGCTATTTATATTGGCTATGGACCAGATGGACTGACTGCAGAATTTCAGATAGATGTCTAAAATCCATTCAAAACTTATTTACGAAATGTTTGGGGAAAATATTGAATGAAGATAAAATCTTAGCGTAATTTATAACAATAGATACAGAGGCATTTCGTTAATAAATTTTGCCACACTATTTCTTTACACAGATCTCTAACTCGTGTAACAGTTAGGATAGAGCTCTCGTTAAGAGCCAAAATTGGTTCCGAAAACAATAGAGGATACAAAGATAGTCTGTTTATCCTATCTTCTCTTAAGGGTATTCAAATTCCGAAGCCCAAAAGAGAGGTTGGCATAAACAAATGTGGCGTAACATTAGTGGACTTTGTCTCTGTAAATCCTTCTATGGAACTAACTTCATAGTTTTCGTTGGAGGCTACATGGATTAAAACTTTAGGAAGTCTTTACAATCAGGCCTTTCTTCGCGTAAGGTTAATAATTAGGTATAAATGTGGACTTAGATTTGACTTGCTCTTATAAATTGTATTTTCTGCAATAAGTCTCAAAAAAGAAGGCTAGCGATCGTTTTTGCAAGAAGTTTGTAAAGAATTTAATTGCTACAGAGCTAAGTATACAGGTTGGCCTGTCTCTGAATCAGTGAACTTTTCTCATGTTGCGAAAGTTAGCAACATAAATTTAAATAGAGAGTTATAGTTTTATTTCTTTTCAAGTCGTTATATGGTTTAGCCATCAGCGAAATCAAACTAAAGTTGTATCTAAAGACAAACCCGAAGTCCAATACAAAACTTAAACATTTCAATGTTAAACAAATCAATTGAATACAATTTTTTTTGAAGAGTTAGTAAAATTTCGTGCACCTGCGTTATTTATACTTATACAAATGTTTTAATTGGTGAATGGAAAAATTCTTAGACCTATAATTGAGTCGTTCACTGCACAATCGGTTAACTCCATAAAACAAAAATTGGAGAAATGTGATGAAATAATGTACATAATTTTTAAAATTTCGTTTATAATGTAAATTTATAACGCTATCATTCAGCTCCTGCTACTGAATTTGAGTTGAATTATTGCAACGATCTACACTATAGCACGAAGTAAATAGAATGTCTTCTGAAATAAATTATTTATTATTCAATGGCTAAAAAGATTTTGTTGTTTAATGCGGTCAATCTTCATTATTTGAGAAATTATTATATAAAAATCTATGATTGAACCAAGCCCTTTAACACTTAGATTCAAGATATTTCAAAAAGTGGAATTAATCAATTAGTGCAGAAGGCGGCTCGATTAATGAACAAATTTACATATTTTCGTTGAGCAATGTATTTTATTTAGTAACAACTAGAGTCATTCTCTATTTTTCATTTTACTGAAACAGAATTCAAAATTTCTTGACTGTGATCTTATATTAATTTAATTCCAAGCGGATTTCCAAGAATAACCGGCTTATTTAAGTAAAGTATTTTTACATTAATTTCATATTTTATTTTTTGTTATTGTAATGATCAGTTTTCGTTGGTTATGACGTCAACTGAACTGGATTTGTTTTTTCATATTTAAATTATTACAGATTGTGATAATAAAAATGCACTTTAATGTTGAATAAGTTGTAATTGGGCAACAACTTCTTGATCCATGGTAATTGGTCAAGAGTCCACGCGACATACAGAATCCACCATAGCACCCACTAGTTACGAGTCTCCCAGTCTTCTCTTTCCGATTAGATTAGGAATTCTATCGGATATCTGGGCAAACTATGCAAGAGTTTTTACCCCCGAACTCTAATCCACGCAAGCGCTAAGAACTGATTATGTGACCTGTTTCCTTTCCCTGACAAAATTTACGGAATATCCTTCGCCAGACCAATGTGAGGCGTGTTAGCTCAGCCTGAAGTGGCCTATCAGAAGGTATACGTAAATTTAATGACCGCTCAACTTTGTTGGAATAATAGCTATCAAAAAGCTCAATAAAATAAATCTGCTCTAGCCTGGGGTTTTCAACCCCCACTCATGCAACATGGCAGCCATTGATTGATGCCTATATTTAAATGAGATTTTTCAAATACCAAAAAAGTGAGGTTCCCATTAAAGTTCCTCAGGATTCCTCCCTGTCCAAGCGTTCTCATCGTCTTACTTCTAATTTATTACCTAGACTAGAAAGAATATATTACCAATGTTCGTCCATGGTTACACGCAGTCTTGAACTAACCTTCATAAGCCTTGATAGTCTGTGAGGTTGTCTGCCTGAGCGAGAAGATAGTCCTCTGGAATTAATCCTTCCTCTTCTGATTTCAATCTCTCTAAAAGACCGCTAGCCTTCTTGGATGTGACAGAATATTCGCTGTTACTCCTTATTTTGTCTTGGCCACCATTGTGTATGCACATAATGTTGTTAAGTTCCTCTGTCCAGAATTCTGAAAAGCATAATAAACAGTATTTAGGAGCAAATATCGAAGAGCTGATCTAAAATAGGATCCTAAACATCTATTGGCATAATCCGTATCTGTAGCAGTTGGGCGTTTCAACCTTCAGCAGCCAACCGTGTTGCTGACGGCGCAATGGATGTGTTTGAACACATTGGATGTAGCAAATGAGTGGTGGTAAACTTACACGAACCTCCAAGGTTGTAGAGCGTGTTCTCCCCTCACCCTCAGGAAGCAAACCTTTGTGCCATAAATGCTCTGACCACATCCACTGTCTTCGTTTACCATTGTCCTGTGTGGTGCGATGGTGGAACGAGTTGATTCAAACCCCTATTTTTACAGAAAAAAAAAGTGATTCCGCCCCGCCCAAAAAAATTAAGGCAAATTAAAATGAAAATAATTAATACTGAAGTTACTTAGATGTTACACTGAAATACATCTTTCAACTAACGAAGCTATTATATAGAAGTTTACTGAAATATTTCAACTTGTAAAATCAATCAACACCAAAATACAAAACCTGGCGAGCCTAAAATATTACTTATGCTTGGAGGATAAAATAAGTTCCAAGATTTTTTAGAAAACTGTCAATAATTCTTAAATAATAATAATAATAATATTCAGGGAAGGGATTAGCTATGAGGTTAGCATACTGGACTCCCACGCGGAGGTCCCGGGTTCGAATCCAGCAGCTGACCCTTAGATTTTCTCTTCCTAGGAGCTTCTTACAGCTCACTGTCCGGTGATGGACAGTGTTGTCTGTAACGAGAGAACACTGTCCGGAGGCCGGCAGTGCACTGGAAAAAGCTCCGGGCGCTAATGACCTCAGCTGTTGATGCGCCAAAAAAAAAAAAATAATAATAATAATATTCATTAGGGGAGGGATTAGCTATGAGGTTAGCATACTGGACTCCCACGCGGAGGTCCCGGGTTCGAATCCAGCTGTTAACCCTTAGATTTTCTCTTCCTAGGAGCTTCTTACAGCTCACTCTCCGGTGATGGACAGTGTTGTCTGTAACGAGAGAACACTGTCCGGAGGCCGGCAGTGCACTGAAAAAAGCTCCGAGCGCTAATAACCTCAGCTGTTGATGCGCTGAAAAAAAAATAATAATAATATTCATTTCTTCTCCTGTACCTGTCCGAAATATAGGACCCCATACGCGGATCTAATAGAAAAGGGGCAATTATCTTTTTATAAAACTCTTCCCCATTTTCCAATCAACACCCCCAACTATCTTGTAAGATTAGAGACAGGTCAAGTTCACATGAAGTATAAGCTCTTTAAAAGAATGGTGAACTGGTGGATCTCCATACTGAATATGCCAGAGGATCACTTACCTAAGATATGTTAGAATCGCCTTGTTGAACTCGCAGACACATTTAACTTGCCCTTTAATTGGGTGCTGGAGTTAAGAAAATATGTTCCCATTATCGGTTCAGAGGAAATTTGGATTGCCCAAGACCCCTATCTTATCAAAGAAAATTATAATAGTTTAGTGCAAAATTATTTAAACCATTTGATTTCTAAAAACATTGATTCTGCTATTAGTAGTAGTTTCAATATTTTTTACTGGGATATCTGCTCCTTCGGAACCTTCCAAAGTTACCTTAGTAGCAAAATTCATATCAATAAAATTAGAATATTGGCTCAGCTAATGTTGTCTGGGAAACGTCGCGCCCGGGTATATCATAGAAATTTCAATAACTTTTTATGAGGAATCCGAATGCCCTCTTTGCAGGAATAGTTTAATACATACTTTATTATCTTGCCCAATTCTTTCCTCTTTCAGGAACACATATATCGAGAAATACGTAGTCGGACAACGTTCAGAAAGAGAAAATTTTCTGGATCTACTGTCAACTGAGAATGACATTAATAAATTGAATAATATTTATTTCTTTATGACAAAAAGCCAACTTAGAAAATTATTGTTAGACTTTTAATTAATTTACAATTTTTTATTGATAGCCTATTTTTAATTAACCACCTATTTTAATTAATTTATGGGAATAATTTCCTACCCATCTCCGCCTTGTATCCTCTTGAAGCAAGTTAACTCCAGTCTTCCAGTGGTCAAGCTAGTGACAAAACTGCAATGCATTTAATTTTTATATTTGACTAGCCTATTTTTGTGTTAATATATGTGTTTCATTGTTAATTTTATATTTATCAGAGCAATTGGAAATTAGGAATAGTAAGTACTTATAATGTGAGTTAAAGAAATATATTTTTGTTATTAACTGGGAAAGCTAACATTTAATGATATACCTTAATAAATTGCGCTACATTTGTAATACATTCCAACACTGGAACTGATTCAAATCCTTCGACTCCACAGGCGGTCTCGTTCTGCCTATCACTACAACATAGCCTTGTTAAGAACTGTTTATTCTTAAGTACAATTCTGACCTGAGTTTTCTTAGTAGGGTGGGGGTACAAAAGGGTTATGGTATGGAATATGTACATACCCCTTTTTTTAAGTCAGCATATAAAAAAAATATTGGCAACTTTTACAACCTGACTAATCAACATAGAATTAATCTTTAAATTACTACATTAATATATAAAATTAAATTAAACATTTTCAGAAATTATTTAAATACTTATTACATTAAAAACATAATTAAAAGTTTGGAAAAAAATTCATTAAAAAACTATCATTACTACACAATTCTTGCCTTATCATTTCTTCTTGAGCTGCACTTTCTTCTTCGTAGATTTTATATAATTTGGAAATAAAAAAAAATTTCTGTCTTTAATCTTCGAGAATTTGATATTTCTTCGTATAGCGATGACGACCTCAACCAATGCCATATAAATTGAAACTAGAGGTAAGGTATTAAACAAAAAAAAGGTGTAAAAATCATTCACCAAAATTTCTTATTTTATTCAATATTAAAACCTTTTATTCAATATTAAAAGCTTCTTAAAACCACGAATCTAGGATATTTTGTTTTGTTTTATCGTTGTTATTATATGGTTTAAATAAGACCCAAGGGCTGCAAGTTTAAAACATTGTGTAACAACATTTAATTTATAATTTTAATAAAACATTTAAATTAAAAAACTTATCTTAAAAGCAGAATATTTTCGTTAATAACTCATTATGCTGTAAGTCGGCGGTACCATAATCTGTATAAGAAATTAACTTATTCGTTTGAATCTCATTAAAATGAGATTTACAGTTATTCAATTTTTTTACATGCCTGTCAACTTCAACCGGTTCATTCGAATAGATTTTGCACTTTTACAAACTACAAAAACGTGAATAAAAATATTTTTTTATAAAAGATACTTTCAATTTTAGAAAAAAAATATTACTTTAATTTACCTGCTGTGCTGGTCACACAGAATCCATGAGAATATAAACCAATAAATTAAGCTGATTCAGTTTGTTTGAGAAAAAAAGCTGCACTTAGAACTTCATTTGGGTGAACTAATTGAGAGAGAGAAAAAAGCTACGAATAATGGCAATAGTAACGTAACAAAGGGAAACGGGTGTACACACGACGCACTTGTGACCGCGAGTATTAGGTATCTGCCGTCAGTTAGCCGTAGCTACGATATACACAATATTTACAACCCCACTCTTCCCTGGCGAACGTTACACCTTACTTCATTAGCCCCCACCATATTCTTTAGAAACATTTTTAATTTATATTAAATAAATAGAACATTATTTTTAGACAATCTATTTATTTTATTAAGGCCTAATATCAACTATCACATGGTGTATAGTCTTCACTCATCAACTAATGGAACTACTTTGGTGTCAGCAGTGCAACAGGTAATTTCAGATTTGTGTACAGCAATGTCTTTTCTTGTTACTACGCCTACAACCTATGCAGTAAAATAATACTTTAATTAGATTACAATGCACAAGGACTATTCGGTTCTTTGATGTTTTTTGAGATCATATAACTTAGATAACAATCAATTGAAATTAAAAAAACTGAACTTACCACAAATTTCTTTTTATGCAATTTCGGTACATGTTACAGAATTTAAGAATGAGTTGATGACGGTCGAAATGAGTGGATGAATGGTAATTGTCGATAAATTATAAAAAAAAAAAAGACATGAGATAAAAAGCTTTTGCATTTTTTAGAGGACACTCATAGAATATTGTAATGCTTAGATCAGCTTTGGAGAAACCATCCACATTTCTGGATTAATTATTTAATTTAAGTCCAAGAACTGCACATAACGAAAATATTAAAAGACCAGATAAATTGAAAAAGAGAAGCAATCCAAATTCCAGTATAAGCACAAAAATTTTGCAAGTACAAAAAACTATTTTTATTTATTTCTTATTAATTTGTTTTTTGGCGCATCGACCTCTACGGCCTCAGCACTCGTAAATTTTGATTCAACTTGATTCAGCTTACCCAAAGCTGGATTGGCAAAACTTCTATTCTGCCTGTTTCGCCGGAGCACCATAGCAAGTGAGGTGGAAGAAATTGGGACAATAAACTGATTTACCACAAAAAGATCTTCTTTTATTCATCAATACAATTGACAAAAAGGAGTTTGGGTAAATTTTGTGTGTCATCCCTTGTAATAATACAAAACTTCTGCAGTGGTGGTTAATATTCCAACGTACACCATCCTCGGCTAGAAGCGACACATTCAGTCTGGTGGTAAACTATTCATACCAACTGTGGGTGCAAGTAGCACATGGTTGCAATTATTTTATCATTCACTCACACCTCTATTTGCAATAGAATATTCAGCATACAATTTTTAAAATTTGCGCTGTCAGATTGGCTAAAAATGACTTTTATCCGGTTTTAGTTTTTCATTTATCACATTGTACATGTACTGTATTTTGGAAATATTTGTTTCCCAACAAGACCAAATTTTTCAAGAATATATTCTACCTTAGTGGTTCGGTTATTATGTAAACTAACTCATCAACTAATGAGTAACGCTTACAAAAAAAATTCTAAGAAAAATGTTTTATTTGAACATAATAGAATTAATTAATTGCTCACCATCACTGCAATCTAAAATGAAAATGATAGATCAACACATTGTAATGTATAAAATATTTAAAGAAAATCATTACAAACGACTTTAAAAAAAAAAACTCTTAAAAAGTAAACAGATACTTTTTATAACCACAGTATAATATAACCACCGCACACCTATAGCAACCTCATGATACATCAGTCATTAAAGAAAGCACATGTTCAGTTTCGAAATATTTGGAAAAGTGATGTTTCAGAAATTAACCAATAAATATCAAGGAACTTATCGACTTGTGCGAATATTAGAAGCAATAATACAATTTTAAATCTAAAAGTGAACTTGCTGAAGTAAAGTTCAGGTTTCAATGCACAGCCATCACTTAATTAATCACTCGTAACATTTACCTCATTTGATTGGTTTACAACCAATAAGTGCCTCATTCCCAATCCGGCCATCAAAGCATACACTGTGGAGAATGACGTCTCCTGCAAATATTACGGAAATTGAATTTCGACTCATAAATATTACGCTTACTAGTTCTTATATGTAGGTTATAACTAACTATAAAGGAACAATTTGGAGTGAACACTTACACGAACTTTCTTATCACATTTTATCAGAGAAAATGTTGCAAGCCAACCTTAAAGGCCTAAACATCCATTGCATCCAATTTCAAATCAAATCTTTATGCAATTAACTAGAAACTTACAAAAACTAGAATAATCCGTTTTGACTAGCGGGTAGATGATAATCTCCCGATTCAGAATTTAGATATTTTCTATTCTTAGAAGTCATAAACGCTTGAAAACGTTGATAACATCCAAACGGCACTTTAGGAAACAGCTTAGCCGTTCTGAACAAAACCGCTTACAAAAAAATTCTAAGAAAAATGTTTCATTTGAACATAGTAGAATTAATTAATTGCTCACCATCACTACAATCTAAAATGAAAATGATAGATCAACACATTGTAATGTATAAAATATTTAAACAAAATCATTACAAACGACTTTTAAAAAAAAACTCTTAAAAAATGAAAAAAATCTATTCAGATTATAACAAGATATATTTCGAATGTAAATTGTAACTCAGTATACTCGTAGATCGTACATTATATTGAAATGACCTGAGTTAGAAGAAAGCCTGACTGAATTGCGCTTGGCTGAATTCTCAAAATAAAGTTATAAAATTTTTAGTATTGCACTTGGTGTGCCAAGTTCAAAGTAAGAAAACACCTGAAATCGATTCGATAAAGTGGCTCTTCCACTGGGCATTTCTTACTCCAGCGCTTTCCAACGTTTGGTACTTAAAACAAATACACAATGTAAAGTTCATGTGATTTGCCGTTTTGGTGTGACAGGCAAAGAGGCATATGTATTGTATAGAATGCAGTAATATTTGATATAATACAGATGTATTATACATAATAAAGTGCAACAAAATAGAATCGTCTTTCAGTTTTGGGTGATTTCTCAAAAATGGAGACAACTATTTATCTAAACTGCAAAAACCACTTTTTAAGCTTAATGGGAATTACCCCCATCAAATGTTATAAAGCCAGTTAAGAAAAGTTTTAATGTGATAAAAATATGTGGCCCAAGCCATCTTTTATAAAGTACTATTTAAGGAAAGGTTCGATATAAGTGACTCCTAAAATTTTTTTATGAAACACCAAGTCTATTAAAGGATGGTTCAATGTGGTGTAAGATTTCTTCTACATCGAAGAGACGGTTGAAAGACATATTTTTTTAACTAATTAAGCAACGAGCTTCAACACTAGCTTAGTAGAGACCTAAACTAATCACACCTTTGAATTTTAGAGAAAAAGTAATCAGGAAATGATATAGCACCTCCTTTAAGAGAAGACAATAATGTTTTCTGGGTAACTACAAATTCAATTTTATGCATCTAAACAATTAGCAAAGTTTTGTTAAAAAAAAAAGTAAGTCAAGTTACAATCAAGTAACTAAAAGTAAATAAAAGTGGTCATTAGCAACATTCGGACATTTTTTTGTAACGAACTCATCTGTGCATCATCCCTCTAGGAAAGGAAAGTCTAAGTGCAGGCAGCTTGACTCGAACTGAGTACAGTGCCATACTCACTAAATAACCCCTTCTCTGAAATGGAAATGCCTCATTTTCAGACGGGGTTTATTATTTTCAACTACATATCAAATGTCGCGATCAAAGATGGACTCTTAGTATAAGTTTCTCCTAACACAAAAATGAAATCACTCCAAGATCTGCAACCAAGTCTAACTTTCCTAAGTTTGGTGGTCAACACTCTCAATTAAAGTAGCACCTATTCTGTTTAATACTTTGAGTTAATTATTTTACTAAAGGTAAATCTTGATAGTTAAAAATCCAGTACAATGCTTATAAAAAAAAAGTGGAAAAGAAGAACTAGCAAAGCACTTGAATACTATCTACTGGCAGTTTATAAAACTTGGAAAGAAAAGAATATGTACATGTAACTCCTTATATTACTTTGTAGCTCTGTTACAGATAGAACTAAGCACAGATGTTCGTTTAATAATATGGAATATAGTAGAATATACCAATGGTAGATAATTGAGGAACTTCACTTTCTTTTTGGTATGAAACTCTCTTGCTAAAGTTAGCCTAAAGTAACTGGCACTATCATGCTACCTAGCGGCGGTTTATAAAATGAAGACCTTTAATATTCTTCATATCAGCATTCTCCATTAATTAAAACAAAAAATTGGTTGTTAAACCTAAAAACAATGATTACTGATTTTTTTTTTTTGTATCTACGTGCAGTCTAATAACCTTCTAATTTATTTTTCATTCATTTCGGACCAACCATGGGTTAATCATTTTGGTATAAAGACTTGCATTAACATTATTAGAAAGTTATAAGATGACTTGGTCAAAATTCTATGATATTTCTGTTACAGACGAGCCCTCGGCCAACTCCATAGTTCTATTCCAATCTAAACTACCTCTACATACCATAAAGTATAAGTTTTTAACTTTTGTAGATCCAACTTAGAAAGATTTTATCTCGCATTTTCTGCTAAAAAATATGAACTATTCTAAGTTTATAAATTTCGTCATTTACTTCGCCTAAATTTTAACTTCGAAGACATCTTCCAGGGATCGGAAGGATTTTGGGATAAGCAGCTACTTTTTCCGAAACGGTCCCTTATATAGAGGAGGCAATGAAGAGGGAACAGCTTTGGAGGGCCTTCCCAGGTTGAATTTTCCGCGGGGTTTAGAAGAGAACAAGATAGAAGTGTTGTAGGTGGAAGGGATACATCCTCAATAGGAGAGGCTTTCACAATCTTTTAATAATCGGCAGTTCACGAGTTTGCTCCTTAAAAACCTCAGTATGCTTTTAACTTTTCTTTTTATATTCAACTTAGTCGCGCTTCTGCGAAGCTTAAATGAAATCATGCTAGAGATTACCATTTGAACAAACATTGGAGATGGATTCATAAATCGGCCCAGATCAACTGTTTTCTTTTCTTCTCCTTTTACAAATCTAATATCTCCTAACTAAAACATGCCAGAATTAAACATAACTTTTAAGATTACGATAATTAGAAAAGTGTTTATAGAAACATAATTTCAAATGAATAAGGAGTTTTAACCTTGAGATTCGTGTCGAATTGATTTCTTAGAATATTCAAAGTTCCATGAAAAGACTCCTTTCCATATAATTTATTTTTCAAAATTATTAACAATTTGTCCCTTAACACTAATCCCAATAACTGTCCGTAGGAGTCAATTCCTTCCTAAACAAAAAATAAATAAATAAATAAAAAATCATAAGTGAGTAATAAAATTATTATACTCCAGAACATGGGCATCCCTGCTTGCACTCTATGGGAGACACAGCTAAGTGATAACCGGGAAAACACAGACAAAGTAAAGAAATAGTAGTATTCATAAATAAATAACTGGCAATAATTATTGAAAAAAAGTCCTTAGGTGCACGGAAACATTTCAAGTATTGATTATTTCAATCAGTTGAAATCATAAACAACATTATTATGTTTATTCAAATTGTTAATCCGTTTAACCGGTCCTCTGCTTGGTGATCTAATGTGATTTTCCGCAGTCTCCTTAAAGAGCTCTCCACTTCATTTATTAGTAGAAAAATAGGGTCTCAACGTAGGTTTTTGACGATCAACCCTTTTACAAATGTCCTACCGGACAGTTTTAATTAACCCAGATTAATTATTACCTATTATTAATAACGCTTCACTTCTACATAATGTAACAATCACTTTAATCGAAGAATGAACTTAAACCGACGATTTCATTTAAAAAATAAAAGTAAATAAATTAAAAAAATAAAATCATTGTTGTTGGTGTAAGCATTTTTTAAAAAGGTTTATGAATTTTTTATTCATATTTTTTTATTTTTTATAACGTATTTATTTTTACTTGTGATTAATAGTTTGATTATTATAGATTATTAGGTAAATGGGAAAATTCAACTGCGATTGCACCACTTCCTTTTAAGACGAGTAAGAAAAATTAATCTGTGTTTGCAGTACTTCTCCCTAAAAGGTAAAGGTAAACTTCAAATACGCACGATGGCAATAATTATCTTTAATAGCTGTAAGAGTAGGATGGTACTTTTTATGTGACGCACTAAAACTCAAACCAATTCTTCCTCGAATTTTATCAAAATTCGTCGAAGGTGATTGATTATTAAAAGGGGCCTTACTTAAGTGAGGCAAACTCGTTTCTAATGTTGTAGATGTCGAGATCCATAAAAGCTATATCCACATAAAATTTCGAATCGAATGTCAATTTAATGACGTAAATCTATTCACGCGTCGATAATTTGAACGATTGCAGTACTTCCTATTAGTAGTACTATTAGTACTAGTAGTAGTATTAGTAGTGTAAGAGCAGATGGCACTTTAAAGTCACGTAGGGGAGCTTTAACCACTTCTTCTTGCTAAATTTTATCAAAATCGGACTAAGATTTACAGAGTTATTAGTAATAATAATTTTGGAGGGGGCCACACATACATGATGCTAACTCCTCTCCCATTCAATGTGCAGCTCGAGACCCCCAAAAGGCACATCTGCATAAAATTACGAATCGAATGACACCTCATACCTACCCACTCAAATAAAACAGTCGAATATTTTGAAAAGCTTTTGAGAGATTCAAAAAAAGAAAAACTAAGTTTTGAAAAATATGTTATGGTCCAAGAAAAATACTTATTAGCGTCCTATGAAGCATCATTTTTAATTTTACAATTGGTGAGGAACTTCTAAAGCCCATAGTATTTATAGTTACTAAGTTGGTACATGGAAAAAAGAGTGCAGATCTGCAGATGAACTGCGTAAAATTCCATAATCAAGTGATATAGTTTGTAAAAGGATTACAAAAATTGCTGAGGACCTGTTTCAACAATTAATGGAAAGAATTAAACAAAACACAAAATTTGCCATACAGCTTGATGAGTCAACAGACATTCAAGATTCAGTTCAATTGTCAGCATTCGTAGCCTAACCATTGTGTGTTTGTTAGGTTATAAACGGGTCGGCAAGAAATTATTACTTTAAAAAAGGTTTGTTTTTTTTAGCACCAAATATTTATTGAGCAGCTCTTGTGACAGGGTAGTATCTTCTCTGTGAAAACATTGTAATAACCACTCTTCCATCATTTGTGCCATTTTCTACTTTTATAAAATTAGAATTGTCATGTAAAATCGAGAGATAAGTTTAGTGAAAAAATGAGAACTTTTAAGATTGTCCTCCTTATAATAATATAGACTCCACTGTACATCACTCTTACAACATATTCACTATAAATGCACTGTGGGATGTTTAGGAAAGTCGCAACTGAAGCTTTGGGATTGTACATTATTTTAATTAATACAAAAAACTATGCTTCTGTCCGTGATTAAGTTAAGATGTTATTAATATTATTATGTTAAACTAGTGTAAATATACATAAAAATTTAAGACGTATCTATTTCTGAGGTTATTGGCACCTGAAACCTTTTTCAGAGCCGGCCTCTGGACAGTGTTTAGTGATGGGCAATTCATCACTCCGACAGTGAGGCATCAGAAGGTTCTAGGGAAGAAAAATCTAACGGCCGGCAGCTGGAGGTAAATTTTGGTTGAATGCTGTTTGATTTATGTGTAAATAATTAATAATAATAAAGCCTTTATCAATCATTACTTGATTACTCAGCGGACAAAGAGCTCCAAGAGAATGCCAATTAAGTAATTTATATAACTTAAATATTTGTTCGTTTTTCAGAAAAACGTACTTCAGTTTTAATTCTGTAAGTCTTTTTGAATATTCAAATTCTTTAAATATTATTTGTATTATTACTTAATCAGAATTTAATTTCATTTACCTCTTCAGAATTGAAGTCTGGATCAACCACAGGAAATCCATTATGTTTGGTATTTTTTAAAACATGCACAATAGCTCCAACAGTTGTAACTTGTGGTAAAGCTACTACGTTTTTATTCATTATATTTCGTACTTGAATCCAAGAACAGTTTGGTGGAACCTTTCTTTCTAAAAATGGCATTCCTTTCATCAGACATTCAGAATGATAGATGGGCTGTAAACGTTTTAAAATTATAAATAAAAAATGTGGAGTAAAGCAGTTTATGTGGACCAGAATTAGACAGACAAAAATAATCTAACTTCTTCTCTACCATCAATATACTTTTTCGCTCTCCAAGGCTTTCTGAAAAAAGAACTTAAAAAAGTACCTAGCCGTATTAGCAATTACTGTTGGTTCCTCTTTTCACGTTAACTCTGATTAGTTTCATACTTATTCATTGTTGGTATTTATATGTGCATGAACTGTTAGTAAATATGTTTACGTTTCCTTATAAAAATGCAAGGTAGAGCACTGAGTCCCATTATGAATCAACGCTTGTCCGAAGATTCATAGCAGCTCACGTTGTAATAAAGGTAGGAAATAACCTGGAGGTAATAGTATTTAAGATTGGTGGCAAAATATCTCGATAAACATCTGCGTAACATTTACAGAGTTAATTCAATTTAATAATTAAATTAAAGACTTCTTACCATCCTTTCTCAGCAAAATTATTTATTTGCTGATACTAAGTAAACAATTAATACTATTTTTGGAGATAGGCCCCCCGATCTAAGAAAGAAATCAAAAGTATTAGATTCCTCTTCAAGTTTGAAATAATTGCAGGTTAATAAGGCCAAAACGAAAGTTTTGAAATTCGGTGCGGGGAAACTTAAAAGTTAGGAAAACTTTTACTTTGGTTCTTCTAGGCTGGAGGTGGTTTCCTATTTTAATTATTTGGGTGTTACATTTTCTAGATCTTTACTTTTTTAAGAAGCTAAAGATGAAGCGGTTAGGAAGGCCAACTCTGCAATGGTTTAATATTTTTTATAAAAATAATTTAAAATCTTGGGAATCAAAAATGTATCTTTTTAATTCAATAATTAGAAATGCTTTGTTGTATGGTGCCCCTATATGGCGCCTTAGATATCTAGAGGATTTGGACGCTGTACAATGTAGATTTATTAAAAGGACCTTGAATGTTAACCAAAGTACTCCTCATTTCCTCAATAGAAACTGGTGATGTCAATTTAAGCCTGTTTGTTTTGAAATTAACGTTAAATTGGTTGTTAAAAATAGAAAAAATGGACAGATCCAGGTATCCGAAAATCTGTTTTACAACATTGGTGAACCTTCACCTTGAAAGGATGAATCATGAATTCAACTGGTACTCACAATTACGAACTTTAATCAATAAATTCATTCCATCCTTTGTGTGGCCAAATAATTTTTGTAAATCTGATCTAGTAAATCGTTGATAGATATAGGACTTATTTATTTAATGAAGATCTTCTCAGAGCAAGGAATTCTAATTATAGTAGACAGTTGCATGCAATAATTCCTAACGAAATAGTGTGTCAACCTTATCTCCTGTAGGATATTCCTCTAAAATATAAACACCTATTTGCTCAGCTGAGATTAAATGGCAAACATTTTTCAAAATTTACTATATACAATGTAAGTTTTAAAATTAGTGGTGAAAATGTTTGTGCAACAAAGAGGAAGAAGATGGCACTCACGTGATGGCCGTTTGCCCTGTATTTTCAGAGGCAAGAGGACACTTTTATAGGGAAGTTTTTGATGGCCAGCTTAGCATGGAGAGAGTCGTTACGAATCAGAACCAAAAAAGCTTATCCTGCCGTACAAATATATGAATTTTTCCTTAAAAATAGAGAGATTAATATTATTATTTTCTTTTTCTTAAACTAGTATTTTTTAGCAGGATTTGTTTTTTTTTAGTAGTGCATTCATTATTAGTAGTTGTATGTTTTTGTTTTTAAAAATATAATTTTAAAAAATATGGTTATTGTAAGATGTATTATTTTATTTTTATTTTTTCTTCTTTCTTGGTTTTTATATTAAGCATTTTATTTCTTAAAGAAAGATTTTCAGTTATTCTTTATATGTTTAAGTTAAAAGTGTACTTTTATTTTATGTTATTGTTTGTCAACACAATTCCATTGTAACGACTTATTGTCTTATACAATAAATAAATAAATATTATTTTTGTACTTACATGTGTAAACATATCACCAACAATTTTGGTAGTAATAACGACAATAAATACTGGCAAGCCAAATGACGTTTGTCCACTAGACTCAAGCAGAATTATACCTATACTAAAACAGATTCTAGTTGTCCCGCCTATATGGGCTCCTGCTGCCAAAAAAGCGTACATCTGTGGACGACACCAGGCTTTCTAAAAAAAAATAAATAAATAATATTTCACAATCATCAATGTCCCATTAAAAAACTTGACTCCACAGTCTAACAAGAAACAGTTCTATTTTAGGCAGCAGATTTTTACTGAGAAGGTGGGTGTATATGTAATGGTTCTCATCGCCGTCTTCACAACCAGGTCCGTGCTAACTTAATCCCCAACGTTAATCTGGGAAAATATCTTTTGTGACACTCGGGAAAAGAAACATGAAGGGCACAATAAGGGCATACTTGCAATAAATTGCCTAAAGCGGCAAGTCAAGCTTATAATATAGCCAATTATTAAAAACTAAAAGTTCATAAAAAAAAAACTAACCGTTTGTGGGGCCAATATCAGTAGTGATTCCGCTAAGAGACGCCCCCAAATTGCTCCAGTAACCATACTGGGAATGAAAATTCCACCTGAAATGCTTGCTCCCATAAGAGCAGCAGATAGTGTGAAGTAATATATCAATAACACTATAAGAGCCTTCATTCCGAATGTTGCCTCTGAAATATAATTAAATATTACAATTCTATTTTATTGATACTATTTTTTGGCTGACGACTTCTTCAGTTTTTAGAAAAGCCAGTGCTTTAGAATTAACAAACTGATTAATTGGACAAAGGGTATTTTTATTTGAAATCAAAATTAAAAAATTAAAACTGAGTTAATTATAATGTAATTACAATAATGTATAATGCTCAAACGTTATCTGTTTCATACTCTCCTTAATAATGAACTAACTGGTAAGATTGGACATGAACTAAGCACGCTTTGAGAGTTTTTAAAATGAACTTAAAAGGACGCGAATTGTGAATCTAGGGCAGAAGTAAGTACATTCTCGTCGGTCCGAGCTTTGAGAGGCCTAGGAACCAATTTTCCAGTAAAGAATTATTCTAAGAATAATTTGTGCTTAGTATATACTTGAAATAGATGAAATCTTAGGTATCATTTTTGGATGATTTTTTAGTGATGGGGAAAAGAAGTTATGCCAATTTTTGAGATAAATTTTTACTTAAGGCAAAATTTATTAAAATTGTGCAAAAATTTAAAAAAAAAAAATAATACAGAAAAACTTGAAATTCTTTTTGATTGCGTGCTCAATACCTCGTATTGCCACCGTGAGCTTGAACAACATCATGCATACGTTGTTCATTATGCAGGCTCATTATTAGGCGCCTGATGATTTTTAGTGGAATTCCTTCCCATTCTTCTCTTAGGACTTTTTCCAGCTTTGGTAATGTCTGTGGCGGGTCAGGACGATGGCGAATGTTTTTTCCCAATCTTAACTGTTCAATCGGATTCAAATTCGGGCTACAAGCTGCCCAGCCGAGAGTCAGAATGTTATTGGCATTTATGAATTCACGTACTCACATTTGCAGTATGAGGGCGGGCTGCATCATGCACGAAAATGAAGTGATCTCCACCAGTAAGTGCTCTACCGCAGACGTGGATTCGTAACACTTCTTTGATGTACCGCTGAGCTGTCAAACTTCCATTCGCGTACACAACCAAGTCACTTTTGTCGGTGAAAGAAATTCCTGTCCAAACCAAAATTGATCCGCCTCCAATAGGTGACGTTGGTTGTATTGTAAAAGGGAGAAAACATTTGTTTCTTCGTCTCCAGTCTCTCATTCGCCCATCATTTCTGTTCAGCGTAAATTTGCACTTATCAGAGAAGAAAACTTTCCTCCATTGCCCGACGTGTCAATTGCGATAGTCTCTGGCTAATAGATGTCAGGCGATTTTGTGTCTTCTGGTCAACCGTGGCACTTTTATCGGGTACCTGGAACGCAGGCCACCTTCCCTCAACCGCTTGAGCAGAAATCACGGTTCCTGTGGCACGACTGAGGTCACTTTGAATAGCAGGTGAAGTGGTTTGGCGAATTCTGAGGGCTTGAATCGGTCCTCACTTAATGATGTGGATCTTGGCCGGCCTTGACGTGGTCGTCTCGTGAATCCTCCTGTCTCCTGGTATCTCCCCCTGTATCGCTGGATTACAGAATGACTCACTCCCAATCGCCGGCCTTCCTCAATTAATGTTACAGCCCTACAATGTCAAATTCAGAAAGATGCCGCCTTAAACCTTGCAGGAGATCCATAAGACATAAAACAATAGCAAACACCAGTAAAACCTGCACGACTCAACGTTAAAGACTGATAGAGAAGAAATAGCCCCATATCGATCAATATGAACAAAGTTCAAGATAACAAGGAGAAAAATGGTCAAAGAAAAAAACAGCCTCTTGAGACAGATCTGAGGGTTTATCTTCCCACAAATATATCCCCTGAAAACATGTTCCAAACTGTACTCATTTTCTTGGAAGAACGACAATACAAAGTGGCCCTTTAATTTTTTAGGTGTGTGTATATAAATGTTGGAGACGTGCGTTAAACTGAAATGATAATTTAGGGTGATTTAATTTTTACTCTGGTAAGCTGGTCAGGTTTTAGCATACTCTGGTAAGAGAAAGAATTTTGTTGAGAGGTGGTAAGTGAGCACTGAGACCTATTGTTTCCTCCGCCAGCCGAGTCCCTTCAGCATCCCCTCCGGTCTCGTATGCCTGGGAAATCTTAGGATCTGACAAAGTTCCACTGAAGGTATCTCTCCTCCCGCACATGGTACTTTCCTAGGTGTATCTTAAAGAGAGTACCTTTATTGGAGCTTCCACCTACCCCAAAAGTCTGCAAGTACTAATACGTTCCAGCAGACAACTTATTTAGGTCCGCTCTGAGTCGACAATGCCAGTGACGATTACTATCAGTTTGAGGAATTTATCTTTATTCAACCCAACGCGTGCCTTTGTTTTGTTGTACTTACATCCATCCATCCGTATAGTAAATGGTCTAAACCAGCGTTTCCATACCTTTCTTTTGGCTCTCGCGTACCACTCGGTAGTACATCATAGTAAATTGGACCACTTCTTAAAAATGATTGTATTTCGTGAAATTTGTTATTCCGAGTGCATTATTTTATTATTATTATCTTTATTGGTGTAGAGATACAATGTATCTGTTACAAAGGAGTTCAAGTTCATGTTCACTTTACAAACTTTGTAAAGTGTAAGGTCTTAGTTTTAATTTTTTTTTAAATAATCAAAAATTGCGAACATAATTTTCTTTTCAAAATTATTATTAATTAATTTAAAAGTTCTTCTTAAGGATTATTATATTTGTTGATATGGAGTGGGGTTCTAAAATTTTCATAGACGGGGCAGCTGATAAACAATTAATGTTTCCGGCTCGTTCTTATTACACATAAAATAATGATCTTTGGGTTTGATTGTTTAAATTACATTATTGATTTTAAATTTAATAAAATAATGGCCACCCAATCTTATTTCAGAATGAATTCTTATAACTTGAAAAGAAATGAATTTATCTAAATATTGTTGACTCAACATTTTGTAATGAATTTTGAGGATTCCCAAATATATTAAATATAATGTTATTTACTTTATTTAAATCAGTTAAGTGCAAATGTTCCCTGTTTTATTATAGAAATATTAGATTTATGATATAAGCATTCTAATGAACCCAAATCTTCTAAATTAATTTTTTTAAGCATTCAACTACCTGTAAGTAACAATTAAATTTAATGTTGCTTAGGTTGAGCTTATTCATTAAAACAGTCTCTTAAACCAGATTTTTACATAGTTATCATTTAACTTCTGTCACATGATATTGTATTAAATTTTCTTTATCTTTTATTAATAGTGATATGGTTTTTCTTAAATTTTCTTTATAGAAGGAGGATTGAAATCCAATTATCATTTGTGTTTTCGAGTTTTGGAAAATAATCCATGAAAGACAATGTTAATCCTGTTAAATGTGCTATTATATTTTCTCCTTTATCTTGAGACAGACTAACCTTATTGCTGTACATATTAACAACTTTACTGTATAATATTATTAATTAGAATAATTTTTATGAATTATAGGAAAACGTTTCTATATTTTTATGATTTAATTTTTTTTTTATGTCCGCCATTATTGATTATTTTTCGTGTACCACCAACCAGCAATTCGCGTACCACCTGTGGTACCACAAGTTGGGAAACGCTGGTCTAAAGAATACCTCCAACCCAAATCATAACGGAACCTGTCAAGCAAGGATGAGCCGATGGATGTACTTTCTAGACTATTCTTTCTACAATTTTCATGGCGCTTTTGGACTTGGGCCAGTTTTATCTTGCTTGCCCAAGACACCACTCCATAAATTATAATGGAATCATCGAGCATAGGGTAAATGTAGAATAGCTACAAGATATCCTCCCATACTTCTGCAAACCATAAAGACACGAGTGCCTCACTTCAACGGTCTGTTCCAAGAAGCAAAATGCAGAAAATTTGTTTAGAAGTTCGTTTTGTGTATGTACCGATACATGAACAAAGTTCACAACTTATCCGATAATGGGCATTGCTGGGAGGAGGGGATACTTAAGTTTCCGTTAAAGTACTGTTTCAGTAAATGCAAGTACTGTCGCTTAAAAATACTTTTAAGGCAATTTAATGTGTTGCTTAAATTCAGAGTTTCTCAAAAGGTGGCGCTGCTCTACTAATTGGATTTTTCAATTCTGAGATTTTCTTGAATGAGATTCAATTGATTAGCACCCCTAAACTTCGTATGAACATAATATAAACATGTTATAATTAATACTTTATTTTTTTTTAGGGAAGTTCGTTTTTGGAAGGGGATGAGATTAAAAAAATGTTTCGAGTTAAAATTTTAGTTCGGTGATAAGTACAATTTACAGGGCGCTGAACTTAAGTTTTGTCTAGTGCGCCACAAATCGATGAGCCTGGCCTATGTCTATTACTGTCTGTCCGTATTGGTCAGTTGTGTCTGTAAACATCCTATATAAGCCTGTGTGTGTATAACTGCCTCTACTTATTTTAATTAAATTATTATTTTATGGCAAATTCGGTCCTTGCGCTTATACCGATCAGTCCCTAAACGTTTTTTTTATAAGTCGAGTGCCAGTATTCGTCACATAAGAAAAGAGTTGTATAAGACCACTGACGTCTTTATGGTTTGTAGAACTATGGCAGGGATATCTTGGAGCAATTCCACATTTACCTGAAGATCGATGAACACCATTATCACCTATGGAGTAGTGGCCAATGCGCCCCCGAACGTTCTCAGGAAGTGAGAAAACATCATTTCTTAAACAGTTCTCTCCCTAAATCCCTCAAATTAACTCTCCTAATTCATCACAACACAGATACAACCGACCAATATGGACAGACCCATTCCTTCTATCTCCACTCACCGCCTCATCTCTTGGCATTATCTACAGCACGCAGGAAGCCTAGTATCCCGCTCCAAAGCGAGATAAGTAGCCTTCAACTACACAGTTTTAGTTTTAAGTAATAGTTCAGTGCACGCTTCAATTAGCACCCATTCAACTTCATAGCTAACATCACATGTTTTGTGATGAGACCGAAACAATCTGTGCAGTTGCGCAGTTTAATTTTTATTGTGTTTTCTAAAATAATAACATAGAACATAATCATTACCTTTCTAGGCAATTACACACATGGCTAGTTTCGTTCAACTAGCAAGGAGAACAAACAAAAAAAATTAAATTAAATTTGATTTTTACCGCCAAAAATAAGAGAAGTCAATAATGAAACATCTTTTTGGAAAAAAAATAGCATCATCGTCGGAATTTCTCCTTCAGCACAAAACATCTGAAAATGGGAAAATGTACATTATATAGTCATATATATAATATAATACAATGTATACTGTAAATTTCCTATCGCAAAGTAAGGTAATACCTATTGTTTCAGGCAGGCTTTACGTTCTGCAGCCAAATTAGGCGTAGTGCGCAGTGGGATTAGCAAACGTACTGTTCTGCAAAACCATTTCGTACTCATATAAACCATTACTCTTTCGACTAGACAGGGAATCAAACCCGGTAGCATAATATACCATAATCGTAGCTTCGCGTCCTCGCCTATAATCGCTCGGCTATCGTGGTGCCTTAAATTTCCAAACGTAGCTTTAGTCATGCGAAACATCTTAGAAAAAAACACGATTATTTCGAAATGCAATATTTCATTTTACATTTTTTTTATCTTTAAATTAACTGACTATTCAAATGACTTTAACTAAGTGAGTACACTTTTCATAAATGTGAAATGATTAGTATACATATACTGCAGCATTGGCGGTGACACAACCGATCGCAGAGATTATAACTTCAATTTTAGAAATAAACTCAACTCCCCCAGAAAACCTTTTTAAAATAACTTGTCTGAATAAACATTTCAAATCAAGTAGAGTTGTTAACGATAAAATTATATAAAACCACAGAACAATTCAGTAAAGATAGAATCCCTTAAAGATAGAGAAACTGATTCCTTTAAACATGGAGCTTCAGTAACTGCCATACCTCAAAAACAGAAAAACTCCAAAGAATCAAAAAGAAAAAATGTTTCAATGTTAAGTCTTTGCACGCATTTAGCATTCTAAGATGAAAAATTGGAGTCATAAGTTTGAACTTCTGCAACGTTTCTCTCACAGATATTCTGTTTCGCACATAAAAATATTTTTTCACTTTCAGAAGACATCACAGTGTTCATTCTCAGCAAAATCCCTATTTCGATCGATATACTTCCTCTTTCTGAGGTTAACAGAACAACGTAAAATGCCAACTCACATCTAAGCTGATAAAAAGCGGAACTAAATTGCAGCGAAGAGTAAGGCTGAAATAGTTAAATAACTTTTTGTCTTAATATTGCTTAATAGCGAGACTTTCAAGTCCAACGCATCCATAAAGTACTCAATTAGAATCACTGTAAGCGGAAAATGAGTGACTAAATTATACTTTGTACTTTAGCTCCTAACTTTGTAAAACAAAAGAGCTCTCAACAAATTCAAGTATCATCTAACTTCCTATAGAAGCGAAATATATTGTCTATATGTTTGATGGCATTGGCTTTCGCAATAGTCAAAGTAAAAAATTTAGTTTGGCAGCCATCTTCTTAATTTAGAGAGAAGCATATCAATGCCTAAGATTGATCTCAGGATTACATCCTTAAATGCTTACCCGTCGTTGGTGGACATTATCATATTTAAATTCATCAAATATAACATTAATAACAGCAACAGTGACAAAAAAAATAAAATAAGGAATTTTAAAAAATTCACCTTTCTTGGGGGCAATTCATGTTTCTCTCCTTTTCTAATTTGTATGCAGTCTGACATAGTGATAAGACAGATGAAGCTAAATGTAGCTATTATAATTAAAATACATGCCAATTCTAAAAGCTTACTTATATTTTTCTTGACATACCTGTTACAAGACAAAAAAAAAATATTAATAATATGAAATGTAATTGCAGGTTCAGGCTAAGATCGTCCATCAAGGTTTAGGCTTTAAAGAATTTTATCGGTAATACTTAATAGCGTAAGAAAAGGTTCTGCCCTGCAAGGCAAGACATATGGGCTTAGCTTAAACCCCACCACAGTGCTTAAGCTAACAAAAAGGCTGAAGGAGGATTCTAGAGGGAGAGACATTTCAACAGATTTCCAGTTCAAAGCCAAAACTTAAACTTCTGCTCTATAAGCAACCATCTGTCTTACATCATTAATTTCAGTCAGACATCTTCGTTCATTTGCATAAATACAAGAATCACACATCAAGCCGCTAATTTCTTAATAAAGTGTCAATGCTTCTTGCGTCAATTACTTTAATTATGGTTGATTCAGGAGATTAACACTTTTCCATCGAATTACTCAAATTAATCATTTTTTCTGTAAAATTATACTGTTTTACTCTCAATTGAAAAAAAAAATCATGCTGGTAAAGGATTATTAATATTTGTCATGAGATACAATGCATAGTAGAAGGCGATCAGCTGGTTAGTCGGCGATTTCGATTTCTGTGACTGGCACACACCGTTCACTGATGTACGCCATCTTAGCTTTGTCGCTTGGTGTGCTGATTTCGCTCTTTTTAGTGCTTCTCAGCAAGATCTATATCCTTTTTGCTGTTATTATTAAGTATTAAGTATTATTTCATGTTTCATGTAATTCATTATCTTGAAAATACCGATCTCAAGGTTGTGAGTACCATTATTCTTTTTATACTCCTTTCACTCAACATCTGTAGGTTATTTGATTATTTTCTACATAATCATTCTTGTTCACCTTAACCGTCGACATTGCTCGTATTGAGCATTTCAATTTTGGTGAGCTTAGCTTTGAAATTAATTTTGTTCTGATATTGTACTGATAGTTTGAAAGGTTTTTTAGATTTTTTATTCTAGAACTTCATATCAACTTGGTTAATGAGTAGATTTCATTAACCCCTGTAAATTTATTGCCTATACAGTTACAGTTTTCCTTTTAAATTGCAATTGCACTCTTGGCAGTATGGCATCTCTTATACTGATCATTAATTTTTATTAATGCAGCATTTTTTTCTATTCTTTGCGAATTTTAACTCTGCTTAGCGCAACTTCAATCCTGAAGGGCCCACATCAGTTATTACAAGTAACTAAAAACTTTAAGCAAAAGGTTCATACCTCGTAGTTATGCAAAATTCTACTTAATGCATTTCACTTCTACACCAACCTGAAAACTTTCTCCACCGCAAGTAATTTTGGCCACTTTAGGGGGTCTATCTTGGGCTGTTAATTTGGTAATTTTTCGCGGTTCTGACATGAATCTTCTAATTTTGCTACTAATACTAACTCTTGAACCTTAACAATATTTTATTTATTATTTTTAAGCATTTCAGTAAAAGTAGTGAAGACACCAGAACCACCCAGAGTACTGCGTTTTACCCTCATTTACTATCGAATTCTTTAGGACACAAGTTTGTCAACTTAGCAGTTGCTTTTCAGAGGTACACCTAATTCTTTTCTGAGATTCCTACCACTGTTTACCTCTTCTTAAATTAGATCGGATCTTTTTCCAAAACCATTTTTCCTCTTACAGTTGCTCTAATCGATTCTCTTTTGATTCAATTTCTTTTGCTCTCTTCCTCTAGAATCATTTAGAGTTGGTCTTGCACTTCGAGAGCAGTTTTAGACATTAGCTTCATTCGATTTCCACGCGAAATTCTCGTCTGGCTAGAAATAGATATACATTGGCAGGTGCCGAACGCCTTTTAGCATCTTCGTCTAGTAAATGCTTTCGTCAGTCAAACTGATCTCTCGAATTCTCCAACACTCCCCAAAAGTAATTTTTCCAAAAATTTTACCAATAAAGGTCTGTTTTGGTTTTCGTGTTTTACGTTGTTTTAGGAAAAATTGGAGAGTCGCCGTTTCAGTGAAAGTTACGAAAACAAAACTTCAAAATTCTACACTGTGTTACGCTAAACTTCCGCTACCCTGGCGTAGCTGCAGTGGTGACGGGGTGGGCCGAGGTGTAGGCACCAGAGATAGATAAATAAAAAAAAATAAAATAAAGTGTATAAAAATTGGAAATATATATATACCTGCGTTATATTTGGGCGCCACGCCGTTTTAACATGAACTTCCGTAGTAAACGGCGAAACCTACGGGGGAAGGGGGAGCAGGAAGAAAATCAAAGAAAAGGCAAGTAGGAGTATATAATGCGTATATTAAAAACTATTAAGCACAAAGAAACAGAAATAATGGCAAATGCAACTTAGTTTACTTGTTCAAGTTTGAACGTTACGCTAATTACCTTAATTACGGAAGCTTCCTTACACAGACAAAAAAAAACTAGAACTTATATAAAAGCTGAATGTTAACACAAAAATACTAGAAACACTTTTTATAATGAAAACCTTAATACCACAAAGAAAAATTAATTACATGCAACAAAAGAAAGAATCGAAATAGTAAAACTAGTAACTACTCAAAGAAAAGGTAAAGTTCTTTGATTATCCAAACAGAGCCTGTCAGAAGACGCTTCTCCGGGAAACAGTTTGAATCAAAACGGGACTTACCCCAGGCCGGGTTGTTGTTCTTTTTGGTGTACTTCATAGAGTGATATTTACGGAGGTGACCGCTGTCTTCTTTCTTCGGGATCCCCACGACGCTGTTCCAGAGCTTTTTCCGGCACCGTCCTCCTAGCCTCTCCATTCCAGAACTTCCCTAATTTCCCAACCAGGAAAATTAGAGGTCCAAATCCGGCCTAGCTGCAGGAAAAGGTGACCATGTGCCTCGCACCGAGCTCCAGCGCTCACTGACTCTCACACCTCTTAACTATGCGCCGCTCTGCTTTTTTTCCCCCCTTTGTCAGCAGTCCGAAGTACACCTTCACTCTATTCTATTGTTTTGTGCATAAAAACTACGTATTGCTTATGCTAGGCATGCATTTGCTTTATAGATTAAATTATTTAAAATTAAAATTATAACTAAATTCTGTTACCCGAATTTTATTCGGTAACAACTGTATGATCAAACATTTGGTCAACAGTTTTTTCTCAGGATTGAAATTCCAAAAATAAATATATTAATTATTCTTACTTAACTGATTGGTTATTCATTCTCTTGAAACAGCGTAACAGGAAATTGTACGAAAGATGTACTTTTCAGGGAGATCTTATATTATATTGCTATTTGTCGGGCAAAAGCTCGACATTTCACAGACAACAAATTATATATATAGATTATATATTAGATTTTATGTTAAGTAAGTACTTCTGACGCCAATAAGAGATTTGCATTTCTAAACAGTTCCAAGCACTTCCTGTCAAACCACCAATAATTCCAAATAGGATGAAAATAGGTACTTCAAAAAAATGGTAATGCAAGAATTCGGCAGAGTCCTCGTCATTAGTCAGAAATAATACGTCTTTCTTCAGCACACATCCTGAAAATGAACCATTTTATTTTCAATTTGCAGTTAATACTCGTATGTCTGATTTCAATTGACACAAAATGAAGTCTGAAAGCTTTGTTATTCTGTAAAGAAGACATACCAAATGGTATGCCAAAGTAGACATAAAACGTGAAATGTATGGTATGGTCCGCGATGCTCGACTATATAAAAGATTTTACGGACACTAGTAGTGCGCCAGAGAAGAGCGCGTGGTCAGTCGCTTAAGTGCTACACCAGCTAGAAACGATAACCTTTACAATTATTAAATTTCTGAGACTATTATCCAATGGAACTGCGAAGACAATAATAATGATGGGATACGCCGAATGGTGGCGGAATACCAAACATTTGGTTGCGCCTCCAGCGTACATTGTTACAAAGCAAAGAGATACAAAGGTGGAAGGGTGCACTGTGCTGTGTTCGTCTTTGAACGGGATAATACCTCCAGCGGACCACTAAATCTAAGAACTATTGTAATTTACAACTTAGTGCCTTGAGTGTAGGTGCACCACTGAAAGTCGCTTTAGTTATGTTTATCGACCAGATATTTATTGGGCCAAAGGTACCTGGAGAACAGCTCTCGCAGCTTTCATTCTGTAATGCTGATAAAAGATTTCAACTCTTATTCTACCTGGTGGGGGCGTCTAAAACTGACGAGTGACTATGCCAACGTAATGCACCTCAACATGTGGTAAGGCTCAACATTTCAATGCACCTCAGGAGATTTTAATAGTTTTCTAACTATTGGTTCGTGCGAAACTATATCACAGCGATCTCTTCCCAATTTTGGTAATGAGCTCCATTACCAGGGTGGAATTTGAAATTATAAACTAACAGCTGCCGACTCCATAAAAGAACAGAACAGAATCAGCGAAATTCAGAGACTCTATTCCAAGAGAATGAAACCTCCTGGAGACCCAATCCCACCGCATGTTATGGTTACAGGCTTGCATGATCTTACTAAATTTACTGTTCTCACAAAAATCAGCAATATATTAATACATCATTTAAAATTTTATTATTGGTTATGTAATGTTAGAGAAACCTTACCAGTTGGTGTAAAATCACAAAGCTGTGACCGATTTCACGCGACAGAGAAGAATATTTTTAGCATAAATCAATTGCAAAAACTAATTGACAACTTAATAATGTAGCAATAATAGCAGCAAGCTCAAGCCTTCCATGAAAACAAAATAAAAATAGCACAGATCACAACGTTCTTATAGCAACGAAATGTTTTTTAATTTTTATTTCTCTTCTACGTAAAAATTATTAAGATAAATAGTTTCTACCGCAACCTGCTTAATCCGCGGGGGGGGAGCTGCGCTCACTTTGTATGCGGAGCCTAGTATCGTTGATCCGCTAATAGATTCGCCTTTTACTATGGAGGAACTTCTTGTTGTCATCAATAACTCCAAGAACAATAAAGCCCCTGGTCACGACCGTATAACATTTGAATACTATAAAAATGCTCCTTCTATGTTTTTAGATATGCTCCTGTCACTGTTTAATTATATATACAGTTCAGGTATAACTCCTCACTCATTTAGTAAGTCAATAATTTTTCCCATTTTTAAAAAGGGTGGCATTAATGATCCCTCTAATTATAGAGGCATTTCGTGTTTAGACACTATATCTAAACTCTTTTCAGGACTTCTCTTAAACCGTTTAGAGTTATTTGTTAAAGATAATAACATTCTGTGTGAAAACCAGGCGGGTTTTAGTCGCGGTTACTCGACTCTGGATAATTTATTCATTTTAACCAATCTGGTACAGTTGACTTTTCAAAGACCCAGGCAGAAACTTTATAGCTTCTTTATAGACTTCAAATCGGCATTTGACTGCGTTGATCGTGATTCACTAATGTATAAACTTTTTAACGTAGGTATTTCTTCTACATTTATTCAGGCGCTCAGGTCATTATACTCTGTCGCGAGGTCGGCAGTTCGAGGCAGAAATGAGATTTCAGATTTTTTCCAAGTTGCTTGTGGAGTCAGACAGGGGTGTGTCCTTAGCTCTATTCTGTTTTGTCTGTTCCTTAATGACCTACCGCTGCTTTTGGAGGGCGGTGTACGTGTTGGCTGCGCCAAAATCAACATCCTCCTATACGCAGATGACGTGTTGCTGGCAGATAGTCCTGTTTTACTTCAAAGGAATATTAACCTTCTTGAGCAGTATTGCGACCGCTGGAACCTTAATCTCAATCTTACTAAATCTAAAGTACTGGTTTTTAAGAAAGGAGGCCGTCCAGCTGCCCATGAGCGTTGGTATTACAAAGGCACACGCTTGGAGACTGTAAATCAGTATAAATACTTGGGAGTAACATTAACTCCACGCCTCTCTTTTAAGCCTCACTTTGATGATAAAATCTCATCCGCTAAAGCGGGAATTAATAGTATCTGGTCTCGCTTTATCTCTGAGAATGAGGTTCCATTAAGTGCCAAGCTCCAAGTCTTTAATGCAGCTTCACGTGCGGTTGTCTGTTATGGATGTCAAGTTTGGGGATGGGAAAAATTTGACGCTCTCGAACAATTTCAGCGGTATTTTATTAAAAAACTATTTGCACTCCCTTCCTGTACCCCCAATTACATTCTCCATATCGAAACCGCCATGGACCCTTTATTCCTCTTTACTTTACACCTGCATTTTAAATATTGCCTTAAAGTATTAGCCCTACCCTCGTTTCGACTGTCTCGTATTGTAGCTCTCGAAGTAATTAAGAGAAACACAGCTTTCTTTGGACGCTGGAAGAATCTTGCCGAGAAACACTCTGTGGAGTTTGACACTTCATTGGCCAGTCACGATCAATGGCAGTCACAACTATCGTTGTTAAGAGCAAAAATCCTCTCAACCTCTAGGGACGAATATGTTAGAAGAGCTAAAAATACGGAACGTTTCCTCCTCTACAGGGAACTGACTACTATTAAAGTGGAATTTGGGGCCTATTTTGGTAAGAATCTGGATAACAAAAGTAAGTTGATTGATTTGAGATGGTTCTTCCGATTGAGAGGCGAGTTAGTAAATTTGGGTAGTGTGCCGTGGTTAGACAGCGAGGAGGATAAGAGACTTTGTACATTATGTACGTTTGGAGTGAGGGAGGATCTGTTCCATTTTTTGGCAGAGTGTCCGAGATTAAGTGAGCTTCGCATTAAATATATGGGACGCTCTAATATTTCCGGACCCCAGATTGTTCAGTTGCTATCCTCTCTAGACTATCACCCACTTGTAAAATTTTCCAGAAAAGCATGGAGCCTTAGAATTAAAATTCTTAAGGGAGACGATTCTTCCATTCAAAACTTTTAAATCCATAGTTATTCTGGTTAGAAGTGGTCAGTTTATTCTTCAATTTTTGTTTTATATTAATGTAATTATGAAATCAACACAATCATAACTTTGCATTTCATTGTCAGAATTTGCTTGTTTCTTCTTTTAATTATTTTTATGTCTGTATTATTACCTATATTGCTCCTTCTATTTTTTACTTTACATTATAAAATTTGGTGAAAATATTATTTAATGTTTCTTTCACTGTTACATGACATCATTTTTCTTTTATTATTACTATTATTATTATTATTAATTATTATTTTCTTCTAATGAATGTACCAACTCCTGCAGACGGCTATTAGCCATGCAATATTTCCTTATATTAAAACTGTCCGGTAGGAAAGTTGTACAAGGGTTGACCATCAGTTCAAAAACACCCAACTTTGACAATTTTTTTCTCTTTTTCTATAAAAGATAAAATTCCCAAATTTTCTTTAAATTATAGGGCAAACCCTCCTTTATCACTGTATTTGTTTTGTAACCACCCAGATCTAATAGGTTTCGAGAAAAAAATTGCCGAAAATGAGCAAAAACGGCTTTTTCAAAAAATGTTCTTGTTCTTGTTCTTGTTCTTGTTCTTGTTGTTGTTGTTGTTGTTGTTGTTGTTGTTGTTGTTGTTCTTGTTGTTACCTTTTTTGTAAACAACGTAGCGCCTAAACGCGTGAACCGATTTTCATGAATGAGGTGTCATTCGATTCAGTATTTTATGTAGATGTGCCTTTTGGGGGTCCCGACGCTGTACATCGAATGGGTGAGGAGTTAGCCCCCTTTATGTAAAGCCCCCTCCAAAATTATTATTACTAATTACTCTGTAAATCTTGGCCCGATTTTGATAAAATTTGGTAGGATGATAGGGTTAGGGCTCCCCTACGTAACATTAATGCGGCGATCAGCTCTTACACTTGTTAAAGGGAAGTATAGCAATCGTTTCAAATTATCGACACGTGAACCGATTTTTATGAATGAAGTGTCATTCGAATCGAAATTTTATACAGATTTGCACATTAAATGTCTCGGCACCGTGCCTCATAAGGAGGGGAGTTTGCCCCACCCAAATAAGGCCCTTTCTAAAACTATTATTACCAATATTTCTATAACGCTTAGTCCGATTTTGATAAAATTCAGCTCGAATAAGTGGTTATAGCTCCTCTACGTTGCTGATTCTCTTGCTCCTACTAAGAGGAAGTACTGCAATCGTTTAAATTATCAATGAGTGAACCGATTTAAATCAATGAATTGTACGATTAAAAAATCTTTGCCTCTTTGCCTTTTAGGGAGAAGTACTGCAATCCTAGTTTATTTTTCTTACTCCTCTTAAAAGGAAGTACTGAAATCGCAGTTTAATTTTGCTATTTACGTACAAATACCTTCCTATGTTATTCAAAACGCTTTCTCAAAAAAATTGTTATTGAGGATGGTTTGGGAGCCGCAACTACAATCATTCTTTAAAAAGATCTCTCCAGTGGTAGTTAACACCTTATCAGGTTATAATGATAGAATTGCTTATAAGGGTCTGTGATATCTAATAAATTCTAAAAAATAACTTATTAATGAAAATTAATGCAGTAGAATTACTTAAATATTAATGAAGTATTAATGAAATGTTGGGTACTCGCTGATTTGTGTACCTTTTGGCGTTTAATCAACCCTTATACTTAACATTTTAAACTGTAAGTTTTTGTTAAGGTTATAATCTATGATTTATGTATGTATATTTTGTATAACATATAAAGGTTTATTATTATTATTAAATAGCTTCTATTAACTAAAGCAATAATTAGTGTTAGGTGGTAAAGGAGACAAATCTTTAATCCTCAAAGCGCCCCGTGGGTCTCTCAGACACGAGTGGATTTTATAACTGAATTATTGGCTGCACCGCAGGTATCAATCCGAAAAAGGACTTAATGTAAAGGATGATCTAATAGTGCAATACGAGAATGAAACATTGCAAGCATGACTCTTCTTTAAGGTTAGATGCCTTTTCCTCAAACTCTTCAGGTCTACCAGACACGCGTGTCACCTTCTGGAACCTTGCTTTGTCAAGCAGAATAGTTTTAGGGTTTATAGGGTTAGCAGAAACCACTTATTTCGTTTTAATTACTAATCGGAGTGGCCACAAGGACAGGGTGCTTTCAAATGGATGAGATGTCTTGAACCATTTGGTCAAGGAAAACTGAAGGAAGTAACCATACATATATCCCGTCGTGCGGTTTGCTATTAAGTAGTCTAAAGTATTCCGTTCATGTTTTCGTATTGATTGTTTCGTATTGAAGTGAAGCTTATTGATTTTGACAATGTATTTGTATAATTTAAGATGTTCAAACATAATTCGAATTACTATTCAAATAATTATTTAAAAAAAAAAAAATCAAATATGCTCCGATATCAACTGTTTTATATGATGTAGAGGTTAAAGAATGTGAAAATTGCTTGTTAATCGCATGAACTATTTAATTTACAGGATTGGTATTTGGGCCCATTGTTTAACGTTTTACGACATTTTAACGTGTCGCGTTGAGGGTTAAATTAGTAGGAAAAACAATTACCAACGCAGTGGTTTATCAATAACGAAATTAAGAAAGCACTAGTCATAGAAGTCATTACAGAACCAAAAAAGATTCTTGCTGTTAATGAGGTAGAACAGTAAGATATGCCTTCTTCTAACGCCATAGCAACTCCACCTGCAATAACAGAGTTTTTTATGATAATAAATTTACAATAATAGCTTCAACTTAATTTCAAGCATAATTTTAAATTTTAAATTAAAAATCTACTTTTACTCCCTCTTAGTAAGCTTTAGATACCGAGAATGCTGAATGGGTACATTGAATTTGTCACCCACCTGAAATGTTCTTAAATAGCAGTTGAAATGTATTTTCTGTTATTTATTTAATGGGTTTTAATAAGAACAGTTTTTACACAGAACACGTGTATCAAAAGATAAGCACAAGAACACACACACAGAAAATTGCATAAAACAATAAAAGACTCCCAACAACGGCCAACATAACAATAATAATTTTCTTAACATTTTCAAATATTCATCTCCGGTCACTTGGTTCTTGTTGAACTCGTACACGGAGCAGTAGACGTCTGGCATCTCTTACTGGACAAGACAGTATTTCGAACTTATAAAATTTCGATTTCAAGAAGTCATCGGAAACATTCGTCTTTAGGTTCCCTGAGTCCAAAAAAGAAGTTTTTAGAAATTGA
Source organism: Rhodnius prolixus (assembly GCF_049639745.1). Classification (NCBI taxonomy): domain Eukaryota; kingdom Metazoa; phylum Arthropoda; class Insecta; order Hemiptera; family Reduviidae; genus Rhodnius; species Rhodnius prolixus. The sequence goes on from NW_027411592.1 coordinate 27,535,883, forward strand.
TTTGTGTTTCTGTCTGAGTGTGCAAAATATCTAAAAAACTAAAAACCGCAGGAAAGTGAAGTTTACTAAGACTAGACCTTACCGAGGGATCTGAATGCAATCTGGCAATCCAAATCCCTTAACCTCCACGGATTTTTAACTTTATTAAGATATTCTTAAAAATGGCTCCAAAGATTTAATTTTAATTGGATATGCACATTACACTCATGGACTCAACTTTTTTTTAAAACATTATCTCAGGATGAATTGATTAACGGCTAACCTGGGAGAGAGAGCTTTCCTCTAAATAACCAATTGAATCTAATCTAAGGTTTCGGGTTCTACACATTAAATGAGTACCTAGAATTTTGGGTTTAAAAACAAATTTCCACCACTGTAAGTGCCATTTTATAAAATGGATTTTTGCATCTTTGAGATTTTCTTTACCTATTTCATTTTCGTTACACGACCCTCAATTTTTTGATGAATTTTTTTGAGGACATTTCGATCAAAGAGACTCTTGGGAAATAAATGACCATTCTTCCCCCTAAACTAGTCTAACTCAAGAAGAATTTATTCAAATTTTAAATGTAAAAGATTGGCAAAAATTGTGTCTATTTTCATTGGTTTTTTGTTCTTTAGAAATTTAAGTTTGTTCTTTAAAAGTCGATTTTGTTCTTTAGAAATTTAAGTTTGTTCTTTAAAAGTCGATTTTGTTTTTTACTAATAACAGAAGTGCATTTATTTATTTTTAAATTTATTTTTTCTCAATTCATCAATTTATTTGTTAATTAATGCCAGAGATGTAATTTGTATATGTCAAAAAAATGCTTAATTTATGTACTGCAATTATTGTAGTGTTTTTAAAAATAAAGCAATTTATCTATCTATCTATCTTTCTTCCCCCTAAAGTACAATTTCAGTATAATGTGCGACAGTGCTTGTTTTACATTATAAAAGAAGGGTAAATGTCTTAATTAAATGTCGAGATTTTAAAAATTCCAAACATTCATGAAAGTACCACATTATTACTTAATGGATTTTTCAGAAATGTCTTCTACATTTCCCATAATATCCGTATTTATCCCAAATTTTATTTGAATGATTTTGCTGAGAAAATTCGTTTTAGACATTTTCTGGTGTGTTTAAGTAAACAATTGAGAACCGTAGTAAGAAAGTGTTCGCATCAGACACTTTTTTAGTAATTTTATAACATCAACGGAAGTCAAATCTCCCAATTTCGCATTGTGTGTGTTATTATTAATGTAATCAATCAAATCAAGCGAAGGAAATATTGTAAATGTTTAAATTTAATTACAAAGAGGAAATAATTTTTGTATGATTAAATTTATTTATAACAAATAAATAATAATATTTTATTATTCGTTTAATTTTTTTTTTATTAATCTTTTTTATGATTTATTTAGATTCGATCCAACAAAAAAAAAATTATACATTTTTTAACTCTATTCTAATAGTTAACTTTACGACAAATATCTCGATTCAATACTACATGTGTAAACTGATTGAAACTCTATCTGTTAAACTAATTGTCATGTTGTTTTTCTTACAACTTCGAATTCGTACCTAATATTATTTGTTTAGAAAATAGTTTTACTACAATAAAATTTAAAATTGCGTCGTGTGGCCACAAAATCATTCCTTAAAATCAATTTTCATTTTAAACTACAGCGATGGGTCATATTTATCTGAAAAGGCAATATCCGAAAGACAATTGTTCCTCTAGTAAAAGAAAGTAAATATTCCATGGCTAACCCTGGATGACTCTCCGAATGTTACACTATAAAACTTCTTCCTTGGGGAAATAATACAACAGGAAACTATTTTGGAAACAGTTCATCAAGGTACTTTAAAGAAAGATTGATTTTTTATTTTTTAAATTTTCACTGCTTCCTCCTTACACATGATATTCCGATAAAAACAACAGTTTTCTTTGTTACTAAAACCACTATCTCCGTCTAAAAATAATGATATAAAAAAGTTGGGTGTTTTTCAACATTAGTTTTTTAATGCAATTTTTAACCCCACATACAACTGGCCGTACGGAAAGTTTTAATTCCTATCTGACATAAATTGTTACATTTAATAAAATTTAAATACCAGTAAAACAAATAAAGTGACTAGAAAATAACTATAATTTGTTTTTAAAATTACATCATCTTTCTGCAAGAGCTGCAAACTATTAGTTTTTCCCGTCAGGAAGACAACTGCGTTAGTATGCACACACGGTCGTAGAACAGTTCGTGAACATATGGCCCTTGTTTACTCGTATTCAAACTCATTTAACGGATATAAACTGAGCTGAAATATAATTCTTAAAATCTAAAACTGTCTTTTTTTCGGAACATATTTTGGGTAGGCTATTGGGCTGATTGTGGATATAATTTGTTTGGAGAGGTTGCTGGCTTACTGATATATAGAATAATAGAAATTCTTTACAAGCAGTTATATGGTAAAGAAGGGTGAATCTTTGAAAACTGCGCTCGCTCATTTCATGGCGAAATCTTTGTGATCCTTCATTACCTTACAACTTCAGAAAGAACACTTGCCTATAAGTTATTATTTAGTAGAAAACTCTTACGAACCAACAGGAGCTATAAACGCTGCGCACACTCCTGCTGCTATGCCCACAGAAGCCATATCTCTCTTTTCACGATCGTTTTGTAGTAATTTGAAGCACCTGACATTTTTAAATGGGATGCGGATCATCGGCACTCTTACACCCAAAATAACGCCCATATACATTATAGGGCCTTCCTTCATAACAAAGAAAATTAATGGGTTGATAAAATGTTTCAAACATTCACTTAATTATATACATATATATTGTGTCACAAACCCAGTGTTACAAACATTCGAACTATAAACAAATATTTTCCTGGCTGCCATCTCCACTATTATACTTAGAACCCCAAAATTATACATGTCCTTCATGAACAATCGATCGCAAAAATTAGCCTAAATGTTCAAACAACATAAGGCAACATTAGCACACAAACTGGCAATGCTCTCTGGGCTTACTACTCTCAACTTAATGACTCTACTCCGAGACTTCAGTGATTAAGTTAATTTAAAGTAATGTCCGCGAATAGTTAGGTCCGACTTCCCAATATTTTTTTTTTATTTGACATTATTTATTTTCACAACAGCGTACATTTCTGCAACAAGTAGAGTTGATACAGCGTGATACAAAGTATAAATAAATGAGGCATGAGGGCAGAATTCACCCATTGGTGAAACTCCCAAAGAAATAACATTTTACTATCGCGCACTAGCACTTACGTCATTCGGACCACGTGACCACCGGCGCTTTAATCGTCTTGGAGGATTTCCTAGCAATGTACTAAGTTGGAAAACTAGAGGGTTAATATGTTAGAAAATTGAAGTGTGGAATTTAACATAGTGGGCTCTTGCAGCTTCAGAAACATAGGAAACAAGGAGCCCGGTGCAAGGTAGAGTTAGAGACAAAGTAAGGGGCATTTGCGGTTCAACGGAATGTGTTTTTTTTGTTTTTTTTATTTATTGGGAGGATTGGATTTAGTAGAAACTAGATGCTTTGGCTGAGCCCTAAAGTTCCATTCCAAATGTCAAAACAGGTTGGAGTATCACAGTGTAGCGAAGTTGCTTGTTGTTTAATGAAAGTTTAGATTGTAAATCGTTCGCAAAAAAAAAGCCTTCACAACGCCTTTTGCTACAGCAAAACAAAAAACTTCATTGTTCCATCATCTAGATCTAGTAAATTCACATGGTTCCAAATTTAACGCCGTTTAAATTTTAGCATAGAATAATATAGGATAAAACTTAGGTTACTTGGATGATTTACAGAATAATGTATCCAATTGCCAATAATTTCAGTATGGAGCTAAGAAACATATACTCGAATTTAAGTTTTTAAAAAAACAAGAAATTGCCAAGAATCTGTTTTAACCAACTTTTGGAACTTTCACACCCATTACTACTCATGTATGATTCTAGGAACCACTTTTAGCTCAACACATACCATTTTTAGACACTCCCATCAACACAATATATTCAACAAGCATAACATTTGTTCTGTATGGTTTTTTCTTTTATTTTGACCATACAAAGAAAGGCCATACAAGAAAGATCATACAAAGGAAATTTAAGAATTTTTCAAGTTTTAGTGTTCACAACTTAAGACTTAGGTTTTTTTACATTATTTGTAAATTTTACACCTTGAAAACTTTATAAAATATTAGGTCAAGATGAAATTACATTAATATATTTGTGAAGTCATCACTAAATGGTTTATAATTATTTTATATATCAATTACAGTTCTTAACACATAAATAATTAAATTAAGGGAACAATTGTAAGAGGTACACGAAATTGATTAGACATTAATTGATGATACTTACTATACCTGCCGGAAGAGTGGCCATAAGCATAAGAATTGTGCTGATAACTTTTGCAATTAAAAGCTTAAAGCTTAACATCCTCTGAAATTGAATGCCGTTTAAAAATCCAATTATACTTGGCATGCCTCTACCAACTGAAACGGGCTGAAAAATGAATTTATTGTACTCCCATATTTAAAAGCAATAAGATGTTTAATATTAAAAACCTTACCTCTATTACCATAATAGTAAGTAAACCTGAAAGCATTCCTGGTATCAATGTAAAGAGAATCCAACCGACGTAAAAAGGAAAAAAACTCTGTATCCTTGGTTTTGCATAATAATCTTCAAGGTCTAGAGTATTGAAATTAAAAAAATAATATGTAAGGAAATTAAGAAAGGGTTATGATATCCATTGCAGTAATTTAATATACACCCTTATACAGAAACGATTAACTGGTATAACTCGCCTAAAAAAAAAACTAAAATTGTATGATAAGGTAATTTACAGGAAAATGACTTTGAATTGTACTACAGGTGTAAATAAGAAAACGTTTTCGCGGATGATGTTCCAATTCAAGGATATCGAGGATACCTGAATGATGCATTTCATGTTCTTAGCGAAGGAAAATCATCTGGAAGTAAACCCCCTTTCAAATCTGAAAACCAGCTGTTTTCCCTTCTCTCTAGGACTCAAGATCAAGAACAAGAATGTGGGAAATTAAACTTGATCCAAGAATGTGGGACTAGATCCTCTGTGGCCTAGAAACATACGCGCTGCGCCTGAAATCTCAGCAGGCATTCACAATCCAAAACTAACTTTTAGGTTACGGTTTCAAAGACTTTCAACTTTTATATCTTATTTTACGAAGATTGAGGGTGCTTTGTTCAACGATTTAAAGAGCCGCAGTGCTCCAAGAAGAAATCTGTCGCCACTGAACATGTCTTTTTTTTTTGGTTACTCGGACAGCCCTGGCAGTTTGATATTTTATATCAAGTTTGGTTAGCATCCTTAATGAAGCTGGTTGAATGTGTTTGCATGAATTGTAATGTATATGTGTGATTGAAAATGTTCTTTATAATTTCTACACTAATTGCAATTCGAGACATTCGCTCCAAGAAATAAGAAAAATAGCACGCTGTTACTTCATATGTACCTTGCAGATGTACACTTCTTCTTTTCTTTAAATATGGCAATTAAAATAATCCTACCAACCAATATTGAAGGATACAATCTGCTAGATAATCAAATTTGAAATCTAAGTAATGATGCTCTACTTGAAGTATGATCATTACACATAATGATATCGAAAAAGCAACGATTAAAGTCACAACATTCCTCTGAAGAGCCAATACAAAATTTAGGCGCAGTCCATGTTTTATTTCCTCATTATTCGTAATTTCATCTTGAGTCTTTTCATAGTCTAATGTCTGAAATGAAATAAATTGTACTTATATTCATACATTTTACGTGATGATTGTTTTTTAACAATCCGTTACTTTACCTACCTCAAATGTAGACACTACTTTTGCATAATAGTTGTTTTCTCGAACGATAAGTTTGCTCTGCCAAAAAGTTTAAAGATTTATCGATTATTTATATCAAAGTAAAATGATCTCTATTCCTAAACCGTCCACATTCCTCCTCAGGATTGAACAAATGTATGTTAAGTAACTTAACAGAAGTATATGGATTAAAGAAATTCTGTTTTGCAAGTGTTCGTCTGTTATAAATCATACGTTATTAACAGATACAAATCTTTAACAAAAACTTACAGTTTAAAATGTTAAGTATAAGGGTTGATTAAACGCCAAAAGGTACACAAATCAGCAAGTACCCATCAGTTCATTAATACTTCATTAATATTTAAGTAATTTTGCTGCTTTAATTTTCATTAATATTTTTTAGAATTTATTAGATGTCACAGACCCTTATGCTGGCCATTTTAGTCTACAAAATATTTGTTCAAGTAGCACTGTAGATTGACTGTAATATCTAGTTATCTATAATAATCAAACTATTAATTACAGGTTAAAAAGAAAAAAAGTATAAGGCTAAAAAGTTCAAAACCTTTTTTAAAAAAAACTTACACCAACAAACATTAATGATTTTGTTTATTTTTATTTTTAAATAAAAATCGCCGGTTTAAGTTCATTCTTCGATTAAAGTAATTGTTATTTTATGTAGTAGTCAAACGTTTATAATAATAGGAAATAATTATCTGGCTTTATCGCAAATAATATAGTTTTCTTCAATTACATTCTCCATCTAGGTGTTCTTCCCACAATGTTGTATATATGTAATATAAAATAAATGAGATATGCATAATTTTAGGACAGCTAATTATTCCACTATTTTACTATAAGTAAAATTAGGGGACTAAGTTAAATTACAATTGAGAAATCAATAATTGTTGTTGAATAATCTACTTGTTATAACTGTGTGTTATTTGTGCTCTCGAATATTTCGGTAAGACGAATTCAAGACAGTAGCCTACTCTAACTTTGTCTTTTTCTACTTTAACATGCATGTACATATATATGATTTATCATAAATATAACAAAAAAATATTATAAATGAAGTGGCCAGCATAAGGGTCTGTGACATCTAATAAATTCTAAAAAATATTAATGAAAATTAAAGCAGCAAAATTACTTAAATATTAATGAAGTATTAATGAACTGATGGGTACTTGCTGATTTGTGTACCTTTTGGCGTTTAATCAACCCTTATACTTAACATTTTAAACTGTAAGTTTTTGTTAAAGAGATTTTTGTACCTTTTGGAAAGATTTTCTTTTTGTCTATTTTGCAAAGTTACATATCTGCTTTACAGATTTTTTTAAAATTTGGAATGAGCAATTCTATCATTATAACCTGATAAGGTGTTAAGTCGGAACCGTAACAACCGCGAGAGAAATCTTTTTAAAGAATGATTATAGTTGCGGTCCCCCAACTAATCCCCAATAACAATTTTTTGAAAAAGCGTTTAGAATAACATAGGAAGGTATTTGTACGTAAATAGCAAAATTAAACTGCGATTTCAGTACTTCTCCCTAAAAGGCAAAGATTTTGAATCGAACGACAATTCATTGATGTAAATCGGTTCACTCATTGGTAATTTTAACGATTTCAGTACTTCCTCTTAGTAGGTGTAAGAGCAAGATGGCACTTCACAGCCACGTAGAGGAGCTTTAACCACATATTCGGGCTGAATTTTATCAAAATCAGACTAAGCGTTATAGAAATATTGGTAATAATAGTTTTAGAAAGGGTCTTATTTGGGTGGGGCAAACTCCCCTCCTTATGAGGCACGGCGTCGAGACTTTTAAAGTGCAAATCTGTACAAAATTTCGATTCGAATGACCCTTCATTCATGAAAATCGGTTCACGTGTCGATAATTTGCAACGATTGCTATACTTCCCCTTAACAAGTGTAAGAGCTGATCGCCGCTTTAATGTTACGTAGGGGAGCCCTAACCCTATCATCCTACCAAATTTTATCAAAATCGGGCCAAGATTTACAGAGTAATTAGTAATAATAATTTTGGAAGAGGCCTTACATAAAGGGGGCTAACTCCTCTCCCATTCAATTTACAGGATCGAGACCCCCAAAAGGCACATCTACATAAAATTCCGAATCGAATGACACCTCATTCATGAAAATCGGTTCACGCGTTTAGGCGCTACGTTGTTTACAAAAAAGGTAACAACAACAAGAACAAGAACAAGAACAAGAACAAGAACAAGAACAAGAACAAGAACAAGAACATTTTTTGAAAAAGCGGTTTTTGCTCATTTTCGGCAACTTTTTTCTCGAAGCCTATTAGATCTGGGTTGTTGCAACAAAATTAGAGTTATAAAGGAGGGTTTGCCCTATATTTTAAAGAAAATTTGGGAATTTTATCTTTTGTAGAAAAATAGAAAAAAATTGTCAAAGTTGGGTGTTTTTCAACGTTACGCTTTTTCGTGCAGTTTTTGACGATCAACCCTTATACAACTGTCCTACCGGACAGTTTTAATAAATGAAAATAAGGAACTTATTCCGTTTTACATACAAACACTACCACAGCAATTTAACAATACCGGACAGTTTTAATCAGAGGATAAATAAAAAAATCTCATAATTCAGCAGGTTATCGAAAGCTAATTTATTTTTTCTTATTTTTTTGTGAAAATAAAGAAAATGCGAAAACTCTATTGTCATAGTAGTTAAAAGAAATGTAAGGATTATTAGTTGGAATGGTACAATAAAATATTCTAGAAAAATTATTAGCTATGTTTATAGCCTCGGATTTTAAAAAATGTTTATGATTTACAAGTTTACAGCGTTATGGAGCGATTTGAAGTATGTTGAGACATTCTCCTAAAATTCCGGATTTTCCCACAAAATATTAATGAGAGATTGCCTATCCCTCTTAGCAATCTTTTACCATACTAAAGCCTTTTAATTGGACTAATATAAGTTTTTATAAATTTGGAGCTCTACCCTGTCTTAGCTGGCAATAAGTACAGAAGTTTAAAATGATCTGAAAAAGATAAGAATTTGGAAAAATGTTCGTTACAGGAGGATGCCCTATCTCTTTCAACGTGCTTTAACAATTTCATTTTTATGTTGCTGAATTCTGAGAGTTAAATATATCTATTTATTGGAAGAATATAAAATTTCTTTCCCTGGTCAATCCAATTGGCCTTTATATTCGGTTGAAGTCAATCAAATAAAAGGAGCATATTGTAACAAATTTTTGGATAATGTGGTTTTCATCCTTAACAGTTTTGTAAGCCAGTTAATAATTCTAGAGTTAAGTCGATTAAAAAATAAATTAAAATTTAAGATTATCGTTGGTATCCGTTTGACCCGCTCTAAATTCGGTTTTTTTATTCGTTCTGTTATGGAACAACTCTAGGCACTTTATTTTCCTCTGTTTATCTAAATTCGAAAAAGTAATACTAAGATAATCAAAGTTTGTTTTCATTTCTACTGTTTGTTTATTTACACAAAAATGGCGGATATTTCTTTAGTACAGATTTCTGTGAAACTGTTTTACTAAATTTAATATCTATCGAGATGTCGACTAATAATATCAGGCCGTCGTTTACGCCATTCAAATTTCACCGACACTGCTGTTCATAGAATGCGCATGATTTGAAATGTCTGAATTAGCTCACAAGATCACCAATTAACAATGCGGAATACAGGGTGACCAGAGTTATATGCTCCACCCACTTTTTTTTTAAACGGCGGGAAATTTTGAAAAAATAAAAACAAGTATTTAATCATTTTTAGTCTAGTTTATTTTCAGTAACTGACCCATTTTTTTAAACCACTGTATCTCGAGATACAGTATCCAACTTTGTTTTTTCAAATAAAACGTTATATTTCTTTTTGCATATTTTTATAGTATTTGTACGCGCCGACAAGGCGGCACACCAACAGGAATAGGCAGATTGCACACGCTACGCAAAAGCGCGTAAACAAGAGCGCGAGAATAAGCGAATAAATATATCACCTAATATAAACTAAGATATGAAAGAAGATAGCAGTTTCTGGAAGAGCAGAGGAAACAGAAAGGAAGAGAAATACAATCAAACAAATCTTACCTTCTCGGGTAGCGGTTGGCGGGAACAAGCGCACCTTGGTCGAGCTGGATAGGCCCAATAAGCGTTCTTGTGAGGCGGGATTGATGACAGATAGTATATAGGAGTAAGCGAAAAGGGACAGACGAGAAAACCACTAACAGAAAGGAAGCGGAAGCGGACGTGTCCCGGAAGCGGAAGTGCGGTTTGGGTACGTGTGAGGAAAGTAATTGTAGAAAAATAGCCCAAGGTGCAAACGTAAAGCGGTTACTGCACAAATTAGCGGAGAACAAAACCAATCAGAACACACAAAATTAGCAATGTAACTTGTAGCAATTCAGATTAAGAAGTGAAGTTATATAGTAGAGAGTAGAAGGAAAAGGAAACAGGAAATTAGAGAAGAGATAGAGAACAAAAAAACTGTTTTTTCAGAAAGCTAAGCAGGAAACGCTTAATTACTAGGCAGAAAAGATCACTAGTCGCACGGTCCTCGCTTCCGGGCGGTGCGTATGTATACGAACTAGAATACTGCTGCCAGCGGGTACGCGTATGCCATCTATCGGCGATAGTGGCAATTAAAAACAGCCAAGTTACAGGACTTGACAGTATTTGAGCTCCTAAACAAAACAAAATTTTTTTTGAAATCGGTTAGGTTTATCAAAAGTTATGGTAATTTAAAATATGAAAAACAAATTTCAGTTTACTGTCAAAATTACGTTTTTTTTTAAAGAATCTGTTCAAACTGGGCACAACCAACGGATAGGCAAGCCAAAACTCTGGACTCCCACGCTCTGCTAGTAGCAGCACTTATGGTGGAGAAGTCAAGATCTAGGCAGGCTAGAATTATTCGACGTTCAGGTTGTTTTTTCTACAAACGTTTGGTGTGGAGTTTTAGGAAATCAACTAATCGGCCCATACTTCTACAGAGAGAACTTAACTGGTGAAAGGTATCCAACTTTTTTTTCAGAGACATTTTGCCAGTTCCGCTTGAAGATGTTCATCTACAACGTCGGGTAGATATGTATTTTCAAATAGATGGTTGCCCTGCGAGAGTGGTTCGAGGTTAGCTGGGCAGAAATTTCCATTAAAAGTGCGTAAGGACTCATTGTCCCATCCAATGGCCACCTCGATCTCCGGACTTGACCCAAATGGACTATATTTTGTGGGGATACCTAAAAAAATAAAGTGTAAAGTATCCTTAATCCCGTGGCTACAGTCGATGATCTGAAACGTCGAATTACTCTAGCCTGCCTAGATCTTGACTTCGCTACCATAAGTGCTGCTACAAGCAAAGCGTGGGAGTCCAGAGTTTTGGCTTGCCTATCCGTTGGTTGTGCCCAGTTTGAACAGATTCTTTAAAAAAAATAACGTAATTTTGACAGTAAACTGAAATTTGTTTTTCTTATTTTAAATTACCATAACTTTTGAAAAACCTAACCGATTTCAAAAAAAAATTTGTTGTTTTTAGGAGCTCAAATACTACAAAAATATGCAACAAAAAATATAACGTTCCATTTGAAAAACAAAAGTTGGATGCTGTATCTCGAGATACAGGGGTTTAAAAAAATGGGTCAATCACTGAAAATAAACTATACTAAAAATGATTAAATACGTGTTTTTTATTTTTTCGAAATTTCCTGCCGTTAAAAAAAAAAGTGGGTGGAGCATATAACTCTGGTCACCCTGTATATTAGACTCTGGGGATCTCCTTAGATCAACCCCGAAGCGACCATAAGTTAGGTTGTTTGATTCAATGTCGGTAAATATAAAGCTAATAATTTTCGAATATAGATCGAAAACCTGCTTTAGATCCAAGAAAACTGTTTATATATGCTGCCCATTTATTCTGATATTGTTTTCTATAATTGAATACAATGTGAAGATATATTCCAAGAGCATCTCTTAGATGTAAATCCTGCCAGGTGTTCTGGCAAAGATTTTGTTTGGTCCTCGCTCAAAAGCACTCGTTGGGCTAATATAAGTAAAAATCTTCAGTATACTGTTTACAAATGCCATAGGTCTATATTTAGCTGGATCCGCATTCTATGAATCATGTTAGTTTGGAAATAGGTCCTAATCAATATTTATCTAGAATAAAATTGAGGAGGTTCAGAATTTAATACTATTTTATCGGCAAATTTTGACAATTTCTTTTGAAATGCCGTCTTCTGAAGAATTATATTTTTCTTCTTTTTTACAGCTTCCTTAAATTCTTCAATCGTGATTTGCGTCTTGATGCGTACTTACTATTTCTGTTCTATAGCTCGGCAGTATCAAATTAACGAACATCGAGGTGGATCTATTTGCTAAGATACATTTTTAATTCTTGGGATTTTATTGCGGTCGATTAGGACATTATTGGCTTTGAACAAAATAACTTCATTGCTTTCCAGAAAGTTTAAAACCCTGTTACCTTTGCGATACCTCACAAAATTTTATCAGTATATCTTTCTGGTTTCACATGTTTTTCCAAAAACAAATTTAAACACTCTATTATTTAGATTTGAATTAATTTTTTTAAAAAATATTCTATTAGATCTATTTTACGAGTAGATGAATTATTTTTTTTCTGAATTGGATTTATTGAATTAATCTAATTTAAAATTGTTCTTTAAAATTTTTGGGCATTTAACCAATTAAGATATTTATTTAATATTACAAACATTTTTGGTAAGTGGTTATTAGCCTATCCTAGCCTAGCCTATTAGCACACTCTATTATCGACCATCTGTTTTACATATTGCATTGATTTCTGTGCAGTTGTAAAAATCTAAATAAAGGTTATAAAAAAAATTTTTCTTTTGAATTTTATTTTTTCTCTTTTATGAATGTTTATTGTGTTTGGGATTTAAATGTATTGGCTCCCAGGCACTTGTTATGTAAATTGCAAACAAAATAACACCGAAGAAAATTTCATTCCGCCATTGAGTCGGACTTGCAACCAGGAAAATCAGAACTTTGTTCTCTTTTTAAAACATTTTCACTCTCGCCAAAACTATGGGTATGTACGAGGGTCGTTTGAAAAGTCCGTGCAAAGTCAGAGAGATAGGACCACTGGCGCGTATCGAGGTTAAGTTTAGTTAGTAGCATCTCTTGGAAGAACACACACCAAGTTTCAGCCAGATCGGTCTATTTCTTTGTGTTTGGCATTCGTTTGAATCGAGGAAGTCGAGTGATTTTCAAAAAATGAACGAAAAAGAATTTCGTGTGTTGATTAAACACTACTTTATGAAAGGCAAAACACCTCAGGAGACTAAAGAGAAGCTTGATAAACATTATGGTGACTCTGCACCTTCGATTAGAACAGTTTATAAATGGTTTCAAAATTTTCGGAGTGGCCATATGGGCACAAGTGACGCTGAACGTTCTGGACGCCCTGTTGAGGTTACTACTTCAGAAATCATTGATAAAATCCATGATATGGTGATGGATGACAGAAGAGTGAAGGTGCGTGAGATTGCTAGTGCTGTGGGCATCTCGAATGAACGGGTACATAATATTTTGCATCAACATTTGGACATGACAAAGCTATCCGCAAGATAGGTGCCGCAATTGCTCACGCTTGACCAAAAACGAAATCGTGTGAAGTGTTGCAAGGACGGTTTGCAGCTGTTCCAGAAGAATCCGCAGGACTTTAAGCGTCGTTTCGTCACTGTGGATGAAACATGGATACATCACTACACTCCTGAGACCAAAGAACAAGCTAAACAATGGGTTACCAAGGGGGAATCTGCGCCAAAAAAGGCGAAGACCGTTCCTTCGGCCGGAAAGATTATGGCGACTGTCTTTTGGGATTCGCAAGGAATAATCCTCATCGACTATCTGGAAAAGGGTAAAACTATTACAGGTGCATATTATTCATCGTTATTGGACCGTTTGAAAACCGAGCTGCAAGAAAAACGCCCACGATTGGCCCACAAAAAAGTCCTTTTCCATCACGACAACACACCAGCTCACACCAGTTGTGGACGCAAAATTAATGGAAATAGGGTTCCAACTCGTTTCACATCCCCCCTATTCTCCAGACTTGGCTCCCTCGGACTACTATTTCTTCCCCAATATGAAGAAATGGCTGGCGGGAAAAAGATTTTATTCAAACGAGGAGGTGATTGCAGAAACGAATGGCTATTTTTCAGACTTGGACAAATCCTATTATTCGGAAGGGATCAACAAACTAGAGCAGCGTTGGACGAAGTGTATAAGCCTAAAAGGAGACTATGTTGAAAAATAAAAAAGGTTTACCCCAAAAAATTAAGTAGTTTTTATTTTTGCACGGACTTTTCAAACGACCCTCGTAACTTAAGATATCGTTCGAAGAATGTTATTATAACTCATCTTGAGCATTGGAATGCTGCCTTTCAGGCGCCAGTAAAGATAACCATTAGTACCAATAATAGATGCAGATAGAAAAGGGAAGGGGTCACTCAGAGGTTTAGCTTGTACAGCATTTCAACATGGAGATCTGGGGTTCGAATACAGAAGGCCCTAAGATTCTCTCTTCCTAGCAGCTTCTTACAGTTATTGTCCGGTGATAGACAATGCTGTCTGTTTCGAAAGAACACTGTCCGCGGACTAGCAGTGCACTGAAAAAAAATTCCAGGCTCCACTGATCTCAGATGCTGAAGCTCCTTTCAAAAAAATAAGCTTCTCCAAACAGTTGCGCAAAACAAAGACGTAAGGCGAGTAAAGGGTGCTTTGAGGTCATGTTCAATTCGCCCTAGAATGATAATACCTCAGGGATGAGGGCTAGCGATTTCTTTCCGCAAGGCTAAAGAAATGAGTAGAAGTGGACGAATAATTTGTGTTTAAGATGTTAAAGAGCGGGAACAGTTTTCCATTCGGAAAACTCTTGCACAAAGGCAGGAATGTGTTTGAGAATGATTCTTTTGTGAAGAAGTCCAACACAAGAGAGAGTTTCCCCTATGTTAACTTGATAGTGAAGAACCTCGTTCAGAAATTTTAAAGGAACGTAATAAATCTGCCATCAGTTTCGTCCAATTTTAAATCGCAGCGCTATTTCTTGAGAACCATGCCAACATTTTATTTTGCCATTAACAGCATGCAACTGGATTAAAAGTGGCAGTTTGAATTGTATGAGTGTAGAGTGAACTGAACCACCAACATTTAAACTGTTTTTCGCAATCTTTTCTTATTTAAATATTCAGAGAGGTCTTTATGATGATTTTTATCTTTTTATTTTTCTCTATTCTGACAAAGAGAAAGGAAGTGACTTTTGGGACTTTGTTTTTTAATAACAATGAGAGCTCCCTTAAAACTTCAACAGATAAATATTTCTTCAAAAAAAAAGGTTCGCGTAGTTGAACAAAAGATGCAAAAATTCAAAATATTGCTTGGAAACTCAAATTATTGTAAATAATTATGCTTAAACCTAAAAATAAGATTAGAAATATAGGTAAGAAGTATTTTTCCAAACATAATACCAAAGAATTGCAGAAGTTCTTACGCAATTCTATGGAATAGAGAGACTGAATGCGTTGGCATTTTGATCCGGACATTCACCGGATTCACCGGTCCGCACATTCCGGACAGGTGAATCATGGAGAAATTCACTGTCTCTAATTTACTACCTCCTGCTGGAGGGTGCAACAAAATAATGAGGCCGTTTTCCTTCAACATTTACTATCTTTCTTTGAGCCATCCTTCTTGTTTAATACCACGGTCCGCCACTGATCGCAGGAGTGAGATTCTAGCGTTTTGAGTTACACATTTTAAATTCTGATTTTCTGTCAGCTGGTTCGCCATTGTACGTTTCAGTGTGTTTAATTTTTGCTCTGCAAACTTATTAATTTATTGTGTGTTTCTAGTGACTATTTAATGTTAAATTGTTTCTTATTTTGTTTATTGTTATTGTTTCTTTTTGTTAGACATTGGAGTGCGATGACACATTGACAATTTTTGTAAATAGTTTAATTTGAATAGACTTATTTTTAGTAGGTTAGGTAAGTTATTTGAATTTAAAATTTGTAGTAGTGATTGGACACTTAGTTCCAATAGTAGTCGCATGGCTTAAATGGAACATACAGATTCACCAGGCATTGAATCACATGGTTCGTGCAGTGCTAGTGGTATTTTCTCTAGTAATAATAATAAAACTAGTAATGATGTTTTGGATAAAACAAATAAAACAGTGAAAAGATCAAGCACTAATAAATCTGAAATTATGAAAAAGAAAAATAAAATTAAAACCAAAAGCACTGCTGTGCAAAGAAAGTTGACTCGAACCCAGTCCCTACAGTCAGTTAATTCCACTATTTCCACTACCCCTTTCAGTAATACTATCAATTTCTGCACACCTAATCCTTTTGCACCTTTAAGTGTAAAAGATGACGGAGAAATCCCGAACGCTAATGCATCGGCCAGTGAGAAAAAATCACCCAAGCCTCCTCCAATATATATCTTAAACGTGGAAGACTATTTACAATTCTGCACTACACTAACTCAACTTCTTGGACCCTCATCTTTCGATTGTAAATCGAGACTTGACAAGGTAATGTTATCAACGAAGACCATTGAGGGGTACAGAGCAGCAATTAAGTTCTTGCAAGAAAATAAAGCACAGTACCACACTTATCAGCTAAAGCAAGATAAGGCGTTTAGGGTGGTATTGAGAAATCTACACCACACTATTCCTACAGAAGCCATCAAAGAAGATCTGGAAGGGTTAGGGCACAAAGTGAGAAATGTCAGCAACGTGAAACATCCAGCTACTAAAGCATCACTTCCTCTGTTTTTTGTAGACTTGGAACCACAAGAGAACAACCAGGAAATATTCAAGATCACTTCAGTCCTGTACACACGAATTAAGGTTGAGGAACCCTACAAAACTGAGGAAATAATTCAATGTAAAAGATGCATGCAGTATGGCCACAGCAAATCTTACTGCAATTATACTCCTACGTGCAAAAAATGCGCTAAGTACCATTTTTCCTCAGACTGCCCCCAACCTAGGGACATCCCACCTACATGTGCGCTGTGCCAAGAAAGGCATTATGCTACCTACAGGGGCTGCACAGTGCATAAGGAACTTCAGCGACTTCGAAGAAAGTCAAGAGACCAAAACGGCCGCAGTCCGCAGCCGCGTTTGCATCAGGGAGCTGCTCCACCACCTACTCCAAAAGACTTTCCTCCATTATCTACAACTTCGCATCCGCATCCATCTCAGCCACCAACTTATCAAAGGCCTTCTTACGCTGGAGTCGCGGGGTCTCCGACTAACCTTTCATCCGCTTCTACTGACGTTACTACTGTACTGACCTCTTTCATTTCTGAATTCAAATCACTCATCAATCCTCTCATCAGCCTTCTCACTACCCTAGTGACTGATCTCATTCCTCGACTTGTAAAATAAATTCCTCATCACTAGCAATACTTCTTTGGAACGCAAACGGGCTGAATTCCCACAAAGACGAACTAGACATTTTCTTACATGACAAACTAATTGACGTAGCCCTAATTACGGAGACACACTTTATCGGACGATCTTACTGCAATGTAACTGACTACACTACTTACAGAGCAGACCACCCGGACGACACTGCCCATGGTGGCGCAGCCATTCTCATCCGCTCCTCTTTAATTCACAGCTTGCTCCTCACTGAGCAAACTGATGCTCTCCAGTCCGTGGCAGTTACATTGTATTGCCAGCCATTCTCTCTGAATGTGGCAGCGGTGTACTGTCCGCCTAACAAAGCAATATCATCACAAGAGTTTAGTACTTTCTTTGGCAAACTGGGGCCAAAATTCTTGGCAGGTGGGGACTATAACGCTAAACATCCGCAGTGGGGTTGTCGCACAACTAATCCTAGAGGACGCACCCTACTCAATGTTCTTTCTTCCTCTAACTACAAGGTACTATCCCCTGATCAACCAACTTACTGGCCGACAGCTCTCTCTAAACTGCCTGACATCCTAGACATTTTCGTTACCTCTCAGACATCTTCACAATGTACAGACATCTATACTCTTACTGATCTTTCCTCTGACCACAGTCCTGTGCTGTTGGTACTAACTGCAACACCTAAGACACTTCCGCCTCGCCCTTCTCTAATTACGGGACCTGTTGACTGGGATAACTTCCAAACTTTACTTGACACTAAACTTAATCTATCTCTCTCTTTAAAAACTGCTGACGAAATTGATGAAGCAGTTTACACGCTGACTAACGCAATACAGACTTCCATCTGGGAATCGACTACTCACTTACATCGGAAGAATACTAGACAATATAACTTACCTATAGAAACACGAATACTCATAAAAGAAAAAAGGAGAGCCCGAGCCCTCTGGCAACGGACACGTTATCCTAGCGACAAACGGATGTACTTTAGACTCACAAGACAACTGAAAAGAAATTTACAAAAGCTAAAAATTGAAAAATATGACGCCTTCATTACAAACCTGACTACAGACCGTAAATCTCTCTGGACAGCTACACGCAGGCTACTTTCCTACAAACATATTCCTTCTCCACTCAAACGGGAAGACGGGACTTGGGCGAAATCGGACGAGGACAAAGCTACATTGTTTGCTCATCACTTGACAAATGTCTTTACACCTCATCCTGATATGACGGACGATATACACATGGATGAAATACAAACAGAACTGGGCATTCCACTTCCTCTCGCACTACCACCAAAAGCCTTTACTCCTTCTGACGTTAAATACACTATCAAGAATCTTCCACCTAGAAAGTCTCCAGGATATGACCTCATCACCTCTGAAATTCTCCGCCACTTACCTAAAAAAGCTATCATCTTCCTCACCTACATTTACAACTCTGTCCTTCGTACTACATACTTTCCACTATCCTGGAAGTATTCAGTGGTGCGAATGATTCCGAAACCTGGAAAACCTGCTCACCTACCCTCATCATACAGACCTATCAGCCTACTGCCGACTCTAGGAAAAGTTCTTGAAAAACTGTTACTTAAGCGTATTAACCCCATATTGTCGGAGTTAGGTGTTATACCAGACCACCAATTTGGTTTCAGGTGTCATCATAGCACTATTCAACAATGCCACCGGGTTGTTGATGTTATTGCTTCAGCACTGGAGGAAAAACAGTATTGCTCAGGGGCATTCTTAGACGTAAGCCAGGCTTTCGACCGTGTTTGGCATCCTGGATTACTGTTCAAACTAAAAAAGCATCTTCCCTCAACATACTACCTCATTTTGCGCTCCTATCTTTCAGATAGGTTCTTTCAAATTAGTACTGGCTCAGCAATCTCTTCTTTCTCCACAGTGAGGGCGGGAGTGCCGCAGGGGAGTATACTTGGCCCCGTTCTCTACACAGTATACACATCAGACATACCTGTACAACCCTCTACACTACTCTGTACATATGCAGACGATACAGCCATACTAGCCACAAGTACACATCCTACATCAGCTTCATACAAATTACAGACACACTTACATAAAATAGAATTCTGGGCCAAGAAGTGGCGGATTAAAATGAACTCACAGAAATGCCAGCACGCCACGTTTACTCTCCAGCGGGGCTCCTGTCCACCTGTTCTCTTCAACAGCAATCCTCTACCTTATACAGATCTGGTGCGCTACCTTGGGCTCTACATAGACAAGCGACTCACGTGGAACCCACACACTAGACTTAAAAGACAAGCAATGACAAAACGTGCGAAACTACTTTACAGACTTCTTGGACGACGCTCCAAATTACCTATTGAACTCAAACGATTAATATACAGTACTATCATCAAACCAATGTGGACTTACGGTCTGGAGCTGTGGGGTTCAGCCAAACCTAAAAACATACGGACTGTACAGACATTTCAATCAAAACTACTTCGACAGATAGCTGACGCTCCTTTCTACGTAACAAACCTCACTCTACACAACGACCTCAACATACCTTTCGTACACCAATTAGCCAAGACTAAATATCAAAAATTCCATAGTGCTCTCTCCACTTGCTCCAATCCTCTAGTACAGTCTCTCGCCTCCTCTAACATTCCTAACAATCCTCCTCGCCGACTGAATCGCCAGTGGCCCCGCGACTTCCTCGCAGTCTGAAGGCTTAAAATTAATATCCTGTAGAAAGTGCTGCCGCTGGGCAGTTTCTTTCCTCCTGCCTTTCACGCCTCTATACTTCAATCTCCCTATTTACTTATTGTATAGTGTATTATACAGATTGTAAATAACAAAATAAATTTAAAAAAAAAAAAAAAAAAAAAAAAAAAAAAAAAAAAAAAAAAAAAAAAGATTTTCTGTCAGACACATAGTGAATATGTAACAGTAAAATATGCTACCAACTTACCTCTCTTGATCTATGTGTCTTATATCTTTTAAAACACCTTGAAATTGGGGGAACTGGAATCGGGCAAATACACGAATATCCTGACATTTTAGAAAACTTTATAAAAACAAAAGTGGAAAAATACCTATCTGTTAACGAGCTTTAATAAATAAATTTCTTGTTTACACATATTGAGTTAATTCCATCATATGGTTGTGAGGAATATTGGAGCAATTACAATTTATTTAATGCCATTAAGCAGTAAAAACAAAATTCCTTATTTATTTATTATTAGTTTATTTAAGTTCGGGGTCCTCACAATTCTTTGAAGAATTTTGCTGATTTCACGTTAGTCCAGTTCTTCTATATCTTTCGTTCCTCATTTCAAATTTAAATAAGTCTTCCTTTTTCAAAAATATGAATAAAAATATTTCTAAAGAGCTTTAAGTTTCGAGTATTTCCTCTAGTTTTCGATTGAACATCTTTTCGAAATTAGTAGTTATTGCCATAAATAATTTGGAAATTTATAGAATTTTCTTTCCCCGTTTTTAAATAGCAAAATTACATTTCCTTTAAGCCATTTTTCTGGGATAATTTCAGTATTTAGACAGCTTTGAACAGTTTACATAATTGTTCTATCAACTTATTATCTCCAGTTTTTTACAGTTCATTAATAATTCTTCCTTCAAGACCTCCAAGTAACCCTTTGTTCAGCTTCAACTCTATTAGGTGGACTTCTTTTTAAGAATACTTCAGGGGTCTTAGGAACTGTCTTTTTCTACCTCCTTAAAATCAAACAATTATTTTAATTTATGTAAACCTCTCACACCTTTTGTTAATAATATGGATGGACTCGCATCATTCAAATTTAATACTGGCTACGTAATTAATACTCATATTGATCTTAATATTTTTGGAGACTCTTAATTTGATTCCTCATTAATTTATTTATCAAACAAATCCATTCTGATATGACCCCTGGGTCAAATCTAGCTGATTATTATACGAAACCATCGGATTAGATCTATAATAACCTTACCTGACATACTCAGCATAAACGCAAATATCGCTTAGCAACCTATTTACCTAAATTTTGTTGCTGGTTCCTTACAGTTCCCTTTCTAACTTACACTACAACATAATATGACACGATACCATTTAAGCCTAATTTTATCCACTCAACTTCTGGAGATCATTCACCTGGACATCATAACAATAGACTGAAATAAATTCTTAACGGTAAAAATAGATTTGTTTCCAAATTTGCTATGTATTTAACGTTAAAACAAGGCGAGAAATAGAAGTAGCGAACAAACTAATTACTTTATACTTCAGGAATACCCGAAAAAATGAAATCGGACGATGGATTGCATTTCAGTTTCTATTAGGCTTACATAAAATTGATTTATGTGTCATAATTTCATATTAACCAAAATCTAATGGGATCGCTGATACTCAAGTAGAATAAATATCTAGGAATATTTAAAAAATTGGGTTTCCAGTCGAAAGGATGTAAGAAAAATCTCAGAGATTGTTCATCAGGAAATTATTCCCCTTACCATCATCCTCTTCTAATTAGATGTTGGCAATAAAATCAGCTGTAGAACCACTTTAGTGTTTCACACTTCATCTCTAACTCATGTACTGCCTGAAGATTCTTTTTCTTCTGGAATACAGGTCGCCTAAGAAAAGAGATTATTAAGGAAAGAGCTTAAGAAAAGAGAAATTCGGAGCAGCTACAATCTCAACTTAACAATCCCACAACCCAGTTTTGTGACATTTCCAAGTAGAATGCTCACTTTTGGAAGTATTTCGCTTACTTTATTCTAATAAATGCGTTTTCTCCAGTGCCGAAATAATTACATTTTTATCAGACTAACATCCTCACGCTTTGATCAAATATTCCGCCTTACCTGGAAGGCTAGATATTGGATTATTAACTCTTGTTAACTTTCCTTTTTATTTAATTTTTTCTTTTATAACTGCTTTCTCCTGCATTGCTTGCATTATGCTTTATTCATTTTTTTCTAGTGTTAATTATTTATTTGATGTCTCTTCATCTAATATCGGATTTATTTTTATTTATTTACCAGTAGTCAACGTAGTTCACATCCTTGGGCTTTACCTTGACAGAAGACTTACATGGAACCCTCATAATCTACTTAAGAGGACAGGACTCAACAGACGCTTCCGTCAACTGAAAAGACTACTCGACAACGGACCAAAACTCACTCTGGACAACAAACGACTTGTATATGTAAAAATATTAAATGGCTAAGGCTTAACAGCTAATGCCAAAAAAAAAAGAAAGTACATTAAAGGCAGTCTGGGCTTATGGCATCGAACTGTGGGGTTCAACCAAACGCTCAAATCTGCAAAGGATCCAGTCCTTAAAGTCTAAAATTCTTCGCTCTATAGTAAACGCTCCTTTCTACGTTACCAATCAAACTTTTCTTTCGTCACCCAAGTTGTAAAAACAGGTTACAGAAACTTCCATCTTAACATTCAATCACATCACAATCCATTCATACAACATCTATCTTCCAGAACATTTCCAGACAGCACTTCCAGACGTCTTAAAAGGCAGTGGCCTCGCGATCTCCTCTCTGATGAAGAGAGTCAGTAGAATTTAGAATGTTATTGAAGTGTTACCGCTGGGTAACTTCTCCCATGTTGCTTATAACCCAACTCGTTGATTGTAACTAAATAAATGATTTTAAAAAACATTTATTTATTTTGAAAAAATAATTTCAAAATAATGTATTGAAAGTTTCCATAGAAACACCAGCAGACGGCTGACGCCATTGCTATGTATATAAAGTACATGTTTGTAAAAAAATTTTACAATTTTTTTTTTTTTTTTTTTTTTTTTTTTTTTTTTTTTTTTTTTTTTTTTTTTTGCGCATCAACAGCTGAGGTCATTAGCGCCCGGAGCTTTTTCCAGTGCACTGCCGGCCTCCGGACAGTGTTCTCTCGTTACAGACAACACTGTCCATCACCGGACAGTGAGCTGTAAGAAGCTCCTAGGAAGAGAAAATCTAAGGGTCAGCTGCTGGATTCGAACCCGGGACCTCCGCGTGGGAGTCCAGTATGCTAACCTCATAGCTAATCCCTTCCCTAATAAATATTATTATTATTATTTTGAAAATTGCAAAGAATTTAGCAAAGATAATTAAACCGTAATTACATTTCTTGAAACCTATTTGTTCTACAAAGAATATTACTTTATAATATTGTACTTGTTTCCTTTGAAAGTATTAGTAAGTAACAGTACTAAAAATTGGCTGAAAAATTAATCCGTTCGAATTAATTAATATGATCATATTTCCAGTATTTTTAATTGAATTATAAACACAAATATGTTAGAACTACATTGTTAATTACATACAAAGCACTTAAGAAATAGTAGCCAATTAGTAAACAGTGAGATTCTTGACAATAGAGGCAAAAACTAAAGAAAACTCACGGATATAACCAAAGAGGTTTATGAGGAAATACCCAAAAACAAACAAAAAATTAGCTATTAACAAAAACTTACAGTTTAAAATGTTAAGTATAAGGGTTGATTAAACGCCAAAAGGTACACAAATCAGCAAGCACCCAACATTTCATTAATTCTTCATTAATATTTAAGTAATTTTACTGCATTAATTTTCATTAATATTTTTTAGAATTTATTAGATGTCACAGACCCTTATGCTGGCCATTTTCGTCTACAAAATATTTGTTCAAGTAGCACTGTAGATTGACTGTAATATCTAGTTATTTATAATAATCAAACTATTAAATACAGGTTAAAAAGAAAAACGTTATAAAAAATAAAAAAAAATTATGAGGCTAAAAAATTCAAAACTTTTTTTTATAAAAAAAAATGTAATATGTAATATAAAGTAAATAAGATATGTATATTTTTAGGACAGCTAATTATTCCAGTATTTTACTATAAGTAAAATTAGGGGGACTAAATTAAATTACAATTGAGAAATCAATAATTGTTGTTGAATAATCTACTTGTTATTAACTGTGTGTTATTTGTGCTCACGAGTATTTCGGTAAGACGAATTCAAGACAGTAGCCTACTCTAACTTTGTCTTTTTCTACTTTAACATGCATGTACATATGTGTGATTTATCATAATTATAACAAAAAAATATAAATGAAGTGGCCAGCATAAGGGTCTGTGACATCTAATAAATTCTAAAAAATATTAATGAAAATTAATGCAGTAAAATTACTTAAATATTAATGAAGAATTAATGAAATGTTGGGTGCTTGCTGATTTGTGTACCTTTTGGCGTTTAATCAACCCTTATACTTAACATTTTAAACTGTAAGTTTTTGTTAAAGAGATTTTTGTACCTTTTGGATAGATTTTCCTTTTTGTCTATTTTACAAAGTTACATATCTGCTTTACAGAATTTTTTAAATTTGGAATAAGCAATTCTATCATTATAACCTGATAAGATGGTAAGTCGGAACCGTAACTACCACTAGAGAGATCTTTTTAAAGAATGATTATCGTTAAGGTCCCCCAAACCATCCTCAGTAACAACTTTTTTTGAAAAAGCGTTTTGAATAAAATAGGAAGGTATTTGTGCGTAAATAGCAAAATTAAACTGCGATTTCATTACTTCCTTTTAAGAGGAGTAAGAAAAATAAACTGCGATTGCAGTACTTCTAGGCAAAGAGGCAAAGATTTTTTAATCGAACGACAATTCATTGATTTAAATCGGTTCACTCATTGATAATTTTAACGATTGCAGTACTTCCTCTTAGTAGGTGCAAGAGCATCAGCAATGTAGAGGAGCTTTAACCACTTATTCGAGCTGAATTTTATCAAAATCGGACTAAGCGTTATAGAAATATTGGTAATAATAGTTTTAGAAAGGGCCTTATTTGGGTGGGGCAAACTCCCCTCCTTATGAGGCACGGCGTCGAGACCTTTATAGTGCAAATCTGTACAAAATTTCGATTCGAATGACATTTCATTCATGAAAATCGGTTCACGTGTCGATAATTTGAAACGATTCCTATACTTCCCCTTAACAAGTGTAAGAGCTGATTGCCGCTTTAATGTTACGTAGGGGAGCCCTAACCCTATCATCCTACCAAATTTTATCAAAATCGGGCTAAGATTTACAGAGTAATTAGTAATAATAATTTTGGAGGGGGCCTTACATAAAGGGGGCTAACTCCTCTCCCATTCGATGTACAGGATCGAGACCCTCAAAAGGCACATCTACATAAAATTCCGAATCGAATGACACCTCATTCATGAAAATCGGTTCACGCGTTTAGGCGCTACGTTGTTTACAAAAAAGGTAACAAGAAGAAGAAGAACAACAACAACAACAACAACAAGAACAAGAACAAGAACATTTTTTGAAAAAGCCGTTTTTGCTCATTTTCAGCAACTTTTTTCTCGAAACCTATTAGATCTGGGTGGTTGCAAAAAAATTACAGCTATAAAGGAGGGTTTGCCCTATATTTTAAAGAAAATTTGGGAATTTTATCTTTTATAGAAAAAGAGAAAAAAATTGTCAAAGTTGGGTGTTTTTCAACGTTACGCTTTTTCGTGCAGTTTTTGACGATCAACCCTTATACAACTGTCCTACCGGACAGTTTTAATACTAAGCGAATTCAGAAAGAATGAGTGCAAGAAACTGATGAGCAATAGCCACTATACCGAAGACAATACATTAGCTAAAATTGACACATATCCTAAATTAATAAACCTTAAATCAGTTTACTTCTTACAGCTTACTTCTTTAGCCCCCACCTTGTGCTTTCGAATCATTTTTAATTTATTTTAAATAAATAGTATATTATTTTTAGACAATCTATTTATTTTATGAAGGCTTAAGTCTCATCTATCACATGGTGTATTGTCTTCACTCATGGAACAAATGGAACCACTTTAGTTGCAACAGAGCAACAAGTAATTTCAGATTTGAAAACAGCAATGTCTTTCCTTGTTACTACGCCTACAACCTATGCAGTAAAATAATACTTCAATTAGATTACAATGCACAAGTACTATTCGGTTTGTTGATGGTTTTTGAGATCATATAACTTAGCCAATAGTCAATTGAAATTAAAAAACCTTCTCCAATAGACATAAATTCCATTGGCATTGTGTCGAGTTGCTCTTTCTGATGATCTCATCCAACTGTCTAAGCAACATTTCTTTCAATTATTATCTACTTCTTATCAAGAGTTTCAGGTGATATTCTCTTTTGTTTGTCAGAATAACCAAAGGCAAAACCAAATAAAGGTTCACCGGCATTTAGATAATTTTTCAGGAAAAAACCTGACCAGAACACTCACACGACATTTCCTTACCTCATTAATTACATTTCTTGAAATCTAATTGTTCTACAAAGAGGATTACTTTATAATAAACTACTTGTTTCCTTTGAAAGTAAAAGCCTATTCATTCGATCAAGCAATTTTCTTCATTAGGAGTTTTGTTTACGTATTAATACTTGAAAATATTTAATAGTTGATAACTTCGAACATTACTATGAATTGATGTTTAGATTTTAAGGTCAATTTAGACCCTCAGAGGGCCTAAAAAGTTGCGGTAATGCATAATGCCAGAGCCCAACAAAGCGTAGACGCACAAATAGTCGTAGTAATTGGAGGAAATCGTACACCAATAACAAGAAAAAAGCTTAATTATTAGTCATATTTTTCTTTATTAGTTCATTATTTCTCTTGCCTAAGTTCACCAGTCCATTACCCAACGGCATTACTCCTAAACGAAGCGGTCATCCAGACGATCTTCGACCACGTGATGCTTTGACCTATCAACGTTAGCACTGTTAGGTTTGACAGAAAGTTTCAGCCTTACACATATTGAGTATGTCCTAGTAGTTTGAAAGGCATGTATGACTGAAAGGTCTGCACTTTAGGGAAGCAAAAACTTCTTCCCTATACTGATAACTCAACCATTATACAGAGGCTCAAAAAAACAGAACTGGAGTGGTGCTCCAACTTAAAGGTGCACAAGAGTGTTTATGGAACGCGTGGAATAGACTTCAACTCCCCACGGAATCTAATCCAAACTTAGTCCAAGTTTTAGTTTACTGAATTATGGTTAGAATGCATGGGGTTATTTTTCTTCACAAATGTAGCTGTTGAGTGAAAATTTAACCGCATTATCTTTCTTCCTAGTTTCTTTTTTTTTAAAAAAAGTCTCATTTTTCCAATACTTAAGGTATTTTTGTTGATCAACATTAATTTTAAAATTTTTTTCAAGAAAATGTTATTAAATTTACTTCAGCTATTTGAAATGGGCAGCTCTCCTTTAGAGTTCAATATATTGTACGGTCCTAAGTCTTAACAGTCTTGGGGTACATGTATTGTTAGAATATCATGTTAGAAGAAAAACGAAAAACGTACCACGGGAATTACCACTTTTTTTCAGAAAGTTGATTTTTCAATGTTTTTGATTTTTTTGAATCAGTATTTAATGGAAATATGCCTACAATAAATAAAGGAATTTATCGACTTGTGCGAATAACACTATTTTAAAAGTAAAAGTGAACTTGCTGAAGTAAAATTGAGGTTTCAATGCACAGCCATCACTTAATTAATCACTCGTAATATTTACCTCATTTGATTGATTCACAACCAATAAGTGCCTCATTCCCAATCTGGTCATCAAAGAATACACTGTGGAGAATGACGTCTCCTGCAAATATTACGGAAATTAAATTTCGACTCTTAATTATTACACAAACTAGATTTGTTGGATACTACTGTACACAAAGAAAATATCTGATGTGGGCACTTACAAGGTTTACTCTAAACTTAAATATTTAAATAAAAACCTTATACAACTGTACTACCGGACAGTTTTACTACTTCATAAATAAATAAATTTCTTCCAAAAAGGTAGTTGACTTCATTGTTATAAAAGTACACAATGATAAAATTGCCCTGTTGAAAGAAGCGTAACGCCTAGCTCTTCTCAAAACCCATTAAAAATAAACATTTCAAGAAAAAAAAAAGAAGCAAAAATAAAGGCCTAACATCCATTTTGTCCAAGATCAAAAGAAACTTTTCGGCAACTACCTAGAAAATTGCAGAATACAGAAGAGCTCTCTTTTTTTATTAATATCCTTCTAATTCAGAATTTCGACATTTCTCACTTAATGTAATAAAACAAAAAATCATTAAGTGTACTAAAATTCATCGGAGCCCCTGCCTTCACTTCATACGGGCACTTTGATTGGCCTGACGCAACTCGATAAAATTTAAAACATTAACATGCAAAATTAAAGAAAAATATATATTTTGTTAATTTCTTTGTAAAGAGTGAACCGTTGCTACGCCAGCCTGGGTCCAAACTCCTTTTCTGCGAAAACAACTTTTCTGAGAGCAACACTGGTAATGAATATTGTGTAAATATTTTCTAAACCAGGAATACACAACCAATCCGAAGAATAATTTGGAAAGTAACCATTTTGGATGATAAAACAAACTAATAAAGCAATAAAACTCCTTAATACTGTAGTATTTAGTATTTTATGTTTATAGTTATACTGTTTTATAAAACAGAAACCTAACGAAGATTTTGAATCTGCTCTCTTATTTCCAGCAATAGGAGAAGATCAATATTTCGAACTGACATTATTATTATTATTTTAAATTAGAAACAATCTGCACTAGAAATTTCAAAAATTGAACTTTTAACAGTCGATATCCCTTATTTGAAAAATGGATATAAAAACTTGAAAGAGCTACGAGTGTGCCAAAAGCCTAGAATTCGCTAGGGGAGTTTCTCTGAATTAGGTAGGAGAAGTATCCAAAGCGTCTGATCCTCAAGTTATAGGAGGTTGCCCTACTTTAAATTTGCTGCAGAAACTAGCATTCTCAAATTTAGGATTATAACCAGGGTTTCGCAAGAGAGCATCAGGAGCCAAAACTCGAAATGGCAGCAAGCAATTCTTCGGTTACAGGGTTTTGAACAGGTGGGTCTCTCCCAGACTAGAAACTACAGACACTATGAGTACAACCATCCGGCCAGCAACCACGTTTGGAAAGGAAAGAAAATGTGTTTTATTATGCTCTCCTAATATTACATGACTCAACACAAAATCCGTGAGGATAGAATACTAAAAGAGCCACCCAAGCAAAATTAGATGCAACTAGTTAACAGTTACTTATTTGAGACACCTTGCCCTATACCCCAGACTTTTGTTGAGAATTCATGAGAAGACCAAAAGACTCCTAGCGTGGTACCTTATTGGCTTGCAAGGGATGAAGACAGGATGTGATCCCAGTACGATTCCTGAGTCTTATGAGTCTATAGCGATCGCTATATTTCTTTCAAGCACTCTCCTCAACAATATATTGAGATGTGGACAAAGGGAGTCAACTTCACAATTTTTGGAGGGGGTCTTTGGGAATAGAAAGGGAACAATAGTTAGAGAGAAGATATTTCAAAAGATTTTCCTAATTCTCCAAGCACTTTCTACAATTGATACCACTCGTATCGGTAGAAATGAAGGTGTCGAGTTTCAGTAAAGTGATAATATTGATGGAGATGAGGCAGCTGGTTGGTAGAGTGAAGGTGCCGAGTTCGAAAACAGTGATAACCTTGATCATGATGAGGCAACAGCTAGACAAATAAAGGTGCATTAAACAAGGGCCGATCCTGATTCAACCAATGCCCAAGTTGTGGTTATAAAAATTTAATCGCTTAAAATTTGATTGACTTAAAAAATGTAATCGCCTAAGCTGATTATAACTAAATTTGGAATTTAATTCAATCAATTAAAATTAATCAGTATTAATATTTAATATTAATAAAAAAAGAGAGCTCTTCTGTATTCTGCAATTTTCTAGGTAGTTGCCGAAAAGTTTCTTTTGATCTTGGACAAAATGGATGTTAGGCCTTTATTTTTGCTTCTTTTTTTTTTCTTGAAATGTTTATTTTTAATGGGTTTTGAGAAGAGCTAGGCGTTACGCTTCTTTCAACAGGGCAATTTTATCATTGTGTACTTTTATAACAATGAAGTCAACTACCTTTTTGGAAGAAATTTATTTATTTATGAAGTAGTAAAACTGTCCGGTAGTACAGTTGTATAAGGTTTTTATTTAAATATTTAAGTTGAGAGTAAACCTTGTAAGTGCCCATATCAGATATTAATAATGATTAAAATTAAATTTTGTTTTAATTCAATTGGATATAATTGATTAAATTTTAGCCCATCTCTAGCGCGTAAACTGAAAATGTTTAGTAACCATAGCATTTTTTAGGCAACATTTAATAATGGGCAATAGATTGTTTTCTAATTATGTTAGCATATTCTTCATTAATGGTTCATTTAAAGATTGACTAATGATGAGAACACCAAATTTCTATTGGTTTTGCTCTATTTGTTGTACTGCTCAAAAATAATAAATGATCTAATGCATCCAAGATTACCGTTTGAACAAAGAATGGTGATGTGTGCATAAATCGGCCCAGATCAACAGTTTTGTCTTCTTCTTCTTTTAAATGTTTAATATCTTGTAACTTAAACACACCGCAATTAAAGATCAATTTTAATATTGTAAGATTAAGAAAAGAGATAATAGAAACACTATTTCAAATAAATAAATAATTTATACCTTAAAATCCATTTCACCGCGGCCGGCATTATTTCTTAGAACATTCAAATTTTCTTCAAATGATTCTGATGCATACAATCTATGCTTCAAAATGATTATCAAATTTATCCTCAAAACTAATCCTAGTAACTGTCCGTATGATTCAAAACCATCCTAAAAGTTCGGGGGGAAAAAAATTATAAAGTGAGAACTGAAAATTTTCATATTACAAAACATGGACTATGAGAGGTTGCTGCTAGCTCAGCTAAAATTTAACAGATATTAAATTTAAGAAAGCAGGCAAATCAAAAGTATTCATAAGGAATAAGTGACTTCATGGAAAATTTGACTAAACACTGTCTGAATAAAATAATCATGGTTTAAACAACTTCAATATATATTTTCATATTGCCAATCAGTTTAACCAGTCCTGCGTAATCTTTCGCAGACTGCTGAGGGAACTCTCTACTCTAAGAATAAGAGCCTTTCCCATCGCCACAAGGAAGGTTCGATCTCCTATAAGGCTTGGCAGGTCTTAAATCTTTACAACTATACGTCTTCCTCTTCCTTATTTTGTACCTAACTTCTAACTCTGCTTCTAAATGTAAACTTTTACTTTTTTTTATCTATTCTCATTAATTACCTGCACAAAGGATGAAAAATATCCTGCATACCAAAACAATTTCACCATCTAGCAGGAGTAAAGTTATGTGCTTGAAACTTTCAGGTTTCTCAAATATTATATTTACATTTTCTGGATAGTGCTTATGTGGTATAGATTACTAAGCAGTAAAACAGGAGCACTGATTGAGGATAACAAGATCGAATTAAATCACAAATTCCAGCAGTCCCGTCCTCTTTACTTTTTTCATCATTAAGAAATAAACGATTTTAATTGTTGTTCCAGTTACAATCTTTTTTCGTGAATTCTTCATTTTTCTTATTTTAAATTATTGTAATAATTAGCCTCCACAATCTACTGTCCTGTCTTCTGGCGTATAATGTAATAAACATTACAAGATATCTATATACCAGTGATCTAGTCCTACTACGGAATAGAAATTGAAAGCAAGCGAACAGAGAAAGCTGTGAATTCTCAGAAAAAGTCTGGACCTCCTGGTATCAGGTATGGTGCAGATAAGTAAATAGAAACAACAGAGTGGAACTTTTTTGGCAGCGGCACGAGAAAAAAGGATTTGAGCCTAAATAGTATTTAAAAAAAGGCTATAAATTCACGTTTAACATGGAATAGGAAAGAAGAAACACATAACTGGAGCTGGTTTCAAAAATAAAGAATGTGAAGTTCAAAAGGGTATCTACAATATTTTATATTTGGCTGTGGAATGTAGAAGCTACGACAGACAAGCGAACGGTTAGACGCGAAATCTGCAAAGCTAAGATGTATTGTGATAATGAGTTCGATTCTCGGTCTAGGCCTTGGATTTTATTTAATGGTTAATTATTCATTGTAAAATACGTTTGCTATTTGCCACCATCCACACCTAATTCGGTAGTTGGATGCAAAGTGAAAAAATAAGCGTTACTTTATTTCTTTTTCTTTTTTTATTTGAAGAAACTAGTACGTAGTAATAAATAGAGCGTCAAGAGAATGTCAACAGAGTAATTCATACAATTTAAAAATTTGGCTGCTTTCCAGAAAATCCTATTTGGATTATAATTATGAAAGCCTTTTCAGATACACAAATTTTTAAAAAATCCTATTATTATGTAATCAGAATTTAATCTTATTTACCTCCTCAGAAGAGAAGTCTGGATCAACCACAGGAAATCCATTATGTTTGGTATTTTTTAAAACATTCACTATAGCTCCAACTGTTGTAACTTTTGGTAAAGCTATTACGTTTGTATTCATTATATTTTGTACAGGAATCCAAGAACAGTATGGTGGAACCGTTTTTTGTAACAATGGCATTCCTTTCATCAGACATTCAGACTGATAGAGGGACTGTAAACGTTTCAAAATTATAAATAAAAAATCTGGAGCAAAGCAGTTTATGTGGACCAGAATTAAACAGACAAAAGTATTCTAACTTTTTCTTTACCATCAATATACCTCCTCGCTATCCAAAGCTTTCTGAAAAAAAAAAATTAAAAAAGTACCCAGCCATAATAGCAATTACTGTTGGTTCCTCTTTTCACGTTAACTCTGATTAGTTTCATACTTATTCGTTGTTGGTATTTATATTTGCATGAACTGTTAGTAACTATGTTTACGTTTCCTTATAAAAATGCAAGGTGAGCATTAAGTTCCATTATGCATCCACATTGTCCGCATATTCATAGAATTCACATCGTGGTCATGGCAAGAAATAACTTAAACTGGCAAGACAATGGGTCTATTTGGGATGATTCAACTTAAAGTAACAGTGTTTCTTTCATGTGCAATGAGACATTTTCAATACGGCAGAAGTGATGGTAGTAAATGCGTATCGAACAGCGTCTTTTCTGACAAATAAGTTTGTAGTATCATCGTTCGATTATCTATTTAAATATGGTTATATTTATCGTCGATAATTCTGATGATAATCTCTAATATCAATACTATAATGAGTTGGAGTTCATTCTATTGAAAGCGTTTGTAACTGAGCAGTCACCGATCTAGCATCTAAGGAATGAACTAATCTCGTACTTAACCCTCCGAAAGAAGTATGGATGATTAAATAAGATCATTGAAACCCAGCAATCATTTTTCAAATTAGCACTGTTTTATAATTCTTCAACAAAATGCTGGTTCTCTTTACTCCAGAAATAACGTTATTACACTGCGGTATATTGCATACTCGTTTCCCTTTGTAGACAAAGTCAGAAAGACATCGAAAAATCAATTGCCTACAAGCGTGAAGAGGTTTTAATGTCCATCCATAACAATCAATTAGTTCATGACTTTAAACCTATTCTCTTTTTTTGTATGTTCGAGGTAAGTTGCCACTCAGAACACGTTGCTGAAGGCTTTTATCTTTACTCGACATAAATTTTCCATACAAATGTATTTCTAAAATTAAAGTTTGCAACAAAGTAACGAACATGTGAAGTAACTCGTAAAATTTGATGAGACTATATAGGGTATTTCCTTTCCCACTGCTTATTTCAGATATTTGGGTACATTATGTTAAAACTCAAATTACTTATTATATTTTTGCTATAATGAAAGTATCTTGAAGGTAATACTAAAGATCCAACAATATTTCAGTGTTCAGAAGATATTTAAATATAAGCGATTTCTATTTGAGGATTTGTAGTTTTACTTATGGACAAAGTTCCCAGGAACAGAAATTATGATTTCCTGCATGTTGCAAAACCGGCCTAGTGGCAAAATATCTCGATAACCATCTGCGTAACATTTACAGAGTTGCGTACTCAATTTAATCAAATTAAAGACTTCTTTATAATCAGCAAAATTATTTATTAGCACCTACTAAGTAAACAATTAATATTATTTTTGTACTTACATGTGTCAAATTATCAGCAACAAATTTAGTGATAATAACGACAATAAATACTGGCAAGCCAAATGCTATCTGTCCACTAGACTCAAGCAAAATTATACCTATACTAAGACAGATCCTAGTTGTCCCGCATATATGTGACGCTGCTGCCAAAAAAGCGTACATCTGTGGACGACACCAAGCTTTCTAAAAAAAAGTAATTAACAGAAGTGCTCTTAACTGAAATTTCTCAAAAAAAAAAAAAAAAGTTACAAATACAGGTTCTAATCCCCATGAGTTCAACGTTTATTCAAAGTTAAGTCGTTTCCGAGAAACTTTCGAAAAATTGTTGAACTCCTTTTGTAAAATAATACTTGTTGAGAGATTTTGGTCGCTAAGTTACAATCGGGTACTCTGGTAAGACCAATCGAAATACAAAGTTTCAGCTTCCTGTATTTTTCTTTGTTGAGATTGTCATCACGAACACACAGTAGAAACACACAAAGCGAGAGGGAGCATTGTTTAAAAATCACTTACTCGGACTCAGGAGATTTAAAAATTATATTTTTACTACAGGATAATTATATTATAACTCTCTAAATATGAAAATTTCACATTAATACAACTTTGTTTATCTAGAAAGAAAATGTAAAAATCATATTTTGTAATTGTTTAATCTCTTTTAAAAAAAAACCTTGACTTCAAGCCCCAGGTATGGTCTAAGAGGCAGCAATTTTATTGAACATGAGGGAATATGAGAATGGTTCTCATCACCGTGTCCTCACAACCAGGTTCATACTAACTCAATTCCCCAATGTTAATCTGGGACAATGCCTTAGGTGCGCTGATAGGAAAACAATCTTTAAGGGCACAATAAGGCGTGATAGCCATTATATGGCCTTAAGCGCTGATACAAACTTATAGCAGAGTAATATAAAAGATCCCCAACAATCAGTGTTTAGGAGATATTTAAATATTGGATACTATATCCGTTATTAGCGCAACCTCATTCGCAGTGATAATTTGATAAGATATAGCAAATTATCAAAAAATAAAAATTTATAATAAAACTAACCGTTTGTGGGGCCAATATCAGTAGTGATTCCGCTAAGAGACGCCCCCAAGCTGCTCCAGTAATTATATGGGGAATGAAAATTCCTCCGGAAATGGCTATTCCCATATAAATAGCAGATAGTATGAAATAATATACCAATAACACTAAAAGTGGCTTTACTCCTATTAATCTCTCTGAAATATAATTAAATATTATTGTACTATTATATCTTATAAGTGAAACTTTGTGGCTGATGATTTCTTTAATCTTTAGGATTTCGTCATAAATGAAAAAAACGAAAAGAAATGAACTTGTCCCATAGTCATTATTTCGAGGAAAATGTGAGCTTCTTAAGCATAAAATGTAAACAATATAATAGCTAATTAATAAAATGGAAGTAATATTAATAAGAAAGTAAATTCAAGCAGATTGTAAATAACTTAATTCTGTGATAAAAATTAATATAAACCTTTTTAAAATAGAAACCATTTTTTTTTTTTTTTTCTAAAAACTAACTGATTTTTAAGGCACTATTCATAATTACCTCTTCATAATTAGGGAATAGAGAAGATTTACTATATTCAAATATGTAGGGTATTTTATCTGAAATAGGAAGTTAGAGATAAAAACTATAAAGCTAATTTACACAAAAAAGATTTTACTTTTTTCTCGACATTGGATCATTGTCTTTACCTGAAGTACTTTCAATTCTTCGAAATTCTGGACAAATAAATGTTAAATACCACTTGTTACAAATGAATCACTTCACATAAGTTTCTTCATTTTATTATAATTTGCTCCTGGGAGGAGGGTGTATTGCAAACAAAGTCGAATGTTGAAATTGAGTTTTAGAAGCTACTGAGTGCGAAAAAATGGTTCGTCTATATTTAACTGTCCGAGAGATCTACAAAAACTTCAAGAAAAAGCGTATCGTAGAACACCCAATTTTGGCAATTTTATTCTCTTTTTTTTATAAAAGACAACATTCCCAAATTTTCTTTAATGCATAGCCTAGTTTGTAAGCAGTGGTGTCTTCGAGCCGGTACTTTCTTTTTCGACAGGAACGCGTTCCGGAACTAAAGATGATTTCTGTTTTAACGAAAATTGGTTGACATATTAGAAAAAAAAAAAAAAAAAAAAAAAAAAAAAAAAATACGCGAATACAATTTTTTACTAGTTTCCTTAACAATATGGCTCGAAGACTACCCACAGAAAATAATTTATTAATGAATTTCGAGTATTGGATTCAACGGAATGGCCAACGGATATCGAATCTGACTAAGGAGAAAATGAAATCGGGTCGTTATGCAACAGATTTAAATTAATAACATCAACGACGAGATGTATCAATGCGTTTAGAGATTATATTGATAATGGAGGCAAAGAAACTCCTGAAGATTTACAAATTTTAATTCGATATATAAATACTATTCCTTGCAGTTCGGCAGAATGCGAGCGAGGATTTAGTAATTATTTTAAATGGACAAAGAAAGGACCCATCGCAACAATTATTTAATCGAGATGATTAAATAAAAATTTGGTTGAGGTCTCATCGTTCAGCAGATGACAACAAAATAAAGAAAGTTCGACCAAAAGATCCTGAATAATCCTATTTGGAATATTTCATAAAAATTATTATTAAGCGTTCCGGTAAAAAAATAATTAACAGGACACCCCTGTCCTACACTGTCCTGTTTTTACAACAAATAGAATTCGAGAAAAATGTTAAAAATGGGCTTTTGCCCATTTTTATGGCAGGCATTTTTCATCAATTCTCACACAAGTATTAATGCCTCAAATAAACTTCCCTTATTACTTTTTTATTTAAACTAAGGCGCAACAACATTAGAGGTCATTAGTGCTCGGATCTTTTTTCAGTAAACAGCCGGATTACGGACAGGGTTCTCTCAATGCTGTCCATCACTGGCCAATGAGCTAATAGAAGCTCCTAGGAAGATAGGCAGATAAATATTTATTTGGCTTTTAAAATACAAAATTTTACAGCCAGTGAGTCTGTTCCACAAATTACATTCATATTACAGATTACATACTAAGAAAATAACATTCTAAATAGAGTTATTAATAGAGAAAAAATAATTAAGACTAATAAAATAACCGATAATAAATAACTAAAATTACATTATTATTATTTAAGAACTGAAATACTACTTATCAAAATAATAACTGAAATCAATAAGAACAATGATAATAATAAAAGAAAAGAAAATTGTAGAATCAAAATAATAATCAACATAGAATGTTCCTCATTGAAATATTAGAACAATATAATGATGCATAGTAATAATAACACATACTACATACATTTAAAGGGCGTAGGCCATCTGTGTTTTTAGAAATAATTAACTATTTGTTGCATATCTATTTAATTTTCTAATCTTTAAAGTTTGCCAAATAAAATAGTAAATATCGTTAATTTTGGTCACATCATTGATTTCTAACAATCGAGCAACATTCGAAAACTGATCACTATTGTTACAGATATATTTACTAATGTAATTTTCTCTACTATTCCTATACAGGAGATAATTTAATAAAAAATTGTAAAGAGCACTCTCTAAATTACAAATGGCCATCATTCTCACTAAAACGATACTGTTCGTGTAATTTTAGCTTAAAGTTCTAGTTTATACTGCCTTCAGTTAGCACCCATTTTGATCGTTTTAATTTAATAGCTAACATCTCGAGAATTGTGATGAAACTAATAACATAATCGTTACGCTGCTAGACAATTGCAAGCATAAATTCATGGCTAGTGTTCTTTCAACTAGCAAAAATAAAGTAAAAATAAACTAAATTTGACCTTTACCATCACAAATAAGGGTGTTCATTAATGAAACATCATTTTGAAAGAAAAATAAAAGAACTGTCGGGAGTTGTCCTTTACCACAATGCCACTGAAAAAGTAAAATAGATATTATAAATTAAGAGATGTTGCTTTAGCAATGTAAAAAATTGGGAAAATAAGAACATTATCTCGTACAACAATATTTCAGTGAATTTGACCAATTTTCTTCTAACATCGAAGATACTGAACATTCAGTAATCCATAAATAACCAGGTGGGTGAACTTTCCATAACTATGAGGGTGATTAGTTTTACTTACCGCCATATGTAAATATAGTTCAGCCACTACAAAGTAGTTTCAATTTTAGAGATAAACATATCTTCCCGAGAACTCTCCATGAAACAACTTTTTTAAAGATCTCAAATCAAATGTAGTCGTTTACGATACATTAAAAAACACAGAACAATTCTGAACTGGTGAAATGCCACAATAATGGTTAAACTGATTCCTTCAATAAACTTCAATAACATTTTAGGTACTAAACCAGAGAACATTCAAAAAAATCCATTTTCCTGGGATATTTGTTCACACTGAGATGCTTTCGTAGTTAATGTAAAGAAAAAGAAAAAAAATTCAGTAGAAGCGTCCTCACTAAAAGAGGTAACATAAAATCTACTGCAACCACTCGCCGACAAATGTAAGCTTGGGGTTTTTACAAAACTCAAGTCCCAGTCAACTTCTTATAGAAGCGAAATATGTTGCCTGTATGTATGAGAATGACATTGGCTTTCGCCGTAGAGCCAAAGTAAAAGAATGAATTGCCAAAGGTACATATCGTCTCAAGTGCAGTTGGAACATGACAGCGCCTAAAGTAAATGTCAGGATCGCCTAATGCAGTGTCCAAGAGGCCATTACATCTTTTAAACTTACGAAAAATGTTATTAAAGATAGTTACCAGTAACCAGACAATAATTATTTTCAATATGATAAAAAATCACCTTTATTAGTGTCACAAATTCATTTTCTCTTAGTCCACCTCGACTGCACTCTGTTACACTTAACAAGATGATTAAGCTAATTATAGCAGTAACAGTAGAAACCACTACCACCTCTAAAATTTTTAACCAATTTTTCTTGATGTACCTAAACAACAGATAAAAATCATAATTTAAGAGGAAATCTGCAAGATCTTGCATTTCAGGGTTTGTGCTTTAGAGAAGTGAAATGGTAAAACTTACGCAAAAGAAGATTCCTACTTGAACCCACTTATTTCACGTGCACCATTAGCTCTTGAACAATTTTATTATTTTAATAAATTTTAACACAAAAAATGTAGCCACCTGAGTCTATCAATTCCAAGAAAACTGCGTTATTACTCTCATCAATAGCAAAAGGTTCCGAACGACAACTCAGCTGTTTCTAAATATTAAAAATCCTACTCCTATTTATCTCTCCATTATCTAAGACTTTTATTAATGGGATGATCCTTCGACTCCAGCATTCTTGTCGCTATTTCCACCAAAGCTCGTCTCCGGGCGCTATGGTGGGATTGAGCTATGCCTCTAAGTCTCGGGATACTGGGAAGACGATGAATGTTGGGACGGAATCTTTTCTTAAGCTGTAAGTTTCGCTGTTCAGTTGTACACAGCTTTTTTTGGCGGCCCTTTTAACTTTACCGCGATGCTTATTCCCGCGCTTCTGGTTTCCGCAAACTTCTGTAGCCTCGTATATTATAACCTTCGCTATGTTTCTATTTCTTTTCCTTCCAGGCTACAGTGCTCGTTCATCGGCAAGAGGAAGAAGCAACAACCGCCGTCCTGTATCCTTTACATTACATATTCCTCTCTTCAGCATCAGTTTTTCTCCATCTTCATCTGTAGGGGTTTCTTGGTGTCTTTCGTTTGCCCCCTTTATGGCCCCTACCCTTCCGGCCTTGACCCTACTTGGTGTCCAATCTTGACGAGGTAGTGGGGCTTACGCACTAAGGGCACAAGACATTAACCCTCTCTAAAACTCTCGCGGCTTCTGGGTGTAGATGCCTTCGCGCGCCTACATTCGCCAATAAAAAAGCCAAATGGGTACATATTATTACGTGCACAATATTTTTATTTGTTCAACAATTTCTTCAATAAAAATTAATATTGGCCTTTCATTCCTCATAAATTCCGCTTAAAAATGAACTAAAGATAAAACAGCAGACAAAGGCATAACCAATGTATTAGAGAAGTGTAAAAAACTCTGGCGTGAACAGTCTCACTTGCTGATTGTGATTAGGTATCACCAATTAAAAGTGTTCTCCATTTACAGGTAGTGCATTGCAGTTACTGACTAAGAAGAAAGAAAGAATACTGCCAATTCAGTCATTATATTTTATTTTTGCCAAGCTTTCGACCTAAGCCATAAGTAGTCAGGACATACCAACCTTACATATAAAAATGTAAAAGAATATTACATTGCCAAAAGCATAAGCCCTGAAGATGACCTAGTCCATGAATCGAAATCTTGGCAAAAATTAAACATAATGACTGAAACTGGCATTATTCTTTCTTCTTTCTTGATTGATGAATTAGTTACCATAAACAATGTACATTACTAAGATTTATAAATAGATATACATTGGCAGGTGCCGAACGCCTTTTAGCATCTTTTCCAGTAAAGCGTACGTCAGTCAAACTGATCTCTCGAATTCTCCAACACTCCCCAAAAGTCATTTTTCCAAAAACTTTACCAAAAAATTGTTTTGGTTTTCGAGTTTTACGTTGTTTTAAGGAAAATCGGAGAGCCGCCGTTTCAGTGAAAGTTACGAAATCAAAACTTCAAAAATCTACACTGTATGATCAAACATTTGGTCAATCGTTTTTTCTCAGGATTGAAATTCCAACAATAAAATTATTAATTACTCTTACTAAACTGATTGGTTATTCATTCTCTTGAAATAGCACAACAGGAAATTGTACGAAAGATGTACTTTTCAGGGAGATCTTATATTATATTGCTATTTGTCGGGCAAAAGCTCGACATTTCACAGACAACAAATTGCATATAACTAGATTTTATGTTAAGTAAATACTTCTTTCGCCAATAAGAGATTTGCACTTCTAAACAGTTCCAAGCACTTCCTGTCAAACCACCAATAATTCCAAATACGATGAAAAGAAGGATTTCAAAAAACCGATATTCCATGAATGTGTCACGGTTTTCAATATCAGCCAGAAACTGTAAGTCTTTCTCCATCACACATCCTGAAAATGAACTACTATTTAAATTTCAATCTGCGGTCAATGGTACATCTTATTTCCAGGATGATCCATTTAAAACGCACGAATCGCTAATAACCTTTTAGGAAAGCGGAATTTCGAAAAAGCCCACGAAGTAAACTATATGTTGTTTTTTTTGTCTAGTTATCAAATTTTTCAACCCCGATGCTATAGCTTCATTTTTTGGCGGAGTTACGGGAAAAAACGTATGTGAGGTTTCATAAGGACCACTGGTTTTGACATGATTATGAAAACAACATAAAAAATTGTGTAAAATGCAGTTAACCCCGTTTCGATATCCTTAATACAATACTCGTATTTGTCGAGATATTTATGATCAAAGTTACAATTTTATCTATTCGCGATCGGTTTTCAATATTAATTTTCCACCAGAAATGCACGTTCTGGGAGGTCCTCCTAATCATAGGTCAAGAAGTCTTGCATACGGGGTACATTAAAATGATGTGATGATTGCTTTTATTTGAAGATAAAACAAATTTATCCTGATTCTCCCACAACCATTACATTACTCTACATTCTTTAAAATCTTCAACTATTATTAGTTTTGTTCTTTGCGTCAAAAATAACATTTTTTGCAGTCAGAGGATCTCCCAAAACGTGTATTTCTGGTGGAAAATTAATACTGAAAACAGATCACGAATAGATAAAATTGTAACTTTGATCATAAATATCTCGACAAATATTAGGGATATCGAAACGGGGTTAACGGAATTTTCACAATTTTTTATGTAGTTTTCATAATCATTGTCAAAACCAGTGGTCCTTATGAAAACCCAATTAGGTTTTTGCCCGTAACTCCGCCAAAAATGAAGATACAGCGTCGGGGTTGAAAAATTTGAAAATGACAAAAAAAACATAGTTTACTCCGTGGGTCTTTTCGAAATTCCGCTTTCCTAAAAAGTTATTAGCCATTGGTGCGTTTTAAATGGATCACCCTGTATATTAAGACAGAAAGCTTGGTTAATCTTTTAAAATTTGAATTTTAAAGCACATAAAAACAATCATTATTCAGTAATATCAATATTCAATAGGTGATCAGTCCAACAATAAATGAAAATGACACATTAGAGGTACTCCCTAAAAACTCCTCTCGCCAAGAAGTGTCCTTATCAAATTTTTCTGAACAAATGTTTCAATAAAAGTCATAGAGCTTCTATGCTTAATAATTACCAATTTTAAGAAAATTGACTGAGCTGCTTTTGAGAAAATAAAAAAAAATTACATTATCTATACAATACAGTGACAATTCAGATTGGCTGATTTTATCCATTTTCGGCTTCCAGGGCCTTACTTAAACTAGACCAAATTAAAACTTTCTGCGAGTTTTATTTTTGAGATGTTGACCACTAAATCCTTAGGAAAAAATGGATAAAAAGCACAAACTTTCTTTAAAAATTAACCCTAGGGTGGTGGTCACTCCTTAGGTAGTCCATTCTTAGGAGGATTTCCAGCCGTTCGCCCGAGCATCAGCAAAGATAAGTTACTTTTAGCGGAGATATGTGTTAAAGACCATAAATAAAACGTCCATATTTGGTTCGAGATTGGGGGCGGAAGAGCATACTTTACTATTCACATTTTTAAAACAAAAAGTAGCTACACGAGGGATTCGAACTGGGTATCTCCC
Source organism: Rhodnius prolixus (assembly GCF_049639745.1). NCBI lineage: Eukaryota > Metazoa > Arthropoda > Insecta > Hemiptera > Reduviidae > Rhodnius > Rhodnius prolixus. The sequence goes on from NW_027411592.1 coordinate 27,578,908, forward strand.
ACTTTCAAATACCCCTTCATAACCACGATACCAACACCCGCCCCATTAACTACAATAATTCTAACTTCGTATGTTGGTAATATATTGTACTTGATACACGTATTTACAAGTTTCATTCTTTTTATTTTTTCTTGGCCTTTCGGTTAGGTGCAAATTAGCCATCTTTCAGTAGTTTATCTTCAGGTAGTTGGTAGTTTGTCTGGTAAAATGTATAGTTTAAAATCTTTGACAGAATAGTTGCGTGAAAACGTGTTATATTTTAATGTTATTTGGCCTCATGTAGTTGTACAAGTCTGGGTAAGTCAGTATAGTACTAAAGTTGGTTGGAAGTGGGTAGTTCGTCTGTAATATTGCCTTCCACAGCTGAACCCTACCGTTCTTGTTCTTGCTACAGGCCAAGATAATGTGATTGGCTTCGGCTGTTGATTCCTTGTCGCAGGAGCAGATGGGGTCTATTTTTATATCAGTAAGTGCCAAATAGTGAGGGAAGTGGTTGTAGTTGAATTTCAGTCTGCTAATAGTACAGTAAAATCCTCTATTTTCCGGAAATGCTGTAAACCATGATTTCATTGGAATGGAGGACTGTATAGAGGATTCCCTTTAACTGTTGTCGAGATTGAATAAATGTCACGACCATTTTCGGTTTCTATAAGTTTCTTAGATCTTAAGGAGATAGTGGCTCTGTAGGCGTTTCTTGGAGACAGGTGGCCAGTTTCGCGCCGATTGCCACCCAATCCGCAGTGTACTCTCACCCACACCAGATACACTAATCTACCGTTAGAATTTATCTTGTGTAGCAGAGTTTGCCTGTCCAGGATCAAAAAGGAAGTGTTTTAACTTTTGGAGAGCGCGATCATTATGGCAGAGCGCTGAACATTCGCTGACCAGATTTCGGCTAGGCATTTATTAATGGCTGTGTGTTCGGCTGTAGATATTGAAGATGAGTTGTGCATTTTGTAATTAGAACAGATGTCAGATTAGGAATCATCGACTGAACACCTTTCTGATTTTTAGAACCGTCCGAATAGAAGTAATTGAATTGAGGAAATTTGGTACTAAGCGTGGGTAGGTAGTTGTGTTTGTTTAAAGAACTAGGAAGGTTTGGTACGTGTTGGTAAAGCTTGGTATGAAGGTAAGAGTGCTGTAGTTTGCAGTGCTGAAGGAGATAGTGGCTCTGTAGGCGTTTCTTGGAGACAGGTGGCCAGTTTCGCGCCGATTGCCACCCAATCCGCAGTGTACTCTCACCCACTCCAGATACACTAATCTACCGTTAGAATTTAAACTTAGAGTAATCAAAGCAGTATCTTGGAAGGGGAAGTTATTGTAGGGAGGAAGAGAAGCGCGACAGGTCGCGGAAAACCTCAACTAGAATTGGAGTTTTCTTTCTGGACCAACTTATTCCTGTTATATTAGATATTTTCCGAATAGTTGGATGGTTTTTGACCACTAGCTTGTCCACAATGAAACGAGAAGCTAAAAGCTTCCTCCCAATTTCAAAATCACGGGTCTCTAGCAGAAGTGAATTCGTAGGTGTGGAGTTAAGACCTCCCAATTTACAGATACTGGGTACGACAATAAATGCACTTTAGAGGAACATTATGTACCAACTTTAAAGAAGATTTTTAGAACAATCGGAAAAATCTTAAAACATCGAACAATCGACTATCCATTAAAGTAGATTACCGACCAAGCGATTTCCTTAAAATTAGAAAAAGTGGTTACTTATTTAATTCCGTCTGATAAAAGTATATTTTTATATGGGAACGATAATAATGTAATGTCTTTTTGGCAGGAAGCCGGTGTCAACCCCCTCACCCAAACGTGAAAAATCAATGCATTTTCCGGAGAAATTAATTGAAAGAAAACTTAAATGAAAATCTTCGGGCCACAAATCAGTGGAAAATCTCAAATCAATAAAAATTTCGATAAAGAGTAGTTACCGAAAGCAGATTTTTTTTTTTCAAAAAGCTTGTTTTCAGGAGCCTTCATGTAATAAACTAAATATGAACTTTAAACTCTGCGATTTTCAGTTTCAGTTATACTCTAGTACATACCAAAAACTTTCATACGCGTACGGAGCAATTCTAAAAATACTTTTACGACGTGATTTACTACTCTGCAAAAGCGTGAAATCACTTTAAAAACTCCAAATTATAAATCTTAAAATATAAATACTACAGATTTGAAAGAAAATATGTTTATATGTTGCCTCAATACAATCCAAAGACATTTCATGAAGTAAGAATTGTATAAAATGTCAGAATTTCATGACAGTCGGTCACATTTTCAAAAGTTAACATAATTTATTAGCTTTTTTGTTTATTTTATTATCAAATACTGATAATCATTATTAACCATTATCATTTGGGAAAAGACATTTTTTAAATAATACGTCTTTTCTAATTTGAGCAATTTTCTATCCAGTTCTAAGGGATATTTCTTTGAATGTATTCCTTTCAGCAAATTAAAAACGTACTAAGCAACTTAAAGTGTTAGAGATTAAAGATGGGATATAATGATATGTTTTCTCCTTAATAAGTATATGTAGAAGTCGTCATTCTTTACAACAGCGTTTCCCAACCTTTTTTGAATCGCGTACCACTTGGTACTTCATCATACTAAATTGGACCACTTCGTAAAAATGATGGTATTTCGTGAAATTTTTTATTCCGAGTCTGTTATTTTACTAACATCATCTTTATTTGCATAGTTACAAATCTTTTACAAAGGATTTTCAAGTTCATGTTCACTTCATAAACCTTGTAATGTGTAGGATCTTAGTTTTTAAAACTTTTTTTAAATAATTAAAAATTGCGTAAATATTTTTCTCTTCATAATTATTAATTAATTTACAAATTTCTTCTACACGATTATTATATTTGTGTATATGGTGTGGGATTCTAAAACTTTCATAGACTGGACAGCTGATACACAATTAATGTTTCCGGCTCGTTCTTATTACACATGCAATTATCTTTAGGTTTGATAGTATAAATTACATTATTAATTTTAAATTTAATAATATAAAAGCCACCCAATCTTATTTCAGAAAGAATTCTTATAACTCGAAAAGAAATGAATTTATCTAAATATTGTTGACTAACATTTTGAAATAAATTTTGAGACTTCGGAAATATTAAACATAATGTTATTTACTTTATTTAAATCAGTTAAGTGCAAATGTTCCCTGTTTTATTATAGAAATATTAGATTTGTGATATAAGCATTCTAATAAGCAATTCTAATTCTAGAAAGGGTTTGAAATCCAATTAACATTTGTGTTTTGGAAAATACTCCATGAGAGACAATGTTAATCCTGTTAAATGTGCTATTATACTTTCTCGTATATCTTGAGGCAGACTAACCTTATTGCTGTGCATATTAACAACTTTACTGTATAATATAATTAATTGAAATAATTTTTATGAATTATAGGACAAAACGTTTCTATGATATATTTATGATTTAATTTTTTATGTCCGCCGTTATTATTTTTCGAGCACCACCAACCAGCAACTCGCGTACCACAGGTTGGGAAACGCTGCTTTACAACAATCGAATACACCAAGCTCTGAAGAAGGATGAAATCCAAAGGTTTACAAAGTACAAGCTTGAGTTTGTAAACTACTTTGGACTGGAAATTATTTTCAAATTGAAACAACCATATGCAGTGGCGCCCAAAAGTATTTGCACAAGTGAATTATTTCCTGTTTCTAAATGAGTCCACGAAGTAGGATCCCAAAACTTTTATCATTATAATCTTTAGTTCAACTTAAAAACATTTAATAACAAAACGAGATAAAATATTAACATTTAAATGAATAATTCAGAAAATAAAAAAAATTGACCGTTCAAAAGTATTTGCACAACCTAGAATGAATATGCTCATATTGACAAATTTTAATTATATTCACTACAAAAGTAAAGTTTAAAGTTGTTCTTTGTCATTTTTCATTTCCAACTGTCATTTGTTTATATTATGTACCAATCTTAATAGAGTATGGCATCAAAAAAATTGTTCAATTCAGCCGAATTATCCCTCGCAACCAGAGAATTTTTTTTTTTTAATATGGGGAAAACCTACCACGAAATCGGAAAAATTTTGAATTTGTGTTTTCCCGCAGTGTGGTACGTAATTAAAGGATACGAGGAAATGGGGAAATACTTAAATAAACCAAGAAAAGGTCGACCAAAAATTTTAACGGCAAGAGATTGTCGGAAAATTGTCCATGAGGCAACAATAAATCCATCATCGAGTGCTTGGCAATTGGTTGAAAAGGTGGAAACGACTTCTCAAAAGAGTGTAAGCGTTACTACTGTAAAAAGAATGCTTAATCAAGCTGATTTACACGGAAGCGTTCCTAGGAGCAAACCATTCATAACAGAACTCAACCGGAGGAAGAGGCTCGAATTCGCCAAAACCTATTAAACATGCCTTTAGAATTTGGGCAAAATGTACTATTTATTGATGAAAGCAAGTTTAATGTCTTCGGAAGCGATGGTAAGAAATACACTTGGCGAAGGCCAAATCAAGAACTGAAAAGATTGCATGTTAGACCAACTGTCAAACATGGTAGAGTGCATGTTACGGGTATGGGGATGTGTGGCGTGTAGCGGAGTCGGCAAACTGGTTCAGATTCATGGCAATATGACAGCAGATGGCTATGTGAGTATATTCCGCGACAACTTAAAGAGTAGTGCTGAGAATTTGGGCACTCAAAACTCCTATATCTTTCAATAGGACAATGATCCTAAACATACAGCTAACAAAACAAAAGAGTGGCTACTGCATACCCCACAATCCCCTGACTTAAACCTAATTGAAAATTTGAGGAGATTCTGGAGCAGAAGGCGCCAAACACACCATTACGAAAAAGGGACCGTCTGGTTGAAGTTTTACTCGAAGGATGGGAAAAACTTGATTCCAATTTTGAAAAAAAAACTTGGTTAATTCAATCCCTAGAAGACTGCGGGCCGTAATTGAAGCCAAGGGACTTCATACTAAGTACTAAAATTAAAATTCTGACATCTTATTTGCAAAATAAATTTGTTGTGCAAATACTTTTGTACTGTCAATTTTTTTTATTTTCTGAATTACTAATTTACATGTTAATATTTTATCTCGTTTTGTTATTAAATGTTCTTAAGTTGAACTAAAGATTATTATGATAAAAGTTTTGGGATCCTATTTCGTGTACTCATTTAGAAACAGGAAGTAATACACTAGTGCAAATGCTTTTGGGCGCCACTGAAATACTCGTGAGTTAAACAAAACAAAACAGCCTCCTTCTTAACGAGCGCATACAGAAACCAAACATTTTGTAATATTTCTTCTCTGGAAAGAAATTTAAAATATATATAATTTTTTTTTTTCTTTACTAATGCAATACTTCATGTTTAATGATAAGAAAAACAATTGTTTAACCCTCAACCCAGCACATGGACATCTCAGACTTGAGTGAATTCCTGAAGTGATCTATCTATTGGCAGAACTGCATGTACTATTAATACGAATAAGTGCTTAATGTAAATTACATGAGAGGGCAATAATTGCCAGTAGAGACTGCAATAGACCAAATTCACCCACTGGCACTGCTTCTTTTGTCAAGCAGAGAATTATGTGGGTCTATTAGATCTGTATACCAATCGGTATTATTTTTTTTTTTTATTTAATTGTACGAGTTGCCACAAAGACGGGAAGACTGATTTGAAGAAGTTTTGACATGTCAAACCAGTTTGTCTTGAATGGTCAAGAAAATATGCTTGGCTCATGAATAACAAGCCAACTGATGTAATCCATCAATTTTTATTTTAACGAATAATTTTTTCAAAAAAAAAAAACAAAAAAAACGTATTCAGGATAATTGTTTTAAGTTTTGTCCAGTCGTCTACTTTACTTTGTGCTGAACACGGGCTTTCTTTTCTTTATTGTTTGTTTTTCAAGCTTATTGACTGAAAGCAAGTGATCTTATACCCTAAATCATGTTTGAAGCGTACCTTAGAGTTAGTATGTTGGAATTTATTTCTTTAAAAAATTGAATAACTAAATATTTTGTGAAATATAGTTTTGAATTTTTTTTCTCAAGTTTCCTCTAGAATAACAACAGCTTTATGTGTTCTAGTGCCAAAAAAAAAACAAGGATGCCCAAAAGAAATACAACTCCGATCATATTGCTTGTAAACTGGCTAAAAATATTTACTGGTTTCATTGTCACCATTTTATCGAACTTCCCATATGTTGCGTTGAGGGTTAAATTGGTAGCAAAAACAATTTACCAACACAGTGATGTATCAATATCAACTTTATGGTGGCACTGGTAAAAGAAGTTATTACTGAGCCAAACAAGATATTTGTTGTTAATTCCTTAGTACCGTAAACTATACCTTCTTCTAATGCCAAAACAACTCCACCTGCAACAACAGAATGAAAAAATGCTTGGGTTTTCAGCGAATCGCTCTACGGTTATATCATCCATTTCAGATAAAATATCAGTTAAAAGTGTCAATGTACTACAAGGCATTTAACGTTTTGTATAATTTGTAACAAAGAATAGCAAGAAAAACTAAAAATATAAGTATTCGAAGTAAGACTGCAAAGCGGGGGTTATTTGATTGCTTCACATATTTATTTTCTTCATCCTCCAGTAATTAATATAAAACAAAAAATTAACAATATTTTGGACTTCAATTCAAAAATCAATTTACACGCCCACTAAATGTAAAGTGAAGAAGAAATCCAGATCAATTACACAATATTAATAACACCACAACACCTAATTATACCTCCAATACTAACCCATAAAAAATTCGCATCTCTATCTTACAATGAACCAGATGGTGCGCAAAAATGACACATTAAGTAAAGCAACAATAATTACACGGCATAGACAACAGTCAGACGGTAACAAAAGTACAATAGAAACATCATTTGAAACATCGCTGTGCAAAAACAAATCAAAATAATACTCAGAAACTCGGAAGTCTCCAGAAAATAAATTTATTATATGTTGATACAAATACACAATATTTCACCGGAAAAAAAAATTATCTGTAAAAATGGAACAACCCATCATAACATATAGGTACTTTCGGTCAGGCTGATAAATAAGAAAATTTATTATCCCAATTCCATCACCTATCTGTACAGTCAATTTATTAAAAAATGCCGACAAAGAAAAAACACATTTCAGTTTACCCGCCACTAGTGCTCCGTAATCACGATGGAACCCAGAAGAAAGTCAGCCTGTACAAGTATTACACCTCAATGTTTATATTTTTTATTTTATTTTATTTATTTATTAATGTTTATTAACAGGAATATTTTTACATAGGTGTATATATACAATAATTTAACATTATTATTGCTTTGGATATTATCCGTCAGCAGAGTTGCAAATGCGAAGTTACATTTTAAGAATCAATATAAATATAATAATTAAAAATAATAATAAAAAACAAGAAAAAACACTTATTAAAGGAAAAAAAACTCTGTTTTTTGATGAATATTAATTATAATTAAATTCTCTAACTAATAGAGATCTATAATATAATGCCTCTTTCAAAAATCCGACTAAGGCAGTCCAGTTTTGGCCGTTCAGAAGGTTTAGCAGCTCATTTTCTGATAAGGAATATTTATTAAAATATCTATATCTATATGGCTTCAATATGGGACAAATAGCGATCAAGTGCTTTACATTTTCTATTTCCCTGCAGTTACAGAGAGAACAAAGCTGACATTCTTCTGGCCTAAATGGTCTATAATTTAAATTTAACAGCTCACACCGAGCCTTCAATATTAGCTTAACCTCATTTAATGGCCAACAATCTATATAACTAGAACGATTATAATCTAACAAGGGGTATAATCCATGCGAAACACCTTGCCTTGCATTTACCTCCGCATTAGCTCTTTCTTCCCGGTTTATGTTACCAATTAGTTCACCTATACTGGATTCCCAAACTGTCACTATAGTGTCACCATCTGCCTCTGTATTAATATTATATTGATTACACAAATTTTTCCAAATTTGACACCAGTATAAATTTCTTTTAATTACTTCTGTCGCAACAATTCGTGGCAGTCTGCAATTAGGCAATTTTAAGACCTTTGCTACATAATTTAAATGAAGTTTCAAAGTATACAAGTACATACTGGAAATCTTCAATTCCAAATTTAAAATGTAATTTGGCGCATTGCTTGGAAGCGCAAATAATTTTTTAAAAAAGAATCTTTGTAGTTTTTCCACTTGTTCGTACCTATTATACCCCCAAACTTGAGCAGCATAACACATGACAGTCCTCGATACTGCATTGAATACCTTCACCTTGGAGGAAAGAGGTACCTTACTGTTACAAAACACATTCTGCCAAGTACAGTTAATCCCGAGTTTCGCCGAAGAGAGCTTTTCTTTCAAGTGATAGTTAAGGGATAAAGTAGGAGTAAGATGAACCCCCAAGTACTTGTAATGGTTTACAATTTCTATCTTTTTACCATCAAAGTCCCAGCTTCCCCCACACCTTCCTCCTTTTTTCTTACAAATCATTATTTTCGACTTATCGAGATTAACCTCGAGTCCCCAAGTTTTACAGTATGTACACAAATTATTTATCATGTGTTGCAGTTTATCCGACCGGTCACTAATCAAAACTATATCATCTGCGTACATTAGCAGATTCACTTTTATGCCGCCTATATTTATACCACCTTCTATTTCTTCAACTAAATCATTAATATAAATGGAAAATAATATTGGTGATAAAAGACACCCTTGCCTAAGACCAATGGATGTATCGAAAAAATCCGACATGCCGTTATTACCCCAGACAGCCGCTCGCGTATTTTCGTATAACCTTTTTACTATATTTATGAATTTATTAGAAATACCGTACTTAGACAACTTGTAGAACAACAGATCTCTCGGAATAGTGTCAAATGCAGCTCTGAAATCAACAAAAAAACAAATATATCCGGTTCGCAGATCGTTCTACCAATTTTAATTTTATTAAATTGATTAAGCAGAAGATATTATCGATAGTGGAATACCGCTTACGGAAACCTGCTTGAAATTCGGAGACCACGTTACGCTCCTCAATCCAAATTTGAAGTCTGTTTAACAATAATCCTGTAAATAATTTTGTGTCTGTATTTAAAAAGGATATACCCCTATAATTAGAGACCTGACTGGAATCCCCTTTTTTGTATAAAGGAAATATGAGAGAATCCTTAAAATTACTTGGAATACGGAAGGTATTGTATATTTTATTAAAAACTGTAACTAAGTTATTTAAAAAGCAATCAGGCGCATTTTTGAAAAACTCGTATGGGATCCGGTTTATACCAGGGGCCTTGCCGTTTCTTGCTTTTCCCAGAACCGCCCTTAACTCCGACATTGAAAAGTCACTGTCCAATAATTCGTCTTTATATAGCGGTTCACAGTGAGATATTAAGGGTGTATCAATTTGCCTGCTATATAAATTTTGAAAATAGATTTTAAAATCATTAATACTAATACTTTTATTACACAAAAAATTTTTTTTTGCTTAAATATTTTTATTGTCTGCCAGAACTGTTGCGAATCTTTAACATTTTTCAATTTTTCAATCAGTTCATCAAAATATTCTTTTCGTTTTAAACTACAAACGTTCTTGTACCTTTTATTACAATCTAAATATAATTTTTTCATAATTACAGAGTTATTTCTTTTATATCGTCTTAATAATTTAAGTGATTTATTTCTCAGTTTAAGGCAGCTCCAATCAAACCATTCTACCTCAATGTTTATACATTGTCATACTGGCAACAATATGATGAACAAATTTCAACGTTCTCTAATTTTCTTACTAGGCACAACATAGCCTGCATCCCTAAAACTCACCTGACTCACCGATTTAAAGTACAAGATTACACGTTATCGAAATGACAGTAGTCTGTAGCTTCAGGTGGCGTCACTCTCAGCATAAAAAAAGTGTCGGAGATCATGAATTACTTTGTAGAGAGCGCTAGCAATGATGCCGTCTAGCCCCCCAGAAGAAAAACCCAGGAATAGTGTCTAAGGCACATCGATGATTAACGGCTATCGATGTTGATCACCTCCCTTTTTGTTGTGAAAGGGGATAACCCTGTATGGAGTTGATGCAGATTACACTGATCGCGGATAACTTAACAGTGGTGACCCCGACGTGATTAATGCTAATTAGCTTTTTATTTTCAGTTTACAGTAATTTGTGTTAATAATTAAATTTTAAGATAATCAAATTGTTGTAATTATAAATTGGGCCGTAGTACACCATTCACATTTTATGAACGGATGTACCAATTATTAAAGCATTAGTCTATGTTTTTCGAATCTAATCATTTCATATTTTCTTTAATTTTGAGTGTTTGTTTTTATGTTAAATCAAGCAAATAGTTTACCTCAATTTTAGTTATAGAATATTATTTAGTGTTAAGCTTTCAACATTTCGTTTTTCTTTTTAGTGTTTAAGTAGTAGTAATATTACAGAAGGTGGTACTGCAAAGATGGAGGAAGCTGATAAACAGCAAGTGGAGGTGGCAGCTTATTCTCCCAAACTCAGAATTCCGTCTTTTCACAAAACGGACCCCGAATTGTGGTTTCACCAGGTCGAGTCTGTATTTAAAAAAAAATAGTATTACCTCTAGCGCATCTAAGTTTCATACTATTGTACCCGCGCTAGAGTTTGACGTCCTTCAGCAGGTAAGTGATATTGTTAAGAAACCTCTGTCCACCACCCACAGTATCGATCCAGAAGTGGAAGACTCGTCAAACCCAACATGAGAATCCCTCGACGCCATCATTGGGGGGAGTGATGTAGAGAGCGCTAGCAAAGATGCCGTCTAGCCCCCCAGAAGAACCCGTGAATAGTGACTAAGGCATAAATGGTTAACGTTATAAATGTTGACCACCTCCCTTTTTTGTGGATAAGGGGATAACCTTGTGTGGAGTTGATGCAGAGTACACTGATTGCAGATAACTTAACAACTTTACCTGTACTAAAAAAATCTCGGAAGAGGTTGCCATAATAAAGTTAAAACCGACTATAGTTTTTCAACTATTATAACTGTCTAACTGAGATCAAAATTGAGACTACAAGAAGATATTCAATGTCACACAAGACAGCATGCTTCTGCGAACACATAACAGCAAGTATACTAACTGGGATTGTCGGCACACTAATAACAACGGAACCAGACTTTTGACCACCTATCTCTTACACTTGAACCAAATACATAACAAAATTTAAACACCAGTGAAACAAAAAAATTAAGATAGCAAGGTCGAAAGCGACTAGAAAAACAACGTAGAATTTGGCTTTAAATTACCAAGCGATTACTCTATTGGCGACAAGCCTTTTAAAAAATGTACGGAAAGGCTAGCCTTCGTATTCACAAATTATTAGTTTAGTTTTTCACCACAACAGGAGTACTGAAGAGTACGAACACACGGCCTTAGAACAGTTCGTAAACATTTAGCCTTCGTTTACTCATATTCAAACTCATGTTTGAGTTGAAAAGGAAATTTGGGTACGAAAACTACTAGCAAAACATTTTTAAACTTCGATTGTATTTTCGAAACGTATTTTACAAATTTTTGTTTTTTCCAGGTTTTATCAGGTTGCTGGCTTACTGATATATAGAATAATAGAAATTATTCTTTTCGGCAGTTATATGGTAAAGAAGGGTGAATCTTTGAAGCTAATTATTGAAACTGCGCTCGCTCATTTCATGGCGAATTCTTTGTGATCCTCCATTACCTTACAACTTCAGAAAGAACACTTGCCTATAAGTTATTATTTAGTGGAAAACTTTTACGAACCAATAGGAGCTACAAACGCTGCGCACACTGCTGATGCTATTCCCACAGATGCCATATCTCTCCTTTCACGATCGTTTTGTATTAATTTGAAGCACCTGTTGTATTTAAATGGGAAGTGCATCATCGATGTCAATATACCCAAAACAGCTCCTATATTCATTACAGCACCTTCCTTCATAACAAAGACAATTAAGTTTTTGTAAAATGCTTTAAGTATTTACTTATAGCTATACAGGATGACCAGATTTATATGCTCCACCCACTTTTTTTTACGGCGGGAAATTTCGAAAAAATAGAAAACACGTTAATCATTTTTAGTCTAGTTTATTTTCAGTGATTGACCAATTTTTTTAAACCACAATATCCCGAGATTCAGCCTCCTACTTTTTTTTGCATATTTTTATAGTACTTAAGCTCCTAAAAAAACAATTTTTTTTTTTGAAATCGGTTAGGTTTTTCAAAAGTTATGGTAATTTAAAATATGAAAAACAAATTTCAGTTTAATGTCAAAATTACCTTATTTTTTTTAAAGAAGCTGTTCAAACTTGGCACCATCAACGGATAGGCAAGCCAAAGCTTTGGACTCCCTCGCTTTGCTTGTAGCAGCACTTATGGTGGCAAAGTGAAAATCTAGACAGGCTAGAGTTATTCGACGTTCAGGTTGTTTTTTCTACAAACGTTTGGTGTGGAGTTTTAGGACTAATCGTCCCATACTTCTACAGAGAACTTAACTGGTGCAAGGTATCTAACTTTTTTTTAGATACATTTTGCCAGTTCTGCCTAAAAATGTTCCTCTATAACGTCGGCTAGATATGTATTTTCAACAAGACGGTTGTCCGGCACATAATGCGAGAGTTGTTTGACGTTACCTGGACAGAAATTTCCATGAAAAGTGCTTAGGAACTCAATGTCTGATCAAATGGCCATCTCGATCTCCGAACTTAACCCCAATGGACTATTTTTTTGTGGGGTTATCTAAAAAATAAAGTGTACAGTAACCTTAATCCCGTGGCTTCAGTCGAAGTTCTGAAACGTTGAATCACTCTAGCCTGCCTAGACCTTGATTTTGCCACCATAAGTGCTGCTACAAACAGAGCGTGGGAGTCCAGAGTTTTGGCTTGCCTATCCGTTCATGGTGTCCAGTTTGAATTGCTTCTTTAAAAAAAAATAAGGTAATTTTGACGTTAAACAAATTTATTTTTCATATTTTAAATTACCATAACTTTTGAAAAACCTATCCGATTTAATTTTTTTTTTTTTTTTTCGAGCTCAAGTACTATAAAAATATGCAAAAAAAAATATAATGTTCCATTTTAAAAAAAAATGTTGGATACTGTATCTCGGGATATTGTGGTTTAAAAAAATGGATCAATCACTGAAAATAAACTAGACTAAAAATGATTAAATACGTGTTTTCTATTTTTTCGAAATTTCCCGCCGTTTAAAAGAAAAGTGGGTGGAGCATGTAACTCTGGTCACCCTGAATATAATATAGCAAATATACATATATATATCCTACGCAGTAAATTCTAATCATGGTTCAATATAAAACATAAACTTAAAAAAATAAAATTAAATACATATAACTAAATTAGGTTTAAAATGCATAAAGACAAATAATTGTGCCGTTCAGAGCACAACTCGATTAACTCCATAAAACAAAAATTGGAGAAATGCGATGAAATAATGTACATGGTTTTTTAAAATTTCGTTTATAATATAAATTCATACCGCTATCATTCATGTCCTGAATTTGAGTTGAATTATTGCAACGATTTACATTAGAGCACGGAGTTCTGAAATAAATTATTTATTATTCAGTGGCCAAAAAAAATTATCGTTTAATGGTGTTAATCTTTATTATTTGGGAAATAAATAAATAAATAAAAAGGAAATTATAAATATAAAAAGCTATGGCTGGACCAAGTGTTTTGACTCTTAAATTTAAGATATTTCAAAAAGCGGAGTTAATCGATTTGTGCAGTGGACGGCTCAATGGTAACACGTTTCAAATTAATATCCATCAACAAAACTAACAAATAACAAATTTCATGTCAGCAATGGCCACATTAAGATTATAACTTGTTCAGCACTTAATTTTGTGTTATTAATTTATTTTTTAGACACCAACATTGGCTGGTACTTCAGTCAAAGAATATTCAGTGAAACAAAAAGGTAGAATAACATCAAATAGTTCGCAGTTGAAAGTTAATACCCTTAGTTCATTGTAAGGCGTTCGAACTGGACATCTAGCGCTTTAGGACTTGCTACGGCATCCCCTAAAGCTTTTCCCGATCTTCTTGATCAAGAAGATACTAGCGCACTGGGGTACGCTGTCGCTCTTCAGAAGCAGTTAATCTCCACCTGTAGATTTTCTTGATAGAGTGGACCGCGAAGCACACTACGGCATTTGTATATATCTGCATTTGTATTTGAAGCTGGGAGCCGCTATTCGCTGACATGTTTACAAACAAAAATAATAAATATAAAGTTGCAGAAAAGGTAAGATAAAGTCGAAGTTAAAGAGAGAGAAATGTTCAAAAAAATAAAAAAGAAAGTAACGGAAATCTAGAGAAAGAGAAAAAATAAAATAAGAGATTGGAAAGAGAAAGCAAAATTAAAAAATGCGAATTAAAAAAAAAGAAATAAAAGATATAAAAAAAGACATGGGAAATGAAACAATAAAATGAAATTTATTGTTCACCTAAGAGGTGCCATAAAAGACACACTTTCTTATGAGATGTTGACCGACTGCAGTTCAAGAACCAACTGTGATTTAAATTATTTAAATGATTTTTTTATGTGTTCAAGATAAAAGAAACAAGAACAAAAATCAACTTACATAATAGAGCGACCATAGCCGAATGACAAAAAATAGTGGAGGAGGCCCAGGTCCTTCTTGCGCTACCGCCATGGAGTACGTAGGTGACAGAATATACATATATTGGTTAGAGTGTCTGTAATAATTGTCCGGGACTTTAGTAGCAGCGGTAAAAGGGTTGGAACTCCTAAGCTAATTTCATGTGAATTCTTGGGAATTTTGAGTGTCGTGGGAAATTATATTCGAGTGCATTTGGAAAAATGTTTATGCCGTTCTGAAATTAATGCGGTTTGGATATTTCTATAAGATACTTATCTCAAGTGTATATTAACTTTTAAATATAAGATAATCAACAGAATTGACTTCCAACAATGCGCTTCAACACTTTTAGGTCAACCATTGTTATTTCTAAAACAACAGCATTACCAATACAAAGAACAAAGAAAAGAAACAAATTTGGCACTCAATTACTATTAACTAAACAACTAAACTTCACTATAATAATTATATTATCCCCGTAGGGGGGAGTGGACTAGCCACTTCTTCAGGGAGCTTGGCGTCCCTGCGGGTATCCCAGTCTAACAACGCTTCAACACTTACACTGACACCCCTTAACACTCACACACTACACTTAGGACCTGCAGAGGTAGTTGCTGTGTGCAGCTACTTGGGTTTAGCGAACCCACAGGGAAACTCGAGCTCCCCACCACACACACTCATTTACACCTTAACATTCACACTTTACAGACGACTACACACACTGCACGAACAATGACACGCACTCGTCGAGAGTCTGAGTATAAATATCTCTCCCTCGCGTGCCGTGGCGAGGCTTTGGGGCTAGGGTGGAAAAGAGGATCCTGGGCATTGAGGGAGACGTTGACCTGCGGGCTTCCTATCCCAACACATGTCTTTGGCCTCGGCTTCACCCGAGAGCTCCACCTGGAGGATACCCCTACCAAAAGTGTTAAAAAACTCAATGATGGCTCTATCTGTATTGAAGCTGAGAACCGTATACAAGCTGCAGCAATCTTAAAATTGCAAAAATACATGGATGCTGAACTTGAAGCCGGTCCCCACAAGCGGTTAAACAGTTCACAGGGAGTAATTACTTGTAGGGACTTTTTAAATAGCACAATAGAAGATATTAAAGAGGGTTTGGCAGATCAAGGAGTGGTAGAGGTGAGGAGGATCAAGAGAAGGCAAGATGGGTCCTTAGTGGACACCGCTTCTCTTGTTCTCACCTTCGATCGACCAAAACCGCCACAGTCAATAAATGCAGCATTTTATAAACTGAAGGTGCGCCCGTACATACCATCTCCAATGAGATGTTATAAATGCCAAAGATTCGGGCACACCTCAACGCGTTGCAAGGCTTCAGAAGCGGTGTGCACATGCGGAAAGCCCATACATGATGGTGAGTGCACACCCCCAATAACCTGCGTAAACTGTGGTGGGGAACACTCTGCCAGATCCTCTGGGTGTCCCACATTAATAAAGGAAAAAGAAATCCAAAAAGTAAAGACACTGCAGCAGTTGCCCTACCATGAAGCGAGGGCAATAGTAGAAAGTAATGCTTATGCTTCAAGTGCAACATCTTTCGCACAAAAGTTGAGGACACCCATACCAGTGGCACACTTTACAAGCTCCGCCCAAATTCAAGGGCACTTAATAAAAGGCCCCTCCCCTGCCTTAAAGGGGACAATTGTAAAAGTGGGAGAAATCCCACCATTAACCACCTCCCCTGCTTTAAGGGGAGTAGTCCCAAAGGTGGGTTCGGCCCCACCATCAAAACTAAGCTCCCCTCACAGGGAGCCAGTAGCCTCAGGGCTACTACCAACTGCCCCCACTACTAGTGGGGGCGCCATAAAGGTGGGGTTAAACCCGCCTCAAAATGTAACCGCCTCCAAAGGGGAGTGGAAAGTGGTCAGTCCACCTAAACGCTCCCTGAGGCGGAAAGTAAAGACGATTCTGTCACCCCCCTACCCTACTAGGACTAGGGGGAAAAAATCTTTAATGGAAGGACAAACGTCCTCCAAATCCAATGTTCGCTCCCCCAGGAAGCAGTGGCTTCTTATGGGAACGGACATTGAAGCATCAGAATCGGAGGGGGGAAATGCATCCGACAACCCTCCTAGGCGTAGAAAAAAAGGTTGGCCTAAAGGCAAACCCAAGGATAAGTGTGCCACTGAGTAAATGCATTGTAATGTTAAACTATATCACAGCATCCATGTATTTGAGCAGCTACTTCCATACATTGAGTTTATTTGATAATATAATGAATAGTAATTTATTTGTATTAAATATTTTAAATGCAAAAGATATTAAAAAGATCCTGCCAGGTTTAATAATTGGGAAAAATTATAATGTTTGAGACCATTATACAATGGAACATGCGGGGCTATACTAGTAATAAGGAAGGACTACGCCGAATGGTGGCGGAATATCGTCCTTTTGGATTGTGCCTCCAGGAAACGAAGATACGCCCAGGTCATATCATTCACATACCTGGGTACAAAACATACAGTCATGAGGTACAACCTGCCCCAGGTGGGAGGGCGCACGGTGGTGTAGTCGTCTGTGTACGGGATAATATCCCTAGCAGGCGGCTCAACCTACAAACTAATATACAAGCTGTTGCCGTGCGTCTAGCTACACCACTACAGATCACGTTAGCTAGCATATATCTGCCAAACATCCATTGGCGTAGAAGTGATCTGGAGAACCTGCTCTCGCAACTCCCTGCGCCGGTGTTGTTGATGGGGGACTTCAACTGTCACAACACCTGGTGGGGGTCAGCCAGGACTGATGCTCGAGGCAGAGCTCTTGAGGAGATCATAGATAATAGAAACTTGATGCTCCTCAATAGTGGTGAAGCAACACACTTCAATGCACACTCGGGAGGCTTTAGTGCGATTGACCTGAGTGTTGCAACTCCCACCATAGCAGTACGTCTAGAATGGACCACACTAGACCATTTATATAATAGCGACCATTTCCCAATCTTAGTATCGAGCTCCATCTCCAGATCAGTAGAGAGGATTTGGCGGTTCTGGCGCACCTAAAATACAAAATGGCGGCCATCCCCTCCCCTCCCACCCCCTCCCCCACCCCTACCCCCACCCCTCCTTATTGACCAATCATCGATTTCGACGAGGGTTTAAGCCACGCCCCCTACCCCCACCCCTACCCTTTTTGACCAATCATCGAACTCGACGAGGGTTTTAGGCCACGCCCCTTCCCCCACTCCACCCTTTTAATCGACCAATCAGCGAATTCGATGACACCCCTTTTACCCCCACTCCTACCCCCACCCTTCTTAATAGACCAATCAGCGTATTTGACGACATCCCTTTACCCCCACCCAAGCCCTACTCCTATCACATGACACCTACCTTTACCCCCACCACCTCTAGGTCGTCGTATTCGTTGGCCTCCTAAGCTCCTCCTACAAGATGGCGTCTCTTCCAACAGCTGTAGTACACAAGATGGCGGACCTCGTACCAGCTGATGACCACAAGATGGCGGACCTCATACCAGCCGATGAAACATACCTCCCCCCCCCTCGCCCATTGATAGACAGGAGGGTGAATTTTTTTTTTTACTTACCTGGGATTCGATCCTACAACCTTCGTACTGATAGACACGTCATCTGCACCAGTCGGCCACAGTGGTAGTCTCGCTTACTCTAGTTTTGAATGTTCTCTTATGTTTTAACTTGGAATTATTTTTTAAAAAATCTAACCCCCCTCACCAAGAATTTTTTTTTATTTAAATTACCCCCACTATCACAAAAATATTGAAAAATAAAAATGGATAACCTCACTTTAGGTAATAGAAAAATTATTTACTTACCCCCTCCACCTGGACTGCTTCCGTTGCTGATGACGCGACCTACACTCACTGAAAACTAAACCCGAACTGACACTTGGACTGCGATACTAGCTATTACTAGCATTAACCCCCCACCACAATTACGTCACACTCTAACTAGCCAATAGAATTGCATCTTTTTTTCCAAATGATTACCTCTCTGGACAGGTCTCTGTAGCAAGCCACCCCCTTTCCCTTCCAAATCTTTTATCATACCTGTTAATTTATATATATGCCAACATAGCTGAACATGCTCCAACAAGTCTGGACATGTAGCCAGCTGCCTCTTTCGTTTTAACCGTTTTTTTTTTTTTTGTTCTTATTATTTCCGTTTGCCAACTATACAAACCTGTATGAACATATCGTTATAGTCTCAATAGGGTGACACGTATGATTACCTGAACATGCTCCAACAAGTCTGGACATGTAGCCAGCTGCCTCTTTCCAAGCCCCCCCCTTCCCTTCCTATAGTCTCAATAGGATGACACGTATGATTAGCTGAACATGCTCCAACAAGTCTGGACATGTAGCCAGCTGCCTCTTTCGCTTTAACCGTTTTATTATTTCCGTTTACCAACTATACAAACCTGTATGAACATATCGTTATAGTCTCAATAGGATGACACGTATGATTACCTGAACATGCTCCAACAAGTCTGGACATGTAGCCAGCTGCCTCTTTCGCTTTAACCGTTTTTTTTTTTTTGTTATTATGAAGTTAAAAGAAAATTGAACTTTGAACTTTCATATATCTTATTATTTCAGTTTACCAACTATACAAACCTGTATGAACATATCATCGGTGTAGTCTCAATATGTGTGATTACCTGAACATGCTCCAACAAGTCTGGACATGTAGACAGCTGCCTCATTCGCTTTAACCGTTTTTTTGTTATTATGAAGTTAAAAGTAAATTGAACTTTGAACTTTTTAATAAAATATAAATAAGTTTTAATAATGATGACTCATACCATTGTCATATCCTCAACGAGCACAAACATGCTCCAACAAGTCTGGACATGTAGCCAGCTGCCTCTTTCGCTTTAACCGTTTTTTTGTTATTATGAAGTTAAAAGTAAATTGAACTTTGAACTTATTAATAAAATATAAATAAGTTTTAATTAACTTTTCTTTATTTATCACATAATTTGTATATGGCTTAATATTGCTCAACTTGCATGTCTGAGCTTGCCCTGTTTGAATTGGTCAGTAATTAACTGATATCTCCCACCCTTGGGTATGACGTCACTTATAGTTAGCCAATAGCATTTCATGTTTTTACTAATAATCGATTATCATAATCGATTCTTCTGATAATATAAAAGTCGCTCCGAATTCTGCTGCGGTCATACAGTGTTTAGTGTTCTTAGTGTCAACAGCTTTTCCAGCGTCTTGCCTTCTTTGAACTGTAAGTACTTTTTTTATTAATTTTCAACAAATATATATATATTCGTTTTTTTTTTTGTTTGTTTTTTTTATTATTTCACTTCTTTGTATTTCATTTTTATAAGTTTTCAATTTTAATTTCATTTTATATAGTTAATTCTGTTTCTTGTATATATTTCTTTAGTAATATCTTAGTCTAGTTTATATTCTTTATTCATTTTTATTAGTAATTTTGAAATATTCGTGGTTTAAATATATATATATTTGTATTTATTATTTCGTGTTACGTACTATTTTATTGATAATGGAGTGTCAGTATTGTGGAAAAATGTTTTTACGGGGGGACTATAAGGAGCGTCATGAACGTGCTTGCGCCGCAAATGAGCAATCTCGTCAATGTCCAAATTGTAGAGAAAGGTATTCTTCTCGAAAAACGATGCTTGCTCATTTGCGTCGCTGCGGTACTGAAACACCAGTCATGGCAAAACGAGCTCGTATTGAGGCAGCTCAAGGCCATTTGTACGAAGTGGAGTCAGCCTTTGGGAGGACTCTTCGAACTTTTTTCCTTCCAAGTTCCGGGGCAGTCGACGCAATGGAATTTCTAACAGGTCAGATAGAAACATTGCGTCGTCTGCTTCAGGAAGTAATGGCAGACAGCGATTCTCCCCTGAAATATAACTTGGTCTTGGAGGCGACCTTTGAAAACATCAAAGGTGAAACTTGTGATCGCGCCTTCAAGACTAAGAATAAAGTAATTTATGAAGACTCTTCCATCGACGACTCTCTTAATGAGAGCTTCAAGAAGATTATAGTAGAGATGGAGGAGTCAACACTAAAGGGGAGCGGCTGGTGCCTAAAAGAGTTCGATGGAGTCCTCTTAAAAGTAAATAAATTTACCCCTCTCGGCGGCTCCAGCTTCATTCCCCTTCCTTTTCACATTGCCAATAAAAAAGCCGTCATCAATGTCCAAAATATGGATGACCGGTGTTTTCAGTACGCGATTCTCGCTCGCTTCATCGCAAAGGATCCACAACGCGTTAGTAAGTACGCTAATCTTGAACACAGGTACAATTTTGACTGCATTTCCTTCCCCACTCCTCTCCATGAGGTGAAAAAATTTGAAAAGTACAACAACATCACGATAAATGTTTTCACCCTTGGAGAGAAAGGAAACGTGTACCCTCTAAAAGTGGTAAAGCAGGAGAAGGAAGACCATCGTGATCTCCTTCTTCTGACTTTAGAGAATGGACGGAGCCACTACACTTACATTAAAGATTTTAATAGATTAGTGGCCCGACAAATTACTTCTCATGAACAAAGGGTACACGTTTGCAAGCGGTGCTTTACTCATTTCAACATGGATGGTGAAAGCATCGCCGAGCGGGTGAGGGAACATATGGAGTATTGTGGAGTAAACAGACCGACCCGGATTGTATTGCCAGAATGTAACGACGATGGGACCCCTCCAAAAATATCTTTCACAAAAATACAAAACCAAATGAGGGTTCCCCTCGTCGTTTATGCTGATTTTGAGGCAATTTTAAAAAAAATGGATACAAACGGAAACAATGTGGGCCGGTCGTACACAACTCCCTACCAGAGCCATCTTCCTATGAGTTTCTGCACTTATGTGAAAGTGGCAGAAGACATACGCCACTGCCTTCCTGCCGATTTTCCTGCGGAACCTTACATCTATACGGGTGAAGATTCCGCAGAGAAATTTATGGCTTACATAAAGGCGGTGGCCGAGAAGGTGGCTCTGGTGTACTCCATTAAGCGGCCAATGCTACCCCTGACACCATCTCAGCTGGAAGACTTTAAACGGTCCCCAAAATGTCACCTCTGCAATCTTCCCTTCAATAGATCCGATCCTAAAGTGGCGGATCACGATCACATCACTGGTGTGTATCGTGGTCCTGCTCACAATTCCTGCAATATCCTTTACCGCACTCCTCGTTTCCTTCCCGTCTTCCTCCACAATCTGAGCGGCTATGACGCCCACTTTATTGTTCGCCAGTTGGGGTATGACTCAAGTCGCATTGACGTCATCCCCAACAGCGAAGAGAAATACATTTCATTTAGCAAGCAAGTGGGCGCTCTAACCGTCAGATTTGTGGACACCTTCCGTTTCATGTCTTCTAGCTTAGATAGGTTGTCCAAGAATTTGCCCAACAATAAATTTATAGACACGGGCAAATTCTTCCCCGCCGACAAGATGGATCTGGTCGTAAGAAAAGGAGTGTACCCCTATGACTACACAGATTCGTTCGAGAAACTTAGGGAGACGGTTCTACCCCCTAAGGAGGCATTCTATAGCACCCTTAATGAATGTCACATCTCGGACGAAGACTATCAGCATGCCCAGTCAGTTTGGGAGGCCTTTGAAATTAGAACCCTAGGGGGGTACAGCGAACTCTACCTTAAAGTAGACGTAATGCTCTTATGTGACATCTTTGAAAATTTCAGAGATGTTTGCATAAGAGCATATTCGCTGGACCCTGCCTGGTATTTCACGGCCCCAGGATTGGCTTGGGATGCCATGCTGAAGTGTACAGGGGTACAGTTAGATCTACTCACTGATTATGACCAGCTCCTGATGGTTGAGCGGGGCATTAGGGGTGGCATTTGCCAGTGCAGTCTTCGCTATGGTAAAGCTGATAATGCTTATCTGTACCCAGATCGAGATCCTCATAAGGAATCTAGCTACATTGCCTACCTAGATGCAAATAATTTGTACGGGTGGGCAATGTCAAATCCACTTCCTTACGGGGCTTTCGAATGGGTATCAGATCCGGATACTCTAGACTGGGGCAATATGCAGGATATGGGTATATCTTCGGGTATATTGTCGAAGCCGATATTGAGTATCCGGCCGAGTTGCACGAACTGCACAACGATTTCCCCCTTCTCCCGGAGAATAGGGTGCCTCCGGGACAGGTTAACAAGAAATTGTTGGCTCCATTGACCAACAGGGAGAAATACGTTGTTCACTTCGTCAACTTGAGGCAGGCCATGGGTTTAGGTCTGCGGTTGGTACGCGTACATAGAGCGCTGCGATTCAGGCAGTCCCGTTGGCTTCGCCCTTACATCGACCTCAACACCCAAATGAGACAACAGGCGACCAACGACTTTGACAAAGACTTCTACAAACTAATGAACAACGCAGTATTTGGCAAATTCATGGAGGACGTACGAAAACGAACAAAAATAGAACTGGTAACTGACGAACGTAGAATACGGAAACTGATAGCGAAACCTACTTTTAAAGACAGGACGATCTACTCAGAGACGCTGACTGCTGTACATCTGGACTTTGAACAGATCACGATGAACAAACCAATCTATGTTGGGATGGCCATTCTTGATCTGTCCAAAGTCCGGATGTATGACTTTCACTACAGTACAATGCTGACAAAATACGGACCTGACAAACTAAAACTTTTATACACAGACACTGACAGCCTCATGTACTTAGTAAAGACGAAAGACTTTTACGAGGACATAACTACAATGATGGACGAATTTGACACCAGCGACTACCCAGACGGACATCCATGTAAGAGCAACAGAAATAAGAAGGTGTTGGGGAAGTTCAAGGATGAAGCCAGTGGAGAGCCTGTCTCTGAATTCGTGGGCCTCCGCGCAAAGATGTACGCAGTACGCATCCGCGGCCTAGAGAAGAAGCGGGCGAAAGGGATAAAGAAGGCAGCCGTAGATAAAAAAATCACCTTTGATGATTATATGGCTGCCCTGTTCGAGGGAAAAGAGTTTACAACCACGTTTAGAACAATAATTTCTAAAGAACATAAACTCTTTTCCGTCGAACAGAGAAAAGTATCCCTTTCGCCCCACGACGACAAACGCCATCTAGTCGATCGTGTACATACTCTCGCCCATGGCCACTTTACCATAGCGGACTTGCCTGTGTAAAGTTGTGGATTTTTTGTAAATATATATATTTCATATACTATGTACATGGTTACCTTGTTTAGAGTAGGTCTTTTTTTTTGTTCTAGTCAATCTTTATTTATTAATTTTTTTTAAACGTATTTTTGTAAATATTTTTTTCCATATATTATTATTTTTTGTAAATATTTTTTCTATTTATTATTAGTATTTACCTAGTATTAAGTTTTTTCTAATTAATAGTTTATTAAAATAAAAAAAAAATTAAAAAAATTAATAAATAAAAAAAAAGGTGGTGGGTATTAGTTTAAGTTATTTTATTTATGTAAATAGGATGTGTGAATGATGGTGGCGGGTGTGTGAATGCAGTGTAGATAGATTTCCTGTGCCATGTACATAGCTTAGTTATATATATATATATATATATACAGAAGCGAGAGAGCGTTCCTTATTAGTTCCCATCATGCGCTTGATAAAGCAACATCACACCCTCTCCGTGCAAAATCTTGACGACAGGGCCTCTTCCAAGAAATGCTCCAAACACGGTCCGCTTTTCCCAGATTCCATTAGATGTTTAATAAGTGGGCCGTCCAATTGTGGGAAAACTAACCTGATGTTGAGCTTGATATACGATCCAAAGGGGTTGAGATATGAAAATATATATTTGTTTGCAAAGTCATTACAACAGCCCAAGTACCGGAAGCTAGCTCAAATTTTAGAACCTTTAAAAGATATTGGGTACTTTGAATTTGAAGACAATTCTCAAGTTCCCCCACCTAAAGAGGCCCTGCCAAATTCAATAATTATTTTCGATGATATAGCATGTGACAAGCAAGATAATGTAAGAGCCTATTTTTGTATGGGGCGCCACAGTGGAGTTGATATATTTTATCTAAGTCAAAGTTATACTAGAGTTCCTAAGCACCTAGTGAGAGAAAATGCAAATTTCCTAATACTCTTTCGGCAAGATGAATTAAATTTGAGAAGAATTTACGATGACCATATCAATTCCGACATAGAATTCAAAACTTTCAGAAAAATTTGCCACAGGTGCTGGAAAGAAAATAGATATGGCTTTCTAGTGTTGGACAAAGATAGACAGATTACTGAGGGAAGGTATCGAAAAGGTTTCGAAGCCTATATAATACCTTAACCTCGTTCTTGAACATCACTGTTCATTGAGCCATGGAGGGGTCAACTAGTGACGTTGTAATGCGTGAAATAATCGAAACCAGAAAGGCGATTCAAGAAAAGTGTAATTTATTAAAGAGAAACAGAGAAGAGACCGATGAATATTTGAAAATGAAATATCAACCTTTATTGAGTCCATTGAAAGCATTGGTGGAAAAGCAGGAAAAACCACCACTTGAATTAAAACAATCTCCTAAACCGGAAGTAGCTACTTGTGAAACACCCCTTCCACCTCCAAAGAGACTAAAATTTCTGAGGCTGGAATCGGCTACAACACCGCCGTCAAGATTTACAAAAACATGGCATGAAGAACTTTCAACCCCAAAGCGACCGGAAGTTCTAAAGTTATCTTCTTCTGCTTCTGCTGAAGCAACCAGCCCGCTTCAAGAGGTACGAGAACAAGCACAAACTCCCGAAGGGAAGGAAATTTCAGCAAAATATTTGAAGGAAGTTGGAGAAATGTCCTCAAAATATATCAAAAAATTTATTAAAAATGAGACCAAGGACTTGGATATGATATATGGTGTAGTTTATGACGGCCGGAGATTTAGTATTGGTGACTCAGTGGTCTCCATCAGCAAAGATATTCTATCCGTTGGTGATAATACCTATTTCGGCACGCCAGGTCTTTTCGAGTTATTATTCTTGACAAATCCAAACTTGTCTATGGTGAAAAAGACGGATTATATCAATTATAAGAGCATACTGCAACAGACGAACGCTCATAGAGAAGGGCACAGCCCTTCCGGACCAATTAAAGTTCTAAACACAAACATGAAATACAAGAATATGATTTCAAAATTGTTTTCAACAAAAAGAGGTGCCGGATATGTAGATCCTAACATGCTTGTAGATCGATTAAGAAGATTGCTTGGCACCAACAATGCCAGCGCGGAAATAAAAAGTATTGAAGCCCAGCTGAGAGATGGAGGTATAATAGCGTAGTGTGGACATGAACAAGCTTCATTTCATCATGGTCTCTGTTAAGGAACAGATTGTAAACGAGTTGCATAGACCAGCAAGAAGAGTGTTCAAGAGAAGAGCAGTCCTTCTGAAGGGCTTAGATGACCTGTGGCAAGCCGACCTAGTGGAACTAATACCCTACGCTAGATTCAATAAAGGCCACAAATATCTGTTGACCGTGATTGATTGTTTCTCCAAATATGCATGGGCGATCCCTCTGAAGAATAAGACAGCCCTGGAAGTGAGTCAAGCATTCGAGAAAGTATTAGCCGATCGGAATCCAAACAATTTGCAAACGGATAATGGAAAAGAGTTTTACAACAAGATATTTGGCAAGCTGATGAACGTGAACGGTATAAATCACTATTCTACCTATAGTAACTTAAAAGCTTCAATAGTGGAGAGATTCAATCGTACTCTGAAAGCGGCAATGTGGAAAAAATTTAGTCTCCAAGGATCGTACGAATGGCTAACCGGCATTAAATCGCTAGTGAGTAAATAAGATTCAGATCAGATTCAGATTCAGATTTTATTGTTTTTTGAGATTACAATATCTCCTAACAAGGAGTTGATAGTGAATACAATAATATTTATATAGATAAGAAAATAGTAACATTACAAACTTGTATTGAATTAAAAGGAACAAAAATAAATTTAATAAACAAAATCACCAACTTCTGGTGGAACTATTTAACAGGTCAATGTACAAAGCAATATGATGTGGTCGAAAGCCAAACTATAAACACTATTCATTCAAAATAAAAGCCCTTACTTTCAGTGCTGAGACTGTATAATAATACACATTATTCAAGTGCTCCAAATCAGAAATACATAAAATTTTTTCCAAATTACCCAGCTCATCTAACGATCTATCAATATATTTAGTTAAGTATTTTTTACGGCAGCTACCATATATTGGACAATTTAACAAGAAATGAATTAAATTTTCAGGTTTCTGAAGATTACAAATTGTACAATTTTCCCCTGTTTCAAGTGTATACAAATTTCCTTTAAAAAATAATTTAAATCGGTTCTCATTTGATATCCTTAATTGGCTTAATATTCTGCGTTTACTTAAATTACAATGAATTTGCAAATAACTTTCTTTAAAGCCTAGAGCACTTATGCATCTATACATTTTGTTATAGTTAGAATTAAGAACAGATTCTACATCTTTACTAACATGGTGGTTTACATATTTTTCCACCAAGTTAGGTAATTCTTTGCGTATTATATCTGGATTTTCATAATTTATGATATGTATCATTCCAACCTTGGACAATTTCTCTTTTAATTGTGTGTACCAATTATAGTGTATTTTATTGCCCGACCATTTATCTAGAGCTTTCAACCTTTGAATACAAATTTTAGGTAATCTGGACGAGTCCATTTCCATTACTCTGCACAGCCATGTAACCATACGCTTAACAATTTTTATTTCAATATTATTGTGACCACTTTCCAATCTTACAAAATGGTTAGGTGTGTTTCTTGGCCAGTGATATAAAGACTTATAAAATCTCAATGGCACTACTTCCAATTTATGACAATATAAAGGTGCCCAAACTTCTGCCGAATATAACACCATCGACTCTACCATGGAATTACATAAAGTCATCTCAGTGGCCCAATTATTGCTGCGCGTTTTATTTAAAATACTTCGGGTATTAGCTGAGGCAAGCATACCTTTTTTAACAAAAAATTCTGAATTTTTCAGAAATCTACCCGACGAATTGAACAAAACACCAAGATAGCAGTATTTATCCAGAATTTTAATTTCTTTATTGGTATACATTAACGGCCTAGTGCGTTTATTTCTACCTCGTTTGAAAACTACAGCGTTGGTTTTATCCAAGTTAACTTCGAGTTCATGGTTCTCACAGTATTGCTCAAGTAGATGTAATTTCTTTTGCGCTTCTACTATTGTATTTGACAGAATGACCAAATCGTCGGCAAATAAAAGGGCGTTTAAATCGGTTAGCTCATCAATAGCGATACCGCTAGTGCCATCCGTCTTAAGGCACTTAACTATATCATGGACGAACAACGAGAAAAGTAATGGAGAAATAACATCACCCTGTAATATTCCCTTAGTTAATTCTATCTCTTGATTTTCAAGTTTAATTTTAGATTTACTATAAATATTTTTTATTAAATTTATCATTTTTACACTTACACCAATCTGTGCTAACTTCTGAAACAATATAATGTGATTAACGGTGTCGAAAGCCCGTTTAAAATCTACAAAGATGGCAACGAGCGATCTTTTATCAAGCCTAAGGCTTATGTTTATTGCCGAACTGAGCACGAATATATTGTCGGTGCATCCCCTATTACTTCTGAATCCATTCTGTTCTTCCGGTAGTATATTGTTCTTTTCTGACCAATTCATTAGCCTCTGAGCAAGGATGCTCGTAAAAAGTTTCGTGATAGTATTTATTAGAGCAATACCTCGATAGTTTGCAGGATTCTCTTTATCACCCTTCTTGTGTATGAAATGCATTGTAATTTCGGCCCATTTGTCCGGAATCTCCCCGTAATTAAAAACAGTATTAAAAAGATTAAGCAAGTAGTGTTCCCAGTTAGCGGGTAGGATTTTATATGCCTCATACGGGACAGTGTCAATACCTGGTGCTTTCCCTTTATTACACTTCAACACGGCAGTCTGTAGTTCTTCTAGTGAGATATCCGTATCAAGCTCGCGTACCGAAAATAACCCTGGACAAACAATTTTCAAATCCTCTCTGGGAGGGTATAGAGCCCTATAAAAAGCAATTATTTTTTCCAAGGGAACTGGCTCTCTCTTACCTTTAATCCTTCTGACTCGGTTTATTGCCTCCCAAAAATCCTTGCAATTTTTAACATTTGCCAACTGTTCCAGATATTGTTTATAAAACAACTTCTTAGCATTTATTACACATTTTTTATAAAGATTTTTGCAGTCATAATATTCTTTTAGCAAAATTGGTGAAAAATTATTTCTTTTACAGTTTTTAAAACTAACTTTAACTCTTTTTTTTGCCTCTTTACATTCTAAATTAAACCACGCATTTTTTGTTTGATAAATATTGTAATTATTTGCCGGTACAAAAAATTTTATTTCAAGTAATTGTAATTGAGTTGCAGTTTCCTCAATTGCTTCAATAATGTTATTATACAATAGGTCAGGAACATTAGAATTAAAATAAATTTTATCTGATTGGTTTAATCGATTAGAAAACTCCACCGATCTCCCCCCATCTAAAGAATATACCTTTCTCGCTGTTCGTCCACCCTTATTATTTTCATCTTTATCCAGGATAATCCCGTATAGGCTCAAAGAACACGGAAGGTGACAAGAGTTCTCTATTATATCGATGATCTCGAAATTTTTTATACTTGCAGCCAATGGGTAAGTCAGCCAAACAGTATCTACCACACTAGCACCGTTGTTAGTGAAACACGTAAAAACACCAGATCCATCATTTTTAGATCTCCCGTTTGCTACAAATAAACCGTGTTCTTCCATTAGTTCGCATAATTTTCTCCCTCTAACATTGACTACCCCATCCAAGGAATTTCTCACTGCCGACAAATTTATATCCTCAAATAATTCTTCGTCCATTTGGTTTAACATCCCTATACGTGCGTTCCAATCCCCTCCAATAACAATTTTATCACAAATTACATCATTCCCCAACTCTAACAACATTTCGTCTAATAATTGCAAACAAACATCATTATTTAAATCCGGTTTTAAATATACATTACCTACAATGATTGAAGATAAATCTGATTTTACATGTAATATTAGCCATAAATTTGTAGCACTTATTATTTTAATTTCCTGTTTTGGCCTTTTTCTAATAAAAATTAAAATACCTCCACTAGCTCTACCTTTTTGTTTATCTTTAATTGCATCTGAATGAAAAATTAAATACTGGTCCAGCCAGGGAGGAATACTAGCAGGGACACTAGTTAGAAATGTTTCTGAAAGGGCTATTATATCGTGATTTAATAAACTATTTTTTGTATCTAAATTCAAGCTAAAAATATTATTATAACCTTCAATATTCCAATATAGAATATTATAGCCAATATTACTTAACTTTACAGTACTAATGTTGACTTTGCTATTGATTCTTGGAAGTTCCTTCTCTGGTAGGGTGCTCTTCTCCGGGTCGATCTGATGTTGTTGGGCGTCGAAAAAGCCTATCCACTGCCGATTTCGTTCTAATCTTCCTCTTTTTTGCTATCTTGGTTGAGACATCACTCCTCTCCGACTGATCCGTATCCAAATCCTCTATATCAGTAACTTCCGCTTCCTGTGAGACATCCCCCAACAAACTTCTCAAGTCTTCAGAGGTATTTATTATAATTGCAGGAGAGTTTTCAGATTTCCTAACCATTAGATTATTGTTTCGAAACCACACGAACTTGATATTATTTTTTATTTTTAATTCTCTTGCTTCTTTATAGAGTTTTGCATATTCAGGTGACATGAATTCTGAGACAAATATTTTTTTATTAGGTTTAATGTTTAAAGTTTGCTCAGTGTGTAATTCTTTTAGTTTTATTAATCTCATGAATTCTTTTTTATCACTTTCCTTGACAAACTTTAAGACGATTGGTGGTATCCGATCCGTATTTCGTATTCTCAAACGATAGCAATGATCAATAAAATCCTTCTTAATTTTAAATTCAATAGCTGCACAAATAGTTTCAACAATTAGACCAATGTTTTCATTTTGGAGAAGCGGAATATTAACTATTTTAATAGCATTATATTTAATAGATTGTTGTAATTGATTTACTTTACCTTTTAAAATTTTGTTCTCATTTTTTAGTGCAGTGTTTTCTTTTCGAATTTTTTGGCACAGAGCGTTATTTTTATTAATTTTTTCCTTAATTTCTTCGAATATAGTTATCGTATTATCTTGGGATATTTTAACGGTGTTTGAAACAGTTCTACTTTCTTCCCTAACTTTTCCCATTTCTTCTTTAATATGTTCTAATTCATCGTTAATACGATCCAATTTGGCCAAAATCAATTCAGAAGTATGGTCACTCCCACCACCAGTAGCAGTATAATCCCCACTACTACGGTCCATGTTTACATTACCAGCTACCTGGTGAGACATACTGATAAAGTTTATCAAAATAATTCTGTAATAACTAGTTGTTTTTGTGTATAACTATTTGCATTTATCAAATATTGCAAATTAAACTACACCAGTCTGTAGGAAATCACAAACCACAACACTTTCACTAATTTTTTTCTATGAAAAAACACTTTTTACTGGGTAAATTAACCAATAAAGCAAGAGCTAACTAAAAGACGTCTTTACTGTATGAAAGTTCACCATCAACTCTCGCTAGTGAGTAAATATAATAACACTAAACACAGAACGATCAAAATGGCACCGGCTTCAGTACGGGGAAAAGAAATAGAAGAACAGCTGTTACGTGAAGTATATGCGAAGAAAACTTTGAAAAACGCCAACATTCCCAAGTTCAAAGCTGGTGATCATGTACGCATATCCAAATATAAAGCTCAATTTGCTAAAGGCTACTGCCCTTCATGGTCTACAGAAATATTTAAAGTTGCTGAAGTGAAAAATACCATACCGATCACCTATCATCTGAAAGATTATAAGGGGCAAATGATTGCTGGAGGTTTCTATCAAGAGGAACTGCAGCTGGCCAAACATCCCGACAGTTACCTAGTGGAGAAGGTTATTAAACGGAAAGGTGATAGAATTTTGGTGAAATGGTTGGGCTTAGATAATTCACACAACAGTTGGGAGAATGTTAAAAATGTTCATATATAAAGCCAGAAACAACTAACAACGTTTTAGTTTATCATGAGACGTGCTAAAGATAAGAAGAAAAAGAAGAGAATCATCCCCACTCCTAGACGAATGGGTGGCAAATCTTCAAAACTGAGTGGAAAAGCTAAACGAATGCTGGATACGCTACCTCGCCTGCGGTTAAGTAATTTTGATCTAATTAAGTTGGCGAAATCAAATAAAATTCCTCATTTCAGAGGAGTATTCATGATTGATGAATTTCCAAAGAAACCTTGGAAAAATGAACGAGCCTTTTTAATTTGGATAGCAGTGTTGGCAGTGGTACTCACTGGGTTTGTTACAAGAAGAGAGGAGAATATGTTCAATTCTTCGATAGCAGTGGTGCCAATCCCCCTGCTGAATTTGTCCGATATGTAAAGGGAAGTCGAATTTCATGGAACAGGAAGCAGTATCAGAAAGTTGGCACTAACAACTGCGGCCAGCTTTGTCTACTCTTCCTGCTGGATGTCTTATAAAAGAGAGGCTCACAACTGAAGTTGGCCATTTGATCACTAGACGGAGATGGGGTTAGACTTTAGAAGAGGCGATAAAAGGACAGTTGCGGAGAAAAAGAGCATCATTCCAGTGAGAACAGTTGCCGAGCGAACATCGCTGACCAACAGTAGTATTCGATTTCTTCAGTCTGCAGGTTACTACGTTCTATCGTCATCATGGAAGTCTTAGATTTGGAAGAGAAATGTCAGTTTGACAATTCAATCGAGTGCATAGAATTGCATTCCCATCACCCATATGCTTCTTCAAAACTACTGCCAGGCGATGAAATACGCATTAGTGTACAACATCAAGATCTATATACGCTACCCAGTCAAAGTTTGCTCTACTTGGAAGGCAAGTTTTTAAAGGAAGACGGCTCTGCAGTTCCTGTTTCATCCAAATTGACCAATAATGCTTTTGCATTTCTATTTGATGAAATAAGATACGAACTAAGTGGAGTTGAAATAGATCGAGTAAAAAACCCAGGAATAGCTTGTACACTTAAAGGGTTGGTTTCGCTTAAGGCAGGCTGCCAGTATATTACAAACTGGGGCTGGTGCTATCCTCAAAGCGATGCTCTCAACATCACTTCAGCGGAAGGATGTTTTAATTTATGCATTCCGCTATCATCGCTGCTGGGATTTTGTGAAGATTACCAGAAAATTGTGATTAATGTTAAACAAGAATTGATACTTGTTAGAAGCAGACAAGATGGAAATGCCTATAAATTCAACAGATTGAATGAAGAACAAGCGGTGGAGAGGTGTAAAATTGAAATGGTGAAGCTTTGCTGGATGCTGCCCTATGTAACAGTCAACGAACATCAGAGATTGGCTCTTATGCGTCATCTTAAATCTGCTAAGGTATTTGCTCTAAGTTTTAGAAGTTGGGAACTCTATGATTACCCTTTGTTGCCGGCCACTCAGAGGCAAATCTGGTCAGTAAAGACTTCTAGTCAAATGGAAAAGCCCCGATATATCATTCTAGCTTTTCAGACCGGACGTGCTAATAATGTGGAAAGCAACGCTAGTCACTTTGACCACTGTTCTATTTCAAATGTAAAACTTTATCTTAATTGTAAAGCTTTCCCATACGGTGATTTGAATGTAGATTTTTCCTCTAACCGTTTTGCCATTCTATATCATATGTATGCTTCCTTTCAAATGTCATATTATGGAGAACAACTCTATCCTCTAAGTTCTTTACAAAATTTTAAAGAGAAAACACCTTTAATTGTAATAGATTGTTCTAAACAGTGTGAATCTATTAAATGTGGCCCGGTAGATGTTAGATTGGAATTTGAATCAAAAGAAATGTTCCCGCCCAACACCACTGCTTATTGCCTTATTATTCACGACAGGGTGGTAGAATATAATCCTCTAACAGGTATTGTACGTCGTATGGTATAAGAAGGCTTGAAGAGCTAGTTCAGTGTTCAGTATGGCTCAGACAGGCGTGCTGATAGCTGACTTCCAGTGCTTTGTAGACAGTGTAGGAGGTTATATTATTAAAGAGCTTTCTCTATTAGACTATAATTTTCAATCAGTCAGACACTGGATATTCAAGCCACCTGTCCAACATAAACAATGTGAAAAAAGTAGAAGAACCAATTATTGGTTAGAAAATTATTATCATAAAATTAAGTGGAATGATGGGGATATTGAATATGAAATGATTAGAGATATTTTCAAGTTTATTGATTGTAACTATAAATTTGTGTTTGTTAAGGGTTATGAAAAGAAAAGATTTCTTTTGCAAAATCTGTACAGTTGTTGTGTAATTAATTTAGAAGATTACGACTGTCCAAAACTTGATTCATTAGAAACAGCAGGAAATCAGTGTATTATACACAATACTTGTAAAGAGAAATGTACGCAATATCGAATTAAAGCCATCAATTGCTGGCTCAACAGTAAATTTGGTTGGAATGAGACGGAAATATTTTTGCCTTGAAGAACGAATGTGGTCACTGGCGAATGCATTGAGTTGCACACAAACCTGAATGTTGGTCACTGGCGGGGTGTAAAATCCCCGTAAACCATGAATGGATTTGTGCAGATTCTGTACAATGTATGAATGCGATTGATGCAAGGCAGCTAAAATTCCAACAACCATTAAAATAATCTGATTCGATAGCAAAACATTTCTTATTTATTTCACTTTAATGTACTAATTAGAAATTAAATATTTTATTTGTATTTGAAGTTGATTTTTAAGTTTTTATATTTTTCTGTAGATATGTATCTTTTTAAGTTTTATTTCAATAAATGTATTGAAGTTAAATTATTGCTTTATTTTTCAATTATTCCTTTTATTATTATAAAATTATTTAAAAAAATAAAAAAAAAATAAAACAAAAAAAACAAAAAAACAATCTTCCTCGATGACCTCCACCTTGACGTGGTGAGGAAGCTTAAGGCGGAAGCCGAACTAAGAGGGGCGCATATACAAAATTTATTTAGTTAAAAAAAAAGTCATCATTATTTTTTACTTGCCTGTTCAAACATGTTGTGCAAGCGTGTTAACATTTTTTAAAAAGTAAGTTTTTAAGTCTCCAAAACATTCAAAGTTTTATTATTTATAAAGCAATAAAAGCTAATAAGGGCAAAGTTCAGTTTTAAAAATATTGTTTTTTCTAAGAAACATATATGAAGTTAACGGACAGGTTGAGTCCTGCATCAAAGGTGGGAGGTATGATTCACATTATAGAGAGAGAGAGACACTTGCAAGAGAGAGAGAGAAAACAAGCACGCAATTCTATTGGCTAACTATAAGTGACGTCATAGAGTGGGGGGGGACATCCGTAACGGTAAAGTAGTGAAGCTTCTAAGGTAATTCGTCATTCGTTGCCCACAGCTCGAGAGGTTAACTTCATACTTCAAAGGTAAGTAATAATACTTTTTTTATTGAAACAATATATTGATCATGATGTGATACTTTCATATAATATTCTTCTTTCAGATGTCTAAGTTGGCAAGCTTTTTGAATGATGTGAATACAAGGTCTGCGGGCATTGGCAAATTATCAGATCTAAGAACCGGATACTCATACGAAGTGAAGCAATTCGAAAGAATCAACACTAAATTTGGAGATGCCATCGTTGCCCATTTACATTATATTGGCCCGACAATGGACTACCCAACGAGGATCTTCCTTCCACGCAGATTTGCGGCAGTGATAACTGATGAAATGGTGGAAGATTACCAACAATCAAAGAAAAAACTGTTAATAATGTACAAAGGCTTTAATAATGGAAGATATGACATAGAATTTAAATAAAATTTATACTGTGAAATAAATGTTATTATTTTACTTGTATACTTCCGTTAAATAAAAATAAAATGTTTTAATTAATGTTTGTTCATTCTTATTTTTACTTTATACACTTATAAATAAAGAAAAGTTAATTAAAACTTATTTATATTTTATTAATAAGTTCAAAGTTCAATTTACTTTTAACTTCATAATAACAAAAAAAAAAACGGTTAAAGCGAAAGAGGCAGCTGGCTACATGTCCCGACTTGTTGGAGCATGTTCAGCCAATCATACGTGTCATCCTATTGAGACTATAACGATATGTTCATACAGGTTTGTATAGTTGGTAAACAAAAATAATAAGAACAAAAAAAAAAAAAACGGTTAAAGGGAAAGAGGCAGCTGGCTACATGTCCAGACTTGTTGGAGCATGTTCAGGTAATCACACATATTGAGACTACACCGATGATATGATCATACAGGTTTGTATAGTTGGTAAACTGAAATAAATTTATACTGTGAAATAAATGTTATTATTTTACTTGTATACTTCCGTTAAATAAAAATAAAATGTTTTAATTAATGTTTGCTCATTCGTATTTTTCCTTTTTACACTTAAAATTACAGGAAAGTTTTATGGGGTTAAGGTGCAAGTTGAGCAATATTAAGCCATATACAAATTATGTGATAAATAAAAAAAAGGAAATTAAAACTTATTTATATTTTATTAAAAAGTTCAAAGTTCAATTTACTTTTAACTTCATAATAACAAAAAAAAACGGTTAAAGCGAAAGAGGCAGCTGGCTACATGTCCAGACTTGTTGGAGCATGTTCAGGTAATCACACATATTGAGACTACACCGATGATATGTTCATACAGGTTTGTATAGTTGGTAAACTGAAATAATAAGATATATGAAAGTTCAAAGTTCAATTTACTTTTAACTTCATAATAACAAAAAAACGGTTAAAGCGAAAGAGGCAGCTGGCTACATGTCCAGACTTGTTGGAGCATGTTCAGCTAATCATACGTGTCATCCTATTGAGACTATAGGAAGGGAAGGGGGGGGCTTGCTACAGAGACCTGTCCAGAGAGGCAATCAGTTGGAAAAAAAGATGCAATTCTATTGGCTAGTTAGAGTGTGACGTAATTGTGGTGGGGGGTTAATGCTAGTATCGCAGTCCAAGTGTCAGTTCGGGTTTAGTTTTCAGTGAGTGTAGGTCGCGTCATCAGCAGCGGAAGCAGTCCAGGTGGAGGGGGTAAGTAAATAATTTTTTCTATTACCTAAAGTGAGGTTATCCATTTTTATTTAAGTTGAATATTTTTGTGATAGTGGGGGTAATATAAATAAAAAAAAAAATTCTTGGTAAGGGGGGTTAGATTTTTAAAAAAATAATTCCAAGTTAAAACATAAGAGAACATTCAACACTAGAGTAAGCGAGACTACCACTGTGGCCGACTGGTGCAGATGACGTGTCTATCAGTACGAAGGTTGTAGGATCGAATCCCAGGTAAGTAAAAATAATTAAAAAAAAAATTCACCCTCCTGTCTATCAATGGGCGAGGGGGGTGGAGGTATGAGGTCCGCCATCTTGTGGTCATCAGCTGGTACGAGGTCGGCCATCTTGTGTACTACAGCTGTTGGAAGAGCCGCCATCTTGTAGGAGGAGCTTAAGAGGCCAACGAATACGACGACCTAGAGGTGGTGGGGGTAAAGGTAGGTGTCATGTGATAGTAGTAGGGCTTGGGTGGGGGTAAAGGGATGTCGTCGAATACGCTGATTGGTCTATTAAGAAGGGTGGGGGTAGGAGTGGGGGTAAAAGGGGTGTCATCGAATTAGCTGATTGGTCGATTAAAAGGGTGGGGTGGGGGAAGGGGCGTGGCCTAAAACCCTCGTCGAGTTCGATGATTGGTCAATAAGGTGGGGTGGGGGTAGGGGGCGTGGCTTAAACCCTCGTCGAAATCGATGATTGGTCAATAAGGAGGGGTGGGGGTAGGGTTGGGGGAGGGGGGTGGGAGGGGAGGGGATGACCGCCATTTTGTATTTTAGGTGCGCCAGAACCGCCAAATCCTCTCTACTCAGATCCGACTTTGTAATTCCACGGAGATACGACATCAACAAGGCAAATTGGCCTGCTTATGCCGCCAGAGTGGTTATACCACCCCCTACAGGAAATACCACTCTGGATAGCGAGCTGTTTGTCAAGGCCCTGGAAGAGGCATCTGGTGGTTCCATTCCGAGAGCTGGCGGGAGAGTCCTACGAACCCCCGTCCCATGGTGGACCCCAGAATGCAAAAACGCCATAGCAGCTACAAAGCAGGCCTTAAATAGATTCAAGAGGTATCCGACGGATGAAAATCTAATAAACTTTAAAAGACTGAGAGCCAGAGAGAGGCGTATAATTAATGAATCAAAAAGGGCAAGTCTCACCTCCTATGTGTCGAAGATTTCCACATCAACGACTTTGAAGGAGGTGTGGAGTAAAATAAAAACTCTCTCTGGCGGACGTAAAACCCCGTCGATACCAATATTAAAAGTCAATGATGTCGTCGTTACCGAGCCGCGAGAGGTAGCTGAGTCCTTAGCTGGTTACTTTGCTCAAGTTTCTAGTTCACAAAGTTACTCGGCAGAATTCCTCCGGCGAAAAGGTAACGTGGAGCAACAGCCACTCGACTTTGAAACCGCTATCAGTGAAACTTACAATGAACCGCTAACCATACATGAATTAGAAAATACTTTAAAGAAATGTAGAGATTCTGCCCCAGGTGTGGACGGAATCCCATATGCTATGATTCGAAATTTGAATGCAATTGCGAAAGAAGGCCTTCTCCAGTTATATAATACTATATGGGAGACCGGCCAATATCCTGATGGTTGGCGGGAAGCAATTGTCATACCGATCCCTAAAGAAGGAAAAGACCCTAGCGATCCCTCCAGTTACAGACCCATTTCGTTGACCACTTGCTTGAGTAAGGTCCTCGAATCTATAATAAATTATAGATTAGTCTACGTATTAGAAACTAGAGGACTTTACAGCCAGCATCAAGCGGGATTTCGCAGATATCGTTCCACGTTGGATCAAGTGAGCCACCTAGAGGTCTACGTGCAAAATGCATTTATGCGTAGAGAGCACGTGCTGGCCGTGTTTTTTGACCTCGAGAAGGCTTATGATACAACGTGGAGGTATGCGATTCTGCGGAAGTGTCACGAATGGGGTCTGAGAGGGAAATTACTAAAATTCCTTCGCGGATTTTTGGAGTCAAGAAGGTTTCGAGTTCGTCTGGGGTCAGTACACTCAGACCAGTACCATCTGGAAAATGGAATACCACAGGGATCGGTTCTAAGTGTTACACTCTTCACGATAGCGGTCAACTGTCTAGCCGAAGTTGTAGGAGATCCCCTAAAAATATCATTGTATGTTGATGACCTCGCCATTTATTTAGCAGGCAAGGACTTAGCCGAGGTTAATGTACTCCTACAACAGGCGATAGAGAGAGTGG
Organism: Rhodnius prolixus; assembly: GCF_049639745.1. Taxonomy (NCBI): domain Eukaryota; kingdom Metazoa; phylum Arthropoda; class Insecta; order Hemiptera; family Reduviidae; genus Rhodnius; species Rhodnius prolixus. The sequence continues at coordinate 27,617,962 of NW_027411592.1, forward strand.
CTGATGAGGCCAAAAGGAACGGGTTTAAGTTCTCTAGAACTAAAACGGTGTGCCTACACTTTTGTCGATTAAGACATGAGCATAATGCTCCAATGTTATACTTGGAAGGCACACCCATTCAGTACAAACCCAACGTTCGTTTCCTAGGCCTCATTTTCGATACTAAGTTATCCTGGCAGGATCACATCGACTACACAAGCAAAAAATCAAGGAGAACCCTCGACATAATAAAATTTCTAGGAAGCTATAAGTGGGGGACGGAGCGGGAAATTTTAAAACGTATTTTCATTACACTCACCCGTTCAAAATTAGAATATGGAGCCCCAGTTTATAGCTCTGCGCGCAAGTCACGCCTGAAACTACTAGATAGAATTTATAATGAAGGAATTAGATTATTTACAGGCGCCTTCCGAACCAGTCCGTTACAAAGCCTCTACGTAGAGTCAGGGATGTTGCCACCCCAGCTCAGGAGAGAACAACTCACCCTGACCTACGCAGCCGGAATATGAGGGAAACGGTCTCATACCTTGTACCCCGCCATATTTGAGAGCCCACATGATATGGAATTTCGACACCAACGCACGCGGACGAGGCCCCTCGGGGTCCGGACAAAGGAAATTTTAGCAGCGGAGGGCATTGAGTTAGGAGAGGTTTTGAATTGGGGTTTTGCTCCTGACCCTCCCTGGCTATTGCCCTCTGCAAATGTCCGCATGGACCTGGCAATCCACAAAAAAGAAGAAACTCCCCCCGTTGTCTATAGACAAAAGTTATTAGAAATGATGAATTTTTACCATGACTCCCGACCTGTCTTTACGGACGGGTCGAAGATGGGCAACGGTGTGGGTAGCGCTGTGTACACAGAGGGAGTTACCCTTTGTTGGACACTCCCTCATTATGCATCGGTGTATACAGCCGAGTTGTATGCTATATGCCAGGCCCTAAAGCTAATCATGGACAAAAATTACAATAAAGCGTTGGTGTTAACTGACTCACTAAGTGCAGTCATGGCTCTCCGGGATAAGTTCTCGACGGACCCATTGGTCTCCAAAATTTGCCATTATTTATCTGAGTTGTTTTTACGTGGTCAAAGGGTGACGTTCGCTTGGGTCCCGGGCCACATTGGTGTGTCCGGTAATGAACAAGCGGACGAGGCGGCCAAACGCGCCGCCTCTACAACTACAGATGAAGTCATCCCTGTGCGTCCCACTGACCTAAAAGTATATATGAAACTTATAATGAGAAATAAATGGCAAGGGCAGTGGGACCGCACAAACGAAAAATTAAAAGAAATAAAACCACGTGTTTGGAATGCTACAGTCGAGAACTACCCGCGGCACGAATCTGTGATTTTGACAAGGCTAAGGATTGGACATACACGTGTGACACATGGATACCTCCTAATCGCCGAAAGAAGGCCGAGGTGCCCCCGATGCCGAGAAAGGCTGACAGTGTCGCACGTGTTGGAAGGGTGTCAGGCACTGCGTAGCCAAAGAGAAAGAGCAGGCCTGCCACATGACAAGCGCGCGATTCTTGAAGAGGGTTCTCCTTACATAAGGAGGCTATTTATATATTTAAAACATATTAATTTATATTGTAAAATTTAGGTTAGTTTATAGTTTAGTTCTTTTAAAGGGGAAAGGAATATCGAGTACTTTCCCCTTGTGGTGCGATTGTGTTTATTAGCGTGAATGTATTTATTAGCGTGAATGTATTTATTGGCGTGAATGTATTTATTAGTGTGAATGTATTTATCGGCGTGAATGTATTTATTGGCGTGAATGTATTTATTGGCGTGAATGAATTTATTGGCATGAATGTATTTATTTGAGTAAAAGTATTTATTAGCAAGAAAGTTGTATGAATGTTTAGGATAGATCACAGTCCGGGGTTGAAAGAAATTTTATAAAAGTATTTCAACCCCTCTAGGTTAATAATTTTAGACTAAGTTTATTTTAGAATGTGCAGGAAAATTTGTTAAAAGTACTGCACATTATCATAGTTCTAAGGAAATAGCCTCCTTATGGTAGGTTAGGTCTAGTAATTAGTTACATTTGTTAATAAAACACTTTTGGTCTTGATATCTTGATATCTTTAGTTTGTGTAGATAAGGGAAGGCACGAATATATCCCACTCTCCCCCTCGTCGACTGGATCGATTGACAAGAGGGGATGGGTGGGATATATACTCAAACATACCCGGGCTCCACCCTACCTTGCTATGCAAGGTGCAGTATGTGGAAGCCCGAAGGTGACGCGTGCCGACCCAGCTCGAGTGGATAAAAGTAAAGAGAAGCTAAAAACGATTAGGGGCGCTAATGACCTTAGCAGTCGATGCGCAAAAAAAAAAAAAATAAAAAAAATAAAAAATAATTATATTAACTGAACACCACCTAAATCTACAAAATACATAAGAAATTTAGCGAAGTTAAAAATTTAGCAACAGAAAAACTAGGACAAAACGAAGCACACTTGGATGATTTATAGAATAAAATATCTAAAATTTCAAATTGAAAGACAATTCATTCATTTAAATCAGTTCGTACGTCGATTATTTGAACGATTGCAGAACTTCCTCTTAGTAGGAGTAAGAGCATGATAGCACTTTACAACCACGTAGGGAAGCTTCAACCGCTTCTTCGTGCTAAATTTTCGCAAGATCGGACTAATCGTTGTAGAAAGATTAGTAATAATAGTTTTAGAGAGGGCCTGACCTGCGTGGGACAAACTCCCCTCCTTATGATGCACAGCATCAAGACTTCTAAAATGCAATCTATCTAAAATTTCGAAATGACCATTCATTCATGAAAATAGGTCCCCGCGGTGATAATTTGAAACGATTGCCATACTTCTCCTTAATAGGTGTAAGAGCAGAACGTCGCTTTAATGGTACGTAGGGGAGCTCTAACACTTTCATCCTGCCAAATTTTATCAAAATCGAGCTAAGACTGACAGAGTTATTAGTAATAATAATTTTATATGGGGCCTTATATACATGGGACTAACTCCTCTCCCATTCGATGTATAGCTTCGAGACCCCCAAAAGGCACATCTACATAAAATTCCGAATCGAATGACACCTCATTCATGAAAATCGGTTCACGCGTTCAGGCGCTACGCAGTTTACAAAAAAGGTAACAAGAAGAACAAGAACAATTTTTGAAAATGCCGTTTTTGCTCATTTTCAGCAACTTTTTTTTTCAAAATCTATTGGATCTAGGTTGTTGCAAAAAAAATTACAAATATAAAGGAGGATTTGCTCTATATTATAAAGAAAATTTGGGAATTTTATCTTTTGTAGAAAAAGAGAAAAAAAATGTCAAAGTTGGGTGTTTTTCAACGTTACGCTTTTTCTTGCAGTTTTTTGACGATCAACCCTTAAACAACTGTCCTACCGACCCATCTGCCAACAATTTCAGTTCGGATCATAGAAACTTCCCAACATATGTAAGTGTTTGTAATTTTATTGTTTATAAACATAAAGTTAGAACAATGAGTTTGATTAACAGAATAGAAATATTTTTTTTAGTATAAGAAGTACACAAAATCATTAAATCATTAGTGATCATCTTCTACTACAGAAACTGTTCAATATTTTTCAGTTTGTTACTGTTTACTTATAAATATTACTTATAGTGACGTAATCATTTCTAAATATTATGAATACATAGCACTCCAGATAAAATGTAGAATATGTTTACTGATTCAGATCACACATGATTATTCATGGTTTATGTTTACACTAATACCCAGAAATCAATAGTTCACCAAAACAAAAGCGGAAGATGATTTATTTAATTTTAACTAAACAAAAACTGAGTGGTGCGCTAATTTTGTCCATGAGTATATTTTAGACATTGACAAATTTATAAAATATATTGACACTTTACATCTACGATATAAGAACAAAAATCATCTTCCTCCTGATTGAATTACTCTGATGGAGTTTATTTATGCGTAAAATAGCACTACTGAATATATCTGTTCCAAAAAGAAATGGTACGGTACAGTATAGAACGGTGTTTCCCAACGTGGGGCCCACGCCCCCCAGGGGGGCAATTCGAAAATGGACTCGACACGACTTTAACCCTTTCGCTCCGGGCCATTTAAATGCAATGCTAGATATCGGTGCCAAATTTAACAAAAAAGCAAATTCTTAAATAATTGCGGTAAATAATTATTAGGTAAAATTCCGTTTGACGAGACCAAAATATCAACTGGGTGATTGGCGTCGTCAAGTAAACTTCGTCCGGGGTTCACCGCGGAGCGTGCAGTCTGCCGCGGGGAACCCCGGACGTTTTAAAAACTCGCTAAACAGCGCAGTTGTTGGCACTTAATTGGCCCATCGCTGCATATCAAATATGCAGTATCAAGAAGAACTCGCAGAATTGCAAAATGATGAGTCAGTTAAAACTTTATTTCATATAAAAGGAGCGATGGATGGCTTTGTGAGGAAACAGAAATCAAATACCTAAATTCAACCAAATGTGCAAGAAAACTATTGCTACCGTTTCCATCTTCAATTTTAGCTGAATGTGGATTTAGTGCTGTAAATGATTTACTGGTAAAAAAAAGAAATCGGCTGGATATAACACAACGTGGAGACTTGAGACTGCAGCTAACCAAATTGGAACCTAACATAAAATCTCTGTGCAGCAAGCATCAAGCGCAAGGATCTCACTAAATTAAAATAATAAATTGATATAGAAAAATCTGTATTAAAATTATTTGGAATTTGAATTTCAGTTCTCCATTATATGTTTTGAAATTTTACTTACTATGTTTTGTTAACAATTTCATAGTGATTTCTTCCTAGAACCTATCATTTATGTTTCTTAAGTGAACGAATCAATTTTTTAATGTTATTAAAAATTATGTATGTTACATAGGGGGGCATAAAAATTTTAGGAAGGTTTAAGGTGGGGCATGACACAAAAAAGGTTGGGAAACACTGGTATAGAAGAATCGAGAGGATAGCAGCGGTATAGGGCTAACCCTACAAGACCCCCCAATATATGTTTGTAATTAAAAAAAAAAGTGTAAATAATAAAAAAAATCATTTAGGATATAAACATTTATAGTCAAGACAAAACTTAAATTATTTTTTCTTAGTAAACCCATTGACTGAAATAGTTCATAATTATTTTATCTGTCAAATTCAGTTCTAATAATTAATTAATTCAAATGAAAGAAAAATCGTAAACAGTAAATACCATTGACATGAAATTGATAAGGTTCATACTTACTTTACCTGCCACAAGACAGCCCATAAGCATAAAAATTGTGCTCATTATTCTGTAAATTAATAGCTTAAAACTAACAGTCCTCGAAAATTGGATGCCATTTAAAAATCCAATTGTCCCTGGCATTCCTGCAGTTTTTGGATCCTTCTGAAATAAGAATTCATTTCTGTAATCTCATACATTAAAATAATAAAATGTTTAAATGTAAACGTCATACCTCTGACATAACAAAGAATAAACTTGAAAGCATTGCTGGTACCGTCGTAAATAGAATCCACTGGGGTATCAGTGGAATTAAAAGCCTCCACTGCGGTGTTGCAAAATATAATTTAAATTCTAAAATATTGAAGTTAAAGAAATAACATTTAAGGAAATAAAAAAGTAATTTATTAGTCACCCTTACATAACCACTATCAACCTGCACACTCCCCCCTCCCCAAAGCCGTAATTCATAGACAAATAGACACTTTTGAAGCACTTACATCAGTTTTCTAGGAATCCAACTAGTAAATAAACATTCGCTCAGATTATTGCTGGTAAGTAAAGTTTGTTTTTTGTAAATGGAAGGTCAGCGCGGGGTGTGATGAGCAAAAATCACAGAGTTTCACTCTAAACGCTAGAGGGCAACAAATTCTTTTTAAATTTAACCGATCTACTTGTACTCTTCTTTTGCAGCTCAGTGAATTCTGATGAATAAAATATTTTCTGTTAAGCGATACTTGAAAATTCACTTTGGTGAATGGTTCTGCACCGCTACATTATACATGTAATCCTACATGTGAAGGGATTAGCTCAGACGTTAGCGCCCGAAGATCAAGGGTCCAATCTAACTACAAGCATTGATCTTCCAACGAGTCCTTGCAGCTCAATTTCCAATGATAGTCATTGTTATCTCAAACGAGACAATTGTGCGGCAGTGTACTAAAAAAATTTCTGAGCGCCATTTACCTCAGTTGTTGACGCGCCTTAAATTTAAAAAATAAAAACTATATATATCTCGAAATTTTCGCCTTGATTTGACGAATCATAGATCTGCGATCTATGATTTTGTGTGATCTCCATCATTCAACTGGAACGAACGTGATGAAAAAAACATGTGTAAGTAAAGGACGAATTTGAAATTCTGAATGGGATTATAACAATTGTTTAACTTGTTTAGAACAAGGCGAGTCGAAAGTTCAAAGTTAAGACGGCAAGTGGGTATGATGGAACTTACTAGAAGCATCCTCAATTGGCCTTTTGCTGCTAGCAGTATACAAAAGATTGGCGCAAGATGTTGCAGGAACCCAGGGAACCAAAAATTGGTAGTAGTGTTTTCTTTCGCGGGATAACACACTATTGCAAGGCCACTAGTCCTCTTTGTAATCTCTTTGAAACAAAATCAGGCTTGGCAATAAGATTTGATTGATTATTTCATATAATGAAGGTGGTTGAATGTGTGTGCACATTGTAATGAATAAGTGTGATCAAAATGTTCTTCATAATTTCTACACTAATTGCAATTCAAGACATTTGCTTCAAGAAATAAGAAAAATAGCACGCTGTTACTTCAAATCTTGCAGTTGTCCACATCTTCTTTTATTTAAATACTCGTATGACAATTAAAATAATCCTACCAACCAATATTGAAGATATTCAAAGGATACGTGATAGTAAAATACCATGTTTGAAATGTATAAATCTGTGCTCAGTAACATTTATGATCATTACACTTAAAGACACGAAAATAGCAACGAAACAAATCGCAATATTTCTCTGAACTGACACCGCTAAATTGAGGGCAATTCCAATTGTTATTTCCTCTTCTTTCGTTAATTCGTCTTGCATCTTATCATAATTTAATGACTGAAATTAATTAAGTGTTAAGCAGATAAGTTGATAATTATGGTTTAATAATCTGTTTAATTAAACCTACCTCAAAAGTAGACACTACTTTTTCATATTTGCTGTCTTCTACTACGACTATTTTGCTCTGTTGAATAAAATTTTAATAATTTATTTCAAATTAAAACATAATTAATTCAAATCCACTCGAACCCGATTAAAGGATTGAACATTTGTATTTTACTTAATTCATATAAAAACATGTTAGTAAACTAATGAAAGATCAGTGTAAAAGTGAGTAGAATGACAAGACCTAGTGGTAATTTCCACTCAGGCGCCCTGAGGAAAGGCCCTGGTGCATCACTTGCCCTCCACTTTCCATAGGTGAAATATTGGATATTTCCGTAACTAGGCAGAATACTGAAAAAACATCAACTCGTTATCCTCAAGTTGCTAAAGGAATCGCTAACTGATCAAATTCTTGAAGATAGATCACCGCAGGGTGATCCATTTAAAACGCACCAATCGCTAATAACTTTCTAGGAAAGCGGAATTTCGAAAAAAAAACACGAAGTAAACTGTTTTTTTTTTGTTTAGTTTTCAAATTTTCCACCCCCATGCTGTTTTCATTTTTGGCGGAGTTACGGCCAAAAACCCGATTGGGGTTTCATAATGTTAAAGAATAAAATTGAAGATATTTAGTCGGCAGCGGCAGCACTGCAATGTATGCGAGAGTGGGGAACCAATGAGAAGGTGACACGGTGGCGTGCCTTAGCTTTGGCTTCTCTTGGTGAAAGAAAAAAAACGTGTCGGTGTGTTGTGAACTGATTTTGTGTAATTTGGTGTTTGAAACAGAGCTTTCCTGTTATATAAAAATATTTACGTATTGTTTAACCATTCTGTGTTTATGTTGTTGCCTTATTTTTCTTCTATTGAGTTTTAGAATCGGACAGATTATTGTCTCTGAGTGGGACCTGGAGATTTATGTATTCAATTGAGTGTTTATAATAAAACTGAGTTAATTAATTTGATTTTTTGAGTATTATTCTTGTATATATATTTTTTTTCCCAGAGGTTAACTTTATCCGGAGTGGGACCAAATCGTAAGTTAACATTATTCAGAAGTGGGATGAACTGAAGGACATTATTTTCTTTCTCTCGTTACCTGTGTGCATTTGTTTTTTTTTTTTTTGTTTAAATAGAACTGTAAGTCATTAGTTAATACTTTTTCTCTTTTTCGTGTGTGCGGTCGTTTTTGGTGTTTATTTGAACTTTGTTTGTTTTCTGTTTACGGTATATGATTAATTGTATTTGTATTTTTTTGTTATTGAAAATTTTGTGAAAATAATGAACATGACGGAATTGTGTGGGCGTTGTGGTGAACCTATTACTGACCAACAAAATGCTATTCTGTGTGATGGCTTTTGTGAGAAGTGGTGGCACGTGAAATGTGATCCGACGCTGTCAGAGGAAGAGTTCAAAATTCTAGGAAGATCTAAAGCGAAGTGGTATTGCCCGAGTTGCAGGGCAGAGAACCAAGGTCATGGTGAGAGAGATTTTTTCTTACGTAAAATTATTGAACAACAGGACTTGATGTTAAAATTAATTGAGCGGCAGACTCCAGAGTATAGGGTTATGCCCGATCTGAACGCAACCATCCCAGAGTTCAATGGTAAGGAGGCGCCACATTTGGCCAAGGATTGGTTAGCCTCATTAGAGAGTGTAGGTGATGTCCATGGGTGGCCTGGGCATTTCAGATTCGCTACAGCTAGGTCCAAGTTGAGTGGAGCTGCAAAATTTTGGTTACTGGGAAATGATATCACGGACTGGAACCAATTTAAAACAAAATTTAAAGAGACCTATGTACATGAAGGAGATAAAATTGGTCGTTGGCACAGAGCGACTTCGCGGATACAAGGAAAGATGGAGCCCACCGCTGATTATTTTCATGAGAAAATTTATTTGTCTAGAGGATTAGGTCTTATTTTCACTGAAGTTAAGGAACTTGTGTTACAGGGGCTGTGGTCTAGAGAGCTAGCCACCCATCTGTTAAGCCAAACTCACACTGATGAAGCAGGGTTACTCACATCAATAATGGAGTATGAACGTCTCAATGCAGGGCGTTTGGCGCGGATTCGCCATATGCAACCTCAGACCACGCAGCGCAGTGAAAAAGGAGGTGAGGAGAAGGTTGGTCAAAAATTCCAGAAGCCAATTGGTGCTCCTAAAAGAAAGGAAGTGCGCTGTTACAAATGTGGAGACTTGGGACATATTTCCCATGACTGCCCAGTAAAAGGTAAGGAACCTGTTTGCTTTAAGTGTAGGAAGCCAGGCCATTTGAAAACCGAGTGCCCTACGACTACGTCAATCTTAGCCCAGTCTGATGGGGCAAAGAGAACAGTACTCAGCTATATGAAACGGGCTATAATTAATGGAAGATATCCTATAGAGGCATTTGTAGATACAGGAAGTAGTGACTGTATCATGAAGGCAAGCACTGCAGTTCAGTCATGTCTCAGAATCGAGACCAGCGAGGTAAGCATTTGGGGTTTTGGTATTAACTCAAAGTCAAAGACAATAGGAAAGGCAAAAACAGATATCGAGATAGATGGAGTGGTGGTGCGAGAGGTGGAAGTGATGATAGTACCGGATGCATGCCAGCCTTATGAATTAATAATTGGAAGAACTTGGCTAGAATCTCCTGGAGTCACTTACAGGAAGGGTAAGGGGACAATTGAGTTCATGCGTACTAACACATTGTTGTTTCAGGATCTTGGCCTAGAGCCACGTAGATCAGGCATAGTACTGGCTGCCGAGAGAGCAGAAATTCCTCCATTCACCTCAATGATGCTCAAGGCACAGCTGGATGGAGTGACGGTAGATGCACCTGTCACGAACCAAGGAGGAGAAACGGAACTTGTGGAAGTTGGCAAAGTCTTGGCGAGAGGCGTTGATCTGGAGAAGATCAAAACGGAACCGGAGGTTATGAAGGTGGAAGAGGACAATGCAAGAACCCCCCTGACAAGTCAGCATGTGAACATCGCTGAAGAATTATCTGACAGAGAGCGTGCGCAATTACTGCTACTGTTGAATGAACACAGAGGGTGCTTTGCGCTCGATCTAAGAGAGCTCGGATTGGCAAATTGTACTGAGATGGATATTATCTCCAAACCTGGAAGTCAGCCTGTGGTGAGCAAGCCTTATAAAGCAGGATGGAAGGAAAGAGAGGAGATCCAGGAAATAGTGGACAACTGGAAACAAAATGGCATTGTAGAGGAAACGAAGTCGCCATATGCTAGCCCAGTACTTCTAGTGAGGAAGAAAACCGGAGAAGGAAGACTGGTGGTGGACTACAGGAAGGTGAACCAGCAGACTGTGAGGCAGACATTTCCAATGCCTCAACTTGATGATTTGCTCACAAGCATGGTAAATTGTAAATTGTTTTGTGTGTTGGATCTTGCTCATGGCTATTTACAGGTACCTCTTAAAACCGAGGCAAGAGAGAAAACGGCGTTCGTGACACCGGACGACAGTGGACAGTTCACTAGGATGGTTTTCGGCTTGATGAATGCTCCGTACGAGTTCACGAGGCTGATGCACACCGTGTTGGGAACGTTGAAGCGAAGAACCGCATTATGTTATATGGATGATGTTTTAGTACCAGCGAGAGATTTTGAAGATATGATAGGTAGGCTGAAACTTGTGCTGGAGGCGATACAGTCCGCAGGCCTAACTCTGAAGCCTTCTAAATGTTACTTTGGGATGTCAAAGGTGAACTATCTAGGCGTACAGCTGTCTGCGGAAGGGATCAAACCTGGAGCCCAGAAGGTGGAAGCTATCTCCAAATACCCGCCGCCGCACAATGTGCATGAAGTTCGACGTTTTATGGGACTGGTCGGATTTTTCCGGCGGTTCATACAAAATTTCGCTAGGGTGACAGAGCCCATCACCCGCCTGACTAGAAAAAGTGAACCATTTGTCTGGGGATGGCAACAGGAGGACGCTTTCCAGGAACTGAAGGAGGTTCTGGTACGGGAACCAATATTAGCTCTATTTGACCCACGGAAGTATACGGAGTTGCACACTGATGCATCTGCGATAGGTCTGGCAGGAATGCTATTGCAAGTGGAGAGAGTCAATGCGACCTTGATTCCTGTTATACAAGCCACAACGAAAACTGAGAGGAATTGGGACCGATGCATGGAGGAGGCGGAGTGCCACCTGAACAACTCAGAGAACGCCACAACTAGACAAACACCTTTCGAGACCTTGATGGGGTTCCGGCCTGTTTTCTTCGACGGAGCCCTTAATGTTTTAACCCATACCAATGACGCCACTGCAAGAGAACCAGTGATCCTGCAAGAAGCAGCGAGGAAGAAAATTGAAATGGAGCACGAGAAGTGGAGAAAGCGGTATAACGAGCATCGTTCGAATGTGAAGTATAAGGTGGGGGATGTCGTGTTCATCCGGAGTCCACCAACGTCGACCGGCGAATCCACCAAGTTACAGCCCAAGTTCAAAGGACCATTAGTAGTGATGCAGTCTCATGGTGATGTATATAGAGTAGCAGCATTGCAAGACAAAAGTGGAAGGACATATGCTACCACTGTACATGTGTCTCTGTTGAAAGGTTTTGGCGGAGCAGGACGGGATGAGGAGAATCCAGAAAGCGACCAAGATTCCGAGAGCGACGGAATTAGCGACAACCCAGAAGACGTACCACCGAGTGATGCTGACGAGGGTGAACATGGAGAGCCTTTTACACCGGTTGAGCAAGGGGCAGAAGTAGGCTCAGAAACGCAAAGCAGACCAGTCAGGAGCAGGAAACGCCCAGTCAAGCTCGCTGACTATCACCTGGATGCCTAAGTGGAGAACCCTGAAGCTAAGGAAGATACGGGATTTGAGGACAAATCCCCGCCAGGATGGCCGAATGTTAAAGAATAAAATTGAAGATATTTAGTCGGCAGCGGCAGCACTGCAATGTATGCGAGAGTGGGGAACCAATGAGAAGGTGACACGGTGGCGTGCCTTAGCTTTGGCTTCTCTTGGTGAAAGAAAAAAAACGTGTCGGTGTGTTGTGAACTGATTTTGTGTAATTTGGTGTTTGAAACAGAGCTTTCCTGTTATATAAAAATATTTACGTATTGTTTAACCATTCTGTGTTTATGTTGTTGCCTTATTTTTCTTCTATTGAGTTTTAGAATCGGACAGATTATTGTCTCTGAGTGGGACCTGGAGATTTATGTATTCAATTGAGTGTTTATAATAAAACTGAGTTAATTAATTTGATTTTTTGAGTATTATTCTTGTATATATATTTTTTTCCCCAGAGGTTAACTTTATCCGGAGTGGGACCAAATCGTAAGTTAACAATAAGGACCACTGGTTTTGACAATGATTGTGAAAACTACATAAAAAACTGAAAAATGACGTTAACCTCGTTTCGATATCCCTAATCTATCGACGTATCGTCGTTCAAATAATTATGACTGTGAATTAAAATAATGTACGGACGAGCAGACTGAAAGACGTTTGTTGTATTATGGAGAGATTAAAAGAGATTGAATTGTGTAAGAATAATTCAATGAACAACGAGAACTGGATGCGTAGAGATTGTCGACAGTAAAAAGAACGTATCATTCTTGATTTTTAGCGAGAGCAGTGTATCTGAGAAATTTACTGCCTCTAATAGCAGGAGGGTGCAACAAAATAATGAGGCCGTTTTCCTTCAACATTTACTATCTTTCTTTGAGCCTTCCTTCTTGTTTAATACCATGGTCCGCCACTGATCGCAGGAGTGAGATTCTAGCGTTTTGAGTTACACATTTTAAATTCTGATTTTCTGTCAGACACATAATGAATATGTAACAGTAAAATATGTTACCAACTTACCTCTCTTGATCTGTGTGAAGAATATCTTTTAAAACATGGTGAAATTTGGGGAATTGGAAACGGGCAAAACCGGGTAAATCGATGCATATTGGAAAACTTTTTAAAAACAAAAGTGGGCAAATACTTATCTCGTATCGAGCTTGAATGATATAAATTTCTTGTTTACACATATTGAGTTAATTTCATCATATGGTTGTGAGGAATAGTTAAATTTATTGCAATTTATTTGCAGTAATCGGTCAGTAAAAATAAAATTCATTACCGTATTTTATTTAAGGCCCATCAACATCTGAGGACGTTGGCGTCTGGAGGTCTCTAAATACGTATTTTCTGGTTTATAGATGCAATCGCTAGAAATGAGAGTGGAGGTTGCCAAAAAAAAGTGCTAATGAATAATAATTATTAATAAATAAAATACAATTGAAATTATATTAACCCAAGAAAAGAGAAAAACACAGATTATGATTATTCTCTTAATGAAACAAAGCAGCGCAGCACAAACAGTAGGTGATATCATAGTCAATGCAGTAGCTCGTTGCAATTGGCGGAATTACGGCCAAAAACCAGATTGGAGTTTCATAAGGACCACTGGTTTTGACAATGATTATGAAACTACATAAAAAACTGTGAAAAATGGCGGTGACACCGTTTCGATATCCCTATAATATTTGTCGAGATATTTAAGATCAAAGTTACAACTTTATCTTTTCGTGAACGGTTTTCAATATTAATTTTCCACCACAAATACACGTTTTGGGAGGTCTTCTGACTGTAAAAAATGTGACGCAAAGAAGAAAAATTATAATTGAAGATTTTAAAAAATGTAGTGTAATGTAATGGTTATGGGTGAGTCAGAATAAATTTGTTTTATCATCAAATAAAAGCAACCATCACATCATTTTAATGCACCCAAATCGAATCCCACGTATGCAGTCATTCATAATACTTAATGTAGTCATACGCGGGATTTGAACTGGGGATCTCTCACTTACAAAGCCACGCTCTTGACCACTAGACAACATCCACCCCTCCCTGGCAAGATATTCTTACAGTAATCATAGGTCAAGAAGTCTTGCAAACTGGGTGCAAATGATGTAATTATTTATTTGATGATAAAACAAATTTATCCTGATTCACCCAAAATCATTACATTACACTACATGTTATAAAATCTTCAATTATTATTATTTTTTTACTTTGCGTCACCAATAACATTTTTTGCAATCAGAGAAACTCCCAAAACGTGTATTTCTGGTGGAAAATTAATAACGAAAATTGTTCACGAATAGATAAAATTGTAACTTTGATTTTAAACATCTCGATTAATATTAGGGATATCGAAACGGGATTAACGTCATTTTTCACAATTTTTTTATGTAGTTTTCATAATCATTGTCAGAACCAGTGGTCCTTATGAAACACCAATCGAGTTTTTGGCCGTAACTCCGCCAAAAATGAAGATACAGCATGGGGGACGGAAAATTTGAAAACTAAACAAAAAAAAAAACAGGTTTTTTCGAAATTCCGCTTTCCTAGAAAGTTATTAGCAATTGGTGCGTTTTAAATGGATCACCCTGCATATACATAGCCAAAGTAGATTAACGAAATAAATAAAGCAATGGCAATGTCTGTATGAGAGCACTGCTTACATATAAATTAAAAAATAAAAAGTACATATTCAATAAAATAAATAAAGTAAATTAATATAAAATTAAAATTATTAAAATAAAGTAAATTAATAATTTCCTTTCCTGTCCACTGAGAAATAAGGTTCAATTTTATATTAAATCTAATTCAATCAAACGCGAAATAGAGGGGGAAAAACAAAATGAACTGAATTACATATTAGAAATCTAGGAGTACCTTGCCTTCCATGCATGGCGAGCGTAACGGATAATTGGGCGAGGATCTGACTGGCCAGTTAAAGAAGAAATAATATCCGCTCTGGAGAGTGTACTTTTACGAAAATAAAGAAGGCGGAATTCTATTAACAGAGAGCACTGTCCAAGAAAGTGAAACATCTCCTCTCGCGTACCACAGTTACACAGAGAACACTTTTCTGAATCAGGGTCTCTGTCTATCCAAGGCCTATAATTTAAGAAGTTCTCCTCTTAGTTTAAGAAACCAACGCAATTCCAGGAATGTTAAACTGTCAGAAAACTCTGCCGTGGTACTTTGCTGTATTCAGCGATTAAGTAGCTGTACGGGACAAAACGCTCCGACTGAACCGCACGGTTTACACAATCCTCCAGATGAGACTGCTTAATACTTCTGAACAACAAATCAAACTGATGGGCCAACTGCGCAAGGAAACCAAACAGCCTTCAAATCTGAGGTAATTTGTTTGAAAGAGAGTGAGCCAATGCTCTGTACCAATAGGTTTTCTTTTCAATTAAGACTGTGACAGTTGTTATGTAGGCCAGACAAGTATCTTAAGGCAAGGTTGTACCAGCACCAATATGATTGTAAGACGAAAAACGACGACAATTCCACCGCCATACTTTTATACACCACATTGACAACAAACAATTTGATTTATTTATCATGCTCTATTTTTCATTTTACTGATGAAGAATTCAAAAATTTCTTGACTGTGATCTTATATTAATTTAATTCCAAGCGGATTTCTAACAATATCCGGCTTATTGAAGATAAAGTATTTACATTAATTTCGCATTATATTTTTTTGTTATTGCAATTATCAGTTTTCGTTAGTTATGACGTCAACTGTACTGGCTTTGTTGTTTCTTAAAATAATTAAACAGATTGTGATAATAAAAATGCACTTTAATGTTGAATACGTTGTAATTGGGCAACAACTTCTTGATTTCTGTTCACAATTAGCTTCCACGACATACAGAATCCATCATGGCACCCACTAGTTACGAGTCTCCCGGTCTTCTCTTTTCAATTAGATTAGTAATTCTCTCGGACATCTGGGCAAACTATGTAAGAGTTTTTACCCGCGAACTCTAATCTACTCAAGCGCTAAGAACTGATTATGTGACCTGTTTCCTTTTCCCTGACAAAATTCACGAAATATCCTTTGCCAGACCAATGCGAGGCGTGTTAGCTATGCCTGAAGTGGCCTATCAGAAGGTACATATACGTAAACTTAATAACCGCTCAACTTTGAAGGAATAATAGCCATCAAAAAGCTCATTAAACTAAATCTGCTCTAGCCTGGGGTTTTCAACCCCCACTCATGCAACATGGCAGCCATTGATTGATGCCTATATTTAAATGAGATTTTTCAAATACCAAAAAAGTGAGGTTCCCATTAAAGTTCCTCAGGATTCCTCCCAGTCCAAGCGTTCTCATCGTCTTATTCTTATTTATTACCTAGACTAGAAAGAATATATGTATAACCAATCTTCGTCCATAGTTACACGCAGTCTTGTAACCTGGAGCAGACTTCATAAGCCTTGATAGTCTGTAAGGTTGTCTGCCTGAGCGAGAAGATAGCCCTCTGGAATTAAACCTTCCTCTTCTGATTTCAATCTCTCTAAAAGACAGCTAGCCTTCTTGGATGTGACAGAATATTCGCTGTTACTCCTTATTTTGTCTTGGCCACCATTGTGTATGCACAGAATGTTGTTAAGTTCCTCTGTTCAGAATTTTGAAAAACATAACAAACCGTATTTAGAAGCAAATATCGAAGAACTGATCTAAAATAGGATCCTAAATATCTATTGGCATTAAGAGTTTCCACCTTCAGCAGCCAAGCGTGTTGCTGTCGGCGCAGTGGATGTATTAGAATACATTGGATGTAGCAAATGAGTGGTGGTAAATTTACAAGAACCTCCAAGGATGTTGAGCGTGTTCTCCCCGTCACCCTCAGGAAGCAAACCTTTGTGCCATATATGCTCTGACCACATCCACTGTCTTCGTTTACCATTGTCCTACTGAACATCATGGGAAGAACCCACTGTCTTCGTTTATCATTGTCCTACTGAACATCATTGAAAGAACCATACTAGTAAAGATCTTCAAGTAGGAGTTGCCGAGATCGGGATCTTAAACAAGAGACGAAACGACACCGTATTATTGGGATAGAAAGATGTACGGATTTATGAACTAAAGTTTAACGTACAAATATTGACACATCGTGAAAGAAGAATAGCGACCTTGCAAAACAAGTAGGAGTGAAAATATAATAATTGCAGGAAAGATAAATAGGTTCCACTGGGCACTAACATCGTGAGGGATGTCACGCGGATCGAAAAAGCTTTAAAAAAGAGAAAAACCGCATGGAAGGTCTCAACCAGGATGGCTCCAGATTGTGGAGAATAATTTGAAGCAGATAAGCAGCAGATTGTGGCAAAACAAAGCTTGAAAGGAAGATTGCCGGGCACTCTCCTCCATCATGCCAATGTCTACATACTTTTACTCTTTACTTCTACTTATTTTATACACTTTTTTATATTATTTTAATAATATATATTTATTTGTTCCTAAATATCTTCTAACATAATGGCTGCCCTTTCTTCACAAATGCTCCACAAATGGAACAACTTTAGATTCAACTGTACAACATGTCATATCACATTTATGTACAGCCATGTCTTTTCTTGTTATTACGCCAACAACCTATGAAATAATTAGAAATACTTTATCAAATTCGCACATGCGCAGATTTTTAATTTAAAATAATTGACCCGGTAAGAATGAAAGTGGCGTAAGTCCCTTTTTTATTGAAATCAAGGTAACGACAGCTTTATATTCTACAACAACTGTTTTGTTTAGAGTGACAATGCAGTAAGTTCTTAGTGCACTTATTGGCCATCAGGAGAAGCACAGAGTTTTAGTGCTTAATCAAAAGCTCAAACTGTTGAGAATGACAGTGGCGTAAGTCCACCAGATTGTTTCTTTATGACTGTTTTCTTGGTGAAGTTTATTGTCGTGTGGTGTTAATTAGTAAATTGTTATATGGTTTTAGTTAACTAAAAATTAAAAATAAGTCTTAGTGTTTGTGTTATTAGTTAAATTTTAATTTGGATTTTTTTTTTTTTTTTACTTTATTTACTTTAACAACTGCAGTATATTTCTGCAATAAGTGAAGCTGATACGTACATACATGAAAATAGATAAGTACATGAATAGCAAGAGGGGAGAATTCACCCATTCCCAAAGAAAACTCCCAAAGAGGAGTTCACTATTGTGCACTGGCACTTACTTCATTTAGAAGATCGCGTGGCCACCTGCACTTCAGCCGTCTTGGAGTATTTCCAGGCAATGCATTAAGTTGGGATACTAGTGGATTAGGATGTGAGATGATTGTTGTGTGGAATATAACGGGATCTTACAGCTTCTGAAACATAGGGAACAAGGAAATCTCGGTGCAAGGTAGAGTTAGAGACATGATATTTGCGATTCGACGGAGTGTTTTTGACTGGAAGGATTGGGTTCTGTAGATATTGGAAGCTTTGGCTGAGCCCCAACGTTCCATTCCGTAAGTCCAGACAGGTTTCAGTATCATAGTGTAGATAAGTAATTTATTCTGTAGTGAGAGTTTACATCGCTTGTCGAGAAGTCTAGAGAGAAGTTTGAATCATCTGTTCAGTTTATTGGGAGAGAGATGACTGTTGATTGAAGAGAATTGGTAGGATTAGTTGGGATCAGATTGTGTTGAAGAGTTTTTTATTAGAATTGCAATGCCTTAAAATGAGTCTCAGTGATGAGTCTTCTGTGTTTTGAAGCATTGGTTTATGAAATAAAACCCTTAAAATTGGTTTTAAATGCCGTTTTGTTTAACCTTGCGCCAGATATGCTGAGAATGACAACTCGTAGTAAGTCACATTTTTGCATTTTCTAAAATAATTTAAAATCCCATTACATTCTAATATGCAACAAAAAATTTGATTTTATGTTAAAATAATAAAAACAAAAGTAATAAAGCTATTTTTATTATCTGCATTTTTTTACAGAGCAAAACACAAAACTCATTTTAACACAAAACTGCTCAAAATGGACTTACGCCACTTTCATTCTCACCGGGTCAATTGAAGAATTTAAGGCCAATATGATCTCATATTTAAGATAAACTATTTCTACTGAAACATTTTTTTTATTAGGTAATTACTTGACTTTTTGGCCACCTTTTACTTAAAACCTAATTGATTTGTGAGTTGTGAAAAAGTTACTCTTATAAAAAAGGTTATTTTAAAAAAGTATTCACTTTATTTTAAGGAAAATTTGGGAATATAATCTTTTACACAAAAAAGAGGATTAATTGCCAAAGTTTAGGGTTTTTTAAAAAGAACGCTTTTTTGGGGAATTTTGATAATTAACTACCGGACAGTTTTAGTAGTTATCATAGTAATCCAAGTTATGGACCTACCTCATTTGAAGTATTTACTGCCACAATGTGTCTCAATCCCAATGCGGCCATTAGAGTGTAGGCAGAAGTGAATGATCCCCGCTGAAAATATTGAAATTTCTGTTTTGGTCATTGAACACCTTTGTCGCTCACTTAACTGTTTTATACCTAATTATTAAAATAACTTAATGCGCTTATACCTTTTCTAGTTAAACACCAAACTAATAGGCTCCAGGCAAAAAAAAAAAATTAAAACTAGAATTGCCAGGGAAGGGATTAGCTAAGTGGTTAACAATGCTGGATACCCGTGCGGAGATCCCGGGTTCGAATCCCCAGCTACCGAGCTTTCTCTTCTAAGCTAAGAGAAGCTAAGAGCTGGGAGCTTCTTACAGCTAACAGGCTTCTTACAATCGGTAAACAGAGAACACCGTCCGGAGAACGGTAGTGCACTGAAAAAAGCTCCGTGCGCCAATTAAACTTACAAAACTTACACAAACTCTAAGTGGCTCTTAGACTCAGCATCCCTATTTTAGGAATTGAGGCTAACCTTGCCAGTAATCGAATCAGTGACTCAGCTATCGAACGATTAAAATTTTTGAAAAGTAAGGCCAATATCTTGGGCGACTAAATAATGCAGTATTTCTAGTGCACTGCCAACAAAGTTTCTTTCGATGCAAACAGCACAATCCACTAACTCCTATTCGGTAGATTATCCTCTGTGATGCAAGGGAAGGTACACAACATAGCCTTGATATGACACAAACCAAAACGAGCAGCTAAGAAGATGAACAAAAAGTGATCGTCAAGTTTCTAACCTTAACTGAAGATGTAAAACCCCAAAAATTTAATAATTAAATAACAAACCCTTACATCCTTCTCCTCTGCCCAGTGATGAGTCTGCACTAATGTACTTATTATTATAATTATTATTTCGATGAATGATTTTACAGGCATACCATTTGAATGAACATTGGAGATGTGTGCATAAAACGGTCTAAAACAACCTCTTCTCCTTCATCTAGACCAGTTATTTTCAATTCCTTAAATCAAATAAATAAATATTTCATTCATCAGCTAAGACTAAATAAAGTTAAGGGTAGAAGGTATATAAAATAAATTCTTACCTTATCGACCGCAATAGCACTGGAGAATTGATTTCTTAGAATCTTCAGGCTTTCCAACGTTGTTAATTTATACAATTTATGCCGCAAAACCGTTACCAAAGTTGACCGTAAAATGATTCCAAGTAGCCGCCCAGATGACCTAATGCCATCCTAAAATGTATATTAAACATTTTACACCAGTGATTGTACATTAATATTCCCATGTTAAAAAAATACCAAGGTTTTTTCAAAACTTAGCATTAACATTGTTACAAACAGCCACTATTGCAACTCGGTCTGAATAAAGCTTGCAAGCGACGAATTATTTCATATATTGGTGGCGAACT
The DNA here is from genome assembly GCF_049639745.1 of Rhodnius prolixus. Classification (NCBI taxonomy): domain Eukaryota; kingdom Metazoa; phylum Arthropoda; class Insecta; order Hemiptera; family Reduviidae; genus Rhodnius; species Rhodnius prolixus. Next base: position 27,638,686 of record NW_027411592.1, read on the forward strand.
ACACATCTGTGTTAGAATTTGTTTTCTTTGGTACAACTAAAAGAATATTGGCCCGCTTACTCTGCTAAAGTTTATCTATCTTTAAATCGCGACATAAAAAATCAGCAAACATAGTATTACCTTTCTTTAGGAAAGAAATCACATATGAATTATAAACAAATTATTATGTGTAAAATAGTATATTACGCAGTCTGTTGAAAGTAGTATCTCTACTGCTATTTAGAAAAAAAAAAATGACTTCTCTCGGTAATTTTTATACATGTTTGGTGGTAAGTGGCCAATCAGTATCAACACGCGAATGGCCCAAGGCGGTCTAATCAAGGTATATAAAATTCTAAATGATTTATTTTTATTGGTTGCATTTAGTACAGAAATGTATTTTTCGGAAATTATCGATAGGATTTTTTAAAAAATTATATTTATGTCGTGCTGCAAAAAAAAAAATGGAAAATTGTTGCACTAAACCTTACTGGGAACGCGACATAAGAAATTTTGCTGGAACATTAGTGAAAGCAGTCTAGGATTCCCCTACAGAGGACTGGAGGGATAGTTGTGGTCCTCTAAAGGCACCTGAAAAACAGTCAATGCAAATTAAAACTGTCCGGTAGGACAGTTGTATAAGGGTTGATCGTCAAAAACTGCACGAAAAAGCGTAACGTTGAAAAACGTCTAACTTTGACAATTTTTTTCTCTTTTTCTATAAAAGATAAAATTCTCAAATTTTGTTTAAAATATTGTGCAAATCCACCTTTGTAAATATAATTTTTTTGCAACAACTTAGATTGAATAGATTTCAAGAAATACGTGTCTGATAAAGAGCAAAAACGGCATTTTCAAAAAATGGTCTTCTTCTTCTTCTTCTTCTTGTTACTTTTTTTGTAAACAACGTAGCGCCTAAACGCGTGAGTTTTTGACGATCAACCCTTACTCCTTAACAAAAACTTACAGTTTAAAATGTTAAGTATAAGGGTTGATTAAACGCCAAAAGGTACACAAATCAGCGAGAACCCAACATTTCATTAATACCTCATTAATATTTAAGTAATTCTACTGCATTAATTTTCATTAATAAGTTATTTTTTAGAATTTATTAGATATCACAGACCCTTATGCTGGCCATTTTCGTCTACAAAATATATGTTCAAGTAGCACTGTAGATTGACTGTAATATCTAGTTATTTATAATAATCAAACTATTAATTACAGGTTAAAAAGAAAAACGTTATAAAAAATAAAATAAAAATATGAGGCTAAAAAATTCAAAACCTTGTTTAAAAAAATGCTTACACCAACTTACATCAATGATTTTGTTTTTTTTATTTATTTATTTTTATTTCTTAAATAAAAATCGTCGGTTTAAGTTCATTCTTCGATTAAAGTAATTGTTATTTTATGAAGTAGTCAAACGTTTATAATAATAGGTAATAATTATCTGGCTTTATCGCAAATAATATAGTTTTCTTCAATTACATTCTTCATCTAGGTGTTCTTCCCACAATGTTGTATATATGTAATATAAAGTAAATAAGATATGCATATATTTAGGACAGCTAATTATTCCAGTATTTTACTATAAGTAAAATTAGGGGGACTAAATTAAATTACAATAGAGAAATGAATAATTATTGTTTAATAATCTACTTGTTATTAACTGTGTGTTAATTGTGCTCACGAATATTTCGGTAAGACGAATTCAAGACAGTAGCCTACTCTAACTTTGTCTTTTTCTACTTTAACATGCATGTACGTATATGTGATTTATCATAATTATAACAAAAAAATAATATAAATGAAGTGGCCAGCATAAGGGTCTGTGATATCTAATAAATTCTAAAAAATAACTTATTAATGAAAATTAATGCAGTAGAATTACTTAAATATTAATGAGGTATTAATGAAATGTTGGGTTCTCGCTGATTTGTGTACCTTTTGGCGTTTAATCAACCCTTATACTTAACATTTTAAACTGTAAGTTTTTGTTAAGGAGATTTTTGTACCTTTTGGATAGATTTTCCTTTTTGTCTATTTTACAAAGTTACATATCTGCTTCACAGATTTTTTTAAAATTTGGAATAAGCAATTCTATCATTATAACCTGATAAGGTGTTAACTACCACTGGAGAGATCTTTTTAAAAAATGATTGTAGTTGCGGCTCCCAAACCATCCTCAATAACAATTTTTTTGAGAAAGCGTTTTGAATAACATAGGAAGGTATTTGTACGTAAATAGCAAAATTAAATTGCGATTTCAGTACTTCCTTTTAAGAGGAGTAAGAAAAATAAACTAGGATTGCAGTACTTCTCCCTAAAAGGCAAAGAGGCAAAGATTTTTTAATCGAACAATTCATTGATTTAAATCGGTTCACTCATTGATAATTTAAACGATTGCAGTACTTCCTCTTAGTAGGAGCAAGAGAATCAGCAACGTAGAGGAGCTTTAACCACTTATTCGAGCTGAATTTTATCAAAATCGGACTAAGCGTTATAGAAATATTGGTAATAATAGTTTTAGAAAGGGCCTTATTTGGGTTGGGCAAACTCCCCTCCTTATGAGGCACGGTGCCGAGACTTTTAAAGTGCAAATCTGTAAAAAATTTCGATTCGAATGACACTTCATTCATAAAAATCGGTTCACTTGTCGATAATTTGAAACGATTGCTATACTTCCCCTTAACAAGTGTAAGAGCTGATCGCCGCTTTAATGTTACGTAGGGGAGCCCTAACCCTATCATCCTAACAAATTTTATCAAAATCGGGCCAAGATTTACAGAGTAATTAGTAATAATAATTTTGGAGGGGGCCTTACATAAAGAGGGCTAACTCCTCTCCCATTCGATGTACAGCGTCGGGAACCCCAAAAGGCACATCTACATAAAATATTGAATCGAATGACACCTCATTCATGAAAATCGGTTCACGCGTTTTGGCGCTACGTTGTTTACAAAAAAGGTAACAACAAGAACCGGACAGTTTTAATAACTCAGTAAAACCTAACCCGATTGTGATGAAATTTGGCAGGATGAAAGGGTTAGGGCTCCCCTACGTACCATTAAAGCGACGTTCTGCTCTTACACCTACTAAGGGGAAGTTTTGCAATCATTTAAAATTATCGTTTGGTGAGCCTATTTTCTTCGGTGAAGTATTATTTTGTTCAAAAAATAATGTAGATTTGCATTTTTAGAGGTCTCGACGCTGTGTACCTAGGAAGGGAGTTTGCCCCAAGCAGGTCGGGTCCTCTCTAAAACTATTATTACTAATATTTCTACAAAGCTTAGTCCGATTTTGCTAAAATTTAGCACGAAGAAGAGGTTAAAGCTTCCCTAAGTGGTGACTAAAGTGCCATCATGCTCTTACACCTACTAAGAGGAAGTTCTGCAATCGTTCAAATTATCGACGTACGAACTGATTTTAATGCATGAATTGTCTTTCAATTTGAAATTTTATGTACGGTAGGTACGTCTTTATGGGGTTTCGATGGTATATACTTAGGAAGGGAGTTTACCCCAAGTAAATAAAGCCCCCCGGTTATTAATAATAATTCTGTAAATCTTCGCCCAACTTTGATCAAATTAGGCAGGAAGAAGAATTTAAAATGCGTGTCGTTTAAGTTTCATCCTGCTCTTACACCTACTAAGCAACCATGCCATATTCGCAGTTTAAATTCTCTTTGCCCGTTTATAGAGAAGAATTGTTATTGCAAATTATTTTTCTATTCCATCTTTAGAAGCTATTAGGATCACAGCTTGATTTCTCTTACATCCCTTCAGAGGAAGTAGTGTTATCAAAATTTATCTTACTGCAATTTTCTTTCTATTATCCCTCTTAGTTGGTTGTAATTATTCATCATCTAATTCAACATTCTCCATCTTCTTCCCACCAACTTGTTACCATTCCTCCATAACTTGTGTCAGTTTTTTTATAAATTTGTTCCAACCAAGGAACAAAAAAAAAATCTATCCAAAAGTTACAAAAATCTCCTTAACAAAAACTTACAGTTTTAAAAGTTAAGTATAAAGGTTGATTAAACGCCAAAAGGTACACAAATCAGCGAGCACCCAACATTTCATTCTTACTTTTTAGTAATGTTTTAGAATGTATTAGATGTCACAGACCCTTATGCTGGCCATATTCATGCATGAAATATTTATTCAGTAATGAGTTGCACCCATTTAATTTAGATTGTAACAGGAGGTATTAAACTATTCATGCACAGGTTTAAACAAAAAAAAAATGTAATCTAAAATATAGTTGTTTTGACGATAAAAATTAAAAATCATACACCAACGTACACCACGTAAAAAATACGTGTTCCCTTAGTTTTTTGTTAGGAATCCAAATTTACTTGGTATTTTTTTTTTCGGTGCTTCCAGAAGCGAAATATAGGCACCAACTTCATTTTTTCAAATGGGGAGGTGTGGTTTTTATTTCAGAAATAGATTCCTCTATTTTTTTGAAGAAAAATTTACTTGAACTGTTTTTTTCTGTGAGCGATATTTTAGAAGTTATGAATGAAAACATGAGTCTTATAATAAACGTCAAAATGATAATATTATAACGGTTTTTTGATTGAATAAGAAGAAAAGTACTATTTTAATATAAATTTTACTCCTCATTAATATTACAGATCATGCTCGAACTGGCCTCCACCATTAGAGGTGCATCGACATGCTCTTTCCTGCCAATTGCCTTTACTGCCAAAGACATGGGGGGCGATTCAATGGCCAACTCTCTCACCGGATTTGACACCTATGGACTATTTCCTTTGGGGATACTCGAAAAACAAAGAGATCATTCATAACTTTTTTCTTTCTTTCCTTATTTCTGCTTACCTAAAAGCATTTCTAAATCTAGGTGTATCAGAATCAAGCCGGGATGGCATCTGTAGATGATGTAAAGCAGAGAATAATAGATGCCAGTAACTCGGTTAAATTCGAATCTATTTCTTTGGCAGTAAGGGGCAATTGGCAGGAAAGTGCATGTTTATGCACCTCTAATGGTGGAGGCCAGTTCGAGCATGATCTGTAATATTAATGAGGAGTAAAATTTATAATAAAATAGTACTTTTCTTCTTATTCAATCAAAAAACCGTTATAATATTATCATTTTGACATTTCTTATAAGAATCATGTTTTCATTCATAACTTGTAAAATATTGCTCACAGAAAAAAAACCGTTCAAGTAAATTTTTCTTTAAAAAAATAAAGGAATCTATTTCTGAAATAAAAACCGCACCTTCCCATTTGAAAAAATGAAGTTGGTGCCTGTATCTCGCTTCTGGAAGCACCGAACAAAATTTGCAAAGTAAATTTGGATTTCTAACAAAAAACTAAGGGAACACGTATTTTTTAGTTTTTTTCTAGCTATCTTAGTTTCCGAGAAAAAGTCGTTATCCATATAGCTTGGGGCACCCTGTATATGTAATATAAAATAGTAATGCATATTTTTAGTTGGTTATAAAACTACTTTACAACACGTACTCAATTAATGGGCTACATTAAATTAAAGTTTGAAAATTAATAAATTAGAATTACAAGTATTATTTATTTGTTATTAACTATGTAATTAGTGCTCACGTAAGACGAATTCAAGACTGAAATTTCGTTTTAACTCCGTAATTTAAACTAGAACAGTAAAAGACTAACTCCAACTTTCCTTTTTTTTATTAATATGCGAGTGAAAGTGATGATTATTCAGAATAAAGATAAATCACAAGAATAATTTGGAATAGAGTTAAAATGAAATGCCTTTTTAATACTAACTATGATGATGAGATACATCTTTTATTCGTCAAATTTCTGTTAAATATTTAACAGAAAAATATTTATGGGTGATAAAAGGCCTGCATAAGGGTCTGTGACATCTAATACATACTGAAACATTAGTAAAAAGTAAGAATGAAATGTTGGGTACTTGCTGATTTGTGTACTTTTTGGCGTTAAATCAGCCCCTATACTTAACTTTTAAAACTGTAAGTTTTTGTTCAGGAGTAAAGAACAGGCTTTCCAACAATGACAGTTTGAAAGTTAATAAGAATTTTTAATAAAATCTTGGTAAATTTAAGACAGAATTTAAAGACTTCGAAGCATTTTTTTAGAAAATGAAGTAACCAATTGTTTTGCTCTCTAACTTGTCTGGCAATCTAGATTTTTTCATCATTTCCCAAATTTTTTTTTATAATGTACGGAATTTATGCACTTACAAGATCATTCTTCGGACCACAATCCATTGCTTTTAACACTCAATCGAAGCGCAACTCTTCCCCGAACTACTCTAATTACGGGATCAGTAGACCTCGTCTCTTTTCAAGACTTTACGAAAAAATAAACATTATAGCTGAAAACATCTAGCGAAGGAGAGAACGCCATACATACACTGACTACTTATACGGAGATTTCTATCTGAGAATTGATCCCTCGCTTAATAGAGAACAACCTTTTTGTCCTGAAACGCTTGTTAAATAGAGAAAAGAGAAGAGTCCGAGCCTTCTGGCTACCGTGTACGATGCCCTGACAGAAGAACAAATACCACTTACAAAATAACTTATAAGAACTTACAAAAACTAAGATCGCCAAAATATGTCGACTACATTCCCAATCAGACCTCTAATCGTAGATCTCTTTAGAAAGCTACGCGTCGACTGTCTCCCGACAAGAAAAACTCTTATACGAGATGTCAGTACGTAGGCCGCTATCTTGTTCAACCACCTGACCACCATCTTTTACTTCTAATTTTGACATGTAAAAAGACGAACATACGAGAGCAGTAGAAATTTAAATGAACACACCACTTACTTCCTCACTGCCTCAAAAGAAATTAGCCCCTCAGACACTAAATGCAACCTAGAAAATCTCATTAGCAAAAACTTACTGTTTAAAAAGTTAAGAAGAGTAACAGTAATCTTTTATTTGATAGTATATTACAAACAGCGTAATTAAAAAGAAATAGATTCTTCATAATAAAACAATGAAGACATCTTTAGATCGTTGGAGGAGCCTATATGCACGGATAATGCTGGTAATAAAGAGTAAATAATAATAAGAATAGTAACACATAAATAAATATTATGGGTAATGTAAATTGAAATATTTTTTGGTCTGAAAAAAAGAAAATTAATTACTTCATTTAAAAAATAGTACAAGAGTAGATTAAACATCAAGAAGATCTCAACTCAGTAGTACCTAACATTCATTATTTCATTCATACATTAGAAGGTTAGAAACCTTCGATAAAGCTTACGTGTTCTATTCAAATTTTATGGCAATACTATCATTTTAGTAATTTCACTGCATTAAATTTTCAATAATATTGTTTAGAATTTATTAAGCAATAGGAATAAACAAACATAAATTTAATTAAATTTACCTCATAAGAAATAAAATTCTGATCAACTATAGGAAATCCATTATGTTTCGTTGTTTTTAAAACCTTCAAAATTTGTCCAACTGTTGTATCTTTTGTTAAAGCAACTACTTGTTGATTCATTACTTCTTTTACTAGAATCCAAGAACAGTAAGGTGGTGGTCTTTTCTCTAACAATGGCATTCCTTTCATTAAACATTCAGCATGATAAATAGGCTGGAAACAAAATGAAAATTAAAAACATTAAATAGAATAAATGTACTATATAAAATAGAATTTTTGAGTCGCTCACATTCAGTCAAAAGTAAGGGAACATCGTAATGTCCTGCGTACTTACTATCGAAATGGAAATCAAATGTCTAAAAACATAGTTTAAAAAACCAACTGAATATTTATTTTCTGATGGGACACGAAAAAATACAAAAAAAAAATACTTAGAAAGAAAAAACAAGCATCATTTGTCCAATACCTTCATTTGGCTGACTTTAATTAATTAATCTGTTGGCCATACGTCGAATAACTCTAGCCTGCCTAGATCTTGACTTCGCCACCGTAAGTGCTGCTACAAACAGAGCGTGGGAATCCAGAGTTTTGGCTTGTCTATCCGTTGATTATGCCCAGTTTGAACAGATTCTTTGAAAAAATAGCGCAATTCTGACAATAAACTGATTTTTTTTTTCATATTTTAAATTACCATAACTTTTGAAAAACCTAATCGATTTCAAAAAAAAAAAATTTGTTTTTTTTAGGAGCTCAAATACTATAAAAATATGCAAAAATAAAATATAACGTTCCATTTGAAAAACAAAAGTTGGATGCTGTATCAATCACTGAAAATAAACTAGACTAAAAATGATTAAATACGTGTTTTGTATTTTTTCGAAATTTCCCACCGTTAAAAAAAAAATGGGTGGAGCATATAACTCTGGTCACCCTGTATATGGTGACAACTAGGAGAGCAAGAAGATTTGGCAGCCTACAAGTTGCTCAGCACGTTTTTAATGGCGTAATAACCCAAATAAGTATTTGGGTGCCACCCTTACTTCAAAGTCGGATTGCAGCTGCAAATAGGCGCCTATGGACATTAAGCCCGATCCTCCGAAAAAGGGACATCTCGAGAAATACCAAACTCACCATTTACAAGACCCTTATAAACCAGTCCTATTATATGGCTCAGAAACATGGACGCTAACCTCAGCGGATGAAAGTACGCTGAACTGCTGGGAGAGAAAGATATTGTGAAGGATTTATGGTCCGATGGTGGAGAATAGTACTTATAGATGTAGGAAAAATGCTGAGCTGAGGGAGTTTTTTAAGGAGGCGAATATTGCAAAGAGCATTAAGCTGGGAAGACTACGCTGGTTGGGGCACCTCCACAGAATGGGCCAAGGTAGATCACCTCGCATCGCCTATGAAGGGCATCCCGGAGGCAGGAGGCCTAGAGGGAGGCCAAGACTAAGATGGTTGAACAAGGTGGAGGAGGACCTCTCCAAGTTAAATGCGGGAGGATGCAGAAGGAAAGCGAGTGATAGAACGACTTGGAGTGAATTGTTGAAGGAGGCCAAGGCCCAAGGCTCCAAGGGCTGTAGAGCCATGGAGAGAGAGAGCAAATGCTAGTAAATAATCGATTCACTTTTATAATCTTTTTAAACTTACATGTGAAAACATATCAGCAACAAGTTTGGAGGTAATAATAACAACAAATATTGGCAGCCCAAATACCATATTTGCACTCGACTCAAGCATAATTATGCCTAAGCTAAAACAGATTCTAGTTGTCCCGCCTAATTGAGCTCCAGCTGCCAAGAAAGCGTACTTTTGCGCATGACACCATTTTTTCTAGAAACAAAAAATATCAAAACCTAATTAAATGATAATAGTATATAATTTAAATATTCTTAAATAATTTTATAAACCGTTTAATTTTCTGTGTATTCATTTTGTCAAATATTTAGCCACAAATATACCGAATAAGATCCCTTTTTATTTTAAAATATTTAGAATTACGATGGATAAATGCTTAGTTAATATTGTGATGTTACTGGTAATTTTTGAAATTATGTCTTAAAAATAAATAAATAACTGACGACGAAACATGTAATATAGATATATTTAAACAAAATTTTAAAACCTTAACTAACCGTTTTTGGGAAGAACTCCCGAATAAGTTCAGCCAGCAGACGCCCCCAACATGCTCCCGAAATTAAATTAGGAACAAAAATTCCACCGGAAATACTTGCTCCCATTAATACAGCTGATACTATGAAATTATATAACATGTACGCGGCGAGTGGCATTATTCCAATAGCTCTTTCTGAAAGCAACATAGGTGAATAAATAAAAGTTTTCCACATAACAATAATGTAATTATAATGTTCTCAAAAAAATTGGACTTAAGTTTGATTAGGTAGATTAGATTCCTTAGGGATTAGCCAGTATCCTATTCAACCTTGACTCAGCACTTGAAAGGACGCTCTTTTTTGGAGGGGCATGTTATATTACGAGTCTGTTGAGAAACAGACCAGGTTGTTAATAAATGCTTAAAGACATAAGAGTTGTTCCTAAAAGTGCCTAACTCTCTAAAACGCCCAGATGGGTAAAGCTCAATAAGTGACCAGCATTGCTTCTGATTTTTTTTTTTTTTTTTTTTTTTGCCAGTTTTACCACCTACAAAATCAATTCATTCAGAAAGCATAATCCAAGATGATCCGCAGTCCTTCCTCAATTTCTTACACTAAGCGTGAAAATTAATAGTAGAAAAGCCAGATTATAATTTGGCTCCTGATTTCCAAACCACCTTTGAGGTGCCCTTTTTTCTACAAATTAGCTGCAGTGTTCTACCTTGCGAACCACACCATCGATCAAAATTGTTTTCTTCACTTCTCAAGCTTCGCTTTATGTGTCAGCAGAGACAAAACGCAAAGCAACCAACATGGGGCAGGTAGAATGACTAATTCCCACGGTACAGCTCCCTAAAACTACTTCGCCTTCCTAGCTTTCTCACTGAAAATTCTTTGAACTAGATTTTTAATGGGCTGAAACAAAGTTTCTTATCTACTGATACCTTAACCCTAAACGACTTACTCTCCGATCTCACTCCGACTATCCATAACACTCGATATTTATTCTTAAATGTTTCCATCTCAGCTACTCTCACAAACGGCTCCATTGATTATGACTCCTTCCGCGATAACAACTCACGACACAAAACGTAAACGTACTAGTAAAGCATCCTTACAAGTTGGCAGTAACAGTAAGTTATTAACTAACTTCTAACAAGTAGTCTTCACCCTGAAACTGCCAACAACCAATACCGAACAGTATCTGTACCTTACAACCTACCTCTCAACATCAGGTTACAGTACCCAAAAAAAGTCAAGAGATCCTACTGGCTCTTACTCGTTACCCAAAATATCTTAATGATCCATAATTGCTTGGTGGTAGGTACATCATTTTCTCCCTTATTTCTTATCCTAGCCAGTGTCTCACAAGGAAGAATTCTCGCTATCCTCTCCTATATAATACACATTGCATTGCTGATTTCCCTCTGGATCTAAACACTGCCACCTTTATCTCCGCTGACTAAGATTCCACTTAGTGGCAGTTCACCATGATCAATTCGACTTCCTCGAACCCAGGCTTAGAAAAGTGGATAATTAAGATTATTCAGCAACACATAATCTGCACGTTAAACCGAAAGCCGTTCCTTCAATACATTTCAACCATATCACCCTTCCTATTGTTCCTAAAAAATTCGTTACCTCGACAGGACAAGTAACAGAAGACAGCTGTGTTATTTACTAATAACCCCTGTATGGACGTATGGTATAGAACCACTCTGCAATCCAAAATCCTTCGTACCTTGTCAATGTCCTCTTCTGCGACTCCTTAATTCTTAATCCTTAATTCAAACCCTCTCTAATTCCGCCCTCCTTACTAATTTCCTTCCTGGCGCTTGAAGGTTCGGAAACCTGAATTAAACTGCTTAATATCCTGAGAAAGGAGCGTCTGCTATTTTATCTACTGGCACAGTCGTGACCTTGTACTATAACATCATGGCATATTAATACGACATCCGTCGCTGGATGGTCGACAGTGCTTTTAATATGTAATGTTTTAATAATGTAGGATATATGGATAATGTTAGCAACAAAGGCACCAAGGAAATAACTTGGCAATAAAAACTAAGATAGAAAACTGCTTTTAAGAGGGTTGGAAAAATGAGGAACCACTTCTATAAAATGCAATACCTACTGTGTCTTTATTTTTTGAGGAAAATTTAATGTGCCTTCTTTAATGTACCATTTTAATAATGATGCTCTGATAGTTGAAATTTAGGTATTTTGAAATCACTTCTGGAGAAACCTAAGTTCCCCGAAATAAAAAAAAATCAGTAATTTCAGAAGTGTTAAGTCAACCAACTGATACTTTTCTAATATATATAAACAGTGAAGACGGTAGGATTCTTCCTAGGTGCATAGCAGACTCAAATCTTTGTGCGCAACTGAGCGACAAGAATTGAACTGCATGTATTGTCTCATCAAAGGAATGAGTTCTCGACAGAAAAATAAATTAAAAGGAATACATTAGAAGTGTTTCCTATTTGCAAAGGGAACTAGGGGAGGAAAATCAAAAGCTTTTTGAGTTCAAATGGCTAAAGACGATGTCGCTCAAAGGAAGCGCAGCAACAGAATACACTTTGAGGAAAGATTAGTTACTAGACAAAATAGAAGCTAAGCCCTTATCCCCGACATTAACTCTTTTTTGTAAACAAAATTATCCAAATGCATTAAAATTAATAAGAGTATCATTTTCTAACATTATAAATGCAAATTTTTCTAGTATAATAACCATTTTTAACCTTCAGAAATAAGGTACTTCATGACTGAATAATCGGGCTGAAATAAAAACAGTACCATTGAAGGAAATTCTCCTTTAGAGCAGTACATCTGAAAAAAAAAAAGGAATAATTAATCACTAAATCATAAGACAAGCGTAAGTAATTATAAAATCAGTTTTATTAAAAAGGTTAACCAAAAGGATAGTCGTGTTTATGTTCTCTGTTTTAATATTTTCAAAAAGAGTTCATAGAGAGAAAGGCAAAAAAGTAAATTGAAATTGGAAATGGGATTTCTGAAGATTTTTGTACGAAAAAAATCATTAAAACCACAAAATTGATTCAATAAAATGGTACATTCCCTTTTAACGTTTCTCTTCAAATTCGAAATTTTTACTTTCACATTGATATGCTAATAGAAATAAAAGGTATAAAAGTAATGAAAATATTGTTAGAGCCCTTAGTTTAAAATCAGCAATAAAGTAACGACATTTACATATAACGTAAATGACAGTTTATACCACCTACTATCAAGAACTGCCTTAAGAAGCATACGTATTCCTGGGTAAATGTTTTAAGTTATAAACAAGTGTGGTAAGCACTAAGTTTAAAAAAATCGTTGAAGCCGCGTTTGAGAAAAACTGAAAAATCTATATACTTATTATTCTATTTCCTTCCCTCCTTCTGACACCTTCTGGGGACCTGAACCCCCACCATTGACAACGTCGGCGGCAGCAGCTATGCTGAACAGGCAGTGAGGGTGGCTGTTCTGGCAGAGTTTTCCAAAAAAAAAAAAAAAAAAAAAAAAAAAACTAGGAGAAGCCAGCATAGATAAGGAAGATCTCGAACTGAAAAGGTAACTGAAGTCTGAGGACATACACGTCCAGTCAGACATCAAGTACATGGAAGAGGAAGGAAACAATGGAAATAAATAATAATGGGGGAAGACATCTCGAAGGTTTATACCATTCTTTCATCGAAATTAGAGAAATTACACACAAAAACGTTAAGATACTCATGCCAGGAAGATAACGCAAGCCTCATCGTAATTGCCTATGAAAAAATCATAAGAAAGTTTACACTATTCGTTATAGTATGGGAAGATCCCCATTAGAAGCTGGAGAAAACTAGAAGAGGAGGAGGAAGAGAGGCTACCAATCATAATCATGCCCAGATATAGTATGGGGAAGTATGAACACCAAAAACACAGGTGATTATTTTTAAAAATATATCGTCAAATATGATCTAAGTGTAAACGATGGTACGACAAATACTCTAGCTACAATTTGTGAATTGTGGACACCGATCTTTGTGCGCAACTGAGCGACAAGAATTGAAACAAGAGTCATGGTGCGATTCATTAAAGCCCATCTTCACCTCTATTAGTTAGTGACGAACATTTCTGTCGAAATTCCTGAAGAAGAAAAAGTATTTAAAGAAAATTAAAGAGAGGTACGTCTCGCCATAAGTTTCGAACAATGCCTTAAGGCAAATGAACGTAATTCATTTAGTTTAAATTGCGAATAGAGCCTTAGCTTCATAGCAGAAATTTTCCAAAATTTTCTTTGACACCGCTCGTCAGTGAAATTTTTGGTCAAGGTGAACAAGATACAAAGATTGAAAACTGGAATATAAATTAATTTTAATTTTTTATTTTTTTTTTATTATTAGAAATTTTCTATTTCAACCAAATATTACTTTATTACTTCATTTTTCTTTGGCAACAATAATAAATTGACACAATTATTGATTGTTTCTTTAATTAAAAAGAGGTCTCCGCTTTTAGCGCTTGTACTTGTATGTATATTTGAAAATATGTTAAACTCTAAATAATTTGTTTTACGAGATTATTGTTTTTCTGTCTTTCTTATGGTATTATATTTTATTTGATTAATGATTATTAGAAATGTATACAATTTTCTACAAGTGTGCATTTATTCCAAACATCTGGTACAGATAGCAGCACTAGCTACGTAATAAAATAATTAACAAGTTTATTCATTGGCGTGGCGCCCATACTTTCAATTCAAATTCATTTAAATACTGAAATTATTTACTTCCGGTGACAACCATCTTCATTCACACATTTTTTTATTTTACCCCGCAAAGTCGGATCTCATTAATTTATTAATGTGCACTAGGGTATTTAGGTTAACAACAGCACAGTGCAGTTAGTGCATTTCATTCGGATGAGCCTTCCCTAAGACGCCATCGAATTTAGTCTGGAGTGATTAACCTTTTGTTGGAGATTCTAAATTTATCCCCACCGGTTAGAATAAATTTACCACAGATGTAAAGCATGTTTTCAGACGGGTCAACGAAAAAAGGCGCCCAATGTCAGCTGGATATGGAGCAGAACCACAATGAGATCAACGAGGCAATCATCTCAGTGTATGAAGGAAGCAGCTCCAATAGATTATACCATGATCGTAGAGTTACCTCCAGGAGAATCAAGGATTGTCAAATTTAACATACATAGAGCGATGACTTTATAATAATCCAACCGCTTCATGCGATTAGCAAAGCAACAAGGAAGTGTTTTCTTCCTATATCAAGGAAATTGTGCGGGCAAAAAAAAAAACAGAGCTTCAAGAAATTTACTTTGGAGAAGGCAACGCGCCTCCTATCAATCATTCAAGGAAGTTTCAGCACCAGGGAAACTACCAATTTCTACCCTCCTAACAACCCTCTCAGATTCTAGAATTTATCCAAATTCTCGGACTGAAAAGGGAGGGATATTTGAGGTCGCAGTGCATGCATTTTCGTACTCTCCTCTTCTAAAAAAACAGCCAAGTGTTTTAATATTACGAATACAAATTTTTCATAATTAAGTTTAGCAAAGATCACAGACTGAAGCAACTAAATTAATAATTACTCAATTCAGCAACATTTATTCATTTTCTGGCCAGAAATAACACAAACTAGGAGAAGACTTTCCTCGCTCAGGATGGTAAAGTGAAGCCTTCTGGACATTTGTAAATGCCGTAAAGAAACGAGTGTGTTCAAATCGGCTAAGGATGGACTCTCAACAACAGCGTCCAGTGATTCATAATTTACGAAGCATTCAAACTTTTATTAACATTTCTAATATTTGGAGTTTTAATTTCTCTTTTTTTTTAAAGGAATGAAGAGATACGAAGGATGTTTCTGGAGGTTAAGATTTTTATAAAAGGAACAGATTTACGAAGTACCACTTCTCTATGATTTAATTTTAAGTATCTGAGAACAGTATTTCATAGTAATTTTCACTAAAATTCCACTAATTATCTTATAATTTGAAGAAATCGTCTTCTGGTAAGTGCCAGAAGAGTCAAAAAGACCCAGTAGTACTTTACTAGTTTTTACCTGACCAGTAAGAACAGAAGACTCACCCAACCTTTAATGTAAAACAAATTATAAATGCCAATAAGTATAACCCCTAAAGATGACCTTGTCTCGGGGTCAAAAGCTTGGCAAATAAATTGAAAAAATATTACTGAAATTGGCAATAATCTTTCTTTCCAATAATATTTATAATTTACAATCTTTTTGAAACAGATTCTAATTTTCAAGAAAATTTAGTTATGTAAACACTAGTAAAAGAAAATCATTTAGTATTGATTCTTATTGATTTCAATTCTTAAAATATTATTCATTGTTTTATTTATTTAATAATATTCATTATTTTCAAAAGGCTAAGAAAAGAAACTCAAAATCAAACAAAAAGACAAAAAAAATATATGAATGATAGGGAAGTTAGTACCCCAAAAATGAATATTGTATTCCATTAAGGGGATTGTCGATGAAATTGCCAACATTTAAGAAAAGAAACTCACTGGAAAAACCAACATAAAATAAATAAAGTATGAATAAATGATAACTACAATTATTGCATTAAATGAATATTACGTACACTCATAAAAATTACGGGGATAACTTACTTAGCTAACTGACTAGTTTTTAATATCTCAAAATATGAAAAACAAATCACCTGAATATCATCAGCTACCATTTTCTCCTTCTGATTCAGAGGAGTTCGACAGTGTTCTACAAAGTACAACAGACAAAAGCTCCATAAGGATATACCAATTGCTATCGATCCCAATTCCATGAGCTTACACTCCTTTATCCTGATAAATCTGTTAATAATCAACATTACAAAATAGTCTTTAATAATTTATATTAATTTTTTTTTTAACCCCAGCGAATAAATTGCACATTTTCTTACTTTGTAGTATTTGTGAAAAAATTTATGGACGCGACAATAATCTGGTGTGATTAGTCATATAACTCTCTCTCACTACTGGTCGCGAGGTCTTAATATGTTTTGATTTAATAGGAAGGTAACAGAAAATGCAGGACATAATCGAAAAACTCAGAAAAGTGAAAAATTCTTTCTGTAATTTTAACTTCCGGCTCCTTTTTTGGATTTTCTACGAACTCGGAATTGACCCTCTTTATAATATAATGCACGCCAAATCGTATCGTTACCACAAAGGGAAGAATATCCAACCCATCTCTCAAAAGTCTCTTACACCGAGATTCAAAGATGTGTTAGTGTGCCGGGTAATAAAGAAGCGGTTCTGTCAGCCAGAGAAGGCTAAAAATGTCTGCAAATGAAGCTTTAGATACTATGACTATTGACCTAAACTGAAAAATATTCATGAGGAATACACTTAAGGGGAAAAAAACCTAGGAATTATGGCCTAAAGAAAACCTCACATTATCACATTATTGTGACACACAATATTGTATGTATTATATTGTACGTATTGTGTGTATAAAGAAATCAGTAGAATTGTACTTTTGCAAATAAAAAGTATTAAATTTAAAGAATTTACGGAGTAAACACAGGTGTGTTAGTAAAGCTTCTGAACAGACAGACGACACAGCTAAATGGATAATTCAATGGACAATTAGAAACAATAAAACATCCAATCATGCAGTGACTGTCACGAGCATATGACTGAGAGGACATAATAACCTTTCAAAAATTATTGCTTCTTTCTTCGAGTACAAAAAGATACTTCAAGCTACAAATCTAGAAACGTTTTTTGCTTATTGCGAGTTAATTCTCCTCCGCCAAAGAAGAGTGTAAAGTTTTGATTATTACAGAATGTTACGTTCGCCTTCGAATCTATAAGCATGATTGACTGACTACTCCCATTTAAATAAAATTCCATTCAGTTGTGCTACGGTCACTGGTTTCATAAAGAAAAAAAAAATAGTTTGGATTATGTATTTACCTTTTGCGAAAATGAGTGAATTCCATTTCTAAGTAGTTCCAAGCACTTCCTGCTAAGCCACCAATAATTCCAAGAAGAATAAACAGAGGGATCTCAAAAATATAGTACTCAAAGAATTTGAAAGATTCATCCACCGCAAGTAATAATAAATCTTTTTTGTGCAGACAAGCTGAAATATAAACTTTATTTATTTGCTGTTCATTATTTTTGATGACTGATACACAGTTTCAATAGGATGAAAAAATAATTGTCATTTCAGTCGTGATATATTTATTAAGAGTCCATGAACAGACAAGACAGAAGACACACCAACCCTGTAATGTAAAATATTACTTTGTAAACTAGCCCTGAAGATGACCTAGTCCCTAGGTCGAAAGCTCGGCAGAATAAATGTATCACGACTGAAATGGCAATTATTATTTCATCCTATTTTATTTATTTGTTTTAACAATTTTAACAACTTTTTAGATATTTCGCTTTCAGAGAAATATAGATCTCTTCTTACTTTAAATCAGTTGACTTAAAAAGTTCAACATATTCGTTTACTTATTAATAGTACTAATTAACAATTTTTTTAAAAATGAACATTTTTACTCTATTGGAAGTAATTGTCATTAGGTTCACTTATACTGGGTGTCCGAGCTAAGTTGGCCACCCCCTTTTTCTCGGTAATTATTGATGATGGAAAAAAAAAGTTCAAATCGTAACTTCCTTTATTTTTTCAAATCATTTTTTCAAAAACGAAATTCTGCTGCTGATATGCAGGTTAGAGAAACAAACTTTTTTTTTTAAATGGGAACCCCTATTTTTTATTATGATTACGACAAGTTTAACTAAAATCGTAGGAGCTGTTTTTTGGTATGAAAAACCTAGAAATTTTGAAAATTAATTCTGTAAATTGATTCTTCCGGCTGACCGATTTAGACCAAAACATTGTAGAACCCTTGTAGGCAGTTTAAACAATCTGCGATTATAAGGTTTTTAGTTAGGGGGGGAAGAACAAAAGCCGATAGATTTGTAAAAACCACTTTTTCGGACTCAAAAGACCTCAAAAAGGGGGTTTTCCAGTGAAAAACCAAAATCAAAAATCTGAACGATTATATTTCTCTTATTATAGTAGGGTAGATATAAGTAAAAATATTTACAAAGGCAGTCATGCTCCAGCGATGAGATGAAAAAAGTAACAAAGTAAGTAGTTATGAAGGCTCCCAAGAAAACTCGTCCTGGTAATTGTCTGGAATAATACGTTACACCTTCTTCTAAAGCTAAAATAACTCCACCTGCAACGACGAAACATTATAAAATAAATTTTCAAAATTTGATTGTGCAATAAAAAAGATTTTATATTTGAAAAAAATAAAATATTCACAAGTTATACAATCAAAAAGGGTTCCTCAACCATAAATCACGTTTAATTATTCGGGGCACAAAAACCTGAAAGACATTCCAGTATGAATTATAAAAAATAAAAAAACAAAATTGTCAATGATAAAGGTGTATGGTTCTGGTTACGTGCTGACCTTTCAGCAATATTATTCAATTTATTAACAGTCAAACGGAGTTGAATACGAACTTCAGGTTGAGGAATTTTCTTCTAAATTCGGAATTTTAGAAAACATACAACCATTCTTAATAGTATTGTAAAGTAATCGTCTATTTTTTCAGGCGGGGCTCAACGTCCAACTACTCGTACTAATTAGGTGTCATGGATGGGGCGGAAGCCCTTCTTTACTATAAACAATTTTTTCTAACAAATAAAAAGTCATGGGCAGGATTCGAACTGGGGATCTCCCACTTACATATCTACGCTCTTGACCACTAGGCCAACATCCGCACCTAATCACCTTAATAGTACACAAGAGGGAGAACTATACATTAAACAAAAAATGACACTTTAAAGGAAATCTACCCATCTTTTTTTTTTTTAATTAAAACCTCAAACTACTCAAAATTCATATTCTCAAACGTGTTCGGAAAGTGCTCATTTAAATTTTGTTTAACGCTCTTTTTCCAAAGGTCAAAGGCATACCATTTTTATCTTGTGCACTATATACTTATATATATATATATATTTCATGAATCCAATTAATTTTTACTGGATTTGTTTTTCTTGCTTCAGTAAAGTAAGTTTAAGTCTGGGAGCGGTTGGTGAGAGTTTGCTTCGTAAAGTTTTAGGAAAGGCTTCTTTGCAATTGGAAGCGAAGATGAGACAGTCTTTTGTGACTGCGTGGCTTTATTCAATAACAGAATATAAATTTACGATGCCCAACGTACATAAGATTTATTATTATAAAGTCTGCCATGTTTATTCAGAACCTACGATATAATGAATAGATCTAAAAAGTTAAAGTGCGTGTGCTGCAAAATTGACTGAATTTTACTAATAAGTAAATTTTTTTGAAATGGCGGTTTAGAATCGATAACTTGGTTTACCAAAAGGCGGTAGTCGTTAACGAGGCAATAAATCTTTTGGATTTTAAGTACTACTTATTGATGGAGAAAGTAGAAGGTTGGGCTAACCCTTGGACAAAATTATAAAACTTCTGCGTGCCAAAAGAGGAGGGGTGTACTGGTGAGATGTTCTACATACTCAAGTTACTCTTTTTAATAAACATGTCAAGTTCCCATTATTAATCCCACTATCTACAAAATTGATTTTTACACACAACACTAGCATTAAACCGTTGCCAGAATCCCTGTAGGGTTCTATTAGAAATTTTAACAAATGAAAAGTTTATTCGAAACATTCTACTGCATTTTGTTTTTATATGGTTATGGGGACATAAGAGACTTTTACCAAACCATTCTAATTTATTTCAATATACTATATTTTGTGGTTTAATCACTAAATAATATCCAAGGATATCATACATTTTAACTGAATCTCAACACTGAAAAACAATTGTTAGAAATAATAATCGTATAAGCTTCGAAAAAAGTGGCTTTTTTTATCAATGTAAGTTCTCAGTACAAAAATTAGAACACAGTTCGCTAGGCAGCCAAAATTGCAGCATAAAGGAAACTCAAATCAAGCGTGTTTTTTTTAAAGGCGCGTCAACATCTGAGATTATTGGCGCCTGGAGCTTTTTTTAGTGCAGTGCCGGTCTTCGGTCAGTGTTCTTTCTTTACAGATAACACTGTCCATTACCGGAGAGTGAACTGTAAAAAAGCTCCTAGGAAGAGAAAATCTAAGCACCGGCAGCTGTATTCGAACCCGTTATCTTCGCATTGTTACACTGACCATGAGCTAATATCTTCCCTCCGTTGTTACTATTACGAAAATTTAAAAATATAATTATTACGAACCAATAGGCGTTAAAAACGCTGCAGTTAATCCGGATGCCACGCCTATTGAAGTCATATCTCTCCTTTCATGATCGTTGTGAAGAAATGTAAAGAGCCTGATCTTTGTAAATGGGATGTACATCATCGGCGCACTTGCACCCAAAATAGCGCCCATATGAATTAAAGGTGCTTCCTTCCAAAAATAAAAATAAATAAAAAATAAAAGTAAACATTGTTAAGTAATACATTTAAAAATGAAAGTAAAATATTTTTTAAAAAACCTAAAATACATTAGAATTAAAATTACATTCTAAACAAAATTTGAGCATTAACATTTTTATATTGCACTTGTAACTTGTGCATTGAAAACATGTTTTTAGATCTTGCTTTAAACATTATAAAGTGTTAGGAATATAATTTTAGAACAAAAACAAAGAAATTTTACAAATTTGTAGGATAAATAATCGAGAGGAAGCGTAATATATTTCCCTTAATAATTCAGTAAATATTGAAGACGAGCGCAATACTAAAATAAACATTGCAACATACTTTGCAGATCGATCAAGCAAACGCAACTTCAAACTTTCAGCAAGAAAAAAAATAGAAATTTAGAATCAGAGGTGAAAACTGAGTAAGATTCAAGAAGTTTCTACCAATTGACCCGCAAAATGAAGGCAGCGAGTTCAAGTTGAGATTCAATCTTGAGTCGACATACCGTAAAACGACAATAGTTCTTCTCATTCGAAAATTGGCCTAGAAATTTTTGTTACGAATATGTTGATGAATTTGTTTGTTCGCGGAAGTTCAGGAGAAGTGCACTTTTTCTTTATCTCTTTACAGAGATGTATCCTACACCTCTTAAAGGTAACTTTTTGAAAAGGAAGCAATAAGGTGAGAAAAACTTGCTTTCACTCTAATTGAGGTTACCTCACTCATTAGACCTCAGCTTGTGCTGCCTTGTGTTTTTGGCTAGGTGGTAGGTTAATTTTCACGTAGTCATAAAAAAAGAGTCTCTTCTATTCTGGAGAGATTCTTCGGTAAACTGTAGCTAAGGACTCTTTCCAGTGGTTCGAGGCAACTTTCAGATGTTGCAGGAAGAAATCCCCCCCATATCCCAGGGCAAAGTGCAGTAGGTCTCTAATAGACAGACCCTAAGCAGTGATGCTATCCACTTGATACTACAAATGGTACTCTCCTGTTATCGTATGAATATCAAAATTAAGTAAAGTAAAGCCCTATTTTTTCAGGCGGCTTTAGGTCCAACTACACAATTATGTATCGTGGATAGAGGCGACTAGCACACGTACTTTACTATAAATTTCTCTTATTAACCATTAAATAAAATCCATGGCCTAGCCTAGACCAGACTACAATACATTTTAGCTTTGAGGTCTCGCCTCTAATCGCTCGGATATCATAGCACCTAGAATAAATAGTTGCTGGTTGAATATCAGCATTACTTTTCCAAATAAACCTTCCCACCTCTATTGCTCCGCACTTTATTTATTAGAGATACAACTGCGTTTTTAGCATGTGCCCCAAGGTGTGATAAGAGAATCATCAAGTCCCGTGGTCCTTCTCTTTTTCACTCTTTTGGGGCGCCTGTTCCAATTCAGCTCTTAGAAAGCAGAATCAGAATAAAATCGTCGAGTAAACACAAATAGTATTTAGAAAATAAGAGTGATACTTACTCTACCAGCAGGTACATGAGACAGAAGCATAAAAATTGTGCTAAAAAGTTTAACAACTAACACTTTAAGATTTACTATCCTCGGAACTCTGATGCCATTTAAATATCCTATTATGCCTGGTATCCCACCACCAGCTGCAACTGGCTGCAATAAGAATTTTTTATTTAAATATAATATTTTAAAAGAATCATTTAAGAAGCCAATGCAAAAAACAAAACAAAAACAAATATTTACATATATAAAAGATAAAAACTTTACCTCACAATAAGCAACTAATAAACCTCCAGCCATTAGTGGTATCAATTTGCACAGAATCCATAAAACGAGCAGTAAAAAAAAACCTCCCTGTTGCCGATAGTAATAATGAAATCCTAAGGTATCAAAAATTAAGAAAATAATAACAATCAGCAATTTAAGAATAAATATTGGATTAAATTATTGTGGAGATCTGAATTTTGTTCTCAACAACTATAAAAATAAATTACCCACAAAAATATTTTTTGTTTATAACCCCTCAAGGAAGAAATTCTTTTATCTTAAAGCAGACTTGCTACAGTTCAGATATTGAATAGTAGTTCAAAAAATTGGGTTCAATAATTGATTATCTCAACATTTTTATAAAATTGCAAATTTTTGTTAATCTAGTTATATTTCATGAATTGCGAGCAACCGTTAAAATGAAATTTAACGCTTCAAACTTTAAGCATATAGAAGTTTAAGCATTTAGGCGGTTTCTCGTCATGTCAGTAAGAAGCCAGGTCGCACTATGTATGTTTGTGTCATTTATTCTGGCAGACCTCTCTTGTTCGCTAAATAAGTTAATATCGGCTTCTTTAACAAATAATGTGTTATTGGCCTCATAATTTAAATAACGAACAAATTTTAAACTTCTTATTAAAAATAAAATGACGATATGATGGAAGTATGCT
This sequence comes from Rhodnius prolixus, assembly GCF_049639745.1. Lineage (NCBI taxonomy): Eukaryota > Metazoa > Arthropoda > Insecta > Hemiptera > Reduviidae > Rhodnius > Rhodnius prolixus. The sequence goes on from NW_027411592.1 coordinate 27,662,012, forward strand.
TCGTGTAACCGCGTAAGGCTTACACCCAGATGCAGAGAGGGGAAGATGACGCGGACACAATGTAAAATCGATATGTGCCCGAGGTTGGCACTAAACAAAGTATCTCAAATAAGGTAAGTGAAGAAATATAGAAAAGGGAAGGTTAAGACAGCACTTACCTTTGAGGTACTGGACGGGAAGGTAATCAATCAGTCTCACCTACTTGGTGAAGGGGCGCTGTTGAAGGGATTAGCAAAGGCAGAAAACGGAAGAAAGGGGTGTGCTTGTCTGAGTGTGTATTGAGTGTGTGTGTGGGTGTGTATTTCCAGCACAGCATTGCGTAGTGGGAAGAAAGGGGCCGATTAGGCGGAAACAGACCGGAAGTGGTCCGGAGAAGGTTTCTAGGAAGCGAGGAGGGGTACCGGTACAAGGTAAGGCGAAGCAGGTATTGAGGGCCTGTGATGATGTATTGAATCAGAAGTGCGGTAACAGTACTTGAAGCGAACAGCTGGAGCTTACAGGCAGAGCAGTATGTTGAAAGGTAAAATATGCAGAACGGCGGAAGTGCACTAGATGCGTTGTAAAGCAGATCTAGAACCACTCCTCTACTGAGGAATGAACAACCCCTTTTCTATGAGATAAAATAAAAAAATATGTTTCTTCTTTCTTTCGAGCACTCTTCTTCTTGACCGGCGAGTTGGTGATTCGTCGACATCACTCCATTCAGAAGGGCTAATAGTCTCTTAAACAGATGAAACTTCTAAATTTGTTATGTTTAATTCAGACCATATTTTCGAAAAGAGTACAACGAGTACAGTGACTTTAAGAAGAGAGCGCTGTATTCAGATTTTCCAATACTTATTGACCATGAGCAAGTATTGAATTGCTTGAAAGTTTTTAAATGTCTGCAAAAAACATTAAATTGCTTGAAAGAAATATTTAAATTGATCAAACTAAAAAATTAAATTTATCTTGAAAGTGAATTGAAAATTGAATTTGAGTGTGAGAGGGTTATTTTGGAAATTAAAGTAAAGGATACTATTTATTAAAAAATTCAATTTGAATTTAAAGCCATAATGCTCCACAAAGTTCATGAAAAGTAAACACAAAGCTATCGAAAAACCAACGAGCGCAATCACCAGATTTCTCTGAAAACCTAATTTAAGATAGAAAGCAAGTCCATATTTTTTTTCTTCCTTCGATATTTCATCTTCAATCGTTTCATAATCCATCGACTGAAATTAATTAATTAGAAAATTTATAATAAAAAAAGTCAATACAACTACTATTTCTTTGTTATTGTTTTCTTTACGTACCTCAAATGTTCCAAGAACTTTTTCATATTTGTCATTTTTATGAACAACTATTTTGCTCTGGGAAATAATAAAAGTTTAAAATTCTTCAAAATAAATAGAAAAATATAAAAACACATTAGAAAATAACTCCTGTTGTCTACAGATAAAAAATTGATAGAAACTTTGAATACGACAACAATCTGGTTTTACAAAAGTGTGGGATTACATTATATAAGAGTAAAGCACAAATATCTGGCTTTCTCCTACATATTCTTTCTAAACCAGCCGAAGTATATGCAATAAGTTAGGCCACACAGTTGACAAAGTACTAGTATCATCGAACTCACTGCGAACGTACATTGAGGGCTTTCTGGGACTCATATCAGCTGATTAAATAAGTATACATATTAATGAACTGTTCATCAATATAAGCACCTAAGCCACATATTCAGCAATATAAACACAAGGAGTTAAATTTGCATGAGTGCCGGGCAGCAGACCGAGCAGGAAAGTCTATTGCTGCCCATAGCTACACATATAAAGCACCAAACTTGATCACTTGCCACTGGTTCGCGAATAAACATCAGCTAAGAACTTTCCGCGGCGGATTCGGTAATGCTGAAGCTAATGATTAGGAACTTACGATGACACAAGAATACCTCCTTCTAATCAAATTGGAGAGGTGTCAGGAGGTAGTAACTGCATCATTTAAGATAATAATATGATTGAACGCAACAATGTCTAGGGTCATTTTGCTTTCTTAAAGAAATTCTAGAAATGTTGTCATTGGTACTGTTATATTTACAAAGTTGTACCTATGTCAAGTTAGGGAGCAATTTTTCATTTCTTAGATTTTTAATATTTTATTTCTTATCAATGGTTATCAACATTTGTTTCTTTTACCTTCAAACTTTCGATTTTTGTGCTTTAATTTTTGCATTGAGGAGAAATAATAAGATATCGGAAAAACGTGGTATGTCTCTAAATGTTTTTGTTTTAAACGTTAAGAAAAGAAGGAAGTAAATGAAACTTAAGTATGGTAAGCTCTGCTAGCTACTCTGACATTTTTATGTTTATTTTTTTTTTGCTTTCTCTTTTTTATTCTGGTTAAAAACATATCAAATCGTATACAATCTTCAACTTCGCCGGCGGGTGTTAGAGGTGGTCATGAAACGAGGATTTCTAAGTGGGAGATACCCAGTTAAAATCCTACGTGTAGCTATTACTGACATAGTTAATAAATTCTTAATTTCATCAAAATTATCTGTGTATTATAACCTAGATTATTATTAAATTCGCACGAATATAGACCACTTCATTCATTGAATTCCCATTAGAAAAGTTTTCTCAAATCTTTTTCTTTCTCCAATCAGAAAGTTCTATTTTTCGCCTGTTTTCACCACCAGATTCAAATCCTATATAATGTTTGAAGTTCATACGCTTTAGTTTTAACGCTATTACATTTAGAATAAACTATAATTTTTCAAAGACAAGTTCAATAGACACTCTACTTAAAAGCGGACCTACTTAAAATTCACAATGACCTTAATTTGTACTCTTTCTTACACCTCGTAAGAAAAATAATGCCACTGTGCAGCATTAAAATTTTTTTTTCCTACCAGCACAACAGGTTTTGAGGTTCCCAGAGTCGTCTCAACATATTCCGTCGCCAGACAGAATAGTGATTTATTCAACTTACATTCCCTCTCTGTGCGCTCAGTTAACAGAATGGCGTGAGAAATAAAAGTCGCAGGAAATTCAAACCAGGTATTCCGTTTAAAACTATTTTCGCTTTAGATAGCTAGACGATCTGACTATAGTCTTATAATAAGTATTAAAACTGTCCGGTAGGACAGTTGTATAAGGGTTGATCATCAAAAACTGCACGAAAAAGCGTAACGTTGAAAAACACCCAACTTTGACAATTTTTTTCTCTTTTTCTATAAAAGATAAAATTCCCAAATTTTCTTTAAAATATAGGGCAAACCCTCCTTTATAACTGTAATTTTTTTGCAACAACCCAGATCTTATAGGTTTCGAGAAAAAAGTTGCCGAAAATGAGCAAAAACGGTTTTTTCAAAGCAGATATGTAACTTTGCAAAACAGACAAAAAGGAAAATCTATCCAAAAGGTACAAAAATCTCCTTAACAAAAACTTACAGTTTAAAATGTTAAGTATAAGGGTTGATTAAATGCCAAAAGGTACACAAATCAGCAGTACCCAACATTCCATTGATACTTCATTGATATTATTTAAGTAATGTTACTGCATTAATTTTCATTAATATTTTTTAGAATTTATTAGATGTCACAGACCCTTATGCTGGCCATTTTCATCTACAAAATATTTGTTCAAGTAGCACTGTAGATTGTCAATAATATCTATTTATCTATAATAATCAAACTATTAATTACAGGTTAAAAAGAAAAACGTTATAAAAAAATAAAAAAAATGATGAGGCTAAAAAATTCAAAAACTTTTTTTAAAAAATGCTCACACCAACATACATCATTGATTTTATTTTTATTTATTTATTTATTTTTATTTTTAAGTACAAATCGTCGGTTTAAGTTCATTCTTTGATTAAAATGATTGTTACTTTACGTAGTAGTCAAGCGTTAATAATAATAGGTAATTAATCTGGCTTTAGCGCAAATTAAAACTGTCCGGTATAATATAGTTTACTTCAATTACATTCTCCATCTAGGTGTTCTTCCCACAATGTTGTATACTTATATGTAATATAAAATAAATAAGATATGCATATTTTTAGGACAGCTAATTATTCCAGTATTTTACTATAAGTAAAATTAGGGGGACTATATTAAATTACTATTGAGAAATGAATAATTATTGTTGAATAATTTACTTGTTATTAACTGTGTGTTATTTGTGCTCACGAATATTTCGGTAAGACGAATTCAAGACAGAAATATTGTTTTAAATCCTCCATGATTCAAATTTAAACAGTAGCCGACTCTAACTTTGTCTTTTTCTAGTTTAACGCGCATGTAGATGTGACTACTCAGAATAAAGGGCATAATAAAGATAAATCTGAAGAATAATTTGGGATAGTGTTAAAATAAAGTACCTATTTAATAACGAAGATATAATACACATTTTATCTTAATTATAAAAAAAAATATTATGAATGAAATGGCCAGCATAAGGGTCTGTGACATCTAACAAATTCTAAAAAATATTAATGAAAATTAATGCAGTAAAATTACTTAAATAATATCAATGAAGTATCAATGGAATGTACTGCTGATTTGTGTACCTTTTGGCATTTAATCAACCCTTATACTTAACATTTTAAACTGTAAGTTTTTGTTAAAGAGTTATATATACAGGGTGATCCATTTAAAACTCACCAATCGCTAATAACTTTTTAGGAAAGCGGAATTTCGAAAAAACACACGAAGTAAACTATATGTTTTTTGTCTAGTTTTCAAATTTTTCATCCCGGATGCTATATCTTTATTTTTGGCGGAGTTACGGCTAAAAATTCGATTGGGGTTACATAAGGAACACTGGTTTTGACAATGATTATGAAAACTACATAAAACACTGTGAAAAACGACGTTAACCCCGTTTCGATATCCCTAATATTAGTCGAGATATTTAAGATCAAAGTTACTATTTTATCTTTTCGTGAACGGTTTTCAATATTAATTTTCCACCAGAAATACACGTTTTGGGAGGTCCTCTGACTGCAAAAAATGTTATTTGTGACGCAAAGAACAAAAATAATAATAATAATAGAAGATTTTAAAACATGTAGTATAGTGTAATGGTTATGGGTGCGTCAGAATAAATTTGTTTTATCATCAAATAAAAGCAACCAACACATCATTTTAATGTACCCTGTACGCAAGACTTCTTGAATTGTGATTACGGTAAGAATATCTTGCCAGGGAGGAGGGCTGTTGGTCTGTGGTCAAGAGCATGGCTTTGTAAGTGGGAGATCTTCTGTTCGAATCCCTCGTATGACTACATTTTATTTAAAAAAGTATTATGAATAACTGCATACGCGGGATTCGAACTGGTGATCTCTCACTTACAAAGCCATGCTCTTGATCATTAGACCAACAACCTGGCAAGATATTCTTACCGTAATCACGGGTTAACGTCATTTTTCACAGTTTTTTATGTAGTTTCCATAATCATTGTCAAAACCAGTCGTCCTTATGAAAACCCAATCGGGTTTTTAGCCGTTACTCCGCCAAAAATAAAGATACAGCATCGGGAGGAGAAAATTTGAAAACTAGACCGAAAAAAACATATAGTTTACTTCGTGGGATTTTTCGAAATTTTGCTTTTCTAAAAAGTTATTAGCGATTGGTGCGTTTTAAATGGATCCCCTGTATATTATTATAATAAGACAATTTTTCACTTTTGCGCGGTTTTCTTAAAGTGGCTTCATTCTTTTAATTCATGTAGTGCAGATGGTTAAAAAACCCCAAGCGTTTTTTTTTCTTTTTTAGGAAAGAACATTGCACAACTTTATCTGTCATAAAGTCGTGCAATGTTCAACAGCATTTCTAGAAATTTCTAAATTTGTAAATCTAAGAAATGAAAAGTAGTACTCCAACTTGACATTGCCACGAATTATAAATATAGTAAAAAAAATTATAAAATAGTGCAGATATTTGGCGAAAATATTGTTGAAGGCATAGATTTTTTTTTTTTCAATTCAAAGGGGGATAGTATTTAAACAGAAAGTAAAGTCGACGACCGTTAACAAATATTGGAGCAGACAGTTAGGATCGCTTGCCACAGCCATTTCCTTTACAAGAAAAAGGTACGTTTTTTGGAATTATCTTTGGTCATTTTGCAGTACAAACGTTTAAGGTAAATTGAGAAGAACAGTACGATCGCTAATGATTTTATCTGTTAAAAATGTAGCTAAAATTATACTTAAATAATTTGTGAAAACGCTTTCGATGTGATCAAAACATTTTTATGTAGTTCACTTCAAATTACTTCATCTTTAACCAAATTATGTATCGCAATAATTATTCTCACAAATACTGTTAACTTACCTCTCTCGTTCCAGCATTATGTTTAAAACATGGTGAAATTGGAGGGACTGGAAATGGGCAAAGCCAAGTAAATCTCGGCATTCTAAAAATAAAATAAAAAACTATTTTTTTGACTGGCTAATTACATGACTGACAATAATTATAAATAGAAACTTTAACAGAAACTGCATTAATTTCGCAACATATGATTTTAGGAATAGTTGGTTTTATTGGGCAAGTTCCTTAGTAACGTACCTACAAAACAAAAAAGTTTTGGATATTTACTTTCTCTTCGGTATTTAAAAATGTGACAGTTAGAACCTATACCCTACTATCTCTGGTACACGTACACGGGTACACTCTACTTTAGTGAAAAGGCAGAGTGAAATAGGGCTTAGAGAATTCCAAATGTTTTGTTTCGGAATTTGTACAATGGTCTTAGGCGCCACGGTAGCCGAGCGGTTAGAGGCGAGACCTGTGAAGCTAATATGTATTGTGGTACTGGGTTCGATTCCCGGACTTAGGCCTTGGGTTTTATTTAATGGTTAATAAAAGAAATATTATTATTATTATTATTATTCATTTATTTGTTATAAGGGCAAAAAAGCCCTATACAAAGGGTTCGGTTATTACAGTTAAACTTTTGAATACATCATAAATTAACACACACAAAAAAGAAGTAATGGCTACATAGTGAAAACAACTAAAATAAAAGAATTCTCTTAATACACCATTAAAAAAGTAAACTGAGAAATATAAGCATATACTGATTTTAAATAAACACAGATAAACTGAAACATATAAAGAAAAATTATACATAAGTAAATTTTATAAGACACTTCACCAGCTTTATTTTTTAAACTATTCGTTCAAAATAAATGATCTTAGTTTTAGTGATTCAGAAAAAAAAATAAAATAATTTTTTTTTATCTCATTGGGACATAATGAGCGAAAAACCAGGGGATAATCAAAATATTGTAAATTTGTATTAAAAACTGATTTTAAGTAATGGTTCCTAAAAGAGGTGTACATTGGACAGGAAAATAAAATATGGAATAGATCTTCTGGTTGCTGCTGATTGCAAAGAGAACAAAGTTCGGTTGGATTTATGCTGTATTTGATGATGCCTATTGAAATTTTAATTACAAACCTAGAGCTTAATCTTAGTTGGGCCATTAACTTTAAATACTTAAAAGGAATACATTGTGTTAAATAAAACTGGGGCCGCTGCTCCTCTAACATTACAAACAACATCCATATTTCTTCTTATATAACTGAGTGACGTTCCCTGGAACAAATTTTCGTCACCTTGATTAAGATCCGCCACTCTACTGTTAAAATCTCCCGCTATGAACATAGGATGTGAACTGTAGCGAAACTGAATTTCGCTGATGGTCAATTCTAACAGATCCAAAGCTGCTCCAATATCTAGGGAGGGGCTAAAATAAACAAGACCTAAAACAAAAGAACACTCCACAGAAGATATATGCACAAAAACCCAGTAACTGCACTTGTCTAATATTGTAACTTTCATATTTTTCTTTATGAGCATCAGCAATCCACCAGATGCACGCCCAAAACACTTTTTCTTAACAGCATATGAGTTAATTATGGTGTATTCACTAAATTGCAATAGAGAAACATCAGTTATTAAGTGGGTTTCAGTTAGACAAATAATTACAGAATTACATAGAAAACTTAAGTCACTTAAATTGCCAAATCCTTTCATATTCCAAAAAACGAGTCGTAATTGTCTGCCTGTAGTAGATCGTTTCTTCGGTGTGAGCTTTCTTAATTGCTATGACGGACATGAAGCAGAGGAACCAGTAAATTTTGGCTTCTTCAAAATTCGTTGTGCTTTCTTTCTGTCCGGAGTATTAAGCCATTGCTCCAGTTGGGTACCTCTAACTGTGTTTGGTGTTACAGGAGCCAATTCCTCAAAAGATACTTTATTCTCCGTATCACTTTCCCGTCTCCTTACATTTTTCTTGGAACTGGCTGGTACTTGGTTTATTATATCTTGAACAAATATTTTTTTACCATTCAGGAGTACAAAGTTATACCTTAGTTTGGCAATATTACCCTTTTCGGCTTCTTGTTTCACCCATGTATACAGAATTTTTCTTTCTTCTCTAATTTCCTTAGGAAAATCCTCGTTTAAAAAGTAATTTGTACCCTTAAGCAACATTCGTTTTGATATTATATCTCTTTTTTTCTTTTCCGAATCAAATTTTATCAATATAGGAATGTTGGCAGTCCTTCTTCCTAATTTACGGAAGTATACAATATCATTAACATCACATTCTATCGCCAATTTAGTAGTTAAAAAGCTAACTAATTCTTGTAAACAATCTGCTCTGTTCTCACATTCGAAATTGAATCCATAAAGTATAAGATTTTTACTTCTAACTTCCGTTTCCAAATGAACAATCTTTTCATTCTGGTGTTGGTTAACTAATTTTAGCTGCTCATTTTCTTTTTTAACAGATTCTAATTCTTTTTCTATAAGTTGGAGCTTAGTATTTGTCTCAAAAACAATATTTTTCATTTCATCAATTTTTTTACTGTTATCATTAACACTATTTTTTAAACAGTGAATAGCAGCTAAAATTTTTTCGGTATCACCCATTTTTATTATTTTAAATGAAAATTGCGGTAGTTTATTAAGGCCTACTTGAAAATAATAATATAATAAGCCAACAAATTAAAGAGGGGATTACCAGTAAACACAATATTTAAAGATTATAGTTCTTTCTTATGCGGCGAATCAAAACAACAACAATCCCCCGCCAACAGAGATATCCAGGTATCCCCACTACTTCACTTATCTTAAAATTGTAGAGTTTAATAACTAATAATTAAATTGTTAATTCACACTAATAATTCAAAAACTACTCGATGAATTCCCTTCAAAATTTCCAAACACAAAACTTAATACGCGAACCGTATATAAGCCAAAAATCAGGGCTAAATTCTCACTATAAACCACTTAAAAGCACAAAATTTAAGCGAACAATTTCAGAGAAGCGTACTCTTCAACTGCTCAAACCGAACTCCTAATAAAAGAAATATACAGTAAAGTATGTTGGACGTAAAGCACGCCTGAAAAAATAGGCAATTACTTTACTTTACTTTGTACAAGGGTCTGACTTGCTCTTCCTCATTTTCAAAAACTTGAAAAACTGATATTGAAGTGCTTGCGTTCGGTGATTACTGGAAGTCTCTTCTTAAGATTTTCTCCTTGTCCGACTGCTGGCAGTTGCAGTCAATTACAGTCATTTTTATGAAGTTAAAAAATATTGTAATTATTAAGGAGCTCTAGTTATTGACTAATAAATAAATAAATAAGCCATTTATTGAGATATACAAAAATTTAAAGTTTTTAACAAGTAATACAGCTTTAATTAATTAGCTCAAATCAGCCGGTGAGACTGAGGCCTCTTCTTAATGAAGGTTAACAGATTGGCTAATACTACGAGTAATATGTAATAAAGTAAAAAAGTAAAGTAATCGCCTATTTTTTCAGGCGGGGAAAAACCTTAGGTAACGTGGACGGGGGCGGAAGCTCATACTTTACTATAAAAATTTTTTTCTAACATATAGTGTCATACGTGGGATTTAAACTGGGGATCTCCCACTTACAAAGCCACTCTCTTGAACTCTAGACCAACACCCGCCCCTAATAAGTAATATTTATAGATATTATTCATAAATAAAATATTTGTTTAATAGTATTTAGTAAAATTACGCAAAAATTAGCTGTACCCAACCGCGCTTTGTTGTGGCTCAGTCTTGTTAAATGGAACTATTCTGGACGACGCAAGAGCTAAGGCTATGTGATTTTGGGATCGAATTGCTGCCAGAATCAATCTAATTAGAAATTAGAAATCTAATTAAAAAAACACAATTTTCGAAACCGAAATTGAGGAAATTCCATCAAAATTAATGATGATTTTGTATTTTCTTTTTTTTCTAAACCTCTACTGGCGAGACCAGCAGGCCTATGTATACATTGTATACACTGACTCACTGACCTAGTGCCTGATCCTAATAATGTTTTATTTTATTAAATATAATAAACGCTTTTCCAAATTCTCAATTGCTGGAAGGCGTTGTACCGTGTTTATTTAAGAAAGAAGCATTCATCTTGATTGGGATGCAAGGTACAGTCTGCCTTTCGTAGTTTCTTTAAATAAACCAGGTTTGCGTCGTTCAAATGATTTTCTGCTAGCGTTCCAAGTGTATTACGTAGGCTCTTGGGAATACAACAGTATTTTCGTATACGCATCATTTTGGCATAACGTGAAGAAAGCAGTTAACGCTTTAGCCACACGACCATATTCGAATGCGCCAAAATTTCAAAGCAGTCGGTGAATAACTTTCAGAGATCTAAGATTTTGAACAGTTTACATTTTTTTTTTTTACATATATGTATGCATTAATTAGTTAGTAACTAAGGTTTCTTAATCATTATAGTATTTTGTGACTTCATAAAACGTACTACTTACTGAATTAAGCAGTTGACCTGTATGTACGAGGGTCGTTTGAAAATTCCGTGCAAAGTCAGAGAGATAGCACCACTGGCGCGTATCGAGGTTATGTTTAGTTAGTAGCATCTCTTGGAAGAACACACACCAAGTTTCAGCCAGATCGGTCTATTTCTTTGTGTTTGGCATTCGTTTGAATCGAGGAAGTCGAGTGATTTTCAAAAAATGGACGAAAAAGAATTTCGTGTGTTGATTAAACACTACTTTATGAAAGGCAAAACACCTCAGGAGACTAAAGAGAAGCTTGATAAACATTATGGTGACTCTGCACCTTCGATTAGAACAGTTTATAAGTGGTTTCAAAATTTTCGGAGTGGCCATATGGGCACAAGTGACGCTGAACGTTCTGGACGCCCTGTTGAGGTTACTACTCCAGAAATCATTGATAAAATCCATGATATGGTGATGGATGACAGAAGATTGAAGGTGCGTGAGATTGCTAGTGCTGTGGGCATCTCGAATGAACGGGTACGTAATATTTTGCATCAACATTTGGACATGACAATGCTATCCGCAAGATGGGTGCCGCGATTGCTCACGCTTGACCAAAAACGAAATCGTGTGAAGTGTTGCAAGGACGGTTTGCAGCTGTTCCAGAAGAATCCGCAGGACTTTAAGCGTCGTTTCGTCACTGTGGATGAAACATGGATACATCACTACACTCCTGAGACCAAAGAACAATCTAAACAATGGGTTACCAAGGGGGAATCTGCGCCAAAAAAGGCGAAGACCGTTCCTTCGGCCGGAAAGATTATGGCGACTGTCTTTTGGGATTCGCAAGGAATAATCCTCATCGACTATCTGGAAAAGGGTAAAACTATTACAGGTGCATATTATTCATCGTTATTGGACCGTTTGAAAACCGAGCTGCAAGAAAAACGCCCACGATTGGCCCACAAAAAAGTCCTTTTCCATCACGACAACGCACCAGCTCACACCTCAGCAGTTGTGGTCGCAAAATTAATGGAAATAGGGTTCCAACTCGTTTCAAATCCCCCCTATTCTCCAGACTTGGCTCCCTCGGACTACTATTTGTTCCCCAATATGAAGAAATGGCTGGCGGGAAAAAGATTTTATTCAAACGAGGTGATTGCAGAAACGAATGGCTATTTTTCGGACTTGGACAAATCCTATTATTCGGAAGGGATCAACAAACTAGAGCAGCGTTGGACGAAGTGTATAAGCCTAAAAGGAGACTATGTTGAAAAATAAAAAAGGTTTACCCCAAAAAATTAAGTAGTTTTTATTTTTGCACGGACTTTTCAAACGACCCTCGTTTGAATAAAATGCTTATTTAACTTATAAAATGCCAAAACAAAGATTTATACAAGTTCATTACCTTCCATTCCGAGGTTAAATCCTTATTTGACTGGGCTATTACCGAAACATCATACCTTTGATTTGCTCGGAACATCTGGTACCGTTTCTTCTGTCTCAATCCGCGAACAACAAATGATACCTTTGAAGTGCACTACGAGGATTCGCAATTCCCTTTATTAGTTGACCTTTTTAGTTTCTCTTTTTCACCATGTAACAGGAAGTATTGTATCTTGTCAAATTTTCGATTTCGAGTTTTAACCAAAACGGGTACATTTTGCTTGTCGTTGTTTTCTGTCTTAGCAACCATGTTTTTATGTATCCATTATCGGTTCGGACTTTCATCCATCATTAGACGATGATTAATTAGTTTGGAGTACAGAATTTTATTTCAACTATGTTCCTGTCTCAGACAATACTGCTGACTGAAAACAGTTGAATTCAGTGAATGCTACGACGTGTAAAATCGGCAATACTGGCCAGCACTGCGAATTACAAGTATTTAGTTGCTTCAGATGTTATATCCCAAAAATTAAAACATTGTCCCAAGAATTTCATACATAAATTGACAGCGATTTAGATGTTTTACCACAATCTTCTTTGATCACTGCATCACTCTGATGAAAATTTTACCAAGAGGTTGTCCACTCAGCTAAGATTCTGCCATATATTTTTAATACTTTCAATTACTTTTTTCCCCTTACAGTAGCAACAAAGTTCTAACTCATTGGCTTTGTTATTGGTGAAAAGAGATAGATTTTGTTGCCTTTTAGCACGACTTACATTCAAGACTCCTACGGAACTATTGGGACAAAAAATTCCTCCTCAAATTTTATACCACCAAATAAGACTCCAAAAAATGAAATGTGATATTTCTCTCAACAAATTTAGTACACCTGGTATCCATGGCATGCGAGTGATTCCTGTGACAGTTAATACATTCAATTGTTATCCCAGTTACAATATTTAAAACAGAGACTGAATTGCACCTCTTCTGTCCTCTGCACTGAATGCATTGATTATCAATATCAAAGACAAGGTTTTCCTAAGTCGCTAAGTGATTTGTGATACAAGAACTGTAACTATTTAGTAACCGAGACTGAAACTTCCAAGAATAAAATACTGAAGACTCAAAAATCTCCAAAGCTATATTCGTCACTAATTTAAAAACTGTGTATAATGTTGACTAAAGACAGAAGAGGACTCTTAGCTGATGGTGGCATTATTAAGCCGAAAAATTCTGAAATGAAACATTGAACTCTTAGTTCTTTTCTTATCTCTTTATTATTTAGTATTATTTGCGGCTTGGGAAAGTCGAATAATCCCCAACTAAAGAAGTATCAGAGTAGTGCTATTGACATTTTACATTAGTGATCGAAATTAAAAAGATTTATGGATACGATAAAATAATAAGGTTTCTGACAATATAAGTTACCGCTACTAATGTTCGGGCCCTACACATGACATCACTCTGTTCGCTCCCATCCCAAAATACCGGGAAAATGCTAATATGTTAATTAATATTTGGAAAACTAACAAACTAAGACTTTCAACTAAAAAAAAAACTACCTCTGAAATGTAAAATCCAAGTGATTGATACGGGTTAGTATTAGCTGTATCCGTTTCTATGGAAATCAGTTCAATACTTTGTTTGATATAAAATAAGTATCTCCAAGATCAACAACTAACTCATAACCAAGAGAATAATGACAAGGGATTATCTTAACAGTTACAAATCAATTTTAGGCAAGGACATCGTAATTAAATTGCCAAAAATATCTTTCAAAGAAGGCATTTATTTTGTACAAATAATAAAATTACTTAAGATGCCCAAGGTTGAGTCTGACTACCCCAATCGCTTGCCTTCCAATCAGCGTCCTAAAATTGTAAACAAATTATTATAACAGTGTTGCTCCATATTTTAAAGCTAATAAATGTTGGAAGAAATAAATCTAAATACCTGAGCTGACCAGTCTTCAGATGCAGCAGGTGCATTTGAAGAAATGATTGTAACAGATTGACCTTCTTCAGCCCAAGTTCTTGTAGGTCCACCAAGTGGATCGCTGCTTTCAGCCCAACTCTCTGTGGGTACTGCTGGATAGTCTGTTTCCAAGGGTTTGGCAGCAGGAGGAGGTGCTACTTCCTTTGTAGCTTGTTCTTCTTTTTCAGCCTGTGTATAAAGAATTTAATATCTAGCAATATTAACAAATTAAACGTATAAACTAATGGAAAAGAAATACAATTAATAATGTAAGTAAAAGTAAAATCTTGCAATTAAACAAAATTTAACTTATCACTAAAACAAGGGTAAATCTTAAGAATAGCTCCCCGGAGGTGTGGTCTAATTCGAAGTGATTCCGATTCGCTGTTACTATATAACCCGCCATATTCAAATATAAATATAAAACTATTTCTTTATTTTATATTTACACTTAAATCTGGCGGGTTATATGGTAACAGCGAATCAGAATCACATCGAATTATTTATTTAGGATTGATATTTCTATTTAAACACCCCCTGATTTATTTATTTATTTCTTAATGGGGGCTTCGCCCCCACACCCCCTGATTTTTTCTTAATGGAGGCTTCGCCCCCCATACCCCCTTCCTAACCTACCTAATCACCCTCAATTTTTTAATTTGTGTCACAAGATTCATTACAATAATTACACAGAACAACACAAAAGAAACTTACCTTATTCTGTGGAGTCCTTTTCCTGAGGAGGGTATACTTGTCGAACTCCCTCCAGAAAATCGAACAAAATTTTATAACATTCATTACTCCATCCTCACTCACACTACAATCATGCTTTAATTTAAAAAAAAAAACTGCAAATTTAAAACGCTCATACTCAAAAAGTTACAAAAAAAAGGCACCTCAAGTCACAAACAGGGCACTCGCGGGAACTATTAATACATTAAACAGGAAGCAGTTACTATGCAGTAAGTGTACTGCGCTTGCCCGCGAAACATAAGAGTTACGAAATTCGCACAATCCGAAACAGTTCATTGGCGGGAAGTAGTTTAAAATCTCACCGGTAGGTACGCTGTACTTCCCACCCCCTAAAAATAAACAGGCCACACCTCCGGGGAGCTATTCTTTAGATTAGCCAAAACAAGTTATATCGTCGTTAAAATTATAAATTTACCACTCACTAAACAAGACTTCATTAAGTGGTTACATGGGTTGGAGTGTATTTTTACTTACTTCTTCAGGATCGCGATAGAAGAACAGATCTACTACAACATCCCACTTGGCATCACGTTTGATTAGACCTTTGAATCTCAATACTTCTCGAGCTAGTAACCACCACATCAGACCAATGGAATGTATAGCCTGTAAAAGTAATTTGTTGAAAATGTTAGATATTTACTGCGTTGGGTAAAAGTTCTTGTTTTACTATAAACTCTAATCGATACCCTTAAATGAACTTCTCCGTTTAGTATGTAAAAAATAAATTTTTCTACTAATTTATGTCCTGCGTTCCTGCCTACAAGAATGAAGCTTCATTTCATGTGAAGAATAATTTTGAAGTTTGGAGGAAGGAAGGACAGAGAAATTAATACAGTACAAATTCAATTGTCAGTATCAAAATAAACTCTAGGATCCGTTTCTAGGGAAACATTTTGACAACAATTTCACAATTTTTACAATAACAAAGGACTAAACCCAACAGCAAAACTAAAATGGAGGAGAGTAGCGATGGGCTGCCACATGACAGAGGACCACCACCGATACCCTACATCCAAGCGGATAAGTATACTACTAATAATAGTAATACTGACAGTAGCAATAACTCCAATAGTTCGCCTACAGAAAACATTAGCGTAATTCCTAATGCAGGCAAATCAAATAAAAGGTCGCTGGTTCGGGAGGGAACCCCCTTGGACCTAATTCGGGCTCCCAAATTGGGTAAAAATGACGACATGACGAAAAATAGTGGTCATGTTGCCATAGAAACATTACAATTACCGGCTGGAAATAAATTCAAGCCAAATGATAAAGGTCCCTACTTCATCTTTGTTGAGGGAAATGAGGGTAACCTGGGAAGTATCCATCGGGTTACTTTTGGCAAATGGATTTACACCGAGGATAATAAACATTCCCATGATATCCTGGATATAAGGTCAGTTGGGAAGAATAGAATGAAAATTGAAACAAGTACCCCCAAGGCAGCAAATTATTTGACAAATAATAATTGTTTTTTTAAAAAAAAATTGAAAGCCTACATTCCGGACCACCTTATTTTTTCAAAAGGTGTCATAAAAGGGATGGAGTCTTCAATATCTGAACAAGAGATTTTGGAGAATATTCAAAGTCAAATACGAGTAGTTAATGTAAAAAGAATATTCAGAAGGGTAGAAAACAGGCCACTCGAGACCTGCTTTCTGACGTTTGATAGTCAGAGCTTACCGAGATACGTTTCAATGTATGGTGCCAGGTTTAAAGTGGAACCATATGTACCAAATAGAAGACCGTGCGTCAACTGTCTTCGATACGGGCACTCCAGCTCACAATGCAAAGGGCAACCGAGGTGCAGTAAATGTTCTGGTGCTCATAGCATCGAACAATGTGAAATAAACAAAACGGAATGCATTCACTGCCGAGGTAATCATTTGGCTACGGATGCGGCGTGTCCAAAATATAAAGAAGAAAACAAATTGATTAAAGAAAAAGTTACATATGGTACTACATATCTAGGAGGTACCACCTTCGTAGAGGTAGCCAAAAGGAACAGATTCGAGTGCTTGTCGGAGGAAGAATTTCCCCCCCTTCCAGATCCCTTACTCCACCCCATAAAACAACAACGGCCACGAAAACAAAAGAGGCGGTCAGAGAAGAAAACGCCGATTTTGGGCGAACATCGGGATGTTCCTGATGGGCCTATTGTGGAAATCGAAGAAGTCAGCCAAAAAAAAGACAAGGATAAAATCAGTATCAAGGATATCCGAAAAACTTTTGCCGCAGTAGATCACCCAGTGGTGGATGTAATCATTGGAGTGATCGATTCATTGAGTAAGGGAGATATTGGTGAAACTACCAAATCCCTAGCACTACTTGTATCCCAATTCTATAAAGGGGAAAAAACTGAGAGTGCTACTCCTTCAAAAGGAGCGCATTCTGCGGGTAACGCGAGAATGCTCACCAAAGAACGAAGGAGTAGTCTGCGGTCTAGTTCGGAAAGAAATGAGAATAGTAAAACAAAAGCATATAACCTTGAACATATGAAGGATATTCCAAAAGTGCCTTTAGGCTGTAAATCTAAGATAATCACACAAAAACATTCTCAATCCTAATGAAAATTTTACAAATAAATATAAGATCGTACTTAGCCAATAGGGACAGTCTTGATGTCCTGCTGCGCGAGAGGTGCGTCGATGTGGCCATCTTAAGTGAAACATGGTTTAAGTATAACCTAAAATTAGAGTTGCGAAGATATCACGTTGTCAGAGACGATCGTGAGGATGGATATGGTGGAAGTGCCATATTTATCAGTAAAAAATTGCCTTTCGACCCAATAGTGCTGAATAATCCATTAAGGGGCAGAGTTCAGATATGTGGGGCTAAAATCCTATTTAGGAGCGTCAGTATTACGGTCCTTGGCACTTACTGCCGTCCTGGGCATAAAGCCTCAGTAGAGGAATGGAGTAATGTACTAAATCAGGTTTCGGGTCCTCTTATTCTTGGTGGAGACTTTAATGCGCTTCATCCAATGTGGGGGGGACATCGGGAAAACCTAGAAGGACGAGCTCTAGCAGAGTTAATAGATTCGTACAATCTGTGTACATTAAATGATGGGTCACCCACTATGATTCCCCGACCGGGGGCTCGAGCTCAACCTGTGGACATAACTTTATGTTCTCCAGATCTGATGTCTGAGCTCAGTTGGGAAGTAATACAAGAGCCCTTGGGTTCGGATCACCTGGGAATTCTGGTGAAGTCATTTAATGGGCGGCAGGCAACCTCTGGTGCACGCATTAGGCACCCTAAGGCAGGAGGTTGGAATCTCAGTAAGGCGGATTGGGAAAAGTATCGGATGGTACTGGATTTAAAATTCAGTACATCGGAATCCACCAGCTGCACTTATGATTATTTGACTCAAGAAATAAGATCAGCGGCCTTAGGATCCATTCCTAGATTCCCACAATGGCTTTATTTAAACCCAAATCGAGCAATCAAGCCATGGTGGGATGATGATTGCAATAGAGTCAAGCAAGAGTCAATAATAGCCTACGAAAGCTATAAGAGAGCACCCACCTTGGAAAATTACGTCAATTTAAACAGAAAACTAGCAATCAGTCGTCGGACGTACAAAGAAAAAAAACGAATAATGTGGTACGAATTTTGCAATAGTTTAGATAGACAAACTCCCTCTAACGTCATTTGGAAGCGAATTCGAAGTCTAAAAAAAGGTTACTCTCCCCAAGTAGAAGTCACTGATGATGGCCATTGGGTTGAAGAATTCCATAAATCTCTGACTCCGGACTATGCTAGCCAGTTTATCGACCTATCAAATATCCCAATTGGTGATGAGGACTTGAATCAGCCATTCCAATTGTGGGAATTGAAGTATGCTCTAAAAAAAGGAGGTAGTACATCGCCCGGCCAAGACGGTATTCACTATCAAATGCTACAAAACCTTCCATTTCCGGCCCTTTTATCGCTTCTTAGAATTATGAACGAAATGTGGGTTGGGGGAACTATGATTGAAAGTTGGAGAACCCATTTAATATTTCCTCTCTTAAAGCCTGGTAAAGATCCCAACTCGTACCAGTCGTATCGGCCAATTGCTTTGTCGTCCTGTGTGTGCAAAACGTATGAACGGATGATAGAGCATAGGTTGGATAGGTGGGTGGAGGAATATAATAATCTGGCTCAACATCAGCTGGGTTTTAGAAGGCACCGTGGCACATTAGATTGTCTGGCAGCGTTTGTTAATGAAGTGCACTTAAATAGAACGGAAAACAAACCCTTATTAGCGGCTTTCGTAGATATTCATAAAGCATATGATAACGTAAATATCGCAATACTAAAGGATAAAATGTTGGTAATGCAAGTACCTGGCAGGGTAATAGTAAATATAATTAATATGTTACAACAAAGACAATTAATTATTAGAAGGGGAGTTTTGGTAACGGGTCCCAGAACAACAGGCATTGGTCTCCCGCAAGGTGCCGTGCTTAGCCCTTTGCTATTTAATATATATACATCTGATTTGAGAGACTGGCTTGTTCCGGAAATCAGGATAGTCCAGTTTGCTGATGATTTCACTGTATACTCTGGAGGAAAATCCGAAGAAAATTTGGTAGAAATAATGGGACAGGCCTTGCATGATCTCAATGCATGGTGCAACCACTTGGGTTTTCGCATTTCTGGAAATAAGAGCTCAGTCACCATGTTTAGTAGAAAGCGTCAGAATATTCTTGCTGGCACTATACAGCTAGGGCCGTTTAAAGTTTCGCAATCACCAATAGTTAAGGTCTTAGGACTTTATGTAGACCACAAATTAACTTGGAGACCTCACATTAAGAGAATAATCCAAAGTTGTGAAAAAGCATTGAATGTGCTTAGATATGTTGCACATGTCACATATGGTACCGACCCAAAAATAGCCCTTCTGCTTTACCGAAATTTAATTTTATCTAAAATAGATTATGGTTGCGGCATTTACGGAGATGCCTGCCAAACTTCACTATCTGGGTTGGACAAGGTCCAGTACAAAGCAATACGCATTTGTCTGGGAGCTATGGGATCAACTCCCACAAATGTTCTCCTTGTGGAGGCTAAAATTATGCCTCTACACATACGTCGAGAATTATTGTTGGGAAAGTTCTTAAGCAAAAGGCTAATTAAGTTTAAGGAAGTTTCCTTGATGAGAGTCTCAGAGCTCTCAGAAGTGGTTCGCTCACACAGGTTTTGGTTAAAAAAGAAAACGCCATTAATGTGTGAAATGTTTAGAGTAACGGAGAAATTATACTCTGGCCTAGAGGTGTTGCACGCGTCTCCTCGCAGATCTCTTCACTATGAAGTATCTTGTAAAGAATCTCCGTACGTCCATTTAGATTTATATGATAAGGTGAAAGAAGAATGGGGGGATTTAACATACCTAGCTTTTATAGCGCGCATGAGGGAAATCATAATCAACCCTTATTTACTATTTACGGACGGATCAAAATCGGAGCAGGGAGTAGGTTGTGCTGTACTTGACCCGCAAACGGGAAGTTTTCGCCTATACAAGCTCCCTAATAATGCCTCAATATTTACCGCAGAAATCGTAGCGATTTGGAATGCGGTAATCCTGGCGGAACAAATACAAAGTAATGACAAAATAGTCATTCTTAGTGATTCTAAAAGTGCACTCCAAAAAATAAAACGTCCGGGCGATGTTTTTGATCCCATAATTATAGAAATTATAAGTCATTTGATTAATGCAATGGGTAGGTTGCATCTGGTTTGGCTGAAAGGGCATGCTGGGATAGTTGATAACGAGAAAGTCGACGTGCTAGCAAAAAGAGCGATCTTATTAGGGGAACATACTCCAGTGCTCAATTTAGCGGATTTCGAAGGTGCTTTAAGAAAGCGTTGTTATGACGCATGGCAAAAGCTCTACGATCTGGAAAAAGAAATTAAGGGTAAATATTACGCTGATTTACAGCCTAGGATTCCCAACAAGCCATGGTTTGTAGAAGTACTGGAGGGGGAAAGGCAATTTTACACAACAATAATGCGACTGAGGTTCAACCATAATCTCACAAATCCGCATCTGCATAAAATTAAGTTATTAGATAGTCCCAAATGTGATTGCGATAGCGGGGAGGATGGGGACATCGATCACCTCCTCTTCAGATGCAGCAGATATAATAAAAATAGAGACAAGTTCCTAAAGGAATTGGCAACACATGTACGATTTCCCTGTAGCGCTAAAAGTATTTTAGCTATAATGAATCCTGATGCGCTACGAATTATTTACAAATTCATTAGAGAGAATAAAATAAAAATATAGGATGCAGCTAAACTCCATAGTTGCGATTTTAGTTCTTAATTACTCAAACAAGTACTATCATAACTACACTACTAATTACACCACTCTAAGCTCACATCAAATAACGAAGTCACATTCAGAGACCATTGTGTTGTTCTAGGAAGGAATGTCAGTACGCAGCGCTCAAGATATCCTTATCTCATGGAAGCCACGACGCAGAATGTAGTAGAAGAGTGGCTGGCATGACGAAGAAAGAAGGGAAAGAGGCTGCGCTATTCCTCAAATTGAATATTGGAAAAGATAGGGCTGGTTTTTTTCCACCAACATATTGGTAAATTGAGGCGCTAGGAGCCAACTGTAATTGTTCATGCCAATATGTTGGTTTTTTCCAGCCCTCATATAAAGTAATGGTTAATGTGCAAACAAGACCACTATAACAATAAATAAATAAATAAATAAATAAAATAAACTCAGTACATTGTTTAAAATTGTTAACCGCTACTTTATAAAAGCAGCATATGCGAACAAAAAAAGAAAAAGAACAAAAGTAAATTAATTAAGAGCTTTTAAAAATATAGCTCATGACGGTAAAATATTATCTTTACTTCTCAGCATTAACTGAAATTACTAAATAAAAAAAATACCTTATTATTGCAAGGGATTGCAATATCAACATAGCGAAGAGGTGAATCGGTGTTGCAGAAAGCAATAACAGGAATGTTGACATAAGAAGCTTCTGTGATTGGTTGATGATCATTTTGAGGGTCAGTAACAACCAACAACCTCGGTTCTCGAAATGCATTCTGGAAAAAAAAATACGATTACACTGATGATATCTAAGACAACTTATAGAATACATTGAAAATGTTACGTTTACAGCTGAGGTTGCCATTTTCAAGTATTTCCGTATACTTATTTTCAAATATTCAAACGTCAAATTCGTTTAAGAAAAACGGAAAAGAGAAAGTAAGAAATAGTCGTGATTTCGAATCAAGCCGATTTTAAATATTAGATTTTAGTTCTTTCAGATAATTAAGAGGAGTTAATTATAAATTTAAGATGAAAAATATACAGGACAAAGAGTGGATGAAGGGCGTAACTTAAGGGAATACGGCGATAGATTTACCTCACAAACATTTAATGTCAGCGATATAACTTCAAGTACGATATAACAAAAACGGAATTCGTATGTTGTCTCAGTTTTTCGGAATAGCATTATTTCCAAATTAAATTAAAAGATAATTATTTTCTCCATTACCAAGGATATTCTAGCATGTGACGCTGACCAACCGCGTTACGACATAGAAGTGGCTCTCAGACTTAACGGTTGTAGAAATGATCAATAGTGGTTTTTTACTTGACTTTTCACACAAGTGTTCGCGTTACGTTGTATATAAATGTATTTTCTTTAATATAATTTACTACTAGTCAGCATGTTCCACTAATGAGTTGTTTCTTATTATCTAAAGGTTGTTTTCTTTGCACTAAGCTGCGTCAGGTCACATGCGACTTAAAGAAACTCAATATGCTTTTTCAGCTTCACATTAAGACAAAATACAATAAACCAGATTTGGACAAAATCTGATGTAAATGATTTAAAAATGCTTTTTAAAACAAGTATTTGAAATCATTTTTAAACAATGCCAGGATTCGACACTTTACTTGGCACTTTCCTCACAACTGCATCTTCTACGGTAGTTTTCTTTCACTTCTCACTAAGTTCACTTTAATTCATCAAACTGCCCGAATTTCATCATCACCCATTCCTTCTAAAAGCGGTACTGAAGCGATGGATAGAATTATAACCAGAACTTTACGGATGCAACAATCTAAGGAAGGGTACTTTACCTACAATCCCTAAAAAGAAGTCATGGTTTCATTATCAACACAGGCAGCAAACATTAGAAACTGGGTAAGGCCTGAATTAAACAAATGATACTCTTAAGTACCATGTTCACTCAACATTCAACTGGTACATCTGAGCTTGCTAAAGTTTAGTAGAGTCACCTTAATAAGACCAGGTACTCTCACTAAAAGTAATCTACATAAAATGAATTAAATCTAGACTTCATAGCCTACCGAGAAAAATATAAATAGCAGAATGAAATTAAAAAGAAAAAAATATGTTCTTAATATTTCAATATTTTACTTGAATCTGATTGGTGAAGGCTCCAGGAGTAAATCTTCCTGCTATTGGTGTTGCTCCAGTATGTGCAGCAAATTTCAATACCGCTCGTTGTCCGTATGTCTTCGATGAAATCACGAATACTTCACTTGGATGCTCTATTGCAGCAATCGCTCTAGCAGCCAAGAGTAGTTTTTCCCAGGTGTAACGTAAGTTTATAATTCTGATTCCTAAAATAAAAATGTTTTACATTTTCAATGCAATCCTTTAATCAATAGGTTCCAGCTATTCTAACAATATTCTTTTAAATATACCATCTTGACGACGCTTGTATACATATTGTTCCATTTGATAATCAACATTATCGCTTCCCACGTGGGTTGTCGCACTCAACATTTTGGTTACATCTTCCTCTTTAAGGCTTAAAATATCTAGTCCTCCCGACATCTTCGGCGTTTTTTACAACAACGCAAACCTACTTAGCGAAAATAACTTTGAGTAAACAAGTTGAAAAAAAAAAATCAAAAATTCAGTTAAAAACGAATTTGTCATGATCTCTGTTGTTTGCATTACACTTGTATAGAAATAATTACATCCATCAATGATAGGTACATTACTGACAATGAAAAAATGAAAAGTCGACTTATGCAATGAACATATTACTTTCGAAAATGATTTAAAACTTTAATGTGCCTGAGGTATTTATACTTCATCATTATGGTTTTTTCATGGAAACATTGTCCTGAACCTGAATTCGAAATGGGCGACATAAAAACTTCTTTGTATGCTGAGTTTATTGAAATTCCATGTTCTACTACGGTATTAAGTATCGACATCCTTTAATCACTAACACCTAAACTACTGTATAGCTTAACCCCCTATACAAAACTGTCCAACCAGACAGTTTTAATAAAAACCAAAACGCAATGCTGATTTATAATTTTTGTGAAAATTTCCTGGGAGGTCGAAAATAAAATAAAAACAGTAGATGTAATTTCGTTTAATTAGAAATAAAAGGAAACCTACTAGTTTTTTCTTTTAATGTAATCATAGTTTTATTTAATAACTACTTATTAAATTTAATAGTTTTATTCATTACTTTTTCCAACTAATTTTATCAATTAATTTACTTTGTCTTTTACCTAATATTTACTAGTCAAAGATTTGTGATTTTAATTAGTTGTCTAAGAGGTTCAGAATTTATTATAATATATCGGTTTCATTAAAGGAGAAAATCCTAATTTTCCAAGGGATTACTGAACCAAACATAACCTTGAATACCTACCATACATTAATAACCCACGTGGTTAAGTACCGTAGCAAATGTTCTAAGGCCAATCAAACTTTTTTCAATGTAACTAATATATGTACCGTACACAGTAAAGGCTACCGAAGAAGAAATGAAAAGGTATGATTAAACAATCCAAATTTTTTAGTAAACTGGATAAAAAAAACTAAACAATTAGGAAACTAACCTCAGCTTAATTAATTCCTAGATAAAACAAACAAAAACTACATACACAGTAAATACCTGTATTTCATCTTTACAACCTAACAGAGAATTATTGAAAACCTATTGTCGGATATAATTAACTGATATGATGAAAAATTTAAATTTTTTACTTACGCTTGACAATGCCACAGGGAGCTCCAAATTGGAATTAATTGGAATACAAGGGGTTTTAGGTTTGGGAGCATGCACTGCCTTTTTGAACCAACAATATAAAAGAAATCAGAGTGGGTGCAAATTCAGCAAATGATAAAAAAGTATTTTATAATTATTTAGACACTATTGGGTATTTTCATTGATTATTTTCTGTACAAAACCCGTATTTATTTATATAAACATTTAAGCAAACTGAAATTAAGGTAGGAATAGTTTAATAAGAATTACGACTGTTAGATTTCTTCTTCATCAAAATTCTAGTTTCATATTTCCTGGTATTTTCACGTATTTTTTTCATTTTTAATTGTTGCTAATTCTGTGAATGAGAGTTGGTAACCATGGTTAAAATAATTTCAAATTCTAGAAGAACCTTCTTTCCACCTTTATGTATTGAAGAAGGTTACTTAACTGCTATGAACTATTACGGAACTAGTTATGTAGCTTTTTGATATCTCCAACCCACTGACAGTGAAATTTCAAGAATTAGTGATAACAAAGGCGTCGGTCACAGCATCACAGTACGTCATTCTTGATCCCTCCATACTATTAAAGTCGCTTAATTCAAGTTTCCTTTTCATTAACTGACACTGCTAGTGTTAGATCAAACTAGTTCTCTTAACGCGTACAGAATGGAAGAAAATTACCGGTCCCCTTTTTCCACGAGATATTCATCTCCTCAGATGCAATACAATTTTAGTGATGTAAACAAATTTACGACTTGGAGAAAACTTTGGATTTATTTGGCCAAGGCTGAACAGGTATATTTATTTGATAAAGATTTATTTCCCTTTTTTATAGTTCTTTTCTTTGAGGGTATATCTATTTTAGTAGCTCCAGTCTGAATAAGTTGTCCACTACTTCAGCTTATGCTTAAGTAACCGCTGGGTTTTTAATGTTTCATCCGTATTTTCTTAAAGATAAATACTACAAGAATTTTTTGAAATAAAGTATACTTACTAAGACGTTATTACGTTCAAACGAATAAGGACCTATTTAGTAACTTTTGTGAGAGCTGAGCGAAGATGGTGGTGTAGGGCGTAGGGTTTGGCGCATTAATTAGAAAAATGAATACTTATAAAGTATTGCAACTTTTTGTTTCGTGTATGTAGAAGTAAAAAATACTTTTCAGTGATAAGAATCGTATGTGGATGTCACCTAAGTAGGATTTCCTTTCTTTGTAAAAAAAAAAGGCTGACTATACTATTGTCTGATCTGTTTAATGTAACTCTTCCGTTATAGTCAAATCAACTTCTGCAGTAGTATCTTAAACCATCATTTCACTACCCTCAGCTAACTGCCTGTTAGGAATTTAAAAGCCAAAAAATTAATTGAATTAATTCAGAGAAAGTAAGGAATTTTTTGAATGCCTTTCTTTTTGAAATAATCTTAATTTGTTGAATTTATTGGGGAACGAAATTGATTATCTAGAAACTTTAGTATTATTCTGTGTAATGCAAAATTTATTAGTGATTTCTCTAAAGTTTACATTAGTTCAGCAAAAATCGGGAAAAAAATGTTTGAGAAGATATTCTTACTTCTTTCCTTGTAGGGTTATTTGACTGTGTAATAAATTTGATAATAATTGAACTCTAGTGACCTTTTTATGATAGCATGACATTTTGTACCATTCCATTACGTAAGAATAAATCCATTGGTTCACAATTACATAACCAATTTAATCTCCCATACTTTCATTTTGTTATTCGTTAATCTTCTTTTCTTTCATTTTGTTATACATTAACTGTACAAAATTCTTAAAGCATAAACGCAAAAATCTTTCTAAAAATACAACAGGTTCATATAGTATTTTACGGTTTTAGTAAAAATTATCAGATTACCGTCCAGACTTTCTATTTTCAGAAATATATTTTATCTTATTAATCCGTATTTTGAAAACCGCTTCGAACTCATCCAAACAGCGCACGTTATATGCGCGTTAGGAAGTGAAAAATCTATGGTTAACTGGATTTATACTAGAGTCTACTTCCTGGGTCTTGTGAACACTATCAATGAACTAATCCGTACCCGATTCTGATTAATTTTTTTTACAGTGGATAGAGAAATAAGGATTGTTTTACATAGAGAAGAGGATTAATGATAAGGAATAACGATTACTACACTATTTTTTTTATTTGAGAGTGGATTCATTATTTTCAATGACTTCTCTTCAAGCGAAAAATATGTTTCTTAAAAGATACGATCTAATTGTCCTGATTGAAAGAAAAAGAAATTTATAAAGCCTCCAACTTAAAAAATGGACATATATGGTAGATTAGAACTTCCAAAGGATTAGATTATTGAATTATGGAGGGCGTAAAGTTATTAACTTCCTACATGTTTTTTTTTATATAGTTGATAACATCATATCTTGTTTCAATATTTAAAATATATATTTATATTTTAGTCACTTGTGGATTGGTTTTGTCGCAAGTACTAGAAATCCACAGACAAAACGTAAACTGAGAATGTATAAATATTTCAAAAAATATGCAGACTAATTTTAATTTTGTATTACAAATCCGTGAAAATAAAAGATAAGTCGATTATGGAACAACCCTATGATATTTATATAAAAAAATTTCATTTTTGTGAATTTTTGCCATTGGTAATTTCTTTTAAATTATTTTCAGAAACTTGGTCTCGATATTTCTGATGCACAAATTCAAGAATTAGAAAGGAATTTAAATAATTTAGATTTAAAAGCAGCCGCTGAGGAAGAAAAAAAGACTAGGCATGATGTGATGGCACATGTTCATGTTTATGCTGATCTTTGTCCATTAGCAGGCCCAATTATACATCTAGGTGCAACTTCTTGCTATGTCGGAGATAATACGGTTTGTTTATTCTCTATTTGAACTTCAAAAGCAGCTTTTGTACTTGTGAAAATTCTTCAATAAAATAAATTGTTGCAACTTTTGTCTAAAAGAAAAAGTCGACAGATTTTATAAATATTAAACATCTTTAAGAAAGCATTTACTGTTTATATAAACTCCAACATTTCTTTAGAATGAGAAGTGTACAAATTAAACAACTGTCTTTATAAAACTCGATAAAAACCTAAAATTTAGTAGTTTTCCCAATAAATTTCCTTTTTTTTTTTTCTTCTAAAAATAATGAATTTTTGGTGTTTAATCTGATAAGCAGCAAATTCTTATCTATTCATTGCTTGAGTAAATACAACTTCTTCAAAACATTTGAATTAATTTTAAAAAATTTTTTTAGGATGTAATAATTCTTAGGGATGGACTAGATATTATCATGCCGAAAATAGCAACATGCATTCACTATTTATCAAAATTTGCCGATAAATATAGAGATTTGCCTACCCTTGGATTCACTCATTTACAGTAAGTTAATATCAAAAAATAAAAGTGCAGTTTTGATTGTTATCAAAATTGTTCATTTCTCTCATAAATAGCTGTTTAAATAATTAAATTGTTTTTTCCTCTCTCTAAATTTAACAAATAAAAAGTGTAAGGAATTACTAGTTGTATATTGGACTCTCCAGAACACAAGGTCCGAGTTCTTGACCGGGCAATGCTAAACCTGCTCCAGCGCAGTACTGATATTGAGAAAATACATAAAGCATATTCCTCAGTAAAAGTACAATGAATTTAATATTAACTTCTGAGGTGAACACAACTAAGAAACGTAGTAATGCTAGTAACAAGTCAAAACAGAAATTAAGCGTTGATTGCGCTTCAATGAAAGGCTCCCCATAATTTTAGCTAATAGCAACTATTAAACGTAGAAATAACTCTGAAATAGCTTTGTATCTCTTTTCTCTAAATCCCTCGTCACACACTGAGATCTTGGGTTTATCTTGAAATAAGGGTTAGTCTGCTTTAAAACCATCAACGACCTGAAGTCGTCCTTGTAAACTAAGCAAAACTGTTATCTGACTGCTAAATTAGTCGACCGAAGCAGTCTCAAGCCGAAGACTTCCGTGAATGACATCTTTCATTAACAATTATTTCTTTGAACTAAATATTTGTGCTAGGTTTTTTCCAGTATAAATCTTAACTGAAGTATATAATTTCGTTGTCGTTAACATCTCCTTTAATAGACATTTTAGCTTCGATCTAGACATTTTCAATATTTTCTTTTAAGTAAAATTAACATTCAGTTGGATTAAATTTGTATGTGCATTTAAAATTTTATACATTATGTTTTTAATGTTGAATTTTTCAAGAGGAATATCCTTGAAGTTTCTATCTGAGTTATCTCTGATCGTAGAAGCTGAAAGTTAAATCCTTTGAGTAAATAAATTATTTTATTAAAATTTATTCGAGTTTCTTTTGTCTATCTTTGACTGAGTCATCTTCAGTTCTAGCAATTAATTTAAAGCATTTCCAGATATATCTACAGCAAAATGCCTGGCTTTCCTCTAACGTGATTCCTTTCTTGTCAATTACCCTGAACTAATTACGCGATCTTAGGGAATTGCCCCTTTACATGACCGTAGGATTCTAATTAAACTGTCACAGTACTGTTTGTCTTAGAATAAGTGAGTGTTCAAATTAGTTCAAACTTACGCGATGTAGTAGATTCCATTCAGAATGGCTATGAAGTTGTGTTTGTGTCAGGAAAGAAGTGCTAGGTAAAGTGCACTGATATTATATTGTTCGTTTTTATTTTAAATTATTGAATAGGAGGAAAGAAACGTAGGTTACAAGCATTCTAGATTTTTCTAATTTGGTTCAGTTGTCTCAGGAGGTAGATGCGAAGATATGTAATTTTGGAGTTGATATTTTTTTTAGCAGTACTCGAAAATGATTTATCTATGATTGCCACACGCGAGTTTGTAACCAAATGTCCTAGTTCGCAGAATGGTTTTTCCTGTTTTTGGGATTATCTCAAAACTCTATTCCAAAGATTTTTTTCCAAAATTTTTACACTCACCGTCACCTAAAATGTAATATTTTTTAAACGATCTTTGTTTACAAAAAGGCTTTTGGGAAGCTTAGACATATGAGAAATATTTCGCTCAGCCAACTTTCTTAACCTAAATCAAGGCAGATTTAGCTAGTTCTTCCTCAATTATGCTGAAGGTAAAATATATTTATTTTTACCTTCCAACTCCATTCTCGTTAAGCATAATAATAAGCATTATTTTAATATGATGTTTATCATTGTAAGTTGATTATTAACCCCTTAATGCACAGTTTTTTTTGAAAAAACCGCTATATTTTATATTTGATTAAGTAATTGTTAGAGCTTACAATCCCATGTAAATGATAAATATCTATAAAACGATTGCTTTTCTTTGCTTTCACATTATTTTCAATTCTCGATCATATTCGAGAGTGAAAAATTATAGTAGCATAAAGTGCAACGCCGCTCTAATTATCTCGAGTGTGCACAGTTTGACCAGTTTAGCGCGCTCGAGTTAACTCGAGTGTGCACGTTAAGGGGTTAAATTAAATATTTAGGAGCGGGTGTCAGTCCAGTTGTTATGAAGCGTGGCTTTGTAAGTGGGAGATCCCCGAATCGAATCCCGCGCATACCTACTTTTTAAGTGTAAGTAATGGTAAAGTATGTACTTCATCCTCGTTCGCGACACCTAATTGGTAGTTGGGCGTTACTCGTATGTCTCTTCTGAAAAAATAGGCGATTACGGTAATTATATATTTATATAAAAAATAAGCACTTTACATTTTATTAAGTTTGCCATGGACTTAGGTCTTCCCCTCTTTTTAATTATTTCATTTCTCAGGCCAGCTCAGTTAACTACAGTTGGAAAGCGTGCATGTCTTTGGATTCAAGATTTGCTAATGGATGAAAGAGCTTTGTCCAGAGTAAGAACTGATCTTAGATTCAGGGGAGTAAAAGGTACCACTGGTACTCAGGCATCGTTCATGACTTTATTCAAAGGTAAGAATGTGAATGGTACTAACGATTTACAATTATATTTTATTAGATAGAGAATTAGTTTTATTAGTTTTAGACCGTAGAAGTGGTCTTTACAAATATACCGTTAAGGGAAATAAATTTATAGGAAATAAATAAATAAGTCTCCAAGAGATATCTCTATATCACATCCCGATATCTCACTAACAGACTAGATCAGCTAATTTTGGTTTCAGTAATCACAGGAAAATTCTAGCTCATTTATCTCCCGCTTAACTAAACCTGCACTCTAAGAATAATCTGATAACTTACTTTACCTTGAACTTAAGGAGTTGGAATGGATCCTTAGGTGAAATGGATTTTGGTTTTATAACACTCCATTTAATTAATAAATAAATCTCTTTAACAAAAACTTACAGTTTAAAATGTTAAGTATAAGGGTTGATTAAACGCCAAAAGGTACACAAATCAGCAAGTACCCAACATTTCATTAATACTTCATTGATATTATTTTAAGTAATTTTACTACATTAATTTTCATTAATAAGTTATTTTTTAGAATTTATTAGATGTCTCAGACCCTTATGCTGGCCATTTTAATCTACAAACTATTTGTTCAAGTAGAACACCATTTAACTTAGATTGACTGTAATATCTAATCAACAAACTATTAATCGCAGGTTAAAAAAAAAAAAACTTTATAAACAAAAATAAAAAAAAAAATATGAGGCTAAAAAATTCAAAAACTTTTTAAAAAAATGCTTACAACAATAATCATCAATGATTTCATTTATTTATTTTTATTTTTAAATAAAAATCGTCGGTTTAAGTTCATTCTTCGATTAAAGTAATTGTTACTTTATGTAGTAGTCAAACGTTTATAATAATAAGTAATAATTATCTGGCTTTATCGCAAATAATATAGTTTTCTTCAATTACATTCTCAATCTAGGTATTCTTCCCACAGTGTTATATATTTGGAATATAAGATAAATAAGATATGCATATTTTTATGACAGCTAACATAATTAT
This sequence comes from Rhodnius prolixus, assembly GCF_049639745.1. Taxonomy (NCBI): domain Eukaryota; kingdom Metazoa; phylum Arthropoda; class Insecta; order Hemiptera; family Reduviidae; genus Rhodnius; species Rhodnius prolixus. Next base: position 27,693,832 of record NW_027411592.1, read on the forward strand.
TCCAGTATTTTACTATAAGTAAAATTAGAGGGACTATATTAAATTACAATTGAGAAATGAATAATTATTGTTGAATAATTTACTTGATATTACCTACGCGTTATTTGTGCTCACAAATACTTCGGAAAGACGAATTCTAGACTGAAATATTGTTTTAAATCCGTGATTCAAATTTAAATAGTAGCCGACTCTGCCTTTGTCTTTTTCTACTTTAACGTGCATGTACATACATATATGTGACTTCTCAGAATAAAGAGCATAATAAAGATAAATCAGAAGAATAATTTGGAATAAAGCTAAAATAAAGTACCTATTTAATTACAAAGATATAATATACATTTTATCATAATTATAACAAAAAAATAAAATATTATGAATAAACAAAGGGAAGGGATTAGCTATGCGGTCAGCGTATTGGATTCCCACGTGGAGGTTCCGGGTTTGAATCCAGCTGCAGACCCTTAGATTTTCTCTTTCTAAGAGCTTCTTACAGCTCACTGTCCGGGTGATGGACAGTGTTGTCTGTAACGAGAGAACACTGTCCGGAGGCCGGCAGTGCACTGAAAAAAGCTCCGGGCGCCAATAACCTTAGATGTTGACGCGACTTAAATCATAAAAAAAATAGAAAAAGAAAATGAATGAACTGGCCAGCATAAGGGTCTGTGACATCTAATAAATTCTAAAAAATAACTTATTAATGAAAATTAATGCAGTAAAATTACTTAAAATAATATCAATGAAGTATTAATGAAATGTTGGGTACTTGCTGATTTGTGTACCTTTTGGCGTTTAATCAACCCTTATACTTAACATTTTAAACTGTAAGTTTTTGTTAAAGAGATTTTTGTACCTTTTGGATAGATTTTCCTTTTTGTATGTTCTGCAAAGTTACATATCTGCTTTACAGATTTTATTAAAATTGGGAATAATAAATTTTAATTGTATCATTATAACCTGAAAAGGTGTTAAGTCGGAGTTACTACCACTGGAGAGATCTTTTTAAAGAATGATTATAGTTGCGGTCCCCAAACCATCCTCAATAACAATTTTTTTGAGAAAGCGTTTTGAATAAAATAGGAAGGTAATTTGTACGTAAATAGCAAAAGTAAACTGCGATTACAGTACTTCTCCCTAAAAGGCAAAGAGGCAAAGATTTTGAATCGAACTACAATTCATTCATGAAAATCGGTTCACGTTTCGATAATTTGAAACGATTGCTATACTTCCCCTTAACAAGTGTAAGAGCAGATCGTCGCTTTAATGTTACGTAGGGGAGCCCTAACCCTGTCATCCTACCAAATTTTATCAAAATCGGGCTAAGATTTACAGAGTAATTAATGATAATAATTTTGGAGGGGGCCTTACATAAAAGGGGCTAACTCCTCTCCCATTCCATGTACAGCGTCGAGACCCCCAAAAGGCACATCTACATAACATTCCGACTCGAATGATACCTCATTCATGAAAATCGGTTCACGCGTTAGGCGCTACGTTGTTTACAAAAAAGGTAACAAGAAGAAGAAGAACAAGAATAATTTTTGAAAATGCCGTTTTTGCTCATTTTCAGCATCTTTTTTCTCAAAATCTATCAAATCTAGGTTGTTGCAAAAAAATTACAGTCATAAAGGAGGATTTGCCCTATATTATAAAGAAAATTTGGGAATTTTATCTTTTATAGAAAAAGAGAAAAAAATTGTCAAAGTTGGGTGTTTTTCAACGTTACGCTTTTTCGTGCAGTTTTTGATGATCAACCCTTATACAACTGTCCTACCGGACAGTTTTAATAAAAAAAAAAAAAAGCGCTGTTAATCTAAAACAGAATTGAGCAAGTGGTTCATAAAATCATCAATCCATTTAAGTATTGAATGATTTTTCTTCTTCTGGATGGCTTTTTGAACAATGTGGTAACTGCAAATAAGTAGATAAGTTCAAATTTCCCCAAAATGAGATAAGTGCTTAGAGAAACTGATTCCTGTATTCTCATACCGTGACGAGACGATTTAGCATAAAACTTAATCGTTTTCCAATGAGCAAAATCGGCAGATTTTTTTAGATTAAAAAAATAGTTACGAAGATAGATAAGGCTAATAACCACGATAAAGTGAAAAATTTTCTCTAGTTATTTCAAGGTATATTATATTACCCAAAGAACATTGATAAATTTCATTTGTTTTCACGCAACCCTTCTTACCTATTTATCTACATTTCGGTATCCGCTTTTAATCGACATGTATAGATTCATCGTACAGGAACAACTAAGAAAGGTCGTAATTTATTCAAATGATAATTTTTTACGTGGAAACTATACAAAAGAAGACAAAGAAAAAAAAAATTGTTATTGTTATTTACATGGTGAAGAAAGCAAGTGCATTGTCGCTTTTATTCTCTTAATTTTTGTATATTTCACTATTGTTTTTCGTATTAAAATGGCACATTCTAGAATGCGTTTCCTTAAACATTTAAAAGAAAAATTTTATTGATCGAGTAGTGGAAAAGTAAATTTAGGCTGTAAAAACAATGGAGAACTCATCTATAGTTCAACGTAAGCTTCATACTACTAAAATTATGCATTATGGTACAATTTTTCATTTAATACAGGGCAATTAATTAATTAATTTAATTTATTTGAAAAATCAAATTATCATTTCTAAAATTTAATGTTATCTGATATAAATCTCATTATCTTACTCCAGACTGTAATAATATGGATCCAGACTATAATACGGAGGTATTTGTTTTAAGATTTATCTTTCATCGGCTGAAAGCATATAGGCTTCTGATTTTAATAAACCTTCTTCAAAGTGGATCATAGTTCTGATGAAGTCATTCTAATTAAAATTAGTCTAATCTGTCTCAAAATGCAACGTCGTTTATTCTTGTTGTTTGTTTGTAGACCTCAAAAAAAAGGAAGAAAGAAGGGAATATAAAGAAAACAAAATACTAGAAAAGGAAAACTTAGCACTGACATACAAAGTAAATACAAATCGTAGACGTTTTCAAAGAGTAAATAGAAAATAGAGCGTTGAATAAAACCAATCGTCGACGAGAAGATAATAAGAACTTTATAAATGTCGGTAAAAATTAAATTTTTGCCATTGGAAAGCCTGAAAAAGCCAGATTCATGTTATATTGTCACGACGTCGTAGGAAATGCAATAACGGTTTAAACATGAGGTTAGAAACTATTTAATGAATACGGAATTTAGGTTCTCGCAATATAAAAATTCAATTTTTTCATTGCTAATTACATCAATGATGCTAAAAGACAAAAGGTTAATTGGAAAAGAGCGAGCAAAACAGCTACATTTACATTTACACACTATACAACAAGCACTAATTTAAAAAATATTTCCGGACAAGAGGAGAAATAGCAATCCAATTACCGTTGGTTTCTTTTCAATGACAATAAGTATTAAAAAGAAGACAGATATTTGGCAAGTCTTCTTGCCTATTAAATGAAAGTTCCTTATTAAATGAATAGTAAAAATGTCTATTCATCAGAAATTTTTCGTACAATTTCAGTACGATATGTGAGGAAGTTGAAAAATGGTTACCATAAGTGGTACACTTTTCTACCTTTTCCACATAAATCCTAAATTTATAGAAGAATGACCTTCGGAAGTGGAAAAGACCAATCAGTGAGCTATAAAAAGCTTCTAGGAAGAGCAGCTGGATTCGAACCCTGGATCTCCACTTTGGAATCCATTGTACGCTAACTGTGCTATTCCCTTTCTTTTAGGAAGTTTTACTTTAAAAAATAATAATAACTTTAATTGAAACTTTATAATTATTCACTTGTTTTGTAATTTTTAGGTAATGAAAAGAAGGTGAAAGAATTGGATAATTTGGTGACTAAAATGGCTGGATTTGACTCAGCATTTATAGTGTGTGGGCAGACTTATCCTAGAAAAGTGGATGTAGAAATTATTTCGGCAATTTCTAGTTTAGGAGCCACTGCACATAAGGTAAAAAAAGAGAGAGAGAGTGAGAGACAACTCCTTGATTCATTAAAACAGCATTAAAAACAAACTTTAAACGATTGTTTCCTCTGCAGATGTGTACAGATTTGAGGATTCTAGCCAATATGAAAGAAATAGAAGAACCATTTGAAAGTACTCAAATAGGATCTAGTGCAATGGCGTACAAGAGAAATCCTATGAGAAATGAAAGGTGCTGTGCACTTTCTAGGCATTTAATGTCTTTGTTTAACAATGCTGCTCACACGGCTGCAGTACAATGGCTTGAGAGAACACTTGATGATAGTGCAAATAGGTAATAACGGAATTGCTAATTCCAAAATCTTGAAGTTTCATAATTTTTCTTTTTCTTTTTATATTTGTGTTTCATTCCCTTTTATTTTATTGAATAATATATGAATCGATCAGTCCTTAATTTAGAAAAAAAAAAATGTTCGGTTATGGCCAGAGTAAGTTTTTAATCTCCAGTATTCCTCATTATAACGTACTCTCTTACACTCCCTAATAGCTCCTGCTAAAGGGGACCAAAATTATCTGAAACGTAGAGCCGAGAAAAAAAAAAAAAAAACAGAAAAAAACTCTGGCTATTGCCGAACATCGCTCTCTTTATTTGAATTTAATTTATTATTGCCGTTCAGGCGCATAACACTAGCAGAGTCTTTTCTTTGTGCCGATGCTCTACTTATAACTTTGATGAATATACTGGAAGGACTAGTTGTGTATCCGAAAGTGATAGAAAAGCATATTTCTGAGGAACTTCCTTTTATGGCTACTGAAAATATTATAATGGCTATGGTACAAGCAGGTGGGAATCGCCAGGTAACTAACTACTTTCCTTCTTTCAAAGAAAAGTAAAATTTGATTTGAAACATTCTCAAAACTTTGTCTACAATTCTCATAGTTATAAGAGACAAATATTCTTTAGATAGCACAAACTTGGAATTTGTGCCATATATTTTATTTATTCTTATTTGAAATAAAAGCTAAAATTCTTATAAATGGCAATTTAATAGCATGTATAAATACCCCCTTAAATACGGAAGATTAGAATGATTGTTTTAGTTTAGAATGAGCTAGTGTAGTGTCATTCAGCAACATTGTCAGGTGCGAAGGACCTTAGATGTTGAGCACCTTTAAAAAGAACACAATAATAATAATAAATACGGAAGAAAGAGATGGAATCTGTTGGTAGTCAAGTCTTCAGAAACGTGGAGCCAAAAAAGAGAAGCTGTTCTGATTTTGGTGCCATTTGCAAAATTTAAGAAAATAATTTAAGAAAAGCAATAGGGACAATTTTTTTTTCTTTAGCGTTTCAATAAAATATAAAGGAAATCACATAAAAAATTCATTCAGGTAAACCACTGCTTTCATGATGAAATTTTCTATCTGAACTCGATAGAAATCAGCGACTTCACTGAATTTTATTTTATACTATTTTCGTTAAGCATTCGCTTCTACTTTCAAATGAATTGTGAAAGAGAATAAGAGAATGCATATGAGAGCTTCAAGTCAGACTTGCAATTAATTTGATTGAATTAATAAAAATCATTTCTGATTTGTGACAATCGAAATGAAAGCACATTTTGTTATTAATTAAAACCATGATTTACCCAACTTTTTGAAATGTATTCAAGTACATGAAAAATTATATAATTATCATCATTACTTTTCTTTGTCTGTTAGGAATGTCATGAGAGGATTAGGATCCTTTCTCAAGAAGCTGCAGCTCAAGTGAAAATACTTGGTCAAGGAAATGATCTTGTTGATCGCATTAAGAAGGACCCTTATTTTAAACCAGTCCTATCTCAACTAGCCAAAATTTTGGATCCATCAACTTTTGTAGGCAGAGCTCCCAGTCAAGTAAGAGCCCCCCTAGTTAATTTACTTATTGTACAAATAAATATTGGGTGTATTATCAATGATTTTACATTTTTAGGTATCGGAGTTTCTAGAACAAGAGGTTAGGCCCATTTTGAAAAAATATGATGGAAAGATTATTGACAAGCCTGTTATTTTGAATATTTAAATCTTCCAAAGTTCTAACTATAGATTTCATGAAATTTACAGTTTTAAACAGCTGTTACTTTTTTAATTTTCTCTGTTTTTGTTTTAAATTATTAGAATGTTATATTTCAAATAGTTAAGAAATGTTATGACTGGCGATATACAGATAATAAAACTCTTTCTCAAACGACTTGTATTTTGATAAGATTGGCGCTTTAATTAGTAGGGAAGCTCCGATTCATTCCTTCCGGTCAAAATTTATTAAAATCGAGCTTTACAGAGTTATTAGTAAAAATAATTTAAGAGCAAACTGGTCGATCAACTGTAAGTCACAGAAAGCAGAGACTCTGAGAAGGAAACAATGGACAGAATCAGAACAGAAACGGATTTAGATTTTTTCTTTCTTTTTTTTTAACAAATACATATCTGTTTCGTTATTATTACTTTAATAAATTTATAGAAATGTAATGTTATAAGTGCTGTTTCAAAAACTAACATTAGGTTGTCATTCAATAAGAAGAACTCAATATTTCTACTATAATTAATTTTATTAAAATACAAATATTAAAAAACTGTTATGCCCAAAAAATAAAACTTAATTGTTGATGATAACAACTGGATAGAAAGTTCTAAATAAGATAAACATCTATATTGTAAAAAGTGTCATGTTCACGTTTAGTTTTGAAGATATGTAATTGATTTTCATATCATTATCAAAATAAGAGCTGTATTTACAAAAAATAAATACTAGTTAATGACTAAAATTGTCTCATAAGAGGGATTGTATATTCGGTGGATATCTGAATTGGAAATGAAGCTACTGTAATTAAAGATTCTGACGAATGTGTTTCTAAATGGAAATGTGTTTTAAGAACTCTTTCATACATTTAAAAAAAAGCTACAAAAACTTTTCACAAAGCACACCTGTTATGCTTCACTAAAAATATGTTAAGACCATAGATCTATAAAATTTTAAGAAAAATATTGCACTCTTTGCTGCGAAATGTTTAAAAACATAAGAAATGTTTTCAAGTAACTTATCGGACATAACATACTTATAATTTTTACCGGTTTTGGATTCACAATCATAAGTTGATTTTTTTTTCTTTTTAATTATTGCATTATTTATTTGATGGATAAAAATCCGAAAGTTATCAACATGCTACACAACAAGCATAGAGTGAATGATAATGTCTCCAATATTGGCCAACAGTCTAGATCCAACCTAAATTCTTTACCTTCTTAAACATTTTTTGTCTAAAGTTCTAAAATTAATGTTTGCCTCAAGAAACAGTTAATAGATTTAATTTCTATACAACATTGTGACTTGATCAAGTCTGGATTATATTACAAAATATACAGATTTTTTGTTACACAAAACATATTAGAAATAAACAAAAGGAATATATAAATATATATATATATATATATATTCTTCTATATCTATCTTCTATATACAGGGTGTTCAGCATAAGACTACGGTAACTTCGGGAGGCGATTTCATTAGCTCTCCACAACCTGTTAATTCCAAATGTTTATGGAGTAGTTCAAAATGATGATTTATTCACATTATTTGGAATATTTTTTTAATTAACTAAAGAATAACACACAGATCTAAACTCGTTAAACGAAAATCCTTTCTTTCGAAATTGGTACCTAACACTCATTTAACATCATATTCATTTTTATTCTTCTTATTTTATTATTTATAATGTAAATTTTATATTTTTGAATATAGTTCTTAAATTAATTAATTATTAAATTACACGTTTGCAAAAAAATCGTACTGGATTTGATGATTCTGATCAGTTATATTCTTATGGTAGGTGAATTCCTTTCTTAATGCCGACGCTGTTTTGAGGCCTACTTTTTTGCAATTAATCACAGATTTCTGCATCAATTTATAACATAACCCCAATTATTGTATACCGTTCGAAAGGTGATCGTATGTAGATGTTTTTCCTGAATAGTGCACGGTTTTTTCATATGAAATGTTTTTGAGAAAAATGAAGTCAAAGTTTTTGGAAAAAATTAGAAACTTGCTATTTCTTATGTTTGGGCCACAAAGTAAAATACCTAATATTATTATTGTGGAATACAAATTAGTTTATTTAAAAGGAAATTTAACGTTCTTTCTAATGAGCTTATTAAAATAACTGTAGCTTTAATAGTTTGAGAAATATAGACAACTTTTTGCTAAAAAGTAGTAACACCTTGAAAAAACATAAAATTAAAAATATCTATAAAACGGAGCCGAATCGAGCCATAGTTTATATAGAATTTTTTGTTGCAAATGATGCCCAGAATCGCCTCCCGAAGTTACCGTAGTCTTATGCTGAACACCCTGTATATAGAAGGTGTTATTTAAAAAAATAAAAAATAAAATAGTGCCTTCCTTTAAAATCTAAAAGAAGATTTTGTTTAGATTTTATATGCTAAAAATTTAGAATGAAATATTATGGAGCATACAAATCATGCTTCTTTACAATATGAGCAATTGTTAAAACTGAATCAATGAGAAAAATTGCTCCTGTTATTACACACAGGCTTCCAACAGCAAATCCTACTTGTTTCTCCGTTGATATAGATAAATATTTATGCTCATTTTGATAGCCAGACCAGTAATGCAAAGCTAAACCTCCGACTGCAATGAACAGCACAACTCCAACAATGTTCATAATAAGATCCTGTAAAAAAAGTCACAAATGTAAATGTTCCTGACTGATAATTTTGTAACGTTAATACAAACAAAATACATTTTTAACTTTCCAAATTCCATTTTAATTCTGGCGAACAAATAATAATGTTTATTTAAATTGTATTATTTGAATAATAAACGTGCAAATGTCAATAAATTAAATATAATGTACTTATAGTAATCCATTAAATGTCACAGTAAATGAAAATAATAGGAATGTTTAGAATAAAACGGAATTTGTCATGATCAATTTAAAAACGTAATCACATTCTAAGGTTCAGAGAGAAATCAATTAATTGTTTTCAATCTTCTTTATCTTCACGTTACGATGCATTTTGCAAATTAAAGTGTTTTTACAGTAACTATTAAATATTTTTAAAACGTTCATTCGGTTTCACAGAAAGGCTTTTCTATCAACTTAGAAATATGTATGTACTTTTGCTAATACTCTTCCTACTGTGAACTTGTTTCCTTAATTTTTGTTCTTTATTTTATTAACTTCTTCGTTCAGAATTAACTTTGATTATATTTTGATCATGCACTGATCATTCTCAATTATTAAACTTACAATGTTGCTTGTGATAAAAAAACTACTTTAATTACATACTATTTCTGGAAACTGGGTTAGCATTTGCATTCGATAAGCATATTTGCACTTGCTTTTATAATTTTGCCTTGAAATAGTGCAGGCAAAAAATCAGAAAAATTTGTTTATTAAAGTTGGTTATTACTGATTTTAAGTCGTTCACTACACCTAAGTTTTCATTTTAGGTATTGTCACTTACAAACTTTGTTCCTTCTTTGATTTCAAATGTTGCAATATTTTTCATTTTGGAATGTACTAAACGTACATTCAGTTGCCACTAGCGTGCATGCTGATTGATTAAGAGGTAAATTTAAATCTTTCACAATACTCATTATGGATTAATATGCGGAAACAAGTTGCAAACTGAATTAAGAATTGTGTTTTATGAGAATAACGTTTTTCAGCATGAATGTTAGGTGGTTGCCTAGTTAGGTGTTAGGCAGTTTTAAAAGCGTAAAAAGTATTTATTTCAACAAATATCAGTTTAGCAGTATTCGCGGGTTTTAGACTTAAATTAGAGTTAAATTTCCTGGCACATTACGAAAGGCGTCTCCGCGAGTGGATGTAATATCAAAATGAAAGAGCATAGATAGAGTAGATAGAGCCTTAAAGCTTTTTATAAGAAAATATGAAAAGGGCGCTAAAGCTGCATATCCTATTATTGAATTTCGCCCAAAACCTAATATTATGGGTGTTATCTAAAGGGATTATCAAATTCATTTATTTTTATTGTCATTCAGAAAGTCAAGTTTGGCATCATTGCAAAACTTTTAGGTGAAGTTCAAGATAAGCTATTCAAAATGCTACTAAAAAAGGGGTATTTCTAGGCAGAGAATAGAGATTCGAGCTTAATGAATGTTGGCTCCCTGTGGGTATAGCTGCCTATCAATACACTGATACCCCTTTCACTTACACAATTAATCCAGAGATTGATGTGTGAACCGCTTGAAAACTCACTTAAGGAACAACAGTTTTTAGCTTCTAGAGAATTTGGCATTATAGCTGCTTCATTAATGAACTAGATTCAACAAGATAAGTCCATTATTGGTAGTTGGTAGTTATATGAAAACTAAAGAATTATAAATCCAATGTTTTGCGATGTTTAATAAAAAGAAAGCGACTCCTTCGCTTAGAGGCATTGGTGGTAGGTATCAAATTCAGAAAGAAGGCCTTTCAGGGTGTCTCTTTTTTTTGTAATTTTTACAGAGGGAAATATAAGGCTTTTCTGCAATAAAATGGTCCCTGTGGAGCACTTCCCCCGCCTTCACAGACACCAAAGATCATTTTATTCAAAAAGTTTTAACAAAAATGAATCATCTCTAATGATTGTAAAATACACCCCAAATTAAAAGGCACTTTAATGAGAAGTCGCGGAAAATTACAGAAATACGATCACCCGGCAGTTTTTATCAGAAATCAGTTTAATTTCCTTAAGAAATATATATATATAAATATACATATACAATGTACTTAACTTATACATAATATATTGTATATACTTAACGTCTTTATGCAAAAATCTTGAGGTCATAAGGAAATGTTCACTATTTTATTAATTTTGTATTCATTGCGTGATGTCGAAACGATCATTAAAAAAAAAAAAAAAACCAGTGCATCCTTAATTCTGAAGATATTTAATTGCGATATCGTTGTCTTAATATAGTTTTGAAAAAGATAGAAAGTATAAAATTAAAATTCACACACTAAAATGAATGAACAGTTACGACATTACAGATTGATTTATTTTAATCCTAAACCTACCACAAGACTGGCCTTATGTTTGGTAGTTCCAAAGCAGCATGCTATAAGTATAACGAAGGTATAAATGAAGTATCCAACTAATACTCCAGAAGCAATGATTTCAACTGTCGGATCTTTCTCTTCATTTAAATTCCAAGTGCCACCAACTCCAAGAAATGTGCCACCATAACCATATCGATATAACATCAAAATAATAAAAATAATTACCTGTAAAAAGATTTGTTACATTTACATGGGACATTATACACTTATTATGTTACAAATTCATTTATTTAATTACATCAAATTTTGATAACATTGATCTTCCTTAGCGGCTTGCAATGTAGCAATAAAATTTAAAGATAAGATTTTAAGTAAAAAATGTTGTTGAATAATGTGATTACTCTACTAAAATTTTTTTTTTTTTTTTTTTTTATTGTATATATTTATTTATTTACAACCTGTATACATATAACATACATCAAGTAAATGCGTTCATCATTTTGTTAGGCACAGGTTGTAGGCTGAACCCGAGGATCCAGCGCCACAATCGGGAAGGCATGGTGAGAGGGGCCAGCCAATGCTGGAACTCTCTAGGGGTTGGAAGGAAGTTTAGGAAATAGGTAAAAGGTCACGGGGCCAACGTCGTTTCAGGCGTCGTGGAGGACTGTCGGGATGGGTTGTTGTGGATAAGGCTTGTGCTGTGGGATTAGGATGTATGGTTAGGCTATTATGGAAATTAAGGAAGCGAGAATGGATTAGGTCATTGACAAAAGGGATATTGAGGTCTGTGTGGAGGGTTAAATTGGATACATAATAAGGAGCGTTGACGATATGCCGAAGGACTTTAGATTGAAAGGATTGGATTCTTTGAATGTTGGAAGGTTTCGCAGAGCCCCACAGTTCAGCTCCGTAGGTCCAGAGGGGTCTTAGTAGTGTCTTGTATAGAGTCAGTTTGTTATGTACGTTCATGGTTGATCTCCGCCCTAGCAGTCTTCGTAGTTGTCCGTATCGTCTATTGAGTTCTTGTCTTTTCAGTCTAGTGTGCGGGTTCCATGTAAGTCGACTGTCTAAATACAGTCCTAGGTAGCGTACTTGTGTGGAGGTCGGTATTTCTCTGTTGTGTATGAGTAGTGGGGGGCAAGTTTGTCTACGTAAGGTGAATGTTATCTGTTGGCATTTGTCTTCGTTCAGTCTCATTTTCCATTTTTTGCACCAAGAGGAAATGAGATCAAGGTGTTCTTGGATATATGTGGAGGCTTCAGATGGATTGGGATTTGAGGATAATATTGCGGTATCGTCTGCGTAGGTTGTAATTAAGGTATGTGGGTGCGTGGGGATATCAGCAGTGTACACTAGATATAGGACTGGGCCAAGGATGCTTCCTTGCGGGACGCCGGCTTGGATGTGCTTAGCATCAGAGAATTCAATGCCACATCTAACCTTGAAGTAGCGACTTGTCAAATAGGATTGAAGGATTTGGTAATAAGGAGTGGGAAGGAACTGCTTCAGCTTGTACAACAGTCCTGGGTGCCACACCCTGTCAAAAGCCTGTGCTACGTCCAGGAAGGCACCTAGACAGAAATCTTTTTTTTCTAAAGCAGAGGATATTTTGTCCACTACTCGGAAACATTGTTGTATAGTGGAGTGTTGGGATCGGAAACCAAATTGGTGATTAGGGATAATTCTATGGGATTCTAAAATTGGAATTATGCGTTTAAGTAGGAGCTTTTCAAGGATTTTGGATAACACTGGGAGGAGACTAATGGGTCTATGAGAGGACATTTCGCTAGGATTTTTATGAGGTTTGGGAATGAGGGTTATAAGGGAATGTTTCCACTGAATGGGGAAGTGAGTGGTCCGTAACACAGAATTATAGATGATGGTTACTCTACTAAAATTATGACTGATTTATACTTTAATATACTTAAATCTGTAGAACAACTTAACCTCTATAAAGAAATCAATCCAAATGTAATTATTGCTGCTTAATATGAAATTTAAAGACATGGGTAAAATAATTAATTTTAAATTGTAAAAGAGAAGAAAATATATTCATTATATGACAAACTATATTCCTAATTTAACATTGTTTTATGTTTTCAAAATTCTTTAAATTAAAATTAAATTCTGTAAATATAAACATATCTTTCTTTTCTTTTATTTATTTTTAGGCTCGATTTATAGGATGGGAACATGTATTTAATTTCATCCTCTGTAGATTATAATGAAATGTTATTCTAGAGCTTTCAGTTGGGAAATGCTAACCATATTCAATAGAAAATTAAAACTGATGTAGAAAATCAAAACGGGCGTCAATACAGTTTTCAAGTGGGCCACGAAAAAACAAGAATTCTGCACCCATTAAAAAGAGCGTATATTTCTGATCACTTCCATGAGAGAAACTTAAGTTGGCACCAAACTACATCTCACTTTATGAATTTAGGATGAATCATCTTGAAAGATGTAATCAGATATAAGTATTCAAATCTATTACACTATTGATGTACCATAAAAATGGAAGATTATGACTTTATCGGGCTCTTTTATTATTCTGATTAACAAAACATGCAGATTAACATGCTTCGGATTAACTCAGTATGTCACATAACGAATTTTTCTAGAAAAATTTGTTAAATACAAATTATTGTAAATAAATGTATTAGTGAATAGAGTGGTGTAGAAAATCGTGAGGGCCATTTTTGGAAAAGGCCTAAAGAAGTAAAAATTCCATCAGTAAAGAATATGTACATGAAATTTTTATTTTATTTTAACAACTTTTTGAAAACTGATAAATCCCGTGACTTTTTTTATTACTTTTTAAACTTTATAGGCCTCATTGATTTGTTAATAACTTTCACTATTTATAAATCGGTTACACAAACTCAGCACTAACGATATGCCAAATAAATTCTTTGAAAAAATAGAAATTTGTAGAAAGCTAGGGTACAATGACTAGGTGTGCTTGCTTGCAGAAGAAGTGTCCAAGAAAAAATAATTCAGACCCCTTATCTTCTAATTAATTGGAATATTAATGATAAACCTAAATATCTAGTTAAAGATACTTTACCAATGGGCATATGTTATTTATATAAGGTACTCACACATTATAAACTTAAACTCTCTAAATATAAACATAGTCAGAACTATGGTCGCTATGGAATGTAACACAGCTCTGTTGTTTTCGAAACAAATTCAGAGCACTGAAAAAAGCTCCGGGCGCTAATAACCTCTGAAAATTACAAGGATGTTACTATTATTCGCTTAATCGTTAATTTAGAAGCTATAATCAGCAGTTGGTCAGGCCCGTTGACTACGACATTTTTAGTCTTGGCATAGGTACAATGAAGAACTAAGTGTGTTCAATTAAAGGAAGGCGGTATCTAGTGCATATGAAACTTGTTTCGCTCCCTTCGCATTAAAGTCGTTAGTATACGAAGAACTGGCTAGGCTTGAAGCAGAAGGAATAATTTCCAAGATCCAGTTTTCAGTTTGGACAACAGCTGTCGTTCCCGCTTTACGCTCTGAACTGATTATAGTAGAATGTTATATTCTCAACTTCACTGAAACCAATATCCACTACCACATTACGCTCTTCACTAAACTTAACGGGGGAAAATCTTTTACTCGATTAGACCCAAGTTTATGCTGAAGAAATCAGCATATTTCGTACGATTAATAAACATTGAGGATTGTTCAAGTGCAATAGACTCATGTTTGGGACTGCTAAGTACCTTCTGAATGGCAGCTTTGCAAGGATTCTCGTTTACCAGAAATTCTTTGACGACAGATTGATTATTCAACCGATTTCCAAAGAGTGTTTGCACGATTGGTCTATTAATCTTCGAGTTAATAAAGAAAGTCAATTCTCTTTAGTGTAGGGAAATTGGAATGTTGGGACTGTGAGTGGCCACTGGTTGAGGGTATCTGAGAAGGGATGACCGCTAGGGGTGGCAATAAAGTTGCAGGTAGCAAGGGACATTCCTTTTTACATCCCATTACTGTGTGTGATGTGCGTTGGGCCTTGTGTTGGCGTTAGAATCTTATGTCTTATGTGAATAAACTATACTTATGATAGATTGGTGTTTATTTCTACCCTTAGTATTTAAAGTATTAATTTGTGTTTTGTTTTCTTTAGTTTTCCTTTAACTCATTTTATATTCTACAACTTCAGGTGTGGGGTAAAGAACAGTTAATGTGGGGTAAAGAACTGGTAAAGTGCGGTGAATAATTGTGAAAGAACAGTTAAAGAATAGTCAATTTGCTTGAAAAAATGAAACTGGGCAACATTAAGAGGATTGAATCCGCAATTTTGTGTGCACCGGTAAAGGAAGCTAAAAGATTTTATGAAGTTATTTTTGGACTGAATGAAGGGCGTCTAAGTAGAAAAAAATTAAGGGAATTTGAAGGTTTCAAATTAAATGATGTGGACTTATGTAATAAAGTGGAAGAATTGAATGACACATTTTCGTTGTGGGAATTGAAAAGTGTTGCAAACCTATTAGGTATTCAGTTAAGCTGTAGACAGGATGTGGCGTCTGAGTTGTGTAAGTTCCTAAATGATATTAGCTTATTATTTGAAGCAACAGACGAAGAAGAAGATGAACACTTTGAGGAAGTAAGTGGAAATTGTACAAGTTCAAATCATGTTCAGGAATGTCGACCATTTCAGTTTTCCTCTAGGGACATTGAGGAAAGTCTGCGGCCATTTACGGGGGAGGATAATTACACCGTTAACTTGTGGTTAACTGATTTTGAAGAATTGGCACAAGTTATGAGGTGGCAAGAGCTGGAAAAACTGGTGTTCGCAAAGAAATCATTGAAAGGACTGGCAAAACTTTTTGTTAGTGTTGAACGGGGTTTAACCAGTTACAGCGCATTGAAACAAGCACTGATTGATGAATTTTCCAGTAAAACAAACAGTGCTGAACTTCATCGAACTTTAAGCAAGCGCACCATGCAGAAGGGTGAGTCTCTTCATCAGTATGTATTAATTATGAGGGAATTAGCTGCTAGAGGTGATATAGAAGTAGAATCGCTGATTCGTTATATTATTGATGATTCCTGATCCGCTGCCAAATAAGGTACGTCTTTATGAGGCTCAAGATTTGAAAGAGTTGAAGAGGAAACTAATGATTTATGAACAAGTGCGGCCCAAGTGTTATTACGAAGACAGTGTTAAGGACAAATCTTTACGATTAAAGGAAATTGTTTCGGATTCGAAAGTAGAAACAAGAAAATGTTTTAATTGTTATGAACAGGGGCATGTAGTGGCTGAATGTCCGAAACCCAGGTGTGAGAGGGGAAGCTGTTTTGAATGCGGCAAAATGGGACACCTTCAAAGGGAATGCGAACGTCAGAAGCAGAGCACATCATCTTTAGTTTCGTTGGTAGCTGAAAAATCCTCTATACCTCCATACACAGCGGACATCCTCATAGAAGGCGCTACTACTAGTGTAGAAGTAGAAGCCTTGCCAGGTTCAGTAACATCATTGATAATGGAAGATCGTGTATGTGAAAACGATATATTACGTGAGGTAGCAATTAAAGATGGTTCTGAGTTAATGTTAATTGACCACAGTGAAGTGGAGGAAAAACCTTTTCCGATTGTAAACCCTGAGCTTAATGTAAATTATGTAAAATCTGTCCCTAAGATTATTAATGAGAATATACAGATCGAAGAACCTAGTAAACCCGCTGTAGAGATTAAAGTGATTCCTGTGCGAAATCTGTCAATTCTACAGGAAAGTGATGAGGGAATTAGTGAAAGTAATGAATATTTAGAGGATGAAGAGAATAAAAGATTTGAATTATGTAATGGGTTGGTGTTTAGAGAGGAAAAGGGGAAAATTTTATTTGTAGTTCCCGAAAAATTGGAAAAACAAAATATCAGAATGTGTCATGATTATGTTGGCCATTTAGGTGTTAATAAAGGTGTCGAGTTAATTTTAAGGTCCTATTGGTTAGTATTACAGGACAAAATTAATTATTATATAGCTAACTGTATTAAATGTAATGCATACAATCCAATCTTAGGAAAAAAAGAAATGTGGTGGATAAAGTTTTGCTCCATGCTAGGTACCTGTTTAGGGGATATATCAGGTAACCCAGATTCCTTTTGATGGAATTTCTGGGTCTGGAAGGATAAGACCTTCCTTAGTAATTCCGTTAAGATGTAGTAGATTTTATTTGTATGAATAGTATAAACGCTCAACGCTTAAATTTTAGTTATATTTGTTATTTTATGATATTGGTTTATATTGTTTTGTTAATTATGATTGTAATAGTTTTTAGGTTGTTTCATTTAGTCATTTATGTAATATAGTGTTAACTTCTTATTGTGCATTGATTATTAATCGTTTTACTTAATTTTGTTTATGTATTAGCTTGTATTATGTTTAGTTAAGTTTATTCGTGTGATTAATTAGTATTTTTATTTAAATTGTAATTTAGTACTCTTGTGATCGAGGGCGATCACGGGTCAGATTTGGCCGAGTTGTAGGGAAATTGGAATGTTGGGACTGTGAGTGGCCACTGGTTGAGGGTATCTGAGAAGGGATGACCGCTAGGGGTGGCAATAAAGTTGCAGGTAGCAAGGGACATTCCTTTTTCCATCCCATTACTGTGTGTGATGTGCGTTGGGCCTTGTGTTGGCGTTAGAATCTTATGTCTTATGTGAATAAACTATACTTATGATAGATTGGTGTTTATTTCTACCCTTAGTATTTAAAGTATTAATTTGTGTTTTGTTTTATTTAGTTTTTCCTTTAACTCATTTTATATTCTACATTAGATTCAATAGAATATTTAGCATTCAAGTTTGATGGAACTGGAATTCACTACACCGAATCAAAAACATGTTTTTGAGGGACAAAAAATGTTACAGTTCTTTTGAAGCCAAAAAGCAGGAACTAACCTCCCCTGCTATTTGGCCTATTGCAACCCCAAAGTTTCTTTTTATCTTCGCAGTGGATACTTCACTAGTCGGTCATGCCATGAGTATCCAGATGGAAGCAAAGGGCCTTTGCCTTTGTTTCAAAGACTATTTCTAACCCTTAACAAAAATATTATTAAATTATCAGGAAGCTCTCGCTATCCACTGGGACGAAGAGTCATTCTTCCAATAATTTGTGGTAGCAGA
Organism: Rhodnius prolixus; assembly: GCF_049639745.1. Taxonomy (NCBI): domain Eukaryota; kingdom Metazoa; phylum Arthropoda; class Insecta; order Hemiptera; family Reduviidae; genus Rhodnius; species Rhodnius prolixus. The sequence goes on from NW_027411592.1 coordinate 27,711,977, forward strand.
TTTATTTTGTACTCAGACTACCAACCGCTATGGGTCTACACTTGGTTTCAATCCCTTACTAGGTGTTCCATGACGTTTTCAATTTGAGGCCAATAAACAAAAAACCATGTATTCATTTTATTAACTTCTATGAGGCCAATGAAAGGTTCCTGGAAGATCGTAGGTCGGAATTTGTTCGGAATGTACTGGCGAATGCCATCGAAAATCATCCTCCTTCCTCTTTCTGATATAAATGGTTGCAAAAAACAAAAGTTCTGGATGCCCTCATTATTCTCTTATTTTCGCTAAGTAAAGAAGAAAGAAGTGGTACATAAATGTGGAAGTGGAAAAAAATATTATTAAGAGATAAACTATAAATTTGAAAGATATGTTGTTTTTTTTCTCGTCGTACATAAGTTATTGAAGGCATTTAGAAACCACTAATAATGCTAGTTGATTTGTTCTTGGATTAATTGGTTAATGAAACTGTACCTTCTGGAGAGATTATTAGGCAGTATCACACTTATTTGATAAACACAGAAAAAAACATAATTTAACAAAAAAATATGAATGAACGCCAATAATTTCCTAACTTGAGCAATATTAAAAAAAAAGCAGCAAACAAAATCATAATTAAAATTCTTTATCCTCGAATTTTTACTGGGTAAGTTCGTTTTGGTAATTTTAAGGTAAGTCAAAATATTCCTACAAGTCTGCAATTCGGGAACTTTCAAGAGAAATTTGTGTGAGTAACCACTCTGGACTGATTTATCTGAATCATTCAAAGTTAGTCGTACGTTTGTATTTCTATAGTTAGCTTGTCAAATTCAAAGACGAAAACAGCTCAAAAATTATTCCGGGAATCTAAATATCAAGATATTATGAAAAATTATTTGTATTCTGATTAACTGTTTGTATCAAACGTGGAATGTTAATGCTTTGGAGGGAAATGAATCATACTTGTACTGATTTGGCTTCTTATAATAAAGCCTAAAATGTAGTACATGTGGAGCCTCAAAAATCAATAATCCTTGAAAAATAGCGATAATAAAATTCGAATATCCTAATTTGATTAGTTAAAGAATTGTTCAATTGATAATGAATTAAAGAGAATTGTTCCAGCCATTTTAGAGAAAATTGGGAAAAAATCTTTAAAATTGAGTTTAGTGAAAGCCTTTAATTCATATGCCAAATGGCATTAAACATAATATAAAGTACAATTTGTTTATTATTTATCGTTTTTGACAAACTTTGTGTGCAACAAAACTCTTCATTCGCTATTGGTACCTTCAAATTTCTATTGGTGGTAAATTAATTTTAAATATTTGATAATCACATAACATAAAGCTGTAAAGTATTAGTTATTTTCTCAAATTTTGGGCCCAACTTAAAAATTATAGTTTTTAGCATGTTACAGTAGTTATAATGCGAGGTCTTAATAATTAAAGGTCTCATGAAGAAAGAATATTTAGAAAGCAATTTCATTTTTCACCTCACATCAATATTACTAGACTCGTTCAATATAAATTTACCAACGCAAGAAAATGTAGAGTTTGTAGTTTCTACGTACAGTATCTTTAGGCAAATAAAGTTGACGTTAACTATCTGTAAATCGATTTTACTCTTAAGTAACTGTAACTTTGGAAAAAAAATTATGGACACAGTTACAATTTTTAAGTTTAATTTAAAACAGACAATGAATTGCTCCGAAATGAAAGAAACAGTTTATATTTTTTGTCGCTAATTTCCCAATTTTGATTGTCCGAGCGAAAATCACAAGAATACTGACTTGATGCTTAGTTTTTTTTTTTTTTAATTATTGCTTGCTTAAGTACGTTTTTCTAAATTAATCTAGTCGCATAAAGTTTAGAAACTATTGCGTACATATATGTAAATATATATTATATTATATTTACAATAGTTTCTAAACTTTACATAGAATAGCTTAAGTTAAAAGAACAAGCTTTTTGGAAAAAAAAATCTATACAGAGAATATGTAGATAGATCTATAAAAATATGTATATAAAATTTGACAATTGAAATAAAAGAATGTCCCTAAATTAATTCTTTAATGATTTTTAAAATTAAATAAGAAAACGCTGGAAAAAAAATTAATGACTCACAATTTTGATAGTTTTGATGAACAATGTTACTACAGTTTCGAAATCCATATTAAATTAACCACAGTATTATATTTGCTAGAACTTTAATAAACTACCTACACGAAATGAGGATAGAACGTTTATCTTATCTAAATTTTAGTGATACCACACCTAAAATCATTGTATTACTCATGAACATTTTGAACGTATAAAAGTAAATATAGGAATTTCTGATGTTTGGGAAACATTCTTGAAACTAAAACGTCTTATTAATGAGATGTTTGGAGTAGAAATTACGATTTAAAAAAAAAAAAAAATTTTAAAGCCAAATGTATCATATAATTCCCGGTTTTCGATTAAAATGTTCGTTCTATAACTGATTTTCTTCGTTATCTGCTTATCGTTTTCAGAATCTACTCCCTTAGATGTTTATGGAACAGCAATCGAAAGTTAACAGAGCTCCCAAACATTACATAAGAAGGAACACTCAAACGAAGTCAGACATGCAATAAACTCCACGGCTACTTTTTAAGAATCCTTGCGTTGCTATCAAGTGGTTGCGCTAAGAAACATTTGGCTGTTTTGAAACCAAACGTGATAGTAGCGCAAAAAGATCTAGCAGGGAAAGTCCTCAATCTTCTTAGTAGGGGAGGTTTCGTTTTCTAGATCCAAAGAGGGAGGACACAATAAGCCTCTTTTGCCTGAGGTGCCGTGGGTTATAGGTCCCGCCCCACTATTGTAATCTTGATTGTAATCTTTTAAGAGTCCTATCTTTAAAATTCTAATCATTCAATAAGAATCTAGAGGCTGGTCCCCCGACTGTATTAAGACGGAACAGGATCCATGTTTCTAAAAATATATTATTTGGTCAAGAAGACGTGATGAGACGGTTTCATCAGATCTTTGACCAATTTACTATAAAAATTCCCTAAAGGCCCTTTATTTAGAATGATAGCTTAGAAAAATTCATTGGACCTAGAATTTTATTGGTATAGAAATTTTATAACTATAGTGCAGTTAATGATTATCATCCCGAAGAATCCAGAAATCAGATGAATTTTATGACGAACTTAAGAGATTAGGAGACATCAATTAGATATCATTATAAATTTTATTGTATTGTAGATGCTGTTACTTGTAATATTATTGAAGATCAAATTAATTGAGAAAGTAGCTCTCCTGGAAATGTGAACTCTTCTCTAGAACGATTTTTATTAGTTACCATACACTAGTATTTTTTTTTCAACCCTTAATTTTTTTTATGTGCTCCCGTCATATAGGGGGACCTCCTGTTGGTCGGAAATTTTGCTCCCACAGAAAACATAGGCGATTTCCTGGATTTTACGAGGAGTTCTGGGAAGCTGGGATATGAAAATCCTTCTTCGCTCGAAATACTGGTAGAAGTATAGTGTAATGTACCCTAATGAAACAGTATTTTAGAAGCCTAATTTTATCCCAATCTAAAAAACCGTAAGTTTCCTGGAACATTTTCACATGAAATAATAGAACCAAATTATTTGTAGGAAACCACCAGAGAGATATAAGGAGACAGCTGGCCTCAAAAATTTTCTTGATTGGAGGTATAGCTTACAATATTTTTTTTCCCATTCCTAGAAACGTTTTAGTAATTTGATATCTTTCAACTAAAGAAATAGAATTGTGGCGCATTTGGGTGAAAGTCATTTGACTAATTAAAATAACTTTCTTGCCACAAAAAAAAACTACTAACGAAAGAGGGGGGTAAAATAAAAAATCTATAATCTAAACCATAACACATTCAAAATTCTTTTTTCTTAATTTAATTGTTTTAAATAAGCCCTTTATACATTGTTTTATTAACATCTTTATATATTTAAAACTTTTGATATCATGAAAATATTTCTAATTCAATCTTTGGGCTAAATTGCAAACTTGTAGCTGTCCCTGTCACTCACTGCTATAGTGGAGTCGTGGAGTGGGTTCTGGGTTGGGATGGCAGGTCACATAATTTGCAATAACGTTAATTTTATGTTGTCAAGTTAGTGTTATATTTTTTTACTAGGTGAGCATGGACCGCATCTTTAATTTTTGTTGCAAGGTACTTTATTAAACTGAATGATTTTTACTTCGTACTTGAAGGATCAAGGTAAAATTTATAATGTCCTGATAAATAAATCGCAGCAGGGACTTCTCAAGAAGTTTCCTTTTTTTTTACTCTCTTTGTCTGTACAGTAATGTTTCTCAATTAGCATAATGGACAGTAGTGAGTATGAATTTGTCAGAAATATGACACTTCTATTTTTCTTTGAGAGATTGATGGATAAAGGAGGCCCACGGACTCTTCATGATTTAAGTTGTCAATTTGGGGCTAAAGGCTTTACAAAAGAAATGAGACAAATTGCTGGAGGATCACAATCTGGTTTAAAAAAGTTTTTGGCCCAGTATCCAGCCCTCTTTATTGTTGATGGAGATGTTGTTTATATCAATTCATTTACTGCTCAATCGCCAGATAACAATAACTCTAATTATAGTGGAAAAAGAGATTATGCCAAAGAAGCAGTCGAATATTTTTCAAATAAACTGCGCCAATATGGTGAAGGGACTGAAGTACCTATTAAGAGTTTGTTAGGACACCGCTCGCAAGCATCTCCAGAAGTGAGGCACATTTCAGGACAGCATATAAGGGAATTTAAAGATTTTTTATGCAGATATCCTGATGATTTTATTGTGACAGAAGACACAGTAATGCTTAAAGAATATGAAGGAAGAGAACCTCAACCATTTCATGAATTAGAAGTTATTAAAGTAGATTCTGCCGCTACGTCTCGACTTCTTAATTTTTTTAAGCAGTGCATAGAAATGAAAGGACCTCTATTAGTAGAACAGTTATTTCATCACGTTGGGACATTCTTCCCCGAAGATATGTGGTCTCCAATATTCAAAACATCTCAAGATCTTTTAACTTTTCTAAAAATGCATTCCAATCTTTTTAATGTGCAGGCTAACCTTGTATCAAATGTAATATATAGTGCCAAAATAATTGATTGTAATTTCAACGACAATGATAAACCTGAAAATAATAACAACGTTAGAAACAAATATGTTGAACCTGCCCCCATCCGTGAGATAGCAGTAACAAATAACCTTCAAAAAATGTCTCTAAAGCAACGAGTTAACAGTTTAGTTATGAAAACATTAGCCGAAAATACGGAAAAAGACAGAAATCTAGCAGCCATTTCTGTAAATGGAGAAAACTGGAAAACGAAAGTATTGCAAAACACAAAAGTAATTGCCAATGTGAAAGAATGTTTGAATTTAGTTGAAGAAATTCTAAACAGCGGTGAAGGAACTGCTATATCTTTTGACTGTGAAGGTATTAATTTAGGTGTCAAAGGCCAATTGACTCTGTTTCAGATTGGTTTAACAAATGGTCAAGCATATATATTTGATTTAGTTACGTGTCCTAATTTGGTGGTTACTGGTGGTCTTCAAAGATTGCTGGAATCTGATAAGGTAGTTAAGGTAAGGTAACTAAAAAAGTGTTTTTGGTGATATAAAACAAAATACAACCATTTATTTTTAATCATTTATATAAATTGCAGGTTATTCATGACTGCAGAAACGATAGTGTAAATCTTTTCAATCAATATGGAATTACTTTAAGAAATGTTTTTGATACTCAGGTATTGCTTTAATTACCAAACAACAACATTGATTAATTACAAATAAAATATTAATAACACAGGCAGATGAGAGGAAGCTCAGCAATACATTCATACATATATGTTAATGATTACATATGATAATGAAGTTAACGTATTTGAAATTGACATTGAAGTACATTAAATTTCATATATTCCAATTATACATCGTTAAGACCTGATCGGGTATGAAATGTTAATGTCAGGTTGGCCATGAAAGCAAGGCAGCAATTTTACTTTTTCTTCAGAAAATCAACCTTAAACGTCTTAAAGATAGATATCTAATGTACGAATGAGTATGGGAAGGGAACTTAGATGTGTAATAAAGGTTGCTTTAGGAGAAAGTTGTATGAGTTTTATATTGAAGATTTTATTCAAGATAATTAAATAGTAAGTCGAATTTGTTTTTTCCGAAAGGAGGAATTTCAATCAACCGAAAGGTTTGACTAGTCATATTCTTAACGTAACGAGCTTAATCTGCAGGTATTATTTTCTTTGATAAATTTTAATGTCCCCTCTCTCATAGATGAATAATGGCGCAACAGACATTTTTTATTATCACATTTGTTTTATATAACAAATTCAATGAACGTTTAAGTTAAAATTAAAACAAATATGAGTTTTATGCTACTTATTTAATAGCTACTCATTGTATTTAAATAAGTACCCTTAATTGGACACTACTTTATCAACAAACGTAAAATTTATTAATTACGTTTAAACATTTAGCATTTAATTTAATTAATTATTTTCATTTTTGCAGGCAGCCCATGCGGTTGTGCAATTGCAGTTGACTGGTAAACCTGTATATAAAGTAAAAAATGTTAGTTTGAACGCCCTTTGCGAATTATATGGTGCTCCAATTAATCCTCAAAAGGAGACTTTAAAAGCCCTCTATCGCCGAGATCAAAGGTATTGGGCACGTAGGCCTCTAACTAGAGACATGCTCCTCTACGCAGCAGCTGATGTGTTGTCACTTGTACCCCAGGTCTACAACGCTATGCTAAAGTAGGTAACTTCCTTGATCGTTTAATGAACTGCCTTGAATGGTATTAAATTTTTCTGTCTTCAATTCTTATAATATATCAAAAAGTTGATTTCACTAGCTTACTTGACTGTAATGTCTATCTAAAACAAAAAATTTGCAGACCGCACGCTACTAGATCCAGGTTAATAACAGACGTGTCCTGGGGATCACCATAACCGGTTGTAATCTTGAATATATTTTATTTCCCTTAAATATTAAGCACGGGTATGTCATTTTATATCTACGATTTAGTATTCCTGTGGATGAGAGTCACTTCAAGAAATGTGTTGTATTTATTGTAACGTTTGGACAGTTTGAATATATAGGAGTTTTGTAAATACGGTAGCTATGTATAACGATTGGGAAATCGGGGCAACGCGATACCAAGGCGGACGTTGTATTATTGGCTCCTATGAGTATGCTATTTATACGTCTGCTATTACTTTATTTTTTAAATGCTTCATGGCCTGTTGGTAATTGAAGCTTCTCGATTTTCCGTACCTAATTTTAGCTTATCATTATCATTATTATTTTTTTAATTCTTGTATATTTTTTATTTAAGACGCGTCAACATTTGAAGTAATTGGTGCCCAGAATCTCCGTAAATTTTCGGCCTCTGGAGAGAGTTTTCTCTTTAATAACACTGTCCACCATCCGTCAGTTTCCAAGAGCCAGCAGCAGGATTTGAATCCGAGATATTTGAGGGCACTAAACACTGATTAAATCCTTTTTCTCCTTACATTTATTCTTGATGTCATTAACGACACGAAACTTGAGCATAAAGATGCCCTTCTTTAACCCTCCTTAAATAATAATATGTAAATCAAATCTGTGAGCCAATTGTTAATAGGGAATTATTTACCAAGTATACTAGCAAATTATGTTTAGCATTTGCATTCAAGGTACTCACTATGAGGCAGACAATCTGTCAATTTTATAAGACCTTGACAATTATAATACTGAAGAAATCGGGCGTGAACACTCGAATGTTTCAAGGTCCTAACCATTAACATTCTTCAAAATAGGAAAATTTGCCTTATATTAATTCCCACTAACATTGCAGCTTGAAAAACCTAAAAATTACACCGAAATAAAATTTTACAGAGAAGCTTACAGTACGAAGTTTTTGCAGAATAGCCTAGAAAATGTTTCAAATATAATTTTTAGATTTATTATATGTCTTTATGAAGTTTAATGAAATCTTAGGAGCCGTTTTAGAATAATGAAAATTTGATTCTGTAAAGTGGCGCCTAAGACATTTTAGTAAAAACCTTCATTTTTTTTCTCTGGGTATATTTCCATTGAATACTCAAAATCCAAAAAATTGATAAAATAAATGATAGCCGAAAAGTACAATGACTATTCTTTTATATAATTATGAGCAATATGTAATAATGACTTACCAATAAAAAACTTATTAGTCACTACTAATTAATTTTAAGTAAACTGATAAAATGACTGGGTCATAACAAAGTCCCTTTTTTTTGTCGGTATATTTCGAGTTATATTTCTGGCTTCATTTTATTCCCTTATATTCAACTGTGGCAGACTTTACATCCAACTACCGATCAGGTCTTCACCTGATTCTCTTCAAGAGATGTGATTTCTAACTTACCTCACTAACAGTTTTCTTATTGATATATTAAAAAAAAAAATTCAAGGCCTGACAGAATCGTATCAAACCACAATTTACTCTTGACCAACTCTGGAATGGTTAAAGTAAATGGTTTATTGTCCTCTTTTATTCTGAACACATACTTGGTAAAGGAAACGTAATTTATTATTATTATTAATCTATTTTTTAATTCCAGAGAGTTAAGAAAGGATCTTGAGCCATTACTTTGGGAACTATGTGATGAACAAGTTTTAATGCATATCAAACCTAGTGAAGTGAAACAACATAAAAAACAAAGAAAAGTGGAGAGTGAAGTATCTGACCTTAGAGCGAAACTTGCTACATCTGCCCACACTGGTAGAAACATCGTTCTCAGTAACAGAGAGATACGATTACTAAGGTACCCATTACTTTATGTATTAATTTTGTTAAGAAAAAAAACTTCAGTAAGCCCCTTCCTCTTAAGGCTCCATCATACTTTTGTCTGAAGGTACTCGTGAAGATGCCTTTTCCAAGTGTCTCTGCTCTCTCATTTCCTTCTGTATTAAACTTGGGTTTCCAGTTCTTCAGTCTTGAAATTTTCCTTTAATTTCGCGACACAATAAATTATTCTTCTTAGCAAACACTGAGACAGTAGGCGCACACTATTTTGCAAGACCAGGTAAAACGGTTTAAACATAACTATGCATGGACACCTTTAGTAATTTACATCGAACCAGTTAGTCAGAATAAGATATTCGACAGTGTATTTATAATACCATTTTGACATGATTGGCTGGTAAAAGAAATACCTATTATTAGAGAAATGTTGTTCGCCAATAGACAGAGAAAGTATTCATTTGTTAACATACTTCCTTCCCCTTGTAATGTAAGGACAGAAAAATTATGAACCAAAACTAATTATATTTATAAGAAGTGCTAATTTTAGTTTCTTGTGCCATATTCATTACTTCATCAACTTCCCTTCGAAATTTTCAAGCATATTCCGGTTACAATGCTCATAAACTACATTACTTATTGCACGCCTTAGCTTCTTGCACTATTTTACCGTAGAAATAGAAATATTTGGATGAAAAAACTCATTTCGTATCATTTTTGGGCAGTCAAATAGGTGACGATCCTACAGTATTTTATTGTTTGTTCAAGATCAGGATTATTTTATTCATAAACTCCTATAAATTCAGAGGACTTTTTATACTTCCAATGAGTTTTTTTTTCTGCGCCTATATGACTAGCCTAATTTAAAAACAAAAGTAGACCGCCGAAATCTGTTGACAACCTACCTTACTATACATTCACACTAACATCTGCAAGAACAGTTGACGATTTAGAAATTTTGATTTCTGCTCAAAAAGAAATGAAATATTTTTTTTTTTTTTCATTCATCAAATTAATGATTTTTTGTTTTATCTACTTAAGGTATCTTGATTTAACTGAAGAAGAAAAAGAGAAATTAAAAGGTTCATATAAAGTCGCTCGGAAATTAGAAAAATTAGAAGGGAAAAACAGGTATGTTGTTTAAAACTTTTGTTTTTAAATGCAGTTTTGAATATCAGTATTCGTTGTGTGCGAAGTACACTTTTGAATAGATAAGTTACTATGGAAGTGGTTATTTTTCTCTGATGTGCACGAGTATTACAAATAGTTATTTATTTTTAAAAAGCTAAACTGAATAAGTATATATGTAGCATTTGCATTTATTACCTTTTTGAATTTTTAAAAAACATACTCAAATGTAATATTTCTAAAAGTAAGTAACTTTTAGGGAAGGAGAAAGTGAAATGTTTAGCCTGGAAAGTTGCAATAGTGGAAAGTCTACTTCATCAGATAATTCTTTGTCAGGTAATATTGTAACCAAAGTACATTAATCGAGCAAAGTTATTATTATTTTAAGCGAATAGTGAACTTAGTTCTGTCTGTAAAAACGGGGGGGAAAAACTAAAAATAGAACTGTAAAAATGCACTTCCATTTTTTAAGATCCATTTAATTTCTAAACTTTAGTCTATAAATTGATTTATTGAATTTATAACCTTTTTAACTCTTATTTTGTTTTTCAACAAGTTCTGTGACATTTGAATAATGTTTCAAGTCTGGTCGACGTAAAATTAATAAAAAGGCTAAAACAGGAGGAAGTCCTTGATGATTTTCAGTACTCAGAACCCAACCTAGGGTTTATTATTTATTTAATATAATAATAATAATAATAATAATAATTGTCTTTATTAATTATATTTACATTTATAAACATCTCAAAATTAAAAAAATCACCTACAAAAGAAAATAACTAAATATACTACAATGCATTTTATATTTTAACTAAAGACACACATCTTGGTCTTTCTTGGACCGTCAGAGTGGAGTCGTGTTACGATAACTAAATAAATACTATATACTATAGATAACGATAAATGAAAACAACAGCAAAGGAGCAAAATACAAAACTGAAAATAAAGAAAAACAAAACAAGTTCCGACTTAAACATGTAAAGAAAAAATAGAAGTCTTTGTTGAAAGGAAACCAATCTATAGACATTATTTTAAATTATACTAAGTCCTAAGTTGATAGGCATGCTTACAATATTTTACTAAACATCTCCAATCTTTCCCGTTAATGTACTCAAGAATCTCACTGGCGGCTAGAAAATATTTATTAAAGCAGTCCTTTCTTATTTCGCATAATGCTGGACAGACAGCTAAAAAGTGAAATAAGTCCTCGAGCCACACATCTCACACTTGGTACCATCAATCTTAAAATGTTTATAATTCAGATTCAATAAATCTCCTCTACATTTAAAAATCCAACTAATACTATCTAATGACAATGAGCAATCATATAGGTAGTGATTATTTAATTTAAACTTTAGTTCTCTGTGCAGCGGAAAACTGTTACAGTTCATAATTTGTTGACGATATTGTTCCTTAAAGTCTTTACGGATATGATTGAGACTACTACGCCATAATTCAACATTGTTACAATTAGCCAGATTTAATGAAATGTTTAAATTAAATTTTTCAATATAATGTTTAATCTCTCTGAACCAAGAAATATCTTTTTTAATTACTATTAGAGCTAGAATTTTTGGCAATCTATTATCAGATAGAGACAAAACTTTAATTAAATAATCAAAATGAAGTTTGATGATATAAACAAAAATGGGGTATAAATTTGTTTCTAAATAGAGAAAAGCGGAAGGAGTGTATTGAGGCAGTCTGAATAGTTTTTTAATGAAAAATCGCAATACTTTCTCAATCTCATTATGCAATTCTCCTCCCCATACTTGGGCGCCATAACAGAGTATGCTCCTACTAACCGAATTGAATATCCGTAATTTATTTTGTTTATTTAATTTAAATGGCATTAAAATATTAATTGATTAAATTATTTTTCTCCTTTTTCTGATCGTCTCTGATCTTAGCGACTGCTTGCACATACTTAATGTTTTTGTACGGAGCAGGTGGGTGTTATTATGCATATTTTGCTAGTCAAGTTAATTTGTTTAGCGAGTTCCACCTCTGGATCTTATTTCTCTCTTATTATGCAGTTATACTGATGAAATACGGAGTATTAAATTACTTCCTTATTAAATTCGTTTTCACTACGTCTTCACAGTGGAAAACAGACAGGTGTTATAATGTATAGTATGTAACAAATAATGGTAAATATGTATATTCAGGAGGTAACCCACAGATTGTCCAAAAGGCTCATAGGTAAAATGCTAAATTATTTCCCTATAAATACAACCACGCCAAACATACAAGTATAACACTCAATTGAAATATTTTTTAAAGCACATGTAAGAAATCGTGCGATTCACCATTTGCCTGATGTGTTGTGTTGTTCCCTACTTTAAAGTCCACATTGTTGAGTACACAATATCGTGTAATTGAGCATGGTAATGTTTAATAAAAGAAAAGTACTTTTTGAGTGTTGTAACGCTTGAAACTATTACAAGAACTTTTCATTTTTAAAAAAATGTATTTATTCACTCGTGTGTATTATTTTCTAAGTTTTGTTTTATCTTAGACAGTCATCTGCTGCCATCTCTTCGAGTTCCATGAAATACCTACAATATGTGATCTGAAATAATTTTAGGAAATTATCTGATCAGATTTCTAAGGATTATTAATATTCCGACTACTATTTTGGTCTAAAATGTTTAATAACATAAATTTTAACCGTTATTGATTAATGGAATTCGAGATGTGACGTTTCGGAATTCCTTTAATCTATCGCGATTTTTCCATCAAGTTTAATGGGGGAAATGTTTCTGCCAGGACCCCTGAGTACAAACACGAGTTAGTGCAGTGACGATTTGGCAGAAACTTTATAGTGGGAATAAAGTAATCGCCTATTTTTTTTAGCAGTTGCTTAACGTTCAATTACCAATTAAGGGTCGTGGAAGGATTAATAGAAGTAAAATTCTCCTAAAAACGTGAATACTGAAACTGGATGTAAACTAAGTAATGTATGCCGAATGAATTTAGAAATAAGTTTAATTAATAAGTTAACTGTAGTGAACATTCCCTCATTTATCTTCTTTTTTTTTCAAATGAAAACTACCTTTCCTGTTCAAATTCTATAATGAATTGTTTTCTCTAAAATTTTCTTAATTTCTGAAAAAAAAAAATGCGTAGGAGTTAAATGTTTTTCTTAGATTTGTTTCAGGTTTAGTACTTGTAAAAATTAACTTTTATTTTTTAGGAGAGCCTCGTAGTTTAACGGAATCAATGCAGTTAATGGATGAACTATTATCGGATACAGGAATGGATAGACTTGACAAAATTGAAAGATTAGAAGCATTATTAACCAGCGCTGTAAGTGCAAACAATAATGATCTTGGAGGTTGTAATTCAGGTAAAGGTAGTTGTCATTGTTCTTGTCATAATTTGTCCATATCAAGTACATCTTCCCAAACGCTTTCAACTGGTGATATAGTGATCACTAATGTCTTCTGCAATGATGAACTTAAAGATAAGGAAAAAGTACTTATTGTATCACCTAAAAAATCTCCCCTACAATAAGATGTTAATTTTTTTAACAAGTAATACCCACTTATCAAGATGGTTTATACTTCTATCAATATTTTGTTTTGATTAAATTCATATTCATGTAACCACTTATTAATTTAAAACAAATAGCTAACTTTTTCTTTAAGTCTGCAGTTGCATACTTATTTCTAATTGATGTACACTCACCACATTTTCCTGCCTATAAGCTTAATATATAGGCATAAGAAAAGCTTTGTTACACTTGATGCCTTATTTAGTCTCAAAATGTCGAAATTAAATGAATTAGATATTTAGCAAAATAATACTTACATAGTTGAACTTAAAATCTATAAATTACAATAAATTTAATTTAAAGATTTATAATAGGAGGGGATATATTCGTTATAAACAAAAATACATTAGTGTAGGCGGGGACCAAAATTATAAAATGCTCAACTTTATTCAGTCAACTTGCTGTTTGTCGCTTTTATTCAAAATTTGTGACATGCCATAGGGTTATTTACGTATTAATTTTAAATTTTTTTTTGCGAGTAGAATCATTTGTAAGCACATTGGTTCAACTTAGCTATAAGATATTACTTCTTGTAATAAAATAGTTTTATTTTTTGCAAAAAGTCACCTAGTACCTACCTACCTATAGTACCTAATGTGAAAATGTTTTTGTTTTATCGATTATTTATTTATTTATTTCAAGGAAATAATAACCACTATAAAGCAATATGTAATAAAATACATAAACGTTATAAATTAGTGCCTAAAAATGTTAGAGGTGTTGACTTCTTATTAGACTCTTTAGTGCTTCCACTTTTTTAGCGCCATCCCACGATAGGGAAGGTAAAATAAGCAGTAAGGAAATTTTAGAAATTCCATCGTATGTAATTTATAAGTTGAATAAAATAAAAACTTAAGGTTTTCTGTAATCAATTTCTATTAGTTAAATAAAGGAAAAAAAAAAAATGGTGGTTTGGCCACTTCACAGTCTTGGTCAGGATTTAAAACTTTAATGTTAAACTTTTTATCATTGTGGTGTAGGTTTATAACATAATTTGAATTTTACCTAATACTCTTATTTTATTTTTTTAATTTAAATCTACCTCGACTAAAATTTGAAATATTTTTTTAAAAAGGCAAGGCGTTTTGGTCTTATGAATTGGTCTACCAACCACTATTTCAAGGCCCTAATTATTTTACTAAAATATCATAATATTAATCATTGACTAATAAAGTATTTTAAATTGTGATATTGATTAGAAGAAATAATAATATAAACAAAATTCAATAATAAGCCTGTAACTAAAAGCTCGCTCGTAGGCCTATAAAGTGGAAATATATATATTTTTTAATGAAACTTCTTTATTATTTATGAAAAATAAAAATTTATATGTTTCTATTTGTTAAAGAAATTAAATATTTTAAAGTAACTGAAATTACAGTACAGCCTACAAGGATAAGTACATTATGTTCTTTAAATTTAAACATTCATTTTCTCGGTATCATTCAAAATAATTATTTTAAAAAAGTTGTTTTAACAAAGAGCGTGAATTAACAATATTCATTAAGTTTTAAATTTTATAGTAATATCACACCAAAGTAGCCTTTTAGAAGATACTATTAAGCATTAGTTAAAACTAATCCAATGTTTAAGATTTATTTGTTATTTATTTTGTTCATTGTGAAAACAAAATTATATTTATAAAACCCCCAATAAGGTCTTTGTTTATTTTTTCCCAACATCCCATTTGTTATCGGTGTACTGATCTTGTTTTCAAACTTCAGAAAAATTGTATTGCTTTATCTTCGCATTAACCTGAAGGTTTACCTTTATTTTTTTAACTGTCTTTTTTGATTGGCCTATTTATTGCAGGTTAAATCTTTTGTTTTAGTTTTTATTTAATGTCACAAAGATAAAAATATTTTTGTATAAAAACTGAGAATTGAACTGAGGGTCATTATCCAATACGAGAAGTGGGATCCGAAAAGTGAATATAGTGCTATATTCAGCTTTAATCGTCCTGTTCACAATTCTGAAATTGTCTTGATAGAGACGACTTCAACACATTTGCTGAATGCATCAACTGCTATAATGTAGTAGTGGCCAAATAATAGCTCGGCGAAATCAATATGTTCACGTTATCACAGCTCAGCTGGATCTTCCATTGATGAGGTGATAATACTTCCTGTTATTTGTTCTGTACCAATAGCAATTGCGACTAGACATTCCTAAAAATTATGGGAGTTTCATCTGACTGTATTAGAGTGAACTTTATGATGCTTATTCTGGTATTTTGAGTGGACTGATGTAGTAGAAATTTACTTAGAAAAAAAATGGAATCTCTTAAGGCTTTCAGAGCATTTCAGGGGCAAAGCAAGGTTATTTATAGAGCCCTAAGATTTTTTTTTTTTCAAAATTGCTTTGCACTTAAGTAGTATAAAATAGAGTTAAACCGGTAAGGCTCCAAGAGACTAACACTTTTCACAACAAAACTAATACAAAATTAAAGAATGTATTGCTGTAATGATCTGTTAGCCTTGGAACAAGAATAATGAGTGAAATTGACCGGTTGCACTTCGTTTGTGAGCAGAGGAACCATTCAGCAGCTTTGTAATGAAGTAGGGGAGAAATTCCCTGATCAAAGAAGTGTTAAGAGTAAAGCATAACATAGGGTATGTAAAATTGGAGATTAACCCAGCAAATGGAAACATCACCAATGATGTTAACTCTGTTATTGGTTAGAATTCTTTTTTTCATCAGTTAAGAGCTTCTTGAGGTAATTTGCCAACAGTGAAGAAAGGATAAATACTATACAAGTGCCCTTGCAATATGTATGAATGTCCCGGAAGATGTACATATATCTCTTCAAGCAGTCTGCCCCTTATTAAGAGTTCAGATTTCTAGTTTTCTACAAGACAGCCATGTCTATGCAGAAAATGCAGACCTACTGAATAGTCCAAATTTGGGTGGTTCTTTATAGATACTTAACGAGGATAGTAAAATACAAACAATTTTAACAGATCCGTTTAATTATAATTGGAATTCAAAATAAAGAGAATAAAAGGAAAAGATGACCATATGGGAAATGCTTTTATTGCATTTTGGAGATCTGTTATTAATTTTGAAGATCGGAATATAATGCTTTTCTTCGGGAATAAATATGGTTTTTTGCTTCTTTAAAAATGGCTTTTCTTCATATTCATCTGTTAAAGATACTTCATATTTTTCTGGACAAGACTTAAATCTATTCTTGTTTAGTTGTAGGTTGCGTCTTCTGTTTGCAACCAAATACTAGCCAACCTATCCTGTCTGATGAAAACCTATTTTTGACAGGAATATTACTCTTTCAACTTTTATCTGCAAACATATGTAGGCTTCTAAGCTCTAATTTGCAGAATACGGCGATAGAAAGAGTGGTCTGTTACTAGAGAACAATACCCGGAGACAGGCAGTGCTCTGGAAAAGGCTCCAGACACCAATAAACTCTCATGATGACGCGCAATAAATTATTAAAAAAAAGTCTGGATTGAATACTCATAAAGCCCATATTCTTGATCAACTTTTTCTGTCAAGATACAAGTAATAGATAATGGGAGACTACCTAACATAAAACCTAAGTTTTATTGAGAATGTTTTCATTAAAGCATTAACACCTATTGAGTATCTCTACATTTATTGAGTGAATTAAAAGCAAGAATTTGAACCATTTTTTTCGTGAATGCAGGCAAATTACAAAGAAAACTGCTATTTGTTTTTTTTTTTTTGCTTCCTGTCTGTGCAGATTAGCCAAAGATGTACTAATGTATTATTTAATGATATGGGTTATTAGTACTATTTTATTTTTGCTTTTAGTTACGGCTATTTTTTTATTTTATTTTTTTTAAAGTTTGATTTTGTTCTTAGTAATGAAGTGGAAAATAGCTAAATATATTTCGGATGTTGGTTCTGTGAGGATGGTATGTAGGTTGGCAGGAAGTGGACATTTCGCTTTTATAACTGCGTTCCACAGTTCGTCCCTATCATCCTGGTGTCTAGTGCATTCTAGGATCAGGTGGTTGGCGTCTATTATAGTATCAGAAGGGCAAGACCAAATTGGAGGGACTGAAATTCCTATACGACTGAGGTGGTAGGGCGAGAAATTATTATTGAAACGCAGTCGGATCAGAGAAGTGTAGAACTTTCTACCTTCTGCGAAGTCAGTTAACCACGGTTTTTTAGCTATTGTCCGCTGCAGTGAGGTGTAAAATTTTCCTTTGGCATATTTGGTTTTTCGTACTCTACAGACCATTCCCTATAATAGGTACGTTTAGAGAGGTTCTTTACTTCTGCAATTAACATTTTCTCAAGCATTAGGTTCTCCAGGTGAATTGCCTCCTTAGCCTTGGAGTCTGCAATTTCATTGCCAGGTTTCCCTGAGTGGCCCCTACTCCATATCAATCGAACCGTCTTTCCATTAAGACCCGCTCTCTTTAGGCGGTGGACAGTTTCGAGGACGGTGAATTCAGCGTTATGCCCGGGACATTTTAACTTGTTGAGCTCACTCTTGCTATCAGAAAGTATGAGTATAGTTTGTGCCTCTATTAAGGCCACGAGATTTGCACATTTATTGATGGCAGTAAGTTCAGCCGAAAAGACTGAGGCATGGCGGTGTATTTGTTAGAAAATTGAAAAAATTAAAGGTTCGTACAACACTTACATTAAAATCTGAATTAAAAAATTACATTCTGAAAGTTACCGCTTTCAAAGTAGTTTTGCCCACAATTAATCATCCTGTGCGTCCAGCTTCAGTTTAGTAGTCCTTGTTTCCAGAATGACAATATTTTTCGACAGGAATATAAATTTCGAGAAACTGCACATATTTTTTTATTTCTTTTAAGCCGATGAAAAACGAAAAGGTTAATTTAAAAACTTATTTGATGAGTTTGCATTGAAATTTAAAATAAATTACTTTCCTTAAGTTAATACTTAAAGCACTAAGAGTTCCCATAAAACTCATTACCTTTTTATAGAAACAATTCAATGATTCAAAATTATGTAAATAAAATGAAGAAACAGTTTAATTTAGAAAAAAAAAAAAAAATACACACAGTTGAACGTAACATTGACTATTCACATGTACACATATCGTATGAGTTTTCTTATTTCACCATTAGCGCACAAAAAATGATCAGATTTATCATATTTCAAAGGGAAAAATAAATGTTTACAAAAACGTTTAATTGCACTATCTTACTTTTTCATAAAGAAGATATTACTCTACGCTTCCTCATAGATTCTATCCATTTAGATAAAAGTGTGTCTTTATCTTTGCTTGGCAGGTTGTAATAATTAGCCGGAGGTTTTCCTTCTTCTAATCTTACGAAGTAGTGACAATACTTATATTCCACTTTTCCGAGGCGACATCGAGCGTGACGTCGAATTCCTTTGACTACGTATCCTTTTCCAACGAAGGATTCAGCTGTAGAAGAAATAGAAAGCTCTTATTAGAAATTCTGACAGTTAAATGCTTTCTACATTTGTTAATTTTTGGCTCAAAGTACATAAAAAAATTGAAAAAACTACATCCCTACAAGTTAATACTTAAATTGTAATAAAATGTAAAAGAGTAGAGGCTAATTTATTTGCATAGAAAACATATTCTAGCCTCCAGTTTCACTGAAATTTACGGGGTCTATTACTACTATTCACTTTGCTTGAGAAAAGTTATTGAAAAAGAAAAAAATTGATTTACCATTTTTTAAAAGAGTATTTAACTTATTTCTATTTCGCAAAAACCGAAGACTGTTTTAATACAAAATATTTAATTTCATTTTATTACCTTATTTTATTGTTAATACCTTGTAAGTTGAAAATATTTTACAAAAAGAGAAAGACAAAAACTATTGTGTCCAAAACTAAGATTTAAAAAAAAATAAATAAATATAACACTCAAAGAACTAAATTCACCCAGCAGTTTTTCAGTGCACAGCCGGTAACCCGATAGTTTTTTCTCGATACACGTCCATAAATGAGTATAAGAGGCTGGTAGCTTTTACAATTAACATTTTAAAATAAACAATAATAGTATTAATTACCTAGTAGAATAAAAAAAAAATAAATGCCAATTTCAGTCATGATATTTATTTATTGTGCTAGGCTTTCGACCCTGAAGATGACCTAGTTCCTTAGCCGAAAGCTCGGCACAAAACAAAATATGACTAAAATTGGCATTTATTTTTTTCATCCTATTGAAATAATGAATCAGTCACTTAAAACAATGAACAGTAATTAATTAACTAAAATATATCAAAATAACAATTAATTCTATCTTAAACGTTTATAAACGTTATTACACTCATACTTTTGCTTGCATTTAATTAATGCGATTATTTAATTTCTATGTTTTATATTTTTTTCAGAATCTTTTTATGAATACTCATGGTTTGATTTCTCTCATATTCACATTAATTTCGGAAGTCCTTCGCCACTCTGCCGTTCTTATCTGTACTTGTTATTTGTTGTAGACCACTTTTACAGATGGCCAGAAGCTTAGAACACACCGATAGCGGAGACTGTAGCCCGTACACCCTTATCCGACAGGATTGCTCGGCACGGTCTGTCAGTAACCATTACAATTGACTGTGGCCGACAATTAGAAAGCGAACTTTTTTAAACTTTAAGAGGTATCTTGGTAACAATGCCGCCAACACAATCGCCTACCACCCTCAAACCAATGGGATGGTAGAGCGTACGCAACGCGTTTTGAAATTGGCCCTCACCTGTCTCACCTCCTCGATAATACTGACCTGGGTTGACTCTCTGCCTTTAGTTTTGTTAGGTTTATGAACAGCCTCTAAAAAGGACAGCCAAGCTTCAGCTGCCGAAATGCTTATGGAACACCTTTGAGAGTGCCAGGAGATTTTTTTCATCAAATACCACCGCAAACAACAAACGAGTTCCTTCAGAACCTACAAGAACACGTGAGACAGCTAAAGCCTACAATACCAAAATATCATGACTCTTCTAAATTTTTCCTCCATCCGCATCTTTACAAGAGGACTCACCATGTCTTCGTGCGACTTAATCAGGAGCAACCGCCTTTACAACCACCATAAGAAGGACCTTTTCCTGAGGTCAAAAGATTTCATAACTTCATGGACGTCAAAGTGAGAGGTTCGATCAAACGGATTACCACCGATCAATTGAAACCTGCATGTACGCAAGTCATAGAATCAGAACCATCGGTTTACGGATCCACCAACGGTTCAAGATCCTTCCACGACAATACGCAAACCCTCTGGACACCACGTTCGATTTCCAATGCATTTCGCGGATTGACCTCTTCACTGGGAGGCGGGGCACCAAGCTACATTCTTATCAAACGGCCATCTTAGAAATATAGTTGAGGATAATCTGAATTCACTAAAAAGTCAAAGTAGAAAAGAACTTGAACTGCTGAAGAGATCTCTCTCAAGCCTCCACGACGAGGGTAAGATGTACCAAATTACCAAATTGCAATAATTTGACAGCCTCAGTTGAACTTCTTAAGCGTAGTGGCAGGAACTAATGAAGACCCTTCAAAAACTACTGAATATTTTGGCAAAACAAATTGCTTCATGATTAGAACTCCAGATTACAAAATGTCTAATTTACAAAAAAAAGGGAAAACAATTAAACTAATTACTAAAGATATCTTCATCTTCCAGCTCCCTACAAAATTTCATCGAAATTCTTTTCCAGAGATTGTTTCACTTTGAATAAGTCTACTAGATCGTTATCAATTTGGTTTTAAAAAAAATAACTAAACCACCGATTAACTTGAGATTAATGGAAAAAGGCGGAGAATCAGCTCCGTACTCAACATTTATTCATTAATTTCAACGGGACTGTTGAAAAGGTGAATAGTGAGAGCTGCATAAAGTAATGGTTGACATGAATATCTCGAGCAAGTTGTCCGGCTGGGGACGTTAAAAGTGCGGAACGACATTGAAGGTTTACTGAGATATCTCCCCTAAATTTCAATTTAGAAATGGAATGTTAAATAGTAACAAATTCGGTAGATTGTTTAAATAACTCTTAATAAGGCTAGATTATGCATTTTAGTAAAACTTTTTTTAACAAAGAGCTGAGTGGACCAAATTCTACTTAGCAATAGTAGTTTAAAGCCTTGATAGAATTACAATACTCATACACACATACAGTGATAGATGGATGAAAAGTGAGGCAGTAAGAGAGAAATTAGGGGTTTATTGGAATGCGTCAGGTGTCAGTTCGTCACCTGTTATACTATGAACTAGTCCAATATTCTTGCCGGGCCAACAGAAAGTGTAGCCGTTCTGTATGAAAGGAAAACTTAACTTACCAATCCACAAGTTAGTCTTGAATTCCACACAATGCTTTTCTAGTGCTAATTGTTGGGCTTCAAGAATAGTTTCTTTTACAGCAATAGCACCTTTTTTAATTACAAAATCCAATTGCTTCAAGGCCTCCTCGATACTCATTCCTCTAATAAAACAAGCTATGTACCATAACTTTTTCGGACTATATTTGATATTTCTCTTCACATGGCATACGTACTGCAACAATAAAAAATCCAGTTCAAATAAAAATTTGACTAAATTTAAGGAATAATATTGCGGTATTAATCTAGAAATGCAGAAGTGAGTGTCCCAGAACCTTATTTACACAATCTAGATTTATTAACTTCCACTGCAGACGCAAGTAGTATTTATTACTAGCAAGGTATTAATATTGATTGAAGCGAAGGTCGCTCTACTTTATCCCAAGCTAATTGCGGCTTATTTAGGTACGAAAAAAGAGGCTTGCCTGAGTTTGCTTCAACTTTATTCTGCCGTAAAACAACAATAACCTAAAAATCAAGTAATAGTATTATTTAAAAAAAAACGAGAGATACGGTATGTCCCAAATGAGTTCCCAACAAGCTAGTGGAAGCGCCGTTAGATTAAAAAAAAAATGAAGTGCATTAACGGATCCTGATGTGATTCGCATCACACTAACTTAATAAAATAGGTGCATTCGCAAGCCTCAAGGCCACTTAAGAGGCACATCTAACAGTACTTCCAGCTTGAGGAATCTTGCTCCTGCTGCACATGAAATGATAGTAATAGGAGGAAATTTTCGAAACGACATCACTTCTTACAGTGTTCCATAGTGGTATACCTCTTTTTCGAAATCTTAAAAAGTATTATGAATCCGTCATTTTCATTGAAACGTACTATATTCTCCGGAATATTTAACAATTAGATCAGTTTCTCAGTTTTTTACACTCTATCAAAACAGCAATAGGACTATTGCTATAACTATAAGTTTTGTAAAGTCTAACGTATATAAACATATAACCCAGAGGGAAAAATACATAAAAAACAAAATCTGATAGACTAAGCATAAATTTTTATATCTCGTTAAATCCATTTTATTCAATATTTAGGCGGGAAGTTTATTACTTACTGCCGGTCTTTGCTCTTCGCCGGGTAGAATAGGAGGATATATTTTATCATTATACGACAGCCACTTGCTTTTTTCCTGTATTCCACCACCTTCTTCCGCTTCTTCCTTCATTGCTTCGGTAGTATAATTTATATTTCTAGCACACACTACTAAATGTGGAACATTTGAAATGGAATAATTGCACGGTCTTATTTTACTAGCTACTTTAAAAACAGTATTTAT
This sequence comes from Rhodnius prolixus, assembly GCF_049639745.1. NCBI lineage: Eukaryota > Metazoa > Arthropoda > Insecta > Hemiptera > Reduviidae > Rhodnius > Rhodnius prolixus. Next base: position 27,735,051 of record NW_027411592.1, read on the forward strand.
AAATAAATTCATTAGGATTTATAAAATTTTCCCTCTATAAAATTAATTGTAAAAACACAATTTTTTAAGAATTCAACAATAATCAACCAATTAACTCCTACATTACGAATCAACCCTTCTTCATCCGAACGCCTAGAATGTTTATATGAACTAAGCAGCAAGCACTATGGAACAGAGTACAAAGGCTAAGTTATCACAGTTAAGATGGCTAACCTAACCATAACCTTTCTCCCAGTTCTGGTTCATGTCAGCTTATAAGTTCATATCTTCGATTGCATTATGATAATGTCCGTTTTGATTCTTTAATTAATATTCTCTTGTCAAGTTATTCGTATCTTTTAAAAAATGTTTCACTTTACCTAGAAAAGAGGAAACTAATTATATTAGTGTTTAGTAAGAGATTAGAAGTTTATATTTTTTCTTTGATTTTTTTTTTTCTGAGGCATTACAACTACTTCATATCTTATTTTAGGTAACTATTTTTGAGCTAAAGCATGATGTAAACTTAATTTCCTTTCACGGTTTTTTATTCAACCCATTTTAAACAAATATATCTATAAAATGGTCCATCAAAAATGTAATGATGTACCAGACACATTTGCGGGGAGTAACCATAACATAACCTCTTTATTGTATGGTAAGAGAAGTATGGATTATGGATGAGTATTGTACAGAAGTTTATGTAGACTGATATTAGTCACAGTCTGTCTGTGCTCAGAGTCTACTTCCAACTGCGAACTAGTCGGTAAGTCTAGCATTGTCATTTATCATTACTCCAACTCCTTAGGGTTTCTATAAAACCTTCCAATTCAGGAAGGAGAACTACAAATTATTCGTGGATTTCTAAAAAAAAACTTACTAAAAGAAAACAGCATCGCGTAGTATTCTTCTATTTTTTTGATTCATGTGATTGTTGAAAAAAGAAAGCAAATTTTGTGTATGGAAAGTTAATGCTCATAACGGAACTAGGTAGTTCTGTTTAATTCTTAACAGTTACCTTCTTAATTGTATCTAGTTCAAATAATTGCTTATTCAAAGCTAACAACTTAAGATTTTGATTAAGTAAATTAAAATATAAAATTCAATTAGAAAATAAATGGATTTGTTTTTGCAGTTATTAAAAATTGTCTACCACGCAAATATAAATTATATAAAACAAACTATGTGAAATATTTTGTTGTATACATTCAAACAAGCATTGTGTTTTTGTTTTTTGCATTCGCAGATGTTTTTAGGTGATGAGTGGAGGTATTTTAAATACCTTACCCTCTCAACGGTGTCTATTATTTGCTTGGTTGTAATATACACACCGAGTTATCATCTTGCTCCACCTAAACAAGGTATGATTCACAATTTGAACTTTTTTGTTTGAAATTGTATAATTTCTGCAAAAAGTTATTGTTACTTAAAAGGACAATATTGTTTTTCACGAACGTTAACAGACAGCTGGTTTTATTCTTTTCCGGGTTCAAAGTTTGCTGAGACAATTTAACAATTTTACCATAACTTAAACATTCTGCAGAAATAGAAATTAGTTTTATTTGCCAATAAATATATTTTATACTGTCATCGTACATGGTGAATTTAGGATATCTCTATATCACATGATAAAATGAGGTTTAGGTACTAATTTCAAAAGAAAGGATTTCCATTTAACGAGTTTAGACCTATATGTCATTTTTACTTAATTAAAAAAATATGCTAAATAATGTAAATAAAACAGATTTTCTTGAACTACACAATTAACGGAAGTAGGAGTTGTGAAGAGCTAATGAATAAGACGAGAAATTATTTATCGCACTAATCCCCAACATAAAACCTGTAAAGAATTGTAAATTTTTCGTTTCTTGACTACAATTGTTTGTGCTACATATATAAATGACATAATAGAGGTTTTTTTTTTCATCAAAGATAATTAATAATAATCCCAAAAACGCGAATATCGACGGAAAAGTTTAAAATGCAAGAATCTTGGACATCATTGAGAATCGGGCCAGAGTGAATAGAATTTGCATTTGAGCTGCCGAATCACCTCCCGAAGTTTCGACCTTTCCTCCATATATACCCTGTGTACATAACTCTCGCTCTCTCTCTCTCTCTCTCTCTATATATATATAACTGTTCATAAACTATCCAATATTGGAGAACATTTGTATATTTATAGATTATCCAAAGGTTATAAATTCTAAAAAAATAGCCTTCAATCTGACCCCCATAAAAGTTATCTTTACTATTTATCGTCATAAGTAATTCATTTATTCAAAAATATTAGAAACCAAGGATATATATATATATATATATCCTTCATTTATATTAATTTTATTGATTGAATAAAGGAATGTATATATATTGTATATACAGGGTGGTCCATTTAAAATGCACCAATTGCTAATAACTTTTAGGAAAGCGGAATTTCGAAAAAACCCACGAAGTAAACTAAATGTTTTTTTCCCAGGTATGGCTACATTTTATTAAGAAAAGTATTATGATTTTTAAGTAATAAGAATGACTGCGTACGCGGGATTCGAACTGGGGATCTCCCACTTACAAAGCCACGCTCTTGACCGCTAGACCAACACCCTGGCAAGATATTCTTACCGTAATCATAGGTCAAGAAGTCTTGCGTACAGGTTAAATTAAAATGATGTGATGGTAGCTTTTAATTGATGATAAAACAAATTTATCCTGATTCACCCACACCGTTACATTACACTGCATTTTTTAAAATCCTCAATTATTATTATTTTTGTTCTTTGCGTCACAAATAACATTTTTTGCAGTCAGAGGACCTCCCAAAACGTGTATTGCTGGTGGAAAATTAATATTGAAAACCGATCACGAATAGATAAAATTGTAACTTTGAAAAGTTAAAAATGCAAATATTTTGGACACTATTGAGAATCGGGCCAAAGTGAATAGAATATTTTTTGTTGTATTTGAGCTGTTGAATCACCTCCCGAAGTTTCGACCACTCCTCCGTATACACCCCTGCATATACTGCATTTTCACCATACAGCGTAAAGGTTTTGAATTTTTGGTTTGTTAGAGGTATCAAGCCCTTTGCAATTCAAACCCTCTTAGACCTATTTAGCTTCCACTATCAAAAGAGTAAGTAAATATGTGTGTATGCGCGCGTGTGGGAGTAAGTGGTATTATGTTGAGCTAGAGTTTGCCTGTGGTTTCGCTGAACCCAAACAGTTGCACTCAACAGCTAGTTATTCTTGCCGATACGTGTATTGTACGAGTATTTCAAGTATAAGTTGAATGTTGGTCTGGAATATCTTGAGGGCGCTAAGATCTATAAAGAAATTGCTGGTCCACTTCCCAGGAATGCTGAACATTTTATTTAATACGTACATCAAATTGCTATATATTTGACTAAAATTTTTTAACTTCCACTTCCCTATTATAAAGCTTAGGAAAAAATACTACTAAATTTTAAAATAGAAAGTGAGAAAATTGTTGGAGAAAAGAGAGCTCAGAGGTTAGCGTACTGGCTTCCCACGCGAAGATACCAGGTTCGGATACCAACTTCAGTTGTGCCTGCCTAACTTTTCTCTATCTAGAATCTTTATTTACTTTACTTTTACTTCTACTTCTTACTGACTTAAATATACCTACTTTAAATTCATTAAACAGTTTCATTTAGTAAGCTAGACAGGATAAAATTGTGGTTAATTTATAAAATACAATAGTAAAAAAGATTCGATACTTTGGAGTTAAAAGTATGTATGTGAACACTGAAGCGCTCTTTTTTCACTAAATTCTTTACTAATACTAAATTATTAACTATGTGTATTATCTTGCTGATAATTTTGAATTTTTCACGTATATTAAGGGTGTCGTAATAATATCAAGACAGAGGCTTATTATTCTGCGTATCTAACATATATGTATATTATGAGCAATGTATAATATTATATACAGGGTGACCAGAGTTATATGCTCCACCCACTTTTTTTTTTAACGGCGGGAAATTTCGAAAAAATAAAAAACGTATTTAATCATTTTTAGTCTAGTATATTTTTAATGATTGACCCATTTTTTTAAACCCTTGTATCTCGAGATACAGCACCCAACTTTTGTTTTTCAAATGGACGTTATATTTTTTGTTGCATATTTTTGTAGTATGCAATTTCTAGATCTTGACTTTGCCACCATAAGTGCAGCTACAAGCAAAGTGTGGCGAGTCCAGAGTTTTGGCTTGCCTATCCGTTGATTGTGCCCAGTTTGAATAGATTCTTTAAAAAAAATAACGTAATTTTGACAGTAAACTGTTTGTTTTTCATATTTTAAATTACCATAACTTTTGAAAAACCTAACCGATTTCAAAAAAATTTTTTTTGTTTTTTTTTAGGAGCTTAAATACTACAAAAATATGCAACAAAAAATATAACGTTCCATTTGAAGAAACAAAGTTGGATGCTGTATCACGAGATACAGGGGTTTAAAAAAATGGGTCAATCACTGAAAATAAACTAGACTAAAAATGATTAAATATGTGTTTTTTATTTTTTCGAAATTTCCCGCCGTTTAAAAAAAAAGTAGGTGGAGCATATAACTCTGGTCACCCCGTATATAAAAGATTAGAAATTATTAGATTAGATGATACAAACTTAATGTCTTGTTATTTAATTTTGCTCTATTTTCTCTTTCTAACTTTTTCTCAATCAGTCTTATTTACAAATTTTAAATAAATTGTTATAACGTTAGATGTTTTTGTTTTGGAGGGTTGAAAATGAAGAATCATTTTCATAAATTATTAGTCGAAGTATCTGCTCTGAAAATGTGTATGTATATTTTTTCAATTTTAAGATTAGCTTATATCTCAAAAACTCTTAATGACCAAATGAAAACAACTATGTGCATTACATAAGTAGTTAAGAGAAGTGCAAGAAGTATATTATATCAGTACTTATTTTCTTTCTTTCTTTTATTTTATTTTTAAAACTCTGAGGGACACCTCATATTGATATGCTGTTAAAAACATGTATTGTTTTTTTATTAACTAGAATATTATTATTTACTTTTAGTCGTTGGATGGGAGCTGAACGTCACACGAGAAACTAGAGCGTATGTTGTTCCTGAAAATGAAACCGCCTTAATTAGTGGAAAAGAAATATGCCAAGATTCATTTTTAAATATCTTAATTGTTGTATGCTCAGCTCCCGAAAATGGAGCGCAGAGGCTTGCTATAAGAGAGACATGGGCATCGCAAAATATAAGTTCTGTTAAAGTTGCATTCCTACTAGGATGGCCAACCAATGTAACTTTACAGGTATGTTTATACAATCAAGCTGTAACTTATCATTTTAAAACGTGTAATATAAGAATATTAGACATAGTTTTACATGTTGTACTAAGTAATTGCTATATAAGCTTTACTTGATTAATGAGACACTTATCAGGGTTGAACCTAACTGGCAGCTCTGACATTCTAGTTTTTTGTTTTTGCATGAGCGAAGTAATTTAAGTTTTCATCAGAACCAAAATTCATATCGAATCTAAACCAATACTGAATTGCACTTGTGCACTAAATAATTCCAAACCCATTTGCCTGATGAAGCAAACTTATATTTCACCTAAATTTATTTCAAAATTAAATAATTCCTAAACTCGAAAAGTATTGATAACTTGTGTACTGATAACACCTACAGAAGTACAGAGAACGTATTATTTATTTCTTCTGGACCATCTAGTTAACTTGATTATAATTTCCTGTCTTTTTCGTTGTTTATAGAATTTTTGTTTTTATTTATGTTTAAATTATTATAATTTTATTGATTGTAATAATGAAATGAATTGTAAAACTAAACCTAAAAGCAGAAAAAGAATTTGTAAACAAAGGCATTACAGTAGCGTTGGCTTCTTCACTTTCATTAAAAAATAACCTGTAAATGACTTTTTTCAACGATGAATATTGATTATGTGCCATTGTACATTTATTTACTTTTTCTTTGTTTTTTAGAGTACTATAGAAGAAGAAAGTAATGAATTTAAAGATATAATTCAAGAAAATTTTATAGACTCCTATAATAATCTTACTGTAAAAAGTGTTATGATGCTCAAGTGGTTTCTACATCAATGTCCGTCCCCTCGATATCTAATGAAAACTGATGACGATATGTTTGTTAACGTTGCCAACTTATCTGCCCTCCTTTCCAAAGCAAATTCTACAGTTTTAATAGGATCACTTATTTGTAGAGCTAAACCGATTCTGGATATAAGGAACAAATGGTAGTTACGATAATGCTTTCCAAGGTATATCATTAGTAAGAAGATTAAATAAATACTATTTAAAACTTACTTTCAGGTATGTTCCCAAATATATTTATAAGAAATCATTTTATCCTAATTATCTGTCAGGCACTGGCTATGTAATGTCAAGAGAGGTTGCCGCAAAGTTGTATGATGTTGCTCTCTCAACGCCCATAATTCATCTAGAAGATGTCTACATTACAGGTAATATTTTGTCAGTAAAAATCTAAATTAAAATTTATCATGTTTCAGTTGCAAGGATAAACTCTTGCAACAAACATTTTACCTTAGGTATCTCTTTCTGTGCTGTACGAAGTATTGTGATTGGTTTTATAGTATTAACTATAGTTTTATCACTCAAATAAAGTGAATTTGGTAATGTTTTGCATGGATTCTCTCATTACACTCGTTCAAAAAACTATTTTGTTACTTTGTCCCCGCCTAAACATGTATGTTTTTTGAAAATTCTGTTTCGAAAATTTGACTAGAATAAAAATACTTTATCTTATTATTGGCCAAAAAAAAGTTTAACGAATCTTTTATGACTGCAATCAGTTTAAGCAGGCCTGTGTTTTGAGCCTTTTTAAAAACTTTTTTGAAAGATTTAAAAGATTGTATTCCAGGGAAAGTTGTATCAGTGGCTCATCATTCAACTTCTCTATTACCATGACAATTAGGTATTTATAGACTCGGAAGTGAAAACTTTTAAAATAATTGTTAATGCTTTTTATCTATATTCTAAATCAGCGTTTCCCAACCTGTGGTACCTCTAACTTTAATTGCACCACTGGTGGTACGCGAGTTGCTGTTGGTGGTACGCGAAAAATAATCAATAATGGCGGACATAAAAAATTAAAGCATAAAAATATCATAAAAACATTTTTTCCTATAATTCATAAAAATTATTTTAAGTAAATATTATACAGTAAAGTTCCTTTCGTGAGTGTAAAATGATTAACAATTGGCTGAGAGCAAAAGCAGACGTACTTCTTGTGAAAGAACAGTCTGGATTTAGAAAGGGCCGCTCCTGCAGTGACAATGTTTTTAGTGTTAAGAGAATTTTAGAAAATAAAACGAGAAATGAATCTAGAAACTTATTTGGCATTTGTAGACTTTCATAAGGCGTTCGACTCAGTTGACAGAGAGAAGCTGTGGTCTATAATTCTGTACCTCGGAGGGAAAAGGCAAAGTAAATTTTACAGGGGAGCCAAATAAAGATATTTTTCCAAATTCATTTTTTGTTCCACTTTTCCGGTTATACTCTTTCCTGTACTTCTTCACCGTAATTATTACATTAGGTATGACCACTTTAACTCCCATATTTTAAAATATTTTATTTTGATCTCCATTGAGAAAAAAATTTATGTCCGTGAAGTGCCTTTTGCCCTTAAGTAATGAAGTATCATAGTGCTTTTTAAAAATACATAAATCGCTTAATAGTAAACATAGGTCATAGTGCTTTACACCTGTAGAAAGAGCAACAAAAAATTTGTAAAATGATGCCAAAATCTGAAAATCGAAAAAAATGGACATGGTGCCTTTTCTCTCCGAGGTACAGAATTAGAGAAAGAAATTATCCCTTCCATTTAAGTGAAACAAACATATGTATGAAGATACAAAAATTGTAATAAATGCAGGCACTTCAAGAACCGAAGTGGTGGCAATAAACAAAGGTGTGCGACCAGGATGTAGTATATCGCCAACTCTGTTTAATATTTATGTAGATGACTCGATAAAAAATGGAAAAAATAAGTGAGTACAGGTATCCAATTGAACAGAAAGAGCATTCTTAACATCTTACTCTATGTAGACGATGTAATAATATTACAGAAGAATGAAGATTTACAGCGCTCAGTGTATAAAGTACATCAACTTTGCTGACAGTATAATTTAAGTATGTCAGTTTCAAAGACAAAGGTATATGGCCCATCATGGAAAGCACCCACTTCGTTCTAAGATAGTAATAGATGATAAGCCACTGGAACAGGTCTTGTATTTCAGTTATTTGGGTTGTGAGGTTAGCTTTCATCCAGATGATGATATACAAAATAAAATAAATAAATTGCAATCTATCTGTGGTGTGATAAACAGATAAAACTTAAAAATAAAACGAGACCGGAAACAAAACTAAAATTTTACAAAACTATGGCTGTGCCTCTGCTCACTTACGGGTTACCAGTGCTAGAGATAAAAATAACATACAAAGTGCAGAGATACGATTCCTCAGAAGAGTTAAGGGTTGTACAAAAAGAGAGAGGGAGAGGATACGGAATGTTTACATACGGCAGCAATTGGACATAATAATATTAACGAATTTATAGAGGAAAGTAGAGAGAGATGGAGGGAGCACCTTAATCGTATGTCAGCTACAAGAGTAACGGAAATGGCCAATAAGTACACACCTAGAGGACAACGTGCTGTAGGACGACCATTGAAAAGATGGAGATGAAAAATAAAAAATAAATAAAATATTGTGAAGACGGAACAGGCATGTTGCCTAATCCCTGAAGTGTAGAAGAAGACAGTAAAGTTGTTAATGTGTACAGTAATGAGGTTAGTCTGTCTCAAGATATACGAGAAAGTATAATAGCACCTTTAACAGGATTAAAATTGTCTTTCATGGAGTATTACCCGAAAACACAAATGATAATTGGATTTCAAACCCCTTCTATAAAGAAAATTGAGGATAAGCTACATCATTATCAATAAAAGATAAAGAAAATTTAATAGAATTATATATGACAGAACATAGATGATAAATATGTAAAAATCTGCTTTAATAGACTGTAATGGGTAAGTTCTATCCAAGCAACATTAAATTAAATTAAATTTAATTTAATTTAATTTAACCCAAAGATCGTCATTTAATGTGTAATAAGAACGAGCCGGAAACATCAATTCACCTGTTTATCAGCTGCCCAGTCTATGAAAGTTTTAGAATCCCACTCCATATAAATAAATATAATAATCCTATAGAAGAACTTTGTATATTAATTAATAATGTTGAAGAGAAAAATTTGTACGCAATTTTTAATTGTTTAAAAAAAGTTTAAAACTAAGATTTTACACTTAACAAAGTTTATAAGTGTACATGAACTTGAACTCCTTTGTAACAGATACATTGTATCTCTATACAAATAAAGATAGTAAAACATTCGGAAGAACAAATTTCACGAAATACAATCATTTTTGGAAAAATCCAAAATCATGATGTTTGAAAGTGGATATAGATTGGTTCTAAAAAAAAAAAAAAAAAAAAATTATTGGGGAAGATGAAAGACATCATGATAGTGCAACAGTAACTGGCTTCATCTTATCTTGTTAATGTGCTTACATCTGAATGATTGTCTAAAGGCAAAATACGTTTTAATAATTAGGAAAAGTCTAATATACAAAACAATTTGCCCTTTCAATTAAAAATATAAGAATTCAATTTAGTAACTTAAGCATTGATGTCAGTCACTAGTGGGGGTGGAAAAATCTCTGATGAAGGTTAAATTAGAAATTACAAGATTAGAGAACCTGCTCATTTTATTTTATGTGAAAGATTGGAAGATATTTCTTGTTATTTAATTTATAATTTGATTAGTTTGAATTATATTATTTGTTAGCTTACATTTTAATTTATAAGAAATTTGTCTACACGTAAAATTTACGAAACTGAAATACTAATTTTGGATGAATTTAAAGAAAACTGTTTTGAACGCTTTCACGTGACTTTTCTTGCTTCCAATAACTTTCTAACTTATAAATTCTCTAAACTTCAAGGTTTTACTTTAAGTTAGTTGGCTAAATTCTATAGAAGTTGTATAATATACACTTATTATTACTACTATTTTATCGTCTTTAAAAACTGTTGACTCAGATGGTAAAACAGAACAGCCCCCAGAAATGGCATTTAGAGGTAAGTCCAAAGTACCTAGTCTCAGATCTATACAGGGTGTTCAGCATAAGACTACGGTAACTTCGGGAGGTGATTCTGGGCATCATTTGCAACAAAAAATTCCATATAAACTATGGCTCGATTCGGCTCCGTTTTATAGATATTTTTAATTTTATGTTTTTTCAAGGTGTTACTACTTTTTAGCAAAAAGTTGTCTATATTTCTCAAACTATTAAAGCTACAGCTATTTTAATAAGCTCATTAGAAAGAAGGTTAAATTTCCTTTTAAATAAGCTAATTTGTATTCCAAAATAATAATATTAAGTATTTTACTTTGTGGCCCAAACATAAGGAATAGCAAGTTTCTAATTTTTTCCAAAAACTTTGACTTCATTTTTCTCAAAAACATTTAATATGAAAAAACCGTGCACTATTCAGGAAAAACATCTACATACGATCACCTTTCGAACGGTATACAATAATTAGGGTTATATTAAAAATTGATGCAGAAATTTGTGATGAAAAGTAGTAACACCTTGAAAAAACATAAAATTAAAAATATCTATAAAACGGAGCCGAATCGAGCCATAGTTTATATGGAATTTTTTGTTGCAAATGATGCCCAGAATCGCCTCCCGAAGTTACCGTAGTCTTATGCTGAACACCCTGTATAGTAAAGTTGTTTTACTTATTGCTATGGGCGGCTGTAATTAGGTGACTAGTTAGTAGTACTCGTATAGTATCCCCGACAACAAAATAAAAAAATCTTGAGGGTCTTACCTGCTGTAACTTAAATTAATTAATACTAAAAAGATTCTAACCCTCCTTCAAGACTGAAAAATAAATAAAATAAAATAACAAAAAGTTGTTAACTGTAATTACAATATATTAGTTACTTCACTGTCTAAAGAGTGTCGATTCATTTAGACCTTACAGCTTGAGTAGTACTAACAATAGGAAGTTACTCATTACCAAAATTTTCTTTTTGCAGTGAATATACGAGGGGTACCCAAAAAAAACCGGAATTATTTTTTAAAAGCTATTTATTTACAAATTTTTTACAGAACAACCTTATCCCCTTCAAAATACTCTCCATTACAACTAATACATTTGTCCCACCGGTGCTTCCACTGTTCGAAACATTTTTTGTAGTCATCTTTAGAAATGGCTGACAGCTCCTTCTTCGTTTTTTTCTTGACCTCTTCAATGTTGTCAAATCGGTGACCCTTCATGCCCTTTTTCATGCGTGGAAATAAGAAAAAGTCGCACGGAGCCAGGTCAGGCGAGTAAGGTGCGTGGGGCAGCGGAACCATGCCATTTTTAGCCAAAAACTGTGTAACAGAGATGGCTGTGTGTGCAGGTGCATTGTCGTGGTGGAAGAACCAGTCTCCTGTTTGCCACAAATCCGGTCTTTTTTGGCGAACACTATTGCGCAATCTTTTCAAAACTTCCAAATACAAGGTTTGATTGACGGTCTGACCTGGGGGGACAAACTCTGAATGGACTACGCCTTTGGCATCAAAAAAGCAAATCAGCATTGTTTTGATGTTTGACTTGACTTGAGGACATTTTTTTGGTCGGGGTGAAGATGACGTCTTCCATTGGCTCGACTGTTGCTTTGTTTCTGGGTCATAACCATAGCACCATGACTCATCACCAGTAATGACCTTTGACAGAAAGTCTGGATCAGTTTCAAGCTGTTGTTTCTTTTTGATTGTCAGTCAGAACTCGAGGAACAAACTTGGCAGCAACCCTTTTCATCCCCAAATCTTCCGTTAAAATTCGCTGAACCGAGCTCCAAGATAACCCACTACTCTCTGACAGTTGATCAATTGTCTGTCGACGGTCTGTGAACACCAGCTCTCGAATTTTTTCAACATTTTCGTCGATTCGGGCAGTTGATGGACGTCCAGAACGAGGTTTGTCATCAATCGACATGTCGCCATTTTTAAACCGAGTAAACCACTCGTATACTTGAGTTTTTCCCATAGCGTCATCTTTGTAAGCTGTTTTCAACATTAAAACACTTTCAGCAGCATTTTTGCCGAGTAGAAAACAAAATTTCAGAGCTGCACGTTGTTCACTTAAACTTGCCATCATAAAAAACGAAAAAAGAACAAAACAGCGCTGGTAAAAACAATCACTGCAGATGAACAGAACAAGCCAGGCAGACAACACAGGCAGGACTGAACTGGCAAGGAATTGCGCTATACACGTCTAGCGGCAGAAATGCGTACTACATAAGCTCCATGCGCGGCAACGCAATTCCGGTTATTTTTGGGTACCCCCTCGTACACTTATAATTAACATAAATTCTAAAGTTATGAGAAGGTAACTGTACGAACGAAGGAAAGCAGAAACAGACAACAGTGTTGCTTTGACACTTTTTAGATGACCTTTGAGACAAATACGGTCTGCGCACGGATATGCCTGGTGCTGTATTTTCGGCGTTTATACTTAATTTTCATAATTCCAAGAAGCTTGGCTAAGTGGTGTTGGATATCTTAATTATTAGAAGCAAGACTGTTTTCAAACAGTCATACCGGCCCCGTAGCGGTCAGGAGCTCTCTAGGCTAGTGGCCAAGACTGACTGCTTCCCTCTCCTTGATACTTCAGTCAACTCACAATAATACCTCTCTTACGCTCCCTACTACTATCCTTACTTACTATCCTCCCCAGAGCACTATTTTTTAATCTATTGTTAACAAATTGTAGTCTTCTACAATTAGACAGGTTGTACGCTAATACAAGGGAAATTGTTTAATAATTTTCGGAAAAATTTCAAAAAACTGAAAAATCCACTCAATAGTTCACACTGGTAATTTCTGAACGTACTGCATTTTGAATTTTTGCGTTGCACTGACTAATCACATGCCTACACTATTTTGTAAAAACTACTTTTTCTTTCCCAGTCTCTTCAAGACATGTTTTTTCTCTTCAAATTCTTAATTGAAGAGATTAGGGAAAGGAAAAATACATTAATTAAAAATCTAAGTAGCGATTAGTAGTTCAGTAATTCATTTCCATGTTTTAAGTAAAAGTCTCTAATTTAAATTTAGGCATTTGCGCTCTGAAAGCAGGGATCAGGCCTCGCAATCATGCTAGTTTTACATACAGTCATAGAGGTTTAGGATGTGAAGCGGATATGATTACAAACCATCGATTAACTCCACAACAATTGCATATCGCTTGGGCACAACGTAATAACTGCACCAAGAATGTGAAACCTACAAAACAAACCACAACTCAAAGTAGTTGTCATTAATAACTTTACTATAAAATGTATCGTAAATTTTTTATTTACATAAAAATATCATTTTTTGAAGTCTTGTAGGTTAAAAATGAAAACTTTATAAAAGAAAACCAAACAATCACTTGTTTTAATACATAGAAAATCAAAAGTTTTCATTTTTTGAAATTTATCTGTTATAGAAATTTCTATAGTTGGAATGAAATTGTAATATTTTGGCTGTGCTTACTATAATAATGCGAACAAGAAACTTATTTATTATGTATCTTTTTATAAAAGTAATGTCCACAGTAATATTAAAAAATGTTAGATGAGATATCATATTGTGAGTGAAAATTACAAAGGAGTAATAAGTAAAGTACTGATATTTTTTTTTCATTTATTTCGCATAACAGTTGCCTACTTTATTTTTTTTTAAAACAAAAATTGGATAATTTCATGTTAAAATTTAAAAAAAATAAATAAATAAAAATAAAAAACAGCCATGACATTAGTCAAGTGCGCCCAAAAATGTCATGTTCCTTTCTTCAAATTAACATTTTCATGGATGTCTCCTTTGGCTTCATTTCTAGGCGGTGAGCATTGAATCTACTAATTTCTTCGTTACATCAGGACTTACGGTGCCATATTCAATTATTATACTTGTTTCTACAATAGATTTTCCTATTGCTTATTTTTGCTTTTCATATTTTTTGGCCCAACATACACCTCAAAATCTCTAGTATTGCTTTTTGGTGATAAGGATGGGGTAATGCTTCCTGGAACATTTTGTAGAAGCCATGTTCCCTTGTAAAGTTGGCAATTTGTTTCAGATCATTGGCCTGTTGGAAATTAAAATATCCTCTTATTTTCTCTCTGCAATTTCCTAGAACTGGCTTTCTTAAATTATATAGCAACATTTCTACATATGCGGTTAATAATCATAAATTTCTTTACCATTCCGTACCATGTAACTCAAATATAGCAATGCCATCTCCATGGTATTCCGGGTGATGCTCATTATTCTACTTCAACCTCGATTGCTGAAGAGGTTAATAATTGATGGGATAGTGTTTCACTATTATGGGATTTTTAAAGCCGTATTTACTTATGGCACCGCCCCTAATGAGTTATTTTTAAAGTTTTTTTTGGGAGGGTAGGGGTTTATTTACGTTCTACAGTACCATTCTAATCCTTCTTTTTTACAATGTATCGTACTTAAGAAAAACCTATACATAATTCTCTAGTAATTTCCGGTAACTTTTCCCTAATTCTCGTATAAAATTACTTTTTCAAAGATAGTGAAAAATGTTCCATTGCTCATTGCCAACTCGTAACGAATTTTGGGTCCTTACAACACACTTTTTTGTTTGGTATGAAATCTTCAGTTTTAATCTTAAGCTGTGGAATAAAAACAAATTAGTCTATAATATAAATTCTAACTGTACAAATACTTTTTTGCAATGATTTTTTAAATGTAGTTTTGCTATATGTATAAAATAAGTAACTATATATATGTTAATGTAAATTACTACATATATATTATATGTTATTGTTAAAACAGTGAGCAAGCAGTTAACCAGGTTCTTCAAAATTTGTTAAAAAAACAAACAATTTTTTCAAAAGTGCTGCTATAAGCTGCAGATGATTTATTAAATTAAAATATTCTTTTATTCATGAACAATGGTTAAATAAACTTAATTGCTGGAACTGTGGTTTGTTAGACGTATTTCTTGAAAACTCGCCTTCTCTGCTTACCAAATTTCATTTCACACATGTATATCTTATAAGGCCATATAAGATCTTTTAATAAAGTCAACTATAGTTGTGATATGATTCGGAGAAGTACTATGTGAGAGAAGTGTAATTGTTTTTGTAGGCCATCAAAACTCAATCAAGAATACACTTCTGATTGTAACCATAACAAATAGAGCATCCTCACGGTTTACATACCAGTCAAATACGTAGAGCATCTTCGTACTAGAGCCACTGAAGAAAGTACACATCTGTTTTGAAATGTTAGTAAGAGTACGTTTTCAAGAATTATATTCCAACAAACCACATTTTAAAATGAAAAATGAAGCATCAAGTTATGTGAAGGCGCCGTAAATTAGGAAAGTAGTCAAATTGATAGTTATGAGCTTCTAATGTACGAACAGCATTTTCCACCAACATTGTTCTTAAGTTCTAAAATGTATTAGTATTATCCAGTTAACACAAAGTTATATTAAGTATTTTATACCAATAATAAAATCGGTCAAGTAAATAAAATTTATTAATTGCATTTAATTAGCTGTGTTGCGAAAGTAGTGCTACGAAAAACTACAAAAAAAAAGTTGAAACAATGTTCAGTGTTTAAAGGAAGTGGTCAGATTGATCTAAAAGAAGAGGTAATACCGTAGTTTTTTATTTTTTTTTATTTAGGTACTTATTATTATTTTTTTTAATAAAGTCAATTTGAATGTAAAGAAGTTTAATTTAACTGAATGAAATATTGTAATTTTCTGTTAAATGCTACAACTAACGGAAGTACATAGGTTTTTCTGGTTACGAAATTTTTGTTAGTTAATTTCTGTGGTTAATACTTAATTGATCAGTTGTGATTGAAAATTTTTACATCAAGTACCTATTATTTAAATATTGATTAGCTTTAAATATTATAATATAGACAATCGTTTATACAGAAGTAGAAGCTACTTTAAGCCGACAAAAGAACTCTAATTATTTCTTTGTGCACTAGCCAAGTTAAATAGTTAAAGTTAACGCCTTAATTATTGCATTGATTAAATGGAAATAAAAAAAGAAAGGGTTGGTATTTTAGATAACTATGTTACTTAACTTAAGGTTTTGTTTGTAAAACATATCACTACTTTGAACTAAAACTTTAAGCTTGGTTAAATACTACTTAGAAGTTTAATCAATATGAATCAAGATTTTCATAACTTTGAAAATTAAATCACATTTTTCCAGCTCTACAGTGAATACGGATAATTTTTTTAAAGTGATAAGTGGGCCTTGATTCTCACCCACTAAAAGTGCTTTTGGAAAGCTTTTGGTGACTGTAATGAAGCCCAAGGCTTCCAACAAATTAGCTGCCTCACCTTTCCGTCAACTTTGTTGCTGATGAAATTTTTGCCCCAAATGTTTCTCATTCCCATAAAATTATTTTAAATTCTAAGAACCGTACATTCATGTTTGTCTTACTATGTATCTCTAAATCAACAGTGGAGGAACAATAATAAAGAAAGGGATTCGTTCAGTGGTTAGCGTATAATTACAATACGAATATCCTTGGTTCGAATCCACCTGTTGGCCCTTATATTTTCTCTTCCTAGGAGCTTTTTACAGCTCACTGTTCGTTGATGGACAATGTTGTCTTTACAAACAAAAACCTCTGTTCGGTGACCGGCTATGTATTAAAAAAACTCCGAGCGCCAGTGACTTCACGTTGACGCACCTTAAATTAAAAGAAATAACTGTAATTATGGTAAGATTCACTACATATGATGAGTATTCAGTAACTTATTCAATACCTCAAAATCATATTTTGTTCATCTATCTCGGAGAAAAGCAGGTAATGAGATCCCTTAAGAGCCGGGTTTTGTGACGTAAGTTAGGTATGTGTATTTGTTTATGGAGTCCCTAGGTTGAAATCGTCACATAACTATATTTATATATCTTTATGTGAGAAAAATGGTCGTGGTATGTGCTTCCGGTCCCGTACCGTTTTTCTTACTCTTCTTATTAAGAAAATGGATGCGATCAATTTAAAATTTTTGAAATCGATCTTTCACGAGGAAACGAATAATTTTATTTATTTATTTTTTTTACATGAAAAGTATAACTTCAGTTCTTTACTGTTAAAAAATCTAGTCAGTTCTTTCATCTCATTTCCTGGTGAGAGTTTATCTAAAGGAGTCAGAGAATTGCAAAGGAGAAGGTAATAGAAAGCGTACGTTATCCATAAGCTTGGAATTGCTTATATAGTTATATTAAGGATCAATTAGCGTGGAATCGGTCTAGAATAAAAAACAAAAACATTCCCTCTTTTACCAACGTTACGGCAAATTTATTGCTTTTTTCTAGGCGTAAATGTGCGGGTTGGTTGATTTACAGTTTTCTGTAACTCCATAACCCGCATAGCCACGCCCTGAAGAAAGCAATAAATTTGCCAAAAGACGGAGTGTTTTTGTTTTTGTTCTGGACCGATTCTTCGTTAATTGAATCCTTAATAAAAAATTTTACGGCCATTGAAAGCTAATAATACAAACTCATCATTATATCAATGTACAGAAAGTTATGCATCACACTCGCCCGAAAAATTAATAATTACTTTCGTGGTATTTCCAATTCAAACCATTAACTACATAAAATTATTGTTATTGGATATTATTTCCCAGGTTAATTAGCTGAGTTTAGTAACGTTACTTCGTAGTGCGCTTGCATGTATAAATATATATATATATATTTTTAATGAAATTGTTTAGTTAGGATCAGTTATCGTAGAGAAGTTTCTTTGAAAATTGGATTGTATGAATTGTGCCAGCGTAAACTTACTTCTTCTTACTTAAAATTTTAACATTGACAAAAAATTGGTATCTTAGTCTTAAGTTTATAATTAATTTTTGTTTTTTGTAATATGAAATTTTTCCTAAACAAGTTTATGATCAATAAACTGATCGCAGTAAATATCTGCTAAGGTAACAGAAAACAAATAATTTATTATTTCTATTGTTTTTTTTGTTCTTATATATGAATGTTCTATTAAAAAATGTATACACAAAAGTGATTTTTTTAATACATTTTTAGTATAATGATTAGTATTTATACATCCTGAAAAATAATATATTCAATTATATTAAAGTTGCCCTACATTCTAAATTTTTAAAATTTTGTCTATGAAATAAAGTTATTCCCAAATTTAAAACTGAGCTGTGACAAAATATATTTATGGAAATTGTTACTACAATAACTACAAATAAGTGAATGATACTTAGTATAGGTTGAGTTTGTGATTACACTGCCTTAGTACGATTAGCTTCTACTTTTTGAACGATTCCTAGTTCTATTGTTGGTTAGTATAAGAATGAATAATATTTTTTTTTTTAACTTGGCCATCTTTTTCTCTTTGTCTTTCCTTAGATGCATCTTATCTAGATGTAATCCTGTCTTGGTTTCAGATTTAAATATTTCATACATGATGCAATTTTTATTCTGTGTTTATTAAATCTATTATTCGGAGGATGGTAATGTCTTTTATTAAATGTAACCTGCTTTCCTAGCTTTGGTTTATAAGTACATTTTGTACAGTCTGATCTTCTACGAGTCATCTCTGCATCAGAATAAAATATCAAAAGAATTTGAAATTATGATAGTAAGTAGAGGCAACGTTGCATCCTCTCATTTACTTCATTTAGGCCCAGAGTTATAAAAAAGAATGTAATTGCTACATATAGGGAAGGTAGTCACGGTCCGATTCCAGCTGTCTTGTTACATTTTCTCTTCCCCAAGGCCTCTTTCGCGCACTTTCCGATCCTGGAAATTATCAGTAACGGAAGATCACAATCCGGAGTCAGACAGTCAACAGTGCATTGAAAAGAAGACTGAGTCTGACGGAAATGGCCCCAGATGTCATTGAGTCTTAAATGATAGTTAGATGCATCACTTACTACTTTTGTTGTTTGCCAAAGTTAAAGTAAGTTTTTAACCATCTGTACCCTTTGTATAAAAAAGTATTTCAAGAAGTATTTTTTAGAGTCCGCTGTACACAAAAATATTTTTTAATCATTGTTAGCAATTTCGCAAAAAGTTCAAATTCAATGTTTGGTTTAGTGACACTGATGGACTCGAACAAAAGTCTTTTGGAAAAATAGCCCACTGAACGTGAACTTTTGTTTTTGTTTATGATTTTATTTAAACATGGAACACTAATTTCAACTACGTAAATTAGTAATCTGAAACATTTTCTGAGGAAAATGATGCATTTTGAGAAAGGATTTTCTCTCAAGAGTAATTCTAATGTACCGAACAACAACCTCCCACCTATATAATTGTTAGGGATTAAAAATAAAAGTAAAAACCAACTTAAAAGAAATAAATCGATCAGAAGTGCCTTCTTCATTAATTTATATTGTGTAAACGGTTTCTTTAAATTTTTACTTTCCACTACATACAATATGTAGATCTCTACTTTTGATTTAATTTTTTTTTCATGATTAAGCGGAGTTCTTAGAAAGAAGAGAAGTAACTCCCCCCCCCTAAATTGTTAATGAACCGTGTGCGTCAAAACGCCCGTATAATAGTCAAATTTCTGGTTGGAAAAATTTCAGTTCACCAGAAAAGAGGCAATAATTTGTAATTTTATTTTCTAAGCAGCCGCTAAAAGATTTCGTTTGAGCTTTGACATAATTAATACCTTAGTTTAAAATGTTTTCTCATGGAATATTAATTATAGTGGGTTTCAGGGAATGCTCTGACGTCACTTTGCTTAAAAAAGTTTACTGCAGTAAAGATATCTTTCTTTTAGCACAAACAAATTTTAAGTAACTAGTGATTATAATTACATGATTTGCGGTAAAAGAAATTTGGGCGAGTGTTTTCACTGGACTTTTTAAATTAATTATTTACTTTAAGTAATGTTCTGACATATTAATAATTACCTCAATATATTTGGAATAAATACCATCTAAAAGGACTTTTGTTTAAAAATAAAAATTCTTTTGATAAAAGAAGGTTTTATCAATGACAAAATTTATAGCGTTAATTTTTATTGTTCTTAGGAATGTTCGTTCGTTGGGTTAAAAAGTTTTTACAAAATTAGTATTTTAACATAAAAATAAGTCAGTAGCATTCAATAGAATTTCTTTTCTAAATTTATCACAAACAAAGACTGATAATATATATCCTACTTATAATTTATAATAAAAAATATATTTACATACGTAGATGTATAAAAATAATCTTTTATTTGAAGCAACAACAGTAATAAAAAGTTAGTGGAAAATATACGCATTTTCTTAATTTTTTTTTCTTCTTTTTTTTTTGTGTGTGTTATAAGGAATGCGATTGTAACGTTATGTAAAGCTTTTTTGTTTTATTTTTAAGACACATCAAAATCTTATCTTTCAGAACTATAATTCTTTCTTCTTGGAATGCAGTTTGACAAAAGATTCAATTATTTCAATAAGTGTATTGTCCAACCAAGTAGTAGTATTTGGATAAAATATTCCTCCCTCATAAAATCCAAGATGACCTCCATGTGTAACTTCTATGTATGCAACTTTATTATAGCTATCTGAAAAATAATTAAAAAATATATTTACAAATTATATATATATATATATATTTTCTTAATAAAATCGTTTAATTTTTTACTAGCAGTTTTCATTGGAAATACGATAAAAGTACCATAACGTGGTTAGTTGAAATTTGGCGAGTGTGAAAAAGTGTTGGAAAGAAGTAAATTGCAGAAAGTTAGTTTTAATATTTGTTTTATGGCACCTAC
This sequence comes from Rhodnius prolixus, assembly GCF_049639745.1. NCBI lineage: Eukaryota > Metazoa > Arthropoda > Insecta > Hemiptera > Reduviidae > Rhodnius > Rhodnius prolixus. The sequence continues at coordinate 27,755,925 of NW_027411592.1, forward strand.
AGTAACTAAGCAGTTAGAAGCGAGAATCGTAAAGCAAAATTGTTTTGTCGTACCGGGTTGATGATACCCGTTCTAACATACTTCCTGCATTATGTATGTAGGTAAATCTGAGAAACTAATAATAACTGCTATTCAACTCCGCCCACAAACCTAATTTGGTTTGGATGGAGCTTCAATAATTTTCATTAAACTGTACAAAGGAAACCCAGAGGCTGATTAATGAGGGTAAAAACGAATTTCGGAATGTAAACGTTCTTGAAAGACGGTAAACGTCACTCTGGTGTCATGCGGTAAGATTTTAATAATCATAAGAATAATACCACTGGGCAAAACCTGAGGAAAATCGACTGACCTGAAGTGTGTCTTCATTGAAGTGCACAAGGTCAATCAAATCTTTTGGCTGATTCTAATATTGAGGCGATGTGTGAACCGTCTTAACGAGTAACAACAGGGATCTGGCTAGTCAGTGTATCTCCCCCAACGACTTCGTTTTTACCTTATCCCGTTTCCCATTCCCCTTTCTTCCTTATTTAGTGTAGCTTTCGCCTACACAATGCTTGTATCTGCCGATGGAACTTGGATTTGGCCTCCGCCTGCTGGAACTTCGCTTGCGATGTTGGGGTCTATGGAAACTACCTTGGGCGAATTCCTCTCCCTGATAACGAACTTAGAAAAGGTTTGTCCGACGGTTTCTGGGATACCTGTATGGGAGTACTTTCTTCGAGCAAAGCAGGCTGGCTGGGGCTTCGGATAGCAAATTTCCCTTAACGCCATTTTCGATTTGAGAAAGGTTTATTGCATGGGCCTCTCAGAATCTGAACTCAGATAGAATCGTACCGGCAATGACCCCTAAAATTTGAGCATATGACTTTCAAGTGGATTTGACTGCCTTTGAAAATTGAAATGGTGACTACTTTTCTCCATTGGCAGGAATTTACTGAAATTCAACTCTTCATGGAGAAACAGGCAGTCTTCAAGGCCTTAAGATCTCCTAAGGAAGAAAGGCAAAGTAGAATGGGAGTGGAGCAAGGGATCCTAAAAGAACACCGATGGAATGGAGATCTCTCACTTCCGCTCGTCAAGCCCAGGAGGCTCTTGGGCTGACTAGAAGGACTCCACTTCTTTTAGCAGCTCCCAGAATCACTTGTTAGACTAGATATTAATCAGACACGCTATCCTAGCGTATCATTTATTTAATTACGGCCTTACCCAGTCGCCAGACAGTGCTATCTATCTTTCATGTGACTAATGAAACTAAGTCCGCTTCTTTTGCAGAGGTGTTGCGCTTATTTTAGAACCAGATCTCTTTTAGAGATTTCTCTGTTCCCAAAATGTTTCGTAAAATCCACTCGGTTTATACAAATCATTGGGAGGCATGATCGCCATGTCACCTAATGTACTAATGCAAATAGCACTTCCAATAAGTATTCAGTAATTTACAATTATCCAGTATTTTTCGGCTGGAAAATGTTTCGCTGCGGTACTTTCTTTGAAGATAAGGAGTGGGCGGAGAATAACAGGCATGCATTCCCTGCGTTCCTTCCCAAACGAAAGCCATCCATTTGTGCAATCTAATCTAAGTGACTAAACTGAATAATTTTTACACAGTTTCTGGAGATAAAATTTTAATAATTTCTGAGATTTTACTTAATAATTCAAAGTATAACTTGTATTACAAGATGAATGATTTTATTATTGAATTTAACAATTAATTACCAGGGCTAAAAGTCCCTAATCGCCGTGGTTCTTAGAGAAAAGTTGAATAACTAAAAAAATATCCAATTAGTGAAGTTTCATTTTTGTTTGGCAAATGAAAAAAAAAAAATCTATTTTTCTAAGAGGTCTTCACGCAAAATTACAGATTCAGGGGTTTTGGAGTAAGGTGGGCAGAATAAAATGCAGGCAAGTCCGGGAATCCAACCAATACCAATAAATCATTTCAGCTTAGAAATCCCTCGCCTCTAACAGCTCGACTATCGCGGTACATTAGTTTTTAACTTTTGAGTTGAATCCTCGTTGAAACACTGAAGTAAGAACATTCGCAAACAAATTATTTTGTTTTTTCAGGTAAACTCAAATATTTATTGCCGAAGATTCTTTTTTGGAAATATACACGTCCACAAAACAAACTTTTCTTTTTTTTAAAAAAAATAAGTGCACACTGAAACCACCACAGTTGTGGGATCGCCTATAACGTTATTTTTTTATTAAGAAGAAGAAATAATCTACACGAAAAACCTTACTTGCAAACTGCCTTATAGGTGGAAGTAGACTTTCATGTATAAGAGGATCATCTGTTGTATTTATAAAAATCATTGGTTCCTGAATTCCTTTTAAATAGTTTATGCTACTACTCCAATTATACATTTCTGATAAATTTTTGAAATTATAAACTTTCCTTAAAAACAAAAACAAAAATCCAGAAAAAAAAACAAGAGATAAGGCATATTTATGGACACTGAATTAAATATTTACCTTGTGTAGGCGTCATCTAATTCGGGTAGAGTTGCAGCTGATATGACTTCTTTTTCAATAATATTATGTTTTTTTTTAACGTTCTCAGACATTAAAATATTACGATGTCTAAGAATAATTGACTTCATTGCTTCTGTCATAGCATATAAATAAATTCTTCTAAAGTTCTGCCACTGTAACAACCACTTCGTTCCCCTAGATTAAATAAACGTAATTTATTATTAATGAATCATCTATATTTTCCAATAATAGACCATGTTCAACCAGACCTTATAATATCGTAGCCCTGGCAAATAGACACACCCCCTATGATACTGGCAGACTTCTTGATGCCATGCTCTCCCAAGTATTTTGTAACTATATTGCCACCCATACTGTAGCCAATACACACTAATTTCGTGGTTGGATATCTAACGTTAATGTTATTTATCATCTCATTTAAATCTTCTGTGTGCCCTAGAAAGATAAGGTATATTAATAAATAATTTAAAAATGAAAATCGATTCATTGAATACAAAATGTCATGTTTTTTTCTCATCTAATGAAAGTAAGTTGTTATTAGAGGTTGATAGATCGTTGATGATTAAGATAAATTTATCAAAATAATAACATTATTTACCATAAGTAAAAATTCTAGAAGCAGTTAGTGGCACTGAAATAAGTGCACCGATATGATTTAAAACTGCACATCTGTAGCCGTGATATTGTGCATAGTGTACAAAAGTTCGTACATAAACACTTTCCGATGTGTTGCATATTCCTGGCACAATGATGATTGTTATATCACCTGTGGAAGTGTAAATTTCATTACATTATTTGAAAGTAATTTTTTTTTTTTACATACTATACTATAAATCTCAATGCAACGTTTTAATTAAAAGACCTGGCCTGGAATCAAGTTTAATAACGCAGTACACCTCAGTTTTGCGGTCCTCGACTCCAATCGGTCGGCTATACTGACTTCAACATTAAATTAAATGAACATAAATCTGAAAGATCCCCTTAAAAGTATCTTCACCCTTTTCTAAGAGAAAATCTAACGATAGCCGACCGGTACCGGAACCATCGCGGACTGAAACAGAGCATTAACACTATCTAATACTTCTCTACTAAAACACTATACAACTAAACACACCACTCTAAGCACCGAACACTTAGCGACGTCACCTGCAGTTACAATTGTGTTGTTCTAGGAAGGTATAAGCCTGTTGTTTGCATCACTCAAGTTATCCTTATCACATTGAAGCCACGAAGAAGAAAGTAATGAAAGAGAGTCACTGTTACCTCGAGGCACTCGTGGAGAAGAGAGAAGTGAATGCCTGCGCTATTCCTCAACCCAATTGAATTTTTGAAAAAATAGGGCAGGGTTTTTTTCCACCAATATATTGATAATTTACAGTAGCAGTGAATACCAATATGTCGTTTTTTTTTCCAGCCCTAATAAACAATAATGGTTATTGTTCAAACAAGGCCACAAACACAATAAATAAAACCTTCTAAATTGATTTTTGAGGTATATGTATTATTTATTGAATCGTAATGGTGAAGATGATGTTGCACAAAGTTGAAGAGAAGATGAGAAAAAGCTGAATGTCAACCGAAATAAGATGTTGGTCTTGAGCTAGATGAGTTAAGAGGTGATGATCACTGAATGAACATAATGTTAAGAACAATTATAGCCCTTAGGATTATCATTAATTTATTATAAAAATAAATAAACATAGGTCCACATTACTAGATAATATCCAGCATGTATAAAAAGTTTATATAAATAAACTTGAATAACCTCTCAAGAAAAAAAAACGTTCGATTTTACTTTGAATGATTTTATGATAAACATGAATTTAATCTAGCAATGAATAAATGTAATTAAAATTAATTAAAAATTGAATAAGATCCAAATTCTAATTGGTACAGGATTTTTGTGGCATTGTTACAGATTTCGTGCCACTAGCTCTAAAGAACCATATGTTTACCCTCTATTTTAGTAAGTTACTCTTGTATTAAGAATTATAGAATTATATTAATTATTATAGAAGTATGTGTTAATTCCATCTCTGAAATTTGTTCCGATTAAGCTTTCACACAGAAATGAATTATTTGACTCAAAGATCGCAAAGAATATATTGTTTTCTATACCATGGTCATGGATATAATTTAATGTACTTTTGAGAGAAAATGTATAAATGAGTTACAATGATTAATACTAGTAATATTTAATACACTCAGTAAAAAAAGTCTCTGAACAACCATCGAATTGAACTATTAAGTGCAATCAATATAAATATAATAATGGCTCAGCCGATGCCAAAACATAACTTTTTTATTTAACAACAACATAAGCATTTTAGAGGCAATAAATTAATCCAAAACTGTTAATTGGCATTGTAATAATTTGGAAACCACTAGATCGCTAACAATAATGTTTCTAAACACCTTTATATTGCAAACTAGAAAACCTTTGGAATTGATGGTTTGTTTATATTATACACTAATACCTTGATCTGATTATGTTTCACTCATTTAGTTTGATATTAGCCTTCAGTATGGAAGTTCACTGCCCCACGCGAGGAGCTATAATTAATTTACATAAAAAAAAGGCAAATCTGTTCGCGAGATATTAAAAATCTTTGAGAAACCACCAGGGATGATTCATTACATAATTGCTCTGTACAGAGAGCTTGACACAGTCAACAACAGACCTCATTCTGGTGACCCAGAAAAGTTGAACCGCAACCAAAAGCTTACAGTTCTCAAGGAAATTTATAGCAACCCATCAACAAGTGCTCCAGAAATAGTAGGAACTCTTCAACGGGACTATAATGTTTCAGTTACGCCCCCAAACAGTTCGAAATACTTTTAAAAAATATAAATTGCATGGTCGCCTAGAAAGAAGCTGTAAGTAATATACGCTTACTAATATACATCAGTAAGAAGTACCAGGAAAAACGCCTTTAATTTGCAAAGAAATATTTGAACAAGCCTGAATATTTTTGGCAGAAAGTTATTTTCACGGATGAGAACAAGTTCAACGAATGAGAGTCAGATGGAAAAATGTGTGGCATAAGCCTGGGGAACATTTAAAACAAAAAAACATGTTGCTGACAGTTAAACATGGAGGTGGTGGTGTGCTTGTATGGGGTTATATGAGCCAGGCAATTTACATATTACAGAAGAAATCATGGATCAAAATGTTTACATAGACATTCTGACAAAACATTTAATGCCAAGCGTAATTAAATTCTAGAAAGCACTTTCGTTTCCAACAAAATAATGATCCTAAACATTTGGAGAGAAAAATTCAAGAGTAGCTGCTTTTTAACGCTCCTAGACAATTCTGGACTCCACCTCAATCACCTGATTTGAACCAAATTGAACATTTATCGGTCCATATTGGAAGGAACATGAAAAAATCAACTGAAAGAAGAACTTTTACGGGAGTGGTCTGATGCATCTCCGTCTGTGACAAAAACATTAGTGCAATGCATGAAAAATCTTTTGTTAGCAGCTACAAGGAATAAAGGCGGGCACACAAATTGCTGACGTTATGTTCTGTTAAAGTTTTGTTTAAAAAACCGGTGTTCGGAAACATTTTTTGCCTGACATATTAATTGTGAAGGCCATTGTTAAAGTTTTGTTTAAACAAATTTATTACAGCTCTTCTGCTGAACAATTATGTTAAATATAAAAGTTTGAAGTATCTAAAAGCCCACTTAACTTCAGTATTTATCCATGATTTATTTTAAAGATATCACATTAACTTTCCTAGAGGTTTTCGGCCACTTTTTTTTATTGAGTTTACATTAAAACTGTCCGTTAGGACATTTGTATAATGGTTGATCGTCAAAAACTGCATGAAAATAGTGTAACGTTGAAAAACACCCAACTTTGACATTTGTTTTCTCTTTTTCTATAAAAGATAAAATTCCCAAATTTCGTTATAATCCTCCTTTATAACTGCATTTTTTTTTTTTTTTTTGCAACAACCCAGATCTAATATATTACGAGAAAAAAGTGGCCGAAAATGAGCAAAAACGGCATTTTCAGAAAATATTCTTGTTACCTTTTTTGTAAACAACGTAGCGCCTAAACGCGTGATTTTCATGAATAAAGTGTCATTCGATTCGGAATTTTATGTAGATGTGCCTTTTGGGGGGTCTCGACGCTGTACTTCAAATGGGAGAGGAGTTAGCCCCATGTATGTGAGGCCCCCTCCAAATTAATTGATTATTACTAATAACTCTGAAAATCTTAGCTTGATTTTGATAAAATTTGGCAGGATGAAAGGATTGGGGCTCCTCTACGTGCCATTAAAGCGACGTTCTGCTCTTACACCTACTAAGGGGAAGTTTTGCTATCATTTAAAATTACCTTTTCGTGAACCAATTTTCTTCAATGAAGTGTTGTTTGGTTCAAAAAAGTGAAGTAGATTTGCATTTTTATAAGTCTCGACGATGTGAATCATTTGTAGAGGAGTTTGCCCCACGTAGGACAGGCCCTCTCTAAAACTAATCCTTCTACAACGCTTTTAATCAACCCTTATACTTAACTTTTAAAACTGTAAGTTTTTGTTAAGGAGATAAATATATAATTTTCAAAGAAAAGTATTAGTTTGCTGTAAATTCAGGTTTCTATTTCAAAATTGCAGCACAATCGGAGTAAAAAAAATTAAAATATTAAATATTAATAAAAATTTATTCAGTATTTGTGGCCAAAGTTTGCTTGTTGGCAGAGCCTGACAAACGGAATGTCAAGTTAACCCGAATTTCCACCTGCGGCTTCTATCTATGGACAAGTTTATAAAGGAATCCTTGCTGCGCAGGGTAATAGACTCGATTTATGCAGCTTAGAATGGTGCTATTGCTCCGAGGGCAGCCTGAAAGTAATTTGAAAGGTAACGAAAATTTGATAAGTTTAAAACCAGTAGTCTATACTTTTTTCTAGTTGCAACAAATAGATTATATAAGTGCTTGATAAATATTTTCTATAATACATATAAAAAAAATTTAATTCAAATATGAAGAAATATCAAACTGATGCGAGAGAAATACGTAAAAAGGGAACTTACAGATTTGGAATCAAAACTTACTTCGAAGAGTTTTAGTTTTCAGCAAAGTTCAAGCGAGAAGTATGTAGGATTAAAAATATTAGGAAGTGAAAATGAAGGCAATCAACAATTAAGCGAATTAACCTAGAGATTAGGTTGTCTATGAGCACAAAACTCGAAATTATGTAAACTGTACATAATTAAGTAGTTCAAATAGGCGAATCAAATTCACTATTCATACACTGAAATCTGAAGCGAAATTGAATACTGCAACAAATTTATTTGAAATAAACACATGCATATTATTTCAAATTTCTAAGAGGTAGGTTAAATTTTCGTTTCAGTATTACGACATTATCAAAATTAAAATGCTGAAATCGTCGTATCAGCATTTGTAATCTATAAATCAAATTATTTAGGCCTTTTTACAGCTTATGGAACCACACTAACAAGTTGAATATTCTGTGGTTCCTAATTATCACAATATCCTACTTTTCTAAACTTATACTTTTAAGCATCCTACTACTGAAACAAGCATCACTCATCCAATGATAATAAATGAAAAACTGACCATTATATATTTTTTTGTACAATAATACTTTCTGAAATTAGTATTGTCGAATAACGATTAAATCTCCTAAACAACAGAAGACGAAACCTGGAAATGAAAAATAACTGCAAGATGCTTAGTAATGGAAAAATTGATTAGTTGAATGTTGTGGTTATCCACTTCTGTTGTCTAACATTTATTCAAGGGTAAATACTTACATTTAAGTTTCCCCAGTGGTTGATATACATCGTAGGTGAGAGTGCTTCCATCACTTAGGTTTACTTCTACTCTCTCTCCAATTGGTAATGGACATTTGACTCTTCCAATAATACTATGTACAATTGTTTGTAAATGACCATTAAATCCCCACAACCTAGTTGGTATGTACCTGAAACGAGAAAAATACATATAAACAAGACAATTACATGTAAATAAATTTCCAGTAAAAATAAACTTACTCTTCTTTTAACGATGGGACCCATTTAATAAGATGTGCTAAAAAAACCGTGTCCTTGCAAGAAACTTTCGGTTTCTGTGGTTGTGTGGTTATATTCAGTACCCTAAGTATAATCCATAATAAAATACCTATTACTGCTAACAGTGCTGCAGTCATACCTTCAGATCGTTTAGAAAATGTTGGAAAAATGTGGTACTTCAATTCTAGCAACTCTACACGGGTTTTCAGAAAAAAATTGCATGATCTAAAAGATAATTACTGCAAGTCCATGATATCTGGTATTGATTGGTTATCACTCCTTATACAAAGTAAATAATGAATCATTTCTTATAAATGTCAATTTAATTAGTGCCAACAGCTAACGAATTATATGAATTAGGTGTTAAAAAGAAAGTTATGCTTATTATTTAAACAAAAAATCTTGCAGCAAAAATTGTTTATTCCTGTTATTTAAAATATAACCTTTTTTTTATATTTCTTCATTACACCAGGAATGACGCCTCGACTTAAGAATCTCACCTGTTCATTTATCATGTATCAATATGCTATTATGTATAAATATGCTATTTTAAGGAATTTACTTTGGTATAACTTGTTTTATCCTGGATACATAAATTGTGTACTCAATAATCTTATCAAAAATCGCAGCCTGCAAGATTTGGCAACACTGAAGATTTAAAAACGTTAAAACCTATTTATTAAGGTAGAATGAAATAACCTGGGAGAGGTGTTGGTTGAGTATTGGTGGGCAAATTCGTTCATTATTATGTTATTGTGACTAGACTCAGTCAAATAAACACTAAACAGACAGGACAGAAGGCACATCAACTCTATACATAACAATGTAAAAAATATTGCAATTGTCAATAGCTACGCCCAGAAGAGGAGGTCGAAAACTTGGTAAAAATTCCAAGTTCAACTTTTACTTGAAAATACTCACTTAAAAACACAAATAAATAAAACAATTTAACATTCAAAATTTCCGTTAATAAAAATGATTTTTGAAAGTTTAGAAGCTCCTCTGGGCTTCAGTTAAGAAAAGAATGCTTCAGAAAAGTTTTTTCACAGGGCACCGAACTCGCTGTTTGTGGACAATAAATATAAATGAAGATAGACTAATTTCCCCTGCTGAAATATATTTATCAAGTTCAGGAATGGATGCCATATCCCTCGAATTGGTAATTTAAGTTGTTATCGCCACGTCGTCGAAATCTTCCCACCGATTAAAATTGGTGCTTGTGAACCCTCACTACTTTACGGGATATCTTATACATGTTTTTCCTCAGTAGCTCTTAGTAACTCATTAGATATCTCTACAATTACTGGTGGCGAACCTGTTCTACTTTTTAAATGATAAAGAAATGTTATTTCTTTATTTTATTTTAACGCAGTTTTTCCTCTCTGTGAACGACAGAAGAGAAAGGCCGACTGAATGAGGACGAAAGGAACAGTGAACGAGAGACCTGTGATTATGGAACTAGTGGAACGAGTGACGTTGGAACCGGAGTACGAGTGAACGATGGTACTTGTGAAATAGTGGACCAAGTGAATAAGGGTCAGAGAAGGAAAGACCTTCAGTAGAACTGGTTCACCGGTCCTTTCGTCACGAACTATACACCTCTATTACTCATGTAGTGATTAGAGCACTGATTAAAGGAGTCTATTAAAAAAAATTATTTGAGAAATAATTTAGTTCAGTGGATTTTATGGTTAGCATGAATTTCGGTAATTATTTGGTTCACAATTTGTGATTATAATTTGAGATAAGATTTTTGATAATTTCCTCCAACATTATATGGTTTGAAATTTAAATTTAGGGCTTCAGCCATCACTTTAATCAAGCTACTGATTTGAGACCTCTCCAGTCCCAGATTCAAATAATTCTCTTCCAGGGACAGCCTCTTATATATATTATGGTAAATACCATTGGAGGCTCGTTGTTTATAAGTTTCAGGTTACATAATGAACAGACGGAATAGGTATTTATTGTATGATGTCCACCTTTCTAAACCATATTTTGATTACTCTATGACTGGAAACTCTTAATTAGCTAATTACTCTTAGTTGTCAATAACACAATTATACTATAGATAGTCCTTTGACACCCCAACCCACTTATATCTCTTTAAATATAATAGCCGGAGTTGTTTGCTCGCTGTGCATCCAAACTAATTACATGGTTGGTCCATTTTTCCAATATGTTTGGTATTGCATTTTTGACATAATTTAAATCATTGAAATAAATTAAATCACATTTACTTACAATAGAAAACCATAGACTTAGCTGGGAGAACCAATTTCTAGTTCATTGTTTTTTATCTAAATGTCAAATTTCCTCAATGCATTGAAACAATGCATCCTATCCTCTGCCATTGCCAAAATTTTAGTCCAAAAGGACAAAATTCTCTTTAAAATGAAGACACTTAATGGCAATCTACCCGTTTCTAATCTAACTATATAATCTGGTGAATTTTTAGGTCAGCATAGTAACTGTTTAAAGAACCTAACATAGGTTCGTTCTACCACATTTAAGTAATTCATAGCCCAGATTTCCGATCCATACAGATGGGTCGCCGAAACTACTGCATCAAAAAGTTTAATTCTTGCATTCCAAAAGCTGCATATACTCTTCACCAAAATACTTATTATTTTTGCAATTTGATGTACAGATTTATCTACAAAATTTTAATACTACGAAATGTTTAAATACTAAGTTTGGTCGAAATCAATCAACCCAAAGTGCAACATCGTAGAAGCGTTCTTTCTAGAAAATAGCTCTCAAAATGTTATTTAAACTTAACATATTCTGAACTTAAAGCCTTTTCTCTCTTAACTTGAAAATTTTTCTCGAAATTAATATTAGGGGTTGGAAGGTTTTCTCTTCATTCACTTTCTATTCGGTCAGTGGAAAAGTTATTAATCTGATATATGACACTATCATGCGACTTTCTCTCAACACAATTCTTAATGGTAACGTCTTCGGCGCCATCTATTTATAATAGGTCAACCTTTCTTTAGCAAAATGGCTATAACGCACAACATTGCAATTCTCTAACGGCTTCTGAACTTGACTCCTTAGACAAGAACCGTTTTGTGTGCGTAATAGATTAAAAAAAACAACTATCTTGGCATTTTCCCTTTATTTTCACTACAGCTTTTATAGAAAGGAACAAAATTACAAAAAAAAAAAACTCAGAAAGTGAGACTTTTTATGTTAAAATGTTACCTTAATAAAAACACCATTTTTAGAGCGTTTTAGAGCCTCAGACAAATAGAAAGCTATTGTCTAAAAAGCGGATCTGGGTCTATGCCAGCGGCAGGGATGAAGAAAGGTCAAAAACGTTTATTCAGTAACTTGAGGTTGATCCTTCTAGAAATGCAAACAAGAAATGCTGAGACATATTTGGGTACACCGAGAAACAAGTGCTGAGAGTGAAGCAAGCAAATTAATTCCCAGACGGTCAAAAACTGTTCCATATGCAAGGGTTTCATTCTCAATTTTTAGCACACGGAAGACTTTTTTCTACCTAGCCTTGGAACAAGTCTTGTGGCTGATGAATGATTATTTAATTTCTATTAAAAATACATGTTTGTACACAAATATATATATATGTATATATATATAAAATTTTAACACTGTATGTACTCACTAATTTGTAAAAAATAAAATAAATATAAAAAAATCTATTACCATGTAATCTCTGAAGAGGAGAAAAGAAAAAAATAAATCGCTAAAACTTGTATCCAGCTGGCAAAAATTCTATTACCTACATTCATTTCTTTATGAAACTAAAATATATGTTTCTGGTTGATAATCAATAAATAAATATTTACAAATAGTTCGTAATAAATATTCTTTCGAGGACTGATAATTTTCTCCAGTGTACTGATCCAAATTGAAGCGCCACGACGAGATAAAACTTTACTGGAATGAAGTACGAAATAATTTACACAAAAATACTGCTAATAGGCTTTTCCTAATGGCTCCATGAGAGTTCTGATGAAAGTATTGCCATTGATCAATTTTGTAGTTGCTATGATGTATTCAACATTGGCTACAAAGAAAAAAAAATAAATAAATAGCAGATAGTTTAATTTGTAGCAAATATTTAAATAACAATTACTTTTTCTTACCATCTTCCTGCTGACTCAAGAATCTTAAAGCAGATATTTCTGAAAAAGTACATCCACCAAGAAAAAATACCATAACAATCTTAGGCGTCTCCATTTGACTTCCAGATATTTGGCTACCAATAGAGCCTCCTAGTTTTTACAAAGAAATAATTTAACAATTAATTAAATCCTTTAATTTACTTGTTAGGTGATCATAAAAAGCATCATTTTAAATATGTTTAGATCTTTAAAGTTCATAAGCGGTTAATACTATCACCTGAAAAGCTGCAATATTGATATTGCTTAAAAAGGAGACCTATCATTCCATTTGAGGGAGAGGATGATCAAAGAGGTCTATATTATTTTATTACACCAAAATCCTTCCACCCAAATAACTTTTTTGTTAGCCCAAGATGTTAAAATTACTAATGGTTTATAGAGGATCATTGATAAAGAAGTTTATTTGATTTACGACCAATCCCCCACAAACTAAAATTAATTCTAATTGTAACAACAATAATGTAATTGGTGTAAAGTGTTGGTAGTGCGCAGTACGGTTAAGAAAGTCAACGGACTAATAATAATAAATAAGTAGAGGACAGAGTTCGGTAAGGTAAAGAACCCTGGTGAGTGGTGGGGAGAAGTGACAGAGACAGAACTTGGTAAGCCATTGCCGAGAGAAGTCCACGAGTTGCTGCGAATTGAATAACTAGCCGATTGGCGTGAGGTGAGCCAGATCTCAGATTAAACCCCTCTGTGCACCCATAATCACTCACCAGGGTTCAGGCATTAACTCTTGTTAATTAGTAATTATCGTTTAACCAGAGGTTATTTATTTAGTTAAAAGAGTTTCAGTTTATTTTGTTATTAGTTATTTTAAGTGATATTTTTCGTTTATTACTGTTATTCATTACAGGATTTTTATGTTTTGGAAATTTATTATAGTGGGTGATTACGTATATATGTCTGTACGTTAGAATAAGTAATTAAGTAATAAATAGCTAACTAATTAACTATATCTTTTCCTCCCCTCTACCTTTGTGAATGGTGGTGTGAGTGTGAGGGTGAATGTGTGCTTACAGAAACTGAAGGAGAGCGCGCGCGTCAGAGGGACCGCGTGCTGTGGAGTAGGTAAGTACCAGAGAGGTTTACAACAACTTTTTGAACAATGTTCATTACTTTCTAAAAACTTGTACGCCATATTAAACGTTAAATGAATGTCCGTGATTGACAAAACCGCAGCCGTCGATGAGTAATCAAAAATTAAAAAAAAATTATTTAGTATTTCATTTAGTACTTCTCTTATGATGATTAGCAGAAAGTGGCTGTGTTGTATCAATGGAAGGCCCTGGAAGCAAGCTGATTACATCATTGACAGACCGCCATGACCCTGCTCTACTCAAATGTTGGACCAATCTTACGCTTAAAGGTGCATATACACTGTGAACATATGAGATGTCACTAGGTGTTGTTTCGCTGCCATCTTCTACAGTTAAACGTAAAGTCTTCCTTAATACTGTATACGTTCTTGACCCTTGCTGGAACATCAAAGACAAATATTTTTATAGCTGTGGCTGTTTATACTACTGACTTTTAATGTGTATATATTTTTCTAATTGAGATTTTTATTCCTTTTTTTCGGCGGAACAAGGGAGACAGAACCGAAGTGCGCTTTTCCCCCGCTGACTCTGGGCTAACGTGGGTAGTGAAAGTGAGCTCCTGGCTGAAAATCAGGTATAGTGGTTGATCAAGTGGTTGAGGTCGATTACAATGGAGATGGGGCCGCGCTATTTGACAGATTGGTCAGATCTTTAGACGGGTATACCCCATATTCTTTCTCGGAATAGAACAGAACTTTGCAATATAAAGCTTGACCTTAAACAAAGCTTGATTATTGTGTTCACTTTTCAGGAAGTAGCACGAATAACAATAACTTTTTTCTATAGGGCTCAACATTCGCGGTAGTAATAAATTTGACCAAAAATCTTGACGGGTCTAGAAGGCTGCGTTTCTCAGGGCCCAGTTCTGTTCTTAGTTCCATCCATTTTCAATTTACACTCAACACGACAAGAGACTAACCTGGACTATTCACATTATTCTGAAAGTAAGACTGGCCTACCTAATTCTCAGACAGCTCAATTATCTAATTTAACGACGGACATCTCTGAAACTGCAAGGCTCCAGACTACTTTATACATTTTTACAATGACTTTTTTAGCTAGTTTTTCGTCCCGATGCCAGTAAAACTGCATCGCTGAAATTGCAGGGTTTTTTACGTTTGGTTCATACTGAATTAAAAATCCACTGGAAGCTGGTAGTAAAGTTCAAGATTGCGTAGATAGGACTATCTAAGGATTTTAAGAACATACGAATTATAGAAGCAGGACAACAGCTAGGGCAGAAAACAGGCCGTCAGAATCAGGTGACTAAAGCCACAGGGACGAACTACAAAACTTTACAGACAGATACAATTAAAAATATACAATTTGTATAAAATGCTGGAGCAAAAATAAAGATGTTTTTCTTTTTTTCTTCACTAGACATTTGATCGTAATGGAATTTAATTTCATGGATAAGAAATTGTAATTAATCACATTTTACATAAATCTAAAAATATTTTGGCTTCTGATTTTATAATTGTTTTAGATTTTTCTGACTTTAAATTATATTTAGACTTATAAGATGTAACTAAAAAATATATCAGTACATGACTTGGTCACTCCAAAGAACTGCAGCAAAAGGGGTTCTACATAATATAATCGTTACATATTAATTAAATATTTATTATTGATTTTTCAAATACTATATTAAGCGATCCAAAATTTTAATATGACTAGAAAAAGTTGAAACTGAAATTTCAGCTATAAATAATAAATAAATACGAATAAATTGAGTTGTAATAGCCAAATACTGTTCCTAGAGTAAGTGCAAATAATAGTGACAACTTTTTGTTGTTTCTCTAGATTGAAGGTATTAACCATAAAATTAACCAAGCATTGAGTGTACTAAACAAAGATCCAAGAGGTCTTAAAAGTTCTTTTATCCTATGCTAACACTAAATAACTTTTAAGAGAAGTAATTATTTTGATCTACGTGTAATCCAACGTACTTTTTATTTATTTTATTATTTTAATTAAGGTACATTAATTGGAAAACCTAACTATTAAATGCTACATTTTCAAGTAAGCTTCAAAATGCCTTATCTTTGGCTGCATTAACGAGCTTACCTGAACTTTTATTAAGCCAGCATCCTCCAAATTTGTAAGCGTCAAGATGTAATGAAAGCCATAAGTTTGAATAATCTCTCTCTTATAATGGTCAAGAACTTTTTGCTTTAGTCCACTATTGGTTGCCGACTGCATACATATTAATCTTAATACCTATTGCAAAAACATTTCAAACGAGTTGGTTGAAAAGTCATCGATTAACAATGTTCTTTTTGTTACAAACTTTCAAATAAAAAAACAAAATATATATTCAAGTATGTTTTACTTTCTTTTGCTCTACTAGAAAGAAAAGCTATTTTCTTGAATTATTTTTTTTCTAAAACAGGTTTAACGTTTTTCTTTAAGCTTCGTATTGCAGATATGTAGATCCAAAATTTATTTTATTTGAATTTTTGGTTTTGTTTTTCTTTGTTTTTTCTTGTTTTTCTGTACCAGACTCAAATATTGCGAAAGATTTTTCATTAACAATAAAATATATATATGTCTATGTCTACAATTTATATTAGAATATTTTCCCAGCAAAAAACTTCTTAAGACAGTTGTGGAAGAAAAGGTGGATTTAGCTTCCGTTTATGGTCATTAATTTGCAATCAAAACTTGTGCTGAAGAAAACCTGCGAATGGATTTTAGAAATAGGGAAATTTTAAAGGGAGTTCACGTTCCATCAAAACGACCTATATTGAACCAATAAACAACTAGGGATAATTCGAATTTTGCAAAAATGTACGTATAACCTAAATCTTCATTAAAAAAAATGCGTGTTCACTTTTTTTTAAACATAAATAAGGAATGCATAACTCAAGGAAAGAAGAGTTCGGTCTATTTAGTTTTCGTTAAGTCCTTCACAGTCCTTGTTTCTTTGTTAATAATTGACCGCTGATCAGAAAATATCAGTAAAACCAAATTAGTAAATAGTAAATTTAATACTTTTAGAATAGAACTTTAGATTTTAACCTTGACAATGGGTTGTTGATGTGCAATGCAATCTTCAATGTGTGTCTGTATTTTCTCGGTATCAACTCCCATCATCAGTTCTTGTTCTAACATAAGCGAATCGAGAAATTCGTTAGAGTCCGTAACACTTTTAATTAATTCAGCTATTGTTGTATCTAAAATGAAATAAAAAACTAAAAATCATTATTCTAACGAGGACTATAGTACAAATAAAGAACAGTAAAAAATACGTACGAACGGCTAGAGACTTTTTGGTAGCCATCATATGTGGTAATTTAGCCACGAACTGTTTCATTTTTTCCATACTCTGGTCTGAATGTCTCTCTTCTAGTTGAGATGAAATTAATTTAGCTTTTTTACTTAAAGCAGCACCAACTGCATTAAAATTCTTATCTCTTAAAAAATAACCATAAATACATGAATTAATTACAAACATAATTTCTGCGCTTTTCTTACTAGAAATGAATAAAAATAATAACAGATTCAATAATATTATAAATAATACTAATCTTTTGCATCCAACGATCTCAAATTTTACGCGCCTTAAATTAAAAAAAATTAATATAAGCATTAATAATCTACATTTATACAAATGTATGCGTACATTTCTCTTAATTTAAATTCTTCATCAGATACGAATAACCACTAATCAAGTGAGTCATGAGTAAGGTTACACACAACCACTGCTGGTCAAGGCAAACGGCACACCTACCCCCCAGCGGTCCTGCCAGTTGGGTGCCCATGCCGATTAAATCTGGCCTCATGCCTTTTTATAAGGCACGATAGATCAGTAAAATCTCCAAAGGAAGAGTCATAAGAATACCCCATATTCAATCAAAGACAAAGAATCGACACAAAACCAAGCCGTATTTTCAGACTCGCTGATAAGAATTTTATCTTTCAGTCGCAACACCAATTTTCGCAGTTAGTTTATTAGTAAATACCGACAATGGAACTAACCACATCTACTAATTCGTAAGCATAGAGGTAACCAGAAAAAGAAAGTCATTCCTCAATGAACAAATAGGTCACACAAAGAATTATTGTAATTTAGAAAGTAGGTAAAGTGGCAGGAGCTCAGCATTTTAATCTCAACCCAAAACACCACTCAGAGTCATCCAAAACCATCAACACTGAAAATTCAGCGGTTGATTAACTTTTTTAAAATCCTTCATAAAAACAAGCCGAACCGAACAAGAAAAAGCACCTAACTACTCCTATCTGACTACTGAAATCACGGACGAAGTACAAGATCGTCAGTCAGGACTGTCCGAGACCAACGCTCCTACAAACATTACTATTTTAAAAGGCTTGATCCTACAAATAGTAACACCTCTATTTCCACAACAAGAAATATTACTTTTGAACATAATATCCCCTCCTAAAGAAAAAAAAACTAACAATTGGCAACCTTAGAAAGCTGTGTTTCCACAGTTTAACAGGTGAACTGCTATGCTAACGGACTAAAGGCACGAACTACAACATTCACGCTTATCCAGTTACTTTATATCATATAAAATATATATTTATACTCGTTCGTTTTACTTTACACAATGTTAATACTTGAAAAGCTACTACCTAATCTCTGCATATAATTCGTCTCCAGAATTAAGTATAACCTGTTTTTTGTCAATCATAATTTCATTTGGTTCATCATCTGTATCACAAAATTTTTCAGCTGGTAAATTAACAGAAGCTGAAAAAAAACAAAATAATAGGTAACCAATGATTAGACAAAGGGCAAATCGACAATGTTTCAAAAAGATTAATATACTTTTTGTCATTATTTGGATGGTTCTGACACATTCTTCTTATCATTTTATACATATATTTCATTATTTCTTCAGATTAAAGGCTTTGCTATGTCATTAATTAATTAATTCATTAATATAGAAAAAAGACTACATAACCTTAGTGCTGTTTAGTAAATGACCACTAAAAATTAAAACACTAAAAATTACTCAACTGTTTTTTATCTCAAATATCTCATCAATAAGTCCTTCATATGTAAGCTGGGTAGCTAGCGGTGTAAGAAGATCAACAGCTCTATCTAAAAGAACTAAGTGATCTATTTGTGATACCGATGGAAAAGTCCTAAATGGAACAAATGAAAATAAGTTACTTTCTAATTATCTAATTTCCTAATAATATAATTATATCATACATCAAGTTATTTGAAATCATTATGTAGATATTTACCACAGAATACATGTTATATTTGAAAACTCATAAGGATTTCTCTTATACTTGTCTGACTTGGAATTTTTTACTAAATATTATTACAATGTATATAGGTTCATTATATTGACTTATTTTCGTATACTTCTCCTTTCTTTAGGGAAGGAGGTAAACCGACCGATGACACCAAAATTAAAGTTTTGCTTTAAGTTGAAAATGTGGTTCTTAACATATTTTTTTTTACTCGTGCATAAAATAAACGCTTTTAAAAACTGCTGCAATCTATGTATAAATTCTAACATAGCAAAAATTTTACAGTGGTAGTAGATTACCATCTATGGAAGGAGGTGGTATTATGTAAAAAGTAGGAGAATCGCTATAAATATATTTTGAAGTTCTTTAACTCCGTTTTTTTTTTGTTTCGAGCCTACAATATAAATAACTTAATGTACATATGTTATATCAATCCATTACCAACAAATGAATGCAAAACTTCATGTTTTCAAATGAATTTCGTGCCTTGGTATGTTGCCTCAAGTTTGGGGATATATGGCATAAAATCCTACAAAAATTTCAGATTTTATTTGGTCAGAGTTTTTTACATTGTCCACCTCACATAGTTAATTGCAAACTGGAAACACTAATTTTGCGAGTTAACTAGCAATAACAAAACAGTTCGAGTATAGGGGGCTTAAATGCGGATTTTTCCACAGTGCACAGTCTCAATGAAAACATGAAAGGTGAATCATATATGATCTATGGAAAATATACTATAGCTGTCTATTGACGCTCAGAGGAAAGCTTTAGCTTTTAATGATAAACATTAGCCAGAAAAGAAACAAGAATAGATTTGGTCGCTAAGGTTAGTGAGGATCTCATTTATTTTCTTGCCACATGTTCCTGTACACACGGAAAATAGAATTGCCCAGCTTGGTGATGCAAACCCTTCCAGGGAACAAATATCTCTCAATAAATTTAATTAAGGGGAAGAGATTTAGCTATGCGGTTTGCGTATTGGATTCCCAAGTGGAGATCTAAAATATAAACCATAAAATTACTCTTCCTCAACCTGTGGCTCTTTGACCTTTGAAAAACTTTTTTCTTTGCCTGAAGAACAACCTGATTTTGCTAGAGGTCCTGATCCTTTGCTTTTCTTACCGTGATGTGATGCCATATTTTTCAAATTGTCCTTTACTCCTCCACACTCTGCAGCTGTCCTATACGGAATCTACTTCGTTGTTTTTTTTTTAAATAGGTACTCATATAACCTCTTCACGACAATTTAACAATCCAAACTGTGTGAATTCCCCAACCACGGCCCAACTCTTCTATTCGATCTTCATCTTCGTAGATTTCTTTGACTTCACTATTCTTTCTAACTTAAATTATTTTTTAATACATTTTCCAAGAATGGTCCTCTAATTGACCGTAACACTTTTCTTTTTAAATACTTAATTTCGTCTCATCTATCTATTTAAGTACAGATTCCATTTATGAGCAGGGTTTTGAGAATCTCTTAATAGACAAAAAACATCATTATTAGGTCCTACATGGTGGCATTTAGCAAAGCATAAAAGAGGGCTCCTCCTAATGCGATTAACTCATCATTATTATACAACTGGCAAAGTAATGTTTAGTAAAAGTACAAATTTTAAGAAATTTTGCCTAATTGTTGAATAATTGTAGCACACATAAAATATAAAAGTATTTCGTTATTATCTCTAATTGCACATACCTGTCTTCATGTGAAAGTCGACCCATTAAAGACCAAACATGAGCGGCTGTTTCACCTTTACCAGAAACTCTAGGAATTTTACCGTAAAGTGTTTGAATGAGCATAATGGCTTGTGCAGCTTGGTACAAAGAAGTGGGATCCTTTTCCAAATAAAAATCCTGTATATGATTAGCAATATTACTATTACTTGCAAATAGAAAAGTTACGCAATAAAAAGATCAAAGTTAAAAAAAAAATCATAGCGCTAAAGTTCTCAGAGTACCTTAGATAAAAAAAGAAATAATCGGAAGTCTGAAAACCTGAAATGATCTTCGTAGAGACCAAGAAATATAGGACTTATTTTATGTGCCCAACACGGACACTTTTTCCTTTTTTTGCACCCACAAAACGATGCATAAGATATTTGTTATTTTAAGAAAATGTTTCTAACCAGCATTGTAATACCACGAATGGTAAGGGTTAACACATCTTAGGAAATATTCTACTTCACCTTATACGATATTAGTATAATAAAATAAGTATTGTATCATTAATATTCTAGATAAAAATAGATCCGTCATAACACGTTTTTTTCTTTAATTCTGACTAGTTTCAAATAGTCCCCGGAAATTAATATTGTTCCACAAGTTCCTCAACATATACGTAATTCGGGAAGCACAGATTCAATTTAAGTAATGTACAGAATCGGTGGCGCATTTCAATGAGGACTGTCCGCGCTTTAAGCAATGCAGATTGAGGATCTTTGGGATAGATTTGAAAATGTGTTGTAATGAGACTGGTACCTTAAAAAATAAATACTATGACGATTGCAAGTGAGAATTGGATGAAAGTAGGATTTTCTATCGGTTAGGATATGAGCCTATTCGTGACCAATATCCAACACCTTAGAGGACACGTTTAAATCTGTAAATATCCTTGCATTATTCCATACATTTTTGAGCTCTAATAATATTCACATGTATAATAAAAGAAAGAAAAAAAAAAACATGCTAAACTAAATGGTATATCTTAAAAGTACTAACTAGCACGTTTATCCACTAATTACACTTTTGTCAATTTAAGCAAAGAAAAATGAAAAATCTGTATAACCTTAAATGTTAAATCCACTTCCATTGACAACAAATCACTATCAAATGGAAATATGTCACAAGGAAGATCTTCAATAAAATTGAAATTACCAAAAACTCCTTTGGCCTAAAAATGTACAAAAAAGTTAAGAGCGTACGATTACAAATTTTGTTACTTCTTTTTTATTAAATAATTAGTACTTGTAATCTCGTTTCACATGGCTGACTTCGTCTTGGTACAAAAAACAAGTGACATTCCTTTCTAATTCCACTCCTTTCCTCTCTAATAAATTTTAAAACTAAATATTTATGATTTAAGAAATTATAAAAATATTTAAACATATTATATTAATTTACTAATTTTTATTTACCCATGAATATTTTCTGCGATCAAATCCATTAGATGCAAATGTGGTCGAGATATAAAGATAATATTTTTAACATTAGTAGGGGGTAACTTCCCACTCTTTAATGGGAACATTTTCTGAACATTATGATCTTTTAACAACCCATACTTTGCAATGATTCCAATTGGGCCCGCTAAGGCTTCATCCCAAACAACTGCCTAAAAAAAGACAAAAATGCATTAAAAGAAAAATCTGAGAAACAGTTGTACTTTTTATTAACAACATTTTGACAGTATTTCTAAAGTACATTTCGGAGCTTATATATAAAAAAAAAAAAAAAAAATATGTAAGAAACGTTAGAAGCTACCTATGTAATTTTTTTCAACGATTTGGATTAAAAACTTTGTCAGATATCTTTTTCACGATAGTCTGCTTTATTCCTGTGATTTTTGTACAAACAAGATTCGCCAAAAAGTTACTATTATTCAGAAATGAAATGATGGGGATTATATACGGCCAGCTAAGCGGATTACATCGTGAATGAGAACATTATTGATTAATCTACCTTAAATTTAGGCAACCTAAACTTCTAATGGGTTTTAACTTATTTTTGTGTTCTCGCATTTAACGAAACGAGCAGCTCTTCCACATTAAAAATCATTCAGTAAAATAAGGAAGAGTAAGCTTTCAAGGCAACGGATTTCTTCAACTCTCTCACATTATAAAAAAGTCATTACGCAAAACCTCATATTATGCAGATGGTAAGCGATTACTTTCTAAATGCAAAGCATTATTAATAATAATAGATTGTGCAAATCGCTAATGACATAATTTTACTACTTGTAGTTCAAGACTGTTTCTCATCAATAAACTAACACAAATGATATTTTTATCGTTCTACAGTCCTCACATGCTGCTGCGACACGTTTTTCATTTGACTCGCGACGCGACGAGTAGTCACGAAAACTTGAGTCTGATTTCGTGCACTTTGACTGCTTGATAAGGTTGGATATAAGGGTATATTTTATTTACATTATCTGAATTACAGCTCTTATAGTATAAAGCGGCGACATACAGCACACCTAATAAAAGTTAAAATATTTAGATTTAGAAAATATTCAAATTTTATATTTTATAAACTTACGTAAATCGATTTTGGTAATCTGTGAGTTTAAAATAAATAGATGTGTATTATACTTTAGGCTATTTGCAAATCAATTGATGTTTTTTAAATTCAGAAATCTCTTTCACAATATACAGTCTCTTTCTTCAAATAAAAATAAGAATATTCTTTCAATATTTTTTAATAGCTCAATAATAAATAAATTTCGAAAACAATGTTATGATGTCTGCATCTTATTCTCACTTTTTCGTTTGAATCTCATAGTAACTGAATTTGTTCACAATGTTAATCAAAAAAGGCTACATTTAAATTACTTTAGAACAATTATTAATTTTTTAAAAAAAGAAAACATAAAAATTACCTTCGGGCCATCACATTTGTCAATAAGTTGTAAAAGCTCTTTCCGAAGATGTTCTTGCAATAATGAAATATTAACTTTGCCACCGGCTAAATGGTTAGTCATCTTGAGCAGGATTTCCCTTTAAATTATAAATTTTGTTAACGGAATAATTAAACTGTCTCTCAATAAAACACAAGTCAATGGTAAGTATAGTAGTTCCTGCATTACTCCTTATCAGTTTTTTGTACTCCCACAGAATAAACAGTTTTGAGAAGGTTACTTATGACAACAATTGCTAAGATTTCAAACTTTTTTTTTCTATGTCGAATTCCCTCATTTTTTAAACATTTTGAAATTACGTAATGAAGAGAAAAGTTGTAATTGGCAAATCAAAATAATTAAGACTGATTAATGAAAAACGAAAATGGACTAAATAAAATACACTGCTTTGCAAGATACACACATATGTTTACGTTCATGAATGAAGATTTCACAATTTTCCAATTACAATTAATAACGTTCAGTCAAAGTTCAATAAAAAATGTTAATTTTAATATATATTTTCAACCACCAGTTTTTATGAAGTATAAAATGAACTATCATTATAACCTTCGATAGTAACCCTCTTGTTTTTCCTTAATCAAATCGTGAATCTTCGAAGTAGCTCGGTGCTAATAATATTTTTATTTTTTGCTTACTGCACTCTACTATTCTATTCAAACGTAGCAACATAAGAATAGGCATGTGAGGTATGCGGTGGCGAGCCGAATTGAACTTACCTAAATTGTATATATAATTAGTTCGAATACGATTTCTCGAAAATATAAAAATCTCAATAAATATAAGGTAATTTATATCCCCAAAAATAGCTAATATGTCTTTGAATTTACTGAACGGTTTTAATGTTCACAGATGTAATGTAAACAACCTTGCCTTTGATCCGTGTTTTCATTCTAATGGTTTTTAATGGTAATTTTGATATGTCGCTTAGCGGCTTTATGGAATTTTTCCAAAAAGGGAAGGTAAGTCAGCTTTTTAAAATTAATTGCTTCTCCATAGCCTTGTTTTAACACTGAAAAAAAAAGTTTTTAAAATTATTACTCTAGTGGATTATTTGTCCTTTTAGTTTCATAAAAAGCGAATTCGAAAAGCAACCAATAATTAACTCACATAGTATAAAATATTGTTTTAAGCATATGTATAAATGTTATTTCATGTTATATTTTCAGACTTTTAGACCCAACAAACGCTTTTCTCCAGGTACAATGCGGTATTCATTACACAAGCAAGCGCAGGCTTCCTTAAATTCCGGAATAAATCTTCGTTCCGTGGTTCAACTGCCAGAGGGGGAAGAATTAAACGACTGGATTGCAGTACATGGTTGATATTTTGACTATACTAATGATTGCGTTTTTTAGTTACAGGGTTAATAAAAAAATCTAGGTTTTGAATAGTAGTTTTTTGTTTTAATTTTTAGAAAAATTTCTGTAGTCCTTATTGAATAATTGCTTATCTAGACCTAATTTATTTAGGATTGATTTAGTTATAAATTGAAAATGAGGTTGAGTCCACCTTACGAATATAATGATTGCATTGGTTTTCGTTTTTAATTAACGGAAATGAATGGGTACCTCATGTATTTATTTAACACTCCTATAAATAATTTTAATTAATTTGTCAATCAACTAAAGCCTTCCCTTACTTATCTTATTAAAAACAGAAAATATTATCGGCGTACCTTTTTTGTGCTAATAAAAGTGTTTTTATTTTTTCAGTCGTTGATTTTTTTAATCGAATCAATCTAATATACGGAACAGTCTCAGATTATTGCACAGATGAAACATGTCCAACAATGTCTGGAGGACCAAGATTTGAATATCTTTGGGCAGATGGAGCAAAATTTAAAAAACCGACCCCACTTCCCGCCCCACAGTACGTTTTGCTATTAATGGATTGGGTAGAAGCTCAAATTAATAACGAAGCATTATTTCCAGTATCCACAGGTATCTAATGAAGTTATTTTCCGCTCAGTTATTCATCGGATGAATTGTTTTTTGATTGAAGTAAATTTTCAGATGTACCTTTCCCAAAGACATTCATACCCCTTTGCCGAAAAATTCTTGCACGATTGTTCAGGGTTTTTGTTCATGTGTACATTCACCATTTCGACAGAATTGTTGGTATAGGTGCTGTAAGTAAATATTATTTATCATAAACATTTTTTAAGAAGATATGAAAGGCAATAACCTGTACTTTTTTTAGGAACCTCATGTGAATACGTGTTACAAGCATTTTTACTATTTTGTTAGAGAATTTGATTTAGTAAATACGAAGGAGCTCGAACCTTTGAAAGAGATGACAATGAGGATATGTCGAGATGCCTCACCAGCAGCACCTGCACGTTAGATTATAATTCTATAAAAAACTGACACTAAACAATTACTACAACTGTGCCCTTTTATACTTTTCCATTTTTGTAGAAAAAAGTGATTATAGCAATTCGCGTATCACTAATACTTAGTGTTAAAAATTAGACACATTTTTCCCTCTAAGGGATCTAGTCCGAAAAAAAAGTTAAAGGAGTATTTATCTCATTTATTTCGTTTGTAATGTTAAATTTATTTATTTAGACAGCTTGAAGGTCAGAATGTCTTTTGTTAATAATAATTATGAAATACAAGTTTATATTTTAGTGAAACCAAAGATTCAAAAATTATGTTTATAAAATTATTCGCTATTGATTGAAAAATAACCTTGTTTTATTTATTGCCTATTTAGGTTGTTTTGGGCAGAATAATTCTGCGAATTAAATCTTGGATATACGACCAGTTAATTGTTCCATGTACGCATTATTATAATTTACTTATCAGTTTTTTGCATGTGAATGTGAAATTAAAGATTGAAAAATTCATACAAGTTCAATTAAATTCCTCAAATTCCATGTATGTTCTTTCTGTTCTCTACAGCAATGTAGAGCAATGCTCTTTCCATCTATAGTGCTTTCTATTAGATATTCTGTCCCATCTCCTTAAGGGTGTAAGCGGCTTCGGCAGCAGTAATCTCATCTGAACTGACATACTCATTCTATGGAAAACAAGCTGCATTTAACTCCGACAGCAGGTTCCTCTCTACAAACCTAAATAAAAAATTTGATTCACACATTTTGAATCCACTTTCCACCTCCGAATAGTGAACTCTAAGGAAGCCGGGAGCAGTTTCTCACTTCATAACATCTCAAGACATTTGAGCTGTAGCGCCTCTGCAAGCAATGTTTTCTCTATTGAAACATTCAAGAAGCTGTAGAGGCTTCGCTGATAAATGAACTCGCTCTGAGTTTATTGGCTATCCTTTGTTGCCTTAAAAATGTATTGGAGAGTCTTGATTTAAGTCGGTTACCAGTGAAGTCGGATCAGTGATGAATGAACTCTTAGAGTCCTGTGAAAAAAACTCGCCAAAGGAGGCGAAGGGTTCTCGAGATTGCCTTTCTTAGAAATTTCTATTAAGTGTTCTAAACTGCAGTCTGGATTTCAATGTCAGCTCTTAGACAATAAACCTACTGAATCGACGTTGATAGTGCATACATTTTTTTCGTGCACATTTGTTTTCAGCAAAACATACATAGGTTCAACAGTCCGCTTTTCACTTAATCATGGTTATTACAAATTGGTAAACTCCCTCAAGATCAAGCGTATCAGTGTCATATATACATATTTTAATTAAGGCGCGCCAACATCTGAGGTCATTGGCGCCCGGAGCTTTTTCCACGAACTGCTGGCCTCTGGATAGTGTTCTCGCACTACCGATAACACTATCACCGGACTTTGAGCTATAAGAAGAGAAAATCTAAGGGCCACCAAGCTAGTTTCGTACCTGTGATCTCCGCGTAGCAATTCGCTAACCTCTCAGACCTCCCTCCTTAACTATATTGTTTTTATCTTTAAATCATTTTATTAGGACAGCCTTTTGTTACATTATCCGTTTGTGTTCACTGTTCAAAAGAACAACACTCAATTTTAGAATGAAATTGTGCGTTGGATTTCTGTGCGACTTTGTTGCTTTATATATAATAATTTACTGAGATTTAATTTTTTTTTGGCGCTAATGACCAAGGTAGTCGATGCGCCAAAAAAAAATCATCAGTATTGGGGTTACTGGGGATATTTTATAAAAGTTTTACAAGAAAATTTATTTTGTCTACAATATAGAGAAATTTATTAGAATTGAATTTTCATAAATAGTTGAATAGACGACCGAGGGAGACATAGTTATCTCGTTCGCATGATGTAATGGAAAAAGACAAAAAAGATAAGCCGATACAGAGAAGATAACTGAAAAGACAGAAAAGATACCTACCCCCAAAAAAAAACAATCTTATAGTGCCAGACATTGAAGTATGCCTTAAATTAAAAAAAAAAAATTAGGAATTAAAATCTTTTGTTTAAAAATTTCATAAACGTTTCTAAACATTTTTTGTTAAAAGGTGTAAGAAACAGATTTTTTTTCTTGTTAGAAATTTTTGATGGAACTTATACGAAGTTAACACTTTGCCGCCTGGCAAACCTGACACGAGCTAAAACTATAAAATTTGCTGGCGGCTAGTTGATAGTTGGAGTTGTTTGCATTTGTAGTTTTATTTTTGAAGGTCAGTGTTATTGCTGAACATCCGTATATGAAACAGGCGAAAATATGTATTATTAGCAGTACAGCCAACAATTTTGGCAAATTATGTGTCAAAATTTGAGAAGAACAAAGTTATAATAAATCATGGCATCTGGATTAGAAAGCTATGTAAATCGTATCCTTTTTTTTTATCACTAAATTGAATAGATATTACTTTTTCATGTTCAATTGTGTACTAAGTTATGTTCTGCCTCTCATTATGAAAAAAGTGATTCCCCTAATATTGGCTATTAATTAAGTTTAATAAATTGTGATGTTTGGTTAGCATGCGTGGTAAGAGATGCATATAATATAATCTCTAACTAAAATTTTTCTACTTTTTTGAATTAAATAGTTTTTATGAGTAATTGTATTTCTTCATTTTAATAAAGCTGTAGTCCCAACGAGCAGAAAACAAAATATTCTCTTCTTTTATAATATTAGGACCAACATCATAATTGGTGTAAAAGCTTTAAGTTGCGATATATTCAGTTTTCATTTTTAGACTGGCATAGTTAGCAGCGGAAAGTTAGTAATTAGTAATTTAGCATACATTCTTGATATCTTTCTATCACTTTTAAAGAATACTTTAAGAAAAGAAAAAGAATTAAAGTGATTATTTCATGTTTGTTTGCTGCAGAACAGATTTCTTCATCAAGCTACATGTTTGTTTCATTTAGACTCTTAATTTCAGAATCAAAACCTCGTTTTTACGTAAGAAGAAAAATGAGGATGTCAATAGTAAATTCTTTTGCAAAAATTGAGTTTATGTGATTTTTCTTAACTAAATATTCAGACACTGTTTCTATTGTTACCTCAGACGGCAGAAATTTTGTGGTAATCTTGAATCTGTTAAACCTAAAACTAAAATATAAAGTTTTTATAAGAAGAACTCATTTTCATTATATTTTCTTATGTCATGAAATAACTTTATTTAAAGTCCAAGTTTAATACTCAGTTTCTTATCTACGTGAGAATTTCATTTTTGGAAGTCAGATTTATTATTGATTTAATGAATTGGCGTTTTTTTTGCGTTGAAAGCTAAATGTGTTTCAAGATTTTGGTAACATTTCAGGCTCTACCCTGATATTTTTCTATCTGAGGCCTTCCAGTCTTTAGCATTGCTACAGGGAACCCTCGCATCGAGAACCGTTCGCACTTTTTTTTTTGTAAAATGTTTTTCTAAAATCTTACTTTCACCCATTCGGTATTCGTTCATCCTCCACATTTCTACATTTCATAAATATTTAGAGGAATATGATTAGATTCTTAAAGCCGATATTGGCATTGATCCAATTGTCGTAGAGAAGTTTTTGCTCAACAAAAATCCAAAACTAGTAAATATGAGTGATATATCCAAATGTTTCTACTAATAAGATTTATTACAATAATGAATGTGTCGTAAATCCGAACAAATACCACTTGATGGGAGATAGTGGTGGTACTATTGAAAAAAAGAAACGCTGCTCCAATTATGTGAATTTTTATTCATGATGTCTGTAATTTGTTATTGTCTTGGATCACTGTCAGACCTTTAAGTTTTCGGAAATAATTGTAGACAGAAAGGTGATGAATGGACGAATGGGGTCATGTTTTCGAACAGGTTACAGAAGGGAAAGAAGGCAGAAATACTTAAGGACGCCCTCGCATTATATCATTATCTTTCCATCTGGCGAGACCAACTTTTACAATCTCTGTACTGAAGTTCCTCATTTAATCTTTAACTATAGGCACCTTGAATAAGTTCTCGCTGGTTTTTTTTTGAAAATCAATGCTTTATTTTTAACATTTGTAAAAAACAAGTTATTGAAAATATTGTCCGCTAGCCACTGGTAGCATTTGAATTCCACGTCGGAAAAATTACACTTTTTTTGAGTGAAATCCCAAGAGTCAGCATCTTCTTTTTTAACATCTTTATGAAGTGCTGCTCAGTTAAGCCATGTCCATCGAGCGGAACAAGTAGTAATCAGAAGGGACAATGTCAGGTGAATAAGGCGGGTGGGGTTGGACTTTCTATTTAAGTGTTTCCATATAGGTTTTTACCGGTTTTGGAATATGTGGCCGAGCGTTATCGTGTAGTAAAATCATTTTGCTCGTGTTGAGTCTCTGCTCGTATAGAGGCCGCTTTTCTTTCAATGCTCGGCCCAAACGCATCAATTATAAGCGATCTCCCGTGATTGTTTCCTTCGGTTTTATCAGTTCGTAATAAATTACGCCCTGCTGATCCCACCAAATGCAGAGCAGAATCTTGGCTATTCGGCTTTGCCAACGGTGTTGATGAAGTAATTATTCCTTAAAACTGTTAAAAAGTCTTAATTGAGAAAATCTTACTGTGGAATTATATACATATGTATGTTATATATATATAACTCAACACGAATAATTTTCAGATTCATTTCGCAAAAATTTCACTCTTGTTTTGAGGATAGGAATTATGTTGGATAGGCATAAGGAAATATTTGTATTTTTATTTGCTCTATGATATATTTTTCATATATATTATTTTTAATTTTGTTTCTAGGGTACCCTCAAAGGATTTGATCAGACCATTAATTTGATTCTTGATGACAGTCATGAAAGAGTATATAGTACTACCCAAGGAGTTGAGCAAGTTGTTTTAGGCTTGCATATTATTAGAGGAGACAATGTGTAGGTTGAAATTATTTGCCTTAGCTTATGATTTATGTGTAAGGATGTTAATCAGTTAACTATTATCAAAATAGGGTCACAGACCCTTGTACTGGCAATTTTCATCTACAAAAGATTTGTTTAAGTAGCACACCATTTAACTTAGATAGACTATAATATCTATACTCTATATTAAACAAATAAAAATCTAAAAAATTATAAGGCTAAACAATTTTTAAAAATATTCATTAATGATTTTGTTTATTTAATTTATTTTTTCTTTTTCAAAATAAATCGTCGGTTTAAGTTCATTCTTCGATTAAATTGCTTGTTACTTTTTTTTATGACTCGAAGGGTTACAAATACCATAATAGGTACTAATTAATCTGATTTTAATATTAAATAATATAGTTTTCTTCAATTACGTTCTTAAACTACAATCTCCTTAACAAAAACTTACAGTTTTAAAAGTTAAGTATAAGGGTTGATTAAACGCCAAAAGGTACACAAATCAGCAGTTCCCAACATTTCATTAATACTTCATTGATATAATTTAAGTAATTTTACTGCATTAACTTTTCCTTCACATTTTTTAGAATTTATTAGATGTCACAGACCCTTATGCTGGCCATTTTCGTCTACAAAATATTTACTCAAGTAGCACACCATTTAACTTAGATTGACTGTAATATCTATTTATCTATAATAATCAAACTATTAATCACAGGTGAAAAAGAAAACGTTATAAAAAATATAAAAAAAATAAGAGGCTAAAAAATTCATAAACTTTTTTTACATCAATGATTTTATGCATTTATTTTTATTTTTAAATAAAAATCATTGGTTTAAGTTCATTCTTCGATTAAAGTAATTGTTATTTTATGTAGTAGTCAAACGTTTGTAATAATAAGTAATAAATAATCTGGCTTTATCGCAAATAATATAGTTTTCTTCAATTACATTCTCAATCTAGGTGTTCTTCCCACAATGTTATATATATGTAATATAAAATAAAGAAAATAAAGATATGCATATTTTTAGGACAGCTAATTATTCCAGTATTTTACCATAAGTAAAATTAGGGGGACTAAATTAAATTACAATTGAGAAATGAGTAAATATTGTTGAATAATCTACTTGTTATTAAATGTATGTTATTTGTGCTCACGAATATTTCGGTAAGACGAATTTAAGACTGAAATATTGTTTTGAATCCTCCGTGATTGAAATTTAAAAAGTGGCCGACTCTAACTTTGTTTTTTTCTACTTTAACATGCATGTATATGTGACTATTCAGAATAATTCATCACTCATTTTATCATAATTATAATAAAAAAATATTATGAATGAACTGGCCAGCATAAGGGTCTGTGACATCTAATAAATTCTAAAAAATGTGAAGGAAAAGTTAATGCAGTAAAATTACTTAAATTATATCAATGAAGTATTAATGAAATGTTGGGAACTGCTGATTTGTGTACCTTTTGGCGTTTAATCAACCCTTATACTTAACTTTTAAAACTGTAAGTTTTTGTTAAGGAGATTTTTGTACCTTTTGGATAGATTTTCCTTTTTGTCTATTTGCAAAGTTACGTCTGCTTTACAGATTTTTTAAAATTTGGAATAAGCTATTCTATCATTATAACCTGATAAGGTGTTAAATCGGAACCGTAACTACCACTGGAGAGATCTTTTTAAAGAATGATTATAGTTGCGGTCCCCAAACCATCCTCAATAACCATTTTTTTGAGAAAGCGTTTTGAATAAAATAGGAAGGTATTTGTACGTAAATAGCAAAATTAAACTGCGATTTCAGTACTTCCTTTTAAGAGGAGCAAGAAAAATAAACTGCGATTACAGTACTTCTCCCTAAAAGGCAAAGATTTTGAATCGAACGACAATTCATTCATAATGTAAATAGGTTCACCCATTGATAATTTTAACGATTGCAGTACTTCCTCTTAGTAGGTGTAAGAGCATGATGGCACATCACAGCCACGTAGAGGAGCTTTAATTACTGCTTCGTGCTAAATTTTATCAAAATCGGACTAAGCGTTATAGAAATATTGGTAATAATAGATTTAGAAAGGGCTTTACTTGGGTGGGGCAAACTCCCCTCCTTATAAGGCACAGCGTCGAGACTTTTAAAGTACAAATCTGTACAAAATTTCGATTCGAATGACACTTCATTCATGAAAATCGGTTCACGCCTCGATAATTTGAAATGATTGCTATACTTCCTCTTAACAAGTGTAAGAGCAGATCGTCGCTTTAATGTTAGGTAGGGGAGCCCTAACCCTATCATCCTACCAAATTTTATCAAAATCGGGCCAAGATTTACAGAGTAATTAGTAATAATAATTTTGGAGGGGGCCTTACATAAAGGGGGCTAACTCCTCTCCCATTCGATGTACAGGGCCGAGACCCCCAAAAGGCACATCTACATAAAATTCCGAATCGAATGACACCTCATTCATGAAAATCGGTTCACGCGTTTAGGCGCTACGTTGTTTACAAAAAAGGTAACAAGAACAACAACAACAACAACAACAAGAAGAAGAAGAAGAAGAAGAACAAGAACAAGAACATTTTTTGAAAAAGCCGTTTTTGCTCATTTTCGGCAACTTTTTTCTCGAAACCTATTAGATCTGGGTGGTTGCAAAAAAATTACAGTTATAAAGGAGGATTTGCCCTATATTATAAAGAAAATTTGGGAATTTTATCTTTTATAGAAAAATAGAAAAAAATTGTCAAAGTTGGGTGTTTTTCAACGTTACACTTTTTCGTGCAGTTTTTGATGGTCAACCCTTATACAACTGTCCTACCGGACAGTTTTAATAAGTGTTCTTCCTACAATTTTATGTATATGTAATATAAAATAGATACAGTTATGCATATTTTTATAACAGCTAATTATTAACGTATTTTACTACAAGCTCTAAAGTAAATTATAATTTAGAAATGAATAATTACTATTGAATAATCTATTTGTTAGATAAACGGTGTGTAATTTGTGCTCTCGAATACTTCTGTTGAATTGAATCGAATTGAAGATTCAAGTGACCAACAGGAACGAACTCTAACTCTCCCTTTTTCGATTTTAATGTGCAAGTGTAAGCTGTTACACAGAATAAAGGGCATAATAAATATTAATTAGAAGAACAATTTTGAAGAGTAAAAATAAAGTGCCTACTTTTTGTGATGTTACGATCATTTTATAATTATTATAACAAAAAATTATAAACGAGCCAGCATAAGGGTCTGTGATATCTAATAAATTCTAAAAAATATTAATGAAAAGCTAATACAGTAAAATTACTTATATGATATCAATTGATACGATAAATTCCATTAAACACATGCCATTACGAATGTTTTTATATGGCTGAAACTACCAGCGGAAGTTTGAATGTATTTGCTGATCTGTGTACCTTTTGCCGTTTAATAATCCTTATACTTAACTTTGTAAACTGTAAGTTTTTGTTAAGGAGATTTATAATAGGTTCCTATTATTAGTTCAATCGCAGGCCTAAGTTTTTTTTTCAAAAGTTTGGCGAGTCTTGTTTATCATATCATGAGGTGTTTATTAAAATTTTATTTTTCAGTACTTTTTTCCCCTCCAATTCAATTTAAAATGTAATTTTGATTGTTATATTTCAGAGCTATTGTTGGTGAAATGGATGAAGCAATTGATACAAGACTTGATTTAAGTTCTTTAAGGGCCGAACCTTTGGGATCGGTAGTACATTGACTCAGGAGTTTAAATTTTTGGATTAACCTGAAATGTTAAATTTGTAACATTATCTTGCTTTGCATTCTTATTATGTTTATTTTTATTTATTTTTTTGTTTCTTATTCCGGTACGAAACTTTTTGTATAACATCAGACTGAATAAATTATTTTGATATCTAGATGATCCTCTACTTGGCCTAATAATTCATTATTTTCTTCACACATTCCTGAAGTTGATTAGGAGAGATTTAGGAGAATCCATGTTTGAAGGCCGACAAATGAAATGTATTTTTACTATACACGGTTACTTTGTTTCTAAAATTGACTTAATTTCTAATTATTTGCTTATAATGAATTTGTATTGAACTTTTATTTACAAATACGCTTGTGAGAGCTACATTATGTAAATATATATAAAATAGAGACAAAAATGTAATTAAAAGCGATATAATTTTATTAACAGATAAGCGAGAATTAAAACCCAAAAAGAAATAATTATTTTTTACAGAGAGAGTATTTGAAAATTTTAACT
Source organism: Rhodnius prolixus (assembly GCF_049639745.1). Lineage (NCBI taxonomy): Eukaryota > Metazoa > Arthropoda > Insecta > Hemiptera > Reduviidae > Rhodnius > Rhodnius prolixus. The sequence continues at coordinate 27,791,089 of NW_027411592.1, forward strand.
AATATCTGCTTCATAAAATAAAAAACTAATATACAATCAAATCCTAAAATTATTTTAAAATAAAGAACTTACAGACACACAAAATTAGGAAAAACTGAATCAAAATACAACCTTAACTTTGTTAATAGAATACTCAAGAAGCAATGTGAATAGCTTTCTGACACGATTCTTTATCTGAGCTACAATTCTAAATGGGAGACATCTCAGTGACAAATGTCATTAGCAGTCTTTGTAGCTATTTAAGAAGTACAATTAACAAGCCAAGTCTCAAAAGGTGAATGAAGTCTCGTTATTTCAAAATACTTTTCAGAAATTATTTGACGATCTTTCTCTAACGGAATATAACCCAAAAATATTAATTTATTAAGGAATGTCTGGCAGAACTCTGTAGCGCTGATCACTGTACATTCACTAGTGGCTCGCCATTTGTTAAACAAGGTCATTCAGCAAGCTCATTATCAACATGGAATTGATGAATATAATACTGAGTCGATGACGCATGACCAAGGGGAATGCTCGCACTTTGTACATGGTATGGTATTTGGAGTAGAGGTAATACAGAGAGAGAAGTTTATAAACCTGAACGTGACGGATTTCAGAAGGGCCGTAACGAGATTGGGTGGTTCAAGAAAAGCAGTGCGTGGATTGAATGTGAAAGTTAGCGTATTTAGTTGGGTAGGTTGAAGGGAACCACTCGGTCTAGGTCCTAAGCTTGAACCTTTTTAACAAAAATAACTCTGTAAGGATTAGTCTTAAGGGACAAATAATAAAAATACTTGCAAATATTTTTAAGATGCAAGAGGAAATTGATTTATGATCATGATTAAAAATTCCTGTTGGTTTACACCAAATTAAAGACATTTACACTAGGTAATATTACTCACAAAAAATATCTACCTAATGGTTGCATCAAAAGAGAAATATTTTTATTTCAAAATTACAGGCGTCATCATGTACCTCTATGAGCTATACACATGGAGTTAAACATAAATTCATTTATTTTCGTCAATGAGGCCTCTTGCTTCTTTTCTTCCCCTGGGAAGTAGATGGAGCTGCACAAACACCAATGTCGCCCTCTTTTAACTCTTGATTTTCGTTAACGACTTTTTGCGCTTCCAAATAAAACATAACATCCCTTAGCTGCTCTTTCACCTCTTTTAATTCTTCCTCCTTCGTAATTTTGAGTTGTATTAATTCTCTTTGAATTTGTTTGTATTTCTCTTGCCACTCTGACTGATTTGCACGCATAGATTGATTCAATTCCTTTTCTTCTTGAAGCTGTTTTTGCATATTTGATAGCTTATTAGAAAGTGTATTAATCTTCTTTTCGAGATTTGACTTTTCTTTTAGAAGAGTGGTACAAGTTGCATTAATTTTTTCATATTCACCATTTGTCTTTTGAGATGTTTCTTTCCATGATGCTATTTCCTCTGCATTTTGTTTTTCTATCATTGCAATCATTTCTTCATAATACGTTCTCTGGGATTCTAATTGGGAGGTTAAGAGGTAAGTATATTCCAACTGCACTGCTTCAAGTTTTGCTTCCAGTTCTACTGGTTTGTCTGGGCTTGGTCCTTCTACAAGTTTGCCATCAGCTTTATTCTGGAGTATTCTATGTACAAAGTTATCACCGACATAATCCCAAACACTGTTACTACCTAGCTGCATTGAGTAGCAGTGATGAGTGTCAATATAATGTTGATAGGCATGCCCTTGAAGATATCTTCCACAGCCTATGTGTCCACAGATAAGACAGATCCAAAGAGATTCGGTAGCCAAACACTCTAAGCAATGATTTTCTGCTGAGGGTTCGGGCGTTTGTACATATCGACACACGGGACAACTGGTATCTCCCCACTTAACTAAACAGTGACCATGGAAAGCATGATTACACATTATTGTAAGTATTCCATCGACAGACTCATCCATTCGTTCTAAACATACTGGACATGTTGGAAGTTCAGTATGAGAAACTGGGGCCACACTTCCACCTTCATCTTCTGAAAGAGTTTCTACTCTAGAAACGAAAACTAAGTTACAACACCACTCAGGTTCTAGGGTACTAAAAGGTACACCGTTGTAAGATTTATAGAATTGTTCAACTGATTCTGGAGAACGGAACGTAACCAGTGACATGTACTGATTAGGGGAACTATCCTTAATAATTCTTACATGCTTGATGTCTTCTCTGCAAGGAGCCATGAATGTTAGTAAATCACTGCATGTTATGGTAGAAGGTACGGCTAAAATACATACAGTTTGACTTCGAATAGCTGCTCTTTCAATACATGTCATTTCATCTTCCTTGAATAAATGAATTATTCCTTCGGTTTTCTCTACAAACGGATTACCAGAAACAAAGTGCAACGCTTCTTTATTTAAAGCTTTCTCAAAATTGACAGAACTAAAAAGTGGTTTCATAGTGTTGCCACTGTCAGCCATTTCTCCACTTTCTAATGGGAGATTTTCCACCAATATTTCACATGTCTTTCGACGTCCACGAAAAACTGATTTGCTGCTTACTCTTTTGTTTTTATCCCGTTTACTTGTGGTCAGTTTTTCGGCATGACTTACACTTGATTCTATTCTGAGAACACACAATGATACATCTGAGGACATAACAGATTTAAAGCAAACAGTGAAAGGGAATTTATTACGTATTAGCCCAAATTTTTTGGTTTGCCAGTGTCACGCAGCGACACCTTTTCACTGTATACTACACATTACATGTATAACCTCCATCCAGGTAGTATGTAGTATTTTATTTAAGGGGTTACAACATCAGAGGACTTTTACCGCTATGCAAGTTGCAAAATAGGACAGAATATAAAGGTATTTAATGCTTCTAATTTAAACTCTAGATTATCTTTTAAATGTTTATTGAAGAACGAGAATAGTGCAAAAGAAATTCTTCCCACACTACTGTTTATTCTTTTCTGCCAGCGGAATGTTTTGTATTAGAATTTTTGCAAAACCTGTAATAATGGTTCAGTAAACAATAAATGGATGTACTGTATTTTCTCGATTTCAATAGAGTTTGAGCTGTAATATAAGGAAGGTATTCAAGAAAACTTTCCGGCACCCCTGCTAAAAAATTTTTAAACAGTCATTCTAAATGGCTTACAAGTGTCTTTCTATTTGAAGCATTTTACTTAAAATATTTTTCCGTTTATCATTAAAGATGTAGAACAATATTACTACTACTTTATCACATACATAGATTACTCTACTCTCAACTCGCTAGCATGTTACACATAAGCATTTATTAAGCTAAACTATAATTTTTAATTTTTTCTTTCAATATTATCCTGAACATTTTTTATTTTTTCTGGAAGGTTATTATCTTGAAGGTTATTTATATAAATATATATTTTATTTTCTAAATAGTTGGGTCGAAGGTGTAAACCTGATTATTGCTTAGTTGTCGATTTATGTTGTATTTATTTGTTTACGCATCTTGATTAAAAATGGATAATAGAAGAAGACAATTAGATCTTCCGCCTGATACTATTGTGGAAGTTTGTAGGCAAAAAATGATACTTATCTTACTGAGAAACGTGATAGTTATGGTAAATAAAATAACACATACTTATAGAAAGCTAGAACCTCGCGAAGGCTGGTATCTCTCGGTTACATCCTAGTGGCAATGGGTAAATTAATATTTACTAGACACCCTGATTTCGCAAAAAATATAGACGAAATAAAGAAATTAGGGATTTTTAGAGTGAGGATTGAGCTAAACAACGCTGTTTCAGCAAATAAACTTATCTCTTCCAAAATATTAAAAAAATGAAGATTCGAAGCGTACATACCTAATTACTTATTACAAAGAAAAGGTGTTATCATGACCGTCGATAAGTTATTAGTTACCTGATAAGTTATATATCAGTGGACCTAATGGAGCTGTTTTGGAGATATTAGGTATTAGACGTATTTAGCGCAGTGTCCGGTAGAGCTACAGATGAGAAGAAATTAATTAATATTCAATCAGTTTAATTTAATATCAAAGGCTAGTCTTTACTCCATTTGGGTAAATTCACTACGTTCGTTGCAAAGGTTACACTGATGTAAGAGCGTAATTCAGTCATTTTGATTTCAAGAATGAAACCGGTGTGGAGGGAACATAAATGATTGTAGAGAAGTGTAAGAATTCCGGCGGCAGTAGTCATACAGCTATCAGCCGCGATTCGTTCCCGAGTTTTAAAAATGAAAATCTAATTAAACAATTAATAGCCAGTAGTAATATACTCGTATCTATTATGCTGGACTATATTTAGAAAATAGTCGATTCTTTGCTAATGAAACGATTCCCGGATTTATGTAGACACTATGAATAACTTCCTCCTTTTTAGATAGAGGGCTTGTGTGACCAAAAAATAACGGAAATTTTCTCTCTTTTTGGAAAGAATTTTATTTATTCGTCCACAACAATGTTACCCCTTTCAAAATAGTCCTTATTAGAAATTATACTCTTATACCAGTGCCTTTTCCAATTTCCGAAGCACGTTTGGAATTCGTTTTTAGGGATAGCTTTTTGCTCACTCAGCGTTGCGTTTTTAATATCTTCCATGCTTGCAAATCTAGGCTCTTTAAGGTTCTTTTTATGTTTGGGAATAATAGGAAAAAACAAAATAGGCATTGTGCACTTTCAGAGACAGAGACATGGTTTCGTCCAGTACACAGTTATGTATTTAGAAAATTCAACATTTTTAGAAAAGACAGAAGCAATGGGAAATTCGGAGTAGCTTTATTAGTTAAAAACTGAGTTAATTATAAAACTCTCAATTAAAATCACAATATAAACGAATTGTTGGTATAGAACTAACTTTTCACTAATACAAAGTTAAATTTTGTTTCAATTTACAACAGTCCATTAATAATGTTTCAAACTACTTGAATAATAAATTATTAGGTCCTCTTTTAGCCGAAATGGAATCCCCCGGAGAAGAATTCTGAGTTGCCTTTTATGCCTTAAACTTGGAAGAAATTCTGCTTAAAGGAGTAAAGATTGTACCATATGCGTCGTAATGAAAGAGAGAGAGTAAAACCAAATTGCATAAGTTGCAAAGTTGATCAGTGGTTTAATTGTAACCGATTGAATATATCTTCCGAAAAGTCTTTTGTATACCTGTATACTCGAAAGAGAACCGTATCCTTATTAAACCAATTAGTAAACAAAATTAAATTTCCTAGGATTGCATAAAAAGTTAATGTGGAGAAAGCACGTTAACTATGTAGCATCTAGGGTTGAAAATTATCTAAATATTATTCGCATGGTATCCCACAATAATTGGGGAGCCGATCCAAATATAGCACTATAGTATATCGATCATATATTAGAAATAATAGTCTCTGGCTGAGTGAACTGAGGATAAGGCAGCAGAAGCATCTTGGGTCTGCTTGATGTGCTTCAAAATGAATCTATATGAAATATGTCTAAAGGCTTGGGCACACAGAAAGCGGTCTGTTGCGGCGGGCAACGATCTCCTACCGAGGCGGTCATGCGGTCTAATTGTATTACACAATGTTGCATCATCTCTGTCAAAACAACGCGGTCTACCGCCGCGGGCTAGTCTTTGTCGCGACGATAAGCGATAAGGTAGTACAAAATTACAGATTTTAACGCAACGTAGGTAATAAAGATTCCAATGTTAAGAAACTTTATTACTCATTTTTTATTTCATTATAACAACTGGAAACATATGGTCGTCGCATTTTATCATATTTTGTAATTCTTCGTAACATTCTCGCGACATACGAAAATAGTTGAAAACCCTATCTACATGTGACTCCAGTTCAATACATAAGCGGTAGTATTCCCCTAATTGTTCTCTCTTCTTATTGATTTCATGCACCCAACTTCGTATTTTCTTCTTTGCAAAGCTAATAGCAGAAGGAGTTGTTCTTGAGCTCATGCTCAATATATAAAAATTAATACAAAGTACAAGAAAACGCACTATTACTTCTCAAGAAGAAAGCGACCAAACTGGACCGCTCAAACAAAGATATCGCGTCCTGTGTGACGTCCCCAAATCGCAGACCGCCGCACCATACGGCTTTCTGTTAAGGCCCAAGCCTTAAAGTTTATCTAAATTTTACGTTCTAAATACTAAATCCAAGGAACTTTGTTGTCACATACTAGCTACGCTGCCTTTTTGGAACAAATTTCCATGAGGCATGTCGTGCAGTTGTTCCAAAATAATTTCCTAAATATTGCAGTCAAAACTCTGGGAGTTTTGTAGATCGGCAGCAAAAAACGCGGTCCTCATGAAATACAAAAAAAAAAAAAGTCCAAAAAAATAACTGGTGGGCAATCTAACATGACTCACGTCTTGATGTTTACAGAAATGCTCCTAATGTGCTTCGTTTTCCAAGTTATATTTTTTCTACATGAACTTATTTCATTATAAACTATCAGTTTCTAGGGAAAGCAAAACCAAAAGTGAAAACTAAATGGATATTGTTGAGAACATTGAAAAAGTAAAGCCAATAACTTCTAAATATTCTGTCAAAGGAATTGTCCTTGCCGGATTAACAGGTATGTAATATTACAGACGATATATTTATTGAAAGTTTTGAAATTATTTTTGTGAGGAATGAATTTCTGTTAGAAAATAATTTCTTTTAAGTAACATTATTATCTTTTAATATCCAAAAAATTTATTAGAATGTAAAAGTTTTTTAAGGAATGGAGAAAGAAAAGTAAGGATTTGTTAGAGACTTGTATCCTCATTGTTTCATAAATGAGTTTTAGGATTAGTTCTCGTGGTTAGTGAGAAACGTCCTTTGATGTTCCTCATCGTTCGATGAGGTCTAATGTGAAAATGAAGATACAGGATAATCAAATATTTATTAATGTTTGAGAATCAAAGAATTATTTAAGGAGGTCAAGAATTCTGATTTTTAAAATTGTTATATATTAATAATGATGTTCTTTAAAACCAGTTAATACTTTTCAAAAGAGATAATAGATTTGTAAGTTAACAATCAATTTTAACTGAAAAGAAAAGTTTTTTAAATTGCCTGTGTAAAGCTTGATTATCTAGAAAGGTAAAGTCTATTTAACATAGATTTTTTCGATCTAATTGTCTTGTTGCTTACGTATTTTTTATTTTTCTGTGTTGAATAATTCTGAAAGAGATAATTCAAGAGCTCATTTTATAAGTGTTCCAACCTTTACATTGCCCATTCATGAATCTATTGTATAGCCCATTCATCTACTGTAAGAATTGGCTATAAAAACTGTAAGAAAGGAAAATGATTATGATGCTAGATAAAAAATGTATAAGTTAGAAACTTGAGAATTGTAGCTAGAGAAATTCGTTATTGTTTATACCATATTTTGTATTATGTTGTAGGAGGAGCAGCACTTGCCATTTCGATAGTTGCTTTTCCATTTATTTCTCCAGCATTCAGACGTGTTTGTCTGCCTTATGTGCCAGCTTCAAATCAACAGATCTTTAATGTGTTTCATGCATTAGAAGGACGACGTGGATCATTGATTGATATCGGTAGCGGAGACGGAAAAATAGTAAGGTGGCATTGATCATGTTGGGGCTTTTAGGAAAAGTTTCAATAGTATTTTAATTGGATTAGTTGATAAAGGTTTTTTTCAACGTGAATAATTATGTAATTAAAATGCGTATCATCATGGTTTGATATAGTTTCCATGATGATTTTATGATAAGTTTTTTAATGATTGCTATAATATTAACCCACCTTACGGGAAAAACATACTAAAATTTCTCCACCGCCAGTCTGTACTTACCAAAGATCCTAAATCTAATTTACTTACACTCTAAACAGTCTGTCATAAGATGGATTAGTGTTTTCTTGCCCTTCACAAAAAATGTACAGAAAGGATTAGGTAAGAGCCCCATGATGTAGAGATGTCTCCTTTAACCACAATGCTAAGTGAGGGAACTAATCAGGTTCTGAGAAAGATTTGTGATAGCATTTCCAATCGAATACAGATGAGCCTCGAAACTAAAATTTGGAATGTTGACAGCCACAGAGCTCATCCAAAAGGATAATTGTCTCGAGGCTGACCACCCCCGGAAAACTGACAGACATGTGTCAGACGACAAAGAGATGTTTGGGTTTCCTCAAGGACCACTGAGGAACTTCCTCTAGAGGAACCTGTGTCCTCAATCACTAGGACCTCCTTATCATTGGCGTAATATAAACGTCTAAGATGTAGGCGAATAATGGATACGGTGTTTTAGTGTAAGTGACGCTGCTGAACTCTTAAGAAGTAGTCAGAAATAAAGAAATAGTAGTCAGAAATAAAGAAATATTCCCTCTACTTTCATCCCTCAACTGAGCTCCAGGCTGAACTTGTATATAACTGTAGTTAAGGTGAATGGGAGTGCTAAGTTCCAAAAAAAAATTACTTTCAGCGAATGCCCGTCCTCTTAGCCCCCTGAGCCCCACAAAAAGCGTATCACAGGTGCTACCAGACCCTCGATCGTGGACACTCGTATTAGACTTGGTTGATCGAAGCTATTGAAACATATAAAACATTGTTGCTGTTGGAAACACAGGGAGTTCCGCTCTCTGAGGAATAAAATTTCCTCTATCCCTTTCGGGTCAAATTGCATTAATTTTTCAATGAACTATTTCAGGTAATCGCTGCAGCTAAGAAAGGTTTTCAAGCTTATGGTATAGAATTAAATTTATGGCTTGTTGCGTATTCTCGATGGATGGCTTGGCGAAATTGTCCTAGATTTTCTACTACTTTTTATAGAGGTGATTTATGGAAACTTAATTTTAGGCCTTATGAAAATATAGTCATATTTGGTGTGGAGGAAATGGTAAGTGCTTCTTTGTTACACATATCTTTGATAGAATATACTTTCGAGACTTGAAATGAAAAATGTGTTTCCCAAATTACGGGCCTTCCGAAGATTAGATTGTTGGAATAATTTAATGGCTTATTTTTTAAATACAAATATAAACAGAACTAAAGCTCAAAATAATTCTTGAATTTCAGATGCATGAGTTAGGTAAAAAATTTGAAAATGAACTTAAGGACTCTCATGTGGTTGCTTGCCGATTTCCGTTACCTGATAAAGTTCCGGTGAGGACTATTGGAGGTGGTATCGATACGGTTTGGTTGTATCATTATAAAGTTAATCGAACTGAGACTGAATAAAATTAAAGCTGCAGTTTTTTATTTATGAAGTTTAAAGGAATAGTTATAGTCCTTTTAAAAATCGATGGAGGAACTTATCTAAAAAGCAAGAAGAGGTTTTGTTAATTAGTGGCGAGAGAATAATTTTAAAAACATTTATTAACTATTAACAATCTTTTAAAGTCTTTAAAAGGTTTTTTTTTTTTGTCGTTAGCAGATCGATTAGAGAGGTGGAGTAGTAGCTGAGATAAATATATAGTGCTGAGTTCGATTTGTGTTGGTAGAAGTGAGAAATTTATTTAAATGTAAGTTTGCTATCTGTCCCTCGCCTAATTCTATGATCTATCTGATCACTAGTTTGGGGGTAAAGCCAGGCGAAGTTGTCCTAGATCTTCCACATTTTTTCGGAGGTGTTTTTAGACGTTATGAAAATATAGTCATATTCGGTGAGAAAGAAATGCTAAGTATTTATATATATACTTATACTTACATTCACACATACACACACACATTCACTGTATAACTCTGTATTGTCATACTTAAACTTATCATCTAAATAAAAAACTTTCAAGCATATGAAAATTATTTTTTCATTAATTTTACTCAAAGTGAAATTACATCACCTTTATAATAAACGGTAATGCTATACCGTTGAACAGATATTTTTTTATTACGGATTATTTTGTGTTAGAGACTACAGAGTGTAGGATACCTTGCCATTAAATAAAATATCGTGTATTTACAAAAAAAAAAAAATGATTTATATATATAACTTCAATTATTAAATTTATGTACACTATTTCTTGGCTCTTAACTTTTAACTTAAAAAAAAAAACTTTACACAAAAATAAGAGTGCTTGTATTTACAAGAAATAAATAAATAGTTAACTTTAGTTATCTGACACAAAAAATTGCCCTAATAAGTTAATGGCTCCAAATAAAGGTATAATTGTGTAAAGAATCCACGAGGATAGTTTTATTTTATCGTTTTTATACAAAGAAGCTAAGCGAAGTAGGCATGGTAATGCGAATACATGAACTAAGCCACTTAAAGCCCCTGTGTACCTGAAAATTAAAAAACAAAATAGAAATTAGGCAAATTAAATTTTAGTAGCAAAGAAATATATATAAAAGTAAGGTACAGTATCTGAAGATAGAAACCATATTTTCTTAATTTATTTAATAAAACTATTACGCTGAACAATTTTAAGACTTTCCCCTATTTCTCAAGTAAAAAAAGTGAAGTAATGCCTATTTTTTCAGGCAAACATTACGTCCAGCTATTAAATTAGGTGTCGTGAGTTACATCATTGTTCTCACGATCCTTATACGGAAAGGATGACACTACAAGCTGACTCCACAAAACACCGTTATAAAAAAACTCTCATTTTTCCTCATTTTCTTTCATGGTTTACTCTCTGAGCTGTTGTGTAATCTACATTTTTCTGCTAAATAAAATTTTTTAAAAAGCTCTTTATACTTCCAAATATCATAACTGGCGCTCGCGAACAGGAACTCAAAGAGCTATTTAAATTTTATTTTATTTAATTCGCCCCGAACAGCAGGATGCAGCCCTAAAGAGGAAGAAATCAAGGAGCAGCAACATCACACGAAGACGAAGGAAGAATCCAAGATCAATTTCTTGTGAGTAATTCTTTCATATCTCATAAATTGTATTTATTTTTTGTGTGTGTATTTCCTTTTCAATTCCAAGTCAAAATCATAAAATGCCAAACGAAACTCCTTTAGTTTCCAAACCCATTTCAGTTGAAATACTTAAATACATTCCTCGATATGAAGGAACATCATATAAATTACATAATTTTATCTCCACTTTGGAAGACATCTACACAGAACATTGCTATGAACCTATAAGAGAAAGGGATAGTAATCACTGGGTACTGTTCAGAGCTGCGATGAGCTATTTTGACGATCCCGCGGAGGCGGCAGTCCTAAACAATTAATGGCAGATCATATATTGGACATAATTAGGATTCTAAAGAAAAATTTCACCGATAATAGGACCATTCCGAACCTAATTGCCCAAATCACAATAATGAAATCAAGCGTTAAGGTAACCCCTAAGAATTCTTAAACAGACTTGACAAAAAAAGAACTTAGGTAATAACTCGATACAAGTTAGACGGTGTCCATAACCCAATTCTAAGGATGCTAGCGGACCAACTAGACGCTACCTTAGTTAGGACCTTACTACACGGGATCCACCCAACGTTAGGTTCCCACCTACAGGTTTTACAACCAAAAAACTAAGGCTCAAGGAGGCAACAGAACCTTGTAACACATTTTAAAATTTCAAACTACGATCCACCCAAATTGCAATCCAAACCTTATTATAACAAACCAGAGACCTCATAGTATTACAATCAACCGATGCAACGGCAACCTAATCAATGGAATTCCAAACCTAACTTTCGTCAAACAACACAAAAACCCAACTACCAACAAAATACTTACCAATCACATCCTCCAAACTGGTTTTTTCCAAACAATGGCTTTACGAAAACGCAATACTCAAGGTCAAATAGAAACTTTTCATCGCCCCATGAAATGACACACGTTAGAGAAGCCCCTAAGACGGATTAGAGCCAAATCAATCAACTGACATACGCTGTTACCCAAATTACAGAACGACTTGATCATTTTTTAGACTTAGGCAGTGATCCATCGAACCCCCAGACAATTTCAGCTAAAAATAATAAACAAAATAAACCATATTTCGTTAATTTTAAAGATAGGAAGTGATTAGTTGACACAGTATCTCTAAAAAATTATATAAGGCCATCAATTGTTCATCCTAATTTAACAAAATTCAGAGAATTCGTAGTCAAAACTCCCGCAGAAACAAGTGAGGGTTCTGAATAAATATTGTTAGACCTGCACATTGTATTTCTATGTAATTAAAATGTACCTGTTTGACTTTTCACCCAAATACGATGTTCTACTAGACAGGAGACCTTAAGGCAAATAAAAGCAAACGTGAATTTCGAAAGAAACGTATTTGAATATGAAAGCGGATCTAAACCATTGTAATTATCTCTACATTGTAAGGAAATTAGTTTAAAAACCAGGATTTAATATAATCACGGTACCCGGTGGTTAATTCCCAACTTAAAAATGGGATTAATTAAATCCGTCAAAAATAATAAATTTAATATTGTTAAATTATTGTATAAATCTAGTAAAAAAATTACCCAGAAATTATATTACGAGAAAATGATTCTTTAAGTAATACTAATCTTTTAAAGTACAAAATTAATACTGCAGATGAGTTGCCGGTGTAAACGAAGAATTATGGATAACCCCAAATTTTTCAAAAAGACGTCCGAACGAAATAGATAAATTACTAAAAAATAAAATAATTCAACATTCGAACTCTCCGTACGACTGCCCCGTCTGGGTATTCCCCAAAGAAGCCAATGCATCAGGAAAAAGAAAAATTCGTGTTGTAGATTACAGAAAACTCAACGAGAAAACCATAGCTGATAAATATCCTTCTTTAGGCTTTCACCAGATCGAAGTAGAAACAGAATCGGTCCCAAAAACTGCAATTTCTACAGATACAGGTCACTTGAATTTCTTCGCTTACCACCAACTTATGAATGGACCACCAACTTTCCAAAGAGCGATGAATATAATTTTTTCCAGAATCCGCAATGTTTTAATATACAGGGTGAACCAGTAAGTATTGTCCATAGGCCTACTGTGTGTAGTACATCTAAAGTGGAGTTCAATGACGTATTGGCCAACTTCATATTTTCCACTGTTCTTGAGTGACGTCACTTTAAATTTTTTTTCTAAAATCATTACTTTTTTCCAATAAAAATGTTATTACTCAGAAAGTTTTAGTCCGAATTCGATTCTGATGACACGGTTAGAAAGACAGATAAATTTTCTAAAAATTGATACCATTTCGAAGCATAATTTATTCTCTAAACAGCCTCAATCTTCCTCCGGATGCTGGAAAAATAAAAGTAATCGACATTTTTAAGAAAACTCATTAGGCTCTTATGTGATCATTATCCGACCTAGGTGCTGGCACTTTTTATAAAAGTTTCCTTGTTTAATGGGCTCTCAAACGGTATATCATTTTCCAGGATTCCTTTTATCTTCGTATGAGAAATTACGTTTGTTTTGCAAGAAAACGTGTTCACAAGCTCTCAACAATGTTAGTTATCAAGTTGTTTAATTCACTGAAAACTCTTTTAGATGAACCAGTAGGCAATTTTAAAGTAGGATGTCTTAAAATAAGGAAGTCAAAGGTTACAAACTGCCCTTAAAAAAAAAAAATTGAGAAAATGTTAGGAAATATTTAAAATAAGTGCTATTTTTATAAAAAAAAATTCATATAGTTTGCATTTACTCCAAATTACAATTTCACACACAACTACACTGTTTGAAAAAGAAAAGGCTGAATAAACCTTAACCTTTTTTTTTTTTTTTGTGCAATTTGTAACCTTTGACTTCCTTATTTTAAGATAGCCTACTTTAAAATTGCCTACTGGTCCATCTAAAAGAGTTTTCAATGAATTAAACAACTTGATAACTAACACTGTTGAGTGCCCCTAGGTCGGATAATGATCACATAAGAGCCTAATGAGTTTTCTTAAAAATGTCGATTACTTTTATTTTTCCAGCATCCGGAGGAAGATTGAGGCTGTTTGGAGAATAAATTATGCTTCGAAATGGTATCAATTTTTAGAAAATTTATCTGTCTTTCTAACCGTGTCATCAGAATCGAATTCGGACTAAAACTTTCTGAGTAATAACATTTTTATTGGAAAAAAGTAATGATTTTAGAAAAAAAATTAAAGTGACGTCACTCAAGAACAGTGGAAAATATGAAGTTGGCCAATACGTCATTGAACTCCACTTTAGATGTACTTCACACAGTGGGCCTATGGACAATACTTACTGGTTCACCCTGTATATGGACGATATAATTTTTTTTTTAGACAGTGTAGACGAACATCTAAAGCAATTAAAAGCAGTATTCGACAAATTTAAACAATACAATTTAAAAATACAACTCGACAAGACAGAATTCTTTAAACGCGAATTTTTACATTAAGGCCACCTTATTTCTGAAGATGGAATCCGGTCTAATCCTTTTAAACTAGAATCAATTAGAACTTTTCCCATACCAAAGACGACGAAACAAATTAAACAATTTTTAAGACTAACTGGCTATTACACAAAAATGATAAAGGACTACGCAAAAATTTGTAAGCCTCTTACTTCTGCACTTAGAAAGAACGCTAAAATAGACCCTGAAAACGAAGAGTATAAGAACGCGGACAAGACTTACCCATATCATATGCATCAAAAACCCTTAACCATAAATTACTATAGAGAAAGAATTACTAACCAGCGTTTGGGCCTGTAAACACTTCCATCCTTAGCTCTACAAAAGGAAATTCCTAATACAGACAGACCACAAACCTTTACTTTGGTTATAACTTCAGTATAAAGGAGCCCAATTCGAAGTTTAAAATACACCCTAATTGCATCAAGAGACCTAGAAGACCAATAAAACAAAAAACTCGCTTGTGATAGCAGAAGATGCCCATTCTCCTGTTCCTGGTTCTAGTAACCTCGTACAAGTCCAGACTTAAGTAAAACTTATGGTACTGCCCCTATTAAGATACAAGATTCCTTTGTGATTAAACAGACACACACACACACACACATGCACAACATTGATGTAAAATTTCTGCAAATAGAACTAGGCAACATTGGAAGATCACTGCAATTTATTCGAGCTATAACGCAAAACGAGCATTACCTTAACATTATCAATTTACATTTATTACGCACGCAAATGAAACTAGCTCACCTGCTCTTGAATACCTATAGAGCTAAACGAGGACTTGTTACTGCAATATCATGGCTAACAGGTAATATGGACCCTAATAATAAAGCTAAATATGACGAAATACTGAAACTAGTGATGGGCAGAACGAGTCCGTCTTTGGACTCGTTGGATTTGAATCAGTTCCAGGGTTGGAATCGATTCCAACAACTCGTTCACCGATTCCGGTCTCTGTACTTACCCTATGCATTAGTAACATTGTAAAAAATATCATTAAATGTTAGCTTTCCCAGTTAATAACAAAACTATATTTCTTTAACACACATTGAGTACTATCCCTAATTTCCAATTGCACTGATAAATATAAAATTAACAACGTAACACAAAAATTAACATAAAAATAGACTAGTCAATTATAAAAATTAAAGCAATGCTGTTTAGTCATTATCTAGCTTGACCACTGGAAGACTGGAGTTAATGTGCTTCAAGAGGATCCAAGATAGAGAAACGGAAATGGGTAGGAAATTATTCCCATAAAAAAAAATCTAACCCTTCAAGCAAAATGATAATTACTCATAAATAAAGAAATATTTATTTACTAGGACTTGTATATCAAGCTTTAAAAATATTATCTCATTATCTTACGAAAAGAAAAAGCTGTGTGCTTAATCTTTAACATAGCGCTGGACACTCTTATTCTTATCTTCATTGGGTAAGTTTAACCGTGTACATGACCGTGAGACAGTCAAAGTAACACTGAGCCAAAATTTAGTATTACCTAATTGGTTTACTTACTGCAGTATCCCTCCCACTCTATCACCAATTTCACAAACATTCATCGATTGGAAATAATTTTTAGTTAAATATTCGTTTTATTTGAATACAAAAAACATTATAACGCTTTCTTAAGATGATTTTAATTTTTAAAATTTGTTTTTGTCCATTACTCTTATAAAATACGAAGAATTTCAAATAAAATATAATATACAAACACAATGATCTAGTGTGCAGGTGGAGTCAGTCCTCGTTACCATAGCAATGGAACCGTTAAACAACTCCGGTTCCAGCTCCAGCAATTTCTATTGGCTAGATTCAGTGAACGAAAAAATGGAACGAGTCCGGTTTCAAAAGGATTTAAATCACTCCGGATTCGACTCCACCAACTCCAGTGGATTTAACCAATGAAAATGCTAGAGCTGGGCCGGAGTCGTTTAACGGTTCCGTTGTCATGGTAACTACGACTGACTCCACCTGCACACTAGATCATTCTGTGTTTGTATATTATATTTTATTTGAAATTCTTCGTATTTTATAAGAGTAATGGACAAAAACAAATTTTAAAAATTCAAATCATCTTAAGAAAGCGTTATAATGTTTTTTGTATTCCAATGAAACGAATATTTAACTAAAAAATATTTTTAATCGATGAATGTTTGTGAAATAGGTGATAGAGTGGGAGGGATACTACACTAAGTAAACCAGTTCGGTAATACTAAATTTTGGCCCAGTTTTACTTTGACCGTCTAGCTGACATGTACACGTTCAAACTTACGCCAATGAAGATGAGAGTAAGTGTCCAGCGCTAAGTTTAAGATTAAGCACACAGCTTTTTCTTTTTGTAAAACAATAAGATAATATTTTAAAAGCTTGATATTCAATTCTTAGTAAATAAATATTATGAGTAATTATAATTTTGAAGGGTTAGAATTTTTATGGAATAATTTCCTACCCATTTCCGTTTCTCTACCTTGAATACTCTTGAAGTAAGTTAACTCCAGTCTTCTAGTGGTCAAGCTAGATAATGACAAAACTGCATTGCTTTAATTTATATTTGACTAGCCTATTTTTGTGTTAATATTTGTATTACGTTGTTAATTTTATATTTATCAGAGCAATTGGAAATTAGGGATAGTACTCAATGTGTGTTAAAGAAATATAGTTTTGTTATTAACTGGGAAAGCTAACATTTAATGATATAATAATATAATAAATTGCGTGACATTTGTTCTTATGTTTAATCGTTCCAAACCTTCTGCTGCCTCATTTTCATTTTTATTTGCCTAAATTTATTGGGGCGGGGCGGAATCACTTTTTTTAAAAATAGGGATTTGAATCAACTCGTTCCACCATCGGACTCGTTCCAATGGAACGAGTCCGCTCAAATAGCCCATCACTAACTGAAACAAGTCCAGACCAACGAATATCATTTAGAAGATAATGTTGAAAAGCAATTTCTATTCACAATGATTGCCTTTCCTACTTTATACAGTTTCCCCTGAAATCCCTAACCTACGAAAAATTATTCCTTCTCTCCTGTCCTGTCTATAAAGAAAATGAAATTGTAACCATTCATGTAAATACTTCATTTGTAATAAGAGAACGAGTTACTCACAGGTAATTGCATCTTACTTAATTACTATTGCAAGAATGCAACCTCATTTGAAAACAAATGTGTAAATCAAATATTTAGAAGACAGAGACATAAATGATAGTGAATTATTAGTTATAAAAAAAATATCTCCATTTATAAAATGTATTCCTATCATAAATATATAAATTGTATATTACAAAAATTATTGTAAATGTTTGTTTTAAGAATTTTACTCTGAATCCAAAATTGGTTCAATCATATTGAAGTAAATCGTGTGTATATTGGGAAAGCAATGTAATGCTTCCTTCTGAATTACCAAAATTCAAACCTTATACAAATTTTACTTTCGATCAAATACATGGAGCCAATATTAACGTTCAGCCTTTAGAAGCAATAGACGAAATTCATCTTGATGACCACAAATTTGTGTACTATTTATCGATAATAATGTTAATCCTTTTAGCTATTGTAACAGTATTTCAAAACAGATATTACTGTCTAAAAATTTGCAAGAATACAAATGCAGTACAAACTGAAGGTCCAGTTCAAGAACCTACTGCTGCTGAGGAAGCTCATTGCTATCCGAGACTACCTATCTAACGGCTGAGGACAGCCTCAATCTTGCGGAGGGATTAGTTACAGCATTGATCTCACGAGTTTTATATGGAAAGGCAGACTCCACAAAACAACATTTTAAAAACCTCTCATTTGTCCTTATTCTATCTCATTTTTTACATTTTGAGTTGTTGCAATATAAGTTTTTCTGCTAAATAAATTTTTTTAAAAAGCTCTTTGTACTTTCAAACATAACTGTGGACGGAGGCGCCTTCTAATTTTTCAAGTACCAACTCTACATTTTCTTTGAGCAGAAATTATGACATTTTCTAATTTTCTATATGTTTCCGTCTCGCAGTACAGTTGTTGACTTTGTATTAGAGTGAGTACTCTAACAGTGTGAAAATAGTGCAAGGCAGAAACATAAGTGAAGTCGAAGTCTACACTAAACTTATTAATCTACATCTGATGGACGAAGGACCGAAACTGGTCTGGCACAATGGATAAGATCAAAGATGGATTGTCTTTTAGTGCAGCAGCTTTACAAATGAAATTGTTGAACTCAATTCTCACTAGAGAAACTGGTTTAAAAATATGAAATTGTTGAAGGCTTCTCTTGAGAAATAACGTTTTACATTCTATTATCCAATTAAAATCTGCTTGAAGGCTATTTACGACTTTTATGAAGTCTAGACAGAACATTTTATGAATTGGATAAACACTACAAATGCACTATCCTGGGAGAGGAAAGGTGAGCACTGTGATGATTCAATTTCAAAACTGACTTGACTGTTGCAAAGTCCATCATATTGTTAAAGATAAAGTAGTAAGAAGAAGTAGGCAAAAAACTTGCGATCTAAGAAATATGATCACTTTTCCGCGTGTGAGAGTGTTTATTTTTCTTTCACTTTCTAAATTTTCCCCTCCATTTCCTTAATTTAGAAATCTCATTACATTAAAGGTTATCTCTCATTTTGAGCAAGATATTACCGTGATCATCACTATAATAGTTTATAGTTTTTCAGTAGGTAAACCTTCATATTAACTTTTTCTGCCTCAAGCAATTCAAACGTTACTTTTTGTTGTACCGTAGCGATGTTGTTGTAGCGTAGAATAGACAGCCAAAGCACTTTGCGCTAACATTTCCTTCTGATAGAAAATTTACAAGTCTACGCTAAAGTTTGTAACTGATCACTAGAGTTCTGACGTTTTCAATAGAAGCAATAATTTCTCACAGAGGAAAGGTACAGCAAGAAAACAAAAAACAACATTATAAGAAGTACTTAATTCATAAATAACATACCTTATAATAGTTCCTATTTTTGGTAGAAATATTGCAAATAGTACGCAGATAATTACCATGATTGCATTAAAAGCAATCACATGCAATCTACTTGGGTAAGGAATACCAGCTAATGTTATCATTGTTTGTACTCGTAACATATAAGAAATTAATGGATACACCGTCACTAGTTGAAACAGTAGAAAAACTCTACCTATAACTGTCATGGTATCCCAGCCAACAAAGTTGTTTAATAAATTCTGAAAAATATTTACAAAAATAGCAATTAACTTAGTTTGTAATTTTCATATTAATTATATACTGTACGGTTACCTACATCTTGTATACAATTTTTTGCCAGAGGAAACGAAATATAGAAAACGGCTCCAATTAAAAGGTAAGTCGCAGTTACCAAGGCATAGGCGATAGATAAATCTCTACCCTAGAATAATTATAATTAAGCATTATTCTTTACTTTTCATCATAGAAATTCATGGAATAATTACTTAAAAAACGATTTACATGAATTCTTACATTATTTTTCTGATCTGCATTGCTCTTCATGATAGTTATAATAATATTATGAATAAAAAACGATAGGGCAAGCATACCAGAGGTTGCAGGAAAACTTGGCATGGCTAATGGGCTATAATTTATGCTTGAAGTATTTTTTATATCTATGTTAACACCCCAACTGGCGGATTTAACGAATACAAATATAATCAAGTACATCACTGACATAGTACCTGAAAAAATGCGTTATTACTTTCAAGTAGATCCTTATTTACATTTTTATATTCAATTTCACTCTATTTCTTAATAACTTCATTGTTGATAGCTATCAAGAATTTGAAGTAATCTTGGATATCATACATAAATATCAACATAGAATTTAAATAAAAAGAGTGATTAAACAAAAGTTTTTTTTTGGTTAACAGTCATCATAACACACTGAGAATCATTTTGTTCTAAAGAGACGCAAATTAAATATTTTAATTCTATAGTTAAATTGTTAAGAAAAATGATGTGATTTTCAAGACATTTCACTCTTACGATTAAAAACATATTTTAATACCTAATGAATTAAATTTGGTGAAAAATGTAGGCGATTTAAAATTAAGAAGAGGTATTATGATAAGAGCCAAGAATACTGGTACAGTACAGTCAAGACTCCATATTTGTGTAAAGAGAGAATCACCATCTCCGCTGGAATTGCTGCTGACTAGCACATTGGTTGGGCAATAAACTGAAACAAATTTTTATCCTGTTAATCTCCAACTAAGAATTAAAAGCAGATTAAGTAGCGTATTAAGGGTAGACTTTAATTTAAATAGAGGAATAAGTAAGGGATTTTATCTCAATAATTGTTTTCTGAAAGAGTTAATCTTTTGTGTTAAACTACTATCTAGCCATGTTAAATTAGTCCGGTTCTACATTCGTTTAACACTATAAAAATCTTACTTTTGAATACCCCCAAGTTAAAGAATTTTTCCTTCTTTTTTTCTATATAAGATAGAAATCCTACATTTTTTCAACAGCAGAGGTTTATCTTTGTTAATAAAAGAAATTCATCTCTCACAACACACGTAAAAAAACCCAAAAGATTTCGAGCAAATGTTGCCAAACGAGTGTAAACAACATCTTACATAAATAAATGCGTGAGCCGATTGTGTGAGGCTCCTATTAAAATTATTAGTAATAAATAACTAAATCTTATCCCGATTCAGAAAAAGTTTCAAGTGCAATTTAGTTCTTACTCCTACGGAAGGAAGTATTGCACTTGAATTAATGGCTTGATAAAGTTTTGAAGCCCCCTGACTGAACGAATCTTTTAGAAAGTGGACGGTACTTGGGAGAATGGTCTATTATCTGAAAACTAAAACTTACTAAGAGCTAAAACTTTGTATTCAGTTTTGATTCCATTACCGCTTATGTTCTAATAACAACATTTTGACAAAATTCGCCAAATGGTAGATGGACTTATGCGATTTTTATGTACATATTTCACAATTTTCAACAAAATGGACCTAACGATTTTTTTTTAAAACGAAATACTAAATACTTATTTGTGCTATTTACCCGCCTATTTTATTTTTTACCTCACACGAGGCAGAAACTTCAAGCGTCCCCTTAAAGCATCCTTTCATAGAGAATATTACAATTCCCTCACCTACACAATTAACTTCACTAAATTTAATTGCGTTGCAATAATTCCAAACGTGAAGAAAATCTATTATAATTATAAGAGCAACTTTTCAGAATAGATTTTTCCAGGTTTTTGAAATTTATTCCATTTTTTTGAAACAAAAAAAATTTTTTGGTGAGCTGTTGGTTCATACTAGTCGGTCAGGACATAAAGAAGATTTGGGCCTGTCTATCGTCCAAATGACTTTTTTCTTATGAGGAAATATTTCTATCTTGTCAAATTTTTGATGTCAAGTATTAAATTTATGTTACGTAGTCTATTGATTAAAAAAAAAAAAGAATAAAAAAAGGGTTTTTGGTTTTTGGAAATGATCTGCACGTTTGTTGACATTCTTATCACAAAAACAAAAAATGCAGTAAGCTCGGACTTAAAAAAAATCACTTGATAAGGCAGTTCTCTCCTTTAAAGTATCACTTCACTGCAATTAACTGTCTTCTGACTACTTAATGTTACTCTGAAGAACATGCATTTTAAAATCGGAGTCTGGGGAGAAAGTTGAACCTTAAGAATTGTTGTAAGAAAGAGAAAAAAAAAAAGCACCCTAAAGTTTCGTTTTTGCATAAGTAATAAATATCCCTTGGTGACTAGAAACAAAGTTCGCTTAAATTTAAAAAAAGTAAGAATCTCAGTGCGTATCCCAGTTTAATGAGATACATACAGAAGCGGAACCAATAGCAGTACTGTCACACAACCTTGCTCACTTCAAAAATATTCTTATTTCTTTAGTTAAAAGTCTCATCTAAATTGTAAATAATACATACCTCCAGAAGCTGAGGTAATGTTTTCATTCGTATCATACGGCAAATGTTTAATAACACCTAAAAAAAAAAATTGTATTTGAGTTATTACGTTTAAAGAAAAATAAAATTATAAAATTCCACCAGCGTTAAACTTACTATAAAAATAGTGTACAGAATGATAAAGGAAGTTACTCATTAGAATCCAATATACTATATTTGCTCCTAAAAGTACAATTAATGAGAATGTTTTAGAAACTAGTTCACTTGTTGCTCCAAGAAGAGAGCGAGTAAGTTCAGATATTTCATCTGTCGCAGTACCTGTAATTAGAAGTGAATAAACATAATTAATTGGAGTCAATAAGAAAGCATAGAAGTAGATTATTATTTATAATAAATTGGACCATTAGTTTTTCAAAGAAACATAGTACACTTCACATAAGATGTTGAGAGATCGGTTTTTGTAGTATGCTAGTCATTTGTTTGAGGACGCTGATACAATGTGATGGGTTGCTATTGTGTAAGTTTACTTACATTCGCTGCAGGTGATTGCGATGGCAGTAGCGTGTTTCAAGTTGGGTTGCCGGCCCTATAATTAATTCAACTTTTTGTAACCCTTAGACTGTATATAGTTGGTACCAAAACCCTGAATTAGTACATGAAATCACTAGCTGGGGTGAAGGAGGAGATAAACGACAGCAAAAGGACTATTTACAGTGTAGTATCTAACTTTATTTTGAGAATTATTATGCATAGAGATTATTATTAATTCGTCATTAAAAAAGTGTCATTTTATTGCCTATTATCATAAAATTATTTATTTTGTTTTAATAAATATTAAGTAATATTGTTGTAGCAATCTTCTTATCGATCCTATTCTTTCCAATTACTTTGAAATGTGTAAAGTTGCTAACTGAATCTAATTTTAAAGCATGTTTCATTCAACTTAGAGAAACTTATTTTTTCATTTTCTAAAATTCCTTTGTTATAAATCACAGATCGTGCGTTCCGTTTTGAAATTTAAACGTAGCCCTTCTTTTATTAAGAACTTAGAGGTCAGTAATTAATTACTAGTTATTTGGCCCTATCCTCCACCTATTAACACTATAATTTTTGTTGTAACCAACCAAGTAGCATTTGTGCAATATTTTCTCAACAGGGATTATGTAAACCCTTGCGATGCCCTTATTGTTTTGGTTCTCAATTTCTAATAACATTATGTAAGATGTAACATTATGTCAGTGATTCTACAATCCATTTGACAATAATACATGTCATCACATTGTTTTGGACTTTGTTAAGGATGGTGCATAATTCTTATCCATAACAGAATATCACGTAGTACCATTTTCATCTCCTTTGTAATTGTTGTTTAAGTTTTATTTTTTCCTCACCACTTATGTGGTACTAATATCTAGAAAATATTAACTTTATATAGATATAAGATTTTTTTTTTGCTGTCATTAAAGATTTCTGGATCTTTTAAATTCAATTTTTGATGCCTTATCGTACATCTATGATAACAAATGATTTTAGCGTTAGTCTCTTTCTCTTAGCATACTTCCATAACTTGATAATTTCTCTCAACTATTTGTTACAACTTTAAAATATAATCACAACATTAAAAAGTGTATCATTTAATATATCCTCAACTAATTTTAGTGAAATTTCACCTTCTTGTCCGGAAAATTCTTTTTTCTAAGTTTAAATATTCAAGTTCCGATCTACCATTTTTGCAAAGTCTAAAAGATTATTAAATTTTGGTATTAGCAGTGTAAGTAAAATTATTGTGATTTTGCTTTAAACAGTAGTAGTTGATATTAATTTTTGACAATATTGTAAATTGCAAGTTAAGCCTAAAATAAACGGCATTTCTTTCAATGAATGTTATGCCTTCTAGAACTTCAAATCGTAGTTAATAGCAAACAATAGTCTTCTTAGAGATTTATGTTTGTTCAAACTGTGTAAGCACTGCTTTGCCTGGGTCCTATTTTTTTTTCTTTTTTTTTGTTAATGCAGAAAATACGCAGCTGGAAACTTTGCAATATTCCTAGCAATGTTACGTTATAATTTATTATCGTTTTGGGACCTCCTCCATCATGGGGCCCAAATGCACTGGACCCATCGCCTGCAAATCCTCAAAGGGCCGGCCATGCTTCTATACACAACCAAGCTACTATGTAGCAGACCTATATACTATGTAAAGAACTTACCGAATTGGCTGTGCGCTCTGAGATTGCAATATGCTGTATATAGACAAAGTGCTCCCATTATCGCAGTCAGGGCAGGCCCTACTACGAGTCCTGCCCGTTGTATACCCCAAGGCATCGCCAGCAATGATGTTCCCATCATTGTATTCCATATTGCAAATCTGAAAGTATAAAAATTGTTTTTTTTTAACTATTATTAAGGTTCCTACAAATGCCTGGTATATTTTTATTTTATTTAGTATAAAAAAAATAATTTCAAGATATGGATTCCATTAAGAAAAAAGGATAGATTACAATAGTTTTTACTGTTAGGATGTTAAGAGTACTTTATTCCCAATTATTATCAACAAGATATAACATGAATACTA
Source organism: Rhodnius prolixus (assembly GCF_049639745.1). Lineage (NCBI taxonomy): Eukaryota > Metazoa > Arthropoda > Insecta > Hemiptera > Reduviidae > Rhodnius > Rhodnius prolixus. Next base: position 27,815,781 of record NW_027411592.1, read on the forward strand.
CTCACATGACTTTCTCTTACTGCAATTTCTAAGAATAAATTTTCTTAAAACTACAAATTTGCACTAAAAAGCTACCGTGATGAACAGCCGCACTGACAGTTCTAAATAACACTCTTCCAACTCGAAATTTTGTCAATATCGCTTACATATTATAAAGGTGATGAAGCCGACTAGTATATTGAAATGATAATTAGAAAGAGTTTAACTTCAGTACCAGAGACCCCGATTAAATGAAATTATCTAGATAAAATTTCACTTTAAAAGTTATATAGAATTTTTTTATCTGTGCTACAATCAGCGCGATGGCGCTATAAGTAATAATGATAGAAGTGAATGGTAGATAGAAACGAGTGGAGAAGTTACCCAGTGGTAACACTCCAAAACCTCAGACTATTAATTACTCTCTTCACTTGAAAGAAGATCACGAGCCCACGGTCTTTTAAGGCGTCTTGTCAGGTTATCAGGAAGTTCTTGAAGAAAGATTTTGAGCTAGAGGATTTATATGAGATTGCAGATTAAAATGAAGTTTTCTTTATCGTGTTTTAGCGATCTGTGCGATAAAAGAAATGTTAAGGTCAGTGTGTATAGTCAGGTTGGAGACATAAAATGGAACGTTTACAATAGTTCTATTTTAGATTGAAGAGATTGAATCCTCTGAAGTTTTGTGCTTTTAGTTGAACCCCGCACATTATTATTATTTTCAAATTTGGAATTTTCGATATATATTTAATCCATATTAAAACTGTTCGGTAGGGCAGTTGTATAAGGGGTAATCTTTGAAAACACCCAAATTTGACAATTTTTTTCTCTTTTTCTATCAAAGATAAAATTCCCAAATTTTCATTAAACTGTAGGGCAAATCCTCCTTTATAACTGTAATTTTTTTGCAACAACCCAGATCTGACAGATTTTGAGAAAAAAGTTGCTGAAAATGAGCAAAAACGCCTTTTTCAAAAATTGGTCTTGTTCTTGTTACCTTTTTTGTAAACTGCGTAGCGCCTAAACGCAAGAACCGATTTTCAAGAATGAGGTCTCATTCGATTCGGAATTTTATGTAGATGTGCCTTTTGGGGGTCTCGACGCTATACATTGAATGGGAGAGGAGTTAGCCCCCTTTATGTAAGGCTTAAAATTTAAGTTCTTACATTATGCTCAAGTAGCTCTTCATAGAGGTATTCCTAGTCCAAAAGCGTCAATCGAATTTGCTTGTTTTAAATAAAAAGTTATAAAAATATTTGTATGGAATAAGTATATACATAGCTACTTCTTATGTTAGAAAAAATGTTAGCAGTAAAGAATGTGCTTCCGTTCCCGATTACATCTAGTTGGTATGGGCATGTTAAGCCTCGCCTGGAAAAGTAGGCGATTACTTTACTTCAGGGGTGGGCAACCTTTTTCTGTAAAGGGCCACATGAGGTTATTGGTTTATTACCGAGAGCCGCAGTTTGCATATATATATATTTCTTTTTTAAGAATTAATTTATATTTATTTTGGGTTCTTACTTATTAATTGTTTTTATTTGTTTATAAATTTATTATATTGCAATTTATTAACAAATCAACATACAAACGGCATTAGTTACTTCTACGAAATTGCTTCATATCTTCCTTCAGCATTTTTTCTATTAAAAAGCCAGGCGAAATAAAAATAATGCGATTGCATTCACATTTATAAATCAACTGTTGCACCATAAAATAAATAACTTGAGAAGAAGCGAAAATCCGTAGCTTCGACGGCGAGAACACGCTTTGTCTGGTGTCAAAGTCACGTGATACTAATTGTAACGCTGAGACAGTAAATTGTACCAGCGAAAATTACCAAACTTTAATAACATCGAATTTGACATATTTTATGATTTAAATTTTTATTATTTGCCGTTTTGTGCCGCGGGCCGCAGGAAAATGTTAGAAGGGCCGCACGTTGCCGACCCCTGCTTTACTTCATACCAAGCTTGAAGCAAATCGTTTCCAAGAGTATTAGACAAAAAACTAAAAATTCTATTCAGTAAAGTGGTCTTCCGGATGATTGATTTCCACCAAAAACTGATTTTAGCGCCCTCTGTGGAAACAGAATAAATAGACTTCTTACTTTTTCGAGATTTTCCTTATAATTGTTTTCTTATTCCAAGAAAGAGACCTCACATCAATATACGTAAAAAAAAAAATTAGTGTTTTCTACTGGACTTCGCTACAAGCGGTAAATTATGATTTATTACTGATCAAAATAAACAAACGGTAAAAAAAAAAAAAAAAGAAGATTAAAGTTGGAGAAGACATGTGAATGGATAAAGAAAGCTATATAGGAGTACAGGCAACACGAGCGCCTTCTTGTGGGTACGGGAGGCGTGCCATTGATTTCGTTGAGGTCGTTGACACTAGAGTGAGCCAAGATGGCTGCAGTGCTTGTCAGCGGTGAACTAGTGCCAGTACTCGGGGCCCAGGTGCCCTGGATGGGCCCTTCTTGCTACTTTCATCAAGTCGCCTATAACAGGTCAGTCGTGTTAAGTTTTACCTCTTGTTATTATCTAACTACCCAAGTTTGACATTTAGTAACGGCTGATATATTTTTACACGTATATTTTTTTGTTTTGTTTTTTCTTTTTTACTACTTGTCTAAATAATTGTTGGTTTAGAATTTTATTATTGAAGAAGATATTTTGTTCAATTGTAAAATACAAAAAAAGGATTTCAGTTATTAACACCAATACGTATATTAATCATTTTTAGCAAATATGTGGTAAAATAAAAAGAGTAATGTCATACAAAAATTGATACGAAAGTGATTTGCAAACTCTGCCAAAAAGTTTTTGAAAGATAGCAATTGGCTTCTGATCGAAATTTATTGTAAAACACAATCGTTGTTTTGAAACACAATTATTAAATGCAAATTTATTTTTGATTGGACGGCCATAATGTGGTGGGAGTATATGCATAGCCGTTAGAGGTCGTCGCTCTCTACAGACATCGGTCAGCTGTCCTTATCTTGGATGCAAGGACATTACATTTATACAGGTACAATGGTGTATAGCGCTATAGGAGAGTGTTCGCTCTCTTTCTGTTCAAGACTAGGCAGAAGCTATGTATAAGCTTAATACTTGGGGGTGGTAAGAAGTTTACCGGAAGTCGGGGGGGGGGTTGGTTTAGAGAGTTCGATGAACCTGATATCGACCAGTCTAGACTACACGTCATACTTACATCGTCACTATGCTGCTCTGACGTGTTACTGCCTCTTTCCATTCCACTTCCGGCTGCAACATACCAAATATTTGTGTAATTAATAATTAAAAAAAAGTAAATATTTCGATTTTTTTTTTTAGAAACAATAAACATACAACAAAAATATTGCTGAATTTTTGCGGAACGCCTCTAAAAACAACCTAACATTAACATTAATAAAAATTTGTACTGAAGAAAACAATTTTTTTTTTTTTAAATCTTTTGTTGAATTTACTACTTTGAACAAGATTGTTGCAACAAAGAAATGTGGTACATGATTAACGTGAAAATATACGATTGGAGAAGGCACCCAACAGTGTCACTCCATTATCTTGGACCTATGTATGCACTTATGACATTAGATCGCGAGGCCATCTTCTCTTCAATCTTCTTGGTGAATCGCCTAGTAATGCAGAAGAAGATAGTTTTTCGATTAGAGGGTTAGAATGAGCTGCTGTAGAGGAGTGAAATTTGAGAAAACGAATTTTAGCAAGATCTTTAACGAAAGAGATTTTGAGATCTCGTTATGGATAGTGAGGTTAGATACATAGAACGGAGCGTTAAGAAGTTTTCTAAGTATTTTTGACTGTAATGCCTGGAGGCAATAAACAATAAAAATTAAATAAAGCTGATAGTAAACGTAATCTCTATCTGTTCAAATTTTCAACGGCATTTTTCGATTTCATTAGATTTAGAATTGAATGAAGAGTGGTTAGAAATATGTCATTTTTGGTTTGAGACTCTTACAGTGAGTTCCCTATTCCCATTAAGTTTCCGTCTAGCTCTACAGATTCCTGCAGGTATGTTGCGAGAATGGTGTTTTGTGTATATTTTTGTATATTAATATCAACAAGATCGCTAACATTCCTGAAGAAGCGGCTGGTCTACTTCCTCCAACGGGGTATACTACTCAAAGTTAAGACGAAGTACTCAATCAGATGTTAGCCCTAGAGTTCCAGCCGGAAATGCTTGCTTCAATAAATGTCTTGTCATCTTAAAAGGACTTTGCCAACATTCGGTTACGTGGAAATTAATTATACGGACTTCTTTAATCTTTCTCTTTCCATTTCTTCTAAAACTGTATTTTGCTTTAAACTTCATAGTTTTGGTGATGTTGACGCTTTGATAAGGCGCAGTAACTTAGGCTTTCCTTTGAAGTGATATTACAATAAATTGTAAATTGGTACCTATACAGGGTGTTCATTTTAAGACGGCTCAAATGCATTTCATACTTAAACAGTTGACCTGAGCAAAAAATGGTAGAGGAAAAATTTGTTGCCCGTCACCTCTAGTTTCAGAATGAATGTCTTGATTTTAAATTCCTGCCCCCATACGCGGCTGACGCGAGTCCAAAAGTGAGGATTCGCTGTTGACCCCCATTTTCATATACACAGTTTTAAAGAGTATAAAAAGTTATGAAAGAAACCGGAAACCGCAGTTCGGTATCTTTAAAATTAAAGGTGCTAGGCCATTTCAAAATCTGGTATTTATTAATCATATTTCAATTTTTTAACTTGGTATCAAAGAGAAAGAAGAGCACGCGATAGGTCATTTTTATGTATTTTTTTCATCCCCTTTCTACTAAAAATATTGCCAAGGCAGTAAAGCTAGTATTTTTCTTAATATCAGGAAATAAGTCGTTTTCCGAGTGATTTTTCTAAGAAAAATCAAATTTTAAGAGCTTTAGATGTTCTCAAGCATACACAAAATGGCTAAAAATTAATTTTACATCTGTTACAAACAAGAAGGTTTAATAATTATTTGGTAATTTCGGGAGAGTTGTGTTTAATTACCAAAAACATTTTAAACCTCCTGCCACATATTTAAGTGATCAATATCTTTCATGTAAAGGATCAAACTTATTCCTTAATTTATCAAATAATGTTCTTTACTCAACTTGTGAAGCATGTACTGTGCCTTCAAAAGGTGCCTCCTCTGGCTCGCAAGCCAGGTTAGCCTGGGGGTTATCAACTGCTCTCTGTATCTGAGGAGGCACCATTGAAAGTGCAGTACATGCTTCACAAGTTAAGTAAAGTGCATTGTTTGATAAATTAAGGAATAAGTATGATCCTTAAATGGAAGATATTGATCACTTAAATATGTGGCAGATGGTTTCTAATTTTTTTGGTAATTAAACGCAACTCTCCCGAAATTACCAAATATTGTTTGTAACAGATGTAACAGATTAGCCGTTTAAGTATGAAATGCATTTGAGCCGTCTTAAAATGAACACCCTGTATATGGGACTACAACGTACTGAAATGGGAATGTCTGTTGAACTTCTTCATGATAGCTTATAACGATTTTTTTTTAAATTCAGGAAACTCCAGGAAAATAATAGACATCTCTAAGGGAGCCGCAAAAATAGGAAAACCACTGTAACAAATCACTTTATCACATAAAATTAAATACATTGTAGACTTTACTAATGCCCTAGGAAGAGCTGTCTGCTGATCTAGGAGTATACTCAGATCCAAGACAGTCTAGGAGCACTAATGACTAATGGACTTTCAAGGAAACAAAAAAAAGAAAAAAAAGCTATCATTGTAAAAAAAAGGACAAAACTCTATTTCTCGTGTCCAATAGAATTTTACTCTAGTAAATTATTGCCGAAGTAATAAAATATTATTACTTTGTTTTTAAAGCACATTAACCTCTTTTGACAGCTACACTGCCGTTACTAGTGTTGTTCAGTAGAGGTCCGAGCTGAAGGCTCAACTGAACCGAGCTTCGATTCGAGCTTTATAGCCCTCGAAGCTCGAGCCGTGTAGCTCAAGTTGGAGGCTCACAAACCTAGAGTTGAAGGCTCACAAAGTGCGAGCCTTTTTAAATTCTTAAGAAATGACGAGTAATCAATGAACAACGAACATTTTAGAAATTATTGTAATCATTAATACAAAAATATGTTGAAAAATTCATTAGCTGCTATAACTTGATTTGTTTTAAGAAATTAATTTATTAATAGTACAAATAAAGTGCTTCATATAAAACACACAAAAAAAAGCTCGAGCCTTTTGAACCGAGCCTTGGAGGCTCACCGAGCTCTCTGTGATGCTTCAGCTCGAGCTCTGACTCGAACCACCCAATGAACCCTGAGAGCTTGAGCGCTTAAGGCTAGAACCTTATAGCCTTATGGCTCAGCTGTTAAACTACACTAGCCGTTACAGACAACACGTCTATCACTGGACAGAGAGCTGTAAAAATCTCCTGGGCAGAAGAACAATCAAATGGCCGGCACGTGGATACAGTTGATCGAAAATTGTACCTTCACTGAAAATATACTTTTCAGTATTTTGGGATTCTATCAAAAGAGGTGAATAGATTTCCTCTAAAGAGATATTACTGTGAAATATACGGCCCTATCTCTAGTTGATGATAAGGAAGGTTAACCCGAAGTGGATCTTTCTCAATGAATAATTCATTTTTATTATTTTTCTGAAAAATATTGTTCAGGGCGGTTTTGGTTAAGGGCTTAAGGTTAGCCTTTTTAATAGGAGTACATTTAACATTTATATTTTTATTCATTCGTATTAAGTTTATTTACAAACTGAAAACTGATAAGAATTAATAATGATTCTAACACTTAGTAACTGAGTAAAATTTTCGAGTTAAAAACTTAGAAATAGTAGCGAGAGAAAACGTGTTAAATTTTCGATAAGCGTGAACTATAACACCCATAATCTGTTTAACAATTCTATTTTATGTATCTCATGAAAAGTGGGTATTTGAAGACGTTCTATTGGTAATCAGCTATGATCCCCCGATATATGGGCTCTTCAATACAATTTTTGTTATTTACAATCATTAGGCATCAATAAATCATTAGGCATAATAATACGAGATTGCTCTAGCTAAATTTTTCCAAACAAGAGTATATGCGCATACAATCAAATACAGGGTTTCCCAACCTCAAATAGTTATTTATTGAACAATTAAGAAAAGTTTACTTTTCACAGTGACCGAGTTGAAGTAATGCCCACACGAGTGTAGCGAAGTAAATAAAATTATTAGATTAAAAACAGTATGGATATTATTTCGACTATTTTTGGCAAAGTCAATTATGATTATTAAAACATTATTGCTAATAAAAGGGCAATGTTAACATATTTTAACTAAAGACCAATCCAAGAACTATGAATTCCTAGTTAAAAATTATAAAAAAAGGTTTTGGACACAGAAAGTAAAGGTTTATTATACCTATTAAAAGTTTAAGATATTGCAATTAAAAGTATAAAGCTAAATAGGATAATATTAAGCAGCAAATCAAAGTATAATAATAATAATAATGGTATAATTATTGCAATTAAAAGTATAAAGCTAAATAGGATAATATTAAGCAGAAAATCAAAGTATAATAATAATAATAATAATAGTATAATTATTGCAATTAAAAGTATAAAGCTAAATAGGATAATATTAAGCAGAAAATCAAAGTATAATAATAATAATAATAATAGTATAATTATTGCAATTAAAAGTATAAAGCTAAATAGGATAATATTAAGCAGCAAATAAAAGTATAATAATAATAATAGTATAATTATTGCAATTAAAAGTAATAATAATTTACTGGCAACATCCAAATATGCCATTCTGCTCATGTATTAATTTACATAATATGAGAATTATATATGTATGAAAATATTGAGGTACGTTTTTAAATGTATTTCTAGAAAAAATAAATTTGTTTATTTTTCTATTTAGTGTAAATCCATGAAATTAGTTGTTACATAAGTGTGCCGCATTGCAGAATGTATCGCAGCAGAATGTGTTAGAATACGAGTATAAATCGATAACTGTAATAAAATTATTTAGTTTCGTAAAGTTAAATCTTTTAAATTTATTTGTTGATTTTGAGTACGCATAAACAAACATTAAGAAAGATGTAAATAGAAGGGAGTTTACTAGAGGCGGTGTAGTAAATATTTGAATATACATGACATGTTTTGTAAGTGTGACTTGTAGAGAGCGTTGCCCTAGTAAATTTAGACCCTGGGTCACTCTCCCCAGCGACTTGGCCGTCACTTATCTACCCCTCATGCTGTTTATTTTGCAGTTGTCAACCATTTCACACTTTACTAAGAGATTAATCATCCGTTATTAATATAAATGCATCAAATTTTTTTTAAAGAATATATTGAAGTCCAATTAAATAAAACTATACATAGTACTCAATTAACTTTTATTAAATAAAGAAAAAAAAGTAATCATTACTTCTTAAGGCGGAATTAAACACCATCTACCAATGTGGTTACCTTCTCTGGTAAATTATTAATAATTGCATGGCCAAAATTAGACCAATAAATAAACATCTCCCCTAACCATCGTCACTAAATCTTAAGCGTACCTCCTTTTTATTTATTAATTTTTTTTTTTAAATTTTTCAATATCGAATTTTCTAAGGAAATATTCATTTTGGGATCCCATAAATCCGAGTGTGTATGTGTAAGCATATAAACACTTTCCCAAAAGAGACCTGCAAAGCTAATATGCATTGTGGTACTGGGTTTGATTCCCGGTCTTGGCCTTAGATTTTATTTAATGGTTAAATAAGAAATAGTAAAGTACGTTTGCTAGTCGCCTCCGTCCGCGACACCTAATTGGTAGTTGGACGTTAAGCCCCTCAAAAAATAGGCGATTACTTTACTTTTCACTATCCCAAAAAAAAAAATTGTAGGAAGCTCATAAAGGTTATTATTTTGCTTGCGAAAATTCAAGCCATTAACAACTCACATGACCAAACTGAATGACAACTTCATCCTCATCCTTCAACACTCTGCCATTCTCATTACCATCTTGGCGAGCTGACAGCTTCAAAGAAGGCCATTGAAGATTGAACTCCATTTGGAATATGCAGGGCCGGATTTACCTAGGCTTCAGCCTAGGGCCTCAAGATCAAGAGGGGCCTACATTCAAATTGTTAGCAAAATTAAAATTATACTATTCTAAAAACAGTGAACACTAAAACACTGAACTGAAAAAAAGGAGAAATTCTACGCATATGACTCATATACGAGGGTCGTTTGAAAAGTCCGTGCAAAAATAAAAACTACTTAATTTTTTGGGGTAAACCTTTTTTATTTTTCAACATAGTCTCCTTTTAGGCTTATACACTTCGTCCAACGCTGCTCTAGTTTGTTGATCCCTTCCGAATAATAGGATTTGTCCAAGTCTGAAAAATAGCCATTCGTTTCAGCAATCACCTCCTCGTTTGAATAAAATCTTTTTCCCGCCAGCCATTTCCTCATATTGGGGAACAAATAGTAGTCCGAGGGAGCCAAGTCTGGAGAATAGGGGGGATGTGAAACGAGTTGGAACCCTATTTCCATTAATTTTGCGACCACAACTGCTGAGGTGTGAGCTGATGCGTTGTCGTGATGGAAAAGGACTTTTTTGTGGGCCAATCGTGGGCGTTTTTCTAGCAGCTCGGTTATCAAACGGTCCAATAACGATGAATAATATGCACCTGTAATAGTTTTACCCTTTTCCAGATAGTCGATGAGGATTATTCCTTGCGAATCCCAAAAGACAGTCGCCATAATCTTTCCGGCCAAAGGAACGGTCTTCGTCTTTTTTGGCGCAGATTCCCCCTTGGTAACCCATTGTTTAGATTGTTCTTTGGTCTCAGGAGTGTAGTGATGTATCCATGTTTCATCCACAGTGACGAAACGACGCTTAAAGTCCTGCGGATTCTTCTGGAACAGCTGCAAACCGTCCTTGCAACACTTCACACGATTTCGTTTTTGGTCAAGCGTGAGCAATCGCGGCACCCATCTTGCGGATAGCTTTGTCATGTCCAAATGTTGATGCAAAATATTATGTACCCGTTCATTCGAGATGCCCACAGCACTAGCAATCTCACGCACCTTCACTCTTCTGTCATCCATCACCATATCATGGATTTTATCAATGATTTCTGGAGTAGTAACCTCAACAGGGCGTCCAGAACGTTCAGCGTCACTTGTGCCCATATGGCCACTCCGAAAATTTTGAAACCACTTATAAACTGTTCTAATCGAAGGTGCAGAGTCACCATAATGTTTATCAAGCTTCTATCTAGTCTCCTGAGGCGTTTTGCCTTTCATAAAGTAGTGTTTAATCAACACACGAAATTCTTTTTCGTCCATTTTTTGAAAATCACTCGACTTTCTCGATTCAAACGAATGCCAAACACATAGAAATAGACCGATCTGGGTGGAACTTGATGTGTGTTCTTCCAAGAGATGCTACTAACTAAACATAACCTCGATACGCGCCAGTGGTGCTATCTCTCTGACTTTGCACGGACTTTTCAAACGACCCTCGTACAAACATAAAAATGTATTACAAACTTAAATATGGGAGATGAAAGGACTAGCCTAGGGCCTCTTTTCATCTAAATCCGGCCCTGGGAATATGTATCAATATGTGAAAAGCTCTTAGTAAGCTGGCCCTATTTTTAATTTATAAATATATAATGTAGTAAATATATAGAAATGTGAGTAATGTTATTAAGAATTAAATGTTTCAAAAAGTTAGAATCTGAAGGAAATAAAAAAGTTTGATCCAATAAACTTTATAGTAAGAGCAACTTATTTGAGTGCTAGCCCATATTTTATTTATTTTTCAAAGTGCAATCTAATGTTATCATAAGGTAATAAAAATAATTTAGAACTATACTCCACTTAAAATTATTTAAATTTTAATAGCAATAACTTATGGTAATTATGTTTCGCAGCCATGAATGTGACCTGTTCCTTTGGACAAAGGCTTTGCAAAAATTAAAATAAAAAAAAACGACTGAAATTGAAAAAAAATATTTTCTGTTTTTTTTTTTTACGATATTACACTATATTCAAGTTTTTTTCAAACAGTAAGATCACTCCCCCAAAAAAATTGATCCTCGGAACAAATCTTGCTGAGATTAAAAAGATTGAATGAATAATGCATTAATTATGAAATGTATTTAAACATGCGAGCGGAAGCGTTCAGAATAAAATTTGTGGTTTTTGTTTAAAATGTTTGAATTCGTGAGTAAACCGTTCAACAGCAATGTTCGTAAAACATTGCTACACTTGCAGCAATTCTCACAGTTGATTTAAATTTCTTGAGAATGGAGTCTTTAGCAAAACGTATAATTAACTTTTGACTCTAATTGTAGCAATATATAGAACGGCCCAATGTCTGTTTCGCCGAAATTCCAAGAAACCTAATATATTTCAAATAGAAGCAACGTATTTATTATTATTTTTCACACTGCAGTCATTTCAAACGGCCAAGAGTATGATCGTTACCGAATCGTGGCACATACTTTCTCTAACTGAATAGTTTGATTCTATAGAATTTTCAAAACAGCAGTTTTTTTTTGTTCAAGGGGGAAATAGTTCAAATTTTTGTTTTTACAGGAGGTTACACTGTATAGCGGTAGACTAATGGAGAGTCGTTTTGATGAACACGTTGGGGGGAGCCTAAACATTAGCAAGAAAGAATTTATAGAAAATATTTATACCAGAACATTCTTTTAATAGGAGCCTTTTCTCTAGTTTTACAACTTCCTCAATTAAGGGTTATTTTGAAAGCAATAAAATATTTAAAAGAAAACATTGTATGTTAATATACAATGTAAAAGAATTTGTCATTAAACAGCTGACAAGGTGGCATCTGCGCATGTGGCGTTCCGCCCTATCAAACCATCTGTCAACATGAATCTCCATCTTTTTAGTAGTTTCGACGGACTACTTTCAAGCGTTTTGATATCCTAACCCCTGGAAGTATTTCATATTGCTCACTCATATCAACTAGACTATCCGCCGGCTGAAAGCTATCAGCAACGTGAGATATCTCTACAGATTATCTTCCAAACTTAAACTTCTTCTGAGCAAACATATTCTACAATAAATTTTATAAATATACGAGATTTTTGAAGAAAGAACATCAATCTTGCTGATATCGTAATGAGAATTTAGTAAAAAAAAAATGAGTAAAACGTTTTGTCTACGTTTCGGTTTCATTCACGGAAAAAAGCTCCGGGTGCCAATAACCTCAGATGTTGACGGGCCTTAAATACAAATGCATATACAGGGTGATCCATTTAAAATGCACCAATCGCTAATAACTTTTTATAGCAAGATATTCTTACCGTAATCATAGGTCATGAAGTCTTGCAAACTGGGTACATTAAACTGATGTGATGGTTGCTTTTATTTGATGATATAAAACAAATTTAACCTGATTTACCCACTACCATTACAATATACTACATGTTTTAAAATCTTCAATTATTGTTATTTTTTTACTCTGCGTCACCAATAACATTTTTTGCAGTCAGAGGACCACCCAAAACGTGTATTTCTGGTGGAAAATTAATATTGAAAACCGTTCACGAAAAGATAAAATAGTAACTTTGATCTTAAATATCTCGACTAATATTAGGGATATCGAAACGGGGTCAACGTCATTTTTCACAGTTTTTTTATGAAGTTTTCATAATCATTGTCAAAACCAGTGGCCCTTATGAAACCTTGATTAGGTTTTTGCCCGTAACTCCGCCAAAAATAAAGATACAGCATCGGAGATGAAAAATTTGAAAACTAGACCGAAAAAAACATATAGTTTACTTCGTGGGTTTTTTCGAAATTCCGCTTTCCTAAAAAGTTATTAGCGATTGGCGCGTTTTAAATGGATCACCCTGTATAATATATATGTATATTATATATATTATACAGGGTATATATAATATATATATAATATAGTATATAGTATATGTATAATATATATATTATATATATTATACAATATATATAATATAATATATATATTATATAAATTATTATTAGCCCCTTAAAGAACTGCACGGCAAATATCACGCGCAGCTCATAATGACAGATTTTTTGACAAAGTGGTTACAGCTTGGAAAACTTGGAGGTAGAAATTCTGGAAAAACTTGACGAAGGTGTAAAGTTGGTACCTACTGGGACAAAATAATCAAGGAACCAATACTGTCCACTCGGCGATAAGAGCAACATCGTTCATAGAGATGACGCTACCCATTCATTACAGGTGTAAGCCTCCTGAATTGTCACACATCGTGAAAAGGTTGATTTGTACTCCCAAATAATCACGGCTAGAGCTGTCTCAATAATCAATCCGAAGATTTAGATCATAAAGCCGCTCTGTTCATCGATTTCGTGTTTCCCATTGGATGAGTTAAGCGCGGAGAAAGTTGCAGTAACAAGCAGTTCTTCGAAATAAAAAATATATTAGGAGGACCGCGCTGAGATATACCTAGTGCCTAAAGTTACTATAGAAAGCAAAAAGGCTCTGAGACTGCCGAGAAATGCAGATCCTGCTGGATGTGCAGAAATCAGACTTCATTGATAAAGCTAGACTTGTGACGAAAACTTAAAATATTACCTCACCTCTTAGCTTACTGAAATGAGTATGGTTGCAGCGAATATTTCTCTCTAGCTTGTTTTTGAATTCCTCTAACGCTTTAAAAAAAACAACAACAACAAATAATATCTGGATATGTTTTCAAAGTAAGTATATTAAATTGAAAAAAGAGATCAATGTGGCATCCCCGTAGACACATTCTGAACATATCCTGGAACTTAGGGAACATTAAAATTTACCGTTTAGGAATTTACAGAGCAGTACATAAAAGTAACAGTAATGCCCAGTATAATACCTTTTACTTCATACAAATTTCACGTCCAACTATTTTCAACTCGGTGCGGTGAACGGTGGCACCTAGTAAGTAAATTTTGAATTACACACATTAAATAAAATCTAAAATCGAGACCAGAAATCGGACCCAGAACCAGTATAATAGCTATGCGGTCTTCACCTTTAATCGCTAGGATATTGTGGCGCCTAGTGAAGTATTAGCTATCTCTGCTACCTCTGACCATGTCACCTAACCGGGTTAGACGTATAGCCTCCCTAACACAACCGCACTTTTGCCTATTTTAATTGGTAGCATAAAGATAGTAGGCCTGAAAATTAAGAAACCAAATTATGAAACCAGGAGAAAAGTGAATTTTGCCAAAAAAAAATCAGCTTCAAGAATTTGTTCCTGTTCCAGGATTGCAAAACTATAACTTTAAAATGCTAAATGACATTTACCTCACTATTTTTACGGATTGTTTAATTTTCGTCATTAGATCATTTTCTTCAGCTTTGAGATCATCATTTTCGTCAGCTTTGAGACATAGAATGCTTAAAGCTTGGCATTAAATTTCTTTTTTCTGCAACCATGTAGGAATGTTCTCATTACTCAATTAAAATCAGCTGTGTAATGCCCAACTTTACCTCACTAGGGGGGAAAAATTCCCATTAGTGTCACTTTCCTCACTGGTGAGTGAAAAAACTTTATTGTGCTTCCTTGATATAAGAAGGTTTGTTATTAAATATTTTCTGTAAAACTTTAATAAGCTTATTTAACGTAACTAATTAATTAAAAAACGTATATTAAAAAAATAAAATAAAAATTGAAAGGAATATAGAAATGAAAATAATATGTTAATAAATAATTAGATATTTTTAATTATAACAGTTAAAAAGGTTATAGCGTTACCTTATAGAAATTTAAAATGGATTCTAGTGATTCCTGTTTAGTTTTTTTTTTTTTTAGTTAATAACCCTAATGGTTGCAGAAAAAATATAATATTTAACTCGAGTGTAAAATATTTTCCTCACACTCGGCAATTTGCACTTGCACTCGCCTCGCTTCGCTCGCACGTGCGTGCAAACCCTGCCTCGTGTGAGAAGAAGTACTACTTTCCACACTTGTTAAATAAATAACTATTCTTGCGTTATTTCAGTTCCTAATTACCCAAACATATAAGCCACATCCTTCTTGTCTACGAAGTCTATAAAGAAAAGAATTGAATTGGCCAATAAAGTATTCGGAAAGAATAGGAACCGCGACATTTAATAAATAAGATAGCAATCTATTTGATTGGTGATATTACATTAATTGATATCATTTGTAAAAAAGATATAAGTGATAAAACAGTGATTACATTCAATTCAAAATAATCAACATAATATGCTTGTTCTTTTCTAACGAGTATTTAATGTAAACACTTTAATCATTTATGATCCACCAATAAAGAACTAATTTATACTGATAATAACTTGTAGACGTTATATATTAGGTCTGTTAACAAAAAACTAAACAAAAAAAAATCCACTTAATTGATATGTTTGTAATTTTAAAATGAAAGTAATGGGCAATGTATCAGATATAATTTAAAAACGAAACATACATTTAAATGTCTTGAAGAACTTCAGAGAGAAAAAGAATAACATAATGAGATAAATAATAATTTACTCAATGATCACTTCAAAATATTCCATAAACAAATGTAGACACAGAGGTAAATTTAATTTTTTCAAGAATGTAACAAAGTGAACAAGATAATATTTGTTCTACTTTTCTCCGAGACACTTTTTCAAAAGCACTGACAATAATTTTTCACAAATGCGGATAAGAGGATTGTCAGTAAAAAGAGTGTAAATTCAATGGGAAGACTATTCGCCGAAGACATGGAATAGGATGGAGTAATGGACGTATATGGCTAAGGAGAGATAATTAGAAATTTTAAAAAATTAGTATTTTAAAATATATTTTACAAAAATCTTAAATTAAATTGACGACTAACACTTATACATTAATTATACGACTACCAAGAAATTTGGTCTAGATACTGTTGCCTAGGACTAAATAAGTTGGCTATCCAAACTGTTTGTAAGAACACGCCTCTTTCTGGATTTATTCAGCAGTCTGCGCTACTTATTACTTGTTAATTATAACCCTTACGTAAACACTACATTTATTAATACTTTTATATATTAAAGTAGTGAAATTATAAAAGTTTACTAGTAATAAGTCTTATTAGTCTAATTTCACTTACTCTCTAGCTCTTAAATTATTCTTATCAGATAATCTGTTAATAATTAATTAATTTTCTGGTGCCCTAATTACTTGGTTATTTTAGAGCATTACGAATACCTTTCATTAAAACGTGATTGACATACACTGTCAGCGTTTTGCCTTAAAAGTTTTTTTAAATTATTTTTTATTTATTTATTTCATTTTTAACCTTATAACTTAAACCTAAAATTAAGCTAAAAGTATAACTTACAATATAAATTTTCTTCTAATTTGACACTACCAGCAGTACTTGTATCGTTGATTTTATCCGTCGTATGTTAATTGTATGCCTAACCGGTTTTGTACTGATATCTATCATCAGTGGGTTGCGTAATCGATTTACTGTGGAGAATTCGACTTGTAACTATGTAATCAGCAAAGTGTACGAGGGTCGTTTGAAAAGTCCGTGCAAAAATAAAAACTACTTAATTTTTTGGGGTAAACCTTTTTTATTTTTCAACATAGTCTCCTTTTAGGCTTATACACTTCGTCCAACGCTGCTCTAGTTTGTTGATCCCTTCCGAATAATAGGATTTGTCCAAGTCTGAAAAATAGCCATTCGTTTCAGCAATCACCTCCTCGTTTGAATAAAATCTTTTTCCCGCCAGCCATTTCCTCATATTGGGGAACAAATAGTAGTCCGAGGGAGCCAAGTCTGGAGAATAGGGGGGATGTGAAACGAGTTGGAACCCTATTTCCATTAATTTTGCGACCACAACTGCTGAGGTGTGAGCTGATGCGTTGTCGTGATGGAAAAGGACTTTTTTGTGGGCCAATCGTGGGCGTTTTTCTTGCAGCTCGGTTTTCAAACGGTCCAATAACGATAAATAATATGCACCTGTAACAGTTTTACCCTTTTCCAGATAGTCGATGAGGATTATTCCTTGCGAATCCCAAAAGACAGTCGCCATAATCTTTCCGGCCGAAGGAACGGTCTTCGTCTTTTTTGGCGCAGATTCCCCCTTGGTAACCCATTGTTTAGATTGTTCTTTGGTCTCAGGAGTGTAGTGATGTATCCATGTTTCATCCACAGTGACGAAACGACGCTTAAAGTCCTGCGGATTCTTCTGGAACAGCTGCAAACCGTCCTTGCAACACTTCACACGATTTCGTTTTTGGTCAAGCGTGAGCAATCGCGGCACCCATCTTGCGGATAGCTTTGTCATGTCCAAATGTTGATGCAAAATATTATGTACCCGTTCATTCGAGATGCCCACAGCACTAGCAATCTCACACACCTTCACTCTTCTGTCATCCATCACCATATCATGGATTTTATCAATGATTTCTGGAGTAGTAACCTCAACAGGGCGTCCAGAACGTTCAGCGTCACTTGTGCCCATATGGCCACTCCGAAAATTTTGAAACCACTTATAAACTGTTCTAATCGAAGATGTAGAGTCACCATAATGTTTATCAAGCTTCTCTTTAGTCTCCTGAGGCGTTTTGCCTTTCATAAAGTAGTGTTTAATCAACACACGAAATTCTTTTTCGTACATTTTTTGAAAATCACTCGACTTCCTCGATTCAAACGAATGCCAAACACAAAGAAATAGACCGATCTGGCTGAAACTTGGTGTGTGTTCTACCAAGAGATGCTACTAACTAAACATAACCTCGATACGCGCCAGTAGTGCTATCTCTCTGACTTTGCACGGACTTTTCAAACGACCCTCGTAGTGTGTTAGAAACATAGTTGAAGTCGAATTCTCTAAACAAAACTGATTAATCAACCATTTGTTGAAAATGAAATCTGCTATATTTTCCAGTATTTGGCGGACTTGAAATAAATTTTCAACTAGTATTTGGTAAAGTAGGCAACTATTATTCTTCGCTATTTGATTTTAGAAACAAGTGGATATTAATACTGATTTTGCTTGGATCTTTACACCTAAAAAAGGTCTTTGAACATTCTAAATTCAAGGAGATAAAAAGATATACATATGTATAGAAAGAGAATTAGCTTCTTTTTTTATAAGAACCTCTAAAAATTATTGGTAAACTCGCAAAACTTGCCATTACTGAGGTTAAAGTTTGTAAGAATCTAGCGCGAAAGAAATCAACCAACAATTAGTTCTGTAACATTTGAAGTCTAATCAAGCAAAAAAAATTTACCCAGAATCCCAAATACACTTTTTTCTCATAGAGTTTCAATTTCACACTTATAAGTTGAGCAATTAGCATCCAAATTTAAGGAAAATAGCTGGGGATCAAGAAAACTATCAAAGCAATCCCGAAAAAACTAGGTACCAAGGTAGATTGCCCTATTTTCATTAACCCGGGAATTCTAGCAATTTATTTACTGGACGTTGATATCTTACAGATATATTCGCTAATAATAAAGGTTCACTTTAGAAAGTGAGTGAAATACTTTTTTTGGACTTCCCAAAAATAAATAAAATAAGATTTTGAATTTGTAGCTAGAAAATAAGATTTAAAGGAATATCCATACTACATAGAATTGTGAAAAATTGAAAAAATCATTCTATCCGGACTGACCAAAAACTTAACGCCACTTGAGGGAGTCGTACTAGAAGGAATATCAAATATATTTAAAAAATAATTGCATATATTTTCAGGAGAGGCTTAACGTCCTCAACTATCAAGTACTTATCGCGAACGGGGGCGGAAGCATATTTTACTATTAGATTAAGGTCTAACAAATAAAAAGTAACCACACGCGGGGTTCGATCTTAGAATCTCCCACTTACAAAGCCACGCTTCATAACCAGTAGACCAAATGCTAGACCCTGAATATTAAATATAATTTCTAGTCAAAAAATTGCGCACACACCAAGAAAATGAGAGAAATCAATTACTGTAAGATCTTAATTTGGCCTATTGGAGTCCAGCAGCAAAAAGATGATTTCATCTGTGTAATGACTTTCTTTAGCTAAAATTAAATGTAAAAGTCAAGCCTATTAACTTTGCCTTATCCTAAAAACATTTCTTTAATACTGCCACAAAGAAAATAAAACAATTCTGTCTTCCCTATAACCTAATTTAATCCTATGCTCCGTCCTGCATACCAAGCGATATCCGTTGACAAACAAGAACACCTTCTTTTCGAACTTGGCTGAGATGAAGGTTGACATTTTAATGTTCATACCAGCTACAGAAAATGGGCATTAAGTTAAGCAACATAAAACTATCCGAATAATAGCACCGATTGGTAGGACTACGCTATCGATTTCATTTCAAACAATACGTCTGCTATCGCGCAAGTACTTTTTGGTTTGGCAGCACCCTTTAAAGGAACTACAATTAGTACGTTTCAGTGAATGATGGAAAAAGATGATTGTTAATGCCGTAAAAAAAAAATGTGACAAAAAGGACTCTAACTGTGAGGTTTTTGTTGTTTACAAAAAAACCTCAAATTTACAAATTTAAATAATTAGTATTTAAATTTTTTGTTTGTTCTAATTATTCCTACCTACTAAGAATAAAGAATTTCTAATAATGTTAGTTTCCCAATTATTGATGGTCGCATGTTCACGATGCTGTTGCGTTTAAAAAAAAAAGTAATTCTATATTTATTTGGATACTACTAAGAAGCTATGTACATTATCTCTGACTGATTCTCAACTACCACGATAACACTTAAATTAAAGAATGAAACAAAAAGATCTATTGGGAAACAATCTATTACGGATGGGTTATACCTATCAAGTGGGTTCCCAGTTTCGATGAAATCAAAGGCCATTAAAGGATTAATCATAGGCTAAAAAAATGATACTTGGAGCAGCCTGATGGGCCTTTACCATACAGGAATATGTGCCCGATGATAGAGAATACCATGAAGGTAACCAGTGAAATGTAGAAGGAAAATCGCGGGCTACTCTTCTGAAAAAAGTAATTCCAGGACTTCTGGACTACTACCACTAAGAGCATTTGCATTTCGAGGAGGCAAAAAGCCTTCTGTACTAAGCTCAGACTAAACTATAGACTAGTGAAACTACAGCCGATCTAGACTCATACTTCTGCAAAGCAAATTTGTATAGATGTGCAAGGAATTAAATTGTCAACCAAATTGCGTTTGATAAAAAGAAAAGTTTTTCCAATTATTAAGCAACTTAACCTAAAGCATTACTAGCTATTAAAAAAATGAAATATACACAAATTAAAAATTGAGCTACTCACTTTTCCGGAAGCTGGTGATTCCATTAACTTACTGCTGCAGCTAATTGGGTTTATGGAATCTTGACTGAAAGCCCTCCTGAAACAGTTTATGTATTTTATAGAAAAAGAAATCTTGTTGAAAAATTATCTTAAATATGTATTTGAAGGTATTTTGAGATAATGCCTGGGATGAAGAGGTGAAAAATAAAAACACTTGTCCCAAATAGTTGAGAATAGACCAATTACGACACCATCATAACAAGTGATAATTATTTATTGATGAGATTTGATAATAATTTAAAAGATAATTTAGATCACTTTTTAAAGATCTAGCGTAATAATTATTTCCAAAATATTAAGTTTCCATCTATAAATATAGAACAAAAATTTTTTGTTAAATAAAAAATAATGTTCCAACAAATATTTATTAATTTTTCAAGGCCTAAAAAATGTACAAATATGTGTTATTCTGAAAGATCACAAAAAGAATTATATAATAGTAATACATATATAATAATAATAATTAATAAAAAAAAAATACACAAAAATCAACATTTCATAATAAAAAAACAAAAATTTTTTAGGATGAGTGGTAATAACTTAACAAATAATGTTTTAGTAATTTTTGCAGTAGGAGCCATCAATGAAAATATGTGTTAAATTTTATTTTTAATGAGTACAAAGTAAGCAGCATATGATAAAAAGTATTTGTATAAAATGAGAGATATTGCCTTTCAAAGGAATATTTGATCAAGAATCCCTCATCTAGTAGATTGTTGACGGATAATAGATATCGAAGACAATAAAACAATTCTGTACGGTAACAAATCCAAAAAAGAATTTTCTTTTAGAATTTCGTTCTAGGCTAAAACCAAATATATATGAGCGAAAGAAGAACAAAGAATCTACAAAAAAAAATAAATATATTAGTATAAAAATACTCTTCTGGCAAAATTTAATTATTCAAAGTAAAGATAAATAGGTTAACAAGAAAAAAAGGTTTTAATGCGACTCCAAAACAGCATGTTACAAGGATAAGGGCTCCCATGTGTAATGCTTTAGATCACGTTACTCCCAAACGAGCAGCAACTTGCATAGTAAAGGGAAAGTCGAACGTTTTATCAACTGATAGACAAGTCAGTTATTAAAGTTAAAATAAATGATTTAGGGATAAGGGCACTATTAGATTCAGGCAGTAATCTAACGTTATTGCTCCTAAAAGAATATGAAAGGTTATAGGTACATTAAAGCTGACATTCAATGTAATTTAGTAAGTAAGCTCCGTACTCTTTCCTTGCTGATGAATAGTTAAAGCTATTCTGTTCGAATTGCAACAATTTTTCTGTTCTCTAATCTATGATTTTACGGAGTTATCTCTTAAAAACATCCCAAATAGGAAACCAACTAACCCTAGAGGTACCAGATAAATTAAACAATGATATTTTTAACTCTAACGATAAAATCGAAGTAGCAATATTAAAAGAAGTTCAAGAAAGCCGGATAAAATAAAAGAAATTAGAATACAAATCAAATTAACTTTATGTGATGATCGGATTCCACTAACTGGAGAGAATTTGTCATCTTATGTGGTGAACACATTTAGACTGTCAAAATTTCGTAATATTCATCTTTATTTGAATTTTAAACTGTTCATTAATATCATATTTTTTCAACTTACTCCTTATTTTTAAATAATAAACCCTTATCGGTAAAAGATAAACACAAATAGGTGATTTTTACATGAAATAATTAATGACCAATTTCTGAAAACAAAGCGCAAAGCAAAATAACAACTACCACGTCAATCAAAGACTGTATTCCATTCTCGGATTCAGCTAGTAGCTGTGGAATTCTCACTGAACCTTGGCTGAGTACAAAAGGTCCTGGGATTGGAAAAGAAAGGTATGAACTGGCTCTTGAAATTTCCATCAACTTTTATGTTCCGAATCTTTCTGCGGCCTCTTTAAGATGTAACGAAGAATTGCGTCCTTAAAAAAAAAATACCACCAGCCATATGAGCATCAAAATTTATGAACGTCATACAGCTATTATCGAGAAAATTAGAAACTCTGTCTCAAATTCGAGCATTTACAATGAAATGACTCCTAAATCTTATTATAGAGCTTTTTGAAGGGTCTAATGAGTTACTTATGCTTCGAATAATAATATATAATTAAATAAATTTGATGTTAATACGGTAATTCTCGGAAGGTCACTCTGTTAGACTATATGCACGCTGCACTAGAAGTAGCCTTGGGTTCATACCACTGTTTTATAATTAAACCGAAAGGTTTAATCAATCAATCTGATAGTGCACACAGTCAATGCCAAGATTGTGGACCACAAGCTTATACAAAAGATACAAACTGAAACACATCTAGGTCTAAAGTAACATTTACGTTGAAAATCATGTTTGGTTATAATGAAATTAGTAGAAAAACAGAAAATGAATCGTAGATTTCACTGACTAGAATAAGAAAAATATTTGATAATTAAAGGAAAAAATTCAAAATATTAATCAAGTTGGTAAAAAATATAATGTTGTTGAAATTTAAGATAATGTTTACTTCAATCCTAGAATCCTATAAAGGAGCTTTAATCCTTAATATTAATTTAAATTTTTTTATTTCATAGAAAATCTATTTTTTCATACTTCCCATAATTCCAGCTATATTAGTATTTTTATTTCTTATTTATGCAAATATTATAATTTTTTCTTTTATTAAGAAGATATACGTACATATATATTTCGTGGTTCTCCTTCATTTCGCCCTTTATCAGTTATATATTATATATATATAGGAAATTGGATTTTAGAAATGTCCTAATTTTTTTTTTTTTTTTTTTTTTTTTTTTTTTTTTTTTTTTTTTTAAGTTCAATTTATTGTATGGGAAAAAATAAAATACTTAAATTAATTCATATGAATAAAGTTTAATTTCTTTTTTCGCATTAATTTTTATAACTCAATCTTTCCAACAAAAAAAACACGTTTTATATAACATAGAGGTTAGATTTATTATAGAATTAAAATAAAAATTAATTTGACAAAAAAGAAAAAAAAAAAAAGATGTGAAATTTTCAAAGAGTAAAGTAAAATAATATGAAGTTGATTAAAAACTGAATAAAAAAAGATGAAATAATAAATAAAGGTGGGTAAAAAAATGACATTTTTTACACATACATATGAGTTAACCAGACAAAGTTTAAAATGCAGGTAGGTTTTTGTAGTTGATAGTGGACAAAATACATTACAAAACAAAACACAGGAAATAAAACATTAGTACCTCTATATTTAATTAATGAGTGAAAATTATATAATATTGGCACAGATAAGAAATAAATGTAAAAATATGGTTAGAATTACAGTATTATTTATTAATCCAGAGCAAGATCACCGAAGGGGATCGAAAAATAGTCTAGACCATTCTAAGATAAACAATCTGGTATACAAATTCACACGACTTACTATTCCACAATTTATGTAACGAAATTTTCTTAAACTCTCGAAACGAAAAAACTGATTAAAAAAAAAAAAAAATATTCAGTAAAGTGGTAGTTTCGGTAACCGATATTCATCAAATTTGTTTATTGAATTCCTACTAAATTTATAAAGAAAATGAGACACTTAAATGACATTTTAAAGTGAAGCTTAATTTAACTTCTACCCTAGAAGTGTCTTATGAAGCATTTTCTTGGGGGAAAAAAATAGTTGTAGATACGTATAAATGCAATCAGCGTACAAAAATTGTTGGGCGGTTTGGAGAAAATCTTAGATAACTAAAAAAAAAAATCTATTTAGCAGCCCTTCCTGATTACTGAATTTGTCAGCTAAAATATTGAGTTCAAAGTTGGTACAGATTCGATATACAAAACTTAAAACTATCAGCTATTTTCCATTAATTATTATCATTTATGCTTTCCACATACCCAATAAAAGATCTCAAAACAAGGATATTTCCAGTAAAAAAAACTCAAATAGAAAATCTGCAAGATAGCAGAGCCTTCTCCTATCAGCAAGAAAAGGTTAAAAAAAAGGAGATTGTATCAGAAAATTGGGTATTTATACACCTGATGGTACTAATGAAATAGAGCGCAAATTCTTCTTAATAAAAATTAGGGCAAACCAAGTTTGGATCTAGGAAGTAAATGTTATTTATTTATCTATTAAAAAAAAAAACAACTAAATTATAAAGATAAGAAATAAGGACATACTGTGTGATATGCATTGATTGAAGACCAGTCCTTATCGACTGATGTTGGACGATTGACCAGTCCTTTAGTCAAACAAGACTGTAGATAGTGATCTATTGATATTCTTCCTCCTCTACTGCATATCTGACATGCCTAGGACTTCTAGTGATTGGGATTAATGTCCATTGTCAGGGTCAACTATTTTGTGGATGATGAAAATTCAACAGAATCTTTCGTAATCTACTTCCTATCATAAGGAATTTTAATTATAACATTAGACATTTGAATTTTTTTTTTTTTTTTAATGAAAAGTACTAATTTATTTGTAAAAAAAAAAATAAGTAAAATGTTTACTGATACTCAAAGAGGCTATCAATTAAAATTAATACTTAAATCTTCATAATTAATACGATAATATATTTTTCGATATTTTGCGATGTGAAGAGTAATTTATTCCACAACTTTGATGTTACCCTAAGTTCCACCCAATGTTTCATTTATTTTTTAATAAAATCTCAAACAGAAGATAAAAGCTCATTTTAAAGATATAACAGAATTTCATAAAGGTACATTAAACTTTTAACAGCTTTGATCATAAGTAGAGGGAGATAAGTAGAGAGCGGCCAACCAGACAGAAATCTAATCTTGTCATTTATTTAAAGATAAACACGTGGGAAAAAAAATGTAAACACTCACACAACTGAGACGAGATGGCAACATATTGGGGGGGGTCACACAAGAAGGTATATGGTGGTGCCTGAAGCCAAAAACTTCAGTTTTTCTCTTAACTTTAGGTGAGTATTACTAACGTTAAGAAAAATGATTTTAAGGATCAGTGGGCGATAGGTATATAACTAGAAATATGCTTCTGAATTTGGTTTGGGCGGCGCTGTAGTGGCGGATAGTGTAACTAGTTGCATTTACTTATCTATTAATGAAAACGTGTCAAAGTTTACTCAGGTTTTACTAGACCTTGGACAAACGCAATCTTTATAAATTTATAACTTAGAATTAAAATAATTACAGTACTAGAAAGTGGGTTATGACCCTAAACGTTTTTCCTCCAATGTAGTGATTGAAGTATGCTGGAAGTTTTTAGAACAGACATTTAGCTAAGCATGAGCGGTTAATTTAGTTAAAGAAACAAAATTAGAAATTTGAAGCCTAAGAATATAGAGACTTTGAAATAACTAATTTAGCGTTCCTTTTTTGAAATATTCTGTTCACTCACATAATCAGACCATACTTTATCTCCTCCACCGCATTGGGGAATCCTCCAATAGTCCATCATGTAATTTGGACCAGCCAATGGATAGCCAGCAATTAGGAAATAGTTCAGGACTATCTGACGCTGCAGATGGTTTCAATCTGCAATAAAATACACACTTTAATGAGGCAGCGAGAACCATGTTGGATTTGCTTCCAATTATGTTGGTTTATAAAAAAAAAAACCTGCTATTTACTTGATGTAACAAAAAGTAACCAAATAATTTCTTAAATTGTTCTCTGAGTAAATAAGAACCAAAATTATAATTAGGAAGTCTAAATTGAAGAGTCTCAAATAACCCACCGTTATGGTAGTTTTTACCATAATCAACTTTTAAAAATATTCTGACAGCAAGTAACTCAGCAGTCTGCATCGGGTCCTTGAAGATCTTATTCGTTGTATTACAGAAGAAATACAAGCACCAGAAGCTGATCACTTATTATATTATTTAGTATAAAAAATAACCTTGAATGATAAGGACGATACGAATACTACGACACATTTTTTAAAATTCAGAACAGAAATGGATTTTATAAAAGTTACTATACAGAATTTGCAACTCCACCAATTTATTAGTTAATTTTAATGTTACCTGTGTACCTTCCTTTAAAAAAAAATGGTTGAAATTTTTCTTATTGCAATTACTACAGTAACTAACAACAGCTAATATCAGCACCTAAATTTAAATTTAAGTTTAGAGAGAATCGTTGTCAGCCGCTTGCGATAAAAAATACGAAAAGCGTTCTTTAATTTTATTTTGTAACTATAGAATGTAATGCGATAAACAGTAATAAAAACTTAATACATATATTCAAAATATAAGTACGCATCATGGTTTAGCACCAACGGCAAAATATCCATTGTAGCCATTAGTTGGCCATCACACAGCTGTTTAACAGCCAACTAAGGAGGTAGATTCGAGGCAGATAGATTTGGGAGTGTTCTGGAAGCTATGGAAAAGAATTAATGAACCTTAGTGAGAAGATAATCTTGCATGGATTATTCTACAGCGAAATTGGGCCAGGTCAGATCTATTTATATCGCCATGGATTGTAAGGAAAAGTAAAATGAAGCATTTACTTTTGTTCTTTGGGTTCTGGATTAGAAAGTTTAAATTCGAAGGGGATTGCTCATTCTGTACAGTTCAAGTCCGTTGGTTTACATGGATGCTATCAAGATGTTTTACAGTTTTCTTTTATTCCAAAGTTCTGTTTAAGATGTTAATTTTATATCGTCTGCGACTAAACGATTTTTCCAATATAAAGAGAAATAATTCAGAAAGGAGGAAGTTCTAAATATTATTTATCAAGAGTTCTCTTGCTTTTTCAAAATTATAACGATTTCGGATAGACACGATTCCAATATTTCCAGTATTTACGAGAAATTAAAAAAAAGTTAATAATATCTGAAATTGATATCCAAGATTTAAATAAGTATATTACTTAAGTGAGTATAAATAAGTGAAACAACGGTAGCTACAATAACCCAGAAAGGGAAGGGACCTGAGTGCAACGAACCCATAGAAAGTTCCGAGTTCGTGCCTGATGAATTGGTGAACATAGGAGACTAACAATGAACGGCAAAAAGGTCCGGGAAACATTGATCTCAGATACTGACGCGCCTTAATTAAACAAACAAAGCTAGAAGTATTTATTGTGATATCATAAATCAGGTGATCAAAAATGTTGGTATATTTCCACAACAATTTTACGTTGAGAGTTTTATAAATCTAAGTCATTAGAAAATTAAAAATTCTCTTTTAAAAAAATTGTTCTTTCGTTGATTTCCTGTCTTCAAAGACTTTTATTTAACATTTTAATAATTACAATAATTATAGTATCTAGAGCATATTGATTTTAAGAATTTTGGCTCCACTTTTAAAACTAGATTATAAAACGCAAATAATAAAAACTGGGTCAATTCCACTGCATAACCTTCTGTTATGAATCACTTATCACTTGATTGATATAAACAATTAACCACGATAAGATACAGGAAGCTCTGAATTTATTTCCGAAATAGATATGCTTTTTGCTGATTTTGTTTTGCCCTGTTCCTACTGCTGAAGTAAATCAATCAAATAACATTAATTCTACGACAAGAATTGGTTTGAATTGTCTACGACTATTACTAATAATAATAAGTGCTTATTTTAACTGAAATAATAATATAATCCATACAAATAAAAATACACTTTTTGACAATAGACTTACGTCCGTCTGCCAATAAAGTCTAACACTAATAATTTGAGCTGCCTGGAAGTAAGTTCTCTTAAGTTCAAAAAAGTTTTACATATGGATACTCTTAAGGAACCTGTCTGTACCTTAACGACCAACAGGAAAGAACTAAGTGGAAGATTTTTCAATTTCTTGAGATTTACTTTCAAATTAATCGAATAACTAAAAAACATTTCAACTCATTCAGCGGAACTTAGAACATGTGATCGGTGGGTAATTTACTTAATGGTCTTAGTGTAAGTTTCAAGACAAGATTTACTGCGACTGCATTGTCAAAGCGCAAGCACTAATTGAATTCTTTCCTCCCTCGAAGTTGAAAGAAATTCGAACTACAAATTCTCAAAAATGCATTCAAATAAACAAAATATTTTTTAAAAAGAATTTCTTAAATATAAATAATGAGTTTTATTTTGTAAATTCTTAAATTTTATTATTATTATGTTAGATTACTAAGTGCACAGGAGTGGAACAATGAATTGTTCTGAAGTAGCATTTTGTCAGCAACATCCTTTCAGTTCTCTTCACAGAGCAGATTTTCACTTTAATAGAGAATTTTCCTGCGTATTAGTTTATAGGATATTGTGTGCATTCACAGACATGCACTCCAACACGAAGGCACAGACCGTGCATTAAAAAGTTTTTTATTTTTTTTTTCAGGTAACCACAAAACTAATTATTTATTTCTGAAAACTTAACATTTCAAAAATTTGACAGTATCGAAATAATCCCACTTGCTAGAAGTAAGAGAAACTAAAAAGTGCCCGCCATATGCCACATAGTCCTGAATTTCTGAAATCTGTGTCTTGAAAAGAAAAGTTATTTTAAAGATGGTTTTTCTTCTGTAGAAAAACAATTTTACCAAAGAACCTTGCCGATAAGTTAAATTCAAAAAATAACTTTTGAAAACTATAAAACATCGAATTGGTTTAAGAAAAAGATAGTAAATTGTTATTTCAGGGTCACTTTTTAATTTAAATGTTATATAAGACCTTTTATTTTTAAGTATTTCTAAAAAATGCGGACAAGAAATTCGTACTTTACCTCTTAGTGTGGGCGCCTCTGGGACTAAGTTCTAAGAGCACGCATTAATATAATATCCTCAGTCTCATACCTCTCTATCTTGCTAATAGGTACGCAAAGGGAATTCTTCTTCGATCATCTGGAAAAGATCTTTGGGGATAGAATGGAAGCATGCGGTACTAGAGTAGGAATAACCGACATTTCTCCCTTCCTCTTTTTCCAGGGCTTTCCTAGCTCAAACCTACACATTATACGATCTCTATTGAAAAATGGCATAGGCATGACAAGGTTGAAAACTTTTAGGGATCCCTAGGAGAGTCTTGGTGGTAACAAGGGTGTTGTTAAAGGGAATTCTTCACTCTAGGAGAATTGGAGTTAAGGGTACAGATCCATCTCGCAAAGTTTTAATGACTACTGGCTCCACTCTCTTCCTAGAATTTTTCTAATGATCTTGGTTCTTTTTAATCTGGGAAGCCGTTCATTAGAACATCTGGGAAACGTTTTGAGCATAGCATGAGTGGAAATTCTATACAAACGTAGTTCTCGTACAATGGGTGACTAAATTTAAAGAGATCGTTAGAATCGTATTTGAGAAATACTAGGAAAAACATTCAATCAAGAGGTACTTCCGAGTGAAGGATTTGGGTCGTTAACAGTTGGGTTCCCAGGAAGTACCCAAATATCAGGTTTGAACTTTCTAAATTTGTCATTTCTGAGCTATTTTTTACTCATTTACTAGCTCCGCACGCATACCTTTATCTACATATGCGCAAAACCATTTTTTTGAACTCAAGAGACCTTCAAATTTGCATTTCCGCAGACAACTCATTATCAAAACTTGGTAAGATCGCCATACTTTCTCTTACTAAAGAGAGGGAAAGTGAAAAACCAAAAATTGCGTAAGATTTAGATCTGTTTATTGCGGCCATTAAAGAATAAGATTTTTTTTTTCTAGTCAGCTGTTTAACCGTTAAGTAAACAACTAGCTAAAAATTTTGTTGGTGTAGTAAATATTAATTTTCTATAGTTATTAAGATGATTACATTGTAAATTGAATCTTCTTATAAAAATTAGATGTTTTCCACATCAGACTAATAACTTCAACCACCTGAAGAAAAATGAAAGAAGATACCATCTGCTAATGAGGTAATCTTATTACTGTTAGATTAGTTCAAAGAAAATAAAAATTATAAGTATTAGAGAACAAGAGCTTAGACATAGACCTAAGCAAGACCGAAATTAAAAGGTATATATATCCCTGTTGCGAGTCTACGTCATTATTAAACAGAACTAAACAGACTTCAAACACTGCTTACCTTTCTCAAAAAAATAAAAAACTCCTCTGATCACTTCACCTTCGTCAACTTCTCATGGAGGTATAAAATCTTTCTCCCAAACTCTACAGCAGCAACAATTACTTAGCCACATTAGCAACAGTACCACAAAAGCAACAAGTACAGTATACATCAAACTTGCCATGCATAATAAATTCAATACATATCCAGTGGCCGGTGATCAATCCTATTATAAAACCATTTATTAGTATAAAGTTAAAAATTATGTAACGATCTCTAACAATTCCTAGAATGTTATTTACAAAAGTAAAAACTCGCGCAATCTGATGACACTAAGAATAAAAGTTCAATAACCTACCTGAATATTGAACTTACCTGCTAAAGAGAAAGCGAAAGCTTTAAGAATTGTCACGGGATCAATTAGGCCACTCCATATTCCCAGAAGAGACTTGAGAAGAAATGAAATCAAAGGGATTAAAAGTCAGAAATGTTACTAACGATAGCCGCTCCGAGAGATCTCCTATTCCCCTTTTCTTTGTAGACAGAACCGGACAAAAATAGAAACCTACAAATTCACCAAGATATTTGGCACTAATGTAAGGCAGAGAAACCGTTCAAAATTAAGGAACTTCCAAATCTTGAAAGAGATGCCGTCAATATGAGCACCTACATCTCTCAGAAATGAGTCAAATAAGCAGGGCCTCACTTCGGGAGAAATTACAAAATCCCAATAAATCGGCTGTTGGGAAGCATCTGTCGAAGACAAAGCCTCATTATCCACTTCTCATAGTTTCCTCAATTTTTTACATCTCATCAAAATATCAACTATTCAGTGCACGAATCCTTCTCTCACATCTCGTGGAACCTCTTCCTCTCTTCTTAGTACGGAACATTGCTCACTCCAAAATTCAATTTATGTTTAAATATTTATCCCTTACCTAGTAACTGTGACAAATTCACCAACTTCTCAGAGAAGCAGCGGTACTAAGGACAACTTACTTTGTGATCCTGTCGAAATTCTTCTTAATTCGTCCAATGCCAACACCAAACCAACCCACATCTTCTTCCTCCAACAAGCCTACTGTAAATATTTGGCAAAATTCTTGAGAAACTTCTTTACAAAAATTCTTCCCATACTTAAATCTTCTAACATTATTGCAGATCATCAGTTTGATTTTAGGCATCAACATTTACCTGCGCAACAATACCATCGCTCAGTGGTTACAATTTCATCCTCCACTCGATTTCAGCTTTCTGCGAGTCTTTAATTTTTTTTAAATACATATTTTGTTCAAACATACACAAATCCATTTGCCAAAAACACTTTTTACGGATTCTGAAGACTTCAAATCATATATTTTCGATGAAAAGTAGAAACAGAAATTTGACATTATCGCAATACTTTACCTAGTGCAAAAAAGTAAAAATCAACGTCAGCTAATTAGTCGATGATTTTAGTGTATTCACTGGGTTAAGTTTAATAAACTGAAAGAAAAATATAAGCAGAAATAACTGAAAAAATAAAAATTTTAAAGTCAAACAAAAAAATTACCTGAATGCTTTTACCGCACATGTAGAATTGTTGGGCTTAGAACTGACGTTTGTATTACTTGTTTCTGATGAGTATAAATGTCTATTTCCGCTGAAATAATGTTTAGTTCTTACATTTTTATTCTTTAATATCTTAAGTAATAAAAATATTGTCACTAATTCAAAAATATAAATTGGAAAGAATATAACCCATATTTCAACTTTTTGCCATTAAGATTAATCACTAAATCGTGTTACAAACCAGCCCATGTAAGCACATTGAGAATTCAAAATACAAATGTAAAGTGTGAAAAGTTAATGATTTTAAAAATTCTTGCAAAAATGCGTTTATTTATTTTCGGACCAAACTAACTGCGTTATTCAACTCAAAAATAAAAGATTATTGATATTAAATTAAAGAATCCTGTTATTATTCTGGATTCAAAAACCTTTATCGTTTTTGTTCGATTTTACATCGAAATATTATTTTTTCAACGTAAAGTCTTTACAAGATAGTTTCTGGAATGTTTTTTACTCATTAATATTTTATAAAAATGAGTTGTCATGAAACATGAGATAAATACATCTCTGCATTTTTGTTAAAAGTAATAAAAGATAGTAAAAGTGCATCTACATAAGTATATACCTAATATAGTTCATGAACAGGAAATATTAAATACTGTACAGTAAAATTCAATTAACACTTTTGAATATTACCTAGTGTCTAAACGATAAGAGTAAATAGAAAAATTAACAAAAACAGTACTTAAAATTGGTGGCCAGAAGAATCAGCGTTCTTTAATTCAATTGCAAAGAAAGTTTATTTAATACAAAAATATTTTACTTAAAAAATATATTGATTCCAATGAATGCTTATTTATTTCTGTGAAAGTTTCTTTCAGATGGACTGTTGATAGCCGATCAAGATTATTGTTGTTTCGGGGAAACATTTGTGAACAGATGATTAAAAATTAAATAGTTATATTTTTTATTTACTTGCAAAAATTTACTCACCACAAGCTTGCCCTTCTGCTGACATTTTTAAGTAGTAAAGGTTTCGTTTCACTGCAAACAGTCATTATTTAAAAAAAATAGTTTCTTTCTGTTTATGATTGAACACGACTCTTACTTGAACTTTTAAGACTGGCTCGCGCCGTTACTTCCTCAGTTATGTAATAGTAATAAGAAACATGCTTCCCCCACTCCAACTGATTTGATCATGGCCAGCTTCGTTTTGTTGACATTGATGTTACGATTTTCCAACTTCAATTCTAGTTGATTATGATTCATTGAAATGTAAAAGAAGTTAAGTTTGTATTATTGATTAAGTGTTCAATATAAGTCTGAAAAACAAGTTTATTTTACCTAAGAAAATAATAAAAAATAAGCAAGTACAAATTTAAAGTGGTTCATTTAAAACGAATGAGTTAAATATTTGAGATTTCCCTCTAAAAGTTTACCTGTCTACGCATGCGTTCATTACTATCAGCATGTGTTAGACTACCGTTCCTAAGCTGGC
This sequence comes from Rhodnius prolixus, assembly GCF_049639745.1. Lineage (NCBI taxonomy): Eukaryota > Metazoa > Arthropoda > Insecta > Hemiptera > Reduviidae > Rhodnius > Rhodnius prolixus. The sequence goes on from NW_027411592.1 coordinate 27,849,092, forward strand.
AACGTCAGTTGCTTGCTCCGTCTAGCCGTGTACAGTTACATGCAATTGGTAGTAAAGTTAATATGACTTTAAAGCCGGAAATAATTACTTTTTCACCTTCTTTTCGAGATCAAGAACCAGGTACCAGTGGTCTAAGGAGAAAAGTCAAAATTTTTAAACAAAATCATTACACAGAATCATTTATCCAAAGTATTTTAAATTCGCTTGGACCGGAATTAGTAGGAAGCAAGTTAGTAGTAGGAGGTGACGGTCGTTATTACGTTAAAGAAGCAGCCGAATTAATTATAAAAATATGTGCAGCAAATGGGGTAAGATGATTTTAATCAACATAAAATTATCATTTTGTTTGTAATACTTAAAATAATCTTATCAATGACCTTATCAAAGAGCGGGTCATCATCTTTTAAATTACATCCCTATATTAATATATATTTTTGTTGGAGGGGATAATAGAAAAGCGATTAAGATTTTTTTTTCATGATTTTAAAATATATTTTTTGTTTGTACAGGTGGGTAAAGTTTATGTTGGATTGAATGGAATTTTGTCCACACCTGCTGCTTCACATTTAATTAGAAAAAACAAAGCCACTGGTGGTATTCTGTTGACTGCTAGTCATAACCCAGGAGGTCCTACTGAAGATTTTGGAATTAAATTTAATATTTCAAATGGAGGTATATTTACACTTATTATTACTCTAATTAGTAGTAAAGATACTGCTAACCAATAACTTTTTATTATTTATGTAAAAGTAGATTACTTCAAAACTTATAAGTTTTCAAAAAGGCTTATCTTAAGCTTTAAAATAAATATTTCATTATTTGCCAGTTTGAAAATAAGACTGTTCAAAGTAAAAGTTGTTACATAATTGTTAGAACATCATAACTTCAGGCCCGAAAAATTTATAGTATTTCTGCTGAAATTTGTTATTAGTTTTTACTTATTAATTTAGTTTCCAAGCTATTTTTCTATACAATTTATATAGATTTTTATTAACATTTAAAAGCATATGCTAAGCCTAATTAAATTTTAAGTGCCGACAAACCGGAGTATCGTTAGTTTACCTTAATACATAAATGATACGGGGATGCGTAACCAGGTATCTAGAAGGTTCTTGGAGATTACTGTCTGTCAGGAAGCCGGCAGGACTCTGAAAAAGGTTCCAAGTACCAGTGCCTTCATATGTTGAAGCGCCTTAAATTAAAAAAAAATACCCCATTGGTAATTCAAAAATATCAATAATGATAACTTAGGCAATCACATGGAAATGTCATAAAAAAATAATACAATAACCATCACTTGTTTAAGGGCATCGCCCAAGAAGAAAGTTTTTAAGATATCACAAAAAAAATGGAATGTGCTGCAAAAAACTTTTATTAATCCCGGAAAGTAATCTCTATCAAACATAAGCAGCTTCATAATCATCTTCACGTAGTGGCCAAAAAGTAATTAGCACAGACAAGTCTGTAATTTTAAAAGTTGCCTTTTTCAGAAATTACAATTCATATATTTGTAAAAATCCTGTATCATTTATTTAGCCCAGTAGAAAAATCCTGCGCTTTTGGCACACAGTACACGAAACAATTACAGACACCCCAACAAACTATGTAATGAACTCGAAGTGGAGTGTGCCAGTACTTGAATTTGGGCGAACTCTTTGGCAAACTCCAGCTCCCATTAACCCATTCACTCTTTCATATTTAAGTGAGTTGCAAGAATACAATGAATTCGGCTAATATTCATTTACTCATATTTAATAAGACCAATGGATGTTACACTCAAATTTTTTTTTAAATGTAAAATTTATTGTTTTACGCTCTTTAAAAATTAATTAATGGTGAGTTAGTGTAAAAATAGTTGGTAATATTAACAAAAATGAGTAAAATTTCTTTAATGTCATATTCAGTATATTTTCTCAATGTTTAAATTCACTTATAGAAACTGCGCTTCTGGCGGATTGTTTATGAAGTCTTTTTCATAGCAAACAAATTTTTTAAAATAAAGATTTATATTTGATAAATATTTATTTGCGTTTATATTTTTTAGGTTCTAAATTTTATTTATTTAATTTTTTTGTTTTCAGGAGCAGCACCTACAAATGTCACAAGCAATATTTTTAAACTGTCAAAAAATTTGAAGGAATATCATATTGTAAAAAATTTGATATGCGATTTAGAAAAGGAGGGCATTAGCACATTTAAGGTTACTATTATAAATAAAATAAAATAAAAAAATGTTAACCTAATTTATTACAACTAAGTAATCTAAAAATGAACATTTATAGGTTGGAAACACAGTTACAGAAGTAGAAGTTATAGATCCAGTTAAAGATTATGTCAGTCTTATGAAAGAAATTTTTGATTTTGCGGAACTAGAGCAAGTAATTACTGAGAAAAAAAAATCTTTTAAAATTCTCATTGATTCTATGCATGGAGGTATATTTTAATTTTATACAGCCTACTATAATTTTATTTCATTTTTACATCTAGTGAGATTTACAATAATTTTGTAATTAAAATTTAGTGTGAATACTCATAGCACTTAAATTGCTCGTATAACGTTTGCATAGCACTGAAACATCGTTACGGAAAGAGTATCCTCCCCACCTATCACTCCGAACTGCCTTAAAGAGAATAATTGTATTATTATAATATTTCCTGTGAAGCTCCACATAGAAATTTGACATGACAATATACTCTTCCCTGCCAAGTAAGAGATTGTAAAAATATTCCTTTAAAGACTAAGTATTTATCACTAATTAGAAAAAAATTGTACGGAAACTTATTGTGGTTCAAGTCGGAAATTAGAGATGACTGGTTTGGACAAGTAAAAATGAATTTGTTGTGAAAGATTCACCAACCTGCTCTATTGTAAATTAATATATTTTTATTTATTAATTAATTTATAATTATATATTATATTAAATATATAATTTTGCAAACAATACTCGGTACATTCTTCTGACATGACACTTTAGAGAGATTCCATATCTGCGCGTCCTAAGAACCAAATATACATTTTCGTTTACAGCAGGTTTGCCCGTTAGCAATATATAGAACTTTAGAAAACAGAACGAAGATGTCTCAAGAACTTGCGCTCTAGTTTAATGAAATGCACAAATTGTTTGTCAAAGGGACGTTGATGTGCAAATATAGCTCAAATTCCGCATTTATTGCCGGATTTTATTATTGCAGTAGCATTTTGTGATTTCGCTTGGGTATTACCATTTCAACCTATTAGGATGGGAAGTCAGCTTATAGGTCTGTATGACTTGGTCATTGAGAGGCTTGTTGGGTTAGGAATCATTTTTATGATGGAGAATTTCTTTTGAATGGGGAAATGGGTAGGTCCGGAGAATTGAATTTTATATTAGTTTAATGTACATTATGGCATTCTTAGAGAGATGTCGAAGTGTATGCCGTTTATGAGGTCATATTCTGCACTTTTTTTGAGAGAAGAGTGTTGGATAAGATATTTGACCTCAGAAGGAAATAAGAGTTTAGGAGGAAGAGGGACAACTAGGAATTCTATTATGTTGTTACTGAGGGGTTGCATGGAAAGACAGGGTGTGAAGGTTTCCTGGAGGGGATTTGCAAACAGGGCAGACTTTTTCTCATCAGATCTGGCCCACGGACCCATTAGGATGACGGAGAGGAGTGGGAAAAGAAGCTTTTTTGTGGCTCTCCTAAGACTATTATCATCTGTGGAGAGGGATTCAAGGATGTTAGTATATTGTAAAGAACGATAATTGGATAATTCAGCTTGGAAGTATGCGGGTGAGCTCCTTGAAAGTAATTTTGTCGGCTGGATATGCAGGACTAGTGCTGAGTTTTGGAACAGTAGGTAGAATTCTTGAAATGAATGACTGACAGTAAATTATGTTTGCTAAAAGTCACTTTTCATTGCACTTAATTATTTTTTTCATTAATTAAAGTAAAGAGATGATGCCATTTTCAGTTACAGGACCTTATGCCATAGAAATATTTGAAAAACAATTAGGAGCTCAAAGTGGAAGTGTAATTAATAAAATTCCTTTAGAAGATTTTGCTGGTAGTCATCCGGATCCTAATTTAACCTACGCAAAAGAACTTGTTGAGAAATTGTCAGCAGGGAATCTTGACTTTGGGGCAGCATTTGATGGTGATGGGGTAAGTAATTTAGAACATGTAATGTAAACTATTTCTGTTGTAATGCTTGTTGATGAGGTTGTTCAGGAAGAAAATTAGTTGACGTTCTAGCCGACGATTCATTAAAAAAAATAAAAAAATAATTTTACCTTTGAAATTGCACCATTTTTTCAATAAAGCAGAAGGCTTAAAGAATCTATTGTCTTAAGAGAAAAATATTAATTTTTTCGTAGTATCTTAACGCCGAACTATGAAATTAGGCAGAACCGATGTACATACTAACTTACTTTTTCTGAGAAAACAATTTATTCGTGGGTTTTGAATTGGGACCCTCCTTTATATATGGTTCATAGCCACAATTCTTCCCCCAACTATTGTTTTATTACTCATAGTTTATGATATAGTTTGCTGCTTTGCAGAGGAAAGTGAATAATGAATATTTCCAATTCGTCGTATTGTGTACACCCAAACCAATCTCCAAGAGTAGAGTTTGGAAGAAATCGCAGGATGCAACCAGCTCAAAGAGACTGAGGCCTATAGCTTGACCTTCACACAGCATCACTTTTTCTCATATCCTTCTCATTGGAGAGTACAGATGGTTAAACTAATCAAATATACTGTTTTTGTTTGTCAGGTCGTTGCAATAAAGTCATTTTTTATTGCAAGTAACATTCGATGAAATGAAAATCTTTAGGAATTTGATATGTGTTAACTGACTTCAAGCAGATGCTCGACTAATTGGGGTGGAATGGTTTTTAAGTTTCTGGGTACCATTATTACCTTTTCTTTTCATATATTCGAGTGGGACAATCTCATTCTCCTGAAATTGTCTACTGCTGGTGTAGGGATCCGCTTCTACTGATGCTCTCAAGAGTGAAGAATCTACGTAAAGGAGAAGAGCCCTGGTCCAATTTTTTCCTGATTCTTATCACCACTTTTTTTTTTTGGAAATAGTACTCAGTCTTTTGCACTTAGCACTCCACTTCTAGTTCATTAATTTAAGTTGCGTTGTTATAGCCTTTCTTATAGTAGTGAAAGAATAAATCTAATAGCTAGGTCCTTTTTAATCCCGTTATCTTTTTGCCAAGCGAGACGAATCATTTGGTAGACAAGTATGAAGTCAGTCGCGGTATAATAGGGGAGTAAAACGTAGATGTTTCACCTTAATACTACACTTGGTGTGAGACTGAATCTTACCTTGGTTTAATTTCTAAATTTACGTTTTTTTTTATTATTATCCTTATTCTAATAATTGGTACTCCATTTTAATTAGGATAGAAATATGATACTTGGGCCTAAAGCTTTTTTTGTGACACCAAGCGATTCATTAGCAGTTTTAGCTGCGAATCTTAGCTGTATTCCTTACTTCAAGAAGAACACTATCAAAGGTTTTGCACGTAGTATGCCAACTGCCGCAGCAGTAGACAGGTAATGTAAAAAATACATATTAATAATAAAAGTATTTATTCATTGGGGAAAAAATAGAAAAATAAATGTAAAATTTCAAATTGTTAGTAATGGCTAGTAAATAATTCGACATTTGTCTTGGTTAGTTTAAAAATAAATTTCTTATCTACTTAAACCAAAAATTTGTTTTGTTCAAAAAGTTGAAAAATAAACCAAAAGTCTCCCAACACTTTTAATTACATTTCAGTTATCAGTTGCTGAGTTTTTGCCACAATGCCATTGTTCCCATTTATGGTGAAGACTATCTTCACTAAAAATTGGATCATCCGCTTTAATGGCTTAGGTTTCTTTATAGTGAAAAGTAGTGTAGTTCCTGATCTTTTCTTTCGTATGGTATCCGCCAAGTAACCATAATAATAATGTTTATTTAAAGTAACTAATGGGAAAGTACTACAGTAATACATTATAATTTATTTTTATACTCGGGGATTATTTTCTTGTTATTAATAACTGAGAAGTTAGTATTAGTTACTTAGAAGAATTGTTAATTGTTCTCTGTGACTGATTCATTAATCCAGAAGGAAGAAATACTAATGCCAATTTTAGTCTTTTTTAGTTATTTAGCAGACAGGACAGATGACACACTAAACTTATAATAACAATTTTAAAAAATATTGTAATTTGTCAATAACAAAAGCTCTGAAGATGACCTAGTATCTAGGTCGAAAGCTCGGCCAAAATAAAAAAAAAATTACTGAAATCGGTTTTATTCTTTCTTCCTACAGGGTTATTAACTTACTTATTGTTAATTGTGTGCGTTTTTTTTTACAGCTCAATTAATGACTCAATTATTTGTTTATAATAACTTTAAGTGATTTTGCTGTAAATTACAGTGCAGCAAAATATAACAAAAAATATTGCAAAAAAGTATTCACATCATGTTGAAGACAAAATTTACATCAATTTACAGTTGATATATCAGAATGCTCTTCATTATCTAAATAACTAAATTTGATCTTCGAATTAATATTACATATCTTGTTGTAATGCACGAATCAATTGAATAATCTCATCATTTGTCTGCTTATAGAGTTGGAGAGGCTTTAAACATCCCTACCTATGAAACACCGACAGGCTGGAAATTTTTTGGCAATTTATTAGATTCAGATAAAGTATCTTTATGTGGAGAAGAAAGCTTTGGGTAATGATTATTTTATTAATTAATGCTGCGTTTAAGAATAAGATTTTTTATTTATATTAATTTTTTAAAATAATTTGATAGTTTTCTGTAGAATTATCTGTATCAAATGCGCAGATTTTTTTTGAATTCGAGAAATAGGAAAAATTAATTTACAATCTCTTATAACTCAGAAATATTTTTTTATTATTCTATTTCCAATTTTTCCTTCATTGATTAAGAATCCTCTTTTTTATAAACAGTGTACCTAAATAAGATTTTCAGTGTTTTCAGTTCATCCGTTTTCTAACATCTGATTCCACGATTTCGTTATAATATCTTTTATTCTCTCGTAAAATTTTTTACTACAATAAAATATAACAGGCAACGTAAAATATGAAATATTTAGAACTCTCTTTAATTAGCCAACACCTCAAAGTTCATTTATTCGCTGATCTTTCATTATCATTATTTACAATCTGAGTAGGACTCGGCTCTAGCTCTCCAATTTGCTTTGGGCTAATGCTTATCTTCAACTCGAATGCTACTTCATCTCAATAGTTTTCAAGGTATCCATTTTTTTAAATACTAATTTTTTTACAAAAATAATGCGTATTACACACAGTACAAGTATTCACTGACCAAGCTTCTAATAGTTCACGGTAATCGCATAAATAATAGAAACTAGTAATTTGTTGGTTCAAATAAGATTAGGGACAGCCTTCAGTACGGCGAAGTAATTTTTTTTTGGTGGGTGGAAACTGTCCTGGGCATGATTATTCGTTAATCTTTCTATTAAACTGAATATTGTACTTTACATTTAAAAATTAAGATTGTGCTCATTATTATTTAAAGAAGTTAGGGTTGATTATCTCAGTGATGGCGTAGCAGACCTGCAAGCCAAAAATCCTTTTGAGAATGCAGGCTCTTTAGGTTTTCTACTCCTCGGATTCCCAAACCTCCACAACTCACTGCTGATAGACTAATTGTCCGCAGCAGTCCATTCTTATCTGCAGTTTTCATCCTTAACATGTTTATTGTTTAGTAGTGCCTGTTTTTCAGGCGGGCTTTCCGTCCAAATATAGTTACTATTTACAGCTATCATTAAATAGGTAATGTGATATTATTAGCGCTAACAGTAATAGCTGTTAAATTCGCCTTTCATATAAAATTGTTCATCTTATTTTAACCATCTATTATAATTACTTAAGCCTATTATGGGTAAAATCAATAGGTCTGAATTTCAAATTATGAATCCAAATGTTTATGAATTAATTGTATTTTCGCATTCTTCAAAGACGAAGTAATTTCTCTACCCAAACAGCATATATTTAGAATCATGCAGCCTGGGTAAAAAAATTGCTTAGTCTTTAAAGAATGTTTACATATATATAAACAGTTATATGTGTAAACTGTTAAATAGTGATAATAAATTTTCACAGTACAGGCTCAGACCATATTCGTGAGAAGGATGGAATTTGGGCCGCATTGGCATGGCTCTCTGTAATAGCTCATTTAAAAAAACCACTGGATGAAATTATTATAGAGCATTGGAAAAAGTACGGGCGCAACTACACTTTTAGGTGAGTTTTACATAATATTTTAATTAAATTATTCGAAGAAGAAAAGGTGATAGAAAACATGGCCTCGAACTGTTTTATTTCTTTTGACACGTGACTATTTACTAATCTTCAAATTTATACTGTAATTATTTGGATTTGTTCTCTGGTAATATATTTGGATTCATAAACAATCCAATAGCTCACCTTAATTTTTTAGTGTCTCCAAAAAAAAATACATACATGAATATTTATTTGTGGAAAAATTGGGTCAGTAGTTGGCACAGTGGATTCCTATCTCGAGTTCTCAAGTCAGCAGCCCTTAGACTTTCTCTTGCTAGAAGCCTCTTACAGCACACTGTTCATTGATGGATTTTGTAACGAAAGTTCATTGTCCGAAGACCGGCAGGGCCCCGAAAAAAGCTCCTTGCTCCAATAAATTCATATGTTTTACTAAAAATTTACTAAAAAATAATTGCATTAACTAACTAGTGCACATGCATAGTACATTTGACGGTTTTGACTAGTCAATTACAATGTTTTTCTTGAAATTATAAACGTTTTAATGAAAAAAAAAAAAAAAAATCGTTAGCTATCATTATATCAATTAAGTACCATCTTGTAGAAGTAAAATCTCGAGCGCTTTAAACATAGATTATTGATCAATGCGAAATTATTTTCAGTAAAATTTAAAGGCGTTATATTATTATTTAAAGACTCGCGTACCAATTCTCTTTCTACTCTTTGTTTTTGATTCGGGAAACTTGTAATTTGGGCGGGAAAATCTTAATCAAATCTCATTCTTACATTTATTGACTGTCAATTGAATGGAATTTATTTTCACAAAGTTCTTTACTTTTCATTACTTTACTCTGAGTAATTATCTAAATCCACATCCACTTTAATCTGGAAACTTGTCCTTGAATATGGATTAATATTTTCTCCAGTAGGAGAGACACTTGCCAGGCCTCTATATGTCACATCATTTTGATGAACGAAATGGGTAGTGCTTTTTATTAATTAGCTTTCACTTAAATTTTAACTTCAGTTTGTAATACTGCTGCTGCAAATTTTTAATATTAAAGAATGGAACACATGATTACTGAATTCCGAGGTTAAACAATATTTGTTAGCTAGTGGTGAAATTCAGCAAAGAAAGTCGAGTTACTAATAAATATATTTTTTTTATTACATTGCTAAAAATTTAGTTCATAATTATTAAGTGATTTTTAATTAAAAACTAACTATATTGTACGAATGCTTTTAAGCTTGTTTTTATGTACGATTTTGTTCAGGTACGATTACGAAAACGTAGATTCCGAAGACGCTAAGAAAATGATGTCTGTTTTGGAAGAAACAATAACAAAGCCTAGTTTTATCGGCACTAAACTTGGTAAAGCACCTGATATTTATACTGTAGAAACTGCAGATAATTTCTCATATACCGATCCTACAGATGAAAGTGTAACAACGAACCAGGTAATGTACATTTATTGATACTAAAATAAAATGTACGTATTTATGTTAATTCTAAATTCATAAGCATTGCATAAACATATCTAATTTACCTATTTGAAGTGAAATAGGTGTAAGATGTTTCTTTTACATTACATTAATATTGAAAAGAAATAAAATTGGTGGAAATTGTGGGATTATTTCAGCAAATTAGTTTTTTCTTTATATTTTTTATTATTTATATTATATTATATAAATATTAAATTGTAATATTTAGTTAATTTAGCCACTTTACCTAATCATAATGCAACTTATTGATCCTGTATAACTTTACACTAAGAATATATTTAACAATGCAATGTAAATTGCGAGTTACTTTATTTAGTATCGCTTTTAACTACTATATATTTATGCTTTCTAGTCAACTATATTAATGTCGTTGAAAGAAGGTTGGATTAATGATTTCTTTCGTTTTAGAGGTATATGAAGCACTACTAATTATGACAAAACTATATAAAATGTAATGTAAAACAGAAGTTTCTTAAGTTTTACTTACTACATTTGAAACGATTATGTGTTGCATTTTGAGAGTGCCGGAGTTATCTGACGGGATATCAAATAGGATTGAGTGTTGAGTGTGGAATTGCATGTATGTGTTCGAATCCAAAAGCCACAATTCTTATTTCCAAGGGCAAAGGGACTGTGTTTTGCGCCGTTATATTTTTTTTACCTCTTACGTATTTGAGATCTGTTGAAAAATGTGAGATAGTTCTAAATGTAGCATTTGTCGTGAGTATACATTTGTTTTGAGTGTAAATAACAGGAGATCAGCTAATCTACAGGGTCTGTGGATATAACTAATTATTTACTTCAAGTAAATAACAGAAATAATAGCTTTCTAAATGAAGTATGTGAAGCAGAAGGTAAGATGTCCTAGAATTTTATTAATGAATCGCTATAATGACTATGAAGCATCATCCTTCAAACGGAATAACTACAAATTCGAACAGACCAAATGACCATCGTTTTCTCAATAACTTGTGATCAGCTGGTGGAATTGGTGTCGCTTGGTCGATTTCCAGCTTGAACGAAACGGTTTTATTGTTTAAAAAAATTGTGAAATCGCTTATTTTTGGAAAGTGGATACAGATATTAACGGCTATGATAATCACGTTCAAGCATCGTTACAAGGTCCTGTCCTCCAGCCCCTCACATTTGTTAAGTTGAAAATACTGCCTTTTTACTTTTCATATTCATTCAGCTCCTATCCATGCGTCGAACTCGTAAGACTTCAATTAAGAATTTATGTTTGAATATTTCTTTTGGAAGTCCAATTATTTTATTTTATAATACTTGATTACAGAGATAATGTTAAGTTCTGCACCATTTCTAAGCTGTTAGAATTTGCCTCTAGTACTTTTATAAAGGTTATGATTTGGAGACAAAGCTGACATATAATAAGATATTCTTTCAGTAAGTCTCTTATCTTAGAAAATATGCTTTAATGCCACTAATATTTTGTTATTAGGGTTTACGAGTATTGATGACCGATGGCTCAAGAATAGTTTACCGTTTGAGCGGTACTGGAAGTTCTGGTGCAACAATACGACTCTACCTCGAGGGTTACGAAAAAGACCCAAATAAAGTGCTTGTTCCTAGAGACGTTACTCTCAAAAGCCTTTACGAAATTGGTATAAATTTGGCTAAAATCAAAGAATATACTGGCAGAGAACATCCAACTGTCATCACATAAAAACAATAAATAAATTCATGTAATAAAAATAATATAATTATTTGTAGTTATTACATAGTGTAAATGTGTATTAATAATATTTATACATTATTAATTAATATATACATAACGTTAATAATTTTTCACATAAATTGTATTTTATTCAATTAAAAAAGGAAATCCTGCCATTTTAATGGCTCAAATACATATATTAAATCAGGTGTTCTTCAGTACTCACAAACCATCCATGTAAATATGCATATATATACTTGTTATCATATATAAACGTTAAACTTTAAATTGTTCGTTATTAATGAAAAATTATCCTTTTTCATTATTAGTAAGTTTTAGAACAAGTAATAAAGGAAAATTGTAATAATAACAGTGAGCCTGGAGGTTACGTCTAAAAAAATTCTTTGTATAAATTCAGGGGAAAAAACGGTACTTTTTGGAATCATTCTAAAGTGCAATCAACTAATGAGGACAAAGCAAAGAATGTACGGGAAGAGATAAACCAACTGTCGCCACATCACAAACCAATAGTAAGAGATAGTAAAAAGTAAATAAATTTTGAAATAATGACAATTATGCAGTATTTATCTTTTTTTTTTGCTTAGAATTTTTTGATATGTTCACTTGAAAATACCTTGGAAATATTTCGACCTGATCATAATTAGAAAGAAACGGAAAAATTGTTCTTAGGCTTTTGTTGTTTAGATCTAAATATTATTATAAGAAAAAGTTTTATATTAAACAGGGGAAACAAACCTAAAGGGCCTTTCTCCTAGAAACATTAAAAGCTTATAATCAGCAAATCTTATAGTTCTGAAAGTTTTCATTAGTCTGCAGTCCTCATTTTCAGCATTCCTATGATTTTTCTACAAGCTAAGGTGCCCAAATCTTAATGGACTATTCATCCATTTTCTTAGTAGATAATCAATCCGTAAGCATTTCATTTTTAGAATTCTTCTGCTTGTTAATTTTAATTACTTCTATGGTGAAATTAATATTTACAAATGCTTCTTCTCATGCAAGTTATAGATTGGCTTGGTTGATAGCGTACCCATCTACGCTTGTTGCTCCCACAAGATGTTTAAAATGGATCTGGTATTATACAGAAACCCTTCACGCTTTAAACCCAACAGATTTAAACATGACTTGAACACGTCACAATCAGATGAACGTCCTCCTCGCTTGTCCAAATGCATGATTAGCTTAAGCATTTGCGAATACATGTTCTAATCATTTTTAGTATTTTTAGGAAATCCTGATTCCTTTTGAAACCCTCCTCATTGTGCATCACAGTGTCGATTTATGCCCACGATTTTCTAGGCCTACTTTGTTGATTACTTAGCGTTTTTTGGACCATTAATAAAATATTACTTTGAACACGAAGATTTCAATTATTTGAAATTTCCCTCTGTTTTGGAACCATGTATTCAATAGCTTGTTCTGCAAAGATAATAGTTGATAGTACTGTATAACATATTTTATTTGTATTATATTTGTAAAATCGATCATTTATACTATTTATTTTGGTCCTCCTAAATAAATTAAAGGTTTATTTGTACACAAAATCACAAATTGAGGGTTTTTCGTCTTGAATATATATAAAAACAAATAAAAACTATTTATTTGGGGAATTACTAAAAGCTGAAGGATTTTGTGTAAACATTTTAAATAAGACTGAATTAGGCCCATTTTAAGTTAGTGATCTGGTTTTATGAAAAGACAAGTAACCTTCAGACGTATTTACATGAGAATGTAATTGTTATTAGTAAAATTAAATAAATACTCTTTATCCAATTCTAATCGTAATAAAACAATAAAAGAATTTGGCAAATTTACTTAAATAAATTTGGAAATTGTTATATTAGAGAAAATTAAATTTTAAAATGAATGTAAGTGATTGAATTTACTTAATTGTATATAACGAGTGCACAATTTTATATCTTTTGTAATTTTTTATAAAAAAGAAAAGAAAAAAAAAAGAAACTTTTTATATATTATTTATATCTATTTTATAGCATAAAATAGATTTTTATTGAAATTGTGAACCCAACACCAAGAGATATATTTATGAAATTATTATAACTCATTTATTCTGTATGGATGGAAACGTTTAAAAATAATTGCAACGAAATTATGAGTCGGTTTCTTTAGTGTTTGTATTCGGAAAGAGTGAATTAAATATTTTGTAAATGTTTGTTATTTGTAGGTTAAATTAAAACAAAAAATGCTTTTCGAGAAAACCACTCTTTTATTTCTTTTTTAAAATAAATTAAAAGATTTTAATCACACACACACGCTTTCATAAAAATAAGTTGCAAATAAATGTGTTAAAAAACATCAAAGAAAGCCAAGAAATACTATGTTTAATTTTTCGTCACTCTATAATTATCTATAATTGTTCCGATTTTTACTCAATCATTGAAAAAGTCATTATCTATGAACTACCCCTCGTAATTTCTAATTTTTGTTACATCTTACAACTTTTTATAATCTATTTATATTGTTGGCATTTTATAAATTTTTAAAACGTTTTTTGCGCGGGATGATACAAAATTACTTTTTCAAAAGTAATTGTAGGTTGTCTCAAGGTGGTATTGATTACCCTTGCCTGACAAGTACATTAAAATTATTATAAAAATAAATAAAATAAAAGTAAATGGTTGGGAGTTCAAAATTTTAATGGTTAGAAAATTTGTTTAGGGTTTTGTGTGTTTTCAGAAGGAAATGCTTCCCTACCCTAGAGAAAAAAGATAAAAAGGGAATTAAAATAGAAATCCTGTAGTAATGTAAGATTACTACTTAACTAATAAGTAAGAATAAGAGGAAGGGAATGTTTCTGGAGGAACACTAAGTACTGGGGCGGGGGAGCTAGTGTTAAGTAGGGGTTGTAGTTATATAATTATAATATCGGGACCGACGACGGCGATTAGGGCCAATCGGCCTCCAGACCAGCGCTGACTGCCAAGATATGAGTTGTGAAACGTTCAAGCGATGAATCCGACTCTGTTTAGATTATAATTTTTCTAATAAATAAATATTACAAAGAAAAAAAAATTAATAAAAAAACCTTGCCACCCGTTAAAAATGGAATGAAAATTGGGTGGGTAGGAAAAATTATATTTTCTTGAGGAATGTTTGTATTTCTTTGCGTGGTTGTTCTCTAGAGAGTATGCGTATTTTTTTTTTAAAATAAGGATTTAGGCAATGGTTTTTCTATCAGATTTCTATGTTTCTATTGTTAGATGTTAATAGGTCACAAATTCTACTTTTAATTATATACTTCGCATATTCGAATAGAAGATTTTAAGTAATAATTTTTGTATGTAATTTAGTCAAAATAAATTCCTTCTCATAGAAGAAAATGATGTATGTTTGTTTTACTTTTTACCTTAAGTCCGGCATCTTGAGGCTACATTCTTAGGGCCGCTAGTGATTTCATTTAAAAATTAAAGCATATTTCGAAAACCTCCATCTCAGATGACCTAATCTATTCGAAAGACATAATTGGGGGATTATAAGCTAATTTTAGTAAGCATATAAAATGATAGCTGGGTTAATAATACTAAGGTAATTACCTATATATAACCATTATGTCTACTAATAAAAAAAAAAAAATAGAAGCTACGAATAAAAATAATTTATGAACTAAATGCTATATACCTATTTCATATAAAAAAGGAGGGGGAATACATGAAAAGACCAGGAGGATCAAACAAAAATCTGCTTGAGGGTTAAAGTACAAAAATAAATGAAACTCAGAATTAAACAAATCCATTAGGTAAGAATGCATTGTACTGAAAAAGGCTCCGGACATAATGACTTCAGATTTTGACGCTCCTTAAATGAAAATAATAATAAAAAGTTAATTATTGCTCTACTGATAATTATTAATTATAAATGCCCTAACTTTCAGATAGATTTTAAGATTTATTTAATTCCAATTAACGTTTGTTTTATTAAGTTAATGTGGCAACGGAATGTAGGCAATGTACTAATTGTACTCATCTACTACAGATAAAGAAGATATAATGGTGGTTTTGTCTTTATTTAAAACAAAAAAGTATTAATCACTAAGTAATTTATTTTATACCTTTTCTTTTCTAAGGCGCATCAACATATATGGTCTTAGATCATATATGATCCAGTTTATTCTTAGGGCCAGTCTCCAGGCAGTGTTCTCCCTGTCTTCTGTGTTCAATAAACTTTGTTTTATTGATGTATATTGTCTTTAATACTTATTATGCGTCTTAACTTAAAAAAAAAAAATTTGATTTCATCAATCAATCAACAATAAGATATTCTTTCAGAAATTGTTTGAAGTTACTCTCCTACATCGCCCTTTAATTCTGATCTATATTACTCAGAATATTCTTTGCTGTAACACCTAATGAAATTTTCCTCTGTTTTTCAAAGCTCAGTGAAACTGTAAGTGAACCTTTTCTTACCCTAGGAGTAACAATTACATTTTTATACTTTATTACTTGGGCATTTTATTTGTAGAACTAATTTCTAAACACTCATATATAATTTCTTTGCGATGATCACTCTTAAATTACCCAGTGGTGCTGACGTTGAGCGACATGACTGCTTTAAAAAAAATTTTCCGAAAAGATTCTGTATTGACCTAACATAACCAAAATATTAATAAGTAAAGAAAAATAGTACGGTATCCAAATACCAAGTGCATTTATTTTGTATTTCCCTTCTATCCGAAACTATTTCGCTACCAAATATTTTATTATACAATGAGATATCGAAACCTAATTCTACAAAAGCCTTTAAACAATTAAAATTCATCTCCAAGTGTTTTGTTATTTTTTGCTAAACTAATGAGGTACATAACTTCGCCCATAATTATCTCTTGATAACGATTAGATATGTATTGCAGCCAAACATCCATCCACGATGGAAGAGTTTCTTCTTGGGGTTTACAACTAAAAATGAATTTAAGCCGAATCTATTGCGCCCAGGATTAAATTAAGAGTGCTCTCAAAGCTAAAACGCAATTTGTAGAAGGCATACACAAAAGAAATTGCAAATCACAGTACAGTAACCAAGAAGGTATCCCAGCCTACGAACACAGGTTTCTACTTTTTAGGATTATAGAAAGATAAGACGAGTTTTTATTATTACTATTATTATTAACATTAGCTAGAGAAAATTGTAGATTTCACCCGAAATTCAATTTGTATTTAATTTCTTTTTGAAAAAATGGTAGTGAAAGTGAGGTACAAAATTTGGTGTGAAATCTACAAATTACTCGGGATTTTCCGCGATTTAGGAATTTTTGCCAAATGCAATTTGCAGTTCAGAACTGTCGTAAAATAATTTTTCACAGCTTAAAATAACTTTAACAACAAATTTGAAGCTTTTTATGCGGTTGGTGATTTATCTAATTTAAATAAAAATTAGCTAAAACGTTTTTGCGAAAAAAAAAATAGCTAAAACGCTCCCTTTTTTATTCGCTTCTTCTATTACTAGTACCAAATCACCCTACAAAATTAGGTTTTACTGCTGAACTAAGAGAAGAGGTTGCAGTTTTTTTTTATTTAGTTTTTTTTAAGCTAAATTTTAGTTTATTTGAATATGATGTTGTATTTCTAATGTTATAAATGTTACTTATACATCACGTAATTATGTTCATTAAAAAATATTCAGCTATTAGAATAATTATTTTGACATAATAATGATAGTACAACCTTTCTTTTTTTTCTAGAAAGAAGTGGGCAATTACAATTGGATGAGGACCCTGTCATTATGGTTATTATGGAAATAGTTATTACACATCTTCCTACTTAGGTTATTTGAAAACGCTATGCATGTAGGAAAAAAATAAAAATTAGAAACAAATTCTAATAAAACTGAATTTAAAAAAAAAATCCATCGCATAGGAGGTCTTAAATCGCCAGGAGTGACTTCAGATTATTGGTAAGGCCCTTCTAGAAGTTGCAGTGCCAATCAGCAAGTAAGTGAGGAAACCTTACCTAGCAAATTGGTGAGTCAGGCATGAGGTTTTATTAGCTGTTGGCGTTTTTTGTACAATTTGGATGTCCAAGAAAGCTCCTTATGAATTATTCTCAGCACAAGTTTCACCAACCATTTCAGTTGATAATATTGACAGTATACATAATATAGCTGGGTTAGCTGATTTTATCCGTCATATATCTGGCACGCATGTTTTTGGTACTCCTGACCGGTTTCGGAATTTCATCCGACATCAGGTCGATCAGTCAGTTTGGGTAATATTGACCCATTATTTTCATCTCACACTATTGTTAACATTGTAGCTGACTGATAGCCTCATCCAGTCAAGAAATTGACAAAAGTACTTACAAACATCTAAGGCATAAATTTGTATTTATATTGCTTTGTTTTCAATCCATCTCTATGGACAAAGCTTATCCGAAACGTTTCGGATGTTAGTATATCACGGAATGATTATATTTAACAGAATGTGAATTGGCTTTATTGAAAACCTGAAAAAACAATTTAAGTGACACTTTTTATAGGGAAACTTAACCCCACCACACCTCAAACTGCGTCAAGAAGTATTTTTTTGGGGGGGAAATATAAATAAAAGTTGTAAATAAACGTGTGTATAATGATCAAATGAAGTTAATAGAAAATCTTAGGAGCCATATCAAAAAAAATCCAAAAAACTTTCTAAAAACTTATATTAAAAGCAACTTAAATTATAAATATAATAATTGCGATTGTACTCAAGACGAATGGTGTGAGAGAAGAAGCTATCCATTGATGGCACACCAGCATGAGACAGTTTAGTTGCCATACCTAAGCTACTTTGTCAGTCTTCATTCTATCTTCTGTTGTAGTGAAGGTGTTTTTTGATGTGGTAAAAGAATAATGTACTAATGTTCAGTGAAACTTTTGTATTTGTTTATTTATATCAGTAACAAAAGGTCACTCACTGATTAGCATAAAGTTTGAAACATAGTAAGTACATCAATAATGTATTAATATCATGTTGTAGAGGTTGTCATTTTATTTTTCGTTCAGTAATTGTTTTAGAATTGTCTTTTTAATCTAGTGGGGGATTTCAAGGGAGACGGCTGTTTTAGTAGAGTTTTCTAGGCGGCGAGTCACAGTCTTCTATGGGAGCAGTGGTTGGTTAAACTAGACTGTCGGGCGTGTACATTTCTGTAGAGTGAATGTCATGTGTGTTGATAATGATACTCCATTTGCTGCTCCATTGCTTGATGGCATCAATATACATAAATCTACGATCAGTCGCTGTAAGTGGTCAATATATCTTAAAAAAGGCTGACAGAATATATGTATATGTAAATCGGTTCAATTACTGACAATTCCAGTTAGCTAATTTTATTTAAAAACCTATTTCTTTATGATACCTCAAAACAAATTTTCTATAGAAAACTCAAAATCCAAAATCTTTCGCTCGTAACTCCTTCTAAAATGTTTCGACGTAAACGAAAAGTGTTTCACACACAATTTACTGACAAATAAAATGTAAAAGTAACCATTTTGAAGCTAACAGATCCTAGCGAAACGAGAGAATGAGAGGGGAGAAACGAGAGTTGCTATTGTCCTTGTGAAGTAAGAGTGCCATGTTTCTGACAGATACACGCGCGCAAACACACAAAACATTGAACATGGACACATAACAAACACAGAGACAAGAGGGAAAGTATGTTCAGTTCACGTTTGTGCTGCTTTAGCCTTCCTACCTACCGCAAAACCTCCTAATTCTTGTTGCAACATGTCACATATGGTCAGTACTTTCTTCTCTTCAATATTTATTAAATAAACTTTCAGCTTTTTAATCACAAAATTTAATTTTTTATTAATTGGAAAGGTGATACCCAAGGTTATTCTGTTTTGCTGTGACACTAAAGCTATCAACAGAGAAATAGAGAAAGCATTCTCAAATTATTTTCCTGCACCGCAGTTAGTGTCCACCACTGTTACTTTATACCCATTGACAATTATTCTGATAATTGATAGGAAATATAATTACCTCAAGTAATGATCGTGCAGCACTTTGATTTTGAGAATTTTCTAGAAACATTTGGAGGATTCCTGAATATTTTTTTGCTCATTGGCCTCTTCCCTTACTCTCTCACCCCCTCATTCTCACCAATCTGTGTGCACGTGGTGTGAATTTGAGCTGTTTGAATCAATAACTGAACATCGCGGAAAGTTCAAACTTGATATTTGAATAGATGCAAAAGGTCGAATAGCTTTTGATCGAAATAGGTCAATTGGTAGTGACACTTTACTGAAAGGAATTTTCAGATTTTCTCTCTAAAAAAAAAGGCTTAATTTTCTCCAAACCTAGTTGAATTATTGCATAAAAGTATATACTATATAGTATAATTTATACTTATTTATTTATTTATTTATGGTATAAAGATTGTGTAAACCTGTTACAAGAGGTACGGATCTGATTAGCATACATGAAAACAATTAATTAAAAAATACAAAAACAACTAAAAATGTTGCTTAGGAATAACAACAATTTTTTGAAAACTTGGAACATAATATACGAGTAGATAAAAATAAAATAACAAAAACATTTTTGAATAAGAAAATAAATGAGATTGTGAATTATATTGCGCTTAAATTTGCAAAATGATTTAAAACCAATTTTTATTCTAAATATTCAATAAAAAAAGACTTGATTCTCATCATAGATTTTAGGTAGTTGTAAATCCCCTGTAGAAACTAATTTTGATTTATTTTCGTAGCTAATCTTTTTTACAAGACAGTTCTGGAAGGAGAGGTGGTTTAAGCATCCCTCTAATGTCCACTTCAGTACAATCCCAATTTAAAGCGATCATAAGAATTCACTATATAAGTAAAATCTCAAATTTAAAAAAATCTCACCTTATCAGAAGTGCCCACTTGACGTGTAAATTAAATTTCAAAAAACCTTTTCGCAATAATTGCCGTTGAAAAAGTCGTATGGGTATGCCCAGCAGACTTTTTTGACTTTCTCTCGCTTTAAAGTCAATATTGCGGATGTACCAGGAAATTTCATTTTACTGAAGAGATTTTCAATTCTATCGATTTTTTGAAAATAGTTCCGACTTTATTGTTAAAGAAAATTGTGAAAAAAAAACTATTCACCCTACCACTGTTAAATGTGGGACTGTTAAATTTATTTGAAACAGTTCTCTAAGAAACTTTATGCAGGGTTTTTATGGATGAATTTAAGCTCTCCTCTAAAGTGTTATTTTAGTTACAATACTGTTCTAATATTTAAGTACAAAATTTTGAGTAAAAAGAATGTCAGCATACCGAAAGTGCAATATTTTTCAAATTTTCTATAATCTTCTAGGAAGTTGCTACTGAGATTCATTAGAACACGGACACAACATATGTATCAATTCGTTTGTAACGTTTCCTGAGTTATCGTTAATCTCATCTTTCCCGTACAGCAGAAATATTATTCTTAAGTAAACATGCATAGCTTTAAGATGTCCTTTTAGAGCTAATTCTCAGTTTCAACAAAATTTAATCACGTAAATTGCGGTAAACGAAAGTCAAGTGAGTGTGCACCCGATATTATTATTATCATTTTAAACATATTTGACTAATATTCAGATTTTATAGGTATTTTTTTTTTTTTTTTTTAATTTAAGGAGCGTCAACATCTGAGGTTATTGGCGCTCTGAGCTTTTTTTTTTCAGTGCAATGCTGGATTCGAATCTTCGCGTCGGAATCCAGTACGCTGACCACTCAGCTAATCTCTTCTCTCAGATTACAGGTTGTAACTGTACTGAATATAATCACACTCCAGCGAGTGTTACACACGCACTTCCTTAGTTGCCTACGAAGGAAATAAACAATGTTATTTTAAGATAGTAATGGTGTTATAATAATACTGTAGCAATAAATTAATAGTAATAGTCTAAAAAATAAAGCTATTGATATTAAAATTAATAATTCTTTATTTTAAACTGAAATTATTGTGAATGAATCGCAGATTTTTACTTTCATTTAGAATGTTTCAGTTGAGTAGATTTTCATTTTTGAATTTAACAGTAACATTCGCTCTGATGTTCGGAAAAGCGGTTCACAAAACAATACAAATGGTTTTGTGAAATGGAAAATCCCAGCAACTTAAAAAAACGATATTTCGAAACGTTAATAAGGAAACATTACTAAGGAATCTGCTTTTGGACAAAGTCAGCTAACCTGAAGTGCCAGTTATTCATTTTTGGATCGGATTTTCTCAAAAACTGCTCCAACTGTTTCCTTTAAAAGACGTATGCTCATCGATATATGAGTAGACACTTTAACTTTATTTCACATATCTTCCAGAAAAATACTTCTTAAGGCAATTCTGGGAAATAAGATGAGAATCTGTAAAGCCTTTTTTTAAAGAGTCACTTTTGCCTCCGAAAAATATGTAATTAAAATTTCAAACTTGAAGAAATCGCTTGAACGGAACTTTACCACTTTCCCGAATGAATTTTGTGCCTTTCAGCAATTTTTCAGAAAAAATAGGTTCAAGAACATTTTTTAAAGTAAATTAGGCAGAAAATGTCATACCAGATTTTTTTTTTACAGTCTAAATAAAAAAAGTTAATAAAGAGAAGTATACAACTATTTACTTATATATCGAATTCTTTTGAGTATTTTACAGGCAGTAAAACCGTTTGTTACTCTTAAACTTTGATACTTTGTCTCTTTAGAGAGTTTATATGCCACTGGATTTTGGATTTTTATGATTTTTGGAAATTTTAAGATAAAAAGACATATGAATTTGGATTCTTTATAATTTTAAAAGATGACCTTCTTTTTAACATTTCTACCAAAGTAATTTCATATGTTTTTGCCACTGCTTGAAATACATCAATATTTTTTCTGCGGTTTTGGTACCCACACAATCAGCCCTTTACCCACCAGCCCTTAAACAAATAAATAAATAAAATAATAAATATATAAAATAATAATAAATAATAAAATAAACATTTAAAAAGTTCACACCAGATTTCTAACAGTAACAGAAAATTAAAGCCCGATTGAAAAATAAGGCTTTACTTTTCTTTTACTTAAATAGTTTTAATGATTTGGTTCATAAAATCACTAATCTTAAAAAAATTTACTTACGAGCATAAATAATCCATTAAACATTCACTTTTGGTTATATTTCGTGGATCTCTTCTTCATGAATACTCTTCTTTGATTGTTGAGAACTGCAAATAGCACACTGACCAACGAATTATATGTAATAAAAACAAAATGCAAACAATTTTATTCTTATTATATTCTTTCTTGAGCAAAGCTGACATACATATATAACAGACTGCTTTTGTAATCATTAAGAGAAACATTCTGAACAAAAGAAACGTTTTACACTGTATTTGTTTCCACAAAACTATATCTTGTAAAAAATACATTTTTTTTTTAAATAAAAATGTTTACTTAAAAAAATGTTTGCAAAATTTTCATTAGATATAGCCTTTTCATTAATATGTGTCCCCCATATTAGGGTTATTGACCCGGCCATTTCATTTATTTTTTATGCAGGGATCTAATGTTCCTGGGTCCTTAAGAATTGGCGCCCTTGAAACGTTAATTTTATAAAGCCTTTTGCATTAATCCAGAATTTTCCCTATTTATTAAAATAAGACGTTTATTTGATTTATTTTGAAGTTGTTTTAGAATTCAATTAATTCAACAAAATAAATTTTGTAGAAATCTCTCTTTTTGTTTGCAGATAGTTTTGGTAATATTAACTTTGGCGATAAACACTTTATGCTACGACCCAGATGATAAACTACTCGACACAGTGTTACCTTCAGCAGATTCTAAGTTTGAACCGTTTTATCCAAGAAAAGCTTATGGTCTTCCAAATGGTTCATCAAGGCCGGCCCATGGACATGCAACATTCTATCAACATAGGCATCCTGCACTAGTGGATGCTGTAAATTCTCCAGCATACGGTTTTAGATTTGACGGTGTAAGGAGATTTAATTTTGAGTGAAATTTATGAGTGTTATGGATGTTAAAATCTTTTAATCAAATGGTGTTTAATTTTAAAGAGTTAGATGGTTTACAACATTTACCTCTTTACTCACTTTTATATTTTTTATTTAAATCTGTACAAAGAACAAAGGAGGAATTAATTTCTTTATGCAAAGACATGTTACAACATGTTTATTTCTTTAATTGTATTTATTTTACATGAAATTTCCCAAGTTACAGGACACTAGAGAAAAATTTTGTCATTAATTTTAACAGAAATAAAAATTAAGTGAGAGAGAGATGAAATAACTTTAATGAAATTCTCGTGACCCATTTATGATGGCCCTCAAGGTAAAAAATAAATAAATAAGACCTAGGATAAATTTCGAGCAGTCTACTTGCTAATTAGATGCTCCAAACAGGGTTTTAGTTGCTCAAATTTTGAGAAGGAAGTCGATGTGCAAAAAAAAAAAAATTATAAAATAAGTAAAAAAATAACAAACTTAATGTACTTTAAAAACTTATCTGACTGTACAATAAGTAATATAATGGTAATATTATGTAAGTGGTAATAGATTTTCTGGCGAGTGTTCATGGGACAATAATTCACATAAAAGATTCTTTTTCAACTTAATCATGAAAGTCTGTTATTTGTCAAAGAATTTCCTATGCTTTCATACACTTTGCAGTGTTAGATGCTGAGGCAGGAATGGAAAGCTCTTGAAGCAACAATCTTACCAAAGAATCTAGACCATACCCTTTCTTCTACGAATCAAGAACTATTAGCATCTTTCGCATGGTGATCTCTTTTGCAGTTGCAACAGCAATAGAATCGGCCAAAAAGCTGAGAATTAGGAATTCAGAAATTGAAAATAATTTAAAAATTAGGTAAATTCAAGTTTGACGGAGTTTTGGTGAGGTTGGTAGGTAATTAAGATTATTATTTCACTAATAAATACATTCACACTTATATGTAAGTCATTCATTCTAAACATTCACACAAAGCGAAAGTATTCGATAATTTTTTTTTTTTAAATAGCTAAACTGACCTAATTCGCCCAAATCTAATTACTAACATATATTTGACAGTATAAATTTGTATCTTTTAGATAGTAAATAGCCTGTTGATTTGAGGAGAACCCTTTTTAAGTACAGCGCTGTTGTTATGACACCGTTCCAACAGCCTTTCTCGGCATAGAGGACACCTGAGTAAGTACCCATATGTCTGTCACACGTGCTTGTCCAATTCTTAGTTTGTCAAAATCACTGATTCGTGCCGCGGATAATTATCGATCGTTGAATTCAGCACGGGTGGCATTATGTCTTTTAATTTTTCATTTGTGATGTCCCACTGAACTTGCCAATTTCTATTTCTTAAAATCAATAGTACGCACAGGAATGACCGTTTCAGAAGTAGTAATGGTAGCTAGTTTAGCAGCCTGATCAGCTCTTTCATTGCCGTACACATCTATGTGACCTTGAAACCAGACGAAAGTCACTCCTTGGCCAGGAACATCTAGTTCAAAAATTCAATAGTAAGGACCATTGGGTCTGCCGAGAGTTTAACCCCGGAAAGCCATTATCGCATTTAACGAATCTGTCAACACTATCGATTTCTTATGATGCTTATCTTTTACTAGCTTTAGAGCCTGACAAAGTGCATACGTCTCTGCCATGACGTAGATGTGTAATAATGGAGTGTCCAATTCAATAAGTTAATTCTCAACAAAGCGTAGCTTCTCTGATTTAAAGCAGCTCTTTTTTCGTTGAATCGCTGTAATTCAACTAGGAATTAAAATACGGCAGTTTTGTTATTACAATTAGATTCATTGCACATTCTACCATCAACTTTGCTCCTAGATACTTATACTATAATAACAATGGTTGATCTCAATTCGAATAATGACTGGCCGTACTATTATTTTTAATTAAAATTTACGACATAAAATTACATGAATTAAGTTTATTCTAGAAGAATATTATGTTTAATTTCGTGATTATCTCTATTACAAAATATTGAAAAGTAGAGGAAACAATCTTTACAATGTCCACTTTCGGACTCTTTTTTTTGTTTTATTTTCAATATTTTAAGGTTTATAATTCTTATATAACAAATTACAAACATTTTAGACAAAGTGATAGGTTTAGGGCGTTGCCCTTTAGATTGTGCTTCTACATTCTCACACTATTATTTTCATAACAGTACAAGTTTATTAGAATTATTTTTAAAGTTTTCTTTTTTATTTATAATAGAATCAAAAAAGCGACAGCAGTATTATGGATAATTACCCCTCTTTCCACAAGAGTTTTTAAGTGCATTTGAAAGCAACAACTACTTAATTACGATTCAATTTTACTTTAGTAAAATCCAGAGAAAATGAGCCAAAATTGTTTGCTTTTGTGTTCTAAGAACAAGCTAAAATAATTGAACTGTTTATTATTAACAATCATTATTTTGGAGCCGATACTTTTGCATTAACATAAACACATTGAGTTAATTATGTAATTAGATGATGTTAAAGATAGTTTTAAACGTTTTTGAAACAAGTTAAAGGTGGTTATTTAATTAACATGTATTTTCTTTCAATAATTAGAGGCAAAGTTAAAGTAGTGAAGTAAGATTAGGGAACAGATAGCGAGTGGTTAGTGCACTTGACTTTCACAAGGAGATTCAAGGTTTGAATTCTAACTGCCCTTGATATTATCTTCTTAGAAGTCTTTCAGATTGTGCCCGGTAGATGGAAGTGTTGTCTGTAGAGAGAAAACTGTCCAAAAGCCGGCACTAAAAAAAGATTTGGATGCAGATAAGATCAAATGTTGATGCGCCTTAAATAAAAAAAAAAAAAGTCTAGAAAAGTAGCTGTTCTTCATTATTAGGAAAAATGTTTAAGGTTTTCAAAAAGGCCAATTCGTTTGTAATAAGAGTTGGTACTGAAATGATACTGAAACAAAGTGGTACTTCTGGAAGAGGAATTTTGACCGCTAAGTTATAATCGGGATCCACCCCAAAAAATTAACTTATTTCCGTTTTTGGTACATTAAATGCATAAAAATAGTTTTTTAAACAATTAATGTAAGAAAGAAATATGGAAGCTTAGAGCAGTGAACACGTGAACAGAGTAAATGATAGATTTTACACTGTCTTATTTTTAACGGTTTGTTTTGAACAATTTATGATGTAAGATAATGAATGTGTAAGAAGGGAATCTGATACAAGCTTGTGTACAGACTTTTTTTATCATTAGATATAGGAACATGAAAATATGGGATAATATGAGTTATACATCAAGTGTTATGTTCCTTAGCGATACTTCAGTGCGTTAAGCGTTCATCATAGATACTGCCTGATCACTTAACATTGATTGTAACTTTCCTACAACTACAACTGATGAAAGTTTAATGTGGGTTATTAGATTCTCTATGGTGTAAGAAGGATGTAAGAAGCCGCCTCTTGGAAATTTATGGTTCAATTCACTTAATATAGAAATAAAACTAAAAGAAGAACAAGTTCTTAAGTGACTGTGATTTAGTCGGGATATAATACAGAACAGATTGTATGTTATATTATCGGGAAACAATCTTTAAAAAATATTCCCCCTTAAGATCTGATTCTAAATAATTTATGTATACCGCTATTTATGTTATAAACTAAGAAACTACATTCATCTAGTACGAAGAATTAGAACAGTATAAAATATAATCAAATGACAGGATTTATCGCAGGACTAGCCTTTTCTAGCTTCCTACTGAGAAAGTTAATTTAAATTCTATTAAAAAGGAAACAAAAATATGAGAATATTCTAAAAATAGTAGTTCGTTTTGATTAATAAATTACAGTTAATGCAGCTCAATAAGCAAAATACGATCCTTTCTGAAATATTTTGTAAAACTCTTACGATTTTTTCTTACTAAAATTTTCAAATTTATTTATATTTTTATAAAAGTTAGTAGACTTAATAATCAAATAATTTTACTATAATAAAACGACGTTTTAAATATTAGTTCTACCAAATTTACACAGGATGGCGACATATTAAAAAACAATATTACACTAAGATTACAGTCAGTGATTAAATAATAATTTTGAGGGAAATCAATATGAGGGAATGGTTCAGATTTTATGAATGTACTCACAGGAGATGCTGGCTCCAGCCCAAACCGGTGCATTAGATTCTCTTTTTCTAGATACCCTTCAACTTAATCCAATGGTTTCAGTATTCTAAACATGATTCTGTAATCTAATACTTGGATGATTAGATTCCGAGGAAGATGACCAGTTGGACATCTCCTCCAATTGGACTTGTGGTGGCACTTCTAGTTGAAGCACTCTTCCATGCCCGGCTTTTGATTATATCGTTTGGAGGTGGACCCCTTGGTTACAGCTTGAAGGCAAGGGTTTTTTAGTGCCAAAGCCTCAGCAATACGTGATCTTTACATTGTCAGACCTAGTCGTTTATAGACCCATGCGATGTATATGAATACTCAATTTACAAAGGCCCATCAAGGGGCCTACGATCTTTGAAATGACCTCCCATCCTTGGAGTATACTTACGCGAGTGGCTAATAATGAACTTTTTCGCAAATTTCTAGCCTGGGAATTCACTAGGTGCGTCTATGCTTTGTTGACTGCACGCATTTTGCTAAGCCATAAGTGGCTCAGGTTCTTAATGGGTACCATGTTTTTGATACCTATAATGAGTAATTGCAGGATAATAATAAGTTCTAGGTGCTAACTAACCTTATTCGAACACATTCTCTCAATAAATTACATTCACCCTAATAACTGAAACTACGTAGAGACAACTACCAAACACAACCATTTCTACATCTATACGTGCTTTATACTCTTAAATATATTTATTCAATATGTATATTTTATTGATTTAATAGTCCGCTATAATTATTAAAATATTAAAATAATATTAAATGTACTGTACTAATGTCTACCTACTTATTTCAGTCAGAATTAAATATGCTGCTAAAATTTTAAGTTTAATACAAAATTAACTTTGTATAGTATAAATTTTCCAAGCTTTTTTTTTTTTGCTTTCGCTTTTTCTCATTAATGATTGCAGGCTACTCACCTGAAGACCTCTTACTTTTGTCTGGACAATTTTCCAAAATGATTGCAAATGCATTTTGAGAAAGGGGAGAGGTAAACTTACTTCTTCTGAAGTTTGAAGCAGAACCATCTCATATAGTGTACATATCTAAAACAGTCTTAAGCGACAGACAAGCCTGTGAAACCCGTAAGTGGTTCTGCACCTATGGAAGGCGCTTATCCTATGCTCTTTATTTTGTCAACTACCTGTTGAAAAAGTAAAAGTATGTGGTGTGAAAAAGATAGTTTGAAGAAATGCTTGTCTTATTGTTCTAATTTTAGCAACAGCTTTAAATACGGTTTTTGTGGATATATTTAGTTCTCAACACAAATTTATATTGAATGAATAAACCAGGGACATTCTCGGCTGTTTATAGCGGAGGCACTGATTGTGGTAGGTTTAGTCATGTTATACTAGCTGGTAAGGAATAATTTATTGTTTTTGATACCTATAATGAGTACTTGCAGGATAATAATAAGTTCTGACCTTTAAGAAGATTTTCCGTTCGGTTGATGAAGGAAAAAAGGAGGCCGACTGTAAGAAAAAAACCTGACAGGCAAAAAGGACATACGAGTACGCACTATATTTAGTGTGAAGTTAGCCGTCTGACAGTTTAATATGAAATTAGTGTGGGATATTGAGCCGCTCTACTGAAATATCTTCCTGACACGCACCATCACATAAATTTATAAAACAGTGACTTCCACACGCACGCACTGCATGCAGCTATCATAGATTACATACAAAGTAATGCAT
Source organism: Rhodnius prolixus (assembly GCF_049639745.1). NCBI lineage: Eukaryota > Metazoa > Arthropoda > Insecta > Hemiptera > Reduviidae > Rhodnius > Rhodnius prolixus. Next base: position 27,878,372 of record NW_027411592.1, read on the forward strand.
ATTCTAACTTTATTCCATAAAAATAAGGTCTCCTGTTAACAACAATATTAAATCTTTTAAAACCTTCTTCTAATATTGTCGTTAAATTGGTCAAATAACAGTTTCTTGCATTGAAATAATCCAGTTATTTGTTAATGGCGAGTTATTTGATATTTCATACAAATAGATAGGGTAGCAAATAATTCGTATACAAGCAAATGATCGTATTTTTAAGTCCAAACCCCAAGCCAGCAACAAACTTTTGGACGAAAACGGCCAACTGCTAGTGCCATTTTACTGAAAATTTCATTTTCCCCATACTAAGAGTGACTCTGGCCGAGTGTTTAACATTGTTAAGATGATGTTGACATGTCAGCATCTTGTCTAACATCTATTCTAGTCCTAAGAACTTAGCCTCCATGGTAAAAGGTACATTGATCCTTCCCAGCATAGACTGTTTCTAACTTTAGTTTTCTTCATGAAATAGACAATCATAGTTTTAAAGACTAGTTAACAACTCTAATCCCTTTACCTGTTATCCACTTTGTTTAGGACCCCTGAAATCAAATCAAGTAAAGGCCGTTGATTTAGTACCTGCAAGATAGACACATGCCCTAAGGTTTAAGTTGCCACCGAGGTAATTTTTAATTTTTATCCTGATGATCTTTTATCCAGCCCGCAGCACACAGAAATTGCCCATTTTTGCTCTAAAAAAAAATAACAGAAAACTCAATAAAAGCCATTTTGCTGGCTGCAATTTTTCCAACTCGTGTTAGGAACATCCTTTATCAAACTAACAAATACCAAATTGGTGATAGAACCGTAAATGCAGGCCCATCAAAGAGGTAACTCAACCTCATTTAAATGTGGATTCCTCGGAAAATGTTTCAAAATAGAATTATTAGACGTACACTTGTAAAAAATTTATGGAAACTTTACAAAAAAGTACCATTTTTTAAATAAAAAAAAGAAGGAGAGAGATAAATAAATCAGTAAGCATTCTGTTCAAACGATTTTCTAAATATTTGGAATTTGGTCTCATATTTAATGTCTATATTTTTATTATTATTGTTATTATTTATTTATTTTTATTTTTTGAGCGCCACTAATCAGTGGCTTGTCGACTAGGTTTATTCTAGAGAGCAAATTGCAAAACTTGGGTAGGATGCGGCATTTCTCAATTCGGGACAGAGATAAAAAGCTTTTCCGACATACCTTTTCAGCTCCCCATCGAATATTGGGGACTGCTTACTATTTCTATGCGGTGCAGGTCTTCAGCAGTAGGTCATGGCCAGATAGCATTTTGGACACAGGCAACACCCACCGATTGTGGGATATTCGCGGGAATTCCTTGCAAATAGTTTGTTTATTAACTTATAAAAGTTGCTGATTCACGAGAGAAAGAAACAATATTTTTAATATTTTTCAAAGGAATTGGTAATCTGGTTGCTCTTTGCTAGAGCCTACATCAGGTTAGCCTTCTCATTACCGTATACCGCTAGTGCTATTCAGTGTTACTATTTAAATTAAGAGACCGCTAGCTCGTAGTGTATGCTGGTAACGCTAGCTTCTTTCAAGCGCTGTCGACAAATGGTCTAATCTTATCGCCATAAGCTGAAAATGAAATTTATAGCACTAATATGACTGTTCATTAAACGTTAGTAGATCAACAGGTTTGCAATGAATGTAACATAAGTCGTTTTATTAAATTAGTTGGAGCCGTTTTAGAGACTCCTTCAAAAACTTGAAATTTGTATATATTGGTGAAATACCACTGTCAGTTGGCCAGTATTGTTCTAAAACAAATTGTTGAGTTTAGAGTGGCATCTAAGTTAAATATCGATTTGAAATTTTACAATTTTTAGTTTTTGAGTAATGTTAACTACAAACACACACTTACACATACATATGATAATTTGTAGTAACCAATTTTCGAACCAAGGAGGCTCCAAGAAATTATTTCTGGTAATAATGGAAAATCTGAGATTGTAATATTGCCTCCAAAGAGTAGCGAGAGAAAGTAAAAATGCGATGGGCAATTTTTAGATTGTTTAGAAGGATATAATTTATATACAATTAAATAAACGAGGCGCCACGGTAGCCATGCGGTTTAAGAGGCGAGACCTGCAAATCTAATATGCATTGTGTTACTGGGTTCGATTCCCGGTCTTGGCCATGGGTTTTATTTAATGGTAAAATGAGAAATAGTAAATAGCAATTATTTTTTCATCCTATAGAAATAGTAAAGTACGTTTGCTAATCGCCTTCGTCCACGACACTTAGTAAATGGTAGTTGGACGTTAAGCCCCGCCTGAATAAATAGGCGATTACTTTACTTTACTTACTTTAATTGAATAAACAGAGAAAAAAGTTTAAGGAAATGATAGGTGAAAGATTTCTGCTGTGGAGTATATGAGACAGATATAAAAAGAAGTTATGTACACAGAATCTGTTGTTACACGGGCTTCGCAGGAATAAATCTTATTAAAATTATCTTTTCATTGATACAGTAAATGGAAAACAATAACATTTATCTTGTTGAATTCATTGAGCTCCTCCTCTTATAATTACCGTTGAATCAACTAGGAAACAGGTAATCAAATATTAAAAGAAAAGGAAAATAGTTGTTTGATTTGATGACTGGTTTGGTGGGGATAGCCAGCTAAAGAAGCTACATATAAAGCTGACCTGGACATGATTGAGACTAGTAGCAAAAGGCAAAGGGCTAGGGATCTCACATAGTAACTATGGCCACCATTCAGTCATTCACCATGGTGAGTCGTACGTTTATTGTTGAAAATAAATAATTGGTCTTTTACATCATCTCATTTATTTTTTTATAATTTATTGCAATCATATTTATGGAGGGAGTCGTTACTCAACATGAATGTAACCAGATAAAAATTATACATTAATTAAACACAGAATAATAAATTAGGAATACTTTTCAATGAAGTGACTATTTGCTTACATTTTAATGCGCTTCCTTTTTCCTTTTTTTTTTTAAATTAAAAATTCTCGCCTTGATATACATACTTTGTGCTTTTATAGTTCTTATGCACCGCCCTGACGTTTCTGGCCCCTGGAGAAACATTCTTCATGTACAGCAACAAAAAATCGTAAGTACATTTTTAATTTACTGTTCTATATATTTATTAAAGCCATTTTAAATAAACTTATTACTTAGGACGTGTAAATTTACTTTTCAAGAAAAAAAAGATTAACAATTTTTTCAGTAAAAAATGCATTTATCATTATATTATAATAATAAGTAATAACTTCTTCCTTTAAAAAAAACAGATATTTTTTCTCACAGTATTAACAAAAAATCTGATACATCTAATTTTAAAAAAACAAGTTGAGAAAATGTTTAAATTTATCCAGAAGACAAACAGAAAAAGGTACTGGTGGTCGTGGTCTAATACAAGAAGTTAAATCACATTTTATAGATAAATACACTTTGAAATGAAATGGTTTTTCACTTAAGTGCACATAGATAAGTTGACTCTGAATTCAGTTGAATGAATAAATTCATTTCCTTTTTTCATTCTGCTAATTTCATTATCCAAATGCTCACCAATCAAAGTGAATCAACTGATTATTATAATATTATTTTATTTCATGTCGTTAATTCCAAGATTATTAAAACTTTAGTAGATTAGTGCACTCTCATAATTATTATTTCACTTTTTTTATTCACAATAAAATGTTGTTTAAAGCAGCAGTGCTTTTTTATTACTTTAATCTCTTCAGTCATTAAAAATGTATACCTTCTTTTATTGCTGGTTTCTACTTCAAAATTTATTCGAGCTATAACATTGCACTGCGTTCTTTCAAGATTTAATGTACCTCCTTAGGGTACGAGGTTAGTCCTTACAGCACCCGGTCCAGTCCATCAAAGAAATTTTATGATCAGAGAGAGTTTATCATCATCAAGCGTCTGGTAACTTCATAATGATCTTCCAGTCAGTGAAAAGATGTATTGGAATTTTCTCCATTCTCTCTCAGAAACTGCAAGTGCCATCGCGTTTCCGACCTAGCTGCTTGAAGTGCCATTTCATTGTATCGACAATGCCCCGTGAGGAAACCTGCCAGCTTGTCAACGAGCTCAGATCTGTACCAGATATAGCTGCCCAGGCCAAGTTGCGCGGCCTTCTTCCTCACATCAGAGAGGCCGGTCCAGAGCGTAGCTCTGTAGATTTCTTCTTCCGCCTTCTCCTCCCACTTTAAGTTCTCCCAGAGAAAACCGTCACCTACCCCGCAGAAGAATCCATAAAAGGGGTTTTTGGCTCCTTATTAATTCGTGATTTAAAAAGAGATTGTTAAACTGACTCATAATTCATATATAATAATTTATAACATAAACATAATTGGTGACTTTTTTAATGATGATTCTACTCATAGTAGTGCAGGGATTGAAAAAATAATTACGAATGCTACCCAACTCATTAACAATTCAAAACTCCCCAGTTATCTTAATACTTAACGTTTAATTCAAATCTTCTAGCTGTCTATAGATGAACATATCACCACACTCTTCTGTATCCCATCATATAACTGATATTTTTTTAATAATAATCATCGGAGTTCGTAAGAATACTTCTTAAAGTTAATTATAATACACTCACATTTTTTTTTTTCTCTTGTTTGGTATAGTAAAGAACTTAACACCCCCAAATTGTTGTGGCTAAGTTTTAAGTACATATTCATAGTAACCTCCCCATGAACGATTCAAATATTTAAAAACTATAACTGCTTGAATAACAATAATAATTTGTTAATTGGTGTGGTGTCTAATTACACATCAAAAGTAGGCACTTGAAGGTAAAGAAATATATAATATTATTAAACATTATTGTGAAATACTTTCGCTGGCTGCAATTCTTCTCATACAATTTCTTTAAAAATGAAATTTTTACTAAATCTTTATTGCTGTAGGGAGAAAAAAAAATAGGTTGTAGGTTAGTAGAATCTTTATAAACTTCAATTTAAATTTAATCAAAGGGTCACAGCTCTTCAGCACCACCTAAATATTACAAGTAAAACGTCACAACTGTAGGATGGAACCTTAGCTAATGCTTTCCTAAACAAATAGGCAAGAATTTATAGCAAAATAGTCCATTATTATTTTATATGAGTGTAATAACTGATAGCTGGATTCAAATTCAGATGAAGAGTATGAATGATGCTATCAAAGCCCCTTAAATTTCGTTTTTCAGGAGTAGAATTTAAAGTAAGTATTACCTGTTATACCATTAACGCTAGAATAAATAATGTAATACTATTTTTACACATCTCTTCTATTTACTATTAAGACAAAACAGTTCTACATATGAATAACTTAGTTTTAAATATCTCAAGTTATATGCATACATATTTATTTATAACTATTAAATAGAAATATAATGAAGTGGAATAACAAAATTAAGATTCAGTTTTTAGAAACACTGAATCTAACATTGTGGCCAAAATTTTGTATTGTTTAGAAAATTAATAAAAATATTTTATTAGATTTTATTCCTCAGGAGATAAATCTATGCAATGATTTTTGGTATTTGTTTAATATTGATATTTACTTTCCTTGCTTGTCTACAGGAGTTCTGAAAGGGCAACTCTACCATCTATACAACAACAATATTACCGTGACATCAATCCAGCAATGGCTGGACCCATGCCTTGGGCTGCACCTCAGCAGTACGCTTTTGACGGTGCAGGGCCGGTTACAGTTGCTCTACCTGTAGCCGTGCCAATTCAAGCTCAGGTGAGAATCCTAAAAAAAAAGTAATTCAAATTAATTTTCCGCTTAACATTAAGTTGGCGTACTTTAAACTCAGTATCTCAACTGGGATACTCAACTCACATACTCAACTGAGTATCAGAGTAAGTTTATTGGAACAAGTTTTTTTTTTCTTTACTATTCTTGGAAACTTGCTCCTAAACGCAAAACGATATTTGTTTCAAATAATTTTAATAGAAATGTAACTATCTAACAGAAATAATAATTCTATTTACTTTTTTCTTTTGCCTTCGGTAGAATCTTTTTCCACTCTCTCCTTTAAGCAGTATTTGAAACATTATAACTGTGATATTTTTGAAGGTATTGAAAGAAATTCATGTTCTGAAAAATTTAGTTTGAAAATACCGTTGTATTAAACTCTGTGACCTTCACAGAAGTATCTTCCACAACAGTGTCCTTATCTTAATGGTGCAAATTGAAGCTACAAGTTTCGGTAAGATCTATGATTGTACTAACTGTTGTTAGGTGACATAGTTACTGTGTTGTAGCGCTTTAATTTTAAAAATGTGATTTATTTTATTTTTTATTTGAAAGTTTAAAGTTACACAGTGGGCGGGGAAATGTATGAAAAGAAATGAAAGTTTAAGTTATTAAGTAATAAGTTCTATGATGCAGTCATACCGTTCAGCCTGGCTATTTATTAGAGTTTGTTCTCATTCCTACAACCGTACCACTGTTATTGCTTATTGAAAGCATTTGAAACCATTAATAATTGCCTCAGACAAAGTCATGGAGTGTAAAAATCAAAATTTTAATTTTTATGGGACCACAAAACATTTAATCCGGTGCAACTCACTTTAGAATATTTGACACTATCCCAATTATATAAAAGAGAAATTGTACAAAGTATAGAAAGAATTCAATGTTGACATTTTGTTTGGAAATGACTTAGGTTACTATGTATTTTCGTAAAATAAGTAAACAAGCGACAATGTTACTTTTAAAAGAATAGCCTTACTGAGAAGAGCAAATAAAATAAGTAGCCTAAATAGCCTGACTATCTCTCAGCTGAGTATCTTCTAGGAGAGTATTATAGTGGTTAAGGTCACTAAATTATTCCTTAAGACAGGGGGAAAAGCTATTTAATGAATGTTTAATTCTATTACTCGTTTATTGGTTTTAAGTGGTGTAATTAAAGGTCACGGATGAATAAGATATTCCCAAGAAGCTAGTGAACTTGACAGAAATGACCATGGAAAAGATTCCCGTACAGTGGCGCCTAACAGCAGAAGAAATAACGAAGTTAAGAGAATTGCGCTCCTGTCATCAAAGTCGTAAAATCAACAATAAGACAGCCATCTGAGAATTTATTCTAAAAGCATTCCAGTAATTGCCTTAGTTGATAATAATTTAGATTTAGTTTAAGCTCGCAATATCTATAAAAAGTCATAATCATTAGGTGTTTGGTCTTATTAATAAGTAAGTATTTATCTCCCGTCAAATATAACAGTTTTTTTTTTGTAAATTAGCCTTTAACTTTAGGCCCTTCACTCTACAACCAACTTTAAGAAGTCTTGGATCGAATAGCATATATCAAGTCAATTCATCTGTATTATTCAGAATGAGGAAACCCGTTGTTTAACATTTTCTCGGAGAAATATATGCCGAAAATTATGATCATCTCTGCTAGCAGTAACATGGGCTTAATATTTTAAAAAAGTAGTTAACAGCAGAACCATAAAAATTCCAAATACATGCTGAAGTCAATAAGACAACGTCTAAAGAAGAAGGAACAGTTCAAATTGGCGAACATCCATTCCAGAAAAGTGCCATTTTTCAAATAACTTTAGATAATTATTGGAAATAAAGTTGTGACAGAGGAATTTAAATTAGCGGCAATCGGTGTTTACAAGGGTCGACTAAGGAATGCGTTGTGGAAGGAAGCGTAGAACGGTGGGTAGAATGGTGTGGTGGGTGTTTAAGCAGGACCCCAAAAGTGGAAAATAATATGTACACTAATCTATAATTTTTATTTTAAATTTGTTTTTGCAGATACATTTGGAAATAGTGTGAGAATTGGAATTCGAAATAAAGGAAATTAAAATTTGAGAAATGTTATCAAAAAAATATTTGTTTATTTTCTCTTCAGAATAAAAAAAAAAAAAAAAAATTTGCTTGTGAGGAAAATGAGGTTGCTGTTAATCTTAAACTGTTTAAAGAAATAACTTATTAAGCTAAATCTAAAAGTCACTAACGTGCAGCATCACTGGACTAAAAAGTCCAGACCAAAGTAATACCAATTTTTTAACACTAGAATAGAGAAATCAGAAGTAATGTTTGATTATCACTGGAAAAGGCCTGGTTTTAAGTACTTCACTAATAAAGAAAGTGTTTTAAAATATGTTTTTAGTAATCTCTGTCGCATTAGGAATGTCTGAGATAATGTTTAATTCTTGGTTCTATTGTTACAGATGGCGCCCATGCCAGCGACTTTGAAAGGGACAGTGCATAATGTTCAGCTGGTGCCTTGTTTGTGCCCAGTTTCCAAGGATATTGAACCAATTCCAATTCCACAGTCCTCTTCCTCGTCGTACATTGTGCAGAGTGGGCCAGTCCAATCAACAGCTACTTGATTTCTTTGCACTAAGATTTGCATGGAATTTACCTCTACTTAACATGAAACAAAAAAGACTGAATTTAAGACTGTTTAATTTATATAAATTATTCAATTAAAGATGTTGTGTGATTATTCTTAAAAATAACTAATTTATATCCCTTCTAAATTTTATTATTAAGTGAATCAAGATTCCAAACTATTTGTGAAAGTTCGTCAATAGATTTTTGTACAGGCCAAAGAAAACAACAGCCGACATAAACTTACAATGAAAATAAATTAAAATTAATAAAATGCCGGTGTGTTGTTTTAAAAGTTCCGCTGTAACAATAATGTATATTTATTTATTTTGGTAGATTCCAGGTTTATAAACTATTTTAATTGCATCTATTAGAGTGATTCCTGCAGCAATTAAGTAGAAAGATTAGGCATGAGGTAGGTATTTATTGTACAATAACTCAGTTCGGACATACCTTGGAACTTTTTAGCCAAGAATTGCTGGTCCCGAGTAGCTAATGAATTGATGTGTTTAAAAGAAATACACAGTTTTGAAATAAATAAAATTTTAAGGAGTTTGCCACCAATTTTTATCCATCAAATTTATGTTTTTTCATTGTCACGAAACACCAAAGAAAATAATGATTTTTGGTGCATATACAAAAAATATAATACACCTTTCCAAAATTAACACTTTTTTTAAAAATAACAAGGCTTTTAAGAACTCATTTTAAGAAAAAAGTAAGGACTTAGATACTACTAAAGCCTACCCTAATTCCACAAATGAAATTTGAGGCTCCGCGTTATTAGTTTACAAGCAGTCATTGTTTAATATTGGTTTTAATCAGGATTAGGCGAATAAGTTATTTCTTTAAACAGTAGACAAGATTTGTTGCCACCTTTTTTAAGGAATGGTGTGAAATATTTTATAGAAGAAAAACTCTTAGATTTTAGATCTAAAATTTTGAATTTTCCTTTCACCTTAGCTGTTTTACTGCAACACTGCGAAAAAGAACATTAAATTCTTTTATTCGTCCGGGATATTTCAGTACAGTTTCTAACCAAGAAAACTTCTCAAAAAAGCAAGATTAGTCTGAATTGAATTGTCCCCAGTCAGTAAATAATCCGCACATTGATTATTCCAATACTATACTTAGTTTTTTTTCTTATTCTTTTATCACAAGATATATTTATCAACTGATTCTGACTTTATTTTGGCTAACGAAGATTATGAAAATATACCTATTCATTAAATTCAAGTTCATTCATGCACCTAGGAACTTGAGTACCAAGATAATTTCCTCCCTACACATACTTAAAGATTTTTTTCATCTTCTTAATAAGTGCTGCTTTTTTTTTTTTTTGCTTAATCTTACCTGTGTAACAGGCTCTAGTAGAACCCTAGTCTGGCTAGATTATACCTCAAGTAAATTATGGGTCAGGTTAATTTATTCTAGGGCTATAAATGTGTATAGGTCAATTCATACCTCTCGGAACAGATTATTGCTATAAATATCTTAGTGGAGATATACAAAAATAACATGGTATTTTAAATATATTGTGAGGTTCTTCCTCGTAAGTGATTAATTGAGAAAGCTAACTGACTCAAATTTTAAAACTAATTAAATACACCGACTTTTATTACTTTAGCCAGGAAACGGTAATCAATAAATTCCAGGTATCAACAGAATTCCGCAATGATCAAAGGTTACTATTACTAAGTAGTGGTACAACTTCTAATTGTTTTTAAATTACATTTAAAGTTAAAGTATCTAAAACATTATAAAGCAAAATATGATACTACTCAAAATACTATTAAGAGGTCATAAAGTTCTGAAAACTAATCTTCCAAGACTAACAAGTCATCGCAATAATTTTACAGTGAAAACATGAATTAAAATGTTTATCACGTTATCAGGCTGATAATATCAGCTTGATGGCATGTGAACTTGTTGACTTTAAATCGTATCTTACGAGATAGATCAATCAATCCTTGGTATCACCGAATTTTGTGTGGATGATAATGTCGCAACTCATCAGATTTGCTGTAGCCATCGTTGCGCAGACTTCATCGTGAGAGGTGTTAGAAATATTCACACACACTCATTCACATTTTGGTTCAAGTATTCCATTTTTTTTTTGCCAAATCAGAGTTCGTGAGGTAAATAACTTTATGTCTGAGAACAAGCTTCTACAACTTATAACTTTACTTTTATCCTTAACAAAAACTTACAGTTTAAAATGTTAAGTATAAGGGTTGATTAAACGCCAAAAGGTACACAAATCAGCAAGTACCCAACTTCATTAATTCATTAATATTTACGTAATTTTACTGCATTAATATTCATTAATATTTTTTAGAGTTTATTAGATGTCACAGACCCTTATGCTGGCCATTTTCGTCTACAAAATATATGTTCAAGTAGCACTGTAGATTGACTGTAATATCTAGTTATTTATAATAATCAAACTGTTAATTACAGGTTAAAAAGAAAAATAGCTGTGTGTTATTTGTGCTCACGAATATTTCGGTAAGACGAATTCAAGACAGTAGCCGACTCTAACTTCGTATTTTTCTACTTTAACATGCATGTACATATATATGTGATTTATCTTAAGTATAACAAAAAAATATTATAAATGAAGTGGCCAGCATAAGGGTCTGTGACATCTAATAAACTCTAAAAAATATTAATGAATATTAATGCAGTAAAATTACGTAAATATTAATGAATTAATGAAGTTGGGTACTTGCTGATTTGTGTACCTTTTGGCGTTTAATCAACCCTTATACTTAACATTTTAAACTGTAAGTTTTTGTTAAGGAGATTTTTGTACCTTTTGGATAGATTTTCCTTTTTGTCTATTTTGCAAAGATACATATCTGCTTTACAGATTTTTTTAAATTTGGAATAAGCAATTCTATCATTATAACCTGATAAGGTGTTAAGTCGGAACCGTAACTTCCACTGGAGAGATCTTTTTAAAGAATGATTATAGTTGCGGTCCCTCAAACCATGCTCAATAACAATTTTTTTTGAAAAAGCGTTTTGAATAACATAGGAAGGTATTTGTACGTAAATAGCAAAATTAAACTGCGTTTTCAGTACTTCCTTTTAAGAAAAGTAAGAAAAATAAACTGCGATTGCAGTACTTCTAGGCAAAGAGGCAAAGATTTTTTAATCGAACGACAATTCATTGATTTAAATTGGTTCACTCATTGATGTTTTATTAAACGATTGCAGTATTTCCTCTTAGTAGGTGCAAGAGCTTGATGGCACTTCACAGCGAAGTAGAGGAGCTTTAACAACTTATTCGAGCTGAATTTTATCAAAATCGGACTAAGCGTTGTAGAAATATTGGTAATAATAGTTTTAGAAAGGGCCTTACTTGGGTGGGGCGAACTCCCCTCTTTATGAGGCACAGCGTTCAGACTTTTAAAGTGCAAATCTGTACAAAATTTCGATTCGACTGACACTTCATTCATGACAATCGGTTCACGAGTCGATAATTTGAAACGATTGCTATACTTTCCCTTAACAAGTGTAAGAGCTGATCGCCGCTTTAATGTTACGTAGAGGAGCTCTAACTCTATCATCCTACCAAATTTTTTCAAAATCGGGCCAAGATTTACAGAGTAATTAGTAATAATAATTTTGGAGGGGGCCTTACATAAAGGGGGCTAATTCCTCTCCCATTCGATGTACAGCCCCAAAAGGCACATCTACATAAAATTCCGAATCGAATGACACCTCATTCATGAAAATCGGTTCACGCGTTTAGGCGCTACGTTGTTTACAAAAAAGGTAACAAGAACAACAACAACAACAAGAAGAACAAGAACAAGAACATTTTTTGAAAAAGCCGTTTTTGCTCATTTTCGGCAACTTTTTTCTCGAAACCTATTAGATCTGGGTTGTTGCAAAAAAATTACTGTTACAAAAGAGGATTTGCCCTATATTTTAAAGAAAATTTGGGAATTTTATCTTTTATAGAAAAAGAAAAAAATTTGTCAAAGTTGGGTTTTTTTCAACGTTACGCTTTTTTGTGCAGTTTTTGATGGTCAACCCTTATACAACTGTCCTACCGGACAGTTTTAATGTAAGAGTCATAATTTGTTTATTATTAGGTCGATTCTCTGACGAAGACTACGGATAAGAATAGCGAAATATTTGAGATTCAAGTTTATAAACTTAAGTTTTAGAATCTACCCAGACCAATATTTTATTTGGAATAGTTTATTTATTTGTTTAACTTTCTTCAAATAAATCAGAAGGTATTTGACTTGCATGTCCTCAGAAGCTCCTACATTCCACAAAAAAACCGAGGCAAATGTTAACAAACGAAAGTTGAGGGTATCTTGAATGGCAACAACAATTATCCTTGCCAAATAACTTTAAATAGAAAAGAACAAGATTTGGCTCCGACGTTTTGACGACCCTTGCTTCCACTGTGATTACTTTCTACATTTCCATTAATGAAAATTTATTAATTTTATAAAATTATTTATTTTTATTCTTTTAGAAAATTCAATCAATGCAACAGATAGCCACAAAAATAATTCCTTCAGGATAAAATTTATGTCTTTTAGAAAGTTTTATTTGATTTTTCACTTTGTAAAATAACAAAAATTAATTACATTATTTTCATAAGCAATAAATAAATTTTTAGCAATAAATAAAATGGCCAACAGATAATTTTGGTAAAACGACAGATCAAACTCCTTCTTTATTGGTTTATGTTATTAATGTCTTAATTGAGTTACAAATAAATAATAATTTTCAAAATTTTTGAAAATAAAAACAGAAAGGAAGATGGTTAGGTTAGAAACTTAAAAGGGTGCATGTCTGTGGTATGCAACATTTTGGATTGTAGAAATTGAATCTGATATGTGTTTGTAGATTTGGGAGTCCCGTACCTTCATACGGGGGGGGTTAGGTATGAAAAATATCTGGTACCTAGTATGAAATAAAGTGTCTGACTGTGCTAATTGAATTTGGAGTGTTTGTCTAACTGTCTTTTTAGTAACTTACTTCAGTTATTTTAAGTGGTTTTTGAGAATTCCATGTTAATCGTCTGTCTAGATGGAGTCCTAGTTTTCATACTTATATGACTATTGTAAGAGGAATATGGTTAAATAAGTAGCGGGAAGGATTTTTAGGTTTAATGTTAAGATCAGCTAGTTGAATTTGTTTCGTTTGACTTCTATTCTTCACTTCCTTAGCCAGGGTTCTAGGATGTTAACGTGAGCTTGGAGATGACGAGTAGCCATGACAGGATCATTGCTAGGGGAGAGGATGGCCGTATTATCGGTGAAGGTGAAAATGTTGGTGTTAGGTTGTAGAGGATATCCGGCCGTGTATACTGAATATAAAAGAGGAGCAAGTATGTTCCCTTGTGGGCACAAGCAAAGATAGGAAATATAGGAGAAAAGGAAGTGCTTTGGACGACCAGGATTAGCAATCTGCAGGATATGATCTAAGGATGAAATAGTTAGTAAAGGATGCTCTTGAGCTTCTACAAGAGTCCGGATGCCGTACCCGATCAAATGCTTGAGAAATGTGGAGGACACTGTTTACATTACATTCCCACAAATACTTTTCATTAAAAATATTAATAAGGTCGCTGATTTTGATTTATTCCTTCTAAGAACGCAGGATAAAGTTTTGCCGTTCTGAATGAATATATGTACATATTTAAAACCCACCAAAGCACCAAATGACCCAAACAACTAAAGACCAATTAGTCTCCTCAGCACAATTAGTAAGATCTTTGAGAGAATATTACTAGTTAGAATCAATCGTCATCTGGATTCTAATCATATCATCAAAGAAAAGCAGTTTGGGTTTAGGTCAGGATTATACACTACCGCCCAATTAGCCAGAGTTGTAGACGATGTCACCGAGGCCTTTACTCAACGCAAGCCCACTGGCATGATTCTGATGGACATTCACAAGGCGTTTGACACCGTCTGGCACGTTGGAATAATGTACAGATTGATTGAATCTAATTTCCCTCCTTACATTACTAAAATTATTCACTCATAACTAACAGAAAGTTTCGCGTCTCATTAAATTCATCCTTGTCTCTTCCTCATGAAGCAACCGCTGGAGTGCCTCAGGGCTCAATAATAGGACCGGTCTTGTTTCTTATTTACTTCAACCCAATGTCTCGACCGAAGGATGTTCGACTGGCATTGAAGGCTGATGACGTCGAAGCTGATGCTTTGTCCTGGAGATTGGACACGATAGTTAACACGATAGGCTTATTAGGGCCATGTCATGTATGGACAGATTTTTCACCAAGTGGAAAATAAAAGTTAATAAAAAAAGTGGCGTAATTATTCTTGTTTAAAATGGAAAGTAAATTTGATAGGGGTTACAAAATTATTGTCTTTTTTTAATTTTTTTTAATAAAACAAGCTTTCCCCAAAATAATGTCGTCTCCGTGATCAAAGAGGAGAGAATTTTACTATAGTACTATTTACAAACAATATACTGGACATTTAAATCTAAAGAGAAGGCACGATATCCTTTACACAATAATCATTTAATTTATGTATATAAACATATGGAGTTTTGCTAGCAGTTTCGCCAGTTGAGGTCATTCTTCGGGGTCATTCATGTACATTTCTGGAAATTCATAGTTTCACTCTCAACTAATATTCCGAATGAATATTTGACCCACAAAGTTATATTCCATTATTTCCTCATTATTTTCGCTATTTTACGTTTTTTTAAATGATATAGTCGCTAACCTTTTAAAGGATCTGGGATTTTGATTTTATATACCTACTATAAAATAAAATTTAAAAAAAAAACACTTTCGTTTCGATGAAGATGGACAAAATAAAAACGATGGCTAAAATGCACTTCGGAAAAAACTTTGGTCCTATTATCGGAATGAGTTTATGTGTAAATCATGAGTGCAAGTAGTTAACAAGTAAGGAGTTTCATTAAAATCATCTTCAAGAAAAGCTAAAATTATAAAATATCCTTTTAGTAAATGTGCTACTTTCCAGTTCTAGGATTTTGGTCGTTATGGTTTGGTGATGGTACCCAAGGCGAAAGTTGGAGCATCCTGCAATTTTTAGTTTTGGAACTGGAGAATTTACTATCAGTAAAACTCACTTTTTCGGATATGAGAGATTTCAAAACATGTATTTGCGGTAAAAACTCTGAAATATGGATACTTTTTTTAAAACATTTTTACCAGTAGTTGGAGAAAGTAAAAAATATAAATTAAGGACGAAACTCTGTCAAAAATAACAAGACTGTCAATGCATTTATAAAATAAAAAAGCTCTTTAAACTCTATGCTTAGTCTTTATTAGCATAAGATCATAAAATAATTGGATTCAGCGTTACCTTAAAATGATCGCAATTTATTACAGAGCTATTTTAAAACATATCTTTAACTATACAAACCTTAAGAAATCTTTACAAGTTTGTCTATTTGATCTGTGCTTTAAGTTAGTTTAAAGTAAAATAACCTACTATTTATTCAAATAAATACAGTTATGATATAAATTATTTTTAAAATTAAGATAGCTTTTTAATTTACTGGTATCAAATAAGAGAACTAAACGCCATAATATGATATTTTGTCTTTGCAGCGCCCCTAATAGTCAAACCCAGGGCATATTACACCTACTGTCAATACTGCTCATGACATAATAATTAATTTGCATTTTATACTTACATTAGACTGAAAAAAGTATCAGAATTGTTCAGTAATGCTGCAATAACGGGAACTCCAATAAGAAGAAACTCCGGGCAGTGTCTAATCATTAAAAAGAAAAGAATAATAAAGGAAAGGATAAAGTTTCAAGGTAATCATGAACTGGAGAGACTAGAGCATTCTCGGGGTCATCATGGTAATCTATACTAAGCATATCCATGGTCTTTAACCATGCTGCAATGCACGGGTATCTTTATAAACTTTTCTTTAATAGTGAAGGGCCATCAAGAAGCCATGTATGAAGATTACACCTTTTTGTGGATAACCATCGAATATAAGAAGCATTATAAGAATAAGAAGATGGTACTTAATAGGATTCTTGCTTTACTAATCAAAGGCTCATCAGGGCAATAAAAAGGGTGAAAGGTAATCAACAGTTGTGGGATCATACTTAAGTATCTTCAGGTAGTATCTTCAGTAACCAGAGATCATCATTTCTGTGTGCAGATTGTGATGGAGAGGGAGGTTTTTAACTTTCCCATCTATTTCGTTTTCTACTTCGCATAGGGCTTCCCAAAATGTAGCTACGGACCTGCTGGAATCTGTAATTTATTTTGTGTACATGAAGTAGTGATCCACTTATTTAATATAAATCGCGGCTTGAATAATAATTATTCCTGTTATTTAGGTTTTATAGAATTTCCAATTTTATTTAAGTGTTAAACAATTCATGACATTATTTTGGATAATTTGAGGGCGCTTAATTTAATTGCAGCACTGCTTCGCGTTCTTCTGTGGCACTCTAGGTACTTCGCTTTGAATGGTGGACATTTTTCATTAAATATACTGTATTAAAACTGTCCGGTAGGACAGTTTTAAAACTGTCCGGTAGGACAGTTGTATAAGGGTTGATCGTCAAAAAGTGCACGAAAAAGCGTAACGTTGAAAAACACCCAACTTTGACAATTTTTTTCTCTTTTTCTATAAAAGATAAAATTCCCAAATTTTCTTTAAATCTTACTCCAAACCCTCCTTCATAACTGTAATTTTTTTGCAACAACCCAGATCTAATAGGTTTTGAGAAAAAAGTTGCCGAAAATGAGCAAAAACTGCAATTTCAGAAATTGTTGTTGTTCTTCTTCTTCTTCTTCTTCTTGTTGTTGTTGTTGTTGTTGTTGTTGTTACCTTTTTTGTAAACTGCGTAGCGCCTAAACGCGTGAACCGATTTTCATGAATGAGGTGTCATTCGATTCAGAATTTTATGTAGATGTGCCTTTTGGGGGTCTCAACGCTGTACATAGAATAGGAGAGGAGTTAGCCCCCTTTATGTAAGGCCCCCTCCAAAATTATTATTACTAATTACTCTGTAAATCTTAGCCCGATTTTGATATAATTTGGTAGGATGATAGAGTTAGGGCTCCTCTACGTAACATTAAAGCGGCGATCAGCTCTTACACTTGTTAAGGGAAAGTATAGCAATCGTTTCAAATTATCGACACGTGAACCGATTGTCATGAATGAAGTGTCATTCGAATCGAAATTTTGTACAGATTTGCACTTTAAAAGTCTGAACGCTGTGCCTCATAAGGAGGGGAGTTTGCCCCACCCAAGTAAGGCCCTTTCTAAAACTATTATTACCAATATTTCTATAACGCTTAGTCCGATTTTGATAAAATTCAGCTCGAATAAGTTGTTAAAGCTCCTCTACTTGGCTGTGAAGGGCCATCAAGCTCTTGCACCTACTAAGAGGAAGTACTGCAATCGTTAAAATTATCAATGGGTGAACCTATTTACATTAATGAATTGTAAATCTTTGCCTTTTAGGGAGAAGTACTGTAATCGCAGTTTATTTTTCTTACTCCTCTTAAGAGGAAGTACTGAAATCGCAGTTTAATTTTGCTTTTTACGTACAAATACCTTCCTATTTTACGCTTTCTCAAAAAAATTGTTATTGAGGATGGCAACTATAATCATTCTTTAAAAAGATCTCTCCAATGGTAGTTACAGTTCCGACTTAACACCTTATCAGGTTATAATGATAGAATTGCTTATTCTAAATTTTAAAAAAAAATTGTGAAACAGATAAGTAACTTTGTAAAATAGACAAAAATGAAAATCTATCCAAAAGGTACAAAAATCTCTTTAACAAAAACTTACAGTTTAAAATGTTAAGTATAAGGGTTGATTAAACGCCAAAAGGTACACAAATCAGCAAGTACCCAACATTTCATTCATGCTTAGCTGATATAATTTAAGTAATTTTGCTGCATTAACTTTTTCTTCACATTTTTTTAGAAATTATTAGATGTCACAGACCCTTATGCTGGCTAGATCATTCATAATATTATTTTGTTATAATCATGATAAAATGTATATTATATCTTCGTTTTTAAATATAGGTACTTTATTTTAACTCCATTTCAAATTATTCTTTGGATTTATCTTTAATATGCCCTTTATTTTTAGTAGTCACATATACATTCATGTTAAAGTAGAGAAAAACAAAGTTAGAGTCGGCTACTGTTTAAATTTGAATCACGGATTTAACAGAATATTTCAGTCTTGAATTCGTCTTACCGAAATATTCGTGAGCACAAATAACTCACAGTTAATAACAAGTAGATTATTCAACAATTATTCATTTCTCAATAAATTGTAATTTAATTTAGTCTCCCTAATTTTACTTATAGTAAAATACTGGAATAATTAGCTGCCCTAAAAATATGCATATCTTATTTATTTTATATTACATGTATTCAACATTGTGAGAAGAACAGCTACATTGAGAATGTAATTGAAGAAAACTATATTATTTGCGATAAAGCCAGGTAATTATTACCTATTATTATAAACGTTTGACTACTACATAAAATAACAATTACTTTAATCGAAGAATGAACTTAAACCGACGATTTAAAAAAATAAATAAAATAAAATAAACAAAATCATTGATGTATGTTGATATAAGCATTTTTTAAAAAAAGGTTTTGAATTTTTTAGCCTCATAATTTTTTTTTATTTTTTATAACGTTTTTCTTTTTCACCTGTAATTAATAGTTTGATTATTATAAATAACTAGATATTACAGTCAATCTACAGTGCTACTTGAACAAATATTTTGTAGATGAAAATGGCCAGCAAAGGGTCTGTGACATCTAATAATTTCTAAAAAAATGTGAAGAAAAAGTTAATGCAGCAAAATTACTTAAATTATATCAGCTAAGCATGAATGAAATGTTGGGTACTTGCTGATTTGTGTACCTTTTGGCGTTTAATCAACCCTTATACTTAACATTTTAAACTGTAAGTTTTTGTTAAAGATTATATCATATATTATATTCATTATATATATATACTATATTTCGTTTCATTATTTGATAAAATAACTTTTCCTGTAACTTTATTACTGGTCACCGGGCATTTTGGGCACTTATCAGCTTAATTTACACATAACGTGATCTAATCGCTTATCGTTACTTGAATAATATGATTCTTGTTTGTTAAATCCATTTTTGTTGATTATAATGCGATAATGTAAATATTGTCAATATGCAATGGAAGACAACTACTATTTAATTAAGTGTACCTTAATTTACTAACAATAACTCACTTTATAACAAACTTTCCTCCTTAAACAATGGTAGGTTCTTATATTTAATTTAATTTAGTAGAGAAAGGTTTAAAATTATAGTTAACCAACTGTTAAACTTTAGAGAAATTAACATTTTTCTACAACAGCGGATCTCTTTTATTTAAATATAAAAAAAAGTTGAAGAGTTTGCATAATTTTACACTCACTATTTGTATAATTGATATAGGTTTGAATATGGATAATACTGCGTTTTAAATATTAATTATGAATAACAAGTTGACTAGTAATTTGTACAGATCAGTTCCGCAAAATTATGTACAGTGATGTATGACAAATTGACTACCAGAGGTCGTTTATTACTGGAAAGATGTGCTTAACAATTTTCACTTATGTTAACAACAACTGCTCAGGATGTATTGAAATGGGAAGAATTTTCGATTTTGGGATTCCACCAGAAATAAACGTTTTGTGGTAAGTAACCAGACTCCCTGTTAAGAAAATGATCTAAGTGTGCGATAATAAAATATGTTGAAAAGGAATAATCACAGAATACTTATTAATGATAGCGCTTGAGACCCGACGGTGACTTAGCGAACAAAAAAACAACCTGAAATACATTTTTATTGAATAAAATATCATCACAATTAAGTTCATAAATGTACATAACTTCTATTGGAATCATTTGTTTTAAGAAAATGCCTTCAAGGACAATTCTGGGAGAGAGTTAGCAAACTCTAAAATTTTAAAGTCAATTTAAAGAATCTTGAACGATTCACTTCATTTGCATTCGTATGTTGTCTACTCAGCTATGAACATTTTTTTTAAACACCATAAAAAGTATTTTTACTTTTTCTTCAATACAATGAACAATTGAAGATAATAAAACTTTAGTAAATATTCGAATTTTGACGGAAACCTTGAGATAGTGAGAGAAAATTGCATTTGTTTTTCATGTAAGGTTTTTCATTTACAAAACTACATGAATGATTTAAAAAAAATAAATGTTACGAAAAATGAGAACCTCAGCAGGTTCATACATTTCTAAAAAAAGTTATGGCTTGATAAGATTCCAGATTTAATGAAAAATGTTTTTAGGGCCGAGTATTTATTTGGATGGGGATAAAATTATCGAAATGAAAGATTGTAAATGATTTTTTTGTTTTTCTTTAAAGAAAGTTTGTCTGAATCAAACACTGTCCTTAAGGAAGCATCAAATTGCAAAAATGCCGGGCAAAAGAGAATCGCCATCGAGTTGTACAAATTACAATATTAGCCATAGATGAAAAGAAATACAAGAAGAACCATCTGAAGAACGATTATTACTTTTATCACTGTCGTATGCAGAAACAAGGTTTGGTTTTGGAGAAATGTAAGTGCAATTTCTACTGCAATATTCCAATTTTCTTTTCTTAAACTTGGTTTTTCTTGATCTGCTGGACAAAAAATGTTTTCTGTTATTTTTAAAGAAGTTAAGATTAAAACGTTTAAAATAAATTCATGTATTGACTAGAGGAGTTCAATAAAATAAACAATTTATGCAACAATAATGGTCAATTAATTTTATTCACTTGTAGCTAGAAGATTCAAACCAGGAAATAGATCTTCATCAGCTTGATTAACTTCTGTTTAACTGACTAAACTTCATTAAAGAAAGGATTTAGTTTAATTACACCTCTTCCGGGTTTTCACGGATGAGTACCAACGTAAAAAAAAACAAAAACTGGTGCTTACTTTATATTGGCAGTTTAATTTTGATCGGCACTGCATTCAATTAGCAGGCAATTTATTGACTAGTCACTTACTACAAGGATATGATCCAAAATGAACTAACCAGAAAATATTATTATTATTGAGGAAATTGTATCACTCGAAGACAGTTTTATTTATTTATTTTTTGCGCCTGCCTCGAGGCTGTAATCGTAATTCATTTTGGGTATTTGGTACCAATAGACTTAGAAGGTTCAGGGTTCTTTAAATAATTTTATTTCCTTTAGAATCTACGCTGATCTACTTTAGAACTTTTCTTAAGTACTTTAAAGTACTAGTGAACTTCTTTCTTCTTTCGCTAGGGTGAAGAAATAGCCTGATGCTCTTAAGATAAGCCTAAGTTGATGACCCCAATAGAAAAGTTTATCAGTCCTGTAAAACATCCTCTCTATCTGTGCATGCAACGAAGTCTATCAGTTCTAGAAGAACCAACGAAATATTTCGCAACGATGATCAGAATTAATAGAAAATTAAACTGAACAAATGCCAACACTTTTTTTAAAATCTTTTACAAAGTATCCTCTCGAATTGTATGTTCGGGAAGGACATTACATTTCGTTTACTGGCAGAAAATTGGTTTGAGGCTATTTAAATTTCGCCAGTAAACGCGTTTAATGGGGCTGTGTAAGAATTGGGGAAATTTTCTTTTCAGTTGAGTCTCGCTTTTGTTAGCTATCCTGTGACCGGAGAGAAAGGATTTGGGGAATTTGTAACGAGTGATATTTAGCTGCAACCTTCTGTCAAGGAGAAGCTGGAGAAGTTGTGGTTTGGCTCGGATTGATTTGCAATCTAGAACTTGTATTCTTAATGATTTAAAAAAGATCTAAACATTTGAAAGATACTGGTTATCTCAGCATTACCGCTAGTAAAATTACTTGTTCACTTATTGGCTAGTTTCTGCCGAATTGCTGTCTTCTGATGCCTTGAGGACTGGGCGGACGCCTAACAAATGGAGATTATCTTCACTCTAATTTAAGTTACCCAGAGCGCATGTGATTATTTTATCTGCCCTGATAATTTCGGTTTAGAAGTTTCCCCACTTTAAATATTTGTATAACTAAATAATAATTTTGGTTCTGCTTGTAAGATTTCGCGGGCGTCAAAAAATATTTTTACTCCAAATGGTAGGTCATCTTAACTCCTTCTTCAGTTTGAAATCATTAAGCTACTAAGTTACCAAATCTTTGATGCGTTTGGAATGATTCTTTAAACATTCTAAGATGTTTTGCTCATTAAGGTGGAACCCAATTTCAATTGTGGTAGTGGCTCTTGATTGCAGTGTCATTAGCGCCCCTTAACTCCTTCTATAGCCACTTAGGCTTTCACATATTATTATTTGGCTCTGCTAGCCAGAGAGGAGGATGGCTACGTTAACTCCATCCATTAAAAGTCCGACTTGTTCAAATGTACCTAGGTAAGTCGTCAAATAGTTTAGCCTTCAGCAAAAATCAATGTCTCTAAAGACAATATCTTTTATTGCCTTTTACATCGTCTGTGTGTTAGAGGATAAAAAGAGAGGGTTTATTGTTTCTCTATATTGTTAGACTTAACTTATTTCTCAAACTGGGATAATTTTGAGAGTTTGTTCATAACTTAAAGTAATGCCTCTTTCGTTTCTCAAGCCTCTCAAGTCCAAATAACAGGTTAATTTCGAAACAAAAACATTTTTGTAGGGATAATTTTCAATTACTTTACTGAACATAACTACCAGTTAATAAAAAGTTATTGATATTTATCATTGCCAAGAACTTTCTTTCAAAATTGTTTGATATTTTTAATTAAAAAATGAAAAAAAAATCAGTACAATTCAGTTCAAGTTAAGTTTTGAACACAATAAACTTTTTAAGGTATTCAGCCATACTCGACGAAAATATATTCTCAATAATATGTTATTCATTATTGAGAATATATTTCGGACGGTTGGAGATGTGTCTAGCACGCTGAGAAAGTATTTTATCATTTATATTCTATCATTTCATGAATAATGTTCAGCGTATATCTTTGACTTTTTGAGATTTTCAAATAAACGTAACAAAAGGAGACTCTGTGAAACGTCAGGGCTATTCCTTCAAAACAAGATAGCTCCTTTCATAACTGGACGTATGGTAAGCCTATTTATTGTATACTTTTGAAGTCAAGAGTTTTTATTTGTTATATTTATATATTTATGTTTTCATCACATTACTGAAGACGAGGAAAGCTATTTGATGTAAAGTTAGATGTAGAGTCTTTAAACAAATATTCCTGCACATCCTAACTTAATTCTAAACCGGAATTGGTGCAAGTTTTCCTCAGGCCCCTACCCCTAATTAAAGTTCTTCTTTTGAAACTCTGAACAAACTGTGAAAAATAGGAAATATGCAAAAAGGAAAGAAAAAATCTAAGATTAAGTGAAGAAGATATGGCTAGAGAGGGGCAGATCCCCTCCCTGCCGCATCATATATATCTCTAGTGAGCAAGGTCATCCAACTCAATGCCATGAACATCTTCGCAACTTTCTTCTCCGCGGTAAGTACTCTTCACAAGTATACCTTCGAAGTATCTATTTGCCTTTATAGCGAGTGTTTACTGATAATATTTTTACACTATCAGAACTAGTTACATTTATTTACAATGTATATATTACTCTCTAATTTTTATAAAAATTGTACTTACTTGGCGCCCGTAATGTAGTGAATACTTAATATGCAAATAAGTATACTGTTTTCTTTTATTTGGGATTACTCTTGTAAATGTATCATCTTGTCATGTAAATGTGCGGCTTTAGTCTTATTGGCAAATACAATTTTCAATAAGA
Source organism: Rhodnius prolixus (assembly GCF_049639745.1). NCBI lineage: Eukaryota > Metazoa > Arthropoda > Insecta > Hemiptera > Reduviidae > Rhodnius > Rhodnius prolixus. The sequence goes on from NW_027411592.1 coordinate 27,902,534, forward strand.
CTTCGTTCTAAATAGAGGAATTATTGAGTTGTTATTAAAAAAGGAAGCTAGTTAAAAAGGGAAGTCAAGTCTTAGTAATTATTGTGGGCTTCAATTAAATTATTTCAGGAAATTTTGTCGTTGATTTGCGTTATATTTCGTTAATTATTAATAAATGTTAATTAAGTTAGATGGAAAAAGTTTGATTTTTTTTTGCAACTTGTCTTTTTTGCCTGTATTGTTCTGGATAAACAATAAAACTCATGTTGTTCTGATTCAATAAGAACATACTACTTGCATTTAAACACTTCTGGGGTAAATCTTTTTGTTTTGTTGATTAAATTTATTAAATACCTTAATTAAAATTAGTTGTTTTCAATTTTATTGCTATTAATTTAGGAGGATTGTTTTAAATACTGTCACTGCAGACCAAAGAGGAATATCTTTTCTCCAGAATTAAATAAGCAAATAATTTTTCATTATTAAATAGTAATTTATTGACATCTTTTCAAAATATGTCTTCTTGACTCGCCGGCAAAGCGTTACTAGCTGAATAGATTCATTATATTATGTCCTCAATAGTGATGTACATTTAGTCCCAAACGTTCTAACATAAAAATCCAACTTTGACTTATCAGACCTGTCCAACTTGGAATTATCAAAAAAAACCTATTGAATGGTACAGATTTGCTCTTTATCAATTCATAATAACCTTCGTAACAGCTACAGTGCCTTGAGGAGCGGGATCATCCTCTCTACACAATAATCTTCATGAACGTTGTTAGGCAACAATAACTATCAAATTCTATCGCGTTTCCATCATAATCTTAAAAATTTTGTAAAACATTTGAACGCGATCCCTCTCATTTCCTGTTTATGGAATAAGTTAGTCAGCTAAATGACGAAGTTAGTTAAGTTTTAAATCTGTCTTCTTTTCATAATTGATTCTGGTATCCCCTCTACCTCCTGTGTATTTAAGTACCAACTGTACCTACTGTGTACTTATAGTTCAGGGATCAAAAAATTATTTTTTGTTTTACTGAAGTTAATTTTGATAAACAGAATTAAATATTTTTCAGTTAACAATATGAGTTTTAGCAAAAAAAGCTAGGTTCTTGTCTAACATTGCTGCTGTGGAATTATATTTTAACATTTCAAAATATGATTTTCATTTATGTTTTATTAAGATTCAGATTGCGTTTATTTATGTTTGATATTTAATTTTGAAAATTCTGTTGAGCGCTCAAACTTAAATTTTATTTGTCAAAAAAAAAGTTCCACTTCTTTTAAAAATAGATAATTCCGTTTTTAAGAGTATTTAAAAAAAAAGCTGTCCTGTCGACATGTTCTCTTTGAAAGGATCCAAGGATTGTGTCTAATAATACATTAGTTTTTTCTCGCGGTTCTTTGAAATACTAACATCCTTAACACAACTGTTTACAAGTCATCACACCTACATTCCTGGTATGGTTCAATAGGAATTAATTCAAAACCAAATATGAGCCAAATTTATAAATCACGGCACAAAATTCTATTTGCCATCCCAGTAATGATTGTAAAGTTCTAAAGATGAGAGCTTTAACAGACAAAGGCTAATTATTCTGTTAAGATGGTACCAAAACATCTGAAGCGATCAAGTAGTCGACTTAATTCTAACCAAGTATAATAGTTCATATAACAGCACATTACTCTCAAATTGTAGCCGTAGCTCCTCTTCGGAAACAGCTTGAAAACGATTTTATCAAAACAAATTTTTAGCAAAAGTTATAAATCTAGGTATGAGTAATGTACATAAAAAGTTTGAAAAGCCAAGGTGATTTTCGAGAAATTGAACAATCCTTTTGTTTGAGAAAAGAGAACTCAAATTGGAGAGATGTTTCTGAAACCCGGGATTTTTAGCAACACAACTTTATTCTTTATTCTTTCTTGCTTTATTCTTGCCTCGTCTTCTTGATTTCTTCTTGTTTACTTCTTGCCGCATCTTCTTGCTACATCTTCTTGCTTACTTCTTGCTACATCTACTTGCTTTATTCTTGCCTCATCTTCTTGATTTCTTCTTGCTTACTTCTTGCCGCATCTTCTTGCTACATCTACTTGCTTTATTCTTGCCTCATCTTCTTGATTTCTTCTTGCTTTCTTCTTGCCGCATCTTCTTGCTACATCTTCTTGCTTACTTCTTGCTACATCTACTTGCTTTATTATTGCCTCATTGTCTTGATTTCTTCTTGCTTACTTCTTGCCGCATCTTCTTGCTTTCTTCTTGCTACATCTACTTGCTTTATTCTTGCCTCATCTTCCTGCTACATCTTCTTGCTCTAAGCTCTCCGATACCTTCGGCATCATCACCCAACGCAGGTAAAAAAACACTCAGTGTTTCCTCTATTGGTTACTGTTCATAAAACCTCTTAGGGAGTCGCTGTTGGCATCCTGCTCTCATGTTCCACTCTTTCCCTGTTTTTTCAAAACCAGAAAATATTGTCTGTAAACGGCGCAAAATAAGCAACACTTATCCTCTGTTTGCCACAGTGCACTACAGTTGCTTCTGCTTAGAAGCTTACCATAAAAAACGCCAGAGTTTTGTTGGCACAGTTTCTATCAGGATATACAGAGTCAATTGTTTTCCTTCTGTTGCTTATTTTGCGCCGTTTACAGACAATATTTTCTGGTTTTGATTTACGTTGTTCAAAAAAACACTAAATATCTTGATTAGGAACTCGATCTTCGCCACAAAGAATTTTTTTTTTTTTTTGTAAACTGCGGTTTTGCTGCTCTGCAGTTTATGGTTATAACCACCCTTTTAGTTATTAATATATTGACTTTTTGTTGGTAAAAGCTAATAAAATCGTTTCATCACTATAATAAATCGTTGAAAGAGAAATTGAAATGGAATGGACATAATACGAAAACTTATGCTAGCTCAAAAACAATGAAATAATTCTTAACAACTCTGTTTACTCGATTTCACAGTGAAGGCACACAATCTGCAGATCCAATTTAACTTGGGATAAGATACTTTCTAATAAGATAGGAATAAGGAGAAAACAGCGAGAAGCATGTTCCTTGCTCGGTACACGTGACACTTGGCTATATTCCCTCACGACATTCACTGACTAAATTATTCATTTAACTCTTATCTAAGCAACATTTAGATAAACATTAATGTAACACATTTAAAGGTTGGTTATAACAGCCTTCGTTTCCCTCTGTTACAAAAATATAAAAAAACAATTTAAAAAATTAAGAATGTTGCACTAAGTTGAAGCATAGTTTCACTTTTTAACATTATCTGTGTGAAATAATTAACACTTTCTAAGAAAAACTAACCACGATTTGACTATTTCTTCTTTCTAAGTGAGAATACGAATTTAAGAATCAGTTTCAATTTCAAATGTAGGACAGAAATAAGGAGTTGTTCCTCTTAATTAACTGAAAGTAGTGTTTACCATCTTAAAACATGAAATAATTTTGCACTCATAATTAATATTACCTTAACATTAAGAGAATGTTTTTGTTAAAAATCTGATATACCTTTCACAATCACTACTCAATCTTCAAGGAACCGTTTCAGCCTAACATATTCTCCAAACTATTCTTTATGTGTAGATCACATAAACTTATAACTTTATATATTTTCTTTTAAATGGAAAATATTTATAGTGAACTTCATTTTAGGGTAGTTCTTGCAGAAGAATTGATGTAAGCTTGCCTATAAGGTATCGTTTTAGAATAATTTATATCTACTCGTAGTTCTCCATTTTAAACTTCGGATTTTTTTTTTTAAATAAAACTTAAGAACTGTATTAAAAGTCGTGAGATTAGTGCAGAAAAGATTCTTTTAAAAATAACTCTCTTATCCTCAATAAGATTGTCTTTCAATTATCCAGAAAGCTAACCAGACTTTGAAATGGTATGGGTGAGACTTAACAAGAAAGCATAAATCATACCTTTCCTCAAACAGAGTAGATGTCAAGAATTAGTTTGAATCGAACATTGCATCTTTCTATCTTGAAATTAGGTATAAATACGATATATCCTTTAGAAAGGCAAATGGTTTAGTGTAGTGGTTATGATCGTGAACTTGTACATAGGAAATCCCACGTTCGAGTACCGCGTTAACTTTAGTAAAATAATTAATAGTTAATTCCAATTCGTACGGGCACTTTATCAGGTGTCAGCCAGCCTGGAAAAATTGTCAAACTTTTTAATTGATTTCCTTCGGCGATAAACCAAAATAAATTTATAACAAATTTTCTTCTTTTTTTTTTAGACTGGGTTTTCCGCTGAAGATGACAGCCTGAACAAGTATTGTCACACTTGGGTTTTAGAAAAGTTGTTCTGCTTGAAAATTCGATTTCAACTTTCGAAAAAAAGCCGCTTCTTGTTCTGCCTAGAAAATTCCAAAAATAAACTTTTCTGTAAAAGTTTCCGATTGAAGGAGTACATTTTGAAAACGTGGCGTTAATATGAAACGGTTAAACAGCTTTTATGGAAGTGTTGAAATCTTTTTTTTGTTTTTAATCTAACAAGTACTTTATACTTAGTTACCCAACTAGATCTATAAGGCTCAATCAACCCTTGCATTTGAAACATTTTGCAATTATTGCACATTTACAGTTTATTTTAGGTTTCCATTTTATTTTAAACTTTGCAATTTAGAAATAATATAAAGGATTTTCTCTTTTATTTAAACATTTTCAGGCAAAATACCTTTGTGACAGTGTGACGCTGGTTCTGCAATACGTTTTTCTGTAATGTGCAAAATCAGTTCCAGATATTGTCATGTGCGCCAGTTATTGACCAGTAGAATATCGTGCCCCCTATATCATTCGCTCTGCAATTTAGGTTTAGTTTAATGAGCCTTTATAGTTTTAAAATTGTAATCGCAGCAATGGCTCGCACTATATGTTGAGAAAAAAGAGTGTCCGATCCCATCACGAGGAGTTCTGCTAAAAGTGTTAAGAGTTGGGAAGAACATTACTAGCTGGAATAGCATTAAATTGATGGAAAGGTAATAATAACTCAGTGGTTAGTGAATTGGATTCTCACGCCAAGTTCCCGGGCTGCTTGGCCTTACATTTTGTTCTTCTAGGTGCTTCTTAACGGTCACTGTCAGGTGATGGACAATTTTATTTTTAATGAAAAAATACAGTTCGGAGGGACGTAGTGTAGTGAAAGAAATTCCGGGCGCAAAAGACCTCTGATGTCGATGCGCTTTGAGTAATAATATTAAAAAGCACTGAATGAAGTCAGTCACTGAAATAATAGAAATTTTTTTGTACCTGGTCGCTCGACTGCTGGAAGAACTGTATGGTTTTTAAAGAGTTGCGGTTTTTATGGAAGTCTTAGTTTAAGCAACTCTGTCTTATATTTGCAATATACATTCCAACAATTAAGTTGGGGATCCCTCTATTACGGTAAAAATTATTATTTTTTTTTTGAAAAATGTTTCGAATAAAACAATAAATAAACAGTATTTTAATGATTCGCTAATTTTCAACTCTTTGCCTCTATTTTACAGAATCAGTATTTCTTAACGCATAGGAGATAAATTTTGCAACCTAAGAATTATTTTTCTTATCTTCGTACCTTGAAAATATTTTCCTAGTTATTCATCCTTTTATTTTTTAAAACTTTATTTTTCTGTCGTTTCAACCTCTAAAGATCTTCATTAAAGAAACAACTTATTACAATTTATATGGAAGTGAAGCAAAACATGTTCAATTTTTGTTTGCTAATATAAGTGCCTCTTTACCAATCCCCATACATTAATCATTTATTTCTTTTGCGTGTGGTTATATTGTTACTATATATTTATTTTTAAGCATATTAACTTTGCAGGATTCATAAAGAGAATTATTTTAGAACCTTTTTAAGTTCTTTCTTATTCTGGAAGGTATTTTATTCACTGTTAGATTTGCCGTTCATTTTAAGAGGGCCTTGCAATTGTAGGAGGGTGAAAACAAAAGATGTACTACTGTGAAAATACTTGCCTGACGAAAAGCAAAAAAATATCATAGTTTGTAAAATTAATCTCATTTCTTCAAATAAAAGTGATGACTGTAATGAAATTTGACCGGTAGTACAAGAAGTTTAAGTAACATCAAGATATGAAAAATACTTCAGTGGAGTTGAATTTTGGATTTAAAAAGACCTAACTGTACTGGACATTAAACTCAGGCTTTTTATGTACAGAAATATTTTGTTACACAAGTAAACATTAATTGTTAAAAACTTTTTCCACGCTCTTGCATTTCTAAATAAGCGCTGGTGTAAACTAAATTTCTAAATCTTAATACGAGATCAATATTTTCTCTTATAGAAGGTGAAAAGTATGTTTCCATGAGTCTATCCTCACTTATTGAGTAGAGAAGTTGAAATTGCAGAAAATATGAATTGGTTAAAGTAAATCAATTGGTAATGGAAAATTGTGTAATAAATAGAAGGATATTTCAGATAATTCAAATCACACAGTTCTCGATATATAGGTTGCTTATTACGAAGGCTATTTGGATTTGTAAGTTTTAATTATTTAACATTGGCAAAGAGAGATGGGTGAAATTCTCAGCATCCAGCCGGCTACATCTACTCGCCGGCTCATGTAGTTGCTAATTAAGCCTGACATCTAGAAGTGCAAGATACTGAGATACTGAGAACCTGTAGATTAACGTAACTGCACTACTTTGGACTTGCTAAGACAGTAAATGAGATAAGACAGATACTTGCATACTTTCTTAGAACATTTGATGTACTGAGATTTCAACCACTTAAAGAGCAAAAATTCATTCTTTTTGCTGGACACAATGTTAAACCTGAGGACTTCATAATGCTTTGAATTCAGTTTTATTTTATGACGAACTTGGAGAGACCAAAATAATTGATTTGGAGTCGCCGGTAATAGTACTAATTTTTACCTTTTATAATAAAAAAAAGGGTTCGAGGGATAACTTTATACCTTCTTTTTCACTTAGAACATAATTTTTGAGTTACTTAATTTTGTTTCCTTCAATACTTTAAAAGAATAAGTTCCAATTCCAATTTGGAGCTCCCTTTGGCATTATCAAGCGTTTGCATTGTAAAAAAGTCCAAAGATTTCGGGAGGACTAGATGTTTGAAGCCTTAAAGAATAATCTACATATAGGGTTGGCAAATAAGTTCGTTTTGTTTTTGAGGGTGGAATAAATTACAATTTTTTTGATACACCGAATAAATTTTAATCAATTATACATTGACCATTCTTATTGATAACTTCTTGCCATCTTTCCACCAACTTCATTATACCACGTTCGTAGAACGTCTGTGGCTTATCGTCGAAAAACCAATCAAAATGTTTTTTGACAGTCTTCTCGTTATCGAAAGTTTTTCTGTTCATGGAGTTCTGCAACTATCCGAATAAATGATAATCAGAAGGTGCCAGGTCCGGTGAATACGGAGGATGTTCCGAGCAGTTTGTTCCGAGAGGTCAATGACGCATGCGGTCTGGCGTCGTCGTGGTGGGAGACGACACCTTTGCGATTTGCCAATTCTGGACATTTAGTGCGGATTGCATGGTGCAGTTTGGTTAATTGCTAGCAGTATGCAGTTGAATCAATTGTTTTGCTTGACGGTAACAGCTCGTAGTAGATGATACCTTTATAATCCCACCATACGGAGAGAATAATCTTCTTCGGATGCAATTCCGCCTTCAAGCTTGTTTGCGGCAGCTCACTGCAGTGCTTCCATGATCTTTTCCGCACTACATTATCGTAGACGATCCATTTTTCATCTCCCGTTACCATCCGCTTTAAAAATGGGTATTTTTTTGACGTTTCCGCAACGAATCGCAATGGATATGCGAGTGGCTAAGTTGGCCTCGGTTAATTCATGCAGTACCCAAAAATTGAGCCGAGAAACGTATCCCAGCCGGCGCAAATGATTTTTGGAGCTCGTATAGGATATGTTAAGTGCTGTTGCTATCTCTCTCACTGATTCGCACGGATCTTTATCGATTATGCCCTTGACATCATCTGAATTAATCTCGGCCGGGTGACCGGAGCGGGGCGCATCATTAATGTAAAAATTTCCAGAACAGAAATTGACAAAACTACTTTTGGCATACGTGTTCTGTTAGGGCATCATCACCATAAACACAACATATCTTTTTATGAGCCTCTGCAGCTACTTTGCCCTGCTTAAAATAATAGAGCAAAATATGACGAAAATGCCCTTTATTTTCTTCCATCTTTACAGCCACGCAGCAAGCGCAATAGTAATGTTTGTTAAACCGAAATTCATAGAAAGGTTAAGCTTAACATAATCTTTCAAATGAACAATCGAGTTCTGCGCTTGCGCTGAAAATAAAAAAAGAAAATCGGAATGAATCTGTACCAAAATAAAAACCGAACGAACTTATGTATTTGCCAACCAAAATATAAACACATCCAATATTTTGGTTGTTTTTAAAAATTAGTGAAAGTATAGGGTTTGTTTGGACAATTTTAATCTATTAATTAATACTGTTGCATTGTAAAAAGATTTTTTATTAAAAGAAAGTTAGTTACATAATGAAAAAAGCTATTGTACAAAAAAAAGAAAATCTATGTTAAGGTGTTATAAACATCAGTGTCTACACTTGTACCGCTTGTGCACTTTGTTCCAGCACAATCTAGATAATTAAGAAGTGAGCACAAGAGGTTGGAACTAGAGTTAAAATAATTCTGTTAGAGGCCCTTCTCTCTCAGTTTTTCGAAGAAATAAAAGAGTTTACTGCCAGTTGTACATGTTGAGAAGCCATGTCCTTTAATGAACTACCACTGATTTCTTTCTCTTGCAAATGGGCCCTGCTTAAAGGTTAGGGTTCTGAATTAATAACCAAATACATGGTTACTGACCAAAAAGAAATTTTGGTGGACAGTAGTCCTCTATAGGCTCAAATCCTTTTAATGAGGTAGATGAATTATCTTCTTGGGCTGCCATTTCAACAAAGAAAACGATATTTCAGAGGAGATAATCTGAATTATATTGTTTGTAAGATGGGCTGGTCATGCGGTCAAGTAGGTAGCCAACTTCAATGCCGAGGAGTAATACTCGACGAGTGGATTCTCTGACGACTGTGTATCAATTGGCAGGATGATATGACTTTAAACTTAATATACAAAAAAATGAGTAGTATACAACCTGTATTTTAAAAATAAAATCCGGAGATTTCGATTAAGGGCAATCCTGACCGAGAGTAGTAGGGGCTTTCTACCATAAATTTTTAACCCTTGTGAGGGAGGATAACAGACCCAGCACCGTTTTTAACACAAATCTTTTTTCAAAAAGATTCAAACTAGTTAATAATTTTGGGTTTCCTTTGACTTTACGCTTTTTACAAATATAAATGTATTAACATCTTACTCCTCCTCATAAATTCTACTAAAAAAAGCCGGCCATATTATGCAGAGAATCTTGTGAAATAGATTCCCAGCTAAGTATCTAACCAGAGATATAAGAGTTACCCATGAGGGAGACCCAGAAACATTCTCTAAATAACAAAGTAACATTTTGATTCCATCGATTACCCAACGAACTCAACGATAAGAATTAATGAAGGCGTTTAGTTGCGGTTTCTAGTAAAAAATTCGGATCAATCGCAATGTTTGCTCGTACTAGGAAGATAGAAATAATGAAATAATGTTTCACGGTAACTATTGATTGAAATCTGATTTATGATTGACAATGTTGCGTTCAGCTGAAAGGTACAGACTGTATTTTTGGATATCTCAGGCAGGAAGATTCAGTTTGGATGAAGTTACTAAATGGTAGAAAAAAATTGGTGTCTTTTTCTTAATTTAATCATTAAGGTATGCTGGACCAAATGTCGCTGCTAATGGAATGATTACAAAAGTAAATTTTCTTCATGTACTGTACATTTAAAGTATTCCACTCTATTTGGAATAGAGTATTTGGTCTGAGGGACCCTCATAAAAAAAACAAAATTCCACTCTATTACGAACGAAAGAGGAAACACTACTTACCAACCAAAGCCAGCGTTCAGTAGTCATACTTCTCTAGAAAAATCATTTAACTATGATTATTTTATATTAGGACGCTAAGAATAAAAAGCATAACATGCAAAGATACATACAATAAGTTTTGCGAATTACTGAACTGTAACAGTTGTAAGTAAACAACATTTTAAGGTTAATTGAATATCTAATAAAAATAAATGGTAGAAGTTGGATATTCACTTTCAAAAGGCGGAAACACTCAGTTCCGCACAACTGAACGTTTTATTGTAAAACTTAATTTTTTTTTTTTATTGCATTTTATAATTAATCACTACTCTTTTATCTCTTCCTCTAGAATACTTTTTCCATGACGCTGTGGTCGCAATATCCCTAATCTGCTCGGCCACAAGATGTATGACTATACTACTCAAATTTGTATTAACTAAAATCTCTGACAGAGATATCATTTCCATCCTGAATTCTTCATTCCTTACCCGGCCTCTTCTTCTTCTAGCGATTCTCTACCAATATTCTATTCACTCATGCTTGGAGAGCCTCAGTGTAGTCTCTACTCGTATTTTCGCCTTGGTACAACTTCTTCCCTTGTCAAGCAGTGTGTCCTTCTTTAAATACCTGTGATTTTGTTTAATATGTTATTTGAGAAAGTGAATCTTGGCAAAACAATATACTGGTGAAGAAGTCAGAAAGAAAGCCACTAGAAGGAATGGAACAGGAAAAGATCTCAAAATGAAAGAACAGGACAATCATAGACTATGTGCGCATCCTTCTTTAAAATATTAGTAAAGAATAATATAGAAAATCGATTGAGTGTTAGAGATTGTATACATTTTGCGATTTCTGGCGATTTTCGCGGACAATAGCTTAAGTTCCAGAAACTTCCACTTTGTAAAGTGTGATAAAATAAAGTAGTTTGAATGTTTCACATCTGGCACTGTCATTCCATATACAGCAAAAATTCTTTTCTTTTTTTCCCCCGCCCTGTAGCTGGACGTAAAGCTCCAAAAAAGACCAAGTTGAAGATGATAATTTAAAACAAAACACCCACTCTAAGAATAAGAATGAATGAGAAAAACACAACATGCTTGTTTTGAAGGAAGAGGTATTTGCTTGCTTGTAATGATAACGGATACAAAAAACTTATTATCTTAGCAAACATTGGGGCTAATGATTTCTATTATTAGGTTATAAAAGATTTAAGTGAGACACAGGATATTTTAATCGGATATATCCTCTCCAATAAGAACTTTCTAATTTAACAATAAAATTAAATATTTTTAAGAAACATATATTAATTATAAATTTTAAAATTAAGGTATTAATGATCTGTACGTATAATGTCACTTTATACGGCGTTTAAGTATGTATTTTGATTTTAGATAAATAACTCAAATTTTTTTATCAACAATGTTTTTCTTTCTTGCCCATAACAATTCAATATCTTTTTTTAAATGTACTTATGTGCTTAGAAAAGCGATACTAAAGCAGAAAACTGTAACAAGAAAAGGAAATGGGGGAACCAGGAAGATTAAGGCAGTAGAAAATGGAAGTGGCAATGAATGAAGGACCTAAAAATGAAAAGTTCCAGTTCATAAACAAAATCTGATCGAAGCATAGGAGTAGGAAGAATTCTTTAACGATCTACTGACCAGAGCGTAGAGGTGTTCGCAGAGATGACTCTAATTGATATTCCATGGGTAAAGAGGCATTCCGCCGACAGAACTAGCGGAGAAAACATTTGTTCCGGGCTTCAATTACCAGAAACACAGAATAAGAAAGCCTGAGATAATGGAAATGGTTTTTATCAGCCCACCAATGGCATTTGACAGCATAACAACAGCTAGCCATCTCTTCAGATGATGACATTGATAGCTGATAGCTTCCCTAACATCCTATCCACATTCAGGAATTGATCAGTAAAACTTTTGTAAAGTTAAGTAGGAAAAGTGACAAGTGAATTTATAGGAAGCAATAATGGGCATTTTTACATTGAAAGCATCATTATTTATGAGGTAGATCTAATTAAGGCTTTAATGATTTTCTTTATATTCGTTTTCTAGTTCTTTATTTGAATATTTTTAATTGAATTAGTTAAGAATTTTGTTTTGCGATTTAAGCAATAAATTTTTTTTGTATTTGTATCAATTAGTTTTACTTTCGTTTGGTGTAAGGAAATGCACAATGATGGTGTCACCTTTTCAAATTCAAGTCGTCACAGGAAATATCCATTTCGAGGTCCTCTGAATCCGAAAATGTGTTTTAAAAATAAGCCAGTGTTTGCATGTGAATAAATAAAGTTTTTTAAGAGATCTTGATCATAAAATAAAACGCCATACTCGCTTTGAAGAAAAACAGGGCCATGCAAATTATTTTTCTTAATTCTATCTAGAATAACTAAATGCTTTACATCCATTTTATCCATTAATTGCTTTACGTACATTTTTTCCATTGATTAACGTTTTTTTATTTCCTATTATTGAGAAATTAAATTAGAATAAAAATATCAAATATCTTTCACTGCTTTATTTCCTTTACATCCATAAAGGTTAGAATAATTAATATTATTCATTATACTTAGTTTTTAAAAGAAAATATTAATTGCAGGTGGTGAACGCGGGCCTAGGATTGTTGGCGCTGGCTGTGTTTACAACAGAGGCCAGGTAAGCGTGTTTCTAGCGTTTTTAAGAAATAATTGCAATGGTCAACAAACAACAAACAACTTAAAGTGTGGGATTTATTCGCACGGTCTCTGATGTATATTCTTTTCCAGAAGAAGATGAACTCTCGCTTATGTTTAACTTCCAGCATGTCGAGAAGATCTTGACCTTGCCCTTCTGTCCAAGAGAAAGTTCTGTTCTGCTCAAAGAGATTTATTATTACAATAGAAAGTGAATAGGCTCGCTTCTACCGTGTTCATTGAATGAAGTTTCCATTAAATTATGTAAGGATGCGTGAAAGCAACATTATAGTTTTATTTCGTAATTAAAACTAGCTTAATTATAAAATTCATGTTTAGAAATAATGAATATTTGCAAATATAACGGATTCCAATAAATTTTAAATTTCATTAAACTTAATAATTTTATATTTCTGTTGTAGAATTTTTTTCTCGTAGGAATGCCATTACAGTAATGAAATTTTACATTTCCATGTAAAGGAAATTCCATCACCAAAACTCTTTGTGCCCTTAAGTTATTTTTAATCATCTTTCAGGTCCGGAAGTTCTCTATAGAATCCCTTAACCCTCTTTTTCCAATTGTAAACTTTTTTTTTTGGAGATCTACCGGGGCTCATCCTCATTAACTACCAGATAGATTTAAATCGTTTTTAAAAGAACCTTTCTTTTTATATCTTCAAAATAATTTTAATAAAACTTATATTGTTTTAGAGTGGATGGGTCACTGTTTAGTATACATTGTAAGAAATTTTCTATTATGTATTTGATAGAACGTTTCTGCACAGACAGAAATTTTCTTTTGAAGTTTATTTTTTTTAAACTTATGAATTTTATTTCATCAAGAAAAATCCAAACAATAGAAAGTGGTAACACTTTTAAGTTGTTGAAACATTTTTGAAATATCTGTCAGGGAAATTGTTTCTAGACGGCATCTAAGACTCCACTCAGATTTGCTATTCCAGTTCTGCAAAAGTCAAAAGTGCACAAATTGTGAGAGTAAAAAAAAATGGTTGAAAACTGAATTGGTAGTCAATTCTGATCAAAATGTGAAACTTTTGCAGACCATAGAATGCTTCTTCTCGTTAATTCGGACCGTTTTGATTAATCTATCGCCAGAATATGATACTTGAAGTTGGGAACACTTCAAGTGTTAAAATTTTAACATACTTCTTACTGATTCAATTATCCCTAGTTCACCCTTAGTATTTTCAATGCAGGTCTTCACATAAGTGAAGTTGTGAGAAACAATCATTAATCATTCAGTTTAAACAAACATTTTAGAGACAGAGAGAGAGATGATATTATTAAAAAAACATATTTTGGAACAAATATACAAATAACATAAAATATAAATGAATAGAAGATGTTAAAGAGATTCTAGAAGACATTGTTACTGGTCTAACGAGAGCCCATACAGGGTTTGCGAAGATTAGCCAGGATATGCCAAGAAGACTGAAGATTGCGTTAAGTCTCCTCACGACTGTTAGGCGCGCGAGAAAAGAATAAGTCGCGTTCTTATGCCTAGGATTCCCCTCCAAAGGATGGCTGAAGACTAGCTAAGCCCGCTTCCGCTATACATGAAGCTGTTGTGGTCCATTATTTCACTAAATGGGTTGAAACTTGTGCGCTGAAGGTTTTGTCGACTAATACGTATGTTAGTGGAAGATTCACTATCTCACTAATAACTCCATTTTTGTTTACGAATAAATCATCTTAGCAGGAGCTTGGGCTCTTGATCGGATTAAATCGTAGCTGCGGAGGCTCCTAGGAAGAGAAAATCTTGGTGCAGCCAGCTGAGATTGAACTTGAGACTGCAGCGTGCGTATCTATGCGCTAAACTACCCTTGCCTAAACTAATCCTTATCTACTTTATTGTTAGCTAATCCTTTTACCCCAAACAATAATTTATTTTTGGATTTGTTTACTAATATTAAACAATATTTGATATTAACTAAAACTAATTAATGAATTATTTAACAAATTTTATTCACCGTAGTATACCTAGTTGGTTTTGTTTCACATTTTCAAAAGATTCTAATGAAGGGCACAAACGGTACCCGAAACTTCAAGATATTAAAGAAATTAGCCTCTAAACAATACTTTCTCTGGCCATTGACGATAAATACCTTCTCTCATCAAATTTCAGATGGTTTTGAAATGCCTGTATAGATAGATTATAAAGATGTAAAGTTTTTTTAGATCTATTTGTTAAGTTACACCAGCGCTACACACACCATTAGTAACAATGAAAATCACTGACACCATTACAAACTCACTAATTGAGGGGAGAAGTTACCCAGTGATAACACTCCCTAAAGATGTAAAGTTAGATTCCAAAAGTTGTTAAGGAATGAAGAGCCAGATGTCTCTCAACTCATTTACTCGAAGTAATTCTGACAATGCGAGTAGTAGAAGTAGATTAGACTAGAATTATTAGAATGTTCAAACTGTGAAATTAGATGGTCGATTAAGAAATGTGAGAGCATGTTTGCGTTAGAGTGAACTTAAAGCAAATTGTTATTTTTTATTGGCTAAAAGTTCTTTTAATAATATGAAATGTTATTTGTCCGAAATATTTGCCTGATGGTATCCAAAACTATTCATTAGTTAATGGATTCACATCGCTACTGCTTCTGACTATTCCAAATGATCTAATTGACTTGATAAGAATCTTCTTATAAACACAAAGTCTCCAGCTAGTAACTAATTGATAGTGTAAACACCGATTTTTACATTCTTGGTCTAACTTTTATTTTTTTAGAAATAATCATAGACGCTGTTTTTTTTGCTTTTTTATTGCATTGTTTCGTCTGCTTTATATTTTCTTCATTATCGTTGTTAAATTATTTTCTCTGCTTAAAATTTGCTCATTTAGGTCTTAATAACTGGTTTTATTTTGTGTTTCTTAAGGTTACCGCCGAAGTTTGTCAAAGCTGCAAATGGAGCTGGGAAAGCACTTTACGCCGCAAGATATGGCTATTCAACTGTACCATTACCACCCCACGTCTTGCTGCAGACAAACTTAGCCAGGAAGGAAGTCCATTACGCTGGGGGGAAGGCGCGAAATAGGAAACCATCTATAAGGCGGCCACGTCGTCGTCCAGAATATGCAAGCAAATATCAAGATTACATTCCAAATAATCGTCCTCCTAAGAAGAAACAAAGAGGCTATAGACCTCCCAAAAGGAAACAAAACAAACATAGACCTCCATATAAAGAGCCAGAATATTATGATGAAGATGAATTAGAAGAAGAAAGTGATGAAATAGACTATGAATACGATGACAGACCATGGAAGTATAGAGATAATAAAGATTATGAAGATTTTCTTAGACAACATTCCAAACTACGTGGGAATGCTTACAGTAATGTTAGAGGTAAAAGAGGGAAAAAGAGAATAGAAGAGGAAGGAGCGTACAGTGAACATCCAACTCCTGTCTATGTCAGGAAACCCAAGCCTTACACCAAAAACTGGTCAGGCTCTTCACGTCCTACTACTAATAAGCTATATTCATCAACAACAGCTGGACTATCTAGCAGACCTTCTTTCGCTAAAGAAGAAGGTCATTTATACGAGGAAGGGAATGAAGAGAGAAGGCCTAGATCCAAATATAAACCAAAAAGATATAGAGCAAAAGATGAGGACAGATTTAGGGATCAAGAAGAGGAAAGGCGTTATAGAGATAATGAGAGAAATAGGTTCGACAATTACAGAAATTGGCAGGCTTCTGGCGACAGCGGACACCGTGAAAGACCCTTTGAAGATAAACATACGAGAAGAGAAAGAGTTGTAAATTTCGGTGTAGGCCATTCTAAAGAAGAGCGTGAGTTCAATTCTAAAGTTCGAGATTCAGCCAAATTTGTGAAGGATACGAGGGTAAAAGAATGGGATGAAGAGGACCCTAAAAAATTAAGGAGGCCTACTGTAGAAAAAGGAAACTACAGGAAATCAAGTGAAACTGAAAAGTGGAATGCAGAAGAACAAGACACTGAATTCAGAAGAAACCGTTTTCAAATTAAACAAGAAGAAAATTGGAAAAATGAAGATAGGTATCAACAAATGAAACGGCCTGCGGAGAACGGTGACCAGAATGAAAGATTGAAAATGCAGGAAAAAGATACAGTCCGAAATGTAAACAAGGAAACCACTGAAACACAAATACCTCCGCAAATGTGGGCTACGCAATTGCCAACGCAGTTGCCAAATTGGGGACAACCTCAATTTCATGTAATACCATCAATAACGCCAATATTACTCCCCTCTGAAATACCACTTACTTGGAACAATAACCTACAAAATCAGCAAAACTGGAACAATGTAAATCAGAACAATTTACAAGGTAGATGGTTGGAGGAACCAATAAGGTGGAATACCCAAAATGCAGAACAGCTTCCTTTAGATTTAAATAATGATAACCGATGGAGAACTAAACTTGCAACTAAAATTAACCAGAAAGAAGATAATCGTGTTGTAGATAGTCAAAAGGGAAATAATGAAGTTGTCACAGTTGCCCAAAGAGTTGTGCAAACAACATTAGGATGGCAACCAGAAAATATAAGAAAAGGAGAAATACGTGACCTTCAAAAGTGGAATTCTCAAGAAAATAGTTCTCCTCCGCCTCCATTGCAGTTTCCACCATCTGATCTGAATACACAACCACAATGGCCACAAAATAATATACCATCGCCTGAAGCACAACTAAATGCTGGTGAAATTGTTTACGGAAGTAGATTTAAAAATGAAAATCAAAACAGAAAAGAGCCAGACATTGGTTTTGGACAGGGAATGGAAGTTCTTGATAATATCGGAGGTTGGCAAGTTTATTAAAGATTTGTATTTTTGAAGTATCTGCAAACAAGGAAATTATACACTATACATTCTACAAAGAGGGTCTGCTATGAGATTAAATTTCCCAAAACGGGTGAAAGTAGGCAATAACTAATCATTACATTTAATATTCCTTTAGATTTTCACAATAATAAAAGAGATTCAGGGATAAGGTCATTCTATATTATTTCAATAATACCTTATAGTTACTTTCCGGATTATATTGCTTCAGGAAAAAGAGCTTACTATGTGACTCAAGTTACTATTGCTTAGTGTAATTTCTAGGTTTTTTTGTTTATCTAAAAATAATACTACCTAGAAACAAATTCACATTAATGAAACATACCTATATGAAGCATGCAAGCTTTATAAATATTTATTATAAAAATTTATAAATGTGCTCTCTTTTAAGCATAAAATGTAAATACTGTATATATATATTTTTGTATGTAATTATTGTAGGTGATTTTTCAGTATTGTACAGTATAATTTTGTAAGGAATAGTTTCAGTAAGATTGTTTTAATAATATTTAAATTCAGAAATATTTATTTAAAATTTGAACTTTTTTGAGCAATTCGAAAATATTTTGATATTAATTTAAAGAATATTCACAATTCCATCTGTTCCCATGTCGAATTAGTGGTTAATAATAATAATAATAATAATAATAAACATCAAAATAAGGTGTTCTTGCATTTAAGACAATAAATATAAAGATTGAAGTAGATGTAATGTTACAGAATAGCAGTAAATAGAAATATATATTTACTATTACCATATACAGGTATTTGAGTGTTTGGCCTGGATTTAGCAAATATAATTGGTTTAGTATTTCTGCTATAATTTGAGTTCGCCGAGCGATCTGCCGCTAAAGATTCACTAATTTTTATTTCTTTGCCCAGAATATTCTAACTCTTATAATTGTATCCGTTAGAATATAAATCATTGGCAATGTTAGATAGTTTTGCTTTCTACTGCACATCTAGAGTACAGATAGAACAGCAACATTATCTGAAAGGTATCAAATAAACTAAAAGGTATTCATTTATTTTATTGGTATACATTCTTCCTTGGTGAATATCCTGTTTTTACCCAGTCAGTATTGATAGGCTGATAATGAAACAAGTATGAAAACAGATTATCACACTTCAATGTGTTGAAACGACGGTTAAAGAAGAAATTCGCTAAATGTTTGACATGACCACTTATGGACAGCACATTCTCTAAAAAGATGCGGAAAGATACGAATGAGATAATCGATTCTTCTTTACAATTTCACTCTCTTTATTGAAATTTTACAGATTGAGGAATATGTCTTTGGGACTCGTCCGTTCTTGTTCCAAGCAGTTCAACAAAGTTGAAAGACTGAATCTGCCAAGGTAAAACGCTACGCCTGTAAATATGACAGAAATTTTTAACTTTTCTTGCACTTTATTGTAATATTTTTGTGCTGGAAAAAAGATAGGACGATTCGAAAATCAAAGCTGGTTTTAAAACTCATTGATTTATCTTTGAATAGCGGACCTTTTTTTTGGTCCGCAGGCATTACTTCTTGGATTGTGGTCCATATTGAGCAGCGTATCCTAAATTTTGTTTTTTACCATAAAATAATCCTGGTGGCTCAATACTCTAGCTCATAGTCGCTTGCAATTAGATCGGTTTTCTTTACGTAGGAATCAGTCGCTAGTAGGACACTTAGTCGCTTCTACTGATTGAGGCCTAACGCTAATACTTAACCCACATTTTATTGTTGCTGGGGCAACTAACCCTTTAGATATTTTTCAATTATTATAGTAATAACTGCAGTTAGAGGTAGTTGAGAGTGTACGCTCCAGATTTAGAACTTAGATAAAAAATAAGAATTTGTCGTAAAAAGATTAGCAAAATAACTATCAAATGCAGTTTTTTTAACAAAACCATTCCATAAAAAAAAAAGCAAAGGAATATAATACTTTAATTACTGATCGCATTGATAAGAAGTAAGTAATTATCGTTTATATGAAATAATTGTTAATAAAAAAATATTTTCTCTTCGAGTAAAACCTGATAAGTTTAAAATTGTATTCTAACTTCTAGTTGAATTTAAAACAAAAATCACATTAAAAAAATAATTCGATGTCTGAAAATAAACGTTTTGAGGTCCCTATAGTTAGAAATAAAGGTTTTTAGAAAATGATGTATTACGTATTTTGTGTGAACAAAACACAAAACTCATCAAGTTGAAAGTTTACATTTCAATTGACTAGGTGTTTGTAACTTAGCTATCAAAATCCATCATCTGCCTTTACAGAGCGAATTCTTTCTCATTGTTTTTGTGGTTTTCTCAAAAATGGCTCCAACGATTTGTTTTAAATTTTGTATTCACATTTTAATTAGTTCTACTTAATGTATTTTTCCAGAAAAATTCCAATGAACACCCTTCTGAGAGGTGAGAGTTATTATATTAGTATAATGTACTGTTGTAGTTTATTCGTTTTAAACTAAATCTGATTCTAAAATTCAGAATTTAAAGAAAAATACTACAATGGGAAATACCACCTCATTGCATGGAGTTTTCATTTTTCAGATCTTCTCGAAAAAGGGCGCCTAAAATTTACTCTGAATTCCATATAATATATTACATTATACTATGTAGTATAGTATACTACATTTACATAGAGCTATAACATTTATTGAAACACTTCTCTTGGAAATAAGTTTAAGGTTGGTTCCGATGTGATAACCTTTTTTAAAAAGGGTTAAAAACAACGTGAGAAAGCGATATGGCATTTGTGGAATTTTATCTTGGCGAGGAGTGAAGCGTTGGGGATATCAAGATTGTTATATAGAGTAAGGTTGGAGCATCAGCAGCTATCTCGAGTTATTTGGATAGGAATGATTAAATAGATTTTTACTTTTGTCTTGTTGACTCAACTCCACACTCTAGTCTACGTATATGTCTACATAGGTTTAAAAATATAATACTGTTTAGTCATTGTTTGTCTTTTAAGTCTTGTGGGTAAGTTCCACCCGAGTCATTTGCCTATGAAGAGTCAAGGTAAGTGGACCCAGGTCCTGTACATTCAAGAAGATTGTGTATTAAAGAAGACTGAAGATTAAGACTGTGTATTGAACGTCTGAGGGTACCTCCAAAAAATAAAAGGCATTTTTATAAAACCATTTTGATTCTCCGTCTTTATGGCAATTTATATAAGTTGATGTGTATGTCTGTACTTAAGTTAGAGTGGATGGGTTGGTAAGGTATAAATATTTTTCGAAAGTTCTGAAATTGAATAAAATCTATGCGTAAGACAATTCGATAAAAAGTTCTGAATTCTGTTTACCGGATTGTTTATGCACTACAATAGTGCAGATTTTGGTATTTGAGTTATCAATAGAAATACAAGATTAGAGGCCCCATTAGTTCGAATAAGTTCGGCTAAACAATTGCTATTATCCTTCCCCTCTCACTCACTTTTTGAAAAAGAAGTGCCTCTTTACCGAAAAGATATTCTTTAGGAGATTTTAAGGAAAAAGTTTTACGATTTTCTTTGCTCATTGCATACATGTAGTTCTAAAACTTTTATACAACACTAGATACTGACCCAAAAAAATTCAGAAAGTTCTTCTCAGCGTAGAAAAAAACCGCAAAATATTTCCTAATCTCAAATTAAAGGACACCTTCACTACCACAAAACTCTGGAGCTACTGAAAGAAAGTGATCTAGGATAATAACCTTGGCAAGTTCCACCCAGAAGTGTCATCAATGAATGGCTGTTCCAAACGTAGTCATTCTTAATGTTAAGTCATTATTTGTAGGCCAAGGTAATTATTAATCACACTGATACATCCATTTTCTGTAAATAGATTAAGATAGAACATTATTAGCAGGAAAGGTTAGTTCTTCGGTGCTGCCGACTTGAAAGAGAGTTGAAATAAAATTTGCTAGGCAGTTCCTCGACATATTTCTTCTCACTCGACTTTATCTAATCATTATATTCTCTGAAATCTGAGAGATACTGCTGTTGATTTATTGTATTGACACTTAAAGCAATCAAAAATATATTCTGGCATTTCATCTTTAAAAGATAGCTAAGTGGGTACGGACAGATCTTACTGTTTTGTATGAGAACAATTTTACAGCCCTAGAGATAATAAAGAAAAAAAAAAATTACGTGGTTCTGAAATTAAATTCACTGTACATCGAAGATGAGTAGTTAGCAGTTGGAAGAAGTTTTCGCATCCATTCAGTGTTAGAAGAAGAAGATGCAAGGATTTGAAAACAGTTTAACTGGTTCCAATCAGATAGACTTTAAGGAAAGAGCTTCGAATTCCAGTTGTAATCAGTTTTAAACAGCTATCTCTGAATGTAAATTACATTTATATTTTGGTTGGCCAGACTCCATTTTAAGCAGTATTATAAAAATAAAAAGAAGAACTGCTTAATTTGAATTATAAGCTCTTCGTGAGTGGAAAAGTTTATCTGGCTCTATGTGTAACACGAAAGAGAACGAGGATGTACGTATATGTTGAAAGATACATGGAGAAATAAGAAATTGTTTCAAGACTTTAGCTATGACAGAGGATCAAATGATACGCTATTTGAATGGCAGTAATTGGACTGCAGGGATTCAATTTTTAAATGAAGCCCTTACCTAAATTCCAATCTTCTTCAGTTCTCTAATTATTAATACGAGTAGTTTATTTTCTTGTTGAAGTTGGTATCTCTTTTATATATAGTAAAGTCTGTGTTGTGGTTGATTTCTATTTGATTTGTTTTTCTTTTCTCTATTCTACACTTTACTACAAAGTTTATTTATTTATTTTTTCAAACTATCTGGTGTATTTATTTTTATTAATTTTTTAAATTGTAATACAGAACATTCCTAAAAGACCACCAGCTACACACAGCAACTGCACAATTTACTTTAGTTTTGCTTTTTATATTGATGTAAATATTTCCTACAATGAAAGTATTTTTATATCTATCTTCTGTTCTAATTACGATTTCTCTGGGTATAATAATTAACCGTATTTTCAGCCATTGTTATCCTCCCAATCATCTATTTTCTGTAGCCGTGCTGATTTCTCACATTTCACAGTCTTAGTTGGGTGTATACCGTCTGAATTTGAATATATTATGGATATATAATGTGTTACAATGTACAACATGGTATACTGTAATTTATTTACTGTATTTTTTGCTTCTGTCTACTTGAACTAAGTGTGCCTCAGCAACTAGTGTAACGAACTAACACATTGCAACTGATGTTCAAATGTTTCTTCTTTTGAAAATGTATTTTTATAAATGAATGATACATATAAAATAAATGAACAATAGTTTTAAATAATATTAAATTATGTACATTTTAAAGAGTAAATAAATTAATTCAATTCCATTATTGTTAGATCAGTTGTTAAATTAAAGGTCTTATTGACAATTAAGTATTAAGACAGTTACTAATAAAGTAAGAACCAGCTAGATATATGTAAATGTTAAAAAGCGGTTTACAGAGAACTGTCTGTTACGAACGGTAGGTTGGACGAAAAACTAGTCAGACCACTCTTTTTAGGGACTGAAGGTTCTAGTTAGGGACTGTGGGAGTTACAAACATGTACATCTCATCTC
The DNA here is from genome assembly GCF_049639745.1 of Rhodnius prolixus. Lineage (NCBI taxonomy): Eukaryota > Metazoa > Arthropoda > Insecta > Hemiptera > Reduviidae > Rhodnius > Rhodnius prolixus. Next base: position 27,925,613 of record NW_027411592.1, read on the forward strand.
CTCTCACAGCATATACACGCTCGAGTTCTTACATGCAGACATATTCATGAATTAGAAGCAACGGGGACTAGAAACACAAACATCCTGCAGGCCTCCATTCCACTGTTTTTATTTTCTTTTTTACTTTTTTTTTCTTATTGACTAAAGGGAGAATGAGGAGACTCTAACAGGAAGATGTAAACTGCTGACAACTAAGTGAAAAATTATCACTTTGTAATGACTTCTCCAATAATTTTGACATAATAATATCTCTAGATCGTGCATATATTTCGTACTTTAGGTCACAAAAATGTTTTTAACTGTATTAAGAGAAGATTTCTAACAAAATAAATTTTATTATTTTTTTTGTAATTTTTATATATTGCGGGTGGCAAAGCTCAACTATCAGGAAACTGTTTTAGATTTTTTTTTCTTCTTATTTGCTTTATAACTTTTTTTTTTCACAACTGCAGTATATTTCTGCAACAAGTGAAGCTGATACAACATGATAATAGAATTAAATACATGAATACATGAGGAGAGAATTCACCCATTGGTGAAACTCACTAAGTGGTACAGTTCACTATTGTACATTGGCACTTACTTCATTGAGAAGATCGCGTGGCCACCTGCGCTTCAACCGTCTGGGAGGATTTCTTGGTAGAGTAGTAAGTTGAGATACTAGTGTATTAGGATGTGAGGTAATTGAAGTATGGAATTTAACATAACGGGAACTTACAGCTTCTGAAACTTAGAGAACAAGGAAATCTCGGTGCAAGATATAATTAGAAACAAAGTAAGGAGCATTAGCGATTCTACGGAGTTTAGATTATTTTAAAAAAATAAATAAATTGAGATCTTAAAGGCATTGCTATCTATACTAAAATTTCCCGGTAATGCAGCTTTCAAAATTTACCAGTTTTGTAAATAAAGGTAGCATTTCCAACAGAATTGCCATGGCAGCAATCGGCGAGGGGTAACAAAGTTATGAGACAAAATGGAGGTTACCTGTGGTGAAACTTGAGTCCTGGATCAAAAGGCACTACAAAACAACGACCAATAGTAACTTTGGAAAGATAAGAATAGCCAGAAGAGATGGGAACAGAAACTCTTGGATTAGAAATCAAACAGGACCTTAAGATAAGAATAGTTGAACGAGGATGTAATGAGAAAGGGATGGAGACCAACTGGAATGAACAAAATATGCGGACATGGCTGAGAGTCGCCCATAACAGGAAGAATGGAGGATGTAGGATATCTTTTCTGTAAAGGGAAGCACTAGATTCCATGAAGATACCAAATTGGTAAATAATTACAATAGCTCGATCAATAAAATTAATGATTTTATTTAAAGTGGTAGCGAAGTTTAGGGAATTTGAAAGGAAATTAATTTAATGTAAGATATAAGTTTAATAGAATGCTATTATCACTCCATTTATCCCCAAGTTTGGGTTGTTTAGTGTTGTAAAGAAGGAAAACATTCAACATATTTAAAGAACATTATAGTCGAAAATTTTTTTATTTGTTTAGTTTTGTACAATAAATAAACAATATTGCAACTCCTAATAACCACAGCCAGGTTTTTGTAATCTTGTACAAACAAATGTAATAACAAATATAATATTACTATTATGGTTGAATCTAAGCTTCAATTTCGTGGTGTAAAACTGCCTTTCTCCAGCCATTTCCTCAAACCAAAGTTTGATTGGGACTCGCGCCACAATAGCTGCGGTTAGAACAGTGTAGCTGAGGTTTTATTTCTTTATTTCAGAACTTAGTCTTGGATTTTATTTAATGAGTTAATATGAGCTATTTTGTTACAAAGATATGTCTTCTAATCGCCTAATATTATACAAATAGTGACAGCAAAATTTCAAAGAAATCGTGGAGTTATTTTGACAAAAATCGTAAAAATTAACGAAATCTTTATGTGGTGGGTATGCACGGTAATTTGACTTGAGTGGTGCGAATGTTAATTCTGCTTAAACAAAAGAAATTGCAGGAAGTTAAAAAGATTTGGAGACAAGAAGATTTGAGTAAACTTAACGAAATACCAAACTTCAGTTCCTGGCTTTACTTCCCGGTGGCTTTTCTTCCGCGACAAGCTACCAATATACCAAAAACGCCGATATTGAATTAGTGAGTGAGTGAATGAGATTGTGATTGTTATTTGAGTAAGAACAATGTCCACTTTTTCATGATTTCAAATATTTTATGTGGCAAAATCCGATATCAAACTAGACCTATCTTTTGATGTACATAGGCTACTGTTTCTAAAAGCAGTTATAATTATTTCATTACTGAATATGCTTAACTACTGGAAATTGCCGACTCATCTGAGCAGGAACTAGCTGGAAAAATTAAGAACGAACGTTGGGCCAACCCTAATTGATTATTATCTTCAATGACCAGCAATATTTTTGTCAAATAATTTGTAGCAAAAAAAGGATACTAAATATACATATTTTCACGAAATTACGACATATTCTAACAACTGGTAAATATTATAAAAAATTAACAAACAAAGTCATGAAGGTTGCGTAAAATGTTACGTCTTTGATAGGTATAAGAAGGATTAAATGAAAATAAGATCACGTAGAGGGTGAGGACAATAGACAGTGTCCATCGATCTACACCAATATGAAGGGAAACTGAATATCTGGTGGGACACAGTTAAAAGATTTTACAAAGTGGAAAAGAAAACTTATTCACATATCATGAAAACTTATTATGAATTTGGATTCATTATCTTTGGTGTACCTTAGCAATACGCACATTATTCGCACGAAGCAATACATTATATAAGGGTATATTCTGTACTTTATAAACAATAGGCTTTTAGAAATAGGCTTTTAATTCGAATGCGTGCATAACATTACAACTATTTAGTTTAATTTTTTAAAAAAAATTACATTCGCCAACTTTATTAGAAAGCAAAAAAAGCAGAATTTAGTGTTTCTTCGTGTTAACTTATAAACGATTTATCTGAGTATTTTATTTCAGAAAAATAATTTGGAATAGAGTTAAAATGTAGTGCCTATTTATTTATAAAGATGTAATGTAAATTTTATCATTATTATAACAAAAAATTATTATGAATGAAATGACCAGCATAAGGGTTTGTGTTTGAAGTATTAATGAAATGTAGGGTACTTGCTGATTTGTGTACTTTTTAGCGTTTAATCAACCCTTATACTTGACTTGTTAAACTATAAGTTTTGATTTTATTAGCTTTTGGATAGATTTTCCTTTTCGTCTATACTGCAAAGTTACATATCTGCTTTACAGATTTTCATAGAATGTGGAATAAGCAATATTTTCATTATATCCTGATACGTAAATAAGTTAGAACCGCTCCAACCACTGGAGAGATCTTTTAAAAGAATACTTATAGTTGTGATCCCTCAAAGAATCCACAAAAACCATTTTCTTGGGAAAACGTTTTGAATAAAATAGGAAGTCTTACAACTTTTGAAAATGATGTTTTATCTCATCTTTCACAACTTTTTTCTCGAAATCTGTTAGATGTGGGTTATTTAAAAAAAAATTACAGATAAAAAGGAGGTTTCTCCCTATATTATAAAGAGAAAAAAATTGTTAAAGTTGGGTGTTTTAACGTTACGCTTTTTCGCACTTTTTGACGATCAACTCTTGACCAGCTTTAATAATTCTACATGTAATTGAATTTAAAATTTTTTCACTTACTACTGAAATATTTTCTTTTGATATTATTCAGACAATTAGGCTTTAAGGCAGTTTAATTCACCTCTCCCCTAGAACTGCATTTTCTGTAAAAAAATTTTAAACAAATGTTATTGATATATAATACAGGGTGAACCAGTAAGTAATGTCCATAGGCCTACTGTGTGTAGTACATCTAAAGTGGAGTTCAATGACGTATTGGCCAACTTCATATTTTCCACTGTTTTTGAGTGACGTCACTTTAATTTTTTTCTAAAATCATTACTTTTTTCCAATAAAAATGTTATTTCTCAGAAAGTTTTAGTCCGAATTCGATTCTGATGACACGGCTAGAAAGACAGATAAATTTTCTAAAAATTGACACCATTTCGAAGTTATAAGTTACTCTCCAAACAGCCTCAATCTTCCTCCGAATACTGGAAAAATAAAATTAATTGAAATTTTTAGGAAAACTCATTCGTCCCTTATGTGATCATTATCAGACCTAGATGCTGGCACTTTTTATAAAAAAATTCCTTGTCTAATGGGCTTTTAAACGGTATATCATTTTCCAGGATTCCTTTCATCTTCGTATGAGAAATTACGTTTGTTTTGCAAGAAAACGTGTTCACGAGCACTCAACAGTGTTAGTTATCAAGTTGTTTAATTCATTGAAAACTCTTTTAGATGGACCAGTAGTCAATTTTTAAAGTAGATTGTCTTAAAATAAGGAAGTGAAAGGTTACAAATTGTACTTAAACATTTACTTCTGATCTCACTGAAATATTTAAGAAAATGTTAGGAAATATTTCCAAAACTGAGTTTGAGTACCTACTCTTACTAAGTTAGAATTTTCGTCTGCGTCACAATCAAACGTAGTTGTTCGAACCGAAATTGGATATTTCGACGATTCCCAATTGCAGACTGAGAACGCTCAGAAATCCTCCACTTTGAATGGTCACGATCTCCAGTTCCAAGCAAGTAATAGCCGTAAATAAGATTTTTTCGTCATGAAAGGGTTTGTAGATCTTTTGTCCCCTTTTATTGGTAGTGGACGGAACTACTTAAACTCTACATGCCCATCTTCCAGTTATATTTAAGAAATTTCAGAATCAAGAAGATTTCTTGGGTAGGTATGTCCTTTTTCAACATCTTGTTACTTCCCTGGCATTCAGATCTTCTTTGAACGACAGCACCAATGTATTGTAGGTACGAATCAAGAACTTAGACTTGGATTTTTACAAGAACTTAGACGAGAACTATTAAATAAACAGAACTACAGACAAATCTATCTCCGCATTTATATATGTGACATTTTTGTATTTCTAGTACGTTGGTGAAAGAGGATTTTGTGGATATGAGATAAAAGTTCAAAACTTGAGAACAAATTAACACTAAAATACTTCAAAACGAAACTAATTAATAAGAAAGTTGGATTGCATTGGTTTAAATAGAAGAAAGTGTTGTTATACAAGGTTGTAATAGAATTTTGTCAACATGTGGATTGGTTATGTGTAGATTATAATGCCAAAGAAATAAAAGTAGACGGTTTAGTGGTTTCCATGATCACTGATACGAGAATTATTATGTAAACAGAACTACAGACTAAGCTAACCCCACATTTATACATGTAATATTTGTTGGCTCGTTTAAAATCAATTCACAACGTTCCAGTAAATTGTAAGTGCATACTCTGCACAGCGTAGGTACTCCACGAAAATAACAGCAATTTACAAGTGCTTAGGTACTCAGAAAAAATATATCTATTTATGTATGTATTACCATACAAATATATCGCATTATTTATTAGATTTTTGTTTTCGCCAAATTAACGTTACTCTTTTGGAACGTTGAATAGCGAACCACATGATGTTTTGATTACAGAAATAAGCGGAAAAAATTCTCCTGTGCTTTAAATATTCTCCTAACTTTAAAGAACGCTTTTCAGGTTCTTAATTTTGACTATTTCTCATTTCTCTACTTCTTTTCCTAAGCATTCGCCTAAATTTTCATATTTTCCATTAATTCTATTGTATTAATCTTAACCCGAGACCATACTATCATTAGAAGACCATTAAACTATTTTAATCATAATCTAAATGGTAAACTAAATACTTTTTTACTTGTCAAGTTTTTAAATAATTAAAGAATTAGTATTAAAAATGACTCTTTTTATTTGAGTAGTTATTTAACCAAGAATGAAAAGAACTTGCTCGAGAAAATCGCTTAAAACAAATATTTTGAGGAAATCGCGACTACGAAAAAGAGATTGTAGGTATATCCAGAATGATGCAAAAAGATATTAAAACTGCACATTGTTCAACGAAAGCTTTGTTTTTATACTTTTATTGAAATTTACAACTTAACAATTGTTGCAATTAATAAGTGTGATTACACAGTATAAGGTTTATTTGGGTTGAGGAGGGACCCAGTGGAGTCACTCCAATATCTTAAACATTTAACACACTGTTCTTAGACTGCTCTCATGATAAGAATAGATCGCGAGGCCATCTTCTCTTCAAATCTTCTTGGTGGATTACTTGGTAATGTGGAAAAAGATAGGTGTTCGATTGAAGGTTTAGGATGAGCTGCTGTAGAGGAATGAAATTTGAGAAAACGAGTTTTTGCAAGATTTTTAACGAAAGGGATTTTGAGGTCATTAGGACTTTTGAGGTTAAATATCTGAAAACAGAGTATCAAGAATGTTCCGAAGTATTTTTTAATATAGTTCCCCACACTTCGAAGCCATATGACCAAAAAGGTCGCAATCGCAGTAGGTATAAAAATCTTTTGTTATGTAGGTAGAGTTTCGATTGTGGGAAGTTTGTAGCGTTGGTTAGTTTTTGGTCTTTTCAGTCTAATTTTTGGATTCCATGTTAACCATTTGTCAAGGTACAGTCCAAGGTAGTGTACTTTGTCAACAGTTGGTATAGGAGTTTGGTTCATGAAGATGGGAGGTAGGATTTTTCGTCTAAGAGTAAATACTAAATACAGTGGTGTCTCGGTTATCCGTCATGACCGGGACCGGACACGTGACGGATAGTCGAATAGACGGATAATGGAAAAAAACAGGAAAATTTCCAGATTCTTTTGTTTAACGTGTATAAAACTTTGTATTAACTGGTATAGATATTTTATACGTTTATACGCTTAATCCTTAAAGGTCAGGTATCTCTCATTATTCAATTCATTCTATTGTGTATTAAAATTAATGAATACAATGTCTGCGACATAAATTTTTTTTTTTTAAATTTTTAAATACTGAGGACAGTGACGGTTAATTGGAATGGACGGATAAAAGGGTGACGGATAACCGAGACTCCACTGTACTTTGATTTGGTAAGGTTAGTTTTGATTCGCCATTAAGCCATACCTGTAAGTGGTTGAAGGGCATTTAAAGAAAGGAAATAGGCTTGTAGTTGTATCAGCAAAGGTGGCAAGGGTGGATTTGGAAAGATGCTGAGGTATCGTATTTCTCCTGTATATAAAGAGTAAAGAAAAGGACTTCGGATGCTTCCTTTGAGAGTGAAAACCTTATTATTATTATTTTTTAAAATTTATGGTGCTCCCAAATCTGAAGTCGTTGGTGCCCGGTCTTCGTGCAGTGTTCTCTCGTTCGATAATTTTTTCGGGATGTGCTCATTTACAGAAATTTAATAATAAGCTAGCCCATCCACTTTATGGTCTAAAATCTAAAATCTTGCTAAATAACTTGATCAACAAAATCCAGATAATAGCAAGGTATTAGCACCAAGTTTTGCCCTGAGTTCGAACTATTTCGAAGCGGTTGGGGGGCCAGATTAATAGGCGTACAAGATTATTTTTTTTACTCTTGTTATTATGGCACCTTGTAACGGGCGCGCGAGCGCACAGGTTGGGAAACTCCTGTTGCAGTGCGTCTAATAACTGGGTTATACTTTTTGTGGCTAGTTTTTATATGCAGTATGCACAAAGTTTTCCTTGTGTTGGTTACATTGCATGTGTTGTCTAGAATGATTACTTTGAATTCTGTCAGAGCGAATGTTGAAATCATGTTCATCGATGCATTCACTTGTCAATAAGAACAAAGATTTATGTATATTGAAATGATGTAGTTCACTGAGCCTGAAGTAGACTCCAAGTTAAGTATACGAGAAATATTGCCATTAAAAGTTTCAAATGTAACAGCATTGAAAAGATCAATTACCTACCAGGTTTTATTTCATAACATATATGTATTTTTTCAAATTAAGAATTGTTCTTGTTCTACTTTGACGCCAATCAAAATCGCTAGGGTGCAAACAGAGCTCTATGAGAAAGACATTTCTCAGCAAAATTATTTTAAAAAAAGGAATAATTGTCTGAATAGCCAACGACTGACTGTAACGCGCGTGAAATACAGCCATTGATAGTTTAGAAACTAAATGGTCGAACATTTTTAGTTTATGTTACCACAAATTCGTTCCAAACTAGTCTGATATGAATAAAAATATTCCAACATAAGCGACTCAAAATCAGAAATATGATGGAAATTTTGGTAGAAAAATTTAACGGAGCCTCCTTAAAAATAAAAAGAGTTGAAGTAGTAGTTTGGGATGAGATTGTAAGTTAAGATGGAATCGTGGAATTTCCCGTAATGATTTAATTAAAGGCAGAAAGGAGCGTTAACTATGGAGCAAAGGATTTTAGATTACAAGGACTGGTTTCTTTGAAGGTTTAAGCGTTACAGGCTCTTTAAATCAGGTCTTTGATTCCCTAACATAAACAAGTCTTTTGTGAAAACCAAGTTTTTGAGGGAAATTATTGATAAGATTTTTAGTAGTTTTTCAGTTGTAGAATGTGTGTGTTGAGTTCTGATCTTTTAAAACGTGTATGAAGATTGTAAGTGTCTTTTATAAAGTATCTTATAGATAGATAGATAGATAAATTGTTTTATTTAAAAAAAACACTACAATAATTAATTAAGCATTTTTTTCTGACATGGACTTATCCGTCTGCCAAGAGCTGTTTAATAACAACAAATAAAATTTCATCTCTGGAATTAATAAACAGAGAAATTGATAAATTGGGAAAAAATAAATTAATAAAAATAAATGAACCTACCGTTATAAGTTAAAAAAAAATCTACTTTTAAAGAACAAATACTTTTATATTTCTAAAGAACAAAAAACGAATGAAAAAACTGATAAGGAAAAAAGAAAACAGAAATACCTTAATAAAATGGTTAATAATTAAAATGGCTGACTAAAAATTTTCTATAATTTTCCGTTATTTTTACAAACAGACACAATTTTTGCCATTCGTTTCTATTTAATTAATGAATTCTATTCTATTTTCTATGCGAATGAATTCTTCTTGTGATAGGTTAGGCTTACTAAAAGTCGGATTTCCTAAATTCATTCAACTTCGAGCAGGTTGCTATGAAATGGAACGTATCTTCATTCTCGTTTAAATTACACAGAGAGCACCGATATTCTTTATCATATATAGCTTACAATTCAAATTCAGTAGATCGCCCCTACACTTCATTACAATACTAATATCCTTTAGTTTTAAATTTGAATTCAAATACGGTACAGACTGTGATAAATACCTTTTGTAGCCCGTTCAATACATTCTATACCCGGAAGCGAACCTTGCTACAGTTATATTTAATATTTCCTTCAATTTATCTGGTTTGGTGACATCTAAATTACAGGAGGGGTTATGTACTCTAATAAGATCTTCCCAGTTCTTGAACTATTTTATTATTCATTACTTCCATCGCAATGAGTTTACAGAATCTATTTTCCGAATAGTTCAAAATTTTAAATATGTAGGCAGTGTGCAATTTAAATGTGTATGTAAAAAAAGTGGACTACTCAATAGAGACCAATAGTGTATTATATAAAGCCCAAATTTAAGTCATTTATTCTGCCGTACCTTAGTGAAGGTAAGTTCTATCCCTTTTCTAATTGAACATGTCTGAGGATGTAGGTACTTCTAAGTCACGTTCAATTTATTACTTTCTTTAAAATAAATTTTTGTAGTAATTTGGTGGTGGTGTTGGCACCAGCCAAGCATGTTTTTTTTATTTACAGTTCATTTTAAAATGGTGGAATGTGGACATCTACTGTAACGATCACTGTCACCGTCTGGAAACTGGCAATGCTTTGAAAAGACTGCAATACTATCGGCCGGCCGCATTTTAAATCAACTAGCTTTCCTAGCAAGTTCTAGGAACCATTTAAAGAGCTTTAAAGTAATTTAATGGAATTTAAAATAATTTTAAGATGGACCCACACTCTAGTAGGAACCTTAACTATACAATACAAAATTTACTGATAAAAATAAAATCAATTAAATGTTATTTTTAGGCAACTTTAACGTTAGTCGCTTCAGCGTTTTAACAAAAAATTCAAGCCTCAAACCTTCAAGGATGCCAGCTCACGTAACCAATGCAATCCAAACGTATTATCAAGTCCAAGCTTTCTGAGATTTTCGATTTTTAGGATATTTTTCACAAAAACACCATTATTAGCTTTTCATTCCATTGTGTTAGCTGTAAGATGAAGGCGATTGAAGTAATGAAAATGGCCGCGCAATGTGAAAAATGAAATACTACAATATAATTAGGTACAGTTAAGGAATAAGAGAAGAATTATGAGATCATAAAGGAACAGATTAATTAACTCAAATTTGCAAATATGCTGAATGTGAGTTGTAATGGTAAATTTCACTTCTTCTGTGCTTGCACTGTTATAGTACCAATGTTTTAGTTTATTTATTGATCTATTGCTCCTAAATACATTTTGTAGCAAGAGGTTTGACTTATACTTCTATCTATTTACAATACCACTTAGAAGTAACTTATTTTATCTTGAGAAGAGTAAAAGAGAGTTACTATTCTATAATGTGCCCACAAACTGTGAAAACAGAAGGATTTCCTTGTTAATTTGACCATCTTCACTTTCTGTACGCCTAAGGAGAGGAAGTATTGCAATCGTGTCAAATTATCGAAATTGATTTTTTTACCAGAAATAAAAGTTTTGAAGTTCACTGAACAAGAAAAATGTTGAAAAACTCGTACTAGATATGGTTTTTTGTATTGAGTGAACAGAACATTCCAAGAACTGAAGTCAAACTTGGTATCCCGTTACGATTCTTTTATCGCTTCTGATGCTAAGATCTCAAACGAAGTAGTAAATTGAAGATGGGCCCCAGATTAGTCCAGAAACGTCTCAGTTAAAAAGAGTTTATTCCATCTATCAACTATAACAATAAAAATCATACCGAGCATATAACATAACTTCCGGATAGTGCAAGCAGTTGGAGTATACCTAAAGAATCACAGGCGAAATGTGTCAGAATTTGGGGACGATTAAGACACATCTAAGGCAATTTCAGACTTTCTGTTTTTGCTTTCTAAGTTTCAGGATAGGATAAGGGATGTGATCAGTGAGCAAGTCTGAAACGACTACGATAAAATAGTAATAATATCGATAAAAAAGAGTATTGTTATTAGTGACCAGATCAAATAACATGTGTCTCGCTGATTAGAGCTGCGTGAAGTTGAGAAGCTTCTTATCTTCAATATCATTCAGCCGGAACAGTTTTTAAGAAAATTATAGTGGTTTACAGTGCAAACCACTTTCCCTACAGACTAAACCCTCCCTAATAATAACCAAAGGATGGGAATAAAGTAGATCCTTCGCTCCAGCAGAGAAAGGAAGCTGTTTTATCCATTGCCCGTTGGCGCGATCTAATAGTAACGTAACCATGATAGACTAAAGTGGTGAATTCTAGTGGGGCCTAACTTCTGCAATGGCAGGGCGAGTATAAAAGTTTGCTAGATTACGTTATTCGCATCATTGGCCATGTCAATTCTGCACTTCCAGCATCACCATCAGCACCATGAGGTCCTACAACTGCTTAACAACGGTAATTAAGATGGATATTTATAAAAGTGTTTAGCAGTGGAGTGTTTCATTTTATGTTAGTGTTTGTGCTCTTTTACACACACACACACACACACCCACACTCGATTCATTACTCGCCTTAATACTATTGAACAATGTGTTAAAGATTCCTCATTTCTATCAGTGCTTGTCCGATTCGTCGCTTCTGAACTGCGGATCGCAATTCCGTTAAGTTAAAATCACGCTGATCTCACTCTTCACAAATCTCACTTATTAAATAATACAATACAGCGGATCTTCTGGCAAACGGTTCTAGCAATTTCTTTCTATTTTTCAAAAACACTAATTTTTCATCTTGTTGATCGACATGTTGTTACATTAGCTAAAAAAACCTTTGATAATTTTATTTTCTTTATTCAATCATTCGTTTATATCATTTTTGTATTCAAACAATTCTCCAGCGTCAGCAAACCAATTCGCAACCCATTGCTTACTTCCGAAATGGTTTAGGTGGACGTTTAATGTGTAAATACAAATTCTGAAATGAGGAATAAGTTTGCAGATAGATTTGTAAGCTGAAGGTGACGGTAAGAACGTCGAAACGTTCGTATACAATATTTACATAATGTATGGAATAATATAGAAACAATAAAATGGTTGAAGGTTTTCTCTTTCATTTTTCTTACAAGCTGTAGATCAACAAGTAATTTCCTTTTATGTGAAATTTTCAGTTCTTTAAAAGATTGAAATAAAACTTTAAATTTAAATTTTTGCATTGATGTTATTTTAGATTTCCTTAGAATGAGAAAATTATGTTTAGAAATTGGTCTGTGCAAGTGAATGCTTTTATGGAAGGTCAGCGTACTCGTAGCTCTGGAAAGAAAAATTGTAGAATATTCCAATTTAATACTGAGCTATAAGGGAAAAAGATTTCAGAGGTTTGGTTCTAAATTATTAAATAGAGTTTTTTTTTTGTTCTGAATTGCCATAATTTCCTTTAAATTTTGTTCATTCTCTACTTTTTAGGTCTCTGGGTTTTATTTGAAATACATTTTCTCGAAAATTCACCTCAGTTAGGTTCAAGGAAATGGGTGTCCTCCATGTCTAAGGTCTCTCTTGTAAATTTGGTTTATTTTACGATTCTAACTTTTATATTTAATAAGAAACATTTTCGAGATTAAATTCCGAATTCAAAATGCAAATTGTTTCGACAAAATTGCGCCTTTATGGAACCATTTTTGTCAGCTTCCAGAGATGTGGCTGAAATCGGTTCCTACAACTTTCTTTAATACTATTTCTGTCACAGATTCTTGTAAACCTATTTCTACCAAAAGCTTCAATTTTATGTGTGATGTGTGTTTTAATGTGAATTAATAATAATGCCATGATTGTTGATACAAAAAAAAAAGTTATTTTTAAAATTTATATATGTGTATATATTTTTTTGTTTTAATGATAATCGAAAAAATGATAAATTTAATTAAAACGCGCACATAATTGTTTGAACTTTCACGACTTTGTCGAGACTCTCGACTCTCGAGGTGCTAATGTATTCAGTTTGTCGTACTCTGAATGTTGAGACTTTCAGTAATTTTTCTTTTCTTTCTAATAAACAATTTTTAAGGAACTCAAATGGCGTCTAAACGTCAACAGTTCCTAATTTAAGCATTTATTGTTGCAGTTTGACTAGAGGTAAGGTTGCAAAAGAATTCTTACAGTATAATTCTTTAAAAAGACCAAATTTGTGAGAGTTGATATGGTTGGCCGTTGAACTAAACTCCTCTTAAACATAATTGGCTATTGGCCATTTTCTACAAAAAAAAAAAAAAAAAAATTAAAAAGCGAACGATCCTTACAGTATAATTCCTTCGGATGAGAATTGCTAATCGCTAAGTTTCATTCAGATCAGAGTAGAGCCCAAGGTAAAGCCCAAACGATAAGATGAAGATTCAACTTCCAGGAATTTTTGGTTTTTGAGATTTTTGCTGGATAAAAAACGGGTATTTCTATTGAGAATTAAATTTTGAAAATTGGAGAATGTTAAACTATTCATTGTTTAAACCGTCCTAAATTGCATTTACTTGCCAACGTTGAGTGAAAGTAAAACGAACAGTTTATGTAACGCAATAACTGGAAATAATCTCTTCCTTCGAAACCCATAAGCTTTTTATAAGCATATTAAAGTCACCTTTTCTAATTTTAATTTCAGCTCTTCCAATAAAATAAAGGAAAATTTAGCTGTTTAAGCTGTGGCAGTTTTTGCAATTTCAAGGCCTTTTCTTTTTATGCTCTGGCGATTTGAAGTGATTGGTTACTTCATTTTTTTTTACCGTAGTTTTACGCTTTTATACTTAATTTTATGCTTTGACCAGCCAGGGATATTTGAAGATAATGCAGTTATAAAGCGCATCTAATTAAGTGACAACCTATAACTAAAAGTATACAAACAGGTGTCTTTGGCTAATTTCTTTTCCTTATTGCGATAATGATTTTCCACAGGAAATCCTTTAACTTAGATTGCCTAATACGATTTATTTGTTAATGATGTTTGGAGTGATCAAGTAAACGTTCGGTCGTGGCGAAGTGGATCAAATAAAAATTTAGAAACACCCTGGTAACCAACATTATCTTTCTACAGATATAATTCTTTTAGCTATAATTAGTTTTATTTATGAATTATAATAAATATGAGTGAAAGTTTGTTTAAATATATTTAATTAATGTGTTTAATTATCTATTACTACTTTATATTATCTTCTTACCCCATTTTTGGCGTCGAGAAGCACTGATAACCCTTACTTATATCTTCTTATCCCATTTTTGGCGTCGAGAAGCACTGATAACCCTTACTTACAAGTCCAAAATCTTTTCACACAGATAATTAATATCCTGTTCCATTTTATTCTTCCTCATGTTGGAACCCTGTCAGTGAAGGGTTAATGTCCTTCCGAGTACATCCAAGTATTTCCTTGTGAGAGAACATCGTAAGTCAAACTGTCAGGTCATTTCCTAAACGTGTCTCTCGCCATTATCATTCATCGTATTGACACCGTACTTCTCTGTCATCCTGCTCTATCGTTCAGATCTCTAATTGCTATAGACAAGTCCTTCCATCTTTATAAGCAGATTTTATTTGAATTGTTCTTTATCTTCTGCTTTCCATCTGAGGGCGCACTCTTAACACTCTTAATTAAATCTCTAACTCAGCTTTAAGGATAAGACCTAGATAGATAGATAGATTCTACCGGGGGAATTGGCTATTCAGCCTACGCCACCGCGACACCCCAAGGATCTATTGTGGCACCCCCCTAGTTGGAGACCCTCCCCCTATCCTGTCCTTAACCGAACTGTGGAATTGGGGGGGGCTCCCAGGTGGTCAATCAGAGCACCTGCCATCAGAGCACCCTTTCGAGTTCTGCTTGCCTTAAAAGCCTTAATAGGTCCGAGAGAGGGCCCTGGCTGAGGCTTGTGGGCACCAGCTTCTCTTTGCCAAAGAGGCGGTACCTTAGCCAGACCAGCCCCTCGCACTGACATACCACATGCAGTGCCGTCTCCTCTTCTTCCTGACAAAACCTACACAGGCTATCCGTTGCCAGGCCCATGCGATGCATGTGCTTATTTAATCTACAATGGCCAGTGAGAATGCCAACTGCTATCCTTATGGCCACCCGTCCTAGTTGGAGTAATTCTGCAGTTAGCTTGGGCGGTCCGCCGCCTCATTGCCTCTGTAACCCGAGTGCCCAGGTACCCAAACCAGGAAGACCTTATTATGGCTACTAATTTCCTTCAGTGCACCTAGGCAGTCCCAAACCTATATTACGATGTAACGTTATACTGCGTCAGTACCCTTCTATACGATGCCCAGTCTTGGTTGATTTTGGCTTTATTAAACAGCCTCCTCACCTCTCGCCTTCTTCTCTCGAGGTGATCATTCCACCAGACCGTCTTCGACCTATTAGGCCTAAGACCTAACAGCGTTACAAACTTTTTTCGAGTATAGTTGTCAAAAACTCTAAACGCGAAACAAAAGATTAAATTATAAGATAAACATAAAAAATTTCTTTGGCATAGTAATTAAGTGGGAGATAGATTTGGAATTGGGAAAATTAAAAACCAAGTTACCCAATTTCTGTCGTACCCATTTGCCCTTCAGTTTGCTCAGTTAAAGCTGCAATAAAACCGATAGTGTTTCAGTTATAAAACTTCAAAATTAATCATTTAAAGAGTGATCAGTAGGAGTTGAAAAAAGAAGTTACAAAAACCAAATTCCTAAGTTACATAAAAACGACAGTTAAACAGCTTTTCTTCTGTTGTAAATTAAAATGTCAGAAAGCATTCCTGATCTAACTATCTGGACCAAAATACATTTCCCATTACTACTAATAGTACTTTCATAATGTTTGGACCGTGCAAGATTGATTTCATTCCATCGAAATTACTACTTTATTTCCTTAACAATTCTTCTCACTCTGTTAGTGCAACTATTACGTATTAATAGTTCAAATTTAGTTTTCCAAGTCCTACGAGTATCAATGTTTGTTTAAGAATTAGTTTTCTTCTTTGTGTTTTATGTGAGGATCAAAAACAAAGAATCACAAAGATTAAACTAGAAATGTTTCAAATGAAATTAGATATTCAGAGATATAATTGTGTTCAAGAGGATGATGAGTTTGTTTGAGATTTTTCGGGTCCAGCATTTTACTGATGAGGTTGAAGCTAGAAGCTGGGGATGAAGAATTAAAAGCGGCTGCACAATATAGAGGTGAATGAAGGCTCATTGAGAAGGCCAACATCCGTTCTAATTAAACTGAGAATAGGTTTTTTTTAAGATATTAAAAATGTTTATTTTAATTGAAAAACGTTAAATTTGCCTGAGAAATTTTTCTTTTAAATTTTACCTTAAATTCAGTGAACTATTTCCAAAATCTACATTGCTACATGGCTACTTACTACATTAGGTAGAGGTGCAGATTTAAGATTTTTCAATAATAGTAATAAATTCCCTAAAATAAAACCTTTTATTCTTAAATCTGAATTGGAAAACTTTAATTTGGTAGAAAAAAAAAAAATATTTTTACCGAATAGTGTTATTGGTTAATTCTGAGATTAAAAGAGGAATGTCTCAGACAGAACACTATCGATAAACGGAAGTTGTGACTCCAAAAATTGAATTATTGCTTAGTTTTATACGTTACTACAAAAAACTTATTTTTTAAGAAGTGGGTTTATTCCTTTTCGTTTTAATAATATCAACTTATTTTAATTTGAATCAATATTTATTTTATGTTCTTTTTTACTTCTTTTTTTCAACAATTTGGTTAAAGTAATTGTTTTTGTTGCCTATTTATATTCATTTTTTTTAGAAGATTAGTATTATTATGATTTTTACTTTTTTGCTTGAATACTGTACTCATTTGTATGACTTATGCTTCGCTAATAAATAAATAAATAAAAAACTGGAACAAAGTTGTATAAAATTCAGTATAAATGTTCGTGAATTGCGGAAAGCATCAAAAGAAAGTGTGTTAAAAGATGCCCATCAAGTTTTCTTTAATTGTATTTTAGCTTATTTTTTCTCCTAGAAGCTTGAAAGGGAAAGCTATTTGCATTCAAAGAATCTAGTAGTGCACATTCATAAGGAAAATAGCAGCAGATATTATTATTATTAATAATAATAGAAAACAAGGAAGAGTTTCAATGTTGATAGCGTGTAGAAACACCTGTGCATTGTATACTCGTGATCGTGACAGTTATCGCGCGTGAAGTTCAGAGATAACTCAAAAAGTAACATCTTTAAGAACTTAAAAAAAACAATGCGTGTGACTTTGGGCGCATCTTATGTGATTAACATTTTTTTTAATAGACGGAGCTTCCTTAACATTAAAGAATAATTAACGTTAGGGTGCCTTCAGAAATTGTTGAGTTTATTCTGAACACGCAATGGCACAAGTCAGTAAACGTTTTTTTACATTTACAGTTTATTCAACTTCTGAACGACACATAAAAGTAAAATTACTAAACGCACCGTTTCTTGAATAAAAACAATGTTCATTCCTCAAAGAACAAAATAAATAACTTAGGTAATCATAGTATAGTTAGTTTTTTAACTTTTCGTATTACTAGTGGGAAGAACATTTTTCTTTTAAATTTTAAAAGATAACTAAGAAAAAAAGAGATAGGTGTACATGGAGTAGAAACCATTAACCCTGATGATTTCAAACCATTAGTGAAGTAAAGAATAAAGAAATGTTTAGAATAACCCTGTTGGTAGTTGGAGGTAGGTGAAGCTGACATTCCAAGAAGATAACTAACCCTTTATACTGTGTAGCCCTTATATTACATAACTGTCGTGATACAACTAAGGTAATCTCATCTGAAGGCTCTTCCTCTTACCTTTCTATCTTTCTCACTTCAGATAATGGCTGCACAAATATTTCTTTAAGTGTTGTTTTGTTTCAGTTTATTTTCTCCCTGGCTCTAACGCCGCACTTAATATCATCCATTGGTGATTCTGAAGCCGAAGAATCGTAAGTTAAACTTTTATTTCCAAACATGTTCTAAATAAATCGTAAGTTAGATGATGATAGCAAAGGTTTTCAACAATAAATAAGTAAATTAATCGCTACTTCCCTTGAGTTAAATCAGTATTGCCCGGGTGTCTTCCTAGACATATCTCAGTCATTCGACCGGGTATGGCACGCAGGACTGCTTTATAAACTCAAACGCCTACTGTCTTCTACCTTTTATCTCATTCTTAAGGCTTATCTCTCCGACCGTTTCTTCCAAGTCAAATAAGGTTCTTCTTCTTCTCTTATCCTTCCAATACTCGCTGGAGTTCCTCAAGGAAGCATTCTAGCCCCCTTACTTTATATTCTCTATACTGCTGACTTACCAACTCACCTGACTACAATTATTTTCACATTTGCCGACGACACTGCAATTCTATCCCCTCATCTAGATCTTGTAATAGCATGCGTTCACTCCAATCACATCTAAGTCTTCTCGAGCCTTGACTTCAAAAGTGGAGAATCAAAGAGAATGAATTAAAATCTAAATACATAACTCTCCCTCCTCTCTCCTTCCACAACACTTCTGTACCAATTACTAACCAAGTACGATATCTCAGACTACATCTTGACAAACGTCTAACATGGAACCCCCACACGAGACGGAAACGAATTGACCTCAATCTGAGGTATAAAATGTTAAGACTACTCGACAAACGTTCAAAACTGACCCTGACGAACAAAAGAACACTATACACCGCCCTACTTGCCCCAATATGGACGTACGGAATACAGCTCTACGGAAGTGCCAAAAAAATCGAACATCAACCGACTTCAAACCTTACAGTCTAAAATTCTAAGAGCAATAGTTAACGCACCCTTCTACATGTCCAATCATACCATACACTCCGATCTAAATATTCCTCTCGTATCTGAAATAGCCCAATCTCGATACACAAAACTCCACTCAAATCTACACAGTCATTACAAACCTCTGATCCACAATATGTCTACTACAACACTTCCTTCAAATTCCTTATTATCATGTACAGTCCAGAATCTAGATGAGCCAATCTACGTGAATTTCAAAATCGGATACTTTGAGACATGTTTAATAGCTGTTGGGTGTAATTAGGAATAAATTAAAAAAATCTAATGATTTTTAAATAAAAGTGGCTGTGTCAAGAAATACAAACAAATAAAAAGAGATAAGAATAACGTAAAGAGCCAAGAGTATGAGCTTGTGGATAACACAGGATTGAGGAATTGTTAAAATGATAATCATTTAATTCTTTCTCTAGCAGTCGCTATATTTAATTAATTGAATATGAATTTAAAAAAAAAGCTCCACGAAATTAAGCAGTTCAGTTACTGGTGATTTATTCTACTTGGTTTTCCTTTTATGTAGATATCTTCTTTGTGATGGTTACTAAATATCAAAGTTTTTTCTGTTAGTTAAATCACCTGGCTTTAAATTCTGATTAGGTTTTATTGGCAATGTCCCTAGGAAAACGTTTGAGAGACCAATATCTTTATTATCTCTCTACTTTTCGGGTACCTAGAGAAATACCAACTCTCTACCCCGAAAGACATTGCAAAAATAAGTGAAGCTCCTGGAGAACAATGCTATCAGAAAAGTTAAGATATTCTAAAGATATCTACAAAACGTTTTTCTGTGACACACAGGAAGTCCGAATAGAGTATATATGATATTTATTTTCTGTACAAATATATTTGCTTGTCCCATAATAATAATAAATACATTTATACGGACGCATGCACTAGACATTGGCAACTTGTTCTGCCTTCTCACTACTTACCATCCATGGACCATCCAGTTGTATTCAACTTGTATAACAAATTGAAAGGAAATGGTAGTTAACGCTTTAGAAAATATCGTCAAATTGAAAACTTTTCTGCAAAAAGGATTTCAATTACCTATTTCTGTAAACTAAAATTCCGTCCATTTAGGATATATTTAAGTATCTCGGACAACAATATATGCTCATGTGTGGTGAACAGATCGGACCTCTACTTCGGAGCCGAGCGATCAGTGGCGAGGCTAAGATGTGTTAGGGTGCTGGGGTTCGGCATTTCCGGGTCTAGGCATTGGATTTTATTTGATGGTTAATATGTGAACTATATAGTAAAGTTCGTACGCTAGTCGCTTCCGCCGGCGATAATAATTAGCCTAATTAGGTAATTAAAGCCCATCTGAAAATAGGCACAACTTACTTTACTTTTACTTTTCTTTAAATGTTATTTTATCATCTCCAAAAAGTAAAAAAAAAGCAGTTTTCATGGAACTTGCGTCGAAAATGGCTGCTACATCAAAACTACTAGTTAAGCAGTCTTCTGAAGAGTGCCTAAATAATAATAATAATAATTATTATTTAATAATATAATATTAATTAAATACATAGAATCGTGTTTAAATATTTAAATTTTGTTTCAGGCATAAAAAGGTGATAATAAAAGTTCCTGTCCACGAAAAAATAATAAAGCACACTCACACTGTGTACAAAATTATTGACGGTGGCAAAAAAGATCACACAGTCCATCACAAACATGAGCACAAAGGGCAGGTAGATCATGTGCATAAGCATGCAGGCCAAGCCTCCCACTCTCATAAACATCTAGGCGACCATAGTCATGGCCATAAACATCATGGATGGCAAGATCATGGACATCATCATGCAGGCCACTTTGGACATGGACACACACATACAGGACATGCCTTACACGGACATCAACATCACGGCTCTGCTGACCATGGTCATAAACACGAAGGTGATTTCGGACATGGGCACAAACATGATGGACATTATGGACATGGTCACAAACATGATGGCCATTTTGGGCATGGCCATCATCATGGTGGTAGTTTCGACCATGGACATAAACATGAAGGACATGGTGATCATGGACATCATCATGGTGGACATTTCGGTCATGGACACGACCATCATGGACACCAAGGGCACTGGCACAACCATGCAGGAGATCTACACCATGGCCACAAACATTCTGGTCAGCATGGACATGGTCATCACCATGGTGGACATTTTGGGCATGGCCATCAACACCATGGCGACGCGGATCACAAACATCACCATAATATCGACGATGAAGGAGGATCTCACCATGAAGGCTTGTCACGATATGCTGAACACAATGACGAATTCAGTATTTATTCTCAAATCGGGAGCGAAATATACCCTTACTTATAATCCTTGATTAAGATATGTTGGGATTAGTCATGTTACCAAAGAAAAGAGATCCTATTGTAGAGGATCAATGTAAAGCTGAAAGCGAATTTTACATTTCCTATTGATCTATTTTTAATCCTTGAGGTTACTGATCTGAAATCCTCATCGTCCATTTGAATCTAAGAGAATTAGTTAGATTTTAATGGTAGTTTTTGTATATTTTATTTTATTTTTTTAATATATGTTAATTAAAATTGTCTTCTGTATTCAATTCTTCCACAGCGAATGTAAGAAGACAATACCAATAATTTAAATTATAACACGTTTCGGATCCACCAGCATTATTCATCTCATTAGTTTAAGCCTCTTCGTAGATTGTTCCGAGTTCAACGCCTTAGAAAGGCAATATATTCTTATCTGAATACTTTTAAAATATAATCAGGCTCAAATATCGAAGATTTGTTCCATCATTCAAAATCAAGTGTCGACATCAATCAAGTATGAAAATGATTGATTTTCGTTACTTTAAACAATGATTTTAATATTGGAGAAAGAAAAGGTAACGGTTAAAGAGGACATGTTCCCCAGGCTTTAGATGTGACACAACTTCTCTAAGCTAATTGAAGAGAACATCTTGATGAACCCACTTGATGCACACATATTTTTCTGATTCATATCAGGAGAACGATCTATCGCCAAGTTTCTAAATTGTTCTGAGTTGAGGACTAATTGCTAACATATTGATATATATCACAGTAATGAAGTATTTTATTATCTCTCATGTTATTTACAAACATAAAAATGGGAGGTGAAAGGGCCTCATAAGTGAAATAGCCTAGGGCCTCTTTTCATCTAAATCCGGCCCTGAGTATAAGTGATTTATATAAATAAATATGCATATACATATATTATACACTATATATATTTATAAGTGGGGAACAACATCGGCGTGTATATTGTTTTAAAAATGTCATATGGTAATAATTTATAGTCCAATAAAATAATCTGTTTAATAAGTTGTGATTTAAAGTTTTCAGGACAATGCATTCCAATCATAATTTGGTTCCTTATATTTTGCTTTTGATGATATTAATGTTGCTCTTAGAAATAATTACCTACAATTTTGGTTTGACAGGCAATTATTCAACAAAAAATCAATTCTATGATTTTTAAGATTTTTGAGGCTGAACGATTATCTTGTCGAGAAATGGTTTCAGGATTTCAAAAAAAATTACTCAAGGAAAACTCTGGATAGACAAAAGTTTGGATAATTATTTACGCAAATTGTTTGAGAAAAGGGAAGAAAAGTTTATAATGAAAGAATGATCACAAAATGGGGTAGGTTGATATCAATTTTAACTGAAGAATTTGAGATGAAAAAGAGGAATCAAGAAGATAGTTTTAACTGTAAGGAGCGAATTATTGAAGAAATAAGCTGTAATAAAACTGAAGAGACTCAAGTGGTCTCTTCTGAGACTCTCTCAAAAAGAGAGAAGGAAAAGAGTCAAAACATGTCAACAAAAAGAAAATATATCATAAGAAATATATAAAATGCATTGATTACGGAAAATTGAGTAAAAACAAATTGAAAGAACATTTTATGTGAAAATCAAGCTGGTTGTAGGCGTAATTACTCTACATTGGATAATATTTTTATCCTTACCAGCCTTGTTCACTTAACCTTTTTAAAACCACGTCATAAACTGTACAGTTTTTTTGTTGACTTCAAGTCAGCCTTTGACTGTGTGGACCATGCATCTTTAATTTATAGTTATTCAATGTGGGAATATCTTCCAATTTCATCCGAATTGTGAAATCACTATATCTAAAAGCTAAGTCGGCGGTTCGTGCTATTGGAGGTATTTCGGAATTTTTTCAGGTTGCTAGTGGAGTCAGACAGGGATGCCTTCTTAGTCCCATTCTTTTCTGTATTTTCTTAAATGATTTACCTTTAACTTTGGAAGGCGGAGTTCGCGTGGGTGGGAAAAAGATAAGTATTTTGACGTACGCTGACGATGTTGTGTTGCTGGCCGATAATCCTGTTCTACTGCAGAGGAATTGCGATCTTCTGGAGAGGTATTGCGATCGTTGGAACCTTTCTCTCAATTTCAGCAAGTCTAAGGTCTTAGTTTTTAAGAAAGGAGGTCGACCAGCGGCCAACGAGCGTTGGTTTTATAAGAACAAGCGGCTAGAGAATGTAAATTCTTACAAATATCTAGGGATTCTGTTAACCTCGCGTCTGTCTTTCACACCACATTTAGTTGATAGAATTTCCTCAGCTAAGGCAGGCATTAATAGAGTTTGGTCCAGCTTCGTAGCTTAAAATGATGTCCCGTTCTACGCAAAGCTTAATTTTTTTAATGTACTTGCCCGTGCGATGTGTCTGCTACGGGTGTCAGGTGTGGGGTTGTGAAGAATTTGAAGTATTAGAAAAGTTCCAGCGCTACTATATAAAAAAGCTCTTTGCGCTCCCCACTTCTATCCCTAATTACATCCTCCATTTGGAAACCTCGGTCGATCCTATTTTTGTATTCACCTTACACCTCCACTTTAAATACATCCGTAAAATCCTTTTTTATTTTTATTTCTTTTTTTTTGTATCATGTCCTTATTTTTTGTATTTCTTATTTTAATGTATTTATGTATTACTTTTTCTTTCTTTATATAAAGGCTAACTCCTGCAGACGGCTGTAAGCCATGCAATTTCCAAATTTTGAATTTTATACTATTATTTGTTTATTTTAAAAATAAAGGATTAATTAATTAACAAATTGAAAGAAAGACAGATTACACTTTAAACTTGAATAAAAATTGATAGTTCTTTTCAAGATCCAGACTGTATTAATTTGAGTAATGAAGATAAAAATGGTTTGTTTAAAAAAATGTCATACCATAAAAATTATTGTTGAATAAAAGTTATATGTTTAAAAGTTGTGTTTTTAAATGGCCAAATGAACAACAACACGCGGCTAAAAAGACAAGACCTAATCAAACTACTGTTACTATTACTTGGAAGGTAATCAAAACTATCGCCCCTTCGCAATCGATTGATCTACTTAACGATCCTATTAAGATTCAACCAAGCATTTTTAATCCCTGTTGAATTCAAATTGTTGTCAATAAAATACTATTATTCATAACCGTCCAAAACCCATTACCTCAATATTCCCTATCCGAATAGTTGAAATTAAATATAAAAAGTTCCACAATATACTCAGAGATCTCCTAACCCCCTAGTACATCAGCTTGATTCTCTATCCTTCTTCATAACTCACTCAGACGGCTGAAAGGTTTTTGGACAAATGAATGGAGTAATTGAAGAGTTAGTGGGTTATATTTGAATGAGTCTAGTGAATAGGTGTGAGTTCTTCACAAGATGTCATTAAGTATTATTCTTTACTTATTACATTAAATTTACAATGTATTATTACACATACTTAGCCATTCTATGCTGAAGGGGGAGAGAGAGGAAATAATAAAAGTCAGGTAAAATGAAGTTCCAATGCGTGTTTTATTACTTTTTCTACCCACTAAAATCGATATTGCCTGAGAAAACGTTTTAAGCCTGACACCACCCCCTACCCCCAAACGGGCCCTTCCTGGTGAAATGTTATAGATTAGGGCACAATTAATATACCAAGTGTTAAGAAATTTATAACTCCCAATGCTACTGAATACTCCCAAATAATACTCTCCAAAAACAGGAAAAACTGGATTTTTGCCCGAAAGTTTACAGTTGGGTCCAGTGGTGTCACATAATCTAAATATAGAAAAGGAACTTTTTGGTACTTTGGTTTTTGCTTTTTGAGCTACGGTTGACGACATTGAAGGTGGCCGGCTGTTTTGAAAGGTTTAAAACAAAGAAGTTCTCGCTGAAAACTGTGCCAATTTCCTAAAAGGTACTTTTCGTAACACTTCGCAAACTTGTGTTTAAATTCCTTGTCCTTCTATGATTACCCATGGGTGATGTGTGACGCTGCGAAGCGATAGCTTTTGCAAATAACCTGTATTATATTTATACCTGGGAAATACAGGACCGGAAAGCAGCAAACAACGGCTTAGCGCGTACCTCTCAGCAAAGGCTCTCCTGTCTCCCTCAATCAGTCAGTCAGTCTACGCGAAGGCACAACTCTCTAGCCAAAGAGTCACTCAAAATTCATTGTACGTCTTGGTATCCATTCTATCACCAATCATCTGGGTTCATACCCTACTTCAAGATCACCATATGCAGGAGCCTATACACCAGCTCATCTAGCTTGTAAGAGACACGGAAGTCAGGTTGGGGTCACTCCAAACAGAAGATATCCACATCAGCGGTCAACGTAGCCCCATATTTAAAATTCATGTAACTATAAATATTGGATAGTTAACACCAAGTGAAAATCAATTATAATTTAACAAGAGTTACTTAGAAAGAGGAACGATTTAAGCATTACTTTCATTATTTCCCTTTGACAAAACCATTGTATAGCATTATTCGCTTAAAAGATAAAGGTGTAAAGAAGCTGATTAAAAACTTAAAAAAAAAACTAGACTATCTTCGCCAATTAAGTGAATTACATTCTCGTATTAATTAATCCAACTTCCTCGCTTATCATACTTTAGATCCGCAACAGTTAACTCTCCTACTAATTATACGAACGATGTTCATTGCAAGGATGACAGAATACTTTACTGATGGTAAACTCAACAGTATTTAATTGTAGTAACAATCTAACTTCTATATTTTTATCTAGCCGTAAAAAACTTTCTTTCGATGTAAAACTCATTCTAAGGACTCTTTTTGAATATTTTCAGCTATTTTAATTTTACAGCTCTGTTTCAAATAGATACGCTTCAATTGTATTTCCGATTTATTCACTACATTATATTTAGTCACAATTACTGCATTATAAACAAAAGTTTTTATACCATCTGCTTCAATTGTTGGGTGAAAAAATCAAATTTAGCAACAGTACTCAGCTAACAAGAAGAATTTGTTTGTCAAATTTTCATCACACTATTTCTATTGACTTAAGTAACTTTCCCCTTTTAATTAAAAAAAATAAATCTATTAATTGTGGGATTAAGTATATGCAAATAAATAGTGGTTAATAACCCATGTGAGAATTAAGGTTATTAGTTTATTATTATTATAAATAAATGAATATAAATATTAATGTGATGTTAAAGGAAAAAGTAAAATAATTTCAGTTTTAAATCTAATACTTTCAAACTAAAAATACTAGTAACAAGGGACAAACTGCCCCAGGAAGTTCCCGAACTTCCAACAAGTCCTTATCGAGAAGGCTGTGAGATCGAACAAGTTGAGTTAAGCCTGTAGTACGAATAGGATTAGTAGAAAGGGAGATGTGGGACAAAGCAAAATCTTGTGGCTAATGTTACCTCACGAGAATGTGTGCACTTGAGGTTATACGATTATGATCGTTAGAAATTCCTCTTATTCCTGCTAACTTGGTTCATCGATAATCACGTTGAATACTCACTAGACTAAAAAGACATGAACTGAATAGATAACTTACACCTACAAAGTACTACTGCCCCTGTAGGCAGATGATGAAATTACCATTTGAACAGAAACGACAAAATACAACAGCATGATCAAACCAACTAGACTTGAACTATAGGGTTCATTGACAATTTCACAGAAAATCCAGTCTTTTTAATCAAAAATTATTCGTCAGATTACAGATTACTTAATTTTATGTCTAAAATTCTTTAAAAAAGATCATAAAATCCCATGTGTAAATCACTCAAAAATAAACTAAATACGGAGATTTTTTTGACCTCCTTCTATTCTTCTCTAAATCCTAATTCCATCTGGATTCCAGATAATCCATCACTGTGGATGCTGTTGGCCTCCCAAACCACCTCCAACCCCAGCGAGAGTGTTGCTGGAGGCGGCTATTTCGCTCAAGAAAATCATATCATCATATTCATTTACTGCATATTTTCCTGTAGATTGTAAATATCAAATAAATTAAAAAGAATATCAGAAATGTGATGAACCCGATGACTCACACGACATTCTCTTAGTATTTTCAGTTTTCAATCAAATTTTCTCCAACACCAATTGTTTTAGTGTTATTTAATCCTTCAACAATTTAGGAGAAATCTGCCTTTCAGGAGTAACCTAAATCGAATTTTGAAGAAAAATGTTTAGAGTAAAAGGAGATTGTAAGATAGTACAATTTTTCAATTTTACAATTTTGGTAGTACAACCAATTTTTCTGTAAAAATGAGTCCAATAAAAATTATATATCTGCAAACCATTAGAAAGAAAAATCGTGGAAGATATGTTTGAGAAAACCCTTAAGGCTGGAAACATAGTGGAGCGGCGCGCAAAGCGGCGATGATAGCGAAGAGCAAAGCGGCAAAAACAAAAACTAGAAATAGATAGAGTTGCTCTATCTTCGCTTTGCTCGCCACTATGCGCGGTCCCATATGTTAACTTGTGTTTGATTTCGCCGCTTCGCTCTTCGCTATCATCGCCGCTTTGCTCGCCGCTCCACTATGTTTCCAGCCTAAGAATTAAGAAATTATTACAGCAAAGCGACCAAAACTATGGCGCTCTCTTTTGGCACCAAAATGAAATATCAAATTTGAACTTTAAGCGATTTTTTTCTTTGAGTTACCATGGATACTCTCTCACACACACCCACAAACACAGATCAATTATTAAAAACTATATTTTCGACTCAGGGGATCCTTAAAATGGATATCTCTAGAGGAAACTCAAAATCGATAAAATGTACGATTCAATTCCTTCTCTCTACCTACAATAGGTAATCGAACTTAAAAATACACCGTGTTTTGATTCAGAAATTATTCCTTACTACACTTTCATAGTACTATTATTGCAATACTTATTTAAATATTTATTAGATATTTACAATTACTTAAAGGTTAAAATAATGATTAGTTTAAACTCTCCCACTTCAAATGGCAATAATTTATCAAAAGGTCCATTATTTAGAAGTTACTGTGAATTCTTACCATTCTCCACTTGCCTTCTACTAGATTTTCTTCTCTCCTAAGAAATTATATGTAAATCTTATTAACGAAACGTGTTTAAACAATCATTATTATCAAAACAAATTTTTTTTATCAATTCACCATTGTAAGTTTCAACACTATAGCGATGACTACTAAAACATAGAACCAAAATACGGAAAAAAATGGACTGGTTACAAATGAAATCTAGTGCTAAGGAATTTTGCCTATAATAATAACAAAAACGACATTCGATGCGGTCGAATGAGCACCAATAATGAAGATGTCTCCTTAATTAAAAGTATAATAATAAGACAATGAGGGGATTATGATGGATGCGCTCCAGCTGACCATAGAGTGTGGGTATATAATGTACAGTTGGTGTTGAAATTGTTTCAAAGTGTATGTGCATATCGATCATCGTGCAAGGAACACCTCTTCACTTCTAATGGCGCTTCTCGTTCTCAGAATTGTAAGTAATCAAGTGCCCAAATATGTGTCAGTGTTGTGCTATTTATTAATAAAGGATCTCAACTATAAAGGACTACATCAGTCTTTCAACGCTTTCTCCTTTAATTTCTCTTACCTCTTGAGAGAAGTATTGCGATCGTAGAAATTATTGATTTGAAATTTGAGTTCTCAAGGAGCTAAACGCTTTGAATACAAAAAAGTTTTTTTTTTTTTTTACGAACAAGTCTGTTCGTAGTTCTTGATGGTTGAGAGTCTCTGGTGCCCTGTCGGCACATTAGATGTTAGAGAGTATCTTCATAGGCGCGGTTCTCGGAGGGACCGATGCATTAAAGGACTGTTTTTTTTCGTTCAAAAATGAATTCATTTTTCTCAGTAGAAACTCTTTGAGTAATGCACTTAGTCCAACGTTTTCCCAATAAAATGATTCTAACGCTGTAGTGTGATTCTGCAAAATAGTTTTCTATATTTGCCATACTTCTTTAAAAAAGATTTGGATTAGATTGAATAAAGAGAGAACGATCTAGAAATGAAAATACGTAAGTATGCGTTGTAATTCATTTAGAGCTTGAAATGGCTTGAAAACTGTCATAACTGCAACCGAAGCAGTATATTAGAATAAGGCGTGAACCCTTGTGTTTGTTACAATAGTTGAGAAAAGAGACACAAACCTAACATGACAATTAACTTGTTAGAGTAACACTTCAGCCCAACTAACTCACTTTACAATTAACTGTAAAATAAATTTCAAAGGCCAGACCGAGAATCGTATTCAGTACCACATTAAATCATAGCTTTCTGATCCTCGCCTCCAATCGCTCAGCTCTTTCAGTTCTATTTATTACATGAACGCCAAAACAAAATTACGAGTTAGTTGAATTTCAACCCACGGGGACCAACCACTTCAGTTTGCAACGTTTTCTCAGGAAATATTGTTTGTGACGGAGCTGTGAAGTCTCCTATCCTTCAACAAAATCCTGTGATCTCATGCTATTGACAAAACTGCCTTCTTTGTTAGTGGTTGATTTTATGCTTTGTAAGTTATTTAAGTAATATGACTTGCGCATTTCAATTTGTTATTGTTCACAGGGCTTATTTCTGGCGGTTCTCGGATGTTTATTTCTTCAAAACACAAAAGCAGATGAGAAATTGTAAGTAAAAGAATAAAGATAGTTATTAAGAAAAACTAACAATACTTCCGCTTTCCTTCCTGTAAAGGCCAATTTTCCCCTCGAAATCATGAACAATAAATGGATGCAGGTTATGTAATTACATTTCCTTTCACGGTTTTTGGATTTTAAGAAATTAAGTTACGCTTAAACACACATTCAAGCACTTGAAAATGCTGTCACCTTTTTAAAATAGAAGGAAGTTTTTATGAAAACTGTATAATCATAAAACCTAGCCTACAGTTAATTTTAACTACACATAATTTATTTTAACTACCCTATTTATTTGTTTACTCTGTAATGATTGAGATTGGATTGAGCTCTAATTCTTCAAGTGCGGGTTTGTTAAAATTTCAAATGACACTAAGACAATCGGCATTTCAAAAATTAGATGCCACAAAGTTGTAACTGCATTTAGGTCTACTTAGTAATATTGTAGCAGCGCCATAGTTTCACTAAGTTGCACCTGTAATTGTTCAACGATAAACAGATAAATGATAATTATTCAGGGTGACCTGAGTTATGTGCTCCACCCACTTTTTTTTTTAAACAACGGGAAATTTCGAAAAAATAAAAAACACATATTTAATCATTTTTAGTCTAGCTTGTTTTTAGTGATTGACCAATTTTTTTAAACCCCTGTATCTCGAGATACAGCATCCAACTTTGTTTTTTTCAAATGGAACGTTATATATTTTTTTTTGCATAATTTTATAGCATTTGAGTTCCTAAAAAAAGTTTTGAAATCGGTTAGGTTTTTCAAAAGTTACGGTAATTTAAAATATGAAAAACAAATTTCAGTTTATTGTCAAAATTATGTGATTTTTTTTTAAAGAAACTGTTCAAACTGGGCACAATCAACGGATAGGCAAGCCAAAACTCTGGACTCCCACGCTTTGCTTGTAGCAATACATATGGTGGCGAAGTCAAGATCTAGGCAGGCTAGAGTTATTCGACGTTTCAGATCATCGACTGAAGCTACGGGATTAAGGTTACAGTACACTTTATTTTTTAGATATCCCCACAAAAAATAGCCTATTGGGGTTGAGTCTAAAGATCGAGGTGGCCAATGGATGGGACAATGAGTCCCTAAGCACTTTTCTTGGAAATTTGTGTCCAGGTAACCTCGAACCACTCTCGCATTATGTGCCGGGCAACCATCTTGTTGAAAATACATATCTAGCCGACGTTGTAGAGGAACATCTTCAAGCAGAACTGGTAAAATGTCACTTAAAAAAAGTTAGATACCTTGCACCAGCTAAGTTCTCTCTGTAGAAGAATGGGCCGATTAGTTGATTTCCTAAATCTCCTCACCAAACGTTTGTTGAATAAACTACCTGAACGTCGAATAACTCTAGCCTGCCTAAATCTTGACTTCGCCACCACAAGTGCTGCTACAAGCAGAGCGTGGGAGTCCAGAGTTTTGGCTTGCCTATCCGTTGATTGTGCCCAGTTTGAACAGATTCTTTAAAAAAAATAAGGTAATTTTGACATTAAAGTGAAATTTGTTTTTCATATTTTAAATTACCATAACTTTTGAAAAACCTAACCGATTTCAAAATTTTTTTTTGTATTTTTAGGAGCTTAAATACTAAAAAAAACATGCAAAAAAAATTATAACGTTCCATAATTAATAGTATATAGGGTGACCAGAGTATCATTTTATCCAAAATAATTTTCAAATATTAATTAATTGAAATATGAAGTAAAATTGTATAAACATTTGAAAAAAAATAATGTTACGTGCACATTATTAATTATAATTATTGATTTCAGGAAGAAAGTGGTTATAAAAGTGCCATCCAGAATCAAGCACATTTACCATCAACACACACAGAAAGTACACATACACAAACATCCAAAAAAAATATCTAAACCTAAGCCAAAACCAGTTGTCAAAGTTGTAAAAATTCAAGAAGAAATCAAATGGAAACCAGATTGGAAAGATAACCAGTGGAAGCCAAAAATACATGAAGGTCGCAATAGAAAAGACAATCAAAATTGGAAAGAGACAAGAGGGTATGAGCAAAAATTTAAACCAAAAGGATTCGTTGTAACCAAAGGAAAGGATGAAAAACGAAATAGTTACGAAGAATCTGGAGCAGAAGAAAGTAAAATACATAAGGATTATTACGGAGTAATGAAAGGCTGGAAACAAGATAATGATTTCTCTGAAGATTTGGAACACTTGGCAAGGGATCATTTTGAAGACTTAATGGATGGTAGAGAAAGAAAAGTGTCTGGTTCCCGGGGAGGACGAGGGAATAAAGAACGTATTCACAAAAAAAAATGCGATTATGAAGAAGAATCTCATGAAGTACAAGAAGATTGGGGCAGCTTTAATCCAACTAATTATCGATCGAATGGTAAAAAAAGAGGTCAACCACATCGTGATCAAAAGCCCAGAAGTAGAAGACCTTATTTAATCAATGATAAATACGAAGGGTCAGAAATATTTGAAGATAGTTACAGTAAAGATAGCATTTGGCCAGAGAGACGAGAACATCCAAGCTGGCATAAGAAAGATGGTGAAAATACAAAATGGTCTATTCCAGTAGCTGAACACACTGATGACTGGGATCAGAAGCCTAAGGAAAGTTCATCCAAATTTAGTCAAATAAGTTTTGATGACTTCATTAATTCTAGTGAATTTGTCCCTTCATCTGATTATTATGGTAGTTCGTGGAATGGCAAATCAGACTATTTCCCGCAAAGTTCAAGTATCGAATCAGGCCATGAAGCTGTGAGAAAGAATGCCTTGAGTATACCTTTGTCGGCCTACTTCAACGGTGAAATTACAGAACAAAGTTTGACCGGTAAATCTCCACAAAACTTTGATAATAATGATCATCTGAATCCAAGTGTTCAAAAAATTATAATAGCCCCGTTTAACGAAGGACCCCACAGATCGTTACCAAACTTAGTTCAACCGTTTTACAATACTGATCTAATTAACAACAATCAAGGAAAACGACATTATAATGATTCCTTCGGCATGAGCTCAACAAGTAATACACCAGATTTCTACAATTACTTACAACCCAATAATCAACAAGACGCTAATCACAGTTACCATCTTATGAATACTAATAAACCAGGAAATACAGATTACAGTAAGGAACAAATAAGCAACAGTGGCACAAACAATTTTCCTTCTTACTCCAAAGATAGCAATAAAAAAAGTACGCATGGGATATTATCTTCTAGTACTGGATTATATCACGCAACACCTGCTTCAAAGTATAATCCTTTACAACCTACAACTCCTGAGTATCATTCCAACAATGGAGTACAAACTTCAGAATATCGTGATGCCACTCTGATGCCTCGTTTGAATCCTTCAAGATATAGGACGCAAACAAAAAATAAAAGTGACGGATTTTCTGTTGTGTATCAGTCAAAAATAGGCCACAGAACTAATGGCACAGGCTTGTCATCCAGTTACCAGGAAGTTAACTTTGGAAAAAGAATAAATTCTGATCAAACTTAGTAAAATGGTAGAGGGAAATCAACCAACATTTAAGATAATCTCTGCCTATTGCCAGTTTTATGGGAATAGTTTGATTTTTGTATCATTATTTATATGGGACTTCATTGATTTTTTAAAATTTTCTCTGCCTTTGAAAGCAGAACAAATTATCCACTTATGAAGGAAGTTTATTCAGAAAATGTGCTAATTTATTTTGCAATTTACTTTCTCTATGAGTGGTTTGAAAGGAAGATACAACAGATAAAGCTCCACTGGATATTAAATGAACTGCAAATATTATCCTCATATCCATAACTTTGCAATTAGTAGTTCCTAATACCGTTGGATAATGGAATTAATAAATAATTAACGTGATTTCTTTATTCAAAATAAAACGGTCAGATTAATTACCATAATAAGTTCATTATTTCCTCTACTTTCTAAGAAAATTAATTCATCTCTAACAATTAGAGTCGCTAGTCAAATTAAACTGATATGATTTTGTACAATTCTATGAAGTTTCAAATTTTATTGTATATATATTTAATTTCTCTTGTTAATAATTTTATGAATGGTTTGAGATATTGTAAATA
Organism: Rhodnius prolixus; assembly: GCF_049639745.1. Classification (NCBI taxonomy): domain Eukaryota; kingdom Metazoa; phylum Arthropoda; class Insecta; order Hemiptera; family Reduviidae; genus Rhodnius; species Rhodnius prolixus. Next base: position 27,959,557 of record NW_027411592.1, read on the forward strand.
TATTCTTGTGTTGTTCCACCTCATGAAAACCTGAATATCACAATTATATTGGCGCCTGAGTACTTTGTGAGATCTTTTAAAAAAATTTAAATAATTTTGTTCCTTATAAGAAACTAAAGGTTCATTCTGTTTTTGATTAACTAATAAATCTTCAAAGTTGGGTCAGAACGCAACTGTCAATCATACAGCTGCAATAGCAGGCCTTAGGGGGTACAAAAATGATTGAGATATTTTACAGTTTTTTAGATAAATTATTGTTAAATTTCAAATAAGATCTCTTCGAAAGTATTTTACAATTTAAACATCTAAACGCGGGGGATTGTTTTGCTGTAGGATATAGTTAATTACATTTAAATAATGATTTACTAAATTGTATTAAGTTTATTTATACCACACTTTTCCCCATGTTTTCCTTGTGCTTTGATCTGCCCAGGTAAGTTGAAAGCAGGAACCCAGTCAAATCTGAAACGTTGAATGTCATTTTCACTGACCTGACGAGTAATTTACTGGCTTGCTCCACGTTTGGGTGGATAACCTAATATTGTTTTGTCCAGTAGAAAACTTCCGTACTTCATCCAAATGGTTCAGTTACCACCGATTTAGCGGCTCTCGATACTTCTAAATGCCCACTAATTCCTTGCTGATTATACTAAATTTAAAACTGTCGATTCTACTTCTGAAAGTGGAAGACATTAAAATGCATATCTGTTTGCCATCATTTGTAATTATGTTTAATTTCCTGGTCCCTCATTTCATCCTGGTGCAAAAAAATGGAGAATTAGACTAAACGAAGACAAACAGATTACATTCACCTTACGTAGACAAACTTGTGCTCTACTACTCATACACAACAGAGTAATACCGACCTCCATACAAGTACGCTACCTAGGACTGTATTTAGACAGTGGACTTACATGGAACTCACACACTAGACTGAAAAGACAAGAACTCAATAGACGATACGGACAACTACGAAGACTGCTAGGGCGGAGATTAGCCATGAAAGTGCAGAACAAACTGACTCTACACAAGTCACTACTAAGACCCATCTGGAACCTACGGAGCTGAGCTTTGGGGCAACATCCAAAGAATCCAATCCTTTCAATCTAGAGTCCTTCGGCATATCGTCAACGCTCCTTATTATGTATCCAATTTAACCCTCTACACAGACCTCAATATCTCTTTTGTCAATGACCTAATCCATTTTCGCTTCCTTAATTTCCATAATAGCCAAACCATACATCCTAATCGCACAGTACAAGCCTTATCCACAACAACCCATCCTGACAGTCCTCCACGAGGCCTGAAAAGACGTTGGCCCCGCGACCTTTTACCAATTTCCTAAACTTCCTTCCAACTTCTAGAGAGTTCCAGTATTGGCTGGCCCCTCTCAGCATGCCTTCCCGATTGTGGCGCTGGACCCACTAACATTCAGCCTACAATCCCTAACTCAATTAAGAACACATTTACTTGATGTATATGTATATGTACAGGTTGTAAATAAATAAATAAATAAAAAATTCCTAGTCCCAGTTCCTTCCTTACGCATATAGTCAGATTTACAACGCCCTGCAATTGCTCTGATGGCGTCTGTGTGTCGCTTTGTGTTCTACTCCTCTCGTTCTACTAAAGTGAATAGAGTTTTGTATAATATAGATTTAACAACTCTAGTAATTTTCAATAAGAAATATTATTCATCGAATGCAAGCAGAAATATTTAATGAGTAATTGAAATGGTTCCGGAGAAAGTTTAATCAAGAACATCGCCAGAATCTGTCTGCTTTATCATCGTCAAGTACTCTTAGCACTCAAACGCATTTCTAGGGGTTGGAAGTAATGTATCCATTCTTCGTCATTTGGATAAAAAAGTTTTATTTTAACTATTTGAGTCAGGAGCGTCTCGTTCCAGTCGACTCTCTACAGGAAATTTGTTTTTGCCTTTTATTTGCCACTTTGAGATTTCTCGTTTTCACTCTTCGCCAATATGTAAGATAAATTGAAACATTTCAAATACCAAAACTTTATTAATGTAGAACATCAAAATATGTGTGTTTGATTGGAAGTATTTCTAACCATAAGATATAATTAATTCTATTTATATAGTTATTTACTAAATTAAATTGAACTGATTTATGCTGCACCCTTAAATAAAGAATTTTGACAACTTTTTCTTTAGAGGTTTATAAATCATTTTAACCGGTCATGACTTCACATCGGGGTATAATTAAATAACTCTAAGAGTGGAACCGAACCACTGCTCCAACTGCAATTGTTTAGCGATTGTTTTGTATTTAGCGGAAAGAAGTTTATTTCTATTACTTTGGCAATTTGTGAGAGTGATTCTGCCAAAAAAGAATCCTTTTTAATAAAAAAGATTAAAAAATAAATGTTAACTCATAGAGTATTCTTTCCAATCCTTCCACTTTCCAATATTTAAATAGTACAAACAGTTTGTTTACAACCCTTGCCACCTGCTATAGAAGCAGTCATCTCTCCTACAGATATTTAAAACACAATTTTAAGTAAGGTTTGTCCTTTACTAAAAAGACAATACTCTAGTGAAGCTTATTAAAATTAGATCTGGCGGAAATAAACGTCTGGAATGTGCAGCTGATGTTTTGAAAACAGAAAGGTGGGATGATTAAATGAAAGTTGAAAAGAAAGATTGAAAATGTGGTTAGGAGCTCAGTGCTGGATTATATCTTTGATTTTAAACGTCGTAACACGTACATTCCTTGAATCCCTGATCGATTTTGGACTTTCAGCCAACAGCAGAAATAGATTAATCAGTTTGGTTTCAAGATTTCTAGGTCACTTATGTTTTCATTTTGTACTACAAAAAATCTGGCTCTGAGCTTTTACGGATGTTTTCTTTCATATCTTCTCCACCTAATCAATAGAAGCTCAACCTACTTGACTTCTTTTAGCACATGAAAGGTTTCGATTCCCTACCATTTAGCCTTGATGCATATTCGTACATCTGTAATTGCTGCAGTCCGATCGGTTGCCACCATAACTAGAAAATAATATAAACGCAGAAAGTGAAAATTTTTGTACCAACAGTATTGATCGATACAGTTGGTTGATTTACAACCTTAATTTCCAGGAATATTCTATTAACTGCCGTTCTAGGAAAGGAGCTGTAATGTACCATCTAAAGTACCATTACTGTTTATTGTTCTACCTTGTTACTTATATTTATTATATAATAAAATGTGATACCCAAATACTTTGTGCACTGATTAAAAAAAAAAAAATTATAAATCTAAAACTTTAATTTGTAACATTTTTCCAGAAAAATTAGAATTTAGGTTTTGGTAGAAGGCTAATAAGAATATAGTTTTTATAATTATGGTTTTCTGTTCATGCCTTCTCTACAACATAACTGTGGGCACGCGAAGGCGCCTACACCCAGATGCGGAGACGCGAGAATTTTAGAGAGGGTTAGTCTCTAGTGCCCTTAGTGCGTATGCCTCACCACCTCGTCAAGGTTGGACTCCAGGTAGGGTCAACGCTGGAAGGGCTAGGGCCTTAAAGAGGGTGAAAATAAGAACTCCGCGGACCAAACCTAAAGCTTAAGATGAAGAAGAACTGACGCTGAAGAGATGAATATGTGAAGGATATAGGAAGGCGATTGTTGCTCCTTCTTCTGCCGATGAATGAGATGCATTGTCTGGTAGTCTGAAAAGAAATGAGAAGAAACACAGCAAATGTTTAGCGGGAACTAGAAACCGCGACCTTGCAAAGGCTGTGTGCGACTGAACAATGAAATTTAATTTTCATTACTGGCCTCTCTTCTTAAACGCAAGTTTATGCCCACCTCCTAGGTTTTTACAAATTTTATTAATTTACTTTCACATTATGGAGAGGAAAAATGGAAAAATTTTACTCTTATCTCATCTTACTGGACAGTTCCAGTCACATCAATAATTAGACTAATCTGTAAGAGAATTCACTAAAATAATTAAATAGGTAAATAACTAAATAATTTAATAGGTCATACGTTTTTACTTCTCCTTAATTAACCAAGTACAGCCTGCTACTAATCTCTTATTTATTAATTAAACAAATAAGAAAACATTTCACGTTAAAAAGCGCAAAAGATAAAATTATAAGTAGAAGTCAATTTCTCTACTAATAAACTAAAGAATCTATTTTCAAACTCAGGGCCGTAAAATAATTTATAAATGAGAACAAAAGATGAACTCTTACAAGTTCGGTAAATAAATCGATTGAACTGAGGAATTTTAGAATTTTATAAATTAGGATTTTATTGAATCAATGATTTAGAATTTACCTAGACTAAGTTAAACAAAAGTGCCAGTAGATTGTGTTCTAAGCAACAAATCCTCTCTAAAAACACTTTTTTTAAAAGTACTAGATAGCAGCAGATGCTAGTCAAAGAAACTTGGTTTACAAAATTGACATTAGATCGCGACATTAACCAGTACGCTAGACTTCGTTTGTGAAAATAATTTATTTTTTACTTTCTCCATTAAATTTAATTGTAATAAGTGCCTGTTATAATTAAGAAAGTCAAATAAATGACATCAGTTGTCAAGGCAGCCCTAGCAATTTCAGGCTTCTGGGAAGTAGCCCTATCTCTCTTTCAGTAAAATCATTTTGTATTGTTTCTAGCATTTTTTAAATACAGATTAGTTTCTTGATGTTCAAACTTTTGACATGAAAAATAAATACATTCAAAAAGGACCATGGTAGAGAATATGAACGGAGTATTTCTTGTACACTATATAAAACTCATTTAAATGTTCTGTACATGTACTATGTACTATAATTTCATTAATGAAATATTAGGAGAAATATCATTCTTTTTCCAATAAATTTTAATAGTAGCCATCCTTGCACAGGACCCATGTTTAGTAGAATGAATGGATTCTAATAATAATTAAACTTCAGAATATTTTCTTCTTCCAAGGAGAAGCTGCTTAAATTGTGTAAACACAATTATTTGTCATAAATTTAATGCCACTCTTTTAGATTATTGTTCCTGGGAGCTTTTTACAGCTTATTGACCTTTATACATAGGTACATCGTATTTGTCACCTTTTTTAAAGAAACGAATTACAAAGCCACTTTTCAATAATTTATTCATTGATCAAGCAGCAATTGATCAAGCTTACAGAATGAAATTCAGATGGTTTAAAGAAAACTAATTACAAACTAATTTCTACAAGGCTAATAAGGACTATATTGTTATCACAGATTTGATATATAAATTCAAAATGTTTTTTGGACATCTAGTTGCAGAAAAATTCAAAGTAAGTAATTTCTTGATAAGCAGAAACGTTGGGAAGAAGCAGTAATTTTTTTTAGATCTTATAATAAAAAATAAGTAGAAGATAAATTTATATCATTATAAAAGATAATCAGAGGATACTCTTCATTCCAACGTAAATGTAATCTCATTTTTAATAAGAGTAATATTTAATTTATATAGTTTGTTTTAACACATACAAGTCACTTAATACTTTATCAACTATGGTTTTTAAGTAAATTTAGATAATTGAAATAATTAAGTAGGAACTATAATATCAGATATCACTACATCACTAGAAGAGGCTTTCTCCTGATAGACGGCAACTGGTCAGGGTGCTTCCTTTTTATTCTTCCGTCTTCCAGTTCGATTTTAAATTAAACTTCCCTGTCCACTTTTTTATGACCCTTGGGTAGTAGCACATTCTGTTGTCTTCCAAATCTTTTCTCTCTCTCCGAACGATCGCTTTCTCACAAATCCGTATTCTGTATAAATCCTCCATCCTCAGCAGGAACACCTACACTTTCCGTTCTACCGTTTACCTGTTTGTCTTGTTTCAAGGTAATCTAGAGAGTACCAAAGCTGTAAGATTTTGTTTACTGGGAGTGGGCTTTACGCGGTTGTTATAGCTGCCCAGAGTAAATGCCCATCGCGTAAGATGATTTTTGGATTTTCATAGTCTTCCCCTAATAGACGCATTAAAGGCTTTGGATCAGTATGAAAAATAAATTTGTTTCTGAACAAGTATTGATGAAATTTGGTGACGCCCAAGATGATTGCAAGGCCTTCTTTATCCAATGACGACTATTTCTTTTCAGCCTCTATCAATAGGAACGCAATAGGTTTCTCAATGTCCTCAACAGAATGTGCAAGCACCTCACCAATCCCAATAACACTTGCGTCTTTAGTTAATCTTAATCTGGCTCTTTAGCGAGCGATAATATTATAATGGAAGGCACTTTTCTTGTTGATTTTATATAAAGCTGGTAAAGTACGATACCATTCCTAGAAATTAGCGTAATTGATGAACATTTTGAGATAAAGGCATCTCCTGAATGGCCATTATAGGGTAGGAAGTGGGGTGTATCCTTCTTCATCTGTTAAATGTCAGAGTTATTTGACTTCTTTTTTGTAATCATCTGCACTTCTCCATTTACGACTGAATGCCCACTTTCCGAAGCCGTTCAAGAACTAGGCGAACGCGTTTTATATGTTCTCTCTAGTTACAATATCATCTAGCTACCTTGTAATTTCTTTTTAGGCTTTGTAAAATAGTGTCCTTTATCTTTTTGAAAAATGATGGAGCAAAGTGCACTCTGAATGGCATTTTTTTGCAACTTTGTAATTTGCAATAAATAATAGCTCTCTTGATTTTTCTTCCACATCAAATTGCAAGTAAGCATTCTTTACACCTATTTCGGTCTATTTCGGGGTATACTATCCCCTGGCATAGTTTTGCAACAACTTTTCAAATCAGGGTAACGGATGATATGTATGGATTAATATGGTGTTGAAATCTCAGCAGATCCACACTGCAGTTTTATTTACTACTTATAGTTACTATATTGGTAAGGGAGTAATGCTAACGTCTACCTCTTCTATGACTCGCTCCACATCTCTTTTGAATGCAAAAGAAAATATCATTGGCTTGGAAAAGAAATCTTTAGTCGTACTGTTGCCTTGTATCCAATTATTGTCCTCAACTAGAGAACTCAAAAACTTCAGGATTGCGCAGGGATGCGATGAGATCCTCTTGAGCCTGCTCTGTAATTATCCTTTCATGTTTTTGTACTGAACATTTACGTGTTCCAGGAGAGAGGCTTAACAGACGCTAAAACCAATTCTAGGCAAAAAAGGGTATCATGACCCTCTACCGTACCACCATCAGGTTTAAACTTTTTTTTGGCTGAAAGCATCAACGTTCACTGCTGCTTGCCCAATAGTTTCGATTCCAATACCAGTATATGCTAATAAGCCTCCTGCTTGCTCAAGTTTTAGCTTACACTAAAATTTCCATTGTTTATAGACTTTGCAGCACTTGGGTCATATAGTGTTTTTTTGTCCACTTTCCACTTATTTTGAGATTGAGTAATACTTTTTATGCTCCCTGGATGTTTCTCAAATCAGATTCTGACTCATTTCCTTCACTTGAATCATCCCCGCTCGTGTACGTGCTTACACTTGGTATTGAGGCGAACAGCCTTGTCTGCTGTTTCCTAAATATTTGCTGTCTACTCTACCTGTATAGTTGCAGTATCCGGCAGTTTTAGCAATTCTTTTTGCCACTCTACTTTATTCCAAAGTCATCAATTGGTCCTTGAGGCTTTTCTCCAAATTTGGACCATATTTACAGCGACCTGTTATCGTTTCGCCTCCATGCAAATATTCCTGAATTGTCTAACTTTTTTTGCTGTATTCAGAATGTGTCTCGTAACTTTGAAGAGGCTCTGTTATAGAAATTATCTAAGATAGAAATGAATAATGGTAATGTTTGGTCATTCAGCGAAACAGGCCTCAATGATCTACTAATATTCTAAAAGGATCGACCTCCTTTATTATAAGGAATCATTTGTATGATAAAACGTTATCATAGAATTAATCAATTCGAAAAAATGAAGGAAGGAAAGTTTAGTTTATAAAGTAAAGGAAGGAAATAGAATTTATTTTGTTTTGTAAAAAGGAATGTTATGTTACGCTCTGTTGAAAAGTTTTAATCTTATTTCAAACAAAATAATAATAAGAAATGTTTATAAAATTGGAACAATGAAATCTTATTTAATAATTCCTGCTTTAAGGAATCACAGCTCTCTCCGCTTCCTCTTAGAGCGATTATTGCATCTAAGAACTCATTTATCATCAATTTTTCAGAAAATGAACTTGAAAAAGCAGTTTACAAAAATTCCACTTCAAATTTTCGAATGAAATAGTTTTTTATGCTGTTTGTACGATACTAAGTTGAACACTTAGTTTAAAGAAACAAATATTTGAACATCTTTTAAGAAAATCTTGAAAAAAAAACATTCAAAATTTTTATTAACTAATGTACACAGATTCATAAACTGCCACCGAAACCTTTATAATAAATCAATAGAAAATAAAAGTACTTACTACTATCGTCTTTTAAATTAATAAAAGAAAACATTTCCAATTATGCTTTGTTAGCATTTCAAATGAAAAAATAGTTAGCAGTAGCTCTGGGGAATCCATATATCTGGTTAACGTGACTTGAGTCATCGTTTAAAGTTCAATTATAATGCGCGGCATTCCATAAAAAAATCTAATTGAGTCGTAAGTGAATTAGTCAGTAAAAATATGTTTGATAAAGTGAGTTTGATTCACTCATCAAATGAAAATTGAAAACATAATAAGATTGTTATTAATCTAAGAGACAATTTACTGCATTTCATTGACTAACAAAATTATTTTTTGTAACGCTGTTATTTGATTTTAGCTTTCTATGCTAAAAAGCATTTAAAACATTATTATCTTGTTCATTGAGTGTTAACACTTTGTAAGCAAATAAATCACGCTAAATTACTTACAAAATACCTTGTTAGGAAGTTAATAAAAAACGAAAACTTCATTTGCATTATTTCTTCAAGTCCAATCAGTACACATATGTAATTTTCTTAATGAAGAAGTTTTGCAATAGAAAATTATAATAGTTAGTTAACAAGATTAAAGAAAGAGAGTAATATGTAAAAAGACTAACTTAGGCGTTAAATTGCTAAGTTGACGCAAAATGTTCGCTAATTAAAAAACTTTAAATTTACCAAATTTATTCCAAGTTCTTGATGGTAATTACAGTAAATGACGAGGTCCCTCCTAGAGCATGTTCTGCTCCAGCAATTTGATGCTAGTGAGGATTGGAATGTCGATTGGGATCGTGGCCTCGGCATATTTTCATTATGATCTATCCTTACCTGCTCCCAATGAATCGATGGCCCATATATTCAAGAAACCGTAACGTAACGTAATTTAAGCAAGTGTTGAAAGGTTACTTGGTAACAAGTTGATTCGACTTAGTTTAAGTGATAAGCATAGAGCTAGAAATTATAAATACATTTTATTATCCTGCTTTTATTCGCAGTTTTACAAGATAGGTCAATAGCGTTACAACCGTGCGTAAGACTGTGGACAACGCTCAAGATAGTTAATAATTCCACCACCTCAAAAGTTCACAAGAATATCCTAATAAAAGTGGATAGTTGCAAATAGCAGCGGATCTGGTGTTGACGGAGAGAATTAAGCTGCGGAAAAAGCGGTTAAATTACCAAAAGTTAATAAAAACTTAACCTAATAGAAGACCTTCTTTACAAACCTTAACCATTCCAGTGTTACTGCAAAAGTTCTCTCTTTATCTTTTATGGGAACACAGAATTGTACGGTTTTGTTAATGGAATGTTCCTGCTAGTGTAGTAGCTAATGTTACCTTTAGGAACCATATTCCAGAGTTTTAGAAGACTATCCAGACGTGTGTCTTAGGTACACAACGGATTTGGTAAAGGAGCGTACATTTCAAGGTCACATTAGGTTCAAGGTCTCTTTCTAGATCCTTTTCTACTAGGTTTACTAAGGCACACTTTGATCTCTTTGTGGAAACTGAGAAGACAATCCAAAAATGACAAGGTCTCTTACAAAGGCTACAGAAAGTGACCGTGTATATCGTAAGATAGTGTAGATTGTGGAACTGAACTGAAATTCACTTTATAGCCTACATTACACTCACTAAAGTTATAACAATATATAGCTGATAAAACCAGAGACCAGTATTGTGACGTTATTAGCATTCAGCAGCTGCATGCTAACTTGCCTAGGGTAATAAGCAATCCGCTAGAGATGGTTGGAACTTGTTTATTTTTTATGATGTTTTAGAACATCTGGGACTCTTTTTTAATCAATCTTCTGATGAATCTTACTACATACATTCTTACACGTGAATACCCCCGTGGAATGAAAGAGCAGCAACAACGAACTGGTAGCCTATTTGGATTTCCAAAGAGATAATTTATCTTAAAAAGAAAAAAAAACTCAATATGTTGCAATTAGGAGGGACAATTAGACAAAGCAAAGCAAAACTTGTTCACTGTAATAAAGTGAAAGTAAAATTGTTTCCAAAATGAATTAACAGCATTTACAGATTCTGAGAAGCTCGTCAAAATGTACTGACCAAATAAAATTTATTAAAATGAAAACACAAACTTAAAGTTGATAAGCCAAATCGCAGGATGTAGGAGATAAGTTAAAGCGTGAGAGCAAGCACCGACATGCACTACAATCCGGAAGAGACTGGGTCACTTTCGCCCAACAGATGACCTCTAATATTGCTTGAACTTCCTCATGTTGTCCCTTTCGTACACAATATTAATGCGCTTCTGCCAAACTAACTTTTTCATTTTTAAAGTGTATTTCACTGAATTCGATGTAAAATTTTATTTCATTATGATTTCATAAAGTTACTTTATTATGTAACATTTAAAGTCAAGGAAAGTTCTATATCATTCAACATTTACATTTATTACATTCTTTTATTTATCATAAGCTGAGAGCTTAAGTAAAGACTTCATTCAATTCATGGAGTGTAATTACTTATAATTTCGATTACAATAGTTAGTTTTTCATTAGTCTTAAAGAATGGAATGTAAATGTACTGTTAACAGTTAAATGTAGGAAACAGTTCACTTTATAGCAATGTTATTTTGAATTTTATGATTTAACAAAACTAGCTGAAGGATCCACGAACAATGTAAAACCAATCTGGTGTGAACAACTTACTTGCCTAAGTTCTATTTCCGTGTTGCTAAGTTATAAAATTTAACTTCTACTTTAAATATTTTTTCAGAATTTTTTTTGCGTTTATTTATGCTACAATCAGCGCGTTAGCGCTATAAGTAACAATGATAACCGAGAAACAAATGATAAATAGCGAGTAGAGAAGTTACCCAGTGGTAACACTCCCAAACATTAAATGGTTAGTCACTCTCTTCACTAGAGAGGAGATCACGAGGCCACTATCTTTTAAGACGTCTTGTCGGATTTACAGGAAGAGTTCTAGAAGAAAGATTTTGAGCAAGAGGATTTATATGAGATTGCAGGATGAAGTGGAGTTTTCTGTATCGTGTTTTAGCAACTTGTGTGACAAAAGGAATGTTAAGGTCAGTGTGTATAGTCAGGTTGGAGACATAAAATGGAGCGTTTACGATAGTTCGAAGTATTTTAGATTGTAGCAATTGAATCCTTTGGAGATTGGAGCGTTTGGTTGAACCCCACAGCTCTATTCCATACGTCCAGATGGGTTTCAAAATAGAAGTATAAATCAGTCTTTTGTTGCCCACAGAGAGAGTTTTGAACAATCGTCTAAGAGTGTTTTAAGTCGTCGATAGCGCCTGATTAGTTCTGTTCTTTTAAGTATAGTGTGGGGAAAAATTATTTAAAAAATAAAAGCTTTCGACCAATATTCAAAGTTTTCGTAACAAAACCCAAGGAGGAATTTACTTAGAAATCTCAGAAAAGTGAAAAATCTATTCAGCTCCAAATTTTCCACAAACTCGAAATTTGAGCACATCTTTAACCCTCCTCTTTGTAATACTTAAGACATTATATTAGTATTTTTGGGGAAGAATACAGAATACTTCTTAGAATAGGTTTCCTCAATCAAACTATTTTTCTACATACGTAATTCTTCTACATAATTTTCAAAAAAATAGTTTCAAAAACAGACTATGCACTTATCAATACTTTTAAGTGATATACCTACTTTCAGGGCTGAAACTATTTTTAAGGATATCAATTTCCGCTTCGATTAAATAATAAGAAAAGAATCCTAAAAGTTGAAAATTTGGCTGGCATTATCAAAGAGAGTAATATTTACCTTTAGTTCTTCTCCTATATTAATTATTTCACTTAGAAAGTTGATGATCGAACGTAACATGAGGTAGAAAGAGAATTACTTAGTTTTAAGAAACCAGTTATACTTGTGTAGAAGTTTTTGTAACCGAAATCTGGTCTGGTTGATAATAATAAGCTACAACTGACGAGCCGGAAGGAAACTTTTTTTAAAAAAAACTCGTTTTTTCAATTTCATTAAAAATTCATTTACCAATTCTTGAATACGCAACATTATAATATTTTAGTAATCCAGAGGATAAAAATTTAAAAAAAGCATAAACAAACTTTCTTTCAAATTCGAGTTTCAAAACCTAACAAAGATATTATCCTTGCGAATTTTTTGCCAGTTGGAATTAATTTTTGTTCCTTACTCTCTTTCTCCGTTTATCTCAGGAGAAGAATGCAAGATTTCCTTCAGTTGTTTTGTATAACGTAACTTTTTTCAGGCAATTTCAGGCAGGTGAAGTGATGCTATGAGAATTCCACTTCCTGTCTGTTAGAGAAGTAAAAATGAAGAAATACTTTTTCCTTCTGCTTCCAGCAGAAGTAACGCTGTCGTATCAAATAAATCTTAGCCAAAAGTTTTCCGAAACCTCACCATAATAAATATAACGTTCATTAAATTTTTATAATTGTTGATTAAAATTTCCGATAGATTTGTTTCCTTTCATTCCTTTTGATTAGTACCTTTTACTACCTTCGACATCATCAATGACAGATTTTTAGTTTTCGTAACAGTTATATATATGTATTTATACATATATTTCTAAAGCTCATTTTTTGACGTGAATACCTTTAATTTTAAATTTGCTATCATATGGAGGCAATCCAAAAAAACCTTATGATAACAAAATCGGGGGATACAGTTTGGCTTTATAGTTTCGAATCTGTCGTCTACATCCAAAATTAAATTAGACCACTGGATAGCTAAAGGATCAAAGAATTCATTACGATAAGCGAGGGCTGTGACGCATCGCGCGCGGTGGAGGGGGAAGCGCCACCATTTTGAGATCATTTTGCTGCGTGTCGAGATTTGCAGTTAGTATAACTTTTGACACAAAAAAGCTACGATGTTCGTTTAAGTTTTAATCGTCAGCTGTCGTCACAATCTATCGATTGTATATAAAACATTATTGTAAAATAGTGACAGTGAATATAATAAGGTGTTAGAATAAAAAAATATCAAAAATATATAATGTCGGCCTATACGCGTCGAAAAGCCAAAACCAAATACAGAGATCGTACACGGTTGGAAAGGGCTTCTCAAGAACAATCGAATGGTAATAATAAAACACCATATGACCGAGTCAAGCTGTGCCGGGAACGTAAAAGAATGTATGCGGCCGAGCGGATCAACGCTGGTGTCAGTACATTTGCAGCTGGGGCTGTTGAAATTATGCAAGTGGATGATGAAATCGCTTCTACATCGACAATGGACTGTATCGCACCACTGTTGGGTTCTAAATCGCGACTCAATGAGTTTAATTTCATCAACGTCGATAAATAATGAAAAATTTGATTTCATCCTAAATACATAAATAAAAAGATTTTTTTAGATAAAAAATATAACCCATTATAACACACGGCCATGTCCATGACAAAGCCACTGATTTTTTAATTGGTTATCTGTCTAAGGCACTGGGGGACAGGTGTTCAAACTGCCTGCTCTGATAACGCTCATGTGGCTATTGAAAGTATTGGGATCAAAACCTAATATTGGGTTTCAATAGTGGCGCCTACACCCAAGTATTAAAGTTGCACTTTTCGTGATTTTCAGTTTTTAATTAAGATGGATGGATACTTTAAGAACAACTTGTAAAAGTAACTTTTTATGCCTTGAGGTATATATCATTTTTTTTTTTCACCAAATAAACGAGTTTTATTTACGTATAGATGTGAATTGCGACAAAAGCATTGCACAAATAAAGAGATATCATGGTTGGTAAAAGGGAAAAGGTTGATGACCAACCGGCAATGACATTGGATGAAAGTAAGAGGGAGCTCCGACCAGTTAGCTAGGTGAGAGGCAAGGTCCCACAGCTAGATATTGGAAGATGCAGGAAGTTGTGTTTGGAACACGAGGAGGTGGTCAGTGCCATGGTCGAACTTTCACACAGTGTATTATTCATTCATAGACATATCTAGTATATTCAAACTGCGTACTTAAAACTGGTTTTACAATTTAATATAGCGAATTTCTTATTTCACCTGAAATAACTGCTACACTATAATTGCGTGTTCAGTTAAATACAAAACGCAAACTAGTAGAAACTGGAAGGAATATTGTCTTCAATAAGACGAATGTCGATACGATTCTCATTGGTCTCGATCAAAAAGTGATTGGCGATCCGCTTGTCTTCTTCTGCCAGATCTTCCAGCCATCTGTCACTTATTTGAATGCCCAGGCAGACCATCTTTCGAGACAAAAGTTCAGGATCTGTTCTCTCCATATGTCTCACCAACTAATTTTTTCATTCTTGATTCAGAAAGGAATCATTAAATAACAAATTCAACAACTGCATTTAAAATTACGTTTTACTAAGCCGTCTCAGCAGGTGACACAACGCTTCACTTGGAGACATTTTTGAGACTGAAAAAAGAAGCGATTCCTTTACTTTTTAAATTGTAGCCTGCTAGTTCTACATTGCTTTGGTCTTTTACAATTTTTTTAAAATCTTTTGGCCTTTTTTAACCAGTTTTTCATTAGCGTTTAGATTAGATTAGATAAAACGAGACCCACGCCCCACGGCACCGCAGCCACAAGAGGCTCATTAGCATTTACGGAAGTCCTTTAATGAATTATTTTGGCTCTCTTTCTTTGTAAATTAGATATTTGGCTAATACCACCATATGCGAGATTTTCGTGCCCGTTAAAGTTTACTTGAACTTCTAGGGCAACTTTTTTTTAAAATATATACCTTGACAACAGCTTAGGAATTTTTCCTTCTTTCCCGAATGAGCGCTTCATTAATTGGGTGATTGATAGAGCTAAGAGGGCACTGAATCTCATTTACACTGACTGATTATTCTATAACCCTCTAAATAGAGTTATATTGGAGAATCCGTTGTACAATTTGAATGTTATCCGAATCCCTTTGACATTTCTGTCTTTTATCTAAGCCTTCGCACAATATTTCTCCGAATTCTTCTTTCTAGTACTCCAGTTCTATTATCTCTAAATATCAACTCCTTAACAAAAACTTACAGTTTAAAATGTTAAGTATAAGGGTTGATTAAACGCCAAAAGGTACACAAATCAGCAAGTACCCAACATTTCATTCATGCTTAGTTGATATAATTTAAATAACTTTGCTGCATTAACTTTTCCTTCACATTTTTTAGAATTTATTAGATGTCACAGACCCTTATGCTGGCCATTTTCATCTACAAAATATTTGTTCAAGTAGCACTGTAGATTGACTTTAATCTATAATAATCAAACTATTAATTACATGTTAAAAAGAAAACGTTATTAAAAATAAAAAAAATTATGAGGCTAAAAAAATTCACACTTTTTTAAAAAATGCTTACACCAACATACATCAAGTTTACAAAAAAGGTAACAACAACAACAACAAGAACAAGAACAAGAACAACAACAATTTCTGAAAATGCCGTTTTTGCTCATTTTCAGCAACGTTTTTCTCAAAACCTATTAGATCTGGGTTGTTGCAAAAAAAATTACAGTTATAAAGGAGGGTTTGCCCTTTATTTTAAAGAAAATTTGGGAATTTTATGTTTTATAGAAAAAGTGAAAAAAATTGTCAAAGTTGGGTGTTTTTCAACGTTACACTTTTTCGTGCAGTTTTTGATGATCAACCCTTATACAACTGTCCTACCGGACAGTTTTAATCCAGTTACTTATGTTCCTGGATCGCCTGTAATGATATACTTTACTGAAATTTATTTCGAAAAATCGTTAAATGATGGCCTAAACCTTGAAATATCCCTCAAAACGAAACTGTCGAATTGCAGAACGCTGACCCATTAGTCATCAAAATCGTTCAATGTGAACATAAAAAATAACGAAAACAAATCAATCTTGTCCATATTAATCCTGGTGAACTATTAGAGAGAAATGGATTAGCTATTTCTTTAAAAATCTTCCATCCCAGTCTAGAGAAATTTACAATAATAGGCGAAGCACAATTCCTTGCTTCATATGTTGATGAACATTTTGCTGAACCCACTGACTCAGCATCAAAAACCGTATGCTTTCTCCCACACTTTTAAAACAAGTTAGCGTAGAAATGCTGTAGGGCCTACAAAACAATGGACCTATAAATGAAGCGAAACGTTTTCCAAAACCGAGAAGTACCGAAAGTACTTCCTTCAAATCTAAAGCCCACAGATAAATTCGCAATTCTCCTTTTTAAGTTTTCAATGACGTCCACCGTAAAAACTACAATATGTCTACAAATTAAGTAAACAAACATATGCATCAATCTGCTCTCGTATCCCTGGGCATTCACTCAAATCTATCCAGTAAGTTCCCGTTCCATTTAGGCGAGGGTTGAATCTCTTTGCTTTGATCAAGCCACCTCTTAACTTTCGAAGAATTTCCACAATAAAAAATTATATTTTTCGATATTTTAAGATAGTTTTTTCTACAGTATTAAGTAATATTAATCAATGAATTCAGCATGGGATGATTCGGTGATTTTTACAGTAAGGTTAAAATACTTAAATAAAAATGCAATATTTAAGAATAAAAATTAGAATGAAGGTGCGGCGGAATTACGGAACGTGAAAGACTTTCTAATCAGGAACAACAGTACGGAAATTGACCAGCTACTACAATATTCTTTCCAATCATAGTTAGTGCGTTAAATAATTATTGTTGTAGGGTGAAAGGTTCTAAGCGTTGTAAATTCCTTGAGACTGTTCGACTATTATTCAAATAGTTAATTTGTTAATCTTAAATCAAATTTATTTTTTTTTTCTTAAGCCTCTTGTTAAGTTTTAGGCTATAAATATATTATTTTAATTTTATTATTATTAATATTTAAAAGCTGCAATCAGTGCAAAAAGTAAATTTGTTCACACAGTAAAATGACTTGTCTCGGCTTAAACGAAACCTTTTTTCCTAGACAGGTTACTCTTCTTACTCTGAGAGGATATTTAGACATTAAAACGCTTAGCTGGTAGCGTTTTAATGTCTGGGAGGATTCTCATGGAAGGTCAGGGAGATCATGTCAGTTTGAGTGGGTTGATGTGTGAATCTAGTTTGTTGTGTAATCTTTTAAAGTAGCTGAGATGAATATAAAGAAACAAATCATACACAAATAATTTATGCAATAATTATTAGTGTGTCTTATTCTTACAGCTAGAATTTCAAGTTTGGGGCAAACCAATGCACGAGGATCAACCAATATAATGGCTATTGCTGAGCATAATCGCAGACCGAGGCATTTAATGGTGAAACACCACCTAATAAATGAGTGTAAAGGATTTTTATATTTTGGAGTTTTTATAAATACTGTTTGAAAAGACAACTATAGCTTAAAAAATCTTTTATTAAAAAAATGAACTTTATTTCATTCTAGGCAGGCTCGTAACCAACTCTCTGAAAGTATAACCATACTCATTCACTGAAAAATACATATGCTTTCTGAACAGTTCTAAAATAGCCACAAGATAGTAATTATAATTAATTAAAATAGATTATCTATCTCCAAATATATGATCGACTTTTTCTCTTAAAATGTTTGGTGATCTACCAATTAAAATCCTGTCAACACTTCAAACTTGTGACTTGTGCACTAGTTCTTAATAGACTAGACCGGGAATCGAATCCAGCATCAATACTTCTTGGCTTTGTGGGCCTCGTCTCGTAACTGCTCGGCTACAGTGGTGCCCATACCTGAGGTTTTACACCGAATTGATGTTACGTCAACTATTATGAGTTAAACTAGACAATTTATTGAGTTTACGTATTGTGGGCTTCGATCAGCGTAAATGGCTCTGCTCCTTTGTTGGTACCACGGGAACTTTCCCATTACTCTGACCTTAATGCCTGGACACCCGAAAATATGTACCATAACGCATCCAGCGGTGCCATTAACTTAAATTAACTTCGTAGCACTAGATATCCAGTCGAGCCGCCTGCCTGTGAGATGACTGAGAAAAACAGGACCCTGGAATTGATTATTATATTCTTATAATCTCAGCAGTCGAACTAGGTCAGCCTCAAAGACTGTGGCTTATTCTAGGCTTATAATACCTCAGTTTAGCACCGCATACCCCGGCTCCTCGCTTCTTCTTGAGCCGGCTGAGTCATGAGTTTATAGAAATTAATTATCAATTTTTATTTCACAGCGTAAAAGTCTCGAGTCCTTGTACTATACTACCGGAATATTCCTAGGCCAAGCACTTTTTGCTAAATTATTTTGTAAGTATATTTTCAGAAACAATCTCATTAATGAAAGTGATTGCATTCTATTTTAACTTCCTGTCTCTAACCTACCTTCTTTTGTGAAAGAAAAGCGTTTTATCGCTTTCTCATAGTTCAATAAACACAATTGCACTGCGGGACAAATAGTCTTTTATGAATCAGTAAGGGAGTTCTAGCGCACAATATTAGTGTGACATATCATAGCAGGAAAAGCAGCCATTATCGAACAATTTTCATGACTCCTTGTTCACTTTACTTTCATTTTCATTCCCGGCGACTACAGTCTGTCTAGAAGGGCAACAGTCAACAACCTTCACAAATCTTTCTTCTACGATTACAAGTAATATTTTAAAATAGAAATTTAGATTTTCTCTTTCTAGAAGCTTCTTACAGCCAGCTTCTTGAGATTGTCTATAACGTGGAACACTACCCGGAGACCAGAAGTGTACTGTAAAAGAATGCGGGCGCAAATGGCCTAAGATGTTGACGAGCATTAAATTAAGAAGTGTGTACATATAATATAAAAAAATATGGTGTGTAAATTTTGAAATAAATAACATTTCCAATCTTCATTTTAGTTCTGATTTTCACCAGGCAGGTTATGTTCTGTATATCAATGATACATCAAATACAATAAAAATAAGTAGAGGAGAAGGTGGTAATATGGGACAGTCTTTTTTTACCTTGCATATTTTGAACACTACTGAATTTAAAATCTACTCTGAAGTAAAATCATAGACATACATTATTTGTCTTTGTAAATTTGGAGTCCTGAGTGGATTACAGCAGAGCCTGGAGTTACACTGAAAAAGTCTGTCGTGATGCCATATTGGGTTTTCAGAAAGTATGGTGGTAATATGGGGCACACATAATAATTATATTTATTGTTATCGTTTCTCCATGAATTGTAAAAAGAAGCCTTAAATATGCCACAAAGCTATATTTTACACAATTATAGTACATTAAGGATAAAAATTAGGGTGTAATCAGTTTTCTTAGAGAACTAGGTCAAGACATGATAGGGGGGACTTTAACCAAAATTAGAGGAAAATCAACCTTAAGAAAACTTTTTAGCACTGACAAAATCAACACGGTCCTCTCTTGGACAAAGCTGCTACTCGATTGACGCGCTGCCTTCTGCAGGAGACAAAGCCTACCTCAAAGAGTAGTAAGACACCAAAAACTAACAGATAGCACTACTGGTTTCAAAAAAACAAAGGTGTCCCAAATGTGTATCATACCAATTGAAAAAGTTATTTTTATTATTTTGAAGAAAAAGTAAACAGCTGATACAAAAGTGAGAATAGATTTAAGACAAATTAAATATTAGAAACATTTAATTCAATAATTAAATAAAAAGACTGATTATCTGATTCCTTCCGCTTTAAGCATATAAACAGGCAAGTTAATTATTCTACATTTTTATTGCAAAGTGAACGTGACTGACCAGAATAATGGACACGATTGAGAGCGTTCGAGGAATCCATGGAAAAATCAATGAAGCCAGACTTTGTTGACACACTGTTCGCCATTCATTAGCGACCCGTTCCACCTCATAAAATGGATCCATCGTTATTTATCTTAAGTGACACAATTCCAGAGTGACAAACCTATTTTTACTCAGTAATTTAATTAGCATCTACATATAATAACTTATTTGTGCTCTGCGACGACTGAGAGAGGTTTGTGTAGTCCTTTACTGGTTTTGGGTTAAGTTCACTCAAATACATATGTAGCATCCCTTCTTGGATTGCTACACTCTGCAGTGGTTCTAGAAGAGAGAATGTTTCTTCAATATTTAGGCTTCTTAAGTTTATTATAGCAACGCAACCCGTCGGATGTTGGGAATACCTCGCCCTCTGTTCAGAATCTGCATTAGCCTTCTTATTCTAGGCCCTCAATGTCTCTGAATACAAATGGTTTAGATTTGCAGTCTTAGTAAAGTTAGCCTGCAGCAATCTCAGTACTTCTCAGTAGAGAAGTAATCTCAGTAGATCGCAGCAGCCTGACAGATTTGTGAGATGCAATCACCATCCAGCTCAATGATTAGTAGAAAAGTCCTTCGAGAGATATAGATAAGATGATAACCTGATTCATACAATATATAATAAACATATCTAAATTTACAAAAAATGAATATTTACCACTAAAAATATCGCCTTGGTCAGGTCCGGTAATTCTAATGAGAATTTCGAGGTAGTTGTAACTGATGGGTTTCCTACATTGGAACATATTATGCGACCCTCTTTCAGAAGAAGGCCTTCAGCTGTGAGGATTTAGAGATATTCCAGTCCCGTTGTTTGCACCAACACTGTGGCCGAATTCAGAAAAATCCTCCGGGTGCTCACATGACCAACAGATTGATCATTCAAAATTTCTGATTTCCAAATAAAAACTTGCCTGGTTAGACGGTTGTGTAAGGGTTGTTCGTCAAAAAAGTGCAACGTTTAAAAATACCCAACTTTGACATTTTTTCCCCCCCATTTTCCTATAAGAGATAAAATTATTATATTTTCTTTATAATAGGGTAAAGTAGGGTGAGATGGCGACCATTTTATTTGGAGGGTGCCTGCAAATTTTTGGTTAGGGCTAGGCTTACTTTATTATTATTTTTGGAAACCTCATACGCTCACAAACATAAGATAAGGAAAAAATTTCAGAAAAAATGCTAAGGGAAACATTTTTATTCTTACCAAAAAAAATAGCGATTGGCCATCTATGCCCACTGGGTTGGGTGAGTTGGTCAATGTAACTTGGGAGAGATGGCCACATATTGTAAATGAAATTGCACTAGTAAAACGTAAAAATAACAGAAAAAAATGAATGGTTACTTAATATTTACTTATTATTCTTCTTTTTAAATGCTCTTTTATTACAATTTTGGCAAGCGTATGCAAAAGAAGAGCAATTTTCGTGGAACCATTTCCGGCATATTATGCATTCCAACCAATCTTTTTTTTCTGGTCTTGTTGTAGCTTTCCCCAAATCCTGTACATTCAGTTTCATCGATTTCTAAAATGGCATCACTTTCCTCTTCAAATTCGATTCCTGTTTCGTCCTCTTCATCGGAACTTGGGGAAGGTGAGCGTTTTCTTTTTCGAACAATCCTTTCTTTCAGAATTGTCTCTTTGGGGATAGTATTTCTTGTTGGTTTGGATTTCTTTGCAACTCTGTTTTTCACAACAGCAATATGCTCGAGAGAAGTTAATAAAGTGACAACAGACTTGGCTCGTTTTCTTGCAGAGACGACAGTTTGGGTGTTGGGTTAATACGATCTCAAATTTTCTTCAGTATAATTTCCGCGGTTAGTGTTCTGTCTTTTATGCTGAGTTGGCATTTTTCTGCAGTGAATTGGAAACTGAGCCAAACTATAACAGAAAAAAAGTAAAAATAATTGGCCATCTATCCCTACTATTTGATGGCCAACTGTCCCGAATGCCAGAGAGAGATGTCCATCATAATAAACATAACACAACGCATAATTTTTAACAGTTTTAGAGGTTAGGATTCATTAATGTATACAGTACTTTCCTAATATGTAAAAACAACACTAAAATTTCGACAAATACATTCGCTGCAGCACGCAGTATGTAACTATCATAAAAATTTTTGTTGAGACGATAATGTTTTTGTTCTCTGAGTTAATTAATAACGCTTTGACACAGACCAAAATAAACTCGCTGTAGTCAGACATGAACGTTCATCACTGGAGAGGTCACGCAGCGCCGTCAGACGACATTTCGGTTAAATTTCGGCTGTTAGCCATCTCTCCAGATTGGCCATCTCACTCGACTGTACCCTATAGGGCAAATCCTCGTTTGTAACTGTAACCTTTTTGTAAAAACCCAGATCTAATAGATTTGGAGGAAAAAGTTGCAAAAATCTGGAAAAAAAAAAGGGATTTCCAGAAAATGTTGTTGTTGTTGTTGTTACCTTTTTTGTGAACAACGAAGCGCCTAAACGGTGTACCGATTTTCATGAATGAGGTGTCATTCGATTTGCACATGCAGATTTGCCTTTTGGGACTCTCGACACTGTCTGTATATACATTACAAGGGGAGTTTGCCCCATATGTCAGGCACCCTCTATAAATACTATTACTAATAACTCATTAAATCATTGCACGATTTTGTTCAAATTTGCCAGGATGAAGGGGTCAGGACTTCTCTATGTAACATGAAAGCTCGATACTATTCTTTCACCTGTTAAGAGGAATTATTGCATTTGTTTCATTATATTTAGTCCTTCCTAAATCAGTCAACTAGATCCTCAAAAAGTTTTCCGGCTGTGTATTTCTAGCAAGTCTTGGTTTGCTGCTGGTTTTCTAGACTCCTTCCTCATTTCTGTGCACATGTGAAGGACCTAACCTTTAGAATAATACCGGTCCTGTTTCTCTGTTAAGGGGCTACTGCGCTTTTCCTTGCTAATTTCCTAATACATTTAATAAATAAAAGAAGGTAAATCTACTATTTTTGCATAGTTCACTCACTTGATGAGGCATTATCATATTATTTTTAATTTGATAATATTAATTGTTTTAGCTGCGGCTTTGCTTTGGATAAAATAATCACAAGCTTTCGATTATTTTGTCCGAGTTAACCATACATACAACTCCAATTTTGACCGCTGGAAAGATTTACTGTTGATTCTGAGCATCGTTTGTTCTCTGTGAGCATCATTGTGCCCGAAATGTTAAGCTGCCAAAAGTGAGCCTTGAAGAATCAACGATATCCTATTGTAAAAGTATGGCATTCTTCGGCGAAATGGCTTTGAAAGTTCTTTAAAGTGCATGCGAACTTGGGCTTAAAGCTTTCCTGTAGTAAAATAAAGAACGGATATCTCTAACAATTATTTTGCAAAATATAATAATTTATTTGTAAGAGGGTGTCTACCGTAGAAGCACTTGATGTGCCCACGTTGCAAATATTGGAAAAGAATTGTTGCTTTATAACGGTAGTTTGAAGTTCTTTATTAAAGTAGGTAAATGAAGAAAACGTTCTAACAAAACAATAAAATGAGGATGGAAAGTGGATTTCTATTTTATTACAAACTAGGAAATCCTAAAATACTATTGTGTAATATCTGTGCAAGGCTTCATTATTATTCTAGAATAGTGTATCTATATGTTTAATTCCAAGTGGGTAATTCACTTTTTTGCCCTCTTTATTTGCCCACTTCCATCTCTACATCAGCCCACACTTTGTTTTAATTCACTAGCCAATATTTTCATGTGAACTTATCATTCGATAGTCCTTTGTTCAGAACTTGATTATACAACCTAGAAGGAAATTTTTCATTGGTTTCCTTTTGCCGACAGGTATTTGCTTACTATTAAACAACTAATTATGGACTAATAGGGAAGGGATTAGCTATGAGGTTAGCATACTGGACTCCCACGCGGAGGTCCCGGGTTCGAATCCAGCTGCTGACCCTTAGATTTTCTCTTCCTAAGAGCTTCTTACAGCTCACTGTCCGGTGATGGACAGTGTTGTCTGTAACGAGAGAACACTGTCCGGAGGCCGGCAGTGCACTGAAAAAAGCTCTGGGCGCCAATAACCTTAGATGTTGACGCGCCTTAAATCATAAAATAAAAAAAAAATTGTGGACTCGTGGTAACTATATTATCTAAAATCACCACCTACAGTAAAAATTCTATAGTTTCTACAGTAAAAATAAAGAGTTCTTAAATTATGTTGATAATGTGCATACGTTGTATCAGAAGTTACTTACTTATCTTAGTAATCACAGAAAACAATAGCATTAAATAGATTTAGACTAAACATTTTTTCCAAATAGTTGAGCATACTAACGACAGGATTGATGGCGCTATATCGTCTTGTATCGCCAGTTAGCTTCCCCTTTTGACACTCCTGGGAAACTTCCTCACATTTAATCGCTTTAGCTGCGCAAATAGAAGTAACAATAAATCCATTTTTATTCTAGAATCATCAAGCGTACGACATTTCGACTGTTACCTCAATTTCAGCTTATTTTCCCTTTAAGTTAAAAGAAATATATTTTTATTAGCCTTGTTTTTTTTACTTTTTATTTTTCCTTCCCTCATCAACTATAAAATCATTTTTGGAATTCGCCCTTTATGACATTTCCTTCTAAACTATTTAATTATTCTATAATTATTTTATTTTAATTTTACATTTCGAAACGAAACTGTTTTTACTTTTTTTGTTCCTTTCAGATGAATTTTAATTTTATATAAGTAATTTTTTTTTACATTTTATTAAGTGGACACCCTTACAACTTCGAATAACTTTGGATGATTTTTATAAGTGAGAATGAGTGAAACCACTAGTTATAAAATGAATGTAACATTTTCAAAATGCCAAATAAAGTAATGACTGGTTAAAATAAAAAGATAAGGAAATAAAACAAGTCAACAAAAAGACAAAGTATAAAATTTTGTTTTTTATAGCTGTAGATAAAATTAAAAATTATAAGTTAATATACAACAATTATATATTCGTTTGATTAAAGAGAATATTTTCTCTTAATGGCGTAAATCTCAAAAAAGTGAAAAATTATTCGTAATGTTACTTCCAATCGGCTGATTTGGATCAAAACCTTTGTGACATGTCCGTTAGTGGCACCAAATACTCCCGGAAGTATTTGGTGCCACTAATATAAGAATTAAATAAGAAATCTTCCTTTTAAGATTGCTTTGAAAAAGTTAAAAAAAAAATCCATAAGTATATTAAACTTTAATAAGAAATAACTTATGTCTGGAGATTTTTCTAAGAATTTTGAAATCCTAGATTTTTATTGATCATTGAAGAATATGGTGATGAACTGTAATCCACAGGTATCTCTAGCAAGAGAAATAATGCTGATTAGCGCCTATTGGCGCTAATCCTGTAAAGCGTGTTTGACGCGTGTACACGTCAAACCAAATCTCTATTACGGTGCGTTCGACGTGCATACTCGTTGTGAAAAATATAAAATCGCCATTAACTGTAAAAACTCATAATTTTAATAAAATACAATAAGAATATTATTTGGTTGGATGTTTCCTTTATCTTACCAATAGAACTGCCAAGTATTTTATATGGAGGGAGCCAGCCAAATGATAAGTGGTTGGTACATGTTTGGTCTCCGCATTAGAGATTGGAAATTACGCTCACAAATAGAAGCTCTCAACCCTTGTGCAATGTCGTTTTTACCTTAGATTTTGCACAGAATTCAAAGCTCTTTTCTTCCTGGTAAAAGCTGTTGCCTCCCTAGTCAACTAGGCAATGCATACGTGAAACGGTGCAAGATTTTGAAATGCACAGAATGCTCTGTAATCTCAAGTCCCAGAGATTGCAGAAAAATTGCTTGCAGTGACTATTACGACGTTGTAAACTTTTGGTTGTTTTGCCCTGCGTTCGACGTGTATACACGTCATTGTCTTTTAATTCCGCACACTGTGGGGGGGTTTTTAAAACTGAATTCCACGCTTAACTGGTTCCAGGCACTTAAATACAAGATCGTCAGTAATTTACCACCTGTTTGGAAAACACTTTATCCTTGCTCTTAGAGACTAGTAAAACTAGAGGAGTCAAGAACTTTACTAGTCTTTCTGCCAAAGGGCTAGAATAATGTTTGTGTTCTTTTACTGAATCTAAAAGCAGCCTAAATCTGGTGACTCATCTAATCGCAGCTATCTTATAGAAGAACATCCGAGTCCTTAAGGGCTACTCCTCTCACCTCATTGACTTTTTCCTGCAGGTGTTCCACCAGGAAGCGAAGTGGCTACCATCTTTATCAGATATACTCAGCTGATATGTTGAAATATGGAGTTGTTTCTTTCAAAAACTTGACCAAAACTAAAGATTCCTCGGAAAGTATTGCCAATTAACAGCTGATCAAGAACTCTTACTATCTTAAAAAGAATTAAGTTAAATGTAGAAGAATCACACACATTTCCTCCGTAGAGGGTCACGTCCTCATCATTAACTGCTAGGATACCCCACTTCCTGCGACCAAGGAGAGAACTTTGAATATCATGGTTTAAGAGGCTCACGTGGAACCCTCACAATAGACTCAATCTCCATCTTTTCAGACTACTAGACAAACGTTCAAATATCACTTTAAAAAAAAAAAACATATTCAGCTCCTTGCTGAAACCTGAATTGATTTACTGACTGAATTTTGGGTTCTGTCGAGCATCCACTACTTCAAACTACCTATACAAGATTTTCGGTAAAATTGTAAATACCCCTTTAGTAAGTTAGCATGAAAGAAGCTACACGGCATAAAAAATTCCTTCTGTAAATGATAAGTTTCTCACCCGTTACCACAGATTCCATAAATTCCTCTTAAAGACAAACTATGTTACCACCGTGCCTCCCTCCCGTTTGCTGAAAGTACCGCACCGTCCCTCCGCGTAAACTAAAGAGGCTTGGGCTAAGAGACGTGCAGAAACAAACTAAACTGAATAAAATTTGTTTTAAATTGTTAACATTAAAGATTAATATTAAATACAAAATGAATTGTTAATATTAAAGATACTCTCAGTGCCTAAACAGTCAGGACAGAAGACACACCAACCTTTACTGTTAGGAATGTAAAACAAATGACATAGTTAATAAGTTGAGCCCTGGTCGTTTAGGACGAAAGCTTGGCAAAAATAACAAAAACATTAAGACTGTTATTGGCAATTAACATTTTTCCCTTTGGCTAAATGAATCAATTACCAAAAAAAATTTAATAATTATTAAATGAATATATTTAGAGTGCTACTTATGGGTACTTCTTCAAAATTTGATTTGTTATTTGACAACATATTACTGCTAATACCAGATTCGTGTACGTACAGTAAGAGTATTATGCAAATAAAGGGGGAGGAATCGGTTAGAAAATAATGCAAATAGTTGCACAAACCGCACCTTGAACTTGAAAAGAAAGGATTAACAGGAGGTGGCCCAGGTGTATAACAACTTTCACTCTGTTACTGTTGCACTCAGTGTAAACATTAAGGAGACAGTAACAGTAACACTGATGAAGCAATTTCTTTCATCAAGGACGCCGCTGTAAATAAATCTGACGATCCTCATCAGCCTTTCTTTCTATATTTTTTGTCTAATTTGATTATAAAAAACCACTCTGAAACATCCATACACCTTTCTCTTACCAAAGCGATTACACTTCTAATTGGGATATGTTTTGCAAATACAGCTCATTAAATGTTTAGTAAGTTACCTTTAACTTATCGAACAGTTAGGTACCTACAAATTGATATTAGTTTTGAGGAGTTCCAAGTGGTTTAACTAAGCTGGTCTTTGCAACCCATGTATCGTCCGTACTGTTCCAGAGGCTGAAACCTTTTGCGAGCCTTGATAGGTTCGATGTTATAAAAGCAATAACCTATTCTGTTACCTATCACTTTCTTTTAATCAAAGTAAAAGGCCTTTAATACAAATTTGTGAAGCCATTTTTAAGAAAAATCACTAATTACTGAAACATTGCTTCAGTAAAGTCACGCAATTGATTGACGATTTTACAGTTTTAAATTTGAACCTTAGGTTCAAAACGGAATATGAAACGGGAACTAATTAACATGGATTTTTATCTAAATTAAATCAAAAAAATCTAAATTTATGTTTAAAAAAAAAAGAGAGCACTGTATTCTACATACATTGCAATAAATCGATGAATTTTTCTTCAAGCCTCCTTGTCTTCTTTAACTGTGACCTTTTTCATCCATCAGTATTTGAATCTTAAGATTGAGTAGAGGATATGAGTTCGACTAACAAGGCTGGGACGATTTCCGATTCCAGTAGGAATAAAAAATAAAGACAATAAAAATCAACAATATTATTCAGCTCTGCGGACCAAACCAATTTCAACAATTACAAACTAAATAATGATCCCTTCAGTAACTACTTTATTTAAAATCATATACAAAAATCTTTATACTTCTAGGAAGAGTGGTAAGAAGTTCTTTTGCAGAAGTCTCCACAAGTAATTATTACGAATCTTGTCTAATCTAACTGCTACTGCAGAAATGCATGTAGAAAGTGAAGCCGTCCAGCTTGTATTTCTTTTTTTTCTTTGTAAGACAAAAGAAAGTAGGAAGTTATTCAGAAATTTCATAATATGAAGTACAAAATTATAATAATAAGGCATTAGAGGCATGTCCTGCAGAAATTATGACTCAGATCTGCTAGTGGTAGCTGGGTCACTTCAGACTCCCATACACGGAATGCACTTGTTCGATCCAGTCTTGGAAGTACTTAAATGGTACTTAAATGGTCGCCTCAATTCCTGTAATTATTTCTGATATTTGAAAATCTTGCGCTTCAGTTAAGAATACATTTCTTCAAGATTATTGAATAAACAATGCTTTTCAAAAGTATCAGATAAAAGTACAAACATTGTTCACTTACAAAGTAACAATTAGCACAACTATTACTAAAGATTAACTGACGTGAAGGCATTTCTGAAATAAATTGTAGTATAACTAGCATTATATTTATATATAGTAGTAATTATTTTTATCGTCTAGAATTAAGTAAAGAAAAACGATGAGAGATATTTCTCTGAATTTGTGTACATATACGTATTTACAAGGTGGTACTTTAGACTGTAATTCTGGTGCGTAAGAATAAAAAACTCCTGACAATGTAGGATCTTATCCATCTTCAGCGATACTGATC
Organism: Rhodnius prolixus; assembly: GCF_049639745.1. Lineage (NCBI taxonomy): Eukaryota > Metazoa > Arthropoda > Insecta > Hemiptera > Reduviidae > Rhodnius > Rhodnius prolixus. Next base: position 27,988,766 of record NW_027411592.1, read on the forward strand.
CGAAAGAGGAAGCGAATTTCATTTGGGATCAACTTTTTCATGATCTTTACAGACGCTGGAGTTCTAGCCAAAACTAAAAAAGTACATGCTTATAACCTTCACTTCAACATTCACCTTTCACATACTACATCTTCTATTGAGCAACTAAGCTGGTTTTCGCATTTTCAAGTCACACCTACCTGTTTCATCTCTGCCTTCATATCTTATTTCTGTCTTCAAGTCATAGCTACTTATTTAATTACACTTCACAGCCGACGGCATTTTGGGTGTGTAATCTGACTCCTACGGGAGCCACGACTTCTTAGTAGCTCCCATCACATATTTAATATTTAAGTTATCCATTTCCCAAACAAACAGCAGCAGTGGAAAATACTACTTTTCCAAGAAAATTGCGTTTGAAGTTACATATTAATCGCGTTAAAAGAAAACTGGCCAATTAATCATTTTCATTTTAAAATTTTAACTCCTTTCGGTACCTCAAGCCTCCAACAATTAACCGTATTATGTAATTAATTATGTACTTTAAAACCTCATTGTAGTATCCCGTAAAAACAATTTGGCAAATTTCTACGGATCAATAAAGTTTTGGTGCCAAATTTCGATTAAACGAATTGGCTAGTTGTCAGATTTCGTCAGTAGGACAAATTACAGTATATTTCAGATGTGTTAGCTTGCAAAACAAAATAGAGAAGTGTTTCCAATGAATTAAGGTGTCTGTATTTATTCGGAGCAACTATTGTCTTTGAATTCTTTGTATACATTGTTTGAATGTATAATCTGTATTGTATTGTTCATCGTTTTTGGTGACTGATTCATTTAATCCTAAGAGAAGAAAGAATATTGCTAATTTCAGTCAATATTAATCGAAATAATGATTTAATAACGACTAAAATTTGGTGTTTCATATTCAATAAAATTATGGACTAAAATTTTCTTGAATATGGTTCAGTAATTTGGAATTTGTTTGGCAAGGTCGTACATATCGCTTCTATTGAGGCTGTTCAGAACAAGTTCTTTCGGTGGTTGGCTTGCCGTTTGAAAATCCCTAAAGTAAACGTTATCTATTCCGAACTAAAGCTCACTCCCAATATTCCTCCACTTGTCACCAGAAGAATTTATTATGATCTCTCTTTCCTCTGCAAACTTCTCCATTCTTAAATAGACTGTCCTTACCTTCTCTTCCTGTTCTTTCTCTAATTTCTTTTAATATCTCATCCCATACTACAATGTTCAATGTACCGTACTGTAAACATCAGTTTTTTACTCCCCTATCATTTGTTTGATGCGGACAGCCAATCATTTTAACTTAGATTTCTTTGGCACTGATATACAAAATTTCCTAAATAAAGCCAGATGTCAACTATTTCTTTGAACTATTTGTTTTATATAAATTTGTATAAAAACCTCTAAAAGGTAAAAAAGGTAAAAGGTAAAATAAAATGCTAAAGCCTAATTATAAACCTAAATTATAGACGGAGAACTATCTGTATTATTTATGTAATTATTATTATTATTGTTTCTGTAAATTGGATTATTGATCAGTTTTTTATTTAAAATAAAATAAACAATATTTTTTCTTTCCTTTTTGCATCTTTTTTACAAATAATTAATGCTCAATGACAATTATGAAAGAAGAATTAGAAACGTTTCCATAGAACAAGTAATTAAAATTATTTTGTCTTACTCTTATCTATCTAATTTAAGGCACACTAACATCTGAGGCTGTTGGCGCCCCCGAGCTTTATTCGGTGCACTGCTGGCTTGCTGTGTTATCTCGACAGGCAACCCTGTTCTTAACCGGACAGTGAGCTGCAAGAAGCTTCCAGGAGTAGAAAATCTAAAAGCCAGCAGTTAGGTTCAAATCCGGGATCTCCGCGGGTATTATTATTATTTTCATTTCAACAAAACAAAAACGTTTTGGACATCCAAGTTTCATCTTTAGATTATAAAGAAATTTTCAACAGTTCGATTCCCGAGTATGACTACTTTTTATTTGTTAGAAAAAATTGTTTATAGTAAAGTAGGAGCTTCCGCCTCTGCCAATGTCACCTAATTGGTAGTTGGATGTTAAGCCCTACCTGAAAAAATTGCCGATTACTTTACTTCATCTGGAGACTTTTTAGAGACTCAAAGTTCTTAAAGTATGCACACTTGAGACTGATAACTACTAGGAAACAAACAAATTTAATCAGAGAAGAATTTCTCTTCAAATTAGCAACCACTCTTGTTGTTTGTCTACTAATAAAAATAATTAAGAAAGTCTAACAGACAAGCGAAATGTCGATTGCGTGCATGTGAATGAAAAAAGTTTTAATTGAACGATAAAGATGAATGCACATTTAGACCTATTTATAGGGTCTTCTATCATTCATATCTTCTTGGATCCAAATCACACCATCCTGTGAATAAACAAACTTTTAACAAACTGGGCAGTAGCGAGGAACGACATCTATGTTCCACCTTGAATGCTTTACAAAGAAATAATCTGTCTATTTTTTTGTCGCTTTATTTAATTACTCTCAATAAGAATTACAAGATAAATGCCCTCTAAGTTTAGGCTTTTCCACTTTTACAAACACCAAGTTTCCCAGGTCCAGCGAGATAGGAAAAACAAAAACAAAAAATTCCATCCAAAATCTTATTGAGACGCCCACAGTTGGAACTAAAGCGAAAGATCGATTATAAACATTTTTTAATTTCGGTGGTACAAACCTATGTAAACTCACTTATAGACTAATTGGTGAAAACCACTTCTTTGGGCTCAAAGCATCTCGAAATTGATATTTCTGGGTTTAAAAACAAATTCGAAAATCTGCACGATTGGAATAGCCTTTCTTACTATAACATAAGTAAAGTAAGAGAAAGTAAAACAAAATCCTAACGATTTACTGATATTTGGGAACCAAATGTCAAATCATTTTTGTGAAAGATGTATTTAAAACGAACATAATTGAATTTTGAATTAACCCTTAAAAGAGAGAAAAAAGAAACCATGTTCTTTTAATCCAATGGCTTTATTACCAATGTCGCTTAAATGAATTTATAAATGTTTCTTTAAACTTTCTAAATCAGTTTCACCAACTTGACTTTTATATTTCAAAATTTCAAAATGTTTACTATTTGTTTCAATTTACACTAATCTCTCGTCAAGTTTTGCTACTGTCGTATCATAGTACATCGTGCAAAAAGAAGTTTAGCCTGAATTTATTTTCTGAAGTATGCGGTCGTTAGATTTAATTTTCACAAAATAAAATATGTGTTGCTTACCTGTCCTTCTCCACTTCCTTCTATTAGAGTTTCCAGTTCTCACTAAATCATTAGTTTTAAAGCTTGGCTTATGTTTTCAATATTCACCAAGATTTTTAGCTGGCTAATGCAAAGAAGAAGTGAGACCCATCTGCATGGGTTTACTTGAATTTTTTTTAAGTTTATGGGTGACTGTGGAGCGTATGAAATATTTGAGAATTTTGTAACATGAAATAAATCACAAGAGAACATATCTAGAAACTGAGAAAACTTTTAATGTCAAACAAAAATACCTGAACTACCTTGCATTTTGATTAGAGGAAACCTCACCTGCAGTAATAAGTAACAAATTCAAGTAGTGATGATATCTCAAATTTTTGCGTCCATTTAGTGTCGTTCCCTCAACGGCCTCCACATGGTTTTTTTGATGATCCTTCTCGCTAGATTTTATGGCTTACCTAAATGGAACATCACTTACCTTGCATCCTCCTTTGGATTCAGTACCTATCTGAGACTTATTTGTAATTGGCTGTGAGCCTGTTAATAATGATATTCAACCAAATAACTGAAGTTTCGATTACCTATTCGCCCAAAAGAAAGAGAGAGAAAAAAACTCCTATTTATTTCCAGAAACCCAAAAGTGATGAAAATTATTTGTTTTAACTAAAAATTAAAGCAATGAGAAAGCAAGATAATTGATCTCAGAATGCATATTCTCAATGTAAGGTAGAAATGTTACAATTAAGGGCATTCCTTAATTAATTACTTCTTTGTATTCTTAGTTATGTAATCTGAATGCACAATCAATGGATTGGACTTTTATAAACATGATTTTAATGCTTACAGATGGACCTTGTTCCATTCAGTTCATTCTGCCGTAGTTAATGACTTAATGAGCGAAAGTTACGGGATGAAAAATGCTATCTTACATCATACGAGCTTTTAAACACTTCTGATGTTAATTTAAATATTTTATTCCCCCTTAAAGGAATTATATCCAGGGAGGGACGACATGTAAAATTACTGTTTAGAATAGAATTGTTAAATACTTTAATTTTCATCTAAAAGAAATGTTCTTGAATGAACTTTAAACAAGTCTCTAGAGGTTCTTCATTAACAGAAGGTTGTTTGGGCTGTTCTAACGTTCACAAATCTACTTCTGGGTGGCGAAAAAATTTTGAAAATATTGGGATAAGATCTTTCCCTCACCCTATTTGACCTTTATTAATTCCAAAATGTTTGATCTTTGTTTTGGAATTGAAAATAATTAAAGGGGCTGCAATTTTTCATTATGAAAATATTAAAGAGTTTGTGAACCAAAGGTTTTACGCAAAATTGGATTATAGGAATAGAAATAATAATTATTATAAGAAACTCAAATTCAATGGCATCTGTTGGTAGGTACCTAAGAGTAAGATGTGTGTACCTACATTAATAACAACTGTTTTGATTTATGAATTTTGTTCAGTATTTATTTATTCCTCTCAAACGAAGTTTTTCTTCATGAAGGTTGCTTTTCTTGTAGCCAGCCACATTGTAACCAGCTTGTGACATTACTTCCTCTAGAAGGTCATACTCAATCTGAAGAAGAAAGTGGAAATGAATGTGATTAAGATGAAAAAGACAACAAACATTTTCATTGAAGGAGTGGTTTGACTCAAAACTTAATTAGCCAGCTAAAGTTAAGTGGTCAAAAAAGGTGCTACCATTCAGTGGCCCGAATTTGCCATGCACCTACGAGGTGTGGCTATTAAATAACGAGACTGATGCTGCTACACAAGAACTATGCATGCGCCAAATCCTAACGATCGACAGCTGTGCAGCGTAAAGCCTTCTCTTTCGAATGCAGCGTCTCACGTGTTTGTAGAGAAATCTGTCTGACCGGAACCGTCGTTTGTGTACTAAGAGGTGTTAGTTTCGATTTGCCGAAAACATGATACTACACATGTAGTAGAGCAACGAATTGTCGTGAAATTTCACATGAAACTGGGTAAAACCGCTACTGAAACTTATCTTTTATTAAAAGAAGTTTATGGCGATGAATGTTTATCACGTGCGTGAGTTTTTGAGAGGTTCAAGCGTTTCCAAGATGGCCAAGAAGACGTCGGCGATGATGACCGCCCGGGTCGCCCTTCCAAAACGGATGAAAATATCGATTACAATTAATCAACATTACTACCGAGAGAGGCTTGCTCAACTCCGTGAAAGAGTAAGGAAAAAACGACCCGATTTGTGGAAGAACAAGTCACGGGTTCTCTTTCAAGACAACGCGCCAGCTCATACTGCATTGTCTGTCAAGACGTTTCCAGCCAAGTACAACATCCCAGTTTTAGGCCATCCGCCTTATTCGCCTGACCTGGCCCTATGAGACTTTTATCTGTTCCCCAAAGTAAAATCTGCATTAAAAGGATCACGATTTCAGTCCATTGAAGCTGTGAAAGAAAAAGCGGCACGCTTCATGCAAGAGCTCACAGAAAAAGACTTCCAGCACTGTTTCGAACAATGGTAAATTCGCATGGTGCGTTTTAGGGATAGGGGAGGGGTGTATATTGAAGGTGATAATAACTAAATATGTATAAATTTAAAATAAAATGTTTTACAGCAATAGTCTCGTTATTTAATAGCCACACCTCGTATAGTTTGAAAAATTATTCAGCATTTGAAATAAAAATATAGATAAAATAAAAGCTGAGCAATGTATTTAGTATGCAGAGAAATCAAATCGAATGAATTTGACTGAATGAGAACTGAAAGTAAAAAAGACTAAATTGACATTGTGAAACCACAAATAGTAAAGTAATCGCCTATTTTTTTCAGGCGGGGCTTAACGTCCAACTACCAATTAGGTGTCGTGGACGGAGGCGATTAGCAAACATACTTTACTGTAAACTTCTTTTATTAACCATTAAATAAAATCCAAGGCCCTAAGACCGGGAATCGAACCCAGTACCACAATACATATTAGCTTCGCAGGTCTCGCCTCTAACCGCTCGACTACCGTGGCGCCTTTGTGAAACCACAAATAAATAAATAGCATTTTATTATACAGGGTGAACCAGAAAGTATTGTCAATAGGCCTACTGCGTGTAGACATCTAAAGTGGAGCTCAATGACGTATTGGCCAACTACATATTTTTCTCTGTTCTTGAGTGACGTCACTTTAAAGTTTTTTTCTAAAATCATTACTTTTTTCCAATAAAAATGTTATTACTCAGAAAGTTTTAGTCCGAATTTGATTCTGATGACATGGTTAGAAATACAGATAAATTTCCTAAAAATTGACACCATTTTGAAGCATAAATTATTCTCCAAACTGCCTTAATCTTTCACCGGAACCTAGGAAAATAAAAGTAATCGAAATTTTTAAGAAAACTCATTAGGCTCTTATGTGATCATTTTCAGACCAAGGTGCTGGCACCTTTTACAAAAGTTTCCTTGCCTAATGGGCTTTCAAACGGTATATCATTTTCCAGGATTCCTTTTATCTTCGTATGAGAAATTACGTTTGTTTTGTAAGAAAACGTGTTCACGAGCATACAGCAGTGATATTGTATTGTGTTGTTTAATTCATTAAACTCTTGTGGATGGGGCTGTAGTCAATTTTTAAAGTAGATTGTCTTAAAATAAGGTAGTCTAAGGTTACTTATTGCACATAAAAAAAAAAATATATATTTTAAACAAGTGCTATTTTTATAATCGAAGGCTAATTTGCTTAGTTTCAAAATCTAACATTTTGTGGAATATTTCAGTTTAGATTTGTTTTTTTATATATATATATATATATATATATATATATATGCACTTTATACTCCACTTTAGATGTACTACACGCAGTAGGCCTATTGACAATAGTTACTGGTTCACCCTGTATAAGCATAAGAAAGAAGTGTCAAAAGTGCAATATGCGCATTCAAGAGCACTATTTTTTCTGCACCAACTATTAATTAATTTTTGTGATTGATAGATAACGGTACTTTGTATTACAAATATTTATTTACCCGAGTTGTTATTCCAAGTATCCTGAAACAGCCAATAGCAATAGTTATTCTAGAATGCTGTAACAATTAATGAAATCAAAAGTACCCTGAAGTATATTGTTTGACCTAAGTAAAAAAAGATGAGTGTCAAAACAATTAAAACAACATTTTTTTCCGAACAATAGGATTAAGAAATGTCCGTGGGACAAAATATAGCAACTTACCAATCAGATGAAAGTATACCCAAGCAATTGAATTGACCTATGCAGTACCGTGCCATTTTTGTTGAAGCCTTAAACTTCCGTGATCTTATACCGAGGCGAGGTTGAACAATAATCATGCTTCAGATTTTATTCATAAAAATCCCCATAACGAGAAAAAAAAAAAAATGTGCAGAAATACAACACTGATTAATACGGAAAGTGATTCTTCCGCTCTGGAAATATAACATTTCCGCGCTAGTCGCATACTTCTACTGCGCGCAGTACAAGCAGTGTGTAAATAGCTATTTAACGTATGTTCATCATGTGAAAAAAACAGGAAATTCTTACCAAGAAGATATTTTAATTAATTCTGAATAATTGATTCGTCAAATTATTTTATCTTATTAATAAAACAGTTACGTGAATTATTTTTCTCTTAAACGTTATAAAAAGTTATACCAAATACATATATTTTAATTTAATTAAAACGCTCAACCAGTTTTGGCTTGTTTTAATCAAGTCTACGGTTCATAACCTCAATGAAACAAGCCTTACACTTTCAATCAACTATTAAAGCTAATTAAATGGAGTTTATGAGCAAAATGTTATATTTAAATAACTATTAGAACGGTAAATGAGAAAAGGTGCAGTATAATTGAACTATAATGTTGAACAAATAACTAAAGAAAGTGCAATAAACATGTCTGAATAGAGTCATTAGCTACACCGCATAGTTCTCTTAAGAGAGTTCTTTCTTGTTCCCATGATATTTGACTTTTTATTTTTTTCATTAACTTTTTCTATTGAATTGTTATCCCCATCTTTTGAGGATATACTGGGGCTTCAAACCACTCTGTCATTGATAATGTTTATTCACTCCCAGTATACCATAATAGTCAAGTGTAAAGCCGATCACCCGAATTTGTGTAGTATTAAACAGCGGAAAAGGAGGTGTGAACAGAAAAGAAGTAAGCGTCCAGCTGGCAATGGTAGTTCAACCGACCCTGCTCCCGCAAAGCAAAATAGAAATGAAAACGATGGAACTTCTTGCACTTAGAAGAGATGTTGGGCTGAACGACGCACTGTTCGTGATCAGTGGGAGTGTTATAAAAGAATAGCTGTCCTCCTTAAGACACAACTCTTTAATCATCTCTTAAAAATATCCTCAACAGTGCAAGACAATTCCGTCCTTCGCCTCTACTAGATATCTTGGTGAAAGATGGCGATTTCTTGGTGAAAAGATTTCTCCTTCAGTGTATCAATAAGTAAGCAATAGGAGGAAGGTTTTCACAGGGTAGCCGAATTTCAAATTACGTTTGAAAATTGAATGGAAAAATAAGCAATTCTCTTCTAGTTTTGAACTAAGAGAAAGATTGCCGGAGAAACTAGGCTAGAATTACTTACTTTTCTATTAATTTTGCAATGATAATTCCGAATTCGGGCTACCCTATCTGTACAATCCTCTATTGTCTTAGTTTTTAATACTCTAAACCAGAAATCTCATTCATTTGTACAAAACTATAGAAGAATTACACATTTTACCATTAATTTTGCAATAGTAATTCCAAATTTAGGCTACCCTGTGTGTATAATCCACCTTTGTCTTAGTTATTGAAAGTATGAAGCAGAAATCTCAATCTTTGCAGTAAAACTAGATGATAATTCTTAATTTTTCCATTCATTTTGCAATTATATCTTCAAATTAGAGGTAACCTGCGTGTACAATCTACACACTGGCTTACTTGTTGATACACTGAAGCAGGTATCTCAATCTTTACATTCAAATTAGTCCAGAAGTTCTTATTATTCCATTAATTTGGCAATCGTAAATTTAAATTCAGGCTACCCTGTGTGTACAAGTCAACACCGGCTTAAATGTTAGTCCATTGAAGCAAAAATCTCAATAATCCAGTCACACTAGACGAGAATGCCTTATTTTTACTTCTTATATCGTAAAATAATTTCCGAGCTACCCATTGTATACAATCCACGATTGGCTTAGTTATTCATACAATAAAGAAGAAATCTCATTCAAAACTAGAGGAGAATTACTCATTTTACCATTACTTTTGCGATTGTAATTCCAAATTTAGGTTACTCTGTGTGTACAATCCTCCTTTGTCTTAGTTATTAAAAGTATGAAGGAGAAATTACAATCTTTCCATTCAAACTAGAGGAGAATTCCTTATTTTTCCATTAATTTTGCAATTGTAACTTCAAATTCTGTGCTACCCTGTGTGTACATTCCACCTCTGACTTAGTAATTAAATGTATAAAACAGAAACATTAATCTTTGCAGTAAAATTAGTAAAAAAAAAATTCTTATTTTACCATTAATTTTGCAATTGTAAAACTTTTTAATTTGGAAACTTAATGGCAATTCGTAATCTTGAAATCCTTCTTCACCAACCGGTACTTAGGCGTGCTAGTTGGTCCATCTCTCTCTCTATCCTATTTCTTTCCCAAGCTGGTGTCCCACAAGACAGCATCCTTGGCCCCATCCTGCATTCAACATACGTACATAACGGTCATCCTCAAACATCCAGAAACTACCTTTTTCATATGTGCTGACGACCCTCCAATTCTGTCTTCTCATTGTGGCATTCAGAAACATTCAATCTCATCTCAGATGACTGATTTTATCGGTCTTGGCAAGCATTTTTCGGTCCCTCCCCCTAAACCTGCGGACCTATCCATATTTCCATCTCAGAAGATTACTTTAAAAAATGGTAACTTCCGTTTAATTAAACCAAAACCCAAAATATTACTTTCACTCTCCCTCTCAATTTAAGCCCTATTTCTCCCACCAATGTTTGCCCGTTGTCTGGTTATTTCTTGGAAAAGACTAAATTGGAGCCTCACCCGTCTACCAACGCTGGAAAGTAATTGATTTTATCCATTGTAAAATGTTTCTTTCTTAATCCACTTTTTTCGGTAATCCTGAGCTGTTCAGTTTTCCACAGATATTTTTAGCTTTGTAAAAGAAATTGAAATTATCCTACACTCTGAATGACTAATTTAAAATTCAATAAATAAACTACAAAATTAATTTATATCTTAGGTTTTAATCTTATTCACGGAGGATTTTTAACATGGGGAAAAAATGACGATGGTTTTCGGATAAATATCTTCAATTTAAATGACTTGTAAAACAAATTCTGTATTTACCATTACACTGTACCCTAAAACTAAAAATTTTGGAATTTAAAGATTAATCTATCAAAACCAGAAGAAAAGGTGACTACTGAGTAAGAAACTGTACTGGAGGGATCGTATAAGATGTTTTTGATTCATCACAGCACAAAATTTCCACACAATGGGTTGATACATCTAGATTTATTCTTAAGTTATTCTTTTTTGTATATATTTCTTTATTAACCAACGAAATTAGCTAATACAAGTAGGCTAGAGAAACTTTTTTTATGGATTTTTCATCACTTGTAAGCTTAGTGTGATACAACAGTAAGCTGGAAGTCTCTTACTTATTTTTAATGTACGTTGTTAAGTTTCATAGTAATGAAAGTCTGCTCACTCATTGGAAACAACACCAAATGTGTGTAAGAATTTCACTGAGGAATAAAAGTAACATCCGCAATACGAATTAACAATTATAAATTTAAGAGCAACTGGTTCAATGTGATAATCTATTGACAGGTTACTGAATCTGTAGCCATCTGCCCTAAAAAGATGGAGGAATACTCCAATCGTTGAGTAACAGAATCGTTACAAGAAGTTTTTGTAATGACACCCTCGGGCCTCTGAATAAGATTTAATATACATTGGTCAAAAAAAGTATTCATACACTAAGTTTTCTTACTTTATCTACTGAACTTTTGTTTCTAGGATGACTAGTTCTTCAGCACTGAAATCGATTATAGTAACAATGAATTTAATGCTCTCATTTTCTTTTATAAACATAAAGAATTGATTAAAAAGCAGAAAAATAAAACCCTATTGAAAATTCATGGTCTTGTTTGGAGCGAAAAATTCGAAAATTGAAATGTTCTTCCAGAAAAGAGCTCAAAACCAATTTAAAGAAATCATGGGCAGAAATCACATCTCAAGAGACACTAAACCTGGTGGAATCTATGCCAAGGAGGCTTCAGGCAATAACAAATGCAAAGGGATTGCATACAAAATATTAGGTCTTTAGTTTTCCGTTAATTATAACATTCAGACTGAGTGTATGAATACTTATTTTGCATACAATAAATTATTTTTCTGCTTTTTAATCAATCCTTTATGTTTATAAAAGAAAATGAGAGCATTAAATTCATTGTTACTATCTTCGATTTCAGTGCTGAAGAAATAGTCATCCTAGAAACAAAAGTTCAGTAGATAAAGTAAAAAAACTTAGTGTATGAATACTTTTTTTGACCACTGTACATAAATGGTGCAACAAATGAATAGACAATTATTGTCTAAAATTTCTTATACCTATGTTATGTATTTGTGTAAAATCGTTAATGGTTTTTGGAAAATGATCTGCATGTGTTTGTATTTGTGGAAAGTCCAGTAGGAAGCGGCAACTTCATATTAGGACCCGATTTCAAGCTTCAGCGGGCCCGACTACATCGATCAATATGCTCGAAAATTACACCTACGATATCCTCTAACCTCCATGTTTACTTTAAATACAAATAGATTGATAACGTTTATTTCTCTTTTCAAAATCCATTTCTTTGGCAGTTCTGGGAAGGAATACCTGAGAGCTTCTCTTTTCTTTAGTATCCTGTCACAATTATAACTGGAGTTTATATAAATTTGTATGAGCTAGAAAGGGATGGCGAACCTTTTTGAGACGTGGGTCAAACTTTGTTCATTTTTTTTTTTTTAGTACTAGCTCTTGGGTCACTAATGCTCATTTGCACAAGAGTTAAGTTTAAAAATTTTAAACTGAATATTTTCAAAACTAAACATCTTTAAAATTCAGTGGGCTTAACGGGTAAAACGGGACGAAACAAATGCTATGGAAGTCTCTTTTTGCAAACATAACTGAACAAAACCCTACAAAAATGTGTTTTATCTGAAGAAAAATCTAAATATGGTTATTTACTTTGGGTTGTCGATTTTTTTTAACAAACAAAATTTGAGTAAAATTATACATTTTATTTGATATTTTGTAAACACTTTTGCTTTATTTCAAATACTACAAAAGCATTTGTCGTTATTTGCGTTTTAGAACTGTAATGATCAAACTAACGGTTATAGATAGCATTTAAATTGCTTTTGTGTCAATGCGTGATTGAAAAAAATACAGATAGAACATAAATTATCCACACAATTAGAAAATCTAAATCAACCCGCGTTAACAAACAAATGGTTGCCTAGCAATTGTGGGTTAGTGAAAAAGCTTGCTCGGGTCAGTGTCTGACCAGCGGGTCATAGGTTCGCCATCACTGAGCTAGAACCTTGAGAATCGCAGCGGGAGAACGTCGTCTGAGTTGGCCTCAAATTTTTTTATTTTATTCAAGCAAATTAAAATCCATTTGTGGCATAATTTTGTCATAAAGCAAAGCCATAAACCTATAAATGTTGAAAATAGTATCGAAGGAACCAAGATTTCTTGATGGTCATCAATGGTTAAATTTGTGGCATCATACGTTTTAGCCGTTTACCTATTTTTTCGAAGGCTTCAATAAATATCTATTATATCACATAGTTAAATGTTGGAAACCGATGAATGATCACAAAATGAAGAGGAGAGAATTAACTTTGATTGAATACATGTCTCAGATTTACATAAGGGAAACCTCAATTAGTTCCATTGATAATAAAAACAAAATGAATAAATAAAATGAAACAAGCAAGCAAGGATGATTATATAATTTGGAATTGTAACTGAGAACTATACAATAAGAGAAATAAATTTTAGAAGGAAAATCAGATAATTAGATAAAAGTGTGAGATTCGCTGGATGTACCAACCATTCTAAGAATTGTACCTTAATTTACCGTAATTATTTGGACCAAATAAATGTTGAAATGCATTCGTTACTCATTGTATTCCAGCTTTTACTCTTAGTAGTTAGTATTCGCTAACTGAAAATTGTATAATATTTCCTTATTGTTTAATTTTATATGGAAAAGACAAGTAATTGCGCAATAATTTGACACTGATGTTAATAGTAACGTTCCTAACTTAACGAGGATCCCACTACGCAGGCCCGACCACGGTATTCTTATTCATTGATAAAAACAAAAGTCACCAAAACAAACTAATGTTCATCGATAGCCACCAAAGAGCGGAAGCAGGGTTATGACGAATATTTATTTTATATAAATTGTAGCCACAAAGATCATATTCTTAAAATTCTTACCTAGTCAACATTGTTCATTGTTAAGATGACATCAATTACTGTAATTCGCATCCTTACATTACTAGAAGTCTGAAGCCTGTTTACATAAAAAATGTTAACGTATGCAAACATTGTTTAACGTGAGGGTTTTTTTTAAGTTATTGCGATCGAAAACTTTAAAAAAATAGCAATCAACCGTTACTGAATCAATTGTATATTTTTTCATAATTCTATACATTATTTTTTATTCATGAACGCATAAAACTGTTTTAAAGAATTAAGTTATTACTTCCTATATTTTTTTAAAAAAAGCTAAATTGCTGGTTTGAATTCGATTAAATAGCTGAAGGAAGAGACAAAACCAAAGACACGACGTTTTATGTTGAGGTTGTGGTTTGCATGTCACTGTTTGAGTACCACTCGGTTATAACAATGATAAGTGTGTCAGTGTGCTGGAGTTAGTCTCTTCCGCCTAGATGTACACTCATGCTTGCTTTACTGAGTTCTGATGGGTTTGTTTGTATAAAAACTTTGAAGTACTGGCGATCCTAGTTTACCAAGTCGGACTTAGCCGGTCGGTGAGCCAGTAGAAGACTGATAAATATCTTTCTCGACTAGCCTGACTGCAAGCTAGCTTACCCTAGAAATATTTTGTTTTTATTCTTTTAGCTTTAAAATAAAAAGATGGACGTGAAACTTTTCGTTTTAAACTGATACTCCCACTAGAGTATTGAAACAAAACTTTATTTTCAGATGCTCAGATTTTATGGAAACGCTGCAATTAACCACCCTTTTGAGAAGAGCAGTAAACTTGTTTAGGTATCTTAATCACCGTGCTAATGTACCCACATCTCTATCAGTTCAACCAGTAAATCATCTAAAGTTTCGGCATTGGTTGTAGAAGCAGGGTAACTTCCACTTTCTTATTGAGCTGTTCATGGGGAGTTGGATACCCTTACCACGAAAACCAAATAACCACTTCATTCTTTTAGAAAGAAATTATTGGCGTTTATGAATTGTCGTCATTATTGACAGACAAGACTTTGAAAGTAATCAGCAAGGCCCAGAGAACTAGGATTAAAAAAAGTAAAAATAGGTACTTCAATTGTTTAAAATGCAAGTAGCACTATTTGCTAAAAGAGATATCCAAGCTAAGTTTTCCATTACCAAACCATCTTAACTAAAAAAATAGAAAATTGCACACTCTATTTAAGTAATAATTCTTTTTCACCAGAAATGAGACTATGATGGCAACCACTATCTGAAGTTGCTGTTGGCAAATTTAAAGAAAGTAGTAATTTCCCGATTACTAAGGCAGAGGTCAGCAATTTAACAATAAAGTGCCAGAGGTGACAAACCTTTTAGGCTTTCTAGACTACATTGTTAGGAGAACGATTGGCAACATAGTGAGCTTCCTGCCTTATTATTATCATTATTATTTTTTTAGAAGTAAAAAAAAAAAGAAATGAACATAATTTTCATGGTGAATACACTCATATGGACCAAATAGAAATCGTATAGGTGTATTACCTGTTTGTCATAGAATTGTATTAGGCTAAATAAAGCCAAATCTAAATCCAGTAACCAATATATCGCTAAATCGCTTATCAATAAAAATAAATAATGGCCAACCAGTTGAAGTTTTTCTTCTTTTAACATAAGTTACCCCTGTTTTTTGGATTGATTTTAAAACCCGACTTTCTCTGGTAATCAAATGATTTGCACGGATTGCCTTCATCAGAGACAATGATACAAATTAGAAATGTTCTGCATCAGAATCACTGATTAAGATTAGAGCAAACATCTGTGCGAAACGTTTGACTAACAGAGAAAGTCACAAGTATTTTAAGGCCCTCACCATCAAACCAGTTTTCAAATAATGTCCCAGAATCAGTAAAATTTTGTATCCACCGTCACTTTAAACGAACTAAAAGTAAAATAGGACTAAGCAATCAATGAATTATGCTTAAAATATAGTTGCTTAAAGATAAAGGTTTAAAAAGATCAAATCATTTAAATAAGCTACCTTATCTAATGAAAACACAATTCGATCAAAGTTTTGCTTCGGAAACCATAACTTAGTCTTTGTAATCCAATTGTTCCCCGACCCATTGGATCCCTGTATCTGCTTACTTTATCTCTTTCGTTTGTTCAAAGACATCGGGCATATAAATAAATACATATAGCAATAAATTATGTAATTTGAAATTTATGGGTAGAATAAAATGAAAATGTCACCCAGAAACAAAAAATGAGGCAATAAAAAATTTAAAAATGTATTATCTGCCTTATTACATTTAATAAGGCAGGAAAAAGGCACCATACTAATTAAAGAGTAACATTTCATCTTTTTTATTTCAAATGAAATCAAAATATCATAATTTGAAAAGTGCTTTAAAAAAGAAATTTGAATGCCTAAATCCCAGATTACCTTTTATTTAATTTTACTAGGAATAGTCCAGAAGACGAAAAACTGAGGGGGGAAATCTCAGAAAATATTCACAGTGATTTTTTGAATGCTGAATGCAAAGAGGGTATTCAAAAGGATGGAAACAGCCAACTTGAAACATGTTTTCTGTTCTTTGACAGTCAATGTCGTTGTGTATGGAGCCAGATTTACCGCGGAAGTGTATCAAGAAGGAACATTGTTTAAACTCATACCGACATGAGCATTCCAGTTCCCAATGTAAAAGCCAGTTTAGATGCAACTTATTGCCCCAGAGTAAATACTGAGATACGTTCAGCATTGAGTAATGCATTAAAGCGAATGCATTCACTGCCAAGGAAGCCATCTGGCTATGGATGCGGTGAAAAGTACAAAGAAGAAAATAAAATAGTTAAAGAGAAGGCTACATATCATTCCTCTGGTGGTACCTTTGTTGAAGTAACAGAATGCAACAAATTCGAGTGCCTATTTGGAAGAATTTTCCACATCAATCGCCCTCATTTTTAACTCAAAAATTCCTGCGTTTACGGAAGCAACGGAATAATGCCAGAAAAATATTTAAATATTTAATATATATTGGTTGAGATTGAATTAAATAAATAATTAGGATGTTATGGAATGTTGAAAAAATAACAGAGCGAAAAGTAAAGAAATAACAGATCTACTGTTAGGTAACAGCCTCTCAGTGTGAGTATTTGGGTAGGAAGTGACTCTAGAGAGTGCAAGTGAGGGGCAAGTGCAAGGTCCTCTTCCGCTCGATAACAACATCCACTGAGAGAATCCAGACAGCTTCGGCGGCGGGGAGAAGAAAGTGGTCCTAGCGTCCAGGAGAGGGTCGCTATATAAGTCCAACTGTTAACATCAGACTTCATCAGTTTCAGCATGGCTGTACCGGAATCCGTAAGTATTCCTTCTACAATTACAACCACACCAATAGATTCATCTCGTAACTACATTATTTCATTTTGAAGAGATTCTGTGAATTAGTGCGATAAATTCTTTATCTGTTGTTATTATTACTAATTTGTTTTAACCCTTTCTAATTGCGGTATTTGTGTCAAAATGGATTCCTAACATAAGCTACATTATAGTGGAAATACCAATGAATTTTTCTTAAGTGCTCGTGGTAAATTTAAGTCCCATGAAACCGTGCATTTCACTGAGATGTATGTTTCAGGTGAGGTTGCTACTGCTTGGTACGTTAGTAGTCGGCTGTCAGGCGACGTTTGGACATGAACAGTAAGTTAACACTTCTGCTTTAATTAATTTTTTACCTCAATGTATTTATTATGAAGCTCATTACTAAATGTTTGTTTAGTGTCCACATTAGAGTCCATGTACCAAAGATTATTCAAGAAGTGCATCATGAAAAGCCAGTCATACATCATGTAGAAGAACATAGCCACAGTGAATCCCATGATCACGGACATGGAGGTGGTTTTGGAGGAGGTTTCGGAGGAGGAGGTGGATTTGGTGGCGGACATGGAGGTGGATTCGGAGGAGGTTACGGAGGAGGCCACGGTGGTGGATTTGGAGGCGGCGGTCACGGAGGTGGTTTTGGAGGCGGTGGCCACGGTGGTGGATTTGGAGGAGGTGATGATCACCATGGAGGAGGCGACTTCGGAGGTAGTAGTTTCGGAAGCAGCGGCTTTGGAGGAGGAGACGACCATCACGGAGGAGGAGGAGGAGGTGGATTTGGAGGTGGAGGATTTGGAGGCGGTGGATTTGGAGGAGGCGGAGATGGTCATCACCATGGTGGAGGAGATTTTACAAGTGTTGGCGGAGGAGATGATCATGATGATGATGATGAAGGAGGATACAGTTATGGAGGAGGTGGAGGTTTCGGAGGTGGCCATGGAGGAGGTTTTGGAGGTGGCGGTGGTGGACATGGTTTCAGCAGCGGAGGAGGTCATGGGTTTGGCGGTGGTAGTTCATTTGGCGGTGGTCATGGAGGAAGTTCTGGAGGTTACAGTTACGGAGGTGGCAGTTCTTTCGGTGGCGGCCACGGTGGTGGATTCGGTGGCGGCGGACTTGGAGGAGGTCACGGAGGTCATGGAGGCTTTGGAGGTGGTGGAGGTTTCGGAGGTGGTCATGGAGGATACGGAGGAGGTTTTAGTGGAGCTAATTCGATCAGTATTGCTCACCACGGAGGAGGCGGATTCGGAGGTGGTCATGGAGGCGGATTCGGAGGTGGAGGTGGAGGTGGTCATGGAGGCGGATTTGGAGGTGGTCATGGAGGTGGATTCGGAAGCGGTGGACTTGGAAGTTACGGAGGTGGAGGAGGAGGAGGTGGTGATGATCATCATCACGGATATGACAAGAAATAAATCTTCAAACAACAGACTGATTGCAACCCCTTCTTCTGCATTCTTGCTTCCTTTTCCTCAAGTCCTCAGCGTAAGAGCGCATCCTTTTTACCCATTTCCCAAATCCCATTTCTCTCAGGTTCCCTTGTTATTTTCCTGTGTGATATTGTTGTTAAAATCTTGTACATATTTTTATTTGTAAATATATTTTTTTAATAAAAATAAAAAATTTAAAAAAAAACTTGTTTTGAGGACATTATTTCAACCAATGGCGAATTTGACAAATTACAAAGAAAAATTCAAACTGAAAATGAAAGTTCGAATAAAAAAAAAAATTGAGGAAAGTACATTTCAGTTTTACGTTTGCTTGAATTTCCACTGAATGATTTTGTTTTAAACATGTAAATGTTATTTGAAGGCGTCGTGTTATTATTTTAATTAAAATAATATTTTACGAGAAACACATTTTTTTTAATTTTTATGGACTAACTTTAATGTGTGAAGCGAAATTAGTATGAGTCCAGTTAGTAATACATATTCTTGAATGTGAGTGAGTGAAACTAAGGTCACCTTTCACTGGATACCTTCCTGCCAACAAACATGTTTATTTATACATAATATATAACTATTAGAATCATCCTTGACCTTACTGTGAAAGTTTCTCTAAAACTACGATACATTAAACATAATTGTACATTTTAGTAATTGATATAATTTTTTATTATCAACGATAAAGTATAAATGCCTATAATTGATCATCAACAGGAAATAATAATAAAAAATTTAACATTTCTTAGTAGTGACTTCCTAATTTACTTTCTCCAAACTATCTCGAATAACTTTCTATTACTGCTATAAGACGTTTACTGAACTATATTCTCGAATTAATATTATTTCCGTGGAACATTATTAACTTCTGGCGAACCATAACACTTGCCAGACTTGTGCCAGACAAATGGATGTAGATTAAAGAAGTAGATCCAGGTTGACAAAAAGGTGGGGACCTTCTGAACTCGGGTAAAATCGCCCGAAGATTACTTAAAAATGACCCCAAAACATACCATTTAATGGAAGAAAACCTTGGTTTTCTAGGATGGTCCTGAAAGGTAAACAAAACCTTTTAGGCGGACAAAAGTCCAGAGGAATACGGTTCTGTTTATAAAAAATTGCTTTCGACGTAGGATACAATCAACTGAGAAAAAGCTTTGTGGTAATGTGTTCTGTAGTGCGACATGTTTGTCACAACTCCAAATCATCTCTTTAGTGCACGCAAGTAATTTACTTTACTTACTTTAGTGTACGCAAGCGATTGCTACAGTTTCGAGCCTGCATTTGCAATCAAATCTAAGTGTTAGAAGGTGGAGTTTTCGCTTGCTTCCTCTCTGGGTTCATAATGGTTGGGCAGAAAAAAAAGTAAAACTCTGGAATTAAAAATTTTACATTTGAAAGAAACCCATAAAAAGTATGAACAAATACCAGAGCTTAGATATTTCAATACTCGTATTTAATCAGGCGCAGATAATTTCCAAAGAAGGATGATGTTACAGCTGTCTAAACATAATCCCAACTTATGCTTAGAATCTCCTTTGGGGAAAGTAGTTTAGCCACTTCTTCTGGGCACCCTCTTGGATATCCCTGCCTATCATCACTTCAAACTCTTACCACATTCTATTCTTCATGACTATTAACTTGTTCGGTAATTGAAACCACATCGAAAAATCTCTTTAGTAATGAGCTAACTGAGATCATCAAATGTTCTTCGAATTTAGAATTTGAAAACTAAAGTATGGGCATAGTAAAAGAATATGATAAATCCAGGATAGAGAAAAGATCCCAATTCCATGTACGTAGTAAGCATCTAACATCCTGGATGTGGTATAATCTGGTTTCAAAGTATTTACTATGAAGTTGTGCACAAATTAGAACAGCCATCTTCTGACACTAAATATTTCAATTGGGAACTCAGTAGTAAGTCTCCAATAATTGACCATATTTTATTGTTAAATCAATGCTGTATAAATAAATAATATTTTAAAAAATCTACGTTCGAAAAGTAAGTTAAAAAAATCTCTTTAAATTCAAGGAACCTTTTGGTTATACCTTAAAATTTGATTAAAAATTGATGTAAATCATTCAAAAAGTGGGAAAAATTATTTAAACTGTTTTAACCCGATCTCTATTTGTAAACTAATGCTACCAAAAATTAAGTTTGTGATCTGTATTACTTACTGTCTACTTTACTTTCTCACAAGTAAATCTTTTGAAAACATTCTTTTGTTTCTAAAAGTTATTTGAAATTTACAAAAAGTGTAATAAAATATAATCAATAAAACAGATGAATGTTTTGTGTTGTCTTGAGGAGAGAAACTATCGTATACCATCGGTCTGATGTAAGATGGTAAAGGTTACAAGGCCTTACTACGGTCCAGCTGTCGTGAAGGGTTGTCAGGAAGTGTAGTAGAGGCGAGACTCAGTATGAGATTTGAGCAGAGAAGAAGAGAGTGTTTGAATTTTGGTATTCTTTATTTAGGGAATATTGTCATCTTTGTCGAGAGTAGAGTTTACGACTCATTGTTGAGCACCCGCCCTCTGACGGAGAGTATTAGATAAAAAGGCTTGGCTTTGAATCTTTGGTAAAACACTAAAGTTCTTTTTCAGATCAGTTTGAGAAAGCAGTTGCCTGTGTTCGAGAGATATTTTCAACCGACTGCCTGTTAGTGACAGTTGCAGTTTGTTCTTTTTATTGCTTTTCTGTCTTATTAGTATGATATATTTGACGCTTTTCAAAACATATTCCAACATAAAGGGTTTTGTTCTAGGAAGGGTTTCATTAAATTTAGAGCTGACGGTAAAACAAGAAGCACGCCCGAGAGTGAAGGTGATTGGTGAACTTTCATGAGAATTAATTTTTACTCGTCTTTTTTCTGCCCAATGTTTTATTTTACTAAAAAATAACTGTTGATAATGTGAATTTAAAAATTGTACTACAATTACTAATTGGCGTAACCGCTCCAGTTTGGTCTGAACCTATGATTCCAGCATCTCTTTTTTTGCCAATAACTATCCTTGGTTCATTGACCGTCAGGAGGATGGAAGTTGGAAAGATTTATTAATTTTTGGTATCAGAGAATTTACACAATAGTAGAAAATATGTAGGTCGAAGTATTAACTTGAGATAGACTGGCATAATTGTTCTTCTACGGAGAGGCGGCGGATTTTTGAAGTTAGTAAGTCATGTCTTGGAAGTTTTTTTTGTTGGTAAGAATTTTCTTATAAAATTTTGAGATGAATTAAAATTTTTTGCGTTTAGAGAGTCTGAATTACCAATTATTAACGTTTTTGAAGGCAAGGTTTCTGTCAGTAAGAGGTGAAAGTGAGATGGAAACATTCTTGAAGTCAAATTCTCCACTCCAAACTGATCTTAATCAACCTCTCCGTAACTAAGGATTCAAAACTCATGCGTGCTACGATGGTTAAAGTCAGCGATATTTTTTATGCTGCACATTGTTATTGCTGCTGCATTTTGTTTTGAGACACCTTCGGCGTCCACTGCAGACTTGCAGTTCGCTTGGACGCCCGAATTAGCCGAACCTTTCCCAGATAGTTATTAGTTTTTTTTTTTTAATTTTATCATCTCTTTGATCATCTTTATTAATAGCATAAAATTAGTATCCATCTTAGTCCTAATTCGGCTGAGTTTCTTAGGAGGTAAGATGCCCCTGTTGTGCTACTGTATAAGAGTTGACGCTAAGAAAAGTTTCTTCTTTTTAACTTTATACTGTTTTCGACCCTATAACTGAAAGAGTTCTCTTAAATTCTTTTATATCATTCTTAAATCTACACATTCTTCTAATAGCTAAAAATTATTTCTTCCTTAAGGTTGAGAGAGTATCAAACATTAACTTGCTCTTTAATTAACTAAGAAAGGTTGCAGAGTACCAACAAATCACTGAAGTAAACACATCTTTATAAATAAATATTTGCAAAATTTTATTATATAATAAAATAAAAGAATATCTGCAAAAGAATCTTTTTTTGTTATTTTGTGAAGCTTTCTGGCTCAGAAATTTTTTTCAGGACTATTATTACATTTCTCCATCAGATTTTTATTTTATGTGGCACAAGATTTATATTAACAACTTATTTCGTATGAGGGGAGTGCAAATTTTAGTAGAGATGTACTCAGAAAATCATTTTTTTAATTATTGCATTATCATTTCTCTTTTCTCTCTCTTATTTTTTATTAGTTTTATTAGTTGTATGATGGTTGTATGAAACATTATATAACACATCAAATTTGCCGAAAAGTTTTCAAATTACGCTTGAAAACTTTTCAGATGTATTTTAATTAATTGATCATTTTTCTTTTTTACATATTTTAGTGAGAAAGAAATTTGCATCCAATATTTCACTACGGATAAATGGTAAAAAAAAATAATAATATATTTTAGTTTAACTAATATCCTCCAGGTTGCAGAACTAACTTATGCATCTTTAGTTCAAGAAATGCTTCTAGGTAGCAGGACCTATCTAACATATTGTCCCCTTTACTTTTTTAATTGAAAAACGCCTCTTCTTTTTCAATTGTGGATTTAGGAGTGAAGATGCTTACTTAATATTACATATATTTTTTATAAGGCTCCTTTCCACAGTTACTAAATACATACATCAGAATGAAGACACCCCTCACTGAATTTATATTTATGTTATAGGTTGAATGGAGTCTGCTCTTAGAGATATAAATGGACAAATGACGCATACTAGGTCATTTTCCTATCATTGATTTTGACCCTAATTTTCTCTATATGATGGGTAGTCGCAGTTTCAATATTGTAAAAGATTATCTGACAACTACAAGGCTTCTTACACTTTCTAAACAATAAAATTTACTTACTGTCAAATTTTGCAAAACACATTTCTAAAATCATTATTTTATCTGAGCGTTGGCACTACTTTTAAAGTGTTTTTTAATCCCTTTAAGGATTTGTTTGCCTATCGGGTCTTTCAGGAAATTATCGGTAATTTAATTGTGATGTGAAAAAACTCAAGGCTCCAGCCTAAATTCTTTTTTCAGTACCAAATGTAGAATTTTTTTTCAGTTAAAATGTACCCATTTTGTATATATATTTATACATGTATATATATATAATTTTTCTGGAATCCATTTTGTAACTTGTATCCCTCAATTGCATGGATATGATTTCTGACTTCGAAGAAGATAACCAATCTTGGACGGATCATATGCCTATTATTGTCCCTGTAAATGCAGATTTGAGTAGGAAGGACAAAGAGGATTTACCTTTGTTACCCAGATTGAAATAGGATGATGAGTCGTCCAAAAAATTTAAGAAGAATAGACAGATAAAGGCAGGTCCTCTATTTTTGGAAGACAAACTGATGGTAGAGTCGTTAAAAAATATTCTAAAAGAAATAGATGCTGATGAATTTGTTGCTCAAACGAAATATACTGCAATAAAGCCTTTGTTTATTTTGCTTGTTGGAGGAAAAGAATAGGCTACTTCATCAGTTAAGAAAAACAAAAGCGGTAATTGCTAAACAAAAATATTTGCCGAATCGAAGGGAACACAATGACTTATGCACACCAATACGTAAAAATTATTTCGAGGATTCGGCCAGAGCCATTGCCGAAGCTAGAGATGAAAAGAAATTCTGGAATTTAGTAAATGTTTTTAAAAGAACCGAATATAGAAGTGGCTCCCAGTTAAGCATTGGCGATTACATTTCCAATTGTTATGTAACCCTTCAAAAATTCTTTAATCCTTCAATAGCTCTTTTTATTACAGCAAGCTGGTAACGTTACAACTAAAGCGGCACAAAAAATAAAGCGCCAAATAGAAACGGTATCCTGATCGAAGATAATAAGTATGCTCCTCCAGGCTTCTTATAACTCCTATTTAAATTATTTAATAAATATTTCACGAAAGATAAGATGTAGAAAAGTGAACACATCTTTATTATGTGAATGATTGAGCTAGTGGTTAAACAATATCCTTTGTAATGAGCAGGCGGGGTTCCGGCTTGGCTTCTCCGCTCTGGATTATATTTTCATTCTAACTGAATGGAATTCAGTTGGAATGGTTTTGAGGAACAAAGAAAATCTACGGGCTTCTTTGTAGATCTAAAGTGCGCCTTTGATTCTGTGAGTAGAGAAGCACTCTTTTAGAAGTTGAATTGTGCATGATCATAAGTAAGGTACAATGGGACAGATACAATAGAGTAATTACAATGTTCAATTTTGACAATAAAATAGATATTGGGAAAATTTCTTTTAATACAAAAAACCGGAAAAACCAAAAACCCTTATGAACTAAATATCATAAGAACCAAATGATTAGTAAATTTAAAAAAACACAGCAATAATTATGTACAGAAGTTAGAGATTTTTTCATGATAAAACTGTAGCAATTGGCTAAATTCGACGTGTCTGTCCTAAAGTTTACTGTGTTGTTTCGTTTCACTATGTGGCACATTTCTAGAAAATTACGTTTGTATTGGTTCTTTTACAAAAGTATAGAGATTGTACCGTTTTCCAAAAACTATCTAGTTTCACTTTCTAGTCAGTTTACAATATTTGGTTTTACCAGAAAGAAATACTTTGTCACCTTAACAAAAATTGAAATAATTCTGCTGCTGAATGACTCTAGTTGGCTCGCATTAATTAGGTATAAGTATATAAGAATCCATGATCGATGTAACTTCAGTTGTTTGATTAATACAATTTTAATAAGCCTGTACACTTATTCTAACATATTCAAATAGAAGCCTTACTTTAATCTTTTTTATTCTCGTCATGTTAAACTTTCTTCAATTCTTCTTTCAATTTAAAGAGATTAACTATTTTCTCAAATTTCAAACTGATCCTAATGAAGTGTAAAATATAGAAAGATAAAAGACGGATATTGAAAAAACTAAGCCTGGATTCCCTCCAAGAGGAGGGCGTTGTAAAGTAAACAAAAACCTGATTAGGTTGGCAAATGATATTTTTTAAATGTGCAGTATGCCGATGGAGTTCGATAAGGCTGAGTTGTTGATTAGTATACATAAAGGGCTTTGTTTATTACATCAATATAGTGAGTCTAATTCACAATGAGCCTTTGGTAGAAAGCGAAATGTACTAGTTAGTAGTTCTTCTACGGAGAAATGTATTTGTTACCAACTATTTTTCTCATTTACTAAGGATGGATTTAAATAATAATATTTGTAGTCTTAAAGGCTCAAGCAACCTCTTATTATTTGAATCTCTTAATAAATAAAAAAACTTGTATAATATTGTATACTTATTAAGTACAATAATTAATTAATAAATAAAAGGTATGAAGATTAGAAAAACCATTTTAGATGTAGGGCTCACAAAACAGAAGAATCCTCGCAATTCCAAAACCAAGTTAGAGAAATAGTCCGAGCTTACTGTGTAGCTTTGTAATTGGTGAAACTGTAGCGCTTGAAACATTTGCCTAATTATTATTCATCGTAAACTCATCATGAGCGTTAATAAATTAATGAGCATCAGATGATAATAAAAACTGTAATTCACTTCCAGTTATGTGACTAACATTTTAAACATTATTTTATTATTTTAATGAATATCAGAGAATCTTTATAAAAACAAAAAATGAGTAGTTATACTAATTATTTAATACTTTTATTTCCGCAGAATGAGAAGAATAAACAAAGTTACTCAGGTGAAACAATGAATTAAATTTATTATCTTGTTAAATGATAATCAGCGAGCCATCTTTTACTCAGAAGGATGAGTAAAACCTTATCATATCTGAAGATATATTTGAAGAAATCTATTATTTTTCCGCTAAAAAAAAATAAATTCAGAGGGCCTACTGCTTTTCCACATGGCATCAATTTATTATCCCTTATTTATGTTGTCATGCTATAGACTTTTTCAGCACTGTCTTATTGGAGTCAAGCTGAGCATCCTAAAACATGGATTGATTCGGTTCTTTATTTCATCATCTGTAATCGATTCTTTCCCAGAATTTTTTAGTGTCCGAGCTATTTTCAGTTCAATCTGTCGTGAAGTAATAAAGTGGGATGATCCCAGCTCCACTAGATTCCACGAGAGATTTATTATGGAAACGGAAACATCGCTTATCATGATTGTAGATATTAATTAAATTGAATAATAATTTAAAAGTGAATCAATAGCTTGGAAAGAGCATTGAAGCGCTAACTTTTATGAAATATTTTTGCAACAGGATATTGTTAGTAATGTGGAAGTAAGACTCAACAACATTATGTAATAAGCATGAACGATAACATTTAATTTCCAGAAAACAATCAAGAATGCAGCAGCAATGTTTTATTCACTCTCATCGTTAGAGAGGAGTTCATGAGACCACTATAAAACATCTACTTTTAAACATTAAAAAATTATCAAAAAATATAACGGAAGAAAGGTGATGTATTAGTGGATTAAAACTGTCCGGTAGGACAGTTGTATAAGGGTTGATCGACAAAAAGTGCACGAAAAAGCGTAACGTTGAAAAACACCCAACTTTGACAATTTTTTTCTCTTTTTCTATAAAAGATAAAATTCCCAAATTTTCTTTAAAATAAAGGGCAAACCCTCCTTTATAGATGTAATTTTTTTGCAACAACCCAGATCTAATAGTTTTCGAGAAAAAAGTTGCCGAAAATGAGCAAAAACGGCTTTTCCAAAAAATGTTCTTGTTCTTGTTCTTCTTGTTACCTTTTTTGTAAACAACGTAGCGCCTAAACGCGTGAACCGATTTTCATGAATGAAGTGTCATTCGATTCGGAATTTTATGTAGATGTGCCTTTTGGGGGTCTCGACCCTGTACATCGAATGGGAGAGGAGTTAGCCCCCTTAATGTAAGGCCCCCTCCAAAAGTATTATTACTAATTACTCTGTAAATCTTGGCCCGATTTTGATAAAATTTGGTAGGATGATAGGGTTAGGGCTGCCCTACGTAACATTAAAGCGGCGATCAGCTCTTACACTTGTTAAGGGGAAGTATAGCAATCGTTTCAAATTATCAACACGTGAACCGATTTTCATGAATGAAGTGTCATTCGAATTGAAATTTTGTACAGATTTGTACTTTAAAAGTCTCGACGCAGTGTCTCACAAGGAGGGGAGTTCGCCCCACCCAAATAAGGCCCTTTCTAAAACTATTATTACCAATATTTTTATAACGCTTAGTCCGATTTTGATAAAATTCAGCTCGAATAAGTGGTTAAAGCTCCTCTACGTTGCTGTGAAGTGTTATCATGCTCTTGCATCTACTAAGAGGAAGTACTGCAATCGTTTAAATTATCAATGAGTGAACCGATTTAAATCAATGAATTGTCGATTAAAAAATCTTTGCCTCTTTGCCTTTTAGGGAGAAGTACTGCAATCGCAATTTATTTTTCTTACTCCTCTTAAAAGGAAGTACTGAAATCGCAGTTTAATTTTGCTATTTACGTACAAATACCTTCCTATATTATTCAAAACGCTTTTTCAAAAAAATTGTTATTGAGGATGGTTTGGGGCACCGCAACTATAATCAATCTTTAAAAAGATCTCTCCAGTGGTAGTTATGGTTCCGACTTACCACCTTATCAGGTTATAATGATAGAATTGCTTATTCCAAATTTTAAAAAAATCTGTAAAGCAGATATGTAACATTCCAAATAGACAAAAAGGAAAATCTATCCAAAAGGTACAAAAATCTCCTTAACAAAAACTTACAGTTTAAAATGTTAAGTATAAGGGTTGATTAAACGCCAAAAGGTACACAAATCAGCGAGTACCCAACATTTCATTAATATTTAAGTAATTCTACTGCATTAATTTTCATTAATAAGTTATTTTTTAGAATTTATTAGATGTCACAGACCCTTATGCTGGCAATTTTCGTCTACAAAATATATGTTCAAGTAGCACTGTAGATTGACTGTAATATCTAGTTATTTATAATAATCAAACTACTAATTACAGGTTTAAAAGAAAAACGTTATAAAAAATATAAAAAAAAATATGAGGCTAAAAAATTCAAAACCTTTTTTAGAAAATGCTTACACCAACATACATCAATGATTTTGTTTATTTTATTTATTTATTTTTATTTTTAAATAAAAATCGTCGGTTTAAGTTCATTCTTCGATTAAAGCAATTGTTATTTTATGAAGTAGTCAAACGTTTATAATAATAGGTAAACAAACGTTTACAATAATTGTTGTTGAATAATCTACTTGTTATAACTGTGTGTTATTTGTGCTCACGAATATTTCGGTAAAACGAATTCAAGACAGTAGCCTACTCTAACTTTGTCTTTTTCTACTTTAACATGCATGTACATACATGTGATTTATCATAATTATAACAAAAAAATATTATGAATGAAGTGGCCAGCATAAGGGTCTGTGACATCTAATAAATTCTAAAAAATAACTTATTAATGAAAATTAATGCAGTAGAATTACTTAAATATTAATGAAATGTTGGGTACTCGCTGATTTGTGTACCTTTTGGCGTTTAATCAACCCTTATACTTAACATTTTAAACTGTAAGTTTTTGTTAAGAAGTTAAAAGATAAGTTTGAATGTTCCGTTAAGATTTGAGCGACTTTTGTGGGTATGTGTGATGAAGTGTAATTGTAGACATAAAATAACTATTAATAAAAGAATTTTAGAATACAGAGATTGGATTCTTTGAAGGTTTTGGTTGGTTCAGTGGTTAAACCAGAATTGACAAGGCTTAAATGACTAAAGCAGGTACCTTTTTACGCTTAAAATTATATTTGGTCAAATAAGAGTTCAAGTTGCCCAGTGGACAGAGCTGTCCATATATGCTCTTGCTCTTAATCCATATTAAGCCGATGTCCTGCTCTAATCGAATAAGGTAGAATGCTGTCACTTGAAAACAGAATGGTGCGCCGAGATAGTACTAAAGCTATTAATAATAATAAGCTATTATATTAAATATTGGTTTACAGACATGATCTTCACAACTCAAAATACAATCAAAATGCAAAGCAACCAACATTCTTCTCAGTTTTAGCTGTGACCTCCCTCAGGGTGCTGGAGTTGTAGCAATCAAATTCAATTTTTTCTAAAAATGTATATGAAATACAGGAAAAATCACGTATTAAAATTCTATTATTGGTATAAAATCCATCATAGATTCAAAATATAGTTGCTCTTCGTAATAAGTGCCCCAGAATGAACCGCTGATCAATAAAAAATTCTGGGACTTAAACATAAATGTGAAATGATTATCCAGGAATGCCGCTTTAAAATATCTTGGTACACAATACTGCTCTAAGGAAAGGGATTTCAAATCCAGCTGCTAGCACTTAGATTTTCTCTTCCTAGAAGCTTCTTATGAATGTAGACAGTGTTGTCTGAAACAAGAAAACACTGTCCGGAGGCCAGCAGCGCATCTGAAAAAAGTTAAATTTAATATTCTTTGTAATGAAAACTTTTATAATGAAAATATAAAATGAAATTGGTTTTTTTCTATAGTGCTGGGTATTATTATCGTTAACTTTATCCATCATAGCGCGCATTTATTTTTTATCCCTGACCAGATTTTTGTCCATCATCGGAAGTTAATTCATCAGTTTGCAGAAAAGTTTTTGATTAATGATACAAAGCCTCCTAGCTCAAAAACAAAAAAGCAATTTTTTTTTATCTAATATAAAATGCAATATGAAATTAAAAATGTGTAAACACCAATCATATACTGTAAAATATTCGCTACACGCCGCTACTAGTAGGGCATGGCACATCACTTCCCTGTTTCAGAGATTGGTATTATTCCTGCAATGTACCTTACAGTAATAGTGCCGACTACACTTCAGTCATACGTCCTTTGAATTTCTTTTTGAATTATGAAAATAGATCACGTTCGCCGCTGTAACTATTGTCAAAAATGACCGGCAGCGTGGGGAACTTTACCACCACTTTCATTACTTTCAGAAATTAAGCTATCTGTATATATAAAACTGCTACTAGTTTTTAACACTTCATTAAACAGTTCATTAATCAAATCTATAAACAACAACAATGAACCCACTGTTCATTTTTCTTGTAAGTGTTATCAGATTTAATAAATGTTTTCTGTCTATGTAATTGAATGTTTTTTGCATGTGATGTTTTGTTTAGGTTTACTTCTGATGAATCTTTAATCTATTAGGGTTACTGTTTACTTTCTTTCATCACAGTTACTTTCAAAGTTGCTTATTTGACAAATATGTAAAGGAGAGCTTTTTAGTATTCGAGATTGCATTGACAAATGTGTGTACTGTGAAATCGAATGAGGGAAAACAATAATCACTCAAGTGACATTACCGCAAAGCTAATTATTATTAATCATTTTCAAGAAAATATCACAAGGGTAGCACACTAAATACACATGACTTTTATTAATAATGTTTTTCCAGAGGAAATAGGAGAAGAGACTATTCTCTAATCTATTTCAGTGTAGTTAGGTCCAGTCACTTATTTTGCAAGGAGGGTTAAATGTGTTACTGATTGAAGAGAATTTCTTAAACCGAGTCAATAGAATATTCATTTTTTGAGATTATCTCAGAAATGAACGCTTTGACTTTCTCTAATTGCATTAAATAATTAATCGTGCACATGATTATGCAACTTGAGAGAGCAGGATATTAGTAAACCGAGCAAATGCATTAACAAGTAATTTTGATTATAATATGGACGTAGTATTAATAGCTAATTGCTACAAATGTATGAAGTTAGTAATATGTTTAGTGATTAATGAAAGTAAAAGTTAGTTTCTGTTCTTCCACATAGATTTCGCGCTTTGAATGATTGGTTGCCTCTTAACAGCCAACTAGTGCTTACTTGGTTACAAGTTAAGAGTCAACACTGCTTTGTTACCATAAACTTACCACAATTCTGAACTAAATTTTGAATTCAATTGGTCTTTTGGATAAGTATAAATAACGTTATTTAAAGAATTTAATAAATAAACAACTTCTTTTGGAGAAAAACACTAGTCCAGTCTTCCCTGCAGTCCTGCAGACTAGTTTCACATGTGGGTCTAATAGTTACTTTCGTGATTGTAGTGTGTGCGTATTTGTCTATTCATGGTCAAACCATGTTCAGTTTTATTGTTTCTTGTTATACAATTCTAATTGCTAATTTGACAGGTTGATTATTGAAAATATAATTATGCTACATAAGAAGTATAAAATATTTATATTACAAAATATAACCTGCTATAGCAGGCTCTCTTATTATCTGGATTTATTAAGAGGCGTCCCATAAGAGGAAAGATCTATACAAAAAGTCCAAAAACACCAATGCCTGAAGAGGTTGTCAACTAATCTGCCAACTGGAACTTGGGTAACACAAGTTAAGACCTCGCACTTACTTTGGTAACTTGATGTATGTAATTTTTTAGATTTGGCAAACTCATTAACACACAAACACGGAACGCATTTAACACTCTATAAATGCACAAATTCTATGACCGCGTGTTGCTCATCCTTGATCTAGATAATATTCGAACTAGAAGACATGAAAGATTAAGGGTATTTAATGATCGTTACCTTAATGTATTCCGTTAATTATCATATTTTTTATTATTTTTACTTTCCAACGAAGAGGAAATAATTACGTAAGATTATAAATTGTATACTTTCAAATTTCGTAACTTCATTTCAGTTTTTATTAATGAGAGCGGCAAAGTTTGATAACATTAGATAACGGCAAAAATATTATTTTATTGGGCAATAAATAAGAGAAATCAATAAAAAGAATATAATATATAATTAATAGCAAGAATGGTAAATACTAACCAAAAACAATATATACGAAAAGACAAATAACTTATTTAAATGTGAATTAATATTTTGTGTAGCAAATTAAAAGAATTTTGTTACTTAACTGGCCAAGATTTGCTCAATAGACACATTGGCTTGGCTAACGTACAAACTTGGAGATGTACTTCAATTGAATCCAGTCCGAGATTTCCACCTAATTCACTTATTCGGCAGCACTGTCCAAAGTGATGAACCGTATTAATGTTTTAAAGAAATCTGGGAGATCATCGGCATCTAAACACTGAAATCACCTAAAACAGAATGAAACAGTAAAATGGCTGCTGCGAACGCCGCTAATTCAAATCTTGTATTAATCTTTCTAGCAATAAACTTATAACAAACGTTTGTTTTATTCAGACCACACTTCTGGTGGTAGCAGGAACGTGGGCAGAGCCAAGCTTCAAACCGTAAGTAGATCATTTTTGGTCTTTATTAATCACTTTCTTTTTTAACTAACTTATTCCATTATTGCTTTGATGATTCTGCCAAACTTATTTCCCTCAATCAATTATATATCTTAAAGAAGAAGAAGAAACAAAAATGATCCAAAATTAAAAATATTCTGTGACCACTCACTCTACTTTCTCTTACCCCAAAACTTGGAATCCTCAATCCTCAATTACATTCTTTCAAACTAACTTTTAAAACGCATTACTTCTTCCCAACATCTTCCAGCTTGTAATCGCACATTACATTGAAATTACACTTTTGGGGACTTACTCCTCAAGATGCCCAAGAAGAATTTTTCTGGAAGAAATGTTATTGTAATAACAACATTTATCGCTCAATTAGCAACAAATTTATCGCTCAATTTTCATTATATAGGACACAGGGTCACACAATATACTGAAAAAGTTCTTTAGAGGGAATCCTGCAAACCAATATCTCCAAGAAATTGTCTTAAATTGCTTCAAATTTTCTTAGATTGTCTTTAAAAAAATGTTCAAATACGAATTTTAGTTTAATGTGAGTACAATAAGTATAAAGAATGTTTGAATGAAAATGGAGCAATCTTCGACAAAATGTCAAAAAAGTGAAAAATCTATGTTGAAAGTGATTTTCGATTTAGGAATTTCCGCACAATTTCAGCTAATTAACCCTTCGTTACAATACGTCAGACGCAAGAATGCACAAAGACGGTACTTCAGAGAGAAGCCAATTAAGCTTCCTCTTTTAAATGACCTTATTGCATTAAAATTTGTACAATGTATACATTATTGTTTAAAGAAAAACAAATTTGTTATCTTTTTGAGGTAATCTTTAGTAGTAGTAAAGTAGTACTTTCCGTTCGGTGATTTTAATACCAAAGTTACATTCCGATTCCTTTTTTGAATCGAAATATTAAGAGTAATTTATATAAATATACTCGTCATTTACTGTTTTCTGCAATTTTTTGTTTTTGAGGTATTTTGGTCCCACGCACTACTTTTTTGGCTACAGCAGACTTCAAAAAGAATATTTTCGGTAATATTTAGAAATTTTTTAAACATTGTTAAGATCTCAGCAAATACTTTCCTTAAATGGTAAGTCAAAGAAAATAAAAGAAAAGTATTTGTTGTTTATAAATAAAATCGTGATAAAGTATTAAATAAGCGTTATGTATATCATTAATATTTATTTTATTTTATTTATTTTTTTTGCGATAAGGAGGTTATCAAAACATTATATCAATATATTTACTTAACGAAATTATAAAACAAAAATTAAAATAATAATTTCATTATTATGTGCATTTATATAAATTTCTCATATCCTAAATTATATGTAAGGGACTTCGCTTTCCATTGTTCGAGGAAAATCATTGATTTTTCTTGAAAATTAACTACTGTTTCATTCAGATAATAGTGGTACCCATTTCGTAGCAAAATTGGCATCTGGAATAGCAAAATAAAGCTGCAAAAGCTTTTAGAGATAGATGTACTTGTTTTGTACCATTCACTTTAAAATATAAATCCCAACTTTTGTAACAAAAGAGAATAAAGTTGTCAAAGTTGGGTTCTTCAACATTACGCTTTTTCGTGCAGTTTTGGACTGGTATTTTTGAGGCGGAGCATTTATTACTTTTACTTACTTTTAAACTAGTCAAAAACCGCTCGAAAAAGCGTAATGTTGAAAAAAAAAATAACTTTAACCATTTATTTTCTCTTAAACTGGTGTAATAATTGTATTATTATTTATTTATTTATTTTTTCAACATCTGAGGTTATTTGGGCCCGGAGCTTTTCCCAGTGAACTACCAGCCTCCGGAAAGTGCTCTCTCATTATAGAAGACTGAGCGAGCGGTAAGAAGCTTCAAGGAAAGGGCAATTTAAGGACCGATTTAGCTCCAGTTGGATTTTTAGAGAAAACTTAAAAAATGAGAAAGTCGCCTACTTTTTCATACTTGAAAAGGGCACAACACTTTTAATTGCCATAATTAAAAGTTAAATAAACCAATCCTTGACGATAAATCAAAACTGCTGATTTAAATTGTAAAATTTACATGTTTGGTCCGCTTAGGTGGTACTAGAATTACCAAAAGCAACATTGACAATTTCAGTGACTAACAATTCTTGTGTTTTCAGAGTGACGCGGGTGGTTCATTATCACTCAGAACCTGTGGCTCACTACGTACACAGCCGTCACTTGCATTACCACGAGCCTTTGCACTTCGTTCATCCTCCACACCACTATCATCATCATCATCATGAAGACGTCGTATTGGATCATCATGACCTTCATGATTATCATTGGCATTAGAGTCAAAATGTTATATTTTTCGAGCAAAATAAAATGTTAAAGTACATTCTGTAACAAATTACTTGGTATTATCATATGTTTCTTTAACAAATAAATGATGTTATTTTTAAAGCACTACTGTAGTAATAAATTACTTTCTGTAGTTATTTCGAATGTGGATTTGAATGAAACATTGGTGCAAGTAATAATAATAATAATTATTATTATTATTAAGTGTTTTATTTTGAATTAATATGTACATAATCTTATAAACAGTAAACCATATTTTCACAAAAGCATGGACAGCAGTCCATCTGCTTGACCAAATTCTGTTTAAAAATTTACAATACAAAATAGCAGCCAGAACTTATCGCATAATTTCCATTACATTCTAATATATACTAAGTATTATATTCCTGTATGAGAAAGCTTCTGTACTTCCATGCTCTAATATGATAATTATATAGCTTATCCCAGTCCCGTCCATTTAAATATTCAATACACTCTGATTCAGTTAACACTTTCTTTCCTAATCATATTACTCTGAATTCAGATAGTACAGGACAGACACTTACATAATGAAAGGTATCTTCAATCGCAGACTGGTTACACATGGAACACAAATGTACAGTTTCATCTCTGGCAACATTGAAATTCAGATTCAGCAATTGTCCTCTTAATTTGAAAAATAACTTTAATAAAATTTATCCGAAAAATAATTGTTCTACTCTAAGTCAATTAGTTTTTTATACAATGCGTGATAAGTTGAGTTTTAGGCCTTCGAAATTAAATCATTTCTAAACTTAGTTTTAATATTTTCAAATAAACCATTAAAACCCTAGTTTATTTCCATTAATCAAGTAGTCACTGTTTTCCCAATCATATTTCTGGCAAGTAATTTTAAACTCTTTATGCCAAAAACAGTTCATTGGTGCAAGTACTTATACGGCATATAGTATTTGAACTTACCACGATTTATTATGACATTTCTTGTTCCACCTCTTTTTACAAACACCGTATTCATAACATTCAAACACTCTATGAATACGACTTGCTATTGACTGGAAGGATACGATACGATATGAGTTGGAATTGTTGGTAGACCCCCCAAACCTCGCATCTGTTTGTGACCTATTCTTAGCCATTAAGCTCCACCTGAAAAAATAGCGACAACTTTACTTTTACTTGTTATTGTATCTCGTTCCTAAATCTACCGTGATGAATTGAAACTTTGAAATATATTCATATTCAACAGAATGTAACGGAACTGATAAGTATGCACTGATATGTTTAAGCCACCTTTTTTATAAATTGCAAAGAAACGTCAGTAATAGCACCTGATAAAGTAGGTATTTAAATTCCTCGGTTATATTGAAAGAAATAGAACTTTTGCGATTGATCTTCGAAATGCATTTCTTCTTCCCTCTTTATGCTCACTGCACACATCCACTTCCTCTTGGAAACAGTAGAGCATGTATAAAAAAATAACTGAAAACATTGATTGCACTTCTAACATTAAACGTATACATGTACTTCTTAACAAAAACTTACAGTTTACTAAGTTAGGTATAGGAGTTTACAAAACGACAGAAGGTACACAAATCAGCAATTACTCATCATTTCATTTATAATTCAGCTCGTTATTTCAGCCATTTAGAAACGTTTGAAAAAGCTTGAGTTTTATTCACATTTTATAATATCACTTAAGCCAATTTTCATTAATATTGTTTAGAATTGATATAAGGTATCACAGCTGGTCAATTTCTAAATATTTGTTTAGTAAAGTGTAGCTCCCATTTAACTTATTATTAAAGTATATTACTAATTATTTGATTAAAAAACTTCTTTACAAATACTCAACTAAAGAGACTTTATTAAATTATCGTTTAGAAATAAATTATTGTTTCAAATAGTCATTTATTTGATATTAACTGTGTGTTATTTGTGCTCTCGTATTCTTTCTTCTGTAGCAAAAAAAAAAAATCCTATTTAAATATTTAAATAAAATAGGGCGTGGGGTATTATACATGAAATGTAGGCGTGGTCTAATAAACTGTTCTCACTTTTTTTTTTCTTTTTTTTTTTGGCCTCTCGTGCCAAGCGAATCAGCCAGCGAATCACTGTTCTCACTTTCGATTGGCTCTTCAACCAACCGACTTTTCACACTTCCATTCTTCACTGTGATTAGTCAATTCTTTATTGTTAATCATTTCTATGAAAAATAAAAGTATAATTTTAGTAAAATTACTTAAATTACTTTATGATATAAAATTTGAATAAAACGGAAGTTTTTTCAAACGTTTCTAAATGGCTGAAATTACGAGCTGAAATATAAATTAAATGTTGTATACTTTCTGATTTAGCTCTCTCATCTCCCAATTTGATGTACAGTGTCGAGACCCCAAATGGCATATCTATAAAAAAAATTCCAAATCGAATGACACCTCATACATGAAAATCGGTACACGCGTTTAGGCGCTACGTTGTTTTACAATAAAGGTAACAAGAAGATCAACAATAAGAACAAGAACATTTTTTGAAAATGCAAATGAAAATGTTTCCAATTATTTCTCTGTATTAGATCTGGGTTGTTGCAAAAAATAACAGTTATAAAGGAGGATTTGCCCTATATTTTAAAGGAAATTTGGGAATTCTATCTTTTATAGAAAAAGAGAAAAAAATTGTC
Source organism: Rhodnius prolixus (assembly GCF_049639745.1). Taxonomy (NCBI): domain Eukaryota; kingdom Metazoa; phylum Arthropoda; class Insecta; order Hemiptera; family Reduviidae; genus Rhodnius; species Rhodnius prolixus. The sequence continues at coordinate 28,026,479 of NW_027411592.1, forward strand.
AAAGTTGGGTGTTTTTCAACGTTAAGCGTTTTCGTGCACTTTTTGATGGTCAATCCTTGTACAACTGTCCTACCGGACAAATTTAATATGGGTATCTCCCCTACGTTATTAAGGCATGCATACTTCACAAACTGACAGCTAATTCACTTTTTATACTTCTTACTTTTTATAAAATCGTGAATGTCTAAATGAAAAAAAGAAATACGTGTTAAAATGAGAAAGTATGTATTTTAATTTGACATCAATTACAACCCTAAGAAACGTCAGAAGAAGCGCCAGCTAACTTTTAGAGACTAAATTAAAAAAGTAAAAAGATTGGAAAAGTAGGAGACTGCATGAAGCGGGTTCCATTAAGTACGGCCAGAGATCATTGTGCTGAGTTGCATAACCAAACTCCTAGAAATGGGTTATGATATGTTCTATTCTCTCAAGCGAAGTAAGAATGAGAGTTCTTCCTGTTTAATGTTGCAATCTAGAATTGAGTAAGTAAATTATTTCTAAATATAAACTCAGTGACAATTTTACTAAAAAAATCATTTGAACAGTTTCGTCAAGTCAAAAGACATACCTACACTAAATACTTCCGGATTAGAATTTCATTTCCTGTTGTCATCCTTCGAGCTACTGGTTTAGAGAGGAAATTTAATTTACATATAATTACTAAATACATAGAGTAATTAGTAGTTTATGCTTCATGAGCCATCATAGTTAAAGGACGAAGAAACTAAATTATTAATGTAAAAATCCTTTTTAAAATTAACTGATTATTGTTACATACTTAATATTTTTCTGCTCAACTATTTTTTTTTTGCGTTTATTTTTGCTACAATCAGCGCGTTGGCGCTATAAGTAACAGTGATAACAGTAACAACAAATAACAGAAGAATACGAGTGGAGAAGTTACCCAGCGGTAACACTCGAAAATAGGCTATTTGGTCGCTCTCTTCACTTGAGAGGAGATCACGAGGCCACTGTCTCTTAAGGCGTCTTGTCGGATTGTCAGGAAGAGTTCTTGAAGAAAGATTTTTAGCTAGAGGATTTATATGAGATTGCAGGTTGAAGTGGAGTTTTCTTTATCTTGTTTTAGCAACTTGTGTGACAAAATGAATGTTAAGGTCAGTGTGTATAGTCAAGTTGGAGACATAAAAAGGAGCGTGTACAATAGTTCGATGTATTTTAGATTTTAGAGATTGAATCCTTTGGAGATTGGAGCATTTGGTTGAACCCCACAGCTCTATTACATACGCCAAGATGGGTTTTAAAATAGATGTCTTTTGTTGTCCAGCGAGAGTTTTGATCTGCCGTCTAAGAGTCTTTTAAGTAGTCGATAGCGTCTGTTCAGTTCTGTTCTTTTAAGTCTAGTGTGGGGGCTCAACTATTTAAAATGCATCTTGGACTTGAAAGGAGCAGCGAGCGAATCACTTAAGAGGCTCATCCGGTTTAACAGAAAATATTTCTATGATGTGACGACAATACAAAAAGGCACCCGTCCAGGCAATCTTCCAGCAGTTCTCTATAAGGTGTCTAATAAATTCTTCGGTTTCTCCAAATATCCTTAAGAAAAAAAGAGAAGATCACAGAATAGTCAACCACCAGCCAAAAAAGTAGCCAAGATGACTCGTCCTGCCATAAACTGGTGGACTTTTGCTGGATCCACCTAAATCGTGTCCAACATTACAACCTTCAGATAGTGCACTCTTTTAAGGCCGATACTTTCCTTGGAAACGAAGAGCAGTTGGGACGAGTCCAATTGTCAAGGTCACCACAGTCATCACACGACTGATTCCTATTTTGAACATAACCAACACTCTGTTTTAGCAAATGTTGCCCTGCATTAGGAATGCCCTCGAGAAATACCATAGGTGGTTTCTGAAAGTGCGAGTTAACCAAAAAATCAGATGATCAATTTGAGAATGGTTCTTGACAAGAGAACCCGAGCTCTGCAAGTGGGAATCCAGTGCACCAACAACTCAGCTAATCTCCTGCTATTTTTTTCTTTTCTCTTTTATGAAAAAATACAGATAGATTCCTAACAGCCTCATCAACACGAACTCTACTATTATGTAAGCGCGCAGAAAATTTAACTAAGATAAAGAAGGTAACGAAGGCAAATCAGATTTCTTTCACAACTAGCTCAACTACACATAAACAAAATATTTTCTGGTTTACAGTTTTGAAATTTCAGCTCCGGCCTTAATAATTAAAATATTAATAAATAATCTAGAATATTAAAATATTATCATTTTTAAGATGAATTTAACGTTACTAATGCCCACTGTACAAAATTGATTTCTGTACAATTAATCGTTACTACCAAGTTTCAGTAATTAAATATTCATTTACGATCTAGCCTTATAAGTCTCAAAACGTAGAGTAAAATGATTTTAATATCATAGTAGATCTCCTAAGTCGTACGAGAACATTATGACCAGCAAACTCCCAAAGAATCTAATCTTATTGAATCTAAACTCAACTTCTATTATATATTAGAGTGAGAAAGTTAAACCATTTATTCTTGTCACAGAGCGAGAATTTCCTAAGGCGCCACTATAGCCGAACGGTTAGAGGCGAGACCAGCAAAGCTAATATGTATTGTGGTACTAGGTTCGATTTCCTATCTAGGCTTTAGATTTTATTTAATGTTTAGTATGAGAATTTTGTAATAAAGTATGTTTGCCAGTCGCCTCCGTCCACAACACCTAATTGGTAGTTGGACGTAAAGCCCGCCTGAAAAAGTAGGCAATAATTTTACTTTTACTAGAATTTCTTATAATGAGTATAGCCTACGATTCAATTACATACGATTCTACAGCACGTTTATGTAATTTAGTGATTTTCGGGGATTTTCAGCCGTAAAACACCTCTAATGTAGCACAACTCTTTACTTGGGAAAAAGGTGATAGCTACATACGATAAAAATTGCCGTCATAAACTTGCACTTTCATACATTATAATATATACTAAGTAATAAACTAATCAATTATTTTAGATTTCATTGGGACAATATTTTAAAAGTAATAATTGTCCACTTTTAAGTCATTTCCATTTTATTAGTAATGAAACAATAATTAGATAACTTTCACTCTCTCTAACGAATTAAACTTCTTATATTTCATCAGTTTGTCGTCTAAGTGTCGAGCATGTTGTATCATCTTACAGCTGAGTAAATATAACTTTTATCAGTGCTCACTCGTTACATAAAAAACTGTCCATCACCGGACAGTAAGCTGTAAGAAGCGCCTAGGAACAGAAAATCCAGCAACTGGATTGTTCAGATCTTAAAACTGGTTTTAAATCATTTGAAAAAAAATAGTTACTTATTCTCATGCGCAGATCCCGGGTTCGAATCCAGCTGCTGGCCCTTAGATTTTCTCTTCTTTGGAGCTTCTTACTGCTAGCTCACTGTCCATCACTGGACAGTGATGTTTGTAACGGAAAACATCGTCCGGAAGCCGAAAGTACACTGTAAAAGAGCTCCGGTCGTCAATTACTTCAGACGTTATAGCACCTTAAATTATACAAATTGATAAATAAATAAAATAAAATTGTTAATTATACATGGGAATGATTTTTGGAAAGAATGACTGAATAGAAATAATTCTGTGATATCTTGTGTTTAAATTACCCCTAGACCTGATAGTTTCTGTAGTATCGCAAAAAAAAAACAGTACCAAGTGACTGGAGAGGTTTTAGAAGAAAATAGACAGTTTTGGTATTGGACTAGATTCATCGTGAAAACAGAAGATTCGACATTGTCTCGATGCTAATTGGCTGTTGCTGGAATGTACATTTAGTGAACTAGGGAAATTAAAGAATACTTTTATACTAGACGAACTACAATATTCTTAACTTTCTCGATATCGTACATACAACTAGTATGATACCTCATTTCTGCCACTTAATTAGCAACTATGGTGTATAAACACTGCAATTTTATGAGGGACATTTGAGGATGGATTGATACAATCTACACAGAAGAAATTCGTAGTACAGTCAGATGAAGCCTGGGCAATGTTAACGTTGGTTTTAAAGGATCAGCTCTGTTTTTGAGCTAAGAAACTGACTTAGTCATATAGCCTTGATTTTCGAATATTCTAATATAGGGTAAAATCGGGTGAGATGGCCAATCGGGAGAGATGGCCAACAGCCGAAATTTAACCGAAATGTCGTCCGACGGCGCTGCGTGACCTCTCAAGTGATGAACGTTCATGTCTGACTACAGAGAGTATATTTTGGTCTGAGTCAAAGCGTTATTAATTAACTCAGAGAATAAAAACATTATCGTCTCAACAAAAAATTTTATGATAGTTACATACTGCTTGCTGCAATGAATGTATGTGTCGAAATTTAGCGTTGTTTTCTACATAAGGTAAATACAATATACATTAATGAATCCTAACTTCAAGCACTATAGACTGAAATATTTCAATCACGAAAAAGCCAGTTTTTAGAACTTCTACTTCGAGAAGTCAATTGATTTGGAAGCTTCAAATAATTCCGTTCAGATGACTGGCCAAGATTTACTTTTCTCTCAGACTATTGAAGGGTGATCGATCTTCTGCTCTCTGAAGAGAATCTAAAAATTCCGCATTTTCATTTACATCTAGATCACACGCCTCCACTTGATATCACTGATTACTAAACACAAGTTTAGCGGTCATACTCTTCATACGTTTCACCGTATGATATGGTATACAAAATTCTGTGAAATTTAATTGTTGTTTAATACTCATCTTTGTCAAATACTCAGAGTGCAAACTGCAGGAATTTCTGTGGCGGCACTGCAGTAATATCACAAATTTAAAAGCACAGCTAACATAACACTATTCCCTATTTTGCTCCATGCTGGGCTATGCCTCCATACATCGCTTAGGAAATTAAGAGATTGGAATTACTCCTAAGAAATTCATATACTTCCATAAAAATAAAATAAAAGTAGACGAATACCTGAAGAAGGATCCTAAGACGTTGTCCAAGGAACTACAGTTTATTTACAAACCTTTTAGCGGTGTTATTGACTTTTCTCGGAGCCAAAGTCTAAAATGCTTTTTCATGTCTCCCAAGCCTGAGACGGACAAAACATACGCGTTGCTACTGCCTAATACCCGACATTCTGGCGTTAGAATGGATTGAAAAGGGATTATTCGTTAAAGAAGTTATCAATTAAAGTTGTATTCACAAATTAAAATTATAGTTTATGCATTCCTTGTTTACAAAGGAAAATTTTTAATTAAATTTAATATCTTTAATAATTTTATCCCCCTTTTTTTTGTTAATTTTTCATTATTTAATTATAATTGTTATTTATTAACATTTTTATGAAATTTATATAAGTGACTGTGTCTTTTATGGTCCGGGTGTTGTTCCTGTTCCGGCAACCGGCAAATAAACAAATGCATCTTCATTAGCAGTTCAATTCTTAATAATTTATTTAAATGTAATCTAAGTGGTAAAAATCTCAAAATAGCAGCTAAATAAAAGTAAAATATGTTCAATATTTTAGACCCAATGGTACCCATAATTCAACAGACTATCGTGTAGTGAGTGAAATAAGGGTACCTTAGGTCTGTGTGATATTTGTGAAAGAAACTTCAGTATCTCAAAGCAAAACTGATCATAGTTTTCTACGCATTCTTACTTAATAGATTTATCAGTCTACTATTTCTGAAGCTAACTGCACAAAATGCAGTTTTTGCAGTGCACGCGTTTTGTTTGGTGGATAGAAGGTTTAGATTTGGTAAAAGTGACGACCTCTGTAATGTTGTTCTAGGTAATATGTTAAATAATTAGTTGGTTATAAAACTTCTTTACAACAAGTACTCAATTAAAGGGCTACATTAAATTGAAGTTTGAAAATTAATGAATTATAATTACAAGTATTATTTATTTTTTTAACTACGTAATTTGTGCTCACGTAAGACGAATTCAAGACTGAAATTGTGTTAAAACTGTTATTCATATCACGGCATTAATAGACCAACTATAACTTCTTCTTTTTTCTTTTTAATGTGCAAGTGAATGTGATGATTATTCAGAATAAAGTTAAATCACAAGAATAATTTGGAATAGAGTTAAAATGAAATGCCTTTTTAATACTAACTATTATGATGAGATACATCTTTTATTATTCTAACAGAAAAATATTTATGGGTGATAAAAGGCCAGCATAAGGGTCTGTGACATCTAATACATTCTAAAAATTATGATACTAGAAGTATGAATGAAATGTAGGGTACTTGCTGATTTGTGTACCTTTTGGCCTTTACTTATTCTTTATCTTCAAACCTTATACTTAACTTTTCAAACTGTAAGTTTTTGTTAAAGGGTATATTAAATAATAATCTGCTCAAATAACTAATAAACAAAAAACAGTATTACCTACTTCAATTAAAAATGGATAAAATAGCGAATAATAATAAGAAAAACGTATTGTGCAATAGATTATAAAATGTATGAAAAGCTATATGATGTATCGGAGGGGTAAACCTCCTGCCCATACTGTAATCCCCTCCAAAAAGTAAAACTATATAATGATTGACCACTGTGTAGTAGATGTACTCATTCCCAACTAATAAAAGTGCGTGCAATAAAATCAACTTCGTCCGCTACCATCCTCAACTTATACAGAAGGATTTATGATGGCTCGCATTAGTTTGATTATCCTTGTAAGTACAACTAAGCAGTTTTGTCAAATTTGTGAACAAAGATTGTCAGGTTTATTACCTGTTTCAGTATCTTAGAGTTTTCTTAAGTTTCAACAATTAGTTTTTTTGGGGGTATTTTTTTAAATCTGCTATTGTTTCTCATTTTCAGCCAATCGTCGCTGGAATTTTCATCTGTTTGCTCTCTTCCTGCGCAGCTGACGGGCAGTAAGTCTTTCTGATTTCCTAATATTAACTGAAGATAACTATAATTTTAAATTTATTTAAATTCCATCTCTTTACTTTCATTCACTAAATAAGTGAACGACCAAAGTGCTTTTTACATTACAAAAACATTACTCACTTTTTCACTCTGTATTTCTCTCACTACAATCGAGTACTTATTGAATTTTTCTCTAAATTGCGTATTTTTAGCATTCTAAAAGGCAGTTCTGCAAAGAAAGAAGTGCTAAATACTAGAAAGTTTAACTTGGAATTCTGGCTAGTTATCTATACGAAATCCGGGAAAGAGATATTAACTAACCTTAATCATAACCGATTTGGTTATTTTCAGCTTCTGGTTTTAAAGTTTCATAAATAGAGCCATTATTTTGGTTTCTTTTCATTTATCTTTTAAGAACATATATTTTAGGGAAAACCTGGTGAGTTTTGGGACTAATTCTAAGGTATACCATCTAGCAATCACTTAGTAAATTCACTTTCTTTCTTCACTATTCACAAAGTAGGATGTGTATATGTAATTTTCGAGAATAAATTTTGAATTTAAGTAATTTTAATTTTAAAGATAATTCTTACATGAAATTGAAATTAAGAAGGCACACCGGAAGTCCATGAGAAATTTTTCAGTTTTTGGGTTTACTTCAAAAAAGTATTTGACTATTATCGTTTAACTTCGTACGCTCATTCTACTAAAGCTTATAAAATTAAGCAGGGAAGGTTGAGTACATATCCGACGATCTTATGATTATAAAAGTAATTAACAAAGAGAACGTCCTTAAATAAAGATCAATGCTTTAAAAAATGACTGGGTGCGCACACACGTCTATCTCTAATTAATATCTATGCAATTATGTTTTATTGCAACTTCTAATTTGTAGGTTCTAAAACAGATTTGTTTCCTCTTATTAAAGCCAACCGTCAAAAAACGTTAGATGTCCACTATAAATTTAACAAACGAACAAGTAAAGCTGAATTTCAGATCAAAAAGATTTTCTTCAAATTTAAAATTTCGGTTATAACTTTAAGCCTAATTAATATAGGATTTATTAAAATGACACTTTAAAGGTATGTTTAACCAGTTCTCTCGTTCGGAAATGCCTTCAGGTAATTATTTACATTACTACTTGTGTTATATAACTACTTGCGTACTGTAATTGTGCCAAATTTCTAGAAAATCCTAGGAGATATTTTTGAGAAAACTTTAAAAAACTGAAATATCTATTCAGAAAAGTGGTCTTTCTAAATGGAAAATTTTAACCAAAACTTTATTGTGGTGACAACTGGTGGCACCTGAATGAAATATTAAACTGAAACTTTCTGCGGTTTTCCGCTCTTGGATTTTTGAGTCACTCAAAAAGAGAGAGAACAATTTTTAATAAACATTTACTGTACTAACCCTAACCAAATCGGCTATTTCCGGCGAATACTCTTAATTAAAAAATTTACTACTTTTTAAAAGAAATTAATACATTTTTGGGATTAACTCACGCGACTTTGAGATTAAAAAAAAAAGATTGAATACGTGTTCCAGATAATCATAACTTCTATAAAAGTGACTGAAATTAGAAATGGTCATAGATAAAATTGATGTCTAGTTTATCTATATGTGATATGAATAAACTAAGGACTTTTTCCCGAAAGTTGGCAATTCGGAGGTTGGAATTTGAATTAAGAAGTTAATTGGCTTCAATATTACACTTCACCTCAAATATCACCTCAAACTGTAGGATATCAAAATTATCCTACAGTAGGGAACGCAAAGTTACAGCTTCTTCAGAGCGCTACCTAGATCTTATTGCCAGACAAAATGTTACAAACAAAAGTGATAGACCTAACGAACGTCATTTCCAAGTGAAAGGAACTTTTTGAAAATCTCTCAAATGAAACTAATGAACTTATAAGATGCAGTATGCACACATCGAGTTTGAAGACAGCCGTTTACAAGAAAATCCTGAAACACTGAAAATCTATTCAGAAAAGAGATCCTTCCTCAGAGGCTCCAGAACAAGCTGTCACTCTACAAGAAATATAAAACATACGGAGTAAGAGAGTGGAAAAGAGAGATTTGGAAAACTACCTTTTTCTTTCTTTGAAGAACAAAGATACATTTTTTGAGGAAAATTTAAAAAAAGAAAAAAAATCGGCACATTAAAAGAGAGGTAAAAACATCATTGGTGGATAATTAGTTAGAATTTTATTTAGACACTTGTAAAAGGTGGGTTTTGGCCATATTTAAGGGAGAAACCTCTTTCTCGACAATTTAACACGTTTCTAATATTTGCTTCGTCTCACGTAATCTAGTAAGTGATAGCAGATATTAAATAAATCTTCAAGCAACCGAACATTGATAGAATCAAATTCGTCTTCCGCACAAATTGTTTTTAACTTTAGTTAGAGTTAGAAGTTGTAGATGATTGAATTGGAAAATTGAAATATGTTGAATATTTTTTGACCAAAAAACTTAGCCGAAAAACTAAACTCAATCGATTCAAAATCGATTTAATAAAGAGGCACTTTCGGATCAATGATTTTGTCCAAAAGCTTATTCTAAAGTTCTTCGGCGGCACCTTCACCAAATATCGTATATACACGTGCACAGTGAGATTTCAAACAAAATCATGTTTTCTTAATTACATTACCTCAAATGTATTTCCTGTGACAACTAAAAGTAAAAACAACTGCATGAAAAAGATATACTTATATTTTTTGGCCAGAATTTCACTTGGACACGCTAAGCAAAAGTATTATGCCGGCATACTATATTTAGCAGGAAAAGTGTGCTGTTACGCACATGTTGTGTAAACAAAAGGAAATTACTAGTTTATTAGATCGTAATGAAATCTAGAGTAGGGAAGGATGGTTCGGAAGTGAACTTATGAACACAGTAGGAGTAGTTTATTTACTATAAGGAAGCAGGAGTTAGTTTTAACTAGATTTAATTACAGGAAAACGTTAGTGTATGACCAAGGTATGTGCATGGATGGCTGGCCAACCAAGTTTCCCAGTAGGAAAGTGCCAATCAGTATTCCATTCTTCAATTCCTATAGTTTTTAATCAAAATTTTGCTTCTATTTGTGTTTTGGCTAAAATACTATGAATATTTATGGATTCACTTGAAGAGATTTCTGCATTGTAGAAGTTTAATGCACACGGTTGATTATTTGACTTGGACTGGTAGTCTCATTTCACGCAAGAAGTGCAAAATGAAACTAATGTATTAATCTTGTTTGAGGAAAGAAGTAAATAATTATTTAATCAGTTAAAATTTATGTAAGATGAATAGAACTGACAAATCCTTATGATAAATGTGCAACAGACCTCAATCAATCAAATCTGCTGCTTCCAATTATTTTTATTTTATTTTTTAAATAAAAAACGGATCAATCCAATCCAATTTACAGAAACAATATTAATAACATAAATAATACAAATAGTTCTAAGTCTATAATTTAGGTTTATAATTAGGCTTTAGCATTTTATTTTACCTTTTAGAGGTTATTATACAGATTTACACAATACAAATAACTCAAAGAAATTGTTGACATCTGGCTTTATTTAGAAAATTTTGTATATCTGTGCCAAAGAAATCTAAGTTGAAATGATTGGCTATCCGCATCATACGAAAAATACAGGAGTAAAAAACGTAATTATGTTTGCAGTAAGGTACATTGAACGGAGAAGAATGTCGTGTTGTATGGGATGAGATATTACAAGAAAAAGGTAAGGACAGTCTATTTGAGAATGGAGAAGTGTGCAGAGGAAAGAGAGATCATAATAAATTCTTCTGGTGGTAAGTGGAGGAATATTGGGAGTGAGCTGTAGATCGGAATAGATAAGGGTTTCTTTAGGGAATTACTCAATAAACACATGGTAAGCAGGCAAAACATTCATGAAAGCAGGGCCTTAGCATTTGCGGCCAATTCCTATCTTATAGGCTCTTTAAATTTAAAAAAATGTAAAACCGTAGTATAAAAAATTTTAAATTGTTCATATTTCTTGAAAAATATCAGTTTAAGAAAAGATATTGCGATTGTGCAGTTTCTGGATTTTGTGTCTTTACTGAAAATATCCTATTTGAAGTGCACTAGTCTGGAAAGTGTTCTGAGTGAGCGTGTTTTATGCAGTCAGCAGCATCCTAAGTCAGAAAATTGCCGGCTATTCAAGTTTTCAAAATTATGTAAAAAAGACATATCAATGGGCATTATAAAAAAAAATTGCATTTGTGCCCCATTTTTGTAACTATTTATTCATTTTCAGTATCCAGAGTTCATTTTTTTTTTTTTATCATCAGACAGCCATTTGATTGCAGACATCCAGAAACATTGACAAATTCCATAAGACAGAATAGAGTTTGCAACTGTTAATCAATCATTGAAGACATGGACAGCAACATAATATCGTCTGCGCAGAACTGACTCCAAAATTATTCTCAAAATGAAGTAGTTGATTAAATAGCTGAGAAATTAAATGATTATAAGCGAGAGGCGGCAATTCTGTTGAAAAAAGAACAACACTATGCTACAGATAGTGTATTATAAATCAACATACGAAACATTTTGTAATAAGTATGTAGTTGAGAATGAGCGGCCAATAACAGGTTAAAAATTTCTTTTACATTTACTTTAGAGTTAAGAGATTTTGAAAACAAAACTCAGTTGTTTCAAAGTTTTTTAATTTTCATTAATAACCATCATATCTCTTGCAATGTGGAATATGATACATCCACAATGACTGAATAGCTATTCATTTAAAAGCAACTGACTCAATATAAATTTTAAAGCGTTCTTCATTACTCAATTAAATTACATTTTATTTTCAGTTATTATCTAGAAATATTTTGATCAATCTATTCGCACCATGCGAAGTGTACCGAACGTAATATTAGAGAGCTAAATCATTCAAAAAATCTGATACTAATAACAGTTCTTGATTTAACGACAGGATGTATTTTAAATCCTATCTATGACTTATTAAACTTATACTTTCTTTTTATAAATTGGAGTTGTCTTTACTATTCTAATTACATTGTACTTGGCCTTTTAATACATCAGAATTTTAGAGAAAGCAACTTCTCAAGTTTACATAAGAGCGGTATACTCGTATTTTCCATTTAGGCTCCAAGGATGAGCCCAAACTTAATACTAAAAAAAAAATTGATTTTATATGTTACCTTTACGCACATTTTCGTTCTAACTCTTATCATGTAAATGCCGATTTGGTAAAAAAAAATATTTTTGAATTGCGTGCTTTAAGAATAATTTGACTACGATAAACAGCCTAAAAGTTCAAGAATCAAAAGCTAGATTGCAGCCTTTAACAGCCTCCTGCAATTGCGCAAATTGTCCATTCCATTAGCGATTAATGTTTAATAGTGTTATGGATCTGGAGACCATCCATTCGTCTACCAACGAGAGGAAAAATTTTTATAAACTTTTAATACCAGCTTCAACTTTTAAGTGGCCAGACAGAAAATGCGCTCATTAAGTCTGCACTAGCTTATCACTGCTTTATGCAGTATTAATACATAAATTTACTAGTGATTTCAAGTCAGGTGAAAAATAAAAATTCGATCTTAGTGTATTATTAAAAGATAAATAATAAAATAAGTAAATAAAGTAATACTATTTTTTTCAGGCGGGCTTTTACGTCCAACTACCAAATTAGGTACCATGGAAAGAGCCCGACACCAAACATACTTTATTATAAATTTCTCATATTAACCATTAAATAAAATCCATGACCTAGATCAGGAATTCAATCCAGTACCACAATACTTCTTTGTTTCTTCTAACCACTCGGCTGCTACCTCCTTTCTAAATTAAATTACAATTTAAACATTTACAATTAAAAAATTGTATACTCTCTTTAATGAAGCGGAATAAAAAAAACATTTACACTCATTTTCAAAAACACTTTCGTAGGCATTTCTGTCAGAAAATTTAAAAAAAAAATACAGATATTTTGACTTACGTGCCAAATTAGATTTTATAAGGTATTTCTTTGTAATGAGGAATTTTCCAATCTCATATTTGCACTTTGAAGTTTGAAATTCGGAGGAATACGTTATGAGAACTTTTATTGATATGAAGTTGTTCAAACTTTGTTTTTATTTGCATAACAAACAAAAATATATATATATACTTGTAAATATGTATTTAATGTGTTACAGTCACCACAAGAAGGTCATCATACATGTACCCTATAAAATCCATACGATTCACCACCACTCCGTAAAGAAAATTCCGGTCTATCATTACTATGACCATCACGATCACCACCATCACCATCACCATCATGAACATCACGAGGAAAAGGATGAACACAGTGGAGAAGAGTATTGGGACTAAACAAAGGAAGTCTCGGTAATTTATTTTAAAGATTTATTTAAACTCACAGGAAACACACAGTTTCTAGCTGGATTTTTCATTATTTCTAACTTAGCTTTTCATAAGAGCTTTTCGAGATTAATAGGCTATTTAATGGGGATCGTGGGGCCAGCTAAAATAGAAAGAATTCTTTCTTTCTTGTTGTCAAGTGAAAGTGACCGGAGATAAGAACAATGGGTTCATCTGGTTCCTAGAATAAATTAAAATTCCACTAGAGTTGGCTTGAAAGTCAGCGCCAACGTGACCTAAAAGGACTATCATAGCATCATAGATTTACAGCAACTCCTCCAGTTCTGTCTTTAATTAGTCTTGAGTGTCTGATAAGCTACTTCTGGTCAAAATATGAAGGCATAGGATTTTCTCTCCGAAGGACCGAATTCTAAGCAATACAAACTCTTCATTTAACTAACACAACACATGCTAAACCTATTGTTGTCATGTGTTTCCTTAGCCTGCAGAAACCAATCAGGAGGCCACGTCTTAGTTTCTTCTTTTGTAATTCGTCATTTTTGGAGATAAGTGTCATTAGAACTGCATCGATGGTGTTTAAATCAGGATTTATGTGTTGCAAATCATAAAACTTGTTCTGCCATTATTCAATTAAAGATATGCAATTTATGGAGCTACTGTTCAGTGAAAAGGGACCTATAAGGCATTTCTTTGCAATGAGGAATTCACCAACATATTCTCATATTTGCACTTGATCGATAAGTCTGAAATCTGTTTTGTAGGACTAAAATTGCTATCTAAAAAGCATCAAATCTTATTTAATGATAGAATTGTTATGTGGTAATTCTTTAAAGATTTCTTACCTCCTGTTGCTAGCCACAGAACTACCAGAATTCATACTTCCCAACACTTCCCAACTCAACCCATTCATCAGCAAGAAAATGTCTATCGTTAACTTCTATTTAAAATTACAGAACAAATATCAAACGTCTTTCATAAACATAATAATTATTATTTACTCAAATACCAGAGACGACTAATGCCCGAAGCGGAAACGCTAATAAATTGCTCAATTTTTTGTTAACAACCAAACCTCAAGTCCTCAGGATCACTAATTAAACAGCAGTTCAGGCGATTTTCTTAGATTTCTCCATCAACATAACTGGTGCTAATGAAAGTGAAAGCGGATGGATAGATATATATCTGGCTAGTTTTGTTTTAATAGTCGGGTCATGTTCCAATCGCTATCTCATATTAGTGAATCGGCAGAGAAAATTTAACTACAGTAGTTGAATTCTCCAAACTATTTCAAACATGCTTCCTCTACCTAGCCTTCAAGTAAAGGAAGAAGTATCGTACTCTCTCACAACTTGGCTGCATTAACTCTCTTTGCCTTTTGTCCGTGGTTACCGCAATTCTGGTCCACCTTCACATTCCCATGCTCTTTAAATCGGACTCCACATCTTACAGTCATCTTTTGGGGTTTTTTTTGTTCCAGTGTGACCAGTTCATACATTCTTGGAAATCCTAGAATCTATACTCCCTGTAAATGTCTCAACCATTTAATCCCTTTTTTTAAGCCATCCTACATGATCCTGAGCTTGTTAAATTGACATCAATTCATTAGTTTTAATTATTCAGAACATTTTTCATTCTCTTATAGAGTAAAGATTTCTCTTACATTATCCTTCCACGATCACCTGTTTCGTACTCACTGCAAGTTTACATTGGTCTTGGTAATTGCCGTTCTGCTCCTCAAAAGAGCGCCCGCAATTTTAATTTTTCCTAAAGTTCCAAACTCTTGATTCTAGGTTAATCTACCCCTAACTAGATAGAGGCTGCTTCCACTATTGCTCCACCCCACTTTTCTTTTTGCCAGCAACTAGCTCCATCAGACAAGCCCGGTCTCCAATCCATCCAAGCGTGTCCCTGGGGCACCTAATACAGTTTGAGTCGGGATTACTGCATCAAAAGTGTATTATTGAGTTTAAAGAAAGTTTTGAAAGTATTATGAAATATATAAAAATATTTTATTCCACTCTAAGAAATATCAGTTTCCAAAAAGAGTAATGTTTTTTTTCTTTATGTTTTCTTAAGGAACGAATAAAACTGCACAAAAGCCCAAAGTACTGCACCATGTAAACAATTATTCTGGAGACTATGATACCGACCAGCAGAATTATGAAGATTTGGCTGATTGTAAAATTTAATCTTCTAGAGCCAGAGATAATAAGTGTACATTGATTTAGAGACGTTACCAAACCAAATCCTAGTCAATTGAACGGCTTAATTTTGTATACATTTATTTTTTAAATACATATTTTTACATAAAAACATGTTTAGTAAAGTATGTATACCTATTCTAATTCTAATTAAATGATAAATCAATGATTAGGAAGTTAAATTGCATTATACTTCCGCAACATAATAACATAAAAAGGTAGGTGAAAGCTATAAAAATTTGCTATTACTTTAATTGTTTATTAGCGAGTTGATTTAAATTCTCTTGCCGTAACTTTTTACTATACCTGAGTTGTTACATGCATTTATTTAAATATAGTAATAATAATAATAATGGAGAAGGGATTAGCTCAGAGATCAGTGTGCGGTGATGGATAATGATGTCTGTACCGAGAGAACACTTTGTGTGGGACAACATTAAAGAAATATTACCTAAAAGGTAGAGGAATTACTCTATTTACATACAAAATCGGTCCATAGCCTATTCATTCCAAACTTGTTAACAGTGTTTCAGCCGAAGATTAACGTGATGCAAGCGAAACCCCTAAATACTTAAACTGATTCACAATTTCTATGGGAGAACCTTAATAGAACCATCGCCCATTAGAAGCAAGTCTGCCATCCTCACCAAGTACAAGGACTTTAGATTTGCTCCGATTAACAACAAGATTCTACTGGTTCAGATTCCAGGTTCCGAATTTGTATTTGAAGAGTTTCAACAACCTCTGCTTAGAGGATTTCATCGTCTGCATACTTAAGTTATTCATCGCTAGGGTCCCATTCTTACACCTCTTCGAAAACCAAAGGTAAAACGTCAAAAAAAAAAAGCGAGAATAGAAAAGAGCTTAATAGGCTACCCTGATGAAGACGTTTTTAAATCTGTAAAACCCAGTGCTCCGCTATTTTACCCCTAACAGTAGAATATCCTTCTGAATACGGAACCTTTAAAGTATTACAAATTTAGAAGACACTGCCGGAATAAAAAGTTTCAAAATACAGAGTTCTGCAGTCCGCAGTGTCAAAGGTTGCCTTGAAATCTTTTAAAAAGCAATATTGCTTGTCTGCGATTCAGCTTGATTGCATTCATCAAAACGAACAAGCGATCAAAAGCCAAATAACCCCATCGAAAGCAGGACTGACATTCCGCCCACTGCGAAAGATTCTAGGCGAAGAAGCAAAATCCTCCTAAAAATTTTGGCAATTGAGTCCAGGAAGCAAATACCTCTATAATAGGCTATCTCTTTGTGTGTTAAGGAAAACATCAATGATTCGCCAAAATTAATATCCTTTGGAAATCTAATGTCCACACACTTGTTGGTATATTGATGCTAGAGGCATCATTTTTAAGTCTAAAGTAGGGAATTAAATGCTAAAAATCTTTAGAACTAAATAATTTAAACTGAATTTAAATTATTATTTACAAATAAAGCTTTATACAAATTATTTGCCTGCAAGTAAACAATCCTAGCAAATTCAGAATAGTACAATTAAAATAATTTTAATAAAACCAAAAATTTCTTTCGAAAAATTCAAGAATTTTTGAAGTTTTCTTAAATAGTGAATTAAATCTTCAAATCCTTAGAACACTTGGTTCACCTTCGTTTGAGAGAGCCTTTTAAAAAATTGTTGCTTTGATGCCCATTGTATTATACGATGGCTAGGAAGAAATATATAATGATTTGGCAATGATATAGAGTAATAAATTTTATTATATTTTAATGACAATGTTGTTTTTTGATAAATACGTTATTATTTTATTGCCATTACATCCTCTGCACGTTTAATTTTTTCAAAATGTGATTACAAAAATAAAAGTAAATAAACTGATCTAGGAAAATAATAAACCTATTATAATTCAATATATTACTACACTTACCTGTAACAGAGGACATAATTCAATAAAGAAGTTAAGACTACTCTCTTAAGATTAAAGGAGAAAGACGGTAGATTAGCTTCTAACTGGATAATTCTGATGGACTTCTAAACGACTATGGAAGGAGATTATCCCGAAGATCCTGTAAAGAAAAGAAATATTGAAAAAGTAACATCCTCACGACTAAAGAAAGTGGAAATGTTGGTTACGTGATGTTGCGGCCTACACGGCTATGAAAGTGCTTATTCAGAAGGAGCTATAG
This sequence comes from Rhodnius prolixus, assembly GCF_049639745.1. Classification (NCBI taxonomy): domain Eukaryota; kingdom Metazoa; phylum Arthropoda; class Insecta; order Hemiptera; family Reduviidae; genus Rhodnius; species Rhodnius prolixus. The sequence goes on from NW_027411592.1 coordinate 28,044,071, forward strand.
AATTGAAACAAGATCCCCTTGATGATTTAAAACATAAGGTAACTCAGTTAAAAGATCGAATATCTTGCTTTGCTTCAGCTTCTATTGATAGATACTTTTTCTTCTAAGGAAACAGTATCAATAGTTTTCCCTTTCACGATGGAGTTGGTAGAGATTCCGAATTTTCCGACAGTCAGTAGCTGAAAATGATGTCTCTCATTTAAAGTTGACTCCTCTTCCAAGCTTTGAAGACAATCAAATAAATATTAGTGCTTGTAAGCATTGTAAGAAGGATGGACGGGTGTTGGTGAAGTGACTATACTTTTCCTTTGAAAAAAGTTAACAATGAAGTATATGCTTCCTGTCCGTCCACAACAACTTGTAAATGGACTTTAAGCTCCGTCTGTAAAAAAAGAAGATTACTTTATTTTTATTTTTTTTGGTAATGGTTCGTAGTAGACTACCGGATGCCAAATTCCATCAAAACATCAACAACATATATCTTAACCACACTAGAATCCTCTAAGTCTTATAAGAAACCATTAGACGAAAGACTTCCTAACAGAGAAGTAGACTATTCCAGGAAGATGGTACCAATGCATCTAGTGTACCTTACACAAAAGTAAAAAATATGGATATGTCACAGTGCTGTCACGAACTTTACTTGCTTTTTTCCAAGCGTGATGTCCCTGTCCAGAATCCTTAGCGATCCTTATGCACTTTTAACCCCCAAGATGACCATTTTGGAAGAATTAATGCCAAACACAGTAGCTCCTCCCTCCCTTGACTTTCTTTGTCAGGTTGTATTTAGCGCAGCATTTACATTTAATTTAGATAACATCAAATTTATTTTTAAAGTGTCTAAAATAAAATTACGAATAATTTTCTAAGTGATTAGCCAATATTGAGCAGTCAGTGGCTTCTGAATGAAAAGCCTTTACACCTCACTAGAGTGAATTGTTCTTTTTGTAAACTTTTTTTTTAGGCAAATCTTTACATTAAAGCAAAATTTAACTTTTTCATATGTTTTCTAATCAAGACACATGTTTTTGTAACTTAGTTTTTAGTAGATCCTAAGTCTAACTTTCAGACTTACAGAAGAAGTGTTGAAACTAAATTTATGTAAATTGTGGGCCTTAGTTTAGTATAAAATAATTTCAACTTCCAAATTTATGTTTTTTACTTTGAATTCGTGGGAGTTAATTATGTAAGTAGTTTCAGAAATTATTATCTTCGCATCACGGAAATATAAACATTTAAAAAAAATATTCAGAATTGGTTGATGGTGATAGAGATTCTTGTAAGATTGGTGATTAGTGATTGTGTCACTAATGTATTGACAAGATTATCCCAAGGTCTTCACGTTCGCAAATTATAAAAGCAGATCCTTTTAGCTCTTCTTTTTAACCTAATTTCTAAACAAAGGAAAGGCTTAGAACTTATTTCTCTTCACGTACGGGAAAGTTAACTGTTAGGCACCATAATTCCAGTTCTTCCGCAATTGGATTTACACGGATTGCTGTCTCCGATCAGGATGTAAAAACTGTTAGATATAGACATGTGAACTATGCACTTTATATTCTTTTATATTCCTTTATATTTGTACGTTTTTTTTTTTCTATATACTCACCGTATACCACATAATGTTTTCCCAGTGGCAACACTGATTGTCTCGTTGGAGCGTTTTTTTGCTAACACCTGTTTTTAATAGAAATATAGTTGAATATGGCCGACTGGCACGCTTCATGTATTTTGTGTATTTTCAATATATCTAACCCATTTATCCAATAAAAACCGTCTAAATGCATTCATAGAACTACCGAATAATCACGTCTCGAAAATATCAGTTAATGTTCAATTGTTCACACCTAATATCTTCATAAAAACGCTTTTGAATTTTGATAATTAGTAGTTAGAAGGTGTCATCTATTGTAACGAAATCGTTGCGCCTGTTTAAAATTACTTTGCCAGCGACCAATATTATTTATTTTATTCCATACCAAGTATAAGCAAATACAGCCAATGAGTTCTGTCATTTCTGAATTCTGTCCATGGAATGAACGATAGTCAACATTCCTCTTAACATTAACAAATTACTAGTAATTATAAATAAAGTACACTTTTTTTTGTTTTCTATTGATTTCTAGGTGATGAATCATGGCCGATTGCTACTATGAGAAAATATTGAAAGAGGCATGCAACCAATTGTTAACAGCAGTGATTTCTGACCATATATACATTAATACTAAATATTTTCTAAATAAAATAATAGCAACAGATGCACTTGCTGACATTTATGTTAAGTACGTTGCTTTTAAAGCTTACAAAAAACAATTTTTACTTTATTATAAAATCCTAATATTGGCAATGGCTAAAAAGATACAAGTTCTACTAGAAACAACGAATACCTTTGGAAGCTTGTACAGGGGCCTAGAAGGAGCGCAAAATATGAAAAAGGCGATGATGACTTTTACGATAGATACGAAGTATGATCTCATTTTTAAAAAATCAACGGAATTTACAAAGGTTTCTACTTTGAAAACTATAGTAGCCTATAAAAAGACTCTTCTACCCAACCCTCCTCCTAGTTCCAAGACCAGAGTTCTAGACAAGGAACTAAAGAAAAGTTTCATTTTCAATAAGACTCTTGCTTTGTTGGCCTTCGCCAGCCTTCAAATCCTAAGTCTACACATTTACATACATATTAATAAAAGCGGCTTCCATTTCTTGATGATTTGGTTACTACATCGCTTCAACATTATCAAGGCAGGTTGGGCCCCCAGAATGATAAGCTATAACTTTTCGCTTGCCAGTTCATCAGCTCTTTTAATACCCGAGTCGTTCAGGAATCCAAAAGAGTCTAACCATTCTTTCCTGAGCGAGATGGTCAAGGCGTTTCGGTATTCTCTTACCAGTTTAGCATCCCAGCTGTGTTTAGGTAGTTCTTATACAGATGCTTGACTATCAGAGAAGATCCTTTACAGCACTTCATAGCATACATTATTACAAATGTAAAAATTTTATCAAATCTTTCCATACCTCTTTGGATCCAAATATCCGCTTCGGTTAACCACGGGAGCTTCTGCAAGGAACCATTTGTAAAGTAATTCAATTAACCAATCGAACGTTTGGCCACACATTTTGTCATTCATCGCAACAATAAAAATTTATTATTCTTCAGATTTCGGATAGTAGCGCAGAGGTCCGCTAGAGTGCAGACAAATGCGGTCTACTGCGCTACGAGTGGTGGGGATCTACCAGAGAAACTGCCAGTCTTGAGTCATGTTTATTGTTTATGTTCTTGGAGTCTTCAGCTGTTGTGTGAAGTCCTGCATGGTAAAGAGGTCTATTAGCTCTGTGAGAATTATAATTGCTATTACGAGTGCCAGCTGCGCAAAAGAACCCTTTGTCCAAACTTCCTTGCTCTTCGAAAGTAACCGTTTTTTAAACCTAATTGCTTTCGACTGCTACTCCCTGAAACCCCTGTCTTCGAAAATAGTCCCTGACTGCTTTTTCTTAACTTCTAAATTCTCCTTCATCCCAGAGAAATTTGTGGCCAGAAAACTCAACAGAGAGGTAAGCCCTTCTCTTACGATTGACTTATTATTAATATTTATTTCAGCAAATATTTATCACTACTTCCTAGGGTAAATCGGATGTAAATGCTTTGAAAAAGCAAGTGTTTTTCATAATTATTATTAATTTATATTATTAAAAATTTACTTACCTTTACAAAATATACCACGACAGTTGACAAAACGAAGTTTACGACTGATATATTGAAATGATTCTTGTAAAAATTTGAATCATTAAAAGCTTCGGCACTTAATTTTAGTCCTAGTGTCCTAGCGCTTAATTTTATTTATCCTTAATTTACTGTTTAATCATTCATATTCTATTTACCGTACAGATACACACAAATAGCCAACAAGTTAAATACTTCCTACCAGCTGATAAAACTTCTTCACTTAAGAAAAAGGATACATAGCCTTTGGCAATTGGTTCTTGCCCGTCTTTTGGAAATTAAACATGAATTTGTAAAAATGGAGAAAACCGACTTTCAGTAAGTCTTAGTTTTTCATTTAAATAATCTCTTTTCAATTACAAACGCAATTTGGAAGTAGGTCACAAGAGCTGAAACTTTGTACAAAATGGTTGAAAATCCTTCGGGAATTGTTTTTTAGTTTTTTAGAAGTAGTGCACCTGCGCACGAAAAAATTTGCAGTAAAAAGTGAAAATTAAACACATTAAAAGAATGATCATCTTTTAGTTTGATAAGTTCAGTTTACGAAGAGATAAATGAGGCTGATTAACTCAATAATTAAACTTTCGCTACATGTTTTCGAATAGAAAGGCTCATTTTGTGAAGTATGAAACTAGAAGTATGTATTTTCAAAATTGTAATAATTTTATTTTCCCTTTCTTATAAGGGGAAAGTCTTGCATTCATGCAGATTTTCATTTTTGCGATTTTATCGGGAATATCTGTCCCCATGAGTCCTTAAAAAAGAAAGTAGAGGGCCTATTTTTCAGGCGGTCTTTACGTTTTACTATCAAATTAGGTGCAAGACAGCACGTAAGCGATCAGCGAACGTATTTTACCTTAAATTTTGTCATATTAAGCATTTAATCAAAGCCAATGCTTAGATACTTAGGTATCTCAATTTCGGAAATACGCAGAATATTTGTTTTATATAGTAGTTTAAGTTCCACGGATGGACCTGATAATAAACTTTTGGTTAATATCAACCAATCAAAAATGTTACCCCTATTAAATCGATTATTCAGTTTTTTGAGGTTTCTAAAAGACGAATCTACCACAGTTTTAAAATATGCTTACATAAGTACTTATATAATAAACTTACATATAATATGTAAGTGAAGTACCAAATTTTAGGAAAAATTAAAGGATGTATTTTGTAGAAATTCGGCCGAACGTAAGTTACTGAATTTTTTTCTTAGATTTTAGAGATTTTTGTGAAATATAATATAATTTAGATTTTTGTTTACAACTACTGCTGATAATGTCAAACACTTTAAGTTATTAAATAGGGATTGCTGATTAAAAGATGCACCTTTACAGTTCTTTCTCTATTTTTTTTTTTTTTTTTTTTTTTATCTAAGGCGCGTGACAACATCTGAGGTTATTTGTCGCCTGGAGCTTTTTTCAGTGCACTGTCGGCTTCAGGACAGTGTTTTCTCGTTAAAGACATCACCGGACAGTGAGCTGTATGTAGTTCCTAGGAAGAGAAAATCCAAGGGCCAGCAGCTGGATTCGAACCCGTGATCTACGCGTTAGAATCCAATATTCGCTAACCACTCAGCTAATCCCTTCCGTATCTTTTCTAATTATGTATATTCATTTTGGAAGGTAGCTAACTAAACTTTGTGTTTTCATTACTCTCAAAATTAAGATAATATTTTAAAAACAAATGTCAGGTTTAAAGGGTTATGTTTAACTAATAATTCAAAATAACATGACACTTTTATACAAATTTTTTCGTATATGCCAATTATTTCAGGTACCTTGATAATGCCATTATTGCAAACAATATAACAAGATGGGATTTGGAATTAGATATTCCTGATGATTACAGATTACAAAGAAAAGAGCAATTAGATATGCTGGATAGAAAATATGACAGGATTATGGCAGATGAAAGTAAAAAAATATATTTTATTATTGAAATAATTATTTTGACTGGCACAATGTTTGCAATAACCTTCTGAACTTTTTTCAAACAATGAATAAGATGATAGGTTTTAAAAAAAAGATCCTGTGGTGATTTTTGTTCTTCAGTTTTAAATTATTCATGTTCACTGACGTGAATGAGATTAGATTCACAGTTTTCTTCTAACGTCATATGGAAATTTGTAACCAAGGGTAATTGCTCAAAGATGAAACCACATTATCCAGAATCATCTTTACTTTTTCTGTAAATTACACTGTGCTTAATGGATTTCTCGAAGTACTGAAAATTGTTTTTTATTTATTGGTGCTAGAGAATTGATATGTAGATTTTCTTTTTTTACAAAGATTTAAGGCGCATTCACAACGTCTGAGGTTATTGGCGCCCAGAGCTTTAACAGTGCGCTGCCGGCCTCCGGAATGTGTTCACTCGTTAAGGCAACACTGTCCATCATCTGAAAGTGAGCTGTAACAAGTTCCTGGGAAGAGAAAGCCAGAATACTAATGAAGAGTACAACTCTAATATTACCACTTCATTCAGTGTTGTGCACTCCAGAACATTGACAAGTACTTTATACGATTAAAGAATGAAAACTAATTTTCCGGGCTGCCATCAAGTTTAGGTGTCCACCTTGGATTTCGCTTGGTTTTTTTAATTTCGTGATTCACACAAAAACATCGACGAACAATGTAACTGACATCCGCGAGATTATTACTGTTACTATTAAGTATTAAAGCTAAATAAAAACAATATACATATATATTCTAAATTCAAACTGCGGTTTATGGGCCGCATTATTACCGCGGAAAGAAAAATTATCAACCGGTGGAAGAAGTGTATCTTAGAGCAACTCAAACTGAATAGTATCCATATCTAGATCGTACATTAAAAGCATATCGGGAACAGTTAATAGTTTTTTTAGAAACTCCAAAACTTTACATTCGCTGTACATAATCCACACGGAAAGGTAAACATACTTGGGAATCATATAATTGACCCCAAAATAAATAAATAAGATTAATTGCAACTACTGCTTAACCTGATTTGCTGGACAAACTTGGCAGGAATCTGGGAAAAAAATGAAACGTTATGTAAAGAATAGCAGAGGACGACAAACGCCATTAGCATTTTATATCATAACACTTAACCTCACATTCGTTACCATCAATCTTAGAATTGTCGGCAAAAAAAGATATCAAAAACGAAATGTATAGCTGATGAGTGCATTTAAAGATCCTGTCGTTAATAAAATAATTAAAGAATAGAACAATTTAAATCGAATACTAAACACATAATCAAAGCTTAACAAGAAGACCGCAGAAATTGGACCATACGCAATCACTTGTAAATTGTGGGAAGTGCGATTGGGTGCTGAAGATGTGACAGAATAAACTTCCAATAGTAGAACATAACGCTCTGAATTATATGAGAATCTATGATGGCTATAAATGAAAACGCTTTTTCAAATTATCCCGACGAACCGGAATATTTTAACTATTAAATACCCAATATGTTAAAGAAAAACAATATTTACATAGCACTGAAAATGATCTGTTTAATCTTTAATAAATAATAGGACAACCCGTACAATATTAATTAAATAAATTCTCTACAGTGAGACGAAAAATGGAAGAAGCGTTAGAAAAAGGAGAATTAGAAAATGTGGACGATCTGATTATTAAGGGAAGACTGAGTGAACTATCCGAAATCTCAGGATTTGACTCAGCATCTACTGTAAGAATTCTTTTCTACTCTGTTTAGTGAATTTTCGTTCATGTCTAAATTACACAGGATTACAGGTTAACTAACTTAGGCTAATGCCAGCTACATTCCTTGCTGATAAGTCTTTTCAAAAAGCCATTGTAAGTATTTGGAAACGTCTAATGTATAATAAATTAATTATAGTACGCATAATAAGTATTCCTTTGTAATAACTGTTCGGTAGGCCTCTTGTATTTGGATTGATCGTCAAAATCTGAACGAAAATGTTAAAGTTGAAAAACCCCGATATGAGAGCTGCTTAAAATTCGAAACATTTGGAAAAAATATATACATCACGATTTTTGGAAAATATTTTAAAGTTTATAACAGCTAACCTGAAAAGAAAAAATAATCCTTCACAATTCGAGTGATAACGTTTAACATTCAAATAACATTTATATATATTAGAAGGAACATATACTTAAAAGGCAAATTAATCATAATTATAGAGGTCTTGCAATATTAAACGATTTTACAAAACTGTTCACAAGTATTCTTTATAACAGGTTAGACAACATATTCACCTTGATGACTTGTTATTAATTTACAATTAAGAAAGCAGAAAAATTGTCGGTGTGTTTCTTGATTTTAAGCGAGCTTTTGACTGGGTGAATAATGATTAACCTAGGCTACTGCCAGTTACATTCCTTGCTGTTAAGTCTTTTCAAAAAGCAATTGTAAGTATTACATCTAATGAGATGTTGGGGCACAAATTGTTCTGCTTAGAAATTGGGAAAAAATTCCTGCATTACCTAATCAATTTGTACTGTTCCGCTAATTTCTTCATAACTGAGGGCTGTAACTTTTCGTATAAAATCCCAGTAGCGGAAAGAGTTCTCAATGGAGATATTATATTCCAACTACTATTCTTTGTATTGATCCATGATATTGACGATCATTTCTGAATAATAATGCAACAGGAATACCTAACTTCAAATAAAGAATTAGTTTGTCGTTCATATACTGATTAAATGGTACTGTCCGGTTTCTCTAGACGAGATCCCCAACTGAAGTTGAATTTGATTATTAATAAAAATTTTTTTTAAAGTGAATCCCGAAAAAACAGTTATCATCTTTTTTAGAACAGGGAAAAAATTGGAAAAATAATGGTGGACAACTTTGTATACCTAGGTGTTTCATTTAATACTTCCGGAAAATTCGTGGACGCCACCAACTTTTTTTTGCTACCAAAGTGCCTCTGTACTAAAACTGCTCAATCGCTCTAAATACTTGGAAAACCAAATGTGTTTTATTTGATTCACTTGTAGAGTCCATATTGCTTTATAACACTGAGATATGAGGCCTCGCACAATGCTGACTTATTTCAAACAATTGCTTCAATAACACACTGAATTTCTATGTCAGAGCAGAAACAACCTTCTTCATATTGAGTACAAAATATTTAAAAGATTCGTTGGTAGGTGGCTTGAACTATTAGGAATGCCTAACCATCAAATCCCCAAACTTTGCTACAATAGATTGGTTGAATTTATAAATTGTAATACTATATTCTACATTTGAGAAATTATCTTGATCGGAGCGGGGGATATCTAGATTAGTCAGAGCCATGAACTGTAAGAAACTGTTGGAGTCCTTTAAAAATATGTTAATCTCCAAAGATGTGGAACGAATTCTCAACTGTTCATTTAATAATTATTATAGAAATATTAGCGCACTGGGTTTCCCTGAGCCATATTTCGAGTTTCTATCTCAAATGAAGAAGTTAAGGCGCATAGCATGTAACTCAGAACTCAAATCTTGTGAACTCTGTAAATCTAGCGAAGTTGATAATTTACAGCACTTCCTGATTACTTGAGTTAGTTAGTAGCTCAACGTAACCGGTTTCTGTTAAGGTGTTTTTAGTGGTAAAGTTAAGTGTCTTGATTAAGTTATTATTGAAAAAGTACCAGTCAATAAAGTCGTTAATGAGAGTAGGTTGAAATAGTTTGGGGTGAATGTAGGATGACAGGACCATGAGCGGAGGATAATAGGTCATTGAAGGTGAAAGTATCAATGGGTAAGGAGCTTAAGTTTGAACATATGAAGAAATTGAGGAGTCAGGGCATTTGCGGGAAAAAGTTAGCTAGTAGGTGAGCTGAGAAGGTGAAATTAGATTGCGATATAGCGTTAATGGAGGCTTGGCCACTTTGCTTTATAAAATACTGGGATCGATGGGAAAAAGCTGTCAGAACACAGTTCTACAGAGGAACTACGGACCTTTTAACCTTCACTCATGTCAATACAGATTGCTTTTATTCTAATTTAGTCTATCCTTTTATTCATTGTTATTTATTTATATTTAGTTAATAGATAGTTTCTTCATTCTTAGTTATATAATTCCGGGATATCATATATATTGTTACACAAATGTTCTAGAAACTTGGCATCTTAATATTTTAGTGTTACGCCAAGTATAATTTAATAGAGAAGCAGATTAGTAAAATGAAATATTATTCTTTAGGCCATTGAACGCGATTGAGAATTTTCTGCTTCTAACCTTTCCTTAATTAAAATAATCCATTAGAAAATTTGTGTAATTTTTATCTTAGTCATCTGAATTCGTCTCTTTATTAAGTATATTTAATTTCAGATGGAGTGATGACCACATTTTCCTTTTAATGATTAAGTCAATGGTTTTTGTTTGTGAAGCAAGTTGTACATATGTTATACTAGTAAATTAAAATGTGCAGACTTCTTTTCTGAGTGAAATAGCGGAAAAAGTGAACAAGCATTTTATTTGCATGAATATTATTTTCATTTTCTGTGTACTTAATCGAAAAAAAAATCTAATAGACAACTTGAAAATAAGATTTTTTTTGTGCTTTGTACTCTTCACTTTTTCAATAATAAGAATTATTTTTCATATTCTGTGATTTCTATTTGCAGAAGATGAGCAAGTTTTCTTCTCCTCGCGGCGCTCAGAATAGTTCTGGGCAGGAAATGAAGAGACGTTATGGCAAAAAAACGAAAGAAGAAGAGGTTTGAAACAGTTTTCTTTTTTATAAATATATAAAAAAAGATGTACTTTATTTTAAAGTTATTTAAATACAACTGGCATAAAATAGTTACCCGATATTGCGGTTCTGTTTTCCCAAGTTTCTTCTGCAACTGCCTAAGTTAATATTGAAATAGGAAACCATTGAAGTAAGAAACATTTTAGTTGCCCACTCTTCAGTATTTCAGTATTTTTTGTAGCAATAAACTCATTTCTTATAAGGTGGTAAGAATCATCTGAATATTAAGAGAAAAACTGTAAAAAAACCCAGATGATTTTGCTACAAAAATGCGCTCCAAAATGATGAAACAACTTACCCAGGTTCGGTAGGGATGTTCTTAAAAAACGGTACTCTTAAGGATAGAGATAACCACTTGTTGGTGCGCCTCCGCCAAAATTAAAGAAACTAGAGCCTTTTATGGAAATTATATTCCCGTCCAATACCTGTGGAAGTTCCAATGCTTCTTCATCTATTTTAATTATTTGATTGTTAGATCTCTCTGATTCAAAATTACTCTTACCAATTACTAGTCCAAAATAAGCGGCGATGTACTTTACCTATCATTAACAAGGGAAAAAGTTTAGAATCTTGGAAAGTCGAAATTCTAATAAAAATCAATCAGTTTCATTTGGGAACTGATCAAAAGTGTGATTCACGATCAGAATTCGAACAGATTTAGTTAAGAATAGCTCCGCTCACTAAATTTTTGAAAATCAGACAACATGTCTTATTTTCCTAAAATTTAGGATACTGTTTGTCTTTTAGCAGTTCCGGGTCTCATTTGGTAATCTGTAATTACACCAGAATGTTAGAAAGAAGTCCGGGCATATTGCCAAGCGCTCTATCAGTAATCATTTTCGTTATCCATTAATCCGTTCTTCAGGTTTATTTAATGACAATACTAACTGAATAAATTGGTCTCAGGTTTCATCAAAGGTTTTAAAAATTCAGTATTTTAATTGATTTTTTCATTATGAAAACTCTGCTGCATGCATTTACCACTCAAGTTTTGAATAATCAATTCTGGCATTTTAGTAACTTATCTATACAGTTATAATGGTACGGATGTACCATTATATAAATAGGTGCATAAATAGGGATGGGCGGATGTTGGTCTAGTGGTCAAGAGCGTGGCTTTGTAAGTGGGAGATCCCCAGTTCGAATCCAGCTTATGCAGTCATTCTTATTACTTAAAAAATAATAATACTTTTTTAAATAAAATGTAGTCATAGGCGGGATTCGAACTGAGGATTTCCCACTTACAGAGCCACGCTCTTGACCACCAAACCAACACCCTGGCAAGAGATTCTTACCGTAATGTTAGGCCAAGAAGTCTTGCCTACTGGATGCATTAAAATGATGTGATGATTGCTTTTATTTGATGATAAAACAAATTTATCCTGATTCACCCATAACCATTATCGTACATTACACTACATGTTTTAAAATCTTCAATTATTATTATATAATTATATAATTGCGTCACAAATAACATTTTTCGCAGTGAGAGGACCTCCCAAAATGTGTATTTGTGGTGGAAAATTAATATTTAAAACCGTTCACGAATAGATAAAATTGTAACTTTGATCTTACATAACTCGACAAATATTAGGTATATCGAAACGGGGTTAACGTCATTTTTCATAGTTTTTTATGTAGTTTTCATAATCATTGTCAAAACTAGTGGTCCTTATGGAACCCTAATCAGGTTTTTAGCCGCAGCTCCGCCAAAAATGATGATACAGAGTCTGGGTTGGTTTTTTTTTATTATTATTATTATTATTATTTAAGGCGCGTCAACATCCAAGGTTATTGGTGTTATTGGTTATTGTGCTTCTTCCATTGATTACTCCATTCATCGATCATTCTCTTAAAACTCTTATGGAATTTCTTTAGACAACACTGTCCATCACCGGACAGAGAGCTGAAAGAAGCTCCTAGGAAGAGAAAATCTAAGGGTCAGCAGCTGGATTCGAACCCGGGACCTCCGCGTGGGAGTCCAGTATGCTAACCTCACAGCTAATCCCTTCCCAATTGACGGTGTTGAAATTTTTTTTTAATGAAAAATATAAAATAATATATAACCCATGCTGTTAATGTTAGGAATAACTAAACAAACATTTAGTAAAATTTAAGAACTATTTTCAAATTATAATTTAGTGTTCTGTTCAGGCTTTATTATATTAACGTTTTATTTTTGTCACTTAAGGAAACATTAGGGGCAATACAAATGATTCAAAGTCATGAAAGAGCTCGAAAAGTAAGGCTCAGAATACAATTAGGTAGTTACTTTTACAGTTGTTTGAACATTTTCACGTAAACCTGAATAAAGTTTTTTTTACTCATATTTTTTTCTTTCTTTTTTTTTTTTTAGGAAAAGAACATGCACGTTTAATAGAAGATATAGATAATTTAAAATATACGCCAATTCCAGAAGAGAAGAAGGCAGAAGTTACGCTGACAATTCAAAGGCATTGGCAAAGATACAGAGACCGAAGGAAAGCCGATTTTATCAAAGATCGTAGGAGATTGATACTGAGTGAGTTAAACATTGATATTCCACACAAAATAGTTATAATTATATAAAAATATTATATTTATTTAATTGGTAAATGAAAAACCCGCATTATATTCTTTACTTGGTAGAGTTGTACGTCTCATCCGACTTTGACCGGTCATACCGTAACATCATGGGCCAATTGGAAGAAATAAGAAGGAAACATCAAATTGAAAACCTAAAAGCAATGCAAGATATTTCCTTTATATATAAAATGCGAATGGAAAGGAAGAAGGAAGTAAAACAAGGCGACTTGGAGTTGGAACTAATGTAATTTTTTGTAATCATCCTTTGTACTTTTTGCCTTGGTTACTAGAAATGTTTGGCACCAAGTTTTGTCGATTATGAGTTTGTGCTTCTTCCATTGATTACTCCATTCATCGATCATTCTCTTAAAACTCTTATGGAATTTCTTTAGTCAATTCTGTACATCCGCGATTGATTGTAAAAGAAAGTTAAGTAATTAATGTTCACAATATTAAAAGAAAACTTTTTTAATAAAAAAAAGAAAGCCTACTGAACATTACATTCTAACCTTTATTGTCGAAGAACTCAGCTTGTTAAACCAACTGTTCGTTTTCTTTTAATATTGTGAATCTCAAATAAAGTTGTTCGTAATAAATGCAGACCTCTTGCAGAATTTCCTTCTAATGCTTTCTAGTGAAATTCTGGTGTTACAGCACCCTGATTATTATCCAAGTAAATTTAAGCCCCTCATGAATTGGTATTTCGAATCCGCACATTCGAATATAAAACATCAGGTCATGAACACATGACATTCTCGCATCTTAAAATTTCTACGACATAGATTGGGTTATTTAATATTAATCATTTCAATAAAATAAAAGGATAATATTAAATAAAAGGTCTTGTCACAGCTCCTCCAAAACCCTATTAAGAAAACTTTTCAAAACAATGTCGTAGTGTAATGTAAGTCATGTCCTTCGTTCAAATCAAAACCAATGGCAACTGACTAAGCCTAGAAAGTCAGAAAACTCGAAAAAGCTGTTCAGTAAATATTTGTTTGTAAAAAGCTGTTGAAACGAATCTCAAATAAAGTTAGGTATATTAGTTATTAGGTAAACTAAGACAGGTAAAGTTAGGTATTAAATCAAATAAGTTTAATTTATAAGAATCGTATATTAAACCTAGCTGAAAAATATAAGATTATTTATTATGTAATAATAAAATCTAAATACTATTTTGTAGAAAGAAGGGTTTTAGCTCAATGGTTGGCAACCTGGATTCCCACATGAAGAAGATCCCGGGATCGAATCCAACTGCCATCGCTTAGATTTTCTCTTTCAAGCAGCTTCTTATAGCTTACAATCCAGTGATGACGAGTATTGTCGTAAAGAAAGAATACCGCTCTGAGGCCAACTGGTTCTGTTAAAGGTTCCGGGCACCATGACCTCTGATGTTGACGCGCCTAAATTTAAAATAAAATAAAAAAAAATTTTTTTATAGGGAGTATGTCTGGGAATGGTATGAAACAACAAGACTATTAGAACTGCCAAATATTCCAGATTGGCCAGGAGAAAACCTAACAATACCGCCATTTGGCTTCCTTGGGATACCAAAAAGTAAGTCATCAAAATCAGTTTTTAAATATTCTCTCAGAGCCGTGACATCCCATCAACAACTTTTCACGAGAAGAATTTAGATGCTCCTTGTACTTCAGTATTTCTGGGCATCATGTTTTTTTTTAACTTTGGATCAAGAATTAAAATTTGAAACATGTTTATGCTCCTTCTCATAGTTGAAGTAGCCAAACATTTGGTAGCCATTCAAAGTCAGTAATAATTTGTCAATTATTATAATAATATTATATGCGCCACGATAGCCGAGGGATAGAAGCGAGGCCCGAAGACCTAAGATGTAATGTCGCACTGGGTTCGATTCTTGGTCTAGGCGTTGGATATTTTATAGTGATTAACATGAGAACTTTACGAGTATAGTAAAGTATTTTTGCATCTTCGTCCACGACACTTAATTTGCTAGAAAAAATAGGCATTACATTAATGTACTGTTAATAATAAATAATATTTGCAAGAAAAGACTTGATTATTTAATCGACATTTTGGCGACCCATCTAATTCACTGGCCGCTACCTTTTTAAATAATTAGTTGTATGTTGTACAGAATGCTTTTTAAATGTTACTGAAAATCCTTTTTTAATATTGAAGTGATATTTCTGGTAGAGGGAATTTGTCCACCAAATTTGACACTTCCTCCTCCAAGGTGTGCCAAAATTTATTCATAGGTTAGATATGCGTGCTACTTTTCTCCTTTTTTTTGAGCTGGAGTGTTTAAATTACGCAACACACATCGTTTTTTCGTGCTCCGAGGACCGCTGAAGGATAATTACGGAGAGTACGCAGAATAAAAATTGATATGATCATGATACTTATGTATACCAATTGTAAGTCAAAGTAACAATTTTTACCAATTTTAAGACAAAGTAAAGATAAAATTCGTAGAATCGGAACTAGTAACCGATAAGTAATCAGGTAATCTCAGAAGAGTAATCGGAGAAAACTAAAATATCTAAAACTGACTGGATCTTAGCCAGAGATTTTCAAGGATGAGTATTTTAGTAAATTTTAGAGTATGCCTGTCAACTGTGGAAGATATTTTGAGTAGCCAAGTTAAAAAAAAATAATGTTGGACTTTTACTGTAACTATCAGCAAAATTTCAACTTGAAATTTCACGCTCAATCACTTTATATCTCACAGCCAGCTATTTTTTGTGAGCAAACACTGCGCTGCAGCTTCAGTAAATTACTATTTGTAGCTTAGCTGCAACGACTTTATCAACAATGCAAATCCAGTACAAACGAGATCACGTCCAACAAAAAACGATAACACTAAAACTCAGCTATAATTTTCAGGCGGACTTTCCACTTCCGATCAGAAGTTACGGGCAAAAGCAAATAGCAAACTGCTTTAAATTACAAATTTCTCATAAATCACATCAAATAAAGACCAAGACCGGGAATCGAACCCAGCGCCGTGATATTTTATAAAATTTTCAAATTGTATGATCGTTACTAAATTAATTTTAGAAATCCCTGAAGAATTATCTAAGAAGCTAAATTTGGCGAGATTTGATGTGCTTAATCAATTATTTGGGCACGACTTTGTTCCTCTTTTTGGATCAGAATTGATTGCGGCAGGACACTGGGTACCAGCGTCTGTCTGGGTAGAAATAAAAAAAGCCCTTGAGGAGTTTGAAGATAATAAAAAGAAGAAAGGCAAGGTAAGGAAAAATAACACGATCTTTATATATATTATATATGTAATTATCTAAACAGACCAGTTGACAGTTAAACATCGACCTTAAAATTTTGTTGATGGTACGAACTACCAGGTTATAAAAACCTAGATTAATTATTAGATACAAAGTTTATTTAGACGAAGAATTTATTTTGAGATGCTCCTCTTCAGAAGAGTTGCTTCCACAAAAACTATTGAATCTCCCTGTTCAGCGACAAAAGGAAGCCATTTTTAAAATATTGATAAAGTAACATTTTAATTGAATATGTATTAATGAGCCAGAGAAGGAGTGGGGTTCATATAAAGCGCTCTAATTTAGTTTTGTAAGCTGAGTATTTAATTGGAAGTTTTATTAAATAGTTAATTAAAAAGGAAATTAAGTTATTTATTTATTCAAGTATTGAGTGGCAATAGATTTGAAATGTCTATTAGGACACTTCATGATTCTAGCAAAAATTGAATTCCTCTGAAAAACAAAAAATTAATGTTGATTTTGAAATTAGGAAGTGAAATAATTTGTTTTGAAAAACAGATTAACGTCATTAAAATTAAAGATATAAGCTGAAGAATATATGTACCTTGTTTGGAGAAAAAAAGAAAATGAGACATATTAAATAACGTAGTGATTTTTTGGATCCATCTCTTTTAATTTTACAATTTAGTTCTGTAGTAAAATTCTTAAAATAAAATAAAATAATTTTTTTTTTTTGGATGCAATATGATCGTACAGTTCTGCTTTAAATTATGTGGGAGATGTTTTAAAATCCAATCAATAGTCCCATTATTAGCTAAAGTATTGATAATATCAGAAGATTAATGCAAAAATTTAAAACAGCCTAATATTGGTCAAGTTTATCTTAATCTCCTTAACAAAACCTTACAGTTTAAAAATTTAAGTATAAGGGTTGATTATTCGACGAAAAGTACATACATAAATTAGCAAATTCCCAACGTTTCTTCATTCTTCAGCTTGTAATGTCGTCCAATTAGAAAAGTTCGAAACAGCTAATTTGTTTTATTTTAATTTGTTTCCAATTTTTTCTCCATGTTTCTAAACTGATTTCTCTTTCTAGTTTTGGGTTTTTTTGAGTACTTTAACATTTGCTACTGAACAATGTTTTTATGAATCCTTACTGAAGATATTAAAAACAAATCCTATTACTTTTGGAATTTGATAACAATTGATATAATTTATAAGTAATTGTATTACATTAAATTTTCATTAATATTTTTTAGGATTTATTAGATATTGTGTATTTTTAGTGAGAACTACCATTTTATTATGGAAACTATTAGCCATTCTTGCGAATTTCCTGGTTGTTCTACGCAATTACGCGGTTCCATTTCTTACTTTCTAATTAGAGTAATCGCGTGATCGCGCACTCGTTCGTAACCGCTTTCCAATGGAAAAAAGAATTAAGTTTATCGACTTTTTTTGGTACTAACTAATATCTTCTCTTTACGTTATTTAGAAACAAAAGACGAAAACTAAAATTAAAAAAGCACCAGTAGATCCAGAATGGTATTTGCCGCATAATAGTGAATTCACTGATGAACTTTTGATTAAAGCTAGAGAAGCGTGGTTCGATTATTGTGAAAGAGGTTACGAAAAACAAAGAGAAATATGGGAAACTGAAGCAGAAATTAATGATGAAATAAATCGTTCAGTTAGATTAGCAGCAGATGTTAACATCAGAAACAATTTGGAAATTCTGAGGACAGCTCTAAAAAAAGGAAGTATGTTATTCTAGAATTTAACGCACACCAATTATTGTAAGTGCCCGCTTTTAAAACTTGCCAATTTAAAAGTTAAATTCTAAACAAAAAAGTTTTTCTAGAACAATTTTACTAAAAAGTAGGCTCTCATGCACTTGATAGAGAGTAAGGTGCCAAAATTGGTGGTTTGAAGGTGAAAGAAAATTTTTAGCAAATTGGGTAAAATAATTTGCAGTGTGTAGGAAATGTGATTGTCAATGCTGTTATTAATTTTAGTAATTTTAAAATATAATTTTAAATTCTTTAAATATGCATTTGGAAAGTCATTATTAGAAATAATTTGATTAAAACGATTATTTCACAACTATGGGGTGTTGCCCTAGAACCAATAAAATATCCTAAGCAATACTGTTATGTTGTAGGATAAGATTTTGAAATCTTTGGATTCTGAGTATAAGTAATCAAACATTTTGGTAGATCGCTCTTTAGTTTTTAAAAACTTGTAAAATGAAAATTTAATAATTGCAGTAAGAGAAAGTTGTGAAATGGTTTCACAAATAATTTTCCATATTTGGTGAGGTGCAGAGCGTATCGTTTCGACTAAAACTCACTTTTAATTTTTTGGCACAAATTGTGACGGAAAAGTTGTCATAGTATTTGATTATTGTTATTTATTTAGAAGTGAAAAGACAGAGAGAGAAGATTCAAAAAGAACGTAAAGAAGATAAAACAGAAAGTAAGGACTTAACTGAAGGAATGGAGACTTGGCAAGTATATGAAATAATGGTCAAAAATCAAATGATCCAAAAATACTACCCTATTCTGATGAAAGAATTAGAAGGGGAATATTCTTTTAAAAATCACGAGTTAAGAAGAAAATTTGGAGATGATCCACCCCCTTCTTTAGGCGATCTTTACCAGGTAATTCTGTATAACCAACATGTCAGTATGTTTTCAGTAAAATATATTTTGCTAGATTAACATCAGATAAAATATAAGTTGTTTTTTTTAATAAAGTGTACCTGTAAAAATAATGTACAATTTCATTTCTGAGACATGAATGACTATTTTTTGGATCTGGGCGTGGCTGGTGTGCATGATTATTTCAACATTAATTGTAGCATACGGAACATAAGCTGATTAGGTTTTTCTGAGCGGTTTTTATATTAATATGCAATCGACAAACTAAGAGTTCTAGGTGGCAAATAAACAAATTTACAGATTGATATTTATAGTACTGTGAGACATTTTAACTAGAACAAACAAAATAAATATAAATGTACTATAGAAATTTCAAAAAATTAAAAATGTTTCAACTGTTAGAGATTTAGTCATCTAAATGTTATTTAGGCGTTTATAATATAATTAAAACAAATACTGAGTAGTCATCATTGCAGTTTGTAGTTATTAATTATATGTTTTTTAAAAATATTTTTCTATTTCTATGACTCTTTCGTAATTTTTTGTTTCATTTTATTGTTTTATATAATTATTAATTGAAGCATAATTATTTAATCAAAAATGACCAATTTCTTCTGTGCCTAAATCTTCTTAATTTTTTATGGTACATATGATTTTTTAGTTAAAAAAAGTATTTTGTATTCTTTTGGATTCAATAATTTGGAGAAAAAATTAAATATTTTTTGTTATTCTTTCATTAAAGCACTTACTCCTTTAATAGAATTTTTTTTTTTAGAAAATACTGTATACTTTTACTTAAGGCTAGAAATTCCTACTATTGATAAAATATTTAAAATTTAGCCACGTTTATTTATTTAATTACATATTTTTTTTTGTATGTTTAGATACAAATATTGTATTATTTATCTTCATTTTCTCACTATCAAAAGTGTTCTCAAAAAAAAAGGCAGAAGTTACAGGCACACCGATATATTAAGTTTCGCTACCCCGTCTTATAATAATATATCTATGTTTGTTTCTTAGGTAATTAAAGAATTCTGCATATTTCCATTAGCTGACATTCGCCTTCGCAAAAATGCACCATTGATACAATCGGTTCTGTTTATTGGACCTAAATGTTACACCTATCCAATAGTTGATGCTATCTGTACAGAAACAGGTTCTGTGTTGTTCTACTTGAATCCTCTTGAAGTAGCTGACAAATTTCCTCTTGATATGGTTGAACATCTATTCACCAAAGTAAGCTATATACTTATATTAAAAACACGAAAACCGAAACAGAAGTGTTTGGTTTTTAGGCTTTAAGATCAATAAGCAATTGAAAACTACTCAATGAACTCTTAACAATTAGAATGTTTCATGTGCAATTAACTTTATATATTTTAGAGGATTATCTCTTATTTATTGAGGTGGTTTAAATGGAACATTAGAAAAATTTTGGTTGAAAATTATACAAAATAAATAGTTGCAAAATAATATATAGTTGCAAAATAAATAGATTTTATTTTTAAAACTTGTCCTTCTACAACACGTATTGATATTAGAATTTTAATTAATTAAGTATTTGCCTAAACTAAAGCTTAAGAATACAATAATTAAACAAAAACTTAAGAAAGAAAAGTGACTTTTTCTAAATAGGAGCTATCCGGAGGTGCCCGATGGTTAATTTCTTAAAGTCATTTTCAGTCAGCGCCTAGGTTTTGTTAGTTATAGTCAAGAGAATTATTAGGACCAAGTGGTCTTCTTAGTGATTCATTATCAACTTTGGGTACATTTCTCAAATGTCCCCTCAGCCATCTGTAACTTCCACATTTTTGCTCTAATTAGACCTAGAAATTTGCAATAGGCGCATTCTATATGAGATTTAAGCGGTGTCTAATATTCCCATTTGCCCATTATATCCAGAGTACAGAGTTCCCTTGAGCTACTTTCTTTTCTCTGTATTTAAGGCGCGTTAACATCTAAGGTTATTGGCGCACGGAGCTTTTTTCAGTGCACTGCTGGCATTAGGACAGAGTTCTATCAGATTAGAAAACACAGTGAGCTGTAAGAAGCTCCTACTCCAGCATCTGGATTCGAACCCAGCTAGGTTTTATCTTGAGGCTGGACATAAATTATTAAGGGAGGACTCTTTATTGAAGTAAGTTGATACAACAAGGCGCCATCTATGTAGTCCTACTTGAAATTTATAGATCTCCCTGTATTTCTTTCAATATTCATTTCGGCTATAATAAATGTTTTTATTTCCTGGATGTGCGCCCAGCAAGGCTAAGGAAAGAAAACATTAATCACTTGGAGTTGAAGGGATCCAGTGACCAGCTTAATGTCCAGCTATATGACCCAATTTGAAAATTCAAATCGGACTTAGCGTTCCAGCTCTTGAGAAGACGAACCGTTAAAAATAGCTCCAAGGATTTAAAATCAAACTTACTGTAGTAGTAGTAGCCTAAAGGCTTGCTAAAGGTCCAAGTGGTATCGCCATTTACTGCAGTCCTGTAATCTGTATAGATATTAATCAGAATTAAAGAATGTTTTCCCTCTTTTTTATTGTCTTTACGATCTTCTTTCTAAAATAAAGTTTAATATATTTACTTCATGTATTTTTGCGACATGTAATCGCATCTTGATCCTGATTCAATCGCATGTTATGTTATATTTTTGGTTTAAATAAGAAAGTTATGGATCGGAGATTTGTAATATAAAATAATACATTTTCTTTCTAAATGGCACAATTATGGAACAAAAAGTATAGTATAAAAGTGTTTTATTCTTAGGTATATCAAAATGTTGGAAGGCTACATAATAAATTGTTACAGGTTCCAAAACTCTTTGAACCGGTGGTTATACATTTGGACGGTGCCGAAAAACCATATTACAAGAAGGAACCACCCGATGAAGTTTCAAAACAACCTAAGTTTTTGACTCGCATCCTTCCAAAGATAATAGGTTACATTCAACGACGGTCTAGAGTACTAGTAGTTGGAACGTCTCAGAAACCATGGGAAGCTTCAGCGAGAGGATTGGTAAAAATTATTTCATAAGAAAGTGTGATCAGTTTAGAGTGTAAGAAATTTAAGGGGCAATTAATTTAAATTAAACAAACAATAAATATCTTGAGTTTCCTGTAAAACTTGATGTTTTACTTAAATTATTTCTCTGAATTCCAGCGTTTGGATCTTTACTAACAGACAAAAAGTATAATGTACCTATCTTACTTAACAGCTTATGGAAGAAAAATATTTCTAAGAGAGGATTATTACTGACATAATTTAGCCTAATTTTTCTTAGCCAGTACCTGGCCTATTTCTCTCTCACCACTCTTGTAAATGACAATTATTTCACCGTTGTTCTTAATGTCTCTTTATTTACAGTTCATAAAATACGTAAGCCTTCGCCATCGCTATGAATTTCGATAATGTTTCAGCGCAACTTGTACATAACTCCTTCATGGCATGAAATCATTTTTTCTAGATTATGATATTTTATTATCATGTTAATGCTTGGTATTTGATGTATTCAGCTTCCTGTACACATTCCCGTCACTTAGGAGACAGATACTTCTTCAGTCGATTTTTGTGGAAATTAAATTAACACTCATTTTGAACACTTCATCCGAAAGATACTTAAACAGTGCATAACTTTCTTGTCCTGAACCTGGAAACCAAACCCAAACACAGTCTACCACATTGAATTCACTTTGAGTGCATTTCTTGTCATTGTAGTTGCTTCAATTCTTGTCATTGCGTGAGATTATCACAGGCGGCCTCTAAGTGGTATCTCCTTCAGTATGCATACCACGTTCCGTTGAAACGTTCGATCAGGCCATCCGATTTGGGTGGTACGAAGTCATCCTTATTTTTACCATTCCTAGATGATATGCCAACTCCTGGAAGAGAACAGATTAAATTGATGTCCTTGAACAAAATGAATCTCATATGGAACCTAATAGTGCGAGATGAAATCTTCGACTAATTCATTAGCAGTTGTCTCCGCCGTCATAATCTTTAGCGCATATGCTTCATCCCATTTAGTGAAATAATCGACCCCAACGGCTATATATTTTCTACGTCGGCAATGGAAGTGGATCTAGCAAGTATACAGTCTTCTCTGCGGATATCAAATTTGGTTTTGTTTTACCAATTTTCATTTTCTTTGTCATTTAATTTTACATTAATTTTTTCCAGAAAATATGCTCCAATTATAAGATTCTCAGCAATCTTAATTAATAATCTCAATTTGGATCGAAACCGTTACTTAGCTATTTTTACAATTCGAACAACCATTTACTTTTCGAAGAACCGATTCATCATCTGTTTCTGGATAGGCATTTAATATCTCGGCCCATTCATTGCAAATTAACTTGTACAGGACACTGAATCAATGGGTGTTCTGGTGTGCTGGCTATTATATACTCGTATAACTGAAATGAAGTTACCCTTGTTTTGACCTATAACCGAAAATAGGGCAAATTTGTTGGAGGGTTTTCTCAGTTTTCTGCTAATTTTTCTAAATTCCCTCGAGTTGTTTCTCTTAATTTGGTGCTCTAGTTCCAGTAGCTAGTAAATGCTTATAAGTTGTTCATTATTTTATTTTTCTTTCTTTATTTTCCATTTTTATTTTTATTTTTTTAGTTAAAAAATTAGAAGAAATTTTAGAAATAAAATTCGAAGAAAATTTGTAGAATTTAAGAGAAAGTAATGTGAATTTCCCAACAATTTTTTAAATCTGAATCATATTTTTTATACAATATATTTCATACTTTTGTTATTTATTTATTTTTTTACACAAAAAAATATACAGATGAGAATATTTGCCAAAATTATTCCAATCCCAGACATGGATCACCATTTTTATGAAAAAATATGGAGGGAATCAATAATGAGGTATCGTGGTGTGGCTCGAGGTTTTGACTATCCAACTTTAGCTATGCTTTCAAAAGGTACTTTTTTTTTTTATTACAAGTTTTTTGAAAAGTTGCGTAAGCGATAGGTGGATTGATTTGATTGAATAATTAATAGAAAAAAGTATATTCTGAATATTCAATTACTGCGTCCTTACTTTTCATCATCTAGAAGCTTAATTTGTTACAATTTATTAATTTAATTAGCACTGATCTTAATTCATTGAAATTTTATTTTTTGTTTGCGCCAAAATGATAGAAATTCAAACCATAGATTTTTACCAACTTGTATCCCGACTACTTGTTTTTGTCTGCACCTAATACTGACGCTCAAAATTCTGCAACAAAAACACAAACAAACAAACCTCAAACACTGTTGCAAAACAAAACTCAAATACAGCTGCAATAAACCTTTAGCAGGTGAAGCACTAGCGGCAATATTATCTCTTACTAGTCGATCTGCTTCTTCTTAGTTGTATCAAATTTCATTTCCAATGTGCTGACATCCCGTGAAGACAACAATCCTATCCTTCTGAAGAGGATCAGTAGCTTGTCTCTGTACTTTTAAAATGGGGTGTACCATCACGGTTCGAAATTATGACATAAGCGATGTCAGTAAAAATTACTATTGTTATTTCATTTACTGAGATCCAAATTTAATACCGCATCTTCTTTGTCGAAATAGCCTGTGTTCCTACTGCTCAGTAATATAGGAAAGGCAGCAGTATCCATTATTCCTGGATAACTACTTGCAGACCCATCTTTACATTTATGTATAAGTAAGTTTAAGTTCATCACGAACCCTGAATGTCCTATTCTTCTGCGATTCTCCAGTATTCCCTAATGAACCTTTATGAACCTATCCCTAATGTAGGATACTACCTTACTATAAAATCCATTCAAATGTAATTACATACTTCAAAAATATCCTTCTAACTCACTGGATTTTAAAACAGCTCTAAAAAAAATTCAGGTAAAGTGAAAAAGCTGTTCAGCATATTCAACAATCTCTCTCAGCTCCTAAAATTCGGCCTGACTTCTTAATCAAAAATTCTCTAATCACATTCTTTCGCTGGTAGCGTATGAGATAAGAAGAAATATACGTATTTGTTCTCCACTTGGGGAAAATTAGTCAGTCCGCTGATATTCCACCCATCCAGAACCCTGATTACAATCTTATAGATGACTGCAATATTATTTGCAAATCCCGATCGTGCTCAACCGTCTCTAAATACTCTATAAAACCTTGGGCTCATCTTCTCTTAGTATGATTAATGGAAATTAAGACAACGAAATCAAATGCCAACAGATTAATTTCACATTACTTAAGTAAACTTGCCCTTCCGTTCACATTAGCTTTAGACAAATATTCACCTACATACAAGTGTGATACCTCGGACTGTATTTGATAGCCAAATTACATGGAATCACATAAGACAAATGAAGAGAAGAATAGAACCGACATTGTTGACTAAAGAGGATCAACATTAATGTACAAATACAAAACAAATTAACTCTTTTTCAATGTATTTCTGTGACAGATCTGGATTTATGAAGCCAAACTGTGTGGTTCAACGATACCACCCAGAGAATCCAATCCTTCCAACTTCCAGTCATTCGTTATGTCTCCAATTTAACCTTCCTATAAGACCACAATATCCCCTTCGTTACTGAACTAATTCCTTCTTTCTTCCTAGCTTTCCATATAACCTTGCAGCCTATCTCAAACCCACTGCACAAGCACTTCTGTGTAAATACATTCCCAACATTTTACCACATCTCTTAAACGCCAGGCTCCCGATTCCTATTCAGAGATTTACAGAATGGCTGGCTCCTCTCAACAGCCTCTCTGATTGCGGTATTGAGTCCTAGAAGAATCAGTATCAAATTGTGACTTACATACCACATTTACATAATGAAAAAAAAAAATTCAAGATACGTTCTTATCTTCAATACGTTTATATTTCTTCATAATGATTCGAAAGTGAGATTGCTTTCGAAAATGATTTTCCTAAAAATATTTCTATAGAAAAAGTGTTGAAATGTTATTTCTTTAAAAAGCGGAAATTGGCCCTGAGAGAATTAATATTAATTAATGCAAAAGTAAAACATATCTTTCAAAAATAAACTCAAACTATAAATTAGAAAATAAAAATTGCTGAAACTCCAATAATAATTGAAGTTTTCTTCATTTTTCTCCTTATTGAAGACATCATCAGCAAATAATAATAAATTTAAATATATTTATGTAGAGTTTCCAATTTGTAAATATAAATAAAACCTTTTTCTTATGAATTAACATTATTAATAATAATAAAACTCGACATATGTAAGTGTGTTGTGGAAGGTTGAGGCAAGGTTCAAATTGTTCAACAGATCTTTCGGCATTTTTTACAGACACAAAATCTTGTTTTTTAAGACACAATTTCCGTTTTGAAATTATCCGAACTGATCTGGCCAGATACTCTTCTAACAAAAGTAATATAAATAAATAGAAACTGTTAGAATTTCTAAGGCACACGGTTCAAATTTTACATTCTATTTATTCATGGTATAAATAAATAATATGAAAGTATGATTTAAGTATATGAATATATGCATAATTTAAGATTTTTTTTTCCCTCAGGTTTAAAGCAAGTGGACATCGAGACCACCGTTTACCGTTTGATGACAACAGATAAAATTTTATCTCTAAAATACCAGCCTTTAAAGTTGGAAGAATTTGAAATTTTGTTAACCACTGTTCAAGAACCCCGTTCTTATTGGACCTGGGCACAAAATAATCTTAAAACATTTAAAGCCAGAAAGAAAATGCTCAAAAAAGAGAAAAAAAAGGAAAAAGAGACTAAAGAAAAAAAACCTAATGAAAGAACAAGATTAATGTAAAATAATATTTTTCCATCATTCAGTTTTCTTAGTGATTGTAAGAAAAATACAAGAGAAATTTATTGACCACAAAAATAACAAAACATTAAAACAATGCTTGAGGTGCAGTTATTTAAAAAAATGTCTTCCAGATGTCAGTAGTAACTGAATTCCATTAGCTGTGGCCTACATGAAGATAATAATAAAAATGATTTCTTTGGTATAAAACACGTGTAAGCTAAGTAAAGCATTGTATTGAGAATAAAATGACAATTTTCGGAGAAAATAAACATTTTATAAACATGCAATTATTTTTAAAAAAATTAATTTGGACAGTGTTGAGGAGATGAATTTGGATGCGAGCCAATGCCATTTGCTTGGGTTTTGTATATTAAAACTCCCATCTAGCAGAATGGTATATATATAGAAGATATATCTTATCTTAATTCAAGTCACTTTTTAATATATTTTGTTTTCCTCATGCCCGCAATGTCATAAATAACACTTTACATTATGCACTTGCTCTCAAAAAGTTAGCCTTTGCCTTGAAGTGTTTCTACACTCACTGCGTCCGCTTGCAATAGATGTCTCAATTATGAGCTTTTTTCAAATTTAATTATAGAAAACTATGAGTGTCTGGAATCCTGGGTAAGTCGTTAAACTGCAACCTGGCGGGACTTACTTCAAAGCCGAGGTGAAGGTAACCTGTCTAAGAGAAGGATTCTCCATAATTAAACCGAGAGTAGGCTGGGCTCTTAAGATATGGTGAAACCAACCAGCCTAGGGAAATGGAAACTCCGAATCCAAATGATCTGATCCTCCTGAGAACTGTTTCAGGAACCAGATCTGGTTTCATCCATTAAAAAGAACCAAATAAGGTGGGAGAGACATGTCGTGATCAGCGAATCCTAAAAAAAAAAAAAAAAAAAATCAGAAGAGAGGAGTAGAAGAGGGTACAGATCTAGTTGTAAGTAATACAAAAGAAGTTTTGAGACAATCAAAATATAGGTAATAGGCTTTTACGAAAAAATCTCAGCAAAGTGAAAAATCCGTAAAGCAATATGTACTTTCGTTTGTGGAAGTTTCTTTAACCTCGGAAGTTTACCCATTTATTTATTCTTACATTATAATATACACGAACAGAACCGTCCAATTAACTGAAATGTTACTTAAGAAGGACCCCTACCCAACCTCTTCAAAAATACCACTAATCGAATTTCTCGGGAATAATGTTTATAATAAAAGATGTAGAGCCCATGAGTGCAATGTGTGCAAACTTTAAAGAAAGAAATCCTCGTAAAAAGGAAAATCCATTCAGTAAAGTGGTACTCTGGTTAACCCTTTCCGGACCGAATTATTATACAGAGAGAGAGAGAAAAAAAAAACTTTTTTCACTGCAATAAATAATGCTTAAAATGAACAAATCAAATATTTTTTTCCATTTTGAATGTTTTGAACATTTTTTGGAAAATGATTCCATATGGCATCATTGGGCACCAGTTAGCAAGAATGAAAATAATTAAAACTTTATTTATTCCATCTAGGAATGGTTGAATTTTGTACAATTTATTGTAATTAGGGTGATTTGGATCAGAGATAAAGTTTGTATTGTCATTCACATGGAAAAATGTGCGAAGTTTGTCAAAACGATTTCTGCTCATTGCATCCGCAAGGATACCTGGTATCTCTGGCCCAATACATTCTATAGCTTGGCATTTTTACAATTCCGCTCATGATGTTTATAACCAAAATTTTTTTTATTTCATTAATTGTGGTGCCAATAGATTGGGCAGTCTTTTGAGCAGAATATAAATTAGATTGCTCCACAAAATTTTTTAAAATTTCATTCGAACAAAAGAGTTGAAAATAATTTATGGGCTTGTCACATCCATAAGTGATATTGTGTTTTTTATTGAAAGAAAAATTAGTACAATTCAAGTGAAAATCATCCCTAACTGGTACCCAACTAATGTTGTTCCCGCGTAATAATTTTGGAGGTTTCCTTTTTGCTTCAGGGGTTGGTAAAACAGGATCCTGCAAATTATTGGAAGGGTTTCCTGAAATATTTTCCGAACTAGCTGATCTTTCATCCTCAGTAAAAAACTCATCTTCATTTGGTAAAGTGGTATAATTAGAGTCTGTTTTTGGGGGTAAATTCGCGTTGGCATCAACTTCCCCAATTTGTTCATCTTCAGAACCTGAAGATTCTAAGTCAACATCTAACCAATTACCGTCTAATATAATCTTTATAGCTTCTTCGGGTGTATACATGCGCTCCATGTTAAAAAAAACAGGTCAGAATATACCCTATGTAATAAAAAAAATAGAATGGTTAATAGTCAAGTTTTGCTCAAAGAGTCCATATGGACTCATTTTTAAAATTTCGATTATACAAATAAATATAAGTTAAATAAATTGAAACATACCTAATTCAAGATAAATAACACTTAGTTTCTACAAAAACAAATAATTAAGAAACAAAAAAGCTTTAAAAAATGCAAAAAAAAATTCACAAATACAACTGTAATGAAGACGATTTTCTGGTGGTTGACAACAATGAAATAAAAACATATTATATTTTCGCGGGCAAGAATTATGTAAAAATTACGACTTGTGCTGCCCCAACAGGCATGAAAGAAAACTAAAATGATGCCAATTGTATTATTTGGTCAAAATTAAGCAAGAAATAATACATTTTAAACTAGTGATGCCATATGGCATCATCGAGCTGGAAAGGGTTAAAGAATGTTGATCTCTCAGTTACAGTCAGGTTCCAGATCCATATTGTAATATGTATAAAGATTCATGATTCGGCGATTTGGAGAAGGTATCTTTTAAACATACTCAAAGAACATTTTCTAGAAACCATTTTTTCTTTCTCAGTAGACTACAAAATGGTTATTTCCGATAAAAAATCAATTTCGAAAATTTGATATGAAAAAATTCGACTGTGATGGTATTGAATTTTTTTATTCGCCGATCATTAAATCAGTCAGTCAAAGTTCCATTAGCTACGACTTAATTCTTGGCATCCTTCCTTCGCAGTAAAAAATTCCTTAAAGTAGGATCTGGAGGGTAGAAATTATTTTATTCCAATTCTAAGCAATCTAATCAGGGATATCTAACAGCTGGAACATCTGTTAATCATGGTCATGCTATGATATAAATGTATATTTGAATAAAAAATTCTAACAATTTATACGACAGAATAGTCATTTGTTGGCGTTGAGTGTATTTAGCACAAACATCGAAATTTCGCAATTCGCCGGCCAGTCAAGGCAACGTTTGGCGAAAAAAAAATTTTAAAAATTCATACTTATATCAGAAAAGTGTCTATCCTAAGTTGATGCCAAGTTTAGCCTTCCTATCTTTGCAAATCGTTTGAGCCACTGACCTTCAGAATCATAACGTTTGATCTGCTGAGTTGACGGTTAATTACTCTACCACATGTCCAAAAAATTTAAAAACCATCATTATAGTTTGTTTCTTTATCTACCATTATATTCTAAGATAATTGATCCTTGCTATCAGCTAACAAAGAACAAACGTTATAAATTTTAATGTCTCTCTTTAAAGAATAGATTTTGAATTTATTTCTACAGTAAGTGCAATAAAATAATTTGTTACTTTTCTTCAGTAGTGACTGAATTTCACCTCTATTTAACCCAGAATAACATGCAGTGCCTCATACGAGCTTAAGGAAGATTATTTTTTGCAACAGAAATAGCACTGTTTAGTGCCGGTTTTATTTACCCTCCCCACCAAAGTTTGATATGTTAATTTGTTTAAATCACTTTTTCTAATGAATTGATTCTTTATTAACGTCTTCCATTTTTATTCACTAAATTCGTACTGTAAAACTTATAATACTGATGCCAGTACATACATACATATATAAAATGTAAGCCTGTATTGAAGGGTTGGGAGGTTTCATTTTCATTATCTGTAACTATGGCAGGAGGGAGTCTGTCGATTAAATTATTATTGTATTTTACAAATTGTTTTTGTTGTAAACTTTGTATAGAAATGATCAACTAAACATATCTGATACATTTTACTCCTAGTGACGTTCCGGTCAGTAGTAAGGGCGAGTCGTTAATTATTAATTACTGAATATTTATGAGTTCGTGTTTATAGGAATTTGTTATCGAGTTTTTACAATTAGAAAGATAATGGCAGAATCAAGTGAAAGTCAAGTATTAGAAGGTTTTATTTGCCCTATATGCAAATCAGATCTTGGTACAGCGGTAAGTTTATTATCGCATTTTCAAGATGAACATTCAGAAGAACAAGATTTGATAAAAACATTCAAAGGTATGTAATAAACTAATCGTGACTTCTAGCATTATAACTTACTTAAGATTTCCCCTCTCTAGGCTTCTTAGCCTAAAATAGAACAGAGAATTTTTTTTGTTAATCAGAAATTATAAATCGGGGAAACTTGCAGTGCCGCATAATATCGTTCGTCATATCACTCATATTTTTCTTATTTCTTAACTGATTCTCATTCATCGTCAGAGTTGTTTCATTAGTTTGGTGTAGAGATGTGGCTTTCATTCACAAAGCTTGTATTCCACACAACATTTGCTGACTGTGGCCCTGCGTTAATCAAAAACACTCATGGTGTGACTTATAAAGAAGTTTATTTAAAAACAGGAACGAACTATTTATTAACAAAGACAGTGATTGTGAGAAGCAAAGATAGCATTGTTCTCAAGTCTAAAAATCCAAGTTTACTGGTTAGACTTGGCAGCGTTCGAAGAAAAGTATGGAACACACATATATGTGTATGTTAGTCAGCAAGCGTAGTGAGAGACGGCAGTGAAGTTGAAATTTCTGAAACAAACTGATTAATTTTCCTCCGATGATGATGAAAGTCCGAAACCGAACAGGGATACAATAAACATGCGTCAAAATCAAAAATATTATCCAGTGCTGCGGGCCCAACCACATTTTCAATAGTTCAGCTAATTTTTTTTCTTTTTTTTCAGACTTGCTAGACAAAGCCAAAAAGAAAATTCTGAAGCAAGAAAGTATACCAGAAACAAGCAGTTTGCGAAAAAGTGTAGCACCTATAGCTGATTATATTTTTGATCCCCAGGATTTAGGTATGTTCGAGCATGTGATCATGAGTTAAAAAAATAAATAAATTGTTTTTACCATCAAATAAAAATTTACCAAAAATGTGTTGTAATCATTTAACATTTAATTTAATAACTACTATAACATTTTATTTCTTGATAAATGTACATAGAAGCATATAAGTTGTAATCTACATTATTTGCTATTATGTGTTCTCATTCCATCATCGTTTAAAAAAAGGAGTGATTGGTAATGAAGATAGTTGACATTGCCTCCATCGAACAAGTCGTTTATCCATGGAAGAAAATATATTCTCTCTTTCTCTCACTCACACCTACGCACTATTTATGTTAATTGAAAACTCAGTAATTATCAGTTACATCTTAAATAGGACCTTTCTCACCGAAAGAATAATAAGCAAGATGGGAGATAGTTAGATTAGTAACTAGAGCGCAAGGCCAGTGCGATCGGATTGCTGCCTTCTTCATTTTGTTTTTGTGTGGTGAAGCAAAATAAAATTTTTAGCAGGATATGAATTTGCTTAACTTCAGATAGCTTAGATAAACATGTGTAACGGTGCGATGACTGATTCAGTAAGAAGTCCTCTGGTCCTTTTTTTTCTAAGACTATCAATGGTAGTATTCAGAACTTTTACGTTTCTCCTTGTTCAATATTCAGTTTAGTTTTTCATAGAACAAAGAGGCGTTACTCTACTCTGGTGAGCTTTAGCTCAACATTGCTCAAGTTGATTTATAACAAGGTGTAATCTAAGGAGCTGCGTAAGCCGTTAAGATGCCATAAGTTGCGATGCCACTTCATGTAAATAGCGTCGACAGTAATGCGAACAGGTTTTTTTTCGTTAATAATAGATAATTAATGACTTGCTATACAAAGAAAAAGTACAGAAAAGACATATGTCGGAGATAAATTATATTAAAAAGTAAAAGTGAAAAAATATGTTTACTTGTATAAATTTTTTATTTTTTACTCGTTAAACATCGTGGTAATTTTCCTAACTAATTTACAAACAGTTCTATAGAACAAACTTTATTATATTTTCTCAGTATTGGATTTTGGTCAAATAAATACTTCGTTAAATATCTATTTTGGGAGTTTATCCGTGGCGGCTAAGGACTTACAACCAGCTTCAGAGATAGTTTAGCAGGCCTTTTAGCTTCTGTCTCACATTAAATTAAATCAGAAAACTAAACGCAATCGTTTTTAATGTGAAATATAGTTAACATTTTTTAGAAAAATATCAATATTCATTCATAAATGAATAGTGGAGATATGATGCTGACAATTTTTCTTGTGGGGTAGCAGCATTGCTTTTTTAATTCATTGTTTACTCCTTGACTATGTAAGTTAATTTTCAGGCAATTGCAGGTAAAACTTTTAGTCATAAAGCGTACTTCTGCGCCATAAGAGAGGAAAGGTTACAGAAACTAGCTGTACCTACTAATCAATTAATAATTCGTTTAGAAAAATTGTTGGATAAAATGCCTTCAGACCCACTGAAAAGAAAATGTAAGAATGAAATACTTTTAGCACTAATAATTTTTTTATTTATTTATTGTTAATATAATTTAATGAAATATTATTGAAGCACATGAACAGTCTATTGTTCCTTGGATTGATGGAGATGCTGTGCCAAGATGCCCTAATTGTGCTGGATCATTTCATTTAACTAGGAGACAGCATCATTGTAGAACTTGCGGTGGCATCATGTGCAATGACTGTAGTCACTTTATGACTTTAAATACTGCCCGTTAGTAATATTATTTAGTATATTTCTAAATTATATCCACTTAATAAAGGAAAATTTGTTTTATATTTTCATTGATTTTTTAGGTAGGATAATCGATAAACCAATGGAGGATGAAAAATCTCAAGGGAACGTGGAACAACTTAGGCTTTGTATACATTGCATTAGTGTACGTATCTCAGTTTAATTTATTGTAATCAGTTTGTTATTATTTCATAGAAACTTGAAATATGACATTACAGTTGCTTGAAGTGCGAGAAGAAAAAAGAGTGAGCAGGAATTTTAAACCAATTATAAGTCAGTTCTATGAGAGGTTAGCAAATTATAGAGAGCAGGCGGATCAACTTAGTTGTCAATACATAAAGATGTCTATTTCTTTGAAGTAAGACTTCCCATATTTTCATTTATACTCTTTAGCATTTATATATTTTATATATATTACATGTGAACCACATTCAACAGACCAGCGCGCTCCACTCTCCAGTCCGCTACCACTGAGTACTTCCCTTAAGTATTCTTTTAATTATTAAATTCTTTAAAAAAATATCGTAACCTAATTCATAATTATGCTACATAATTCGATGAGATTACCACTTCTTTACAGTCAAATAAATAAATAATTACATTCGCATAATTAAATAAACAAAATTAATATTACTTGTATTAGAGTTGATTATCACAAATTACACGGACAGGGTACTGTTGAGAAACATTTAACTTTGACTATTTTTGTCTCTCGGAAATGGAATGGAATGGTAATGCATAAATATGCTAGGTGATCTATAGCGATTGTAAAAACTTTGGGAACTTTTTGGGAAAGTCATTTTTAGTAAGAAACCTGTGATCCGATTTCGATCAGTAATGAAAAACAAAACACAGCGTAAATTTAGTAAGGAGTTAATTTAGTGTTATTGGAAAATTGGGTGGAAACTGGAGTGCTTCATTGCTCATATTTTCATTTGATCATATTTTTATTTGTGGTTTCTGCGATGGTAATACTGTGCATGCATCAAGAGTATACAGCGAAGATTTCCGCATGACATCAACTGCACTTAAGTTTTGCGGTTGAACTTGTCTAGATAAGAGAAGAACTGCCTTGGTTATACTGAGAAACGATAACTATGAAAGCTGATCGACTTATTTGTTTTACATACAGGTCCTCTAAACAATTATCTATTCCAAAAAAATCTGATCCCACATTATTTGTGAAATATTTCAATTCTTGAGACATTCTTTGTTTGGTAGAGATTTGAAAAAATTGCCTAGCCTATCAAACAGATTGTTTGATATAAATGAGAAACTTCATTTAAAAAATCTCTTTACTTATTTCACTCTCTTTCAGATAGATGAATAAATTGCAATACTTGTAGAGGTCCTTATGTTTTCTTGATATTATTACACCTTCACTTATTTGAGACAGATTACTTTTTATTATTATTATTATTGTATAATAATTGTAATTTTTCTTTACAGTGCTGGTGAATCGGTATATGACTTGCAGGAAGCACAAAAAATAAAAGTGAGGCTTTTGAAACTTGCGGAAAATATAGACTCACTTAGGTAACGATTTTTCGTTTGAGTCACTAATTGAAGTGAATAAAACATTTTCCTTTGATAATTAAATTGTTATTATGGTGATGCTGAAGAATGCATACAAAGAATAGATGTAGGGCATGTATGCTGTTATACATTTCTCTTTAGACATGAGACATTTTATTACCTACACCACAACCGTACTAATTCATATATTTTGTTATAGTTCCAAAATAGCTGTCTTAGGGAAAGATACAGAAAATCCACCGCAAGGACAGGCTTTTAGACTTCAAACCATGATTAGATCAGCTTTTGCAACATATCTTAGAAATCAGCTTTTAACGCTTCCGTTGTTACCAACAGAAGAACAAGTTGAGAAAGCGCAGACAAAACGGAGGTACATATACTGTTTTTATGCGATATTCTAAAGTATTTTTAAAACATAACCATTTTGTTAACAAAGGATTTTTTTTCACTTTCGTACCTCCTGTAACATTAGAATACTAAGCTACTTTAAGGTGGTAATGAAGGGGCGGGTGTTGGCCTGTGGTTAAGGACATGACTTTGCAAGAGGGAGATCCCCAGTTCGAATGCCGCGTATAACTACTTTTTATTTAATAGAAAAAATTGTTTATAGTAGAGTATGAGCTTCCGCCCCGTTTACGACACCTAATTGGTAGTTGGACTATAAGCCCCGCCTGAAAAAATAAGCGATTACTTTACTTTTTTTCAGGTGATAATGGTGTTTGATAATCTTTTAAAATTATATAACTTTTTTTAGACAAGAAATAACGGCAAGAATACAAGAAGAAAAACTGAGACATGCCAAGTTAAACAATGTAGTAACTTCTAAATCAGGAGCATCTCAACAAAAAGTTTCAAATGATCCAGTAGGTACTTGGAAGAAATTTAATCGATCTTCTTATTTCTTATTTCTTTTTTCTTTGACAAGCATGGGGAAGGCGGACCAATATTTATTTAAGAGACGCGTGGCCGTTGAATAATGAGGTATGGTTTGAAGTAAGAAATTCCATCAACACCATTTCATCAACAACTGGCTGTAGCGTGATTACGTTCATAGATTCTAAATAAACCACTTCCGACTCACTGCATGTGAAAGTCTAATTACTATGTTAAAGTTCTAGGAGAGAAAGGGATAGTGTTCAGATTGTAGGAAATGATGATAAGAATATGAGACGATACAGAATGTATTGATTAGAATGAAGAGGACAAATTAGAATCTATTATTAATAGGTCTAGATACGTATTAGGTTAGTACGTATTAGCTAGTGTAAGGGTTGCAGCCAAACAACAAAGGATATCCACAATGGGTAGAGAAAAGTTAACAGCAGGATGCTGAGGTAGATGTAATCGTGGGAGTCAACCAGTTTATTAGTTTTAAAATCGTCAGAGAAAGGTATGTGAACATAATTGTGGACAAGATTGTAAATGGCGGTTTCAAGGTCTATAAAAGGAACTGAATGCGAACGTTAGACAAGAAACTCCATAAAAAAAAATAACTCGACAGTCAAGGTGACTGCGTATTCGGAATCTCACTGTATCATGTGGTCCAACACCTCCGAAGTTTCAATCCATCCTGTCTTGTTGCATCATATTATAATTGTGAAGATGGTTTATGCCTTTAACCAGGTTTAAAAATTCCTGATTTAAAAATGGTCTGAAAAATATCGTCGAAAATAATAATTATTATTTTTTCCCCATAACCCTTCCTGAATACCTGATATTTATCCAGTTCTTTGAAGACCATTTGAAGAAAGAACTATATAAAGATAAAACTTTCCAATAACCAAAGTTTAAATATAATTTTTTCTGCCATTCTTTTTCTTTGCAGAAACCGAAGTTTGTTTGTTTTTGTTTTTTTTTCTGCTATCCGTTTCCAAATCAGGCCAGGTTTTGCTTATTGAGATTTGATTAACGTAATAATATTTTTTCATTCTATTATATATTTTTAAAACTCCAGTTTGATTTACGAGTAGTGTATAAATATACTAATTTATGTAAAATAGATTTAGTTAGTTTATTACTTGAATACATTGCTGAACATTTTATTATATGATCTAATAACCTTTTAATTTTCAGGCTGTCAGTTTGGGTCAAGGTTGGGTTCCTGAAAGTAAGAAAGTGAATGAGTCGGACGACCCATTGATAGAACAAATGAATATTATCAGGAGTTACATCAAAGAAGCCAAGTATTTAGTATAATTTAGATAGAAGCCTATTTTAGATCAGAATACAGAAATCCGTAAAATTGTAAAATAGATGAACTTGAACGAAACTATCCTTCGTGTCGATTGGACGGTGGTGCTACCAATGTAGAGTATTAACTTAGTGCGATATTATGTTCATACCATTAGAAATGCTAAAATCTTCACATTCAGCACCTAGAAACCTACATTTCAGCTGCGGTCTCTATTACAAAAATTCGACATTATTTTATAACTTTCTTGTTTAGTATATAAACAAACTAAAGCGATCTTACCTCTTTAAATCCAGAAATTAAATTTTTAGAAACATTGGCGAAAAATTAAGTTGTTTTATTGACCGAATCGCTACTATTAGTACAAATCATAATAATCTCAAACTGAATATTTATAAAATAAAAGTTCACATTCGGAGATTACTTTCAGGTATCACGCACTCCGTTCGACACGAAGGTTCATGTCCCGTCTTTGGGAAATTTTCGAATTTGGTTTCTTTTCTTGCTTTCTCATACTCGCTTGCATTTTTTGCCGTATTTTTTGGTAATCAAATGAGAATCCTAAAACTTCTAAGTAAATTCATGCATCGTCTCCTTCTCTAGCAGGATCATTGAAGAATCTTTTTTTTTCAGAGTCAACTTTTTTTCAACAGTAAGTTCCGAACAAAAGTAAAATAAGAAATAGTCATTCTTTAATAATCAGTTTCATACTATGAGCCAATATGATTCATTTTATCATTTAAGGATCTCTTTTCGCCCTTTCCCACTTAACTTTTATGTGTTATACTTGGTGACATACATATCCTCTCCCTTTGTACAGGGATCATCGTAACATACAGTATTCTAGGTCGACTCTCCTGAGTACATAATTTTATCCTGCTTAGTACTAATCAATCCACATAACCGTTATTATTGTTGCTAGGACCGCAAAAACGCGAGGAAACTGATTCTCCAAAGGCTCCTATCTCAACCCTCGAAAGTTCCCTGTTCAATCTATCGGTTCAATGAAATATCGGAAATGGCACTAACATTTATCTACTCAAGATCCTTCTCCTTTTATTAACTAATAACCAGTTCCAAATATCCTTAAAAATAGCCTTCCGAAAGCGAGAACATTAATACACAAGCTCTCGCTGACTTCAATCTCCTTTCCGATGGCATTCAAATGTTAAGCCACAGCAGCTTGGCATCATAGTAACTATTATGTGATGTTTCATTTATTTTTAATTTCTAAATAAATTTTAATTTCCACTTATTTTTCAACAACTCATCAAGAAGAAATCTCTATTAAATTAATTCAATAGAGCTTCCATTAAATAGCGCGTCAGTAAGTAATTAAAATATTATTCCCAAGTAAATTGTGACGGAAGTTGTTGTTTAAACAAATTTTCTCTCAAGCATATTTTTCTCAAACTACAACTTACATTTTCATCGTTGATAACTGCAATCACTTTTTAAGCAGCTAACAATTGGTAAGGAAATCCGAATGTAAACTGTTAATTTTTATTCGCCGGAACAATTGTAGTAAAAGAATTTGCGGCTATTTCAAATATACTAAGTTTCTGCTTCCTCAGTAGACTGAAATAATAGGCGATTAACTTTTCGTAACATGTCTTTATATATATAAAACAATTATATAAATATATGACATTAATAAGTGTTAAATTATAGGGTAGCGCATAGATATGATGAAGTTACAAGTTTGGAAGAAAATTTGCACGAATTAAAAAAAGAATTTTGGAAAAAGCAGCAAGCCCAAGATCATATAGCCAAGTTAGTAGTAGTTTGTTAGAATACTGTTTTAAAAAAGGTGCACAAGAGAAGTAATTTAACAATATTCTATATTTTGCTGCATTTTTAAATACAGATCTGGCGAATCAAGTGAAGCTGCTAGTATTAGTAGTAATGAAGCTCACGCCGACTCTGGTTTGTATTTTATTCATTTACTTACTTTATTAAAGATTCAGCTAATAAAATATTAGTGATCGCACAAAATAGCCTTGTGTAACTGAGGTGCTTTGTGATAGCCCCCTAAAGATTAGATCACCGTTTTACCTATGACTCGCAAACATAGAAACAAAAATGTACAAAATGCTTACATTAAAAAAACTATGTTTTTGTCGTATTTTGTTGGTTCATGTAGTAATTGCCCTTAAGTAACTTCGCTTTTTTATCTATTCTATTATTTTTACAAATTATTAATTTCTATTTCTGTATTTATCATACTGTGAAACTAATCGTCACTAAATCTGCTTCCACGATTCTTTAATTTAACTGTATAGGATTTTCTTTGAAGTTTGTAAATTATAAAACTACTCCTCTGCTGAGGTTGGTTGTTGACCAGTCAAATGTAGGTTTCTTAACTTAAAAGTGGGCGAAACAAGCGCAGCAGGGATCAGTCAGGCAATCTGATTTTAAGGCGTATTTTAAGGCATAAATAAGCTCTTTCATTTCGCGCACAAGGGGTGGACGCAGAGCAAGAACTACAATAATATAATTTCTATAACTGTTGCATATTAGTATATAGTTCATTTCTAATCTACTACCATACACATCATCTAAGTTCAAGTTCTTTTATATTTTTACGAAACTTAGCATATTTTTGTTATTTCACAATATAACCGTTATTGTTGTATGTTCAAACAGGGTGTCTAGAGAACTGAATGTTTGAAGAAGCCTATTCCGAACTGTAAGACATCAAGAATTCAAAAAAACAAGTTCTAAAATAATGTTGATCATAGAACGTTTCAATCATTCCTGTTATCGTCTGTTGATTCTTTATAATTTTTAAATATTGTATATCTAATTTCTTATTTATGCAGATGATGAGATTGATTTAGTGAAAGAAGTTGTTGAATAGAAAATAATTTTTTTTTACTTTGCTCTCAAAATACAGTAGAATTATTGTTATTTTAATTTATTAATGTTGCAGATTTGTTATTTATGTGTAATTTTGATAAATTTGAGATCATTTTTAGTAGTTATTTCTTAAAGAAATAGTAAGTAAGAAATGTGTAGCGCCAAGTAATTTATAAATAATTATTAAAACTCAACTTTTATTTTTGTGTTCAGATTAAAAAAAAAGAAGAAATGTTGATAGGTTTTGATGAAAAAGGAGAAAAATTGCAGCTTTATTATAATATTGAACAAAAACAAACCATTTGATATCAAACGAGTATGAGGCGAAACATTTGAAGATCGAACTGAACAGTTTCTTTTTTCCTTCCTCCATCCGTCACGAATGTTTGAATTCTCCACATCATGCAATTATCGAAGTACGTTCTAACTCTGAGCCCTGCGCTTTGATTAGATTAGATTTAGATAGTAGATGGGACGGGACCTATGCCCCAAGGCACCGCAGCCACAGAAGACTTATTGTGCCAGTCCCTTCTTAGTTCTAGTAGGCGAACTGCGCTTTGATTAAGTGAAACAAAAAGTCCTATAAGACTGAGAGCAGACACTTTCCTAAAACTAAATTAAGGGAACCTTGTTGTGTGCTCATTCGAAGTATTAAAAAAATCATTAATTTTAAAAGAGGACAAAAGATACGTAAATTTCGTGAAAGGCTTACTTAAATCTATTGTATTTATCATTGGAATTATCAAATTTTAGATGGAACATCTTTATAAATTGAATGCAGAACAAGGTAACACCATCAATCCTTTGGAATTAATTATGTAGTGTTTCGAATCTAATGTGCATCCCATTCTACCAATAAAGCCACAAAAAAAACTCTCCTCCTATTCCTTTGAACTCTGTAGACACTATACTATATGCTAAATCTATCTAAGGCAGGGGTGGACAAATCTGGCCCGCGATGCGAGCAGATCAAAAAGCTGTTTATACAGAAAATTCGTAAAGCAATTGCTGAATTTTAAATCTTGAAATTTTTATTTTCCTCTGCTTCACAAAACTTGGCATAACTACAGGCACCCGAACATCTCTTACATCCAATGCAATTGGGGTTGTAAACATACAATTCCATAATTCAAGCATTGAATTTAGAGGACTCTTTTCAACTTTCTTATTTTATTTCGGACTCCAGAAAGTGACTTTATATCAATCAGTTAAATGGAGAAAACTTTGTTACTAAAAATTGTTTTGAGGAAACAAAAACAGTATTTTTAATAAATCAAATTTAATTTCATCAATTTTATATCATATTTCAACTGTTACATTACAACTAAAAGAACAGATAGAGTTTATGAGAATAAATATAAAAATTATTTTCACCTGTCACACCGATTCTTCTTCGTCCGACAGTTCCACTATCTGAAATAAAAATCTGATTAGTATTTGATTATCAATGTGTCATTTTAGAGGATGAAATGAATGAAGAAGGTAGCATAAGAATAAATCTTGATAAAAGAGTCAAAATATAATTCAGTTCCGATGTTAATGCATAATAAGTTATACAACTATAGTAAATATTAACAATACTGCTCTCTATGATCATCCTCACCCAGAGGGCATCTAAAAGTAGAAACTTGTTCTTTTTATTCGTTCTAGCAAACCATTAAGAAATCAACACATTTAAAAATTATCCAACATAATTACGTTAAGTTACTACTTTAACGTTATATTACTATATAACTGAACTTATGCAGGCGTTTTAGAGTCATGAATAAAAAGAATGGGCGTCTTTAAGGTTATAAAAACCAGTTGTTAACTTTTTTGTTTAGGAGGTTTAGAAGAATCGCATTCAAGCAATTATTGAACTCTGCCTGGGTTGAAAGCTTGACAAAAAAAATTATACAAAATTATGACTGAAATCGCTAATCTTTCTTCGTTTGGAAAACAATTTCTAAACTGTTTCAGAATTCTGCTTTGCATGCAAGTAGAACAAGGAAAGATTGTCTGCGCTGTACACACAACCAATTTTTAAGAATACAACTCCAAAATTTGGCAAATCAAGTCAGGAACAAAACAATTCGAGTAGATATCTATACGAAGCTGTACCATCCTCAACCCCGCTACAGATAGGTAGGTATTCACTAGAGCACAAGAATGAGGCTTGCTCAATAACACTGACCTGAATCTGGCAACAATGGAAATACAGCTTACTTTTTGGGAGATATGTTGCGTTAATTTTGTCAAGGAATGCATTTTGTGTGAATACGAGGCTTAATACTTAGCGATTAATAAATCTATTGTGTTACCAAAAAAGCACATACTATTCTCGAACATAACTTGCATATATATCTTCAAGAAAGGAGGAAAGTCACAGAACAAAAAAATAGTACCCAAAAGTGAACGCTAAGCATTGATAGCCGAGAACAAACAAAGGTTACTTTCGCGTGATTAGAGAAAACAATATCAAATTAAAATATCGAAAAAATGTAGTTAATATTAAAACTGTCCGGTAGGACAGTTGTATAATTAAAACTGTCCGGTAGGACAGTTGTATAAGGGTTGATCGTCAAAAACTGCACGAAAAAGCGTAACGTTGAAAAACACCCAACTTTGACAATTTTTTTCTCTTTTTCTATAAAAGATAAAATTCCCAAATTTTCTTTAAATTATAGGACAAACCCTCCTTTATAACTGAAATTTTTTTGCAACAACATAGATGTAATAGGTTTCGAGAAAAAAGTTGCCGAAAATGAGCAAAAACGGCATTTTCAGAAATTGTTGTTGTTCTTCTTCTTCTTCTTCTTGTTGTTGTTGTTACCTTTTTTGTAAACCGCGTACCGCCTAAACGCGTGAACCGATTTTCATGAATGAGGTGTCATTCGATTCGGAATTTTTTGTAGATGTGCCTTTTGGGG
This sequence comes from Rhodnius prolixus, assembly GCF_049639745.1. Taxonomy (NCBI): domain Eukaryota; kingdom Metazoa; phylum Arthropoda; class Insecta; order Hemiptera; family Reduviidae; genus Rhodnius; species Rhodnius prolixus. The sequence continues at coordinate 28,087,097 of NW_027411592.1, forward strand.
GTCTCGACGCTGTACATCGAATGGGAGAGGAGTTAGCCCCCTTTATGTCCCCCTCCAAAATTATTATTTCTAATTTCTCTGTAAATCTTGGCCCGATTTTGATAAAATTTGGTAGGATGATAGGGTTAGGGCTTCCCTATGTACCATTAATGCGACGATCTGCTCTTACACTTGTTAAGAGGAAGTATAACAATCTTTCAAATTATCGAGACGTGAACCGATTTTCTTGAATAAAGTGTCATTCGAATCAAAATTTTGTACAGATTTGTACTTTAAAAGTCTCGACGCCATGCCTCATAAGGAGGGGAGTTTGCCCTACCCAAATAAGGCCCTTTCTAAAACTATTATTACCAATATTTCTATAAAGCTTAGTCCGATTTTGATAAAATTTAGCACGAAGAAGTGATTAAAGCTCCTCTACGTGGCTGTGAAGTGCCATCATGCTCTTACGCCTACCAACAGGAAGTACTGCAATCGTTAAAATTATCAATGAGTGAACCGATTTACATCAATGAATTGTCGTTCGATTCAAAATCTTTGCCTTTTAGGGAGAAGTACAGTAATCGCAGTTTATTTTTCTTGCTCCTCTTAAAAGGAAGTACTGAAATCGCAGTTTAATTTTGCTATTTACCTTCCTATTTTATTCAAAACGCTTTCTCAAAAAAATTGTTATTGAGGATGGTTTGGGGACCGCAATTATAATCATTCTTTAAAAAGATCTCTCCAGTAGTTACGGTTCCGACTTAACGCCTTATCAGGTTATAATGATAGAATTGCTTATACCAAATTTTAAAAAAATCTGTAAAGCAGATATGTAACTTTGCAAAATAGACAAAAAGAAAAATCTATCCTAAAGGTACAAAAATCTCCTTAACAAAAACTTACAGTTTAAAAAGTTAAGTATAAGGGTTTATTAAACGCCAAAAGGTACACAAATCAGCAAGTACCCATCATTTCATTTATACTTCATTGATATGATTTAAGTAATTTTACTGCATTAACTTTTCCTTCACATTTTTAGAATTTATTAGATGTCACAGACCCTTATGCTGGCCAGTTCATTCATAATATTTTTTTGTTATAATTATGATAAAATGAGTTCTGAATTATTCTGAGTAGTCACATATACATGCATGTTAAAGTAGAAAAAGACAAAGTCAGAGTCAGCCACTGTTTAAATTTGAATCACGAAGGATTTAAAACAATATTTCAGTCTTGAATTCGTCTTACCGAAATATTCGTGAGCACAAATAACACACAGTTAATAACAAGTAGATTATTCAACAATAATTATTCATTTCTCAATTGTAATTTAATTTAGTCCCCCTAATTTTACTTATAGTAAAATACTGGAATAATTAGCTGTCCTAAAAATATGCATATCTTATTTATTTTATATTACATATATACAACATTGTGGGAAGAACACCTAGATTGAGAATGTAATTGAAGAAAACTATATTATTTGCGATAAAGCCAGATAATTATTACCTATTATTATAAACGTTTGACTACTTCATACAATAACAATTACTTTAATCGAAGAATGAACTTAAACCGACGATTTTTATTTAAAAATAAAAATAAATAAAATGAAATCATTGATGTATGTTGGTGTAAGCATTTTTTTAAAAAAAGTTTTTGAAATCTTTAGCCTAATTTTTTTTTTTCTTTTTAACCTGTAATTAATAGTTTGATTATTATAGATAAATAGATATTACAATCTACAGTCTAGAACAAATATTTTGTAGATGAAAATGGCCAGCATAAGGGTCTGTGACATCTAATAAATTCTAAAAATGTGAAGGAAAAGTTAATGCAGTAAAATTACTTAAATCATATCAATGAAGTATAAATGAAATGATGGGTACTTGCTGATTTGTGTACCTTTTGGCGTTTAATAAACCCTTATACTTAACTTTTTAAACTGTAAGTTTTTGTTAAGGAGATATTTATATATAAGTATATAAATATATATATTGTGTGCGTACGAGGCTTAATATTTAGCGATTAATAAATCTATTGTGTTAACTAAAGCTATAGTTAGCTACAGTTATATATATATAACAATTTCTACTTTACCTCTATACTTTCAGCAAGTTTATGTATTTCAGTAAGGCCTGTTAAATCTTCCAAATAAGTATTTGATTCAAAGACCTTCTTTAGAAAATCATTTCTATTTTTCACATATTCCTCTTTAACCTAAGAAAAAATATTATGAATATAAATTAGTTCAATACATAATTAGGGAGCTCTTTTCAAGACCAGTTTGAGGGATGACTGGTCTCTCGAAATAAATGGTTTATTGACAAATACCCTTCCCACGCAGTAAATATAGATTCATTTCCTTCAGACTATCAGCAGAATGCAATAAAAAAACATGCAATAAATTAAGATGTCCTACAATACTTAAAATTGATTTAATTACGCTTGTTTTAAGATTTTTTTCTTTTAGATTATCAAATTTATCAATGAAAACCAATCAACAATTTTATAAAGGATGTCTATTGCTCAACCATTCCAATATGTATCTCTTTATAAAACCCATAAAAAAGAGGATTTTTTCCCGTGTGCAAGATGATTCATAGGATTTCTGGAAGTTAATAATTATTTTCGTACAAATAATTTTGTAGGGGTGATATATCAACGAAACAAGTTTTTGTCGCTTAAAATTCTCTTATCTCATCACCTTTACATCAAACATAGCTCCTTTTATTACTTGTTGACTCTTCTGGGAGTCTCCCTTCAAGGCTGAACCTCTCAGAATAATCTCAAATTCTTAAGCTAAATAAAAGGGCTCCTTGCCTGATCGAAAGGTGTACTAATTTTATTAAAATACTTATTGTTTGTTAACAGGCTACTAGCTTTGTTTAATATCTATGATTTGGATATTTTAGCGTCCTCATTCAATGAATTAAGTCATTTTTCTTTTCTCACAAGTGGCAATATACTCCAATGACACCATGGATGCAAATATTGTGTCCATGTATTTCACTGATTTCACTTAGAGAATCAGAGTCTACGATTGATTATCCAACTTTCGAAAAAATAGAGTCAACTTTTCTGTAAATATTTTCTTTTTTTTTTTTATTTTGCAAATGCTATATTTGTTTTAAATTGTCTTAAGTCAAATGTTTTCTTCAATCTTTGTATTATTTATATGGTTACTTGTGAGTCATAAATTCAAGCATAAGGTTATTGTTAAACACTTAGTTTGTTTTGAATTTGTATTTGTTCTGTAATTATTTAAAACCAATTCTCTAAAATATTATTAACGTATTTTTAATAATAATTTCAACGAAATTTACGCTCACTTTACAAACGAGATCATGAAACTAGTGTCAACCCTTCTACTACGGAATCTCTGAACTCTAAATCTCTAAAGGTCTCTAAAGATAGAAAAGAAAGACGCTCTGGGATATTTTTTCCCCCGAGAAGAAGGTTATATTGAAGCTAGGTAGTTTAATAAATATATGAATATTATAGTCACCAGATCTGAGCAAGCAATACAATGACCAGAAGCAGTGGTAGCCGGTGTTATTTGGTTATAGTGTGATAAAAATCCCCGGACTGAATGAGGTATAATTCCAAGAACACTTTCTTCATCTGGGTTGGCGGACGCCCTAGAGCAATAAATAAACTGCACAAATCAATAAGTTGTAAATCAAAAGAAATAAAAAGGTTGTATGGGTTTATGTTCCATGTATTAAATTAAACTCTAGTTTCTTTAATTAAAATAGTCTTAATAATTAAGGTATAAATCAAATAAGGGATTTTGACGGATTCCTGTGCAAGGATCCCGGATTGGAATCCAACTGCTTGCCGTTAGATAATGAGAAAGCCCTGTCCGGAGGCCTGCTATTCTACCTCCTCATCAAGAGATGAGGCCGTTCACTTAATTTTCACCTAAATATTCTTGTCTGCCTGCAGAAGTAGAAAATCAAAGTAAACGAATTAAAATCCCAAAACACAGTATTCACTCTAAACAAGAAAACTCTGCTTCAACAACACTTCTACTGCCCTAACTAACCAATTACGATATCTCGGAATACACCTAGACAAACGACTAACATGGAACTCACCCACGAGAGTCAAACGCATTGACCTTAAACTGAGATACAAATGTTAAAAAGACTACAAGACAAACGTTCAAAACTGACTTCAATGAAAAAAAAGAAAACTATATACCGTTCTTGCCCCCATACATAATGAGTAGAGCTCTATAGAAGTGCTAAACAAGCTAACAACCAATTCACACCTTTCAGTCTAAATAAGAACAATAGTTAACCCTTCTGTCTCCAATCACGTAGTACACTCTGACCTAAATGTTCCTCTAAAACAGTTAATCCCGCTACATAACACTCCTCTCAAATCTAGACAGTCATAACAACTCTCTACACCACAACACATCATTCAAATCCTCATCACAAACTAAAGTGGCGATGGCCACACGACCATCTCAGCAGATAATGCCGATTTCCTAGAGTGGTAGCTGTCTGTCTAAGCTTGCCAACATGACGAACTAACAGCTTCCATCATTGGATGGTCGTCTTTCACTCCACTCATGTCTCTGGGTGCTCTTATGGATATACATGTACACCGTTTCATCTAGCTCTCATTTCTTTTCCTCGTACTGTATACAGTGGTAAAAAATAAAATAAATAAATAAGTAAAAAAAGATTCCTGGCTAGACTATCAAATGTTTTTTAAAATAGAATATTTACAATATAATGAACTATATGTGTTTATAATTTAAAATTAATTTAAAAAACATACCCCACATTGTGCTGCAATAATGAAATGTATATTTCAACTGCTAAACTGGATGCAATATACGATACTCCTGGTCGAGTTACTGTGCACTGTTGATCTAGGGTTCTATCTAACATAGACTAAAAATAATAATAAATTGATCTTTTTTTCACAATTCCTCTTAGAGATAATAGACAATATTGAATTTCACAATGAATGGAAATATTTTAAAAATAGCTTTCATTTGAGTGTTAATGCATCTAAAATATATATAACAAAAAATAAAATCTTTCCAATAACATGCTTTGAAAATAAATAAATAAAAAATAAACAATGCTCATTTTAGGCAAACTAGCCATTCAGTGCGAGCGTCCTATTAAACGGTAGATTATTGCTTTATTTTTTCGCAGTATTTGACTGCTTCCCTGGTACATTATCTACAAAATATAATTTAATGTAGACGAAGCTCTACATTATTCCCAGTCTAGGCCTTAATGATCTTTAATGATTAATATGAATAATTTAATGTCAAGTATGTTTGCTAGTCGCCTCCGTTCACGAAACCTAAATTTGGTAGTTGAAACCATTGTTGTCTCTATTCTAAAAATAATTCTTTCATCTACAAGTTGACGTAAGTTAAAATACGTTTCCCGAGGTTACAGCGACCTAGGGGGTCTGTTGAGAAAACCTATAATTAAGGCACTCTGCCTGTTCAGTTTTATTTAATTAAAAAGTTGTTTAATCCCTCATGCGCAATGATCAAGTTGTTTTTTTTTAACGCGCTAGTCTCTTAGCTACTTACACTGACAGAAGTTGGTATTCAAAATGATTAATGCGTTTCTTTTTCTTCCTGACAAACCTGAAAAGATTAATCGTTGTCAGGTCCATGCAATTTAGAGGTGCCAAGAGGCTTAAAATTAACCGAATGATCATCAAACCTCGTCAGAATAATACCGCAGATAACTTAGACGAGTTTGACTTAGCTGAAAATGAACTTTTTGGTCTAACTTGAGGTTTACTCCCACCACTATCAATTGTTTGTAACTTTGTTTGCTGCACCGTAAATGGCTAAGAATTAGGGAACCCTCCTGCCCGGGAAAGCTACTGCATCACTACCCTTACCTACTAAAAAAGTAACGCATTTACTTCTCAAACAAAAATTTAACATTTTGGTAATTAACAAAAAATGCAAAAAAGTACAAAATTTAACTCACATTTCCTGGAGCTGTAACATCATTACAAAAATAACAACCCAATTTACTAGAATTTTTATTACTCTGCCTTCCATGTCTCATTACCATATATGTGTCAAATCCCAGTGCGGCAGTAATCGCCACCTCAAATAGTAATAAATACTGAATTAAAATATTAGACAAACACACACAAAAGATAAAATCTGACACATTACTTTACTTTATCCAAAACTGACGCAATGACAGTTGGAAGCCATCTACTCTCTCTGGAATCGGTAAGTAAAAATACACAATCATGGCACTCAATGAGATCGTGAAGTTTTAAAGCATGTTCGAAATTTGCAGTAGGATGTCCTGGCATTGGAATTTCTAAAATAATTCCAGATGATTTCTAAAAAATGAAGCCAAATTAGCTTATACATTCGCAAAATTATAAAAAATAAAACTACAAAACTCTCATCTAAAATTGTAAGCATTTATAATACTGACAAGTCTAGCGCAGCATTATCTTAATTTATTTTGTCTTCTTTCTTTATTTTCCTATAAATAAACTTGAAAATAAAATGATACTGAATGCTGTACCTTTTTATTTAAATTTACTGTTTAGAACAATGCAAACAAACGTTGCTAAAGGAAATTTGTATAGTGACATAGGTACCACAAGGAACAGTCCCTCTAACGGCAAAACACTCTGTGGAAATGTTTTCTGATCAATCGTGCCTTATAAAAAAGACATCAGGCCATCAGACCCATCACATATGGGCACTCCACCTAGCCCGAGTCAAGAAACGCGAGTAATTACCTCTTAAAGGTGAGTCGACTACACTGTCTAGCAAATATTAGTAGGAATGAACTAGTATACTGGCCCTAAATAATTTACCTCTGTTAAGATGCTCTAGAGGTGGAAAGAGATATCTCTCTAAACAGCTACTAGTTTAAGTGCAATTCAGCTTACCTTCCTAGGAAACCTCGTAGACTGGTGCAAAATTAGGAAGCAACCATTCCAGACGAAAAACCAATTTAATATTATTTACTCCCTGCTATCTTTAAGTGACAGCATCAAGGTAACAGAAATAAGAAAAAAACGAGTGATTTAAAAACTTGGTTTTTTAAGAAAGGGGCTTTAATGCTTTGGCAACTTACCAGATTTAATATTAATTTATGTTTTCAAACGTTAACTGTTTTGGCAAAATATACTAAAAAAAATACCATGCTTGGGAAAATTTTTTTCAAAGCCTCTGCAGCTGCAAATGCTTTAAATTGCGCTCCTTGGCCTAAATCGCAATTATCATAATTATATAGAGACTGTCTCACTGGATTTGAGAATGAAACTCTTCCATTGTCAACAAATGTTATATGCCTTATTCCCCAAGCCTGAAATCAGTCATAAAATTAAAAGTTAATTCATTTTATTATACATTTAAAGAAAAAACCTAAGTGAACAAACTTATTAATCAGATAATCTCGCCTAAAATTTGCAGTCCTTTACTCTTAAGTAACATTCATTTATACCTTTATACTAGTAAGTGTAAAGGTTTACTACTCTACTATGTAGGCTAAGTGAGTAATATTAAAGAATATTTATCATGTTCCAACAAATTCAACGAACAATTTTGAGAACTTCTAAATAAAATTTAACACTCATTTAGTTATTAGTAATGCAGAAAAATACAATATTTAATAAAAAAAAAAGATAAGACTAGATTAGCATTTAAAAAACAAACTAACAAAATATCAAGTTACGTAGAAGCAACAAAAAATAATCTGGTCCTAATTTTTCTGTTAATAAATTAGGAATAATAATCATAATGATAGGAAATTTAACTCTTCTTTTGCGCATCAACTGCTGCATGGCCAATAAATAGCACCTCAGATCATTTTTTTCACTCTCTTATTACCTCTACTTGATCTGGGATGCTTATATTATTAGAAATTTGAGTAATAGTAGATTTAACTAGGAATTCAACTAGCAGTACTTACCATTAGGCAACGAGCAACAGAACACCCTAAGGTACCAGCACCCAAAAGAAGGCATTTTTGAGAATTAATTTTCAGTAAATCTAATTCTGGTGCTAAACGCCACTTCATTAATTTTAAATTTAAATCCACACTTGATTCTGCCAACCTAAAATTATTTCTTATTTAAAAGATTAAGAAAAAACAGCTTAAATTTAAAAAATAAATACCAATATACCTGATAGGATCAATACTATTTTTTAAATTAACTTTCTTTGGTCCGTATTTATTTCTCGTATTTCTTTCCCAACCGATCCATTTAAACCCATCGTATTCTCCTGAAATTGCATTTATTTATTATATTCAATGCTGTACAAAAGTATTGGTTAATATATAAAATAACATTTATAACGAAAGGCGCTAATGACACAAACAATTGATGCGCAATAAAACAGAAAATACTTATTATTATAAAATTAGATACCTTCTATTAAGATCAAAATTACCTAAAAGTAAATTAATTAAATAAAAACTGTTGTAACAATTTAGCTCAATTATTTCAGCGTAACTCTTTTAAAGTTTAATAAAAAGCATTTTTGAGATCTTTCATATTTTATAAACAAAGGAACCAAATAATGAATAAAGGGAAGGGATTAACTCAGTGATTAGCGACTGGATTTCCAAGCGGATATTTCGGTCTCAATTCCAGCTGCTACCCGACTCTTATAACTCACTTATAATATGGACCGAGTTGTTCGTAACGAAAAAACACAGTCCGGAGGCTAGCAGTGCACACAAAAAGGCTCTTGGCGCCAATAAGCTCACATAAAGCGATTTAGACTAAAGCGACTTTAGATGATGATAATTAGCCTAGAAACTATAGGTGTATATGACCTTGTTTTAGTGAATTACTTTTATTTCCGGCGTGAAGAGCAAAAATTTAAGACTTATTAACAATAGTAATAAACTTCATTACGTCATAATTAATGAAATATTATTAACAGTATAATTGGGGTCAGCCCAATAAGCATTTTTTTGGCAACTGTGTCTGATGAAAACTTGCCCCACGCTTTTAGAGTATAAAAAGGTAACCCTTAAATTAATTGGAAAATAATTCAAAATATTTTTTCGATTAATTTTGTGATTTAAATGAGAAAACCAAAAAATGTAGTATTAATTTAGTACATAAATTAAATTTTAACAGCATATTATTAAGCATTCGACAAAAAACAGAAATGAAATGTACCTTAACCAATGCATACCTTCAATCTGTAATTTAAGGACGAAACTTGTCTTGAACTTTGAACCAATTCTTAAACAAATAACATTCACTGGTTCGTTACTTTTCCTATATATAAAAAAAAAAATTATATCACTTTTTTAAATAAAATGAGATAAGCTGAATAAGCTCTTAAAAGAATCCCTATATAGCTGATAAACAGAAAAACTTTAGCTAAAAGAAACGAGAACTTCATTTTTCATATATGGTACCTGTCGGTGTTCTCTGTTAGTACAACTCGCTCTCACTATAAACTATCCTGTTAAGATGTTTACAGCAGAATATTAAATATATTAACCAACCTCAATAATTACATTCTATACTGTGTAGTCTGAGTGCTCTATCAGAAAATTTTGAAGACACCGTCGGACTAATTTAGCGTTTTATGCTCATGTACCTTATTATTAACAGGACACCTGACTATGATTATAAACTTCCAAGAACTGTTGCCCATTTTCATACTCAGTTTTCAAGTTTATCGATAGATAAATACAAAAAATTATTAACAATGTTCTGGATTAAATTTGTAAAACTCTCTTTTTATTAGAGAAAGCTAGTCGGTTTCGAGCTTCCATCCACCTCAGAGGTAGGTTATTTAGTTTAGAGTAGAGTAGAGATACTACACTTGCTGGCCACAGCCACGGAATTATACTGATTTTGTTTGCACTGGGAAATAATTATTGTTACATAAACATTGATGAATATGGAATTCTTATAATTTAACAAATGCTTAAAATCTTAAAAAGAAAACTTTAAAAATAAAAAAACATGCAACATGTTAAAATACCCATGTATGAGAGAGATTTGCTCAGCTGTGTCTGTGTGTTATGATACAGAAATTGAGTTTTATGAGCGTATCAGAGTTAAAGTTACTTCGGTCGTTCATAATGTTTTGGTAAATGGCTTTCTATTTGCATATTTCTTTCTCTTTCTAAGATGTCCGCACGTCTTCCCTTGCTTTCTGTGTGTATCGGCGTCATTGTGTTGTTGTCACCGACATCGGACGTTGTTAGGGAACATACGCGAATAGTAAGCAGCAAATATCAATGTCAGAGACCTGGATTCCACACTTCTCATTTAAAATCAAGCTCTTAGGATCTGATTTGAGAAGGCCATAGCTTGTATGTGACCCAGAAGTCAATGCACCATTTAAAAAATATATATAATAGGTTAAATAGTGGAGCTGAGAGATCATTTTAAATAAAAGTGGATAATTTAAAAAACCATAACTATTCGAAATATTGAAACGCCAAAAATAAATAAAAAAATTAAGTTCATAATTCGTTAAGGTTTTAATAAAAAAATAAGTAAGTTCGGCAAGAGAAGTGTTTGCAAAAGACATTCTCTGGCCATTGCCGAATATCTTTTTTTTCAAAAAAAAAAAAAAAAAATTGAAGTATCACATATAATTTATAAAGACCCCTAAAAGTAAAAAATCCAGAGAAGGGTTAAAAATTACGAAAAAAACTTAAAAATGTTAGAATTTAAAATAATAATTGTTACCAAGGGAAGGGATTAGCTGATTGATTAGCGAATACTGGATTTCAATGCGGAGATCATGGGTTCGAATCCGTCTGCTCGCCCTTAAATTTTCTCTTCTTAGGAGCTTCTTACATCTCACTGTCCAGTGATGGACAATGTTGTATTTAACGAGAGACTGGCAGTGCACTGAAAAAAGCTCCGTACACCAATAACCTCGGATGCTGACGCGCCTTAAATACAAAAAAAATATAGTAATAATAATTGTTACCTATGATAAGCTATAAGGGCAAGAAGATTACGAAGTGGCCATCCTGGGCACCTGATCTCGTAGCTAGGATCCAACATGCATAAATAAAAACGACCAGTATTATCTGAAAAGACTTTCCATTTTACATTTATGTTTATAATTATAAACAAACCATTTCAATTGTAGAAGTATAAAGAATGCAGTTACCTGAATTTATACGATTTATATAATACTCCAACGATTTACATGAAGAATTTTCTCCATCAACTTCAAACATAAAAAATACTTGATCAGATTCTGGTAAATTTCTGTGCGACCTTAACAACTTTTGAATCTAGAAAAAATAAAAAAAGTACGATACATCTAAAACTAAATTTATATCCTACTTCTTCGTTTAAGACCCTACCTGATGAATTCTAACAATAATTGGCAAGGAGAATGGAGTTTCCGGAAATATGATAAAATAGAGAAAAGAGATGAATTCATCATCTCAAACAATCCCTCAGAGGAGCCAAATATCTACAACGCACTAAAAGGCCGGGTATAATACATTCATTAATAAGGAACAATTTTTGGCCCTCCAGATTGGGGGTAGTTTGAATAATAATAATAATGTAGTTATGATGATGTAGCTAAATATTTATCTCCATAAACTTTTTTACAATACCCTGAAGAAGGTAATAAATTTATCGAAACGGTATGAAGTAACAAAATTTGTTTTTGTATTCATGACCGCACCTCAATATTTCCCAAAATTAATTTTTTTTTTTTTTTGCGCATCAACAGCTGAGGTTATTAGCGCCCGGAACTTTTTCCAGTGCCCTGCCGCTAGACAAACTGGCGAACCTAGTGATTACAATTAGTCTTCTCGGCCTGCTGACTAAATATTGTCTTTTTTAACAAGATGGTTTACTTGATGTGGTTTGACTCCAGGAAAATACTCTGAAAGTTTAATGGCTGTGTCTTTCTACTTCAATACCTGCCAACTTCACCAAAACATTGTCTAATTTGAGTTTTTTGCTGGATTGTGAATTTCTATTTTGAATCCTCAGCTTTTCAGCCGATCCTGGTGTCACTATAAATAAAATCTTAAATTAAAGTAACACCGATTGTATTAAAACCAAGCTCAATCTGTATTTTTGAAAATAAATTGATTTACTTATTTTCACTATGTTGAAATCAAAGAAAGTGTAAAAAGCTTCTGTAGCAGTGAAATTTAAGTGTATTTTGTCCTTCTAAAATGAGAATGAACCGTGCTTAAGAATATTTTTGGAGATGAAATAGAGTCCCTGGTTTATAATCCCAACACTGAATTTAACCAATATTTCTGTTGGTATGAAATGTTAATATGAGTAGAAAAAAAGTATTAGAACAAGACGGTTGGTTGGTAATGTACAAAATAATACGGAGAAGTTGTTGAATTCGCCATTTTCAACGTGTCAAACTTCCAATGCGTCGTTCTCCCAACAGATCTTGGATCTACTCACAGTTAGATGCGTATAAATTCAGTTATATAAACTTGTGGAGCCATTTATCTCTTTAACCTGCTACGGTACAAACTGCTAACCTTAACGCAAGATGTTTCCTGGAGGTAACTTTGTAGACGATACTGTTATACTTTCACACCCCATGTGAATCTCCCCTGTAGTAACTTTCCTCCCTCTCTACATTCAACCCCAATATAAACTTTGCCTTGCAAAATTAATAATAATAATAATAATAATAATAATAAACAATAATAATAATAACAATAATAATAGAAAACTTGATTTGAATATTGCCATTTAACGTCTAGTTTAACATTAATATAAATGTGCGAATAAATTATTAATACTTAATTTTTTTTCGCGACATGACGTATACAATATAAAATTTAAAAACCTGGGCAGATGAAAAAACAGTGTTCATATCCTTGGCAGAATGTAAATGCTGGTATGAAAGTGTTGATAAGGCAGGGAAAGCAAACCAGTAAATAAATTCATAAGTTTTTAAATCCTAAACAAAAAACAAATTATTTCATTTATTATAAATATCCTGTTGCCATAAAAAATAATAATCAAAATGAATTAGTTTAACAGTTAAGAATATATGTTAAGAATACCTACCGCAAAAGTAATAATAAAAAATTGTACCAATAATTCTGGTTTACGAATCGCTTCTCCACTTTCAATTGCTATGCCAATTTGCCTGCCACACTTTTCAATAAATTTATTTTTATCCAATTCCTTAAATGACTTCAAGGAATTGAAGTTGATTACACGACCAAATGATCGGACAAAAGATGTTGCGTACTGAACATCGTTATTACAAAGGTATTCAATTGTAGTATATTGCGACGTGTTTAACCTATTTAAATTTTGCCTAAAACATATTCAAGCTATCTAATTTCTTTATTGTACATTATAAATCATTGACAATTATTAAGGCCCTGAAATACCAACACACTAGTTTGTATATGACTGCCAATATAAGTGTACTAGTGAAAATAGCTTTTTATTTTAAAATTCTTATAATCGCAACAGTTAATTAATAAATAAGTTTTTCAATAAAATGAATGGTTATAATTACGTATTAAAGGAGGAATAATCCACCAGCATGCACATTGCATCTGAATTTATATAAAATCCAAATATTTCCCTTTCATTTTCTTGCAACTTATCAATTTCCAATTTCACTTGGCTCAATTTGTGCCAAAACGTCGGATCAATTATTGAAATAAATTGCATAAATTTTAAATTACTCTCATCAACTTCAGTCATTGTGCTACAACACAAACACTTGTCACAATTTACAGAAACTTTAGGCTTACATGTGAAAAATTAAAGTATTCTCAATAATTTTAACATTTACTTTTTTTGTTCGTTGGTACTTACAGTATATCAATAGATATTGATCTAGTTCGCGATTACAACAACTGCATTTGTTTATCAGCTAGCTCTACATTTCCATTTTCTATTGCTTATTGTTGTATATACTGTTTCATCAACGGCAGGTTATAAATAACCCACAATGATAACATGATGACGCTTTAAGAAATGCTTTTGATCTCCAAGATCATAATTCAAACCTGCTAACATCGAAAACACTATTGTTTATCGGTCGTTGTACAATTTGACGTACATATTCTCTACTTATACAAACAGGCGCCGTCTCTCACTGACATTGAGATTCAATTGAATTGAATAGTTCAATTCAAAGAATTGTTTTCCTTTTCATTCGCATTAACATTAATTTATATTTATTTTGCCATAAAGCATAACTGTGATAAATCGGTGCTGAATGGCTCGTTATACACACTGACAGAGTTTAAAGAGAATGATATACGGAATCGAAGACAGAGAAGCGAGGTAAATACACCAGCGCAGAAAGGTAAAATAAAAGATCAAATTTAAACTAACGTAAATCATTTTGGAAAGCTATTTATACAACAAAAAAGAAATCGAGGCAGAAGAAAAATAAAAATAAAAGAATATGCAAAAGAAATATCTCAGACCAATAAGGAAAAGTAATAGAGAGCTGCACTCTGCAGACTTTTGGGTAGTTGGATTACATATTATAAGTTATGGGGAACTGTCTACTGAACCATGGATTCTCAACTATTTTGTATCACGGGCGCACTTGTGATTCCAAAAAATAGTGGTGGGCGTAATCAGATTTGAAAGAAAATTAATGAAAAATATAATCGTGATAAAAAGGGACCAGTTATGCAATTTAGCAACACTTCGGAGCAAAATTTGAATATCAAAGTATATTTTCTTTCATTTTAAATTATTTTCATTATTTTTAAGACTGGTGTGGGTGCATGCAAACAACTCCGCGGTCGGATACGCGCTCGCGCGCACAATGTTGAGGACCGCTGACTAAACTATAAAAAAAAAGAGTGTTGTTACCATATTGACTGAAAAAGTCTACTCGCCAATTTACTTAAAGTATGTACCCGGTTTGACGGTAGTCCAAACCATTGAAGAGCTTGAATGCCATTCATTGCAGATGCCATCCCCTTTAAAGTGGCAACTATTTCTTCCCTTGTAATTTTATGAACAAATTTTTAAGCTAAGGGGGTATTTTACGCGTTATAGTATTTAAAGCAATACAAATTGATTTAAAGAATCCCTCATAATAATATTTTTATATTTTACTAATTCCTAATGTTTCGACTCAAAGGATCATCATTATGTATTTAACAATTTTGTTTTTTATTTACAACTAACTTTATTATAAAAAATTTTTCTTTGAAATTTAAGGTTATTTAAGGTAAAGAATATTCTTACACAGTATATCACTATTTTTAATTGCACAACGATAATACTATTTTCTAATATACAAACATTTTGATTTCTCTTCATCCTGTTAGTTATATTGTTTCTTTGCTTACTTTCAGTAATTTTATTTTTGTAGTCACTATTTCTTAAATTATTTTATAATTTCATATACCTAACATCTTAAAAAAAACTATGCTACATTGTAACAGTTTTGGAATCTTTATCCATGTAAGGAAATGTCACGACCGTGTCAAATTTTTGATAGTTATCCAAATTTTCACCGGAAATGTACGTTTTAATTCCGGAAAAGATGTTTTTAAAAAAGTGTACATTTATGAGAATAGAATAATTTTAATGCATTGTAGATCGATAAATGACGTATCTAGTTTGTTTTTTAATAAAACATAATAGAGTTTAAACAAATTAATACAAAATTTGAAATTTATAATAGATTTATTAAAAATAGATTACATCATTATGTGAGGAAAATGAAATCTTTCTTAGTTCTTCTAAATGTACTAGAGTGAAAACTTTTTATTTAATTTCAACCAACTTACATAAAAAAAAAGTAAACGAATTTGATTTCAGTTTGAACAGTAGTTTTAAGCAATAATTGTAAAAATCAATTACAGTATTAAGACAAACGTAAAAACTAACACCTTTTGAAATATGTATATATTAATTATAAAGAGTTTAATAACAATGAAAAACAATTATTTTTATTATTTTTAAATACATTTATAATTAGAAAAAGTTAATTAAAATGGTAATAAATTGCAACTTGCCTATGGGCATTTTTACTTTAAAAAAAAATACTATTTTACCAAGTTTTTTTTGTTTTTTAGTTACCTAAGACACTCATATTTAATTTTATATTTTAAAAAAATAAAGAAAATCTGCCAAATACACATACCTCTTTGAAAGCAATTCTAAAATATCATTCGCATTACCCTTATAATTTATAAAGACATTTTAATTTAAATGGCTCAGTTTGTTATCTTCCAATTGAGAATAGTTAAGTAGGCAATAAATCTTTTATTTTTATTTTAGGAGGTGGTAATTTTACTGGGCGTAAATAAGGATTATCAATAGTCTCTGATTCTCCTTTTGCTGTCTCTTCTTCTTCTTTGGTATCTTTTACTTTTTTACGTTGAGGACTTCTAGAAGGTCCATCTTCATCAAATTCATAAACTTGATCTTTTGGTAAAAGAGCAACGCTATAAGCCGGAAATTGAGGTTTGCAGGCTATAACTAAATAAAAAAATTTCAAACAGAATCAGAATCATAAAGAGTTTTAAAAGTCAACTTTGGAACTATATTTTGTTAAAAGCCACAGCAAATAAGTCAATAACTTACGAGGAAATATACTATCTTGCGAAAGAAATAAGCTGTCAGTCTCACAGGTTTTGGTTATAAATTTATTCAACGCTCTTTCTGTGTCCCGTTTTTGTAAGGCAGATTTTTCTCTGATAGCTTCATACTCCGTCACTGGTTGTTTATGGGTCTATATAAAAAAACAAAACAAAAACCTAGCATTAATTCTTAAAACTCACCAATAATCGAAAAAACAGTTAATTTTAGAAAGAAATGTAAAACAAATATTTGTTATAATAAATAATAAATCATATTTTAATAAATATATATTTTTGATATTTATCATTTGACGTTGAACCTTTCCAGAAGTAAAACATACAACTATTTGCCAAGTAGCCTTTCAGAGTAGCTTTTCTAGAGCGTTGAAAACTCGAAAGATTATCTATATTAAGGCCAGGGGTTAGCTGTGTGGAAGGTATTGGATTCTTACGCAGAAATACCATGTTCGAATCCAACTACTGGACTTTCTCTTCATAAGAGCTTCTTATAGTCCGGTCTTCGTCGGAGTTGTTTGTAACGAGAGAACACCGGCATTACACTTGATAAAGCTCCTGGGATTAATAACCTCAGATGTTTAGGCGCCTTAAATAAACAAGTAGTATGTACAATTCTTAGTGAAAAGTAGATAGCCACTTCTTAGGGGTTCTTGGCGTACCAGCCTGACCACAAGCCTTACACAATATTCTTAGAGACAACGGGTACAATTTCGGGGGTATCTGGCAGTATCTAGGTTATTCTAACCAGTTAACATCTTTAGCTCTGGGATTTTCCTGAGAGTCTTAGAGAAGTAGAAGTTAAGTATATTTTTAATTATCAGATGTGCATACCGTTCAATTTTCCTTATTTTGCGTTCGGTTCGATAACATCAGGCAGTCTTTATCCCCAACTACCAAATCTCCCATTAATAAAACTTTTCTCAGAACAACTGACTTTTGGTGGCATGGGTTCCATGATGAACCCAAGTACTTAGAATCTAAGTAGCTACCAAGTGTTGGGTGTTCTCCAAAAACCATCCTCTTTAATTTTGAAGTACTTTATTAAGAGGAGGGCGTTGAATGAGAGAAGTGAGTAGGCACCATTGAGAATAGTTATTCATTCTTGCTGGCACTAATTCTCTTTAGACGATTTCTTTCATCACTGGGGTACTGCTTTTTTTTACCAGCTGGAACCATTGGGGATAAGAATACCCGGTTAAAAAAAATTGTAGAATGTCTGATAACGATAGTAATTTAATGAAGCAATTTTAATACGAAGGCAAATCAAAACTGTTAAATTACAAAACTACACACTTCAACTTGGGCACTTAAATTTTAAACTTAATATTAAACATATTTTAAACTTACTGGCGTTCTGATATACGCATGTGGGTCGGGGAAAGCTGGTAAATGAGCAGGTATATGCGATGGATGAGACTGCTTAACTCCAGCTTGTAGAATACTTAACTGTTTCGGTTGTACAGAAGGCACAGGAGTTGGAATAATAGTCTTGGAAGGCCGTTTCGCGTGTTGCTCTATTTCACTTACTTTTATGCCCATATTTACAAGAGCAAGTAGCACATCAGCAAAAAGAGGTTCCGTTCTACCTGTTAATTCACAGTAAGCTCTGCTGCTGTTTCCAATTTCAGTTATTACTAAAAAGTATAAAAAAGGTTAATTATTATAAACTGCTTTCTACCTACTTATAATTAAAAAAAATACTCACAACTTTGAATTATCTCAACTAAGGTTTCTAACGCAGTTTGCTCAGCTGCTTCGAATCCTACTTCAATCAAAATGCTTGAAACCGCAGATAACAAGACCTTCCTCTGCATATTTCTTATTATCTGGATAAATAATCAAGCAAATTCCTAAAATTTTAAACTGTAAAATAAGAATAACTCGTTTATTAAATTACGATAAAATACCCCTCCTCCCCAAAAACAAAAAGGCATACCCTGGTGAGCGAAGAGGACCCGTCACAAGGAACTGATAGTTACTCCAACTCAATTTTTTTCGAAAAGAAGTCACTTTTACTTAGGGATACCATTTTATCAAATTAAGATAATCTGATGAAGTGATACTTTTTGTTTTGGAACAGTTACCCTAATGTCTCCTCAATCTGAAAAATAAATAATTAAAAGTAAATATATTTACAAATATCTATGCATATGTACTACATATATATAATCCATTTTAATATAATATTATATATATATGTTCAAATGTACATTAACCAAAATCTAAAGATGCAATAAGTTAACTCAATGAAAACGTGAACCTCTCAATCTAACAGATAGCCGTAATATGATTATCTTCCTTGGCTTTTTGAAAACCATGTTGACTCCATGGTCAGCCCGATCTCACTAACAATTTAATAAGATAATACAATAGTGATAAGTTGCAATGACGAGTGGTTATAATCAACAGTTAATTTAAATTTATAGGTGATTAATTTTCAGCAACGACACCATTCTAATCAATTAAATAAATTGAGCCAATACTTGCAGTTTTTTTAGAATTAAATTAATTTAAAGAAAAATTCATTCTTCAATTTGAAAAATACGATACTAGAAACTCTTTTTCATACAACGTTTTAATATAATCCAGACACAGCAGAGAAGAATCTTAATTTTTATATGTATATTTCCTCTCATAACCGAAAAATTTACCTTCCTAGTAGCTGGATACATAAACTTGAAGATTCAGCTTCACTGATTGTTACATTTTATTTTTTTACTTACATGTGAGAAAAAGTATCATTTAAACAATCTACAATAAACTATCATACAATGACACGCCTGACTTATGACTGAAAACAAATGAGCTTTAAGAGCAAGACACTTCCTCGACTATTTTTTATAAAACTCTTAATATACAATAACTTTATATCGTATTTTGTTTTGTACTGCACGTAACTGGAATCGGAGGTTTTTGTTTGTTTTTTTTTAAGAAGGGAAGGTTTCGTTCACATCAACAAACTAAGGATGCAGCCTCAATTTATTGATGTTTTCTTTAGTTGCCCTCAGAATAGTTAAAGGCTTTAAAATTTGTTTTGTTCCGTCAGATTCAGCTCTTTCTTTTAAATTTACTCCACATATTTTCATAACAAAAAGTTGAAACATTTGACTTTTGGCAGCGAAAACATTATAGTGTGCCATTCAAGTTAGTTGTAGTTTTCATTCCTAAAACAATTTTACAAAATAAATTTGTATTGTCGACATTATAATAAAATAAAATTACAAGAATGCTTCTTGAATCTTTGTATAATAAAGTTTTTTTTTAAATATTAAACAATCACAATTTTTTTGTGAACAGTCCTATTTTTTCCGATATGAATTAAAAAGAAAATTAACTATAAGTTATTACATATATTTTGGATTTATATCATCATATGTTTGTTGCCCTTAGATTTTTTTTTTTTTTTTGACGGCAATGCGCTGACAGCTGCGCAAAACAACAGAGTTTGGCAACCATAAATTTCCTGGTTAAGTGTTCTTCTGTTATATTATAACTTAACATTTAAACCGTCCTCGTCTTATTCACATATTTTACTCAGGCTAAAGTGCTAATTTTAAACATCTTTAATAAACATTTGGTAAGTACTTTTACATGTAGTTGTTATTATTTTTCTTTAACATGAGTTAGGTACCAGTTTCTGTTTTACATTTTGAATATTTGGGCATATTTTAAACATATTGTTCTTTTTTTAAAAAAATCTATGTATCTTTTGCTTTAATTTTTGCATTTTAGTAAAATTCGAAACCCAAGAAAGTGATTTTGTAGTTGTACAGCTAAATACTTAAGTTCATAAATTATTTGGTAAATGAGAACATTTGTGACCCTCGTTGAAAATTCCTTTCCTTATTTTTGTAATACTGTAAGTTATTTGTCAACTATAATTAATGTATTTTTTATTTTATTTTTAAACTTTTTGATTTGACGCTTTGTTGATTTTTTTGTGATACTTTAAAATTAATTTTAAATTCATTTAAACAATTTTTAAATGTTTTCTTCAACAAACAATGAAATTTCAGTAAATTAATCTGTTTCAGGGTTCATTAGCTAATCTCAAATTCGATATATTTTTTGTGTTTGCACCTTTGTTCTAAGTAGATTTTTGCTACGTTGATAACTCACTCTTTTACATTCCATTTACTAATTTCTTCATTTTATCTGATTAGAAGATGGTTAAAAAAAAGCTTTTTCCTTTATTTGTTTTCTTTAAATAATATATTTGCACTTTGTAAGATTTGATGAAAATATGCGTCACTTGCTTTGTCTTTTGGAACTTCCAAAACTAATTTTTTCATTTAAGTGATATTAAAAGAAATTTTTGGATCAGGCCATGTCTGTGTTGAATCAAAGTGGAGAGGAACAGGTTGAATGTCCCCTTTGCATGGAACCACTTGAAGTAGATGATCTTAACTTTTTCCCATGCACCTGTGGATACCAGGTATGTTAATTATGTTTATGTTATCAGTGTTAACAAAAATTATGTTTTGCAGCTTTATATGTTCGTATCTTTTATTTTTATAAAAAAAAAAGTTTTACTGATGTGTGCAGTTACAGAATCGAATCGAATTGATTGGAAAGACTTTCTATTAATTAATAATTATTTTTAATTCTATTGGAAAAACTAAACATTAGCTGTTTCATCAATTTGTTTTAGAAGATATTATTTTTATGACGGCTAGAATATCACAAAGCTCGTATTAAAAATAATAGTCCCTTCTTGTAGATAATATTGAGATCAATAGTTCGTATTTATTTATAATAGCATTTTAAATTCGAATTTTTAAAAACAAATCTTTTTACTCTTTCTCAAGCCTTGAATTCACTTGTTGCAAGTGAGCGTGTTCCTCCACTAACACAATACTAAGCAACATCTTGAGTTGTTTTGACTTGTATCATCTCTGCTGAAATCATTGCGTTATTCTAAAATATAAGTCTCTAAGAGTAACTGTAAGTGCAAAAAAAAAATATTTTGAAATAAATAATGTTACAAAAAGTCGTATTTAAATATACAATTATTTAATTAAAGGATGTGAAAATTGAATCTCACACAGCACAAAGTGTACATGGTTCATCTTTATCTTTATCAATTCTACAAATAGTGAATATTTTTCATTACAAACAAAACAAATGATTGATTGTTGTTCCAGATGTGAAAACCTGCTAATCCAATATCCAATATACGAAGATATATTACGCCAAAAAGTTATATGCTCGTTTCCTTCTGATTATAGGGCGATAATTTTTTTTATTTGGTATATTTTTTTAGATTTTGCTACAAAAAGCAAATAATTTCAGAATGAAGGCATTTGTTCTAATATGCGTCAATTAAGTTTAAAAGCTGTAACTTAAATCAGTATATTTAATAAGAGGTTATAGAAACAGTTTAAAGTGTTAGACCAAAGTAATGGGATAGGCTTTTTATGTTTCATTAAAGCAAACATCCTAACTTTTAAATTTGGTCGGTAAGTGAAAGCTATTTTCCCTGTTAGATGTTTGACCCATCAGATGTCCATTACAAATAGGAATCCTTACGAAACCAAACATATACAGTGTACGAATATTTCCTGCTCTGTAATGTACTGTGGTCCTGGCCAACTTATTAGAAATTTCCGTTTTGAGGTTACCTGAATTTGAAAAAAAAAATTGATTTTTAAGAAATGGTATATTTGTCATAAATCTAAAAATCACAGGTAGTTTAAATTTTGTATTTCGTTTGGCTCTTTGGGACCCATCAGTTAGTTTCCATTCTAAATCCCAATTAGTAATTTTTTTTAACTGTATAAATATTTTCTTGTAGATTGTATTAAAAAGGGCGGTTCCATCAAAAAGGGTACTCCAAAATGCCCATTGTTCCCCCTGAATATTTTCTTGAAAACTGTGCAAACGATTTCCTCTAAATTTATTATTTAATAAATTTAAATACTTAGTCCTTCCGAGTTTAATTCAAATAATAAAGATGGAATGCTTCATACCAGATATGAAATCTTACAATTCAGTTTCACAAAAAAAGAGAAAATCAATAATTTTTATGTACTGCATCGATTATGGGATTGGTATTTTAATAAAATCAGTTGTTGAGGCTAGATAGCCCGGATTAATTTGTAGTTTTGGAAAATTATTTAATTTACAAACAGGCATTATAGTATGTGACCACCCTTGGAGAAATTGTTCTACTGGATTTCTTTGGATAATTTAGTACCGAGCACTTATTGCATTCATGTCTTCAAGGTTCAAAATTCAAACACACTGTGCATCATTCAATAAAGCATACAGCTCGTATACAAGTATATCCGATCTTAGATATAACAACACAATTATCAGACTAGACAATCAGATTTTTTATTTTGTCTGATGTTGATGTATGAAACTTACTGATGGAGGTTCGAAACGTAAAAATGTTTGAGGTACCTTTAAAGATTCTAATTTGAGTAGGTTTAAGTTCACAGTCACTGCAAGTTCCTTTCGAAGTTCTTCCTTCCTCTTGTATTCACTTTTACATGGTGGAAAAGTATCGATCAGTTCATTTGGCAAATTTAGGCTGTCACTGTTTTGTGAATCAGGATGCATATAACCCTATTTTCTGAATGATGCCTCATTGATGATAATACCAGCATTTGTTCAATAAATTAATTGGTGGAAGATTTTTAGAATGATCTACTGTACCATTCAAATAACTAATTTTTTCGCACCGGTAGTTTGATGCTTAGGTTAGCGTAAGATGAAGACAGATGTTAGAAAATTTCCTGATAGAATATCTACTGTAATTAGATTAGATTAAATTAGGGTGGCCTCAAGGCCTGCGCCACCGCGACCCCTATGGATCTATTGTGGCTCCCCGACTTTAGAGCTCACCCTCCAGACCCGTCCGTTTAATCAGACTCTTAATTCTGGAGAGTGGCTCCTGGGTAAAGCTCTCAGGCCTTGGTTTTTCCTCCCCGAGAAGTAACATCCTTAGCCATATCTACTGTAAGCGCTCTGAGTGTATTTCAGGTATTGAAATCATGTAGATTTTCGATTTTGAATTTTCATTGGAAGTATCTGTTTTGAGGTCCCCAAAAAATCCGTTTGGAGGATTTATCCACAAATGGTTAGCTTACCAAAATATTGAAAATCGAGGATGATTCTGATTTAATACCTTTACTCAGCCAATCATGGATCCAGCAGAAAATCTGCATTAGGACTCCCGGCACTAGTTTTCGCCTTTTTCATTTGGTTGCGCATTAGCATCATAGTGATTGCTCCAAAAATTAGTTTATTTAAACAAAACAAAATTATAGCTTTAAACAAAAAGTCTATTCTGCCAATAAGAAAAAATGATTTCAAATATTTATTAGATTTATTCTGATATTAATTTATTGCACAATTTAAAAAAAAAAAACTATTGAAAAATCCTCAGTAGATTTTTGCATTTCCTTTAAATTATTCCATATTTCTTCATTATCTTTGTAAGATTTTTTAAAATATTCGCCAAAGCATGTATAAAATGTTTGATAAATTAAAGAATTTTGCAAAAATTATTTTCTCGCACCGCCCTCAGATTTGCAGATTCTGCTGGCACAGAATTCGCACAGATGAAAATGGTCTATGCCCTGCATGCCGTAAAACTTATCCAGAGAACCCAGCAGATTTTAAACCACTAACACAGGAAGAAGTGGCAAAATTAAAAGCAGAGAAAAGGCAAAAGGACCAACAACGTAAACAACGCATCACAGAAAACCGTAAACATTTAGCAAATGTTCGAGTGGTACAAAAGAACCTTGTATTCGTAGTCGGACTACCATTAAGATTGGCAGATCCAGAAGTAAGTTTTTTTCTATTTATATTTTCTGATTTGAACTAATAAAAAATTTCATGATGTTAACAAAAAATTTCAGATGTTAAAAAAACATGAGTACTTTGGAAAATTTGGTAAAATTCATAAAGTTGTAATTAATCAGAGTACTACTTATGCAGGCTCTCAGGTACACTTTCAAATAATGTTAAGGTTTATATTATTAATGTGAATAAAGAAATAATTCTTCAAGAAATTATTAATTTTTTTAGGGGCCCAGCGCAAGTGCGTACGTTACGTATCAAAAAAGTGACGATGCTTTACGCGCGATACAAACAGTAAACAACATAGCAGTCGATGGAAGAACGGTTAAAACATCATTAGGTACAACAAAATATTGTTCGCATTTTATGAAAAATCAGCCATGTCCTAAAGCAGATTGCATGTATTTACACGAGTTAGGTAAGACAATTAATTTATTTATTTATTCTATTTTTCTTAGCTCGTAAACGAAATAAAGATATTTTGAGTTAAGATATGAGGTGCATCACGACAGCTAGCTACCCACCAACTATCATTTTTTTTGTTGCTCTAGTTAATGTTCTACTATTAAGAGTAATTTAAACAAGACATGCCTTCTCGCTCATTTGTTTCTAATATACCAATCGAATTAATTATTTTTGAAGTTTGTCTACAAGTGAAACATACTTATATGATTAAACACATACTCAATACGGCTTTGACACACAGTTGAATACTATGTGGTCAACTTTAACTGCAAACTAGTAAGTGAAGAAGTATTGTCTCAAAATCAAGCAAGACATTCTTCTAGTAATTTAATTGTCAGCATTTTGAGTTCTTATTTGCAATGAACGTATTTAAAGCAGAAGTATTCATTTGTATAGCCTCCAGTACATCATTTAAAATGAAACTTCATTTTTTGAAGTTAGTACTTTGCTACGCAAGGTGATGCAGTAGTAGAATCAGTTAGTGCATTTCTTAACAACTTGTTACAATTGCTACACATCCAAAGCTTATTTAATTCTTTAAAAGTTGTCCAGTTGTCAATAAAGAGACCAACAAACTCAAAATGACTTTTCCCAGTTCTTCATCCAAGTCCGGATCCAAACCAGATTTGTCACAGAAGAAGCAGTAAGTTCTCGGCCCAAGGGCTTCATTTGAGCTGCAACCCTCTTCAGTTTAGGAAAACTCTTGGTCTTTAAATTAAGTGATGGTCGAAATTGATCCCTTTTAATGTTTTCTTTTCCTATTTCAATGTATTTAATCAAGTTCTTTCCACTTATCACTTGTCTAACGTTTTATTCCTTGCCCTTTGTTTTTAACCTTTTTCTTTTCTTTTTTTCTTCTTAGATTTTTCCCCACTATCTGAACCTTTAAAAAGGAAATCTTCAGTTTTCCTTCTTTCAAATCTTTAGAGTTTGTTGTTGTGTTTCTCTAATCTGATTTCTTTGTCATTACAAACTTCATTACTTCCTTTCATTTTTCGTTTACCGGCAGTTTTTTCCTGAAATTATTCCTCTTGTATCTGATAAATGCTACTTCTTCAAGATTTAAGTGTACAGCAGAATTTATTTTGGTTCAGTACAATCTCTAAATTTTAAATTTTTTTTAAGTCTTTTCTTTGAAAAGCAGCGTCGTTCAGTTGGTACTTCAACCAATAACCTGATACTAATGTTAGGTTATTCATATTTAATTGCAAATATTTTATTAATTAAAAAAATAAATGAAAAGTCTAATAGGTAAAAAGTACAAAGTTGTTAAATAACAATAAGTAATTTCATTAATTAAATCGTTTGATTGTTCGTGAAATTATCCAAATAAGTTCCATTCGTGCAATAATTTCTCTCCGGTGATTGTGAGTATTATTAACTATTATTCAATTTCAATCCGTCTTGTTAATTCTTGTATTATTTTCATTAGACAGTCGTGCTCTCATAGAAACAAGGTAGTCGTTTAATTTTCTGAAAATAACCGAAAAATTTATCAGCACTCGTGGTATGCCGTTAATAACACTTTAGATCCTACATTGATATTGCTGCCTGCCTCCTGCATAGTCAAAATATATTCTTAAAAGGACTCATGACTCTACTTTTTCCCTCTAGTTAATATATTAACACAACACTATAATTTGTTGCGTGAAATTCCTTGAAGATGTCTATTTTTAAACGTTTACTTAGAGACTAAAGATTTTTGCTGGACCTCTCATCAGGTTTTTGGTAATATCAAGTTATTTTTTATTTTTGCTGATCATTCAAAACCATAATTTATGCCAACATTTTTTAACACAATATTCATTTATTAAGTAGAACTTTCTATTTTTTCCCTTCGAAAACGCCACAGTTTTTTAAACCTGGTGTTAGTAGACAAATAGATTATAAATTTTATTCAAAACATTTTCTTTGGGACATTAATCTTTTGGATTAAGAATGGGAGCAGGCTTCCCTCAGTGTAATGTAAAGGTCAACCTGAAATGTCACTTGAATAATATTAATGGGCATGAAATATGTAAATAAAATTCCAAATTTGTAGCAAATATGTTGACCGGAATATTTCTTACTTTGGAGTAATGAGTCAATTATTTAGCGTGTCACAAAATGAGTTTGAATCGAAGAATAAAAAGAAAATAAATAATTGCTAAGATACAGATTAGTAGAAAGATAATTCGATAAAATATTTGGAGTTCGCCAGTCAATCTTGACGCATCGACTGCTTTGGTCATTAGCGCCCACTAATACTATTCTTTTCACTTTCTAAATACTACTCGAGCTGGGATGGCACTTGCTGCCCCTTAGCTTCCAATCACAACACCTTGCTCAACAAGGTAGGGTGGAGCCTGGGGAGAATCATATTATTACCGACATTAATGTTTTTAAGGGAACTTAAAGAAAGAAAAATTTAATTTTTCGAACATAAGGAATTAATTTTCGTTACTTCCTCACAATTCAATAATTATTGTCCACTTAAAAAACTACTATATACAACTTTTTTTTTAATTAATTTTTTTTTAAAATAATTTCCAAGAGGAAATATAATTAGTAAGTTATCAAGGAATAAAGAGTTTTGTGAAGAATTTTGCATCAAGAAGATTTAAACCCAGAAAACAACCAGACCAAATCACATTTAGTGCTTTTATTAGTATTTTATTTATTTATTTATCAATAAAATTTTATTCAGAAATGAAGTTTTCAATGTTTATAATAATATAAGTTAGTAAAGTTTTACTTAATGTCTCCTCATTAATTCTGTCGTACTAAGTCCTTTTTAAAATCTGGTTGAATTAAAGTTAGATAAGGTGACGAACAAACAAAAACGTTCTCCAAACAATCTGTTTCAATATATTTTACGAGATATTTCGGATTACCCCAGTTTTGGTCGATGTGAATTAAACGCATAACCCACTGATATAAATTTTTTTATATTAAACTTTGACAATTTGTTTATATTTTTCTGTATGAAATATACTGAAATTGTCAGTGACGATTGCGTATAACAAAAGATTGATGATTGGTTTTAGATTTTTCAGACTCATCATGGATCTGGATTGATCCTCAAAAATATATTGAAGCAAATTGTTTTTTCGCCTTATATATTATACCTTCCAAATTATATTTAAACGACTCCACTCGGTTCCGAACCGAATAATCTGTTTGCCTTGCGCATTTTATATTCGAAATAAGACAGAAAAGGAAAAGGTTTTACCACAAATGAGGTGGCATAACGAAAGATGTCCTTAGCGTACAGATCACACAACAGTAAAACTCCTTGGGCAGCAATTGTGTCTTATGGAACAAAAGAACTAAAACAAAAGAAATATCCAGAGGCTGGCAGTGCCCTGAAGAAGGCTTTGGGCGCGAGTAACCTCAAATGTTGACACGCTTTAATTAACAATAGAAAAAGTAATAAACAGTTCTTAAATTTAGCATATCTGTTTGCCAGTCGTTAGTTTTAAATATTCTAGCACCAAGTTGTTTTTTTAAGGGGTTAATATCCACCATATTGTTGAAAATGAAACAATTTGCAATATTTCTAATTATAAATGATCAGATTTTTTTTATGCTGAATTCTGTTCTTTCATTAGGGCTTCCCTTGCTTGATTTTTTTAATTAGCAGAATTGCGAACTACATTATACTATCTAATAATTCATTCAATTATATAAAGTAATTTGTTTCGTTAATTAAAATATAAGAATATAAATATGTTATAAACTTTATACCTTTTTTATATATGTATATAGTTGGGGAGGGTGTTGGTTTGGTGGTTATGAATGTGGCTTTGTAAGTGAGAGATTTCCAGTTCGAATTCCTTCGTTTGGCTTCTTTCTATTTGTTAGAAAAAATGTGAATAGTAAAGTATGTGCTTCCACCCTCCTCTACGACACGTAATTAGTAGTTAGACTTTAAGCTCCGCCTGAAAAAAATAGGCAATTACTTTACTTATGTGTATATATTTTTTAATTTTTTTTTAAGGTAATTTTAAGTTGAGATTTTACTTCTTGAGCCACCATTGTTTCAATGTCATTCAGGTAACTGTTTTCCGAAACCAAATTTTTGTTGAGGGAATCAGTAACTGCAGACCCCCAATTATTTTCTTCTTATTCTTTCTAGCTATTGTACCAAGCAAGCTCTAGTAGTTTCAATTTGTTTTCGACTCCAATTTACGTTTAGATATTATTTTCACTTATTCAAAAATATTGATATTCCTTATTAAAAAAAAAAAAAAAAACTTCATCCTTTAGACATTAGTGAATGGTCTTTCCACGATCCTTTGTGTTGCCTACAAATTGTTTGGTTTCTTATCATGATCTCTTTCAAGTACTTACTATTACATTTTAAGAATTCTGGAAAATTGCAGCTACAAGGTTTTTTGCTCATTACTTTGTGGTTGAAACAACAAAATAGAGAAACTATGGTTTATTTTTGTGCTGCATGACTAAAAATATTTTCGACATTATTAAAGCATCAATAATTCTATATGAAGAATGCTAACTAATAAAACAGTAATTTTAGGTGAGTACAAGAGTTAAACTGGTGCTACCAAGATTTGAATCAAAAGAACTGATGTTTCCTTTGATAATATACAATAAATTTTCAAGTTTCAAATTGTTTTCAGTAATTAAAATACTTTGATAATACATAGATGTGAAAAACTATTATTAATAAACGAGTATTTAATTATTATTTAAGAATAATATAAATGAAGATTAAAGAAATTACTATTATTACAAATTAAGGTAAAGGGGCAAATTAACAGTTTTATTCTACTGGACTGGGGGAAGGTTTGTGTTCTCAAGTGCTTCAACTTAATTTTTCCCCGGACAAGATTTATAAATAGATATTTCATTTTTATATATTTCAATAAGATGTTCGTAAAACCGTAAAGTGACACTTCTGAAAGAATACTGCCTCGATCCTTCAGATTAAAGAATTGTTCAAAAACGAATTTTCGTAAAGGAAGTTTCATAAAAGGACAGAGCTTCATTTATATCAATACATACAAAATTTAGAGAAAATAGTACCAGCCATTTTCAAGTACACTTCAAAAAACTTAGAAATATTTAGTTGTATCACAAATTAATTCATTTATTTCGGTTGACGAATTTCAGCCATCAAGGTCGGATCTCTTACATGTATTTCCGAAACAGACTCAATCTATATTTTTATTATTAGCCTAAACCTGAAAATGGACGGCTGGAACAGTAACGAAACAGGCGAAGCGCTCTAGTTGTTCTTCTCTTGGGAAAAGTAGGAGTGGAACAATCTCCAGGATTGTTCACTACAGTCCAGGATGAATTTTTTTAATTATTACGAGTATTTAAGAATGCTCAAAATTTCTTTGGACTAATTGGCTCACAACTTAAAAATCAAAATTATAAAAATTGAGAAGTAGCAGGATGCGACGACGAGACGGGATGGCAATGGAATTAGTCATTAGCTCTAGATTTGTATGACTATTTGTATTTGTTATGACTTCACGACCGCCCGACGAAATTCCACAATATTGCTGACTTTTTGGCTGTTCTGGAACCGCTTGGGTAGCTTACAGCGGTAGTACAATTCTTTAAGAAATGTCAAAATAATTATTTAAATAACGAACTGGGTTGGAGTCTAAATTCATCTTCCTCAAGTACTTTTTTTACTGAATTAATTTTTTATATAAGTTTAAAAATACGTATATATTTTACATAAATTATGACTAAAATTGACAATGCTTTCTTCCTTTTGGTTTAATGAATCAGTAATCAAAGAAGATGAACAACAAGGACTCCTCAATAAATTTTAAGATTTAGGACTCCTCAATAAGTTTTTTGAGATTTAGTTTAAAATGGCTCGTATCGTACTATTTTCTTTGAGAAATAATTTAATTCAGACTCTATTATTAATTAGTCGACACCGATCTTTTAAGTACTCTGAACATTTCGAGCTCGCTTGCAGCTAGGGAAAAAGAAGTAACAAAGAAATACAAAAAACGGAACACTATAAAAAAATCTTAAAAATAAATACGAAAAGAGATTACGAGGGGCACTATTTATATTTTGAGCCTAATAATAAAAAAATTGTAATTTGTCATTGAAAATGACTTTATTGTTTTTCAAAATATTCTCCTTTATGATCTACACACTTATGCATGCGTTGGAACCACTTGTCAAAGCATTTTTTCCATTCCGCTTGAGACACCTCCAAAACATGGTTTTTGAATGCCTCTGCCGACGAAAATCGTTGTCCACGTAATTTATTCTTGACGTTCGAAAACAAAAAGAAGTCATTTGGTGCCAAACCAGGACTGTTCGGCGGATGACCCATTAATTCGATTTTTTGAGTGCTCAAATAGTCGGTTGTTAGACGAGATGTGTGACAGCTGGCATTGTCTTGATGAAGAATGATCCGACGGCGCTTGTTTGTTTTCCTTATTTCATCGAAGACTTCCGGCAAACAAATGGTTGTGTACCATTCAGAATTGACCGTTCTACGTTCCTCTAAAGGCGCTGTTGTCACATGACCAGTTTTTCCGAAAAAACTGGCGACCATTTGTTTCGAAGTGCTTCGAGCGCGAACAACTTTTGTTAGATTTGGTTCATCTTGAAACACCCATACAGTCTACTGCTGTTTAATTTCCGGCTCATACGCATATATCCATGATTCGTCACCTGTGACAATCTTATACACGTCTTTTGAAGCACCGCCATTGTATTTCTTAAGCATTTGTTTGCACCAATCGGCACGAGCATCCTTTTGAGATTTGTCAGATTATGTGGGATCCAACGAGAACAAACCTTTTTCACGGCTAAATGATCATGCAATATTTTAACATATATATGCTGGGGGAACTAGGTTACCTCAATCTCACAGTATGTCACATGACGATCTTGCATTATTAGTTTTTGCACAGCATCAATGTTTCCTGACAAAACAACTGATTTTGGACAACCTTCACGACTTTCGTCGGTGAGCGAACGACGACCACGATTGAATTCGTTATACCAGCGTTTCACAGTGGCAAAGGATGGAGCTTTATTGCCAAAAGTGGAAGTAAGTTGATCGATGCACTCCTGTCTTGTTAATCCACGTCGAAAGTCGTAATAAACCATTGCACGAAAATTTTCACGAGTTAATTCAATTTTTTCGCCGAGACACAATTTTCAAGTGACTGTAAACAACACAAATCGCGCTGAAATAACAAAACGTTCTGAAGAAGGTTATGGTCAAAAATGTCAAACGTTCAAGTGGAAACGTCAGATAGCATCTGACAACACTCAGTGTTGCCAAGGCTCAAAATATAGTAAGTAGTGCCCCTCGTATTACTGTAGCGATAGCGCAGAGGACTAGCAGCAATCCAGGGTTAAGGTTAGGCAAGTTGCCTCTAGTTTTCCTACTTTACTGTCTAATTAACTTTTAAAGTTTACGAAAGTCAGTACAAAAAAAAATTTAGACCTGTTTAGTTTTTCCATAAGGGATGCCATTTGTTAAAAAAGTTCTAATAAGGTCACACATTAACTACAACATGGACAGTGTTGTCTGTAACGAGAGAACACTGTCCGGAGGCCGGCAGTGCACTGGAAAAAGCTCCGGGCGCTAATGACCTCAGCTGTTGATGCGCCAAAAAAAAAAAAAAAAAACTACAACATTTTTCTTATTCAAATTTACACAATTCATTCAATCCTCTTTTCTTCAATGCCTTGGTAATTAAAATATTTTAAACCCATATGATATGTTCTACTATAAACATAAATATTTTAATCGATTATTTTTTGTTTAATAAGTCATATGTATCATTTAATCTGCCTTACCTTGCGCCAATAGTGTAAAAGTTTCAAATAGAAGTTATGGTCTTATATATGAGGAATTAAGTTTAAAGAAATTAGTGCGTGCAGTTTTTGAGAAAATCGCGGAAAACTTCTTTCCGGAAATTCCCATTTCCTATAACCTACTTTCCTTTAAACTCGGGATTTTAGCAACAAATTAATCCCTTGGTAATATTTTGCTGGAGGTAGGATCACACTTTTCACTAATTAGCGCTTTAGATAAAGGCTAATCTTCTCCTCCTCACAGAACTGCTTAATTAAAATTTTTTGGGAAATGTTCATAATAAAAGTTATACGAGGGTCGTTTGAAAAGTCCGTGCAAAGTCAGAGAGATAGCACTACTGGCGCGTATCGAGGTTATGTTTAGTTAGTAGCATCTCTTGGAAGAACACACACCAAGTTTCAGCCAGATCGGTCTATTTCTTTGTGTTTGGCATTCGTTTGAATCGAGGAAGTCGAGTGATTTTCAAAAAATGGACGAAAAAGAATTTCGTGTGTTGATTAAACACTACTTTATGAAAGGCAAAACGCCTCAGGAGACTAAAGAGAAGCTTGATAAACATTATGGTGACTCTGCACCTACGATTAGAACAGTTTATAAGTGGTTTCAAAATTTTCGGAGTGGCCATATGGGCACAAGTGACGCTGAACGTTCTGGACGCCCTGTTGAGGTTACTACTCCAGAAATCATTGATAAAATCCATGATATGGTGATGGATGACAGAAGAGTGAAGGTGCGTGAGATTGCTAGTGTGCTGTGGGCATCTCGAATGAACGGGTACATAATATTTTGCAACATTTGGACATGACAAAGCCATCCGCAAGATGGGTGCCGCGATTGCTCACGCTTGACGAAAAACGAAATCGGGTGAAGTGTTCCAAGGACGGTTTGCAGCTGTTCCAGAAGAATCCGCAGGACTTTAAGCGTCGTTTCGTCACTGTGGATGAAACATGGATACATCACTACACTCCTGAGACCAAAGAACAATCTAAACAGTGGGTTACCAAGGGGGAATCTGCGCCAAAAAAAGGCGAAGACCGTTCCTTCGGCCGGAAAGATTATGGCGACTGTCTTTTGGGATTCGCAAGGAATAATCCTCATCGACTATCTGGAAAAGGGTAAAACTATTACAGGTGCATATTATTCATCGTTATTGGACCGTTTGAAAACCGAGCTGCAAGAAAAACGCCTACGATTGGCCCACAAAAAAGTCCTTTTCCATCACGACAACGCACCAGCTCTCACCTCAGCAGTTGTGGTCGCAAAATTAATGGAAATAGGGTTCCAACTCGTTTCACATCCCCCCCTATTCTCCAGACTTGGCTCCCTCGGACTACTATTTGTTCCCCAATATGAGGAAATGGCTGGCGGGAAAAAGATTTTATTCAAACGAGGAGGTGATTGCAGAAACGAATGGCTATTTTTCAGACTTGGACAAATCATATTATTCGGAAGGGATCAACAAACTGGAGCAGCGTTGGACGAAGTGTATAAGCCTAAAAGGAGACTATGTTGAAAAATAAAAAAGGTTTACCCCAAAAAATTAAGTAGTTTTTATTTTTGCACGGACTTTTCAAACGACCCTCGTATATTAAGTGTAAGCAAGTAAAAAAAGTTAAAGAAAATCTGTTTTCGATAAAATTACTATCCCAAAATAGTATTCTCCAGTTCTGTAGTGACACCATAAGCAAATATCAAATTTCAACGTTCTGCGATTTTCCGTTTTTTAGTTCTACAGGTTACATACATTTTAGTCAGACGTAAAAACCATTGTTGAAAAATTACTTTTTGATGTTCCTCAACTTAAAAACTTGTAATTTCGATTAAAACTCACTATCGAAAGAAAGAAAAAAACAAATGCCAAAAGTTGATTTAGCTGATGTTATAAATAATTAAAGCGACATTGGCTTTTACTTATTTATTTAATTTTTTTTTTTGTATTAATTTTGTTTAATGATTTAAGGCGCATCAACATCTGAGGTTATTGGCGCCTCGAGCTTTTTTCTGTGCACTGTCGACCTCCGGACAATGTTCTCTTGTTACAGACAACACTGGCCATCATCGGTCCAGTGAGTTTTAAGAAGCTCCTAGGAAGAGAAAATCTAAGGGATAGCAGGTGGATTCTAACCCAGAACCTTCGCGTGGGAATCCAATACTCTAACCGCATAGCTAATCCCCTCCCTCACAATCTTATTGTTTATTATTTATTTGATGTTTACATTCTGATTGAATTTAAAAGCATTTACGTACAAAAGAGTTAACAGTTATTCTGAGAAATTCTGTGCCTAAATTCAATGGCGAGATTTTGTTATGCCAAGTCATAGGCTATTTTTTGTATTTGGTTGATATGATGTTGAAGTTAAGGTTTTTGTTTACGAATAATCTTGTTTTTCATGTGAAAGAACTAATGTGGGTACTGCTTTAGAAGAGTGATTGAATTTCTAGTGCCATGTACAAAAAATATTGCAAGATAGATGATGGGGAGTATGGTCTGTGAAATAAAATTTGATATAGTTAATGTAAAAAAGACATTAATAATGTATCATTTTTGTCACTTATTACATAAATATTTATTTATTTTTTCATTCAACTAAAATTAGAAATATTACTAACGAACATTAAACAACGGGTAAGAAAATTATGGAGCCTTGTTAACTCTGGAATAAACATTCAAATGAAAGCAGCTTTAAAAAAAATCCAACCATCTAAGAGATTTATTACTTTTTACTACTCATCTTGAGAAGTAATGCTTAAAAATGTTTTAGGTGACCCAGAGGCAAGTTTTACAAAAGAAGAAATGCAACAAGGAAAACATCAAGAATATGAAAAGAAATTGCATGAACAGTTACTTTCCAGTTCGTTAAATCGGTAATTAATCAATAATTTTTGAAACAAGTTAAGTAATATAGCATTTAATTATTACAACGAGTCTTATTTTATACATTTAAGTGTAGTCATATTTTACATATTTATTGTTTATGTCAATGAGCATGATTTAGATTTTTTTTTTGTTTTTGCTTAGGAAACCCACACCGTCTCCTCCTACAGTACCTATTCCAGTACATCAGGGAGTTAACAGAGATGCTTGGCCATCACTTCACACAAATCAGCACAATTCTTCAGGTTCGTTTATAAACAGTTACTTTTGGTTTCGCCCATTTATTATATAATGCTATCTTCTCATAAAGAAAATAAAACTTCTCAAGTACAAGAATATTTTGCCTTTAATAATATGGAAAACCTTTTGAAAATTGTTATACTTAAATTCTAAGCGTGTATTTTTAAATAGTTATAGTTGGGGTACCGCCATCTTCATCGCCTGAATCTAACAACTTAGTGGGTAATAGTAAAAATGAAAAGAGAAAACAAAATTTATCTAAGCACAAAAACCACAATAGTATTGAGGATAGCAGGTATGTAACACATTAAAAAAAGAAATATAAGTTTAAATTTGAATAGTGCATGTAGTTTTCTTAAAAAGCACCACTAATCGAGTAGGTAGAGGCTTTGGCTCGCAAAGCAAAGATATAAAGTAGGGTTTGATTTCCAGTACTAACCTTGGATTTTATTTAAATTTATAATGAGAAAAATGTAAGTTGCTTAATACTTAGTTTACTTATACTTACTACTTAACAAGTAATAAAAAAAAGTGAAGTATA
This sequence comes from Rhodnius prolixus, assembly GCF_049639745.1. NCBI lineage: Eukaryota > Metazoa > Arthropoda > Insecta > Hemiptera > Reduviidae > Rhodnius > Rhodnius prolixus. Next base: position 28,123,387 of record NW_027411592.1, read on the forward strand.
ATTTGCAATTCGCCTCGTTCCACGAAACTTGATTGGTAGAAGGACTTGATGCCCTCCTGGATGTATGAGCATTCAAGTTATACAGTACTTAAATAACGATCCTTCAAAGTTTTCATTTTTCTTCGCTAGAAGAAAGCATGTAATCGCGGCAGATTTTCTACGTTGAATTTCCGACGAAAGTAAAAAACTTTTGTAAATGTTCTTTTTTAAAGATTTTTTTTAAATTTGTGTTTTTCAATAATTTCAAAAATCAATATTATATTTACTTTTAATTAAACTTCTGCACCAGAAAACAACTGAAAACAAAATATTGAAAAAAAAATTTGCGTAAATAAACAACAATTATGATAAAAGACAACACCTCAGACGGTCATGGACCAATGAGGTATGTCAACAAAAAAATTTAAAACAAAAAGTACTACCTACTACCAAATTAGGGACAAATTTGATGTTCACAAAAATATTAATAAAAATAGCTAAGATAAATCTTCGTTAGAAGTGTTGAGATTTTTATATTTTAGAAAATCGTTTCATGAATTCCTTACATTTCTACTATGAGAGGCACTACTTATATTTTGAGCCTTGGCAACACTGAGTGTTGTCAGGTGCTATCTGACGTTTCCACTTGAAAGTTTGACATTTTTTACTATAACCTTCAGAACGTTTTGTTATTTGAGCGCGATTTGTGTTGTTTACAGTCACTTGAAAATTGTGTCTCGGCGAAAAAATTGAATTAACTCGTGAAAATTTTCGTGCAATGATTTATTACGACTTTCGACGTGGATTATCAAGACAGGAGTGCATCGATCAACTTACTTCCACTTTTGGCAATAAAGCCCCATCCTTTGCCACTGTGAAACGCTGGTATAACGAATTCAATCGTGGTCGTCGTTCACTCACCGACGAAAGTCGTGAAGATTGTCCAAAATCAGTTGTGTCAGAAAACATTGATGCTGAGCAAAAACTAATAATGCAAGCTCGTCATGTGACATACTGTGAGATTGAGGCAACCTTCGGCATTAGTTCCCCCAGCATGTATATGTTAAAATATTGCATGATCATTTAGCCGTGAAAAAGGTTTGTTCTCGTTGGATCCCACATAATCTGACAAAATCTCAAAAGGATGCTCGTGCCGATTGGTGCAAACAAATGCTTAAGAAATACAATGGCGGTGCTTCAAAAGACGTGTATAAGATTGTCACAGGTGACGAATCATGGATATATGCGTATGAGCCGGAAACTAAACAGCAGTAGACTGTATGGGTGTTTCAAGATGAACCAAATCTAACAAAAGTTGTTCGCGCTCGAAGCACTTCGAAACAAATGGTCGCCAGTTTTTTCGGAAAAACTGGTCATGTGGCAACAGCGCCTTTAGAGGAACGTAGAACGGTCAATTCTGAATGGTACACAACCATTTGTTTGCCGGAAGTCTTCGATGAAATAAGGAAAACAAACAAGCGCCGTCGGATCATTCTTCATCAAGACAATGCCAGCTGTCACACATCTCGTCTAACAACCGACTATTTGAGCACTCAAAAAATCGAATTAATGGGTCATCCGCCGAACAGTCCTGGTTTGGCACCAAATGACTTCTTTTTGTTTTCGAACGTCAAGAATAAATTACGTGGATAACGATTTTCGTCGGCAGAGGCATTCAAAAACCATGTTTTGGAGGTTTCTCAAGCGGAATGGAAAAAATGCTTTGACAAGTGGTTCCAACGCATGCATAAGTGTGTAGATCATAAAGGAGAATATTTTGAAAAACAATAAAGTCATTTTCAATGACAAATTACAATTTTTTTATTATTAGGCTCAAAATTAGGGCCCCTCATATATATAAATGGTTCTATCGGCACAAGTTACGAGTTGGGCATTCACAGATCTTAATTTCTGCTTAGGTATCACTAATTTAGTGCTGGTTTACAAACTGTACATTTTAATAACAATTCGATGTATCGAAATTTGCACGAAATCTTGAGCATAATAGCATATAAGAGTCTCACGCCAGATTTTGTCTCTTAAGATTTATTGATTTAGATCTATTAGGTGTTAATAGGCCTTCTTTAATTTAATCAAAATTTATTTAGTTTAATTTTTTTAATAAAATATTATCTTGTATTCTACTATTTTCGTCTTATTATTGCTTATTTGTTTTATTTTTTAGAAAACATAAGGAGCATTCAATATCTCACAATCGCATTACAGATCAAGTAGATAGTCCAGAAATCATATTAAATCATTCTCAACATGTTTTAACTCTTAAAGAAATAAAAAATTGTAGCAGTTTAAGTGATGGAAGTGAAGATTATTTAGAAGACCAAAAAAATCATTGCGACAGTTCAGATCAGACACATAATTGCATTAAGGACACAGTGCAGAATCACAGAAATAATGTGGAATTCTCTAATCATCGCAATAATAAGGACCACAAAGATGTTCAAGAATTTTCAAATTATAATTCTGAAATTAGTTCCAGTTATAATAATAAAAATAAAGACTTTAGCACTCAGCGACAAAATCCACATTCAGGTAATTTTATTTTATTATTTCTTATTTTAAAACTTAAGGCTTTGTGAAAAAAAAAACTAATGGTTTTTTTGTACAAATTTCGTTTTTTTTACCATAAAGCAACAATAGTTTTGTTTGAATGATTAAACAAAACAAAAAATTCAATTACAAATAAATTGATTTTACTATCTTAGAGGAAGTATTTCAATCGAGCAGTTTCTGTTTTGAGTTTTGGCAATAAATTGCCGTTTTGAACTCTCCTTAATAAAAAAAAATTGATGCGGTTTTGACAAAATTATTTGTGTGTCTTTAAGTCCGAGGTCAGCACTGAAACAGCAATAGAAGAACTGAGAGCCGAATTTTGTTCAAGTTAAATATTTTCTTTATGCTCTGGCATGGAATAATGTAATAAAGTTTTGTTCATAATCGAACAATCAGATGTATTAATTTACTGTATATATTTTTCAGCGTTTTGCAATTTCCTCGATAACTTCTTTTTTTTAATTGTATGTAGAGATTACACTAATTAAGGACCATAACTTTTTTTCCACTTCAATTTAAGGCATTCGGTGTAATTTATGGACCCATCTATTGCAGTATTTTCTATAAACCACATTGAGATGACACTTTAGAGTAAGCCTATTCACCCCTTCTCCTAGAAGCCCTTAATAAAATTTTTCCAGAAATAAATATTGTAAAACGTCATGAGCGCGTTAAATTTAAAGAAAACCCTAACACCATTTTTCGATTAATCTAAAGTTCAATCCGCAAAGAAAATCTATTAACTGGTACTTTTGAGGGGCATCCCGTTGATCGACCTGCTGAGATATTTTGGTTGCTAACTACCCGTAAGGTCCATTGAGTAATAATTTTAAATTAATTTTGTTTTATTTTCCCAAAAGCAGCAACAGATTGGAAAGTAAATGGCGTTCCTGAAGTATTATCACAAGTGCGAACTTCCGATAACTGGCATCCTACTTTTGACTTCACTCATTTGCGTGAAGAAGAACCTATGGTAAGTTTTTTAAACATAAAGTATGATTAGTTTACTTACTTAACTACCCTTGAGGGGGGATAAGCAAAATTCCACCCGCACACAAGGCGGCGACTGCAGCAGCTGATGCGGTCAAGCTGCAGAACAGGCTGCAAACCTAAATTTTAGTGATTTTGATTTTTAAAAAGTTAAAAACGCTTGTGAAAAAGTTAATATAATAATAAGATGAAAAAATAATTGCCATTTCAGTCGAGTAAAATTTATTTTGCTGAGCTTTCGACCTAGGGACTAGGTCATCTTCAGGGCTAGTTTAGAAAGTAATACTTTTACATTTCAGGGTTGGTGTGTCTTCTGTCTTGTCTGTTCGTGGACTGACAATGTGGCAATTATTTTTTCATCCTATTGAAACTATGAATCAGTCACCAAAAAAAATGAACAACAATATAATAAGGTTTATATTGATGAGTTTGAAATACTAATTGCGATTAATTGAGCTAAAAATGAGAAACTATGAATCAGTCACCAAAAAGAATGAACAACAATATAATAAGGTTTATATTGATGAGTTTGAAATACTAATTGCGATTAATTGAGCTAAAAATGAGAAACTATGAATCAGTCACCAAAAAAAATGAACAACAATATAATAAGGTTTATATTGATGAGTTTGAAATACTAATTGCGATTAATTGAGCTAAAAATGAGAAACTATGAATCAGTCACCAAAAAGAATGAACAACAATATAATAAGGTTTATATTGATGAGTTTGAAATACTAATTGCGATTAATTGAGCTAAAAATGAGAAACTATGAATCAGTCACCAAAAAAAATGAACAACAATATAATAAGGTTTATATTGATGAGTTTGAAATACTAATTGCGATTAATTGAGCTAAAAATGAGAAACTATGAATCAGTCACCAAAAAAAATGAACAACAATATAATAAGGTTTATATTGATGAGTTTGAAATACTAATTGCGATTAATTGAGCTAAAAATGAGAAACTATGAATCAGTCACCAAAAAGAATGAACAACAATATAATAATAAGGTTTATTTGAAATACTAATTGCGATTAATTGAGCTAAAAATGAGATAGACCTAATCAATGACAAGTAGGGCATTAGTTTAAATCCCAGAATATACAAAGAAATGTCAATGCGCTGGCCTCATAAATAATAATAATTTCACATACATAACTTAAAGCTTTAAAGGTGGGGTTATGTTTTGTGCATAGATATGCATGTTACAAATGTTTCTGTGATCATCAGACATGAACTTCAAAAACCAACTGTCCTGAGTTTCTGGACAGCTTGCAACAAGTTCAATCTAGGGCGAGACTCCTTATATAATAAAAAATAAAAAAAAGTTGTGAATCACCAAATAGGTGACCTTCGCTTACTTGACTTTATACATGGGTTGTCGCCAAATAGTGATTTTATTTGATTCACACATTAAGTTAGAAGTTCAGATTTTAAATATATCATTTTTTTCCAACTTGTAGCACTATTTGCGAGATGATGATCTTGGATTTGATCCATTTCATGAAACTCAGAAAGCGTTAGCAGAAATGATAGAAAAGGAAGAACAACATAGGTATCAACCAAAACTTTTAGTGCATCATAATAGGTAAATTACGCTGTATTTATTTATTAGTTTAATTAATTAATTATTTACTTATTTATTTTAAGTAAAATATTTTCCATAATAGGTTAAACAGCTGCACGAAATTATTAGATGGTTTAAGACTGGGCACTGCAATACCCCATTCCAGACCCCCACCACCTGGTTTTACGACCACTCCCAATCATATGAACGCCTTTGGTTTAGGCATTCCAAGAACAGGTAAGCATTTTTATATAAAAAAATGCAAAATACTATTTATCTAGCTAACTATGGTGTGAGCGATTTGGAAATAATTCCACAAATCTTAAATAAATTTCCATCTTAACCAATAATATTTATCTTTTTTTTTTATATTTAACACAAAATCTGTTATTGATACCATTACGCTAAAACAACAAAGATAATGGCCAATTTAATTCTATTTCACCATTTTTTAGTTCAAATCCTTTTCCCTCTACTGTACTGTTCAGCATTCCAATCTTCTGTTTAATATTTAAATCTTATTGGTGATCCACTATTCTAGGTCTGCGCATTGCCCCTCTATTAAAAAAAATTCCTCTTTAGTTAGGATGGTTAGTTAATAAATCCAATTGCGATTTTGTGTTGTTTCAATTTATGTTGGTTTGTTGGTATTTTTGAAAGCTGAACGAAAAACTGATTTAAAGATATTTATTTTATTATTTATATTACGTAGTATATTTTAGAATAATTACCTAACTTCCATAGTTAGGAAAATAATAAATCTCTCTTCTCTCTCAATAATTACTTCGTTTGGAAATAAGGAGAACTAAAGAATCCGTAAAAAAAAAAAAAAAAGAAGAAAAATCATACGCACACAAAACTAAATTGTAAATTATTGAGAAATAAAAAATCTGGCCGTGAGTGCTCAAATTATTTTTTCTTATTATAAGTTATTACCACTAAGTTGACCATTTTCTGCTACATTCTGAATTTAGTAATAGCTAAAAATTCCTTAGTATCAGAACCATATTAACTGCCCAAAAACGGATGACTATGTTTGAACTTTTTGTGACTTTCCGTTTATGAGATATTCTGATAACACACCCTCCATACGCGATAAAAGTTCTTGATAGATTGTTATCTCTCATCGGAGGTTGATTCATCAGTTTGGAGTAGAGAATTTAACTCATACATTTGCTTTTATAAATAATAAAATAAGTAATATTTATTTCTCTCTTTTGTAAATCATACAATTAACGAAGCAAGGAAGTCTGTATTTTCTCTCTCTTAACACGTTAAATTCCTTATTTTGCCTTCTTATTTAACTTACAAGGGATTAAATCATACTAAAGAAGTTATTACATTAACAAATCTCAATGGTACCTTCTTCTTTACCTAGAAAGTAAGTTCCTATCCTAAATTCATGTTATAGGATGGGACTGGCCGTCACTGGACCCTGCAATAGTTACATCTGCACAGCATTGTGATCTCTATTCTGGTAATCCCCCTCCAGGTTTTTCTCTGCGACAGACTTTAGACAGTATGTAGTTAATGTAATATATTTAGCTTTAAATGTAATAAAAATTATTTCATGTTACCAAATTGTCGAAATTTATTCATAGCTCATTTTAATTATTTATTTATTTTTATTTTGGCACATCAACTGTGATGGTCATTGGCGCCTAAATTCAGTTTACTTCTAGTTCTGAAGCCATTCGAACTGAATGGCACTTGCTGTTGTCTGAGTAGCTTCTATATGAAGTAACATGTCCGGCAAGGTAGAATGAAGCTTAGGTGATGGGTATTTTCCGAAACCCAAAATTCATTTTAGTATTTAACTATCTCGTTCAGTAAATAATTCAAATGGATTGACATTTGCAAAATAAATTATATTGTTACATATTTAAAATATTTATTATTTAAACTTCCAGTAAGCTCTTCGATTTAAATGATATAATTACATTTAAATCATAAAAGAGTTTACTTGTTTAAAGAAGTATCCTACCGCAAATTGGTTGATTGTTACTGGAATAACTTAATCGATAATTTTATTTTCATTACGCTCGATATTATGGGCTACACGTTGTTCGTTGAACTAATTATGAAATTTCAAATTTTATTCAAGAACTAAATATTAAATTTACACTTCAAAAAGTGATGTGCAGTTTACTAGAATTAATTTAAAATTCAATTACGCTATTATACTTTATGGTTTTTGTGCAAACCAATTTTATTTTACGTTTGCTCTTCTTTCTTCATTTCACTTCGAATATTTGAACTCTTGGTAACCGTCTTGTCTAGCACTAGTTTATGGAAAGATTTATATTTATTTAATTAATTTATGGAATAAAACGTTATATTTCTTATAACCTCAATTATACATAATATCTCCATATTACAATATGCATTCCTTAGCGAACCACGAGCAATTAATCAGTTATGATATACATATACAATTTTGCCTCAATTAAAAATTAGTAATTTAAAATAGCATTCATTTAAAGTTAAATGTATACATTTCTTTTTTTCTTTTAACAGATTTATAGAAGGAAGAAGATGAATGCGAACGAATTGGCAATTCAACTTTCAATTGGTTTCAAATTACGTGCTTCAAAAATCAAATTGGTTGCTAAATTTGTTATTAAATTATTTTATGTTGTTTCTGAGTAAAAGTGAATGTGTATTTAGAGCATTGCACTTAATTTGGTCATGACTTTAAACAAATATAAATATATATTATATAAATAATTATAAATATATAAATAATTTATTAAATAAAGAAGAAAAGTTACTAAAGTAAAAAAAAAATCATTGAAATTGCTGTATATTAAAGATTAAATTCCTTACTACACATTTTATGCATGAGTATTATTTATTATATTCTGTCCCTGAAGACCAATACAAAATATGTGCATGTTGTTCAAATTAAATGCATTGCTGCAAAAAAAATGAGTTTTTTTTCTTGTGGTTATGATTGTTTAAATTATTTTCATATTTCAAGGTTCAACCCTCAAATTATAGTAAAATCCATAGTTGTATTAAAAATAAAGTTAGGTCAATCTTCATAGACTGTCTTTTTTTTTATTGAATTTATACAAGAAAAAGAAACTTTAAGAGTTGGTAAGAGAGAGAGATGAGAGTTAGTACGAATTGAGTCTGTTGAGCAGTTATTCACAGAACTTGAGAATTCTGACTGAAAAGAATATTAATTCATTTTCTCTCTTACTCACTCACTATATTTATGTATATATGTAGGAAAGAAGAGAGTAGATAATACTTAACAAGAAAGAAAGAAAAACAAGGAATCACTTCAATAATAATCAAAATACAATAATATATTTTCCCGCCTTTACACCTTTTCGTCTCAAAACACATTCAATATGATAATATATTTAACGCCTGGAAATAATTTAGACAAAACAATATCTTTTCCCATTGCCATCAATATAAATATTGCCATGGAATAGTATTTAACTAAAATAAATTTATCCGGGGGTGCCTCCACGAATTTCCATTCCACATACACTTTATATACATATAAAATTCTGAATATAATAGGCCAGACTCGATAAACAACTTTTTTTTTTCATGCCCATCACTAATTACTTCTTTTTCTTATTTCTGACCGGTTTCAAGGGATCATGCTCCAAAATTATTAGCTTAGCCAATCGGGCAGGCATTAGTTTTTCATCATACAAATTAATTCTGACTCTGCAATTAGTGAATGCTGTAACACTTTTTAAAAGAAAACTCATCGAATAAAATTCCATTTTTAAACATATTTTGGATAAAGTAAAATCATGATGAATTAATAAAAGCAGTCATAAACAAAGTTAAACAATTTATGTCTTATCACATGTCAAATTAAAACAATAATAATGAATGCCCTTCGAAATTTCAGAATACAAGGTAAGGGCATTCATTGTTTCAAGACAACGAATCTTTGCTTCACATACTCGTATATTTTAAAACTTATCTTTGCCTAAAATCATGTTATAGTGTAAGTGAAAATAGTTACGTGAACATTTTGTAAATATCAGTAAAATGGAGTGACCTAGAAAAATAGTTACATAAAGTGAACTGCTTGTTCTATAGAAATTGCGAACGGTACTTTAACGGTTTCTGATTAAGAAAGGTGGTAGTAAATGTGATCAGTGGTAGCGGTTATTGTGATTCAGGATTCTTCAAAAACTTATAAAAAGATGGATAATCAATTCTAAAATGAAATACCATCTCTTAATTTTTATTTCCATTAACACCTAATTGTTTTAATTTTGAGCCAAACGATTTCAGTAATTTTGGTCAATACTGAAGGATGATTTACATTTTATAAATGTTTTCTAGTGAATTTTTTTTTTACCACAGAAAACAAAATTACCCACAGCGCTTGAAGGGCAGCAGTTTTAATTGGATCATGAAAAAAGCTCACAATTTTCCTTCGCCGTTTTTATAATCTTTTATTATAAGTAATTGCGCATTACAATTTTACTTTAACGGCAACTTCCAAATAATATCTTTAAAAACATTCTATTTTGTTGCTTTCATTTCAAATAGCATTGTTACCCTTCCTCTAGATCTCTTTACCTTATGATTTTCATGAGTTGTCGTAGCAACAATCAAATTAGAATAATAAGTATTCACTGATTTTATCCGACATAGTTGCGCAACTTTATTTTATTCCAGTTTCGGACTTTCATCTAGCATCAGAGATTCATTAATGGTTTGTGTAGAGAACATATCAATTAAATTTCCATCTCATATTACACTACTAAATACTGTGAGACGGAGATTATATGGTATGTTTGTTTGTTATTTGAAATAATTATCTACAATTTTGTGTGCTAGTAAAAAGTATCTTTAATTATTATTTATCTATAGTCTAGAACTGCGACACTATATTTCAATAGAGATTCAGTCCAAAACATCTGCGCTTTCTCAGTAATCAAATTTCCGATCGTAATAGGTAAGTTTCACAAACGGAGATATTACCAGTATAATCTTTATATTTAAGTTTCAGTTGAAAATTATTTTTTTAGACGTTACGTTCAATAATTAATAGAAGAGTTACCAAAAGATTTTATTTCTCACAAAAAAAAAAATAGTAAGTTTTGATTTATGTGGTCTATCTAAAAATATTTTTCAACCATTTATTTTAAATCCCGCCAACTTCTGATTCGTTGGTACCCGAAGTCTTACTACTGCACCACTGGGATATTCATATTTATTACCTTATACTATTACCTATAGTTTTCTTATATCTGTAAAGATTTGTTTTTAAATGTTTCCTGCATAGTCTTACATTAAACTACATTGGGTGGCTACTTGTGACATATCATGATGAGTATTCTAATATGCTTCATATTTCATTTTTATGACGCCAATAAAAGAAACCAGTGAAAAGAACCATTCTAGTTATTGCGCTGTTTCACTATAAACTGCTGGTGTGATTCTTTCTCTTGCTGCTGACACATACAGGAATTAAATCTTTTATACCTCGAAGGAAAAGAAAACAATCAAAATTACACATTTATTCTGAAACAAATTAATTCCTGTTAAAAGTGATTCGGCTCTTAAAAATGGCAAGATAGTCATATCAATCGTTATTTAGAAAATGAAAATCAGTTGTTCATAGTTTTCAATTAATATTTAGTCTGCATATTTATATTTAATTAAAAGTAGTTTTATTTAATAAAAAGTTCATTAAATATAAACTTTTCAAAATAGTAATTTTAAAAAAACAACATTAAAATCCAAATATATATTTATATGACATTTACAACTACCTATTTGGTGTAATAATCAAATGTTAACAAAGTAAAACTACTTTAATATCATTTTTTTGAGTTTTGATTTGTACGAGACACAGTTCTCTTTTGGTAAATAACATTCTATCTTCCGACACTTTCCGTCTTTATTCGGAGGATCTTCCGAGCTGTGGAGCTTAATAAGATAGAGATTACAGAAAAGACGAATCAGAAATGAGATTAGGATAAAAACTGGTGCCTAAGATGTATTAGTCTTTTAAATTTGATGAGTCTAAAAAGCCAGTGGGCCAGCCATATTAAAGAATGTATCCAGATAGACGGGAGTTCCCAATGTATCCTACACAAGAACGAGAGAAGGAAGGAAAAATGCGAAGTGGTAGGGTGTGTCGAAGCAGAAAGTTTATAGATTGCGTTCGAACTATTTTGCTTGGCTATGTTATTAATTAAGGTTTTTTTTTAAATTTTTTGTGAGTAAAGAGATATAATTACTACAACAGAGAATGTTAGCAATATGTTATATTTAATATTATTTCAGTTACATTCAGTGAAGTGGCACTTTCGGGGAAACCTTAAACAGAAATGTCCTAAAACGAATTTTGCTGGGAAATTGTTTCAAGGACAAGTTACACCTCTTCTAGTGTGGAATGAATAACAAAATACATTCAAATGACAAATATACTAATAAAAAGTGTATAGATAATTTAACAATATGGATTAGATTCCCCAACACACTTCTATATTATGTCACCCTACATGTTGAACACCTTTATTAATCATGAAAGGGAGTCCCATTAATTATAGTCAGGCCTGTTAGAAGTACAAGTTAATGTAATCTTTAGTTTGTGGGCAATTAGATATATGTATATGGATTTTTAATCAATTTAGTTATTCCGGACAATCTATTGTATGAATTATTTTGAGGAACAAAAAATACTGAAAATGCTAGCGTGACTAGATGAAGGTAATGAAGTAAGAGTAAATGAGAAAGTGATGAAAATTATATCTACTATTGAAGAAACAGTACCACACGACCCTAAAAAAACGATTTTGCAAAATTTCTATTTTATTATTTTGGGTGCAATAATGAGAAGTTCCGAGAAAATAATAGTTATTAAATATTGAACGAGCTAAGGAAATAAGCTTCTTAAAGGATGTGCCATTATTTTCATATAAGGCGCGCAACGTCTTAGGTCATTGGCGCCAGGACCTTTTTTTAGTGTACTGCTGGTATCTGGACAGTGTTTTCTCGTTAATGACATTCCTGTCCATCACCGTACAATGAGCTGCAAGAAATTCCTAAAAAGAGAAAATATCTATGGGCCAGCATGGATTCGAACCCAGGAATCCCGCGTCAGAAACCAAAATATTCTGACCGTTGAGCTATCCCTTCCCTGAGATGCCGTTATTAGTTTATATCTGTTTATATTCTATTATATTAGTTTTGAAAGCAATAATTCTATCTTAACAATTATCAAAGAATAAATTATAGTTTATGGTGGTGAAAATACATTGAAACGAACTATTAAAGAAATGTTTTTTTATATTTTATAAGAGAAAATAAACTTTACAGTGCGTGTACAGAAGCGTTATTACTTATTGCGTAATATAAGATTGTACAACCTCAGTATAGATTACGTTTTTATACATTTAAAAGAAAAGTGCCACAAAATAGATTTATAAACATTTATATACAGCAATAAATTAAGTAGTAGTATTTGGTTAGCATATCTTGCAGAGATTCGGAAATTTATAAAGCATTCAGATTTACAGTTTTGTTTTTGACATTGTTTGGTTAACTCTAATTTTTATTATCATTATTGCAAAAGTCTTTTGCTTTTTTTTTTTTTTTGTTTATTTTAAAAACAGTATTAATGTCATTCTTAAAAAAAATTACATTTCACATAATCACACAATCACATAAGCTTCTGAACTGGATCCCAAGTCATGTAATAACATTAAGATTCAATCTCATATTTTATGTTGTTCTCTTCTTTCCTCCTGAAAATAATCAAAAATGTTGCTTTAACATCTTCCGTTCTTAAGCAAAAAAAGAATTTAAACGCAATAAGCACATATTAAAACTAAAACAGAGGATCACTCTCGTATAAAGCTCACTTTTGAAACTCATTCTTTAGAACTAATCAAATTTTAAAATCACTAACCAATTTTTATTAAATCCGAATATTCCAAAAACTTTAAATAATTTCTACGTCATTTCCCTATAATATATATAATTCAAATCAAAGACCAGCTAGTACTTGAACATAAGAAATTGCCAAAAGTTATGGAGGGAGGAGTGATTACAATTTATTAGGAGTGATAAGGAGAAGAAGATGCTTGATGTCAGAAAAATTCCTTAAGCGATTGAGAAGTGGTATCAAGTTTGTGGATAGAAGATGCAGAGAGTAAGAAAAGTGATAAAGGTTTAGAGGTCAAATTTTAATTGGGTAAAAAAAAATGAAAGCAATTACAGTGTGATTACATTCCCCTTATTAAAAGGGGTAAGAGAAAGTAAATTCTACGATTTCATAACATCCCAATAAGAGGGACAAGAGAAATTAAGTGCAAATACAGTACTTTCCCTTAAGAACTGTAAGATAAACTACGATTACAGTACATATTCCTAAAAGGAGAAAGTGAAATTAAATGCGATTGCAGCGTTTCCCCTTAACAGAAGTAAGAGAAATTACAATCAGAATGGAGCACAATTGCAACACTTTCTCTTAACAGGATTAATAGCAGAATGGTACTTTCAATGGTGCTCAGGGTAAACCTAACCCTCTTGACAACTAAATTTTATCAGAATCGGGCTAAGATTTACAGAAGAAATATGAATGACAGCTTTAGTCCGGAGGCTGGTGCTGAAAGTTGTAGAGGCTGCTTCCCATAGCTAACACCTCTTCCTGGATGAACAGCATCGAGCACACTAAAATCGATTGGCAGATATGCCATGAAAACCGGTTCACAAATAGGATCGCAGAAAAAATAATTTTAAAGCGACACGATTAATTTCTATTTATATATTAAAATTTATGTTTATAAATATGTATATAAATATCAAATGTCTAAGCGCTGAATATGTTTTCGTTTAACATCTCTCGAGTAACAAACATCCCAAGGAAGGTGGAATCAAATTATTCGAAGTCAAAACTTAATAATCTATCTTTTTTGCATATTTTTTGCTTACTAGAAAATTGAAAATTAATTAAACTGTAAAATAAAATGAAGATACTTTTTATTTTAATTTTTGTATGGCTTATGCTTTCTTCACAAGCAATTTAATAAAATAAAATAAAAAAAGGGTATTTTTATGAAGAAGAAAAACCAATATACTGTAAATAACTAAATAGATTAGACTAGTTTACAAAAAATAAAAAAACGATAAATCATATGCTAACAAACACAATGTCATTTTAAAGTTTTTGTTAAAATTAAAATTCAATTAATTTCAATGACTTCAGAATTATTTCTTACCAAAAATTAAAGTTCAATTAATTTTAATGACTACAGAATTAATTCCTTCTTATATCTATCAAATTACCTTTTTTTCCTCCTTTTTCTCCTGGTTTACCACCCTTATCCCCCCCACCTTTTACCGCTCCTCCTTTTTTCTAAAAAATCAATATCAAATATCATGAATAGAAAAAGGTTTAGACAATATTAAATATTATCTAACTAGCAAATTAATACTAGTAGAGAACTTACTTCTTCAGGCTTAGCACCACCTCCACCTCCTAGACCGAATGTTATAAATAACCACCATTATTAATTGCAATCTGCTGAATTTATTATGTACTAAATCAAATGATTATAACTTCAGCAAGTGAAAGAAATATTCATTCTTTTAAATAATTATAAGAATGAGCTATTTTTGGATCATTTATTTTGGCTATTCATGACTATTTTATGCATTAGCAAAATTTACTAAGTTAAACTTTATTAGTTCACTTGTAGAAATTAAGAAAATTACAAGTCTCATACCTTTTCCTTTACCCATTTGGTTAATTCAAGTTAACTATGTTCTTGGCACTAGATGTTATTACGAACTGCCCAGGTCACAGGAAGAAACACTGCCGCTCCCCAGTTATAAATTCCCATCTATAATGGTTCCTTTATAAAGTTATTTAAAATCTTAGCTCTTGATGAATTCTTGATTTCATTCTTTCCAAATTTTATTTTATGTGATAAAAAAAATGAAATATTTTAAAAGCAATTTAAATTCTTTCATGATTCTTTAGTTCTTAGTAGCACAAAAATTAAAATATTTTGTGGATGCGCACCATCTTTTGGCAGTATAGTGTAATGACAATTTCTAATCTAATCAGTAACGAAATTTTTTAACACTATCAAGTTATTTATAGCGCATTCACTTATTTTTGCGATTACTTTTTTCATATAATTAGTTCAACTTGTTACATTTAAAAATAAATAATATTAAATATTACTTTATATAAATTGTTCTTTATTAAATTTGTGTATTAAATATATGACGTACATGAAAGTGTTGCAGATTTCTATTCTCACTTAAATTTGTACCTGGAAGGATTGCAATTATGCGTATTTTGTATTATATGTTAAAAATACTCGTCATCAATGAAAAAAAGACGTTACCCATTGTTCCCATTATTACCCATTATGTACGTACCAAAACGTTTTTTTTAATTGGTAATAACACAAAACATGAAAAATTAATTTGTAAAATAAATAAAAAAAATATGTCTATTATTAATTTATTTATTAAAAGTGGACCGGTTGCCCGATATTCTTATCTGTAAATATAACTCAGCTTCTAGGATTGCTGATTATCAATGCAGTAATGCAGTGTATCCTCAGAGAGCACTGGAGCTATTTTTTATTAAGTGCACTAAGATTACTTGTTAAATTGTTGTTAATAGGGCTAATTAATTAACTCTTTAACAAAAACTTACAGTTCAAAAAGTTATAAGTGTTGATTGAAGGATAAAGGTACACAAATCAGCTAGTACCAACATTTCATTCATTCTTCCGCTCATAATTTCAGCCGATTAGGAACATTCGAAAAAGCATGTGCTAATGGTATAATTATAACAATTGATATCATTTAAGTAATTTTACTGCATTAACTTTTCATTAATTTTTTTTAGAATTTATTAGATGTCACAGACCTTTATGCTGGCCATTTTCCTATACAAAAGATTTGTTCAAGTAGCTCCACCATGCATTGATTGCGCTAAAAGAAGTATCTAAGATGACACTGAATTGGTATGTGGTATATCTGAAATAAATAAAACCGAAATGTCTATTCAGAAAAATAATATGAATACTTATAGAGTGGTCTAGTGGTTTCTGAGGCGAACTTTTGCAGAAATTTCCAAAATTTTTCCTTAGGCCTTCAATTTTTTTTCCAAGCCCTAGACAGCTTCAGCTCCTGCATATTATCCTCTAAATAACTAAGAAGATAACCAGTGCCTTTTAATAAAATCATTGTGCTTTCAATGATACAATATCAATAAGAAATATTTTTAGTTTCTGGTAGTTTGTTCATATAGCTGGACCTTCATTAATTTGTGAATTGCCAAACTTTTGTAAGCAGCATGAAATAAAAGGATTATTTCGCACAATTGTACTAGATCAATAGTTTTACATACTTTAGGAAGGGGCGACTTGACAGGTTTGGGGCCGCAACTTACGGCAGTCGCAACTGTTAATTTATAATTTTTTGTTAGAGAACTTCTGTATTGTTAATATACTAATAAACGCAGTTATATTTATACATTTTTAACAAAAGAAACATTGAAACATTTTTTATCCTGAAAATTCATTATTTGAATTAAAAGGATTTTCGGACAAAATACAAAGAAAACCTCTGATGAGGTTTCATTTTTCATTCAATTCAATATATGTACAAGAAAAGGAGACAGCTGTGGAATATAGACTTCTCAAAGTGTATTGATAAACATTGTAACATTTACTCTAACTGAGCTCAAAAAAAGTAATAAAATAAGAGGTGCATCTTCGGATTATAAGTTAATATATATATTTTTTTTAAAAACGTTATTTCTGTGCAGGATCATGTTGCGTTAGTAACTAACTGTAATTACACCTACCGTTAGATTTATTTGCCGGAGAAGTTGAAAAAAAAAGAAGATATTGTAATTATGTAGCTGCAAAAACCTTACTATATAAGTTTAAATTACTGAGAACAGGGAATCGGGTCAATAGCAATGTGTGGCATTCTTTTAAACCTTTTCAGAAATGATAGTGCCAAAATTTGTGCCAAACAAGTAAGTTGTCATTTTTATATTCACTAGTTGAAGAAATTAGTTGTGAATTATATATAAATATTTAACTAAATTTGGTTTAAAAAAAGATCTTTTTTATATTTTTTTTTAGTTTAAAGAACTTATTAATAATCGAGGACCTAATTCCTACAATGAAATTGAAAATAATATTGGAAATGGATGGAATTCCTTAACTCTAGGAAGCGTATTATGGACACAAGGTGGCAGAACTAGTCTTCAGCCTATTAGGAACAATAGTGGAAGTTTTCTTCTGTGGAATGGTGATGTTTATCATGGATTGGTATGAATTTTTTTTTAAGTATGTTCTCATCTTTAGAATTTTTCTGTTTTCATTTCTATTTGATTGGTTCTTTGATCATCCGAACTGAGGTTTTTAATCTTACCTATGCCATCAGAGCCTTAATGAAAATCGACTACCCTGCTGTAAAGTAAATTTACAATGTACTATTTTACATCATTCGAGGGTTGGTGTGTCTTCTGTCTGGTCTGTTCATGGACTGAACATACATCATGACTGAAACTGGCAGTTATTTTTTCATCCTATTGAAACTATGAATCAATCACCAAAAATAATGAACAGTATATTAGATAGTTATGTTTGTGCGATGTTCAGGAAATGATTAATGAGAGCACCATTTGGGAAGGTGAAAAGCTCCTCTTTAGAGACTTTTGAGGAACATAAGTAATCAAAGCTTCCAAATATGTAAGTGCAAGTTCCAAAACCTACAAGTTCTAAAGCAAATGATTTCTGTTCTCTCTGCTAAGAACTGAAATTAGCAATTCAATGAATAAAAATGTTTTCAACTGCAACAGTATCTTCCCTTGATATCGAGTTATACACTCTGGTTGAAACAACAGAAAATGATGCACTCAGTCTTTGAAACATTGCATTGGAAATAAGCTGGAAATCTACATCTAGCGGCCGGGCCAAGTGGTAGCGCAAAGATCAGCACAATTTCATTTAACAACTGTTTTCTGTAACCTCTGCCATCTTCCAGAACGACTTAAGAGAAAGAAGATATGGAGAATATTTTGGTTGATACTGAAGAGCAGGTGCTTGGATTTGTTTTGGTTGACCTTCTTTCTATTCCGGGAGCTAGGGTTTAAGGTTGTTAAGGTGGACTTGAAGTCCTTGTATATCTCATGAGATGAGGGGTGGGCGGGGAACAATGGGCATATTGGATTGCCTGCGTTCTTTCCCCTTTTTTGGTGGAGCAGAACAATAAACTAATAAAGTGGTCTAGTGGCATGAGTAGTCTACCAGTGCTACCGATGTACGTCCTTCAACTCATTAAAGTTGAGAATTGTAATATTTAGGCACTACCGTAGCCGAGAGGTTTGAGGCGAGGCCTGCAAAGCTAATGTTGTGGTACTGGGTTCGATTCC
This sequence comes from Rhodnius prolixus, assembly GCF_049639745.1. Lineage (NCBI taxonomy): Eukaryota > Metazoa > Arthropoda > Insecta > Hemiptera > Reduviidae > Rhodnius > Rhodnius prolixus. The sequence goes on from NW_027411592.1 coordinate 28,141,911, forward strand.
TGGTCTAAGCCTTGGATTGTGTATAAGTCGCCTCCGCCCACGATACCTAATTGGTAGTTGCACGTAAAGCCCGTCTGAAAAAATAGGCATTACTTTACTTTTTTACTTTTTTGTTGTAATATTGCAACTCTAGAGAGAGCTAAAAAGCGTTTGAAATTAAAATTTATTAAATCTAGAATTGGAGTGAAATTTCAAAAAAGATAAATTTTAAAGTTGGAAAGAAATTCAAATTTAGTAAATTTTTAAAATAGAAAATAGTTCCTTTTCTTTAACCAAGGCAACAACACGCGCTGCGGCCAAAAATCAAGAAGGGAGAGATCTCTTCAGCAGAGATGCAACTCCACTTCCCAAAATCTAACTACATCGCTAAATATGACAGCTCCTTCGGGAATAAGGATAAGGATTTTTAAGATATATATATATTAATTTAAAAACTAGGAGTGACAGAAAGTAATAAATACACAATAAAAAAAAATTAATTAAAATTAAAACAATAAAACATGGTATTTATAGGTATAATAATTAATGCTTCACAAATATAATAACTAAATGGCAGTTAATAGGAAAAATAATAGTCATTGTAATACATTACAAAATTGTAATAATGTAATAACGGTCTAAAACTCGATTACATCCACATAGTTGATCACAATTTATGACTTCATCCATCAAAGTTTGTTTCTTTTTTCTTATAGAGACAGTTTCAGATTTTCATCTGTCCTCAGAGACTATATCAATTTTGAAAGCAAAGTTCTACTTACATTTTTATAGTGTGTTTATATTATAAATGGCATAAAACTGATAATTTAATCTCTGCAGATGGATCAAACCTGTCAGAATGAAAGAAAACAAGCTTGCTTTGAAAGATGTTTAATTAACACCTGCTGTAACAGCAGATCAGTTGCCACATTTCCATAGAAAGCTTCCAATTATTTATGATAATCTAATTTATGAATGTTATCCTCATACAGAATGCTTTTGAAGAATTGTATGCCAATCTGTGCGACAGGGGGAGAATGCCCTGAAAAAATATATTAAAGTATAAAAAAAATTGTCATTCGTCAGAGAATTTTGCGATAAAAAATTTAATTGTAATTGTTCTTCTTGTAAACTTTATCCTTAGGAAATTCTACCTTTAAAACAATATTAAATGGCTTAACTCCCCTACATCGGTAAAGAAACATGAATCTAACAGTTCTCTTCATTCCAAGCATAATTCTTTTATCTGAAAATTGGATGTAACTCTAGATTCCATGAGTTGGCCGATTAGCTAAGCCATCGCGACTCAAGGTATCTGTTTGGAGCACCACTTAATTAGACTTGTGGTAATGGAAAGCTATTCATGCATAAAGATTGAAGCAAGGGTTTCTTCAAAGAGCAGTCAACTGTACATTCTCAGTGATGTGAAAATCGGTATTTAATGAGTGTAGTTAGATTTCTTACTAAGCAATGACTGGCCCATACTTGACATGTTTACTCAGTCTGCAGTGGCTTACAAGAGTCGTACTTATCGTCCGATTAGCTTGTCATGTCGGAGTTATACAGTAATAAAAATAGGAGAGTAGTTAATAGCAAAGATTTTGCTTGCTTCTGTAGTTTTCACCCACAATTAGCACAACTATTCGTGCGTAAATGCTTAGTGCGTAGCTGTATCACTGCCATAATTATCTCAGGTCCTTTGAGGGTACAATAAATACCCTCCTCTCATGTCAGCAAGGTTCATTTCCGTTGTGTCTTGAATGCCCAGACGGCCGGAATGTCATGAATCGTCTTCGTAGGACTAAAAAGTCAATAGGTAAGAAAGTCAGAGAAATATACCTATCCAAAATTATTATCTTCCTCTCCTAACCTCAGAAAATATGTATCACATTACCTCAGTCTGAAAGACCAGTTTGATCTATATTCCTTGGCTTACTAAAAAATCATCGGCTTGTGCAACCTAGCTCTCAACCCTTTTGCCTTGGAACTGTGGAAGATCATTAAGTCATATTTAACAAATATTATTCTTTTATTTTGTTAAAGAAATGCTTCTGGACCCCCTGTTTGAGAAACGCTGGCTGCGCATATTTACTTTGTTCTGTTAAGCCGTGCTTTTGTTTTGTAACCGTCAGTAAAGAACATTTCATCTTTTTGTTAGTATTTAATGTCTTTTCAGCTATGCTTTCATCAAAATCAGTTGATTTTTTAATTATCTCATCATTTCATTGAACTGTTTCGATATCTTGTGGAAAAATGTGTAAAAACATCCTCTGGAAACCTGGGTGTCATTCTAAATTTCCCAATGCTTTTTCTTTCAATGTAAAAATTATTCCGAGATTTCAATTTTTTTACCATCATAGATAAGAGTAATTGCTCTTTTCGCTATCAACATGAATTCTATTTTTAATAAACTATTATAAGTTCAAGCAATAATAGCTTTGATCATAGGTGCCTATGTGCAAAAAAAAAAAATAAATAATTAAAAATAAAAAAATAATCGTGGAACTTTTTATGTTTAATACTAACTGCTTCGGAATGGAAAGAAATGTTGAGGTCTTGGATGAAGTTTGATTCTACATAGTTAAACTAACAATAGTGGTTAGTACTGGATATCGGGTTCGAATCCAGCTTATGCCCTTATGGTTAATTTTAGTTCATATAGTGCACCCTCCAAATGGTGTATTACCCTACGCCTGATGATGCTGTGAACGTTGAGCATATCAAATGATTTATAAGCTGTAATTTTTTTGTGATAATTCTAGTTAACTTGGATATTCATATTTGATAATTCAGCCCTCGTTTGTAAGTGACTAACTTTAAAGTTTTCACACGCTTTCCAATGTTTTTGCGAAGTTTCTATTAAGTTAACTTGGAAACATTTTATTTTGTTAACAGATTAAAAACGCGGTGGAGCGAATCTACATTTCAGTTATATTTCTAATTATTTTTTATTTTTTGACAGTCAATTAATTTTGGGTTGAATGTACTAATAAAAAATGGAAGGGGAAGACGCAAAGTATTGAATATTACAACTAAACAGAAAAATTTAACAAATAAATGTTATATATTGTGATGCTGAGAAATAAGGAATAAAAAAATAAGTGAGAAGAATTGATTGGCTTACTATGTAATTGCATGCTAAGCAATGTAAACTCCTTTTACAGCTGAGAAAATTTATACTTTTTCGCCGAATAAGTTTGCACTTAGGCTGAGTGGACCCATAGGAATCGTTAACTTCTTTATTCTCGGACATCTTATATTTGACAAGTGAAGTTTGTTCACTGAGATTACTTTTTTACTTTTAAAAATGAAATCATCATTAATTTGTAAGACATTTCGTAAGCTACTTTTATTGTTAGCATTACTGTAACTTTTATAGACGAATCTTTAGTTACAGTATGTAGGTCTTTATGGGAACGAGAAGAACGAGATGCGGCAATACTCCAACAAAACTTGTGTAGAAATAATACTGGCCCCAAGTTTTAACAGGTTGGGCATCTTTGAGCTTAACTCATCAGGCGTATCAAGTTAGACAGATTATATTAGATAATGTGTTGACAAAAGCCTTTTGTTAGCATCAAAACTTCTTCTGCCTCCCCCATTTTTTTTAAATTTACTTTTAAGCAAGAACAAATATATTGTAATTTCATTTAACCTTGAGTGAAGCTCTTAAATCCACACAAAACAATTTTGAATTAATTTATTTTAATTTTTTTGTTGAAAATTAAATATTTTGAATTTTTACACTTGCTTTATTTAATTTTGATTAATTTTAGTTTTGTTTGGTGTTATCTCACCTCTTTTAGCCAAACAGCGGTGAAGAAACGTGTGATTCAGAACTTGTGTTTGCGGAGCTAGAACAATATGGTGTTCTCTCAACTGTTTCAAAAATTAGTGGCCCTTACGCAATTATATATTATGATGTAATTAATAACGAATTATGGTTTGGAAGAGATGCAGTGGGAAGACATAGCCTTCTTTGGAACGTAGATTCAGAAAATCTGTTGCTTACATCTGTTTGCCCTAGAAGTGTAGTTGTTGAAGAAGTTCCTAATTGTGGAATTTTCAAAATTGATCTTTCCAAACCAATCGTAGGTGAATGTCTTTTATATTTGTACAACTATCTGTTTATTTGATTCTCTATTATTCTTATATTGCAATTACATAGATAAAAATGGGTAATTTAAACTGTTAGTATAAAAAATATTGCGATCTATCCTATTAGAAATGGTTATTATCATTCAAATTACTGTAGAGCGTGAACGGTTTCTCATTACAGCCTTGAGCAACTAACCCATATCTTGATATATTGTTAATTTCCATAATAATTATATGATTTTTTAATGTTTAGTTTGGCAAAACATATTTCTTAGTAATTAAAGTTATATTATTTTTAAGAACTTTTATTTGTATTAAAGAAAGAGAGAGGGTGAGCGTGAGAGAGGGGAGTGCACTATGATAAGTAATAGTGTATTTTGTTTCAGAAGTGTATTTGCATCCATGGTCTCATTTATCAGCAGACCGCATTGATGTCACAATAAGAGTACCATTTTTACTAGGTAGTTCATTGTCTCATGCTTCATTCATTTCAGCGAATCACTATGCATGGTACCATAGAGAACCGCAGAAACATGAGATTGAATTTTATAATGGTAATTTCTTGTTAAACAAATTTTCAGATTTGGAAATCTTATAAATTATTTGCATGATTAAAAACTTTCTTTAATAATTTTAGGATTTGATAAGAGCAGTGAAGCAACAAAAATTTTTCATCATCTTGTTTTAAATCCGCCATTGCATCAAATCTTGAAACAAATGAAACATTTAATGATTCAGGCTGTTAGGAGAAGAATAAAGACTAAACCAGATTACTGTAGTAACTGCATTTCTTCATTAATGACTTGTAACCATTCTAAATTTGCGATACTTTTTTCTGGTGGATTAGATTCCACAATTTTGGCTGCAATTGCTAGCTATGTAGCTCCTCACGATGAGTCAATAGATCTGTACAATGTTGCTTTCGATAAGTTTGGAACTAAAAATAATGGATTTTTGGTGCCAGATCGGCTAAACGGTTACGAAAGTTTGAAAGAACTTACAATATTATTTCCCGAAAGAAAATGGAATTTTGTTGAGGTATTCCTGTTTTCTATTATATATATATATATTTATTTATTTTTTTGCTTTTTAATTTCTTAAGTTACTAAGGCTTACGTATTTTAATTTTTTGAAACAGCTAGTAGATTGCTCTTATGATGATAAATGTATCTGTTCGGAAGCGTTCCAATATTAATGATAAATTATTTGAAATAGATTAATGTTAGGCAAGAGGAACTGCAAGATCTAAGACGACAACATATAGCCGATTTAATATATCCTCTCAAAAGCATACTTGACGATAGTCTGGGCTGTGCACTCTGGTTTGCTGCTCGCGGGAAAGGAGTTATTAATGGCCAGCCTTATACATCATCTGCCAGAGTACGTCTAACCTAATCATAAATTGGGTAGCTAACTATTCATGATATGCTTTCATATTTTAAACAATGGTCACAAATAATCATAGAAAAATAGGAATAGACAATGTTGATTCTTTAGGCAAGTACCAATTTTGACGTCCAAGTGCAGATAAAGAAAATTTTAACCATAAAATTCAAAGGGAAAGAGAAATTATACACTATTTGGGGGGGGGCGCAGTGATTGCTATTTTCATAATTTTTTTTGGCGCTTAAGTTGGCAGGCAATTATTGGATGCTCCTGTTTATTTACAGTTAACATTCAAACCCCAATGAAGTAGCAGTGGTGCAGGCCTTTTAATTTTATTTATTTATTTTTTGCCATTCTCTGTAGAAGAATCTAATGTAGGTAACTCCATGCTTCTACTGTAAAAACGTTGCAATAATTCAACTTAAATTCAGTTGCGCTGAATGATAACGGTAATTTTTTTTAAGTTTATATTTTAAACGGACTGTTAAAAACAATGTAAATTGTTTCATTGCATTTCTCCACTTTTTGTTTTATGGAGTTAATCGAGTTGTGCAGTAAACGGCTTAAATTAAAAAAAAAAACAACATTTTAAGTTTAAGTAATCATTGCTTTGTCATTTGTATAAGTTGATTTAGTGTGGATGTTGGCGAATGAATTTTATTTAAACTTTATTTACGTTATAAATCATACTCTTAATGGCTTAAGCTTTCCTTGAACACATATGCTTTGCGCATACTGTGGACGAAACCCAGGATTCATGAAAAAGTTGGTCATGAAATGGACCTCTTAATAGAAATATCAGTAACTTCCAAAATATTTTTAGATATTACTATTAGGCATGGGAGCCGACGAAATTTTTGGAGGATATTCACGTCACAGAAAGGAATTTGAAAAACAAGGTTGGACAGGACTTGGATTGCAATTAATTGAAGAAGTAAATAATATTGGAAGAAGAAATCTCGGACGAGATAACAGAGTTACTACAGATCATGGTCGCCAGCCGAGGTTACCTTTTTTAGATGAGGATCTGTTGGAATTTGCCTTATCTCTTCCACCGTGGCATAGGTATTTCATTGAAACAGATTATTCCCTGTAAATTGCTTTTTTTAAATTATTACTTTTTTTTTATTTTTCTAGATGTTGCCTAATGTCCAATATGACTCCAGGCAAAGGGGACAAAATATTACTGAGATGTTTGGCATGGGATTTAGGATTGCGATACTGCGCTAGTCTTCCTAAGAAAGCATTGCAATTTGGATCAAAAATTGCGAATCCAAAAGAAAAAGGGCATAACATATCTCAAAATCTCGTGTAAAGATAAAAACAAAGAACATTTCAATTAGGGATAGGGAAGGGATTAGCTATGAGGTTGGTTAGCGTATTGGATTCTCACGTGGAAATCACGGGTTCGAATCCAGCTGCTGGTCTTTAGATTTTCTCTTCCTATGAGCTTCCTACAGCTTACTGTCCGGTGATGGACAGTGTTGTCTGTAACGAGAGAACACTGTCTGGAGGCCGGCAGTGCACTGGAAAAAGCTCCGGGCGCTAATAACCTCAGCTGTTGATGCGCAAAAAAAAAAAAAATTAGGGATGGAATTAGCACTCATGTTTAACAGGTCTAATTCCGTGAAGCGCTACCCAGTTTTCTCACTCAGAAGTTTTCACAACATAAGCCCAGAATTGAGTGTGTTGCATAAAAAGAGAATTCTACCAAAAATCGCACTGATGTCAAACTTGAAACATGAAACAAATCAAAGTCAAAAGTAATACCCGACTAATTGTTAGAAATTTCAATTGGCTAGAACAGTGGTTCTTAAACTTTTCAAAGACGCGGAACACAATTATGTATATATTTTTCTCGCGGAACACTAACATTAAAAAATTTGAAATTCGGTATTTAGCAAGAACTTAAAATTAATGAATAATAAAAAATCGAATATAATTTTCAAAAAAGATATATGTATTAATTAAAATTAAAAAGGATAAATTATTACATAGTTTTAAAAAATAAATTCTGAAAATGAAATTAATCAAATAATGAACATAAAAGTACGTTGCTACAAATAACAAATGTTGTAAAAGACTATGACTTAAAAAGACTGACCTTAAAAAAGGTCAGCTTTGGAAGTAGAAAATTTAAATTTAAAAAAAAGGAACGATTTTTTGTTTTCGTATCTTTCTTAAGTTTCTAATTTTCAATACATTTAAAATTGAAATTTTGCGGAACACTTGGACCATGTTCGCGGAACACTGGTTAAGAACCACTGGGCTAGAACATTGAAATCAACTTTTTCTCTAAAATGTTAAGATTCTAAGATATTAAGCGAAAGGAAATAATTCGGGTATTAATTAAATCTATTAAATAGAATATAATGAATTTGAATTTTAGACAATTCCTTCTTTAAATTCTCTTCAGCACCATATAGAACAAAATTTATTTTCAACCGCTGATTTTTGCTTTAACACTTATAATAATTGTAAATAACTAAACCTGTTTAATTGTTAATAAAGTTACAAAGATAAGTCTAACTAAAGGAGAAGAAAGTAGCGTACATTCAATTAATGGTAACATATATTTATAATCGATGTATATTTGAACATTTTTATAATTAAAAATTATATTAAATTGGCAAGTCCACAACGAATCTTAATTTGCCAATTTTGTGACTACTTTATTATGTAGAGGAAAATTAATCTCCATCGATTATTATGCAAGCTTGTTCGAAAACTCCAAAGAATATACCTCCTCCAAGGAAAATCCACAAGACTCGCGGAAGAAATCCGGCGAAAAATCTAAAACCAAATTTTTATTAAAAAATTTAATTGGATCAATGCTGCACTCTTGTTAACTGAAAGACCAGTAAGGTATCTTTGAACTAATCAAATTTATGAGCCTCCGACATTGTAGACTCCATCAAATATTACTAGATTGCATCCTGGCATTCGCCTAAAATAGATCACGTGTTCCTACTTGTCTATTCCACGGCGCGCTTCATCTCAAGGTGCTTTGACAACGAAATGAAGACCCATAGGGAAACTCACTAAGAGTGAAGCATTTATTCTGATTTTATTTATTTATTTATTTATTATTTTTTTTTTTTTAATGATTCTGGTGTTAAATATCCATTTATTTACCTCATGCATAATAAGAACGGGTTACCGTCAAAATGGTCATCTAATTCAACAAATATTGCTTAAAATAAGTTCCTCAAACCAGTTTTGACCTAACGAAATTAGTTGCAACATTCCCAATGTTTTACAAAAGTTACAATGAAATTTATTTTGACGGGCGTATTTGTTATTAGCATGATCACGGCAGGGTAGTGTACTCAAAACGGTGCATATCCCCTCCAATAATGGTCGGATAGCTAAAACGCGCACGCAACTTATCACAAACAGACATTTCCTTATTTCAAAAGGGTTTGCATGCGTCCAAGAAATTTTTTACAGTAACGAATAATTATCCTCTTTGTCGAAAAATATTTTCAGATTAAGATCAAAATCATATTTTATGAATTTTAGATTTAAAGAAATAATGAATTACCCAAAAGTACCACTTTCCTTGTAGATCGCTTTCATAACAGGAACTAAAGACGTTTCTTCACGCTTCACGCATCCTACAGCAAGCATGATTCTTGTTTTCACTACATCTAGTGGTGTAGTTAATGCTCCTGCAATGGCACCTACAAGTAGAGCGTAAAATCAACTTCAAGAATTATTCCCTGCTTTGAAGGAATAAGATGTTTCGTTTTGTTTTTATATTTGAATATAGCTGAAAGGAGGCCAGAAAATACATGGAACATTTTGATTATTTTGCGTTATCAGTATAACAAATTTTTATTTTGACTAATTGTAAAAGAAAGTATTGTGATCGTACCGAAATTTCGAAAAAATTGAGTTATGCCGTAAAATATCCGTTCAAAGGTGCATTGAGTCTAAAATAGATATGAAAAAGATATCTTATTATGTGTGTGTAAAACAAAAATGAAAAATTTCAGGAAGCATTTCGAAAACTAATGTAACTAAGCGATCAAAATTCCCGGTAGAAGTTACTCCTGTACTGAATGAAGTTCAATTACGTTTTGATTTTCTCGAAAATGACTCAAATAGAAATTTAGTACGGTAATTGCGTTAATGAACATCCATAACTATAATTTTATCAGTTTTCATTGAAAAAATGTAATGTCTTATTATAAATTTAATAAATAAATTAACATAAATATATATTAAATATAATAATGTAATAAAAATGTCTCTTCTAGAAGAGAGGGATGGTGAGGATTCCATCTAAAATAACAAACCACCGCTGTACAGGCGTGTGAGTTATACCAAGAATGGCGAACTGTGTGCTAAGATTCTAAGTTCGCCGAAATTTATTAAGTAGAAATTCTACTTTTCTGAATTATTATTCTGAACTGTTGTCAAAAATGACTACTTCGATTTTCTCAAAAGTAGATGTAGAACTTTTATTTATGTTTGGATGAAATGTCGTTTTGGGGCAATTCTTAGCGATTTTGACCTAAGGAAAGTTTCCATGAAAACAAAAATGTTTGGTTAAGTAAATTGTAGAATGTAAGTAGGAATTAAATAAATATTGCGACTCAAAGTTTGAAAAAAATGGTAAGATAGTTCCGTGTTTATTCCAGATTTTTTTTTTTTTTAGTATCAACACTCCAAAAAAACAGAACTGCAGTTACGATTTTTAGGGTGTATGATTGGGGAAAGAAATAAGACATTAAATTCAAATTGAAACAATTATTCTGACACCTAGAAAAGTGGCCAAAGGTAAATTATTCTCGTCTTTGAAAATTTTTGAGCAATTATATACACAATCATTCCAGGAATATACTCCAAGTTATGTTTCACTCAGGGACAGAAGTTTTGCTTGAAACACATTTTGTGAGGTTGACATTTTTTGGGGGAATTAAATGTAGTGTAACCTGAAGTTCGAAAATCCGGAAAAGTGGTATGAACTTTTAATTAAAGATGCAAGAAACAAAAAGTAGGTGAGATTTGGTACAGAAATATCGCTTTATGAACTACAAAAAGAGAATAAAACAATAGTAATTTAGAGACGAGTGCTCAGGTAAAGTAGGTGAAGTGTTCATGAAGTGAACTTACAATAATTACGGAATATTTACAATTACTTTAAATAATAATAGGGTGAAAAACATCAACCCTAATTTGCCTATATAACTCGACCAATGCTCAAGCTTTTTTTTGACCGAGCATGCTTTTCACTGATCCGAAAGGCTAGTGAACAGCCGTTAACTAACTGCGAAGACGTGTGAGCTTCCGTTCGCTTTAACCACTTCACCTACACCACATGCCGCCACTGAAAATAAATTTTTTATACAAGAATAAGCATGCAGTGTGCGAGAAAAAACTTAAAAAGGATATGTACAGGTCTAAAATTTGGTTAATTTTTTAGAGAAATATACAATGCAATATTTAATTAAAAAATAAGTTTTTTAACAGGTCAAGTTTTCAATTAAAATCAAAAACATTTGTCTGCGAGATGGGCCTCGAGAATGTAAGGAACATCAGTTCAGATTAGTCGTTAAAACTGGTTAAAGTGTAATAATACAGAGCAACAAAAGAAAGTTAAATTCTATTTTTTAGATAATTTTGAATAAGAAGTGGGGCATCTTTTCCCTTATTGGGTTCTTTTATCCTAAAATAATCTGAACTCTCCTCTCAAGAGATTCACTTTTTCTCGGGGTTGTTTGTCTTTTGAAGGTGAGAATGAGGTAGAAAAGTCCAGTAGTCTGAAATAACTGAAAGATGACTAAAACCATCAACCTGAAGTGCTAAAGAGCGGTAACTCTTACAAACTGGTGTGGATTTCCAACAGAAAGAAGGCTTAGATGGAATCACCAGACCAGTGTGGCACACGGATATGTACCGGGGCGTTTGAGAAGCAACCAGCATAGCTATTTAAAAAAACAAAAAAAAAAATCTACCGATATCTTTGAATAACGTACTTTCATCTTAAGGCAATGGAAGGTCGTAGAAACTAAGAAGACAGTATTGAAGAAGGTGCCGGATACTACCTGGTATGAACTGAAGGACTGGCCCAAAGATCTCTAAATATCAAAGATATACTATTTGCATCTTACCTTTACTTTCAAGAAATAAAAGAAAATTCCTCTCGTGAGGCAATGAAAAAGCCTTACATAAAAGAAGGGTACATGGCACTTATAAATAGATTAATATTCTGCTATGCAAAAGAACAGATGGAAATATGGTGAGCCAAAGAACCAAACAGCCAACACAACCAAAGAAATACTTTTTGAGAAATCATACTATGTAAGTTAGAAATAACTAGAAACAGTGTTAGTCTGTGGGACTGAAAATTAATCCTAATGATTTCCAATATCTCTTCCACATCTTCTGGAATAGAAGAATGGAGAAAAAAGATCATGTAACATACGTACAATCATCTGTCCCTATATTCATAGAGAACATGCACTTCTAAGACAACCTTAAATTGTATTAATCTCTGGGAGAACCAAATCAATCAAGAGACACTTTAACTTGTACGAAAAAATAATTTATATTTTTGCAAATTACATACCTGCAACTGCACCACTCAAAGCTCCTTCAGCAGGCGTAACTTCGTGCCCAGTATTTTGTCTAAATTCAGATTTAAAAAATTCCCACAAGGGAAACTGAATTACAGAAAATGGTGCATCACGTAACACAGTTGTCCAGAATCCCCTATAGAAGCCATTAACACCATCTTTTTTTAAAATTGATTTAAATATACTTACAGACGTTCCTTCGCTAGCACATGCTTGACGGCGTTGCTTAACTATTTCAGTCGGCACCTTAACGATACAGGATACCTTTAAAGCAAAAAATTATTGATATTTTTATATTTGAAATCAAAGAAAAATTCACAAAACAAAACAAAAAATTAAAATCTTTAAGAAGAATGATCCTCTGACAGGTATGCATTATGAGAAAATTAAATTTAAGTACCGTTTCTCCGATAGTCGCTGCTGTCATTTGAACAACAAATTGTTCATGTGGATTAACGTATGGAGTGCATTTGAGCTTGAATGCGCTGTACGCAGCAAAAAACACGGCAGCTAAAAAACGAAATATATTAAAAATAGAAATTATATTCTTTGGACATCTAGGTTGTTAATTTGAAAACGTTAAAATACATTAGAAAGAGCTCAAGTCGCATATAAGCAGCTATCACCAATTATTTTCGGATAATCACTCAGAATGCGAAAGTTGTCCACATGAAAATACATTAAAAAAATTTCTGAAATCTATGAAGAGGCTAAATCTAAATATGACTCTAAATACATGTATTACCTAAATGTTTCCCTAAATGTTTTAAGCTCTAGCTAAATTATAACAAATGTTACTTTGTAAACGGAAGGATTTAAATAACGGTCTTTCGTCTTCATCAAATTAAAACATAACTTTAACTTTTTACTAATCTTTTAACCTATATAACCTCGCATGAATAATATATATATTAACAAAATTAAACAGTTGTTAGGCCCCAAACCATTTTTTTTTGTGCTCTGCAACCACCGGACAGTGGCCTCTCTTGATGACATTCTGTCGTCGGACAGTTAGCTTCTAGGAAGAGAAAGTGTAAGGGCAGGGAGCTAGAATCGAACCCACCGTCTATACATACAAAGAAGGCCTAAGCATCAACCACTGAAATCCTGTTCGTTAATTACAATAATAAAATGAACTTGACGTAAGCTTTTCAATTGATAAACATTTTAAACCTGTCAGTTATGTTACTTTTTTTTACATACGAAATTTAAAGAAGGTGGCAGATGTACTGTATTTCTGTTTGCTCTGTCTTATTCCCTTAAAAGCTTTTAAAATATCTTATTCATTAACTTTTTTTAATACATAAATGGAAAAATTAAATTTAGAATTTGCAAATTAGGTTTTGCTCTATATTAAAGATGGTTTTTGGTTAAAGAACTTATTTTGTTATAAAAATATTATTCAAAAATAAATTTAAGAGTAATTGTTGAATTTTAATGAATTTCTTGTATATATAATATGAAAATGATACCATAATTGTATTTTTACGTGTAAAAAGGATGTTTAAAAAAGGTGTATAGAGATACTATTCAAAATAAAAATTATAAAAGCAACTCTGCAGACGAAGTTTATTCTAAATGTTTGAAAATAAATCAGCGATTCATAAATATCTACATATTAATAAACACTATGTTATAGATGGAGCATTTGGTAAAAGATAGGATGACAAAAGAATCGTTGCATCTGATCAATGCACAAGAAAGGTGAATGGTTGAATTGCGACAATCGTAGAGCATTTCCTTGTATTAACTCGGCGAACAAAATAATGAGCACTGCAGCCAATAATGTATGTGAGACATGAGAAGTTATTAAGAAAATAATAAATTGGTTTTTGAGCCAACAAAATAAATCAAGGAGGAACCATTTATAGCAGACAACTCAACATCTTGCAAGCTCAAAAAATAGCCTGACATCATGGAACTGAGCCTATAAAGCTGCCGCCTTTATTTATTGGACAGGTAAGACGTACATTTTTCTGGTACACTTTCTTCTTGAAAATCTTCTACCTGAACTACTTAGTTCACCAACACATTTTTCTTCGATATTTTAGAACAATGAAGGAGTTTGAGAGAGCAACAGCAATATATAAAACCCAACAAAATATATATGAACACTACCAGGATACGCTGGCATACCAAGAAAACTTTCATTTAGGAAGGAACTTATCTTTTAAAAACTAGGGTTCGTTCATCAAATAAAAACAAAAGACAAGAAATTGAGGGTAGAAATAAAAGCAACTTGAAGCAGGGAAAAATGTTAATTTGCAGTTCGAAAATTTAGTTTTAGATAATCAAGGGTTTCGAAGAACTCTATAGCTATATGAGAACTTTACAAGTTTATAAGGTTGCTAAGACTAGTGGAGAGCATTAATCCTGCTTTTATACCCTGTACGATTCCCATCTATGTGTAAGAAAGATGTATTTAGATTAATAGAGGAGGGCCTTGAAGAACCTAGCATCCACGCTTAAGTAGACTAAGTTGAAGCCCAGACACCCTCGGAGCAGTGCAGATTTCGTTAACTTTAAATTTCACTCTTTTGATTAAATTATTTTTGTAATACTACCATTCGTTACTTGAATTAACTTAACTTACTTTACATTTAATGCTGCTGATTTTATCCGCACTTTAAACATTTAATGTTTGTGACTTCATTCGCCGAGAACTTTATCAAAAATTATTAGAAAATTAAAACTAATGATTTTTAAAATGTTTATGTAACCTTTTAGAAACTTATCAATAAGTATGTACTGACCACATGGTGCAGATCCTACAGCTGTAGGCCCGACTCCTTTGTAAATCCCTTTAAAACCACCAGATTTCCAAAATCCGTATTGACTTTGCAATCTAGTTTTAAGTGTATCCAAAGGAAACAAAGCAACATCCACGACCAAGCCAGCTATAGCTCCAGCCTGTAAAGCAATACTATTCCAATAATTAAAGGCTTCTGCAAACTAAATTAGTAACTGGAATGAATACACATTTTTGTCTTACTTACAAAAAATGAAGTCTCTATTGACCTTTCTTTTTTTGGTGGTACTGCTTTTTTTTTGCTAAAAATCATTTTCAGGTAGTATCATGAGGATTTGCAACTTGCCCATTTCACTTCATTTTTTTATATCTATCCTAAAATGGTCTTGTATCCCTCAATTGTCACCAAACAATCAAGAGACGTTCCTTTTTTCTTGATCCATAAATGTAAATGTAAAAGGAAAGTGTAAACAAATTTATCTTATACTCCGCGGCAAAGTCAAATACCAAATGAATATATTTCTTCCTGCACTCAGCTGCAATTCCACATACGTCACCAAACTATGATTACAGTACATATTGCTGCTATAGAAAAATTTAAAAAAAATCTTTTTTTTAATTACATCACTTTCCATTTTAGGGAGTTGCGATGAATATGCGAACTTTGTATAGTATTTATAAAAGTCTGTAATTAGGTACGTTACGTATTGTCGGCATGTTGGCAATAGCCAGTGGATGGGTAGTGCACGTTGTTTGATTGTCATCTTGTTAGGTGATTGCTCTTTGTGAGTATAAGTGTAGTTTAGTGTACAGAAAGAATTGACTTGATATTAAATAATTTTAAATGAATTTAGTCATTGCAAATTTTATTACTAGAAGAACAAAAATGCTTGCTTCAAGTATTTGTTAGGTTATGTGACATAATTAGGGCCTATTATGGGAAAAAATTTTTTAAAAAGCAGTCTTCACAATGCTTCTTTTAACATAATTTTCCAGGTATTTTACTTAATTATATCTCATTCAATTTTTTTATATTATAAATTTTTTTTTTTGTTTTATAATATTGCACGTATTGAGTTATTTTTTTCAGCATTTTTGATTATGTAAAAAGCTGTTTGTTGTGAACTTTCCATTCGCTAATGTTTTTATACCCTTCTCCTTAAAGCTTGGTAAGTTGTTTAAGATGTAAATTAGAGGCCAATTCTTAACTAAGTGGAAGAAAATACCTAATTGATTTTTAGAGGTCAGGACGTTTCATACTTGGAGATAAGGGTATATTTTTTTAAGGCCTATTATGCATTTTTCCTATTTGTATGTTTATTCTTATTGTTCATTTAATATTTGCATGACGTGTATCCACTGGGTCATTCTCAGTGGGTCTTTAAATATATTAACTTACGTATATATATTATATACTGTAACTATATAGTTTTATATACAGGGTGATCCATTTAAAACGCACCAATCGCTAATAACTTTTTAATTTAATAATTTTCCAGCAGAAATACACTTTTTGGGAGGTCCTGTCACTGCAAGAAATGTTATTTGTGACGCAAAGAACAAAAATAATAATAATTGAAGATTTTAAAAAATGTTCTGTAATGTAATGGTTGTGGGTGAATCAGGATAAATTTGTTTTATCATCAAATAAAAGCAACTATCATTTTAATGCACCCAGTATTTAATACTTCTTGACCAATGATTACGGTAAGAATATCTTGCCAGGGATGGGCGGGTATTGGTCCAGTGGTCGAGAACGTGGCTTTCTAAGTGGAAGATCCCCAGTTGGAATCTCATGTATGACGTTTTATTGTGAAAAAAATCATTATGATGTCCTAAGTTTTATGAATGACTGCATACGCGAGATTCGAACTGGGGATCTCCCACTTATAAAGCCACGCTCTTTACCACTAGACCAACACCTGCCCCCCCCAGGCAAGATATACGTTATCGTAATCATAGGTCAACAAGTCTTGCACTTGAAAATGATGTGATGGTTGCTTTTATTTGATTGTAAAATAAATTTATCCTGATTCTCCCACTACCATTACATTTTTTAAAATCTTCAATTATTATTATTTTTTTACTTTGCTCCACAAATAACATTTTTTGCAGTCATGGGACCCCCAAAACTTGTATTTCTGGTGGAAAATTAATATTGAAAACCGACCTCGAATGGATAAAATTGTAACTTTGATCTTAAATATCTCGACAAATAGTAGGGATATCGGAACGGGGTCAATGCCATTTTTCACAATTTTTTATGAGTTTTCATAATCATTGACAAAACCAGTGGCATTATGAAACCCGATCAGTTTTTTTGCCGTAACTCCGCCAAAAATGAAGATACAGCATCGGGGTTGGAAAATTTGAAAACTAGACCAAAAAAAAAAACAGTTTTTTTTAATAGTTTTTTCCGGATTTCCGCTTTCCTAAAACGTTATTAACGATTGGTGCGTTTTAAATGGATCACCCTGTAAATAAATACATATTACTCTATGGGTAAAAAATAAATGAACAAGACTAAGAAAACAAATTGTGGGCTTTAAAGAGTTCATTCTCAATCTATTTATTTAATTTTAGTGGACCTACAAATTTAAATGGAGCTAATTTGAAGTTCAGATATTTTGAATATTATACGTTTAGAAATTCGAATGACCATCAAGTAAAACAACTGAGATTGGCACTATATAGCGCTTTTTTATATTTTTTGTTTTAACATTCAGTAACTATAATCGGAGTTATATATCGTATTACATATTCTTTGAATTATTCACTTACTGATATTTGCAAAGTTAATCTTTACTATATGACTTCTTTGAAAACAAGAATATTGTATATTGAAAGGGATTAGCTGTGCGGTTAGCGTATTGGATTCCCACTCGGAGATCCCTGTTTCGAATCCAGCTTCTGGCCCTTAAATTTTTTGTTCCTAGGAGCTTCTTACATCTCACTGTCCGGTGATGGACAGTGCCGTCTGTAACGAGAGAACACTGTTTGAAGGCCGGCAGAGCACTGAAAGAGCCATTTTTGCACAGTTTGAACTATTCAAAATTGAAGATGACAGTTAAACATAATAAGTTTATTGGTAACATAACATTAGGCTTGCTCAAGTGCTGCTTCCAAGAATAGAAATTATTTTCAACTGACCTTTTAACTTTGAATCCATTGATAACATCACAGTATTTCCATTTGAGAAGTAGTTAGAGAAAGTCAAAATTGATTACTATCTATTCAGTGTAAATAGTGGCTTGTATAAGTCTGTAATTTATTAATGATTGTATTTTAATTATTCTCAATATTATAGTTTGTGAAAGGTTTTGTAACATTGAAAATTGTGTAAGGATTTTTAGCCTTAAGAATATTTTGGTTTAAATACTAATAAATTATTCTACTCCACACAAGGATTTACATAAATTTCGTTACTGTTCTTCATTCTGTTTTTTTCTACATTACACAACTTAATTATATCATGTGAGTATTGGTTTAAGAACACAAACATAAATTATAAAACGTAGGGAGGTTTTTAATCTACTATTTTGAGGCTAGTCAACATATATGTAGATTAAATTGATACAGAGTGCCTGTTTAACCAATTTCGCAGCGCTTAAGTGATCTGTAGTGGTTCTATAGTGCCAACAAATATTCCTTTTTCAGCATTTAAATCATACAAGGCTTAAAAACGTGTTGAATATGGGATAGTTTTAAGATGAACTAATTGTTTTTTTCCGTCAAAAAACAGTTTCTGATTATTTCTTATTACATTTGATTCGTGACTAGTTTGTGATTCAGTTTAATATTGTTTTTGTAGAATGCCCTGTATCATTTTTGTCTAAAAACTAAAACCCTGACTTCGTCTTTCTGCCAATTAGGTAAATAATTATGTTCCCGCGAGTCTAATTGCAGTTACTAAAGTTTATTGGTAACTGGTACGCTAAAATAACAACAGATATAATTAAATTACTTTTAATAAATTATGTAATCACTATTGGTGAGTAAAGGATGTATTTTTGATTTTGGGAGGAGTTGTGATTTGTAGTTCTTCATCTGAAAAGCCTACAACGGTTCTATAGGTGGTGGGAAGACGAATAGGTTTTAGAGAAATAATGTATAAATAATTTCAACGTGTCCACTTTTACACACAATATACATACAAAAATATAAGATTTGCCCGAGCAAATAACTCGTGAATGAAGGTTCGTTTATTTTCTTCACTCACTTAAGAAATACAGAAGAGTTGAAGACTAGTTAAAAAAATAACATACATATTGTGACGGATTTACTTTAGATGTCTTGATAACCGTAGTCTGTTACTAGTTCACTTACTTGAGTCCCACAGACGTAAGTTCAACGAAACTAACCATATGAGATCTTTTTGCACAACAGTCGACTCTCTCAGAAGACGCTAATAAAGCCCTGTATCGCAAAACTTTAGACTATTGATTCACTCGTGTTTGCCAGGTTAGTCGAAAGAAGATCATCTCTCAGATTGTGGACTCTCTCCAGCTAGTGTGAGTTCTCCGGGTGGATAACTTCTGTTACTTTCTTAGGGCATGGCGATTCAACTCTTGTCGAAACACGACTCAGAATAACTGTTATTAACAAAAATGGGTATTTGTCACCTTGCCAATCTTCGATTGTGACAACAATTTTCAAATGAAATAACTAAATTGCTAATTTAATTCCATACAATTTTTTAACTGTTTCGAAATAAATCTACAGTTTTGCCTAAAAAATAAATTCAAGTAAGCCCCTGACATAAAACTTCTTTGTTAAAATGCGCTTTTTTTTTTTTTTTAATAACTACTCCATTCCCGAAGTATAGCTCTAAAGAATTTTTAACCCCTTGGCGTTTCTATTAGGATGACTTCTGCCGGTTGTAGCAAGGACTCACTTTTTCTAAGACGCATGTCAACTTCCTTTTCATCGTAGAGGAAGCGCGGACAAAGAAGTCTACTACAACCTGTTACGCAGCTCGACCAACCTAAGTGGCGTGTGGAGGAGTGTGGCCCTACAAACTTCGTCAAAAAATGACTTTGAGTACAGAAACACAGATATACGCTCCGCATCCTACTAAAGCATTTTCACTTTTCGAAACAAGTAATTCGCTGAAGCATTTTCTGAATCCAGCTTGACATTGCAAATAATCTTTCCTTTCTTTTATTTTCACCTTTTTAAACACAATCAAAAAATAGTGCCATGGGGATGTATATTCTGACGCATCTTAACATTTTTACAAATGTTTATTTCTTTGGAAAACCCATAGGGAATCGGGTAGCGACTTCTTGCTTATTTACGGGTATTCCACTGTAACAGCACTCGCACTAAAAATCCCAACAATTTATTCACAGCTGCTGAGACAATTGACGTGTGCAACAATTTGGGATTGTGAGCACATAGTAACGTCCCCTCACTCATAATACTCATTAATTAATAAAGTTAGGAAAAAAGAGGCTTTCAGATGGTTAATCATTTTTTTTTATTCTTGGTTTACTGTATCGCATTGCTTTTGAGAAGCGTAATTCGAAAATAAGGTAGTGTAATTCGGGGCTTATTTTTTCTGCTCCTCCGAGAACCATGTTCATTGATTTTTATTACATTCGTCTTTCACTACTAAAAGGCTTAAACTTCTCAGTCGATTGCCGACCACCGGGCAGTGTTCTCTTGCTTATCTGGACATACAAGCCAATCAGGACATTCTTCCCGTTTTTCCCGTTCCCGTATCAATAATAGGGGTTCTTTTAGGACCGTACTTGTCCATTCCGGACATACCAGTTCCCACCATGCAAGCTCGGGGATCGTTTTAAAAGAAGGAAATGTCACTGCCCCCCCCCCCAGTTGGTGTAAGTGCAATACCTTCTGGACACAAAAGTGCCCAAGTTGCAACTCCCGCTTGGCCCATTTAAGGACAGACTGAATTCCTTCCTACGGCCAACGCGTGAAGTGGTAACAAACCACTAAATTAGACTACTAGAGTTAGGGGAAGGCACCCCTAGCCAGCTCTAGTTAACCGCGCACATCTAGCAAGTGTACTTCCAACTACGGGGATGGCATCGAGAATAAATTTATATGGCAGTTCTCCTCCCGCTCAACTCTTAACGGCAGTTATTGGAGTTAATGCTTAAACTATCGACTACTACGATTGCAAAGACCGCGAACTTGGCTTACGCCCGTAATTCAGTGTTTCATACCAAAGGTATAACGTAACTGATCGTACGTTTGATGAAATTGTCATTTACTTATTTGTGTCCAGGACAGAGGTTCAGTAACCTGGGGTACTTGCAACCCTGCTAGGGAAAAAGAAAGAACAGACAAGGAAAAAATGGGGATCCCTAATCTGGAGAGCCAGAAGCTTATTGTATCCAATTTAAGGATGGCCGAAGGTGTCGCTACGTACCTAAGCCAAGCCCATCAGGACCTTGTGCTAAACTCCAAGAAAAAAAAAATAATTAAGGAATCACTCGTGGGTTTGAACCAGGGATCTCCCGCTTTCTATTCCTTTGCACTACCAATTTAGCCAATCGCTTTCTATAGTTATTATTACTCTTTAATTTGAAGGTCATCAATATCTGAAACCATTAGCACAATAGAGCCTTCTAAGTGTAGTATCAAGGTTCGAGCATTTAGTTATTAGTAAGAGGCTCTTAGAAAAAAAAAATTAAAGTGCAAGACTGCTGGACTCGAACCTGGGATCTCAGTGATGGATTAACCACTGTGCTGATCCCTTCCGTTTAGAATTAGAGGCTTTATTATTATTATGATTTATTTATTTTGTTTACTTGTCTTTTCGTTGTTGGTCGATGGGTTGTTAATGAATTCGTGCGAAATTACTTTGGATGATTATGCAAATAATACGTATAAATGTAGCTAATACTTGCGTTCTTAACTTTGGATGATTATACAGATAAATGCATGCTAATAATACTTGTGTTCTCAATAAAAAATGTTGAATCGCAAAATATCAAAAACACTGATGTTGTAGTCTGCCTCGCAGCATTCACCTTACTTGAAGGTCAAATTATCTGTTAATAAGGGTTCATATTCTTAAATTAGAAAAAAAAGTTATGATTTTAAAAAACGAAGTAACATACAATTTACATAATATTTGATTGTTTTACAAAAAATAATAATTTGAAAATATTTATTTTCCAAAATAACTTTTCAGCCTTTGATTTGAGCGCCCTACAAAATTCAGTGCTTGGGCCAGT
This sequence comes from Rhodnius prolixus, assembly GCF_049639745.1. NCBI lineage: Eukaryota > Metazoa > Arthropoda > Insecta > Hemiptera > Reduviidae > Rhodnius > Rhodnius prolixus. The sequence continues at coordinate 28,163,915 of NW_027411592.1, forward strand.
TGCCTCTTTCTTCCATCGCATGGCTGATTAGTCTCAAACAGACCTCTTTCAGGCGTCTGTTGGTCACTGGACATGGTAGTTTATAAAGACCTCTACAAAAGGCGGCTCATGGCGAATCCTTTTTGTAGATTTTGTGAGACGAAAGATGAAGCACCCATTATTTCATCTTGCGGCTGATTATTTAAGATGTTAGTGAGGGCTAACTTTAGGATCTTAATCGGAATAGGTTGAAGGCAGAAGAGCTTAGGCTGGTACTCCATAAAGTTGTAGCTCGATTTGTTCGGTCAGCTGTGAATCTTTGTTGGCTTAGGCCTGGATTCTCGATCTAGACAAGGCCTGTTGCTGTTATTGATCTTATTTCGGGTAAATGCTCAGCACAGAGACCTTTCAATGGTTTCTCTCTACACTGAGAATACGATGAAGAACCAAATTATTTAATACTTAAACGTGTAATATCTGTGTTTATGTCGAATGGTTCCTTAAACTAGTTATTTATTTAAAGTTATTAGTTATTGCTGAGTTTTTATTTTCAGTTTTCACTAGAATTATCCGTTTTGGAAAGTCCCCTGAGTAAAAAAAAAATGGTATTTAGAAAAATAGTTGTTAAAAAATGACATCTTTTTAGGCAAACTGTTTGGAGAAGATTATGTTCAAAAGTTAGTTTTTCCCCGGTAGCAGTAAAGAATTTTTTGATTTGATTCAATTGATTGAATTATTGATAAATATTTAATGTTCTGAGTTTAAATATTTTTTCACATATAGTTTTTGCCACCATTTTGCCAAATTGAGAAAGTTATTTGGGAAATAAAATCGGCCCCACAACTTGAAGTTAAGTTAGTGTTCACTTTTTAGTTCTTAGACTTCTTAAAATTTTCTACTTGTCAATCGTTATTGACTGCAGTATTAAAAATATTTTAAAGGAAAAACTATCTACCAGCGAAACATACAGCCTAAATGTATGACATGAGTATTCTATTTCTAACGCTGGATATGAAAAGATATTCTCTATTTAGCAGAATAATAAACCAACATTGACAAAGTTATTAACAAAATCTTGGTTTTTTTACTTGTATATTCATGGCCAAGTATTTGAAGATAATGTTTCCGTTTAGCCAGATGAACTTTTAAAGCTAGCTTTCCAACTGTAATGTTTGGTTTAAGATGTCAAAAAGCAAATTAGTTCCTATTTGGATATCTGGTATCGTATTAAATAGGTTCTTTTTCTTTCTGTACCATCAGAAAATGATATCCATTTCCATTCCAAACAATGTTTTTGAAATTAATGAAGCTGAGTAGGTTATGTACTTTAATTGAAAAACATGTCAATTAGCAAGAGATGCAGGTTTACTAAATATTTTTCATGTTCAGATCTTATTTCATTAAAAATAATTTTTCATTTTTTTTAATTATTTTATTTTTGACCAAGAGGTGTTAAATATCTCTCTTTTAATTCTGATTAATGAACTCACTTTTCTAACAACTGTGCTTTTTCTCGTACGCCATTGAGTCAAAACTTTCTCCAAAAATAAATAACTTTGGGTACAGAAAAGAATTCCAGTATCTAGGAGTGCAATGTAGATTTGTACGTTGTCTTTTAATCTGTAAAGCTTACAGCCGTGTTACGATGTTTCTTTGTACTTCGCACATCTGATCTGATAACTGTTATTCTTGCATCTCTTAGCGCCTAATTTTAAACCATCTTCAGTTAAAATCTAATTTTGATCATTTTGCGACTGAATTTAAGTTCTTATACAGGATATCATTTATAAAAAGTCTATAATAAAGGTTATTAGGCGGCAAATTGCAGATTATCACCTTCTCCTTCTTTGAACAATTTATGTCTTCCTTTCTCAGTCAAGAAAGGATATCTCTTTAGAGTGATTTAAGAAATAATTGATCCATTTCAGTAGGTAACTCTTGCTTTCAAACTATGTATACCATTAGTTGGGTAAATTATGGCTACATAGACAATTGCGCTCATTTGGACCAAATCAAAAACCACACCCCCATATCTTTGTCCTGTATCCAGCATGCTCCTTCATTGTGGTTCACAGATTTAGCCCCAAATAGAAGACCAGTGTTCAAGCAGATCCATCTGAGAAGCATTGGACCCATTTTCCATGTCTTGCCTGAAGTCTTTGTTAAGATTTCTATAAAACTTCTTTATATAATCATTGTTAAACATCCGATTGTTCCATTTTCCTTGCACCCTTTTTTAATATTTCCTTGTGCACACAAAGCTTTTGTTTTGAATTGTGTTAAGGCATTCTGGGACCTGTATTTGGTTAAAATATCTGTAACATGCCTGTTAATCTTACGTGTTACCCTGCGAATTCAGTCGTGATATACTAGCGCGAATTTCGAATATTTTTCTTAGAATCTCTTCCTCTTTTGAAGTTTCCCTAGCTAAATTGGCTACAATCTGTTTATTACAATGCCACACTTGCTCAAACAGACTCTATATTTTTGCATTATTGCATCCAGCTGCAGTGCTGCACAATAGATAAGAGCATAAATCTCCACGAATGAATTTGCACCCTGCATTAGTGGAGAAAGAATTAACTCATAATGAACTGACCACTTAAATTATTCTTACAATTGTCTTCTGTCGCGGGATTATTGGTCTCTTGGTTAAATCAGAACCAGATAGATAACGCTTGAGCCAATCTGTGCTCTCAGTTCCCTACAAGGAAGAGTCCCAAGTCTGCTGGTACGTCCTACGAAACTGCTCGAATAGGAATTTATTATTTTTGTGTAAATTAGATCTTAAAATATGCTATTTTTATTACGTAGAGATTAACCATATAATAACACATTTTATCTACATATTTTAAGAAGTTTCAGTGGCTGTTAAATTTGTATTTCTTTCCACATTCGACTTTCAAATAACAAGGTCTGTTAAGAAGTAAAATATTGATAATAAATGGATATTTTATATTTTATATTTAAAAAAATCAGCTGAGATTGCCTTAAGTTACGTTTTAGTTTTTCAGTGAAAAAGTTTGAATTTAAGATGTTCTCTTCCACCTGCATTAATTAATTAATACGAGAACATATTTTTTATAAAAAATTTAAAAATTTGTTTCCAGGTTGGTTTCCGCATAGTAACATTCCTTTTAAATGCATTTGTTTTGCGGAATATATCGCAGGCTGTACTAGGGGTTATGAATGTTCGCCTTCTACTCTTAGAATCCACTATTTTATTTCTGAGTCGAGAAGCATTTCGAAGAGCTTGCCTTACTCGAAGTACCGAACATAATTGGCCACAAGTTATTAATCTGCTGTGGATTACGTAAGTAAAATTTTAAGAGTTACTGCATAAATAGAAAACAGTAAATAAAAGGAAATTGTTTATGAATAAACTAAATTGTGAAACTTATTGTAGTGGTATTCTCAGTGTTAAGCAATTGTCTTAGCTTCAAGTGTTTTCAGTTTCTTTCGTTCGCGCGTTCTTGGGTACTAGTAGGAATTTTTATTTTATTATTAATATTTTTTCATTCTGAAAATTAATTAGATAAGAAAATGTTAATTAAATAAAATTATTCGATTTAACGTCAGTGCATGATGGTGTATGGTTACAATCATGATCTGGGTGAGGGTTCTTCTTATAGTTTATTTTGTTGATTTTGTTTAGATTTTTTCTGGAAATTTTCGTGTTTGCCCCATAAAACGTAGCCATCTTTCTTAAACTAACCTAGTCCTCCTTTCTTAAAAATAAGGAAAATGTTATTCAAATCTTATAGATGCAAATTTGTAGATTATTTAATCCTTTTTTAATAATTACTGGTTGAGTACTAGTCTTTGTAATGCTTTGGCAAAACATAGATTTGAGATTTTCATATGAATGATGAATGGTTTGCAGAAGCTGAACAAAATGAAGAGGAAAGGAGAGTTGCCCTCTAATGGCGACAGCACCAAGGAATCAAGAGTAAGCAGCTCTTCCCGTCAGTTGGAGATACAAGAAAGAGAAAACCTAGTTATATGGAGAAAACCCATTAAGACTGTAGATTTCTTTATCAGAGAATCTTTTATAAAAATTGTTTCAGTAACTAAACAATTATCACAGTACCGTAGACTTTTATTCACTGTTTTTGTGATTGTCATTTGTTTGTTAGTATCACTTAATGTTGATGGACCTCATGTACCATTTTTAGAATTGGTTAGAAAGAAAGCTATTTGGAGTGCTTATTGGATAGGTTTGGGTGTTCTTTCCTCGATAGGTCTTGGGACAGGCTTACATACGTTTCTCCTTTACTTAGGACCTCATATTGCAGCCGTCACTTTAGCAGCTTATGAATGTGGAAGTCTAAATTTCCCAGAGCCACCGTATCCTGATGATATTATATGCCCAGATAAAATTGATATCTCATGGACTGCCAGCATTTGGAATATAATGAGAAAAATCCACTTGGAAGCAATAATGTGGGGTGCCGGGACTGCTTTGGGTGAATTACCTCCTTATTTTATGGCAAAAGCTTCACGTCTTTCTGGCCATGATCCAGATGTAGATGATCTTAAAGAATTCGAAGAATTGCAAAAGAAAAAAGAAAATCCTGAAAATATGAATATGCTAGACAAAGCTAAATTAATGGTTGAAGAGTTAGTAAATAAAGTAGGCTTTTTTGGAATTTTAGTCTGTGCTTCAATACCAAATCCTCTTTTCGATCTAGCAGGAATTACATGTGGACATTTCTTAGTTCCATTTTGGACATTTTTTGGTGCTACGCTTATAGGAAAGGCTGTAATTAAAATGACGTTGCAAACCATGTTCGTTATATTAGCTTTTAGTGATGTTTTGATTAAAAATATAATGGAAATTTTGGGAATAATACCAGTGTTTGGCAGTACATTACAAGATTTTCTCCAAAGAATGTTACAGATGCAACGAGCTCGACTTCATCGGGGTTATCAGTCAAATGTAGAAGTTAGTTCTAGTCCTATTGCAGCAGCGTTTGAAGTTTTTGTTGTGGCAATGGTGGGTTATTTCATTGTTTCAATAATAAATTCTTTGGCTCAAAGCTATCATAAGCGCATAAATAAAAAAAAAGAAGGTGGAAAAAGAAGCAAAGAAGAATGACAAAAGTTGAATGCCCTAAACCAAACCAAAAAAAAAAAAAGCGCCAGAAAACGTCGCTTTAAACAACAGTAGTTTTAGGGCTCTGTAATTACATTCCTTTGTGATTGTTACCATACATGCGACAAGTTTGAAGTAATAATATCTACAGATTAGTTTTAAAGACATAATTGACTGAAACACCTCTTTTTATTAAGTAGGCTTAATATGTTCTTTCTGTTTATTTTATATCATTGTGAAAATCCACAAAAGGGCAAGTTACTGCACTTAAGATTGTTTGGCCCTACAAATTTTACATCTTTTATCTTATCCCTCTGGTTTTAGTTTATTTAAACAATTTCCTTTTATAAATCTCTATGAATAATAAGGATTTTCGTCTTTTCTTTATTGTTTGGGTATGTCGGTATTATTTTTGTTGTTTAATTAGAAAATTTCTTATTGTATTTTAAGAAATAATTAGGAAGAGGTTTCGTTTACGTTTTTATGTTATTTTTTGTTCTATTCATTGTAAAGAAATAGAACTTAAATTGCAATTTGATATTGTTATTAGGAGGTTTTTATAATGAAATTTGAAAAAAAAAAAATGTGTTGGGATGTTGGCAATTACATGCCAACTTTTTGTTAATAAGAATTTTCTAAGCGATATTTGTATCAAGAAATTAAATAAATTTTGAACGGATATATATATATATATATTTTATTTAAACCTGTCCTTATTTATTTGTACTCGTCGTTAATTTAAATAGTTAACTTTAGCAAAATTAAAATTTTGTTTTTAATAAAAGGACAATACAATATTTCTTATGCTATAGAGCTAAAAGGTTATTATTAGCAGAATAGTGTGAAAGCAGATAAGCAAACTAAGAGGGAAGGTTATAAATTAGTGAATGTAATTAAAGCACAAAACGTTGACTCCAGTACATTATGATGTACTGATAAGATATGACTACACTCTGAGAAAAGAATATTTTTAACGCATAGACTGAAAGTGGAGTTATCAAAGTATGAAAACGAAAATTGTAAGAAGCTCAAACTTGATGTTTTGTTTGTATAACAACTTACGTTTTGTATCTGCTTGTATTTCAGTCCCTAAATCTATAGCAGGTTCAGTAAATAGGTGATGGCATGATCCCCTAAATAAGTGCATTTATGTACTTATTTTTTCCTTCAAGTGCAGTTCAGAATTAAACGCGAATCAAACATATACGAATAATATTTTTTTATGGAAAATGGCATACTAGATTTCAGTAGTTAAGATACTTGTACTGAGAAAATCTTTAATGTTTTCTCTAGTTAAGAAGCAGAATGGTTACTTATGAAGTATTTCGTCGGCAATAGGGAAATACTACATTTATTATGATATGAAAGCCTATTGCAGATACATAATTTCCTCGTGCCTTTATCAAATAAGCTGAAGCTTTCTTACCCCATCCAACTTTCAATATTTAGATTGTTGAAAAGCGTTTAAATTGTTCTTGACTTTAAACGTAATTTGCAACGTTCAAAGATTTAATTGTAATACAAATTTATTCCCTGGTCAATTGGTGGACAGATTAGGGAAGAAATTAGCTATGTTACCAATTGGATTCTCTCGTAGAGATCCCGAGTTCGAATCCAGCTGTTGGCCCTTAGATTTTCTCTTCCAAGGAGCTTCTTACACTTGCGGTGATGAACAGTGTTGTTTGTAACGAGAGAGAGAACACTAATCGGGAGGCCAGCAGTGAAAAAGCTCCGGGCGCCAAAAACCTGAGATATTAACGCGCCTTAAATTAAAAAAAAAAAATGATTAAATGAGTTGATAATATTCGGAGTTTGAAGAAAATCCCTCAACCACTTCCCTAGTGAAAATTGGAGGTCACGGCTAAGGAATAGCCCCAAACTAAACTGCAAGTTGATTTTTTTTAATAATATTAACTACATATTTTGAATAGAATTGTTCAGTTTCAATAGGAAATTTAGAAGGAAAAGGCAACTAGTGATGGCTTAAGTTTAATACAAAGCTATATATTGTTGCAAATATTCCGAATAGTTTTCTTAGTTGATAGAAGATTAAAATGCCCTAAATTAAGAGAGGTAGAGAGAATCAATTAATAATTCTAATAAATATGCAGAAATTTTGGCAAGATGTTGCGAATACTTCTTTTTCTCGACCTCGAGTAACTTGAAGGCGATGAACATTCTTCTTAAAGGAGAGGGACCAGGTTTGCGTACCAAATATTAGTCAGCGAACAATGCATCTCTGATTCACTAGTCTTTCAAGGTTAAGAGAAATGCTGCTTTTGAAGATAAACTTCATACCCAATACTTCTTCCAGCTCAAAGTTATGCGTCTATTAACCTCTTTCGAAGTACTGTCCTTGAATAAAATAATCTGGCCCTAGTAGGCAGTGTCGGTTACCCAATTTAGTATTTTTTTTCTTCTAAATGTACATTGTTGCACTCCCGTACGTCATAAGAACTATCTTCAGGGTTTTTGGATAGACAAACTAACTTCTTTACTATTCTTATGTATCTAATCTATCATTCCGACTATGTCCTCGGAGGATTTAGCACAAATAATGATATTCGTTTAACACAGATTCGTTATATGGCCACCGTTAGTTCTAATCTCTACCTTTTTAGTCCATACCCTAGAACACTTATTCCAAAATGGAATTAAATAGGCTTGGTGACTATGGATCTCCCTGTTTGACTTCTCTTTCAAAGTGGAAATAGTCTCCTCGACTCTCCAACACTATCATGGCTAGATCATGGCTGTACCAATTTCTTGTTTTCTTAAACTCTCTTACAAATATTAATGATTTATAGTGTCAACAGCTTCAGTTTCATATATAACATACTTATATTCATAATTTACAGTAAGTTACAGTTAACAGTTTGATTTGTCATTAATTTTTATTTGTATTTATTAGGGTTCCACTGTGCATAGTTCAGTGCATAATCTTCGGAGCGATTTGGTTATATGTACTTTCTGCTCCAGATCGAAGTATAACAAACCACTATTCAATTGGAGTATGGGCAATATGTGTAAGTTGTGTATTAGGAATGTGTGTAGAGCCTATGTATTTAGTTGCTCAAGCATTTTTATTTGTGAAGCTAAGAGTAAGTAAATTTGCTACTTAATAAAATACTTTTTTTTTTTTTTTAATCTTACTTAACAATTAAAACTTAATCGTAAGACTGATGGGCTTTATGACTTCCAATCTAATTTCACAAAGGTATCTCAATTTTCTGAACAAATTTATTAAAAACAAATTTTTAATTTTATGAATTTAGAATTTTATAAAAAAAAATTGAATACCTTTTTTGTTCCAAACATTTTTAAAAATAATTAAATTGTTTCTCCCACGCACAGTCCCGGATTCCGAACAAGCTGCGAATTCACTCTTTTTAAAAACTATTTCAACTACATATTTTTATCTCAAACTAATTCCCTCAATGATGATTTCTTATGTCTCTTGATGCTGAACATTGAAGCAACCATGGTTTTAGTTATGACAGAAAACTCCAGAATCGGTACTTGTTATAGATATTTTTTAAAAGTTCAGTCTCAATAAAAATTTTAAAAAATAATTGCATGACCTGCAACTTCTTTCCAGAAGATTATTATTAGTTACTTAGTACTTTTTTTAAGTTGTATTTTTATGAACAGGATTTGGTGCTAAGGGTCTAACTGTAATTTCAGTCTTACAATTATAATGATGCTTACTGCTATTAGGGGGATGAATTTATCATTCATTCTTATTGACTAGGGACTACCAATTTCATTTTGGACCTATAAATAAATTTTTACAAATGAACAATTGTATACAATGTTTCATTTTCCTATCAATGAAGATGGGTGTTGGTGTAGTGGTAAGAACGGATTTTTAAGTGGGTGGTTTCCAGTTCGAATCCCACATGTAGCTTTTTATTTATTGTAAACAACGTTAATAGTCTAGTGTGAGCTTCTGCCCTGTCAAGAAAAAATAAAATAATATAATAGAAATAACCTAAACTATTTAATAATCAATGGATCTTAAATGTATATTTTGTTTTATAGGTCCTGATTGAATCTCTGAGTGTATCTCTAAGAACAATAATATTTACTTGTCTTGTCTTGTGGAAACCTAACGCTGCTGTTGTGGCATTTTCAGTTGCCCAAATAGTAGGTCAGATATGTTATACATCAGCTTATTGCGTGTATTTTCATAATTATATAAATAAAAGGAAACAAATCAGTGAGAATAAAGAAGAATTTCCTTTTAATAGTTTGACCGATTTCCTTCCTAAGTGGATTCCCGGGCAGGTAACCGTTTAAACCTATTAATTATTGTGTTATGATAGTGACTATTTATGTGCCAAGCTACAGAGCGGGAAGATGCTCGATTGCAAAGATGTATTTTGATACCTGGGATATTCCTGTCCATTATATATTTCTTATTTAACTTTTTTTTCTATGCCGCATTAGAAATGTTTCCATTGTAATGCAAAATGAGCAGTTCTTTTTAGAAGTAATAATCCAGTGTGACTAGCCTTCGTTTTCGCCTTCATCTTCTATGCCTGCCAAGCCATTTATGCCTGGTAAAATGATGCTGGGCTTCAGTTTTGGGGAACTGACATCCCTCTATCGCTTACCTGTCTACTTGCTCGATTCACTCGCTGTGATTAGTCATGGAGCACAATGTTCCATATTTTTAGCATTACCAGTTCACTGCCTTCCCGATAATATTGAAGGCATGAAGCATCGTAACGCTAGAAGCCAGAGCAAACAGCTTGAAAATGAAGAATTCAAATTCTTTCTCATCGTCATCTCTGCTGTAGAGCTGTTGCAGTGACTCAAAATTCGTGGGCACTCTTTCTACTGGCACATGTCTTCAAGCACTTCAGGACAACAAAACCAACCCCTGCAGTTATTAGAGGGTATCAGTAGAGCCGTTGAGACAAATGTACACCTACTTTTTCTGAGGATACCTCTTCGTTTTCAACATAGAGAAAGCTAGTTCAACAGAAGACAAGCCATGTTTCTTGGCACTAATACTAATCATTAGAGCATCTTCCCTAAGTTTTATATTACTAAGCTGGTTACAGAGAAATTTTCTCGCTCCCAAAATAGTTGTAGACTCAACCTTCGTTAACTGTGTAGTTTGCGTAGGTTATCTCGAAATTGTGTCTGATAAAGACTCTTCTGGTTTAGTATTCTATGGATATGATAGAGGCGGAGTGCCGCCGCAATAATAAAAATTTATAGGTTGAAGAAAAAGAGTAATATAGAATGGAGAAAATCCTCAAGGTGAAGATAAATTCAAATAGAGAAATGTTATCAAGTATTTGAAAAATATATTATCATATTTGATAATATTGTAGTACTGATGTAAAGCTCTAACAGCTAAAAATAAATAAAAAATAACAAATGGTAGAAGGAATTAATGGTAAGGAATCTAATCAGTGTCTTCGTCCACGATTACAAAAGATAGTTTAGCGTAAAGCCCACTTGTAAGATAGAATAATTTACTTTTATATTACACCTGATACTTAGTTGGAATAATTATAAAGAAAAAGATAGATTTAATTTATCATTAAAAGTCAATTGCTCTATTATATTATTAATTTTCTTTCCATAAGTTATTTAGAAATAAATAATTTTTCAGAAATTAAATTATCATGATTATTATTTATATATTTGTCTTTTTTTTTAGCCAACCGTTGATATCAGGCTTTGTACACTTACTTGGAGTTTTTTGAAACAAGGAATTTTAAAACAGATATTAACTGAAGGAGAGCGTTATGTAATGACTCTTTTCAATGTTCTATCTTTTTATGAACAAGGAATTTACGATGTAGTCAATAATTTAGGTTCCCTGGCAGCGCGATTTCTTTTTCGTCCTATTGAAGAAAGTGCTTACTTCTATTTTACTCAACTGGTACATAGAGACAAACCCATACGCCAACAAAACGAGGTAATAAACTAAGTGGAATTAATAAGTAATTACTCGTACTTCTAGAAAAGCCAATGTGCTGCTAATGCACATTTAGAAATGGATGCCTCATATACTTACTAGATACATATTTTTCCAAGGCTTTATTTATGTTGTAAATTGCAGTTTTTCTTGTGTAAAGCAGTTCTAAAATATTACATTCCTCTTAAGGAGTTTGGGATATTCTCAAAAAAAAAAAAAAAAAATCTACTTAGCCTTTCATTTCAATCTTTTAATTTTTCTGTCTTTAATGTAACAACTACTACTTAGATGACTTACGTCCGTATTTTCGATTTTTAATATAGAGATAGACTCCACTAATTAACGTTTTCTATTTGGAAACACAACAAAATATTAATATTGTTGTAAGGCTGCCTAGTTCCCCCTTGTTCTGAAGTATCCAAACTCTTCAATCCAAGTGCAATCAGGGTTGATAGTATAATTTATAAAACATGCGTTTTTAATCTTGAAAAAAATAATAAATCTATAGTCATAAATGTAAGTTTTAAATTTTAACTGAAAAAAAAAATACTACTAGCTGATATAAGGTACCTAAAAATTAAATGTCCCGAGGTCGCATTCAAATTGTTGACATATTTGTTTTCTTGTACGAAGAATTTAAAAAATCATTAAACTTTATTATAATTTGCAGGAACAAATGGCTGAAGCTGCATTGGTGCTGAAACAATTACTAAGATGTGTAAGCAGCCTTGGAATATTAGTTATCTTTTTCGGTCAAAGTTATTCCAAATTATTACTATTGTTTTACGGTGGTAAATCATTAGCTGATAGTGTAGCTACAGTTCTTTTACGAACACATTGCTTTGCCGTCTTTCTTCTTGCCTTAAATGGAACAACAGAATGTTTTGCTTTGGCGACAATGAATGCCTCCCAGATTAATAGGTAAAAAATTAATTGAGTTAATTTCACTCACTTCCACCTCATAAATAAATTCTGTTGTGTAAAACTTTTGATTTATTTCTCTTTATTTTTGTTAATGTTCGAATATTCTATTTTGAATAATTATTTTGTGTTAGCCTCAAAGTGAGGGGTTACGTTCTCTAGACTAATAAAAGCTGGAGTACCAATTATTTTCCGTTCCCAGGACAATTCAGCTTTCCATAAGCATTTTCATATTTACGGTCTGCAATAGGAAAAACATACTTTCATTTGGACAATCCTTAAATAGGTGACATCATTGGAAAACTTATATATCAAAAAAACAATATTTTTAAGACAAATATTTTCAGAAAAGTTGGGAATAAACATATATCAAATTACTTAATGCGCCCATTACGAATGAAGCTAATACAACATTCTAGAGGGTCCTTTAAATGGACGATAGTTATGAGAAATAAGTGTTCAAATGATGAAACATTCTCTCCAAGTCAGCCCGATCCAAATGCGGGCAAAATGGGGGCACATCCACTGTTCTGTAATACAAATTTTCTCGTTCTTAAAACTGCACTTCGCGCATTTTCTCTGTAGCTTTAATAATCCGTAAAAATTAGTTCAAGAAAACATTTCATTTCTCGGTTTGCATATTTACTTCAGAAATGACACATTTAATTTTGTAGTAATTAATAAATTGTGGACTAAAGATATCCCACAAGGGACGAGGCCCAAGGCGTGACTCTTGGTTTTCCAACTTTCCCGTTTTATTTTTTGCAGCAGATTTCTTCACCCATCTCAACTTATGATTTAGCGAGAAGTCAATTATCCAGAAGTATTTTTGAGATAGATTAGGCTTTACATACGATAATTTAAAAGATCTTAGATGATTTTATTTTCTTTGCTGGAGCAAAACATCGCCATTAAATTATTAAATAATTGTTTTCTTATCGATTAATGAATTAAGTATTTAAGTATTTAAAAATCTTCAAGCTTCAAGGAAATTGAGATTGAGAGGAGCATCATATATATTGATTTTTGTTTCAGATATAATCAAATAATGGCATATCTTTCCTTCGGATTTTTAGTAATATCTTGGATTCTAACGAAAATATTAGGAAGTGTAGGATTTATTATAGCTAATTGCTGCAACATGGCTGCAAGAATCATTCATAGGTGAATATTAACAATTTTTCTTTTGTTAATCTTAATATTTTTAATCTTTATATAAATGTATAAATTTTTTAATATTTGCCCAGCGTTGTATTCATCAAGAAAAAGTACGAAAAAACAAAGTATGATCCTTTAAATGGTATCGTTCCTGGAATGTACTTTTTAACATCTGTGGCAATATCTGGATTAGTAACTTTAGTGTCTGAGGTACTTTTTTCATTAGTTTCATATTGAGGATGTTTTATAAATAATTATAATTTCAGTGAGTATATTGATAATTTATAATTTTCCAGCAATAATGTTTTGCGATTTTCTTTTATTTTAGAATTTATATTATGAAAGAAGTAAAATTGCCCATTTAGGAATTGGAATCCTATTTTTTCTAATTACTTTGTGTATTTGGGTTTATGAGGAATATGATTTGGTTATGCTTGGTTATCGCAAATATAGAAGACATTCTCTTAAAAATGATTAAAATGGGCCTCATTTAGGTATGATAATAAAATTTTGAGGCATTATTAGCATTAACTTGTTTTAATATATGTTTCACTTCCAAAAAGATCCTTTTCCCAACTTTTTCAGAAATTAAGATACTGGTATCACTGGTTTCAGAATATGTTTCTCTATTCGTCTAAGTTCTGGGACGAAAACGACCCAGAGCCCATAAAAAAAATTTGAAGATACTGATTAGAAACAAAGCTCATCATGATTTTCACTGAAACTGATCTTAGTCAACTTATTTCTCTCCTCGTGAAACAGTTACAAAAATAACTCTTTTCCAAACTTATTCATTCTTGAAATCTGTATACATTTCCAAAACACAATACATATCCCATGTCTGAAACGGTCCTTCACACCGTACAGATCCAAAAAGATTCTTATCTAATTAAATAGCTTAATTTTGTTGTTACTATCAATTATATAGAAACAATTATTGCCATAATAGAGATTGAACTCCTTTAAAACTTCTTCTTCTAATTCTTAATAAAATTCTTCAAAATCAGATTTTAATTATTTATGATAAGATTAAAAATCTTAAAAAATGGCCAAAATAGTGTTTTCAGACTTTTCTTTAATTTCTCGAAAACTAGGTAGTTTATACAAGGTTAATTTTAGAAATGGATACCTCATATATTTACTAGATACATATTTTTCCAAGGCTTTATAACAAATTGATTATTTCGTTATTGAAATAATAACGAACGTTGATTTATTAATTCAATTGTATAATTTTTTAGCTTAAAATCCATTTTGTTTACATGTTTAATATTTTTTTTAGAGACTTATATTAAACTGCAAACATGAAATCAGAGAAAGAACAGTATTAATTTTTGATCCATCATCTCTTCAGAGAAAGAATAATTCGTGCTGAATTGATGTATGCTGCCTCCAACAGGCAGAACTCATCAGATAAAACCGATTTTTAAGAAATCATTTTCAACGATTTTATACATCTATAAAGTTTTACTCATTTTAAGATAAAAATACCTCTGTGCAGAAATTTTTTTTATTTTATTTCTTGGAGAATTACTGTGTTAACCCTAACATTCATTCATTCACGACCCTTGGAAATCTTATTATTTAGTTTAAATTTAAGTTTCTTCGAAATCTATAAGATTTGAGTTGTTTCAAAAAGTTACACTTATTAACGAGAATAAGCCCTATATTTTAAAGAAAATTTGTGAATTTTATCTTTTATAGAAAAAAAGAAAAAATGAAATTGGGCGTTTTTCAACGTTGCGCTTTTCGTGCAATTTTAACGATCAACCCTTAAACTTTCCTGTCGGACAGTTTTAATTCGATTTCAATAATTTATTTTTGAATGTTGAATTTCAATAAAGTAATAATTCGCCTTTTTAGTTCAGTAAAAATTTTCTATAAACAAATGTTAACCTGGAACGATGTCGAAACTTCTGGTAGTTTTTTTCTTTTATTTTTTTTTTTTTGTTACACTAAACCTACTTAAGCACTGCGCAATTAAGAGTAATTTTAGTTATGCCCACCATTTGCTATTCTTATACTACTAAAAAAATAATTTTGCACTCAATATAAATTTATGTTCCTATATTCTTGCTGAATGTTGACAGTCACTATTTTAATACAAATAATAATAGAAACTAATAGTTCGCTTTGTCTCATAAGTCTAATTGAGATGATTTTAGTTTTTTTTTTTTTTTTTAGCTCAATTAAACAAGCAATAGTTGAAAATCATTTACATCCACAAGTAATTAAAAGTACAAATCGATTTTTTACAATGATTTGCTTAACAAATTATGCGATTATATTCTTTTTCGCAGAATATGAAGTTTTTCAAATTATCATGTAGATATTGTGATTGATATTGAATTAATGTATAAAAAAAAAATGGTAATTGTATATTTAGAAAGATCTTTTTTAAATAAACAATTCTTACTAGCTCTTAATTTTTGCAGATGAGCAGATATTGCGATCGAACAGATTTTGAAGTATAGATTTTAACCGAAAATGTACGTTTTGAAACCCCTGAGATCGAAAAGTCAGTTTTAACTTGCTGCTCTTTGTTTGTGTGAGAGTGTGTGTTCAGAATAACTAAAAAGATGATAAATCGTGGAAAGTTCAAATTTGATATTTGATTTGGGTCTCATTAAGAGAGGTACCAATAAGGTTTTATGTTCCAACTTGAAGTGGCGGTTTTTTGAATAGGTTTTTTTTTTTTTAGATTTTCTGTAAAACGACTTCAAATTTGGTATATTTATTGCAAATGTGAATGTATATCTTCCAACATTTATCTGAAATATTTCTCCAGGAAATTTTTTTCAAGACTTATCTAGGGGAGCTGAAATTTCTTCACCAGATTACAATTATCCAGTCCTGCGTACCGAACCACATTTTTACCAATTAACTCATTGTTCTGTGTATGTTTAAATATGAATTATTAATTTTTCATAATTTACAATATATTTCTGTACCTTACCACTGCTTAATGACTGTTGTAGTTTACTTTGAAAAATAATAAACTTTTATCTTTCATGATTCTTCTTACTTTTTTTCATTATAGTTTTTCCTTTGTTAATGAACAATAATTTTCCACCCAATAAATTGCTGGAATTTAGGGATTGCTGCCAATTTTTAAGAACACAAAAATTATTTCTTAATAAATTACGACATGCACTGTTTCTGTCAAAAGTTCAACAAATATATTATTTTAAGGTCTTTTTCTTCAAATATCGATCGAATCTTGCTTATACTTCCAGATTTTCATTTGATGCGAAAATGTCGCGTTTAAACATAAAATTACTGCAATGTTTAATTGAAAATTTAAGAAGCAGAACTAACCTGACTTAGGTTTAAGCAAAGAATGTTTATTCAATTTTATTTTCTGAAATTTATGAATTTATTATCATTTTTAATCTAGTATTTTTTATTTTGTTGTGTGATGTTGCAGTGCTAGATTGATAGCTAACCACGTTAGTTCGCTTTGCGAGTTTTTTGATCAGGCATTAGACTTTGTAAAGGTTGGTTCTAGGAACGTGGCCTATTATTCCTAAAAGGTACTTTCTTTTGCTCATTACTAAGTTTAAAAAAAAGGAAGAATTTAGAGCTAGTAAGAGTTAGAGAAAGTGGTAAATTATTTGTCAATAAAGCAAAGTTGGAAACTAAATTGGTGATAACATGCTGACATGATTCGCGCCCTGGCAATCAAGACTTTCTGTTAGTAGGTGCGATTTAGAGACTCAAGGTAAGAGCAATGCACGGCTACCTATGATAATCGATCAGTTCTCTTTTGGTGGTTTGTGGTCTTAAAAAGAGGAACAATAAATTCCTTGGTAAGATAAAGAGATTTGTATAGTAATTTCATGAGCTATCCCAATGCGGCAGCTAAGGATAAATTACTCAATTTTCAACCGTTAGATGTAGTCATTCAAGGTGAATCATTATCTAGAACAGAATTGGGGAATAAAAAGAGGAATTTCATTAGGAATTACTAAATAAAAATTGATAGTCGGAACTGGGGTTGAAGACTAAACAGGTGCACTGTTAAGATATTTCATCTACATACAAGTAGATGAAACAGATCAAGGTAGGTAAATGCGCGTCTCCAGAAGCTAACATTTAGACAAATGGTAAGGATGAGGAAGTTGCTATGTGTATTTTATTTATTTATTTATTTTGTAAACAGATGGCTTAGCGGTCATAGATTTTACTTCTCAAGTGGTAACTAGAGAACAAGTTACATTAATAAGAATTTTCTCGAAAAGTCAAGCTGCTTTGAAAGCTCTGGAACTAGTGTTTATCAAAGCTGGTATAAAAATATAGATGAAGTCAATTAATCAAAACAAAAGAATGCAGAATTTTTCATGTGTTCTTTAAAAACAAGGAATTTAGTGAAATACAAATAAGCTGATGAGTTGTCCTTTTCATCCCTTCGTAGATTCCGAGCCTATTACTCTTCTTTGGCCATTATTAAGTTGACAAATAAATACCAGAGTTTCAGTTTCTGTCCATTAGGACATATGTGTAAAGGTGTACGTGAACATATCGGACCCCTCTGTAAAGGCCTGTAAAGCTAATAAGTATTATGGTACTGGGTTCGATTCCTGGTCTTAGGCCTTGGATTTTATTTAATGGTTAATAAAATACATTTACAGTGAAGTCTTTAGTAGTCGCCTCCCTCCACGACATCTGATTGGTAGTTGGATGTAAAGCTTGCTTGAAAAAATAGGCAATTACTATACTTATTATGTTGACAAAATTAATACGTGGTAAATTAAAGAAATGGACACGAGATAGTGCCCATTCGAAGTGTTTTACTCAGAAGCGACATTTTAGGGTAAAAAATGGGGCCTATTTATGGCCTAGGTCCTATGTCGTAGCACTTGCCTACAGAATAAAATATGACCACATTACAATCCTGCAAATTTCACGTCTAAGAAAAAAATATTTTCCCTAAGAATTTAAATTTTGGAAAATAACTGTTGGTGTTAAATTAATGCGAAAAAAACACTTTAATATTTATTACACAATTTTAATAAAATTTAAATTTGTTTTTGTAAAATATTTTTAAATCTTCCTTGAGGTGTTTCAAAAATGTCAAAAAGTATGAAGAACATGTTCAAATTGACGACAAAAGTCAATAATAAAAATTATTCACCATCAAAAAACAAAAGAAACTATGAACAGCAATATAAAAACATACATTTGATATAGTAAATTATTTTAGAATTAAATAAAATTATTATGCAATTATAGCTTTAAGTTCATCATATAAAGCGAGCACTAAAGCTGCTCCAGTTCCTCTTAATATGTTAGAGAAGGCACCCTTAAAAAATGCTTTGGGGCCTTCCGTTTTCAATATTTTACCCCAGCAATGAAGAGTGTTTTTGTAGGCTCTCTTTTCTGGAGCTAACCCAGATTGCATCATCATACGTCGACGTACTGTATCAAGGGGATATGATACAATTCCAGCAAATGTAGTTACAGCCTAGAAAACAGTAAAATATAAATATCTCCGTAATTTTGGACTTATAAGAATAAAATTTAAAATAAAACTCATACAAGGCTTATTCTTCTAGGCACTATTTCAATTTTAATAGATAAACTCTACGAATTTTACTGTACTTGTGGGTGGGTACTAAATAAGCACTTTTTTTTAGAAACAGCTCGTTAATGGAAAGCGTAATTAATGAATGCCTTAAGATGAAATTCCCGGAAAAAAAATGATAGATCTTTCAAAAAATGAAGCATCATTACTTTAGCATGTAATGATATCATATGTGAGAAGGGATTCTAGTGCGCTAGAATAGGTTACAAATTAAACAATGTGTCAAGTAAAATTTATAGCAAGCTACTAGCTATATCAGACCATGCGGTGTTGTGGCTCAGCCTAGTTAAACGGAAAAGAAAGAGCTTGTTTCTAATAGGTATGTTTAATTTCATAATTCTTGTGGCCATATAATATGGTTCCATTTTCTGTTCTGCAGATACAGAGATTGTGTTTCTCCGACTCGAGTACACGCAACATACAATTGTCTATGTGAGAAGCAATCCGTGTCTAGATCTAAACCGTACAATTCTTAAAATTGGCCCTGAGCTTTGTTGATGGTGACTGAAAACGTCAACAGAATTGGGAATTGCAATCTCTTAAATTGAAATGGCATATCCGCGAAGAAAGAAGCATTCATTTTGATTGGGATGCACGGTGTGCAATCTGTTTTATCTATAAATGTCATTGGTGTACATTATTATGTGATATTTTTAACTGGTGATTAGATTTAGAATTTTTTTTTTTTAATTTATTTGTTAAACCAGCGCTAGATGCACTATTAGAAACAATGACAATAACTGACCACTACAATCTCACAAATTGAGGGGAGAAGTTACCTAGTGATAACACTCCCTAAGTCATCTCCAGGATTAGCTACTCTCCTCAGAAGACAGAAAATCGCGAGGCCACCGGCGTTTTAATCGTCTGGCAGGATGATCTGGATGGTGATGAGATGATAAATGGCGGACAAGAGGATTGGAATGAAAGTACAAGTTCTGATGAAAACTTTTATAAACGAGTTTATGCAATCTGACGTACAAACGGAATTTCCAGGTCTGTGTGGATGGTTAGATTTGAAACGTAAAATGGAGCGTAACGATAGTGCGGAGAATTTGAGACTGAAGAGATTGAATTCGTTGAAGACTGGAGCGTTTCGTTGAACCCCTCAGTTCAATACCGTACGTCCAGGTGGGTTTTAGTAAAGAATTGTAAATCAGTCGTTTGTTGTTAAGAGAAAGTTTTGAACGTTGGTCTAGTAGTCTTTTAAGTAGTCGATAACGCCTGTTAGATTTAGAATTTAAAATTCTAAAAATTTAGACCATAATAATATATTTGATTACTAATAATAATAATTAATGTTAATACAAATAATTTCAATACTACCTCAGCAATTAAAAAGGAAACAATAAAAGGAGTCTTTGAAGGATCAGGTAGCATGCTTTTGATTGTGTCGTAACATCCAAAGTAGGCTGCTCTATAAATAATTATTCCTTGTACAGAAACGTTGAAACCTCTATAAAGTCCTACCAAACCATCACTCTTAAAAATTTTTAAAATGCAGTCCGTTATACCAGTATATTGTCTCTCGGAAAGACCTTTTCCCACGTCAACAGCCAATCTACAAGAACAAAACACAATGAAATTGGTGTGAAATATTTATTGATTTTTTCTAAATGATTTGATACTGAACATTTTCTTAAACGCCAGAAATTTTACTAAGTGTTCTTATTTCACAATATCTAACAAGTGATCGAATCGTAAAACAAACTAAAGTAACATATCAGAGCGAAAAATTAGTTTCGCTGGATACTCTAAAAGCAATTAATAAAACAACATTCCTGATAATGGAAGGGATTAATTAGCTGAGTGGGTAGCGAATACTGGATTCCAACACGGAGATTCCGGGTTCGAATCCAGCTTCTGATCCTTAGTTTTTCTGTGCCTAGGAGCTTCCTACAGCCCACTGTCCGTTGATGGGCAGTGCTATCTTTAATGATAGAACATTGTCCGAAGGACGGCAGTGCAAAGAAAAATTGGCTCTGGGCGCCAATAACCTCGGATGTTGACGCGCCTTAAATACAAAAAGAAAAAATTCTGATATAAGTGATTATTTACAAAATTAAATGAATTTACCGAGATAAGGATTTTATTTTTAGTTGGCTTTAAAGTTAAATAGGTACACCCCTTTGGTGCCTCGTAAGGTAGGTAGGGAAGTGCCCAGTGCCTTTAGACAAAAAATCAGAATGCAAGGTTCTATAAATTGAAGGAAATCGGCAGCCAGGGATAATCATCATATGATGCCAATTCATCCAAAGATCTTCATCTCTGAAGATAGATGAAATCCCAAAATCGGTAAAAAAATAGCAAAATAGAAGTATGCCGGAAAAATAATTTCGTACATTTTTTCAAAAAAGTTTTATTACGTTTTAAATGTTTGAGATCAGACAACGGAAAACAAAATTGTTTAAACTAAGAATTGGAGAAGTACTATAAAAAAAATATAACGTTCCATTTGAAAAAAAAAGTTGGATGCTGTATCTCGAGATATTGGGGTTTAAAAAAATGGGTCAATCACTGAAAATAAACTAGTCTAAAAATGATTAAATACCTGTTTTTATTTTTTCGAAATTGACCGCCGTTTAAAAAAAAAAAATGTGGGTGGAGCATAAAACTCTGGTCACCCTGTTATATATACTTGTTGATATATCTTTATAAATAAATCATTAAAAATATATATCATTCATATGTGCAATTCAATAAATAGCAATATGATTTTTATCATTGTAAGAGTAGTTTGAGAATGGCACTGAGCGTATTATTTATTATTTTATTGTTGGCTATAATTGCTTCTTTATTCCAAACCCAGCACCTTTGAGGTCTTATTTAAGGTTTTATTGGAATAGAGGAATTGAGCACACCACAGATCCTGCGTGGTTAGTTGTGGTATAGTTGTAAAGGTAGGTTTACTGATCCACCCTATTTCGATGTATAGCTAAATAAGTAAAGATAAAAGTATTTCTAGCAACCATTCAATTTCAATAAGAATTTTAAATAGAGAAAACTATGAATGTACCTGACAAGGGCGATTTCTTGGGCAGACATAACAGAGTATTGGCGGAAAATAAATTGTAATAAATGCTTTTCAAAATTACAAACCTTGTCCTGGCAAAATCTAGCGGATATACAAAACAAAGGGAAGAAGCACCAGCAGCACCCCCTGAAGCCAAATTTCCAGCAAAGTATCTCCAAAACTGCGTATTTTTATCGATTCCTTCAAGAAACATTTGTTTATAAACATCTTTAAATGCAAAATTGAGAGCTTGTGTAGGAAAATATCTGATAACATTAGCTAGATTTCCTCTCCAGAGACTTAAAAATCCTTGTTCTTTGGGTAATCGAATAAAAGCATCTATGATTCCTGCATAGAAAAAAAAGAAGAAAATTAACATTTAAAAATTAAAATTAAACAGATAAACATATTTAACAAATTGGTTAATTAATATATTTTACAAAGGTTATCATAAGTTTACCTTTATATTGTTGCTCCTTTACAATTTGTGTTGAAACTTGTTGAACTTGTAAGAGTAATTTAACTCTTTCAATAGGGGCGACTGCAGTTTTCGCAATAGCAGCAGAAATACCGCCTGCCATAAAATCTTTCAAAAACGAATATGGATCTGCATGTGCCATTATTTATCTTTATAATGTTCAAAATATTTTTTTTGCGTTGCGAGAAGCTTTTACTGAAAAGAGCGAAAGGTTAGTACCAAAATTTACAGGGTTGAAAACATTATTCTATAAAATTTTATTTAAAAATATTAAAAATAAAATTACTCCATATTTAAAAAAAATAATAATAATATTGAAAAATATACTCTACTTCTCTGAACAACAAAATAATTAATAAATATTTGAATTCCTAAATTAATAATTCTGCACACGTTTGATTAGCGAAAGCAAAAATATTTATTGTCAGATTTTCAAAGTAAATTATAACTTTATGTATACATATATACATATATAATAAACAAACACATGTATTATATAACTATAAGATTATTTACATATATATTACATTTAGTTGCACTAATCTATGTATATATAGAATCTACATTAATACATACATGTATATACAAATACTATTTGTTAAATATTTATTACATACATTAAATATACATATGTTTACTAAAATTAACATAGTTCTGTCTCAAATCAACAAAAAAAAAATTCTTTGTTTGCGTACAATTTCTTTTATTTTAACCGATTTTTTAAAAAAATTTCTTAACAGCTTTTTTTCGCTAACAAAATAAAAATTAATTGCTTTTTTTAAAAAAAATATTTTTTACAAAAACGTTTGGCCTTTCTATTTTAATTAATAAATTTACCCTTTTTTTTTAAAAAAAAAAAAAAAAAAAAAACTGTTTTTTCTCAATAAGATAATCACAAATTTCCTTTAAGAAAGGGAAAATCAGTTATTATAATTTTTTGTATTATATATTTGAACTTCTAATCGATAAATAAAATCTGACTTTTAGTCATGGAATTAAAGTTATTATCGAGAAATGATACAATGTTTATTAAAAATAATAAATTTTGCAAGTGTTACCCTGCAGGAAAACCTCATACATTGGCGTCTAAAGTAATGGAACTCCCAATCCTTAGTCAGTTAGAGCGGAGGATTGAAGAAAGCGACTGACTATAAATCGCTACCATTTGCATATAAGGTGGGAAAGTTGAAAATTGTAAGAGATTAGGTAAGATCCCTAAATTTGTCCCGACTCATTTTGAATCTAACACCAAGTTCTTTGGAAGGACATGGATCTTATTTCCACTCCAACACGTTATTTTCCAGTAAGAATGAGATCCACATATAGATTGTATAACATAAGATCATCCACATAAGATGATATAACTCTAGCCTGCCTAGATCTTGACTTCGCCACCATAAGTGCTGCTACAAGCAAAGCGTGGGAGTCCAGAGTTTTGGCTTGTCTATCCGTTGATTGTGCCTAGTTTGAACAGATTCTTTAAACAAAAATAACGTCATTTTGACAATAAACTGAAATTTGTTTTTCATATTTAAAATTACCAAAACTTTTGAAAAACCTAACTGATTTCAAAAAAAATTTTTTTGTTTTTTTAGGAGCTCAACAACTATAAAAATATGCAACAAAAAATATAACGTTCCATTTGAAAAGCAAAAGTTGGATGCTGTATCTCGAGGTACAGGGGTTCAAAAAACTGGGTCAATCACTGAAAATAAACTAGACTAAAAGTGATTAAATACGTGTTTTTTATTTTTTCGAAATTTCCCGCCGTTAAAAAAAAAAGTGGGTGGAACATATAACTCTGGTCACCCTGTATATATATCTGTATAAGTACATATATGCAAGGTGATCCATTTAAAACGCACCAATCGCAAATAACATTTTAGGAAAGCGGAATTTCGAAAAAACTCACGAAGTAAACTATATGTTTATTTTGGTCTAGTTTTCAAATTTCCACCCCGCGATGCTGTATCTTTATTTTTGGCCAGGGAGGGGCGGGTGTTGGTTTAGTGGTCAATAGCGTGGCTTTGTAAGTGGGAGATTCCCCAGTTCGTATCCCTCGTATGACTACATTTTATTAAAAAAAATATTATGATGAATTAAGATTCGAACTGGTGATCTCTCACTTACAAAACCAAGTTCTTGATCATTAGACCAACACTCTGGCAAGATATTCTTACCGTAATCACAGGTCATGAAGTCTTGCATACAGGGTACACTAAAATGATGTTTGGTTGCTTTTATTTGATGATAAAACAAATTTATTCTGACTCACCCATAACCATTACATTGCACTACATTTTTAAAATCTTTAATAATTAATATTTTTGTTCTTTGCGTCACAAATAACATTTTTATGGTCAGAGGACCTCTCAAAACGTGTATTTCTGGTGGAAAATTAATATTGAAAACCGTTCACGAGTTGATAAAATTGTAACTTTGATGTTAAATATCTCGACAAATATTAGGGGTATCGAAACGGGGTCAACGTCATTTTTCACAATTTTTTTTTGTAGTTTTCACAATCATTGTCAAAACCAGTGGTCCTTATGAAATCTCAATTGAGTTTTTTGACGTAACTCCTCCAAAAATGAAGATAAAGCATCGAAGGTAAAAAAATTGAAAACTAGACCCAAAAAAATCATATAGTTTACTTCGTGGGTTTTTTCGAAATTCCGCTTTCCTAAAAAGTTATTTGCGATTGTTGCGTTTTAAATGGATCACCCTGTATACGAGTACGTATATAAGTTGACAATTTATTCAGTTTATTGGTCTTCAACTTAGAACGGTGTTGAATATGTTTGTAGTACAGAGGATGACTTTTTGTGGCAGATTTTTTATGGATTTTAGGTGTAATGCGATCTTGCCCAGGTGATTCTTTGTAAAATGATTAATTATGAAATAATTAAAATGATGTCTTATGGGTCCGTGCTTGATTGGTACATTAGATAATAACCAAGCATTAATAGATGACAGAAAGTGCTTGATTAAGAGAGGTTTGTATATCAGGTAGGGCTCAAAAAATAGTGGGCCTCACTCCCCCTGGAGCTATTGCTAAATAAAGTTAAAAAATTAGCGGGAACATGGTCGTCTTTTTCTGATTATAATTCTTGTGCTACTTATAGAAACGTTATACATCTAACTCACATGTCAAAATGCCCAAGACTAATTTCCTCAGATAAATTATTCAAATAAAAATTTTTTTATCTGATTTAAAGTTTTTTTTGCTCTCTTTTGGGATTAATTCATTAGTTTATTGGAAATTTATTTTTAAAAAATCTGGAATGTCGTTAAGGTGATATCTCAGAATATTATCCAACTTGTCAAGTAATTTTTCAAATCATTTTAGTTGGCACAAGTGAGTGATATAATTATGGAGGGAAGTTCATTTTATTCTTAGTTGTATCATGTTAATCGTATATTTACTGCCAGGACATCTATAAGTTAATTTTAGTCCAACTACACCCACAATTTTTTCCCCCATTTCTAAGTTATCATTTTATAACGGAGTGACGAATTTATAAAATGTATCAGAGTGAAGAAAGTAAATCTCCTATGGCTGCTGCTACAAAGGCGGTGAGTACTACACATTTTTTTGTATATTTTTGATAAGTCGAAGTTCTTAAGGTGTAGAAGTACTTTTGTCGTTAACTTTGTGAGCAGAAATGATTGTGTCTTCAAATTTAAGTGGAAAATACCAACATTTTAGAAGAATCAACTGGAAGGATTTTTTAATTTGTTTTTTAAAGATCGGTAGTTATACATATAATTGATGACATTTATGATACATGGTCTTTTAAATTATGAAATCCTCTCATCCAGGACAATATTACTTTCTCTACCTTCAAGTGGATATTTAAGACGCTGGAGAACATTATATCCTAGCGATACAGGCGTTTCAATAATAGCTTGAGGCCAGATTCTCCGGGTTTCTTGCTGAAGGGGATAAGGCATTCGAACCATTACTTGATTTTTGTAATCATAGAAGAACCAAGTATACAATAGCAACACTTAAGTGAGCACATACATTACATTCTTTAAAGCTTGTGCTTATTGTATTATGTTTGTTCAAAGTGTTGCTATGGACAAATTCATTAAAACAAGCTCATAGCTCTCACTCGTGTCTGTGCTTGTTCATAAAATAGTGTCTGTAATATGTACTATGTATAAGGGTGAGAGCTGAAAAGAATGAGCTCAATTTTTGCCTGTGGGATGATTGAATGCCTGTAATTGCCAACATTTAATATACATTTAGTGGGGACTTTACTGGACTTATTAAATACTTCTGTATTTTATTGGTTTTTTCGGAAAAAAAAAATCGTAAATAAGTTGAGTTCAGGTAAAAAAACATTTTTGCTATGGCAACGTATGCTTAACTATAAATGTTCATTGTATTTTTTTTGTTTTATCTTCTTATTTGTGCTTGTTATTATTCCAGGGAGAAGATGGAAACATTTCAACTTTGTACAGAAGGGAATTGTCTAAGGGATATTTCAATACTAAGCAGGAAACTCAAACAATTATTCCTTCAACATCTGATTCCAGTCAGTCTCCTACATCAGAAAACTTGAAGCAAATGGAAAAATCATTTAATGCTTGGAAATCAAAAAACCATGCTTTAAATCAGGCACGAGGAGAAGAATGCACATTAGATATGGTTAGTAATTTAGGAAGATCGTTAGAGAATTGGCATCATGTGATCCCCAAAACTTCGCCGTGTTGTGGTAATCATTTAGATTCAAATATGTCTAATCATAATGTAGAGCTTAAAAGCAACCAAGCATTTCATAATCCAAATATATTTGAACAGCGGAAAAGTTGTACACCTTTATTGCCATCTTATAGTTCTCAACATTATTTAGAGCATGGCAGTGATGTTCAACCGTCTGTTAACTTTTTTGGAAACTGCAGCTCTCAATCAAGAACAGTCAACGAAATGTTTATACCCTCACCAGCAACCCATCAAAAATTAGTTTCTAGACAGGACCAACATTATTCCCCACAAATAAAAGACAAATATTTAAGAGAAACTGTCTCGTGTAGTCCTTATAATCAGTCTATGAATTACAGTCCACTCTTAGACAAGAGTAACAGCAGTTGTCATGTAGGAGATCATTGTTATTGCAATCAATCCAATTATCATTGTTGCAAAGGTAATTATGTATCATGTTCCTGCACTAGAAATTCTAGGCAACGAAAGAATGATAATTTAAACAACAAACAAATTAGCGATTTGTATAAGATTGTTTATCTACAAAACCAACAGTTGGAGCTATTGCAAAGACAAGTGCAAAAATTAATTGAAATTAATGTAAAAGAAGATAAACCCTATTCTACAGCTGCAGGAGGACCTATACTGTTGAATAAAAAACGTCGAGGAACAAAAGAAAAAAGAACATTTAATTTAGCAGTGATTAAAGAAAATGAAAATCTAGAAAAAAAAGTTTCAGTTGGAATAATGACTAGTTTTATAGAAAATAGCTTTGCGAAAATCAGTTGTGATGAACTGAAAATCACCCCTAAGAGTAAAAAAAAATCAAAATTTTGTGTAGATAACCATGTAAGTTCAACAGAGAGCACCTCAGACGAAGAAGAAGATTCATCTAACGTGAAGTGCAATTTTTTGGAGACCCCTCAAAACAGGTATTTATCTTACAAGCTAACATTTGTAGCTCTTAAGGCTTATCATTTGCCTAACTTTTCATTTATAAATTGGGTCTGTACATCATGTTTGTAATTACTATTAATTACACCCACAGTATTTTATAAGCGACTGAAATAGAAATGTTGATTGAATTATTTATATAGGAACAATTGCATTTGTTGTACTTTATAAATTAAGGGATTTGTTCATTCCAAATTTTATTCTGAAATTGTAACGATGGTAAGCAACACATGGAAAGGATTAGTTAAGTTTGAGAATTCTGGATTCCAACGCGATCACGATTTCAAACCTAGCTGCCGGCTCTTAGATTTTTCTCTTCCTAGAAGTTTCTTATAGCTCATTGTCCGGTGATAAACAGTGTTGTCTGAAACGAGAGAACATTGTTTATCAGGCCGACATTGCACTGAAAAGCTCTGGGCGCCAATAACCTATAATATAATAAGACGCGTCTTAAATAAAAAAAAAAAACAAGCAACTTTAAATAAATTAATCCTTACTGTTTCATATTTATTTTGTATTTTGTACATTTTGAAATATAAACTCAACACCGTGGGAAGTTTATCACGCCAATTTAGACATATTTTTTTACTAATTTTTAAATAAAACCACACAAAGAATATATCACTTTTGGAAATAACAATTTTTACCTTAGGTTTTAACTTTATAAGAATTATGGTATTAACACTAGCAACACATTTTTTATTGTTTTACCTACGAAGTTTACATCACGTTTTATCAATTTCAATTTTTCGATATTCATAATCTTCCTTCTTACTTAAACCGGAAACAGATATTACATGTGCTTTTTTTATTCCTAGCAACTCAGCAAAATATACAGCTGGCTTTTTATTGGCTTCTTCTTCAGTTTTAAGTCCATAGTATTGAGGCCAGTCAGCTTTACCAGTAAAGCACATATACAAAACAACCCCTAGTGCGTTCCAAGTAATTAACATGTATCCAATTGACAGTTTAGCTTTCCAATCAAGCGCGATATCTTGAGGTACGGGTGTTGTGTGTCTCCTCACAAACCTGCGAAGCCATCGGAAACGAAATAAAGCCATAACAAGTTACTTTAGATCTACTGTAACCTTCTAAATAACCTTTGTGTAAAAAGTAAGTAAACAGTGTTGCCACTATATTTTGACAGTTTTTAATGAGTCCTTTAGTTTGAATTATAAATTTCAACCATTTCATCCATTTATGAAAACATGAAATATTTACCAATAATTAAATTATTTATTTAATTTTTGCCTAATCCTTAATCTTAATTTTTTCTATTTTTTGTTGATAAGGCCCATCTTAGCGTATCTCAGTTTATTGGCGCTTGAGCTTTAAATAACGGATTGTTCTATTAGGCAGGAAATTGTTCTAAAGTTAGATAATAGAACTTTAAATTGTAAGAGCTGGCATGAGAAACTCTAAATCCAAAACTCTTTAGTGGAAGTCCGTTGCACTAAGCAATGAATGAATCCTTTCCTTATTAAAACCAAATTAAATCCACTTCATCTAGAATTCACAAGCTGAAGAGAGCCGGGTTCATGTCAGATGTAGCGCCCTAAATTTATTGTTCAGTATTGACCAAATCTCATTGCTTACAAAAGAATATTATAGTTTTCTATTGAACTTCGCGCGATTTCCCTAAATTTTTGTCATTAACTTAATTTAATTAAAATAATAGCGTAGTAAAGAAGGGATTATCTATTTGGTTAGCATATTAGATTTCCACGCGGAGATCCCGGGTTCGAATCCAGCTGCTGGTTCTTAGATTTTCTCTTCCTAGAAGCTTCTTACAGCTTATTGTATTGTCCGGTGTTGTTTTGTTATGAGACACTCACTGCTCGGAGGCCAACAGTGCCCTGAAAAAATCTCCGGGTACCAATAACCTCAAATATTGACGCGCTTTAAATAAAAATTATATATATAAGCATAGCACAAAATAATGGAGTTGCACCCTAGACTTCCTGCTGCCTCTTTTGCGTAGAGGTAGTTTCGGGTTGACTATACATTGTTTATTTATTTTTTTTTTAGAAGTATTTAAAGCCACATTTACTTCTGTTCTTTTTTTACTAACTTTTTAGTTTATTTAAAAAATATAATAAGGAAGTTGGGCGCTAATAACCTCAGCTGTTGATGCGCCAAAAAAAGAAAAAAAAAAAAAAAAAAAAAAATAAGGAAGTTGGCCGTAAAAAAGTTTATTTATTACATTTCATTTGTTGAAGTTTCAATTTCTTGAAAATTATTAATTTTATACCTTTTTATTGAAACTTTTTTTCAGAGCAGACCGTGAAAGGAATAATGTATCATTTACGTTAAATGATGTAACGGTACCTGAAGAAAATCCACCTTCTCCTCAAGCTTCACTTCATATCGATATGCAGGAATATAAAACTTCTTCCGAATCAGAAAGTGACAGGTAAATTTAAAGCTGGAATAATTAAGGAATTCATATTGTTTGAACATAAGGATAGGATGTATTGTACATTTAGTCTCTTCATTTCTTAAATGTTACAATGAAAGAATAAGAAATGTTTAGAACCTATTCAAGAATGCATTAAATATTGTGTTACCTAGTTCCAAAGAAAGAAGTTACCAATTACTATTAGTAATACGTATGTTGGTCATTACCAAGAGCAATGTCCTTAAACTGCGGGCTATGAATTTTCTTTATTTTGAAATTATCATTTAGATAAACAATCTAACCAAGTTACCTTTATTATTAAAAGCTACCTCTGAAAATGTTAAAAATTTAGGAAGAGGCCATGTGCTTGGTGATTAATTGTACATGATGTACGTATTAACCAGTTTTGGTTTGAGGCTAAACTTATCTGAAACGAGACTACAATCAATGGCTTATATGTACTTGTCAAACGTGCTTATCGCCCCACTTAAATAAAGCTCCTGATAAAGGGCATCAATGAGGTAGAATTAAAAAAATTGGTTTCCAAATAAGTCTCTCTGACCATTGGCGATCAAAGCTGTTTTGAAAACTCCCCAGCATTCTCCCAGTAATAGGTACGGGTACCTTAAAAACTCCGCAGAGCCCTCCCTTCCCAGGCCAAGAGATGTGTGCTGTCCGATTGTGATGAACATTCTCGACAAGATTTCTAAACAATTTTACACTAATCTTAAGGAGGAACTGTTTAGCTTTAAGGCCGGGTGCTGCCGGACTAGAAGATAACTCTAGAATTAATAACTCCCCTTATTACGATCTCGGCACCAGAAGGGTACATTATGATTAGCTTCGCTGGAAGACTGCAGCAAAACTGCAAAACCCTGGTTGATCCCTGCATAGTGTCACTTTACTGAAATTTCTGCTATTTTTTGTTTTTGGATTATGGCGTAAAAAAACACTCAATATTGCCAGACCCCCGTACACACAGATCAATTTGTAAAAGTATTTTTTTCTAATAGGTAACCCCAAAACTGATTTTTACGTTGTAATCTCAAATAGAAAATCTATTCGATTGCAATACTTTCTTCTTTCAAAAGTAAGAGAAGGAAAGAGATTAATAATATTTTGAGGTGCTGTTTATTATTTGTTACGAGTTGCAATTTATTCTTAGTTTTCTCTTTTTACATTTTTTTGTGATAATTTTTTTTTTTTTAGCGTGATAAATTTAATATTTTTTAAAATAATTATCCAAGAAAGTTACCTCTTTAGGAAAAAATGGAATGTTTTAACTTAACAAAATGGTTTTACAAGTGATCGCTGAAGGTGTTCAGATATAAAAAAAATCAATGACCTCTATCTTCCTGTATTGACTTTCCTGGAGAAGAAAATGTTGGCAAAAATGGGAGTTTTTTTTATTATTGTTATTGATGCTTCTTAAGCTTTTAACGGAGGGTTAAAGATACTAAATCTTTTAATTCAGAAATCTTCAGAAAATGTGTGATGTATAAATTGCTATTTTATAAGAGAATTATAAGCATCTATAAATATATAAGAAATAAAAAATTTACAACATAAAAAATATCAGTTAAACCTCTTGTAGTTATAATTTTGTTTTATTGTCTGACATAACTTTTACTTTATTGCTATAACTTTATTTATTTTCCAGTGAATCATCCAATAGCACCACCAGTGATGAAAAATCATCGAAACCATTAGGATGGACATTGTATGACACAGTTGTTGTAAGATAATTCAACATTTTTTTTTTTATGACAAATTAATAATTGTTATTGAATTGAGTAAAATATGCTTTTTACTTTTATAATATTGTAAAGTTTTTGTCCTTTTACTAAAAACTTTACTTACAACTAGTGAGACTAGTTAATTTAATAAGTGTGGGTTCGATAAATAATAAAACTCGCTAAACTTATAAGTAGTGATTTGACATTTACTAGCAACTATCGCTATTCATTACATCTACCATTTACAACAGTCACAACAGTTTACTGTTACTTACTCACTACGTAAATACACCACAAAACTGTTCCACGACTGACCACTGGTCCGCACTGCACCGAATTGCACTATTCTCAGCTGCAATAACAAAGCTCTACTCACTAACTGAGGAACTCGCTAACTCTGAAGCACTCCGCAACACTGACTCTCTCAAACTGACTCTAACTAACCGGCTAACAGCCCGACTGACAAACTCTGCAGAACTCCGACTCAACTCTGACTCACTCCAACTGCGACACACACTAGGGAAACACACACTGCCCCCACTCCAACTGGGGCCGCTTCCTTGGCTTTTACACAGTGGTGGTCCGTTATAGGCTTCGGTCACTAACTCCCAGATCAATCTAGCCCTTTCTTCTACGGCTCAGGTAAAGTCTGGCCTTTTGTTTACACAATGGTGAACCGTTATAGACTTCGGTCACCCAACTCCCAGAACAATCTAGGCCTTTCTTCTCTCCTCAGGTCAACTTCGTTACAATATTTTATGGTACAGTCGGATTGAATTGGTTCTTAAAATATTAAGGGAACATGGAAATTCTTAAAAGGTGCAAGTTGTTTCTTTAATAATTCAGTGGTTTGTTTTCCAACGATTATCTCTATTCTTGACCAAAACAATTTTGTAAAATTGTTTAGTACTTTTGTTTCCCCACTACAGAATAATTATAACTTCAACGACTAAAGTATATAAATACATTTCAATCGTCAATAGTTAGAGGCACGGTTCGCAAAGCTAAAGTGTATTGTAATTCTAGGTTGATTACCGGTCTAGATCTTGTAATTACTGTTAATGACAAAATTATGTGTGCAGTGTTTGCTATGCGCCTTCGACCATGTCACCTATTCGGTAACTAGGCGTAAAGTCCGTCTCAAATTAAGAGGAATTACTTTACTTTTACTTCTTTTTCTGTATAACCTGCTTCATTTAGTATAATCTCAGTCATTGATAGTTGTTGAAATCCAAAGTCCATTTTGAAGTGTTTCCATTATTTTTTTTTTATGACAGTTTCGGATGGTGTCTTGAGACCTATTTCTGTATGACCCTTGTGGAGAAAGAATTTTTTTTTTTTCATTTGAGTATAAAAGTGTAATTTGAACATTGCTTTCGATTTAACTTGAAGAATAAATACAATTTTTATTTTACTTAAATTTTATGTTTTCTAGGGAAAAGTAAATGATATGTTACAAAAGTCAGTTGATAATGAAGAAAAGGATTTGGCTGATGATGATGTACGAAATGCAACTATAGATCATTTACGTCAATTAGGCGTTAGTTTTGTGGAGCCAGAAAGTCCAGTGACAAAACGGTACGTCATTAAAGTTTATGAAATGTAACAATTATTTAGAAATTAAGCATTTAAATTGCTGAGTATTTAAAAACATTATTTCCATTTGTCTTTGTTTTTTTCTTTTTTTTTTAATATAATTGGAATTTACTTGCGTGACCAACTTCATAGAATAATTAACAAAGTTTATCTACAAACGATAACTACATGTTTTGGCAATTCTTAGATTGCGCTGAATTATGAATTTAACCTTTTTTTTAATGAAAAAAAAGAATTAATCACAGTAATAATAATAATAATTTTAAAAATCCCTTTGATGTAAATTAATTTTTTCTGGAGTGATGGAATATTAAATAATAATAATAATATTAATGATTAATCAATCCAATCTAAATTTAATGACTATGTCTTAGAAATAAATTAATTTGTAGTATATTTATTTTAGCGTTACATTTACTAAACCCAAAAGTAATAAAATGACAAGTAGACAGCAACTTCATTGTGATTCAGAGACTAGTTTACACATGAATGCCCTTGCTAATAAGTACTTAAAACATGAACAACACAATTTCTCAGGTTAGATGAATATGTTTCTAATAAATAAAATAATTATAATTTATAAATATAACTAATATTTTTATTTGTTTGAATTGAAAAATTTTAAAAAAAAAGAGTAAAAATATATTTGATTTCTCACCTATAATATTTTGTGCCTCTGTTTAGCAAAGTCCCTTTATAAATAGAGAAATTTTGAATAGAAATTATCAAACCTATAAATAATTGTTTCTAAACAAAAATGTATTTATTTATTATTTACTTTTTCTTAGGTCAGAAAGAGTATAAAGTACAAAAATTAGGTTCCCCAAATAACTTGTCTCAGGCAACTCTGCGTTATTTAGATAGATACCAGCTCTCACCCAGCGAAAATAAAAGTAAGTTGAAAAGTACTATTATCTGCGTACTTAAATTTATTGCATGTACATATAAAGAATATATCAGCGTTTTGATATAGTACTGAAGTAAAGCGCTAATAGCCTTGGCAGCTGATGCGCTACAAAACTAAATAAATAAAAAATGAAATAATAATAAGGGAAGCGAATAAATAGCGAAGGCATATGATTTATTATCTGAGTGGTTAGTATTGCAGCTGCTTGCCATTAGATGTATGTTCTCTCCTAGGAGCTCCTTACAGCTCACTGTCTGGTAAAAACTCCGGGCGTAATAATATCAGATGTTGACGCACCTTAAATACAAAAAAAAAAAAAAATAATACATGTATCGACCCAAGAATTAACTAAGACTCATAAGAAACAAATATTTATTGTTTTCCATTTTTTTTTTTTTTTTTTTTTTTTTTTTAATGATTTAAGGCGCGTCAACATATATGGTTATTGGCGCCCGGAGCTGACCGAATTTGTTCATTTTAAAAATATGACTATTAATAAATTAGTCACATGATTTAATTTTGTTTTTAATTGATACTATTTTCAAATCTGCAACAATGTTCGCTATATTTTAGTCGCACTCTACTCATTGAAAAGCTATAATCGGGAAATTTAGGCGAACGATTGAATTTGTTAACGATCTAAGTGCTACTATGTTTTGAAGTGTCAGCAATTCAGGCTTTAATCGTTGCCATAAGTCCCATGAAACCGTCGACAGGGTCAACTGCAATAAATGATATTACTCTTATCTGTTGCGTTTTGCATACAATAGTTCCAATTCTGCTCCTCGCTTTATATGTTATGACTGTTTCCTTTAAACCAACATATCGTACATCTTAATGATTTTTATTCTCCATTGCTGAGACTTTAAGATTTTTTTCCTTAATTGCTTTAAGATTGAATTGTAGTATCTATGCTCTTCTGAATGCATTACGCTTACTCTTTGGCAATGTTCCTTTTTCTACGAGAAATTCTTTTTATTGGTAAATTGGTTGTGAGGTTAGTCATTTAGATTCTAAATGTTTTACTGGAAAAAGTAGGTGATAACCATCATTAGCATTTTGCTTTTATATTAAGTGGCGACGTCTTAAAAAATAGTATGTTATATAAAATAACAGTTTATTTTAAAGAATTATTATGATTTTTATGCAGTTTCATAATGCACCCGCGCTGATATTGAGCTGTGCTAAAGTTGCATAAACTAATTCTTATCTAAATACACCTTAATGCACACACCTTAATAGAATCTCAAGTTCATTTGATTAATCTATTAGATTATCAAAATTACTGCATTCAGGTCTCACAAGTTTTTAGCTCTCTGAAAGGTATGTTAGGATTAATTATCACCTTTATTCTCGTTAGATCATTTCTCATTAAAGTGAAACCAGAATTTTGACCTTATGAGGGTCGTTTGAAAAGTCCGTGCAAAAATAAAAACTACTTAATTTTTTGGGGTAAACCTTTTTTATTTTTCAACATAGTCTCCTTTTAGGCTTACACACTTCGTCCAACGCTGCTCTAGTTTGTTGATCCCTTCCGAATAATAGGATTTGTCCAAGTCTGAAAAATAGCCATTCGTTTCTGCAATCACCTCTTCGTTTGAATAAAATATTTTTCCCGCCAGCCATTTCTTCATATTGGGGAACAAATAGTAGTCCGAGGGAGCCAAGTCTGGAGAATAGGGGGGATGTGAAACGAGTTGGAACCCTATTTCCATTAATTTTGCGACCACAACTGCTGAGGTGTGAGCTGGTGCGTTGTCGTGATGGAAAAGGACTTTTTTGTGGGCCAATCGTGGGCGTTTTTCTTGCAGCTCGGTTTTCAAACGGTCCAATAACGATGAATAATATGCACCTGTAATAGTTTTTTCCAGATAGTCGATGAGGATTATTCCTTGCGAATCCCAAAAGACAGTCGCCATAATCTTTCCGGCCGAAGGAACGAACGGTCTTCGCCTTTTTTGGCGCAGATTCCCCCTTGGTAACCCATTGTTTAGATTGTTCTTTGGTCTCAGGAGTGTAGTGATGTATCCATGTTTCATCCACAGTGACGAAACGACGCTTAAAGTCCTGCGGATTCTTCTGGAACAGCTACAAACCGTCCTTGCAACACTTCACACGATTTCGTTTTTGGTCAAGCGTGAGCAATCGCGGCACCCATCTTGCGGATAGCTTTGTCATGTCCAAATGTTGATGCAAAATATTATGTACCCGTTCATTCGAGATGCCCACAGCACTAGCAATCTCACGCACCTTCACTCTTCTGTCATCCATCACCATATCATGGATTTTATCAATGATTTCTGGAGTAGTAACCTCAACAGGGCGTCCAGAACGTTCAGCGTCACTTGTGCCCATATGGCCACTCCGAAAATTTTGAAACCACTTATAAACTGTTCTAATCGAAGGTGCAGAGTCACCATAATGTTTATCAAGCTTCTCTTTAGTCTCCTGAGGCGTTTTGCCTTTCATAAAGTAGTGCTTAATCAACACACGAAATTCTTTTTCGTCCATTTTTTGAAAATCACTCGACTTCCTCGATTCAAACGAATGCCAAACACAAAGAAATAGACCGATCTGGCTGAAACTTGGTGTGTGTTCTTCCAAGAGATGCTACTAACTAAACATAACCTCGATACGCGCCAGTAGTGCTATCTCTCTGACTTTGCACGGACTTTTCAAACGACCCTCGTACTGTCCGATACATAAGAAATATTACATCCACCAACTATGGGAACCAATACTATGGGAATTGACTTTACTGGTGCAATTTACGATATCACTTATTGCAGCTCTTGTCGACAGTTTCTTGTAAATTCAAGTTTCGATTCAAGCATGAGGTACACTTTTCCCTAACACTTATGTCTACATATATTCTTATGGTGCGCTTGAGTAATTAGCTGCTGCAGAACTATCTCCGCAGACTCTTTGGGTAACTTATTAAAATTAGAAGCGAAAATTTAGTTGGGAAATCCGTAGGGCCCTTTTTTTAAAAAAAGTCTAATAGTGATTGTAATTTTTATTATTTCTTTTCTCAGTATCTTATACTTTGTTTATCTAGATGACATTGATCAACATCAAGAAAAAATTAAGAAAAATAAGAAAAAAAAAGAAAAATTAAAAGCAGTAGAAAAAGTTCATTCTCGACAGACCAAATGTGGAAAAATTCTTGATATAACTGCAATTAAGAAACAACCGAAGTTGTTGCCTAAAAATACATAATAACAATTTTAAACTAAATATTTATATCTTTTTTATCGAAGTATCAAAATGCTGTTTATGATGTAATTTTTCAACATTTTTATAAACGTAATTGCTTGAATTTATTGAAATTTGTGTTTTTATTCTTCCTTTATCCACTTTACTTACACAAAATTTGTTGCGAAACAATCAGATTTGATGTCATTTTAATAATGGAACGAAAGCGATTTAAAAAAAAAAGAAAAAAGTTTATTGCATTTAATATTGTTTAAGATGACGAAAATGTGTTGGAACAAAATGTGTACTTGAGAGGATTACAGGACGAACTGTCTCCGCCAGGACCCTAATTAAATAAATTTACATGGGAAGGAAAAAAAACAAAACATGGATGAAGTTTTTCCTCGAACGCGGAAATTGAGCCAACTATAAAAAGTTGAAGTATTACATTTTTCATGTAACTGGTAATTTAATTGAGTTTTGACGATGAATTAATTTAAAAGTTATAAAATTATTTTAAATTTTGAAATTCTGGCGATATTGAAGTTTTTGAAAAAGGTTTTACTGCAAAGCTGCAGCTCGATTGAAAGACAAATGTTTGTTAATTCGTGCGACACATTGGTTTAAAAATTTTAGGGACAGAAATATGAGAATAAACAATTAAGCGCATTAACAATAAATACTTAGCATATAAACTACGAAGTTTGAAGAAAACTAGAAAGTAAATATTTTTTTTTTTTTAAACCTAAAATTTATTCAATTTAGAGATGGGTACCCAGCTGTAGCTTTTTTCTAAAAACGGTTTTCGTAAAAAAGTGTTCACATTCAGTGTATTTCAGGAAAAATTCCATTTGAAAATTTCGCACAATCTTAATACTTCTTTCATTAACCAATGTAAGAGAAAGTAAAACCGAGTGTTTAAGTAATAGATGTTTTGAAAGTACTTTATAATTAATACAAAGTTTTATTTCTTTTATCTTCAACTGTTTAGATTAATAATGGGAGTACTTTTACATTTCTTTAAAAAAAAACAAAAAACAGTTACAAAATTAATACCATCTTATAGAAATAACTACTTTAAAAATTAATTTCTTTTAACAAAACAGAGTTGGTAATTGGAGCACAACTCCGAATTCTATACTACATTTTAGGTAGATAACAAAGTTATTAAAATATTTCTATAATTAATTCAATAGAATTATCTTAAGAGAGAAAAAGTGTCACGCTTTATCGTTAAGAGCCTCTTTTCGATAAAAGTGATAGACAATCAATCTTTATCAAAAGATGTTATCTTAGGTCAAATTATTGAAATTAAATAGAAAATTTATCACAACCAATTTTCAATTACATTTGAATAAATATGTAAGTTACGACATTTTTTGCTTTTTTGATGTATAAAGCTGAATTGTTTTGTGCAAAATGACTGGTAATTTAAGTGGAAAAGTGTGGAATAATTCCAGTAAATTGGTATGAATATCTGTTTTAAAATTATTACTAATCATTCTTGGAAGTAAAGAACAAAATACTTATTATTGCTCATTTTTGTTTGTCCTTCTAACATTTTATCGACTGTTCTAAGTGGTTTTAAATATCTTAATTTTTAATTTACGTTCAAACAAATGTAGTAAGAAAACTTTCACACTTTACTTCCACAAATTGTGTACTTTTGGCGCTCTGTCACTAGACTTTTTTAACTTAACGCTTTGATATAAGTAAAAAAGATAAAATTCACTAAAATTATGTGCATTGTCTTAGGACCAGCATGCTATAATTTATTTCATGAATATAGTTTAAATGGAATTCCAGGTTACGGAATCATTAGGAATTTTTAAATCGGTGTAGATAGTGGGGTTAGATATGAAAAAGGGAGCATTGACTGTGGTATGTAGAAATTTTTTATCGTAAGGATGGAATAGAATAGTACAGGCTTTCCTCAAATACATATTTCTAAATCCCAAAATTCAATATTCCAAACAAAGTAGATAGGTAGACCTAACATATTTTTTAAGTTCACTTGAAATTTTTGGCGAATGTCTAGTAAACTCCACAAAACTCGAAAAAGCCATTCTGTTCAATTTGTTAAGGCTGAACACATTCTAATATCCATCAAAATCGAAATTCTAGCAACACTATTATTATTATTATTTATGTTAGAACTGTTCCCTGAAACAGCACTTGTAGAAGAAACCAAGAACCCTGCTTAAACAAAACTTTCCTTAAAAAATATTTCAAATGAAAAGAATTGCCATATTTTCGAAAAATTCTATAAGAAATCACAAAATATCCTTAGAGAGGCTCTTCCAATCGATTGATTTTCTTCAAATTTGAAATTTTCGAAAACTTGTTAAATAAATCTTAATGTTAAATATAATCTGATATTTCCATTTTTTAGACGGTATTTATGCACAACTAACCATCGGATGTCGCAGCCGAAAAGATTGTAAACAAGCTATCTAATATATGGTCATAATAATGCGAAAAAATAAAGGCTAATAGCGGAAATTGAATCAGTATCACCACAATACCATTTTGGCTTTGCGCCTCAATTCTTATTAGTTTTAACGACTATTTAAAAACTTTGTGTACTCATTGTTTCAATGTAAAACTACAGTTTTATTCAAAATATTTTCTATGACAATTTATTTTAAGGCTTTTTTTGAGAGGGATGAGTAGTTGAGACTTATTCTAAAGTGCTATTTAAGCCTATTGGAGATCGATCCTTCAATAAAGAACTATATTTAATTTTTACTAATATTATGGTCTATAAAACAGTAAATTTCGTTGAAATTATTGAGTTGCCTTCACCAGCTCTCCTTGAGATCTTCTATTAATGAATTTTTCTAGTAAAATGAAGTGATGGTTATAGACTTTTTTTATTTAAAAAAACATTTAGTTACCTCACCCCGCCGAATGACTTTTTGCTGTTGGAGTGAGGGAAGACATGTTATTATATTTTGATCGTTTATTTATTATATTAAGCTATAATTAATATTCGAAACCAGTAATATTCGTTACTTTTTTCCCTCAGCTGCAAAGGCCAAGCCATAAAATATTGAATTGCGATTTTAAACTATCCATTTAAAACCATGAAAGAGAAATAGGTCTATGCTCTATGCGAATCACTCAGATTAGGCTGTTTATTCTTTTTAAGAATTGGAACCATTACGTACTCTTTCCACGAGTCCAAAAACTTTACAATACATCAATATATTGTTAAAAATGTACTACAGAATAGTGTTACCCTAAAATCTTGTCCCTCCTAGCCATAAAATATAATGTTGAGTGGTTCAAAAAAATGAAAATAAATGCTTTTTAATGATGAACAATTAACTGTTCTTAAATATATTTTCTTGGAACATTGTTTCAAATAAATGTTATAGTATAGATCTACACTTACGTAATGACTGATCCAAGTTAACCGAAAATATTTTGTGCCATTTTCGAATAAATTTCAAAAGAATTGGTAAAAAGTCAATTAGGGGTACCTTCTGTTTGATTAATTTTCATCACTGATTTTCGTCAGATCCCATGGGCGTATCCAAAAGTTTTAACATAAAATAAAATTTTAACTTTCTGTGATTATTCTATTTTGAGGAAGAGTTCACTTATAAATGAATTCAT
This sequence comes from Rhodnius prolixus, assembly GCF_049639745.1. NCBI lineage: Eukaryota > Metazoa > Arthropoda > Insecta > Hemiptera > Reduviidae > Rhodnius > Rhodnius prolixus. Next base: position 28,205,199 of record NW_027411592.1, read on the forward strand.
CAATGTGTACCATACATGTGTAGACCACTTATGAGTTTACTTTTTGATTCCCAAGCGGCAGTCCAGGGTTCTGGATTATCTCTTCCTATTAGATTCTAGGATTCCCAGTACACAATAGACAATGTCTACAACAAGATAACTGGCCGGAAGCTGGCATGCATTTTCAAGCTTCGGACATAATGAAGACTTCAATGAATCCTTCAAAATAGGGGAATAATGGTACAGGGAGGCGCTATAAAGCCAACCCACCGTACCAAAACATTCTTCCATGTGCTGTGTGTGTGTGTTTAGAATATTGGCTCTATTTTGACGAGGCTCCGAAAGTGCGCATTTTGTAAGAGGGAGTAGTGTATGACGATATGCAATGTTTGCAGTCCATTCGCTAAGCCCAGCAGCGTACTTAAACTACCTCGACAGCCCCACCTGTGAATTGTGTGTTGGATGAAAGACGGTACATGATAATATGTCTGGAAGACATTCAGAAGCACAAAGAACTTGAAGACGTGGTTAATCTATTCTCTCTTGGATAAATGTTCACATTTAGTGGTTACAGTTTCGAAAAACTGAATAGTAGATTTTTTTCAGTGTAATAAAAAATGTCTCTTTATTATTCAATATTTAAATAAAACTTGATCACATAAACAGCGTGGGAAAGTTATTGCTCTTCGGAGGGAGGACCAGTCAGTATGGGAAAGGCGAGCATCATTGGCACCGTTAAATGTTCGCAAATTGACAAGAGCTGGTGTCAAAGTTATTGTTCAGCCATCAAATCGCAGAGCATATCCAACTCAAGTAAGCATTAATAATAAATAGTTAATACTACTGACTAGACTACATTCTCGGAGTTTTTGGATTTATTACTAACAAAATGAATGCATTGATGTTTAATAGGCTTATTTGAGCGCCGGAGCCGTAATTCAAGAAGATATCTCAGAAGCGTCAGTAATTTTTGGTGTGAAACAAGTTCCAGTAGATCTGTTGTTGCCAAATAAAACATACTGTATGTTTTCACATACTATCAAAGCACAGGAATCAAATATGCCTCTACTTGATGCGATTCTGGAAAAGGTTAAAAAACGCAAGTTAAAAATTAGGTTTATTAACGAGATAATTAAATGGATTTTATCTGAATTTTTTTTCTTTTAGAATATCAGATTAATTGATTATGAAAAATTAGTTGATGAATCAGGTCAAAGAGTTGTGGCATTTGGAAAATATGCTGGAGTTGCTGGTATGGTGAATATCCTTCATGGGTTAGGACTAAGACTACTTGCATTAGGACACCATACACCATTTATGGTAAACGGTTTACTATTTCAAGTGTTAACTTCTTTAAATTTACTATTGCTAGGGTTCTCATGTACTTCAGTATTTACTTTAGAATTTAGGAACGTTAACACCTTTTAAAAAATAAATAAATTATAATTAGATTTTTTACATATTCAACGTAGCATGTAGGGCCGGCCCACAACTACAGGAATTCTTCAATGGCACGCCAGGCGATAAGAGATGCAGGTTATGAGATAGCTTTGGGAATGATGCCTAAATCAATCGGTCCTTTGACTTTCGTCTTCACAGGGTAATTTTTCTAAATCTGTAGAAATGATAAATATTTTAAATAAAGATGTAACTTGTGAAGAAACTTTTAACAATTATGCTAGTAAAAGATGTAAATAAATCATGAAATCAACAAAGTAAATAATTCTAGTTAAATACTAATATGTTTGTGGCACAAATGTTAAGATTTTGATGTTTATTAAAGATCTGGAAATGTGTCACAAGGTGCCCAGGAAGTATTTCAAGAACTTCCCCATGAATACGTTCCTCCAGAAATGCTTCAGAAAGTGGCCGAACATGGAGGTAAAAAACTTTTAAATAATTTTATTTTAAAGTTTGTTGTTTCACATCAATATTTTGTAAATGCTAATAACTTTAAATCATTTAATAATTTTGTTTAAATGAATTTTAGTTAATACAAAAGTTTATGGTTGTGAGGTAAGAAGAAGACACCACTTGGAAAGAAAAGATGGCGGGGGTTATGACCATGATGAATATGACAAATATCCATCGAGATATGTGTCTACATTCAGCAAAAAGGTATGGAGCTCATCTCTTCAAATGCATAACATATTTGAAACACAATTATTTTAATCAATAATTATATATTTTAATAAAATTCGCAATAAAGGCACTACTATAATATAACTTCTTCTTTTTTAACTAAGTGAGGTAGCGATATCAGGACCTTGACTGTTATTAAAGTAACAAAAATATTTTCCACAATCATCTGGGCCCACATTCCCTATGCATTTTTGAACTTTCTCCACAGATCAGCCTTGAAAAATGAAAATAGCGGAGCTGAATTGTAGAAGGAGAATCGGCATGTAGAGAACTCTGTTTTAGATGTCTCTATACGCTGAACTAGATTAGATTACATTAAACTAAGGCGACCTCAAGGCCTACGCCACTCCGTACCCTTTGGGTCTATTGTGGCTCCCCTCACTCTAAAGCTCGCCCTCCAGACCCATCCTTATGATCAGACTCTTAATTCTGGAAAGCGACTCTTGGGTAAAGCTCAAGATGTCTCTATACTCTGTGCTAAAGAATCATCCTTTCCTCTATCTCTTCCATATTTAAAGATTAACCCCGTTGGTCAACCACAAATTAGAAGGTAGAACGAGAATAATCATCCTACTTAGAACCATTGGTTCTAACAATATACTTTTTCCCAGATCTTGAATTCACATTTGTGTATCCCCTGGTCGGGCGTTCTCCCGCGGTAGGGTGGACCCCCACCTGCCCCTGTCTTTGGTCTCTGCGTTTCTACATAGTGGTAAGCTTTTTCCAATTTGTCATTCAGTTACTGTATATATACTTTATGTCCCACGTTCTTTTCCGATAATATGTATAGACAGTCGATTGGTAACACTATTTTAGACCCATAGAAAAAGAAATTGAAGTAAAATCAAAGAACGGATAGTGGATCGATAAGCAGTCAGGGCATAACAGATCCACCTATGTACTCCGTCAATCAGCGCACGGTGCAGATGCTTTACCGGCCATTGCTTTTTGGGTGATGAGCTGTCGTCTATAATTTCTTTATATGAATGCTTTACACATAGCTTTAAATAAATCTGATTAGAAATAATTAACCTATCCGTAAGAATTTATTCGTGTGTTCTGTAACGCAAGGATATTTCGCTGCCAACTACCACGGTTTCTTCGGCTATCTGGCTCCTTACTTTATTTTACTTTCAATGGGTACTAGCGCATTTGTGGGCGTGGCCTAGAGAGTAAGAGAGAGATATTAATGGGATTTTAGTGTCATAGTGGAGAATTACAGGCACACAGCAAGAGGCTTGCTTGAGTTTCTCTGATTACTCGAGATGCCCCACAGACTTTAAACGCTGCTGGCTCCGTAAATGGTCTTCCACTTCCTACCACGTATCTCTCTCTCCTACATACACATTAAAGAATATTGTTCATTATTTAATTTTTGTGATATCACTGATATCACTTAACTTTACATTTACACTAACATTACAAGCTCAATGAAATTGCTATCATAAACTCAGTTTTCATGTGGTAATTCGATTGATTCAGTAGACTCCGTACAGATAAATATTAAGATGTTCACAGAATTCTCCACAATATTAATTTGTGATGTTTCAGATTGCTCCTTATGCTTCTGTCGTTGTAAACGGAATTTATTGGGCAGTAGATTCTCCAAAACTATTGACATTGCCTGATGCTAAAGCATTATTAAGGCCTACCAATACTCCTTGGCTAGCTTGTTCAGAAGGTGCTCCTCCTCTACCACATAGACTACTTGCAATATGTGATATCAGTGCTGACCCTGGAGGGTCAATAGAATTTATGAATGAATGCACAACCATTGATACTCCTTTTTGCCTGTATGATGCTGATAGCAACAAGGATACTAAAAGGTTAGAATTTACTTTTACTGAAAGTGGAAAGAGCTAGAAAAAAAGGTAAAAGGATTTTTACATATGAAGAAGTCCTAACAAGCAAGCCCAATTAGATGGGTGTTTAACAGCTAGAAAAAGATTCTTTCCCGTTAAAAAGTTGCTCTCTGGCTTTACTAGTGAGCTAGTAATAGCTAGTAATTTTTTTTTGCAACGACATAGATTAAATATATTTCCAGAAATACTTTGATGAAAATGAGCAAAAACGGCATTTTCAGAAAATGTTCTTGTTCTTGAGCAGTGACGGAAAGTTCGCGATTGTGTAGTTCCTTTCTAACTTTCAATAATTTTAAAATTGTTCAAAAATTCTCGTAAGGTCAAATTCGACTTAAAAGTAAAAGTCAAGAATTCAGTAACAAGTAACTAAAGTACAATATCATGGCTATGTTTTTATAAATAATTTATTCAGTTAAATAAAAGAAAAAAATATGTTCACTTTTGTTATACCCTTTTATGAGACATAAGAATGGAAATGCCCTATTCTTGAGCCCTTTATCGGATGCAAGTTTGGCTGGAGTATTGAAAGGGCATCGAATTGTCAGCTCACATTCCAAATTAATTCAAGTTTCAGTAAAGGATGGCCTATATTTCGAAATCAATTTACGTTCTAATTATAACTAACATTTTCAGTTTTAAAGGCCCTGGTGTTCTTGTTTGTTCTATTGACAATATGCCTACTCAACTGCCTAGAGAATCTACTGATTTTTTTGGAGATTTGGTGCTACCATTTGCTATTGATATCATACAATCCGATGCTACTAAACCACTTGAGGAACATAACTTCATGCCTGCAGTACATAACGTAATTATTAATCATTTCTTTCTTCAATTAAAAAAAAAACTTTTGAAGTAACTTATATTTAATCTGTATAGATTATTTTACTTTTATTCTATTATCTCTAAATTTTTTTGTAATTTAATAAATAATATGTATCCTTTACACATTTTCATGTACTCCTCTTAAATTAAAACTGTCCAGTGGGACAGTTGTATAAGGGTTGATCGTCAAAATAAGCGTAACGTTGAAAAACACCCAACTTTGACAATTTTTTCTCTTTTTCTATAAAAAACAAAATTCCCAAATTGTTTTTAAAATATAGGGTAAATCCTCCTTTATGACTGTAATTTTTTTTGCAACAACATAGATTAAATAGATTTCGAGAAAATGTTCTTGTTCTTGTGAACAACGAAGCGCCTAAACGCGTGAACCGATTTTCATGAATGAGGTGTCATTCGATTCAGAATTCTATGTAGATGTGCCTTTTGGGGCTGTACATCGAATGGAGGAGGAGTTAGCCCATTTATGTGTGGCTCCCTCCAATTTTTTTTGGAACGCATCGACGACTACAGTCGTTAGCGCCCAAAATTATTATTACTAATAACTCTGTAAATCTTAGCTCGATTTGATAAAATTTAGCAGGATGAAAGGATTAGGGCTCCCCTAATTACCATTAAAGCGACGTTCTGCTCTTACACCTATTTAGGGGAAGTATGGCAATCATTTCAAATTATCACCGCGTTTACGGAGAAGAACTGTAATTGCAAATCATTTTTCTTTCCCCTCTTTAGAAGTTATTGTGATCACAGCATGTTTTCTCTTTTGTCTCTTAAGAGGAAGTAGTGTTATCAAAATTGATCTTACTGCTCTAATTGGAATGTACTGGTAATTGCAATTTTCTTTCTATTATCCCTCTTTGTATTATTTATTGTATTAATTATTCATCATTTAATTACACAACATTTCTCCACTCTCCGTCTTCTTCCCACCAACTTGTTACCATTCCCCCATTAATTGTGTCAGTTTTTTTCATCCTATATCTTCCACTAATTATTCCCGACACCCATATATTTAAAAAATCATTAGATGTATAAATTTGTTCCAACCAAGGAACAAAAAGAAAAATCTATCCAAAAGGAACAAAAATCTTCTAAACAAAAACTTACAGTTTTAAAAGTTAAGTATGCGGGTTGATTAAACATACACAAATGTGTACCTTTTGGCGTTTAATCAACCCTTTATATACTTAACTTTTAAAACTGTAAGTTTTTGTTAAGGATATAGATGGGCAGGTGTTGGTCTAATGGTCAAAAGCGTGGCTTTGTAAATGGGAGATCCCCAGTTCGAATCCCGCTTATTACTTTTTATTTGTTTGAAAAAATTGTTTATACTAAAGTATGAGCTTACGCCGCCGTCCACGATACCTATTGGTAGTTGGAGGTTGTGCCCTGCCTGAAAAAATTGGCGATTATTTTACTTTTTCTACTTTTTACTAAATGTATAATCAGTAAAAAATAGCATAATTTGGTTTAGATGAGTGATTACGGGCCCAGCCCGCAATGCTAAAATGTATTGTGATTTTCTGCTCTATTACTGGTCTTGGTATTGGAGTTTATTAAATGTGATAAAATCAGAAATTTAAGTAATTAAAATATCTGCCTCCGTCCATGATACTTGACGTTTGGAAAGCAAAGTCGTATGACTGAAAAATAGGCATTAATTTACTTACTTACTATTTTAAAATAGTAAAAATCCCCTCTTTGGAAGCGACAAGTTCTGTCGGGAAGATACAATACTTGTAAGTTTTAATCTCTAAAAACTGGATTTCGTCAATCTCAAATTCAAAAAATCCTCCTCTAACCTTATTTACACAGTACCTAGCCTGCAAGAATAATCATAATAAATGTAGAATTTCTACAACTTCCGTTAACAAATCAATATAATAAATTTCATAAAATTGTATAGAAAAAAATTAGATAAAATATTTCTGCAAAAATGTTTTATCATTACATTTAGTAGTATTAACTATTTCATTTAAATTCTGCAAATACACCACTGTTATTGTTCAACTTATTTAAATTAATTGACGTTAAATTCTGTTTCTTACAGGCAATAATCGCCAGTAATGGGAAGCTTACTCGAAATTTCGAATATATTCAAGAATTGAGGACTCTTAATTTGTAAGAACGAAATATTATTTGTTTATTTTATTTTAGAGTGAAATTAATAAACTTGATAATTTTTTTTTTAATCTATTGTTTACTATCAGCATTGATAGAAAATCATCTTAGTTTTGAGGCCTTCATTTATTTTCTAAAGAATTTCCAAATGTTAGGAAGTTTTAAACTAATTATTGAAGGATAGCATTATTAAGGAATAGAATTATTGATGAATACTGTTTCAATAGGGGAAATATTCTACTGAAAGATTTAAATTCCTTGGAACGTAATTGAATTTAATCATCACACTCATCCTTAAAGATAGAGTAGCTAAAAAACGGTGCCAACAAAAAATTATTTTTTATCAAATTTAAATAATGGCTGTTTACAATTTAATAATGCAAAAACAGTACATAACGTATTCAGAAATAAAAAACTTTTGACTAGTTAACAACTATCTTGTTCTGTACAAATACAACTGTACTTGTATTAAAAATACTCTTTTTTACAAAATAATGCAACCTGAACTCATTTAGGATGCCAGGAAATAAAATATACTCTAAAAAACTAATAACATCTCATTCTAACTACCTTCTACCGATAGGTAAACATGTATTGTGTTAATGTGTGCAAAATCATCACTCTTTGTTCTGTTAAATCTCTTAAGAATGTAACAGAAGTGAGATTTCTAGATATAAGTAAATAACTTACTTCTCATACGATCTAAAAAATAGCAAGTTTGGTGTTTTATGAGTAGGTGTTAATAAAATTCGTTTGAAGCCTCTTAAATCCCACACTTGATTCTTATAGCTCGCAGTATTGTACAGAAAACTACACGGATGGAAGTTCACTACAATTGTTTGAAACAATATTATACCAAATGTTTTCACACTTGCAAACTATAACTTTAGTTGCACATATTTTCGGTACGAAAGCTTACAGTATTTTGTTGTTGCTAATTTCTTAAAAAGATGACCCTAGTTTTGTTAAAGCCATTCTTCGAGAAATGTTATGTCTTTATCTTTTGTATGTGGTTGAACAGATTTTTAATTTATTTTTATTTGTTTAAGAAAGAACAAGCACAAAGCAGAATCTGATACAACGTTAGGTAATATGAAGCAAGTTCTAGTGTTAGGTGCCGGAAGAGTTTGTTCTCCACTAATTGAGTATCTTCATAGAGATCTTAATTTGCACATCACATTAGGTAAGTTGTTTGTAACAATATTTCATTATGTCCTATAACCCTAATAGATTGCTGCGCTATGATTTCATAAAGGAAAGGAAGGGAAATTAATATTGCTAAACAGAACAACATAATTTATCGAAATTCTATAAAAATAATTTCTCCTATGAAATAAAATGTTTAACCCGTAAGTTGGAAGTTAATGCAAAAATCGAAGTAAGTAAAGCAATATGTACGTATTCAGTTCGTTCATACTTCTGACTTATTTTCATACAATATGCCTATCCTCACAGATTGTAGGTTACAAGAGAACACTGTACGAAGGCCGGCAGTGCACTGAAAAAAGCACTACGCGCCAATAACCTCTGACATTGATGTGTCTAATTAAATATATATATATATATATATATATATATATATATATATGCTAATTAAAAGTGAATCTCCTATGAATATTTCAATTATAATAAACATGATTTATTTCACAATTTTGAAAAACATCTTAAGGATAATAAAATAGTAATTTTACTGTAGGGTCTTCAATCAGAGAAGAAGTTGACAGTTTGTCAAGGGGGTTTAGCAGAGTTTCACCTGTATTAATTGATGTAAAAGAACGACCTGATCACCTTTCTGATTTGGTTAAATCTGCAGACATAGTTGTTTCTCTTTTACCATACCAACTTCATCATGAAGTAGCGGAAGTATGCATTCAACATTCAACAAATATGGTTACCGCTTCATATCTCACCCCTAATATGTCTGCTTTACACTCAAGGTAAGCTGATGGAAATGTTACTTTATTCAATAGTTTTAAACGGCTAATATATTGAAATTAATATTGTCTTTTTGTACTATATTTTCCAGCCTAGCTTAAGGCCTATCCTTTATCCTAATGGAATTATAAGGTGTAGACTAAAGTAGCTCATTTACTTGTAACTTAACATCACCTAGTTCTTTCTGCAATTTCATATTAGCTTCTTTAAGCTGACAGTTATTTGTTGTTACATTTTTTAATTCTCTCATTGATCGATGAGATGGTTAAACGATATTATTTTTCCAAACATTTCCAGATGATACAACTTCCGCACGTCAAACTTTTAAATATAGCAGTTAATTATATACAATCAAATCGGGCAAGAATTATACTCTACTAGAGTCAGGGCTGCCGTCACACATTGTCACTTTGTGCATCCCCACTAACTAAACGATTGTTACTGTACATAATTTCTTCTAATCTTGAATATTTTTCACAGTAAAATTTTGAAGAAATTAGTAATTATCAGAAGAACCAATTAATTTGTTTACGTTATTATTATCTCTGGAAAGCAGAGAAAAAATGAACAAACTAGTATCAAGTTTAACACAAAGAACAATTGAAACTGGATAGAGAATTACGTTCGCTAGAGAGTGAATACTCGATACTAACTCTATTGACTGACCCATTTTACCATTCAAAGAACTACTTCCAATTTTCTTTTGAAATTATTAAGCTTATTTCAAGGAATGTACATTTATTTACAAACAATCTGCTAAAACATATTGTTTATTGGATAAAAACGCTGCAGTAACGATACAGCTCAATGGCTAATGTTCGAGGGATCGGTGCAGCCTTTCCAATGTTTCTGAAATTGAATTCATTTAAAGTTTTTTCACCTCAATCACTGAGTGCTATTCCATTGCAGCTAATACTTCAAAATGTAATGTATTTTAATGTCATTTATTATAAACATCCTTCATTAAAATGTTAAGGGCTGTAGAAGCTGGCATCACGGTTATTAATGAAGTTGGTTTGGATCCTGGAATAGATCACCTTCTTGCCATGGAATGCATTGATGAGGTACACCAAGCTGGTGGTATGTAAATTTTTTAAAATAAAAAATGTTTAACTAGTCATTAACAGTTTGTATTAGTTAAAAATATTACGAAGAAACATAGTCATGGAAGAGATTAGCCAACTTGGAGCGCGGTGGACTAGTAAGCCGAAGGACCTGGTTCAAATCCAAGCGTGCCACCCAAGGTTTTCTCTTCCTAGGAGCCTTTACAGCTCACTTTCTGATGATGGACAATATTGTCTGTAGCGAGAGAACAATGTCCAAAAGCCGATAGTGCACTGAGAAGGCTCCTGGCGCCGGTGCTTTTAGTGTTGGCGAGCCTTAATTTAAAAAAATAAAAATAAAAATTGAAGCCTCTTAAATTTTTATTTTAAGGAAAAGTTGAATCATTCGAAAGCTATTGTGGAGGTCTTCCAGCTCCGGAATGTTCAGATAATCCTTTCCGTTATAAATTTTCCTGGTCACCTCGTGGTGTATTACTAAATACTTTAGGAACTGCAAAGTATTTACATGACTCAAAGGTTAGTTTTTTTAAAGATAGTCCATATATTAGTATGAGTTTAAAAAATATAAAGCCCCTAAATTCTTGATAGAAAAAATATTACAAATTCAACAAAAATAGTCTCAGCAGGCTGTATTGTTTCAAAAGTGATCCAGTCATCCAAATTTGCAATATTTGATTTAAGATTATCACTTAAGATTCATGCATCTGACCTTATTGTTTTGATAAACACCCAAATAAATAAATAATAAATAAATAAATAAGCCATTTATTGAGCTATACAATAATTTAAAGTTTTTGGGTTAAACACCCAAGCTTTAAAAAAATAACTTAATTCAAGTTTACATTGTTCTTTCAATTATTATGGTTTGACGTTTTTGTAAATTTGTGATGGAATGAATTTAATTCTTCTACCAGACCAATAATTTGTTAGCATCATGCAGTATTGTCATTTACAATGTCTTCATCGTTTCAGACAGTAGAGGTACCAGCAGGTGGTAGTATTTTAAATAATTGTCAGGATTTATTCTTCCTCCCCGGCTTTGCTCTAGAAGGTTTCCCAAATAGAGACAGTATTAGATACGCACAGCTTTATGGGATAGCGGCAGAAGCACACACTGTATTTAGAGGCACTCTCAGGTTTAGAGGTATGTATGATTACGTCCACTTACAGAAAGTTTAAATCATCTATGTAAAGCAAATAAATATTCTTCTGGCAAATAATTGAGTACCTTCTCTGAAGACTACGTTGTGAATATTAATTTCTTCTTTTTTAACTTAAGGAATTTCAAACGTTGTTTTCTGAAGATGAAGGCAAAGCTTATCAAAATGTTAGGAAACGCCCTATTGCCACCTAGTGTTTAGAAAAATTTAAGTTAACAACCAACATCTAGTCTTTCCTACATTATCCTCCGATTAAATTGGTGCTGAATTGGGATGACTTCTAAAGATTTTATAATTAAATACCTTTATTATTTTGAAAAAAATTAAACTAATTAAAAATTTAAAATTATTTGTCTTTTTTGTAGGATTTGCCAAAACAATGCAAAGCCTTCAGAAACTAGGGCTTATTGATCCAAATCCCCATCCGGCATTGCATCCGAAGGGCCCCGAAATTACTTGGGTATAACAAAAGTTACATAAACTTGAATTAAGTTATGATTTTTTAATTATTGTTAATGATTTTATTTTTGATATATTGTGTATATTCTAAAGAGAGAATTTGTTTGCAATCTGATTGGTTTGTCAACTTTGGATGTATTTTATGAAAATCTTAAAAGTAGAGTTGGTGAACGTGTTGGAGAAGAAATGATTGAAGCAATTGAAGTTTTAGGGCTTTTAGAAGAAACGCCTATTTCGAAGATGTCCACACCATTGGATACAACGTGTCATTATCTTATGGGAAAATTAGCTCTTGGTAAGAATTGACTTTATTCCTCTAGAATTACTTTACAACATATAATAGATGAAAAAATATTTTAATAACCGCACCAGTAAAAAATATTAAGTATAATATAAAGCTGAAAGGTAAATCTGGAAGTAATCTAAGCTTTTGGGGAAGGTAGCAACAGCATCACACTTTTAACTGAATTTAGAATAATAGAATTGGCGTAATTTGGCGAACATTCTAAAGTTACGTTTGCACCAAATTAGAGTCTTCAAACAAAAACAAGTACTGTATTTCGTCTACATTGTATAAACGACATTATTTTTGAAAAGAATATTTTTCTGTTCAGCCTAAAGCCCCTTCAACATAATCCTCTTAAAACCAATTTTCACAATTTTTAAGTCGTATTATGTATTAACAATATATAGTTAGTAAAATCGTACATTAAATTGAGATTTTAACTTCAGAAAGGTCTATTCAGCCCCCCTTTCAGACCGACCTTCTCAACTAGATTGGCCGCAAAAGTAGTTGTAGAAAAGGCAATCGGTTGCTGCTCTACGTCTTTTTACAGTTATGGATGATATGATCCTGGTTACTTCTAGCTGTACGAAAGTTAAATTATATTCATATTAGTTTAGATTTTACTCTAAATGTTATTTGTATCATTTAGAAGAGGGGTTACTTGTGATTCACGCACTGCTTAAACCTCTGAAAGATCGCTAATTTCCAATTTTCCCTTTGAAATTACTTTCGGCACCCAATATTTTATCAATTTGGCATCCTGATTTCTATAAATTTCATTTTAAAAAGACAAAGGTTGAAAAACATCTAGTTAGTTTGCAACAACTAAAAACTGGTTAAGTTTAGTTCACAGAATCCGTTAAAGTAATCTGTACATACTGCGGCAACTTCTACTCATTTATCTCTTTTTTAAAGAGGGCCCCTTCAATGTTTAAAACAAACTAATTCTGTTCAAAACTAACATTCTGTTCCAATTTTGAACAAAATATTTACTATTTCGATTATTTTGCATTTTATATTGTTTAGTACTTATAACAATAACCATTGTTTTATTATAGGGGAAAGAGATAGAGATGTTGTGATCTTGCGTCATGATATTGGTATTCTATGGCCAAATGGGAACAGAGAAAAACGTGGTATAACACTTGTAGAATATGGTCAAGTTAATGGGCAAACAGCTATGGCAAGAACTGTTGCACTACCATCAGCTATAACAGCTAAAATGGTTTTAGATGGTAAGTATTAGAAATGGAATAAAAATAAATCAAAACATTCCTATTTAAAAAATTAATATTTTTATCCATGCTACACACAAAACTCTTCTAGCGTTGGCGGGCTTTGTCGAATTGAAGTTAAGCATACATTAATTTCTAAGCAAGAACAGAGTACGTCAATTTATGACTGGCTGCCGAACGAACGAAGCTCACGAAAAATAGGTTGAATGTGTACATTTTGAAAACCGATGGCATTACAATGTTTCTTTCTATGCAAACTGTTCTTAAGATAGTAGTACAATGCAGGCAGCTACTTCCAAATAATACCCTTTTAGACAATCTTGTTTCTAGTAGTATTTGAAATATTTTAGAATGTTCGAGTCGTTTTGGGCCAAATGAGCAATTTATTATTAATGGCATAGGCGCTAGACAATTTTTTTTAAAATATGTGTCAATAAAATTTCGCTTCGCAGCAAATATTCAAAAACTATTGATGTATCTTTTCATATATGGGCAGATTGGTTTGCTAACTCCAACTCTGCGTTCATAACATGCAGACTTATCAATCAGGTGTCAAAGTATTGCTTTGTCATCAACCATCGTTTAGATTCATTAAAGAATCTTGATGAACCTACACTTATTTCATTTTTATTAAAATGTAACTACTTTTTCAGGTGAGATTCAAGAAAAAGGAATGGTACTACCTTTTTCTCCTGATATTTACAGACCAATTCTTGCAAGATTGAGAGCTGAAGGAATTCAAGCAAAAGAAAATGTTATTTCATTGACATAGTCTTAATATTTAATACCACGTTAAATTTCAAAGTGATCAGTTATTAAGAAGCAATTATCATTAAAAAAAAAAACTCGAAATGCTTAGAAGAACGCCTTAAATATTCAGTGCCATACGGCGTTCTTAACACAAACATGTGATCTTTAAACTTTTTGTTTGTCAATACATATGTTTTCTCTATACTGTGTAATGTATATTTGAGATCTTGTGTTTTGTTTTGTTTTTATTATTTATTTACAAATTATAATTATTTTTGATTTTATTCTCTAATGTGTAGCAAATAATTTTCCCAAAACCTTGTAGCTAATATGTAGTTGGAATTAAGTTAGGAGTAATATTTTAAAATTTTAAAAAATTAAAATTGGTTAAAATCTTTAGTTCTACTCGTAGATCTTCCATAGTACACGATCGTTATTGTATGTAACACACATTCTATTCACTTTTTTTTAACGCATTGTAGTTTCTTACCTGCGACAAGGCTGATCTGTCATAAGCTAACAAGTCTCATTCCAAATAAAAGGTAAATTCCACCCTACTCATATAATCAATTTAAAAACTTACATCAGAAAGAATTCTCAACGTGACTAGCAATTTATTATTTTTAACAAGTTTTTGATTTAGTTATGATTTTATGTGGTAGCGCAAAATAAAATGAATCTTTCTTATACAAATTTTAGAATCCCTATCTTAATGGTTGACTACAATTTTCAAACATTCCTTCTTTGGGTTACTTAAGTAATGGCTCCTCTTCATAATGATATTTAACGCTAAAATGAATACTTGTACCCAGCAAGATGGAAAATTGTATGATACTAATACTAATTAAAATTAATCGTTTGATATAAGTCTAGCGTACTCAACATCACTTAAACAGCATAAACTTTTTCTTCACTGCTGAAAACTTTAAATATTTCTTCATTTTAGGATATACTTTAATAAATATTTCCAGAAAATTCAGTTTATATTTACAGTTTAATATGTACATTTAGTAATCAAAATAATTAGATCAGATTTAAAACGAATCCTTGAAATAATTTGCAATGTCCGGTTTTGAATTTTTGGAATATAAAATATTCCTATGCATAATTATTTATATATGTATATATATCTATTTATAACTATTTACATTAAACATTTTTACAAATGCATTCCATTTGTTCCTTCGATATTAATACTTCTTTAGAAGCACCTGAAAATTAGTCAATACCAAGTATTTACTACAATTTAATATAGATAATAGTTTTTAAAAAAACCTTGAACAAACACTACAATAGACCCATTCAATTTTACAATTTAATAACTTTAAAAGCACTAATCTCTTGCGCTTAATAAATAAATTTCATTTTACATTAAGCCCGCACTTAATGGATTAAATTTTAACATTAATAGGTTTTTACATTCATTAATAATAAAACCTTCATTTGCTCAAAACCTGTACTGAGTGAAAACTCAACTTCCCTCCATAATATAATAAATAAATATTACATTACTTAAATTAATAATTTAACTTGCTTACCTCACAAATTCCTTCAGAAGTGGTCCATCAAATGTAATAGTCAGAATCTGAATCAGAATCTGATTCTGACATTTCATCTTCATTATTAGTGACGTTATCCTCATCTTCATCATCATCGTCGTCGTCATCATCATCTCCACCATTATTATCGCCTCTGTTATTTACGTTATTGACGGCAGCGGCTTCATCATCTGATTGAACACTGTTATTAGAGCTTACTTCTTCTAATAGTTCTGATAATTCGTGTGGTATAGAATCTGCAAAGTTATAAGAATTTTATGTACATGTAGGGAAATGCAATTTATAAAACGCGAAATAATTGTAATGGAAAGGAGAGTATCTATTTTTTTTCTTACCAACATGTTGATCATCATCTGATCCTGAACTGCCTTCCATGTCATCATCCTCCTCCTCTTCTTCCTTAAATCATACAATTGATAAATAAGACTCTACCAATTAGTGTTCATAAACAACATGCTCTGTATTTAATTGTAAATTAAAACAGCTCATTGCATCACAAAAATTAAAAATGCAAACCGGTTCATCATCTGTAGTTCTGGATCTTCCAACATCATATATTTTTACTATTGATTCATCCACACTTTCATATATTCCTTGATTTTCTACCAAGGCTATTTGAGTATCGTGGGAATTACATGCTAGATCATATATATTTTTTTTCACATCAATAGTAGCTGAAAAAGATAAAGCTAAATGTAACGTTTAGTTCCATAGGAGATTTCTCAATAAAGAACATCTGTTTGAACTCAAATAAAAACTTCCAAGTTATACGTTCTTAAACAATAAAGTTGGTTTAACTTCGGTCCTTTAAAAATCTAAAACCCAATTCAGGTATATTTTTTTGTCTCCCAAAAAATCAATCTATTTTTATTTTATTTTTTTTAATTAGAGCGATTTTCTGCAATAAAGAAGATTAAATTTTGCAATCTTAGAAATAAGATAGAGAATTGAAAAAAGGAATGAAGTGGGATGACAAACTATAATGAGAACTCCAGGATAAATATGTTGTCAATATTCCTTAAGCATTAGGTCCGAACTAAAACGCGCTTGAAGTTTTCGGACATTTTGTTAAAGAGTGAATGAATCTATCTTATGCCACAGAAGAATACCTTAGTCAAACTGCCGTAACTATTTAGTGCGTATGTACTCTTGTGTCAATAAATGGCATACCAAGGGTAGGAAAGTCATTGAAGTCTTCTATTGGGCAATTGGTGATTTCCTTTAGTTTATGATCAAGTTTAGGCATCGACAATTTTGGTTGTCTTTTCATGGTATTTTTGGGCTACAAAAGTGTTATTCATTACACAATGCAGAGCAAAGACCATTGGGAATTAAACTCAAATTAATCAAAACCATCAAATCCAAAAGAAAAATACCTTAACTCAGATTCTATAATTTTATTTTAAATTTTCTAAGAAATTGTTCAAACTGTGAAGTTTTAAAATATTAACTACCCAATAGTGAAGCATTCTTTAATTTATACCAACCTATACTAGAATAATCATAAGCATCAAGTGTTTTAAACGAATTTTCGTACTGAGCATCATCATCATCAGTTTCCTTCTCTATAGCGATAGAATACAAAGTATATCCTGTCGGAGAAAACAGTACATCACAGTGGTCTAATGCAGGTACAGTTCTTAACAAATGAAAAGTCCTTAGATCCCATACTTCTGTGTTCGATACGACCTTTTAAAAAAATAAAATAAATGAATAAGACTAAAATTAATATATTGATATTTAATATAACGCTAAATATGAATTATAAAACAGAACTTAATTTATAAAAAATCTATCCCACTCGATTCACTATTTCTAAATTGATACGTGTTTTTCATGTTCAATTTTTTTTGTTATTGAAATAATGTAACCAGCGCCTTTTTACTTTGGCTATTTATTCTACACGGTTCTGGTCCGATAATAGAAAGAAAAACCAGTGAGAGTACTAGAGGGCGCAAACCCATAATAGAAGTGATGTTGTGTGGGAGGCGAAGCTCCCCATTTTTTCTAAAATTAGGAATCCCTTAAAAATGTGGTTAATGTTGTTTTATGGTAACGATAGGTTTTCAATTTTAAACAACAATGGTGGAACTTCAATTTAAACAAATAACTCAAAACCGTATTGTCGCGTCCTTATCGTTGAATCTTACGGATTTTACGTGTTTTATTTATGTTAAATATATACATATATACAGTTTGTAAACACGACTTTTTCGTAAAGAGAACTTCACAACTGTTATTTTTGGTGTAAACTCAAAATCGAAAATTTGCATAATTGAAATACTTTCTCTTACGATGATGGATCAGAGAAAGTGAAAAGTCATTTTTGAAGAAACTTTTCTTAAACAATTTATGGGTCGCAAAAGTAATAGGACTATAAAATTAAATTAAAATTCGCATTCAGAAAAAAAAATCAAGATCTATCGAAGTCTTCAATTATAACGTAATTTTCAAGATATAAAATTTATTCCATTCTGTCATCTTATCTAAATTTAATTGATCAATTTACCTCAAGACCATTTGGATGAAAAACGCCACTTAAAGTTTGATTTAATTTATCCAATTTATGGATTTGCTTTCCTGAATTAACATCCCATAAAACTCCATCAGATAAGACTAATTCATTTGTGGGTGAAAATGTTGCTCTGTTCTTATTATATTGGTTAGATATTGTTGGTTTCAGAGTTTGAATAAGTTTCTTCGTTTGAATATCATAAATCTGGAAATTGAATGACATTTAAATTGCATCTCATGAGTTGCCAACAAGTATTATGCATGTGTTAAAAAAAAAAAATCACCGTAGCTATTTCTCCTTTAGTTCCAATAAGTTTATCTTCAGAGAGCTTGCTAAATTCGACATATTCTTCTTCGTCCATTGAAAATCTATTGAAACAAAATGTTATTTGAACGCAAAAAAAGTTTATAATACATAATATTTTTAATAATATTTATATTTATACATATAAACCTGTATGATAATTTAAACATTACTAAGAAAAAACTTACAAATGATAAAATATGTTATCATTAACTTGCCAACAGGAAGAAAGATTTCTACCCCAAGTAGAGGACGTTAGCAGTAGAGAACTGCTCCGTGCACATTGCAAGTGGGATATATATGTTTCGTGACAGTGGTGAGACGCTACTTCCTAAAATTGGAATAATCTTTACTAATCTTAAAATTCTATCTAATTCATGTTAAAAATATATAAATAAGTATCATACAGTGCCAGAGTGAAGATTGAAAAGTTTCACTTCCCCTTGATGTGTTCCGATAACAACAGATTTATCTGAATTCTATGGTCAAACAGAAAAATGTAAATCTACGAGACTAAAAGAATAAATAATAATAATAATAATAATAATAAAAAATTAAGACTTACAAAAAAATCACAGCATGTAAAAAATGCATTATCATCACCATATCTAAATATATGAACACAACAAAATCGTGAATGCATAAGTCGGTGATTCAATCTGTTCGAAATAATTCCTCGACTATGCCTCATTGCAAAATTATTTGGTACTCTGTTACGCACTTTTGGATCGGGACATTTATGTGGCCTGTAACATTATTCTATTAAGAGTAAATCAACATAAAGAGTGAAAATAATTTATTTTAAATAATGTTATCACTATTACTAACTCAAACAGATTAAACTGTGGGCAAGTTGCCATTGGATTTTTACATAAAGCATGTTGATTTGTAAGATATTCTGTAATTATAGAGTCTAGTGTAACATGCATCTCTTTGGAGTGTGGTAATTTTTCGGTGGGCTCATATGATATTTTCTTTTCTAAAGACTTTGAAATAGGAAGTGGTGTTTTTACTTCGTGTTTCTTCTGACCACTAGAAATAACAAGTTCAGATATTTAAAAAAGCACAATTATTTGTAAAAACCAACAATATTAAACTTAATAAACAGCAATCCAATTACTCAAGATAAACGAAATAATGTTACAAAAAAAAATATTCACTAACCCAGTAGTAATATTAAGTTTTATAGGTTGGTGTAAGACAGGTGTAGATTTCAACGAAGATGGACTTTCCACCACTGGCAACTTGGCCACAGGACGTCCCTGCAAAGAATTACAAAAAAAAGTAAACTATGGATTTTTTAATAGGAAATACATGTATTTTGTTGAAACAATATCAAGGTACAAATCTAAAATTTAGCAAAATCTGAAAAATGAACAAAACATTTGAAGTGAAATTTTCTCTTTGTATATGATTACAATAGTTATTGCCCAATTTTTAGCTAAATGGAATCATTATTGTACGTTTAGTTGGTTTTTACAAGTTTAAAGATACGCCTAATCAGCAAAAATGTTAAGAACAGGAATTAACTCGAAACCTTAGAACCTAGTTGAGAAGTATAAACATTATAGTAAGAGATAGTTTATAAATCCTTAAGCTTTTCTTAGAAATGTGTGAAACAAATCGCGCAGTGCCAGTAAGGAAAAAAAAAAAATTATTGCACCTAACTAGGCACACATAGCCCTCCTATACCTATACACAGCCCTTCTAAATTCTAAAATTTTTCTTTCTTGAACCATTAAATTGGGTGCATCTTCCAGATATGTGGGGCCCCATGACAACTGCTCCTGAGAAAAAGCCAACAGAGAAGTATGAGGGGACATGTACCAAGCCGAGATTGATTGTGATCCTAATTCTGAGGGGTAGAAAAGTAGGCAAAAGGAACCATCCTCACAATATTTGAGGACGTTGAGCAGAGGAGTGCATTTGGTACAAGGGAAGTTATTCCAAACTGCCGCTTTCTGCTCTTCCTAGCGTTAAGAAAGTGAGTGCGGCACCAGAGAATAGTTGTCCCCGCTCTTCCTGAGGCATCTAAAAAAGCAAAATTTATCTTCCCCAGGAAGCGGGAGGTTGGATCCATAGGTGGTAAATGTAATTCTTATTTGGAGTGTTCAGGATATCTAAAGGAAGATTGAATAGGAAGGATATTTACTTCAAGGGGAGTTATCTTTAAATTACCTACACCACGCTTTTGTAATATTTAAATAAGTTAATAGTGATGCAGGATGAGCTTAGTACTGGAGCGGCACAATTAATTCATTGGGTTGCAGTGCAATTAAGACACTTGAGTTGACTACTTTCTTAAGTTTGATTAGGTTTAAATACAAAGAAGATTTGAAAAGAAAAACAGACCTTATTATATTTTTTTAAATTAAATTTTTTTTATTAAACACCTAGTTTTAGAATAAAGAGAACAAATGCTGAATTTAGTTACATGTTTATTTATATATTAAATCTCTAAATTCAGTGAAATAAAGAGTACTTCCAATCATTACCTACAAATATATATTTGAGATATAAATAAATTTGTCAAGAAAAAATGTAATTGGTTACTATTTTATTAAGTTACTATTTTTTATATGTCCTAGGTTCCTAAAAGTCGTTTAACATAGAATTAAACAACAAAAGTATACTGTAAATATAATATATTCATAACTAGAAATAAGGGAAAATAAATCTCACCCTAGCTGGTGTAGATGTAGCTCTCTGATAAGTGAAAGGAGATAAAGCTACTAAAGGTTGTGATGGCTTGGTTTGGGGCAAACTGGCCTCCTTTTGCAATATTTCAGCACTTTTCACCATTCCATGAGATTGTAAGTGTTGATATATTAACTGCATCAATTCCCTATCATTAAACTGAATACGCGTTTGGGCAACAACATTTGCCTAAAAGAAGAAATAAAAATAATTCTATATATTTATTTACCCATTTCATCTTTTTAATAATTTATGTATATCTGTGCTCATATACTTTCGCTAATAAATTGTACTTGCTTTATGGATGTTTGTAAGAGAAGGTTCTAATTCATTTTTCGGTTTACTTTTACCAGAAACTCTTTCAAGTAGTTCTAAAGCATATTTTTGAAATGTAACGTGCTCTTGTCTTCTATCCTGAAGAATTGGATCCTTCATTAAATCTAAAATGTAAAATAAATAAATAATAATACTTGAAACAGTACATTCATTTTTGCTGTCTCCTACTCCTCGTAAGAAGGAAAGTGTTGGAATCTCGCAGATAATAGATTTTGAGATTTAACCGGAAATAGAAAATGTCCGTTGTCCGTTTATATATATAATTACATATTTTATAATTTTGAAAACTATCCTGGCATTCTGATTGTTAAAGTAAAGACATAATCTACCTATTCGTAAATTTTAAATTAAAATAAATATAATTACTCTGCAGCTGGCCAGAAGTGAAAAGAGGAAGTTTACTAATAATCTGCCTGACTGTCTCACTCCTGGCGAGTCCGGCTAAAGCTTGACAAGCAAGACCCCTAATTGAATCTGCATCGGTTATAGGTGTCTTTAACTGAATAAGCCCTAACAACACCTGCAAGTAAAACGTTATTTAATACTTTCTAAAAGAGGTAAGAAATATTAAGTAGATACAAAAAGCATTTTCAAAAAATTTGTATTCATATACTCAGATAATTAGAAGCTGCGAGTTGGCCAGTGATTGTAAGAGGCATGGGCAATACAAGAAAATGACGCTCTGAACATGCACGGTACAATCACAAACCAGACAAAGAATCTTTTGGAACAAACCAATGATTACTATAATTTTTGAGAAAATAAGATCCAAAAAAATATAATATAATAAAAATACCATTATTCCGTTTGTAGTGCGAAAAGTTTCCCATATTTTTTCTATTACTTCTTCACTGCTCCTTAGAGAATGGGTTCTTTTTTTAGTTGAGCCTCCAGTTGAATATCTACCCACCAGTCCACCAACCTATTAATAATAATTCCTATGAATTCTTTTAAGTACAACCGTTGGATTTGCATTCTAAATACCTAAGCAGAGGGTAGGCTGTTATGCGGTCATGACGTTTTTAATTTCTCTACCACTCTTTTTTTCGTGCATATTTTCGAAACTGATTTTACACCAGAAATACACAAATTGAGGTCCCTAAATACAAAAATCTGGTTTTTATAAGTAGATCTGTGACTGTAAAAAAAAAAAAAAAAAAAAAAAATAGACCTTCGTAGAAATGTTCAAATTTGATATTCTGTTAACGTGCTATTAATGTCCCAGCAAAAGGTTTTGTTCAAAATCTCTCAACTTCAAGCACTTCTACACCAAAAAGATTTTTTTAGTAACTGAGATATCTTCGCATCTATTACTTCCTTAAATTTTGTTTACTGCAAAAAAAGGAATTGCAAGCTTTATTTAAAAATTTTCACAATTTCCCAAAATTTCCATTTGAGTAGTCAGGAGAAGGAGTGGAAGTTATAACCTCTCTTTAATCTGCTAGTTCACTGCAATGTACAACCTCCTATTAACCTTTATAAAATTAAAGAGTACGAAATTGTAGCTTAAATTCAAAAGGGAGGAAAATCTTGATTTTTTTTGAAATTTTTATTTTAGTTTCCATCATTTTCTCAAAATACATAAGCGCCGCGCATAAAACACAATCAGTGTTTAAGAAAAAAACGATGTCTGCAGAAAAATTATTAGAATTTAGTAAGACATGTTTATCTAATTGGTTTTTATACCAGTTTTTATTCAAAGTTTTTAAAACCCGTCTTTTAATCCGAACTTAACAAGGACCACGGGAATTAGTTACAATTTGCTTCAACTTTCCCGCAGTCATACCACAAACTTGAATGTCTGTTTTTCACTCGTGTCAACCAAACAAGACTGAATGCAAAGGAAAACCGAATACGAAATCAAGAAGTAGCTGGCAACATCATTCACAGAATCCTCAGAGGAAAAAGAAGCCCACGACAATAAAAATATAACATGAGGTAAAAGAAACATACCCACTCAAGAACATTATTCGGAAATAGCTCAATCCTTGACTCAGTAGCTGAAATCACTACCATGGATACCTAAAAGAAAGGGCACCCTTCAGAGTATTTGAATAGATTAAATGAAAAGGAACCTACGTTACTACCCGCTACAAACTAAAAGGGATACAATACTTAATGTTAACTATGTAAAATGTCAAATAGACGCTACATTTACGAAAACTTCAATATGCAGAATTCAGCCCCATTTTACACGAATACATAATTTAAAAAAAACTCTTACTAAAGAGACCTCAAAAATGATATTTCTGAGAAAAATCAAAACGAAAATCTGCACGATTACATTTCTAATAGGAAAAGTAGTCAAGTAGTACGTTTCTGATTCTATTCAAAGATTCTAACTTCTCTTAATGGCTGACACTCAGATTCATAATTACCCTGTAAATAGGGGCACAAACGCAGGTGATGAGTACATGAAGGGCAGCTCTTTGGACATCTGGGTCATTTACTACTTCTCCTTCGGCAGCACCAAGCAAAACATTAATACCTGTCGCTACACTATCGTCGGGCATTCCTACTTTCTCACAGAGATGAACTTGAGCTCTTGGCATTACTGCACAAATACTAAGAACGTCCAAAGCACATCTCACTGTCTCACTCCTATAATACATAAAGACTGTTTTCAAATCAAGTATCGTGCATAAAACTTATTTAGGTTATTTAGTACAAGTATACAAACTCTAAAAAAGAAAATTTATAAAAGTATTCTTTTCTTTTCAGATTAATTATTTTACATACTTCCAAATAGCACCCTTAGGGGTACGATTTCGTTTTTAAGATTCCATAACTGTCAATTAATAATATCTTCATTTAATTTCAAACAGCAATTTCTATATACAAATGCAATTACCTGCCAGAATAATTCCATTCATATGCAAATCCAATAACTTGCAGTAAAAGGCTCACACCACCTAACCTCAAAAAATTATCTACTGGTAGCCATTGAGCTCGGTATGACATGTACTCAAGAAGGGTGTTTATTTGCTCGCGAACTTCTTCGGGACTACTTTTACATGCCTAATTAAAAACATTAAAATAAAGTAGTAAATTGTCTAAATTAGATGCAAATACATATTTAGTACAAGTATAAGAACTCTAAAATAGACTTGTAAAACTATTCTTTTCTTTTCAGATTAATTATTTTGCATACTTCCTAATAGCACCCTTACATATATATTAAACCCACTGCTTAAAAAAATATTTAAATGCAATTGCATGATTCATCTTAATATTAGTAAATTTCAATATTATTCTTATTTCAAAATCTTCATTTCAATACCAAAAACATAATAACTCACAAATACCCTTTCCTTACTTTATAACTTGGAAGAGCCGAATGGAGTTTAGAATTTTCGATACTATCACGTACGTGGGCCCTTCTTACTTGCTCTGATCTGATATACAAATGAGCTTCTAAATACTTTTTTAATGCAACACAAACGTGTCTAACAATTTGTCGGGCGGAACATTCTTCATCTTCATTCATAGGCGCTTCGTCCACCGCTAATATTGGAAGAGTGCTTATCTGAAATTATTGAATTTTGATTAAAAGAATTAAATTACGTATCAATAAAAATATAATATGTGTATTTAAAATATAACATCACTCTGGATAAAGAAAATGCACCTTTTGTGCATTGGTCAAAAGTGGTAAACATGCCAAACTTTACAATTCCGGAAACGATTACGTCAGAGAATATTAAAAATTATGATTCAGGAAAATAGGTAGTAATTACATCTTAAAATTTAATTTACTTTAATTTTAAACTATGCTGATTGGGAATGAAAAGCGAAAAATTATAAAAGTTCTTAGGAGGACAAAAAAAGCTCTTGAGAGAGTTATTTAAAAATGAATTATGTTACATTTCAATAACTACTCATAATGATCTTGCACACACTAGTAACACCTTTTGTTAGGATTATGAAGGGATTATCGTTTGTTAAATAAGTAAATAAACTAAAAGGAAAGTCTAACGTTCTCTCATTGTTTGCAGTAAACTTAGAGAAATAAAATTAGAATGTTTAAAAATGAAAATTTGGACCAACTTTTAATGCTAGATCTAGTTAAGTTCGGCCCTTGCCGAGCAACCAAGTAACACGAGTAATGTTATGTAGAGTCAAACAATAACAAGTACTAAATACCATTTTCCGCTTAATAATAAGAAGAATTGTGATTAAGAAGATTTTTGAATTTGCGTTCTACCAGATTACATACATTTTAATATTCCCTGAATATGAAAAAAATAATTTCTAAGTAATCTATTAATGAGTCTGTCTAGTTGTTTGATCAGTAAACTGTGAAATGGGAAATAGCAGAGTTAAAATTTGATATTGGTTTGAGTGGCTAGATCAGTTTTAAGTAAGAATGTAAACAAACATTTACTAAAATTGTTCGGTAAATGTTTTTTAATAATCAGTTTATAGTTCGTAAACCTTAAATGTTTTTTTTTTTTTTTTTACCAAGAACAGTTCTTCTTTTTCTACAAGACGTTTTCATTCTGAGGCCAATAAGACGCTTAATTTAAATTTAAAAAAGTTATTATAAACTTACCCGGACATTTTACTTATAATTTGATTATATTTTAAAATGTTTTTAAATTTTAATTATTTCCGTTTATACGACAAGAGAGGGAAATTTTTTTTTTTTTAAATATCAAACTGAAATTTTGTTCGTCTACCACCAGTGCATCTAAATGGAATTACAATCCCACATGCTGACATACCTGTGTACTACTTGGGACTATACATTGCCAAAAAAATATCCTGGCCCTACATACTCGACTAAAGCAATATGATGTGTATACACATTTCAAACTACTATCTAGACTATTTGACCGCAGATTAAACCTTGATTTGCTCACAAACTAATTTTCTTCTTGATTGTTAAGACAGATATGGAAATACGGAGAAGTATGAGGCTCAACCACACATTCTAATTTCAAACAAACACAAATAATGCTGATCAAAGTACTAAGACAAGCTTTCCAGCTTCCCTTTAGCTGCAAACCTCACTATTCGCCACGAACTTCTCAGCCTTCTTGTCACTGATCTTATAAAATCCGGTTACCGCTAGTTCCTTAGTCTAATATTTCTACAATTTTAGTTCTCTCATACATAAGCTCTCTTATTATTTTAGCTCTCTCATACACGAGCTCTCTTCTCGTCAACTAACTACCTCTAATTCTCAGCTCTTGAAGAGGAAGTGGCCTAAAGACTTTTTGATATAAATTTGAAAGAGTTTCACTACTGAATTTATAATTTGAATACTACGCATTTACTTGTCACAACTTTTTTAAAAATACTGAAATTAAGCGAACAAAGAAAGGTTTTTCACTAGAGAAACTACAAGTTTCACGACAAAATAGTGATTCGGAAAAGTCACTTTCCTTAATTGATTTCTAATTTTTTAGGAAATCCGAAAACGTTTGTACACAAATAACTCGAATTTTGTTTTTAAACTTCTTCCCAGGAAAAAAACATTTAAAGCTATTTTGTTTAGCAAGGTTTCGGAGGATTTTGTCCACCTTACAATCAAACGCTACAATCAAAACTTAAAATTATTGCTTGACGTTGTTAATTAAAAAATAAAAACTCGCAATTTATACATGAATTTTATTATTAATTTTCTAATATTTACGCAAATTTACTTACAACATTATAAAGTTTTCTGAGACCATCTTGGGCATCGAATTCTTCTAAAATGATTCTAAATTGAAAAGAGAGACCGAAAAACATAGTTGCGTGACACCTTCCTGAATCGTGAGAACACTCTAACAACCACAAGGCATATCTGTAATCAAAATATAAAATAAAAAATGTAGAAGCAGATTTAAAAAGTACTCCAAATACTAAACAATTTTAGAATGAATATTAAAACAAGCAGCTTTAGTTAGCTCCATAGTAAAAGTAAAATTAAATTAAACGTTTAAGATCAACTAAGCGCTTATCTCAAAGACAAAGGTAAATTGAAATCATGTCAGTCAAAGGGCAATTCATCCATTTTAATAACTGGACTTAGTAGAAAACTCACCAGCAACTCTTTTGGGATCATGGCGCGTGTGGTAGCCCCACCTTAACATCAGTCACAACACACCTACTGACACCTCCAACACTCACCCAATAAAGAAAGGGCCTACAGAAGTAGTTAAAGTGAGCAATAAATAATTGTGTTTAGACATATTTTTTCAAACACTCACTTTAACTTTAAAGGTATTGAAGAGAAAACTGAAAAATCGATTCTGTGAAAAAACACTTTCTAATAGTTGATTTAAAAAAAAAATTCTCGCTTGTTGGCGAAAATAACGAAATAACTCAAACCAAAATCAAGTTTGAAATTTTTTGCGAGTATTTGCTTTTGAATAATACCGACCTTCACACTTCACAGGCACACTCACGCACACATAAAGCTGAGTGGTTAGTGCATTGGGTTCTCACGCGGAGATATCGAATTCGAGAGTAATTTCCACAATGGGTTAACACTGTCTGCAAGCCAAAAGTGCAAGGAAACAGGATTCGGCAAATAATGGCCCTAAAGTTGTCACGTGATATGTACAAAAAAATTAAAAAATAGTAAGTGAAAATCACTTTTTTAAACTCAGATGACCTTAAAACGAATATTAGCTTTAAAACTCAAAATAGACAATCCAGTCAATCCATACGAAAACAATACTTCCTCTTCCTAAAGGTAAGAGAAAGTAAAAACATGTTATTTCATACTTAACTCGGCTAAACAGCCCAACAATGTAGGTAAGATAGGTAAACAATCAGTCCTAATTGAATACTTGAACTCTTTGGTTCAATCTGAAATTATAAAATTCTTCGAAAAATTTTCTTTTACTAAATTTTTGAACATACCAGAAATGAAACTGCAACATAATTTTATATTCCAAATTTTTAATGCCCTTATGAAAACATCGCAAGTTGCCTCTTCTTAAATGGTAAAACTTATAAACAATTCATGTTACTATTCAGAAAAAAAATTACCTTACTAAATTAGAAAGTACATGATGAGGAAGTACGCATACTCGTTCCATTGCATCTTCACAATATGCGAGGTAATATAAACATATTGAAACCCCTGTAGCAGCAATGCTCGGACGAGGAACTTCAAGCAATCTCTGAAAAGAAATTCCAGTCAGAATTGTTGTAATGTTAACATATAAAGCAATATTTAGACAACTGAAAATTAAAACATTTTCTAAGAGGTAGCATTAATGCATATTTATTTGGGAAAAAAAGAAAACAAAAGACAATGAGTTCTCTTGTTCTTTTTTAAACCGCTATTCTTTTTATTTATTTTTTTGTAAAATGAATTAACACTCTTTAGACGAAAACACCTGAGTTCAATATATATATTTTTTATATATAAATACAATATACAATATATTTTTCAAATTTGGTTTAGCCAAACAGCTAAGTCAAAAATTATGTGTAGACCTGTTACAATTTGAAATGTTTTTCAAAAATATTTAAATAATTGATTAAAAATAGTGCTTTCAAGGGATGCAACTTTATCTGAATATTCAACATACTCGTTAAAATTGAGAATATTTAAGGAAGTCAAAGAAGGTAGCATTCCTAAACCAAAAATTGCTGGAAGCATAAAGCTTCATAAGTTTATTGTATACTAATAATACTTCCTCTTTAAGGTAATAACTTATTAGAATAGAAAATTTACAATACCATTTATTAAATCGTAAATTCGCAGGAATGTATAAGATAGATAGATTAAAAAAATATATAAAGTCTAAACATATTACGTACTTTTAGAGAAAATGCAATTTTTCAAGTAAGGAATTTCTCGGAAAATAATGTTTACAACTGACTGTTTCTTAGAATCTGTATCTATTTTATTCAAAGCCTAAAGGAATTTTGGAATATGATAGGGC
The DNA here is from genome assembly GCF_049639745.1 of Rhodnius prolixus. NCBI lineage: Eukaryota > Metazoa > Arthropoda > Insecta > Hemiptera > Reduviidae > Rhodnius > Rhodnius prolixus. The sequence goes on from NW_027411592.1 coordinate 28,234,331, forward strand.
TAGCAACATATGTAAAAAAAGAAGTGAAGAGGATATTTCATCAACCAGCCTAGGAAAATGTTGAGTGTGATGTCTTAAATTAATCTGTTTTTAGGTATTACGAGTATATTTGTTACAAATATCCTTTTTAAATTAGTTCGTTCCACTTATGCGATGACTAAAGAAAAAAAAAGACTTTTCATACATTGCACGAACAAACATTATTTTACATATCATACCTGAAGTCCACCCATATTTATAAATTCTATAGAAAACTTTTTGTGGCACAAAAGGGCTGCGAGATATTTTAGCGCTTCAAATGAAAGGCGAGAATTTTTAGTTTCTCTTAAATTAATAAACTGCATTATTAAGTCAAGAGCATTCTTCTCAAAAACATGGCTCAGAAACTGAAAAATATCATCATAATATTAAACATAACTTAAAAATATTGAAATTCATACATTGCGATAAATAAACAAATAAGTACCTCTTGATATTCACCCATTGGTGTTAAGTATTTGAGAATAAACATTTGTTTCGTTGCTAAAGTTAATGGATGCATTTGTACATTTCCAATTACATATGTTTCCATTTCCGCCCAAGACGAATTACTGCAGTCTGATACATTAAAAGGTGATGGTTTTAATGGGGGCGACATTATGCCCTCAACACTTTCTCTTCTATTCTCAATATTCGATGAATGAAAATCTAGAACAAATGTTTTTTTTAAAAAAAAATCATAAACTTAAGTACAAAAGGGGGCTTTATCATTAGAGTATCGTTTCTATAAAAATTTTATTAGAAAAATAAGATAAATCGATAGATGAAGCACTCTAATGAGCCCACACATGATATATGAAAAAAAAAATTATCCAAAGATAAGACAAGGGTTCTTTTCAGGTCTGGGATCACAAGCTGCCTATTCAAACTTAGGTCAGAATAACGACGATGAATATGAAAACATTTACCTTCGTCCTTTTTGCAAATAGATCCGTTTATTTTAAGAGCAATTTTATCTCCTAAGATTTCTTCATCAATTTTATGAGGAGACTTATGAGCATTTATATTTACTTGTCGGCACCAATCTGAAATTAGCAAAATTTAAAAAAATAATAAAGCAGTAAAAAATCTATGTATTTGCGAAGGAGTTAGTTAAAAGAACTACATATAAATGAAGAAGTAATTTTGTATGAATCATTATCTATTATTAATGACATTATAGAATTCTTGTATGTATTGTGAGTATACTGAATATGAAGCAGAAGTTAGGATTTTTAACCATTTTCGCAAATTGCTAGAATTTTTTTTTTTTTTTTAATGTAATGTTGCGCAAATTGCTAGAATTTATCTTCTTTTTTTAATGTAATGCAACTTATATTTTTTCGATTCTTCATTGATTGGGATGAACACGTTTTATTATAAGACCAAAGATTTACAATTACGAGGTACTCCATCCTTTAAACCACCTCCGTTGTAAAAATTATTTTGACATTAAATATTATTTACACTATATACTATGCAAAATTCTTTGTCAGTAATTCGTATAGAAGTGTGCAAGTGAAGGGAGAGTTTTCTTGTCAAAAGTGAATATTATGTTTTTAGATTTTAATTCGTTCACTTTGATTCTCCATTTTTGCAGCCAAGGCTCAAGAAGATTTAGGTGTGATTGGAGTGTGCGGCATGCTACATCGTATTATAGGATCTAGATGAGGGGGTAGAATTGCAGTGTCGTCGGCGAATGTGAAAGTACGATAATACTCGTAATTGTAGCCGGGTCAGTTGGTAATCGGCAATGTAGACAATATATAGTAAGGGGGACGATTTCTTGAGAAACTCCAGCGAACATTGGAAGGATAAGAGAAGAAGAAGTATCCATTAAATAAACTTAAATCTAGCACGCAAAAATTCCAAAAAATACCTTTCTTGCCATTTTGAGTCATTTCTCCATCCGAATTTCCTAAATGTGCAAAAGGACGTGCTAAAGAAGCATTTCGCTCTTCTACGGCTTCTGTTTGCAAGTTATGGAGCCTTTCAAGCATCAGGGGAACTAATCGAATATTCTGTTCTCTGTAATCATATATAAAACGTTTAAAAATCTAAATTGAACATTTACACAACTTTTTCTTGCTTTAATTCTCATGCTTCTGTATTCATTTTTTTCAAAATCCGTACTAGAGATACATATTTAACTTAAACATAAGGAAATTGGTAAAGTCGTACATTGAAATTAAGAGGGGAGGCCAAAATTAAGGGCTTTCTTTCCCCCAAAACTATCTACAATTGTGTAATACGTGGATTGGAAACACGAATTGTACATAGTTTAGAAAAAAGTAGCAGCTATTTTCGTGAAAATCAGTTAAGCAAAAAATGTATTGAACAAATTTCTATATCCAGTAGAAGAATTCTCTAATAACTCAAAATTTTAACATTTACGCTTCTTATTTGTAAATAAGTAACAGGGGGTTCTAAACCTTGAAATGGCGCTTTAAAAAGCCCTTCTAAACCAGAAGTTCTCTTAATAGAATCTTCCTGGAATAAATGCCACAAATAAAATTATTAGAGCTACAGACGAGAAATTTGTGTCATTTTTCAAGTAAATCATTTTAGAGTTTTCGATAAAATCTAAAATTTCTACAACAGCAATCAGCTTCTCCTTCAGACTAGTTCTATTTTTTCTTATGTCTTTTTATTGACCACTTCTTCCGCAGCCCCATTTAAGGCTCTCTTCTACGTTCAGATTAATGTTGAGCTTTTCTGTTTATAAATTACTCTATAAATTGAAAATGTGGTTGGATCCGCAGTGCTGGATAATTAATATTTTTGACTTTATCCGTCGTAACACGCATATTAGTAAAATATACAGTAGTATATCTGCTCGGTTTCGGACTTCCATACGAAAGAGCTCGATTAATCAGTTTTGTGTTGAAATTTCGACTTTATTTTTGTTATGTCATAAGAATCCTATTTAATTTTATTTATTTATTATTATTATTATTTTTATGCATCTCCAAGGACGCATGTACCTATCAGTGAACTTTGAAAAAAAAAAAAAAAAATCGACCTTCCAATCGAACTCACATTCTTTCATTTAAGGCTTTGAAGTTTAAGCTTTAAGATACTTTAGTACCATAAAGCCTGTTCCAAAAAAAGTTATAATTAAAGAAAGTATAAAAAAAATTATGTTCTCTTTTTACAATCTAATTTTCTGCAAGAACAGAAAACCCACAGAAATAGACTTTATACATATTACATCGCTAGAATCAAATCTTTTACTTTTCTTAGCGTACTTTATTTTGTTCTTTACTTCTTTTTTGAATCGTAACAATTCTATTTTTAAGACCTTAACTGGATTTATTTTGTTTGATGCAGTTCACAAACAGTAGACTTCAATCACCAATGAAATCATCTACATCGTTTGTAGACAATTTCCCTGTTTTCAGGGAGCATTACAAAAGCGCGGTCTACTTTACAACCCTAGCGTAAAATAAGCGTCTAAAATGCTGGAACTATAACGACTTGTAATTTAGGGCACTTACCGAAATCCTACTGCGATTTCTTGTACTTCCATTGCTGCTGCAAGTAAACCTGTTGCATAAGATTGAAGAGGTTCTACGGACTTTTCAGCCCACGAAAACAATCTTTGAAGTAACACATCATTGGTAGGCTAAAATATTTAAAAACAAAGAGTATTAAACTGAACCTAAATCGAAACAGGGTAAAAAAAAATTGAACAATTTTACCATTTCAAACACAGCTGCTGTTTCTAAACCAGGAGTAATATCCAACATTAAACGACAAGCTGCAATATTTAACTTGCGAACATCCCTCCCGGTAATTCCAAGGCGTGAATAATAGTTATCTCGCAAATAATCATTGACAAGCTATGAAAAATATTAAATATTAAAATATAAAATAAATTAGGCTTCAAAACAACAAAGAAGTTTTGTTTTTTGTTATATTTTTATAAAAAAAGTTTCACTCTAATAAAGAGATAACAAAAGTCAATGAAGAAAGCGTCAATTTTTCAAATTTGTCTGATATAATAATATTATTCATATACATTCAAAGACTTCCTCGGAGTCCGAAACTCTTATCAGTGGTTCCTAATCTTTTTTTAAGACATGCCCTGTCTATGCTCTCTAAATTCCATGTAAATTCATTCCAAAGTGGGTGCCTTTTCGAGTGAATGAAATCTTATAAAAATAATGAACTTAAAAAAATTTCTAAGTAAAAGGTATCCATTGGCAGAGAAAGATGAACGAATGATAGGACGGGTGGAAAGGAGAGGAAGAAATATTAATAATGTAATAAACAAATAAAGGAAGATAATAAAAAACCTGTCAAACATATAACAGAGAATTAAAATGCATAACAATAAATACTTTTAGAGAATTTTTAATCTTTCTTGACCGATTCATTAATTTAAAGGAAAAAAGATTCTTTCCTTTTCTTTATGACTGAAATTGGCAATAATACATCATCATTTTTAAATAATTTTAATGAAATCATTTTGAATAGGATTTTTATCTCTTCAGTGTTACTTAAACTTTTCTTTAATACAGAGTTGTAAGTGAATGAGTACAGTCAAAGACAGGTAGGGCATCCAATGTCCTCAGATATTGAGGCGCCTAATTTAAAAAGAAAAACAAACCAAAAAAACTACCTAACAAATTCAGAAACAATTGGAACTCATCTCAAGATAAGTAGACTAAGGCTAGAATGATCCTTTTGCTTCATACTTGCTTAGAAATTTTATATTTGACAGTTTGGTCGCCTTCAGCCTCAATTTTACTCGTTTAATTGACCTATTTGATTTATTTTCTTAAGCATATTATTTAAACATAAAACCAAATTCAGCTAAATATTAAAAAAAGAGAATGGAATCCAAAAATTTTCTGGCAAAGTTAGTTAAACTTGGGAATTTAGATTTTATAAGGTCAGAAACAAAGTCTTTGCGCTTTTATATTGAACAAATTTTAAAGTACAAGTATCACTTTGCATTTCTGTAAGAAATTTTCATTTTGGTATTTTACGAAACATCAAACAGATCTACTAACTGGACTGTACCAACCACATAGGGACAAAATCTGTCAACCTAATTGGGGTTCAAAATTTTTAGATAGAATACACAATGTACTTTCAAACAGGTCAATTTTTTTTTTCATGAAGATGTTTTCGTCTTTAATCTTTAATTAACTGTAATGATGCCGAAAAATCTCCAAGAACGTTTGCGTGAAATTACTTTTACAACCTATCGAATTACATCACCCTCCTTAAGGATTACGGCTAAAATATGGAATGAACTCTATGCACAAACCACAATAAGTGTATATTGTAATGAGTGACAACAAAAGCTAATGATTCATTACTTTTTAGTTTCAAATAAGCGTATGTTTTAGATATATTCACACACATGCAAATCCTCACCCACAAAAAAAACCACTGAAGAAGGCGGGCAACCATTCTAAGCAATAGAGCAAAGATCAAAATAGGAAACTACAGAAGAATTTTAGACAATTTTAGACATCGGGAGTAATTACATTTTGCAATCCCAAGGAAATTTGTGGTAATTTTCCTACCTTTTTTTCCGAACTTTGCCAAAATTCTGAATACAAGAGTTGATTCAAGAAGTTTATATAATTTCTGAATACATTACTTACTTCGTTTATTAGTAAGCTTATTAAGCCAAAATCGAAATGCAGCAATATATCCTCATATTTTTTTAACTTCTGCTATTCCAAACGATTAAGCACTAAGGCGAGGTCCATGAAGATCAAGTTTTTTCCAGGAAGATGGATTAGGAAAAGCATTTCATAGGGACACCGAAGCGGAAGTGTTCAATGAAGGAAAACTACATGGTCAGTTTAAAAAAAATATATATGAGTAATCACAATTCTGATAACCCCCTGTTTTGTTGCTTAAAGTTTACTTACTCTGGTCATGAACTGTTCCTTTCTAAACAAAACCTTCAGAGTATGTCCCAAACTACAAGTAGGATAAGCACGTGAAGGGTGTCTTTCGTCAAATGGATCAGGGTCCATCTTCATATAAGCTTCTGTTTCGGATTCTATCAATTCCGATAATCTGAAATAAATTTATTAGACGATGAGTTGACATTCATAATAGAACGCATTAAAGAGAATGAACAATTATTAAAAAAGATGTGACACATGTGATTGATCTAATTATTGTCTTTTATCATTCACTTTTTTGCAAACGGTTTGTTCCCATGAAATAAATGTATTGTTTATATTCATTCATATATACGAGTAGACGATAAAACATCCTCATGAGGACGTACTAACATATTGAGGTGTTTAGAAAGGCAATATTGCCCTGCGACAAGCATATGTATTCAACTCAAACAAAAAAATAGCCAAGAACCAAAATATCTTAAATTAGTACCTTGTTAACATGGGTATGGGGTCATAGTTTGGCATTTGATTTTCTTCATCCCATTGACGAAGAATTGTATATACATCTGGTGAATCACTAGTTTCAGCCATTTTTACTCCTTAGATTTCCGTTTTCTAATGAAATTCAGTTATATTCCTAAATCATTCTGATGCAAATATTCATCTTTGGCAATTGGGAATGAGCTAACTATATCTATGAGTACCAATTTTAAAGAAGTCTAAAAGAAAATACATAAGATAATAAATATGCTAATGAATATACCATCACAGTAAAGAAACAGAAATTCCTGATAGTAAAAAATCTTCTTAAATCTTCTTTAAAGCTTTACTTTAAAACGAAGAAATTATTGAAGATATTTTTGAAATAGCCCAACTTCAAATTTAAATATAAAACTTCTCTTAACGCATTAATTCAAAATTTAAAAAATAATATACCTCTTTAAACAATTAGGGCTCCATTCACACATTCTTTGGCTTATAAAACAAATTGAATTCAAAAACAGAACCATTACTATTTATGTACATCTAAAATAAGTCAGAGCTTGATAATTCTGGAATTCTAGCTTTGGGAATCATAACAATTCGTGCAGCAATCACATGGCCAGTAAGGTTAAATTTTCTGTAAGTTGGTAGTCTATCAATGTTACCATTTGTAAAGAAAAATATTTCCTGATATAGAATTAATAAAAAAATTTAAAAGCTAATAATATATTCTTTTTCTGTAAATATTTTGAAGGAAACTTAATGATATTTATATAAAGCGAGAAATATTGACAAAAAATATTGTTTAGGAGGGAGCGATAGGTATTGGGCCCTCAAACAACACGGCCAATAAAGATCAGATATAATGTGATAAATAACAATAGAAAAATTTAATATAATTTTAATTGATTTGCTGTGAATATTTATATTAGTTCATAAAATAAAATTTTTCTAGAGTCCGTTGAACGTATCCTTGTATATGTTTTGTGAAATTATACCCTCCTTAGGTGCAAAGGAGGTTTGGAAAAAAAAAAATCTCTAATAACTAGTTTGCCTAAACTTCTCTATTTAAGAATTCGTAAACGATGATTGTAAAATATGTTGTCATAATGTGTGCTATTTTAACCTCACGCACATAGCTGGTATTCTACAAAAATCTTACCAATTAATTTCCTTGGAATCGCGTTTGTTTACAACTTCGTGGCAACTGAATCTTTTACATTAGTTGCATTTCTCTGGTCTAATTTTCGGCGCGGTATACTTCATTCAAGATTTTTCATTACTATACTTTTTAATTCTCAAGTCATAGTACTCAGTCATCAGAGTAACAAAGCTTTTATTTTGTAAAAAAAACTTCATCCGTTATTTTCCCTAAATTCCGAACATTCGTCTCACCAAACGGCTATCTTTAGCCATCGTGTTTATTAAACTCTCGGTAAGAACTGATTACAAACTAAATTTGTATAGGGAATGACCTTTATTCGTCATCATCTTGCATATAAAATGATGAAACCTGTAAATTGTGCACTGTGAAGTGTGTTTTGTACGATGATTAGCTACAATTTACCTACATATTTAGGCATACCATATCATGTGTCCGTCTCCGCAGGCTCTATGTTTATGTTAGGTGACTTTTTAAGTGTTGGGGAGTATGGACGCATAGTTATAGATGTTCTTGTATGCTTGGAATGCTCCTTGGGCCTCAAAAGTGCTATTGTAAGAAGTAAGAACCGAAGGGAAGTAATAGTTGTTGATAGGATATTGTAGTACTGGCAGTCTTAATTACAATATTTGTCAAATTAATTAACATTGACAGTTAATATGAAATATCATTCAAGATATATTTAGTATTATTAATTATTAATTTATTTTATGATATTGATATTGTGAACCATTGATATTAAGGACTATTTGATAAATTAAATTTTCTTTTCGATTATTTGTTTAGTCTTATTTATATAATATTGTGTTAATTTTCAGACTACATAAATAATGTCTGCTGATAAATAAATACTTTTTTTTTGTTTTACATTCCCAATAGGGTGTAGGGTAGTTTTTAAATAAAATTCAGCGGTCATCTTTACAAGGAGGGAAAAACGCATACTACACATCAATACACAATATTATAGAATACTTACTGCATTGAGATACACTGATATGTTTACGAAAATGTTATCATTCAAAAAAAGAATCAAGTTTTCTTATTTATTTAAGTACTTTTATTTTAAATTTAAATTTTATTGTATTGAATAAATTTACAATTAGAGAGAATGGAATTTAAAAGTTTTATATATAAATAATATATATTAATATTTTATTGCGAATAATTACTTCGTTCAACGTACAACCATATGTTTTTCCATAAAATAATTTTATAAAAATAAAAACGATTAGAAAAAATTAATCTAAAATAATTAGGTTTTACCTTGCCGCCAAATTTTTTGTCACACTTTCCAGATGTCGCTTCATAACTTTATTTTTATTTACGGTTACTTTTAAGATTGCCATGTTCGCTGAATAGATTCACAGTTAACGATTATTCAAACTAGAATAAGTAATTATTCGGTTTTAAGGGAGCTCTTGTCTTTTGTAGCTTCTTGCAAACTGCTATTATATTTGGTGAATCTTACTTTTAATGTTAAAATTTGTCTGATAATATCATGTTTTGTGACAAACATTCTCAATATCTTATGAAATGTTGTAGGTTAAAATGGCTAAAGTTCAAATCGGAAACGTTATAGTACTAGATAACCCTTCTTCGTTTTTAAATCCATTTCAATTCGAACTCACGTTTGAGTGTATTGAAGAACTCAAAGAAGGTAGTGTGATTTTTTTTTTTCTGTATTGTAACTATTTGTGGAATATAATTCTGAAATGGTTGGCAGTACACCTTATTTCTTTGAATTAAATCCACAATATTTTATATTCAAGTTTTTATCATATTGTGTACCCTCTTCATTTCTACTTGTGTTCTTTGTTAGAAAAGAAAGGTACTTTTGGAAATAAGTCTAAAATAAATATTTAAGTGGAGGTTTAGTTTAACATAGTAATTTATTATTGTTTTAGACCTGGAATGGAAAATGATCTATGTTGGATCTGCTGAAAGTGAAGAATATGATCAAGTTTTGGATACTATCTATGTCGGGCCAATTCCTGAAGGAAGACATATGTTCGTCTTTCAGGTATCGAAAGGATTTTAAATTTAAGAGAGAGTCTCTTTTTTATTAATTTATATATCTAATTAAATAGGACATCTATCCATTAAATGTTGCGATTTCAACGTGCTTTTGAAGCAACATGTTACTCTTGCGACAGTCTGATTGAACAGTAAAATAGGATATTCATCATTCATTGGCATTTCATGTATAAACATGCAAACTGACCCATGATGGTCGTCGTTGGATGGTCGTAATTCTATTCTTTTAAGCCGTTATGTTTATGTATAACGTGATCTCATTCACTTGATGCCAATATCCAGTTGTAAATTAATTAGTACATTCATGGTTTTTATCCAAATGCCATTTCAGTCATTCTGATTACACATTATCAGAATTTGTTGAAACATCGTAAGTTAAATTGAAAAGACAATTTTTGTGTAAAGAAACATAATTGATTGCAGGCTGACCCACCAGACGTAACTAAAATTCCTGTAGAAGACGCCTTAGGTGTGACAGTTGTTCTTTTAACTTGCAGTTATCGAGGACAAGAGTTCGTACGTGTTGGCTACTTTATAAATAATGAATATTCTGATCCAGAACTAAGGGAAAATCCTCCTACAGTACCTCAGTTTGACAAGGTTATGACTTAAATATTTTAGAAGTAAGAAAATCGTCAATTTCGGTCATTAGTTTTTATTTTTGCCGAGCTTTCCACCTTATAACGTAGTAGTTTATTATTGATTAAAAAATAAAAAGCTTCTCTATTCAAGCCGATCAAGTAAATCGGACTTGTTTCTTTATTACAGTGTAACAGTACAGGTTTTGCTTAAATCAATAAACATGTAAGCAATAATCTTAAGGGAAGGGATTAATAGTTAGCTGAGTGGTTAGCGAGTACTGGATTCCAACGCGGAGATCAAGGGCTCCAATGGAGCTGCTGCCCTATAGATTTTTTCTTCCTAGGAGCTTCTTACAGCTCACAATGTTGTCTGTATCGAGAGAACACTGTGCACTGTAAAAAGCTCCGATCGACAATAACTTCTGATATTGCTGCGCCATAATTACAATTTTTTTTTTAACCTCATTATTCGTCTCAAAAGTTGTGCATTTACATTCGAAACTTAATAAAAGTATAATAATCACAAGTATTTTCACATTCGAACGCTTTTGTCTCATTTATGAATTCAAAGTTTCTGTGAGATGATTTTGTTGCTGATTTCGACACAAAATTTCAGGTTGTGCGGAACATTCTTGGAACTGAGCCCAGAGTTACAAGGTTCAAAATTAATTGGGATGATTCAGAAACTCAAGAACAAACTAATCAGCAGGGTGATGAGCAAATATCCGAAGGTGTAAGTTTTACAGAAAGTAGCGGGGGCCAAAATGCAATGGAAGTTGTATGAAGTGAATTTGTTCAATACAATACGATGCATACGGAGATGGCACATTTGTCGTATAAACTTGTACATCTCCTTACTAATGTCGTCTGGTACGAAAGTCAGATTAAAAGATACCTTAATTTATATTTTTTTAAACAAAAACAATCGAAAATGTTAAACTAAGGAAGGGAGTGTACATAGTCAATACACCTTTGTAAATATGCATTTTTTACTTCCCCAGGAAAACATTTGAAAGATTGAGTACTTGAATTTATAATTGAAACTTTGTTCTTAGTTGTTTTATTTCAATGGACTTGTAAACACCCAATATAAATCTGTTTTGAAAAGGTATTTTTAAATTATTTTTAATAAAAAAATTCTAAATTAAGTTCTTTTAAGGTAAGAATCGTGATTTTAGTCAAAATAAAATAGTTTTGTAAAAAGAATTAAATCATATTTTTTCAAAAATAAAATCAATTTTGTCATAATTATTGGTTTTAATGTATTAGTGATAAAGTAAATAATTTTGAATAAATGTACTTTGAAGTTCTAAAAAAAATAAAAATTAAATAACCAAATGGACAAATTCATGGTCCGCCCCATCTTTAAATGCTTGACTTAATAAACTAGGTGTAGCTGCTTGGCGAGAGCGAACAAAACACGAACATTACATTTTTTTTTTTTTAATGATTTAAGGCGCGTCAACATCTAAGGTTATTGGCGCCCGGAGCTTTTTTCAGTGCACTGCCGGCCTCCGGACAGTGTCCTCTCGTTACAGACAACACTGTTCATTACCGGACAGTGAGCTGTAAGAAGCTCCTAGGAAGAGAAAATCTAAGGGTCAGCTGCTGGATTCGAACCCGGGACCTCCGCGTGGGAGCCAGTATGCTAACCTCATAGCTAATCCCTTCCCTCGCGAACATTACATTACATTAAAAAGCAAGTACATTAAAAGTCAAGCATTAAAAACCAAATTAAAAAAAAAATTGTTACAGTATCAGGTCGGCGGCTCGTGTCATGCTTTATACATTTTTGAAATCCGCTGAAACTGCCGATAGGTAATGTCATGAAATTAAAACAGAAAGGGTCCGATCCTTTTGCATGAAGCTGTTTCGCAGATCACCCTTGGCAGTTAGATGGTCGCTCACTCACCATTTCTGGATTATCACCTATTCCAGTATACAGGTAACGCGAAACTTATGTTTCAGTTGACATGGTAACAATAACACAATTCAAAATTAAGCCACACCGGTAGGTAACTAATCAATCTATTGAATGAGTACTAGTAGAGTTTTATAACTTTAAATTAAGCCCTCCGAAAACAGCAAAACTATTATTAAGATGCACGATAGCTGAGTTCTTACAAGACAAGGGCCGCCAAGCTAAGACGTACTATGCCCTGTTACGACTTCACGACCTAGCGTTGGATTTGACTTCAAGAATTAAAATCAGAAATTTACCGAAGGTAATTGTAGTTATCTGCCTTCGTCCGCGATACATAACCGGTAGATGAAAGCCCTTCTAATCAAAAATAACAATTATGTTTTTTCTTTATTTGATTTATATTACAAAAGACAAATCAACAACATGGTGCATAAAATATATAAACTGGACACTTTAATTTTAATAATACAAATTAAAAATAGATAATTTTTTTTTTTTTAAGAAAACGCAAGAATGGAGGCAAAATCAAATAATTTTTTCCTTGAGAGCGCCAAGGTTTCTGATAGTGCTTGAATTAAATATACGATTGGAAAGCTAGAAACATTAGAAAATAAATTTTGTTCAAGAATATTTTTTCAAAAAACTTCTTTTTTTTTAAGATTGCGGAACATAAATTCTAATACTTTAAAGTGCTCTTAACATGTTTTACTTAATTTATGTCTGGCACTAAATATGTTTATTTTCCATTATCCTATTAAATTATCTGTAAAGAAAACAAAAAACATAGGTAAATATTTAAACTGTAATGAGAATTCTTGTAAACTTTCTTTGAATCATAACGAAAGTAACTTTATGAAAAGCTCATTACTGTTTTGACGAAATAATTCCATCTGAAAAATTTATGACTATTTGTAGTTACTTTATTAGAGAACAGACTTCTTTATAATTTATAAAATTATTCACAAAAAAAACCCGGGGGAATATATTTCACAGTAATTTTAACTTTTATAAAAAATGAAATTTATTTTCTCTTTAAAAATTCTGATCTTTAACACATGTTATAAACAAGAAATAATCTACATAAAAACTGTTAAATTATAGATTAAAATTAATAAAAATTCAGAATTAAAATAACAAAATAGAAATAAATAAAATAAATTTTGTAAAATTTTAAAGGAATTTACATACGTAAACTTACATATTTGTATTAAAATTAATTAAATTACTTCTTTTTGGTTTTCACATTATTGGTATTTCGTCTGGTTGCCCGTCCATAGAAATTTTGGTGATCAGTGAAGATCTGGTTAAGCCATAAAATTTATGTGGATGTAACCTTGGTTTCTGTGCAATAAATTGCCAGCCAATATGTTTATGACAATTAGCGCAAACAGCAATGGACCAGGCATATCTAAAGCATAAATGTGTAGTTTTAAGGTAACTATTTAAAACAAACAAAACGTCTTGTGAGAACACAAACCCGACTATCTCTTATTGCAGTACATAATTTAATTTTCTTGGAACATAAAAGTTGTACTAAAAAGAGTCGGTATCACTACAGATGTTTTCATAAAAAAAATAATCTTGTTAAAGGAACTGGGCGTCTCAGCACTCAAGACCTCACTAAAATCGACATTTCTTTTAAAAATTTCTATCCGATAATTAAAACGTAACTACACTTTAGTGAGAAGGTGTTGTTGGGTGAAAGAAATAACGTTTTTGTAATTTAGGAATTCTGATCATTTTCTAACACAATAGCGCAGTTATTATCAATCATTTATGTAAGAAGATCGCCAATATTTTCTTGTGATTTTTGTTAATTTACCAAGGAAGTTTACGGATTAAGAAGTGATTGATATAAGAGCAATCTACTCTGCCCTCTGCGTAAATGTAATAAGTTTTGATATGAATTTGAAAAACGATCGTACGGGCCAAGAGCACAGTTATTAACAAACCAAAATACTTTATGAGCGAGACTGCAAATAATAGCACGACACCCTTAATTTATTTAATTTCTCTTTCAGAAAAGATTAATGCATGCAAAAACTTGCCAAATGATCTGAATATTTGACCACTATTTAAAAAAAATAATTTGTGTTTTCTAATAAATTTTTTCCATTATACTATTCGGATTTAGGAAACCTACTTTTACCACAAAACATAACAATTTGTTTTTTCCGGGCTTTACGTTCAACAACTCAAGATATTTCAACATAAGTAATTATACTTTAATTTAATCTAATATATTGAATAGTATATTATATAAAATATATATATGTATATACAAGTAAAATTTAATAAAATTATAAAAATAAAAAATTGCAACCAATTTTCAAATTTTATGAAATGACAATACATACCCAGGAAACCAGCTATAATCGGTAGAAGGAGCTGACACTAGTAATAAGTTCGTAGCGTTTATTAAAGTCATTGTATCATGAAGATACCCATCTGGATTTACATAAATACTCTGTGCTCCTTCAATTGACATGGCAAAAACATCACTCTGCTGTCCTATCTGAGTTTGGCAGCCAAAACAAAAGTACTGCTGACACTAAAATACCACAAACAAATTGTAATAATAGATTTATTTTTAGCTCATTATTTAATTAATTGGAGCCTAATGAGGCTAATTTGAGTAAACAAAAAAATCTCTTCGGAGTGCATCAATATTTTTCGCCGATTCTGCAATGCAAACTGCAAGGATCTGTACATTGCATTGTAGATTATTTGATAGATATGTTCGTTATAAAAACATGGAATTATTTCTCACATTTGTCTCAAGTTCAAATTAAGAACAAATTTTTAAGAGTTTTATCAACTAAAGTAAATGTAAATTAATGCCTTTTTTCCAGGCGGGCTATATGTCCACATATCAGCTTAAATAAATGTACCTTAATAAAAAGGGCCCAAAAGTATCTTTTCTTCAGTGAGTTTTCAGGATAACAGTGAAAAAATACCTTTTACTACATTAGATTGAGATCGCATCTTATATTTAAATAAAGTTAATAAAAATAAATAAAAATACATATATGTTCTATCTATCCCTTGTCCTTCTCAAAGCAGCATCTTCCAAATTGCTTTATTTATCCATTTTGTGATGAATGACGGAATGAATATATTTTCAAATTTTAATCGTTATGATCACTAACTAGTCAAAAAATATTTTTTTTAATTTTGAAAACAATGCTTGCCTTACTCATGAGGCTCAGTTGCCACCTTAACCTCTGAATAGGAGAATCTAATTTAATAACGTGATATCTTTCTTCGGCATCTAAATGAGTAGCTAGCCAGAAGGATAATTCTGTAGGGTCACTAGGCATGATCACTTTACCTTTATCTGAAATAGGATAAAAATTGAATTATATTTAATGCTTAAAATCCAGTGTGCGTAACATAAAATCTCATGTAATACAAATTTTAATTATGACGCGAATATCAAACCTTTCCGCAATCCTTGTTTTAGAAAGATCAGTTCTTTATCAACTCTTTCCTTTAATTTATCAATGTCATATTGATCATACACCCATTTTGGCCAAGGTGTCAAATGTGATTCCCAAGCATGGCATCTAGAATTGTCATTTAAGGTTATTTGCAATCAAAATATAACTCTTAAATATTTTTTATAATTACACGACTTCTCATCTAATAAATATGTAACAACTTTTTCAACAATTCACTCTAATGTATCCCGGGACAGATCATTAATGAGTGACAATTTAATTTGAATACATTCCACTATTTCCAAGCAACGCAATATGTGCAGTACATTTAAAAAAAATAAAAAATAAAAATAAATAAATAAATAAAAACCCGAAGTAAATAAAGACTGAAAGAGATGAATCAATTTACTATTCAAAAGAATTTCTTCAACTCTTGAAACTGTCAGATTGTCTTTCAACAGAATGAAAATCTGCGATGAATTTCAACATTCGTCATTTCCACTAAAAAGGTACACCCAAATACACATACGACTGACTGAATACCACCCTTAAAAAATAGGCTTTTCTTTCTACTTTTTGCCATTCCTTCTCTTCAGACAATACGATCTTTCTATCAAAGTTCTAAAACATTTTTTTATGCATGATATGAAATTTTGTTTAAAGTTTTAAAGGTTGAGTATTAGGTTGCTATTTATTTACATTAAGCGCCAGATTTCTTCCAGTAAAAGTAAAACGTCGGTTTTTTAAATATATTCAATTTCAACTAATATTAATAAATAGCACAAATGAAAACAAAAAACAAGGATGAATCGCGGAAAACTGAATGAACTCTATAGAAATTCGCACTTTTGGGCAAGTGATTTTTACGTACTAGTGATTTTAGAAATTATTTAATTCTGATTAGAATTATATATTATTCATAGAAATGACTGCTTAATATTACATACATATATGACCAAACAATACATTAAAATATCATTTTAGAGTGACTACAAATCTTACAGAACTGTCCCCAAATGAATTTTTATGAAGAAAGTTTCAAATAAAACTTATAGCCTTCATTTAAACTTATAGCAATTAGTATATGCAGTTGAAAATCTTCCTATCCCTACTCTAGGCGCACCGTTTAAAGGTATTATTATAAAGGGAAATATCGGAAACACCTGAAAAAGCACAGAACCCTGGCAAAAGTGAGGAAATGGATTTAAAAACAAAACTCCCGTTACCCGCTTAGGGAGTTCATCTCACACTGTGGAAGAACAGCCCTCTCCTACTCCAAAATTTCAAATATAAAAAAATTTTTATTTAATATTGGTTAAAATGCATCAATTTACACATTATACTACTATTTATAATTAGGTTTTACAATTTCAAGTAGTAAATTTTTTTAGATCTGAAGATAAATATATTTTAAGACATATTTTTATAAAAAAGGATTAAAACTGAATAGGCATCTTTTAAAAAAAAATGTAAACATATATTTAATAAATGAATCTGAACTTCTGTCCAAAAATAAATTCTTGAATTACAGGAAGCTTCTGCAGTTAAAAAATTAAAACATCTTTTTTCAAAATTGAAACCTCAACAAGAGAACAAACGCTAGAAATAGAATTAATAAATTTGTACAATATATAAATAATATACTGAAGGCTTTCGTACCTCTCCTTTTGTGTAACCCTTAATCTGTTTAAAGATGCACAATGGATAGATGACAATGGTTTATTTAAATTCACTTCAGGTAGAATTTTAAGTTCCCCAGTAAGTAAGCTAAAAAAGAAGAAGGGATGAGTAAATGCAAGTACAGGATGGACCTGGATAAATTTAGAAATCAAGTTAATTTATTGAAAATAAAAAAATAGTACATTTTAGTAAGTCTGATTAACTTATAAACTGGGTAAATAAATAGTATAATGCTTGTTGCAATCCTAAGTTAGTGTGCGCCAGTTTTTCTTTTTTTCGGAAGGAAATAAAAATTTCATACTTTTCTCGGGTCACCGACATTTGTCGGAACATAAACTGATCTAAATGCTACAGATATTTAATAACTAAAATTATTAATAAGATAACAAATAAATTGGTATCAAAGAAATTCAAAGCTACACAGATTGAGGCTCAAAACTACTTTTTCTTTGACTAACCACATACAAGAGATTTTAAACAAAATTTTAAAAACAGCAGAAAAAAAATGGCAGAAGCCAACTATAGTAAAGTAGGCTAATTTTATGTGGAGGCCACACAGAAGATGTCAGTAAGCACACCCAAAAACTCAGGCAAGACGAGCCATGAAATACTATACAAAAATGAATTTAAGGAAGAAAAAAGCATTTTATTTAAAAGTAAATATTTACTGTTAGTACGATTTCTATAAAAAAAAAAAAAAAAACATTTATCGTGTTCTAAAATACAACTTGAAAATTTGTTACTTATTTATCCGAAATAAATTGTGCACTAGTTGTAAATAAGAGCTTCTAAAACTAAAGCAGCTTATAAAAGAAATTACTTAAACAATTTTTTTTACATTTATGAGGTTTCAACAAAATGTTTTACTCTTTTATTAAAAAGTAGTGCCTATTTTTTCAGGCGGGCTTTACATCCAATTAGGTGTCGTGGATGGAGGCGACTAGCAAACGTACTTAGCTATAAAATTCATTTTATTAACCATTAAATAAAATCCAAAGCCTAAACCGCGAATCGAACCCAGTACCACGATACACATTAGCTTTACAGGTCTCGCCTCTAACCGCTCGGCTACCGTGGTGCCAAAATAATTAGAGTTATATTGTATTTTTTGTCTGTTATATCATTGGAGAACCGAAATGTGAACTGTATTATTTATTTTAAGTTTTCCCATGCGAATCTCCTCTCGAGGCGTAATTTAATATTATTTCTCCCCATCTCTCAAACTCATACTACATCCGAATCCCCCTCAGTTTTAAAAGGTCATGAAATCATTTATTTCCTTTGAAAATTGATTTTAAAAAAATTATCGCGATCGCTGTGTCCTCCCCAGTAATAAAATAAATTCTACCTCAGCATTACCGAAGAATTTACCAATATGATGGGAGTATTAAAATAATAAAATCTTACAACTTACCCTCCTTCATTCCTTTTAGTTTTTATTAGTTTGAACCTCTGCCGGGCTTTGGCTTTTATGCACACAGTTCCAATGTCATCTGAGAATTCATATATCTCTGCAGTAGTACCATACGAACCGACTCCCTGTCCTACGACCTGATTACCTCCTCGACCAAGATGGTCACGGTACCTAAAATAACAAGGAAAAGCAAAGAGTTATGTTGATCAGTTTTTCTTACACTCAGAAATGAATTAAATTATAAATGCTGTTACATATTTAATGCTTGAGAATGTCTAAAAAATAAAATAATGTTTTTCTTCAGGCGGAATTTACATGCAACTACCAAACTGATGTCGAAAGACACACGAAAGAGAACAGGTAGGTAAAATCTTTTTACTGTACATTTTCCATATTTATCCATTTAATAAAATCCTAGGCAAACGGGAATTGGGCGCAGTACCATAATATAACTAACTTTGCGAGCCGCCCTCCACTCTGGGCGCTTATTATTTTTTATTAAACTGATTTAATTGTACCTCCTAAAGCCTTAAGTTGTTAATTGCTTCATATGAAGTCACTTTTCCAGGCTTTAAATATCACACCTCGAATAAGGTCCGTACACCCCGACTAACCCTATTCCTCGACTCGCTGCCAAATAAAAACCCGGGATATAAGCTTCACTTATTATTTAATAATCAATGATTGTCAATCATTTATATACTATTAATAATAATTGAACTGCAAAAAGGCATCAAGTTACCTAAATCATTTAGTATACATATACACATTCACAGAAACAATTTCAACAATACTAGAGTGATAATGATATTGCCCCATACCGAAGGAATAATTTTTAAAATGGCAAATAATGATTAAATTTTAAAACAAAAATTCTCGAAAAAAATACTAGCTGTGCAACTGGGAAAATTGATTATTTTTCGCAATGCTTTAGAATGATTGGGTTTTTGGAAAGAGAAGGCTAGGCTGAACCTTCTATTGTAACGTTTTATGATTGTGCTCTTTTTCGTGGTTAGTTTTCTTTTAAACGCCTGTCAAGTAGCCTGGAAAGATGTTCGCACTGTCAGTGTAGTTCCTGCTCCAGGGGGTGACTTATTTACATTATAAACCTGATATACAAAAAAATAATACAGTGTATTTATTTACGGCTTACACCGAGAGAAGCTCACTCACTCCCTGATCATCACAACCCATGAAGTGCCTGGACCTCAGCCACAACAGCTTTCCACCGTTCACGGTCCCTCGCAGCCGTTCTCCAACCTTGCAGGCCGACCACCTCAATATCTTCCTTCACGTCCCTCAGCCGTGGTCTGCCTCGAGGCCTTCTCCCTCCAGGATGCCCATACAACGCTCTTTTTGGAGCCCTTGTATCCTCCATTCGGTGTATGTGTCCCAACCATCGCAGTCTTCCTGCTTTTATGCAAGACACAATATCAGGCTCATCAAACAGTTCAGCCACTTCTTGGTTCGTCCTGATTCTGAAGCCTTCCTCTGTCCTCGCAGGTCCAAATATTCTCCTTAATATTTTCCTTTCCCACCTGCGTATTCTTTGCTCATCTGCTCGGGTCAAAACGCACGTTTCTGAGCCATAGGTGACGATCGGCCTCAGCACTGTCTTGAAAAGCCTTATTTTTGCTGCTCTTGACACATTTTTACTTCTAAACACCGTTCGAAGAGCCCGTAAGCAACTATTTCCAGCAGCCATTCGTCCAACAATATCTTCTGTTACCTCGTTTTTAGAGGTTAACAGTGAACCCAAATATTTGAAGTTCCTTACTCCTTCAAAGGTATATTCCCCCACCCATAGGTTCCGAAATATCCTTCTCTTTCTTGTTACAGCTAAATATCTGGTTTTCTGACAGTTAACCTCCGATCCAAACTCTTTGGCCGCTGCTTCAATTTCCAAGAATATCGCCTTTAGCTCTGTTTGAGATCTTACCAATACAGCCACGTCATCAGCATAGGCTAACACCTGTACCATCCTAGTGTACAAATTCCCGCCTAGATTGACTGATGGCTTTCTCATAATCGCCTCTAAAACAATATTAAATAAGGTTGGCGACATCGGGTCCCCTTGCCTGAGGCCCGTGTTGATCTCAAATTCCCTAGATGTTTTGCCTTGGACCATGGCTTTTCCGCAACTTCCTCTCAAGCACATAGAGAGAAGCTGAAATTGTATAGTAATACTGTAGTGCTACTGAAATTACAGAGGATATTGAATTTAATTCGAGAGTCGAAATTTTCTTTCCTATGAATTCCAACTAGGTTAATTCAAGGCTGTGTGCGACTGGTAGGATATTTTGAAGAGCATTACAGTATCTGTACCCGGGAATTCAAGGCAAAAACTTGAGGTTATCCCAACTACCTGATTAGTTCTATGAACATTGTTTTAAAAATGAGGCAGCCATCGAGATAGGCAACCATTATCAGGCGATTTAATAAATTAGTCCTCTACGAATCTCAATTGTCACTCTCCGAAACGTTTGTACAATTTTTTAAATAAAATAAACAAAAATGAAGGAATAATTACCTGTTTGATATGCAACCAAAAGTATGATTAGTTTCCACACACTTTCTAAACATATATGCTCTACCATAATCTCTAACTGTCATTGGGAATGTTTGCCCAGGTACAAGTGTCCCATACGCCCTTGGAAGTAAAGGTAATGTCACATAAGAACCCTCAGTAAGAATTACTCTTCCACTTACAGATTCAAGGTTTTCACCCAAATACTAAAACAATAATATTAACTGGACTAAGTCCATGTATAAAATACTTTAACAAACTCAAAAATCAATATAATTACCGAATGTTCTGGGGGAAGATCTTCGTTGAATGTTTCGCTTGGTAAATCCATCTCGGAGTTCTCAGAATCACTTACATTATCTCCAGGGGGTGTACTCAGTGATGAATATCTCGTTTCATGATATGTTATAATATCATACGTAAGTAAGTCTTCATCTGAAGAATCTTAGAATAAATTCAAATGACATTTACCACATAAAAGCAATAATTTTAAAGAAAAAAGGCTCAGAAACAAATAGTAACTACAAGTTAGCTACCAGAGTTCACTTCTAGATCTTCTTCTTCCATTTTCAAATTATTTTAAGCAGTAATTTCAATCACTTTTAAATTCTAAAGCAAATGTTATAATGAAATCAAAAGTACATTAAAACAGGCGTTATTTAAAAGAAACTATTACATTAATTCATTAGAATAAGACAGTACAACGTAACTTAATCATTTCATCTTTTCTACTACGCTGCTATAAAAATAAATTTAAAATAAAAATAGAGCGACAAGAGGCTCCGTATGATTAAATGTAGCAGTAGCAGCTACCATCTAGTACTACTTACAACCACTAGAGCACAGCAGTTTATTTGTTTAACTTTTAACACAACACACTAATTCAAGGGAGAGGCAGAAAAGAAAAAGCCTTAAAAAGTAAGAAATGTAACGGTCAAGTAAATGATAAAACAATGTATCTTTGTAAAGTAGCAACCAAATATCAAATGACTAAGTATAATTATAGAGTTCTATCCTCCAATTATAATTTTCTGATAGCACACTGGGAACAGGCTTTCAACAACCGATCAATTCGTTAACGATTTTATCATATATTTACTTTGTGACAAACAATAAATATAAAATATTCCTTACAACAAAAAAAATACATCACAGTTACACCCAAAATCTGTTAATCTACAGACACATCTAATTTAAATTTTGTTAGTTTTACTAAAATATGTTCATAGCAAAAAATGAAATCCTAATTCAGTTAAAACTTTCTTTTCTTCAAATATTTGTTTAATATAAAATATGCATTTGTTACTTTTGACATTACTGAAATTATAGGATCCCCCTTCCCAGTGTTGATTACCAACAACTAAGAGGAGTACTAAAAGCATTTTGTTTCTGGTCCAAAATGAATTGATTATAAGTACAATTCTCTGCATGATTATTAAACTTACGCAGGGTTTGACCTACAAGATAGTTCTTGCGAATTTGGTATGATAATTTAAAAATAAAACTTTGATTAAATTTTTGTTTAAATTTAAATTGCAATATTGAAGAAATCATTAATTTTTCTTTCATGGAGAAAGGAACATAGTAGTAGTTTCTGTAATCTTCCGCTTTTCAACATGTTCAGCTTCCAATTTCTTCGGACTAGGGTGAATCTTAGATAAATCGAATTCAGAACTGAATTTTTTCCTGAATTTAACTTTTATTGCTATTGTAGATTTAAGAAGTGTCTCGGAATGGGAGTGTAATATCAGAATGGCTGAAAGTTTGCTTAGGAGTTCAATAAACCAAGTACACCCATCAAATAGGTCATCGGGCTCCGTGTGGATGATGAAGGGTGGAAGGAATAGGAGTGTTCATTGGCTAGGATACCCGCATGGATGAAATTTTCAAAAAGTGGCCTATCTTGGGGGGAGCTTATTGAGCTTTGGGTAACTTAGGGCTTTTTTCCTCGTCAGGGATAAATATTAAATAATAATAAAGGAACTATAGCCGAACATGAATGAATTTAAGTTCGGATAAAGATCCATCGGATTGAGATCGGAAAAGCACTGTCTAGCGCCAATTATCTCACTGTCGACACATAAAAAAAAAGGAATAATTAAAAAAAAAATGGAACATAGCATAACTTAAATGGCAAAAAGAATTACCGAGTTGTGCATTTACTGAATCTTTTAAAATAAGCAAAAACTGCGGAAAATCTATTTGATAAACTACTAATGCTATTTGAATATGATCTCAGCGAAATAAAAGAATTGCAAATGGAATGAATTTTCTAGAGATTGTCATTAAGCAATTTGATTATAAAAACTTACAAAATTTCCGAAAGTTGTCAAGATATATTAATTGTCGGGGAGCCTCCTCTCTTATATTTTTTTAAATCATCCATTAATACATTTATGTAAAATTTCGATAGTTGCTTTATGTATTATACAAAACCTCACACATATAATAATGTAATATTAAAAGTAAGGAGATCAATCTGACACTAAATGTAAATATTGATATTTATTTTCGCTTAAATTTTGTATGAAATTACTTCCAATTATTCCATTTTTTCAGAAAATAATTTTTTAGAATAGTAAAATCTAAAATAATTGCTTAGTTTTTTAAAAAAAAAATTTTTTTGTTTTTAGTATGACATAACGAAAACAGTCTTAGAATGAGACGAGTTAACCCAAAAATTTATGTGTAAACTGTGGACGGTTTGTCAATATTACTTTCAAGAGACTCTTGTTGAATGTATCGATATGATAAAAAAATGAATTTAGTGATCAATTCATGTTTTAAAAAACTACTTTTACAATTTAGAGAGTTTGAATATTGTGTATAATGTGATTTATCTTCTCTTATTTTCTTAATGACAACTGGTAATTTATTTTATCTATTTGGAATATCCTTAGTTTTCACTTAATACAGTATTACTCTTAAAAGGGTGCAATATGTTAGAAAGAGATGGTAAGACAAGCAACGCTGCTAAAAGAGTTAAAATTGAAGAAGATTCCAAAGAATTTCATTATTTTATTCCTGGACTGCTTAATTTGTCTGATGATGTGTTGTTGATAATATTTTCCTACGTTGATCCTTTAGATCTTCTTTCACTTTCGAAGTGAGTATATTATTATTTTTAAATTTTTATCGTCATTTTTGTATTTTATCCTGGTTACGTTTTGGTTTTAGATGCTCGCAAAGACTGGCTAATATTTCCTGTGATAAAACCTTATGGGAACGAGTAGATTTGCGTCCTTACAAAATGTCTTTTTGCACACTTAAAAAATGTGTTCAATTTTTACAAGCTAGTACAAAATTTTTGGCAACTCAGGGATTCGCAAACAAGAGGAGTAGTAATTCCCACCCTACCATTCCAAAAAGTATTCTGAGAGCTGTCGCACGAAACGCCCCAAACCTTACAACTCTCATATTGGAGAACCATATTATTGATAGTTCAAAGGTTTGTCTTATTGTGATTTTACATTATTAAAGTAAACACATTTGATCATGACACTTAATTCACCAATAATTCTTTCTCAATATTACGTGTATTAAAATGATTCCGGGAAAAATGCAGCGCAGTTTACAAATGCATTTTAAAATTTGCGTAACTTGTGATTTTGTTATCACCTTCGTTAAAATATTCGAAAGTTATGTGTGATTAGCAAATGAAGTACCTTATTAGATCTTAGGCAAGCAACATAATTTTTGAAAAAAAATATGAGATGCGAAATGTTAAAGATAATAAGAAAAAACACTATGGGGATTAGCTTGAGATGTGCCTCATAATTTTTTTCGTTTTCCAGATCAGCATAGTTTGATCAAATTTAAATCTAAATTTTAAAAAAAGGTAAATGCTACATCCCAAATAAATTTTTATTTAATTTCCTTCCGTTTTATAGATGATTTGTACTACTTTTTTGGGGGGAGGGAATCACAAAGTTTTTAAATCATTTTCGGATCTAAAATTGAGAGACTTCATCGAAAGAATTAATAATTACTCTTTTAGTTGGTTTTAGAAGATTTTCCATCTTCAGTGGAACATTTAGGAATCCGGAACTGCATTATGATAAATCTTCCACAAGAAAGATCATATTTCCTTAAACTGAATAAAACTCTTCCTAAGTTAAAGGTAACATGAAGTTTTTATTTTACTTTAAAACTATATTTTTTTCTTACATTAAATTCGAAATTCCTTAATTATTTCATTTCAATTGTGGCTTTTATAAAGCTTAGCGTTACTTTTGAACTCCTGCGAAGTTACGTAGTTGATTTTGTTACTCTAAGATATAAATTTGACGTAACTATTGTAATATGTACAGATAAAAGCAAACAGGTCGAAAATCTGTTGGATATTAATATGTACTTCAGTTAGCTAGCTTCCGATGTACCTTCCTCTTGCTAATGCGTTTATATAATTGGTATTCATAACAAAGTTGATGCTGTTAAAGCATTAATTTTTTTGTTATCTTTTGATAAAACGGCTTCTTCCCTCTTCTACGACACCTAATTGATAGATGGACGACAAGCCCCGTCTGAAAAAAATTGACGATTACTTGACTTTTATCCAGGTTTTGCAGTCTCAAATAAAGTTTTTGTTTTTTTTCTAGCAAAATAACTATCTTCTCCTTAGGTCCCGATAGACTATAGACAAAGTTGAAATTTATTTCATTGAACTCTCATAGCAACTGTCGATCAGACTTAACTCCTTTTCCCATTTGTGGCAGTCCATGACGCTTATTTAGTTGGGTGTTGAAATGGAATTAACTTTCAATTTTAAAGCTGGAATTTTATTTGTATAATCATAGGATGGTATCAAAGAGGGATCCAACAATGGTAGAAAGTTTGCTTGCAACTGTTAGTCACTGTGGCCTGTGTATTGAATGTAAGCGAGTATCAAAGATAATGGTTTTTTTTAATGAAAGACGATGATTTCTCTCTCTTTTTTATATGCCCCATTGTATTTCATTGATAAAAAACAATTTCATATGAATGTGTACTTATTGTTGGAAAAATTAATTAATATTATCCAGGTACTCGATCTAACAGGAAATGAATGGTTTCCTACTCACTCTTTATTAGCTTTGAGTAAAAGTTCATCCTTGGAAGAATTAATTCTTACTGGATGTAATGTGACTGATGCGTTGCCATATGCGAGCTTAGCTGCCAATTTTGGTTTCTGTTCCTTAAAGGTAAATCTATTTCATTACTATTTTAAAAAATAACATAATAAATAATTGACTCAACTCAGTCCTGATTAATTTAAAATTATTCATTTAATTGATCTGTAAAAAAATTTAAATTACTACTTGTGAAAACCCTTCAGTCATTGCTGAATTTAGCAAGAGCAAAGTGTCCGTAAGTAGACGCTTATTAATTCATTTAAATTAATTAAAGGAATATTTTATGGAAAATAACCTATAACTTAAAAGGATCAATTATAATCATATTTTAAATTTATTAAGCAGCAGTGATGTGAAGTGTGTTGCTTTAGTAGGTTTGGCACAAGCTTCTTAATAAAACCGCCGTTTTGATTATATACATTTGTATTTTTATAAATATAAGGGAAAATTTATTTAATAAAATGGTTTTAGAGTAAAGGGCTAAAAATTGGGCGTCACAAACATAGAAGTCCTAAAAAATGTATGTTTCAGCAACTTTGGGATGATTTATATTTTAACCAAAAGTTATGTTCAAATATTTGAACTATTTTCAATTTGTAGATAATTTAAATGTCTATGAAATTTTTCTAGGCATTAGATCTGAGGAACACTAACGTGAGTGATATTGAGGTAACTTGTTTCAACCGAATGTCAACATTACGCCACCTTTACTTATGCGGCCGTGGAACTGGTGAAATAGATTCACAAAATATAGACACAGAAGTTACAGATTATAGTATCGTAACATTTGGTAGTGTTCCTGGAGAAGGTGGAAGAATGGCACGTGGCGGAGCTGGTGGTGTAGACGGTGGAGCAGAAGTTATAATACTGCAGGTTGGTTCTTTCCAACGATCACCGTGTAAACTAGAGACACTAGTAATTCGAAATTATCGCGGCATTACAGACGTTAGTTTAAGGCACGCTGCTTCCTTTATGAAAAGTCTTAAGTTTATTGATGTAACAGGCAGTGGTTGTTCGGAAGCCGGCATACTTGACTTCAAAAATGCTAGACCAGAAGTTTGTATAAAGCCCGATATCGCAACACCTTTATAACTGAATACCTCATTAAGTGTAAGATTTTTAACAAAATAAAACATTGTAGTAGCTGTGAAATGTAAATTATACACTCTTACAAAAAAGAAAAGAATTATTAAATTAGATTTAACTTAGTTATTATTCTAAGTTGCACTATATTGAATTTTTTTTTATATATATATATATAATAAATTAATGAGAACATTTCTATTTATTTCCTTAACTTTTTATTTAATAAAGATGTTGAATATTTACAAAATGTGTTTTTAAAAAAGTAGTATTTTCATTAAATAAAAAAATCTGTTGTGAAACAATTAAATGACTTTCTTACATATAGTTCTCATGGGAATGTTACAATATTTCTTGACTTTCTGCAAATTTTTAGCTTACTGTATGAATAGCAATCACTCTGTGACTGAAAAAAAATCTGTAGTATGTGATTGACTGTTCTTATTAATTTGGTATTTTTACGTTTCACTAAAAAAACATGTACAGTTGTTAAAGCGATGTATGCTCCAAAAGACATTGAAGAGGATATTTTTTGTCTAACACTGCTCTTTCGGTTTATAAATTTTATTGTGGTGATTCAACGGTTTTAAAAGCGCCTCGTGTGCAAGACATTGAAGAGATGTTTAAGGTTCCCGGTTGGTAAAAAGCGCAATTGTAAAAAGTCGGTGTGCGTAGTTAGGAAGTGAAGAGATCGCGTGAGCATGAGTTATGCCAACAGAAAGTTTTAATGTGTTTTCCGAGGCAGCTTTGCTGCGGGAATAATAATGCATTCCCATTTTCGTTTAATAGGTTGACCAATCATCATACCTAGCGTTCTGTTCTGTTGTTACAACCTATTTATTATTGAACATTCTGAAAAAATTAACAAGTTCGATAAATCTCTGAGTGAATTTTGTATAGGTAATAAGTAGAAAACTTATTTACTTAAGAAAATAAAAGGAAAATTAAAAAACAACTATACATACACACATATGTGTTATATATACAGTTATCATTTACATATGCAAACATATATTTACAAAATTTTACATAAGAATTACTAATAATAAACTTACACTTTTTCTCAATACAATCTATTCCAGCATATGTGCTGAAAGAAAAGCAATGCATGTTCACTAAATTCTTATAATAAAAGGAATTTTGAGATTTATCACAAACCTTTTGGTATTACATCTTTTGAAAAAATTAGCAGAAAACAAAAAAATTGTCCTCATAAAACAAATTTTATATATATGTATACAAAATTTGGTGGCTTTTCTTCTTCAGAGTAGAACTCTTTTACATAAAGCTAGCTACTAGAAATTTTATAATAGAGCTAGCAAAGGACAACTAATTATCATTAAAAGTTGTTGGGGAAAGGCCACCACAAACAGGCAACAAGGCACAGGAGATGATTTTTTTTTTTAAATCAGTTTAAGAATATATAGGAATGTTAAACTGGTAACATTATTTTACTTTTTAACAAGAGGTCAGTAAACAGATTATTTGAGAGAAAAAAATACCATCATTAAAACGAAATTAATAAATAAATTCAGCATACAAACTATGACTGAAAGAAAATGGAATTAAAAAGAAAAAATGAAAAATTGCCTGACTAGATGCTAATAACTGTAAAACCTTTACTTGCTACTTTGATTAATTGTGTGCACACCAATCCTTCTTTAATGCCTTTGTATATTATGAACGATATGCAATACCTATTTGTAAATAAAAATAAACAACAATCATATAACAAATTTATTAATTAACAAAAGTAATAGCACAATAAAAGCTATTGTTTAAGATCAGTTCAGGCTATAGGCACTTTGACGAACTTGTTAAGGTCAAGTTCTCAATAGAATTCTGAAAAATAACTACATAATTCCAATAAGTGAAAAAAAAAAAAAAATACAATAAACTAATAATCCAATGTGAAAATACAAATGGAAATCTATACTTGACATAATATTTAAGACTGGTGTGGTCTTCCATATGTACACATCCATAAATGTGCTTAAAGGGTTTTATATTAAATACCCACACACGGAATAGGATAACAATATCGCTTTCCCATGTCAGTCAATGACTACATAAGGCAGTATATGTATAAGTTCACTATCGAAAGACGTTCTTGACACAACTTCATGCCACTCTCGAAACACTCGAATTTCACTACTATCATCATAATTTCCATTTATGCCTTCAATGTGCTGATTAAGTACACGATCAACATCTTCTTCCGTAATTTCTTTTAGTTCGGGAGAAGGAACAGGAGTATCATCCCATTTAATAGCGTCAAGATCTAAAGGAGGTAATCTTGACAATATCTCATCAGCAGTACGAAGTTCAGGTTGTGGATCCTTTGGTATTTCTTGCAGCTGAGGCTCCACTTCTGATTCTGCAACACTGTGATTATCGGATTCTTGTGGACTTCTTCCTTCATCAATTTCTTCTACATTCTCAGCCTGTGATCTCAAAAATCGGGCAATATGCTCGGTTTTGTTTTTTACCACGTCGTGATCAACGACTGGGTGAATACACTCGTCAGGAGTTTCGTTAGAACGGGACTGAAGGCCGGCAAGCAATTCTTGAGTAGTTTTAACTTTGGGAACCCGGGCAATCAAGGCAATTTTTTCTTTAACAATATCATCAGCCGTAGTAGGTTCCTTGTTTGTCCTATCTTTAGGAGCTTTTTTACGAATTTTTTGTTTAGGAAGCGTCGAAGTGAAAGTCACTATGTCACAATCAGAACCAACAGAATCATAGTGGTCACCATTGACCCGAGGTTTTATATCTTGCGGTTCTAGAGACTGAGTTTCTAATTTGACTCTCTTGGATGGAAGCTCTGGAGAAGATTCACTGGATCGCTTTACTTCATTAGGAACTGGAGGTTGAACTTCTTTCCGTAATCTCTTATTGGCTGCATGAGTTCTAGGTACAGCTTCAACCCTCGTCGAGAGGGCTGGACTTATACTGCTTTTGTCACTATTAGGAAGCGAAGTAGCAGGGGAAATGGGATGTGTTCTAACAGTCCTTGAGGGCA
The DNA here is from genome assembly GCF_049639745.1 of Rhodnius prolixus. Taxonomy (NCBI): domain Eukaryota; kingdom Metazoa; phylum Arthropoda; class Insecta; order Hemiptera; family Reduviidae; genus Rhodnius; species Rhodnius prolixus. The sequence continues at coordinate 28,264,686 of NW_027411592.1, forward strand.
ACACCACCTGTCTACTGGCCCCATTTTGGTGTGTGGCATCTGCGGATGGAGGTTCACTCTGCGGCAAAATCAAGTCACGCCATCTCCGTACCAAGTCTTTGGCACGCTTTGCAAGAGATTCATTTCTTGTTTTGCGTCGCAGTTCATTGATATCACGTCCCAATCTTGTCGTCTGTAACAAGATATGTAAGAGTATTTATATAAGTTCGTTGAAAATAACAATTATTGAGTAAAAATATAGTACATTAAACAAATCACATGCTAGCAACATAACAACTAGCAGATAAAGTTTGTGTTCTGCAATGCGCAGATGATAATAAAAAAAAGAACTCTCAAACATACTGTGGTATCTTTACAAAGGCGGAGCTAATTTTGTATGCGACTGCGCTCATTGAGAACTACAATACCGATCACTGGTTCTCCCTCTTCATGTTATTAAAGTTGTGCAAGTAACTTTATCTGTTTATTGAAATGATTTTGATTTTTTTTTTTTGGTCGATTTCATGAATTGTTTTTATACAAAATTGAAATTATATAATATGTAGACAATATGAGCGTTAATAGGTTGTTGAACACATCAAATCGTCCATTAGCTGCAATCATACCGCAAAGATTACAAAGGGCACATTCTACTTAATAATGATAATAGATTTAAATCATCGGATAGAAACATATCAGAGTGAATTCTGAATTGCGTAAAGATTTGGAAACTCCTATACTGACAAAGTAATGCATTGTACATTTTCGAGGATTCCTGTCCGAAACCTTAAATCTTATCTCTCCGATTTGAAGGCAGAGTAAAAATATGATTTATTTCATTTTACATCACTGACAGCCTGTCTGAAAGGTGCGACATATTAATGAAGAAATTTACGTACTTGACACAAATTTTTGATGTTATAATGTATATGATACGTTTTAATAGATAATCATTGAATTAATAATTTTATAGCCAAATAAAATTAAGTTATGTATACATTTACATTTTTATTAGGCGCAGTCACTTCTAGAATATAAATCTCCAAACGAAAAAGGTATCGACATAGGCAATAAATACATGAAAATAATAATTTTTAAAAATTTTACATTAGATTATTAAAAAATAAAACTACAAAGGGAAAAATTAAAATGGAACCGACTTTCCTCGAAGATAAATCAATCACAAGAGATCTTGTTGGTCCAGAAATCAATGGTTCGTAAGAGGTGTGGCTACTTTCACTCAAAAAAAGGCAAATCCTATAAATTCGTCACTATTTGTTTTCAGTAAAGGAATGTGGGGAGTTTCATTAATCGGGATAAACGTTGGTGTTTCTATCATTTTAACTCGATAATGAGCAAAATTAATGACGTTTTAAATAAAAATTTTGCAGAAGTTAAGGTAGAATATTGTAATCACTTTATCTGGAACTAGTTATTGCGTTTTTTTTTTTTTCTGAAAAATTTACTATGAATGTAATGGCTTTTACAAAAATTTTAGAAAATCTTTTTGTTAAATTTCTATCACTCTCGTGGGTTTCCTTGGTACTAATCTAATTTGCACAGTCTCTTGGTAATTCTATTTTGGCAGTTGTATTTTTTATTAACGGAAGATTGTATGGATTTAGATTCATGTAACATAAAGCGCGTTTTTTCTTACTAGCATAACTGTACTCAGTCAACTTAACATATATGATCATAATCATCTTTGATAAAAAAAAAAAAAAATAGTTTGAATTGAATTGACAAGAATTGAAGTGGCGAAATATTTTTGTAGATCAAAGCATAAAAATGCTAGATGTTCTACATTAATGCTTTGGGTTTTATCTATTTTTACAAAGCAAGATCTCGATCGTTTAAGTTTCTCCCAGCATTTTCTTTTCTTGTAAATCCACAAAGGATTTATCTCATTTTTTCTTGTTTTGCGAAGGTGTCAATAGAAGGTTGTGAAATGATAAATTTAAATTTAATTTCCAAAAAATATCTTTCTATAAAAAGGCTCAAGTTCTAGTACAATATTATAATCTGATATAATATTATAATTTTTATCAATATTAAAACTGTCCTGTAGGACAGTTGTATAAGGGCTGAACATCAAAAACTGCTCGAAAAAGCGAAACTTTTAAAAACGTCCAACTTACAACAATTTTTTTTTCTTTTTCTATAAAAGATAAAATTTCTAACTTTTCTATAAAAAATATAAAGTAAATTCTAGTATACAAGAATAATTCTTCGCAACATCGCAGATCTAATGGATCCCCCCCCCCAAAAAAAAAGAAGAAAATGGGTAAAAACATCATTTTCAGAAATTGTTGTTCTTGTTCTTGCCGGTTTTTTAAACATCGTAGCGCCTTAACGCATTAACCGAATCCCATGAGTAAAATGATCTTGAGTAATGACTGATGTACAAAGGGAAACTTTTTATATGGTCTTTAATAGTGGTAACGGAGTCGGCACAGATTCATCAATAGGACAATTGAAACCACTTATAGAATATCTTTTCTTTTTTGCTATCACTTTTATTTTCCCATGTTTGATGTAATATAGAAACATAGTTCGGCATACTTGAATTTTTTGACCATCTTAATTATACAAATGTAATACAATTAAATATAAATACTCAAACATAATTACTAAATACACATAATTATGCAACAAAAAAAAGAGTAAATTGTTATATGCTTGGTGTTTGATTCTGATGAGCCTTTCAACATTCTTTTGTTTCTTCAAAGCACTGTGCGAAAAACTGATTTTAAGAATTAAAATCCAATGCGTAATAAAAATCTTGGAAAAATTTGTAATCTTAACTTTGCAGTAAGTTTTTCTCTGCATTTTCTTTTAAATGAACAAGCATTCATTAGAGCAATTTCCAGGAGTATACTTTAAATAACAGGAACAAGTATTTTTTTTTATTCTTGCATTATGACGCTCATTTCTCTCTCACCCACTAGGACATGTCTTCCTAAAGATCTGTTTGAACTTTTGCAACCATTTTATTCTTTCCTCAACTTTTATTATTCTGTGTTGTTTGCAGTAAATAAAAAATCTTCAACTTTTTGAATATCTTGAGCATTTTCTATTTTTTTTTTTTTCCATCAGTAGATGACTCGTCACTGTGCAAAGAACTATAAATTTCTGAACTATCATCTGATATGAAAAGATCTTCTGAAAAAAGGACACTCTGCACATTTTCTGTCAGCACTGGACTTGCTGAAAAGATGGGACAATACAGCAGCGGTAGGTCGATGGTGCAGCCAACACTTCTGTATTGTCTAGCGATCGAGGAAAAAACATACACTTAACAAATTTCAAGAAAAAAACTTTTGTACACAATAAAACATCATTATTCTTCAATAAAAAAACAATATTGAATGATATGAATGACAATAATAAATGAAGTTTACAACTTAATATGATCATCAAAGACATATCAGTTGTATAATATTTGTGTAAAGCATTTATGCATAATAAATGTATAGTAACTAATAGTAATAAATAGATAGATACCTCTATCCATAGCTCCACTATACCTGACCAAATTGTTTTTTGGCGTGAGAATTGTGAATATATGTTATATTACCTTAATCAAAAAGCTTATGATATTACAACATTAATAACGAAAAAAGATTAACTATTAATAAAAGAAAAAAAGGTTAGCTATTATTAACCAGCCAAAAATGATTGGATTTTCCATCTCGCCGAAAAACGGATCAAGGAGCGACCGTCAGAGTGACTTAAGTCAAACAGTACTGTTGCAAGAAATACTTTTTTCCGAAAATATGAGAAAAAAAAATGGTCAAGTGCTCTAATAACAGCTCTTGCACAAGGTTTTATAAACTTCATGGATAGAAAAACAGGTAATTTGTAATTCATTTAAGATAGAAAAACAAACACTGAAAAATATTAACTTAGGCACTTCTTGTACCAATCTACATACATAGACCAAAGGTTGACACTCCTTATTAATCTAAATTACTTGTAAAAACAACAAATTTATAATTTGTATTATTATTTTAAAATTATATTACTTCCACAAGTACAAAAAAAAAAAAAAAAAAAATTGTCCGCATTTTCATACAACTTTAAGAGACTCAAAACAATAGTTAAGTATTAACTGCACAGTACTGAAAACTAAACAGTGTACGCTTGTAAGCTTGCACTTCACATTAGGCGAAATTACTGATGCAATAGATTTTTGATGTATTAGTTGAAGGAAGTACAAGTATAACGATTAGTCTTTATTTTACTACATTTGTACAATTCCCTTTGCGCTCTAACAGAGGATGCTACTTACTAGATTATCATGAGCACAGTCCCTGATGGGTTCAGGCAACATAGGACTATCACAAATGAAAGAAATGGTAAAATATGTACAGAAATACAAAAGATTCATGTCACCGGTCTTGCAAAGAACAAAACTTTCAAGAGTAACAAATTTTGAAATGAATGTGCAAATTTTGAAATGAGACTGCTGATAACTGATTTATAAAATTTAATAGAACATTTCCACTTATGGGTAAAAAAGATCAGACAATTAAAGAAGATGCATTTTACAGATAAACTAAAAACCACACTGCGCACCTTGAAATAGATAATCACTAATTGCAGTATTCCAGCACAACTCTAAAACTGGAAATCCAGTTAATTTAAATTTGAAATGTCTCCAGCATTACGGATTTCTTTACCACTTTATTAAATCGACATTTTTTCTCCCCACATCTCAAATATGGCTCAATTTTCTTTAATCTTGGCTTGCTACTTGGGAATATCTGAACTTGTATTGGAAATTTTTAGCCCGCTCGTAGGGAATAATGTTAGTTACGTTCCTTCTAAGACTATTGGTTTAAATACGGACCTGACTCTGGCAATATAATAAGAGGATTTAAAGCGTTCTAAAAATTTGTTTGAATAAACTGGGTATTAAAAGAAGTGTGAATTTTCTCTTACTTTTCGCGAGTTTCTTAAAACTTGTTGGTTAATATCATTGTGTATAACTTGTAATATAATAATTTCCTAGAGATTTCAGTTTTAAGAGGCAGTTAATAGAAAGGGGTGTTACTAAAATCACTAAAGCGATTTCTCTTAAGTTTCCTTTATCACCAATTGGATGATGGAAACGCGCATCATTTGTGAATATAACCTAATCTGAACCACTAAATACATCAATACAAATTATTTCATCATGAGGAGTGTACGCTATTCCCAGATAGTTGAACACCCAATATCTGACGATACGGGTACTAACTAAATGATGGCGTTATCAGCCTATGATTGTTCTAAGGATTGACTAAATGCTAAAACGTAACGAATGCACTCTAATCTTTCCACAAGATGTTCATGTGAATGATAAAATATTTTAATTTTAATAGTATAATAATGCTTACTATGATAAGCATAATTACGGAAAACTATTTACTAAATTTATTTACGCTTACAGATAGTAACCTAGATAAGTGAAACAGTTACCTTGTGTACATAAATATAAAATGTTCTTTGATTATAATTATTAGGTTATTTAAAATCTTTAACTTTATCATTTTAGTATCATAAAATGTAATAACCAAATGCCATTGATTTAATGAGCTAGTCTTGTAAAGAAGTAAATTTTAGAAGGAAATATTTAAAACATGCGACCCGCTAGTTTGGTAGCTATAGAAATTCCAAGAGATAATTAAATTGCAGTTTAAATAGCCTTTATATTGTTTATAAAAGCTCACATATTTCACGATTCCAAAAATGCACGTGCTTACAAAAAAAATATTTGTTCGTGATTATAAAAAATAAATAATTTATAAGTAAGGTTCCAACTAAGATAAGAAAAATTAATTGGTACATATTTCTCTAAAATTCAAACAAAAAAATTCTATAGGTAAAGAAGTAGTGGACAATTAATTTTATAAATCAATGTGTTATGGGAAAAACCAACGCAACTATAAAGGAGGAAGGTTCTAACCTTAAAACATTTACAAATTGATGGAAGAGGAATTATGACAAGTAAAATTGGCAATAATTCCAAATATGCTTCACCACACTTTAATATTTTACTAATTTTATCAAAGTCAATCCTAATTTATTTGTGAACAAGCGCACGTTAACCTAAAGACCTCAATTTTATCACACTTCTTTAATTTAATAGAAATCTCAACTTGAAGATTTCTATTTATAAATTCAAAATAACCGAATAGCTATATACATTTAAATAATAGAAATCGCGATAAAATTAGTTAAATAAATTCTAGAGAATGTTCTTGCCACAAGACTATTAACCACCTATTTTTGAGTTCCACGAAACCAAGACATTTTCTTCTCTGTTAAGGAGCTACCATAATTAATGTTTTAACAAAATTGTGCGTTTTAAGTTTATAGGAAACCTTAGGGACCAATAAATTTTGCATAGTAAAAATAGAAAGTGTAGATTACTTACCTCGAGAGCTTCTTTTGTAATGGGAGTTCTTTCAAGAATAGTGACAATCTCCAACACCGCTGCCATATCCACAACCTATTAAAAATAAATTTCATTGTAAAGTAACAGAATTTTAAGGAGAATGTTATTTTAATAATATTAAATGGCAGGCTATTTTTTTAGTATGAGTCTTTTCATATAACAAGTAACTTTTTCACCACTGTAGATATCAGAATTAAGCACATTTCAAAAATCTTTGAAAATTGTATTTTTTTAATTAAAAATTTAAGTTAATTATACATTTAAGGAATAACACCGGATATTTACAACATTACGCGCAAGCGCAGAACTGCTTATGAGACTTGGGAGGGCAGCATTACGACACTTCTAGTTTCAGTAGCAATATTTCACTTACTAAAATATAATGCAGTATGACTTTTAACAAAATTTACGACCGATCATCATATTCATCAATTTCAGTGATAATAAAGAAATACTTCATTAGGGACAATAGCATAATTATTAGAAACCAATTTACACAGGCAAGCTACCTACGCACGTAAGCTTGGTAGGTTGCGATAATTTTGAAGAATTACAGCGACAATATATCGCAAACCACTTTAATATCTTACATTGTATTCCTTGTCGAGAGCCTTCAGTAACCTTTCCTTGATTTCAAAAGGAGAATGCTGCATGAGGCCGTAATAGGTCTCGAAGAGAACAGCCCCCCAACCAACGTACAGCCATCCAGCACCTATGGCGGACATGTACTATTGTGGAATCCTGGGAGCATAATAACTCTCAGACAGACCTGTTACGGGGCTACACGAACATGACGTCACACCACCGAATGGTCCTTCGTGCATAATCGTATAGAAAAGGTGATTGTGCAGGCGCTAAAACAAATCAGCTGATAGATAGTTAAATTAGTTCTTTCTATTTTCCGATGTTGTACTGTTTGATATAAATGATGGTTATAGAACCTTTAAAAGGCAACTTTGTTTCAAACTTTTAACGCAAACAACCATAAACATTTTTTATTTACATTTATGGCTAATTTAAGTGGAATAGCTGCTGCTTCGATTCGGGCAGTCAAAGCTAGAAAACCAATAGTATCTAGGGCAGCATTAGTTTTGGTAAATCTTATAAATTAAATTGTATTTTAATGAGGAGTTGGCACATTTTATAGTGTATTTATTTTTAGACTCCAGCTGCAGTAAAAAGAGTGAAAGAATTATTGGTGGGAAAGTCTGAAGCGGTAAGAAATGTTTCCTTATTGTAAGAAATCATTTACTGAGTTTTAAGGATTTTGTCTACTTTAATTAAAAATTATTAGGGATTGAATATTTTTCTTACCATACTTTTCGAAGTATTAAGTTAAATCGTTCTGTTTTATTATCATGAAAATAATAAGTACTTATCGTTCCTTTATAATAAATAATAAGTAAAGTAAGTTGGCAAATATACGTTTTTGCCTATATAAATCTAGATACCGCCGATGTTATCCAGCACTGCGGGCCTAACGTTATTTTCAATAAATGTAGATAATTGAAAACATTGAAGTTATTCCTACGTTTTTAAAAACTTTTTTCATTAAAATGATCTTCCCAAGATTTGCAATTAGGAGTTATTGATTGGTTATTATTATTATTATTATTTTTTTTTTTAATGCTGTGTACGCTGTCCCAAATAAATTTTAGGTGATGGTATTTTTTTTGCTATACAATTCTTTCCTTTTAATCACAACCTATTTACTTACTTTTATACACTCCCAAGATAAAATGTATTTGTGACAAATGTTTCGGGAATTAAAGGACATACGTTAGTAAAATACTATTTTTATCTAAGGATCTTACTTATGAGTGAAAGCACTATAAAAAAAACAAACTAGTTAGCTCTAAATTCTGGATCAAATCATCAGTTGGAAAGAAGTTTTTTACCTAATTTTATTGGAGGAACTCCAAAATTGAACTATTTCTTAAAACTCATTCACACTATTGACGTTTCTTTCCTTATGGCCAAATTACTTAATTTTTAGGATTTTCTCAAAAACAGCTGCAAGCTTTCTATTAACCGCAATCATATCGTATTTTATATATATGTTACCTCTAGAATTTAAATTCATTTTATGAACAGCTGCTATGTGTTAAGTTCATAAGCAGCGATAAGCGGCTTGCCCTATCTATGACTTTCGGTTGCAGAAATTCTTGTGTTCTAGCTATAGCAAGCTCTAGGAGGATACCAGCTGTTATGTGAAAGTCTATTCATCAATCTTGTCAACTATTATACGTGGAGTTGCCCAATACAACTAACATGTCAAAGTTTTTTCGGTTGCAGACCAATATTGTTTTCGTTAAATATTTTCATTAACATCTCAGTAAGAAGAACAGTTCAGCCGTTGATCTCCCTTTTTGAAACCTGCCCTGTAGTCACCTACAACTTGGTTTTCTACTTGTCAGATATTCTTTTCGCTAATATTTAAGCATATTATTGTCAGTCTTTCTTGTAAATGGGGATAGATTGAAGCGTTTTGCTAATCGTTTATTAATTCTCTAATTCCAAGATCAATTTGTACATTTCTTTTTTTGATTTTTTCCTCTTTTTTTAAGCCTTTCAACCGTAACACTGTTTACTCCAGGGCTTTAAAGTCTTCAAGTTTTTTTATAGACTACGTGTCTATAAAGTGTACTATGTATGTTATAAGAATACAATGGGTGTGTGTTACATGAGCTAGATTTGTCTGTTTACCCTTTACTTACTTTTACGTTTACGAGTGTTGGGGTTTTATTTGCGTTATTATATGGAACCCGCACGATGCCTAAAAAGTGACTAGTCCACATTCTTCTTAGAGCTCAGTTGCAAAACAGTTATTAATTTAATGGTATGGTTTTTCAGATTGGACTTAAAGTGGGTGTGAGACAAAGGGGGTGCAATGGTTTAAGCTACACGTTAGAGTATTGCACTGAAAAAATGAAAATGGACGAAGAGGTTGTACAGGATGGTATGTTTACTGCATAGAAGTGTTTCTTTCATACATTTTTTCCCCATTTATGTGTAAAGAAAGGCGCTCTTACCAAATTTTCAAAATTTCTTTTTTAACATAAGAGGTCCGAAAAAAGCGTCATGTTGTAAACAAATCTCAGAAACAAACATTAGCATGAATTTGAATATTCGCTCGGGCATCGCCAGGATTTCGATCGGTTTCTCTACCTTATTTATTTAAATTTCTTAATTGGAGTATCACTTACCCAATGGAATTTTAAGTTTTTTAATATTTTCAAAAACAACTCCAAGAATTTTCTTTAAAATTCATAATCTTCTTGGTCAAATGTACTTCTACATTTGATTCTATTTATTTGAAACATTCCTGAAAAATTGATTTCTATAGGAGGTACTTTTCTATGAGTTCCTTACGAGTTTCTATAGGAGGTACTTTTCTATGCGCTATTATGACCATACGGTCTTATCACTTACATACTTAAAGGATTAATTGTGTAACATTTGGGGTTTGAAGAATTTTTTTTCCCGAAAGTAACGCTTAACTGCTAGACTTTTTTTTTTTTTAGTTTTTGTGTGGCGTCACAAAAAAAATAAAATACTAAAATGTTAGTGTTAAAACCAATTAACTAAAAAAAAAACTAAAAATTGTCCAAAGAAAAAGTTTCTTTCATGAAAGTTTTTGAAATTTAACCTGGCAAACATATCAACCTCACAGATAGGCTCGATAGAACTTCAGAATGAACGAACTAAGCGAATTATTAAATTAGAAGCGATGTTGAAGTGATAACAGCTACTAATTAAAAAAAAAAATACAAATAATGATTGCAAGTACGAAAATAATTGCATGATTACTAAGCGATACTAAGTATTATTCAGTTAAATAAATAAAATGAATAAACCATTTAAAAAAGTCTTATTTTTCTCACTATAAAAAAAAAAATCATCCCTGAAGAGGCTAACTGCAACAAAATTATCCTAGACATTTCCTCTGAGATTTGGCTATCTCTTCTAAATATGGAAACTTGAATAAAATATCCTCTATTTTGGAAAAAAAAGATCTGAGATTATGAAAAATTTCCGAAAAATGTTTAATTTTTTTGTTTTTTTTCGAAACCTATTTGATTGCGTTGTTGAAAATTTACTCATAAAGAAAGAATTTTACCTTTATTTAAAGAACATCGGGGAATTTTATCTTTCATAGAAAAATAAGGAAATAATGTTGAAATTAGGGCGTTTTTTATTTTATGCGTTTTCGTTGTATATGACAGTCAACCCTCATTCAACCTCTCCTGTTGGAAATTTTTAAAAATCAAAGAGAGTTATCTTCTCCGGGATTACATCGTTTTCATTATCGATCATGTTATTGATCTTAATTAAGATATAATAATGTTGAATTAATTTTTATTTCTGTTTAGGAGTGCGTATAGTAATTGATAGGAAAGCACAGCTGACACTTTTAGGAACTGAAATGGATTTCATAGAAAACAAATTAACATCTGAGTTTGTATTTAATAATCCAAATATAACTGGGACTTGTGGTTGTGGTGAAAGTTTTTCTATATAGCATTATTTGTAGAAATTCAAATTTGTTAATGGATCTGTTAGTTAGTTCTATTGTTTATTTAGATAAAGTAGTACCTAAGTATATGTATGTATTTATAGTTGAAGATAGGTTATTAAAGAATATTTAATATGCTGCATTAATAATAATACTTATTTTCATATATAAAACATGGATTCTTTTTACTTATTTATTTATTATGACGCGTGTCAGGGAAATTTATAGTACCCCATTAGTTAGTTTAGTGTTTTATTAGATTACTGACCAGTTTGCTTGTCCAGTCTATATTGCCCATCACAGAAAGCTAGTATTATTACATATCTCCAGGCCTAAGTCATTTTCCCACTTATAATCTGATTTCACACGGACCATTCACCAATCGTCATACCCTTTTCCACATCTACCTGTGTTTTCTTTAATCGTATCCTCCTTTTCCTCTCTTTTGAATTATACAAAAATTTTCTTCTCTGCCATTTAAATCGTCCACTATCCTTAGGTGTATGAAGCACGTCAGTTTCTTCTGTCAGTTATTTATAGAATATAGGTTTACATTAACTCTCACGTGTTGGGTACATTTTGAGTCCTGGAAACTCCAGTTTTTCCAGATGTCCATTTCCAAGGATATATATATATATATCACTTTAATTTACTTCCTAATGTTTCAAGCTTCAGTCATCTAAGAGCCACACATGAAAAATACTTCAAATTTTGTTTTTTTTGTAACCACCAAATTTTATTCCACAACACGGAGTTATAAATGTTAACTAACTCTTGGGTAGTTTGATGATATATCCTTCTCATGTGTGTGTTTTTCATCGTAATTCCCAATTCAATTCGCCTAAGTTATAAGTTGTAACAAATTGATTATGAAATCGAAGTTGTATTAATTAATGCCACATATTTGTTTACTTTTTGCTAATTTCTAAATTCCAATGTAGATATCTTCATCTGCAGCTACTACTAGCTGGCCATCAGCAAACTAAAACATTAACCGCTATTAATACGAGTAATAGGCAGCATCTTTGTTTAGACTCTTTGTTACCCTAGCTATAAAACTATAGCCCTATTTTAACCTGTGCATAGCTCCATTATAAAGGCTGATGTGTTTGTTTGCATTATTATTTAATTACAGCGATGAGGTATTGTTTAAACAGTCTCCACCCCGTCTACCATAGGAACATTAATGGCTAATTATGGATATCAATAAATGGCTAAATGTTCTCGATTGCATTCAAACCTTTTTAATAACATTGAATATATGTCTATGCAAGACCTACCTGCATTTGAACCACCTACTCTGTTCTCTATCACTTTCTCCAACTTGATAATAACCGGCAGGTCGTAAGACAGCTCAAGTAACTTATAATAGTTCCCGCAAATCTCTTTTAGATTGGTGTAAAGAAACTTGTCAACCACTATTTGTTCGATGCAATTCGAGAGTAAATCTGTTAGTTTTTGCTTGAGACTTTCTGAACTAATTTAATTAATTCTGTAGGTGTGTTACAGTATACAGTCAATAAATTATATCGTTTAATTCTTCAGGAATTGTTAATATTTCTCAGCGGTAAGTAATAGACTGTAAAAAAATACCATTGTTATTCCTGTAAATATATATTCCTTTTGTAAATTTTGTCTTTTTTTTTTATATAAATCAATAAACATCATTTATCATCAAAGCTTTGCAAGGCTCAAAATCCACCTAGGTGGACAATAAAATAATGTTTGGCCTATTATTCCCACATTGGAGTACTTATTGAAGTTAGCACAATAAGATCAATCCAATTCTGATTAAAGACAAAATGGGAACTACAATTTCCTACTTAATAAGCCTTTCTAAAAAAAAAAGCTGGCATCTAGGGTACGTGTTTAATACAAATAATATTTAATCATAAAAGTTTTAATTGAAAATCCAAAGTTAATGCTGTTACAAGATTATTATTAAAAATCATTTACTTAAAACTTAATGGAAACTTGTTTATAAATTATTAATACAAGATTCAAATAAATTCCTTCGCTTCCACTTTATTTCAGTTGTACTGTAAATCCACATCAATACAAATTTGTAAAAGTGTTACGTAAAGCATTTAAATAATAATAATTAAAAAAAACAAATAAAAACGAAAAACAACATAATTTTTCTTTCTAAGAGTTCTAATTTGTGCTAGTAGGATGAAGAGGATGCACACAGTTAGCTGATTCTGGAAAACGTTCCAAATAACGGTTCTCTCGAATGTATTTTACTGTCACCAGATTACCTACAAAAAATTTTTTTTTGAAACCATCTTTTTTGATATTTTTATAGAGTCTGCAATGCTCAGTTTTCTCCTATACTAAGGCACTAGTCCAATAAAATTTTATCCATTAAAAAATCAAGTAAATAATTCATACAAATTAAGGACTTATTCTTTTAATTATCGTTAAATCCCACTAATAATAAAAATAATAATACACTTAATAATCGTTGGGTTTCCCACTTTAAATTTAATATACACTATAAAACCGTTGTAATTACCAAATATATAAATTTGTGGGCTTGATAAAATATTTTAAAACTTACTATCAAACCAAGACCCATGCAGCGCTCTATAAGCTATTCCTGCATCTACGGGGGAAGCGCATTTCATATACACACATCCTTCTCGAGATTGCTTATCAACAACCACATGCAAAATTTTTGCTTCGCCACATTTTTCTAAAATAGCATTAACAACTGTTGTAATCCATTCATCTCCTTCCTCACTGTAAAACAAAATAGTAACATTTGGAATAAGTCTTGAAACTACTCATTTGTTTTGTAATAAGCAAAGAAAACATTTTTGTTTTTTTAAATCCTATTTCAACATGACAAATGGTTTGGCAGAAGAACCTCACCTAGGTGAAACTCCAAGCATAATATTTAAATAAAATAATAATATAAATAATATTTATACATATATAACCAGGATGCCGAAAGAAGAGGAAATCAAAATTGTAAGTAATTAGAAAAGAATATCCTTTATAGATGGAATTGCCAAGAGGTTTTCAGGTTGACTATGATTACCGGGTATCATTGAACTTAAAACAGCGTTTGATTCGCCTGATAAAAACTCAGTGTTTTATTAATTCATTACATTAGGTGCATCAAATAAATTCATTAGTGCTCTTCAAGATATATAAAAAACAGAATCATCTTTTAGGACCAGTAAAAAATTATAGGAAACGTTAGTTACGTCGGTAGGACTAAGGCAGGAATGTTTACTCTCTCCTAGTCTTTTTTAATTATTTATAAATGACTTTTTTATGCTTCATTGAAGGTGATATTTTGAGTATCCGTTGCCTGAACGAACAGCCGAGCAGATAACGATTAATACACTTGATTTACTGTATCAGTGGATAATACATCTTCCTTTTTTAATATTTAAAGAAAGATTTTGCAATGCCGAATAAGAGATTATCGAGCGTCCTCACACCAGAAATAATTTAAATTTATTATATAAGGATAACCTTGAATTATGGTAGTAGGTATGTTATTACTTAGTCAGTTTACAATAATTAAAAATTAGATATTGACCCTAATCTGAAAACAGAATTTAGAGGCATGAGTTGAAAGGGCAAATGAATGTGAAATCTAATTATTGCCATAATATAAAATAATTTATACTTATTTTTATTTCATTCCAAATTTAATTTAAAAAAATTTGTTTGGTGGGATCCATGTCTGCCAGAAAAGTTTCAGAACATAAAAGTAATAAAATTTATAACTTAGTTACTTCAGTTCCTCCATGTTTATTATTTTTATTCAAAGAAGCTTTAGCTATTTGTGCCACATTTGTTACATAAATTAATCACAATCCATAGCAACATTTTTACAAAAACAAATTACTAAACAGGGCATAAAAATACAGGTATAATAACATTAAATACTTACCGAAATGCATCAAACATATGTCTTATTTTTAGGCAAGAAGTTGGACTTTGTGGTAACGAATTCACACTTCCTTCCATTGTGTCAAAAGCCTGCCCCTGCCAAACTTTTCTCTTACTAGAGAATTATAAAATATTTTCTATTATATTTAAAAAATGAATATATACTCTGATAAAAGACTCTCTTAAACAGTACTGTACCTAGCATTATTAGAGGAAGTTGCAAGCCACCGCCAAACCAAAAATTCTTCTCCTTCCACTTGTTGTACTTCACATCTCAGCCTCGAATCTGATTCCAGTAGTAAAAGCGCGTCTTGCCACAATTTGTTCAATCCTTTCAACATTTAGAAGATTATTTTCATAATTTAACATTAATCGCTCCCCCACCAAATAAATTAATAATTGATAAGTTATTTATTTTACGTATGAAGTGTTTTTTTTTGTTTGTGATCAATTTAATATTGTATATAAAAGCACTAATCATAGATATTCGAACCTGCAGGTTATGTTAACTAGATACAGAAACTTGATTAACTGTGTGTTTTTTAGTGACTAAATTCAGAAACAACATCCTAATTGCTAAGTTATATATTACTTTCTTTTACTACATTAATAGAAGATTTCGCAAACGTGCAGATTTTAAGATTTCATTGGGAATACCCATTTTGAAAGCGAAAAAGTTGTAGTAAATTTCTACAACGATCTCTTCTGTTTTAAAGTTTGATAAAGCGGGCGTTTCTGAGCGATCAAGTGTGTAAGATGGGAAAGGATATTGTGAAAATCTGAGATTCAAAATTTAACGTGGTGCTGAATTTCGTCATTTTTTACTTTGACCCTACTATTTGAAAAATCCTTTTTATATGCAACAGAAAAGTTAAATAAATACCTGCAACAACTTTTAAGTTGTAATTAAATTCAAATAATCTACATCTAAAATTTTAATGAGTAATGTAGATTTTATTAATGTAATAGAATAAATAGAATTTAATTAAGAGTTTGAGTAGATATTTTACTTACGAGCTCTATCCTTTGGTGCAATTAACTGGTCGCGTACATGGCTAATCGGAATAAAACTATCAGGAGTTTGGGCTTTAGAACTAACAATGTCTATTATGTTGGAAACAAGTTTATAAACTTCTTCTTTGTATCTTGCTTCTCTTATCATCCACCATCTTACAACCAGATATACTAAGTAAAAAAAGCCGCAACCTAAAATCAAATATCTTTGTTATTAATTATAAACGTTAGCTATAAGCTATCAAAACTAAAATTTGAAAACACACCTAAGGTGATTTTGAATAACCAATCAGCAGCTACAAAGAAGTTGCTTAGAATGAAACAATAGTAAGAAATTGGTGGTTCTTCAATAGTTATTCCTTGCCTAGAAGGTTTTATTTTCCATTTTGGATTAGCTTCCAAAAGAACTTTTAAATTTTTTAAATGCTGCTCCACCACCCAGACGCTCTGCAAGTCAAACAAAAATTGTTACTTTTAATAAGATTATAAGAAATTTAAAAGTAAAGTAATGCCCACTTCTTCTGGAAGGGCTTAAATCCTGCTACTTTCAAATTTGGATGGTAGTATTTATTATATTACAGTATAAGAGGGAGATGGGTCAGCGAATGAAACAGGCCTCATTTATGGTAGATAACAAACTGACATGGGTGTGACGATAAAATTTAACAGGATCCCACACTTCCTAAAATAAACTAAAAATGAAAAAGAAATGTGTAAAACAGTGGACAGTAGAGTATAAGCCAAAAGGCTTCAGTTAAATCTGTTAAAATTTTTGCTAATATAAAGTTAATAACACGATTTTGCTTATTTCAATTACAATTGGCGTTAAGTAATGAGCTGAACTAAAAAGAAGTTAAAGAAACAGAGCTATCAAGAAGACTGACAGGTAAGAAAAGACTTGTATTAGATTATTCATATATAATTATTACAAGGCCATAAAATGAGGCCGATTTCATTTTCAATTCCTGCTCTTACTATAATACATATTTCCATCCAAACTGGTAGTAATAATGTCATAGCGACTTTTTATAGAAGAAGAAGTGAACATTACTTTACTTTTAAAATTCTTCTAATCTTACATGAAATACAACAATAAGACCAAATCGGAGACATCTTCAGTAAAAATGCTCTATTATTTTTTTATTCCAAAGTTACTTACCATAGTTTTATCATGTTCAACAATCATATTTATTACATCATCATCAGAAAATAAGACAGGTTCCTGTTTCTTTCCATTGCACGGACCATTCATTAAAGTTTCATAATGCACTTTATACATAATATTAAACAATTTTAGCACTGTTTCTTTGTCGGCATCCCTTATACAGTTTTCCTGGAAATAAACCATTAATACAAATATCCTTAAAAAATCATACATCTACCTGCTGCTTTGGTCATTTCTCAAATGAATGACACAAAATTATATAAAAACCCGAAATTCCTTCAGAAGGAATAATTGAAATAATAATTTTAACAATAAAAGTCACTTTATTCAATCTGTATGCTTAAACTTTCAAGTGGAGAGGTAAATTAACGAAAATGAAAAGAAACAGAAGTGCTACATAAATAAATTCTAAAGAAATTGACAGGGAGCACATACACACAAATAAAATATAGTCATAAATAATGAACCAGAGTTAATGATATTGTAGAAAACTTGTGATATTATCTTCCTCCACCCCTTTTATTTTCAATTACACCAAAAAAATTGAATTTAATTCTTAAATATTAAGTGTGAACTAACGAAGTTTAAAATTCATCCTTCCATTCTTACTGTCAACAATTGCCTATTTACATTTATAAAGAAAATATTTATTAAAAATTCAACCTAAGAACAGCTTCAGTTCAATATTGTAAAATCAGGAAAACTTTAAAAGTGAAATATCTAAAAAAAAAAAACTGGAGAAGTTAGTAAAAAATACTCATATATCACAATAAATTTACTTTCTCTTTCTCCACATCCATCAAAATGTAGATCAAAGATTTAACTAAATTTCAATATATAGAAATACGAGTAAAACAACTATAAAAATGATGCGAGATAAAAGCTCAATATATTATTTTTACTCTTCGACTTATCACTTTTCCCTCTGTCTTTTACAATCTAATTCCTTTACCAATTGCTAACGTAGTCCGCTACCTTAGGCTTTACCTCGACAGAAGACTTACTTCGAATCCTCCTACACAATTTAAGTGAATAGAACTCAACAGACGCTTCCGACAACTGAAAAGACTTCCAGAAAACAGACCAATACTCAATCTGGGTAACTAAAGACTTATCTGGGCCTATGACATTGAAATGTGGAATTCGATCTACTCCAAAGAATTCAGTCTTTACAGACAAAAATTCTTCTCTCTGCTGTTGATGCCATATCTTTTCTATGTCACCAATCATAAAATTCACCTAGACATATATTCTTTTCCTCACACAAGTTGCTCAAACCCGTTACAGACAATCCCATCTTAACATGCGATTCTTAATACAATACATTGATACACCTTTCTTCTATGTCACCTCCAGATAATACTCCTAGTAAATCTTAAGGCATAGAAAGAGAATACGGCAAATGCAACAGTTGGTTAATAGTTTACAGTTACAGATAACGGAAGCAAGCAATCTATTCAAAGTCCATAACTGTAGCAAATCAAACTTTTAATTACGATTTAAAAATTACTACTTTGATACGTTATTAGTTATTTAACCGAAGAAATGTAACGGAAAACTCCCGAGAAACGCCACTGAAAACTTATAAGAAAACACAGAGCGAGAATACGCCCACTTAGGAAGGTAGAGGCCACATCAGATTTTATTAATTGTGAATGTGTAAAGTTACTTGATAATTAAGCTTCTACTGTCCAGCCCTCAGCTGCAAGCTGTCAAAGAATTCTTTATTAGGCGTCTTTTATAAAGTAGAAACATAACCCATTTCCAGCGACAGTAATCTTGGCGTTCACGAATGGCGTGAGTCCCCTTTCCTTTATAATCAAATGGAATCTTAATTTTAAAGCACAAGGGATATGCCTCAAATACTCACTATTCATGAGTGATGTATACATATTATTATCTCATACATACGCACACTTTATACTAAAAGTTTAGACTTCATTCTATGCCCAGTCGTTTGAAGCCAAATCTTTAGCCCTTCTCAAGAACCAATAATGTTAAACTCTAACATAATATCATAATCCTAACAAAAAGATAAGAATTCCCCCCATACTACAAACACATTCGGTGAAAGAAAGAACTAGGTAATGTTGGTAAACTCTCACTTATAGTTGATCCCAAAAAATAGTTTATAATTCAACAATTGATTCGAACGCAATAATTCGTCAGGAAGAGAAAGCAATAAATAATAAACAATCAAAATTAATTAGTTTACTTACCCCAGGCACATGTGAATTCAAATTTAGACATAAAGGGAAGATAATATCTATATTTAAAAAAAAACAAAAACAAAAACAAAAAAATGAAAATCTTACTACTGCGTTATTTTTTAGAGCATAAATACGTTATTGTAACGTCTTACTTACCTGAAGGAGAAGAAAGATTTGTATCTGAAGAATGCATATTAATGTAAGTTACACCAATCAACACAAAAAACAATAAAAATATTCCGAGGAGTATTGTAGAAATTGGTGAATCAAAAGGAAGCCATCCTTCAGTAGCAGTGGTTCTCCTAGTATGTTTTGTATTTGTAACAGGCGCTCCTCTTAGACTACTGAAAAAAATGTAAATATATATATATGTGTGTGTGTAGCAAGAATAAAACTGCAATTAAGGTAAAATTATATTATGATGTAAACATTTGAGACATTATAGGACGAGGAATGTAAGAATGCTAGCCACGAGCATTCTTATTCCTAAAACATTCAGAAGTAGAATAAATCTTTCATTTTTTTCATGTTGCAAAATTTGCAGAAGTTATCATTCAAGAATTGGCAAACCAACAAAGAAACCTCTAAAGAGTAAAAGGACATAGTAAAAGGACTGTAAACAAACTCAATGGCATGTATTCACTAGAACAATCCTTTCATCTTGCCTAATATTTCTTTAAAACAGACTAATTCAAAGACTTTATTAAATTACAAAAAAATAATAAATCACAATAAAAATAAACAAAAACACTAAGTTAGGACTTCCTATAAAGAATAAGTACATTAAAATAGCTACAACGTTACCTCTGACTGAATTTTGCATAAACTGGTGAGGGACCAGTATCTTCATCATCACTTTCTTTTACATCTAAAAGTTTTGACGAGATCCCGCTAATGGAAGATCTATAGTCTGTTCTTTCTGAAATAGCGCATGAAGTTAGTTAAAAACTTTATTTTTTGAAATATAAATGATAATATAGAGACCTACCATTATATTAAGGGATTTTAATAAGAGCAGTTTTTTGTAATAAGCAAAAGATTCCATCTTAATTAAATCTTAAGAAACAATGTCAGTTAATTTATTCATTTGCGCTTTCATGTCATTTTCTTATTTTCTGAAACTAGCATTTTTGAGAAACTTGTTCAAAACATTAGTGGAAAACGTTTGCTTACTATGAGATTAAATCTGTAGTTTGTTTTAAATAAAAAGAAGGTAATGTTGATTTTATTGTGAAGGCCTTGCTCCTTTAAAAAACATTCCAACCATAGTAAACCATAGAGCGTAAAAATCTTAATATTTCGACCATTAGAAAATAAAAAAAGAAATAATTCATTCTAGAACCTCATGAGTTATCTCGCTCAACTGAACCTCCAAAAAGAAACTTACAAAGGAAAAAATTACAATATATGAAGTTCTTAATATCACTTACGTGTTTGTCTGCTGCCTGATAACCGCTTAACAAAATCTGAGCTGAAGGGAGCCGAAGAAATGGATTGACTGACAGATAAATTGAAATCTGTATCATTAGATTCGTCAAACCTTGTTCTAAATGCATCACTACTCAATGAACTATTCAAATACCTCGATGTAACACTTTGAGCAGGCAAATCACTGTGCCCATGGCTTTGTAATGTTGAACTCACTCCTGGAACATATCTCGAATTTTCATAATCGCCCTTGAAGGAAAAATTTGTACTTTTTGCAGGCGTGTCATGTGAAATAGATGATCTCGTTGGACGTTTACTTCCATTAGTAATAGTTGAGCTAGCCAAGATTCCTACATCTGATGTTCTTCCACTTACAACGTAATCGGTCTGAGTAGAACTTACGTTTGATCTGGCAGGTGACCTACGTTTGGGAGATCTGCTTGTAGATCTTGGAGGAGTTCGCCTTCGAGATTTCGCTGCGCCACTGATTCCACCATCTAAGTTAGTATGTAAAATTCCTTGGTTTTCACCAGAACTAATACTCTTATTTCCCTCTTCTTCAAGTAGCAACTTTAACTTTTTCAGCAAAATTTTTCGAGTTGTAGCAGTAACTGGCCCCACGGAACATCCTAATTCTAAAAGCTTGTGCCGGATTTCTGAATCCGTTAAGTTTTCAACATCAACGAGCGCCATTTTACACTGCACTGTACTATACTGTCTGCTGCCTGTGTCTGTTACATCTACTACTATAGTTACAAATACAATCCAAAAAACAAGGCGGCAACTGCTATTAAATAAATAATTAATTTTAATACAACTACGATACATATTAAAATTCTTGTATAAAAGTTATTTAAATTATTAAATATTTTTAATAAATGCTAAATTTGTGTGGCAATTGAACTAAATGCTATAACCATAAATCAAAATGGCAAATTTTTATTAATTCTTTAGTTTCAAACATTGTTTACTTTTAGAAAAGAATTCATTCCTGACATGGTTTGCGAGTACTGTACTTATACTTACGTAAATATGTATAAATAATATTATAATGTTCCAATCAATCCTATTTTCGATTTAACAAAGTGCTGAGAAGTAAATTTTGCTAAGTATTACTTTCATTTTAGGATCTGATTTCTACTTGGTCTTCTAACTTCTATTTGAATGATGATATATGTTATGTATGTAGTGAGTAAATACATTTAAAAACCAAAATTAAAATTCTTTGAAATGGTTGAAATAGTTTATATAAATTTATTGCGTATTTTATTACTTTCAGCATTATAGGTAAATTAATTATTTCTAAATTCCTTTCGATTTTAGGAGTAACACTTTTTGAATTTAGTAATGTTCGTTTTGATCTTTTGAGAAATATTGCTTTCAATGGGTGTGCTATTTTTTCTGCAAAGAAAAAATGGAGCAACATTGAATAACAATTTTAATTATTATTCATTAAATACTATTTTTAAAATTCCTTTAGATTCATCAAAATTACACGTTTACTGATCCACAATAATGATATACATTGTCCAAATGCAGCTAAAATAGATAAAATTGCAGGGTTGCCCGGCCTCATTGGAATCTTTGAAAGTAGATGCAATCCTTGAAGTACATCCTAACCTCACGCCATCCTACTTAGAATCAATTCGATTTATCTCCGAGAAAAATTGTAGGATTAAAGAATATGCAGAGACACTGAAGAAGAAGATTTATTCATAATTTTAAAACGGTGTTATGTATTGAAGAAAATATGGGTGGCGGAATATATGGTTCATGAATTTACCATAAAAGCATTCTGTCATGTGGAATATGTAATACGACAATACCTTTTGACATATTTTCTTTAAACGTTAAAAAAATAATACCCAAAGAAGTAAAGGCACAGGTTAGGTTAGGTTCACTGTTTGTTTAGATAAATAGTAATAAGGAATTAAGGAATAATTAATAAGGAATTATTGTTAATATATATCGGGAAAAAGCAAAACAGAAATTTGTGGTTCAATATACATGTTGGTAAGCAAACAACAAATAAGTAAATGTAGGTTTTAACTAACTTCGAAAAATAAGAATTGGTGGTTGAAAATTCTTTCTTTCTATCTTTGAGAGCCTCTTAAGAAAAAATATATGTTATGTAATAAAAATTTGGCATTCCGTAAATTTGGAATTGAGGCGTAATTTTTAAACTAGAACTGAATTTTTATGTACGTATGTTGTCCGTTCTCATCATAAGAGAATCTTCAATGCGAAAAGAATTCAAATTTTATGTTTAAGTTGCAGCTGGTTCTTACCGCTACAAGGGCTCTTCAAATTTACATCAACCACTTACAGGTCTAGTTTAGCGAATGGCGAATCAAAACTAATGTACCAAATCAAAATCTAGTATCTACCCTTAGTCGAAATTTCCTTCTTTCCATCTTCATCAACTAAACTCCTAAACCAACAGTGGACAAAATACGCTACCTTGCACTTACCTAGACAAGAAACTAACAAACGCTACAAACTTCTCGCAAGACTACTTGACAAATGATTTAAGCTCAACCTAAATTACAAAAGACTCTTATACCTACTATTACTGCTGCCTATTTGGTCATACGGCATCGAAATATGGAATCGACTTTACATTCCAACTCTCTTTGAATCCAGTCATTACAGTCAAAAATACTTCGAAAACTCGATTCTCAAATTTCATTCCTCTACAGCTGCTCATTCTAATACTTTAATCGACCTCATGCCTTCTTTCGCTTTACCAGATTTCCTATCCAGGAGATTGAAGAGAAGATGGCCTCGCAATCTGCTCTTATCGTTAGAGCGGTGTAATAAGTTTTCGCTATAATGGAGTGACACCACTGGAGGCCTCCTCCACTCAAATATTCCTGATATTGTTTTATCATATATAAAATGTACTTGTTGCATCAATTGTTGCCGTTGAAGATTTCAATAAAAGATTTTTTTTAAAAAAGTTACTAATGGTAGTTAACATGTACTAAACACGAACATGGCGAACATTCACAGTTAGTACTGTATCCGAAGAAAGCGAATATTATATACCTATTGAATTTGAATAAAATAATTGGAAAATATCAATTAGTAAATTTATAAATATTGTACATAAACATTCTAGCAATTTTTAAGTTTAAAAAATCTGACGTAATATTCATGTGGATTCTCTTAAGGTGGTTCTCAAGGTTTTAATTTATAAATTTGCTTATAAATTATAACTTTTACAAAGTATTTCTATCAATGTAAGTTCTCTATACGGTAAGAAGTACGACCTACCATACGCTAAGAGTGATTTTCACGAAAATCATGGAAAATTAGAAAAAAAGAGATCTTTAGGATTTCGCACTGTATCAGATCATTTCTCTTCTGGTCTTCAGGTATCAAAGGTCTCTCAACGCAAACCAGGATTGCAGCGCAATCAGATAGGGTTTTGGAGATATTTCTCCTCATCCGTCATGTTTTCCACAGGGACTAAACTCCAACATACGGCGGTACACGTTTTACAGTTTTTTCTGACTTTTTCTTGCCTTATAAGAACGCATTTTGCCAGATTTAATTTCGTACGCACACTCAACTTAGTCTAGGGCAAGAACCACAATCATTTACCGGTTGGACCTCTTAGAAGTTCACCATTTGCCTTGACCAGCAGAAGCTAATGAGATGATCTTGCGTGACGCATGCTGCCTAAAGTATCGGCTTCTTCTGTATAAAAGCTCCAAGAGCCGCGTGTGGAAGGGTGCCTTTAAGTAAATCGCTCTGACTTCGTTATTTGGCTTTGATGCTCATTCAATGCAGGATGTCAGACTACTCGCAAGAGGCCTTCCTCGATTTATATAGCAAGCAGACCAGAGGCCTTATGCCAAAAACTATTTCCTGTTATCTCTTTATGACATCACCAATGACACGTAAATGAAGAGAGAAACTTGAGCATGGGACAGAGTAGCAACTTTGAACAAATTAAAAAGATAATTCCACTTCCAATATTTTTTTAAGGAAATTAATGGAATACATACATTATCCGCTCCAGACAGTACTCCGCTCTGATTTTATTACTTTCTCATATAAATTTTGGAAGACTGGTATAATGATCATGTCGTTATCGATCTCTAGCTTTGAGTACTTTGAGTGAAAAAATTGGTTTTTAGAAAATGGTCCGTGTGATGTGTGGGAACACAGTCAAAAGTTAAAAATCGTAAGTCCCTGAATCTTTTTTTTTTTTTTTTTTTTTTTGTAGTGCATTTACAATTAAAATTCCACAACTGGAGCTGCTACTTTATTAAATGGATTTTTCACTTTTTGAGATCCTCTTTAATATTGCTTTAGTGACTTTCTTTAAACTTGGAATTACTTTTACATTCACGTTAGTGTTTAACTTTTATTTGAGAAATATTTTTTTGGAAAAATCAATTAAGAGGACTCTCGGGAGATACGAGTTTATAGGCTTCTCTCAAAAACACTATTCCAGTCTAAGAAAGTTGCTTTAGAATTATATAAATATTTTTTTCTGAGAAATTCGTTTTAGGGGATTAGGGTTTAATTAAATGAATAAGTAGCAACAAAAATCATGAGTGATAACATCAGAATTTTTATTTTAATGAGATGACACGATTACCTAGCCTTGCACTAATGAATTATATTGGGTTCATACATAGGAGGAATAGAGAGTCCTGTTTTTAAAGGGAATGGAGTTCTAAAATAGTGGAATAGCCCCACTCACTTAAGCCGGGAAAGTCTTTAGTTTAAATAGTCAATCAAGAGAATTTCTAATGTGTCACCTTCTCTTATGATTCTTTATTGTTCTTTAACAATGCAAACGTATAAATTTTCTACTTTGAAGTTTCCGTTTCGTGATTCGCTGAATCAGAAATTTGAATGTTTACAAATTGGATTGTGGGCGAACGTGAGCAGCATAACTCAGAAAATGGAAAATATCTCTCTAAAACAAATTTAATATTTTAACTAAGTTGTGCCAGGGCTTGCGACAATAGGTTTTGGTCTAAACACGTCAACCTGATATAATATTTTACAATCAATTTTTAGCTTATTAGGATTTTCTCAAATCAACTTGTCCAAGATTTAATTTTAAACTTTATATAAACATTGCATATATGTAGATTTATACTTCTATTTTAACGTTTTGGCAGAAAAGGGAGAGTAATATGATTAAGCTTATCTCTAAAGTTATTTTTAAGTGTGATTTACGTCCTAATTAACTGTACTATTGAAGAAATTGAATATATGAAATTCTTCTAATTTTAGAAACATTGGTTGCGTGTAACGGACAAATACTCAAATACACACAACTTGACTTCTTTGTTAAATACGTATTTATTAAGGTACAGCGATTCACCTCTAAC
Organism: Rhodnius prolixus; assembly: GCF_049639745.1. Classification (NCBI taxonomy): domain Eukaryota; kingdom Metazoa; phylum Arthropoda; class Insecta; order Hemiptera; family Reduviidae; genus Rhodnius; species Rhodnius prolixus. Next base: position 28,290,706 of record NW_027411592.1, read on the forward strand.
TTTAATTATACACCCACTTTAGCGAGCATCCAAGTGACTACATCAGAGACAAGCCACATTATTGAAAATATATGTTGTTTTCGTAGGAATTATAAGTCTAAAAAAAATCATTAATTAATGTAGGTAAGTGAAAGTCATGTTAGTGATCGAATCTAGAACTGGAACTGCATCTCAGCTTTGCTGTCTGAATATTAACCCGCTCAGTTATCTTGGCTCAAATCTATTGATTTTTTACCTCTTCATAACTATGAAGTAGGATTTCTTCTTCTATTTCAAAATACGGCCTAGCAGTAACTTAAATATGCTAAGTATAAAGAATTGTAAATGTACATAAAATTATTATTCCTCAGCTCTAGGGACCCAAGAATAATTATTAGCTTCGTTCCCTAAAGTTCTAGATCTGCTAATGTATTCAATGAATAGTTAGGATTTGTAGGAATTCATAGAAGAAATAAGCGTACACTGTACTGTCTCATTACAAAGGGTTTTACGAAATGTTTGTAAGCCAAAAGTGCCCAAACGACGAAATTGTAATTGAAGTAAGCGTTAGCTTTAAAAAATGAAAGATTAAATTCATTAAAAAACCTCTTAATATGGTTAAACGACAAAACTGTAATTGAAGTACGCGTTAGCTTTAAAAAATGAAAGATCAAATTCATTAAAAAACCTCTTAATATGGTTAAAGTGAGAAATAGAGAACACAAGCATGCTAGATGGATGCTATAGTATTTATTATTCGTATTACGCTGTCACCGCAAGGATTACGATCCTTTAAAGTAAATACTAGTCTACCTGTCTCTACAGGTTCCACTAATAAAATCGAGCAATCTGTTACCTCACATTTATGATTTCTAAGTCAGGGAAACAATTGTCAGATTCGCAACAAATAGTCGGAAGAAAACCTTTTAGTTATTTATTGAATATATCTCAAGTAGGTGCATATTTACAAAAACACAAACCAATTCGTTTGCAAATAGCTCATTCATAATTCAAAATTACATATTTGTTTATATAATTATATAGTAACAGACAAATACTCAAATACACACAACTTGATTTCCTTGTTAAATACGTATTTATTAAAGTAAAGCGATTCATCTCTAACTTTAATTATCCACCCAATTTAGTGAGCATCCAAGTGACTACAATATGCTAAATTGAGGGTCTAGCATTTTATAAAGATGCTGACTGTTTAGTGCTAAAAGCTTATATTTATCAAGTAGGCCATTTTTAATATTTTCTAATTTTGTACTGATATTTATATTAAAATTGAGGAAATCAATGAACGAGATAATTATATCACAGAGTTTTACCCAATTCTTATATAAGAACAATTTTCTTGCAATAATCTCGTTCATCAAAATATTTAGGTAACGATGCGCCGGCAGTGTAGGACATCTATTTAGATATTTTTTGTGCAATTTTACTATATATAAGACTGTGGGAAGCACATTAGTCTCTAGATAAGCACAAAGTCAGGCTTATTATGCGGTAGGTTAAACGTTTGACAAAGAACTTTAGAAGAATTTCGACATGATTATATCATATACAACCTCATATCTGGGTTCCATAGCAAATGATAGCTCTACTGATAGCATTATATACCTGTAACTTGGAAGAGAAGGGTATGTTTCTATTTCATATTAAATTATTAAAGAAATTCAGGGCATAATTGGCTACTATAGTTCTCTTTCTGAAATGCTTTTCCAAGGATAGCCCTGAGGAGAGGGTGACTCCCAAATTTGCAACAACTTCAACCTTTTCTTTACTAAAACACCATTTGTCGTTTTTGCCAAGTTTGCCACCATTTCTGAAAAAAACGATTTTAGACTTATTTAAATTCATTTTCAAGTTCCTCTTTAACTTTGGAATCTGTGAAAACATTTTATATTTTCAATTCGATATTGTTTTTTTTTTTCAATTTCAACTCTTCAGCAATGACTTTCTGACCTTGAAAGTAGCTGGTGGGCTGACGACGCTTAATTTGGTTTTCAATTGATTTTTTTGATAGTAGGTGATTTTAGTTTAGATATTTCTTCCGAGAGATTCGATATGTCAAAGAATATTTTCACAGCTTTGACTTTAAAAGTACTTAATTTCGAATTATTATTGGTATACTTTACAAACAAAAAAATACCTAGTCCAAAGGTTGGTCATCATTGCAACCGTACGACATTCACTCATCTTAATGAAATAAATGGATAATTTAATCAATGAAATGTCTGTATTCATTAAATACATTTAACATTTATTTGTACTGGTATTTAAATATAGGCATTTATAACATTAAAATTTTTCAATTTTGAATTCACCTCTTTAGTCTGCATCTTGTACCTGTATGCTTGTGCTTGGCCACACTGCTTCGCTTTCGTGATTTGTTCGTTCACGGTAATGGCAATGTTTGGCTTGAGGGCCTAGGATTAATTGTGTGTTTTACTAGTGTTTCGTGTGAATTATGCAGTACCCAAATGCGTGTTTATATTTTACGTGCAGTAGGACATTTGACATAACCTAAAAATTCTTTTCCAAAACTTGATCAACGAGCTGTTTTGTGTAAGTTCCTCGGTTAAAACAATTTGGCTATTTGTTTCATAAGTTTTTTACTTGTTAAATAGGAACCGAGTGATATATATGATATTTCATTATTCACTAAAAACCTAGTGCTATTATTGGTGTCACACTATTGATGGTTAATGAGTTTGACACGGCTCTAAGGATGTAAACAAAAACTTCTACGTTCCTTTTATTTTTTTAGAAATCGGTAAAAAATGGAACATAAAACAGGAGCACCAAAAATTCAAATTTTCAGGCCTACGTATGAAGAATTTAAAGATTTTTCGAAGTACATAAGTTACATTGAAACCGAAGGAGCACATAAAGCAGGATTAGCCAAGGTAATGTTTTAGATTTTTTTTTAAAGATTTATTTGAAAAATAAGGCAGGCTTTTTTTTTTTATGTAACTTTGATTTTTATTGAAGTATCAGTTTTTATTAAATACCTACCTACAGTAGTTTTAGTACACTTTTCTCTTGCAATTTGTTTTCTTTTCGAATTCAGTTATTGTGATTGTAAACTATTACAAAAAATAATAATTATAAATTTATTTGTGTTGGTATATAAGAAATTAGTATCGAAAAACATAGTATCTTTAAAAGAGTTCGTAACGTTTTTTAATACGCTACTGCACAGTAAACAATCACTTTCTGCCTGTGCAGAGATACTGGGAAGGATCAGTTTTTTTTTTTTGTTTTTTTTAGGTGCAATAATCGATATTTTTCCTTTCAAAACCAAACCTATTAGTGCCTGTTAATGAAGTTTAGAATATCCGCAATTTAATAAAATTACTCCATGTAAAACTAAGTTTAATTCTTCTTTTGTTTTGATTAGATGGTTTTAATGGCGAAACTTATTTTTTTGTACCTTCTTTGTACTTTAAAATACCTTAAAATTTTTTTAAAACATAAAGTGCCTTTTCTCTGAATCGAATGTTTACTCTAACATTGATATAATAGTTATAATCAAATAAATTAAATGATGAAAGTTAAATGAAGTTTAAGATAACTTTAGTTTAAATAAAAGATGTTCTTTTGCCATTTGAGAGCAGATGAACATTTTCGATTAAATTAAGTGTTCAAATTGTTATTGCTAAAAACTTACTAATATTTCATGGATTTCAATCAGGTTAATTTTTTACGCAATATCATGATATTCTATAGAAAATGGACTATAATATAAATTTTAATCTCTTCATTATCCTATTCATTCTGGCATTCTAATAGTATGAACACCTATAAAAATAGGCACTAAATCTGCAGAGGTAGTGAAAGTTTTGCGGTTCAGGGTGGTGGGTGTTAAGTTCAGCAAGGCAAACTGTAGCAAGGGTCAGCCAAAAAGAAGTTGGCGTCTCTGTGATTCTTATAATTTGACAACCCTGCTAGTTTTTTTTACACATTTATTAAGAAAATTATTTCTTAATATTATCACATCGTAAACTACCCCTACATAATAACCTGTCTCGTACGAACACTACAAACTTTCTCTTATTGAAATTTATTAATTAAATTGCAAAAAAAAAGAAAAGAAGACTAGAATTAGAGAACATTACAATCTTAGCACTCTGTCTGGATCTTCTATTATCACTAATCGTAATTTACTTCTGTACCTGGCTGAACGAATGAATCTGAGATATACTTTTAACTCGAATTTTCTTTCTTAGCAATTTGTTTCAATGAAAAGACATTCGTTGACTTTATGGTAAAAAAATAATTTCCCCTAAAAAGTCATCTAATTAACTACGTACGGTAATTTTGGAAACAAAAACTTAATAATAAATACTTTTACTAAATAATAAAATAGTAAAATATGTTTTGGGATTTATGGAAGTTTGATATACAAATAATTTATAACAAATTTGATAACATTTTCTTTCAGTTTGAGTGTGTGCACGAAGTTGCAGCATGTTAATGGTCAACATTTCCGCATTAGTCTCGTAATATATTGAGTTCTATTGCTTGAATTCCTACTTTATCCAGCACTAATATCTTGAATGGATGGTACCTTTTTAATTGTATTAAAATAATGTTTTCTAACAAATCAAAGATCTTTGATATCAGCAATATTAGAAATGATTCCAAAAATACTTGATAGGTTATTTTTGAATTCTTGCCATAAATTTCAAAAATTAATTTTTGTATTCGTCTATTTTTAATTAAGCAATGGCTTCAATTTTTACTTTCTCTTATTAGATAAGAATGACTGTTTTGATCATGCCAACAATTTTTATCTGCAACCAATTCATTGGAATCTGAGTCCTCAAATGGTCGATTTTAATGCCTTTTTTTTCAGTCTTGAAATTGAATTGCTGCAAGAATGTGGTTATCCTCAATATACTTGGAGGCAAGTTCCTTCATTTTGAAAGTAACTTCTACCAGCGACTTGTGGTCAGTTAGAATCATGAGCCTTCTAATGACAAATGTTTGATACTTCTAGGCATGCTCCACAAGCAAAATTTGCTGCTTCTCTTGTCCCCTAATAACCTGCTCGCCAAATTAACTTCTTGAACTTGTTCTTGAATGATCTGAAAAATTTAACTTTCGCACATCTATTTGCATCTAAAATTATTTTATTTTTTTTATTTTAAAAATGAACGTTTGACTGAAGTTTTGAAGTTTCAGCTACCGACTGTTACCAATTTTTTGTTTCGAAAAATTGATTCGAATATTCCATGAAGAATTATTGGCAATGTTATAAGTCCTGGAAATCTTTTAAGCTGATTTTTTATTTGTGGGAAAATTAGCGTCTTTTAACTTTACTGGGCTGCAATCCTAAGGAATATGCTATCCTGAGGAATGGATGTAAAAAATTAAGAGAAGATACTTTTTAAAGGTTTTATCCACCTGCAATAGTTCAGGTTTCAGGCTGGAAGCTGGATGTCAGTTTTGATATTTAACATCGAAACATGGGGCCAAGTAGGTTTTGCTCATTACTGCGAAGTGGTAGTGATAATTCTTTTAACTCCATTTTTTCGTGCGATTGATGTATAAAATTTACATAAAACTGATAATTAATTTTGACGTAGATCTTAATACTGGAAGAGTACAGCTTACGTACATTAAATTTATTATTTTACTATTGAATTCTAAAAAAAAAAATGTAGAAAAAAATATGCATTCTTATTTATTTCTTGAAGTGGAAGCATATTTTTTGCCTTGCTTGTTAACAGTATATATTCAAAAGGTTTTGGCGAAGAACACTTGTGTTTCATTGGAAGTGAATAGTAAAAGGCCATTATAAAATTTCGGGTATAAAGAGATGAATTCTCATTTTTTCATAACAGAAAAAAGTTGAGTTTAATGCAAATAATACGTAATTATCATCACTATTTATAGCCTGTAAAGTTTAAGCTTGTTAGATTTACCGTCTTGTACGATTTTAAAATCAAACGTTTTATCATTAAAGTGCTAAATTTTATTTACACATCTATAATCAAATCACTGTCCAGACTCATTTGATTGTAAGTTCAGTCAACGTCACACTGTTACACATTGTTGCGTGGCTATCAAATAAAAAATTATATATTTTAAAGAAACTTAAATTTTAGAAATATTATCTGATTTTGTATCAGTTTTTAGTACATTTAAATAATTTACAATGATACAATTTCAATAGTTTCAATTTTATTACGAAAGAAAGTCCGAAGTTATATCTTTTCTTCATCCCTTTTATAAATAATTCATTTTTTCGGTTTTTATAGGTTTTGGAGTTGGATTGAAAAGTAAAAATTTGACGGACTGTTCGTTAGGAAGTAAAATCTGTTAAGTTTTCGGTTTTTTTTTTTAAATCACAAGAATTCTTGCATCGTGAGAATAGTTATTTATTTAACAAGTGTGGAAAGTAGTACTTTTCCTCACGCGAGGCAGGATTTGCGATCGAGCGAAGCGAGGCGAGTGCAAGTGCAAATTGCCGAGTGTGAGGAAAATACTTTACATTCGAGTTAAATATTATATTTTTTCTGCAACCATTAGATTTATTAACTAAAAAAATTAAAAATTTCATTTTTACAGTCTACAAAAAGTAATTTTTTTATTATAAACATTTATTGTTATATTACAATTATTTACATTACTTACGTGTTTACATTACTTATTACATTTTCTGCTGTTTCTTTTATTGATGGAGGAGTGTTTTCTAAACAGGAATCACTAGAATCCATTTTAAATTTCTATAAGGTAACACTATAACCTTTTTAACTGTTATAATTAAAAATAGCTAATTATTTATTAAAGTATTATTTTTATTTCAATATTCCTTTCAATTTTTATTTTATTGTTTAATATTCGTTTTTTACGAGTATTTATTTAGTTACGTTAAATATGCTTATTAAAGTTTTACAGAAAATATTTATGTTAATAACAAAACTTCTTATATCAAGGAAGCACAATAAAGTTTTTCCACTCACTAGTGAGGAAAGTGACACTAATGGGAATTTTTCCCCACTAGTGTGGGAAGTTGGGCATTACACATCTGATTTTAATTGAGTAATGAGAACTTCCCTACATGGTTGCAAAAAAAAAATATTCCTATTAAAAGTTACAGGTCTACGTATTTGTGTCGTGAAAAAAAGTATACAAGAGCAAATATTAGTACAGTGAAATTTGTATGGCTGAACACTTCAACAGTTTTTAATGTATGTGTTTTTGCATTTATAATGAGCACCTGCTGTGAACATACTGACATTTTGAAAATGTTACCTACTTGGAACAGAGTTGAAAAGAAAAAGTAAAGCTTTGAGCGGACGTCAACAGAAGAAACGGCGCCTATTTCATCAACCTCAAGTAGCACAAATTTACCTTTTTTTTAAACGAATTCTTCTCATGTGAAGTGTATTTCAAAAAATTTATTATATTTTTTATCTTAACTAGTGCTTCCTTTGCTTGTTTGTCAGTTTCTTCGTTTTCTTGAAGTTTTTACCAAATCCAGAAATATTTTAATGCTAAGTTATTATTACATTGAAAGTAGTGTACTTCATATCATTTAGTTGAAATATTATAACCTTATATTACTCTTCCAACGTTGGCATTCACAAAAATAATATAGGAGAATTTATTTTACTTTTGTAAGTTTACAAAATAGTCTTCAAAACATTGGAAATAAAAATAATTTGAATTAACAACTTTTCGCATTAGTCTCTAACTTGCCTATATTCTAAAAGGAAAATATCTTATTTTTGTAATAAGATTAATATTTTTTTTAAATACAGGCTAATGAGAAATATAAAATCCATTGACAGTGTGCAAAATCTGTGAACTGGTTAAAAAAAACAAACTATTCTAATCTACAAATAGTTTATGTTTTCTATAACACTCTACAAATCCCGTTAGCGCTGTGATTTTTTACGTTTTTTTTGTAACGAGATAACACTGTCCAAAAGCAAAGAGTGCTCTGAAAAAAAGCTCTTCCAAAGTCAAAAAGGCAACAACCTCAGAAGTTGACGCACCTTAAGTTAAAAAAAAAATAAAGTTATTCAAATTAAAAATTTTATCTGTGCTATGAGAAATATGAGTTAATGAAAGTTAAAATTTAAGGGAAACCTTCTTGCTTCATACTGGTCTGGGATTAAGATTATTTTTCCATACGTATATCTTTATCTAAATGTACTTTTCACCGTAAATATACAGTCTGGTGTCTATGACAACTCCCAGATACTTAACACAACCAGAGTTTTGCCAAAAAATAGAATATTTTTGTAGCTTTCTATGTCCCTCCTCCTAGTAAAGGAGACCAGAGTAGTAATGTTAGAAGGTTTCACAATAAGATCTAGATTGTAGATTGTATTAAAAATGGCGGTTCCACCAAAAAGGGGAAGGAACGCAGTCAATCCAAAATGCCCATTGTTCCCCGCCCACCCTTCATCTCATCAGAGATACCGGGGCTTTAATACAACAAATCCGGCTAAAGTTTGCCAGATGCCAATACAATAAACTAATAAAGTCGTAACAGGACACTAGGGAGCATGGCGACTCAATCGCCCAGTGCACTGAATAGTAAGATCTATCCTTCTATTCCAATTTTCTATGAACTTGAGTGATACCTATATGAGCTCAGCAACGATTGTCTCGAGCCCGCCACTGGCTACCGCAGAAATATCATCTGCGTACCCCAGGACCGAGAACGCACGAAAGTCGCATCTCAAGTAAGTCGTCTACGGACCATGCCCCACAGGAACGGAGATAAGACCCCCTTGAGGGCACCCCTCTGGCAGTCGTTATTTCCAACGTGTGGTGGGGGGATCAACGGTGGGGGTCTGCCACAGGTAGCCTAAATTACAATGGGGTTTCGCCTGGTGCCCCAAGGTGAATATATTTATGCACATATATTTAACATTCACATTCACATATTATGCATTCAGCCTAGTTGAGTCTCCATCTCAGCTTGGGCAGGGATCCGGGGAGTCAGGAAAGGGATAGACTGGATCAAAGGAGGGATTGAAACAAGAGATTATCAGTGGAGGTATACCATCACCCTGCTCTATGTGTACTAAGCAAATGTATTGGGTTGTTACAGTATATGTTGCTCCCGTTCGTGTTGATAGACTGGATACCCGCAAGTACCCTGAAGAAGTAACTAATCGGCTTCCCCGTTGGGTACTGGTCTGGTATTAAAGCTGTCCGGTAGGACAGTTGTATAAGGGTTGACCATCAAAAACTGCACGAAAAAGCGTAACGTTGAAAAACACCCAACTTTGACAATTTTTTTCTCTTTTTCTATAAAAGATAAAATTCCCAAATTTTCTTTAAAATATAGGGCAAATCCTCCTTTATAACTGTAATTTTTTTGCAACCACCCAGATCTAATAGGTTTCGAGAAAAAAGTTGCCGAAAATGAGCAAAAACGGCTTTTTCAAAAAATGTTCTTGTTCTTCTTCTTGTTCTTGTTGTTACCTTTTTTGTAAACAACGTAGCGCCTAAACGCGTGAACCGATTTTCATGAATGAGGTGTCATTCGATTCGGAATTTTATGTAGATGTGCCTTTTGGGGGTCCCGACGCTGTACATCGAATGGGAGAGGAGTTAGCCCCCTTTATGTAAGGCCCCCTCCAAAATTATTATTACTAATTACACTGTAAATCTTGGCCCGATTTTGATAAAATTTGGTAGGATGGTAGGGTTAGGGCTCCTCTACGTAACATTAAAGCGACGATCTGCTCTTACAATTGTTAAGGGGAAGTATAGCAATCGTTTCAAATTATCGACACGTGAACCGATTTTTATGAATGAAGTGTCATTCGAATCGAAATTTTACACAGATTTGCACTTTAAAAGTGTCGGCACCGTGCCTCATAAGGAGGGGAGTTTGCCCCACCCAAATAAGGCCCTTTCTAAAACTATTATTACCAATATTACTATAACGCTTAGTCCGATTTTGATAAAATTCAGCTCGAATAAGTGGTTAAAGCTCCTCTACGTTGCTGATTCTCTTGCTCCTACTAAGAGGAAGTACTGCAATCGTTTAAATTATCAATGAGTGAACCGATTTAAATCAATGAATTGTTCGATTAAAAAATCTTTGCCTCTTTGCCTTTTAGGGAGAAGTACTGCAATCCTAGTTTATTTTTCTTACTCCTCTTAAAAGGAAGTACTGAAATCGCAGTTTAATTTTGCTATTTACGTACAAATACCTTCCTATGTTATTCAAAACGCTTTCTCAAAAAAATTGTTATTGAGGATGGTTTGGGAGCCGCAACTACAATCATTCTTTAAAAAGATCTCTCCAGTGGTAGTTAACACCTTATCAGGTTATAATGATAGAATTGCTTATTCCAAATTTTAAAAAAATCTGTAAAGCAGATATGTAACTTTGTAAAATAGACAAAAAGGAAAATCTATCCAAAAGGTACAAAAATCTCCTTAACAAAAACTTACAGTTTAAAATGTTAAGTATAAGGGTTGATTAAACGCCAAAAGGTACACAAATCAGCAAGTACCCAACATTTCATTAATACCTCATTAATATTTAAGTAATTCTACTGCATTAATTTTCATTAATAAGTTATTTTTTAGAATTTATTAGATATCACAGACCCTTATGCTGGCCACTTCATTTATATTATTTTTTTGTTATAATAATCATGATAAATCACATATACGTACATGCATGTTAAAGTAAAGATAAAGTTAGAGTAGGCTACTGTCTTGAATTCGTCTTACCGAAATATTCGTGAGCACAATTAACACACAGTTAATAACAAGTAGATTATTAAACAATAATTATTCATTTCTCTATTGTAATTTAATTTAGTCCCCTAATTTTACTTATAGTAAAATACTGGAATAATTAGCTGTCCTAAATATATGCATAACTTATTTACTTTATATTACATATATACAACATTGTGGGAAGAACACCTAGATGGAGAATGTAATTGAAGAAAACTATATTATTTGCGATAAAGCCAGATAATTATTACCTATTATTATAAACGTTTGACTACTTCATAAAATAACAATTACTTTAATCGAAGAATGAACTTAAACCGACGATTTTTATTTAAGAAATAAAAATAAATAAATAAAATAAACAAAATCATTGATGTAAGTTGGTGTAAGCATTTTTTTAAACAAGGTTTTGAATTTTTTAGCCTCATATTTTTATTTTATTTTTTATAACGTTTTTCTTTTTAACCTGTAATTAATAGTTTGATTATTATAAATAACTAGATATTACAGTCAATCTACAGTGCTACTTGTAGACGAAAATGGCCAGCATAAGGGTCTGTGATATCTAATAAATTCTAAAAAATAACTTATTAATGAAAATTAATGCAGTAGAATTACTTAAATATTAATGAAGTATTAATGAAATGTTGGGTACTTGCTGATTTGTGTACCTTTTGGCGTTTAATCAACCCTTATACTTAACATTTTAAACTGTAAGTTTTTGTTAAGGAGATAGTAATAAATATGTTTCTAAAAATCTTTCTAAAAAATAAATTGCAGAAAATTAATAGGTAACTTAAAATTTTTAAATATAATGGTAGTTCTAATAAACGGCAAGAAAACGCCACTACCACAAAGGAAGCAATTATAAATTCAATTAAAATCAATATAAAAAGATGATACAGAATTTATTTTAAATAAACTTGTATTTATTCTAAATGCAATTTTAATGTGTTTCTTAATTTTAACATTCATTAAAAGTTATTTTTTTTCCAATATTCTAAATTCAAAGAGCTACCTAATCTATTATAGTTGGTAAACCTCTTCGTCTAAATGTAGAATTTAAAATTATTGAATTATTATATTCGAAACTATTGAAGTGATTATAGAGAAAGTTTAATATTGCATGCTTAAGGGAAGTGTTTTCACTTTCTCGTTCAGATGCTTACACACTATGCTCATGTGGGCAAAAATTTGGGTGAAAAATCAACTTCTTTCACTCATATAAGTCTTTATTACATATTCTCTGATATAGTAACTCCCTGAATAAATTTTAAACAGTAAATATTGTATAAAATAAATAACGTTAGTCTCGAATTGAAAATACAGACAACTTACTTCGTCTTTCTTGTACTAAAGAATTCCTGAAGAAGCTTCTTCCATTTTGACACGGGTTTTCACCAGATATCATTAAATGAAGTAGTTGAACTTGTTAAACTAGTTGTTTAAGGAACATGCGCGATCTTTTTTGTCGCTATATATTACAAAAAAGAACTTTATATTCTAATCTTGATTGGTTGATTAATTGCCACATTATGCTACTATTAATAGAAGTAGCGTCAAAGTTTCTATAATTTTATAACCTTTTTATCTTTCGAAAAATATTGTTAATTTTAGTATGTAGGGGAGAGGGGGCACATTTGAACAGAATTTACATTTTCTGTTACAGAGTGCACAGAATCGTATTATTGAACCTTTTTATTTTGTTTTCTACAACTTTCAAGTCTTCTGAACAGATCTATATCAATAAACAGTTATTACTTTACATACATATCTAAATGTTTTTAATTTAAAAATGTTGTGTCAAATGTTAATATCTACCCCACTGTCGGACACTTTGAACACAATATAAAATAGAAAGAAATGATATTACTTTACTCTGAATCTACCTTCTATCAGTTATTTCTCTCACTACTACATTACTTTGTCTTTTAAACCACTGAAATCTAGTTCAAAAATCAAGAATTACTCAGTTCGGGATGTTGTACCCGAAGTGATGGGTTTAGAAAGTTTTAAAAAAATATTCGGTTTGTTGCGCTTCTTAATGTAGGTTCGGACCACTTCCCCTTCTCTGCGATTAAACAAAAAAGTCACAAACTTGCAGGTCGATAGGGCACATTCTAACTGAGGTGTTGAAATGTGCCCTCTCTCCTTCCATAAAAGAAAATATAATATCTAACACTTTTTGCAAGCAAATAGACTTTTGTAAATACTAGGTTTAAAAATACGAATTCTAAATGTTAATATGGACTATCAATACTTACACCTTGTCCTCTACAGTCTTCACAATACACTTCCAAAGCTGCAACAAAAATTTTACATCCACCTTACAAAATATAACATTCCTCAATTCTGACTTTACAACTATGAAAAGGAAGGGAAACCAATTATATAACAGGTCTACCACAAAATATGGAGAGAATTACCAATCATTAATGTTTTAAATTTTGGTTTTAACTGTTCAAAGGTGCCTCCTGTTCATATGTGCCCCCTCTCCCCTACATATGTATGTGAAACAGGACACTGTGTGTTTTAGATAGTTAGCAACCGGCTAGAAGCTTTACAACACTTCTATCCGTATAAACATCATTTGTTTAGTCAAAAAATCATCGTTAAGTTACTATACTAACGCACAAATTTGTGAATTGACAAATTCAATAAATAAAAACTGTTTTGAAAACATTTCTCTTCCACGAAGTGAGGAAAGTGTTGCGATCGTATTAAAGTTTCGTATTGGAGAATCACCGCTGGAAATTAATATTTATAGCGCGTGCAACTGATATTGATATAAATTTGAAACTCAAGTCTCTTTCTTTTTGTTGCAAATATCGGATATAAGACTTTAGAATCAACAAAAACAATATTTTAGTTGCTACATTTCTTGATGAGGATGCGTACATAGAATTTGTAACAAATTTTTTTCCACGAAAGTAAGAAGTTGCAGAAAAATATCTTGCAACAATTACTTACAATTAGAAAATTTGAAATAATTTTGAGGCTGTTGCAGAGAGAACTTAGACAAAAAAATTATTGCATTAAGAAGTTTAATTATAATTACTGATCCAAGTGGAACAATGAAAATGTAATTTCGAAAAACAAGGTCCATTATTGTTCTAAGCAGTCGCTTTTGTGAAGAAAAAAATCCCGCACCGTTTATGAAATCTGGTTATCATAATTGTTGTAACGTCATGGTTTTTTAGTGTTGTATTTCTTCTTGTTCTGTGCGTTCAAGTTCTTATCTGAAGGGAATGAAATCAAAAATGACTATGAATACAGAAAATATTTTTGGTAAAGTTTTGTATATTTATTATTATTTTGTATTTTTAATAACTCAAGTTTGAATACAGGTTTTTAAATTTTTAGAAATAAGTTTTAATTTGAAGAAACAAATTTGTAAATTTACTAGTTATTTTTCTTGTTGACACCTTTTCAGCAAACTGCTTAAAAGAAATACTTCTGTAAAAATACTAAAAATAAGTACTGAACAGAAAATTACGGTTAGGCGATTTAATTAGTAGCAAAGTAATCGCCTATATTTTCAGGCGGGGCTTTTACGTCCAACTTCCAATTAGGTGTCTTGGACGGAGGCGACTAGCAAACATACTTTACTGTAAATTTCTTTTATTAACTATTAAATAAAATCCAAGGCCTAAGACCGGTAACAATCGAACCCAGTACCACAACGCATATTAACTTTGCAGATCTAGGCGATTTAATTAAGGCGCGTCGATATCTGAGGTTATTGGCACCCGGAGCTTTTGTTCAGTGCACTGCCGGCCTCCGGACAGTGTTCTCTTGTTACAGACAACACTCTCCCATCACCGGACAGTGAGCTGTAAGAAGCTCATCCTAGGAAGAGAAAATCTAAGGGTCAACAGCTGGATTCGAACCCGAGACCTCCGCGTGGGAATCTAATCCTCTGATGACCCGCTTCCTATAATTATATGATTTTATTGCAATGAAATTTTGTAACATGGAAGTCTGGTGCCTTTTCAGTCAATTGTGGTAAGAGAAAGTTTGATGGGGGAACATATCAGATTTTTTTTTAAGTGTACTTGATTAATTTGTATTTCGATGCCACGGTGATACTGGTTACTACATTTATGATTATGACAAAGAATGTTTTAAAAATTTATTAGTTGAGAATAAATTTTTAACTGAAGTTTTTTGAATTAGAACGGACAGTAGTACGTTTCTTAAACAGCATTCAGTACTTTTAGTGTAGTAAGTGATTATTTTCTTAAAACGATAGGAAGGAAAAATTAATCCCAGTTTATTTTCTTTTTTCTAGATTATCTTATTTTATTATTTTATTTTTTCAGATCGTACCACCACCAGAGTGGAAACCAAGAGCTATTGGCTATGATTTACAAAATATTCAGATTCAAATTCCCGCACCAATATGTCAGGTAGTTACCGGCAAACAAGGTTTGTATCAACAGATTAATATACAGAAAAGGCCAATGACTGTTACTGAATATCACAAATTAGCATCATCAGCAAAATATTGTACACCGCCTCATTTTGATTATGAAGATTTGGAAAGAAAATATTGGAAAAATATTACATATAATCCACCAATATATGGAGCTGACGTCAGTGGAACCTTGACAGATGATGAAGTAATTGTAAGTTAATTTTTTATAATTTGAGTAAAATGTTCATTTTCTGTTCTTTATTTTAAAAGGTGCCTACTTCTGTTAATATAAAAGTAGATAATACTATCTCGTCAGATTTTTCGAAACCTTAATTCCAGAAAAGCATCTGTTCAGATGTTTGCAAATGCATATGCGACCATTTTGGTCTGTAACCTAATGCGAGACCATTAGCAATTTTTGTCATAATTTGACTCAATTGTGGTTTCGTTTCCTTCCTATAAATGGTGCAAATTCGTGAAAAATTTAATATCCTATGTCATATCACCACTTCTTACACCAGAGTTTTACTTAAAATTTAATGGTGCAATTTTATTATTTGCTTTTTTCCAGATTTATCACGGTGTATTTCATTAATAGCTTCAACGGTTATTGAATTGCGCTGTTTTTATCGCAATAAATATTATTTTATAGAGGTCCTGATGTACCTGAGATTTACAGGATTAGTAATTTCGGCTAAAATAATCGTCCTATCGTTTTTTTGTGGTAGACGCCTCACTTGGTATAATTTTAAGGATCCTTAATGTAGAAGGTTGAGCTTAACATGAGTTTCCGACCATTTATTTTTAATAACTAGAAAAGCAATTAAACGACTAAACATGAATGTGAACTGAGACAAAATATATATTATATTATAAGGTGATCAATCGTCCTCCTTTAGGGAGGACAGTCCTCCTTTTGTAGGTTCTGTCCACTCTCGAAAAATGTCCTCCTACCTGTCCTCCTTTTTGATATGTTAATCTCTGTATTCAGAAATTGTGTTGAGTTTTTTTCGAAAGAAATGCCTGATATTAAAATCGATGACAATTGTCTGTCTGAAGAAATTAGAAGACTGAATATATATTTAAATTCTGATAAATTAGAACAATGGGAAAATCAACATGTTAAAATTGATAAAAGATGGGTGTAAATTTAATATTTAAACATTTCAAAAATGAACACATTCCATATGAAAATTTAGTAATTCCTGTTGAATTTACGTTGTGCTGCCCTGGAACAAATGCAGCAGTTGAAAGAGTTTTTTCAATGGGTAATGATTTTTGGCTAAGTGAGAAATCAAGATTGAATGTTGATACTCTAGCTGCAGCACTTACTGTAAAGTTCAATATGAAGGATATTTCTTGCTCCGAAATTTCCAATATACTGTTAAAAAAATGATATATTGACAAAAAATATCCATTCAATGGAAAAATACTCGTTTAACTAAATAATTATAGTAAGCATAATTTGTAAATTATTGAATTAATAAAATGTTTCACTTATTTACGTTGTACTTTTTTCTTAAATTTTTTTGTCCTTTTCATTGGAAAAAAATTGGTCACCTTATATATTATCAATTGCAGCAAGGTAAGGTCGGGAATGTTTCATTTTTCATTTGTTTTGTTTTAGCATTGGAACATTAATCGTTTAGGAACAATATTAGATTATGTAAATGAAGACTACGGCATCTCTATTGAAGGTGTGAATACTGCATATTTGTATTTTGGCATGTGGAAGACTACGTTTGCTTGGCATACTGAAGATATGGATCTTTACAGTATTAATTACTTACATTTTGGTGCCCCGAAAACATGGTTAGATTGTTTTTATTTTTTAAAATTTTGTTCGGTATTCTGATTCGTATAAGAAGGTAGCCTTAGATTTAAATAAGTTGTGTAATTCTTCATTGTGCATGTAAAATAGAATAGTTTTAAAATTTATTGAGTAGTGAATGTATGCTCTGTGCAGGAGCATTTCGTTCCTCTATTCTCTACAAGAATTCCATAAACTCAGTTTTTAAGAAGAAGGGACGCCCAAATTTGCTGCACACTAATTACAATCAGTAAACTATTCTACTAGTAAATGCTTGAAGAATTTGTTTTTTGAGGAAAATGTTAAAAAAGAGAAGAGAAAGTACAGGACCCAAAAATGATAGGCGATTGATGCTCCCAGGATAACACTATTTTTGAGGAAGGTTATTAAGGGAAGGGCTGAATAAAAAGGGAAGAATTATAAATTGTATACATTTGGAAGAATGAATCGATATTACGTCAGTGGAGTAAAGCCATCATTTATCCAATACATAAGAAATGCGATAACTTAAAATTATTACATTATAAGGACATTCTTTACTGCTATCTTTTGGTTCCAAATGCTCTGCAATATCCTCTTAAGAGATTGAGCTGTGCGATCGAAGAGGTAGAAACATTTATTCTGGTTTAAGAAAAGTGAGCTCGTTATGGATAAAATATTGTGACTCCTCATAAGATAATTGAAAAGGCCTTGAATTAAAGTGCAAACCATAATCTTTTCATTATTTTAATATTCATTATTAATCCATTTTGTTTGAACTTCGTTCAGTTGCGTTATTGTTTTTAGATAATTGTGCGAAATGACTTATAAGAACGTGTCACAATCATAGTGGATGTGGTCGTTAATATTTGTGTTTGTTTATTTCTACCTTATCGGAGGTGTTGATATTTTTTCCTTTCTTTTCTGTACATAACAGTGTCATTATGTTTTTGATAATGTCGGGATTGATGCCTAGGTTTGATAATATGATTTGGGTATATTGTCTATTTTGTTTGCATAAATGCGAATATGTACATAGCTGTAAATTCCGCTGTTGTCCTAAGATTGTTTGTTCTAGTTAGTGTACGTTTCAAAGTTTCGTTTTCAACCTTCGTGCATTCTCGGTCCTGGGCTACGCAGATGATATTTCTGCGGTTGTCAGGAGCACGAGACAATCGTTGCTGAGCTCATGCAGAGATCACTCAAAATCATAGAAAATTAGACTAAATGGGCAGTTATTAGTGTAAACCCTTCTAAGACTGCTACTCTGGTCCTTTTTTCTAGAAGGGATATAGAGAGCTACGAAAATCTTCTAATCTTTGACAAAACTCTGGATATATCGGGTGAGGTTAAGTATCTGGGTGTTGTTCTAGACTCCAGACTCACTTGGAAAGCACATCTAGATAAAGTTGCAATAAAGGCAAAATAGGCTCTTATGGGATATTACTAGAACCTGTGGGAAGGCATTGGGTTTTCGTCCCAAAATGACCCACTGGCTCTATACACAGTCATTCCAATTGTCACCTATGGTACGTAGTGTTTAGGAGGAAGACAGGAGGAAAGGACCTCTTACTTGTTGCTCGATTGCGCTATGAGGCCCTTGGATCTTTGAGACCAAAGGAGGTAGTTGCGCGAAAAGAACTAGTATGGAAAGTCCTCAGCTTTAATAGGTGAAATTTCCTCTACTAGTTCCAAAGAGGGAAGGCACAATAAGCCACTTTTGGCTGTGGTGCCGTGGGGCATAGGTCCCGCCCCGCTATTGTAATCTTTTTCGGATCTTAGGTAATTCAGGATTTCCAGTTCTAATTCGCCCTTTCTCTCTGTATGAAAAAGAACGCCAACTTCATGATTTCCATACATAATTAATTCAAAAAATACAGAATACATTAATAACGGCACTAGTTTCATTAGTTTTATTTTTATCTATTGTTACATAAATATTTGACTATTTATTAATATTCTCAGTTTTAAACAAACAAACCTTAAAACATCCCTCTCTCAGTCCAACAAGGTAGTGTGTGAGAAAATCGGTTGTTCTGGAAGTCGAAATCTCTACTCCAACGTGATGAATCATCTTGGGAACTCACAATTGAATAGATAGTAGCTGCAATATAGATAGTTGAGAGACTTCAACCAAGGAGGAGACTAGTATCAGACAGTAATTGTAGTAGAATTCCCCATTTACAGCTTATTGAATTGCGAACCGTGGAGAGAGAAGTTCAGAAATACTGCTTAACTTAACTTATACCTCTTAGGATTATTTGTCAGATAATTTTTTAAGTTGTATTTAAAGAATATTTTACAATAATTTTTTTAATGGCAAATTATTTCCTTAGGTATTGCATTCCGCCAGAACATGGTCGTCGATTGGAGAGATTGGCAACAGGATTTTTTCCTGGATATAGTAAGTCATGTCCGGCCTTTTTAAGGCATAAGATGACTATAATATCGCCACATGTTCTTAAACAGTATTCTATCCCATTCAATAAAGTAATTATTCATTTTAAAATTTTTATGAATTATATTTATTCGTTCTTGAAATGTAATGAAATTAAATAATTTTAGATAACACAAGAAGCTGGAGAAATCATGATTACTTTTCCATACGGGTATCATGCCGGATTCAATCATGGGTTTAATTGTGCAGAATCAACCAACTTTGCGACCACCAGATGGGTTGAATATGGAAAACGATCACTTCAATGTCTTTGCCGGTATTATGAACGTTATTTTTCTTAATGCACTAATAGTTTCTCTTACTTCTAGTAGGAGATATTGAGATAAGGGCAATTGTGTGATAAACACCGTATTGCGATTTCACCGTCAATCAAACGTTTTAATCTCTCCTGCGCAAAAAAGTGGAAGATGATTTGTAAAACATTATATTTCATATGCAAATTTCCACGAGATCAGATGGAACTTAGCGATCAACATCCACAATACTGGGTGTTCCACCGCTTCACTGAATGGTTTTTTAATTTTTTTGTGACTCTAATGACTTTTTTTAAACTAATTAAACGATTGCTTGCAGTATGAGTAACCTTTAACTTTAGTGTACAAAATAATTTCGGTATTCCATTAAGGGCGCTTTTGGTGAGGAGTTGATTATCTTGGACAGATATCTTGGATGGAGGAGCCAAACTTTGCTCTGTAAAGATTATGTGCAACACCCGATGTTGTATAATATGTGAAACTATCTCTTATATGATTTAACATGAAAAAAATGATTTTTCTAAAATACGGTGGTAAAAAAAACGGCCTTTTTGAAAGTGCTTTCTAGTTTTTTACGATTTTCACTTTGTATACTAAGGACTCTTGTAAGGACTTATCAGTTATTTTTACTTGAAAAAGTTTTCGTAAATTAAAAACGAGTACATTGCTAAAATACTTAGTATTTTGTAAGTCCGAATATAGTATGTCCCTAACAGTTAAAAAATTTGATTAGGAAAAAGTCGTAAAAGGTTTTCATACCTTTTGTCTGCTACTTTTTAGTGTCACTATTTGTACAAAAAAAAAAAAAACTTTACGATATAGCTCTTAGCTCTTGATTTCTTTATAAAACATAGTTTGAAAAGAAAAATATTTATGTAGCAGAAGTATAATTTTCCACCCAATTTGTCCATAGAAGCCTAGTGGAATACCCGATGTAGCTGTTAATATAGATAAATATACAAACACAGAGTTTCTTTTAGTGAAAGCCAGAAGTCCTATTTTCTGCAATAATTTATTTATTCAATTCCAATATGTCTAAAACAGAGTAATATGTTTTTATATACGTGATGTGTAAGCCACCTAAAATGTTTGTTCAATCATACTGACTCAAGACTTCTGAAGGTAGGCAAAAGTTCGAACCGTTCTTGACTGGAAAAAAAAAGAAAAAAAAGTCCATCCAACCAAATTATTTACGCTCACAACTTTGCCATCTGGATAGTGGGTGTATGCGTGTCAGTAAATTTGTTTGCCTGTATAAATTGGAATAATTGGGAAACCAATTAATTTAGCACATCTAATTCTATCAACAATGGAAAAATGGAAAAAAATGTCGTAAATTGATGGAAGTATTAATTATAAGCGTAGTGATATTCTGATATCAAACCGATCTCTAAATCAGTGGCTAGTTGTTTCTTTGCAAGAATTTTATAATCATAACGCAATGTTACTTAATGAGTAATAATAATATAAACATAACAATAATTTAAACATTTGCATTTCAGGCCAGATAATGTGAAAATTTCTATGGATACATTTGTAAAAAGATTTCAACCAGAGCGATATGAGCTCTGGTTAAATGGTAAGGACTTTGGCCCTCATCCAGAAGATCCAACTAAAATCTCTTTGGCACCTCCACCATCTTCTAGCGATATATTATGTAACAAGAAGTAAGTATCTTATTTACAGATTTTCCTTTATTATTATTTATTTTTTTGTGCGGTGCTACACTTATTTGAGAGAGGCACTTTTACATTAGTACGCTCGGCATTGGGTCCGATAATAATAATTTCTTTTAGTCTTTGAAGTTTTGAATGTTACAGAGACAGGAGAGCGAAGAGAACAAATTATTTAGTAAACTTTTATTTGAAAAGTTGTTACCGGTAAATTTGATTAAGGGTACGGTGAGAGTGGGTAGGTAGATTTTTTTTCTAAAATACTGTTTTTGGGAAGCGTATGATTTTATCTTTTGTGTATTTTAAAGAGGATTAAATATGTTGCTAAAATCGCAATGTGTCGGTAGCCATTATATATGGCTGGATGCTACATCCAAGCAAGAATTTAAATATCTTAGGTAATGGCTGTCATCTGCAGGAACAAGTGATTCAGACATTGAACACAAAGTAAGTAACGGTAAGAAGATTATAAATGCAATAAACGTGACCCCACTTTCGACTTGGAGCAAGGAAATAGGAATGAAGACAAAAAATAAGATTTACCACTAATTCTCGTGAAAAGTGAGGCCACCACATACGTAGCAGAAAACTGGCGTTGTCCAGAAGAGCTAGTAGCTTGTTGGCTCTGGAAATGGACTTTTGGAGAAGTTGTGGTATATCCAGGCTCCAATGAATTCTCAACTCTGAAATTAGGAAGAAAACCAAAGTCGAGAAGCCTACTCTCTGTACAATAGAGACAAAAGGACAGAAGTGGTATGGCCACCTAATGCGGATGGGTGAAGATCGCTGCCCCAAGAAAATCCACAGCTCTACTCCACAGGAATGAAGAAAATGGGGTAGATCTAAGATGCGATGGCAGCGAGAGGATTAAGAGTGGGGGATTGGGAGGATAGAGAGCAATGGCTATTGGGTATAAGAGATATGACCATATAGGTTGTAAAGTACCCGTTTGGGGGGGGGGGAATCAAAATTTTACTTTCGAGGTCGATTGTAAGAAATTAACTGGTAGCTGTATGAATTTTGGAATTATGATTTTTTTTTTTTTGCAAATAAATGAGAATATTAGCATGAGAAGGTACATAGAAGTATGATTGAATGATTTTACTGTTAACTCAGCTCGAGTGCAAGTACCGTATTAATGAGAGTTTAAAGATGTAGGGCTTTTTGATGACAGGAATAACGATTATACATTCTTAGGAGATTTAATTGAAATGAAAAAAATTATAAATCACACATTTTTTCTAATCTTGCTCGTAGGATGAAAGCCAATGCACTTTAGTTTCATGAAACTGTGTTTATCACAAAGATAAAATTTGTTTCCTTCAATGATTGTTAATGATATCTATATAATTTTTTTTTTTTTGTTTCAGCAACTTGGACGGAAAGATGCAGTTGATAATGGAAGGTAATAAAAGAGTTCCTGCTTTAAAAAAAGAGGAGACTGAACAATCAGAAATTCCAAATGAAGTGAAACGGGTCATAGAAGAGCTTGAATTAGAAGATGATTCACCAGATGAAGAACAAATTCAAGTATTGGAGGATATATGGCTGAAAGCTGGTGAAATAAGTAAGTCATAAAATTACATCCTTGATATAAATATTGATTTGTTGTATTTTTTTCAAAATATTATCTTTTAATTTTGTCCTATTTTTAGAACTGGAAGAAGCTAGTATGGTGGATGCTGGATATGAACTTTCAACAAAACGTAAAAAAAAGAAAAGCGATCATGCCAAGTCTGCAAGGAAGCAAAAAAAACGAGTAAAACTTAAGGATAAAATGGAAGTTAAAAAGTTACACTCCGAATTACAAAAATGTATGGAAGAGTGTGTGTCTGTGGAAATAGCTGACCAGGATAGTGTTGCGACGGGGGTTGAGATAAAGACAGAACTTGAAGAAACGGAGCATGATTATTCGTTGCATGATTATTCGGCGCATGAAAGCGACCCATTTAACGGTAGTGTCAGCGCCAAACAAGTTGGAAGTGAAATAAAAATTGAACCGTCAAGCTTTGAAGCTCTCACTGACATTAAGAATCACAGCCCTAATAAGCACAGTAAAATGTCCAAACAAGAGCACTCTAAATTTAGAAGAAAAAAGGAGAAATGTAAAGGAGATAGTGTTAAGAAGGAGAGGAAACATGTTTACGATTCAACAAAACAAATCATTAGGGAATCTAAGTTGACTAATATTGTAAATTTTTCACAGAATTTGGAATATAATAAAAAACGTGATAGTACCATCAAATTGTCAACTTTTGAAGCAACTCCAAGTACCAGTTTTGAGCCGTTTATGAAAGTTAAAGTAGAAAATGAAGATTTGAAGTTTGGATATACTGTGAAAAATGAAAGCCCTGTAGATTGTTCTCTCCTAAAAACTAACTTGTCTCAAATAAAAACATCCAAAGAAGATCAATTTAATGAACTGGCAAAGATTCGCAATTTTATTGATGAAGGTTTTAAAGGACGTCAGAATGTTACGGTAACTCAGTTTCCAATGAAAGAAGAAAGAGATGAATCTTTGCAAACAAATGCAAGTGTACCTCAGAAAATTATTATTCGAAATTTAGCTCCACCTAATGTAGCGAATCTCAAACAACAACAACAACAACAACAACAACAGCAGCAGCAGCAACGGCAACCTCAGAAGTCTGCCAGAAATGTTCAACTGACTAACCGAATTCCTATTAGTATTAAAAGTGATACTATTGAGGGCGGTTGTAAAACAATTTTCCTTAAAGTACCCTCTTCAAGTTCTGGAAGGGTACTAGTAAAACAAGTTCAACCATCTTCCTGGAACAAACGCAAACTTCTTGTGTCTGCAAATAAAGGTCAAAATAGCAATAAAAAATTAGGAAATATTACAAAAGAGCCAATAAACAGTGGCATGCAATCCTTATTAAATCAAATTTCAGTGCAATCCAGAACGCCAATTTCATCTCGTTCATTTGTAGGCTCTATTACTGTGCCAAAAACTAGTCATTTGTCTAATATTTCAATTTTAAAGATTCCTAAGAAAAGTCCCCAGACACAACCGTGTAGTAGTAGTTCGACCTCACTATTAACATTATCATCTAATTCTTCGACAGCTATACCTTCAACAAATTCAACTTACGCAATTAGCACAGCTACTTCTGCAACTATAGAAACAATAAATATTTCTGCAGCGCCTGTTACAGCATTAAGTTCAAAAATTTCTAATATTTCCACACCTTCTACAACTTTAACTCGCCTTAACACGGTTTCAGCCTCATTACCTAGCATGTTATCACCGAGTACAAATTTATCTCCCTTAACGTTAATCTCACCTTCTTCATCAAAAACTGTAGCTTCGCAGTCAACTTCAATCCTTCCAACAAGTCCCCAAGAAATGTCCCCTTCGAGGTCGGCAACTTCATTAGGAAGCTCTAATATTCAATTAAATCAACCTGATGAAAATCAAACAACAATCAATGAAATTTTACCAAAGATTACAATCTCAAAAAATATATTTTCTACTCCAAGAACTTCATCGCCTACGTTAGTCACTTCCATTCAAGAACTTGAAGAAGCAATCGAAGGTTCTGGAGAATTAAAAAATGCAGAATATTCTCTTCACTCAAACATTGCAGAGGAAAAGGATTCTAGTTCAGAACGTAAGGAATTCACTGTTTTTTTGGGGCAGGTTATGGTATAGTGATTATGAAGCGTAACTTTGTGAGGGAAGATCCCCAGTTTTAATCGCAACTATATTTTAAGTACAGAAAAAAACGTTAAAGTAAACTAACGTCCTCTTTCACGAAACTTAATTGGGCGTTAAGACCGGTTTGATAAAATGTACGATTACTTAACTTTTCATGTTACTTACTTTACTGACTTTCTTGAACTTTTCATGTTCCTATGACCTTCTGATTGATACGTCATGAATTTTAGAGAATAAAACTTTTATTCTTTATTATTATTATTATTATTGTTATTATTACTATTATTATTATTAATGGTCATGTTAATGTTAATATTGTTGTGGGACCGTATCCAAATCTAAAATCTCTTATTTCCCAACCTCCTGATTCTGACGCGAATCTTATAACGCGTCACTGAACCCTATTCATAATCATTATATCTTTTTTGTTGAACCAATTTGATTTCTAAGTCTCAGATAAATCTTATATTTTATCGTGGGCCCCTTTGAATACTTTTGACTTTCTTCTCTGCATCTCAGATCTCAGGATACCACATCACTGCGTAAAAGAACCTTGAACATAAAAAAAAAAAATTAAGCTTATTCTGAATGTGCTTGGAGAAACGACGTGATTTGTTTTTAAAAAAGGTATTTTCGAAAAATTTGCTCATCCACCGTCAATATCATCAAAGCTCATCAATGTTTTTAAAGCATTGCTAAAATTATAAGCTTGAAGTCTAAGTCCGATTTTTCAGAATAATTTTATTATATTTTGGAATTTGCCGCAGAATGACGTGACCTCTTTTATTTACATTTGTCTTAACTAATTGATGTAAACCATTCATCATTATTTGAGATGGTTTAGATGAAAAGTATTTGGGAATTTGAAATTTCGGTTAAGTTTCAAAAGGCAGGAATGTTTTGTTTCAAAGGAGGAGTATGTTTTTGGTTCAATTTGTACGTACAGTATAAATTAGAATTGTAATAATTGCAGAGAGAGAAAATTGAATGAGAATTTTTATGAGATTTTCTTAGATAAGAAAACCATTATATTGCTTTTTTAAGCTTAAAATAATTTGTTTTCAGGAGTAACAACATTTTACGTTGAAGAAGACAAAGTCACAAAACTTAGTCAAAGTTTACAAAATCCATTTGTAGAGCAAGCTTACAATAGATATTGGAGTCAAAGGGAACCTCATTGTGCGCTCTGTGTCCTATTTTCTGAAAAAAGTGAATTCGATGAGGTGATTTTTGTTTTAAGTTATTATAATTGGTTAAAAACTAGATCTGCAGGGTGTGTGTGTGAGTGACTGCATGTGCATGCGCGCGTTTAACTAATATAAGAATAAAATTGAGGATTAAAATTTTTATAAAATAGAAAATAAGTACTTTTGGAATGCGTAGCAGGCAACCTGTAAATGATCAATATATTAAGGTACATTGAAACCAAAAGGAAATTTGCTTCCAGCTTTCTTTGACAAGAAGATACTAAGATTTATTATTATTTTTTATTTTTATTTTTTTTATTCGCTAAAGTTTAATTAAAAGTCATTAAAACATAGAGGTGCTTTCGATTATTTTATTTTGAAATTCATTGTGAATTCATTAAATAACTATGTTGAAACTTGTTCTACTATTCCAAAATAATCTTAAAACAGTTTTCTTTTTTATGTACATAATTCAGTAAACTTTTATTTTCAAGGTTGTGTGTGGAATGATGCCAAATTGGTACCAATCTGTAAAGGAGATAGTGTTACCCAACAGAAGCAAAGTAATTGCTGCTGGAACATTATTTCCAGAAGACAAACCTATTCCTCACACTTCGCAGTTATTAGTTTGCTCGTCATGCAAGTTGTGTGTTCATGCTGTTTGTTATGCTGTATCACCATCATATGGTAAAGTTTGGGCATGTGACAAATGCGACAGTCTTGAATCAGCATTGTACAAGGTATCGTTAATTTATTATAATTATTTTATTTATTTTTATTTAAAGCGCGTTAACATCTAAATTTGGTCGTTGGTGCTCGGAGCTGATTATAATTTTCATCAATTATTGTCATATTATTTTCAATTCGCATTATAAACGATCATTAGGAAATTTTTTAAATTATTTTTTGGGAAACTTTTCTTTCTTAGATATACGAGTATTTACAAGAATACTATCGGGCTGCTTCTGGTTTCACAAATTCTACTTCTGAACATCTACAACTACCTAGTGCAGTGGTCGGCAAACTGCTATTCGTGAGCCACATGCATACCTCTTGGGCCTCATGAGTGTAGCTCTTTCTTCACAAAATATCTTACAATTTAATTTTATCATTACGTAATATCGTTATTAATAAGTTTTATTCAACGTACCTATAGTTTCACTAAGATTAAAAACTTTTAAGTAAAGTTAATTTTAGGGATCGTCATTTATTTTTATGCAATGCCACAACCACAAGACATCTATTGAAAGATCAATTCCTATTCTAAAGTAAGGTGAAAAGTGCTCGGTCTGGTTAGTTTTTAAGATCAAAAACCTTTCTTTTATTTACTTCTAAGTGTGTCCTTCCTTGAAGTGCGATTCTGAAATATTAGCAAAATACCAATCTATTGATCCATCTATATCCTCTTCTTTTGACCCTAAACGTTCCTAGTCAAACATTTCTTTGGGATCGTTCACAAATTTAAATTTGATTTTCTAAGTCTAAGTGGATTCATAAGAGGAATTCTCTATTCAATTTTGGAGAAAATATAACAAAAAATGGGAAAAAA
This sequence comes from Rhodnius prolixus, assembly GCF_049639745.1. Lineage (NCBI taxonomy): Eukaryota > Metazoa > Arthropoda > Insecta > Hemiptera > Reduviidae > Rhodnius > Rhodnius prolixus. The sequence goes on from NW_027411592.1 coordinate 28,318,428, forward strand.
GCATTCAATGCAGTGAGTGGTACGTGCAGGTATTTTAGTCTTCATCGTTAAGCTGAGATCGGGTACACTAGTAGTACTTAAATTTAGTAACTTAGATTGAGCTTCCTGCGATTTTTTGTTGTCTTCCAGGGCTCAAAACGTGTATTCTGTCGAAACTCAAATCAGAAAGTTTGACACGATTGCGCAATACTTCCTCTTCCCACTAGGAAGTAAAAAATTTGTTTTGAAACTGCACTGTATGCCTTGCATTCATCCCCTTAATGAACATGTTTTTGAGGATGGTTTTTTAATTTTTTTTTAGCGCATAAACAATATTAAAGATATTGATGCATTTCAAAATATGCCAAAAAAAAGAAGTTTTTATTAAAGAGGAGCTACAAAAACATGCGTGCTATGACGGATAAAATCAGGTCATTTATTACATGTTTGACAAAAGGTTCAATCTTGCCATTACAATAGAATAAATTAAATGAAAATAGCTAAAAACTGAAAAATCTTTAAAATCATTAAAGCAGTTGAGTTTATAGATTTTAAAACAATATCAAGGGTCCCATGGTAGTACCTAATATAAATTGGTACTAATTTGGACATTCTGCTATTTTTGTGAATTATAGACTCCACAAAAAAACAAACAAAAAAAAAATTATTCAGGCAGGGAAATTTTTCTTCTTTACACTGCAGTAGGAACTATGTTTGGGACCTCGTCTACAGTCTCATCTGTAGTCTCATCAAACCTAACATCCTAGATAACTCCTTCATTGGTGATTAAAAAATTGTAATTTTTGGTGTTGGTAGGTCTTGTAGCCTACAATTATAAGATCGTGCTCCACAGAAGTGGCTCGTGTGATTACCTTTCCATTTATTTACTTCGTAATTAGTTACTTCATGCTAAGTTGTGGCTGCGGACTGGTAAGTTGGTGATGCGCAGTTTAAGTCCCGATAAGCTGCTTTTTATTAGTTAAAAATAAATAAAGTAAGAGTAAAGTATGTGCTTTTATGGCCAAAAAATCTTATTTAAACTTTATCTTAAAATTTTATCCCAATCTGAACATTAGGTTAAAACTTTACTTTCTACAGAATTCTAATGAGGAATCGATAAAAAAAATGTTTGAATATATCTTCATTTGGGATCACTTTTTATTTTTTTATCATTTATTTTCTGAACTAGTACTTCAAAATTGAATGTTTGCATTAGAGTTGCAATCTGTGCGGGCTGGGTGGTGGTGCCATGAAAAAGAGTGTTGATGCAGGATGGGTACACATACAATGTGCAACATTCTTACCTACATCTTTGCTGAAAATCAACAGGATTCAAGACCTTCCTATGTCATATCTATTACAAATTAAAAAAACCGTTAGTACTTAATTTCCTCTTATGTATTAATTTTTTTTTATTTCTTATTTTCTAAACATGAATTTATATAAATTTTCTTGTATATTTACAAATTTTTTGTAATGTGTGAAAAACTTCATTTATACAAAACGATTGGTCTGTAATTAATGTTGTAGTGTTTTGTGTGTGGACGAGACAAGGGGACTGTGCCATGTTGTGATACTTCTTGTGGTCTATGGTATCATATAACTTGTGGACAGATTACCGGGGTAAGGCTGTGTTGTAATCCTTGGTCAGGATCAAGATTCCTTGTAACCTGCCTTAAACATCCACATACTCATGATAAGGTACTTCTTTTCTTTTATTATACTTTTTTATATAAACTAGTGTACATATATTAATATACATACGTATATCACTTCCAATGAGTTTTACATATATATTTAAATACTTCTTTTCATTTTATAATAGAAATGTCGTAAATTTCTCTATTTAAAGATGTGTGGCATACAAGTTGGAATAGAAGTGTGGGCTAAACATTCTTTTGCGGACAGGTATTATAAAGGTACAATACAGGATGTTTATCAAGAACAGTTTTATATTCTTGGGTTTGCAGATGAGTCGTTCGTTGATGTTTCCTACAGTCAGATTTTAGTAAGTTATTTGATAATAATTTCTAATTTATTTAATTTTTGTCTGTTATTCTTACATTTAACGGCGGATCCGCAAACAAATTTGATACTTTAGAATTAATGAGAAATACCTGGAAAAATCAAAGTGTAATGAAGGAACTACCATGCATTTGATGCAAATAGTTCTAAAATATTCTTGAAGACTTGAAGAAAAGAATGATTTCTCTATTAGGAATGGAGTGAAACGCTTTTCCGTTCCAAAGAATAAACCTTGAAAGACCTTTGCACATTGTTACCAATGCGGTAACAGTAAGCAGTCTATGCCTGCTTCGAAGAGAGGGGAAAACGCCTCTCCAACAATATCCAACAAGTCAAGACAACCAAGATAAATATTTTTAGTCATTATTTGCAATGAAGCTGTGCTTCAGTAACGTATGAGAAGAAATAAAAAAATTGAATAACGAAAGAAGAAAACTCAAATTGTTAAGCCGTTTTTGATACTGTTGCTGCTTCTTACATTAAACTTTTGGCCGAAATCCTACGCAACTTCACTGAATCGATTGTTTAATCTTAAGTGATTTTTTTTAGACTTCAAATGCTACAGACACGCATTTATGCTGTTATTTATGTTGTCCACCTAATCATACCTTAAACTCGACCAGTTTCTAACCTGTTCTTCATTCTTCAAGTTCTTAATAATATGCGGGTGTGATTAATATGAGAAGATCCTCCCGCAAAACCTTAACTTTACTTATCCCAAATCTATCTAACCCAATTTCCTTCTTGCAACCTACTTAGCCCTATTTTCTAAATAAAGTTTCTGACCTCTTAGATTTCTCAAATCGGTGTAATATTTTTTGTTCTTTGATTCTTCTGATTTAGATATACCTAAACATTTTTATCAAGTAATATATTAAAATATTAAATAAATATTACAAAATTATTTATTTTCAAATATTTATTGTTTCTAATTCTGGAAAATTATCTGTTCCTTTTAGAAGATCAAATCGGGTTTTTGTAGCCTCATCTGAATACTTACCACCTTCTATGTTTTCTTTACGTTATTTTCAACAAGGGCAAACTTTAATGAATGGTAGCCATACGATTGCGTTAAGGTGTATTCTAACCAGTACAGTCAAAATTAGATTGATTTTAAATATCACTTGAAGCCTTCTGCTATTACTTCATTTTTCAAATGCCAATCGGTCAAAAATATACTGCTCCGAAGGATGTTCAGTCATGAAACAGCATAAAAATAAAAGATATTCACTCATGAACTTCCATCGGTTGGCCAATTTAATTTAACATCCCTTTATTGAAAGACCCAATCTTTGTCCACATTAGTATTGTCATAAAGTAACGTTTAAACTGGTTATTATGGATTTTGATAAACTAAATGATACAATATATTTTCAGAAAGTTGACAAACCAGGGCCTGATGATTTACCACAAAGAGGTTCTCGTATTACTTGCGTTCTTAAAGGAATTAAACAAACAGCTTTTTACCTTGGAGTGAAATATAAAACAATGTATAGTGTAAGTTTTATTGTAAATCTTCGTCTTTTTTTTTTATTTTTTCAATCGGTTAGATATTAAGAATTCTACTTTGTACAGATCAATTTTTACAACGTTCCTCCAATGTCTGTCACTCGAGAGGATATATTGTGTATGGAAGAGAAACAGATTATAGAAGAAGAAATGAAGTCACGGTAAGCAAAACTGTTAAAATATTATACATCGGTAGTCTTCTTGAATACAAGTAAGTTTTGTCTTTGATTGCATTGTCATCGTAACAGATAGTGATGCTGGTAGGCAAGAAATTAGAAACTTTTTAGCTATTACACCTACTTATTCTGATTCTCGCGAAGGTTTATATTTTTCAGAACTGAGGATGTAAGTAAATGTATAATCTGTGGATGTAAATTATTAGAATAATGAAGAATGTAAGAGAAGTAAGACTTGTTCGCGCAAAATGACGAAGAAATTAGAACCTTAGTACGATACGATTAATAATGTAAATGAAAGATCTTGGAAATTATTTAGTCAATCTTCATGCAGGTAGAAAGCAAAACCTCACAAATAAAAGCTCAAATATATTAAAGAGTGAAAATGTTTAAGGATATATCAACATTTAACAACCTGGAATATTTATTCACTACATGAAGTTATTTAATAAACTCCGATAAATGGTTGAAGACAGGTTCTGGAGAAGACTAGGCCACTGCTATAATTAATTTTTTACGAAGTGTAGAGAAAATAGATTACATATCACTGACTTTTATCCTACGTAGTACGCATGTTTACTGTATACATATCTTGCAAGTGTAGTGCGAGACGAAAACATCAATCAATATGAATTCTCTGTGCCGAACTGGTTTATCTAACTCTGACAATTGAGGAAAGTGCGGAACCGGACAGGTATGTAATACCTTGCGCAATACAATGGATAAAATCAGTGATATTATCCAGCACTGCGCGGACCCAAACACATTTTCGAAAGTCAGTTATAATCCGAGTTTGAAAGAAACTGCCCGCATGTATGTTTGTAGTAGAAGGTATTTCTTTGTATCTTCTTATGAGGTGCTTAAACGATGTCTAGAACATATTTTTCTTTTCAGCCTTTCTAAACAGTAACTATTTGATTTAAGACAAGGAAGAGAACAGAAATATTCCAGACTCTTATACCAGTCACAACTGTATTATTTGTCTACGATGAAGACCCAAAACTTTTAAACCTTTGCCCTATAAAGTCACATTTTGAGCCTACTTTTTTACATTTTTGCAATTGTTCTGCTAAGCTCTGTAGTAAGGCTGCTTCCGTTAATTTAATTCTATTCAAAAATTGGGCCATCCTGGGAAACAGTATTTATTTGTTTATGATAGACAGATGTTATTGAAATTAATGAAAAATAATGAAATGCACATATGTTAATATAATGAACTGTTTTTAGGAAAATTGCGCCTTAGATGGATCAAATTTCTGTGACTAGAATCATCAGCACCTTTGTATTTATTTGGTTTTTATTAAACTTTATATTAGTGTTTATTTTTCATAAAAAAAATTGTATATACAGTGTTATATAATACTTTAGAATGGCACATAAGTAAATGTTCACAAATATAGTGGAGTATTATTTATTTCAAAAAAGTCTGAGGTTGTATAAATGAACATGGAATTATATAGTGTACGATATTCTATATTTCAAGCATTAGAGTATACAAAAGTCATAAATATCTCATTATTGTAAAACACTTTCAAATTTTTGTTATTGGTTTTGACATTGCAGGTACAATTTCATTTGAAATTTAAATCCTGCACTAGCACAAGAATCAAAAGTTTAACATATTTTAAGGTTGAGGATACTTAACTGAAATGAAATCTTGTTTTAATTTTAATCCTGTGAAAAATAATCTTTTAACTCATTTTCGTATGGTAAAATGTAAAAATTATTTCATCAGCATAATGATTGGACAGTGACTGTAATTCAAAACATAAATATTTTCTGAAGAATGAGTTGGATGTTTGGTTGTTACAATACAAACAAGAATTAGCTGGGGCCAAAAAGATTAAATTCTCTTGAATATCGAACTTTTAAGGAATTTCATTCTTTTCAGCTGCAGCCAACCATTGAAGTTTGTATAATTTTGTGGAACTGTGGATTGCTTAATTTTTTCAAGTAAGGTAATTTATTTATAATGACATTTTAGTAGTCACGATTTATAATGTATTTAAAGAAAAAATAAGATGAAGTCAATCAGTGGTTTTTTCGGTACTACATTAATAACTATACTCTAGAATAAAAATAACCATTAGCACATTAGCCAATAACAAATTGGTTGCAAATAATGTCCTTTTTCAAACAAGTTCTTAAATCCGAATATTACAAAATTTTCTGTGAAGGTTACTTTTGTTTTTATAAAGTTAAGAAACTAGTGGAGTACTGGTGTTAATGTATTATTGGACATTCAGATTCTGTAAGTGAAGTATTTGTCTTAGTATTGTAATAATCCTTGTGTTTTCTAAACTTAATATTAAATTATTCTAGTGATATAAATTTGTACATAATAATGAATTATTTAAATTTAAAATCAATGATATTTGAAAAATTGTTACTTTTTAAATTCATAAGTAAAATTAATTGTTTTCTTGGTCTCACAATGAATTAAATGTCTTGGCTTATGTAAAAGAATGGGAATCTACATTTGTAGTCCATTATTTCTGTATATTCATGACCAAATTTAAAAGGTGTCTTGTAAATATATTAGATAAAATTGTTAGTAAATTGTAGAAAAAGACTTCTACCAGTTCAGTTTATCTACATATATTATATAAATATTTTTTTTTTTTTGTAAATTAAATATAATTTAATGCCTTAAAAAATTGTTTCAGTTTTAATTAGAAAAAGTTTTTTGTTTTAAATTAAACACCTCAACTAAGTCTTATTGCATTATCCACTTAGATGACTTGTTGGAAAAGTTTCTATTTTTATCCACATATAGGTCGAGAGACTTACCTGTTTGACGTATGATATGGTCTCTTCTTTTCTCAAGGTGCCTAAGTTCTCATACCGCAAATCAAATAGGATTTGAGAGGCCGTTTCCATCTCTTCCTGAATTGTCGCATACTTGATGCGAAACCATGTCTTGCAATCTTGTCTACGCTATTTTTGAGAGCCTCTTTATGCTCTCATTGCAGCCTTCTCTACCTCCCTAAAAGCTAATGTATTCGACGAAACAAGGCAAAGTAATTCAAGCCAAAGAGGGCTGCTTTACTTTCTCTATAACTGGTTTATTAAACTTTCTTTCAAGGTTGCTGCGAACTCGCAAAACCCTGCTGCTCTCTGAGTTATATCCGAAGACTCTTCTTTATCGCAAAATCTACAAACAGACGCCAATTGATCGGCAAATATGTGTTACAACCGTACATGGTATTCAGAATTTTTGTTTTTAAAAGTCAATAAGGAAAAATGAAAATATTTTAGCTGTGTTAAGTCCCACTTTATTTGTTAATATTGTACAGTTATAACAAATAAATATTATCTTTTCTTTTTTAAATTTTCGTCAAACATATTACGTCTACATGAAAGACTCATTCCGACTGTTCCCCACATCCATACACACCATTAAAATTTTTTACTCCTCATATCTACTTCATGTAATAGCTTCCTTAGCATAAACGCAAGATTTAATGTTGCAGTACTTCAAATTAAAACAAAAGTTGGTTAAATTTAAAGGTATGAACTCAGTAATTAACGTGGTTATCTCCATGGAAATTCCGGGTTAAAATCCAGCCCTTAAATTTTCTCTTCCTAAGAAACTTCTTACACCTCACTGTTTGTTGGCAAGCCACTGAAATGAAAGAACCTCCGCGAGCTAATGACCAGATGTGGACGCGCTTTAAAATAAACAGATAGCACGGTAAGCAGAATAAATAATTATGGGTATTAAAACTGAAAGAATTTAATCACGCTAGGAAATGTATTGCAAACTTAGTGTGCTTAATATTAACATAATCTTTGCGTCTTCTGTCGGTCAAGTAGAGCACGCCCTCATTGTTCAGTTAAAATTTTGGCGTGAAAATACATGCAGATTAAAAAAGAACGAAGAGATTAACCAATCCAATTTTTGAGGAAATTGCGAAAAACTAAACAAAAAAATAGCAGCCAAAATAAATTTAGTATCCTAAGCAACAATAGTGCAAATTTAAATTTCAAATTTTTGCTTCCGCTTTTCTCACTCGCGAAAAACGTTTTTCGTGCTCTAGTTATTGCTAAAGAACAGGTAATCCAGGAAAGAAGGGTATTTGCTATTTTTTTTTTTTTTTTATTCTAAGTAAATTATATTAATAAATACATAATTCTGAAATTCTCGGAAGTGATTAGCTGAATGGTTAGAGAATACTGAATTCCAAAACGGTGAATTACGAGTTCGAATATTATAGCTGGCCCTAAAGATTTTCTCTTCCTAGGAGCTTCTTACAGCTCACTGACCAGTGATGGACAGTGTTGCTTGCAATGAGTGAACACTCTCCGGAGGCCGGCAGTACACTGTTAAAACTCCGGGCGCCAATAACTGCTGACGAGCCTTAAATTAAAATTCGAAATTTAAAAAATTGTCAATAATTTATCTTCTTTTTTAAATGAAAAATTCACCAAAAAAAAAGGATCAAAATTACTTTACAATTAACAGGTTAAATAATGTATAAAAAATGAAAATAATATTACATACAATAAGAATACAGAAATTACAGTAAACTTTTCCTTATCATTCATAATTCCATTCTTATTGAAACTTTCAGCCTTTCCTAATCTAGTAGATGAGACTGGAGCCGTGAGTAACCTCCAGCAATCAGCATCAGTACCAACGCAAGTGTCCAAGATGGTAGAGTAATTCTTAACCTTCCCGTGTTTGTTATACATACTTTTAGCTATTATTACATCTGGTTTTTGTTTTCTTATGAGTGATAGTCATATTGTCAACCCCCATAGTATTAACAATTGGGAGTGCTGCAGCTAAAATTTAAGAACATTCTAGCTTGCAGAAAAAAGAAGACTATTTAAGGTATTAATTCTTAGCAAAAGTACAATTTACTACGTTGATAGAATAGTTTATGAAATTGCATGACGATTGCACTTTACCTGCATGAAATTTTTTAAGATTGTTCTTAGAGCTATCTTAAATAAAACATATATACATAGTAAAAAAGTCTAAAAAATTAGGTTAAATTAGTATTATAAGCTTTATTAACTCCATATATTGGTTTGAGCCAAGGCGGTGAAAATGATATATCATTTTGATATTTGTAAATTCAGTGCATTAGAATTCGTAACCCGAGTTGAATAAGATAAATTTAAGTCTGAACTGCAGAAGATCAGATCAGCAAAAACCTAGCAAGGATAAATGAGCTTGAGATATTAACTACTGAAAATCAGCGAAATCATTACACGATGAATTACTTCGGCATGACATCTTAAGAATTCTATGAATGACATACAATTTTATTAATATTTTAGTCTTGGATCAAGAAAATCTCTTATGTTCTTGTTTTTCAGCTTGGAGGTAGAAAATGATAAACAGTTTGTAAAAAAGTTACTTTTAACTATTAATTGCACTCTATATTTTTGAAAGGATGTACAGCATTTTTGGCCTTTTTACCTTTTTTACACCTTTTTTTGGTGTCTGTGCGAATGTTTCCTTTGATTTTTTGTTTTTGATCCATATTATCCTTTTGAAATGCAATAGGTGAATCATAGATTTTGTCAATATTATTTAACAGATTTAAACATTAGCCGACTGACCTGAAAGTTTGATGAAATATTGCTAGAAAAAGGCAGACATTTGTCTCCTTGAAATTTGCAATAATACACAGTCGTCTACACAAAAATATTGAGTTCAGTAAAAACTAAAATGATTAAACATTTCGGTTTTATGAGCTCAAGAGTCAACTGTTCGCATACAGAGCATTTAATAAAAATGTCTAAGAAGCTAAATGAAGTTCATCTTATTGTTTTTTTTTTTGGCTGAACTCTGAATTTATAATTATTATTAGTGTTGCCTTAAAACTACTGTCATTTCCTTGAAGCTGTTTATTCGACTTTTAAATTATACAAATAAAAAATGTTTTTGGTGTATAATCAAAATTTTTTCTGAGACTTTTTTCCTCTGTAAATGCGAAGTATTTTTTCAAGAGTAACTTGTATGCAACAGTATTTAAGACAATCACTTCTTCAATTTTAATATTTAAATAAGTTTAATTTGTAAAATTGCCATAAGAGCAGCCTAATGGAAATGATCACTTTTGGACCAAATTAATTTATTCTCTTTTGTCTGCTTTCAGAATTGAAGTGATTCCGGCTTATTAAGGATGGGAGAACGAAAGGGAGTTAATAAATATTACCCCCCAGATTACAATCCAGAAAAGGGGGGGCTCAATAAATTTTTAGGCACCCATGCCTTGCGTGAAAGAGCACGAAAGCTGCATATGGGCATACTTATTATAAGATTTGAAATGCCCTTCAATATATGGTGTAATGGATGTGGTAACCATATTGGAATGGGTGTAAGGTAAGATTAAATTTTGAAAATGCCTTTTCAAATATAAATCTATCAACGAACTGTTGAAAAATGTATAATATTTTGTCAAGTTTTATATTTAAAACATTTAAACTTCTGGTATACTCATTTCGACCAAATACTTATTGTCGCTTCCCATTGTATCACTTGAACGAAATTTCAAATTTGAAATTTCTGCAATTTTCCGTTCCTGAGATATAGTGGATAAACTCGCTTCAGAGAAGTAAATTCAGGTCAAACCTAAGCCATCAAAGACCGATGGGTTAGAACCTAGCAAATTACTTGGAAAAAGTGGCAATCTCCAGGAAAGACTTGGTCTCTGACCCATCGAACCTTGGCAGTCTTTTTAACATCACATTTCTTTTACTTCTTTTTCTTACAAGCTAAATGCCATCGATCTTTGTCGGCAATTTTTGGCTCAGTTGACCATTATTATTAACTTGAATTCCAATTTAATATTTAACATAATATATGCACACTCACAAGACTTTTTTACTAATATGTAGGAGTTGGATTTTCTTGTAAACTAGAATTTTTAACGAATAGTAGTTACTTCAAATCACACAATGCGTTCTAATGGAAATATTTTAGAAAAATTCTAAAGCCAATTTTGGAAAAAATCTAATAAAATGAGCACACTCACACGACTCATTTCCACTCTAGATTGCCATCCTAACACCCTTTACCGTGAAATATACTCCAAAAATCCTTCGATTTTCTACAGACACAAAAGAGCTAAACACCCTGTTCTTAATTTTTCCTCTAGCTGCAGGTTTTTCCTTAATTTTTCCTTGCATATTTTATTCTTCCCATCCTAAGCGTTCCCTAAACTATTATAAAGGTTAAAATGAAAATTTATTTCATCTTTGTAATTAGTTGTATATATTTAATAATAAAGTTTAATTATTTATTTGTTTATTTAGCAATAAATATAAAAATCTATTCGTGTGATTATGTTGTACTTAAACGTAAATAATCACTGTAATTATTAACTGCTTATCTCATCAAAATCAACACTACAACCAACCCAAAATTGAAATTTCATAGAGGTGATGTTCACCTGACAAAAGTTACAATCCCATTCTGTTAAAAAGAATAACGGTTGATAAAAGATATTAGCTTAAAAAAAATCAGCGAATACTTAAAATTTCCATATTTTCAATTCATCTCATAATGTCAGCCTAGTTTAAATGTTCGAAAAAAGCTTATGTATTTTATTTAAATTTGTTTCTCATTTTAGTCCCTGTATTTCTGCTCTGATTTCTCTCACTTCTATTGGGGCTTTATAAGTAATTTCATTCGCCTTAGAACAAACAACGTTTATATGAATAATAGAAAATATTAAAAACACAAATTGTACCTTTTGAAATTTAATATAACTGATAACATTCAAATAATTTTACTGCTTACATTTTTATTCTTTTACTACAAATACTTCAATTTGACTATATTTAAATTTATTCTACTTATTTATATTTATAACGCTCTTTACTATATCATTTTTGAACTAAAATACACATAAGAAAAATGAGAAAGATTTTGAAATCTATTTTCTGCATTGTGGCGTTAAAGTAATCTTATAAACAAGGATAAGGGCTCATTTTTCAGGAAATTTAGGATTCGTAAAAAAAAATTAACAAAGTTGGATGTTTTTCAACAATGTGCTTTTTCTCACAATTTTTAACGAACAACTCTTCTGGACAGTTTTAATATCCCATTCATTCCTTGCTTTTTCATGTCAATAACCTGTGTCGTAATACACTCAAGTTTCTATTTATATCTGAAGTTTTCAAATTTCGCGACTCCTAATTTAATATTCTAATTAGTGGTATAGTAAAAGTAAAGTAAAGTAGTCCCCTATTTTTCAGGCGGAGACGTCCGACTACCAATTAGGTATTGTGATTAGGATTCGAACTAGGAATCTTCTATTTACAAAGCCACGCTCATGACCACTTGACCAATACCTGCCCCTTATTAATGGAGATCGTTGGATGTCTTCATTCTTTGGCCTTTAATGCCATTAATATCATGAAATTGCACTTATTTGTTGTGCAAGTTGGAACAGTTCCATGAATAGTTGAAGACCGTAGAATTCATAATTGACTAATTATAGGTTGTGTGAGGATGGTTCGTAAAGAAATGTATTTTTTGTTTTCAAAATTTAAACAAATGGGTATTTGGAAGTCGAAATTCAAAGTTCAAATTACGTTTAGTGAAACCAGGACATTAAATATAATTGGCAAATTCTTTTGAGTACTTTTCTCACAATCTTAAAGTGAAAACTGTGTACGAACCGTAGTAAAATCTTGTAATCTAGATTTTTGTTAGGTAATGAATGATTAGTCAAGATTTATCACTATGTACGTTTAGGTATAATGCAGAGAAGAAAAAAATTGGAATGTATTATACAACACCGGTTTATCAATTTCGGATGAAATGTCATCTCTGTGATAATCATTTCGAAATAAAAACAGACCCTGGAGTAAGTTTGATTGCTTAGTAATGTTTCTTTTATTTATTTCATTATTAGTGTTAGTTATAAACTATTTCTTAACTTACAGAATTTGGAATATGTGATAGTTAGTGGTGCAAGAAGGCAGGAAAATCGTTGGGATCCTACAGAAAACGAACAGATTGTTCCAGAAGATAAAGAAACTTCAAAACGACTTTTTGACGATGCAATGTTTAAGTTAGAACATGGAACTTCAGAAAAGAATAGAGTAAATAAAGTTTCTCCTGCACTAGCCAAATTGCAATGTAGAAATGATGCCAAATGGAGAGATGACTTCGCTGCCAATAGTAATCTACGAGCAATTTTTCGAGCAAGTATTGATAATTTTTTGTTTTATTTTTATTTTTTAAAGCAACCAGATCTTTTATAATATGGATATTAATAACTTCTGATAATGAATTTAACGAATATCTAATCTATTGGCTCTAAAGTCATAATATTTATGTTTCTGGTCTTCACGAGTCTCTTCCATAGTTCACTATCAATTGCGGTAGCTCTCTGCGGAAGCCTAGGTTGCGCACACCTTCCAACCCTTAGCTTTTCACTCTTCCAACTTTTCAAGAGAGATAGTTTCATTATTGTTATTATTATTTTAATACTAAGCTTTTCACCTTGGAAGTAGGTCATCTTTAGGTGGAACATATTTATACTATACCTTATAAAATAGTATACCTTATAATTATTACTATTAACTGAAGGTAAATAATTTTTTGAAGAAAACTATTTTTTTCATCATCAAATTAATGTATTTTGTAATTTTTCTCGTAAATATATTCACAGCCTTTTACGTAAGTAATTAGTCCCTAGGTCAAAAGTTTTTATTAATTTTTTTTCTTTTTTTTAAATCGTTTAGGACTTGTTTTTTTTTTTCTTATAGAAAAAGAAAAGCTCTTTGAAAGCAAAAGAAGTATTGGATAATGCTTTAAGGAAAAAATCCAGTCTGAATATTCCATTAGTTCCTGAAAATGAGGATGATTTGAGGCTAGCAACTCTTCTGTCACAACAGCCACGTTATAGTAAGCAATGTTTACTAAAATTAAAAATTAATCAATTAATAAAACATACACAAGTAATTTGCTGGAGGAGTAGTTAATGTGAATTGCATGTTGCCCTTGATTATATGATAAACGTTCAAAGTGTGCAGACCAATCTTTGTTCTGCCCCCTCCACTACAAAATATATACCAAGCCAGTGCTTAATAGGCAACAATATTCTATTCAGATTATTCTATTCATTTTTTCAGTTCACTCTTGATATCTCTTATTTATTATTGTTTTATTTATTTGACGAAATAGTTTTGATTATTATTCTTATTGTTATTTTTTATTGTAAAACTTTTTCTTATCTCTTCTAAATAACCCAAGCGTACTCTGTATCATTTCATTTTGCGCAGCGTTCACTTTCTATTCTGTTAATGAATTTGTTTGGCAGCCAAAAGTGTGGAAGTCATATTCTTTTATTCGCGTCACTCTTACGTTGTTACGTCATTAACTGATTTATTGCTTAAAAATGAGATTTCTAAAATTCCTTAATTTACTATTGGTGTAGGTGCACAAGAAATTCTGGATGAACGGAGAAAAAAAATCCAGACTCAACTGAAGACCTCCAGTACTTTAAAAAGGCCCGAATTGGGATTAAGATTACCAGTTCAGAACTCGTTGGTCTCACATGATTACGATTCGAGTGATGAATGAATTGCTAGCTAAAGAAGTGTTGGTAACGTCACTTTTCTGTTTATTAAATGTATATTTTTTGTAACATAGTTCTCAGTACATAACTTGGTTAACAGCTTCAAATTTATTTTTTGTTTATCAACAAAGTTTCGGTTGGTTGTAGTAAATTTTACATAAAAAAAAAAGATGGTAATAAAAACATGACAACGTAATTTGAAGTTTAAGTTTAGTTTGATAATAGGTATTGATGTTACAAATACGAAAAGTTAATAATCTATAGTACATTTTATTGATAATTGTGAATAAATTATACAGATTCGTTATTTGCTGTTTATATAATTTATAGTTATAGGAAGATAAGGTGATGCAGAAAGATGAGTTGGTTGCTGGCGGTTTATTTAGTGTTGAATTATCTAGAAAATTTCACAGAATTATTTAGTGCAAATTTCCTTTCTATACATTTTCATCTAAACTAATTTGTTAGTATATCCTGTTTTTCATGAAATAAAAACTTAATGTTTAAAAGTTAATTTTAATTTCTCCTAGATGTCAATAACATTGATTTACGAGTACAGACAGCTACAGCTTCTATGTATGTATGCACTATTGGTCCAGAAGTAAACAGTTTTACTGAAACTAGTACTCTTCCGACAGAATAATTTTAATTTTACAATTGGAATTGACTCAGCAGATAATTCATGAACTTGGCGGAGTTAGTTTATTCCTCATAATACTTAGTGTGAACAGCCCTCCCTAATTGTGAAGACATCATCAAAGTTATTAACAGAATTATTTAGTCCAACCGTTGTTAGCTTTGTTGAGCTTACATGATCGAAATAGGCTGGGGCTCGTACTGAGTCAAGTCTTTAAGGATTCCGATTTATTTTTATTTATATATTTATTTTATTTATTTATTATTATATTAATTGTTAATTATTTAATTTATAATTTATATTAAATAATATTTAATTTTTTTTTTTTTTTTTTTTTGGCGCATCAACAGCTGAGGTTATTAGCGCCCGGAGCTTTTTCCAGTGCACTGCCGGCATCCGGACAGTGTTCTCTCGTCACAGACAACACTGTCCATCACCGGACAGTGAGCTGTAAGAAGCTCCTAGGAAGAGAAAATCTAAGGGTCAGCTGCTGGATTCGAACCCGGGACCTCCGCGTGGGAGTCCAGTAATATTTAATTATTAATAATATTATTATTATTTATTTATAAAATATTTATTTTAAGATTCTTTGTTCTTTGGTTGGGTGTAGTAAATAGTACCATACCTACTTTCAAAATAGTTTTAGCAATTAATTTCTAAATGGAAAGCAAATTAACTTTTATTTCAAATTTTAACTATTTCTTTTGTTTTTGAAAAATTAAACATGCAACAGCTTTTTTTTTTAATTTTAATTTAAGGTGCTCAACATGTAAGGTGTTCGCGGTTAATGTACTTTTAATTTTTCTAATTAGAATTGAACTCATAGTTTCAACTTTCAATTAAATTTGACCAGCTTTTGGCAGCCCAGGGTAATGCCTCTACGAGTGTACGACATTTGATCAAACACTTCCTAGAGGGCCTGTCATTGCTAGATTATGACTTAGATATAATAGCTAGATTATAATAAATAACCAGCTAACGTGGACTGTCTTAAAACGCACGATTCGAGGTTTTTCTTTCTGCAAGCATCAATGGTTTTTCTTTCAAATAATAACACTTATTTGGAGTAAGTAGGCGAGAGGTCTGGAGAATAGGATGGGTGACACAGAGCCTCATATCCAAGCTCCCACTTTTGAAATGTCAGATTTAAGGTTCAAAGGAATTTGTCCATTTTGGTTCACCAAAGCTGGTTTAGTACAGCCAAATTCCGATGCATTGCATCAATCTGAGTGCAATATTTTCGGCAATAATTCTGATTCTGAACAGAATTTAAAAAGCTGTAGTAAGTCCAACGAAGCCACCTAAAAATAGCATTACCTTTTTTTTGATGAGCAAACATCTTCGAAAAATGTTCAGATGTTTCTGCTTGTCCAGCCAATGTCCAGAACGTCTGATATAACAACTCACTTTTCATCATAAGAAACGATCTTGTGCTCAGAAAAGATTCGTTATTGTTTCTGCAAAGAAGTGAAGAGCCAAACTTCATACCAGTGTAACAGAGCGGGGATAGGGGAGAGGAGTTTTCAATAGGAATGCACCAAATTAAATTTATACATTTCTCAATTTTTAAAAGTAAACAAAAAATCACACCCATACTTGATACCTTTTCTATTAACTGAAATACAACTTATTTAGAAACTGAAAATAACATAATATTTTGTTCTGATAAAACGCTAAAAAATACCACCTTTCAATAAACTACGTACTTGAATTTTAGACTGACAGACACACGTCCATACATACAGACTATAACTAAACTTACAGACTAGGGTTACATACAAAATTTATTTACTCTTGTTTAGTAATTACCACAGAATTCAGTTTTAGTTTTTTAAATGTCCACAGAATTTAAGACGAACGGCAGAGAGAGTGTGTGATATAGCGCGGTCAGTAGTTCTGCCACCAACACAGAACTCACCCGTTACGATACGAACTCACTACTCGAGTCCGTCTGCACCCACACAGTTTCACGTACTCAGCTTCGAGCTCTTACACACCAGGCCGCTTCCGCCCTTCTGACTCTCACGATCTCTCCCACTCTCGCCGTCTACGCCGAGACCCCACCTCTTTCTTTTCAGGCAATACCTAATAAACAAATACTATGAACTACTGTTCTAAATAACCAATCTTTCCTATTCAGTATATTTAATAAAATAAAAATTTATTTATTTTTTCTTAATTCCATTCAATTCCCATAATACCTATTCTCTACACCACTGACTTTTTGGCGGTCATTCAATGCGTGAGGAATCCATTTTTCTAATTTTTTTACCTTGCCTTATCAGTGGGAGATGGTCAGAATCAATTGATTCTAACTGAAAGTTTATTCGGTTAGTTCTCGAACGGTTGTCCTTGGATTTTCTTCACCAACGTTCGCAAATGTTCATCGTTCAAAGAAGACATCCTTCTATAACCTCCTTTGTCAAGGCTGAACTCTCCTTTCGCAAATTTTTTGAACCATCGTTGTAAAGTGGACTCACTCATTCTGTTAATTCCAGTAAACTTTGAGCAAATACCAAAATTAAAAAGTTTCATTCATAAAAGCTGGTGATTCACCAAATCGAAAGCTCTTTTAATTCACAATTAGTATTATAGAAACAAGCATATTTTAGTTTTATTTTACTAGAGAAACCTTTCTCACCATACGCATAAGGTTACCCCTCATTTCTACACTATGGGAAAAAAAATTTAATTAGAAAAAATAGAAAAACATATTTTAGCTTTAGCCATAGAAAAAAAACTCACATAAGTGGTACTACAGGCTCCCAACACACGGGGCACGATCTTGGCGGGGACCAAGTTCGTGGGCTCATATACTATTAAAAAAAAAACAAAAAAAACAAGGACGTATCATTAATCTTATATTTTGGAGGATCATATTAATACATAAGAATAACATCAAAAGTACTTCACAGGCATTGGGTGTTCCGTCCATTTTCTTTTTCTAACATCCAGTCATGCTTGCTTTTATATAAAAATTATCGATGTATGCATCATCATAATCTTACGGAAACACGAGTGCAAATGTGATGCATTCCCCCTCCTAGTTAAAGTTTTAATTAAATATTATTTCATTTGCATAAAATATAATATATAAAATAACAAACTGTTTTTTATGCTAGATAATAATTAATATGCGGTAAGTAATAAATCACTCATATTTTAATTATTAATGTCTTATGTGGAAAAATACATTACAGTGATTTCTGTATGTGTGTGTGATAAGTTAAGCCAGATATTGTGGCCGAATGAAGAAACCGGAAAGACCTACAGTGGCCTGACACTGCCTGATATCCTGACAGAGAAGCCATTATTCCTCGACCTTACTGTCTTACAGGGTGTTAAATACATTACAGTATTTTCTGTGTGTGTGTGTGTGTACGAACCATGTATAAAATATGATAATATTTTTTATTATTTCTAATTGTTACATAGGACTTGCGCCTTGTGACGTAGGAGATGCGCTACAAGGAAAAATACCTCTATCATGTAACGTCATCGTGACGTATTCCGTCGTAGTGGTGGCGTCACGCCCCTATCCCCCTCATCCATTTGGACCACATATTTTGAATGAGGGGAATGTCGTGTGACGTCATCACTTCTAGCGCAAAAATTCGTCCCAGAACGCCCAAATACATACTACTGTCCAGGTGTATGCTGAAAAGTTACTTCTAAGTTTGTGCTGAGTAAGTGACATCGTCAGAAACACTAAACAAATTTCATACATCATCGGTTACATAAAAGCAGGCATACATTTTGGTAAAGGTCTCCACCAACTTCTTAGTCGGTTAAATATAGAGATTTGCAAGAGAAAAGTAACGATAATTTTTTGGAAAATAAGGGTTTAAGCGTTCTTTTTTATTGTACATTAGAAATTTAAAACTTGGGAGATTTACTTGTTCCAAAAAAATTCCAAATGATAAAAAAACAATTTAAAAAAACAGTAAATTTTTATAAAAATTGAATGGACAAGGTCTAAGCAGTAATTAGCCTGCTTAACAGCAGATAAGGATCGTATTGTTATTTCATCATGGGTAAACCTACTATCATCTGGCATTAAAAAAAAAATGATTGCGGATGCAAGGTGACTATCTCAATGGTTTCAATTAGAATTAAAAATAAATTACTTCCTAGGAACTAGGTCAACAACTCGCAGTAGAAGTTCCAAGCATTTGTTCCCGACAAAAAGCTCGAAAAGATAGTATCATTCAGTCTTTTATTGTTTGATTTGTTTTTCTGTAAATCATTTTCATAGAGACTGCCCTTTTGTAAAAATGATTTAAAAAGACAAGTCTTTTACAATTCGCCTATTAATATTTTAGTAGTTGGTATGAACCATGGTTCATGATTCTTCCTGAGAGTGCGACTGTTTTAGAAATTATACTAAGTTAAGCCCAATGTGTCGAAACAGGAGTACTTAGATCAAATGTAAGGGGATCTAAAAATAAGCTATAAATTCTTTACAGCTTCCACCATATATGTCAGTTTTTTCAATTACAACTCTCGTCAACCAGGATGGCAATGTTGGGAGCAGGGCCGAATTTTCCTATAGGCTATAGGGCTTTAGCCTATGGCCTCAAGATCAAGAGGGACCTACATTCAAATTGTTAGCGAAATTAAAATTCCACTATTCTAAAACCATAACATATTATAAATTAACATTTAACATATTGATATATACCACAGTAGTGATGTATTTTATTATCTCTCATGTAATTTACAAACTTAAAAATGGGAGGTGAAAGGGCCTCTTTTCATGGGAGGTGAAGTGGAATAGCCTAGGGCCTCTTTTCATCTAAATCTTGGGAGTGATGAATTTATAGAATTTATTAATAACCCCCAAATTTAAGTAAGAGTTTATATAGCTTAAAAATGTGGTTTTGGTTTTTCAGTGCCAAAAATATCGTTAATTTATATACCACGGATGTTTTTATATTTGTGCCTGGTTTCGGATGTTCATAGATCATCAATGATTGATTCATCAGTTCAGTGTAGGTAACTTTACTATTACTTATGTTTCCGTCAGACACAAACATTGTTGTTTGAGAGAGGGGGGTTAAACAAACTAAAAAACCTGCGATCTCCGCCGGATAATATAGATATTTTTCAATGTTTACCATAACTCATGAGTTTTCAAATAGTAAACTCTCCTAAATATTGAACCATGTTATCCTTATTGGCTAAATTCTTTTGGGACAGACATCAAAAATTTATAAGATGTGGCAGCTGCAGTTCAAAAGTTCTTTGCTCCTACACCGAAAAAAATGCGTCGACTAGGTAAGCAACCACTTGCTGGAAGATGTTTATTTCGAACAGAATAAGATACGCAACGTTTTAGTAATTAGCATTACAACTTTTTTGTTTTGTTTTAACAATAAAATTTCAATTAGAAAATGTCATTTATTTACTCACCTCATTTGACAAGAGGTGACTGGCAGTATTACAGACAAATCTAATGACGCGACCACCTATGGTAACCTAGAAAAAATTAGAACCGAATACACACAGTAGGCAGTGAAAGATAGGACTACTAAAGTTATTGATTTTACAAGGTAGAATAAAAATAGGAGACAATTTTTGTGAATCCATTTATATGTAAAAGTTCTGTACAATATTTACAAAATACAGGAGGAGATATTCCTGTAAGGCTTAAAATTTCCATTCTATATTATACACAAAAAAATCATAAATTAATTTGTACATTTAAAAATTTTATAAATGATAGTAAATATTGAGATCGAACTCATCATCACAACCTTAATTTTAATTAACCATTGCTTTTCTGTCTTAAGAATCTTTTATAAATTTTTTTATTTCAACTTTTTAAAGAGATTCCGTTACGCATGTCATATCAAAAGGTAGAAAATTTAATTTAGGCATTTAGGAAAAAAAGAGTGAAACCAAATTTTCATTTTATGATTGCATTATTTTGTGCTAATGAAACGGTCAACAATGGTTCTAGTAATGAAAAGCACAAGAAATAATATAAAATTAATGGTAAATCAACTCACTGTTTTGGCCATTCTTATTTTTTATTTATTTTTTTCAAGTTTGTTATAACACATAAAATTAGGAACTACTCTATTACTTCCGACAGAGTATTCGGACCACGATATTCTCAGTGGACTTATATACGCTTTAGTACTGATAAACAATATACAGTTCGAATCAAATTACTGCATAATGTTTAACCTGAAAGTCAACATGCTGAACTTATACTCATACTTATATTAATAAAAAGACTAGATATGCCGAAGTATAAAGAACCTGGAATGGAAATTATAAATATACAAAATGATGATGATAATAATAAAATAAAGCATACTTAATTACGAACAAGCTCACTAAATTTTCACACCTAATAAAGTAAAAATAAATAGAATTATTAATCAAGTAAGTAAAAATTCAATAAATAAAGTTATTTATCAACAAATCGTTATGTACCGTTATGGTGAAGGAATGTTCTGCTAATGTTGTGACATGAAATTCTGGAAGACAAAATGTAACTAATGTAAAAAAAAGAAGAAAAATGTGACTCATTGATACAGCAAGCATGAAATTCTTCATTAATCTACTTCAATCAAATAATAATAAAACAAAAAAAATCTGTAAGTATATGTACATTAAGCTCCATACAAACATGCAGAGTAAAGAATTCTTATTCTTGATTGGACACGGATATAATGTATAATATTATTTATATTTTTATTCCACACCCATTATCAAAAAATTCAGTTCAGCATAAACATGGCAGATATTTTCATTTTATACTTTCCAGATATAAGAACAATTTTTGTCATAATTTCGTGCAACTGTATTAAAATGTGATTAATTTATTTTTATTCTTTAGAATACAGTTTTAATTAAATTACTTAAAAAAATTTTCTGAACACTTTTGCGTAATTTTAATTTCGGGTTTTTGAAATTCATGAATTTAAACAAAAACGTCAAATGGATTAGCGAAAATTTCATTAAATTGACTTTTTTCCAACTCACCGATAACGTTTATGTATCAGGCCAGCACTAGTTCAAAAAATTTTTCAAAAGGCACTTAATTGATTTTTAGCGTTGACAATCACAAACCGTACTGAAAAAAATATATCTATATTTGTTATATCATTACAATGTCCAGAAATACTGAGTTTTAAATAACGTAATATTATATTTAAAAAAAAGACAACTACTTAAATATAATATTGTGAAAATTCATAATTGCATATAGTACAAATTTTTAAATTTTTATTTATACTTTTATTGTAATATATCACAATCAACGCACATATACTTTTTTTATTTTTCGAAAAAATATAATTATTTTATTCTGTTCCTTTTTATAACATAACTTACAGTCATCAGAATTAATCTCTAAGTTAAAAACTACAAATCTTACATTTATTCACAAATGTTCTCTTCTTTTTTTAAAAAAATTAAAATGAGTAATGTCACTTCAAGAGAGTGGTGGTAACTGATTAAGAATTATAAAAACCACATTTACTGACATGGTTCTTTATGCACATTTTCTGCACGGGAAGTTAAGGTAACTGATGATATTTCAAGAATCTGCGTGAAACTTAAGTTTATTTTTAAATAAATTGAAAAATTGAACTGAATTTGACATTTTTAATGCATATTTGTATAATAATTTGTTATGTACGGGTGTCAAAGAATTACCTGCGGGCAGTTGCAATACTGTTAGTAAATTTACTTACAATAAATAAGATGTAGCTGTATAAGTTAAATGAATTTTTGTTTTACTAACTAATCGTTAAATGTTAAAAGAGATGTGGTTCAAAATAAATAAAAATATTGGAACGAGGTCGTACATTGTTTTTGCCATTTCATTGTATACACCTGATTCATTAACGACTAAGACACCAAACACAGGTTTTTATAACTCAATTTATCAATAAATATGCTCATTTTTAATACCAACTTCTTTAAGTACCTAATTTACCTGGTAGTACAAAAGAACTTAACTTTGACCAAAATGGCACACATTCTCCTTTAACATAAATCGAATAGATTCATCATTACATTTTTAATACCATTGTTAACCAAACAAATTTATTTCATTGGAAGAGATTTCCTCAATCTCTGCTTGCCATTAGTTTCACCACCTTTCGTTCATACAAATGCACTAATTATATACTACGAAGGAATACTTCTGACGGCTTCTTCTACAGCATCATTTCTTTGTAAATTTAATATACTGTCTATAGCACTCTGTACTTGAGCATTAATTTCTTCATCGTCAGGACAATGTTTTTTAGAATCGATTGCATCACAATCATCGCGTTCTCTTTTAACAGCAGTTGTGACTAAAACAGTTAATACAATACGATTTTCAATTACTCAAGAATATTTTTATACTGACGATAAATAATTTTATATACTTCGAAACTACGAAAAGAAAGTCCGACAATGTTATCGCAGAAAATGTAGGATGTGGTTAAATTTGTCATCACTAAAATTAAGTGTATGTTTTCTCTTTTTTTTATACATATTTTCAAAATTACTCAATACAATCATTACCGTAATTAAAAGAAGAAATCAATTTTTTTTTTATAGAAACCAACTAAACATTTGATGTTAAGAAAAATTTTAATTTGCCTTTCAGTATCTGATCCACACCAGGGGAACTGGACTAGCACTACCTGCGGGTATCACAGTTTAACTAATAATAGCAGCAAAATTGACTTTACGCCCTATTTCCAGCACCATACAAAGGCACAGAGGTTTTACAAGTAGTTAGAGGTTTCAGCTGATAGTACAAAAAGTCAATTTCTAGTGTGCGTGACTTCATAAAAAACGAGGAAAGTGATTTCTAATTGTATTCTTCGAAATATTTAAAAATATATGATAAACCTGTTCATTTAAGAAATGAAGTAAAGTTAGTAGAAGAATTGAGTAAATTGTCTGCATATTCATGAATTTTTTTGTTGTTTTTTTTTTGTTTTATTTGCCATAATCATGTTTTTCATTGCATCAACGTACCAGCAATGTTCTGACAATAACTTGTTTCCATATTCTTATTCCTAAGTTATAAAAATTTCACATTCTAACCAATGATCTTACAATGCGCATTAGTTCCTTTAAAAAAATATATATTCCAGGCATAATACTACAGGAATTTAAATCTGTACATACCAGAAGAAGTGGCGACAGTAGGTGATGCGGCCTCCTGTTTACTTTGTTCCAAACGAGCAGTTTCATCATTTACAAAAAGTCTCTCCAAAAGCACTAGTTCACTAGTTTGTTGCAGTCTCTGTATAAATAATAAATATCTAGCTAATTGGTTAAATAATAATTTAAGTAATTAATTTTAATTAAAGATAAATTAAAAGTAAAGTATGCCTATTTTTTCAGGCGGACTTTACATTCCAACTACCAAATTAGGTATCGTGGACGGAGGCGGCTAGGCTAGCAAACCTACTTTACTATAAATTTCTCATATTAGTATTGTGGTACTGGGTTCGATTCCCGATCTAGGCCTTGGATTTTAATCAATGATTTAAGATAAATTATAATCAATAATAAATCTATCATCTCTCTCTCTCTCACCACTCACAAACACACACCAAACCGCAATCATTACATATATAAAAATATAAGTTTTTTAAAAGAACGGTTGCAATTTTTTTACTTTATGTTTCAGTTATCAATAAAAAAAGAATAAATACATCCATATTTTTTGTATGTGTTTTCAAGGGTCAGTATTAGTAAAAATAAGGAGTTTCATTTTTTCATTAAAGATTATATTCTTTACAGAAGCTTATATTGTATAAGTGATACTTAAAGGACCAAGCTATATTATTCTAGATTTGGCTTTTATTAAGCTACTACAATTTGGTCTAATACATTAAAAACTTAAGTTTCGAAAATCTGAAACAATCGAATACTTCCCTTCGCGAGAAGCAAAGTTCTACTTTACATAAGTTCTACTCTAAAAAGAGTAAGTAAGAAATAATTTCGAAAAAAACAAACAAAAGCGACAGATTACAAATCTAAAAAAGAAATAAACAAATTACTGCACCTACGTACCGTACTTTCTTTGAGAATAAGAAATGTGTATTTATTGTACATATGATTTTTCTTGTCAAGAAGATGTTTGGCTGTCTGTTCAAAAAGTTCATCAGCTTTAGCCAAATCTTTCTCACTAAGGACAGGCTCATTCATTGTATGATAACGTATCAATCTTTTAACAGCATCGCTTTTACTTAAGAAAGGAGTTTTAGTATCAGGTGCCAATGCTCCTTGACGGTCAGCTTGCATTTGCTGTTCTATTCTAAATAATGAAATAGAAATAAACATTAATTTAATTCTAACTTACGCTACCCTTAAAAATTAAATATATAAATATTAGTTGTTTTTGGTTTAGCACCACTAATACAAAAATTTTGAAAGCTTCGGGTGTCAATGACTTCAGATGTTGACTTGATTTAAATTATTAATAATAAGTAATTAATAATAATAATAATAATAATTAGGGATATTACACAGAAATCTAGAAAGAATAAATTAGGTAAGAAAAAAGAACATTAACAAACTAATCCCCTCTGATTAGTTCTGACCAATAACCCTTTGATTCGATAGCTGAAATCCTCTGGCTGAAGGGTGAAAAAAGATGCATCCTCAGCAGGATTAATTAAAGCGCTTAGACTGTCTCTATCTCTATCTAAAATGATTTTTACATTAAGTAGCCAACACAGCCATACTTTCCACAAGTACACATCCTACTTCAGCTTCATACAAATTACAGACACACTTACATAAAATCGAATCCTGGGCAAAGAAGTGGCGGATTAAAATGAACCCATAGAAATGCCAGCATGCCACGTTTACTCTCCGGCGGGGCTCCTGTCCACCTGTCCTCTTCAACAGCAATCCTCTTCCTCATACAGATCTGGTGCGCTACCTTGGGCTCTACATAGACAAGCGACTCACGTGGAACCCACACACTAGACTTAAAAGACAAGCTATGACAAAACGTGCGAAACTACTTTACAGACTTCTTGGACGACGCTCCAAATTACCTATTGAACTCAAACGATTAATATACAGTACTATCCTCAAACCAATGTGGACTTACGGACTAGAGCTGTGGGGTTCAGCCAAACCTACAAACGTACGGACTGTACAAACATTTCAGTCAAAACTCCTCCGACAGATAGCTGACGCTCCTTTCTACGTGACTAACCTCACTCTACACAACGACCTTAACATCCCCTTCGTACACCAGTTAGCCAAGACTAAATATCAAAAATTCCATAGTGCTCTCTCCACTTGCCCCAATTCTCTAGTACAGTCTCTCGCCTCCTCTGATATCCCTGACAATCCTCCTCGCCAACTGAATCGCCAGTGGCCCCGCGACTTCCTCGCAGTCTGAAGGCCTAAAATAAATATACTGTAGAAAGTGCTGCCGCTGGGCAGTTTCTTTCCTCCTGCCTTTCACGCCTCTATACTTCTATCTCCTTATTTACTTATTGTATAGTGTATTATACAGATTGTAAATGGCTAAATAAATAAAAAAAAAAAAAAAGTAGCCAATAAAATTCTGTCGCCATTTTCGATTAAAATAAAAATGCAGTTATTTTTGTTTAGAATCACTGTAATTTTTATTGCTTACTTCGTGGTTCCTTTTTTTAAAATTCGATTTCATTATTTTCAAAAAAATTGAGAAACGAGTTTTCATCAATGCCTTAAAGATTGTATTTCGCCATTGAGTCTTTAAAGGTAAATCACTCCTTCAAAGGTTAGGTCGGGACTTTGACTCATAAACACTAATGGTTAAGGTGCAAACAAGATCACAAACACAATACGATAAATATCTTATTCTTTTCAGTATTTGTAATATGCGTAATTGATAAATGACGGATGCTTAATTATAATTGATTGTGAACACTAGATGGTTTGCAATACATGATTGCTAGTAAGTTGAACCAATTTGAGAAATATGAAGTGAATAATATTCTTTGTAAACCCCTCATAAACATTCAAGAATTTTGTACAAATAAAGGCGAGTCAACATAAGAAGTCATTGGCACCTGATGGAGCATTTTTTGTGTTACAGACAACACAGTCATAAGACAGTGAGTAAGATACTTCAAAGAAGATAAAAAAATAACGAAGTAGCTATTATAAATTAATAAGCACTTACAGAGATGCTCGTTTTGCACGTGAGAAAATAGGCTGCGGTGGTGCTTGAAGAGGGGTTTGTGTGGATACTTGTTGCTATAAATGCAAAAAGTAAATTTTTAGTTTATTTATTAAAAATAAAAGAAAGACTTATAATTGCATTACCAAAACATTTATTTTCAAATCTGAAAGAGTGGAAATTTGGTATATGAACGAAAACTTTTAAAACTTATTTACCTGTAAAGGAATAGGAGAAGTTGCTTTATTAGCGTGGGTCGTTACGTTTGGCTGATTTGCTGACGTTGTTCCTGAACTGTGATGCTGATGAAGAGGTGGCACCACAGAAATCTGATTCGATTGCTGAACTGACGTTTGCTCTGATTTACTTGTAGGTACTCGATTGCTGGCCGATACTGGTACTAATCGCACTGATGAACAACTACTGTTGTTGGAAACCTACATAATTTTTGCATTTTTACATGTAGCAATATTTTCTGCTCTTTAAGTATGCCCTTTACAAGCGAACAGTCTTTTTTAGTAAACTATTACAAAAATCAACCAAACACATATCATTATGGAAGATAAAATAAGATAATATACTTGATTATCTCAGAAAATACTGTGGCGCAGTAAGAAGAGTGTAAATTCCTCTCTGACTGCAGTTTTAAAGAAACATTTACATTTAAAATTTTTTTTAAGAAATTCACATGAATAACAAAAACTCACAAAAGTAACTCCTTGAGCATGCTGACCAGGTACAGTCGGAACAATTTTCCCTCCTAAAATGATTTTGTGTTGCTCACTTATCAGTCTTTGTAAAGTTGCTTGATCACAAGATGTTCTAAACTTATTATTACTAAGTGCAGTCACTTGTGCCTGGATTTGCTTCAACTGCTGCAATATTAAAAACAAAAGAACGTATAGAAGACAATTCTAATAGCTACATTTGTGTAATCAAATTTTTAATTTGGAAGTTTCGCCATATTTTTAATTTCCTTATCTGCCATCACATTGCGGGTCGTGCATTCTATTCATTCAAGTGGGCTTTACCAGTTCCTAAAGAACCTTCGTCTCTGACTACAAAATATGCCAAGCGACTATAGCATACGCTTTTCTCCTCCTCTGTCTCACATTCATCTTCCCAGGTCATGTCCATATTCTTAGTTAACTCAATTAAGGCCTTCCTTGCGGTCTTCTCCTTCTAAGTGTTCACAGTACGCTTTACTGGGGTCACGTTTAACAACCGTATATAACGAATCCATCCCTCTTATTGACGGTTATCAGACAGTTCCTTAAAAACCTTCTTCAGCTCTGCTTGGACTCCGATCCCTTCCTAACCGCTTCAAGTTAGTCATTAATAGTCTTACCCAAGTGAAGGCAGTCTACAAGACCACAAAAAGAACTCCAAAAACAAACCAAGGGTGGGCAAAACTCTTAGCAGAAGAGAAGCAAACTTGCCAGGAGGAGGTAGCCTCAATATCAATGTCCCTGCTCCCTCAGATTTATATATTTACACTATCCAGTTATAGACGAAAATTTTTACTACGGCACGAAGAGTACCCAAACCAAACAGAACTAAGAAATTAAGCAATTTTTGATTGGTACACCTAGTAGTCTAAATGGGCTAATAATAAAAGGGAATAAACAGATTTGAAATCTTTAAATCGGCCTCTATTTGGTGTGAAAACTGGTTAACTGGTAATATTTTCTTACGCATACAATTTATGAATAACTGACTAGCTCTAGATAGTAAAATATTTAGCTTTACACCACCAATAATGATGTGAATCAAAAACCCACGTAGGTTATTCTAAGGCTAAAATAACGCATCCTGTTGCCTATTTTCCAAAAAAAATTTATATTTTTATGCACTAGATAACACATATTCGTCAAAATTTTGGCTTAACCACTTTTCATACCGCTATACATTGTTCATTATATACAGTTATACTAGCTGCGTTAGACATGTAAGAAACGGAAAATAATACTTAATTAGCTTATACAATAACTAAAGTTTAAACAATAAATTTATACATAAAATGTATTTTAAAAAAATAACAAACCTGCTGTTTTTGAGGTGTGAGCTGAATGGTTTGAACTCGAGATACCACATTATGGTCGTTACTACTAACACTTATAGGCACCAAATTAGGCGAATCTTCTTTTTCGGGACAAGTTCTATCCTCTGCCATCATCGGTTTTACGAGTGCAGCCTTCTTGATGGGTTTTTTAGTTTTAGCAAGCTTGGGTGATGTAATTGGTGCAGGTGATTTGTTGATAACTAAATTAGGATGAGCCTGTGCAATACTATCCAGGAAAGCATTATCATAAGTTCTTCTGGTTTGAGTATGAGTTTGCGTTAGTGTTTGTGTCTGTGACTGCTGAGTCTTAGTAACTTGTTCATTTTTGTTTGATTGCTGAACTGGTTGCTCCACTGTTCTCTGAGGTTGGGTTACAACAGTCAAATTTGGTCTATTATTAAATGGTGAGGTTGAGGATGGAGGAGGTGAACTTATTCCTGTATAAGACGCTCCTGTACCTACAGAGTTCTTTGATATCTTAGGTGTTAAAGTTTCGGAAGGATATATCACTTGGCCTCTGACTACCTGGCTGCCCTGAGATGTTACATTTGTATGATTGTTGGCTCCAACAACATGCATTCTGTTACAATCCTCACTCATGTTGTTGGACACAAACTGCACACGCGGCACTTCATTAACTACACTCGAATGAGTTTCACTTGAATTACTTCCACCTATTTGCTGTTTATCTTCCCTTTCCTCAGTTCGAACCAAATCTTTTTCTTTATGTACATTTTGTGCAATTATTCTAATTTCGGAAGGTTTAATGTATGGTTGAAATTTTATTCCGCTTACTCCATCTCGTGTCTGAGATATTCCTTCAATCGCATTTTGTTTTTTATCATTGTTAACTAAAGCAGAAACGACCTGGACATTTTGATTTATATTCCTAGCCAAAGAAGTAGGAATATGTACTTGATCATTAACATGAATATGGCTATCTTCTTGAAAATTTACTAATCCTTTCTGGCGTTGATCGGATAAAACGTTGCTTTGAGTCACTGAGTTGGAAACAACTTGAACTTTATTTTGATTTTCATTAAATACAGTATTTGTTGGTAAACTTGTTACGACTTGGACTTTACTCTGATCAGATAAAGACAACGAATTTGGAACGGATGTTATTATTTGCAATCTTTTTTGTTCATGTTGGGGTCCAGAATTCAAATTTTGAATTGAAGAAAAGTGAATTCTACTTTGCTCTGGTACGGAATTGGATAGGCTTGTTACTAATTGTACTTGACTACTATCACACAATGGTACAGAACTTGAAACCGGTACATTAACCATATGTACCTGATTTTGATCGGATAATGAGAGAGAATTTGAATTTGGTAAACTGTTCACTACATGAAGCCTATTTTGGTCTGTCAAAGATGCATTACCTACATTAGAAACTATTTGTAATCTGTTTTGCTCCTCAGACAACGAAATATTGGAATTAACAATTTGAACTACATTTTGTTTTTCAGATAGTAAAGTATTGGCACTTGGCATATTTGAGACAATATGTACACGATTCTGTTCGGAAAGCGATAATGTATTCGAATTCGGTACACCGGATACAATTTGTAATCTATTCTGTTGTTCTGTAAGAGAACTTTGTACACCTGACATGATTTGAACCCTGTTCTGTTCCAAAGCCATAGTTCCTGTGTTTTGACCTCCTGATAAAATCTGAACTCTATTCTGCTGCTCCAAAGACATATTTGAACCCTGAACACCAGACAATATTACTCTGTTTTGCTCGGTTAAAGAGTTCTGAATGCCTGAAACGATCTGAACCCTATTCTGTTCAGTTAAAGAAACATTTGATGTTGGAACCCCAGAAAGTATTTGCAGTCTATTTTGTTGGTCTAATGAAACATTACTGGGCATGTTCGACACAATAACCCTGTTCTGTTCAGTACTTAAAGAGACGGCACTATTGGTACTAGTTACTATTTGTAACCTATTTTGTTGTTCTAAAGAGCCAGCGGACACAAGTACACGTCCTTGTTGGGCAAGTACATTAGGATTGCCTGAGACTATCAGTCTATTCTGCTGCTGTTCCAATGAAAGTGCGGCTGCCGTAGATGTTGGCACACCAGTTACTATTTGAACTCTGTTTTGTTCTAAGAGAGCTGCAGGTGTTAAACCAGATACAATCAACCTATTATGCTCTGCAAGCGCGGCTGCACTGCTGGCACCCCCTGCTGATCCTCCGGCATGTTGTAAACCATTTAAGTCGGTAACAAATCTTACACCATTTTGTTGTAAAGTAGGAGTTACGACCATACTTCCTGCAGTGGCACCCCTTCTGACTCCTGTTGCATTTACTACAACTGGTCCAGCATTTAAATTACCCTTGAGGACGACTCCTTCTGCACCTGAACCAGTAAGATGTAAAACTGCAGTCTAAAAAATAATATTAAATTGAGAATTAGCAATTTTAATAACTTCACAACGGATAAATAAAGTTGGCGAAAAGAATCTCACTTGAAGAGACTGCATAAATGATGTTTCTTTTGAAGAATTATTTGACAGGCTTGCATTACTCTGAAAAAAATAAATAAATAAATTGGAAAGTGGTATAAAGAATTAAAATTTTTTACACATACTCATTATTATTTGAGACAAATACTAAAGGATGAATTGCTTAAAATCTCTCTGATAGGTAGAAAAGTAGAAAAACTCCATTGACGGGCTTCTGCAATCTCTGCAGTAATTTCCTACGAATGTCTCGAAACATATGCACATGAAAAGGTTTGAAACTCTTTCTGGAAAGTGGAAACTCGGGATTAAGCTAACAACTTAAAGGAAACGACGTAAAACAGTGCTAGCCTCAGCGAATATCAAGATAACAAACACTAACGTTGATTTTAAAGAAAACATCTTTCTACTCGGGGAGGAAGGATTGGAACTCAATGACTAACAACTATTTTTAAGATTTGTTTAATAAAAGTTTTTAATGATATTTATCTATATATTTTTATTTCATGAACTCCATTTAGTTAATAATTAGTAATAATAATAATAATACCTGCAGAATTTGGCCTCCATGTTCAGCTATTAGTTGAGCTAGTTGAGATTGTGCAGCAGCCGCTATACTAGGGGTTACTGTTGTCTGCTGAAATAATAAAAGAGGGACGTCACGGTCCAATAAAAACTGTTCAATAACTTTTTCAGCCAAAACTGCGTCTGAAAACTGAACTCTCAAATCCAAAACTCTATACTAATTGTGAAGTGAAATTTACGGTTAATTAAGTCTATCATCTTATACATGCTAAACAGATAAGGAATTCCCAAGTTAACTAAAACTAATTTATGAAAAATGAATTTACTAATACAAAATTGTTGGAGAGAAAATTCACGTAAGTACTAAGTATTACAGCGATAAGTTTCAGAAAGTTATAGTTTTGAGAGGGCTCAGCTTAAGCATATTTAGAGACAATATACATTTATATGTATAAATACTTATATGTATATGTATAAATATGTACATTTATATGTAATAATTTATTGCTTAAAAATTCAGTTTCCCATTGATATTACTATTATTGCGTGCAATTTAACAAATAACTATATTTATAATAAAAATGAAGTATTAGCCCTATTACACTGTACAATGGGATACAGTCACAAATTGTATAAATAAATGTAGAACGTACATAATGTATTTGATTTAATTTGTACTACAAAAGTGAGTGCTATCCTCTATACTGCGATGAGGAGAGACTAAGTAAATAAATAAGCGAGTGATATCTTTAAATTAAAATTATTTTTTGAAGTACAGAGGGGCGGTGAAACATATTTTTAAATGAATTTCTTTTTCACCTGTATTGGCTTCTTCAGATTTTGTACAATATTTGCTGAAACTCGATGAAAAAGAGGTTTGTATGAAGAAAAATTTACTGCTCCTCAATTCTTAAAAAAATAATTCACGAAGTTATTAAGGCTGATTTAAGTTTCAAGATACCTGTTCAGCTTGATGAAGTAGCATAGTTCCATCTTCTCCGACAGAAACTCTCAAGCCAGAATTTCCAACCTAAAATATTGTTTAAATTTAATCATATTTCGTCTGAAAAGTTTAGTACTATTGGTTGGGAGAACTTGATATAGCAAAACTCTTCACGCTTAACAT
This sequence comes from Rhodnius prolixus, assembly GCF_049639745.1. NCBI lineage: Eukaryota > Metazoa > Arthropoda > Insecta > Hemiptera > Reduviidae > Rhodnius > Rhodnius prolixus. The sequence goes on from NW_027411592.1 coordinate 28,351,643, forward strand.
CCAAACACTATGACATCATCGATTTCAGTTTGATTTGATTCAGAATTTTGTTTTAAGAATTAGTTGGTTCAGTAACTTCAATCTATTGTGAAACAGCGGCTGCAAAGCTTTAATACACCGGCCAATGAGATAAATCGTACCTTAATCTTGACAAACATGCCACCTAATGTTTAGTTTACTCGATTACTTTTTTTAATTTAAAAGTGAAGTGAAGTACTTTTGGTGACTTCTAGGTTATAAGGTAAAACTAAACATATTAAGACCGCAACAGATCGTTGGGTCTTAACTACAGCCTTTTCTCTCTTCTTATTAACAAAAACTCACATCCTAGTAGTTTCAATAAAAAATAATTTATTACTTATATGTTCGCTCGGAACTAATAATATGCAGCTTCTGTATGATTCAATACTTGCTATTTATCGAATAGGTTGATTATCAAAAACTACATGTTTCAAAGGTTTGCAGTTAGTTAGACCCTTTCCCAGAGGGGCATCGATTGACCAATTGCACGTTGTACACCAATTGAATTGATAGAAGTTCACGTTTAATTGGTCCTAACCTTTTTGCTTTGTTTTCACATTTACTTTTTTATTCATTTTCATAATTCATTTTGTTAACAGTTTAAAATTTTTATCATATCATAGAATGTTGTTTAAATTTATTTATTTTTATTTTTTGTATCAAGACTTATTCTCTTTCAGGTTGTAATTTTATTTAAAAACTATTATATACATACTTTTCTTTAAATATTATTTTGTCATCTTATTTGGAATTTTGAAATTGTTCTAATTAGAAAAAGGAACCAAGAATTAGTAATAAATGTTCTTAATGTAAAGACATTTGAGTCGGAGCCAATTTGTTTTTTTTAATTCTTATTATTGTTTTCGTACTTCATTTATCTAACTAACTTCTTAGACGTATGCATTTATTTATACATTTTAGATCTGTTTAGATACTTTCTTTTTTTCTTTTTTTTGCGCATCAACAGCTGAGATTATTAGCGCCCGAAGCTTTTTCCAGTGCATTGCCGGCCTCCGGACAGTGTTCTTTCTTTTCAGACAACAATGTCCATCACCTGTCAGTGATCTGTAAGAAGCTCCTAGGAAGAGAAAATCTAGGGTCAGCAGCTAGATTCGAACCCGGGACCTCCGCGTGGGAGTCCAGTATGCTAACCGCATAGCTAATCCCTTCCCTAGGTACTTATTGTTTTGCTTTTTAATTTTATTCTTTTTTTTCATTCTATTTCTGTTTAATTTTAGTTATTTTTTTTTTTCTGGCAGTGCGCTATTAACGCCAATCTATTTCAGTTTACAATAGTTACTTTATTTAACTTCTTTTTAGCTATATTTATTTTTACTAAAAATGATTATTTTAATTATTACTAGCAAACAAGTAGTAACTGACTCGTCAACTACTACAAGTACCTTGGAGTTGGTCTCACCCCACAATTATCGTTGAAGAAACACTTAAAGATAGATTGACCATAGCAAAATTTGGGATGCATTCCACATGGCGCTCTTTTATTGGTAATAAGAATATTAATTTAGCAGCAAAGTATAAAGTTTTTGAGGCTGTCAGTAGATCAATTATTAGTTATGGAGCCCAGGTTTGGGGATATGATAACATAAAGGAGGTGGAGGATGTTTACAAATTTTTTATTAAGAAGTTGTTTGCTCTCCCAAAAAATACGCCTGATTATGTATTATACATAGAGACTAAAAGAGACCCTTTACACATTGAAACTACATACATTGAAATTGCACCTGCAGTATTTAAATAAAGTATTTCATATGCCTGAACACCGTTTACCGTTAATTGTTGCCGAACAAATAATTAAAGAAAATATTTTCTGGTATCCGAAACTTGTAGAATTAAGTAATAAACAAGGACTAATAATATAAACTGGTTAAAAGATACCGATATAAAATGTGAATTAAATAAAGTAATCAATTATTTAAAGTTAGAATTTAGTAATGAATTGTTTAATAGAGTGGAAAAGTCCAATTTTCATTTAATGTATAAGGATGTGAATTTGAATCTAGATAAGAATGCGTATATTACATTGAATAGTAAGAATATAAATATGATGAGTACCATTATAAAGGCAAGATCGGAACTGTTAAATTTGAACTATGCAGTAAACAGAAGTAAAGATCGATGGCTTTGTTCTTTATGTAATCTCAGACAAATAGAAAATACCTATCATTTTGTTGGTGTTTGTCCCGTGCTAAGTGAATTTAGATACATGTGTTTCAAAAGTAAAAGTTTAAATTATCGAGAATTTATTTTGTATTTAAACGGGAAAAATTGGCAGGCGTTGTATAAATTTATAATAATCGCGGGTGGCTACAGACGGTTTATGATAGGAGAATTTAATTATTAATTAAGGAATTTTATACGCAAAAGTAATCTAATTAAAAGTAATATCAGTATAATTTTGTATGTTTAATAGTTCTATTTTTTTCTACAAAAACAATAAATAATAAAATAAATAAGTTCTATATTTTGTAAGTATTTATATGTTGTATTAATTATTCAGGTTTTGTAATGGTTTACTTCTGATTTGAAATTTAATCATTTATACCTTATAAAAGTATGTAATTTATGTTATATTTGTTTTAATCAAGGTCAATACCTCTGATGGTCTATCGACCAAGAGTACCGCTTTAATTTACTTTAATTCAATTATGTAATATGGAATTGTATATTTTTAATAAAGCTTATTATTATTATTATTAGTAACTGACTCGTTGCCATTTAATTAAAAAAAAACGAAATAAAATCTGAAATTTTTTTTATAAATACTTTTCTAAAAAATTAAATAGTAAATTGATACTGATAAATAAAACCTACTTGTGACGGAGTGTGGGCCTGAAGTTGACTCAATAAATGAGTAGGACTCATTTGCTTTGCTTGGTGTTGAACAGGTAGTTGTTGCTGCTGTATTGGCTGTTGTCTTGGAGTACTAGGTCGCGGTGACGAGCAAGTAGATCTATTTACACTCTGATTTGACAACTGATTATGGTTAACAGCTGGGCTAACATCTTCCTCATCAATTCCTGAAATTCATTTGAATAGAAAAGCAAAAATACAGCGTTTAAATATATAATGCACAATGCAAGTGTTTGCAAATCTCACCACAAAAATTAAAATATAAAGGATTAATGAATATTAATGATGCTCAATTAATTGAATTCCAACTAAGAAAATGAGAGGGGGATTTGTAATATCCAAAGTTCTAATTTTCCATTTATGGCTAAAACTAGTACACCAATCAGTTAAGAAGTACATTTATTTATATAAAGTAAAAGAAAAAAAAGATAGTGAAACAATTGTACGCATCAAATATTCACCAGATAAGGATTACTACTCGTAACTTTATTAAAAGTGTAATACAAGCGTGCATTTGCGCGCATGCACAATTAGAGAAAAAGAATCAGGACTCCATGAGCTTCGCCCATAACATTAGAGAATCGCTTCCTTAATTTTATCATATCACACTTACATGCAATTAATATTTACTTATATACTCATTTAAAAAGGAATTCATATTAAAAACAAAAAAATGTCATTTGAACTTCAAGGAATTAATAATACATTTATAAATAATTAATATGAATTGAAGTTTATTGTATTACCGTGGACCAACTGCTGGGGAGGGAGGGACTAGCAAAAATTCTCACATTACCTTAAAACTAGTCCCATAAGAAACGAACCCAGACATAAATAATAAAAAAAGTCTCTTCGTCCAGCTAACATAGCTTTTATGAACACAATTTTTGAAAGATGAGGTTTGGTGTTCAAAGCATTGAACTGTTAAATGTTACACCCTAAAGCATGCGTTAGCAAAAGATGAGAAGTAGCAGGTGTAACTTGCTCTGCAAGGAAGTACACCTTCAATTGGAAAAAACCTAACTCTACTTTGCCTCAAAGTCTAGTCTGAACTCTTTAAACGACTTTCTCAAACTACCACATATGTAAATATTCTTCAAACTAAGAATACTGATTTACATTTATTTCTCACAAATATTACTTTTGGAAAATATACACAGAAGCCTGCCCCACTAATAGTTACTGTAACCCAGTTACTGATGTATGAGATAATTAAAAAATGCGAAGCAAGAATGAAGAAGTTACACGTAGGTTACAGACATTCACGGATGGTAGGATTCAGTATACTGGCTTATACAGATGTTATACTGGTGGCAGCAGATTCTGAAAAGAACCTTCAGTTTAATATTAAAGTTCTCATGGATGAGTTATCTAAAATTAAAATGGAGATACATGTAGAGAAGTCCAAGTCTATGGTAGTGGGTGACAGCGAGAGAAGACTATTGGTGAAGGTCAAGGGAGCTGTACTGGAACAGGTGAAAAGGTTTAAATACCTGGGTGCCCATCTAAGTGAAGAAGGAAGAATGGACGAAGAGATAAGAGCAAGAATAGGTGCGGCAGGTGGAAGGGTTTTTCCACGCCATCAGAAACAGTTTTATAGGAAAGAAAGAAGTCTCTGCGCGAGTCAAAGTCGCTGATTTTAAAACTGTTTTTCTACCGATTCTATCTTACTCTAGTGAATCGTAACTAAGAGACATCGGAGCCAACTCCAAGCGTTGGAAATGCGCTATTTAAGAAAGATTTTAGGGAAAACGAAGAGAGATAGAATCAGGAATGTTACAGTGAGAAGAGACCCTGGACATTGAACCGGCCATAGAGATTATTAAAAGGAATCAACTCAGATGGTTCGGTCATGTTATGAGAATGGCAGAAAATAGAATTTCTAGGGCAGTGTACGAAGCACGTACAGAAGGAAGAAGACGACGCGGCCGCCCTCGAAGGACATGGGAAGAAGAGAGAACCTGTTGGAGAAGGGAGTAGAATGGAGGAAGGGGAAGGAGCTTGCCAGGGATAGGAGAAGATTATGTAAGGCCTCAACACTGCCTAGGCGGTAGAAGAGGATAGATTATGATGAAGATGAAACCAGTTACTGCAACCTATGCTTACTAAGAATTCCCTTACGACTTTTTAAATAGAATGATTGTAAAAAAATAATGTATAGAAATAAACGAAGTTTACAGAAAAACCTAGGAGTAATTTTCGAAAAAGGAACAAATTAATGAGTTCTGAAATGAACTGAAAGAGGTATTTCTATAACATTATACTTAATTCCCCCAATCCCCTCTTGCAGTACACATCAGAAAGGACCGCATATTACAGAAAATTCCATATTTAAGTGGCCTCTCTGTACAATGCCCCGTGAGGAATTCTGTGAAGCATCTGTATTATCCAGACGTCCTATACGAGCATTGTGCTCTTGCATTAGGAATTGGCCGCTATTAACAACTAAAGTAAATAGGAGACTATTTTGTAAAAACTACTCAGTCGGCATCAGGGGACCTCAAAACTTACATATATTTTCAGAAAATACTTCAAATAGAAAATTTTTACGATTACAATATCTTATCACAGAAGAGTAGCAGGCAGTGAGCAGTCGATCATTACCTGCGCTTCGATTGAGAAAACTTGTCAAATACTGTACATTTTGTGGAACTAAAAGAGTTACTCTTACTTTAAATTCCAACTTCGTTGGCAACATTAAAGGAGCTCTTTAGAATATTAACAATGTTCGAAAGAAATTGAAGTAATGATTGATTCCTTCGATTGACATTCATAGTATTGTATTATTTTAATACTGAAACAGATATTTTTTTTTAATTTATGAAATTGGATTTAACTGATTGGTGACTATTAAAAATGCTCACCAACGTTAAGTACGAACTAAATATATTCAATTAAACTTATTCCACAAATATCTTATCCTTAACAAAAACGTAGCATAAAGAGTATAAGATAAGAGTTGATTAAACGACAAAAGGAACATAAACCAACAAGTCTCCAACATTTCATTCATACTTTAGTTCGTTATTTCAGTTATATAGAAACGTTCGAAAAAAGCATATGTTTATTAATTGACATTTTATTGCTATTGATATCATTTGAGTAATTTTACAGCATTAAAGTTTCATTAATATTGTTGAGAATTTATTTGATGTCACAGGCACTTATGCTGGCCATTTTCATACATAAAAAAAATGATAATAAAAAAAAACAATAATTATGACGTTAATAAGAAAAACAAAAATACAATAAAATAAAATGCGTTTGCCAGCGTACATTACAGACTTTAAACACAGTATAATTATTACTCACAAATAGTTTTATAACTTTTGTAAGAAACATTTTTCTGGAATAATTCCATTAAGGGCATTTTTTTTTTTTTTTTTTTGAGGGTGGGGTGGTTAGGCAGCCCGGTTGAAAGCCAGTTCGCTGTAATATATGGATTTAATAAAATTAATGAAAATTTGGTGCAATAAAAAATTACATAAATGACATAAATTATAATAAAATGTGTTTATCAGAAGAATCAGAAATTGTCTTGATGATAAGTACTTTGGATCAGTAAGTATAAATAAAGTTATAAATCGTGATTTGAACGCGATATGCATCAGTAAAATGATATTTCTAACATGAAAATTTCATAAAGTTGGAAGTTGATGGGTAGGATTCGCAGCTTCAAATCAATGTCAATGAGAGTGCAAACTCGAGGCAGTTCCTAATAGTAGGAATTAGTGAACTTGCTTCCAACAACAAAATTCAAAAATACCCCTTTAACATAGATGAAACTAATGTAGATACTGTTAGAATTTGTTTTTTATAGCCCATCATACCCATCTACTATTTTGGATTATATTGCTCTTACAGACAGACCAATTCGTAAAAGACACTTTTAACCTCAGGAAACCTAAAAACGATTCTATCAAGCTTAAATGATTCAATTAATAATGAAGGAAACGAATTAAAGAAAATGGTCTCAGTTGAAATAAACTGTTAAAGAATAAATATATAAAACTAGTGTGTTACTGTCTTTGAAAGTACATAAATTAAAACTTGTCTGATAAGCAATTACGATAACATTGCTTTTTAATTATTTTAATTAATGTATAAACTATTAGTTCTTGTAGAAGTTAACAACTTCATATTTACCTGAATACTTTAACATTTTTAAAACATATGTTCACAATTAATATGTATTGACATGTGAGTAATTTTGTGACGATGAAGGATTGAACCTTTCAAACTTAAACGAAAAACACACCACGACAAATAAATTCTGCGATGAGCAATCAACATAAATAGCTCTTTTTAAGAAAATTATTTTAAGATCTTTGGTAAGTTAGGAAAACCGAAATTAAAGAACAATTTCAATTCTTACCAAAATTTGTACTGCTAGAATTTTTTTTTTTTATTTGATTCAAAATGTGCATTTACTTGTCATTTATAGGAAGCGATTGATACATCAAAGAGCAATAATTATAAGGCAAGGGATTACGCTCAGTAGTTAGCATACTGGATTCCTTTTTCGGAGATCCCGGCTTCGAATCCAGTTGCTTACTCTTAGATCTTCTCCTTCTCAGAAGCTTCGTACAGCTCACTATCCGGTGATGTAAGTGTTATCTGTAACGAGAAAACACTATTCGCAGACCAGTAGTGCACTAAAAAAAGCTTCGGGCACCAAGATTTCAGATTTTCAGGCGTCTCAAATTTTATAATAGTAATAATAACAATAATAATAATAAAAAAAACTTACGCTTATGGTAAGGGAACTAGATAAGACCTATTAAATCCAAAACATTTTTTCCTTATGAACAAGCTTCGTTGAAGCAAGCATTACGGTTCTAATCCATCAAAATTCCTACAGCTGCATACTGTTAAATCAGTACGTGAAGTAATATAAAACAACGTTCAAACTTATAAATGTCTTTAGCTATTAATGTAGTTTTTCAATTAAATTTTTGGTACATTATAGACAGTACCAATAATTTCTTACACCTAACACTGACTTAATGAAAAGTTCATTACCTTTTGTTCGCCATGCGGCTGTCACCCGAAAATAAAACGGAAAACGATTTCAGTGTGTTTTTCAATGAATTTCAATTAAGATTTAAAATTAAAAACAAGAATACACAATGATACCAACTCAGTCATGTACTTGAATAATGCCTTTCAACTACAGTCAATTAAAAAAGTTCGAACTAAAGTGTAATATATATTATTTTTAGCATGTAATTGTTGTTTAATTATTTATTTAACAGATTGTACCAAATGTTAAAAAATAAATAAATAAAATATAAAAAATTAAGAAAAGAAATATTTCAGCAATTTTTAATACCTGAAATTTTAATGAGATTAGCGAGATCTAATCTAGGTTCTTCTTCTTTCTTTTTCTTTTTTTTAATTTTTTTCTGAGCAAGAGCTGCGATGTTTGTAGGGGAATTGTGCTGTGGAGATGGTGAACTGGATTTAGGCTGTTGAGCTATTGCTGGAGACGGTACAGCTATAAGAGTGGGCCCAGATGAAGTCTGAATTTGCTGGAGATGCATTTGGCCCGGCACCAGCCGTAAAACCTTTAAAAGAAAAAAAAAGAAAGTATTTTAAAGCAAGTGAATTTTTCTTGTCGCTTTTCTCTAAGTTTGGATAAGTTTTCTTAGTTGTACTTCGAATTAGTTGTAATAAGTTTCATCAACTAATACAAAGTTTTGAACAACAAAAAAAAAAATGCTGTTACCACAAAGCTGGATGATACCTTCTAAAAACCATTTTTATAGGCATTACTTTAACAAGTTTAAACATGTCAAGTAAACATAAAGTTTAAAAAATATATTTAAATGGGGTTTTTGAAGCACTCTCGACAAACCCAAATTTTGAACTTATGCTATTGTAATCTTCATTCTCCTCCAGGTCAACCAGCCAAGTAAACTTCTTACTTCAGATTCAGTGATTATATTTGTAGATAACAAATAAATAAATAAAAAAAAAAACTGGTGATCTCTTCTAGAAGCACACGATGAAATTTGAAAACCAAACATTATAGAATAGTTTACCTGGTGAGCTTGCGTTCTTCCTTGCACGATAACGGCTTGTGGTTGAATACTGCCATTTGCCAGAACTATTCCCGGTTTAGGTTGGGTTTGAGGAGGTGGTGATTTTAAAATTAATTGAACTCCACTGCTGGTTTGTTGCTGGACCAGTACAGCTCCGTTAGGAAGCATCTATTGCATACAATAACAGAATTAATAAAGAAGCTGAAAGAGAACGTACAGTGATAAGGACTATAGATTACATCATGCAGAGATTGTGGGTTTGAGATTAGATTTTCTGTTCCTAAGAACCTTTTACAGCTCACTATAATAAAATAAATAATTTGAAACAAAAAAAATTCGAAACCTCAGTAGTCAAAAGAAATCACATTATAAAAAAACCTTTGTAAGTACTGTATATAGTTGAAAATAATTACAGTTCATTTTAATTAAAATTAAGTTCACTGTGTGTTTAAAAATGTTTACCTCTACATACTTATAGTTCAATTAGCATTGAGATTCAGGTTTTTTGTTTTTTACCAGAATTATTTTTCTCTTAAATATTTCAGAGTTTTGAATTTTAATTATACATCCTATTTTATCTAATATGGAAAGCGAAGAAGGAGGCCCTAATGAGGCCGTTAATGAAAGCTGCAAGTCGAGAAAAAAGGAAAATGCAAAGTCAAATGTAATTATGTATAATGCCAAAATTCTACTAAATTAAATACAAGTGAAGTGCATCTCAGGTCTATTGGAAAGTTATAGAGATCAGGTTAATATGGAATATCATTTATGACAATGATTTTTATTGGCGATTCTTTTTCGTTTTTTATGTTCAATGAATAATAAAGATAAACATATACTAGACACTTCAACACTGTTTTGAAGAGATTTATTTGAAGTAAAAAGAAGCCGATTATGTTACATTTACAAGTTGACTCAGATAAAATATAAAAGAAAAAATCAAATTGAAAGCTTATGCCGTTTATGAACCAGAGAAATATTGTGGCATCCCATTAGTTTTTAAAAGCAGCTTTCCAGTCCCGTTCTGTGGAATGTTCCAGGAACAAGTTTTTATTCTTTGAAAAGCCGAACTTTAAGGCCAACAAGGCGCTTGAAACATAACGAATTATGTCGTTTCCTCTTCTTCCTGTCAGAAGCTAGAGGGGGATCAAATTCAAACCATACAATGTAGCTCGCTAATATTATTGTTTAGGTAGGGGAGAATTTAAAAGGATTTACACTAAACAATTTTGATATAAAAAATGGAAACAAACAATTGAGGATTAAGAAATTTATTAATAAATAAAAGAAAATTATATATAATTTATATAAATTATGGTTTCCTATGTGAGGGTTGGAAAAAAAAAAATGCAATATTTTGTAAATCCACGCCTTCTGTGAATGTAAAAAGTAATCGCCTAGTTTTCAGGCGAGCTTAATGTCCAATTATCAATCAGGTGTGAATGTATGTTATTTATTTCGTTCTGATGGATATAATTTTAAAGAAATCGTTGCTACTACAATTTAACAGGATGTTAGTTTGTGAATGTGATTAGTTCAAAATATATGTAATTACCGTATTTGACGGCATATAAGACGCACTGGCATATAAGACGCACCCTTATTTAGAAGGCCACACAAAAGGAAAAAAAGTTTCAATAGTCCGCGACAGCGCGGTACCACAATAACTTAAAATGTGGTTTCTTTTAGTTCTCACGTTTCGTAAAAGCCAAATAAACAATCATTGAATGCAATTACCAAACATATTTTTATTAAGGAAAATTAACAAACGGCAAGCTATTTTGAACATGATATGTAAATTTCAGTTCTATGGGCGCTAAACTGATCCAAAACCAAAAGAGAAGGTTTTCTTAAGAGTCCACCAGGTCGCCTCGCCCATATGTTCTGTAACCACAGTTTCATTCCAGCTTCGTCCATCCAGCCTTTCGGATGAACAGTCAATTATAAAATAAAGCAATGCAGTTTAGTCATTATTAAACCTGATAAAATAATTATGGCAGATGTAGAAAAAGTTATATGTGTCTAGACCTTTATCCGGGCTAAAAATAGCATTCAGTATTGAAAGTTAACCTGTGGTCCTTCACGTATAAGACGCAGGTAACTTTTTTGAGACCTAATTTAGGCAAAAAAGTGCGTCTTATATGCCATCAAATACGGTATTTTAAAACGACTGTTTAAGTTTTACTTTAATAGAGTGTTAATTTGTATATGTGTGTTCAAAGAAGGTACACAAATAGGAATTTTTCTACAAACGCAGGATTATGCAACCTCTGAAGAAGAATGAAACTCCAAAACTAGTCAGAATGTTTTAACAACATGCAAATAAAAAAATCTTTGATATCGAGTATGTTTCTATTCTATATGGAAATTTTAGATCAGACTTAAAAAAAATATTTATATAGGGCGATTTACCTTCTGACGCAAAAGCCTCTGCGACTTTGTCAATATTCATTACAACTCCATATTAAATTTTCTTTTCTTTTGCAAGTACGAAAAAAATAAAAATTTGAATTCAAGTTTTAAAAAAATCTAATCTGGTTGACTTTCAAATGTTTTCAACACCCATTTTCTACCTACTCGAAACACAATTCTACAAATTTTATGAGACAGTTTCTTTTTTACAATGTTACATTATTATTACGAGAAATCATAGTACTTAAAAATAAAAGAAGTAAAATTTTGCGCATTTACATGAGCAAAGTAGCAGGCACGAAATGTATACTAACTAGAGCTCTTACAAATAATTGCCTGAATCTTAAATAAAATTCTAACAAATTAAAAGAAAATTCAAATTAGAAAGCAAAATTATAAGAGCGGCATATTCCATGACTTAGAAAACATACATGTAAGAACGTCTGTCTACAGTTGTCATTGTGTCCGGAGACTCTTTACAGGAAAGCTGTTCCTGGAGTGTGTTTTCTCATTAAGACAAACCCAACCCATAATCGGACAAAAAGCTGATGAGGCTCATATAGCAAGAGAAATTTTAAAGGGAGAAAATTCTGATTATTTATTTGACTAATATTGCCCGAATTTGATATTAATTTTTCAAATGAGAGAAAGAGAGAGGCAGAAAAATAAAAGGATTTAACCTGATTAAGTAAAAGGGTGCCATGCGGCTGTTGGATTGCATTTTGGGGGCTGCTAGAAGTCTGTACAGGCTTTGTGACTGTAGCGTTTACAGTATTTCCTGGTGGTTTAGGAAGAATCTGAGGAGGCTGCTTTGTTTTTATTGTTGGCGCTGTACTTTGTACTAAAATATTCAAACAAATTAATTACTATTATATTTTCAAATAATAAATTTAAAAATCTTTATTTATTATGAGAAAAAATGGCTTTAATTGAAATAATACATTTGGAAAGTGGAAAAATTGATTATACCGGTACTTCTGTTGGCTTGTTGGTGGATTAGTTGAAGAACAGGATGTTGTGATGTATGTATAACATGTTGCGAATGGGTAGGAGAAGGTGATGGAGTGAGTGATCTAGGAGAGAAAGGAGACGGTGGTGTCGCTCCTGTTGCTGGTGAAGAACCACCTCCTTTATCTCGCACATCACCTCCAACCTACAACACAAACCACATACAGTCACTAGCAGCAAATAAAAACAAGAAAAAAAAAAAAAAGCAACGAGACATTTCTAATTTAAAAAACTGAACAAGCAGGATAGCTAAAACCCGAGAAAGGGTGATTAGAAGTAATAACTGGAACCAAAACATGCATGGTAACTGTGAGAAGGACAGGAGAATTGAGGAACTAGTCCAGTTTGCTCACATTTCTGGAAATTGCTATAACAACCCGGATATAAATCCAACAAACAATCTATTTGGACCTCTTGAAATGCCTGGTTTTACAAATGAAATGTATGTAAATTGCAAGTTAATTGTTTCCATGGCAACTAATTCTGCAGGCAGTAATGAGATCTGACCTAACGGATGGGATGGTGTAAGTACTACTAACTTTTAACAGCCTCTGTTATTCTATGAGAGACGCCATAGTTTCTAGAAAAGTGCTAATCAAAAAATCTCTGACTGAAAACATAGACAAAATAAAATGAAGTGAAAATACACGCATGACTTTGTCTTAATGAAGTTATTAAAATTTATGTTTGAAAATGCTAATTTTTCTTCAATTTTGAAATTTTTATTCTCCACAATTGTGGAATTAGCTTCTACATAATAAATGAAGTGATGATGAGTTTGTTCTTAAAATTTGTACCAGGATTTTGTTAAAATTCTTCCTTGCCATCACATATCAATTCTATCAAACTAATCAAATAATAAGATTATTACAGTAAATCTAATTCATAGTACTAAGATCAATTTTATTGGAATTAAGAAATTTTCCTTAAGAAATGTTGTCCTCATAAAAATGATTTTCCTCAAACTTAGAATTTAGCAAGATGTATTATTTAACCTGATCAATGTTATAAAGGATTAAGAAACCATACATTGCGGATTGCGTTGAAATCTCCGGGATCCGTCTCCTTTCTGAACCCTCTAATGAATTTTATTTTATTAAAATTAAATCATAAGTAGCAAGAAAGGAGGTGAACAAGCAATTCTTCTTCTTACTTGGCGCGACAGTCCCTCTAGCGAACCTTGGCCTCCGTCAAATGCTTCCACCAGTTTTCCCTATTTTGGGCAGCCACTTTCCAGTTACGTACGCCCAACAATGCCAGAGCATCCTCCTTCACTCCGTCCAAGCCAACGTAATTTTGGCCTGCCTCTCTTCCTACCGCCGTGTAGTACCATTTGCATAAGACTCTTTGGCATGTCATCATCACACATTCTAGCCACATGTCCCGCCCATCTTAGTTTGCCTATCCTTATTACTTTATTGATGTCCGGTTCTTTGTACAGAGAGTAGATTTCCGTGGAACAAGCAATTACAACTAGATAAAAATGGACTTGTTTCTGTTCTATAATTGTTATCGCAATACATGTTTGGGACAGGTTTCTTAGTAAACCGAATGTAAAACCAGTACTACAGATTATTAATCACTAATACATAGGATGCATAAACCACAATAGGAAATGTATTATACCATAAATAGAAAGTTTATTAAATTAGGAAGAATTATACAATAATTAACTCAGACAGATATTCCGATGGACCAAAAACCAGAATAGGAAAAGGTCAGTTTCCTCAGGCAAGATGTTGTAAATAACAGAGACCGAATGCAAAAGTGAACGTCACACCTGTAACGGTATTGGTAAGTTCGTAGACATCTCCAAAGCGACCATAACCTTACAGAAGGATGGCATAAGTCGGACATGTGGATTTAAATGGTAGTGCCGCCAAAGATTAAATTAAAAAGCTAGAGCTATACTCTCCTACTCTAAAGATTGAAAAATGTGCAAGAACAAAAGGATACAACACTCTTCAAATGGTTGAAGGCTATGAGATCTAGAAGAATAGGGTGAATTTCTCTTGGAGGCCAGGGCTCCAATCGGACTGTAGCTCTGATTAGGGTTGCATGATGGCATCCCATTTCTTTTTTGAACTTTAAAAATTTCTAATTTTGAGCATAACTGTTTCTCTCTCTCTCTCTCTCGTGTGTGTGTGTGTGAAAGAGAGAATTTTTTAAATAATTTTTTTTCGAACTTATCCTGTGAAATACCAATGTCGAAAATTGGCAAGATTTTAATATTTTTCTTATGTAAGAGATATTTCAATAAGTAAATAATGAACACTACGCTCAAGGTTTTGATAAAAACAAATCCCTATTCTGTTCACTTAGCTTTTTTTTTCTTTTTTTTTTACGAAATACAAACATTGAGCTTTATTCGTTTTACTTATTCAGACGAACGTACATCTAATTCAATTAACTGTTTTTCTTAATTATTGTAAAAATTTTGTAGCTGAGCTAATTCTAATTTATTTTTCCCTTTTTCTAAATCCCAAGCAGTGGACTGCTGTAGTAAAAGAAGCCAAACGATCAGATGGGAAATATACTGCAAGAATTTGCATGCCTGTTGTTTTTTAAAGTTGGCACTGAGTCACAATTTCTTTTCCCCCTTCTAATTACTTAAATTAAAACTCTCTTTTTGGTTCCAATAGTCCCTTTGAAGTTGAGAATAATTAATGAATTAATCAGAATGGTTAATAATGATAGGAATATGTCAGTATTTCACTCGTCGTACTGGCTGAAAAGGAAGTACTCAAAATATTGAAGGATTAGAATTGTGTACAACCAATAGACTAAAGCGACGAAAAAATTCTTCATCAAATGTTATCTCCTGCCAAACCATATTAGATATAGAAATAAATTTTTAATGGACTCTTTAATAAGAATACTGATAGACTGACTTGTACAACTCCTTTAGATTGAAACAACTTAATTAATTTTATTAAATTTATATATTTAATCATAATTTTCAAATTGTGAAATTTAAGTCTAATCAATTTCTAATTACTTTTGTTTATCTAAAAAGTTAAACAAAAGTTAGGTAATTATTAATTATGTTCTTTGACCAATTTAATGTTTCTACTAGATACAATATGTAAGTAATATTTTGGCCTTTTTTGTACAAGTTATAGTGCAAAAAAAATATAGAATAAAAAGTTATAATCGGATTACAGTTTTTATTTCACCAACTTTATTGCTTCACTTGACTATTTGTTGAGTAATAATTACCCTGAAATAATATGACGCTTTGGAGTAGTAGACCAGTTCAACTCGTGTGGTACGAAATTGTATAAATAGCCTACTATATATAAATAAATATATATAATAAATAATTAAAACTGTCCGGTAGGACAGTTGTATAAGGGTTGATCGTCAAAAACTGCACGAAAAAGCGTAACGTTGAAAAACACCCAACTTTGACAATTTTTTTCTCTTTTTCTATAAAAGATAAAATTCCCAAATTTTCTTTAAAATATAGGGCAAACCCTCCTTTATAACTGTAATTTTTTTGCAACCCCCCAGACCTAATAGATTTTGAGAAAAAAGTTGCCGAAAATGAGCAAAAACGGCATTTTCAGAAATTGTTGTTGTTCTTCTTCTTCTTCTTGTTGTTGTTGTTGTTGTTACCTTTTTTGTAAACTACGTAGCGCCTAAACGCGAGAACCGATTTTCATGAATGAGGTGACATTCGATTCGGAATTTTATGTAGATGTGCCTTTTGGGGGTCTCGACGCTGTACACCGAATGGGAGAGGAGTTAGCCCCCTTCATGTAAGGCCCCCTTCAAAATTATTATTACTAATTACTCTGTAAATCTTAGCCCGATTTTGATAAAATTTGGTAGGATGATAGAGTTAGGGCTCCCCTACGTAACATTAAAGCGGCGATCTGCTCTTACACTAGTTAAGGGGAAGTATAGCAATCGTTTCAAATTATCGACAAGTGAACTGATTTTCATGAATGAAGTGTCATTCGAATCGAAATTTTGTATAGATTTGCACTTTAAAAGTCTCGTCGCTATGCCTCATATGGAGGGGAGTTTGCCCCACCCAAGTAAGGCCGTTTCTAAAACTATTATTACCAATATTTCTATAACGCTTTGTCCGATTTTGATAAAATTTAGCACGAAGAAGTGATTAAAGCTCCTCTATATGGCTGTGAAGTGCCATCATGCTCATACACCTACTAAGAGGAAGTACTGCAATCGTTAAAATTATCAATGGGTGAACCTATTTACATTAATGAATTGTCGTTCGATTAAAAATCTTTGCCTCTTTGCCTTTTATGGAGAAGTACTGTAATCGCCCGTTTATTTTTCTTACTTCTCTTAAAAGGAAGGTCTGAAATCGCAGTTTAAATTTGCTTTTTACGTACAAATACCTTCCTATTTTATATAAAAAGGCTTTCTCAAAAAAATTGTTATTGAGGATGGTTTGGGGACCGCAACTATAATCATTCTTTAAAAAGATCTCTCCAGTGGTAGTTACGGTTCCTACTTAACACCTTATCAGGTTATAATGATAGAATTGCTTATTCCAAATTTAAAAAAAACAGTAAAGCAGATATGTAACTTAGCAAAATAGACAAAAATGAAAATCTATCCAAAAGGTACAAAAATCTCCTTAACAAAAACTTACAGTTTAAAAAGTTAAGTATAAGGGTTGATTAAACGCCAAAAGGTACACAAATCAGCAAGTACCCAACATTTCATTCAAGCTTAGTTGATATAATTTAAGTAATTTTGCTGCATTAACTTTTCCTTCACATTTTTTAGAATTTATTAGATGTCACATACCCTTATGCTGGCCATTTTCATCTACAAAATATTTGTTCAAGTAGCACACCATTTAACTTAGATTGACTGTAATATCTATTTATCTATAATAATCAAACTATTAATCACTGGTGAAAAAGAAAACGTTATAAAAAATAAAAAAATATGAGGCTAAAAAATTCATAAACTTTTTTAAAAATTGCTTACACCAACATACATCAATGATTTTATTTATTTTTATTTTTAAATAAAAATCGTCGGTTTAAGTTCATTCTGCGATTAAAGTAATTGTTATTTTATGAAGTAGTCAATCTGGCTTTATCGTAAATAATATAGTTTTCTTCAATTACATTCTCCATCTAGGTGTTCTTCCCACAATGTTGTGTATATGTAATATAAAATAAATAAGATATGCATATTTTTAGGACAGCTAATTATTCCAGTATTTTACCATAAGTAAAATTAGGGGAACTAAATTAAATTACAATTGAGAAATGAATAAATAATGTTGAATAATCTACTTGTTATTAACTGTGTGTTATTTGTCCTCACGAATATTTCGGTAAGACGAATTCAAGACTGAAATATTGCTTTAAATCCTCCGTGATTCAAATTTAAACAGTAGCCGACTCTAAATTTGTCTTTTTCTAATTTAACATGCATGTATATGTGACAACTTCAGAATCAGAAGAATAATTTGGAATAGAGTTAAAATAAAGTACCTATTTATACGAAGATATAATATACATTTTATCACAATTATAACTATTATGAATGAACTGGCCAGCATAAGGGTATGTGACATCTAATAAATTCTAAAAAATGTGAAGGAAAAGTTAATGCAGCAAAATTACTTAAATTATATCAACTAAGCTTGAATGAAATGTTGGGTACTTGCTGATTTGTGTACCTTTTGGCGTTTAATCAACCCTTATACTTAACTTTTTAAACTGTAAGTTTTTGTTAAGGAGATTTAAATTAAGTAACCCCCATATAAAATAATTAATTTATTAAAACAAATTAAAAGTGCAATAATATATTTTTAACTTAAAAGAAAGAACTTTTATTTTCATTTATGTTATAATGTAATAAAATTCGGTTAGATTCATTATCAACTAAGATTACTATTCTGGTGTCGCAAAGTGCATTAAATTTTTATATTTTCTTTTAGGTAGGATTTTGTGAATCTTGTGAAAGATAAATGAAATATATCGATACTATTACTACTTTTGGTTTAATTTAAGGCGTGTTAAAATCACAGCAACACGCATAACATTCTTTAAATCTCAAAAACCGCTCGAGTGCATTGATTGCCGCCGGGCAGTATTCTCTCTCTACGAACAATACTTTTAAGTACATAAAAAAACTCCAGTTAAGAGAGGAATATTTTTTAATTTTAAATAAACATTAAATGTTTCAAAAGATATTTTTATTAAATAATATAATAATAATAATTACTGAAAGATTCAATACCAAAAATATAATGAATGAAAGTATCGAGTATTCATTTGGTATAACACAAAAAAATCGAGAAACCCTCTAAAATTATAATAAACTATGAAAAAACTAACGACGATAGACTGTTCGAAACAAATTTCATTAAAGAATTTTATTGAGAAAATAATATATAAGCGCTGCAAGCTGCAACCTCAGTAAATCTAAAATATCTAAAGATATCTATAATTAATTAAAACTGTCCGGTAGGACAGTTGTATAAGGGTTGATCATCAAAAACTGCAGGAAAAAGCGTAACGTTGAAAAACACCCAACTTTGACAATTTTTTTCTCTTTTTCTATAAAAGATAAAATTCCCAAATTTTCTTTATAATGTAGGGCAAACCCTCCTTTATAACTGTAATTTTTTTGCAACAACCTAGATCTGATAGATTTTGAGAAAAAAGTTGCCGAAAATGTGCAAAAACGGCATTTTCAAAAATTGTTGTTGTTCTTGTTCTTCTTCTTCTTCTTCTTGTTGTTGTTGTTGTTGTTGTTGTTGTTGTTGTTGTTACCTTTTTTGTAAACTGCGTAGCGCCTAAACGCGTGAACCGATTTTCATGAATGAGGTGTCATTCGATTCGGAATTTTATGTAGATGTGCCTTTTGGGGGGTCTCGTCGCTGTACATCGAATCGGAGAGGAGTTAGCCCCCTTTATGTAAGCCCCCTCCAAAATTATTATTACTAATTACTCTGTAAATCTTGGCCCGATTTTGATAAAATTTGGTAGGGTGATAGGGTTAGGGCTCCCCTACATAACATTAAAGCGACGATCTAATCTTACACTTGTTAAGGGGAAGTATAGCAATCGTTTCAAATTATCGACACGTGAACTGATTTTCATGAATAAAGTGTCATTCGAATCGAAATTTTGTACAGATTTGCATTTTAAAAGTCTCATAAGGAGGGGAGTTTGCCCCACCCAAGTAAAGCCCTTTCTAAAACTATTATTACCAATATTTCCATAACGCTTAGTCCGTTTTTGATAAAATTTAGCACGAAGAAGTGATTAAAGGTCCTCTACGTGGCAGTGAAGTGCCATCGTGCTCTTACTCCTACTAAGAGGAAGTCTTGCAACTGTTAAAATTATCAATGGGTGAACCGATTTACATCAATGAATTGTCGTTCGATTCAAAATCTTTGCCTCTTTGCCTTTTTGGGAGAAGTACTGTATTCGCAGTTTGTTTTTCTTTCTCCTCTTAAAAGGAAGTACTGAAATCGCAGTTTAATTTTGCTAGTTACGTACATATACCTTCCTATTTTATTCAAAACGCTTTCTCAAAAAAATTGTTATTGAGGATGGCAACTATAATCATTCTTTATAAAGATCTCTCCAGTGGTAGTTACAGTTCCGACTTAACACCTTTTCAGGTTATAATGATAGAATTGCTTATTCCAAATTTTAAACAAATCTGTAAAGCAGATATGTAACTTCGCAAAATAGACAAAAATGAAAATCTATCCAAAAGGTACAAAAATCTCCTTAACAAAAACTTACAGTTTTAAAAGTTAAGTATAAGGGTTGATTAAACGCCAAAAGGTACACAAATCAGCTAGTACCCAACATTTCATTCATGCTTAGTTCATATAATTTAAGTAATTTTGCTGCATTAACTTTTCCTTCACATTGTTTAGAATTTATTAGATATCACAGACCCTTATGCTGGCCAGTTCATTCATAATATTATTTTGTTATAATTATGATAAGATGTATATTATATCCGTTTTTAAATAGGTACTTTATTTTAACTCTATTCCGAATTATTCTTCGGATTTAGCTTTAATTTGCCCTTTATTCTGAGATGTCACATATATACGATATATGCAAAAGTAGAAAAAGACAAAGTTAGAGTCGGCTACTGTTTAAATTTGAATCACGGATTTAAAAGAATATTTCAGTCTTGAATTCGTCTTACCGAAATATTCGTGAGCACAAATAACACACAGTTAATAACAAGTAGATTATTCAACATTATTTATTCATTTCTCAATTGTAATTTAATTTAGACCCCCTAATTTTACTTATAGTAAAATACTGGAATAATTAGATGTCCTAAACGTATGCATATCTCATTTATTTTATATTACATGTATACAACATTGTGGGAAGAACACCTAGATTGAGAATGTAATTGAAGAAAACCATATTATTTGCGATAAAGCCAGATAATTATTACCTTTAATTATAAACGTTTGGCTACTACATAAAATAACAATTACTTTAATCGAAGAATGAACTTAAACAGACGATTTAAAAAAATAAATAAAATAAAATAAATAAATAAAATAAACAAAATCATTGATGTATGTTGATGTAAGCATTTTTTCAAAAAGTTTTTGAATTTTTTAACCTGTAATTAATAGTTTGATTATTATAGATTAATATTAATAGATATTAAAGTCAATCTACAGTGCTACTTGAACAAATATTTTGTAGATAAATATGGCCAGCATAAGGGTCTGTGATATCTAATAAATTCTAAAAAATGTGAAGGAAAAGTTAATGCAGCAAAATTACTTAAATTATATGAACTAAGCATGAATGAAATGTTGGGTACTAGCTGATTTGTGTACCTTTTGGCGTTTAATCAACCCTTATACTTAACTTTTAAAACTGTAAGTTTTTGTTAAGGAGATTGTATAAAGTAGTAGTGTGCAAAGTGTGGGTAGCGAAAAATTTGAATTAAATTTTTTCTGCTTGCATTTTTTTTACAAAAAAAATATTGTTGAAATTTTGTATGACGTACTTTTAAATAACGGGTTCCAGATCTGTTTTCTCTCGCTTTTTCTTTAAGTTCAGAAATGAATATTTAGGGAAAAAAGTTATCTACATATATACTGATATGAACATTTCGTGTTCGTTCCAAGTCTTCATCTACTATAAAGTTTTGGATGTCTTTTCAAATCGAATATCCCAATAATCGTAAAAAACTATACTTTTATTGCTTCCATTTACTTCTATTTTTCTTCGTGAAACTGGGTTTTCAAAATTAGTACCTACAAAAACCAAAAAACGATCAACACTCAAGTTGGAACATGACTAAGACCTAGCATTATCAAATATTTTACCGAATATTGCACAATTTTTATATAAAGCCTAGGTTCACGCTAATAACAAATTTTTTAATTTATAAATAAATTTTGTACTAAATTGTTTTCAGTTATTTCCTTAATAAAAATCAAAAAGGAAATATGTGCATTGCACAAATATTTGAAATTTTAGGCCCTTGGGCTCTGCATAAAATAAAAACGTATCTTTCAATTGTTATGCGAAACAAAAATACACATTTTGTTTTGTTTAAAGAAAGATAACCTTTTTTTTTGTTTTCTGTTATTTATCAAATTTTTTAAATATATTACTCGATTCTAGTAATTTTTGAGTAAAATGTCGAGCGATTTTCTGTTTTAAGAGTGGATTGCGTCAAAAAAAGTTGGCGCATCACAGCTTTAGTGAATATGTACGTATGACTTGTTATCGACAATATTCTAGTCAGTCTGAAAGAATTTAGAGTAATATCAAAGATTAAAGATTTTATTTCATAGTACGCTTGTTCTGGAACATTCTGACCGGATTTTTATCTATCATCGAGAAAAGGTGAAACTTTGGAATTCCGTTGACAGAAAATTACTGTATCTCAGTCAGAGTCAGGTAATGTAGTGGATATTTGACAGAAATCTACTGATTCTCGGAGATAGCAAAAACAAAAAAAAATTCTTCTGACCCTATGTCCAATAACAAATGCATCGTTATTGTGTTAAAAATAAAAATACGATAACGATGCGTACATAAAAATATTCAAATAACTACTTTTTCTTTCGATATCCACTTTTTTGCTCAATAGACTTGATCGAAACTAATGTTGGGAAGAGGAAACTAAAGCTAAGGACTTCAAAAGTAGATTTACTATTTAGTGGTTAAAGAAAAAGATTTCAAAGCGTAAAAATTCGCTTCTTAATTTTTTTCTTTGTCTTGAAAGTGGCACTAACGATTTTCTTTTAACTTCTTACACTAATTGTAGCTATTTTTATTTGAAAGATATTATAAGGAAAATAAATTTGGGTACTTATGGGGAAGTGCGTTCTTTCATTATTTCAGTTTACAAATATAGGTTTCATTACCTGCATACATTAAAAGGAATAATTATGTACACTTCAAAATTAAAGGAAATATTATTGACTGGAAGAGCATCTTTATCGACCATAAATCTTCAATCTACTTTTATTTTGTCTAGTTGCATTTATTTTATAAAATGTATTAAACTATTCTTGAGAAAAGCTACGATAAGTTTAACGTCAAACTGATATTATATTCCTTATTTTTAGAGTAACAATATTTAAAGCAGTCGGAAGTAATTGCTCTACTCCTTATCTGCAAATTGAAAATTACAAGTTCGATGTAGTTCAAGGTTTTGTTTATCTGGGTACATATTTAAATGACGAAAATAACCTCTCAAAAGAAATTGAAAAAGAGAATAGCGTCAGCTAGTAGATGTTATTACGGACTTACCAAACATTTTAGTTCCAGACTAATTTCACAAAAAACCAAGGCTACTCTATATAAAACTTTAGCTCGACCAATATTAACTTATGGTTCAGAATGCTGGACACTCAAAAAAGTGGACGAGCAAAAAAATTGCCATTTTTGAAAGAAAAATTTTAAGGAGGATTTACGGACCAGTTCAAGTTAATGGTGAATGGAGAAGGAGACTTAATCAAGAGCTCTACGATAAATTTGAAGATACGTACGATGGCAGTGCCATACCTCAATGTGGAAGTAATCCGCATTAATAGGCTCCGGTGGGTGGGACATGTTCTGAGGATGGAAGACGGTAGAATGCCGAAGAAAGTTTTGAATTAACGTGTCATCGGTACCAGAAAAGTTGGACGCCCGAAAGCTCGATGGATGGGCCAAGTTGGAAGAGATGCAACCAGGCTGGGCGCGCGGAATTGGCGGTCTAAGGCTTTGGATAGGGACGATTGGGGTCAATTTCTTTTGGAGGTCAAGGCCCGACCCGGGTTGTAGCACCAGGGAAGTAAGTAAGTAATATTTAAAGCAAGTCTAGTAAGAGCCCATAATGTTTGACATATTTTTATCTTAAAAAATTAGGATTATAACTTTTAATTTTCGCTGTATTTTATATTTTTTTCTAACTTAAAATTTGGCGAAAATGATTAATATAAGTCAAAGCAGCAAATAGGGTAACAAGTTGCTTGGGAGATCAAAGCTGAGTAATTTATTATAGGTTAAATACTTAAAATTAAGATACTTACCGTTTGTGAATGATGCGTTGCTGGTATTTGATGCAAACTGGATTGCAGTATACTCGCCTGTCTGACATGGCTGATACTACTTTGCAATACATGTTGAATACTAGTATGTCCAATTTGCTGAGAAGTATGTAATATATGTTCTGCTGGCTGAGTTGAGCCTGATATAAACCCTTGAGGAGCCAGAACCAATTGGGGCGCCACCCCACTACTACCCTATAAACACGTAATTCATTCATTTGTTAAATTCTCCTACTCAAGGCAGTTCATTCACCGTTTTGATTCATACCATATCATACTTCAGGTCAAAAAATTAGTACGTTCTAACGTCGATAAATATGTAATTAAGATGTACACAATGCAATGTTCACATACTGCAATTTTGCCTTGATCTTAAAACCTAAAAATGGTAAGAAAAAATCCTCTGAAGAGTTTTAACAACATAGATCTCAGTGGTATTTTTATCTCAAAATTCCCAATTTCTCAGCATTACCTAAAGATATTTATTATAATAAAAATCTATACGATTAAAATAAAAAAAAAGTTAAAAAATGTGCCTAGAGAAAGATTGTAGTTTTACTTTTTGAATGAATGATTATGAAATTCTATTTCAAGATTTACCTGTTGTAGTGTAAGGGTTAGGGCGCCTCCCGCCTGCTCCTGCGCAGCCTGTAGCCTTTGCAGTTGCTGCAACTGAAAAATTGATCAAAACGAAAAAAAAAAATTAATATTTTCTGTAATAGCAGAGAAAGAGTAAGTAGATAATTTAAAACTGCACATGTAAGTAGAGAGTTTGTTAAGCAAAAATTCAGAGTACGCCACTGTTTTCACTTAAATAAAAAGGCCTATTTAATAACAAATTGTTAAATTTAGATACATTAGATCTTTTTCAAGTATATGAATAGAATGAGTACTCTCTACTAATACTAATTCTTAAGAAAAAAAGAGAAGATATTCCAACTAAAGTTAATCAAATTATTTAAATTCATACGCCACTATAAATTACAACTGTCTTTATTTACTTTCAAACTAGTTTATTATTAGGCCGTTGCTGAAACAATAATTGTCCTATGTTTCCAAAAATATACAGGGTGACCAGAGTTATATGCTCCACCCACTTTTTTTTTTAAACGGCGGGAAATTTCGAAAAAATAAAAAACACGTATTTAATCATTTTTAGTCTAGTTTATTTTCAGTGATTGACCCATTTTTTAAACCCCTGTATCTCGAGATACAGCATCTAACTTTTGTTTTTCAAATGGAACGGTATATATTTTTTTTTTTGCATCTTTTTATAGTATTTGAGCTCCTAAAAACAACAACAAAAATTTTTTGAAATCGGTTACGTTTTTCAAAAGTTATGGTAATTTAACATATGAAAAACAAATTTCAGTTTTCTGTCAAAATTACGTTATTTTTTTTAAAAGAATCTGTTCAAACTGGGCACAATCTACGGATAGGCAAGCCAAAACTCTGGACTCCCACGCTTTGCTTGTAGCAGCACTTATGGTGGCGAAGTCAAGATCTAGGCAGGCTAGAGTTATTCGACGTTCAGGTTGTTTTTTCAACAAACGTTTGGTGTGGAGTTTTAGGAAATCAACTAATCGGCCCATACTTCTACCGAGAGAACTTAACTGGTGAAAGGTATCCAACTTTTTTTTCAGAGACATTTTGCGAGTTCTGCTTGAAGGTGTTCCTCTACAACGTCGGCTAGATATATTTTTAACAAGATGGTTGCCCGGCACATAATGCGAGAGTGGTTCGAGGTTACCTGGACAGAAATTTCCATGAAAAGTGCTTAGGGACTCATTGTCCCATCCAATGACCACCTAGATCTCTGGATTTAACCCGAATGGACTATTTTTTGTGGGGATATCTAAAAAATAAAGCGTACAGTAACCTTAATCCCATGGCTTCAGTTGATGGCCTAAAACGTTGAATAACTCTAGCCTGCCTAAATCTTGACTTCGCCACCGTAAGTGCTGCTACAAGCAAAGTGTGGGAGTCCAGAGTTTTAGCTTGCCTATCCGTTGATAGTGCCCAGTTTGAACAGATTCTTAAAAAAAAATAACGTAATTTTGACAATAAACTGAAATTTGTTTTTCATATTTTAAATTACCATAACTTTTGAAAAACTTGACTGATTTCAAAAAAAATTTTTTGTTTTTTTTAGGAGCTCAAATACTATAAAAATATGCAACAAAAAATATAAAGTTCCATTTGAAAAACAAAAGTTGGATGCTGTATCTCGAGATACAGGGGTTTAAAAAAATGGATCAATCAATGAAAATAAACTAGACTAAAAATGATTAAATACGTGTTTTTTTATTTTTTCGAAATTTCCCGCTGTTAAAAAAAAAGTGGGTGGAGCATATAACTCTGGTAACCCTGTATGTATTTTTTCACAATTTATTTTATAAAGTAATATCTACTTTTTTCAGGCAGCTTTAGGTCCAACTCCCAATACTCGCATCCAAAAGATGAAATGGTCGGAGGCGGATAGCCAACGTACTTCAAATATAAGTCTACCTGTATTATCATCCAAAAAATAACAGGCCAAGACCAGGTCGAACCCAGTAGTCAAATTTATCTTATTCTTGCAGTTTTCGCCATAAACCGATTAGTT
This sequence comes from Rhodnius prolixus, assembly GCF_049639745.1. Taxonomy (NCBI): domain Eukaryota; kingdom Metazoa; phylum Arthropoda; class Insecta; order Hemiptera; family Reduviidae; genus Rhodnius; species Rhodnius prolixus. The sequence continues at coordinate 28,378,152 of NW_027411592.1, forward strand.
AATTAGGCGCAAAAAACAAGAAAAAAAAAGTGTTTGTATACTAATAAATAATATAATAACCTGTTGTGGAGTTAGGAGAAGAGAGCCGGCGGGGCGCCCTTCTAAAAGTGCTGGGGGTATAGGGTCCACGATGATCCCTTGTGCCGCTACCTCTGCAAAATAAATGTTTCTTTAGCAAAAAGGAATTGAAAGAATTGCCTTGAAAAAAAAAAAAATTCTATTCCTAAAAAATTGCTTTTTTTAAAGAAAAATTTGAGAACTAAATAAGACTTAATCAATAATTTCATGCAGAATATGAATTTAATATTGCTTCGTTCAGTAACAGTCAAATTCTGTAAGTATTTCGATCAAAGAAATGCGACTTGAAAATCTCACATGATGATACCATTAAATGTTTTTTTTTTCTCTTAACCATCTGAGGTCATTGGCACACCCAAAGCCTTCTTTTTAACACTTCCAGCCTCCGGACAATGTTCTTTCATTTGAGGCAACATTATCCTTCCTAGTCTTCCAGCAAGTCTTACACCAAACGAAGCATTGTTTCTTGTTCGTTTGATGTTAACGGTAATTCTTTTAGTTTTTTGCAGAACTTTTTGTTTACACCAGAACATTTTTCTGTTCAGCCCAGTTCCCATTCCTCCAACATACGAACTCCCTTAAACCAATTTTAATAGAAAAAATATTTAAAATTAAAGGTATAAATTTACTTGGGAACAAGGTAAATGAAGAAAATTCCGTCATTTTCGAGAGAAAAAAAAAAAAAAATCTAGACACAATCAGGGGAGCACCCAAACTTTTTTTCGAGAGGAAGATTTAAATTCGTAACTTCTTCATTTTAAAACTTATTTTATTAAGGACGCCACAAAATCAATTTTTTAATGAGATTTTATTCACAGAAAAAAGTTTTTTGAATTTTTTTTTTTCATTGATTATTTACAAAATAATCTAGGCAGTTTATTTCATTAGACTAAAATTAATCATCAATAATTAATCAGTCATAAGTAACGAATCTATGCTCTGTGCGGTTTTCGGGCGGTACCAAGAAGTAGAAGGAAATAAGTAGTAATATCTCGGTAAGCCTAGGAAAAGTGCCTTTTTAGACAGAACTAATTGCATGCATTTGTGCTAGTAAGATTACAAGAAATGAATTAATTTCAGAGTCACAATTTTCTTGAGACATCCAGGCGGTTCAAATGGATATCAAATCCTATGTAGTGGAATTCAAGGAGTTAAATGGCTGTTAGTTCCAGAGTGTATGGACATTTAAAAAATATTTCAGACGACACTGTCAAGCCTGGAAATCCTCTTCATGTTGCCCTCAAAGAACTTTAACTATATATAGTCGAAGAAAAATGCCTCAGTAGTATATTTAAAAAATATTGGAATAAGACCTATAGTCGCAGCAATTGGTGGGTGAAAACCTCTGGTGAAAAGCGAAAAAATTCATAATTATCCTATAAGACTCCCTGCTGTATAGTACACACTCAAACATGCAGTATTCAAGAGATCTAAGAATGGATTTTTGTGGTAAAAATTGGGTAAGATTGCGATACTTTCCCCATCCTAGAGTAAGAACAACAATAATTGTTCTATAAAAATAATACAAATTTGTTTCAAAATTTTCTGCACAATCAAGAAGCAAGGAACTTGTCTTAATGGGCCATCACTGGACGTGATATTAAAAAAAAATTAAATCGATTGGTAAGGCTGAAAGTCTCAGTATGAAAAGTAAATTTCCAAAAGTTTTCCAGGATTTTGAATTACTTTAACTGGAATTCGGTGGATAGTTTCAAGGAGGAAGAAAATCTAAAATTTCGAGGCTATTTGCTGAATGTGAATTACGAGCACTGGTTTGTAGAAAAAAACTTTCACTATCTATTTGTAACCTTAAATCTGAGAAGACCTTACATTTTCCTGCAATATGCCCGATCCACAAAGAATGCAGATTGTAATCCTTCAATAAGCCCATTCTCACTCATAATTATTTGACAACTGTTTTTAAGGATCGACCATGAAGATTCAGTTTCTAGTATCTTGATTATCTAAGAGTTTGCGATTTTGATGGACATATAATATAATATAGCTTCTCGCTCTTTTGGTTTAGATCTAATTGTAATCTCGTATTAATTAGATATGATTGATTAGAACAGCTACATTTTACATTAGTCTCTAAGTTACCGAACTATTTCTCAAAAAGTGAATTTAAATTAATTTAGTCTCCAATTTTCCATATTTTTTATCACCCATTTATTAATTAATTTTTTCCTTTAGTGAACTTGTTTAATATATTTATTTTAAACGTATTCTTAATGTTTATCAAGTAACACTTTTTTTAGGCGAGTTAACATCTGTGCTCATTGGTGTCCAGGGCCTTTTTCAATGCAATGAAAACAGTACTGCTTTCGAAATATGTTCTCTCATTATAGACAACACTAATCATCTCCGAACAGCTGCAAAAGGCAATTAGAAGGTAACGATCTAAAAGTCAAACTGCTGATTCAACCCCGGGATCTCCGAGTAAGAATAGAGTTCGCTTACCACTGAACTAATCCCTTCCTCTTTATTTTCTTATGGTTTTCTTTAAAAATTATCTACAGCTGATTATGTATGTAAATATAAATTTTGCTCTACTGTAATTTTCATTTATACTAGCAGAAAGAATGCCATATCATTTAGGTACACACTTAAGTTAGAGTTCATAATTCTTTTAAATAAAACGTATTCGTTCATTTAGAGCTAAAATCTTTCTTTTTTTTTTTTTTTTAATGTTCATGGAACTAAAACATGTATATCTAATGAAAACCCAATATTGCACACGGTCTTTTTTTTACGGAACAAAAATGCGCATGCATGAAAGCACACGTGCTGTACATCCTAAAAATTCTAGAAAATATGCTCTCTTAATATGAAGCTATTGACTTTCAAGCTTATAATGACAAAAGGCCAAAACAAAAATTGTTCTAAATAATGAGCAACAAATAATAAGCTTTTTTGAGAAGAGAAAAGAAAAATTCAATTTCAATAAACGAAAAAATTGCACAAAACCGGAGCGCTAAATTAAGTTTTTTATAGATAGTGATTAAATTAGAGATTTCTAGTAATAACAGAGAAGAACATATTTCATATTTATAATATATAACACAATATATTATATGTAGATTTCCCAAGAGCTTATTAACTCACTGTCTGGTAATGGATGAATGTTGTCTTTAACGGCGAGTACTGTCCATAGACCGACATTGATTGCTCTGGGGAACTCATCAAGTGAAGTACAACAATGATGTCTTAGTTATAAACAAAAATATAAAAATCTTTATAAATTACATTTTAAAATAAAAATTTTCTGCATAACTGGCTCCATATACAAAGAGTTATTTTCCACCTACAAATAATTAAAACTGAAGGCGGTGAGTAGTTCTGGCACCACAATGAGTTGACTAGTAGTTATCACGAATAGCATTTGAAAACTTTTTTAATTACTGCATAAAGCGTGTGACTTAAAAGCAATATGTTATGAAGAAAAAATAAAGCAGCTGAAAATATGAAAACAAATTTTAATAATAAGATGAAGCTGCTAAATAAAAACGCATGTAATAAATTTTAATGTAACTTTAATTTGAATAGTCTTTAAATATGTGGTTTTAACAATTCCCCAGTTTAACATTTTTATTTAGTTAATGACCTGGGCATTCTCTAACTTTTGAGTTGTTTACTGTGTAAACATTCGTAACAACAATTCCTCAGAATTAATGGAGGTTCGTCAAAAAATGGAATATCTGAAACTGACACAACATACGATTTATAGTTGATTTTTAAAACAATGACATCTCTTTTCTATATTGCTGCAAGGGATTAAAATTGCGGTAGTGTGGTTTAAACTAGTCCCTTTAATGAAAGCTACGTGTTGCGATAAAAAATTATTTACTGTAAACGCATGTCCACTTCACTTTCGAATAGGACCAGCTAAGCAATTTTCGATTCTTTTAGATTTACTATGCTTTAGTGACAGAATTCGGGTTTCCACTTCTTTTTTATTTGACTCAGCTAACTTATTATTTTTTTTTAAATTAACCTTTAAAAAAAAAGGAAATTTTAGACTTTCAATTTTTTTGAAATAGAGATTTTACCGAAAATTACTTTTAGAAAACCTGAAAGAATGTTTGTTTACCAATAGAAAACATTGGATTTTCAGTAAAACACTATTTCGCTTTTGCTATTATTGAACAAAACAAACGAAAATTTGCAGAAATCACAAACTTGAAATTTTGTTTGTTACCACAACAGATGCAACGATTTAAGAACCTGAACTAGCGACTTTACTTCACGGAATTTTCCGGCTTTACGCAATTTTGAAAATGATTTACTTTACTTTTTATTATTTGGAAACTTTTTCGTGGGAGATGATAAAGGAAAAATCAAAATTTTAGTAAGTAAAAATTCCTCTTAAAAAAAAAAAAACAACCTGAGATTAAATTTGTGCTGTGGCTTTACTAAACCTTTCTTGCAATTTCTAATGCATCCGAATCGCAAGAAACTTCAACAAATTTTTCAACATATTTGTTTAAAATCTGTCGTAGTTTGAAAATTAATGTTGCAATAGCATTTTAAGAAGATAATTATAACATCACCAATGTCACATTTTTTGACTCGGGAAAAAATAAATTATCAAGTTTTTATCAAAGGAAAGACTTGTTCTATTTATCTGAAACGGATAAATAGTAAAATTATTTTTCGGCTCGGAAAACAACTGATGTGCTAACTTTAATTGGACCTCATTCCTAAAGCTTGCATCCTACAGTCAAAAAGGTATAGAAAATCACAGTCAAAAAATCCTCAAATAGAATTAATAATTCGTAAAATTTGACAATGTAAAACAGCGTACAATATATTGAGAAAATAACGAAACTTCTAATAGCAAGTACACGAAACATTTTTCTCAAATGTATAATTTATTCTGTTTTAAAAAAAGTATAACTACTTCAATTTTTTTTGAAGAATAATTAAGATTCAATCTGACTAAACTCTTTTTACAATCTGAAACATTAAAGGTAAACATTGATCTCATAACTTGACAAAATGAAATGAATGTTATTTATAAAATAAACTTTATAATTCTAAACCTAAAAAATGTTTTGTTTATGCATACATATCAATATTTAAAAAATGCTAAATAAACAGAAAGTCCTTAAGGAGGCATTTCAGTTTTACGTCAAATTCAATTATGAGAATCGCTAACCGTTGAAGATGTTTATTTAGTTTAATTAGTATATCATTCTAGAACGACACATTTTAATGTCAAAAATCTATCTAAGTTGAGTATTTTGCGTAAGCAACATAATATTAACTCAAACTGTAAATAATAGATATGTACTTACCGCCCCAGCACTGGAAGGCGGCAATATTGGAGCCAGCAAATCTGAAATAATGGAATTTAATACAGTAACAAATTAAATGTGCCTAACGTTCACTATCACAATTAAGAGATGAACATACCAATTTTTCAGTTACTTCATTCTAATATCAAAATATTGTGGGGAGATTAAATTTACATTACTTGTAAATGTCAACAAAACATTTTCAACAATTTTTTTAAATTTCATCTAAAATCTATATAAACACTGTTTAATAAAAATATTAAATATTTTCGAAGTATTATCCATCCATTTGTAAACAAACATTTCTATAATTTTCTTATAAACACAACTACAATACCACTGCTTGTGACCATGAATTACGGTAAACGGCCATTTCCATTCTGTATACAATGTTGCCACCATTTTCATTATTTGAATAAATGATGCTTAAAACTTTAGCAGCTGCTTCTCAAATTATTGAAATAATTCAATTTTATAATAAATTATTAAATTTAAAAATCAAATTTAAAAAAAATTAGGGGCTCTACGACTACATGCGAAGATTATAAATGACTTAGATTGGATAATGGTGCTATTCAAAAGGTAATCAATAATTACTGCAGATTTTTAATGAATTTATAATCATTATTTATCAATTTTTCTTTTCTAAAAAAAATCATTTTCTTGATATAATTTCTTCCCAAACTTATTCAAATTTTATCATTTTGGTACAAATAGTTTTTTTGAAAACCCTTGCAATAACAGCCAAGGAATTTATCCCCACTACCCTAGTTTTTCAGTGAAAAGTTCAACTAATGGCGTAGAGAGAAGGAGAACAGGCGAAAGTAAAACGATAGACGAAGTGAGGGGAAGTTGTGAGAGGGGTAGAGATGGATCAGGAAATAGGGGGGATGGAATTCAGGGTTCAGGTTCAGGTATTTAGTTTCAGTTCTGTTGTAGTGTGTTCCGGGTTCGATTACAAACTGTTTCGTTTCTAAAAGTGGTCAAAATAGGTTTCTAAAAGTAAAATAAGAAATGGAAGCTTGTAGCGAGGAAAATAGGATGCTAACCTTGGGGTCACTTTTTCAGAGCAGAGTCCTGACTAAGACTCAATTAAGCGATAAAACCTAGTATCCACTCATGTTTATAGTAGTTTAAAGTTGAATTAGGTTACTGAGTTAATACGTTATCACGGTACTTACCCCGTAGTTCTAATGAACCAATATCCGGCGGGGATCACTCCATGTAAATACACCAACACCACTCACTATTGGTTGTGACGTCATTACATTCAATACATAAAGCAGAGTGGGGGGAAAATATTAGGGTTAGGATCTATTTTTTTGTTGAAAGTAAATTATTTCATTGTAAATTTTATTATCTTTTGAATTAAATAGAAGGATTTACTGTTTAAAACAGATCGCTTCAGGTTTCAGTTAATTATTCGTGAATTCTGAAAAATATTGGTGTGACATGTGTAATACGCAATTTTTAAAAGGCTTTTAAAATTAATGACTGATTTTTAATTCTAGAAAATATATTTTCTGGGTCTCATTTTGCTTTCAAAACCATCAAAAAAAAGGATATATTAAAAAACCGCATATAAACCTTAGTTTTAGTGCCAGTGGTGGGGAGAAGAAGTGCCCAATGGCAAAGCTCGTGCTTTCATAAAGGCGTGGTTATGACAGTGCATTTCGTTAGCACCATCCCAAAGCCTTTCTTATAAGCCGCATAGAGCGCACGAGCGCAGGCGTCGAGCAAAATATTTGTTTGCTCTAGCGTTAATGTGATATGAATAATCTCTATCTTCCTTTGAAGTCAAAAGTTCAGTGGAAGTAGAGATATGGTTGAATTTAGAGAATAATGGAATGGTTCGATTATGTTCATTCAATGGATCGTTAAATGTTGCTTACTTTTTAGACTTTGTCCTGGTAATCTTACGAAAGGATTTTTTTTACCAAATGCTCTCTCTTTGTGTGTGAGTATATCCACCGTAATCTAAAGACAAACTATCAGAAAGTTCACATTTGTTATTAATATTAAGCTTACGTACCACCTAAGGATGCCAAATAAGCTTTCGGCCAGTCGAAAGTGGTATTTCCAGGTTTTTATAGATTTTTACAGAAAACGGCTGCATCTATTTTCTTTAAACTTCATATAACTACTATATAGTATGTACATTTAATACTTATTAATTTATTAATATAACAAATTTCCTGAAAGGTTCAATGAAAATATTTTTTTAGACGTTCTTTAACGTGCCATTTTTCGGTTTCTAAAATCGGGATTGAAGAAACTCCTCTGCCGGAAGAACTTCTATACTCAATAGAATGACCTCTTCATGGAAAAAGGCTCCTTGGCTTTTCTTTGATTTTCTATTATATGTTACCTTTTTTATTTGGCGCCACGGTAGCCGAGCGGTTAGAGGCGAGACCTGTAAAGCCTATTTGTATTGTGGTACTGGGTTCGATTTTCGGTCTTAGAGCTTGGATTTTATTTAATGAGTAATAAAAGAAAACAGTAAAGTATGTTTGCTAGTCGCCTCCGTCCACGACATCTAATAGGTAGTTGGACGTAAAGCTCGCCTGAATAAATAGGCAATTACTTTACTTTTTTTTGTTTAATTTTTTATTTTTAAATTTTTTAGAGTAGTTCTCGGTGATGGGTTAGTTTTAGAATGGGTTAGACTTCCATTCCAGTGTGATGTACGGTGAAAAACTATATGGTAAGAATTATAAATTATGTCAATATCCGGAGTTTAAAGAAAGTTAGCTAAAGCTTAGTTAAAGAAGTCTAGCAGATGCCACGCAGGTTTTTTTTAGCTACAATCGTTTACTATTTAAAATTTTGAAAATAAGAATAGGTAAATTTTAAGAAAGACCAGTCATTTCTTTACCCAAAAATTCTTAAAGAAATTTGTGCACAAATATAAAAAATAAAAGCGATTAACTTATCTGGATTAAGTTTGAAGTTATTACTACGGTTTATCCCATTACACATTTATTCATTTATAAGTACATCTTACGACTTTGCAAGTGTATTATATTATATTAACTTATATATTAAAAATGAAAATGTAACAATAATTTTTGTCCTACAACTTAGCTGATAATCATCTATTAAGGGTAGTAAACTGAATATAAAAAATGAATTGAATTTAATTTAATGAATTTTTTAGAAAACCATGTACCAAATGTTACCAGAAGTTTAATAAATACGAAAATTCTGTTACCTTAATTCTGTATAATGCAATTTTAATATATATTTAGAAGAGTTTACAACAGCCGCCGTATATTTGAAAATATAAGGTTACCTCCAAAATGCAAACATAAAACTGTTTTCCACTCTTTGCTATTATTAAGTTGAGTTATGTAATTCTGTTAAAACTTCCTATCGTATTTCTGCAATAATAAATGTACTAAAGGGTATTTAATATTTTTCTTTTTTTTGTTGCAATAAAAGTAAACTTACCCCTAGCATTTTACTATGATTTCAGATAGTTGTATCCACAATCGAGATGGATGTCGTAAGCATAGGGCAGCCCACAAGTGGGCACCAATCCTCCCTTTAAACGTTCTTTCAGATTGTTTTATAAGAAGCCCATAATCATGGGAAGAAGATTAGATCTCTTCTTTTTTTTTTGTACTCTCCAACTAATTATTTAATCAAGCTAATTTTTAGATCGTGTGCATGATTTTGCCATCAACCGAATTTTTTTAATCCATACTTCATATCCCTTAGGTTATCCAATGCAATTCAGAACTTCTGCTTTAAGACAAGAGGAACCCTAAATTAAAAACTGAGCAGGGATACTTCCTACACGACAAAAAATTGCTATCTTTGACCGGTACGTACCCTATAGTAACAAAATCTATTCATAAAAACAAAAACCATTCGTATTCATGGATAAAGGATTATGAAGGGTTAGTGTAGAAGATGGAGATCCAGAGATTCCAGTCTTCTCTGCCCTTATCTTTAGTTTTTTTATTACATCAAACAAATAATACACTCACAGACACAAAATCATCCACAAGCAGAGTAGCACCGATTATATAATTGTTTGAGAATTAAGTGCTCAATTTTTAATGTAACTCATTTAATATTCCTAAATCTGTAACAGATGCCAAACGTGCTGACTGACTGCATATTTTAAAATATTTATAAACCCAAAAATCTGGTGTGAACATTCAACAACATTCTCTTACTACTTTTCTATAGATCCTAATTCATTCATTTTCTTCAAAGACATGTTTGATCCATATTAATTATCATCAATGATTTGTAAAACCGTACAGTACACTAAAATGTAAATTTACAGAGAAGCCAACCGCAACCAATACGAAGTTTACAAAATTTCGAGGATCAACCTTGAAAAAAGAAGCACTTCCAATTGAGGAATTTATTTTCAACTCGAGTTTGGCTACCCACCTTAACAATATACAAGAAATAGAATCGTGCCATACAGAAAAATGGCCCTTTCGAAGGAATCTAACCACCTCCTCTTTTGAAAGAACCCTTAATTGAATTCTCCCAAAAATATGTAGAATGCTATTAATCGCTTTCTGATGTTTAAATGAAATCTGGAAGTACTGAAAAATCTTTTCAGTAAAATGGTGCTTCAGGTCGGGCGATTTTCCTCAAGTTTGAAAATATAGTTTCGCAAGTAATGTTTAATAAAATTGTATAGTTGGCAAGATAACACATTAAATAAGCCACTTCAGAGAAAAAACTGAACACTATCGTTTTTCGAAAAGTTCCCTTATCGAATTTTCTTGGAAAAATGCTCCAAACAAAATTATAGATCTACATATTTACAATTAGTAAATCAAGTTTATAGAAAATCATTGGGGAGCTTATTGAGAAAATCTTAAAAAACTGAATCATCGACTGAAGAAAGAGATATTTTCGATAGGCGGGCCTTAACTAAAACATTATTGTGGCGTCCTTTGTTGGCACTGAAGTGAAATAACAAATTTGAACTTACTGCAATTTTTCGTATTTAAGTCAGGTAGATGACGGACACACACACAGACAAATGAAAATTCAAAATATAAAATCTGCACGATTGCAATACTACAATAGTGTAATTAAAAGTTGAATAATGTTTTTAGAACACCTGAATTCTTAAATGAGGGCTCAAAATATTGATGTATATTATTGAAATAATCCTTCTTTTCTTGTGAGGATGTAGTTCATATTCTTGAATTTTCATATTCGTGACAAACTTCCTGAAGTGGCAATGCACCCAGACCTAATCTATGAATGATTTACTCTGCCTAAATATAAAACTAATTGTCTATATATTTTTTCTGGCGGTCTACACGCTCAACTATCGATCATATTGCTCTTCTTTTTTTTTTTTTTTACAAGGCCTAAGGTCTTCTGGCCGCTCATGTTTGCCAATTATCTGAGGACTACAGAATATAGAAAACGTGAAGAAACGTATAACAGCTTTTTCTTCTGTGATCATGGTGTTCCTGGATCTAACAATCTAACAATGTAACGTACCTGACACACACACACAATACAAGCATGGTCAGCCTTTTTGCGATTAGCAGACCATGGGCAAAGTTTATCTAACCATCAAACTTAAGGTTGCTTATTATCATATTACAAGCAACTACAGTATTTGAAGAAATATTGCTCAGTAGGCACAGAAGAGTGCAACATTTGGTCCCCACTCCATTGGCCAATAATAAGAACACTAATAGTTATTATTAAAAATACTCTTTACAGTTTTATTACTAGGAAATGAATATAACAATGATAAACTGAAATTACTTAAAATGTACCTTTAATTTTTCTCTTCTAATAATATTTTTTACATGTGCAGTTTATAAATAGTAAAATACATTAAAACAATATGCAGCAAACCTTTAATAAGCGCAAAGATCGGAAAAAGACATCTAACTTACACATTATAATAAAGCACTTTTCTCTCGTCTACTTTTTCTTTCTAATTGTTTGTTAAGGAATGTATACTATAACCTTAGTAGATAGCGAATATCTTTATGTTTTTTTTCTACTAAATTTTTCATATAAACGAATATGAAAATAAGGAAAAGCTGTTAATTATTTCTAAAAGTAACAGAACTAGATAGTTCACACACTGCTGATGAAATTGCTTAAAATGGTAATCAAATTAAATAACCGTATTTATCTATTTAATATGTTGTTTTCTAATAAATTTGTAATTTAATAAGTACACTTTGTTTTCATGCTACTTATTTTCCCTAGCACTGCATCTGAAAATTTAATATCTGTTAATGTATACATTCAAATAAAATAAGGTCCAGTATTTATGTATACATATGTAACCGTGAATGACCGAAATTGGAGAATGTCGACTTTCACCGGTGAATGTCAACAGATACCAAATTCGTCGGTGAAAGATCGAATATTACATTACATTTTTGTACATTCGGACCCTCTCCGGTGTGTGTCGACAATCACAAATATGCTCTGGTGGAGGTCCAAAACAGAAGAGTCAAAAAACACATGACTGGCTCTCTCCCGCCAAATCCTTTGTCCTCCTCGGAGTCAATCAGCTTTGTCAGTCTTATGCAAGCTTTGATAACGCGAACTACGTTTTCTTAATTTTTTTTCCGATACCCTAATTTTTACTAAATGGATACTGCAGTAAATCGTGATCTTTTTCTTGAAAAGTTAAATGCATTAATTGCGGATAAACGAGAAGACAATTGTTTTTATTTTTCTCAAGAAAAGTATTCTAAAATACTTTCTGAAGTGGTTTCTGCTAAAATTAAATGCAACACACCTTTGGATTACAGACGATTAAAACGTTTTGATGTTTTAAAAATTAATGATGAAGAGAAGTTAATTGCACCACGTTAATTGTGGCGTTTTATAGCGACTGAATTACGGAGAAGAAAATATAAATCTCCAACATGTTCAACATTCACCATGGTGAATGTCAACATTTACCGGTGTAAGTCAGAAATAAGGGTATTTAGCAAATATTTCGGACATACACCAAGCGACTATGTGAATGTTGACATTCACCGGTGAAAGTCGACATTCTCCAGATTTCGGTGTTTCACTGTAACATATATATACATATAATTAGAATAATTAAATGTTAAAGTTACTTACATCCTCTAAAAACTTATCTCTGTAAGATCTCACTGATGCATTTATCTACTGATAAGTTGTCAATGGATTAACGTTTATAACTTCGCTTGTGCTGAAATTAAAGAACGTACTTTTTAGCATGTTATATGTATGTACATCAATAAAAAATTTATCTCAATAGAGAACATTATGTGAACGCTCATAATTTTCTCAAATAGCAATTTTATATAATTAAATTTTTAGAGTAAGTAGAATTTTTTTCAATATTCCTCTAGAAAAAGTTTAAATCCAAGTGACAGTGAGTCTAACTTAAGTTATATCCAAGTTTACAAGAATCGTAGAAAAGTTCACCTGTTCGGGGATAGCGTAGAAAGTTATCAAAACAAAACAAAAAATTATATATTTGCACTTTGATGGTCATATTTTTTCTACATCTAATTAAGAACCTTGCTGATACAAATTTCACGGAAAAATATTTCAAATAATGTAATATACAAATCAGAGCAATATCAATAGTTAAAAAGGTGTGCAACAATAAATACTCACTTTCATTTGAAAGAGTTGACAGAAAATTTATTTTAGGGGGTTTCTAATTGAAATATACATTTCCAGATAGTTATGAAATTGACAATGGCGCTCACAGGATATGTTCCACTAATATTAACTAACTTTAGCTCCTTAAATGAGTATAACACTTAATTCTTCTTCTTAGCTGAATTCAGTATAAGAAAATTTTAAACTAGAATAGTAACATTGCAGTTGGAGGAAGTCGTGAATGTTCTCCAGATTATTTTTAAACATAGTTTCTCAGAGACTCACATATTCGGGCAAAAATGAAATTCTGACTCAGAGAACATTCTATATTTAGTTTCCAGGAAAAGTGCCACTGAGACCACAACATTGGTCATAACTCTAAGAAGGATTAGGTATATACTTATTAAGATAGGTAATATGGAAGGAAGGAAATCGTTTCATTACTTACCTTTTGCCACATTTTACGTGAATAAATAAAAATATTACTCCTAGTAGGAGACAAATACCGCCAACAACTATATAAGCAATACCCAAAAATGGATTTTTACCACCAAGCATCGAGGTAGTTGATAGAATAATTCTTTTCGATCCATCAAAGGAAGTTACTCCATACACTAGAAAGAATGTTTATAACTATATTTAAAATTACTCTAAAATTATTATTCTTAGCATCCTTACGCAGGGGTAAATTTTACACTTACAGTACTCAATTTCAAGCTCATATTTTCCTTTAGGAAGGCCAGTAGTGAATGGTTTTTCTGAATGATCAATTCTGCGGTACAGCTTTCTAAAGTTTGGCAAGGCTGCTGTTCTCATCCAAACAATGAGATCTTCATTTTGAAAACCATTGTTTAAGGGATCATCATCCAATTCCCAAACATTTTTTTTCCAATTTACTGGTTTAGCGTACCCACTGAAAGCTAAAACAAAGAATTTTCTTCTAAATTTTGTTGTATCGGGATAAAATATAGTAATTAATAAAAAGTTGTCATGTCACTTTTTTTTTTTCTGACATTAATAGAATGATAAGTTTACAAATTCAAAAAACGTAAGAGTTTACTTATTTCCTTAGAAAAACAAAGTAATCAATCTGAAATCAACATTACATTCTCCTATATGAAATGTGTGTTTTTGTACGGTACTTCAATAAAAACATGGTGTAGTTCAGTGTCATTTGGCACTCCAAAAGCAAATAACAAAAAACCCTTTTTTTTTTTTTCCTGTCTGCATATTATTATGAGATATATTGTAATCATGTCTACGTCAAATAAGTAAATGAAATATTGTTTTTCAAAGTTTTTTCTCGGGAATATTGAAGAGCGGTCAATAACATTTTTGAAGACCAATTTCTTTGTTTTTTACCGACGTTTCGGCAAATTTACTGCTTCTTCAGGATAATATAAATCTGTAGAGTTATATCTCACTGAAGAAGGCAATAAATTTGCCGAAACGTCGGTTTAAAAAAATAGAAATAAGAAATTTGTCTACAAAAAATTTATCAACCGCTCCTCAATATTTCCAAGAGAAAACTATCAACAACGGTCAAAAACTTCACCATAATTTTTAAAAGTATTACTTTTTAATTAGTACTTTAATCTAAATTTTTATCATTTTAGATTTAACTGAAAATCAGATACTGGAAACTTTACCTTCTTTTAGAGTCTTCCCTGGGGGATTTTTAAATTTTACTTCTTTATCTGAAGGCCAGGATATTCCTTTTTTTAATAAAGGTACTTCCATTTTGTCCTCATTGAATATCTTTATAGTATCTAAATGCGCAGAACAATTGTAAATTGCGTTTTAAAATAAGTAAGTTTATAACTTCTATAAAAACTAAAATAAAATTTAATGTACTTGACTACATACCGTTAAAGAGGGAATTTGCTATTGCACCACAAGGAGCTATAGGTTGTTTTCCTTTACTTGCATCAGTGTAACCAAATGGCTCACAGTCACTAGACGGCGTGCCCAATTTTCCAAGGAGTTGAAAATCATCTCTAGACTTAACATATCTCCGATGATTTTGATAGAAATTTGTCAGGCCGTAATAAACATACACATTGCCCTTTAATGAAAAGAAAATGTTAGTGTAATATTACATTACTAAGTAATGATAATTATAACGTAACTAAAAATTCGTTTTGGAAGTTGAAATAAAATTCTAAAATAGTTCTAAAAATTAAAAGTAGCTTTATGCTAAAAATAACTAATTCATGAAGTCCAATTGTGGTGTAACTCACCTACATCAAACAAATATATACTTTGTACATAAATGTGTTCCAACAATGGACTGATTTCATAAAAAAAAACAAATTTGCTGAACGTAAAGAAAAAATTACGAGTTATTTTTCCTTTATATCATACTTGTCTTGCTGATAGTACAGAACTCAACTACTTGTTTATTAGAAAAGACTCTGGACATTAATGCATATTCCCAGAGGTGGATCACGTTTTATACATATTCATGTAATACAAAAGGTACGGGGAGATCAGAGAAACTAAGTAAGTAAAAAATAATGTAATTTAATCGCCTTGTGGCGCTCCACATCGTAGATAATTTAAGTAGCCCGCGCTGGCAACAAGGTTTATAGATTATCAGAAAAAAAAACTCCAATTTAAATGTTCTCTGTTGTGTCCCGTGCAAACTCGTCTGCGTTTTCTTTATTAACTGATCTTTTAGCTGGTCCATAGTTAAGAGGTAGATTTTATTTTTTAATGCTTAAGCCAACTGATTATTATTACATTATACTTTAAGTTGATTCAAAGTTTGGTGTTATTGTTATCTATATTACCACCCAAAACCTTTTTTTTTTTAACAGGCGGCGCTTAACGTCCAACTACCGATTAGGTGTCGTGGACGAAGACGTAAGCACAAACTTTACTACTTAATTTATTTTCTAACAAATAGAAAGTAGCTTAAACACGAGATTCGAAATGAGGATCTCCCACTTACAAATTCACGTTCGTGACTACTACACCAACCCCCACCCCGAGAAGCTATTAGTTCCCTGAATTTGACAGCGAATCAATAAGCTCTAACTAATTCTTGTATCACTTCTTTAATGTTTAATTAAAAAAAACAAAAAAAAAAAAACGCAAAATGTGTTCAAAAGTAAATTGCGCATTTAAACAAAAACAGGAATTTAGCATTTTCGAATTGTTCTCAGTATAAATTTATATTTCAAACGATCGTAGAAGTGTAGCAATTAACCAAATTTTTAGGCCAGAAGCTGTATTTATTTGTGTGCCTTAATTCGAATTATACTTATAAACAGAGCATTCAAAAGCGAGTCATTAACAAAATAAATAGCACTGATAGATGCAATAAATTGATAGTGATAAGGTTAAGAAAAAATTATGAAATATACAAATCTTGCATAAGGAATAAATGTATAAATAACTCGCTTATAATTGCAATAAAGTTGTATCCGTATATTTGATATTATTATACCTGTTCAAATTTTAAGAATTGGGTCAAACAAAATATGCTAAACGTTCAAGTGGATCAGTCTAACAATGCTTACTATTTTTATTTACCTTTTTTGGATTGTACTAAGATATATTTACCTTAAAATCTTCTTCTAAAGTGAATTCAGTTCGACAAAGACAAGACACATCACTATGATTGGCTAAAACATCGGCGCATTTACTTCCATTAAAATTTATACTTCGACAAAAAGTATAATCTACTGACTTTTCTTTCACCTAAAACATTAAAGATCATGAAATACTGATCTAGTTGTAGCAAATAAATTAATTAATTCAACTCAAACTGAGACGTTTACCTCATCCGAAAAGTACAACAATCCTACTCCAAGTGGAATAAATGCAATACCAATTATGAAAAAAGTTGGGAGAACTGTGCCAGCCGTAAGGACAGGTTGCCACGCAGGTAATCTTTGTTGTTTAAAGGCACTATCTGAAATTGGTTCTATTATTTTAATAAGGTCTAATTTAATTAACTAACGATTAATCAATAAGTGAAAACTTTTTTATACCTGCAGGCCGTTTAGATTTTACAGTAGGATTATTAGTAGCCATAAAATCAATAAAAACACCACATTAAGACTTTTAGTTTAACTTCTTTGTTTTAAAACTTATCACTCTACGTACGCGAAGGACAAAAAAACCTTTCTGTAACAGTACTTACGAGAGCACCTCCTTGCATAGTGTTACAAAGTACTAGCCAGTTCATTTTGGCATGAAATATTTTTATTTAACTTTATATCCAAATTTCCCGTAATTTTAGCTTTCTATTTACATGATATATGTGAATTTCATGGAAGATTATGAAATTGAACGTTTCTGTTGTTATAAAATCGTATTTTAGTTGATTGTCGAAAACAAAGGTAGAACACATTTGATACTTTTGAATTATTAATTTTCCAAGAAATTCTGAGTATGGTGGTATTTTCTTAAAAACATGAATTTGTCATGTTGGTTATCAGAATTTTTCGAGTGAGTGCAAATACCTACATAGTACCTGGTCATTACCATATGTTTTATGTTAATAAGCGCTTTGAAATTCTATTAATATTAATTAACAGTTCTGAGGCTGAAGTATTATAGAAACTACTGCGTATAAACTTAAGCCCAATGTACTTGGATGATAATTTATTATTGCACGTTAAGGCACTTATGTTAGAAAATGAATAAAGAAAAAGCTATATCGGACAAGATAAGGACCATTACCAAAACAGCTAGGTACATAATATGCGAAAAAATTTTCGGATGCAGAACACTTTTTTCCAACTAAGTATTTTGTGCTCACCCTGTAAAATCCTCACTTGAATACATACGCAAATCTAGACAAACATGGAGACCATGTATGTTTTTAAGCGTTGATACTAAGCAAACTTTTCAGAATGTACGTGGATTTTGAAGTCAATTTTGGCCTATGTGACAAATGGGGAAATCCGCGATGCTTTAGTAAGTTTCCCAGCTACTTTCTTAAGGCAGTAATGAAATACTGACAGCAAAGGTGGAAAATTGGTTATTCCTGTACTACCTTACCTGGATGAAATTACATCGCCTATAATATAGATGGGGATATAAGGATTTTTATAGTAGAGGTGCACTCTCCTTAATGGCTAATCTGTATGTAACGAATATCACTTACTTTTTTGATCAGATTATGGGAGGACGCCCGAACATAGGTCTCAAACTCGCGTAGATTTGAAATGGACAAGAGTGATTATTTTGTCTCCTCGTGAAATTATCGTGTTTAGCGATAGCGCCTCGAAAAGGATTACTTCTTCTGATTTATAAAAAAAATGAGGTGTTTATACACTAAGTCACCCACCACAAAGTACCAACTTCAGTGGTATTTTCAGTATTACAATTAGCTTAGAGGTGACGGACAAAAGCGAAGATGCATTGTGGTACTGGGTTTGATTATCGATGTAGGATCTTGGTTTTAATTTCATTTATAATTAATAAAATTACTTTTTTGTATTTATTAATATAATTAATATTTTTATTTCATCTGTAATTAATATGAGATGTGTGTAGTATAGTACGTTCACAATCCGTCTCTGTCCTAAATACCTGTCGTGCAGTTGAACGTAATGCCTGTCTGGAAAAAAAAGTAGCCAAGTTCTTTACTTTTATTGTGTAATACCTGTGATCCGAATTGTTATTGTTTTGACTAACAAGAAGACTCCAGTGCTAATGTTTGACGATTGTAATATCCTCTTCATTTTATGACTTACATTCTGCCTAATTCTGTAAAGTTATGCCTAATTGTATTGTGAGATAACAAATATATCTTTGTAGTGAAAAGTGTAATTTCAAAGATACCTCTATTTTGCTTTTAGCAGCACAAAATTAAAAACTTTGTTGAAATCAGATTTCTAACGAAAAACTAAGAGGACGCGTATTTCAAGTCTTCACTCTTAGTCTCTGAGATGATGGTGATAACTATATAATTTTGAATACCATTTACATTAAAGGTCAACAATTTCACTACTCTAGTAGCCAAAGGCTGTAATCTTAATGGAAAGGAAAAGGTATATGTTCACAGATCACAATATAAACCATTACTGTGATAGGACAGCTTTATTTTTCTTCCTTATTTGTGATTTGTGGTGAGTATATTCTAAAAAAGAAATTTAAGGCATAAAAATTGTGAAATTCCACTAGAGATTTCGTAAACTGACATGTGCAGAACTCATTTTCTTTCTTTTTCTTTACTTTTTTTTTTATTTTTTGTACTTCGAATATAACAAAACTTACGGTAAATAAATTTTAATGATTAAATTTGTAATATATATTAACAAATATAAAGCTCATTTACATATAACTCACATAATAAAATGTACTTTCTGCATACACAATTATCACATTTCAATGATTATTAGGCAGAAAAATCTGCTTTTATTAGGAAATTGCACAATTTAACAAAGTGTAATTATAAACATTCAAATTAATAAACATTATATTTACATTGAAAATTTAACAAAATATATGAAAAAAAGTATGAATTCATAACACAAAGTTTTTGAAAACAACTTGCATATTAATAATGGAAATTTAAAATGTGAAGTAAATAATAAAATTATAAAATCTTCTTTCACCCAGTTTCTGAATCAGATTTTGGCATTAAAGTTAATTTTTTTTTTATTTGAAATTATTGCTTACATATTTACTCGATCATTTTTACTAAACAACCAATACCCCTAATTATTGTAATAGTTGATTACTATTGTAAATATGGTATATATAATATTTATTAAAAATTAAGGATGATTCATCACCCTAAAAGTCAGTTCTAAAACTGCAGGTGTATCTTGCGATGCAACAGCAGCTTGATGGATAACTGGTACTAACTCTTCATCTAAATGCTTCATGTACATGGAAGGTAATTTAACACCACAACTTCCTGCTTCATAACCAACCTTACAAGAGAAAAAAGTTGAAAATTAAAAACAAAAAATCATAAAACTTTTAAGTGAAATAGGCGTGCTTTTGGAAGAAAGTCGGAAATAGTAAGAATATAAATCGACAAATTATGTGAAAACAAAACACAGAACATTTTCTTTCTTCAATTTATTATTCTAATAAACGATTCGGAATGCATTAACACCCGTAACCCATTAATATGCCTTATGACCCACGAATAACTATCCACTGTCCTTAATCCGGCGGTAATAGGGACGGGTACAACGCTTAAAATCTGCAATGAAACCTTGGCAGAAGTTACTTTTTTTTATAAATGTCAAATTTGCACTGACTAAAGTTGGAAATAAAAGAAAAAAAGTACAATTTTCTCAACAATTTTATTTTTACTGGAAAGCCTGTATCACAATCTATTAACTACATAATTTCCACTAATATTAAGGCAATTTATCTGCGATATAACCTGCTTTTGAATCCTCAGAAGTCTGCCACCTGAATTAACAACCACTACAACACGGTCTTATTGACCTCATCGTCGTCGTCGTGGCGCTGACCACTTAGATGCAACTTCAAATTCATAAACAGGTTAGTCCTAGGCGCTAGTTCGGGACTGTGCGGAGGGTGATCAAGTTGTCCCAGCTGAATGATCCGATGAGATCTTGAGTTTGATTAGCTAAGTGTGGACGGGAATTGTCATGGAGCAAAAAATGTTTAATAGATCTAACCCATTACCGAAACATTCCACTGATCATAATGTTTTCTCCATAAACTTCAATGATCACACGATGAATTTTAGTTGCTTTTACACCGTTAGCACTAAGAATGAATTACAGCGCGTATTTCACAATTAGCGGCATTCTTAATAGGTGGAGGCTTTTTAAACTCAAACAAACGTAAACCCGATCAATTTTTCTGTCATACTGTCTTGTTTCTTCCAGACAGGCGTAGATACACAGCACACATGCAATAACACCGAATTTTAAAACGGCACTTTAAAAACACGCCTCGTACTATACAATTGTGAAGGGAAAAAATTGTTATCTCTTTTAGGTAAGTCTTTTTATAAATCTCAAGAACTTTACTTTTTACTCGACTTTCTCTCTGCACAAATATAGAAAAGAAGAAATAGAAATCACGGAAGTTCAAATTGGATTTTTGGTTTAGGTGCTATAAGGAAGCGGAAATAAGATTTTGGACAAAATCTTCCTACAGGAAATACCAATGTATTGAACAGATTTTTTAGTTTACTTTGGGAAAGATTACGATACAAATGTGTTAATTCTTAACAAGTAAAATACAAATAAAATATTAATCGTGCTAAATTTATTTATAATTAAAATTAATTAAGTTCGTGTCTACGGTAAATCATGAATCAAAGATTTCCCTTTTTTATCTTAAATTTTGTTTACTTACACTATCGGGGTGTATTGTAGCTCTAACGGAAAGCATGTTGAGATTGGCTGCTGCAAGAGAATCCAAATCTGGAACTAATGCCATGCAAGTTGCTCTAGCTAGAGACTCAGATACTCTACTGATGTCAATAGGATCCGCTGCTTTTTTACTATCTTCACTCTATTTAATAATTTTTATTTATTATCACCCACAAAAAAACATATATAATGCTTTCCTTTATGACTAATAAAAGAAAATGCAAAATTACCTGCAAGATGAAAACTTCGGTCCATCTAATAATTTTATGGTTTCCTGGATAATCAGTACCATTGTGGACTCTGATAGAAGGTACGCCATCAAGTCGCCTTCCATCAATGCAACTTTTAACACTAGAAGAAATATTGAAGAAAAAATATCTCTTATAAAATGATAGTTGCATGCCTTTTTTACAGTGCAAAGATGTTATTTTCAATCAGGTTATTTAAAAATTACACCAATCAGTATTTCAAATGTTAGACAACGTTTGCGTTAAATTGTGTCAACTTTGAAAACCCCAGATAATTGTAACAATAGGAAACTTTTAGGGAAGTTATAACTTCCAAGCAGTAAGAAATTATTTAATAAACGTTAAGGGATAAAAAAAAACAACAAAACAAATTACACGTTGAACACGCAATTACTACGTACCCAACATTAAAATTAGTATCATCTTCAGTCCATTGTAAATATACAGTTTCTTCATCGTTAGGTCCACAAGATATTGTATAATCTTGCATCTCTCTCAAAGCAGTTCTCAATGCTGTCATACTGTCGCTTGGTAAATGAACCATTAAACCATCTTCCATAATACTACTTTTCCCAGACAATCCTGCTATTTTTAATGCTCCATTGAAAACAACAAAACTAGCTCCGGTCACTAGAATTCAGCACCCAATAAGATGTAAATAAGATAAAATAAATAAAATAACAGTAATAAGCTTTGTAATATTAATAAGAGCAACAAAGGCAATATCTTGTATTCGGAAGAAAATTATATATATACAGAAATATACAAACCTCTTCTAGGTTTGTTGTGAATATTAATTGCTTGGGTATGGTACGTATTTTCATCTTTTGTACCTTGGATGCATACAAGATGTGAATCAGCCTTAAGACTTAAATTTGCACCGAAGGCAAGAACGCTTTCATTAGAATGATTCAAAGCTCTCACAACCTAATGAAAAAAGATAGTATACTTACAATTAGTCTAATAAAGGATTATAATTATTAATATATTAATCTCAAATTCTAACTAGGTATTTAATATTATTCTAGTCTACATTTTGTAAAAGTAAATTTGGAGTTGACAAAAGGCCCAACAATACCCCTTAGGTAAAGATGCATGCACTAACGGACAAAATGCATAATCTTCTCTTAATTAAATTAGAAAGTCCCTGACTGTATATAGGCTGCTGAGCTATTAAGTAAGAAATTGGCAACTTATTTAAACTTGTATTCGTACTTACTCGGATAGAATGCTAACTAATTTAGATTACTTCTATAGCGGGTATAATTTTTGGAATGAATTCTAAGTAACCTCTATATTAAAGTTGCAGAAAGAACTTTGTTACTCATACAGACAAGACTGAAAAGCCTTATCCTTGGCCTACTTCTGGTGCAGATGAAGGCAGTTCCAATAGATTCAATTAGAGAGAAATATCATAATATTTCAAAATACATCTTACTGCATTTAAATTAATTAAATTAATTTTTATTAATTTCTAAAATATAAAATAAAACCGTATATATCGCCTTACTTGATCATAACGATTTCTAGGAAAAAGAATTGTTGTTTGCCTGTCTTCCATGTGAATTAAAAGTCCACGTACTGTAGCTAGAGAGTAACTGTACTTTCTGAAGTCCTGGAAATAATATAAAAGTAATCGATCAATATTTAGCTGAATTATTTAATTCTGAAGTAATTTATGTTTACTTACAACAAGAACTTTCATTACAGTATGTCCAATATCAGTGTACAATGGCTGGCGATTTCTAATTGAAACAAGAGGGCACGGATAATACCTATATTCGGCTCCTAACCTCAAAACCAGCCTCAGAGGAAATAATCTTGCCCACGGAGTCTCCCACCTTTACTCAGTTCAATAAAAAACAATTAATAAATCTAAAATTTTAAGCTAGTACAAATTATTAAAAATTGATAATTAGTCAAAAGACAAGAATTCAAAAAGAAGAATGCTATTACCGATGAACTAAAATTGCTATCAGATAAGGTTGTGAAGGTAAAAGTAAATTCGTTGTGCACTGAAATGTTGGCCTGATATAAAGAAAACCACCATGATCCTTGGATCCAAGAAGTGTATTTGAAGTAGAAGGAGTGAAACACATTTCACTCACCGTAGTACCTAAAAAATTATGTTGCAGAAAGTACGAATTATGTAATATCTTATTAAAATAGTTTTAAGTTATCGGATTTATCGGATAATGTGCATATATAATCCTACATTGCTTAAATAAATTGTGATATGTACATATTCAATACAGTATAATATTCAAGTATACATAGACTTTATACAATATATTATGTAACATATAAATATAAATTTTATTTTTAATTTGACCTTGATATCGCAGCTTTATCTCGCTTTTTTAACCTAGCTATGACAGTTTAAAAAGTTTTTTTTTATAGATCTTACAATTGGTCAAATATCAGTAGCTCTAAGACCTATTCTTTCTTTACTAAATTACGTGTTTATAATTTATAAAACTTGCCTTTAGAAGATTCTTGGTATAGAACATTAATTAAGTTGAAAAGATCTTGAGGAGGAAACAATTCATCGGGAAGGCTCTCCAAAATAATAGCTATTTCATCTTGTCCAACACACGCTAATCCTTCTGAGCAAACGCTCCAGCAGAGTCTATTCACACAGCAATCCACTAAAATAATTTTGAACTGGTTTTCAATTTTATGCAATACATAAAGTAATAAATTAAGTTCATAATTTTTTAAGGATAACAGCAGTTTTTCTTAAATATTTTTATTTCTAGGTAATAAGAGCATTAAAATTTATATTTTAGGAAGAAAGAACAACTTACATTTCACTTTTTTAATAGATACAAAAAGATTATAATTTATTGCGAATTTGACAGGCTCATCAGTAATTCTTGGTATTTCATCAGAAAAGATTAGTTGTCCATTTTCGGTAAAAGCAAGAGGTGGTAAGTTTGTATCAGCTGGTATGAAACTTTGAGTAGAAGGATCTAGTGGCCTCTTAACAATAGAGTCCATTGTAGATTTACCACCTGGAATAAAAAAGACAATTAGAGTATTTGTTTTTATTTTTTAATAAGCATTGAAAAAAAATCTTTTATATTACTACACGTTTATATCAACTTTTATTTACTTATGTTTTTTTTTTATACTTATAATTGGGCCAACTCCTTCTGTATGGCTTTGTTACGGGAGATATAAATAAATTGGATCAAAAATTTAGTGTTAAAATTAAATAAGCAAATTCAAACCACTACCTATCTACATTTGTTTGTTCAGATATCCATATTAACATTACGCATTCATTGTAAATAATTAAAAGAAACTTTATTAAATAATATAATATTAAGTTACCGGGTGGTGTTGCCAACCTTCGAATGCCTCTGCGAGGTAATATTCTTGATTCAGATGGTCCATCAAGTTCAGTTAAATCTCCACCGGGTCTGATTCCATCACTAAATATAACCTGCTTAGGAACATCAGATTTTGCTCGGCCTAAAAGAATGATCATCATTTGAAAAATGAGAAGTATTTGAAGCAGTTGAGTAAATGAGAGAATTTCATTAATAAGCAAATAATGTGTAGAGATTCAAATCAAGAAGAATAATTCAAATACTGTACAAAATTTATCGTTTGACTAAATATGTTAAGTAGAAATAGAACTAAATTTAGCTGTCTTAAGGTTTTCGAGCATTGTGTAAATGCGTAGAACAGGGGTCTCTAAAGAGTTTGATTTCCACTGGTCGTTAGGTAGTCAGTGAAAAAGTTATTAACAATAAGAAATTATACGGAGATTATGCAGCTAATTATATAATTTTATATAACAAGTACAGGAATCATGTAACATGGATAGATTCCCTAGCATGTGGAAGGAACGTTAAGATTAATGTCGATTTCAAATGTCAGGATATAGCATTTCTTTCGGATAAAAAGACCACCATTTAAGCGCTAAGCTCTGAAGCAGCTCGTAAATGGTTTGGAAGGTCTCGGCAAGCTGAGTAAGGATAAGGAAACTGATATTTCCTCACTTGTCGCTTGTCTAAATGAGCTAGCTCTGAAGCATAACTCTGTCTCTACTGGAGGCAACTAAGAAAGGAAGAAATCTGAGACTGCTTTTGTCCGAATAAAAATAACTTTTTCATGCTGACAATAACTTCCTTACAATATATTGTCGTCTCAGAAAGCACAGAAGTTGCCGGCACCTGAACGTGAAGTCAGCTACAGTTTCTGTGGGAAGAGGATGAACCATCAATATACTCGTACTTCCTAAAGAAACTGACTATAAGATCATTCAAGGAAGATCTTAAAGCCTAAGAAGTTACCAGGTTTTTAAACTTCACAGATTTCTGAGGCTTATCACATTTCTTAAGAGTAATGTTGAGTATTAATTATTATAGTAAGGCGCCACGGTTAGAGGCGAGGCTCTTAAAGCTAAGACATATTGTGGCTCTGGGTTCTAGGTCTACTCTAAGCCTTGGATTTTATGTAATGATCTATTTGAGAAATTTGTGGTAAAGAATGTTTGCTAATAGTCTCCACCTCTAATTAGTCCACACCTATTGCTTTATTAAAGTACCAGAAAAGGAGGCAAATATTAGGTTTAGCAAGGTTTTTTGCTTTATATTTCAACAGTAAACACAAAGATTCTAATATCCAAAAAAAAAAAAAAATTTGGGGAGGAAGATAAATGTTGTTTCCAAGTTCATTTGTGGAATAGACAGGCGTAAAATCTATTGCTCATTCTCACATACTTCCGAAGAACCTACAACGGTAAAACAGATGGACGTAGATGTGAGATAAAACACTGAAAACTTCTTTGAAAAAAAAAGAAAGATACTTGTGAACAATTAAACTCCCACAATTATTTGTTTTATTATATTTTTGTAACAAAAGTTCACTTACCTTCCCTTTTTAGAACACCAGTAGGGACTAATACTGACGGTGGTGGCTGGTTAATTGTAGAAGCTGCCTGTTGAAGAGGAGGTATAGTGGAACAATATTCCATTGGGTTATTTGGATTAGGTTGGCGACCCAAATTGTATCTTCCATCTTCTAGACTCACTAGATAAAAACATCTGTTAGTTGTAAGAAAAAATTCATTATTTGGTTATTTGAGATGTAACTTCAACAACTATCAAAATTTCTTGTTTTTATTTTAGCATTTAACTTGCAGATGGAAGAAAGGTAAATGAAACAGTAAACTTAAAAATTTAATTTATCCTCCACGGAAAATTGTTTATATTCCCTTTGCAAAACATGACGACCTTTTTCTCTTTAATTACTGTTCTTGTTTTTTTTTTTTTTTTTTAAATTATGTTTTGGTAGTTTATTTTTTAATATTACAATGATTTTAAAGCCCGAAGTATGAATGATTTGAGTGTAATGGCAGGCTTTAGTGAGCATGTGTACTCGTTAACCTCGCGAAAAGAATTGAAAACCTATCAGTTGGAATAATCTGCTATCGAGCTTTCTGCTGTAACTTTCTGCATTTCTGTAATACAGCTCAATCCGTTAGTGCCATACTTAGGGAGCAAAGTGACAAACATGCAATATATCGGTAACTTTTTGCCTTTTTCAAATCATAATTTGAATGTCAATTGTAAACAGAGGGATGAATCAAACTTTTAAGATATCATTGTTTCAATTTCCCATCTAATTCCATAGCAAAACAAAAGAAAGTAAATGAATCAGTGATTCCAGAACTAACAAAGTAAAAAAACCTAGGAAGAAAAACATTTTAAACCGATCTCATAAATAACCATGTAGCTTTCATGTAATAACCATGAGGTGTGTACAAACTTGAAAAAAATAATTTACCTCTATAAATTACATTAAAACATGGTTGGCAAACTCTTGCTTCAGTGAAATCCAAGTATTCCAAAGGTGCTTTAAGATTGCAACATTTAGAGCAAAGGACCTACATAAATAATTAAGAATGTTAATTCTTTGGAAGTCTGAAATAGCAAATATTAGCCACAAAACATACAAAATTAAATTCTAACCAAGCCGCATGCTCTACAATGATGTCTTCTTCTGATGACTGTAAACTTGTTCTGGCATTGCATACAGAAATCACTTTCTGTGTCGGGCACCCAGAAAGGAGGAAATTTTCCAAGTCTCTCCATTGGGCTAGCAGGGCCACATGAATTAGTTGCTGAAATTCATAAAGTAATTAAATCACTTATTTTATTTGTTCCTGAATTTGTATTTATGAATACAGTTTTAACTATGGAAAAGAATGATCTGAAATGTTGAATAAGCTTTTAGCGGACACACCACAAGTTAAAGAAAATAAATTAGTATATGAAATGGTTTCACTAAAAGTCAATCGTGAATAATTTGCGAGCAAAATATGAATCCAGCAAAACGGTTGCTTCCTATTTATGAGAATTATAAATACGCACAAGGTGGATAATTTTCATAAAGCGAATTCTAGGCTAGCTCATTGTTCTGTGATTAACAGAGTAAGAGGGAAACTTGCCCAAAGGCCGGCAGTGCACTGGAAAAGGCTCTGGGAGGCAGGTATATTTTTGGGCTAAAAGAAAAAATGTATGTTATTCTAAAATGCCTCTCTATACATTTAGTGATTAGCTTAGTGGAATTTTGAATAAAACTTTAGACGGACACAATCTTTGTCACTCTCTTCTAACTTCATGCTAGATAAGATTCAAGTGAAATTATAAATTTCGAAATCCTTCTTTATAAGAATTTTGTCTCATTTCGACCAAGTTAGATTTTTTTTTTTAGCTGTAAATATATAACTAAAGTTTCCTTATTACAGCGACACTTTTGCTGTGCTGATTCTACTAATTATATTTAAACAAATTTTTAAAATCTGTCGCAATTCAACCACTGCGAATATGATTAAATAATTCCAAAAATTTGACAAATCTGTTTTATAGAATTTTTATGATTTGTACAAATGCATGTTTTGATGTTTTCATTACATGCAGACCAACATTGAATCATGCAACATTTGAATAAATTAACCTTAATTTTCATTTATCAAATAATCTAATTTTTAAATATTTGACTGTAAACTTGTTCTGGCATTGCATACAGAAATCACTTTCTGTGTCGGGAACCCAGAAAAGAGGAAATTTTTCAAGTCTTTCCATTGGGCTAGCAGGGAATTAGATGCTGAAATTCATAAAGTTATTAAATCTCTAACCACTTATATATTTTTAATTGAGATGACGTAATGAGGGAAGGGATTAGCTATGAGGTTAGCATACTGGACTCCCACGCGGAGGTCCCGGGTTCGAATCCAGCAGCTGACCCTTAGATTTTCTCTTCCTAGGAGCTTCTTACAGCTCACTGTCCGGTGATGGACAGTGTTGTCTGTAACGAGAGAACACTGTCCGGAGGCCGGCAGTGCACTGGAAAAAGCTCCGGGCGCTAATAACCTCAGCTGTTGATGCGCCAAAAAAAAAAAAATAAAAAAAAAAAAATGACTTAATGACGTCACAAGTTCAGAATAATAAAATTGTTAATTTAAAAAGAATAAAAACCAGCTTAAATATAAATTAAGGTTAATGTATTCAAACATAATGCTTTATTAATAATTTTTTAGTCTTTGAACAGGTGTACAATGTTTGTATAGTTTTTTGTCACCACAACTCGTAACCAACTAATCTCCCTTATTAAGTCCATATTGATGGGGAAAAATTTGAAAAGTAAAAGGATATGAACATACGAGTATGCAGCCGTCATTCCAAGTTCAAAGACATACGGACAAATGAATAAAGTAATTTTTTATCTGCAAAATTTGTATCCGCCATTGCAATATAAAAACTTCATTGGTTGGCTACCATTAAAAAAAAATGCTCAACATTTCGAATACCTCGGGTGTACCTTCTTCAAGAATTAATTAGTGGAGATAGGGAAAATGGAAACTTGAAGTTGTTTTCGATAAATATAAAAAAAATTAGAAATTTACTCTGTAAACTAAAGCGGTTTGCTTTCTTTGCTTTCTCAACATTTTTTTCTACATATGTTTCAAATTTTGATGATACATTCATTTTAAATGAAATTTAAACACAGTTTAGAAATGAGAAGAAAATATCTTTTCAAAAGAAAGTAATAAATTATACCATAGAAAATTTGGTTAGGTTCTCATTGCTGGATAAAATCAGACATATACCAAAGAAAAGAGTTACTGTTCATTATTTTTGGTGACTGAATCATAGTTTCAATAGGATGAAAAAATTAATGCCAGTTTCAGTCATTATAAATTTTATTCTGCCGAGCTATCGACCTCTCACACCAACTCTCTAATGATGTAAAACAGTATATTGTAAATTAGCCCTGAAGATAACCTAGTTCCTAGGTCGAAAACTCGGCAGAATAAAGTTTTTAATGACTGAAACTGGCATTAATTTTTTCATCCCAAAGAAAAAAGTTACTAAAAGTACAGCTCAACCTAACTTTTCAAATGAATAATAAAATAAATAAAGAATCATTGAAGCTTTCTAATTTCATAAAGTAAAAATATCTGGTGTGACACTCACAGACTTTCTATTACGGAAATAAAATCAAATATTTTTTGTTATAAAATTATAATTATTTTATTATGTAAAATGTCACAACATACGCTCAACCGATTTTACTTTTGGTATAACCTGGGTATGACCGATTTTAATTACTAAATTTGAAATTTCTACGACTTTCTGTTTTTGTGTACACTAATCATACATAACATTACACAAACACAAACTCACCTATAGAGTGAAACATAGAAAGAGCAATTTGAAAAAATATATCAACATTTTGTCGGAATTCAGGGGATCTCAAAACGGATATTTCCAACGAAAGATCAAGAAAAGTTAAATTCTTCTTTTACTGGTTCTAAGAAAAATTAAGTCACCTCAGGAATTGTCTTAAGTGATGCATTTATCATTTATTAATGTACAAATATAAATTTTAAAATTATATGTACCTAGAAACAAGCTGCGGGACAAAATTATTTTTAATATAGTTTAGGTAATCTTATGTAAGTGGATGCGAAAGTTCATTTCATAACTAGAAAAAAAAGGGTTTCTTCAAATAAAATTTTCTAGCCAAAATAGATAAATCCAGAATTATCCTTTTTCCAAACTTCCCTATCCAAAGAATCACCCTCTGACAAAATTCCCCAAAAATCAATCACAGCTGCTTGTTACTTTTTTTTTTTTAAATGAGTACTTTTCTTCTTCTCATGTAATTATTTCTTGGTAACAGTAATTAAGGATACATTAAATTTAATAAGATGAATTATGTTTCAGAACAATGTGAATTGAAAAAATTAAAAAAAAAGTAAAGCAAGCAACAAAATATGGACTGTTTAGTCTTTTCAGGGCTTTAGATGTTGAAGCGTTCCCGTCCCTTACTATTTTTTGACTTACTATTTTTGTGTATTACGTATATTAATTTTTCTTACTTTATTAACTTATTTCCTCTGTCGACCACATGCTTTTCTTATTGACTTTCTTTTTTTTCTCTTTACGCGTACTCAATTTGCAAATGTTTACACTAACAAGTAAAAATGTACTCAGTGAATTATATTCAAATTTCAGTTGTTTTTTTTGGTAAAATATTATTTATTTACTTAGTTCAGTTATTTTATCTTTATTAACTTTTTAATGGTAAAGCCATTTTGATTATTTTTTCAGTGAACTTTCACAGAGAGTTATGGCCATTACTTTGTAAAGGTAGATATTATTAATACGAGTATTTTAATATTTTATTTAGTACGAATTTTAGGCTCATCAACTACTAAAAGTTATTACCTGAATTGAAGTTTTTATAATAAAAGCAACCTTTACTTTTTAAAAAACATTTTGAACGCGCTGAGTATTGAAGACCAATAAGAATCTAAACCCCCTAACTTTAGAAATACACAATACAATTTCTTATTTTACATCATGGCTGATAATAAGAATAGTTAACTTTTTGGGGGGCGGGAGCGCTTCGACATCTAAAGCCCTGAAAAGACTAAATAGTCCATATTTTGTTGCTTGCCTTATTTTATTGAATTCTTTCAATTCACATTGTTCTGTAACATAATTTATCTTATTAAATTTAATAGATCCTTAATTACAGTTACCAAGAAATAATTACATTTAATTAGTAGATTCTCAAATATAAATACTTGCGCCTTTCAACTAATGTAATAATGTATATAACTAAAAATAAATATACTTTTATTATTTTGCATTATTGAAAGAAGAATGGCAGCAATTATTAGAAATAGATATTAGAAATATCCGGAACATAATAGATTTTGTTTTTTCAAGTCGCGTCAACATCTGAGGTAATTGAAATCCGGAAAGTTTTTCAGTGCATTGTCGGTCTCCGGATAGTATTCTCTCGTTACTATCAACACGGTCTCTCATCGGACAGTGAACTGTGAGAAGCTGCTAGGAAGAAATAATCTAAAGGACAGCAAGCAGCTAGATAGTGAAATGCTATTTTATATAATTTGTATTTTCAGGACCCAGAAAAGATTTAAATAAAAATAATTTAATTTTAATTATTAATAAAACTTAATGTTCAAATTTTTTTTGAAGACAAATTCATTAATCCAGAAGAAAGAAAGATTATTAACAATTTCAGTCATAATAATTCTTTATTTACTTTTTTTGATAAGCTCGGGAACTTGGACATCTTCAGGACTTATGCTTAAAACAATTACAATATTTTTTTTTTTATTTTCAACACCAAAAGTTGGTATATCTTCTGTCCTGACTGTTTAGGTACATTAATGTTAACAATGTAAAAAATATTATAACTGACATAAGCCCTGAAGATGATCTAGTCCCCAGATCGAAAGCTTAGCAAAAACTAAATAAAAAATTAAGACTGCAACTGGCAATAATCTTTCTTCCCTTTTTAAAAATATATTTTTTTGTTTCTGGTTAATACTTATTTATTTATTTTATACGTGTTACTTTAATTAAAGTAATTGAGCGAGTAATTTAATCCAATTAATATCTTTAGAAAATTAAAACTGATATCTTAAGTAATGCTGACTACCACGCAATTAATGATAGTACATTCTTTCTTGCACTCGCAGAGAGTCCTTTATGATGAAAGGGTCCGATACTTACTCGTATGGCACACATGAGCAGCAATATCGTTGAAGACAAGTATGTCTAAATGGACGGAATTCCAGATTTACTCGTACTATTATCTGTGATACTAATGAAGATGGCAAAATAGTCGAATCATTGCAAGGGTGCGTACATGTAAAATTAAAAAATATATGTCAAACCAGAAACAAAAGAATTGGATTATTTTTTTTTTTTTTTTTTTTTTTAAAAAAAAGAGTCTGATCTAAAATTTACCTTAAGAAAAAGAGATTAATAATATCTACAATTTACAACCTTGACGAAAATAATATAAACAAGTTTGAAAATGGCGTTACACGTTATTCTAACAAACAATTTTTAGTGAAAAAAAAAAATGATTAAACGTACCTATGGCATTAGTAGGTGTTGGACTTTCATCACAATCAACTTCTGTGGCTGAGTCTAGAGCTAAACTGTTAGGGCGGCAAGGTTTTGATTCTTCCTGCAATTGCTGAGGATCCGCTACAATATTTTCTATATTATCTTTTAGTGAACAAGTTTCAGTTGCCTGAGGCAAACTTTGATCTTTATACTCATCTTCATTGTCACTTTTACTAGAAGCTGGTGTTTTATTTTCAGCGTCAATTTCATCGGCAACTATTACACATTTTTCAACTTCACTAACACAAACATTTTCATCTATGTTTTTATATTCTGTAACTTGAGTTGATATTATTTCTAAATCATTAATACTAGAGGTATTTTTACTAGCACCCTGAATATTTTCATACATCGTTTGTAATGACTCATTATCGAGTTCATTTATAGGATCATCCTCTGGTCCTTCCTCACTTTCATTCACAATGTTTTCCTCTAAGTTTTCCGTTGCCTGATTAAGGTAAACATCTACAGAACTATCCTTATTATTCTCGAATTGATTAAGCATTACTACGTTTGAACAGTCAGGTTGTAACATCTCTTCTTGAGTTGCTGATTTTTCTTCATTTTTCATCACCATACTTTGATCACTAAAAACAGTCGCAACAGGAGCATCATCTTGCGAAGGCAGTTCATTATCATTGGCTTCCATTGAATTATCAACATTTTCACTTATTTCTAAATTCTGTAAATATTCTTCCAACTCTGATTCAGTTACATCATTATCAATAGAAATGAATGTTATGGGTTTGATTTTGATATCAGGTATATCTTCCTTAACAACCAGACCTACTTCTACTATGGGTGGTAGTTTTTCATCAAATGATGGTGTTTGAGCAGTTGGTTTGATCAAATCAAAGGAAGTCTGTAATTCATCAGGAGGCGCTAGCGCTGGAGTTAAAAGAGTATTGCTTACCGACGTGATGTCAGGTAATTGGCTGCTTAAATTTGGATCTTCTGTGTAAATAGAATTATTTGTATTAGGTTTTAATATATTTGAATCTAGAAGATCTGGCGTTCCATCAGAATGAGTAGTTTCTTTTTCGACTGATTCATTTGAAACATCAAATATAGCTGTACTCTCTTTACATAAACGATCATTTCCTTTATTCTCTGTCTGCGAAGAATAATATTCTGTTGTGGTAGCAAATGGCTGGTTGTATACTAAATTACTTGTGACTGTATAATCTTCTATGTTTTTAATAAAATTATCGGATGATGAAATTGAAGCTGCAGAAAAATCAGCATCCGCTAAATTTATCGGTTCAAAAGCTGGCCTCCTGTATATGGTCGCTGGTGGCTTGTTCCGTTTCTGTTAAATAATTTTTGAAATCAGTTTGTTTTTCATAATAAAAGCAATAGGTGCAGTTTATGCAGGTTACAATCCACCAAACGTAAAATTTTCTTTTACTAATTCAAAAATAATTTTATTATATGGTACGAATACGTTAGGATATCTCTAAGTGGCTGCAAACAAAATGAAATCACTCGAAATAATTTGTAAATCTAAACCAATCTTCCAAAAGTTATATAACGATGATGAAAAACTCGAAGTTTAGGCTGAATCTTAATGTTTTAAACAAGCAAATGCTTTAGCTGATTCGTGTAATCCATGATTAATTTAATACCAATATTTTAAATACTTCAAATATAATCATTTTACAGAAACTGAAATACTTTTTTTTGTGTGTGTGAGTGAGGGGAGTTGATATGGTCATACTTAAAATATTTATAAAATTCATTGTTGACTATAAGTAAGATAAAGCTTCATATGCAGTGGCGCCCAAAAGTATTTGCACAAGTGAATTATTTCCTGTTTCTAAATGAGTACACGAAGTAGGATCCCAAAACTTTTATCATTATAATCTTTAGTTCAACTTAAGTACATTTAATAACAAAACGAGAAAAAACATTAATATTTAAATGAATAATTCAGAAAATAAAAAAAATTGACCGTTCAAAAGTATTTGCACAACCTAGAATGAATATGCTCATATTGACAAATTTTAATTATATTCACTAGAAAAGTCAAGTTTAAAGTTGTTAATTTTCATTTGTCATTTGTTTATATTATGTACCAGTTTTAATAGAGTATGGCATCAAAAATAGCCGAATTATACCTCGCGAACAGAGAAAACATTGTTTTTTTTAAAAGAAATGTGGGGAAAACCTATTAGGAAATCGGAAAAATTTTGCATTTGTGTTTTTCCACTGTGCGATAGATAATTAAAGGATACGAGGAAATGCTTAAATAAACCAAGAAAATGTCAACCAAAAATTTTAACAGCAAGAGAATTTCGGAACATTGTCCAGGAGGCAACAATAAATCCGTCATCGAGTGCTTGGCAATTGGTTGAAAAGGTGGAAACGACTTCTCAAAAGAGTGTAAGCGTTACTACTGTAAAAAGAGTGCTTAATCAAGCTGATTTACAAGGAAGAGTTCCTAGGAGCAAACCATTCACAACAGAACTCAACCGGAGGAAGAGGCTAGAATTCGCCAAAACCTATTAAACATACCTATTGAATTTTGGCAGATGTACTATTTAGTGATGAAAGCAAGTTTAATGTTTTCGGAAGCGAGGTAAGAAATACACGGCGAAAACCAAATCAAGAATTAAAATAATTGCATGTTAGACTAACTGTCAAACATGGTAGAGTGCATGTTTTGGTAATTGGCATGTGTGGCATGCAGCGGAGTCGGCAAAGTGGTTCAGATTCATGGCATATGACAGCAGATGGCTATGTGAGTATACTGCGCGACAACTTAAAGAGCAGTGCTGAGAATTTGGGCACTCAAAACTTCTAAATCTTTCAATAGGACAATGATCCTAAACATATAGCCAAGAAACAAAAGACTGGCTACTGTACAACGCTTCCCGAAGTCTGCATACACCCCCACAATTCCTTGACTTAAACCTAATTGAAAATGTGTGGAGTATTCTGGAGCTGAGGGTGCGCAAACACATCATTACGAACAAGGGACCATCTAGTTGAAGTTTTACACGAAGAATGGGAAAAACTTGATTCCAATTTTGAAAAAAACTTGGTTAATTCAATCCCTAGAAGACTTGAGGCCGTAATTGAAGCCAAGGGACTTCATACTAAGTACTAAAATTAAAATTCTGACATCTTATTTGCAAAATAAATTTGTTGTGCAAATACTTTTAAACCGTTAATTTTTTTTAGTGTTTGAATCACTAATTTCCCTGTTTTTTTCTCGTTTTGTTATTAAACGTTCGTAAGTTGAACTAAAGATTATAATGATAAATAATAATGATAAAAGTTTTGGGATCCTAGTTCGAATACTCATTTAGAAACAAGAAATAATTCACTTGTGCAAATACTTTTGGGCTACTGTAAGTACATATGGAAGTTTTCGTTATACACCCAAACCATTAACACTAATACTTATTATTATTATTATTATTACATAGTAATAACAATAATAATAATAAATAATTAATATTAATAATAAATAATAATAATGAATAATTAATAATGAATAATTAATAATAAGGGAAGGGATTAGCTATGAGGTTAGCATACTGGACTCCCACGCGGAGGTCCCGGGTTCGAATCCAGCAGCTGACCCTTAGATTTTCTCTTCCTAGGAGCTTCTTACAGCTCACTGTCCGGTGATGGACAGTGTTGTCTGTAACGAGAGAACACTGTCCGGAGGCCGGCAGTGCACTGGAAAAGCTCCGGGCGCTAATAACCTCAGCTGTTGATGCAAAAAAAAAGAAAAAAAAAAAAAAAAAAAAAAAAAGTACAATAATGAAGTATTAATATTTTGCAAAATAGGTTACATAAAAAATTGCAAACCTTTGTCACTTTGCACAACAAATTTTTCTTAATGAATAAATATAAGAGAGATAGTTCGCATTTTTATTTATTAAGAAAATAACCTCTATTGAGTAAACATAAATAATCATCAGAAAACATTTTTATAGGCAATGGCCAGAGAAAATCATTTTTAGTCTCTAATGGATTCCTAAAAAGACTCTGGTATGAAAGTACTTTTTTTTGAGAAGAAATACACAATATAATGACTATATAAAAATTTGCTACAAGTCCATGGAGAAGAGGAGAAAATGAAAAAGGAATGAATGTAAGCACAAATACAAAGAAATGGAACAAAAAAAAAATGAACTGCTGCACATAATTTGAAGAGTGGCACAAATAGCGAAGCCCGATTGATGAAAGCCTGCTTGGGCTTTTAGGAGAACAAGGAGCTTATTATTTCCGGGCCAAGGGAAGAGTACTGCCCTACCAGATACCGCAGCCAAAGAAGCTTATTATTTCATTTCATTGATAGTCTGGTTATGTAAATTACAACGTTCAGGATCTTTCCCGCCAGTCTGTTGCTATATGATCCCCTCTGGCAAAAATTCTTATGCAGAAAGCTCGCTAAGCAATGATATGCATTATACATATCTGACTTAAGAAAAAAACTCAACAGTGAAAGAAAACAAAATCGAGAAATAAGAGTGGAGAGAGAATTTAAGAATGAAATCAATTGGAAATTCAGTATTTTGCAAGTAATAAGAAAAAATAAATAAATACAATAAAAACTACTTCATCAAGATATAGACAGTTAAAGGAAAAATAAGTTAATTTTAATTAATAAAATACAACAAATATATGAGCAGCCAATACCCAATAAGTCTGTGGATCTGACGTGATTGATTCAGTTTCTCGTTCGACATTATTTTATAATTTGAACGATGGGAATCTCAAAAAAGTTTATAAAAGCTTAAAATACTCTTTTGATAACGCGCTGGTGTAGATTCAAAACGGAAGATCTATGGATTTGGCTTAGAACAGATTACGCACTAAGTGCAATGCAAAAGAAGATGGTTCTCTTTTCTTACTGGATATACAGGGTGTTCATTTTAAGACGGCTCAAATGCATTTCATGCTTAAACGGTTAATCTGAGCAAAAAATGGTAGAGGAAAAATTTGTTGCCCGTCACCTCTAGTTTCAGAATATGTGACTTGATTTTAGATTCCTGCCCGCATACGCGGCTGACGCGCGACCAAAAGTGAGGGTTCGCAGTTGACCCCCATTTTCATATACACAGTTTTAAAGAGTATAAAAAGTAATGAAAGAAACCGGAAACCGCAATTCGATATTTTCAAAATTAAAGGTGCTAGGACTTTTCAAAATCTGGTATTTTTAATCATATTTCAATTTTTTTTAACTTGTTATCAAAGAGAAAGAAGAGCACGCGATAGGTCATTTTTATGTATTTTTTCATCCCCTTTCTACTAAAAATATTGCCAAGGCCGTAAAGCTAGTATTTTTCTTAATATCGGGAAATAAGTCGTTTTCCGAGAGGTTTTTCTAAGAAGAATCAAATGTTAAGAGCTTTAGATGTACTCAAGCATACACAAAATGGCTAAAAATTAATTTTACATCTGCTACAAACAAGAAGGCTTAATAATTATTTGGTAATTTTGGGAGTGCTGCGTTTAATTACCAAAAAAATTGGAAACATATGTAAGTGATCAATATCTTTTAAGGATCAAACTTATGCCTTAATTTACCAAATAATGCACTTTACTCAACTTGTGAAGCATGTACTGTGCCTTCAGAGGTGCCTCCTCAGATACAGAGAACAGTTGATAACCTCCAGGCTAACCTGGCTTGCGAGCCAGAGGAGGCACCTTTGAAGGCACAGTATATGCTTCACAAGTCGAATAAAGTGCATTATTTGATAAATTAAAGAATAAGATCGATCCTTTACATGAAAGATATTGATCACTTAAATATGTGGCAGGAGGTTTCCATTTTTTTTGGTAATTAAACGCAACTCTCCCAAAATTACCAAATAATTATTAAACCTTCTTGTTTGTAACAGATTTAAAATTAATTTTTAGCCATTTTATGTATGCTTGAGAACATCTAAAGCTCTTAACATTTGATTTTTCTTAGAAAAACCTCTCGGAAAACGACTTATTTCCCGATATTAGGAAAAATACTAGCTTTACTGCCTTGGCAATATTTTTAGTAGAAAGGGGAAGAAAAAATACATAAAAATGACCTATCGCGTGCTCTTCTTTCTCTTTGATAACAAGTTAAAAAAATTGAAATATGATTAAAAATACCAGATTTTGAAATGGCCTAGCACCTTTAATTTTGAAAAAATCGAATTGCGGTTTCCGGTTTCTTTCATTACTTTTTATACTCTTTAAAACTGTGTATATGAAATTGGGGATCAACTGCGAACCCTCACTTTTGGTCGCGCGTCAGCCGCGTATGCGAACAGGAATCTAAAATCAAGTCACATATTCTGAAACTAGAGGTGACGGGCAACAAATTTTTCCTCTATCATTTTTTGCTCAGATTAACCGTTTAAGCATGAAATGCATTTGAGCCGTCTTAAAATGAACACCCTATATATATTTTACAATTAGTCTGTAGGCAGAGAATGAGATTAAGATGGAGAAGCGCAACAGTCCATAGGGGAACATGGTAAGATCTGATCTTTCTCCTGAATGTTTGCGGAACCTCCTTTCTACAGTAAGACATAGAGGATATTCTTCCACATTTTCTTAATATAACTCATGGCAGATAGTAAGGCCTTAGAAAAGAATAAACGACAGCCTTCATGGCAATGAAGAAGTAGGCAACTACATAAGAACAGATACATTAAAGAGGCTACTTTGCTCAGCCAGCAAGCAAGCGAGCGGCCAAATCAGTGTATCAGCTCTGTATCTTTATTTAACATTATTTATTTATTGCTACCAGCAAAATAACTTATTATCAGACAAAGTTTAGTCAGAGAGTAATTACAATTAGATGATACAAAAGCTGTCCGGAATAGCCGATGCATATCGCAACCACAGGAAAACAGGAAGATCAGCCAGTACTGGTACTGCCACACTCAGGAATCCATAAATAGATTTATTTGTTGGAATTTTCTTTAAAACGATTATAACTAGTCCCTAAACTAGGCGTGTTAATAAAGACGCTCAATTTTATCTAGAAAAATTAAAATAGCGTCCTTAACGAAATTAATCTCTTCTTTTTTTTTTAATGAATTCCCATAGCGGCGATGCTTGAGGAGAGTAATATAATCAGTCACATTCACTTATTATCTGAACTAATTTAAGGAAAATTTGCATTAGTTAAATCAAACTAAGTTCTGTAAAACTTCTGCGAGCATCAAAACGTTAGCGAAGATTTTTCAAACAAATTTCTATTTTACAACAAAATGTAAAAAATTACAATTATAATAGTATGAGAAAAGAAAGTCAATTTGAGTGTTCACACCAGATTTAGTTTCTTGTACGAGTTGATAGCCATCACTCAAAAGGGTTGAAGTAGTTGTGTCAATCATATTGATTTTTTGTTTTGATCTGAGGTTCTAAAATGTCCAGTTCTGATATTACTGCAGGTCAGGCAAATAGAGTTATGAGCTGATCGTCAATATAGATTATTAGAACCCTCTAGAGTTCATCACGGTCACTTTTTACATATTGAGAATCGAATTACCGCACATTAGGAGCGTAGTATATACAGGCCCCTGTTAGAAGAGTACAAATGCACTAAAGAAATTTCTCCACATGTATATAATTAGTTTTAACCCTCTTTCAGTACCATAAACGAAGAGTACAATGTCTTTAAATATTAACTACCTAAGATAGTTTTGGTTTTCGACCGTTGTTATTGATTGATTTTGGGGAAAATTGAGGTGTGGTCAATAAATTCACAGACAAATTTCTTTCTTCATACCAACGTTTCGGTAAATAACCTTCTTCAAGGTATTGTAAAATTTGTGGAGTTTAATGTCAAGCTACATCAGTTATACGAACAGTTATGATGATGTAACTTAACATTAAACTCCAAAAATTTTATAATACCCTGAGGAAGGTAATACATGTACCGAAACGTTTGAAAATGAAGAAAGTTTGTGAATTTATTGACCACACCTCAATATTTCCCAAAACCATCAATTACCTACCTATTTTGCGAGGTATAACCACGCTAAAAGATCAAGGAACTTCGCTAACCATGTCTTCTACCTCGCAGTTGAGCTGTCAGAAGAAAAAAACTTTAGCTGATCACACCCGAAAATAGTACTTACTAATTTACAGTACCTTTTGAACGCAAGCTTAGCATCCTAGAAACATTGTAGGGGTTATTAATAACAACTAAGTGCAGGGGAGCAACTCACAAGAATGGTTTACTAAACTAGACTTGCTTAAGAATCGTAGTATAAGGAATTTCTAAATTCCTCCCAACCCATTTACACTCTTGTCTTTCAAAATCACTCTGAATATACCCCTATTTTTTATTATTTATTCTAAAAGTACTTTTTTCTGTGAGAAAAACTGTTTTTTAAAAATTAAAATGCTTTTGTAGTTCCCAAGTTATGCATTTTTAAACAAAAAAAAAAGCATTTTTTTTTTTTTTTACCGCTGTCTGCTGGCATTTTATTAAAAAACCATAAATAATGATTATGGAAAAAGCAAAAGGGTCTGTCCAAAGAGCAAAAACAAAAATGCAAGATGAATGTTTACACAAATGCTCTCTTGTTTACTGTTTTAATCCCATAAGTTGTAAATCTTCAAGAAGCTTGGGAAGTGTTTCTGACAAAAAATTTAAAAAAATTCTCTCCATTAAGATTTTGTTCATAAAAGTACGGGCCGATTAATTTATTGTCAATCAATCCACACCATACATTTATGCTTATAACAACTTGATGATGGCACTGATAAGATACATGGGGATTTTGGACGGCTCACGAATGGAAATTCCACCTATTAAAAACACTGTTGTTGGTAAAATTGGCCTTGCCGGTCCATAAAATAAAAGATAAAAAATTTGGAATTTCCTCCGACAATGCACTCATATGAGTCAAAAAAGTAAGTCGGCGCTCTTGAACCCCTTCACGAAAATTCCGAACAATTTGGTTCCTAAATGGCTTCATTTGATAGTGCCGGAGCATTCCCCACTAGACAGTTTTACTAATTCCCAGAGCTCTAGCCGCATTTCGAACTGAAGTGTTTGGATTCTCTTGCACATAGAGTAATACATCAAGCTCAGTATTGAAATTATGAACATTCCTAACCCTATTTCTTGGCCCTTGGCGAATGACACTAGCAAACAGGCGGAACGTTGTAGCAATACGAGCAATTTTTCCGGTTTGGGTGTCTTCGTTGAGGAAATCTCTCCTGGTAAACCCTTGCAGCTGTTTGAACTTGACGAAGGCATTCAACAAAATGTCGTACATACGGTTCATCTTGCCGGAACGACTGGAAGTTTAAGGTAGCCTGTAAGTAATTTTAAAAACAAAGCATTGTTTACAACTTATGGGATTAAAACAGTAAACAAGAGAGCATTTGTGTAATCATTCATCTTGCATTTTAATAGGGGTTCCCACTTGAAAAAAAAAATTATTATCTCCAATCTGCATATCAGCAGCAGAATTTCGTTTTTTATAATATCATTAGATTCTACTCAAAAAATAAAGGAAGTTACAATTTCAACTTTTTTTTCCATCGTCAATAATTACCGAGAAAAAGAGGATGGACAACTTAGCCATCATTTTGGACAAACATTTTCTAACAAATAAAGCAACAAATAGATGAGAAAATATTGAAGTTTATTTTTCTTCATTTATTTATAGAATTGAAGTGGCACCCACTGCACCAGTGCTTTTCCGCCAAACCAGTCAGATGCTTCCTATTCCTCGCCACTTTGAAAGAAGAATGACATAAATAAAAACTGAACGTTTAAAATCAGAAAACAATAATTGAAAAAAGAGTCAAGATATTTTTTGAGAATACGTTGACAACAAAAAGCGGTTTTTTTTTGTTCATTTTAGAAGAAATCTGTTTTCCGTTTTATTGTAAAGATGCAAAATTAAATTCAAAAAGTAGAAGCATCATATTGAACTTAAATCATATTGTAACATCATATAAAGTTAAAAGCTTTTCACATTTTCTCACTAACTATGAGACATAAATATTTAAGAAATTTTAATTTTACGTTGGCCTTTATAAATTACAGTTACTTTTGCATCTGACAATTACAAGGCCATTAATTTTTTTTAGGAACATAGCTTTTCGTCTTCACCTCTTTTCAAATCGAACGTGATACATTTATTCCTAATTATTCAAAAAATAATAGGAGCAAAGAATTTAGTGCCACAATTTAATTAAAATTTAATCAACGAAAGAAATTCCAACGAACATCTACCTCATATGCACAATTGCTGTATTTAAATCTTAATAATTTTAAGTAATACATATGTACATAATTTTTCACGTTTAACAAAAATTATAGGATAAAAATGACCTAGATTTGTAACAACCTTTTTTAATATTATATATTTAAAAATAAAATGATAACACAATAGTTGCAAATTATATAAAAATAGTAAAAGAAAGTAAAAACAAACAGAAATAACCTCGTTAACGTATGAAGTTTCTTTCGGAGAAAACCTGATAAGAATAGAATAAATACTTGTCTTAAAAAAACATTTATATTATTAAACTTACGAAGAATTGTTTAATCAATCGAAAGAAGTAATTTAATACTATGACCAAAATTCGTGATTTACTTAATCCTAACCCTCATTGATCTCCAGCTTACTAATTTACTGTTCTCAACCTGTAGCACTCACTATATTACTCTTAGGAAAGTAAAGAAACAAATATTTTCAACTCAAGTAATATAAAAGCACTAAAGCATCAAAATGATTCATGAAACAGATTATATAACTACTCAGGTTATACAATTAGAAAATACGAATAACCAATTTATTATACGTTAATTTAGCAAATAACTTTTCTTTGACAGTTTCTCAGATGAACTTTGCACGGTTGAAGATTTCGGAATTTTAAAAACGCATAAGCTGCACCATTTACATAAGAATGCAGAAAAAATGTTTACATACCAGAAAGTAAGTGTCAAAAGAATAATCTCTTGATTACCTGAGAATTGTGTGAAGAATGGTTCTTGATAACTGAGGGGATTACTGATTCTTCACGTCCTATTAACAAATTAATCAATTTAAAATGTTATGTAAATATTTTGAAAATTTTCGAAAAAAAAGAATTCATTAATTTCCACCTTCATTATATTCAAAATCATCTAATACTTTTTCAAGATCAACTGCGAACTTATCCATTATCAACTAACCATTAAACACCTTGCCTATGGGGACTTGAGTCACTGAATTTTCGAGAGAAGGTTATAATTAAATTTGGAACAAATTCCTTTTAAAATAGTGGTTACTTTTTTTTTTAAGCCAAGAACTTTTTTAAAGATCTTTGTTTTCTGCGATTCAAATTCTTTTATTAAATATAGAAGCAACGTTAGGTATTGCTGCGTTTTTGATTCCTCCGGGAGTGCATGCCAGCTGATGGTTTTATTTTTTTTTTAAGAGTAAATGTTTGATTTGACATAAATCAAAATAGTTAACAAATTTGCGTGGAGTTACATAATGTATATATCGCCCTCTTCT
Source organism: Rhodnius prolixus (assembly GCF_049639745.1). Classification (NCBI taxonomy): domain Eukaryota; kingdom Metazoa; phylum Arthropoda; class Insecta; order Hemiptera; family Reduviidae; genus Rhodnius; species Rhodnius prolixus. The sequence continues at coordinate 28,422,652 of NW_027411592.1, forward strand.
CTACAAGATGTTTGCGTAAATTGCATTTGTGATCATATATTTGAATTGTGTGAGACAGTTACTCGAAGAAAGAAAGCCCATCAAGAGGCTTCCACTTCTAATGCTGACTATAATGAATCTAATAAGACACAACAAGATGTAAAGTGGAGTTTCGATGAAGTAAAATTTGGTTTTAGAGAAAGTCATGTGTACTTCCCTTCTGAAATATCAGACCAACTACTAAGAACATTGTGTTTAAAAGGAAAATTATCAGACCAGACATTAACTTTATTCGACCCAGAGAACACAAGACTTAGGTATTATTTTTTTTAAAATTATATAATCTTAGAAATGTAATGGTACACTATAAAGTCAAATCGATTACATTCTGTAAGACCTACTTACTGTTGCTCCCTTGAGCCCAGTTGGTTTATGAAGTGCAGGATAGTTTCCTTAAAGCGAGCAATAAATAAATTGCTCTCGGCGAGTTCCAGTTAAATGATCACACATTGGAATCGGAATGCTTTGTATTATAAGCATTTTTCTCCTACGACAAAAGTGGCCCTTGCGTTGCTTCCTCCAGACGTGTTCTTGCAGCCAAGTACTGAATGGACCTTCTGGTCCATATGTCAGGGATGTTGTTTGTCTTTTTTAATTTCAGTCAAAGCTGGGCATAAGTCAAAGCGTTCTCTTTCTATAACATGACATATGCCACGCATAGACTTGTAATTAGTCCTAAACGATTGAGGTTGCTGTTTACATAGCTATGATCGGTGAGCGATCTGAAATCGGCTAAGGAATGGTTTTTTCAATCAGCGATACCCAGTTCTTATCTCCCTCAGTTTACATTATATTTTCTCTGTAAGGAAGATTTCTTGGAAGTTTTTTTATGTTAGTCTGGTAAATTATGAAAAAAATCGCTTGCTTTATCGGTCACTTATGATAATAATTCCTGTAGAAGAAATTACGTTGATTTGTAAGAAAACTTGTTCACGAGCACACAACAGTGTTAGTTTATCAAGTTGTTTGTTGTTTAATTCATTGAAAACTCATACGAAGATAAAAGGAATTCTGGAAAACGATATTCAGTCAGAAAGCCCATTAGACAAGGAAATTTTTATAAAAAGTGCCAGCACCTAGGTCTGATAATGATCACATAAGGGCCTAATGAGTTTTCTTACAAATTTCGATTACTTTTATTTTTCCAGTATTCGGAAGAAGATTGAGGCTGTTTGGAGAATAATTTATGCTTCAAAAGAGTGTCAATTTTTAGAAAATTTATCTGTCTTTCTAACCATGTAATCAGAATCGAATTCGGACTAAAACTTTCTGAGTAATAACATTTTTATTGCAAAAAAGTAATGGTTTTAGAAAAAAAAAGTAAGAGACGTCACTCAAGAACAATGGAAAATATGAATTTGGCCAATACATCGTTGATCTCCACTTTAGATGTACTACACACATTAGGCCTATGGATATTACTTACTGGTTCACCCTGTATATAAAATTAGTTGGTCGCCGGGAGTTTTCTCTTTATTTAATTGGTGTCTTCTTCTGCTTTTTACGATCAATAGAGGTTATTCCATTTCATGTATGGAATTTCAGTTCAATTATTTTTGCCAAAGGGCCCAAGAAAAAAGAAATTCCAGGGAAATGATATCCATCAGCGCTTTTATTTCTTTTTTTTTCGCTTTCAATGCAATGATCTTATTGAAAATAACAGATTGTTAATATGTTATCTTGATACGATAAGACACTTAACTTACGAGCGGAGCTAAGTAACATCACCTTCAAGTCAACAGACTTGATTGATATTTTAATTTTGAATTCTTACTTAAACAGTTATACCTCTCCATTACCTATCTCTAATTATATTCTCCGATGCTGTCGATCCCTTTTCTGATAACTCTTTTTCTTTAAATGAAATTTTACTAATTATTAATTATTAAAAAAAAAATCAAAACACCGGTCCAGATGGATTTATGCTTTAATTTTTCTAACACATACCTCCTCAAGGCTTTGAAGTTTACAAAAATATTTTAATAAGATTTTGGACTCAGAACATATTTAGGATCGGAGTACCTAAACAGGGTAGGACCAAAGACAACCTTTGTGGTTTACACCCTTAATGTAAAACAAATTTAATTGTTCATAGGTAAAGGTAAACATTTTTTGTATCACCAAATAAATGTGTATTGTAATCTGTTTCTGTAAAATATGTTCCACAGCTATAAAGATGATTGAGTCCCTAGGTGGGAAGCTTGCGTTAATAAAAAGCCAAATTTTGACAGAAATTAGCAATAAATAATCTTTCTTCCCAAATTCATTTTATTTCAGTTTCATTTCCTTCTGGTATTTTACGGTTTTAAAAAATAATTAACATTTTCTTTCTTTTTAAAGATCGTATTTGCTATTCCAGTTTTATTATTGGTTCTTAATAGTGTTTGTTTATGGCTAACAATAATATTTCATCCGTTTAATATGTGCAGGCATGTTTCGATCCCCAATGCTTCGAATTTATCTAAAGAGAGAATGAAAATTTTTAAAGGTCATAAAATAATAGACTTAGAGGCATGTGGATTAAAATTTTCGGTAAACGATTTAATAACATGTCTTAGTGAATGGACACTACATAATTTACGCTCTTTAAATGTTGCAAGGAGTACTTTTTCAGAAGGCTCAAGGTGCGTATAGTACAATTATTTTATCTAATAATGATTACAGGATCTTTACTCATTGATGAAAGTAAGTTAAAATTATGGAAATCTTAATAATAATTTCTAAAGAAAAAGTGCTGAAAGAGATCAACTTAGTGTATCATAGCATTCAGTTTTGGAAATATAGCAAATCTGTTTGTTGTTTGCTGAATAAATAGTTGTTAGATTTATGGCGAATATTTCTTATGTGTTCGTTTTATTGCGTTTACAGGATCTGTCTTTACAAGTTAAGTAACATATCAAAACAGTGATTCGTTTTTCACGTAGGTGTTTTACCTTAAGGCTTAATTTTGAGGAAAGCTTGTTTCCTAAACTAACATTTTATAAAAAGAATTTGAATGTCACCTGTAAATAAAGGCCTAATGGGATGTTTTATAATACTTTAATTAATTTTTAATGAATTTTATTTAATTAATTTTAGGCATTGCGTTATGATAGCATTATCTAAGTTAAAGTCTTTGCATTGCCTTGATGTAAGTGGTACAGAATTTAATAGGCATGCTCTAGATATTGTTGTTGAGGATTTACCGTTACTTGAGAGTTTAGATATTTCAAGTACTAGAGTTGATGATATATCACCACTACGAAAATGTAGACAAAGACTGAAGCACTTAAGAATGTATAACTTGAAGGTAAATCAGTATTTTTTTAGTGGCAACAGTTGTTACTAAGTTAGTAAATAAAAACATTAATATTTATTGAAATTCGTCTTAAGTTTATTAAAGTGCCTGCATGCGAAGATGTTATACTAGAACTTTCTGAGCTACGAACACTTGATGTATCTGAAGAAAAAGATAATTATACATTAGAAGTGCTTGTACCTGGTGCTGCAAAAATGGTCCAGTTTTTGAAGTCTCCCGAGTGTTTACCACATTTGACGTCTTTGGATATATCAGGTACTATATTTATTGATTTTATCTTCTTTTCCTTTCTCTTGGAAACATATTATGTTGAAAATATCAGTTCCTTTGTTTAAAATATGCTTGAGGATACAAAATTAAAGTGATCTTAATTCGTTCTTGAATAAATAGATAAATATGACTACGAAGATAAGCGCCGTTTAAGTTTCTGAGAAAGGAAAATCGTAAGAAGGATCTTCGGCCCGGTAAATGAAGGGAGCATATAGAACTATAGGCCTAATTGGGCACTTAGTGATTTGTCCGAAGATCAAGAAATAGTGGTAACATAAAGTGAATCAGGCAGAGTTGGGCACTGATTCAAAAAAAAAAAAAAAATTATAAATTTAATCGTACTTTTAATAACATGGAAATTATTTAATCAATTAAATTTCAAATTTAATCGTTAATCAAACTAAAAAAATTATGATTAAATCTGAGAATTTAATTGAACCTTAATTTTAATCACCGAATTACTTCAATTTCAATCGTTAATCAAACTAATTTAATCATCCACTTTTATGGCTTTTCAACCAATGGTTCTGACCACGTTTTGACGCGGCCATTTTTCTGAGCGTCTTCAATTAATACTTTTCGTAACTTTTTGTAGACTTAGACTTTTTCACAAGCGTATGACTCTCTAGACGTATACAGGACCACCTTGTACTCACATTCAACCACGTTGGTAACTCTCAAGACTTATATAGGACCAACTTGCACTCACATGTAACCATGATGACCACTCACAAGATTTATATAGGTTCATATTACACTAACATTTAACTATGTTGGAGATTCTCAAGACTTCTATAGGACCACCTTACACTCACATTCAACCTAGTTGGAGACTCTCTAGACCTATTTTTTAGAGATGGTGACAGTTCCCTCTGTTGTTTGTGCGATATGCCGTTGCCAGAGAATACTTATAATTTTCTAGCCGAATATCCAGCACTTAAAGAGTTAAGCATTCGCTTTTTTGAAAAGGAGAGACTCATGATAAAGCAGTTAATAAAATATCTAAATAGTTATCTTAAATTATAAATTTTTATAAATATTGCTGAAATTTTCGTCACATTTATCTGATTCAATAAAATTGTAATAAATAATGGTATGATGTAGTAAATGCAGTAATTGGCTATATAGTGTGTAAGCTAAAGCCAAAAAAAAAAAAAAAAAATGCAGTAATATTTTAGTAATTAGAATGAATGTTTTAAGGGGGCGTTACTCACGTGGGGCGAACTCCTCACCTAAAGATGCACAGCGTCGATACCTCTAAAATACAAATCTACATAAAATTCCAAATGCCACTTTATTCACAATAGGTTCAAGAAGTGAAATAAAGGTGCCGAGTTTGAGAAAAGTGGTAATAATGATATAGATGAAACACCAGACTGGTAGAATGAAGGTGCCAAGTTTGAGAATGGTGATAATATTGGTAGAGAAGAGGCACCATCTAGGCTGAATAAAGGTGCATTGGCCCGATTCTGGTTTAACCATTGGCAATGTTTGGTTTTAAAAATTTAATTTCACAGATTGTCATTAAATTGAAAAATTTAATTGTCTTTAAGTGATTAAAACTAAATTTGGAATTTAATTCAATCAATTAAAATTCTGATTATTTAATTTTAATTTTAATCATAATTTTTAGTTATGATTAAAAATTTTAATTGATTAAATTCCAATTAAATTAAAAATGAATTTAATTTCAATCAACTAATTTTGGTCGATTAAATTTTTTAATTTTAATCATGATTAAAATTAAATTTCGGTTTAATTCAATTGCATTTTAATTGATTAAATTTTTGCCCAATTCTGGAATCAAGCATCTTGTAAGAATGGAAGGAAACCATTAAGTAAGAAGTCGATGTTCTGTGGGTGGAAAAATATTTAAAGGAGCTTGGTGAAAGATGCTGAAAGAAAAAAATTAGAGGCTGGCTTAGGATAGAAAGAATGAAAGAGGCTTTTTTGAGAATGCCAAGAGCCTTCTTGGACGTTAGTAAAAAAATAAATTAGTGAAAGAATTGTGATTCAAATATTTTCAATATTTTGCCTTTAAGGTGTTTTTTTTTTCTTAACTTTATTTAGAGGAAAGGCGATGAAGGTTTTTTTTTTTGGGGGGGGGATTCTGTGACAATGCAGTTATACAAGCGTCATCACTTACACTGACTCTGTATCTACATCACCTTGGTCCATCTAACTCGAAAATATTTTTTTTATATTTTAACAAAAGGAAATAACTAAAAATACAAAAATATTCAATAATAAAATTATAAATTTATGAATTAAGTGTCAGGGTAAGCTTATAATTACAATAATTTTTCTCTTTTTTAATTTACTGAGTGTAAAATTGCTCTGGGAATGAAACTGTCTTTCAGAAAAAGAAACACTGCACGAAATAAGTAAACAAAACAGATTAAAGTTTCACGACATAAAAACTGACTATTCTGTTTGTACATAAATATTATTTCTCATTTAATTAATTTTATTTTTTGTTTATAATTTACAGGTAAAGGAGAAATTGGTAGGAATGAATTGTATGATTTCTTGTGGTATCACAAAGATTTAAAATATCTTGGGCTTGTTCATTGTGACATTTGTATGGATGATTGTTTTACGGATCCAAAAAATCCAGCTTACTCCCCCAATTTGCAGGTAATTATGTCTTCTTTTTTTTGCTATTAACCAATACTATATCATAATCAACTAAAAGAAGAAAACTCTCGATTTATCTTATTTTTATTAACCCAAAAAATTATGGTTGAGAAATGTTTATTCGTTTGCATAAAATGAAACATAAATAAAATTTGAAGCTTTGCTACTAACAATTAAATCCTACAAAATCACTCATAAAAATAAATATTTACGTGGTTAAAAGTTTGACTTATGTTGTTACGGTATAGGCAGGAAGATTTTTTTTTTTGCATCATTCCTCATTTGGATCTAAACTGTTCAATCAGAGAACGGTTCAAATCCATGGGGTCCATAACATTTTTTATTAATTAAGTCTCAAAAATATTCAGGTATAGAGTAATGTTCCTGTACAAAATGGTATTACTCGATGTTCAGCACTCAGAGCTACCCATCTGAGCCTCATTTGAACTCAGTCATGCTTACAGAAATAGTGGTGCACTTTTTCACTCATTTTTACAGCTACTTTCGCCTCACCAAATCGTCATCTACTTCTTGAACTATTTTGTTGAGGTTTGATTCAGGGCTTAGCTGCCAATTATCTATTTTTTTTTTTATACCTATTTCAAAAAACATTATTCCTATTGGTGGATTTCTTAGTAAGATCTATTGATCACCTCTGAGACTGGCAGAAAATGCAACTTTAATGAAATGACTTGGAGTTAGATGAGGTAAGATAAGATAAGATGGTAGACGGGACGGGACCTATGCCCCATGGCACTGCAGCCACAAAAGACTTATTGTGCCAGCCCCTTCTTAGTTCTAGTAAGCGAACCCTCCCCTCCTAAAGAGGTTGAGGACCTTCCCTACTAGTTCTTTTTGCGCTACTATCTCCTTTGGCCTCAACGTTCCAAAGGTTTCATAGCGCAAACGTTCGATTGCAACACAATCGAACAACCGGTGAGAGGCCGTTTCCTCCTCTTCCTGACATAATCTGCACAGCGGCTCCGAGCTGATAAGCCCCACCCTGCACAGATGCTTTTTAAACCTACCGTGCCCCGTGAATAGGCCTGTAATCAGAGTAATCTGATTTCTGCCCAAACACAGGGTCTCTTTGGATCTTTGCTTACACAGCCAAGGCATCCCAGGACACTTCACCCAGTCCTTTTCATGCTCCCTCCAGATCCAATCTCTGAGAGTGAGGTAAATCAATATATATAAAAATGAATGTGTGTCTGTCTGTTTGTACTCGATAGATTCAAAAACCATACATCCAATCGCCGTGAAAATCTGGGAAATTATTAGGTATATCCCCAGGAAGGTTTTTGCAATTTTTTTTTTAAAATCATAATAAATGTTTTTAACAAAATTGTGTAGGACTTTATCGCGACTGTACGTAGGAGCCCAGACTTCAGCACAGTAGAGTATAGAACCGTTTACTATACTTTTATAGAGACGCTTCAGAACATTTTTAATTACAGAGGATGCATATTTAACTTTTATAATTAACACCTGACTGGCCGGTCCAAACTTTTCAGAAGAACTGAATTGGACTCCTAAATATGTATAGGAATTTAAAACCACATTAACGTGATTATTGTAAAAGGTTTTGTTTCTTCCAGCTTTATGAAAAATTACAATTTTGGTTTTGTCAGTAATAACAGTTAGTGAATTATTGCTACAGTATTCATTCAAGAAATTCAACTTTTTTTGGCATTCATGCCGTGAATCAGACAAAAAAACCATACCGTCCGCATATAATAGAATGGATAGATCGTAATTCCTGGAGATTGGGTTACCTACGAAATAAAGTTTTTTATTCATAAAAATCAACGATGTCGGAAATAAATAAATTAAACAAAAGAAGGCTAGCTGCTTCTCCTTGAGGAACACCTCTTGTAATATTGATCAGATCAGGAAGCGAAAAATTATTATCTAATTACATATTGGCTTTTTCATTAATATTTTGACCCCAAGAAAAGGATAACAAATAGCCTGTTGGTCTACCAGTTCGAGTATTCCTCGAAAAAAATGGACATTTTTTTCCGAATATCTTTCCTTGAGACTTACTTATTTCAGCTCAACGTCCAAACAAGAAAGTCTCTAAGGGTTAGGTTGGCAAATAATAAAACATTATAATCTGTACCTAGAGTAATAGACAGCAACTCTTTTTGAAATGGAAATCATTCTTTAAATAAATAACATTTAATTCATTGTCAGGGATTTTTAATAAGAATAACTCTTAACAAAAGCAAATTAAATTTTATTATTCTTATTTTCTTTTCTATATAGTAATGTACCTGTCAGATTATCTGTAGATTTGTTTCTCAATTTTACTTATGCATTTCGTAGTATTTTAGATCTTATTTTGATGGTTTTCTATGGGTTTCTAATATTTTGATGGTATGTGTAGGTTGGTGGTATGGCAAATGAGGAACAGATATCAGTATCATTGAGGAGATATGCCAACAGAACACTATACGTTCAGAAATGTTTATACTACCTTTTTCGTTTAACACAATCTTACACTGATGCTCGCGAAGATATTATTCAGGTATTTATGCTATCATTATTTATATATTTTCAAGCTATTAATATTAAGGAGCATGTATGGATTTACAAATATGTTAAAATGTTAAAATACCTTTAGGTTTTTCTGGAATCCCAGTTGAATCCTTCTTGTTTACTTATTAATTTTAATGAACCCGCTTTGACAGAAAGATATAGTTTGTTTAATTAAAAAAAAAATACTGGGGTTTTGAAAAGGGGTTTTACCGAATTTAGTTTGGCGTAAAACTTGCTGGGCGTTAGGTGTGGTATGTTTCGGTATCTCTTGGATATCTAGTATACCACAAATGTGTGGTTCTCATGAAAGAATACCTCTTCAGCGGCCGGCAAAAGTGACAATTCTAAGGATAGAAGTCGTGATTAATGAGTAATAATGTATTTCAAATATCGCTGTCGACTGTCTCCATGGATTTGATCTGTACTCACTCCTTTACTGTTTTGCTTCTTTTCGTTAATATTAACTATATTCTTCCGGGAAAACGTTTTTTATTCTTCATTTATTGCAAAATGTAAATATTAATCATAATTTGCGAGCTAATAATGTTGACAAATGGCAATTTACGATTTTAATATATAATAGCAAAATATAAGAAATGTACCGTATGAATTGAGTGCATGTTTTACCCTGATTGTAAGGCAACCATAATCATTGTATTCCTCTTGCCCTGAAATGAATTTTACAGACATTAGTGTGCTTAACTTATATTATTTATATTTTGTAGTTGGTATTAGTGGGAATGGAGCGCCATCCAGATGCTTTCGGTGTTCAGATGGCTGCCACTGCTTGCCTTTATAATTTGACAAAAGGTGAACTAGGAACACGGATACATTCTCGAGTTTTGGCGAAAGTTGTTTCTCTGTGCCTTGTTGCAATGAACAATTTCCCTAGTCATTATCAACTTCAGAAAAATACCCTTCTTACACTTTGCAGTGATCGTATTCTTCAAGATGTTCCTATAGATAGATTTCTCTGCGCAAAATTAGTTCTTGAATCACTTTGTGCGTTTGAAGATCCTTCAATGAATCGGATGAGTGTTGCAATATGTAGTATTCTTGGTAAGAATAAAAATTATTTTATGTGTAATTATGCAAATATTTAAGGTATATTTTACAAATTATACTAATTTTTCAGCTGCTAAAATTTCAACCAGCGAAACTTCACAATTAGGATCAGAATCAAAGTACATGCATAAACTGTTGCGATTAGTTAGATCCAAAAAGGAATCAGGAACTGTTGACATAACGATGAAATTTACCTTAAGTGCACTCTGGAATTTAACAGGTTTGCATTCAATATTGTGCTAATTCATTGTTTGAATCAGTTGTTATCATGTGTTTTTTGGATTATGTCAAACATGCCGAGTATGATTGTATTTTTATTAAATCTGCTCATTACGACTTCTTAAAAATATTGATAAACTATTTCCCGTATCTTTTATACAGTAAGCAAGTAATGATTATAATCAGTTATTATAAATCATCATTAATAATGTCTTCTTTAGTTGTGAAAATGTTGGAGAAGGTCTCTCTCTATGAATAAGTTTAATTAGCAATTTATTTACACACTATTCAACTAGGGGTGCTGTGATAGAAAGCGCACTGTAGAATTAAATATTTATTATTTATTTATTTACTCTGTTTATGCCGTTAGGCATACAGAGGGAGTTGGCTACATATGGAGAATTACATAAAATAATACTTTTGTTATAATTATACAAAATTAATTAAAGTAAAAATAAAAATAAATTGAAATTAGAACACTTTCCTTACCTAACAAAATAGTAGTATGTTACTTATGTACATGAATTAAAACAAGTAAACAAAAAACAGAAAAACAAGCAAAAAAGCAGAATTACAAATAAAGAGAAAGAGAGAGACAGGAGATTTCTTGAAGTTACAATAATAAACCAATAACATTAAGATAATAAAGAATTTCTTAATTTAAAACTTTCGGTACAAAACAAGTATATATCTTTTATTTTCTCTTCCGACGTATTAATAGAAAAACTTAATAATGAAATAAATTTATCGTAGTCTGGGGTTGCAGAAAAATGCTTTTCTAAATATTTAGTCCTGTGTGATGATGAGGCCGGGCAATTCAATAAAAAGTGAAATAAGTCATTTGGTGCTTGTAATTGGCAGAGAGGACAAGTTAAATCTGCATCAAATTGATAGCACTGGTTATTAAAATGTATGCGACACATTTTTTTGTTATAAAGTCGCAACTGCACTATCAACCTAAGCTTGCTTATATGCATGTTTACCTTAAGATGCGGCTCGTCTAGATCATAGGTACTTAGATTGCGATAATTAAGATTATATACTGTAGAATTAAATAGTATTTATATATACATTTACACATACGTGTACATACATACATTTATATATACGTGTACAGTATTGTATAATGGCTAATTAATCAACAATTATTAGGTTTGTTGCCATCAAAACTTCTTGAGATTTTATTATACTACTGGTCATGCGCAATGAAGTGTAATGTTGTATCAGAATTCAAACTGATTTCCAATTTTCGATGGGATGCTCTAATACGACATTGAACCAAATCAAATGAAAGCTGAATAGTGATCGACCTAAACCTTCAAGAGAAACAAACCATGTACTAGCAGTCCCGACTTTCGGAGTAAACTGTTTTTAGTGGTTACAAAGTGTTATTTTTTTTTTTAAATTTATTAAATCTTAGTTATTTTTGTGTTTTCGTGATATTACGCCATTTTTAGTCACTAAATATTGATGTTCCTAATTACCATACTAATAAATTACGTTGTCATCAAAGCTAAAAGAATAAAGTTTTTATGAAGAATGAAAAGAAAATTTTGGCATCATTATTTGCTCCCAAGTTATAAAATTTTATTTCAAAATTGTTAATTTTTTTTTAACAGATCTTTTAATTTTAACAGATGAATCTCCAACTACATGTGCAGTATTTCTTCAGGAGGGCGGTTTAGCATTATTTTTGGAAGTTTTGAAAACTTTTCCTGGTGAAGCAGCAGTTGAAACTAAGGTGTTGGGACTTATAAATAACATAGCCGAAGTACCTGACCTTAGGCTGTACCTACTGCAACCATCTTTTATTGCAATTTTAAGGTTAGTTTACTCAATCAATTTTTAATTCAATTAATTTTTTTTAAAATATAAAAATATTACGAGGGTCATTCAATAATTAAACAGGCAAATAGCGTTCATCAAATATGGTTTATTAACTCATTAAGATTTTTAGTTTATTTTTCCACGTAATCCCTCGTCATTTTACGAGTCTTCTTATCCCTCAATGAAGAATATTTTTCCTTGATCTCGAGGCCAGTTTCGTACTTTTTTCTTTACCTCTATGTTGCTGTTGAACTCTATGCCCTGCAAAGCTTCTTCATCGGACCAAAAATCGGTGATTGCTACCGTACGCCTGCAGCGGAGCTCGTCGTTTACTCTTTTGTGCCACTTTTAAACTTTTCCACCCACGCGTAAAAAGGCTCGGTTCTTGCAACTCCTGACGTTTTTTTATTTTTAACCTAGAGAATATTTGTGCACATTCTAAAAGTAAAAATCGAATCACAGAACATAACGCTTCAAAAGATCTTTCCCCTATCAGGCACACAATCATAACTAAGAAGCTTAAGGTTATGTTTACGTAATTATTAATCGAAATGCTGACCAACACTCTTCACAAGGTTGCCAGCTATTCATAGAGAAAATGTAAAGCTAGCACTTCCTCTATTCCATTCCAGGGCTTTCGACTTGTGAGCGAACAACAATCACATCTAACCCTTTCCTGACACCAAACGTTTCCTTTTTGCTCACCTATGATTTGCATCTAAATACTTTTATTTTTATACCTAAGTTTTTTCAGGAATATTGATTTTTTGACTATCTTAAATTCGTCTTACAGCAAAATATCAAAGCATAAATTACATCAGTTAATTACAAATAAATAACTTTTTTTTAAATAATAATTCATTTCTAAATTATAATTTAGTCTCTTTAATTGAGTACTTGTAAAGAAACTTTGTTATCAAATAATTTGTAAAGTGTCAATAATAATTGTCTATCTTAAAAATATGGATTCCAATATCTATTTTATACATATAATCAGATGAATGTAAGAATGTAATTAATGAAACTTCTTTGATGCTTTGATGCTAAACAATTTTGGAAACTAATTATTTTTAAAGTTAAAAGCTCTACATTATTATGCTAATAACTTTAATGCTCATATAAAGTTTATATATTATTATTTTTTTTTTTGGCGCATCGACTGCTGAGGTCTCATTTTGTGCTCCTCTCATCTTATATATTATTGTAGGGGACTATTGCATTCAAAACAAATAGACGTATCATATTTCGCTGCCGGTATTATGGCTCATTTGGCGGCTGAAGGGGCTCCTGCATGGACAAATTGTGAAGTTCCTCGAGCTATTATTCTACAAGAGTTAGGTGATGTTGTTGTCAGCTGGGACCCTCCTGAAGGAGAGATGGTTGCTTACAGGTTAATATAATTGTATACTTAAATATTTAGAGTTTACCGCGGTGTTTTAGCAGTATTTGCTTCTGATAATCCATCCACAGCGTGGGCATTCAGAGAAGTGTACGTACTTAAATGTACACTCATTACCAAAGATCGCTTCTTCTAGTGTAGATGTTCGTCGACCTAAGCATCCGTTCCACAAAACTTGAGTTACATCTCAGGTTATCCTATTTAGGAGAATAATATCTCCAGGGTAATCTCTCAATGGCCATCCTGTTCCTTCTGGAATCTTTTTGAAGTTTATTACTATCATGTAAAGGGCTGCCAAGTGAAGTTTCAATTTAAAGAGATGACCTAAAAAGTAAATAAATAACCTCTTCAGCTGTTTAGTTGAGTTCACTAGAGGACACTGTTATAAAATATTTAATAAAATTAGTAGAATTGAAATGTTTTTATTCTTATATGTTTGTGAGTTATTTAATTGTCAAACCTGAGTTCATCAGTGCCTGAAGCCTTACAGGCAGCACGACCCATCCTCGAATATCGAGCTTTAGTGACTCGTAGTAAGAGGAGATCGTTGGGCTGGCAGTTGGACTAGAATCTGTGACCCCAGCGTCTCGTGGGATCCAGTGCAATTTAATTAGCCAATCCCTGCGACTTTATGAAAACGAATAATTTTTTTTTTAATTTAAGGCGCGTCTGCATCTAAGTTGACGCTAACCACTGAGCTAATCCCTTCCTCTTTTTATATATATGTATATCTTATTAAACTTTCTGAAATCATTTGTAGTTAGCTCAAATAATGCTACTAAAACTTCAATGTTTTTGTTACAGATCATTTTTTCCATTTATATCATTATTGGCTTGTAATGATGCCCCTCAAGTTCAACTTTGGGCTGTGTGGGCCATTCATCATGTTTGCACAAAAAATCGTGAGTACTTTCTTTAAACGTCTCCACAGTTACTTTTCATTACAACAGTATTGTTTAAAGCAAAAAATCCGTGACACTAAAAAAAAATCCTTGGATTTTACTGAAATTAATATCAAATATACTAATAATTTGATTAGGAAAGTATTAAAAAATAACCATTTATATAGCCACAACTCACTTGGTTATTAGATAGAAAACGATGCATAATGAAAAAATGGAACCCTTCTCTCTTTTTGTAATAAATAACATTAATTCAATATTAAGAAACATGACCCAAAATTCTTATTATAATTGATATGTTATAGTTTAATAACATGATAAATAGGAAATTGTTTTTAGAATTTGGTTTTAGATGAATGATTTAGAAACCCAGTTGTAAAATCTAAAACGAATTTGCTCTCTTTGCAAAAGCGTTTTTTTTTAACCCATGATTGTTCAACTTTTAAAGACTAGAACCAAAAAACTGACATATTTTCTAGAAAATAAGATTCCCGGTCTTGGATTTTATTTAATGCCATTACTTGGCGATTTGTAGTGAATTATGTTTGCTATCCACCTCCATTCTCAGCATTTGGCCGATTGTTGGATGAAAAACCATTTTAAAAAAATAGTCATTAATAGATATGATAGTTTTATCCATAAAATTATTTAGGGCTCTTAAAACAGTATCTGCAAAAATCCTCCTGACTGAGCCAAGTCATTGGCAAATATAAGGTGGTAGAAGCCTTCTACAAGTAATTTATTAGAAAATCATTGCTAAAATTGTTCACAATTATGGTGATAACATGCCTTTTCTAAGGAAAGTTTCTTATTACCTTAATTTTGGTTGTGGAAATAACGACTGCACTAGATCCACTTGCAACTTTGGTGGTGTGCCTCGAGTGATATCGATGAACTATCTCAAATTCTTGGCGTCGATACTGGGGAAGCTGAAGAGTAGCGATTCTTTCGGGGGAGAAAGCCACTGGATTTGGTTGGGACATTTGTCTAGGCATTGTTAAAAAATTGTTTTAATTTATACAATAATGCGTGAAATTTTATACTTTAAGACCCGGTGTATTATATTTATAAGTACATTTGCAGTGATGTATGTACATTTGCTTCAGCTCAACGATACTGTCCTATGTTAGAAGTTGAACAAGGAAGTGCTATGCTGAATTCTATGTGGGCTGATCTTTCTGTAGATGCTAGAGTGAGAGAAATTTGTGGTCATATCAGATCTTTATTAGCGTAAGTTTGTTTATTTGTATTTTTTATATTTACTGTACTTTATTGGAAATGTTTGGCACCCCTACGAATCATTCCTTTAATATCAATTTTTAGTCCATTGCTACGAATTGAATATAATGAGGACAAGTCTTGAATTTTAATTTTAGTATTAAATCAATAGTAATCATATTCCTTAATGCTCGAAGGCCGAAAAGTGATTACAGCAGCTACCGGCCAATCATTCTCTTTAACCTTTTGCTTAAATTACTGGAAAAAATAATCTACAAACAACTTCTAAAAACAATGGCTGAATCAAACACAACACCGCCATATCATTTCAGGTTTAGACCACAAAACTCGCCTGTATACCAAATTGTAGAAAACATCGTACACAACTTCGTGGTAGAAAGTTCCTGGCAGCTATATTTCTTGATGTATTTTCCGACTTCAACACTGTTTGGCACTCTGGCCTTAGAAACACTAACGCACCTGACTGTATTACTTATATTTTAAAATCATTTCTTCAAGTCAGAACATTTCGGGTAAGACTTAACAATAAGTACCGTACTAGACGACAGATTCTCACAGGACTTCTCTAAAGAACAGTCATGAGACCCGTACTCTTCAATCTATTCTGTTCTGTCTTTCTAGAACCTTATTCCACGACTACTTAGGCAGGCGATACAGTGATAGCCTTTTCCAACAAAGACATTATCCATATATATATATATTTGCATATATATCCATATATATTTTTATATATATATTAATTTCACGATACAAAATAAAAATAATTAAAACTGATGTATTATATAAAGGTTTGCTAGTCCCAACCTAATTGATAGTTGGATGTAAAGCCCGCCTGAAAAAATAGGCAATTACTTTACTTTTATATGGATGTGTATCTACAATAGTAAATCCTGTTGCTAACATGTTAACAAAACGATTTATAGTTAGAAAATGAAATTACTAATAACTAATTTAATCAATTATGCAAGGAAGAAATTTCTCAGTGTTTAGTGCCCTGGGCATCCGCTCGTAAATCCTAAGTTGAATCCAGCCGCTTAATACGGAAGCCCTCTTTCAGCTCATTGACCGGTGATGGGCAGTAATGTCTGAGAAGAGAAAGCATGCCCACAGCACCAAGTAATAGAAAAAGGCTCCGAATATTAGTGACAGCTGTTGACGCGCTTTATTACGATTGAATTAGTGACGTTAATACGCTTAATAGGTTGAGAAAATGTTTTTCATTTTTCGTATTATATGTTTCAGGACGTATGGTGGTGTGTTCGAACATCGTAAATCATCAATTCATCCTTCAGCTAGGTGACTTTAGTCGAAAGTTTAATCCAGATTTATTGAAATTATAATTGGTTAGCATTTCTACGTTGCTTTAAACCATTCAATCTATTTCATATTATGGTTTCTGTCTAGCTTTTCATTTTATTTTTTAAAAAAAAGTCGTAATGGTTTATGATGTATATTTGTAAATAGAATGTAAATCAGAATTATTTATATTGTATAAATTAATATATTACCTTTTATTTATAAATAATATTTCAAAATCCCAGGACATTACAATTATTTAAAGGTAAGCAGTGAAATAATTCTAAATTGTAACATACGTATTCAGCAGTTAGTTGTTTATAAGTATGTTTTCCTCATTTATAACTTATGTATGAAGTAAGATCGTCTTTAAGTCGCTCTGATTCTTTTGTACATTTTTGAATTAGATATATATCTTTTTGTTGCGATTACTAAGAATTACAAACAATTATCCAATTTGCCTCAATTTTCAAGAAATTAGGAATTGTTGGTAAAATGTACTTTTTTCATGTATTTACAATAAATTTATATTGTTTAAATCATTAAATTAGCAATAAAGGTTGCACATCAAGAAACAGTTGGTAATTTTTATTGTCAAATTCCGAACCATTAAACTGATTCAGTATGTTTGAATTTTAAACGATGAAGATTCCGAACTAATTACGATTGTTAGAAAAATTCTCCAATTCTAAGGCTAATTGTATTGATGGTATATAATTTGGAGGTATGGTTAAATATTTTAAATATTTTTTTAAATTGAGAAAATGTATTTTAAGCCTTAATAATTTAAGATTTCCTTAAGGAATTATTATTAATCATAACATTTCAAGAAATAATGCTGAAGCACCTCCCTTAAGATTAAGATTTCAATAAAGTTAGAAACATTAAAAATTAGAATTAATTTAATTAAAAATTAAAACATTAGAAACACTTAAATAATGTATCTTGGATAATTACTCTTATTTGATCTTTGCTTTCAAATCAGCATCGTCGCCTCAATTATTGGAATGATTATTGCATTGTTTTGAACGTGTTAAAAAAAATTTAGGAAAATTGAAAAAAAAAGAACATGGAACAATGTGTGTTATTTTTAGATTTACTTGATCAAAGGACTTTTAAACAGAGACTATCGTTTCTTAAAAACCGATTAATACAATAATATAATTTTTTTATGTTAGAATAAAAAAATGCATGAATCTGTGACGCACTATTACTTTCTTAAGCTCAAGTATTGTTCAACTTGTCTTCTTGACAGAATAATTGCTTCAGATTTTGATTGATTGCGCGAGTAAATGACATAGTTGAACTTAAGAGTTGCACAATTTGTGTTTAACGTGTCTACGGAGGCATAATTTGTGGCAAGTGATTTTATAATTAATGGTTATTGAAAACACTCAAATGAAATTAACGGATGTATTCATCAATGAATCAATGCATTTTAGTATCCTCGGACATAAATATAAGCAATATGTTAATGAAAATTAAAAGAAAAACTTAAAGGACTCTCTTTATAAATGTTATAATTAGGACTATCTGAGCGTTTAGGAACATTTTTACAAAAAAGGGGTTTAGGATGAGCATTAGTTTTCAGGAAAGCGATAACGAGAGGATGTTTAAGACAAGTTGCTTCCCCGTTGTAATTGTTATTACTACAAAAAAGCGTATTGGTGATTGACTTATGGATTCAACATGGACCAGTAATATATCAAACAAACTGCGTTGTAAATGGGCAAGGACTATTAGGACTATGCAATTAATTAAAAATCGATCTTAGGAGATATGATGTTAGTATTGTAACCTAGCATGATTAGAGCAGATTATAAAAGAAACGGCGTCGTATTAAAGCTGCAACCTGCAACTGATTAAAATTGAATCATTGAAATAGTCGATCATTTTCGTGCTATGATGTAGGTAAGGCTTCCACTTTTCTGAATTATACTATTATCACTCTACAACTGGTCTTAGGCACATATTGTGTTTTATGAGTGGTAAATGCATAAAATGAATATTTTTCAAGTTAAATTGGAAGTTTTTGTAATTGAACAATGATCAGCGCAGTTAGAAACTGTTTTTACAAACGGTTGCAACAAGCTAAAATAAAAAGATAATTATAATTAAGACCCAAGGGGTTTTCAGGTATGAATAACATCAAAATATTGGAAAAATAAATTTTTAATTATGAAAAATCTTTTTGTAGATTTATAAAAATTTTTTTTGGTAATTTAATTATTTACATTTTATTAAATTTATATGATTCTTTATTTGTTAAAAAGGTTTAACTAAACAACAACTTCACTGAAGAACCTGGCAACAAACTGCCTCCACTACTAAACGCTAAAATTTGTCGTAAGACCCGTTTTCGTACGACTTCAACAGATTTTGTTGCACGGGCAGGGGCAGTCTGCAGTTTGCAGTTTTGGTCAGAATTCAGACCGTCGAACGGATTGTTCATACGATAAATTGTATACGATTATAATTGATAATTGTAACGTGTTGGCATTATTGTGGATTATGTCTCCTTAAGTTAGTTCTTATACGTCTTTTCGTTCAAACTCATTTACTAGTATATAGCATTTACTTTTTGCAATATTTCTACATAAAGTATGTCAAGAATAATAGACAATAAATCGTTATTCATTTATGAGTTTTAAACTTAGATTTTCAATTATTATTTTATTTTCCTGAAGTTTAAATTATTGTAGTCGATTTCAATTGTCAAACAATGATATATCGATTCTTGCGATTGCTATGAATGGTATTTATTGTCTGAATAACGAATCGAATAATTCTTAAAAATATTTAGTGAATTATGCTAAAAAGATGATTTGATACGTTCAGTGTCATATGTTTTTGTTGACATTCGGTTTGAGCTTAATAATTTTGGGCGATATATTTCTGTTCATTTTGACGAATTAACTTCAAATAAGCTTATAAAAATGAATACTTTGAATTTATTGTGTTATACTTGTTTTCTTAGAATAAATTTTTTGGAAGTAATGTCCTTCATTAAAGTTAGATGAAACTGTTGAAGTTATACAATTGATAATGTCAAGATTCGTAAATCCGAGTTCCACTAGGAAATCTGAGTGAGTTAGACGTCATATCAACAGCTTATTTAGAGATTAAATTACTGTATTGCTTATAAAAGCCAAAAAACTGTAATTTTTCCAGTGACACAATGGATGAAGATACTGATGACAAAGATGATTCAAAAAGGTAACAAATAACAATAAACTTACCTCTTGCAAAAACTTTATTTTGAAAATTGTGTTATTACAATTTTGGTGGGAATTCTTTTTCGGTAATTAGGTGTTGTATTTCTACCGTCACATTCCTTTACAGCAAAGTAAAAAGATTTCGAGAGGGTACAATCATATAAATTTTTGAGATTTTACTGTTTGTAAAAATAACAATTTATTAGACTCTACTCGGAACTAGATCGTATTTGATACAAAGTAATAGACATATCAGTCATTCAAAGGACTTATAGAATCCAATGTCTCCAAATGCCTATTTTTGATTGTAGAAGATGATTAAAATTACTAATGTTATTTCTTTTATCTGGAACTGGAAGTTAGGTTTAATTTTTATTTGCGAGTGTTGTTACTAGTTAGTAAATCTCTTAAATTTCTTAACTATTGCATTTAACATATTTCAACATACTTCCTTCAAATTTGTAGTGTACATTGCTATTTGCCCTTGTATAACTATAAATAGCAACAAAATAAATTCAGGTGTTTAAAATAAAGAATACATAGGCGCCAAATGCTGTTTAACCTTTGGGAAGTTCATTCGTTTCAGAGAACTCTGCTCATAGTCGGGGAGGATGCGCAAGGAACAGAAAGTAATATTGTTTGAACCCAGTTTTCATATGATTTTTTGGAACCTCGTTAGTCAGGAAGTCAACTGGTTTAAAACGCTTTTTAAAGTAATAAAGATTTCTGTAATTGGCAACTTTTTGGTTTCAACATGCAATTCCAACTTTATGACAGTTCAAGTAATATTTTCTATTTGATTATTTTTATTTTTGATTGAGAAAATTAAAATTTATTTTGCGTGGGATGCGATTTTCGGTTCTCTAATAATTGTTAAGGCAAATTCTGATGGAATGACCGCCCTGCAAAACCAAGATTTGCACGAATTTGCCCATTTTAAATTGAAGCTTGCCTTAGTTATTTGAATAATGATCAATACAGGATTGTTCGGCACTTAGATTTTCTAATCCCAGGAACTTCATAGTTCTGTAGTACCACAGACTGGTGCCTGGCACATTTAATAAAAGGATCCGAAAGCTAAAGAACTATATTAATATCTAATATGATTCGATTATAAGAAACCTAATAAAACGAGCTGTCAATTTCTTCAGTGCGATTTTTAACAATAACTGAAAATATTACGTTCTTCATTCAAAACTATCTCGAAATATCATTTTAATTATTATTATTATTATTATTTTATAGGAAAACGAGAAATTTGAGTGAGAAAAAGCGTAGAGATCAATTTAATCTTCTCATTAATGAACTAGGTTCTATGGTCTCGACCAATAATCGCAAAATGGATAAATCAACAGTACTCAAGTCTGCCATTTCGTACTTAAAAAACCATAATGGTGAGTTAATTATACATTTTTTTAGTTTATTGCATTGGTCATTTTCAAAAATTTAACAAACATTTTTAAGTTTATTTAATGACTAAATGTGCACATTGGCCACTTCTAAGTCTATTACGCTGGGACTGCTGTTCGAACCATACCATTTTTAAAGGTGTTGGTGGCATAGTCCTGAGATGTCGGTTTTATACAAGAGCTTCCTCTAAATGTTTTGATTCAGTTATTTGTCACTCCCGTAAACTATTGCCTGAACTTTCATGAAATTCGCCGGGATTTAGGAAGATCTTGAACAGCAATTTATCTAAACATTAAAACAAACTCACAATATGTCTAGAATCCCGGGTCTTAGTTGTAATTTCCTGTATAAAAAAAACAAGCCATTTTAATTGGTGTTTTCTATTTCGTCAAACCTCCTAATGTTCAATGTTGCCTCAAACGCGTCCCCACATGTTTAATGTGGAGTCTGAGAAGGTATCTAAAACATTCTCGACGCATATAGATCAGCCCTTCCTTTACGTGTCAAATCAATAAGTTTAGTTACTTCGTCTTTTTGATCAAAAGATAACTGACCTCCGGATTCCAAATTTGTGGGTCCTTTCCTTTAGTTTTTTCAATTTTCAAGTAAACATCCATGTGCATCGATAAGGACAGTTTTAAACGTCTAAAGGCACTTACCAAAACATTAAACAACAAATTCTAAATCAGATTCTTAGATGGTAATTGTTCATTCAGTTCAACTTTCAACCTTCAACCTCTAGCCAAATTTAGGGGTGAATCGTAAAAATAAAGTCTTAAAATTGAACTTCAACTGAAGTGTTTATGTGTGGAGAAAAACAAATGAACAATTAAAATTGTTCCCAAAATTAATATGGGATAAAGATTTTTTTATCACGTTAGAGAAAATGCTTTGTTATGTGCACTTCGTTTGAAAAGTTGGACCATATTGATATTAATATAGACCAAAATGATGAAATTTGAAAATTCTAAGAAATAATTTAAAGGCTCTTTAACTTTGATTTTTTCTTTTTGAACTGGTGTGTTCAAAAGTAAAGAATCCGGGAAATGCTCAGAAAAAAGCTCTTGAGGCTAATGACCTAAGATAATGAGGAATCTTCATTTAGAGAGTGAGAGAGATGGTTCAATTTATTTAATCTATGTAGACATTTTAGTAGTAAGCAAAGTGTATTATTATAATTTTTTAACATTATAGATGTAGCTGTGTTATCGAGGGCAAATGAAATTCAGGAAGACTGGAAACCTTCCTTTTTATCGAATGAAGAATTCATTCATTTGTTTTTAGAGGTATTAAATGACAGAAAATATTGTTTTTCATATTTTCGTAGAATTAAAATTAAATTTATTCTTCAGTTTAATTATTATATGTTTTTTTTTGTTTTTATACAGGCCTTAGATGGGTTTATAATAGTATTTTCGTCCACAGGACGAATTTTGTACGTTTCAGAAAGTGTAACTTCTCTTCTTGGTTACTTTCCAGTACGTTATTAAGTTATAGTACTTAAACTTTAGTTAAAGAGAATATT
Source organism: Rhodnius prolixus (assembly GCF_049639745.1). Classification (NCBI taxonomy): domain Eukaryota; kingdom Metazoa; phylum Arthropoda; class Insecta; order Hemiptera; family Reduviidae; genus Rhodnius; species Rhodnius prolixus. The sequence goes on from NW_027411592.1 coordinate 28,445,534, forward strand.
TCTTTTTTAATTTTCTTTTATTTTCAGTGTGATATGTTAGCAATGACACTTTATGATTTGGTTTATGAAGGTGATCATTCGGAGTTGTATAACATGCTTCTAAACCCATCGACTAATTTTGAAACTGGTAACTATATATTATTTCCGAAGTTAAGTGTTAGGATAGTTTGTTATTGTTAGAACCGGATTAATAGATAGTAGCTTATAAAAGATAGGTTATAAGCTTTTGTAATCTATATAAGTCCATTAAAATCCACTGCGATCTATAAAATCTATTGTGGATTAAATCGTGGATCGTATTTTTAATTTTAAATACTGTTGAAGCCCGGTTTGCAGTGTTCTCTCGTAACAGGCGACACTGTCATTCACTGGACAGTTAATCCTGTGAGATAAGGAAATTCGGTGGGCAGACAGCTCCTACCGGGGTTTACGCGTAAGAATTTATTGTTCTAACCATTGATCTAATCCCTTTTCTAATTGTGGTTCCTAATTGAGCCTTTTCGATATTAACGAACTCGTTAATAGCAAACCCTCCTTTATGACATTCTTCGTTTGGATTGCTTCTGGTAAGATTTGGATTGATTCTCAATCTAATGTGTAATAATAGACATCTTAATGTATCATTTTGAAAGCAGAGTGTGAGAAGGTTGTTATGATTTTAATTCAACAATCTATTAAGAAGACTACTTTAAGATAGGTCACGCCACTGAGAAACGGCTTTTTAACTTGGAAGATGCAAGCAATTTGGCTCTGCAAATGAAATAGTTTGGCTCTACTAATTGCTACATCGGAGCTTTACTGAGATCACCGTATTTTGAAACACTTATGGCATACATAGAAGGGATTTCGGGATTCTCCTTGCGGAGGAGATAGTAGTTTGTACCTTCCACTTTATTTGAAATATCAAGTGAGGAAACGGATTGTAGAATAGAATATTCAAAAGGATTAGTTTTATATTGTCTTAGGTTACGAATTCACATGTTTCCTTAATTATTGAACATGTTTAGCTTGGTTACATTTCAGTTGGGTAGAATTAAATATTTTATGTAAATTTATCTAATTGCAAATTTTATAATCCACAAAAAGTACATTGAGTTCTTATTCTTGGAAAAATTTTCACTGTCAATATGATTAACAATGATTACTCACAAGCCCTTCTTTCGATAGATAACAGATTATTGGGCGGATCCTGATTTCCTTTAAAAGGTGTTTCCGATTAGTGTTCATACATAAGTTACTAGCCGTTGTAGTATAATTAAGAAAATCCTTATTAATATTTATATTAATAAATCAAGTGATTAAAATGTATGAAAATGAAAAGCAAATGAGTGACCTTACCTTTTTGGAAACACGAGATTCAAAAATTATAGGATAGTGAAAACATTTCAAAGTGATGAATCCCCATTATGGCATATACATATTTTGTCTGAATTTGTATATAAGTTAGATTAATTTGAAAATAATTTTTTCAGATAATGAATTGTCATTTATGTGCCACTGTAAGAGGGGAGGTATCGATATAAAAGAAGAACCAGTTTACGAAATTATTCTTTTTATTGGTCATTTCAGTATGTATTAAAATTGTGGCTTTATTACGAGTTTAAATTTTCTTTCACTTAAGTATATCGCATTATAAAAATATAATTTAATTTGTCGTAAATTTAAAAATATGAAGGAAATTATTTTTTGTATATTTTAGGAAGCGATGTAGATTCACTTCATCTAAACAATGGTGTCAGTAGTAATCGTTACAGTACTTACAGTGCTGAAGCTGAGAATAGGTTTGTTCGTTCAGTTTTTCTGCTTTTTTGTTCTATTGAAAATTTTAGTAATATTTCATTTTCCAAATAATTTTAGATGGGTTTTTCTTGGTACTGGGAGATTACAGATTCCTCAGCTAATCACGGAATTGTCTGTAATTGACTCATCAAAATGTGAATTTACTTCCCGTCATAGTTTGGAATGGAAGTTTCTATTTTTGGATCATAGGTAATTAATTAAAATTGATTTCAGAAAAAAAGAAATGATTTATCAGTTTCTTCGTTTTTATTTATGTAAATTTCTATTAGTTCTTTTTTAGTCAATTTTATTTTCTATTTATATTAGCTAGAGTAATTCAACGCCCTTATTAAAAAAATTAAAGTTCATCTACAACTAAAGGCATTAGTTTTAACTTGAAATAACATTTAATGGTTTCCTTTTCTTCTTTTTTGGCGATTGATTGATTGATTCGTCCAAGAGCGAATTAGTTCAATTTGGTTAGGGTTCTTTGAGTATCTTATTTTAAATTATATGTTTATAAATTTTAAACAGAAACAAAATCTTTCAGATTTGGTAGATATAAATGTTTTTCTCTTCTAGAGCTCCACCGATAATTGGATACCTTCCATTTGAAGTCTTAGGAACTTCAGGTTATGATTATTATCATGTTGATGATTTGGATAAAGTTGTTAATTGTCATGAAACCTGTAAGTATATAATTATAATATTTAAATCTGACAAATATGTACCTTAAGAATATTTCTTCTTCTCTTAAGGGTTGTAAGGAAGGGGGCAAAAAATCTTTTAGACAAAATATTTTAAAATTGAAAAATAAAATTATATTTGCTCAGAAGGGTAAGCAAAAAGCGAATTTAAGGGTTTCTGATATTTTTATTATACATTTGTACGTTCTAATAAAAGGTTTTAGATTAGTTCAGATTTTATAGTGTTGGCTGCACACACTTTAGTGTGTGTATCAGGTCCTAAAATTTGTATTGTAGCTCCCTTAATTGTTAGTTCCTTGAAAGTAGATGGCGTAAAAAGTCAATTGCTTTTAGCTTTGGGAACTCTAACCAATAATTGTTCAAAACTAAATTTTCTTGCCTGTATATTATTTTAGGTTAAGATTGACAGTATAAGTGGTGGGGTAGCTGGACTAGGTTACCGCAGGTATTACAAAATGTCTGAAGTGGCTAGTCCACTTCTCTCAGGAGATACCTAAATGCGGTTAAGTACAGTTTACTTGGTAGACTTTGAATTGAATCAAAAGGTTAAAACGCGAAAAAAGAGAAGGAATATTATTTTCTTAGTAGTTAAATAGGGAAAAGGAGTCAAAAAAAGGTTCTTCTTTATCCAAAAAAATATAGTTAGATTTATTTATCTACAATATTTATTAAATTTAGATGTACTTGTATATATATTTAGGGTTTTTTTTTTTTTGCCTATATAGTGTGTTTATGTTGTTAAGACAATTGTAGTCAGAAAAAGTTGTTTTTAATCTTATATTTGTAACTAATTTCTGTAACCTGTTCTATCCGGATGTTTCTATAACCTGTCCCGTTGGCTAGATTTGATGTGCGTTGTAAATTTAATCCAATTTCATTAGAAAAAGTTTTTTGAGTTTACATCTGATTTTCTGTCAACAGTGATGCAAAAAGGAGAATGTACTTCTTGTTACTATAGATTTTTGACAAAAGGTCAACAGTGGATTTGGTTACAAACTAGATTTTATATAACTTACCATCAATGGAATTCAAAACCTGAATTTATAGTTTGCTCTCATCGAGTAGTCAGGTAAGTTAATGTCTTCTTTTTATTCAACTTATGCCAGTCAAATAACATTCAAAATTAACTTCTTAATATTAAAAATAAACATTCATATCAACAAAATCCTTTCTCTAAGTAAGAACTCGCTTCGGCAGTTAATACTAATTTCAACGATTCCGAAATTTCGTCGTATAATATAAGAAATAGTAGCCTCTTGTCTGAAGTTTAAAATACATATTTTCTGGTTTCTGTTTTTGGAGACTGAAAGAGCTGCTGCTCTTCTGGTCTGTTACCGAGTAATATGGGGATTCGGTTAACAAGAAGGTGGTTAGGTTGGCCAAATTGGACACCAGTCCAACTTATTGTGTCTGGGTCTATTTGAGACTTTTTAGTCTTTCACAGACTTCCCTCAGACACTAGGTTTTTTCCCTCACTGGGTATTATGGTTTGGGAAGAAACCTGTACAATGTGGGTCTCACGCCCTTTTTTTGTAGAGGTTGTGAAACGGAGGAGAAACACCTATTTATCATGACGGATTTGTTTAGAATGTGAAGAGGCTAATTTGGATCTTTGGTATTAATAGGTAGACGGTGGAATAGCATATGACTTTTCTCTTAAGGTTGTTGCTAGATTTGATCGGACAGCAGATCTTAGGTTGATCAGGCCGGGACTGATTTTTTTGGACACGACATGCTGCAGTTTTTTTTTTTTTTTTAAGCAACTATATGAAGAGTGGCTTTGGTTCCCTCCCGACTGAAGTTTTTCTACTTAGTTCTGAGTTCTTTACTCACTGAAAGAGTAACTTCATTAAGTAAAAGCTGCTGAAATAAAAAATGAAATATTTGTAACACAACTGATCTCTATACTTCAAAAACACAATTCACTTTGAGTGAATAGTAATCATAATTTTAATGTCCATTTAATTTATTTTCATTTGTAACTTTGTAGTTACGTAAATGTGTTGAAACAAACTCTTGAAAATACTGATTATAACAATATATTTGATGAACCAGAGAAGGTTAAATCTTATCCAACAAGAACTTCACCATGGTCATCTAAATCATCAGGTAATTTCACAGGTAAATTTATTTATTACAGTGTTCAATATTTTTATGCCTTTTCTTTAATATAATTACTGGAACACCAAAAGAAATAACTTAATTTAAGAAATTAAAGAAGCATTTCTCGTACTTATTTATTATTTCTGTGTTAATTCGAATATTAGAATTATTCCCTACTAAATATAACAAGCGTTTGTGAATTCTCATTTTCTTAAAAAGTAAAAGCGGGTCATGAATAATAAAAAAGTAAGTAAAATAATTCTTTTTTTTTTCTGGCGGACTTTATGTCGAACTACCAAATTAGGTGAAGTTGGACGGAGGCGACTAGTAAACGAACTTTACTGTACATTTCTCGTATTAACCATTAAATAGATTATTAATGATGACGTTTGTGATATGGAAAATGCATCGAAGGAACCCGGCCTCCCTGATGAACAGGATTTTGAGTATGTAAAATATCCCGAAAAATAAGTTAAAGAGATTATAACAGAACGGAAAAATAATAAATTGCCGGGAATTGACGGTATAGTCGCTGATATGATTTGGTTCTTACCGTTATGTTGTTAGATTCTTCATACGCTTAGCCATCAGTGAAATCAAGTGTGTCTATTGACAGACTCAAACCCCATCACGAATTAAAAATTCAATTCAAAAGTACCTAGTGCTTCAAGTACGCCATTATCAATTAATTTCCGCTCAGCATGAATTGAGTACCAAATTTTATATAGGAGCGCAATTTTTTCTTCAGTATCAAATCCAAATTTTCAGCAGGAAATATCAGGGAGCACCTAGATTTTTTTCAGGAGGGGATTCATGTGTTCAGCGTTTAACAGAAATACAAATCAAAGTTCAGTTCATATTATTCTCAATGTAAAAAAATATGTTTTCATGTCTTTTTTTTTAAGAACAGCAATCATTGTATTAATGCTTATCTTCTTCTACGTCAGACACTGGTTGAATTAATTCCTTTCCTTGCTTAGCTCTAATACAATGTTCATGTATAAAATGCATATTTTATTCATTAATCAACCAAATGCTTCTTCTTTTTCTTTCAAGTTATCCTCTTACACGTTTAAAAGTTTAATGCAAGCTTTCAAAATTCTCTTAACTACAATATATACAAATTTCATAAATGTTTTGAAATGGAAATTACGCTACAGGTCCTTCCTTAGTTCGTATTTGTTTGTTTGTTTTTTTTTTGAATAAATTTTATTTATCTCATTAAATTTTATTTATGGTTCTGGTGTTTGCAAAAAATAAACTTATTGTTAATCCATAGTTGGAAAACGTGAAAAACAAGGAGGATCTGATAGTAACTCTATGTCGGCGGAATCTCCCTTATCACGCCATTCTCAACTGACTGGAGTGAGTGCTGTGAGTATTTGATAAGTACTCCTTTCCATTTTTTTTCATTTTTCAACAAATATTTAAATTTTTTGAGAATAATGATTGGCTCAGTGGTTAGCATTTACTGGATTCCAACGCAGAGATCTCGGGTTCGAGATCCATCTGCTGATCCTTAGATTTTCTTTTTCTAGCAGCTTCCGGTGATGGACAGTGAGAACACTGTTTTGAGGCCGGCAATGCACTGAAAAAAGCCATTGATTCTCAGATTTTGAAGCGCTTTAAAATTAAATTAAAATAAAATAAAATAATGAATCAAATTTTTTTTTGAAAAAATAATACTTTTATTTATTTAGCATTCAACTAGAGGCGGTCAGGCAGGAAGTGGTAGTTTAGTTAAAAACGAAAGTAAAGGAAATAAACCAGTTGAAAGAAATGATGGATATCATCCTCATTCATTTGCAGTTGTGGGTGTGCCACCACAGTCTGTACTGAATGTATTACCTCCACAACGGGTAAGAAAGTTTTTGAATATAATTTCGATTTTAGTTACTTTATTGAAATTATTATTAAATTAAATTAAAACTTTATTTAATTAATTATTTATTGAAGTTGGAGTTGGTATGAAAAAAGTTGGTAGGTACGATTGTAGCGATATAATGGTGAAGTGATTGCACTTTAATTAAAGAACTGTTGACCTACTTCAAAGATATTTAAAAAAAAAATTGAAGTATTGTTAGAATTCATTGCGGAATGAGTAAAGTTAGGTTGCAAAAGTGACTATAGGAAAGGTAAAAAAAGATCATGTTTTTTGTCTTTGATAGACTAGTGAAAGGTTATTTATTTTGTGCTCTTATACGTTCTATCGTTACATACAGTCTTCAGTTAGTAAAAAAGTCATTTATTTTGTGCCCTTGTTCGTTCGTCGTTACATGCATCACATCATCAAATACATACGGATGATATAGGGGTTAAGAGGAGAGGAACTTATCGTGTATTTGTTAATCTTAAATAATTCTGTTACCGAAAACCAAAAGTACTGATTTCGAGCATTGTAGCAGTTAAGTTAGGGAGAGAGTTATATTTTCTTTTTATGACCATTAAGCGATCAAGACAAAAGTTATATTTTGGCTCTGACATTGTTTGGATATATTGTAAAATAATTCCAAAGACATGAAAATATCGTGAGGAATGGAAGAGAAAGCGGGAAAATAAGACAGACTGAAAAGAAGGAAAACAGAAGAACAGAACGAAAGGCAGTATAAACAATTACCTTACAATTTTGGAAGCTTTGTAACAAGTTAATTGCCTAGCTTACTTTGTAGCTTACTGCCGAGATTACTAGCTGTGAGTAGAGAAGAAACCTTGGTAATCATAAAAGAGGACATTTACAGGAAACAGTGATTCCAAAATTTAAAAAAGTACCAAATAAATTGATGGATTAATTTATCTTTTATAGTGTAACATTTTAACAAAAACTAATCCGATAAATCAACCTTTTGCTGGTGTATCACACATTTGAAGAAATTGCGGAGTCTGAAAATAACTATTTCACTTCATTTCATTATTTCCATTCAGGAATTTTTACTAACAATAATATTTTAGCAGTAGTTTGGTTCTAAATGTGACTGATAGAAGCATATAATTGAAAACTTGAATATTCCTCTCCTACACAACACTTAAAAAAAAAATTAATAAGCCATACTAGTTACAACTCTTGCAGCCACCACACTGACACACGTGTGGTATTTTTTTTTCTTCTTATGGTTCCCAAACGGGGTTTTGTGGCTTCGATGTAAAAAAAGTGGCGAATATTGTAGAGGTACTGTTCATCTTTTTTGGCGACTGATTCATACTTTTTGTATTAACAAAGAGATTAATAAATTATTTTTCATGTTAAGATTTTTATTTAAAATCAATGTACATTGTATTCTCACCGGAAAACGGCGGAAATCCCGAGCTGATTACTGTTAGGCTAAAGAAATTCTTGGCCTGCCTAAAACGGCAGTGGTTGGCTTCAGCAGGTCCCGGATCCGCCAGCTAGTTCAGACATGCGAATTTAGCGCACCATCTTTTTAAATGTGGCCTTAACCAGGCGCCAATCTGCGCTGGCTGCAGTGAGTCCAATGAGACTGCGCGTCACTTTGTAGAGGAGTGTCCCGTTTATTCTAAAAGATTCCTCGTCTTTGGGAGGTTATATGTTTCCCACCTGGAGATTATGGCATCTGGCAATCTTTACGAACTCTCTAGGTTTATTCAGTGCACTGGGCGATTGAATCACCATGCTCGCTTGTGTCCTGTTGCTACTAGATTAGTTTTTGAATAAGTATCGTTATTCGGCAATCTCTATTGCCGGATTTGTTGGTTTTGAAGCCCCGCTGTATCTTATGAGGTGATGGGTGGGCGGGGAACAATGGGCATCTTGGATGTCTGCGTTCCTTCCTTTTCTTAGGGGAGCCGCCCTTTGTTACAATACTATTGAATACATTGTGATCTGTTTCTATAAAATATGTACCACAGTCCTGAAGATTACCTTGGCCAAAACATAATAAAAAAATAATGACAAAGAGGGGCGATATATTTTGGTCTTGGTTCGGGCAATGTTTGTTTTTACTTAGTAATTTATTAATCTTGTTGGTGATGTAAGTGTTATTTGTGGCTATTGTGCATTTTTGTGTTGAGTTCTTGCTTTTAGTGGGATAGGGCAAGAGATTTGGTTTTCATTCTGTTATCAGTTGTCTTAAGAGCAGCTTGTTTACGTTGAGTAGAATGGCGGAAACTGTTGTGTATCATAGTGACATTGGACGTGGGTGTTCTGTGTATACCGTCTACTAAGTGGTTATAACTTCTAGTAAGTGTGACGAAAATGTTTTTCCTTCTTTATTTCTTTGACTTTTTAGCTGGATCAGTTGGAAAGGAGGCAGGAAGAACTACAGCAGAGGATTGTGGAGCAGCAAACTGAGCTAAGACATGTTACTGAACAGCTATTCATGGCAAAATATGGATTGTTTCCGCCTGTTCTTAATGTAAGTTTAATTCATATTTTACAAAATTCTTAAACTGAAGATCAAATCGAAAGTGAATGAGACATCTCCTAAACGCATCTGCATTAGCTCAAAAATGTTTATAACATTAAATTAAAATGAAACTTTTATTGGTATTCCCATCCTATTAATGATTCTGATTACTTATGTAATGTCCCAATCAATACTCATGGAGCTTGCAGCGATAAGTGATACGCAACTATTTGGGCTTAGCGAACCCATCGGCAAATCTAGCAGCTAATGTAATATACTCACAGTTTTTACAAATAAACTTTAGCACTTTACAGGCGTCCTCATTCTATTTACAGTACTGGAACTTTTGGGACCACATTAGCTTTATTAGGCTGCATTGGATATGGCTTATAGCCATATCTTTAACAATCTGTCATTTACAGATGTGGTTAACTAACTAATTGTAGTTAATGTAATCTTAGCGTTATTTGTTTTCCATCAGCCTGGCTTTAGTTCTTCAAATTTTACCTTTTTTAGTTATCTGGACATAATTTCGCTTCCCATTCAAGCAACCGATGTTCATATGTATTTTTTCGATGCGGTAAAATTGGGTACTTTACAATTTTAAAATCTGTAGTTGCATTTTTTTATGCAAAGGAGGGATCCTAAACTTCAAGTGAAAAAAACAAAATATATAAAAAATAAATACATTTACAAACGTTTGATATTCGCTCTAGTTAGATTTGTAACTATTTAATGTTGTTTTCATAATATTTATTCGCAATAAATCTTAAGAATTATTCAATTTAGGTAACACTGCCATATACGGTATCACAGACGGTGCCGAGCTCAGAGATGTATGTGGCGCAGGCTATCCCGCCAGTTATCATTGAACCTCATCAAGTAGGTTTTTCTCCTTTTTCCTTTCTACTTATTACATGCATGATCAATTCTAATCTTGTTGTGAACTATTACTTTTAAATTTTCTGTATTTATGCACTAAAATATCTTTTAATGTTTTATGTTTAATGTTTCTGTTATTTATCTTTCTGTTAATATCTTTAACACTTCTTACGTATATACATTGCACCCCAAAAAGAGTTATAACATGTTTATGTTTTTATTATTTATAGCATTCTAGCTTCCACTGTTCTCTTACCAATTGTGTTCTCACTACACAGATTGTAAATTTCTAAGTAAATTAAAAAAAAATATAACACACATTTATTGTAATAGTTACTGAAAAAATCTGTAACAGGCAAAAAAGAAAGAAGCAGAAAGGTTTTTAGACACAAAAGGCTATTTGATCTTTCTTTTCTGCTTAATTGGAGGTTATCGATGGTTTATTAGTTTAAGAAATATGCGACAAATAAATTCTTCACGAACAGAATTGTAAGATTTAATCCTAGGAGCGGATTTCATTGTAAATAAATTTTAAAATTTAGTGTTCTACAACACACTGGTATTCTCTTGTTCTAACGCAGGACAAAACAATATTAAATCTAAGGGAAGAGGTCGGTGATTAGGGCATTTTGACTTTCACGTGGAAATCCCGAGGATGAGTCCAGCTGCTGCATATATCTTCATATGTTTATCGCTAGAACCTCCGCAACCCGGTTCCGTTGAACACTGTTCGGAGTGCACCGGACAATCCGGAAAAAGGCTCCGGGCGTCAATGTTTGGTGGAGTTAGAAGGGATAAGTTGTTGCGCCTAAATTAATTTTTAAAAGTTACTTTAGTGGGGAATAGATTAGTAAGTAGCGTGATGGACCCGCGTTGGAGTTTCCATTCCCTGATTTCTTCCTCCGATTTTGTTTTTCTAGGAGCTTTCGCACGCTCAGTATTAAGTAGCAGCAGTCTAACCTGTAACAACAGAACGAGGACAAAAGGCCTCGGCTTCAAGAGATAACTGAGGGCCCAAATGTTAATGCACAATATCTCCTTTTTCTCGAAAGCCTTAAGACCTCACACTCCAGTCTTTTGCACATGTGTCGCTTGGGTTATTCTTAATTTCTCTGATTTCTTTTTCATCGGTTAATCATTTTTCTACTTCCTTTCCTTCTGAACAAAGGTAACAGGTTATTCTTCATATGTACTGGATGTATTCTTTTTTGTTTTAAATTCTAGGCTTCTTTTATCTTTCCTCTTCATCATCTACTTTTGCTTTTTCTCGTCACTTCCATAGTTTTTTCCTTACTTCTTTGTCTTCTATATATTCTTTTCTTATTTAAAAATTTAAAATAAGGTGTTAAAAAAAATCATTAATTTGAGCGAAGGGAGAGAATTAGCCCAGTGGTTAGATACTGGATTCCCACGCGGAGATCTTGGGTTCGAATCCAACTGCTGGGCTTTCAATTTTCTCTTCCAAGGAGCTTCTTATAACTCACTCTCTGGTGATGGATTTTATCGGCTGTAACAAGAGGACACTGCCCGGAGTCCGGTGGTGTACTACAAAGAACTCCGGTCGCCAACAACCTCAGAAATTAAAGCGTCTTAAATAAAAGAAGAAGTAATAATTTGAGTACAGCTCTTATTAGAATCTGTTCTCGTTTTCTTTGTGTCCTTGTCGTTAAAAACTCTTCTTGACTTATTTGCTTTTGATTTAGCTTTTTTCAGTGTTCTTGCAGCTTTTCTTACACAATGGTGCTTTCTTCATTATTTAATGAATTCCCTTCCTTCAGTTTCCTTATATTCCTATCTTTCTTGTTTTCCTCTTTGCTGATTATTGTTTGAAAACTAAAGGATGAAATTGTTCGCCTACATCGCCATGTTATTATGTCTCAAACACATATTTATTTTCCATGTAGTTCACTCTTGGTTCAGTGCCAATTTATTTTTTGTTAGTCTTATAAAGAGGAAATTTAAATGAATGCGATAAGTTTTTGACATTGAATTTTCTCTAGAAAATTCTTTCTACATGCAAGTTATTATATATATTTTTTAAAAATTTTCTTCCCTTTTTTAAGTAATTCTACTGTTAAGGAATTTATTTGCATTTTACATGCCTTTTAACTTGCCCATAATACAATTCATAATAAAGCCAAATACAAAAATAAATTATTATAGTACCAAGAGATTACTTGATTTTAACAACAGATGATCTAAAATCAATGTTTTTGATGAATTTATTGAAGTCCTCTTAAGTTTTGTGTATTATTACTACTTTAACATTTTTAAGATGGTTGTTTCTCATTACGTAGATAGTACAAATTTGTGTATCTTTTTTAGGCGTTCTGGTTCTATTAAAGGGCAATCAAAAGTTATGACTGAGTTATAAGGTTCTGAGGCTGAATTTGGTTGATGAGGTTATGTTGAGGTTATTTTGGTTGAGGTTACTGCTTTGTGGACAATTACAAAGGTAGATGTTATTAAAACCATGTCCTGTTAATGTATGTCATTGTGGCCGATGGGTTCAGCCAATTTTTAATAATGACAATAAACTTTTGGTTGTGTTTGATTAGTTTGTAGCCATCTGAGATCCCACTCAGTTTTGCTCTTTAAGAATATGTATTCTCCTTTTTACTGATAATTTGGGACTTCAGCATGCAGACAATGTTTTCATATTATTTCGTAGAAGCCTCCTTTGCCAATTGGTCTGCTTCTTCATTTCCCACTATTCTTTGGTCCAAATAAATCATTAGATTTGTTCTCAATGTATCTTCAACGTGGATTATTGTATTTTCTATTAATCATTAAAGCAAAGTTTTGAAAATAGCAACTTCTATTTATTTTACAACTTTAAATCACAAATTTCAAGTGAATAATGTTTATATTTATAAATTATCTCTATTCTGTTATTACTACTATATCAATAATTATTGCTGTAAGATAATATTACTTTTTTTCTTTTTTTTTAAATAAGACTACCGAACAACGTCTTTACTTTTTTCATCAGAGCAGATAGACTTCTCAAATAGTTCTATTGCTAACATTCGACTCATCAATAATTTTCTTGAACGTATCTTAACATGTCAACTTGATTCTCTCATATCATCAAGAAGTAATAATAAAATTCAGAAAGAATTCATTTTGAATTATATGAACTTCATTAAAATAAATAAAATTTCCTCAAGACCCGCAAAATTTATTTAGTTTCTACGAAGATTTGTAGTTTGTTTATCTTATCAGACTGATTCATAAACTCCTTCCGGCTCTGATAACTTTCAGACTTGAAATAAATAGTTCTCACAATGCCCAAGGGGGATTGGCATTTATAGCCGCATTCGGACGGTAGGATAGGATGTACCCTGAAGCCCTCTTCTTAAATACGAATTGAACTTAGAGTCGGTAGTTTTAAAGGACTAAATCGTGTAATGATGAACTGTTTTAAGTGAACATTTGGTAGATGTTTGGTTATTCTCTGGAAGCGGGCTTGATGTTCTGAGCTGCGGTAGCAGATGGGTCGTTACACCAATCTGTTACTATTACTATCTTTGATTTTATCCCTGCAGTACGCATGTTTATTGGGTCTTTGAACGGTTCCAGTCTTTCATCTATCAGTAGAGAAGTAGATCAGTTTAGACCCTGCTCTTTTAATAAAAGAGATTTATTGCGACGAACCTTTACATTCTAGTAGAAAAATACCTCACTTTTTTATTTTATTTTATTTTTAACAAGTTCCAGGGTTTCTTCGTATTCGTTTCAACAATCAATTGAAGTACATTTTGAAGAAGAAAAATTATCTCATTATAATGATAGGATTTACTACTTTTGTTTTTTATTTTGATAAACAGTGGCCGAAATGAATTAACTTATCTTGCTCAGGTTAATTAATTTTTTATATAAATATTATTTCATTCTTTCAGGTACGTGTAGATGAAGAGCAGCCATCTGAACATTATCAGGTACCTCATCAAAGTGGAATACTATATAATCCTCCTGTGAATTCTCCAAATTCGACAACACAAACCAACCACTAATTTTTATAACCTAACATGAATGGAAATACTTTCAGTAATGTTGGTTAAAGTTGAGAAAATTGATTTACAGCATACATTTGTAAATGTATTTAACATTTTATGCGAAATCCATAAACTAATTGATAAGTAGATAGTAAACTTAACACAAATTTTTTCCATGAAAAGATTTGATTTATTGATATAAGTTATTATTAAACATAAAAGGAGAGAAGCCTTCTCAGGCATTCCTTGATAGAACTTGAATTAATTTTCATTGACATTTTTCTCGTTATGTTTGAAGAATGAAGGAAAAGATTGGAATGTAATCCATAAAAATTATTTAATTAAAAAATTAAATAATGGTCATAGTTATCTCGTAGAACAAACAGTTGGAATTCGGAACCTTCTATGATTTTTTGCACCAGCGCTCTTTTAATTTAATATTCCTTTTAATATTCTTATATTACTTTTAGAAACATTCCCTTTAAATTTCATTTAGCTGGGAATATCTTGTACAGGCACTAGTCGTTTCAAAAAGAGCTTTCCTCCTGTCCAAATTTTTTTTGAGGAATTTATTTACTTTGTCAGTATATCTGGGCTTAGTTTTTAGGCGCTACTGTGCAGGATACTTTAAATCTGTTGGCACGATCGTCTCATTTAGTGCAATTGTAAATGGTTACATGGGTCTCTCCTTGGTGCGAAAAATTTGCAACAGTTTACATTTCCTCAAGCTTCAATACGAGTAAAACGTAAGGCACTTGTAATAATTTCGGCTTTTGTTTCTAGACCTGTCGAGTTTCTTAAATGATGTTTCACTGGCCGTGGATATCAATTTACATGTGCTGCGTATGCTTGTGGCAACATATCCTGTTTTGGCCATAGCAAATTCTCTTAAAAAGGATAGTCCCTTTATATCAAGGAATGAGAATAAGAGAGTCATATCTCTCCAACGAGCAGTGCTGCTTAGTTGAGAGATTTAAATCTGAAATTTGGTTATATATGGGTTAACTTGAATTTTGTTTTCAAATATTTGCAGAAAGTGCATCAATTATACAAAGTTCAAGTGCTTGTAAGTCACTAAAATTACCGAGATAACAAGATCAATAATTTTAATCTTCTGGCATTTGATGAATTTTTTTTTCAGGAAGTGAACAATCATGAGATTGGGGAGAAAACGGCTTAACATTGTTTAATTTCTTTAAAAATGGTCTGGCTTCTTTATATTTAACTGTAATGAATTCCTAGGCTTGGATTGAGACAGTACTTTGTACATTTTACTTCAGAGCCTGCTAGAAATAGTTGAGGAGTTTCCATCTTTCAGAGTCTTGCAAATAAAAAACAAGGTTCATTTCTTGCGTTGAAAGTCATATAACGCATTGGCTAAATCTGGTTACCTGTTCTATTCTCCCTAGATACGGAGGGAAGTTCGCTTCTCGTTTGTACAAAACATGAAACTTTACGATATATTTATATTTTACATGCTAATGTTCCGATTCAAAGTTCTTCCCGAATTCCACTATGTTCATAAACTTTATTATTACAAACATGGTTTTATTTCGCCTGGGCCAGGAGATTATCGTTGGATTTCTATATGTGTTTCGCTAGGATAGGTATCCAGTTTTAAAATGTTAAGTTCTCCACTAAATAAATAAATTCTAAATCCGTCTCTATTACGCACTCACGCTTTAGTTTAATATATAGACGTTATTACATTGCCGTAGTGCGTAATTGCTTACATTGGCGAAATGGCTGCAAAATATGCGGCAGTGTGCGCCTATAAAATGGTATGTCAGTAATCATTAAATAGCCGTATAAAAGGATTCCTTGAAGAAAAATTGTCCATTTTAAATTCCTAATGTTATTTTATTTCATTTAAAGTGAAGTGGCAAAGACCCAGTGCAAAAAGATGAGAGAAATTATTTTTTTTATTTCATAAGTAAGCATTTGATTGAATACTTCTAATTTTATTATTATTATTTTTCTAATGTTAAGTAAATAACTTTGAAAGTTGTTACCAATTTTGAATTAAGTCTTCTCCATTAAATTGTTAAGTAATTTGTGTAAGTGACGACCCACGCTCTGTTGCTACTAAAATAGATACTAACACCATTAAATTACATTGCAGCAAAAGTTAAAGAAATCTTTTCCATTTATATTATTATTTATTTAATTTTCTGATTTTTTACTTCAGTAAAATACAGAGTTTGGCTTGAGAAATACAAGAATAAAAATACATAATTAGAAGTACAGTCAAGAGAGAGAATGAAAACAAAACAAAACTTAGAATTCAATTTGGGTAACAGAAAAATACTGTCCATAGTAATAATGATAAAATAAAATTATAGCTGTGAATAGATAAAATAAGCTGTGAAATTGTAAACAAGACAAACTGTGGAAATTTGAGATAACTGAAAAAAAAAAAATACTTGCTTCGGCGGTGCATATACTAAAATTGGAACTTTTTTCTTTTTATAACGGCATCTATAGATACATAATGTTGTATACAATTTCAGTGCACACAGTTATATATCAAAAGGACTAATAACTGCCGATAACAAGTTTACAAAAAGACCTTTTTTATCCGACCTAAAAACAAATTAAGTTGAAACTAAGCCAACTTTTACAGTAGGAGGTGTAAAAAAATTTAAATTCAAGTGTTCAGCTTGTAATTCCAAGAATACTAATAATTTAAGGTTAATATTAACTTAAAATTATTTTTATCAAAATATTTCCTAAATTTTTTTGCAAGATGTTAGACCGCTTTTCAATTCTTTTTATTTTAACATAAATAATATTTTGCGGCTTAAGTGCCAAAACTGATGTGTTTATGAGGAAATTGTCACAACTAAGAAATTGTATCAATCCGGAAAAAGTTCAATTTTTGCCATAAAATATCTGAATTTTTCATATTATTTTCAAAGATCTTTTTTACGTTTTATTAACCTTTAGTTCATTCTAGATTTTTTCTTAAGTTTCCGAAAATTTGTTGTTTTTGGTGCATCGGAAGCCAAATTCATAAAACCTGTAATGTTCTAACTGAGCTCAATAAGCTCAATGCCTGGCGAGACACGTTGCGTCCCGGAGCTGAATAGCTGATCTGTTGCGCGTCGAGTTTGCTGGTGCCCCCAAATAGGGTCCTTTCTTAAACAGATTATGATCTACTGTGTCTGTAGATACATCTTTTATAGCTGAAGGATAAAATCCTCTTATTTTGCAAATAAGTTTTAAATGTTGGGTATTTGGAATTAAGGTTTTACGCTACTCTTAAAGAAGGTGGTTGAGGAACGCAATTTTATTATAGGAGTTTTTGTTCTTTTTGTCTTAGATCCTGTTCAGTTTTTCGCTTCATATTCCAAATCCTCCTCCAAAATATCACTAAGCAGTGATAGTTGAGGTATTCTAGTAGCAAATTTCTGTCCAGCCTATGATTATATGTTGTGTTTTGCTGATAAAATTAGTTTGCTGATATTTCAGCCAGTGATTTTAAACTCTGTATCACCTTTTAGTTTTAAAAACAGTCAAATCTTTTCGATTCTTCTGTTTAGTTAACATCCAATAAACACATTTTTTTTCTAAGCTGGGCTTCTATTAATTTACAAGCCACTGCAAAACTTAAAACTAATAAATAGCTCAATTTTTTTTTTTTTGTAATATTGTTACTTCAATTTATACAGTTAGGCGTTTCAAGTATTGTTTCTATCAGTAATTTTTAAGTGACAATTTATTAAGCTAGGGATTATTGTTGTGTCGTTTTTTATAATTAAAGAAACATTTTATAATTATTTTGGCCAATTTAACTTTTATAATTTATATGTAAGAATATAATATTGTTTTTGTTTTATTTTTGTTTAAGTTGAATTTGAATAGGATAGGTGTAAAAGTATTTTTATCCAGGTAAATAATTTAAAGAGAAGCTCACAGTTGTGTTTAGCTGTGGGATTGAATTCCTTTTTTAAAATATTATTTACAATGGTCTACACTAGTTTTAGTATTTTTTTTAATAATCAAGTATTTAGTAGATGTTTTAAAATAATTTTTTGTCAATATTCTTAATATTGCTAATACCTCGACAAAATGAACTTCGTAGCTTGTATTATTATTTTTTTAAAATTAATTTTGATCAAGCTTCTTTAATGATCGAAATACTTAGTGCCATTGAGAAATACTCGTTAGTGTGATTCGCGCGTGAGGATATTATCCTCATTTATTTTTATACATTAAAATTGTTCATTCATGTTATATTTTTTCTTATACTTATTTGTTGAAATTATTTTTATATTTTATTAGTGTATTAAGGAATAAATCGCGATATTATTTTTTTCGTTGAATTTATATTTGCAGAAAATGTGATCTTTTTTTAAATGTAAATAAAATATTGTCTTTATATATAAATATATAAAAGGATATGCATTATTTTATCTCCCTAAGTCCTTTCAATTCCAGGTTTAAATTATCGTTCGTTGTTGCTAAAACTAAGGAAATCTAAAATTGAAAATGTATGTGTAAAAAGAATTGAAAGATTAAAAAAAATACATGGAGTTATAATACTGCCTTTCATAAAAAAAAGTAATTTATTGAAATTACATAACAAAAATTATTAACAAATTTTCAACATCACATTTAATAACACACTTAATGATGTATACAATGTGTTTGAATAGAATAACTATTTACAAAGTCACAATTTATTATTATAGACACGATCATTCACGCAAAGCACATTCACATACCTAATACTAAGAATATGACCTCTTAACTTATTAAAGGCACAGTTCAGTTTGTACTTAGAAAAGAATAGGTATTTTACAATTGGTTAAGGTAGATTTGGAAAGAGTGAAAACTTTTGGCAACAGCATGATTTTTCATGGTAAAAGTCAGTCTTATTTTGGGAAAGCGACGTTCTGCTGTTGCGTTTCAGCAACACCAACGTCTAATTTCGGAGTTCCATTCACGTTGTTATCTTTACGATCCCATCCATGTTCTTCATGATGAGGATGATGTTCTTCTTGAATAATTATCCATTCAGAAATCCACACTGGCTTCCAGACTTTCTTCCAAGCTGGTACCCAGATTTTTTTCCAAGCTGGTACCCATATTTGTTTCCAGTCTTCTTTCCATTCTAACTTTTTATCAGGAATCCAAATCTGTTTCTTTTCCGTCCTCCATATTTGTTTCCATTCTTCTTTCCATGCTAATTTCTTGTCAGGAACCCATATGAGTTTCTTAGCGGGCTTCCAAATCTGTTTCCAGTCTTCTTTCCATTCTAGTTTCTTTGATTCTACCCAAATTTGTTTCTTCTCTGTTCTCCAAATTTGTTTCCACTCTTCTTTCCATTCTAATTTCTTAGATGGTACCCAAATTTGTTTTTTCTCTGTACGCCAGATCTTTTTCCAGTAAGGCTTCCAAATGACTTTCTTCTTCCATAAGTCATGTGAAGTATATTCCCAACCATGTTCATCTTTGCCAAGGTGTTTCTCTCCTGGTATACCTATCTTTATTAATTCTGGTTTCCATATTTTCTTCCAATCTGGAACTTGTATTTCTTTCCAAGCTGGCACTTCAATGTGTTTCCAGACTGGTTTCCAAATTCTCTTCCAATCAGGTACTTGAATTTCTTTCCATGCTGGTACTTTTATCGGTACCCAAATTGGTTTCCATATCTTCTTCCACGCTGGGACTGAATATTCTTTCCAGACAGGTTTTTTTGTGGGGACCCATATTGGTTTCCACACTTTTTTCCAGTCAGGTACTTGTATTTCTTTCCAAGCTGGCTTTTGCGTGGGTACCCATATTGGTTTCCATATTTTCTTCCAAGCTGGTTTGGAAATTTGCTTGTACGCTGGTTTCCATTCTTTTACCCAGTCTGGTTTCCATATCAATTTTTTCTTCCAGTAACCTTTGTGATGATGATGGTGATGATCTTCATGATGCTCATGATGGACATCGAATCCAGTTCTCCTTTGGATTTGAGGTGACTGTTCTCTATAAAAAAGAAAAAAAAAACATCATTAATGAAGCCTTATTTATATTTTTACCTTTTATTTTGAAAGGAGTGTTATTATTGAGAATAAATAAAACATCCCTTTTTACATCTCACAAAAAATTTGTTCAAGTATGTAATTTTAATAAATCAATGTAAAATTGTGGGGAAAAAAATAACATAATATACTCTTAACCATGTCTTTTAAGAATGTATCAATAAACTTGTTTTTCCATCCTGTGATGGACAGTGTTGACTCTAGCTACTTCGCACTGTCCGGAGGCCAGGAGTACACTGAGAATGTCGTGGGCGCCAATGATCCCAGATTATTTTTTTGCTACGGTTCTTTGAGGCAAAATAATATTTCATTGTTGGAGCACATGACTTTAATTTAATTATTGAGTGATGGCTATTTGTTAGTTCTTCGTGTTGTTAGCAATATTTAATTTGAAGTTTACATTATCTTTTTACTTATACATATATATGAAAATATAACATTATTGGAACGAAAACTTAATTGTATTTCTTAACGGACTAAGAAGTGATAAATGAACTCTGAATGAAATGATAGATTTATACCATATTGTATCAAACCAGTCAAGTTCCAACTAAGAAAATAATGAAAAGAAGATAAATTTTGAAGTCAAATTGGTAGTTAACTGTCAAATTGGTAAGTGGCTGATTTGATGGAAAGTTTATACGTTCGGTTGAGTCTTTTGTGATCTAAAAAAAAAGAAAAAAGTCAAATAAAATAAATTTTTAATCTAATCAAAACATAAGAATTTAAACATTAGTTATGTATTTACTTTTAGTTTGTAGGTAACTTATCTTCAACAAAATAAAATTTTGTGGAATCAATGAGTTTGGTAACAAAGTGGCTGTTCAATTTTAGGACAACTGTCATAAATACTTTCGTTTATCCAATGTGATATAAAAATTCCTTTCAGAAGTTTTAAAAAAAGTTTATATAATATTTCTCAGGAGGCAATGAAACAACTCGGCAGTATGACAATTATATTTTGGCTATATAATTTGTACTTTTTATTAGCTGGAAAAATGCTATGGTTAAATAGATTTTTTTAATCATTCCAATCATGATCAAATCTATCTGAAATCCTCACATGATTTTTTTTCTTACTCCAATCATTACAATACTAATTTAATCTTCAAATTTACAATATTCAATAAATACTGATTTTTACAGGAGATTTTTAGTTAACTAAGAAAACCGAATAGGACTGTAAAGAAATGGTTTCTCTATGTACCAATCAACTGTGCCACCATCAAATTCAAGTTATATCCATCACCTCCAATTACTAACAAATTACTGACAAGAAACTAACAGATTATCCCCTAATAAAAGCAGTATGTATTTACTGAGCAAACAACATTCTGAATTTACTAAATTAAGTACGACGAGACCATTTCATGTAACTCATATTTAAGCAACCCAAAAAACTATTCTGGAAAAGTTGGCTTCCCGATTGACAGATTTTCTTCAAATTTGAATTCTAGCAATGCAAAGGGGTGTAACTAAATTATGTTCTGAAATTTCATTTTAGAGGGAAGACTTAAATAGTAAAAAAAAAAAATCGTCCATTTTTTCAGGCGGGACTTAACGTCCAACTTCTAGGGGGGCTTACTGTAAACAATACATACGCAGGATTCGAACTGGGGATCTCCCACGTACAAAGCCACGCTCTTGAACACTAGACCAACACCCGCCATAAGACATAAATAGTATATGAAGTTTAAAAAAATTTCAAAAAAACTGAAAAATCGCTTCAGTCAATTTAAAGCTGACAAATTACAAACAAAACTTTAGTACCGAAGCGTTAATATAACCAAAATGTAATACGAAATTGAAGTGTTATGTAGGACTTTTTTGATGTATTCTGTTTACACACACACACACAGAGGGAGTGAGAGAAAATTTTTTTCGTATTCAGGGGACCTTAGGACATGTATTCCCGGTGAAAGTGAAAAAATTTGATACCATCCCAATACTTTCCTTTTTGCAAAAGAAAGTAAAAATACTTAGAAATCTGAAGAATGCTCATTAAATGATAGCAGATAATTCTTCTACTTAGAATTTAAAACCATATCTGACAGTAATGTCGTTAACTGTTAAACACATTTCAGTAAGTGACATATCAGATCTTGCTGATATATTAAAATTATGTAACAACTTACTATATATCAAACAAATTAGTCTGACTGATCTAATGGAGCTACATCAAAAATTGAAGAGGAAGAAATTAGTTCAATTGAATTACGTCAAGAAGTCGATATTATGGTTTTGAATAATTTCTGACATATTTAACTTAAGTTTCTAGGGAGTTATAACTGGAGTGACAGAGAGGACTGGCAACATTTGTAGCTACCGTCTGTTTTGTGCAGATATTTATGGTACAGCATGAAGAACAGGCAGCGTCATAGGAGCTTCTGTCTTTAAGTAGCCAAAGTTTTGCTTATAAAAAAAAAAAAGAAGATATTTTTATCATAATATCAGTAAATACTCTTATTTAAATAAATCCTTTGCTGGGCTAAAATGGTGTGCACAAATCAAAACCAAACTTTAGAAGCCTTTTCTTAAATAAAGTCATAGTGATAACCAACATTTAGTAAAGTATAGATCCACGGACAAACATAAATGCGTACATAAGAAGAGCATTGCTGATTCAACTTCCAACGGTAGGATCGAATTTGCTTGAAGCATTAATGAAATTAGCAAAATAAATGTAAATAAATGATAGCTAGTATACTTCAACATGATTCTTTAGTTTACCAGGAATCGGAGTCGTTTTCATAATAGACAGTTTATAAAATTATAAAATAAAAAAACTTCTAAAAAATTGTGATTAGCAATCTTTGACAGACGTAAACGAGACATATAGAAAGCTTTGTATTTTCATAACATTCGGAATCAATAGCAAAAACAAACCAAAGTTCCGGGTTACTCATACCTGGGGATTCTTTATTTCTCAGGGCCCAGCATTCTGAACCCTGCCTCATTTTAGGTGAAAGTACTTTATTTCATAATGAATATTAATTTCTAAATAGTAACAATAAATAGTTGCAAGAAATTAGCTCTTGGTAAAAACATTCTGGGTTTTTCAATACCTTGCTGAGTTGGCCTCAATTTTTCATTCCTAGGTGACTAGCCTTTCAAAATTTCCAGAATTTACAAGCTTTTTGCATTATTCAAAATTAAGGTAATATCTTCACTATCAATTACTTGGTAATATCCCAAAATTGACATCTTGAGGTTTCGCTATTTTTTTCCCCCAAAGTTTTGTTCGCGAATATTATAATTATGATCAAAATAACCTAAATCCGTAAATATGCTTGAAACTCAAATTGATATTGCGTATACAACACCAAGGTTTCTGTCAAAACCGGATCTCCATCAACCGAGAGTACAACTTCGCTGTATTTCGCGAAAATTATCAAGAATTTTATTTAATTTGTGTTTACTGACTGTACCGATAAAGTTCACAGAATTTATTTGGAACTTTTCCAAAATTGTTTGATTTTTTTTTTGTGGAGGTTTTGATTGGTTTTTAGGAGATTGTCAACAAAATTCTTTTTAAAGCCTTTTTTACACTTCATCGTGTGACCCAATGCAGATTCTCATTACTGTGTCTTAGAGAAGATTAGAAGAAAATTGGCAGGAGAAAATTTTTGTACCATGGACAAATGTTATTATCACTTGATGTCAATAATACTGTGTTTTCTATAAAATGCGCTTGTTAGATGCTAAAGGGGGGCAGATTTGCCCTCCAGAAAATCAAGCCGTGGGCTAAGGTCACCATCTAACTGGGACCATAGATTTGATACGTTCATCTCATTGGAAGTAAAAAATTTCTACTTTTTATGAAAGATTAGGAATCAATGAAATTGAATTGGACATAGAAAATCTCATCTCATGCCAGGCCAGTGCGTATCAATTTAACCTTTGCGAAGGGACTTCTTAGTTAGGTAGTTGGTGATTTTAAACGATTACTCTTCAGGGGAAACTGGAAACTTAAAATCACTGAGAGGTCGTTGAAGATACCTCATCCAAAAATTTATTTTTATATTATAAATTAAAGATTGGGGTCTTACTATTCTACTTTTACTGGGTACCAATAATTTTAAATCTCTGAAGTCTACATTTTGAACGTCACTCGATAACTTATTTAAGATGGACTTGACGAATCTCTTTGTTAAAATTTGTCAATCAGAAGTAAAAGACGTTCGTGTTTTCTTAGAATTAGAAAATGGGTGGGACCTATACCCCAAGGCACCGCAGCCACAGGAGACTTATTATGCCTTTCCCTTTTTAGGATCTAGTAGTCGAAACCTCCCCTACTAAGGAGGTTGCGGACTTTCCCTATTAGTTCTTTTTGTGCTACTATCTCCTTTGGACTCAAAGTTCCACAGGTTTTATTACGCAACCGCTCGATTGCAGTGCAATCGAACAGCTGGTGAGAGGCTAAACGGCCTCCTCTTCCTGACACAATCTACACAGCGGTTTCGAGCTAATAAACCCCACCTTCTATAGATGCTTGGTGTTTTCTTAATTGAGCGCAATTTTATTATTTTGTATCTGTTAAAATGTTCAGGACAGAATAATATCTTAGTATGGATTTAAGTTTAAAGAAGACCAAATAGATTATCTGAAATTCGCCATCAACCATAAGTTATTAAACTAAATTTCTTTTATTTGATGTCCTTCTAGATGCGATCCACATTTTATTCAATTGTAAGAATCTGGTAATAGAAGTGCTTAATGTATTTTGATCATTAAACATTTTCTATCTTAAGTAAATATTTCAGTTTTCACAATAAAAGTTTAATAAATTTTCGACAAACATATACAAGCGATTGAAATTGTGCCGGATTGTCTAACGAAAAAGTATATGCTCAGAGACCCTGATAAAAGAAACAAACCTTCTTAGATATCTAGATATTATCTTTAGACTTGATTAGATGTTTTGTCTTAGTCCAAGTTTTTGAGGTTGAACAAATTGATAAATTATTCTTTGAAGTGATACTGGCTGAAATATTCATGTTAATATTCCCGTCAGATGAATAAATATCACGAAAACATTTTTTTTTTCTAGGGGAGTGTTTGATTTGAGAATTAAATCATTACTTTAATTGTTTTAGTTTATGTTTAAAAATAAAAAAAATTGCTAACAAGAATGCATCAAGCTCTAAAATGTACATTAATAATTAAGTAATTACTTTAAATTTAAGACTGTGAGGTGTTCGATAAGCTCCAGAATATAAGAAGGGGGAGCCAGGATGTCCTTTACAGCATTGAGCCGGGAATGAGATATTTCGTTGAGCCTTGAAATACAGTCTTTAAGATAGAGCTAGTTGCAGCACTATAAACTGTGCTGCTAAGATTATATGAGAAGCATAATGAAGTCATACGAAGATAATTCAAGGAGGGTATCACTGCCTGGATGGACAGTCTAATGTACACTCACTGGTACGCACTATCTTGGAGCTCAGGTTTTTAGGACGAAAGCGTAATCAAACAGCAGTCAGCTTGGTTTCTTCATAGATGTAGGAGAGTTATGGCCATTTAATATTGTCTCGGAGCAGTAATTGCTGTTTATAATATAGTATTATACAACACTGTGTTAAATTACATTAAATTTTTTTAGTAAATTATATATAATTGGAAAACTTTTATTTTTTCATATATTTTCGAGGAGACCCCTAAAATAACCCTTGTGGTTATATGATATCATGTTTGAGCTTATCACGATTTTTTTTTTTTGATTCAGTGTTTACGGTTTTCTATCAATCTTAGATGAAACTTTACCATTCTTGAGAAAAAGTTCAAATTGACTTTGTTTTATAGGCGCAGCGCAGCCTACTGATTACACAATGAACCGATATAAATAATCTTCGGCTAAAACATAATTAAAACTTTATACTAACATGGATTTCTGTACACTAAGTTGAGTCTGTTGCTGTTGCTGTGGTGGCTCAGGTGGCTTTAACTGCAGTAAATTTGAGTAATCAATAGCTTTTCCATAGATATGTGGTGCAGTGCAAACTACTAGCGTTAACCACACCTGAAACAGATACGTTTACAAACATATATTGTTCTCATATTTAAAATATTGATGTACCGATTTGTATGCATAACTATTTGGACGCCTTTCCCATTTATCTATAAATGTTCAAGATGCAGATAATAATCCGTCCTTGTTATTAAGAAACCCTTATTCTGTTGATTCAGAATGATTTTTGAAATCTTCCTTGCTGAAGCAAATGTTGATTTTTTCCCTTTACAAATTTTACTTATAATTATGAAAAAAAAACTTTAAGTTGAATGTGAACGTGATCCAGCATTAAACGATTGAACAAACATTAGTCGACGGGAGCATTGTTGAAAAAGTGGCCGAGGAGTATGCTGAAATGAACTTTCCCTCGAGGTCGTACAGCCAACCGGGGAAGCGCAGACATGTTGCCCGACTATTCAACAGAGCCACTTTCCTAATGAAAATACCGATGTCGTTTTTTTTAAAAAAACACACACTTAAAAAGAAAATCCAAGTTATGAACACTGACCACTGGGTGGTGGTATCCGGCCATCTCGAAGAAGTAACCAGCAGTATGACTGTCTACTGGTGAGGGCACTTCTTCCATTTATACTTGTGGACACCTGAGAGGGGGCACCACTTTCTAGTGCCCCTCCAAAATAATACATATATCCTTCCTCTATCACTACCTACATCCTTTTAAATTTTTTTTTAATTAAAACAAAATCTAACATGCAAATTCAAAATTATCACAAACTCAAACAATTAATGAACTTTGCACAAGATTGTGGTAAGATGAATGTTTCACGCGAGCATTTTATACTTAACAACAACCAGGAAGTTACAGACATCTTATTGACTTACTTATTAGTATTGGTAAGAAGGATATTAAATATTTGAAGGTGTAAAAAAGGTGCTATCTTATAGAAGTTGATATAAGCCTAAAGGATAAATAAGTAATAAAGAGGCACATGTAACGACCATTTTTTTTTCTTAATAACGTAAATGTGTATATATATTATTTAGATTTTTTTTTGTTACTGTACTTCTTTATATACTAACAGGTAGCACTAAATAAAGCAAAATAATGAATAAAGATAAAACCAATAATAGAATTGGAAAGAAACACCAATGTTAAAGATGAGTAAAGAAGTGAAGCAACGAATTCACTGCTTAAAATATTCGTTACAGGAGCATTCTGGGTTTTCAGTGAAAAGCTAATTCATAGTGAATATAATGAAGGAATGTAATGAGTAGAGGTAATGATATCCAAGAATTTTGGGAAAAACAAGATATTTTGCAAGTAATTTAAAAACGAACACTAGAAAAAAACAGCGATTTCTTTGTAAAAATGGGCATGTATGACAAATAAGTTACACCATCCATAAATCGGGTCTTTATCAAATACGAGATGGCTTTGGAAGTAAGCTATTAAATTTTTTATGGTGTGAGAAATGACCCTTTACGGAACAGTAATCTCTGCTCAGAGGAAGTACAACAAATTGAGACCATTGCTACAGTTCCAGAGAGGCATTGCCAAGGCGTTCCAGAATTACCGAAAAAAAAGGATGGAGCTGGTAGAAAAAAATGATTTACAAGAGTTTCTAGAGAAAGGTTGTATTTGCACATTAACCTAGAAAAATTAAAGCCGGTTCTTAAAATAATGTGTGTTTCATAAAAGTTGACTTTCAATAATACACTGAAATAAATAAACTTGAATAAAGTAATGAAATATACTTTTAATTGACAACGGAAGAAAATTCTTATGGAACGGAATAATTATTTATATTAATTAAAATTCTAAATAAAAATTAATTCTAGTTCTGGACATCCTACCATCTTACTCTTTTAAAAGGTGATTAGTGATTACCTAAATAACCTGTTTATCTTATTAAAATGATGTTATCCAGTTAAATGAAAGACAAGCTCTCTTGATAGCGAATATATTTTGTTCTGCAGTAAAGGTTTCATAAAACTGAAGATGGTACTCGCTTCGGCGGTACATATACTAAAATTGGAACGATAGAGAGAAGATTAGCATGGCCCCTGCGCAAGGATGACACCAAAATCGTGAAAACTGAAGAAGCTTCCTTTCCTAATAACACTGATATCACTCCCATCAAGTGCTTTAGATTGGCAACCTTTGCATCTCCATCATACAGAAATATAGCAAAATATCAGTGTCTCCCTCCTACGTTGAAGATCAATCACACTATTTAATTTTTCCATATTATATATAAGGTCACAAGAGAGCTGTTTCAGAGCTCCAGGGGATGCAACCAGCCATTATTTCTCCAGGTTGGGGATTCCTGATTCCTTCCCTTTTCCGTCCTGTTACTATCCTCTCGCAGGATTGCCTGCAAGAGGCTCTTTTTGAATCTTTGCACTTCACGCAATGGACAGAAAGATAAAATCCATCAGATGTGCTATCAATCACGAGATACTTTAATTATGAAATGTCAAACTACGGGTGTAAACATTAATTCAAATTGCTTGCAATTAGGGATGGATTCGTAGTGGACGTGGTAAAAACAATAACCACAAAGATTGATATATTTGTAAAACATACTTTTTCGGACTCAGGGAGCCACAAAATGGATATTTATGTGAAAACTCGAAATTTAAAATCAGCACAATTACAAGAAGAATAAAAATCAGAAGTTTCATCTGATCAAGTATTTAGGCTTCTAACCCTTTCCTTTACTTGCAGAAAGTGTTCAGAAGTACAGATACTTCATTGGAAGGCATTAACCTTCAAATCTCCTCCAAATCCCCCAAATCTTTATTATATATTATATATTTATTTGAATTTCAGGGAAGACCCCACATACAAACAGAGTTAAGATCATGGCACATTATCAATTACATTGAAACATTAATAATTACAATGTAATATAAAAATTGAATAATAATAAAACAGTGATTTAAAATAAGATACATCATAATTAATACAAACACCAAATAAAGAAGAAATATTACCAGAAATAGTATAGAACAATTTATTGAATGAAACTAAAAATATATCTAATACAGTAACTAAAGTCAAAAAGTCAAAGATCTAGTTCCTGTTACCTACAAATTTCCTTGCAAGTTGCGGACGAATCGAAATTATTATTTACTTGGAGTTATCTGAAATTTGTTTATGATCACCTTTTCTTTGGATTTCTGCCCTTCGTCTAGTGATATTGGCAACTTCATATTCAACGTCACACATTTCAAAGTCAGGAATGGATCTAGCAGTTCCATTATTTTAACTGCTTTTGGTATTTCACCCAGAAAATTAAAATTTCCTTAAATAAATATATTACGAGATTTCCAACATTCATATTAAGAAACGACATGGTTGGCTTTCTAATGCGCAGGAAGGAAGATACATGGAGAAAGTAACCTGTTAGACAGAACCCGACAACAAGAGGGCTACTCCGAAATGAAAAGAACCGTTAAAGAGCATTTTGAAGATTTATTGCATGTAAATAGAGTTCATAATTTTAAAACGGAAGAGAAGTACAGCGATAGCAAATGTGCTGATTGTACAGAATAATTACAAAACGATATATAATTCTTCCAAATCACTTTATATAACGAGAACGGAGAATAAATAATTCTAATTAGTACTTTGAATGGCGGGCGATTTTGTAGCATTCTCTGACAAATATTTTTTTACACTGATAAAAGAGAAATCGCCGACAAGTTTTGGACTCAATTATTTCTTTCTCTTATGCCATAAGAGAACATTATGCGATCGACACTTCCATGTCCACGTTAGGTCTATCACTTTGGTTTTGTTTTCGAGGAATATTGATTTTAGTGGGATTCTAGGGGAGCCTTATACAATATTAATTTCATGCCAATTTTGGAAGAGGACTTGTCGCAGGCGTCCCTCCAAAGTGCCTTTTCATTTTATGGTACGCCTGCATGATATTTATGACATTAGCCTTCAACTGTATCATTTGTTCAACGGTATCATTTTGTTATGGTAGACTTATTTATTTTGGGGAACTGGGAGGCTATTATTTTATATTTCAGCAGCGCCAATATGTAAGTAAATATTGATGCCAGCTATATTCAATGAAATGTAATTACCTAAATATGATAAAGAAAAACGTCGTTTGTTTGTTTTTGTTGGAATGGTGCCCCTCAATCAAGGTATCCCTGGGTGGGGCTCAACTTACCGCACTCAACTTAGCGATGGCTTTGTTCACAAGTACTATATGCGTATATTAAAAGTATCTGTATAATTTAAAAGCTAGTTTTACGCACCCAAATACGATATACACCCGCAGGAATGAGCGTGATCTTTATTGGCAACAGCATCTGTCTGAAAGCCATACATCAGATGAACTCCGAGATCTTGTATCATTGAATTTCTTGGTATCGACGAATTTCTTTGATATAAATAAATAGTTCCATACTTTTATGAAAGCTGATAACTTGTGCATTTATCAGTGTTTAGAGCTATATAGTTTGTGGTTCGCTAAACCTCAGAATCTCAAACAGGCTTCTGCAGCAGCAAACGTTCTGAGAAATGCTCAACTGTACTGTTAATATTACACATGTTTCATGACAAATCGGATTGGCTAAAGCGTGCGAGGGGATGGTAAAGACGAACGAATAATATTTTACTTTAATCACTAATTTCCTATTCGCTTGGTAAGAACAAAACCAATTGAGCCAATATCCAGTAAACCCTGAGCATTTAATTTATACAAAAGTTGTGGAAACTCTACTTAACTAAAAGTCTTTGTTAGTTCAATAAATAGCATCAACTTGAGAGTTACCATTAGAGGAATCTAACAAATATTAGCAATATTGCTAAATTGTTAACAGGAGGTAACAGGCTTCCCTTTCAGGTTACTGCGTTGAAATTCAGTTTTTGTTTTTTGGAAAGTGTCGGATTAATGATTGAAAAATGCAAATAAATGGCTGCATTCAAGTTGTTGAAAATGTGATTGGGTCTAGATTAAACCAATGGGATGATTTTTTTAAAAAAATACCGCTTTCTGAAATAGTACAGTCTGAAAACGTAAGCTGAATATCATACTGAAAAGCATTTTTAGAATTTGAAGTACAAGGTTTCATATAAACTGAATTAAAATGAATTTGGCGAACAAATTAGCATTTGAGTTGGTTGTCAAAATAGAATTTTCAGAGCGCAATATAGTAGCAACTAGAGTAGATTACATAACGTTATTCACGCACGTCCAGAAATCTTAATTTTTAAGTAATATGCTAATTTTTATAAGATGTTTTTTCTCATATTTACTATTTTATGATGGTAGGAAAATTAGAAAGAGTATTACACATAGATCGAATTCATGAAAAGTTAGAAAAACGTGTGAGGAATTTACTTAATCGATGGGATTTTTAATTTCATTAAATGCTTTAATTCTTTAGAGACTTACAAGAGTAAACGGAAGATCCAATCAGTTCAGAAGGAGCTTGTTTTAATGTTGGGAAACACTAGAAAGCGACATTTAAGTTATTTAAGTGCACCTTCCGCTAATACTTCCGAAGCTTAAGAAGGATGCCATGCTATCTATTTCATTACATTTAATTTAAAGAACATTTTAATACTAGGCTGTTAGTTTTCATGACTAGATTAAACCTGAAGTTAAGTTGAACCAGTGTTGCTTGCGCAGAGAATACCTAGGCCAGTTTAACTTCAAATTGTATTGTACTTCCGAATAGAAGAATTTAATTTATTTGGTGAAGGTCAAGTGTTGAAGAAAAGTCTAACTTATTTGTTCGGTAGGTGAGGAATGTTGTGAAATCAGAATTCGGTGAATTGCTGGAAGATTCTTGTTTTCAAGACTAAGAATTTTACTTAAGAGTTATGTTGAGCTAATTTTGCCTAATGTACGTATTGCAATTAGGGAGGTAATGTTTTCAAGACGAGAGACAAGTAGACTACATATCAGTATTTTCGTAGCCTTTCTAGAGCTATCTTGACTTAAGCTCAAGCTTAAGATATGCTCAGCTTGCTTGAATCCAGTAACAATGCAAGTGCTTTGGATCTTTGTGTTAATCAAAATAAAATCTCACCTCTATTGGTCTTGTAAATTGTGGATATCATGTAGTTCAGACTCATTGATATCTCAGTTTGGTTTCTGTATAAATAATGACGTGATAACTTTTACATGACTTTTACATACCTAATTTTGATTGAAATTCCCTAACATTCTATCAGTAGATGTGCAGTTGCCCTAAAAATCAAGGTAGTTGCAACTAATCTCGGATCTTATTAAAGGTCTTAAAAGTTGTCCTTTTTTCTTCTAATTGGGTGCGAAGATTTATTAGAAGGATTTTTTTACTAAAAGCCCCTTGTTTTTAGTATTTATTTTTTGTAATAACTCTTTCATTGGAGTATATTTCCTACATATATATCTCGTATGGTATTCCATGTTATAAAACTTAGTAGTAATATCTAATTAACAGAACTCTTTGTACATAATCACAAAGAAAAAAGAATATTATACTTTTTTGATGACCAATAGATCTGAATTTAGCAATATTTGCTAATAAATGCTATTTACACTTGTTTTTTTTTCAATTAATTTGCTCCTTAGCATCGGATAACTTGCATCTTGCAACATTGTGTGTAGTTTTTGCTGAATAGTACTATCATAGCAATGCACTAAAGGAGTGAAAAGCAGAAAAATTCCTGAGATAATTCATATTTGGTAAGAGGTGGCTCAAACTTAAGGATTAAGGGTGCTATCGCAGAAAACAAAATAGCAAATTTCTCAAACCTTTATTCTAAACCATATTTTATGAAGGTCTTCGTGCTTTGTTGTGAGCATAAATAAATTAATTAATTGGACGTACTTCTTATTTTGAAATATTTTAATTTTCGTGGATTTCTTTTTGCGATCCTACCGGACAGTTTTAATGAGCTTGTGGTCATAGTGATATGTGAGAATGTATAGTAAACCCTTAAACGCACTAATTTTACTTAATACTTTTACTTTACCCAATTATTGACATTATCATTTTCTTTGAAACCATAAACGCCAGTATTATTGACCCTTTTATTGACTCGTTTGCTTTATTAATAATATTCAAATCAATTCTGCTTTATCTCGTTCGTAAGACTTGTTTTTTAATTTTTAAACCCACTTAATAAGTTTTCGAGTTCTTATATGTTAAGTCGTTCTTTCGGTCACAGTTAGACAAATACAGTAAGAGAGTGATCTTTTATAGTGGTAGCGTTCATTTGGGAACGAGTTATTGTCCATGGTAAGCAGAACCTGCTGCCACATTTGCTAAGCCAATAAGGTAAGAGGTAAGAAGTACCTTCTATCAAAGTGTTGTATAGAGTCAATACATTATTATTTCTTACAAGTGTAGCGAACTTAAGATTAAGATTTCACCGGGACGTAGTAGTTCTGTTTGTTAGACAAGTTGTTTGGTCCTTCACGAGCATCTCTCAATTTTGGAACCCCTCTGAGCATTGTGGTTTCACAAGACATCTCTACAGAATGTGGTTCAAAAGTTCTTTCTCTTTGTAGCGTTTGGGCTTCCTTCATAGATCTCTATGGGGTTAATATTAAGTTCAAGGTTTTTGATCAGTAGCTTTAATGAGGAGTTAAAATTTTGTGTAACCTCATAAGGTTACAATCCGAATCGTTCATTATTGTTTTGATTAAATAGTAGGTATACAGCATTCAAATACCAAATCGTTTTCTGCTACATGTTGATTCATTTAAGCAGATCCCTCATTTTATCGTAAAAAATTCAAAATAGATTTTTCGTTTAGATGACAACGTTGAATGCTACGATAAGGTTTTGTTCAAATTCGGCCAACCGTTAGTGCCTGTTTACTGAGTAGACTTTTTACTCTGTTAATGGATATTGATTATAGACTCCAGGTGGAGGGGCTTTTAGGCTTCAATGATCCTGATAGTTATGCCAACGGTAGCTTGGCTCTTCTTAGGGACACCCCTGACATACAAACGATAGATTGGGGCTAAACTGAAACTGGACTTTCAAGGAAAGGGAGTGTGGAGAGAATAGTAACCAACACGTACGAAGTAAAAGATGCTAAACAACCCTTAAAACTGGAAGTAATGCTTGCCGACCAGACAAACGAAAACGTAAAGAATGGATTGGATAATTCAGAGTTCTAGGAATTAGGAACCAGATTTACTCCTTGAAAGTGACATATACACGATATGGCGGAATCAATACAGACAAAAAGTAAAAACTAAATACTGTTTCCTTGGAGATGATGAAAGAAAGAAGGTGGAGGTCTCAAGAAAAGTGAACCAAGCCAAACTACATAACAAAAGGATTTTAAGTCTTACGGAAACATGCGAGAAAGAACCTTTAGAAATTCCGGTAGATATGAGCACCTAATAAGATGCACAATCTTTTTCAATGTTTGGCACCATGTTATGTGAAAAACAGAACAAAGAACAAAGAAAAACAACACTGAAAAACATAACAGTGGAAAAAAAAAAATTATATTTTTAAATCTACATTTTTGTAAACTTTTCAAAATAAAAGGTTCGGCAAAAAAAGAAACTGTAAAACAGTTATTGTTTAATATTTTTTAAAGTTTTTTATTTATAATTTATAATAAATAAATTTTTTAACTATCTCTGCAAAATAATTCTTTTTAAATTTTGTGGTTTTTAAACATTTTCTGTACTTCCAGGAAACCCCACCGAATTAGAGTGCGAGTAAACACGTTTGGTTATACTTCATATTATACAGATTCTGTTTTGGAATGATCAATTCCAAGGAAACTTAAGAAACTAAGCTACAAGAGGATTGGAGAAGTGTCATTGAAGAATGCCACTGTCATTCAATGTCATTGCTGTTATTTCTTATAACATTCGGATATGAGGAATATATTTTTTAAGTTCACTGTTTCTCAACACATCTACTTTTGTGAAACTTTAATTTCGAAAAATTAATAGATAAGCATCCGGTTTGCTGATAAGAGAAAGTAACGGAAACCAGGTAGATCACAGAGCTGAAGAAAGTCATGTGGACTGCAATAAACTTTATTACGCCTATAATTTTCAGCTTTATTAAGAAATTTTCTTCGCAGCGTGTAAATAAGGTATTGCTTTTGTACTTTAGAAAACATATTTCTAAAGACAAAAAAGAAAAATAATGCTATTTTTCTATTTATAATCTAAGTTGACTAAATGTTGACGAACCATTTTATTTTTTATTTGATAAACAGCTTGATTCATAAATAAATCATAAAATTAATGTCCACGTTAAAAAAAAAAAACCGAAAGTAATTGCCCTACTTAACATCCGCTTACATAATTCACGTGCAGTATAGTGGGGGTGCGGCCGCAAGCTCCCTCCTCACCCCTTCCACCAGTCATGCGTTAATTAATTCTTCAAAAACTTGTTTGAACCTGCTCTGGTTTTGTGCTTTCTTTCACTTCCGCAGATTCACTTTTAACACTGACAACTTCAGAAGGAAGCTTCCGTACAAGTATTTTCGTCTCTTACACAACTATGTTGGCACCACCGCATTCTTTTATATCGTTCACGTAAAAAAAAAAAAACTTGCTTTAATCTACAAAATACGTATTTAGAAGTGAAAATTATTAAATAGGAAACAATTAAAGCTGACATTTTCTTTTTTTTTTACTTTCTTCTGCAAATAGTAAGGAAAGTATTGCGATTTAATAAATTTACAAAAATGAGTTTTCAAGTTATAATCAGCATCTGTTGCAAAATATTCTAAAACTCAATTGAATTACTTAAATCCATTTTTGTCAGTGAACAGGCAGACTATCTTAAAAAAATCGCAATAAGCTCAAGTTGGTAATATTTTAATGATTGTCGGTTCCGGCTGTAGTCCTTAGGCAGGGTTTTGTAGAAGAAATCCGTCAACCGTTAGACTAGACTTGACTCCGTATAGGGGTCAATGCATTATCAGAGCTTACGTTTCCCAAATGACTGTATAATAAACATACGAGGTCTGTAAATTAAGTAATGAGACTGATTTTTTTAAATTTTTTTTATTCAAAAAGAATTACAATTCTATATTGTCACCTTCAAAATAACTTCCTTCTGAAGCCACACAGCGCTGGAGACGTTTCTTCTACTCCTCATAGCAATGCTCGAACTCCGATACTGGAATAGCCTTCAGCTGGTCGGTTACAGCCGTTTGAATGTTTTCGACTGTCCCAAAACGAGTTCCCTTGAGGTAATTTTTCAACTTCGGGAAGAGAAAAAAGTCAGAAGGACTCAAATCAGGCGAATAAGGAGGCTGAGGAGCCACAGGAATGTTTTTACTGGCCAAAAACTCGTTTATTGAAATTGCTGTGTGAAAAGGAGCATTATCGTGATGCAACACCCACTTGTTCTTGATGTTTGGTCTCACATGAATGACCCTTTTTCGAAGTTTTTCAAGAACC
This sequence comes from Rhodnius prolixus, assembly GCF_049639745.1. Taxonomy (NCBI): domain Eukaryota; kingdom Metazoa; phylum Arthropoda; class Insecta; order Hemiptera; family Reduviidae; genus Rhodnius; species Rhodnius prolixus. The sequence goes on from NW_027411592.1 coordinate 28,481,776, forward strand.
TCTCGGTAAAAGTGTTGATTGACCGTTTGACCTTGAGGTAGAAACTCTTTGTGGACGATTCCGTGGATATCTTAATGAAGTTCTAATTAAAACAAAACAGGGTACAAATATTATCCGTAAATAAACTTACATCAAGTCTGAGCCAGTACTAAATGGAAATAATCCTCACCAGTTATTGTAGAATAATAATAATAAAAATTTTTTGTTTATAGGTAATAAAGATTTGCATAAATATAATTTAAAATTCAAATTCGAAATTCAGGCAAGTTTACAATAAATATTGAACAAACAAACCAGACAAAAGCAATGTCACAGTAACCAGAATACAAATGTACCTAATTTGTCAAAACTACCAGTTTGTTTATTGTGCAAAATGGAACTGAATTCTATGCGTTTCTCCTATTTCTTGAGCTCATTAACGCTTTAACTAGATGAGGTTGTTACTTTGCTGGAGTAAAACTTGTTAAGATTAACGAAACTGGATAATACGGGTAAATTTAGGGAAATTCTATCAATTTTTCGGAAAATTATTCATGTCGAAATATTTCTTCATAATTCCAAAAAGTGTCCAGCAACAACTTTTCTTATATTTCCCTTCTTGCTTTAAACGGAAGTGCTGTTTGCGATCCAACCATTGTCTGTTGGTTCGTCAGGAACGCTTATTCTTCCGTGTCAGATTGTAATGCAATCGCCTATTGGCTTTAAAAGGTCTCTAGCATATGAAAACCAGAGGAGACAATAAACAAAAACTACAAAATAGGCGATCCACGACCTTGCTCAGCAATTGTCAACATTGTCCTAACTTTAATTCAATATGGATTGCGCTCTTTCAGTTTTATTGAAAAACTTTTTTAATGCTTGTTTTGAGCGCTGCATTTCTTTTTAAATTTTTGGTGTTGTATCAGAGCTTTCGCTTTTTTGTTTTGTTTTTTATTTTAGAGATACGCTCTTGAAACAATTGAACTACTAAGACAAGGATCAAGCGGCAGTATAGTCTCTAGACGCGGATTTAAGTGTACTCGAATTCGAATCCAACTTGGCTTCCCTTACATTTGCTCCTACTTTGACTCTCTGTTCGAAGATGGATGGTGATGAATAAAACGAGAGGACTGAGTCCAAATGTCGCAATAAACTGTGAAAGCAGCTTGAACCAATGGATATCTTTTTTCTAGTTCCCTGACAGTCAACTGTATAAGGATCGAAGAGCAGACTGGCTCGAACTTGGAATCATCCCCTGGAATTCACTGCACTAAATACTCAGCCAATATCTCCCGTTATTTGGATCTAACACGATATTTCATTTATTTATTCTTCTTTAATTCAAAGCGCGTCATTAGCATTCGGTTCTTTTTTTCAGTGCACTGCCGACCATCGGACTGGTCTTCTGGATACAGTCAGCACTGGATTCAATCCCGGGATTTCTGCATGGAAATCCAGTAGGCTAGTCACTTAGCTAATCTCTTCCCTACATTACTAATATTTAAAAGGTTATTCCAGGAAAATTGTTCTGTAGTTTCTGGCGATTTTGCCGTGCCAATCCTGTGACTTTGTTACATGCTGTGAATATCAGTTCTACTGTCAAACTTCGTGGATAACTTCGCACTTAGTTTTGGATTAATTCACCCCAGGCGAATAGATTTGGCGCATTCTTCAAATATTTTTAGAAACACTCTTCTTAAAACGCCCTAAAAATCCCAGCTACTGGCATCATATCGTCATCAAATGCTAGGTACTGAATCGATCGATTATGAACTTATAATAGACGATAATGACCGCAGATATTTAGAGGGTAGTTGTCTACGGCAAAAATCCTTTAGTAAAAATTTGTATATTTAGAAAAGTCAATGAATTGTAAGAATGGCAGAGGCAGAAGGACCTATTTTCTATTTTCATTTTAAAATTAGCGAAGTGAAAAAAGAAATTGACATTAAAATATTACTGATATCAGAACTAAAAATTGTTCACCATTTCTTAATATCAAAATAAGCGTTACAAGAATAATTTAATAAAAAAGGGGAAGATATCTAGGAAATAAAATATTTTGCGTGGAGAAATGATAGAGTTGGTCTTTTGTGTCTATACGAGTTTAGAATTGTTTTGGTTAGTCAAGGAGAGAAGGTGATGAACTCTTGCCCATTTCTCCACGACCTAAGGTCAGGTCGATCTTAACGGAAGGACACTATAGTGCATAGCGGTACTGAAAGCTGTTGAAAGTGAATATATTTCCCCTGTTTCTCTTTGGCTGGGAGTATCGTCATATACCAACTTCCGCAGCGTGTACTTCTAGTGAAAGTGAAACGCTCCCCGCTATCCGCTAGCATTATTACATCTACTGTGTACACTGCTACGTGATCCCCTAATACGCAACGCTTTTATTACAATCAGTGACATCAGATACTCTTCATATCTCCTTATGTGTACTTTATATTTGTTTTGTCGAATTTTGATTGCATTGTATAACTTACTGCATACTTTGGAACTATTAAAATCTTATTTTTATTTTCTTTATTAAGTTATCCTTTAATACAACTTCCGCCCCTACTTTTTTCTTTTTGGAATGTACGAGCATTACTTGAACCATTATGACTTGGCTCATTATACGTGGCTTCCCTCACCACAATATCCCCAGGTGTCCATACTTTTACCGCCCACTGCCTCAGTCATTTTCAAAAAGTCTTACTTCAAATCCTTCAGCCAACTTAATTTCCCCGAACTCCAAGAGTTCTATACTATTTCTGAAAGGTATTGTCAGTGGGGCCAAGTATGAATCCAAAAAGAGGGATTATTAGCGATAGGCTTGTGAGTGATTTTGTGTAGGTGTGCGCGCGCGGGTGTGTGGAACACTCCCTCAGAATGAAAAGTCAGAGAAAGGCCAAACATTAGATCACTGTTGGATGCTGTGCAACTGTGCAACCCACGGACTTGGATGAGTTTTTTATGCGGCCCGCGGTACGAAATTGAATGCAATTAACACCATGAATTAATCTAAAAAATATACATAAAAATTAGTTATTCTGTTATTAAAGTATTTTTTGTTTTGTTTATTACAATACTGTTTTTCCTTCTTTCTTTTTAATGTGGCCTTCTGAAGTTCGTCCATCACACCATCTCTGTCTGTCCATAAAACCAAATTTGCTGTTAGAAGTTGTTTAGACTGGATTTAAATATTGATTTAATTATAAACCTTATTTAGTCCCATAATTCTGTATATTATTTAATTTGTAACGTTTCGGGCTAAACGAGCCCATTTTTAGTCAACAAATCAAAATCCAGTTTACTATATTACAAGATATGGATTTATCATCATACAGCACAACCAACACAACTAGAGATATTTATAATTTATGTAATACGTATGATTGTATTATTACTGTAAAAATAAAAGATTGGTAGATTAAATATTGATTTGCCCGAATGGTTTTACATTAAATAATATATAGAATTATGAAACGAAACTGAATAAAGCTTATAATTGAAATCCAATCTAAAAGCTACTAACATTCTTCATGAGAGAGCCATTTCCCCCTAAAGAGATAACGTAAGGAGAATCGAGCAGATAAAGAGAGAATCCTGTTAATGATAATTTTATATTGTGCGGTACTTTTTGAAATAAAGTGCAACATTTGAGTTGGAAAGTAAAATATATTTCAATACTTAAATGTAATTTTAAATAAGATATAGTAATGATTATGCGAAATTTCTTCTTTTTTCTGGGGCGCTACAGTCCTGAAAGGACCCGGGCCTCCTCAACCAACCTCCTCCATTCCGCTCGATCGTGAGCTCTATGGAACGCCATCTACGCACGCCCATGCTCTTCAGGTCTGCCTCCACATCATCCAGCCACCTCATCCGAGGCCTCTCTCGATGACGTCGGCCCCCTGGAGTGCCATATTAACATCTTGCTGGGCAAGCGCTCTGGTTCCATCCACTGCGCATGACCCAACCACCTGAGGCGTCCTTGTTTAATAAAGGCTACGAGATCTAGTTCCTGGTATAGCTCTTTCAACTCTACACTTGGCCTAATCCTCCTCCGACAACTTAGCTTTCCTTCTCTTTACCCTAAACTCCTCTACCATTGCTCTTGTTCTTCTTTGTAACATTTTCGGACTTTTTCTCTCCTCCATGGCTGTCTCCTCATTCCTCAGTCATTCCTCCCTCTTTTCTTACTTTCTCCTAGGACTTCCTTGGCGCATGATGTCAAAACTTTACGCATTCTTTCCTATCTGGTTACTATATCTGCTTCCTCACCAATACATGACCGTTGGCTTCGTAAGCTTCTACTCACTTTTTCTTTATATCTTCCTTTTATTTCCTTATCTTTCAGCTTACCCTGTAGGAAAGTAGTAACTTTCTCAGATCTTCCAAAAGTCCTTACCGCTACTTTTTTTTTTTTGCCGGTATTTGACTCTTTTGCCGATATTTGACAATTGAAATAAAAATAAAAGTACTCATGAATAGTGTTTTTCCGTCCATAACCTACGGTTGTGAAACTTGGATATTAAAAAAAGAAATTGTAGAAAAATTAAGGGTCGCCGTAAGGAAAATGGACAGGATAGCGCTGAATATTTCCCTGAAGGATAAAAAGAGGAACAGCTGGATAAGAGCACAATCAGGCATTTCAGATATTGGTGAAACGGTATGGCAACTGAAATCTAATTGGGCAGGCCACATTAGCAGAAGAGAAGATGGAAGATGGTCCACAGAAATAATCAGCTGGTATCCGAGAGACAGACAAGAGTGGAAGAACTTAGTAATTGATAGAAATGACAACTCTTAGGGTAATCTCTTGAACAAAAAGAATAATTAAGTAATAAATATCTAATAATCAATTAATAATTATAATAGCTGAAAAGAAAAAGAAATGATCGGAATCTTAGTCCGCACATCCATGACATCAGATACATGTCTCCCATCAATCAGCACATGATTTATCTAACTACGCGTGTTCCCATCTGGCGACATCAATGTCTGTTTATCTTCGTTCTTGTGCGGGAATTGTGTGCTTCTCCTTGAGACATCGCAAAGTCAACCAATCTTGTTCCGTTCAAATTGCTGACCTCGGTGCAGGCTGTGAGCCCTAATTGTAGGTCTGAAGCTTTCTTCCTTGCCTATTTTTGCGTTCAAGTCTCCTAGAATCATTCTAACATCATTCCTAGGCAAATTCTCATAAGCCTGCCACAGGGCATCATAAAAAGTGTCTTTTATCTCGTCCTCTTTATCCTCACTAGGAGCGTGCACACTTAAGATCCTTTTAACCTTATCAGGCATATCCGCTCATTAATAAGTTTATATTTTAATAAAGTATGTTTAATGGCCTTCTTAATCAAAAACCCAATCCATAGGATATTTTTAGAGTGCCCGCTATTGATGAGAACGTAATCCTTTAGTTCAACCATGTTAGTATCTTTCCAACGTATCTCCAGAACAGCCGCTATATCTACTTTATACCTTCTCAGTTCTGATTCCACCTGTCGGTTCAAACCAGGTTGATATAAACTTCTCGAATTCCATGTTGCCAGAAATAAGTGTTGTCCTTTAACTCGCCTTGGTCGTTTCCTTTGGGTTCTTTTCTTGCTGTTGAGTCTTCACAATTTTTTTTTTTATGGAGCTGGGTTGTCAGCCCCCCCGTCCAACCACCACCGTCTCTTTGGAGGGCCTAGGATTGTTAGGTTTACTCCGTGGTCCTAAGACCTAATCAACATAGGAAAGGTGGCCCTATGGTGTGTACTGTACTGCCTTCATCTGTATGTGATTGCTGTGAGTGTATGTGTGCGAGTAATGTTTTGGTGAGTGTGCATGCTGTGGTAACCCGTGGGATCGCTACTTCCCAAGTGACTACATGCAATAGCCACCCTTTGTGGGGATGGATGCCTTTTTAACAACCATAAATTTGGCCGAATATTTTTCTGTTTAAAAAGGTAACCTGGTAGTCCTCACGTAGAATTGTATAAATATATTAATATACTAATTAATGCATATTGTATAAAATGTCATAAATATCTCTGATCAAGAAGTGATACGACAATAAGCAGGCTGAGAGCGAACCACGCGGTGTGCGGGTCGTATCTTCACAGGATCAACAAAAGATCCTCTTCTCTTTGCGTAGATTGCAGTGAGGAGGAGGAAGATTTCAAACATATAATAATGATATGTCCACGTTATGTAGTAGAAAGGAAACGAATGTTTGACGTCTTATACAGGTATTTAGATGCACCATTTCGCTACGAAGACATAATATTCTCCACCAACATCTATGTGCTAAAATCTGTAGCAGAGCTAGCAAAGAAATATGAATGTATTTAAAAGTTATAGCCGATTAGAATGGATGGAAGAAAATGATTAGAGAAGGATTACGTGATTTTAATTTCGGTTAAGCTATAAGGATGGCAGGAATATAGAGTACTGATCCATCCATTAGTTGTAGTTTATGTAAATCGTTGTATATAGTAGAGGGATGAATGTGTGTAGCGAATGTATTTGTAGGTAAGAATGGAGAGTGAGTGATATTCTAGTGATAAGCACCTAGACGATGCTGGCTGTATGGCGGAAGCCAATGCCAAAAAAAAAAAGAAGTTTTCCCTATATGATGGTTATTGGCGCATCGACTGCTGTGGTCATTAGCGCCCTCTCTGAAATGTTAAATTCATGCCATAATATAAGTTGGATTTTTTTTTTTAAGACTGAAGATGATGGTAAAGTTAGCCTGCCACGTTTCATGATGACGATGATCTTTAGTCCTCAAGGAAGTGCCGGGGCCACTCGCGATTCAATCAGCGTAGATCATCAGGAATAACAACAAAGAAGACAAACTATACTGATGGATTAGAGCTAGGGAGAACAGTATACTTGTGATAAAACTTATGTATATTTAGAAATGATATTTTGTGCATTAAGAAATGTTGATAAATGGCTCTTCGGCAAATGATCATGTAAATGTCATGAGACAGGCTCATTATTCCATCATTAATGACTGACAACCCTTGTACATTAAATACAACTTACTACTGAACTTGATCTTAACTCAGGGGTCGACTAAATGTTACCTTCATACAAGTAGCAGTGAGAAGTTAATTTAAACTTTTGTCACCCATTTAATTAATTCAATTTAACACTTAACCATTGCTACAAAAGCTCTGAGAGGAGTACAATGAAGGTATTCTCGTTCAGTCAACTTGATCTCAATAAAAACTGCTAAGTAGTTATGTCAGGCTTAATTTGTTTAATGATAAGTTCGGACATTACACGAAATGATACTTTAACACAGAAGAAAGCCTAACCAACACTCCTCCAACTGTACTAAATTGAACTTCTCACTGCGTCAAGTCAACCGTGGATCAAAAAGTTAAAATACGAGAAAATACTCGTAGAAGCGAAACACAGGAGGCGTCTTCTAGAAAATGAAAAATAAAGCTGAAATTTTTCTTCAGAAAATCTGCACTTCAGTACCAGTGTACCTAACCATTCTGCTTCTCTAAGAGCGGACGTTATTTAACGAAGAGCTTAGGGAATGAGTCAGTGAATTATAGACAATCCAAAGCAAAAAAGATCTAGTAGATCAACCTCACATTAAGGCTAGACGACATTGCGTAACTGTCTTCCGTTTTTTTTCGGCCATAATCATCGGCAAATGTATCAGATAGATGTTTTCAGTTATTCAGTAATCAGTTTTCGAAAATCTGCATAAGAACATTTTATTTAAGTAAATTTTTCAATATTTTTCTTCAAGAACACAATACGACAAATGTATTGAAATATAGATATTGTCAGATTATATAAAAAAGACGGAAGTAAAGTGTCCTGTAACGTTGTTATTGCTGACAGTGATCATGCGTGTAAGTGATCATTTTCTGTCGAACGGTTACTGTATTCTCTTAACTATCACTTAATTTATTCTCTCCAGACCTCTTTATACGAGATATGTACGGTCCTCGTACGTAGATACTAACTACAAACGCATTATTTTGAAATTTTTATTTACTACCTAACTCTCTATTTTTTTATAGATATCTTCGAAATAATTGGTTAAGTTTTAACTATCGATAATTTTATTATCGACAAACTCTAGGAATGTAAATATATTTTTCGGCAACCATTAAATAATGGTTTTATTTATATATTCAATTTAATGAAGTTAGTTCAGATTTCAATTGCCAGTAATTGATCAATTTTTACAATCACTTTCTTGTGCATTACTACCATTAGTGTTTAGTAATTAGTAAGTTTCGATTTTTACAATTAATCACACAAAATAATTGTTGCAATATTGTAAATTGATAAGTAGGCGAGACCTGCAAAGCTAATATGCATTGTGGTACTGGGTTCGATTCCCGGTCAAGGCCTTGGATTTTATTTAATGGTTAATAAAAGAAATTTACAGTTAAGTATGTTTGCTAGTTGCCTCCGTCCACGTCACCTAGTAAATGGTAGTTGGACGTTAAGCCCCGCCTGAAAAAATAGGCGATTACTTTACTTTGTAAATTGATAAGTTGTTAATAAATACCAATTTAAATTAAAAAATATAAGTTAGAATTACCTTTCAAAAATATTGTCTGTTATTTTAGGCATCCATTTCCTGTAAATAAGAGAAATCTTGCAACTTACTTGTCTAACATTAAGGTACAAAGACTAAATTCACTTGAGAGAGAGGAATATTCTTTCTGAAATTACTGCTCCGACAATTATAAAAAATCTAATACATAACTTACTTAGAGTAACCAGTTTTTTCCTCCGATAAGTACCTATTATAAGGAAGTTTATTAACAGTTTTACATGTAGTTATTACTAGAGTAAAAGTAGCGACTAATCAACTTCAAGAATTCTTACCTCTGTCAACCTCAAGAACATAACCATCAATATAAGAAAATAATTGCAAAAAATGGAATTAAAATGTAAATTTTTAATTTACATTAAATTAATTTACAGTAGGTAAATTAATTAAAATATTTATTTTTATTTTTTTTCACTTTATTCGTATATTTACAACTGCAACAGTTGTTGCATCAAGTAAATTTGATCTTACTGGTTCAGTTCTCTTGTAATGACATGATTAGAGCAATCACCCACTGGTGAAACTCTTTCACAATGATTTAATCACAACAGATCTCTAGGCCATTTTCGCTTCAAGCGACGAGGAGGATTGCCGGGAAGGTGAGGAGAGGAGAGTTGTTGGACAAGAGGATTAGGATGGACAGCTAGGAGGCTGTGAAAGTTGCGAGGCTTTATTAGGTCAGTGACAAAAGGGATGTGTAGGTCAGTGTGTATGGTAAGGTTAGAAATGTAATATGGAGCATTCAGGATTTTCTTTAGGATTTTAGATTGTAATGTCTGTAGGCGTTTGGAGTTAGAGGGTTTGGTTGAGCCCCACACTTCTGCTCCGTATGTCCATATGGGTCTTAACAGGGTCTTGTAAATAGTCAGTTTGTGATTCAAGTCGAGTTTGGATCTGCGGTCAAGTAGTCTAGTAAGTAGCTTGTAGCGTCTGTTCACGTCTTGTCGTTTCAGTCGAGTATGTGGGTTCCAGGTGAGTCTCTTGTCAATGTACAGTCCTAAGTATCGTACTACGTCAGCTGGAGGAATCGTTACACCGTTCAGTTGAACTGATGGACTCGAAGATTTTCTTAAAGTAAACGTAATGTGTACCTAATGACTTTTGTTCATTAATTTTAATTCTCCATTTTCGGAACCAGGTTTCGAGAAGCTTTAAGTGAGTTTGAATATTCTGACTGGCTTGCACCGAATTAAAATATTAAATTGTTTTTTAATTTTCACACTTTAAAGTAAATCCAATATTTTAAAATAAATAACCTACTTATAACTTTAAGCAGGTAGCCTTTCTATGAACAGAGATTATCTTCTAAGATGGTTTTGGCTTTCGACCATTGTTGATTGATGATTTTGGGGAATATCGAGGTGCGGTTATAAATACAAAAAAAAATTTTTGTTACTTTATACCAACTTTTCGGTAAATTTATTACCTTCTTCAGGGTATTGTTAAAACAGTTTGTGCAGTTCAATGCTGAGCTATATCATCATAACTGTTGTCAATAGTTTGTTTGATTAATTATGTTTGTCTAAACAAAATTTGCTTTTGTATTTATGACCGCACCTCGATATTCCCCAAAATCATTATCTTCTAAGTTACTGAAACGATGGTAGAAAAACTTTAATATTACACCTTGGGAAAGTGTTTTCACTTCCTTGTCCAATTGCCCACTCGCTTCGTTCGTGTAGGCTAAAACTGGACTCGGAGGTTGAGAATCCAACTTCCCACGCTTGTGCAATAAATAATAATTAGTGGTTGAGTGGTATTGCAAGTGCAAGAGGTCTATTGTGCCCCGTCACTGGTGCCAAACGGTGATCACTCAGGTTCTCAAGAGAAGTCAGGGAAATCCAGTGCCATTACGAATATCTCTTCCCCTCAATGCTCTATACTGTCTATACGATAGCAGTATCATTGCTTAACCTAAGTTTTGCTCTCTATTAACAGAAGATACCATTCTTCTCTGCCAACTTTGGCTGTAGATTCCCTAAAAGAAATTTCATGCCACGTTTTGAAACCTGCCTCAAAACCTCTATAAAATCTACCTTTCAATCTTCCTGACATTCCATTCGTGCATGATCATTTGCCAACAAGATATTGATAAATCTTTATTTCACTCGGAGCGTGGATATTTCTCTTTGATTTCATTTCGTTGATCTTCGTGAATTTTTCTTCACATCGCTTTCCATAGTTTTCATCCACTTTATCCATATTCCATTTTTTATTTATTAATGCAAAACATGCGCTACGATACAATGTTTACTGGTAAGGTGAAGCTTAATACATCCTACTTGTTTATATTTAAATATCCTTTCTATGTGCTTCATTCGTAACAAATTGCGATCCGAATCTCAGCGGTTTCTTCACCCTAGGTGAACGATGAGAGTTTATCTAAAAAATATAGAATATTTCTTCAAGTTACGCATTGTCATTAAAATCTTGTAAATATTTAGCACATGACTGTGAAGGAAAGAACAATCTTTTAAATGAAATAAAGTTCTTATCGTAGAAATTTATGAGAGAATTTAAGAATCTAATAGAGTGACATTATGTCTAACTAGCAATAAAGTATAAAGCAAGCATGTTGCAAAAAATTTTAAGGTAAAACATTTGTAGAGATATGTATGTTTTTCATACTAAAGTGTGTCTACTTAAGTATGTTGAGTTGCTAGTAAAATAGCTTTCTGAACAATCTGAAAGATATTAAAAGCCTAAAAATAAGTTTGAGGGCCAAAATACACAGCTTAAAGCACACAAAAAGCATATATGTGTAAAGAATTATTAAAGTGGACCATAAGCATCAACTACCGAAGTTGCCACGAGGATTGGCGATTAAAGATCATCATTCTTAATATATATGATGATCAAATTATTCCTAGCGAATCAATAGAATATTATAATTATATAGGTGTATATTGTTTACTTAAGGCGCGTCAACAACATCTGTGGCATAGTTGTCAGGAGATTTCGCTGGTAAGTGCCAACCCTTGGTCAATATTTTCTTGATACAGACAACATTGTCCATCAGACAAAGTAAACTTCAAGGCTACTATAAAGAGAAAGTCTAAATGCCCAACTGGTCTCAAACCTGGGGATTTTCGCGTGGAAATCCAATAAGCTAATCCCTTCCCTCTGATATAATTACTCTGCAGTTTTTTGGCGGTCTCTAGTTAACTAAACGAGGATGGTTTCAATGCACGTCTCTCACAGCGCTAGCAGCAGACGGGAAATAATTAATTGAATTGGTTAAATAATTAATAAAATTTGTAATCAAGTTCTCGCTGCTATTTGTATTAGGATGACATTTAGTTGACCCCTGTGTTAAAATCCAATGCAGTAGTAAGTTGTATTGTAGTCTGCAAGGACTGTCAATCATCAATATTTAATGATAAAATAATGTGCCTGTCATGATGAATATTTACGACAGTGTCATTTGTTCTTTTTCCATGTTAGTTTTTAATTTCTGGCACTTATCCTCTACGACAACTACAAACATATTTTAACACGGTAGAATGTATATTTTAGGTATTATCCGTCGTAGCAAGCATATTTCTTGCATACCTGATCAGTTTCGAACCATCAATCAATCAGAGATAGATTAATCAATTTAGTGTAGAGATTTTGACTTCACTTAACTTGAGTTACCAACTTGCACTACACCTGCTGACGCTTTGTACTCGTACATAATGTAGAGAAAATATCATTTAGTTCAAAAATAAATATTTGAATTCAATTTCTAGTTTAGCAGTCATATGTTTTAAATATCAAGTTTAAGGGCAGGGGGCGTTGTACTAAGCCGCCCGTCCACATGCTGTACAAGATAAACGTTGGAACTGCTTGAATATGTGATCCTTAGGATCTGCGATTTTTATTATCTATTTGTTACTTTCACCGAATGAAATTATTTTAATAATTATTAAGCTTTCCCTCTTAATAACTATAAATTAATTTACACTGTTCATTAAATAATTTAACTAAAAAAAGATTCTAATTATTATGGCGTGATATTTGTAATAAAAGAATGGTTCGAGTTCTGTAGTTCTAACATACGAAGTAAAGCAAATGTATATTACATTATTAAATTATTACTAATCAATGTGAGATATAAAAGTGGGTAAAGTTGAAAAAAGCAATCAAAAATATATTGCCTTACCTTGGAGTTCAGTGACGTCCAATCGTTTTTAGTGCACTGCTGCCCTCCGAATGGTGTTGCATACAGCTCTGGTAATTACTTGTTCACTACCTTACTATAAACAACTTGTACTTTTACAAGATTGTAAATGTTTTTTTTAATTTCTCTTTGTAGTTAAATGTACTCGCCTTTCTAGGTATGCCTTGAGCCTTAAACATCTTTATCCATTCTGTTTTGATATTTCTAGATGCGCAGCTATCTTTGAATCAAATTTAGACCTCCGTCCTACTAATTTGTTAAGAAAATATCTCCGCGCCTGCGTCAGAGATTACACTTCAAGTCGAGTCTTCCATACAAATAGAATTTAGAATTTATTTGCTTTTTTAAAATACAATATTTTATAAAAGCAGGAGCTCACAAAAAGATATCTTTTTATACATTTTTTGGATGTAACAAAACACAAAATAAATATAGAAAAACTAGGTCTAAACAAATAATAATTTTGTTTGCTTACTATCTTTAAATGGAATAAAAAAATAATAAATTAATATAATTAAGCAGGATGTTAAATCATTAAATAGAATAAATAAACATATCCATACCTGATCCTTACATAAAATAATATGTTTCTTCATATTTCGCTATTACAATAAAAAATAAATAGATAAATAAATACAAATAAAAATAAATAAAAGTTAAAAAATAAAATAAAATAAATAATGATAGAAATTGAAAAATTAATTAATCCTTTAACATAAATACAATGAACAAACATCTATCTTTAAAGATTTTAATATTACTTTTGAGAAAGAAACATATTTTTCAGAAGTGCACAATAATCAAATTTGATCGGCAATAAAGCAGTTAAATAAAGAAGCATGTTTATACAAAGTGGGACTTTTATCAATGAAAGGATAATAACTTAAAAAGAAACCATATACTTTGATTACTAAGAAACTTACAGCATGAGAACTGTATTTGGCAGATTATTGGGTTATAATTAGGGTCTGGATTAAATTACTAAATTCTGTTATTGGGAAAATGAAACTTTTTTAGACATTTCTATGGTATCTAGAACAAACAAAAATAAGGAGTTTAATTTCCCAACACTGTCGATATTTAGCAAATGTTTTAATTTTGTTTCACTGTCGGCAAGTATAAAATGGTTTTCTAAGAATTTTTGGCGTGAAATAGAATTAGTCGGACAATATAATAATAAATGATTTAAGGGATCAACAATAAGTTTCTGGCAGAGCGGGCAGTCTTGGTCTGACATTAAGGTAAGGGCGGTTCCGTTAAAAAATAGTTTTAATATATTATTGCCGGCAAGCCTTAACTGGCCAACGACTCTCGACTTATTAATATTAAGGCGGTACTGCAAATAAGACTGAGGCTGGTAATAATTAAAGTTTACTATAGATCTGTATATGGAACTAAATTTTGAATTTGATGCTCTGTCTATATCGCTACTGAGTAAATCGTTTTTTAATTTGTCTATAATATTCCTTTTATTCTTCTCAAAATAATTAAAATCAAATTTACGGAATAAATGAGGGTCACCTAATTCGATACAAATACATGACATTTATCCACTGGTTACTTTGGTATAATTCATATTAACAATGTTTTCGTTTTTCGCTCCGAGATTTCGCCTTTTTTTAAAAAAAGTTTCTAATCAGTCCAAGAAGTCTGAAACTCTTAGAACCGCAAATTTCCGCGCATACTCTCGCTTAGAGGAATCCAAATTCAATTTTGCTGCTATAATTTTATTTTTGGAAGAAACCTAATTAGGTTCTTTATAACTTTATAGTTCTCTATAGTTACATTGCAGCGAGTATGAGAGATACGTTCTTGAAGTTTTGTCCTTGCCACATCTCATCGGTTTGTAGAAGTACGATTGCTGTTTACCTAGCGGCAATCGGCTCTGGGCAACTATCGCATAAATTTAATCCACTCTTTTTCCAGCTTTTCCTGCAAAGATGTAGATGCACTTGCGATGACTTCTCCTGCATACTCTATTGTAAGTGGCGTATACATGTTGATTGGCACCCCATTTTATTCCATACTATCTCAGTATTTCTCCTTTTTCACCTATCGCAACTACACCTCATCCAAGCTTGTAATCAAGCTTGACTCGCTGAAGAGAGATTTATTTGTTCTTATAAGTTGTTCTTTGCCATTGTAAATTAAAACTTCGTGTTAATTGGTGAACAATATGAAAATCATTTACTTATTTTTTTGAAGGCTTTATAATTATTTAATTTTCTTTTGTCCAAGTTTTCAATTGACTTAGGGCTTCATTCAAGTTCACTCTAGGACTGTTGATAGACCAGACAATAAGATTATTCTAGGTATTTATTCCAGGAATATCTTTTCATTTACTTTTCAAGTTCAAAAATGTTTCACGTCACTGTACACTTATATAAATTAAGACACAATTGGATCATTAAAACTCTCAGGTCTCAAAGAAGCCAAATTTATTAGATTTGTAATAAAATATATTTCACAATACACATTTCCAAATTTGGATAGGAAATAGTATTTTATTAAATTTCACTTCTTTTAACTTGTAAACCACGTTTTAGATTTACTATTAGATATTACGAACACGCTGTTAGAAAGCAATGCATGAGTTATTTTAAAATTGTCTACTTAATAAATAAGAAGATTGTTTATTTAAACAAATTAGAATATTTCAGTTTTTTACTTTATCTTACTCTACTATAGTTTGGGTTGGTGTTTTAATCGTGCAGATTTTCGACTTTGTGATTTCACCGAACCTATCCGTTAAGAGCTCCTCTGAATTTGGAAAGTGCTTTTTACAAATTGGTCTGCGTAATGTTTGCTTTAAATGCTATCAGAAAAAATAAAACAATTGTATAAACGGTTCTTCAAAATTTAAAAATTCAATGAGATCGCAAAATCTTTAAATATTTCGATTTCTTCGGATCAAAAAAATAAACAACTTTATAAAATTGTTACAGGCTAAACAAGACCAATTTTTGGCTTTTCTCACTGATTGGCTTTTCTCGAATTCCTGCATTCGTAAATAATGTACTCTATGATTTGATTTCCTCTTGCAGCATTGTTCGTGCATATGTATGTGTAAATTGCGTTTTTGAAGAATGGAAGTAATTAACCTTAATACTCAGTGGTTTCGACTGCAAAGCTAATACGATATGCATTGTGGTACTGGGTTCGATTCCCGGTCTTAGGCCTTGGATTTTATTTAATGGTTAATAAAAGAAATTTATAGTAAAGTATATTTACTAGTCGCCTCCGTCCATGACATCTAATTGGTAGTTGGGCGTTAAGCCCCGCCTGGAAAAATAGGCGATTACTTTACTTTACTTTTACACAGTGGTTTAATCTCTAATTAGCCCCATCATGTAAGTATTCTTGTGAGCTTGAATTTGCTAGATGTCATATTGATAACTGGTAGAAGAAATGGTCTATTTTAATTAATAAGATGTCAGCAGTTCTTCGGGACGAATTGTCTTGAACTCGGAGGTACTTTCTATTAGAGAAGACATTAATTGTGGGTAATTTACTCTACTGAACAGATTGTCCACTTTTTCGAAAATTGTTTCTCGGCTTTTCTGTAAAACTTTGTATGACCTCTCACTCACATGATTTAAAACTTTTCCTTCTTAATTTCCCCAGCAAAATTCTATTCTAGAACATTTCATTGGGTAGAAGTTGGTGTAAACTTGCGTGTAAGGTTATTAATTCAGTTTAATATACTGTTACAACTGTTTAATGTAGGTAAGAATGAAATATGAAGCAAATATTCGGAGTTTGAAGAGAATTCGTGGGTTTTAAAACCTTGAGAATGAGAAGGAAAAAGTCGTGCGAGTGTGCTCATCAGATTTTTTTACCCCCTCCCCAAACATTCAAAATAATGTGAATGTTAATTACTTTTGACTTTTAAATATGCATAGATAAGAAAAATATGTGTATAGTGTTATGTCACGCATGGCGTGACGGACCCATTTCCTAGCCAGGGCAGATCGGCATGTGGTTCCAATGACATAGTCTTTTTTCAAAAGACAGTGTTGGTATGTGAGAGGCAGTGTGCGATTGTGTTCAGCAGCCTTTATGGTAAATATGCATGACACATTATGTAAGTAGGACAGCCGTTTATGTAGCCGAAGACTATTGTTCACCATCGTGACAATGTAGTGAGTACCTGCGGGAAATAGTACCCGCCAGTTTTCATCCACCCTCACATGAATTTATATCTTTCCTGCTATAAGATTATACAAACCTCAAGATAATCTATCGGTAGAGCCTTGCCTTCAAACGCTGGACAATGATGACTTTCTTATTTCGTCAATGTCCGGATTTTCAACAGTCGGACTGAACTCTGTCATGGTGCGCAGTTATGGGCTTTGGAACATTTTTTTAAAGTGGTTTTGATCTCCCAAATATTTACCGCAAAATTATTATTATTTTTTTTTTCTATAAATTTACGAAGCTATTTTCAGTGCATTGCCGGCCTCTGGACAATATTCTCTCGTTACAGTGAGAATGAGTTGTAAGAAGCTACCTAAGAAGAGAAAATCTAAGGGCCAGCAGCTGGATTCGAAACCAGAATCTTCGCGTGGGAATCTAATACCTCATTACTATTGAGGTAAAATTAGTTTTCTCGAAAGCTAATTTCCGTGTCTCGAAAAATTATTACATTTTTTTAAAAGTGGTTTTGATCTCCCAAACATTTACCGCAACAAGTGAACATGATAACGTATAACAATATAAACAAAATAAATTGAAAGATTTGAATGAGAACCATACAAAGGTGACCATCATGTGCCGGCTAACTCAGGATACCGATGAAGTATATTCAAAAAGGTGCTACTTTCCCTCATGCGATCAGGCCATTAGACGTCTCAGTCTTCGAGGGAAGAGTATTTTGGAACAGATTGTGTATATGAGCAGGTTGGTGTTGGGAAAGTTTGAAATGAGATTCGGTGTAACGGGAATCGGCTAGGTCAAGAAGAAACGAGATTTTTTTTTTATCAGTGCGGATAGTTCGGGCAAAAAAATTGTTGCAAGAAGGTTAAACTTTGAAGACATCAGCATGAGGATCAAAACTTGTATTACGATCTCGTCGTGGTACTGATGAGTATCGGATAGCTTTTAGTGTCTTAAAGCGTGACGACCTACTTAGCTTAAGTGATTCAGTGTTTAGACCGATAAGATTCACGAATTAGCATTCATAGAGCATATTTTAAAAGAAGGAAAGAATCGAAAGAATAGTAAACATTGTTTGGAATAAAGAAGTTGTAATTGTAACTTGGGCAATCTTTCAACAAGTGTGTAATTTCGTAAATTGAAATTGTGACGTCTGAGTTTAATCCTGAACAAACAGCGATATTTGGTAGTCTGATTATTCCAAATTAAGAGTCGGATTTTCTAATCCTTGGTAATAGCTAGGAAATCCATAGTTCAAAGCCGCGTGAACTAAAGAATTTATTTTTTTTGGACAAATATTAAAGTAAGTGCTTTTTTTCCTATTTTTAATTTGGATTTTGGACGTTTAGCCTGGAAAGACTGAATTGAACTTATATTAATTAAAACATTTTTTTATCCTTAATTAAAATGGATTTTGGGTGATCTTACTTAACAACTTGTGTGAAGTTCTGCGTAGCATTCTAAACGCTGTAACAAAACCAGGTTAAGTTATATACGAAAAATAGTGTCTTAAATGTATAATTTGTGCACTAACTTAGAATATTTGAACAATTTTTATCTTATATGTATCTTTTTTCATACCATGCGTAAGGAACATAATTGTAATACCTATTAGAGTACTTTACTGCAAAGTCTATTGTAAAGTTACTAATCTAGTTTTAATAACAGTGAAGACTCTTCGGATAAAGACATTTAGCATTTTTTAATATAGTTTCTATAAATCTAAATGGCATAGACGTGACATTTAGAAGGAAGTAACTGATGGCGACGAGCAAAACTCAAACCACCGTCACTTTCCCTTCTTCTGGTGCATGCAATCACTATTCAAGTTCAAAGTTGCTGTCAGTTAGAAGGGCATTCTCTTTTTGTCCTATACGGGCCAATAAAATGTTCAGCAATGGCCTAAGATTACACTATATTTGTTGTGTAAATAAATTAAAATTAAATAAATACAAAATTCTTTAGAAAGTGTCAAAATGTAAATATTAAATAGTGTAAAAGAAAACATTTCCAATGAACTTGGACCATTTACCTTGGCAAAGGCAGTGAAGCAAGTAAAAGTGGAAATCAACCAGAAGTTATCTAACGGTACGACTTTTACCAAACGTTACGACATTTAAACCTACCTGTATTTCTATTGCAGAGTTGATTCACCTTCTCCCTCAGTTTTCTCATTTTATTTAAACTAAATTCAGAATTGTGAATCCTTATTTCACTTATTCAAAGAAAATAGAATTACGAACAATTTCTCTACTGTTTTTATTTATTTTTTACTTTTTGTTTTTCATATCTATACTTCCGTGAAGAACAAATGGATTATTACAATAGTTTTTATAAATCAAAATAGGTCATGCTACTTTCTACAATATTTCTCAATGGGGGGGCCATTGTTAACCTCTTTTTGTTCCCAAACTTTACTATATAATTAAAATCACAAAAAAATTCTAACGATAATTCTGTTTGTAACTTAGATTTCTTGCAGAATATGGTTTTAGTAATATTTATGTTGTACTCGTATTATGAGGTATAAATTAATCGATCTTTCAGTTCTTCCAAGCAAGTATTAATACAAGAAGATTGCATTGTAGTATGTTCTAATCTTTTAAATCTGGGATGCAGGATACGAAAAAAAAACTCACATTACTATACAAAAAAAGATGCTGCTCAAAAGATTTATTAGTCTTATCAATCAACTAGATCATTTACTAAAAACTTATTCATGCAGAACATTGTTTATTTATTTGCTGATCACAATTTTCAGAACAATATAATAAGTGAATGTGATGTTTGTGAATGCTTGGCTGGTGAGGAGAGCTGCCTCGAGCAACAACATTCTCGTCGTAATTGGTTTGCTTTCTCAAATATTAAAAAAACTTATAAGATTAACAATATTAACAAAATTAAGAACTAAAATTTGCAAAAAAAAAAAAATAAACACAAACGAGTTCGGTTAGTTAAAAAACTAATCAATAATAAATTAATTAAAGTCACGGAAATTGCTCAACTGTTGATAGATTAATGATAGATTTGGTTAGGATAGTCAAATTTCTTGGTTCAATCACTCAGAATCACATGGAAAAAGTGGCTAATGTGCAGTGAGCAAAGAATTGTGTACACTTTGCTTCGATGAACAATCAAGTTCATCTTAATGTTCGTAACTGATATTGAGTTAACAAAGAACTTTTCTAAGCAAGGTTCGGACAGGAAGGATAAAGTACATCATTAAAGGAAGGCAAAACTGTCGATATGTTTATGGTTACTTGGATTTAATTGAATAACTAATTGACTACATATTCTTTGTTTGTGTATATTTTTGGTTTAATAATGGTTTGCATTGTGCCCAAAAATAGAAACAAGTTTCTATTAAATATGAAACTTTATTGTTTCTCGATTCGAATTCTTTTACCCAACAACTGGTGACCTTTACGCCCTAAACAAACAAATGATTTTTGAGGAATGATGAAGTTATTATGGTAAATTCGCTCAGTTTACAAAACTTAGTCGCTCTAAGATAGAAAAAACAATGAGCCATGGTTTGTAACCGAAAAATGGTCAAAGATGGCAGGAGGTGCCACATTAATATAAATTTGGAGTGACCCTTGAACTGAAAGAGCGACATACTGGTTACCGCTAACATTTTTAAAAATAAGAAATTCATTCCTTGTCGTATGCTCGACCTGGCCAGTGCCTTGATTAACGTTGTCGCTACTGTAAGTTACTAACTTGCATCTTATTATTATTTGGTATAGAGTTTTCTCTCCTTTTTTGTATTTAACATAATTATTTTGTTGTATAACTTTTCATTTTCCATCTCTCTGGTTTATTTGATCAATTTTCTATTATTATTAGTTAATGTTTGTTTTATTTATTAAGTTATTCTTTTGTACAATTCTAGCACAAGAGAGAATTTTATTTTGCTCCCTGACGCCCCGGGTGATCGTCTACAGGATCCTCCCTCCTCTCACGAGTGAGCTATCCCGCCAGAGGCGCCCTTAAGGGTATTTTTCTGTTTGGGGCTGGTTAGGGATATCGTCTCCGATAGCCTTCTTGGCTATCTGGCGCCCGCAAGGACACCGTCCCTGAGAGAGAGGAACTGAAAGAGATCTCTCCCTCTCCCCTAGCCGGTCGCAGGTTACAATGTTTATCCGATATCTCGGTAAGCCTAGAAATTTGGCTACAGCCATTCAGACAGTGCTAGTCGCAGTGTATAAAGCTGCTGAGATTATAAGAGAAATCAATCCATTGGTAATTTTCACAATCATTCTGATAGCTTTTATTGGTTATGAAATCCTATTATTATTCAAGATTTGTGCGGTACTGCCTATCCTGATGTACATTGGCAGATATTTTTGTACATTTTCACCCTTTTGTCTGATATAAAAGTGAATTGTATTGGAGGTAGCAATAAAATTAAAATTAAAGAATACGGTGCGTTTCACAAAAGATCGACTTGTTCCGTTAATGATCTCTTTCTGCTTCTATTCGTAGTTAAACATTAGGCTAATAAGAATATAAAGGAGGTTTCCCCTGAAAATTCATGTTTGTTTTTTTATTTAAATACTATTCTTCTACCCGGAAGAAAGATAAAATTTTGTTCCTGGGAATCCAACAACATTTCTATTCTACCAATTGGCTGTATTTTATTAGTTTAACACTTTCACTTGTATTCGAATATAATTGGATGTGGTAATAGTAACTTGACCTAATACTCCACGATTAAAATCTCCAGTTAGTGCAGAGGTAACCTGACCATTTGTCCCGAGCGACGGAAGTGTATCATCTGCGATGCCAATGAGAAAGCCATAAGTAGTAAGATAAACCTTAACTGAAGTACACATTTAATAATAATTCACTTTTTTGTCAAAATTCATTAATTGAAATCATTATTCATGTCATTCCTGACCTAAATTTTACTCAACTACTTTTGTTTTGTGAAATTGTGATACTGCCAAAGAGTTCTTTACAATTATTTGAGCTCCAA
Organism: Rhodnius prolixus; assembly: GCF_049639745.1. Lineage (NCBI taxonomy): Eukaryota > Metazoa > Arthropoda > Insecta > Hemiptera > Reduviidae > Rhodnius > Rhodnius prolixus. Next base: position 28,503,622 of record NW_027411592.1, read on the forward strand.
ATGTTCATACTTCCGGATTAAGAGAACCGTATTAATTCATAGGACAAAATTGATTACTTATTAGTTAGTCTGTGGCTTTTAAATTAATTGTAACAAAATTTGGGTAAAAATAAGCTTAACTCAGTTTAAGAACTTAGTACTTGTTTACGAAAGGGACACGTTTGTTGCTGAAGCGAAGATTAAGTCTAAGAAACTCTACTAACATCATTTGTCAATCGGTTTCTTTCTTACGTTTCAATATAAAGCCGAGAATAAATTCTCACAATAGAATTTAGTGAGTAAAAAGCTCTTGCTACCAAAAATAACGAGAAATCAGACCGCTTCTCTAAATTTCCTACTCTACATTCTCTGAACGATTTTTCTTCAGCTTCTCAAGTTCTGAGACTAACACTTGAGCCCTGAATTGCACAAGTGCGATGCGCAGCGTGCCTTGACTGTTCTTAGACGAAGGCCGTCCGTAACCGATGCGTGTACCCTTGGCAAGCTTGTATTTCGTTCGGCTCCCTAGATTGTGGGAATGGACTAAGTTCTCCGCTATTCTATATATATTTTTCAATTTAATCGTCTAAGAAGAAATATGTGGTGGTGTTCGCCTAAGAGTGCCTCTTTAGTATATCCGTTGTATAGACTCAGAGGATGCTTACTGCCAATTAAACAACGACGAGATTCTGCAAAAATGTAGCATTTAATACATTTTAAAATAATGAAATGGAAAAAGTCAAGAAATGGGTAAATAAAAAAAAAAAAAATTCAGAAAGTGCAGGATAAATGTTTGCTCGTCGGTAATTACGTCACAAACACTTAAATACGAGTATTGAGATATTTATGTTTCTTGTAAATATGTACTACTGTCATTCAGCTAAATACCCTAATTATATCATATGTGTGTGTATAGAGGAAGTAATATAGTTGATGATAGAAAGCACTGCTAAGTAGGAAATAATTTAGCGAAATTAATAATTCGAAGCAATGTACTAATTTAGAAGCACCATTTTGATCATACATTTGGCTGGCGATTCAAGTAGGCATTATGACGAAAAAACAATAATAAATATCGATTGTATTAAATAATCTTTTGTATGAAATTATAGACCCATTGTATTACAGTGTATTACAGTTTTGTTATATATTTACTTAACCAAGCAATTTTGTTTGTTTTATCCACATTCAGGAGCGTGCGAAGTAAAATTGGCGCCCGGGGCATATCAACTATTTCTTAAAATAATCATCATATCACAAAACTGCAATTTACATTACTAAGTGCAGTTATTGGACTGGATTCCAGTTCTGAGTGGATTTCGGCGGAAATGCTTTGGGATGGATGCAATGGACAGGGCTCAGTTTCTATTATGTCTTAATGGTAACGACTGGCAAGCATTATACAGTTATACTATATTAGCACTAAATTACAGGAGGGAATTGGTTTTTGAGTTCAATTATTGAAGTAAACTTTAGTTCAGAAGAATTTGTATCATTTTATTGTTATTTGTATTCAGGGAGACTTTTGTTTTAATATTAGCAACATCTCGGCAGACGGACTGATGTCCGTGCCTATATTGTTTGTAATTATATACAATAATATTGTTTTATGTCGTATATAGAACTATTAATAAACATTATAATAATAATAATTATTAGTAATAATAATATTATCAGTTATTTTTTTCGGGAAATAGATTATTCTCGGTGGGTCGAATGATTTACCAAGTATTTTGCTTTTTTACTTTCTCTTACTCCAAAGTAGGGTAGTATGCAATCGTCTTGAATTCTATATACAGTTTTACCCCAGATAGGCTCGTTTTCAAGCCCATTGAGTTCCAAAACATTCAATTTTGTTTGTGTATACATGTTTATGCTCTAGCTAAGAAAACGTATACTTACAGAAAGCAGAAATTTTGCATTTCGTTTCGTTAACTCCTCGGGTCCAGACACTAACCTAACCGTGACAATCCCCCAACCAGATATATCACATTACGTTTCTTGAATGATGTCACACACAGGTTGGTCTACAACTTTAAATTGTAACATTTTTCTCAGGGAAATTCAATTAAATGCATTTCTGAGTCAAGGGGGCGGTTAGGGTTCCTTGTTCCGAATGGAATCCGTGACAATTATATAATGAGAAGCTCAAAATCCGAGTTGGTTTAAGGAAAATTATGTTTTTCTTATTTTTTCGTTTTCCGCGATTTTTCTCAGAAAGCAATTTAGCTGAACTCTTTAAACTTTACTATTTGCTTTGCTTGTCCCTTTTTTTGGGGGGGGGGGAAATTGATTTTATAATGGTTTCCGGGGAGGGTTTTAGCGATTTTCACTTACATATCAGCATTTTCAGTACGTAAATTGGGGTAAGCTAAGCAGTGTATGAGCACTTATTTTAGTGCACGTCGACGGCTACATTGTACTTTAAATGTTGCCTCTAAAGTAGAAACGATGAATTTTGAAATGAATTAGTTTCAGGGGAAAATAAATTAATTTTTAGATCAGCGGTTCCCAATCTTTTTTTCATTAGTGTACCCCTTTACCTGATTGTTTCCTTAGTGTGTACCCCTAACATATATATATAAATAAAAAAATAAATAATCGCATTCTTTATTTTACGTATTGTAACTTTAAATTAACAGCAAAACTATCTGAATATAATGTGTCTTGCAAAGAACATATACATGTGAAATGTTCCTATTAAAAAAATCATCTATGAATAGGTAAACATTTCAAACCAATAACTATTGCAGGGGTCGTAAATTGAAACAGCAAAGCGTTAATAAAGGAGAAGTAAATTATATGCGAGCCATTTGTAATATTAGTCAAAACTAAAGCAGCATTTTTTCGCAATTTTTACATTTTCAAGAAATCATTTAATAATTTTTGATATACAAATATATTTACTTTTAAAAAAAATACTGCAGTATCGAATGAGTACTTAATTCTTGTCAATTTATATGTTATTCAGTTTTATTATAATAATTTTGTAATTAAGTTGTAGGAATCATTTATTATATAATTTTTTTCTCATTAATAATATATCTGTATAATTTTTATATCTTCCGCCATAATAACTTCTTTTTTGCGTACCCCTAAACAATCTTTCGCGTACCCCAGGTTGGGAACCGCTGCTGTAGATAAAAAAATTAATAAATTGAAATGTATTCTGATTGCATGTCCTTTGTTTACAACTGGCAAGGTTAGCTCTGTTTTTACCGGCGTAACTCTTGCTGGCAATGGAGGAGGTCATTGGTCAGTCATATATCCTTAATATGTCCGTTGGCGTCTCTTATGTAATCCTACCTCAGCCACCTCACTGCCCAGCCTAGTTACCATCCTGTATTACCACTTTCTCCGCAAAACCATATATTTTATTCTTGCCCAAATTATCCATTCAATTCCGTACGTCATTGTAGTACATTCTATAGCTGTGGACTGAATATTTTTATGTTTTGTTTGCCTATTATTTCACATTATTTATGATGCAACAAGTGAATAAATATTAATCGTATATTATTTCATTTTCATTTTTAATTTGCTTTTTGTTTCTGTTTCTACCGCATTCATGTTAATTTTTTTTTTTTAGATGTAAATCTGGTCTCGTCAGATAAATGATACCCTCAATGGTACGAGCATTCGAATAGCACTGATTCGACAGATCACGACAGCACATGTAAATTTATTGAAGCGATGGAGGAGACTCCAATTCACCTTCTGACGTAATGCGAAGCTGTAGTTCAGCGAAGATTAAGACCATCTATGTAGGTAACAGATGTTGGAGAAAAACATACAAAAACACTCCATGATTCTGAGCTTTCAGAATCAAAAAGCAGAGGCCTTGAGTTGGAGGAACTTCTGTATTTGGCTGATTTCGCCGGCACGTGTTTGGAGTTGAAATAGATCGACGAAGATGACAGAATATTGCACATAAAAAGTCACTTTACCGAGATCGTCTCACCTTTTAGGAATTAAAGTATTTTAATCCTCATGTTATTCCCTCATCCAGATCCTAATAACTGATATTTGTAGCTGACGACAACTAGTGAAGATTATATTTCAACACAGTGTCACATTCAAACCACTGCGCTTTTCCCTCGCTGATTCCATCTCACAGTTTGAATTTAAAAATCCAATTTCTATTTCTTTTTGTATTGGCAATAACATCTTTAACAGATTTATGAATGTCTTTTTGCTAAACTCCTCTTAGCATTTAAGTAAACGACAATTTACTGATTCATAAATTCTCAGCCAGTAAAACTATGAAAATACTAGAATACCATTTTTGGATCCATCAATAACTGGGCAATTTTCCAAAAAAAGTTGCAAAATCTGGTAAGAGCACTCTTTCAATTTTTTCTTACCCTAATTTACTAAAATGCAATTTTCTTGAAACAATACGAGAGCTAAATTTGCAAAAACATTAAACTTTATTTAGCGAAATGGCATTTTAACTAAATTAAATTGTGATATTTTAATTATACATATACTAAATTTGGTACTTTTCCGTTAGCCGGGCGCAAATGTCGCCAATTTTGAACCAAACGCGAGCCAAGTCAACGGAATAAAAGTCGAAAACGTTCAACTATAAACAAATTTTAATTAATAGTAAGCAAAATAAGTTCAACTATAAACATATATTAATGAATTGTAAAGAAAACAGTTTTACCCAAAACTGTTTTTCGCTTGCGCCCGGCTAACGGGAAAGTACCCTAAATTTCTATCAATATGAATTCTAATAAAGAAAGTATATTACACTTCGTCACTTTAGAGCGAAGCTTAACCACCACTTCCTCCCAAAAACTGTTTGAGAAGCATATTCCTGCGTAAATGTAACAAATAAAAGTTACATATTTACATGTGGGTGCCATAATTATTCGCTGTCGAGAAAACCGTTGGAGTCAGTGAGTGAAGCGGCATTCCAGTTTGGGCAATTTTTCCGGAAAACTTATGACCAGATTCTACGGCGGTATCAAGTCAAATATCAAATTTGATCTTTCCACAGTTTGTAAAAACCACTTTTCCGGAATCTGGTGACAACAAAGAGAGCTTTATTTTCCAGTGAGTACTTGAAATATAAAATCTTTCTGTGTCTAATAAAGTAATGCCTACTTATTCAGGTGGCCTTCACGTCCAATTACCGTTTCTCTTGGTATATTAAAAAGAATGTAAAGAAGGTTATTTATTCAAAGGAGCAGGAAAAATGGCGGATTTTTTAATGCTCAGTAGACTTATTTATTCCAAATTGTTTAGAGGTTCCCCCTTGACCCTGGTCTTTAGGCTGTTCCTCTAACATTCTCAAGAGCATGTTCACCTAGTTCTTTCTTTTCTATGTATTTCACTTTCAAGATTGAACCGAAAGCGAGCGTTCAGCTATTCAGTAGTTACACTCCAATAGCCGAATGGAGTCTATAAACTCAAGTGTCCGTTAAGTGGAAGTTGAACTCTCAACAGATTTAGAAAAGTTGATCTAGTTTGCGATGGAGCTAGGCCAGAGGTCGGCAACCCGCGGCTCTTTTACCCCAATTAATTCAGGCTCTTCAGCCTGTCCAAAATAAATTGTATATTTCAATTTTATTGGAACAAATGAAAAGATCTTTTATAAAAGTAAAGATATTTTCTCAAAAAGAATGTTAAATGTGATAGATTTAAAATTGAATATAATTATATTAAAATAAAGTATGTAATTATATAAGACAGCCACCTTTTCATTCAAACACAGGTTTAGTTATTATTTGTATTTGTTTATTTACTTTGCAATATGTAAAAATAAGTATATAAAACATTTAAATATTATTGAATGTCATAAAATAATAATTTGTGAACACAAATAATCTACAGAGTACGTATTTTACTCTATCATCCCTGCGGCTCTTGGTAAGATTTACTAAAATTATTTAAGGAGAAATGGCTCTCTACTTGAAATAGGTTGCCGACCCCTGAGCTAGACAGAAAAGGTTTTTGGTCGGTTAGCCTACCAATAAGGCAATTGGCATTTTAGGAATATGTCAAGTCAGTCCAGAATATAGTTCGCTAATAAAAAAAAAACTAGAGAGTAACTGGTTAGTGCAATCAGATTTTTCGTGGATAGTTAGGCTGCTTTGTAAGTCCTGGGTTAAACCAAACCTGACAGGGAATTGTAGAAGACTTGAATGTTTCAGAACAGTAAAAGGCAGTGAACCTTTTCGGAGTTTTTTGGAAATCAATAAAACCAGGATAACGAAGAAGTTGGATGAATTGGCGAAAGAGGATTCTTCTAAAGCCTAAACAGGCTTAGGAACTAAGTTGCTAAACTCTGGAAGCTATTGGGCTGACAGAAAAAAAAAGTGTAGGAATCAAAAGAAATGTTCAAGGGATGGCGCAAACTTAATTCTGGCATACAGCGGTAGAGATTTGTAGAATGCTGAGCGTAATGACTCCTATGGAATTATAACAGGAGCAGCTAGGGTCTAAGGAACTAGTGGCGATGATTAAGAACGAGCCACTGGTTTTTAAAAATTGATCTGTATATATAAATTCAAATAAGAATGCAATTATTGATGCAATTCTAATCTTAAATCCAAGCCTGCAGTTTCCCTCCCTTTTTTAAAGTCTATTAAGATATTAAGGTAAATTAATGAATCTACCTCCGTGGGTAATTAAAATGGAGAATATCTGATAATAGTCAATGTGGCAATGCTATTGTTAGAGAATACGAGCAGTGAATGAAATAATATTGCTGGATGCCAGCAGAATTGGCAAGTAAATTACTTTCTCATACCTGGTTTATCTCAGGGAAGCGTTGGGCCGAGTTGCTGTCCAAGGTGGTGTTCTAACTCAGCCACTTCAGTTTAGATAATAAAATCTAGACGTTTCTAAATCAGTGGAATGTAATAAAGTTGGGAAATATAGTGGCGTTATGTAAAATATTCTACGTGCGTGTTTGGTAAGTTGGCTGCTGTTTAACAATAGTTTCAGACATCTAACAATTCACCGCATTACCTACATAACCTGCGCTCATGTTTACAATAAAAGCCTAACCTTAGTTATACTTTCACCTGTTTGATTTATCCATTTCATTAATCGAAAAATCATTCAATTTTTTTCTTACCGATGTAACCATCCATGTGATTATATTGGCACGCATGTTTATGTTCGGAAAATGTATGGATAGAATCAATCGATTCTTACAATAGGGTAAGATCTTGTGGCATTCAACCGAGTCTTTTCTTCGTTACACCAGCATCTAACGAAAACGTTGAAATGAAAAAGCTAATTGGTTTTACGTAAATTTTAGAATGGTTGCAGCAAGTGAGGGTAGTATAGCATTTTTTCTGGACTATTCAGTAAGATTTGATTCGCAATATGGGAATCGCGAAAAACAGGGTTACGTCAGTATTCGTCCCCAAATTTTGTGACTGGTATTGCGATCATTGCTGGATATTTTGTTCAGTTTCCTAAATTCTGATTTTAGTAGAAGAAGGCTGTGGAGGGATGAGGCCACTTTTATGGAAATATATGTTTCTACCAACAAAAAGTACTACGAAATGCCTACAATTTCAAAGGAAATACCAATAACACGAAATTGCCAATTTTTGGCCCTTCCAAATTTCACAGAGGTTTTTCAGTTGACAATCCAACACAAAATAAAGCAGAACAGGATGGTTTATAGAGGACTGTTTAATTAGTTCCCTATTTCCACATCAACGCAGTGGTGGTCAATAATTTCTTATTATTAGAATGACTGGAAGAGCTTTATGGTTGGCTCCAGAAGCTGGCTGGACCAAAATGATCCTGAAAGTTGGATTCATTGGCCCTCTCGTTCATCTGATATTACCCCAATGGATAACTCCATAAATCACTTGAACAGTTTGATGAGGCGAATTTGGTTGCTTCATTGTGGTGCCAAATTCATTGACACTAAAAGAGAACTGCTATTGGACAAGTTTAGGTGAGATGCTTGCCTTGATTGGGTGGCACAGATCTAGAGTATCCTCTGATTTTCATTCGACTGCTTTTCTTCTTCATTTTAAACAGAATTTCGGCATCATTTTAATTTCTTGCTGCATGTTAAATTTATTAAAATATTCCTAGATAGTCGTTAATTTATTAAACATTAAAATGCCAAATCACATATTTAACATAAGTAGTAATTTTTAAACTTTAAACCCGTTTCTCTCTTGGAGCAGACTTTTTTTGGTGACGTGTGTAGATCAAGCAATCATCTTTTCCACATTTATTCATGCACATACATGTTTCAAGTTATAAGTTTCAAGAAAGATGGTATTTTGTGTGAAAAATGCTGAAAAATAGAAAAAAAAAACAGGTTTTTGGCAACGAAGAGTTTTCGGATACACGTTCAGAGGTAACTTCATTTGTAATTTTTTAAACCAATGGCTGCTGAAGTCGTGCTGACTAACCATAAGACATCTGGTCAATATACACCAATTTGTAAAAACTATTTCCTACATTTCGAGCACTTCAATTAACAGATTGCACTTGACAAAGGGCGCTTATATGAATTCTCAATTAATAGAAGTACTTTTAGTACTCATATTAATCCAAAAATCTAGTGCAGAGTTTGAATCAGAATGATGTAGAATATCCATATGTTTGTCTATCCATTTGTTGATTATGTTCAATTTTACTTAAGGACATTTGATTTAATAAATTACAAAAACAAACTTCAGTTATGTTTTTCACTTTTTGGAGAGATGTTGTGTTAACTTAAACTAAGGTTTCTAAGTTTGAATTATGTTTTTCTTTTCAGTATGCATTGCTTTTTAAAGAATTTTTCTTTTGTAAGTTTTACCTTATTTTCCACTCAATTCCTTTTTCATCTCAAGTAGTTGATATATTCTTTAATCCAAGATAAATATATTTTCATTTGTCACACTTAATTTAAAATAACAATTAGATATTGGCAATTTATACGTAAATCACGTATAACTCTAACATGTAACTAGTGTATATCTTTATACATGTACAAATAAAGTAAGGATCCACGATATTGAAGTGGTTAGAGGTGAGGCTCGCAAAGCTAAGATGTTTTGTGATTGATACTGGGTGCGATTCTCGGTCTCAAGATTCTAATAGGGCGGCCCTTAAGGCCTACGCCATTGCGACCCCTTTGGATCTATTCTCGGTCTAGGTCTTGCTTTTTATTGATTAGTTATTATGAAAAATTTATAGCAAAGAATGTTTGCTAGTCGCCTCCTTCTACGGCTCATAACACCTACCTTAATTTGGTAAAAAAAAAATATATAAAAATAAAAAATGGCGTTACATTTAAATAAACAACAAAATGTTTTCTTTGACTAGAACTGAGCGAAATTAAAAAGGGAAGTAGGGAAATTTCTTAGTGTAAATCTTTGCAACATCTGATTTCTATCAATCGTGGGATCCCAAAAGTTTCGGGGAGCCTGATTGTAACTGTGATTAGGTAATCATAGTAATTAGTTTTATTTAACCAGTAAAATTTAAGGTTTCTTCAGCATTGGTGCATCCACCAAGAAGAACTATAATTATTTTGATCAAAGTTTTCCATATTTCGGTTCACTGAATGATGAATCTGCCCATGAAATCTTGATCTTTGAACTGCAGAAATAATTATTTCCGTTTTATTAAAAATAATTCATTAAAATCGGAAGTTCATTCAAACGGAAGTTGTGCTCAAACATGAGTTAACACTGATCTTACTGACTACTTTAAAAGATACAAGCTACTACTTTTAAATTTCCAAGTACTATTTGTGTCATTAACGAGCAACATTACTTAGGTATTAAATAGTATTACATTAAATGCGCATACTCATTGCCTACAAGTAGCAGTCCTTCTTTAAGCAGTTCTGGGCGAAAGGTCCCTTTAAGTTGTAGCTTCAGTTTGATGTTCATTAAATGATTAATAATTATAGAGATTAAATATACAAATTGAAAAATTTGAGGAAAATCCGTTAAGCATAAGTTAAGCTATGACTCAAAAACTTTTCTGACTCCTGTCGATTTTCCCTCACTAATTCCATGTTTCAAGGAGATTTCATTACATAAATAGCGGCAAAAGAAAATCGTGTATGAGTCGGCACCAAATTTTTGCCCGCCTACATGTGCCTTCATGATTTTTATGTTTTCTTTGACTATTATAGACACCGTGAAACAAGTTACACTTTTTTTTTTTAAATATTTTTAAAAATTCTTATAACATATGCACTGAAAGAACACAATAAATGTATAAAACTATTACCAGCAGACAGAATTCCATGCCGTTCATTACTGTTTTTCAATGTATTCATTTTTATCGTAAATAAAGTATTATATTATTTTGATTATTATAATAAAATATGGGTGAATGTTAGAGTTGATTTATTAATCGAATCCAAAATCAACTTTTAACGGTCAGGGAGAAGAAATACTGATTCTCAGTCCAAATAATTAAATGGGGGATAACTAAGGGTGAATTACATAAAAATTACACTGATTTTATTTATCACAGCACGCTTGTTTTTTTTTTACTATTTCTCTCATGTTCGGATTATATCCATCATCATGGTTTGGTTCATCAGGTAATTGTGGAGAATCAACTTGGACGATTCACAAACATATAGGCGGTATTACTTGCCTTGTGGAAGGGTGAGCACTGCCCACAGCACAGAGAACATGCTAACGGTCGGGCAGTTGGCATCGTGTTCTCAAACTGTGCCAAGTAATTCAAGCCACTTACATTGCAGGTTGCTTCCTTATTTCACTCTGATTTTTCACCGGCGTTTCAATAATTATATAATATTTTTCAAAGCTGAACTATTTTTAAATGTTCATTAACAAATAGTTCATAAAAAATCTCTAGTGTGTGTTTCCGCCCAAAATTCTCTTACATTCACCATTCTCCACTTTTTAACTATACGTTTTCCTCTTACTAGACTTTAAAAATTTTAGTTATTACTTATGTTATAGTTTGTAGTCCTCCTCCTGGAGTTCGTTTTGTACAGTCATCTTTGAGTCTCGAGAGAGTAAACGGAAAAGTAGTCTTGTAGTAGGATATGGTTTCCGGAATAGTATGTAACCTGAACGTGAATAGAGAGGGTTAGTTTGTCGCCCAAAGGTAAGCCAAGATACTTGGACGTGGTAAGACCACGGGATCAGAATATTGTTTTGTCTAATTAGTCTGTTGAGGATACGTTTGTTGATACCAAACAATACGTTTGGTAGAGAGTTCTCGTGGTTTATTTCGATTTTCCATTTAGTAGAGTATTTAGTCAATTTGTCTAATGCTAAAGTAAGTCTGTTAGTGATGGGGTCAATTCTCCATGTTGTGTACAAAGCCAAGTCATCAGCGTACCCAGCAAGATGGATGACAGGAGATTTAGGGAAATGTTTTACTGAAATTTGAGATTAAAAATGGTGTAGATAGTAGTAATGTATCAAGTGAATGTGAACTTGTGCTCCCTTAAGAAGTGGGTCATAACCAAGGAAATCCAGTATAGCCACCCACTGCTGAAGAAGTACCAACTTAAGTATTGTGCCCAAACGGTACGTTTTGCTCCAACGCTACTGGGAATTCATAATTTGCACAAAAATGGTTTTTAAACAAAAACAATATTGTTGACAAACAAACAAACAAACAATACTTTCTTCAAGTTTGCAGGAACACAGGCGACAAACCGAGCGTACAGACAATTTAATAATAAGCAGTAAATGTACTATGCATTTTGAAGCCGAATAATGATTAGGAGGGTGATTATAGATGGTGCTGAAGGGGTGGGTCTGATGGTGAAAGTATTTCTGTTGCCGCAATCTGTGCATGTGTGAGTAATCGTGTTTCGTAAGGGAAAGTAGCAGCGCACTACAGATGGCCGTGGGGTTGCGTCACGGAGAAAGCACGCGCGCTCGGACAACCTGCTGGCTCTTCGACAAGGATAGTCCTAGGAAGTTACTGTACATCCTCGCCATCAGACTGCCATTGCTTAATTGCACCAATGGATCTTCCTTAAATCAAATTTATTAATATCAGTTTATAAAAATAATTGTAAGTTTTCTATTAATTGTGGGAACATTTTATAACTTATTAGTGATTCTTTCAAAAGATGCCACTTTCCAAACCGAGTTCACTAAAAATTAGACGATTGGATAATTCGTTTGGTGTTTTGCTGGCAAGACGCGATTAGTTCTCCTTCTTCAAAATCGTTTACATTCTCTTAGCAAACGAGTAAGTTAGTAATTTAAGTTAAAAGACGATGCATGAGGGCTCTCCAACATGACCATCATTAGGTGGGTAACACAGGATGAAAAGAATTCGAAGGATGCCTTTCGAAGGACGATTCAGACTTCGAGAAAGACTAAATGTAAGGACAGTTCAAGACAGGATGCCCGTGAGCGTGTGTTGGATGTGGAAACTAGGAACGAAATTTGGTTTAAAGATTGCGCTAAATTTAAGGACAAATGGGATTTTTAAGTTAGTATGAATAGTCTGTTTTTTAAAAGACAGATGCCTAAATAATTTTGCTTAGAACAATCAATTGGAGGTATTGGATGCGGTTAAGATTGAAGCGCTTGCATGTACAGGTCAATTCCGTGTGTCCCAAATGCTAATAGGGCTGTGTAGAGCTTTATTTTGTTCAGTAGGGTAGATTTAGACCAGGGGTCCCCAAACTACGGTCCGCGGGCCACATGCGGCCCCCGCCGCACTTCTGGAAGGGGGCACCTCTTTCATTGGCAGGAAGCGCTGCGTCGCTCATGTACAGTACTACTTCCGGTGACGCGGGTCGCACGCGTTACGGCTCCGGAAGCTGTGTGAAATAACAGCAGAATAGGAAGAAAGGCAGAGCACTATAACTCAACCAGGAATTGACCATCTCATTAGCCAAAAGCAGGTCCATAGTTCTTACAGAAATACTGGGCAGTTTGTTGATTTAAATTTACTTGTTCTTTATTTTAAATATTGTATTTGTTCCCGTTTTGTTTTCTTACTTTAAAATAAGATATGTGCAGTGTTCATAGTTTGGTACTAACAAATCATAGGGATTTGTTCATAGTTTGTTTTATAGTCCGGCCCCCCAACGATCTGAGGGACGGCGAACTGGTCTCCTGTGTAAACAGTTTTGAGACCCTGATTTAGACAGTTTGTAGACTAGTCTTTAGATCATTTAGTATAACGTTCCTGCCATTTGAGGGGACACCACTGAGCAATAGAAGGAAAAGAGGGAGGCAGTATTTAAGATGGGCAGTCGACTGAAGTCAACCACCCTCAGGAGTAAAACTGTAGTACAGTTCACCTGGAGTAGAACGGCACAAGATAAACAATTATGGGAGAAACTGGGATAAAGAAGCCTTTTCCCAGAAATGGGCCCGGTTTCAAAAATGTATTAATTAATAATTTAAGTGGGAAGGGATTAGCAATGAGGTTAGCATACTGGACTCCCACGCGGAGGTCCCGGGTTCGAATCCAGCAGCTGACCCTTAGATTTTCTCTTCCTAGGAGCTTCTTACAGCTCACTGTCCGGTGATGGACAGTGTTGTCTGTAACGAGAGAACACTGTCCGGAGGCCGGCAGTGCACTGGAAAAAGCTCCGGGCGCTAATGACCTCAGCTGTTGATGCGCCAAAAAAAAAAAAAAAAAAAGTAAAATACATACAATTTGTTTAATTAATTTTGTTCGCTTAAAGTTTCCTTTTTGGTTGTTTATTATATTTACAGAATGGAGATAATTTGAATTTAAACTTCTTTAAAAGAGTTCAAAAAATGTAGAATAATTTTAGAAAAACATATAGTTAATCTGTCGTTTGAGAACAATGTTTACAGCGCTTATCTTTAGAAAATGGGGTAGGCGAAGATTCCTTGTGCTTCATATATGGAAGATTTTGGAAACGATTTTTATTCAAATATCAGTTGGGCCAGGAAATATTCCTATGAACGTAATTATAAGAAAGTTTCACCAAGCTTGTGTTTTCAAACAAAATAGATATGTTAGAATCATTAGGGCACTACAGTTGCCGAGCGGTTAAGATATTGTTGTAGTACTGGGTTCGATTCCCGGTCTAGGCCTAGGATTTTATTTAATGTTAAATAAAAGAAATTTACAGTAAAGTATGTTTGCTAATCGCCTCCGTCCACGACACCTAATTGGTAGTTGGACGTAAAGCCCGCCTAAAAAAATAGGCAATTTACTTAACTACTTTTACTTACTAGGGTGAAGTCAGTGAGCTTTTACCATTTAGAGTGAGCTCGTATTTGAAAACTGACATTTAGGAATTATCAGCATTTTTAGGTTAAAAGATTATTTGTTAGGGCTTCTTAATTTCTTTGGTTGGACAGTTCGCGCTAAGTCTAATCTGCTAGATCCGATTGTTATTTTTTGGGGGGAAGTGCAAGTTACTATAATAGCTTAGAGTTTGGTTCTGTCCCTCGGGTACGATAATAATAATGACATTAAATATTGGAGTCATGGTGATCAGTTACGGAAAATTATTACCATTTTCGCCATGACTGGTTGTCATGTTCTTCAATGAATATTATTTATATAACAACCAACCATTTTAGTAAATGCATAACAGAAATCTAACTTGGAACGGTGTAAATAAAACATCTTTTACCTAACACGTTTTCATGGCTGATCTTAAAATTGTGTTTACCGCCGTTTTTCTAAATGACGTCATTTTTAAATTACCGCTAAATGTAATATAATAGGTTTCGCCTAGTTTAATTTGACTTAACAAAAATTCTGCAATAGAACATGTAACGCTAATTCTGTTGTCATTTAGTTGCAGTTTTACTAATTCTGTCATACACTATGTGAGCTCATGCGAAATACGACATATTGAAATGACCGTAAAGCTCATAACGGCAAAGGTGTGGAGGGACTGTTCTCCAGCTAACCTGAGATGAAGACACATAATGATGGTAAAACACGTGGTACCTTTGCGAGTGATTAGGCAGATACCCATGGTCTAACTCTCTAGTACCAAGAAAGTTCTGAAATAAAACAATTTTTATTTTAACTCGAGTTATATATTTTGTACCGTTAGGGGCTTTTTTTAAAAAGAATAATTTTTATTTAAAACACAAGTTCTTTATTACAATATTAAACTGATATATATAAAATAACGGTTACAAAGATATCAAGGGAAGGGAACTTCACTACTGATAGGTTGAACGGAACTTGGACAAAGTCTGGGCAGAACTTAACTCGGGCAGCGGTTGGACAGAACTGCAGGGAGAACTTAACTCGGGCAGCGGTTGGGCAGAACTGCAGGTAGAACTTAACTCGGGCAGCGGTTGGACAGAACTGCAGGTAGAACTTAACTCGGGCAGCGGTTGGGCAGAACTGCAGGTAGAACTTAACTCGGGCAGCGGTTGGGCAGAACTGGCTGGCCTGGCCTGGGTGACGTATTTATATGTTTGAATACTGCTGTTCTCAGAGGAAATATATTTATGCTGAGTCTCGAGGTTTCCTGTATATAACTCCTCCCTCCTTAAGTTTTTCGTGTCCTCACGAAATTTGGAAGTGTGAGGAGTTCATCGAATTTGGAGATGTTGTTGAGAAGGGGATCTATAGGATGATTGGGGTTTCGTGTACAATTGGTCAATTAGGAACATACATTTAGTGTTTAAAGTCTCTCTTAATTTTTCTAAAGACGTAGGATTAAAGGTCATTACATGATTAGACAATTGCCATGGGGTAGTTGAATAGAAATGGTGGATAACTTCTTTTTCTAAGTATTGCATAGAAGTTAATATAATTTCTTCACTAATGCCATCAATCATATATTTGGCATGGATTAGGTGTGTTATAGATTCTAAACGAGTTAGGTAGTCGGTTGGGAGTTCTTTAAAATGGGGCTTCATATTATAAATTTCGGACTTTAATGTTTCGAAAGATTTTGAACACGAAAAGTTTCTTTTTAAGATGTCTAATAATTCTTTAATAGTGTGGATTCTTTTAGTTAAAATTAAGGATTGCGCGGATCCTGTGATTTTGGCTTTTATTTTATTAAGGAGAAGGTATTCATTAGTGGAATTTTCTATAATGTTGGGTCTACAGGTTACGTTATAAACGTCTTCGACTGTTTGAGTAAAGTATAATAATTCATAAGGGTCTCCGTTAAATATGGGAATATGATCATAATCTTCTTTTCGTAAAGGGTGACTAATACGTGGTAATGAAGAGCTTGTGTGGGAACACGGAGTCTGAGTATCCGTTTGGTCATAGGGGGTAAGGACTGGGGGTAGCAGGTCGGAAGTGTTAAGATTAGTATGCATTTTATACAGCTCAAGTGATTACAGTATAAGACAGAGTTGTATGATTAAAATATGTTGATTTGCCTTCTTCTTATCTGTTAAAATAATATTTA
Organism: Rhodnius prolixus; assembly: GCF_049639745.1. Lineage (NCBI taxonomy): Eukaryota > Metazoa > Arthropoda > Insecta > Hemiptera > Reduviidae > Rhodnius > Rhodnius prolixus. The sequence continues at coordinate 28,519,919 of NW_027411592.1, forward strand.
TTCAGTTATACTGGTTTGCTTTTTCTTTATCTTATCTTATAGGGACTTTTTATAAATTCTTTATATCCGTTACACTTCTTTATAAAGATATCTTAGTCTTTATAATCTAATAATTATTCGAGAACTTATTTATTCTTTATATCAATTATACTTTCTTTTTATTATAAGGATTAATAATTATATGGGGACTTATTTTATTTTTACAATATATCAATTATGTTTATCTTTTTGGGACTGGGACAATTAATACTGCCCTTGCCTACTTTATATGTTTTTAATTTATTGTTTCGGCAGGGTAATCAAGGGGATTTTATAATGCTTGGGAAAGTACATATATATGTATAGGGACTTTTTCTTTATAATTATATAATTCTTACTTAGGGGAATTTATTTCTTCTACTCTTTCTTTTACTTATAATTATTTTATTCTTATAGGGACTGGGATAATTAATTCTGCCCTTGCCTACTTTATATGTTTTTAATTTATTGTTTCGGCAGGGTAATCAAGGGGATTTTATAATGCTTGGGAAAATATATTGTATATGTATAGGGACTTTTTCTTTACAATTATATAATTCTTACTTAGGGTAATTTATTTCTTCTACTCTTTCTTTTACTTACAATTATTTTATTCTTATAGGGACAGGAAGAATTAATAATGCCCTTGCCTACTTTATATGTTTTTAATTTATTGTTTCGGCAGGGTAATCAAGGGGATTTTATAACAACTAGGGGAATTTATTTCTTTTACTTTTTCTTCTACTTTTCTTTTACTTATAATTATTTTATTCCTTTTGGGACTGGAATAATTAATATAAGTAATTATTTTATTCCTTTTGGGACTGGAATAATCGATGCGGTTATTTTATTCCTTTTGGGACTGGAATAATTGATGCGGTTATTTTATTCCTTTTGGAGATTTTTAGGGACAATACAAAAATGTATACACTATTTGATAAAAAGCACATACAAAATCTTAAGACAAATGCTTAAAAGAAAAATTAAAATAATAATAATAAAATAATTACGGCTTGAGTTCTGCCCACCTGATGTTGAATGCTGAATAGATGTTGACCCAGAAGTCTTCTGCTCTCTCGCTCTCAATCACTTTTGGTACGATGTTTTGGAAATTATTAAATTGTTTATGTCACTTAAAGTCTCTGCAAATAGGGACCGTTTATGTCACTTCGAGTCTCTGCAATCGGGCGCCAGTTATATATTTTGTACCGTTAGGGGCTTTTTTTAAAAAGAATAATTTTTATTTAAAACACAAGTTCTTTATTACAATATTAAACTGATATATATAAAATAACGGTTACAAAGATATCAAGGGAAGGGAACTTCACTACTGATAGGTTGAACGGAACTTGGACAAAGTCTGGGCAGAACTTAACTCGGGCAGCGGTTGGACAGAACTGCAGGGAGAACTTAACTCGGGCAGCGGTTGGGCAGAACTGCAGGTAGAACTTAACTCGGGCAGCGGTTGGACAGAACTGCAGGTAGAACTTAACTCGGGCAGCGGTTGGGCAGAACTGCAGGTAGAACTTAACTCGGGCAGCGGTTGGGCAGAACTGGCTGGCCTGGCCTGGGTGACGTATTTATATGTTTGAATACTGCTGTTCTCAGAGGAAATATATTTATGCTGAGTCTCGAGGTTTCCTGTATATAACTCTCGGCATAAAGAGCGCAATGAGAACGTCCTATCGCGTCTAGCGTCTCCAGCTTGCTGTTGAAAGGTTTGAAAAGGTGAGTTGAGAGAAAAGAGGTTAATGGAATTCCTGAACGCAAGCTCCACTCTCTCGAGCTTACTTCCCTACTTACACCAGAGACTTTTCTCCGTTGAGGGCACGATGGCAGTGAATCTGTACTTTTTCAACAAAAGTTACTCACATACAGCTCTCAGGTTTCTGAGATGAGCAACTGAGGCTGGAGTATTTGTACCAAGAACCACGCATTCGAAATCCATAAAAAGATTTCCTGCAATAGCACCTGTTAGGGGTTAAAAAGAAAATAATAGCTAGGTCAGTCAGTCTGGTGGGAGAGAGGGAGGCAGTGATTATTTAAACAGACAAAAAAAACCGAAATATATAAATAAATAGTAATATTTTTTTGTTGAGAGGGGGGTCAGTCATTTGTAATGCACCTCTTAATGAAGTGAATTTGATTTTGTGTAATAAAAAAAAAATTAGGCTTAGTAATAGTTGGGAAAAGAAAGGATTAGAAGACCAAAAGTGAGCGGAAACAAAAGAAGAGAGAAAATCCAGGAGTACAGAAGGCAGTGGGAGCAGATGAAAAAAAAAAAGTTGCGAACCGAACAGAGTTGGTTCTGACGCTGGCGAAGTAAATTGAGCCTTTGGATAGCTGGTGAAGAAAAGTAAACGAAAACTCGCTTGCAGGAGGATTTATCGTGTACCGAGAGAACGAAAACTCTAAAGGCGTACAGGCAAGAGTAGAGAACCAGGTGTCTGCCCAATTCAAGTTGAATTTAAAAGGAGCGGTGAGTGAACCCCAGCGCTGGTGGTAGCAAAGGTAATGGAGATTGGACAATTTGACAAAGTTTGAATCCGTTATAATTCTGAGCTGAAGTTTTTTTATTATTATTATTTAAATTTATTTATTTTTCTTATTAAATGTACAATGTGTTGAAAATATTCTTTAGTCAGCTGGGCCCATTAATTTAATTCCAAGTTTTGTTTGTATAATTAATATAATGTTCATGTTCAGGAATTTCTAACCAAGCATTGTATTTTCTGTTATAGATCATAAAATAGCCTATTCTGATATTGAAGTGAGTACGACCTGCTGTAGCTGGTGCATTACACGATGACTGATTGCTCCGTAAATCTAAATTAAATTAAATTCCTGCTTCCTTATAGTTACTGTTCTCTCTTTTACTCCAGCCAACCTACTATTCCGGGTATTGGGGGTTTTCGCTGCTGTACCCCCAAGAACCTACTCTTACCAGCCCATAAACATCCTCTCTCCCTACACCTTTTGTTTAATCATTTATTATTTTATTTTCTTTTATTTATTTTCATTTATCCCCTTGAAACCGGTACTTATTTCACTCGAAACAACAGCGTGGCGCTCAAGGCAACTATAAACCGCCCTTCCCCACCCCTTCTTCACTGAGCTAGTGGCCCTGCTTTACCTTCCCCATCGGGGAGCGTAACACACCTTTAAGGTAATTACCGATTATTCCACAAGAAACATCAGAATCAAAATATTATTTATTCCGACAATCAGGTCGCCATCAATGCGCTGAACTCTAATACCATCAGTTTGATAACGTTTTGGGTTCAGCTAGGTGAACTCAGTAACCTGGGAAGAGGAAAAAAAACTGTGGCTGTGTCATGGACACGGCCGTGTGTTGTACGTGAATACGTTTACGTAACGGGTTATATTTTTTATATAAAATATTTTTATTTATGTATTTAGGATGAAATCAAGGAAACAAATCGACAATCGAACCACAATCTATGCCTATACAGTCCATTGTCGATGTAGAAGCGATTTCATCATCCACTTGCATAATTTCAACCGCCCCAGCTGCAGATGTACCGACCCCGTCGTTGATCCGCTCTGCCACAGTCATTCTTTTACGTTCCCGGCACAGCTTGACTCGGTCATATGGTGTTTTATTATTACCATTCGATTGTTCTTGAGAAGCCCTTTCCAACCGTATACGATCTCTGTACTTGGTTTTGGCTTTTCGACGCGTATAGGCCGACAATATATATTTCTGATACTTTTTTATTCTAACACCTTATTATATTCACTGTCACTATTCTACAATAATGTTTTATATACAATCGGTAGATTGTGACGTCAGCTGACGATTAAAACTTAAACGAACATCGTAGCTTCTCCGAGTCAAAAGTTATACTAATTTCAAATCTCGATACGTAGCAAAATGATCTCAAAATGGTGGCGCTTCCCCCTCCAACGCGCGCGATGCGTCACAGTCCTCGCTTATCGTAATGAATTCTTTGATCCTTTAGCTATCCAGTGGTCTAATTTAATTTTGGATGTAGACGATAGATTCGAAACTATAATGCCAAACTCTATCCCCCGATTTTGTTATCATTAGGTTTTTTTTGGATTGCCTCCATATGTTAGCAAATTTAAAGACGTATTCACATCAAAAAGGCTCCTTATTTTGACATGGGGAGAAAACTTGAAGAAATATTCGAGAATTCAAATTTTAATGTATATATGCTACATAGCCAAAGTGGTGTTGACGCGGCTGGCTTACACTTGCAATAAGGTTGAGGTAGTAAAACTAGAACATAGAATGATACTGTGAATGAAAGATTGGACCCCAATACAAGGAAATTCATTCAGTCACCATCTACTCTGGGTATTACATGTTTGTCATACACATAGTTAGTAATTAATGGCTCTTTAAGCCATGTTAGTCAGTGTTTTTTATATAATAAATATGTTTGATCAAATTATAGCTATTTACCTTCAAGTCTTGTAGCTATAAAACCCGCCTTATCACTAGTTCTTGTGCAGGTTTAGTTATATATCTATTAATTAATATTTAAACAACTGGCATCCTTACAATTTGCTATTCAACAACCATTGTAGAGCTATGATGGAACTGGTAATAAGCGAAGCACAGATAAAAGTACATATGACTTATTCTTCCCAGAAACAGATTAGAAGGAAAGGTTCTTAGTGATATTCGTTTATCTGGGATCCCAAGTTCATTCTAGAGATAAGATTGTAGAATTTTAAAGATGACTTATTGCATAAAATCAAAGCTACTACTACCAGTGGAAATATTTCCGCATTAGTGTTCTCTCGAATTAATGAAATTCAGCATTTAATAAAACGCTAATTAGTTTCATTCACACGTACAGTTTTTTGTGAATTAGACTGCATTGAGTTAAACCAGCTTCTTTTCTTCGTTTAGAGCGGAAACACTTCGTGGGATCTACTGGTGGATTATACAAGCACAACGTTTGGTAATTGTAACAGCGGAAACACTTTATATTAAAGACCATGTATTGGACTTATCATCACATTTGCCAAATAGCATTGAGTTCTTAATGATTTGAGAATAAAAGAACTACCTAAAAAAAAATAATCTTGAATTAACGGATAGTTGGAACGAGGCGAATTCGTCGGCCTGCAAGTGAAGACTTGTTGCTTCCGATTCACAAACGTTTTTTAGTGTAGGTAGATGGGTATTATCAGTGGAATAGAAATTACTTGAAACAGGACAAGGCTAATATTTTTGGCAGTAGCGGCTCTAATATCATAATAAACCTATGGAATAGAACATCTACAGATTATCACGTCAAATATTACGATTAACTGAATGGTGGAAAACTTACTTCATCTTGACTTAATTAAAAAAAACCTGTGTGGTGAGTCACAAGCCTTACTGAAACCCACAAATCTTATTGAATCATCGTACGTTTAAGTTACATTTAACTCTTGCCTCTCTGGATGGAATCTATTCAGGCAATTATCTTCAAATTTATAAATCAATTTCACATTGAATTCTTATTAATAATGATAAAGTGGTAAGCCAGTACAATAAACACTAATAACACTTTAGAGAAAAGGCTAACCATCTTCCTCTTTCAGAAGTGCTCTTAATTATATTCCCCTAAAAAAAAGTGTCAATTTAAAGTTTTAGATCTAGATACGTGCAACTGGTTCACCAATTTGAAGAAATTAGTTGGAGCCTTTTTCCAGAAAATCTTCAAATACTAAAAAAATTGATTCAGTAAAGTGGTTCGCCGATTTAGATAAACAGAATCACATCATGGCATCCTCTTTTGGCGACCAAACTAAATATTAAATCTTTTTTTTAAAATACTTTTTCGTATTTAAGGGTTCTCAAAACGGTTTTTTTTATTTCCGGTGAGAACTTAACATCAACTGTATGACTACAATGCCTTCCTCTTAGTCGCGTAAGAGAAGCTAAACAAAAGAAATAATATTATTTCTAAAAGCATTCACATCCAGTAATTCAATAATGTATATCCGTAACAAGATAAGAATTCATTACTTCAACGACTTCAACATTACACATTAGGATGAAATAAACAAATATGTCTTCTTTCAAAATTCTTCAAATTAACACAACTAATTGTATTGGAAATACATTTCTATTTCTAAAATTTTAAAATAAATCCACAAATATATGTATAAAGGTAGTATTTAATATTCTTTAAATAGAAATCATTTCTACAATGACAGGTATGTGAATGCAAGCAAAAATATTTAAAACAAATATTGCAAATGTTATATTTTAATGGCTCATCAATATTTTTAGCACAAGATTTGTTTCCTAACAAAATTGCTTCTTTCTTGATTTAGGTTCTTTAAATATAGAATCAATCTAAATTCTGTAACTAATTTTCCTCCTGTTTAGAAACAATTTTCATTTAAATTATTATTTTTTACAGTAGGTATTACAAAAATAACAGTATTTCTTGAAATTTCAAATTTGGCTAAAAAACATTCATAATTTGAAATATTTTGAGAAACCGTTTTGTCTCGAATTCTGAAATAAACAACAGAAATGTATGGCTTTTCTTTTATGTTTTCCAGCTGGTTTGTTGGATGTAGGACTTGAACACTGCCTTACTTCGCTAACTAACACGGAGATTGCTCTCTTCAGCGGCTGATATGAAGAGCACTGGGTGACGATGTACCCGTGCTGAGTAAACAGGCGGTGCTACACCTGAAGAACAGGACTTCCTAACTTCTTTAGAAAATATCATTTATTAAAATTTAAGTTATCTGTAGCAACCGTTCTGGAAAACATGATTCAAACTACAGTAAAATAAAAAAGTAATGCCTATTTTTTCAGGAGGACTTTACGACCAATTGCCAGATTAGGTATCGTGGACGGAGGCGGCTAGCAAAGACACATTACTACAATTTTCTCATCCAAAACACCGACTTCACCGTAGAATCATTAAGGCAAGCAAAATGCCAATGAAAAACGATTATCCTCAAGGTCTCGCATACAAAATCATATTGAAGAGCAATCAGTGCAACACGAAACAATGCAACTCACGCCTCAATGGACAATAAAAGGAGATCCACATCTACGCCAATTTACACGCTATGACCTATAGTCATACCTTACCTATGGTAAGTTCCTTTGGAAAACAAAAGTCGTTTTAAGAAGAACGTAGCATGTCAAGAGCAAATTGTATTTCTTATCGAACAGGAATGATGTCCAGAATTGGATCTAAATTTAAACCACTGTTGGTGAATTTTCGAGAATCGGTTCGTCAAGACACAGCACGTAAACATAGTTCGATTTGTGTCTCGTCTTTTGCTGAGTTTTCAACAGTTTTCCTCTGTTAATACAACTATATCCTTGGGTTTTTACGCATTAGCAAGTGTTTTTAAATGGTGTTTACATTTTTAGTTTCTCAAAATAATTGTAAAAAAATAATATCTGACCTGATGGATATGAGTTGTAAAGAAATTTCCCGTGTTTGTGGCAGGTGAAAAACTAGGATTATTTTAATAAAAATAAAAAGACCCCTGCGTAGAAATTTAAAATAAGGAGCGGATTCATCCGCAAATAGAGGTCTCAAAGAAGATAAATTCTTTAAGAACAGGATACAAATAAAGGGTTGACGAAAGTCTAAAATTCAAGTATTTCGAAGAGCGTAGTAGTAATCTACTAGCCAACTTTATGGTATTTCGAAATCTTGGTTTTAAACGACCAAGATCTGCCGAAAATACCTAAAGAAACAATCTAAGATGGAATTCTAAAGGATAATGAACTAAGAGAGAGCAGTATTAGCAATAAAATGTGAATAATATAAATAAAAAATATTGATATTATTCACATTTTATTTCTTCACTGACTGACACAATCTCCTTGATTAATTCCACGTCATGTTGGCAAGCTATTGAAGATTTGCCATTGAAGGAATCAAAAATTGGAAATCAAAACTGAATGTTAAAAATGGAAAAGAAAACGTTAAGTATAATCATTTATAAAATGAACCTTTCAAGGTGCGTCTTGATGGAGCGACAAGACGAATAAATCGTAGTGTGTCAATTGGGCTTTATTACAGACCCCACAGTGACCTTGCTATTGACCAAACCCAATCTGAAATCATGAGATTCTACCTAGCTCTACCTAGGCATTCTAACTAGACCTCCAAATAAGAAGAATCTGAGAAGAGCCTATTGTAGATAAGGAAAGTTTCCCTAACTCACGTAGCCGCTATCGAACGCATGTTCGAGGGTGGTTCTGGTTCCTCCTCCAAATTAAGGGAACCATGCTCTCTAGGAAAATACACGGAAGAAAGGAAAATTCCTTTAAGAAAGGGAAACCGGTAGTTTCTGTTCAGGCTACAAATACGGTCAAATTTTATTTATAAAATCTTGCCTTTTTAAGAATAACTCACCACGTTACACTCTCCGTAGCTTTACTAACATGATTCCATTTGTATGTCACTAACAAACTTTTCTTACCGATCATTAATATAAAAACTTCCTTCAGTATTTCAGAAATACGACTTCTGTTTCTTCATTATTGTTATCTAAAATGATGACGATGAATAATAATAATAATAACAACAATAATAATAACAACAATAATAATAACTATTATTATTATTATTATTTTAGCAAAGTATAACGAGTCTTTGCATTTACGAACGTAAATACTCCACATTAGGCAATAAATTAATCCAAGGAGCGTGAAGCGGATATTTGCGCGGATCAAACCTCAAAATTATCCGTCCCTAGGGCCTATCAGTCCACTTTCTATCCCAGAACACTTCCTTCCTAACCTCCACGAAGACTAGGTTAAATTCTAACTGCATAACGTTGACCCCCCCAAGGTTAATCGATCATGCGGTTACGTAAATTTGTTTAATGTTCGTGCGTATTATAGTACGATATTATATATTTGTCAATAAATAATTCTCCTTTTACAGACAATTTTATTGGCTGCTTTTAATTGAGTTTTTGTTAACGACATCGTAGTGTTTGAGTAAAACATTTCTTAGATCGAAATTATTAAACCTTCTACAATCAAATGGAACAGTTTAAATAAAAACTTATAAGGTAGAAAAAGAGGATGAATTTGTGCCAATTTTAAGCAGAATTGACTACGTAGTTTCTTCCACCTTGGATGTATTTCATTCAGGAGGCGATTAGTAATTAGAAACACTTTTTGTTAGTAACATTTAATCAATACAACAGTGGAATAGAAAACAGCGATTAAAATGCAACATAATGATGCAAGCTCTTGATGGCTTTCAATGAGACAATAGTTGTTTTATTGTAGAGTCTGTGTTCAAGAGAAAGATTTAGAAACCAATAAAGTTGCGATCATCGATGAGTTTTGTTTATTCGGGATCCTTCGTTGATGTCAAAACTAAGAATTTAGAATTCTAGAAATTTAGTTCTGTTACTTCATCCAAGTAGTGAACAAGTAATATTATTCTATTTCAGAATCTGAAATGAAGAAATACCAAACACTATGATATTCTTAATGAGGAGTTAACTACCATAACAAAATAGCAAATGCCTTAGATCCTAAAAATAAACTATAAACGAAACGACAATAAACTCTTCCGGAAGTGTGCTGCTTTTTAAATTTACCTAACAAAATAATACGTGCAAATATTTTACAGTCACTAAAGAAGTATCAGCGAGATTTTGGAATCTTTATGGTAGTAATTAAATGTAATTTCCATCTTGCTATCATAAAAAGAAATCCATTTATGCACACTTCTTGTTAGATTATCTACTACCACCGACATATATGATGTTAAGGAAGTAAGGAAGATTATTTAACCATTTGTAACAGTTTTGGAGGTGTGTGTAGGGTATAATCATTGTAATATATAACAATAACCCTCAAGCTTTACGTTGTGATTCTTTGCATGTTACACATACCTAGGCTACAATGCTCTATTATGTGCATAATCTAAACATATGCCTGGTTTTACTAGTTATAGTTTAATGGAAATATCGCTTATCTGATGTGCGTTTATTGCTCTAATTTTAGAAATATTATTACGAAATTATTAATTATTAATTTCGTAATCAAACCGCAAGAGTGAAAATAGGAAGAATACATGGATGTACAGGAACAGAAACTAAAAATAATTTCCATTGTTTAGAAATGATATCACGATTCCTTCCTCCAGCCATACGGCTGATATACTGAGAGAAGGCTCGATCAGTTTGAAAACAATACTCTATTGAAACGTACAATGGAAATAACGCCGACTAGAAAGGAAAGATTTTCGTCTTGAGAAACTCACCTTTTTATGCTTTGAATTGTTAAGTTTTGTTTATCGTTGTTGCTCTCGCTTGGACCTGCTCATGTTAGTTCTATACTTGAATAATTGACATAAAAAGTTTGTGTAAATTTAATTTGATCAGTATCTAGATGTAAGAGCAGGCTGGCAACATAACACATGAATCCAAGTTCAATTCAATGAACTTTCTTCCTGAATATGCAAAGGTACCATCCACCACCTAGTACCTGATCTGCTCGTGAGTTGTAAACTTAGTGGTCCTGCTCAGCAGGTAAAATTCAGTGAGTGCTCTCCCTTGATGTTCATAAAACTGTCGTTATGCAGTAATTTAAGTCTTTTAACTACTTCTTTAATCCTTTTTTTTTTTTTTAAATGATTTAAGGCGCGTCAACATCTAAGGTTATTGGTGCCCGGAGCTTTTTCCAGTGCACTGCCGGCCTCCGGACAGTGAGCTGTAAGAAGCTCCTAGGAAGAGAAAATCTAAGGGTCAGCTGCTGGATTCGAACCCGGGACCTCCGCGTGGGAGTCCAGTATGCTAACCTCATAGCTAATCCCTTCCCTTCTTTAATCCTTAATCTCTTAGAAATAACACCTTTTTGTAAAAGGGAAGGCCCTTTTAGTTTAGTGTAAAAACATGAAGTGAGCCTATTATTGCAGTCTTAACAGCCAAAGACTAATCTAATCTAGGGTGAAGGGACCAGTAATTGACTGGGCACCAGTAATTGACATACCAGAAATAAACTGGTATTATAAGGGATATGAGCCGTTTTTAGTGGTGATTCTTTCAATTTCGTTATTGAGAAGCCTTTGGGCAGCAGTTCCAGAAAAATATTAATTATTGGAAGGTTCCTTGGTATCAGTGGAAGGTTATTTGTGTTAAAAGTTCAAAATCAAGGAAAAAACAAGCCGTTGCTAAGGAGGATTGATAAGAAAATAATTTTTCTTTTTTCTTATTTTTCGTTTATTTGTTCATATATTCGTGTGGTTATCAATGTTCTGTTATAATTAGTATTACTTGTAGATTTCATTTATGTAGTTTTTTTTTTTAATTATAAGAAGCGCTGAGGATTAAAATGGTGCGGTCAATCACTGGTCCTTGAAACGGCAATTTGCCCAGTAATTGACATGTATGTCAATTACTAGTCCTACAGCTTTTTTGTTTGAGACCAGTGATTGACTTCCTGGGAAAATGGTAAGATAGGTTGATAAATTTTATTATAATTAAAAATTCAATCATTGTAAAATAAAATCATTGATAAAAATCGGCAAAATAAATAGTAAAACTTCCAACAAAATATGTTTAAATTAATGAATTAGCAAATGTACGCCTTATTTCAAGAGGGCATGCAGAATGATTATTCTGTAGAGAACAACAATGTATGAACAACAAACTGGAATAATCGTGATCGCCGAACAGCTTCACGAGGCCTACGTGACTAATAAAAACGACGCCCACTTATCGGAGTTGGAAAATCTCTCATTCTCCCTCAGTTTTGGGTCCTAGCCACATGACAAAGAAGAAAGGGAGGAAATGGCTAAACCATAGAATTCCATCAAAGGAAACGGCCAGAGGAAAAGTGAAGCTTCCTCAAGAGAAGTACCAGGTGCGAAATCAAACATACGTGGAGAAGTTGGTGACTTTGTGATGTTACACATTAATAACATAGAAAAGATTGTAAGATCTATTGTATTTACCAATTGACAGACATGTTGACCGAAGACGAATATATAGCATCCCATAGGCTAAATAGGCTAAACTGTATTTAAAAAAAATGAAATCGGTATGAAAACCATTTTTAATTCCCAAACACGTGAAGGTTGGATCGCCATGTACTTCTTTATGGAGAACGATACCAATTTAATAAAACCGTTGATTTGTGAGGTTTTCAAATGGCTTGTGATTTCAAGTGGCTAATTATCAATTACATAAGATATATTATGATGTTCATTTCCTATGTATTCCGAAAGAATATTTTGTTCTTTCATTCATTTTTTCTTTTATGGTGTGCCTATTTTAATAACACATATTTTTGTCAATTGGTTACCTAGTTATGTGAATATCAGTGGTTTATTTGTAGGTATGTGTATTTTAATACCTATCCTTTCCATGTTAAAGAGTCAATAACAGATATATATTTTTTAATCTAGTTTTTTTTCATTGACGTTTCATTTATTTATTACTGTTATAAGTGCGAATGCTTACAACCTGTGGCGGGACGCGATGAACGTGCACACAATGTATAATATACATGTGCCCAAGAGGTAACTCAGTAATAATAAACAATAAAATACTGAATAGATGCAGAAAGTAAGAATGAATTACATTCAGATAGTTTGGTTTCGAAGCAAATGACACTGGCAGCACAGATTGTGGAAAATATTAGCGAAGCGAAGGAAAAAGTGATTTAAGTGATTTATTTAGATTTAAAAGTGATTCTGAATGCATACCTTATGTCGTTTCATGAATATATTTGTATGTCAATTACTGGTCCCACTCCATGTCAAACACTGGTTCCACCGAAAATTCGCTATGTCAATTACTGGGTCATTGACATACTTACAAAAAAAGTCATTTTTGGTTGACATAAAGATCGAATTTACTGCATTTAAAATATTAATAAAATAAAGTACATCCTACTGGAGCAGTACAATTTTACAACCTACACCTGGAGCCAAAATAACGGAAGTTATTCTATCTTAAACTCGAATTTTTTCTTAAGCAGTCAATTACTGGTCCCTTCACCCTACAATCTAAAAAAGAAAATTTAAAGTTTCTAAAATTAAGAAATAATATTGAAAAACAAAGTTAAATAATAAAAGATGCTGGCCCGACTTGAACTGTGGGAACAACAACATAATAAACTGGGCGAGTTTCAGGCGGGGTTTCGGAAGACATACTCAACTGTGTACAATATATTCACTCTAATGAGCATTATTAAGATTGTGCTGAGTCATAAGCGGCAGAAGCTGTTTGCGTTTTTTATTGATCTCTCGGCGGCGTTTGATTGCATAGATCGCTTTGCTCTTTTTTTTGTAAGTTGTCCCAATTGGTTGTGTCGTCCAAAATCGCAAGTATTCTGAAAAGTTACTACACGGATACTAGTGCGACAGTCTGGTGTCGTGGGGGAGTTTCTGAAAACTTTCGGACAGGTATGGGAGTTAAACAGGGCTGTCTGCTTAGTCCCCTCCTATTTTCCTTCTTTCTAAATGATTTGTCAGACTGTATGAAAGGTGGCATCACTATACAAGGCACCAAGATCAATATGCTCGCGTACGCGGACGATATTGTTATTTTCTCCACGGACCGATTGGAACTTCAGGCCATGATACGATCGTTCGAGAATTATTGTCAAACGTGGAATTTGGTGGTTAACTTGAGTAAGTCGCAGATAGTGGTTTTTAGGAATGGAGGCAGACCGGGTAGCAATGAAAAGTGGTACTTTGAAAATCAGAAAATAAAAGTGTCTAACTCATACAAATATTTAGGTATGACTTTGACTTCCAACTTGTCATTAAACGCTCACTTTAAGGAAAGAATTAAACATTCTAAGTTTGCAATTAACGCCTTTAATAAAATACTCTTTAACAAAAATATTGCTTTTTCTTCAAAGTTGCGTATCTTTAATGCAGTTTCAAGGTCAATTATCTGTTATGCCGCACAACTGTGGGGAAATAAAATGTCCCAGGTTCTGGAAATATGCCTCCGAAGTTTTGTCAAGAAATGCTTCAGTCTACCGTTGAATACGCCTGATTTCATTATATATCTAGAGACAGAAATTCTACCTATATTTTTGTACACCATTAAAATACATTTGAAATATGTTCATAGATGTTTTCAGCTTGCACCAACAGATACCCATGTATACTTGTGTATAAAACTCTGTTCTTTGTGCAATAGAAGGGATAATGAAGATGTGTACCATTTCGTCTGTATTTGCCTTATACTAAGAGAGTTTCGCCTACGGTACTTTGCTGCAGAAAAATTATCTTATGTTGAATTTCTGGGGTATCTTAACGGTAAATACTGGCGCCCATTGATAAATTACTGTAAATCAGTGTGGAATTACAGATATGAGCTCATACAAGAATTTAATTACACTTGATTATTATCTTGTCATCTTAGTTTTTAATATTGCTCTTATTATAGCTTACAATTGTATTTAGAATTTTATCAGCAAGAATTTTTGATTGTTTATATCTTCTTTTTTGTTTTGTTTCTTAATTAATGTATACATTTATTTAATTTGAATTATGGCAACTCCTCGGACGGTCCATGAGACCACGAGTAAGACGGTAGAAATTCTTATTTATAATTTATATAAATTGAAAATGTATTTTCTTCAATAAACCTATTATTATTATTATTATTAATAAAAGATGTATGTATTTGGGCCACTTTATTAAGTATTTAATAAACATATTTGAGCTTCTCGCTTTATTTGAGGATCATAAAAAAAAAGAGCAAGTAAAGAATTATTCGTGACTTCGTCTGTGGAAAAATAACAAGAAAGATTTGAGTGAAAGGCTGTCAATTCTGTCGTTATTTATAAATAAGAAATAATCAATTCATTTAGTTTAAAATAAAGCGACTAATAAGCTTCAAAATTTACTTATAAATAAGCTCGGAAATTATCATTGATGGTGTTAAAGTAATAAAGATGATAAATAAGGTAAAGAAAGGATGTAAGTGTAACTGTTGATATTAACCTTGTAAAGTAAAAACGGACGAAGTATTTAGTGTGATGCAATCAGTTACCATTAGAGCGTTCTTCCCCCTCTTGTAGTAAACTTGGCCTTTAGAGCGAACGATCTCCACTTTTACCTTTCTTTCTCTACTTTACCTTGTAAACAAATTTCTTTTCAACCACATTACGTCTACTTTTACACATTATCATTTTTCAAATTCTAACATTAATGTCTTATGTAATTTTACAAAGTACGTAAAAATTGAAGTTGACAATAATGGACTAGTATATATTACTAGATTTGGTGTAATTTACCGTCGAGCTCAATTATTTAGCGTCATGCAAATGGGGCAAATTATTTTAAGAGAAGGAAGTAAAGGGAAACGGAAGATGACACAGTTTTTAAATGAAGTTTCATTAAATAAATTTTTAAGGAAACTCTTGGATATAAAGCTGTATTATTTGTAAACCTCATAGCCTCCAACATTGAAAACGTAGTTACAGAGATTGTATTTTCTGTTTTCTAGGTTTAAGTAACTATAAAACTTTGGGAAAAAGAATAACACAAGGAGCATAGATGTACTTATTGTTGCACGTTGCCCTACTTAACTGGGAAAGTAATTTTTATTCTGCGACCTCTAATTAGATCAATTATTGTGATTTGTTCCAGTTTAAGAACGAGAAGTCGTAACCGACCGCTATGGATAACCTCTTTGGAGCCTACCTACTTTTCCTTTCATTTCCTTCCCCTAAAATTGTGAAGAACCACCCCCAAAAAGATCCCAGCCTAGATTTCCCTTTGCAAAATAAAGATGGCTTCTCAGATAAACACCCTTCAACAATGGTAAATGCGCACGGAATAAATTGCTACTTGCAATATTTTTCTGTCTCTATCAATTCCCCAAGAAGAACATATCCCTTCCAAACACATGAGCTCCCAGGCTCTCTGAGAGACCCTCAGAAAGAAAAGGAGTGCCTGTAATTCATAGAAAAAAAAACCTTAAAAGCTTTACCCCTGTGCTTCTTCCATCGTACGACATTTAAGATGAAAGCCTTCTGCGAGAGGTTTAGGGCTCTCCAAAACCCGCGTTAACTGATTACTCCAATAAAACTAGGAGAGGACCCGTTTTTTGAGTCTCTGTTTTGTACCAATTACCCACGTGCCATCCATCCATCTATCCGTCAGCCTGGACGCTTTGACTTGGCTAAGGATTCGATATCTCGCTCTCATCGCATGACCCAAACCTATTTATCAGATGTTCAGAGAATAACTTCTCTGTTAAATAACAGAGGATGAGCTCAATCCCGGTTAAGGGGTGAATTCTACGCTATTTCTTAGCCCTGCTCGTAGATCAGTTGTCCGGTGGGAACCAAGAGTAGGAAGAGATCGGATTTCGGGGAGATTTTAAGAGGAACATTGTTCACATACTTCACTCACTGAATACTGGTGCAGTGTGTACCTGAAAATAAAAGAAGAATTAGAAACATCCATCTTGATGAACCAAACTTGATGTTGGAATTAAAGAAAAGAAAAAAAAAACTAAGAAAAGTGATTGTAATAGTTTAGTGACAGTGGCATTATTAGACATTGAACTAACTGGGTAACGCAATTAGTATTATAGGAAGGTTCTTCAGCTAGAATGAAGAAAGGTGAAGTGTGAAGTGGATTGTGCGCCACACGCCAGTCTGTACTAGCGGTGATTACACGAGCACTGCCAGACAGATCCACTCTATTTACCACTGAGTGACAGGTTCTCTTTCGCTGAACTCTATTCAATAAAAACAAGTTTTGTTTAAGGTCAACATTCAAAGAATCAAAGAAAGTAAATATAACAGAAACATACCATCACTTTCCTAATTCTTTTTTTTTTCAGATATCGCTCAGGTGGAAATGTTAACTGTGGGAGTCCTCACAATCAATTTAACGCTCTGCACACCCCCACTATACAGGCTCAGCAAACAATGCCCTAGAACATGACTTTATATATTACACAACCATCATAGAAGGCTGAGAACTGATATAAGTGGATTCGCTGCTCTTGGTGTGAAAAAGGAAGTAGGTCTTGCTTCCGTTTGAACTTGTGAAAAAATAAATTTTTATGTATTTATATTTTATATGCTATTGTATTTCACCACACTACAACAATTCATTGTTATTGTCCACTACAACTATTATACGCTTATTTATACAGATTTTCTGCAATGCTGCCGATAATTTGTCAATTGATTTGTATATCACATATTTTTTAGGTTATTGAATTATACAAA
Source organism: Rhodnius prolixus (assembly GCF_049639745.1). Classification (NCBI taxonomy): domain Eukaryota; kingdom Metazoa; phylum Arthropoda; class Insecta; order Hemiptera; family Reduviidae; genus Rhodnius; species Rhodnius prolixus. The sequence continues at coordinate 28,537,143 of NW_027411592.1, forward strand.
AAAACACAGTATATTTTTACGCCTAAATAATTTTGCATTAATGTTGTCCTTTTTTTTTTATATTGGGTAAAAAGTGGGAGACAAACACTGTTTTGCAAGTGTTTGAGAAGGAATCCGCTTCGCAAGATGCACATGAAGGCACGATCTGGCGACCTAGAAAGAATAGAGAGCTCTAAGAAAGGAGGTCCCAGTTACAAATGACTGAGACAGGCAAGCCAACTGGCGAGGGGGCTGAACTATGATTTCTTCCAAACTGAGTCTTCGGTTAGAAAACGGAGGGTTGGAAGACCCACATTGCCTTGGCATGATGGATAGATTTAGTGTTTAATATACACATTAAAGGGGTTCTGTGCTTTACAATTTTTCAAAAAATGAAATAAAAATCAATACAAACTTAGTTCTACGTAGGTACACTTAATTAATTCAATTTCTAAAATATATATACATATGTTTACATAATGTTACATAATGACGAGCATACATAAAAAACTAAAATTTAATAACTGAAAATAGTAATTATTCATTAAGGCAAAATGATCTTATTTTTAATGCTTCTGTTATAAAAAAATATATCCTATTCAAGTGGTCCTTATTTTTAATAAATAGAGATTTATAAGGAGCATTTTTGCTAACACCCTCTGATGGATAGTGGGATCTAATTGGTTTATAAATGGGACATTCTATTAACAGGTGTTCAAGAGTTTCGTACTTATTTAAATTTTGATGGAATTGTCCAGGACGCTAGGAATATCCTTCGAATGCGCAACTGGCTGAGTCTTGTACAGTAAAGCCTGGGTATTCAGGCATTTGATACATACCTGAGAAAACTCAGTGAAATTATTACTGAACTGGCCCTTCAAGTCTTGTCTCATCTATATATATATATATATATATTTTTTTTTTTCTTGTTTTGTTTTGGTTTTTAAACATTGAGCACTTAATTGATCTCTTTCTGTAGGCGCCACGGTAGCCGAGCGGTTAGAGGCGAGACCTGCGAAGCTAAATATGTATTGTGGTACTGGGTTCGATTCCCGGTCTCTAGGCCTTGGATTTTATTTAATGGTTAATAAAAGAAATTTACAGTAAAGTATGTTTGCTAGTTGCCTCCGTCCACGGCACCTAATTGGTAGTTGGACGTTAAGCCCCGCCTGAAAAAATAGGCGATTACTACTACTACTACTGATCACTTTCTGTAAATTTTGCGATAGATTGTTAACATGCTTGTAAAACTAAAAAATTTAAATGCACAAATTAATTTTAAGAAAACAAACAATTCCCTTTAATGATCGTAGTGATCTTGAATTTGTGTGGCAATATTCGATATAATTTTCGTAACGTTTTTCAAAGTAAAAACGTTTAGTTTTGTTTTCTAAGACGCGTCGTCATCTAATTAACTGAGGAGTGGAGTCTGCCGGCCTCCTGATAGTATTCTCTCGCAGTAAGACAAAGTCATAAGAGTGCTGATTTTTTTCTGTAGCTGTTTTTTTAAAGTAGAAGTAGAAGTGGGGAGAAATGTAAGGGTAGCCCGCCTGGAATTGATTCTGGAGCCTCTGGCGAAGTAGTCCATCTTGCTACCATCATAACTAATTCCTTCCTGAAATATGGATTATCACTGATATTATCATAAGTGAACATTTATCACATTGGTAACTAACTAATTTGCTACCAATTCTAAGTTTCAATAAATTATTAGGTACTTGAAGAGAAAGAGAAAATGTGAGTGTACATTTTTTTCGCCATTTTAATGAGAAATTAATAACATAATCCAAAAAAATAAATAAGAATGTAATTTCTAAATGAGATATTTAAAGAAAAGTCGTACTCTAACATTTCCGTCATCTCAGTAACATTGCATTCATAAAGTAACACACAAAAGATGCATTTCCGTTTGGATATTACTTTGAAATAACAATTCGTCAGCAGTTTTTGTGCTGTCGACTTCTTACGAAATAAATGTCAAAACTTCTTTTATTCGGCCGTTTAAATAGTTTTTGTCACTGCAATCATTGTTCACAGTTATTGTAGAATTGTCGGTTCTAAGACAGTTTTTTTTTGGGGGGGGGAATGCCTTATTTTAATTCAGAATTTCTCAAGTACGATTATAACTGATAGCTAAAATTCGAAACTCCGTATAATATCATTGCTTTGTTTTTATGAAAAATGTTTTGAATGAATAAAGTTAGCTTTCTTTTGCAGATAATATTCCTTCTGGTTTCGGAAAAATTCCTGACAACTACGAACCTTTTCTGCAAATACGCTCCTCTCCTAAAGTGCAATTCCATTGCATTATAGGGTTGAATGATCTGTGAGTATATAAAATTATTTATTTATCTCGTAAATTGTTTCAAATATATCTTCTAAGCGCTGGAAAACTGTTCTACAGAATTTTAAGTGAATCTTAAGTTCTGAAGACAAACGAATATTTTTTTCACATATTTAAATTATTATATTTATTAAATTATTATATATTTTTGTAGAACTCAAGCAGATTTATAATAATTCTATTTGAGACATTACTCAATTACCTTGGAAAATACTTTAATGTTTTTTGAGAGTCGTTGCTGAAAAAAAGCAAAATGATAAAAGTGATAACAAATCGTCCACTTTTGATGGCAATTCTTTATTCATGGACCAATGATCGTGGAAATAAATGTCTGAAGGTTTAAATTGTCGAGGAAAACATAGTTTTAATATTTTTAAATTAGATATCTTAATGTAATATATTAGATACTGAAATGTCATCCCACTCAGGATATCAGGAAATGTAGTCATGATTAACTCTACTCTCAGTACGGCGAACATAATATTTTAAAATTACAAATTTACTGGCAATATAAGAGAGTTTCCTGCAGAAATAATCTCGCAATTTAAACAGCAATTATCTTTTACTTTTATACGGCTATCAGAGGTAAGGAATTAGTATTGAGGAACCGAACCAAACAGTTATGCAATAACTTCCGTTATTGACTAGCTGTTTGACTGGAATGAATTATGTAAATAGATAAAAAAAAATACAAAAAAAAAGAAAAGAAAACTATCATATACATAAGATATACGTATCCCATTTATATCTGTCACATTCTGGAATTATTTTAGGTTGGACTAGCTAAAGGTTTAGAGTGCTGCCAGCAGATAGCATTGCAGTCTAAGTATATAGCCATTACTTTTATCTCTACCTTGATTACTTCATTAAAGAAATATGTGCTCCAGCGGACAAACACGATCAATAAACTGGCGAAAGTGTCGGTCAGGTTCCAGCCGTTGCCTGGCCAACAACGCGCACGTACTAGATTTATGTGTTTATTTCAACCGGCCTCTATCTTGCATAAATTACTGGAAAATTGATAGAAAAGAATCTATAATTAACAGTTTAAGATTGTTTCACTTGAGTAAGGGGACATTTCATCCAACTCTCACAATAATGCAATCATGAACTCACAATATCGGATGAGCGTGGTAAGCATGTTAGCCTCAGGCAAGCCGAAAATCTAGTTGTATACTGCGGCCTTAGATTACCTAAGAACCTCTACAGCTCACCATACGGTGGTTACTGTGATATTTTTGTTACGAGAAAACACTTCCAGACGCCAGTGGTGCATGGACGGAAATTATTGTGTTATGGACATGTCCTATGCATGAATAACCAGCGGCTCCCGAAGAAAGCTCTTAACTGGCAGCCCTCTGGAAGGCAGAGAAGAGGCAGACCTCGAGATAGTTGGATCATGTAGGTCTCAGAAATTATGGCTGTGCGAGGTTTATGTACGAATGACCGCTATATTAAGAATGTATGGACACTTGGTGCAAGGAACCCTGTTTATAGAGATACCTTGAAGAAGAAAAACATATACATATTGGCTCCGGTGGACACAGTTAATCTAGATATCAAATAGGAACTTTCTGAGGTTTTCTTTCTTTTTTGAGTTGTGCGACCACCACTGGACAGATGGACAGACCCGCGTACGCACCAGTGATGACAGAGCATTTAGAATAGAAATTTTAGGTTTGAGTTAATGCTCCTAATTTCCAATTTAGTAAATCCTTCAATCAAAATTCTTTCAAACTAGCTAATATTTAAGTATTAGGATTAAATTGATTGAATGAACCATCTCTAGGAATTGCATAAATTCACTAACCTACTCCAATCGAAATTATTGCTTGCATAACTTTTATGGAATTGTAATTTTTCGTTATTAAAAAAATAAGAATTTTCTAAGTTTTTGTAAATTTGTTTCCAATAGATTTTGTTTAACATGAATTCCGCTAAAGTGTACGAAAACTATGGTTTCTGATATCTAAGATTTTGTAATAGTTCAACCAGATGGACATAGTGGTGAATCTTTATTACTGATTTCTTCACCAACTAACCTCACCATAGGGCCTCTAATTATTACAGACTTCTCAACCAAAAAGAGTTAAGAGAGGCTAGCGGTCTCATTTGATTGTCCTCTGTTCAAACACATAACTTTTCGCGATATCTAGCTCCACTTATCTGATGAAATATCTACTCCTTCTAATAAGGACATTAGATCAATAGCTTATGAATTAAATTTTACCATGATCAGGTTTCCTGTCTAATAAACTTCCTTGATAAAAAAAAATTCTTCATTTGGACTTCTTCATCAACTGATTTTGAATCCCTTTCAAAAGTACAATTTTCGCTTTTACAAGCAGCAAGTCAGTAGGTTTCAATATACCTGTAAACACATTATTCTTTATTTTTCAAAAAGAGCCTATGTACGTCAAATCCAAGTCTTAACACAATAAGAATTGGTCCTAGCACAATAAGAATTGGTCCTACCACAACAAGAATTGGTGATGGAAGCAGAAGTGTGGCGATAAGCATCGTAGGTATTAATTTTGTTTTCAGTGCTTTTTATTATTAGCTTTTTCCAGTGCACTGCCGACCTCCAGACAGTATTCTTTCGTTACGCACAACACTTTTTATCACAGATGAGCTGTAAGAAGCTCCTAGGAAAAGAAAATATGAGGCTGGCAGCTGGATTCGATCCAAGGATTTTGCTTGGGAATACCCTTGTTGTTATAGAATCCTTGGAATCCATCACGAATTCCGTAAGCTTCTCTTGTCGTTCGGTGTAGGACGATGTGCTCCATTGTTTGTGCCTGTTTTATTAGAAGATAGTTTGTTTTGCTATATTTCTTCTTCTACACCTTCCTTATCTTGACAATGTTATGCAATAAGCAAACCGTCAATGCTATTTTTTATTCAATATGGACAGTGTTTATTTGAAGCTCTGTTTTTTTAATCATCTATTTTTGACTACCTCATAAACGCCACTGCCATTTAAGTATGAGAACCAAAGAAATTTTGATGATGTGGCGGACCTAACCTAATCTGACCACAAACAGTTAACCAGCTGTCCGTTTACGTCAGTGCAATAAATCTTAGTGAGAATGGTTGTAGATTATATAATTTCACATTATTGGAATATAATTTCTGTAATTGAAACTTTAAGATCGTTATTTTAGATAATTTTATACTTAAAAAGTCTATAGAACGAATCTTTTATTCGATTAGAAGTTACAATTTGGATAAAAAATAAAATTAGCTACTTCCCCGTAGGTGTGTTTTATATGAAGTAAAGAGGTAACAATCAAAATAGACGATTCAGGAAATAAACTTATACGAACTGATGGGAGATGATATCATTCTATAATTCAAGATGTATAAAATATGCAAGCTTTGTATTCCTAAAGCTTGCTCGTCCTCTTGTAACTTTCAATTGATTTTACCAAATAAGCAAGCAAGGAACTTGAAAGATTTCTCTCCATTATTCGAATTGCTAAGTGAAATTCGAATTGGCCGTGCCGCACAAAATTAAGAAGTTACTTTTAAAATAACAGAGTGTGTGTACTAATTCTTAATGACATCGTGTAGTTGCAATCAATAATGTGAAGGTCCTTCCTAAATCACTTATTAGTTTTATTTACTTTTAAATGGAAAAATTAGGGACTGGATTTTAATCTTAATTAACTATAAAATTCTTAATTCTTCCGCTGAGATTTACAGTATGTTGAGCCTGGAGACTCCTGGACATCGTTTAATGAACTGGGAATGATGTAAGGAACATAGAGGTGCTGATCACCCGACAGACACCAGTGCTTCGACACTTGTTAAACTTGAAGTAATTCTCCAGGCATATTGTTAACATTAGATGTTTGGATATTTAACAGTGGAGTCCACAAAGTCTGTTTTTATTTATTTATTCATTTAACGAGCTTGTTAATCCTATACAATAATCTAACGACAGTGTCACAACTATGATAATTATTACTCTAAAATATAGAAAGTAAATATTTAAAAAGAATAAATATGTACAAAGAGTTTATATATTGAAGATGCAAACAGAGGTTATCAATATGTTTAAACATATTTAGATACAAACCAAACTTTTAAATGAATTCAGTACTCACAAACTGGGCATAAACAACTCTTTACTTATTTATGTATTAGTAAGGTTAATTTATGTTTCTCAAAAACCATGAGTGGTACTTGTTATTTAAAAGAGTGTTGGCTGTCAGGTGAAATTAAATGTTTGGACAGCCTACTGCCGACTGTAGGAAAAGTTTCTTGAAAAACTGTTACTTAAGCGTATTAACCCCATATTGTCGGAGTTTGGTGTTATACCAGACCACCAATTTGGTTTCACACATCATCATAGCATTGTTCAACAATGTCACCGGGTTGTTGATGTTATTGCTTCAGCACTGGAGAGAAAACAGTATTGCTCAGGGGCATTCTTAGACGTAAGCCAGGCTTTCGATCGTGTTTGGCATCCTGGATTACTGTTCAAACTAAAAAAGCATCTTCCCCCAACGTACTACCTCATTCTGCGCTCCTATCTTTCAGATAGGTTCTTTCAAGTCAGCACTGGCTCAGCAATCTCTTCTTTCTCCACAGTGGGGGCGGGAGTGCCGCAGGGGAGTATGCTTGGCCCCGTTCCCTACACAGTATACACATCAGACAACCCTCTACACTACTCTGTACCTATGCAGATGACACAACCATACTAGCTACAAGTACACATCATACTTCAGCTTCATACAAGTTACACACATAAACACACGGACTTACTTATATAAAATATAATCCTGGGCAAAGAAGTGGATGATTAAAATGAACCCACAGAAATGCCGGCATGCCACGTTTACTCTCCGGCGGGGCTCCTGTCCACCTGTCCTCTTCAACAGCAATCCTCTTCCTTGTACAGATCTGGTGCGCTACCTTGGGCTCTACATAGACAAACTACTCACGTGGAACCCACATACTGCTTAAAAGACAAGATCTTTGGAGAGGATGTTATTTTGAAAGGAGACTTTATAAATTTGTCTTTAACGGGTTTAAAAGGATTGTAAATATTAAAGTTAATATTTAAAGGTAAGCATAGTGAAGATTAAATGACAGAGTTGGTGAGCTAGATTCTTTTATTCAGAAGGATTAGCGCCCATCTGAAGCCTAGGTCATCCATCTCCAAATAATAATAATAATAATGAGTAAAGATATAAGTGAAAATTGCTACAGCTTTGTTTATGAAAATGGTGAAAATCTAAAAAAAACAAAAAAAAACATTCAATAGGCGGAATTACTCAGCCATTAATAGTCTAGGGTTTTAGCGAAGCATTTAAGAATCATTAATTACATTAAAAACCAAAGATTTTATGGAAGTGGCAAATCTGAAAGAAACAGCAAGTTCTCCCAGTCTGACAATAATGTTTGATCTTTTGCTTCAATATTTCAGTCACTGAGCAAGTTTGGGCCGTTTTGGAAAAACAAACTAACTCGAATTCAATTAATGAAATATGCTAAAAACTCTATAATATTAAAGGATTTCTTTCAAATTTGTTTAAGATGTTCATTTCAATGTTTACTACTATTACCATTTGCTGTATAAAAACTACAAATATTTAAAATCAGTTTTCACATCTACATTTTTCATTGATATTTTATATTGTTACTTATATTTTATAAACTGAAATTTTTACCTTTCTGTCACACGAATTATAGTAGATTAATATTGATTTTTAGATGTATTAATTATATTATTTAAACATATTGTAACTTGACTCAACAGATCTTATCTTGAAAGCATAAAGCAGTCTATTCTAATCTCATTACCATTGTTCCTTGTAATGTAACAGGATATTGACAGTGACAAGCATAAAGTTCCAGTATTATAACAGTAATGGAGTGTCTTTATTACAGTTTACAATCACCTGCTAGAACCGAATCCAATACCTAAAATATACTATAGCTGATAAGTATTTCACTTGATAAAAACGTAACACGCTGAAAAGTATCCATTGAAAAGAATATACAATCAGATTTAATATTAACTTAGCAAATAAATCCAGTGAGGGCCGTATTAAAGTAATCACAACAATTTATGCGGAACAAGAGAAAATGTATGGCAGCCACTGTCCTGACGATGTGGCCAAGATGTCCGGCTGAATTTTATTTTCTGTCAGAATGTAGCTGTCTCCTGCCAGTACTAAAACAAAATACAAAACACGATAAAGATTTCCGAATATGAGTTTCCAATCAGAATTGAAAATCATTTCAAGTCACAGAAAATACAGTTTCATAAACTCTCTCGATTTTTTACCAAATGATAGTTGTCTTCAAAACAGATTCAGCTCAGTAAAATAAATTTTAAAAGAAGATTCTCATCCCTAAAACAATGGAATTAATTAAAGTAAATTTTATCACAAGAATTTCAAACAAACGCGGTAGCGAAAGAAGTGGAACTGTCTTAGATTATTAAAAAGAAATCGTTCATTAGATATACATTTAAGTAATTTTGCCCAAATAAGAATTCTAATTAAGTCTCACTAATAACTAAAAGGTTGCGATTCAGAACTATTTAATATAAAGACTTTTCAGAGGGAATGTACCATGATTTTCTCAAATACTTCCTGTGTGGAAATTAAGATGTAACCAGTTTAAAACAAGTTTTTATGGAATAAAACCATACCTGGCAACTGCCTTTATTCGCCAATGTGGTAAATGCTTCTTCCGAGATAATGAACTTGCTTCAGATATCCATAAAGAAGAAGAATAAGATGAATGGGATAGATGTGAAAGTCCAAACTAAAATGATAGTTAATAGCGATTATTAGGTTGAGGGTTAAAGCTGTCAAAAGGCAAGGATCGCCCCTGGCTAGGTGAGCAATACTTGTAAAGATGCGCTACTCTCCGATCTCTTTGGTCGTATCAGATAAGCCGATAAGCAGCGAGAGTAGTGATACTGGTTGATTAGATGCTCATCCATAAATCCTGTGATTGCTGGATTTGAAGGTAACTAACTGAAAATATAATAGAAATATGAAATAATTAATGCTGCATGTAGCAGTAAAAAAAAAGTGACTTTGAAGCATTCAAGTTCATTTCTGGTGGCGCTAGGGGATCACAAAAGAGTCTTGAAAAAAAGACTTGAGAAACAGTTGAAACTTGTTAAGCAGACGAACAGTTAGGATGCTGGTTGGCTATTTTGTGAACATAGAACTTGAGAATTGAAGTTAACACAAGTTAAATAATAATGATAAAGGACCACTCGGCCGAATGGTGAATAAGAAATTGCGAATAATCTGAATACTCGAATTATATAATAATAACCACGGAGGTAGTTATAGTGACTTCTCTGAAGGCAAGAGTGTATGAGGCTGTTTGATGGTATCTCATTAACAGCAATTAAAAGTTGACATAAGATTTTACAAAAAAGACCTAGACAAATACGTGAATAGTATTTATGAAATAAAATTTATTGGTAAAAGAAATGGAAAAAAAGTTAAAAAAAAAGCAATAACTTAAGTAAATAATTTGGTATGGTAATATACCATAGGAATAATTTTATACATAAATAAAATATATATTTCAATCAAAAGTGGTTTTTGAAAGTAGAGTCTATTAAAAAGTAATACATTCCCCTTATTTCTTTAAAGTAAAACTCCTATTTGCGGAAAAACCTAAAACTGCCCGAAAAATGTATTTGGCTACTAAAATATTTTAAACAAAATTTACTTGAATGGTTTAAACGCTAAGTTCAAAGAAATATGCTGCGTTGGTTTTCGTGAACATTGTGAAAAATGAAAACTACCTCAAAGACTTTCGATTTTCATTTATCAAATTGAAATTTTAGCTACTTACTTAATCCTGCTTATTTTCTCAATCAATTTTTAATTATGAATTAATGTGCACCGCAAAAAATAACCTTTAGATGGAAATGTAACTGCCCAGTTTGCCCAGAAGAGCCCGCAATAGATATTTCCATAGAATCATTCTAAAATTTTAGAACTGCTTGAATTTTATTCACAATGTTCAAGAAAAGAACCTTAAACTACGCCAGATCTTTAACTAAGTAGACTGTAGATAATCATTTAACTGTTTCTCCTTTTGATCAACCAATTGTCTTCAAACTGATCTTTATTGAGTAGCATTAGTATTGAAAGAGGTAGCAAAATAGCACCTTACGGAGATGACCAAAGTCTCCACTTTTAATTCACCTAAACTAACAGTTTCTATAAAAAAAAAAAATTCAAACAAACATTATACCCTCTTTAAGTCAGTACTAAATGGTGAAAAGGTTTTCTTTGTTTCCTGGCAAATCGTTGAAAATGTGTAACTTCTCCAAGAAATTAGCATTTCTGATCTATTTTTAATCCTATCTCTTCACCAGAACTGGCTGACTGCGCCCGAACTCTGATGGTTGTTTAAGGTTGTCTAGGGTTGAGAACCTCAAAACCGAATATTTAAATCTTCTAAGTTAGGGTTTTTGCTCCTAGCAAACACAAAACACACACACATTATACCATATGTACAAATAATATAATATAAGATAATATATTACATATAAATGTAAAATAAACTGAAAGGAATGATACTCTGGAATGCCGAAAGGTAATGAAACCGTTGAAAAATAAAAAGAAGTACTTTCTATAAAAGTTTGTAATGAGTAAGTTATAGAGGAGAGATATTAGTGATGGTGTCCAAAATGAATAGACAATAGTAAATAACCTGTTAGATGGACAGCGTGTCTAAATTCCGCTGGACCGTCCATTAGCCAACTATAAATCGCAACTATCCTACTGTGAACTAGCAGTGCTGTCTATTGATTAAACCAAGTAACAAATGTTGAATACACTTTCTTCAATGCACTTCTAGTGAAAGTGTATAGCAAGTTACTTGGCGCGCAGCAGTCCTAAACTTATCTCTCTGATAATGGAGTAAATTCTTTTCCAATTTAATTTTATTGACATCAGAATCGTAAACAAATTTCACTTTCCTCCAAATAGTTATTATCAATGTATCTGCATTGTTCACTAATCTTGTGATCTAAATTTCTTAGATAATTGTACAAATATTAATCACAAATTTCAGAAATATGTATGTGAGTTTTCACTTTTGCTAGTTACATAAAGCCAAATGCTTCCCACATCAATAGATAAAAGTATCTCATTTTTTTATTATCTTTTATGTTCACGTTTTTGACTTTGAAACATTTTGTTTATTTTGGCTGAAATATTTTTAAGACTTGTGAAAGTAATTCTTTTAAGAGGGCAACAATAAATTGTACTTTTCCGGCTTTAATGGTGTTGTGATGTCATCCAGTGTTAACTTCAACTTTTAAGTTAAATTTCTTTCTTCCTAAGTCACAACCTTCTTGAGTTAAAGGCCAAATGTTAAAATGTCCACGAAGAAGATTATGTAACAAGATTCCAGTGTTTTGATATGTGTCTGCTAAGATATCTTTTTTTTCACTATTTCTTTTCCGGATAGTTAATAACTTTTAATACTTTAAAAATACTTTTTCGTTAAGATTTTGAAAGTCTACCTTACAACTGCTAGTTATTTGGACTTTTCATTTATTTATTTATTATTTTTTTTAAATTAAAGGCACTTCAACATCTGAAGCCATTGGCTCCCATAGCTTTTTCCAGTGATCTGCTGGTCTTCACGTTATAGAAAACTCTGTCTATCACCGAACAGTGAGCTGTAAGAAGCTTCTAGAAAGAGAAAATCTAAGGGCCAGCCGCTGGATTCGGACTCAAAATCTACGCGTTGCAGTCCAGCATTCGCTAACCACATAGCTAAACCCTTCGCTGACTTCTCTTATTCTCCTTATTTAAGCAGCATCCGCAAGAAATAATAAACATGTTTTGGTATCTTGTTTTTTAAAGTTAGATATGTAGGAGGCGAAGTTCAAAAATACACATCGCCCCTACTAAATTGCCTAAACTTGCTTTTTCCATCGATCTGGTGGTAATGGATAGCAGATCTTCAATTAAAATTAAGTCTTTTATATAGGGAGTTAAAAAAGAGATACATTTTCAACAACATCGAGAAGACTAAAGCAATGAGAGTGGGTGAAAAGCAACATTGAATAATGCGAGCAATTAGTTGTGGGTAAGTCAAAGGAGAAGGTAACACATTTGAAATATCTCAAAGCTCAAAGAAAGGAATGCTGTTACCGGGCGCTATTACACGCCATTAAAGCAGGTTTTGGCAGCCGTAGAGAGGTTCTAAAAAGATACAACATATTAGTATGTAAGTCAACATTCCTTACAACGAGGCATTAAAGTCAAATCGATGACTGAGAAGCGTTATCTGAGGAAGTTTTTTTCTCGCTGGAACACCATCAAAAGAAGGAATTTTAAGGTGAAAAAGGAATACTAAAGAAAGCAGGGGCTTCTATCTCCTACTTTGATTGGACCTAGCGAGAACCGGATGGAGGGAGAAATAAGGAAAGCAGGATCCAAATTGAAATGAAAGGATGGGCTAAGAGAAGCTTTCAGAAAAAAACATAGAATGCCCTTGGACAGGAGTGAATAGATTAAATTAAACAGAAGGAAACCTCATACTGTAAAAGAGGTAGAGAGGCAATGATAAAAAGAAGCATACTAACGTTGATGTTAAGTTCTAAATAGTAAAGTAAGTGAAGTGAAGTAATCGTCTATTCTTTCAGGCAGGGCTTAACGTCTATCAAACTGTTAACACTAATTAAGATGGTCAATGGGTTGTAGTACCTAAATTATAATGAGACGTTTATCGGCAATGGCCAAAGAAAGTCTTTTTTGAAGACCAATTTTCATTGAACCCGGCAGTTTTGGGCACAAATATATTCAGTATCGGTACGAATACAGCGTACATTTCTCTCCACCCCTAGAGAAGGCTTTGATGAAGTGTAACAATAGTACCAGAAACGTGGGGGTGCAATACAAACATTATTTCCAAAAAAATATTTTCTTTGGCGATTGCCGTTAAAAACTATCTCATTAAATAATCGTTTTCTTGTTTAAATCACTTACTACTGGAGTAAGTCCACCATTCCTTCTCCTCTATCTCTTATTAAGAGAGTAAAAACGTGGTATTCTAATTTTGAAACTAATTTGTTGAATACTGAAGTGTGTTGAGACCCACAGTTTGCAATATTGAAGAGGTTTTCTATGGTTCATTTTTTCTTCTGAACTTCTGTAGTAAGGCTGAAGCAGACAAAATAATTAATATTGGTTACTTTGTTGAACAACGGGTCAAAGATAATTGGGCAAGTTCTTCAATATAATATATGATTTTCTTAATCATTTGAATATGGCTGAGAAATGAAAATTAGTGTACTGCGACTTTGTCAAGATTAAGCAAATTTAGGAAAAAACTTTGGTAGTTTTACGAAAAAATTAAAAGGAAATCAGTAAAACGGTGAATGCATTACTTGCATTTAATATATGTACCGCCGAAGCGAGTACATAGAGTCTCTCTCTAAGAATAAGAAGTTTTGTTTTGGGAGAATAGTTTCTTTTAGTTTATGTTGACTTATCTGCTCTTAAGTTTGTTTGTTATTTTGAACTTTATATTTTATTTCCAAGCATGTCTGTTTTAGTTCTTTTATTTGAAGATATAATAATTATGATTATTTTTTTTATTTTATTTTTTAAGAAGTTTTATTACTCTTGTTTTATTTTATTATTTTTTTACTTTTGTATTTCTATTTTATTTTTATTTTTATATTTTGTCGTTAATATTATTATAATTACTTATGTACTTATGGTTGACTCACTTGCTCAAAAGCGTATGTAAGCTTAATAGCAACAAATAAATAAATAAAATAAATAATTACTTGCATTTAAGTGCAATCATGTGCATTTTCAATTTTGAGTTTTTATGGAAATCTTTGTGGTTCTGAGAAGGTAAAATTATTATCCGAGAAGATCATACCTGCACTAATTTTGATTGTGAGAAATTACAGACAGGAGTGAAGACGACATTCACTTAGGCTGTGCAGTTAAGATGTTCAGGCGAGGTGAAGTCATTCACGAAGCGAAGTTCAAATTAAACAGACATTCCACTGATAATCAGGCGGAACAGCTGAATTACTTCTAAGTCCTGGAGTAGATTAAAACTTATGGAGAGATTGATTCTCGCTCGTCTGGCCATAGATTACGTAAAACATTATAGCAAACATTCAAATTTAGCTGAGCATGTTCGCAAACATCTAAAGAAAATAGCAATTCAAAGGCTTTCAGGTGGGTTAGGGCTCATGTTGGTCTGAACGGCAATGAAAGGGCTATCTTTCTTGTCAAAGAAGCGTCGAATGAAGTAAAAGTTACAACCGTTTTCCGCATTCCATTTTGAAAAGCACTGCCCGGAAACAAATCATTCAGATGTGGGATCAACTTTGGCGAGATTGAGACGGAAGTGCCCTCACAAAAAGCTACTTCTGCCCTTCAGTGGCAGAAAGGATTTCAGTTTTAAAAATAAAAGCGATAAGCTACATTCTCTCACAGTATTACAGATCATTGTAAATTCACGGCATATCTGTACAGATTCAACTTGAAAGCTTCGCTTGGCTGCAAGTGCCCAGATGACGGAGCCCATCTTGATGTATGATTGTTCACTGTTACATGGGGTTAGATCAAACTTAATTCAAATCGAAAAGCTTCAACGTGGGACACGGCCGATTACGAAAAACGAACTCATTATCAACGACTTCTCTCGTTAAATGAACAAATTTATTTTTCTTTTAAAGTTAAAGACTTCTGAAACGAAACCTCAATTTTCCTTAATTTCAGTCTCAGATTCAATATTCAGTTTTCAGTAACTATTTTTGTATTGTTATTATTACATTTTGTATAAATATTAATAAATAAATTGTAGTTGCAAATAATTATTCTTGTAAAAGCGGATTTGCCGCTATATTTTAAAGAAAATTTGGGAATTTTATCTTTTATAGAAAAAGAGAAAAAAAATTGTCAAAGTTGGGTGTTTTTCAACGTTACGTTTTTTCGTGCAGTTTTTGACGATCAACCCTTAATTTAAATTTAGTAAAATGAATGGATAGCAAATTAACTATCTGCTCTAATAGTTTTTCTATACCACATTTTATTAAAGTTGTAAAAATGGTATATACGAGTATATGTTCATATTAAAGCAGAATTAAGCATACCTAAGTAAGTAAGTAAGGTATTTTAAGTACCTAATCGTACAATCTATGAAACATATTGAAAACTAATCAATAAGTTTATTAGGGTAACCATCGAAAGGGAAGGAAAAATACAGATTAATGTGTAAAACCAATTTTTCTCACTCAGGGGACCTTAAAAACAGATTTTACCGATGCTAACTCAACGGTACGTTTCTTTTACTGACATCTATTGGCATCTTCAAGTACTTGTAGATGTTTACCAGCTATATTTTTACCTGCTCCATCAATTGTTTTTTTTAAACTTCATTCTTTTAAGTTCATTTACAGGTATACTAAAAGTTACTACATATTCTACATTGGTTAATCTCAAGGTCTAAAAAGAATTGGACACATATTTTATGAATGTATATTATTCTTTATTACTTTATTTAATGAAATGTTTGAATAAAAGGCGTGATAGACTCCTTGTCTTCTTGCAGTTTATGCTGCTGACTGTATGAGAAACAGCGCTAATTGCTACAAATTTGCTAACTTTTGCTTGGGACGAACTAAGAGAAATATGGCTATACTTGTAGGGTCTACTAATACTTAAAGTGTTCTAGTCTTGGGCGCTTTTGAGCTTAGTAAAAAATCTTGTAACACTGCTACTAACTATTAATAGGAAAATCTAAAAAAACAAAAATATTTTGAAAAAAGTATATTTCAGGGGTGTTATTATTAAATAAGATGATTTTTGGTGAATATCGAGGTGCGGTCTTAAATAAAAACAACTTTTTTGCTTTACACCAAAAGTTGTTTTTATTTAAGACCGCACCTCAATATTCCCAAAAATCATCTATCAACAACGGTCGAAAAAACCATAACCATCATTAAATAGGATCTTTTTTGTCTAGAAAATGGCACAGAGCACAATAGAGTGGTCCTTCAAAGTTCCCTGAGAAACTACAAAAAAAATCATTCTATCTTGGAAATAGTTTCACTTACACACAGTACTAAACCCAAGCATCTACCCAGACTTATGAAACTACATCAAGACTAATAAAATTAAAATATAACCAGCTGCCAAACATCCTTACTGAAAATATTTCAAAACTACGTATTACAGGACTGAAAGTAAGACCAATAAAAAAATGGCAGCTCTGCAAGAAATATAAGGACAATGAAGAAGAGGAAGAAGAAGAAGTTTTAAATAAAAAGGTTACCTCAATTTTTCTACCGAGTGTAAAACAGAAAATGGTTGGTCCATTCACTAGAAAATCAAAAACACTGAAGAATAGCTGTGGTAAAGTGGCTCTAGCGGTTGGTGGACTTTGCTCGAAACCAGATAATTGTCAATAGTGAAGTAACGAACTACCATGTCTTTACTCCCTACGATTAGTTCTTTTGGGGATATCTTGTTCATTCACACACTGGTGACAACGCCATAGAAATATTTATCTATTCAGAATTATACCAGTGTTAGACCATACATATTGCTACAATAGCGCTTATGAGGGAAAATTCTAAAAATTGGATTGATCGCAATACTACCTCTAATTGGGGGTAAGAAAATGTAAATAAAACATTGAACTAGAACAATTGAATTCATTATACAGTAGGTATATGTTGCCAAAATGTAAAGTACAAGTCCAAAGAAAACAAAAAAAAAACAAGAATTTACTCCTTGCTTGCCAGCGCATAGGCAATTCCACCTCACTTGCCAATATAGCGGTTTAGTGTATAATGGAATTTAGAAGGCGCACTCCTGGAATAAAGAAAAGATGCAGCGTTACTTTTTATTCTAACCTAGAGCAAGTCAGGCCATTTATTCCTAACATGCTTTTCTAAATTGAATTTTGTTGGAAATTTTTAATGCATGAAAAAGTAGTTTAAGATTGAGTTTGTGAACAGCTTAAATTGAAATTCTGAAGACACATCTTCCTTCCACTGAGTATCAGGTTCATTTACAATTCATATCGATTAATATACAAATCTATATAATATTAAGGTCATTTACTAAATTTGGTTTTGTGTTTCGGAGTAACATTGCAACGGCGAGAGATAATAAATCCTAATTCACAATAGTTTTCTAATTTTAAAAGTTGATTTTTAAATTACAGGTGTAAGTCTAATAGGTAATAATCCCGTGCTGAATAGATGATTTTGCTGAATGGTGGGGTTGATTGGATGGTGTAATATGTTTTAGTTCGTTAACAAACTTCATTATGCAGAAGATTTAACTGTCATGATAATACACCTTAGAAAACTATTTGAAAATCAAGTGGAATCGAGTAAAACAGGGTACATTCACAACAGGTTTATTGCTGCAAAAAGCAATTTCATATTTTAACCCTCAACCGGTATCGTCGGGTCAAATTTGACCTGCGCGTTTTTCTTTTGTGTGTCATTTTGTAGGAATTAACTACAAACATCTCCCCTTCTCTGGATTCTCCTCTCTCATCCTCACCAACAATCGACCATGCAAATCTGTCGTTCTTGAGCAGTGCAAGTAAATAAAATATAGGTTTTGGGTCAAATTTGACCCGACAATACCATTTACGTTATAACTTTTTTTCTTAATATTTTTTATTTTTATGTTTTGGTGCTTGTTTTCTGTTCTATTTTTTAATATTATTCTATAATATTAAATATTATATAGTAAATATTACATAATATTTGATATTATTGCTGATAACTGGTTCTGTTCAATTAAGCTGGTCCATGAACTAGGAAAGCTAAATTTGTCTTACTCGGGGACATTACGAAGAAAATAAAAAAGAAAACCCCTCTTATATAATTCCAAATAAAATAAACTACCGTCGGAACTTCATTGTTTGTTTTTACTGGCAACAAAACGTTGGCTTTTTGTACCAAAACAAAACAAGTATGTTAAACTCGCATCATGATAATTCAGTACTTACAGAATTATGGAAAAAAAATCATTTGTTTTCTTTAGGGCTTTTGTTTTCTTGGAATGAACATCTAACTTTAAGAAAATAACGTTTTTCAATAAATATTAGTTTTTGTTCTTCTTTTTTTTGTAATTTAAAAATAAAATGTACAAAAAATGGCCTTTTTCATTTTTTAACTTTTTTGTTGTTTTTCTTAATCTTATGAAACAAATTTAACAAAATCTTCATCATTTTCGTTTGCTAAATAAATTTTCTAAGAAAAACTAAATCGACTTTAATTATAACAATGATCTTTTAAAAGTAATGTACATTTAAAGTTTCGGGTCAAAGCTGACCCGACGATACCAGTTGAAGTTGAGATTTTGAGAATACCAGTTAAGGGTTAATTTTTCTGCAAGTAAAGCACTATTCTATTCTGTTGTGCTTTTGCATTTTAATGAGTTCTGTCTGAATTAGAGAAAAAAGTTTTATTCCATTTGCCTGCAACAGCTTAATGTTATCCCAAGTAATAATAGTTTTGAATTGTATTTAAAATTTTACCATAAAGCATAAAACTGAAAATAAGTACTAAAATACAAAAGTAAGAGGAAAAAACTAATGCTACTGATTTCTAAAGTACTTGTTTGTTTTAAATATTTTTTTTTTTAAGGCGCGAATAAGCATCTAATGTCAATTGCTGCCGGAGCCTCCTCAGGACGGTGTCGGCTTTCCCTTTAATGTTCTCTTAGTGCAAAGCAACACTGACTAGCGCCAGACAGAGAGCTGTTCAGGTCTTTAGTAAAAGACAATTTTAGTATAAATCGCCTGAATTTAAGGCAAGAACCTCCGGCTTACTAGTCCACCGCGCTACCCACCAAGCTAATCCGTTTTATTGTATTTTTAAGGATGTTTTCTTTGAAGAGCATTCTCTAAATTATGTGAAGTATAATCGGAATGTTAATTGAACAATTTAAATTGAGATGAGATATTTAAAGCGCAGGAGTAATGGGAACCATGTTCAAAACAGATTTAAACTGTCGACAAACTTTCAACTTACCGGACATCACTCAGAACACTTAATCGGACGACTTTAAATTGACGCCAAGTACCTCATTGATATTCTTATCGCCATCAATTGCGATCAATTAACATATTGGCAGGCCAGTCGCTGTACCTTGTTTATATAATTTTCTAATTTAACTGGATAATCTAATTATGTACTTAGATACCGACTTTCACCTTTACACCAGCTGATATACTCAGTTATTACGTAAATAAAGTAATTGTTCTATTGTTTTATTTTTAGCAGCCAGGTAACTAAAAATCTACACATTCTAGCAATTATTGTGTAGTTTATTGTTGTGTGAACTATCAAAGTTTATTTTGCAGTAACTGCGATTAGTTAACAGCTAACCAAAGCGTAATTTAATAATTAAATTTGAAATATTATTAAGTAAAAGTAATGCTTTTTAGAAAAAGAACTGCGATAAACAGTTTTTTATTTCTCATTCAGTCTCTCTTCCGCTTTCGATAAGAGGAAGTGGTGCACATGTCGCAAAGCTGATCTAGGTTTCTTCGGAAATTTACAATTCAAAATCCCCTGAGACTTAAAAAGAAAGTTTTTATTGTGTTCCGGTACAAAATATCTCCAAATCGAAACGTTTCAGTAAGCTGAAAATAATTTAAAATAATTTTTTATAAGGCGCGTCTCCATCTTTCAGTGGACCGCCAGCCTCCGGCCAGTATTCTCTCGTGGCAGACATCAATGTAACCCTCCATACAATGAGCTGTAAGAAGCTTCTAGGAAAAGAAAATCTAAAGATCAGCAGCTGGATTCGAACCCGGAATATCCACGAGAGAATCCATTACGCTAACCACTCAGCTGATCCCTTCCCTAATAATTTTATTATTATTAAATATAAGGCGCATCAAGATTTGAGGTCACTGGCGCTCGGAGCTTTTGTCAGTGTACAGGGTGCCTATGATCTCAGATGTTGATGCGCCTTAAATTAAAAATAAATAGATAAATAAATAAAAAATGAATGTAATAATAATAATAATAATAATAGTTTTTGAATACCTATAGATGGTAATTTAGTAACCGATTCTTTAATCGAAATACCACTTATATTCACTGTAGTAGTGTCAGTTTTGGAGATATTCCCCAAAATGGCTCCTACGTTTTTCCTTGATCTACACTCACCGTGATTGCTTTTAATAAAATAAGTGTTTTTTCTTTCGTTTGGTTGAACGAACTGTTTATTTATATTTATGGCACGGACCAAAGGTCCACTTACACTGTTGAAAGTTGTTGTTTTTAGAGCCCTATAAATATGAAAAGTATTTTTAAACAAAAAGTGTTTGTCTAGATAGCGAATCCTACTCTCTGAATCGAACAATGGAAATGCCCTTAACTGAACTAATTTTCTAATTTGTTCTGCTATTTTGTCGAAAACGGCTCTAATGATTATTTTTTCAGAACTTGGTGGACTTAAATGGAAAGTTATAACTTTTATTTTAAACATTTACTTGGAAAGTTCATTTTAGGGCACTACTAGAGAAGGGTCATCAAAGTTCATCTTAGGGCACTAAGGGCCATGCAAAGGCTTCCCTGAATACCCGTTAGGGTAATGTGCTGCATAAACGACTGATATAAATAGAATTTATTTCTGTGTAAAGCTCCAAAATTGAAGAAAATCGATTGACAGTAGGAACATATCTACTGGTGCAGTTTTTAATTATTCTTTTTGTTCAGGCGAACTCATCTTTTCTCGGCGCCCCCTCCTTTTTAAATTTCCCGCCATGCTCTTCGCTCGTTTTGGTTCCCGTCAAACTTCTGTAGCCTCGCATATTATAACCTTTAATGTGTTTTCATTTCTCTTCTTTCCAGGCTACAGTGCTCGTTCATCGGCAAGAAGAAGGAGCAACAACTTCCTTCCTGTATCCTTTACATTACCACTTCTTTTCAGCATCAGTTTTTCTCTATCTTCATCTACCGGGTTATCTCGGTGTCTTTTGTTTGCCCTCTTTATGGCCTTGGCCCTTCAGGCCTTGACCCCACTTGGTGTCCAATTTTGTCGAGGTGGTGGGGCTTTCGCACTAAGGGCACTAGAGATTAACCCTCTCTAAAACTCTCGCGTTTTCTGCTTCTGGGTGTAGGCTTCTTCGCGCGCCTACACTTTTTTTTAATTTTGTATACTCGTAAATGCTGCCTGTAAGTAGGTGTATTTTGTTTTTGCTCATTGACTGTTGCGCTATTTATTTTTATTTAAATTTTTCATGGAAACCTTATTTAAGAAGTTTTCTTTAAAAGAATTGAAGTTAAGCTCTCAATTAAACGAGTATTTTTGTATATTGTGCGGTTCTAATGCTGCATCTCCACAGTGTTATCGTCTTGGTTTCCTTCTTCTTCTTGCTCCAAATGAAGTGACAAAAAGAATTTGTTGGGGCATTACATTGTGCGTCATCCTAACTCTCTAAGCTCGCCTTTCCTTTGCTCCCGATCATTAGTTTCTTTATTCCGAGTTTGAACGATTTTACCGAATTTTCTGCCGATCCATTGCTAGCAGGGTGATACGGAGTTGATCGTACGTGCCTTATTCCATTAATCGAGCAAAAATCTTGAAATGCCTGACTAGTGAATTGCGGCCCATTATCAGAAACTAAAACTTTCGGAATACCAAACCTTGCAATAGTTTCTCTTATCTTTTGAATGGTAGCGTTTGAATCAGTGCTGCCACCCATAAGAAAAAGCGTCATTTAGAAAAAGCGTCGGTAATTATCAAAAACATCTTCCCGTAGAAGAATCGACGTGAATTCTATCATGGGGCCGATCTGAGGTTGGCCAAGGTTTCAAGATTGCCTTCGCTTACCATCCGGCAAGCATGGCATGCGTGTACAAAGTTTTCTATCTCTTTATCCACTGATGGCCACCAAACATAAGAGCGAGCTAGAGATTTCATCTTGCTCATACCCTGGTGTCCTGCATGCAGATCCTTTAGCACTCCTATTCTTAGTTGTCGCGGCAGTATGATGCGGTTAACTATTCTATAAACCTCGCTCTTATAAACTGTGCGATGTCCTACATTCCCGTATGGGATATACCTCGTCCGATATGTAGGATAATGTAAGTACTTCAAAGTCACTATCCGAATAATTATAGCCATATATAGTTTTACTTCTGTTGCATGAGACAACAGAATGGTTTGGAAATACTTCGGAATCTTTTTTGTGAACATTTCAAAAAAGTGAGAAATCTGTTCAGCAAAGAGGTATATCACGAATCGCAAAACATTGAAATTAATCAAGTGGTATTTGCAACTTAACTATTTCTAGTTGATTTCCCTTGCTCTTGATATACAATGTATCAAGCTGAAACTCTGAGATATTTCCGTTTCAGAGATGTGGCGGTTACACAATATCAGATAATTCGTTTTATTTACAAACCTGGTTAAAGAAAGAACACGGAATGTAGCTGGCAATTATTAGAATTGTAATGGTTCTGCAAATTGACTGTTATAGCCATCTTCTGAGACGCTTATTTACTTTGTGTATCTACAGCAAATATGACTCATCTAGACGAGCTTATTCTATAAACTCTACGTTTAGGTTCCAAAAGTATCTCAACCTCAATATTAGAACCTCTTTACTGAATCAATTTTATAGTTTTTAGAGAATTTAAGAAAAATAGTTCCTAAATTTTTCTTAAACTTGTTGTTCTGATTGGGTGCATTGAGATCTATGTTTTTATATTTTCCCCCAAAAAATCAATCTGGGATAGTTTTGGGTGGAGTAGAGGTTTATGCTTCTTTCCAAAGAGTCATTTTCACTAAAAGTGTTTACTAACAAATGCGTAATTTTATTTAAGTTTAAATTTAATGCAAAACAACGAGCAAAACAAAATGTAGAGCACGGAATTAATTATTTCCTGTAAGTTGTGTAACGTCTGGAAATATCGGTTTTAATGTCCTCAGAGTGTGAACAAATTGTTTTTTCAGTCTCCGGGTCTGAGTGTGAGAGTGTACTCGTATGTTAGCATCGGTCCACCACAACTTTAGAACTACAGGATAAAGGTAAGGAGTTAAGGATGGAGATGAGATCATGATAGTTCTACAGCGTACGCTTTTTGAAGTCGCTTAGAACATCGTGATCTGTAATAAAGTAAGCTTAGTATAAATATTTCTTTTTTATATAAAAACAAAGCGCACTGTACAAAGAATTAATACAAAAGTACTATACACAAGCTATATTACAATGGAATTCTGACTTTGAGCAATTAAGTACTATACATTTATTTATCAGTCCCAACCTCCATGACCTCCGCCACCCCCTCCGTATCCGCCACCTCCGCCGTATCCACCACCTCCACCGTGACCGCCACCTCCACCATATCCACCTCCTCCATCATGTCCTCCACCTCCACCGTGGCCACCGCCCCCACCATATCCACCTCCTCCATCATGTCCTCCAAATCCTCCACCTCCACCGTGACCACCGCCCCCACCATATCCACCTCCTCCATCATGTCCTCCAAATCCTCCACCTCCACCGTAACCTCCACCCCCACCGTATCCACCTCCTCCATCATGTCCTCCATATCCTCCTCCACCGTGACCGCCGCCCCCACCGTATCCACCTCCTCCATCATGTCCACCATATCCTCCACCTCCACCGTGACCACCGCCCCCACCATATCCGCCTCCTCCGTCATGCCCACCGCCCCCACCGTATCCTGCACTACCAACATCATATCCACCGCCTCCACTAATTCCTAGATCTCCATGTCCCCCTTCTAAAAATCCTCCACCACCGCCTCCATAACCACCGTGCCCGCTATCGTCGTGGATCGGTACCCAAACTTTTTCCCACACTGGTTTCCAAATTTTCTTCCATTCTGGCACCTGTATATGTTTCGTAGCTGGTACTTTTATCTCCTTCCATTCTTCTTTCCAAATCAATTTCTTCTCAGTAACCCAAAATTCCTTTTTTTCCGTTTTCCAAACTTGTATCCATTTGTCTACCCATTCTAATTTCTTTTGTGGAACCCAAATTTGTTTCTTTTCGGTTCTCCAGATCTGTTTTTTCTCGGTCCGCCAAATTTGTTTCTTCTCTGTCCTCCAGATCTGTTTTTTCTCGGTCCGCCAAATTTGTTTCTTTTCGGTTCTCCAGATCTGTTTCTTCTCGGTTCGCCAAATTTGTTTTTTCTCTGTTCTCCAGATCTGTTTCTTTTCCGTTCTCCATATCTGTTTCTTTTCAGTCTTCCAAATTTTTTTCCACTCAGTTTTCCATTCCATTTTCTTTTCTGGTACCCAAATTTGTTTCTTTTCCGTTCTCCAGACTTTCTTCCACACAGGCTTCCAAATTAATTTTTTCCTCCACAAATCATGCGATATATATTCCCATCCGTGTTCGTCTTTGCCAACATTTTTTTCTCCAGGTACCCGTTGTTTGACCCATTCAGGCACCCAAATCTTTTTCCACTCCGGTACTTGGATTTCTTTCCACACCGGAACTTTAATTTCTTTCCAAACAGGTACATGAATTTTCTTCCATACAGGCACTTGAACTTCCTTCCAATCTGGTACCTGAATTTCTTTCCAATCTGGTACCTGAATTTCTTTCCAGTCTGGTACCTGAATCTCCTTCCAGTCAGGAACCTGGACTTCTACCCAGTCTGGCACCTGTATCTCTTTCCAATCTGGTACTTGTATCTCCTTCCAATCAGGAACTTGTATTTCCTTCCAATCTGGGACTTGAATTTCTTTCCAGATAGGCACTTTAACTTCTTTCCAGACCGGCACTGAAATTTTTTTCGACACTGGCACATTTATCTCTTTTGTAATTGGCACTTTTTGTTCCTTCCAAACTGGAATTTGCACTTTTTTCCAAGCAGATTTCCAGACTTGCTTTTCTACCGTCTTCCAAACTTGTTTCCATTCTTCTTTCCATACAAGTTTCTTCTTCCACACACCCTTTGGTGGTTCCGGATGACCCCAGTCACCTCTGTTTTGAAATCCACCAAGGGCACTGAAAAATAATAAATATTAAGTATTATTTGAAGACAAAAGTTTAAAGTGATAATAAGTTCACAAAGAAAACACAAATGAGTTTAATCCGCTCACCCCTGCAGTTTAAGTAATATACCATTCCTTGATTCCAGACTACCTTATTAAATGAAACCAACAGTTGTCCACCAAAATTCAATTTAAACGCAAAAACGGAAAGTATTAATTAGTAATCTAAGTTATCCGGAATTTACGAAAGAATATTCTGACTCCACACTTCGCAAAACATTTAAGTTACATTAAGTTTTACATTTTGAAATGATAATACATAAAATAATAAAATGAAAATTTGAAATGAAAAGTCTCATCTTTCCATCAACTCCTGGAGGTGGCCGAAAGTCTAGCCTTAGGACCCTAAGCATTAATCACTTCTGGAGTGGACAACTGCGCAACTATGGCAGGCTGTGAAATGCCCCAGGCTTTGGTATTATTCTTGAACATTCATTTATTAAAAACAATTTTCTTAACGAGGTGTTATTGTGTATCAAATATAGAAGTTATAAAAGACAAATAAATGTTTTATGTAGGATGAACCCTCGAAACTACAGGGAAGTTACGGCCTCTAATGGCCCTGCTTCTACCCGAAATCACTCGATCTCTTTTAATACGTAAACTGAAAATTCAAGAATGTCGAATTTTTCTAATGGGCGGAGAAAGTACCTAAATTTTACGACTTCCGAGAAATTCAAATCAATTATTAGATTAACAATTAAGCGTACAAGGTGAAACGTTAAGTTAAATGAAGCACTAAATTAATATGATGTTTATTAACTAATTGTAACTAAGAGTGTGAAAATTATCTAGTGCTAATATTTAAAAGACCAATTACAATTTCAATTACGGCGAAAGTTTGATTAAGTTGCGATGCATGATCATGCCAGCACTGTTGTACTATGTTATAAGCTGAACTCATAGCCCCAAGAAAATATTTATTACTTCTCTCGCTCCAGAATAATATTGGCATTTCTATGCAAGATTTTCTTATATGAAATTAGTCAAGCAAAATAGCATACTTTTCATGATGGAGTTTAATGTCTAACTAACTACCAATTAGATGTCGTGGACGGGACGGAAGCACATCGTTACTGTTAACACTTTTTTCAACAGATAAAGGGATAAAGGACAGCTACTTGCCTGATTCGAACTTGAGATCACCCACACCAACTTCTGTCCATTAAAAGATTTCTTGGTAACTTCCAAGTTTTTATACCACCATTTTAATTTATAAATTTTCGAGACTCCTGATATTTCATTCACTAGCTAGCTGTATTTCGAATTATAGCATTTTTTTATGGATTTCCAAAATTGAATCAGTCAGAAATCTACGTGTTTATTCATTCTCCAATAGAAATGCTAATCGTGCACGGGTATGGTCACTTTAAATACTTAAAAGAATCAGCTAAATTTTAACCTTACAATACACCTCGTTATTTGTATAAAAATTTATTCTAAATTTTTAGTTTGAGAAAATTAACCAAAAAAACAAAAAATCTCTTTCTCTGTCTCTCTACAAAGATCGTAACCTTCACGTAAGTCTTCACGTTTCGGAAAATTCTCCATGGAAACATTAATTACAGAGCAACGTACTTCGTGTTTCAGTACCGATGTGGAGGACCGTAATACGTGTAAGTAGGAGAAGACGTTTCCAATCTGAGGAACTTATTTTGTATCACCTGCTTAAACGATAGTTCAACAAGCCAAGCTCCAGGAGATACATACAATCCATTGATCTAACCACTGCATGTGAACAATTTTATTGTATGTGGTATATGATAAACAGAACTTAAATAAAATTTATCTGCAGGGCAGCATGGACTCCGCACAGACCAAGGATCTGGTTTACAAATGGCAACTTTGCTGCAGTGTATTACATCCCTTATTGGGAATAAACGGAAGTTTTTGGATGAGAAAAACTCCTTTGTACTGTGGTTAACCAAGGCATCACCTCTGAACCGACATGACGATACTTCGCTGCCCAAAAACTGGTAAACAGAGAATCCTCGAATTGGAATTGGTTTATACTGATCTTTCACATATAAAATTGTTTAATGGAAAATATTGCCTTATTTAATTGGCTAACTATTGTATCCGCTCTCCAGGAAGAAACAGCGATTTCATCCGCGTAGAAAGCTAGTATAACTGCAGTTGTTCTTAAATTTTCTTTCCGTATTTGTGATATAAAATCTCACATTACAAAGGAAAACTGGAAATCATCACAATGTCAATTATGTAACAGAAATCAATAGTGTATTTGTTGAAAAATGATGCCAAAGTTTAGTGAAAGTGTCACCCAAACTTTACCACTTTCGCACATTTTTATGAGGAAGTGTAACTGAAACTGATTGTGTGTTCGTTAGCATTAAATTAGTTCATACACAGCGAGGGGTATCTATTGTTGTCTGACAAACAGTTACAGAATGTCATTCAAATAATTATTCAAACAATTCTAAAAGAAAGGCATTCAGTTTTAAATGGTTGTCTTTTTTTTTTAAAAAAAATCTATTTACAATAGTTTTCAACTGTTGGCAGCTGGTAATCAGATCACTAATAATGTTTAAAGTACAAGGCTCGAGAGATTTGAATGAGAATCTTGACGGATGGCCTTCATCAGTTGGCTTACTAAGTACACCGATGAAGTGAATGAGAAGGATGCCCTTTTAATCATGGTGACTCCGATCCTATCGATTAATCAGTTGTTAATAAGTTTTAATTAGATCAATATTTGAAATTTGATCATAAATAGAGTATTCTGTAAATGATCTTTCCTTCTCTCTGAACCTTCAGTTAATTGAAAACGATTTGTATTTAACTTTTACACCTTTTGTTTTTGCTCCATTTTTATAAGGTTTAAGGCACGTCAACACCTGACTTCATGGGCACCCGGAGCTTTTTTCAGTGTTCTTTCAATGCAGACAACACTGACCATCAACAGACGGTAAGAAGCTAGTCAAAACGGAAACATCTAAGAGCTATCAACTGGATTTGACTGAGCTAATCTCTTCCCTTTGGAGAAGATTTAAGGTGTGTTATGAGCAGTAGGGAATGAAATAGCTGATCAGTGGGGCAGAAATGGAGCTAGTACTCCTTTCATTGGCCCGGAACCAGTCCTGGGGATCACTAGGGGTGCAGTTCGTGAGGATCTCAGAGATTGGATCTGGATAGAACATGAAATTTACTGGATGCTTCCTGGGGTCAAACACAGCAAGAGTGAGTAAACAAAGAACTCTAGGCTAGGGCAGAAATCAGATTACTCTGATTACAGGCCTATTCACAGGGCACGGTAGGTTCAGAAAACATCTGCACAAGGTGGGGCTTATTAGCTCGGAACCGTGGTACAGACTGTGTCAGTTAGAGGAGGAGGCGGCCTCTCACCTGTTATACGATTGCGTTGCAATCGGGAGATTGCGCTACGACATCTTTGGTTCCTTGAGACCAATATAGCGCAGAAAGAACTGGTAGGAAAAGCCCTCAACCTTCTTAGAAGGGGAGGTTTCATCTACTAGACTTATAGGGAAGGTACAATAAGCTTCTTGTGGCTGCGGTGCCGTGGGGCATAGGTCCCGTCCCGCCTTTCAAAATCTAAATCTAAATCTATGAACAGTAAAAATTGAATACTAAATAGTTCTGGAGTTTCCATTAAAAACATGGGATTGTTTGTTGCATTATTAGTTGAGTCAAACTTATAGTGAATAATAACCAATTTGTGTACACAATACGATTGGTGCGCAGTAGAATTTATGTCTACAACTATGATGCAACACTGGAATTTTAAACACAATTTAAGAAATTAATTTAGTGGTATTGGTAGTTAACAACTGAAAGTGAAAGTTAAAATAATGGATAAAAAAGTAGTTATCAGGTGTACAAAATAAATAAAAAAGTACTAATTCACCTGGGGAGTTCATTTTATGTTTATTATTTGGATTTTTGTTGTGTCATTGTAAACATTTTCCTTCTGCGTATCCACTTTCTATCTATTCAGCAATGAATCTACTTGATTTACAGATTTTATTTGACAATACCTAGATGCTTTGTTCCTTCTAGGGTTTTTTCCTCGTTTTTTATGTAGGGTTGAACTCAAGTCGCATCTATCTAATGGAATTCCCAAGTTAATTATAAAAAACAGGTGGG
The DNA here is from genome assembly GCF_049639745.1 of Rhodnius prolixus. NCBI lineage: Eukaryota > Metazoa > Arthropoda > Insecta > Hemiptera > Reduviidae > Rhodnius > Rhodnius prolixus. The sequence goes on from NW_027411592.1 coordinate 28,566,639, forward strand.
CAAGGTCAGAAAATTAACCACTGAAGGACTGTTCATTTTTAATTAAAGAATTTTCTTAAACTTTTATTAACAAAATTTTTCCAGAAAAAAAAGAGGAATGGATTCGAGAAGGAGGAAGGAGTTGGTTAAGTTCTGTCATAGAGAGATATAATCTCTCCAGGAGGTGGACGAAGGTATAGATTGGATAGAAAAGAAGAGTTTTCAAGAGGATAGGTCAATGAAGTGATTAGAGGCCTCAAAGCTGTAGAGTAGTCTGGGGTTGATCCCGGTCTTGGCCTTGCATTTTATTTAATGTGCTAATGAAAAGTAAAGTATGTTAACTATCGAACTCCGATCACGACACTTGAACTGCAGTCGGACGTAAAGCCCACCAGAATTAATACTAGTTTTCATCGTTTAAAGACGTTTTGTGGTCCCCTGAATAGAGAAATACCTTCCATTATCAGGCGCAAGTGGAGAAGAAATGTTTTTAGGGATGGTGGGTAAGTGTTCATCTGAACGCAGAAAAACAAAGGTTTAAACATCTTTTTACTTCAAACTTAGTACTTCTTTTTTGGTTTTGATGTTGCTTTCGATGAAAAAGTATCGACCGAAATCCGCCATTTGATACAAATGCGACATACTGAAATGATTTAAGCAAATCATGATTTAAGCAGGATGTTAACATTTTAGCGAATTTCTATGACAAATGGAGGCTTAATTTAAATTTAAGTACACAAACTATACTTGTCATTGTCTGATATGTTGTTGTCTGTTATTTTTCGAAATTATTGATTCTAAAAGACCATGGGAGAGAAGAGGGTACATTTCGCTAAAATGAACTAACTATCTTTCCACGATGCAGGGCTACTTAATAAAGCATAATATGGGTTTCGAAGTGATCAGAAATCTGAAGAAATTTGTTATAAAAAAGTAAGGTTATGAATGATTCACACCAGATATTTATGTAATTTTAATAATCAGTAAGAACGCGTTAACATCTCTGCATCACATCAAATTCCGCCGAGGAAAGTAAGCCAGTAAGGATTTCCTCGTTGGAAGAAAGCTCTCTGAGAAGGAGTGTCTAGGAAATTGCTCCATTGGAGAAACTTTCGATTTTTATCTGATTAACTAGTTGATTAAGGCGTATTGTTGGACTACACGAGATATAGACCTAAATTACTGTTTTAAGGAAACTTTTAAATGAAATTGATGTCGCATTTGTTCCATTGAAAGTAATTACTTCAGGCAAATTCTGGAAATAGTCCACGTTGCAGAATTATATGCGAAAAATAAATTTACAAATCTTAATAGAGTCCTCGCTTAATTTTCAATTAAGGCAGATTTCATTTTGAAATCTATTTATTGTATATTTTTTAATTACGCAGTAAAGTACCATGGCGGAAGTACTTTACTATTACCATTTTTCCGACTTCTATTAAGTTCAGTTGTTTTACAAGCTTTGAACTTGTGACCTCAAAGACACAAGTGCGCGTTTATAACCTCTGTATTACCTAACACTAGGGGTGCGTTCCACTTGGCGACCACAACGACCACGACCACGACCGCGATTTTGCCCGTTCCACTTGCTTGTGAGCGTTGCGATCGAAAACCCAAGTGGAATGGTCTGTGGGCGTTTTAACCGTTCATGTAAACATTACATATGGCGGCTTCGAAAATAAGTTAGAAGCTTGAAGAGGTTATTTATTAATTTAAACCCCATTTATAAGCAGTTATAATAAACTTTATTAATTATTGGTAAAGTTGACTTATATTAAAAGAATATATATAATTCAATTTTTTATATTGCATTTTGGAGTATTTATAAAATTTACGTTTAAATAAAATTAAAGTGTCTTTTGTGGCAACAGTTGGATATTTATTAATAATGCTTTAGAAAGTTCTTTATCTAGTTCCGATGAAGAGTGGAATGCAATTTTACAAAATCGCAATGATAAAAAGCGAAAACTTAGGCCACGTATTATTAGCTATCAGAGTAATTGATCTTTATTCAAATGAAGAATTTAAAAGTTATTTCAGGTAAATGATTTTGCGTTATTCAGTGATTTAGTATGTAAAGGGATAAGTAATTATTTATTTATTTATTTTTTGTCGACTTTCGAGAAACACATTATATTATTTACATGAAATAATACTTTCATTGACATGAGATAATTTTTTCGGTCGCCAAATTTTGTTTTAAAAATTGCGCCAACTCTGAACGCCACTTCGACCCAGCTTTTAAGGTGGGGCGTTGTGGTCGTTGTGTGGGCGAAAATAATGACGTAATTAGTGACGTTTTCGCCACGACAACAACGACCGCGGTCGCCAAGTGGAACGCCTGAAAGTATGTTTTGGTCGTTGTGGTCGCCAAGTGGAACGCACCCTAGATATACAGATAACAAAACTGCACACTACACTGAAACGTCACTGCGATGAAGGGACTTAACCCGACCCAGAAGTTCAGAAATGCCCTGTGATGAAATTCCCTTTTAATTTTAGTTTTTTTAGGTTGAAGGGATCACAAGGAAAATGTCCAGAGAAAACATGATTTTGAAAATTGAGCATGAATGAAGGAATTTCACGTTTTCTTATTAAACGATTTTTCGAGTATAAGAACTTATATTATAGATTGAGTGCCCTTAAACAACAAAAATCTAAATAAAGAATGGCTTTGTCTTGAATATGTTTTGAAGAGTGACTAAAGAAAGATTCGGAATCCGTTCATGTGTCAGAAGTTAAAGAAAAAATCGACACCTTCCATTGCTGATAAGAAGTTCTTCGGACAGTAAGAATTTATTATTAGGATTTTATTTATAAATTCTAATTAAATTGCACCTTTTCAAAATTCCTATGGATAATCAGAAGTTCGCCCAACTTGAGGGAAGGTAAAATTTCCTGAAGAAATAGTGGTTACCCTGGCACTGAAATAAGTGTATTTCTGAGCCATGAAAACGATCTATTAATTTTAATTAATAAAAATGCCATGATTAGAGTTTGTGTGAAGAACTTCTAATAGTTTAGTATTTGCCAAGTAATGAATATGGTGATTATTTAAACACTTTTCTTGTAATTCCAGAAATGAATTAATATTATGAAGTTATTACAGATTACACTTACTGCTTTTTTGTTCTATTTAAGTTCTCATTTACATCTTCTTCCTTAACGTCTGCAGGTTTTGGAGAAGTTGATGGTACAGGACTGGAGAGGACTGTCACCAACAGCAAGGCCGCACTAAGCACCACCTGTTGTTCAGTTTAGAATTATTATTGATTCCTAAACTGTTTGGTTAATAATATTTTCTCGCCAAATGAAATTTAACAACATCGAGTGCAATCTTTGTGACTGAAATTAAAGGTTTAACCTAAGCCGATAACCTAGCTGAATGTGGTACTTGCGGTGTGGTTTATTTTCATATTTATATCAAAGCAATGTGTTGATTTTCAAATAAGTTGGAATTTCCTCGCCATGTACGCAGTAATCATGTGGCCACCAACGTGGACAAATAGAAAAGAAATGTTTTATGGACTAAAACGAATCCGCTCTACAAAGATTGATTTATTATCAACACGAAATCAGATTCTGAAGCTGAGAATACCAAATTTAATTTCTTAAAAGTAATTAAAAAATATGAAATCGTGCAGTTTTTAAAATCGACAAAATATTATAGCAACATGTTAAATTAATGAAACTAGCGACTTAATCTCTAATTTCATTACATAGTTGTTAACTGAAGTTATTTTCGAGAAAACTAGTGTTAGTTTGGAAGAAAAAACCGTTTGCTGAGAGTTATAACATTAAATATTCTATACTTGCCTTGAAAAGAGAATTTATTTGTCGAAAAGTTGGCAATTACTTATAAAAAATTAACTAGTTATTTTTATTTGAGCAAACCACGATATTTGAAAAGACTACCTCTAATTTAAGGCAGCGTAAAGTGCTGAAAAAAGTTTTTATTTCTCTACTTAATAACTTTAATGTAACTGAAATAGTTCCATATGAAAAAACGCTTTAAATTCGACAATGTTACTTAACTAGGGAAAAATCGTACGCAATTACCAACCTTGTTGTTTTTGGTCATCGTAACGCAATCGCTCGTCGCTCACAGGCACCCCATTTTAGCATAGACTTTGCACGATAGAATAAGGATATAACAAAAGTTTTGACTGATTCAGATTATAAGTATATGAAAATAAGTGATGAAACATGGTGATTGATTGCTGTACATTTCGGCCATTCCTAACCCGCTCACATGTTTCCGAGCGCTAGGTAGAGGATGCAGCTTCTTTTGAAACAGTAGTAACAGACTTTGTCTCATAAAACCTTCTTTGAAATTATGTCTAAAGTTTACAATGTTCTCGAGTTACAGCTATTGATCAAGACTGTTTTTAAAGTAATCCTTCAATTTCAAAATTCTATTGACCCTTTGTTACCATTTTTAAATCAACACGTACGAGCAAACTTCAAATAAATACAGTTACATATCAAACAGAGAACGTCAAGTAATCAGTATATAAGGTGACCAAAGTGGCATATCAAGGCTATGTTTTGACAAACAGTTCATTCAACTACATGATAGGTCAAGACGCTGATTACTGTCTCTCCTCCATAGAACTGCAGAACGGAGTTATAACTGTCTATTTAAATAATTACAGAAATATCTCGATAAAATATTAAATAAAAAACTTAGTTAATTATCGAGTTAGAATTGAAAAAAAGAAGTCTCTTGCCTCTTAGTATCAACCGGACAATTTTAGTGAACTAATGAAACGTGAAGGTACACCATAGTATCTGGACAATTATTAATATCCTTATTAAACAACATCCAAGTTACATGATTCAAGCTGTTAGTTTGGCGTAGCATTCACAGAAGCTGGTTATTAGTTGGAAATGTCTGTAGAATAAAAAAATAGGTTCTCTAGAATAAACCAGATAAAAAATTATAGATCTACTTAAACTAATTCCATACAAATTTGGAGAGAATTGTTGTGACCTCATTCGAAAAAAAAAAATCACAGAAAAATGAAAAAGCCGTTCACTAAAATGGTTCTTTCGCTTGTGCAAATGGCTTCAAACTCGAAATTTTGGTTACAAATTTAGCCCCCTTTAATAATACCAGTCACAGGAAAGAATAATATATTGAAAAATATATTTGGGGGAAGCTAACCACTCTCCTCTCTCAGAAATACCTTAAATCGAATTTCTTTTGAGAAATGTTAAAAACAACATTTTTGGAACTATATGGATAAAACAAGAATGTAAGGTTCAAAGGAAATAAAGATTGGGCCATTTTTGAAAGATTAAAATAAAAAAAATAATAAAAAAAGGAAAAATCCACTCATCGAAGAAGGTTTTCCGGGAGATCGGTTAACAAAATCCTGTATAGTATCCTGCGATTTTTCGTATTTTGAGACATTTTGTTCCGACCATTTCTTGAAAACTACTTATTTTCAACTCAGGAGCCATTAAAACGATACTTCGAATGAAAATTCAATTATTAAAATTTGAATGATCTTAACTAAAGTGAAAAACAAACAAACCGAGCAGGTTTTTCGAAATAGTACTTTAGGATATATGTAACTCTACAGTACTCCACAGGCCGGATTTCAGATTTTTGATTTTCAGTTATTCACGCACGAGTTGATTTAATTACCTAAAATTGAAGTTAGCGTGAATTTCTCGGATGTAACCAAAAAGAAGAGAATCCTGTTGTGACATGAATGAATTAAATGAAATGAATTGCTTTACTAACCGAAAAGATGGCAGTCGTACAGAGCGGCCTCATTGTTGTGATGTAGACAATGCTGCTAACTAGAACACTTGTTGATAAAAAGAGAAAGATTTAAAGAAGATTTGGTCGACATACTAACTCACTGTAATATATAGTAAGGTACACATCTCTACCCCCTCCCGTACTTTTCGTTAACTATTATTTGTGAGGTGGAAGGGAATCTTCTTCATCTTCTCCTATATCTTCCATCCTTCACTCTCCCTATCCTTCGTGTTTCTTTCTTTTAATGAAATTAAAGAAATACCAGCCATCTGTAACAACAAAATTATTGAAGTTATTACATTTGAAGTCATATAATATTGTTACATCAATTACATTACAAGCTTTACAATAATCATACCTCTTGGTGTATATATATTACTTCATCTTTACATACCTTAACTGAATTTATACTAGTTACAGGTTAAACGTTTCGTTAATATGGCTACTACATGTGAAGAAACTGAAGATTACAAATATCTTGAGGTTATAACCCAGCGACGGGTCAGAGAGAACAAAATATTCCAGAATGAATCTACAAACTCGATAAAAAGAAGTTAATGAAATCGGTGCATTAATTTAATCATTTAACTTTCAAATAACGCGCCTTGTATTTTTTATTATTGCAAAATAAAAATTAATGGCGGCTCAGCTAATTCAAAGCAAAGGAAAATCTGTGAATTATTGATGTAAGCAATAAGGTATTCTGTGACTCGTTTTTGAAGACGGTCCCGGCGATCAGGCCAGCGAATCATTTTGATCTGTTTATTTGATAAAAATAGAAAATTGTCAAATATGCACGCTGAACGAAAATATTACAAGCGAAATTTGATAAAATTTAAATTATAAGATACATTTTCAGCCTGCACATCTACATCTCAATGAAACATTGTTTCATTGAGATGTACATGGTTTCATTTTTGTACCATATAAGAAGTAAACTATACGTGCGACTTAAACTGACAACACTCAACAGTACATTGAACATCACAATCTCAAGATCCAGTTAAACTAATCAACAAGGCACCGCCAACAGGCCTAATTGTAACCAGATGAGAATATTACTCCACTCTGCTGCTGTTGAGGAGGACACAAACCCATTTCGAAACATTTGGCAAGCAGACACTAATACTGTTTTAAGCCCAACCAATCAGAGTGGATACTAATCACTCACTGATAAACCTAGAAGTTCTATTGAATAAGTTTGGGAAATATTGATCATGATATGATGTGCAGCCATTAAACTTTCTCTGAGCTACAGTTTTTCATGAGGCTCTATAGCTCATGGTTCGGCTAAGGGCAATGCTTTCTTTTCCAAAGGCCATCAATGCTCTGCGAAGGCTCTGGATTTTAGTAAGCTTAGATGATGATGCGCCTTAAATAAAAATATACAGAAGGGACTAGCTCGGTGGTTAGCGTATACTGGATTCCAACGCGAAGATCCCGAATGCAGTTGCTGGCCCTTAGATTTCTCTTCCTAGCAGCTTCTTACAGCTTATTTTCCGGTGATGGAGAGTGATTTCTACAAAGAGAGAACACTGTTCACGCCTCAGATGTTGTCGCGCCTCAAAAGAAAATTATAAATAAATAATAATAAATACAAAATTGAAGAAAATCTACAAAAAGTTTATTCTCACATGTTTTTCAAGAAATTTCATTTTTATTTTCCCTCTTGATGACATTTACATGCAATTTTTTTTTTGCTTAGACCATACATTGTACTTGGAAGACGGGGAATGTTGTGGCCTCTAACCTGACATTTTACGGTAATGTAACCTAACATTTCTCCTTTGTTTTAATATGAAACGAATTCGTAAAATTTTTATCTTTAAAATGTGTTATTGTAATCAAACAAAATGCAGAGATCTGAGTTTACTAAATTAAATACAAATAATAATAAAGCTAAACACTTAGAATTCGTAATCAAAACTAGTTACCTTCAATATTATACAAGTTCACATTAAAGATTCCATTAAAAAAGAGCCTTTCCAGACAGCCAACTTTTTTTTTAGAATTTAGGAAAGGTATTTAATCTTTAAAAATATTTAATTGTTGATACAGTGGTTCAAGAGATGGGCTATAAAGCTTAATGTAACTAAGTCTCAAAACATCACCTTCACTCTTCGTCGCATTACTCTTCCTCCAGTCTTCTATAACCTAACATCTCTACCAGTAGTAAACGTTGCCCGCTACCTTGGGCTTTACTTAGACCGAAGACTTTCTTGGAACCCCTACACTAGACTTAAAAGAACAGAACTGAACAGACGCTATCGACTACTTAAAAGACTCTTGGACGATAGAGCTAAACTCTCTCTGGACAACAAAAGACTGATTTATACTTCTATTCTGAAACCCATCTGGGCCAATGGAATAGAGCTGTGGGGTTCAACCAAACGTTCCAATCTCCAAAGGATTCAATCGCTACAATCTAAAATATTTCGAACTATGGTAAACGCTCCATTTTATGTCTCCAACCTGACTGTACACACTGACCTTAACATTCCTTTTGTCACACAAGTTGCTAAAACACGATACAGAAAATTCTATTTCAGCCTGCAATCTCATACAAATCCTCTAGCTCAAAATATTTCTTGTAGAACTCTTCCTGACAACCCGGACAAGACGTCTTAAAAGACATTGGCCTCGTGAACTCCTCTCAAGTGAAGGGAGTGACTAACCATATAATGTTTTGGAGTGTTACCACTGGATAACTTCTCCACTCGTTTGCTTCGTTGTTTCTGTGATCACTGTTACTTATAGCGCCAACGCGCTGATTGTAGCCAAAATAAACGCCAAAAAAAAAAAAACATTGTTGATAAATCAGTACAATACACTGAAATGGCTCTGCTAAGCTCAGCTATCCATCCTCATTGTCTTTCGAAAACTTATTCAGATACAAAGAGAAAGCAAATCCGATTGCTGAATTTATCCAAATGATTTCTGTCGGGTTTTACAGTGAAACTTAAAATAAATTAAAACAGTTGGTTGTATGAGTGTTATTATTATTTATGGTTTTGGTTTTGTTTGCACATACCATTATTGTTTACGAGAGATGGAAAAAATCCAACATATTGGTAGTAAAAGGGTTGATCTCGTCAAAAACTGCACGATAAAGCAGAATGTTGAATGACACCCATCTTTTTTTCTCTTTTTCTAAAAAAAGATGGAATTTACAATATTTTGCACTTTTCATAATTTTTTCATTTACAGTTTCGCTAACCACACATACACAAATATATAATGGCGATTTGTAATAAATACTTTTTTGGAATAAGCCCCTAATTGCTGTCAAACTAACATTTCTGGTTATAACTCAATTTAAACTATTTGATGTGATCACAATGGTCCCTCTTACTCGGTGCGGTAATAAAATGTACTTGGAGGTAACTTAAAGTAGTTTATATCGCTAGATGCTAAATTTCCTTTTGTTGCCATGACAACTCACTTAGATATCGCTTGATAAATGAGATAATAATGGTTACGCTCAAACTAAAAAAATTCAAAAAGATGCAATAAAGAGGAATTCATGTAGGAAATAAAAGAAGTATAGTATTGGTTAATGAAAAATGAAGTTCATTCACTATAGTACTAAAGCGGAAGGAAACAATACATGAAACCGGTAGCCGGTAACCAACAGTAATTATCGTCTTTGATGACCGACCGCTCGTCGTGACACGCTCCCAAGAGTGTGGTGCATGTATCACAACAATTTCTTCTTTGTTATTAACAGACACTTCTTAACTCTTGAAACCAATGATTAAAATGTCATTTTTTTTTTTTAGGATTCCAGTAATCAGAGAAATTTATTTGTAATTGCACGTAATGACATTAATTATAGTATTTTTGCTTGTTTCTTTAAAAAACGTTTCTTTTAGATTGTCAGATTTCTTTTAACAGAAAGATAACTTCTTCACCATGATAAAGGAGAGGTAAAAGAATTACCATATCTATGGCCTACATTTTAAACTTATTTCATAACGAGTTAACCTTATTTTTAAGAATTATTTTACCTTTTTTTATATCTTCTGCTGATGAAATTATTACACATTTTTTCCAATTCTAACTTTTTAAATACTTTATCGTTTATATTTTTATTTAAATTTTGGGGAAAATTTTTCAAATAACCTGACCAGTCAGGATCTGTGAGTTTGGATCAGAATATTTTACAAAACGAAAAGACAAAAAAGGCAGCTCAATGTTGGTAATTCATTTGGATCTTTTCGGATTGGATGTTTTGGTTTTCATTTTCACGAAAATGGCTCCATCGATTTTTCTTTAAACCTAAGTATCTTTATTGCTAATGAAGGCCCATCATTGGCAGAAATATTGATTTCTTGGCGACTCTTATGAACTTCAACTTTAGGTTTCTCTCTAAAGAGACCCTTCTGAACAATTTAATGGTTTGCATCTGTACTTGATCTAGCCTCATTAAAAGTCATACTAGAATTTCCAATCTGTATAATATCATGTCTTGAGGTTTCTATGTTTTTTTGAATGCAGCTGGAAAAAGGTTAAAATATTTTTTTTCAGCGTTTTACTAATTCTGCTCTGGCATAACCTACAGTACTTTATTCCAAACTAAGATGTTCTCTATAGAATTTCTTTTTGGAAAGTTCAGCAATATGTTTGTCGGATTCGATGGGAGAGGAGAGCTCAAGACCAAAGCGCCCACAACGTGGTTTTAAATCCATTCCAAATCTTAGCTAAAAAGTTCTAAAAGCTCTAATTCCTACCAAATACTTTTACGTTAAAAACATTTTAAATTTTAACCAAATTCGTTATTTAGAATTTCCTTGAGAATTGCAGGAAGAGAAAGTTGCAGTTAATCCGAACACTGAGTGTTTCTCATCAGATTTGAAATTTGAAGTTTTTACACCGGCGATTATCGTTTATTATTTTTTGTACTAAATTGTTATAATAGTGAAACAATCTACGAGTATCGTATATCAGTAATAATTTTTTAAGGTGAAGGATGTAAATTATTTTTCATCAATAACTTTATTATAGTAAAAAAGCTTTAGAAGGACAATGGGAGTCACGTTAGTTCGGCACTTCGGCAATTCTGGGCCTTAGACTTCAAAATCTTGTGCGTCTCTGGTCTCTGACTTTGAAGATATTTCAGTTTTATCACTTAGGTCCATTCTAAGCACAAATTTATGACTTGAAAATTAAAGAAATTAATAATTTGGTAATCGATATGGTATTGGTTTGTCTTTCTATGGCTAAGTATCAATACTTCTACAGGAATCGCAAATTCCTTTGCAAGAGAAGAACAATCTGACAATTAAAACTGTCCGGTAGGACAGTTGTATAAGAGTTGATCGTCAAAAAGTGCACGAAAAAGGGTAACATTGAAAAACACCCAACTTTGACAATTTTTTTCTCTTTTACTATAAAAGATAAAATTCCCAAATTTTCTTTGTAAGGTAGGACAAATCCTCTTTTATAACTGTTAATTTTTTCCCAACAACCCAGATCTGATATTAAATTTAAAGAATATCATATTGTATTGTTATTCGTAGAGGCATCTGATATGTTATGGTCCGACGTAAGGATATTGTGTCTATTATAATAACTAATGGAACCTAATTTTAGCTTAGTATATTATAACAAGGATGAGTATGAAATGTATTTTTTATTTTTAATACCCTTCTAAATGATTCATAGAAACAAGCAAAAGTTTTGAATTAAAACTGTCTTCTACCTTTATTTTCATTTATGAAGCAATTACTTTATGCAAATACTTTATTATTAATATTATTTATTTATGTATTACTGAATTTATATATTCTTGGTCATTTGTGACCTCGGGTTGCACAAAAACGTTACTCCGCCGCAGGTTGCACCTAAAGAAGATAGATATTGTTGCCTAAATTATTTGTAATCATATTCTCAGACACAATCTTATTAAGAAAGTGATTGCGTCGAATCTCAGATGAAAGAATTGTTTTGAAATGAAAAATTATTTCATTTACTTCTGAAACCAAAACCCTCCACCGACAAATATTCTTGGTACGCTTCCGCTACTGTGTACTTAATTTGAACTCCAATACTTGATTCTTCCCCATGTTCTAAGAGGATCACTTATGGGAATCTTATTTCTGTTGATTGTACTCTGAGTAGATTGATTATTTCTCCTGGCTGACTCAATCCGTTCCCTAACCATCAGTAGGCCAGCTCATTGAACAAAGCCTTCTTGTGGTGATTCGAAATTTGTTACACTAAATTTCAACATCATCTACGTTTTCCTTATACGATTCATTTATATTAAATAAGAGTAGTTGTGAAAGCTCTAAGAACTAACTTGAATACATTAAACTAAGGAAGGTAATAACAAAAAATTGAGGTACGCATAATAATAAAACAAATCAAGCAATAAAACTTCCATGAATATGTGACAGTAATGAACTTTGTAATAATAAGATGTTGAAGCTTGTTGGTTTTATGCAATTCAGTGGTTACATTACATTTCCTTATTTGGTTTTACTGCACACAATAAGTTTTCAAAATTTAAGAACTGTGTTGTAAATGTTGCAATAATTAGAATATGTTTACTCCTTTACGTTTCTTTTTCGTTTTTTCTGACATTTAGGCCCATCGGCTATTGGGATCGAGAACCTCTTGCTAATGGTGGAAGGGCATCTTGCCGATTGCCTAATTTGAAGTCTAGCGCAGGTACGGAAGAATGTGGCATTTTTAAGCGCAGAATTGCTGGCTGAATTTTCGCCGCCTTACAAAATGGTTTTCTCTAAAAATTGAATAAATTTAAAATTTTCTTAAGACATCAAGTCCTATCTTCCTTAACCTTGACTTATTTTCTTGTAACCGAATCTCTGAAACCAGTTTATGAGCTTTCTTAATTATTGTAATTCAGTGACTTTAGTTTTTAGGAGTTTCGTAGCAATACTATTTTCGCCAGATGCTTTTTACCGAGCTATGGATGCTGCCGTTGACCCTCAAAGTGACGCGGTCAAAAATAATCGAAAAATTAAAAAAAAAACAAAAATCAAGAGTATTTCTAATAATTGTACCATGTGTTCTTAGCTTTCTACAACCGACATATTAAATTATTATGTTGGCCTGAAGTTTTGAATGAACACAGATCATTATAAAGATGTACACAGTGTGGGTAATACTCTCCTCCAAATGGAGTTTTAATCTACAGAGAACGTTGCTGACCAAACAACATATCAAAACTGCCAGTTACTATTGCACAAATTTAATAGTAAAAAAATCCTTTTTTAGTTTAGTCTATCTTCTGAAATTGCGCTTATTTAATGTTGCCCTCTTGAACTGTGATGACGATCAATTTATAAAATGTTTTCCTCATAGACCTTTCCTTGTTTGGAAATTATTGCATCCCAGTGTGTGAGTTGTTGCACCACCGAATGCATTCTCTTCTCTCCCCTGACTCTTTGATCTGTACATGAACTAATCTAATCTAACCCCTTGGTTTGACCAAGAATATTCCATTAGTAGAAGCGTATGAATAAAAAGAAATCAATATTATTCAGAAAATACCTGAATGACTTTTAAAATACTTAAGAGGTGTCATAAGTATAGAGAATTTATACAAATATCAGTCTGAATAGTTCAAGTTTGATTGCTGCGTTACTTGCTGGCTCGGCGGTTTTTTGAGAAGAACAATTTAATGTCATATCCCAACAGATATGATCGAAAATAACAGACAACATTAGATAAACCTCTATATCAGCCGCCTGTATTTACTTCAAAGATCTTCAAAAAGCCAGAAAAATTCAGCCGATGTTTTGAAGAAAAATACTTAGCTTTTACAAAAGTCCATAAATTCTTCTTGTAAAACCTCTGAAGAAAAACGCAGTTGTACATTTTATGGGCTATCAACAGTTAAACACAAGCACGAATTGCCCGAAAGAGCGTTTAATCACTGTAGTCTTTGTGAAACTGTTTATTTTGCTACGGACTGGAAGTCAGCATATGCTGCCCAGAATCAACAGGAAAGCCACCTTGCCACACGTGGAGTTAGGCCTATAATAAGGACCTATTAGCAGCTGCTATATAGAATGATTGCTTCAGAGCACTGCTAATACAAATCACAGCTTTCTGGCGAATATTACCAACCTGCTTCGAAGAAAATTACGCATGAATATCTAAAAAAGCTACAAAACCGCTCAAAAATAGGCCGAGTGCAATTGCTTTGAAGGTCCCTTTTGATGTGCAAAAAGAAACCCAAATTATTTACCATCGAAATGAAAGGAGAAAAAAAAAAAGAAAGACGCCGTTGACTGGAAGACGACGCAACTAATCCGAGATGATTCAGCGAAGAAGACGCTGAGACTTCCCAAATGGTTTAAACTTTAACCTCTTCGCTGTGCGGGTTGGGTTGGAGAGGCTGCACTGCTCAGTAGCAGAAGGTAACGTTCCGAGATTGCGCATAATCAGCTACCTTGCTTTCAGCTTCCTTTTCTAAAGTTCAAAACACTTTCTAAGACACTCATTTTGGTATATGATTCCAACATTTAAACCTGTAAACAGTGCCCAGACACAGTGATGAATATTCAATTTATTATTAAATATTTATAAAATACCAACACGGTCCAGCTCTCATAGTGCTTTACACATACTCATAAAGATGTGTATATAAAGTAAACAAGAACTTAATAAAGTCTAGGATTCCATCTTTTTGGAGACACAGGCTTGCCTCTATGGTTCTGAGTAGCTGATAGGAAGGGATGAGAAGTAGTTGTCGTTTAGTTTAGTAATGTGTGGGCGAATATTTTGCAAATCGAGTTCACCATGAATTTGTGAGTTTCTGGCAAACCAAGGGGCTAAATGTACTTTTTCGTTTAGTTGTTTCGCCATTTTATTGTTTGCTGTAATTTAGAATGGCGGGCGTAAGTTGTTTGAAGTCTAAGGAATGTCTTGCACGGTGTAGAATTGTTTGAGAAGGAATGTTGATCTGTTACTTCCGGGCGAGTCTTGCGTCGAGTTACGCCTAGATAGCGTGCTCCTTGTTTTTTCTGATTCCAGGAAATGACTGGATTTTTAATTGTAAGAAAGGAAGTCCTTCACTCTGAACCTTTGCTCCTGTTTTGGATTGGTTTATATTGTTTTTATTTTGGAAACTAGATTCTTATAAGATTAGTTGATGTAAGCTCGGTGATGCTTTTGTTTATTATCTATGCGCGAGAGCCTAACGTTGTATCGTCCAAGTATGTAGTTGAGTTAAGGAATAGGGCTCATGATAGCTTTTTGAGACAATCCTCCAAGAATGTTCAATCTAATTCTGAAAATATTGTTGTGTCTCAGCTGGAGAGTTTTATTTTGTAAAGAGGATAGCATATTTTGAGTGATGCAAATAGGTGCGTATGTCTTCCAAAGTTTGTAAAGTGGTCCAGAGTGCCAAACGGTGTTAAATGCGATAGCTAATCAAGAAATATAGCTATCGTGAACTTTCTGCCCTCAAATTTGCAAATTAAATGTAAATTCAATTATTATGATTTATTTTTCCCAAACCTGCACAGGCTTTTCTTTGAAATTCTTTCCAAGAAAATTAAGATAGGTTGCTGTGATGTCAGGCTTCTCAAAAAACTTATTGAGAAGACATTTTGGGATTTACACACCACGTTTTATTGAAATTCTTAATTTGCCATAAAAGAAATTTGACTTTATACTGTTGAAAACATCAGTTAACATAAACATTAGCTCGTAAAGGAGCAAGATTGTGATAACACATCTATTGCATATGAGAAACAGATAACAGATGAGAAATTAGATAACTTCATTATCTAATTATTTAATTACATTTATGTAACACAAAAGATGCGCAAAGCTACACTTCCGTAACATTACTTTAATTTAACAAAACTAATTACTTAAAACATGCGAGAAGTAAGATTGTTCAAACAAATTAAACGTGAAAGTACATTGGTGGAGCAATACTGAATCTATTTAAATGTTTAATTCAAACATTTTACAGTGGGTGTTTATTTCGATAATGTGGTCACTTCTCTCTCTCTCTCATGATAACGTAAGAGCTGTTATTTTAAATTTTAAATAGTAACAGAGAACGATGAATACCACACTTGTTAAATATTCCAGCAATTAAATATTCATTCTGAACTAACAATGAATTTATCCAATGTAATAACAAAATGGTAGGTTTAGTTGGGCAGGTAAGCTCAGATAGAACTTTAATGGCCCAAAAGTAATATTAAGTAAATATTTTGGTAATAAATATTTATAGATTATTTTCTCTTTAAAAAACTGAACTTTGACCTGACATGATAAATATACTTACTTTCAAATTTGACCTCCTCCGTAAAATTGTGAAATATTTAGAGACAAATACTGAAGCCTGGTACTTATTATATACTTACATAAAACACTTGACTTTTTTAAAGCACTAACATCCCCACGGGTTTCCACGGCACAACACTTTGCATTATCCCCATGTACCCAACAGATTTTCATTGAAAGACCTGCGTCGGGTTTTTTAAAATGCGAGGAGAGCTTGTGAACTTGAACTACTCACTTTGTTATTACAATCTAAAATTTTATTAGATATTTACAATCAGTCTGTAAGTCATGCTAAATTTGGAAACATTCCTTAATTTGAGCCCTTCATAAAACTTAACTTCCATCCTCTCTAAATTTTACTGCGCCTTGTTTCATTGCTATCAGCTGTTTTGAAGCATTTGGAAAAGACTGTGAGACCAGAAGAAAGAATGTCAGGTTATCGAGAGGGTTATAGCGCTCACAGAGTGTTGCTGGAAGTTACTGACAATATTTTATTTGTAAGTGACAAACGTTTGTAGTTTATATCGAATAGAAACAGTCAGTTATCTCTGTGCAAGGTGGCTGTTCTTCATGAGAATCTATTAGTTCAGGGGTTCCTCAAGGATCTGTTTGGGGACCTCTTTTAGTCACTATTTATGTAAACAACATTTCTTCTATTAAGCACTGTAAATATGGCCTATATACACATGATTTACATATTTACCTACAATAGCCCCTGTCTGAATTAGAACAGAAGTTAATGTTAAGTTAGTGTAACAAAAGTTAATTTTGATGCGTGCTCAATTGGTGCGTGGGCCAAATAAAATAAAATATTTCTAAAACCAATGCCATGATTGTTTTAAGCGCAGATATGTTTACAGTAGAGGATTCCATTTTGAAAATTACTGTGGATATGACCCCTATTCCATTCGTGGTATCTGCAATATGTTTGGGTGTCACAATCTCAAATACTATATCACGGAATAATCAGTGACATTTCTAACAGAATTTCAAAAAACGTTCTACCAACTACAATATTGTACCCATTACACTAAGAAAACAGTTTTTGTCGCTACTTTAGTATTTCCTCACCTTTATTACAGTTTGTTAGACTATAATGAATTGAAAACTACATACGTTTCTGAATTCCTGTGTACGTATTATTTTGAACGTAAGAAACGATGAACATATTAATTACCTTTAGTTCATACTTCTTGGTTGGCTGAATGTAAAGTACAGAAGGAAGTATTTCCTTGGTAACTGCTTGTTACATGCTCTTCAGGAATCAACACCCTCAATATTTATTTGATATGATCATTAGTAAGGCCCAATTAAATCTTAGAAACAGCAGAGCAGTTCAATTCTATATTCTATCCATTCAGTTACTTGCAAAAAGCATTCCTAATTCAATCCTCTTTATTCTGGAACGTTTTACCTACATCTTTAATCTATATAAAACTACAATAGCATCATTTAAAACTGGATTGTATAATTATTTAATGCATCAGCTTAAAGATGACGCCAATTAATAAGTTTACTTAAAAAGCACTGTGTAAAGCATAAAGTACTGTATGAAGCACTGTGTTACTCACTTTTGCCAAGTTTTCTGATTACTTGGTGCAGCAGTAGGTCAAAACTGGTTGGGAAAGAAGACAAATTACATGTTCAATCTCCTCATGTAAATTAGAATGAGAGAGCAAATTGTATTTATGGCACCGAGTATGTATGTTTTCCTTATAATATTGCAGGTAGCATCTAATAGACGAGTCGACAATTATAGTTATGCTGCAATCATCGTGGCTATTGTGGAGAGGATAGTATTACTCGTAAAGTTATTTATTCTCTTCCATCTACCTGCACATTTACACACACTAGTATATAAAAATAAATATAATTATTTCTTCAATATAATGTAAACGTGGTACTGGTTTTCTTATATTTCTGTTCAACAGATTAACAGAAATTGCAACGCAAATCACTCATTAAATATTCAAAAAACTCGTTCAGGGAATAAATTTGGATTAAATTTAATTTTTATTTGATTCAGGTCAATAATTCTGCCAGAAGGGAAGCCGACACTATTGATGTATGCGATTTCTGAAAATAATTGTAATAACCTTTACTTTTGGAGTTTCAGAACTTGCGCCGTCTGTACCTTCTCGAATCCACTCTCTCTATTACCTCCACTAATCTATTGACCTACAGTTACCAGGAGGTAGAACACTCTAAAATCGCTACGACCTCTGTCTGACGACATGACAGACGCCTCGTCGGTAGGCTGAACTCCACATCTTTACCTTTCATCCACATACCATCTCCTAAGAGATTTTAATTTCCCTGTCTTGAACCGTCTGTGAAACAGATCAAATTTCCTGCCTCAGTGCTAGAATTCGCTCAGTCTCTCCAGTTTTACCTGATAATTCTTTTCTAGACAAGAGTACGGGGTCTCTTTTAGTAATTGTTTTATAATCACATTTAAAACATTTAACTGACTCACCTTTTACCATTTATCCTCAAATATGAAGTTCATAGCTTCACCCTAAATTGCCACATATAACGGTGTAAACAAAATTTTAAACTATACTTTTAAAATTTACGTTAGTGAAAATATTGGAATTTCTGAAGGTTAGACAGAATAATGAAACAATAAGTGGCGGTTAAATTTTCTGGCGTCCCTTGGGGTGCAACAATACTACCATTATTCCTTAAAAGGTTTTCTAAGGAGTGGAAGATGAAAATAATATCAGTAAAGGGTGTGACGTTGCCCGAAATGAAATCACATTTAAGAATTGCGAAGTAGTAACATTTCTAAGTGAGTCAAATGTAGCGCCAAATGAAATGTTATTTCCCCGACTGACCATAAGCCAAACCTTCAGCATGTAATTATGTTATGTGAAAGAAGTTTTTCGAAACGCATTTAGAGAAGTCTTCCGTAATGCGTAATTAACATTTTTGTACTGATTTTATTTTTCTTGATATTCCAATTCCAGTTGACCTGATAATAAGGTAATCTCATACGCTAATTAATAAGTGAATATCATGTTTCTCTCCTTAAACAGATATACATTTATTTAATGTTAGCCCAGTTTTTCTTTCATTGGTAAGCCTTCCGATAAGCCCTAAGAGAATGCAAGAAAAGATAATTGTATGCGTGTCCAATCTCCGCAAAGTACTCTACTAATGTAATGTAGTATTTATGCCTTCTTATAATTTATAAAGTATGCACATATGTCCTCCATAAATATAATTTTGACCCAGTTCAATTGTACTGATTATACCTTATAGGTCAAGAAAATAATATCCAATTTCCGCATTAGGCATCTAACTTGATTTGGCCAGTATTTTTTTTAAAGGAAATTTCCGGTAGGTAGGAAGAGGGCTTACAAAAAAGGTAATATCAGCTGCCTCTAATTTCCGCTTTTATTTTGTATTGTTTTAGTATATTTCATTTTTAGCGCAGCTTTTTTAAACTAAACATTAACTTGTTTTTTTGTATAAAATGGAATCTTAAAGATAAATACAATTTGTTTTGCGAGCACGTTTGGCAAAATAAAAGGCGTCGAATTTAAAATGACGCACCTCTGCTAGGTAAGTCCAACAAGTATTTGTGTATTAATATCTTATTATTTATTTATTATTGCTTATAAATATGATTTTTAGCAATCGGTTTGACCTATTTACAGCTTCACTCTTTTACATACATCTTTATATCTTAGAATAAAAGAAAGTTACTTTTCTGTAAAACGAACACAAACTGAAAGCAGTTTGAAAATAGAAACAAATAAATAAGAAAAAATCTCTCATTCCTGGTTTCTTTTTAATAGAAAATAGACTGATGGTATAAATTAAAACTGTCCGGTAGGACAGTTGTATAAGGATTGATCGTCAAAAAGTGCACGAAAAAGCGTAACGTTAAAAAACACCCAACTTTGACAATTTTTTTCTCTTTTTCTATAAAAGATAAAATTCCCAAATTTTCTTTAAAATATAGGGCAAACCCTCCTTTATAACTGTAATTTTTTTGCAACCCCCCAGACCTAATAGATTTTGAGAAAAAAGTTGCCGAAAATGAGCAAAAACGGCATTTTCAGAAATTGTTGTTGTTGTTGTTCTTCTTCTTCTTCTTCTTCTTCTTGTTGTTGTTGTTACCTTTTTTGTAAACTACGTAGCGCCTAAACGCGAGAACCGATTTTCATGAATGAGGTGACATTCGATTCGGAATTTTATGTAGATGTGCCTTTTGGGGGTCTCGACGCTGTACACCGAATTAGAGAGGAGTTAGCTCCCTTTATGTAAGGCACCCTTCAAAATTATTATTACTAATTACTCTGTAAATCTTAGCCCGATTTTAATAAAATTTGGTAGGATGATAGAGTTAGGGCTCCCCTACGTAACATTAAAGCGGCGATCTGCTCTTACACTAGTTAAGGGGAAGTATAGCAATCGTTTCAAATTATCGACAAGTGAACTGATTTTCATGAATGAAGTGTCATTCGAATCGAAATTTTGTACAGATTTGCACTTTAAAAGTCTCGTCGCTACGCCTCATATGGAGGGGAGTTTGCCCCACCCAAGTAAGGCCGTTTCTAAAACTATTATTACCAATATTTCTATAACGCTTTGTCCGATTTTGATAAAATTTAGCACGAAGAAGTGATTAAAGCTCCTCTACATGGCTGTGAAGTGCCATCATGCTCTTACACCTACTAAGAGGAAGTACTGAAATCGTTAAAATTATCAATGGGTGAACCTATTTACATTAATGAATTGTCGTTCGATTCAAAATCTTTGCCTCTTTGCCTTTTAGGGAGAAGTACTGTAATCGCCCGTTTATTTTTCTTACTCCTCTTAAAAGGAAGGTCTGAAATCGCAGTTTAAATTTGCTTTTTACGTACAAATACCTTCCTATTTTATATAAAAAGGGTTTCTCAAAAAAATTGTTATTGAGGATGGTTTGGGGACCGCAACTATAATCATTCTTTAAAAAGATCTCTCCAGTGGTAGTTACGGTTCCTACTTAACACCTTATCAGGTTATAATGTTAGAATTGCTTATTCCAAATTTAAAAAAAACAGTAAAGCAGATATGTAACTTAGCAAAATAGACAAAAATGAAAATCTATCCAAAAGGTACAAAAATCTCCTTAACAAAAACTTACAGTTTAAAAAGTTAAGTATAAGGGTTGATTAAATTGTGTACCTTTTGGCGTTTAATCAACCCTTATACTTAACTTTTTAAACTGTAAGTTTTTGTTAAGGTATTTAAAATAAGGGATAAAATAAGCAAACAGAATTCAATATACTGAAATAAAATAAAATAAAATAGAAAAGTTGCAAAATATCAGATTCATAGTTACTCAAAAGGAAACTACTGCTGTCTTACACCTTACAAAATAAATAAATACAAAAATACTGGACTTAGGAAAATACTCAGGAAGTGCATAATATCGTGCTGGCCCTTCTTGAATAAGAAGCAGAGGCACCTCTTGAGATGAACTCATAGAATTTTCCATTAACAAAGAGTTGAGGCTTTTTCCGTTTGATTCTGAGTTGGCCAGGCAACACGGATCACATTTATGGTACATTTCAAATGAATGTATCCTTTGTTGAACCAAAACTATTGACCAAAACAAATATTTCTGACTACAGAATTAATTCTTCGTAGAATTTAAAGCAATTTCTACGTCTTTAAATACAAGATGAGTAAGTAAGTAAGTAAGTAATCGCCTATTTTTTCAGGCGGGGCTTAACGTCCAACTACCAATTAGGTGTCGTGGACGGAGGCGACTAGCAAACATACTTTACTATAAATTTCTTTTATTAACCATTAAATAAAATCCAAGGCCTCTAGACCGGGAATCGAACCCAGTACCACAATGCATGTTAGCTTCGCAGGTCATAAGATGATTTCGGCGGTACATATACTAAAATTGGAACGGTACAGCAAGAGTATTATGCTACTGAAGCATTGTTAGTGGAAATAAAATTCTCTTCATCAAAATAATGAATCAAACCCTAACGACAGATGTAAAGCCGAAACCTAACTGAAACAATTGAAAAGAGTTATGATGAATAAATCAACAAAATTAAACTTCGCGGACCCAACCAAATTATCGACTACTATTTACTTTCTCTTACACCTATTATGAGGAGGTATTGCGATCATGTTTCGATTTTGTTCGCAACATCCGTCGAGAGTTTTTATAAATAGGTGTGTGTATATATATGTGTGTATGTATACTAATTTACGATTGGTCTTTACTACGTGAAAAAGCGACTAATTTTGGTTTCAACTGCTCAACTGGAAGGCTTTAGCTTTCAAATTAGCGGTAAATCTAAAAATTTGTAGAGCTTACATTAAAGAAAGCAGATAGTATAAAGAAGAATTTGCATCCATAAGGAAATAATTCTTGACCGCAAAAGTTTTTAGGTTCATGGAAAATGTTCGACCATTTTTTTTTAAATAAAGTAGACGTAGTTGTCAAACACAAATTTTCATTGTTTAACACATTCATGTTATATGTTTGACATATTAAACCGGTTTGCTGCATAGTGTTTCGAAGTATGTTGTAATGTATTGCTCCGTAGTCTGCTGAAAGGTGGCTGGACAAACAGTAGAGAATAGCCCTTTTCGACTTCCAGCCTCAAGTGAGGTTCATGGAGAGGTTCACACTATTAACTCTTTTCCAATTCGGGAACATTTTAGTAATAAAATGTTAGTCTTATTTTTTCCCCATGCATTTGATTTTTTGACTGTTGGTGCAACCATGGACGCTTCTTTAATGTCCACTTACGGCTCTGCATTTATGTAAATGTAAGTGTGCATTTATGATAAAGAACGTAAATTAACATTCAAAGAACAACGTTCGAAGAGAAACCAAGGGGATTTCCAGGAAGCGCGCGATAACAAAATAAGTTTTAGAAGTTTTAAAAACAAAAATTCGAAAGTGGCTCCAAGGATATTTATTAATTTTAGAATGGTAATTTTTTATGCTACAAGCAATCTCAGAAAATTTTCGAAATTGTTATTTCGCTGAAAGCGTATGCTTTGATCAAGTTTTGTCCCTTCTTTTTTGACCTATTTTATAGATCTTAGTGTTGTTTAGTGAAAGAATTTTCCTTGTCAAAGTTGATTGATCTTTTCTTTGCGTCAAAAAAAGCTTCCGCTGAAGGCTCTACTGCTTGCAATAGGTAAAGACCTGTAAAGTAAGTAGATGCATTTTCAGCAGTCTGCAAAGGGCTGGTTCAACTTACTGTTTTGTTATGTGAAACGCAGAAAAATTGTGTATGACAACTGCAATTACTTTCAATAATAGTTTTGCAAGAACCAAAGAACTTTTTTCTACAATTATTATCAATTATTTACTTGATAATACAAATTTTACTTCTTTATTCTGTTTACTATCTTTCCTTTAAGCTCAATAAAATGATGGCGATGCCTATGATTTAGAGCTATCAATAATTGAGTGTGTATAGCGTGTTTCCAAAAACAAGGCCAGGAACGCTAGCCACAAAGAAAGGTAATGTGTCTCTGGAGTTGAAGGAGCTGCTAACTTGAAGTCAGTGAAGCAGAGGCCTCCTTAGAATAATCCACATATAATCTTTCAAATTCCCAACTAAAACAAATTATTATCAAATGTGCATTACCTTCTTGCTGGAGTTTCAACAGAAGTTGAAATTTAAAATATTTTTCTTTAAGAGTCTGGACTCATTCATTATCAAATTCTGGACTAATAAAAAAAAATCTCGAATCTTTTCTCGAAAACCTGGCATAGCAATACGATACATTTGTGTGAAGTGTAATTTGAAACGATCGCATTTTTTTCTTACCTGAGCTTAAATTTTTTTAACGAGTGGGATTTTGATTATAACACAGATTCTCGAGCCGGGCTTTATCTGCAGAGGAACCAATAATAATAGGTGATGGGAACCCATGCTTTAGTAAAAGCACACTCGAGCCAATCAACTTATAAATGAAGAGCTTGGTGAAAAAGGAGTTATCTACATTTTTTTTCAGAAAATGTCTTTAGTGGCACCCCCTATTGTATGTTCAATTCTACAACTTTTGGTGCATAAACGAGTCTTTATGCAGACTCGTTTATTATTACTTATTCTCTAATCTAGGTTAGATTTGGAGCAAAAATGAGTTTTCTACTGCAGATAACTTTCTTTTGCTCCAAACAGAAAAGATGACGCAATCAATCAAACAAAAATTTTTTTATTAGGTTTATTTAATGTTTATATTAGGTAGATATTTTTTTTTTTTTTTTTTGGCGCATCAACAGCTGAGGTTATTAGCGCCCGGAGCTTTTTCCAGTGCACTGCCGGCCTCCGGACATTGTTCTCTCGTTACAAACAACACTGTCCATCACCGGACAGTGAGCTGTAAGAAGCTCCTAGGAAGAGAAAATCTAAGGGTCAGCTGCTGGATTCGAACCCGGGACCTCCGCGTGGGAGTCCAGTATGCTAACCTCATAGCTAATCCCCTCCCTGGTAGATATTATTATTTTTCTTTTTGACAGGCATAATAATATATCTAACATTCGCTTCGACAAGTCACAAAATGCCACTTAAAAGCTCAAAAACAAGAAATCTGTTGACTAAAGTACTTAATATGTACTCAAGTTTTACTGAAAATTATGATTTTGGTACCAAAAAGAGTTAGCTGCAAAATAACTTTTGCTTATAGCAAGCTTAAAAAATGCCCTAGAAAGTTCAAATTGAGCCCCAAATGACCCCATTACAATATATTAACTAATCCTTACAGCAGACACAACATAAGGAATATATCTTAAAGCATATTTAGTTTTTTGTCCCTACTAAAATTTTTAAAAAACTAAACTCCTTTTTGCACCAAGCTCTTCAATTACCGACCAAGAGAACCTTCATCCCAGAATTATTTTGAGGAAGCAAAGCTGTATAGACCGCAGATGGACTGAAGTTAGAGATGTCGAAACCTCTCTTGCTTTCTCACAATACTTCTTATTTATGAATATATTAAAAACTAATAACAGAAACCAATAGTGCATTATATGGTAACGTAAAAAATTAAAAGTCAAAGTGACATTTCGTGACGAGACGAATAAAATCTACAAAACAAAGAAAGGAGTTATATAAAAAAGGTTGGTTTTTATTGAATTCAATAAAAAAAATAGTAAAAAATCATAAGCAAAAGTTGTTTGAAAGAGTGGGGGCAAGTTATTTATAAATAAATACTCAAGAGATCTAATGCGTTCAATGCACTTGGCCGTGCAGGTGCTACAAGGTGAACTCTACTACTTTCACCTCAAGGACACGCAATTTTTATTTTTAACTCTGTTAGTCGTCTTATTTTTATATTCTTCCGGTTTGTGATTTATAGCAAATGTTTTATATAGTAGATAACAACGTCCTGAATATAATACTAATTCCGACTAAAAGTGGGTTGCGTCACAATGGAAGACTAGAGAACAACTTCTCACTTTTCTTTCGCTCCTGGTACTTCCTAATTAAGAATTAATATCTCTTTTAGTTGATAAAGCAATTCATACTCAACAATGAATTTCACAACATCTTATTCGTTTTTCCTAACAACTCTCAATAGTTCGTTGGCTTTCTTTTATTGAATTTAAGAAAGATAAGAAAAGTATTACAAACGTTTTAAATTTCCAAAATTGAGCTTTCATCGTAAATATTGTAAATGTTTTAGAATCTTCTAATCTGTGGAATCAGAATAACTCAAATACTAAACGCGCTCATATTAACCCATACTTTGTACTCATTCATGAAATCGGTTTACGCGTTTAGGCGCTACGCAGTGTACAAAAAAGGTAACAACAAGAAGAAGAAGAAGAACAATTTTTGAAAATGCCATTTTTGCTCATTTTCAGCAACTTTTTTCTCGAAATCTATTACATCTGTGTTGTTGCAAAACAATTACAGTCATAAAGGAGGATTTGCCCTACATTTTAAAGAAAATTTGGGAATTTGATCTTTATTAGAAAAAGAGAAAAAAATTGTCAAAGTTGGGTGTTTTTGAACGTTACGCTTTCTCGTGCACTTTTTAACGATCAACCCTTATACAACTGTCCTACCGGACAGTTTTAATTCTGTCTTGTTTCAATAGTCGTTTTAGATATTTGAGCTTTTAGCCAAAATCCGTCAACTGTATGATTGTATTGAAGTGATCTTCCAGTTCTTCGAAAAAAAGCTCCAACTTTATCTAACGAGCTAAAGACTAATCTGAATTGTTTTTCAGACAATATTATTTTTTGTTGGCATCTCATGGGAAGCCAGGAAAAAAAGTCACAAAATGGAAGAACAAGAAAAACTTAACCCTCATATGCCTGGACTGTCCACTATTCCATCAACGGTTTTATTTTTAATTATCAAGAGCCCAGTTAAGCTGAAGCCTCCAAATAGGTGAACCACTCACCTAGCCCAGGGGTCGGCAACCCGTGGCTCGCGAGCCGCATGCGGCTCTTTTATCCCAATTGTGTGGCTCTTCAGCCTGCCCAAAATATAATGTATATTTTAATTTTATTGAAACGAATGAAAACTCCATTTATTAAAGGTATTTTTAAAAAAATAAGATCAAAACTGGTAGAAGTACTGAGCAAGAACAAAGGGTGGGAGACCATCTGCCAGATTTCTGATATTATCAGTGGAACAGAAGTCACCTCAGAACATCGTGTACCCTTTACAACCAACGAGATAACTTCTTTCAGCAAGGCACCTATAACATCTGTAGATGTTGAATGATCTTTTAGTCGTTACAAGTCCATCTTACGCCCAGATCGTCGTCACTTTACGTTCCAACATTTGAAATTTCATGTGGTTGCAAACAATTTCGAAGAGTGAAGTTTTCAAAATTGAAAATTTAACACATCTTTTTATAAATAGTAAAAATGTTCTTTGTTGTATAAATCATTATAACTTGTAAAAACAAATTATTTTGTTCCTAATAAATTATTATAAATTGTAAAAATGTTCTTTTCTTGTATAAATAATTATAACTTGTCCCCCCCCCCAAAAAAAAATCCATTTTCATAAAAAAAAATGTCCATTTTACTTAAATATTTTAAGAAAATCACATATTTTCCACATAATTGACGAAAATAAATGCATATTTTAATTAAATATTTGGCATTTTTAAATACATAAAAATCCGTTCCTTAGTGATTACAAATGATCTTCAGAGTTGTTTACACACTATCACCCTTGCGGCTCTTGGTAAGAATTATTAAAATTATTTAAGGAGAAATGGCTCTCTACTTAAAATAGGTTGCCGACCCCTGACCTAGCCTCTCTCTAGGGCAAATCTAGAGCCGGTAGTTAAAGATTATCACCGCTATGACAACATAGTCTACCTTCTAAGATGTTCTGAAGAGATTGTTCCTGAAAGAAACTAGGCTGAAGCAAATTTTCATGTTTCTTTTCCAAGATAGCCCCAAGAAGGGTGGAGAGTAGAGGACAACCAACCCGAGGGACACATCTATTCTTCTCCGCCAAAGGCTGTAAAGCCAATCTCAAGCACAATTTAGAATTTTCCGCGCTTTGGTAAAGTAAACAATATTTTCGGTATTATAAATTCTTTTAAAAATCGCATCACACAGGTTGTCACATCAGAAGAAAATTTAGGGCCTACCTGATTCAAGTAGCATTTAAAGCATTGTTAGAATTTTGAAGAATGTTGTAGAAAATCTGCACAGAAAGACTGAAAAGCGAATCAAATCATTAGATTGAAAGACATCCTAACAGAATCTCTGATTCCCTCTTCGATCACTTTTCTCAAATAAATGTTTCAAAGACATTTTAATGAGCAGCAATCAATCGCTTTACAATCAAGGAACTTCTCTCCAAACTTTTAAAAATAAACAAAAACTAGGCCCCACCAAAACAGGCCGTATTCACTTTCCGCTTGGGAAAGAATTTTTTTATCTTGTTCGAATGGTAAGGCCAACTTTCACCGTTGAAAATCCTTTGTCTACACTTGTTCAATCGTTGGCATCCTTGAATACTTCTTCCTTTTCTTTGGTCATCCAGATACTTCCAACGCCTCATTGATATTATAAAACATTTAAGTACAGATAGTTAGCTATTGGTTCCGAACTGAAGTTTTCAACAGTCAATTTTGTTGTTTATGAAGTTTAGGTTATATTAAAATAAACACCCAGTTAAAATAAATAATGAAATGGTAATTTCAGAGAATTCTTTTTTTATTCTTTGAACTACTGTTAAATTTACATAATAATTTTTATATTGAAGCTCTTTGGAGCTTAAATTATGACAGAGCACAAGACTATCAACCTTTTTCATGTTCTTTATTGCTATTTACACTCATAAATTTCGGTAGATTACTTTAAATATTATTATGTCTTCATATTTTTTTCTTTTGATAAGTAAATAAAATAGTGTAAAATAAAATACTGTTTTTTTTATAATTGGAAGAATATGCTCTTAAAATACTCTGATTCTATCAGAAACAGCATACGGAATGTTGTACGATTTCAATAAATATGATTAATCAAAACATTGGAAAATGGCGTTAGAACCATTCACAGTGGAACACGTTGCTCATACCATCATGAACACTGGAATGAGAATTTTGAACTTTGTAAAACTAAGGACCATTATCCTTGTATACATAACTGTTAGTCGAAAAATTATCTCAAGATAACTGACCTCTGTTGGTGGTATTATACTGTAGTACCATAAACAAATATGATTTTTAATTGCATGACAATGCTTTTTTAAAATTTCATGTTTATTAAAAATTGCGAGGGCTTATTCCATGAAACCGCCCTTTCTTAAAAAATCATGAGTAATTGAAATCTTAAACCTTAAAAGCCTAATCTTAAAACCTAAGACCTTAAAACATCTTCATTACTGCTTCCTCCCCTCTACAAAAAAAACATACTACTGATTCTTGCCTCCTCTCTAGTTTTCTCCAATTGTGATTATGATTGTCTTCGAAAACAAACTAAAGAATTTGTTAAAATGTTTCCTACGGTACATCTTACCAATCCTTAGAGGTGCACAAATCCCCAGCTACGCCGAATTCCGTGAGACCTTCCTATTCCACACTCTTCAATTCAAAAAATCATCTTAAATCCTTCAGCTTCTTCAATTCAATTGCTCTATGCATTCCTGTCGCATCCACTCTCATCCTTCTGATCTCTAATTACCTTTCCATTTGCCAACAACCTACAAGTGTGCACTTCCTCATCCGCGACACTTTTCCATGGAACTCTTACCGGCACACATTCGTCACGTCCTTTCACAACCTGTTTTTCATCACCTCCTACTTCTAATTTCTTTTGAGGAGTCCCCCGTTTTTCACACACCTACTTATATAATATTGTGTATCATACGAACTATGTGCGCGTTTCATCTTAAAATAATATTTTATTTACTCATGCATTGATTGTAATAATTGAATTTCTTTTCAACCTGAGCCTTATTTTTGTACATGTCATTATTGTAAGATACAGAAATAAAGTTCAGTTTTTGTACAATTAGAAGAATGAATTATTATTGCCTAGATCTATGTAATGAGTGTAGAAATTTGAGGAAATATTCAGTAGATAGCGAAGTCTGGTTGAACCATTTTAACCAATAGTTTAATACCGCATCAACTGATCGAATCTTTAGAAATATCAAAATTTAATTTTGTGATTTTGAGTTCTGCTGCCCTCCTCACCAAGGCTCCAAATTTTTCTGTCTCAGGAGACCTAAAGCAAATATTTGTGGTGTAAATTGAAATCGGAATTCTCTCCGGTTGCAATACCTTCTTTTACTAGGTGAAAGAGAAGATAAAACAAATTGGAGCGATAAATAGTTTAATTTAAAAAAGTAATTGTTTCATTTGATTGAAAAAATAACTTATTTGGTTGAAAAAAGTTATATTTTATCATACACCACTCAAAATATTTCTTTAGATGACACCTTAATCAAATTATTGATACCATCTTGTAGCACTGAGGAAAGTAAAGAAAGAATTAATTATCCAGAATAACGCAATAGATTATGTAATAGAAGAAGTACCCAGTTAGATAGATTCTATGGAGTGTACAGGCAGTTTATTTATTATTTACTTTCTTGAATAGTTTATCTCTATAATCAAGAGTCAACTAGATCTGAAATATGCTTTCATGGAAGATGAAAGTATTCATTAAGAAGAGATGTTGTGTAAACACGACCTTGTGTTTCGTTGAGAAGTACAATATCATTATAATGAAGCTGAGATTAAAGTTCATTAAACTGCCACCACATCCGCTTCCTGGGGCACGGAATAATCTTCTTATCACGGAATCATTAAATGTTAAGTTTCTGATTAAATTTTAGAAAAATGGTTTTACGTTTTTTGCATTAAAGAGAAATATTTTCACTTTTATTTCATTAAACTGGTTTTTAATATGAAGATGGTAAGCTGTAATCGTTCAGACGTCACCTCGCCAAAATTGAAACTATTTTTTCGGGAACTATCCGTATTTTAATTTTTCTTTCTTACCTTATATACTTAATCTCTTTCGCGAATAAAAGCTCTACTGAGAACACTCAAATGATCTTTATAACGCAAGTTACTTAATAAAATTTTCTTGTCACTATTTTATTTTCTAATTATTTATTTAGCTGATTTTCTCCATATTTTGAGCATCACTTGCATTTGGAATTTTAAAAATTTATATTTTATTTAAATTATTATACTACAAGCGAAAAATAAAACCTAGTTTCTGACCTCTTTTTGAAATAATAGTTGATATTAAGACAGATATGTCTATACCTTACTGACAGTTCCAAAATTCTAACTTATACGAGTTACATGTTATTCCAACTATGAATTTCTAACATTAGAACTAGAGAATAGTCTGCTTTAGAGCGCATGATTAATATGTTAATTGAATCACCGAGCTAACTAAATTAATGACCAATAATAAATCTAAGTAGATTATTATGTGCAATGAATAATTCAACGGTAGTGAGATGATAAGAGGAAGATTACTCGCTATGGTGAACTCTTGTGTCGCGCTAAGCTGGTAACTCGTACCTCTTCTGTTCACAAAGCTGTTCTACCATTGTCCGTGTCTCCCAAGTCTCTTTTCTAAAGATGGGTGATGATGAAAATGGTTCCCTTAAACACATCTCCCACTTTAGTCTGAAGTCAGCCAATGTACCACCAAATTATCCCTGGTTCATCCCCCAAAATCACCCCAAAAATAATTCGCTTAAAAAAAATTGTACGAAATGTACTTACGAAGTAAAAATAAATTGTTGCTTTGTATAATTTTTTTCATGGACGTTGTACTTGGCTGGAAACGTCTTGACAGACAATGCAGTGTGAGCCGGCGTGTTGTCTTGATGGAGAACCCATGAATTGTTCTTCCACAAATCGGGTCGTTTTTTCCTTACTCTTTCACGAAGTTGGGCAAGCACCTCACGGTAGAGATGTTGATTAATTATAATCGATATTTTCATCCGTTTTGGACGTGGAAGGGCGACCTGGACGGTCATCATCTCCGACGTCTTCTCGGCCATCTTGGAAACGCTTGAACCATTCAAAAACTTGCGCACGTGATTAATATTCATCGTCATAAACTTCTTTTAATAAAAGATAAGTTTCAGCAGCGGTTTCACCAAGTTTCATGTGAAATTTCACGACAATTCGTTGCTCTACTAGAAGTGTAGTATCATGTTTTCGGCAAAACGAAACTAACACCTCTTACACAAAGGACGGTTCCGGTCAGACAGATTTCTCTACAAACACGTGAAACGCTGCAATCGAAAGAGGAGGCTTTACGCTGCACAGCTGTTGGTCGTTAGGATTTGGCGCATGCATAGTTCTTCTTATTTAATAGCCACACCTCGTATAGTCTATTTATTAAAAATAAGAATAAAAATTAAAATACACTTCTTTAAACACAAAATTATAAAGACAACTGCCATTGTCAAAGACCGTCGGCGGAGTGGATAATACAAACTTTTTGTTTTTAAATTAGTGATTTAATTAATACTAGAACCAAGAGTACTTATTGCTTTGCAATACTGTGCTAACAGAGGCCAATCAGAACCATTTAAAATTCCTATAATTTCAACATTTGATATAGAAATATTCCTAAAATATTTAAATCTGACCTCACACAGTCTAGAACAAAGTACCAAAATATGGTACATTCGATCATGTATTAGCTCATTACATAACAAACAAACTTCTTCGGTATTATCATAGTAGTTGTATGGCGGAGAACTACCTAAGTACAATAAACCAGTCCGAGCCTTTAATTATCCACCTGACTTGCTCCAAAGAGAGACTACAATTGAAGTAATGTTTGCTACCTAAGCTAAAATTAAGCTCTTTATAATTGTTATAGGAATCGAGTTCCAAAACTTTCTGCATAAATTCTTCTTTAAATTGTAGTTGGACACATTTCACTAATTTATTAAAAATACCCTTCCACGAAGCTATATTATTCAAATTGCATTCAAAATTCACATGATATTTTTTTAAAAGCTTAATGATTTCAAGAACCCAATACAGCTTCTTAGAAACTATTTGGGTCGCAACTTAACCTATTATAATTCATAGCAAAAACTTTTAACAATGTAATTAAGTTGTAATTTGAGGGTGTGAGTATAAATTGGAAGGTAACCAGTTTGACACTAAATGAAGGCAGTTGGAACAAATAGTGGCAGTTTAAACAATTTTTTTTCTGCACCATACAGTGGCCTTTTTCTAAAACCTGCTCATTCACAGTTATGGATCTTAAAACGGATATTTCCATTTCTAAAATTGGTCTTGATAACTATAGCAGGTAAGAGAAAGTGAAAAGGCGGGAGAAAGAAATTATGCTCCTGGTTTGTCAATGATTAATAAAATAATTAAGTAATATATCCATTAGACTATAGATTAGGAACTTTCTCTAATACAGGTTTTAATAAAGAGTCTAATTACTGTCAGGAATGATGAGGGGCGGAGAGACATGTTGAAACATGATAAATAACATTGGGGTTACCATTACAACCATTTGTAAGTTTTTATTCATACCAACTTATAGTGTGGACAATAGATGCAAGTGATTCCCATCTCAGTTAACCTTGAAACTCTTACTTTCTTTCTTGTACAGTGACCTCACTGAAAGTTTTGGTTACACTTCACGTTATGGAGTTATTTAACTCCTAAAAAACGACGAGAGGCTTGACCCGCAGCCATGATCCTTTCCGCTGGTTATATACTTTGTTTGGATCTAATTAAATGAAAACAAAGAGTAAAATAATGCCCATTTTTAAGGACTAGCTTTACGCCCAACTAACAAATTAGATGTCTTAGACGGAAGTGACTCCAATTAAACATCGTAGGCAATGTTTGTTTATTTACAGAAAAACCTGAACAAAATACGAGCATTAATTAATTGGCAAATACCTAATATTTATTTTTATAAATGATTTTTCTCAGTACTTTTGTCCTTTAGCATGTTGAATGACGCCTGAAACAAGACACTGAATGTTTCCATGTCTTCAACAAACCCTGCTTACTTCATTTTTAAACAATTAATTATAATTAAAATCATTATATTATGTTAATTCAATTAAATACTTCTTGCATTAACTGTAAACTATAACTTGTTCGCTGCTTCCGCTTCTTGCAATATAATAAAGAAGATGTCTAAATGAGCAGTTACTGGATTCTCATGAAGAAATCTCGGATTCAAGCCCAACAGCCAGCGTTTTGATTTTTGCATCTCAAAACCTTCTTACACTTCACTTTTCGGCGACAGAATTGTTATTTGAAACGAAAGAACATTAAAGTCAGATCAGATGTTTACTCATCTTGATTATAATTTTAATAAATAGCCTCGTTTCAGTGGACTTATTAAAAAGATTTGATTTTATTCTGATGATGATGATTATTATTGATTACTGATGATTAAAAAACACTCCAGAAACTACTAGAAAGTCATACAGTTTCAGGTTTTCAGACATTTTGGGTACAATAGCATTTGTTAGCAATTTCGAGCATCTAGCAAAATCGCAATTTTTTCTTTTACTGTCAGTCTTGTTCACTTCAAGCAAAGATATCGGATCCGGTACAGCTGTCAGCCCTGTTCGTTCCCTTCCCCAAGAAGCTCAGCTTCTGACCGGTGGCAAGCATTTAAAAAGTTGAGGTGCCAATGGCCTCAGGTGCATGATTAAAAAAATACTATAAGTCTCGTATATATATCTAAATTAAAATAAAAAGTATTGCAATACCAAAATAGAAAATTAAATAAACGTAAGTTAATAAAGGAATTGTTGAATCAGTAATCTATTTTCCTAGGCTCGCCTGGTGAATCAATATTTTGGAAAGGTGTATTGAATCAATCAACATTTTCACAACAGAATATGGAGGCAAAAGCCAACTGTCAAATATCAAATCTCTTAAGGTCATCACCTTAAATGGTCAATCGGACCGACAGGCAGAACAAGGAATGTCTGCGAGATCGAATGTGTCTTCATGTTTGATGAGAATGGTACATTAAATGCGCATCTCCTCGCATATCTGTTTACCCAATGAATATATTTCTTTCAATACACCTTTTGATATCCAGGAAGTATTTACATATATTCTATAAATATTATTAAATATAACATATTCATTCTCCTCTCAATTTAAAAATGTAATCATAATTTAGACGTTTTAAAATTACCTTTTTCACTTGACTGCCAATTCTGTGCTGAACATTAGTGGGAAAAGAGTGACCTATATATTAACCCATTACAATAGAGCTTTTATCCTCTCAAACATTTAAACAGACAGATGTGCTATCGAATGGTTTACATTATCTAAAGCGAAGACTAACTTACAAAAATAATTACAGCACTAAAGTGACCAGTGTTTAAACCACAATGTGTTACGGTTAATAAAAACTATTGCAATATTTAGCCAACTGACGGTCTGTTTCCCCCGACTTGTAATAAAATCTTACTTAAGCTACCCTTATTGCGATTTGCTTCAGTTGAACTGGAAACATTTTTTACTTGACATTTACTTCTGCAAAGCATAAAGCGGCGATTATGTTTAGATCTTTCATTCTACTGAATGGCTCTGTGTAACCTCTATTTTAACTGAGCAAGCGATAGTGCTGCCATGACAAAGTGCACTAAGAGGAAAGCCTTTTTTAATTATTTGTAAAGAAGGGAAATCTGAAGCTCATTTGAACGACTGCTTTACAGTTCTTCAAGATGTGAGTAGGACTCACCCTCGTCTACCCACAGAATGTGCAAAAACTGCTTGTTCTAGGCCCAGGTTCCTCAGATGACCCTTGAGTCAACAATGGCCCGTGAAGAAATCTGCTTTACTCCGAAGTTTAGCTATTCTTGTGATCTTCCAAAGGATCCTGGTGCAGTCCCACCGGGAGTTTCGGACCTCATAATGGAGAATTTAGCGCGCCGCTTTGCCAAGCTTTTGGGAGCACAAAATCCTCATTACTCCAATCTAGCAAGCTAACGCTGGATCTTTCCCCAACTTGACCCTACCAGCACAGACCATCGTTTCATAGGTGATCATTGGCCTCGCCATCAAGGTTTACACATACCGCGGTTGCTGAAGAACAACTCTAGGTCTTCCCCGACATACGTTCGCCCTTCTCTCACATTTTCGAGAAGAAGCTTCTTGCCCAGCTCTTTTTGTGGATACCATCATCCATAAAGAGTTGGATAAAATTGCTTCTTACTGTACGCTCTTTTTTTGTTTTAGTGAAAAATATTCCCACGATTTTTTAAACACTTTGTACCCACGATAAATATACCCATTTAACTATTTATTTTATTTTAAACTATTCTGAGGAAGGTCATCTTTGAATGGGTGTTTTGGTGGGACAGGGAACAGGGTTGTAAGATTTTCTTCATTTCAGAGACGAGAGGCAGGAAACCTGAGAAACAGAAAGCGAACCGTGTTCTTATATATATTCTACGCTGGAAGAAAATGTGTAAAATAGAATTGCGATAATTTCAACAAGAGGAAATCAAGTGAGTGCCAAAATCGTGCATGTCGGCCACTCCAAACGAAAATCTCTTTCTTAGAATGCACCTGAAACACATGATGTGCGGTTGCTGGTGCTTCCTATAAGAGCAAAGTGAAAAACGTCTCAGAGCTTATTTCAATTATTAAAAAAACAACAAGGATTTGAAGAAATTTTTCCCCTTTGCAACCTCCAAAGTGAACTTCATTCATTCCCACATATCTTTTTCGTTTACATTATAAACAAAAGAACCAAATATTGTCCCAACAAATATTAAGGTAACTAAATATCATAGTTATATTTATCAAAATAAATAAACAAAAACACGATGAAGACAGATGGACGAAATTGAACAGGACCGGATTTTAATATGCATATACGTATAAGGAAGACTATAATCAGGTCTGATTAGATAACCGCCCTAGACCTTCGCTTCCGCAACAAACGTCATTGGTCAAGTTTACACATGAGTGAAAGTTGTAATAAAAACTTAATACACTTTATAAGAATTAGCTTTCTAGAAAAGAACACTAATCCGGCATTAATATGCGTCCCCGCCGTATTTAAAACACTGATTTTGATTAATAAATGCGATATATCTGTTACATCACAGGTTTAGTTTGAATTGGAAGTTTATACGTACAGGGAATTATTATTCTGATTTAATGTACTTACTTTCTAATCGAATCTAACTAATGAAACTTTAACAAGAGTCTAGGGGTATCCGTCAAGTAAAGGACAATTTGTTAAAATTCTAAAACTGATGTGGACCATGCAATGCTGCTCAATAACGACTTTACATAATGAATTCTTCGTTTAATTTCTTGAAAAGATAATAGCGAGTCACAAGCTCCAAATTATGATTTGATTTTTTGTTGAATCGTGATTTGTTTTCCACATACTTTCAGATTTCATGAGATTTGGTGTTTAAATATTGGCAAATTTCTGAAAACGTTTTCAATAAAACAAGATTTAGTATATTTTTAATGATATATTTTAACAAAAATGTTCATTTTTCAACCGCTAGTTGCCCCAGATGGTGCTAAGTCCTATTCTACTAATTTAACGAGGTGTTCCTAGAATAACGTAGATTCACGAATCTATTAAATAGGAGACTAATGACATCGTCACATATTCCGCATCTATTTTTACGGTGCAGTTTTGTTGTTCACAAAATCTCTTACCAATGGTATTGTGATTTGGCTCACTCTTGCTTAAATTACGTACAATAATAATACCACCTGTTGATTTAGCACTTTTCGGATTTTGAATGAAATTGTAAGAGTAAGAAAAAATAAATTATTATTAATTCCCAAAATTAAATAATTCTATTTACACACTAACTTATTTTTGTAGTCAAGTTATCTTCTTTTTACTTTTTTCCGTTCCATGTTGATTCATGCCGCTTTGCCTTTTGTTTTTAGGTTTATATATTTTGTTTTTCAAATTTTTAAATTTATGGTTTAAACAAACAAATTATTTGTTTGTTTAAACGCTGACTATTCTCAATTTTTAAAAACGTTTGTTTAAAATAAAAAAAATTCTATTTGTATTCTAGGATAACTAGAGTAAGAGAAGTGTAGACACTTTTAGTGAGTTCAAATACACAAATAGTTACCATTCCACAAAACATTATCTGTAGCAAAACAGCGCCTTGTTATTAAAGAATCAGTTCAATCTGAGTGTTGCTCTGTGTCTTTTTTACTAACTATTAGTAAATGAAGATTGAAGCAGGTTGAAATAGCGCATAATTTACTAATAAACTCTTTGTGGAGGTAATACAATGCAATAGCTGCAGTCATAATTAATTTTAGAATCATTAATTTCAATAATTAAATAACCGTGGTAATTGGGGGCTACTCCTGAAAGTTCTCAAGGGACACAAGTTGCACTGAGTAACGAGGAGAAAGAAGATGGAATAAGAATGATGGTATATTCCATGAAACATTAAGTAACGCAAAACGTGAGAAATCCATAACCACTTCAGCGTATAATAAGTATGTGCGTTGACTTGCCAGTGCTAGCGCACGTGCACTGACTTGATTTCTTGAACGGCGGCCATTCAGTGATGACAGCCGTAATAGGCGCCTAAGGCCGTTAGGGAATACTGACTCTCTCGATAGCCGAAGTCAGGCATTCAGATGGTCTCGCGGGTTGAGGTTGAGAGAGCTTGGACAGGGAGGATTTGAATGAGGAGATAGTTTAGAATGAAATTTTAGGTAATGGAGTTTTGGCTTTAGCGGAAACGAAGGGAATTTTTAAGACGCTGTGGATGGTGAAGTTTTGAAATGTAAAATGGAGCATTGACTTAGGATATTGGACTTAAGGTTTGAATGCGATTGAGGTTTGTGCGTAAATTTAATTTATTTAATTTAAATTTCTAATACAATTTGTGCAAAGACAATTGATGAGTGTATTCAAGTTATAAGAAGAATTACCAAATGTGCAATACTAGAACTTCGCAGCAGATTAACTAGTTAATGCCTACTATACAAGATATAGAAACACTAGGGAGCCATAAATGAACTGTATTTTATTTCATAACTAATATGTATCTGCACTTGAAGTGTAATGTATTTGACTGTTCTGTTATACGTTACGGAACATCACGTTTCAATTCGCTAAAAATATAAGTATTACATATTGAAAATCTAAGTACGTATAGACCATTATGAGTTCACAGCAGAAGGGAACTTTTAAGTTAATAATGGGATTTTCACACATCAAAAACTAAGCTAAAGTTATGCAACATTGTAACACCATTCAACATTACAATAAAAGGTTTGTGGCGTATTGTAACGTAGACTAGCAGAATAATATTGTTACCTAATAACTAAACGTGTATGTTCAGAGCTTAGCTTCAGTAATGGCCAGACCTAGAAAAGGGCAACAGAAGTAGAAGAAACTGTAAAAAAAGAAGCAATCACTAAAATGGAGCACAATAATCAAACAAATAAAGCATCTAAAAAGACTGTAATGGTTGCATTATTCTAATAGTAGATCACTGTTTCTAAAGATTAATGAACATGATCAAATTCATTTGTCTTTCAAATAAACTTGTCGAAAAATTGAATGATGTAGCAAGAAATTTAATTATATAAAGGGTGCAATTATTTATTTATGTACAAGATATTCTTACCGTAATCATAGGTCAAGAAGTCTTGCATACGGGGTGCATTAAACTGATGTGATGGTTGCTTTTATGATGATAAAACAAGTTTATCCTGATTCACCCACAACCATTACATTACACTTCATTTTTTAAAATCTTCAATTATTTTTTTTTTGCGTCTCAAATAACTTTTTTTGCAATGTCAGAGGACCTTCCAAAAAGTGTATTTCTGGTGGAAAATTAATATTGAAAACCGATCATGAATAGATAAAATTGTATCTTTGATCTTAAATATTTTGACAAATATTGGGGACATCGAAACGGAGTCAACGTCATTTCCCATAATTTTTTTATTTAATTTTCATAATCATTGTCAAAACCAGTGGTCCTTATGTAACCCTGATCAGTTTTTTGCCCGTAACTCAGCCAAAAATGAAGAAACAACATCGGGGGTGGAAAGTTTGAGAACTAGACCAAAAAAAACATATAGTTTACTTCATGGGTTTTTTCGGTATTCCGCTTTCCTAAAAAGTTATTAGCGATTGGTGAGTTTTAAATGGATCACCCTGTATATATTTTTTTAAATTTTGTATTGCCTTATACCATGTTGTAAAGTTGTATGTTGATCATGTTTAACTTGAAAGAGAGGGGCGATGCTGCATGATGGTTAAGACTAGGCCATATTTTCAAATAATTACATGTTCTTTTTATTAAGAGCAAATTACTTGACATTAAAACACTTCTAAAAAAAAACGAAACATCACGCAAACTCTGGATACACTATGCTGAATAGTGTTCTTTTTCAAGTCGCAACCCTCTCTAGTGAGGGCTCCATGCACTCTCAACATCCTTCTGTAAGGATGTTCGTAAAACCAGAAAAAACTAAGTACCCCCTACTTTACGTAGCTCAAACAACGTGACGTATATGTTTACATGTGGTTGTACAACGATCCGAGACCACACACTAACGCAGATATACTGCAATCAATCCACGAAAGTATAAACGACTTTGTCGGCGAACCAAGAATCCAAGGCACAAGGCGCTATTCAAGCGACTATCGAAACCAATCGAGTGGGCTCTGGATCAGGAGAATTGAAAAGAATGTGGCAGTGGGTTCCAAAGTATTGCGTAATCATTACTTTCATTACAATTTTTTTTTTGAGTTGACACCGTAAATATCTGTTTTTAAGGCCCCTGAGTTTGAAAAAGTGGTTTTTAGAAATGGTCTTTGTGTATGATCAAAAATCTCTAAACTAAACAATCACGGCAAACTGAAACTTCATCAGCATCAGAAGGAAAATTTGACAAAGGCAACGGAGGCGGGTAGGCTTAACTGAATTGTACTTCTTCATAAAATGTAAAATGTGTCGCTTCTGAAATCCTGAGTTCGAAAATACTACTTTACTAATTTTTTAACTTTTTGTTTTTTTCTTTAAATGGCTTCTACGATGATCATTAAACTTCTTATTTATACGAGATGTGGCTATTAAATAACAAGACTGATGCTGCAACAGAAGAACTATGCATGCGCCAAATCCTAACGACCGGCAGCTGTGCAGCATAAAGCTTTCTCTTTCGATTGCAGCGTCTCACGTGTTTGTAGAGAAATCTGTCTGACCGGAACCATCGTTTGTGTAAGTGGTGTTAGTTTCATTTTGCCGAAAACATGATACTACACATGTTGTAGAGCAACGAATTGTCGCGAAATTTCACATGAAACTTGGTAAAACCGCTAATGAAACTTATCTTTTATTAAAAGAAGTTTATGGCGATGAATGTTTTATCACAGTTTTTGAGTGGTTCAAGCGTTTCCAAGATGGCCGAGAAGACGTCGGAGATGATGACCGTCCAGGTCGCCCTTCCACGTCCAAATCGGATGAAAATATCGATTATAATTAATCAACATCTCTACCGTGAGATGCTTGCTTAACTTCATGCAAGAGCAAGGAAAAACGGCCCGCTTTGTGAAAGAACAAGTCATGGGCCCTCCATCAAGACAATAAGCCGTCTGTCAAGACGTTTCTAGCCAAGTACAACATCCCAGTTTTAGGCCATCTGCCTTATTTGCCTGACCTGACCCCACATGGCTTTTGTCTGTTCTCTAAAGTCAAATCTGCATTGAAAGGAACACGATTTCAGTCCGTTGAAGCTGTGAAAGAAAAAGCGGCACGCGTCATGCAGGAGCTCACAGAAAAAGACCTCCAGCACTGTTTCGAACAATGGTAAATTCGCATGGAGCGTTGTAGGGACAGGGGAGGGGTGCATATTGTAGGCGGTAATAACTAAATATGTATAAATTTAAAATAAAATGTTTTACAGCAATAGTCTCGTTATTTTTATTGGCCATACCTCGTATTTCATGCAATAACTTTTATTTCTAGAGCTTTTGTAGTATTGGAAGGGATTTCCTTCTAGTCACAAAACTTTGTAATTATGTTTTCCGAATTAGTTATCGCAAGTAGGAGTTAAATATAATTTGAAATTAAGAGTGTGTAGGAAATAAAACGCAATAACTTTGGGAAGTTTAGCGAGTGGAAGGGGAGTTGTGATGTTTTCTTCCATTTAG
Source organism: Rhodnius prolixus (assembly GCF_049639745.1). Classification (NCBI taxonomy): domain Eukaryota; kingdom Metazoa; phylum Arthropoda; class Insecta; order Hemiptera; family Reduviidae; genus Rhodnius; species Rhodnius prolixus. The sequence continues at coordinate 28,608,299 of NW_027411592.1, forward strand.
AACTGAAAAATGCATGAAAAAAATGTGAGGGAGCGTGGCCAATTTATTATGAACAAGAAGGGAGCAATGATGCAGAATGTTTGGAAACCATTGGAATAGGGATTGCAGCCACTTCAAACCTGACCAACTCACATCTCCTGCCAAGTGAATCACAATAATATTCATCCCAATGAAAGGGTTAGATGAGAGTGGTTAGTAAGCTGGATTCACACGCGAAGATCTTGAAAAATTTCTAGTAGAAAGTAACAATACATTACAAGAGAATAAGGAAATGTTACTGCAAAAAAAAAATTTATGAAGACTTATTATACAACTCAGTAACGATTTCAGATACAATGGTTACACTGTCGACTAGACTCAATGTTAACCTTTACATATACTCATCTTTGGTTCTACCTTAATAGACAGAACTCTTTCTTACAATATGCGTTCAAGAATATTGCAATTATTTGAATGAACCATTTTTAAAATGAAATTATGGACGTAATGAAAATATATGATTCTAATCGAGAGGAGTCGTGATTTTGTGTACTTAACATTATAAAGACCTACTCTTTGCAAAACAGAGATTAGAATATAAATATTAAGTTATTCTTTAAGACATCCAACCAAAATGATTGGTCGACCCCTTGATCTCTGTGGTTTCAATACAAAACTGCATAACCACCACCGAACACAGTTCAGAATAACAACTCTTTACTGCCGTGAACATTAAATGACGCCCGTACTACGTCAATAAAAACAAACATGTACATAAATAAATAAGTGCTTAATAATCTTATATAAATACATTCAATACAAAATTATAGCTTATAAAATAGAAAGGTTTAAAGGAAGCCATTGTTTAGCCATGTCTTTGTCAGCATGGTATATAGTGGGACACTACTGTTTAAGGGCATGGATTTTTTGATGGCGGATGTTATTTTTTTAATTTTGCAGGCATCTGCAAATTAAAGATCTGGAGTGCATATATCTGCTGTACCCTGTACCATATACTGTCGTCGCTTATACCACTTTCTTCTGCAGCCCCAACACCTTCATAACCTTGCTAGAATTCCAGAAAAGTATATAATTTCTCAGCATATTGGAGTATATATTTCTTGTTTTGATACAAATATTTCTCCCGCTCGCTTGAGATACACTTGAGTTTTGATTTTCATTTAAATTCTTTATGCATTTACTAAAAGATGAATATTTAGTAAAATGCCCATTAAATCCAAAATTGAGGGAAGGGATTAGCTGAGAGGTTAGCATACTGGACTCCCACGCGGAGGTCCCGGGTTCGAATCCAGCTGCTGACCCTTAGATTTTCTCTTCCTAGGAGCTTCTTACAGCTCACTGTCCGGTGATGTACAGTGTTGTCTGTAACGCGAGAACACTGTCCGGAGGCCGGCAGTGCACCACTGAAAAAAGCTCCGGGCGCCAATAACCTTAGATGTTGACGCGCCTTAAATCATAAAAAAAAAAAAAATCCAAAATTTTGTATATGCATCATTGGCATATTCGCCAGAAATGGTAGAGATGTTAAGAAACGAAAGAGAAATAAATAGTGGGGAGGCGCAGACTGGTATCATGAGCGCACTCAAGGAAGTGAAAGGTGAAATGCCTTTGCTGCAATATCAGGTTTCCAACATCTTGCGTTCATACATGAACCGTAAGGATGTTATACTGTGCATTCTTAAGAACTATTTATGTAGTAATAATTTGGTGTTACATCAGATGAATGAAAACGACTCCTAGCTGACCTCCGGGATCATTCGGTCAACAAAACTAATGCTATATGAACTGTAATTATCTCTATTAAAGCGTCCTAGATTTTACAAACATTTTCATTTTCTTTCAAATGGTGTTTTATTGTAATTAATTTTTACATAAATTTACATTTAAATTTTTAAATAAACCTATTATTATTCCTCTTCAGTAAAAGTAATACATTATTCTATTTTATCAGAAGATAAGTTGAGCGGGTTGAAATAAATATTTATTTCCAAAATTTCCTTCGAGGGGTAAATTTTTCGAAAAATTACTTTTGGTCAGGGGACCCCAAACTTTTTACACAGGGGGCCAGTTCACTGTCCCTCAGACCGTTGGAGGGCCAGAATATAAAAAAAAAACTATTTTAATGTAAAAAAAATAAACAAAACGGGAACAAATAAAATATTTAAAATAAAGAACAAGTAAATTTAAATCACCAAACTGCCCAGTATTTCTGTGGGAACTATGGGCCTGCTTTTGGCTAATGAGATGGTCAATGTCCGGTTTAGTTATAGTGCTTTGCCTTTCTTCCTACTTCTACTGTTATTTTACACTGTTTTCGGAGCCGTGACGCGTGCATCCCGCGTCATCGGAAGTAGTACTGTACATGAGCAACGCAGCGCTTTGCGGCTCCGCCACATATAGTGCTCCACTCACTGACCACCAATGAAAGAGCACTCCCCTTCCGGAAGTGCGGCGGGGGCTGGATAAATGTCCTCAGGGGGCCGCATGTGGCCCGCGGGCCGTAGTTTGGGGACCCCTGCTTTAGAAAGCGTAAGATTCCTTTATATTATAAAATTGTACAGATTTTATTAAGAATATAAAAGCGGGTCGATATCTTGCTGCAGCAGTACTAAAGGATTAAATGAAATAGAAAGCAAAATCTGATCTCTTCTTCTTCGAAGATTCCGCCTTCGGCAACTGTGTCTAGAAGCGAACTCTGAAACAATATGAGAACTTTTCTCATAGCTAGGATTAAGGAAATACTGTACCTTTTCTCTTTCTATGATATGGTAATAAAGTAAATCTTTGTAAGTTACATCTTGTAGACAGTTCTTCCAACATCTGGTAACCCCTGGCTCTCCAGGACATTAACCGGGAGAATTAGGGATAACCACTTCCTAGCGACGAAATATACTCTTTTACCATCGACCTCAGAAAGAGTATTCTGAGATTTGGTAACCACCCACGCTCTTTAGGGAAGCCCCATGATTGACTAAATAATGCGAACAGCTGAGAGCAGGAAATTAGGGATAATTAACTACTTCCTCGAGTTCCAAGGAGGGTATGTACCCCCTCTAACAGAAACTATCTAGGGAAGGTAGCTGGGCTTTATAGAGAAGTCCTAGGACGATAGGAGGAGGCCGTTAACCAGGATTAATGACTCAAGTTATGGATCCATAAAAATCTTCTGCAATAAAGATGGCAATGAATTCAAGAAATTGTGGAATTTCTTGGTTTGAAAGTAATTGAAAGAATTGTGAGGAAAATATTTAATATAAATAGCAAATTTTCGTTTTAAACATTTAGATTGAAGGAACATTTAGCGATGAACTCAGCGGTAAAAATTAATGAATTAATTATGATTTTGTTGAGATTTCCTATGCTTTCAATGCCCCTTAATTTTAAATAATGCTCCCTGATTAATCTTGTGCCCCCCTAAATCATTTCACTGGTCCCAGCAGGGCAGTACCTTCCACTTTTTAGAACTTAGGTCTAACGATAGATACCTGGGCAGGTCACTAGTTCGACAAGAAATAGGATATTTCCTGTTCTACTAGTATTGTAATTATTATTTTTAGAAATAACAAGATATTTTATTGGAACAAGACGGTCAGATATTCCTTACCACCGATAAGAATGAAAGAGTGGAATATAAACACTAACAACGAAGAAGGATGGATAGAAATGCAGTTACATAACAGTGAAAGTTATAAGCTGCTAAGTGTTTTAGTGTATGAGCGTGCGGAGTGATTGTGTGCATCAATTTGCATCAGTTGCAGAAAACAAAGGGACACCTACACTATTCAACTAATACTCAATTAAGAAAGTGTGTACAATTTTAATATTACTTCCGGTACGCCAGCTAGGTCAAGTAATCATTTGCCTTCTCAACGATCTAAATGTAAAAATTAAAGCATGACTAATGTACAATCAACATTGTGATCATGGTAATTCTAACCTACATACGAGTGGCGTCTGCGCACCCATTTAGGTTAGGAATGTTTTTTTGAGAGGTGTGTATCACTATATTTATGAATCGTTAGCATAGCTGTAAATCGCAAGAAATTCGAATTTAATATTTCGTTTAGATGTTTCCTGGCACTTGTTAGTCAAGTTTTTGGTACAAAATCGAAAATCGGTCCAAAAAAAAACTTCAGTTTTTTGTTATCTTATCGGAAACCGGTAATATTAACTTATTACACCTTTTTTATTCAACTTCTCTTCGTGTATGATGCTGTCCAGAGGCATCAACAATGAAACATTTGTCAAGCAACTCAGCAAAGCTTAGGGTGGATTCTTTTGGCCCTCTCTTTCGCAATTCCTTCAAAGAATTGTTACATTTTTGCGATTGTTTTTGAAAAATGACACCAAAAATTGTCTTTAAACTGCATACTATTTGTCCTAAAATTGATGCAGCTTCTACTTTTCAGAACATCAAGTTTTCTGTCGATTAATCGGGAAGTGATATGTTAAACTTGCTTCTAAAGTACCCTTTCGGTTTATTTTGATATTTCGACATCAATATAAATGTTGCTAAGAATTCAAGTCTTGTGAAAACCGCTAAACCAAAAACCATTTTTGTACAGAATAAATTTTTGAGATTTCTGGTATTTTCATGCAAGTGCAATAAAAAGTTTCCTTAAACATTGAATGATAATTCCATATTAAATACTCGCGAACCATTTCTATTAAACTAATGTTTCATCAGTCCATTTTCTGCCTTCCATTTCTCAGTCCATTCAGTGACCACTATCCTGGTCCTTTCTCTGTTTCATTAGCAACAAATAAAAATACTAAAATTGTATTTTATAAGAATAAGTTCAGCTCAAATTAGTTTTTGATTACAAACAGGAATAGGAAGATTTTAGATGTTAAGTAGATATGACAAACTACGACATTATTATTGTCTTTTAAAATATTAACAACAGTTTCGCAACATTATTCAGGTTTCCCAATCACAGAATTCAAGAAAACACTAATTTGGCGTCTAAACTGTTTCTAAACATTTTGGAAGTTTGAAATTTCCAAATTAGGTTTCACAACAATTACTATGTTTCGTTTCAGTCTAGATGCAAATGTAACATTAAAAAGTTTCTAAGCGTGCATACTTACCTTTACGCTGACTTAGAGTGAACTTTAGCGACATGTGTCCAACAACAGCTGTATACAAAATTGTCAGTTTTTGTTTTTTAAACTTAAATACATTTATTATTTACCTAAAGACCTTCAAAATTAAACGATTTGTATTCAGGATATGACATAATATTTTAGGCATACTCTCATGTTCAAAAAATTAAGATAATGATACTTTTTTTTTAATTTCTTTATTACAGTCATTTTCAGTCATCTAAGTTTTTATATACTACATTTGGGCGAATGGGTTAAGACAATTATCTTTATGTAATGTAAATACTATTACATAACATTTTTAGAGAAAAAAAATACATTTTTGGTAGGATGGATAAATTTATCTGACCGTAATTATTATAATATTAATATTAAAGCATTACTAAATCTAGGTGCATCAGAATCAAGCCGGGACTACACCTGTAGATGTACTAAAGCAGAGAATAATAGATGCCTGTAACTAGGTTAAAGCCGAATCTATTTCTTCGGCAGTAAGGGACAATTGTGTCTATGGAACTCTAATGGTGGAGGCCATTTCGAGCATGATCTTGTTACGCTCCCCGATGGGGAAGGCAAAGCAGTGCCACTAGCTCAGTGAAGAAGGGGTGGGGAAGGGCGGTTTATAGTTGCCTTGAGCGCCACGCTGTTGTTTCGAGTGAAATAAGTACCGGTTTCAAGGGGATAAATGAAGATAAATAAAAGAAAATAAAATAATAAATGATTAAACAAATGGTGTAGGGAGAGAGGATGTTTATGGGCTGGTAAGAGTAGGTTCTTGGGGGTACAGCAGCGAAAACCCCCAATACCCGGAATAGTAGGTTGGCTGGAGTAAAAGAGAGAACAGTAACTATAAGGAAGCAGGAATTTAATTTAATTTAGATTTACGGAGCAATCAGTCATCGTGTAATGCACCAGCTACAGCAGGTCGTACTCACTTCAATATCAGAATAGGCTATTTTATGATCTATAACAGAAAATATAATGCTTGGTTAGCAATTCTTGAACATGAATATTATATTAGTTATACAAACAGAACTTGGAATTAAATTAATGGGCCCAGCTGACCAAAGAATATTTTCAACACATTGTATACATTTAATAAGAAAAATAAATAAATTTAAATAATAATAATAGTAAAAAAAAAAAACTTCAGTTCGGAATAATAACAGATTCAAACTTTGTCAAATTGTCCAATCTCCATTACCTTTGCTACCACCAGCGCTGGGGTTCACTCACCGCTCCTTTTAAATTCAACTTGAATTGGGCAGACGCCTGGTTCTCTACTCTTGCCTGTACGCCTTTAGAGTTTTCGTTCTCTCGGTACACGATAAATCCTCCTGCAAGCGAGTTTTCGTTTACTTTTCTTCACCAGCTATCCAAAGGCTCAACTTACTTCGCCAGCGTCAGAACCAACTCTGTTCGGTTCGCAACTTTTTTTTTCCTCATCTGCTCCCACTGCCTTCTGTACTCCTGGATTTTCTCTCTTCTTTTGTTTCTGCTCACTTTTGGTCTTCTAATCCTTTCTTTTCCCAACTATTACTAAGCCTAATTTTTTTTTTTATTACACAAAATCAAATTCACTTCATTAAGAGGTGCATTACAAATGACTGACCCCCCTCTCAACAAAAAAAAAAATATTATTTATTTATATATTTTGGTTTTTGTCTGTATAAATAATCACTGCCTCTCTCTCTTCCACCAGACTGACTGACCTAGCTATTATTTTCTTTTTAACCCCTAACATTCTCCCTTCCTTCCTAGGAAAGAAAATAATAGCACAACGAGACGTAGCCTGATTAATAACTTTTATTAACTTTGAATGTAGCGGCAACCTGGGAGAGAAAAGTTAACGAAGGAAGGAATTAATGGGACTAGGACTCTTCTTGCACTGGTTGTTCTTTAAGGTCCTTTACGCTCCATACCCCCGCAAATACTCCTGTTGAGGGGTCTTCAAGTTCGTACGCTACAGAGGAAATTTTTTTTCTCACCTTCCGTTTGACAAACTTCGGTGCCAGCTTCCCCGAAAAGTAAGATGAAGCATCGGATTGTGGATGGGTTCTACACCATACTACCTGCCCCTCTAGATATTCCACAGGCCTTCTCCTTAAATTATAAGCGCGTTGCCCCTTTTCATAAGCGCGATCGAGACGGTCCTGGACTTCCTTGTAAAGGATTGGCATCGCCTTCAGCTTTTCCATATGTCGTTCGCGATTCAGACCTATTTCACCGCTGGTCTCATCCGGTGGGTCCCTCTCATACTCAAACGCGGTCCTGGGCAGTTCTCGGCCGTAGTTTAGGTATGCGGGAGTGTACCCGGTGGCGTCGTGTACTGCTGTCTTTATCGCGAATTCCAGTTTTGATAGCTCCTTATCCCAATGGCGATGGTTCTCCCGTATATAAGACGACATCATGGTTTTTATTACCCTATTAACTCTCTCTGTGGGATTCGCCTGAGGGTGATAAAGACTGGTGAACCACGTCTTTGTCCCATATTCTTGCATCTTTTCCTGTAACTGGCGACCTTTGAACTGTACGCCATTGTCACAGATGATTATCTGGGGAACACCAAACTTCAGGAAAACTTTTTCTTCCAACAAGTTTGCTATCTTATTGGATGTGGCGGTCCGCAACGGAAGTAATATGGAATACTTTGAAAAATAGTCGCATACCACTAGCAGCCATCTGTTTAATTTAGTGGACAAGGGAAGTGGGCCCATTAGATCGGCAGTAATTACCTGCCAGGGGCTTTCCGCAACTCTCTGCCCTCCCATCAACCCTGCTGGTCCCTGTTGAGAGGGTTTCATTGCGAGACAGGTCGGACACCTAGCAACGTACCTCGCTGTATCTGCAGCCATTCCTGGCCAATAATAACCTTCCTTCAGTCGCTGAAGAGTCTTGTAGGAACCTAAATGACCTGACATAGAACTATCATGGAAGTCGAATAACAGCTTCTTCCTTTCGCTTTTTGGCACCACTAACTTCCAAGGACGATCCTCCCCCAAGATTTTCCTTCGATCCACTATTCTCTTGTACAGTTTCGACCCTTCTACTTTCCATAGTGGGTACTCATCAGGTCGCGTACTGACTTTAGTGCACAAATCTCGGTACCAGGAGTCTGTATGGCCAGTGCAATCTATTGCCGTCACCTCGGCATCCTCCTCAACCCTTGAAAGTGCATCGAGAATGTTAGGGGTTAAAAAGAAAATAATAGCTAGGTCAGTCAGTCTGGTGGAAGAGAGAGAGGCAGTGATTATTTATACAGACAAAAACCAAAATATATAAATAAATAATATTTTTTTTTTTGTTGAGAGGGGGGTCAGTCATTTGTAATGCACCTCTTAATGAAGTGAATTTGATTTTGTGTAATAAAAAAAAAATTTAGGCTTAGTAATAGTTGGGAAAAGAAAGGATTAGAAGACCAAAAGTGAGCGGAAACAAAAGAAGAGAGAAAATCCAGGAGTACAGAAGGCAGTGGGAGCAGATGAGGAAAAAAAAAGTTGCGAACCGAACAGAGTTGGTTCTGACGCTGGCGAAGTAAGTTGAGCCTTTGGATAGCTGGTGAAGAAAAGTAAACGAAAACTCGCTTGCAGGAGGATTTATCGTGTACCGAGAGAACGAAAACTCTTAAGGCGTACAGGCAAGAGTAGAGAACCAGGCGTCTGCCCAATTCAAGTTGAATTTAAAAGGAGCGGTGAGTGAACCCCAGCGCTGGTGGTAGCAAAGGTAATGGAGATTGGACAATTTGACAAAGTTTGAATCTGTTATTATTCCGAACTGAAGTTTTTTTTTTTTTATTATTATTATTATTTAAATTTATTTATTTTTCTTATTAAATGTATACAATGTGTTGAAAATATTCTTTGGTCAGCTGGGCCCATTAATTTAATTCCAAGCTTTGTTTGTATAACTAATATAATATTCATGTTCAAGAATTGCTAACCAAGCATTATATTTTCTGTTATAGATCATAAAATAGCCTATTCTGATATTGAAGTGAGTACGACCTGCTGTAGCTGGTGCATTACACGATGACTGATTGCTCCGTAAATCTAAATTAAATTAAATTCCTGCTTCCTTATAGTTACTGTTCTCTCTTTTACTCCAGCCAACCTACTATTCCGGGTATTGGGGGTTTTCGCTGCTGTACCCCCAAGAACCTACTCTTACCAGCCCATAAACATCCTCTCTCCCTACACCATTTGTTTAATCATTTATTATTTTATTTTCTTTTATTTATCTTCATTTATCCCCTTGAAACCGGTACTTATTTCACTCGAAACAACAGCGTGGCGCTCAAGGCAACTATAAACCGCCCTTCCCCACCCCTTCTTCACTGAGCTAGTGGAACTGTTGGGCATCGGATTGTGGATGGGTTCTACACCATACTACCTGCCCCTCTAGATATTCCACAGGCCTTCTCCTTAAATTATAAGCGCGTTGCCCCTTTTCATAAGCGCGATCGAGACGGTCCTGGACTTCCTTGTAAAGGATTGGCATCGCCTTCAGCTTTTCCATATGTCGTTCGCGATTCAGACCTATTTCACCGCTGGTCTCATCCGGTGGGTCCCTCTCATACTCAAACGCGGTCCTGGGCAGTTCTCGGCCGTAGTTTAGGTATGCGGGAGTGTACCCGGTGGCGTCGTGTACTGCTGTCTTTATCGCGAATTCCAGTTTTGATAGCTCCTTATCCCAATGGCGATGGTTCTCCCGTATATAAGACGACATCATGGTTTTTATTACCCTATTAACTCTCTCTGTGGGATTCGCCTGAGGGTGATAAAGACTGGTGAACCACGTCTTTGTCCCATATTCTTGCATCTTTTCCTGTAACTGGCGACCTTTGAACTGTACGCCATTGTCACAGATGATTATCTGGGGAACACCAAACTTCAGGAAAACTTTTTCTTCCAACAAGTTTGCTATCTTATTGGATGTGGCGGTCCGCAACGGAAGTAATATGGAATACTTTGAAAAATAGTCGCATACCACTAGCAGCCATCTGTTTAATTTAGTGGACAAGGGAAGTGGGCCCATTAGATCGGCAGTAATTACCTGCCAGGGGCTTTCCGCAACTCTCTGCCCTCCCATCAACCCTGCTGGTCCCTGTTGAGAGGGTTTCATTGCGAGACAGGTCGGACACCTAGCAACGTACCTCGCTGTATCTGCAGCCATTCCTGGCCAATAATAACCTTCCTTCAGTCGCTGAAGAGTCTTGTAGGAACCTAAATGACCTGACATAGAACTATCATGGAAGTCGAATAACAGCTTCTTCCTTTCGCTTTTTGGCACCACTAACTTCCAAGGACGATCCTCCCCCAAGATTTTCCTTCGATCCACTATTCTCTTGTACAGTTTCGACCCTTCTACTTTCCATAGTGGGTACTCATCAGGTCGCGTACTGACTTTAGTGCACAAATCTCGGTACCAGGAGTCTGTATGGCCAGTGCAATCTATTGCCGTCACCTCGGCATCCTCCTCAACCCTTGAAAGTGCATCCGCGGCCGCGTTTAACTTCCCCGGTCGGTGACGGATTTGGAAGGTGTATTGCTGTAATTTCACAGCCCACCCGGCTAGCCTGCCTTGTGGATCTTTTAGATTATTAAGCCACTTAAGCGCCATGTGATCAGTGACTACCGTAAATTCCATCCCCTCTAAGTAGGGTCTGAATTTCTCTATTGCCCAGAGAACGGCCAGGCACTCTTGCTCGGTAGTCGAGAACTTTTTCTCAGAGGCGGTCAGTCCTCTGCTAGCGTAGGCTATCGCCTTTTCGCCCTCCGGATACTCTTGGCACAAAATAGCCCCTACGCCCGAAGAGGACGCGTCTGTTTGAAGGATAAAGGGTAGGCTAAAATCTGGACAGGTCAAGATCGGTGAAGAAATAAGTTTATCTTTTATGGCAATGAATGCTGTTTCCTGTTCTTCATTCCATTGCCACCTTTTCCCTTTCTTTAGCAAGGTGGTTAACGGTGATATTATGGTTGAAAAGTCTGGGACAAATCGACGATACCACGACGCTAGGCCTATAAAACGTCTAACCTGCCTGATAGACTTTGGGGCTGGAAAAGTCATAATGGATGAGACCTTCTCAGGGTCTACTTGTAACCCATCCTTATTCACAACGTAGCCCAGGTACCTCAATTGCGACCTACAAAAGCGACATTTGTCCCAATTTATAGTTAATTTTGATTCAGCCAGTCGCCGAAATACCTCTTCTAATACCTCTACATGTTTTCCGAATTCGTTCGTCACCACCACAATGTCGTCGAGGTATACGAAAACATGTGGTTCTAGGTCAGCCCCCAGAACATGATCAATAAGCCTTTGCCACGTGGCTGAGGCGTTATGAAGCCCAAATGGCATCCTCGTGAATTCAAAGAGCCCACGACCAGCTACCGTAAAGGCCGTCTTTTCTTGACTACTTTCCTCCATTTGGATCTGCCAATATGCCGACTTTATGTCTACGGAAGAGAGATAATGTCCATCTCGTAACCGGTCAAGAATCTGAGAAACGAAAGGAAGAGGATAGGCATCTCTCTTCGTAACCGCATTTACCTGCCGGTAATCCACACAAAACCGATAAGTTCCGTCTGATTTCTTTACCAGTACGACAGGTGATGACCATGGGCTTTTGGATGGGACTACTATACCTTGCTCAAGCATGTCATCCAGCTCTTTGTTCAATGATTCCTGAACATGTGGCGAAACCGGGTAGTAGCGCTGTTTGATCGGACGGTGGTCTGTCTCGATCATGTGCTTGACTCTGCTGGTGCACCCTAGTTTCTGAGGTCGGGTCCCCTTCCATTTAGAAATCAGTTCCTCTAAGATTGGCTTCTGCCACTCCTCTAAGGAGGACTGATCAATTAAAGCTGGGACCGCCTCTACCGCCATGACTGAATCATTGAAGGCCCACGTCCGATTCCCTATGTCGGGTACTGAACTCATGTTCGTCCAAAAATCTATACCGAGAATTAGTGGGTATTTCAGGTTTGGTACTACTAGGAAATCGACCATCCTAACTTTATCGCACAACTCTACTGGTAATGATACACATCCCAACGCAGGTAATTTGTACCCATCCGCTAAAGAAACAGTAATAGATTTAGTGACATCCAGTTGCATGTTCAGTTTAGCAAAGCGTGCCCATAAATTGGCATCCAACAACGATCTTGTTGCCCCAGAATCAAGAAGCCCCACGTTGGGCGCCAAACTGTTACGCTCCCCGATGGGGAAGGCAAAGCAGTGCCACTAGCTCAGTGAAGAAGGGGTGGGGAAGGGCGGTTTATAGTTGCCTTGAGCGCCACGCTGTTGTTTCGAGTGAAATAAGTACCGGTTTCAAGGGGATAAATGAAGATAAATAAAATGCACTGGTTGTTCTTTAAGGTCCTTTACGCTCCATACCCCCGCAAATACTCCTGTTGAGGGGTCTTCAAGTTCGTACGCTACAGAGGAAATCTTTTTCCTCACCTTCCGTTTGACAAACTTCGGTGCCAGCTTCCCCGAAAAGTAAGATGAAGCATCGGATTGTGGATGGGTTCTACACCATACTACCTGCCCCTCTAGATATTCCACAGGCCTTCTCCTTAAATTATAAGCGCGTTGCCCCTTTTCATAAGCGCGATCGAGACGGTCCTGGACTTCCTTGTAAAGGATTGGCATCGCCTTCAGCTTTTCCATATGTCGTTCGCGATTCAGACCTATTTCACCGCTGGTCTCATCCGGTGGGTCCCTCTCATACTCAAACGCGGTCCTGGGCAGTTCTCGGCCGTAGTTTAGGTATGCGGGAGTGTACCCGGTGGCGTCGTGTACTGCTGTCTTTATCGCGAATTCCAGTTTTGATAGCTCCTTATCCCAATGGCGATGGTTCTCCCGTATATAAGACGACATCATGGTTTTTATTACCCTATTAACTCTCTCCGTGGGATTCGCCTGAGGGTGATAAAGACTGGTGAACCACGTCTTTGTCCCATATTCTTGCATCTTTTCCTGTAACTGGCGACCTTTGAACTGTACGCCATTGTCACAGATGATTATCTGGGGAACACCAAACTTCAGGAAAACTTTTTCTTCCAACAAGTTTGCTATCTTATTGGATGTGGCGGTCCGCAACGGAAGTAATATGGAATACTTTGAAAAATAGTCGCATACCACTAGCAGCCATCTGTTTAATTTAGTGGACAAGGGAAGTGGGCCCATTAGATCGGCAGTAATTACCTGCCAGGGGCTTTCCGCAACTCTCTGCCCTCCCATCAACCCTGCTGGTCCCTGTTGAGAGGGTTTCATTGCGAGACAGGTCGGACACCTAGCAACGTACCTCGCTGTATCTGCAGCCATTCCTGGCCAATAATAACCTTCCTTCAGTCGCTGAAGAGTCTTGTAGGAACCTAAATGACCTGACATAGAACTATCATGTGCAAGAAGAGTCCTAGTCCCATTAATTCCTTCCTTCGTTAACTTTTCTCTCCCAGGTTGCCGCTACATTCAAAGTTAATAAAAGTTATTAATCAGGCTACGTCTCGTTGTGCTATTATTTTCTTTCCTAGGAAGGAAGGGAGAATGTTAGGGGTTAAAAAGAAAATAATAGCTAGGTCAGTCAGTCTGGTGGAAGAGAGAGAGGCAGTGATTATTTATACAGACAAAAACCAAAATATATAAATAAATAATATTTTTTTTTTTGTTGAGAGGGGGGTCAGTCATTTGTAATGCACCTCTTAATGAAGTGAATTTGATTTTGTGTAATAAAAAAAAAATTAGGCTTAGTAATAGTTGGGAAAAGAAAGGATTAGAAGACCAAAAGTGAGCGGAAACAAAAGAAGAGAGAAAATCCAGGAGTACAGAAGGCAGTGGGAGCAGATGAGGAAAAAAAAAAGTTGCGAACCGAAGAGAGTTGGTTCTGACGCTGGCGAAGTAAGTTGAGCCTTTGGATAGCTGGTGAAGAAAAGTAAACGAAAACTCGCTTGCAGGAGGATTTATCGTGTACCGAGAGAACGAAAACTCTAAAGGCGTACAGGCAAGAGTAGAGAACCAGGCGTCTGCCCAATTCAAGTTGAATTTAAAAGGAGCGGTGAGTGAACCCCAGCGCTGGTGGTAGCAAAGGTAATGGAGATTGGACAATTTGACAAAGTTTGAATCTGTTATTATTCCGAACTGAAGTTTTTTTTTTTTACTATTATTATTATTTAAATTTATTTATTTTTCTTATTAAATGTATACAATGTGTTGAAAATATTCTTTGGTCAGCTGGGCCCATTAATTTAATTCCAAGCTTTGTTTGTATAACTAATATAATATTCATGTTCAAGAATTGCTAACCAAGCATTATATTTTCTGTTATAGATCATAAAATAGCCTATTCTGATATTGAAGTGAGTACGACCTGCTGTAGCTGGTGCATTACACGATGACTGATTGCTCCGTAAATCTAAATTAAATTAAATTCCTGCTTCCTTATAGTTACTGTTCTCTCTTTTACTCCAGCCAACCTACTATTCCGGGTATTGGGGGTTTTCGCTGCTGTACCCCCAAGAACCTACTCTTACCAGCCCATAAACATCCTCTCTCCCTACACCATTTGTTTAATCATTTATTATTTTATTTTCTTTTATTTATCTTCATTTATCCCCTTGAAACCGGTACTTATTTCACTCGAAACAACAGCGTGGCGCTCAAGGCAACTATAAACCGCCCTTTATAGTTGCCTTGAGCGCCACGCTGTTGTTTCGAGTGAAATAAGTACCGGTTTCAAGGGGATAAATGAAGATAAATATTTGGGTTTGTTCTCAGTTTTAACCTAGTAAGCTGTGATCAGGGTACATATATTTGTGAGTGTTAAACATCAAACTAACCCAAATGGCTGAACAAACTGAAAGAGCTTTCCAAAAACAACCGCACATATTGTTAAGCAGTAAAAAAGGCACGACAAAGAAACCAACGAGAAGATATAAGAACGTCGGCCTAGGATTCAAAACCCCAACCGAGGCTATTGAAGGTAAATACATTGATAAAAAATGTCCATTCACCGGCAATGTATCTATACGAGGTCGTATATTGTCTGGTGTTGTACAAAAGATGAAGCATCGGATTGTGGATGGGTTCTACACCATACTACCTGCCCCTCTAGATATTCCACAGGCCTTCTCCTTAAATTATAAGCGCGTTGCCCCTTTTCATAAGCGCGATCGAGACGGTCCTGGACTTCCTTGTAAAGGATTGGCATCGCCTTCAGCTTTTCCATATGTCGTTCGCGATTCAGACCTATTTCACCGCTGGTCTCATCCGGTGGGTCCCTCTCATACTCAAACGCGGTCCTGGGCAGTTCTCGGCCGTAGTTTAGGTATGCGGGAGTGTACCCGGTGGCGTCGTGTACTGCTGTCTTTATCGCGAATTCCAGTTTTGATAGCTCCTTATCCCAATGGCGATGGTTCTCCCGTATATAAGACGACATCATGGTTTTTATTACCCTATTAACTCTCTCTGTGGGATTCGCCTGAGGGTGATAAAGACTGGTGAACCACGTCTTTGTCCCATATTCTTGCATCTTTTCCTGTAACTGGCGACCTTTGAACTGTACGCCATTGTCACAGATGATTATCTGGGGAACACCAAACTTCAGGAAAACTTTTTCTTCCAACAAGTTTGCTATCTTATTGGATGTGGCGGTCCGCAACGGAAGTAATATGGAATACTTTGAAAAATAGTCGCATACCACTAGCAGCCATCTGTTTAATTTAGTGGACAAGGGAAGTGGGCCCATTAGATCGGCAGTAATTACCTGCCAGGGGCTTTCCGCAACTCTCTGCCCTCCCATCAACCCTGCTGGTCCCTGTTGAGAGGGTTTCATTGCGAGACAGGTCGGACACCTAGCAACGTACCTCGCTGTATCTGCAGCCATTCCTGGCCAATAATAACCTTCCTTCAGTCGCTGAAGAGTCTTGTAGGAACCTAAATGACCTGACATAGAACTATCATGGAAGTCGAATAACAGCTTCTTCCTTTCGCTTTTTGGCACCACTAACTTCCAAGGACGATCCTCCCCCAAGATTTTCCTTCGATCCACTATTCTCTTGTACAGTTTCGACCCTTCTACTTTCCATAGTGGGTACTCATCAGGTCGCGTACTGACTTTAGTGCACAAATCTCGGTACCAGGAGTCTGTATGGCCAGTGCAATCTATTGCCGTCACCTCGGCATCCTCCTCAACCCTTGAAAGTGCATCCGCGGCCGCGTTTAACTTCCCCGGTCGGTGACGGATTTGGAAGGTGTATTGCTGTAATTTCACAGCCCACCTGGCTAGCCTGCCTTGTGGATCTTTTAGATTATTAAGCCACTTAAGCGCCATGTGATCAGTGACTACCGTAAATTCCATCCCCTCTAAGTAGGGTCTGAATTTCTCTATTGCCCAGAGAACGGCCAGGCACTCTTGCTCGGTAGTCGAGAACTTTTTCTCAGAGGCGGTCAGTCCTCTGCTAGCGTAGGCTATCGCCTTTTCGCCCTCCGGATACTCTTGGCACAAAATAGCCCCTACGCCCGAAGAGGACGCGTCTGTTTGAAGGATAAAGGGTAGGCTAAAATCTGGACAGGTCAAGATCGGTGAAGAAATAAGTTTATCTTTTATGGCAATGAATGCTGTTTCCTGTTCTTCATTCCATTGCCACCTTTTCCCTTTCTTTAGCAAGGTGGTTAACGGTGATATTATGGTTGAAAAGTCTGGGACAAATCGACGATACCACGACGCTAGGCCTATAAAACGTCTAACCTGCCTGATAGACTTTGGGGCTGGAAAAGTCATAATGGATGAGACCTTCTCAGGGTCTACTTGTAACCCATCCTTATTCACAACGTAGCCCAGGTACCTCAATTGCGACCTACAAAAGCGACATTTGTCCCAATTTATAGTTAATTTTGATTCAGCCAGTCGCCGAAATACCTCTTCTAATACCTCTACATGTTTTCCGAATTCGTTCGTCACCACCACAATGTCGTCGAGGTATACGAAAACATGTGGTTCTAGGTCAGCCCCCAGAACATGATCAATAAGCCTTTGCCACGTGGCTGGGGCGTTATGAAGCCCAAATGGCATCCTCGTGAATTCAAAGAGCCCACGACCAGGTACCGTAAAGGCCGTCTTTTCTTGACTACTTTCCTCCATTTGGATCTGCCAATATGCCGACTTTATGTCTACGGAAGAGAGATAATGTCCATCTCGTAACCGGTCAAGAATCTGAGAAACGAAAGGAAGAGGATAGGCATCTCTCTTCGTAACCGCATTTACCTGCCGGTAATCCACACAAAACCGATAAGTTCCGTCTGATTTCTTTACCAGTACGACAGGTGATGACCATGGGCTTTTGGATGGGACTACTATACCTTGCTCAAGCATGTCATCCAGCTCTTTGTTCAATGATTCCTGAACATGTGGCGAAACCGGGTAGTAGCGCTGTTTGATCGGACGGTGGTCTGTCTCGATCATGTGCTTGACTCTGCTGGTGCACCCTAGTTTCTGAGGTCGGGTCCCCTTCCATTTAGAAATCAGTTCCTCTAAGATTGGCTTCTGCCACTCCTCTAAGGAGGACTGATCAATTAAAGCTGGGACCGCCTCTACCGCCATGACTGAATCATTGAAGGTCCACGTCCGATTCCCTATGTCGGGTACTAAACTCATGTTCGTCCAAAAATCTATACCGAGAATTAGTGGGTATTTCAGGTTTGGTACTACTAGGAAATCGACCATCCTAACTTTATCGCACAACTCTACTGGTAATGATACACATCCCAACGCAGGTAATTTGTACCCATCCGCTAAAGAAACAGTAATAGATTTAGTGACATCCAGTTGCATGTTCAGTTTAGCAAAGCGTGCCCATAAATTGGCATCCAACAACGATCTTGTTGCCCCAGAATCAAGAAGCCCCACAGATTCTATTCCCAGAATAGTGATCTTAATATATGGACGCCTGTCAGCGTTACTGCACTGGCACAAGGGCAGGGATGGCCGAATGTCGCTTCCTCTTATCGTTGCCAGCCATGCCTGCCATTCGGGATTGTCTCGACTGGACTGATGGGGCGAATACGAGCTGCGTCCTAAGCTCGTCCCCCACTGGAGTTTCCCTTCTTTTGTGGACACGTACATTCCTCCGTGGTTACTTCTTTTGTACCACAGCGTTCACAAAAGGGGTTTTTCGTCTGTTTACACCATCGGTGCGAATGACCTGGTTGGTCGCAATTCCAACAAGTACCCCTGATTTTCGGTCTCTCAGATCCCCCTTTCATGGGGCATTTATCTGACGAACTATCTCTACTGCACATTGATCCTGTTGGTGCTTCCGCAAGGTTCAATGCTGGCGCAACTCTTCGAGAAATAGGCGAATAAGCCAAATCAGGTTCTAAAACGGATCTTCTTGAGGGAGGTGGACGGTGAGTCTGAATCCGCCAACGCGTCGCTTCTATTCGTCGCCCTTTCTCAACAAGATCGTCCAACCGCGACACCTCGTGCAAGGAGAGGCGATCTAAATAGTATGGGTGGAGGTTACGCATAACGACCCGGAGCATCTCTGTCTCACTAGGCCTGGTAGGAAGACGGTGAAAATAATTCCGCATGATCGCGATAAATATTCCCATTGGTTCATCATCTCCCTGTGTCCTGGCCCGTATCTCCTCCCATAAACGTTCAGTGTAATCTTGAGGCTCGAATTCAGCCTTCATTTCCTGAACTACCTGGTCCCAAGTCGTTGCCTCGCGCCTAATTGCCTTATACCAGATCAGTGCTCTGCCAGTAAATAAGTCATAAGCCGATGCAAAGAGGTCGTCATCATTAGTATTTCGGGCTACCTTCATTTCCTCTATAGCTTCAAGGAAAGCATGGACACTTAGCCCTTGACCATCCCCTGAGAATTTTACTCCCCATTCCTTCATTGGAATTTGTTTCCTTTTGGAAACCCCGGTTGCCGCTGGAGATTCCGTCTGATGCGTGTCACACGAAGGAAGCTGAATTTGGGAACGCTCATTGAATGTTTGCAAACAATTAACAGCCTCTTTCAAATACTCTAATCGTGTATTCTCATGCTGCTGGTCCCCCACAGGAGCGAGTGTCAATTTGGACAGCAGCTCCGCTATAGTCCCTTCTAATTGTCGCCCTATAATCCCCTCGCGACTTCCTGTAAACTGGGATACTTGCAAGTTTATGGCCGCCAATATAACACGTTCTTGGGCGAAAGGCTGGACTAAAAGCCCTTCCGACACCGGATACCCAATTAGCCCTTGAGCACCTTCCTGTTCGCAACGACACTCCTCTAAACAGGCCCAAAGGTATGCACATTCGTCAGCTAATTCGTCTCTTTCCTTCCATGACTCTTTATCAGTGTCCATAGGTCTTATCCGATTAATCCTACTGGTCACATGCTGGAGGCCGGTATCTATTCTTTTAATATCCCCTGGGGCTGGTAGGTCGCCTAAGGCAGCTATCCTTGCCTTCAGTGTCTGTACCTTCTCACGACAAACCCCCAACTCGCTAAGAGTAGACGTAAATTCGGTGGGAAATACCGCCTTTCCTTCTCTTTCTAATTTGAGAATAGGTCTCAGTTTCTTCCTCAGCTCCTCTACTGATCCCCCATCCGATAGGCGCCTGACCCTAGCTTCGTACTGAAGTTCGTCTTTGTTTAACCTACCTACATCCATGGTACACAGGATAACCAAAGAGAAAGGCAAGGGAACAAGGAAACGAGAAGGTAAAGAGAAACAAGGATCAATAGGGAACACTAAGAGTTAGTCCTCAACTCTCCTATTTAGGATAAACAAAATAAAGACTGTATATGGATACTACAGACTAGATTTACAATAAAAAAGATATACTTCTCTCTAAAGACCACCCTTCGGGCCCCACGTTGGGCGCCAAACTGTTACGCTCCCCGATGGGGAAGGCAAAGCAGTGCCACTAGCTCAGTGAAGAAGGGGTGGGGAAGGGCGGTTTATAGTTGCCTTGAGCGCCACGCTGTTGTTTCGAGTGAAATAAGTACCGGTTTCAAGGGGATAAATGAAGATAAATAAAAGAAAATAAAATAATAAATGATTAAACAAATGGTGTAGGGAGAGAGGATGTTTATGGGCTGGTAAGAGTAGGTTCTTGGGGGTACAGCAGCGAAAACCCCCAATACCCGGAATAGTAGGTTGGCTGGAGTAAAAGAGAGAACAGTAACTATAAGGAAGCAGGAATTTAATTTAATTTAGATTTACGGAGCAATCAGTCATCGTGTAATGCACCAGCTACAGCAGGTCGTACTCACTTCAATATCAGAATAG
Organism: Rhodnius prolixus; assembly: GCF_049639745.1. Lineage (NCBI taxonomy): Eukaryota > Metazoa > Arthropoda > Insecta > Hemiptera > Reduviidae > Rhodnius > Rhodnius prolixus. Next base: position 28,628,696 of record NW_027411592.1, read on the forward strand.
GCTATTTTATGATCTATAACAGAAAATATAATGCTTGGTTAGCAATTCTTGAACATGAATATTATATTAGTTATACAAACAAAGCTTGGAATTAAATTAATGGGCCCAGCTGACCAAAGAATATTTTCAACACATTGTATACATTTAATAAGAAAAATAAATAAATTTAAATAATAATAATAGTAAAAAAAAAAAAACTTCAGTTCGGAATAATAACAGATTCAAACTTTGTCAAATTGTCCAATCTCCATTACCTTTGCTACCACCAGCGCTGGGGTTCACTCACCGCTCCTTTTAAATTCAACTTGAATTGGGCAGACGCCTGGTTCTCTACTCTTGCCTGTACGCCTTTAGAGTTTTCGTTCTCTCGGTACACGATAAATCCTCCTGCAAGCGAGTTTTCGTTTACTTTTCTTCACCAGCTATCCAAAGGCTCAACTTACTTCGCCAGCGTCAGAACCAACTCTGTTCGGTTCGCAACTTTTTTTTTCCTCATCTGCTCCCACTGCCTTCTGTACTCCTGGATTTTCTCTCTTCTTTTGTTTCCGCTCACTTTTGGTCTTCTAATCCTTTCTTTTCCCAACTATTACTAAGCCTAATTTTTTTTTTTATTACACAAAATCAAATTCACTTCATTAAGAGGTGCATTACAAATGACTGACCCCCCTCTCAACAAAAAAAAAAATATTATTTATTTATATATTTTGGTTTTTGTCTGTATAAATAATCACTGCCTCTCTCTCTTCCACCAGACTGACTGACCTAGCTATTATTTTCTTTTTAACCCCTAACAATCTGTAATATTAATGAGGAGTAAAATTTATAATAAAATAGTACTTTTCTTCTTATTCAATCAAAATACTGTTATAATATTATCATTTTGAAATTTCTTATAAGAATCATGTTTTCATTCATAACTTGTAAAATATCGCTTACAGAAAAAACCGTTCAAGTAAATTTTTCTTTAAAAAAATAGAGGAATCTATTTCTGAAATAAAAACCGCACCTTCCCATTTGAAAAAATGAAGTTGGTGCCTGTATCTCGCTTCTGGAAGCACAAATTAAATTTGGATTTCTAACAAAAAACTAAGGGGACACGTATTTTTTAGTTTTTTTTTTCTAACTATTTTAGTCTCCGAGAAAAAGTCGTATATGGGACACCCTGCATATATACATATTTACTTTTATTTGTTTATTTGTATTCATATGAGTACTGTAGTTGAGTATCTACAAAAGTATTTTATACAGGAGAAATAAAAATCTCATTAAAAAGGTATTTGTAGGCATCTTCCATTGAGAAAGTTGATGTCAGTCTTCAATTTACTAGCTGGAAGTGTTCTCTGGGGTAAGTTGTCTTCTAGAAAGATTATTTGGAATGATGAAAGTGAAAAGTGAAAAAGTATTTAGAAATGTTGAAAAAATACTTTTCTGAAATGAAGTATCCTCGAACGAGACTGGAAGGAGTGTTATTTGTGTCGAGGATCTAGGAACGTCTCTTTCATACACCTTTAAATATGCTGATGACCTGCTTTACCTAAATTGTTCACCTAAATGACTGACATCTTCCATGATCCTCCATCATTTCAATAAAAGTAAAGTAAAGTAATGCCTATTTTTTCAGGCGGGCTTTACGTCCAACTACCAATTAGGTGTCGTGGACGGAGGCGACTAGCAAACATACTTTACTGTAAATTTCTTTTTTTAACCATTAAATAAAATCCAAGGCCTAAGACCGGGAATCGAACCCAGTACCACAATACATATTAGCATCGCAAGTGAGTATCGATAAGGCATGCAATCAATTGCTCTGTTTACAGCTCGATTAGCTCCAATAACATTAAGAAAGTCGGTTGAACGGCAACTCATAGATATAAAATTTTCGGCAGTTTGAATAATTTTTTTCTTTCAAGGTTGAATTTCCACTCCGGAAAGCCAAACGCCTGGATTTTCTTCTGGTGAGCCTGCAGCTAGGATACTGTTCCCTTACATATCTATGCATTACATCCCTAAATCATCCCCATTTTAAGCTGATATTAAGAAACTTCTATCACTCCTTATCTTATACACAGTCTTTACTGAACTTATCACAAAATACAAAGAGTATTGTAAAGAAACTAAAGATGGACGTAAACTTTAACAAAGTGACCGTAGTATCGAATATAGATGCGAATTAGTGTGGAACGTGTCTGTAATAGACGTGTTGCCTGTTGGAGCGATTGGTGGAGGTAGTCGGAGTATAGCCTATATAAGACCACTGAGCTTAACGAGATCTTTAGTTGGTTGTTCACTAGCTAACTTCGATGGTCACGATGCACAATGTTAACTGCTTGGGACATCAAATATACAGGCTGCTCTCTATTTGTGTATATGTAAAGTTTCAATTCTAGTTATTTTTTGTAAACGATTATAATGCGATTTATTATATAATAGGTTTTAATTTTGAGAGAGTTAAAGTTTATTAAAATAATTTTCTTTTTATGTTGTTCGTTGTTGATTGATAATTTTGTCACCCTTATTTATTCACTGATTCCTTTCCTGTTGTGAGTGCATGCGTAAAGCGTGTGTTTGTGTGAAATGAAGCTGCAGACTGGGTGAATAAACAATGGAATTCATTGAAAACAGAAATACTTGAGTTGTGAAAAATCCATTACTAACTCCTCACTGAGTGCTGCCAATGAACTATTATTATATAAGATCCTGGATAGACTTGTATTGTTAACTGTAGCACCTCCATGTTGGAGTATAACATGCGAGACTAACTTAAAGAAATTTCAAACGGTACCAAACTAGTTTTTAGGACTTGCCATAGATACTCCAAAATAAGTATTTATCGCTAACTATTTGATGTTATATATAATCAAATTAAGAATTAATTTAAAGAATTCTATAGTAATATTAATAAACCACATAAGGTTTATTATTTATTATTCATTATCTATTATTTTTATCGCCGTATAGCTTCAAAAGAATATTCAACCAGTTTAATCAAATAATGAACTCAAACCGACGATGCCATTATTGTTAATAAAATTGCAGTTGAATCTGAATTTTAAAAAAATCGGTAATGAATGTTGGTGAAAGAAATTTTTTTTAAAAAAACTTTAGAATTTCTCAGCATCATAATTTTTTTTAAATGGCGTTTCATTAAAAATCTGTGCATTTTTGACACATACTTTTATTATCAGACTAGCTTTGGTCACAAAACAAGAGCACAGAGACAAGGCAAGTTGAGTTCTAGACAAACTGGTAGCCAATACGATGCTTGTCCACTATATTTTACTTTTCATTTTCTAAATGAAAACAAGATTAGTGTGAGTTCGAACCATAAAAGTAGGTGACAATATGCTAGTTATAAGAGTTAATGAGAAAAGGAAGATTAAATTTGGGAAGTTTTCAAATTCTTTCACATTTTAAACTTTTTTTTTTTTTTTTCTTATTGTGCAGATTTTAATTAATTCTTTACCAAATTGTAGATGGCAATGTTCTAGTAATTATAGTTTATGAGACATAGAAGGTTTAATTTTGAAGGTTTTCAAATACCTTCAATAGTCAAACCTTTGTATCTCTCTTCGTATTGTTCAGATTTCAATGATTTTATTTACCGAATTGTAGAGAATAGTTAGCTCTATTACTGGTATTAATTGGATTTTTTTTAGCGATAATAGTTAATAAGATATAAAAGGCAAAAATTTGGGTTTTTTTCAAATTCGATAAAATTCAAACCGTTGTAACTCTCTACATATTGTTCAGATTTTAAATAATTTTTTACTGAATTTAATGGCCAGGGCTAGAGTATACATAAAGCGTAGCTTTCTTTTGGAAAATGCTAAGTAAAATGCAACGGAAAAATACCTATAGGGTACTAGTTCGACTAGATTTCTACTAGTTTTGTGCTTGACACCTAATTTTATGGTCAGGGCTAAAGTATACATAAAGGGTAGCTTTCTTTTGGAAAATGCTAAGTAAAATGCAACGGAAAAATACCAATTGGGTTCCAATTTCGTTAGTATACTTGTCTTGTCTCCGACATCTACGAGTATTTACTTTAAAGGCCAAAGTTGAAACAGGGATGGTTTTCATTTGGAAAATGAAAGGTAAAGTACCACGGAAAAATATGAAATTTTGGCTCCATGTTCTTCTAGATTTTTACTTGTTTGGTGACTGTTATCTTATTTTAAATCCAAAGCGGTTGCTGTTTATTGTGATAATTATTATAAGTAGAAATGATTCATTGTTTGACCTTTTTTGGGAGAAACTGGCTCTTTTCTTGTATTTTGACTCATTTTCCGATGTACTCGAAGTCGCTTTGGTTTCTTCTTTTTCGGATTCACATTTCTTAGCTTGATTTAGCCACTTATCCATTTTAAATTACAAATTCAACTGAAGAAAATCATATATAAGTAAGGATTTTTATAATTTGTATGAAACTTCATAGCCATTGACATTTACCATGTATTTGAAAGATTATGGACAATGTAATTGGCCGAAACCTAAACTCCAATGAATAGTGTACTGCCACAGTACAACAAACTTATACATCATTTGCATGCTATCTTTAATAGAATCACTGCAACATATATCCCCACTACTGAGTTCGAGAGTTACTGAAGTAAACAATAAAAACATGTTTTTCAATTTTTTTGTTACTAAAATGTTAATAAGTGAATTAATTTAATAGTTCACAAAATATTTCCCCCGAGGGATCGCGATCCATAGCTTAAGAAGCACTGTGTTAGATGAAGCAATTGTATAATCAATGAGTACTTGTATTTCTTAATTCCCATTTACAGTTTGTTTACATTCAGGGTATCTTTAATTTTTTAAAAGTTGACCAGTCGCCAATGGAGAGACTAACACCGGGCGAGTGCATTAATATGGAAAATTATTCATCTCTAAAAAGATACTAATTCGGTTAATACTCGGCAGGAAGACATAATTATCTCGTAAAATTTATTGTACTTGCGATTAGAAAAATTAAATTTGTTTTAGCTAAAACTCTCTTGGAGATAAGAACAGTTTTTAAAGGAGAAAAAGTGTAAATATTAAAAATTTATCAAGTATTTATTTTCTCAAAAACAGTTGAAAGTCCTTATTTTCTTTTTTTCAGTTTTTATTTCCTTTTTTTGCAAATGAGAGGTAGAAAGAAACGCCAGTTAAATCTCTACAATAAAACACAATTAATCTACATTTCATTTGGATGAATCTATCTAACTTGCAGAAAATTTCAAATAACATGCTAGATGGTAGACGTAAACAGTAATGCTGATATTTAAGTTGATTTTAATGCATTTTTCCCTATCTTAAAAAAGGGTAGGGTAATCGCTTTATTAAACAGATAAATTGTGAATCAAAAGAAAATGAAAGTTGATGAATTAAGGAAGATATCTGCCTTTAAAGGAGGAGAGCTTCCTTGTCCTTAGAGTTAATTTGTGGAAAGTAATATTGGAGAACTATTTTCGCCATCGCTGATCCATAAAGTACGTATTTAAAGTGTCATTGTTTTAGTAACGGGGTTCATTCTGGAGCTAGACCTGTCGAGAATGGCACCAAACCATTTCGCCCTGCTCATTCTGGTAAGTAAATTATTTTATTAATTCAAAAGTTCCATGTTACATCCACAGTCGGCTTTAAGATGAGAATAGCTTTATAATATTGTTTTCAGCCTGATTCAATTACTGGAAACTAACGACAATATTATCAAACTAGATATAGATTTTGTTTGAGCAAAAATTATTTACGACAATTACACATTTTTATTCTTTATACAAATTTAATCAAAGCGAAAACAATAAATTTAATGCACATTTGTGCGTGACAAAGAAAAAAAACGGAACTTTTCGTTACAAATTGGTTGCTTAGGGCTTAGACTATTAAACAAGTAATAGTTCTTGCCATAATCAAATGCATTTCTTATTATTCTATGAAAAATGAATTGTCTGCTTGTATCCATTCTTGTTTAAAATAGCATCAAATAGTTTCATTAGAGGCGTTACATGTCTAACACAAGTATTTCAATCTAATTTTATTGTCCTGTTTTGAAATTCCAAAAAAATTGAATTAAACTGATTTTCCAAGAGTTAAAATTTCTGATTTGAATGAATGAAATAAATAGTAAAATAAATTGTCAACAGTTAAAATTACTGTAGGTTTTAAATCAACAAACAAGAGTTATTACCCTATTTTACTGAATTATTATATCCAAACTGAATTAATGATTATTATGTTTATTCATTTTTATAATATATCTAAATAATTAGAATTAAGAAGTTTTAAAAAGGGGAGACCCTCTTTATTATTGCAAAAATAAACAGTAAATAATTAAAGTATAATAAAATCTATAAAAAAAAAAAATAATTTAAAAGTAACTATTGTAAACCACAATTTTTCCTATTGTTTTTAATAACGAACAAATTGAATGTCTCTTAGATGACTAATAACTCTTTCAAAGTCGTACATTTATATTTTCTACATTCAGAATTGAAGTACGTTTAGGACTTCATGCTTATTCATGAGAAGATTATGACTTATGAACAGAAAGTGCCTTAGGTGTGTGCATGTAACGCCTGGGAGTTTACACAAATACAGAAAAATTTTCCAAATTATAAAATAGTGATAATAATAATAATATGTTTTTATTAAATAATGATACAAAATAATACTAAACATAATGAACATAAAACTAAGAAAAACAACATAATGCATGAACATTAATACAAATATTGTCTTTTTCTACAAAAACAAAAAGATTCTTCACCACAGAAAATTAAAATAGCAATCGCAAAAATAATACTAACAAATTTAAATTAATTATTGAAATCCGCAAAATTTTATTAAAACCTTCGCTTAAATAAAGTAAATTTAAAAATTGTAATTAGAAATCAAAAACTGTCTGTAACTAGCCGCCTCCAAGTGGTACCAATAAAGGCGCTTAAAACTATTATTCTGCCCATTCAGGTAACTAATTATTTCAGTTTTAGTTAACGTTTTCTTATTAAACCACCGGATTCCAAATTATAAAATAGTGATATTTAGTTTTAATTACAACACACACATATGATGGAAAATAAAAGTAACACCACACTAATATAGTTTTCATAACTACACTAAACAGTGACCCTCAACAATCATAACATAACAATAATAACACTCAAGATTGATAAACTTGATTTAAGGAACTTAAGGGACACAGGATAAATATTTTAGATCGTAGTAGTGGGTTTGCTTCACAGCTAGTATCAGTGGAAGCTAAAACTAAATCTGGCATGACTAAAGTAAAACTAAATCTACAAAAAACTAAAAGTAACATGAAGAATTAGGTATTGTATTGAATCTGTGCAGGAACTCATGATTCTTACCTTAGCAGTTATGTCCAGCTTAGAAATAGGACTAGTTTATTGCTTATGGCAACTCATTGCTCGTAGCGCTCAGAATTAAGCCTCAATCTTTGTGTAATATCCGTTCACAGTGTGGCTTAGTCAGCCCACCACAACTAACACATTTTATACATGACTGAGGCACTTTTCTGTAAGAGGTATCAAGATTTAAATGAAAAGAAGCCTGTTAAGCTAGAATTGTCTACAGCTACATTAATTTGCAAGACTACGTAACAGAATCTAATCTCAATATTCTTCTCATAACAAAGAATGTACACAAGATTTCTCATCTGATCAATCAGATAGGTGTTTTCTACAGTTTCTAATACCGTCCGGACCAAGTCTGCTCTCCGTGTATATTATCTTTGAAGTCTATCTAGTTATAAATGCAGTCCAGCTCTTTGACCATATGTAGTTATAATAATAATAATATATTTATTTGTTTTAAGATTGAACTTATACAAAGGGTTGGTGTGATTACAATAAACATTACAGTTCATAAAAGATTGAAACTGAACAGAAAGATCCAAATCCTTAAACAGAATATATAAATAAAACTGAAATATAAACTTTCCTTATCAGAAAATAATAGTTCTCGTTATAATTGGACTGTATAAAAAATTAAAAAACATTATCTTTCTTTTACAATTCAAATTTTGAAAATGGCAAATTCAATTATTAATACGGTTCATTGCTCTAACTTGTAATCCCTTTAAAAGATATAAATATATGTCATTAAATTTTGTTAATATCAATTTTGTTCAGCAAAGTCTCCATAGACACATATTCTCCCTGAGGTATAGGAGAGGGATATTTTTTATTGAATAATCTTAGTTGTGCAATAATTCTTATCTTATTAATATGACATCTATTAGTTAATACTCCTCTCCAAAAGTTAACGAACTGCAGAGACGGAAATGTATGTTAAATTAAACGAAGAGTTCACAACAAATTCAATATCTTTACAAATTGACCATAACATATGTAGTTATGACAGTGTTAGTGTTAGGACAGTGTTCATTGATTCCCAATCTATCTCTCAGCTATTCAGCTATCACTGTTTTCTGCTCGTGTACATTAATTGCAGATCCGACTGTTGAGTTTAATCTTGACCATGTACACTGAAATATAGCTTTCCGCTTGTATTTCGCGCTATGAAGGATAATTGTAGCCCTAGAAGTTGTCCCAGGAAGTAATCAATTGGATTTGATTGATGTCCTCAGGGGCTTGCTGACCTGTTTTAAGTAAGTGTATGTGAGATGAGGTGAAGTTCGCCATGGGGTTCCTTGTACATACTAACTATACCACTAAGCCTTTAAATATTAATGCATGTGATTAATTTGGGTTTTAGTGTATTGTTTTAAATTAATGTCAGGCCGGGACCCAAAGCATGGACCAAGATCCCTGAAGAAGTCGTCTTCTGCAGGGAGGAGGAGATCTTTTTGGAGAAATGTTTACTGCATAACATATAAGCGCCTCTGTGGCCACACCCTTCACAGTTAAAATAACTAGCTCCTCTAATAAAAACTTAATAACGCATGAAGTGTTAAAAGAAATATGTAACAAGAATAAATAAGTAAAACAAAAACAAAAAATTCGATCGTTTACTGGAAGAAGGAAATATTATGTAAAAATAGATCAGCAACTTTCACTAATGAAGGAAATCATTTTATAGATTATATAAATTCGTATCTACAGTCTTGAGAGGATGTTAAATGCTTCCTCTGACGATAAGGCAAACTGAAGTGATGAACTCTATGTGAAGGCTGATCGAGCTGTGATGGTTTGCAACAAAATATTAGCTGGATTACAGTCGATTGTATTAACTCAGCATACAAATTATTCATTAATTATTTTGGTTTCCTTCAGTATCATTTTTACTTTCTCTACTAAAGCAAGAGAAGAAATAATCGTGCAGAGTTTCCATTTTAAGTTATCACCAGAGATTTTGTTTTTCTACAAAATGGTTTACGTGCGTTTCTTTAACTCAAAAAAGAAATATTAGAGGAAGTTTAAATTTGATTAGATACAATAGAGAGCGCTCGTGTAAGGTTTTAGTCAAGATTGGTCAACGAACTAATACATTACTGAACAACTTTTTAATGTTTTAAGACTTTCTCCGTTTAAACTTGCTAAATTTTATTATTTATTTATTAATTTTTTAACTCTTTATTTAATTTACAACTGCCTATTGGCTACAAGTAAATACGATACTAATTTTAAATATCTAGATCTATAACTGTTGTCCAGGAAATTTTTTTTTTAAGGGCTGTTTTAAGAGAAAGAAGTAGTTAGTTATTCTTAACATACATAAACGTCAGATACTCACGTACTTGGTACCAATGTTATATATTGTACTGACTTGCCAGTTAAATATTAATAATAGCAATCAAATTTGAAGAAAATTGATTGACAGCATTTTCATTTTTAAGCTCATCATTACACACTAAGTGTTTTTAAACATGCTTTTATTCATTAAACTGTTAACCGATTATGTAAAAATGGCTTCCCTCATTTGACTGACAAATAGGCTGTAAGTGTAAATAAATTCTGAATTGTTTCAATTGGAAAAAAGTGGAAAGAAAAGTTCCTATGTATTGCATTGTAATGTGGCGCCATCTCTCATGAAAGTACAGACACTTCTAGGTTTGCCAAGTAACCGTTAGAGCTGGACAAAAATTCTGAAAATGAAGAACATGTTATTATCCAAAATCGCCGACATCCTTTGTATACATTTTTTTTCAGTTTTCTAGATAATTAAGTGAGCCTAACTGTTCTTCTTTCTTTTAACTGAGTTTTACTGGAGAAGTTTTTCATTAAAATTATCTTTTAGTCAGGTTTCCAAAAAATGCGGAGGAATGAACCCAAAAACATCCTCTAAAACAAAGCAATGGGAAGGGGGTTGGACAGGCTGCAAATCCAGATCCAAATTCTAGAGTCGGGCGCTAAAATCAATTCAAAGGGATTTTTTTAAAAAAAGATTATTTATTCAGGTGGAAGATGTCTAACTAGTTAATTCACTTTTTATTTTATACTTTAAAAAAATCTGATGCAATTGAAGGATTGAATGTTTTGTTATGTAAAATTGGGATTTGTCAGAAAAAAATTGCAAAAAGTTAATTTAGCAAAGGGTGCTTTCGGATGATTTAATTTTTTTTTTAAATAAATTTTACTTTCATATTAAATTCTTTGTAATATGGATGAACTTTATGATGAAAGAAGATTTCAGAATAAAGCCGAACCCAAGCTCTAAGTCAGAACTGTCTCAAGGATTTTTTTGGGGGTAAAATATTTCAAATAAAGTTGCATCATGAGATCATGAGATAAGACAGTTATAAGGGCAATCGACAGCGAATGACTTTTTTGTAGACGAATTTCTTAATCATTTTTTTATACTGTTAGTGTTAGGGTTTGGACACCCTTTGGTGCCATTTACTAGGAGTCTCTCCGAAGGTGGGGAGATTTGTGTTTTCGTGACATGCAAACTTAATGATAATAATACTAGTAATAATAATAACAATAATAATCCTCTTTCTAGGAGCTTCTTACATCTCACTGTCCGGTGATGGACAGTGTTGTCTATAACGAGAGAACAATGTCAGGAGGTCGGCAGTGCTCTGAAATAAGCTCCGGACGAAATAACCTCAGATGTTGACGCGTATTAAATCATTAAAAAATAAAATAATAATAACAATAATACAATGTCCTAAGTCTGCTGCATCTGAGCTATTTGGAAAAATGTTTTAAATAATAGTTTCGGCTTGAGACCCTAATTTCTTGTCGGAGATAAAATTTAGCGAGAGTTGACCTATAACCGAGAGCTAAATAAACGATTGCCGACATTGAATTTCATTCCTAAGAGAACAAATCTAGTTGTTCAACACGCGAAAATAACCGCAAAACGAACAAGAAAGACTAACACGGTTATTTAATACTCTTACCTCAAATATTTTCATTAGTATTAGATATTTAATAATTGATTTTGTCTGCGGATAATCAATTACCTGATCCAGTGTGAGTCAATATTTTATGGTAACAAATATTACGAAACTTGATAAACCATAAATGTTACTTCCGTATCAAGATAGATTATAACCTAAACTAGGCAATTAGGTTTTATTTGAAATAACCAAAGTAATATGTAGAATTTTAAAATGAATAGTGCAACGCTCCACGTTTCTTTCTATTTATTGTAGCTTACTTCTTTTGGTTATGTTCTGTAACGTAGCTTCATGGTATTGCCTTATCATTTTTTAGTTAAGAATTAATGTAAAATATAATCATTTTTCCAAAGACTAATATTTATATCAATTACAGGAGGATTTATTTCTGTAAAAAGCACTTATTAGATTTGGAAACTGAATGATTGGCCCGAAGAGTAACATTTCATTTAGTTCGCCTTGCAGCACTTAACTCAGAAAGATATGATTAATCTCATTTTCTGCAGAGTCGCATTACTCCCTTTACCGTAGTAACTAACTTGTTCTGTCTTCAGGCAGCATAACAGCTTCACAAAACATTAACTTTTTACTTCCTCTCTCTTTGAAAAACTCAGTCCTTACATATATTCTAAGGAAGAATGGGACAGTAGTTTCTCCTTAACGGGAATCCAGGGAATTTGATCAAACTACCAAACGGTTCCATTATTTTGTCCAAATTTAGTATTTCCAATGTTTTAACTGACATAAATGTTGAAATCATAGTTTAAAAAATATTTTTGTATTTTATTTAAAAAGAAAGAGGCATGGACACTGACAACTAAAGAGCGCAATACCCTTAATTCGACAGAAATGGGATTCTGTAGGAGATGTTTAAGGAAAACTATCTTCGATAGAGTCCCAAATATGGTTATAAGGGAAGCCGTCAGTATAGATAAAACCATACTGGATAGGGTGGACGAAAGAAGGTTGTTTTGGTTTGGACATGTCCTTTGCATGAGCGATACGCGCCTCCCAAAAAAGGCTCTCTGCTGGCAACCTGCTGGCAGTCAAAGAAGAGGGAGGCCTATGAATAACTGGCTCGCGCAGGTAAAAGAACTAATGAAAGCGCGAGGTCTATGCGAAAGCGACGCTCAGGATAGAGAAGGGTGGATGCTTGGCGCAAGGAACCCTGGATACGGAAACTCCTTGAAAGAAGAAGAAGAAGAAAGAATCACTTTAAATCATTATTAACTTAAAAGTAGAGTCCACATAAAGTATTACAATTTAAAAAGAATGAATCAAACATTAAAGAAGATTCTAAGCAAATTCCGACCAAGAACAATCCAAGATGTCTTCAGCCTTTATTCCAATGGTAACTAATGAGTTGATTGAATGGGCTTCCAGCTGTTTATATGCCGATGGGAGGAGTGAGCCAGTTACCCCAATCTTCTCCCACTCCGAGACTTGACACTTAACTATTTCTCTCGCATTGGAAAGAACTACATCGGTATCTTATTCTATTTCTGTTAACTGCTAGCAGGTGAGCCCTGCAAGTGCCCTAAAGTACCTCCGGTGATTACACAACTTTAGGGAGCGTTTTGGGATTCTCACTTCTTAAAACCCATTCTGCAAAGTATTGTATATTCGTTTTCGACATCCCCTGAGTCAGAAAAAGTAGTTTTAAAAAATTGGCCTGTTTATTGTGTGTGTTTGTGAAGGTTCAAAATATCTCAAAAACTAAAAAGAAAGCTGAAAATTTCAATTTCGATTTGACTCTCCCAAGGGATCCGACTGTAACTTTTACACAATTAATATGGTTACCTCGAAATTATTCAGTCCAAATGAATATAGTTGCCCAAAGTTAGCAGGGAGCGGTTAATTGTTAATGTTATTTTAAGATAAGTTGCGCAAGCGGTCTAATAACAATATCGTTTAGAATTTCCAAACAAACTTTAACCACCTCGTCAATTTCGAGATTCTTAGATAAAAGATTAATTGGAATAAGGTTTTTAAGGCTCTTTTGAAACTAAGGCCTGAGCGCGCTTCAGATGTAACTTAAATCTGCCCTAGCTTTATTTAATTCATTGCTTAATGCTTATTTTATCAGGCAAACTAGTATAATAGGAATCTTGGGCGGAGCCAACTAGCAAAAGTGTGCAATTAATGCTAGGCTATCACTATTATTCAAAATATTAGTCGCAATTCCATATTTATTTTTAATTATTCTAATATTTTAGAGGATGAAACATTAAAATATTCTGTATGAAAACATATAGGTCACTAAACTTAATAAAACTGTAAAAAACAAAAAGGTAAAGATAAAAATACCAGTGCTAAATGATCAGTGAATCGGATAAACAAATTAATAGGTATTTGAAAGGAATATCGATTTAAATTATACTACATTAAATATTGCAACGATGGTTGCGTTAGGAGGCAGTGACCATAACTACTTCCTAGCGAGATGTCCAGCATGATGCGGTCTGCAGTCTAGAAAGCACTATGTGGTTCGATTGATTTTACTGACAATATTCCATTACAGGACAATTTGCAATCTATACCGCAACACCCTTCATCTTCTTGAATTATATCATCCGCGCCGGCTCGGCAACAACGCCTTCGTTCCACGAATTAACTTTTATTAGCTTAAATATTAGAAATTAGCAATAATACTAATAAAATATTAGTTTAAACGTCCACACCATTTTTTAGAAATATTGAAATTTGTGTTAAATTACCTAGAACATAATTTTAAATACACATTTTAACTAAAATCGTTAACAAATCACGTTAATGGTAAATAAATGAAAATTTCCAAATCGAAATTCAAAGAATTATTGGGTACCTTAAACATATTCCCCCATTAAAATGGTATAAATTTATTTTCACCATCTAATTTCGTGGTTCATATTGCCTGGATGGTTTTCAAAATAATTACAAATAATCTCTAGTGAATTATAAACGGTAACATCATGAGTGCTAATCATTTTTTTCTCATTCATTTTGATTAGATTATTATTTTTACCTTAATTAATAACAATAAATTCATTTAGAATACCTTGTTTTCATAATAATACACCATTGCAATTGTCTAATGAAACCAAGGGAAAAGTTAATTTTCTACTCAAAATTATCAAAGAAAAATTATTGTTGCACTGGTATTTGATTGGAGAAGTTAAAGTATTTATTTTATGCATTTTAATTTTGTTTTTTGAGTAAATAAAAAACATTAAATTTTCAGTAAATTAATCCATACATCACTCACATTAGTATTAGCTAAATAATGGACTTATACTATGACGACCGTATTGCAGCATGGTTCTGCATTATGCTATAAAATGCCAATTTCTACATGATTAGTAAAAATAATTGAATTTTTGCGAATTAATTGGCAGTTGAGTTTTTGATGGACATTATTAGACTGTTTATTATGACTTCCTTGAAACATTAATAGCAGGAGGCAGAGGAGAAATAATTTAAGGTTCTATAAAGAAGAACAATGTAGAACTATTTCACTTTGCAATTCCTTTAGCCTATTGTTTGTAGAACTTCTTCCGGAAATGGCGTCTCTGCTTAGTGATATCAACACTGACTCTTCCAATTCACACTCTTGCTCAGCGTCACACCCATTCCTACTTACAACTAGAAAAAGTACGGATTCATTTGGTAGAGAATAGGCACTCGCCTAAGCTGGCGCCTGTCTATTCTGTGAGAGGTCAGCGGCCGGATTCCTCCCAATCTTCCTAGAAATGTGAAAGAGGATTTTCTTTCGGATGGTCACTGGGTATAATAGGCTCATCTACCCATTTTGGAGAATTGATAGCCCAGTTTTTGGGCTCAGTGAAGTAGAAAGTGCCTATGATTGGTACCCTTTTTGCACAATGCTGAGCACTCTTCAAATAGATTCAAACAGATCTGGATCCTTGGAGAAGAGTAGAAGAGAAGGATAATAGGACAAGACGAGCTTTCTGCAGAGGGCAGAAACACAGTATAAAAATTTCCAAATGGTTGATAAGAAAATTCAAAATGACACACGGAAGTCCCTCAAAGAGTCCTAAATCAATAGTAGATAATGTATTTTTGTGATAAGTTTATTCCGATTTTAACCTGTTTTTTATTCTTAAAACAATTCGAATATAAAATGGAATGGACTTCTTGTACTAATAATCAATCAATCATTTTATTTGCACAAAAGAATACATCTTTATGGCATGGAGTTGAGGTCACAATATTTACAAAAAATAAAACAGAAATCAATATCCATCTATGTATAGGTTAACTCAAAAAATAAAAACCAAAAAAAAATTTAAATTAAATTTACAACATAAATAAATAAATAAAAAATTGAAATTATATAACCTTAAATTAAACTTAAAATTTCTACTATGAAAAATTCAAAATCTAAGAAATAGAAGAAAAAACATTCATCTTTTAATTAGGCCGAATAGTTTAAATATAATTTTCTTTCTTTTAAACATATGATACTATACAAAAAAATATGTTCAAGTTTAATTACATTATCAATGTTTAACAGATTTTCGAAACATTCAATTGGGGCATTTAACCTTAAAACATATTGAACCAAATATTTATCTCTTTGAGCAGAGAATTTTGGGCATTCAAAAAAAAAATGAAACAAATCATCAGCCACTTTTAGCAAACACAGCAAGCAAATATTTGTAGGGTTAAATTCGTATCTTTCTTTATTAAATAAAATTCTACCTAATTTTTTGCCCATTAGACGCATTTGTGCAATTAGTCTTATTTTTTCTATATTTGAATTCAATAAGAGGTAATTTTCTGTAGAGCCAAACGAACAAATATTTCTAAAAAATACACTGAAGGAAGAATTGTTTACAAAATCAATATCTTTACTAAAAAAGTGGTTATCGAATGCTTGAATTATGTCGTTTACATGGTGAAAAAAGAACGAGACATTGCTATTTAATAATAAATGGTCAAAACTGATGGTGGAAAGGGCAGACTTCAAGACTGAGAACCAATTAAATGGCAGGACGAAATTTTTTTCAATTTGCATTAATCTCAGTAAACATTTTGCTGGTAGCCTATCATCCGCCATATTCAGAAGGGTGCCATACAAACTTAGCATACGTTTGACGACTTTAAGCTTTATATGTCTCCGACCTATTTCCAGTCTAATGAACGCACTTGGGGTTTGTGGAGGTAGTCTCAAAACTGCTTTAAAAAAAGCCATCTGCGCACGCTCCAAATCGTCGGAGTATGGGTAGCCCCAAATTTCCGAACAATTTAGCAACACACTCTCTGCCATTGACTCGTAAAGAAGGCATTTAGCCTCCCAGCTTTCAGAATGCGTTTTCTTCAGGAGATCCAAAACAGAAGAGTTGGCGGCCTTAAATTTAGTGTGGTGATATTTGGCAGCAGTGTTAAATTTGCCCGAAGAAGAGAAAGGGACACCCAAATACGTGTAATTGCCTTTTACTTCGACTTTACTATTGTTGAATAGGAAATCTTTCATCTTTGGAAGACGGCCTCCTTTATGGAACGTAACAATCACTGTTTTACTGGTGTTCACTACCAATGAATTAATTTCACAATACTCCTTAAGAATATTTAAATTTTGTTGGGTTTCCCTCCAGGTAGTAGACAGAAGAACGGTATCGTCAGCATACAGGATACACTGGAGATCTGTAGTGGGATTAACGTTCTTGTACTAATAATTAAAACAAACAATTCTATCCCATATCACATTGATCAAGGAATGTTATCAGTATTAGGTTTTTAAATTTAGTTTTATTTTAATTATTTATTTATTTAATTACCGAAAATAGACGCATTTTATCATCGTATCTACACTTACCTTACCCTTTTACCTTTTCCCATGGGTTCACCCCCGCATATAACTTCTTACCAAATTCCATATAACTTCTTCCAAGTCCTGAGCAGAGACAGTATTTTCTGGGATTCTTTTCTAATTCGGCTGCTCCCCAGTAGACCGTTCAGCGCCCAAACAGCTCCTTGACTTGCAAATTTCCTAGTTTAAATCCTCTTCTCGGGTTCTATTTTTGAAAGATAATAAAATTTGAAACTTTGACAGTTTTGATTTCTTTGTGAAGTGTCACATTATTTCTTCCTACTTCTTCATCCACAACTACCCTATTTTCCGTAGTTTATCTTTGAAACCTTTCTCGAGGTCTTCTAAAAGTTTTGTTTTACTGAGAATGTTGCATCATACCTATCCTCAGCAGTTACTATCTGGTCAAACGCAAAGAAAAGTGTTAGCTAATCATTTGTTTACCGTTTTAACAGTTACGCCTTCACATGAGTTCTTATATCTCTTTAAGTAGGATAAATACATTTTTTAAAAAGGGAGTTCAGTATTCACAATCTTGCCTGAGATATTTTGATTGTCTAAATGAGGTTATTTACTAACTTTGAACGAGACTCAGCCAGCTAAATAGATTATAATATATTGAATTCGACTAAAGAGGTTTCCTCTTTAAGGCATTTTAGTGATTTCTATAGTTGGCAAATGGGTTGGCAAATACAGTTCCAAAAAAATCTGGATTTCCATCCTCTCGTGGACAGTTTTTCTGTCATTTTTTTAATTACTGAATAGATATATAATCAATAAATGATCTCCCAGTTTTAAACCCAGCCTGATCTTCTCTTATTTTCTTTCTAACTGCCTTTTTCTATAATTCTTTAAAGAAGACTGCTCAATACTTAATAAAAGGAGCAATCCCACTTATTGCTTGTTATCATTATTGTGCGTTTAATCATTATTTTTCTTTATTGCGGATATATAAGGTACTTTAGTGACTCTTTGCCAAGAAATATTATTTTTAATGGGATTCAAAAGGAGCTGTGAGAATCACTCTTCCTTGCAACAGCATCACTTACAGTGTTCAATGCGTATTCAAACGTAGTTTAGGCGAGATTTTTATTTCAAGCAGTCCACACTTTTCTATCAGTTATAGACTGCCAGAAATCATATATCTTTCATTTACTTTCAAATGAGTTAACCTATTTCAAATAAAATAAACATTAAGTAAAGTTTTCGGCGTAAACAGCAATTCAGAAATTTCTTTTTTTAAATGTTCGTTATTAGCTAACTGCTGCAGCTAATTTACTAGTACAATTAACCGGTGATAATTTCAGGTATTAACAAATCAAAACATTTATAATTTTGAAAGTTCGTTAGAGAATTGGGCAACGATGGTGTACGCATTAAATGTTGGTGCCTACCAAATCATCCAAAACCATTTCATGGAGTTTGTAATTATCACTTGCTTTACTTTTTTGCAATTGACAATTACTTCATAAAATCGATTGTTTATAAAATGAAGTTACAATATTTATGTTTTACCGTAAATTTCTAAAGTCAGAGAGGTTCTTGTGAGATTCAACTGCCGAATTTCAGTTTCTTAGAAGTTGTCGGCGGTCGGGTTATTCTTTGATGCAATTAATATACTTTTGTGAATATTCAATACTAAGGTTTCATAAATTCCCAGATTTTGTTCTAAATCACTTCGGTTTCAAACTCGAAAATCCGTCTTTGATATAATTAATTCTTAAGTAAAATTTCTACGATCCTCGAATTGTCTTTCTAGCAACAGTGGTCTAAATTATTGTAATAACTAACTTTTTGAGAACTTATACTGATACAAACTTTAAATATTGCAAGTTCATATCAAGTATCGTACATAGGTGAAAAACAACTTGGGTTTAATATCTTACAAATTAACGGTCTTTAACATTGTAGCTCAAATAAATTAAAATTTGGAAAGTAGTCTACAAAATTCACTTTAATTTACCACGTAATTTATTCTGTGGTAATCGTTACGCGCAGATACCTAATTATTTTAACTAACATTGACTGTGACGTGATTCAACTGTTTCTGTTTTCCTTCACAATCAGCTTCATGTAAATTGCCACTGAAATCTTGATTAAAGAAGTAGTACAGCTTTACAGTGTAAAGATGTGGAAGAAATTTTTTATGGAGAGATCAGCAGCTGACTTAGATATTAACAGGACAGTGAAAATTTTACTTACACCTCCTTTTCGGACGGAAGTAAGACTATAGACGGAGTTGGTAACGCATTTGTTGAATTCTGACAGGAATTAAAGCTGTAAATGAAGATTAAGCAGCTAACTATATACAAAGCAATTTTATGGATAAACGGTCAGTTTGTAATAATAAAAACAGACAATCAAATAACCATAGCAACAATAAAGATCTAAGACATCCACTGGCCACTGTCAGAACAGATGAGGCACTTATTGACAACAATTGACGAGAAAATTGAGTGGATAAAGGCAACCGTTTTAATTGATGGGAACGAGTTGGCCGATAAACCAGTGAAGGAAGGTCTGGCTAACCAGCAAATGAAGACAAGTTACCAAAAATCTACAAAAATTTATCGTAAAATTAAGTTTCGAATGAAAACTGAAAATAGTTAGGAGCAGAATGACGGTCTTCCACAGAGGAAGAGCAACTCAGCTGTACAGTACCAGAAATTACTACAGATTGACTCTAACCTGAAAAACTAAATGATGCAGATGTAAATATAATTTTATCCAAGAAAAAAATATGCATTAGATATCATTTATTTTTCTTTTTTTTAGTTATATAAAAATATGAGCGTAAGGTGTAGGCTCCCTGTACATTTTCAACAAAACTGTAATTAAAAAATACTGTGTGTATGAACAATATGCGTATAACAATTCACAGCTTTGTAAATCAAGAAAAATATTAGTCGATTGAAATATGTACTTCTCACTTTCTTTCTTACTTTTGAATTCAATATCAATTACTAAATAGTTTAGCACTGGCATGTAATGATGCTTTAGCTATCGAGGAACTATACTAAATATTTCTAAATTTTTCCTTACATCTAGAGATATAATGATTACTTATACATAGGCAGCGAGAATCTCCTGGAAAGCTTAATAAAGACGTTTAATTGGTAAACTGTAAAATTTTATTGTGTGACTTCGAATGAAAGATTTTCTCTGGTATATGATTGAAGGATCTTTTCTTTTTAGGCTACTACAGAATTCTGTTTTAATGTAATAACCAAGGAACTTGACTAAAAATGTTGCTTTCCTTTAAAGAAGTAGTTCTTAACATGTCATACCCGGCCCAGGAGTGCGAGTACCTTCTTGACGAGGCGCGAGACTTTATGTGCCAATGAAGCTTATTGTTATTGTTTTAATTGGGACGCCTATTTTTTAATAAATGTTTAACAATATTTACACTTGCTTCCCCGAGAGAAATGGGTGTTTCTTCTTTTCTGGCGTGCAAAGGTAACTAAGGTAACTAGGATTTTTTTGGAGACAGATGCCAAATAGAGTTCTCGAATCTTGAAAACTAAAAGAATGAAGTACTTATAGAATTTGAAATGCGAGAGAATAATTTGTCAGTTACCTTGTACAGCGTATACTTTCATTTATTTAAATCAAAAACTAAATTAGTCAATTTCTTTTCATGATGAAAAGATTTTGGAAGATGAAGAGCACACAATGTCAGAAGAAATCGCATTTCCTTTGCGATTAATTCTAAAGATACTTTGCAGAAGACAATGAAGCCGCAGATGGATGTGTTCCAGGATTCATCTCGCCTTGATTGAATGGACGATGATAATTTAATGAAGATTATCTGTTGATTTAAGAGGCAACTGCCGCGTTCAAATGGAGATCTAAAAGATAAAACTAGTCAACTGTTGGTGTGCCCAGCTGGAAATATCAAACTTACAACGATCTTCTATTCGACTTATTACCTACAAGGCACTTCCAAACTTCGACTACTACCAAGACGGCTCTACAAAAAGGAACTCTCCTTTTTAAAGATAATTACAAAACAGGAAATCGTTACTTGATCCCCGTTACTGCCGACCAATTTGTCTTCTTTTTCACACGTCAAAAAATCTCTAAACACACAACTTCTAACCAAAAAGCTCTATGAATCCTTCCTGATCTTTAGATTCCATCGTAAGATGCACGGTACTTTACAAGTTCCTTGCTTAGTAGTACTGCAGTTTCCCTGGATTAGAAGTTATTATGAAAGCCTTTGTTGGTTTCTTTCAGCCATTTAATAAGGTAGGATCTTGAGTTTTGGTAAAAATCAAAATTATTTTTCTGTTCATTGATATTTCGTTATTCTTACCTGATAATCTGTTTTGTCAAATAACTTGAGATTCTATTATTCCTTTTCTTCTGCATTTCTGATAAAACCTGACTATTTCGAGTTTTATTATACTTTTCTTTCATGCGAACTCGGCCTTCTCTGATGTAATGCCATTCCCTGCTTTAACAAGCCTATTCTTAGTAGAATAATGGTGAGAAAGTTGGTGGTAAAGGTGATCACACCAGTGATTAATTTCGCCGAGTGAAGAGCAAATTCACCTTAAATTGAAATTTAATATCTTTGAACTCCCAGTTATTTTTACGTGTAATTCTGCAATAATACATCCTTGCCAAATGTTGTGCTTCAGTTTTTTTTTTCAAACACATTTTCAAATATAATAAAGAACCTGCAAAGGTGCTATGTGTCTTGGAATAAACTGAAATGAAAGTAAAAACTGCAATATTCTTAATCAGTTATTTATTTTGTTGGTAATAATACTTAATAAGCCCAATGAGTAGATATTTTTAATTTTGCTGCTATCATACTTTAAATTCAAACTAAAAAAAAAAAAAACATTTTCACGAACTAAACACGAAGTCAGAGAATTTTTCCAAAATTTGGACATATTTTGAGAATAAGAATGTGACCATTACTCAAGATTCTAATTGTAAAGAAAGATTGATTTATGCCAAATAAGTGTAAATAATTATTAGTTTTTATAATTTTAGAAAAATACTAGGAAATAAATTTCCTCAACGCAAATAAAGTGTTGAGATCATAAACTTTTATCAATAAAAAATAGAAGCTTTTAATATATTGAAATTAATTCGAAATGGTACTTTCTTAGCAGTTAGACCAAATTACTATTGAATCCGCTTTATTTACTACAACCGCTTTGTTGATATTTTATAAAGAAAATAATTCAATAATAGACCAAAAATTAATACTTACCAATTCGAAAGAAAAAAGAGGAAAGAATATTGAAAAGATTTTTTTTGTTTTAGTTATTAAGCGAGTATTATAGTTTTTCGCTCCGTTCTTTTCTTTGAAGATTAAAGCTTTTCTAGCAGAATCTATAACGGAAAACGAAGCTTGACTATGAGAATTCAATTTGATCAAGTCATTAAGCTAAACTAATCACAAATACTACTCATTAGCCATGCATATAAATCTTTTAGTGTGGAAATTATTTGTGCTGCTAGTTTATTTACTGAATAAGACTGTTGTCACAAGTACTAAAACATTTATTCCAAACTAAAATAATAATAACTTTTTCTATGCTAGTGGAAAGTGAAATAAACTTATTAATTCATGACATAAAACTAAAAGTGGTGACTGCTCTTAGAAAAAAAAGCGAATAGTGGTGAATAAAAGACAATAATATTATTTAGGTGGGAGTTGCAGCCCCCGACGAATCTTAGTGGTAATCACAATATTTGTTTTTAACTATTTCTTTATTTTATTTTCTTTTTTGTTTTAAACGTTGTTTTACTTAATGGTAGGGGCATTTGACCACAACCCTTCCCTTGATCTTCAGCTTAAATATATATATGGAAGGTGATTTTCCTTAACGGTATCACAGTTTACTCAATCATTAAATCAACATCTGTACTCCTCACATTACTAATGGAATACTAAACACAATGAAGGTAAGTCTAATTGATTATCTTGATCAGTGTGAAATTGAAAAAATACTATTCTAACATAGGGCTCTTAAATATCCAGTATTAAAACATGTATCTTTTAACTTTTTAGTTAGATAATCGATAAATTTTCAAAATCTTCTGTTAAACTACTTTAAATTGAACAAAATTATTAATATTGACTCACGGGTCGGCCCTTTTTCCAACGGTACATCAGTCAGAAGACTGAATTTAAATAGAATAAATTAAAAATCAATAACAGAAAGACAATTTCCTACATTGATGATTAAAATTCGCATTAAGCTCAGTTGATCTAGAAGTAGTTGTGTTGATTTGTAGATGTTAAAATCATAAATTATGTAAAAAGCAAGCTATTCGAATTCATATTTCAGTCTTTGTCAAAATAGTATTCGTATCATTAATCAAAGGTTAACTGTTGCCATGGCCAGAAGTTCATACAAAACTCTACTTATTGCCCTTACTTTCGGGTACCATTTCTGTACTTCGTGAGCTTTTATAAAGGCGGAGAGATGCACTTGTTATAACTGGATCTACCCGAAAAAGTTGTGCCAAAAAATCCTTTCAAAACCCTTTCAATGATCATTACCAAAGAACTTGACTATTAATTTCTTTGGTTCAATATAACTACCAATTTGCTTAAAATGGAACCAGTTGCAACTCTGAGATATGCTTTTCTTCTAGCAAACCAGCAAGCCCAAAATTGCTGAACCTCTCCTAAGTTCACCACAAACTTTTTTTTTTTTACAAAAAATTGTTTTGTATTTTGTAATTTAAAGTATTGGTTCAGAGATTTTTTTTTAATCATTAAATGTTAATTATTTAATTAATGTTTACTTTTCTTGAACCTGATTTTATTTCCACATAAGTCGAAATGAGTTTGGCATCCACTACCATGACATTTAAAACTCAAAATGCGTTTATGCATTATAAAATTGTAAATTAATTGACATTTATTTCACTGAACACCGTTTTAATAATCATTTCAAAGCGAGAAAAAATTAACTTTTGTTGAACACATGTGTAAGTTGTATCCATAATTATGGGCAATTATCAATTATTTTATCTGTCTTAATGAGCATTTTTCCCTTTAATTCTTACCAGTTTAGGTATTTCATTTGCAATAGCAAATTCAAAAATGAAAAATTTGTTTTTAGAATTCATGTGCATTTGCAACAGAGAGACTTTTGCATCTAGTAAGGCCACTCAAGTAAATTGAGTTGTATCACAACGCAGTGCATTGATCTCTGAAACAAGATTAAATGTTTCATTATGTATCTAAAAAAAATCTAATATATTTTTGGAATCCCATGAGTGAATCAATAAAGTGGCAATAACTTCGCTTTAATTTAGTCTTCTTTCTGCAAAAGAAGCTTCACATTTTAAACCAATTCCCTGAATGTAATTGAAACGAAATAATCGCGCCGTGAATTAGGTTTTTAAAGATTTTAGTTTTCTAAATTTTAACTTGCCTTTCCGTAAAAGGAAAAATTTAGAATTCATTGCATTAATTACTACTACAAATCATTTAGTTTTCAATTCACTAAGAAAAACCTGAACTCTAAAGGTACTAATTTTTAATTTTACTTCTTCACCTTATCTTCTTTCATTTATGCCATTTTAATTTTCTAATATTAATTTTGTGAATGCAGCACATACTGGGATTTGTTTTATTTATCGCATTGGGCAGTAAACCCCTTTGCGCTGAATTAATACCCATATTCGCATTAACACCACAAGAGCCAATAAATGCAGCTACATTCACAGATACTGAGGGAGGAAAAGAAGTTACTGCACGCACAGAGTAATACGCAATTTCTTCATTTTGCTTGTAATATATTTAAAAAAATAATAAATATTTGATACCTTTATTTAAAAAAAATTAATTTTATCAGGGAAGCTGAAGTGCCAGCGATTGACACTCCAGTCGATGAAAGCCAAACTGCAATTAGAATAATACAGTTACCGCCTAGTAATGGAGTTATAGAAGACAGTAAAACTGCAGAGGCTGTAACCCATCACCATATTCATTCTGGTCATGTAGCACATGTACATAAGCATGAAGGGCATGCCCACCATGGGCATAAACATCATGGTCATGCTGATCATAAACATCATCACGGAGGACATTTCGGGCATGGGCATAAACATCACGGGCACTTTGGACATGGACATAAACATCATGGGCATGCAGAACATGGACATAAACATCATGGCCACTTTGGACATGGACATAAACATCATGGGCATGCGGAACATGGACATAAACATCACGGACATGCTGATCACAAACATCATCATGGTGGACACTTTGGTCATGGGCACAAACATCATGGACACTTTGGCCATGGACATAAACATCATGGGCATGCAGAACATGGACATAAACATCACGGACATGCTGATCACAAACATCATCATGGTGGACACTTTGGACATGGGCACAAGCATCATGGACATGCTGAACATGGTCACAAACATCATGGACACGCTGAACACAAACATCATCATGGAGGGCACTTTGGCCACGGACACAAACATCATGGCCATGCCGAACATGGACATAAACATCATGGACACTTTGGACACGGGCATAAGCATCACGGACACGCTGAACATGGGCACAAACATCATGGACATGCTGAACACGGGCATAAACATCACGGACACTTTGGACATGGGCATAAGCATCACGGACACGCCGAACATGGGCACAAACATCATGGACATGCTGAACACGGACACAAACATCATGGACACTTTGGACATGGACATAAACATCACGGTCACGCTGAACATGGTCACAAGCATCACGGACACATTGGCCATGGTCACCAGCATCATGGTCATGGGCATCACGGACATCATCATGGCAGTGATGGACATCACGATGAAGTACAGGACTACAATGTTGGTGGAGGTGTACATGCTGGAGAAGATTTCGAAGATTTCGAAGGAGAATCATATGATACGTATGACAGAGCAGACACTATTCCGGTTGCGGAGGTCACGGATGGCACTATTGCAACCCAAAACACCGCAGCAGTTGAGATAGAATCCGCTAAATCTCCAGAGGCTTAGTGTTCTCGACAATCTGGTGAACCAGTACAAAGTAACGCTTATCACAAGTATTTCCATGATAGATTCTTGAAATTATTGAAGAACTTCATCATGGTAAGGTGAATCTCAATGTTATTGACTGTCTTTTGTATGTGTTTATAGTTTTTTAATTAAATGTTTGTGTCAATATGACGTTAAACAGATTGCTGCCCTCATAATACTTTAGCAAACAATCCAATAGGCTTCAGGTCCACTTATAGTTGTAGCAGAAATTTCTTTTTAATTTCTCCGGATGTATCCAGTGATGTGTGTCAAAAAAGCATGTAACGACTTGCTTCATTAATCACAATTACATAATAGTCCTGAGCTACCCTTTGTTGTCATATTGACAATTCAACCGTAACTTTCGTGCACTCTCTTGGAAATCAAATTATTTATTGCCAAATTTCAAAAATTTATTAATTAGCTAATATCAAGAACACTTTCCTTTAAAAAATAGAAGCAAGAAGTTACATTAAACAAATTAGAAAAATCAGTTCTGAAAATATTAATTTTTTTTTATTTTAACAATTGAAAAATGTAATAATTTCTCTCACTGCAACACAATGAAGAAGAAGGAATATCTAAAGGAGAGCCTAGCAATTGCAAAGATCCCGCGGTAAAACAAATGGAACCATAGAGTAGATTGCCCAAAATATTGAGACAATTCCTACTCAGGAAAGTCATTACCGCAGATAAAACAAAATGTTTTTTACCTTCTACCAAATTTAAATCTAATGAAAATTGCGATCTAAATTTTGAGGAAAGTAATCGCGTTCAGCTCAAATATTACTTCACCCATACAGAAATGTATTCTAATTAAAATTGAATTTGAACTATGGGCTGGTACGTCAATCTGGTCACAGGCCAGAAATGTGTCGAGATTTCGTATGAATTGCCAATACTGCAGCTGCTAAGGAAATGAAGAGTATTGAGAATGAAACGAACTTACATCACAGATGAATAGAGTACGAGGGGGTACCCAAAAAAACCGGAATTATTTTTTAAAAGCTATTTATTTACAAATTTTTTACAGAACAACCTTATCCCCTTCAAAATACTCTCCATTACAACTAATACATTTGTCCCACCGGTGCTTCCACTGTTCGAAACATTTTTTGTAGTCATCTTTAGAAATGGCTGACAGCTCCTTCTTCGTTTTTTTCTTGACCTCTTCAATGTTGTCAAATCGGTGACCTTTCATGCCCTTTTTCATGCGTGGAAATAAGAAAAAGTCGCACGGAGCCAGGTCAGGCGAGTAAGGTGCGTGGGGCAGCGGAACCATGCCATTTTTAGCCAAAAACTGTGTAACAGAGATGGCTGTGTGTGCAGGTGCATTGTCGTGGTGGAAGAACCAGTCTCCTGTTTGCCACAAATCGGGTCTTTTTTGGCAAACACTATTGCGCAATCTTTTCAAAACTTCCAAATACAAGGTTTGATTGACGGTCTGACCTGGGGGGACAAACTCTGAATGGACTACGCCTTTGGCATCAAAAAAGCAAATCAGCATTGTTTTGATGTTTGACTTGACTTGACGACATTTTTTTGGTCGGGGTGAAGATGACGTCTTCCATCGGCTCGACTGTTGCTTTGTTTCTGGGTCATAACCATAGCACCATGACTCATCACCAGTAATGACCTTTGACAGAAAGTCTGGATCAGTTTCAAGCTGTTGTTTCAAAGCACGACATGTTTCAACTCGATGTTCTTTTTGATTGTCAGTCAGAACTCGAGGAACAAACTTGGCAGCAACCCTTTTCATCCCCAAATCTTCCGTTAAAATTCGCTGAACCGAGCTCCAAGATAACCCACTACTCTCTGACAGTTGATCAATTGTCTGTCGACGGTCTGTGAACACCAGCTCTCGAATTTTTTCAACATTTTCGTCGATTCGGGCAGTTGATGGACGTCCAGTACGAGGTTTGTCATCAATCGACATGTCGCCATTTTTAAACCGAGTAAACCACTCGTATACTTGAGTTTTTCCCATAGCGTCATCTTTGTAAGCTGTTTTCAACATTAAAACACTTTCAGCAGCATTTTTGCCGAGTAGAAAACAAAATTTCAGAGCTGCACGTTGTTCACTTAAACTTGCCATCATAAAAAACGAAAAAAGAACAAAACAGCGCTGGTAAAAACAATCACTGCAGATGAATAGAACAAGCCAGGCAGACAACATAGGCAGGACTGAACTGGCAAGGAATTGCGCTATACACGTCTAGCGGCAGAAATGCGTACTACATAAGCTCCATGCGCGGCAACGCAATTCCGGTTATTTTTGGGTACCCCCTCGTATAGGTTGCAATTAAGAAGGAGATTGCAACTTCTAAAATAAACAAGAATGTGATAATCTTATGTACCAAAATTTAACAAGTTTTTTCCACATATTAATATAGAATGTATTAACATTCTACAGAGAATGAGTTCTCCACTGAGAACATCTTGAAAGTTCTCCAAATGCAGCTACTGCTACATCTAATGAAGCATCAATATAACATAGGGGTAATAGAGTTGCTAAAATAGTTCATCTAAAATTGTTTGTTGTTATTTGTCTATTTTCATTGTTTTCTGGCAAAACAAGGAATAGTATTGCCTGGTCTGATCAGTGTGAGCATCCAAAAATAATAATATTTTTTATTATATTTTTGGAAGTATTTGTTGAAAGAGATTATTTATTCACAACAGAAATTTCTGTACAGTGGTCGTAGCTTTCTACCTTACTAAGACAAAACAGAAATGAAGTTCTAAAATCTATATAACGTTTCAGAGTGGGAATCCAAAATAAAGAAATAAAAAATGAGCAAAATCGTTTAAAAGTTTAAAAAATGTTCATGTCAGGCAGTTTAAGCCGATTTGAATGCCGTAGATCGTGTATCCAACATAAGAAAATTGTGAAAGAATTTAATTAATAGTCTGTACTACTCCATTACTGCTCTTCAGGGGAGCCTCTACATGAAGAACCTGCAACAATTTTAAATAATAAGAATCAATCTCGGATAAATGTGAGCAGTATCTTTCTGATATTTAGCTTGACTGTTTTACTTGGACTCACCAGTTTCGAACTTGTGGGCCTTAAGACCCATAGCTCAGATAGTGTTTTGTATTTTAACTTTATTTTTTCAAACTTTTTATTCAGTAAATGAAAATGGAGAGTAATTAAAAAAATCAATAATTTTCTGGTAATATTTCTCATTTTTCAAATGTATACATCATTCAATTGCATTGCTTAAAAAAAAATAATAATAATATTTTGAGAATAATAAAATCAAACAAATAAACTATTTTTTTTATCTATTTTATTATATTAACTGTCCCGCAAGGAAGCATCCTTGGCCCATTCCTATATCTAGTGTACACTGCTGACATCCCCACGCACCCACATACCTTAATTACAACCTATGCAGACGATACCGCAATATTATCCTCAAATCCCAATCCATCTGAAGCCTCCACATACATCCAAGAACACCTTGATCTCATTTCCGCTTGGTGCAAAAAATGGAAAATTAGACTAAACGAAGACAAATGCCAACAAATAACATTCACCTTACGTAGACAAACTTGCCCCCCCCCCACTACTCATACACAACAGAGAAATACCGACCTCCACTCAAGTACGCTACCTAGGACTGTATTTAGACAGTCGACTTACATGGAACCCGCACACTAGACTGAAAAGACAAGAACTCAATAGACGATACGGACAACTACGAAAACTGCTAGGGCGGAGATCAACCATGAACGTACAGAACAAACTGACTCCATACAAGACACTACTAAGACCCATCTGGACCTACGGAGCTGAGCGAAACCTTCCAACATTCAAAGAATCCAATCCTTCCAATCTAAAGCCCTTCGGCATATCGTCAACGCTCCTTATTATGTATCCAATTTAACCCTCCACACAGACCTCAATATCCCTTTTGTCAATGACCTAATCCAGTCTCGCTTCCTTAATTTCCATAATAGCCTAACCATACATCCTAATCCCACCGCACAAGCCTTATCCACAGCAACCCATCCCGACAGTCCTCCACGACGCGCCTGAAACGACGTTGGCCCCGTGACCTTTTACCTATTTCCTAAACTTCCTTCCAACCCCTAGAGAGTTCCAGCATTAGCTGGCCCCTCTCAGCATGCCTTCCCGATTGTGGCGCTGGGTCCTCGGATGCAGCCTACAATCTGTGCATAACTAAATTATGATCTCATTTACTGGATGAATATGTATACAGGTTGTAAATAAATAAATATATACAATAAAAAAAAAAAAATATTTACTGAATACCCCTGTTCCATATTAACGCAGCCAGTTATAATGATATCAGTCCTAGAAATAAAATTTCAGAAACAGATTATTTAATCCATGTTTGTTTTTAACTATTATTAATAATATTTTCCCCGTTTTAGAAATGCGTTGAGCAACTTTGTGACAACGTTGTGAATCTTTGGGAATATTGTGCATCTTCAAGAATGGTACCTTTAGGAATGTTTTGTAACTTTGAGAATACATTATGCACTTTTGGAGTCGTAGTAAATCTTTGAAAATATATTTTACATGCAAGATCGCCATAGGGTACATGACACTTTTACCCATTTTTTAACACATCTTCGCTCAAGGAAATGGGACTAACTTATCCCAAAGAGGAGGTAACTACTTGTTAATGTGTTCCTTTTGGCTCCTACTGCTGTCTACTATTCTTTCATTGCTTTGCGGACTTTCTCACTAAACACATACTTTTATGAAAGATTTTTCTTCAACTTCAACGTCTAGGCCTACTTTAATTATGGGTAAACTCGTCGTTCTTTCCGAATCTATTGAAAAATATTCTCACTTTAACCTTAAATTTAAAGATATCTGCTCAAGTAGACAAAACTGCACATACATATGTACATACGTTGACTGCTCTACAAAGACCTACATCTTGGAATCCACAATTCGCTCACATGTTCTTAACATTACATTCAACTTTTTCTTAGAGAAATTAGAAGGTATTGAGCAGTCTATGGCGGTTAGGCTACGCTAGTGACAAACAAACTTACAATAAACTCGAAAAATTTTCAAACAAATCCTACAAAATACTAAGGACAAAAAATATGGCAGTTAGATTACAAAACAATCAACTGACCATAATAGCCGGCTATTAGCCTTCAAAAATATTTCTTATCCTCTTAAATGAAAAGTAAGTAATTCGATGAAATGAGATGACGGTAAAACACACTTTTCGTCAACACCTCTCCGTCGTTTTGCACCTCATCCTGACCTTTCAGAGATAACTGATGAATGTATACTTCAGTTAGGTTAAATTATGTAAGGTAAGATTAAGTTGTGTTAGCTTAGGGTAGATTAAGTTATGTTAGCTTAGCTTAGTTTAGGGTAGAAAAGGTTAGGTTAGGTTATTTAAGGTTAGATTAGGTTAGGTTGGGTTGGGGTGGGTTAGGTTAGGTTGGGTTAGGTTAGGTTAGGTTAGGTTAGGTTAGGTTAGGTTAGATTAGATTAGGTTTGGATTGGTTAGGTGAGGCTTGGTTATGTTAGGTTAGGTTAGATTAGATTAGGGTAAGTAAGGCTAGGTTAGGTTGGGCTAGGTTAAGTAATGGGTTGGTTAATTAAGATTAGGTTATGTTTGTTTGCAGCAAATGATGTATTGATGAGAATTGAATGAATACTTTAAACAAATCAAGAGAAACGTTAGCTATGTAACTGGTATAAATGGCAATGTATTGGTTTTAATACTTCTTGAGATAGAAAAGGTTAAATTTTGGTGGTTTTTAAATTCCTTCAAATTTCAATCCTTTATATCTCCGTATGTATTGTTCCGATTTCAATGATTCCTTTACCAAATTGTAGAGAGCAGTTAGCTCTATAACTGATATAAGTGACAATGTTTCAGTAATAATAGTTACGGAAATATGGAAGGTTAAATTTTGGAGCTTTATAAATTCGGTCAAATTTCAAACCTCTATATCTCTATTTCTATTGTTCAGTTTTTAATTAATTCATTACACAATTATAGAGAGAAGTTAGCTCTATAACTGGTATAAATTGCAATGTATTGGTAGTAATAGTTTTTGAGAAATGGAAGGTTAAATTTTGGTGGTTTTTAAATTCCTTCAAATTTTAATCCTTTATATCACCGTTTGTTTTGTTCCGATTTCAATGATTCCATTACCAAATTGTAAAGAAAAGTTAACTGTATAACTGGTACAAATAGCTATGCATTAGTTCTAATAGTTCTTGAGATAAAGCGGGTTATTTTTGGACGTTTTTAAATTCCTTTAAAATTCAATCCCTTGTACAGGGTGTTTCAGGGTTAAGTGTCCTGACTGAAAATATGAATTTAGGACCTCAAAACAAGAAAAAAATTTCCTCTGGAGGTAGCCCGTAAACGCTTTGTTTATGAGATATTCACGTCTAAGATTTCCATTTTATGAATTATTATTTGGAAGGTTATAATAAATAAAAATTAATAGTGTCTTCCAACTACTTTATTAATAGAAAATAATGACAATTAAAAGTAAATAAATAAATAATAAAGAAAATGTGGAATCGGTATCTTTCTTCCACAGCAGCAATAGCCGAACGGCACTGGATTGCTGTAATTGATTCAATTACTCTTCTTCTTAAAGAATGAAGATCATTGACCGGTATTTCATAGACTTTTCCTTTAATGGCACCCCAAGCAAAAACAATCCACTGGTGTCAGATCTGGACAGCAAGCAGGCTAAGCCACCGGTCCTAAACGGCCAATAAAGATTTTAGACGAATGATAAATTGATTGTGTAACTGCTAAAATCACAGAAAAAGTTTTTCTTGGTTTGAGGTCCTAAATTCATATTTCCAGTTAGGACACTTAACCCTGAAACACCCTGTATATAAGCAGAATTGATCTTTTCCTTCCACTATCACTTGAAGCTTCTAAACACTCATATTATAAAGGATGTCCTTCTAGAAAATCAACGGATACAACCTCATAACTTCTGTCACTCTTCGTCATCTTTAAAAAAAAAACAAAAAAAACCTGGGACCTTGGCGTTGTTCCTCATCACCATTTTGGTATTCGAAGTGGGCACAGCTTCGCGCAATAGTTTCATCTTGACTGTTGCTGACACTAAATAATTAGTCTTTCAATTCTTTCGAAGGTGGGCAAAATTAAAGTCTTAACATTTCTAAAAGAAATGATAAATTTGGATTGAACTTGTAAGAAACTCTTTTTTTACTAGACTTCTTCTTCTTTCCATAGATCCCAAAGTGGCTGGCGTCAATTGCCATCTTCTCTGCAGAATCGAGAGAGAAAATGTTGGTCTTTACGTTGATGGTAAAAAACATATTTCTTTTCAGTTCTTTGGCTGAGTTATCGATTGTTCGATTGTATAGCCTCCACCTCATCATCAAGCAGAAAGGCAGGCTTTAATTTCAAAATCGTTGCTCCTGCAACTCTCCTAATCGTATCCATTACTCCATCTGTCAAACAAAGTACCACTCTGGCCCGGGGTGCCACTCCATTGCTGCTACTTTCTAATTCCATAATTGGTTTTTCTTGTTTATTCCACGGACGAGTTCGAATTACTCTCAACTTAACCTTAATGGAATAGTGATTATTGTTCTATTTATTTATTTTAATTTAAGGAATATTTAATGTCAATGGCACACGAAGCCATTTTCAATGTACTACCGACTTTCGAGCAATATTCACTCCAGAAAATACTGTCCATCTCTAGAAGAGGCTACAAAAGAAGGGCAGCTCAATTCAAACCAGAGATCTTTGCGTAAGACAGTAGCGCAGGGCTCACTGAACTAACCACTTCCTTGTAATTATTGATTAATTTAAGGAAAATGTACTTTCAGCTGATTGGTTTGCCCCTAGGCTGAGAGGGCTTCTCATCCATTTAAAATGATTTCGTCCCTCAAAAACATGAAACCTATCTTGAAACTTCTTATCGCTCTACATTGAATCGAAACACGCCCTTTCAGATCTCTCTTTCACTCATACCATCTTTACTATTAATAAGTGCAAGCGCTATTTAGCTTATTCTTGTGTACAAAATCACCTCATAACAGTCGCCACTCTATCCCAGCCTAGTTCTAAAAAAAGTAAAGTGAGATCATTAAAAATCAATCTACTCCCAGCCGCAGCCTTTTAGCTATTATTTAAGCGCTTGTGAAAAGGAAATAAGTAACATCAAGAATTGAGTTTCTAAAAATCCAGGAATAGGTAAATAGTTAGTAGCTGAGCCTTTCTGCTCACCATGGTATGATCTTCAGAGTCCATCTCTCTCGGCTTTCTCCAGGCGTCCGTTCTTTACAAGGCTTTAGCAATCCATCAAAAATAAATCACAACCCATTACTTGATATTACAGCAAATAACATCTTTACATTAAACTCAAACTCAACTCAGTATTAAACTCAACTCAAAATTAAACTGTATCCAAACTTCAGCATAAAATAAGAGAATTTTGTTAAGGAAATAGTAGCTAATTGCTTTCATTGCGCAACTTTCTCCCCACTAATAAAAGTACTAAAAAACAATTTTATTATTTATGTTTCAGGTGTTACTGGCAATAATTAACTTCAGTGAGACAGGTATTTTAGATGGAGTGCAGCAAAGTAGTAACGCAGTGTAAGTTATTTATATTTTTGTATCAGTTTTCAAGTTAACTAGTATTTAACAAAAAGCAAAACAAAAGTTAAATACTTCCATAAATTTTCCTACTACAAATTGCTTACTTAAGATTCTAACTTATAAAGAATAGAGTAACTTTTTTTTTTTACTTTTAATTTATTTTGCAACTATAGACAAAGTAGAACAACTTTTTTCTCCTTGAAAATGGTTGATTTTCTTTAAGCCTTGTAAACATACCTACATACATGCAGATCTTTTGCTTTTATTGGTAACATTTTTACATTTTTTGATCGCTT
This sequence comes from Rhodnius prolixus, assembly GCF_049639745.1. Classification (NCBI taxonomy): domain Eukaryota; kingdom Metazoa; phylum Arthropoda; class Insecta; order Hemiptera; family Reduviidae; genus Rhodnius; species Rhodnius prolixus. The sequence continues at coordinate 28,663,772 of NW_027411592.1, forward strand.
CAGCTAAATCCAGGAACATTTCGAGAAAACCGTAATTTGTAATGATTAAGAGAGATTAGAGTTTATGAGATAGAGAAGAAAATTAAATTTATCAATTTAGAGGGCCGAAGCGCTTCATTATCCAAAACAACAAAAACAAAAGGCGAGTCTAGGCCTGAAATCAGCTGAGATGTTTTTCTTTGCAGAAATAAGGCCTATAAGGTTTTGGGTAATATTGCACATTAGCCCTCCACGCTGCTGAAAAGTAACTACTAGATCAAAGACTGTGATTAAGGCGGAATAGAAAGAATTTCTCTTATTTTCTTTAGGCTTACAATAATCTGTAGTAGACTAATCACATGTTAGCTCTAAGGTGCAGGATAATGACCTTTCGTTGAAGATTTAAGAGTGGAAAAGAGAATTAGAAGATGTTTGAAAAGCACAGTGGAGAGGATAGTAATCAATGCTCATCCTATTTCTTAAAGCCCTCTATGAAGGCTAATTTCTTATTCAAAAACACCAAACACGAAAGATCATGGTACAATACATGAATAATCATTGAATCTATCTAAACAATTGACCTAACTGAAGCTATAGAAACTTATTTTCTGTACATTGTGCAGTCCAAGCTTGCAAGTTTAGTTCTGCATTGTAGTTTGCACATTAGTGTACAGAGTGCAGCATCAAACAATAACTTGCACGTTCTGCACTAGAAAATACTCAAGAATGTAGTAAATTAAAGTGAAAACTGAAAAAAAAAATGTTTGAAACCAACATAAATCTGGTTTGTCAACATTAAACTCAAAGAAGTTAGATTATAAATTTTTGTTTAACATTACAAACAAAATAATACTTTCATGTGTGATGGTTTACAATGTTAAACTTACACTGAACTTAATTAAATTTCTGGCATATTTCCAGGAGTAAAAAAGTCACCGTAAGTAATATAGGTTTCTGGGCATCTTTTGAAAAATTGCACAATTCATAATTACATATTTAAACAGAACGTTGACTGCAGAATAGCATAGGGTTGCCCAAATTGTACATTAAAAAATATTGACTTTTTCTAGGAGATACATTTAGCCGAGCGGTTAGAGGTGAGACCTGCAAAACTAATGTGATTGTGGGTCCGGTTTATACCTTGAATTTTATTTAATGTTTAATACGAGAACTTTGTAGAGAGTATGTTTGCTAGTCGCCTCCGTTCACGACACCAAATTGGTAGTTGGACGTAAAGCCCGCCTGCAATAATAAGCATTTCTTAACTTTACTATATATGTGATCACAGCACTCATCAGATAAGAATTGGAAAAAAAAATAAAAACAAATAAAAGTAGTTAAAATTTAGTTAAATTTGGGTGTATCAAAAGTTTCAGTATTCATTTAAGTAAAACAATTAAAAACGCCAATTTTTTCTCCAAAGATGATTAAAATGTTCAGTGCATAGGGAAGGGATTAGCTATGTGGTTAGCATATTGGAATCCCACGAGGAGGTCCTGGGTCGAATCCAGCTGCCTTAGATTTTCTAATTCTAGGAGCTTCTTACAGTTTACTGTCCGGTGATGGTCAGTGTTGTCTGTAACGAGAGAACATTGTCCGGAGGCCGGCAGTGCACTTAAAAAAGCTTCGGATGCCAATAACCTCTGATGTTGACGCGCCTTAAATCATTTTTTTTTTTTAGGATTTTTCCTCAATCTTGAGGTTTCCTCAGACCAATTTCCCTTCACTGAAACAAACACCTCACACATACACCAATAATGTAGTGCACTGCAGGAATTATATTTACCCTATTCAATCTATACTATTTCTCCAGCACAATCTATGCAACGCATCTCGCTCGCACAGCCCTTGTCCAGCCATCAGCTCTTCGATGACAACTGTCCTAGGCCTGCCTCTTTTCCGCGTACCTGGCGGGCTCCATTGCATCACAGTCTTCGGCATTCTACTTTCTGGCATCCTTAACACGTGGCCGAACCATATCAGTTTCTTCTTTTCCATTTCTTTTGTCACTGAGCTGTGCTTCTCCACTATTTTTCTTATATCTGCATTCCTCCTTCTCCCACTGCGGGATATTCTCGCGGAATGCCTCCAGAAATCCATTTCAGTTGCATCTATCTTTTTTTGCAATTTTCTTACTGACTGTCCATGTTTCTGATGCGTACAGCAAGATGCTTTTAACCAACGCTTCATATATATGCTCTTGGTGCTGATCTGGACATTGTTGCTCCATAAGACAGAATTTAGCATCCCAATCGCCTTACTTACGCTTGTCACTCTCTTTTCCATATCCACTTCGGATGTTCCGTCCACTTGAAGATAGGAACCCAGGTATTTAAAACTGCTGACTTTATTTAATTTTCGGCCATCAATTTCACATTCATTGAGAGGGGAAGCAGTCATGTATTTGGTTTTTTTCATTATGAATTCTAATCCCTACTTTCTGTATTCTTCTGCCAGCTTTCTGACCATATAATTGATGTCCTCTTCATCATTTGCGATCAGGACTTGGTCGTCAGCGAATAGGAGGCTGTGAAGGTACATTCCTTCCCCGACCTGTACGCCCATCTTGCAGCATTTCCTGGTCCATTCCTTCAAGTTTACATCCAGATAGATCTTAAATAAGACCGGCGACATACAGCACCCTGTATGCTGTAAATTACAAAATACTTAAATACTTTATATACTTAAATATACTATATACTTAAATCATAAAAATAAAAATGATCTACTAGGTCAGAAATTTAATTTAAAAAAAGCTAATTTACCTACTAAAAATAAATAAATATAAAGGAATTTAAAATTAGTTTAACGCTTTGATCATAGGTAGAAGCACCGGCGGATTAAATATCTACTGTCGTTCAAAATATGCGTTAGGTAAACTGTATTGAAATCCACAGCTTTTTTGTTAAATGATGTTGATTGTGCGATGCATAAAACAAAATTTTTACCTTCATTTTGTGTTAGATACGAGTTCCTCCGATTGAGGAATTATCTTCAAACTTGGATTGTCACAACTCATTAAAAGCTCATCATTCATCAGGAATCATACATCACTCTGAATTGTACTTTTTTCTACCTACTAACTGAGACAGAAGTAATTGTAATCCTAATTTTCCAAGGGAAAATCTACTTACGTGAAGATCAATAACCTTTGATTGAATTGAAGGGAATTATAAAGAATCATTTTGGAGTAATTTGCAATCTTCTAGGAAATGTCTTTCAAAGATGAGAATTTATTTTAAAATTAGGAATTTGGAAACTTTATGAATTAGAACCTCAAGAATTGTAGCAAGAGACAATCATGTGAATGTTCACATCAGATTTTTATTTTAAATTTTTTGGAATATTTATAATTTGAGTAACTTTTGTATTAACAGAAAATATCTTAGAGCTCATTTTTCATTAAATTGACATGTTCTTTTTAATCATGCATCACATCCATTTAAAAACTTCACGGGCCACCACTTACCAGTTGTTACTAGGTATTCTGAGTCAACTAAATCCCTCTGTATTTGTTCCAATTTCACCTACACTTTTCACTCAATTGATTTGATATGGCATGCGTAATTGCGGAACTGGTCAGAAAAAAAAAACACATGCTATCAACCATAATCATTTGATATATTGCAACAATGTTTACGATGCAAAGTTGAAAAAAATATTTAAAAGAAAAATTAAAATATTGTTAGCTTTATTTTTACGTTAAATATTAGCGGATTTTGCAATATATGGTAATATTTATTCAACTATTCTATAAAAAAAATCAAATACCTAATCAGTTCATCAGATTTTTTAAAATTACTTAAATAAATCACTTTTTCTGATGTACATAATGACAAGAAATTCAATCAAAAGTAACGATGAAAATTATACTTGAAATTTCCAGTGACAGAAAGTGAAGATAGCCGTTATTATTTAACTCTTGAATTTGAGTAAAATTTTATTTTATGATGTCAAAATATTCAGTCATTTAATTTTTGGATGGAATAATTTTAAAATTTTTTTTTTTTACCTGGAGCGTTTTTCAGTAGATTTTAGGCTTCAGGGCAGTTTATCTTTAAAGACAGAACACTGTAATTGGTTGGTGAGCAGTAAGAGAAAAAACCTGTGGTTATTTTTGTTTACAAACCTTCAGAACTTTTAATGAATTTCTACAAATAATTTTTTCTTTCCAGCTTTCGAATAAATGCTTCTTAAATTAAGGTATAATCTTATTTTTACATTCTTCTAATCCAACTTTAATACAAGTTCTTGTTTAATATCTTTTTCAGAAAGAAGAGGATAGTACTCCATGTACCTGAAGTTTTGAAGAAAATCCGGCACACTCACACCGTCTTCGTACATAAGAATAAGAAAAAAGGTGGTGATGCTGAACATCATCACAAAGGAAAAGTAGTTCATCACCATCACCATGGCGGTAAAGTACATCACATCCACAAACATGATGGAGAAGCACAACATAAACACAAACACATTGGAGTTGCAAAGCATAAGCATAAACATGACGGACATACTAAACATGGTCATAAACATTACGGCCATGCGCATCATACGCATAAGCACCACGGGCAAGCTCATCATAAACATAATCATCAAGGTCATGGAAAACATAAACACAAACACCATGGTCTTTCAAAACACAAACATGAACATCAAGGGCACACTGTACACAAACATAAACATCATGGAAAAGCAGGACATAATCATAAACATCAAGGACATGCAGAACATAATCACAAACATCACGGACAATCTCATCATGATCATGAACATCATGGACATGCTAAACATGGCCATAAACACGATGGTCACGCACATCATTCACATGACCATCATGGACATACAGAGCATCAACATAAACATCACGGCCATACTAAACATGGCCACAATCATCACGGGCAAACATTTCATAAACACGAACATTTGGGGCATTCTGAGCATAAGCACAATCATCATGGACATGCAAATCATGGCCACAAACATGACATCCTTGCATCTCACAAACACAATCATAATGGTCACGGAGAGCATAAACACAATCATGATGGGTATGCTTCTCATAAGCACAACCATCACGGCAATGCTGGACACCATCACGACCATGAAGGGCACGCTAGTCACAAACATAATCATTATGGACAAGCTGAACATGATCATAAACATGGTGGGCATGGGTACCACTCACATGAACATAAAGGACATGCTCATCATGGACATAAACACCATGGCCATAGTGAGCACAAACATAGGCATGACGGACTGACTGGACACTTCCACAGACACCATGGACATGCTGATCATCATCATAAACATCACGGTCAGCAGGGACACGAACACAAGCATGCAGGATATCAAGATCATAGCCACCAACTTCAAGGCCTCTTTAAGCACGGTCACACACATCATGGTGATTCAGCTCACCATCACAGTCATCAAGGTGTGGCTCTGCATGGACATAAACATGAAGGTCACACACATCACGGTCATAATCATCAAGGTCGCTTTGGGCACGGACATAAACATTTGGGGGAAGGGCATCACGATCATCAACATTTAGGGGACCACAAGCATGGACACAGCCATCAAGGTTTTGCGGATCATCATCATAAGCATTCGGACCATGAAAAACATGATCATGAGACTCCAATAAAATCAGAGTGGAAAGATGAAAATTCTGACGATCCATATGTGCATCCATTCGATCTAAAAGAGGATTATGAACATGGACAATCCGAGTGGGTAGACTATTCCGCACAGCCTTTCCAAATTGAACAAGCTTCAATGAATTGAAAAATAGTATACGTAGGCAATTATGATAAACTGCTTCTGAAAATTATTGAAATAATGCTATTGCACTCGATAATTTTACGTACAATTCTTTATATGTCAACTCTTTTCGGGCCTGTTTAAAACTTAAAAATATCTTGGGTAATTTCTCTTCTTAGAATTACCATGTATATTGAGTATATAGCTTGTAAATTCTTGAATTAAAAAATAAAAAGTAGATCTCCTCCAGTGAATCATATAAGTGCGAAGGGTTAAAGATATATCTTGAATTTATTGTGTTTGCAACGGGATTTTCATTTATTTCTTTCTAATATCTGTGATGGCCGTAATGACTATGATTTTTTAAGGGTCTCCTTAACAATATATGTTCCCGAACAACTTTTTTTTTATTCCAGTTGGTACGTTGTTTACTAGTAGCTAAGCAGTGAAAGAGATGTAGAAAATACCATATTAAAAACAAGATTTATTGAGGTTTTGTTACTAGTCAATAAATTATTTCATTTTAATTTGTTTCACAAGTTTTTATTTAATGAAACGAATATTAAAAGTTTCTTTACGCAATAAATCTTTAATACGCATTTAGGTAATTATTCTTATTAAAAGCAATGAAACAATCAGGTGAGATTGCCCAAACATTTTTCTAACATTCAAAGCTCCAGAGTGTCTATCACATTTTCTTCTACCTGAATTTTTACTAATAACTAAAGTTAGTTGATAATTAAATCTGCCAGTATAAATAAAGGTAGATAATAATAATAAAGGTCTAGTAGAGAAGGAAAAAAGTAATTTGTTGGAAACGGATTCATTTTTTAAATTAAATTAGTTTTAATTTTTTTACATCGTGAAAAATAACTATCAATAAGTAATTTGTCCTAGCGTGTTTGTCAAATGGATGACTCGAATTCCGCTTTCTTATTTTGCAACTGACCTAGCACTTAACTGCCAGATTTTGAATATATTCACTTCAGTAATTAATTAAATATATTCATCACGCCATGTTAAAATGTGCACAGGACCATTTTATGGGTCTGGTAAGCGCCCCGGGCCTCGCACCTGGTAGATTTGTGTTTGTAATTTTATTTGAGAAAGGGTTTATTAGTAGCTCAGTCTACTTGCTTTCTTATTATGTACCGACGTTAAATCTAAAGATAGGTAATAAAGTTTATGGATTTGGATCTGAAAATTAGAAGGAAAACGATCTTATAAAATTGACTTGTGTGAAGAAATAAAATTATTTTGTGCTATATTGTTGGCAGAACATTGCTAAAGCTACACCATTGTAATGTCTCTTATTCTTGCTGTAGAGTGTCCCAATATACTTGCGAACTATATAATTCCTTTGAAACTCTTAGTCTCAGCTTGACAATTTTATAACAATTCTAGTTACTGCGGTATCGGCGGAACTAAGTGAAAGTTGAAAATATCTACTTACCTTCATCGATTTCCCACGTAAGATTATCTAATTTAAAATTACAATTACCAATAGATCGGATTGTATGGAAACTAGATAAATCGTTATTCGGATTTTTATTTGTTCGTTTGTCACTTTTGAACTTTGAAGTTTTATTTTTCACCTATTTATTACGTTTATTACCAAGTTATATCAATGCAGGATATAATAGTATAAGACTATAATTCGGAAAATAATATAGAGAAACATACATTAATAACTATTACATGAAATACAATTTTACAAACATTATACAAATTCTAAAAGCGTACATTATACTAAAAAGTCACAGGCCGCCAAACTTTTTCGGTCATCAACCCTCTCAAATTTGCTTATTCTCTTAGTAAAAAAACTTATTTGTTTTATTTTTAAATCTATTTTATTTTGCGATTAATAACATTGGTATTCATCGACTCCTAATCAAACCCCTTGATAGGATCAACCTGTAATTGTATCATGTAGAAACCCAGGCGTCGATATCGACCACTTTGATGATCCCTGTCTTAGAGGTAAGCTAGCTCCCACCCGTCCCTGAAAAAAAAAATCCATTAAAAGAAATTTTTGAAAAAGATTAAGTTATATAACTAAGAGTAGGTAATCTCAAAACGAAAACCCGTCGGAGCCAGAAGCTAACAAATTTCAAAAAGTGAAAAATCTATTCAGAAGAGTGATAGATCTCTGGTTATGGAGTTCTCCTCACTTTTGGAATTTTAACCACCAATTATCCATGATTGGACTGTTCATTATTGTGAAATATTGCTTTAGAGGGAAGCCTACCAACTCTCTCTTCTGCCAGAAGTCCATTTATAGTTTTTTTTTTCTGGGAAAATGTTTCAAATAAATCATTATGAGTCCAATAAATCAAAAAAATTGAAAGAAAATTTTTTGAATTTTTTTGTAGATAGTCTCAAAACAAATTAAGATTCCCTACATTAAAATGGCACTTCCGGATCTGATCGGTAAGATACAGGGAGCAAACCAAAATTAAAAGTTGGAGCTTCCTCCGATTCATCGCTTTTTTGAGATATTTTGTTTACATAAAGGACCACAGACCATTTTTCTAACTCACGGGATCTCAAAACGGACATTACCAATGAAAATACGAAATAGAAAATTTCACTGGATCAAATTTCCTTACTTACTTAGTAAGAGAAATTAATAATATAAAATTAAAAGAATCGAACTTAAGAAAGTTTGACTTTGCTGATTGAAATAACAGAGATATCGAAGTTTTAAGTGAAGCAATTAACATTATCTAATAAACCGTAGGATGCTAATGTTTTTGGTATAATTTTTTGGAGTATGATTTTTGGAAGGATGTTTTCTGTTTTTTGAAAGTAGTAGGGTCTTGGAAGTCAAGAGAGTGAAGTAGATTAAGTAGATGAAATCCATCAAAAGCTCATGTAGAACTTTAAACATGAAGATATTAGAAATACATCAAGTCCACAGTACTTCTGGAAAATTCAATAACAGCTGAAATTGTTAACTCAATTTTCCTTCTCGCATTTTTATTAATATTTTTTATATTGTACTAAATATGTAGATCTCTTATCCTTGTTGTTTTCATTTATAATATATCTTTGTTCCGTAAAACAGCGCAACTTACCATATATTGCAAATAACAACTGTTCTGAAGTTAAAACATTACAAATAATGTACAAACTAAAACATTGTGTTGATTTTGGAAAATGGAGAAAGTATCCATTGTTAACACATCTTTAGTTGCATAATTGTGTTAACACGATAGAAATGTATTAAGCAAAAGTATGCTAAATAATCAATTTCCAAAACGGAGTCAATTCGAGGCAGATTTCACTTTACTAAGTATAAAAATATGGTAGTACAAAATAGCGTTAAAGCTTGCAGACCTTGAGAGGAAAGTTAACAATGCAAAACTTGTGAAATCTCCGTACCGTTAAAAAAAACAATATATAAAAATAAATGTATTGAGGAGAGAAAAAAAAAATCAAGAACGGAACTGGCCATGAAAACAGATTTAAACATAAATTTCTTTTGAAATCATCAAGGCTTTTTTTTATCTTACAAAATAAAAAAAATTGTGTTTTTTGCTATTTCAAGCGCAGGCAAAATGTTTATATCTTTCGTATACAGTTTTATTAATGCTCGTATTTTTTGAGATACATCTATTCAAGCAGAAAAGCATCCTGTAAACAGCTTTAATTGGTCTTTGAAATAGTATTTCAGCTCTAACTAACTTGAGTGTTAGAATAATTTATTTAAGTAAATTAATTATTTTATGTTAAATAAGATAAATTAACTTAGAAGCGATGTTTACATAAACAAATGAACTCACTGCACAGTTTATTGGAAACAATTAGGCTAAAATGTCAGTTTTTTCGTTCCCCAAATAACAGATTTGAAACGTAGCAGAAAGAACTGCATACTATTGAGCAAAAGTCCAATAAGCTGCACTTAAGAGCGTGGCCGGTACATGAATGTAAGGTGTTTCTGGAAGTCTGCTGTAATTTTCCACAAATGAATAGAATTATGGATAGTGAAACTGAGGGTCTTCCCAAATACTATTAGTTACATCGCTGGTTAATCGTTTGCTTTTTGAATATTGATTTTAATGATAATTGGTCTTCTTATTTGCCTCTTTGAATCCGAAAATAATCAAACATTTTAGTTTGAATGAAACAAATTCTTTTAGATTTAATTAATATAAGAATCTGTAAAAGGGCTGGAATTCACGCCACAAACATAGCCTAGCATAACCTTGGTTTTTACAAAATGTTTCGAGATAATCAAGCATTTAACATAAAATAAATCAATTAAAATAAGTAATACATTTTCATAATTAACTGCTTTGCAATTACCAGGCGTGTGTTTGGTTTGAATGAAACATATTTAAGCAACTGATTTACTTATTGAGCGCAAACTAATGTAGATTTTAGTTAAGAACTGTAAGGTTTAAGCAAACACCAGAATTCGTTAAAAAAAAAGCTCTGTGCCTCTCAGCAAAATTTATTGCTAGGAGTACAGTCAAACATGTTCCGGGATGGAATAACCCAAAAATGTGAATGTCTTGCCTTTTACCATTTGTTATTTTGTTATTTTTTTTTAACTTTCATTCGAGTTACACGTATTTATTTAAAACTCAATCACCACCATTCTAATCAGCCTTGCACAAATAAGAGACAATATTCTTTGAACCTTTAGCTACACTGTTGTACATTTTACACAAACGCTAAATTGTAAGTTCTCCAAACTGGATATTATAAATTTGTAAGAAGCGTTTCAAAAAATGTCGCATAATAAAAATGATTTCATGTTGCAAATCACTTGCAACCAGTCACTTGTACAATATTCATTGTTCTTGTCTCCAAGGCAAACAGAGAAATTCATGGTAATACTGAGAAGAAATTTTACCTTGGAGAAATTTCATCAGATTAAATATTGCAGAAATTATATTATTCAACACAGTTCAATAAATTTCTGATTTTTTTAAAAAAATCATTTTTTACAAGATTCTGTTTTATGGACTTATAAAAATCCGGACATAGATAAGCGCAAAAACCAATTTAAAATAGTGATGGATCTGATAAGTGATTCTCAGGCGGAGTTGTTCACTTTACTCCTTAACAAATTGGACTTCGATAAAATGTTAGAATAAAAAGAAGAATATATGAGAAAATATCAACTTATCTGAATTTAATTTTACTCCTGAAATCATACTTCATTATCTGATTCTAAAGGTAAGTGCTGTGCATCCATGAGGTGCAAGCATTCAGTCAAGTCACAAAAAAAAAAACTTTATAAAAAAAGGCTAAAAAGTGGCCCTCTTACACAGGAAGAAGAGAAAGAAAAAGTTGATTTTAAAAAAATATAATGTGAAAATGAAGACACCAATTTAAATAATAATTCTAATTCATATAATTTTATTTTTTAAGAATTTGTTTGATGATTATTTTTATTTTTCATTGACTTTTTTTTTTTACTTAGAATGTTCGGTGACTATTCATTAAAACTAAAACGTGGCACACGGACACTTTTATATTATTTGAAAATATAACTTTAAAGAATTATTTATTGCTATTTTTATTTATCATAATTATTTTTTATTTCTTGAAAGCTTCCTTTTATTGTTTGTTCTCCTCACTTATTAATTTTGTATCACTCATATTATTTAAGATTAAGCAATTTTTTAGTGCTTCTAAATTAACTTAGTTTAATAGCAGAGCTCTCTCTGTAGATGGGTTTTCATCTTATACTCTCTCTCATCATCTTAGCTAATCACATTTTGGATTTCCATTACCGTCGCCTTGCGAAGTTAATCCAAATTTGACTGAGACTAACTTTCAACAATCTGTGCACATAATGAATTTTATTTTTCCAATAATCTAATAAATAAATAAATAAATAAAATCTTTACAATACTTTTCTAGTTAGTCAGTGTGAAATCAATTTCATTTTTACACTTCTGATTAGATTAGATCCAGCTCTAATTTTCTGCGATTAAAAAAAAAAACAAAAAAAAAAAAAACTTGAGCACATTCATTTTTTTGAAGAAATCTATCAGCAGCAAACTGAACCGCTTCAATCCCTCTCTTAAGCCGCCGCATTCTTGCATTTAGGAAATATTCTCCGCATTCATTTTACAGTTTCCAAATATATTTCTTTTACACAAAGTATAATGTTTCTCTTAGAAAATACTACAATAAATGCTGGCCATGTTTTTCTCTCACTATTAATTTTCCTTTTAATTCACCTTAAATATTTAAATATAACTAGCACTTTTTTCTTACAATTTTTTGTTACAATAATTAATACATGCTGTTCAAAGAAGAATTTTTTAAAGGTTACATATTTATTTACATTTTATTAACAAGTGTCAGTGTAATTGAAGACATTTTGTAATTATAACAATAAACATTCAGTTTTATTATTGAAACAAAAATGTTCTTTTAAATAAATATGACTAAATGAGAATTGAAAATTCTAACAATATAATCTTTCCATTTTCTTCATTCCTGAAAATATAGAAAAAGTTACATTAGTTTTCTGTTACATTTTACCGAAATATTTTGCGTGGAATACTTTTAATTAAGTAGAAAAGTTGTTTCGTCTGAAAGAGCCCTACTTGAATTAAGACTTCCATCATTCAAGCATGCCCCACGAAGCTTCAGACATACGAATTAAAAACAGATTTGCTATGAAGAGTGAGCCTCCAATAAAAAATGGAAGTTCTTACAGACTTTTTGCTGGTCTATTCAAAGATTCTTACTTAAGACTATTACTAAATCCCTCACTGTCGTTGCCAGAAGTTTGTCAGCAGTTTGATAGTCAAATGAATCAGTTTTTGTTATTTACTGTTACATTTTGAAATGATGCAAACCTAAATCATTTTTCCTTCCTATTGTATGTTAGAGTTTTCTAAATTTTTCAGTCCCAGGTCAATTAGGCTAAAGTTTTACGTTTAAAATGGCATGGTAAGAATGGTTGTGCAACTAAACGGGGCCGCAATCTGTGAGCTCGAAAAGGAATGGCTACCAATAGCTCAGGACAATCAATTTCTCCATTCAATGTTTCCTTTAAAAAAAACAAGTCCACCATTTTATTTTCAGAGAAGAACAGAGAAAAGCTATAGACCTAGGTGAGTCCTTTGAGGACTCTCGAAACCGGAACAATCCAACGGGAATACTCAGAGCCCCATTTTATTCTAGACTTCCTATCAAGAAGGTAGTTTGCATGCCACAATAACATTTGACCATAAAGGCCTACCATTTAAAGCTTTTCTTTTCAGAAAAGAGAGCCGAACTTGATCAAAACCCTTCCTAAAATCTGAGTAGACAGTATCCACTTCTAGTGAATTCGATTTGCTTCTTCCAGATGTTCTCGCAGTGGTATCGAGATTCCATTAATGTAAACATCATGGATTATACATCGCTCCCGGTTTTGAGTTGAATTCTATTTGAAAGTCTAAATGTCTGATCCACCTATTTTTTCTTTCAATTTTCCTTTCGGTTTTTTATTTCTAATTAAGAAATTTTATTTCTTTTGAACCCAAATCCTAATCATCTTCAGATTTTTGTTTCGTCTTATCTTGAGTTTGATTTGAATTCCTGAGAACAATTTTTTTTTCTGATTTACTTCCATTCAGAATGTCAATTCACTTTCGGGGAACCTCTACCTTCTCGATAAATTTCTTTTATAGTAACCTTCAATTTGCTCTATCAGGCATTAATCGCTTATTCATGGTTTCTATTTCTCTGTTTTTTGAAATTTTTTAAGGCAATTTTATACGAAAATCTTAATAAAAGAAGAAACCAATTTCATTTATTCACTGATATATTCATTGATTCACTTAAATATTTGAGATAAATCTATGTAGATTCATTCGTTCGTTTTATCGTTGCTAATTGTAATAAGTGGGGTATTTGTTGTCCAGAAACAAAATAAATAACTAAAATACGCTCAAGTTCATATCTTAACAGTCATGTAATTGAATCTGATCCCATTAAAGCTGTTATAATCACTATTCTCTAACACCGCATTTTCTTGCAGATTTTATCTGTCACAGTTCGATAGTTTTTGGCATCTCTGACCGGTTTCAGACTTAAATCCATCATAACGGATTAATTAATGAGCAATATAGATGTCAGCAATATAGTAAAATTATCAAGTGTATTCGTAGTGTAATGTTTAATTCTTAATTAATGTATTTCATAAATAAATAATTAGGACATGCTGAGGTAACAAATTAATAAATATAAATGTACTAATTACGCCGTAAAAGGAAAAGTGTTTGAGATAATGGTTGATAGCTCTTAATAGTTAGTAAGGAGAAAATGCACTTTTTGCGAAAAGTGGATATAAATGCTCGTGAGAAGTTACCCAAATGATGCAAAGGAAATGCATTGTTAAATGCTTAAGAAACCATCAAACGAGTTCAACGTAGTTCTCTATGGTAGGATCATTTTGAGACCTCTTTTATCTCATAAGATCATCTCAAATTCTTCGCAAGTGCAAATTTCCTCTGTAAGGAGAATTTTGAAGAATCTGATTTGTGCTGACGGTGTAACCCTAAAAGTTAATAATCAGAGTCGAACAATGGACATGTGACATTTTTTAGAAGGGACGGAATGAAAAGATTGTATGCAGCTTCTGGAGTCAGGAGCCACATTTGGACTCATCTGAGAACAGGACACTTTTCCACTGTTGTTCTGTTCCAAAATATTTTTTTAAATTTCTTATCTCGTTCAATTGATCCATTTACAGTAGTGTATGTCGTCAATAAGAGGTATAGTATAAAAACAAGACTATTCATTAGTTAAATAATTAATATTCTTTGAAGTTAAGAATAATTTGCTTTATATTTTTCTTTGATATTTTCATACAGTCCATTACTTTAACTTATTAAAAAAATTAGTCCAGTTTTATATGTGAGTTTAAGGAGAGTATTGGTTTAAATATTATTTGTAGAAAATTGCCAGTTAAGGTGTCGCAACAAGAGGTTATGCAGAAATAATAAAGGAACTAACTATTGCTATGTGCGGTATCCTATAATACTGTTATAAAACTTCAAACAGAAAGAAAGCGGAAGTTATGAAGCAGTTAAACAAAACAAAATGCCACGACAAACGTTAATTTCCATGGCTCTTAAGTGCACGCGCGTTTGAATGTTTAAGGTTTCTAATTTGAGTTCAAATTACATACCGTTTTTTAGACAATTGTAATAATAAAAATGAATTTACCATGTATTTAAAAATTAAAAATAAATAATGGTGTGAAGCTTTAAGAAAGTTTTTTGTAATTGCTTTGTTCATTTTATGATACAAATTAGGGTTTCTCTTTAAATTAGGGTTTTCGACATACACCGTCATTAGTAGTAAATGTTGGATGTAAAAGAATACCAATAATTATTTGGAATATAAAGAAAATCGTATGATCCGCATTGTATTAGAGAATAAAGAGAAAAAGAACTTCACTTTAAGGATATTTTGAACCAAACTGCATGAACGATTACAGGGAAAAGAAAGTACCTTCCTTCCGTAAGCCTTGCTGCCCCTCACCATGGCTCAGCTGCACACCTAATTTACACGTAATCTAATAGCCCTCGAAGACATTACTAGCGCTCAAAGTTCTAGTTTTGACACTGATTTAAATTTACAGGAACCAGTTCACTAGTTCTAGTAAACCCAATCTCCTTCTGGGCTGATTGCATGTGAAATACTAATATTTACAAAAAAAATTAATGAATAAAACAAAGGTATAAACTTATTTTCAATCTATCTGGAGTGTTAAGTGATTAGAGAAATTAATTATAACTAAATTCCTCCTGGATTATTCCGCTTATTTAGTGCAAACTGATTTTAGAATATCTATATGAAGTACGTAAACTATCTCATAAATATGATTAGCTTACGAGGGTCGTTTGAAAAGTCCGTGCAAAGTCAGAGAGATAGCACCACTGGCGCGTATCGAGGTTATGTTTAGTTAGTAGCATCTCTTGGATGAACACACACCAAGTTTCAGCCAGATCGGTCTATTTCTTTGTGTTTGGCATTCGTTTGAATCGAGGAAGTCGAGTGATTTTCAAAAAATGGGCGAAAAAGAATTTCGTGTGTTGATTAAACACTACTTTATGAAAGGCAAAACGCCTCAGGAGACTAAAGAGAAGCTTGATAAACATTATGGTGACTCTGCACGTTCGATTAAAACAGTTTATAAGTGGTTTCAAAATTTTCGGAGTGGCCATATGGGCACAAGTGACGCTGAACGTTCTGGACGCCCTGTTGAGGTTACTACTCCAGAAATCATTGATAAAATCCATGATATGGTGATGGATGACAGAAGAGTGAAGGTGCGTGAGATTGCTAGTGCTGTGGGCATCTCGAATGAACGGGTACATAATATTTTGCATCAACATTTGGACATGACAAAGCTATCCGCAAGATGGGTGCCGCGATTGCTCACGCTTGACCAAAAACAAAATCGTGTGAAGTGTTGCAAGGACGGTTTGCAGCTGTTCCAGAAGAATCCGCAGGGCTTTAAGCGTCGTTTCGTCACTGTGGATGAAACATGGATAACACTCCTGAGACCAAAGAACAATCTAAACAATGGGTTACCAAGGGGGAATCTGCGCCAAAAAAGGCGAAGACCGTTCCTTCGGCCGGAAAGATTATGGCGACTGTCTTTTGGGATTCGCAAGGAATAATCCTCATCGACTATCTGGAAAAGGGTAAAACTATTACAGGTGCATATTATTCATCGTTATTGGACCGTTTGAAAACCGAGCTGCAAGAAAAACGCCCACGATTGGCCCACAATAAAGTCCTTTTCCATCACGACAATGCACCAGCTCACACCTCAGCAGTTGTGGTCGCAAAATTAATGGAAATAGGGTTCCAACTCGTTTCACATCCCCCCTATTCTCCAGACTTGGCTCTCTCGGACTACTATTTGTTCCCCAATATGAAGAAACGGCTGGCGGGAAAAAGATTTTATTCAAACGAGGAGGTGATTGTAGAAACGATTGGCTGTTTTTCAGACTTGGACAAATCCTATTATTCGGAAGGGATCAACAAACTAGAGCAGCGTTGGACGAAGTGTATAAGCCTAAAAGGAGACTATGTTGAAAAATAAAAAAGGTTTACCCAAAAAAATTAAGTAGTTTTTATTTTTGCACGGACTTTTCAAACGACCCTCGTACAAAGCCTTAAAAGAGTTATAATTCTTCTCTTCAGAGTTACTAAGAAAACACAGATATATTCGATTGGAGATACACGGTTTATAATTGAAATCAAATTTCAATCTAATTCTGCTCTAACTCTAAATATAGTTCTGATCAAATTTATTTTAAAACTATCTTTAATGTAACAGCAATTTATGGAGTTAAACCCTTTGCACAGCCGAAGATACTGTGACTGTTCAGTATTGCAGTATATTCTTATGACACATTTCAATTATTTCCAACAATTTTGACATTTAATCTTTCAACCATCTGTTAAAATAAAGCGTCTTTTCACTTCACAATAGGAACTATCCGCTAAATTGAGCCACTCTCTTATACCGTGATATTTTACTTTTCTCAACCAACTTTGTATTATAACTTTTTTACGATTCAATTCCAGTACAACATCCTCAATGGAAATTTTAGTAAATATGATAAATAATGTTTTTTTCTTGCGTTTATTTTTGCTACAATCAGCGCGTTGGCGCTATAAGTAACAGTGATAACCGAGTAACAAATGAATCAAACGAGTGGAGAAGTTACCCAGTGGTAACACACCAAGACATTAGGCTATTAGTCTTTCTCTTCACTTGAGAGGAGATCACGAGGCCACTGTCTCTTAAGGCGTCTTGTCCGGGTTATCAGGAAGAGTTCTTGAAGAAAGATTTTGTGCTAGAGGTTTTATATGAAATTGCAGGTTGAAGTGGAGTTTTCTGTATCTTGTTTTAGGAACTTGGGTGACAAAAGGGATGATAAGGCCAGTGTGTATAGTCAGGTTGGAGACATAAAATAGAGCGTGTACAATAGTTCGAAGTATTTTGGATTGAAGGGCCTGAATCCTTCGCAGATTTGTGCTTTTGATTTAAAAAGTTTGGTGTAAAATGATTCTAAACTGCGGTCAATCACCATTCCAAGAATGTAAAAAAAGAATATAAGAACTTCATTTTTAAAAATTTACATTTGAAAACATTGGCGCCCCCAAAAAAACAATGTTAAATATCACCTTTTAAACTCAATTAAAAAAGGCCAGATAAATTAAACGTTAACATAAACATTTATTGGATTCGATAGAGAGTGCTACCGCTGGGTAGTTTCTCTCCTCCTGCTCTTTGCGCACCAGTTCATCATATTTACCTCCTATTTACTTATTGTATATATTTATTCAGACTGTAAACGGCTGAATAAATAAATAACATGTATTAGAAACTGATTTTGTATAGGAAAGTTTTCATAAAACAAGTACAGTGACTTTGTGCTAATATTTATATTTCATTTTACTTACTTTGAAGTTCTTAATAAAAGTAGAAAAATGTAACTGCAAGAATTTAACCATTTCAGCATAAGGATTGCAGAGAAATGGACATAAACTTTTTCATGACTACTCAGAACCTTGCTGTTAGGTCTCGTTGAGCAGACCTAGACTTTGACTAAACTAATTTAATTGCTGTAGCAATTCACTTCGAACAGAATATGTAAAAATAAACTTTAAATGAAATAAAGGATCAGCTCACTGATTAGGGTATACTACATTCCAATTTGGAGAATCCAGCTAATGGTCTTAGATTTTCCCTTTTAGGGAGCTTCTACTCACTGTCCTGGGATGGTCAGTTTTTTCTGTAACGAGAGAAGACTCCGGGCGCCAATGATTTCAAATGTAAATTTTTAAAAATGAAGTTCTTATATTCTTTTTTTACACTCTTAGAATGGTCATTGACCGCAGTTTAAATCAAAATTAAAAAATTAGGTACTCAAAATCAGTTTAATAAAATACGCCTAAAGCTGCAGACTTGGAGTATTGGTTAACTCTGAGCAAAAAAAAAAAAAAAAATGACAGGCCTTATATTATGTAATTATTGTAAGTTTTAAACAAAATGCAAATAAAAAAAGAAAAATACTAAAAAATAATAATAATTTTCCATATTTAGTTGAAAGATTTCAACCGAAACGTGAATGTGATACAACGAGTTATCTAATCGGAACATTGAGCTTTAGCTTCCTGCAATGTTCCGTTTTTCTAACATTTTGTTACACACAGACCCACCCGCGCCACCCTCACAAGAGTCTTTCGCTAAAAAGGTTTTTATTCATAGAAAGAGAACTAGTTAAAATAAAAGCTCATTGAGATACCCGTTCGAGTCTAGCTGCTTCTCTTAAAATTTTCTCTTTCTAGGGGCCTCTTACAAAATCAAATATCTGAACTACTTACACTATTAAGAGAAAACAATAATTTAACGTTAGTATTCGAGATATAATCCTTAATGTGCTGTACAAGTTTACCATTTTACAACGCCATCAAATTCAAGACAGATTCGATTCCTTTGGTTTAGTGGTCAAGAATTCTTGAATTTCAGCAGAGATTTCGCCCAATCTAAATTGTTAAATCATAGCCCATTTCCTGTCTATTTGCATAAATGTTTGCTGGTTCAATTTTGATGTTTAGGGTAATACTGACTTAGAAGAATACTCGTTTCCGGTTCTTAAGGCATAGTATTTGGTCAAACAGCAAACAGTTTCCGCTAAAAGGTTGGAATCACAACAGTTTTTCTAGAAAAATCCCATAATTTTGAAATTCCAACTACAACAAACAAAAACAAAAAAAATCACTTATTTTTGTA
Source organism: Rhodnius prolixus (assembly GCF_049639745.1). NCBI lineage: Eukaryota > Metazoa > Arthropoda > Insecta > Hemiptera > Reduviidae > Rhodnius > Rhodnius prolixus. The sequence goes on from NW_027411592.1 coordinate 28,683,297, forward strand.
ACGCCCATGATTTCTTTCGGGCAAACTGATTGTCCTCAACTTAAACAATGGCCCGTGAAATCTGGATTTTATCAAGATAAAACTGGATATTATCTAGCCATTAGATTCACTTTTCATCACATGTGATAAAACATTTGGCTGGTCACTCAGTGAATTTACAAGTGGCTTTTTTGCAAGCTTCTGAATGATTCTATGCTTTTGTTACAGCTTATGCATGAAGAACCAGTCTACATTATTTTTGCTGAACTTACTGTCATCGTATCCATATCTATCACGAAAGGTCTAGGAGTAAGTCATTATCTTCAAGTTGGTTTCGTCACTCTTATATTTGGAATCAATGTTTAGCAGATCTTCTCACCCTGGAACTTCTTTATTTCTGTGGGTGCTTGTGGCGCAGAACATCCCTTTTTCCAATGGAGCATCATGATCTTAAAATCACGGAAATTTGAACAAAAAGAAAAAAGGAATAAAAATTTTAATTATTTTAAAGAACATTTTGTTAAGCATAAAGAATAGGCCTTTTAGACCGCATTGGCTTTCTAACCAACCTCCTTGGATCTAATCTGAGAACAGAAGAAGTAAAGTAAACATGATTGATGTTTCTTTAACAAATGGTACCATAACTCTTGAAATATTTGTATTTTTTTTTTTTTTTAAACAAAACAACGATTAAGAAAAACTCAGTAACCAAAATAAAGAAAAAATAATCCAAAATGAAAAAAGTAGATCAAGCAAGTCGAAATATTTTTAACATCAATGTTTAAAATATGTAATAGAAAATTTTCGGCATCAATAAGCAAAAAAAAAAGAAAAAGTAAAGTAATCGCCTATTTTTCAGGCGGAGCTTTACGTCCAAGTACAATTAGATGTCGAGGACGGGGGCGGAAGCTCATACTTTTCTACTGACCTTTTTTCTAATAAATAAAATGTAACAATGCGATTCGAACTTGGGATTTCCTACTAAACAATCCACCTTCATAACAACTAGACTAACACTTGCCTCATCTCCAGTATATAAAACTCCTCACTGGTATTGTACAGATTCATTAGACCCCTTTCCAGGCTCTCTGATCTGCAAGATCTTTGAACGTCTAGTTTTATAGCGAATCTTTAGTGCCTAGAAACGTCTGTCCTTTCCTTAGTTAACATAAAATAATAGTAAATATCATTTATCACTGTTGCTAATTTTGTTTTGTTCCAGACATCAGATGATAATAGTTGGGTACTATCTTAGGCTGCAGCCTTCCAATTATATGAGAGTATTGGCTTCTGCAATAACTCATATATATTCATGTTCATGCGCTACCCTGGACTTTGGTTCTGCTGCGTACTTCCAAGTTCAAGAGAAACGCATTCTTGTCTCGATTGGTGCTTCTCCTACAACTTGACTCTTAAGGCTTTTCTCTGACTCTTAAGTGCTTAATGGGAGCTCGACCTTTTTTTTTTTAGAGTACACGTTAACTAGGAGGATTCTTCCTTTAATTTCCTTTAGGTTATTATTTCTGCAGCTTCGAACTAGGCCATATTTTCCGAAGGGTACAAATATCAACTTAATATTATCTACATCTTACCACAACCGATCAAAATCTGTCATATACCAGAAGGAAACTGCAGCATCGTCTATTCAGTTCGGCAATATTCTCAAAACAATTTTTCTATTCCCTCCCCAATATCAGTATTCAATTTATTTCATCGTACATCCCAACTTTTCAAGATACTAGAGAAGGTTATGGAAACACAATGAAATATTGATATCTTCTTGGTTTTTACTAATACCTCTCCCCTCTCTTCTTTAAAAATGTATTTTCGTTAAAAGTTTGGGCCTTGAGGTATGTCGAACTCGTTGTTGACGACTATTCAGATAACTTCTGAACTTATGAAGCAGTACACCACTAATGTCAGATGCTAATATCAGAAGCAATATATCATGATCCAACAAGTCAAAAGCCTTTGAAAAATCAATATGTTTTGCATCTTCCTGAAATCAAAGATTAAAGTGTCAATAGTAAAGTATTGGGTAGTGACTAGTTTAGTAACTGTCGATCGACCACTGACGAAACCATTTTGATTGGTAGAAATTAACACAGAGTACAGAACAAGAGATTCAAATATTTTGTCTAAAGAGGAATTAGCAGAAATTGTGCAGTAATTTTTAATATTTGTTCGATCGCCAGCCTTGTAGAGAAGAACAATATTACTTTTTTAAACGTGATCGCAAACCTCATGAGAAAATGAGAAAGTAAACTAATGATGTAAAGAAGTGACAAGAGAAGGAATCTTGATATCTTCTCCTTTTTCTCTAAAAGAAAAAAAACACATTTATTTAAAAATTCCAAAATTACTTCCTGAAGTGAGTTGAAGAGGTTGGCGTTGGCGATTTTGAGATGCGCGGCCTACGATGTGGGGAGTGATCGCTACAAAAATTCAGTTGTATGGAGCATATATGGTATTAAAATAGTCGGTGGAAATCTTTATTGACTTCCCAGCTATAATCAGTCATCATATTAAGAAATCAATCTGCACGTTTATCGAGGAAAATCTATCATTTCATACATAAGTCCATTTTAGTGTTAATATAAATGTTCCATTAGTGTTTTGGTAGCATCTCTATTTTTTTTTTAGTTTTCTCCGTTATTTACTTATGAAGTATACGGATTATTTCGTACAAATCTGAGAAAGTTTTCACTCTTTTTTCTCATAAATATTGCTGAAATGTCCTGAGTTAACCACTAGCGCTAATACATTTTAAATGTGTACTAAATAAGAACATAGAATTTCCTCGATAATAGATACTTTAAAGTTCTGGCCTAGGAAATTTGAAGAGAATAGTTTATGATTTTCAAATACTATTTATTTATTTACAAGCTTATAGGTAAATACCTTTAGCTGGGAGTTGTAACAAAAATGCACAAACAGTAAAAGATGGAAAATAAAAGTAAATAAATGAAAAATACAAAATAGAAAAATAAAATAAAGTAAAATAAAATAACATTCCATTAATATAGTATTAAAATAAAGGAAACTATTCTTTATGAAGTAAAAAAGTAGAAAACTAAAACATAACTCATTGACATTCGAACATAAGTGAAAAATAACAATTAGTTAAACATAACTTACTCAACAGTTATCCTTGCATCTGGGTTAACCATGATTTTCAAATATAAAAGTGTTTCGTTTTTTAAAAGAAGTTTGGTATCATCAATAAATTAAATTTTGTGGATCTGTGTCTCTTCCAGCTTGGCAAACCGCCGGAGGCTTTGATTTGATTGTTCTATTTTTTTTTCATCAGGTATTCTCTTATTCAGGTATTTCTTTTTTCTTATAATTGTAAAAAATATATTTAATGTAATTAATTCTGTTTCGATTGTATAATAAATATGCGTACATTACAACAAAAAGTAAAAAGTATTAATAATACCGTATAAACAAATATATTGCAAATCAAAGTGCATACAAAAACTCCATCTGAGTTGCAACAAGTTCTAAAAATGCATTGGATAACACATCATACTATAACTTCTCATATAAGAATAACATAACTTTAGTAAAAGAGGTTATCGGTTAGATGCGAGGAAATTGGCGATTTAGTTCGTGTAAAAGTGAGTAGAAAAAAATAATAATAATAATAACAATAAAAAGAAATACTCCCCAGATATGAGGGAATATTGCAGAGAGTCTAGTATCGAAGCGGTAAATAGTAGGGGAGTGAGCGCCCCTCCAAAACTCACAATTAAGACATAGCCGTCCGTGGCTAAACGATCGATTTTTTGATTTAGCAATATTGTTATATATACTGAGGTGCTGGCGAGTTAAGGCACTAGTCCAGTGATCCATTCCACAGATAACGGATAAGATTGTACAGCAAAGATGAGGGTAAGTATAGTTAGTTATCAAGTGCGCGTTGGTAATCCCATATAGGCAACAACCATATACGACAGTATCTCGTAAATACTCGGCTAAAGTGATCTGTATTCAAAATCTACCGGGCTAACTACCGCGTAGTCACGAGATACTGTTCTACATTAGACTTTTCTTTTGTGAAGAGAAAATATTTTATATTTATACATTTCTCAGCTAAATTAAGTATAAAATATAGTGCTAACACTCACACAACTTTTTCTTACTGCCACTTAAGAATAGAAAAATTTTCTTGAAGCCTTTTTGAGCGAACGAATCGTTAAAAATTACACAATATACTGAATAGGGTGTCTTTCCTAACTTTTCTTATCAAATCTTTCTCTTAACTAACAAACATACTTTACTATCAATTTCTTCTTCTTCTTAGTCAATCCTCGTCTACCTTTCAGTGTCGAGGTATCAATTTCTTGTATTAATAATTAAATAAAAACCAGCCTAGACAGAGAATCAGATCATTACCACAATACATCTTAGCTTTGCGAACATTTTTATTATAACAAGTATTATAGCGGTAATGAAGCTGTATATTACTTATTGACGCTAGAGGAAAGCTCCCGAGTTACTTTAAAAAACATTTCCCTTGGTAAATCTTTCAAATAAAACTTGTACACCTATTTGTGTGCAATCAGCATATCATTTAATGAAAATCGTATTAATTATTTTCGTTGAAATCTCAAATACTGAAAAATCTGTTCAGTACAAAGGCCTTTATGGTTGGCTGATTTTGTGTAAAAGCTTATTCCCAGTTCTCGATATATTCGATATATCAAATTTGAACTTTCTGTAATTTAATATTTGTGCTTATTCTTCCCATACCAATTTACTCATCTCAAAATTACCCCAGGTATTTCCGGAGAAAAGCCCTATATATTCTCGACTTTAACATCTATTTAATGTCTCCTCATATCAACCCGATTTTTGCAATCACTGCAGCAAATACCTTTTTCGATCCATAGCGAGATGGACTTATATTTAGCAATTGGTATTCTTCTTCGCTCAAACCATCTATTTGGGCTATTAAAAAACAGTTAAAATATTTTGAATATACCTCAATACACGACCTAAATATCACAGTTTAGTACATTTTTCTGAATCTTAGCAACTCTATTTTTATTACTCACGTTTTTTTAAAATTCAATTTTACGTCTGGATTTGTGGTATAGATTCCATGGGGGGGGGGGGTATCTGCTCTTATTTACGAAGATAAAATTTTAACTTATGATCTAGGAAAAAGAGTGGAGATTAAAACGTGCACAATATCATTCATTAAAAATATGATATTAACTCAAAAACAGTTGTGTTATTCGTGTCAGTTGTGTTAAATCAGCCGTAATATTAGTTATTAGTCATTTGAAAGCTTGAATTAATTGTAACCTCAGAAGTGATTGATTAGTCCTAGATCGTTCACGTAGTCATCGAGTAGTTGTTACAAGAACTTCCTGTATTTATTCATCTTTTCCACCCCCAAAAAATAAAATAAATCTGAAATGATTCTTACGGAATCATTTATTATGTTCATTATTCTCTGAATATTCACATTGTTTTCCTACGATCTTAACTACCACAATCATGCTCCCCTTGACAACCAGATATAATTTAGAATTTGGAGCGTATAATGGTAACTATTGTCTACAACATTAAAAGTTCTGAGCAGCTGTCAAGACGTTCCAAGCCTCAAAGTGTAGATATTATGATTTGCCACGCCACAATCATGATATTAAACACTCAAGTCAATTTTCCCAACTTGTTTCTGAGACAAGAAAAAGAGGTATCTTTTAGATTCTTCCATTATTGTTCTCCGCACTCTATCCGTTTATGTTGCAGCATCTTATTTTGATGGATTATTAATTTAATTTACTGCAGTCACAGGCAAATGTGATTAACTTGCATCATCATGTAGCCTTCCCTGGCTAGTTTTACCGACTTCTTATCATCATGAATATTCCACATTGCCCAAATATCCGCTGAAAAATGTCAGCTGGATATCATTTAAGTTATGTAGCCCAAAACATAACTTCGACTTGTTCAGCAGGGCCGCTAAAAAGTGAGTCTTAAAACTGAGATTCACCAAATATGACAGTCAACTGTTCCACAACAATCTGGTTGGCATCTAGCTCAAGCTTTGTGATGCTTGATGTCCAACGGATGCGGGTAACCAAAAATACATAGCAAACATCCTGACTCCTCGAATAGATATACTTTAAATAACATTTTTTACGTGTTATTAACTTCAATAAAAAGGATACTAAGAATCAAAGCAAATCTGACATAAATCAATTTTTGTTAAGAATGATTGATCAAATAATCGTCTCATTACATTTTTTTAAGTGACTAATCACATTTTTTTATTATTCAGGTTTTAAACTAAGTCTGCGTTCACTAGTCACTAGAAATATAGATTACGTAATTGATTTTTCAAAGACTTTCTAATTTATAAATACTGTTGGTCCAACAACGATAAGAAGTCCGTTACTTTGATCATTTATTTGGGGATGGTTGTGGATTTTGTTCCAAAACGATTTCGTAATTCATTGAAGGTTTAGATTTTAGATGAAGGCTCGCCTTAAAGGATAAAAAAAAAAAAATCCTTACCACGTCATAGTTGTAGCTATAAATGATAATGCCGTGTTGACTCCAAAGAAGGTGCAGATATCAACCGTTTGTTAGTCGCAGACGCTGCTCACTATCATATACTTCAATTGACGCGTGTTATTGTTGCTCCTCCTTCCAACACGTAAAGAGTAAAATCATTATTATCTTTACAAGCTTATCGAGCGGTTTAATAGTTTTCTGCCTCAAGCCCAATTCCTCTGCAACTTGAGACCAGGGCACTGAAGAATTATTTTTACATTTACGTAGAATTATAGAACATATTTAATTGCGTCCATAGTTAGTATTCTTAAGGAATTTCAAAGTAGCACTCAACCTGAAGTTGTTTCAAAATAATGTTTCACAAACATTTTTCATACAAGAAGGACAAATTATAAATTTTTAGAGACCACACCATAAAGAAAACCATGGTTTGCCAGAAAGATGTAGGTGGTTCAAAATTGTTTAACCAAAATTACCTGCTGTATAATTCTTGTTTCCCATTAGAAAAACAAGTTATCAAAGTATGAACTTATTGCAATATTTCGAAACTGAATCATACAGAGTGAAGACAACATACTGAAAAACATTTTGGTGGACGGAAAAATTTCCCGTTGAAACTAAAACATCAGACTTATTATCAGGCACTAAAGGAAGTTAAAAAGCAGGCTTGAATTTCAGTCGGTCTTGTAAAATGTTAGACCTTAGACAAGAATGGAATAAAATTACTAGAAAAAGCCTTGCGAGACTTACAATCGCCGCGATTGGATGCTGACCCAATCTTAGAATTCCACACTTGCCATTCCGCAAGGCAGAGAAAATAGAAAATAATCAGTAGATAAAGCTTTATCAACAGGGTTGTTAGCAACTTTATCATTATTTGATAATCTATAGACGTTTCCATGAAGAATCCTTTGAGTTAATGGATTAATGAGACACTCCGAATGTAGTTTTGGTTAGATGACAAATTAAAATTACAAAAGTCAGTTTAAATTGTAGAATTATCCGAATAATTCCACCTAAATCAGAAAATTTCTCCTTTCGGAAAGAATAATTTCTGTTCGAAATTGCTTCAGGGTTATCAACTGCTACCACTTATGTTAGTTACGTTAACATCACTGCATCCAGTTAGGACAGCCAAACCAAAAGCAGCAGATATTATACCTGCAGAAAAAGCTGTAAAATCATTGCCAGATCTTAAAGCAGAAGCAACAAAGTGAGTAAATGGTTATCATATGAAAAATAATATTGAGTTGCTTAAAATAAAATAATAATACTTTATTTATTCCATTTTGTACTCAGTGTTCAAACCAACCTAGTCGACAACACGGATGATGAATCTATAAATCATGTCCACTACCATACTGGAAAAGTTAGTCATCAGCATCATCATCATGGAAAAGTTGGACATGGACATTCACATGGTGGAAAAATTGGCCATGGACATTCCCATGGCGGTAACATTGGACATGGTCACTCACATGGTGGAAACATTGGACATGGTCACTCACATGGAGGCAGTATTGGCCATGGACATTCTCACGGTGGAAACGTAGGACATGGACACTCACATGGTGGAAACATTGGACATGGTCATTCCCATGGTGGCAATATAGGCCACGGTCACTCACATGGAGGAAATGTTGGACATGGGCATTCACATGGAGGAAATATTGGACATGGTCATTCTCACGGAGGAAGCGTTGGACATGGACACTCGCATGGAGGCAGTGTAGGACACGGACACTCTCACGGGGGTAACGTAGGGCATGGACATTCCCATGGTGGCAATATTGGACATGGCCACTCACACGGAGGAAATGTTGGACATGGGCATTCCCATGGAGGTAATATTGGGCACGGTCACTCTCATGATGGTAGTGTTGGACATGGCCATTCACATGGAGGCAGTGTGGGACACGGACACTCCCATGGAGGCAGTATTGGACATGGACATTCTCATGGTGGAAGCGTTGGGCACGGCCATTCTCATGGTGGAAGTATTGGTCATGGACATTCTCATGGAGGTAATGTCGGACATGGACATTCACATAGTGGAAGTGTAGGTCACGGTCACTCTCACGGTGGTAGCGTTGGGCACGGCCATTCTCATGGAGGAAGTATTGGACATGGACATTCTCATGGCGGAAGCGTTGGTCACGGGCATTCCCATGGAGGAAGTGTAGGTCACGGTCATTCTCACGGTGGTAGCGTTGGACATGGACATTCTCATGGCGGTAATATAGGTCATGGACATTCTCATGGCGGAAGCGTTGGTCACGGGCATTCCCATGGAGGAAGTGTAGGTCACGGTCACTCTCACGGTGGTAGTGTAGGGCATGGACATTCACATGGTGGGAGCGTTGGACATGGACATTCTCATGGAGGAAGTATTGGTCATGGGCACTCTCATGGTGGCAGTGTAGGGCACGGACATTCCCATGGAGGTAGTGTAGGCCATGGCCATTCTCATGGTGGCAGCGTTGGACACGGACATTCTCATGGTGGCAGTGTTGGGCACGGACATTCCCATGGAGGTAGTGTAGGCCATGGTCATTCTCATGGTGGCAGCGTTGGACACGGACATTCTCATGGAGGAAGTGTAGGCCACGGTCATTCTCATGGTGGCAGCGTTGGACACGGACATTCTCATGGTGGCAGTGTTGGGCACGGACATTCCCATGGAGGTAGTGTAGGCCATGGTCATTCTCATGGTGGCAGCGTTGGACACGGACATTCTCATGGAGGAAGTGTAGGCCACGGTCATTCTCATGGTGGCAGCGTTGGGCACGGACATTCTCATGGAGGTAGTGTAGGCCATGGCCATTCTCATGGAGGCAGCGTTGGGCACGGACATTCTCATGGTGGCAGCGTTGGACACGGTCATTCACATGGAGGCAGCGTTGGGCACGGACATTCTCATGGAGGTAGTGTTGGTCACGGTCATTCTCATGGAGGTGGAGTTGGACACGGTCATTCCCATGGAGGTGGAGTTGGGCACGGACATAGCCACGGTGGAGGTGTAGGACACGAAGATTCACATGGAGGTAGTGTGGGTCATGGACACCTTCACGGTGATGATGATGATGGTGGACATAAAGCTCATGCTTCTTCAGTATCTGTAGCAATCCAGCCAGCGGAAAAGAAACCTATCGAGAGTGTAAATGATGTACAATCCAATTCATACCATGAATAAGTATAATTTGTTTGTGTAAATATTACCTCCCTGTTTAGTGACATCTTCAATTGCTCGAAAGCGTAATGTGATCTTAAACCAAAGTCTTTGTTTTTATTTGTTAAAGTTTATTTAATTGTTATTTAATTGTTATATATTGATATTATAAAATATATGTTATTTATTTATTTAATTACATATTTACTTTCTTTTCGTCTTGAAATAGTATAATGTGATTGAAACTAGTATTTGCTTCACTTTTGTTGTTACAATTCGTTTCCACATCCTATACAGGCAGGTCTTCTGCCTTGAACTTCTAGTGTATATTAATAAATACTTTTGAGTTACACCAATCTAATTTATTGTATCATTAACCACATATCAATCAAGATAAAACTATATCAAGATATATAACAATAAAATTATATATTGTAGATACATATATATAGTGAACTCAAAAAAAATAAATAAAAAAAATATTAAAGGTCTAAATAAACCTTTTCTTTTGTTAAATAATAAACAAGAAAGTTAGAAAAGATGTGGCAGTTTCAGAGAAGAGAGTTTTTCTTAGCCTAACTTATAGACATGTTAGAGTTTGCTCAGAATATCCAATTTTGCTGGTGATACTTTACGAATTCTTAGCACTTATTTGGAGCATTCTAAATGATCAGATTAAACAATAACGTAAAGACGATATTGTAATAACTTAAAGACAAAGATCTACAATTGTTGAGTAATTACAAATTTGAATCTTTATATTAGTAAATGCCTTTATCCTCATTATCTTAACATATCTAATGCTATTGCGGACAATAACTGCAATTCTCACAAGCCCATCAGAGTAGTTTGTGCAGCAAATTGCCTCTAAAGGTAATGTGGCGCGTGGTGAAGTGTGTTTCGGCAAAAAACGTTACGTCTATCCATTTTTCGTGAGTAAAATATTCAGTTCGTTTAGGTGCTCCGACAGTCTGTCAGCATAAGTAAAACATAACTAATTACAGTTCCTTTCCGGTATTAGTCATGATATTGGATCAGTTCGTCGATTAAATTTATTAGTAGTGAAAAAGTCCAATTTTGAAAAAAAAATGGACTTTTTCAAACAGTGAAGTACAACTAAAACGGACATGCTGGAACAGTTCTACAAATAAACCAGGACACATCGTTTTAAGTATTCAATTTTTAATTTATACAAACTCCTGGGCTCAGGGCACACTATTCTGTATGTGGCTAACAGTATACACTTACCGGCCAGATTCATATAATGTAACAATCATATTTTACATATTTTAATTGTCTAACTTCACTTCTTGTATCCAATAAAAGTTGTAGACTTTTTGCACACCAGTGCAAAAATAATAAAAAGATTTTTTAAAAAATCTTTCAAGACAGCTTTGAGATTTCAGAAAAGTAAATAACTCATTCAAGTGTAGTTGTCATCAACCACAGAATTTTAACAACGAATTCAAGCCTACTTTATAATATATGCCACGATACCAAACGTCATAATCAAATTGTTCTTGAGAGGAAATCGTACCACCAAAAGCTGATCAAATTATGCTTGGAAAGTGTTTCAGATAGAAGTTATGGAACCTCATGAGTATAATGTGTATAGGGTGTTGAAATAAAATGGTTAGAGCCATTTCCTAGAAAAACTTTAAAAATGGAAAATATATTTAGTAAAGTGGTATTTCTAGTAAGTGTGATTTTGATCGGTACTTGCAGTCACGTTTTTGGAGAGACAGAATCTAAATGTAAAGTTTCATTAGCTCCTGAGATGTGGTTTAGGTCACACAGAGCATTTCCTAAAAAACATTTAAATAAATAAATTTCTTAGAAAGCTTTGGCAGATGAAAAACTCCTGTTAAACTGTAAGATAGTGGGCAATTCTTGTAAGCACTAGTGCCGTTAAGCTGCTGTAGCGCCGATGGTTGTGAATTGTCAAAAAAATCCCCAGGAACAGTCAAAAAGGATTTGGGCAAAGCTAGGTAATAATATGGTTTAGTCTACTGTCGCAGATTCTTTTAAAAGAGCAAGCAACCTAATGCATATTTCAGCAACTATTTCTAGAGGGACGTTAGAAGCAAATTTACACTTGCAAGAAAACCACTTGCAATCCTGCTACAAAAGGATTGTTAAGAAGCATTGAGGCCAAATTTATTTCCATCATGATTACCTGCAGGCACAAAAATTTTAAAAGCCACACACAATACTCATTAAATTATAAAATCACTTTTTCGTAACTATGGAACCTCAAAGGTGTATTTTTTTTGTATAAATTGAAAATCCGCTCATCCAGTCTTCGACTTATTAGGAAAGTGAAATCTACGAGAAAAACTCAATAAAACACTGATTTTTTTATTCCAACAGAAACTTGAAGTTCTCGTCATTCCCCATCATCTGTTTCTTTATGAGCAATGAAATTAATTCAACGAAATGAATCCTAAAATAGTTTTTAATAATAATTATAATTGTAATAAATAAAATTATCAATTACAAATATCAATTTAAATGTTTTACACTGTATGGTAGATGCTGCTATCCTTAGTTATTTTTAGGAATTAAAAGTTTCCATAGTGCAAATATTGTGAGGAAAGTGCTGCTATCCGTAGTAAACTTAAAGAAATTACTGTGGGCTTTTCTGTCTAAAATATTGCTTAAAAATCAATTACTGTATAATTGTTGTGTTTACTTTGCTCCATTCTTATAATTTTTCTTTTTATATTTAAAGAATATTATTCCCTCACTTAAAGTTTTCTTAGATCATATTTTATATTATAATGCAATCGTAATTTATAAATTCTATTTAATGACTCCGTACCATGAATTCACTAAAAATGTAAATTAATGAATAAAATAAAATACATTAAAACAATAAATATTAAAATAATGCATTAAAACAATAGACTTGTAGAGCAAAAAGGTTAATAACGGTGAAAGCATCCTAATATTAAAACTAAAACATTAACAATAAAAAACAATATACCACACAAGATATAAATACAAACCCATATTAGCATTCTCTTCTTTATTTCTTCGAGGACTGTGCTCTGACAGTCAAATATTCTTCTAATTTCTGCTTTCCTATTTTTCCCAGCGAGATTTTCACGTCGAACACGCCAGAAATCCATCTCAATGACAGCAATTCTGTCTTGCAGTTTTTTAATGATATTCAAGATTTCTGCATCATAAAACATGATGATCTAATTTCTGCGGCACAAATAAGTTTTTGGTGCTTATTTAGATACTAAATTCAGTATTCCTATTGCCTTTCTTGAACGGCTGACCATTACCGTCGTAACTTATGTCCTTAAATTACACATTCGTTCCCGGAGGTGGCAGTCATGTACTCCATCTTCTCTTAAGTTATTTCCAACCCCCAAATTCCATGTTCTTCCACTAGCTTCCACATATTCCCCTATGTGTTATCATTTTACAGTATATCCTGTCCATTCCCTTAATCTAATTTCTGGATAAATTTAAATACGAAGGTGATATGCAGGAGTCTAGATTGCTGGCTTTTCTTGAGGGAAGAATTCCTTTAAATTCTTGATCCTAAGTTTAACTTAGATTTATTTTCAAGATAGATTCGCCTTACATTATTACTCAGAGGCTCACTTATGCCTGCAATCTAGAGAGCTCGCCACAACGATTTGCTTGGCTCACATTATAGGTCTATATTAATAAGAAAAAATAAGATCGGTTGATTTGCCTTTATCCCAATGTTTCTTAAGTAGTTGCCGAAGTGTGAATGAATGATTGCACTCTGCCCCACATGAAATATAATATTCTATTTCGAGCTAATCTTTTATTATTCGACCTAAAAGGATTATAACTGAGTTGGTGATAACAGATTTCAGAGCACTTCCTACGATCTTCTTTTTTAAAAATTATTGTTATTTACCAAAGTTACATTTTTTCTGGCAAGCATTTCTCCATTGAATATTGCATTAATCAATCCTACCAACGGGTTCACAACTTTATTCCCTCCACATTTTAATTGTACCATATTTAAATCGTCCAGGCAAGAGGACATCCCATTTTGGGGTTTGGCAATGCTCTCTTTACTTCCTCTTGGGTTATTCTTAGAGCTACATTACAAACATAATGGAGTATTACGTCATCCAATAGCTGAGTTCAACCTCCCATTAATAACTGAAAAAATATTTGTGCCACTCCTCCATAGTAATTTACCCTACATATGAATATTAAATGTTGAGCAGTTTCTACGATCTTTCAGTACATATCGTGAATAATCTTCATTTTATAATGTTCTTATTTATTTTATTTTAATTTTTTATTTCGTTCTAGTTGGTTTTCGCAGACTCTTTTTAGTCTATGTTGGCATTTTTTTTATATTTCGAATTTCGAACGCTAATTTCTTCACTTTATTTATCAGGTAATTGTAGCTTTCAACTGAACTGCCTCCGAAAGTTCATTTCATTCAGTATTTATTCTCCGATTTTACTTTACACCGATGTTTGGATCCTTTAATAAATCTATACTGAAATCCATTTTTTCTTTCAATTCTTTCTCAACATTTTCGGCTTCAGCCTTCTTTGTCTTCTTTGCACTTTACACCACGTACACCAGCAATGAGCCTTTACCAAATAATGGTCTGAGCCACAATCGGCACCTCTGTATACTCTGACTTTTAAGACATGACGAGAAGAGCTTTGTTCAACCAAAAGATAATCGTTCAAGGAGCAGAGATTGTTGGTGTGATTCCACGTTAGAGTGTGAACAGTTCTATGCTGATAGAAGAAGAAATGCTACCTTATAATCGAAGAGAATCTATCAATAATCCTTCTAGAACAAATTTAGCATCATTCTAAAACAAAATAAATATTTTAATATCGGCATATTTTACATTTTTAAGCGCCAGATGCTTTGTTTATTAAGATATAAGTACAATTATATACTGGTGGACAAAATTAGCGCACCACTCAGTTTTTGTTTAGTTAAAATTAAATAAATTATTTTCCGCTTTTGTTTTTGACGTACATCACTTGTCTAAAGCGATTTAGGGAGACAAGAGGTCATTCAAGAAGAGATGTTCAGCAGAGAGAGAGACGATAGGTACATCCGGCACCTGGCTTTGCGAAACAGGAGCATAACGAGAAATCAGATAAAAAGTCTCATAAGGCAAGTCCGAAATGTTTCCATCTCCAGCAGGACTTTAGAAGAAGACTTAATGAAAGTAACCTTAGAGCCCGACATCCTGCTCTTGGCCCTCTCCTTACCGTAGTTCACAAAATGACCAGGCTTCAGTTTGCACGTGAACATGTGAATTGGACTTAAAACAACTGGAAGAGAGTTCTCTTTACAGATGAGGTGAGAGTAGGCCAAAATTCTTCAGATGGCCGTAGTTACAAATGGCTTATTTTTTCAGCCAACAATATTTTGAAAGTCCAAAATTTGCACAAATTGAAAATAATAAAAAAAAAATAAGGGTGGTGCGTTAATTTTGTCCATCAGTGTAGTTGATGGCAAATATGCAACGCTCAATGCAACAATATGTTGCTGTTATTGGAGCCCACTTTTAGAAAATCTTTACGTGAAGAGTTGAATTAATCAAGTATGAAGAGTTATTTTACTTTTTGCTGAATACCACTTAAAATGCAAATTAACTTTCTGCATTAATTAATTGATGAACTTAAGCTACTACTTACTCTTTATATATTACATTAAGAAAATCCCTTAAACCAATTAAAGTGTAATTGTTTATCATCACAACCTAAGAGAGTGGGTAACTCATCAGTACTTTACTTTGTGAAAAATAAAATGACTTTTTGCTGCAAATGAATAAGAAGGCAAAAGAATGGCTAGTTGAACCCATTGAACTGGTGGCGTAGGTTCAACTGTAACTGACACCGACACTCCACTACGAAAACCCAGACCCACCAATGACTCTCGATATTAAAGTGTCTTAAGACAAAAAATAAAAGAATAGGAAAGAAGATAACAACTGAATACGACAGTACTGATTCACACAATTATGTACAGAGTTAAAGGCGTATCACTATTATTTGAAAGATTTTCCCGAAAATAGTATTGTTTGCTGCTTTCATAGGGAAGTGCAGCCTAGTTAATATGCCTCTAATGTGCTTTTTGAGGAACAAGAATGCGTAATTTAACAGAATACAATCCTGAGTTTTTGAAATTTTAAAATAAAATTTGGTTTGTCCACTCATGTTTACTTCTATTTACTAGTTATTCTTATTGGTAGTTGTTCTACTATACTTCATAGATCCTCTTTTCTAAAGTAACATAAACTGGTGAAACACTCATAGAATTTAGATCTCTACTGGTTAATTTGCACTGATACAAACCTATCATCTTTGTTGGCAAGCTTTCTGAAAAATTATTTTTAGGTAATTCTGGCAATCTGACATTTGATTTACATTACATTGATGAAAGGGGGGCACCTAATCCAATCATGACTAAATGTTGTTTTATCTGAGATATTTAGAAATTTATGTAATTTTTCTGTGTAATTTTATTTATAAAGGGTCCCCAAAAGCACACTCAACAGTATTCACATATTATATAGGCATCTACGTAGCGTCAGCTTCATCATACAACAGAGGGGTTTTTCGATTGAGCAGGGTACTTTGTCACCAAACCTACAAATATTAAAATAAATTAAATAGTGACCAGTAAACTGTTTTCAACTCTCAAATTACCTCTCTTCGAATTTAGGTACTAGGCTTTAGTTCCATTAGTACACCTAGAAATCACATTATATTTTGCATTATATACAATAACCACTTCGCAACACTCTGGAAATGTATAAATTGTCCAAAGTTTCATAGTTTTTCTAAGTTTTATAAACTTTCAAGAACGGTTGTTTTTCCCTTGAAAGATTAAGCACATGTTGTAAGTGAAATCTAGCCTGCAGAAAAGAATTCGGACTGCACCTGAAGCCAGGTCTTCACCGATCCATTTGTAGAAAGAACCAGTTGTATTTAGGCCAGATGTCAATATGCCCATTTCTTTTTTATCTATTTCACGATTAAAAAATAAAACTTCTCAAGTTTTTTTTGTTTCCGTTTAAGATAATTACGTAAAACATAAAGTATTATTCCAAAAGAAATATTATTTATCATATTTTAAAGGATTTTTTTTTTTTGCTTCCTGAATTCGAAAGTTTATCAAATAACTATTTGAGAGAAATGTTGAGAAAAAAATTTAATTACTTATTTCATTGAAATTATTAGGCTTAAAGTATTGGCAAATCACAATGAAGTATGGTTTTACTCTGTCGGTAGGTCACGCCCATGTCTAAGGTAATCACACTTCGACCAATGAAAATGATTCGTAGCTGGTCAAAGCGAATTAACAATAGTGCTTCAATATCTTTCACTTATTTTTCTAAATCTTTTATTATTTTCTCATATTTTATAAACCTTTTTTTTTGTTGTATAATTGTATGATTTTTGCTGGCAGAGGAGTGAAATTCACCTGAGGTCATCCGAAGATTATGGCGCATTTGAAACCAAGGAAAGTGTCGGTTAAAAGCGATAAGTGTAACCGGGAAGCAGTTGACAATTTTTAGTTTCTGGAAGGTGTATCTTGAATCTGAGGATTAGCGCTTTCTACCCCTGTGCTGCTGGGGCTACACTACTGCAGTCTAGCGTCCCTCTCATGATGTTAGAGCTCTCTAATCTGCACTTGAGTTCACCAATGGTCGAAAAAGAATGAAAGAAAAAAATACCTTTACTATTTTATTTCCCTTTATAACATATTTACTGAGCAATTTATCGATATACTTATATATTTATTGTTCATAATACTGTATCAAATGTAGTATCACAATGAGTCATACTTTCTCCAAACACTACTATTGTTGAATAATACAATCTTCTCTTTACTAAAGTACACAATGTAGTGGAAGAAAACTGTATCACATCACTTTTACCTTATTACCATCACTTGTTACAGTAGTTTAAAGTTTCAATTTTTGTAATTTTGTGGCGTTAGTTTTGCTAGATCATTGTATAAAATTGAAGCTTTAGGATATGGTAATAAAAATTAAAAAAACATCCATTTAAAAAATATAAAAGGGATTTATTACAATACATCGTATTTCTTCTTTTTTAATGCTTCCTCTTTCGATTAGGAGGAAAGTAAAAATGGCTTTGAATGGTAATTCTTATTTTTGTATTTGATATCAAATACTTTGTGACTTTGTACTATCCGTAGGTAACTATCATCAAGTATCGTTATTATTTACAATTTTTATAATTACATTCAAGTTTTTTTATTACATACGCTTTACATAGCCGCTTGTTTCTTCTTTTCCAGTTTTAACTCCAATAAGTTTTGGACAACTAAAAATTATGAAAATTTAAATTTTAACAGGATGAATTCAATTACAGCATTCTTAAGACAATATTTACTTGGCTTACCTTAGTCCCATCCGTGCCATCCATGATGTCCATCATAGTAATCATGGTAACCAGTGTGAGTGTGCGTGTGTGTATGATGCTTGATGTAGACTGGAACTTTGTGATGATGATGCACTGTGTGGATGTGATAGGGCACGTGGATTATGTAATGAGTGCTGGAACAAACATTCGTATTAAACGAACTCTCTTTTATATGTGTATTTAACGGGTATGCTAAGTGATTTTGGTGCATAGTTGAAGTAACGCATCGTTTGCTAGGTCTAAAAATGGTTGCTAAAACTAAAAGAATTAAAATTATCACCGCAGAATCGTTCTTAAGGGTCAATAGAGCGAAGGGTGAAATCATTTTCTTCATTGGCCCACACATTTGTTTTTTGTCAAATTGATCTGTACAAAATAACATATAATAAAAATAACTAAAGTTTCTGAAATGAATAAACAAAAAGATAACAAGAAATTTAAACCAAATTATAGAGAAAAAAGATCACTCTCCAAGTTTCATTTATCGCAATGATTACCACTCTAATTGAATTTTTTATTTAGTATAAAACTTAAATGAATGTTTAATTATTCTTTAGTTTAGTGGAAAGAACTGAAGAACCTCCCTTACATTGCAGTTTCCAAAACATTTGTTCGTGCTCAGGAAATCTCTGAACTTATTTATGGTGTGAATTCCATTTCTATCAGTTTACACAATCACATTAACTCTCTGTATATTCGTAATAACACGCATCTGACCGTTAAAGGAAAGCCCTACAACATCAATAATTGCAATACCAATGGCTAATCGTGTGTGCACAGTGTTGTTTCCCGTCAAAAAATATGTTATGATAGTTGCAATCTAGCAACGTATAATTAAGTATCTTGGAATTACTGTACTAAATAAGTGATTGCCTATTTTTCCATCTCTTCAAAAGCGTACCTAGCTAGCAGTAAGGAAAACTATAGGAGCCATTTTCCGGAGATCTTGAGAGGAAACAGCTCGGAAAATGCTTACATTAGTGTTACATTTGCCTGATACAACAAACTATCAGTTCTATTGGATATTATGTTTTTCTATCTGTTTATATACTACACTTGAGGAGGGTCCTCATTTCTCTTTCTCTTTAATTGAATTCCAATCTTTTTGTACTTATATCAGAAGTATTTTTATGGATACATATATAATTATGTTATTTTTACAAGTAAAGCTGAGCTTTTGCATTGGAAAAGCAACAAAAGGTAGAGAAGTTAATTTGCTTACAGACAATTTGCTTACAGAGAAAAGGCAATATAGTTGACAAAATATAAATCACAATCTATGAATTAGGTATTAAGTATAATTCTGATTGGGTTTCTCAGTGAGACATGAAGAAACTGTTTGCAAAAACTATAAAGTAATGTATTAACCATAGAAAGAAGCACGAACCTTATAAACATCAAATTAATACTTCCTTTTTGGATAAACTTATGTTAAATGCAATTCTGGGAGTCGTTTAATATCGCTTCAATAAACTTAACCATATATACACTGCAAATTATCTAGTCTTAGGCAGATATTTCTCCAATTCATTACAATAGCAGGCTCTGGTTCAAAGTAAGGATAATTATTTGTGCAAAAGCTCTACATTTGAATTTAAGAGGATTTCCATAGCTAAGCAGATGATTGAGCAATCCTCCAGTCCTTAAGAAATTTAGCAAATGTCTTAGTTTAGTATAACATATGTCCAGCAACCTAGTAAAGCTTGTTGATTGCCGCGGAACGTTCCATTCGAAAATCAACAATAATTTTCATAATTAAAAAAACGTTAATTGTAGAATAATAAGCGCCAAAGACCTTAAATGTTTATACATTACATTATTAAATTAATAATAATAATGTCAGAGTTATAGATAGAAAATCAGAATCTACAAAACATAACCGTGGTTCTGAATACAAATAACTAATTTAAATTCTTTATATAAAGGAGAAGTTATATAAAAGAGCATTCAGTTTAAAAGCAACGTATCAAACGTGTATACTTTCATCGATTGATTAACCTTAAATCGAGAGATATTAGTCGGTAGTTTGTTTAAAGTATGAAAGTTGCCTTTCCCTCTTTTAAATTCACAATATCACTCTCACAGTTCATGCGCAAGAAATGGGTACGCAAGGTGCCAGTTTATAACATAGCTGTGTTATACAAATAATATATACAATACAAAGTACCATTCCCAATTTATATAATTATTATAAAATTTATATTAATGTTTTTATGAGTGTAAAGTTGCAGGTATTAGGGACAGAATTGGATCATGGGTGGATTAGTGACTTCTTGCCAGACAGGTCCAATATGTTTGCAGTAACCGAAGTTAACTGGTTATTGACGCCTACAATGACCTTTAAATAGAGATATTTAAGTACAGCTCCACCTACAATAAAAAAGATATTGAAATAACATTTTTAAATTATAAGATCAAACATGCGTTCTACAATAATCCACTTAAATTATATTTTAGTAATATCTATAATAACATTGTAATGAATTTATTCCATTGTTTTAAGTGCATCTAAGTGAATTTATTTCGATATGAGCTAACCCCCAAATAATGTTTTTAATCAGGAGAAACTTTTGTTATAGTTTTATGAAAAAAAAAAATTAGTCATACTTTTTACACTGAATACTAAGTGTAACCTCAATTGAAAAAAAAAATCATGTCCAACACAATGCAAGTTGGTTAATTAATTTTCAACTATCTTTTACATTTTTATAATTTACAAAAGTTTTCAATCCTCTATTTAATCTGCCACCTAAACTAATTGAATAAAAAGTTTTTCATTTGCTCGCCACTTTAAGAAATTTCAGCTCCAACGTTTTATACCATTAAAAAACAATTTTTATGCTCCAATAACGAAAAAATAAATATTATTATCTTACACAAACCCCAATAAATTTACTGTATTAACGGCAAATTAAAGAATATAAATCTCTAAAAGCACCAAAATCTGAGGAGATACAAAATTAAACAGATTTTAAAAGTATTTTTTTTAGAGTTATTAAACAATTTCTATCGTCTCTTATGGTTAAAGTTAAATATGAAGTTTAATCATCATAAATTTGACTAAAAATTCATCTTAGGAGCTTTTTAGGTCTTCATGTAATCGCCAAATGGAAAATATTGCATATATTCACAATAATTATTAATGTACTTCGTAGTTAGTAAATCATTAAGCGCATTATTACATTTTTCTACTGACCATTTATGAGGTGATTGTAGAAAATTATAGAACGCTTCTTCATCTGGGAATTCTAATTAACATAATTTCTGAAAGAGTATTTGAAACAGAGATGTGTTTCCATCATTAATAATTAAATCATTGAATCACTGTTTAAAGCATTCGCAAAGAAATGATAAAGAAAATAGACACATAATTCAACAAAAAAAAATAATACAGATGCACTACTTTACAAGAAAATAAGCTGAACAAAGTGGCTTAGTCACATTAAATTTAAATTGTTGATCACTTAAAACCAAAAATAAAGTACTAATTTTGAAATATGTTATGGATTTTTAAGTCTTAATCCACGAGCTGCTAATTGTTTCCTCTTCTACAGTGAAGACGTTAAGCAGAAAACTCGTCAGTGCACTTTCATAGCCGTCTTATTGCGCAATTTTTATTATCTAATATATTTTAATATTTTGAAAATGTTCTTTGCCAGAGCAGACATTTTCACCTCTCGGCCTTCTGGAGTCTTTTGCTACCAACGCTTCTTAGGTATTTGTCATTCTTCTTATTTGAAATACCGGACGAATTTAATGTCACCTTTTCTCAGTTTTATAATAGGATTACTGTCATAATAATGGGTATTTCATACTCGGTTGCATTTAATTTTTCCTTTAAATTTAATTATTTCTGCTTCTTGCTGCTATCTTTGCTCGACTGAACGCTTCCAAAAATCCGGTTGATTCATATTTTGACCTTTTCTAAGCTCTTATTATTACTTGGATTTTTCATTGGAGCCGTAGGTTACTCTTCCCTCATCAATACAATATCAGCTTATCTCTCATTCTTCCACTAGCCCTTTGTCAAACTCTAAGGTGTTCAGAATTATTTGATTATTGTTCATAATGCAAGGTAATGCTGATTACCCGACCTGACACCATTGCAATCTCCTTCCTTGAAGTTACTACATTTGCGCTTTGGTTTTACAAGCGTCCTCTAAAACACCTCCGATCAACAACTTTTTTAAAATTATTTTAATTTGTAGGGAAGTAGTTTTAAACGGAATCGCTTTTTAAATATGATCAGCCGTGAGCTAAGAACATTATCTGAATCTACTTATTTCTATTCCTTGATGTCTTAAAATGAATGTTTTAATAAAACGCAATAATTATAATTCTAAGTCAATATATCTGAGTTTATTTACATGAGACAAATTATCCCACTGCCACGAAAAGCTGTATTTGAGCAAAACTAATTTTAAAAGTAGAAAGAAAAAAAACTTTATAATTATATCAAGGAAGGAAAGGAATATTGATTTCCTGTACCAACAATTACATATCGCAGTGTGTGGTTGCGGAATTATAGTTTTTGGACGGTAGAAAGAGAAAGAAGCACATAATTATGTGTCAATTCTCAATTATTAGAGAGTAAATTAGTGCTATTAGTACTGGACGGGTTGTGAACTTTTATGGAGCAATGATCGGGATAAAGTGAATGCTCGTCGTTAGAGGTTCTATGAGAAGGAAGCTGTTAGCAGCCAGTGGGTGGGATGATGAATGTGGAAGTGAAATCGCGTCATTAAACTAACTGATTTAGACTGCACCCGTCCACTCGTGACCTGTATTACGTCATCTAACTAATCTACTGGCATTGTTTATTCCGCTTAAATTGTTACGTTTTATTAAACGAAACAGTTTGGAATATTATAGATACTATTCCCAGCTTTATTTGTTAGTAATAATAATATTAGAAGGGTTCCCAGCTGCTGGCCCTAGTTTTACTCTTCCTAGGAACAGTGTTCGGAGGCCGGCAGTGCACAGATAAAAGCTAATAACTAAAACCTTTGATGTTAAAGCATAAATTAGCACTAATGACTGGCATGCGACGATTGTTTAGGCGATCTGAGACGAGAAGGCTACGAAGGTACAAGGTGCCATTCTTTTGCGTTAGTTACTAATTTTATTTCCATTAGTCATAAATCCTCCACAGGAATTTGGACTGCTAGAAAGAGCGCTGAACTAGACAATAAGGGATATTTCTAAAGTGAAATCTCTTTAAATTGCGTAGCAAAACGAATAGGACAGTTTCTCAATAGAGTTGTAAAATAAAAATTATTTTTCAAAAAAATTATACCAGATCTAATATAAGCCTTGCAACTTTTTTTACCAAATAGACAGAAGTAAAAGCACAAAATTAGAAAGCTGAAAAAAACCTTGACAATGAAACAAGAGTAAATAAGAAAATTGAATTCTGGCGCCCATTTCACTAACCTCTCCCCTCTCCGATTACCTTTTTAGAAGGTCTTTCATGAAAATTGTTTAATTTGAAAGAAATGCTAGGTAAGAAATCGATCTTTTAATGGAATTATCTAAAGTTTTGAGACAGTCCATATAATGTTTGCATAAACTAGTCTCTTCAACATAAGAAGATCAACATTGACACAAAAATCAATTCAAGCAGAACATGTTAACAAAGCGTGAAGCAGGTGATAAGGCAGTGAGAGTGTCAGTGACTTTCCTCGCTACGTGACCTTCAATGATCTGTGCCATCTCACTCTGCTTGGACTTGCTTGATGAAATGTCTGAGTGATCAAATAATTGCTATCCTCAACTTCAGTGGATGCACTTTACACTGACGGCTTCTCGTCTCGTGGGAACAGGCCCGATTAACGCTGTTTTTTATTAACTCAAAGACAGCTAATAAGACATCTATTCGCACTGCTTCCCGTAAGTGTTCAGCAGGCCTCAAAAGCAGGCTTCTCAGAATTAGAAAACCTGATCCAGTTGTTGTAGCATTGCTGGATATGGTACCTCCGGCAATAGAGTATTCTTTATTTCGGAATATTAGCCACACATTCAGTTCTCCTATAATGATTCCTAAGAAACAAACCGTACATTGTAAGCAAATGGTTCTCAAGAGAGTAGCCTACAGTCCCTCTCCTTAAAGATGCGTTTTTCAACAAATTTTACTGGGAAAATTTGTGCCATTTTCGAGAAAAACACAAACAAAAACAACGAAAACTTGAAATAATTAGTTTTTTTTTAGATATTTTGTTTACCCACACACACACAAACCCAAACCACTTTCTAAAAAACCATTTTTGATTTTGGGTTTTCAACAGAAATATGTGCTTTCAGATATCCTGGGACTGAAAAAATAGTTTTTTTGGAGATTAATTGTGTGTGCTAAAGAACAAAGTAGCTGTAGAACAAACTACTGAAGAAGAAAGTAGCTCGAGAACACAGGGATTTAAATCGCAGGAAACTGAAACATTATGTTTGGATTGGGCTCTATCAGAGAACCTGAATGCAACTTTGAGAATAAAGTTCCAAGTGGAACGCAAGAACCACTTTACTGAATGGATTTCCCACTTTTCTGAGATTTTATCGAATGTGCCTTCTACGATTTAACCCAATGTTCGGTTTCATATCAAAAAAAGTTTTTACCAGAATAATGTTTTTTGGAAAATTCGTTTTAGGCATTTTGAGATATGATAAAATGTTGCTACATCTTAACAACACGAGCATTGCAGTAAAAGACGGTGAGTGTTCTCAACCTACTATTTTCTTCTTTAAAATTAATTTAAGCCATTATATGTTATTAGCCAGTAGCATTATTAGTCAAACTAATAAATGTTATACTTAAAAAAAACTCACTGTTTTCCTCCCCAACCTGCTGGCGCCGGAGCTGATGACGCAAGTACTATCACTGATAACAGTAGTACCACCTGGAAAACAATAGTCAGTTACACTCTATTCTTAGGGGTTATTAAGGAGAACCAAGTTCTTAAATTTTTAAATTATAAAATGTTTACAAACATAAATAAAATAAAGGATGTATTATCTAAACTAAAAAGAAAAAATAAACATCCTATATAATTAGCTACACTTTTAAATCCAAGAAAGAAATATGAAATAAGTAACAATAATAGTGTGTAATGTGATAGATCAAAGTGAAGATAAGTAACGCGAAATTTCTATAGATTTTATTATAATCCGTATATAAAGCATGTGAAGGTTTTTGTCGCATTGACATATGAGAATTTACTTTCAGTAGCGTCGCACTAACATATCTTCTAGTTCACACAAAGAAATAACACCTTTCTACTTTATGTAATAAAATGACCTAGCCGACGGTAATGTCCTTTCTGTCCTCCGTGTAAATGATGCAACGTTAAATTAATGTAAATATTATAGAAATATATTATGTTTATTTATTATTTTTTTAATAACAACATGTGAGATATTTCAGCGAGTTGAACAAGTTGAATGACCTAAACTCAGTTAGTTGCCTGTTTTCCCGGTCTGGGGGAGATGTAACATTATGTAATTTGCTGCTGTTTGCCAGTGAAAATTCTAAATGACAATGCCAAGGTAAAATGATTGTGTACATGAAATAGGGTGCAAAATAAAGTAGTAAGCTGTCTATCTCCAACCTTGCCAACTGGACTACTGTTTGAACATAAAGTCTGCGAGATATTTAAATAAATACAAAAAATATATACGTAAAACAGCATCTATGAACCTGGCTAAGGAAGGCAGAATCTTATTTACGTAAAAGGTTAGCAACATTTAAGATGACCACCGAAAATCGGACCGAATCTCGCACATTTTCCTCGTTTAGCAATTAAAATATGAATCCATAACAATCCTGCAGCTTTCTTATTTAAAGAACCTTCTCCTGAGAGAAATATTTAGCAAGCTATAACATCTAGCAAGGTGTAACATCTTTATTATGATTAAATTTATTTAATGTTTACATTAAAATTATTCACTTCTAACCTTGAACCCTTTAAGCATAGTAAGTGGGCGACAATTTCCGTTACGATCTCGATGAACAGCAGCCGTTTGTCTGTAAAAGAATATTTCAATTGCCGGTAGTTGTGGGAAGTAGAGTATCAAGCTGTGATGGTAAAATTAAAGCGGCAGCGATTCCTTAAACTGTTCACAATAAGAGAACATAACTATAATCTATTGAGACCATTCATATTGACTCACGCATCTCGATAAAAACAATAACCCCAACCCGCCGATAGTTCCACTGCGGATGTTTAAAGGTTAGAGAGTTTATGGAACAACTTCGTCCGCTATTGCATAAGTCTTCTGCGGGCTGCATATAAAGGTGAAAAGGCGAACTAAAAAGAATCCGGCGGAGAAGCTTCAAGAAAAGTATGGAGTTAAGCCGACAGCATTCTTACCTGCTAGCTCCTCCACATTGGAATTGAAATCTCTCCACTTTTAACGTTTTGCGGACAAAGTGAGTTGAACGCTTTCCATTAAAACGACTGTTTTGAATTGTAAGATACATTGGTTAATGATTATCTATAGGATTTGGTTCAAAGCCTCACATTGTGGGAAATAAAGAAGTATGATGTGAAAAATAATTAACTTCACTAACCATCTCTGAATCTAAACTCTAATCGACCTTAGTTTCCTTGATGTATTAGTTTTTTCCCATCAAGAAGATAATAAAAATAGTAGCTTTAAGTTATAAGCTCGTTAGTTCAAGTACTGGACTCCCAAGCAGAGATAGCAGGTTCAAATCCTGACTTGTTTCGGTGATGCTGTGGCATCTTAGTTTATTATTGTAATATTGTTTTCATCTAATCCTGAGAACGTCAATTGAACGTAAATATTTAATCTTTTTTTTGAAGGTTTTTTTTTATATGCTACAAGAAGAACATACTTAAAGTCTTTACTTTTTACTAAAACATTCTAAATTAACAGAGAAAACCAACCTTAAGACTTCTTAAACAACGCGAAAAACTATCCAATTATAGTTCTTCCTGTACTAATCAAGACACAAATTCTAAAGGAGAGCAATAAGAGAGTACCCAAAGAGAATTCAGCTCAGGAACCTTGAATATTTCCATAAATTTGATCAAAAATTATGGGCGACCACCTCTATTTATTGGAACAAATTAGAAATAAGTTTAAAAAGTTGATGAAGTTGGCATTGAATTGCGGATTGAAGATGCAACTTTTATCTCTAGTGGTCGCTATTGGTTTCAACTCAAGGGTTGATGATCAGAGTGTATCTACCGCTTTTTCTTGAATGCGATGATATCGGCCTATCCAACAGACCTTTATACGCCATTACAAGTCTTTCAACCTAACATTTAGAGACGTCTAGTTACGAAGAGCAAATAACATCTCTCAAGTTATACATGACCCGAAGTGGTAATCTTTTCATCCTTTTCAATCGATTTTATTTCAACTCCATTCCAGAGCTGCAGCAATTCATTCCGAAGTTTTACAGCTAACCTTTTCCGAAATTATTAGAAGTCTGTAAAAGACTAATTGATATGATCTTGGAAGTATATAATTTTTTTCTTTTCCAATGTTTCTTTATAAGTTTGCAGGTAAAAATCAATCCTGATTAAAATTAGCATCAGTAAGGCACAATAATTGTTTCCCAGTTGACCTAGCCTTATAAAACAAAACCAGTTTCGTCGTAGCACACACTGCCTAAGGAATCAATATCTTCAAAGAATCACTAAGTCCCTTTTAACCATTGGTTTAGCCTTGGAATACATGTGCCAGCAGTGCCCATAAATTTTTACTACAGGTAATTTGGTTTCTATTAACTTATAGCTTCAGGCGAGTATAATTTTTTTCAAAGTGAATTCTTCAATGAATTATCTCGTTTGGCACTATTTATAGTGAAAACAAACATCCAAATGAAATTAAATTAAATATTTTTATCTACAACATCCGCACAACTGTCTGCGGCAAGAAATTTTCAAGTTGAAATTGAATTGTACTTATTGCCTCCAACATTGAGGGTATGCCATTTTTTAAACCTATGTAAAACATAAGATGAGAATCATGCAAATCATCCCTATCCTAAAGTTATCATGATGCTCTTACAATCCGCAATCCGCCACCCTGAAATCAGTTAAAAATTAATTGCGAAATTTTCACTCGCGGACAAGAGATTTTATTCCAACTCGAAATACTAACAACATATTTAACTCTCCCACTCACTAACTTTTTATGTATAGTATTATATACAGTTTTATTATTATAGGAGTATTATTTATAGTATTATACAGTAATTGTACAGAAATAACAGCAAAATGTAGAAAGATCCAAAGTACTGCAGCTTCCGGAATTCTCCTGAAATTCAGCATTTCGGATACAAGTTTCAAACAATGGAGATAAGTTTTTATTTTTAGTAGTTAGAACTCTTAGTTCAGACTAAACCCTCTGATGGGATTTTCGCGAAATCACGGCAAACTAAAAATGACAATTTAGGAAATCCGGAATTTCGATTATATCATTCCTAAGATAATCGTACGGAACCAGTTTTGAGGGGGAAGAAGTTCAATCAGCACATCGGTAGTTCCGTTTGAGGAATGTCTTCTAAGTCACAATCAGATTAAGTCCGAACTTCCTATGTATTTTCTTACTTTAGCTAAGTTATTCACGATTACTCTGTTTACACACAAACACACTTTTTCAATTCAGGGACCACAATACTGTGGAAATTCGATATCGAAAATACGACACGATTGCAATATTAATAAAGAATGATTTGAGTGAATTCATGAGGAATGAAGAAGTAGAGAATAAAGAGAACTTACTGCGATCCTGTGTGAGGCCATATTTTAATAGATTTAGGAGAAGTAAACCAATGAACTGGATGCACGAGGGTGCAGGATTTAATGCAGCAGGCCTGCCAACTCTGATATTTATATATATATATGTTTAGTGGTGAGCTTATAGGGGGCAGTAGACTACCCCTCCACTTGCGTAAGCACTGGCCAGTATACTCACATCTAGATCTATAGCTCTCGCCTCTTCGTCTATTCCTCTACATATTACCTTATATTCTGGTAACAGTTGTGTAACATTTACAGCTAGGTCCTTGTTTAAAAAAATATACGCACATTCAAGCTGATGTGAGAGGAGAGTTCTGTGTTGCTGGTCACCTTCCTGTACCAACAACTAGCCTCTCTAAAGAAATGATTTCTTCCTTCAGTTTCCAGTATATGCACCATCCTTTTAACATCAGTTTGTTTAAACATCAATTCTCCTATATAAAATACGGCTTGCAAAACGTAAGTAATTGTTTACAAGTAAACGCTTTGTAGTTCTTGTAAACGCTTTAACAAAAATTTCTGATTTGGTGCCAGTCTATTTACAATTTTAAATAATATTCGTCAAAATTTATTTTTAATATTTCTAAGAACTGGTCAGAGAGAGTACTCAGATCGTCAACTTTTCGATATTCAGCTTAAATCAGAAATACACGTATTTAGGTATGCTGAGCTCCAAAAAGTGATTTTTAGAAAATGTATCTTGTGTTTACAAGTGCGAACAACAACCTCAAAAAGAAAAAATCACTAGCAGCCTATCTTTATATTTCATTTGGTTGCCTCTAAGGAATCCAGCCGCATCTTAACTGTGCAATTTACTAGCACCAGTGTAAAGAAATCTATATTTTTCCAGACGGGCTTTACGTCTACCAATTAGGTATCGTGGACAAAGGCAACTAGCAAGCATACTTCACTATAAATTCCTTATATAAGCCATTGAATAAAATCCAAGTGCTAGATTAGGAATCGAACCCATTTCCACAATATTTCTTAGCTTTGCGGGCCTCGCCTCTAACCGTAACCTTATATATTTATCTTTTTCAAAATCTTTTTCCGTACATGGAACATCTAATTCTATATTTCATTCCAGCTGGCACGCCAAAAATATTTCAGTTTAGTTCAGTACAAGTATTCGCATCGTTATAATGAATTTAATCTCTAATTTCTTGATCGATTTTTGGTTTTGTTTTTTTTGCATTCTGGTCAACTGATCGTCCAGTGTAGCGGTTCTCAAACTATGGCGAACACAGTTAGCTAATGGAGGTTCTTAAGATAGTGTACAAACAGACTCGATTAAAATGAATTTTTAAAAAATTCATAAGGTGTATTAGAAAAGTTATTTATGTCTTTAATACTTTCTTCACTTTTTAAGTACATTCGGTTGTTACAAATTCCCAAAAGCTTCTGATAAAGGGCGCCATGATAATAGCACCTTGAAAGAAGCGTCGGTAATTCGGAGGTTACACTCCTTGGTGACAAAACACACCTCTTTCCAGAACCGTTAACCTTCTCTACCAACGATCCGGTAATCAACACGAAAAGAGACAAGGTAAGGAAATCATGGTCACGAAAACATTATTTCTGTTCAATAAATTACCTTTTTTACGAGAAAAAAAAATCACAGCGTATCTTTCTCCCAGAAATTGTGCTGTGGCAAACCGCCCCGGAACTCTGTCTTTTAAACAAGTCATTCCTAAACATTTCATCGTTTAGTTTTTGAAATTCATTCAACGGCAGCTCTTACAACTCTATAAACCCCGCGCACAAATTATTGGATAAATTTTGACTTTTAATTTCCTTATAAAATTCTTTTTTGGCAGTCTCAGACATGCTTTTTCAAGCCTTAAAACAAAAACCAAACAAAAATGGTGCCGGTGAGCAAGAACTTGCAAGTTTTTCGCTGTTCTGCTTTAATGAGCATTAAAAATTAACATCTTCTAACCAGATTATTCTTCAAAGTGTAGACCATGGTTTATTGATCCCTTCAACTAATCAATGTGCCAGTAATACAATTCATCTTTGGAACCACGGTTCTTTAAAAGCAAAGAATCCAATATATTACCGCTTTCACTTTCTCTTCCTTAGCGAAATTTCCACTAGGCGAATAATCAACCACGATTGGAATGAGTGGTAGAGCGGAGAAGTAAGGTTTGGGTTATAAGCGAGTTAAAGAGTTAATATTTACGTTGTTAACTAGCGCTCCTCAAATGTTTCTGCTACTTTCTCATGTTTCTAATACTGGGATTTATCTTTAATTACTGTTTATCAGCAATTTGGGATTTATTGAAAAATACCTGGGATATAGAACTGCGATTGACAAACTTCGAGTAGTGAGTCAGCAGAGATTGGCAAGTGACAAATCTATTAGAATATGGTACAGCAATGGTGGATACCATGCTATTGATGCTCTAGCATTATGTACATTGTGTAATTTAAATGCCAATGAAAAGCTGGAACACTTCTTAATCCATTGCCCTCTTTACTCTCCTATTAGGAATCACTACCTAGAACGGTATGTGACGGATAGTGTGAGTGATGGCCAAGCATTGGTTAGCTTGTTGAACGTTGCCTCTGAGAGACAGTTGGATCATCTCTACTACTACGTTACTGGCGCTCTTAGAGCATTTGTGATAAATGAGTGAAACATGATGGGTTTGATGGGTAAGTTGTAGATGCCTAGGATAACATTAAATATTATATAATAAAAATAAATTTAAGATAATCATTATATATACATATTATACGGATATTATTATATTGGCATATTAAGTATAATTTTCTCCATTTTCATTTTTAAAAGTTCATTTTAGTTTTGTTTACAGTTTGTTTCATAGCAGTATCAATTTTTTGTTTTTGTTTTGTATAAATATGTTCTGTTCTTTTATTTCTGTTATTACAGAACCCCTGTAATGTTTTTGTATAAAAAAACTAAATACAGTATTTTTCTATCTATCTATCTATCTTTAATTACTGTTTGTGCACAGCAGGTGCATAAGTTCACAAGTTTAATAACTTATAATTTTCTATTACTTTCCTTCTGAGATTAATGATTTTGTGATCCAAAATACGTAGATTATGGATAGTTCGAAAGGTTAATAATCTTTAAGAGAAACTGGCTTCAGACAACTCACCTAAAAGGTACAAAAAATTCAAATATACAACTTGGCGCAAGGACATTTTACTGTCTTACAAAAGCAACTCTAACCAGTCTATTTTTTGACAGCTAGGTAGCTTTCTGTTAGGAACAACCTGATCATGGCTGAAGAGTAACAGTATTTCTCTTAAAAATAAAATCATGCAATGTTGGCTACAAGTTACTTCAGTGTAAGACCACAAATCAGCCCTTACTTACGTTTGTAAAAAATACTGTTTTACAATAAATGATTTTATGTGCATTTAGCAGTTCGTTAGATAAGATAAGCTCTGATTAGAAATATAGTAATCAATGCCTAGTCAATTTGACCGCAATAAAGGTATCATTTAGTACCTAAAATAGATTATAGTGTGCACTGCCATACACGTAAGGAATAAGCCTACAGGATGGTTAGGGTATCTTCATGAAAGTGTATCCATTGAACTCGTGAAGGAAGGAACGGCCACAATGCGCGAAATGTGATCTAAAATAACAAACTCCTTCCACTACTCATGTGGATTTAATCAACAGGCAATGGAGAGAGATTTTCTGTACAGAAAATCACTGTTACTCGAAGACAAAGATTAAAAAGTTTTATAAGCACGCATTGCACAGATGTAGAAATAGTTACTCTCACTGACTGTGAGACGTTTGTTATCGCACCAGATATTTGTGAAGTCTCTTGAACAAACGCTATACACTTAAATGTATCGTTAAAAATTACTCAACAATCAGAATTAACGATGAATTTTAGGCACTCTAGCCGATTGACATCGCACCAGATATTCCTACCACAAAAGACTGATCAAAGACTGAAAATATCAACTTGGGATTTCTCGAAAACTTTAACTTTCTCTAAAACCATTCACTACGAAGATTCACTAAGAAGTTTCGTATTATGTGTTGTTTATGTTTTAACAACTATCTCTAAATCAAATAAACCTTTTCTTCACTCTTACCGGCCATATCAACTACCTAGGTTCTGGAAAAACTTCTAGTCTCCAATCTGAAAGAGCCTTTTTAAGTATTATTCCTGAACATCAGTCAGCTCAACTCAATTATTCTTCAAACACACTGAGGGGTAGTAGACGCATTCGTTACCTCGCTGGAACTCACTACTGCCCGGAAATCTTCCTAGAGGTCTACCATTTGCCGAACCAAGGACTCAGGACTGCTTTGTAAACTTAAGGACCTTTTATCTTCTAATTTTTATCTCACCCCTAAATTCTTGCTTCACCAATTATTGTTTCTTCCAAGACAAACAAGGTTTTTCTTTGATTTTATCCAGAATAGCGGACCTAACCACATTTTGAGAGTCTAAACCTAGCAAACTACTTACATTAGAGATGTAATGATCTCAACCAAGTTACTAAATATTCCAAAAAGGCTAACTAACAAGAGAAAACTTAACTGCTCTGTTACACCCAATATGGGCATACTGTTTCTTTGTGCAAACGTTAAGCAATCCAACTTTAATCATCAACAAATCCTTATCTTATCCTGCAACAATAATCTTCATCACATATATCTAAGTTCCAAGTACATTTATGTAATTGTTGAAGAAAATTATCACTTGTGACTGATTGTTTAAAAATTCTCATAGCTCTTATATCCTCAAAATTGAAGTATATTTAATATTCCTTTTATTGAACGATTATGTACGTGCATGTTATACATATACACATTTTCTGGATGATTGCATTACTTCAGGTCACTTCCTGATCCTCATTAACCAACTCTCCGAACTAAACAGTCCCCTCTATCTGAGTCCTCTTGCTGTCATCGTTTTCTTGGCATGCTGCGTCTTTCTTTGGGAATGATTTAATTATCCTTTTTGGATAGCATTATCCATCCATTATCACTAAATGGCCGTACCATTTTAATTTTTTAGACTCTTGATATAAGCTTTAGTTCTTGGAGAACTTCCTTACACTTAACCTGAGTGTTAGAAATCTCTCTTCACTAAATATCACCACTAGTTCATAAGTTCATTTCGAGGTTAAGCAATCTGTTTTCAAATATAGTATATAAATACATTATTTCATTATATAAATACATTATTATTTAATGAAAGTACTAGCTTCAATTATAATGTATTAACGATTTCACAAAAAATTTAGCGAATCATTTGAACGTCCGAAAATAATTTTGAATGTAAAATAAGATATTTTATTAAAATGTACACAATAAAAAATCAAGTTTTTTTTTCGAAATCTGCAGCATTAGATTACATAATTACTGGACTTCCTGGAGGGCATTGTTCTTTTAAAGTCATTTCCTGTCCAGTCCACCGAGCTCAGTTGGCCAATTATAGGCGGCATTGGGTCAGTGAAGAAATTATCTCTAGTTCTTTATTCGTAGATTTTATTTCACTTTTACGTTATTATGTATAACCTTTTACATGTTATTAATCATAATAATTTATTAAGTCAACATTTTAATGTAAATAGTAGTAGCGACATAACAGGTGGATTTGTAAAGATATGAATTCTTTTAATCGTTTAATCGCCATTATTTATGTTTTAAAAAAAAATCTAACAATAAAGTCAAACAAGACTTTCATTTACAAATAATCGTTTTCGAATTTTGCAAATCAGTAATTAAGATTTCTTCTTCACTGTTTTTTATACACTTTAAAGTAAGATACTTTTAAAACCAAATTTTGAAGTTACAAAAATAATAATTTGTATTAATTTAACTAGATGTTAAAAACGGTAGAAATTATACTCCATAATTAAATTCTTTTTATTTAACTGGTCATTCCAGTCCGGAGACTTCCGTCTTCTAACTTCTCCAACCCCACCATCCATGTTATCTAAAAACGAAATCTTTTAATAAATCGATAGCTAAGTCATAATCATTTGGACTCTTTTTTTTTCAAGGAGAAGATAATTTATTTTGTAACCAAACGCTATTTATTACATTCTCTTACTGCTCGTGAGAAAGCATTGACATTGAGCAGATTTTTCGATTTTGAGTTATCAAAGGAAATATCTTTTTTGAGGCCCTTGAGTCCGAAAAAGCTTCTTTTTTTTAATTTGGTCTTCGACGCAGATTACCAATTTATACTTCGTGGAGTGACACAATAAGGTTAACCGGAGAACTACTTTAACAAATTTGGTTTTTCATTTTCCAATATTTTCTCGACAAAACAGCTCTAACGAATTTAGTTCATATATAGTGATTACGAAACATAAATACATAACTTCATATTTGCAACAATCTGGGCCAAAAAAATGCTATAAAATATTTCTTTAAACTCTAGCATCGTTTCGTCTTTGATAGACCCAGTTATCACCATCATCTATGGCTGGGTCACATGGTCATCTCGCAAACGATGATTGATTTATGTAACAATCGAAAGTTTATGCACAAATAGTAAATATAGAGATATCTGCTGCTTTACTTGCTTTATCGTTGCATCCAATCTTTATCCTATCGCTATAATTGAGGTTTGAATCGCTTATTGAATACCGATAATTTGTTTTTTCTAATTTTTTTCGCTGAGTTCTTGAGTTTTCATACATTTACTAAAACCGGAACTTAAATTGTAACTATCATTTATCTCCTTGTTTCTCTAATTCATTCAGAGTTAGCCAATCATTTACCATCAGAATTCAATTTCTCAAATTTTCGGCAATAGTTTGACCTCCTTTTTGCATAGTATTGCATTTTAGAGGGACTCAATGCAGTACAAATATTTCTAAATATATTTATTTAGACTACTTTTTACCAACAGTTTTTCATGGCTTATTTAATACTGTAGCAATTCTTTTCAACTTGCATCTAAAGGATTACATCCTCTGATACGCTATGAAATAAATCTCTCTATTTCACGGTGTCATGTTTAAATAAATCTCAATAAATGCATAAGACTTTGACTTAAAGGACAGAAATGAAACTTTTATTAAAGTGAAAGGATTGTAAAGGATTAGTGCGACGGAATCTGTACTAATCGACCATTTGGTCGTTCCAAGAACGTTCCAGGTTTGCTGGCTTCTTAAGGAGTCTATAACTCATAAACTTAAGTGTAACCCATCGTATCGAGTTGAGAAAGAATCATCAAGCAAAAGAACTTTTCCTTGGCGGCACTGCAAAACTTCTAAAAACAATAGGTTAAGTTTACTAGGAACAGTATAATATAAATAACAGATCTAGGAACTGGGACCTCGCAGCGTAGGATAAAGTTTCCAAACTCTACAAGACAAAGTACTCAGTGATCAGTTTTCCCCACAGGCTGACATTAATTCCACTTGAAAGGTTATTGAGGATTATTCAAATATAGGTTGTAGATCAAAGAATGAATCTCTAACCAGTGCTTTAATAGAAGCGACTAGCTAATGTGGCTGTATGTGAACTTATGCGACGACAGATATCAATGCTAGCTTCGAAGTCGTTGGTGACTTTTAACAGAGATATACATAATTTCTGACATTCAGTCATCTTTAAAAGCATCAGCTAAGCTCAATGGGAATTCTGATTTGGTAGTAGAGTACAGAAGACATCCGGACCATCTTGAGATTCTTGTGGAACAAAAAGCTGAAGAACTTGAAAGGAAGTTCGTCATTCGAACTTGTCCTCACAACCGTGAAACTATACAGAGACGGAAGCAAATTATCCGAATACCACAAGGTAATCGTTGAACTAAAGGAAGCAATTCAGATTTTTAATGTGTTTTGTTAGAAAAATGTTCGTGGTTCGAGGATGGGGTGCAAGAGACCGTGTATGATGGCGTAGTGCCTCATTTTCTATAACTTGGATTTAGTATATTTGACTTGGATCTGGCCAAGGGAGGCTCTCGGACATTAAAGGTCAGTGACATTTTTTGATATTGCTTTGGGATCGGCAGACTAATCAGGAAGCTTTAAGGGATTTCTTCCGGATTTTTTATTTAATTTTTGGAGGCTCATGTCTCTCCATTTCTCCGGACCTAGTAACTTTCTCTACTTCTTATCATCCTCCTCAGTTAGGATTTCGACAATAAGACAATATTACCCTTTTCAGGACAATAAGCTGCTGAGGATCTCTTAAAGGAACAGTGCTACTTAAGCGTACGGGCTACAGGTTCATTACTAACCTTTGACTACAAATATGTTAATTATGGAAATAAATTATGTCTCAAAAGTCCTAAATGTGAAAATTGAAAGTACCTTCTTTTATCACTCTTTTTTATTTTATTTTTTTAATTTTTTATAAATTTGCGACTGCAACGGTTGTTGCAACAAGTAAATGTGATGTAATATAATGTCTTGATTATTAATGAAGATTGGAGAAGGCACCCAGGATAGGATAGGATCTGATCTCACTCCAATAACGTGATCAGATCACTATACTGTTATGAGGAGAGTAGGTCGCGGGGCCATCTTCTCTTCAATCTCCTTGGAGGATTACCTGGTAATGTGGAAGAAGAATTAAAGGATTAGGATGAGCTGCTGTAAAGGAATGAAATTTTAAGAAACGAGTTTTAGTAACGTCCTTAATTAAAGGGATGTTGAGGTCATTATGAATGGTGAGGTTAGAAATATAGAACGGAACGTTAAGAAGTTTTCGTAGTATTTTTGATTGTGAAGTCTGATGCGTAAAGAATTGGAACGTTTAGTCGATCCCCATACTTCAATGCCGTTTGACCAAATAGGTCGCAGTAATAACATGTATAGGAGTCTTTTGTTTTGTAGGTTGTGTTTAGATCGTTTGTCAAGTAGTCTGGCGAGAAGTTTGTAGCGTTGGTTAGTTTCTTGTCTTTTCAGTCTAGTATGGGGATTCCATATCAACCATTTGTCTAGGTACAGTCCAAGGTAGCGTACTTTGTCCACAGTTGGTATAGTTTTTGAATTAAATTATTTCACGATTTGTACTATACTTCAAAAAATACATTTTACTACATTATCACTTTTATCAATTTTGCTGGGGACATTTTTCAAGAGAAAAACAAAACCTTAGGGGGCTGATGGAGGAGTGGTAAAAGTACTAATTGTTGTCATATAAGGCATGCGATTTAGATACAGAGAAAGACAGAATTAGCCTGCTTATTATACTTTGATTTTAGCATTTTTAATTTTTGCTAAGCGTAAAGAAGCCCAACAAAATAAAAGTGACAATTAAAAAAAAAATAGGATACTACAAAAAAGGCATTCTATGTAAATTTAGATAGCATCAGGTACAAATAATAAGCCAAATCAAGAAACGTAAATGATATTTGTAATTCAGAACAGGTTATTCATTTAACAAGTACTTTCCTGTCTGAAATCAAATGTTGAACTAATTTTACAATGACTAGGTGTACATAAACTGTCATAAATTTTTATACAGCGTGCATAATAATGTTTATTATATAATCATTATCCTCCCACTTATTTATTGGATATTGATTTATTTTAATAGCGACATTAATAATATTATAATTTATCAATTGAGTTAATAATTAATCGTATAGAAAGTACAAATAGAAAGTATCGCTAATGGTATTGTTTACAGATTGAAGACGTGATAATACAAATATGAATTTATAATTATTTCTATGATAGGTGATACCTTAGAATTTATAACTGCAACGTTGAAGAAAAGATGTATCATTTACCATTCCATGAACTATTTGTAACACAATTGGACAATAGACAATTTTATTTAGTAAGGTTAGGAGTTTTTTCGGCAAATAGTTTACATTCTGCCCATAAATTGTTGCTAAAGAGAAAGAGGTAACTCTGTTTCATAATTCTGTTTTGTTACAAGCCCAAAACGCTAAAAATCTAGTCGAAATGATTAGCTCAGAGAATCAATCAATGCAAAACGTTCATTGGACGCTGAATATGGGTCGAAAAGGAATTATTGCTAATTGAAATCACAAACACTATTCCGAGCAATTAATTGAATGTCCCGAAACAATTTTATGATATTTAAAAATTAAGGATTTGTAGAAAACATTGAAAATATTTGGAGAAAATCTAGTTTCTTTGCTGAAAGGTTTATGAACAGAATTGAGATATATTGCGGTTTTCCCTCTTTCAGAAGGGTGTAGCTGGAAGTTTAGTAATTGCATGCTTGATTGGTATTCAACCGACCCAAGGAAGGCTGGGCAATTTCTGCGAGCAAGAATCAGGATGAAGAGGATGGAAAAACGATGTGTCATTAGATAAGTCAATCTAACCAGTTGGCTGTCAGCAGGTTCAGTTTATTTGGGAAGATCTGCAGACAGTTTGGGAGGAACCTTTGGTTATTGGGCTTGGGTTATTTAGTAGACAAAATAGATTAGCGAAAAACGGCTAAACTTTACAATAGGATGTTACGTGTTCAAGAGGATGGCAATACAATAAAAATGATGAGCGCATCAGAAACTGTCCGACTGGAAAAGATTTATTTTGCATCTCATTTAATATTCAAGAAATAATACATAATTACTCGATTGTAAAGGCTGCATATAAAGTTACAAATCAATTAGCCAACCATGTTACAAAGTTTATGAATGAGTTTCAATAGCTTTCAAAGAATTATTTGTTTACCACTGCCGCAGCAGCGCAATAATATTGTTTTAAAGAACATTTCTTGAATTTATCTTGAACATTTCATGAAATTGAAACTTCTTTTCAGCAGTGAATAAGCGCACGTCAAATAGAAACACGAAGCACTCATACAATAATATAGCAAAGTATTATAAAGATAAATAATAGACACACACAAATTATTATTACAATTCTGTAAATTAATTTATTATACATATGTTTTACAAGTCAAGTCTCTTTTTACGTTCTTCTAGGTACACATTAAACCTATGTAGTCCGTAGAAATAATTTGCCCACACAGTTAACATTATATATTTAGTATAATTATTATTAGTTTAATTACCTATTATTATTAATTGTTGTTTTTGTAAATTGTAAAAATGGATTTTTTTTTTTATATTTAAAATAGAACAAACATAATAATGGCGTATAAGGAGCTCCTCAGAGCACTGACGTCTTCAGGACAATAAACTGCGGAATCTAGAATTCTCTCGTTATATTAGCGTGGAAAAATACACTTATACTGAAAAGCCTAGGCATTTAATGTCTAAAAATAAAAGATATTGCTTTTATACGTCACAGCACGGTTCTCTTCTCTATCCGTAATCAGTTTCAAATTTTCATCCATCACCAGATATTGAAAGTCTCATTGTGGATGAAAGAATGCGCACTGCGGATCTATCCACAATTTCAACAAACATTCTGTAATGACAGTTTAGAAATTAGCATTTGCAGAAATACCTTTTAGTGTACTTACGATTATAAACTAAAATTGGATCAAGTTGTGAATCATCTTCGTATGTGAATTCTCAAAATTAGTGTCAACTGGAGATCCAGGGTTCGAAATCGGTTACCAGTCCTTAAATTTTTTCTTCTTACAGCTTATTGACCGATGATGATTATTACTGTCTATAACTAGAAAACATTGACCATAGTTTAAATTCTTAAACTACCTTTAAGTCAGAAAAAAAAAAGACGTAAAACAGATCTTCCAAAATCCCTTCTCAGTTTTTACTGAAATCTGTGCTAGAAACCAAAAGTTATTTAGAAACAACTTATGATTCTAACAGACAGTAAATTTATATATGTCCTATTTTGTACCTTTTGGCGTTCAATCAACCCTTATACTTAACTTTTTAATCTGTAAGTTTTGTTAAGGAGATTTTGATAAAAACATATGATAAAGCAATGCTTTCATACCCGAAAATAGCAAATGTTGTTACACTAATCCGCAGTTTTATTATTTACAGTATTCACTGAACTTGACGGGAAGCAAATTCTTTTCTTCTAATTCAGGAATTCCAAAATCCATTCACTACAAAATCTGGTTAACTAGAGGCTCCTAGGAAGAGAAAATTTAAGGCCAGCCAGCCTTGACTCGAACCCGTGAAATTTCGTTATATTATCATTGATTTAACAGATTTAAAAATTAAAAGAAACACATGCTTAATCACTAGAGAAGGTGTTCATTTTCTGCTTTGATC
Source organism: Rhodnius prolixus (assembly GCF_049639745.1). NCBI lineage: Eukaryota > Metazoa > Arthropoda > Insecta > Hemiptera > Reduviidae > Rhodnius > Rhodnius prolixus. The sequence continues at coordinate 28,724,284 of NW_027411592.1, forward strand.
ACACGGAAGCCATAACCTTATTAAATGGTGAAACCAAAATATTACTTATTTGTGCAAACTATAATTTTACATGTCATTTAATATTGTAACCCTTCATAATGAAGAAAGCATGCTAATTGAATAACTACTTCGATCTACTTTATAATTTTCTGCAATATTTTTTTTCATCCCAATAATTTTCCATTCCTTAAATAATAGTAATTTTATTGTAGAATCTTTCTTGTAAGTTGTTATTAGGAAAGGAAGAGGATAAATTTAATATTTAACATGTCCTTCTTACCGTCGCAGAGAAATCGCATAGGATATTTTGAATACTTTATGTACTTAAAGTGAATGTTGGTACTTTGAAGAACATAAATTTGAGCAATAATTTCCCTTTTGAGATACACATTTTACGCAAGCGCAATATGGATTATTTGCGGCCTTTTTATCATTCTTAGGAAAGCAAAAATAAGACAATTTGACAATTTTTGAAAGTTTACATTATTTAGTGATACTTTTCTCTTATTTGCGCAAAGATTTTTGTCACCAATTCTCATAGTTGTCAATTATATTCGGATTTTCTGTAAACTTAGTGCTTTAGCCACAAAAATATTTGTTATCCACTAATATTGTTCTATTGGTTACAAGCGAGCAATACAAAGAAACGGAACTTTAGAGAGAATACTAGATATCCCTTCTCCAATCAGTTTTTGACCAAACAAAAATTCAGTAAAACTAAAGGTGCCGCTTTATCAACTTGAGCTGAAACCGTTTGTGGTTTATTTTCCTCTCTCTCACACACATACCACTTACACATGCACGAGCACACTTACAAACAAAAGCTTATTTCAAAACTATGTTTTTCAGACTCAATAGTATTTCTAGAAAATATTTTAGTACCAAAATTGTTATAACTGTAAGAGATTGTAGTAAATGTTAGTAAAATTATAAATATGTTCGTATTATAATTTTGTTTTTTATTTACATTAGAAATATTTCCTAAAATTACTTTCAATTAATTAATTAATATTCAACATCAATTCTGGAGCTGGAGCAAAGTTAATTACGAATTTAATAAATGTATGGTTTTTGTCTTGTGTCAGTTTTCGATGGGAAGTATTGTAATAGAGTGAGCGGGAACGGAGGATTATGTGACGAACAAGGAGGTTATGATAACGGTGCTGGGATTTTACGTATTGATTATATCGAATATAGGTAACTTCTGTGAGAAATGGTCCTTTTAATTCCCGTGTGAATTGTTTTGTTAAATATGTAACAGGGTACGTTCTAAATTGTTCGAAGATTTCGGACTGCTAGGATTTAACTCGCTCCACTACTGATCCCATATATGTATGCAAGTAGGTTTCAAGATAGTGGTATAGGTTAGTCCCTTTTCTAAGAGACAAGTTAGGGCTAAGAAGTAGGACACAGAAGAAAAAATTTTTTATCAAAGCTGAGTCCCTTTCCAGAGCAAGAAATCCATGGGAAAGATTAGTAAGCAAAAATTCGGTGTCTGGGTTTTCTAATTTGGAGTTCGCGGCAGCAGTTTCATAGAAGATATTAAGCTTTCTTTACGGACTCGAATCGATCCAAAGGCGCTGACTATTCAAGCTGAATCCATTATCATTATACAGATTCAATTGGCGTCGTGATGACCACTCTTCTGGGGAGTAGATCACTCGCCATTGCTCTCTGACAATCTCTCATTAACTTCTTGTACAATGTACATAATGTTGTTCTCTTTCGTATAAGTTTTTTTCCAGTACATTATAGAATGCTAGTATTGCTACTGTAAATATTTTGTATGAATTTTAATTTTTCAATATTTCTTATCCTAAGTATTAATTCTAAGAATCTACTTATTGATTAAGGCTATCAATTCCGAAATTGCCCAATAATAACAACATATCGTTTGACCTAAGCAGAAGACATCTCATTAAGACTGATTGGTAAGCTGCGTTTTTAGCGACTCAACATATGAGGAGCTCTAAATAGTACCCCTTTTAGTCGCACCAAGCGCAAGAAAAGTTATCCCTTTAATTTAGTTACTTACGGAAGTCAAAGTATATCTTTTTTAATTATAAACTCATCCAGGTCAGAACCTTTTGAAATTCTTTAGATTATTAGGGTATCTTTAGCTAATTTCTAAACGCAGGGCCGTCACAACATTCAGGCAAGCGACTCTATTGATATCATTCCTTTATGTTGGTGAAGTAATAAATGAAATATTATTATTATTTGGTGATAAGCCTTTCTCTCTAATTTAACAGTAAAAACTTTAAGTGGATGATGATATTTGTAAATGTGACTATATTTGTAAAAGTGTAAATAAATATGACACTAAAGGTTAAAGTAGAATTGAGTTGCAGGAAAATTGCATGTATATAATATATTATACGAGTATATTGTATTAGTTGCCAAATCATTACAAAAGATACGCTATTAGACTGTCTAAAATTCTTATTCTTACTACAGAATATCTCCAAATGCTTCCAAACCAAGTATTTTACCAAAAACCGTAGACTGTAATTGAGAATTTGATTACATGCAAATTACTAAGGCAAGTCGCAACTTATCTTTGTTAAAATTACCCAAATTGTCTAATTCAACAAAGCCGGTAATAGATCGAGAATTGTCCGAAATACTAGACAAACCGTGTTACGATTTTGCTGAAAAATAGTGAAACAAATAAAATTATGAAATAATTATTTTATTATTTTTATTCTTTCCTTTAATCTTAGATTTATTTTTGAATTTCAATTGTCACCAAGTACCTCTAATTGATCGTTTTACTTCAATACATCTCTTTTTAACATATTTATTAATCCCTAACGTGCCACTTTCATTTTTATTTTTACCAAGCTAATTTATGTTATATGGCAAACCTGACAACTTTTTGTAAAGCTGAAGCAACTTTACTTTCTCTTTTATTATCTTAATTACAAATGAATTACAGATTATTTTAAAGGAACATCATTATTTAAGATTATTGTTTACTTATGAATTTGTTTTTTTTTTTAAAAAAACAAAAAAGGCCGAGTTAAAGATCAAATTAATACTTTCATTGATCTTCCAACTAATTGACCTCAATGAGGAAACAGCGGCTCCAGTCAGTACGGAAATGGGGCGTTATAATACACCGGAACTGGTTCTTCCATATTGCCTTATATCATAATTTGAAGACAGCCCACTCCTCTGGAGCAACTGTGCGGGCTGAAACTCAACTCTTTCCCTTCTGCATTCTTTCTTAACACATTTCATTTACTTTATGTGGTCTTCTTCCTTATTTGAAAAAAAAAAACTGGTTAAAAAACTAGTCCTTTTTCGCTTAGTTCTATGTATTCGTTGTCAATAATGTGTACACCAAGCACTCACCTACCTTACGCATCATTTCTTGGTACAGTTCATAAAATCTTCCTTAACTGAACATCAATGTTACGTATTACACATTATTTCGTTATAAGTAAAGTTTCAGGCAATTGCTTCTAGTAACCACCTAAATGTAAAGTATTGGTTCTATTAAAGTAATTTTTTATGCAAAATTGTATTCAACATTTATTTGTTATTTATGATGTCTCTCTATAAATAATTTTGTCAATTTGATTTCAATGATGGACTCGCTCAATTTCTCAAATACTGTTCCATGTTTCCACTCAATTTGTTGTCTTTTTATATTTCAGGAGGGCTTAAAGTTCAATTATTAAAATAAGGGTAATTTTTATCGCTAACCCTATTTTACCCTTCACTATATGAATTTTCTGTTGGTACCATATTTACTTGTATAGTACTAGCCCTTGCTGCGAATCCTTCCCTTTTGTTTTTTCTGTAGTTTAACGGAACATTGATTCATTTCCTCGGAATCTTTTATTTGCCACTACGATTACCTCAAATGACTAACTTATGTATGTCTATATGTCTAACCCTTAACTCTAATATAAACCATTGACTAAGCTTTATCGCAATTCATTAGTGGCGGAAAGAAAATGTATCTTACTATCATTGTCAGGATCAGAGAAAACCGGAATGTCTGATCGACTTTTGAAAAATACTTTGAGGAGTGACCCCTTTGTGGAAAAGCTAGTTTGTATTCTCATTGGACCAACTACATCTTACCTCGTTATTTAACAGTCATTAACTCTACGTCTCCATATTTTTTTTAAATAATAGTTAATATAGGGTCATTCCATGTCAAATCAACACAAAAAAAGACCATTTTTGACCTCACCATCTCGGATTTTCTTGAAATTTGGCACATGTGTACTATTGGTATAGACTTGGAAAAATATGAAATTTTACTGTGATAAGTCAACTGGTTTATGAGTTACAGGGCTGTAAAGTTGCCAAAAATGGGCTGAAAAACAGGGAACCCCGTGTTTTTGAATTACTGTAGAAGCTTTCCTAATTGAGCTAAAGACTTGGGATTAGTGTCATTTTATAGCATATATAATGCCCTTTCCTGTGATATGCGACACCATATGGGTTAGGATAAATAAAGTTTGTTAAATTTAAATTTAAAATTTAAATTTTAAGTTTTTTAAAAAGTACATATTTTAAAATTTTAAAATTAATTCTATAAATAGCTAGTAGTGTTATGAATCACTGGGCAAATATTAATTTGGGACGACAATGGCTTCATTGTTAAAAAAATTGAAGACTAAAGCTCCTTTTCATGGAAAATATATTTTAATAAAATTAAAGTGATAAATAAATTGAAAATAGTAATAATGAATCAATGAATCATAATTAATAATTATTAAGATTTAAAATATTGATTTTGAAATCATTTTTAGAATTAATAATTATGATTACAGTAATTATTCATATTAATTATAATATATTATTTTAATGAAATTATGCAGTTAATCAAATTATACAAAAATAATTCAATTCAATATCTTTGTTCAAGAACAGTCTTCTTTGGCTGAGATAACAGCCTCTTTAAGTTGGTTTAAGTCGGCAAAGGGCCTTGTGATGGCGTAGGGGGTTCGGTAAAGAGACTGGCAGCTCGTGCCAGTTTGCAACGACCCTATGGAAATCAAATCCAAACTTCACTACAACTTTTTGAGTGGGCAGTAGAAAACATCACCAACATAGACTTTGCATATTCAACCCAGGAAGACTATGCTGAATCTGAGTGTTTTTTAAAAAATCGGTTTGCTCAAGCATTGGCTATTAAAGGAACACAGCAATACCATGCTTTCATTCCCAGAAGTAAATCCAAAATATTGGTTAAAAACTTTTCTATGAACTCAGAAGCTTGCGAAATGGAAGTTTCAAAATTCCCTGATAATCTAAAATTAGCCGCCATATCAGGTTGTATATCAGTGTAGTCTATAAAGAAACTGGTGGCTTGGATTTGTTTTAGAGAAAAATGAAGAACTTGATGAAGTAAAAGTACCTTTTCTTCATCCAGCTGGACCCTCTAAATCAGTGATTCCCAAAGTGGTCTATATCGACCCCTAGGGGTCTATGACAACCTGCAAGGGGTCTACGTCAGCGAAAAAAAATTTGGGGGTCCATGAAATGAAAATGGGGGTCCACGATAGTGGATCTCAACACATACACTGATAGTACCTATTTACTTACATCATACTATCTTATAATATCAAAACATATTCAGCGCTATTACCAATCTCCTAACGAAAAAAAGAAACAGATTGGACATCATTAGCCGAGGAGATTTAAGATTAACCCTTACAAAATTGACGCCAAATGTTGATAATTTATTATTAAAGCATCAGGTTCATCCTTCTCACTAAAAATATTGACTTATTGCTTATGTTATTTTATTTATAGTTTATTTTATGTTTGTTTAATGTTACGTATATTTTACATAACAGATACAAAATTTTATTTTGAGTAGTTTTAATTTAAATTCAATTAATAAATGTATAAATTAACATGTGTTTTTACTTTAAGTTTTAAACACTAAACTTCACTACAGTTAGAAATTTACAGGAAATCAATATCAGGTAAGTAGGGGGTCTACCCAACACGGAAAAACATGGCAAGGGGTCTACGACACAAAAAAGTTTGGGGAACTCTGCTCTAAATCATCTCGCATCCAAGAAATGCCGATATTCTTTGGGTCTCAGTAGTGGATGTTTTGATAAAAATTGATCCTGTGACTCTGACTGGAAGAACTTACATATGTCCTACTAGAAAGTGATGCATGACAAACAAATGACGCCTTTTCAAGCTTAAAATATTAAAGAGATCCTATTACTTAACAGTATGTTTTACTTTGGACTTATTAGTGGAATTATTATTAGCATTATTGTATTAACATGAATTCAGAGTTGAATTAATCGGATTGGAGCTTTAGTCTTAAATTTTTTTAACAATGAAGCCATTGTCGTCCCAAATTAATATTTTGCCCAGTGATTCATAACACTACTAGCTATTCATGGAATTAATTTTAAAATTTTAAAATATGTACTTTTTAAAAAATTTAAAATTTAAATTTTAAATTTAAATTTAACAATCTTTATTTATCCTAACCCATATGGTGTCGCATATCACAGGAAAGGGCATTATATATGCTATAAAATGACACCAATCCCAAGTCTGTAGCTCAATTAGGAAAGCATCTACAGTAATTCAAAAACACGGGGTTCCCTGTTTTTCAGCCCATTTTTGGCAACTTTACAGCCCTGTAACTCATAAACCAGTTGACATATCACAGTAAAATTTCATATTTTTCCAAGTCTATACCAATAGTACACATGTGCCAAATTTCAAGAAAATCCGAGATGGTGAGGTTCAGACCCCGTGTTGATTTGACATGGAATGACCCTATAGTGTAATTCTAGATTAATCCACTTTCGTATTTTTATAAATTTATTTTTTATATTTACTACAGTTAATTGCATTTAATCGACTTCTTATTGGTAATACTTTCTTTTCTTTAACTCATGCCCTCTCTATCACTAATCCTGAATACACCGTCAGGATTTTCTGTTGGTACCATATTTACTTGTATAGTACTAGCCCTTGCTGCGAATCCTTCCCGCGAAGCAACTAGCCCTGAAAATGGATGGCGCTGTAGCGTCGTGCCTATACTCTGCCGTCAATGACAAAGATGATTAATAAGCTGTGTGTTAATTAATGTTGTAGTCTTGACTGCAGTATTGTTAATTACAAAGTTTATTACTATATCATCATTATGTCTTGATGAGTAAGAGGGCCGCGGCGATGAGCGCAGAAGGGTCTGGGCGAGAGCCCGCCTGGAGCCGTCGCTGGTGCAGATCTTGGTGGTAGTACCAAATTTCTCCTAGGGCTTAGGATCGACTGACTCTTGTGCTTAACTAACGTAAGCATGCATTCTTGTAATTAATAACTATTTCTCTCTCCAGATCTACATCAATACTGGAAGCTAAACTTGCAGTTTGTACAGAACCTATTAATACTAAGAACTAACCTAGCTGCTGCACCTTCTAAGCACAGATATTCCAATCACATAAGAGTTAAAAGAAGTTAACGTTCCTACTAGATTGGGCTGAAGGTACCTGTATTTTTCTATTATGTAAAAATATTTCTAATTATTTTTTTCTGACATAAACTATAGCAAAAATTGTTCATGCAATTTACTGTTAATTGACACTAGTATTATTTATTTTAACTAAGACGTACACTACAAAGGAAGTGATGTTATAATCGTTTCATCGCCACAGCTGTAAAGTAGAAATCATAAAATACTTTACAACCTCTCGTCCTAGTGAACTGGTTTATAGTTTTTTACCTTACCTGTTTTCTAAATACATAACATGTTATTTAACATGTTTCCAAAAATGTTAAGTACATAACAGATAAATGAGTTTTTTTTTGTTTTTTTTTTTGCACGAGCCTGCAGGGTATTTCTTCCATTTATCATCGAAAATAATGCTAAGTGCGTCTATGAAATATTCAAAATTTTAATATTATTTATATGAGTTCTTAATAATTATTTCTTCCAATAAATGTATGCCTATTATTGGTAGTTTGGAAGAATACTCAGTTTGTTTATATTGTGACCTAAACTTTCACTATGTCAGTTACGTTTGCAACTACTATAGTTAATTTCTGGCATTTCGCCTAATAGTTGTGACCCAATTGAGATAACTGTGGCAAGGTTTCTTTTGTTTTCTTAATAGGAAAGGAAGTGTGGTTACTATGTGTTACAGTGAACTGGTAGCATGTAAGAAATTAGCAGGAAGCGAAAGTAAAAAAACCTGTACATTTAGCGTGTACCTGTACCTGCACAGATAGCAGCGTACTCCCTTCCTTTGAGTAGCAGTTAACATTTGGATTCGTGTGTGGTAGGTAACCAAGCCCAACTCGCAGATTGTCAGAATACCAAAAATAATTTAACCAGATCATAGACGCACTTAGTGGGGTTTTAGGAGTCTAAAACTCTCCCGAAAATGTGTGGAAAAATAAAAAATGTTAAAGTAGATGTAACGTTATCTAATTTATTTATTTCGCTATTCTATCTATCTGTTACCTTCATTCTAAATATAATTCTCTAATCTAAAAATTGGACATAAGATTAGCTAAAATTTCGTAGAGGTTGGTCAATGTCTTATGCTAGGGATTTGTTGTGTCAAGACCAAGAGAGAACACATCTGCAGTTCTGCCAGTTTACTGTACGTTAGATCCAGAAGAGGGATTAAGCTTGAAGAACGAGTTTTTAGAGCCGAACTTTCAGCCAATACATGCCCTTCATACTAGAAAATACTATAATATAGTGCCGTTTCTTCTCCTTTCTGCCTAACCTACAATTTATGTTATCGAGTAACGAGCTCATACAGTTAATAGACTGTCTTCAGTGGTATTTCAAGAGGTAGGTCCACAATCGTCTGAATGGTTTCCTGGCATTGTTGTCATAAATTTTTATTCGCCTGCCTTTGGTCTGAGATTTCACCTACCACTGCCATAATTCTTTGTGATACTCCAACCCTTTGTCAACTTCATCATTCGTCATTTTTCTACTCCGTAAATAGCTCAGTACTTAGACGATGAGAGGGTTTACTGGCCAGCCAGGCTACTATCTCATTAAATTTCGTAGGACTTGATACCCAGTAGATGTCTGAGAATTGATTATCCTTCTCTTACAATCTCTGCAGCATTATTGCCTCGCAACTAGCTCTGCCTGAAAGGCTAGTTTTCCTAGGCTTACCGAGATTAGTGCCGTTTAATTCTCCCTTCTTTTCTGCTAACCCTTCTTCTGTCTCCGAGCCCAGCCGAGCTCCAACCTATGCCAAATCATAAGTTAAAAGTAATTACTTAATTATTAATAGCTGATAACCATTAATTTTTTTTAAACCATCAACTTTTGTGGTCATTGGCGCCCGCAGCATCATTCAGTGCATTCCAGAAATAGTTCTCTCATTACAGACAACACTGTCTATCTCCGGACAGTCAACTGTAAGAAGCTCCGAGGAAAGTTATTTCTTGTCCTCTGACTATCACTGTACTTTGTGGGCTATAAGGAGTTGAAGAGAAAACCTAAAGGCCATCAGCTGAAATGGAACCCGGTAAACCGTGTGGGTACGCTAACCACTAAGCTCATTCATTTCTTGTTTATTTTAAATCAAAAGGTATTTATGTTTGTTTATTTTATTGCTTAAAGAGATCATTTCGCCTAAATGTTTTGTAACATACTCGCAGAAACAATCTGATTAAGAAAATGATTCTGTTATATCGTAAATAGAAGAATCATTTATAATGAAAAAGTTATAGATTGAATACTGAACCCTCCCTTTAGAAAAATTCTGTGTGCTCCTCTATCCCCAAAAAAAGTGTAAAAAAAAAAACCTTTAGATGCGCAAACGGTATCTTAAAAGGAAATCGTTAGAGCTATATTCCAGAGAATGTATGAGTAAATACTCACTATGCTTGAGGAGTACGACTTAAACCTCGGTGTTGGAAGTAGAATTATTAACCGAATTTTCTGAAACTTATCGATTTTTAGAAATTTCGCATACGTTTTGTACAGAGATACATAATGCGTTAAAAAAAAACTTCTTATTTTTCTGCTAGCCTTAATTCAACAAACTCAACATAAAAACTAAAAATTAAATTTTAGCTAAAAATTCAATTTCAAAACTTCGGCATTATGAGCAGAGTTGCAATTATGGTAGTATAGTTAAAAGACTGATGTAAGTGAGATCGTCAACATTTCGAGATGCTCTGATTCATAAATCATCATTCTAACGGGATTGAAAAAATAACTGCCATTTCAGTCCACAAAATAACTGAAACAGTCCTAGAACAGACAAGACAGAAGACACACCAACCCTGAAATGTAATAGTATTACTTTGTAAACTAGCCCTGAAGATGACCTAGTCCCTAGGTCGAAAGCTCGGCAAAATAAATTTTACTAGACTGAAATGGCAGTTATTTTTTCAATCCCATTGAAACTATGAATCAGTCACCAAAAAGAATGAACAACATCAGTCTAACTTTTGTCATTCTTTTGTAAGGATATTTTTTTATCTTTCTGTTCACATCCTTTATAAATGAATAAAAAAAAACTAAACAAAAATTCTCTACATACTTTATTTTTCTTAAAAAAAATAATACTATCAAGGAAACACATTTATTACCGTAACTTTCTTTCGGATACAGACAGACCCGTTAGCTACACCTGTCTGTTACGTCCTGGCCAACCTTGTATTTTATGAACAGCTAACGTCGACATTAACTTTGACTGCTGTTTAAAGAACAGTATTACAAGTCAATGCCATTGTCATCTGTTATTGGTATCAGACACATTTAGCTCATAAACAGACTAGTTTTAAAATTCGTACAAGCTGAATGAACTTTTATAGATAAGAAACTTCAAAAATCTATCATCGCTTTTTTTCATCGCATGTAGCACAAATATTTTCTAATTAAATTCACATGTCCCCTCGTATAAGATACGACTCCAACTTTACCAATCTAAAACATTACCTATGTAGAAATCACAACCCTTAAATACATATTAGGTTTCATTAATTTTATTTCACAAATTTTAATTAAAAAAAAAGTTTTATAGTTGATTAACATTTTAAATAACACACACATCCACTTCCCTACTCAATCAGCTAGATTAGTGAGAGACGAAAACATAATTGAAATTAAATTCTCTTTACCAAACTGACGATGGCTGAAATTCCGAAATTGGCCACGATTATACAATAAACGGTGCCATGAAGGATAAAATCACCGATATTGTCCAGCACTGCGGACCTTACCGGATTTTTAAACATCGCTAATATTTTTTTTTGTCTACATAATTCGACTTCCTTGCAAGAATAGTCTTAATATTTTAATAATAATTGATATTAGTTTCTTCTCTAGCTACTTTATAATCACAATGTAAACAGACTTCCGTTCATTATTTAGAAGGAAAAGAAAGAGAAGACGCTTCAATGTAGTTCTTGTAGTCGCACGTTATTATGTAAAGCGAACACAGAATGAGTAAGAAGTAGCATTCTTGAGCGAAGCTATTACTTGCATTTGCACTGACTCTTTCACTTGCTTCTACTTTGTGCACCTTAAGTGCATGTACAAAACTGCAACATTCTGGGCATTTCCGCTTTTTAATAATACTTACACAATTATTTTATTCTGCGATTATGTTCCTGACTTCTGTTTATTTATTAATATAAACAGTACACAATTTACAGGAACAGTTCATACAATTTTAGTAACAATTTACTAAGTTTTAATTTAAGATGTTTAAAATTAAAATTAAATGATAAATTCAAATTATTTTTTTAAATGTCTTTAAATGATCTTGGTTTTATAATCCATTTTTTAAATTTTTTATTATATGTGATGAATTTTAAAATGTCATTTTTATAAATAAAAAAAAATTCCTCAGTAATACATGTGCACAATGAAGTCCTTAGGGATATTCGCGGATTATAAGCTAATATAGTGTAATGCAAAACTCAAAGGGGTTTTTCCAGATTTGTCAGCTTACAATACCCGGATTACAATAACCAAACGAGGAGAAAGTTTTTTAAGGATGAAGATTTACTTTGAGGTGATTGGCGGCTCTTCTGAAAAAGGAAAAAGTTTATGAGAGTTCATCCTACATTATTTACGTTCTTTGTACAGGCTGGTACAGGGATTATTATACAATCATAATAAAATAAAATTCTTGTTTTTTCTGACCATCACTGGGAATTTTCCCAGATGTTTAAAATGCCGTCGTTCTAGAAACCTTCAATCTGAGGGACTGGAGTCCTGTCCAGGAACGTAGCATTGTTCATTTTATCCCTAGTCATTTCAAAACAAATGTACACTACAGCAAATTTACTTATTACATTGGTTTGCAGAATTTAAAAATAAATGTAAGTAAATGATAAAATAAATACATAAATTAAGCTAAGAAACAAATTTTTATATTTTTTTGCGTAAAATTTGAAAAAATATGTTGAACAATTTGTAATGAACAAATTTGTGAACATGGGTTTGTTAACTTTCACTGATCTCGTGTAATTTCTTTGAGTAAAAAATATGGCCACGCCTGTTAGTAAGAGTTGCACCAATTTTTATTGCTTTTAATAATTCTTTTGGTAGATATAATAGCAACTCTGCGGTTATTTCTAAAGTAATTATTTTAACTACAAAACAACCTTTAGAAAATAAGATTAGATCGGTTCATAAATTTATACATTTCGTAAATCTAGTAAGTCTCGCGGATGTGAAACCAGAGTGTCTAGTAATCTATGTAATTTTTACAGCGCAAAGCGATATAAATAAGTCAAATTCACTATCGGCATTTCTCTCTGGTTTTCCTCCATTAGATGTAATAACATCTAAAGTTACTTATTTGCTTTCTTTCGAACGCTTTCTTAAAAGACGATTCCTTGCAAGGTAGGGATTGAGAAGGTCAACTACTAAAAGTTCACCAAAACATATTTATGTGGGTATCTTTACAAGATGATGTAAAGATTAGTTTTTCAGCGATTTTATCTTCTGAAGTGTTTATAACAGTTCAACCTTATTGTTAGACTAGAATAGAATATAATTTTAAAATCATTCGTGCTTCGAAGTGTTAATGGATATAAACCATACAAAGCACAATTGAATTTTACTTAAACGTTATCAGATGATACGTCCATGAATATTCGCTGCTGAAATGGGGACATTAAAGTTTATCAGTAAAGCTCATTACCCTCATGAGGAAATTAGTCTAGTAATGGCAAAACTTACCGTCTTAAGGAACTACTCTACTTTTACAATAATTCACGTAGCTCAACCCTACTAGCTATAGCGCCCTCAGACGAGCTATGGTGGGTATAGCCATCAAGGAAGCTAAAGACCAAGCGATTTTCCAAAAAAAAAAAAGCAGATCTCTCGCTGGAAGTCACAACTAAAATTTTGGCTTTATTCAATACCATTTTTCTATATAACCATCATTCATTTTAGTCTTAGTTATTTAGCTGGTTATTGGTATTTAACATAAATTTAAGGATAGACCTAGAGTAGAACATCCTAGAGGTTTTTCTAATTTACTTACCTGGAATAGTTTCAACTCCTATTTACTGAATCTTTATATTCTCTACCGTCTACATATTTCTCTATCACTTATCATTTCTTTATTTATTCTCCTCATACATATTCTAATTCAGAGTAAGTTTTATACGACCTCTAGATAACAGAAATCTCATCATCAACATAACTTCTAGAAGCTATAAGTAAGCTGCAGTCAGAAATTTAAAGCAATCTGAAAAAAACTTTCAACGATATTAGACAAAAGAATCGGGCGTTATCAGAACTAGGAGAGGAACAATCGACTCTCTTCACAAGCTAACAGAGTTTGAGCCAGTCTAAGTTAACAACGATCATCCATACCAGTAGATATACTATTTAGTAGATATCTCACCCAAGTACAACTTGGAAATTTGTGGTTACTTACTTAGTTGGCCTTTTGTTTATCTTATTTTATAACTTAACCTTGCTCACACAATAGCAGTTATTGGGAAATAATCAATAATTTTTACTTGGAAAAGCTGGATTTTTTTTTATTTTTATCTATTTTTCATGACTTTTTATAATTATTTTTGTTGGTGTTAAAAATATAGTTATTAGTGACTGACTGCAGCAAGTCATCATTCTGCCAACGATTCCTCCATGCCTAGAGTTAGGGATTATTAAAATAAACTCCAACACTCCCGTTTCAACTTCGTTAAAGTTAATGATTTGTTACCACATCTTTAAGAGTCAATTTTTTCAATTGGAATCAAAGTTAATCAAACCTAAAAATGTTCATAATTGAACTGACAACTTGAACGACATGATATGTAAGGATATTTATATAGGATTAATACTTAATAATTAATGTAAGGATATTTATATAATTGATACAGTTTGCTTTATCTAAACAGCAGATTTATAAGGAGAGTTAAGTGCTATCGATATCCTTTATTTGGAAAAAGGATAATTTTTTAAAACATACTATTTAGCCCAAAACATAATTCAAATGAAAAATTTAAAAAACACCTCTTGAAAACTAATTTTAACTTGAAATGTAGCAAAATAATAAATCCCATGAATCCTGATGACACATTTTTTATATCTCACAGGAGTAATTTAGAAAACTTTAAATATATGATGCTTAGCACTCTGAAGAAACTATTGTATATCTAAAATAGATCAAGTGAATGTAAAAATTGATATTGTAATCGCATATTAACTGTACTGTTCCTAGATATCTAATATTTTCTTTTCACTTCCAAGATGGGAGAGTTGTTATTACAACAGGAAGATATCTTACGATACTGTGGTTTTGAAATTCAATTATGCTTGTAATGATACTAATTCGATACTAATCACAATGAAGCTTACGCAAATTGCCGAAACTAAATGTATAACAAAAACTTTTTAATTTTATTTGGCGTTTTTTTTGACGGTTGGACTCTGTTAATTTACTAAAACTTCGCTGTGAATGGTGTTATCTTATTGTTAATCCTTTATCTTTGATAAAATGTCTTTTAAACAAAATTCTGATTGATTATTCTTGTTTTACAGATCGTCTGTTCAAAATGACTGGATAAAACGAAATCATGGTGATTCATATAATTAATGCAAAAGCGATGTACTAAGACGATCGTTTAGACCCCAGGAGATATTATAGTAAGAGAGTAATTATATGTGTAAGTTTTGCTTATTTGTATCTTAAAAGGATTTTTTGGGTTTTTTTAAAGATGAATTAAGAATATTCAACAGCAAAAGCAACACTTTGAACAATGAACAATTTGGTCGTTGATTTTAATAATTCAAAATTTGGAAGAGCACTTGAAGGGGAGAGTGAATAAAAGTAAGATAGCTATCCGAAGAATTTGTTCGTTTCTAATCTAAGAGCCAACTGCTGGATTCGGACCAGGAATCTCCGCGAGGGAATCTAGTACGTTATGAGTGATTAATGTGATTCACTCTGGGTAATCCATCCAGTGGACAGAAGTTTAAGAAGTCATGACCAATTAGCTCAGTCTGATATCTAGCTATTTTTAGAATCTGACCGAAAATGCTTTGGATCTAAAACTAGGAAAATTTCATCGAATGAAATCAGCAGTTTTCATGAGGTGTGCAATCTGAAGGTAGCTCATCTTTTTTGGTGACCTAGGGTCTAGGACATCTTCAGGGTTTATACTTATTAGCAATTATTATTTGTATTACATTGTTTAGAGTGTCTTCTATCCTGTTTATACACTCTAATAGGCAGTCATAAACAGCCAGGACAGGAAACACACCGACCTTTAACGTTAAAATGTAATACAAATAATAATTGCTAATAAGTATAAGCCCCGAACACGAACTAGTCTCTAGTTTGAAAGCTTAGCAAACAAATAAATAAATGAAAACTTATGTCTGAAAGAGGCTATAATATTTCTTCCCTTTGGGATTATTGCCGTTGACTTATTTTTCTGATTATTGAAAAACTTTTTTTACTCATTAGACCTCGTTGATGTGGCATATCAAAAGGTTTATTAATCTATTGAATATGAACAAAGAAATAGATTTAATTGAATTAAGTTGGAAATTCCATTTTACAAACTTAAACTGCATGCTTCGACCGTTTCAATAATGTTTGTACAATACATCTAATTTATTAAATTACGAGAAATCGCATCCATTTTACGGTTCAATTTCAATAATAAAGCTTTCCCTAATATTTTCTTTTTGTTTTTCCTTAAACCAGTAACAATGGTTAATCAGAAAGGTTAATCAAAAAGGAACTTATCCCACTTCTTTTCCAGGACGTTCTTAGAAGAATATTCCTGGGAAATGTTTCGAATAAAAATCATGGATGCACACATAATGAGCTTCGAATATTAAAATTATTGGAGCCAATACCAAGAATATATCAAAAATGCAAAGATCCTTTCAGTAAATTAAAACTTACGGTTGTCGGAGATCCCCCACGTTGCATTCCAGATTGTAAGAAATAACAACAATGACATTGAACTTCAATGATAGAGATAACACTGTGATGATATTTTGGGTTGGAAGAATATATGACCATAAAAAAAAATCAACTCAAAACAGGCTATCATATTTGTGCCATAAGAATCTAATTTCAAAAAAAAAATTCAATGAGATGCGGACATTGGGCTGATTGTCATGTTCTTTAATTCTGTGACTTTTTTCCAGTTTGATTTTGTCTTGTCACTTTTACTTCTTTGTCTTTCTTACTGTTTTGCATTTAAGGATAAATAATATTTTGTCATCGAGAAAGGCCCATACAAAATGAGTGAGTGCAAATAGACATGCCTCTAAAAGTAACATCATTATCGTGTTATAAAATCAAAATAAGATTATAATAATACTTACAATATGACAATAGTTAAGGTAGGAGCTAAATTCTTTTAATATAAAATAGTTTTGTAATTCTTACATGAAAAGATACCAGAAATCAAATAAATTTCTCTTTCTATTTACAATGTTGTCTTAAAATTGAGAGGGTGAAAAACAATTGCATTATGTAGAAGACTCATATAGGCGAAAGTATAAAATAAATAATAGACTTTATATAATTTAGAGTTGAGAGGATCAAAATTTAAAAAAAGTCAGTAAAATATAAGTAAATTTATTTCTAAATAAGAACGTTAAAGTATCATCTCAAATGATACTGAAGCTAGAATTAAAGATTAGGAATTGAAGTAAAGATAACAAACAATTAAGTACGCTTATTCATTTAAGAAAAAGGAATAGAGTTTCAAATAGTTGTAGCCAGATTGTAAATTAATAATGCTTTCTGCAACTGTAATAACAAAGAAAACAGTGACTACGAAGCGCTATGTACTCAGGAAACTGAACCATTCTACGATACCGATCTGTTACAATGAATGGCTTGAATGAGAGAAAAAAATGTATTCATAGAAAATATCAATTGACAAAAAAAACATCAAAACCATAACTATAATGAAAATAACTTTTAAAAAATGAAAGCAGAAATATTATTATCATTGTCAACATAAGCGAATTCTCACTACTTAATTCTTTGTTTATCAACTTAATTATAAAAATTTCTTAGACACATTGCAAATATACTATCTTTATAAAGAACTGTAATTTAGACTTCAAAAAAATGTATATTAAATTACTTTAGAGAACGGAAGACAACATTTCTTACAGAATACATAAACATCAGAAGTACAAGTTTTCTTATGGTGTTTTATATTTGTGAAGGAAATAGTAAAAACTTCTGTTCTGTAATAAGCGAATCTGTACACCCAAGAAAAAGGAGAATTGTTGCTGAAATTCCCAGGATCAACAATTTAAAAAAAAAAAAAAATCTCAAAGACAGCTCACCTGGTCTTTGAACTCAGGTCCTCCGGCATGGAAGTCCAACTGAGCCAATCCGTTCCTTTGTAGTTTTGAGGTAATAATTATTTTCTGCTACTTGCTTAAGGTGTGTTCATTTTAAATAAAATATTGCAAAAAAAGACTTTAGAGAACTGGAGAAAACATTACTCATACAGATTACATAAATATCAGAAGCACAAATTGAGAATTGGATGTGTTATTTTAGCAAAGGGAAGAGAAATCGAAATTACCTAATTTACTGAAGAATATTATCACGTTTTTGATAGTTTTTACTAGTTTTCTAGTAAAAAGAAAACAATACTGCAACGCTATTATAGTTACAGTTTTAACCATAAGAAAACTTTTCTGTTTTATTCTAACACAAACAGTTAGTTGATAGTAAATCAACAATGTTGCTGAAAAATAGAATTAATAATGACAATATTGGCCGCAAATAACCACAAAAGTTAAAAGATCTTAAATTTTGTAATTAAAATAAAAAATAATTATTAATATTTTAACGTGAATTCTCTAACTAGGTGAGACAAGTATTTCGAACATTTGAAATTTTTTATTTCGAGTTTTCTTGTTTTGTATTTTGAAATTACCAGAATTCGAAAACGTGGTTTTAGAAAATGGTGTGTATGTAAGTCAGGAGACAAACATAATATCTCAAAAAATACAACTTGCTGGAAGCTGAAGCTTGGTAAGCTCGATTGGGCCCTTACAGCAACCTAGCTGCCAAAATCTCTCAAACGGAAATATCACTTTTTTAGTAAAGTTTTTTTGGGGTTTTCTCTAAAATAGCTCCAACAATTTTCTGTAATACATTGTACTTATTTAAAATAGCAAGTTTTATTTGAAACATTTTCAAAAAAGTAATTTCCGATTCTCGGAGCCCTGAAGTGTTTTGCTATGTTTTGCCAGGTCAAGAGCGAAAATCGGTTGGAACGAAAAAATGAAATTAAGCATACTAGGAAGTCTAGAATCATAGGCAATGGTCAGAATACAATCTCACTATTTTAAAATGTGCAATCATTTTTGTTTGAGTATTTATTAGACACTAAATAAATTACATCATTTCCATCCTATTCTAACGTCGTAATATTTCTTCACGTATTTGACCTTTTAAAGAGCTCTATTAGTGAAAATTTTAATTAATTATTTAAAAACATTAGTTGAGACTTAAAAACATTTTTAAAAGTACTTTGGACAATATGATTTTTTTTTTAAATCCAACTCAGTACAGAAGTTCAATTTAAAAACCAATTTAACTTTTACGCGGTATCAACAAAGTGAAGAGAAGGATATTTATTATGTAGTAAGCCTTTGGAAATGTCGAAGGAAAAAGAGAAATACTTTTTTTTTTATGAGTTTACACAATAAGATGGTTATCCTGGTGACAGCTTTGCACTCCTTCTTGCACGGAACACTTAGTGTGTTCGATTATGAAGCCAAAATGGACTTGAATTAATTTGACGGCTTTCAAAGTGCATGTGGAAAGTTATGTTAGTTTCTCTACGAGTTTTCGCAGAGGCACAGCCAAATAGAGGCATCCCCATAAGACTGATCATGTCGAGTTTCTCGTTAGCAGACATTCCTGTCAACGAACTAAGGAATAGAACCGTGGCGGAGTACAATGTCCTTCACGATGAGGTAAGAGCTTCGTGACGGGGCTTGATGAAATGAGAGATATGCTTGGTGGGAATTGAACATTCAACGTGACTTTGTCAACCGCCTGACAGTAAAAAATCATTGTACGTAAAATGCAATTGCATATCAATCTAAGACATAATCTTGAAAATAAGTTTCAACGAAATTTTTCAACTGTTTGCAGAACCTCTAGCAGTTGTTAAATAATTCTTTGAAAAAAAACATGATTATCTTTCTTTACAAGACATAATTAGCAGCTGAGATTATATTGGATATTCTAATTTACAATTATTTAAGTTCGGAAAACAAGCATTGGCAATATTTTGAAATAGCTATTGCAACTGTTCTGAATCACGTTGCGGTCAAATTCAACAATAAAAATAAGCATTGTTTTTATTGTTTTTCAAAAAACAATGATAACTTATGAGTGTCACTGAGTGATGATTTTCGTCGATAGATAAATGAAATTTCAGTAAACAATTACTCTCTACAAAATATTTGTTTACTTCGTTTTAGTTACATTTTGAAGATAATTTCTTTTTTTAATTGTTTTGAATTTTAAAGACATTTTTCTGAGACAACTAAAATATATTCGCTTAACCATACGTTCATTTTAATAGAAACGCTAAGTTCAGTGATTACCGATTGTAAAAGGTCGAATATATTGACCTCTTATACAAGAACCAATAAGGACCAATGGTCGCGTAAACGTAGATGGGTATATTACATCATGATTATATCCACAGCAGACATCTTTCAGACAATATATTGGCTAGGCTCTGTTGATTCGAAGTCACGTTTTTCAACAATACAAAAAATTACATTTAGATTCAACGCAAACACTATATTGCACCAGAAGTATTTCCGTTACATAATCAATATTTGAATATGTTAGAATCTAAAGAAGTTACATTATTTTCAATTTGGTCATTTCTAGTTGTAAGTTGTTATATGGCCACTTCTTATTTCAATAAAATTGTGTTTGCCCAATTCTTACATCAATTAGCCGTTAGTTTTAAATCTGACGTAGAATATAGATTGCTCCTTAGTTATATATGCACATAATTCTCTTATTACTACTAACAAATGTTGTTGCAATCGAGCACATTTTCTATTTTTAGTTTTCTTCAGAAAGTTCTGGGGGTTGAGCTTCTTTCTAAAGTAAACCTTATGTGCATAGCTACGACCTCAATGTACAGGGCGTTCATTTTAAGACAGCTCAAATGCATTTCATGCTTAAACGGTTGATCTGAGGAAAAAATGGTAGAGGAAAAATTTGTTTCTCGTCACCTCTAGTTTCAGATTTTGAAATGGCCTAGCACCTTTAATTTTGAAGATATCGAATTGCGGTTTACGGTTTCTTTCACAACTTTTTATACTCTTTAAAACTGTGTATATGAAAAGGGGGGTCAACTGCGAACCCTTATTTTCAGACGCGCGTCTGCCGCGTACACGATCAGGAATCTAACATCAAGTAACATATTCTGAAACTAGAGGTGACGAGCAACAAATTTTTGCTCTTCCATTTTTTACTCAGATCAACCGTTTAAACATGAAATGCATTTGAGCCGTCTTAAAATGGACACCTTGTATATAATACCTACTACATATATGTTATTAATCATAATGATATGTATGGAAGTAAAAAGTTTCCAAATTTAAAAGAAATCAGTTTTACGATATTAGCACTTTTCCGAATAAATTTAGTGATTTTGTCAAAGATTGTGGTAAAGAAAATCGTTCGACTTTACTTTCGCTCTTCGCAATTTTCTTCCATTATACTACACTTCCATTTAGTTCTTTCACGTTTTCTAGAATTATATTTCTGGAAAAATTAACAGTTCTTTCTTTAAAGTGTCTGTTAGCTGATTTCCAAAAAAAAATGAAATGTAAGCTATGGCTTATAATCTCGATATTGATCGAGATATCTTGAGCAATGTATTCACTTCCTTCTCTTTATCACTTACTTTAATTTCTTACTACATTCCAGTCATCTAGCCGAAATTACAGGAAAAAAAAAAACTCTGTACGCCTCAGGTAAAACTTGATAATTATACTATCATAATACATATTTGTTGTAACTAAGAAAGTAAGATAAATTATAAACGCTAGATTGTTCTAAAATATTGTCTGCCCTTCAAACCTTTGATTTCAATTGATGTAGCTAATAATTACAGCCGCCCATTATGTCATGTTTAAATCTGCTGGAAAAGAGTGGACTTTACCCGGAAGTGAACTGCTCCACAATCCGGACATATGTATTACTTTCGCTTACAAAACTCTGCCGTTGTTTTATTTCAAAATATTCACTTATTAACCTACATTCATAACTTGTTTTTAAATTAAATAAAAAATTAAAATCACATTGCATGGCACAAATGTTTTACTTAATTATTAGAATTTTTTTATTGAAAAAATTTAAAAAAAGAATTAAAGAAAACATGTTTGGCGCAAATGGACAGTTACTTTACAAAAAATAAATAAAAGTTGTACCATTAGGTTAAAGAACATAGAAGTATTTTTTTTTTTCCAATATAAATTGTAAAGAGCTAATTACTCATAAGCCTGTATGTGAAGTTTAATTGTAGGGAACTGCAAGCAATTGCGTAAAATTAGGGATTGGGTTTGAAGAGAGCTTTTGTTGAAATTGTTCGGCATATATGATTACAAGTAGATCAAGGATTTCTAAGGTATTGTACATATCTAGTTTTGCAAGTTCTATAACACTTTTTTTTATACCTTATTAATAAATGTTTAAGTGCTAGTCAGTATGTACTCATTTCTATAACATGGAGAAAGAATGTGGTAACAGATGAAAACTACTTTAAATATTCTTCCTGGAAGGCAATCAGTTTCTCAGATTTTTAAAACAACCACCAGTTCTTGGTCGAGTTCTCAGTTAATGTACTTTTTCAGACCATCTCTTGTCAGGGTGAATACAAAATCTGCGTTAGCTTGATCAAAATTAACCCTTCTAAAAATAAATTTCTAAAAAATGGTTCCAATAATGGGCTTAAATTAAATTCAATGAATCCAAAGTTAAACTTGTTTAGCGCGTTACCATGCGGTCTCTAATTGATGTAAAGTTGTGATCTTTTTCTTGTGATGTGATTATAACTCAAATAATAACAGGGAAGGATATTAGCTCTGGGGTTAGCGTATTGGATTTCCACGCGGAGATCCTAGGTTCGAATTCAGCTGCTGGCCCTTAGATTTTCTCTTCCTAGGAGCCAGTGAACTCACTGTCCGGTGATCGACAGTGTTGTCTGTAACGACAGAACAGTGCACTGAAAAAAAATCTCCTGGTGCCAATATCCTCAGACGTTGAAGCGTCTTAAATCATTAAAATAAAATAAATAAATAACAAGTAACTCTAGTGATTACCACAATCCAGGCCACAATTCTATGGACTTTATAAGGTCACTTCGTCGCTAGTCATTGAAACCTCAATCTAAACAGCCTAAAAAAACTCATTGCAGGCAAACTTAATTTTTACTGGAAATTCAGGGTCGCATTTGTTTTACCGCAATAGTTTTATCAGTTTACAATTTTCGACCAAAAATACATTCATGCCAATTTTTATTAACCAATAATTCAGATCCATTGGATCTCAAGATATTATTTTTGTTGAAAACTCAACTACAAAACGGAGCATAATTATATGTAGTAAGAGTTAGCACAAGTGAAACAGCGCATAAATAACGTGGTTTCTAATTTATGTATTAAAAATGGGTAAATAACATATGAATGTTATTGTAGAATTGTAAACTTTACATTTCAAAAACAATATTGCTAAAATATAATTTGTTTTCCTTAGTTGACGACGTGGTAATTTGTAGAAAATCAATAGAAATACGGAGAGCGATAAAGCAGAGTTGAGTATATATCATCTTTCTACTTAATAAAAATTCATTATTATTCATATAATGCTTTTGATGAGAAGAGAGAGCCCATAGGACTGTTATAACACTTTCCTATATCATTATATATAATGATTTTTTAGTAGGTTATCAGCACATAATATTGTAAGTATCATATTGAATTAGGAAGAAAAAGAGATTATGTTATTGCCTTTTAGGAATGTTTCTTTGAAAGTAATAGTGATTACAAGACTATCGCCGACTACGAGTTAAAGGGAGGTGTTGCGTAAATTGTATTGCTATATGTTCGCATCTTTGCAGCTCGGAGGAGAATCCATTTATATATGTCTAAAAAATATTTGCTTTCTGGCTGGGTTTGTGCGTTCAAAGATTCCTAAACAGAACGCCTTAGGTATCACCTTGTCACATGATTAATCAGAATAGATGGTAAGAAGAATAGGAACACTGATGAACTTTCATTTTGATGCCTTGTAAGGGAAGATCAGTGAGACTTCATAACCTTTGACAAATTTTCCTTCATCCAACTAATAACCACAATCAAATTGCAGAGGCAGTGCCATGTAAGTTGGCTGAAAAAAATTGAACTACTGAAAATTTTGCCAAAATGGCAAAGAATGGAAAATAGTTCCAACTCTGTGGAAAGCCCAATAAACTCTATGAAAATACTCCCTGAACCATGAAGCAGGTTCTACATAAATGCTACTGTCTCTTCCAAGGAAAGGAATGGCTCTTAGTCATAAATGCATTTTCTAGCTGGCTAGAAGTAATATCAGACGTAAGTACAACGGTGTGCAAAGACAACATTTTGAATGATGGTATACTTAAATCATCAGTATCAGGGTTAAGAAAGCTTCAAGAATCGCCCAAATTATGTAGGCATCAAATTACGTTGATGGTGGTGAACTTTTGACCTCATTCCTATTAAGAATAACGTAAGTCCTTAGGGTTAGGCAATGCCAACTTGTCCCGTTCTTCTTAAAAATTTGTGCAAATATATAATTTTTTTACCACAGTTAGTAATTTGTGAAGGCAAAAATGTTGTGAGGGTGATCTGCACGTTAGAGCCGAGCTCTGATACCTCGCGCTCAGATAATATTTTGAAAATATTTCATTTTCTATGAAATCCCCTGAGATTGAATTAGATCAAAAAGATTTGAGATTAAATTTTACAGACCAAATTGCTTTACAGTTTAGACCTTGATGACGGTGTTAAGCCCTGTTTATCAGAGATAAAAAAATAATAAAAATATTAGGCAGCACCACCATAATGTGCCAAAAAGAGAGAAGGACTGTGGATGGTGAGCAAGCCTAAAGGATCTGGTATTTTAAAATAATCAGAAGAAGAGGCTGAGAAAGCAGTAGAGCTCACAAATAACTGAGAGTTAAGAAGCGGAATTAGAAGTTCGACAGAAATATAAAGAAGAGGTTACGAACTCTTAGGAAGATGAATCTTATATTTCTGAAGAAGATTTACCTGAAACTAAGCATTATGAACGCGAGGTTTTTTATTTTTTACTTGAAGCTTCATATTCTTTTGAACGTAAATATTTACAAAAGGAAAGCACCTTAGAATCTGAGCTGAAAAAAAAAGAAGAGAAAAACACGATGGAATAAGCAAAAAGTGAAGAAACTTAGGATCTACAGACATTAGAATGACTTAGAAGATATGGAGTGGAGAAAAGCAAAGTAATGGAAATGGTTGAAGCCAAGATAAAGGAAATGCAAGAGCAACCGAATCGATGGACGTGGAGTGTGAGGCCGAGTATAACCATTCGTACAGATATTCCTCCAAAGCAGAAAAGGAAAAGACCAAGGAGAAAAAAAAGAGTAAACCCGCGGTACTTAGTAAAGTAAATGTTGAATTAATTGAAAATGAGAACACGGAGGTCTACAAAAATATAACGTATGTGATGCGGGCATTGAGCTCTAGGCTTGAGAGACAATTACCTTAGTCGGGCAGTTTCGGTGCGTGGTGTGCAAGACCTGAAACCAATAGAAAGTATTCGAAATCCGGAGAGTTACAACCATCAAAGAGTATTTATTCGATAACGATAGCTGATCATGATTTCATTGCCATTTATCTATATTTTTGCTAAACTCTTTTTCTTACAGTTTTTGACAATCAACCCTTATACAACTGTTCTTACGAATAGTTTTAATAAATGTGAATAATACAACTATTTTGATTTTTCTTTCAGTATTAATTTCTTTATTTAAGTAATCGTTTCCATTATATAAATACTTATTTCCATTAATTCGTTTATTAGCTAATTTATAGTGTGTGTTAGCATCTTTCTCCTCTATCTCATCCTTTCTCTACCTCCCTCCCTCTTCATCGCTCACCTTCTGATTCTTTTTGAGCGCTAACTTGTCAAATCCCTCAAAATATTCGTCAATTAATGCACTATAAATCTATGTGCACTTTTTACATTTATTTCAAGAGATGGCTGTAACAAGTGCATCTTAATATATAATATAATGGGAAAAAGTCAAATGGTGCTTATAGGTAAAAAAATAAGAATGATTTTTTTCGTAACATCTAATTACTTTTGAATAATTTTTCTTTGATATTTGAAGTCAAATCAAATATTAAAAGGAAAATTTAAAATGAAAAAAAATCTTTACCTTAAGTTAGAAAGGTAATAGGCAAAAAGACATCACTTATGGGATCTTTCGATTGGTTACTAATTTGCTGAGGTTGTTTCTCTAGATGCATAAAGGTTACGGTTCTCGACACCGTTTGAAAAAAGGATTATTATTTAAAAGAACTTTTTTAATCACAAATGAGTTGTGGAATCATCTCCTTAGCTATGTCATATCAATCATGAATATGTCTGTAACATCTTTATCACCGGAAAAGATTTAAATATTTCCAGCACAATCCCTTAATTATAAGATTACTTATAAATAACCCTAAAATATTTCTATGTTGACACTTAGCTCCTTTGTAAACAAAATCTGCTGTTTCAATTCGTTAGTAAATATTTGAATTCTACTAGCTTCAAGCAAACCACCTCTCTGATCACTTATCAATATGTTTGTTTATTAATTCGATAGTATAAAAGATCATATGGTAATTTCGGAGCTCCTGGGTTGCCATTGTAAAATGTGGAGACTCCATATTACTTTTATTGATTTCCTTATTCTTATTGAATTCGTCCTAGACAAATAACGCAATTAGGATAACAGCCTCTAAAAGACTGTCCTATATTTATACTTCACTGTCAAAGACCCTTAATAAAAAATCAAGTTTATTAAATCTAAACCATAACTGTTCGTATTATTATCTTATTATCTTCTCCAAACCCTTACCGGGACGTCTTTGACCTCTGTCAGCTGTAAGAGGGTTAAAAATATGTATATTTAAACTAAAATAAAATAAAATAAGCATTCGTTTCATTAGCGTATATTCTATCTATAATCGTTTATATATAATGTGAGTATAGTTCATAGGGTAATTAAACATAAAACTAAGCACAATATGATAAATTAATTTTAAAGAAGATGTCAAACCTTAAATTAATAAAAGTTGATGTTAATAGGAAACACTGATAATATTAAAAAATTAACAATTATTTAATGTCATATATGAGATATTACAAGATTTTTCAACGCATAATGTGTGCTAATGTTGTGTATTTACAAGCTTTTCGTACATACGTTGTCAATATACATTTCATTTACAAATACTTTAAGCGTAAAAGAACAATTCAATAATATTTTATATTTGGTTTAGTTTAATAAACATATAATTACACTCTAATTTTAAATAATAAAAATTACATTCTAGGATGTTTTCGTACTAAATACAAATCTTTTGTTCTGAGGTACTGGTGGAGGTGGTGGAGTCTTCAACCTAAACAAAAAACACGCAAAATCAGAAAAGCTTAGACGCAGCACATAATTTGTTGACTTGATTTTCTAATTTTCAATTAATCACTACATCACATTTACATTAATGTTGCAATTTAGATTCTTTAAAGGAAATTTACTTTTAACAATTACTGAGTCTATTAGGGAATTCTGAAATGAGCAAATTTGTGAATTACAAATCATGGTTCAGTGCCAGGAAGAGGGTGAGATCCATTAAAAAAAACAAAACAAAATATGTAGAAAATGTAAAAAAAAAAAAAAAAAAAGATATGCATAGTTATAATTAATATAGTTATAGTTAATAATTAGGAAAATTTTAAAGCAAATTTATATCGAAATAATCAAAACAAATTAAGAAATTATAAAAATAATTCAGAAGATTTTTTAGTGGTTAAACAGTTAAAAACCTATTTATATGTTAGCTATCTGTAGATGGGGAAAGATATAATCTTCTTTGTAAAAAGGAAATGAAATCGGCTATCATAAAAAATAAGAGATCAGTTCTAATGCAGTATTTTTAACTGAGAATTTAATTAACTGAATAGATGTTTTATTTTTAGCGATTATTTCGAAAATGATTCCGCTACTTTTTCTTTAAACTTTATGTACATACTAGATAGTGCAAATATATTGTCTTTATTGAAAACATTTTTTTTCAGAAAAAGTCATATTAAAGCAGATTTTATGAAGTTAGTCCCTCTACTAGAGGGGACCATTTCGTATCACGTTGTTCTATGATACCGTTTCGGCAAATTATATCTGCAATTAATATTAATGAGTAATCGGTATTTAAAAGTTAAAAACTGCCTGAAAAATTGGGCGATTACTTCAATTTTTTTATTAATGAGTAGAAATTACTAGATGACGATAGAAAATTTATTAAAGTAAAATTCTCTCTTTATCAAATTGGCTTTTTCGAATTTTCATTAATTTGTAGAAAAATTTTGTTTTGAGCTCATACTCAACATATGACACCCTTAATCTAGGTATCATTTTGATTTGTAACTATTCTCAGAAAAATTGATTGGGGTTCTTTATAATTGAGGATTGAGGCTTTTTTATAATAGTGAACATGTGTGATACTGAAGTGGTGAAACCATCTGTTTAGTAGAAATTCTAGTTCTCAAAAAAATTTAATGACATAATTGAGGAAAGAGAAAATTGAGTTTTTGTGATAGATTGCACCATCTAGAAAAAGAAAACGATCCTATACGTTTCACAGAGAGGGTATGTATTTTATTCTGGTGCATAAAAATCATAGATTTTATTTTGTTTTATTCTTATATTTCTTCCGAGCTATTGGATTAGCGGAATTCAATTTCTTTCACAAATCTAACGTTCAAACGATGTATAAATCTAATATTTATCATATACGATAATAAGAAATTAATTTTATACTCACTTCACTATAGGCCTGTTGCTCATTAAGGAGTTTTCAAAAGCACTAGTTCTTAAAGGAGTTCTTTTCTGAGCACTAGTTCTACTAATTCCTTTGTTTGTAACTAAAATAAATAAATGTAAAATTACGTAAAGTAAAATTAAATATCGCTGATTTTATCCGTTTGAGCGATAAATTTACCTTACATGTTTATTGTATCCTTAACTGGTTTCGCACTTTCAACCATAATCAGAGGGTAGATTAATCAGTTTGGTATAAAAAATTCTATTTTACTAAAGTGTATCAAGTGTTGAGTGAGACGAAAACCTACGTTAAGTCGAATTTTCTATAGCAAACTGATCAATGTACCCTCTGGTGATGGATGAAAGTACGAAATCAGGGATACAGTAAATATGCGTGCTACCACGGATAAAAACCAAGGGTATTATCCAGCACTACGAACCTAATTGCATTTTCAACAGTAAAAGCAAATGTATGCACATATTTGACAATTAATCTCCTTCCTGACGAATTCAGAATTCCATTTGATTAAGATTAAATCAAAACTAGACATTATTAGCAAAATATGGAAGGAAAATCATTTAAACTACGTAAACTGGTGCGCAAATAAATAAATGAAACCATATATTTTCAAAAAAAAAAAAATACTATTTTGACATTTTCCAGATGAAATAGTATTGGTAGAAGGTATGCTGGAATGGTTAGGATTGCAAGGAAAGGTCATTACCTCGACAAAAAGTATGTAGGAAACTTTCTTGATCAAATAAAGTTTATCACAAACGAATTATTTCTCTTTTCCCTGTAAATGCATTACTATTATTTATTTATTTATTTATGATCCTTAAAGAGACTAGAGGTAAAAGTGTATATATTTTTTGTTAGAGTATGAGGCATAAACAAATCCAAACATAACTAGTACGATTGGATCTATTTCATCGATCGATAACAAAAATATTAATTAAATTTAAATAAAATTATCTTCAATTTTGCTAAAAAATTCTTTTAAACTTTGATTTTATCCAAATTAACACAAGTTGAAAGCATTACTTTAATGTGGGTCTTTAACAAAAAGCTTTCTGTCAAGGTTCCTCCGGAAAACCCCTCGAAACTAATAAAAAAAAAAAGAAAAAAAAAGTTATAATTAAAAAAATAGTTCAACAAAATCATCTCTGTTATCAGTTCTCAGGTGTTAATAATGAAAAATGCTAAAGTTAACATTAGTTCCTTAGTCTAAAAAATAAAGCCAATTATCATATTTAATATTAATTAATATAAAAATATTAATATTATTTGTCGTATTTGACAAAATTCTATTTCAGAAACTAGCATAAAAATCAAAAAATTTTAATACTGGTTTAAATAGCCCAAAACGTAGCACACAAAATTATGAAAAAAATCAAGTTTGCTTTATCTCTCAAGATGTAAAATTTCAGTCTGAATAAAATTTTAAAAAATGTTATAGTAAAACAAATTTTAACTCATTTTAGTTTTCATTTTATTTTTTTCGGTGCGTCGACTGCCTTAGTCATAAGGGCCTCATTTTAGTTACTACTATATTTATATTTGATTATTTTTTTCTATTTGGATATAATTTTGAAATCTGAAATGGGATGATACTGCAAAATTCATCTTCTAATAATTTTTGATGAACTAAATCTGTATTATTATTTATTTTTAATAAGAAATTGGTTCATTTAATATTTTAAGGACAGGAAGATTGAGCCCATTTCTTAATGATCAAACAGTACCGAACCTCGAGAGTTTTCTATGAAAGAAAACCGTGAAATAGGATGTATTCATCAAAAAGACAAGAGAGGCGGCATTCGTGGGCAAATTGGTAGTCAGGGACGTGAAAATAGAAATAGATTGTTTTGCAAAGAAAAATGTGCAGGTACAGGAAATGTATGTAACCAATCGATTTGGGAAGCTCAAAATCGCAGGAGACAAATATTCTTTAGGAGGATTTAATTATAGTTATGAAAAAAAAAAAGAAATCATTAACCAAATATTGTGCTTACACGGTGTTTTTACTCTATTTATTGATGAAACGATATGCTCTTGAGTCGGTTGCTTGTGTTTAATAAAAGTCCTAGTTTTCGCTAATGGTGTGACCGTAGGTTCTACTCTCGGCCCTAAAAAAATTAAAAATTCATTATGTTTAGTAGTCTGCTTTATCTTATTCTGTTTTGAAATAGAATAACTTCATACTAGGGAAGGGATTAGCTATGAGGTTAGCATACTGGACTCCCACGCGGAGGTCCCGGGTTCGAATCCAGCAGCTGACCCTTAGATTTTCTCTTCCTAGGAGCTTCTTACAGCTCACTGTCCGGTGATGGACAGTGTTGTCTGTAACGAGAGAACACTGTCCGGAGGCCGGCAGTGCACTGGAAAAAGCTCCGGGCGCTAATGACCTCAGCTGTTGATGCGCAAAAAAAAAAAAAAAAAAAAAAAAAAAAAAAAAAAAAAAAAATAACTTCATACTTTTTACTTACTCTTGGGAAATGAGACTCCGTTACTAATGTAAGGTACATTTACTTTTTTTACTTGAGGTTGAGGTGGTTTATTTTCCTGAAACATTCATATTTTACGTTCCCTAAAGACGTATATATGTATTTTGTAATTTAAGTAAACAAAAATGAGCTTTCGTAATGAAAATTCCTAGTGGGGCAATTTACTTTTATGACCACTTCAGTTCTTTTAAACCTTCTGAATGTTTTTAATCGATTATTTTGTAAAATAATAATTTGTAAGCAACGACATTGATATTCATAAAATGAGTTTAAATAAGCCATATGTAAACTTTCTTAACTTTCTTTCTGTAAACGTTCAATAACTTTACCTGTGAAGTTGGTGATGGTGGGCTAGCATGAAGAAGCGATAAACTTAACCTCAGGAAGTGGTTACTCTTGGGAATATCTTCTTCATCATCACACCACGTTACACTCTTAACACCATCCAAACTTCGCATTGCTTCCTTCAAAATTAAGACATTGTTGAGATATTAACAATTAGTTACCGATATTAACCGTGTGTGTGGTGTAACAGAAAGAATGAATACTTCATATGAAAAAACTAAACTATGGGAAGTTCAACTTTATATGCTTATTTAAATAATTAAAAGTAAGGTTTTAATCTAAATCTACCACGATAATGCGACAATTTGAAAAAATAAACAATCCGCATACTTCAATTAAAACAAAAAATTAATAAAATATTCCAATGAAAAACTTACTTCATACTTGGAATCCAATGCATCAGTTTGGAATCCGTGACCTCTCAGTATAGAATAACATTCATTTAAAACTGGTAGAACAGTATTAATAGCGCTTGTGTGTTTTTCTTCTTGTTTGGCTTGTAATTTTATTATTGTACTCATATGACTGATACATGAAGCCTGCTCCTCGTTGTAAATCTGAAAAAAAAATACAAAAAATAATGATGTCCGAGATGTATTCTTATTTTTTAATTTTCAACAGGCTAAACCAGAGGTCGGCAATTATTTTAAGTAGAGAGCCATTTTTCCTTAAATAATTTTAATAATTCTAACAAAGAGCCGCAAGGATGATAATGTAAACAACTCTGTAGATCATTTGTATTCGCAAATTATTATTTTATGACATTCAATAATATTTAAATGTTTTATATATTTATTTTCACATATTGCAAAGTAAATAAACAAATAAATACTTAACGAATGAAAAGGCGGCAGTCTTACAATACAAATCCAGTACTTTATTTTGATATTGTATAATTCTATTCAATTTCGAACTTATCACATTTAAGATTATTTTTGAAAAAATACCTTTAATAAATGGAATTTTCATTCGTTACAATAAATTTAAAATATACAATATATTTTAGGCAGGCTGAAGAGCCACACAATTTGGATAAAAGAGCCGCGGGTTGCCGACCCCTGGGCTAAACTATTAAATACAGCCTCATATTAACACCCCGATTTTTAGGACATTAAAATATTTATTTGAAAGAAAATGCAAAATGTAGCTATCAGTTAAAACTCACCTGCTGTTGATATAAATCCATTTTTGTTTGAAGTATAGGTCCTAGAGAACCTTGTTTTTTAATGTCAGCACATAATCTACCAACGATTTCATTGTTTGCTTCTTGCTGTGGTCTCAGCTCTTCTATTCTGCTTTTAATGCCTTCAACACGAGCTTTCAACTGGCTAATGCAGTTGTTCAATCTACTTAAGCTCTGTAAATAACATATATTTCTTCTTTACTGCTTTTACTGAATAAATAAATCCCAAAAATAAACTGCCACACTTAAAAAAATATATATGTATAACTACATATGTATACAATGCATTGAGAAATGCATTTATAATGTATATGTGCATATCAACTTTCAAGATCCATTAATGCCACTGCACCGATTATTTTTTTAAATTGCACGAGAATAATAACTTGTCACAAACCTTTTTTTCTTAAATCACAATGAAATTTTTAATATTTAGATCCGAATAGTTTTAGAAGGCTTAAAAAAAGTTGTTTACAACAAGCACGTAATTGTGATGCTAATTCTCACTCTCTCCTGTTTTAAGTGTTTAGAGTTTGCTATGAGGAATCGGCTGTACACAGAAAAACTCGAGGATTTTCAGAATGCTAAAACTATTGTAACGAATCTCCAGAATTAGGATTGTCATAAAGCATCGAATGTCTGTAAGTCTAACTATAGTTTAGATTCTGTATGGTTAGCTAGTTAGACAAAGTCTATCAAACGGTAACGTCACGAGGCTGGCCTGAGCAATGAAGATAATATTTGGGTCTAGAACGCGTTAACCGAGCAGCCCACTCGGCAACCGAGTCATGCTAATGCCAGCTCCGAGAGTCGACGAGTGCAGTGAGCAGAAATTTCGTAAGCCATATCAACTCTACATCTACTATAAATCAACCTTTCAAGTTGATAGAACTCCGAAACAGTTCAGAAATTAAGAAAAAATGTGTGCTGTATCAGACAAAATTAACGAATTTAATATTAATTAATACAAATACTGACTGTATAATTTAAATTTACTGAACGTCACAAACAACAATCGCAACTCGCGGTAAGTGAAATAAGAAATCATTAAAAAAAATTCTTCAAGATAAATTTAGAAAGAGTAGGTTTCTATATATTTTGTTTCATCAAAATTCACTTCAGATTATTACGTATTTTTTAAAAAGAAATTTTGGTAATTTAAATGATATACCTGAAGATCTGTGGTAGGATCATATAACGACTGAGCGGCCATTTTGTGCTGTAAACGCCATTCGGTCAACTTTTCTTGGCTTTGTAACATCAGCATACCTTTGTGTAAAGATTTTTTTTCTTCCATAGCAAGTGTAATACGTTGATCCCATTCCGAAGTGTCTGGTATTGCGTTTTTCTTTTTGAAAACAAAAATTATTAATAAAATACAGTAAAGAAATATTCATAATTTTTCTGTTTAATAAAATATTTTATTAGCATACCTCCAATTTTCCAACCTTCTCTTGCAGTTCTTCCACAAGTTTTTTATAATAAGCTATTGAACGTGTTTCATTTACAACATTCTTTGAAACCTTTAAAAGCAAAGTCATATAAAGATCAAACACTTATACATTTTCTACATAAATAATTACATATTTATTTAAATTAATTTTTGTAACTTTCTCATTTTTGCGGTTCAAAATAAAGTTACTTACCGTTGTTTTAATACATTTTGCTCTTGACGCATATTTTAATGTATTGTATGAATCATCAAACGATGAAGATGACGGTGAAATATTGGCAATCATGACTGTTAAACAATTTCCTCCTAATGAGTCTTTTAGGATTCGCGTCAATTTTGAATCCCGATAAGGGATATGTTTTAATCCATCTGCGAGAGAATTTATACAATTTCCTAAAAAATTTATAACTGAATAAAATTACAAATCTCTTATCACCCTAAAAAATAAATATTATTTAAAATATATGTATAATTTTGCGGACAGATATTTTCTTTTCTTAAAAACTCAATTTGTTACTGAAATAATGAAACTATTAACATATGTTTTAGACTATTACAATTATTGCTTCTAATATAAATTTTGCTTTTACTATTTTGTGGATTATTGAGAGATTATTTAAAGTTAGAGCTTGAAACATGGGCAACTGTTATTTGATATGAATTTCTATTGATTTGTCAGGTTGGGCGTTAGTTTGTTCTTCGCAGAACTGCACAGTTTACACTGCATGTAAGACTATACCAATTGAATATGGTTTGTTTCTTATCGTTTATCGTTAGGGGAGATTTTATCGTACTAAAATTTGTTAGAG
Source organism: Rhodnius prolixus (assembly GCF_049639745.1). Lineage (NCBI taxonomy): Eukaryota > Metazoa > Arthropoda > Insecta > Hemiptera > Reduviidae > Rhodnius > Rhodnius prolixus. The sequence goes on from NW_027411592.1 coordinate 28,759,160, forward strand.
AGACATGAAACCAGCTGCCATGCAATTTCAATCTGGAGTCCACTCAACTATTTAAAAAAAGTAATGTAAAGAAGTTGAAAGTAGTCTGTTTTTGAGTCTGAGCAGTCTGTTGAACGATTTTGGTCTGTGTTTTCTGTACATTCACGTGAAATTCCATTTGCGCAATAAGTCCGTTATTTTTTCTAATGACTTTTACGTTTTATTTATACATTAATTTTTACGTCGTGATAAAAGAGTACGTCTCCAGGAAAGCATCCTCTGAAAAAGTTGCAAGTCGTCCAGTACTTTTGTCGATTTTTTTTTTACCATAAATGTTCTGCATAACTCTAGAAGTGAATTTAGAAATGCAAAGTAGAGATGTTTGGAGAGAGTGTCGTTAGTAGTGATATGTCCAGATATATATAGAGTTGTATATTTTTTCGCTACACATCCGCCCATTATTTGTTCAATTGGTAAATCTTAAGAATAGCTCCCCGGAGGTGTGGCCTAATTCGAAGTGATTCTGATTCGCTGTTACTATAGAACCCGCCATATTCAAATATAAATATAAAACTATTTCTTTATTTTATATTTACACTTAAATCTAGCGGGTTATATGGTAACAGCGAATCAGAATCACTTCGAATTATTTATTTAGGATTGATATTTCTATTTAAACACCCCCTGATTTATTTATTTCTTAATGGGGGCTTCGCCCCCCACACCCCCTGATTTTTTCTTAATGGGGGCTTCGCCCCCCATACCCCCTCCTAACCTATCTAATCACCCTCAATTTTTTAATTTGTGTCACAAGATTCATTACAACAATTACACAGAACAACACAAAAGAAACTACCTTATTCCTTTTCCTGAGGAGGGTATACTTGTCGAACTCCCTCCAGAAAATCGAACAAAATTTTATAACATTCATTACTCCATCCTCACTCACACTACAATCCTGCTTTAATTTAAAAAAAAAACTGCAAATTTAAAACGCTCATACTCATAAAGCTGCAAATTTAAAATGCTCATACTCATAAAGTTACAAAAAAAAGGCACCTCAAGTCACAAACAGGGCACTCGCGGGAACTATTAATACATTAAACAGGAAGCAGTTACTATGAAGTAAGTGTACTGCGCTTGTCCGCGAAACATAAGAGTTACGAAATTCGCACAATCCGAAACAGTTCATTGGCGGGAAGTAGTTTAAAATCTCACCGGTAGGTGCGCTGTACTTCCCACCCCCTAAAAATAAACAGGCCACACCTCCGGGGAGCTATTCTTTAGATTAGCCGTTCGGTAAATTATCCATTGTAATTGTGAGTCTGTACAATTTATTTCTTAAATCAAATTTGAGAGAACGTCAATTTTCTGGCAGATGTTGGCAAATAAAACAATTTTTCCAGCAAAAAGTTTCAAATAAAAGTGATGTAAATTTAAATGGGTAAATAATGAACAAAACTTACAAGAAAATCGTAAGGCTGTTTTTGAAATCGAGCAAAAACTAAAAAGTCACTTAACTAAAATTCTTCATCCGCATTAAAAACAAAAGCACCAAAACTTATATCATGAATGAGATTTCTTTTTTTTTTTTTCATTTTATTTCGTTTATGGGATTAAAACATGTATTTTAGTTTTTCCTTTAAGAGTAAGATAAATTAAAAATATCTGCACATATTAATAATATGTACATACCCAGAGCAAGTAGAGACTTATTGATATTAGACCCTTCTTTGAACCTTGCACCTTTGCAACCTGTGGCAGCGCCTCTTTCTGAACCGGCTAAGTCAATCATTGATAATTTAGCAATCTTAACCTGTCCTTTGTTGTCCATTCTTACATGTACCTTTAAAATAATAAGTTTTAAGTATATAAATATCCTAAGCCAGATGTATATTTTGTGGATGTGCAATTAAGCAACTTGCAGACTATTCCTTCTGGCTATTTCAAACAATTGTGTTCATTATTTTTTTTTTTTTTTAGCGTATCAACAGCTGAGGTTATTAGCGCTCGGAGCTATTTTCAGTGCACTGCCGGCCTCCGGACAGTGTTCTCTCGTTACAGACAACACTGTCCATCACCGGACAGTGAGCTGTAAGAAGCTCCTAGGAAGAGAAAATCTAAGGGTCAGCAGCTGGATTCGAACCCGGGACCTCCGTGTGGGAATCGAGTACGCTACCCACATAGCTAATCCCTCCCCTTTGTTGTTATTAATATTTTTTTTAATTTGGCGACATTAATCAAGTTTTTCATTTAATTTTGTTTATCTTAGAACATAGTAGAATTGATTTTCAACTTAAGTACTTCTCTGAAATATGAGTGAGTGTATTCACGCAAAAGTATACCATAAAATTGGAAAAATTAAATAATTTTCAATTTATAATGGTAAAATACCTATGCAGAGAAGCGTCTATTTTATGATGTTTAACAGTTTCTTTAACTGTTATTTAGTTAATTACTTTATTTTTAGACTTTTTAGTTGTACAGAAAAGATTGTGCTTTATTTTACAACTGATTTTAGTCTTTATTTTATGTAACTTTATTACGAGTATAATGTATGAAATATCTGACACAGAACCCCTGCAATGTGTTTAACACTAATACAGTATTTTTTCATTCTATTTCAAACATTTTCCAAATAGGAAGAGGCTTCTCAAATCAAACATACCACTTCCTACAGGGTTTGAAATAGGAAGCGTCAAAAAAATCTCTCCGTTCACAGAATTTCTCAAAAACTAAATGTAACGCATGTTGGCTTAAAATGGTGCTCTGTCGAGCTCTGGTCACAAACAACACTGTCTGGTAAAGGACAGTGAAATGTAGAGCCTCCGAGAAAGATAAAATTTAATGAATCCGAGTCTTGTATTCTTCGGGTCAGATAGATGGCGTATTTTTCTAAATTTCTTGTATTAATAATAAAATCTAAAAAATTCTGCTCCACATCATTTGAAAAATGTTAAAGATAATCTATTCTTCCCAATTTTGTGACAAAAAACTTGTTTTAAAATACTTTTTTACGACTTTTGATCTATTTTAACAATGCAAATGTAATTAAGGAAAAAAGACAAAATCACCCGAGTTGACCGTTAGTCAGAGCCTAAATAGTGAAATCTCTGTTTCCTATATTTACCTGAAATACAGCATGTGATCTGGAACTTTCTGCATTGCTATCTGTTGGATGCTGAGATCTGTTTTTATTGCCTTCTGCAAGCAGTGAAAATAATTGACTGGATGATTCTATTTTTTCTACTAGAAGTCCGGAAACAACAACTCGCCCATCTTCTTCGCGTAGCTGGAGCTGAGGTGATGAAGGATGCAATAGATCCTTAACTACTTCATTATACACCTTTAAAAAATAATAAAATTAATTAACAACCAATAATCTGGTAAGAAACTTCTATCGGCTCCATCGGTTTTCCTATAAGCTCTAGTCAATTTGATTTTTTTTGTGAGGGTTTAAGTTAGAGAAGAGTTAAGATAAAGAAATAAAGAAAAAGAAAGTTGATGATATCTGCATTCTCGTCCTGGACGCAAATCTTACACTCCCACCACCTCAATATAATTATATTTCAGTAAGGTTTTCATTTTTAGGGTCATTTTAATGTTTGTAAACTGTAGGTGTAAAAATTACAGAAAGGCGCCGTCATAGTCGCGCAGTTAGAGATGCGGATCACAAAACTTGTGATGTATTAAAACTAGGTTAGATTCCTAGTCTTAGTTTCAGTAAATAAAAAAAAAAAAATCATAGTAACGATGAATAGATAACTGGTCGTAAAGCCCATCTGAAATTGCAGTAAAAGAAAGATGTGGCCTAAATCATAAATTGTTTTTTATTACTATAAATATATTTAATTATCTTTAAAAGGTACATTTTAAGAGGATGATCAAGTTTGTTGGGGGCCAAAAAAACTTTTGACTCACTCGTTTCTAGACAAAAGAAACCGGATTGTCTTAAAATGTAATCGACCTAGGACCTAGGCGATTCAACAGCCTTAATAGAGAAATAAACTCAGCCTTGAAAATATATGATTACAGATCCACATAAATGAACGTTTTCTATAAAATACAGCAATAATATCGAAAAGAGTTACATCAAGAACCGAGAACCTGCTAAGAGAGTACCAATGCGGCTTTCGCTGGAACTGTTCAACTATTGGTCATATTTTCAAGTAGTGAAGAACCTAAAAAAATGCTATAAGTAAAAAAACATATCTTGATCGGGGAAAAATTCACTATAAACGAGTACGGCATATACTGTACAATGTACATGTTAGCGTATACTGGCTTTCAACGCGGAGATCCCGGGTGGTTTAAGTCCAGCTGCTGGCCCTTAGATTTAACAGCTCATTATAGCTCACTGTTCTCTGATGGACAAAGTTTAACGAAAGAACCCTGTCCGCAGCCGGTAATGCATTGAAAAAGCAATGGGTGCCAATGACCACAGATGGTTGACTACTTAAACTGTTATAAATTGTACAAACTTTCTAAAAGACCGCAACAGAGAAAATATGTATCAAAATATGTACTCATATTATACAAAATATTACACATAAACAGCCTAAGTATTATAGTAGATTCAGCTAGCAGCATTACTCAAAGTATTAACCATAGCTTTTTACCTCAATATTAACAGTGAAGTAAACAACATATCTATTAGAATGTCATACCTCTAGATAAGAAGCTCCAACAGTAAAATTTACTGACTCTTTATAAATATCTATCTGCTTTAGAAGTTCTACAATGGTTAAATATGTTATTCCCGGTTGCGTTTGAGTTCCAAGCATTGTATAAGTTTTACCAGCTCCCGTCGCACCATACGCAAAAACTGAAACAATATTTTAAATTAAGTTCTTACACAAGCAATCGCATTAAAATCGTGACAGATGAAGAGCTAAATTACGTTCTTTAAAAAAACTCGTTAGACGACGAATGCTAGAATAATCGAGATTTCTGGAGGAGCTAATGGCGAATAAACCGAGCAAGTAATTAGTAAGTAAGTAAAGTAATCGCCTATTTTTTCAGGCGGGGCTTAACGTTTAACTACCAATTAGGTGTCGTGGACGGAGGCGTTTAGCAAACATACTTTACTGTAAATTTCTTTTATTAACCATTAAATAAAATCAAGGCCTAAAGACGGGGAATCGAACCCAGTACCACAATACATATTAGCTTTGCGGGTCTAGTTTTTGCTTCCCAAGGAAGTACAAATGAATATCAGAGTTTCAAGTTTCCCTCCATTAAGGGCATCAATATACTCTGAGCAAGTAATTACTTAATGACACATAAAAAAGAATACGAGTTCAAAACCTGTTTGAACAATCGAACCGACTCCAAAAATTAAAATAGTTTGGCAGTACAGAGAATGGACGGTATCAGGGAGCCCCGGAAGACAAGTAAACAATAGAAGACATAATACAGAAAGGCTTGGGATAGGAGGACAGTTGGACAGTTGACTGGGACTATTTGGAGATCTTAACCCAAAGCCTGAGAAGGAATAAAACCTAGAAAATAGAAGAAACATTAGATCTACTTAAAGAAAAAAAGGTTACCAGAACAGTTATATCCCTCAAACAATGATTGAACCATATTTCTGGTAGTGGCTTCGTAGATTTCATTATTGGCAATATTTTCATCAAAAACTTCATCAAATTCAAATAACATATCCTTATTCATTTTTTTTGTCATATCTCGGGTCTTTTGAGCAGTTCCGTGATAGAAAAATGATTCAGATGACTCTTTTGGGTCAAATACAAGTGAAGTTTTATCGACTGCATTTACTATTTTTCTGAAAGAAAAAAAATTTATTAGTTGGAGTGATAGTATAATATAAAATTCGAATTCTGATAACTATATGGAGAAAAAATTAAGCGAGAATATTTATTTTCTTTTAACAAACAAGTTTTAAATTTTGTTTTTCTAATCTGGCAAGGTTAGTGGATTGATTCGAATTGAGCATTGCCAGTAACCTGGGAATTTTTTAGTATGCTAATTGTTGAAGACAAACCCATCAGTGACCAATATGCCGTGGATTGCTCCTTCATGTTCCAAAAATGCACAACAACCTTTTTCATTTTTTTCTTTTGTTCAACTGCAAAATACCCGATCATTGAATCCTAAGTCAGGATTTCATCATTACTCCATCATCACAAGCCCCTATTTTTTTGGAACGCTGGCCTGATTTAAAGTAAGAAATCATCTATCTCCTTTTTATCCTCCCTTAATAAGGGGAATGACAGCTGAAGATGCGGTAGTCACTACCGTTACTGTAGTAAGTTTAAGAGAAGACTCGCTTCCGGATCTGATTTCTCGCTTCCGAAAAAGCATCTCGTCAAAAAATAAAATTCCAAGCCGCTCAAGGGCATTTTCCTCCTTTGACTTTGCATAGCAACAGCTGTCAGCAATGATAAAATTAGTAACTTACCTCAAGACAAACTCTTTGTTTACTAAAATGTTTACTTACAGTACAATTGATATGATTATTTAAGGAGTAATAACATGCAATCTATAATCTAAAGAGTAACATAATATGGTATTTGTTAACCTTAAACATAGGGTTTAAAGTTGCAAAGAAAATCTGTAGTTACAAAAACAGCTCTTGTTCATGCCCTGCCCAATATTTTTATTTTTAGGCACGATTGTTTAATCAAAGGAAATAATTTAATATTTATTGCTTTAAATTGATTACTTACATTGATTTTTTTTTCATGATAGAAAGTATTCCAATTTTTTTTTTTAGTTTAATTTTTTAATTTTTATTTATATTATTTTTAGATTTTAATTTTGTAAATGTCCATTGCCTTTAAAACTTATTTGGATATTAAATATTTACCTGCATCCATTCGCTTTTTCCTTTTCGTTAAAAGGTCGAATTCTAATGAAGACTTTAACATTTGATTTTTCAGTTCGTGGCTGATTTAATATTTGCTTCTTATTGCCCATGTTGGAACTACTTATTAAATTATCCGACTTAAATGCAGTTTTAAAATCACGTTTACCGAGAGCCATTCTAAAATATACAAATTACATTAGGATTAATAATGCAAATACATTTAATATGCTCATTCATTTAAAAGATCTCGAAACTCAAATATGGTGAACAAATGTATTTTTATAAATAAAAACTTACGTTAAACTTGATTAAAAGATTATCTGAATCACATAATAATATCTCAAAATTGTTTTCGCAATTAAAAATATGTCTTAACGTTAGAACACATCACATTTCCGCACACAAAAAAAAAATAAACGAAAACACATCAAGGAGTCGACTTCAAATATTAGTTGTAGAGTAACCGTTAAACCCAACGGACAGTATAAGCAAGCTTGCATCGGCGTTTAGAGAAAACTAATTTTTATTTGTTGGTACTTTAATTGAAATAAAATTAAATAAAACTTAACTGTATGATGTAGGTAGTTTTATAAAAAACCAGAGTCTACTTAAGTAAAAAAAAATGGAACGTTACTTAGTATTTTCCTTTCAATTTGGTAAGTACGAAATTTATGATATAACAGTAATGCCAGCACTGATGCACGGAAGGTTAAAATATTTAGATCATTCAGATTATAACCAATATACATAACCTTCCTGTGTACGTATTTTTGAGTTTTACAATAACATGAAATCGTTGAAATCATTATAATTTTTTTTTTAATTACTCACATGATGTTTATGTTTCAACAAATAAAGACAGTTGGCAAAATTAATTTAAGATGTGTTGCTAATAATACAAGATGCCAGCATACAAGTAACGCAGCAAAGCCAGAACCAGAAACAGGTAAGGGCAGTAGTTCCGCAAATTTTTATTTTTACCGTCCTTGAATATAATTTTTCTACTTTTTATTATAAAAAATAATTGGACATTATTATTATTATTATTCCATTTATTTAGGTTAAATTATTTATTTTGTATTGAAAAGAATTTAAACATTCGATTTAACCACTATTTCTTTCGCATTTTGCATAAGCAAAAGCATTCCTGAAATTGATTGATTTAGATTATATTCTTCGTACATTAAATTTATTGATGAAATGATTTGGATTGGTATTTTATGTTCCGATTTTTAGTCTCATCTAATTTGTTAGGCCGGAAAATTTAGTGTTCCCACCTAAGATTATTTGTTTTAATATCTGGAATTTTGTGTTTTATTGGATCTGACTCTGGATATATTTTAAGCGACATTGTTAGTTTTGAAGAAAGAGTAGTGTCCTAAAAGCTAGGGCGATTAACAAAAATCCTAAATTAACAAAAAATAAGTTCTTGTGAGAATTATGTATAGAAGGAAAAGAATATACTCTAACATACTGAAAAATTCTCTTAAGAACCCTGGATTCTGAATTTATAATTTAAGCTTAAAGAAAAAAAAAATTCAACATGACCAAAATATAATATCCCACAGTTATTTATTATATAATTTACATAATTATTCATATTTTTCGGACTAGATGAAGAAGGGTTTAGAATCCTTGATCTGAAAAAAAAGAAAAGTTCTTTACCACCAAGGCGGCGATCTACTCCAGTTGCTGTAATGCCACCTAGGGAAACAAGAATGCCAGTAGATCAAACATGGAGTGACGTATGGCCAGGCCCAAGAACTTTTCATCCGGCTTCAGTTCCTCTACCTTTACGTCAAGGCATTAATAAACTGGGTGCACCGCCATCAAAGTGGGCTAATGCAGAACTTCTAAAAATCCCAAATTTTCTTCATTTAACTCCTCCAGCGATTAAAAAACATTGCCAAGCACTTAAAAGGTTTTGTACCGAATGGCCCAAAGGTCTGGAGACAGAGGAGCAAATGAAAAAACACTTTCCATTGGAAGTTATCTCATTTGATTATTGTTACTCATCACCCAGTATAAGAAACCCTTCAGCAAGAATAATTACTATTAAAGTAAGTTTTGTTACAATTAAGCTTTATCGTTTTTTAGTTAAAATTTTTTTATTTTAGATAGGGATGTCATTGATTTAATTAATTCTTGATATTTAAAACAAAATGCAATAATTACTTATTTTTTTTGTTTCTTTCTCTAGTTTCCATTGAGCCGATTAAAATTTGATAAACATTCTAAAGATAAGTTTCTAAGGTTGGTCGGTGAGAGGTACGATGCAGTTACTGATACCGTCACAATTGTAACTGACAAGTGTCCATTGAAGATGCAGAATTATGATTATGCACTTTATCTTCTAACAGCTCTGTACCACGAGTCATGGGTAACTAGCCTATTTTTAATTTCTAGTTCTAGTTTTGTCGCCATCGATTTTCTTTAATATCTGGACTTGTATCTGTATTGTTTTCGAATTTGTTCCTTCACAAAATTTAAACAAAAAATTGATATTCAAGATCATAGTATCTTTTCGATTGTGTAATTTATAGTAGCTTTCTTACATTGTTTATATGTGTTTGATGTTGAGAAATCCAGTACTTAGTCAGAAATAGTGTGCATTTAAAGCCAAACAGATGCCCAATATATCTAATCTTATACTATACCCAATCTTATTCTCTACTATAATTATATCTATAACTATATATAATTGATCGTGTGGTTGGAATATCATAAAGTTATGTTAATCTTCAAATATCGCCATAGATAGAATTAATTAACTTATGTAAATGTAAAAATAGGTCAATAAGTTTAATAGCCTTATATTTTTCTATTATGATTTTGGCCTTTTTAGTTTGTTTCTTCTTGCAAGAGTAGTAATTGTGATCATGACAAATTTTCAAAATTAAGTTTCATCAGAAATTCGAATATTATATTTAGTAAATGGTGTATGTGAAAACAAAATATCTCAGAAAGCACAAACTTTATTTCGTCCGGTTATTTATACCTTGGGTCTGAGACGTAGCGGTAACAGTATTTCACTGAAGTAATTAAGATTAGATTTTTTTTTTGTTTTTTTTTCTAATTTAGATCATTTATCTTGTATTTGGAACATTAAAAAAAAAATTTATTATGGGTTATTCTGGGAAGTTGAGAATTGGCTTTTCTCGAAAGGGTGATTTTAGTGTAGAGTACAATCTGAATACACATCTTGGCAGTAATAATAAGATCATACGTGTTTTAAGAATTCCTACGTTGAAGAAAGTTTCTTGACTGGAAGTACAAAAATCCTGAAGGGCTTTTTCATATTTTCTTGAAAACGTCCTAGCTAATTTGTTAAAATAAGTGTACTAGCTCTCCTAAAAAACTTATTAGTTTTATCTGGCTCTATTCCTAGTAAAAAAAAGGCAGCTATTCCCTCGAGAGAGGGTGTACCACCACTAGACATTTTAGAAGGTTTTCTGGAGAGGCTAGGTGCCGTCCATAACTCGCGTCAATTGAGAAAGGCTTCTTTCTCCGAAAGGAAACGCTGCATCTTCGGTCAAAATCGTATGTTGCATTGATGCTTGCCTTGGATTGGTTTGGGGAAGTGCTCGAAAGAGTGGGGAGCAGCGGTCTGGGAATCTGCTTCCTTTCCTCTCATCTCCAGAGGTTCTAAGGATGACATCTGAAAGAGAGATAACAAGAGAAAGAGGTTTTTTGTTTAATTTTTTTTATACAGAAACTGTGGAGTAGATATCTTTTTTAATTTTTTTGTTGTTTAAAGGGAAAAAGTTATTTCGATTTATTTTAAAAGTGTTACTTTATTTGTTTAGGTTGTTAGCAAAAGAAGAGAATGGGGCAAAAACATTAATCATTGTTAACTTTGTAATAAGTATTATTGTTGTAAAATGTTAAATTGAACGTGGTAAAATGCGGCCGCAGCGGGTGAGAGAATACAGTTGGGCAGCCAGAGCCTTCCTTTGTGATGACTTATCGGGAGGTTAATAGACAATTATTTTGTAGTTGATGTCGCGAACTGTGGTGAATGAAGACTATAGCCCACGCTCTTTTTCTCTGCTGCAACGGCACTTCCAGAAAATCAGAAGTTTCCTTTTTAATTTAATGATAATCTATGTGGGAATGAGGGCGAGTGAATACGGGTTGTATTACTATTACGGGTTATATTTGTTACAATATAATATATTTATTATACATTACACACACACGCGCGCACATATAATATATATATAAATGTTTAATAATCACTTTTGTTTATTTTCAGATCGTAGAACCTTGGGAAAAAGATAAAAGTGAAGCTGACTTAGAATATTACGATTGGGAGAATAGTCGTTCGAAAGAAAATGTTATTTCTCTCTTAAAAAATAGGAATGAAGAGACTGAATTAAACTCCCCTGTTGTAAATGAATATAAAGAAGCTGTTATAAATTTATTCGATGAAGGTTATTATTAATTTTTTAAATTTTTATTATATCTACTTAGTAGTAACGTAATGAATATGTTGATTGATTGAAAAAAAAAAAATAGTTTTGTAGGACTGTCTTCGTTGAAACGGTATCTTAGCTAATACATTATCCGAACACCAATTCCGGTCATATTTTTGGATTTAGTTTGTGTAAAGTAGGAAATTTAAGTAAAGTAGGTTTGCAATCCGTCTCACTCGTGCACCTGTTTCATTGTTGTTAAGTATGCCTAAACTTTAAACTTTTAAAAACATATGAAATGAATAGGATGAATCAGTCACCAAAAATAATGAACAGTAATATGAAATGAATAAAATTAATTTGTGATTATCCTACATTCAGGCACGTGAAGTCAGCAGTTACTCAGCGTAGGCAATTGGTAACTTGCAAGGAATAACATTTCATTAAAAGCTTTCTCAGTATAATGAAACAATAGAAGTAAGCCTTGTATTTAGATTATTTGTATAGGAAATCCATTTTTTTTTCTATCCTTGCTGCGGAATTATCTGTTATTTTTTAATGGAAATTGAAGTGTGGGCCTCAAAATAAGATTTTAATAGTAACTTTAGGGTAAGTGACGGTATTTTAGCTAATACGCGCTTGTAAAATGTATTATATAATATGCTAGTTGGTCTGAGGTTTTCTAAAGCAATGGTTGCAGTCATCACATACTAGCTAGCGGATACTATATATATAATTGGGTAGGTTAAAAGAGCCAGCAATAAAAGGTAGAATTACTGAGTTTTATGGTTAGTATTATCACTAACTAAACTAACGAGAGATAATTACAGTGCTAAACTATGGAATATAACTATTTAAAATATGAAAAAAGATTTGGCTAAACGGATTTCATGACGAATCGAGTCAATTGCGTGTAGAATGATGCAGAGTGGAGGTCTGCACCTTTTACATACTCTGGTAGAAGGCCAGCTTCGGTAGTTCTGAGCCTATCTGGTTTTAATCCTTACACACTTTCATCAACCTTTTTGCTCCATATGATGATTTTCTTAATTTTGTGCTGACACTGCATTAAGCAAATACAAATATGGTACCACTGAGGAGAAGCATGATAATTGTTCCTCTCTAATTTAACAGTAACACCTTTGGATCTCCATAAACACGGAGTAATTAGAATCCAAATGCAGATTTATTTGCGTCTCTAAAGCTCGTTCGTGAGGAAATCGCTTGACTTAATTATTAATTACGGGAAAGGTCAATTTTTCACTATCTGATGATTTTCTCAAACTTGTTTTTACTGTGCAAACTCATTGGTCATTTGAATTTTTGTTTCAGGTGAAAATGATTACAATATTAATAGATACAAAGAAGCGTCCACTGCATTGCTATTTTCTACATAACGTTCCATTCTGTATTATTCGTAAAGAATGTTCTCGATGATAATTTTGCACGTTATCAGTAATTTTAGATTCATTAATTTGTGTTATTGTTTTTGAACTTTGAGTGCTAAAGTGTATTTAAACCAGATGGAACTCTGGACACAATGTGAATTATGGTTAATCTTCCTGAAATTATTGTAAATAGTTATTTGCCTGTGAAATGAAGTTGGAATAATTATTAATTCATTCATTGTGTAGTTCTATGGAAACCTGTTTCATAGCTTTAGATAAAGTTTGATTAAAAAAAATAAAAATTCCTTCTCAATTCCAATTAATCTCATGATGGCGTTAAGCTTACCAAATGTCATACTCATTTAAAAGTTATTGCTCGATAAAATTAATAATTAATTTATCATTAGTTTGAATCTCAGAAAAATAGTGGGCTTAATAAATGTTTTTATAAACTTCACTTTCCTACATACTCTGAACTGCTTCTATATTAGTGATGGGCTATTTGAGCGGACTCGTTCCATTGGAACGAGTCCGATGGTGGAACGAGTTGATTCAAATCCCTATTTTTAAAAAAAGTGATTCCGCCCCGCCCCAAAAAATTTAGGCAAATAAAAATGAAAATGAGGCAGCAGAAGGTTTGGAACGATTAAACATAAGAACAAATGTCACGCAATTTATTATATTATTATATCATTAAATGTTAGCTTTCCCAGTTAATAACAAAACTATATTTCTTTAACACACATTGAGTACTATCCCTAATTTCCAATTGCTCTGATAAATATAAAATTAACAACGTAATACAAATATTAACACAAAAATAGGCTAGTCAAATATAAATTAAAGCAATGCAGTTTTGTCATTATCTAGCTTGACCACTAGAAGACTGGAGTTAACTTACTTCAAGAGTATTCAAGGTAGAGAAACGGAAATGGGTAGGAAATTATTCCATAAAAATTCTAACCCTTCAAAATTATAATTACTCATAATATTTATTAACTAAGAATTGAATATCAAGCTTTTAAAATATTATCTTATTGTTTTACAAAAAGAAAAAGCTGTGTGCTTAATCTTAAACTTAGCGCTGGACACTCTTACTCTCATCTTCATTGGCGTAAGCTTGAACGTGTACATGTCAGCTAGACGGTCAAAGTAAAACTGGGCCAAAATTTAGTATTACCTAACTGGTTTACTTAGTGTAGTATCCCTCCCACTCTATCACCTATTTCACAAACATTCATCGATTGAAAATATTTTTTAGTTAAATATTCGTTTCATTGGAATACAAAAAACATTATAACGCTTTCTTAAGATGATTTGAATTTTTAAAATTTGTTTTTGTCCATTACTCTTATAAAATACGAAGAATTTCAAATAAAATATAATATACAAACACAGAATGATCTAGTGTTCAGGTGGAGTCAGTCGTAGTTACCATGACAACGGAACCGTTAAACGACTCCGGCCCAGCTCTAGCATTTTCATTGGTTAAATCCACTGGAGTTGGTGGAGTCGAATCCGGAGTGATTTAAATCCTTTTGAAACCGGACTCGTTCCATTTTTTCGTTCACTGAATCTAGCCAATAGAAATTGCTGGAGCTGGAACCGGAGTTGTTTAACGGTTCCATTGCTATGGTAACGAGGACTGACTCCACCTGCATACTAGATCATTGTGTTTGTATATTATATTTTATTTGAAATTCTTCGTATTATATAAGAGTAATGGACAAAAACAAATTTTAAAAATTAAAATCATCTTAAGAAAGCGTTATAATGTTTTTTGTATTCAAATAAAACGAATATTTAACTAAAAATTATTTCCAATCGATGAATGTTTGTGAAATTGGTGATAGAGTGGGAGGGATACTGCAGTAAGTAAACCAATTAGGTAATACTAAATTTTGGCTCAGTGTTACTTTGACTGTCTCACGGTCATGTACACGGTTAAACTTACCCAATGAAGATAAGAATAAGAGTGTCCAGCGCTATGTTAAAGATTAAGCACACAGCTTTTTCTTTTCGTAAGATAATATTTTTAAAGCTTGATATACAAGTCCTAGTAAATAAATATTTATTTATGAGTAATTATCATTTTGCTTGAAGGGTTAGAATTTTTTTTATGGGAATAATTTCCTACCCATTTCCGTTTCTCTACCTTGGATCCTCTTGAAGCACGTTAACTCCAGTCTTCCAGTGGTCAAGCTAGATAATGACTAAACAGCATTGCTTTAATTTTTATAATTGACTAGTCTATTTTTATGTTAATTTTTGTGTTACGTTGTTAATTTTATATTTATCAGTGCAATTGGAAATTAGGGATAGTACTCAATGTGTGTTAAAGAAATATAGTTTTGTTATTAACTGGGAAAGCTAACATTTAATGATATTTTTTAATAAATTGCGTGACATTTTTACTAATGCATAGGGTAAGTACAGAGACCGGAATCGGTGAACGAGTTGTTGGAATCGATTCCAACCCTGGAACTGATTCAAATCCAACGAGTCCAAAGACGGACTCGTTCTGCCCATCACTATTCTATATGGTTCTGCATAGGCCAATGTTGGCAGAGTACAGTCTTTTCGATACGGAATTCCTAATCGATTCTCAGATTTACTCTGTATACCAGTTTTCGATTATTTTGCAATTGTTATTTCATTCTGGTCTACGAAAATTCATATAATTATTAAACGTATGAATGCAGATAAGGCATATGACGAGGGTCATTCAGAAATTAAAGAGACAAATAGCTTGAATCAAAGATGGTTTATTAAATCAATACAATTTTTTGTTTATTTATCCACGTAAAATCCACTAACTTCTTAGCTCTTGTCCCCTCTTCTTATCCCCTCACCGAAGAATTCTTTACTTTGATGTCGAAGCCAGTTTTGTACTGTTAATTCTTCGTTGCCGTTGAACTTGATGCCATGCAATGGTCGTTTCATCGGACCAAACAGATAAAAATCCCAAGGTCAGGGGGTGGAAGGAGGATAGATATGAGCTCCCAACCCACTGCCAATAGTTCCCAGCGTCAGTTGTGCTGTATAAGGTCGCGCGATATCTTGAAGAGGATGCTCGCCTTTTCTTTGCCATTACGGCCATTCCTCATCATTATAGACTTGACTTTGTCCTCAATTATGTTATGAGTTTTATGGGCTGTTGATAGTGCGTTGCTCCTACAAAAAAAAAAAACATAGTAAATCGGAAGGGGCAATCCAAAACCTTACCAGTCAATGTTTGAGTTTTGAATTTTTTACGAACAGGCGATTCCAGGTTTCCACTGCATCCTTTACGTTTGGACTCCGGCCCAAAACGATGTATCTAAGTTTCATCCCAGTTTAATGTCCTGTCCAAAGATGCGTTGCCTTCACATCAAAATTGAGCTTGGTGCAAATGCGAAATTTCTTGCCTTTGGGATGAACGGTAAGCCCTCTGAGAATCTTGCGCCCTCCTCCTCTTCACTCTTCATCCATCCATTAACACTACGAAGGACGATTTTGGATTGAAGGGGGAAAAGTTAAATTGAATAGCAACTTTTCTATCAAAAATGGTAAATTCAGACTCAACGATCAAGGCTTGCTAGCCATTTCAGTAAGTACAAATTTGAAATTTAACTGTAGAATATGAAGCTTCAAGTATTATCTTGTAAGTGTTAAATAATTTCACAACAGTTATTAGTTGGACCATTTAGGTAAATAAAAATTAATAGCTGCTCAGATATTGCGAGACAGTAACGTAAGTGAAGTAGAAATCTTTACAACGGACTCATTAATCTGTCTCTCATGACGGATGAAAGTCCGAAACCGGTCAGGGATACAATAAACATGCGTTCTTCATGAATAAACTCGGAAATACTCGTACTATTCAGCACTGCAGAATTTACAACATTAATTGTTCAGCAGTTACTTAGACTTGGAGTGATTTTTATTATTATTATCTTGTCTGTCTTGCTTCCAAAAATGGTCGGCCACTACAAATTAAAAAACTTTATGGAAGAGCATGATGAATTTTCACTTCGAAAATGTCAATTTGGGGTTAATAAAAGAGTTTCTTCTGACAACTTAGATAATTATTTTTCAACAAACAATGGCTGAATTTGTTCGATAAATCATTTTAAATTTCGAATCTAACGAATCAAGAATAATTAGGTAGTGGAGAAAAACTGAGGAATTGTTTTTATACTTACAAATGCATTAATTCGGTTTCAAATCGTAATTTTAAAACCCCTGGCAGAATAGCAAAAAAGTGTTTGTAACCATTTTATTGCGTCATTTATCAGATTTGAAAATTATGCAGTAATGAACAAACTATGCTAAAGAAAATGTGAACGAAAAATTTAACGTTCAATCATTCTCAGACATCATCGATATCTCGTTTAAACGACTATAGTCAGTCCTGAACTGAAAACATGAACATAGTATAAGTAAACCCTGAATAACCTACTATAGTATAGTATAGAATATCTGAGACAAACAGTAAAGTTATGATCAACTGTATTTTTTCAAAAACGGTGGGTTTTTTAAATTGTACTTATCTGATTTTTAGGAACAGTGTTTTGTTTACTGACTTGAACCGTCTTGTATATCACAGTTCCTTTAATGAGTGCAGCTTCCTTTTATCTTATTATAGTTTAAGGGCTCTTCTTATCTTCTTTTAGGTCTGTTGTCAGGTAAAGAGACTCACTAATATATTAGATTTTTCAGATGATCGGAGGTCTCAGTAAATCTTATATGAAAGCATGATTATATGATAAAAAAAATCTATTGATTCACGAAAACATACATGCAGAGGATAATTTTATTCAAAAATAAGTTCTTTGAGAATGCTAACTTCAAGTCTGTACTTGTACCATTGTAGTAGCAGTACATTTCAAAAATATTTTATTTTTTAAAAAGGTAAGTTACAGAAATTACTAGGAATGAAAATATTTCATTTATCTGTAAGTGTGGCAGAACGTTTAGAAAAAGAATTTTATTTGGTTCAACATACAGAAGATTTCACTGAATCAAGTCATCTAAAACATCAAAATGTTCTTTATGAAGAAAGTATAAATGAAGTCGGCCTTTTTAAACCAAATAAAATTATTAATGTTGAATTAGACGCATATATGTGTGAAATGTTAGAAAACGCCTTGAAATACTCACTCTCTTTTAGAAGACTTTTTTCCAAAAACATGATGCAAGTCGGTAGCAAAACTGGTTTAGTGAAAGTTAATATAAATGTTTGCATTCCCAAACGCCAGATAATCGATAAAAGAGGAAACAAATTATTCGAAATTTCGTGTTTAGAAAGAAGAGAATTGGATCACGCGATGGCATGGTTCTCCACTCTAGGAGGAGCATTTTCTGCACTAGGTGATAAAATAGAATATTGTGCTATAATGGCAGGCAAGATTTCACAGCAGCAGTTTCTTCTAGCACTTAGACTTGGAGATCCCAACTTAGTGGCCCGTTGTAAATTGTACATGGCTCTTAGTCTAATACAACAGAAACAATTCACGGATGCGAAAACTATTATCAAATCACAATACGCAGTTGCAAAGAAAGAATACGAAAGGGACAGAAGGCTGATGTCAATGTGTCTAGGAATTTGGACAAAGTGGAAATATGACAAAAAACAGGCCAAGTTTAAGGATAAAATCACATAGGTACCCTACACAAATTAATGAATTTTTACCTAAAAAGGAAAAAGTTAACTCTTTTAGACTTAATATTTCTTTGTTGTTTCTATTTTTGGTTTTTGCAATAAAACAGTTTATATGAATTCGTTTAAATTAATTTTCCATTTAAATTAATGTAATTATGACATGTCTTCCCATGTGATTTATGAATATTTGGTTTAAACTTGTTACATAAATTGAAAATTTTGGGAATGAAAATTTTTTAAACATTTTAGGCGTTTCATTTCAAACATTCTCTTTCCATTTTCTTCTATCTGAAATCAAAAATATCATCCTTCTGCCCATCATACTATTGATATTAACATTACTACTGAAACTATTCCAAAAGTGTAGCAAACCGCTAATTTTTACCAACTTGCAATTAATTATTAAACTGTCCGGTAGGACAGTTGTATAAGGGTTGATTGTCAAAGTGTACGAAAAAGCGTAACGTTGAAAAACACCCAACTTGGACAAATTTTTTTCTCTTTTTCTATAAAAGATAAAAATTTCAAAATTTCTTTACAATGTAGGGGCTCCTTAATAACTGTCATTTTTTGCAACAACCTAGATCTGATAGATTTTGAGAAAAAAGTTGCTAGAAATGAGCAAAAACTGCATTTTCAAAAATTGTTCATGTTGTTGTCTATCAGTATAAGGCCGTTAACGAATCAGGAAGAAGAATATTCTGAAGATCACAAAATGCTGCTAGTATTTAAGAGGGGTTTTCGAAAGATTCTTTAGCGTTCCAGAAACTTCCAATTTTAGCGACTTATCTCTTCTTTTGGAAGTGGATCCCAATGTATTGGGCGTGCAGATCAACGAAGGACTAAGATCTTTGAACTTTTGGCTGTTTTACGCATAGAGGAATACTCCGCTTGCTCATAAAATTCTGTACTAGAGAAAGGTATTATTTTCTTAAATAAAGCTTCAAAAAAAAAATTGTTTAATACCTCAAACTTTAATCTATATATTATTGATATACACGTTTTTCCAAAATACAAAAAATATATTTTTTTATTTCCATACTGTTCTCTACCCTTACTTTATTATAATATCTCCTTACTACGTTCTGTTCCATTTTTGTTTAAATTTTACAAGCAATTATATTATTCTCATTCAAATGTGGCTCATTCTGACACTCCAATATTTAATCAAAAGAGAATAAGATTATTCCAACGAAACCGTAGTTAACTAGAGCGAGATCCGCCGTGATGTCCGAAAAAGCAATATTCTTCTTTCTTCAGTGTTAAACCCCTTTTGCAACAAGCGCATGAATTGCTTTAACCTGCATTAGAATATTTTTTTGTATTTAAGTGGTTACATTTTTTCAAACAATTTATGATGAAGCCGTATTTTTATTTAGGACATTAATTAAATAGTAATTACTACTACTTGTTACTTTACGTTCATCATAATTACTTCTGATCGATTGAATCTCTTATGTTGTTAAAGGAAGGTACATTCCTTGTTATATTAACCTGATTGCTTTTTTGTCCTATAGTGAGATTATGAATTTTGTGTCCTTTGTAAGAAGTTAAACTGTTTTTTTGATTTTAGTGAGTGAAGAAGTACTCATTTAGCTGCGAATGATTGTGTAAATGAAGCTACATAAATTAAAAAATGGCTCATAGGGCTCAGAAAGTATTTCTTAAAGGAGCCGATAGCTTGAAATCCTTTGTAAGGTGCAAAAGCCAAAGAAGAACCCTTGGAAAACCTCCAGGAATAGCACGTTCCCTAGAACAACGTTTAAATGGTACTTTTCTTTTTAATGATCATCAATACATGAAAAAGTTTGACAGACGTTGTGAATTTCTTAATGCAATTTGTTAAAAAGGCGAACGTCACTATTTTGAAAATCAATATTTTGTGTTTTGGCTACTAGATTTGCAGAGCTTTGATTCTTGTTCGGAGGACATCACAGCTGCTTATGTTTGAATATAAGATTTTTTCAATATTTCAACCCAAAAAAAAAGAAACCTCTTTATAATAATATTGAATCTAAACCCAAAAATCACTGATGCCCTTTTAACGAATTGTTATTTAGTTAAATGTTGAGTTCATACGTTAAGCTGCATTATGTAATGTTCCATGCCTAAATTTAATTTTAAGTAGAAACTTTAAAAAGAAGTTCAAGACTTCTTTTATTAATGTGAAAAAACTCCCAGTTAGTTTTTTGTTTTTTCAATCTCTAGATTGAAATTTCTGCTTAAAATAATAATATGAATATCATTTTCAGAATTGCACTACAAGGATCCCCAAGTACATTTCAAAGTAAATATTGGCTTTGCCTTAAAATTACCAAAGAGAGAGGCTTGTGTAGAACACGGTAAACATATAAAGAAAAACAGATGTAATACTGATTTGGAGAAACTCTCTAGAACTAATAAATGTAAGAAATATTAAAAATGAACATTAGACCTCATTGCTAGACAATATCTTGTACCGTAGCTACAAGGTATGATGCAAAACAAAAAAAAATCTGATTTTATCTATCACAGGACGCCTGCTTTTATATAATTATTTTCGTTAAAGTATTAACTGTATTTTGTTTCAGTTTTAGAATTATTAAAGTTCTCATTTGTAGGAAATTGCTTCACAAGATTGTTTTTTTTTTCGATAGACAAGTTTGGCTAGTTAATTTCACAAAGATTTTTGGATCAGTTTTTTTTTTTTTTAACTTTATCCTGCGTACATAATACCATTACACAAGTAATGTGCAAGTACATAAATGTCTTCTGTTTAGCTTATTAGTTATTTCTCTTTGCAAAACAATTAGTTAGTTTTAGATAAAAACAATTTTCTATTATTTCAGTATTTATTCCACTTGATGAAGTTGAAAGAGAATGGTCGAAAACTATGGCACCTACTCACATTAAGGCAATTGCAGAACATTATGCTGTATATGAACATTTATTTGGAGATGCTTATTTTTGCCCTGTTGTTAACATGAACATTGATTATATAAACGGAAATTCAGTAGTGCCTGCTTACTGGGGAAATGTTCTTAAGCCTGAAGAGGTATTTATTCATTGATTAATTTAATTTAAAAACAATAATGGCACAAAGTTGATAGTGATAATAGCAAACGCCAGAGTTCTCGAGCTCGAGTCCAACGTTGTCACGAGGTCACTATCCAGCAAAGCACTAGTTAAAGCTCAGGGTCCCAGAAACCTCAAGCTAAAAACAAGATTTTTGAAAAATCGCTAAACTTTAGGTGGGCAAATGTAATACTGCGGATGAAGTCACTACCTATCTGGTGAGAAAGGGGTCAGAGTATATGCAAGTGAATCGAAGTATATTCAAAAAGTAAATTCACACATTTGTTCATGAAGCAGACAGACATGGAAGGTGACTTATGCAACTGATCTAATTAACTTAGAAACAACTTTTATATTTTAGTTGTGCTTATAGTTTTAGCTAAGTTAATAACCTTGGAGGTAGAATATGTAGTTAGATTTGCAGTGCTGGATAATATATTTGATTTTATTAGTCGCACTACTCTTGTTTATCGTATTCCTGACCAATTTCGCACTTCATCCATATCAGACATAGATTAATCTGTTTTATATAAAGATTTCGATTTCACTTACGTTAGCGTCTCGCATTACTCTTGCTGATTCAAGTCAAGACGTATAAATCTGCTTTTTAGTTTAATTGAATACCAAAATTTGATACACAGGATATTGTTAACTTTATAAAAAAAAAATTAACTCAAATCAATTATGTTTTCCATTGGCATTAAAATATTTATAACCTATTTCTACAAGAGAAGTGTTAAAATTTTACAAATGAACAAGAGGTAGTTTAATTCTTGTTCAAGTTGTACCCAAATCGTATTCGGATCTCCAATGAAATTTTAGGTTACGAGCGCATATTGCAGAAAAGGCGAGTCTGAACAGAACGATGATCCACTTAGTTTCAAGTCTGATCGATTAATTTGATTTTTGGTAGGTCTTATTTACTACCAAATTAGATGTGGTGGTCCAGAGGGACTAGCTAACATACTACAATTTTTTAGCTTAGGTTACATAGAATAGACTTCATCATCTTTCTCTTTTACATCTGAACAAACAAGCAGTACTATGCAGATAGAAGTGCAGTACTATGTCTATTTGTGTACATAAACTGCGCTCTTATTTGGGGAACATAACCTCAGCTTAGCCAATCTCAGTATAATAATTGCTTTATGAAAGATGCCAGCACTATAACTCTGTGCAGTTGATCCCCAGAAAGTAAAAGATGTGCAAATAGTGTACAAAGCCTACTAAAGAATAGAAAAAAATTACCTTGCAACGTATTTATGTTGTTCTCGTACTTAAATCAATGTGAGTAGTTCAAACGATCGTACAATAGTAATTAAAGGGAAGAGCATGCATTTTATGAAAAAGTCTATTTCTGACACGAAAAAAGTGCTGATTACATCTGTGGCTAACAAATTTCCCTCTAGACGCTAATCAGTAAATATAAGGATTCTTTATACAATCTTTTATTCTATTCTCTTGATAGTATGATATTTTTGTTTTAAAATACATTCCTAAATTTTGAACTTTATAAATAGAGTTTAAATTAGGCGCTAATACATGTAACTGATTACTGAACCATCACTTTGATAGCCTACATTAAATATGAATGTACTAAAAGTATTTTTGATTTGTTAGCTGTTCATAAATATAATATTAAAAATAGTAAAGTTAATTATAATATATGATTTCTTTGTCAAGGCACAAAGCGTTCCGAATGTAACTTTCGATTCTAAAAAAGATGACCTTTGGACTCTTGTGATGACAACACCAGATGATTATTTTTCACCAAATATGGAATATTGCCACTGGTTTGTGTAAGTGTACAATTTATATACACCAATTTTAACTGAGTTCTAAAAATCATTAGAAGGCTCCCGTATCGATGTCACTGTCATGCTTGATTAATTATTCTAATAACAAACTAAACAATACTCTCATTAGAAATACTAATATTTCGGAAATAGGTGGAGAAAACATTAAAATTGTAACACTAACATCGTAATGGAAACTAGTTTCCTCTCGGTGTAATACCTTGGCATGCATCTGGATGAAAAAACTAACAGGGAGTTCATGGTCAACACCTTAATTGCAAAAAGTGAATCCTCTCTCAAAATCCAGTTTAAACTCAGTCAAAATTAGACGACTCCTGCTCCATATTTACTGCAAAATTAATGGTAATCAATAGAGAAATTAATTATGGACTTAATGTTGGAGGCAGACATCATTCTATCTGTCAGCTTGAGTGTGTTGCAAAAACTGAAATTCCCAGCAAATAAACCTTCATATTTAATAGATGAATTTTATCGCTATCCCTGCAGACAAAGAAGGCAAGGGAGCTCTTATAAATGGAAAATCTGTTACCGTATTGTCTTCCCTTGGCATAAAAAGTCGAATAAAAACACTTATTTACAAAAAATGGGAAAAATAATACATAAAAACACAGGTGACATTAAGAGAAAATATTAATAAAAATTTGGTAAGTCCACAGTGCTGGGTAATATCTCTAATTTTATCTGTCGACACGCATATTATATTTAAGAAAATAATTAAAGGAAATATTACATACAGGGTGAACCAGTAAGTATTGTCCATAGGCCTACTGTGTGTAGTACATCTAAAGTGGAGTTCAATGACGTATTGGCCAACTTCATATTTTCCTCTGTTCTTGAGTGACGTCACTTTAATTTTTTTTTTCTAAAATCATTACTTTTTTCCAATAAAAATGTTATTACTCAGAAAGTTTTAGTCCGAATTCGATTCTGATTACACGGTTAGAAAGACAGATAAATTTTCTAAAAATTGATACCATTTCGAAGCATAAGTTATTCTCCAAACCGCCTCAATCTTCCTCCGAATGCTGAAAATTAAAAATAATCGAATTTTTTAAGAAAACTCATTAGGCTCTTATGTGATCATTATCAGACCTAGGTGCTGGCACTTTTTATAAAAGTTTCCTTGTTTAATGGGCTTTCAAACGGTATATCATTTTCCAGGATTCCTTTTATGTTCGTATGAGAAATTACGTTTGTTTTACAAGAAAACGTGTTGTCGAGCACTCAACAGTGTTAGTTATCAAGTTGTTTAATTCATTGAAAACTCTTTTAGATGGACCAGTAGCCAATTTTTAAAGTAGATTGTCTTAAAATAAGGAAGGCAAAGGTTACAAATTGCACTTAAAAAAAAAAAAAAAAAAAAGGTTGTTAAGGTTTATTCAGTCTTTTCTTTTTCAACAGTTTAGTTGTGTGTGAAATTGTAATTTGGAGTAAGTACATATGAATTTTTGTTTATAAAAATAGTACTTGTTTAAAATATTTCCTAACATTTTCTTAAATATTTCAGAGAGATCAGAAGTAACTTTCTTTTTTTTAAAGTGCAATTTGTAACCTTTGACTTCCTTATTTTAAGACAATCTACTTTAAAAATTTGCTACTGGTCCATCTAAAAGAGTTTTCAATGAATTAAATGACTTGATAACTATCACTGTTGAGTGCTCGTGAACACGTTTTCTTGTAAAACAAACTTAATTTCTCATACGAAGATAAAAGGAATCCTGGAAAATGATATACCATTTGAATGGCTCCATGGCGCTCAACTGAGGATGCCTCAAAACATTTTGTCTTGACAATAGTCAGGCTGCGTTTCAATCACAACTTCTTCCCACAGTATCTACATAAAATAGTACTGGCTGACTCACCATTCTGTACATGCACGGACAATGACACTGTATTCCACATAATTATGGAATACAGTCTATATCTAGAAGTGTGGTACAAACTGTCATCTGTTATTTTAATTAGAAAAATAAAATCAGCATATGAAGGAACACTCATGTCTATTACAATCTACACACTGTCTCTGGCACCAAAAATCTTAACATACGTACATAACAGTCTATACACAATTGACTGACTTACAATTTGATCTAAAATCTCTATTGGCTCGATGACCTGGTAAATATATATAAATATCGTTACCTTATACCTTATAATATTTATAGGACATCAATAGTCTCGCCTTGTTTTTGTCTTACTTCTCAAATATGTTCTTAAAAAGTATTATTAACATTTTTAACATGCGATGGTTACGTTTCAGTGGAAATATAAGAGGTGGTGATCTGAAAACTGGAGAAGTTATATTTGATTATTTGCAGCCTCTACCTGCCCAAGGACTTGGCTACCTTAGATATATATTTGTACTATACAAGCAGGAAGAGATATTAAATTATAATGGACTAAAATTGAAAAACAAGTTAGTTTTATTGATCAATTTATAACGTAATTTTATTTGATAATTATATACATATTTAGTGAACAGATTATTTCATTGTGTATATAAAAATAACATTAAAAAATTGAAGGACAATATATTTAATGCACTCTATTAAGTTCGCTATTGGGTTCTAGCTAAAATGAAATAAAATTCTTCAATTTTTTTTTCAGCGTAGTTGTGTGTTTGATTTATAGTAGATGTTTCACATTTGCAAAGTTACCTTAAAGCTTCTTTTTCCGAGGAATTACTTGGTGATGCACCCAATTTTTTTTATTGGTTTAGACAGTATTCTAGATTGATTTTCTTCACTTTTTTGGTTGATACTCATAAAAAGCTTTCATCTCAAAGTTAACAGAAGATGAAAGCGATGTTCCAAATAATCTATTCGAGGGAATAAAATATCTGAAAAACTAAAAATCGTTTAAATCTCATTTCAGTATTTCGTTTGTAATTTTCGTTGCATGTTTCGGCCAAAATTAGGAGTGTATATTTATGCAAATGTGCTGTATAAATTTTAAAAACAGTCATAATGTTTACACCCTATTAGCTCCTTATTTTGAAATTAATCCCTCATCTACTATCCTCTATTTTCTATTCTAATGTTATATTAAAACTAAGTTAATTCTGAATGTAAATTTTTTGCTTAATATAAGAGTTTTAGTCAAACTAAAAATTTGTTCTACATTATTTGAATTTAAAACTTTATAGGAATATGCAAGAAGAGAGAATTTTTTCAACTTATGAATTTTATAAAGAAAGACAGAAATCTTTGACACCTGCTGGATTATCTTTCTTTACTGCCGATTGGGATCAATCTGTTACAGATTACTTCAATGAAACATTATCATGTGACTGTCCCAAATTTGTATACGACTTCCCAGAACATTTTTATAAAAAACAAACATGGTTTCCACTTAAGCAGCCATTTAATTTGTGAGTATTTCTAATTATTTTGAATATAAAATTATTTCAGTTATGGTGGGATTGTTGAAATTATTAATTGAGATGCAGAATGATAGAATTTAATAGGAATTCAAAATCGAAAGATGCATACTTCTAATTTCTTTTCTACTAGTTGAATCACTATACTTGATCTTATTGTGGCATTGGTATGCTGTTTCTTCAGGTCATCCCCTTCATCTCACGAAATACATCATCTTACCCGCCTGTTTCTCTGAATTGGGTACCTTTTTAAAAGGTCAAGGACATCTTTTCAATATAATTATGCTTGGGAATATTAAGGAGTGGTCAATAAAATTTTGTGGACAAATTTTTATTTTATAACGATTATAATAGGTTTCGGCAAATTTAATGCCTTCTTCAGGGTCTGTACAAAGAAATAATTCATTAATGTAAATACAGACTGAAGTAAAAAAAATAAATAAATCATAATTGGTTGAAAATTTAAAATGGATTGAAATAATACTAATAAAAAAAAAATGACAGTTTTTCATAATATTTTAAGTTGTCTTTCGATATAAATGTGGAGAGTTATATCAACGGGTTTATATAGAGGTAAGGGAGGGGTGAAAATAATAGGGCTGGGAAAACCTCAGGTTTATGGTGAGTAATTTGTTAAGTTAGGGCTTCAAGGATGTTATTGTAGTAATCTGAAAAATTATTGGTTTTGTTCTAAAGTTAATAGATGTTTTTTGTTGTTTAATGAATATCATTTCTAATATGTAGCGTTTGTTTCTGTTGGTGTTCGTTGCTTTTTTTTTTAATAGAGTTAAATCGAGTCCTGTTATTTTTTGAGGCTTTCCTCACCTTCTGCCCGTTCGTACCTCTAATGCCACATGAGCCTTTACCTATGAGAAATGGATTTCAAATCTGGGTTGTGTATAAATCAATTTATTTCTTATTTCAATCAAGTAGTCTTAATTGTTGAGATTCTTGATGGAATCAATCGTATTCTGGCTGACAGTCTTTATGCACACTTAATGACGTGGATGTTGAGTATGTGCATTTCCAGACTCTCAAGATCCCCATTGCTTAAACCTGATTATTGGAACATTCTGCCGCCTGTCTTATCTTTCTGGATATCATTTCTTTCTTTCCATTAAACACCACCACTGCTTCACCCACATAATTACCTTCTTGCTCTCATCCGTGTAGACTTGATCTGGTAGACCATTCAACGATCTTCCTTGTACTATCTTCCTTTGCCTTCTGCTTCTAGCATAAGTCTATCGGCGTCAGCAGTCATAACAAGAAGGTCTGTAAATGCCACAACATACCGCATATCCACCGATGCCAGTAGGATAATATTATACATTATAGACCAAAAATCAATTCCATTACAGGAACCTTAAACACATGTTCGTCGTTTAGGAGATTATAGTAGATGATTCTCTGTAATAATTCCAAGACAGCCTGTACTGCGTGTATGTATGTGGGTTTGTGTTTCCATCTGTGCGCGTGTGTGTATGTACAAATTATCTCAAAAAGAAAGAGAAGTTACCTATCTGCTTCCGATTTTACAGTTTCGGCCTAAATCCAAGTTTCAACCGTAATTGCGAATTTACTATTCAGTTAACTTAAAAAAAAAAATCGTTTTATTTGGGATTCTCAGGGGTTCGCAACTACAGAATCCGTTGTCAATCACGACTGTTATAAAATGCCTTTAACATAAATTGTTCTTTTTCGCAACTCATGCAGCTTGTTCTTTGGAATGCTTGGAACCCATACTGATGACCAGTATCTCCTTTTTTTTTAGAGAGAAATGCTAGAGGCAGGGAAATTTTTGGTATTTTTGTTTTTAATTATTTTTTTTTTAAATGTTCAAAATATTCAGTAGATATTACTAATTCATTTCCTGAAAGAAGTGGTTTTCATGAACAATTTTTTTTTTTCAGATACCTAGACAGGTACAGAGATCAAAAAGAAATAGCTAAAGAATATTTAGTGAAGAAATTAAAAGCTGCTGATCCGTTTAAGGAGCCGCCAAAACCCCTGTTGTATCCTAATGCAGTACCTTTTAAGCCTGGAACACCATCTTGGCTGAAAAACGAAATTAGAAAACAGAGATTAGGACTTGCTCGAGCCAAAGATTTCTCGTAGCATTGCTTTTTCATCAAAAAAAATGGTTGAATCTTCTTAGAGAATTTGTAACTAAAATAAATATTTATGCATAAACCTTTTTTTGGGCTAATCTTCTTCCTTTTTTTAACTAGTTCAGTAATTGTTTTTCTCTCTCTCTTGAGAGATTACAAGTTAGAAGAGAATTCGTTAGAAATCCAACTACAGGTTTGGTAAGAAGCTAGAGAAAAAAAATTAGTTTTATATCAGTTTCTCAAGTACAATTATAATGGATTTTTGTTTAAGCACAGATTATTTTTTCTGTTTTTTTTTTTTTTCGATCTGAGAAGAGAAGATGCGAGATGAGAAATAGGAAAAAGTAGATAAGAAACGACAGGGAAAGATTCAGAATTGCCGAATTTTTGAGTGCGTGATTAGAACTGCAAAGATGTTTCAGTCTGTTGATAGCCAAATTATACATGGAAAGGAATGAACGGTCAACATTATGTACAAGTTCTGGAGCTAAATTAGATACACGTCTCACTCCCTTGGGCACTCCATTGTTGATAACAAGGCACAAGCTATCTTTCGTTTTGATTTACTTTCATCCTACCCTTACAATGGTTTTTCATCTTTAATTTTTTCTGCCTATTTGTAGTGACCATTAATTTCTGCGTCATTTTATTAAAATTTGAATTGAATAAAAAAATAGGATATTTCGTATTATATTATTATTATTGATTGATACTACAGCCAGAAAGTTTATATATAATAAATCTGTAACAATTATTCTAAAAAAGCACAAACATTACCGATAAACACCTACTGTGTACTGGGTAAGTACGATGTTTTGAAATAATAACCGCAATTTTCTTTTCATGTTAGGCAACTTACTGTAAGAATTTGATCATTGATAAGTCACTTGCTTCGCTCAGATGTGGTTTTAATTGTTTTCCTAAATAGCCTACTGGTAACCCTACCTCGATTGAATGAATTCTTGGTTTTTATTTTTCTTTGTATCCCCCTATCGGTCTCTACCCTGAGCTCTGCGAAAATTCGTAACAAACCAAGTGATGATCTAGACATATAAAATATTGAAAATGTGGTTTAGGTCCGCAGTGCTAGATAATGTCTTTAATTTTATCCGTCGTATCATGTATAAGTGGTAAAGCTATTGGTGAATAGATAGAGCAATGATTACCAAAGTTGAAGTTAAGCGTTAGGTGAATAGACGTTCTTTTAAATAGCTTAGAGGTTCTTTTTTGTTTGGGGAACATCCAAAGCCCTCTTACTGAATGGGTTGAATAAAACTTATAAAGACCTAAAGACTGCATTAAGACTAATTAAGTTATTCATAAGTATGTCCTTGTAATCAATTCGTATCCATCTTGCAAAGATATTGGAGTTTTACAAATAAAAATTGAAAATAGTTGATTCATTAAAATAGAGAGAAATAAGGAAAAAAATCCCTAAATAAAAATTTAAGTTATTATTTAAATATAGCTGATTTTAGTTGTTAGGACGCATGTTTTTTCAATAATATTTCAATTATTTTTATCATTTTCGGTCTTTAGTTGAACAACTTTAATGTCAGACCAGACTGTTAGCTATAACGCGGTGGCCAAAAAAAATATACTATCCTACAAAGATTGAGATTAGCTAGTTGGAACTTATGAACCATTAGCATCAATCATTTTGAAATTTTATGGAAACTGACATCATGTTATGGATAGTCACCGAAGTCCATTAGGTGTTCGAAAAGTTCTGGTTGGTAACAGAAGAAAGCCAACGGGAAGTTTGTCAATCCATGGTTGAGCCGAAGTTAAGTGAGTTGATTGTCTACGTTAGGATCATTTGAATTTCTTATTATTAAAATTTACAACGCGCAAAAGTACGATTTATCTAGTCTGCTAAATCAGGGAGGAATGAAACATTTAACCAGAAGAAAGAGGCATTTTGTTTGCTTAAAACTTTTAATCAAATCTATATGGGCGCTAATGACCAAGGCAGACGATGCGCCAAAATAAATAAATGAAAAAAATATATATATTCGTTCTCCACTGAAATTTGACTCAATTTTCATTATAACCGTAAAAATAACTTTCCTGCTTGCTAAAAACCTTTTTTATTTTATTTTATTTATTTTGTTGCTGAAGGTATCCCTAGCAAGGAATGTTGACAATCTCGTACTAAGTTAATGAAATATGCGCTATGTACCTGGCAGTGAAACATTTGATAAGTTTGTCGTCATTAAGACGTTAGTTACGCCGTTTTATTACTTATTACAAAAGGAACAGTAATTTATTGATAAAATGTGCAACAGTCTAGATAGAAACTTATTTAAACAAAAATATCGCAAATATTTTTAATAATACGTTTCTTGGAAAGTACTGTCAATTTTCTCGAACAAGAATAGTTTGTGGGTCTTTCTTAAGAGTCAGGATGTGATTACTGCTTAAGAAGAAACATTGTAATATTTTAATAAAATAATTAACCAATATTGTAATATAGATTATTGAAGAAATGTTTGTATAGTTAGATTTTGTGCAATCTTCCCTACATAATGTTCACCAAACAGATCAAGGGTCAAATGCTAATTTAGTATTGTATTTCTTTCAAACTTTTCCCATCGTAAATATACTTTTAAAACTAGGCTGTAGAAGTTATTGTTGTCAACAAATGAGTAAGAAGACAGCAGCAATTATTTTAGTAAGTACTAGTGTTTTAAGGAGTCAAGGTTGAGATTGAAGGTGAACATGGTGGGGTAATAATAGCGAAATCTCTCTTGCTCACTCTCTCCTCTCACACACAACACATACTCTCTTTCTCTAGATCAGCTTTCTATCAGCTCTTCTCTGCTACTTGTTGCTATCAAATTATTCAACAGAAGAGCATGTAATGTATGAAGGACACTTGCAGATGACTCTACTCCAAGTAATCATCTGAAAATGGAGGATCTTTGACTATTTTCCATTAAACTTTACTACAAATTTTTTTTAAGGTAATATATTTCGTTAATGTGCTCTCGTCTTCATCAAATGCCCATTATTTTAGTAATACATATATGAAACATTGAGTCAAGGTCAATATTCAAATTTAAATAATTTTTTTTTTATTGTTTTGGTCTGGAATCTACATTTAAAGTACCTATTCGTATCGCCTAATATATTTTATGTGTTAATATAATAAGTGTAAAAATTGTAAACAAAATTATGTAGACAAATTAATATTAAAATATGTACTACAAATAACGTACAAAAATAAAGGCTCAATCAGTAAAAAAAATTACGTCAATTAATGTAGACAAAGTTATTTACTAACTCGAAAATCCCTAATTGTAATTTGTTAAAATTTAAATCTGTAACATAGCTGAGATAAATTTAATAAACAAACTGAATACCTCTTATCTTCATAGATAAAGATAACTTTACGCGTCCACTCACATCTAAACTGTATTATAAATTTATTTTCTATCAATTAAAAATTAAGTAACTGAAATTTTATTTATCAATTTGATGGTGGTTTGCAGGACTATTATTAAATGATTGAGTTGTATTAATACTATTGTATTTTTCAGAATATAACTTCTCATGGAGAACAAAGAAACCGGTGAAATATGTGGAAATGTAGTACGTATTAAATGCAATGCTAAAGTTAACGTGGAAACTGGAGAAACTGAGTTGGAAAAGGCAGTAAACAAATCATGCTTTAAGGTAAATGAAGTTTCATATATTCATATTACATAATTACTACTAAAGCAATATATGATTAATTCCAACTTTAAAAGTGTTTTATCTTGTTTCATTTTGTGATGCAATGAGCATACAACCATAATTAAACATACCTTTTAGATAGAATAAACGGGAGATTATTATTTTATTTTTAGTACAAGATCACATTAAAAGCTGTTCTACTACTTTCCTTTTCTTTGCGGGGATATTTCTTGGTATTTATTAATCGTTCCTGCTTCCTCAAATGTATAATGAAATAAATTAGGTATATTACATGTTTTAAAGGGACGGTTAGAATAGAACTACTATTGTGAGGCCTCTTAGGGTGAGTGACCGGTTATTCCACACGATCCCATAAGTTTTTTGTTCTTATATTGCATATTTTTTCTGAATTAGCAATTTTATGCCAAGCCTTTTTAATTTACGGTATGGCGAGACTGTATCAATGACTACGAGTAAATTAACAAATCTACTGTCATATCTTCTGCTCAAAAAAGTTCGGAGGCAACGTGGGCGGCTTAAATTTTTCATAGTAACATCACCCCATGCAGAAAGAGGATTACTAGCTTAGTAAATAGATTTCTCCTGCTAGATTCATTGAAACTGCTTCAAATAGTGCTAAGGTAACTTAAGCGTATTATCAGGTGCGCAAGGTACTGTTTGTAACTAAAGAACAGTGTTCAAAAACCTGCTGGGATTTTACTACGATGGTTCCAGTCACCAATGACTTCGGATTTATTATCATATGAACTGGTTAATAAATGAACTGAAGTTTAACAGAAGAGTTATTATTAAGTGAGAACAAGAATTTAAATAAATAGTAAATTGTTAGTTTTGTAAAAAAGTTTTTTTTTTTTTGCACAATCCTTTAGGAGCTCTATTTATTAATTAATTGGTAAAATAACAACATTTCAATTAGAAAAAAGTGTAAGGAAATTACTTGTAAACGCCATTTGACTTCTGGTAGCCCAATATAAAATAGAAATGGATTGTTTACTTCTAGTCAGTCGGTGTTTAAATCAATACAAGTGCGGTAAATTCAAGACCTTAGTAGAACAAAGGTAAAAAAATGGTTTTAACTACACATATTCTAATTAGTCAAATCCTGTTGCAGCTCCAAAACATGCTGTGCTTCTTTTCTACTTAGCAAGGGTGGTGTAGGATATTTCAGTAACGATTCCCACTCTTCCTACCTTTTGCTTCAGTTCCTTAAATATTCTTTGAGAGCTGATTTCATTATTAGCAGAACGTTGTTCCTTCAATGCTTTGATTCGCTTTGAATCGCAATAACTGAGCGTTAGGTAAAACCCTCTACCTAATTATATACTATATCTCTTTAACAAAAACTTACAGTTTAAAAAGTTAAGTATAAGGGTTGATTAAACGCCAAAAGGTACACAAATCAGCAAGTACCCAACATTTCATTAATACTTCATTGATATTATTTTAAGTAATTTTACAGCATTAATTGTCATTATTATTTTTTTGAATTTATTAGATGTTTCACAGACCCTTATGCTGGCCATTTTAATCTACAAAATATTTGTTCAAGTAGAACACCATTTAACTTAGATTGACTGTAATATCTAATCAACAAACTATTAATCACCGGTTAAAAATAAAAACTTTATTAAAAAAAATAAAAACAAAAATGTGAGGCTAGAAAATTCAAAAACTTTTTTAAAAAAAATGCTTACACCAACATTCATCAATGATTTCATTTATTTATTTTTATTTTTAAATAAAAATCGTCGGTTTAAGTTCATTCTTCGATTAAAGTAACTGTTACTTTATGTAGTAGTCAAACGTTAAGAATAATAGGTAATAATTAATCTGGCTTTATCGCAAATAATATAGTTTTCTTCAATTACATTCTCAATCTAGGTATTCTTCCCACAGTATTATATATTTGGAATATAAGATAAATAAGATATGCATATTTTTATGACAGCTAACATAATTATTCCAGTATTTTACTATAAGTAAAATTAGAGGGACTACATTAAATTACAATTGAGAAATGAATAATTATTGTTGAATAATTTACTTGATATTACCTACGCGTTATTTGTACTCACAAATACTTCGGAAAGACGAATTCTAGACTGAAATATTGTTTTAAATCCGTGATTCAAATTTAAAGAGTAACCGACTCTACCTTAGTCTTTTTCTACTTTAACGTGCATGTACATACTCGTACATACATGTGACTACTCAGAATAAAGAGCATAATAAAGATAAATCAGAGGAATAATTTGGAATAAAGCTAAAATAAAGTACCTATTTAATTATGAAGATATAATATACATTTTATCATAATTATAACAAAATTGATTTTGATAAAATTTGGTAGGATGACAGGGTTAGGGCTCCCCTACGTAACATTAAAGCGACGATCTGCTCTTATACTTGTTAAGGGGAAGTATAGCAATCGTTTCAAATTATCGAAACGTGAACCGATTTTCATGAATGAAGTGTCATTCGAATCGAAATTTTGTACAGATTTGCACTTTTAAAGTCTCGACGCTGTGCCTCATAAGGAGGGGAGTTTGCCCCACCCAAGTTAGGCCCTTTCTAAAACTATTATTACCAATATTTCTATAACGCTTAGTCCGATTTTGATAAAATTTAGCAAGAAGAAGTGGTTAAAGCTCCTTTACGTGGCTGTGAAGTGCCATCATGCTCTTACACCTACTAAGAGGAAGTACTGCAATCGTTAAAATTATCAATGAGTGAACCGATTTACATCAATGAATTGTCGTTCGATTCAAAATCTTTGCCTCTTCGCCTTTTAGGGAGAAGTACTGTAATCGCAGTTTATTTTTCTTGCTCCTCTTAAAAGGAAGTACTGAAATCGCAGTTTAATTTTGCTATTTACGTACAAATACCTTCCTATTTTATTCAAAACGCTTTCTCAAAAAAATGGTTATTGAGGATGGTTTGGGGACCGCAACTATAACCATTCTTTAGAAAGATCTCTCCAGTGGTAGTTACGGTTCCGATTTAACACCTTATCAGGTTATAATGATAGAATAGCTTATTCCAAATTTTAAAAAAATCTGTAAAGCAGATATGTAACTTTGCAAAATAAACAAAAAGAAAAATCTATCCAAAGGGTACAAAAATCTCCTTAACAAAAACTTGCAGTTTAAAAAGTTAAGTATAAGGGTTGATTAAACGCCAAAAGGTACACAAATCAGCAAGTACCCAACATTTCATTAATACTTCATTGATATTATTTAAGTAATTTTACCGTATTAATTTTCATTAATATTTTTTAAGAATTTATTAGATGTCACATACCCTTTTGCTGGCCAGTTCATTCATAATAGTTATAATTGTGATAAAATGTATACTATATCTTCGAATAAATAGGTACTTTATTTTAACTCTTTTCCAAATTATTCTTCTGATTTCTCTTTAATGTGCACTTTATTCTGAAGTTGTCACATATACATGCATGTTAAATTAGAAAAAGACAAATTTAGAGTCGGCTACTGTTTAAATTTGAATCACGGAGAATTTAAAACAATATTTCAGTCTTGAATTCGTCTTACCGAAATATTAGTGAGGACAAATAACACACAGTTAATAACAAGTAGATTATTCAACATTATTTATTCATTTCTCAATTGTAATTTAATTAAGTACCCCTAATTTTACTTATGGTAAAATACTGGAATAATTAGCTGTCCTAAAAATATGCATATCTTATTTATCTTATATTACATGTATACAACATTGTGGGAAGAATACCTAGATTGAGAATGTAATTGAAGAAAACTATATTATTTGCGATAAAGCCAGATAATTATTACCTATTATTATAAACGTTTGACTACTACATCTTTATGTAGTGGCAATTACATTAATCGCAGAATGAACTTAAACCGACGATTTTTATTTAAAAATAAAAATAAATAAATAAAATCATTGATGTATGTTGGTGTAAGCAATTTTTAAAAAAGTTTATGAATTTTTTAGCCTCATATTTTTTTATTTTTTATAACGTTTTCTTTTTCACCTGTAATCAATAGTTTGATTATTATAGATAAATAGATATTACAGTCAATCTAAGTTAAATGGTGTGCTACTTGAACAAATATTTTGTAGATGAAAATGGCCAGCATTAGGGTATGTGACATCTAATAAATTCTTAAAAAATATTAATGAAAATTAATGCGGTAAAATTACTTAAATAATATCAATGAAGTATTAATGAAATGTTGGGTACTTGCTGATTTGTGTACCTTTTGGCGTTTAATCAACCCTTATACTTAACTTTTTAAACTGTAAGTTTTTGTTAAGGAGATTGGCTATAAGAAGTAAATGCGGAAATGTATGTTGCAACT
Source organism: Rhodnius prolixus (assembly GCF_049639745.1). NCBI lineage: Eukaryota > Metazoa > Arthropoda > Insecta > Hemiptera > Reduviidae > Rhodnius > Rhodnius prolixus. Next base: position 28,795,824 of record NW_027411592.1, read on the forward strand.
GACGTTTTACGACACAAAGTATATTAATTATAAAGTTTTACCCGATCTTTCTAATATAATTTATTTACAATTCCCAAAGATTAAACCAACTTTGTTTCCAAAATAGTTTAAAAATTGCATATGGTTCTCTATTTGTTTTATATTTTACTTTTTGTTAAGTCTACGTCCTTTACGTCAGTAAAAAAATCTGCTAATTAATTATAGTATTTTACTTATTGATCTGAAATTTAGATATATATACCTCTTATCTGTACTACTGCTAACTTCAAACTGTAAAAGTCTTGTTTAACTTCCATAAAACAACAAATTCACGACAGAAATTATATAACGGATGATATTACGTTTTCCGACCTCTATAATTTTTGTTTATGTTTTCAGATTCCTGTTTTAACAAAACAGCAAGAAAAGAAATGTAAACGTCCGAAACAACTTAAGAAATTTTGCTGTAGGAAATCACCTCATAAATATTGTTTACTTTTGGCTTATATTACATTATCTGTTATTTTACCTGATTTAGCTATTACCTTGTGGCTATTAGTTGAAACTGTATATCACGTTTATTTGCATCGTAACAGAGCAATAGGTCCTTTAAATCGCGGTCTTCTTGTATCAGAATTTTGTGCAATATGTCAGTCTGAAAGGAGTATGACTCTTATTGGAAAACTGCAAGACGTGAGAACTAATAAAATGAGGCAATATGTCAAAAACATTCCGATTGGTACATAAAGCTAAAATATGTAATATATGCATATAGATATTTGTATTAACAGTAACTAATATATTCAATAATCGTTTAGTTAATTAATTTTAAAATTAAGAATAAGTATATGGTTTTGAAAAAATTGGAATTTAGAATAGGAAACATAGATTTAAATTGTAAGGTTCTTACAATGTAAAAATTAATTCCATTATAAGGTTTAAAATATACCTTTAGAATCACACCTTTTTTTATACCGCATTGTGAAATGTTAAATTCTTTCAAGGAAGATAAATTATTGCCGATTTCTTTGTATTACTAATTCATTTTTGCCATGCCTTTGACCTGGGGACTATTTTATCTTATAGGGCTGTGGAATATATTCGTCAGTAAAAAATAAATTTATTTGCTTTTAACGCAACGTCTCTTACTTTAATGAGATACCATAGACATGCCAATATCCACAATTAATATTATGTATTATTCTTTATCTATAGAAATTATTATTAATAAACCAATGAAGACTAGATGTTAATAGAAACTATTCTTAAAATTTAAACAATTTACACATATTGGTTCTAGCTTTCGCATTTTAAATGTTCAGTGGTGTTGCACTGATTAAAGATTTATTTATTATTTAGAATATTTTTCCCATTACCTATATTTTTTCGTTGTGAAGTTTTTCAAAATTTCTTCAAATTTAAGGGAATTATCTAGTTCATTTTTTGTCGAGTTTAGAGTAGTTTAGGAAGATGGTTAAGGGGGAAAATTTGTGCCTACTTAATTTTGTAAATAATGTACATATTATAATTAAGACCATGACTGTAAAATAAGCATCATGTACATTTGCTTAATGTGCTTATAATTTAATGAACTCGTGAATAATAAAAAATATAAGATTATTTTCTTCTTCTTTTCTTATTTATTCCCCCTTATACCACATAGTGATATGCAAAAAGCCATTCTTCTCTATATAATATATTTTGCATGATCTTGGTCCAACTACTTACTACTTCTTTGTTAGCGATCATTTTGCTTTGTTTGCTTTATTCTTAAACTTTTTCTAAATTATCTTTCTGAAATCTCATTTTTAGAGATCTATTGAGAGGGCACTCTGGAATAACCATTGCAACGAGGTTTTTATAATTATACATGTATGGCGAGAGGGGCAAATTTTAGGTAATTATGGGATTCCTCATTCTTTTTTTTTTTAATTTTTTTTTCTCGTTTTTCGATTATCTTTCTCCAGAACAGCTTCTGACGCATGTAGTCTACTTTTACCATTTGAGATTTGATAATTACTTTTTTATCTTTAAGAGACTATCTCGCAATCATAAGCGACTACTGGAAAAAAATACTTCTAAATACAAAAATAAATTTGGTTTCGTTTGAACAAAAATAAATAATGAGAAGGAAGAAACAATAGGAACGAGATGGTAAGCTCGAGTAGAGAAGTTGAAGAAAAAGAATTTACAATATAGAGAATGGTGTGAATGAAGTGTACATGAGTACACTAACCGGCGACCGGCAGAGCACTAAAAATTGCACCAGGCTTCAAAAACCTCAGACAGTCACTTGACTTTCTATTGTTCTATTCCCAAGGTTCTAACATATTTTCCTCAAATTTCGAATATTTATGGTATGTTTAATTATTGCAAACATACAGTTTTTACAACTGTGCATTTTACCGTAATTTTACGTACTGGGAATGTTGTCTCAGCTCATCCCGAGAGTGGCTCTAAAACAAATTTTTCTTGAAAAATGATTGAAGTAAAAGATATAAATCTAGGTATATTAATGGGTGTAGGAAGATAAGGAAAAATACTTGAAGCCATTTATAAAACAAAAAAAAATCTTTCCATAAATGGCACAGCTTATTTTCTTCAAATTTGATTCTTATTACAATTATTTAGGTGTCAAAAAGTACACTATACGAAAACGGCACTTCAGAGATTAGCCAAACCATACTATACACCCCCAGAAGTGGTTGCATTAACCTGGTAAAAAGTTACAGTTAAAAACTGAACATCTAGATACTACATTCAATAATTAGCAAAATTCAAAGGAAATTGTTACAGTCGTTTTCGAGAAAATCTTGAAAAATTGAAATATCTTTCGGTCAACTGGTTTTTTCGGTGTATCTATTTTGACCAACTCTCTGTTGGCACCTAAGGGAAATATCAATTTTTTTTTGTGATATTTCGTTTTTGAGTTACGGTGAATAATAACAGATTAATTTTAAAATTACTTTTTCGAACAGAGGAAAGCTCAAAACGAATATTTCCAGTCGAAACCAAAATTAAAAACCTGCACGATTGTAATATCTTTTGTTTTTCAAAGTAGAAGAAAGTAAACTGTAGTGAATACCCTCATACGACTATCTATAACTACTATTCTCAAGGTTTACTTCACAAGTTTTCTTCATTCTCTGAACACTCAGTCAGCTTTTATTCTTACCAACATTATATAGTTTATAACCGCTAATTAAACTAAATTCTAATTCTGCAGAGCAAGCTAGTTCTTTTCCATAGGAAAGTCAAAAAGAAGATATTACTCAACTGCCACCAGGAGACTAGATAGATATTTGCCACATTCCCTTAAAAAATCCAACTACAACAAGAGGAGTTAATATTTAATCAGATTCTAAGAAAGGTTGTCAATGATTGGATTGCATTTCATTTGTTAAAAGGGAGGGGGGAATTGATGTACGTTTCCTCTATGAAGACTTTATATAAATACCGATCACCATAGCAAGCGAAAAGATGTTTCAAAAATAAACCAGGCGTTTTTCCGCATTTGCCAGTCAAAAAAAAGTTTGGTCCCAAAAAGATTAGTGTCGGACACACATCTTCCATTAGACTGTAGATAATATTGAAATATTTAATTTTAAAGCTTGAACTTACTGTTATAACCATCTTTCAGTCCAAACTTTGCTCAATTTACATACTATTTGTATTAGTCCATGGTTTACTTTCTAACACCGCTGAAGATAAAATTCGAATGCATCGTTTTTTGATTCTCGACCCTAAAAGGTAATCTCAAAAACTAAAAATATCAAAGAGCTCTATTAACTGATACTTTTCGTGATGAACTAAATAGAAAATTCTTCAAGTTAACCTGAAGTTTTACCAAACTTCTGCCCTAGAAAAAGAATAGCTAAAATCTAGTTTGGACGCCCTCTATCTTTTTGATGTATGTATAAAAGAAAAATTAATATATATATAAAATGAAACGAAGAAAATTGTAGTTTATAACTTCAATTAATAGAGGAGGATGTATGGATTGTGTTGCAAGGTAGTGAACTAAGTCTTTTTCAATATTTCTACTTGAAATATATATTTTTAAAAAATCTTGTTTATTTACAAAAAAAAATACAGGATTGGTATAAATATGAACTATGTACATAATATGAATTTATATAAATATTTACAGAACATAAGGGAAGTGGATTATAAGCTGATAAATACAATAAAAATCAAAATAAATATGTTACATTACATAAGGACACTTGATTGTAGCTGGTGTATACATCTTATTCTTTGAGAAACTACTTAATTTAAAACATTACATAATTTTATTGGGAGTCAACATTTATAAGCTCATTTGAGAATTTCAAAAAAAAAAAAAAATATACCCAAAATTCTATTTACCTTAAACTATTTGATACAACTACCTCATTAAAATTAATTGTTGATTCGCTAGATTGCAAAGTAAATTGAAGTCTTCCTTTATATGTAGTCTCCAAAATTTTGTACGACCCCACACGATTGGGGGAAAATTTGGAGAACCAATACCATGAAGAATTCTAGCAATTGAACGTCCGGTTAAATTATGTTCAGATTTATGTGTAGCTATAAGACTTCTAATATCGGACGCAATAATGCCAGGATTACTCAACTCAACCTAAAAAAAAGTAATAATAATAAAAATAACATTAAATAAAGTTAAAAAAAATCTTGTGTTCAAAAATTCAAACTTTAGCCCGGAATTTCTAAAAGAAAAAACTTTTTGAACAGAAAGATTCGAAAAAACCTATACAGAAAAATAATTGTATCGCAATGGCTAGTGTCTGTCGAAACTACTTGAAAACCTACTCTGAACTTAGTTTCTCGAATCACGGCATTACTAGAGTGAAGTGAAGAACTTCTTTTAGTGAAGTGAAGAATTACTCCGTGAATGATAGAAAATCCAAAATCAAACGTACAAAATCCCCTCTTCTCTCTGTTTCTCTTATATACATAACAAATAAATATGTGTTATATATACATATACCTATATACAGGGTGTTCATTTTAAGACGGCTCAAATGCATTTCATGCTTAAATGGTTGATCTGAGCAAAAAAATGGTAGAGGAAAAATTTGTTGCCCGTCACCTCTAGTTTCAGAATATGTGACTTGATTTTAGATTCCTGCCCGCATACGCGGCTGACGCGCGACCAAAAGTGAGGGTTTACAGTTGACCCCCATTTTCATGGGATCGGAAACCGCAATTCGATATCTTCAAAATTAAAGGTGCTAGGACATTTCAAAATCTGACGTTTTTAATCATATTTCAATTTTATAACTTGTTATCGAAGAGCAAAAAGAGCACGTGAAATGTCATTTTTTTTATATTTTTCGTCCCCTTTCTTCTGAAAATATTGCCAAGACAGTAAAGCTAGTATTTTTCTTAATATCGGGAAGTACTTTTCCAAGTGATTTTCTAAGAAAAATCAAATGTTAAGAGCTTTAGATGTTCACAAGCACACATAAAAAATAATTTTACATCTGTTACAAACAAGAAGGTTTAATAATTATTTGGTAATTTTGGGAGAGTTGCGTTTAATTACCAAAAAAAGTGGAAACCTCCTGCCACATATTTAAGTGATCAATATCTTGCACTTAAAGGAACAAACTTATTCTTTAATTTATCAAATAATGCACTTTATTCAACTTGTGAAGCATGTACTGTGCCTTCAAAGGTGCCTCCTCTGACTCGCAAGCCAGGTTAGCCAGGAGGTTATCAACTGCTTCCTGTATCTGAGGAGTTTACTACAAACAATTAGCTTTTTGAGCTTTAAAAGATATCTATAAAAATGGTTTTCACAAAGGTCCCAGCAATTTTTTAAAACTTACACAATACTACTTTTCAATGAAACCAAAATATCCTTACTATACAATCAAAAAAAATGTGTGAGTTTGTGAGAACAGCAAGGGAGTAGGAATGTAAGAGAGAACATTTTATAAAAATTACGATTTTCTCTTTTGATGTCACTAAATACACATACATTACCCAATAAACTCAATTTCAAATCTCTGAAATTAGTGCATTAATGATTTCTTAAGAATAACATTTGCCCAATATATTATTCCTATTCAATAGCAATATATGACTAGTATTCAATTCTGACCTGTTCAGGTTCAACGTCCGCTGAAAACTCAGGGCTTGAAAAGTATTTCCTGATTTCAATCTTAAGGCTGTCACTTTTTAAAGTATCTACTTCTATGGCACAATCTCTTGTATTTTTATAGGCCACCCTAAAAACCACACAAAAAATAAAAATAAATAAAAAAAAGTTAATAAACAATCATAAAAGTTTAAAATTGATTAGCTCGTAATAGTTTTTATTTAACCTCTACTTATTATTCTTTTATAAATTCTTGAAGTTACTTATATAATACAATACCTATGAAGAGCATTGTAAAAAGACTGTAACTGGATCAATTTATTTTTTTCTAGATTCATTACTGTTGAATGTAAAATTTCTAATGATTCATCGAGTTGAACATCGGACAAATTTCCTGGAGAAAGAACTCTGAATCCCAAACAAGAGAATTCCACCATTATACCAGTTTTGGCTGGTTTATCATCCTCTAAACAAATAAAAATTTATTTTTATTTCAGTAGGGTAACAAAAGTCTTTGTACTATGTGCTGTTTACATTAAAGAAATAACAAATTAGTTCACTCAAGTGAACCTGTCGTTTTATATTATGCCTTTTCCCCCCCTTATTTCGAATTACCTGTTTCCCATTCTAGCTTCTTCAATGTTTGCTTAACAACACCACTATCCCAGTTGATGTCTCTAGACAATTTCATGACATCAAATTTTAAAGTATTTGTTTTTGTATTACCATGGGAAGCAAATACCATAGCAAGAGGCGGACACTGAAAAAGTAGTATATTTTAAAACTAAAAAAATGCTGAATAAATAATATTAATAATTAATTATCAAAAAAAGTAGACCACATAGGTGTTTACCCTTAGTCAATAAGAAAATAGCTTACTTTTTTAGCTACTTCTCTAAGATGTCTGGGTCCTTTGTAACTAGTTACAGTGCACACTGTGTAGGCCTGTGGTAGAACTTTAATCCATTTCCTTTCGTCAAGCTGGAGATAATATAATAATGTAGCAATATTTTCTTGCGGTAAATCTAGTAAAGCAACTGTCTCTTCAACCGAAAAAGCTACTTCATGCCAAGAACAATTTGATACAGAATCTATCTTCCCTTCATTAAATTTTTCACAGTTACATTTTAAAAATACTAGCTGTAATAATTTACGGATTACATGTCGATCTATTGTGTCACTATAAATGTGCTTCCGAATTTCACCAATATCTTCTTTCTAAAAATGAAAGTTATGTTTTAATAACATGTCAAAATAAATTTTGAGAGGAAAATATCGTATTAAAAAATAAAAATTTTACCATTTCATCAAGAAAAACGTGGCAAAAAGCTGTTTTCTTATCTCTTCCAGCTCTTCCTACTTCTTGTACATAATTTTCAAATGTTGAAGGCATATTATAGTGTATAATTCCCCGAATATCATTTTTATTTATACCCATACCAAAAGCAACAGTTGCCACCACTATACGCAATTTTCCTTTACAACATAGCAAGAAAGATTGCATTAAAGAAACGAAACTTTTGTTATAAATAAAACAATAGAACTTTAAAGATAAAATGATATTAAAACAAGTACCAGCCATGAATGCTTTCTGAACTTGATTACGTCTTCCGGCAGTTAATCCGGCATGATAAACTTCAGCATGTAATGATAATCTGCCCTTGGTGTTGCAGGTCGAGTCAGACTAATTGAAAAATTATAAAGATAACTTAAAAAATTGACATCAGAGACTCAGATAAATATTAGTGCTTTAAAAAGTATAGATTTACATGACATTTGAATTAGCAACGTACTTTATATATACATGTTTATTTACCATACTATTATTCTCTTTGGGGATAGAAAAAAACTAATTTTATCGTAAGAACAATGTCACATACCTTACCCAATGACAGTTAATAAGTTAGTTCCAAAGTTTAAAAATGAAAGTTTAAATGAATTTGTTTGCTAGTGAGCTATAGTTAATCTGTGAAAAACGTTAATCTCCAATCTAAACAACTGATATTAACAACTCCAACTACTGTGACGTATACTTATGAGTGTCGGTGTAAGAGTGATTGTCGGGACACTCGTGCGTTGCCAGAAGAGGTTGCCAGTCCATTTTCTCTCCGGAGATTCTGAGCCCAACAAGAACATTACACTGGTTCCCCATATACTACAGTACTAGCTAGATAGGCTTTCCAACCTAGCTAAAGTGTAGAACAAAATGATTTAATGAATCTTAAGTAAACTCCAGCTTTCATCACTTTCATGGAACATAATGTTTACTCTATACCAGTTTAACTATTATTCAAATGATAAATTTTCTGCTTTAATACTTTTATGACGTAAATAATTACATACTTCAGCGCACATTTAATTAGGTCAACTTTTAAAGATTAATCTAATTAAATAAATCTATTGTCAAGTTAGTTTGAGATAGGACCTTTGGAAACTGGAGATTTACGTTTTTACACTTACTGTTAAACCAAACTCAAAGGTAGATGAAGATACGCAACCGGTCAAAAGTTCTTCCCCACGATCTCTACATCATTTATAAAATATATTTTATTTGTAAATAAAATCGTAATTCAAAAAGTAAAGATTTACTTGAATTTTATAAGTTTATATTAAAAATAAATAAATAAAAAATTGTCTCAGCCATTTTCGAAGAACTTCAAAATGTGAATTATCTATTCAGTAAATTGCAACATCCAGTAGAAGAATTTTTTAGGTTCTCAGAATTTTAGCGACCTTTTAAGTTAAACTCTTAATAGTATATAAGTGTTCGTACGGAGTTTTGAAAAATCTTAAAATATCATTAAAGATTACACAATTATCTACAATTAAGTAAGATAAAAATTATTTTTTACCTGCAACGCAGTTCTAAGAAAACCAGCAACTTTTTCACAGGTTTCTCTCCTGGTACAGTAAATAATTACTGAAGCACATTCAGCAAATCTTCCTTGCAATAAATCAAGCAGTGCAGTCTGTTTATCTTGATCGCTTTTAGTAAGCGAAATTGAAAGAAGAAGATTATCTGGTAATGGAATATCAGAGATATGTGCTTCTCCAAAATCCTCCTCAGGAATGCCAAGATTAGTCATCAAACATTGTACAGTATTTGTGCTAGCAGTAGCTGTTAGGCCTAATAGAGTTTTGACACCTAACTTCTCCCGCAAAACCTGTAAGTAAATTAAAAGAAATTAAAAATTCCAAAATGAAATAGAGTTGAAAAATGTATGAGGATTGTCACACACATTTTTTTTATTGTAACATTTGTATTTAAATTATTCTTTATTATTAATAATTTAATAAAAGCGGAATATGTAGTTTGGATTTTATTCTAATGGGGCTCTCTTTATTTTAATGACCCAACTAATGATCGCTTTTGTAAAAAAATGTATATTAATATCAAAAGTAATATTGCGACTTCGCCACTGGGCACACATAATATTAGAAATGCAATATTATTAGATAAAAAAAAAGAAAGAGCCTTTATCACGAAAGTCATCCATGTAATGCATGGCAGTCGAATAGAGCAGGGGTCGCCAGAATGATCGCGAGCCGCATGCGGCTTTTTTATCCAAATTTTGTGGCTCTTCAGCCTGTCCAAAATAAATTGTATATTTCAATTTTATTGAAACAAATGAAACTTTCATTTATTAAAGTAAAGATATTTTTTCAAAAAGAATTTTAAATGTGATAGGTTAGAAATTGAATAGAATTATATTAAAATACAGTACGTAATATATAGGACTGCCGCCATTTTCATTCAAATACAGGTTTAGTTATTATTTATTAGTTTATTTACTTTGCAATATGTGAAAATAAATATATAAAACATTTAAATTTTATTGAATATCATAAAATAATAATTTGTGATCACAAATGATCTACAGAGTTGTTTACACTATCATTCTGGCGGCTCTTGGTAAGATTTATTAAAATTATTTAAGGAGAAATGGCTCTCTACTTGAAATAGGTTGCCGACCCCTAGAATAGATGGATAATTTTCTCGTACCAAGCAAGAATCAATCCAAAGAGAACTACTGAAAACATTAATTTGAGGGTAAAAACTTATTGGATAGAACAGGTAGATGATCAAAAAAGGCTTCTTTATTGAAACTAAAATAAAAATAAAGAGTAAGGCAGGAAAAATGATTGAGATGAAGGTGTATCACAGCAGGATTTACATTCAGATGAAAATATTATAATCAAATTAATAGAAATAAATTCATGTACCTGAGTAACTGTAAGATAAGAAGGTCGGAAATTATGACACCACTGATATAAACAATGAGCTTCATCAATACAAGCAAACGAAATAGGTGGTATAGACGCTGCAATTTGTCTAGCAATTCCAGAATCCCAACTAACTAATGTTTCAGGTGATATTAAAAGCACTGACAACTCTTTATTTTTCAACTGATCCAAAATAGCTTGCCTCTTCTTCTCGGTTTGATTCATATGTAAACAGGCAACTTTCAAACATTTGGCACCACAAAATACCTGTTAAAAAAAAGTACACTCAGTAAATTCATCAAAGAAGGCACATAATCTGCAACAATTTCTATCTGAATTACTGTAAAAATAAAATTAATATCACCTGGTCCTCCATTAATGATACCAACGGAGAGACTACAAGAGTAATGCAAGGATACTGATTCTTAGTGAATAGATAAGCTGGTAGCTGATAACACAGAGATTTCCCACTACCTGTGCTAAGAGTGACTAGCGTTGACTGACCAGAAAGAATTCTCATTATAGCTTTTTCTTGTCCTGGAAGGAAGCTAGAATGGCCGAAATCCCTCAATGCATCCCAAACTTCCTTAGGAGTTTCTGAAAAGCAACAACAAAATATTTTTATTCTTCTTTAAACTTAATTTAAATTTGTTAATAAAGGAAGAAAATTACCGATAACAGATCTATCAGGCCGTAAACTATATAATGGCTCAATTATTTGAGAGGGGAGAGATTCAACTTGCTGTTGAGGCGGCTGGGCTATAACCTAAAGAAAAAAAAAAATCTAAAAGTAACACTAGTACTATCGGTAACATATTTAAAACTAATATACTTAATATTATTTTCTGGGCTCATTTTCCGAAAATTTATAATGAATATACATAGTTGAACTCAATCCAACTTCTTTAATAAAGACACTGTGTAATAAAGACTCTTTATAATAGAAGAAGAAAGTCTTTATTTCACAAAAAGTATTCAGTTTGTAATGGTCGATTGCAATTTTCACTTAACATACGGCAAAACAAATTAATAAAATTTTAATTTTATACTTCCTCTTACTGTAGTAAAAAGATTTTTTATTTTTTGCTACATTTGTGAGAGGTGTATTACATTAGGTACATGATTAGCACAATTCAAAAACGGAAATCAAATAAAGTTTAAAATAAGTACACTATAGTATTCATTTATAAACCACATTTTCTGCCATTAATAAGCTTTCTGAAAAAAGTGCTGACCGTAAATGCAACTTTAAACTGAATAAATTATTAATTTCTTTGATAATTTCTTGAAAACGGCTACAACGACTTTCTTTACATCGTATGCTCACTACACACAAGCAGTTCTATAACTTTTATTTTTCCCAGGAAAACTTCTTCTTAAGGCACTTTTGGGGGAAAGATGAGATTGAACATTCTTCTAGTCAAGTAAGTACAATGTGAAGTCTCATTTTTTTTACAATACCAATAGGGTTTCAATAAGTAAGTAAAATTTCAAAGTTGAAGAAAATCGGTTTAGTAGAAGTGCCACTTGACTCAACAAATTTTGTAGTTTTTTAACGATTTCTATGCATAAATTTTAAGTTTTAAGAAAATTTGACGTTAATTGCGGTAAGAGAAAGTTGAATAAGTGTTCGCCTCAGATTTTCAATTTAGAAATGGCGCAGTTCCAAATCCTTGAAAAAATCAGAAAGCCTAAAAAATAAAATATACATCACTGAGCACGGGACAGTCAGTGTGAATTGAAACTAAGAGATGACTTAATTTTTTTCAATTAACAATTTTTGTCTATTCAAACAATAGTACGGTTATTTCTTATAGTAGTGGCTAGATTAAAAAAAAATAGAAAGAAGAAATTTATACTAATCATCGTAGACAAATAATTTATGGCTCTTACATAAAATACATACTGAAACTTAAGAGCTATGACTCAAATATTTTAATCTTATTGATTTATATTTAAATGAAGAATATATTTATTTATCAGGTAAGTTTTGTGAAAGCCAATTTTTCTGTTTAATCCTTGCGGAGAGAGAGAGAGAGAGAACATAGTATGTCAGAATTCTTAAAGCGCCTGCATTTGCGCAGCTTATTTTAAAAATTTTACCTCGTTAAATAAAGCTCAAAATCACTATTCTGTGCAATAACTTTCGACTTGTTAAATTTACGCTACGGTTCCATAGAAAGCAATATTGTTTTAAAGTATAGTGATCCAAGTATTGATCACTTAAATTAACTAAAATAATGTTATCAGCATTGGAAGCGATTTTATTTTACAATCCCTATTACCGAAACTTCTGCCCTCAAATCGTTTACATCACTAATAGGAAAACTTGCAATTCTAAATCTAAAGTAGGCAACTCTTTTAGACACTCAAATCTAAATGAAATCCAGGATAGAATTGAATGCTATAACTCACAAAGAATACCGTTCCAAAGTAATTGATTTAATACTGATTACTACTTTAGTTTCTTTTTTAGGTACTTTTCCGTTAGCCGGGCGCAAGTGAAAAACAGTTTTGGGTAAAACTGTTTTCTTTACAATTCATTAATATTTGTTTATAGTTGAACTTGTTTTGCTTACTATTAATTAATATTTGTTTATAGTTGAACGTTTTCGAATTTTATTCCGTTGACTTGGCTCGCGTTTGGTTCACAATTGGCGACATTTGCGCCCGGCTAACGGAAAAGTACCCTTTTTTACTTCAACAGTGTCACAAAAACATAGAAGATCAATTAAAGACTTGAATTGCCATTACTCAATCACCTTATCCTGAACAATTATAATTTTAATTTTATTCCGCTTTATAACAAAAATTATTCAGAAAAAACACCTAGTTTCAAAATAATTGTTGGCTAACTTGCTACTAAATTGCATTATAAATAATAACCTCTTTATCCGTGGTATATTTTCTCCCATTTGTATGAACCTTTAGAGCAGCTTCTTTAGCCATTTCGGCAACTTCAGATAATGTGGGGAATGGGCTTTCCTCTGAAGAATCATATTCCTCTAAAGGCAACAACCCTTTGCCAGCTTAAACATAAAATTAATTGATTAAAAGATTGACTAAACGGTAAGTAAAATAATCAGCAAAAACTTACCACTTGGACACGCTTTGGAAAAATGCCCAATATCACCACATTTATAACATTTAAGGACACCTCCAGATCGTTCAAACCCTCTGTTTTCTTTTTTTAAAGCTTTCCATCTTTGTTTTTTGTACTTCGTATTTGTCATCCTCTTCCTTCCCTTAACAAAAACTTTTTTTTCTATATCAATACTGACAAAATTTTCATTGGCTTTTCCACTTTCAAGTTTTTGCTCCAAAATTTTAAGCTTCTTTTGATGTTTTTCATTCCTTTTTGGTTCCTCCTTTTTCTTTAGGACGTTAGACAACAAAATTTCTGGTTTAGTTGTGCTAGGTTTGCAATGTAAATATTCGCTTTTAATTTTTTTTGCTGGTGAGTTAACCTTCTCTTCCAAAGTTCTCTTTGTCGATACAATTGACGATGGAAAAATATCGCCAGAATCTAAACTATTCATTTCTTCAGGTCTTTTTGTTAATATTCTAGATGAAGAATTTTCCATTGAATTTGAACTAGTCTTTTCTTCTTGAAGTCTTTTGGCGACAATATTTGATGAAGAAATTTCCAACAAATTCAGTCTATTAGCCGATACATTTTTTGATTCCGTATCGCTATCGTAGATTAAATCATCTTCGCTATCTGAATATGCTTTCGAATCATTTGTATCAACAGTGGCCTCATCAGATTTTTCAATTCCCGAATCACAAGAGGTCTCAACTTTTTTAATTGCACTTAACCGATTTCCTTCAGTTGTTCGTTCTAACCATCCTTCATCAACCGTTAATGGCTTTAACAGTTTACTATTCTTTCCTTCAAATGTCTTTTGAAGAAGATTTACTGCCATATTTTGCATACGTGGCGCTGATTTAATAACAACTTTAGCTTTTTCATTCAACAATTTGAAACACGATTCAGATTTATCTTCACCTGAAAAATGAAATTGTTTATCATCTTGTGCTATATTATGGGTTTTTTCACGGTCAAGCTTTTCTGTTATTTCTGGTTTCGAAGTATTAATTAATTCAGTAGTTGATGAATCAAGCTGTAAAGAATTAAATTGTGATAAAGAATGTGAATTGTCAAAGATGCTGTCTGCTGTCTTAATTTTAGTGAACTGCCTTGGTTTTCTAGGATTTCTAAGATTGAATTTTGATTTCGCTCCATTAAATAACTTCTCAGCATAATGAAAAGATACAGAACGAAAAATAGTTTTTCTTGGTTGTTCTAAAGGTTTTTTACTTAAGTGATCGCCCCATACTTTGGAATCAACATTTTCTTCATTTTTTTCAAGAAGCTCTTTCTTAAATGAAAGATTTTTAAAATTAAGTGTTTCCTGTTTATTTTCTTTAAGGTTTTCTTGACTAGTTTGGCTTTCATCCAAACCAGATTCAAACGACGATAACTGAGTTGAATCACTAACAGGTTGAAAACTAACACTGTCATCAACAGAAATATGTTCTTGTAAAGTTCCACTATTATTGTCAGAAGATGAATTAAAACAGTCTGTAGCATTCTCATCCAAATCACAAATAGAATCTTGAAGAATTTCCGTCTTTAATTTCCAATAAGTTCTGTATGCTTCTTTAATTTTGGATGGTGCATTTTTAATATCTACCTAAAACATATCAATTTTAAAACTAATTAATCATATTATTCCAATTTTATCTGCGTGTTTTAGTTATTACATTTAGGATTAGTTAACAAAAACAATTCTTACTTTGGTTGGGTTTTTGTTACTGGCTGACTTAAATTCCTTTTCCCATTTTTTCACTATATACTTGGATTTTTCGTATTTCGATTTCAATTTCGTTTCCATATTTTCACTGGAGTTCTAATGAAAAGCCTGTAACCGGTGCGTTTAAAAATAAAAAAAATTGGATAGTAATTTTGGGAAACATGTAGTTACTTACCGAAGTTAATTTTTTTTTTAGAAAAATAAACCATTGGAATCGTTTTACTGATTCATTGGCTATTGACAATAATTATGAGTAGCAATCAGCAATTACCTACGGAAAGCACTAACGTAACTATTTACATAACTGATGCTAACCATCCATTCACTGCTTCAGCAAGTGGCAACTATAAAACTGAATAGATTACAACTGTCAATTTAAAGAGCTCACCAAGATGGCGGGAAGCAGATTGCATTCTTCTTTTTCACGAAAGGGACAGATTAACACTAAGGTCAAATATTAATTTTACAGATTATTTCTCAGCAGCATTAAAAATTAAATCATAAATTAAATAGAGGGCAAAGCAAAATAAGAATTAATCAAATTAAATGTTAAATTAAAAGTAATAAATATTTATTCATAAAAATTAAACTGCAATGATTGTATTAATTAACAAAAAAATTACCTACATTGTGGTAAGTTTATTAAATTTTGTTGAAAAAATTGATAAATAAAATTTTTTAATCGATGTATTTAGAAATTAAAGCGATTATCAGTTTTGTCACTGTCATTACCTTCATATTAACTAACTAATAACTGTTTTATTTTATTTGTTGTAGCTCTTGGCAGAATTAAAATAAATAGTGTAATCCAAGGTGGAAAAATACTCCGAAATATAAGTAAAGCCGGTACAATTCTATATTTTAATGTCTAAAATTTATTTCATTATTTTGTTTTAAATTCTAAGAACTGGCGTACGTTACGAATATTTGAGCATTCAATATTTTTCATGCGATTCCGCAAATACATTTACATAGCTTTAGCGAATCGGCACCAGGGCAGAAAAGCTCTCTACATATACCAAAAATAGTTTAAATCTGTTGAAATTTAAATCATATTCAGTTTCAGATTACTTCGTTCTGAGAGCACTGTAAATGTACTTTTATAATTGAAAATGAAACTGTTTTGAGTGTTATTATGAATGAAGTTAATTTCAAAATAGATGAGATTGATTTTTTTTAGAAAAAGTAAGATGCGGGTGATTAAGTTATCTTACTGATAGTTGATTTATTAATAAGGTGAGAAAGAAAAAATATAACTGCAAGACTGAAATTAAAACAAAATAGTAGATTAATTAATTTTCAATATATCTTTTTATTTTCAAGGGGTGGCCCTCCTCTGTAAAATGGCATAAGTACCAAGGTATGTAATAAAAAGACAATAATAAATATTATTTTTAAAAATTTATTTCTCGAGTTAGTAAATAAAAAAAATAATACAATTTATAGTTTAGGCTTGGTTGGCAGTACTACTTTTTTTCCTGGTATAACCTTGTTGGGTGTCTAACCATGTATTCATCCTGATTCCCTTACGTAAGGGCAGTTACTGCAAGTGTAAGCGTCTACTCTTAAATTTCAACTAAGTAACTGGTACGTACGAAACAATTTTGTATGAATAAGATGTTACTTTTGTTGATTTTTTGCCTTAAATGTTTTGTTCTAGACATAATCAATTTAAAAAAAAGTAACCATGTGAAACTAATTTGAGACCATGTGGTTCATGTCCCATTTCAGGTTATTTTTACTGTGTTTTTCTTACAGCTAAAATGTCAGCCCATTTATCTTGGATGATAATTCGGAATACCAATTCTTATTTGGTAAAGAAGAGAAATATCAAGAAGCATTTTAGTACGGTAATTATTGTAGTACTTTTGATTGTTTGGCTAAGGTACTTACATTTGTTTTTATAAATCATCTTTGTAATTTTTGCTGTAAACATTTAACAAAATATGGTTGTTATAACGTGTAAAAGTGTTTGGTAATTAAGAATTTCAGTTGACGTTACTTTGTTACATTGAAAGTAACGTTTATAAATTAAAAATTTGTGTGCCAATTTTAATTTTATAAAACTCAAATGTAATAGATTACAAATATTTATAACCTAAACATTCCATTTTAAGTTATTTTAAACTCAAATATATTAAATTCAGACAATTATGTTTTATAGCTCTAACCTTTTGATCAACTACTAAGTAAAAAAACTAACTGACAATACTTTTTCACTCCTAGTTTTATCTTTTCAAAAGTACTAGTATTCTATTTTAATTTTTCATCTTTTAATTGTTATAGGAACCTCATAATTTATTGAATTTAGCCTCTTTCCGATATAATGGACTTGTTCACAAGAAAAGCGTTGATATTTCTCCAGCAGACAGTCTTCATGGTTTTAAGCTTACGTGGAAGAAAGCGAAAGCTGCAGTAAGTTTTAAAAAAAATATTTTCAAGCTTGTATTAACATGCAATTACTCTAATTGCTTTAAGTTGAAAAACTTTCAGTGATTAGAAAACTGTAATAAATAATCATATCTCTTTCCGTAATGCTACAAATGTAACCGAAATTTCAAAGCATTTTCGCACAGAAGAAAACGACCAGACCATTTAACAACGAAGTGTAGGCGATTGGGCTGAGACAAGTACAAGGGAGTATTTAAAACAGTGCCATGGTCTAAAGAAACTTTTGTCAAGTTCGAAATTTCATAGTTGTGATAGACTTGAGAATGTGTGAAGAAGTCATGAATGTCAGGGAGTTTGATAAGGATGTGTGCATTGGCCACATGTGGGTAGGTTGGCCAGGTGAAGCAATTGTAATTTTTTCAAACAAGAACGTTTAAAGGTTCGCCCGCGTGGGTTTGTCGTGCGACATCTCTATTGTTGGTTCTTTGTGTTGTAGACACATCCTACAAGAAAGTTAGTACCGAGGGAATTAAAGTAGGAAATAAATTGTTGCTCAGAAATAGGTGAATTAGACAGACAAAACACAGCAGGTAGGTCAAATTTATGCGGATGAACGAATAAGGAGGTTGAAGAGGACTGAAGATACTCGTACCTGTAGCAGAAGGGAAAGAATGATGAAGTAACGAGTTTTTGCTCAATATTGCCGTGCCACCTTGAGCAGTGTCATCAGAATGATAGTTCCAGTTTGTTTGATAGTCTGTAATGTAAAAGTGAGATCTTGTAAAGTGAATTTCGGTCAATAGGACTTGAATATTTGAAACGCATGACAAGTCAAGGCGTTTGTCATGTAGAAAAGTATTAATTTCGTCCCGGAGAGTTCAGTCCATTCGCATTCCAAAGAATTCAAAGTTCATAGATTTGCTTTTGAAGGAGCTGAGTAATCATTGTTTTTAAGTAACTGGTAAAAGGAGTAAGGAGCGTTTCAAATATTTGAAAAAAGATATTTATTACTAAAGTTATTTCCGGATGTGCAGATGATTTATAAGAATGATTTGACCGGTCATTTCTGAATAAGAGCATGGTAGTAGATGTCCTATTGTAATAATGATGTTGCTGTTGAATAGTTGGTGGAAGTACAGGAAAGTCCCTTTAAGAGGGCACTTGAGGAGGTTACGTCCTAACTGCAGCTCCTTGGCCTCGTATGTGCATTCGTTCGCGGCGGATACTTTGCAGTTCCTTTTGAACTTCACATCCGCCGTAACTGGCGTAGTACTTTTTGTAGCAGAGAGTACAGGTAGGCTGAGTTTCCTGAGTTTTGTTGCAGTTTCCACCGAAGTGAGGCCCTGCGCATTTGACGCATCGCGAAGACATATAACAGTAAGCATTTGGTGCCCGAATCCTTGGCACCTCTTGCACTGGACAATTTCCTTATTTTTATGTACCATGTATCGTGGTGAGGTGTATAATGTTTTATTACGTTTTTTTTTGGCGTATCGACTTCGTGGTCATTAGCGCCCACGTTGTCTTATTCTAAACCCTTTTGATTGTATTTCTTCTCTAATCTCCTCTGGGGTATAGAGGTGTAAGTGGCGCAGAACGACTCTAAAGGCTTTGTCTTTCTTTAACTGGTCAGTGAGATATCAGTATTTTTTCCATGTAAGTACGGAACAGTTGTCCAGAGCCAGTTGACACCAGAATGTTGTCTGTGCATGGTTTACATGTGTAATTCTCTGCTCCAAGAAGTTGTCTTGAGTTCATTGTTAAGCTTTACGTAGTTAGTTACTTGTAAAAAAAAAAAGGAGGCGGTTTGTGCTCGGGTTGGTCAATGAACTCTGGAGGTGTATTGAATTTTTGTGCCTCAAAGTCGGACACAAACTGTACTTTTTTTTAAGGTACTAATGAAGATGAAAAAGAATGGATTCTGATTAGTATTTTGTTGTTGATGTGGAGTCTGAGAAAGTCCTGCATTTGCACTTGTTTGACGTGTTAACACATTCGCGGACGGCATATGCAGTACTTTCGCTTTGTTCTAGTGGGTCACCACTGCATATGCAGTGCATTCGTTTTCTATAAATTTCATAGTCAATACTTTGAAAAAATTTATAAATTAAATAATTTAATTTAGCCCTGAAGATGACGTAGTCCCTAGGTCGAAAGCTCGGCAAAATAAATTTTACTCGACTGAAATGGCAATTATTTTTTCATCCTATTGAAACTATAAATCAGTCACCAAAAAGAATGAACAACAATTAAATAATTTATATAATCAAAGTTCATTGTATATACAAGAATCCGACTACCACTTTTTTATTGTTAATATTGGCAGAATTGTATTACTGTTCATTTCAAGTGGTAAGCAGGGAATTTCTTGGTAAAATAACGGTCACTACTGCATTTGATAATAGCACCAGCGGTATCAAATTAAATCTAAACCGGGACACAACACCTCGGCAGGTATTCGATGAAGTGTTCAATTCTGAAATGAGAAAAATTTTAATTACGTGGCAGCTAAATAACGTACACCACAACCTACTACATTTGCAGTATTAACTGCAATTGCAGTAGCTGACTCTTTCGATTGCAAAATTGAGCAATATGAAACAGTACTGCTAATGCAGTTATTATTTTTTTCTTTATTTATATATTGTTGGTGCTATATAGTAAGATATCATAAACCTCTTGTCCAATTTCATCTAACAAACCTGGAAATTGCATTTACGGAGGGTGCTCATATCAGTACCCTAGCTAAATTCAGGCCGCCCGCGAACCTGTTAAGGATGGTAAGGTAGACTATGGTTTTCTTTTTTTATGGAGAAAGGTTAGGTGTGTATTGTCCATTTTGATCGGTTTAACGAAGAAGTTGTAGACTAGCTTCTAGAAGTGCATCTTCCAACGTCGTCTACTTTGAACCATGTCTAGCTGCCGAGGAGGTTAATATTTATAGTTTCTTTTTTCTATTCTAGATAATAAATTAATATTGAGGTTACCTCACTTAAAGATGGATGCCTTGTAACTTCTCTGATGATTGTAGTGGATTCAAATTATTATTAAGTGACAAATTTTGCCATTAAAAGTCTCAATCAATTAATACATTTATTTTTAACACGACAAAATTTTTAGCAAGTTGTTTGCGCAATTTGCCAATGGTCGAAAAAAAGTTCTTAGTTTTCGAGGTATACCGTTAAAATAAAATGCTATTAAAACAATTCCAACCCGTTCTTATAACTATTTATTTTTTAATGTGAAATCTTAATTATGTCACAAATGATGAACTCTTATTTTCTACATTATTCTATCACTGAAAATAATTGAAGAATGTTTTTTCTGATGTGACATGTTTCGGTACATTCTATACGTATTATTAGTTTTGCTTTTTTCAAGAATATTTTTATATAAAAGAGATTTAAAGTGTTTTCGAATATTATTGAAAAAAATAAGTTAATAAATTAATTCATGTTTAAAACAACTTTGCTCTAAAGATTTACAACCAAGCTCGGGCTAAAGTTTTGTCGAAATTCAGTTACAGAATGGATATTAATTTTTTTAAAAACTATTTTCTTTAATCTACTATTAAGCATAAATTAACAATTTAAATGCTATTAATAAATGACTAAAATAAATGCCTGTCCCATTTCTTTGGAGTATTCTCAGGAAATACACCACTATTATCACATCTTTGCCAACTTTATCCCAGGATTTAGTAAAATCGACGAATGCCGTTTTCAGCTGGCATTATCGACTCCAACGGTCTACTTGCAGTGAATCTCGAACACATTTTCTCGTAACAGCAATCGCAGATCTTTACAGTCAAACATGAATTAAAATTAAACTAATAACTAATTCTGGACACAGTCTTGAAATTCGTTACAATCAGAAGAGACTCTGCTACGTTTGGGAAGTCATTAAAAAATAAAATAAATTTCTTTGAAAACAAGAAAATCTGTTAGAAATGAATGAATCATGATTTATGGCTGTTAGTTCAAAGCACAGTCTTTTAAAATAAATAAAGTAAAATATTCTATTTATTTCAGCATAAGCCAGGATCTTGCTATGTATCTCGCACTATGAAATCAGGTCCAAGAGTTGCGCTATTTCGCCTTCGACGGTTCATCAGAGCCAACAAGTACAGGCGAGACCTAACTAAGGTCAGTAGGAATGCGATGAGATTCTTAAAATTTTCTAGCCAATTTTATTCTCTGGTCAATTACTTAGGAAATTTCTCTTTTTTTTTTTGTAGGCTGCATTGAGACGTGCAAGTGCAATCCTGAACTCCCAAAAGAGAACACTGCAGGTCAAGAAATCTAGGCCAAAGAAATCTGATTAAGAAATGTCATCTTATGTTTTAATAAAATTCGTTTTATTGCTTTTACAATAACAATTATTTCTTTCATTTTTCATCCACTGTGAAGACAGTTTCAATTTTTGCAAAAATTTGAATTCGAATTACAACGGGCTGAGAAATCCTTCGTTTTAATTAACAGATCGGCTTGGTTAAAATTGTGTTTTTGCTCCAAAAGAAAAAAAGGTTAAAAATAATCCTTTGAATAGACCACAAATAAAAATTTTTTGAAGCACCACCATTATGATAAATTGTTCATACAAATACGGTGAACCTTACCGTACTGTTCTCGTAGTTCTTAATATTTAAAATATACGGCTTCTTTTCTAATATAAATAAAATAATTTATATGAAACAAGAATGTTCGAAAATGAAAAGTATGACTTAAAAAATGAAGTAAATAAAATTACACGATGATATCAGTAAGTACTTTTTTTCATCTGAATTAATAAGTATAAAAAAAATATTATCTTTGAAATTATATTTCAGGTTTAAGCTGTATTAAGGAGTAGCTCTACATTTACTCTAATAGATCTACTGGATTTCTATCTTACATTACTAATTAAGGTATGTACATTAAAGAATAGTTCTCCAAATACTATTATTTGGTTTCAGAATAATGGTATATTTAAGTGCATTCATTCGAAGTATTGAAATGCGCCCCAAAATAACTTTTAACGTAGTAACAGTCCTGTAACTGTTCTTTATCAAAACAAATAAATGTAAATCTTTTTATTTGTTCAGCCACTCAACTAGTTCTAATTTGCAACACTGATGCCGGAAAGACCTGTGGGAATCGGGCCAATGAAATCAGGCGTTGAATCTTTAAAAAAAAAAACTGATGGC
Source organism: Rhodnius prolixus (assembly GCF_049639745.1). NCBI lineage: Eukaryota > Metazoa > Arthropoda > Insecta > Hemiptera > Reduviidae > Rhodnius > Rhodnius prolixus. The sequence goes on from NW_027411592.1 coordinate 28,818,526, forward strand.
GCTTCTTTGAGTGCGTGATTTTATCCTTCAAGTGTTAAAAAAAATATTTACAACACATTTATGGCAGCTAACCCACGAAGGCTGTCACGAGAAATCGAGCTTTTTATGAAGTACGAGGGTCGTTTGAAAAGTCCGTGCAAAAATAAAAACAACTTAATTTTTTGGGGTAAACTTTTTTATTTTTCAACATAGTCTCCTTTTAGGCTTATACACTTCGTCCAACGCTGCTCTAGTTTGTTGATCCCTTCCGAATAATAGGATTTGTCCAAGTCTGAAAAATAGCCATTCGTTTCTGCAATCACCTCCTCGTTTGAATAAAATCTTTTTCCCGCCAGCCATTTCTTCATATTGGGGAACAAATAGTAGTCCGAGGGAGCCAAGTCTGGAGAATAGGGGGGATGTGAAACGAGTTGGAACCCTATTTCCATTAATTTTGCGACCACAACTGCTGAGGTGTGAGCTGGTGCGTTGTCGTGATGGAAAAGGACTTTTTTGTGGGCCAATCGTGGGCGTTTTTCTTGCAGCTCGGTTTTCAAACGGTCCAATAACGATGAGTAATATGCACCTGTAATAGTTTTACCCTTTTCCAGATAGTCGATGAGGATTATTCCTTGCGAATCCCAAAAGACAGTCGCCATAATCTTTCCGGCCGAAGGAACGGTCTTCGCCTTTTTTGGCGCAGATTCCTCCTTGGTAACCCATTGTTTAGATTGTTCTTTGGTCTCAGGAGTGTAGTGATGTATCCATGTTTCACCCACAGTGACGAAACGACGCTTAAAGTCTTGCGGATTCTTCTGGAACAGCTGCAAACCGTCCTTGCAACACTTCACACGATTTCGTTTTTGGTCAAGCGTGAGCAATCGCGGCACCCATCTTGCGGATAGCTTTGTCATGTCCAAATGTTGATGCAAAATATTATGTACCCGTTCATTCGAGATGCCCACAGCACTAGCAATCTCACGCACCTTCACTCTTCTGTCATCCATCACCATATCATGGATTTTATCAATGATTTCTGGAGTAGTAACCTCAACAGGGCGTCCAGAACGTTCAGCGTCACTTGTGCCCATATGGCCACTCCGAAAATTTTGAAACCACTTATAAACTGTTCTAATCGAAGGTGCAGAGTCACCATAATGTTTATCAAGCTTCTCTTTAGTCTCCTGAGGCGTTTTGCCTTTCATAAAGTAGTGTTTAATCAACACACGAAATTCTTTTTCGTCCATTTTTTGAAAATCACTCGACTTCCTCGATTCAAACGAATGCCAAACACAAAGAAATAGACCGATCTGGTTGAAACTTGGTGTGTGTTCTTCCAAGAGATGCTACTAACTAAACATAACCTCGATACGCGCCAGTGGTGCTATCTCTCTGACTTTGCACGGACTTTTCAAACGACCCTCGTAACTATATCAATCCAAGGATGAATTACTATAATTGAAAATTATCATTCCGAAAGCCTGGAACAGATTTTCTGGTGATGAATTAGGTGCGTGGAAGTTTCTTTCTTCATATATATACATTCACTAAGTATCAAAGTACATCTTGTGAACATAACTTCTCTCATGTTCGTTTTGGGGTAACGTATTGTAACTAGCCTCATCCATTCTGAAATAATTCGCCAATTAGAAGTCCGAGCGAAAGATGAACTAAATTTGAATGATTCAATAGTATTGCAGCTAAAAGTAATCCTTCATTTGTTTTTATTTTATTTATTTATTTATTATTATTATTTTTAATGCCAAATGCAGCGAATGCTAAATTAATGAATCTTCGTCTATATTCGTGATTTATTTTTGAAAACGCATCCCGTCAAAGACACGGACTAAACAAATTGACCTGGTTCGATAATGACTTATTTAGTGCAGATATCGAATGTACTCACGTTAAATAGCCTCAGGCCAATTAAATTGCTGGTGTTTAACCTTAATACTCTAACGCTAATGAATGAATGGTAATTGAATACATTTTTCATTGTTTAGTAAATTATAAAATTCTCCAAATGATGACTGAAATATTCTGAACATAAATGAAGACATATTCTTCATCCACTACTCACTTCTGATGGAGAAATCGTACTAAAATCTATTCAATACAAACATAATGTTTCTGCAACAGAAAGCAATGTAGCGATCATATTTTGATAAACTAATTTTAGTTTTTACTGGAACGTATTTTTTGAGACATTGAAAAGAATGAATGTATTGACAGAATTTTATGTTTGTGTGTTGAAAGTTTTCAAAGTAACTATTCTTTTCCTTTTGCATTTTGTAAGAAACAGGCTGTTTAACAAGGCCTAAATAATATCTCGCCTTAATTTTTAACGAACAATGTGTAGCAAATAACATTTTAGCCAATTCGTTGAATTTTATAATATAATTAGGAATTATATAAAATGACATTCTGCCCGTAATATTCAGGGTGATCCATTTAAATAAAACGCACTAATCGCTATTAACTTTTTAGGAAAATAGAAATCCGGAAAAACCTATTGAAAAACTATATGTTTTTTGTCTAGTTTTCAAATTTTCCACCTCCGATGCTATATCTTAATTTTTGGCGGAGTTACGGCCAAAAAACTGATAAAGGTTTTCGTAAGTACCACTGGTTTTGACACTGATTATGAAAACTATATAAAAAATTGTGAAAAATGATGTTAATTCCGTTTCGATATCCCTAATATTTGTCGAGATATTTAAGATCAAAATTATAATTTTATCTATCGTGATCGGTTTTCAATATTAAATTTCTAACAGAAATACACGTTTTGAGAGATCATCTGACTACAAAAAATGTTATTTGCGACGCAAAGAACAAAAATAATAATAATTGAAGATTTTAAAAAATGTAGTGTATGTGTAATGTAATGGTTGTGGGAGAATTAGAGTGAATTTGTTTTATCATCAAATAAAAGCAACCATCACGTCATGTTAATGTGATCAAGAGCGTGGCTTTGTAAGTGGGAGATCCCCAGTTCGAATCCCGCGTATGACTACATCTATTAAAAAAAAGTATTATGATGAATTAAGTATTATGAATGACTGCATACGATAACAAGATTTTTGTAAAAATACTTTTTCCATTACAGAGAAATTTAAATTCTATCTCAATGTTTTTTTTTTGCAATAATATTTGTTAATTAAATTTTGCTATGATTAATTTTCGAACTGGAAAAATCTTCAGTTATTGAAAGCCTTGGAGGCTTTCTCGGGCACCATCTATCCACTTTTTCTTGGGTCTGTCTGCCGTTGCTTCTTCCTTCGGCTTCCAGACTAGGATTTCCTCAGCCATCTTCCAATTCTTGGTTATTCTACCAACTTGGCACAAATTTAATACGTTGCATTGCAGTATACACATTGTTGCAAAAATTCAGAAAATTTATAAAATCGTGTAAACAATTTTTGATGAGGGCGGAGAAGTTATTGCCAGTTTCTCTATAATTTTATTTTTAAATAATTTGAGCCACGTTTCCACTTTATGACAATGACATCTTCTGGGTGTAATATAAATTGGTTACAATTGAATTATGCACAAATTTAAGGCACAATAAGCCTCGTGTGGCTGTGGTGCTGTGGGGCATGGGTCCCGTCCCACTTTTATAATGTTCTCCAAATGATGACTAAAATATTCTGAACGAAACTGAAGACACATTTTTTCCACTACTCACTTCTGATGGAGAAATTGAAAAAAAAAAAATAGTTAATTATTTCACAAGTGTGGAAAGTAGTACTTTTCCTCACGCGAGGCCGGGTTTGCACGCACGAGCGAGCGAAGCAAGGCGAGTGCAATTGCAAATTGCCGAGTGTGAGGAAAATACTTTACTTTCGAGTTAAATATTATATTTTTTCTGCAACCATTAACTAAAAAAATTAAAAATTTCATTTTTACAGTCTACAAAAAGTAATTAATTTTTTATAAACATTTATTGTTATATTACAATTATTTACATTACTTACGTATTTACATTACTTATTACATTTTCTGCTGTTTCTTTTAGTGATGGAGGAGTGTTTTCTAAACAGGAATCACTAGAATCCATTTTAAATTTCTATAAGGTAACACTATAACCTTTTCAACTGTTATAATTAAAAATATCTAATTATTTATTAAAGTATTATTTTTATTTCTATATTCCTTTCAATTTTTATTTTATTTTTTAATATTCGTTTTTTAATTATTTAGTTACGTTAAATAAGCTTATTAAAGTTTTACAGAAAATATTTATGTTAATAACAAAACTTCTTATATCAAGGAAGCACAACAAAGTGTTTCCACTCACTAGTGAGGAAAGTGACACTAATGGGAATTTTTCCCCACTAGTGAGGGAAGTTGGGCATTACGCAGCTGATTTTAATTGAGTAATGAGAACATTCCTACATGGTTGCAGAAAAAAGTATTTTTACAAAATTATTGTTAGCGATATAAGCGTGATGAGCTGTGTAAATGAATTAGTGCTTTTTCTTCGGACCTAACGTGTTGGCACCTCATTTAATAAAGTAAGTTTTGAAGTATGAGTACTGTATACGCGTATCTGTTTGTGTGTGTTGGTACGATTTTGTGAATATTTCTGTGCTTTTGTATTAGTCAAGTTAATTTAAGAAACAAAAAAAGACACTGCGATCTCATAGTTAAAATCTAGACGAGCTGCCCTTTCGTTTCAGCTTCTTAAGAGGTTCTACAGCTCACTATTCAGTGATGGACAGTGTGATCAGTAAGAGAGAACGCTGTCTAAATTAAAAACAAAAAACTGTGCCCTATTTTTGGTCTCAGATCCTGTTGTAGAATTCAATAACATTAAATTTCCTCCAAATGATGATGATAGGATCAGAATTTTATTGATGACAGTTCAATGTTCTACTACCCACTGCTGATGGAGGAAATATGCGATTCACAATATTGCAGTAAAGTATAGTAAAGTGCGCAGCGTTCGACGGCAACTTGGAAAGTGGAAGTTTAATTCTCTAAGATGAATGTAAATTTGTCAGAAAGAATTAAAATAAGTTTATTGCAATGAATAAGTCAGCCACTTTTCTCCCATCTTTAATTACCCGCAATTAAGTACAAGAAAAACAAAAGCGTGTGTTTAAGTAATCAGAGATTTGTTATCGACCAGTTGCTTCGTTTAATAGTCGCACTGCTTCAATCGTTCTTGTAAACTGATGAAAACCACCAACAAATTCAGTCTCGCCCTCCATTTTTTTACTTTCTTCTTACTCTTCATAAGAGTAAGTATTGCTATCAAGACAAATTTTGATACAGAGTTTTCACAAAAAAATACACGTATAAAAGGCTACTTTTGGAATATATTATTATATTCATTATGTAAAAATGTGGTGTATGAATGTGTGTGTAAGTAAAAAATAATTAAAAAACGAATGGGGAAGCTCAAACTGATACATCAGCCGTCAAAATTCATCTACCGGATGTATTATTTTTCTAGGATTTTTTCACTTTCTCAAAAGTTATGACTTTCTCAAACATTGGTCTTTTTTTTTTTCTCTTTGCACCATTTTATTTGAAGCATTTTCCTAAGATATTGAAGTTCTTCCTAGTATTAAAACCATGTAGTTTTCTAAGTGGCGCTTTATAGGGAAAATATCAAGTGTCTTACCGGACAGTTTTAATGATAGGTACATAACACTGAAAAGTTGTAAGAAATCAAACCAACATACCGCTCTTCTACGGTTCTACTAAAGCTCAATGCCTGGTGAAGGACAAGATATTAAAAAAAAAAAAAAAAAAAAGCTGTTCCTTATTTTTAATCTCAGATCCAATTGTAGATAGCAGTTGTATGTAGCGGGAACACTGAGACCTACAGTAATCATGAGTAGACGCGGGGCCAATGGCTTTAAATGCTGCCACGCCGTAAATTAAAAAAAAAAAAAAAAAAAAAAAAACTGCCCTATTTTTGGTCTCAGATCCCGTTGTAGAATTCAGTAATATTAAATGTTTTCCTCCAAATGATGATGAGAAGATCAGAATTTTATTGATGACAGTTCAATGTTCTACTACCCACTGCTGATGGAGGAATTATTTTTAAATATGAAGCTCAGTAAATTATAATTATTGTCTAAATCAGTTTTCAAATTTAAAATATTTATTTTACTTTAGCGCTACTATTTCAGCAGTAGATAATGTTTGTTAAAACTGTATGCTGGGTTGGGGGAAACTTGAATGAGGTTGGAAGGACTTTCAGTTTCCACTGTGTCAATAGCCTTCGTTATATGAGTCGTGTGATCCGGTATTATAAATTTTTACTTTCTGCTTCTTGGGGGCTTACGATCATTGAAACAGTATTTTTAATTTTGGATCTAACAAATCTATGAATTACTTACTCTCGTATAAAATCCATTTTATCTTGAAATTATAAATTTTATAAATTCATTCTGATGATTACTCTTTATACCACCAAGATCGCTGAAGTATCTTGATGGAATTAATTAATCTGATTACCTCAAAAAAAAACTTAATCTTAAGAAGATAAAAGAATGCCTAACATATTTCATATTTGTTCCTCTTTGTTTTCAGATGACATATAAAATGAAAATCACATGCTTGTACTATACTTCAGTGACGTTCGAAATGCCATTGGTCAAACTTCAGTGTATAATTTTGAAGAGCTGGTGAATGTAAGTGTACAGTTAATGAATTTGAGCAAATTTTTGATTTCCTAACATACATTCTGGTGAAGAAATGTTCAAAAAGTTGAGTTTATCGACATGCCCTTCTGATAGGGGAAAATCTTATCGATTATTTATTCGCATATTACATGTCTCTTTTCTCTTGTAACGGAAAACTTGCTCTTGAATGAAATCGTAATACATGTTACAATGTTTGTTGATGAAATACAAAATGGAAGTAATGTAGTATACTACAGTATGTTTTAAACCATGGTTAGGCCAGAAAAATAACTTCAATTTATAATGCTACAAACAAATAGAATGTTGCAACAGCCCAAAAATGTCACAACCTAAAAGTTTGAAACAATTTATTTTCTGTTGTAAGTTTCTTTGCATTATCAGTTGTCTGTTTCAACCAAAAATCTTCACCACCGATGCATTTTCTCTTCAATCGCCTTCTTTTGCCTCTATAAATAAACTTTCTTGAAAAATGTGTTATTATCATAACTATATTGTACAAGTACGAGCTGAATTCCTCTACTATAATTTATTTTACTTTTTCTGAAAGCCACTTTTTCAATAAGAATGTACTTTTTGCTATAGATAAGATTAAAGTAACTTTAGTACCGCAATAATTTTTGTCATAGCTCAAATAATTTCGCTGTATCGCTCGATTATGGTATCATGTTTTCTTATTATTTTGTTTAAGGCCTACCAAAAAGTCGATCTTATAGGTTAAGAAAGTCTTACCTCTGAAAACTTATGCTTAATTACTTTAAAATATTTTTTTAAGGTTAAAGACCTTACATTAAATTTCGGGAGTATTGGCTATTCCTGACCAAACTTCTGCACATCAAACACAAAAATGATCAAAATGTTCAGGAAAATTAGATTTGTCCAGAATGCCTAATAGATAAATAATGATGTTAGATGGGCCTTTTAAAACTCATCAGCAGTTTTAAAATTGATACAGTTAATCAAGAAATCGCGAATTCAACGCTCGCTCTGAGCTGCAAAACAAACTTAGAAGCCTCTATTTTCATCATAATAAACATGCAAGAATATAAGGAGTTCAATGTGGGTGGACGCATGTATACAGGGAGTATACGGAGGAGTGGTCGAAACTTCGGGAGGTGATTCAGCAGCTCAAATGCAACAAAAAATATTCTCTTCACTTTGGCCGATTCTCAATAGTGTCCAAGATATTTGCATTTTTAACTTTTCCGTCGATATTCGCGTTTTTCGCCATAAAAACGGCCGTAACTTTTCTATCCTTTATCCTACAACAAATCTCCTTATTCCAAACGAAAGAGCATTAAATTTCCTATAAATCTGCTCAATACAGAGTCTCAAAACGTTTCTTATAACAATGCAATTTTTACTTTAATGTCTTAAAAATTCGTTCTCGATGATTTTTGTAAAAATTTTCAACTGCATTTTTTCAATGATTAATGAATCAAGGAGTCACATAATTTCAGAAAAAGTTGCGCATTTATTGAGCTTCAAGACCATATGGATTTTTTTTTGGTTTTTAATAAAATTACTACTCCGAACAGAGGGGTGTAAATGCAAAAAACTGGGATTTTGCGTAACCGACTTTTCACTACTAATTTACTCAAATGTCAATTTTTGGAGAAGGAACAAAAAGAAAAGTAACCATTTTATTTTTGAATCATTATTAATTAATTTTGATGAAAAAAAAACCTCCATTGTGCCAATAAAATAAGTTGCATAAACAATTATAGTCTACGTTTTATTGCTGCTTTATTTTTTACTTCCGTTTTATTAAATAATAATTGTTAAAAACTAAAATGGTTACTTTTCTTTTTGTTCCTTCTCCAAAAATTGACATTTGAGTAAATTAGCAGTGAAAAGTCGGTTTCTACATTTATACCCCTCCTCTGTTCGTGGTAGGGTTTTATTAAAAACAAAAAAAAATCCATATGGTCTTGAAGCTCAATAAATGGGCAGCTTTTTCTGAAATTATGTGACTCCTTGATTCATTAATCATTGAAAAAATGCAGTTGAAAATTTTTACAAAAATCATCGAGAACAAAATGTTTAGACTTTCAAGCAAAAATTTCATTGTTATAAGAAACGTTTTGAGGCTCGCTATTGAGCACATTTATAGGAAATTTAATGCTCTTTCGTTTGGAATAAGGAGATTTGTTGTAGGATAAAGGATAGAAAAGTTACGACCATTTTTATGGTGAAAAACGCGAATAGCGACGGAAAAGTTAAAAATGCAAATATCTTGGACACTATTGAGAATCGGGCCTAAGTGAATAGAATATTTTTTGTTGCATTTGAGCTGCTGAATCACCTCCCGAAGTTTCGACCACTCCTCTGTATACACCCTGTATAGTGGTGCTGTTTAACAAATCAAACATTAATTCAGTATAAACTAAGTTCCTTGTTTACTTAACACTTTCAATTCCTATCATTCCCATGAAGTGTTCGATGTGCTACATTTACCAATCTTCAGATTTTTAAAATAATTTTTGTTGAAATTGTGAAACCATTTTTAAAATTGCCAAATTCCAAAGGTATAACCTTCATTGTATTTTTTAAAATTAATGTAACATATAATTTCTATTGATTTTGTAAAGTAATGCGGGCTTACGGAATTTGCGTCTAACTTTCATTGTGATGACGACGTGGATGTAGGCGAATACCAGACATAATTCTCATATTAATCTCATGAATAACTTGGAACGAGATTCATTTCTGAATAAACCCTAATGAAAATGTTATTTGGTTTCTTCATCAAAATTTTTAGAATAACTTCGTGTATGACTTTTAGTTAACAAGTAAATTAAAATTAAAGAAATATCTCACAGAATATGAATTATGTTACACATTGGATACGGAAAATATACTTAATCCGAAACATCTCGTGACGTAAAAAACTTATGATGATTGCATTACCATTCTGTTTCTTGAAGACTATGTAAAAGATTTTGAAATCAATGTTGAGGAAGAGATATTAGAATATAATCTAAAATAAAAAATCAACAAAGAAACAACTTCAAGAGGGGAGAAAAAAAAATCAGTGATAAAAATCAAAATCTTAAGTTTTAAAAGGAATTAAATTTTCTTTGTGTTATTTTCAATTTAGTAAAGAATCTCTGAGGTTATCTCATTACCAATTTGTTTGCTAATTTAAATTGTTCGCGAAAAGCTTTAAAAGTAATACATTACTTTTTTACGCTATTGCTTATACTAGTTATTCAAATGGTTCAAAATGAAATAAAATTACGACTTTTTCTCATGATGATTTTTTGTTACCACCAAGATCGCTGAAGTTATGTGCTGATCACTTATTAATCTGAAAGTTATTAGTAAATGTTTTTTTAAAAAAAATAATAGAGTAGTGTATTTACATATTTGTTTACAAAAAGTTTTATTTTTCAGGCTCTAAAAGTTGGAGTAATCGGTATACGCGAGTAAGAGCCCTCATATGTGAGTATCATTAAGATTTTATTTAGTCGAATGATTTATGTAGACGGTCATAGATTGCTAATTTTAACAATTGTCTGGATGAACCCTCTTGATTTTTTTTTTTTGTCTTTATTGATCAGTTTCAATGTTTGCTGATTGCTTTAGTATTGTATTTTTCCAACACTGCACCCGCTTGGATATTGGCGTTCGCAGACAGTTGTTATGTTCGTAAGTTTGTTTTCATTGAGATAATATGGAAAAGTTGGGTTGGAATCTCTTTCAAGAGCTTCAGCTGCAATTTGGTGAAAAATAAGCCATTTTCTACCGTCTAACCGGTTTACATCGTTACAAATCCTTGTTCTTCTTGATGTTTCTTGGATGATGATACCTTATATTAAAAATCTATTAAATCTGGGATGTTACAAAAAATTACAGTTATAAAGGAGGATTCGCCCTATATTATAAAGAAGATTTGGGAATTTAATCTTTTACAGAAAAAGAAAAAAAATTGTCAAAGTTAGTTGTTTTTCAACGTTACGCTTTTTCATGCGCCTTTTGACAATCAACCCTTATACAACTGTCTTACTTGACAGTTTTAATCATTACCACTGAAATATTATTCTTGATTTAACTAATTGGATTATAGTTTTATCAAGTAATAATTAGCTGGGATCTCTGCGAAGGATAAATAGATAAAATTGTGGGAGTATTTCTTAATTAAGTATACAAACGTTTTGCCACATTGTGAATAATACGCCCCAAGAGGATTGCTTTTTCTTTAATTGTTTGGATGGTAGCTAAAATTCAAAAAATTTGGAAACTAGCAAAGGATTTCCGCATACCGCGTTCCTCCAATCAAAACAAATAATTACTGTGAGGTTTTTATTTTAATTTAAGGAGAATCAGCATGTGAGGTTATTGTTGCCCGAAACCTTTTTTATTGCTTTGCTGGTCTCCGGACAATGTTCTCGCTTTACAGACAACTCTACTCTGTCCATCCTGTTCAGTGAGCTGTAAGAAGCTCCTAGGAAAGAGACAATCTAAAGGCCAGCAGCTAGAAGTAATGTTATGTGACCTAAGCACCACACCCATTAGCTCCTTAGCACTTGATGAGAGATGCGAAGATTGATGTACTCTCCAAGTATATAGAAAAGCCTTGATTACACGAAGTGATCATTGGGCTACCGCTGTTTCAAGCAGCGTGGTAGCTTCTCGGGGAGGGAAATGGAAGAGAGTTTTGGCAACCGGATTAAGATAACTGGAAAGATGTAGAAAGTAAGGAAACAAGAGCAGATTAGTGCGGAAATAAACGGTACATTGAGGTCGTAAAAGTGTTTCATTAATAGTCAGTTTTGTTTTTGTGTTCACAATAAAATTCGTACACCATAATCATCGTAGAAGGCGGTATCTCCTGTTCGGTTATTAGTTTTTTCAGTCGTGTGTGTGGGTTCCAAGTTAGCATACTATCCAGGTAGCAGTGTTCGTTGGAAGTAGGTATTACTTGGTAATTTTAATTCAGTAAAGCAGGTTTGTCTTTATTGCAAAAGTAATTTGTACGCACTTTTTGGCGTAAATTTAATTTTATAGCTTTGCTGGTCTCCGGACAATGTTCTCGCTTTACAGACAACTCTACACTGTCCATCCTGTTCAGTGAGCTGTAAGAAGCTCCTAGGAAAGAGACAATTTAAGGGCGTTAATTGGCGTTAGTTTAATTCGACAAGCGAGCACCAATCATTTATAAGATCAAGATAAGGTGTTCTAGATATTTCGTGATGTTTCAAAAGGTTACAAAAAACTGTTAAAATACAAAAATATTTATTCATAATGGACAATATTGGAAATGGATTTTTCAATTTTTATGCTGTTTGCGATGATTCTTTGCTTATGAAAAGAGGGAGAGAGAATGAGAATATTCATATGAATTTAGATATAAGCAAGTAGGCTTGAATATTTAGTAAATTACTTGTATTAAAAATTTACAGTGTGTTTATAAAAAAGAAAAAAACTAAACTAAATACTTGAAGATTCTTCTTAATTATGTTCCCTTTTTCCTCCAAGAAATGTAATACGTCAAAAATGAGAATATAACAATCCATGCAGCACAAGATACAAAACCCATATACACCACTTTGTGTGAATAAATGAATCCTTTCATAGCTATACTGTGAAAACTTTCAGCTGCTGCCACAATAGGAAATGCTCTGCACCAGGACTTCAGAGAGATATGTGCTCCTTCTATTGGCCAAATAATTCCTGAAATTGAAAAAAAAGCAGTCTTTATTTTTTGGATGAGGAAACGCACCATTTTTGAAACCGTTTTCTCCGTTTAAGAAACCCCAAGTGCGAAAACTAAAAAGTTGGTTGCAAATTGCGCTTGCTCTCCTCTCTTGTCTCTCCTCTCTCATCTCTTGCCCATCATAATTTAAAAGAAAAGGAATTGCAGAACGTTCACATTTAATATTTCGTTTAGGTGCATTCAGGGAAATGTGACAGTTAATACTTTGGTCAAAGTCAGTCAACTGGGTGAACCTCTTTATTAGATTTTCTGATTAAAAAATAATCAAACTGATATTTTCTTGAAATTCAGTTTACTATTTTCAAGCTAGAGATACGTCGCAACTAAAATTTTAAAGCAAATTGTTTAATATGTCACACATATGTTCAGCGTGATTAAGAATCGTTTCGGTAACACGTAAACTAAAGATTAGTCTGAACTTTGAATTCTGCAGTTTGTTAACAGCAACTTCTTAGCTCTGTGCCTAGTTGGTATTATTTCATACAAAGCGACGGGGATTCTGCTGTGAATTCTCAATATGATGGCGTCAAATTAATATTTGTAAATCTTGTTTTTAACTATATGTATATTTGTTTTAGTCCTGCTAACAGCGAAAAAGTGATTTATTTGAAATGATACAAAATTTTTATAGTTGACTATTAGTTTAAAAGTTAAAGATCTAACGTTATGATAATACATAATGGTCGCACAAATTTTTGAGAAAGTATTCTTTAAACGTATACAAAATTAAAAATCTGTAAATAGATATTAATCCAAACATTAATGCAATGAGGTGCAGTATTTAAAAGGTATTTGTTTGATGAAATCTCAAAATAAAGAGTCCAACAGCTGACCCTTAGATTTTCTCTTCCTAGGAGCTTCTTACAGCTCACTGTCCGGTGATGGACAGTGTTGTCTGTAACGAGAGAACACTGTCCGGAGGCCGGCAGTGCACTGGAAAAAGCTCCGGGCGCTAATGACCTCAGCTGTTGATGCGCCAAAAAAAAAAAAAAAAAAAATTAAAAAAAATAAAGAGTACTTTTGCTTGACAGATTTTAATGACTTGAGTTATGGTCGGCTCCTAAACGATGTTAAAAGCATAAGCGCTTCATGTGATTTTTCGTTTCGTAGCTAGTGTTCAGTTTCCATACACATACCAGTCTTCAAGTGCCTCTTAACGTATAAATATCTCAAAGATGAAATATATTTACCAGGCAAGCTAAAATGTAAAAACTAAATTCTACTTACCACTGACCATGAACAAGGTAAGTAAAAATCCAGTTCCCGCGTACGCTATTAACCTGTCTTCGTTGAATATTTCACTTAAAAAGTATCCTAAAAGTTAAAAAATAGTTTAAATTTATTTAAGAGAAAGTAAAAAATGTAGTTACTATCAATTAGAGATTTGTTATGCTTACCAACTGCTATACCCACAAATGCCACACAATATAGCAATGCTATTATTAATGCTAGATTACCACTTAAAGGATGCAAAAACATTATGTATAAGACTAACATCATAATCGATGTTTGAGCAGTCATCAAAAAGAATTGTACGACTAAATGTGCCATTACTATTTCTGAAGATGTCATTCCTGTAAAAAAAGGTAAAAAAATTAATAAATACGAAAAACCTCTGAAACACAAATATGGCTCGTATTTGGCAATTTATGTGTAGGTGGAGAAATGTAACGGTAGCATGAGAAACTCATACGAGTATGATTCGTTTGAGACTAATATTCAGTTCTGTGACATATATTAACCGCACACCACGTAGGGGTATCGTAAACGCGACGTATATTTAATTTTTCAAATTGCATTTGAAAAATCTTAAAAATGCATTAAGTGAGTAGCGTAATGTATCCCTCAAAAGAAACCTAAATTTTCTTAGTAAATTGCAGAAGAGGACCAGGATCAGTTTGCCAGCTTAAATCAAGAATCTCCAGGGAAGCGTTATCATGTAAATCTCGAAAACTGAAATATCTTTATGTATGTGAATTTCTGACGAAGGAATTGAAATCAACCAGTTAGTTGTCCCTGTTGAAAGTTTTGAATTACAATCATATCGTCACATATGTCCAAACAAAACGTATAAACCGATAAAAAATTATTGAATTTACTTACCAGCAACCATAATTCTTTCTAGGAGTCCAGACATTTTTTCCATTAAAATTGCGCCACTTGTATATGTTAGAGTGAAGTAAAACACAAATCTATAACATTAACATCAGCTAATTTATTTTTTAAATTAATTGTCTTTACGTGCACTTAATTTATTATTATTATACGTTTATTTATTCAATGGAAAAAATTAAATTTAAAACAAAACTTAATTTTGAAAGAGGTACAGAGTGGCTCACTTAGTGGTACGACGAGGAAATCCATTTCTTCAGAATGATTCCTTACATATTATTCTTATACGAGTTATTCAAATACTAATAGAGCCATTTAATCTTTATCAAGAACTGGAATTTCTTTAATAACGAACCTTGTTTATTGAAAGAGGATTAGGCATAAGAAAGTTTGAAAAAGCAAATTGAAAAATAAAAATTTTGAGGGGGACTTCTATCCTTAAATTCCCCTGGATCGCCTAGGTTTTGAAACTTCTCCCTTCCTAATCTCTTTATCAAGGGCTCACTGAATGCAATGGTGTCCCAATCAACAAATCTATTATTTTCGGCTGAATGCATAGAAAAATCACAAAAGTGTCCCACTTCATCATAGCTGCGATCCTCGTTATTTCTGAAATTTATGTGAAAAGTAAAGTAACTTCTAGTCTCTTTTCAAGGGAATTTTTGTTTCATTACATTTGCTAAACTAAGAGGAAATTTTAAGACTTATCTTTAATAGGGCGGTAATTCCATAGCGTTAACTATAGAGATTTGAAGACGGTGAATGGATAAATAATGAAGGATTGTCTTAAGTACTGATGTAGAAGGTTTGCATTTAAGTTATGAGTTACAGAAATTAACATCAATATTAGTTTTACCCATGCAAAAAAAAAAAAAAACTTACGAACATACAAATGCTGCAGCAGTACTATGGGTAAGTACGGGTTCATTATTACCAAAAATAGCATCTTGGATCTGTGAAAGAAACCAGAGATAAGTCCACAACGCTGGATAAAATATCAAAAATTTGAGATTGATGCATTTAGCAACATTTCATTAAGATTTAGGTTACTTTATGTATTAAATTCTAGTGCGCTATCTCAGAAATGGGCATGGAGAGTAAATATTTCCTCATCTCCTCACTAAGTTGTGGTGAAAATATTTAAGGTGCTTATTTTATAAGAACAATAGCAATTACATGAAGTAATGTGGATAATGGTCGCAAAATATTTATTTTAGTTTCCTCCTAATAAGTGTAGGTATTTCGATCTTTACATATTTATAAAGTAATTTGCGATGACATGTCTTTACATGTTTGGTCAACGAAAAATCACGGTAAGTACAAATTTCATATCGACTTTGATGCCCCTAGGGGTAGCTATCGTAAGGACAATCACAACTTTTCTAGTTGGATTTAAAAGTTTTATTTATTAGAGTTTCTCGAAATTGGCTGATTTTCCAAGTATGATACTTTCGTGAAAATCTTTTTTTCTTTTATTTAAGAAATTTTTTCAGAAAAACCTGTTAAAAGCAATTCCTTGAATACAAGGGCTGTTAAGGTTCACTCTAAAAAGTCATTCAATGTTATGGTTAACTTCACTACTGTACAATATTTTGTATTATAATTATAGTAAGGAATTCAATATGTTGAATACTGTAAAATTCACACTTGAAGAAAATGGTCTTTTCTGAATGAATTTTTACTATTTTAGCGATTTCTCGTACAAAGTTTAAGCTAAAAATTCAGTAAGTAAATGGAGTTAAGAAAAAATAAAATAAAAATTTTAAACACACACCTTAATTGGCATTTCTCCGACTTTTTTTGGTATTCCACAAATTAACAAAATCTCTTTCACTAATTCAATTACACCTTTTTCAAGATCTCTTTTGATTAAGGAAGACACAATGAAGTCTAGAAAATATATACATATATATAAATATTAGCCGTAATGTTTTGTAAATTGGATAGTAAAAAGATTTTTGTCATTCTGATTTAACGCAATCATTCGTCAGAACAGTTGTATTTTTCAAGAATGAAGGAGAAAGGATATTTTTCGAGCAACCAATGGAAAAATAAAGAACATAAACCTACTTGACATATCTAAAGTAGCTGAAATTATACTTTGATCAACATTGAAATCATTAGTATTCAATCCGTTTGCAATTCTTTCTTCTAAAGAATTAGTAAAGTTTCTTGATATATGTAGGAAACCCCAGATATCATTTTTGGAAGCTGCTACTTTTGCTTCTGTAAGGTCGTCATAAAATGCCTGTTAAAAAATAATTAAAACAATTTAGATTCATGTTAATTGAAATTTACTTTTGCAATCTTCAAGTATACTTACTAATCTAAAAGTTTTTTCTAATTGTTTAATGTAGTGGCAGGAATATGATTTAGGAACTTCACATTCTAGAATTGTACTGTAAGTAGAATAATTGAAGAATGGATCATCACAGGTTCTCTTAATACTTATCAATTCTTCTGACACTACACCTAAAGGAAGATTTTTTGGGTCATGTCCATAGGTTACACAAAATAAATAGGCTTGCACAAGAGGAAGAAGTAGAAGAAATAAAAGAATTCTGAAACAAAAATTCTATTATTAACAAATTAGATTAAAGTGATTCCAGTCGACAAATTAGTCAAGCAGATTATTTCCCAAATATAAAAGTTCATTTCACAGAACTGTCTTAATACCTATTTTACTTTAAACTTAACTTTACTTTACTTACTTTAAATTACCAATGACGAACATTTGTATGATTTTAGGGTAAAAGAAGAGGTAAAAATGGATCATTAGAAGTGAGTCCACCATGTTGTGATGTTAACATGGCTGAGAAATGAGAACTGGTTTACTAAAGATTACTGATTAAATATTAAATGAAGAGATGATGATGGTTCAATTCTGGATAGTTCTTCTATACAGCCATCTGATCAGAGAGCTTGATGCTGATGTCATATCCCAAGCAATCAGATATCGATGGGCGGCCTCTTCTCCCTCACATACTCTACATGAAAGTTCTATATGATCCCATAAAGTGGATCTGTCTAGAAAAAATCACAATGCCCAGCAAGGAATCCAACCAGGAATTCAAGAGATCAGAAAATGTAGTGCACAGGTTTGGCTGACTAAACCTGTGAGTGAAGCATTTTTACCTCCTCTCTATTCAATGTTTACTTGAAGAAAGCTAGAGTTTAGTAAAAAGTTGTAGTCACTAACTGTAACGATTGCAGTAAAAGATGTCTACCTAGATGTAAATGCGAAAAAAAAAAAAATCGCAGTAAAAGTAATCTCAGAGGATTTCACACAGTGCTTTTAAATGAAGTTGTGGTCACTTACGCAATATTCCTTTGCAACCAACGGATGTTTTTAAAAAGTTGTGCCAAAAATCTAGACATTCTAAACCAAACTTCGTTATTTATTGGGCAAGCTACAGAACTTGGAGATATCTTTGGATATTCATGCTTTATCTGAAAAGAAGTATTAGAAAAGTAGAGCAATTTGTAATTAAGGTGTATCTAATTAGTTGAATTATGATATTAATGTTTTTTTTTATTACTCCTTTAAGTTTTTCAGTATCTAATACTTCTTGTTGCCTTCTACTTAGTTGAAGGAAAGCATCTTCTAAATTTGAACAATTCTGATTTGTCATTAAATGGTGTGGAGGTTCTTCAGTTAATAAAACTCCTCGCCTCATAAGTCCAATCTAAATGTACAAAATGAAGATCATCACAAAACAATAATTACAAAATAATTAAAACATTACGTGATAAATTTACTTACTGTATGTGACTGTTTCGCCTCCTCGATGTAATGTGTAGTAATTATTATTGTTTTCTTCTCTTCAGATGCTATTTTCACCAGATAATTCCATATGCTGAAAGAAAAAAAGAATTACAGATAACTGTTGATTAAAAAAATTAAATTACATTTTTTAGATTAGATCAGTGAACTAACTTTTAACAATACAAACATCTATTCACTAATTAATTCATATGAATTCAATATGTGAGAAAAAACTCCAGATTTGACGTAAATGCGGTAAGCTAAAGTCTGCTTTCGCCATTGAATTTATATTAGAAAAAAAAAGCTGGAAATGCAATAATTACAAAAAAAAAATATTTAAACACAAACATTAATTTCACTTGGAAATCCAGAAGTCTTTATCATAAAATTGATTGCTGTAAGAGAATGTGGAAATAAATCTGTACTTGTGGCAAAGAATTGGATCCACACCAACGGTAGGTTCATCCAGTATCAACAGCAACGGATTATGGAGTAACGCTATGGCAAATGATACTCGTCTCTGCTGACCGCCACTGAAAAAGAAATATATTATTAATACAAAATCAAATCGATGGCGGACAGGTATTCACAATTTTTACAATGCTAGAGCATCGCTTAAATTTAAGATTGAATTGTTTAATTATTATTGCCTCTCTTTAAGCCAAAAAACAATTGTAAGCCGTAACAAATATTTTAATATGAATTTGAGGATCAGCCTGGGGCCCATCTATCTTGCATGTTGAAACTGTTATTTAAACACTAGAAACTTTTTTTAAAAAAAAGGGAGATTCTAACTATAACTCAGCAAAATATCTAAGAAAAATGGTAATTTAAAATTGCTATAATAATAAGCTTTATTGCTTGTAAAAAAAATATATAAAGGAATGAAAACTGAATGAATTATTCCACTAGATTCAAAATTGGTTCAAGTGTGTTAATGAAGAGAAAGTTTTAGTAGATACATATATCAATTAACTTTTATTACCCATTCAATGAAATATTTTTTATGAATGAATAAATAAAATTTAAAATTTGAATTCATCATTTTACCTCAGGCTGTGAATATATCTGCTAAGAAATGGCAATTCCAACATTTTTACCAGTTCTCTTCCGTTTTCCTTGACAGCGCCAGGTGTCATCCCATAAAGTGTTCCATAAAATGTGAAAATTTCATTTATTGTAAATTCTTGAAATAAAGCCACATCCTGAAATAAAATTGGTATTCCATAAAAATTAACTGTTTCACTAATTGCTAGATAGATTTGTTATCATTAAATTAAAAAAAAAAAAAAAAATCCACATAAAGGAAAAGCTGATTTCATAAGGTTTAACACTCTTGATAAGCTCAACAATATGCAGATCTAGAGATAAATCAGTAGTTTTCTTTATCCTACGTTTTTGAAACAAATCATCCACCGCAGTAAATAATGATCTACCAACAATTCTGATCTATTGGCGCAACCAACTCAAATTGTTTTTCCCGAATTTTACAAAAAAATGAGAGCGCAGCCTGACGATATAGGCCCAACAATTAATCTCAGTTAGATGGTTGTAACCAAAATCTTATCCTAGCATATTTTCCTAGTGAACATTTAGTTTTACGTGTGAATTGAATTGTAGTAAGAAAAACAGTGTGTTTTTATAAAAGATTTGTTTTACTTGCACTTGGGACTTTCTGGATATCTCTTACTTCTTTATTTTAAATATTTAATACGTAGTCTGCAGTAGTCAAAATGAACATAGCAAATTAAAGTGAAAAATAATCTTGTGAGTATACACGATTCCAAAGGTTTGAATTTAAACAACAATATTTATATTTAATTCTTATCAAAACTATAAACTGTGTAAAGCAATACACTGAAACGTAACAGGGTATCTATCCAACATCCCAACTACAGAACATCTTATAAGTTATGTATGTATGCACTGTATATTCGAAGTTTGCAGAATATCCTAGGGGCAATTATGAAAAATATAAAGTAAAGTGGCACTTCAAGACAGCCAATTTTCTTCAAATTTGAAATCAAGTTCCATAGTTGAATTTCGAAAACAGTGTCATGAGACAGCACAATATGTTGAAATGACACTTTAAAGAAGTACCTACTATTCCCTCTCAAAAGAGTCTCCTTAAAAAACTTTAAATGGAAAAAGTTCAAAATAAAACTAATAGATCTACAAATGAAGCGGAGAGATTAAAAAGAAAAAACATTCCACTTTTTTGACAAAATGAGTTGACTTGAAATAGCCATTTTGTTGTTTATACCTAAACGCATCTGTTGAGGTAAGGAAAGCAAAAATCCCTCCACATTCTAATGCCATAACTAGCCCTTAAATATTTGACTGAGATTAAGAAAGAAAATATTCCTGGAATGTTTTCCTTTTAAACCTCAATGGGGAGTTTTGAGAATGTTTGGCCACCAGGGCGCTTAGCATTAGCTCAAATGTTATTGTACTGTGAACAGGCACCGCCTTCCAGCGCGACAGTCGCTGTCTGTGGGTCTCTGAGTGAGGTGCACACAACGTGTTCGTCGCATTACCGTTTCTCTCAAGATGACTGAACGTGTTGAGCAAAGGCACTGCATCAATTTAGTCAAAAGCTTGGTGATTCTCATAGCGAAACAATTCGTAAGATTCAGCTGGTGTTTGGAGACGAAGCGATGGGTGAAACACATTTGTGTTGAACCACTCCTTAATTTTAAGGAGTGGTTCAACTGCTTCAAAAATTGCCGCACACCAGTGGAGAGTGACCAAGTTGTTGACCCCGGAACAAAAGGACTTCCGTTTTGAAGTTGCACTAACTCCAACCTCTTGGACAATCTCCCGCACGGTCAAGCGACTATCTGCCATCACCAAATTTCGCACAGTCTCAACAACGGCTGCACTCCGAGCAGTTTGGGGTCTGCCAGAACGATGGTCACTCTCCGCTGATGTGCGGCCATTTGTGAAACGGTTGAACCACTCCTTAATTTGTGTTTCACCCATCGCTTCGACTCCAAACACCAGCTGAATCTTACGAATTGTTTCGCTTTGAGAATCACCAAACTTTTGACACAGCCTCGTGTGGCTGTGATGCTGTGGAGCATGGGTCCCGTCCCACTTTTATAATGTTCTCCAAATGATGACTAAAATATTCTGAACGAAACTGAAGACACATTTTTTCCACTACTCACTTCTGATGGAAGTACAATAAAGTTTTTCCACTCACTAGTGAGGAAAGTGACACTAATGGGAATTTTTCCCCACTAGTGAGGGAAATTGGGCATTACACAGCTGATTTTAATTGAGTAATGAGAACATTCCTACATGGTTGCAGAAAAAGGATATTTATGATTGATGAAAAACAGGTAGCTGCTATTGGTGCAGTAGATGTAAAATTTGAACCAATTAGGGAACAAGTTTGAGAAGTGAATTTTGCACACAAAAAGAAGTGACTTCTGTTATTCCATCCCGAAAGGCTAAATTGAAACAACACAAATTTTAGAATGGTTATATAATATTGTGTTAATTTGATAATCGTCGCGTTTGCAAGGTCCTACTGCCACTCCTTTAATGTCCTTCTAAAAATTTGACAAAACGTCCTTTACGACTTAATAAACTCAGCTAATAAAAATATTCAATTAGAATTTTATTTGTTTATTTATGGTAATAAAGACAAGGCTGAGCTTTTGCTGCTTTAATGTATTACACATGTAATGCAGAACTACGAAAGGAAATAAATTATCATTAAAATTTAAGGCGCGGCAACATCTATGGTTATTGACAACGCTCAAGCCTCCCTAATGGACTGACGGCCTTCGGACCGTATTCCATCGCTTCAGACAAAACTTTCAATCGCCGGTCAGTGAAGTAAGAGGATCCTAAGAATAAAAAAGATCCTAAGGACAGTGCGTCTGGATTTGAACCTTACTAGTCCACTGTGCTACTTACTGCTTTCAGCTAAGCTGAAATAACTAAAATTTTTATACACGCTAGTTTTTCGTTACGTGGCTTCTGGTACTAGTATCTCAGATTACGAAACTCTAGATCCATAAAAAAGGCGGGGATAAGAAATATAAGGGGTTGTTACAAAAAAAAAAAAAAAAGCCTCTTTTCTTCACAGAGTTGGGCTGAAATAGATCATGATTCTCTGTTTGCAGTGTCAGGGTAAATGGAAAAATGGCTAGAAAAAATTTGCCGGTATTCGAATCGCTAGGACATGCCAGAGGATACCATGTCCAAAAACGACTAACAGGTACTACCATGGACTTCGAATAGATAGGAGGTTTGATCTACTACATCTATTTGATCCAACACTGAGCCTTTTTGGCTGGATTGCCTTGGGGAAAAGGACCCGATCGATGTCCTGATAAATAAACAAATCGGCCATCTATTTGCTCATCTATATATATAAAAATGAATGTGTGTCTGTTTGTTTGTTTATACTCGATAGATTCAAAAACCATACATCCAATCGCCATGAAAATTTGGGAAATTATTAGGTATATCCCCGGGAAGGTTTTTGCAAAGTTTTTTTAAAATCAGAGTTGGGGCTCTAGGTGCTCCCGAACAAATATCCCAAAAATATCAAAATAACATTTAATTAGTAATATTTGTTGAAAGTGTAACCATGAAAACCATGAAAAACAGTTTTTTGCAATTATTAATACGAGAATAAATTATACCGAAGATGGTGGAAAATCCATTAAACTAAAAGTACTCAACAATACTATTGACGTTGATAATCGTTGGGTAGTACCATATTCTCCATTACTACTAAAAACGTATAACGCGCACATAAATGTTGGGTACTGCAATTCAGTGAAAGCTAGAAAATATGTTTGCAAATATGTGAACAAAGGAAGCGATATGGCAGTGTTTGGAGTGGAAAATACAACTGCATCTAACGATGAAGTCACCCAATATCAACTGGGACGCTTCATAAGTAGCAATGAGGCTGTATGGCGTATTACCTGTATATCATTTTCCATTCATGAACGATATTCAACGGTTGTTCATTTAGCTGTACATCTTGAAAATGGACAGCGTGTGTATTTTACATCAGAAAATGTACGTGCAAGAGCAATGTCACCACCGCCAACAACATTAACTGAATTTTTCACATTATGTAGAAATGATACCTTTGCAAGGACACTACTGTACTCTGAAGTAGGGGTAATTTTATTGTTAATTTTCATTTCGATGTATTGTATACATTTGGTCATTAATAAATTATGTTTGAGGTATCAAAACTGCCTTTTTGTTCAAACACAGCAACGTGTGACCGGGTACAGCTAGTTATATTCTAGAAAATTGAGTTAAATAAATAAAAAATTTACCTGTGGCATATATCCAATCTGAGATCTTTTTTTCACTCCAAGTTTGATAACGCCGTAATCCAAATGTTTGCGACCCACAACACAGTTAAGTAGTGTAGTTTTGCCGCAGCCACTAGCTCCTAAAAGTGCATATCTGGAACAAGAAGTTAATGAAACCGTTATTACTAAACATTAAATACCTTTTAAATGCACTTAACAAGTTGGCGCAACATTAAATAATTTTAAGGAATTAAAATTAGGTTAAAATAAATTTAAACAAACAAACCGTTTTTATTGGCTAATTACCCTTTTTATGTGGTATACTTCCATTTTTGGAAATTATTTTATAATTGCTCTTAAGAACTTTAGAATTATTGATATTTGAGTTTCTAACAGATTTCTAAAGCTAAGCTTTTTGGATTGATATGAGAGTATACTGGCCAAATATTCATATTCCAAAATTCAGCCTGGAAACTTTCTTCTTTTTTGTAACACACTTAAAACCTTTATTTTTTATTCCAATTAAATATTCATTATTGATTTATCACGAGAAAATACAAACTAAATCCCTCACACACTAAATAAAACAATGTTTCATTAAAACCTACAGACAATATTTTGTCCTTTTAACAAAATATACATTGCGTACGCAGATGTATTTGGTAAACCATGAATATATTACCAGCGAGTTAACTTCAAATTTCGATTATATAATCTTCCATGAACATTGATTTTATTTAAATTTAATCTTCCATTAAAAATTTAAAGTTTTTTCTGACTAGATTATTTCGTCGAGCGGATTATATTTGGAAGTTTGAATGATTTCTGTAAAAGCTTCTGAACTCTTTAATAAAAAAGTTACACAAAAGAAGTAAGGTTGTTGTAAGAAGTAAGGTAAAGTTAAGGCTGTAGGAAATTTGTAATGAACTCCGACTCGAATATTTATCACGATTTGTAAGACGAGGTAATTTTGTTAAATGTAAGAAAGTATGGTATGCCTACGGTATTGTCACCAGGGATTTGGTCAGATTCTTTTTTAGGATGGTTCAGGCCAGTAGCAGATAAACATTTGCCCTCCTCTTTTTAGACCATTCACCCTGGCAATATCTCTGCATTTAACTATAAAAAACAAGAACAACTTCTCCCCAAAGTATGACATAACAGCGCGGATTACACTAAACTGTTTCCTGACGTAGTTTTTCTTTTAAACCTTCATTTAGACAGAGTTTCTTCTACTTGTTATCAAAGAGAAAGAAGAGCACGCGATAGGTCATTTTTATGTATTTTTTCATCCCCATTTCTACTAAAAATATTGCCAAGGCAGTAAAGCTAGTATTTTTCTTAATATCGGGAAAGAAGTGCTCTTCTTTCTCATTGATAACAAGTTAAAAAAATTGAAATATCATTAAAAATACCAGATTTTGAAATGGCCTAGCACCTTTAATTTTGAAGATATCGAATTTCGGATTCCGGTTTCTTTCATTACTTTTTATACTCTTTAAAACTGTGTATATGAAAATGGGGGTGAACTGCAAACCGTCACTTTTGGTCGCGCGTCAGCCGCGTATGCGGGCAGGAATCTAAAATCAAGTCACATATTCTGAAACTAGAGGTGACGGACAACAAATTTTTCCTCTACCATTTTTCGCTCAGAACAACCGTTCAAGCATGAAATGCATTTGAGCCGTCTTAAAATGAACACCCTGTATAATACGAAAATAGATCGAGGTCCTTAAATGGACTTATTATCCATATTTAAACCTAGGCACTTTGGAGAAAGGTAAATCACCTTCAAGTTTTTCTTTCAATCAACTTGCAGGAACTGGATCATCAGGTCAGTTTTAGAGTCATTGTATGAAAAACGGTTAACTACTAGTAGAGCAACCTTGATGCATGAGAAAGTTCCGGCGAACAAATTGATTATTCTTCTCTTACAATCTCAGCAGCACAATAGGTATCTTCATTGTAACTAGAGCGGAATAGAATCATTGTTTTGTAAATTATATGATTCTTCTAAACGATTACAGCAATGATTGAAATCGATCGTATTAATCATTGTACTTGTATTTTCCAACCGTATTTATGGTACAAAAAGAAATTCTAATCTAGACAATATCTTGTGGTTTAGATAATCTCTTCTGAAATATTCACAAAAGTTAATTCAACGATCATAAAATAAGGAAGTGATAAAGAAAGAAGATGGAATAGAAATAGATTGTACGTACACTGAGTGAGTAAAGTATTAACAAGTAAACGCTTTCACCTTATTCCGACCGGCCTGCAGTCCTTTCCCCTTTACTCTGCTGTTACTTAACCCATTTTTTTTTTGTTTAATTCAATACTTTAAGCCGTGTCCTTGTCAGTTCTCAGTGGTCATGCTTATGTAATACAATAATACCACAATGTCTAGGAAACCAATCTCTACTGATTGAATATAGTCCAGTCTATCTACTTTGGTAGTGGCCTCTACAATGTTTTAAGGTACATCAGTTAATGCTGAAAAAAATGTATGATTTTGAGGGGAGATTGACCAATTCGACTTGAAGTTTTATTGTGCTCTCTGAAGGATACCCTAGGTGAAGATGCTCTTAAATGTTAAAGCCTTATCTTCCAAGGCATTTTCGTTAAGAATTTTTATTTTAAAGCTAGGACAGTTCCGGAGAGAAAATATCCTCATCGAATGCAAGGAAAGTAACAAGGTTTCTTGGAGAAGAGTCACGGAATAGTAAAGAAATCTCCATCTACTCACAATATCCAAGCACAATCTCATTATCGATCCAATTTTGATAATTTCTCTGTCACTTTGCAATGCTCAATCAAGTTACCAATGGGTGTGAAGTATATTTTTGCTCAAAAACTGCACACTTTTTGTTCTGGTCTTTCTATCCTTCAAGAGTACGAAGAGAATTGTATTTAATTGATTCATGACAGAACTGCACAACTTTTTGCCCTCTAATAAGTATAGAATGTTGAGGGTTGTTTAAAAACAATCTATAATAAAATTCTTCAACTTAATTCAGTTAAGTTTCGCGACCCACCGCCAGTAAAAAGACTACAAGGGTAAAAGGAAGAAAGTAAAACATTAATTTTAAAATTGAAACGGGTAATAAATTTAATTAACATGGATATTCCTCTTTAATTTAACATGGATTCTGGGCGCAAATGACCATAGATGTGAAGCGGCTTAATTTAAAACAAAAAAAATCTGGTGCAAACACGAATTTCTCTTATTAAAATTGTAGTAAACATTCTAATTTAGATATTTTATCAAAGGACATATTTACTTTTTACAAACATTATACGGCTAATTACCCTAATTATTAGAATAATGAAATAATAGAATAATGGAATACTTGAAATAGATCTATTTATAGATAATCTTCAAAACAAAGATTAGAGAATACTTTCAGAGCTAATTTCTAGAAAATTCCCAAAGAAAAACAAAATAGCAAATTATTAATGTGCATGTTTGGTAAAATAAGTTATTATCATGCACTCAACTTGGCACGATTAATTAAACATTAGAAATTGGCGACCTAAAAATCAAGTCAGCACGTGACTTACTGGTGATTCACATTTATTGTAACATAAATGTGCAAATTGTCTTCGAATACACATTCAAAAAATGTTCTTAAACAAAAATGAGTGTCATAGAAGTAAAATAGTATTCACTGTAGATAGTAAGCAACGAGTGTAGTAGCAATCCAGTTCATGGATTTGGGTCATTAAGTTCCTGTCGTATCCTGTATTGGTTCTGAATATAATATCAATTGTTTTTATTTATTATTGAGGTTTTTTTTTCACTCACTCAGGCGACCTTCAACACAAGTATTTGAGGTGAAACTCAAATTCGAATGCACCACATTAAGGTGAAGAGAAGAAAACAAAATAATAATTTTAAAAATAACAGCCTGCATATTTTATCCTTCCCATCCTAAATGTCCTCTAAACTGTCATGAAGGTCAATATGTAAATTTACATTTGTACTTTATCTTTGTAATAGGTTGTAAACATTTAATAACGAAGTTTATTTACCTATCTAAAATTAATTAGTGTAAGTGATTGATGTCAAAAACTTATTGTTTGCAAAAATGCCGTATTTAATCGAATTATTTTTTTAACACTTTTACTATTTCATTCTATTCTTTTAATATGGATAGAAGGCAGTAAGTTCTTTATTAAGAATGTGAAATGTTCATGTGTAACCAAAATCAAAGAATCAAGGCTAACCAGAAGGATATAAGAAAGTCGCATTAATCCGATCATTATTTCTGCAACAGCTGGGAATTGAATATTACCATTTTTAAGCGAATCCGTCAAGGTGTATTTGCTCTCTGAGCAGTAAACGTAAATGTTCAATTTGTTAAAGCTACGAATACCAGGTCATTGACTTCTCTGTCTAGGAGAAAGTAATGCTTTGAAGGAGATAAAAAAAAAGAAGTGTTAATTACATAAAGTCAACACAATTGCAATCTTAAAATGCAAATGTAAAAGCAATACTTTCGGCAGTGCTTTTAAGTGTGTACTGCCGCATGACTTCGCTTTGTCTCGGTTCTCATAGTATGATTTACAAATTAATTTGAAATTTGAAATTTTAACTAAAGGTATAGATCTCTTAACTATTGCTAGAAAGTGGAACTTATACATGAAGCTGATGAAGTCTGAATAGGTTCCATTATGGATGTAAAAATTATATTTTCGCGAATAAATTTTTATGTGGATTAAGTGCATGCACTTAATCGTTCAGCGTTTGTAAATCTGGCATATCCTACCAATACAAAGTAGGTAATGGTAATAATTTGCTTATTTTTGTCTCCAAGATATGAGTGCCATTTTCTTTTACTCTCGGCTCACTTTCGATGAACACATTGATTATATCAGTAAGAAGCCGTAAGAAAATAGGCTTTATTCTTCAAAACACTAGTGCTTTCTTCAACGTCAAATGTCTTCTAATTTTGTAGATAGCCTAATAAGAAGTCAAATGGTGTACGACTGCTGCATTAGTTGCGTTAAAGTCTGAAAGTAATCAATCGAATTCAAAAGTCTACTACACTAACAGTTGAAATGTAAATCAGGACCATTTAAATTAAATATTCATAATTTAATTATGATAAACCTGTCTTACTGGTTATACTGTTATGTTCGAGCGAGTGAATGGGTTTTTGGATAGGTTTCTTTGTAGTATGAAGATTAAAATATTGCTAAACATTTTTTTTATTTTGTATTTATTTATTTACTTTTTTTTTTATAGATGTCCCAGATCAGTAGAGGAACTAATGATCCATCCTTACAGCATCCAATCTGTAAATGTTTTTCATTACTATCCTAAGTACGCCTATTTGCTCAGTTTCATACGTTTTTTTGTATAGATCGACAGATAGATAGATAGATAGGAGTGCTATTTGAGCTTGCATACAGTTAACATCGTAAGAAATCGGACTCATTAGATTGTTCAGTTAGAATTGTTTGTTTGTGATCATTTTTGGCCTGCTGCTAGAGGTTTTTGTGTTGATATTTAATACTGAAAACTTTTCTAAAATTCTATCGAGCCGTTTTTTGGTAATTAGTAATTTAAATAAATTGAATTTAAAGGCCTTGAGTGAGTTCAGTTTGGTTTATTGCTGTGGTGGGAAGACGTTTACTTGTCTCGTTTTCAACTGAAGTTTGATCAGTGATTTGTTTTGTGAACTGTTTATTTATTGCTATTTATTGACATTTTAAAAGACAATTTATTGAAGCTACAACACTTTTATCACGTTCATGTCGAGATCGTTGAGAGATTTTTTTATTTCCACGCCAAGTGACTCTCGAACAAAACGAACTCGTTCTTAATCAGAATTAAAGGTAGAAAAGTTTAAACATAGAAAAGCTGGTTTAGTTGGTGAGGCAGTTGATATAATGGATAATGAATTAGAAGTTGGTAAAATCTCAATGAAGAATTTACTTAAAACAATTTAGTTCGCTAATTGATGCTAAAAATTTAGCCCGTAAGGAGGACATTAATGAGTTGAAGACTGCAAGCAGAAAATAATAGCTCAGGATTTGGTGTCTAAAAATAATTTGTTGGAAACGCGCCTAGATTCTTAAGATACTTTTTCAAGAAGAAATAATTTAATATTTTCGGGCCTTGATGACTTAAAAAGCTCAAATGTAGAAATTGTTAGTAACTTTTGTTCCGAAGTGCTGGGAGTTGATGTAGCCTGCAATGATATTGATCAAGCAGTCACCACCAATTCATGTGCCCAGTAAAAAGAAAAAGCTAATAAAGTTATATTTAATAAAAATAATACTGTTCGCAATATACTAAATAATGCAAAGGAGCTCAGAGATACAGGGCATTTTGTTAATAATTTGCTTTTTCTTGGTCACTTACATTAGTATGGCGTTACTACTCTAACCCTCCAGTATTTCTAAAAAGCGCTTCCATACCAAATTGACTATTTCCACTTAGTTCAAGTTTGTGTGAAACCTACGACTTTTGAATATCATTAGGCTTGTCGACTTGCGCTTAAAGACCATATTTATATCTCTTACGGTATACCATGTCAAGAGTAGTTTACCTCTTTTCATGGCGACTTGTCTTCTCAATTATAACTGGTTAGCTCCGTGTTGAGGTTTTCAAATAGCAATTTTCGCGTTGACTATAAACGTGGTGCATCTTGGCATTGAAACGCTGGAAGTAAGAAGTAGGAATTCCAACATCATATTCCTTTTTCAACTAGTAAACGACCTCCTTGACTGTCCTTATCTTCTCTTCTTACTCACTTCCACATTCCTCTGGTTGCCTGCCACTCTAAACAAAATTTTTCTAACCTTGAATACGTTGTAAATGGGCAAATCCTAATAATCATCGCATTTCGAAAGAAGTAAATATTGAGAATTAAAAACTAGTAATATTATACTAGAAGAGTTTTGGAAGTTGAGTGCAGTAGATTGTTTCTGGAAATCAATTTAAAAAAAAAGAAGAATTTTTTAACATTACAATGGTGTGGCTATTAAATAACGAGACTGATGCTGCTACAGAAGAACTATGCATGCGCCAAAACCTAACGACCGACAGCTGTGCAGCGTAAAGCCTTCTCTTTCGATTGCAGCGTCTCACGTGTTTGTAGAGAAATCTGTCTGACAGGAACCGTCGTTTGTGTAAGAGGTGCTAGTTTCGTTTTGCCGAAAACATGATACTACACATGTAGTAGAGCAACGAATTGTTGTGAAATTTCACATGATACTGGGTAAAACCGCTTCTGAAACTTATCTGTTATTAAAAGAAATTTATGGCGATGAACGTTTATCACGTGCGCTAGTTTTTAAGTGGTTCAAGCTGGCCGAGAAGACGTCGGAGATGAGGACCACCCGGGTCGCTTTTCCACGTCCAAAACGGATGAAAATATAGATTAACATATAATTATTAAACAACATTACTACCGTGAGGTGCTTGCTCAACTCCGTGAAAGATTAAGGAAAAAACGACCCGATTTGTAGAAGAACAAGTCATGGGTTCTCCATCAAGACAACGCACCAGCTCACACTGCATTGTCTATCAAGACGTTTCTGTCCAAGTACAACATCCCAGTTTTAGGCCATCTGCCTTATTCACCTGACCTGGCCCCATGTGACTTTTATCTGTTCCCCAAAGTCTTCATTTAAAAGGAACACGATTTCAGTCCGTTGAAGCTGTGAAAGAAAAAGCGGCACTCGTCATGCAGGAGCTCACAGAAAAAGACTTCCAGCACTATTTCGAACAATGGTAAATTCGCATGGAGCGTTGTAGGGATAGGAGAGGGGTGTATATTGAAGGTGATAATAACTAAATATGTATAAATTTGAAATAAAATGTTTTACAGCAATAGTCTCGTTATTTAATAGCCACACCTCGTATTTCTAGTTATTTGGCGGGACGAATAAGGTTAGTAAGCAGGTAATTTTAATAAGATGGTAATTAAAATTACAATTTTCCAAACATTACTAGTTACTAATAAACACTACTAATACGAGAGGGACGGCTAACGCTACCATTCTCAGGCTCCTCCGACTTCATAAAGAAGTAATGATGAATGTTCGTGAAATATTTAGTGCCATCCCGTTCACGAAGACTATCGGCGAAAATGGCGCTGATGATCATCGCAGTCAATGCGCCGAAAAATAAATATACTAGTTTGAAAATATTTATTTGACAAAAAGAGGCATCTCTTATTTTAGTCGCTAAGAGTCCCCCCATCATTTTGCACTCGATGTAAAGTTATTTAAATTGAACAATGTTGTTATAAATAGAAATACCTGTGCAGAATATCAATCAGAATAAGGTCAACGGAAAAGTTACTAACTGCAAGTAAATTAACTGAGTCTAATGTTTTTATCTAGGAAGTACATTTAAGGAGAGTTTGATTTTCGATGTTCTCCTGTAGAGGGGATTGAAGTTTCACCACATTGATAAGCGAGTACAATGGAATGCCATTAGCCTAGGCTATTGTTCAGGTTAGTTTAAAGATAAGAATTCCTCTCTAGATCTCAGTAGAGCACTTTACCAAATAATTAAATTATTTAAAGATGATTTTTTTTTTTTAATCTAATATGAGAAGATTGTTACGATGATATCTGGATAAAAATACTGTCAAACCGGTATGTCTTCAATAAATTACATTTCAATCTGAATAAATATGCTAACGGGCACTTCTTTTGTTTATTTTTCTTACACCAATTACTTGAAAAAAAATTGTTTAAAACTTAAATTATCTATGTTTTAAGTATTGTACTGATGTAATATCTTAATTGAGTTTTGAACTACTTCCATCTGTGGAACATAAATTTTAAATATGGACCAAACAATGTGAATCTTCTTGACAAAAATCCTCAACAATCGTAGAAGAGAAAATGAAAATTCAGAATAACGCTTTGAAATGGTTGCAGTCGGTTTAATATTTACGCGCCACCATTGATTCCAATCTAAAATTCAGCAAGATAATAATGTATTGTAAAAGACATAGTCTTTTGGAAAAGTAGGTCGCTCTAAAAGTATCGCTTTTAACATTAGAGACTCTAAACTTAGAGTTTAAAGCAAAATATTCATAAAGTCTTAATAAAGCCGATTTACTAAATGCAACTCAATCTTTGAGCCATGTATTAACAGGGGCACTTTTTTGAGATTTGCGCTTATTGCATCCAGGTGTTCGCCTCTGAGATTGTTATTCGAGGCAACTGATCTCTTATACATATGAAATGTTAAGATTTAATGAACTGTTTTTCAACAAAATCACTGAAAATGAGAACTGCCTGATCAGAGGTGATATATTACAAATAAACTGTACACATAAGAGAATTAAACATTATACAGAAAGTATGTATTTATTTTTGACAATTGCTGTCTGCAGTTTTTTGCCATTTTTTCCGAACATTTTGATAAATTAGTTTTATTACAAGAAGTTGTTATTTTGTTTGGTCATGATTGTATATCTGGCCCTTACTACAACCCTTTTGTTTGGAAATTATAGTATACCTGCATTAATGATTTTGTTTACATTTATTACTAATTCTTTCTTTCTAATACTATTTAGAAAAACAAAGTAAATCAGCTGGAATTTGTAAAATTTTCCACTTTTTGAGTGCATATTAATTTCATTAATTTTTAACTTACGTATTAAAAGTTATTTACCGCTTTTAATAAATTGCTTTAAAAAGATTGTTTCGTAGTAAAGATGGACGTTTGGCCTGATGACTTTTTTTGCATTTGAAAGTGTTCGCCTAATAAAAGTCTGATGGCTCTCGCTCTAGATGTGGTACTCTACAACGCTGATGGGTTTCTGGAAGAGAAGGTCGGTCGACAATGTCCTTAAGACGACGTCTTTTAGTTATTACCATGCCAAGACACTTCTTTACTTTCGGAGAGCAGAAGGAGTACTTTACAGACCAGTAAAGTTTTTGGAACCCTAAACAAACAACAGCGCTCCTACTGTTTCCCTTATTTCTAAATCAATTACCATTGATTTACTTGAATTACGAAGCCCAGACAAACTTTAGCTTAATATCCACACATTTTTACACTTAAGTATTTTACAGTTAACTTCCACGAACGCACACTCACTCATGGAAGCTAAATAGGCCTTCAAGATCAATGGCTTTGACTTCATCAACTATCCCAAATCGGAATATCTTGGATGAGTGGAAAGTAGTAGTCTGGAAGATGAATCTTGGATTTGTTATACTTATCAGATGAGTAGGAAAACCATAGAGACCATCTGATTTCCAGTTCCATAACTGTGTATGTTATTTCTTAGACCACAAAGAATTTGTAGAGAATCAATGTCAAATTTAGTAATGAATAGATTGTTGTACAAAAACAGATCTTAGCCCAATCGTAGCCCAGCGGAATTTTGGCTGGAACATGTATTTCTATTTGCCTATTTATTGAAGATAACTTTACGCCATTGACAGAAAACACTTGTCCGACTTTTCAGACGGTACTAAAGAAAAATTTTATTAACATATTTGTTTGAGATATCACTGTAATTTGTCAGTCATCCTTCTTCCTGCATCCGCAGTCCTTCATCACCGAAGTGAAAGGGATGTCCCTTATGGTAAACAATCTGTTGAGAGGAAAATTAAATAATAAAATCAGTAAAATTGTATTTCTAGATCACCGCTTTTCAAATGTATTAGGATGAATTTTCTTTTAAACTATTGTTATTTAGATTTGTAAATTGGCATTAGTGCAGGAAACTTCTCACTTCACTCACCAAACAAAGAAAGTCATGCTACAGTAATCTGGAGATCGTTGTGTGACTAGGCACAAAGTGAAATTTGATTAAGGCTTTTTTAGGCAAGAGGGTTCCCTTCGAAGTGACATTTTTGTCGGTGAAAAGTATTTAAAATAATATTATTGAGAGTTAAATGTGTTACCAAAATACTAAATTTGAAGGTCATTCCGTAAGTAATTAAATAACTCTTTTTTCGTTTTGTATAGAATTTAACAAAAATTGCTTCTAAATTTTTTTTTCTAAAATTTCAATTTTAATTAAATAGGCATGGTAAAGCTGGTCTAGGGCAGTTTTGGAGGGGCGGAGTAGACTACTCTGCCATTTCATTGTGAACTTATGTATGCCAGCCCTATAATATATTATTAAGGGAGTTATGTATCTAAAATTTGGTGGTTAAATTTTTGAATTTTAAGAATTGTGGTAACAGAAAGTCGTATGATAGTAAGAGTTTTTAGTATTTATGTTTTCTTTCGTTTTTGAAAATCAGAAAATGTTTCTCAGGGAATTTAAGAAAAAAAATAAATAAATAAATTAAAAAAATTACAAGGGAAAATATTTATCGAATTAAAATAAAATTGTGTGAAAGGAACACACGTCCGACCTTCACTTAGCATGATATCACGGTCCTCGTTAACTCAAATTAGAAGTTGAACTATTTTTTAAAAAAAAACCTGGATGTGAACAGACTGCATTTTCTTACTGCGATTTAAGAAAGTGAATTCCCTTGAAATTCTGAAATAATATTAACTATATAAAAATGCGTTATAAGATGTTAATTCCATTCCAATTTTATTAGACTCTACGAAAGTTCCAAATTAAAGTGACTGAAAAATCGTAATATCTGTAAAAAAATCTGAATGACCTTTTATCCACCTTGTGGTAGTTTCCTGGAAGTGAATTTAAGGAACGGGTGTGACAAGAGTCTGTGGAGACGGTAGAACAGATTGTATCAGGATTTTGCTAGATCTTAGACAAATAATCTTCACGTCTATGTGAATTGTGACGTTAAAAACGTAGAAAGAAGCAATGACTACACGTTAGAGGATTTTGGATTGTACAGTTGTTATTCTAAATATTTACGTTGGTTCGAGTTGTGATTATGTAGAGTTCTAGTTCGCACATCCAATCGGGTGCAAGCAGTAAAGTATAAAGTCTTAGTCAGCAAAGTGAGTTTGCAACCGTTTTCTAGGAAATAATCTGAAGCGTTTATTGAAGGAAGTAAAGTTTACGGTTCCATGTAAGAAGTTTGTCCAAGAACACTGCCTGGATAACGAACAAGGTCCCTTATTCTCTTAACTCGTAATTTTCTTTTAGATATTTCAAACTTTTAAATGTTGTAGAGGAGTTAGTTGAGTCAATACTCCAGAGACTGCCTAATAGTGAGTAACATTGGTAGGCTTCGATTTTTTAGTGCTTTCCGATTTAATGTAGGTTATGTTGATCAAGGTGAGGCACAGAAGAATTTATAAAAACGTATTTTTCTTTCTCAGGGGTGTAAAAATCTTTTATTTCAAATAAGAACTGAAAAATTGCTCTATTGCGATTTAGCAATAAATTAAACGTTTTGAAGGGACGCGTGATTACTCCCCTTTAAGATTTTCATGAAAAGAATTTCAAGCAAAAGCGACAAGTTTATCAATCGAGTAAACAATAGATTTTATCTTGAAAATAAAACAAATCGTTACGAGATATGAAGTGGTGATGGTTAGAAGATGTACCTTTTAAGAGACTTTAACTAACAGAATTTCGTGACATTTTTTTATTCTTGCCAAGCTCAAGTGCGTCCATTTTCCGGAAAACTCATTAAATTAATAATTCACAAAATAAAGTGGTTGGTGTTAAAGTAAATGTTTGTCTACTAAGTAAATAACAAAAAAGGTGCTTTTTTCTTGTTATAGTTTTAGTTCTGTGATGGATTGCTCGGTTCAGCACAAATTCTGACTTTCATAATTAAAATTGAGGATAGATATTTGATTTGACTAGTTTTACAAAACATTTCGGGATTGCAAAATAATCGCCAATAATCTTCAAGCCAATTTTCAACTTTTTCGCACTCAGCGTGATCTCAGAATTACCAAACTATTTCATACTTCAGCAGATTAAGAGAAATTCAAAATCATCATTTCCTTTTAAGAACCCAAAAGTCCAAAACTTATATTCGATTCCTGCTAAAATCTCAATTTGGAAATTTTGAAAGATTGCAGAAAGAAAGAGGAAGCAGATATTATTGTTCATTCAGCGTCTTGCCTTAATTAACTTGATCAATTAGTTGCATAAGCATTATTCCAACATTGTTTCAGCTGTTGTTGCCTTCATGTTCCATTGTTTTCCCCACTGTTCAGTAATTTCACCGCTCTCTTAAACTTTTTTTTTTTTTTGACCTAATTTATTTAAAGTGCATATTTCACATTTTTTTGTCTTTGTATTCATTATTATTATTAAATACATAATCTTCGCTACATAACATAATGAATGTTCTCCTTATTGAGAAAGAATTCATCTCAAATGATCTTTCAAGATATTAGTTACAAAATCAAGAAAGTTGTGATTTAAGAACTAGAAACGGTAATAACTATGAATATTAGAGGGAAGGGATTAGCTATGAGGTTAGCATACTGGACTCCCACGCGGAGGTCCCGGGTTCGAATCCAGCAGCTGACCCTTAGATTTTCTCTTCCTAGGAGCTTCTTACAGCTCACTGTCCGGTGATGGACAGTGTTGTCTGTAACGAGAGAACACTGTCCGGAGACCGGCAGTGCACTGGAAAAAGCTCCGGGCGCTAATGACCTCAGCTGTTGATGCGCCAAAAAAAAAAAAAAAAAAAAAAAAAAAAAAAAAAAAAAAAAAAAAAAAAAAAAAAAAAACTGAATATTTTCAACTCAATACGGGTGCCTTGGGTCGAGTGGATTCTAATACGATATCGGGTCATAATAACACGCCTCCAGGTCTAGTTACTAATGGCGTAAACGGTGTTACGTAATGTCCAGTTTACTGGAAACCAGATATAATAATTAGTCAGCATTTACTCTCTTTTATACGTAGACTGCCCCGAACTAAGAAGTGTCAGCCTTTTGACTTGGTGTCTTAGCTAAACTAAAAGACTCTGGTCTTTTATTTCAGTTTTTGCAATAATTATAAATGATACATTTTCTACAAAAGTTCAATTATTCAATCAGAATTTAAAAAAAAAAACATAAAATAGAAAATAAGTTCAGTACAAATAAATATAAAGTTGTAGGAAATGTTGATGCTCGTGTAGAGGAGTAAAATATTTCTTAACGCTGTACATCACATCCTGTTCTTTGCACCTACTTCTGCCCGTTCTGTGCGAAGGACATCCAATCCCTAGAATCAACTCATCTCTCCCTTCATACCTAGCTTCTGGAAACATTTGTCTAAGGCATGAAGAGGAATAGAGATCGGATCCTACTTTTGATCAGGCACTTTTTAAAGGTGTGGAAGCATTCACAAACAATTATTCCAGAACCAATGAGATCATAATGTACGGTCAACTATTTCAGACATGGTACAGAGCATTTCCCAAAACTGATTGTTCCATTATCGCGGATATTATCTTTGAAGTCTTATTCTGATCTCTAACGTCATAGGCAATCTTCCTTCTGATTCTATAATTTTTTGTTTTCTCTCTTGAATGTGCACCATTTTGTATATGTAATTCTACTCGCTAAAACCAGTAGTGATCTTTAAGGAAACACGGATATGATACGGTGGATATCTAGATAATAATGTTGAGAGGTGAACATCATAATGTTATCACATCATTTTTTCCGTCTACAAAGAATGGTGAATTGTGAAATTATTTGACAAATGGTCGAATAACTGTGTTAGATAACTTGACACCTACTTACAAGTCTAGCTATCTTTGCAAAAATAATTTACACTTTTAGAGATATTGGTTACGAAATAGTATTTTGTCCTGCTGAAAGTACCGTTGTATTTACACAATAGCAACTAGGAAACAAATACTGGGTTACTGGTTCCAAAACAAAGGAAAAGATATCTGGAATGATTATATTATAAGGATTTTTCTTAAGTATCAAATATTCTTCAGATTGACATTTATTTATAATAATTAAGGCTAAGCTCTCTTACATTTTCATGTTACTGTTTGATTCATTGAGAATATAGATGTGTCGGTAGCTGAATTAACCATCCTCTTTAACCTGATTCCGGAAGTATTGTAAATATATTATGGTATACAGATTTCTTATTACAGAATAGGGAGTGATATCTGGTGTGTAGTGTGTAAAAGAGTGGGGCAGTCAATCTGGACCAATCGCATCTTTTTACAAAAACTGTGCATCATGCGTTTCTGGTAAAATTAAATACTTTTTTTTTTTTTCACTTTATTAGCCATATTTACAACTACAACAAATGCTGCATCAAGTAAATTTGATCATACTGGTTAAGTTCACATGAAAGTTTTGATAAGAGTAATCACCCATTGTTGAAACTCTTTCTCGGTGGATGATCACTCTTATCCTGAGGCCACTTCCGCTTCAAACAACAAGGAGGATTGTCTGGAAGGTTAGGAGAGGAGAGCTGTTGTACAAGAGGATTAGGATGGAGAGCTAGGAGGCTGTAAAAGTTGCGGTAGCGAGACTTTATTAGATCAGAGACAAAAGGGATGTGAAGGTCAATGTGAATGGTAAGGTTAGAAATGTAGTATGGAGCATTCAGGATTTTCCGTAGGATTTTAGACTGTAGTGTCTGCAGGCGTTCGGAGTTAGAGGGTTTGGTTGAGCCCCACACTTCTGCTCCGTATGTCCATGTGGGTCTTAACAGTGTCTTGTAAATTGTCAGTTTGTGATTCAAGTCGAGTTTGGATCTACGGTCATGTAGTCTAGTAAGTAGCTTGTAGCGTCTGTTCACTTCTAGTCGTTTTAGTCGAGTATGTGGGTTCCATGTGAGTCTCTTGTCAATGTACAATCCTAAGTATCGTACTACATCAGCTGGAGGAATCGTTACACCGTTCAGTTGAACTGGTAGACTCGCAGATTTTCGTAAAGTAAAAGTAATGTGCACGGATTTTTGCTCATTAATTTTTATTTTCCATTTTCGGAACCAGGTTTCGAGAAGCTTTAAATGGATTTGAATGTTCTGACTGGCTAGGACCGGATCGGAGTGGGATGAAAGAATTGAATGTTGAAGCTATTGTATTTTGGGATAGAGGTAAGTCAGCAGTGTATACTAGAAAAAGGAAAGGGCCTAGAATGCTTCCTTGAGGGACTCTAGCTTTTAAGGGTGTAAAGGACGAGAGGGCCTGCCCTTGAAGAACGCGGAAGTACCGAACGGTTAATTTAAGATTTTAATATCAAATAGCAGGTGTAATACATTTAATTTGAGTTAGCTTCATAATTTGTCGATCTGTAAAAGGAGTAACCTAATTAGCAAGTAATGAAACGGAGAAATGTGAGCTGAATAAGTTTGTGTTGTTTAAATCATAGAAAGGAAAGCATATTACAGAGCAATCCTCCAATAAAAACTAACCAAAGAACAGTAAGATGGCATCATTAGTTCATCAATATATCCCTCAATATTTGGACTGTTCGCGCTATAGTTAATCTGTACGAAAATGGAAATGACTCTTTTTGCGGATTATTTGTTTTTTAAATTCAGATAAAACATTAAGAAATATTTGAAGCAGACTGTTTTCCTAGCCAGGAATAAAAGAAGTGATAGCGAAATTCACTTAAACACATACTGAATGAAGAGTCTTTAATGTATTTTTAAAAAGATTACTGCCTTGACGCAACAGATTAAATAGAGAATAATCAGCAGCTCTTTGGTAGCCTAATTAGATACTGTTTTAATTAGGAAGTGAAAACTTACACAACTCTACGTTAGATAAATTGAAAAGTTTGATGATTAAAAGTAAAGTAAAGTAATCGCCTATTTTTTCAGGAGGGGCTTAACGTCCAACTACCAAGTAGGTGTCGTGGACGGAGGCGACTAGCAAACATAGTTTACTGTAAATTTCTTTTATTAACCATTAAATAAAATCCAAGGCCTAAGACCGGGGAATCGAACCCAGTACCACAATACATATTAGCTTCGCAGGTCTCGCCTGTAACCGCTCGGCTACCGAGGCGCCTAGTTTGATGATTATTTGTCTATTTGTAACTTTAACTTACTTCATAAGAGGAAATTGCAATCGTGCAGATTTTAGCATTTCTGTTTTCACTGACAATATCCGTTTTGGATTTGAAAAATAGATGCCAATTTTTAATAAAAACAATTTTTTAATCCATTGTGCAAACTTAGAGGACTTTGAAAAAGAAATTTTCTGTGAAAGCTTCTCCATTTCGAAGTCTGGGATGTGTTCAGTAGCATTCGAACCTAGAATCTCCTCGTGTGAATACAGTACTCAGACCAATGAACTAATCCCTTCTCTGAGTCAAGAGTTTTTTTCAATGCATTTATCAAATAGTCTTCAATGTAGCTTTTATTGCAAGAAACTGCATTCAAAAAACATCACTACAAAATAAGTTTGAAGAGAATGATGAAAAGTCGATGTATGATACGGTCTTGTGTAGGTTCACACCAATTTTTTATTTTATTTTACAGCGGCCTTCTAGATTTGTTTTATAAAATGGGGTTTTTAGGAAGTGATGTACTGTAGATGTGTTTGTCAATAATGCACATCAACTTGGAGCCAATTATTCTCGTTCTGAAAGAATAAATTAGAGCCCCTTAAATGCACATTGCAAGGATGAATTCCATACTGTTAACAAGAAAACTATTCTGCAAGTTACAAGCATCCGGCATTTAATTACATACGGGATAATTATGCAATTATATTATTCATTTGTTTCCTGTTTTGATTGCAATTAAATTATAAAAGTACCATAAAGTTACCTTGTTTTTCTCATTAGAATCACTCGCAATAGTTGAAAAAAGAAAACACGTAAATTAAATTTAAATTACTATTATATCATATTTATTTTTTGTCTTTATTTACCTACTTTCAGCTTTGGAGAAATATTGGCTTTTGCAAAAATATTTTCGCCAATGCCATCACCGCATTTAAGGCAAATTTACCGCATAGATACAAATACAAATTTGACTAGGAAGAGGTTCGAATCCCCATGGATTGCAACATATTAAGTCACTGCACACAATTCCACTTTCTAGTGTGTGATAAGTTTATTTGCAAAAGCAATTTCTCGTAATATTTCACGACTTTTATACTTAGCAAATTAACTTAACCCACCTGCAAAGTCTCGAGAACATGTTTGGGATGCTTCATGTGGAGGAAAGTTTTAATTTAACAAGAAATCTAAATAACAGTTTTTAAGTTTTTGACTGAAATACAGATCTGTACCTCAGAAAGATTTCTGTATATGTATTATATATTTCCCAGCAAGCTTTCTTAAGTGATTAGGAAGTAAATCTTAAATACTCTCGAGAGAATTAAGACTCGTTTTCAATTGAATTCAAACTGGAACTGACGAACCAATTAACACTGAGCAGCATCAAAGCATTAAACTGAATAAAGTTTAAAATGGTATAATCACGAGAACGTGTTTCATCTCTTCGCAAACTTACGACGGCTGCTGAAAGATATTGTTCAGACAATCAATAATAATAAACTTTCAACTCACAACTGGGGCGAACAAGTGTGCAATTGTAAGAAGTTACAAAAAGCGACAGCATTTGGTATAATGCTTGGATTTTTAAGGCCTTCATTTATTTGTAGAGGTCGTAATTCGAAATGATTTTTTTCAACCAAGCTGTGTTTATTCGCTGAAATATTGGTAATTTTTAAAGACTAATTAAAGCGGTTTTTTTTTCTTTTTTCTTCTGATCTCTCTGAAATATTTAAGAAAATGTTAGGAAATATTTTAAACAAGTGCTATTTTTATAAACAAAAATCCCTGTGTACTTACTCCAAATTACAATTTCACACACAACTACACTGTTGAAAAAGAAAAGACTGTGAATAAACCTTAACCTTTTTTTTTTTTTATTATTTTAATTTGTAACCTTTGACTTCCTTATTTTAAGACAATCTACTTTAAAAATTGACTACTGGTCCATCTAAAAGAGTTTTCAATGAATTAAACAGCTTGATAACTAACACTCTTGAGTGCTCGTGAACACGTTTTCTTGTAAAACAAACATAATTTCTCATACGAAAATAAAAGGAATCCTGGAAAATGATATACCGTTTGAAAGCCCATTAAACAAGGAAACTTTTATAAAAAGTGCCAGCACCTAGGTCGGATAATGATCACATAAGAGCCTAATGAGTTTTCTTAAAAATGTCGATTACTTTTATTTTTCCAGCATCCGGAGGAAGTTTGAGGCTGTTTGGGGAATCACTTATGCTTCGAAATGGTATCAATTTTTAGAAAATTTATCTTTCTTTCTAACGGTGTCATCAGAATCGAATTCGGACTAAAACTTTCTGAGTAATAACATTTTTATTGGAAAAAAGTAATGATTTTAGAAAAAAAAATTAAAGTGACGTCACTCAAGACCAGAGGAAAATATGAAGTTGGCCAATACGTCATTGAACTCCACTTTAGATGTACTACACACAGTAGGCCTATGGACAATACTTACTGGTTCGCCCTGTATATTCATCGAAAGAGTA
Organism: Rhodnius prolixus; assembly: GCF_049639745.1. Taxonomy (NCBI): domain Eukaryota; kingdom Metazoa; phylum Arthropoda; class Insecta; order Hemiptera; family Reduviidae; genus Rhodnius; species Rhodnius prolixus. The sequence goes on from NW_027411592.1 coordinate 28,861,426, forward strand.
AAAATTTCTATAATTATTATTAAGAAATACTTTTATTTAAAAAGAAAAATATACTTATGTATGACAGAAGAAGAAAAAAGTATAAGTTAAGTAATGCCTATTTTTTCAGGCAGCCTTTACGACCAACTACCAACTTATGATATAAGAAGATAGGCTGCGAAGAGCCGTTGTCCAGATTCTGCCCCCAAAATCTATAATTATTTCTTTTCAATGATACCAATCGTGGGTATATAGTTAACCTACTTTTGAATTAAAATCCCCTAATATTAACTTTAAACAGTATTTAGAGAGATGATCATATTTGTTAGCAAATAATTCATAAAAACTTCCCTAGGTTTCGTCCTCTTTTGCTCTGTTGGCACACATTATACACTTGCAATGGAAATGTTAAAAATTTTTTACTATTGCTATATGATGTCAACTTTTAGGTTCAACTACCAATTAGGTATCGTGGACGGATTAATTAACCATTAAATAAAATCCAAGGCCTAAAGACCGGGAATCGAACCCAGTACCACAATACAAATTATATTCTTTCAATTTGAGTGTATTAGCGTTTTATTAATCATTAATTGAGTAAATAAAAATACAAATTCCGCCAAACAATATATATGCATATTTATCTGTCAGAAAATAACTGAGGGGCGTTAGTTATATCCGCGTTAAAGACGGGTGAAAATCTCCGAGTAATTACAATTTATTTTTTCTTTTGTAAATAATTTAATTTTTCAGAGTTGCATCAGCGTTACCTAACCTAAATTGACACTTACAAAACTGGTACATAAATAATTAGAAAGTCTTCAATTTACTGTTAAGAACTTATTTAAAAACAAGTTAAGTAATCAGTTACTTAAAAAAAAGGGACAGAAGTTCTTCCATTCAAATATACGTTTTGCTTGTATTTGTAAATTACTCCATTAAAAAAAATATATATATTCTACATTTAATTTTAAACTGTATTCAATATAGTCAAAGAAAGTAACACAAAATTAAATATATTTATATTTCTTTGAAATTATTATTTAAACATAAACCACATTAATCTGAAGTCTTCAAATCCTTTTATATAGATTTTTCTCTTACTTAGCAAATAGCCATGTTTAATAATAGAGAAGATTTTATTTATTTACTAAACACGCAGAAAAAAGTAAGTGAGACGAAAACTCGGTTGATGTGCAAATTAAAACCAAGCTACAAAAGAGCTATAATAGTAAAAATATTTACTTTAAAATTTACTCTTATCAGAACATCCCATCTAGCGCTGATGTAACTTTTGAAATCATTAAAAAAAAAAAAAAAATTCAGAACAATCTAAAAAACTTATATAAAAACACAATTTAAAAATTAAGTGCAATGAACTAAAATAAAAGTAATATTAATCTTATAAAAGTAAAATGTGAAAGTGTATAATAAATAACAAAGTTAAGCAAAGATAAGCAAAATTAAATAAGTGATTTAATTAGTTACATTTCACATAACTTATGTAAATATAGAATATTTAGAAAAATATAAATATTTTAAACTTGTATAAATTGATAGAAGTAGCCTAATTATGTCACCCTTTTATTTTGATTTCTTCTTTCATTTTTAAATTTAAATTTTTTCTTATTTTTCTAATATTGGTGTATTATTATACAGGGTGTTCATTTTAAGACGGCTCAAATGCATTTCACGCTTAAACGGTTAATCTGAGCGAAAAATGGTAGAGGAAGAATTCTCTAAAGTACATGCTGCAAAAGCTGCGAAAGTACATTATTTGATAAATTAAGGAATAAGTTTGATCCTTTACATGAAAGATCACTTAAATATGTGGCAGGAGGTTTCCAATATTTTTGTTAAATAAACGCAACTGTCCCAAAATTACCACATAATTATTAAACCTTCTTGTTTGTAACAGATGTAAAATTAATTTTTAGCCATTTTGTGTATGCTTGAGAACATCTAAAGCTCTTAACATTTGATTTTTCTTAGAAAAATCACTCGGAAAACGACTTATTTCCCGATATTAAGAAAAATACTAGTTTTACTGCCTTGGCAATATTTTTAGTAGAAAGGGGATGAAAAAAATACATAAAAATGACCTATCGCGTGCTCTTCTTTCTCTTTGATAACAAGTTAAAAAAATTGAAATATGATTAATAAATACCAGATTTTGAAATGGCCTAGCACCTTTAATTTTGAAGATATCGAATTGCGGTTTCCGGTTTCTTTCATAACTTTTTATACTCTTTAAAAGTGTGTATATGAAAATGGGGGTCAACTGCGAACCCTCACTTTTGGTCGCGCGTCAGCCGCGTATGCGGGCAGGAATCTAAAATCAAATCACATATTCTGAAACTAGAGGTGACGGGTAACAAATTTTTCCTCTACCATTTTTTGCTCAGATTAACCGTTTAAGCGTGAAATGCATTTGAGCCGTCTTAAAATGAACACCCTGTATATTATATTTTTATTTAATTGATAATTCCTTTCTTGAACAACTTATCCTGTGGAAGTTTTCTTCAAATGAATTGGTCCAAACTAAGCAAGTCACTACTCTTTCTTGCACCTTATTTACCCCTTTAGCCCTTCTTTTCCTCTCCGCATCAAGAGAAAAGTTGAAGTAGAGGAGGTACAAGATAGAATGGTACTTGCACAACTAACAGTATCTGGCACGGAACCATTTATAAAAGAACTATTGTATGGCTGCAGTGTATATAAAAATTTCATCATTCGTCATTGTGTACATAAAAAATGGAGGTTTACAATTTTTCTTAAGGCTATGTACTGGTGGATTGGATACAGAGGCTGTTGGAACTTTTGGCCAAACTTCCACTGGTTGGGTCGTTAATGCAGGAGTTATGTTAGTTAGTTATGTTATTGATGAACTAATGATGCCATCTTACTATTCTTTGGTCAGTTTTTATTGGAGGATTGCTCTGTAATATGCTTTCCTTTCTATGATTTAAACAACACAAACTTATTCAGCTCACATTTCTCCGTTTCATTACTTGCTAATTAGGTTACTCCTTTTACAGATCGACAAATTATGAAGCTAACTCAAATTAAATGTATTACACCTGCTATTTGATATTAAAATCTTACTTAACCGATCGGTACTGCCGCGTTCGTCATGGGCAGGCCCTCTCGTCTCATGGAAGCATTCTAGGCCCTTTCCTTTTTCTAGTATACACTGCTGACTTACCTCTATCCCAAAATACAATAGCTTCAACATTCAATTCTTTCATCCCACTCCGATCCGGTCCAAGCCAGTCAGAACATTCAAATCCATTTAAAGCTTCTCGAAATCTGGTTCCGAAAATGGAAAATAAAAATTAATGAGCAAAAATCTGTGCACATTACTTTTACTTTACGAAAATCTGCGAGTCCACCAGTTCAACTGAACGGTGTAACGATTCCTCCAGCTGACGTAGTACGATACTTAGGACTGTACATTGACAAGAGACTCACGTAAGAACCCACATACTCGACTGAAACGATTAGAAGTGAACAGACGCTACAAGCTACCTACTAGACTACTTGACCGCAGATCCAAACTCGACTTGAATCACAAACTGACAATTTACAAGACATTGTTAAGACCCATATGGACATACGGAGCAGAAGTGTGGGGCTCAACCAAACCCTTTTAACTCCAAACGCCTGCAGACACTACAGTCTAAAATCCTACGGAAAATCCTGAATGCTCCATACTACATTTCTAACCTTACCATTCACACTGACATCCCTTTTGTCGTTAATGCAGGAGTTATGTTAGTCATGTCTGCGAGGAACAAGCCTAATCATTTGTCTACGAAACAATGCTATATCATCTCAACAGTTTCGGCATTAGAGGCGAGTTTCCAGATCAACATATTGTAGACACGTCAAAATATCTCACCTGGATAGTATTAAGATATGGAGAAGTAACTGGAGACTTTTCTGCAGAGAGTGAATAGATTTTTCTCCTAGCACATAGCCATGTTTAATAATGGGGAAAGATATTATTTATTTACTAAACACGCAGAAAAAAGTAATTGAGACGAAAACTTGGTTGATATGCAAATTAGAACCAAGTTAGTGTCCTTCTCAATAAAAAAAGATTTGAGAGAATGGCAAACAAAAGAATTAATTAAAACACAATTAACATTAAGAACAAAGCAATATTTATGTTTTGTAAAAAAAATAATCTAGTTCCTGCACATGGAAGCAGGTAACCGATCACGAATCTCAGAAGCTATTATCATTAATTGTTATTTTAAACATTTTATTTATTGAATTCTCTTCTTTTTTTTATTCCACTTTCAACTTGAGAGAGTTGATTCTAATGAATTGAATTATTTAAGAGAACGGTTTGGCCGGTGATATCTCTGGCCCTGAGTATCTGCATAGATGCATCCTTAATCTATTCAATTTATGAATATTCAGGTGTTGCAAATTTATTGAAGTACAAAAGTTTTAATTAGTCTCAGGGAAATGTAATTTTCCAATTGCCCATCCTTGGAGAGTTATTTGTTTATTTTCTGACATTATTTTATTTATATCCTTCATAAAACCAATTTAATTAGGGAAAATTTCATTACTAATATGAACTGTTTTTAAGAATTGAGTAGACACTGATGCAGTAAATGATTGAAATGAAAACAATTTAAATGTAAATGAATATTATTTAATAAAAAATTAATATATTTTGTATTTATTATATTATTTAAAGTTCAGTACTCGTAATGAATTATAAGATTTGACTGAAAATTCATTTATTTTAGGAATTTTATATTGATAAAAAAAATGTACAAAATGAATAACATTCTTAACAGCAATGATTTGTAACAATTAAGGAACGGATTTTTATGCATTTAAAAATGCCAAATATTTAATTAAAATATGCATTTATTTTCGTCAATTATGTGGAAAATATGTGATTTTCTTAAAATATTTTCTGGAATATTTAAGTAAAATGGACATTTTTTTTTATGAAAATGGATTTTTTTGGGGGGGGCAAGTTATAATTATTTATACAAGAAAAGAACATTTTTACAATTTATAATAATTTATTAGGGACAAAATAATTTGTGTTTACAAGTTATAATGATTTATACAACAAAGAACATTTTTACTATTTATAAAAAGATGTGTTAAATTTTCAATTTTGAAAACTTCACTCTTCGAAATTGTGTGCAACCACATGAAATTTCAAATGTTGGAACGTAAAGTGACGACGATCTGGGCGTAAGATGGACTTGTAACGACTAAAAGATCGTTCAACATCTACAGATGTTATAGGTGCCTTGCTGAAAGAAGTTATCTCGTTGGTTGTAAAGGGTACACGATGTTCTGAGGTGACTTCTGTTCCACTGATAATATCAGAAATCTGGCAGATGGTCTCCCACCCTTTGTTCTTGCTCAGTACTTCTAACAGTTTTGATCTGATCAGATCTCCCTTATTCCCAGGTATTCCTTCCACCTTTTCGATGTCTTTTTTAACGTTGGACACGTTTTCTGTCAGTCGAACATTTTGGGACTTAAGTTGGGTAATGGCTTGTGCAAGAAATACGCAATTGTCAGAAAAGAATACACTAAGTGACCGAACGAAATGAATTGGACACTTCAACGAACGAGCTGAAAGAACAGACAACTTCAAAGAACTAACAAGTGCCCGTCACTGTTTAGCAGCATTCTATGTAAATTACAATAACCATTGTACCCACTGTGACTCACAGCCCTACAGTCTGTGGTTCACAGTTCCTGTCAACCACCTCCCAATTATGAAAATATGCCCAAAATGAAAAATATGAAAAAATATGTACATATTTTGATTAAATATGTAGAAATATTTATTTTTTTTAATCAAATATGTATAAATATGCGATAACATCCAAATATGTGGAAATATGTGAAATAAAAGTAGACTCAAACGGCTTAAAAAGTGTCAGTATGAACACTTCTAGTTGAAAAACGTCTGTAAATTGCCTAGAAAAAAATATGTAAATACATACGAATCCGTTCCCTAGGAACAATCCTAACAGAAAAACGGCGGAAATGACGTTGTTATCAAGAGGCCATTAAAGTTATTGAAGCAGGTGGTGGTAAATTATAAAGTTCAAATTTAAATGTTGAGAAAGTTTACCTGCAGATTTATTTGAACTGCCATACCAATTGGTATATCAACTACCCCAAATCTTACTAACTACTTATTTTAATAATACATGCACAAACTGATAGCTGTGTACTTGCCAGGTTAAGTAAAATAAGATAAGATTCTAATAAGGCGGCCCTTAAGGCCTACGCCACTGCGACCCCTTTGGATCTATTGTGGCTCCCCTACTCTAGAGCTCGCCCTCAAGACCCATCCGTTTAATCAGACTCTTAATGCTGGAGAGCTACTCTTGGGTAAAGCTCACAGACCTTGGTTTTACCTCCCCGAGAAGTAACATCCTTAGCCATACGAGCCCCTCACACTGACACAACACGTGCAGTGCCGTTTCCTCCTCCTCCGCTAGGCCCATGCGATGCATGTGTTTTCTGAGCCTGCAGTGGCCAGTTAATAAGCCTACAATTATCCTTATAGCCCCACGGCCTTGACGGATTAATTCTGCAGTCAGCCTTGGCGAATAGTCTTTAATGATTTCCTTCGCCTGTCTCTGCCCTGTGGTGGCAAGCCACCACTCCTGAGATCTAGTCTACACCCACAGTTTAATGGCCGCAGTCTTAAGACACTTGGAGACCCCAAAATAGGGCTCCGGGCTAACGAAGTGTCCCGCAAAGCCTTTCCGGGCCAATAAATCTGCCGCTTTGTTTCCCTTATGTCCTGAATGACCAGGTACCCAAACCAAAAAAAGACCTTATTTTGGTCACTAATTTCCTTCAGGGCACCCAGACAGTCTCATACCAGCCTTGAGTTGACCTGGTAGGAACTAATAGCTCGTAGAGCAGCCTGACTGTCCGAGAAAATTACGACCTTAGAACCAATAATTCCTCGCCCCTTAATCTCGGTAGCGCAGAACCTAATTGCAGCTAGCTCAGCCTGAAAAACCGTAGCTAGTTTTCCTAGGCTAACCGAAAACCCACATTTCGGCTACACCCCGTACACTCCCGCTTCCACCCCTCTCTCTGTTCTGGAGCCGTCCGTGTACCACGTATATTTAACCGTTATTAGATGTTTAGACAAAGATTAAGAACAATATAATTGCAGCTTATATATGCAAGTAATAACTGAATAATTTTAAAGAAATAATTATAAATTTGCTCTCATTAATTTCATTATTGTAATATTAGTAATTTAAATGTATTATTATACAATTCTTTTGTTCTTTCCGTAAATCTGATTATCTTTATCGAGCTATTCAATTTAGTGAATGGAATTATTTTCAAAACAATAACCCAAGCGCGAATAATGTGTAAATTTGATTATATCAGAATTTTTAATATAGTGATGTCTCTTATAACATTGTTTATTCAACAACTTGCCTGTAACATTAATGATTTTAATTTTTAATCAGCTTTTATTTTCTTTAAGGAGTGTACTAACCTCTGCTTCTGAGATCTTGGCAACCTTCCAGGTACGTTCACACATAAATAAGAAGTTGAAGATTGAGTTTAGCGTTCAAGAAAACAAGTTTATTTCATGCCCACATACATGATTTCATTTAATTGCATATTTAATCAGAGATCTACCACAAAAAAACTTATCACTGAAGGGTGATGAATCACTTCAAAGTAAAACTATAAATAAATACGGAATGTCAGGAAATGGAGTAAATTTTCAGAGCCAACTTCAATGGAACTGTAGGACATTCGCTCCAAACTTCTCTCGTTAGAATTATCAAATTATTGGCAAAGTTTCCGAACCTGAATTATCACAAAAAGTTCAGTTGTTTTTAATTTTATAACTAGGACATATAACACTTTCCTTAAGGGCCGTTGTCACTAGGCTTATGAAAGGACAAGCTCCTATTACCGTTAGACATGGAGGAGCGTATCAAAAGTTATACGAGGAGCTGGAAGCCGACTCAATTCTGGTCCTGCCTTCACATTTTATGACTCCCAAATATAACTTCGACAAGCCTTTCAAAGTCTGTATTGGAGACCGGGAGGCTTGGAGACGTGGACCCCCAGTTGTGGGAGACTCGTTGTGGTACACGGATGGCTCCAAGATGGAGGAGGGCGTAGGAGCGGGAGTGTACGGGGCGAAGCCGAAATGTAGTTTCTCGGTTAGCCTAGGAAAACTAGCTACAGTTTTTCAGGCTGAGGTAGCTGCAATTAGGTTCTGCGCTACCGAGATTAAAGGGCGAGGAATTATTAATTCCAAGGTCGTAATTTTCTCGGATAGTCAGGCTGCTCTACGGGCTATTAGTTCCTACCAGGTCAATTCAAGACTGGTTTGGGACTGTCTGGGTGCCCTGAAAGAAATTAGTTACCAAAATAAGGTCTTTCTGGTTTGGGTACATTCAGGATATAAGGGAAACGAAGTGGCAGATTTATTGGCCCGGGAAGGCTCTGCAGGACACTTCGTTGGCCCGGAGCCCTGTTTTGGGGTTTCGAAGTGTGTTAAGACTGCGGCCCTTAATTTGTGGGTGCAGAGTAGGTCTCAGGAGTGGTGGCTTGCCACCACAGGGCAGAGACAGGCGAAGGAAATCATTAAAGACTATTCGCCAAGGCTGACTGCAGAATTAATCCGTCAAGAGCGTGGGGCTATAAGGATAATTGTAGGCTTATTAACTGGCCACTGCAGGCTCAGAAAACACATGCATCGCATGGGCCTGGCAGAGGGCAGCCTTTGTAGGTTCTTCCAGGAAGAAGAGGAAACTGCACTGCACGTGTTGTGTCAGTGTGAGGGGCTTGTATGGCTAAGGATGTTATTTCTCAGGGAGGAAAAACCAAGGTCTGAGAGCTTTACTCAGGATTCACTCTCCAGAATTAAGAGTCTGATTAAACGGACAGGTGTGGAGGGTGAGCTCTAAAGTCGGGGAGCCACAATAGATCCAAAGAGGTCGCAGTGGCGTAGGCCTTGAGGCCGCCCTAATTTCATCTAATCTAATCTAACACTTTCATTGCTTGTTGGTAAGTTGTAGTTTATTTGGAAGTGATTTTATACAAACTGAAGACAGAGATTCCAACAATTCCTACAAGCTAAATAGACTTATGATACTTCAGGGCGCCTTAAAAACAGTATTGCATGTAAATTTAATGTCTGCAAGCGCTATTGTGAGACTGAAGATGGGAGCCATTTTCAACAAAAATTTGTCGGTGGAAATGATTTTTTTCAAGTTTCCAAATTTCAAAAAAGAAAAGAAAAAGAAAATCATTTAAACATTTTAAAATTAATTTAAACTTTATATTATGTAAAAAAAGTTAGCACGTTACATTGAATTAAAATAGTGACTTCGTATGATAACTTAGAAATGAAATTTCTCCACAATTACCTAAATTTTGAAGAATAAAAGTTGTACGTTTATTATTAGTTTCACATTTTTAATATTAACGTACTTTAAATGAAATTGGTCAGATTATCTCGAAGCTTTTGAAGAACTTGGCAGAAATCTGATTTGCTCTGAAATGAACATTAAGCATTAAATTGAGCTTCCTTATCTCGAAAATATTTTTTTCTTTTTTGGTTTACATCCTGTAAAACATGCAGTGTGGTCATGGTGATAGCAGCAGTCTGCGAATCGGTATAAAAGTGGACTGTACCCAGTCCTCATCACATATTAAGCTTTTACAAGGTCAAAAAGGAGCGCTCTGACGTAGCCATCAAACTTAGGGGTAGATTTTCCCAAAGGAGCGGCAATCTGAAATGCTTCAGACTTTAGAGAATACTCCTGCACCAGCTTGTTTTGTGGCACTTCTCGCTGACCCATTGTAATCTTGGAAATTAGTTGTCTTCAGGGTAACGCTCAAGGAACCTGCTTGTAATACTCATATCCACAACGTCTTCAACACTTGTCTTGTAAGGTCTACTTATCGCCAAAGTAGATTCTCTAAGTGGGCAAATAATGTTCGTGTTAAGACCTTACAATCTGTGTTCAGAGAGAAGTATTGACAAAATAGAGTTTTTTCCCCCTAATATCCTAGTACTTTAAGCGATCTCCATTACACAATTAGTGAATGAACCTTATTATTTATTATCAATGCCCAACAAACTAAATGAAATTATCAGGCTTAAAAAGGTCCAACGTTATCCTTCCATGTGGGAAAATTAATAATTTTGTACGTTTTATTTACCCATGCATTCAATTTTAATAAATTAGCTTTTTTTTGAAGAAGAAGAAACAGCAAACAAAAATCCGTATCAAAAAAATAATGGATTTTTCCACCTTCAATTTAGAGAAGACGCGACAATTTTGCTTAGCGTTTATTAAAGCAAATACGTCAATTACTGCCTCACAATAAAACTTCTTTAAAATCATATCTCTGTCTAAATAAAGTATTTGTTTACCTTCGAATTTTTTATTTTTAAATTTTTATGCTATTAATGCATTCGGTGAAAAAATGTTTCACTCTTTTTGACTTGTATCATTTCTTGGCAGAAGGGAAATATTCGACTTTCTTAATAACTGTTGACATGAGATTTTAACAAATCATTTTGCATTTTACTATCTACAAACAAATTCATATCATGTTCACAACTGCTTGTGTATTTGGTCATAATAATACATTGCAATTTTCTATACCTACATCCTAATAATATCTGGTTACAAAACAAAAATCTATAAACCAAAGGAGTTTCTTAATTGTGGTTACGTTCACTTTGAAAAATTGGAAATATTTCTATAACTACTGACAGAATCTAAATGTAATTACTGCATTAGACCCTGACCTAATTTTCTTCCTTGGACTATTCCCTTCTCTTTTCGCAAAATAAAATACAATTATATTAATAGTAAAATAAATAAATAAAAAGTGTATTATTATTATCATTTTATTTTGTAGGAAAAAAAAATAGGAGATTACACACACACAAAAGCTCAAAAAAATTATTAAAATCATTTAAAAAAACTGAAATTCCAAGGTCAAACTTGACGTATTTTAGGCAGTACCATTACCGTTTTGTAATCAAGATCATTCAACCAGAAATTGAAGTATTCGCTTTTTTTTCATGGTTAAACCAATCTTCAGGAGGCAGTCAAGCTGAGAGCATACCGAGTAAATTTCGCAGAGTATTATTCAATTCTCTACATAAATCTAAGAGTTTGCTATATTCATTACAGGTGAATATGATCTACATAAATTATATTATTTTTAAAGAGGTAACCCAGGTTATTACATTCGGCTTTGATCTCATCTGCCTTTTTCTACCAACAAAAGATAATCAACACCTAGAAGATGGAGAACTGATCTTAACGTAACTACCCAACTAAACAGCAATGTTTCCAGGAAGGATGTACGTCCAACTACCAAATTGTCGTGGACGGAAGTAACTTAGTAGACAAACTTAACTATAAATCTCTCATATAAACCATTAAAAAAAAATTCCAAGGCCTAGACCGGGAATTGAACCCAGAACTACAACACATCTTAGCTTTGCGGGCTTCGCCTCTAACCGCTCGTCTATCGAGGCGCCTGGCAAAGTACTGTCTAAAAGGGAAATTATCCTACTGAAACATATTTTTGGGATTCTCTCATTCAGCTTCTTTATGAAAGAAATCCACCATTTAACCAAGTATTTGAAAATCTAAAAATGGGAATTAGTGCGACCAGTCTCCATTCTTCATCATGATCATCAGGGGAGGTTATTGGTTAAGGTGGTTGTTTTTAAGAAAAGTCAATAGCCCACATTCCGCACTTTTTCCATACTTCCACACCCAAATCTCAGACATATACCACAATGTGTCATTGAATACCACAGTTGACATTCAACAATCAGATTAGTGCCCTTTAATATATTCCACATAAAGAGATGGCAACTTTATATTGAGTTGTCCGGAAAATAATGCAGGATTATGTTTGTAAAAGAAAAAAATAAAAATTAATGATTTATAACTGTTTTTATTAATCAAAAAAGTCTCCATTACTTTCTATACATTTCTGCCAACGTGTGGGTAACTTTTCCATATCCTTTGTATAGAATTTGGAATCCTTAGAATTTATAAATTCAGAAAACGCATTTTCTAATGTTCTTTGGTCAGTAAATTTTTTATTTTGTAAATAGCGATCCAGGTGTCTAAAAAAAATGGTAATCAGAGAGGTCCGGTGAGTAGGGCGGGTGTGGCAGAGTCTCATAGGCCAGCTCCAACCATTTTCGGGAAGTCAAACGTGAGATATATGGCCGAGCGTTGTCATGCAACAGAATGGGCCCCTTTCGATTGACTAAAGATGGCTTCATTATTGCCAATTTCTGATGCATTACGTCAATTTGGTTACAATAAGATTGGGCATTGATGGTTTGATTGGGATTCAAGAAGCTGTAATGAATCAGACCAAATGAAGCCCACTAAACAGTAACCATCTCCTTTTTTGGATGAATTGGGGGCTTTGGAAAATGTCGGGCTGCTTCTCCTTTGTCAAGCCACTGTCCAGAGCGTAGAGGATCCACTTTTCATCGCAAAGTCACAATTCTGGGACAGAAAAGGATCGCTGTTGTTTCGGCAAAGAAGGTTGTTTAATGTGTGAGGAACCCAACTTTCAAGCTTTTTAACCTTCCCAATCGCCTTGAGATGGTCATCGACGGTTGATTTGCTGACTTCGAGTTTCCCAGCCAGTTCTCGTACAGTTGTTCTGGGATTTTCTTCCTCCAAAGCTCGGAGAACATCGTCATCTAGGGCAGAACTTCTTCCCACGGTCTTCTTTGTCTTCAAGGCTTAAGTCTCCCTCTCGAAATCTCTGGAACCACCGTGGAACAGTACACTTACTTATACTGCCTTCGCCCTAGACATCGTTGATATTTCTGGCCGTTTGGGCCCCGTATGGTTCCGGCCAAGTTTGAACTCGTAAAACAAAATTATGCCAAAATCACGCTTTGATATCTTAGTAAAGACTGAATTATTTCCAAGTAGCAAAATGTTACAGAGGTAAACAAACATTTTTGTTTGAAAGAGGATTAATAAGTGTTTACATTTATAAAAGTCAAAAGTCCAACAAACATAAACAGTTTACTATTTGGAGGGGTATTTTAAAGAAAACATAAAATCCTGCATTATTTTCCGGACAACCCAAGAAGTACGTATCGATTGTCCAAACATGCCAGAACTTTGAGTGGGTCTCCAAGGTAAGGCTGACGAATTCAACTCCAGACTTACATCAAAAAACTATAATCTTGGGTCTTCCATCTTTATGATTTATTACTTCCATCTTTATGAATTAATAAAATATTTTTTTTTTATTAACATTGGGGTTAATAAGCTATTCTTCGTACAATTATTTTGTAAAATGTTTAAAAATTCGATGGTGCCTCTCACCAGGTTGATAGTAGCATAATAATGTCTTAGGGTATGTTGACAACGGAGCTGTGAGCATAGATGATAACGGAGATGATAGCAGTGATGCATCAGCGATTATAGAATAACCTAGCACATTCTTATGTGAGCGTGCACAACGAAGCTTCGACTAGTGACTCATACTCGCTGCTATAAACGAACATAGATGATAGAATTGAATTTTTCATTTTTCTGCTAGCTGAACTCCAGTATCGGAGCTTCAAAATGGACGTCGAAAAATTATTTAGTGCTGTCTTTACTCATTATTTTTGGTTATTATTTTATTATTTACTTTTAAACAATATTTTGTTTTTTAAATCGTGCTTACATTTATTTTCATGTGTATTTATTTGTTTTTTCTCAATCAAATCATTACTTACCTAAGAGTAATCACTAGTTTTTCTTCTATGGTTATAGGATTTCCATGACAATTTTTCCAAAGTTTTCTTAATTTTGACCTTATTTTTTCTAAAATATAGTTGAATGTGGGAGGACCCATCCTCACATATTAAAAAAAAACGATCCGGATAATTTCTAAGTTCCTTATATAAATGGTGAAATTCACCCAAAGTACTTCGTTTTTTATTTATGGGATGTACATGATATTTTCTAAAGCGTTTTTTCTTTAAAATATACCATTTCGTTGCTGATGAACATAAAAACTCTTCTTCACTACTCGACATGTTGCATGTATCACAGCTCCGTTGTGCACACTAATCAGCGATTATATTTTACTCTATCAGTTATCATCTCTGCTATCATCTATACACACAGCTCCGTTGTAAACGTACCTTAGGCGCCACGATAGCCAAGCGGTTTGAACCGAGGCCCTCAAAGTTAAAAGAACGTATTTTTTCAAAATAAATAAATAAATATAACAATTTTACTCTAGAATGGGCAATGCTAACTTTCCCTCTTCAATGGGAACGCACTCATTTCGTACTACCTAATAATACTAATAATATTTTATTATTTCTATTATTAGTTTATTTTTGCGCAAGTAGTTGATATTAATGTTATCATTAATTTAAAAAGGGCAGTTTACTTATTGCCTAATGCATCTAAATGCGTGTCCGGGAAAGTCTCTTTGCTAACAATATACCTTAATTAGAAGTTAATAATAAGCAATAAATTCAATATTTTATTTTCTACTATATACAACTTGGTTGTATGTGGCTAAAAAAATTCTTGGAAGTTTAATTCGGTAAACTGAAATTCTCAAATTTTTCCTTTGTGAATAGACGACAAACTCAACCTGAACCATTGCCCAACATCTTTCTATGATAGAGTCAGAAGCATAGCGTGTATATTTTAACTGGGAAGAACTCCTCAATTTAATATCAGTAAAACTCTTACGAACTCCAGCTAAACCTGTCTGTGCTGTGGTCATAAAATATAGGACTTAAAGAGATGTCTTACTGTGAAGGGAAAAAAAATTAAATTAAATTTCTCAATTCCTGACAAAAAAAAATACTTGAAATTTCGAAAAGGCGTGTAAATTTCACTTGAAGCCATCTTAAAGATTTTTGTTATGAATAGGTTACCATACGTCCCGGTTTGGCCGGGACTGTCCCGATTTTAAGCTCTTGTCCCAGCATCCCAGCAGGTTGTTAAATGTGTCCCGGTTTTTAAAGGTTAAAAAAAAAAAGATTTAATATTTGTTAAATATAAAGAAATCGTTTGCTTGAGTGTAACATAGGTGCCTTATTACTTTGCAAAACTAATATAAATTTGAAATGTAGTAAATTTTATGATTTAATTAGAAATGACGAAAACTTTCTAAACAAAGTACAATCTTCTGAGAAATACTCTTGTACAAGTAAATAATATACATATATTACTACCTACTATTAATGTGTAAGTGCGTTTTATTATATTTTTATATTTAATACCTACATTTTATGTGATTTTTTATGATACGAGGGTCGTTTGAAAAGTCCGTGCAAAAATAAAAACTTCTTACTTTTTTGGGGTAAACCTTTTTTATTTTTCAACATAGTCTCCTTTTAGGCTTATACACTTCCTCCAACGCTGCTCTAGTTTGTTGATCCCTTCCGAATAATAGGATTTGTCCAAGTCTGAAAAATAGCCATTCGTTTCTGCAATCACCTCCTCGTTTGAATAAAATCTTTTTCCCGCCAACCATTTCTTAATATTGGGGAACAAATAGTAGTCCGAGCGAGCCAAGTCTGGAGAATAGGGGGGATGTGAAACGAGTTGGAACCCTATTTCCATTAATTTTGCGACTACAACTGCTGAGGTGTGAGCTGGTGCGTTGTCGTGATGGAAAAGGACTTTTTTGTGGGCCAATCGTGGGCGTTTTTCTTGCAGTTCGGTTTTCAAACGGTCCAATAACGATGAATAATATGCACCTGTAATAGTTTTACCCTTTTCCAGATAGTCGATGAGGATTATTCCTTGCGAATCCCAAAAGACAGTCGCCATAATCTTTCCGGCCGAAGGAACGGTCTTCGCCTTTTTTGGCGCAGATTCCCCCTTGGTAACCCATTGTTTAGATTGTTCTTTGGTCTCAGGAGTGTAGGGATGTATCCATGTTTCATCCACAGTGACGAAATGACGCTTAAAGTCCTGCGGATTCTTCTGGAACAGCTGCAAACAGTCCTTACACGATTTCGTTTTTGGTCAAGCGTGAGCAATCGCGGCACCCATCTTGCGGATAGCTTTGTCATGTCCAAATGTTGATGCAAAATATTATGTACCCGTTCATTCGAGATGCCCACAGCACTAGCAATCTCACGCACCTTCACTCTTCTGTCATCCATCACCATATCATGGATTTTATCAATGATTTTTGGAGTAGTAACCTCAACAGGGCGTCCAGAACGTTCAGCGTCACTTGTGCCCATATGGCCACTCCGAAAATTTTGAAACCACTTATAAACTGTTCTAATCGAAGGTGCAGAGTCACCATAATGTTTATCAAGCTTCTATTTAGTCTCCTGAGGCGCTTTGCCTTTCATAAAGTAGTGTTTAATCAACACACGAAATTCTTTTTCGTCCATTTTTTGAAAATCACTCGACTTCCTCGATTCAAACGAATGCCAAACACAAAGAAATAGATCGATCTGGCTGAAACTTGGTGTGTGTTCTTCCAAGAGATGCTACTAACTAAACATAACCTCGATACGCGCCAGTAGTGCTTTCTCTCTGACTTTGCACGGACTTTTCAAACGACCCTCGTATACGTTTAGTATTGTGACACTCAATAATATTAATAATTTGTAATAGCAAAATATTCATAAAAGTGTACTAAGTTATACTTTATTAATAATGAAAAAAATCTAACTAATTATACTATTTATTTATTTTTACCTGACTGTCCCGGTTTGGCGTAAAAAATATATGGTAACCCTAGTTATGAAGTGTATTTCTATCAACTTAAGTGAGACGAAAAATAGAG
Source organism: Rhodnius prolixus (assembly GCF_049639745.1). Lineage (NCBI taxonomy): Eukaryota > Metazoa > Arthropoda > Insecta > Hemiptera > Reduviidae > Rhodnius > Rhodnius prolixus. Next base: position 28,878,238 of record NW_027411592.1, read on the forward strand.
TATATTTAAATTTTTTTTTTTTTTATTAAAACCATAAAATACTGTGTTTACAAAAGTGCAATAATTCAAACAGAATATTTTCATTTTTAGTCTGACTTTTTCTTTAAATCTTACACTTAAAAACAAACAAAAAATTACACACTAACGCAGTAAAAAAAACTTATCGATACTCTTCTCCATAATTAAAGGAAAATTATCGGACAGAAAACAAAACAGCTCATTTAAAAAAAAAGTTATTCAGTTCAAAATGATAAAGTGATTCGCAGAGGATTTCCGGTTATAGTCGAAAGGCGAGCCCTAAAGTAATCACCAATTAGAGTGAAGGACTGCGCAAGTGCAGAGGGCCGGAAAAGCGCCAACCTTTAGTATAATTTAGTTATTTACAAGTTAGAAATTATATTTATACACGGAAAGGTGTTTGTAATGACAACATAACAAACATGTCACGTAAAGCATCTTGCGACATTAAATGTCATCATTTACTCAGTAAATATGCTATTAATATCATATATCTAAGCAATTGTTTATCTTTTATTTGTTCATTTAATTCTTTTCTAATTTATTGAGAGGTTTCATTTTGAATCGTGTAGATGAGTAGATGTAAATGAGTAGACTAGGTTATTTGATTGAAGAACCCAATTTTTTAAGTTCTCTTGTAATATATTGGTTTTATGGGCCGATTTTTAACATTTCTCAATTGTTATCAGTTATCACTGTTGAAAAGCAGTGCTCAGGCATCTAATTAACAACATATTATATTTTCTCAGTTGTATTTTTGGTTTATAATCAGGATTTTTTACTTTTTCCGACAATTACAGTAAAAAGTTTTTGTTATCGTGTAGATTTAGAAGTAACAGTAATTTAGAACTCAACTCCCACAAATACACTTCTGGTAGAGACCCTTGATTTTGAAATTAGGAGGAAGCTTTTAGCTTCTCGTTTCATTGTGGACAAGCTAATGGTCAAAAACCATCCAACTATTCGGAAAATATCTAATATAACAGGAATATGTTGGTCCAGAAAGAAAACTCCAATTCTAGTTGAGGTTTTCCGCGACCTGTTGCGCTTCTCTTCCTCCCTACAACAACTTCCCTTCTCCTTCCAAGATACTGCTTTGATTACTCTATTCTCACTGCAAACTACAGCACTCTTAGGGTACGTTTACAACGGAGCTGTGAGTATAGATGATAGCAGAGATGATAACTGATAGAGTAAAATATAATCGCTGATTAGTGTGCACAACGAAGCTGTGATACATGCAACATGCCCGAGTAGTGAAGAAGAGTTTTTATGTTCAGCAGCAACGAAATGGTATATTTTAAAGAAAAAACGCTTTAGAAAATATCATGTACATCCCATAAATAAAAAACGAAGTACTTTGGGTGAATTTCACCATTTATATAAGGAACTTAGAAATTATCCGGATCGTTTTTTTTAATATGTGAGGATGGGTCCACCCACATTCGACTATATTTTAGAAAAAATAAGGTCAAAATTAAGAAAACTTTGGAAAAATTGTCATGGAAATCCTATAGCCATAGAAGAAAAACTAGTGATTACTCTTAGGTAAGTAATGGTTTTATTGATAAAAAAAACAACAAATAAATACACATGAAAGTAAATGTAAGCACGATTTAAAAAACAAAATATTGTTTAAAAGTAAATAATAAAATAATAACCAAAAATAATGAGTAAAGACAGCACTAAATAATTTTTCTACGTCCATTTTGAAGCTCCGATACTGGAGTTCAGCTAGCAGAAAAATGAAAAATTCAATTCTATCATCTATGCTCGTTTATAGCAGCGAGTATGAGTCACTAGTCGCAGCTTCGTTGTGCACGCTCACATAAGAATGTACTAGGTTATTCTATAATCGCTGATGCATCATCACTGCTATCATCTCCGCTATCATCTATGCTCACAGCTCCGTTGTGAACGTACCCTTACCTTCATACCAAGCTTTACCAACACGTACTAAACCTTCCTAGTTCTTTAAACAATCACAACTACCTACCTCCGCTTAGTACCAAATTTCCTAAATTCAATTACTTTGGTTTTATGGACTGGACACAACCATTACGTTTCTAGTATTTGGCAATGAGGAAGCCCTTATTGCAACTGAACAGTTACGCATCAACAGCACTCGGACTAGAATGCTTATAGAAAAATAGTTACTGATTTTTGATAGAAAAATAAGAAGTGGTTGAGCCTAAAAAACTGTAAAAAAAAATGCAGTAGATGTAGTATTTCTTTCGCAGAATAGCATTCAAGCTTTGGAATGAAAGGAAAATTATTCCTCGAAGTTACCCACGTAATGAAGAGGTTGTATTTGATAGCCCCATTTTGCAAAACTAAACCTGTAGCTCAAGTATCCATTAAAGAACATTTTTCGGTCGATCGAAGGAGATATTCGTCTGTTTGCGCTGTATATTTGAGTAGATAGATCTGCTATCGTTGATGTCGGTTACAAAGTATTTACTAAAAGTAAGGAAAGTAATCGCCTATTATTTTCACGCGGGGCTTAACGTCCAACTACCAAATTAGGTGTCGTGGACGGAGGCAAATAGCAAATATACTTTACTGTAAATTTCTTTTATTAACCATTAAATAAAATCCAAGGCCTAAGACCGGGGAATCGAACCCAGTACCACAATCCATTATTAGCTTCGCAGGTCTCGCCTCTAACCGCTCGGCTACCGTGGCGCCCAAAGTGTGTACTATTTAGCCGGTAAGATTTATCGACATAAATTTATGATACAAAAACAAAAATAGCATAACTCCCATTAGTATTCGGTACACCTGAAATAGGCTTTATGAGTAATTAAGTTCAGGAATGAAAATTTTCATCAGACTAGGGTGGCCCAAAAACAGGGTCGTATTATTCAAGCGTCTTTCCATGAAAGATAAAGATAAAAGCAAAGACAAAAAGGAATATTAATGGAGGAAAACATAGAAACTGTCATAAATAGATAAAATATAATAAGTCATTATACTATAATGACAAATCTATACAAAAAAAAAAATTGGAACAGCTGTGCTAAGTACTTGAAACATCCATAGAATTGTAATTAGATGAATAGAAAGATTGCGTCTAATGACAATCCGAAACTGGCCTCAAATAGAAAAAAAAAAGAGCACCCATTAAGTTACCAAAATTTGTACTTACATTGTGCCAGCTTGGACGGTCATGTTAAGTCCATTGAGAACTGGTGTGGTCCCTTGTCCGTATCTCTTGTACGCATCTCGTACCATCACCATGTCCGACATGTTGGCTTGCATTTTGATGTTTATTTCCTTTATAGCGTCAGTAATGTCATGTCACAATATTCTGAAACATATTTTTTTAAAAAATAAAATCACTAGAAATGTAAGTTCTGAGTGGAACGTAATCAATCACTCAATGAGCACAACGCTTTATTCAATGTACACATAAAGTCCCCACTTCAACCCCTCACCAAGGACGCTTTACTCTTTTAGAATAATAAAATAACTAACTTTCTATCGCTAAATAATTTTATTTGTCATAAATTAATATTTTTTTTTTTAACCAATAAACAAAATCTTCATATTTCATTAATTTTATAAAGGATCCTAGAATTTATTTATTTTAAACGGTATTTTACAAGAGAATAAATTGAAGAATGGAATTTATTAAAGAAAATGTTTTTACGCTATCAGTTTATAAAAGGGTATACAAATGTATAGTATTTATATAAGTCACGCTTAAAAGCAGTAGCATTGTTAAGGGCAATAAAGTTAAGTATGAACCGAGAAGAAGACTGTCCTTAATTTACAAAATCAATAGTATTATCTTTGTTTATTTGATTGCTTTAAATTATTGAACAAATGTACAATATTAAATACGAAGTGTTCATTATTAAATACAAAGCATAAATAGTAATTATTAAACCATATACCAAGAAGTTCTTAAAAATATTTAATATTTATTAACAAAAAAAAAAAATAAAAAGATCAAAGTAAAGCTACCAATCAAATTATCAGTTTACAAAATTAACTTGAATACCATATTCTGAGGTTAAATAACCTTTCACTCCACAATGCCTAGAAATCTATTTTCTAATTTTTTTTTGTTTTTGTTTTTCATCGTAGCGGTACAAAGACTTTTCCTTTAAATCCCATGACAGTCTAGTGTAGTGTAGCCTTGTTTTTATACATATACGAGGGTCGTTTGAAAAGTCCGTGCAAAGTCAGAGAGGTAGCACCACTGGCGCGTATCGAGGTTATGTTTAGTTAGTATCATCTCTCGGAAGAACACACACCAAGTTTCAGCCAGATCGGTCTATTTCTTTGTGTTTGGCATTCGTTTGAATCGAGGAAGTCGAGTGATTTTCAAAAAATGGACGAAAAAGAATTTCGTGTGTTGATTAAACACTACTTTATGAAAGGCAAAACGCCTCAGGAGACTAAAGAGAAGCTTGATAAACATTATGGTGACTCTGCACCTTCGATTAGAACAGTTTATAAGTGGTTTCAAAATTTTCGGAATGGCCATATGGGCACAAGTGACGCTGAACGTTCTGGACGCCCTGTTGAGGTTACTACTCCAGAAATCATTGATAAAATCCATGATATGGTGATGGATGACAGAAGAGTGAAGGTACGTGAGATTGCTAGTGCTGTGGGCATCTCGAATGAACGGGTACATAATATTTTGCATCAACATTTGGACATGACAAAGCTATCCGCAAGATGGGTGCCGCGATTGCTCTCGCTTGACCAAAAAGGAAATCGTGTGAAGTGTAGCAAGGACGGTTTGCAGCTGTTCCAGAAGAATCCGCAGGACTTTAAGCGTCGTTTCGTCACTGTGGATGAAACATGGATACATCACCACACTCCTGAGACCAAAGAACAATCTAAACAATGGGTTACCAAGGGTGAATCTGCGCCAAAAAAGGCGAAGACCGTTCCTTCGGCCGGAAAGATTATGGCGACTGTCTTTTGGGATTCGCAAGGAATAATCCTCATCGACTATCTGGAAAAGGGTAAAACTATTACAGGTGCATATTATTCATCGTTATTGGACCGTTTGAAAACCGAGCTGCAAGAAAAACGCCCACGATTGGCCCACAAAAAAGTCCTTTTCCATCACGACAATGCACCAGCTCAAACCTCAGCAGTTGTGGTCGCAAAATTAATGGAAATAGGGTTCCAACTCGTTTCACATCCCCCTATTCGCCAGACTTGGCTCGCTCGGACTACTATTTGTTCCCCAATATGAAGAAATGGCTGGCGGGAAAAAGATTTTATTCAAACGAGGACGTGATTGCAGAAACGAATGGCTATTTTTCAGTCTTGGACAAATCCTATTATTCGGAAGGGATCAACAAACTAGAGCAGCGTTGGACGAAGTGTATAAGCCTAAAAGGAGACTATGTTGAAAAATAAAAAAGGTTTGCCCCAAAAAATTAAGTAGTTTTTCTTTTTGCACGGACTTATCAAACGACCCTCGTATTTTAAAATTATATCTATTTGGACTGTTCCGATTATTCTCAAGTTATTTCATCATCTCATAAAGCCAAAATCCTGGTTACAAAATTGAATATGACCAATAAAAGATAAGATTTCACAAATAAATTTCACATCTGCAACGACTAACTGGAAGAAAGATAACTTAATTTGTGGTTAACAGAGACGGATGGTATTTTATGGGTGGTACCTGATGACAGGGGTTATCTGGGTGCAGGTGCCTGCATCCGAGTAAATTGTATGGAACAATAAAACGCTGCAAAGCGCTTTAAGGGCTTCAATGGAGGTAAGGGTCTTTTTTGGATAGCTAAGCAATTCTTAAAAGCACTAGTTAAACCCCTTTTCACTTTATGACTGAGATCTTATCAAGTGTTACTTTAACTGAAGTCAAGAAAATACAAAAATCATTGCCAACTAGTACAATCGCCATAAAGAAATTTGTTTAAATATTATATTGCACTTTTGGTATAATTTGTAAGTAAATGCACCGTTCAAAGTGGGTATTACTCAAATTGGAAGTCACTTCTTGTAGCGGTAATAAATTTTGTAATTTTGAGGACGGTTTGATGTTTAACTTGATAATTACTTCAACATTATGCAACAGTATCGTTCAAAAAGTCGTAGGTTTTACAAAGCAAATAAATGACTTAAAAAAAAGTGGAGTGCATGATGACTCCATTTTTAAATTTCTTAATAAAAAAAATTATTATCAATCCTTTGTGTTAAAAAAGATAACAATTACCCATACACAAATCAGATATTGTTATAAACTATATAAATTGCAATATCAGTTGTTTAATCAAATTAACGGAAGTTTTGTTATTTGTTATTTTGATTCACTGGTCATTCCCCTACAAAATTGCAACATAGTCTAACATTACACATTAATCCCTTGTTCAAGGCTTCGCAGTTTATTTGAAGAGAATGTTGTGGTAAACACTAAGATCTTTTTCGCAATAGTATATATATATATATTGTACTAAATATGGTGCGAACAATTGCACGATATTTCTGCAATTTTATCAATTAAAATGCGCAGCTATTTTAAACTTGGATTTTTTGTAATCATACATTATTTTAGGTTAATTTCATTTACACTTGACGGTTTTAAGAAAAAATTTTATCTCAAAGTATAAATCTAAACTTCTGCTGATTCCTAAATTAGTTTTTAAAATTAGAAATAGTCTGTATCTCACTAATAAAAAACTATTTTTGGAGACTAATCAGAGAACATTTCGAAAAGTCAGAAATGTATTCTGCTTAGCTTTTCTATACAGGCACCTCTTTATTACAACTGAAAGAATCTAGAATCGGTAGCAACAGAAAATAACAGAAATTTTCCGTTAGTTGCAAGGGAGTGCATATTGGTAAAGCTAGACATTGACTTTATCCATTTGCGCAAATAGAAGCATTAAATCATAACTTGCACCGTTTCAAAATCATGACACTGTCCCAGTCTCAGCTTGTGACTGCAAGAGGCAGTCAAGATTGTGAAACACATTATCTAAGATTGAAGGGAATTTGAGAATAGCCGTTCAGAAGAAGGAGTTCAGAACAGGGCTACTGAATGGAGCGAACCGTAGCTAATAGAATTTCTACGACTGATCCAATACAAATATAAGTAGGCATTTTTTTTAAATATTGTTTCACTTTAAGTTCTATTTTGTGAAGTGAATGTTTTAAACTTTTCTCTAAATTAGCAATCATTATAATTTGAAATTGAAATAATTTTTTAAAATTATTGTTATAATATCCCATATTTGTATTTACCGTACTGAGGCGACTGCCACGAAATATTCTTGGCATGCATCCCACTGACAGAATTTATTTTTCAATATACTATAAGTCGACTTAGTACTTTATAAACTAAATACTTACAACAATTTGTACTTTAAGTTTTCTAAATTTTTCCAAAAATTTAACCGCTAACGTCCAATCTAATAACTTAAGAGCAAGAATTAAGATTAGGTGTGTTTCACCATTCATTAATCAACAAATTAAACTAACATTCGATTATTTACAATATTTAAATATTTACAAAAAGCAAGAAGTTGCCTTGCCGCTAATGATCCTCACACTAAATTCACACTATTAAATATCCAATAAATAACAACCTAAATGCAATATTACCTAGATGTTCAAACACATTACATTCAACACAACCTAAAGCCTTTCCTTCTAGGCCCACACCCAAAAGCATACACACCAAAATTTACTTTGTAGCGGACAATTAGATGTTCCTAAGCACCCCTCTCTCATTATAACATTATATAATTCTAGTATATCGCAATTAGAAATCACAACGTGCTAAATAAAAATCGGCTATACCTTTAAATTCTAATATTGGGCTCATTTAAAGAACGTAGTTTGTATATCTCTAGATTCATTTTCCTAATATTATTTTTTAATCAAAAGGAACTGCCAAGAATCTGTATGGTTAAAAACAAATATAGTTAACAATTAGAAGAGTATTTCACATCTATTGTATTGAAACATTCTTTGCAGTCTCCATTGTTGAAAAGTATGTTTTACGTAATAAAAATAATAAATTTGCACACTGTCGTCCCACAAGGCAGAGTTTTATGAGAAAAGTGAAGCAAGATCTAATCTATAATTGAGCTAGATTGTAATTATACTCTTCTAATTAGTGCTTTACCTTTAGAAGAAACAAAAAAAAATTAATTAAAAAAAAAGGAGTGGAAAAATCCGGCATTTTCTAGTTTTGCAAACATTTCAATCTCAGTTTCAGTGTTTGATATACGAGGGTCGTTTGAAAAGTCCGTGCAAAGTCAGAGAGATAGCACCACTGGCGCGTATCGAGGTTATGTTTAGTTAGTAGCATCTCTTGGAAGAACACACACCAAGTTTCAGCCAGATCGGTCTATTTCTTTGTGTTTGGCATTCGTTTGAAACGAGGAAGTCGAGTGATTTTCAAAAAATGGACGAAAAAGAATTTCGTGTGTTGATTAAACACTACTTTATGAAAGGCGAAACGCCTCAGGAGACTAAAGAGAAGCTTGATAAACATTATGGTGACGCTGCACCTTCGATTAGAACAGTTTATAAGTGGTTTCAAAATTTGCGGAGTGGCCATATGGGCACAAGTGACGCTGAACGTTCTGGACGCCCTGTTGAGGTTACTACTCCAGAAATCATTGATAAAATCCATGATATGGTGATGGATGACAGAAGAGTGAAGGTGCGTGAGATTGCTAGTGCTGTGGGCATCTCGAATGAACGGGTACATAATATTTTGCATCAACATTTGGACATGACAAAGCTATCCGCAAGATGGGTGCCGCGATTGCTCACTCTTGACCAAAAACGAAATCGTGTGAAGTGTTGCGAGGACGGTTTGCAGCTGTTCCAGAAGAATCCGCAGGACTTTAAGCGTCGTTTCGTCACTGTGGATGAAACATGGATACATCACTACACCCCTGAGACCAAAGAACAATCTAAACAATGGGTTACCAAGGGGGAATCTGCGCCAAAAAAGGCGAAGACCGTTCCTTCGGCCGGAAAGATTATGGCGACTGTCTTTTGGGATTCGCAAGGAATAATCCTCATCGACTATCTGGAAAAGGGTAAAACTATTACAGGTGCATATTATTTATCGTTATTGGACCGTTTGAAAACCGAGCTGCAAGAAAAACGCCCACGATTGGCCCACAAAAAAGTCCTTTTCCATCACGACAACGCACCAGCTCACACCTCAGCAGTTGTGGTCGCAAAATTAATGGAAATAGGGTTCCAACTCGTTTCACATCCCCCCTATTCGCCAGACTTGGCTCCCTCGGACTACTATTTGTTCCCCAATATGAAGAAATGGCTGGCGGGAAAAAGATTTTATTCAAACGAGGACGTGATTGCAGAAACGAATGGCTATTTTTCAGACTTGGACAAATCCTATTATTCGGAAGGGATCAACAAACTAGAGCAGCGTTGGACGAAGTGTATAAGCCTAAAAGGAGACTATGTTGAAAAATAAAAAAGGTTTACCCCAAAAAATTAAGTAGTTTTTATTTTTGCACGGACTTTTCAAACGACCCTCGTAACTATGCGTGCACTGGATTTCGACTGAATATGAGAAAGTTGGAATCACGTGCGGATTTCGACTGTTTTGGGCTCTAAACCGGATAATCACGATATATTCCATATTTTCAGTTTCTTTTCATTTTATAATTTTTCCGCTAAAATTCGACGTAATGGATTTTTAAATACTATTTAATTTGTTTTTTAAAAAGTTATGTTACATAACAATAATCACCGACCTATTTACTATACTAAAATGGATTCCTTGTACCTGGCAATATTAAATTAATAAAATACGACTTAAGATGAACAGCTTCTACCAAGAGAATTTATAGAATCATTCGGCTACAATTTTAGTAGCCATTCTTCAAGGATAATTACCAATTGGTGAACGATAAGGACTAATCTATTATATAAGTAGGTACATCAGATAATGTGTGGTGTGGCCATAAGAAATTTCCTGTTGCAGCACCGACGATAAATACCATTAGCATTTGCAAAAGATTCTACAATACCATTTCAAAAAGTTCTGTTCTTAAAAATGTTGGCTCTACAAATTCCGCTTTTATAGAGTGGTAACTTCTTAAAAAGCTATTGAAAGTTAAGGTCTGATTTAAGACAGAAAGAAAAAGAAAAGCTCTTGGGATGTTCATATAATTTTGTTTTTACGAATTTAAATTTATTTTTTTGCGTATTTATATCTACCATTTATGTATCAATTTATTGTATTTATGTATCAATGTCAAACTCCATGCTAAGGGGATAAACCCCAAAAGCAGTATGAAATAAATAAAAATAAAAATTCCGCTTTTATCACACTCAGAGAAAAGCTTCATCTTTTTAAATCTTAATTTTTACAGTTGTTTGAATTTCTTAGCAAAGAGACTTTTTGTGGAGTTTTATTGCTGTAGTTAAATTAAATTAATAAAAATAGACCCAAAAACAGGGTTTTTTTTTTACTTCCGCGAACCCCAAAACGAATCTTCAAAAATGTTTATCATAAAATAGGTTAGATTTACACATTGTCCACTTTGCATAACTTCTTTGTGAACAATCAACGACATTCAAAAGAGAACCTTTAGATGTTTTTTCAGCTAATAGTGAATTTAGTTTTACTTTTGTAAGAGCTCTCCTCCAATATTTATGAACTACTCAGTGATTTTTTTAACGCAATGAGTTTCTAACGTTAAAAAATAGGGATTTTACCGAACAGGTTGGAACAGTTCCAATGATTTCAGTACTATTGGTACGTTGCTTGAAATTATCACATCGATCGCTTAAAAAAAGAAAAAAAAATCGATTATTATTTAACACTTAGAGAGCATCTAAGATAATTAGGCTTAACTAAAAACTGGACATTTCCCATTTCGCATTATCCTTTTTTTGAAATACATAAAGGGCAGTCACATCAGGATTGGTGAATAAGAAACAAATGATCACTCTAGCTTATTTTAATGATTATTTTATTGTCAACTAAGACAATTTTAAGAATTATTAAACAATTTCAGGGTATTTATTACTGAGAAAACATAATTGATTCATAAATATCGGTGGCAAATCCCTCTAACAATTTAGGGATCATCAGTTGCGCATCAGTGCTTGTGTAATATAAATGTACTTAGTGAATGTGTTCTACTAAAGATGAACCCTTTAGGTAAGAGGTGTCAAACTCAATTAAAACACGGGCCATATTTGTGCTACAGGCAAGATTCACGCAGGCCACATCACATTTACAAATCTTGTTAAATTTATAGTCTGCAGTGAGGATTCAAGAATGTGGATAGGATATTTCAAACACTATATAATTGTATTTATAAAACGAAAATTATTCCTTTTTTACCTGCAACTTGGCTAGCGATTTCCTCGTACAAGTTTTGCTATATCCTGAATTCAAAGACTGAGAACGAAATAATATATTTTAGAAATTCATACTACTTTTTGTCTTTTAAAACCGAATCATTCTGGAATTCAACTCAGAGTGGCAGGACATATGGCTTCCAAACGTCGCCAGAACTGAGGCAGCGTGTTTTATCCTCGCCCGCAGGCTTCCAGGTAAGGCACTGGGCCAAAGTATACTTGTCTTCAGTAGCTAAAGGGTTAACGTGGGAAGGAATTATGAATATGGTATTGCCTCGATCTTCCCTAAGCGCTAATTTTTTTTCATGACCATTTTTTTCAATTTTCATTTTTATTTCAGAACAACGTGGGCCACAAAAATGTTATTCAGGGGGTCGCCAGTTTGACTCCTCTGCTTTAGGTCGAAAGTCGAATGTTAAAATAATTACGGCTGAAAGAAATAAGATAACAATTTCTATCCATTAAATGAAACAGAAAATGCAATGGTTTTATGTCTGCTTGATAATAATAAAATTCTGGTGTTCCTTTTCATAAATTTGTCTTCATCCAATTAATTTAATTTCAAATCAATTAATTTCTTAAAACATAGAATTTGATCCAAAAAGATAGTTGACTTCACGAGCGTGAATGGCAATTGGAAGATAAGTATAAAAATGAAGAATTGAAGTAAATGTTTTTGGTCAGCCAGATATAGTCGCCTACATAAAAAAAAAGTGAGATTAAGATGATTGGGACACGAGGAGAGGATGCCTGCGGGGTGGTTACATAAAAAATTATTAATTAGCAAACCAAATGGTGCATGGACTCAAAGGCGCCCTCGCTTAGATGGCTGAATGACGTAGGGGAAGTCTCCTTCGTCGGTTTTACAAGAGAAGATGGCGTTTTAAGGCCGCAGACCGGAATGATTGGGGAAAACTTATTGAGAAAGTCCAGGTCCTACTCTGTTGTATCGAGTAAAGCTGGACTCAAACCCGGCATCTTCCCGTGAGAGCCCAATGCACGAATCCCTTCTGATTATTGCACTTCTCTTTAGGATAATTAATTTCTTACTGCCAACTCGCTCATAAACTTAAAAACTTATAAGCAAAATAGTTCTTATACAACAATGTCAGACAAATAAATATCATTCATTAGAACGTACTTACATACAAAATAAAAGCATGTGTCTATTCATTATTTACGATTATTTACATTGAGAAAACAATTCTAGCAATGAGTGTGCGGAACACTTCAAAGAAAAAGCGATATAAGGTTGCATAAAGGCGGAGATTTATAGTGATTATGTGAAATAAAACGCTTAAATTTACCAACAGTTTACATAATATCTGCAACAAAGTCTTTAAATAGGTTTTTTTTAAAACATTAAGCCAAATACCAGAAAATCAACTTCATTAATTAAAAAGCAGATCTGACAAGACTGAACTAGTTGTACATTACTTAATGCACATTCATTGCTTTAATTGCACTAAAACTACAGATATAGTAAAAGAGATACCTGAATATGGTGTAGGGGCTAGTAGATGAAGTAATGCCCGAACTCACCAACTATAGGTTACACTGTACCTCTTAGCGGTGGAGTGAATTCTCGTATTTGTGTTCAATTACAGTTTTTACCCCCTGCAACAGTCTAGACACTAGTAAACACAGAGGTGGGAGTTATCTCCCCACTCTTCTTCTAATACCATACGCTTCCTTCCGCACCATCAGCTCTTCTTGATCCCATTGTTGATGAAATATTCCAACGGTGTTTATACTTCCATAGAGAAATAAATAAATTCAGACATTAACGTATCCCTCGATTTTATTCAAAATTCTAATCATTATTCATTTCATTCCTTTACAGCAGGTCATCCTAATCCTTTAATTGAACACTTATCTTCTTCCACATTACCAGGTAATCCTCCAAGGAGATAGAAGCGAAAATGGCCCCGCGATCTACTCTCCTCATAAGAGCAGTATAGTTCCGGTGACCATTCGTACTGTTTTTGGCAGGACAGTACTGTTTTTAAGACGCTGTCCTTTTTTTTTTTTAAGCATAAATGTCCTGTTTTTATTTATTTGTACTGTTTTTCAATGAAATTTAAATTATATTCAAATTTAATTTTTGAATGTAAAAAAATAGTATAAATGTATAATAATTAATGGTAATTAATTAAATATAATAATTAAGTTCGCAAATAATAGTTTAGAAAAATTTTTTCTGTGTATATTAACTTTGGACGAACCTTTAACGTAAAACACAACCTGTTTTACCGATAGAGTAGACTAGTCGACTAGTGTAAACATCGATCGCTAAACGACATGTATAAACTAATAACTAAACTAACCTACATATACCATATTATATGGCCATTGTTTGTAATAACCGATCTCGTGTTAATAAACGTATTAATATTTTTTATAGGTTTTTTGCTCCTTGTCCTGTTTTTTGATACAAAAATAATGGTCACCGTAAATATAGTGCATCTGTTCACGTCAATGAAGTGTCGCCACTGGGTGCCTTCGCCTATCTTCATTCATGATATTGTTATATTACATCACATTTGCTTGTTGCAACAATCGTTGCAGTTGCAAATTTCAATTAAAAAAAAAATTCTACTTAACTTGTAAAACTAAACCTTTTTTTTCGAATGGGATAATAAACCTAAGATTTCTTAGCTTCTAGTGTGTGAAATGTGAAATGTAGTGTGTAAAGTGTGTTTTTAAAAATTCCTTCATTCTGGTAGCCAAATCCCGTGAAAATAGCCACCACTCTGTCAAAACTGCGAATCGTTAGTTCCCATCTTTGGGTTTTTCTCGTTCAAATAGAAAAAGACTACCACAATTGATACAGTGGAATTTCCAAGCGAAGATCCTCGGGTTTGAATCTAGCTGCTAGGCCCTTAGATTTTCTGTATCTAAAGAGCTTCTTGTTTATCTTGAAAGTGTAGTTGAGAGAACTTTATAGAACTTAGAGTAAACATAGCCTGGATGCAACAAAAGGTTCTTAGGAAGAAAAAGATCTAAGGGCCTAGAAGCCGAATTCAAACCCGAGGATCTCCGCTTAGGAATCCAACTATAAAAAGTAAAGTAAAGTAACTGCCACCAATCTTTTCAGGCGGGCTTTACGTCCAACTACCAATTAGGTGTCGTGGACGGAGGCGACTAGCAAACCTACTTTACTGTAAATTTCTTTTATTAACCTTTAAATAAAATCCAAGGCCTAAAGACCGGGATTCGAACCCAGTTCCACAATACATATTAGCTTTGCAGGTCTCGCCTCTTAACCGCTCGGCTATCGTGGCGCCTTAATCCAACTATATTTGAAGTTCGAATAATAATTGATTTTTTTTTATTTAATTAATTTATTTGTTATAATCGTACAAAAAATATTGTTATATTATAAAATATAACTAGTTCGTAAATGTTTCTTACTCGTCCAGTTACTAATTCGCCATCGGCCCTTGACGCAATATTCTGCATTTTCGCAATAATCAATTTCTTTAATTGCCGCGCAAATAAATATTCTAATGGCAATTATTATAAAACATAAAGTTGGAAAAATTTTACATATATTTAAATTAATTAAGTAAACTATTAATTGAAAAAAATAAATAAATAACCTTAATAAATGTATTGAGAATAAAATGTTAATTTAAAGTCTAATTAAATGGAATGGTTATTTTAATATAATTTAATAATACTATTATTATTGCATTAATGCCTCACAGCATACGCGCCAAGAAATTCTTCTAAATATAAATGGATATTCTTTTTTTTAAACTAAAAAAACACTATTAGATGAGTAATTTTCTTAAGCTTATGGACTTAATGTGGTTCTCGGACGGCTTCTAGACAGGTGAAGTAGGCCGGAGCTGTCGATGACTAGTCACTGCAGTCTTTTTAAATACATGTTGGCTTAATAAGAAGAGGGAAGAAGAAATAGTGGTAGTAGTAACACATAGTATTCCGTCAGTTGAAAGGGCGTTTACGGTTGAGAGGGCTCGGCCCTTCGGAAAAGAAGAATTCCTGCCTTTAAGCTTTACCCTGGAGTTCTTCTCCGGACTCTTAACAAATAGGATCTAATTGTAGGCATTAAACAGTAAATATATATCGCATTATACTTTTTTTTTTCCTAATGAATTGTCTAATTTAATCAAAGTAAATAATATTTATTTATTTGCAATACGGAAAAATATAATTAATGGAACTGATTTAAGTATTTTTTACTTGGCTGGATCAACTGGAGAAGAGAAGTTGCCCACTGGCAACACTCTCGCTGGCTTTAACCTTGGTTGTTGCTGGCCATTTAGGGGCCGTACTTAAATTACGTAACGCAATTTAAAGAGCTTTTTAATCCCTCCCCCCCCCCCCGATGTAACAGATCGTAACAAAATGTCAACCTCCCCTCCCCCCCTAGCCAAATGTACGTAATTTTTTGTTATGGAATATCGTCATTGCATAGTATTTAATTAAAATCAAACATATATTTTTTATTTATTACTTATTTAATTACATTATCACTTAGTATGAAGGTTGGCTATAGTAGAATTTGGCGCGAAAAATATCGTTAGTATTTTTCCATTAATGACCAAAAAATTATAGATTCAATTGGAAAAATTACGTACAAGCATTAAAAAACCCCCTCCCCCGAACCATAACGAATGGTAACAATCGAGCCTTACCCCCCTCCCCCCTTGCGTTCGTTACGTAATTTAAGTACGACCCCTTAGATGTAACGAAACCAAGTGAGAGCCAAAATGGAAATTAGTAAGAGAAAAATGAGTTACAGAATTTTAACTCTTAAGCGATAGTGACGGTTCTTGGCTTTTCGGTTCTGAATTCATTTCTGTTTTAATTATCATAAGTGCATGTTTATAAGTACAAATTGTTCCATTAAAATAAATTACTTTTTTTCCACGTGAAGTTTAATATGGGAAAATGCTTGTTATTGTAGACATTAATGGGAACACAATTGTAATAACTAAGATATAGTAAATTAAACTACCATTTTCGTAATAATATTTGCATTGTCTAAGGAAGACTATATTATTATTTTTTAATTTGTGGCAACATCTGAGATGATTGGTGCTCGCAGCATTTTTTAACGCACTGCTAGCCTAAAAAAGAAATACTCTGAAGGCAAACTGAACTCGATCTGGTATTCTCGCGCAGGAGTGCAATGCAAATCACCATTATGCTAATTTCTTCTTTAATTTGCAAAAATAAAGTCTATTAAAAAATTGGTTGTAATTTCTTCAACTGCGAAGGAAAATCACATCTCAAAAAAGCAATAATTCACAATATATTTGTAGTGAAAGAAATAAAAAAAATCTAAAATAAAAGAATCTACACATGCACCATGTCTCTTGCGGCAATTCACGAAATAGAATTTTCTTCTTTAAAAAAACGCTTATAACTAAGATTTTTCTATTTAGAGTCTTTTAAAATTTGGAATTTTTCTTATTGAAATCCCTGACAGCATTATGAAGATAACGTGGCCGTACATTGCACTGAAATGGCAATAACTTGAATTGTTCGAGAAAATGTAATCAAATTCTAAAAATGTACTGTAGTTCTTTACAGAACAGTCCAAAGTTTATTACCACCATAAGTGCAGTATGCCCGGCGGTAAGGAGTCAAAATATCCAAACTCCGTTGAAATATCAAAATATCCGTTTGAGTTACGCTGAAAACTCACAAAAACACTGAAAACTTTGTGAAAACCAATTTCGTACTCATGGGAACTGAAAAGGGATATTTTAAGTGAAAATTCAACGACAGAATCCTACTCGAGCTTCATATAATCTTTTATTAATAAAGCAACACGTTCCATAATAATTAGTATTTTTGCCTTTTCATTTTACAGTTTGTCAAATTTATTAAAGACACTGAAAGTAAGAAGAAAAAAAAAGCAGTAACTTTTATGAGAACAAAGAGATGATGAAATTTTATATTTTAAAGCATCTCATTACTCTCTAAAGTCAGTAACTGAAATGCATTTTTGCAAAGTGAAAATTTGTTTTTCAAGTGAGGCCATTTTTACTTAGACCAGGTGTGTTCGAACATTTTCTAAATAGTAGAGCTACTTGTAATGGCTCACAGAAAATCCAGAATGAGATCCATTTTTTTCTTAATATTTGGACTACCTCTAGACTACCCTAATTCTAATCTGTAAAAGAATTTTGAATTTTTCTTTAATCAGAAATAAGATTTTGCTGGCCATTACACGTGGTCATTGAAAATCTTTTTGCGATATAGGTTTTTAATTCACTTCAATATTTATTGTTGCATTGGAAAGGAAAATAAACGTTTTCAGTTATATTTTGTGGCTAATTGCAATAAAGGTTGGTTCCGCTTAAGTCTTTTCCCTTCTTATTTAGCCTTGTGTTCACCATTTACTATTATAAGGGATTGATTTTTCCATGCTTACTAGTCGTGATTAGCTCACACATATTAATGCATTAGAAATTTATTTTTATACTTGACTTAGAAAGAAATTAGTTCACAAAATGTACAATACCATTCATATTTTCAAGAGTTGATGATTACAGCAACTCAGCAGCACGCCGCAGGAACCGAAAAATATGGCAAGTGTTGTACTGATAAAAGTTTTGAGGGATAAAGCTAATTTACATGATAATAGTGAAATTTATAGCTAACTATTTATCTATTTCGCCCTTAATCTTTCAAAATGAAGCGACAAATAGTTTCTAGGCCAATTGCGGGAACAGAGTGAATTAATTCAATTATTTACTTTTTAGCTGCAACAAATGCTTTAAATAGATTTCAGTTTTTAACGTTGTAGTGTTTCTAACTTCCCTTTAGTGCGAAAAGCAATGTTTAAACTAATACAGGATGATAATTCGTTTTTTTTTATTTTCGTCAAAGGGAATAAAAAAAACAACATAACGGGAATCACTAATTCATTTTTGTCCTTGCAGATTAAAAATATCTATGTATATAAAGGTGGGTTGTTATTTATACACCAAATCAACACAACAGCGTTAAAACGCAAGTAGTAACCTTTTAGAAATGTTCAAGGCGAGAAATGGAATAGTTAATGTGCGGCATAGTATCTTTTACATCATAAAGAGCCCTCGTGAAATGATAGTGTACTACGAAATTAAATGTACATCGGTTGTGCCCCTTAATAGAATCCAGACAAATTCCTACAATAACCCCACCAATTCCAATGTCGGATAAATCCCAGGATCTGAGAAGGTTCCTGGAAGAGTCCTCCTCCTCTGTTCCTGGTAATTTCCCATGTCAGTGTTTGAATCTCTCTTGAATAATGATATCGTAATCAGTTATTGAAGTTGCCTCGATCACTCAACAAAATCTGCAAGTGCTATCACGGTCCTTGACTCAGCTTTTTCAGGTTGCCTCTGAGTCAACTTTGCTTGAGAAAACCTCCAAAAGGCTCTCCAAAATCTACAAGAAACCCACCCCTCCAGGGAAGTTCTAGAGAAGATGGGGTGCCAGCTTTCAGGTAAATCTACCTGCAAGGGAAATGTGAAAAGAGGGGAGCAATAGTCTAGGATATCATGCTTCCTTTCCTCACCCAAGAAGTTGAATTTCTTTACCCAGTTCTCAGCGAGATTGAGCATCCTGAGGTTGAATATCTCAATCCGGCCCAAGAGGTAATTCTAATAAGTCTCTGTTGGTCTACTCCTAAGAACAGTTGTCCAGGAGGCACGACAGGGTTGTACAGATTGTATTTTACCTCTCCGCAACCGGAACTAAAACTTAACTGAATGGATTTTTCAGTTTACTAAGTTCTCTCTAAACGTGCCATTCGGTGTAATGTGTAGTTCTATAATCTAGAAATTACATTAATAATGCAATATGTTTTACAATTATTATTTTCAAGATGTTTAAATTAGAACATCAAGAATAGTACGGAAGAGCAGTGTATGTTTTTTGATTAAATGTTTTGAATTTGAATACATTAGCACATTTTCTCAGTGATATGTTATGTCACATTTTTAAGCGTTAGGTGAAAGTAACTGAGAGCTCCCTGGTGTTTGACCTTGAAAGTCTTCGACTGCACTAACCAACGTAATGGAGAGGTTTATTTTGTGTTCCTTCTAACTGTTTATGAGATCAGATTATTTTTTTGTTAATTCATAACCTCAATAAACATCTGACATGGTAAGAAAGTTTATGCATGTATATACTTTACAATAAAGTGAGTATAGTGGTTTTGAAATATTTGTATTGTAATTAGGCTGCTGAAACATCATAGTGGTGCCTATCTATTCAGTCCTCTCTCTCTTTAATTAAATTGAAATAGGGGAGAGACTCCAAATTATCAGAGAATCTCCAACATGCTTTGCAGGCTTCATAATATTTCCAAATTTACTAACATAGGGCCAACAACTATCAGTAGTCAGCCAGTTACCGGCATTTAACTTCACATATTTGCAATTGGAAATTATTAACTCGGTAAATTTTTGACATCATAAAGATCTATCGTGAATCTCTTATGTTTCCAGGAAGAACAATCTAGAAGACTGCATTACGTCAATATAAACTTAATATGTATGCAGCAAAAGTTTACTATGCTTTAACAGCGGCAGTATTTGGATGAACTCGTTTATGTGCACCCATCCAAAGACTTTCGAAGCCCTGAGTGTCCTCTCATAAAAAAGTTGTTTTTTTTTGCTTGAAATACGTCCAGGGACTCCAGTAGTTGACGTTTTCACCTAAGAGCAATTGAATTATGAAGACATATTGCTGCGGACCTTGAGTACCGGCCAATACATTTTATATGCCTTGTATCTTATCCGTAGGAAGATGTAAATTTAATTTTAATAAATTTTACTGTTTATCAGCAACCAAATTGGTATTCAAATTATCAATATGCCGACAATTTTTCCAATTAATGATAATTTTTTCTACAAATAATTTACTTAAGAATCAAATTACTTCGTTAGCAGTTTTGTTCTCGCATAGACAATAAATTATGGACAGTCCTTGGTTTTATAATTATATGCAACGTCCTTTATACCTGCAGGACCTTCCAAATGAGTATGTGCCACACATATTGACGTGTCAATTCTATCCTCGTAAACCTGATTCATGATATTTGAATGTTTATCTAGCGGATTAGGTTGACGTATTTTGTCTGGGATAAGGTTTGTGTAGTTTAGTTAGTTTTAAAAATGTCAGTATTTCATATTTTTAAATTTCTGAAAACGTTGGTTTGAGAAGTAATTCATTGCTTTTTGATTTTAAAATTATTCGTTTGTTTAGAATGCATTATCACTTTTTTTGTGAGATTGTCTCTGAGAAAATGTTTACAAAATAATTTACATAACAATGTATCTTTAAGCTATAAAGTACAAAATAATTTACATAACAATGTATCTTTAAGCTATAAAGTAAACAATGATAATCATAGATAACTAAATAGTTACTTGAAGCTTATAACTCTGGTTCTTCTGCGGTTCCGATACTGAAAAGGGATTTAGCTGGTGCTAATTCGAGAAGTAAGGCTGTGAAAATTGGCCACAGTTTTTCTGACAGAGCTAGCTCCCACAATTTGCTGCTGAAGTAAGAGAAGAGTTATCCAGGCGGCTCTACTGGCCACCGAAGTATTCAGGACAATGCAAGAATATGTGAATGGAAATTCTAATAAGTATGCCTGGACATACAAAAAAAAAAGTACCAAGACGGCAATATGCCTAGCCCTTGACACTTTCCAAGTTACTCTTAAAGAATCTGAGCCATTCGCTTAGCGTTAGAATGCCGCAGTAGACGAAGCGATGGTGGGTAACAACCTCAAACGAAAGGCAGCCAAAAAAGTTCATAATTAGCTACTCACCTAAGTTAACTGAGGCATTAGTCCAATAGACCGGGAGGCTATTCGAACGATTTAATGGCCACTGCAGCCTGCCACACATTGCCTGTATAGATCTGACAGAAAAAAGAAAAGTTGCATTAAACATTTTTAGCATTTTCCGTCAGTGCGAAATGCGATTTTGAGGGTTCGGCTCTTTTGCAATGACAAATTTGCCTTTTAAGAACAATCCATGAGGATTTCTCCAGATACTTAAGTCATTAAACAAAAAGGACAGGTTTGATCCGATTAGAGGTTAGTGCAAAGATCCCTAGGTCACGATGGAATAGGCAACTCGGCAATCACCTAGTAATCTAAACTAAATTTACGTCCAATATGTAGAAAAAAGAATTAAATTTAGCACGCAGACAACAGATGGATTCATGTTTCTAAAGAGGTGTAAGGGAATTTAGTTGTTATTTCAGAGCTGAAATCCCTGAAATAATATATTATAATAATAATATAATATAATCTACGTTATAATTACATTTTTTGTACCATATTACTAGAAAACTTTTATTTTTCATTAATATTCCGGGTATTTCTACCAACCTCCTGAGTGCGCCTATTAGATGTTAGAATTTAAAAAGCTTGAACAATTTCAGAGTAAATAACAATGAAAACAACTCTTAAGACTGCATTTTCGGGTGTCCCTAGGTCGTTCGTTACCTTTGCTTTTTTAGTTTCCGGAATCACAAAGATATCAAACAAAATTTTTATATCATTTTATTTTTTTATAATGAAGACAGCACACCGTCTCCATATTCTGCAGTTTTATAGAAGAACGAATTAGTTAACCAATGTTTTCATTAAACTGCTATATACTTTTAACGTTGTTAGCACGTGAGCTTGAATGAGATGTATGTATAGTGTTTCACATTTTGCATAACCTTCGCCGGCATGGCAGAAACAACCTCTCACTTTGCCCTTGACTCCACAACTGACCAGATGCATCCTTTTTGAAGGATTCGCTTTTTATTTGCGTTACAAGATCAGATTAGTTAAAGATTTACTTTACTCTTGATCAAAACATCAAAAGAAACAGAATTCGAACAGCAATACAAGTCAAAACGTTTCTTTTAAATTTTAGTCGTATTAGTTGAGATTTTGCAAGTAAGAAGATTTCATTTTGTTCATGCATACACCATTATTATGCTCTTCTATCTCATTATGCATTGCATGCATACTTATATACACACATCCACTTAGTTTATGTAAAGCTGTTGATATACACTCCCGCAAAATCTGCTTTATGTCCTGATAAATTATCTTTAGTGTCGAGACTCTTTTTTTTTTTGTAATGAAATGAACAGTGATAGTTACTAGGTTGGCTAGCTGCTCGAGATCATATCGGCCATAGAGTAGGTGTTGTGAGATGGTGTGCTGTAGCGATTGGGTTTAGGTCACTTCTACTTTTTACCTAATGTACCGTGGATACGTCGATGGCGAACTGAACTTGAGATGAATTTTGATCTTCATGGTGAACAGTCATGCTAGTGCCTTCTTCCAAAAGACAATGTTGGACTTCTTTACAGGAATTCGTTTGATTTTACTGCATCAAGAACCAGTACAACGTTTGTTTTTTCCAGCTAGTTCTCTGAAGAATATGTAAGCATGGGGCAACGCCTTAGATGTTTCCTCTACTCAGGGAATAATTTAGAGGGGCTACTTTGTCACCTTCAGTACTCCTGGGAAGAAGTGCCATAAGAAGTAAGCGATCATCTCCTTTGGAGTATACACTCTCTTGTAAGAAAAAGTATTGTTCACCCTAAATACTTCTTTTGATTGTTATCATTTTGTCTCCTAATGCATGAATTAATGTAACTCATCATCCACCTTCGATCTTATCTTGGGTATCTAATGTATTACTGTAGTTACGATTTTTTTTTTTAAGGGTAGGCGTTTGCGAGGAGCAAGGACAGCGTTTAGTTCATACTCCATGATCTACATAAATGCCAAAGTCAAGGATATATAAATAAACAAAAAAATTAGAAATAATGCTCTTTTTTTACAAGGTTATAATTTGTGTTCAACTTTATTATTACTGTTTTATTTTATTTTATGTTTATTTTAGTTTTATTTTAGTAAGGATGTGGTTTTTTAACCTTGCAAGTGGTATTATTAAAAAAATAGTTGTAGACAAAAATAGTTTAAACCTGTCTTAATAATTAGTTGATTATCTGTTTTCTTGATTTTTTTTTTCCTTTTTTACACCAGAAGTGTCGGCTGTTCGGTAGATTTAAAATATCTTATAATGAATCAGGTTATTTGTAAGTATTTTTTGTCAGAGTCCAATATAATTAAATAAATAAATTATAGAAATATTCTTGGGTTTAAACGGGGGGATTTTCCCAGTTTAAATAATTCAACATGAAAATATAGAATACTTAAGTATATTCAGATTAGAAAATTCTAAGACAAATATAAAGTAAAAACCAAATTTTTTAAACATTTAAACATTGAAGCAAGATTATTTGTAAATTTTGAATTAGGTAATATAAAATTTATATTAAATTTAACAATTGAATTGTCATCAGCTTCTGGCAGGTTCTCACATTACCTCGTCCTCTCTGAAATTAAAAAGTTATTGGAAACTCTGTAAATTAGAATACTTCTATAATAAAAATTATGAGATAGAAAATATTTGTATTTCTAATTTTAATTTAATATTCTTTATTTGTTTTTTTCGAGCAACCTTCCACATAATTCTGCTTCTGGATTTCAAATTTATTTTTGATCCACTTAGCCCAGGCCATTCGTTTCATACCCTTATCAGGTAAGGACAAGTATGCAAAAGACTATAACTGTAAATAATACAAACATTGCAATCAATAAGACAAAATGAAAATAACAATAAATTTTCTTTATCCGGTCCAGTTGGTGTTTACTTCTGTCTCTTTCGTCCAACTTCACTAGGCAGAGTGCACCTGTCCTATGTTTCTTTATCGTAACAAATGGCCTCTTGAGTTGATGTTGTAGACTCTTGTCTGGATTCTATCTCCCTCTTTACGATTTAGTTCTCTTTTCTTCGTCAAAAGACCTATCATCTATCTCATGATCACTCATTTATAATAGGCGTGACCTCATTTCTCGATTGAGATATTACTGATTTTAACCGGTCGTAGGATTGCGTAAATGCGTGGCACTGTAGCAAGTTAGGAAGCAATAAAGCAGAAAAGCGATGAATTAGAGGTTCAGGATGATTAGAAAGGTGCAATTATCCATTTACTGGAATTAAAGCAAAAATTGAAAACAAATGTCTGCCTTACCGCTCAATCTAGCGACATTTTAATAAACTATTAAGTGCATCAAATAACTAACAGGCAGCGCTCATCAGAGCTAGAAAACTTCCCACTAATTTTGTGAACGTAAAACCATTCCCTTCGATATTGTTTAGAATGTAGGACCACCCCTTACATTTACGGGACTCAGGGCAGAATTAATCCTGTTGCTTTACATATTTTCATACCAGGTGAAGCCAGAAAGACGACTTGCAAAATCATGCAATCGCATATGCACAGGAAGAACTCGTCTGTCCATCAAGAAAGTATTATAAATTATCGTTGAACTCAATCCTAGGGATGACAAAGATTGCATGATTCTCAAGGACAACTTCGGGAGCAATTTCAAGATTAGATAGGCCAGATTGGATCTGTGGACTATCTGGTGATTGGTGATTCCATCAGGTAGACTCCAAGCTCCAAAAATAAGAACAAGTGCAGGCTCCAAGACCCTGAAAGGGATTGAAGTTGGCATTCTTTTACCGCAGTCCAAGAATTTATAAGAAGGTGGGCCCAAACTTCAAGTAGAGGTTATTGTCATATATTGCCAAGGAGATGTATAATAAAACGAAATATCCAATACAGGAGAGTACTTATCTATTCTGACGGTCAGGCGGCAACTAAAGCCGTCAGCGCCTACCAACTCAATTCTAGGCGGTTGCGGAACTGTGTTCATTCTCTCAACGTCATAAATTCCAATAAGCCCTCTCTATCCTGGGTATCCGGAGTATGTAGGCAACTAGAAGGCGAATGTACCCTGTGTCATGGTCATTAATTAGGTACTCTAACCAGTTGGTGTAATGTGGAATGATAATAATAATAATGAAGATAAATTTTGATTAACCATTTCTTTCTTCAACATTTTCAGAAATTGTTTTTGATTATTTTGTAAAAGTAGCGGAGGAAACTCATTTGATAACTGGAAGATTAACTTGCCTTTTAATTGGCTTTGTTCAGTATGTTTGTGAAAAACTTATTTTCAAAAACTAAAAGTTATAAAAGATAATATTTGTTTTGAGGTCATGTGAGGCTGAAAAAGTTAAAAAAATTAAAAAATTGAAGGAAGCTGAAAGTTTATATTTAGATTGGACCCTATCAGAGGACCTGACTGAAACCTGGCGTTCAAAAACCCTCATCTGGAAGTACCACTTTACTCAGGGGACTTTTGGCTTTTTTGAGATCATCTCAAAATGGCTCCTACGATTTCCTTTAAACTATGTCCTACATTCTACTCATAATAATCTACAGTTTTTATTTGAAACGATTTCCCAGGGAAATTTGATTAAGACACTTCTCTGAGAGGTGTGAAGGTTTTATACTAAAGAACTATTGGGATTTATTGTATATTATAAAGAAGGATTATGTTGGTAGAATTCAGTTTGATGAAATTCCACAATTGGAATACCACTTTACCGAATAGATTATTTATTTCTTGAATTTTTCTAAAAATTGCTCCAACAATTTTCTTTAAAGTTTCTATTTTCGTTACCTTAGAGATAAACTTTTTTTTTTTAAATTGTTTTCCCCATAAATTTGATTAATGGGAATTTTGAGCGGGGAGGGTGGCTATTCTTCCCTACAAAGTATTATTTCAGTGTAATGCACAACTCTCTTTTTTATACATATATAATTTTTATACATATTTATATATGTATAAAGAGTAGTTAAATTGTTTTATTATATTGCGATGCCATGGCAGTTGTTGATGTGAGTTTTTGTTCAGCCCTGTTTATGAGATTTGTACTAGGGAGGAGCACATTTGCTTTAGTGATTTCTTCCACTATTATTACTTTGGAGTATGCTTAGCCGCCTGCATTCTAAAAATTTTAATCTTAAGATTGCTCAATCTCTGAACATGATCTGAATGACTTGTGATTCATTCATTGCTTTTAGGTTTGCATAAATCAATTCCCAGTTGCATATTGTTTTTCATTTAGTTCCACAGTTTTATTGGCCATGGATATCGAAACAACTCAATTCCAAGTGGTCCAAGATTAGATGATAATGTAACCAGATTGCAATTTCTAATTTTATGGAAATAATAAATTTTGGTTCCTCTCTTTAGACAATCTATTTTGGTATCTTGTGATTCAATATGTTCATGGGAGTGGTTCCGTAGCTGATGACTGCAGATGTTGACGCTCATTATAAATTAAAATTAGTAATAAGGTTTTAATAAACATGAACTACAAAGTAACAACATTACAATAACTAGCACATGCTCTAAATCAAGCTAGCTCGCCTACTGAACTTGTTTGGATGTATGCAACTCTATTTTGACACTATTTTATTGAAGTCAAGGGATTGTTTTAAAGAAAAAATACTTTGAGGTTTCCAATAATTTTATTTCAAGTAATTGACGTGTACAACAAAACTGAAAAATCTTAATGAATTATTAATATTGGATTGTGTAAAAAATTAAGGTGAAATAAGAATAATAATAAACAAGCTTAGTGTACACCATTAATTGTAATGCGAAAGAGAATGCAACCCACTAATAATTGTAGCAAAAAATTAAAATGCATAATTTTTTTTCCTAAGTTTTGGCAGCAATGATTTTGCATGTTTTAGAGTAATTGGCAGTCTTATGAATTTTAAGTTACCTATAGAATCAGTCTTAATTTTTACATTTCACTTTTGTACTGTCCGGATATTTTTTTATAATATATATATATATTTTTTTTTAAAATAATGAGTTTTCATAAAAGTATTCAATTTCAGAACATGTCCAACCGAAGCGAGTAATGTATTTTGTAATGTTTTAATTTTGTAAAAGAGTTTATTTTTTATACAGTACTTTTTTGTAATACAGTATATTTTTATTGATTCGTTTCATTCGTTCATAACAATAATCACTTACGATTAAAAAATTTATAGAATAATTTATTTTTATGATTACCAAATATTTATTACAATTATATTTTGATAAATGATTTACCTTTAGTTTTTTTAACGGTTACATACGTTAACAATGTCAATGCAGTGCACCATATTATTGAGCTTATAAATCCTTTATAAACAACTTCATCAGAAAACCCTTTATTTCTAATAGTTAGTGACCGTACAGACTCAGTAGGCAGAGTGCTTGGTAATATCAAAGAGAAGTATCTGATTACTACCGGTTCTGCTTCCAAAGGCCACATCATTCCTGTAAAAATGTTTAGAGAGATAAATAATATATATTTCAGTTTGGAAACTCTGTAAAAGAGCATTGGACAGAGCATACAACGATAATGTCATAGTAAGTTTTGCTTCTGAGAAGGCTATCATTTTCTTTCCAGCTTTATTATTTTTTATTTTCATTAATAATTACCATCGTTTTGTGTAACCACATCAACTAGCTGGTCCTAAATAGTCTTTGGCAAATTATGTACCAAACTGTACAACAAGATACCATTTTTACCGCCACGTTATAAAATCCGACCGACTTTACAAATATAGGATATGATTAAATTAATTTAATAGTTTACGCACTGATATTATTATTTACCTCCAATCATCATTGACACCATTGCTAAACCAGTTTGAAAACCGCTGGTGATATTAATTGAATCAGTTAGTGTCGCCAAAGTAAATGCTGAAAGAACAAATTATATAATCATTAGTATTTAATTGCATTTAAACAATTATAAAACATCTATTTAAAAAATAATCTAAAAAAAAAATCTTCAAATTGGAAAATATTAAAAGCAATTCACTTTGGAAGTTTTAAGGTTGAACTTTTGATAATTTGTGAACTAGAGCATTTGCTTAGTTCTGAGCTGTCCATGTAAACGTGGCATCCTGGCATTTATGTGGGGTTCATTTTATTCCTCACTTCTTCGTCTAAGATTCTATCTTAAGTAAGGTGTATATAACATGAATGAAGCTGATGTAAGATGGTAGGGAATTTTCTAGTAAATCGACTTTGACCAAAACCATATTGGTACCTAAGCGAAATATGGAATTTGAATTTCCTGTTATTTTTTTATTTTTATGTTCCGGTGAATGCAAACAGATACACAGTGAATTGTAAAAACTACTTTTTCGAATTCAGAAGACCCCAAAACAGATATTTCCATTGTAAACTCAAAATCGAAAATATGCACGATTACAATTCCTTCTCTCAAATAAATAACGAAATGCAAGGTATTAAAGGTAAAAAAAAAAAAAAACTAGAAACCATTGGACAGGTGTGCTTAAGCCATTCGACAAAAAGGGAAAAAACCTAAACTTTTGAAAAAGTAGTTGCGCATTTAAAGCCACTTCGAAATATGTTCACAGATATGCGGAGGAATACGCTAAATCTACTGCCCATATTACTTACATCTTCGCTTTGCTGGCCTAGCCTCTAACCGCTCGGCTAGCATGGCGCCTAAATTTAAAATTATATTGTTCAAACAATTTAAGGTTCCCAGTTCGTACTTAATCAATCAATTCATATTAGGAAATAATATAAAAATATTCAAAATTATTCAAATTTTCTCAAAAATGCTGTTAAATATACCTAACGCAATTCCTGTTAAGCCCTGCATGAACAGAAGCATTGTGGTGAGATAAGGCTGATTAAAAGGAAACTGCAATATTCCATAAGTTGTTGAAATGACCATCATTGTTTGAATTATTTGAAGAAATAATTGGACAATAAAGTGCGAGATTATTACTTCATAAACGTTAACACCTGGAAAAAATAAATAAATAAAAACATCTTTACAAGTAAAGTTGTGCTTAAATGATTAGTTATTCGAGCGAAAAGATGCTAACAGTTGAAAAGCAAGTTTCTACGAAACGAATAGTAAACTTTCATGCCTAGGATTTTATCCCTAGTAGGACGCATATTTATTGCATCACTGACACTGGGTTCGGCCTTTCGTCCATCATCATCCGCCCTGCGATGGATAAAATCAAAGACATTATTCAGCAGACCTAACCACATCTTCATCAGTAAACTTTCAATTAGGCTACATTAAGTTTAATGTCTTGAAATTCTTCATTTTTCTCAGTTTAGCGAAAGAGTTAGAACAATGCTTGTTTGCGATTGACCACAGCAGTAAAGGATGGGCCACTCGCGAATACAATCTATAGTTGCGGGCAATAAAAGTGTAAATCTTAAAACAATAGGGTGAAATTAGTGATGAGGAATTAGCGACTCAATCGATGATTCCTAACATTGGATTTTGCCAGTAAATCAGTTCACACCTCTTGAGATATTTTAGAAGCGCTTATAAAATGTATTCTTTTAAGAGGAGTAGGGATATATCAACTCCCAAGTAGCCTGTTGAATGTTAGTTCATGCGGTACTTTTCTGTATCACTTGTAAGGAGAAGATAGGTAATGATGAATTTAAAAGATCTCTGGTAAGTGGATTTCACTAACAATCATAATTGGTTACTCAGATAGTTTTGGCCTTATAATTCCAGTATTTTATTATATAATAAGATATTATATAGTGAGAAAACTTTTATTATATAGCAAGGAAATTAAGGCAAGACAACCTCAAGAGCTTCACAAGTTTCTCAAGAGCAGATCGAGGAACCATATGCTAAGGAAGTTTTCAATCTGGTTTGCTGTTTTACCATCTGGAGAGTACCTGGTTCTTTCCAATAACAGTTACATTTCCTCTCTACCCATTTTACAGCAGCAAAATCTCCCAGGCCTAACTTGATATAGGGCCCAGGGAAGGCATCTGGCATCTGACGCACTTTCCAGTTGGTCCTAGAAGTATTTTTTTCCCCGCTCTTTTGTTCTGAGAGAGTGTGAGCATTAATCATTCTCATGTTAGCCAATAGGCTTTTGATTTTTAGCTTGCTAAGTTGATCTCTGATTGATTCAAAATAGTGTTCTTGAGTCTCTGATGAAGACCAGAAAATAGTGAATTTTCTTATTGCCTCCTATTCTTAATTAAAATACGCTAAAATCCTTCCTATGGAAAATTTCACTATTGGTCCTGATATGACTTCTTGAATTTCTAGGATATCTAGATTCATTTTACAGGATTCTTTTCTTATTTCTTAAAAGCCACTGCTCTACTCAAAATAAGCACGTTCGATGTTACGAATTTATATGTCCTTTTCCGTAAATTAAATCCGATTGAATTCTATTGAGACTTGAGTGTTCGTATAACGATGTTTTGTTTTTAAGAGGTGGGTAGTTGACCCACCCGCCATTATTTAGACGGACCATGGATTTTTGGGTTTACTCTCCTCCAACCTAAAGGCAGACAGTCGAGGAGGCGGTAGCTTTTAGTTATGTACTGAAAATGGCTTTTCGATTTGTGCGTTTTGAATGTGTTTATTGCTTTTTCTTTCTGAGCTGCTGAATGACCGTAACCGTGTAAAAAAAATTTCTTTTTTATAAAGTGAACTACGACTTCTTTACATTTAAGTGAGGAGGTTCTATTATGGCTATAACATATTTCTTTGAATTTACCACTCAGCGGACCTTAGCATCCATTCAATCACACTTTTGATTAGCAGTCAGTCAAGCATGCTATGATCCCCGAAGCATCGGCCAAATCCATGTCTTCCAATAAATAAAATAATAATAAAGATGGAGTGGGGATTTAGACTTCAAAGTGATCAGACGTATGTAATTTGCTCTGTATAATTTGTGTAATTTTTTAGTGTTTCTTGGAAGTTTCAAACAGTTATTTTTTGTCATTGTAAACTTTGAATACCGTACTATAGTTTTATACTATTAAAAGTGGCATTTATAAAAAGTTTTAAGCGAAAAAAAGAAAAGAAAAAAAGGGAAAAGAAATATTATCTTATTAAGTGATTATCAAAGTTCACAGACTTACCAGTAACATGAGCAAGGTGGGGGAGTCTACTACTGGAACTGGTGAAAATAGTGGGGGTACTGATGTAAGTAGTCTTATCTTAGATAGAATTACTGCTCTGCATCAAGACGTCTCGAGACAAATTTCTGAGATTAATACGAAAAATAAAGAACTAAATGATAGTATTCAAACATTTAAAGATGAAATTAGAGTAAACCTAGGTAATATCAGAACCGATATTAAGAAAATAGATAAAGAAACAACTGCCTTACGCCGAGAAAATGAATTTCTGAAGAAAAAATTGTCTGAATTACAGGCTTCTCTTAGTGAAAACGTTCAGTTTACTTCTTATAATAAAATTAGAATATCGAATGTTCCCTTGCAATTAAATGTTGACATTGAAGAACTAATTTTGCGCATATCTAAGATAATTAATTTTGAATTTCAAAAAGAAAAAATACAAGATTTCTATCGTCCTAAAATGATAAATGAAAATTTTAAACCACCCATATTGTTTAATTTCATAAGAATTGTTGATAAAAAGGAATTTTTAAACTGTTATCGGAGATATATAAAAAATAAAAATAAATTAACATTTGATAAAATTATGGGAAATGAGGAAACGTCTGAAGTTCACACATCTGAAATTTTTATTTCTGAACACATGAGCCCAAATTTATACAAATTATTTAGAACTTTAAGAGAATATAAATTCCAGGGCACATTAAAATATGTGTGGTTCAGAAATAATAGAATTTGGGTAAGAAAGGATGATGGAACACCAAGTTTGTTGATAAAATCGAAAGATGATTTTCATAAATTTCTGGCTGTAACACCTTCTTTAACTATCCATGACTATTCGGATGACGAAGAAATAGAGACTGATAAATCTGAGGGATCGAGGACAAGTGTAACAAGGAAAAGATTGAGGAGGGCTCCTAATCAATTGCGTTTACGTCCTTTTTTACAAGAAAGAGCCACCACTCAAGAGGAAAAAGGAAAAAAGTGATATATGCTGATGGTACAACTGTAAAATTTGGCTTTTGGAACATACATGGATTTAACAATTTTTCTAATTTGTCTACTTCGGAATTTAATCAGTTGCTTGATATGGACATCTTGGGTTTTTCTGAGACATGGCTGACCACTTCGGACCTGAAATTTGCACTATTAACTACCAACTATGACTGTTATTGCAGAAACGCTAATAAGCCGTCAGGTAAAGGTAGACCCAGTGGAGGTTTAATGATTTGTTTGAAAAAAGGTAAATTCTCTAATGTTAAAATTTTGGTGTCTACTAACTGGCTTTTGTGTGTATTAATTAAGTATAAGGAAGTGTATTTGTGTGTAGGAATAGTTTATTGGCAACCCGGATCATTACATGATTCAATTATAGATTCTTTTTCTTTCGATTTATTTAACATTTATTCTGAATATGAAAACTGTTATGTAATAATTGGTGGCGATTATAACTCTCGTATTGGAAATTTAAATTCTTTGGACAATGATATTTTTATTAATTCTAATTTGTCCGGATTTAGAAGTTCATTGGATGACGTTATCAATAAAAGAGGGGTAAAATTGGTTGAATTAATGGAATCTTATGGTATGATCTGTTGTAATGGCCGATCGCGTAGAGATAATAAAGGAAGTTATACCTATATGGGTAATCAAGGTATGAGTGTCATAGATTATGTATGGATCTCAGCTAGTTGCCTAAATAACGTAATCGATTTTAATATTGAAAATGTGTCAGATATTTCAGACCATTACATGTGTATTCTATTAATAAATTTTTACAGTGATTATAAAAGTAATGTAGAAGAATATAAACATGAATCTAACACTGTTTACGTACACAACAGGTCAATTGAAGCTATGTGTTTGTTTAATGAACTTTTAGAATCTTATTCATATCTATGTTTTGATGCTACTTTTGTTTGCTCGCCAACGAGTCTTTATAATTATTTTTGTTATATAATTCAACATACAATGTACGAATCTGGGGCCCTGAAAGCAATAAAATTTAGATCTAATAATTCAATTAAAAAAGATAAGCCATGGTATAATGCTGATTGTTACGTGTCCAAAAAAGAAGTAATTAAATTATATAAAAACTGTTGTAAAACGTCTTTTAAAAGTAAAGATTTAATTAATTTGTATAGACAAGCCAAATCTTCATACAAACAAGTAATAAAACAATCTAAAATATACTTTTTTGAAAATGTTAAATTAAAACTTAGAAACATAAATAACCCTTCTGAATTTTGGTCAGCACTGAAACAATTCGAAGGTAAACATTACACTGAATGCCCAATATCGGTTACGGAATGGGAAGTTTTTTACCAAAATATTCTCCCCCCTAAATATAATAATGAAATAATTTTTTTTACATTTTACCATCCTGAATTGGACGACCGAATAACGTTTGACGAACTAATAGACAGTATAAATAACAGTAAATGTGGTAAGGCAACTGGATTTGATCTCATTCCAAATGAGTGTTTTAAATCACTTAACTCATACTGGATTTGCTTTCTGTTGGAACTTTTCAATCGTATTTGGAGCTGTGAGGATTTTCCTAAAATGTGGTCTCTTATAAAAATGAAACTGATTTATAAAAAAGGTGATCCCAAAGATCCAATGAACTATAGAGGCATAGCTATGTTCAACTCAATTACAAAACTTTTTACATACATAATTTATAACAGAATCTCTAAATGGATTGAATCAAGAGGTTTATTACCTGAAGAGCAGATGGGCTTTAGAAAAGGAAGGGGGTGTAGAGATAATATATTTACTTTATCGTCCGCAATAAATATACACTTAAGGTTAGATAAAAGGAAAGTGTTTGCCACTTTTGTCGACTTTAAAAGAGCATTCGACTCTATTCCGCATAGTAAATTGTGGCAAAAAATGTATGAGGCGGGTATAGGTGGTAAGTGTTTGCGGTTATTAATAAATCTTTATGATTCAGCCTCCATAAAAATTGCAGATAGTTCGAATGAAATCCCCGTTTCGGAAGGAGTGCTTCAGGGTGAAATATTAAGCCCTCTCCTTTTCTCAGTTTATACTGCGGGAATTATTGAATACTTTGATAAATTTAACTTCAAGGGAATTAACCTTGGGGTAGAAAAGGATTTACACATTTTAATGTATGCGGACGATTTAGTGATGCTCTCATACTCTGCGATAGATGCCCAGTTAAAACTTAATTGCCTCTCTAAATATTGTGAATTAAACTCTCTCACTGTAAATTCCGAGAAAACAAAAATTGTAATATTCCATAAAGGGGGAATATTAGGCAAAACAAATAATTTCTTTTACAATAGCTCTAAAATTGAAATTTGTAAGTCTTTTAATTATCTGGGAGTAAAATTTGCATCATCGGGGAAATTTAGACAAGTAAGCTTATCGTTTCTATCGAAGAATGCCATTGCCAGTCAAAGAGTTAGAAGGTTATTAGGATCGTGTAAGTCTGACTCTTGGGATGCAAAGAATAAGGTGTACGATTCGTTATCTGAAAGCGTGTTGCTGTATATGTCTGAAATCTGGGGATTACAGTATGCTAATGTTGTAGAAAGAGGACAATTAAAATTTTTTAAAATGTTGTTAAGCTTGCCAGTCAATACTCCAGATAGTTTTGTTAGAGTTGAGACGGGACGCTCCCATGTTATATGTAAAATATTAAAACGAACTCTTCGATGGTGGAGTAAATTACTGGAAATGTCTGAGGAAAAATTGCCCAAACAATGTTATAATAAATTATTGCAAATAATAGATTTTAAAAGTGTTCCTTTTAATTGGGCAAAAGATGTAAGGGTAATTCTAAGAGAACTTGGAGCCAAAAATGTATGGGATTGCCAAAATTTGGACAGCGAAAACTTGAAGAGTCTCATTGACAGTATAAACAATCATTATTTAAGTAAAGATATAGAATTTATATTAAACTCTTCATTTAATAAATACTTTCGTAGAGTCAGTAACCTTGGAATACCAGAAGCTTATCTTTATTATAATATAAATTTCTGTAAACTTAAATTGATCTCACAATTGAGAATGGCAGGTAAAAAATACTCTAGGATTGTTGTAAATAGGGAGAGAATACAATTCAATAAAGATGTATATTGTAGATGTTGTGGTACAGGTGAGAAAGAAGATCTGCCTCACTTTCTGCTTTATTGCCCAGCCCTTTCTCCCTATAGAGCAATATACCTGGACAAGTACATTACAAGTAATAATATGTTGGACAATCTTGAATGTATGCTATCTGATTTAGATATTAATAAAATTAACAATGTATATCTATTTGTAATTAATAGTTTAAAATTTATAAAATTCATGTTGACATGAGATAGTAGAAAATCATTTTATCTGGAAATAATTAAGTTATATATTATGTTTTATGCTGTCTTTGTTAGTCACTAATGTCAGATCAGTATTCAAAAAGCTTTGATCTAAATTTGTTTATTTATGAAAGATATTTAATTTGATTTTCAATGTTTACATTTTTTTTTTTTTTTTTTTTTTTTGTAACAGTTGATATTTTATTTTATATTCCCACTCACTTGCTATGAATGTAAAATTCTAAAAGCAATAAAGATATATATATATATATATATATATATATATATATATATATATATATATATATATATATATATATATATATATATAATAAAGATGACTTAAAGAATATTCTCAATTATGAATGACGCATTACCGGCAATAATGCTTCTAGCAGTTGCTCCTCCTTTCTTCTCTTCAATCATTATAGTCAATCCATACATGAGTGGTGTTGTCAGCAAGGTCCTATAAGTAATAGTATTTTAATAAGAAGGCATTAACATTTCAATTATGTAAATTTGTAATTATTAAAAGTTTTTTGTTCCAATTCATAACAAGAATAAGGCCGTGGAATAATAATTAGAATTCGGTTTTAATAATGTGAGTAACGTTTCAGGTAGATGAAAAGCTGTTATTTATAAAAACATACATTTTAAATAAATACAGTAACTTGCATTTATATTTCCTTTCACTACTGTTTTTATTGATACTTTAAACCGAAAATAATAAAGAAAAGTGTATTTATAAAAATAATTTTTCAAAAAATAAACAACTTGTATGATAACAAATGACATTACAAAAAAAGTAAGTTAAGAAATCCTATTTTTTTCTGGCGGGCTGTAGTCCAACTACCAATTAGGTGTCGTGGACGGAGGCGACTAGCAAACATACTTTACTGTAAATTCCTTTTATTAACCATTAAATAAAACCCAAAACCTTGAACTGGAATCGAACCCAGTACTACAATATTTCTTAGCTTTGCAGGCCTCACCTCTAACCGCTTCGTTGCGCCAAACATTACAATACTTTAATTTGAAAATCAATGTGTTTGTGTAATTAATTACCTTGGAAAAAATATAAAAAAAATAAGGCTAAATAATTGCCAAAATAAATAAGTAAAATGCAGTACATACATTGTAACTACAGGTGCACAAAAATAAATTCTAAAATTTGGTATCGTATCTCCATATATCGGTTCTTCAAACTGAAAATTCAGAAAAAACAAAATTAGTTGAAATTCACTCAAGGAAATGCACTAAAATGTTCACTTTAAAATGCTAAAGCTAGATTTTACCTTGATTGCTACGTTTGCTGCTTCAATAGGCCAACTGCAATTCTTGTACACTTGTTTTAACATGTCAAAGTAGCTTTCTCTGATGTCACGTAACAGTAGGTCTTTAATTATCATATCTTAAACAATGCAACATCCAATTAATTATTTCTAATTTATTTGATATAAGTCGCAAAAACATCTGAGTTCACTGGTATCTGTATTATCTCGTTAAAGAGCAACATCGTACAGATAGAATACGTGGTACAATTAGGCAAAGAGATAAAAAAGCAAAGGAAGTATGTCCACAGCAAAAATTGTTATGTTTTCATTTTTTTATGTTATATAAAATTACTTCGAGGCCTAATTAGACAAGGGAGGCGCCAATTAATCAATCGGCAACAACTGTCTGGGAGTGAAGCTCTACAACTGATTTGTTTGGTTTCTAATTTCCTCGCCACCAAATAGCTGACGCGATAAATTTGTTCTAGTCAATTGACGTTTCATGCAGCTTGAAGAAATCGGCTTATACACTCTGGACCCTCAGGTTCTATCCATCACCAGATAGCTTTAAGAAGGCCATCAGCTGGATTCGAACCCGGGATCACCGAGTTGGAATCCTGTAAACGCTAACTACTGTGTTAATCTTTTGCTATTATTATTACATAACGCTATATTTAAGTTTATCTCACTTGAATAATCCATGTACACATAGGCTCTGTTATCAAATACGGAAGGGTCATTTGTATTAATATTGTCAATCAGTGTGTAGACAGCATTCGAATAATTCTGAGGAAAACCTATTACTCCCCAAATTTTGTTGGTTTTTACGTCCTCAATCGCCTGATTAATATCATTATATTCTTTCTGAAAAAAAAGAAGAAAAATATAATATAATATACATTAAATTCGTACATTTTCATGTGTATATTATACACGAAATATGTTTTATAAACGTCAAATTTTCGAAAGTGGATTACCGACGCACATTAGGGTTCAGGACCCTGAATAGATGGTTTTTAATCTCTCTAAACATTCATAGTGTGTTAAGAGGGGTGAGGAGATAATTCAGATGGAAAGATTCGACGATTTTTCTATTATCCTCATTAGCACATATTTTGACGTCAAATTTTTATTATAACATTCAATTTAATAGATCGTAAGGTATATAATTAAGTTCTATAACTCAGAAGTTTCTATGAAGAATGCTGATACAAAAC
This sequence comes from Rhodnius prolixus, assembly GCF_049639745.1. Lineage (NCBI taxonomy): Eukaryota > Metazoa > Arthropoda > Insecta > Hemiptera > Reduviidae > Rhodnius > Rhodnius prolixus. The sequence continues at coordinate 28,916,312 of NW_027411592.1, forward strand.
TCGGAATCATTGTTTGAATTTCAGAGCAAAATCCGTCGTCTAGAACTCTCTTAAATTCATTTCTTTCCAGAAACTCATTTTCATTATAAATCATTCACTTAAAATGATTCTCATAACAGTAAACGAAGTAAAATATTAGGGTCATTTGAAAAATTTGAAAAAACATAACCTACACATTAAAATCGCTCTTCCATTTAATTGAAATGTCTTAAACTAGAAATTATGGAATACATAGAATAACTTTTAACGTGTAGATATGGCAGGTAGTTTTTAAGAAGGATATTTGGTCCCGTAAAAGTAAATAATATTTGGAAGATCAGGACTAACAATGAGCTTCGTGACATATATGGCGAACCAGATCTGGTTTGTTTCATTAAAGCCGCCAGATTAAGATGGTTAGGGCACGTAGGAAGGGATGCCCGAAACAAGAATGCCCAAAAAATTGTTATATGGTAATCCAGGGGCAGAAGAAAAAGAGCACGTCCTCGCTTAAGATGGCTGGACGATGTCGAAACCGACATCAGAAGGCTAGGAGTCAGAAGATGGAGACTCCGTGCTTTGGATAGGGACGAGTGGAATGCTGTGCTGAAGGAGGTTGCAGGACCGTAGCGCCCTATAGTAAGTAAGTATGGCAGGTAGATGAGAAGAATATGATTTGGGGTAATTTCTGAAAGTTAGGTAAACCTTCTAAGGCTCATATTGAAATATTGTATAGTTATCAACCTAAATTAGATACATTGCCCTTATTTACCATTAATTTACTTGTCTAATAAATAAATGGTACTTACTAAACGTGAATGGACTAAGGATACCATTTTATTTATGTGTAACATCCCACTTCAAATAGTCAAGAGTTTACAAATATTTAGGATAACCTTTAGCGAATCAGGCTTATTCTTGGAGGGGGTTGAAAAAGTGGTTTCAAAATCTAATAATGTTCTTACCAAGTTTAATTTTTTATTGCGCAACACGTCAGAATATATGCATGATAAATATTCCATGCTGCAATTTTCAGTACGTATTACATTATTGCAGAATGATAAACCAGAAGGACTTTCGTTCATTACTACGCCAAATTTAAGTCCTTCAGGTGATCTTCCACTTGTAAAGCTAAATATGCTTACACAAAACGCAGGAAGAATCATTGTAAAAAGTGTAACTCTGGAAAAAAGAAGAAATAGAGGTAATTAGAATTGTAATTTTTTTTAATGAAGTAAAAATATAAATATTTTTACATTTATGTCAAGTGTTGAACATAAAGCTGGTTTTATTCAGCAATAGCTAATACTAGTTCAAGAAAAATAAAGTTTTTGGTTTGTATCTGGACTCACTATTCTGAAATTCTTTAGTTCTGAAATTAATAATTAAAAAAAAATAGATATTTAGTGTACTAAGGTAAGAAAAAAGAGAGTAAAATATGCTTTTTTAAACACTGACGATCTCAAAAAAGGTCGCTTCTGATCACAATTTAATTTCGTTAATTTTGACAATCCAGTCTGATCCTTTTAGTGGATGTGGTACTTTAATTTGAAAGAAAAAAAAAGTCAATGACTTAAGTTCTAAAACATCCAAACAGGCCTCGAGAAATTCCACCTCTATATTAGATTAAATTACCTACCTATAAAAGATCATTAATAAACGCTGAAAAAGAAAATAGAAAAGGAAAACCGCAAACTATTTTGTAAGGATGGTACCATAAGCTTAGGAAACTAAACCAAGATACTTTCAGTAACCTGTCTTAGAAAACAAAACTTTTATTAGAACTTTTCAAACTTATAATAACTTTCTAAAAATTGTCCAAAGTGGATAAAATATAATGGAACAAATATTGATTTATCTCAGTGCTTGTCCCACTTTAGTACATACTAACCGTCGGCCTATGGAATTGAGTACGAGGTTACGTGGTGGAATGACTGTGAACATTAAATATGTTTGCCGTTTCAATAGTTAACTTAAAGAAAGATGCAAAAAATACAAATTACTAAATTCAATATAATGCCGTTCTTCCCATCACGTTTCTATCTGCCCCGCAAATATATATGTATATATATTTTCAAATAGTAAAATAATCGCTGACAATTTGTCAGTGAAAAATGTCACACACCTAATAAAACCTAAGGAAATATGCACAATATGCGGGCGTAATGAGGCGGAAGATTTGTACCACTTAATAGTAGTTTGTCCGGTTTACGAATCTCTTCGTAATCAGTATATACTGCAGGTTAAGAATGTATCAATGGAGCAGTTCCACAATGTGTTTGTTTTTAGGTGCGAAAATGTAATTAAACAATTATACCTCTTTACAATTAATTGCCTCAAAACACGATCATTTATACTAAATGAATAGTTTACAGTGTGAGAGATTGATTACATACTTATATCGCCACTTTTTGTCCGTTTATATTCTTGTATTCATAAATTATACATCTGTTACTTAAAATATGGATACAATGCAGTGTGCTGTATATTTACTGTTATTACTCTAGATTTTATGTTTTATTGTTACATATTGTATTATTTATATATTCTGGTCTCTTTTTTCTTACCATGTTGTTCACTATATTTGACCAGTCTTCATTTGTATGGGGTATGTCCCCAAGACAAATTATTATAAATAAATAAATAAATAGTAAAATAATCGCTTTTACGGCGGGGATTAACTTATAACTTTAAGTCGAGGATGGTGACAGAAAGCTCAAACTTACTATTAATATTTTTTCAACAAATAAAAAGTTGCCACATGTACTTTCTGGGGTATTGCCTTATACTTGTACATTAAGTATAAAAAATATAACAATCAATTACACAAACACATACAACGTATTAAACAAAACTGGAGTGCCGGAAATGTTGGATTTAATATTTTTTACATTTCTTTATTTTTTGTTACATCGATTTCTTAGGTCTTTAGCGCCCTTATCTAGTGGTTTCCTTTTTACGTCTTTTCCGCACAAGCTAGGATGTTTATGCTTTGCTATACGAGATCCACACCCACAATATGTATTATGCCAAAGTAATTTAGAAAGCTTTAAATATGCTTCATTACATCATTATTTGATTCTTTTAGCAGTTTCAAAATATTTTATTTATCTAATTAAACGGGTGAAGTTCAATCTCGAACTTAAACAGAAAATTATACATTCTCAGAGCATGATGAGTTTCATCGTTACTGTGAGGCGCAATAATAATAACAACCGAGCTCTACAATTCGTTCTTCTTGTCCACCATTTTTATTCTAAACAACACTTAAGAAATATTAGGGATTTATTCCAATATGGGTTCCGCAAGCCCATATTGCAATCAAAATAACCAAATCGTACGAATAGTAGTACTCTTTTGAAATAATTCACATTTTATGTAGTTATGCCACATTCATCAATCATTATACAAATTTTCTAAAGCCATGACGGAGGGCAAATTAGAAAAGAAATTAATATCTCCTTTTTATATTCGGCATTTTCGTATTCGATATTCCTGAATTTTTAGATGGTTAGTTGAAAATATCGAAAAGTCTGATGATCTACATCTAATGATGGAAACCGGACAGGGATACAATAAACATGCATGCCATGAGGGATAAAATTAAAGAAACTATCCATCACTGCGGACCTAACCAAACAGACGCTTTCATTTCAGCAGTTTCTTCAAATCAAAAGCTCTATAAGCTATTTAATCTCGTATAAACTGGCAGAATCCTAGCCAGATAATGCAAATTAATTTTTTTTTGAAAACATATGGCGACGCTTCCAATATTAGTTTAAGTATCGATCATACAGTGGAGGTGGGAGTGCCGCAGGGAAGTATACTTAGCCCGGTTCTCTACGCAGTATACACATGAGACATACCTGTACAACCCTCTACACTACTCTGTACATATGCAGACGACACAGCCATACTAGCTACAAGTACACATCCTTCATCAGCTTCATACAAGTTACAGACGCGCTTACATAAAACAGAATCCTGGGCAAAGAAGTGGATGATTAAAATGAACCCACAGAAATGCCAGCATGCCAAGTTTACTCTCCGGCGGGGCTCCTGTCCACCTGTCCTCTTCAACAACAATCCTCTTCCTTGCATAGATCTGGTGCGCTACCTTGGGCTCTACATAGACAAACGACTCACGTGGAACCCACACACTAGACTTAAAAAACAGCTTTACAGACTACTTGGACGGCGCTCCAAATTGCCCATAGAACTCAAACGCTTAATATACTACTCTATTCTCAAACCTATGTGGACTATCGGACTAGAGCTGTGGGGTTCAGCAAAACCAACAAACATACGGACTGTAAAAACATTTCAGTCAGAACTACTCCAACAGATAGCTAGCTGACTTTCCTTTCTACGTGACTAAACTAACCTCACTCTTCAAAACGACCTCAACATTCCCATTCGTACACCAACTCGCCAAGACTAAATATCAAAAGTTCCATACTACTCTCTCGACTAGCTCTAATCCTCTTGTACTGACACTCGCTTCCTCTGACGTTCCTAACAATCCTCCTCGCTGACTGAATCGCCAATAGCCCCGCGACTTTCTCGCAGTCTGAAGACCTAAACGTCATCCTTCTCCTATAGAGAGTGCTACCGCTGGGTAGTTTCTCTCCTCCTGCACCAGTTCATCATATTCATCATATTTACTGATTGTATACATGTATACATACTGATAGATGGATTAAAAATCGATCAAACTCAGGCAACAGATTTTCCTGTATAGGATAAATTACAAAAATAACTCCCTTTATTATAATATTAATGCTGAAAAAATAGTAGCTACCATTACTCGGATATCAATTTTCGTTCATTTATTTCTTGCAATAAGTTCCAGGGCTTGGATAGTTAGTAAAAATGAGACACTTTTAAGGTAGTTTGTGCGCGACTATGTTGGTTAAGAAAAGCGGAACCCAAAAATAAAAAATTACAGGTAACTTAAATTGGACATTACACTTTGGTGCCACCATTGAACCAAATATAACTTTACGAATAAAATACTTTAATCGGAAGATCCACTATACATTTTTAAAATTTTCTTGAAATTGGCTCCTGTGACTTCTTCCAATCCTGGCGTCCTTGTACACGTCTTATTGCAGGAAAATTCATTTTATGACAGCTCTGGGGGGTGTTCCAATGCACACGTAACATAGTTCGAAAGGTAAAAAAAAATCTTTATGACTTGTTGTTTTGATGTTTTTTGTTTTTTTGATTTTCGAGTGTACTTAGTAATTGAAAGCAAAAGCGAGCCTAGGCCCGGCTGCAAGTCACACTTTCATTAATATCAATGATTATATTGCAGTCAGCGCAGTTTAAAATATATTTATGAAAATCTTATTCTGATAGATAGAAAAGTTTTGTTTTCTTCCTGCCTAAATAGATTTTTTTTATAACGTATAGCCATAGAATGCCCCAACCAATGTCAGCATTAAATCCATAACAGAGTATGTGAAACCAGAGCTGTTCTCGTGGTTTTTTTTTTTATATTCTGACATTCGTTGCAAAAATGATTTAGAACTCTTCTACCATGGCTTCTTCTAAAACAGTTTTATAGCTAAAGAGCGTTGAAGCCTGAATAAAAATTCTATTTTTACATACTTCCATTTCCATATCACATTTAGGGCATTCCAAAATTCATAAATTTCGTTTTCACTTCTGAGCCTGCATATTTTACAGGACAATTGCTAATTATCCTACTATGGTGTTTAAACAGTTTTAAATTTTGCCTTAAACACTGGTAGAATAATCTGCCTTTTTATATACGCTGCTTCATTTTCCTTGGTACCTAAGTGAACCCTGATCCACATAAGTCTAACATATTCCCTTTACTTTTCAGTAATGCCTTTTTTTTTTTTTTAACTGTTTCAGGTTCTGTAAAAGCAGACCGAGTGAGAGCTTATAATTTTTTTCTTTTGCCACTGCACTGCGATCGTCAGTACATATTATCACAAAAGCAGACGTTACTTGTCTAGTGCCACCAGTAATTACAAGCAAATGATTATTACTATTATAAATAAAATATTTTCAGTCTAACTTACGAAATATTCCTCTTCAAGAAAATTATATTTTTATTAATTTCACCGAGAATCTTGTGCTTATTCAGGTTATTTGTTGCCTTCAGTTGTAGGGAATATGGAGTTTTCTTATCTGCTTTACTATAATTCTTTTGTACCTAAAACAAACATTGAACGATAATTTTGATTTGCTGCAAAACTGTCTCCATGTCAGTTATCTTCGATTGAAAGGGAAAAAAACTATTTTGTCACCAAACCTCTTTCAACTTTTAAAAGGTAATATGTGCTAACATATATCTCGAATCATTCATACAAATGTATTGTACTTTAAATCAACAATAATTTTTCCATTTTATTAAAATGAATTATTAAAATGAAATCAATGTGTTTTCACGTCATAATTGTCGCCAAGTTAAGGCCGCTTAAGCCACGTTTTTTATCTAGTTCGATTGAAAAAATAATAAAATCAGATTGGCGATAATAATCTACTTCACGAATTTGTGAATCCGTAGACGGATATTTTTAATGGAATTCAAATTTAGCTAAATTTTTATTAGCATCAAACATGCTCTGAGAATGTGTAATACATAACATCAACGTGGGATGTTTATTAAATCCAAAGCAAACACTCAAGGTTTAATTCCTGCTTTCCTAAAGTCAAACATCCAGGAAAGGATGTCTGTTATTGCAGGCTTGGTACCACATTTTTTTCCTTCTAAATAGGTTTATATTGAATGAACCGACACATTCTGGGTTTCAAATGCACCGGTCTCCATTTTGTGATCAGTTGGCTTTGCATTCTGAGGACTGGTTGCACAGGTTGGTTTGTTTCTTCAATTTCTTGATAAGTCATTTAAAACTGTTAAGAATATAATAGGAAAGCGAACTATCATATAGCCTCTAAATCACAAGCGCATCTATCAGAAAAGTAATACCTAAAGAAAGAAGACATTCCGGTTGAACAAATACCTAAAGAAAAATAAGAAACAACTAGAAGGCTACAGTTAAAGAGAACTACGACTTGATGAAGAAAAAAATCTTAAAATATTTCATTTAATTAACAAACAGATGCTTTCATTTTGCAAAATAATTTGGACATTTTAAAAACCAGGTGCTCACATTTATTTTACTTTATATAATTTTTTTTCTTTCTTGATGCATTATCATCATACAGCCAACACAACATTTACTTAAGTTGAATACATCTATATGTTCATCTATTCCCATTTTCAGTAATTCTCTTAAGTCCAACAGAATTTTACCACATCCTACCTGACAGTTTTAATCTGTGGAGGAAATAAAATGTTTAATTCACACAGATGCAATTATCTACCGTGTGAATAGTTTAAGAAATTCATGGCCTTATTGACAGCCTGGAATAATAGTAGTCATTCATTACTATTCATATTCTCATCAAAAAAACCTTATTAAAGGGCAATTCATTTTTTACTACATTTTATACACAAATACTCATTCAATTCGCAATTAATAGATCTACAAGGTTGTTGAATAAATTTGGTTGCAAATTAGATTTCTTTCACTATTCCAATAATCAATTTAAAAATACAATTACAATTTCGTTTCTGTCCTCCGATAACATTTCACAATCCGCTATGTACATATGTAATAAATCCTCACATACCACATCTCATAACTCACGACGTACCATCAGGAACTATTAATTTACCTAACTTATTATTCTATTTTCTATCTATGTTATTTTATATTACTAAATAGTACATTGGAATTTCCTTTTACCGTGTGGCATTTATAATTTTCTAGTTATTGTATTTGATATTTCACATCTCTTCAGTTCTACTTATTGATTTTTTTACCTTATTGGTATATATGTATATAATTTATTTTAAATTTTTGTAACTATTGTTGGCATTTCTGTAGTTTATCCATTATATTTTGTGCATAATTTATTTATTTTATTTTCGGTCTTGTTTTGTGCACAATTTGATTTGGCAGTTTTTATTTTGTGATGTTTATTTAATCAATCTCTTCAGAACGAGAGACCAGAGTTAAAGAGTGATGGAGGTGAAGTTTAAGGTAAACAGATGCAATCACATACAGTTTAGGGCCCACCAAAACACCCCCTCATCATCCAATCTGAATCTATCTGTATCTGCCTGAACTGCTCATCACATTAATTCAGATCAGGCCCTCAGTGCTAAAGCCAATTCTGGTCGCCTCTCACGGAGCATAAGGTACGTCCAGCCTGCTTCATGTCTCCAGGAGCTTTACTGCAAGTGCTTCTATCTGCTCAACTAAGACCCCTACTTAAATCTACCTTCGAAAATCCGTCAGTTTTTTTTTTAAAAGGAAAAAAAAACTTTTAAGCGAGAATCGATCAAGATGATTCTAAATGGAAACAATATCATGGAAAATTTGGAAGCTGGGGTGTGTGGTGAATCTGAAGATTTATCTCGATAAGATTAGGTTAAAGCACTGTCTTTCAGACAGAATCTGTTGCACTTATTGATGTTTGCTGTTATTTTAGCAGAAACATATTAATCATTAACAAACTTTGTCTTAACAAATAAACATTAAATTCCTCTATTGAATGCAGGAAATAACCGAACTTGAAGTAGGTAAAAGTGAAATAGTTTGATGGATTTGCTTTCAAAAAGACCAGTTTGGTATCAAAATATTTCTTCATATTTGAGCTTCTTTTATCTATATCCATTCTGCAAAAATAAATAAATATTTCGGGACAGGAAAAATATTCTTTTGAGAAAAGCTTATAGTCTAATGCCAATGTAGTCTTATGAAAACTACTATAGTTTTGACAGAAAAATAATTTTAATGTTGAAGAAATTAAAAGTAATTTATAAATTGTTTCAGTGAAAGACTGCTCAAAATATTCATACATTGGTTGAAGATAATAAATTTTCACATTAGAAACTAAGTACCTGGCATTCGTTTAAACGAACTGGATAAGTAATGAAAATGAGATACTTACATCCAGCTCAAGTTGCTGTTTGCTAATTTCAAGGAAAACATCTTCTAAACTGTTTGTGTTGTACACTTCAGTTAAATATTGTGGTGACTCTTCACATACTATTATACCATGCCTCATAAATCCTACCTGTAAAGAAAGGTATTAGAAGTGTTTCTGCTGAAACTTTATATAACTGTTGAAATTAGGTGTCTGTAAACAAGAAATTCATTTAATAATTTTAAGAAAATCGTCTTTAAGAGGTTAGGTTGCAAGTATATTTTTTTTACATATTGTTGTCTAGAGTATTAAGTAAATGTATAGAATATACATCCCCCGGTTATTCTAATGATTAACTAATGGTTACTGCCAGAAAACATTCTTATTACAGTGATGAACGTCAACGCTCGTCGCCAGCAAGCTACATATGAAGAAGAATAGTCACCCATTCGTTTAAGGAAATCGTGTTACTTGGCTAGAATCTTGGGTCGAGTTACTGGTATCAGACTAATTAATCATACCAGCTGTAGCTGTGACCTTGTGATTTCTAATGAACTACTTTTGCGCACATTGGACCTCTATATTCTCGGTAAAAAATGAAAATTGTAAATACTTTACCTTGCTGAGGAAATTTCATATATAATATTTCTCGTAAGTAATCTACAGCAGATAGGCACTATTTTTAAGAAAATATCCCTTCATACTTACTGTGTGTGCTTGCTTTCCTTCTTCGATATAATGTGTAGTAATTATTATTGTTTTCTTCTCATCTTTTGATAATCTAATTAAATATTCCCATGTACTGAAATTAAAGATAAATACAAAAAATAAAAAAATGGACAAAATTTTAAAAAACTGTTTGTCACAAAATTTATTTGAAAGTCATTGTAAATAAGAACTTATATTTTAAGAAATAAATTGTCGTTCTCTAATTGCGATATTCCGAAGTTCAAAGGCAAAATTTATAACAGTAATTCACCCGTATGTAAACTTGCCAATTTAAGAAGTTAACGAAAGAAAGGCTAAGGTTAGCTAAAATGAAGGTTTTATTGCACAAGAAAACTGTCCGGTGAAAATTTACACTTAGAAATTAAGCAGTATTTTATTTTAATATATATATTTTTTTAAAGAATATAATTAATGATGATGCCAACCATCAATTCGAGTTCTTAAAGCTAGGTCTACACGTGGACACTTTTTAGTTGCTAGACCACTTCTGTTTGCTAGAGCTGTGTCGCAGTTGTGTCCACACGTGAGAGTTAAAAACAGCTAGAGTAAGTTGCTAGAGTGCTCTAGATGTGACGTCTTGCGTCAAATTGTGAGAGTAGTGTCAGATCTGTCTACACGGGCATGGTCTCTCTAGCCCTGTACTGCTCTAGTGCAATTTAGTTGTTCGCATATTTATCATGGATACACACCTCGTGTCATTTTCTCGTGCGGATATAGCCATAGCTGTACTTATTAAAAGAAAACGGGCACAGAGAAAGAAAACGCGAGTGTGGGTGAAACAGTGGGTTACACGAAGACAACATTGGTCTCAATATCAGGCACCAACACAAAGACTAACGAACTAAAAGACTTTCTTAACTAATGTCAAAGAAGTAATGGAGCGCCAGCAGCTAGACTGCACAAACCGAGAAGTATTTATATACCCGAAAAGCCTCCTAAGATTAGCGCAGGTACAATGTAACCTTCAATTAACTGGAGCTGTAAAGAAAGGAATAATGCCTGAGAATAACGTTTTCAAATATCTGTGGGGAAAATATCCACAAATTATGATGGCGAGCTTGCCGAAATATCACTAGCTCTTGATAAAATGAAGCGGAGACCTTAGTGCCGTATTGTAGTCTTTGTAGAATCGCGCATGGCGATTCTAGCTAAAGCTAGAGCGGGCTATTCAGAGTCGGCAGTCATAGCGAAATGCAGACTGCAAATGAAAGTACTAAGATTATTATAGCGCTCCAATGGATTCCAGGGTACTGTGTGCTGCTTGGAAATGAGAAGTCGGATTAATTGGCAAAATGAAGTGCACAAGTGAATCAACCTGAGCAACCAATCTCCATGCATGCTTTCAAAAGGGCAACTGCTGCATGTCCCCGTTCAGAAGTGAAGTGCAGGCAAAAAGCAAAAGCGGATTCAACAAATTGAATTGAGTCCGAAAATTGTGTAATTTCCTCGTCACCTCCTTGTGATTTGTAAACTCTGCTGCGAGTTGGGCAACAACTGCTTTTCAGTTGCGGTCCTTGTACAAACCACCATACGCATCTCACAAATCTGGTAGGACTTCAAGCAGCGAGATGAAAAGCTCTGATTCCTCTTTCGCCCACTGCCGGTTCGAAATTAATGCTGGTGGTGGCATTTTTGTTTGAATAATTTCAAATTGCTCTAGGGAAAAGTTTCACCTGGGTGAAACTACGAGACACTAATCTCTGACACTTACTGGTCACTGTCTACACGTGTGTACTCTAGGCAAATGTCGACACTTCCCGACACTAGTGGTGGGGATGCAACTGGGTCTAGGAGACTGCTTTTCGAACCGTCCACATTGTGACACCTGCTCTAGCTAGACGCTCTAGCTGCTCTGTGTCTACGTGTAGACCTACCTTAAGACTCCAGCCTCCACAGAAGCCAAAAAACAGGAATCGGATAAAATGATGTGATTAAGATTCATTTATACCAAATAGCGTTTTCTGCTGAGTTTAAGGCGAGCACGAAGGTTGGCCTAAAGCGTAATGCAGACTTTTGCTACGTTCAAAATCAAGCGTCAGGTAGTTTGCCTTGTTTACAATATATTTTTTTTTCTTTATGTACAAAGAAATAATATTCTGTTAACAATAAGAAAGAAAAATAGAAATAAAAAGAAAACTCATAAACGCTGTAAAAGTACGATGATAATCAATAAAACAGAACAGATTTCTTCTAAAATTCTGATAGAATAAAGCTTATTATTTTAAGCGATTGATTACAGTAATTGTAGATATTGTTAATTGATGAGTAGAAGTAATAGTAACAAGTTATTCAAAATTTGTCTTTATCTGGAATTCCTGGAGAGCAAATTGATTCATAAAGAACGATCTAGTGGGTTTTAGAGTTTGACAATGGAATAAAAATTGTAACAGACTGTCTAGGGATTGCAAGTCACATAATAAACAAATATTATTAGAATCAAAATTAAATACAGAATATTAATATGAAGTAAAGTAATCGCCTATTTTTTCAGGAGGGGCTAAACGTCCAACTACCAATTAGGTGTCGTGGACGTGGGCGGAAGCTCATTCTTTACCAAAAACAATTTTTTTCTAACAAATTAAAAGTAGCTACACGTGGGATTCGTACTGGGGATCTCCCACTTACGAGAATTAGCCTAATATTATTTAATTTTAAAAGACGAAATTGAAATGACTTTTTTTTCTTCTTTATTTCCTAGTTCAATCGTAGATGTAGTTTTCCCACTTCAAAATTTGAAATACTGTGACGCGACGTTTTACAGGCCAAATTTCTGACTGCCTCAAACTAAGTATGAGCAATCTACTTTAATGCAGATTTTACTAACAGAACTGAAAACAAAACAAAGCTCAAGTATTGGGTAATAATTCATCCAGGTTGAGCGTTGGACTTTTCAACTGTTGACTTTAGGAGGTCTTCAATGGTGCGGTGAAATGAAATCCATTGGCGCATTGGAAACGACTGAAGGTAATTCTGTTTTGTTGTCTTACTACAACATATTCTTACATCTAGAATAGACTTACAACAAAACAAGCACTCCTTGGATGTGTTCACATATACCATGAAATGATTCAGCAACTCGAGGAACAATGTAAATGATATCCAATTAGATTCATATTAAGATGCCATTGTTTCTGTTTATCTCTCGCAAAAACAAAGGTGGTGAAAGAAAGCTTCCAGATGAACTGGTAAAATATCGAACTGCTCTTTTTGATGTTCCTACCTTCTTCTCCTCCCACCGAAATTGGCAGAGGCCCCCTGAACTACCAGCATTTCCAACATAGACCATTCTCTAACCAAAGAATATCTTACGTCCTGGGACTTACTCCACATCTTACGAATTTCCCCATTATCTTAATAAAAATAAAAAGAAAAGAATAAAGCTATGTTAAATGGAATCTGGGATTTGATTGTGCAAATCTCTACATTTATACCTTTCAGATTCAACATTTCAAATCCAAACCCAGTAAGCCAAGTTATGTAATTGTAAATTATATATAATATTGTAAGTTATATATGTTGGAGTATAAGGTTTTTAGAATTTGAATCTAGGATTTACCTGTCTCTGAGTAACGAATCTAGTCCAACAGTGGGCTCGTCCAGTATCAACAGCTCCGGTTTGTGCAGTAGTGCCATTGCCAACGATACTCTTCTTTTCTGGCCACCACTAAATGTTAAAATGAATTGATTTTGTCTTTTATCCAATACAATATAGTTAAAAATAATAAGAAATTATTTCTGTCATTTAGGCGATGATTGATTGCTGGAAACAACCAAGTAATTCTTATACATAGGTAAAGTGGGGTCCATTAACCTGGCGGCACTTTGGTTGAATTTTGAGACAAAACTTTTGCACCGAGCTCGAAACACATTGCACTCTTATGCACCACCAAAAAAAAATCTAAATTCGCCAAGGAAAAGCCACAATAAGCAATTAAAGTTTTTTTCCCGCCAAAAAAAATTTGGCCGGATTTGATTGAAACTTACTTCATTATGTTAAGTACACTTTGCACTCCATTGCACAACTTAAAAAAATTCATTAACTTTAATAATTACGGAGATATGGCCATTCAAAAGATCAAAGGAATTTGCCGCAAACACTGAATTTCGAACCGCGACTTAGTATACAGGTAGAGGAGAGCTAGCACCAGCTAGAACCACAAAAAAAATCTAATAAAATATGCACACATTCAGAAATATAAGGAATTAAAGTGCTAAAAAAAGCATTAACTTGGCGGCACTTTGGTGGAATTTTGGGTAAAAAATTATTGCACCCTGCTCAGAACACTTTGCACTCCTATGCACCACCAATAAAAAAGCTAGCACCACCAAGGAAAAGCCTCAATTTTCCATTTAAAGTTCCGCGCGAAATTTAAATTCAAAAAAAATGAGTCTTATTTGCGGGAAAATTGGAGCGCTTTTTTCCAAAATAGCAAGTACTAGTATTAGAACAACTAGCCCCACACAGGAAATGCCAAAAATTAGCATATTTTCAAAGTAATTTACAAATTATTCGACCGATTTTCCCGCCAACTTACCTTTAACCGGAAGTGCTCTAAATTGAATTGAAACTCATCCTATTTTGTTCATGGTAGCTAGCACCAATATGCACCACAAAAAGAAATTTTGAATTTACACTAAAAGCTGATATATTGATAATAAAAGATGCACTGACAGACGTGACCATTAACTTTGCGGCACTTTGGTGGAATTTTGAGAAAAAAATTATTGCACCCAGCTCGAAACACTTTGCAATGCCAATAATAAGCCAGCAACACAACGGAAACTGTAAAAATTCACCAATTGTACGCCAAATATAACTTTAACCGGAAGTGCCCTAAATTGAATTGAAACTCATTCCATTTTGTTCGTGATAGCTAGCACCAATGTGCACCACAAAAAGAAATTTTGAATTTACACTAAAAGCTGAGATATTGATAATAAAAGATGCACTGACAGACGTGACCATTAACTTGGCGGCACTTTGGAGGAATTTTGGGTAAAAAATTATTGCACCCTGCTCAGAACACTTTGCACTCCTATGCACCACCAATAAAAAAGCTAGCACCACCAAGGAAAAGCCTCAATTTTCCATTTAAAGTTACGCGCGAAATTTAAATTAAAAAAAAAATGAGTTTAATTTGTGGGAAAATTGGAGCGCTTTTTTCCAAAATAGCAAGTACTAGTATTAGAACAACTAGCCCCACACAGGAAATGCCAAAAATTAGCATATTTTCAAAGTAATTTACAAATTATTCAACCGATTTTCCCGCCAACTTACCTTTAACCGGAAGTGCCCTAAATTGAATTGAAACTCATCCTATTTTGTTCACGGTAGCTAGCACCAATATGCACCACAAAAAGAAATTTTGAATTTACACTAAAAGCTGATATATTGATAATAAAAGATGCACTGACAGACGTGACCATTAACTTTGCGGCACTTTGGTGGAATTTTGAGAAAAAAATTATTGCACCCAGCTCGGAACACTTTGCAATGCCAATAATAAGCCAGCAACACAACGGAAACTGTAAAAATTCACCAATTGTACGCCAAATATAACTTTAACCGGAAGTGCCCTAAATTGAATTGAAACTCATTCCATTTTGTTCGTGATAGCTAGCACCAATGTGCACCACAAAAAGAAATTTTGAATTTACACTAAAAGCTGAGATATTGATAATAAAAGATGCACTGACAGACGTGACCATTAACTTGGCGGCACTTTGGAGGAATTTTGGGTAAAAAATTATTGCACCCTGCTCAGAACACTTTGCACTCCTATGCACCACCAATAAAAAAGCTAGCACCACCAAGGAAAAGCCTCAATTTTCCATTTAAAGTTCCGCGCGAAATTTAAATTCAAAAAAAATGAGTCTTATTTGCGGGAAAATTGGAGCGCTTTTTTCCAAAATAGCAAGTACTAGTATTAGAACAACTAGCCCCACACAGGAAATGCCAAAAATTAGCATATTTTCAAAGTAATTTACAAATTATTCGACCGATTTTCCCGCCAACTTACCCTTAACCGGAAGTGCTCTAAATTGAATTGAAACTCATCCTATTTTGTTCATGGTAGCTAGCACCAATATGCACCACAAAAAGAAATTTTGAATTTACACTAAAAGCTGATATATTGATAATAAAAGATGCACTGACAGACGTGACCATTAACTTTGCGGCACTTTGGTGGAATTTTGAGAAAAAAATTATTGCACCCAGCTCGGAACACTTTGCAATGCCAATAATAAGCCAGCAACACAACGGAAACTGTAAAAATTCACCAATTGTACGCCAAATATAACTTTAACCGGAAGTGCCCTAAATTGAATTGAAACTCATTCCATTTTGTTCGTGATAGGTAGCACCAATGTGCACCACAAAAAGAAATTTTGAATTTACACTAAAAGCTGAGATATTGATAATAAAAGATGCACTGACAGACGTGACCATTAACTTGGCGGCACTTTGGAGGAATTTTGGGTAAAAAATTATTGTACCCTGCTCAGAACACTTTGCACTCCTATGCACCACCAATAAAAAAGCTAGCACCACCAAGGAAAAGCCTCAATTTTCCATTTAAATTTACGCGCGAAATTTAAATTAAAAAAAAAATGAGTTTAATTTGTGGGAAAATTGGAGCGCTTTTTTCCAAAATAGCAAGTACTAGTATTAGAACAACTAGCC
This sequence comes from Rhodnius prolixus, assembly GCF_049639745.1. Classification (NCBI taxonomy): domain Eukaryota; kingdom Metazoa; phylum Arthropoda; class Insecta; order Hemiptera; family Reduviidae; genus Rhodnius; species Rhodnius prolixus. Next base: position 28,932,678 of record NW_027411592.1, read on the forward strand.
CCACACAGGAAATGCCAAAAATTAGCATATTTTCAAAGTAATTTACAAATTATTCAACCGATTTTCCCGCCAACTTACCTTTAACCGGAAGTGCTCTAAATTGAATTGAAACTCATCCTATTTTGTTCATGGTAGCTAGCACCAATATGCACCACAAAAAGAAATTTTGAATTTACACTAAAAGCTGATATATTGATAATAAAAGATGCACTGACAGACGTGACCATTAACTTTGCGGCACTTTGGTGGAATTTTGAGAAAAAAATTATTGCACCCAGCTCGGAACACTTTGCAATGCCAATAATAAGCCAGCAACACAACGGAAACTGTAAAAATTCACCAATTGTACGCCAAATATAACTTTAACCGGAAGTGCCCTAAATTGAATTGAAACTCATTCCATTTTGTTCGTGATAGCTAGCACCAATGTGCACCACAAAAAGAAATTTTGAATTTACACTAAAAGCTGAGATATTGATAATAAAAGATGCACTGACAGACGTGACCATTAACTTTGCGGCACTTTGGTGGAATTTTGAGAAAAAAATTATTGCACCCAGCTCGGAACACTTTGCAATGCCAATAATAAGCCAGCAACACAACGGAAACTGTAAAAATTCACCAATTGTACGCCAAATATAACTTTAACCGGAAGTGCCCTAAATTGAATTGAAACTCATTCCATTTTGTTCGTGATAGCTAGCACCAATGTGCACCACAAAAAGAAATTTTGAATTTACACTAAAAGCTGAGATATTGATAATAAAAGATGCACTGACAGACGTGACCATTAACTTGGCGGCACTTTGGAGGAATTTTGGGTAAAAAATTATTGCACCCTGCTCAGAACACTTTGCACTCCTATGCACCACCAATAAAAAAGCTAGCACCACCAAGGAAAAGCCTCAATTTTCCATTTAAAGTTCCGCGCGAAATTTAAATTCAAAAAAAATGAGTCTTATTTGCGGGAAAATTGGAGCGCTTTTTTCCAAAATAGCAAGTACTAGTATTAAAACAACTAGCCCCACACAGGAAATGCCAAAAATTAGCATATTTTCAAAGTAATTTACAAATTATTCGACCGATTTTCCCGCCAACTTACCCTTAACCGGAAGTGCTCTAAATTGAATTGAAACTCATCCTATTTTGTTCATGGTAGCTAGCACCAATATGCACCACAAAAAGAAATTTTGAATTTACACTAAAAGCTGATATATTGATAATAAAAGATGCACTGACAGACGTGACCATTAACTTTGCGGCACTTTGGTGGAATTTTGAGAAAAAAATTATTGCACCCAGCTCGGAACACTTTGCAATGCCAATAATAAGCCAGCAACACAACGGAAACTGTAAAAATTCACCAATTGTACGCCAAATATAACTTTAACCGGAAGTGCCCTAAATTGAATTGAAACTCATTCCATTTTGTTCGTGATAGCTAGCACCAATGTGCACCACAAAAAGAAATTTTGAATTTACACTAAAAGCTGAGATATTGATAATAAAAGATGCACTGACAGACGTGACCATTAACTTGGCGGCACTTTGGAGGAATTTTGGGTAAAAAATTATTGTACCCTGCTCAGAACACTTTGCACTCCTATGCACCACCAATAAAAAAGCTAGCACCACCAAGGAAAAGCCTCAATTTTCCATTTAAATTTACGCGCGAAATTTAAATTAAAAAAAAAATGAGTTTAATTTGTGGGAAAATTGGAGCGCTTTTTTCCAAAATAGCAAGTACTAGTATTAGAACAACTAGCCCCACACAGGAAATGCCAAAAATTAGCATATTTTCAAAGTAATTTACAAATTATTCAACCAATTTTCCCGCCAACTTACCTTTAACCGGAAGTGCTCTAAATTGAATTGAAACTCATCCTATTTTGTTCATGGTAGCTAGCACCAATATGCACCACAAAAAGAAATTTTGAATTTACACTAAAAGCTGATATATTGATAATAAAAGATGCACTGACAGACGTGACCATTAACTTTGCGGCACTTTGGTGGAATTTTGAGAAAAAAATTATTGCACCCAGCTCGGAACACTTTGCAATGCCAATAATAAGCCAGCAACACAACGGAAACTGTAAAAATTCACCAATTGTACGCCAAATATAACTTTAACCGGAAGTGCCCTAAATTGAATTGAAACTCATTCCATTTTGTTCGTGATAGCTAGCACCAATGTGCACCACAAAAAGAAATTTTGAATTTACACTAAAAGCTGAGATATTGATAATAAAAGATGCACTGACAGACGTGACCATTAACTTGGCGGCACTTTGGAGGAATTTTGGGTAAAAAATTATTGCACCCTGCTCAGAACACTTTGCACTCCTATGCACCACCAATAAAAAAGCTAGCACCACCAAGGAAAAGCCTCAATTTTCCATTTAAAGTTACGCGCGAAATTTAAATTTAAAAAAAAATGAGTTTAATTTGTGGGAAAATTGGAGCGCTTTTTTCCAAAATAGCAAGTACTAGTATTAGAACCACTAGCCCCACACAGGAAATACCAAAAATTAGCATATTTTCAAAGTAATTTACAAATTACACAACCGATTTTCCCGCCAACTTACCATTAACTTGGCGGCACTTTGGTGGAATTTTGAGAAAAAAATTATTGCACCCAGCTCGGAACACTTTGCACTCCTATGCACCACCAATAAAAAAGCTAGCACCACCAAGGAAAAGCCTCAATTTTCCATTTAAAGTTACGCGCGAAATTTAAATTTAAAAAAAAATGAGTTTAATTTGTGGGAAAATTGGAGCGCTTTTTTCCAAAATAGCAAGTACTAGTATTAGAACCACTAGCCCCACACAGGAAATGCCAAAAATTAGCATATTTTCAAAGTAATTTACAAATTATTCAACTGATTTTCCCGCCAACTTACCTTTAACCGGAAGTGCCCTAAATTGAATTGAAACTCATCCTATTTTGTTCACGGTAGCTAGCACCAATATGCACCACAAAAAGAAATTTTGAATTTACACTAAAAGCTGATATATTGATAATAAAAGATCCACTGACAGACGTGACCATTAACTTTGCGGCACTTTGGTGGAATTTTGAGAAAAAAATTATTGCACCCAGCTCGGAACACTTTGCAATGCCAATAATAAGCCAGCAACGCAACGGAAATGGTAAAAATTCACCAATTGTACGCCAAATATAACTTTAACCGGAAGTGCCCTAAATTGAATTGAAACTCATTCCATTTTGTTCGTGATAGCTAGCACCAATGTGCACCACAAAAAGAAATTTTGAATTTACACTAAAAGCTGAGATATTGATAATAAAAGATGCACTGACAGACGTGACCATTAACTTGGCGGCACTTTGGAGGAATTTTGGGTAAAAAATTATTGCACCGTGCTCAGAACACTTTGCACTCCTATGCACCACCAATAAAAAAGCTAGCACCACCAAGGAAAAGCCTCAATTTTCCATTTAAAGTTCCGCGCGAAATTTAAATTCAAAAAAAATGAGTCTTATTTGCGGGAAAATTGGAGCGCTTTTTTCCAAAATAGCAAGTACTAGTATTAGAACAACTAGCCCCACACAGGAAATGCCAAAAATTAGCATATTTTCAAAGTAATTTACAAATTATTCGACCGATTTTCCCGCCAACTTACCTTTAACCGGAAGTGCTCTAAATTGAATTGAAACTCATCCTATTTTGTTCATGGTAGCTAGCACCAATATGCACCACAAAAAGAAATTTTGAATTTACACTAAAAGCTGATATATTGATAATAAAAGATGCACTGACAGACGTGACCATTAACTTTGCGGCACTTTGGTGGAATTTTGAGAAAAAAATTATTGCACCCAGCTCGAAACACTTTGCAATGCCAATAATAAGCCAGCAACACAACGGAAACTGTAAAAATTCACCAATTGTACGCCAAATATAACTTTAACCGGAAGTGCCCTAAATTGAATTGAAACTCATTCCATTTTGTTCGTGATAGCTAGCACCAATGTGCACCACAAAAAGAAATTTTGAATTTACACTAAAAGCTGAGATATTGATAATAAAAGATGCACTGACAGACGTGACCATTAACTTGGCGGCACTTTGGAGGAATTTTGGGTAAAAAATTATTGCACCCTGCTCAGAACACTTTGCACTCCTATGCACCACCAATAAAAAAGCTAGCACCACCAAGGAAAAACCCTCAATTTTCCATTTAAAGTTACGCGCGAAATTTAAATTAAAAAAAAAATGAGTTTAATTTGTGGGAAAATTGGAGCGCTTTTTTCCAAAATAGCAAGTACTAGTATTAGAACAACTAGCCCCACACAGGAAATGCCAAAAATTAGCATATTTTCAAAGTAATTTACAAATTATTCAACCGATTTTCCCGCCAACTTACCTTTAACCGGAAGTGCCCTAAATTGAATTGAAACTCATCCTATTTTGTTCACGGTAGCTAGCACCAATATGCACCACAAAAAGAAATTTTGAATTTACACTAAAAGCTGATATATTGATAATAAAAGATGCACTGACAGACGTGACCATTAACTTTGCGGCACTTTGGTGGAATTTTGAGAAAAAAATTATTGCACCCAGCTCGGAACACTTTGCAATGCCAATAATAAGCCAGCAACACAACGGAAACTGTAAAAATTCACCAATTGTACGCCAAATATAACTTTAACCGGAAGTGCCCTAAATTGAATTGAAACTCATTCCATTTTGTTCGTGATAGCTAGCACCAATGTGCACCACAAAAAGAAATTTTGAATTTACACTAAAAGCTGAGATATTGATAATAAAAGATGCACTGACAGACGTGACCATTAACTTGGCGGCACTTTGGAGGAATTTTGGGTAAAAAATTATTGCACCCTGCTCAGAACACTTTGCACTCCTATGCACCACCAATAAAAAAGCTAGCACCACCAAGGAAAAGCCTCAATTTTCCATTTAAATTTCCGCGCGAAATTTAAATTAAAAAAAAATGAGTCTTATTTGCGGGAAAATTGGAGCGCTTTTTTCCAAAATAGCAAGTACTAGTATTAGAACAACTAGCCCCACACAGGAAATGCCAAAAATTAGCATATTTTCAAAGTAATTTACAAATTATTCAACCGATTTTCCCGCCAACTTACCCTTAACCGGAAGTGCTCTAAATTGAATTGAAACTCATCCTATTTTGTTCATGGTAGCTAGCACCAATATGCACCACAAAAAGAAATTTTGAATTTACACTAAAAGCTGATATATTGATAATAAAAGATGCACTGACAGACGTGACCATTAACTTTGCGGCACTTTGGTGGAATTTTGAGAAAAAAATTATTGCACCCAGCTCGGAACACTTTGCAATGCCAATAATAAGCCAGCAACACAACGGAAACTGTAAAAATTCACCAATTGTACGCCAAATATAACTTTAACCGGAAGTGCCCTAAATTGAATTGAAACTCATTCCATTTTGTTCGTGATAGGTAGCACCAATGTGCACCACAAAAAGAAATTTTGAATTTACACTAAAAGCTGAGATATTGATAATAAAAGATGCACTGACAGACGTGACCATTAACTTGGCGGCACTTTGGAGGAATTTTGGGTAAAAAATTATTGTACCCTGCTCAGAACACTTTGCACTCCTATGCACCACCAATAAAAAAGCTAGCACCACCAAGGAAAAGCCTCAATTTTCCATTTAAATTTACGCGCGAAATTTAAATTAAAAAAAAAATGAGTTTAATTTGTGGGAAAATTGGAGCGCTTTTTTCCAAAATAGCAAGTACTAGTATTAGAACAACTAGCCCCACACAGGAAATGCCAAAAATTAGCATATTTTCAAAGTAATTTACAAATTATTCAACCGATTTTCCCGCCAACTTACCTTTAACCGGAAGTGCTCTAAATTGAATTGAAACTCATCCTATTTTGTTCATGGTAGCTAGCACCAATATGCACCACAAAAAGAAATTTTGAATTTACACTAAAAGCTGATATATTGATAATAAAAGATGCACTGACAGACGTGACCATTAACTTTGCGGCACTTTGGTGGAATTTTGAGAAAAAAATTATTGCACCCAGCTCGGAACACTTTGCAATGCCAATAATAAGCCAGCAACACAACGGAAACTGTAAAAATTCACCAATTGTACGCCAAATATAACTTTAACCGGAAGTGCCCTAAATTGAATTGAAACTCATTCCATTTTGTTCGTGATAGCTAGCACCAATGTGCACCACAAAAAGAAATTTTGAATTTACACTAAAAGCTGAGATATTGATAATAAAAGATGCACTGACAGACGTGACCATTAACTTTGCGGCACTTTGGTGGAATTTTGAGAAAAAAATTATTGCACCCAGCTCGGAACACTTTGCAATGCCAATAATAAGCCAGCAACACAACGGAAACTGTAAAAATTCACCAATTGTACGCCAAATATAACTTTAACCGGAAGTGCCCTAAATTGAATTGAAACTCATTCCATTTTGTTCGTGATAGCTAGCACCAATGTGCACCACAAAAAGAAATTTTGAATTTACACTAAAAGCTGAGATATTGATAATAAAAGATGCACTGACAGACGTGACCATTAACTTGGCGGCACTTTGGAGGAATTTTGGGTAAAAAATTATTGCACCCTGCTCAGAACACTTTGCACTCCTATGCACCACCAATAAAAAAGCTAGCACCACCAAGGAAAAGCCACAATTTTCCATTTAAAGTTCCGCGCGAAATTTAAATTCAAAAAAAATGAGTCTTATTTGCGGGAAAATTGGAGCGCTTTTTTCCAAAATAGCAAGTACTAGTATTAAAACAACTAGCCCCACACAGGAAATGCCAAAAATTAGCATATTTTCAAAGTAATTTACAAATTATTCGACCGATTTTCCCGCCAACTTACCCTTAACCGGAAGTGCTCTAAATTGAATTGAAACTCATCCTATTTTGTTCATGGTAGCTAGCACCAATATGCACCACAAAAAGAAATTTTGAATTTACACTAAAAGCTGATATATTGATAATAAAAGATGCACTGACAGACGTGACCATTAACTTTGCGGCACTTTGGTGGAATTTTGAGAAAAAAATTATTGCACCCAGCTCGGAACACTTTGCAATGCCAATAATAAGCCAGCAACACAACGGAAACTGTAAAAATTCACCAATTGTACGCCAAATATAACTTTAACCGGAAGTGCCCTAAATTGAATTGAAACTCATTCCATTTTGTTCGTGATAGCTAGCACCAATGTGCACCACAAAAAGAAATTTTGAATTTACACTAAAAGCTGAGATATTGATAATAAAAGATGCACTGACAGACGTGACCATTAACTTGGCGGCACTTTGGAGGAATTTTGGGTAAAAAATTATTGTACCCTGCTCAGAACACTTTGCACTCCTATGCACCACCAATAAAAAAGCTAGCACCACCAAGGAAAAGCCTCAATTTTCCATTTAAATTTACGCGCGAAATTTAAATTAAAAAAAAAATGAGTTTAATTTGTGGGAAAATTGGAGCGCTTTTTTCCAAAATAGCAAGTACTAGTATTAGAACAACTAGCCCCACACAGGAAATGCCAAAAATTAGCATATTTTCAAAGTAATTTACAAATTATTCAACCAATTTTCCCGCCAACTTACCTTTAACCGGAAGTGCTCTAAATTGAATTGAAACTCATCCTATTTTGTTCATGGTAGCTAGCACCAATATGCACCACAAAAAGAAATTTTGAATTTACACTAAAAGCTGATATATTGATAATAAAAGATGCACTGACAGACGTGACCATTAACTTTGCGGCACTTTGGTGGAATTTTGAGAAAAAAATTATTGCACCCAGCTCGGAACACTTTGCAATGCCAATAATAAGCCAGCAACACAACGGAAACTGTAAAAATTCACCAATTGTACGCCAAATATAACTTTAACCGGAAGTGCCCTAAATTGAATTGAAACTCATTCCATTTTGTTCGTGATAGCTAGCACCAATGTGCACCACAAAAAGAAATTTTGAATTTACACTAAAAGCTGAGATATTGATAATAAAAGATGCACTGACAGACGTGACCATTAACTTGGCGGCACTTTGGAGGAATTTTGGGTAAAAAATTATTGTACCCTGCTCAGAACACTTTGCACTCCTATGCACCACCAATAAAAAAGCTAGCACCACCAAGGAAAAGCCTCAATTTTCCATTTAAATTTACGCGCGAAATTTAAATTAAAAAAAAAATGAGTTTAATTTGTGGGAAAATTGGAGCGCTTTTTTCCAAAATAGCAAGTACTAGTATTAGAACAACTAGCCCCACACAGGAAATGCCAAAAATTAGCATATTTTCAAAGTAATTTACAAATTATTCAACCAATTTTCCCGCCAACTTACCTTTAACCGGAAGTGCTCTAAATTGAATTGAAACTCATCCTATTTTGTTCATGGTAGCTAGCACCAATATGCACCACAAAAAGAAATTTTGAATTTACACTAAAAGCTGATATATTGATAATAAAAGATGCACTGACAGACGTGACCATTAACTTTGCGGCACTTTGGTGGAATTTTGAGAAAAAAATTATTGCACCCAGCTCGGAACACTTTGCAATGCCAATAATAAGCCAGCAACACAACGGAAACTGTAAAAATTCACCAATTGTACGCCAAATATAACTTTAACCGGAAGTGCCCTAAATTGAATTGAAACTCATTCCATTTTGTTCGTGATAGCTAGCACCAATGTGCACCACAAAAAGAAATTTTGAATTTACACTAAAAGCTGAGATATTGATAATAAAAGATGCACTGACAGACGTGACCATTAACTTTGCGGCACTTTGGTGGAATTTTGAGAAAAAAATTATTGCACCCAGCTCGGAACACTTTGCAATGCCAATAATAAGCCAGCAACACAAAGGAAACTGTAAAAATTCACCAATTGTACGCCAAATATAACTTTAACCGGAAGTGCCCTAAATTGAATTGAAACTCATTCCATTTTGTTCGTGATAGCTAGCACCAATGTGCACCACAAAAAGAAATTTTGAATTTACACTAAAAGCTGAGATATTGATAATAAAAGATGCACTGACAGACGTGACCATTAACTTGGCGGCACTTTGGAGGAATTTTGGGTAAAAAATTATTGTACCCTGCTCAGAACACTTTGCACTCCTATGCACCACCAATAAAAAAGCTAGCACCACCAAGGAAAAGCCTCAATTTTCCATTTAAATTTACGCGCGAAATTTAAATTAAAAAAAAAATGAGTTTAATTTGTGGGAAAATTGGAGCGCTTTTTTCCAAAATAGCAAGTACTAGTATTAGAACAACTAGCCCCACACAGGAAATGCCAAAAATTAGCATATTTTCAAAGTAATTTACAAATTATTCAACCAATTTTCCCGCCAACTTACCTTTAACCGGAAGTGCTCTAAATTGAATTGAAACTCATCCTATTTTGTTCATGGTAGCTAGCACCAATATGCACCACAAAAAGAAATTTTGAATTTACACTAAAAGCTGAGATATTGATAATAAAAGATGCACTGACAGACGTGACCATTAACTTTGCGGCACTTTGGTGGAATTTTGAGAAAAAAATTATTGCACCCAGCTCGGAACACTTTGCAATGCCAATAATAAGCCAGCAACACAACGGAAACTGTAAAAATTCACCAATTGTACGCCAAATATAACTTTAACCGGAAGTGCCCTAAATTGAATTGAAACTCATTCCATTTTGTTCGTGATAGCTAGCACCAATGTGCACCACAAAAAGAAATTTTGAATTTACACTAAAAGCTGAGATATTGATAATAAAAGATGCACTGACAGACGTGACCATTAACTTGGCGGCACTTTGGAGGAATTTTGGGTAAAAAATTATTGCACCCTGCTCAGAACACTTTGCACTCCTATGCACCACCAATAAAAAAGCTAGCACCACCAAGGAAAAGCCTCAATTTTCCATTTAAAGTTACGCGCGAAATTAAAATTAAAAAAAAAATGAGTTTAATTTGTGGGAAAATTGGAGCGCTTTTTTTCAAAATAGCAAGTACTAGTATTAGAACAACTAGCCCCACACAGGAAATGCCAAAAATTAGCATATTTTCAAAGTAATTTACAAATTATTCAACCGATTTTCCCGCCAACTTACCATTAACTTGGCGGCACTTTGGTGGAATTTTGAGAAAAAAAATTATTGCACCCAGCTCGGAACACTTTGCACTCCTATGCACCTCCAATAAAAAAGCTAGCACCACCAAGGAAAAGCCTCAATTTTCCATTTAAAGCTACGCGCGAAATTTAAATTTAAAAAAAAATGAGTTTTATTTGTGGGAAAATTGGAGCGCTTTTTTCCAAAATAGCAAGTACTAGTATTAGAACCACTAGCCCCACACAGGAAATGCCAAAATTAGCATATTTTCAAAGTAATTTACAAATTACTCAACCGATTTTCCCGCCAACTTACCATTAACTTGGCGGCACTTTGGTGGAATTTTGAGAAAAAAAATTATTTCACCCAGCTCGGAACACTTTGCACTCCTATGCACCACCAATAAAAAAGCTAGCACCACCAAGGAAAAGCCTCAATTTTCCATTTAAAGTTACGCGCGAAATTTAAATTTAAAAGAAAATGAGTTTTATTTGTGGGAAAATTGGAGCGCTTTTTTCCAAAATAGCAAGTACTAGTATTAGAACCTCTAGCCCCACACAGGAAATGCCAAAAATTAGCATATTTTCAAAGTAATTTACAAATTATTCAACCGATTTTCCCGCCAACTTACCATTAACTTGGCGACACTTTGGTGGAATTTTGAGAAAAAAAATTATTGCACCCAGCTCGGAACACTTTGCACTCCTATGCACCACCAATAAAAAAGCTAGCACCACCAAGGAAAAGCCTCAATTTTCCATTTAAAGTTACGCGCGAAATTCCACCAAAGTGCCGCCAAGTTAATGGTAAGTTGGCGGGAAAATCGGTTGAATAATTTGTAAATTACTTTGAAAATATGCTAATTTTTGGCATTTCCTGTGTGGGGCTAGTGGTTCTAATACTAGTACTTGCTAATTTGGAAAAAAGCGCTCCAATTTTTCCACAAATAAAACTCATTTTTTTTTTAATTTAAATTTCGCGCGTAACTTTAAATGGAAAATTGAGGCTTTTCCTTGGTGGTGCTAGCTTTTTTATTGGTGGTGCATAGGAGTGCAAAGTGTTCCGAGCTGGGTGCAATAATTTTTTTTCTCAAAATTCCACCAAAGTGTCGCCAAGTTAATCGTAAGTTGGCGGGAAAATCGGTTGAATAATTTGTAAATTACTTTGAAAATATGCTAATTTTTGGCATTTCCTGTGTGGGGCTAGTGGTTCTAATACTAGTACTTGCTATTTTGGAAAAAAGCGCTCCAATTTTCCCACAAATAAAACTCATTTTTTTTTAAATTTAAATTTCGCGCGTAACTTTAAATGGAAAATTGAGGCTTTTCCTTGGTGGTGCTAGCTTTTTTATTGGTGGTGCATAGGAGTGCAAAGTGTTCCGAGCTGGGTGCAATAATTTTTTACCCAAAATTCCACCAAAGTGCCGCCAAGTTAATGGTCACTTCTGTCAGTGCATCTTTTATTATCAATATATCAGCTTTTAGTGTAAATTCAAAATTTCTTTTTGTGGTGCATATTGGTGCTAGCTACCATGAACAAAATAGGATGAGTTTCAATTCAATTTAGGGCACATCCGGTTAAAGTTATATTTGGCGTACAATTGGTGAATTTTTACCATTTCCGTTGTGTTGCTGGCTTATTATTGGCATTGCAAAGTGTTCCGAGCTGGGTGCAATAATTTTTTTCTCAAAATTCCACCAAAGTGCTGCAAAGTTAATGGTCACGTCTGTCAGTGCATCTTTTATTATCAATATCTCAGCTTTTAGTGTAAATTCAAAATTTCTTTTTGTGGTGCACATTGGTGCTAGCTATCACGAACAAAATGGAATGAGTTTCAATTCAATTTAGGGCACTTCCGGTTAAAGTTATATTTGGCGTACAATTGGTGAATTTTTACAGTTTCCGTTGTGTTGCTGGCTTATTATTGGCATTGCAAAGTGTTCCGAGCTGGGTGCAATAATTTTTTTCTCAAAATTCCACCAAAGTGCCGCAAAGTCAATGGTCACGTCTGTCAGTGCATCTTTTATTATCAATATATCAGCTTTTAGTGTAAATTCAAAATTTCTTTTTGTGGTGCATATTGGTGCTAGCTACCATGAACAAAATAGGATGAGTTTCAATTCAATTTAGAGCACTTCCGGTTAAAGGTAAGTTGGCGGGAAAATCGGTTGAATAATTTGTAAATTACTTTGAAAATATGCTAATTTTTGGCATTTCCTGTGTGGGGCTAGTTGTTCTAATACTAGTAGTTGCTATTTTGGAAAAAAGCGCTCCAATTTTCCCACAAATTAAACTCATTTTTTTTTGAATTTAAATTTCGCGCGTAACTTTAAATGGAAAATTGAGGCTTTTCCTTGGTGGTGCTAGCTTTTTTATTGGTGGAGCATAGGAGTGCAAAGTGTTCTGAGCAGGGTGCAATAATTTTTTACCCAAAATTCCTCCAAAGTGCCGCCAAGTTAATGGTCACGTCTGTCAGTGCATCTTTTATTATCAATATCTCAGCTTTTAGTGTAAATTCAAAATTTCTTTTTGTGGTGCACAATGGTGCTAGCTATCACGAACAAAATGGAATGAGTTTCAATTCAATTTAGGGCACTTCCGGTTAAAGTTATATTTGGCGTACAATTGGTGAATTTTTACAGTTTCCGTTGTGTTGCTGGCTTATTATTGGCATTGCAAAGTGTTCCGAGCTGGGTGCAATAATTTTTTTCTCAAAATTCCACCAAAGTGCCGCAAAGTTAATGGTCACGTCTGTCAGTGCAACTTTTATTATCAATATCTCAGCTTTTAGTGTAAATTCAAAATTTCTTTTTGTGGTGCATATTGGTGCTAGCTACCATGAACAAAATAGGATGAGTTTCAATTCAATTTAGAGCACTTCCGGTTAAAGGTAAGTTGGCGGGAAAATCGGTCGAATAATTTGTAAATTACTTTGAAAATATGCTAATTTTTGGCATTTCCTGTGTGGGGCTAGTTGTTCTAATACTAGTACTTGCTATTTTGGAAAAAAGCGCTCCAATTTTCCCGCAAATAAGACTCATTTTTTTTGAATTTAAATTTCGCGCGGAACTTTAAATGGAAAATTGAGGCTTTTCCTTGGTGGTGCTAGCTTTTTTATTGGTGGTGCATAGGAGTGCAAAGTGTTCTGAGCAGGGTGCAATAATTTTTTTCTCAAAATTCCACCAAAGTGCCGCCAAGTTAATGGTAAGTTGGCGGGAAAATCGGTTGAGTAATTTGTAAATTACTTTGAAAATATGCTAATTTTTGGTATTTCCTGTGTGGGGCTAGTGGTTCTAATACTAGTACTTGCTATTTTGGAAAAAGGCGCTCCAATTTTCCCGCAAATAAAACTCCATTTTTTTTGAATTTAAATTTCGCGCGTAACTTTAAATGGAAAATTGAGGCTTTTCCTTGGTGGTGCTAGCTTTTTTATTGATGGTGCATAGGAGTGCAAAGTGTTCTGAGCAGGGTGCAATAATTTTTTACCCAAAATTCCACCAAAGTGCCGCCAAGTTAATGGTCACGTCTGTCAGTGCATCTTTTATTATCAATATCTCAGCTTTTAGTGTAAATTCAAAATTTCTTTTTGTGGTGCACATTGGTGCTAGCTACCACGAACAAAATGGAATGAGTTTCAATTCAATTTAGGGCACTTCCGGTTAAAGTTATATTTGGCGTACAATTGGTGAATTTTTACCATTTCCGTAGCGTTGCTGGCTTATTATTGGCATTGCAAAGTGTTCCGAGCTGGGTGCAATAATTTTTTTCTCAAAACTCCACCAAAGTGCTGCAAAGTTAATGGTCACGTCTGTCAGTGCATCTTTTATTATCAATATCTCAGCTTTTAGTGTAAATTCAAAATTTCTTTTTGTGGTGCACATTGGTGCTAGCTATCACGAACAAAATGGAATGAGTTTCAATTCAATTTAGGGCACATCCGGTTAAAGTTATATTTGGCGTACAATTGGTGAATTTTTACAGTTTCCGTTGCGTTGCTGGCTTATTATTGGCATTGCAAAGTGTTCCGAGCTGGGTGCAATAATTTTTTTCTCAAAATTCCACCAAAGTGCCGCAAAGTTAATGGTCACGTCTGTCAGTGCATCTTTTATTATCAATATATCAGCTTTTAGTGTAAATTCAAAATTTCTTTTTGTGGTGCATATTGGTGCTAGCTACCGTGAACAAAATAGGATGAGTTTCAATTCAATTTAGGGCACCTCCGGTTAAAGGTAAGTTGGCGGGAAAATCAGTTGAATAATTTGTAAATTACTTTGAAAATATGCTAATTTTTGGCATTTCCTGTGTGGGGCTAGTGGTTCTAATACTAGTACTTGCTATTTTGGAAAAAAGCGCTCCAATTTTCCCACAAATTAAACTCATTTTTTTTTAAATTTAAATTTCGCGCGTAACTTTAAATGGAAAATTGAGGCTTTTCCTTGGTGGTGCTAGCTTTTTTATTGGTGGTGCATAGGAGTGCAAAGTGTTCCGAGCTGGGTGCAATAATTTTTTTCTCAAAATTCCACCAAAGTGCCGCCAAGTTAATGGTAAGTTGGCGGGAAAATCGGTTGAGTAATTTGTAAATTACTTTGAAAATATGCTAATTTTTGGTATTTCCTGTGTGGGGCTAGTGGTTCTAATACTAGTACTTGCTATTTTGGAAAAAGGCGCTCCAATTTTTCCGCAAATAAAACTCCATTTTTTTTGAATTTAAATTTCGCGCGTAACTTTAAATGGAAAATTGAGGCTTTTCCTTGGTGGTGCTAGCTTTTTTATTGATGGTGCATAGGAGTGCAAAGTGTTCTGAGCAGGGTGCAATAATTTTTTACCCAAAATTCCACCAAAGTGCCGCCAAGTTAATGGTCACGTCTGTCAGTGCATCTTTTATTATCAATATCTCAGCTTTTAGTGTAAATTCAAAATTTCTTTTTGTGGTGCACATTGGTGCTAGCTACCACGAACAAAATGGAATGAGTTTCAATTCAATTTAGGGCACTTCCGGTTAAAGTTATATTTGGCGTACAATTGGTGAATTTTTACAGTTTCCGTTGTGTTGCTGGCTTATTATTGGCATTGCAAAGTGTTCCGAGCTGGGTGCAATAATTTTTTTCTCAAAATTCCACCAAAGTGCCGCAAAGTTAATGGTCACGTCTGTCAGTGCATCTTTTATTATCAATATATCAGCTTTTAGTGTAAATTCAAAATTTCTTTTTGTGGTGCATATTGGTGCTAGCTACCATGAACAAAATAGGATGAGTTTCAATTCAATTTAGGGCACTTCCGGTTAAAGTTATATTTGGCGTACAATTGGTGAATTTTTACCATTTCCGTTGTGTTGCTGGCTTATTATTGGCATTGCAAAGTGTTCCGAGCTGGGTGCAATAATTTTTTTCTCAAAATTCCACCAAAGTGCCGCAAAGTTAATGGTCACGTCTGTCAGTGCATCTTTTATTATCAATATATCAGCTTTTAGTGTAAATTCAAAATTTCTTTTTGTGGTGCATATTGGTGCTAGCTACCATGAACAAAATAGGATGAGTTTCAATTCAATTTAGAGCACTTCCGGTTAAAGGTAAGTTGGCGGGAAAATCGGTTGAATAATTTGTAAATTACTTTGAAAATATGCTAATTTTTGGCATTTCCTGTGTGGGGCTAGTGGTTCTAATACTAGTACTTGCTATTTTGGAAAAAAGCGCTCCAATTTTCCCACAAATTAAACTCATTTTTTTTTAAATTTAAATTTCGCGCGTAACTTTAAATGGAAAATTGAGGCTTTTCCTTGGTGGTGCTAGCTTTTTTATTGGTGGTGCATAGGAGTGCAAAGTGTTCCGAGCTGGGTGCAATAATTTTTTTCTCAAAATTCCACCAAAGTGCCGCCAAGTTAATGGTAAGTTGGCGGGAAAATCGGTTGAGTAATTTGTAAATTACTTTGAAAATATGCTAATTTTTGGTATTTCCTGTGTGGGGCTAGTGGTTCTAATACTAGTACTTGCTATTTTGGAAAAAGGCGCTCCAATTTTCCCGCAAATAAAACTCCATTTTTTTTGAATTTAAATTTCGGGCGTAACTTTAAATGGAAAATTGAGGCTTTTCCTTGGTGGTGCTAGCTTTTTTATTGATGGTGCATAGGAGTGCAAAGTGTTCTGAGCAGGGTGCAATAATTTTTTACCCAAAATTCCACCAAAGTGCCGCCAAGTTAATGGTCACGTCTGTCAGTGCATCTTTTATTATCAATATCTCAGCTTTTAGTGTAAATTCAAAATTTCTTTTTGTGGTGCACATTGGTGCTAGCTACCACGAACAAAATGGAATGAGTTTCAATTCAATTTAGGGCACTTCCGGTTAAAGTTATATTTGGCGTACAATTGGTGAATTTTTACAGTTTCCGTTGTGTTGCTGGCTTATTATTGGCATTGCAAAGTGTTCCGAGCTGGGTGCAATAATTTTTTTCTCAAAATTCCACCAAAGTGCCGCAAAGTTAATGGTCACGTCTGTCAGTGCATCTTTTATTATCAATATATCAGCTTTTAGTGTAAATTCAAAATTTCTTTTTGTGGTGCATATTGGTGCTAGCTACCATGAACAAAATAGGATGAGTTTCAATTCAATTTAGAGCACTTCCGGTTAAGGGTAAGTTGGCGGGAAAATCGGTCGAATAATTTGTAAATTACTTTGAAAATATGCTAATTTTTGGCATTTCCTGTGTGGGGCTAGTGGTTCTAATACTAGTACTTGCTATTTTGGAAAAAAGCGCTCCAATTTTCCCACAAATTAAACTCATTTTTTTTTAAATTTAAATTTCGCGCGTAACTTTAAATGGAAAATTGAGGCTTTTCCTTGGTGGTGCTAGCTTTTTTATTGGTGGTGCATAGGAGTGCAAAGTGTTCCGAGCTGGGTGCAATAATTTTTTTTCTCAAAATTCCACCAAAGTGCCGCCAAGTTAATGGTAAGTTGGCGGGAAAATCGGTTGAATAATTTGTAAATTACTTTGAAAATATGCTAATTTTTGGCATTTCCTGTGTGGGGCTAGTGGTTCTAATACTAGTACTTGCTATTTTGGAAAAAAGCGCTCCAATTTTCCCACAAATAAAACTCATTTTTTTTTAAATTTAAATTTCGCGCGTAACTTTAAATTGAAAATTGAGGCTTTTCCTTGGTTGTGCTAGCTTTTTTATTGGTGGTGCATAGGAGTGCAAATTGTTCCGAGCAGGGTGCAATAATTTTTTACCCAAAATTCCACCAAAGTGCCGACAAGTTAATGGTCACGTCTGTCAGTGCATCTTTTATTATAAATATCTCAGCTTTTAGTGTAAATTCAAAATTTCTTTTTGTGGTGCACATTGGTGCTAGCTATCACGAACAAAATGGAATGAGTTTCAATTCAATTTAGGGCACATCCGGTTAAAGTTATATTTGGCGTACAATTGGTGAATTTTTACAGTTTCCGTTGTGTTGCTGGCTTATTATTGGCATTGCAAAGTGTTCCGAGCTGGGTGCAATAATTTTTTTCTCAAAATTCCACCAAAGTGCCGCAAAGTTAATGGTCACGTCTGTCAGTGCATCTTTTATTATCAATATCTCAGCTTTTAGTGTAAATTCAAAATTTCTTTTTGTGGTGCACATTGGTGCTAGCTACCACGAACAAAATGGAATGAGTTTCAATTCAATTTAGGGCACTTCCGGTTAAAGTTATATTTGGCGTACAATTGTTGAATTTTTACCATTTCCGTTGTGTTGCTGGCTTATTATTGGCATTGCAAAGTGTTCCGAGCTGGGTGCAATAATTTTTTTCTCAAAATTCCACCAAAGTGCCGCAAAGTTAATGGTCACGTCTGTCAGTGCATCTTTTATTATCAATATCTCAGCTTTTAGTGTAAATTCAAAATTTCTTTTTGTGGTGCACATTGGTGCTAGCTATCACGAACAAAATGGAATGAGTTTCAATTCAATTTAGGGCACTTCCGGTTAAAGTTATATTTGGCGTAGAATTGGTGAATTTTTACCATTTCCGTTGCGTTGCTGGCTTATTATTGGCATTGCAAAGTGTTCCGAGCTGGGTGCAATAATTTTTTTCTCAAAATTCCACCAAAGTGCCGCAAAGTTAATGGTCACGTCTGTCAGTGCATCTTTTATTATCAATATATCAGCTTTTAGTGTAAATTCAAAATTTCTTTTTGTGGTGCATATTGGTGCTAGCTACCGTGAACAAAATAGGATGAGTTTCAATTCAATTTAGGGCACCTCCGGTTAAAGGTAAGTTGGCGGGAAAATCAGTTGAATAATTTGTAAATTACTTTGAAAATATGCTAATTTTTGGCATTTCCTGTGTGGGGCTAGTGGTTCTAATACTAGTACTTGCTATTTTGGAAAAAAGCGCTCCAATTTTCCCACAAATTAAACTCATTTTTTTTTAAATTTAAATTTCGCGCGTAACTTTAAATGGAAAATTGAGGCTTTTCCTTGGTGGTGCTAGCTTTTTTATTGGTGGTGCATAGGAGTGCAAAGTGTTCCGAGCTGGGTGCAATAATTTTTTTCTCAAAATTCCACCAAAGTGCCGCCAAGTTAATGGTAAGTTGGCGGGAAAATCGGTTGAGTAATTTGTAAATTACTTTGAAAATATGCTAATTTTTGGTATTTCCTGTGTGGGGCTAGTGGTTCTAATACTAGTACTTGCTATTTTGGAAAAAGGCGCTCCAATTTTTCCGCAAATAAAACTCCATTTTTTTTGAATTTAAATTTCGCGCGTAACTTTAAATGGAAAATTGAGGCTTTTCCTTGGTGGTGCTAGGTTTTTTATTGATGGTGCATAGGAGTGCAAAGTGTTCTGAGCAGGGTGCAATAATTTTTTACCCAAAATTCCACCAAAGTGCCGCCAAGTTAATGGTCACGTCTGTCAGTGCATCTTTTATTATCAATATCTCAGCTTTTAGTGTAAATTCAAAATTTCTTTTTGTGGTGCACATTGGTGCTAGCTACCACGAACAAAATGGAATGAGTTTCAATTCAATTTAGGGCACTTCCGGTTAAAGTTATATTTGGCGTACAATTGGTGAATTTTTACAGTTTCCGTTGTGTTGCTGGCTTATTATTGGCATTGCAAAGTGTTCCGAGCTGGGTGCAATAATTTTTTTCTCAAAATTCCACCAAAGTGCCGCAAAGTTAATGGTCACGTCTGTCAGTGCATCTTTTATTATCAATATATCAGCTTTTAGTGTAAATTCAAAATTTCTTTTTGTGGTGCATATTGGTGCTAGCTACCATGAACAAAATAGGATGAGTTTCAATTCAATTTAGGGCACTTCCGGTTAAAGTTATATTTGGCGTACAATTGGTGAATTTTTACCATTTCCGTTGTGTTGCTGGCTTATTATTGGCATTGCAAAGTGTTCCGAGCTGGGTGCAATAATTTTTTTCTCAAAATTCCACCAAAGTGCCGCAAAGTTAATGGTCACGTCTGTCAGTGCATCTTTTATTATCAATATATCAGCTTTTAGTGTAAATTCAAAATTTCTTTTTGTGGTGCACATTGGTGCTAGCTATCACGAACAAAATGGAATGAGTTTCAATTCAATTTAGGGCACTTCCGGTTAAAGTTATATTTGGCGTACAATTGGTGAATTTTTACAGTTTCCGTTGTGTTGCTGGCTTATTATTGGCATTGCAAAGTGTTCCGAGCTGGGTGCAATAATTTTTTTCTCAAAATTCCACCAAAGTGCCGCAAAGTTAATGGTCACGTCTGTCAGTGCATCTTTTATTATCAATATATCAGCTTTTAGTGTAAATTCAAAATTTCTTTTTGTGGTGCATATTGGTGCTAGCTACCATGAACAAAATAGGATGAGTTTCAATTCAATTTAGAGCACTTCCGGTTAAAGGTAAGTTGGCGGGAAAATTGGTTGAATAATTTGTAAATTACTTTGAAAATATGCTAATTTTTGGCATTTCCTGTGTGGGGCTAGTTGTTCTAATACTAGTACTTGCTATTTTGGAAAAAAGCGCTCCAATTTTCCCACAAATTAAACTCATTTTTTTTTTAATTTAAATTTCGCGCGTAAATTTAAATGGAAAATTGAGGCTTTTCCTTGGTGGTGCTAGCTTTTTTATTGGTGGTGCATAGGAGTGCAAAGTGTTCTGAGCAGGGTACAATAATTTTTTACCCAAAATTCCTCCAAAGTGCCGCCAAGTTAATGGTCACGTCTGTCAGTGCATCTTTTATTATCAATATCTCAGCTTTTAGTGTAAATTCAAAATTTCTTTTTGTGGTGCACATTGGTGCTAGCTATCACGAACAAAATGGAATGAGTTTCAATTCAATTTAGGGCACTTCCGGTTAAAGTTATATTTGGCGTACAATTGGTGAATTTTTACAGTTTCCGTTGTGTTGCTGGCTTATTATTGGCATTGCAAAGTGTTCCGAGCTGGGTGCAATAATTTTTTTCTCAAAATTCCACCAAAGTGCCGCAAAGTTAATGGTCACGTCTGTCAGTGCATCTTTTATTATCAATATATCAGCTTTTAGTGTAAATTCAAAATTTCTTTTTGTGGTGCATATTGGTGCTAGCTACCATGAACAAAATAGGATGAGTTTCAATTCAATTTAGAGCACTTCCGGTTAAAGGTAAGTTGGCGGGAAAATTGGTTGAATAATTTGTAAATTACTTTGAAAATATGCTAATTTTTGGCATTTCCTGTGTGGGGCTAGTTGTTCTAATACTAGTACTTGCTATTTTGGAAAAAAGCGCTCCAATTTTCCCACAAATTAAACTCATTTTTTTTTTAATTTAAATTTCGCGCGTAAATTTAAATGGAAAATTGAGGCTTTTCCTTGGTGGTGCTAGCTTTTTTATTGGTGGTGCATAGGAGTGCAAAGTGTTCTGAGCAGGGTACAATAATTTTTTACCCAAAATTCCTCCAAAGTGCCGCCAAGTTAATGGTCACGTCTGTCAGTGCATCTTTTATTATCAATATCTCAGCTTTTAGTGTAAATTCAAAATTTCTTTTTGTGGTGCACATTGGTGCTAGCTATCACGAACAAAATGGAATGAGTTTCAATTCAATTTAGGGCACTTCCGGTTAAAGTTATATTTGGCGTACAATTGGTGAATTTTTACAGTTTCCGTTGTGTTGCTGGCTTATTATTGGCATTGCAAAGTGTTCCGAGCTGGGTGCAATAATTTTTTTCTCAAAATTCCACCAAAGTGCCGCAAAGTTAATGGTCACGTCTGTCAGTGCATCTTTTATTATCAATATATCAGCTTTTAGTGTAAATTCAAAATTTCTTTTTGTGGTGCATATTGGTGCTAGCTACCATGAACAAAATAGGATGAGTTTCAATTCAATTTAGAGCACTTCCGGTTAAGGGTAAGTTGGCGGGAAAATCGGTCGAATAATTTGTAAATTACTTTGAAAATATGCTAATTTTTGGCATTTCCTGTGTGGGGCTAGTTGTTTTAATACTAGTACTTGCTATTTTGGAAAAAAGCGCTCCAATTT
Organism: Rhodnius prolixus; assembly: GCF_049639745.1. Lineage (NCBI taxonomy): Eukaryota > Metazoa > Arthropoda > Insecta > Hemiptera > Reduviidae > Rhodnius > Rhodnius prolixus. The sequence continues at coordinate 28,954,320 of NW_027411592.1, forward strand.
TCCCGCAAATAAGACTCATTTTTTTTGAATTTAAATTTCGCGCGGAACTTTAAATGGAAAATTGAGGCTTTTCCTTGGTGGTGCTAGCTTTTTTATTGGTGGTGCATAGGAGTGCAAAGTGTTCTGAGCAGGGTGCAATAATTTTTTACCCAAAATTCCTCCAAAGTGCCGCCAAGTTAATGGTCACGTCTGTCAGTGCATCTTTTATTATCAATATCTCAGCTTTTAGTGTAAATTCAAAATTTCTTTTTGTGGTGCACATTGGTGCTAGCTATCACGAACAAAATGGAATGAGTTTCAATTCAATTTAGGGCACTTCCGGTTAAAGTTATATTTGGCGTACAATTGGTGAATTTTTACAGTTTCCGTTGTGTTGCTGGCTTATTATTGGCATTGCAAAGTGTTCCGAGCTGGGTGCAATAATTTTTTTCTCAAAATTCCACCAAAGTGCCGCAAAGTTAATGGTCACGTCTGTCAGTGCATCTTTTATTATCAATATCTCAGCTTTTAGTGTAAATTCAAAATTTCTTTTTGTGGTGCACATTGGTGCTAGCTATCACGAACAAAATGGAATGAGTTTCAATTCAATTTAGGGCACTTCCGGTTAAAGTTATATTTGGCGTACAATTGGTGAATTTTTACAGTTTCCGTTGTGTTGCTGGCTTATTATTGGCATTGCAAAGTGTTCCGAGCTGGGTGCAATAATTTTTTTCTCAAAATTCCACCAAAGTGCCGCAAAGTTAATGGTCACGTCTGTCAGTGCATCTTTTATTATCAATATATCAGCTTTTAGTGTAAATTCAAAATTTCTTTTTGTGGTGCATATTGGTGCTAGCTACCATGAACAAAATAGGATGAGTTTCAATTCAATTTAGAGCACTTCCGGTTAAAGGTAAGTTGGCGGGAAAATCGGTTGAATAATTTGTAAATTACTTTGAAAATATGCTAATTTTTGGCATTTCCTGTGTGGGGCTAGTTGTTCTAATACTAGTACTTGCTATTTTGGAAAAAAGCGCTCCAATTTTCCCACAAATTAAACTCATTTTTTTTTTAATTTAAATTTCGCGCGTAAATTTAAATGGAAAATTGAGGCTTTTCCTTGGTGGTGCTAGCTTTTTTATTGGTGGTGCATAGGAGTGCAAAGTGTTCTGAGCAGGGTACAATAATTTTTTACCCAAAATTCCTCCAAAGTGCCGCCAAGTTAATGGTCACGTCTGTCAGTGCATCTTTTATTATCAATATCTCAGCTTTTAGTGTAAATTCAAAATTTCTTTTTGTGGTGCACATTGGTGCTACCTATCACGAACAAAATGGAATGAGTTTCAATTCAATTTAGGGCACTTCCGGTTAAAGTTATATTTGGCGTACAATTGGTGAATTTTTACAGTTTCCGTTGTGTTGCTGGCTTATTATTGGCATTGCAAAGTGTTCCGAGCTGGGTGCAATAATTTTTATCTCAAAATTCCACCAAAGTGCCGCAAAGTTAATGGTCACGTCTGTCAGTGCATCTTTTATTATCAATATATCAGCTTTTAGTGTAAATTCAAAATTTCTTTTTGTGGTGCATATTGGTGCTAGCTACCATGAACAAAATAGGATGAGTTTCAATTCAATTTAGAGCACTTCCGGTTAAGGGTAAGTTGGCGGGAAAATCGGTCGAATAATTTGTAAATTACTTTGAAAATATGCTAATTTTTGGCATTTCCTGTGTGGGGCTAGTTGTTCTAATACTAGTACTTGCTATTTTGGAAAAAAGCGCTCCAATTTTCCCGCAAATAAGACTCATTTTTTTGAATTTAAATTTCGCGCGGAACTTTAAATGGAAAATTGAGGCTTTTCCTTGGTGGTGCTAGCTTTTTTATTGGTGGTGCATAGGAGTGCAAAGTGTTCTGAGCAGGGTGCAATAATTTTTTACCCAAAATTCCTCCAAAGTGCCGCCAAGTTAATGGTCACGTCTGTCAGTGCATCTTTTATTATCAATATCTCAGCTTTTAGTGTAAATTCAAAATTTCTTTTTGTGGTGCACATTGGTGCTAGCTATCACGAACAAAATGGAATGAGTTTCAATTCAATTTAGGGCACTTCCGGTTAAAGTTATATTTGGCGTACAATTGGTGAATTTTTACAGTTTCCGTTGTGTTGCTGGCTTATTATTGGCATTGCAAAGTGTTCCGAGCTGGGTGCAATAATTTTTTTCTCAAAATTCCACCAAAGTGCCGCAAAGTTAATGGTCACGTCTGTCAGTGCATCTTTTATTATCAATATATCAGCTTTTAGTGTAAATTCAAAATTTCTTTTTGTGGTGCATATTGGTGCTAGCTACCATGAACAAAATAGGATGAGTTTCAATTCAATTTAGAGCACTTCCGGTTAAAGGTAAGTTGGCGGGAAAATCGGTTGAATAATTTGTAAATTACTTTGAAAATATGCTAATTTTTGGCATTTCCTGTGTGGGGCTAGTTGTTCTAATACTAGTACTTGCTATTTTGGAAAAAAGCGCTCCAATTTTCCCACAAATTAAACTCATTTTTTTTTTAATTTAAATTTCGCGCGTAACTTTAAATGGAAAATTGAGGCTTTTCCTTGGTGGTGCTAGCTTTTTTATTGGTGGTGCATAGGAGTGCAAAGTGTTCTGAGCAGGGTGCAATAATTTTTTACCCAAAATTCCTCCAAAGTGCCGCCAAGTTAATGGTCACGTCTGTCAGTGCATCTTTTATTATCAATATCTCAGCTTTTAGTGTAAATTCAAAATTTCTTTTTGTGGTGCACATTGGTGCTAGCTATCACGAACAAAATGGAATGAGTTTCAATTCAATTTAGGGCACTTCCGGTTAAAGTTATATTTGGCGTACAATTGGTGAATTTTTACAGTTTCCGTTGTGTTGCTGGCTTATTATTGGCATTGCAAAGTGTTCCGAGCTGGGTGCAATAATTGTTTTCTCAAAATTCCACCAAAGTGCCGCAAAGTTAATGGTCACGTCTGTCAGTGCATCTTTTATTATCAATATCTCAGCTTTTAGTGTAAATTCAAAATTTCTTTTTGTGGTGCATATTGGTGCTAGCTACCATGAACAAAATAGGATGAGTTTCAATTCAATTTAGAGCACTTCCGGTTAAAGGTAAGTTGGCGGGAAAATCGGTCGAATAATTTGTAAATTACTTTGAAAATATGCTAATTTTTGGCATTTCCTGTGTGGGGCTAGTTGTTCTAATACTAGTACTTGCTATTTTGGAAAAAAGCGCTCCAATTTTCCCGCAAATAAGACTCATTTTTTTTGAATTTAAATTTCGCGCGGAACTTTAAATGGAAAATTGAGGCTTTTCCTTGGTGGTGCTAGCTTTTTTATTGGTGGTGCATAGGAGTGCAAAGTGTTCTGAGCAGGGTGCAATAATTTTTTACCCAAAATTCCACCAAAGTGCCGCCAAGTTAATGCTTTTTTTAGCACTTTAATTCCTTATATTTCTGAATGTGTGCATATTTTATTAGATTTTTTTTGTGGTTCTAGCTGGTGCTAGCTCTCCTCTACCTGTATACTAAGTCGCGGTTCGAAATTCAGTGTTTGCGGCAAATTCCTTTGATCTTTTGAATGGCCATATCTCCGTAATTATTAAAGTTAATGAATTTTTTTAAGTGGTGCAATGGAGTGCAAAGTGTACTTAACATAATGAAGTAAGTTTCAATCAAATCCGGCCAAATTTTTTTTGGCGGGAAAAAAACTTTAATTGCTTATTGTGGCTTTTCCTTGGCGAATTTAGATTTTTTTTTGGTGGTGCATAAGAGTGCAATGTGTTTCGAGCTCGGTGCAAAAGTTTTGTCTCAAAATTCAACCAAAGTGCCGCCAGGTTAATGGACCCGGTAAAGTGCCTTTGTCTAATGAGGTTGTTTACAACGAGTAGTAGATCCAATAGGACCAACAGTGTTGCAGGGTTCTAACCTACTTTTACTCCTCTATAAAGAGTGTCTAATTAAGCTTTTCCCCATATACCTAGTTTATTATTTGGAATTTTCTCAAAACACAACCATAATTAATTATAATTTAATATTTATTTTTTCTTATTGTCTAGTTAACATGGGTATACTATAGATATTACATATAAAAATATTAGATAAATAAAAATGTCTCATTTCCATCAAACGTGGTATCCCTGTCACCTGAAATTTAGATATTTAATAATTTTATAGAAACGTTAAGCAACGATGGTAGGCATATAGGGTGAAGGGACCAGTAATTGACTGGGCACCAGTAATTGACATACCAGAAATAAACTGGTATTATAAGGGATATGAGCCGTTTTTAGTGGTGATTCTTTCAATTTCGTTATTGAGAAGCCTTTGGGCAGCAGTTCCAGAAAAATATTAATTATTGGAAGGTTCCTTGGTATCAGTGGAAGGTTATTTGTGTTAAAAGTTCAAAATCAAGGAAAAAACAAGCCGTTGCTAAGGAGGATTGATAAGAAAATAATTTTTCTTTTTTCTTATTTTTCGTTTATTTGTTCATATATTCGTGTGGTTATCAATGTTCTATTATAATTAGTATTACTTGTAGATTTCATTTATGTAGTTTTTTTTTTTAATTATATGAAGCATTGAGGATTAAAATGGGGCTGTCAATCACTGGTCCCTGAAACGGCAACCTGCCCAGTAATTGACATACATGTCAATTACTAGTCCTACAGCTTTTTTATTTGAGACCAGAGATTGACTTCCTGGGAAAATGATAAGATAGGTTGATAAATTTTATTATAATTAAAAATTCAATACATTGTAAAATAAAATCATTGATAAAAATCGGCAACATAAAATAAATAGTAAAACTTCCAACAAAATGTGTTTAAATTAATGAATTAGCAAATGTACGCCTTATTTCAAGAAGGCATGCAGAATGATTATTCTGTAGAGAACAACAATGTATGAACAACAAACTGGAATAGTCGTGATCGCCGAACAGCTTCCGAGGCCTACGTGACTAATAAAAACGACGCCCACGTAACGGAGTTGGAAAATCTCTCATTCTCCCTCAGTTTTGGGTCCTAGCCACATGACAAAGAAGAAAGGGAGGAAATAGCTAAACCATAGAATTCCATCAAAGAAAACGGCCAGAGGAAAAATGAAGCTCCCTCAAGAGAAGTACCAGGTGCGAAATCAAACATACGTGGAGAGTTGGTAACTTTGTGATGTTTGTGATGTTACCGGTAGTACAGTTGTGTAAGGGTTGATCGTCAAAAGCTGCATAAAAAAGGGTAAGGTTGAAAAAATATTAGATTATTTAGGTTTGCCTATTTAAAAACTGATTGTAATTAATTATGAATAAGACTAATTTTTGTTATAAATCTAATTGAAAAAGTGATTTAGGTGATTTAAGTGATTTATTTAGATTTAAAAGTGATTTTGAATGCATACCTTATGTCGTTTCATGAATGTATTTATATGTCAATTACTGGTCCCACCCCATATCAAACACTGGTTCCACCGAAAATTCGGTATGTCAATTACTGGGTCATTGACATACTTCCAAAAAAATCATTTTTGGTTGACATAAAGATCGAATTTACTGCTTTTAAAATATTAATAAAATAAAATACATCCTACTGGAGCGGTACAATTTTATAACCTACACCTGGAGCCAAAATAACGGAAGTTGTTCTATCTTAAACTCGAATTTTTTCTTAAGCAGTCAATTACTGGTCCCTTCACCCTATATAATTTAAACACGTATGTATTTATTATAGTGAACAATGGATGTAATTAAAATTTATCAATATAAATTTGGTTTATTATTTTACTCTTTAATTTCTCCTACATTTACTTAAAAGCAAATTAGTCGACGTAAGTCTTGTAAATTCAAGATTTTATTCCTATAAAAAAAGCTCCCTAATTAGTAACTATCGGTTATAAGTTTTAGCAACTGTTCTATTTAGCGATGATATGCAATACTGAAAATGTGTACTATAAAATTTGGACAAAAAAAACCTTTTGGTGAACAGAAAAGTGCGATGCTCTTTAATTTTATACATATCATTTTAGGAGCGTTGCTTGTGTCCATCCAAAGAATTATTAGCACAGAATTTCAGGAAGATTCAATTCTTTGCACAGAAGAATGGATTCGGTACAGATGATACCCGATTTCTCGGAATTCAATTCTTCCCGTACCGAAGTCGCTAATTCTTTTTAGATTTATCTACTTCTTAGTATACAGAAATTTAAATGCAAACACTAGTCGAAGTTGGATTATTTTATTGAGTAAAATCTAAATTTGTTTATCTTTTGACGTTTGTACTAAAAACGTCATCCTAAAATGTTATAATTTTTTCTCTAAATTGTAAATCATCTAACAGGTTATTGAAAAATAAGCGATAGTTTAATGCTTGTAAATTTAATTCTTCTGGGACAAGCAATTATTTAAACATCTTGTTTAAGTTCAGTGTGATGGTAACATCACTTGAGTAAATGAAGATAATAGTAAATTCCAGCAGCCGGCTTATTTTGCTCAGAGCTTCTTCATTTTTCTGTTCGCAGAAAAATATTTTAAATATATAATTTTGAATAAAATAACGACTAGCCCCGTTCTTTTTTCATAAACAAATCATTTCAAAGATTATCTTCATTGTACTTTAAATATACTTTGAAATAATGAAATGTACAAGGTCAAAAACAGTTGTATTAAAAAATTTATAAATACTCACCTTAAAAATTGTATATTCAACAGTCTGTCTGGTAAGTCTAGGAGTGTATAGAACATATTCATTTCTGTTTGAATTTGTTTTTTTGAAAGACCATAAATTGTGCCATAATAAAAAAAGGTTTCATAAATGTTTAATTGTTCGTATAGACTAGTTTCCTAAAACAAAAAAGATATTGATAGATTTTTTTTTTAGTCATTCACCAACAATTTTGAAGAATGTTTTTGTTTTCATTCTTCGTTATTTTGTCGTAGACAAAATTATATACAAACTTTCCTGCAAGGAAAAACTACTACGATAAATTTTATGTAATATATTCTCAGATTTTCAAGGCCTATAATTCTATAATTGTATCCTGTATTTTCATAATTTTAATTTTAAAAAAAATTGTATTCAAGACTTGAATTTTAAGAGGCAGATCTGGCAGCTTTAAATTCTAATTATACAGTAAGATAATTAGTAAGATAGGCAAAAATGTTTAGCCATGCAAATGGTGAAGCAATTAATAGCGTGTATAAATTAATTTCTTATAAAGAAGTATTCCAGGCTAATCTGTTGGTCCAGTCACATGTAACATAATAAACTAAAGTGAAAACTTGATAGCTTCCAGAATACTTCGAAGCACTCTCTTTTCTCTTTTAATTTTTGGTTAAGATCAGAGATCCATCTTCTGAGGGGTGAGCTGTGCAATAGAGACTGATGAGAATGAGAATAATCAAGATAATGGCGTCGGTCTTTCAAATTGCTATGGGTATCTGCAAGTTTTCCAATGGTAAAGAACTAAAAGTTTCTTTCGTGATATATTGCCAATGTGACCTCCAAATAGTGAGTTATGTTGTTAAAAGGGCCTGTTCAGTTTCTAAAACGAAATATTAACCCTTATACAGTTTGATTAAAAACAGATAACTAGATTTAATTGTGCGAGCATTTACAATTATTTTAATACCAACGTTCTTTCTTTAAAAAAAGGCTAAGCATTTAACTGCATGCAAATACAGATGTACCTCTCAGGAAGAATGAAATTAAGGAATGAATTTAATATTGTAGAAAGGCCGCTAGTAAACACAACAGTAGATCCCGCCAAAATATGGCCCAAAAAACCTTAACTTTCATATTATGCAATTCGGGATAACTCTTCGAAAGATTGTTTGATTATATTTTCTTATTAATTATTTGCACTAAATTATAAATGAGCATTCTTCAGAATAAAGCACCAACCCACACTAGGTCCGATCTCGCAACTTCACGCTAAAGAAGTACAACTAAGTTAACAAGATTCAGAGAAAACGCAAACAAAAACATTTAGCAACGGATTGTAGTTCCTTCAAGTTTAAAAAATCATTTAATTGATCAGTTTGCACTGAAGCCAATAGATTTTACAAGAAGTGCCTTCAATGTTGCGCCTGCTGCAATGTTTTTACCATACGAGTGCCTTATGTTACATGCAGTCGTAAAATCGCATGCATTTAGCGTTTTCTGTGAGCACTTTGCTTTCTTTTATTTTAACGAATCTGACCAATTAACGTTACCACAAGTCTTGGGAATACAGAGGCACTGTCGTTGGCATTTTTATGAACTGATAGATCTAGTTAAATTTAGATTATATTTTTCTTATTTCATAGACTAACATATAGGTTTGATGCAAGGTGTTTGTAATTATGAATGATATTTCTTAATTAGAGATAAAGTATAAGAAAGGTCCTATAGGGGCATCCATGAATTTGCTGTGATAGTTCAATCAGCAAATATAAAGTATACAAAAATAGTTACTAGAAGTAACAGAGGACTCAAGTCAGGCTTGTGACATCTAGAAAGATAATTAATACAATGGTCAATGATGAATTTTATAAAAATGAATAAGAGCTAAAACTCAGGTGGTCAAAATTCGGCATACGTCACTACTGCCTCAGAGATGTTCAGTACAAACTCACAATTACGAGGATCTAGGCCAGTAAACACTAGATTTTTGTTTCAAAGCAATATTTTCGGAGATAACGTAAAATCAACAATTTTTATCTTCGTGTTAAAGTTTGACGGTGACTAGCTTGACGTTAGCTTTAAATAAAATGAATAATATATAATGTATAACTTATTAAGAATATAATAATGTTTTTTTATATATTATTATTTATTTATATGCCATCGGGGTCTAGCCCCATACAAAAGAGTTTGGTGTAACGACAACGTTAAAGGAAAATATAAATATAAAAAATATAATGTAATAATGTATAATATATATTTAAATTAAAGTATGTAATCATTTAAAGTAACCTTCGATAATATTCGTATTTTTCTTTCATAATGAACACTTAAGTAGACTTTATTCATATTCTGATCGCTTAATATTAATTTTACGTCCGTGTTGAATAGGACTGAGGAATACTAATTTTTAGTAGTTCTAAAACATTAATGGAAAAAGTAGCATCATATTTCTGATGCAATCAGGATAAAATACATTTGAAACGTAATAAAGTTTTATCATTTAGAAAAGTAGTTTTCTACATTGGTTATAAAAATTTAGAAATTATCATAAAAACGGATTTTACGATGAAACATAAAACCTATGAATCATCCCAATACTACCTCTTAAACAATAAGAAAATTATGCGCTGTCATTTTTTATTTATTTATTTATTTTTTTTTGCTACCCAGCGAAGTGTAAACCAATTCAATTTTTCTCCAACCAGTTTGGATTGAAAATATAAAAGTTGAAAAGTTACTCTTGTGTTAAGAATTACGTGAAATTTAAGGATTTTCCCAGGTTTAACGATTGGAATATTAGTTATGAGGTAATGAGATTGGAAAGAAAAAGTGGTTTTTACAAAATGGTCTCCCCCCTCTGTGGTGTGTCCCAGTAACTCCAAAACGAGAAATCGCAGGAAGTTCATATTAGACATTTTGGTTAGACGCCAGTTTGTTATTATCCTATTAAGGGCATATTTTTGAAGGAAAAGGTTGTTTGTTAAGGTTTTCTCTTCAGTGCATTTTTGTGTATTGTTCTGTCTTGCCACCTATATAAATTTACTAAAATCACAAGTAAATTTAAAAATTCCAAAATTTAAAAATAAGGGGGCTGGAATGCCACTTTTCTGAAAAGATTTTACAGTATTTTAAGATTTCCTTGAAAATGGTTTCATTTCTACTTCATATGGTAATTAAAAACAAATCTACAACTTATATAACGAACATTTTTTTCCAGAAAATTAATTGAATGTTACTACTTAAAAACAAAAAAAAAAGTCGGTAAATTTCTTCTAAAGTGTCATTTTTCTTTAAGGTACGGCCTTAACTTTTGTTTACTGTAATGAGAAGCTAAGAGTATCGAATTGGCAGAATGTTCCTCAACTGGAGGAAACCCTTTTTTCAATGGATAATTCACTTTTTAAAAATGGCTCCTACGCTATTCTGTAAACTTTGAATATAGTCTTAACAAACTATAATGTATGATGAGAAATAATATGAGTCAAATATTCCGAGTATGAAGAATATTAATGAGTTGGAACCTTGAATAAGAGCAAATTTTGTGAGAAATCATACTGTATTTTTTTAATTTAAGATACGTCAACATCTGAGATCATTGGTGCCGGAATCCCTTTATATGAGCGCACTACCAGAGTCTAGACAGTGTTTTATTGTTGCAGACTACTCTGTGTACTGTAAGAGACTCTTAGAAAAAGGCAAGCAGCTGAATTCAAAACCGAGATCTTCGCTTAAGAATCTAGAGCACTAACTACTCAACTAATTCCACGTCTACATTTAACTTGAAATATTTTTAAAATAAAGCCTTCTGCGAATATACTCTGTAGGCAATTTTCTTGAAAAGAGCGCTAAGTTTGGAAACCGCGCATCAGGTTAGTATTCAGTTTATAAAGGAGGGCTTTAAACGCCTCTATTTGTGCCTCTAAATATGGATACAATATATTTATTGACTGCATAGTAGTGTTCAACGTTAAAAATTACATAGTCTTGTGCGATTTAGCTAATTCGACTTTTTAGAAGTCACATGTTCGGTTACTCCATCTGTTCTAAACATTGAATTGTAGCAAAGCTTTTAATGAGCCTTGCAGGTAGATATTATTAAAATAACTCTCAGAAGAAACAATAAGATTGCAATATCTCAAAAATTGGGTTGTAATTAGAATTAAGTAGCCCAAATAATGTAAATTACTGAATATTACAATGTAAGAAATTTATTCTTGTTAACAATTTTACAACAGAAAATTGCTCTGGAAACTGTGAATTAATTTACAGTATGATTAAATACCTTAACATTTTTTTTTTTGCGAATGAGGTACACTCATTTAAGATTTCGTTTAAATAAGGAAAATCAATGTAGTAAAGAGTATATACAGGGTGACCAGAGTTATATGCTTCAACCACTTTTTTTGAACGGCGGGAAATTTCGAAAAAATAAAAAACACGTATTTAATCATTTTTATTTGTGTTTCTTATTTTTTCGAAATTTTCCGCTGTTTAAAAAAAAAAAGTGGTAGGAGCATATAATTCTACCATATAATATATAGTAGTATATGTATACGAGTATATAGTAGTAGGATATAGAGTGCAATAAACTGAACATTTTCTTTTCAAAAGTACTAGTTTTCTCGAGAAAATATAACAGGTCAAATACTGACAACATGGTGCACTGCTATTACAAATTTTCAAATATTTCATGTGAGTAATATATGAAGTTACATGATAAAATAACTATGAAAATAAGAGATAAAAAATTGATAAAAAGTCGGCTGGAGGATGGATTGAAGGTTAGCCGAATTGATTATGAAATATTAATAACAATTAACAATATAAATTGTTGAGTTTTTTGTTTTTTTAGCATAGTTGGGAAATATCACAGTTTGAAAATGTATGAGAAAAATTGCACTTTATTTTATTATATTAGGTTATATTAAAATAGAACTTTAATTATTTTAGATTGAGTTTTAGTTGTTTTATATAAATATGTAATTTTTTATTTATTTATTTATTACAGAGATTTTATTACCTCCCAAACACTGAAGCATGGACTCAGTTCATTATTTTGTTGTTATTTATTTTTAATGAGAAGAATACTCTGTAATTTTCCAGAGTGGTGGAAGTTGAATAATAAATTTTATTGTATTGTGTGAGTTACTGCTGAGATTTGAGATTGCTTTACACCATGCTTTTTCTACCTCTATATTAAAAACAGGTAACGATTACTATTACTTCATTTATTTAAATTTGGAGCCAGGCATGGAGGCTGGTTCTGGAACATATCTAAAGCTAAGCCACTAAGCAACCATACGCAGTAACGCCTTCTTGTAATTTACAACATATTATTTCTTTCATATAATTCCTCACTCCTTCTTATCATCCGTCATGTAAGTAAGCCAAGGTCTGATTTTTTTTTTTTGTAACTTTCCAAAACGAAATGGTGCCCCATTGAAGCCCCGTCTCAGCCGACTGTGTGGACATACTAATAATGATCAACACATTGAATTTTACTTCAGTTTTCAATTTTCCCGTGATAAGTTGTGCAAAAGCAGAAATCCCAGATATGTAACCCATTCTCAATTTATTTTTATTTATACGTATAATTTTGTATTTTTATTTGTGTATATTTTTTTATTTATATTATTTTTTATTATCATTATCATTATTTTTAAGAAATATCAATCTCTGACCTAAGCAGGTGACGTTACTCTTAAATCATGAATCGCAGAAAGCACTATTAAAATGCTGCTGGGAGCCGCTGAGCGTTACTACTGCAGAATGCGGCCTCAAGATTAATGCAGACTAAAAGTACATGGATTATCGAAGACAAAGAAGAACTGAGATCAGCGTGGATCCTAAAAAATAGGAAACAGGTGTATGGAAAATTTCAACCAAATTTTCGAAAAAAAGAACTTTTCTCGGAAGTTTATACTATCCTCAGGCCAATTTTACAGTTCTGACTTACAATCCGCTCCTCAAGAATAGCCCAAGGTTTTATAACCAGAATTCTTGTACTATCCTTAATGATCCAAAAGAATTTAGAGGAGCTGGAGAACCCGGCAGGTTGCGCTGTATGTTTACTAGCTCAGACTAATGAGATGCAAACAGTGAAAAGGCACTCTTTTCTTCATCAAACTTACGACTGTTTTTATGCAAGTAAAAAAATTGGAAATTAGAATCAGATTAAATGAAATCAGAGAACAAACAGTATCTTACCTGCGTCATATATCCTAAATCTTGCCTAGATTTTATAGTTGTCTTTATAATACCTGAATCTAAATCCATTAAACCTACTATCAAATTTAATAAGGTTGATTTGCCGCACCCACTTGCTCCCAGCAGACAATAACTAGAAAAAACAAATGGAATTAGAATGTCTATCTCTTTTTCAATTCTTATCTCTATTTTCTCTAAAATACACCTAGATCTCAAATTGTTAACACGATTTTAAAAGTCTATTAAACAACTTAGTGATAAAAATAAAGATTATTGTTATTTTTTTATACTGACATTTCTGACTGCTTGACATTCATATTTAATCCTTTGAGGATGTACTCACTTCCATCATATGTTTTAAACGCATCTCTGACAGTTAATATTGAATCCACCGATACTACATTTTCTTGCACTGCCATTATTAGAAACACCTAAAAGAAACATAAATGGATGTAAAGAATTACATGGTAATTGAATATGTACATTTCAGATTGAAAAGGAGCTGACAGTGTAACTAATTAAATAAATTTTCAAAGTCGATTTTTGGAATTTTAATCTCCTATTTAAAATGTAATTACTGCAGTACTGGATATTATTAGCGATATTTATCGAATATCTCGAGTTTTTAATAATCGTTAGCTGTGTTTAAATTTAAAAAAAATTCAAATCAAATAAATATACCTCGTACACAGGTACAGATGGTGGTGATTGTGTGCTGTAATTTAGTTAAGACCCTTTGCAGTGATCAACAGCGTCAAATATCATCAGTAGAAAGTCAATTTTTTTAAAAACAATTATATTAATAGGTACATCGTTAACTTAATTAGGGCACTACTAAGCAGACCTTTGCCTACAACGTCCTCAATCTGATTCTTCCATCCTCACTCGTCTAGTGTACTTGTTTTGTCTATCTCTTTTCGTTCATCCTTTTTATATGTTCAAACTATCTCAACATACCTCTCAATCCTCGACATCTTCTTTCACTCCATAACGCTTCCACTCTCATTCGTCACAAAAATAATTTTCAACCAAACATGTATAGTACCGTTAAGAGTAATCGTAAATAAAAAATTAGGGGACCTAAAACGCATATTATTAAACCCAATTTCGAAAATTCAATACGATCGCGATACTTCCACTCCCTTTAGAGTAAGAGAAAATGATAAATATTTGATGACAATGAATTTCTCTTGCCCCCGCTCAAATGCAACACTTTCCTACATTTGACTTACCACTCTTACTACGGCACTATATTTTCAACAGCTAACAGAATGACTTACATCAGTCTATGCTAAGGGATAAATGTAATTATTGAAAAGTCCATCCAAAGATATGGACTATCAATTGCGAAGCTGTGTTTTAAGCACCCTCTTATCTGTGAATGAGTGAATGAAGTAAATCTTTTCAATCACATATGAATAATTATAAATTTAAAAAAGACGCCACGGGAACCGAGAGGCGATACTTGTAAAGCATAGATAGCTACTTTGACGTGTTAAAACAAGTTTACAAGAATTGCAGTTGGCCTATTGAAGCAGCAAACGGAGCAATCAAGGTAAAGTCTAGCATTAGCATTTTAAAGTGAACATTTTAGTGCATTTCCTTGAGTGAATGTTCACTCATTTTGTTTTTTCTGAATTTTTAGTTTGAAGTACAAATTTTAGACTTTATTTTTGTGCACCTATAGTTACAATATATGTACTGCATTTTTCGTATTTATTTTGCGAGTTATTTAGCCTTATTTTTTGTGATTTTTTCAAAGGTAATTAATTACACAAACACATTGATTCTCAAATTCAAATTAAACTGTTGTAATGTTTGGCGCCACGAAGCGGTTAGAGGTGAGGCCTGCAGAGCTAAGAAGTAATATGGTTCGATTCCCTTTTTAGGTTTTGGGTTTTATTTAGTGGTTAATAAAAGGAATTTACAGTAAAGTATCTTTGCTAGTCGCCTCCGTCCGCGACACCTAATTGGTAGTTGGACGTAAAGCCCTCCTGAAAAAATAGGCGATTACTTTAATTTTTTTTTTTTAATTTAAAAATGTTGGCCAAATGTGGCTAACAAAAAATTTCATTCAAAGGTATGTTCTCTCCAAGAAGGAAAGCAATCTTTCTCATCTTATGGGTGTGTCTAGTGTTCCTAGTTTGAGTTAATTTTTTTTTTTTTTAAAGAATGCTTTGTCTTCTTCAACTGAGTTTGGTCTAATTTATTTTGAATACTTTCGGAGCCATCTTCAGCTGTTTCAACAATATTATCCAACTTGATAATTGTTTACCCCAAAAATTACATTCAAATGTACACAAATATTAAATATTCTGAAGGACAATTTGAGTAATTATAAAAACTAATTTGATTAAAATGTTTAAAAAAAACTGCAGGAAATACGACAGAAATATTTGGGCTTTTTTCATCACTTCTCCATATTAAAAATATCAACAGCAGATAATGAAGTTAACTAAATAACTTTAAATGTTATGAGAAAGAAATACTACGCTAAATAATGACATTGCATAAACTAAGAAAAACCTAAAATATTAAAAACCACTGATTTATTAGTTATTTTTTACTAGTAATAATAGCAGTATTATAATAGTCAAAGTTGCGAGGAAATTCAATAAAACTAAAATGATTTCGTCATAGTGAGAGAATGATAATAAATTTTAAAGGTTTTTATTAATAACATTCGCGTAGTTTCCAACTGAGTTTCATTTCTTTGTTTGGTAAAAACTAACACCCACTTCATTTCATCTCTTTGTATCGAACTTATCAGACCCATAACAAAGACACTTGTAAATTATAATTCTAAGTAGAATTCGTTAAAAACATGCAGTTTTTTAAACAAGTAACTTATTATTATAATATATAGAATTCTTATATTATTATTCTGTATAATTTTCTGAATAAAGGGAGTTGGATGAGGAGGATGCGAATCCCTAATTAGGGTCAGGTTGGGAGGCCTAGC
This sequence comes from Rhodnius prolixus, assembly GCF_049639745.1. NCBI lineage: Eukaryota > Metazoa > Arthropoda > Insecta > Hemiptera > Reduviidae > Rhodnius > Rhodnius prolixus. Next base: position 28,970,152 of record NW_027411592.1, read on the forward strand.
CTGATGTAAAGTGAATCCAGGCTAGGTCCAGTGATGAAGGGGGTATTTTAGCCGGTAGGCCGTTTAGTTGGGAGTCCGGCACTCTGTGCGTAAAAAGCATTTCACCTCCTTTAAAAAAAAAACAAAAAAAAATTTTCTGTATAATTAAAACAAACTAATCTAATATTTCGTCCTTAATATATGTATGATTACATCAAACAATCCCTATTGAGGTACCAAATGATTAAACTTCTTAACTATAATGCCTCCCTCAAAAATTCCCTTTCTGAGGCAATTCTCACACATACTTTCCTATTTTGAGAAAAATATTCTCTTATATTTTACAAACTTTTCATTTTGTTTACTTTTAAAAAATACAATAGTAGGATCAATATTAAAAACTTAATAAACAAACTATTCAAATATAATTTAGCGTTCGGAAGATGTAAAATCTTTTTGATTAAAGAATTTAATTTTTAGTTTTTTCTTAAACGCTGTTCCATATTTAGTTATACACACAATTTTATTATTTTGAGATTTATTTGTTTTCTTTTTCTTCTTTTTTCATTTTGGAAGTATTCATTTTTGTAACACATAAAATATACAAATTAGTAGGAGACGATTTCTGCGGTCGGATTTCTATCCATTGCTGCCAGTTTAAGATTAAACTGTATGTTCATGTAAATTAAAAAAGAAGATATAAATAAAGTACTATACGTAACTATTAATATCCAAAACAATGGTTTTCTTAAATATTGTATTTCTTTTAAATTCTGCTAATATAGATCCTGTTTACTAATATTGATAACTAATCAACCCTTATACAACTGTCCTACCATGTAATTTACTCTGTTTTTCGCATGTATGTATTTTATTGATTCATTGTACATGCATATATCTTCCTTATTAATGAACCTCAAGACTATGATCAAATTGTTTGAATACAATTATGAACAGGATTTAAATTATTATAAGTTATGTTATTTGGTTATTTTTTTTCAATGAATTAATAAACAGAAAATGTTTTCTTTTAGTTACCCTCTTAATCGCAGTCAGATTAATGTTAAAATTTTCGTTTACTTTTAATTGCTGCCATTTCGAAATATTTAGAACATACTTTTAAACATTTCCCAATACTAATAACTAAATTAATTGTTATTTATAACGTAAGTACAGTTGATATTTATCTAACTAAAATGATGAGACAAAAACCCAAATAAATCCAAAAACTCGTTTGTATCGTCACGCTTATGCATTGGTTGTTCATGGTTATTGGTTCACCTTTTGTATTGGTTCATGCAATAGTATTCATGCAATATTTAATATTAATATTTAAACATAATACGTACTGAATCCAACTGTAATAAACTTCCACAAGTTTCCAAAGGAACAGACTACACTGTACTGAGTCATGAAGCTTAATGGAAAACTGAAGTTTACAATCAAGGCTGACCCTGACTCCTCATTTCTAAACTACCTCTAACTCACCAGACTGTAATTCATTATAAAAACCAGAATTATTATAAGTATATTTTTTTTACAATTGATTTAACATCTCAACATTAATATTTACACTTCATAGAAATTAAATTTGGAGACCACCCTTAGTTTTTTTTTTATTCCTAGGAGCCTCTTTCAATTCTTCAGTGCGGACAGAGTCATTTTATATCTTTTTTTATTTTAAGTTGCATCAACGTATAAAGATTAGTTCTCTTGTTGCAAAGAACACTGACTATCACGGAGAAGTGAGATGTAAAAAGCTTGTGGAAAGAGAAAAACTCAGGGCCAACAACTGAATTGCAACCTGGTATCTTCTTGTAATAGAGCGTTAACCTGAGATAATCCTATAAGATTACACCCATGCGAGCACTCAATTGTAAATTCATTAATGTTAAAAATCATAATGAATATTATTGATTTAATGGATTACTTTTTAAGGAAAACATAGGATCATCAATTTATCTCAATTCAACTACTTTTTGTGGCATTGTCCTTAAGTTTCTATTTTCGTATTTATTAAGATTGTAATACCGGTAAATAATAAAAAAAATAAAAAAATGATAAACATAAATCTTCTGTGAAGTCTCTAACATAATGTAATACATTTAGACGAATACAATCGAAATCAATTATTGAAGCGTCATTCGATCGAAAATAGGAATTTTCACCCATTGCATACTGTTCAGTCGTACACAGCTTTTCTTGGCGGCCCTTTTAACTTTCCCGCCACGCTTTTTCCCGCGCTTCTGGTTCCCGACAAACTTCTGTAACCTCGCATCTTATAACCTTAGATGTGTTTTCATTTCTGTTCTTTCCAGGCACCGGAGTACCTCGTTCAACGGCCAGAAGATCAATAACAGCCTTCCTGTATCCTTTCATTACATATTCTTTTCTTCAGCATCAGTTTTTCTCCATCTTCAGGGGTTGTCTCGGTGTCTTTTGTTTGTCCTCTTTATGGCCCTGGCCCTTCCGGCCTTGACCCCACTTGGTGTCCAACCTTGTCGAGGTGGTTGGGCTTACGTACTAAGGATACTAGGAGCTAACCCTCTCTAAAACTCTCGCGTCTTCCGCTTCTGGGAGTAGGTGCCTTCGCGCGCCTATACATACCTTTTTGAGCGTCAATATTAAAATGAAAATCAACCAAAAAATTAATAAAAAGCTCTACTACCCGAATCATTGGAATTTATTTTCTGCATTTTAAATACTCGTAAATTATTGGTTATATAAAATTTGTCGTAGATATTTCTTGTAAATTACTGAATAAATGTCTACAGCAGAAACGGAATTTAAAATTATCATTTTCTGTAAATACATATATTACATAAATCAAGAATATTGGCTCTTAATATTTTATTTTAATTATATTTTTACTTTACTTAGACCCTCTCTGGACTACAAAAGACTAATTTATACTACTATTTTAAAACCCATCTGGGCGCATAGAATAGAGCTGTGGGGTTCAACCAATCGCACAAATCTCCAAAGGATTCAGTCCCTTCAATCTAAAATACTTCGAACTATTGTACACTAAGAAACAGTGGCCCCCTTGATCTTTCAAGTGAAGAGAATGACTTACAGCCTAATGTTTTGGTGTGTTATTTCTTCATTTGGTAACTTCTCCATTTGTATGCTTCATTGTTTCTGTTTTCACTGTTACTTATAACACTTATTGTAGCAAAAATAAACGCAAAAAAAAATTATAATTCTACCAGAAATATTACAATTTCTTATGATTTCGCTTATTATGTTTGATTCCATACAGCTTCCTTCGAATGCCTTTGTCTGGAGTCCATGGTAGCGGAAAATCTAAAACTTTACACAAGATTCAATACCATGTTTTTCAACAAAAGTTTCGAACAAAAAAACATCAAACTGACTGACATAATATGTTCTAAATTTTTCACTTTTGGTTATTAGCTCTCAACATTGAAAAGCCAATACATCGTCTCGTACATCCAAGCAGTAGCCAAATTGCATTATTTACCATGGATTCTGATACTATGGATGCGTTTTCGGGTCTGAAAATAATCTCCCGCTTTGGGTACCAACATTAAGTTTTGTTTTTGGGTATATTTGAAGTGTTCTAAATGATTCTTAATTTTTGTAATGAAATTCGTAATGTTATTCTTTAATAGGACATTAACAGAACTGATGTTTCACTGACATATTTTATAGGAAATTAAATTGAATCAAATTAGTATTTGCATCCTTCATAATTAATATATCATATTTTATTACTTTTCTAATTTTCTTGCCACTATCAATTGCTATTTAAGTGCCGTACGTATCGTCAGTACCTCATTTGAGTAATCTTTTCTTAATATTTTACACTTCTTCACTTAGTATTCTTGAGCTTGAGTACCATAAAACTAATGCTGCACGAGAATCGAGACAAATCTCGGTCTCGGTACCGAGAACGAGATGAGACTTGAGCAACCGAGACCGAGATCGAGACATTATATATATATCTCGTCGAGATTTATTCGAGAAATTTCAGTCTCGTCTCGGTTTTTCAAATATTAATTTTTAGCTACAAAATTATAAAATTGTGTTCTTTAATAATAAATAATCATTACGGGTATTGAATTAATTATTAAAAGATTCGATTTTATTTTATATGTTCAATAATACTACTTCTATTTGACTTCGTATTACATAATTTTTACATAAATTCACTAAATTTCACTATTCATATCATTCATTCATTCAATTTCATAAATTTCACTATTAATAATCTAATACTTTGAACTTTGATATTATTTGAATTATATTTTAGAATTAATGAATTAAAAAAAAAACTATCTATGCATCTAAACAATATTGCCACAAATTTTCGTTTTTAAATTTCTCTTTGCCCAAGCATTGATACATAAAAGTGCTTTTACTGAGTCAGAAGTTAGAGAAGATCTTCTATTGGTCATTATCATCGCAGCTTGCGAAAATAATCTTTCAGCTGGCACTGAAGTTGCGCAGATACTAAAAATATCTTTCGGCCTTCTAGATAAATTTTTGAAGGAATTCTCATGTGTTTTCCACCATTCTAAAATGTCAACGTCTACTGGTGCTTGGTCTAATTTGGTATAATTAATTATTTCTGTCTTCCATGCTTCGGTGATTTTTGCTGATTTTTGAGTAAATGGTGCAAAAATATTGATGTAGTCGTCATCGTCGTCAAAAGGTGAATCGTCAGATTTTTTTCAGATATATAAAGATATATAACAGTAATAGTAATATATGATGCATTGAAGGGTAAGTAGTTGTCTTCTTTTACACACATTTTTTTATTTTATATCAATATCAATATATAAATTAAAATAATTATTAGAAAATAATAACAATTTTTGAAAAGATTATTAATAACAAACCATTTTTTTATTCATTTTGATTGCCTCAATATTGGGTTCATTTTTTTTCCTTTTTAATACTTAAACAAAAATTTAAAAAAACGAGATATCTCGACGAGACCGCGACCGAGATCGAGACGAGACACTTGTCATACGAGACCGAGGCGAGATCTGCATAAAGTCTCGCCTCGTCTCGGTCTCGTGCAGTACTACATAAAATTAAAAGTTGTCTTCGAAATGAGGTCATTTTAATTGTTGCTGGACTTTCCTGTAGCACCTTCTTTCCTTCTACTCTAATAAAGTAAAAGTCCAACTGTTCTAGTTTCAAATCCAGTTTGTCATTGAATACAAATCAGATGAAATATTCTAATTCCCAGTATAAACTGAATTCCTACAAAATACAAATAGAATTAAATTTCTTTTCTGAGTTTCTCTGTCTAACTGATCCAATTTTTGAGTTCATTCAGTTCATGTAATCAGTTTTTTTCATAATTTTTCATTTTGTCACTAATCTCGGTTAAAGTTAAATTTCTTCAAGATTCCGTATCTTCTTTTAATCCATTGTAGTAAGTTTCTTTAACAATGCAGCGATATTTCGGACCATTTTGAAAAATAGTAATTAAGTAATAAAAGAACGAGTTGCAAAATTCAATAAATTTCTTACATTTTTGTATTATTATGTTATTATCTTCGGATTGACTGATCAGCATGCTAACACACTCTTTCACAATATTTAAAGTAATATGGTTTTAAAAAGTCGCTGGATGGCTTTCAACGTTTAAGAAATTTATTATTGTCTGAAACATGGAAGAAATCAACCGCTAACACCAGGCTGAAATTTCTATCCCTTCATTTTTGTGATTTTGGTGTGGCCACGAAGAGGTAGCAGGGACTAATAATAAAAATTAGGTCTCTAGTCTGCGATGGTTGCTACTTAAGTTTATGCTGATGTAGAAGAAAGACCTCGTAGGAGGTTTTCAGGCAACCTGCGTTGAACACTCGTCCATTAATGAAAAACTAGCGGCTGATATATTTAAAAAAGTCCATTTCAAAATTAGCCCATTTCTGAATTGCAGTCAAGACCAATTGATATTCGTTTCATCCATCGTGGACCATTTGCTGTAAAGTAGTAAATCGTTCCAAGAGTTGAAGTTACTTAAAATCCAATTTTAATAGAAGACGTTAACGTTTTTTTAGTCACAAACATTGATTAAAACAATTTTTATTTTTTTTTTATTTTTATTTGTAATTAGGGTTAGGGAACCAGAAGCAAATTTGTTGGTAATTTTAAAAAATTGAGAAAAAATAATAAACTTGCGGCCTTTGTGCGCAATTAAAGTAAGTTAGTGATGTAGTTACAATAACTATTTTTTTTGGGTGGACTTTACATCCAACTATCAAATTAGATTTCGAGTACGGTGGCGTCTAGCAAACATACTTTTCTATAAATTTCTCTTATAAAATTAATAACTAATTAATTAATATAAACAATTAATTAACATAATTCCAAGGACTAGACCGGTAATCGAACCCAGCTATACCACAAATTCATCTTAGCTTTACGTGCCTCGCCTCTAACTCGGCTATGCCTCTAGGTCAGGGGTCGGCAACCCACGGCTCGCGAGCCGCATGCGGCTCTTTTAACCAAATTTTGTGGCTCTTCAGCCTGTCTAAAATATACGTATTGTATATTTCAATTTTATCGAAACAAATGAAAATTTCATTTATTAAAATAAAGATATTTTTTCAAAAAGAATTTTAAATGTGATAGGTTTGAAATTGAATAGAATTATATTAAAATACAGTACGTAATTATATAGTACTCCCGCCATTTTCATTCAAACACAGGTTTAGTTATTATTTATTTGTTAATTTACTTTGCAATATGTGAAAATAAATCTGTACCTCTGAGGGAAAAGGCACCATGTCACAAAAAGTAAATTTTACTGGGAGCCAAATAAAGATATTTTTCCAAATTCATTTTTTGTTCCACTTTTCCGGTTATACTCTTTCCTGTACTTCTCACCATAATTATTATAGTTGGTATGGCCACTTTAACTCCCATATTTTAAAATATTTTACTTTCATCTCCATTGTGAAAAAATTTATGCCCATGTAGTGCCTTTTACCCTTAAGCAATGAAGTATCATAGCGCTTTTTAAAAATACATAAATCGCTAAATAGTAAACATAGGACATAGTGCTTTACACCTGTAGAAAGAGCAACAAAAAATTTGTAAAATGATGCCAAAATCCGAAAATCGAAAAAAATGGACATGGTGCCTTTTCCCTCCGAGGTACAGAAATAAATAAAACATTTAAACGTTACTGAATATCATAAAATAATAATTTGTGAATACAAATGATCTACTACAACTTTTTACACTATCATCCTTGCGGCTCTTGGTAAGATTAATTAAAATTATTTAAGAAGAAATGGCTCTCTACTTGAAATAGGTTGCCGACCCCTGCTCTAGGTCAATGAAACATATAAAGTTGTGTACTATTATCCAGCACTGAAGACCTAACCAATGTAAAGTTGTGGTTGTAAGGGTTTCGCAAAATGAATTTAAACAAAAAGAACGCCTTTTAAAAGAAAAAGAAAGACATCGGATAATTGAGTAAATTTTGGTAAATAAATATATGATTGTAACTCCTAAACAATAATTAAACTCATAAATATGAATTACAGTACTTCTATGAAATGGATATGTCTGTTTGAATTGTAAGACAATTTTTTTTATTGTGACTCAGAATTATTGCAGCGTATGTTTTTTTTAATAAAAATTTACTAAATAAGAAATACTTACGGATTGTTGATCTGATTCATAAAACTGAGGTTTTAGATTTACCTAATTATTGATTGATTTAATTTTTTAAATTAACTTATCCAATTTAACTTTTAAATTTTCGCGCCAAAAACAGAAAATGATAACTGATAAGCCTACTTGCAGTGCGGAATTAAGACTGAACATTAGAACACGATTTGAAGTGGTGAGTTTGCCATCCAAACATTGACTGAGGTGTAACTTATTTGGTAGTATTTCTTCAAGGTTTCAGATCAATATTAACGCCCTTTCTTTTTAGTTAAATTATTAATACAACATTAATAATAACAGACTTGGAATATTGCTTTCTGCGAGCTAGTTAACTTTTTGTTGAGATAGTATTAGGTAATAGTTTTTCTCATTTATAATTCTAGGTCTTCATGCTTCGTTATAAATCATTTTCAGATATTAACTTTCTTCATTCTCATTCACCCCGCACTCTTCTTTCCCTGATCCCAATTTTGCCACCAGATTTAAGTGGAACTATTGAGATCATTTCCAAGCTTAGAATAAGAGTTTTCCCGAATACCGGAAAACGATTATAACAAATTATCTGGGTTTAGTAAATGTGAAGTTAATGAAGATATTTACAAAAATAAAATTTGCAGTGCTCAAATTTTATATTCTAATGAGAGGCTCCGAAAATTTATTGTTCTATTCTAATCGCTGCTTCCGAAAATAGGCCAATTAAACAGGGAGAGAAAGATAGGAAAGAAATTATTAATCAATTTCCTTAATACTGCATAATAATGTATTAATGTGAGTATACACTTAGTACGGTTTTACCGTTTCATTATCCACAGGAGACCACCCTAGTGGTGAATCGAACCTCTTCATTTCAGGTAAGCCATCAAGGAGACAGAAGCGAAAATGGCCTAGAGATCTTCGTTGAACTTTTTGGAGGTAACTTCTTCGATCCACAATCCCGTTCTGTTTTACTTTGTAGTCGCGCTTGTTCGTTACGTAACAAAGTTGCAAATATCATATAAAATAAGAAGTGAAATTTAAAAAAGGTATTTTTTAAATTATCCTATTAAAATGAAAACGTATAATGTTATGCATGAATTTATTACATTTTAGAAACTGCAACTTAAGCTCTCATCTATTGCCGCTTTAACTTGTGGTTTAAATAGTGATAACCAATTTCAATGTTGTGGTGCACACAATCTATAGTGCATTATTATTTCCTATTGCGCTAACATCAGTTTCGGTTTTTCTATGAACCAAGCAATGTGCACGGATATGAGCCTCTACTTAGTTACATCTATTAACTAAAAATACTGTTTAAGTTTAATACTGTTTAAAATTGTTAAGAGGTCAAAAATAAATAAAAAAGGAATGCTAAAAACTTCGTTTTTATTTACTTTCTAACGATAGGAACACTGTTTTGGGAGTGTTTATCTTTACAGACTGGGTTGTAGGATGGAACTCTTTCATTTCGTAAAAAATAAGTTATGTATACAGCAGTTCTACAATTACAATAAATAACATATGTTTGTCTAAAACTAGGAAGTTATCTAACGGACAAACTAAATAATAAAATCTAAATTATCACCAAACTTTGAGCAATGAAAATATTTACAAAATTAGCAACAAAATAAATAAATAATTAAAAATTAAATTTCTATGATACAAATACTCCTTTTCTTATCCTAAGAACAATATGGGCACCTAAACAAAAGAGAATTATCCAAGATATTACTGAGAAGAATCCTTTAAGTACAAGAGGGTGAGTCACATCCCATCCTTTAGCAGTCAGAGCTCTCATTGCTTCCACTGAATAGGATACTGGGACCGCCCAGCGGAACCACCGGATTATAATGTGAGCACCTTGTTGTGGCCAAACCATTCCTGAAAGTTGAAATACAATGTACAAAGTTGAACGTAAGTGACAATAATGGGGGGAATTTTTGGAACCTTTCGGTTATTATGCTCTTAATATCTTCTTTCTTTCTCTATTACTTCATTTAAGTGCCAGGGTGTTAAACCCAGTTCAGACTCTCATAGTGCAACAAATGTCGAAAATCTTTAAAAACCAATAATTACAGAAAACTAACAAGACATTCTGAAATCATGGGCTTCACGGACAGACAGTTGTTTATGTACTGCACAACGGAATGATAGAGTTGCTACACATCAGGTATCCTGCGTTAGCCGGGTATGACAAATTCGCAGCCGAGACACAACTACCTCCTCTCTTCTAATGGGTCTGTATGATGAGTCCCATGCCTGTACAGTTTCATTGATTGTTCTGAGTTTATTACTTGTTATGGATGTCCACTTACGCAACCAGCTTTACATGTTCTTTCACCTCACGACTTATATCGATTGGCATAGATCGATACACTTTAAGCAGAACTTCCTTATCGGCTCCCCATTTGGTTCCTGCTAATACTCTCATCAAATTAATGCCTTTTTTTAGCTGCGTTCTCGAATATCTCTGATATGTAGAGCTCATGTAAGTTTAATATCTATCATAAGTCCTGGACTACTTCAATTAATAAAAGGTTAGTAAGATATAAAGAGGGCATCAATAGTGAATGTCCTCGTCGAGAGCATACCATGCATCCAGTTTTTTCTAATGAAAATTTTAATCTAGTCAGTAAGATTGTCTAGGGTACATTGCCATATGTGTTGTCCTTGCAGGACATTATCCACTGTGACAAAGACAGTAAAGTCGTCTGCAAACAAAACCGATTTAATAGGGACGGAAATGATAGGTGGTGATACTATCAATGGTTAATTTGAGTAGTAATACACTCAGGAACGCTTCCTTATGGCCATTTTGTTGAGTTTAATTAGATAATAGAGTATTTTGTTCTACTCTTACTAGAAATTTTCGATTTTTCAAGGAAACTTTTTAAGAACATTGATAAATGTCCGTTAATGTTTTCATTTTCCTTTTATTATAAACTTTTTTTTTTTCAGAAAAGTCGATTAATGTGTGCTAAAATTCCGCGTTTAAAGAACATTTCTCTTCCAAAATAAGACTTTACTCGATAGGTTGTTCGCCTTTTTGAAATGTTCTCGAAAATGGTTCACAGGATTATCTGCTAACTTCGTTAGCATTTATTTTATTTATTTTTTTATAGTTCCTGAGAAGGGGCTGGGGTAAGCTTTTCTGTACAATTTTGCAAATTATACAATGTTGTTAATAATTAAATATTACTACCTAAATTGTTCGGAATATGAAAAAAAGAAAAAAAAAATAAGTTAGAACTTTGGGAATAGTACGAGTAAAAGAATAGTCGTGTGTGTTCACAGCAGACTTCTTCTTTTGCATATCTGGACAAAAAAGAGGTATTTATTCTCTTTTGTAAGTTCTAGTCATTTCGCAGTACTTTTAGAATTTTTTACCTTGCCTTCTCCATATTATGGCACTACTTCATTATTAACATATATTACCTGATAAGAAAAAATAAGAAAATACACTTCCTAAGCTGGCAAAGGTGGCGTGCAGCATTTTATCGAACGCCATTGAAACCAAGAATCCTGAAATCAAATTAATTATTAATTTACAGAATAAATTTGCATACAAATTTATTTCTTTGCAGTTCAACTCAGAATCACTGAAGTTACTCTAGGTTAAATAAATAAAATTTAAATAATTTTTATGAATATCATTAATAATGAATATCATTTTATAATCATTTAAATTATAAGTAAATTAAATATTTTACTTCAATACGTGAACCAATTACAATTTTTTTGTGGTGCAAGAACGCCATTTAAGAAAAGTCAAGGTTACGCATTTTCTCATAACAAAAGAATATATTCACGGAAGTTCTTGAAACCACGCGCAGTCCTACCTTTATCACAAAAAACACTAGATTGCACTAAAAAAAACCGTCTTGCATTATTGCGCTTTGTTTAATAGCAACAATTTTTTTTAAAAAAGAATATTATTCGTCCTGACAACTCCCGGCAGAATCCTTTTGTGGGTCAGTAAATACGAGTATTTTGTTTCTATTAGCTTGCCAAATAATATTAAAATTCGAATACCTTTGTTTGAATTGGCTTAACATGTTTGAGATGCCTTCATTTGGTTTTAGAAAAGAACAATTTAATGGCAGATAATCTTTAACAGATTCTTAAAATTATGGGACAATTTATATATTTTATACTTAAATAAAATATATTTAAGGAAGATGAGAAAGAAATGATTGCAAAATTTGATGTCAATACTCAGAAAATATTTTTTAATAAAGGGATTAAAAGTTTTTTTCTAATTACTGTAACAGTAATTTATTTTCTCACCAAATGCGATTCCACTAATTCCCTGTAGAAGAAGAAGAAAAACTGTACCAAATGGATCGCCAATAAAAGGACTCTCATATAAATAGTAAAGGACTACCATCGCTATACTCATTTGAAATCCAAGTATAATGATTTGTATCACCGTGTGCGAAATAAACACTTCCACCAATGTAACACCTAAAAATAAGTAAAAACATTAATTTTTCCGAGTAAAAATCGTTAAATATAAAAAATTAAGTATCCACTGAGCTGTAAATCACCTGCCACTAAACTTCTTTCCAGCACACCTAATAATTTTTCTTGTACAAGCACTCCTATTGTGTAGGACATAGGAAGATAGAAAATTAACCTGTAAAGGAATTATCAATTTTTCAACAAGAATCACTTGTAATGTAACTTAATGCTAATGCATTTTATTGAATTCATTAAAGTCCGAATTGCCCAATTGAACATTAAACAAACAAAATTAATGTATTTTTTGAATGATTAGAGAAATTAAAAAAGCTTTCTTTTTATTAATGAATACAAATAATTTAATTTAATTGAAATTATAACAGGTAATATCAAAATCATTGATTACACAACACCCAACAAATAGACACTGACTAGTTTTATTGTGCCATTTTCATTTGTTTCAGGTACTGTTGAAGCTAATCTTATTATAAAAATATTCCTCATTTACTTATTTTCTAAAAAAGTATTAGTTTATAATAAAATATTAGGATACCTTTTTTTTCTTGGCAAGGCCAAATGATTTAATTAGGTTATTATTAAGGATTATGTACATTTATTATGGTTGGATGATTTAAAACTTTTTTTTTTTCCTTATTTTAATTTTATAAGATTGTTTTATTTTATTACTCATGCATACACATAAATAAATATTGATAAATTATTAATGAAAGTTTTTTTATACTTTTTTACTTTATACTACTTTTTAAAAGAATAACCATTAATTAAACAATTTTTTTTTTTAAGTCTATACCAAAAAGAATGTAACAGTTGAGAATACTTACAAAATAATAATTGCAGGACTCGCATAATGATTTAAATTGGCTTCTGTTTCTCCATAAATTGGTTCCATCATCTATATAAAAGAAAATGCTCTTAGTTATTAATAAGAAGTATTGTTTGAATATTTTGGGAAATATAATAATTGAAATTAATTTACCCTTATTGGAATATATAATAACTGTTTATGCCATCCGCAATCATCGTACAAGTCTTCCATGTATTTAATGTATTCACTAAATATATCTATATTCAGAAGAGTTCCAATATTCTGATCTTTAAAAATAATTGTATATTTAGTACGAAAATAAAATGAAATTTAAAGTTATTTGTAGAAAAAAGTAGAAAGTTACATTAAATTTTGGAAACTGAAAAAAATTACGAATGAAATAATATGAAAAGATTAAAATAATTACATACTGGACATATCAAGCCAAACGTTGATGGTTCCATGCTCAATAGTGTATCTTTTAGACTGGAGATGGTCAGCTATTTTATCCACTACACTTTGAGTGTAATTTGAAGGTATATGTATAACTCCCCAAACATCGTTCTTCTTAGTGGCATAAAAAGCTGAATCCAGATCGTCATATTCTAACTATAATTGTGGAAGTATTTGTTAGCAAATATACATTTTTTAATCATGTTATACAGGTATGTTAAACATTAATATTAATTAGTTATTTAAATTTTAATAGTACATACGATATAAATACACTTTTGGAATAATGTTGTGAAATTATTTCACTAATACCTTTTAATGTCTTGGGGCATACTGTCTAATACGAGTATAAATCTTACAACGGTCACCTGTTGTCACACTTAACGGGATTTAAGTGAATTGTAGCTGGGACAAGAAGTTAAAAAAAACCAACGAAGGAAAATACACCAATTCACCTTATGTTGGGGACCACATCCCCCACTATTCTTTAACAATACACAAAGTAATTACACAAAAACAACCGCCTACAGGTGAAGGTAGCACAGTGAACCTCACCTCAGGGAATGGAAAACTAATTTATTTCACTATAGTTTTTGTAATTAAATTTATTCGTTACAGAATTTGTTCTGAAAAGATAGTTAACTTCAACAAAACGTATGTCCGCTGGAATAAAATAATCCCTGAGGAAAAGTTTCAAGCCAAATTGTGGCCATAAAATACTTCCTCCCTAAAAAAAGTTTTTTTTTGGACTCGAAACCTCAAAACAGATATTTATAAGGAAAACACAATTTCAAAAATTTGACACGTTCGGAATACCTTCCTTGCCAAATTTAGAAAGAGAGTAGAAAATTCCTCTTCGTATGAAGCGCATGCTGAGGATATTCTGTAAGTAATACAGCTACAATATCAATGAATACTGCATCTTAACCCTTTCAAATAAATTCATAAAATAAATATTAATTAAGATTTTTACGATTTGAAAATATAGTATAAAAGAGAATTTATATTTACTATATCCAATGAACTGCTGTACAGCTGTTTTACAAATCTACAGCCCATTACATACGATAAGTTACATCCTGGTAAGGTTTGTTTAAGTAAACAGTTATAAACACCATTAGAATCTTCTTCATTTACTACTGCAATTTTTAAACCTGTAGGATTGTGGCCAATTGCAATATTGAATAACAGCGTTATCGTAAGCGGTAGACCAAAAAGAAATAACAGCATTCTGAAACGATTTTACAAAAATCGAAATATTAAATCCTTCAATATAACATATACAAATACCAACAGATTCACTTAAATAAAAAAATAGGACAAATGCGTTAATAAGAAAGCACACAAGGAGTCTACTAACCAAAGTGGCACAATTTATGTAATGAGATCTACTTATCATTATTTCTTGATATGAAATTTACAAAAATTGAAAAACATGATTTAGCTGAGGCATTTTTCCATATGTTTACACAAATTCGGCTTAATAATGTTATGTACTTAATCTGGTCCCTTTACAGTTCTTATCTTCCTGGTTTATCATTACCTCCTTTCAAATTAATTTCTACTTTTGCTTATGAAACTGCCATTCCCTCACCAAATGAAGATTCCGTGCTAGCCTTTAGAAATCCATTAAAAACCTATTCATTTAGTTTGAAAAATGGAAAGAATGAATTAACACCGCTCAAAGAAAAATACCTCTTTTACAATAAGATGGACCACGTCTGATTTGTATCTGCTACTGGGTTGTTCAACCTAACCCTACTAAAAATACAAAACTTTTCAAACTATTTACTATCACAGCTTCTTCGAAAATGATAAAAATTAAATGAACATATGAACCAAAAGTTAAGTATAAGGTGTGATAGTATATGATCCACATAAATTATGTATAAACCGCATATAATGTTAAATAAACAATTTAGGATGTCACGTAATTTAAACGGTTAGATACGACGACCGCAAAACTAAGAAGTATTGTGTGACATACTAGTGTATTTCTGATTTTGGCTTTGGTTTTTTATTTATGTTGAATATGAAAAATGTCTAGAGCAGAATGCTATTTGATTGCCTTGATCTGCGGCACCTGAATAAAATAGTCGTACAGTCCGTCTGAAATAAAAATATATAAATAAATAATAGAAAAAAGTACAAAAGGCGTTACAGGCGACCAGCTAGCGAGTTTGTATAAATTGGAACTTTATTTAAAATTTATGCCTTCAGATAGTTCTCCCTTATAAGAAAATATATACAGGGGCATAAAATATATTAGATAAAAGATTAATGATTGAAGAAAAATCATCGATTAAGATAATTATATCTCAATCAAACTCAAAAGATAATGAAATTACAAATTTTGATATCTGTAGCAATAAAAAATTATTTTTTTAATTGCCTCAGAAAGGTTCCTCTAAGACTCATTTGTCAGAAAGATTTGTAAAGACCACATTCAAATTTAAACATTCAAAATTCTTATAAAATGTGCGTTCTCTTCGTAGTTCATTAACAATGTTATAATTTAATTAAACAAATCTTTTTAAAGTTGTTGATTCATACGATCACATTTGGGTTTTGTTTTTTCCCTACTTTTTTTTTTTTTGTTACAAAAGTAGAATTTAATAGCAAACAGTTTTGTAGGGTGAAGTAAAAAAATAAATTGTGATATTTTGAAAATGATGGAAAATTTTATAAATATGAATAAGACGGGTTTTGGTCTCTAGTTTTGTTTGAATACGCTAGAGGTCACGACTAACAATATAAAATGATATACTCCTTGTTTAAATTCACTGTTTTCTGATGAGTAAAACTCCACTCACTCTTTTAACTTGATAAGTATCACATGATTACGTGTTGCGAAAAATAAAGCATTAATTTAAAAAAAAAAAAACTATTATTTTCAATTTTTGACAATTATTTTGAAAACTGCTTCAACTATTTCTTTGTATTTATTTAACTTCACAATAACTAATGAAACACCAAGCCATCCAATAAGTTGAATATTTTTTTCAGAGGCCCCGACATACCACACATTGACACTCATATGTCTAAACTAACATTCTTTCTCATCCTGGTACACACTACATAACACAACCACTTAGGAAGCCTATCCTTTACAGAGACTTCATCAAGAAATTTGAAAGAGGAACTTCATTTAATGACATGATCACCATGGGCAATCTTTTAATGAAATTTATTTATTTATTAATATTATTAGTATTATTTCAATTTTTTACAATTATCTAGAAAAGTGCTTAAAGGATTTCTTCTATTTTGGCAATAGTAGAATATTTTGTTTAAGAATTTTGTTAGGAAGTTTTAGTAAAACTGCGATACTAGAGCCCCCGTGTACATTCTATTCAGATTTGATAATAATCTACTACTTAATTTACTCAGATTATTTTAATACTATTTATATTTAAGTATTAAAGAACATTTGTGAAATATATTACTTAAGAAAATTGCAATAAAAGAAATTTATGTTGTATGATTTGCTCCTAACATTTCTTTGCCAAAAGTGTGTCTGTATGAACGTTAAATTTTATAATTCATCTTGTATAGATTTAAATATATTAGAAGTTAAACGAATTATCTGCTTCTTGATTACTCCAATTTGAAAAATATTTTTTAACATCGCAACTAAGTTTTTTTTTTTTTTTAATTTATTTGCTATTCACAATCTACAAAGAATAGAATTCGTAATAAGTGAATACGATAAAGGAAGTCTTCCTGACTGGATCAACATGAGGAGAGAAGCTGCCCACCGGCAACACTCTCGCTGGAGTTTCTTACTTTACTGGAGATTGTCACGAGGCCAACAGCGTTTCAATCGTCGTGGAGGACGATCTGGAATCGTTGTGGAGGCGAGATTTAGAACAAGAGGATTGGTACAGAATGGAAGAGAGTCAAAGAATTTTCTATACTTAGATTTAGATTCGTCAGTTATGTATGAGATTATACTAATAAGTAAATACATAAAGATAATCTGGAACTTTAATATTTCTCTACTCCAGAGAACACTCTTATTACTGCCGTGATATCTACTACAGAAGGCAAGCACTTACGGTTTATTTCTCCATATAAAAAACCAATTCTTAACTATTTCAGCTACAAAACTGGCCTTTGAAAATAAATTTCCTTCCTGAAGATGTGATTTTTTTCTCTTCGGCCCACGGTGAAATTCAGGAATTTCTTTCTATAAAAAAGAAAAAAAAAATTATTGAATACCAATACATTATTATTATTATTATTTAAATTTATAATAATTATTGGAACATTTATAACTTATTTGCATTTTTAAAAATCTTATGAAAATAAGTAAGTTTAAAAAGCTTAAAAACCGCACTTTTCGAATCATTAAAGCGTTGGTGCCGTAGAGCCGTTCCTAGCTTTAGGAACTAAAAATGGGGTAAATCTAAAGATGCAATGAAATATGTAGAAAGCTTTCAGACTCAATAAGTAGTAAAAACAAACTATTGCATACGGAAATTTCTTTTTTTAATTTACTTACACTTTTTGAAGATTCTTGAATATAACTAAGTTTTAAAAATGCACTTTCCATAGAATCACAGTCATTTTTCGACATTAAATCAGCTGGCGTTTCTTCACAGAGAAGTACTCCGCCTCTCATCAAACCTACCTAAAAAAATGAAAAATATTAGAGACCTAAGAGAGAAAATAAAATTATTATTTCAAATTGTAAAATTTTTAAAGTTAAAATAGTTTGCGATTCTTTGTGAAAAATAGATTTTTAAACAAACTTTTTGACTATCTTATTAATTGTAGAAAATTTTTAATATTTTATGTTTCTGAGGATTGGTAATATAAACCCACAGTTACACATAATTTGTGTGTGGGATTTTATATCATACAACAAATCAATCATAAGACCACACAAAAATTACTGCCAAAATCCATCAGTTAAAACTACGAATTTTGCAAAAATAGAGAAAAAAATATGATAAACTTGGAGTAGAATGCATGTACTTTTTACTAAACTCTCCTAAAGCGTACCAACAAAAAACAAAAATACGGCGAAAGTAATTATTAAAAATTGATATGATCGTGATATCTCGATTCTTGTGCTTCCAACGTAAAGAATCGCAGTCAGTATTACAGAGTAAAAATGCATACAAATAAAATAAACACACTTACCTTTTGCGCTTGTCGTGCTTCTTCAATGTAATGTGTTGTAATAATTATAGTTTTTTTCTCACTGCGCGTCAACTTCAACATATGCTGCCAAATACTGAAATGTATTATCAGGATAACAACAATTATATTCAAATTATACACCTTATTCATAAATTATTAAAAAATAATAAATTGATTTTTTAAAACAAATTCTGTATTAGAGAATAAAACAAAGAATTTAAAGGCCTAATTCTGAAACATATTTACAAGCATATCTAACAAATAGGGGAACTTGCATTTTTTCTTAACTTTAAAATATTATCTTAAGCTGAATAAATATGTCAATTATTTAAACTTAGCATTAAAAAATTTCTTACTTTTAATCAGGTTATTTAAATGAAACATTATTAGATTTTTACAGAGAATACAAAGCATTTTATAAGAGGGTAAAGATATGAATGAGTTGAGACTGACTTATCATTGGTAATCACATATAATTCTGAGGTCCGGGTCTAGGCAATGCTACTTGAATTTTTCTAATCAAGAGTCTCATTCAAAACGGTTGTCGGAAGAAGAGAACTCTTTCCGGAAACCGGTGGTGCATTAAGTCATTTAATCATCTTTTAATTCAGGTTTTTGTGAGACTTAATTTAACAAAAACAAATAATTATTTGCAGTGGAAACTCCACTTGAAAAATTTCGACAATTGCTGCATGTAAAAGCAAGAGAACAGTGACTTACTTTTATCGAAATATGAGCGTAATAAGAGTCATTAACACTAAACCTACCGACATTTATGCATAACTATTCCTACCGCGACCTTTAAACTTAAAATCACTTAAATTTCTTATTTTATAATGAAGGTAATAATTATTTAACAATGAAAAAGCGTAGTTTCTTTTGATTAAAAATAAATCTCGTAGATTTTACTCTTTTATGCATCATTTTTTATAATTATAGGCTTCTCAATTGCCAATTTCCCGCTTACTTACTTTTTACATTTTAGACAGCATTTTTTAGTCTTATTGCCTTTGCAGTATCTTATTTGGCTATTTTCCGACCATTTGTTCGTGTACTAATATTTGTCATGCTTTTGCAATGGTAACACAAATTTTGCCTAGAAATTTCGCTTCCGGTAGTTTTTTTTATACAAAATCCATGCATTTATCCCGGGGCTAAGTCTAGGATATTGAAAACTATTAGTTGAGACCATCTCCGAGATTTTCCACGGTTATATTTCTTCCACGAGCTGTATACATTTCTGCTAATTTCAGAGCGACAAACTCCCCAAGTGGAACTATAGGTTCTCTGCTTTCACGTTTTCCCAAAAATGGAAAGCCTTTTATTGCATCGAACGCTAGCCAAGATTTGATACCAAATTTGTCCGGTTTATTTGGCAAGTACTGAGTAAATCTGCATCTTGACTTTGTTGGGAACAAATGTCCTTGGAAGAGATATATGCTCTTGGTTAGAACAGTTTTGACTGTTCTCTACGAATTTTTTCCAAAATTTAGAAATCAAAGCAAATTTATCGGTTTGTAAACGATTATTTCTTTGATCCACTCGAATAAACCTCAAAATTTCCGTCTATACATTTCTGCTCACAGTGTTTGAAAAGAATGCTCGTCCCTATTTTTGTTCCATAGAAAAGGGCAATATCGTACATTTTTCGCCTCATATGCACCACATGCAAACAATAATCCGATAAATGCATTATCAAATTGAGTTTTTGAGAGAATTCTGTTACAAAAATAAATAAATAAATAAAATAAAATATTAAATATTTAAATAATAAGTAAATAAAATGAAAATATTCAGCCGGTCAAATGACCGGTCGCGGTAGTTAAGACGGACTACAAATTTTTCTATAAATCAAATATTAGGAAAAGAAGTGAATATTAAAAAAACAATTGTATACATATTTTAGGAAAAGTCGTGAAGTTTAATGGCGGTATGATAACGCTGTAATTAGAAAATTTAAATCAAATTTAAAAAACAGTCAATTGACCGGTCGTGGTAGGTTTAGTGTTAATACAAAATTTAAGTAAATGTTAAAATAAATAGTATAGGAATAGTAAAATTAAGTACCTGTCGCTGAGAACTGGATCTAGACCAACTGTTGGTTCATCCAGAATTAGTATCGATGGATTGTGTATTAAAGAAACTGCTAGCGAAACTCGCCTTTGTTGACCTCCACTTGAAAAGAAATAATTATTATATCTGATTAATAAAATTTATTTTGATTAACTTAAAATTTGGAAATCAATTTTTTCCTAGAAACAAGTAAACGAATTATAGAGGCAAAGAAAATACTAGACAATATGTGGAAATCTTGATAAATGCAAATGTTATTGTAAAAAATAATAATTTTTTTTAGTGGTTAGCGAAAACTGGATTCCAACCGGTTCAAATCCAGTTGCTGACCATTAGATTTTCTCTTCCTAAGAGATTCTCACAGCTCACTGTCCGGGATGACAGTGTTGTCTGTAACAAGAGAACACTGTCTGGAGACTGGCTGCGCAATGAAAAAAAACTTCGGGCGCCAATGACAATAGATGTTGACTCGCCTTAAATTAAAAAATAAATAAATAAAAACTAACTAAATAAATAAAATTTGTTAGTTCTCGTGTTGAAGGCTCTCTGGAAGTTTAATTTGAAAGCACAAATTTTAGCCAAATCATTATATTGTTTCCTGTGAGAGAGAAAACAAAAAACAACTTATTTAATTTATTTAACTTCCTAATTTCAAGCTGTTTGCCTTGGATATCTCTTCCTAGGAACTTCTTAAAAAACGCTGACCAGTAATACGAGCGTTTTACTTCTTATATACTTTTCTAGGATTTGTAAGATTTTATTAAGAAACGATAGAAGGTCTTCGTAAAGGAGTTTCAAAATTATTGCTTTATTCTTTATTACCATTACTGTTATATCTATGATACTATTGTTGTTGCAGTATTTTGTTTCGATTAAGTTTATTTCAAGAATGTTTGTTACTGTATGTTCTTGGCTAACACCCTACAAATTTGTAGTCAATTCCTCAAAATGGATAAATGGCCAAGGAAACATAAGACTGATATAAGCTATTAAGATTAGATTAGATTAGACTAGGGCGGCCTCAAGGCCTACGCCTTTGCGACCTCTTTGGATCTATTGTGGCTTCCCTCACTTTGAAGCTCACTCTCCAAACCTGTCCTTTTAATCAGACTCTTAATGATGGAGAGTGACTCTTGGGTAAAGCTCACAGGCCTTGGTTTTTCCTCCCCGAGAAGTAACATCCTTAGGCACACGAGCCTCTCACACTGACACAACACGTGCAGTGCCGTTTCCTCCTCTTCCTGACAGAACCTACAGAGGCTATCATCTGCCAGGCTCATGCGATGCATGTGTTTTCTGAGCCTGTAGTGGCCAGTTAATAGGCCTACAATCATCCTTACAGCCCCACGGCCTTAAGGATTATTTCTGCAGTCAGCCTCGGCGAATAGCCTTTAATAAACTCCTTCGCCTAGCTCTGCCCAGTGGTGGCAAGCCACCACTCCTGAAACCTACTCTGCATCCATAAGTTAATGGTCGCAGTCTTAACACACTTCAACCACAAAACAGGGCTCCGGGCCAACGAAGTGTCCCGCAGAGCCTTCCCGGGCCAATAAATCTGCCGCTTCGTTTTCCTTATGTCCTGAATGACCACGTTCCCAGACCAGAAAGACCTTATTTTGGTCACTAATTTCCTTCAGGGCACTCAGACAGTCCCAAACCAGCCTTGAGTTGACCTGGTAGGAACTACCTAATTGCCTGTAGAGCAGCCTGACTATCCAAAAAAATTACGACCTTGGAATTAATAATTCCTCGCCCCTTAATCTCGGTAGCGCAGAACCTAATTGCAGCTAGCTCAGCCTGAAAAACTGTAGCTAGTTTTCCTAGGCTAACCGAAAAGCTACATTTCGGTTTTGCCCCGTACACTCCCGCTCCCACACCCTCCTCCGTCTTGGAGCCATCCGTGTACCTAAGTAAGATTAACTTAAAACTAAATGTCATTAACGATTTGTTGAAGTATTACTTCT
Source organism: Rhodnius prolixus (assembly GCF_049639745.1). Classification (NCBI taxonomy): domain Eukaryota; kingdom Metazoa; phylum Arthropoda; class Insecta; order Hemiptera; family Reduviidae; genus Rhodnius; species Rhodnius prolixus. The sequence goes on from NW_027411592.1 coordinate 28,992,697, forward strand.
TTAAAGCACTAACCTACATCTAACAATATATAATATGAAAAATGTGTTACTTGTCAAACTGAAGGCTCATTGGAAATTTGAGTTAAAAACATAATACATACTCTTAACACTAATATTATTACATGAAAATAGTAGTATGTTTCGATGTACGGTTGCCTTAACCTGAATAATGATTATAGAAAAGGTCGCCAAATAGCCAAACAATTCTCTTCCGTATTTATATAAAATTATTATCGTATTTTAAAGATTACGCTAAAATCTTATTAGGTATTACAGCTCAATGCCAATGTATCAATAAACTGTATTATATGACGTAATGCTCAATAATTCATAAATCTTGATATAGAATTTTCATAAACATATTTACACCTGTTAACCTTAAGCAGCTACGACGTTTGCAAATAATTAATTATTTTGAATACAATCTAAACCTAAACTAAATGTCATTTAAAGTGTCTGCGGTTTTTAGTTTTGTGTAATGCTGAAAACATACTCCATACACACATACTGACAAAGTTGTAAAAATCACTTTTTTGGCCCTAGGGTACCTCAAATTTAAGTTAAAAATACAAAAATCGTATATTTGACAAGATCGTAATATTTTTTCTTCTTATCTAAATTGTAAGAAAAAGAAAACAGGGAACTGCAACAATCTGAACCACAGTCTATTCTGAAGAGCAGTTTGAGAAGCGGTAATGATAATTCGGGTAAAATACGCACTTTCTCTGCTGAAATAATTGTATAGTATTAGGGTTATGCTACCTATTATTAGTTAATAAAGTAGTAAAGTAAATGTAATGTCAATGTAGGCGTCCTTAACTTATTTTTATCCTTTTCAAAAATTTGATCAGCCAAAGAAGAATAGTTTACAAAAGTTCTTATTAGTCGGTCTGTTACATTATTTTGTTCATATGCTAAACCGCCTGTCGAACTTCATAAATCTTGCAAACGATCAACTGAAGTTGTAACTAAAGATGCTATCTATAGAATGTACTGAAAAATTGAATAATAGGAAAGTTTCTTTGTAGTCCGCTTCACTTCATGCATATGCTATCTTCTTTAATATTAATTTTAGATGATGTAACATATTCTTGGTTTATTCAACTCCTGCTGTACACCAAATACAAACTGAAAAGTAATTAGTTGATTTCAAAAATAGTCTGGCTGAAACATATTATTAAATCTGAAATACTACTTCTATACTGCCTTCATGGAAAGTAAATATTGAAAATTGTATCAAAATTTAATGTTAGACAGTTTTGTTATTTATGTTTCTTGCCACATGTTCGAAGTACTCCGTCTGCTGACAATAATTCTAAATGGTGAAAACTTTTAGTATGAGTCATTGTAAACTTTGATTACAATTGTAAGATATATTAAATGTAATGATGTTAGCAATTGATGCGCCAGAAAAAAAAAAAATCTTGATCACACCGAAAATATAATAAAATGTTGTTTGGTTTCCAGTACTGGATAATATCGTTGATTTTAGTTTGAGTAGCTCGCTTATTCCACTATATTTCTATCCTACATTACATTGAAGAATCAGCAAGTGTAATGTAAGACAAGCAATCACATGGTGGAAGTCAAATTTTCTAAATCTAACTGATGTTGGCCTAAATATTGAATGACCTTTGATAATGAATGAAAATCCAAATCAGGTCATAAACTTCAAAAACATGCGAGCTAAGTTGGATAAAGTTAAAGATCTAGTAATATTCTAATTGTTTTAATTTATTTCCTTAATTTCTGCTGTTTTATTATTTTATTTTTACTTTCATTTTCACTTATTATATTTTCACTTTTTGTAAATACTTATTTATTTATTTATTTTCTGTTTAATCACAGGCCAAACTGTTAAGGCCTCTATTTGTTCCTGTATTTATTCTTAGGGGACAATTGTCCCAGAATAATAAATTTCTTTTCTATTCTATTCTATTCTATATCTGAGGCGCCAAATTCCAAAAGTATCCTTGCCCAAAATTTTTCAAAATTGAGATATAGGTATCACTGGTTTCATAATATTCTTCTCTAATCATTCGACTATATTTCCTAGTACTACAACGACCCAGATCCTATAAAAAATTCTATGATGCATCACTTTCCAACAATAGTTGTCTGAAGGAATTGCAATGAAATTATTTGTTCACAAGTATATTTATGCATGTAATGGAGGAGTTTGTTTATTAAGTTTCTTTGATTGTTCTTTTGGGTTGTAAAAGCCTGTGTGGGCATAATATAATTACCAAACTATTAATAAAGTGAAAATAATTGGGTGATTTTGTATGTTTATGGAAATAATTGTTTAATTTGAATTATAAAATAAAAGTATGGAACTCGCCTGACGATCATTTGATCAAGGTGCCAAATATATGAAGAAAAAAAAACATGTAAACATTATTTTAAAATATAACATTTATAATAATAATGAAAAATGCGTTTGAATTTATTGAATTTGAACATGGCCGATTACATTTCTCCTGTAGCAGTAACAAAATTGCCGCTTTCCTAAACATTTTCCTTCTAGTAAAAATTGAGTACATCTCCAAAACTATCCATATTCATGTTCTTGCCAAAACAATCTCTCCCCATAAAACAAATCGAAAAGAATCCTTACCTAAGTTAAAAGGCTAATTTTTTCGTTAATATTTTCATAATAGACCTGAAACTTCTTCAAAATATTCCTGAGGTCATTTTGAAAATTAAAACTGTCCGGTAGGACAGTTGTATAAGGGTTGACCATCAAAAACTGCACGAAAAAGTGTAACGTTGAAAAACACCCAACTTTGACAATTTTTTTCTCTTTTTCTATAAAAGATAAAATTCCCAAATTTTCTTTAAATCTTACTCCAAACCCTCCTTTGTAACTGTAATTTTTTTGCAACCACCCAGATCTAATAGGTTTCGAGAAAAAAGTTGCCGAAAATGAGCAAAAACGGCTTTTTCAAAAAATGTTCTTGTTCTTGTTCTTCTTGTTGTTGTTGTTCTTGTTGTTGTTCTTGTTGTTACCTTTTTTGTAAACAACGTAGCGCCTAAACGCGTGAACCGATTTTCATGAATGAGGTGTCATTCGATTCAATATTTTATGTAGATGTGCCTTTTGGGGGTCCCGACGCTGTACATCGAATGGGAGAGGAGTTAGCCCCCTTTATGTAAGGCCCCCTCCAAAATTATTATTACTAATTACTCTGTAAATCTTGGCCCGATTTTGATAAAATTTGGTAGGATGATAGGGTTAGGGCTCCCCTACATAACATTAAAGCGGCGATCAGCTCTTACACTTGTTAAGGGGAAGTATAGCAATCGTTTCAAATTATCGACACGTGAACCGATTTTTATGAATGAAGTGTCATTCGAATCGAAATTTTATACAGATTTGCACTTTAAAAGTCTCGGCACCGTGCCTCATAAGGAGGGGAGTTTGCCCCACCCAAATAAGGCTCTTTCTAAAACTATTATTACCAATATTTCTATAACGCTTAGTCCGATTTTGATAAAATTCAGCTCGAATAAGTGGTTAAAGCTCCTCTACGTTGCTGATTCTCTTGCTCCTACTAAGAGGAAGTACTGCAATCGTTTAAATTATCAATGAGTGAACCTATTTAAATCAATGAATTGTTCGATTAAAAAATCTTTGCCTCTTTGCCTTTTAGGGAGAAGTACTGCAATCCTAGTTTATTTTTCTTACTCCTCTTAAAAGAAAGTACTGAAATCGCAGTTTAATTTTGCTATTTACGTACAAATACCTTCCTATGTTATTCAAAACGCTTTCTCAAAAAAATTGTTATTGAGGATGGTTTGGGAGCCGCAACTACAATCATTTTTTAAAAAGATCTCTCTGTTAAGGAGATAGGTACCTAATTTTTCCTAGCGGACACCGTTCTAAAATAGTTCGAAATAGGAAACAACGAAGGGATTAGCAAAGCAATAAGGGGAAGACGACTCCACATTGAGATCCGAATTCGTGGGTATCCTGCAGATCCATCAGTCTGCCCTAAGAAACCTCTTACAGCTTTTGACTGGTGATGGAAATCGTTGCCTGGAACGGGATAGGCACCGGGTGGATACCGGGCAGGCTGATTCCTCTGCTGTGAACACGCTCACGACCTTCACTTAAACAAAGTCTTAAATTAAACATTTTGATTAAATCAAACTTTGAATGGCAAAAAATATTTAACTATTACTCTCATTATATACGAGTTGGTAAAATTGTGGGTTTATAACTGAATAACAATGAAGTGACGGAAGATGGAAGTCCATGCATTACATTGAAAATACACTTTAAAGGGACTTACTATCCCTCTCCTAAAAGTGCTTTATATGATTTTTCTTTTTGGGAAAAAATCACGAATAAAAAAAAGTATAGATCTACATCTAAGAAATTATTTTTGAGAAAAAACAAGAGAACTCGAAACAGTAAACTAGCCTTTTTAGCTACAGTGGATGGCCGATTTTAGCGAAAAAACTTTTCGGTTCGTCAATGAAACCTGCACTAAATTGCAAATTATTCTGACCATGCACATACTACACCATTCAAGCTCTTAATTTTCAGACAATTTGGATATTCGATGAATACGCCACCTTTCGCAGAATCAGTTTTAATTTGAATTCTTAAAAAAAAAGATTTCATACTAAAGTGTAGGTCAAGGTTGCCTCAAGAAATCGCTAATAAAGGATAGTTTCAATTAACCACTTAAAGTTAATGTATTTTGTTTTTCTTTTTAAATACAATTACTGGTAATTTTTCTATTTTAATGCGAAAATCAGATATTTTAGATATCCTTATCTTATATGTAATAATTAATACTAGTCATTTGTGAAAACTGGCTAGGTCGATGAAGTCTTACCTACTAACTAACTAAGCGGGGGTGTTTGATCATGAGTTGTCATTTAAAAACAAAATAAAAAAACTAAATTATTTATTTCGAAGGATATCTGGTTATCAAACCGGATACCAAAAATAAGTGACAATAAGGAAATACCAACGCGATTTTAATTAACCTCTTAGTGTGTAGGAAATGTTGCATTATGTTCATTCATTATATTTTGTTATTACTTTCATCCACCGCTTCAAGGAAAACGACTGCTAGTCAAATGTTCGTAAATAAGCTTTCTTTTTTATAAAAGTGAAAACGTAAATATAAAGGATGCTCAATCTACTTATTTATTATGGATTTATTTGGTTAATTCAATTGCAGCACTGAGATCATTCCGGCTTTGTGGCGTAATATATCCGCCAACTTCGGCAACAAAGAACCCACCTCCCCATTTGTTTAAATGCTTACGTAAAAGGAGTAAAACTAACGAATATTAAAGGTTGCGGTACTGGCTTATCCCTTTGGAAGTCCGTTATTTTGCAGTACATGACTCGGGCGGTAAAGTAACATAGTAAAAAATTAAATTTTATTTTGTTTGTGAGTCGTGAAAATACGCTCAAGTAGTCCAGCTGAAGACCGATCAGGAATGGAAGGAGAAGGCTGGCCGAGAACTTCTGTTCCAGAATTTCTGTTCTTAATATGCAGTATTCTATTGCATCATTAAATCACTCTTCAATTTGTTTATTCCGTCAGAATAGCAACATTGACCAAAAAACTTAAGGATGGTTCTATAAAGGTGAGATAAGAGCTAGTACAGCCTCTTGAAAATCAATTAGTAACAGGTTACATCTTTAATTTTATCAGCGAATTCCTCAATGGTAATTTCTACAATTCCTTCACCTTTTCCCATTCATCTAATGACGTAGATACCCTAATAATAAAAGCAAAGGTATCAAAAAGAAGGCTCATAAAATATTACACTTTTTTACCCACCGATTATTGAACTTGGATTAAGTACATGGAAATTACTGGGCACATGTTTCTATGCTAACCATTGTAGAATCAACGCCCGCAATAATTACGCTGGAGTTTGCAATATTCCTCAATAAGAGGAAAGGATTGTCGATCAGTATCCATACGTCTTCATGGAACGGTTTATTTTTAGGTTCCCACACGTTTGTATATCTTCCACGAAAGATGACATAGCATTTGAATAGAAGGACCTCATTACAAGGATGAAGTGAAAAGTATAGTATCAGAATAATTAAATACCTTATGAAAATTAGAGGTGCACATGTTAAATAGTCAAATGCGGCCAACAAAGATGGTGATTCATTGTTGTGATGTACAGTTTGAAAAAGAAGTTAAGAAAATGTAAATTGTTACCAACAATGCCTAGCTAAATCGCTAACCTCAAGCTTATGGTTTTATCACTAGACTGAATTTCTGCTGCCAATGCTGGCATAAATAAAGAGTTTGATTGAACATTGTTGCTCAAGAATAAAGTCTCACGTGACGTTAAGTTTCAACTGTTAAATGGAAGCTCCTAAGCGGATCTGTTCACGCAGTCAAGGTTTGAAGTAATGAACATGCATCAGCGTCACATTATCAAAAGGCTTTTTTTCTTCTTTCAGCCCTTATTAAATCTTACATACAAAAGAAAACGGTCAATCCTATGTTCAAATTTTGCTTTAACTTCTGCTTTAAAAATATTCTTAAAAAAACTTCCATCGCTTTTATCTCACTTTAGCGCTTGAAATTAACTATTAGATTGGTTACACCAAAAAAGTCAAATAAAAAGTCTAAATTTGGAAGCCACAAAAGGGTTCTGTTTCAGTTTATGTATACTATACTATTTTTTGGTAAGTTAAACCTAGTAAAGTTAAACCTAATTGGGACTTCATTTCGTATTTAATTTATAGAATCTTACTATATACGTTTTAATATACTTATTTCATAATATTTTATTATATACTATTAGGTGCAAAAGCCAAATCCCTACAATAAGCAAAAAAATTAAAAAATTAAAATGTAGTACCCAATAAATAAATAAAGAACAATGAAGTATCGATCGCCCTTCCAATTATTCAGTATGTAATAGTAGGTAATCAATTTACAAACTGAGCGGAAACCTAAAGTAGTCAGAAACGTGGGTAACAAGAGAATGATTAAAAGAACCTAACAGTTTCAGGGTTTTGCAAAGGGCTCCTGAAAGAGCGCTCGCATTATTGGTAGATATCTTTTTGTATTGAGAGCAATGTTGCAAATTGTTAAATTTGCAACATTAAACACATCACCTAATAAGTTCATGAATTGATAATGGAATTGTGCGCGTCTGGTTGTCGCCATTAATTAAAGACCCAGACCTATTTCCCTCTTTAACCTTCACTCAATGAGATTTAAGGTAAAAAACTTTAACAGTCATTGCAGTACTCCCTTGCCAAGTACTTTTTGGGACTATTCAGGACTAAGTTTATCATTAAAGAATACTGGCTTTTCATTGAAATAAATAACGCACCATTAAAAACATTTTAATTTTAATTAGACTCGTTAGAGGCTTCATGTTTTTTGTTGTGGCCTGTTGATGTACCAAGGTCTAGCAGGTTGTGTTTTATCTAATACCTGTGATTCTTTCTTTCTTTCTTTATTTTTTTTAGCCAAGGCCCTCTTTGATTTATTACTATTTCAGTGGCCCACCTTTGAGATTCTTTAAAAAATGTTAACATTATTTTCCAAAAACAATATGTAAGCGAGTAATATGTAGAGAGTAAAAGTGAAGACTCCTGCGGACGACACTCAAGTGCAGGTCAAATTATTGGTCACAAAGAGAACTTTATGAATATTTGTATACGAGTATGTTTAGAGATCCTAGCTAAAACAACCAACATTTTGTATGCTTTACTCATAGGTTTTTTTCCGAATCAATTAAATATTTATTTCAATAAATATATACATAAAATAAATAATGAAGTATAATGTACATATATTTTAACCTTCATAACAAGTGAGGAACGAGAAAGGTTAAATGAGTAGGATGGGAATGCAGGGAAAAAAGGAAAGGAAAAACCTGCAGCTAGTGTACTCATAGTTAAATCTATCTATATGATGAATAAAATCGAAACCAATTTAAAATGTATAGAGCTAGCTCTTTGACTGAAAAATAGATTAAGATACTATTATCGATCAGAAAGAAATGTAAACTAGCGAAATAATTCTATGATGTGTAATTAATTGCTCCATATATATTAAAACTCTGTGACTCAAATTAACAAGATTTTTTAAAGAATATTTAAGAATTTTAAAATTAAGAATAAGTTTGAAAATTTTAAATCATAAGCAAATGGAATATAGGATATTTTAAAGATAATTAAAAAATATTAAGAATAAATGCAGCTACATTTAAAGTTGGAGTGCCAAAGTATCCTGACATAAACAGTAAATTAAGCGTCAGGACACAAGAAGACACACTAACGTTAGATGTAACAATATAAAAAAAATACAGTAATTGGTAATGGCCTAAAGATGACCTAGTTCCTAGGCAAAAAATGGCAAAATAATTATGACTGAAATTGGCAACATTTTTCCTATCAAATTGATTATAATGGACTCATTAAAAGGCTTTGCTGAAATTGTGATAGGTTGCAGTCAGTCTACCTGTTGATTTTGTTTGAAAGCTTTCATTTCATCTTTGTAACTGGGTGATTGCCCATTTTGTAAATAAATAAATAAATTTCAGCTCTAGAAGTGTAACAGATAGCAAAGGATAGATCATCCTAAAAAAAATGCCAATTGCTCAGATATGATATTAGAATTGGGAACATCGTAAATTTTAGGATTGACTATAGATTAAAATACTGTATGTATATAAAATGACTTGTAGTTAATAACGAGAATATGAACATATAGGTTTCGTGACCGTAAATTGTTAAACTAAGGTTTCAAGATTGGCGTGGAATCGGTCAAATAAAAAATAAACTCGTCTCTTTTGCCAACGTTTCGACAAATATATTGTCTTCTTCAGGGCCTGGATATTACAAATACAAAACAATTTACAGAGTCAGTAACATAGAAAATCAGTAAAAATCAGTAATACAAAAATAAACAGTAAAATACAATAAATACCCGCTTCTCCAGTTCTGGCTCTTAGTTTCTGCAACTCAACTAACCCTCATAGCCTCGTAAGTTTCAATAATTATAAAGAATTTATTATATTTTACTGTTTATTTTTGTATTACTGATTTTTACTAATTTTCTATGTTTCTGACTCTGTAAATTGTTTGGTATTTGTAATATCCAAGCCCTGAAGAAGACAATATATTTGTCGAAACGTTGGCAAAAAGACGAGTTTGTTTTTTATTTGACCGATTCCTCGCCAATCTTGAATCCAAGTAGTTAATAACATTTGCCCTTAATCTTTAAGAAGCTGCTAAAAATGAAGCGGATTTTCAAAACCAATGAAAAATATCCCGTAATTTACATTTTTAATGTAAATTTTTGAAATTTTCTAATATTTGTCTTTCATCGCCGTTTTTCGTATTTTAATTGTTAATGCTTACAGTTTACTTTTCTCTTCCTTCTTTAAGAAAAAATATTTTCCTGAGGATTTAAGGGGTTATAGGCAGTCAGAAATTTGAAAAAATCGATTTTTTTTAAATTTTTTTATATTAAAGTATAGTATCTCAGGAATGTTGTCCTAAAATTTCAAGTCGATCCGAGCAAAATTGTAAGAGTGAAAGTGTTTACAAGCCCCGACCGTTCGAATTACCATCGCTGAGCACAGAGCTCAACTTGCTACGCGGGAGGCAAGAATCCTACGCAGACAGCAGAAATCGGAAAACTTGGACATTTTGGAAGACATGGAGGACTTATTTTATGGGCCTGGAATCGATGACACTGTGTAAGTTGAAAATAAGATTATCCAAGTTTTATTCGCAAACCTTTAACCGCTGAAAACTTTAAACGCGTTTTTGTCAAAACTACGTTTTCAAAGTCGGTGGACACGATATCTCAAAATCTACTGTACCGATCTTTTTGAAATTTTACGTATTTCTTTTACACATATTAAAATCGTACTTGGACGAAGAATGTTTTTTTTTTTTCAATGAATAGAACTTGTTTTACAAACATAAAATGGTCAATTTTTTTTAGTGAAAATCGTGAATCAAACTTAAAAGTTGTCCCAAAAATTAAAAATTCAATTTTTTTCTAAATCCTTCGGTCAAGTACGAGATAAAGTCATCTACTAACGAAATCTTTTCGAAATTTTGATTTCAGATGACCCAGTCTCAAGATATCATGTCCTCGAGAGGGTTGCATTTTGGCATTAAAATATTCGCCATTAGTACAATTATTATTAATTTGTAACGAAAAAATTACAATAAGTTCTTTAAACATGGACTGATCTGACGCAAAAGTTCCCGAATAAAAAAGTAAACATGTTTCCCCCCCAAAAAAAAAATTGAAAAAATGATTTTTTTGGCGCCTCTGACTGCCTATAACCCCTTAAGAAATTAGGGTTTTCAGTAGGACTACTTATAATGTGGACTCTGTTAGAAACTCTCACTCTAGATGCTTGCGCCCAGAGTCTTTTACTATGTCGTCCTCTGTCGTCCTCTATACAGCCTCCTCTTGGTACAGACTACACTGTCAAATACAGTTAAAATCTAAGAACAGGTTGTACTCGAGTACGGATCCGCCTGGGAGTTCGTTGGGCTAACCGCTGAATTAATTTCTCACCCTCTACTTTCTTCTTTCTGATTATTTGTTGTTGCTAATATTTCTTTCTAATATTTCTCTTAGTTGCCAATTAAAGAAAAAATGCAATTAATAAAAATATTAGATACCTTAATGTTTCAACTATTCTGTTTTGTTCTGGTAAATCAAGTAGTTTATCCAGAATGTAAGCTCTTTCTTTAATATCGATCCAACTCATGCCATACACTCTGCCATAGTAGGAGAACGTTTCCTCTATGCTCAACTGAAGGTATAGTGCGGTACTCTAAAAGAAAAGAAAAACAGAAGTTAAGAAAAGTTAGTCACACAGAAATACACATAATTAATACATGCATTTTTAATTAATAGATATTTAAGAAAAGGAAATTGAATATTGATATTTGAAAGGGGAAAAAAGAAGTTGTCTTGAGTTATAAACATAATTTTTTGGAAAATGCTTCAGTATAGATGATATTACTAACAGCGAAAGGAGAGGTTAAAAAATTGTTTTGCTCATTTTCCATTTTCCAGCGACCTTCACTCAGTATTTTCTGATCAATCGGTTAAAGAAGAGCGATCCTAGTCATTTGATTTACAGCTTAAAAATGGAATGAAATAGCGTAACCTGCTAACTGGCTTTTTACTTAATTTTTCGAGTTTTTTTCCCCCCCATTTTTCATGACCATTTTTTTAGGATTTACTCAGGACCATCCTTTTACATTTAAAGTCAGGTTTTGTAAAAACATTTAATTTATGATTATTTAGGCGCCAAGTAGCCGAGCCTGTTGGAGGCGAGACCTGTAAAGCTAATATGTATTGTGGTACTGGGTTCGATTCCCGGTATTAGGCTTTAGATTTTATTTAATGGTTAATAAAATAAATTTACAGTAAAGTATGCTAGTCGCCTCCGTCCACGACACCTAATTGGTAGTTGGACGTAAAGCCCGCCTGAAAAAATAGGCAGTTACTTTACTTTACTTTTAATTATTATTTAATTATTTAGTTAGTACTGAAAGAAGAAAGTGAAACTATAAAATATATTATCTTTTATTATTTTTTCATGATATTTATTTTTAAATAAGAAAGATTACTTTCGAAGAACAGGGAAGTAAGTTTAAATAAAATACACAAGATTCTTTGAATGATCTCTTATAGCTAAAATTACGATTTGAAAAAAAAAAATGAATGAAATGCTCGGTACTTACTGACTTTTGTACCTTTTGTCAGTAAATAAACCCTTATACTTAACTCTTTTAAATAGAAAGTTTTCTTTAGATATATGAAAAATGAAGAGTAAACATTTTATCTAAGCAACAAATTTTCCAATTAATTGTAATTGTATACCTGAGGCATATATCCCATTTCATTTCGTTTTGTAACTGTTGTCGTAATCGAACCAGAATCCAGTTTCAGTCTGCCGACAAGGCAACTGAGAAGAGTAGTTTTACCACAACCGCTAGGGCCAAGCAGTGCATAGCTAAACAAACAAAAAAACTAATTAGATCGTTTAATCATGTCAAGGAACTCAAAGGTATATTCTCAAGAAATCTTTAAATAAGATATCCTTCGACGTATCATTGACTTATAATACCAACAACATTTACAGGTTTGTAAAGCCTGTGGTCTCACAATCTTGTGAAGAAAGTTGATGGAATTCCTCATATGTTCGGTCTTTACAAAATGAAGTAAATTAAACAGAGAAAAATCACAAAGAATTTAACAAATCAACACAACCAACTCCAAACACATAAAGGCAAAAGTACACTGAGCGTTCTTTAAGTGAACATACTAAAAGTAGTGGACTTATACAAACGTTGCTTTATAAGTATTTATGCTGACGATTCGTTCTTATGATTGATAAACTTTTTTTGTGGAAGAATAAGTTCTAGTTTCGCCAGGTTTTCTCTAGAATCCCACTTTGAGTTATATATAGATATATATACATATAGGCACTTAAATAATAGTAAACTTCTTTCGAAAATAGCTTGCAAATACTAAGCAATTGTGCACTTGCTGAGGAAGTGGATTGAAGAAAATAGATAAATAAAAATAACAATAATAGTAATAAGGGTTTATCTTGACGGCAGACAAGTGTGAAACCTTCCAGGAGGGTTCCAAGCCGCATGTTGTGCAGACGCTTGCAAGAGTCACGTCTCCGATAAAAATCAAGTTTCGCCACAGTCGAAAAGAGGCATGACTCTATATAATAGAACAGTTAACAAGAAAGCTACGTCAAACGTAAAATTATGTTTCCAAATCCTGGAAAAAAGGTGATCTAGAATTGACAGTTGAAGTGAACAATCAAGATTATTCAAGAAGTGCCTGTAAATGTATTGAATATAAAAAATGAGGAATGTATTAAAAATATACGTGTCAACGCTGCAACTGTCTGGATGGAAAATTCTGATGACGAATGTATGTAGTTGACACTCGCCACAAAAGAATTAAATTTGGTTAAATCCAAAGTCCATCAACTGGATGTGGACTTACCAGAGCGTTTTTCTAGTTTTCGTGAACAATCGCTGAAACGAACTTCTTTAAGGCCAAACCCTCTTTAATCATTATGGAAAACTTTTCCATAAATGTAAATATAAAAATAAAATAGAAAAGTGATAATCAGAATTTTCGATTTTTAGAGATTTTAAAACGTAAATTTGATTTTTTTTGATTGCAACACTTATTTTCGAAAATTTCAACGTTGGCCATATTTCCTCTTATTTCAGTCAATAGAACAAAAACAAATGTAATAAGTTCCTCTATATTAATTTAAAACATTCTCAGTTACTTGAGAAATAATTGCATAATTAAATAATGACAGTAGCGCTAATAGCTCCCATTAGTGTGGGATCATGTTAAAGGAGCAATTAATTACATTTAATTATCAAAATGAGTTTGCAAACGCTATCTGGCTGTTAATCAATTCTCGTCTATTAGAAATACATATAACATCATATTTCCTTAAATGTATTTTGAACTCGATTAATGAATACTAATTATCTTATAATAGTGATCAAATACAGTTAAGCAAAAAATGGCTTTCATATTAGAGGTTAACTCCCAAGAGCTAAGGTCTCAATTATTTGCTAATGTTTTACAATTAACATATCGAAATACTTTTCTCTTACTGTATTTTACTTTATTCTCTCTCACTCTCTACATAAATATGTATATATATACATATATTTATCTGTTTGTGTTTGTAACAAAGGGAAAAGGATAATAGCAGAAAGTTGAAATCAAGTGAGTTTACTAACCCCAAATGATTTTAAAAGAAGTAACAATATCAGATTCTGTCAAAATAGTTAATCGAAAACCAGTTAACTAATGAAATGGACGAAATGGAATTGTTCAATTTTTACTAATATACGTTGAATATTTGCTAAATTATTAAAATTGTTCAGTAAATATAAATATTTTTTTTTTTTTACAAGATTTAGATCATAAGAAGTAAATACGAAAACAATTATAAGTCTACAAAGTAATAAAGAAAAAATATATGTTACATAAAATTATTATGATTAAAAATTTTAAGTAAATATTAAAAAAATTTATTTTGAAAAAACTAAAGTTCCAACCTTGACAAATAAGAAAAATAATAATAATTTAAAAAAACTGTTCCTTAATTGATTTACTTACAATGAAAATCAAAGAGGGAAGGGATTAGATCAATGGTTAGCGAACACTGGGTTCTAACGCGGTGATTCGGGGTTCGAATCCAACTGCTGGCCCTTAGATTTTCTTTTTCTAGAAGTTGCTTAAAGCTCACTGCCTGGTGTTGGTCAGTGTGTATGCTCTGTAACAAGAGGACAAGAGGTCGGCAGTGCAATGAAAAAAGCTCCGGGCGGCGGGCGCCAACGACCTCTATTAATGCTTCTCAATACAGTACAACCTCGATTAACCGGGCTGACCACCGGCTATACCCACTCCGGAAAACTAAAAATCCCAGTTAAACCGAATACACAGTATTACATAGTACATTTGTACCTATGAATGTACATATGTACATTTACATGGTGACCAGAGTTATATGCTCCACCCACTTTTTTTTTAAACGGCGGGAAATTTCGAAAAAATAAAATACACGTATTTAATCATTTTTTGTTCTGGTCGATGATCTGAAACGTCGAATTAACTCTAGCCTGACTAGATCTTGACTTCGCCACCGTAAGTCCTGCTACAAGCAAAGCGTGGGAGACCAGAGTTTGAACAGATTATTTTAAAAAAATAACGCAATTTTGACAGTAAACTGAAATTTGTTTTTCATATTTTATATTACCATAACTTAAAAAACCGAACCGATTTAAATTTTTTTTTTTTTTTTTTTTTTTAGGAGCTCAAATACTATAAAATTATGCAACAAAAAATATAACGTTCCATTTGAAAAACAAAAGTTGGATGCTGTATCTCGAAATACAGGGGTTTAAAAAAATTCGTCTATCATTGAAAATAAACCAGACTAAAAATGATTAAATACGTGTTTTTTATTTTTTCGAAATTTCCCGCCGCTTAGAAAAAAATTTGGTGGAGCATATAACTTTGGTCACCCTGTATAAGTATGTACAGTGACTCCCATCAATATTGGGACAGTACATACAGAAGTTAAAAATTGACGAAAATTAAAAGTGGCACCCATTTATTCAAATTTTTATAAATTCATTTCATTTTATAATTACTATTAATTAAATAAAAACTATTTAAATAAGTACATAAAAATGTTATGGTAGATTAAAAAAAATATATACAATAATAAGAGCAAATTCTAACTCTCATAAGTATTGGGACACTATTATAATTTATAGTTTGTCCAAGGTTTTGCCCGAATATTTATACAATTTGTAAATATTTACCTTAAACATAAGTATATTCAGTATGAAATTAATAGTTAAATTAGTTTATATAAATCAAGCCAGGTATAACATGCCGCGCAAAAATACAAATACAACGATTGAACAAAGAAATATTGTGATTTCTTTGCACAAAGACAATAAAAAGTGTTAGAGGGACAGAAAAACTGATCGGACCTAAAACATCTACTGTGTAGAACATCATTCAGCGTTACCAAAAAGAAAAAAGAATTGTTTCAACCCCACAAAAAGGCCGTCCTCAACTGCTCTCTGAGAGAGAGCAGCGTTATATATTAAAAGAATTAAAAAAAGATCACCGACTTAGTGCTCCAAAACTTCTATGTGAAATTTTTGACATGTTCAGAGAGCAAAAAAGGAGCAGAAACAGTTCGGAGAGTGCTAAGAAAACTCGACTATCATGGTAGAGTAGCCTGGAAGAATCCTTTTGTCAGTAAGATAAATCGTGTTAAGAGAGTGAAATTTGCCGAAAAATATTCCAATGTAAATAGTGACTTTTGGAATGATATACTCTAGCGATGAATGAAAATTTAATGTTTTCCAGTCAGATGGAAGGGTTATGGTCTGGAGGAAAGCGAATGCTGAACTCGAAAAGAAGAATTTACAGCCAACTTTAAAGGGTTTTAAAGCTGCACCTCCGGGTGGAGGTGGGTCAGTTCTGGTTTGGGGCTGGATGTCCGCATCAGGATTTGGAGAATTAGTGTTTATTGATGGAATGATGCACAAAATGGTTTATAGTAACATATAAAAATATAATTTGAAAAAAGTGCCCAAACATTGGTATTTTAGGGTCTTCTAAATTCTACCAAGAAAACGACCCCAAACCTACGGTTTGGGTGATACGTCAGTGACTGTTATACAATTGCCCAAAAGTATTCCAAACCTCTCCGCAGTCACCAGATCTTAATCCCATTGAACATTTATGACAATATTTAGCCAGTGCTTTAAGAAAAACGAATAATATCTAACAAAAATGAATTAAAACGATGTTTCCTGGAAGAATAGGAAAAAAACACCACCTGAATTAACCAAAAACTTGTTTCACCTATGCCTGATCGTTTGAGGGCTATTGTAAGTCTAAAAGCAATTATTAAATTATTACCAACCAAATATTAAATAGGAGATTTTAAATATTGAACATTTAAACTCTAGCACTTCTGGTGTCCCAATATTTTTGAGAGCCTTATTTTACACTTTTTCAAAAAGTGCTACCTAACAGTTTGGAATTTCATCGATTTATACTTATATATAATTTCCACAGATGTTGCTAATGTAATTTAAAAAAAAAAATTCCAAACTTTTGTATGTTGTTTTCATTTTCCTTTTAAATCATTTTGTAATAGGTGTCCCAATATTAATGGGAGTCACTGTACATATGTATTATACGGGTGCATAGATAGACTCATCAGTAAGATGCCTATGCCAAAATATGTAAATTAAAAAGCCGTTTCGTCCCAGAGATCAACTCCTCTTAGACGGCAATCTTTTTTTTTATTTTTGACATACATATTTTTATTGTATTTTTGAATTTTTTTTTTCAATTTTCACTGAAAATTAACTTTTGTTTCGGCGCCGATCCAGGTGTTCTTATGATGACTCAACATGATCCGAATCCCCGTTAACCGAGGGCCGGTTAATCGAAGTTGTAAAAAATGTATTGTGACAGTCACTCAGAAAAACGTTCCCTAAATGTTTGGTTGGTTGGAAAAGTTTATGTTCTTAGGTATTAATTCTTAAAATATTGTTTTGGTCTTAAGGAACTCGAAATCATCAGTAGCTTGTTAACCAATCATTGTGCACTAAGTTTCGAACAGCAAATATCTCTTTAGCAAGTGAGATATTTGGTCTCCTCAATATAATCTGTATTCTTAAGAAATTTGGATGAGATCTTGATCAGTTAAAAAGTAGCAACATATTAAGAACAATTTTTTACAAATTAGACAACTCGTAAAAAGATGATTTGGCAAACACTTTCTTTGTAGCTAGTTTTAAAAAGGATAATTGAAAGAAATTGGTTAATTATTTCAGATTAGGAAGCGAAGTATTTTTTTAGAAGACGTTCTTATGGAATTATTAAGTTGAGACTTGAGACCGGCTCAAGGTAAGCTGGCACTTTTTATTTATGTTTACCATATAAACAAACACAGACTTCGCCATACTACCTTTCTAACGTAGAAATCTTACAAACAAAATTCTAGCGTTGACTCTGGGCCATTGTCAAGGTTAAAAAGGGTGGATTTTTAGTTGGAAAAAATGACGAAATATTGCTAAGCATGGTATAAGTTAGTTCTTCTATCCTACGGTAGATACCAGAATGATATAACTAACCTCTGACTGGTAGAACCACAATTAGGTCAAGTACATGGTTCCACTCACGCCTTCTGACACTTCTATTATTTATTACCTTAATACAATATTCTTTCCCTTCTCAACATGCTTGATTATCAAACCATTTTTATTTTATTTTATTTTAAGTACAATCTTTCCAGAATTGATAATAAGCACTCTACTTCTCATAGACACGGTTGCACAATAATCAGAATAATTTTTAGGATACTGATAATCCTTTATAAAACCCTTGATTTTTTTTATTAGTTTTAATATAAACCAAACCATCAATCAGATTCAGATAATTCTGTGGCATTAAGTAGAAGGTTATAATAAGTTTAAAAATCTTTAAACTGTTAATAAATTTTTTTTTTCTTTCTCTTCTAAGACAGTTCCGGACTTTTCCATAAACCATTTCAGGAGTAACTAAGCGAGTCATGTTTGGTCTTATTAAGTGCAATGTTGAGATAAGTACCCAGTCAGCAAAGTGCACACACCTCTCTACCAGTTAAACTTACCTAAACAAGAAAAATCTCCTTTGTGAAAAGATTGGAGACTGTAAGGTTTCAATGTTTTTTTTCTCATCACATGGTTCCGTTCAGACAACGAACTCACCACTTTACGAAATGGATTATTTACTTCTTTGAGTTTTTATTTTCAGTTGCTTGAAGTATTTCATTTAAACTCGCTATTCTCATTGCACTAGTCTACACTTTTTGGATAAATTTTTTCAGAACAATTCGATTTAAGGAATCTTTATTTATTTATTTATAAACGGGTTTTTACCAAGTTCCAATGTTAACAATAGTAACTTTATTACAAGTCGATAATTATAAATGACTAAAAATAGTATGACAAAAAAAAATTATATAACTAAAATAATACAACAACCGAAAAAGCTCTTTATGTTAAAATATCAAAATAAAACAGTGATATAAATTTTTATTTTGATTAAATGATGTTAATAAACGCTATTTTTAATTTTTTATGGTTTCCCTTTAAATTTATTTTCTATACCAATGTTTACTTGTTCTTCACGCTAATCTGCTTAGCACTGTAAGTTTACCTTTCAAGAGGGAAGTATGAAACACGTTTTCTGCTTCTACCATTAAGTCGTATTACTGTGGCAAAACACAATTTGATTAGTCACTCCTCATAAAAAACTTCACCACGCTTAAATTCTTCTTTCACTTAGCGTGTAAAACTCCTAACAAAATCTAGGAATTAAAATTAAAGAAAAACAACACTATTTACAATATTTATAAGATAGGGAGCTCTAATTGGGCATTAAGATATCTTGTTTATATAACCATAATAATAACATCAGTTTATACCAACTCTTGTTGAATTCACAGTGGAAGTTGTAAGAAATGTTCAATTAACTAATAAGTCATAATCAAAAAATCTCTTGGACCTGGAGAATGCCTCATTTGCACATGGTAATTTAACATTATTCTAATATTTTATAGATTCTGTATCATTGTGGTATTTTGTCATAAATAAATACATGCCCACATATTGTCAGCTTCTTCATGGTTTGTGCCAAATGTGTGAAGCAATCTGATGGGATCTTTTAGTCCGTATTTTTTTTGCTGACCAGTTGAACGAAACGACCGCTATTGGCTAGAACGTCCATTATCATTATCCAGAATAAACAGCGATAAAAAAGTAAAGATTCAAATGTAACCTGAATATTGATATGCAGTGAGCAAACTTATCTGTTTTGGCCAAGATCCGAATTACTTTTATCTGTACTTTGAAAAACCTTATCAACTTGAGTATTGGTTCCTCTTCAAAAGATTAGCAAATATGAACAATGTGGATGGAATATTTAAAGATAGAGTGTGCGTAAATCATGTCAGACTCTTATTTTTTGGCTTTTGTAGGAAAGTTTGCTGCCTCTAACGATACCTAGGTAGATAGTTTCCGCGAAATTCAAGCTCAGAACAAACATTAATTCTATGGTGGCTGTCAGGTACAATGTAAACATTCATTATTGCATTACACAATACAAAACCAACAAGAATAAACAACTATACACAAATATTTTTACTTTTTCATAATGGAAACAAAATAAGTTAGCACAGTTCATATATGAGTAGATAAAGAAATGAAATTACATAATCTGTAAACTGTTGACATAATTTTCGTTTAAATTAATAATATTATTGCGAAAGAAGTAATTTTTACTATTATTATTCACGAAAAAATGAAACTACTTTTTCCATTAAAAAATTTATTAGTTTTAAAGGATAAAGAATAAAATTATAAATTTCAAACAAATGACTTTTATTTTTTGTTATTGGAATATTTTGTTGTTGTGAGAATGGACAATATTTTAAAAAGTATTATAGAAATGTCAACCCTATTTCAAATGCATAATGAACAATTTTTATTAGAATTGATTTCTTAACATTTCGCTTTAATATACACTAAACATTTATAACAAAAGAGGACA
Organism: Rhodnius prolixus; assembly: GCF_049639745.1. NCBI lineage: Eukaryota > Metazoa > Arthropoda > Insecta > Hemiptera > Reduviidae > Rhodnius > Rhodnius prolixus. The sequence continues at coordinate 29,012,874 of NW_027411592.1, forward strand.
TTGTTATCTGTGCAGTTAATACAATTATGTACATAAAAATAAATACCAAATATTCAAATCTTAAGTAAGAGTATTTAATATATATTAAGAATCTGTCAATAAGTTTCTTTATACACAGAATTATATAGCTGAATTCTTTCTGTTTTCACAAAAAACATCTTTTAAATCAGCGAATAATGATTTTTTGAATGGCTGGCATCTTGCTTTTTTCATTCTTAATCTTAGCGTAAGTCGGAAAACAAACTTCAGTACTTTATAATATTGTCTCTAAAGCTATCCATCTGAAAAAGTTTAGAATAACTGTTCTCGAAGTATGCCAAATCAAATTTTTACAAAACAATTGTAAGTTGCATTTGAAATTAAGTATTTTTGTTTCACTCACTTGGGCTCTGTTCTGACCAAATAGTTGGCTGTGTTCTGTGACCAATTACTGTTTCTATTTCTACCGTATGTAGTTCTTAAAGCCCAAAATTCACCAGCAATTTCACCCAAAATACAGCTATCATTAATTTTTTGATTGCATACCGACGAGTCAAACTTTCTTTTAAAAACCATTAATGAAACTTTTTTTGAAAAATTGTATAATTATTTACTGAATTGGTGGATGGACCTTAGCCCCGCTTGAAAAAAGTAGGCAATTATTTTACATTACTTATTGACTGTATTGGGAATGTAGCATTTCTTTAATGGTGAGTTTCCCTTGACTAATGTATATAAAGAGCAATACAAAAATTACCTAGTAAAAAGCTGAAAATATTAACTATTAGATTATATAGTAATAGAAATGGTCTAGTAAAACTAGTAAAGGACTTAAAACACTTAAAAAATAAATGTATTAAATTAAGTGGAACTGCTAAAAATCAAACTCAACAAACATTAGAAACTTTATTTGATTGAGAAAATAAAGAAATGGTAATTGTCAAAGAATGAAGCGAAATATTTATTTAGAATTACGAACTTATTGGTTCTAGAGTTTTACAGCGGAAAAGAAAATGCAAAAGATTATCTAGAAGTTTAAATTGAGATAATGCACAGTGGATTGATGTAATCAAAAATGTATGGATATATAAAATATTATTCTATTTAAGTACGTGACGCACAGCTGTGAAAGATAGAAACAAATCGCCCCAAATCACCCGACATTAGTTTGTTCCGAAAAATGTATCAAATAAAATAGTGAAAACAAATAGCGTTTTAACTTTAATAAAATTACGTTATTTTCAATTATTTAAATATTCGATCTAATTTGATTGATAAACAAAAATAAGGTTACAATTAATGCGTGATAGAAAGAAATATTTGAGAAATAATAAAATATTAATAATTTACGCAAACAGGAAGTAATTCAGCTAGATAATATCCAACTAGATACTTGGAGATACAGGACTAATAGGTCTGATTATTCAGATCTCATCGCTCCGTTGCCGCTATAATTAACTTCTATAAGTATATAACAACATCCAACTTCTCGCCCTAACATACAACAGATTGTGTAAATCACTTCATCTATAAAATAGTGTTCTATTTCCGTTACAGTAATAACACTAGCACCAATAAGTTATTGAGATTTGTAACAGCTATATCTTTCTATGTAACTTGCAATGTTTCTCCTCATTTTTAACTAGTATCGATTTCCAATATACTTTCACCTATTTGAAAGAAAATCGTGCAGAAATTATCTATTTTGAGGCCCCCAGAGTCCGAAAAAGTGGTTTAAATAGATTGGTCTGTGTTTACGATTGTGAGTGTGAGCGGCATAACCAAAAAAAATAATCGCAAAAAGTTCAAATTTTATATTTCGAATTGGCGCTATTATGATACCTAGTAGAAAGCTTTTAGAAATTAGCTAAATAGCGGAGATAGAACTACATTACTTAGTATGCTCTATCTATGCCGTTAGTGCTAGCTACGTACGTACTCAGTATAACCTCGCCCTTCCGACAAAGACATCTATCTTGCTCATGTTGGTATAATTTCTAAAGTGCAAGAACATGGCAAGATACATAGATAGCGCCATTTACCGACGAGGTGAAGTATGCTTTGCAATGAAAGAGCCGACATGGAAGGATCAAAAAGCGATGTCGCTACGGGCGTTTGGCCGCCATAAGCTGTGCCCCCTCTTGCTGTAAAATCTTCGTAATATCAGTTTCATTTAGGTGCTTTTCAAGACAGCAAAGAAGGCGTTTGGAAGTTGGCTTGTCTCAATACCATAGCTTCTTTACCGTTTTATGGCAGCTTTCTCAAGATTGAGGGAACAAGGTGTACTCTTTTGTATTTTCTTGCCTTCAACCATTAGGAGATTGTATTCTGGTAGACTTATTAGGAATTTGATGTACCAGTTTGTCAGTTCTCTCATTACTAAATATTACAAAATGTGAGAGAATTCATTGAAAAACCACTCGATGTTAACGAAAGGAGTAATCATCATCAAATGTAAGATTAGATTAGATTAAACTAGGGCGGCCTCAAGGCCTACGCCACTGCAACCCTTTTGGATCTATTGTGGCTCCCCTCACTCTAAAGCTCACCCTCCAGACCCGTCCTTTTGACCAGGCTCTTAATTCTGGACAGTGACTCTTGGGAAAGCTCACAGGCCTTGGTTTTTTCCTCCCCGAGAAGTAACATCCTTAGCCAGACAAGTCCCTCACACTGACACAACACATGCAGTGCCGTTTCCTCCTCCTCCTCCTCACAGAACCTACAGAGGCTATCATCAGCCAGGCCCATGCGATGCATGTATTTTCTGAGCCTGCAATGGCCAGTTAATAGTCCTACAATTATCCTTATTGCCCCACGGCCTTGGCGGATTAATTCTGCAGTCAGCCTCGGCGAATATACTCTGATGAACTCCTTCGCCTGTCTCTGCCCAGTGGTGGCGAGCCACACTCCTGAGACCCAAATATAAGGTATTATAAGGTATAGGTATCAGCCTGCAGGGTATGAAGTTAGAAACCTAAAAAATATTTGCCATGTATTCCATTCCTAAGTGAATACATTTTCTTATCCCAATTTAACCTTCTTCAACCCCAGACAGTGGTAATACTATTGTTTAATTTGCCTTAGTGAAAGTACATACTAAGATGTATTGTAAAAGAAACTATTTAATAAAAGTAAATAAAACGGACTATCAGAGAATAACATTTTAAGTTAACCAACAATAGTAAGAATATGGCGCTGCTTTGCTCAACAATACTGTTATCCCCAAGAAATAAAGTAACCTTCAAAATCGCGTTTAGGAAGTTTATTAAGTGGAAGCAGTTAATAGTTACAAACTATACTTTATTGCATTAAACTACTGCACGCACATCTTGTCTTTAAGCAAATTACAAAAACAATGGGGCAATTACTCAGTACTTTGATGCTAAGAAGATTAATCAAATTTGCTATAAAAAAAAAATAAATATGCACAATTTATATACATACGTATACATATGTGGTGTTTTTTTAATGGTTAAACTAATCACACAATCGAGGTTTTCGGGTAATTATCAGATCAAACTGTTAATGAAAAATGTTACATAATAATAAAACCTAAGGAGACATGTGGTCGTAATGATGCGGAAGATTTACACCACCTTCTGATAGTTTGTCCAGTTTTTTGAATCTCTTCGTAACCAGTACACCAGTCAAGCATAAATCGTCCAAGTATCATAAATAAGTTGTACATAAGGTACCGAAAGCGGAAGCTCCATAACGAAAATTTGTCTATTGAATGTAAACTTATCTCAAGATCCCAGTCTCCATATAGTCCTGCCGTTTACAAGTGTACACTCATAATCACCTATTTCAAATCCATCACAAGGGTGTAACAATATTGGCTAATATTGTTCATGTTTATAGACAAAATGTATTACAATTAAATCGAAAATAGAAATAGAAATTAAGACAGTGTTTAATATGTTCCCTAAGGATGTAATAACCTTAACAAGGAGAATGAAAGCAGGTTATTAGCAATATAGGATCTCTCATCTTCGAGTAGACTAAGAATATTTCTCCAAGGTACGAAGAGTCAGTTAATAAAGAAAACGGGATTATTCATATTCTGTATATACAACGTAAAATTAGCAATAAATAAAATTCTGGAAATACTTCTGCACAATTTCAACATTCTAAAAACGTACTAGATTGCAATCCTAGACTGTACTTGAACTACGAGGGTCGTTTGAAAAGTCCGTGCAAAGTCAGAGAGATAGCACCACTGGCGCGTATCGAGGTTATGTTTAGTTAGTAGCATCTCTTGGAAGAACACACACCAAGTTTCAGCCAGATCGGTCTATTTCTTTGTGTTTGGCATTCGTTTGAATCGAGGAAGTCGAGTGATTTTCAAAAAAATGGACGAAAAAGAATTTCGTGTATTGATTAAACACTACTTTATGAAAGGCAAAACGCCTCAGGAGACTAAAGAGAAGCTTTGGAGACTCTGCACCTTCGATTAGAACAGTTTATAAGTGGTTTCAAAATTTTCGGAGTGGCCGTATGGGCACAAGTGACGCTGAACTTTCTGGACGCCCTGTTGAGGTTACTACTCCAGAAATCATTGATAAAATCCATGATATGGTGATGGATGACAGAAGAGTGAAGGTGCGTGAGATTGCTAGTGCTGTGGGCATCTCGAATGAACGGGTACATAATATTTTGCATCAACATTTGGACATGACAAAGCTATCCGCAAGATGGGTGCCGCGATTACTCACGCTTGACCAAAAACGAAATCGTGTGAAGTGTTGCAAGGACGGTTTGCAGCTGTTCCAGAAGAATCCGCAGGACTTTAAGCGTCGTTTCGTCACTGTGGATGAAACATGGATACATCACTACACTCCTGAGACCAAAGAACAATCTAAACAATGGGTTACCAAGGGGGAATCTGCGCGAAAAAAGGCGAAGACCGTTCCTTCGGCCGGAAAGATTATGGCGACTGTCTTTTGGGATTCGCAAGGAATAATCCTCATCGACTATCTGGAAAAGGGTAAAACTATTACAGGTGCATATTATTCATCGTTATTGGACCGTTTGAAAACTGAGCAGCAAGAAAAACGCCCACGATTGGCCCACAAAAAAGTCCTTTTCCATCACGACAACGCACCAGCTCACACCTCAGCAGTTGTGGTCGCAAAATTAATGGAAATAGGGTTCCAACTCGTTTCACATCCCCCCTATTCTCCAGACTTGGCTCCCTCGGACTACTATTTGTTTCCCAATATGAAGAAATGGCTGGCGGGATAAAGATTTTATTTAAACGAGGAGGTGATTGCAGAAACGAATGGCTATTTTTCAGACTTGGACAAATCCTATTATTCGGAAGGGATCAACAAACTAGAGCAGCGTTGAACGAAGTGTATAAGCCTAAAAGGAGACTATGTTGAAAAATAAAAAAGGTTTACCCCAAAAAATTAAGTAGTTTTTATTTTTGCACGGACTTTTCAAACGACCCTCGTACTCGTATGTTTGAGCTGCTTATAGACAATTTTACGGTAAATCTTGTTTTTTTTTTTTTTTTTTTCTGAATATTATGTATTATGAATAAAATCTGTTCATCTGTTCAGGTGTAATTATCAAAACGTTGACGCCATGTATTTCTGTAATAAGTCAAAAACATTCGACCACGTCATTCTTTAAAAAATAAATCCGAAAACTCTTGTACTGTAGAATTCAAGGATGGATTGGTGATGAAAGATCGTTTGAACAGACCAATAATATTTGATTGTGATGTGATTGAATAACAAGAATTATTTTTTAATCCATTTGAGTCTAAGTAGATCTAAATTTTTTTTATTTTCTAGGAACATTCGAATATTGGCACTACTGAAAGAGTGGGATAGGCTTTCCTGTAAAACGCGACTTTTATACATTGTGCTGTTTTGTAACTGATATAGTTTCAATACGAAAAAAGTGTGGGCCTTAATTTTAATGAACTAATTTTGGAAGAAGATCGGCTAACCAGAAAAGCCACCCCTTTACTTAAGAGATTTCTCAGTAATTTTATATTTTCTTTTGCACCAATGATTTTTTTTCAAACTAGTTGTACTAATTGAAAAATATAATAGATCTATCGCTATTATTTGAAACATTTTTGCAGCTACGTTCGTAGGGGTTCGTTAGGGGGAGAAGGGATGAATAGATTCCCCCTAGAGTGTCATTTTGTTTTGTACTATACGGTCCTATCTCTTCAGTACTGATGAGAAGGATTATAGTTGTTCAGCCAATCAATTCTAGCTGCCTTTTCTCCTTATCTGAAAACGTACTCTGAAAAACTGGAGTTCCAGCGAAGAACATATATAAATCTATATTTTTTTTTTTCAAAATTGAAAAAATATTATTTTTCTACAAACAGAACCTTGGCAGTCGATATAAAGGAATTTATAAAATAATCTGTTATTTAGAAGGACAAATGAAGATCAAATTTTTGTTTTCAAAATTCTAATTAATAATATAGAATTGATTAGAACTTGCATTACTATTGAATCTTTAAGTACCACCAAATAACACCGCACAAAAACGTTTTCTAAAACGTTCTGTAAGGTGCAAATTACTGTAAATCCAAAACGGCTAAGATTTATAGAAACAAGTGAATCTATTATCTTCCGGACATAATACAGCACAAATATGTTCTAATATGTTTTGAATTTTTGAATAATTTTAAGCAATTTACTAATCTCTTGATCGAAATAATAAATTCATCCTTTCTGAGGCTTCCTTTCATACTCGTGTGCTCCTTGTGAGCCTTTTAGAATATTAATCTATTCACAATGCATTGTATTTTTTAGAAACAAGAGCTAAAACTTTGATAAATGATAATGTAAATTTTTGCCTTCCAGAAACTTCAAAATTATGGTTTTTGTTACTTTTCTCGATTTTTTTTTTTTGTTAAAATTTCTCGTTCTCACATTTATAATTAATCTTACTTGTTAATTAATAGCAGGTTTTTAAAACTTTATTAAACAACTAGTTTATTTTTAGGACAGTTTTTTATTGTTTATCTTTCTTTAAATCTACAAATGAAATCGGAGGCAAAATAGGAATGTGGCTAACGCCTTTGCCTCAAAATGGTACTTTCTGTTCTTCTGGTATTAGTGCGGAAACAGTGCGCCCACTTCCTGTCCTGCTTGTTCTCTTTATTGCTTGTTAATTTATTTTTTACAAGCTGTACCCGGCCCCAGGTCGGTTCAGATCTGTGTACAGACCTATCACACTCAGCCCATGAACAGACAAGACAGAAGACGCACCAACCCTCTAATAATGTAAAATAATACATTGTAAATTAGCCCTGAAGATGACCTAGTCCCTAGGACGAAAGCTCGGCATAATAAAAATATATCATGACTGAAACTGGCAGTTATTTTTTCATCCTATTGAAATGTATGTAGCTGAACATTAAACTACTAAACTAAGTGGTTAGTACGTAGAGAATTTCGAAACAATATGAAAATTCAATTATAAAAATTTGAGAAGTGAGCCTATTTCCTGATCAGCACCAAGAGCGTGGAAGTAGGAAATACACAGTTGATGATAACCATCAAGCGTATTACTTAGCTTATCTCAAAATGAAAGATAACACAATTTATTTTTATTTTAATTCAGGCTTGTAATGTTTGCAGGTCAACAAAGTTAGAAAAATAGAGTTAATAATGAGCCAATACAGGTATGAATATATACTTACATGGTGCCAGAAGTTACCGTCATATCTAATCCCTTAAGAACTTCTGTTTGGCCATAATTTTTGTAAGCCTTTTCCACTTCAACAGCGTACTGCAACATGCTGTCCTTTCTTGTGAACTGAACGTGAAGATGTTAGCAGTTGCCCGTCTATGTACCAGCATGAGAAGTATTTTGAACTTTTGTGATCCCCAATGTCGCGCACTTACACTTACACTTTTTTTTGTTATTTCACTTTTAATTTTTATTCAATGTAGTGAAGTAGTTGTGTAGGTTACATTTATACTAAGTTTGTGTGCAGTTCAGCCAGAGTTTGTAGAGTATATAATAATCATGTAGGTAGTAGGAGATGGAGGGATAGTGCTGCTCCACGGGGCAAGTGGGGGCATGCCGGCCCTGACCAAGAAGTACCACACGCGAGAAGCCTCTAGCATCCCCTAGTTCATTGGATAATCATTTTTTGAATTCTTTTTTAAGTAGAACAATAATCTTCTATTAATAACTTATGAACAATTTACGTGTTTCATACTTTTCTAAAGATGTCATTCTAAGGGCTAGCAATTAATCGCTGAGGAAACGCACAACTCTCATCAAAAGAATACTTTATCGAGTCAAGCAAGCTACAGAATTATAAATATTACAAAGGTGTCGTATTAGGCCCGAAAATTAGCCTAGGAACATTGAGAGAATAGGGTATATTATATTCTGAGAAAATTCGCAGGCCTGAACTAACTTTTTCAATGTATGTAAATAAATACTAAATTTTTCTGTTAAGGTCTTTACAAAATATAGAATATTAATTTTAGATGTATTTAATTTTTGTTTTCTTTACTTCACTGAGATCATTTTTGCCTATAAAGCGCGCAGCCAAGTAATAATATTCAGCTATATTACAATGGCTGACATCAGAATGAATTTATTGTTGCTGAAAACACTAATAGTTCCGCCGTCAAATCCGTCATTCTGCAGAAAGGGAATATAAACTAATTCTATGAAGATGAGCTGGAGAAAGTCATGGACCCAGATGAGCCTAAAACATGATACTGCTGCGAATCTAGCCGGTCAATTGGAGCCTTTAATTCAGAATGTTTAACATTAGGATTTCAGAAGTTTAATAGAAAGTTAGGTTAATCCAATGCATTGCAACAATTTCAAGTGCAACATGCTAAATATATACAAAAAACAATTAAATAAAAATGGCATGTTTATACAAATGGTGACCAAAAGTGATTGCTTTTAAATGATAATCTAGGTAAATATTCATAATCCTGTAAATAAATAGAAATAACCTTTCTATTAGTGGATAAACCAGACATTTATTCATAAAGAAACCACAAAATATTGAATAGAATTAAGTATAAAAAACATTGGCACCTGAGAAACTTATTATGAATTCAAACATGTCACAAACCTATAATTTGCAGAACTTTTCTTATCACAGACACTCAGGTTGCATTTTCTATTGTGCAATTTTATAGCTTAAACAAATAATAATTTGCCAATATTTTGTCAAAAACTGGTATACGCGGGTTATGAAATAATAATATGTTTTAAAATGTAGTACCTAAATTATTCAAGTGAACTTTTTCAAGTCCTTACAGATGACTGCTTCTCTAATCTCCGTTTCCATTCTACTAAGATGGAATGACAAGTGCCTGATACAAATTTTCATGAGTCAACTCCCTTTCTACTACGACTTTGCTGATGTAATTATACCGCCGGGTCAAAAAAAGTAAGTAAGGTAATCGCCTATTTTTTCAGGCGGTGCTCAACGTCCCAGTTCCAAATTTGGTAATGTGGAAGCACATATTTTACCATTAACACTATTTTTAACAAATAAAAACTAACTAGGTAGAGGATTTTAACTGCGAATCTCTCACTTTCAAATGCGCGCTTAATAACCAACACCCGCCACAGTAGTCCCGGTCAAATGCCTGTTAAATTTCCCGGAAGAAGAAAATCAAATAATAATTTAATAAAGTGTTCAAACAATATCAATGAATAAATGAACAAATATTTACTTCTATAAATTTTTATATAAAATAAATACAGAATGGCTATAGCCGAATTAGAATGAATGGAAGAAAATGCTTAGAGAAGGATTACGTGATTTTAATTTCGGTTAAGCTATAAGGATGGCAGGAGCACAGAGTGCTGATCCATCCATTAGCAGTAGTTTATGTAAATAGCGGTATATAGTAGAATGATGAATGTGTGAAGCGAATGTATTTGTAGGTAAGAATGGAGAGTGAGTGATATTCTAGCGATAAGCACCTAGACGATGCTGGCTGTATGGCGAAAGCCAATGCCAAAAAAAGAAGGAAAAAAAAATACAAAGTATAATGTTTAATACATTTTAACCTTAACAAGTGAAAAACGAGAAAGGTTAAGTGAGTAGGATAGGAACGCAGGGAAAAAAGGAGAGGAAAAACCTGCAGCTAGTGTAGAGAGTTAGAGGAGTATCTGTTTCATTCTTTTGTGGATGTATGTTATAGAAGGATCTGTTGGAGGCTATGTCGCGACAGAGTGGATTAGGATGGCAGTCTAGGATGGAAAGGAGTTTGAGCAGACGATTTTGGATATAGGAGTTACGGGGATAATGGATGCAGTCTCGTGTAGTGAATCAATTCTAGTGCGTCCTGGACAGTCTGTTGCGAGTCTCAGAAATTTGTTTTGCGTTGTCTGAAGTTTCTTGATGTTGCTACTACAAGTCAGGCTCCAGGCAGAGCAGGCGTAGAGCAATATCAGCCTAATGACTACTTTGTAGAGGGGGTTTGTTGGTTATAGTCATTTTGAAGTCACGTGAGAGAACAGGAAATAATAGTCGTGTAGTCCAGTTTGCCTGAGTTTACTTTGTCCTGAACGTGCGTAGTGAAAGTCAGTTTGTTGTCTGAAGTTAGGCCTAAGTACTTGACGTCGGTAGATCACGGGATGAGAGTATTATTATGATATGTCAGTTAAAGGAGGGTCTACGTTTGGTAAAGAGTATAGCGTTAGTCTTCTCGTGCAATATCAATATAGTAATAAGCTAGTGTATTTAATGTTTAAATATTTCTTACATCATGTGATTGCCCTTTATTCTCCCTTTCTCTTAGTCTTCTAGGATCTTGTGGATTTCCGATTTCGAGTTTGGACAGGATGTATCCGTTTTAAGGTCCCATGAGTCCGAAAAAGTGGATTTCACAAATTGTCTGTGTGTGAATGGGTGCAGAGTGTGTGTGCGTCCACCCTAATTTAAAAATTAAAAATCCCAGGAAGTTTCAATTTGATATTCAGCTTAAGTGCCAACAGAGCATGCAACAACAACAGGGTATTGTTGTTACGAAAACAGTCAATCTTGAGTATCATTTTAATGAATAGACCGTTCATTTTCTTTCTCAATAACGGCTCAAACGATTTTCTTCCATCCTAGTTTGATAATTTTCCATCAAACATTTGGTTAAAGGCACTTCTGGAAATTGGGTATTCCTCTAGAGTGGGATTGCCAATGGCTTGCCGTTGGATTGCCACTTTCAGTAAAATGTTAATTAGAATAAAATGTGACGGAATTCCCAATTTTGAAGAAACACACAGACTGGAGGAACTACTTTACCAAATAGAATATTTCGTATTTTAAGATTTCTCGCAAATCGGCTCCTACGATTTTAAGAGTGTGCTGGAAAGATGCTTTCTAAAGTGCTAAGAATCAAATTCTACTCAAATGTTCGGAGTTCAAAGAAAATTTAGTTAGAACAATAAGAGAAAGTCTTGGTAAGTGTTCACACCAAATATACCCTTTGCTAATTGAGAGAAAATGTTCTAGAAAAAATTTACAATTATGTTCACAAAAATAAAAAGTATATTGTAAACTACTGTATATTGTAAATATATTTCTTTTTGTCATAAAATGTTGCTGTTGACAGCAACGTAAAAATCGGTTTTAGGGATTTATCGTTTGGTACTTTACACACCATCATCCTTTACACATACCACTCATCCAAAAAAAAAACCATTAGCTATTCATTGGGGTTTTTGTATCCATAGAAAAATTGTCCAACGAACAAAGTTTTCTCTTACACATTGAGAGAAAGTAAAAAAGACGTAATTCAAAGTTATTCAGCTTAAGTTGGGAAATCTAAAAGTTTTGAAAAAGCAGAAATATTTTAATGAGAAAGAATAATCATATTCAACAATTGAACTGCTGGTTGAAGGATTTGCAGGATTTCTTCTCTTCCAGGGATGTGGATGGCATTTCAGTCGGAAACTCTAAAGAATTATCCCACTTGCTTTATGCGGACAACCTGGTAATCGTAGCTAGAAGCTGGGTAGACGCACGGCGTAAGCTGGATGTTCTTCAGGAATATTGTGAAGAAAATTGCCTTACAGTCAATACGGACAAAACTGTGGTAATTCCGTTTTGTAAAAGTGGCCGACCGGGAAGAAGATTGCAATTGACCTATGGAGATGTACCGCTTCAAGTAGTGAATACCTTTATGTATCTGGGGGTTCCAATGTCATCCTCTGCAAAGTTTTGGCAAGCAAGCAAACACTTTTTAGCCAAGGATGTAATAGCCAATTCAGTAGTGAAGAATACTTTAATTAAAAGTAAATCTGACAGTTGGGCTACAAAGATTAAACTGTTTGCAGCTACTTCTGAGGCAACTATTCTGTGTGCTTCTGAGGTATGGGCTCCATCTTATGCGGACATGGTCGAAAAGGCACAGTTATCTTTCATTAACTCAGTTCTCCAACTCCCTAGAAACTTGCCAAACTATTTTGTCAGACTTGAAACCGGCCAAGTTCATCTTAAACACAAAATTCTTAAGAGAATGCCGAATTGGTGGCTTAAATTATTAAATATGGGACCAAACAATCTTTCAAAACTTTGCTATATGAGACAAAAAGAACTATTGGACATAATCGATATACCCTACAACTGGTGCCAACAGTTCTATCTAGTTACGTTAGACATTTGGGTATCACAGGATGTGGAAGTAATCAGAGACTAGTATAAGAACTTGTTGGAGAGAATGAAGAATCACTTAATTAGTACGGGTCGTTTGAAAAGTCCGTGCAGAGTCAGAGAGATAGCACTACTGGCGCGTATCGAGGTTATGTTTAGTTAGTAGCATCTCTTGGAAGAACACACACCAAGTTTCAGCCAGATTGGTCTATTTCTTTGTGTTTGGCATTCGTTTGAATCGAGGAAGTCGAGTGATTTTCAAAAAATGGACGAAAAAGAATTTCGTGTGTTGACAAGTGACGCTGAACATTCTGGACGCCCTGTTGAGGTTACTACTCCAGAAATCATTGATAAAATCCATGATATGGTGATGGATGACAGAAGAGTGAAGGTGCGTGAGATTGCTAGTGCTGTGGGCATCTCGAATGAACGGGTACATAATATTTTGCATCAACATTTGGACATGACAAAGCTATCCGCAAGATGGATGCCGCGATTGTTCACGCTTGACCAAAAACGAAATCGTGTGAAGTGTTGCAAGGACGGTTTGCAGCTGTTCCAGAAGAATCCGCAGGACTTTAAGCGTCGTTTCGTCACTGTGGTTGAAACATGGATACATCACTACACTCCTGAGACCAAAGAACAATCTAAGAGTATTTAATATATATTAAGAATCTGTCAATAAGTTTCTTTATACACAGAATTATATAGCTGAATTCTTTCTGTTTTAAAAAAAAACATCTTTTAAATTAGCGAATAATTATTTTTTGAATGACTGGCACCTTGCTTTTTTCATTCTTAAACCCCCAAAAAATTAAGTAGTTTTTATTTTTGCACGGACTTTTCAAACGACCCTAAACGACGTAAATATGTGGATGCCGCAATTTCTAGCTTTTTTAATACCCTCTATAGAACTTACAGTTTGCCAGGTGGTTGTGAAGGCTGTTTAAAAGCGAAGTTCCACATAAATAAATTAAGAATCATTTCTCAACTACGTCTCTCTGGAAAGTTTCAAGCCATTTAAATTATCAAAATTACTCTGTTAAATTCTGCCTTGATTCTGTTTACCACTATGTAATCACGATTTAGATAACATTTTACATCTACTCTTAACATATCTGGTATTCAAACGATACAGAAACAAGTACATCACTAAGTATTTCTCTCACGACCCTGGTGGTACTAATAGTAATAAAATTACCAATCTATTGATTATAGATGTTCAAGATAATGAGAAAGTTCATAATATCTTTCTATTTGTCACTAACAGTCTCAAATTTAGAAAAGTAGCTCTTCAATGAAACTTCCTTGCTCACCTTAACTTATACAATTTCTAAACTATATAATGCAGCCATAATAATAATTTAAAAAATAAAAATAAATAAATAAAATATACAAATAAAAATAAACACAAATAAAATATAAATAAAAATAAGCCATGTTTTACAAAAATCCCTTTATATTAATTGTTATTTTATTTTAAGTAGATTTACTGCGTTACTTCGTTTATGATTTATTTTTCTAAATCTTGTTCTAATTTTGTTTTTTAATTATGTTCAAAAGATTATACTCCTTAGTTAATTTAAATAATACCTGATACTTTTTTCGTTACATAATTTTTACTAATATATTCAAATTAATTACTGTTGTAATAAAAATATAATAAATTTTGTATTTATAATTGGACAGGCCAACCCTTGCAATGAGATCTTTAATCTCTTTAAGCAATAAAGATTTCACATAGATTACTCATGCAGGAGACGTTATGCTGCAGCACTATGACGCGATCTTGTTGTCCTTAATGGACAAAGATAATATTTCATTCAAAAAAAGAAACTGGAAATAAAAATTAAGAAAGAAGCAAACTTCATTTAAAAATACGTTGAATAACAATTGAGCTGTTATTTTTGAAAGTGGTATAAGTCCATTTTTCCATGTATCGAGATATTTAAGGTTTTGCATTTGAATTAATTTAAAAATATTATATTTAAAAATATAAATAAAAAAATAACTGAAGTAGCAACAATCAAAAATAATTGTAATAAGAAAGTTGTTTTAATTATAATTATTAGAAATGGGTTTATTCCACTTTCAAAAAAAATATTTTTGTGATAACATTTTATATTCAAAATTCTTTTGTTGACTTTATAAAAAAAAATCGTACTCCATTGAATGTATGATTATAAATATGGAAAGAATATGTCTATATCTTACTGAAATTACCATTAACTTATTTTTTTAAAAATTGAACATACCACTTTCAAAAATAACAGCTCAATTATTAAATAATAAAATCATATTAACTTAAAGAAAAACACAAAATTAGCGGTATTCTAGAACTTAATTTAAAAAGGGATGAACCATTTAAACAATGTTAGAGTTTAAATATCCACTATGCTACCAGTACAGGTAAATTACGCTTTCGAGCTTCCAATAAATAATCATCTAATATGAGGAGGAAACGGTACATAAAAACAAAAACCGTAGAAGAACTGTCAGGAAATAGAATAAAATTAGAACTCTAGGAAACGCACTTTATTTGAACCCCAAATAATTGGTGGTAGTAGAGAGAATCATCAGTTTAAGCAACGAAATAATGTAAAGGAAAAAACCTTCTAGACTCAAACAAAAAATTAAAAAAAAAAAGAAAAAAAAAAGGTGAATAAATGGTTATAATTATGCAAATTAACCGAAGTAATCACAGCTTAAAAGAATACAAAAAATATTATTAATACAGGAAATTTGAAATTAATAAGTGAAGGACAATTCAAAATATTTCTGGAACATCTTCGATTGTAACTTTGGCTTTCCATATTTAGTATCTTAAATCACAGAATGATCCCCATAAATTTAAAGACAACTTGAACTCATGAATGTAAAACAAATAAACAGCTTTACTTAAAAATATATGTATATCTAAATTTGGACTAAATAAATGTAAATCAACCATGATTCAAAACATGTTATTAATAATTATTTAAACACATTGAGTATCTGCGAAAATACTTCTATTTTGGCCATTGTTTTTTGGAGTATGTAACTAAGAGACTGTTATTATTTGAGGCAGTAATTTCTATGACATTGTTAAAATTAAAGGAAGTGGAAATTCTCAGCATTTAAATAGCAGAATCACATCATCAATTATAATGTCCTACTGATTTTAGTTTTCCTAGGTCACGCTACATCATTATCAATTATCTATTTGTTATAAATAATACAAAACAAACACATTAAAGAAAACTTATTCGTTAAAAACAGAAAAAAAGGACTATATCAGTTTAGTGCGTTACTACCCACAGATCAATCAGACTTCAGGTCAATCCCCTGAAGATGATTCCTGCGGGATCATTAATTTGTAATTTATTGGCATAACCCATATTTTAGTGTCTGAAGAGTTACTTCATTAAGAAACTTTTTTTGGTATTTTCAAATAATTGTATCAGTCATGTCCGGTTATTATTATTTTTAGAAAAAAAAAAAATGGTATTTTGAGACCAGCCTAAGTAGTTAAGCAAGCTTTTTTAAGCGGGAAGCTTGAACTTCAGTAGGCTTCCTCAATAGGCTATCCGAAGAGTCGACCTGGTGCTGGTAGTTGGAGCAGTTCCTATGTCAAAGATACGGGGAGAAGCTCTACACGGCACTGAATATTGTGACAAGTGATATTCGTGTTAACGATAACCAGGCCACAGGGGATGGAATCCACTTATTCTCAGAACCACTGCACACGCCAAGCTTGCTTTTGGTATCAGCAAAAGACAAGCGTTGTAGACTTACACCAATATATCTGGAACTATGGTTTGGCGGATTCAGGCTCAGCTGGAGGGGATTGAAGCGGATCCTCGGTGAGACGCAGTATTAGGTTAATGGACTTCCCCCTGCTGAGTCTGTAGACACTTTGCTGGTTCTGCTGCCATCCGGCTTGGAGCAAGGGAGATCTCTTAGGCTCCTGTAGATAGATGAGCTTATAATAAGGCGATATTCGACTGTTTGTGAAAGGATGTACAATGAACTAACACTGGCCCTAATCCACAAATCGTACGTTCCCGGTGCACCATTTCGAGAGTAAATAATACCAGACAAATTCGAATGAAACCTAAAACCAACTGTAGCGGACAAATCAGGCTCTAGTGCTCTAAGAGTGGTGAATTTGCTGCCTGAACATTTAGAACATTCTCAATATGAGCTACTTGGCCAGGTAATTGCAATTTTTACTTGGCTGTGAAAGAGACACCGCTCGTCTGCTGTTGAGAGAGTGCGGTAGAAGCGAGGTTTTTCAAAGTAGGCGTAGAAATGCCCGCAGGCCTTGCGCTACAAGGAGACGCCTCTCAGACGTCTTTGGACCTCCTTGTGAGTATTAAACTTGTTTAGCTGGTCTGAATCACTGGTTAACGCTGTTGAATAGAAAAATTATACAATGGATCCATAAGGGCGGCCGTGTTAAAAGGCCACGGTGTTATCAAATCAATAGTCTGTATTCTACTTGCTGGCCTCAAACTGGACACCAATCTTAAAAGCCACACGTTACCGAATCCGGCAGTGTTTTGTACTAATTATTTTTAGTGGCATTATTTAGAGGCATGTTGATATCAAACACCATCCATTATCAAGTGGTTAGGCATTAAATTAAGGTAAAAGATATTAAATTACTTTTAATATAAATCATTATTTTAATAATTGATATCTAGCTATTAATTACAATATGTAGATTTAAGTGAAGCGGTTCAAGGGTGAATGGAGTTCTAAAGCCCTTCATCAAAATTAGAATATCTACATTACTTTCTGCGACCTTAAAAGACCGCGCAACCTGCTTTAAAACCGGACCTTAAAAACTCTTTCCACCACTAAATCCATTTAAAAAGATGTGAAACTCCTTGAGCGAGAAGACCTCAAGGCAACTTGTCTAAACTCTACCCAGACTCCTTGGGTTCCTTGGTGCGCGCTTCAATCAGCTAGTTCGGTCCCCGTAAGTAGAAGATTTATTTTTTTAAAGCAAAACTATGAACATTTCTCTAACTTCTTCCTTCTTGTTTCTTGAGGTTATCCTGATAATTATAATATGTAGTTTCTTTTAGCAACCTTCATATAAATATAAATTTTGGCACTTCTATTAAAAACAAAAAAGTTAGAATCATTTTTGTTGACTTGAAAATATTTCTAATTGCGCGTTAGATTTCATCTGGTTTTTAAATTAATTGCAATGCTTGAATTTCTTACTATAGACTAAAAAAACAAATTACAACTTTAGGATTTTAGCTGATCTATAAATTGTATCAGTTTTTTCCCAATTATTTTCTTTCTCTACTAGGTACATTGATTTACAAACACGAATTTAACAAATGAACACTTACTGAAACAAGTTCAGCTGAGTTAAAGCTGTGTCAATGACCTTAACGAAGTAGTCGTCAAGAAACTAAATTACTTCAATTACTTTGTGAACGTAATAAAAACTCAATTTCTAAAAGAAAATAGTAATAACAGTAATAATATTAGTTACATAATAAATAATAATTTTTAGTAATAACTATCATAATAAAATAGTATCCGTAGCGCAGCGAAAAAAGTAGTTCATGGTGTGCCACGCAAATCATATGTATTTAGCAATAAAAATAGTAAATAACATTGAAGCAGCCTACTTGTTTTTTTATATTGTATAAATTTTCCTAAATTTAATTTCTGGCTGTTGCTTCTATCAATTTTCAATATTGTTTAATTTACCTTATTAACAGTAGTAACATATTCGATCGGGTTGAATTCTTGAATCTGTTGTTAGACCTCTTAAACCCATGAAGTATCATGTGGTAATCCACATATGTTGTATGCAACTTCTCATTGGATTTGGAAATTATTTTTAATAATATTTTTCTCAATACTAGCTTCAGAATTCAAAACAAAAATATTGGGTAATCTTTAGCCTTAGGAAGAAAGCTACTGCATTACCACGTCAGAATAATCTTGCTTCGTCCAGGATTTCATAAGAGGCTTCAGTAGTTTGGGTTTAGTTCATCCACGGAACCCTATTCTGTACTACTAATTACATTAACTTTACAAGTGCACACGAATACTTATCAGGGCCTCGTCACATAAGATCATGCCTCCAAAGGTTTTAGATCGAAACGGACAGATCATGTCAATGTATCTTCCACCTTCTACTATCCCTGCTGGACAGGCAGAAAGAGCCCTTAATACGAATGTTGGCCGGCTACAAACTAAAATATCATTTCAAAAATTTTTACTGATAATTTTACTATTTTGTACAAAACATAAATTTAAACACCCCATAATTATTACAAGCTTTTTCAGGGAAAACAAACTTTACGGCATTAATGTTGAGGTATACATATGTATACATACATTTTTTTCTTTCGAAATGGACATTTCTAGTACCCATAAATTGTATGAGCAACACGTGTACCTACTATTTATACATATAGAGCATGTAGACAATTTATTTACTTTTTAGAAGGGTTGCTATTAAAATAAAATAAATAAATATATAACATACACTAAAGATGGGCCACTTCCCCAAGCTAACCTCGTTTTCCTCTACCTTTAAGACCATCCCAAAGTGCCAAGCGTCCCGTGCAGAGGGAATGTAGTTCATTAATGTACCAATTGGTATCAAGCAAGATCAAATTGAGAGGAAAGTTCCCCAAATCACAAAATACAATACCAACTGGAATTGGCTAACATCACAGATTCATAGATTAATAACTATTCCGACAACCACAATTATTTTTTATTAATATTATTCCTTTTGCTATGAACTTTTCCGCCAAAATATGAATAATCAGTGACAGACAATAACTATAAATAATTAAAAACAACCGTTTTATTTTTCTTAAAAACTTTTTTATGATTTTTTAACGAAAATTTGTCATATGAGAAGAAAATTTCTCCATTGCAATCCATTTCAACAAGAAAGAATGTTAATGAAAGATGCTTACCCAATTTTGTGAGCTTACCAAATTGTCAGAAGAAATAAAACCGAGCCGAATCATTGCTCAGTATGTTTAAAAGGAAAATGAAACTCGAGTAATAGAAGGAAATAAATCTAAATGTGAGATTTCTATGGACAGATAATTTCAAATATGTCATGGTTATATTTTATAGAATTTTATCTGTTATTATATCCAACTAATTTTTTTTTTTTACACTATAATAAATTTATTATGTCGTTAAAATATAATAATAAATGACTAATGAACGAAAACAAACATAAGGTTAACGATCATTTTGGAATGACACCAGGCGGAAATTCCCAGAATTTAGAATTCCTAAATTTCTTTTCTATTTTATGTAAGTATACTGGATCACCTTGTATTTGGGTCAAGATCATCTGAAAGTTGTGTGGATGATGTTTCTGCAGCCTCCATACTCACTCAGCAATATTCAAATGGTTCATTGTCTAAGTGTGTGCCAATGTCAGCCAATATGTGTACTCTGACATACTAATACACTAAACAAACTGCCTAGTGATTTCCTGTCAACGTTTTACAAATATATCGAAGTTAAACACTTTTGAAAAAATATCTGTTAAGAAACTCACATGACTTACTCTTACCACAATTCTCAAGGTTCTAACTTATAAAACTTCTTCTGACTTCCAAGTTTAAAGCATATTTAACTCTTTTTATCGTTAATTACTTTGTAAAACTGGGCTTTACCACTCTTTTTTTGTACTGGGGGTATGTTAGTGCACTGCGACCAACACGATATATTGGGTCCTCTCCCAGTTGCTAGATGTGCCCTGCAGCTCCAAGGATATGAGGGAGTACCAGCGAAAACATGACTTCCTCCAGCGCCTGGTAGTTTTCCAGTAGTATGTAGGTTCCCTGGTAGTTTCTTCAAAAATGGCATAGCAGTCGGTCAGGAAGTGTACTGCAGTTTCCTTCGTTTTTGCTGGAACCAACTCGTCCTAGGCCTAACTTCTCCAGATGACTACTAAGATGACAATGCTTCGGTTAGTTAAAGAAACTTATCTTTATTCAGGTCAAGGCTAGCTTCAGATCGGTTTCAGCTATTATTACCCACGCAGACCAGGAAAGCTGTTGCAGTGTACCTGTGCAGATTTTTACCTGCCTCTTCTACACCTCACGAAGAAAACCATCACCCATAAAAGAGTTCATGCTTCATTAAAAGTTTAGGCGCTTGCCTCGCCAGGGCGTCGGTCAAACACATTCCCCTTTAGGACATGTCCCGCACCCATATTAGGGAAACTGTGTTTACTCTGCTCAGTTCATTGTGTGAGCTGAAACCTACCAGACTAACTTTGAGCTGGCAACATATTAGTTGAGCGCATTGATGGCAGCTTGGCTATTGGAGAGGATGTCAATCTCCGATTTCGTAGCCCCTGTCGGAAGTGGGGTGAGCTCCCCTGTAATACAGGCTTGTGCAACCTTTTTTAACCCAACCTTTTTTAACCCAACCTTTTTTTTTATTGTTAGCCACCCCAGTTGTGAATTCCAAAATGTCCTCTGTAGCCCCTTCTCCAATAGCCTTCTCTGCGAAATTCCACCTAAGTTGTTGAATTTCAAGAATAATATATGGTCTATCTAAAAAAATGATATCATGCTGTCCTTTCAACAAGGTCAAACATCGACTCAAATTATTTGTTTCCTTCATGTCTCACACCTGTTTCCGATTTAACCTTCTAAAAGATTAAGTTACAATCATATAATTATTGATGGTATTTATCAGCCTGCCAGGTATTTTTCTAGTATCACTAATGTGTATAGAAAACGGGAATAAACCAATCCGATTACAGTATATTGTTCTGTATAAGGAAAATAAAAGCAAATATCTTTGAATTTTTTATTATTAATTAAATTTTAAATTACAAAAGTAAATTTACTTTTGTCAGTGAAGCAGGAATTGCTGCACAATGTCGGTATGTTAAAGAAATTGGGAAGTCAAAGCCAATGCGATCTAGAAGATCTATTGTGGTTCAATTCAGAGGCAGTTTTGTTGTAGAATGTAGGCGTCCGTAGTGTACGGATATGTGTAAGGATGAGATTGAGGTTAAGCTGGGATTTATCCGCTGGGACACAAAACTATTGTACTTAAGAAGCAAATGACTTGATGTCCCATTGAGTGTCCCTGTTCAGTAACAGAATTTCGTCAGTCGACTGAATATTCAGAGATTTTTGCAGATAAATATATGTATTGTATATAGAATCAATACATAAAACTTTGATGTATTAAACCATGTATATTTTTATATACGCTAAGGAGTTGGAGAATATATTATTAACAAGAAAATTAAGATTTAAATAATTATAAATATAAATGTGAATAATTATGAGTGCAACGTTAATCCAGTCTGAATGCAACTTATTGGATGTTTTAGGAAGGCATGAAAGTTATCAACTATTCGACCTTGAGCTTTGAAGATTAGGTAATACAGCCAACGAGTTCTTCTTGCCAGGAGAATGTGAACGACCTTAAGATATTGACAAGACAAATGGATTGATACAGCACTCTCACTGCATCTAACTACTCTTACCACACTTCAAGGTGGGTGTTTTGAAAGAAAGGAAACGGCTAAATTTATTTGCTTAATTATTTTTATTAATGTGATTAATCTTTCTTTTATCAAAGTGTCTTTACTTTGATTAGGGTACTTTACATGTTTTATCAACATTCATTTTCTTATAAAGATTAGATTTGAAATGTACGAAGTTTTTTTTAAAAAGTTCAAGGATTTTACATACAGGCATCTAATTCACCTCCTACGATTTATGTTTCGCTAAAGAAATGCAGTTTAGAAAAAGTAGCCTAATCTCTAGAAAAAAAAGAAGAAAAAACAAACAAACAAATTTGGCCATCTTTATTCATTTTTACTGTTGTATGTTACCCAAACAAATCTAAAATGTAAAAGAGAAAAATTCAATTCCTCTGTATTTTTAGAATAGTTTACTTACTTCCTTAGCAGACCCTCTTCTACCATTTGGTGTAGAGGTAAGAATAGTTTACATGAAATTAAAAGCAATTTGCTAATATTTCTTATTCAGGACGTGATCTCATGGGGCAGCTGCAACTGTTTCTAGCCAAATTATCTAACTCTGACAAAATTATTAAACTGAAGTGGAAGGCCTAACATTAAATTGGTTCAAGTTCAAGTCTTTAGACGATACTTTAGCACACTACACAATCATATAATACGGAAAAGATAGCACTTTCAGTTGGCATATATTCTTCCAAAGCTGACTTTTAGCTACTCCTTTCATATCAGTTATTCTGGTATTTGAACGTATTTACTACAAATTAAAACAGCATTTAGTTGGAGTTTATCTTCGACTCCCCCTCCCCTGAAGTACTCTGTTTAAATGAATTTTCATGAGAAAATGAATCGAAAAATGTTGAAGGTGGCATCCCCCTTAACAAATTTAAATGGAGTTCAAAAATCTAATTATTTCCTTCTAATGGGACTAGTCGTTAAACTAACCGCAGGTTCTTCAAATTGAGAAAGCTTTCTTAGTATTAAATCAGTGTAAGTTTCTTCACTGTAATTTCTAGTGGTTGTTTACGAAAACATTGTTATCGCTTGTAATTTAGTGCGCCGATTAATATTTGAAGTGATTAGAATGTTGTTGTCAAACATCATTAAAATATTTTTAAACATATTATCTCTTGACGTTTTACAATGAGTTTGAAAAAGGATTAAAGATTATAGTAAGTTTGATTAATTTACCAGAGAACTGTAAATCTTTAACCAAAGTCAAAGTTCAAGAAATGTAAACGTAGTACTCACTTTTAGAGTCTTCGCGAGCTTTGATTTCGTAAAAACAAAAAATTATATTAATCAATGGGATAATTCTAGTTAGTAAACAAAAAGAAAAAGGAGAGCGCGGGAAATCCAAAGTTATTTGAATGCAAAACAATACCTGCGGCTATCAAAATGAATTAAATATTCTGAAAAGGAAAATCACAATTAATTTAAATCACCGATATTTTTACTCGCATTTTCCCACACTTAACAGCTGCGGACGTAAGAATTGAAAACCTAAACATCGGTGATTATGTGAATTTTATTCTTATATGTCATCAATGTACGCGTTTTATGTTTTAATGATTTATGAGATTTAGTATTTTAACATTTATTTATTTTTACTCTGCAGTCCAGCGAGCTCCTTAGATAAACTATGCTTCCACCCGTTTACCAAAACAACAGTCCTCACCCACAACAGATTCTAACCTGGGACTCACCAGCTAGATTCAAACGATTGGTCCTAAACATAAGATTGAAACTTCACTCTAAACTTCTCGATAAGGGATCGAAAATTTCAGTAAACAAACCATTTATCTACAAAATGATACCCAAATCAGTCTGAACATACGGAATGAAACTTTGGGACTTAGCAAAGCTTCCAGTATCTACAGAGTAGTACCAATTTTTTCAATCAAAAACACTGTCGAATGTTCCTTACGATTCCTTCTCTAGCGCTACCTTGAAGCAGTGAGAACTCCTTGTTTCCAATGTTTTCAAAGCTGTGCCGCTTCACTCACGCCACTAGCTTTCCAACTTACTGCATTGCCAGAAGATAGCTGGTTGCCACTTGATCTTTAAGCGCCTGTATTTGTAGTGTACATGCACATTGTAGTGCAATGCTCTTCATTGTGAGTTTCACTATTGTGTGAATTCTCCCTTCGATCAGCTCATGCATTTAAATACATCACGTGGTATTAGCTTCACTGTTGCTGAAATGTATTGCAGTTGAGAAAATAAAAGTTTAAAAAAATATTATTTTGTGATTTTTTTAGTTAACTCATTTTTCCATTTCAAGTACTTCAAGTAAAAAATCTACATCCTTTTATACTGCAATTATTACTTAATTAACAAGTTTTCTTAAAACTAATAAAAAAGTATCGCCATCTAAATAGGAGCGTAACCACAGCTTTTCGGAATATGAGTTTAATTTGGCAAGTACATGTATTACTTTTTAATTTTTTAACTATTCTTCAATGAGGATACAATCACTTTCTTAATGAGGTTGTTTCTGAAGATATGTAACAAAATAATTTATTCATTTTTATTTTAAGCTATAAAATAAACAATAATTGACCTTCATTAATAATTTTGTAAGTTAACAGCTCTGCTTGTCACAATTGGTGCTGAACATTTTTTGTCCCTGAACTATACATTTGAGGCCCGAAGAATGGTATCTGACTTAATAGAGAAATTCAGTAAACACTACTTAAGTATTGATGTGAACATTGCAATTAACTCGCCGTATAATCTACTCTATAGATCTGTCAGTACCCTGGGTTTGGGTGAGGATTATCTCAGGTTCAGAACTAGCATCGTCAAGTTGCGAATTATTAGCCAATTGCGACTTTCCTTTAAGAATAGAATTAGATGCTATTTTTGTAATAATTCTTATGTTATAAATTGTGATGAATTGTGCACAATTTGCAATTCCAATGAATTCGAGACCCTCCATCATGTAGTGATTGTCTGTCCTATATATGAGAATACATTATCTCTCTGGGTATCCTAAGCAGGTTGAGAGCTTGCTATCCTTAGCTGATAGCGATCAGTTAGACAATTTATTTTTATTTACTGTAAATATGTTTAAATTGAGGTCTTTCATTTTAAATGAATAGTTTATGTTTGATTAGTGTTTTTCATTTTTTGTTTTTTACTTTTTAATTATTTTTTACGGTAATCATATTGATTTGGTATTCTTTTTTATTTTTCAAGAAGTGGGTTTATTCCTTTTCGTTTTAATAATATCAACTTCTTTCTTCATTTGAATTAATATTTATTTTATGTTCTTTTTTTCAACAATTAGGTTAAAGTAATAGTTTTTGTTGCCTATTTATATTCATTTTTTTAGAAGATTAGTATTATTATTATTTTTACCTTTTTGCTGTAAATACTGTACTCATTTGTATGGCTTATGCTTCGCTAATAAATAAATACATAAATAAAATAAATAAAAATAATAATTTTGTAATTACTTTAAGTTTATGACTCTGCAAGTTTTAACTCGCGGCTCCTGAAAGAAGAAGATGGAGCGACTCTAATCCGACGTTAAGCTTAGAAAGTCTTTCTTGCAATGCCTTTGTGCTGCTAAGAAGTAAAAGGTGAATTAAAACAACTTTAAACAAAGAGAGTTTAAATACAGAGTGTACAAAGTGATAATATTTCCTTGAAGTTTTCTCTGGCCTAAATTAGAGTTGAGCAGTAAAAATTATAATTTTAATACAATAAAATTGCCAACAAAAAATTCCTCAGATTCTCCCAAATGTGATTTTGCAGAGAAATGTTTAAATACAATTTATAGGTTCACATTACATAAGTAATGTGCGATGGCATTTGAACATTAAAACCATTTCTTCCATAGATTTTTAAGAGAGTATCAGCTAACGCAAAGAAGTATTCTTTCTATAGGATAAGATCGTTCGTTCTAAGTATACAAAGGTTAGGCGTTTTTTTTCGATTTAGAGATAATTAGACTCGCATGCAAATCGAGTCTGCATATTACAATTCCAGAATGACTTTTCGCAAATCACAGTTTTTCAATTCTTCGTTTGTAGTTCTTCCTCTTGTAGTATTTTCGTCAATGGTGATGGAAAACCCTCGCTATCCAAAGTCGCTCTTGGTAGATAGACATAAACATCAACAACAAACTGAGTCTGCGCGAGAATCCAGTCCCTCAGACACTGAACCGAATATTTACAGAAGTCCGAACAAACCGAGCATCGACTTTAAGGGAAAACAGTTAAAGCTGTTCCAACCAAAATCCTAAACCAAACATCTTCATGCTCTAGGCAACCCTTCCTCCTCTCACAAAGTCAACAGAAAGAATCGGACATGAGCCCCCTTTTGTAGAGCAGTCTCCCTTCTTAACCACAATATACAGTGAGGGAACCAACCACGCAGATTCTTGAAAGAGTTCCGTAATAGATCCATCACACTAACAATCTTGGACGGACCCTGAATACAGTCACTAGCCTATGTAGCTCATCCACAAGGAAAAAATGTTAAGAGGCTGACGTACGCCAGAAAACCCAAACTAGAGGAACATCTTTAATGGAAGCTAGTTCTTCCAGTTTCCTAGCATATTCAAAAAACAACTTAGCCTGACTGTTTGAACAGCTACAAACTTCTTTTAGCGGACAGCTGGCGACCATTCATCATTGAACATGCACATTACGTTTTAAGGAATTGTTTTGTCTAAGTTTAACGAAATCTTCTATTATTTAGCTTTTTTATTCTTATATAATATCTATTGATTTGGACATATCAAGATTTTCTTTGACCATTTCTATTTTCCGATGACAAATGTGATTTAACCATAACCAATGACTCTCTCAGCCTAAAAAATTAGGTCATAAATTGACAAATGTTTTGTTATGAAACAATGTTAGAATGACATCTCAAGATTTTGTGTTGGATTATTTCGTTCATTAACCTACTTTTAATGTATAGTAGCATTCTGGGCTAAGGTAATTAGACATAGCTTTTTTTTCGAAGGCTCTATTTTTGTTTAATATTTCATTAAATAATATCCAATTAACTGCATAAGTGTCTTTATTGGTTTGATTTTTTTTTTTTAATTTCAGTTTCTATTTATGTTTATAACAGAGTGGTTAAAATTACTCTTCTAAATCATTGAATAAAACTGATAGAAATATTACTTAACTTCTTTAGATTGAATTAAACTCAAAGATACCATCATTCAATGAAAAAATTAATATTTTTTTTTGTAAAATTAAAAAACTTTATAATTATTATAATTAATTGCACGTCAACTTCTGTCTTTGGTGGCTGCAGGCCCCTATCTGCACTGCTGGCCTCTAGACAATGCTCTCATCACAGAAAACGACACCAGTCAGCTTAGTGGATGTTGGATCTTCCATCCTATGGGTTTTCGTTCTTTTTTCGTGTCTGCTCATCCCAAAGAGGAATATCATTTACGAAGATTTTCCTTTTAAAGACCAGTAGTTTTCTTTCATCAACATTCTGTTGGGCCTGTATTCTGAGTGACAACTGAACAAATTAGGATCTAATAAGATCCTCTTCACACTTCTTGAGATGAACTGATTCCAAAATACGTTTGCTGCAGCAATTTCCTATTCGCTTTCCTATATTTTAGAGAATATTGTTCAGGGGATTGATATATTTTTTCAAATACATGAACTGTTCCACACATTGAAAGAGCCAATATAATAATGGCAGCGTGGAATCTTTGCGTCTTGATTTCATTTGTTTTGCATTTAGCTGGTTTGGCTGCTAGCCCCTATCCCTGCTTGCAGCGGTTTACAGACTGAGTTTTTAAATTGTACACCGTGGGCCACGTCTGTAGTTCTACTTCTTTACCACTATTTCAAGAGCGACATTAAACAGATGACATGCGAGGGCGTTCCGCTGACGTACTCCAATACCACTCCAAAACTTTTGGGCTTACTCTTTATACGTGTACCATTGATTGTACCCTTGATTTACTCATCAGTTTTTTTAATGACGAATCTAATTTCTCAGAAAATCCCACATCTGTCATTGCTTGATTGAAATATTCACTTCTTAGGCTGCCGAGAAGACAACGAAAAGGGAACGCGTGAGTACCATAAAGTTCTAATTAACCTTTTCGGTGATAGTTTTGATTGTAAATATTTTGTAGTGGTCTTATCTTTCCGATATTCAGAATTGTATTTATCTACATGTTGGTCAACATATTTTTTAAAGCATTTTGACGAGTATATTCAAGAGAATTTAGGAGTGAAATCTTTATTTAGTTAGTTAATAAATCAAGCTTGCTAATGTTCAGGAGAAAAGACTGCTTAGTCAGTGATTCTCAATCTCTTCAAAATTTTGAAGTGTGACGCCTAATTTTAGAAATGCATACAATAAAAATTATAACGCTTTTTTTTTTTATTACGAGTAAAGTTTAAATTAAAAAAAATACTAATTTAGATTTAGAAAAATTTGATTGGGTTCGTAATCCATTTGTGATAACGAATACGTCTGTATTTGAATTAACTTTAATTGAAGGGGAAGAGCTAATTTCGCTTTGTAATAATCGAGATTTAATTTCAAAATATTCGGAGGAGTCAATTAATTCATTTTGGATTAACATTAAATGCGATTATCCCATAATAGTTTTTGTAGTACATATTATTTTATTTTATATTGAAAATAAACATAAACTAATTTACACAGTGTAGTATGGATAAGTAAAATACTTTTAAACTTATCTTATTGTTAGTAGAAATTGTTAAAAGTGTGTCGCGACAAAAAAAAAAGATTGAAAGTCACTGGCTTAGACCTACTCCACGGGCATTTTTCTATCTAACCAGACTTTTACTAAAAAGTTGTGAACTTTTTTTCGAAATTTAGCTCCAGGTGTTTGAAAAGCTCAACTTGGAGTACATTAAACCCAAAAGCTTTTTTGTTTTCCAGATTTATTATAACATTTATTCCAGTTACTCTTCTTCAGGTGGCCTACTAGCATCTTCTTAGAGAGTATTTACCTACTCGATGTGGCAATCTAAGCGGTTGCCTGAACCGCATTCATCTGTTTCAGTTTCACTCAGTGTTCCTTTAATATGTCTCTCTTAGATCTGCTATTTGTTAGTAATTGGATGCTAGTTAAGCAGAAGTACTGATTTATCTCTGTGTAAGATAAACATTGCTGTAAAAGAGAGCCTTCCCTCATGACTTTTATCAAACCTAATTTTTGTGTGTGTCTGTCGAAGGTTTCTAAGTCTTCTAGTCTTTTATCTCACTCTCAAATCAAATAAATAAATATTAAATAATTTTAATAGAAAATTGAAATTTGATTTAGCACTCTTTTTTAACATGAAACATTCGCTTTGCTTTTACTTTGCGAATCCAATCAAATGAAAATGTTTGAAACCTTAATTCTAATTATGTAAAGTTATAATTAATTTCTAAGGGTCGTTCAATTTTCTTCGGTGGTGAGGGAATTATGGTTATAGAAGGAAACACAATGGAGGTCAGAGTAATAGTCTAGATTGTTATTACTCAGGTTTCTTTTGTTTTGTTTTTCGAACAATTTTCAAACAAAATTACATATTTAAAATCATGGAAAAAAAAAGTCATGAATAATACACAATTAATGTGACCATGAAAAGAATTAATCCGTGTAATATTTAACTATTGATAAATAGTTAAATTATAGAATTAGGGTTGAGAACATCATGAGAAAATATAATTTGTTACAAAGGAATTGAATCTACCTAATAATTTTTACATAGCAATAAAAATCCGGGATTTGAAGTGACATCCGTAAAAATACAATTTGGGAAAAAAAATCTGCTTTGAACACTACGAGCTCCCTGGCTCCAATTACTCTAGTTATACTGCCCGACTCAAACGACGCCATCATCAAACAAGGAAATTGTGGATCAATTTTAAAGTAGTCAATGATCTCTAGAATCCCTTAAACTAAACTTTTTTCTTTTGCAAAAATATTTCAAGGTTAAGTGGTGGTCATAAAAGCTGATAGCATTCAAAGTATAATAAATAACGTTGACACCACTTCCGAATTGAAGTATTAATAACAATGCAAAATATTCCTTAGAAACAGTTGCTTACCAAAGATATCTTTCACATCAGATCATTATACACATTCTGTCCACACTTAACAAAGGAGGTGTAGATTGATGCAGATGGGGCACCTAGCAAGCAAATTGCACGAAAAACAAAAATTCACAAAACGAACCACAAGAAATATTTTTTTGTGAATCTTAGAAATAATTTACAAATTGGGGCCCTTAAGGAGATATTACGCGATCCATTAGGCTCGCCAATTGTGCCCTTGCTGACTAGATTCTGGTACTAGATCTTAAAGTCATGACGTCCAACGTTTTCTACTCATTAAAATTTAAGTAGAAAGCACAGAAGCTATCGTTCCGGAAAAGATTTTTTTAACTACAGTAAATGAACTAAATACTTGTAACAGACATACATGTTTAGATAAGATAAAGGACAACAATCGCTACCATTTCTAGATTTATTTATCACTAGGGGATAAGAGAAAAAAACGACAGGGCACACTTTTTCATAGAAACCGAGTATTTTAATTTCACGGAGCTCTTTTTTGGCCTGCGGACCTGACTGGTAATAACACTAACTTAACTAAATGGATATAATTACAATAGGTTAACGAGATTAAATTTAGTAAAAACTATTAATGAATGAATTGTAATAAACTGATGACAAGAAGAGCACCGACATTAATACTTTGAGATGAATGAGGCAAAGCAATGGTCGGAGTCCTCAACTAAGAGAATGGTCAGTTTATATAGTTCTGAGTACTGACTGTCACTGGACTTCCTTGTATATTTACCTACATATAATAAAAAAAAATTTGGGATCAGTTCAGGCACAGTGCGGAACTGATCGTGAAATAATAGTTCCTTTAATAAAAGATAAACAATTACTTTTTACCCTCTATGAGATTAGCTGAAGCAGTTGGCGCTGCTATCTAGTAATGAGTTTTGAAACTAATTCTTACCGAACCTTAATTTCTTGGTGGTAATTTATATTTTTTAATATAAATTACAAGCATTTTGAAAACTGAACACCTTACCGCGAACAAAATTCTAAAAAGTACTGATTGTTATTCAAAGCATCATTTTTTAAAATTTAATGCTTCCGGACAAGTTTATTCTTCGTTTATATTTTTTCCTTTTGGTTTCTGGTATTTTCTTCAAACAGTATTCATTTATTTTATAACCAAAAGGCGATGAAAAACTAATCGTGAAAACGTTATCCTTATTCCTAACTTTCCTATTATAAGTTGTAAAAATTCATTTAGTGTTTTATGGTACTTAATGTGTACTGGTACTTCCAACAGGTGTTTAACGTCAATCTGATACTTTGTGTATAGCACTAGAAACATTTTCTGTTTTAATTAATTATTTAGCTTAATACTTAATAATTAATGGATACCGGTCATTTTCAGCTACGCCCTCTTGGAAGTTGAGCGGTAGGGCACCATTTGACCAGACAGTCCTGCTTTCTGCTTCTGCTTTTGCAGAACGAGCCAGCTCTGCTTGTTAAATAACTAGCCGTCACATTTTTATAGGATTTGCGTTAAATTCCTCATGGCAGTAAATTCAAAAGCTTTGACATACAGAGGTATTGTAATGGAATCACTTACTATTAAGTTCGATTTCTTAATTTATTTCAATTCCTTGAAAAACTTTTATTACAGTTCAGCATCTTTACAATCCTCTTTCATATAACCTAATGTCGAAGTCCAGTTACTATGTGTGTCCATATCCAACGTCACTTGATGAAGAGAAGAAAATAAGCAGGGTAGAGTAAATATACAAACTTTGCTAACTTGTAATAAGGTCTTATTAGCTTGACCTACAGAATACTTCTAAATTCATCATGCTGGTCTAGATAGCGCTTCGTGGCTGGGGGAAAGAACTATCCTCAGCCCAACAAACGACTCTGCCAACAACATTAACAATATGTTGGAGAAGCTGCCGAGTGAGCATTTGAAAGATGAGTGTGCTAGTTTTTTGGTATAAATGGAGGATGCAGAGTATTACCATGAAGAGTTTACTTGCGTACCCTCGATCCCTCAAGAATGCCGCCTCATTGTACGAAAAAAGTCTGAAATATCTGCAGTTTGAAATAAGTTGAGTTTTGCGAGAAGCAGTTTTTAGAATAATGTATAATAACTTAAACTATTAAAAAAAAAAGAAAGTTATACGTTGTTAATTGCTGTATAAGAATTGGTGACTATAACTGGGTGAAGTTCTGTTTTATATCAAATATCTATTTTACATCAAATGTATTAGATTATACTTTATATTTCTATACTCTAGCTGAATAAACTGGGCATCGCTGTGGAAAGCACTATAAATGGTAAGTCATTCGCGTATAATTGGGTCATCACGGATATGTTTCATTTCACTTTTAAAATATTTAATAAAGCGGTACTAGCATTGACGCTGAAGTGTGTTTCACACGTCAAAGGGGACAATCACAGATAACAATAAAAACAGATGGAATTAAGCCTTTTGAACCCATCTCTACCGCTGGTTGTTTGATGCTCAGGACCTCCGTGCAAACAACATTCCTGTTTTTGTCTGGCTGGAGGATTACTAGACTTTAAGGTGTTAAAGTGTCTCTTGAGTTCGCCACGTTCAACTGTCTACGGAAGAATTAGGAAACTATTGGCATGTAGTAGTAGAAGATTTGTGGAGAATGGGATCAATGCTTTGAATCTTTAACCTTATTATTATAAAATAATGTTTCGAGGCCAACATTTCTTACTGACAGAGATATGAAAATTAAAGCCTGAAATGCTTAGAAATATCGCATCAGTTAAAAGACATTTTTCAGCAAAGAATATCGCGTCTAGTGGTATAATTAAAATTAAGGTATGAAAATTAAAAATAAACAAAACATATTTTATTTACATCTTATTCCTGTATCATCATCACAATTAGCGTTTTATTAAAACATTTACAATTTTTGTAGGAGGAAAACGCCAAACGATTTTGATCATTTGAGAAATAAAAAATTAAAATACATATATTTTACACAGCTTACACTAGAACTGGAATTTTAAAACTTGAAACAGTTTGTAACAATGTTCCTGTTTAATTAGAACACAACGAAAATTCTTTAATAATTATTTCGCCCTAAGACCTTTTCTAGCTTTAATGACCAACCTTGTCATAAAACAAAAGAAAATTATCCATATTGTTGATGAAATGAATCCTTTGTAGACAACCGGATGATAAATGCCCCATCCTCTGGCAGTGAGGGCGCGCATTGCTTCAGTTGGCAGTGAAGTGGGAAGTAGCCATCCAATAGATTTCAGAAGGGTGTGCATTCCTTCTTGAGGCCACAACATCCCTAAGAAAATACTCATATAAATATATTTATATTAAATATGTATATTTAAAGTAATGCAATGCCTATTTTTTCATATGGGCTTCACGCCAAACTACCGACCAGGTGTCGTAGGCGAAAGTAATACTCAACATAAATTACTCTCGTTAAATATCATCCAAGGCCAAGTCTCGAAATTGAACACAATACTCCTTAATGTCTTAGCTTTGGGTTCTCCTCTCTAACTCTCAACTGCGTGGCTCCTGAGTGTTACTAAGTCAACTGACAAAGGTCTACTACATTACCTCGAAAATTTCTTAACATTTGTTAAAATTAATTGAACTGGGCCCTTATCCTTCTTCTTACCCTATTCACTTTCCTACCACCGGAGAAAGAAGGAATATCGGAGATCGATGAGAAGGATATCACCATCAGGTGGCAGCACTATGGTGCCAGGTCTCAAGGTGACAGAAGTGCCAGTAGAGCTCAACATGACTATATATGTGGCTAGTGGAAAAGGCTACCTTCCTGTTGCTAAATATAAGGAAAACGAATTTTTGAAGTTAATGAATGAGCAATCATGTCAGTTGAGTATTACGCTCAAGTAACTTGGGAGGCCCCCATACCAGATCATAGGGAAGGCCGATGTCCAATTCCGAGCAGTGATCTTAAGATTCTTTTAGGAAGAGGAAAATCCGCACCTCTTCTGGAATCTATCCTTATTCAGTGCATAGAATTTGATTAAATTATAATTTTACTAAAATGGGAATCATCTGCAAGTTCAGATTTGAAATTTGAGATAGAATTGTTAGAATTCTGAAAATTGTAACTGAACACATGTATTTCAATTAATATGTTAGATATTAAGTAAGAATCAAAAGATGGTTCCGAACCATTACATCCCTGCCAGCGACATGATCTGATCCCCTTAAAAGTATTTATTTCCAGTTCGGTCCCAACATTTATTCAACATTAACATAAAGTTTTTAAATTATCTCAAAAAAAATTATTTTAACTGAAACACAATTTCAGGACTCTATCGCAATAATGGCTTATCTCTATTGAGATGATTAATTGCATTGAATGAATTGTGCAGATACTACTTAAAGTTAGCAATTAACTATCAAGTTTTAGATCATTGTCAATAAGTTGTTGTTACTTGTAATTATCTGACTCCATTTGAAACCACTTTAATTTAATGGGAAAGTATCAATGATATTTCATTCCACCCCTGATCAAGACATTCAATTTTATAATATGAGATTAAGCCCCTCTGAAGAAATTGTGCTTTAATTTTTAGAATTTATAATTACTTAAATTAATATTTACCACTCATTGAACATAAAGGAAAGAATGTACCGATGCCCATAAATGATGCTGTATTCATTGTGTCAGATATGACTGATATCAAAAAACCTATAAAAAAAATTAATTAATTGCAGGAAATAATTAGTTATTGTAAAATAAGCTGAAACAAACCATTAATACTAACCAAAACACATTCCACTCAATCCTTGAAGTATTAACAAATTTGATGTCCAAAAAAAGTTTCCAACAAAGGGACTATCAAAAACCTGATACATAATGAACATCATCAATAGGCCTTGCAAGCAGAGGACAACAAATTGAATAACAGAATGGGCTATGACAACTTCCAAAGCTGTAACACCTACAACAAACAGACCAAATAATAATGATACAAAATACAATAAAGATACTCAAATGAGTGTTTAATGTAATCATTCGATTTTTTATTTAACCATTTATTTATTTATTTATTATTATTATTATTTACTAAACGTACAGTTCGTTTTATTAGTGCATGGTCAGATGATGAACAGTGTTATCGTAACGACAGAACATTATGCGGATGCGGGCATACATTAGAAAAGGCTATGGTCGCTAATAATTTATGTTTTTATGTTAATGCACCTTAAAACTTAATCGGTTTCTCGTCTACTGAGTAACTTCAAGTTTCTTTCTGTCTCTCTTCTATCAATATGTCTCTCTCTCTAACCATTTCTCCCCATCTGCTCGCCTATATCTTCCCCCTATGGCCTTCCTTCCTCTTCTAGGAGGGTTTAAATTTCATCTGGGGCCATTTTTCTCGTGTAAAACACGAGCTTTGTTTTCGTCTGTCATTTCTGCATGGGTTAATTTACACTCATTTCTTTTTTTTACATTCTCATTCCTTACTTTGTTCATCTCCACTACATTCACTTCTTTGTTGAAGGCTTTCTGCGTTGTCAAAGTTTCTGTTCCATAGGTAAGGAACCGTCTATTATTGCGTAAAAAATAATTTTCTTATTATCTTTCTAAATAGTTTTGTTCCAAAGTACTGTGTTCAGTATTTTCATTTCTTACCAGGCTTGCTGAGCTCTCACCCTGACTTCTTTATTACATTGTCCCCTGTTCTCTAATCCCAAATAATAATAATAAACGATTTCAAAAGCTTTAATTTTTCTTCTTGCTCCTCCAAACACCTCATCTCTTCCATGTAGAACTTTGTATAATTGAGATTTACGTTCTCTTACAAGTCTGTGTCATAATCTTTCAATTTTTGTAACATAAGCTGGAGTTCATCTCTACCTTGGGCGATTACCACTAGTTCCCCACGGAAAAAATTGTAGAGAGGGATCTATTTCCTATAGGACACCCATCTGCCTACTTTCTTAAAACAGCCATTCATCACTACTTCTTAAATAGCGTGGAAGACATGCAGTAACTTGCTTAAACCCTTTGGATGCCTCAAAGGATTCAGATAAACTTTTCCTTATTTTACCTGATAGATGTTTCATTCATACATCCTTCCCACCGCTTCATCTAAGCTTCCCTCTACACCAATTTTCCATGTGCTTGGCATTCTTTTTCTCTCGGAGCTTTATCATGTGCCTTTTATTAATCAACAAATGTCAAGAGCGAATCTTTATTTCTATCTTTGCATTTCTCTATAATTGCATTGCAATAATATCCACCCATATTTAAAAATAATAATACTAATAATTCTGTTAGAAAAAAGGGACAAAATACCTTTCCGCTTATTTCATAACTATTTTGAGCATAAATAACTCACATTTTCATATCGAATAGATAAGATTAAAATACCTGCAACCATACACCTTTCCAAAATTCCAGCCATTTTTTCATAAAGCAATACTCCTACTGTAAACATGAGAGGTAAGTAGAACATAAACCTGTTGAAAAATAATAACATTAAAATGTTATTTATTAACAGCACAACGTGCTTAATGTGCTTACTATAATACTCACACAACTATTACTGCTGGTGATGCAAAATGAATAAAGCTGGGATGTCTGTTTCCATAAACTGGTTCTTCAAACTGAAATTATGCATTCAAGTATTATATTTCTGCAATATTAAGAATAATGAAGGTTTTTACCGGATTCGTTTTTACATTAGATACCAATTAATTAACAAATTATTCGTTACCATGCAGTTAAATTTTTTGACATTTTACTAATTTCCTAGAAGAAAAAATGTGTTAGATAAAAATTAGTTATAGTGGAATCAAATTGTTTATCCATGAAATTTTATTGCTTGAAATTAATGGATTTGCTTGCTTTGATTCACTTTTATCCATCTTAAGAGATGGTATATCGCTACGGTTTCTAGTTGATATTCATCTACGTGAAGACAGTCTCTGATGAAGGTTGAAAATAAACGGAAAAAACAGGGAAAGAATACAATTTTTGGAAGGTGTAAGAATTCGGTTATTCTGACTTCTGTCATTCAACATGGTTCGTTTTTATTAAAAACCTTTCGAAGAAACTGAATTGAATGGGTCATAGGTACGCCTTTTTGAGGAAACAAATTACACTCTGCACTCATTTGCTTCTTTATATCATTAAATAAATCAAATGCTGCAAATTACAGTTTCATTTATTTCAACTTTGTTACTAATTTGGTCATTGGTTATTGATTATTGAATTAGATGAGTATCTTTGCACTCACCCGTACTGGGATACCTGCAGACTGAGGAGGCCAACCACAGTCAGATAACAGTTCTTCTAAGAAACCAGAGTATCCGCTTAATAGATCTTCTTTCAGCATATTGCCTATATATTGATCTGAAAAATAGTTTAAACAAATTTTCGGATACAAATACAGCAAATCAAATTTGTTTAGAAAATTTATTAGAATAATTGGATGGAGCTATACCATCAAAATGTAATAATTTTTAGAAGGTTGAAAAATAATATTAAACCTTGGTAATAGCTTAAAGCAATTTAAAAAACAAAAAAAATGATCCTCCTGTAAATATCAGGCAGTTGCTTTTTACATTTAAAGGACAAAATATGTCAAGTTCAATATTCGATTCAATGGTAAAATTTAAATGACTTTTATCGGTGATCTTCCACGACTTTTAACTAAAACACAGGTAATTAAGAGCTCAATTATTAATAGTATTAAGAGCTTCCCGTAAAATTGGTTCTAAAGTTCTACAGTATTCATTTGTTTCTTATTTGAACCAAGAAAAAATCATGTTTTGCTCAAAGATGGAAGATTGCTAAGGGTTAGAAAGAGACTTACAAAAAATAAATTTAATGAAAGTATTTAATAAACAGCTTGAAGAAAACCCTAAATATTATATTTATTTAACTTTTTAAACTATATTTTTTATGGATACAAAAAGAATAAAAGCTTGAAATTTAATAGAAGAATTTATTTCAGGAATTTCGAGTAATTGTGTAAGTTGATCGTCAAAAGTCAAAAGATACTCAGTCAAAAATTATACTTTAATTGTACGTTCAAAAGCATGTAGTTTACATAAAAATAAAATAAATAAATGTCAGACCAATGTCAAAGAAAAGAAACATAATGATAACTAATTTTTTTCTCATTATTATTAAATTTAAAATACAAATTTTTAATTGGTAACTTACTAGACATGTCCATCCAAACATTTAGTTGACTCCACTCTATTGCTAAATCAGAAGCATCGGAAGTATAATTTATTCTTTCTGCTAATGCTGTAGAATAGTTGTGTGCAAAATGAAGAAGGCCCCATGCTTTGTTTGTGGAAACAGCATTTCTTCCTTCACTTAAACCTTGGTATTCAACCTATTTTGAGAACAGTATGCTTTATGAGTTAATCCACTATTTTTTGTTATGTATGTGGCACGATAAATTCTAATTTATGTAAGTATAAAACAAAACAAAAAAGTTCTCAAAGAACATTAAATTAAAATACTAAAAATTTAGGAAGATCATAGGCTCTGTTGTACCAACAAAGACACAATCGGACCAACGTTGTCTTTTTTAAAAAGTTGGATAGTGAACAAACAAAGAAATATAATATAAATGTATAATAATATATTGATAAGTACAAAAGTGCAACTCAAGCAGACGGACGAGAAGTCCATGCTTAAATGTTAAAAATGTGAAACTTACTTTTATGTGTATATTTTGAAATGCCAATAAACAACTTATTATTATTATTATTATTAATATATTGATAATAATTCCTACCACTTTTATTGTCCTACTTTGTAATTTGTCTAAGTAACGGCAACTAAGAGGGAAATCTAATGTACATCCAGTTTTAGGTATCGTTAAACATTCAGTGAGGCCGTTTGTCAATTCATCCACAACTACCGCTATTTTAAGTCCTTCAGGATCGTGTCCAATTGCAAGATTATAAAATGTACATTGAACTAAAGGTAATCCTAATAAAAATATCATCATTCTAGAAAAAATAATAGAAAAAACAATTAATTAATAAGTTTAAGCTAGGTTCAGTAATATAAATAAAATAATAAAAACCCTACTGCAAAAATGTCACATATGTTTATTGTTCAAATAAGTTTCTTATGTAGGTAATTCGATTAAAGAAGCTTACTACATAAGAGTAATTTAAATACTCAATTATTACTATTATTATTATTATTATAGTTCGTGGACATTTTCTTAAATTATTTGATATATATATTCACAGAAACAGTCTTATTAAGAAGTCCTTGTACCCTAAATAAAAAATATTGTAGAAATGAAAAAGTAATGCATTTACTTCTCTCACCAAAACCCATCCCTAAAGAAAATTTCTGGTTACGACCCTAAGAAGAGAAGTGTATTACAAATCCGAATTTACAATTCTGAACCAATATTTTTTCAATGTCAACTTATCTAAATTTGATTTCAACTTTTTATGAATAAATGAACTTACGCTTTATTTCGCCACATAAAAAACCAATTCTTAATAAGCTGGGCCATAAATCTTGACCACAAGAACCATCCTTCTCCGCTCAAGTGTGGCCTTGACTTTTCTTTTGTTAATTCAGGATAATTACTTATTTCTTCCTGAAAAAAAAAAATGTTATTTTTAACTCAACTTAAGTGTAGAATTATTAGAATTAGTGAACTTCATTAGTTTAGTTTCTAACTTTCAAAGCAAAGCCTGGCAAGAATTTGAGATATGCCTTAACCTGATGGGAGTTCCAAAAGGAAAGAATAAGGACGAATCCAAGTGTTTTGGGAAAATATTATTTAATATTATATCATCAAACATCAACTTTATTTTCCGGTTTTTTAGTAATGCTTACCACACAAGACCAATTTGTAAAAACCATATCTTCGAAATCATTGGACTTCAAAAGTATATTTCCGGTGATAACCCAAAAGCAAAAATCTGCACGATAGAGTGCCTTTACTTTCTAGATGCAAGAAAAAATACAAATCAAGTGAACATTTTTATTACTTGTTTCTTTTAAAAATTTCTTTTTGGATTCAATGCTAGTTCTAACAAGTTGCTTTTTTTACTTTATATTTTATTCATTAGAACTAAAAACAAATTTCGGTTTAAACAGTTATTAAAAGTACATCACCTTTTTTTTAACAAATTTATTTAAAAAATAAATAAATAAAATGTTAATAGGACAAATTTAAGTTTAGAATTATAATAATATGTATATCTTTTCTTTTTATCTCTTTAGAATAGAATAAAATTAAATAAATGAAATTTTAACCTTCACAGATGAACGAGTTAGTTGTGCAAAAATAGAAATACACTTAATGCCAGCAATTTAAAAAATTAAAATGCATCTTTATTAATTATTATGATTTAAAAAAATGAAAAAATGCAATGTAACATTGCACTCAGCGTAACTAACAATGTATTATATTTTTATTCAGCACTTTTAATATTTTCCATGTTATCTACGAGTACTAAGCTAGATTGGACAGCTGTTTCTGTCTAATTTTTGCTTGCAATATTGTAAATAAGCGATTAATACCTGATCATCTTCTTCGTTGAAAGCATTATGTTGCTTATGGCTAAGTTGCAAGAAAGCTTGTTCCAAATTATTACAATTGTGAGTAATCATTAGTTGTGTAGGTGTTTCTTCGCACAACAGGACGCCACCTCTCATCAGGCCTACCTGAGAATATATTCACCTTCAATGAGACATTATTAATAAAATTAATGGTAAAATTAAGCTATGTAACTAAATTATACTATTGAAAAATGTTTGCGATTTGGC
Organism: Rhodnius prolixus; assembly: GCF_049639745.1. Taxonomy (NCBI): domain Eukaryota; kingdom Metazoa; phylum Arthropoda; class Insecta; order Hemiptera; family Reduviidae; genus Rhodnius; species Rhodnius prolixus. Next base: position 29,053,793 of record NW_027411592.1, read on the forward strand.
CGTATTTACATGAAACAATAATTCTAACAGTAAATTTTTTCGAATTTTTTTTCGGTTTTGTAAAAGTTTTTTTTCTCTAAAAGTAAAATAGAGTGCGTCTAAACCATTTTTTTTTCTCTTTATATACGTATATAAAGTTTTTAAAAATTAATTTTTGCAAACAAGGGATTTTGACGAAGTTTTTATTTTTATTTTGAAGACTGTTTTGCAGAACAAATAAACCAGGTTAAGGTAAAATAGACTCACAGTTTAGGTAATACATTGTACAATATTGTACATCTTTTATTTTTATTTTGTAATAATAACTAGTGCCGCAGATGAGAAGTACAGGTAGAAATTCTTACATGACTATTAAAACGAGTCTCCTCTATCGTTACAACACTCCTAAGTGCTGCAGTATGAGGAGAATGTAACTTAAGTGTGTTCTTATTTACTTTCAATTGTATACAAAATGAAAGGCTAAAAAAATTCAATAATTTTTTTAACAAATTTTACAGTTTCTGTCTTTTTCTTTATAGAATACATTAATACAAATCTGTATGGATTCAAATCAGAGCAGTTTTTAATTCAAGTCAGAGCTCATGAATTTTTAAATCACTTAGATTTAATTAATTTCAAAATTATTTTTAGTAAAAATAGCGAAGCTTTATTGATGGATAAAATTAAAATAAATGAAAGGAACAATTTTATATGAATATTGTCTGTTTCGGGGTTTCCTCACATTTTATCAGTCGGTCACAATTATTACAATATTCCCCAGTTTAATTATTTAAAAAAATAAACGTGGTGTAAGTGGTCACGAACGTGGATTTGTAAGTGGGAGATCCCCAACTAAAATCCCATGAGTAGCTAGCTACTTTTTGTTAGAAAAAAATGTAGCAAAGAAGATGAACTTCCGCCCCCGACCAATACACTTAATCGGTAGTTGGACGTCAAGCCCTGCCTGAAATAATTAGCATTAACTATTGAATATCTTACCACATTTTCAGTTCATTAAATATTTCTTTATTCACAGACACAATTACATCCTTTTTTACTATTAATATCATAAATGATATTAACTATTGCCGCATGGATTGCTTCACAATTCAACTTATATGAAGGGTGTATCTTTGTGTAGATACAAATTTATAAAATGTACAATACATGTACAATGTGCAACAAATCGAGCACATTAGTATTAAGCATTGTTTATAATTTCTAGAAATTATAGAAATTGTTCCACAATATAGGTTAGTATTAGAATCAAGAAATAAAAAATTAGTTCATTGCTTACAAAGTGTGCTTGCCTTGCTTCTTCGATGTAATGAGTTGTAATAATTATTGTTTTTTTCCCATTTGATGCAAGTTTTAGCAGATGTTCCCATATACTGTAATCAAAATTAAGTAAAATTTATTTAAAGGTCAATTACAATTCTTATTATTGAAGGGTGAGAATTGGGGAATTATTAGACTGACCTTTGACTGAGTAGAGGGTCAAGTCCCACAGTAGGTTCATCCAGAATTAAGAGCTGTGGATCGTGAATTAATGCAACTGCGAAGGAGACTCTTCTTTGTTGCCCACCGCTACAAATAAACAATTGTTACAACAAACAAAACTAAACAACGATAAACTATACATTAAACTTGTATATACCTAAGATTTTCAACAAGTGTTTTAGCTGATGGTAATTCTAGTAATTTTATTAATTGTTCTGTTCTGTTTTCAATTTGAGCGTAAGTCATACCAAACAGTCTTCCATAATAGAGAAACGTTTCAGCAATACTAAGCACCGAGTAAAGGGCCACATCCTGCAATTAGAAAACCAAATTATTTGCTTATTTTGCAAAAAAATAATTACTGCATTATTAAACTTACACTTTTACAAACACACTTTAACAAACTTACACTTTCAACAAATTAGCATTTAAATTGATATTCTTAATTAATTATGTAAATTTTCTATTTCTTAAAATTACGGGGAAGTCATAAAGCGAAAGACGTATCAATGTAAATCTATTTGGTGACGTAAAATTTTAAATTTTTAACTAATGATGCATACATAGCATCCTCAATGAATCTCATATTCTCAAATGCTTAACAAGAATTTAAATAAATGAATAAATAAACGAAAAAGTAATCTTGAGAAGAAAATGATCAAAATTCTTTTAAAATTCACATATCAACAAAGATGACAAAACATAAGATTTTTTTCGTACAAAAAAAGTTTTCTTTTAAATTGGAACGTTTAGTGTAATAAATCTTTTATTGCATTATCATATTTAAGAAAGATTTGGCTTTCACGGTAATTTGGTGAAAGATGTTCAGAATTCCAAGGGGAAATTGTGAATGAATATTTAAATGTAAAATTATTTCAACAGGATCACTTTAGAAGAAAAGCTATTATTACAGATCCTGCAAAAATCCATTTTACTGGGAAAACATCTAAAAAAATGCAGTAAATTAATGCCTATTTTTTCAGGTGTCGTGAACGGAGGCAACTAGCAAACATATTGTACTTTACTGTAAATTTCTTTTATTAACCACTAAATAATTTAAGGTCTAGACCGGGAATTGAACCCAGTACCACATCTTAGCTTTGCGAGCGTCGCCACTAACCACTCGCTAGCGTGATCTTCAGTGAAATTTAAAGAAACTGCCAGATTTCACAGGATTTTCTTTGAATTTGATTTGTTTCAACAGAATCAAATTTAAGAAGAAAGGTTTTTATTATAGATCCTCCTGCAACCTCCAAAAATCTATTTTACTGGAAAAATATTACAAATAAAAGTGACAAGCGTGTATATGTGAAGTTAATTAGCTTGGATGAAAGAATAGTAACTAAAAATAGTAACTTGAAGGTTTGCACAGCTGCTCCTTAAGAAATAGCTCAACTGCTATCGAGCCACTATCAATATCTGTATTCATATGAATATTCTTTGTCAGAATAGAAGCCTCTATTTTCGAAATATAAATTGATTAAATTTTGATTTACATGAAATTGTATTCTCTCTTTATATTAACCTTTTCTACACAATAAAAGGTACTCATAGGACAAGTGATAAATTCATTGATTAAATAAGTGCGTAAATACAGGGTGACCAGAGTTATATGCTCCATCCACTTTTTTTTTTAACGGCGGAAAATTTTGAAAAAATAAAAAACACGTATTTAATCATTTTTAGTCTAGTTTATTTTCAGTGATTGACCCATTTTTTTAAACCCCTGTATCTCGAGATACAGCAACCAACTTTGTTTTTTCAAATGGAACGTTATATTTTTTTGTGCATATTTTTATAGTATTTGAGCTTCTAAAAAAAACAAAAAAAAAATTTTTGAAATCGGTTAGGGTTTTCAAAAGTTATGGTAATTTAAAATATGAAAAACAAATTTCAGTTTATTGTCAAAATTACGTTATTTTTTTTAAAGAATCTGTTCAAACTGGGCACAATCAACGAATAGGCAAGCCAAAACTCTGGACTCCCACGCTTTGCTTGTAGCAGCACTTATGGTAGCGAAGTCAAGATCTAGGCAGGCTAGAGTTATTCGACGTTTTAGATCATCGACTGAATCCATGGGATTAAGGTTACTGTACACTTTATTTTTTAGATATCCCCACAAAAAATAGTCCATTGGGGTCAAGTCCAGAGATCGAGGTGGCCATTGGATGGGACAATGGGTCTCTAAGCACTTTTCCTGGAAATTTCTGTCCTGGTAACCTCGAAAAACTCTCGCCTTATGTGTCGGGCAACCATCTTGTTGAAAATACTTATCTAGCCGATGTTGTAGAGGAACATCTTCTAGCAGAACTGGCAAAATGTCTCTTACAAAAAGTTAGATACCTTTCACCAGTTAAGTTCTCTCTGTAGAAGTATGGGCCTATTAGTTGATTTCCTAAAACTCTACACCAAACGTTTGTAGAAAAAACAACCTGAACGTCGAATAACTCTAGCCTCCCTAGATCTTGACTTCGCCACCTTAAGTGCTGCTACAAGCAAAGCGTGGGAGTCCAGAGTTTTGGCTTGCCTATCCGTTAATTGTGCCCAGTTTGAACAGATTCTTTAAACAAAATAACGCGATTTTGACAATAAACTGAAATTTGTTTTTCATATTTTAAACCACCATTACTTTTGAAAAACCTAACCGATTTCAAAAGTTTTTTTTTTGTTTTTTTTAGGAGCCCAAATACTATAAAAATATGCAAAAAAAATTATAACGTTCCATTTGAAAAAACAAAGTTGGATGCTGTATCTCGAGATACAAGGGTTTAAAAAAATGGGTCAATCACTGAAAATAAACTAGACTAAAAATAATTAAATACGTGTTTTTTATTTTTTCGAAATTTCCCGCCGTTTAAAAAAAAAGTGGGTGGAGCATAAAACTTTGGTCACCCTGTATACAGGGTGTTCAGCATAAGACTACGGTAACTTCGGGAGGCGATTCTGGGCATCATTTGCAACAAAAAATTCCATATAAACTATGGCTCGATTCGGCTCCGTTTTATAGATATTTTGAATTTTATGTTTTTTCAAGGTGTTACTACTTTTTAGCAAAAAGTTGTCTATATTTCTCAAACTATTAAAGCTACAGCTATTTTAATAAGCTCATTAGAAAGAAGGTTAAATTTCCTTTTAAATAAGCTAATTTGTATTCTAATTATATAATATAAAATATTTCAAATTGTGGCCCAAACATAAGAAATAGCAAGTTTCTAATTTTTTCCAAAAACTTTGACTTCATTTTTCTCAAAAACATTTTATATGAAAAAAATTAGCTTATTTAAAAGGAAATTTAACCTTCTTTCTAATGAGCTTATTAAAATAGCTGTAGCTTTAATAGTTTGAGAAATATAGACAACGTTTTTGCTAAAAAGTAGTAACACCTTGAAAAACATAAAATTAAAAATATCTATAAAACGGAGCCGAATCGAGCCATAGTTTATATGGATTTTTTTGTTGCAAATGATGGCATGAAACGCCTCCCGAAGTTACCGTAGTCTTATGCTGAACACCCTGTATAATAAATAAGTGGATGCGCATGGAGCACTTTTGGGTAGGTTTGTAGAACTTTTATGTGATTCTAAATTATCCAAAGAAATGTGGGACGAATACCTATTTGCTCCTAAGTATCTAATTAGTTAAATGGAACAAAATGCAATTCTGACTGAGTCTATGAAATGTGAAATGCGAAGCCCCAGATCTACAATACCTTCTAATCTTTGATCACCTAATTAATCTACACAAATAAAACTTCATAAGGAATTTTATTTTGATTTTTATTGAGTACATTAAATAAGGGCTTTATATTTGAATAACAAGTAAATGATCATATCTCATTTAGAAAATTTAAAACTGAATGTGAACCAAAATAAAGAAATTAAATTTCACCTAAAATTTTATTTACTAAAATACCTGCAACTAATACAGAATAGCTCGATTTCAGTTCAATTGATACAAATTGATCTGATTTGATTTTAAAAATTAATATGAATTCATTGTTCATATAAAAAAGGTAAACCTAATAAAGACGTGACTGGAGAGTTCATCTGGTAGTATCGACATTCGAATTATGACGTAAGTATTCTGTAATGGATGTAGGTCTCCTAGTACGAGATATGTTGCGAGACCTTATTTCAAGGTTTAATTTTATAATTTATTATAGCCTGTGAATATCACAACTTTTTTTTTTTAAAGGCATTGATCTTATTAAATTTGAAGACATTGTATTCAAATTGTAATGTGTATTTTCAGTAATCTAATATCCTTTTTAGATTATTATCTTGATTTTGAAAATTAAAAAATTATGAATGAAAAAATTAGTTTGGATGCATAAATATTAATCGCACATTACAATAATTCATTATTTATTAGAGAAATAGAATATTTCGTAAACAAAAATTAATTACTGGTAATACAAAAGGTTATGTCTAAATCTCCGTCAACTTTTCGTACCACAATTGAGCGTTGTACAGTGCTATGAAACAATTGTGTGGATAATGACCCATAAGTCACGCAACTCTCGAGTAGAAACAAAAATTGTGTAGCTCAGTGCAGTGAAAAATAATGGATGACAAACTGAAGAGAGAAGAGTTCAACCCAGAACGGGGTTTGGTATTTAAAGAAGTTTTTTCTTCAGAAAAATAATCTTTTCTGGCCTCTTGAGGAGGACAAGGATCTTTTACTTATATGGTAATTTAGTTACAGAGTATTTTAATTTTGATCTGTGCCATTTGTCCGTCTGTGTAACCAAAACTCAAAATTTAATAAAACTTATATTACTTTTTCTTTTAGGTGGAACCAGAAACAGAATAATGGTTTTTACAATTAACCGGATTAACCTGAATTTTATAATTAACCGGAATTGCCTGTATTTTTACCATTTCCTGTGATTTTTCACAAAACGTCATTTTCTAATTTCAAATATTTATTTCAATAACTTTATTTGTAACGTTTTTCAACAAAATCAATTTTGGGGTGTTTCTGGAGAAAGAAATGTTAGGCACAGTACAAATTATTGATTGTAATGACAATGGTGTCTTGCCTAACTAGTGGGCGCCTAAAGCTCTACCAATACCAAGATCTGATAATCAGAATCATTTACTCAAAGAGGGTTGCTTCTTCCTCTATATCTCGTTAAAGGTTTCTACGAAAGTCTGGTACATTAGATCCTATGACCCTCTAAACAACATTATGGGAACACAGGGCAAACTAGGTAGCTGGGCTTCTAAGACAACCACTCTCAGGGAAAACCCCATAGTACTACAGATTTTCAATTCTTGAAAAAATCTTTCAACTGTTCATCATGTTTTATATTTTCTGAAATTATTTTTCACCAAAAAGACGGACAGTTTTAAATTTCTTATCGGAACCCATATAATACTTGATACTCACATTTAGTCAAGAGATCATTAAAAAAAAAAGTAAAGTAATCGCCTATTTTTTCAGACGGGGCTTTACGTCTAACTACCAATTAGGTGTCGTGGACGGAGGCGACTAGCAAACATACTTTACTGTAAACTTCTTTTGTTAACCATTAAATAAAATCCAAATCCTAAGACAGGGAATCGAACCCAGTGCCACAATGCATATTAGCTTTACAGGTCTCGCCTCTAACCTCTCGGCTACCGTGGCGCCTAAGAGGTCATTATAATTTAGTTATTTGGGATACATTTTGACTAGATGTCAGATTTGTTTTGTATATCAAAGTAATGGTTTTCAATTTAAAGACGAAACCCTACAGTTTAGAGATTATAATGTTCAATATACAAGGAAAGTTGCCCCTTCAACTCGATTTTACCGAGAAATATTCTTTCAATCTGCCAAAAAACTATAGCAGCCAACTTGAGGTGTTCCAGTCCAGTTTTATGACGGTTTACGTCAAGATGTTCACCCCCTCCAGCGAAATGAATTTCAATGCTCTAAAAGCAAGAAGAGTGACAGCACACTTGACATTTGGCAGCCAAATGATAATATTGGTAGCTGTAAGGTGACTGTACATAATCATACCAGCTCCCAGCATAACGAGCATCTATGGCACTTGTAATCCCGTTTGGGTGCGAAAGCATTTATATAAGTATAAGGATCTCCCTTTAAATTTTAGGTTAACAATACTTCTTTAAGTACATTAAATTGATTAGGCACACTACTATTGAAGACAGACTTCCACATTAAGAAATCCTTCACAAAATTTTGGGAAAGGATGGGAGTGGAGAGAAACGTCCTGGAGATTAAAGAGGCTAAGGCACTCACATGGTATGGACATGTAAGGAGGATGGGTCCAGAGAGATTGCCTAAGGTGATGATGGACAGCGAGGTGGATGGCCGGAGAAAGAGAGGAAGACCCAAAAGTGGGTGGAAGGACCAGGTGAAGGAAATTGTGGCGGGATATGGTCTGCCAGAGGAATAGGCAGAGGATCGTGTCGCTTGGAGGAAGGCATTTACTCGAGATGGCAGAAGGGAACCACGAGTTGTGGAGAACCCCTTTAATAATAAAAAATAAAACCCTGTACTGTATGCTATAAGGTTCTTAACAGAAGAGAGAAATCTGAGCGTCTTGAATTCGGGACATCGCGTTTCCTCCACCTGACGCACTTCCTCAGCCAAGCTCTCCTATGGCTCTGAATTCGTTGGAAACATTATCAAGTAAACAATTTTTTGGAGAGCTCAACAAACGTTTTTCACTAATGTGTTAATTTTGTAAAACGTTTTCTGCACAAGGAATAATTTCAGGAGATTTTCAGAGTCTGAGTAATAAACTATTCATCTAGATTTGTTAATAATTTTGCCTATTTAGAAAATGGAAAATAGCTCGTAACTATACAGGTATAATCAAGCATTAAGTCGGTAGAGGGTTTTTTGTTAAAAATAATGTGAACTCACCTGAGGCATATAACCAATGTCGGCACGATGCTTTGCTTTTGTAGATATTTGTCCAGCATCTAGTTCTATTCTACCGACAATACAGTTTAGAAGTGTAGTTTTACCACAACCACTAGGGCCCAACAGACCATAACTGAAATAAAAACATTTTACGTTCATATTGTTGGAATCGTTTTTTATTAATTGCTTAAGTAATAAAATCTCATTGAAGTAAAGAATTTACTTGGTTTCTTGATTATAACTATAATCGTGTAACTATAATTAACTATAACATAACTATTTGCCGCTCTGTCTTCCTTTTTAGCCCGAGCAGTTTCTTCTTCAGGCTATCTTCATAAACACTAACACCGATCTCTATATCGACATAATTACAATAAGAAAACTAAGTAATAAGCCCACCTTAATCGATATTTTGTACGAAAAACTCAACGCTAATTTTCGATATTGTCTTCCCAGTTCTCATTAAAAAGTAAATTTCTTACAAAAGATGTAATATAGAAAAATATAAATAGCGTTTAGATTAGACTAGAAGAACCAAACCGCTTTTATCGATACCTAAAAACTTTTCGGGGCATGAGTATAATTGAAATCAATGCTAATTTTTTATACATTTTTTTATAAACGAAGATTTATAGTATGAATGAGTTGAGAATTATTACGTTAGGCAATCTAAGACTATGAAATCTAAGAAAAATGCATTATATATGTATGTTAAAACTGCCATGTCTGAGGATCAATTTAGTGTAAGTCAGGAATCTTGACAATCCTGTTTGGGGATTAAGAATTGATTAAAGATAAATGAATATGAAAGTTCCAGTTTGAAATTATTAAATTAATACATTTTTTTTAACACTTCAAAATTATAAAAAAAAATCCGTACTTGACTAAACTGTTAAACTGTCCGAAATAAATAATTGTACAAAAAATGAAGTTAATTTCAATAACGGTTCAGAAGACATAACGGTTTAAAAATTAGCATTTCGACAGTTTTTTTTTTAGTTTTTATGACCTTTTTGGTTGTTACGTAAACCTTAAAACTGTACGAAGGAACGGTTCCATTTTTGACGAATGAGGTGAAATTCAATTCAGCCTTTAAGTAAATGTGGCTTTTGCTAGTTCCAAGTATACTCAATCATTGGTGGAGGAGGTTTAGGTAGGAGCTAAACTTTACATTAAATATTGTTGAACTTTATAATATAATTTTAAGCGAATCCGATGTATCCCTTCTTACTGACTTATTTAAAACAAGGATATGATTGAAGCAAACAACATACATATTGATGCACCTTTCCTTAAGGCTTTCGATAATTTTTTAACATTAATGGCCCCAAGTTTCTCAGTTGAGCGTTCATTTTCTCAATGGAAATTTATTAAAACTCCAATCAGAACAAGTACGCAAGACAAGTTGGATCCCTTACCTCGAACTAGTAAAAGAGATGAGTTACCTAATAATAGCTAAGTTCACATACATAACATACACACACAGACCATGAGCTGAAAATATCGTTATTAGAAACGCCGGAGACCTCAAAACATGCACGCCCCAGTGAAATATCAATTTTGAAAATTTGTCACGATTGCAATAAATCCTTCTTAGTAGTAGTGAGCGAAAGTAGTAGTGAATGTGGCCGTTAGATCCGAGTTCAAATTGCGTCACCAACTAAGTGAAGAAAGAATTAAAATGACCCAACTAAAAATAACTTTCATAAAAATTAGCTTAAAGTTTACTTAAACTCTTATTACTAATAAATATAATTGCCAATTTAATTTTTAAAATTTCGATTAATTCTTTTTATGGTACATTTGTGGAGTAAGTACCACAAAAGACTTTAGGCTGCTCTCATAGAATCTATAAGAAGTAGAAGTATAAACTGATTTTTCTGTTCTTTATTTGATATAAATAAATATTCTTTCTATTTATTTGATAAAAACTTAGGTTAAAACCTGTTCTACAGATATTACTCAAGTATGAATACATCCAATTAGTACTTATAAACTCAACATGGGAGTAAAACAAAATTTGAGTAATAAATAAATTAATTACTGTTCATTATTTTTAGTGACTGATTCTTAATTTCAATAGGTTGAAAAAATAACTGCCAGTTTCAGCCATGATATATTTTTATTATGCCGAGCTTTCGACCTAGGGACTAGGTCATCTTCAGGGCTGTGAAACATATTTACAGTGTGTTAACAATAATTATATTAAATTGAAAATGTATAATGTAACGAAATCTGATGTAAAATATTACAGTGTAAATTAGGTAAATAATTTTGTAAATTTAGTTACATTACACATTTTCATTTTAATATAATTATTGTTCACACACTGTAAATATGTTTCACAACCCTGAAGATGACCTAGTCCCTAGGTCGAAAGCTCGGCATTTTAATAATAATATATCATGACAGAAACTGAGTTATTTTTTCATCCTATTAAATAAATTAAACTGTATTTCACCCTGATCAGAACCAATCAATAACAAAGAGCAGAGTGGAGGTGTCAGACTATTCCAAAACGCATCGGACTCAGAGATAGAGAATCACGATAAACTTTCTCGCAAAAATATTGTGTAGAGTATTGTTCATCGTTCTTAATGAAAATATTATAGCTATTCTCTATTAACTCAAAAATTTTCTTCAGCTTATAGCGACATCAAACAAAGGGAACGAACTAAACTTGATCACTGTTAAAGCGAAATAATTTTTTATATTTTCTGCGAAATAGGGGAGTAACTGCAAATGTGCAAACGAGATCACACCTTTTATTTGAAACATTTTATTTAAGTGAAAAACTTAAATAGAAATGAAATTGTAAACAAAAATAATAGTTTATTACTTACATAGTACCCTGAGGAAGGGTCATGTTGAGCCCTTTGAGTACGATGTTGTTAGCACCATACCTTTTGTAAGCGCCACGAATTGTAAGCGCGTACTCGCTGGCTGTGCTTGATTCTAATTCCATTACTGCTCATGCCACCTAAACAACCAATAATATATTGCGCTTCGTGTAAAACATCCTTACAAAATCAAGATTCTAACAAGTATAGTTCAAAATTTGACAAAATATTTCCCTTGTCAAGATAGTGTCGGCTGTGTCTTTTTTTCCAACTTTGAAAGAATGTTTAAGCATATTATCGCTGACAGAGTGATCATTAATTCGCTAAAACTGTTTTTAACTTTCCTGAGGACATTAATCCTTGAAAAGAAGTCAATATATGTGCGTCCTCGAAATTCAACTTGAGAGTTGAATGTACTAGTAGATTTCTTTCCTCAGAGCAGAACGTAGATCAATTCCTTCTTCAGAGGTATCCCAACCCTAAATCAGGAACTAGCTCAATTGCAATTCCAAACCCTTAACGGTATACTACTGCTTGAAGAAATTTATAAGGTGGATGCAACTAATTAGCTTTTGCTTATTCCAAGCAAATTCTGGTCATCAACTCGTTCATACAAGCTCATATTTAATTTTGTAGGCTACATTACAGAAATTCATTATTCTACAGTCCCTAAGCAGCCAAAATAAAACTTTTAAATCTCCTTCTTTTAAGCAATGAAATCTTTTCTATAACATTTCTATAGATATTGTAGATTTAATTTGGTAAGAATAAACATTGTTATGAAACAGTTGAAATATTCAACGAAATTATTTGTGGACCTTACTTGAATGGCCCAAAAATGCAGATTTTAGGGATCCGAGTATATTTTTTTTCTAGCACGTTTCTGGAAAAAGTCGGACTAGATGATGAAGTTAAGTTGTAGAAGATGCAATCAAACGCATGAAGTTTAATAAAATACCGAGCAGATGGTTTATTAAATAAGAATAGAAGATAGAAAGGGCTAAGTAGATATAGAATTACGAATATGTTTTATGGGCTAGCTCTAAAACTAATCTATAAAATTAACAAGTGATTCAATCAGGAAGGACCAAACTATAATAAATAATAATAGAATTGGCTAAACGGTAGACGAACTCAGAATGACGTATAGAATGACTGACTAATAATGTTCGAATGCTATAAAACTGGAATGCTGGAATGAATGCTTTGTTGTTACGGCGTTAAAGTTTTTTATACTGACCAAATATAGAGGGCATTCAGGCTATCTGTTTTTGTTTTGGGCTTCCGCCTTTTACAAACCTTGCATTTTTTTTTCAATATAAATTCTCAGGAATCTATTTATACCTTCTTTTCCTGAAACTATATCTACAATACAACTTCTTTAATTCCCAAAGAAAACTACAAGTTCGCCACAGATCCTCTAAAAAGACTCTGATTCTTTTTTGTTTAATACTACTGCCCAGTGTTGACAATAACGGAAGAACATTGTTGCCCAGTACAGAGGCTCTGGACGCCAATGACTACACACTCAATGGGATTCATTTAAAAATGAAAAAAGTAGTTTAAATAACTTCCCGTCCTCCTAGAAACGCCTAAAATATAAGAAAAAGCTATACTCGTACACATATGTATTACTAATAAGCCCAAGATAAGTTAAAATTAAAAGCAATTAGAAACTAAAGTCCAAAATTTAAAAAAGTCATCAGATATAAATACTTAAGGAATAATTTCATCTATATTATATTAATAAAATTAAGGTCCTGATTAATGAAGATAACTTCTCAATCCTTGGCTTGTTACTAAATAAAATAAAAATCCATAAAATCTCCTGAAATTATTCCTTGTAGAGAAAACGTTTTACAAAATTAACACATTAGTGAAAAACGTTTGTTGAGCTCTCCAAAAACTAGTTTACTTGATAATGTTTCCAACAAAGTAAGAGCCACAGGAGAGCTTGGCTGAGGAAGTGCGTCAGGTGGAGGAAACGCGATGTCTCAAATTCAAGACGCTCAGATTTCTCTGTTCTGTTAAGAACCTTATAGCATTTCAGGGTTTTATTTTTTATTATTAAAGGGGTTCTCCACAACTCGTGGTTCCCTTGAGCCATCTCGAGTAAATGCCTTCCTCCAAGTGACGCGATCCTCTGCCTATTCCTCTGGCAGACCATATCCCGCCACAATTTCCTTCATCTGGTCCTTCCACCCACTTTTGGGTCTTCCTCTCTTTCTCCGGCCATCCACTTCGCTGTCCATCACCACCTTAGGCAATCTCTCTGGACCCATCCTCCTTACATGTCCATACCATGTGAGTGCCTTAGCCTCTCTAATCTCCAGGACGTTTCTCTCCACTCCCTTCCTTTCCCTGATATCAACATTCCTCGCTTTGTCCCGCCTCGAACATCCCGCAGATCTCCTCCAAGAAATCCATTTCTACTGCTTGGAATCTCTCGCGCTGTCTTCTGTTCAACACCCATGTTTCTGCGGCATACAATATGATACCTTAGAGAATCGATGTACAGATCAGCCTCGTGGTTCTGGGCAACAAATTTCCGCTCCATAGCACTGGGTTCAATAGGCCTATTACTTTTTTCGCCTCCCTGATTCTCCTCTCTACTTCCTGCTTGGAGGAGCCATCCTTTTCTACTATTCACCCAAGGTATTTAAAATGATCCACTCTTTTAATGCCTTTTAACCTTCTATTTCTAAGGTGCTTGCATTCGAAGTGGATAGGTGGATAATGGAAAATTTATACCCAGTCCACATTCAGCATAACTCTCCAACAACTTCCTCAGCATATAGCCCGCATCATCTACATCTTCCGCAATAATGAACTGGTCGTCTGCGGACAGAAGATTAGAAATGTACAGATTATCAGTAATCTTCATTCCCATTCTCCTACACTTCTCATTCCATCCTCTGAGAGCAACGTCAAGGTATATTTTAAAAAGGGTGGGCGACATACAGCATCCCTGATGTGGAGAGAGGGTTGAGGCGATTTTAACTTGGTACCTGAAATTATCTTAAATCAGGGTCTGTAACGGAAATTGCCGTTTACAAATCGCCCAATATAGCTGAAGCTCCTCTGTTAAAAATAAGTAAAAAAAAAAAATTAATGAGGTTAAAATTTCATTTTTGAACTGAGGAATCACTACTGGTATGAAGCGGCATCTTTTGTACAAAAAGCGACTGAACTTAGTAAGGCTCAGTTCGTCTACAAACTCTCTATAACCATTTGTAGCCATTGTGGCTTGCTGGTGAATAAATAACTGCGATTATTAAACTTCTAATTCCGATAAATTGTAAGCAAATAGGTTTACTTCTCGACATCTTATTGTTAACAATTTTAGAGTAGAAATTTTATCAGTTCCCCTTTCCAATTAATATTTCATTGAAATATTAATTTCTCACCCATTCAGTTTCCGTCTGATTTCATACGAACGTTCTCTTGCACTCCTGTTTTCAAGCTTAGTGAGACCGAATCTTCACTCAAATACAATCTGTTTCTTACTTTGGAGTCCAATAGAATCACTAATGGCTATGAACATGATATACATTTGCAATAAAAGATTTAATCTCGAAGAATTGATCATTTCAATACGTAATTATCAAATAAAACTTTGGGACAAAATTTTCAAAATTTCCTGTTTTACTAATGACGCAAGCTGATTTGACCTTTTAATATTTTTTATCATTATTTTTCAAAAAAACAATTTTTTTTTCGTTAATTTGGCCGTGAAGAAATTTTCTATTGTGCAACATTTTCACAGTTTTCTTTAATAAATTGTTCTTGACCTTTTCCAGTTCATTATTCTAAGTAGTTTTCCGTTATATCACTTGTTTATTTACTTCTTTTTTTTTTTTACTTATGTTTGAAACATAAACTGAGTTGCAAAGGAACAAAAAAGATGTTCACTTACGAAAGTTCATTGAACATTTGCAAAAAGTGAATAACATTCTAGAACAATTTTACTTATTTATAAATATTTCTATTGAAGGAAAGAAGGAGCGTCACAGCTTCAATAGAAACACATCACATTCTCTGAGAAAGAGGTTTCAATTCTGTTAAACTACCTAGAAAATTATAGATAATGGGAAAAAAAAACATTTCTATAATGTCAAAAATATTCGAGATTTCCTGCATATCGGTGTTATCATCATTTATTTATTTTGATTTAAGATCTCTTTTACTTATTTAATTCATACGAATGATTTACAGATGGCGAGGTATCGCTTTAGGATGGCCATTTTGAGAATCCTCACTCCTCCACACAAACGAACCCCATTTTAATATTCCTTGGAAATCTTTATGTTTCAAGTTAGACTCTCAGGCAAGCATACTTTTAAATTTTCTGGTAAAGCTGGTAATACCTATTATTTGTATCCACTAAATTTATGCCCGTTTTGTAAAAATATTGAAGAAAGTCTTTACCACTTTTATAGTATTTGTCCAGTCTATAACATGTTCCGTAATAAATTCATACCATTATTCGCTCTTTCACCAATCACAACTTTTGGCTCTGTCTTTTCACACGCTCTCCAAAATTCTACCCGTAGTCTCTATATCTACACATTATTTTGTTTCAAACTAAAATCATTTTTTTGTAATCTTCAATTACTTTTTGTAATATTTACTAATCTAATAACAGTTTCAAATTTCATATTTGGTTATACTATTGTAATGCTATTATTATTGTATACTTTTGTAGTATTGTACCCAAACTCCTTTGTGTGGGGCAAGGCCCCGGTTGCAAATAAATAATAATAAATAATTTTCCTTGGAAATGTTCCAAATAAATGTATAACAATCTATTAGGCAATCAATGTGCCTAGTATAACTAGTAAACTGTAGGACCTGTTTTCTTGAAATAAACCCAAAACTTGAAAATTGATTTAGTAAATTGGGACTTGATTTTATTCAAATTTGGGATTTTGGTTAAATATTTAATCCTAATTAGCATTTAATGTTATAAATCTATAAAATTACAATAAAATGAAGTTTTAGTGATGAAAACTCTATTTAGACAATTTGATCCGATCTCAATTAAAAATATAATGAAATAAAAGAACTTTTGCCAGCTTGAAATGTTCTTAAGAGCCCAACAAACAGTACCTAATTATTTAATTATTATATTGTTCTGCTAACATAATTTTTAAATATTGTGTAACTGGACAAATATTGTGTTGCCACAAATTTCCAGGTGGTAATCCAAGTACATATAATTAAACGCTAGGTGCAATATTTAAAGTTACTACTTAAAAACTAAGAGAATAGTTTAATACTAGAGTGTGAGGTCGAGGCCGGCATTGGAGTGGACTATTGATGTCTCTCGGTTGAGCAATAGCTAGCTGTTGGGTCGGGGTCAGTGTTTTTGATAAGTTTATGTAAATAGCATGTAAAGGCTCCATAATCACGTACAACTAATGCAAACCTACTTTTCGATTCCTTCCACATAATGAATTTAAAAAAAAAATCTTTCAGCCCACTCACCATTGTTAAATGCTACCTACTAAATTGAAACTTTCCTGCCACTAAATAATTTTACAGATACCAAAGCGCAAATATAGGTAAAATTATGCATAATAACGTTAGGTTTGTGTAGTAACTTGGTTGACAAGTTATTTCACGATTGAAAAAATCCCAAATTTTCAAGTTTTGTATCCAAATTCAAGTACTGGGTGAAGTAAACAATGCTATTTGATGAAGCAATCACATTAAAAGAGGCTCAGAAAAAAAAAATGTTATAGACAGAATTTTCAAATTGTTTCAGGTTTAAAGAGATAATTATAAAAATTAAAGGGGCAATCATTAAAACCGCTTTAGGGACAATAAAAAATAATAATTAAAAACCCTTTATAAAAAATATATATTTATTAAAAGCAAAACAAAAAATTTTGATCAATGGTTGCGACCTCTAAATATTAATCGATTTTGATCTATTTCGAACGAAACTTTTGGTTTTTAAATGAACTTTGATTTTCCGCCCGGCGCTCTTTAAAATTTAAATGTCATCATTTTTTGAAACACCCTAATGTACATACATACATATTCAGTAAACGCATATGAACAGAGGAGCCACTGTAGATAATTAGGTTGCTGGGGATTTGTTCTTGAAGGCACTTCCACAATTTACCAAGATTCTGATTCTTCATTAATTGAATTTACAGATAGAGATGCACCGCACCTATCGCAAACGAAAATAATAAGGGAAACCAGCATACAGATTATTCTTTGTTCACAGGGATATCCACTCTGCTGTCCATTCTGAGGACGTCTCCTTTGGTTTACCTGTCAACAAATAAGTGTACTGATGGTGTAGTGAAATAAAGGAGGCTCTCCATCCCAACCGTGGGACAGGTAGGTCCTCAAGGCGCACCATCCTGCATAGGCAGCCTAAACGCAGCACTTTCTCTAAGGTTTTCTTGGCAGGACTAATTTAAGCCTGTTTACCCAGGCCACCACACCGTTATTGATCTTGGATCCCACCATGATGGTGTACTCTTTCTTTTATTTTAGGCTAAATGGAAAGCAGCCCTAAGATTATTCCTTTTAACTTCTACAGTGGCTATCGAGTTCAGAAGATTATAGAAGAGTATGCATGTTGAAATAATATTTACAATATAAATTATATAAAAATAATAATATTGAGATAGATTTGATACAGACGCTGAAGACAACATGCAAACCTTTACTTTTGTTCGTTTTGTTTTCTAACTTTTATTTTTACACATATTTTGGAATCCTCTGAAAATAAAGGCAAAGCTTGTCGAAACGTTTGAAAAAAGAGATTGGTATTTTTTTTTTTTAAATTGTTTTGAATAAATCTGCCAGTAGCCAATCAAGTTTTAATAGTTTATGGCAATCGCTAAACAACATCAAATCTCTTAAAATACAATAATTAGAAAATAACATCAGAGGAACCTAATATAAAGCAAGGGTATGGTTGAGTTGGAACGTGAAGGCGAGGTTGTTGAACTTTGAGAAAGTTGGCGATCATGTAAAGCCTTGAGGTATTATTACCTCCAGCATTTAACCTACATACTGTTTGGAATAAAACAGCTTTAATTTTTTTGTTATATCCATATGCTTATAAAATAATTTAGTCTTACTCTATTAGGAGTGTGGAAGTATATTTTGATTATGCAGATTTTCTATTTGCAGTTTCCACTGGATACCCAGCCTCACGATCTACGCCTAGAAGTGATATTACATTATAATGGAATATTGCAACGTTTATAACTAAATATTTTCTGCACCAACAAAAAATTGTGAAATTATAAAAAGTAACGAAATATTAAGTCTAAATCAAGTAGAAAATGGTTGCAGACAAAACGGGTTTCCAAGTATGAACTGACTTCCCTTTGTAGTCAATTGGTTTGCAATTAACGATAACATAACAGGTCTGTATTTGTTATGAGTTATTTATATTAAGCTTACCAAGAATTTCATAAAAGTATATCAACAGTTGTTAACAACTATATTATAACTCACTCTGATAAAATCAAAATTTAACTATCATTAAGACCACGACACATATGGTAGATAGATCGGAACTTGAATTCCTTAAAAAAAAAACTCGAAAAAGAAGAAAAGTATTTCCCAAACTAAAAGAAGATTCTGTAAAACTGGCAGAGCAATTTAGAAGTCAAGTTTTAGCTTATTAACTACACAAAAGTTTAGAGAAAGAATCATATATGTAGAAATACGTGTGGTACATAATGGAGAACGCTTAAATGGATTTGCTACAAAATGCGTCAAAAAGAAGATTTACAGATATTTAATTGTAAAGAATCCTTAATGTCGGAGGAAATACCATTAAAATAAATATTTATTAAGAAATATAGGTAAGTTGATCGTTGAATAACAGTTTTTGTTTTATTTTGATTTTTTTGCTTAAATTAATATTTTACTTTAAATAATAATTAATTGTAAATCGTTCTTTCACTAGTTGTTGGCAGGGTTACTTTTGTTTCAGTTGACTTATTTAATAATTTTTTCTCAGTTAATTTATTTAATATTGTTGTTTTGTGCCAGTAAACCTAATAAGTATGTATTTGGAATGTTTCTTGTTTTGTTTTTCTGCGTCACATCATTTGCAGTTAAGATGGTTTTTTAATAATCTTTTTTCAAAATCTTGAATGTTAACGTTAAAAAAAATTTGAGGAACCTAAAACGCTTTTTGCAATCAGGTCTCTTAATAGTGAAGAACGGTCCTGCATTTATCATTTACGATACGATACCTACATTTTTTTTTTTTTCTTTTGCAACAAAACTGAAATTTTTTTCAAATTTCAACGTTAAAAAATTATAAAAATGTCGTCGCAAAGAAGTCAATGAACTTTCAAATCAAAAAGTACTTGTTTAATTTTCGCTAAAAGAGAGATTTATGTATCCATCATAATTTATTGCATTTGCAAATGAACTCTCTGAAGCATGTCGAAACTTGTAGACATGGACAAGAATGAAAGTAGATAAGGGATACTGTTCATTGTTAATGTTGCTTCTTTCGCCACTTACTTAATTGTAGTTAGTAAATATTACGTACATTACACAACTCTAAACAAAAATATTAACGTACTTTTAGCATAATGAATTTGTGTTCTTTTAATTATTTAAAAAAGAAGAAAGAATAATGCCACATTTCGGTCATTATTATTTTTATTTCAGCCAAGCTTTCAACTTAGGGACTTGGTTAGTGATGGCGAACCTTTTGAGCTCGGTGTGTCGAAATTTTGAAAAATTGAAACATAATTTTCGTGGCGTGTCACACATCACTAAAGTAAAGACTAAAAAAAAATAGAAATATTTATAATTTTTTCAAGTTAATTATTTGTTTAATGCCATTTAAAATACAAAAACCAAAATTATAAAACCAATGATTTACATTCGATGCGTACCCGAAGTACATCTTTCCAGAATTTGGCATTCTTATATTAATATCAATATTGAAATAATGTATTTAAATGTTTTTAATATGTATATTTGTTACGCAATATTATTATACTTGTACATGCACGTCTGGTATTAATGAATTATAATTATTATTAACGTAAGTAATAATATTATTATTAATAACCAACTCTGGCCGTTATGAGACACAAATACGAGTATTTGAATTATGAAATTTTTTATCTTTGAAGATGCGCGTCACCAAAAATGAGCTCACGTGTCATAGGTTCACCATCACTGGACTAGGTCATCTTTAGGGCTGTGGAACATAATTTACGAAAGAGTTATATATACCATGTCCCCTAGGTCGTAAGCTTGGTAAAAATAATGTCTGAAATTGGCAATTTTCTATCTTCTTTCCGATTTAATGAATCAATCACTAAAACAATGAACAATACTTAATTATTTAAAATACATCGTAATGTAAAAGTTTTGCGACATTAGCAAAAAGAGTTCTTCAGCTGCTAGAAAAGCACGCGACACTTTAAAGGGTTAAACAGTACAGAGTTATAATAATTATACTCTCACAAAATAATTAACTATTATAATCAATTAAAATAGCAAAACAATAAATTAATATTATGCGACACTTTTCATCAACAAAGTGAAGTTTACTCATAAATTTACATTACAATAAAAAAGGAAATGAATGTTGAATAATTGCTTATTAAAAATGTTATGAGCTGATTAAAATCTCAGAAGAAATGAACTGAAATACAGATTCATATTAAGAACTTAGAAGTTTTCTTATTTAGGGTTGACCAAGGGATTAATTTAACTTATTATTTACTGATGATAGTATTTTGGCGCTAATCACCACAGAGTAAGAATCGAAAATGGTGAAACAGATAACACTTTTTTTTTTACGAATAATATCTAATAGATTTTATGAAAGCCGGATGGAAAATGGATGTTTTAGCGGAGTTTGTGGCTAATATTTTTAAGAGGATGCGGTCGAGAAGTGGAGTGCAGGAGACACTCAGGGCTAGTTTACAGTACTGTGCTTTGTGAAATATTTTGCGAATGTATTCATGTCACGAAGATGTGGATATCTCAAAGTGATTCCAATGCATCCACGAACAGTAACGATCGGCGAAACAATGCACCCATCAGAATCCACTTCCAAGGATAAACGTCACTCAATGATTCATTAGTCAACAAATATCATAATAAAAAGTGCTATCATAAATTGAGGTAATTTATGCATTGAAATGAAATTTAAAAAAAAAATTATAATAATTACAAATTTATGTAAACCGCTGTGGGAACTAATGTCGCACCTTGAATTAGTATTTTGCAATTAATTAACTCTATCATATATATGAGCGTTTTCTCAAGTTATTTTCTTTATGAATGAATTGAGTCATAACTTTTTGGGTCAAAGGACCCTAAGAATAGTAAATAAAAAACAAAAATAGTGCTCTAATCTGTCAAAAAATGCTATTACGTACACAAGTAATCTGATAAAAGAAAATACAATGGCGAATGGACGTGTTATGATGTACAAATTAAAACAAGCGCCGAGTTGTCGCTGAAAAATATCAAAATTAATAATAATTTTAACGGCAATAATAATGTCTGTGACCGGGGGAAACAATGATTGGAATGACTAGTGAACGCTCTGCTTCAGATTACCTTAGCCAGTTAAGCGTGGAATTTAGTTTTAAAACCCCCCCAAAGTGAGCGGAATTAAAAACACGACAATGACGTGTATACACGTCGAACGCAGGGCAAAACAACCAAAAGTTTACAACATCTTAATAGTCACTGCAAGCACTTTTTCTGCAATCTCTGGGGCTTGAGATTACAGAGCATTCTATGCATTTCAAAATCATGCATTGCCTAGTTAACTAGGGACGCAAGGAGCTTTTACAAGGAAGAAAAGAGCTTTGAATTCTGTACAAAATGAAATCATGCTCGTAATGAGGTCTGAACCTCTATCTAAGGTAAAAACGGCATTGCTCAAAGGTTGAGAGCTTTTATTTGTGCCCGTAATTCCCAATCTCTAATGCGGGGACCAAACATGTACCAACCATTTATCATTTGGCTGAATCCCTCTGACCCCCAGCGTATAAAATACTTAGCAGTTCTGTTGGTAAGATAAAGGAAACATCGTACCAAATAATATTCTTATTGTATTTTATTAAAATTTCGAGTTTTTATCGTTAATGACAATTTTATATTTTTCACAACTAGTATACACGTCGAACGCACCGTAATAGAGATTTGGTTTGTCCGTGTATCACGTCAAACACACTTAACTGGTTAACCTGCTCTAAATTTTGCTAAACAGGAGTTGTGCTTTAGTCTTAGGGGGACTTCTGAACCGGATGGTCTTGTTTTATACATAGATTACGCAGTGGCATCTCATTCTTGTAGACCGAGAACCCTAGATAATTGTAGAGTGACTAGATATCCGAAAGGGGGAGCATCGATCCTTAAAAATATTCTGAATACCAAAAAGAAACAAGATTAATGAAGAAAAAAAAGGTTGCAAGAACAATACTAAATGTTGTTTGTATAGCTGCAGGAGCAGTGAGATTACCGGCTGGCTGTAAATGCACTAAACTTTCTATTTCAGTCGTAAAGTGTACAGTGTGACAGAATCTCTCTAAGTGAAAGCTAAAATCTCTACCATAATCTGATGAATCACATTAACGTTGAGTGAAAATCCAAAACTGAAATAAGAAAAGCACGCCCAAGCTACGACGGACCAAGTCAGCACTGCGGACCCAGCACTGAGGACATAGCCAGTTTTCAATTATCGTCTTTCAGAAAACTTACTACTGCTTGGAATATAATTCGAAATTCCTACTTAGTGATAGCGTATTGGTCTCAATCGAACTTTCACACAAAAGCAATTTGTTGGTATATTTCAAATTTTGGAGATCAAAATGTTCTTTCTATTTCAAATCACTAAAAAAAAAATTCATCGAAGGTTTTTAAATGTATATATATGTATTAAATGTACATGTGTATATATGTATGTAAACTATAGATTGGGAAGGGATTAGCTATGCGGTTAGCGTACTGGACTCCCACGTGGAGGTCCCGGGTTCGAATCCAGCTGCTGACCCTTAGATTTTCTCTTCCTAGGAGCTTCTTACAGCTCGCTGTCCGGTGATGGACGGTGTTGTCTGAACCGAGAGAATACTCTCCGGAGTCCGGCAGTGCACTGAAAAAAGCTCCGGGCGCCAATAACCTTAGATGTTGACGCGCCTTAAATCATTAAAAAATTAAAAACTATAGATTAAGAATTTTCAAAATGTAATATTTATTTGATAAAAGTTCTTTTCCCAACTCGACAAGAAATATTTATAAACCCTTCAAGATAAAAACAAGAAATGTATTTAGAAACTTCTGGAGACTTTAAATTTCATAAACGAAAGTTTTTGAAATATTCAGCATACGCCATTACAATCAATTTATATGGCATCGAGAGTTTGCATTTTTCTCCCAATGGAAAGGTAGATCGGAGTTCTGGTTAGGTAGTTGGTCACAATGCTAACTGTCAGAATAGTAGTGTAATGAGTAAGGAACGGATTTTTATGTATTTAAAAATACCAAATATTTAATTAAAAATATGCATTTATTTTCGTCAATTATGTGGAAAATATGTGATTTTCTTAAAATATTTTCTGAAATATTTAAGTAAAATGGACATTTTTTTTTATGAAAATGGATTTTTTTTTTGGGGGGGGGGCAAGTTATAATTATTTATACAAGAAAAGAACATTTTTACAATTTATAATAATTTATTAGGAACAAAATAATTTGTTTTTACAAGTTATAATGATTTATACAACAAAGAACATTTTTACTATTTATAAAAAGATGTGTTAAATTTTCAATTTTGAAAACTTCACTCTTCGAAATTGTTTGCAACCACATGAAATTTCAAATGTTGGAACGTAAAGTGACGACGATCTGAGCGTAAGATGGACTTCTAACGACTAAAAGATGGTTCAACATCTACAGATGTTATAGGTGCCTTGCTGAAAGAAGTTATCTCGTTGGTTGTAAAGGGTACACGATGTTCTGAGGTGACTTCTGTTCCACTGATAATATCAGAAATCTGGCAGATGGTCTCCCACCCTTTGTTCTTGCTCAGTACTTCTAACAGTTTTGATCTGATCAGATCTCCCTTATTCCCAGGTATTCCTTCCACCTTTTCGATGTCTTTTTTAACGTTGGACACGTTTTCTGTCAGTCGAACATTTTGGGACTCAAGTTGGGTAATGGCTTGTGCAAGAAATACGCAATTGTCAGAAAAGAATACACTAAGTGACCGAACGAAATGAATTGGACACTTCAACGAACGAGCTGAAAGAACAGACAACTTCAAAGAACTAACAAGTGCCCGTCACTGTTTAGCAGCATTCTGTATAAATTACAATAAGCATTGTACCCACTGTGATTCACAGCCCTACAGTCTGTGGTTCACAGTTCCTGTCAACCACCTCCCAATTATGAAAATATGCCCAAAATGAAAAATATGAAAAAATATGTACATATTTTGATTAAATATGTAGAAATATTTATTTATTTTAATCAAATATGTATAAATATGCGATAACATCCAAATATGTGGAAATATGTGAAATAAAAGTAGACTCAAACGGCTTAAAAAGTGTCAGTATGAATACTTCTAGTTGAAAAACGTCTGTAAATTGCCTAGAAAAAATATGTAAATACATACGAATCCGTTCCCTAGTAATGAGCAACTAAATATTCAGTTAACATTCTATGTCTGAAGAAAATGGGCCAAGCGTTTGTTAATTAAAGAAAGTGAAAGTTTTGTAATGGATTAACCGTTCTATTCAGGGAATAATCCATGGAAATTTGTTATAAAAAAAAAAGAAGAAGTACTTACAAAATAGGCAAATTTCGTGAATAGATATCATCAGTAAGAACCAGGATTGCGCTGTAAGAAAGCCAAGGCTGATGTATTTGTCGACGGAGGAAGTGATTAAGAAATCTGTTTCAATGTGAGAAATGTGTATCAATGAAGTAATGCAATCTAGTTTTCCTTTTGATTGTTTCACTAGATTTTTTTCATATTCATTTTCAACTGAACAAATTAATCATAATTTTGTAATAATCTCGATACTTTTACCATGAAATTCAGTAACTACAATGAACATAAGTAATTAGAGAATCTGGTGTTGGGCACTTATATCGAAAAGGTGGTTTTTGATTGATCTGCATAAGTGTAAGTGGTCAGCAAAACAAAACAATGGCAAATTGTAGTAAAATTTAAATTCGATATTTGGAATGAGTGCCACCATTCCAATGACAAAGTAGAACTTTAGTGAATAAATTTCCCAGTTTTTTTTTCTTTAGAATTTTCTCAAAACTGCTCCAACGATTTTTCATAAATTACATAAGCTCATTTTAGTTTGGGTTAATGCATTTAAAAAGTAATTTAATTATTGGCCTCATTACCTGCGTAATGTCACTAGGATTTAAGATCTACGTTAAATTTCAAATTTAAATAAAATTCGTAAGAGTGCTACGTATGCATAACTGAATAAAATTTGTGATTTTTAGCGAATTTTTCAATTATA
The DNA here is from genome assembly GCF_049639745.1 of Rhodnius prolixus. Taxonomy (NCBI): domain Eukaryota; kingdom Metazoa; phylum Arthropoda; class Insecta; order Hemiptera; family Reduviidae; genus Rhodnius; species Rhodnius prolixus. The sequence continues at coordinate 29,079,504 of NW_027411592.1, forward strand.
GTTGGAAGAAAATTTTATTACGTTGATTACGGGAAGTCATGCGAATGTTTCTCACCAAACACCGAGTTGAGAATTGCAATAAATGTAATTTTAAATATTTTACAATTAAGAAATCTTAAGAACAAACAAAATTAATAATAAAGAACAAGCTTCTTGGGAATTAAGTATTTATTAATTATGACGATTTTCAAAAAAGTAAATAAATTGTACAATATATGGATTGTACTTTTATTTTTAGCCAATTCATTCTAATAAAATAGAAATCTAATTTTGGGCAGTTTTTTTTGTTACAAAATGAAAACCAAAGAATTCTTGATACTATCTCATATTTGCCATTTATTTGCGTGGATAAAATGAACATACAAATTTGATGAATTATGCCATTAATTCTATAAAATAGTAACTTCCTGTCACATGACTGTTCTGGATTTGAGTATTTGCTTGAATAATAGTAATTACGTTCATTTTCACAGGGATATTACAGTTAAATGTTTCAAAAAGGAAAATCGTAGACATTTTTAACTAGTTAACTTATTTTTTTTACGTACAATAAAAGTTTATAGAAAAGAAGTAAATATTATTTCACGTTTCAACAATGTTGTGTTTATAATAAATTATTCAAAGTGCATTGTTTTTTTTTCAAACTTTCTAGATTACAACATACGTACTTAATAGAGCCGCGGAAGTTTTCTTAACATTATGCTAGAATGCTTTCTGCCAGAACATATGAATACAAGTCCTGTTCATTTAAGCGTATATTTCCTTCTTTTTCTTATTTTTTTCCCAGCTTTTTTTTTTTTTTTTGAGTCATTACGTTTAAATGTCACTTTCATTTTTAGCAGAGATTAGTTCAATTATTATTTTTCAATCATTTTATTGGTTTTAATTTTAAATCCGTAATACTTTAAATTTATTTCCATTAACTAAAAGACAAGAAAGATTATGCAATAATCAAAAAAGGTGAGTGTTACCGCAATTGAAAGCAATCAATAGCAGCAATATCAAATATTAATCGATATTAACACTAAACTTGGGAAAGAATTCACCTAAAAGTAAGCGAAGTCAACATTTTAAAATTAGAATCACTGCATAACTTTTAATTTAATATTATTAAAGAAACTCTGATAGATAATGACAAAAAACCCTCAAAATTATTCAAATAATTTTATTTAATTAATGATCTTCTAGAATCAACCTCAACAGATCCTGACAGTTGAGCAACACTCGTATTATTCTCCCCGCATTAGTTGTATATTTACTATAAATATTTTACAAATTAATGAAGAGTGCAACAATTTTTAGCTTGAGTTGAATATCAAGTTTTCGCCATATATGTTTGACGACTACCTACTCGTAGTACCAAAAAAAGGCATGCTTAGATATTAGTTTGTGTCGCAACGTACAATTTGCCGTTTGAAATTTCTTAAAACCAAAAAACCGGTAGTGTTTTTTGGTTTAAAAAAAAAAAATGTAAATGACTCGGGAATTATCAGGATAACCTGCAAGAAGCTTTCGGACAAAATCTTTTACGAGGAAGGGCAAGTTTCTGAGAACAATTACCACTTTCTTTTTATTTAAATATACAAACTTTAGGGCTTTTATTAATAAATTGTTTTATTGAGTTCTGAATTGAGAAAAATCTCACTAAAAATACGTATTCTATGTAAGTATAATATGTGGTACTAAACTTTCTGAACCTCCTCCATTTGTGTATCTTCAAACTGTACTTAAATAATTCTGCATTTTTAGAAAATTTGAAATTATAAATTTATCGAGAATTACTTTTACATGTTTCCATATATTTTAAATAAAAAATGTTTACATCAAAATATGCATTTCCTTTCAAGTTAAAAAGCTTCCTCTTCCAATGGAGATACAGACAAAGCTCTGAAGGAATTGAAGAAACTCTGGATGGAGAGGAGAGAGGCTGTCGTCAGCCTAAAAGAGTTTATAAAGGGAATCAATTCAGACCTTGTAAGGTCATTGTCGGAACTGGAAAAGAAGCATTTAAGGATTCTGATGGCGGTGAAGGACTGGATAAGCTACTGTCAATGGTCACCTTTATACCACCCGAAGGGAGATCAACGTAAGAATAGGGTGTGCCAGCCCACCTATCATATTTGGCAGTGTCCACGTTTCCGGAATGCCAGTAATAACTGGTACTTGCTAGATATTTATACACTGAAATATCTAGGTCAATGATTTGCTTAAATATTATAATTAGAATGGTAAAATGAAACTTTTAAGGGTTGGGTTTAGAGTCTCTGAAGGCTCAGCACTCATGGGTAATTTCTTTTTGCAGCCCTAATCTCCCATTTCATTAGTATTATTTCAGCTAATAATACTAAGCGTGTAATTTTAAAATACATCAAAATATAGATAATATTGTCAGATGTTTCTTACGTGAATTTAGAGAAAATGTATTGTATTTTGGGTTAAAAACTCTTACAAGAGAATTTTGATTTAAATGAGCAATTTTTACTTTTAATGTTTTGGTCTCTTTAATCCTCGATGGTAGAATAAATATTATTCTCAGAATATTCGAAATAACTTGACCTTACTATTTAATAGCTGCTCCTTGCAAATTTACGAAACATTTACAGAAGCAACAAATTAATATTTAAACAAAAATCATGAAATGTTTAAAATATTAAACTTACTTTTTTCACAGTAAAATTAAGGCTAATCAGAATTAGTCATTATCATCGCTTTAAAATGAAGTTAAAAACACCTCTAAATAACACAATTACACAAACACTGGCAGGCTATGTGTACTCAATAAGGATTGTAAGAAGAAGGAAGAAGAAGATACTTGCGTATCGTTTTAGGGAAGTCTTTAAGAACCGGTCCGTGACATAACACTGTTGGAACTTTCATCCAGAGGAGAGGCTACTTTCGCCTTCATCAACGCGGACGGCAACTCTATGGTCAACTTTCTACTTGTGTAAGAGGATCGCCACATATGTTTTTGTATATGAGTGCGTATTTTATAATTCCAAACAACTTTAAGACGCGAGTAAAAAAGTCTTAGAATGTTGATGAAATTATCATTATATAGAAAATAAAAATGTGTGCGAATGTTACGTACATTTGAGCTGCACAGAAACTGAGTTGAGTTATTATAAGGAATTCATAATCAGGCATGCAAAATACGTACACAGGATGTATGACATATTGAACGTGGTGAATTTAATCAGTACAAACTAATAAATATGTTAAAATGATATTTACAACAGGTTTGCTAGGTGGCGAAGAGAACCAGCCTTCTTCAGCTAATTTGATGATTTCAAACTATTACAGATATTCAATCGCTTAGTTAAGATTTTTTGTTTTCAGCAAACACTATATAATATATTGAAGAGTGCGCCACTACAACAGGTAAACCAAAGACTAACGGCTCTACACTAAACTTCACTATACACACACAAGCATCCTCCACTTTCACCTGAAGAGAAGGGGGCTCACCGTACAAAAACAATCTTTTTCGCCTACTGCGGCTGTCTTTCACTTCTTACCTCAACATCTACAACTTTATCCCTTGTTCATCTATGTTTGTATTTGTTCTTATTCACCCATGTTTCCTTTTCATGTCTATAGCAATAGTGAAAGTTAAGAAAAAATATATCTACCTATATCTCTGGCATCCACCAATTAGTACATTAACATTTAACACAAATAAGAAAAATTATTAAATGTTGCAAATTATTATTACTTCAGAAGTTGATACTGAACTCCTCTCTACGACGAATTGAGTGTAGACGATCATAGTATCTTTCTTGCTTGAAATTTACTTAAGTTGTCAGATGATAACCTTCTAACGGGTTCTTTAAAGTATCCAAACATGTTAATACCAGCTTAATGGCTCTCTGGACAATATCTGAGATTTTGTTTCTTGACATACTCACTCACTCACTCAAAAAGGTGAGAGTGAGAAAAGGCATTCTAAAAAGGAATTTTTGAACTTACGGGACCTAAAAAACGTTTATTTCTGTTGAAATTAATATTGTAACTTTGATAAGATTGCAGAGATAATTGTGACTAAAAAAATTAGCACCTTCCAAAAGAAGTAAAGTTAAAGCCTTGAAACCTCACAATTTATGTAGTAGATGGTTTTTAAAAAAGTGGACTCAAAGAAAGAGTTTAATAAACGTCACCGTGGTTAACGATAATATATTATTTATAAGATGGGGATTACCAGAATGTTTCCTTTTGTGGTTTCTAATGCTGTGCTTGCTGAAGGTGACGACGACGCAGCACATCCAAGTTTTATTTTCCTCCTGAGGGACACCTTAAGCACCGACCTATAACGATGTACTACAGGTTTTAATCGTGAGAACGAGCTGTCTAAGGCAAAATTTCTACCTGTTCTTGGCACCAACGTGACAAGGGTATCAAACTGATGTTAAGATTTTTTCGATGTATCGAAGAAAGAAAATTGTAAATAATTATACCAAATATTATTTGGCGAAAATTCCAAACTCCTTCTGACGTTGTTAAAAAAAAAAATCTATCAAGGGGAGTGAGATATAGAGGAAAATTATAAATTTATTGAACCTTAATGATTTTTTAAGAAATTATTTGAAGTTTATAATAATTAATTCTTTCATTGCGCACGATGCACTAGTTTCGAAAATTAAATAACCCATACTGGGGCACTAACTCAATTTAGTTATGACGAGTGAGTTTAGTCACTGCCCTTGTAGGATTTTTTAAAACTCAAAACAACAAATGGAGCACCAAAATGAGTTTTCTTCCTAATGGTACTTTTTTATCAACGCCTCTGCGGGCAATGGATGCATATGCTTACTGAAATATAATTTGTTTTTTTTTATCTGCATTCTATTATTCTGGAACGCACCGTAATATGCTGCACTCTAGCAGAAGTTTTAGCGGACTAACTTACTATCATTGCTGCACTCTAGCAAAAATATTAGCGCACTAACTAACTAACTAATTATTTCTGTACTACAGCAGTTTTTATTTTAATTTAGAAATACAATATAATTAAGCCTGAGAGCAATTAATTTATAAAAATTTCAAATAGCTCCACTGGTCACTGTCTGCTGAAGAAGTGTTGAAAAAGAACACTTATCGTGAGCCGACAGCTTAAAACCGGCCATTATTAGTTATTTCTTTCAGTAATAAATTGGGAGTATATAAATATATAAAAAGTTTAGCTGGATTATTTTAGGTGTTTATGTCCCCAATTACTGATTCTCTATATTAGGCATTGTTGCTGAAGTATTTAGCAGATGGAATAGTTATCAGAAGCTAATTTTTTTGAAAGAAATTTGCAAGTTATCAACAGCATCTAGTATACTTTGGCTGGATATTTGCGCGATAGTTCAGATATGGGTAACTTTTATTTTGTCGGTGATTGAGTGTTTTCCTTACAAAGTTCACACTAAGAAGATTTTCAGCATTAAAAACTTAATATTCAAGAACTAGAGAGTGTTAGAAAACACTTTTGGCTTACAGAGTGCTAGGGCTGATTATTGATCTACTAAAGCCTCAGTCCTTTCAGAGCTAACATCAATTTTTGCTCCAACCAGCTGAAAAAAAAAACACAAACAATGGAAACTAATAAATGAAATTAAGGATTTCTTAAATAATTAACTAATCCAATGAAATAACCAGAGTTAGAAAATGATTTTGGTCATATTCTTGCCCTCAAGTCTGTAAAATATCCAATTGATAAATTTCATTTAATTTTTTTTTTTTTTTCTGTTAGGCCTCAATTACGTTTAATAGTTTTTCTCTTTAATGATTTTCTGTTATTCAACCAACCCGCATAGCCACACCCTGAAGAAGGCAACATATTTTTTGAAACGTTGGTAAAAAGACGAATTGTTTTTATTTGGCTGATTCTTCGCCAATTTTGAATCCTTAATTTAATATTTTACAGTCACTAAACCAATATATATTTAATGCTTTCCATTATTTAATTTCTTTAAAAAGTAGTAAAAGCCTTAGGTAATCTTTGAAATATTTATTTTACGAAACAGAATTTATAGTTATCTTCTTTTAAAAGACGTTTCAAACCTCAGGGTGTTACAGACTATGTTTCTGAAAAGTTTACAATTTTTAATATAACTATAACTTTTTTGTTTATTCTTTTGAGCTTCCTCTAAAAATTTAAAGATATTTCTTTACCAGTAAGTGAAAAATCAAAATATTCATAATGACTTTCTTGAATAAGAGAAACCGATAATTTTTTTTGTTCTCAATATTCTCCTTAAATAAGTTTTTTTCATAATGCAATTATGAAGCATTTCAGCTGTCCTTCATGTGTTCTTTGATGTGTTTAAACAAATTAGTTTACACAGTATCCTCCACCTTCATTCAGGATGCAAAAAATATTCTCTCAAACCCTTCTACCTTTTGATAATTGGTAATTGAATGCCATTTACTTGTGATTTAAGTTTTTAATACTAAAAAGTTTCATAATCTAAGACAAATGCACTTTTATCAACAAAACAAAAATTAGTTTTGAAAACTCAAGTAATGCGCAAAATTAAGCTGATGGTATCGATTTCTTATAGCTAAGAAATGTACTGCCACTGGCTGTTGGAGGCTTATTACATTTTGTTTTCCATGGATGGCACCAGAACAGTTTAGCAATTACACCTTTTCAAACAATGTTGGCTGTTTCCTCCATTCAGTATTTGGTGTCCACCCGTATTTATTTATTTACATACTATAATATGGGCCAACTCACTTAGAGCTTTACGCAAATACTGGTGAAATTATTCTTTCAAAACAATTTTGAACTAGTCTAGACTCTACCATGTTTCAGTCTTCTTTAAAAAAGTGGGTGGGCTAACCTATGTTGTGCAGCCGATGATAGAGTGTAGAGTGACGAGGAGTCTGTTAGTTTACTTTAGTCATTTGTAGACGTATATCTGGATGTCGAGTTCCCTGTGAATGTTTGTGATTTTGATGAGCCAAGTAATATTTAGTACAGTACGAAGAATTTATTTTTAAATGTCTTTAATGCTTTCATCTGTATGAATGTCAATCGAAACTATCTGGCGAAAGTTAGAAGAGGCCTGAGGAGTGTCTTGTAGAGCAGTAAGATGTAAGAATGCCTGATTGGAGTATTTAACTTAAAGAGGGGTGTAAACTTTTAGTTTAGTTTCAAGAAGTTTCCAGGTGAATTTTATTTTTAGAATTAGGAAGATATAGCGCATTTCTAGGTTTGGTAAAACCAAGCAATTCCTTGTTGTTGCTATTAGAAATTAAAGGTAAATCTTTATTCCTAAACCTACTGAGAAGTTTTTTGCTTCTGCCTTAGATGGCTCTAACTTAAGTTTCTATTTTTGACATCACTTTGATTTAATGACTATAGATGTTTGTAAGTTAGTGATACTTTTATTAATATCCATGGCTAAAATTATATCTTAAACTTATGCTTATGTTGAAATAGTAATTTCAGGTACATTTGAGAGGTTGAAAAGTTTAGTACCCATTAATGTCCTCTGACGTAGTTCTGCAACAATTAGTCTTCGGACCTGAAAATTGTAATAAGGATTGCATAATTTGTGTAATGTAGTCAGATGCATACTTCTTTCTACGTTTATAAAGTAGTCCAGTATAACGTAACTGTTACTTACAAATACTTAGTCCTCTCAGTTACATCGGTATCAATCAAAAAGACTGTGGACGACTTAATAGAATTTATTGATATTTCTGAAATAAAACAATGACATGTTTGTTTCAGCTGATTTCATCCTACTCAGCACAAATTGCCAAGTAAAATATTAGTTTCTGGAAGAAGACAAAAATACTCCCTAGCATCCCTTATGTTACTCTCATTTCCCTACAATATCCCTTTGTTCCTTTCATGTATAAAAGAAGTAAAAAATCATCCTACGGTACGTATAAAGAAATATTTTTAGAATTTCTATTAATACAAAAACTATCTATATTTTTGTATGCCTCTTTATTAATGAAAGAAGTAGTTAAATAATGATTTATATTAAAAAAGAAAAAAAAAAAGTTTTAATTAATTTCAAATTGCAGTTTCAATAGAGGGTTTGTTAGATTATATGGAGGCCACCAATTTTGGATAACAAATTATGTTAGTAAAATTATTTGAGCCGTAGAGAGCTGGCCGCCTGTGTTTCCCTTATCTTCGCTTCGTCTGTTCTATTTTTGTTAGAACTAGAGGTATATGTGTTTCTGAACACGCAGTCACATCTCTACTGCTGGCATAGATCTCTCCATGTCATTGAAGCGTACATCGTATAAGTAACACTCTGAAATATTACATACGCGTACGCGTGCCCGCGAAAGCTAGCATCTTCGCTCTTCTGTGACTGTAGAGCAAAGCCGATTCTCCTGAGTTATTTGTCTACAAACTTTATTAGTTCTAATACAAGTTTTTTTTTAAATTTTATTTTTTCGTATTGCTTTGTTTTATCAATTTAATAACTATTATTTACCTTATACGTATTTCCTGGTGAATTTTGTCAATTTAAATATTTGCTTAGGTAATGGTTTGACACTTAAGCAGCATTATTTTTATTTTCCTACGAATACATTAGTATTCCTACGTATTTTTCCTATATTTCCTACGTATACATTAGTTAGTAGGTAAATAAGGTAGTAAATGCACAGATGGGTAGATAGAAATAAAAACTAGATTTAAAGACTGTAATACGTTTACTTTACGAAAATCTGCGAGTCCACCAGTTCGACTGAACGGTGTAACGATTCCTCCAGCTAACGTAGTACGATACCTAGGACTGTACATTGATAAGAGACTCACGTGGAACCCACATACTCGACTGAACGACAAGACGTGAACAGACGCTACAAGCTACTTACTAGACTTGACCGCAGATCCAAACTCGACTTGAATCACAAACTTAACTATTTACAAGACACTGTTAAGAACAATATGGACATACGGAGCAGAAGTGTGGGGCTCAACCAAACCCTCCAAACTCCAAACGCCTGCAGACACTACAGTCTAAAATTCTACAGAAAATCCTGAATGCTCCACACTACATTTCTAACCTTACAATTCACAATGACCTTCACATCTCTATTGTCTCTGATCTAATAAAGTCTCACTACCGCAAATTTCACAGCCTCCTAGCTCTCCATCCTAATCCTCTTGTGCAACAACTCTCCTCTCCACACCTTCCAGACAATCCTCCTCGTCGCTTGAAGCGGAAGTGATCTAGGGATCTATTGATGTGAGTGTAATATCCACCGAGAAAGAGTTTCACCAATGGGTGATTACTCTTATCATGACTTTCATGTGAATTTAACCAGTACCATCAAATTTACTTGATGCAACATTTGTTGTAGTTGTAAATATGGCAAATAAAGTGAAAGAAAAAAAACTAATTGTAGCAAACAAAAGCGGACTTCTTTCGAGAACATTAACATTTGTTGATTAGTAATTATCATTGAAATGACAGTTCTGCTGACTAGGTTCACTGAAACTTATATTCGGTTCTTCAAGGAAGCCAGACCACCAATAAGGCTCTTAGGTCATCTAACATAGAGAGTACAGTTAATTTGCTATACTACTCTTAATTCCTTGGGCGATGATTACTGTTTCAGTTTTCTAGTCTCCTGGGCACTCTGGGATTCTAGAGAAAAGTCCACTGATGAGATTGGGCTGGAGTGAGCTTCATTATTTTCAATCTGTAATGATTTCTCAATCCGTTATCCCTGTATCCTGGCGGTGTTGCAAAAAGCTAAAATTTCAAAATTTAGCTTATCTGTAAGATACTCCATTGTAAAAAAATCTCTACATTTTCAAATCTTAAGGGACGTATTTTGCTTCCATGCACTTATGAATCCATATTTCTAAACCAAAGAGCCGACAGTGGATTAATCTTTGAGATTTAGAATTCTAAACCAGAAAATGTTTAAAAGTAATTTCAGTTTGAATAACGAAATTATTTACTCTGGTATAAATGAAATGAGTTTCCTAGACTATTATAACTATAAAATTCAAGATGGTTATAAATGTTCTTTACTTTAAAATTAGATGCATTAGAAAGAGATGTTATATATTTCCATTAGAACTAGAAAATTATTCATTAAATGAACCCTATCAAAAATTCGTTTAAAATACTTTTTTGAAAACAAAAAGAACTGGTTAATTAAACGAAATTTCCAAGTTCAGGATAGATATGCTGTGACAAGTCTTCATCGACAGGTTTAGTGATATGAACAAGAGTCTCAAGACCGCATAATTAGAACGCGATCACGTAATTGGGATTTCCCAAAGAAATTACATTACCATTGTGTACCATTACAAACTGCTTTCCAACCAGCCACTCGGATTGAATCTGCATTAAAGTACAGAAAATTAAATTTTGACAGAAAAGGCCTTTTTACTGCTATCTGGACGTATGATTTAAAATTTACCTTTGCCTTTTAGCTTACGTGCATAATCTGTAAAACATTGAAAACTTTGGAGTGGAAGTAATCAGCGACAAAAAAATTCTAAGCAAAAACCACTTCTGCTGACGACAAAGCATGGCTTCTTTGAAAATGCAGGAGGATTAGAGGATTAAGTTCTTTTCAAGGTTCAGTAGATATGTACATAGCAGGCAGGGATGACACAACCGCCTACCAAACGAGATGTCGTAGTCGGTAGCGAACGCAAATGAGCAAATGATTTATAACAATTTTTCTTTCACATCAAATAACGAAGTCACATTCAGAGACCATTGTGTTGTTCTAGGAAGGAATGTCAGTACGCAGCGCTCAAGATATCCTTATCTCATGGAAGCCACGATGCAGAATGTAGTAGAAGAGTGGCTGGCATGACGAAGAAAGAAGGGAAAGAGGCTGCGCTATTCCTCAAATTGAATATTGGAAAAGATAGGGCTGGTTTTTTTCCACCAACATATTGGTAAATTGAGGCGCTAGGAGCCAACTGTAATTGTTCATGCCAATATGTTGGTTTTTTCCAGCCCTCATATAAAGTAATGGTTAATGTGCAAACAAGACCACTATAACAATAAATAAATAAATAAATAAATAAATAAATATAACAATTTTTCTAACAAATATAAAATTTATTGGTTACACCGGGTTAAGAACTGGGTAAAAACCATTTACAAGTCTGAGCCCTTGAACACTACATTAGAACCGCTCCTAATTTACTCGATCATTTACATTGCAGGAAATTGGATTGTAGATGTACGATTCGGTACTTACGAATATGTCGTCCATCCAAATTTGACTATTTGATTCAGCTCGCTTATATCTATGTAGTTGAATCTGTAGTTCGAAAAAGTTAAAAGTAATTAATTGAAACTTTCTTATAGACGTCAAATGAAGCGGCTAAATGCGCTTTTCAGGACAGTACGGGAACTGATAGCTTGGTAAATGCTTTATTTTTCTGACTGCTCTAATCAATCACAAATCAGGTTGAAGTTGGTTTGGGTTTTAATGATTTAGTAGAAAAAAATTTAAAATGATTTTGAATTTTTATATACAGTCAACATTTATAGCGCCATGCTCCGAACTGCCATAAGCCAGTCAGAGGTATTTGAAGGAACCTTTAATACAACGAAAAGTACAATCCACCCTGTTACAGATCCAGCCACAGATTCAGCTGTTACAACTCTCAACGGTCACTATTTTGGCCAACGAGTGATACGGACAGTGCAAGATACGCAGTCTGTAAAGTCTGAGATGTTTGTTGTGGTATAGTCGATCTAACCTTCTAAAGTTCATGAAGAGTTTGTAGGGCTCGATTTTATTCAGATGAACTTTTTTTGTCTGTTGACATGAGGCGTATATAATAATGCAGAATCCATATCTTTCCATATTTAGACAAGAATACTGAAGAAACTGAAAATTTGACAGCTTTGTGAAACAAAGAAATTTGTCCTAGAATGTAGCAGATATTTCGCAATGGGGCACCAGCCAATGGAATCAAAAAAATAAAGTTTTTGTACGATTTTCAGTAGACTCTCTCATCGATTTTCTCAGCTAGTAACACTTTGTCAGCTAATAAAGTATTAGATAAAAACATTAATAAATGGAAGTTAAAAGTGCTAATGATGGATGAAAATCCGAAACCATCAAACGTAAAACACGTGCGCTTTAACGGATTATATCAACCCTAGAAAGAAATGTGTTCAATAAAAGTTATTAATATTGCGAGGCGGACATAACAACGTTCTTCTCAACTTGACGACAAGTTTACTACGCTATAATGTAGTAGTAAAATATGTTGTGAGCATTATGAAATATAAAGTTCTGAAGCGCAACTGACAGTTGAAAATTAAGATGACATATCCACAGAAATAATTTATTAAATTGTTTTAAAACATGTGGACTTCACTTCGTTCTATAAATAGTTCCAAAAATTTTTGCTGCAGACAAGCAATGATCTGTTTTCTTTCCTTAACAGTGAGATTTACAACTGCAGCTGCGATTACAAGACTGATACAAGAACATGAGAGGAGTTACCTTTTGATGGCTCTGCAATGAGTCAATTATTGACCGCAACCGCCAAGTAAATCGTGCACTCTAACCCTGTCAGCACAACTCTGCGAGGAGACTGATAAGTAAGAGGCCTGAGAATAACCTTGGTAGCTTAATATTTCAATGTCGGAATGTCGTCAGAGGATGGCTCCTCCTCAAATGGTCTTCGCGTTGCAGCATCATTGTCTAATGGAATTTTTCTACAAATCTTACTTTTTGAATAAAATAAATCTTTATATCTTCAACTATTTTACTTGCACTATTACATAAAACATAAATTTTTTTGTGAACTATAATATTAAGCTAACCTGTTGAAAAAAATAAATAAATAAGATATTGCAACAAATTATTGATAAATTTATTGAAAGGGGAAGCGTTCATTTTAAGAAATGGCTAAGAAATACATATATTAAATGTTTCTATGAGAATCTTCTGATTTATTTACTTTTCACAAATATTAAGTCACCTAGTGGAATTTAGATGATATTCTAAATATAAAACTAAATTATCTCGGCCACTTGGTTTTTATAGAATTCGTTTGGGTAGCAAATGAGAACCCGTTCTTACGGTTTTGACAAGTGAAGATTGACGGATTTGTTTTTATTTAAATAATTAATTAATAGCACATTTCTTCCAACCAAGTTCGTAATTGTGGTTTTCTCTTTCAATAGAATAATTTATGCAAACAATACGATGGAATTATTGGAATTTCTTTTTAACCTCAAGTACCTTTCTAATGTAAAACTATGGCTCATTTTGTTAAACTCTTCAAACACATTTTTATTATTCAAGCAATCAAATACCCACTTAATCAATCATTAAAGTAAGTTTGTACACGTGGTAAATTTACTAAATATTTCAATTTTGGCTAATTTAATTTTAGAGTAGATAGAGTAGGTAGGGTAAATAGAGTAGATAGGATAGGTAGGGTAGATAGGGCAAATAGGGGTAGAGTAAGGGCAGATAGGGATACGGCAGATAGGTAGAGAAATAGAAAACTCAAACTCAAAAACCTGCATGGTGGCAATCTTTCGAGGAGTAGGTGAAATTAAAAAGGTATGATATTAAATCAAGTGGATAAAGTTGCATATTCTGACAGATACACTTCAAAATTATTAACCAAATTTCTGAATGCAAACCTGATTCATGAATTTCCAGTGATAGGTGAAAACTAGAAACTTCTTAAACTTCTGCACTCTTCGAAGAATAAAATAACTGTGATCATCTAGCAGTGCAGTCTCATCCATGGTTCATCAAAGTAAAAAGAGTCATTCCGTCAGCTACTGAGATATCAGTTTTACAAGATAACTAAAAATTGCCTTTACAAGGCAACAGTTTATTCACAAGGGCAATAATAAGGAAAGAATTTAGCTCTGTGGTTAGCATACTTGATTCCCATGTGAAGTTCCCGGGTTCGAATTCAGCTATTGACCCTTAGATTTCCTCTTTTTACGGAGCTCCTTATAGTTCTCTGTCCTGTGATGGACAGTGTTTTCTTTGATGAGAAATACTCTCCGGAGACCGACAGTGCACTGAAGAAAGCTCTGGGCACTAGTGACCTCAGATGATGAATAAAAAAAAAATTATAATTATTAAATAATTATCTTCTCAAATAAGTCTACATTTTGTTTTATACATTAAGTTCTTAAAAAGACAATAATAAATTTTAAATAAATGGATTTAAGATTTTTGTGATTCTGATTACAAGTTTATTGGATAAAATTATACACTATAAAACATACTTTGTTAGGACCAACTTCCGAATGAAGCAGGCCACTTATTTTTCAGATCTGCCTGCTATTCCTGGATGGATACTATAACTTCTTACATAAATATATAAGATATAAATATTTATATAAACATATAAGAAAAAAGATACATTTAGTTAAGAATTAGAAAAAATTAATGTTTTTTAAATTATAAATGTTAGCTTGATAATCTTTAATATAAAGACAGGTGTAACGATAATAGATTATATTTACTGAAAATAAATATTTTACACCAAGTGAGATTATAAGGTAGAATGTTGGATTTGCTTGTGAGGTATGAAAGTTAAGGAATGTCGCCAGTTGGGAGTAAAGCCAGGCTACAGCCGCTCACACTGGATGCCGCCTTCGTTCCCGCATCATCTCTTCCAAACATCCTCTTATTCCTTCTCCAATCATCATGTTTTATTTTTTTTTATTATTATTTCTGGGGAGTCCCACAAAAAAATACTAACTCTATTTTAGTAAAATTCCACTGCGCTGTGGCTGTTAACTCTTCTAAAACAACATATCTTACTATTTTATTTTATAAATCTTTAAATAGATACCCCAATGTAAAGTACATAAAGAAGCAGCAAGGTTTTTTTAAAAAAATAAAATAAAATCTTGATATTCTTTGCTCTAATAGTTCATAGAAGAAAAAATTTATTTTTTTGTAAACTAGTTATTACTTCCTTTAAAATTATTATCTACAAACTTTACTTACTTCCTACTTTAAAAACAAAAAAATTATAAAAAATGTAACAAATTGTTTAAATAAATTACTTATTCACTGTTTTTTACTGAAATAAAAATGAGATTCTTTGAAAATAAGGGTTTCTTTCCACAAATTAAATTCCTTATTAAAATTCATCCAACGAAAAAAGAAAATAAAACTATAACTTATTATCTACTATTAAAACATTATTTCAAAATCTAGAAGTTGTAAATTAATATAATGCAAGGAAATCTACAAAGATGGGATTATTGCCAAGAATTGCTGTGAGTTGTAATTTTATTTATAATTTTATCTCTGTTACAATTTGACATCTTAAAAATCTTTACTAAACTAGTGTTTTTCTCTTGAGAAATTTAAAAAAAAAAAAAAATTATTATTTACTATTTTCTCACATTTACTTTCTTAGAGTTAATTTACAGGATCTAATAAAACTTTATAATAATAACATCCACATTTTGACAAAGAAAAGCTGCAAAAACTTAAAAATGTCTCCATTTTCCTGCTATTCGGTCATTGAAATTGCGGAAATATGTGTACACAAGTTCGACTGAACGGTAATACTTTTGCTCCAGCTGGCATAGTACGATACTTTACATTTAGAAGAGATTAAACTGGAACCCACATACTCTACTGAAACGACAAGATGTGAACAGACGATACCTTCCACACAATCCTGCTCGTCGCTTGAAGCGGAAGTGGCCTAGAGACTTCTAGATGTGAGTAAATCCATTGTCAATGAGTTTCACCTCTGGGTGATTGCTCTTACAAGACTATACAAATGAACTGTGCCAAATAAAAACAAATTTACTTGTTACAACATTTGTTCTAGTTGTAAATAATTCTAATAAAGTGAAAAAAAAGTACCAAGAAAAGAGACTTTTAAATTTTCACTCTGTTTTCAGTTTTTCCAATTTAAAATAATCTAATGATATTCTTTATACTTCGCCTACAGGTTCGACACCATTACTTATTTATTCATTTAAGGAAATTCGTTTTAGATGTAAAGAGTGAAACTATGTTAGATGAACGTCAGAGTGTCTTCTAAATTCCAATTACAATTATAGGGATGAGATTAATGATTGAACTTCCACGTAGAGATCCCAGGTTCGAGTCCTGGCAGTGTAATCTGTGACGAAAGAATTATCGAGAATATTTAAATGTTTACTGAAAAAATAAAATAAATAATAATTCTCTGGATTACGTCAAATTGATAACTTTAACTAAGTTAAGTTTGATTTAAATTTGGGTGGGACGCTGCATGTTTGTCGAAAAGTGGGCACGTTCATATGACTTCACATGTCCTGAAAACAACGAAGCATAACGTGCTTCCTTTATTTATATCACACTTAATCATCACATTCAAACACTGCCAACGAGTACAGAAAGAAAATATTACTTCTATTTCTCATTTTAGCTTGATTCCGTTGATTAATTTCTCAATTTAGGTTTCACAGTCATGTATACGTGACCGCAGTTTCTGACTGCTACTGCAGGATTGAATATTACGTTGTAGTCGTGTGTTTGAAATTGTCTCTCACTAGTGCTGTTTAGTTCACCGCGTCTCCCTAAAAAGGAATCGGATTTGAATGTGTCAGAACTTAAAATGAATATAGTTAATCGGACATAAACTAATTAATTTTTTCTTATTTTGTTTGACTTTCTTATTCTAGTTTTTATGTAAATTTTTCGCAGATTGTTCTCAACGGTCTCAATAAGAATAAATTTATCTCCTTTTCGGAAAATTATTTCATGAGCCTCTCAAGATTATGTATTTATTGTGGAAGAGAGAACTCATATGAAAAGACAAGAGTTAATTAGCCACAAAGTAATTTTAACATTTGAAAATTCTCTCACGAAAAAAGGCACGTCTTTCTATTCTATAACTCTCACATTACTGACAATTGAAAAATTCAAACTTATTTTATTTTTTTTAAAATATGGGCTTTAATACCAAAGAGGCACAACATGGTAGAACCCAAAAAATTAGCAAACTGATTAAATATTACTAAGTGAGAGCTCTTAATTTTCTATAAAATAAAATAGTTATTTAATTATTTCATTTTATTTGCAACGACGGAACCAAGTATTCAACTCAAAGGCAAATGATACATGTATGTGTTAAAGGCACGCACTTTATTTATTTTGCTATTTCTACGCTTTTCATAAAATGGACAGGTAACTCATTTTCAAACAATATTGCATTGGAAACAGTGCGCAGGCAATATTTTCATTTAACAGTCTTTGTACTAGAGACCTCTGGAAGGAAAGGAATGTAACTAATACTCCGTCAGCTAAACTTAGATTTCACAATACATCAAGAAACAGGTGCAAGGTAATGGATTAAATGAACAATTTCAGAAGACAATAATTTATTTTACCTCCCGTGAAGATAATATAATCAATAATCCATCGTCTAAACTATTTAGCTAAATAATGAAACGCATCCTTCCTTATAAAAAATAAATACCACTTTCTTCATTAATCTTTTACTAATTAAAATGAGAAATACATTTCTTTCTTTCTCTTCGTTTGGCAGAGTTTGTTGGTGATGAATTAAGTGAGATTAAGATCCTGTATGTGTTGGCAACATTGAAATAAAAAAAAAAAAAACTTTATAGTGCACTAGAATTTGGAACTGAGATTAATAATCTCACATTAACATTTTTTATTTACCATTAAATTCAATCGACACTCTTTATTTCACATATCTTTCCTGAGACATATTTCTCCCTAATCAATATATTTTGAATAGAAAATAAAAACATTATTTAAAAATTGGTGGTTTTAGATAGTGTTGTAAGAAGAAAATACGAAGTAAGACGCTCCTACAGAAAGGAATATTCTTGAATAAAAAAAAAAATTGCTTTCCTTTACTCAAGTTAATTAATTTAATTTGGTAACTAAGTTTGAGTTTGCGCCAATCTTTTGATTTAGACTATTGTTCAGGAATTCTTTTCCTCTTTTAAGCGTTTGTTTCAGTTCTGTATGGCTTTGATTGACAGTGAAGAAGCAGCGTTCAGGTTCTAGAAGTTGACAGAGAAAAAAGGAACTTTCTAATCCCAGAAAAACATCAAGAAATTGATTCAGCCTCTACCGACTTCAATTTAGACATGTAGTGGATGTAGTGATTAGGAATCAACCAGTTAGTTACCTAGGATGGTTAATATGTATAGTTTCTTTTTTATAATTTGAGATTCACACTTGATCCAAGTAGTTACTCAAATCTACTAGCACTGCTAAGTCCTTGCGCTGGAGGAGTAAGTGTTCTTTAGAGCAGGTGGGAAAACTACGTGGAAGCCATTATTAAAAAATTGAAAGTCTGCAAGGAAAAAAAGTGGCAAGTCTGAAAGAGAAATGAATTTCTTCTTCTTTAGTCTCTCTTTACATTTCATAACCTGCAATCATAAATAATGATACTTTTAATTTAATATAATTTGTTTCCATTGATGAAACGTTTTAGAGTTGTACGCAGTAATACGTTACTCTAAATATTTTTTTAAAATAGACTAACATTTTAGGAATTAACACATCAGTAATTGTTGTAATCGTCGACATTTATTTGGGTTCATGTAGTACCGTCTGTGGGTGGCTGTGATCTGATGTAAAGCAAATAGAATCGTTGGGGTACGATTTGTCCTCGAGATACCTCTATTTAGGAGTGCACAATGAGTATAAATAAAACTGATTTGTGGTAGTAGGGAAGGCCCGCGTTCATATACACATTGTGGACCTCCACCCACTCACACTCATCTTGACAACTAATTTTCTGCTATCTGAGAGCAAATACTGGCACTTCTACTGCAGTGTTATTTACAAAAAATAATTCCAATATTACATTTTTAGGAGTAATTATTTTCGTTTTTAGAATAAATTAATATTAATAATAATAGTCACCACTGGGTGATAACTCCTCTCAACGTTCCTTTTTGCTTTCTACAAGAAATTGTTGTTACGTTGTGATAAATTTCAAATGAATAAATAAAATAATACTCATAGACATGAAGCTAGATATTCCTTTGTTTTTCCAAAACTAATTTGTATCCTAGATATTTAAAGAAATTCGCCTTAAAATTATAAAACAAAACTTTAAAAAATCTGGTGTGAATTCTTTTTAATGGAGTGTATATAATCAATTGTTTCTGTCAAAAGTTAAGCAGGCCTCAAATTGTATAAATACTATAACAGAACCATTTTCAAAAACTGTAACTTCTAGAAAAGCTTTAGAGACTCCTGAATAGTCATTAGGAAAGCTACAGAGAAGCCACACAAAGACTGAACTCTCAAACTACTATTCTGAAGCTGTGCTACTAAGAGACAAGTATGAGTTCGATTGGACGAAGAGGGAAAGGTTCTAAAGCGCAGAATAACTGTTTTACATTTATGTCTGCCAAATTATTCCCAATCAATAGGCTTGGAAATGAGCAAGGCAGAAATTTCTGCGTACCAGCTCAGAACTGCAGTGAACGAAGTATCAGAAACCAGGTATCCGAAAGACAAATGAGTAAAAGTGTATTCGGACGGGTAAGCTAACAGAGTTAAGAGGTTCAGCAGATGCTGGGTACAAATGCTCGGATCATTTCGAAGACAGGGTCCCACTAAGCCGAGGCACTATCATCTTTGACGCTATAATAAAAGTTATGGTCAACAAGTTCAATTGATGCTTAAGCTCTGTAAGGTTAAAACAAAAACTAGTATGAGCTGTTTTGATAAAATTTGAAAAAAATAAAAATAAAAAATCGGCTTAGTAAAATGGTGATTCTGGTTAAAAAAAATTCACCAAAACATTATTATCGCGTCCCTTGGTAGCAACTAAACGAAGGGTCAAATCTGAACTTTCCACAATATGTAAAAACCACTTTCTCAATATGTTTAGAGCTCTTTTTTCTCTTTCTACCCACACGTGTTAACTATCGACAGGCACGTGTTCACTAATGACTATCAAGTGGCCGATAGTTGTCAAAATGGCCAGCAGACTTTGTTGGAGTGGAACTATAGTAAAATTATGAGAGTGGCTAACAATAAACTTTTTCGCCTGCCTCTGGCCGAGGGTTTCCACCACCCTTGCTATGACTATTTGTAGTTCCATGCTTTGTTGGCTGCACTTCTGCAGCATTTGGATATGTTGTAAATTGCGCAGGTCATTTGAAGATGCCACGGGAATCATCCCGCGCTAGTCAGGCTGCTGTCTTTTTTTTTTTACCACCATCGAAATGTACGAGGTATGTTCAAAAAATAAGGTGAATTTTCAAATTTCGCGGGCTACGTACATTCGAATTTCGATTGTCTTTTTTTTTATGTTGGTACACTTGTCTCGAACATATTTTCAAAGTTGTAGCTATATAGCATGTTTAGTTTGTATGTTAGAGGCATAAATAAGACGTGTTTTGCGAGTTCGGCGATTTTCTTCTGTCGAAAAAAATGGATCAACGAATTTGCATCAAATTTTGTGTAAAAAATGGAATTAAGTGCTCAATAACACTTGAAATGTTGAGAGTGGCGTACGGTGAGAGTACTCTGTGTCAAAAAAATGTTTACAAGTGGTACAAGCTTTTCACAGAAGGTCGAGAAGATGTGAATGACGACGCTCGCCCTGGACGCCCCAGCACATCAACAACCGATGAAAATGTTGAGAAGAATCGTCGAATCACAATTAGAGAAGTTGCTGAGGTTGTCGGCATATCGGTTGGCACATGTCCTGCAATTTTTTTCGGAAATTTTGGGCATGAAGCGTGTAGTAGCGAAGTTCGTTCCAAAATTGCTGAATTTTGATCAAAAAAACCGTCGCATGAGCATCGCTCAGGAATTGTTGAATGACATTATCATGTCTCAGCCACCGTATTCACCAGATTTGGCGCCCTGCGACTTTTTCCTGTTCCCATGATTGAAGAGACCCATGAAAGGACGGAGATTTGCGACGATTGAGGAGATAAAAACCGAATCGCTGAGAGAGCTCAAGGACATACCAAAAAGTGCATATCAGAACTGTTCCGAGGATTGGAAAAAACGCTGGCACATATGTATTATATCTGAGGGGGACTACTTTGAAGGAGACAAAATAAAAATCGATGAATAAATAAATATTTTTTAAGAAAAATGAAAATTCACCTTATTTTTTGAACACACCTCGTACACTTTTTCAAATTACGAATTTGGAAACATGTTTGCCATTAAAATCATCCTGATGGTAAAACAGCACATAACACCAAAATGACACTTTAGAGGAAACCTAAATCAAAATGGATATTTCCGATGAAAAATCAATTTCGAAAATTTGACGAGAATTATTTTCTTTAATTTTTTAAAAATTTCCTGAAATAGTTAGAAACTCCAAGTGTCGCATCAACGTTTTTTTTTAAAAAAAGAAAATCTTTCTTCTTGAATCTTCTTCATTTTACGTAACATATCACAAAACTCTGTGGAATAATTTTAAATAATGTAAACACTTTAGATAGCCAATAAAATGTGTAAGTATAGGAACAACCAATTTCATATTGCACGTGGGCGACCACATGTCTAGAAATGGGCCCGTAAATTCATTAAATAAGTATGAGTTACTAATTCCATCGTAATCAAAACGCATTCCAAAAAATTTAAACACCTGGGAATAAATGTATCACAAGTAATTCTTAAACAAGAGATTCAACAAATTTCTTTAGACCTCTTTAATCTTGATAATCTTACCTCTTTGATACTAATTTTAATTTCATATGAGAATCTGTTCATTACCAACATCCTTTTCTATGTTATGTCAAGTAAATCACGCTCGCAAAGCTAAGATGTATTACTGGATTCCAGTCAAGGCCTTGGATTTTATTTAATGGTTAGTATGACAATTTAGTGTATGTTTGCCAGTAGCCTACGACCACGACAACCTAATTAGGTAGATGGACGTAAAGCCCGCCTAAAATATAGGCATTACTTTTAGTTATCTATCTTGCATCCAGGTCACATTTTTTACTTCCTTTCTTTAAGTTCAGTTTATTCCAGTACAGATTCGTATACCACTCTTTGAATGATCCTTACAAAGAAAATATTTTTTACAACACGGTCTTCGACGGTCTGCAAGTTGGGCTTAACTTTAAACATTAAAGTGTAGTTATATGATGAGGTCAAGATAGAAGAGGATACTGCCATGCAAAATGACACTTTTCTCAGAACTCCAAAACTACCGTTATGAAATCTACACAACCTAAATTTATTTGTACCTTCTTAATTAAAAAAAATCTGTCAGAAAATGCTTACATTTTAGAATTTGAAAATATTATACTGGAGTAATAAAGCCATTACCTGGTATTCATTACCTGGTTTGTACCTCGTATTTGGGTAATGTGACTCCGCCATAGTTGCAGTACCTTGTAGGAAAGAAACAATAAATCTTATCCAATTATAACTTCCAATTTATGTTTTCTAAATCATGTTTTTTTTTGCTATTTATCTTCGTATATTTGAGAGAATCTCCTTTGCTAAAGTAAGTATAGCTTATGATTCATCGCAAAGATATTATAGAGTTACATTTTTGCTTTTTCCACTCTCAAATAAAATCTCACTGCTAAGATATACTTCTTTAAAACTAATATTTAAAAGTTTATTTTTTTAATTAAACGAGTCAGTTTCTTCTTCATGTCTTGAAATTAAAAATTCTCTTACAAAAGTAACACCATTGTTGCTCTCTGACAACAGTCTAGAAAATAATAAATTTTGAGATAAGCATCAAATCATCTTTCGATGTCTTTTGAGTTTCTCTCAACTGATGAATTCAACTTTTCTCATTTCTCTCCCTAAACCTCCTGAAAAAAAGAAGTCAATTTGAAGTTTGTCTAGATTCCAGATATTGGTACTTGTCTAATAGATCTTCCAAAGTAATAAAGAACAAAATAAATAAATATTTTGAAAAAGTTACAATATTAATCATGCTTTTAACTTAGCTTGGTTCTGAAATAACTCATTATACTTTAGATAAAATCGCGAAAATAATTTAATAATAATAATTTTTATTATTGAAGCTACTATTATTAGAGTCTTGCTTTCCCTTTGATACTTTACCCTTAGGTAGAGTTGATTGGCCCCCAGAAGTAAACATAAAGGAAGTTTCTCCAACATTCATCTGAGGTTGGTCAATTTGTTATTAATAGTGTGAAGTTGTCTGTGTGTAGCTCAGGTGGGGGCCGAGTGGACTCTATTTGTAGCCCTCGGCATAGGCTAGAGTTACCTCCTAAACCTTTTATAGATTGGCATCTCTCTCTCTAAAGGCATCATCAAGAACTAACATTCATCAAGGGCGCTTGGTGACCTTCACCTCGTTGTTGCTTGTGGTTTTCCATGTACACATTTAATATAATTTCAGAAATGGTAATTAGTTGTTAAAATACCGGTACACCAGCAATAGTCTTTTATCTAGTTGATTGAAGAACGTAAAGCCCATCTGGAAAAAATCATTTACTGTTCAACCCCCTCTCAATACAATAATAGAGACACTTGACAAATTTTATAAATGGTTTTTTCGAATTGAGAGAATTGTGTGTTTTGAAATTCCTTGGATTAAAAAAAAAAAACTATTTTTATTTTCTTCTGAAATTGTTTATGACTTTTTTTTTAAACTGATTGTGAAAGAAGGTCTTTAGCAATTAGTCAGTTAGGGAATGAGAATTTGGAATATAGGAGAACTAATTAACAATTACAAACATGTAAATAATCCTGCATAAATGTAAGTGGGATTGGTCTTCCAGCGCTGAATTATTAAATACTTAGCTACTTTCTTTCTAACTTATACTACTGTTATTACCTTTTCAATACTTTCAAAAAATGCTACAGTCAAAGTTAACCTGGTAACCAGAACTTGTCTTTGCAAGTAAAGTTATTTGGGGTTTCCCTAATTTCATCATACTCGTACAGAGTTGGCACTTTAGTCGCTTCCACTTTCAGACTAGCTAGTGATCTCTCCATTTCTTAAAAGTGTACTATTTTTGTTCCTTTGAGTGGAGAAATTATTTCTCATTTTTCATACTCGTTCTTGCAATTTGCCTTTCTAAACTTACCGACGCTCACTTACTTAATGTCTTAGGTAACTTCACATCACTCGCATGTCTTGGTTTCCTCTCGAGTACCTGTGCGGGTATTATTTTTTGCAGTTGGTGTACGTACTTACGTTACCCCTAACTCCTCATATTCTTTCTGTAATTTACGTTGTTATGGCCATTTCATGATGCCTCCACTTATTATATATATATCTCCAACGCCATTTCGGTCATATTAAGCGCGATTTAATTCTGAAATAACGAATCTTGTTGCCATCTCCTACATCCTGCACTTAACATACAATGAGATTATCTGTATCCAATTGGCAAATCCGAGATAATGGGCAAGTTGGAAATTCACCAAATAAAGACTTGCTCAGGTAGTCATGCCCAGTGGCCTGTCAGTGCCTCACCAAGTAAGTTAGTAAATATGTCGCGGGCTTGGGCGATATCAAATATCCTTACCACTGGGATTATTTTGTTGTCATCCTACGGTCAATCAACACTTTTACCGAGAGGTTCTTGAAAAACTTCGGAAAAGGGTCATTCGTGTGAGACCAAACATCAAGAACAAGTGGGTGTTGCATCACGATAATGCTCCTTGCCACACAGCAATTTCAATAAACGAGTTTTTGGCCAGTAAAAACATTCCTGTGGCTCCTCAGCCTCCTTATTCGCCTGACTTGAGTCCTTGTGACTTTTTTCCTGAAGGCTATTCCAGTATCGGAGTTCGAGCACTGCTATGAGGAGTGGAAGAAACGTCTCCAGCGCTGTGTGGCTTCAGAAGGAAGTTATTTTGAAGGTGACAATATAGAATTGTAATTCTTTTTGAATAAAAAAATTAAAAAAAAAATCAGTCTCATTACTAATTTACATGTGTACCTCGTATAGCTTATTGTACTCCTCAATAAAGATAATAGATATTTTTATAATTGTTTTTTTATTTAAGGCAGTGAAGAAAAAAACTTTCTTGTCTTTAATAAATGAGAAAAGTAGTCGCCTATTTTTATAAGTAAATCTTCCAAAAGTCATGGGCTAGATATGCAGAAAAGTTCTGATGAAGCTACAGTATCGTTTCTTAAGTTCTGTTGTAAATTTCTGTGACTGTAAATTTCGAGTCGTTCAGAGTTGTTAGAAGTGTTCCCGGAAGGAAGAAACTACTTGGACAAAAATGTGTTCCACTGATTGCTAATCACTAATTGTACAAAATTTGTCTGATAGTTATTTGGAATAGGTGAAGGAATAAAAGAATAGGTGAAGGTTGTATTTATAAATATTACTATACTAACAAAAAACAATAATCAAAATAAAATAGTTACCTCTAAAGACAACAATCATGGTCTTTACTCCACGACGGTGGAATGGAAAAAAAATCCATTGAAATAAAGGTAATATACTCCAAAATAACGAAATAAAAAATGAAATATTAGCAGTACAATTGAGATAATACAATATTACTTTAAGAAACATAGATATTAAAAAGTAAAAAATCGAAATTAAAAATAAATAAAAAATACATGGCGAAATTAAGATAGAATGAGCTAACTAAATGAAAATACCTACTGTAAAGTTCTAAATTCTTACATAAATATGACATCATCAAATCATACAACAAACACTATAAATAGTTTTAAACATCAACATACGCTGCTTTGATGTAACTGACAATTGAGACCCAGTTACGACCATTCATGAAGGCCAATGCTTCCTCTCCAGAGAGTTGCAGTTGGCCAAGGATATCTCAGCCTAATTTCAGATAGTCTCGAGCAGCTAGCTATGAAGTGATATATACCACCAGCTAAAACATCATTACACACTTGGCAAGAGTAATTTTCAGCCCTTTGGTACGGAGAGAGCTCCCTAACTTCAACACACCCGCTCGGGTCTTCATTAGCTAACGGGTGTGTTCTATGGGCAAATTGAGTAATGATTGCTTCCGAGTTTAAACTTGAGTGCTCTGTACAAGGGCTAAGAATCAGGTTCTTTAACTTTATTAGCACTTTGCGCTGTGAAGTTTAAACTAATCCTTTTTTGCAGCTGACCAAATATATCACTCCACCTGTTTATGTTGTATAAATTAATTTTCAAATTTAATTCGCATTGATTCATAAGTTACATGATATCTTTAAACCAATAAAGCTGCTTCTCAACAATATGTACAGCAACAATTTTAGGGAGTCTACTATTCAGCATGTTAAAAACCTTAAGAATATAATTATAGTGTAATTTGAAAGTATGTGTGAAAATTGGGAGGTATTCAAGTTCATTATAAATGAATGCCGATGGTACAAACATCGGTATAAACAATCTTTTAACAAAAAAGCGAAGTAATTTTTCCAGTTCATCGTAGTACACACCTCCCCACACTTGAACTCCATACCAAACTATGGAGCGGCTGAAAGTATTAAAAAATCTAAGTTTGGAATTATATCCTACATTATTAGTTTCCATAAGGTATTCATGCCCTGTTTTTCTTTGGAAAGCTTTTCTTTTAAATGGGTGTTAAAAATTAATTTAGAAGACAGAGTTATTCTTAAATAATTATAGTTATTGAAAACTTCTATCTTTCCCTTATTAAAAAGCCACCTCTCATTTTTTTCACACATTAACCACATTTTCGAAAGGAAGAGAATTATTTTATTATGAGTTAAGGTTTTATTAGGTACAAAAGCAACCATTGTTTATAAATAAATTATATCAGTGATGACAAATTATTTGTAACAAATTATGTTGTTGATATCGTGATAGTTGGTAGAAAACTCGAAACTACTAACAGGAATAGTACTTGAGGAACAGTTTAAATTTCCAACTCAAGCTGATCGTGTAAACGTTCTTTCTGTGAAGGCCCAAATTTGCTAGTGTATTCTTTGCTAGAGCTATGAATATTTGGGAACTAACTCACCTTCAGCACTCCTTTCATTGAATGTGCAGAGATGCTAAAGCCTTAAAACAAAATAAAAAATAAATAAATCAGGTCCTTAACAATCTCTGTTTGAAAGAGGTTAACAAGGATTTTAAATAATCTCGGGCCAATCAATGCATAAGAAAAACGAAATTGAGATTTTTCTCTGAAATTCTGCCTTCTAAAATGAAATGTCTTAATTCAATTTTATATTTCCGAGCCTTGTGATTCCTCCATTTTATCATTAAAATTAATCTTAATATTCTAACACGGCTTAGCATTGTAATATTTTTTCTTGAGTCTCATCTATTTTCTAAAGCGTCATTCATTCTCTTTTCACTTTTTAGTTTTTAGAGTCTGCCCATTTTTTTATTTTTTGACTCAGTGCAAAATGTAATGACTTATTTATGAATTCAGTACAAAATTTGAATTGTGAAAAACGTCTATTTCTAATCCTCAAATAAAGCATTGAGGAAAAGATGTCTTTTCAAAATAAATACTCGTAAATAAGCGACTTTTTTTTAAATTCAGTTGTTACGCTCACTAATCCTGATGGAAAAGTATAATCATAAATTTCATCAGGGGCGAGTATAATAAATTTCACTTGACACTTGGAGCAAAGTAAACCAATAAAGTGAGACATTTAAGGAGTTATTGTGTTTCTCATTCAATATTGCAATTATTTTACACTAATAACAACAGCATATTTTGCTGTTTTTACATTTTTTACAGGTGAAAATTAATGATAGTTTTTTTTTTTTCATTAGATTTATAACTACTTGGGTTCCTCGTACCCAAGTAAAACCTAGCCCATCATCTCACTGGCTCATATTTGTTCACATTCTACTCTTTACAGACAAAAAGTCTGAGAGCTACAACCGATTTTTGATAAATTTAGTAGATTTGGCTTTTATTAGGGTTGCATTGATGATGGGTACTCTCATATAACCTTTCCTTTTCTGATTACAGAGAAAGTAGTTCTTCAAATTGTCAATTCAAAACCTCTTCGGTTCAAACATTCGTTTCCCTTAATAAAGACGAATTCCTTCGAGGAGGAATGTTGTATTATAATACTTATTTCTTCGTAATTATATTATACTTTTCTTGAATATAATTTTTTGTCAAATTTATCAAATTTTTCTTGCATTGCGAGGAGGAGGATACAGCAGCCATCGGGCTTGCAAAAAGGAAAATTATTATTTTATTATGAAAAATTTCAGGAAGCAATAAAGAGATGCGCTTTTAGAGCGCAAAGATAATTTCATTTTAGTTTACTAAAAAGTGGATCACAAAAGTTTTGTTTAAAAAGGAAAAGTAAAGTAAAGCCTACTTATTCAGGCAGGTTTACGTCTAACTACCAAAATTAGGTGTCTAATAACTAGCAAACCAACTTTACTATAAATTTTTCATGAAACCCATTAATTAAAATTAAAAGACCAAGGCCAGGAATCAAACCCAGTGACACAATATGCATTAGGTTTGCGGGCCTAGTCTCGAAGCATTATAATATGTATGTATAATGAAATTCTAGAAAACATGTACGATACACTTACATAATAACTTATTAAATATACAATATAATGATAATTTGATGAATAGTTTGCCTTTGCGTCATTACAAACTACAAAGTTTACTTTTCTTTTTCGAGTTCATGGAAAATAATCTGAACTTTTATTTACATATTACCGAAACATATTATTGATGATTTGAAACAGTTCTTGTTCCTAAATATCTGGTGTAGGTCATGATAGAGTGGGTTTCTTTGGTAAAAATAAACAAGGTTGGAGTTACCAGACAGATCTGCCTTTTATTAGCTGGCAGCCAGAACTATATAAATATCCCAATACAATAAATGTAAGTGAATTTCGATTTTCCTTCGCAATTAAGAAGCACTGTTTGTTAGCAAAACAACTTAAAGAATCCACCTAGTTTTTTAAACTAAAACATATGTAGTTAAATGTTAGAAAATTGAAGCACAGGAAACAGCTACTTCAGAGGGGAAGTATTAAAACTGTCCAACAGAACAGTTGTATTAGGGGTTGTTTGTCAAAAAGTGCACGAAAAAACGTAAATTTGATAAATGCCATTTTTGACAATTTTACCTTCTTCCGTATAAAAGATAAAAGTCCCAAAATCTCTTTAAAATAAAGAGCATATTCTCGTTTATAAGTGTTATTTTTCGCAACAAATAGATTAAATTGATTTCGAGAATGAGTCACACAATTTATAAAAAATAAGTATCTACTTGTATTAATTAAATGAGTAGGAATTAATACTAATGCTAATTATTAATTATTCCTTGAACCGTGGCAGCTCTCTTTAAGCTGAATAAATATTCTTTAGATATTTTTAAAGAAGTTTATATTTTTATTTTATGTTAAATAAAGACTATATAATAAAAATAGAGTACTCTGAAGTGAGATAGTCAAATAATACATAATAGTAAACTACTTTAATAATAATTGCATATCCTTAAAAAAGTGCATTTCTTTAAAATATGAATAACAGAATACATATGTATACATATGTATAGCAGAATGGGGAGAAGATCTTGGGTTAAATTAATTAAAAAATATATAAAATTACCATAATACCTGTTTATGTAGAATACAAATACATGTTATGTCCTTTATAATATATACCTATCTACTGCTGCAGTAAACTTGCTCTTAAATTAGTTGAAAATAATAATAATATTTAGGGAAGGGATTAGCTGAGTGGTTAGCGATTACTGGATTGCAACGCGGGTTCGAATCCAGTTGCTGGCCCATAGATCTTCTCTTCTTAGAAGCTTCTTAACTGCTCACTGTCCGGCGATGGACAGAGTTGTCTGAAACTAAAGATCACTGTTCGGAGGCCGGCAATACACTGGAAAAAGCTCTGGGCTCCAATAACCTCAGCTGTTGACGCGCCTTAAACACAAAACAATTAATAATAATAATTTCGTTTATTTATGTTAGTTGGTATGTAGATTTTTAAAACCTGTGCATTAATAGTTTGAAATCTCCTATTAAAATCAATGTAAATTACATGGTTTGCTACTTTTCACTGAACAAAAAATATTTTATAGATTAAAATAGCCGGCATAAAACTCTGTAACATCTAATAAAATCGCTGTAGTTTAAAACCAACAAGTGACAACAAAAGATATTAAGTATTTTAACTATAATTTTAACTAATTCACCCTCATCAGTTTGGATCTAGAGCGGAAATTCTCTAAATTTAGGAACAGTTATTTGCTGGTCGAAGGAATCTTCGCAATAAACGTGACAATGTTAAAGAGCATTTTTGAAAAATCTTATTATAGGTATGGATTTTTAAATATTTCGGTTATGAGATAATAAATAAAATGGGATTTGCTGCAGTTCATTAACTTGCTGTGTGTAATGACTAGAATTGGAAGGAGTACATATTGCTACAAGAATATATTTTTAGAACTAGAATCATTGTTTCAAAATAATAATCCTTAAATAAAAATAAACCAAAATATAACTGATGATTAGTAAATTTTAAAATAGAAGTTTTTATGTGTAAATAGTAAAAATAGGGTGATTTATTTTTTCTTGTTCATGCTTCATTTTTAAGATTGTTTTTCTGAGAACAAGGGCAATTACGGGAACTGAATCTATTGCGTCCATTTACTGTTATGTTATGGGAACTTTCAAGTTTCAGAAAACTTGAAAGGAAGAATTGTTTAATTAAAATTTTTCATAATACTTGATTCTGAACTGAAAAAATGCAGAGTTTTTTCTAAATAACCATATGATTTTTACATTACAACGGAATGTTGAATTAAAAAAAAAATTATATTTATTTATTTCGTTATTTACAATCTGTATATACATATATACAATAAGTAAATAGGGAGAATAAAAGATAAATGAATGCGTGAAAGGCAGGAGGAGTGTAACTACCCAGTGGTAGAATGCAATCCTCAATAAAATTTAGTTTTTTTGGTTAATAGCTCACTGAGAGAAGTGGTTCTAGAGGCAAAGATTTAAATTAGGACTATTCTTTGATATCTTTAAATAAACTAGCCAAAACTGACCTTAATTAGGGTAAGTATGCTTATTTTTCAGGCAGGCTTAACGTCCAATTGCGAATTTAGGTGTCGTACATTGAGGCGACTAGCGAACTTACTTAACTGTATATTATCATATTAACCACTAAATTAAATTCAAGTCCTAGAACGTGAAACAAACCCAGTACCACAATATACCTTTGGCTCGCCGTCGTAAGTTGACCCTTACAATTATATATGCATATTTTTTTTATACAAATTATGCTCATATCCTTGTGAGTTCCAGCCTCAAAGAAAAGCTACCAATTCCTAAAAACCAAGGAACCAAGCGGTTCTACAAAAATTGAATGAAGCTGCAAAGGTCTGCCCAAGTCAACTGAGGAAATTCTCCTCAAAGGGGGGAAAATATTATCTATCTTTTGAAGAAAATCATCTCAAGAGTTTTTCTTTAACTTTTGATTACTTTTAATCCAATCCAATTCATCAATTATTGAAAAAATAAAATTAGTAAAAAATAAAAGTGAAACTGCTATAAATAATACAGAAGTGGCCTCAGCCAATTATAAAATCTTAGTATTAAAACAAATCGTTTAGATTTAAACTTTATTTGAGAGTTGGGGATGATTTAAAAGTTACATAATTAAGGAAGGCATACTGCCAAGGCATCTATATCAGGAAACGTGTTTACATATCCGAAACCACAATGGCAGGAGTATTCATACCTAGCCAACATTTAGTCATGACTGGAGAAGAATTTAATCCATTCACATCTTCGTTGTTGATTTTAGATATAATCAAAAAAAGAGATATTTAAGTTTTCTTAAAAATCATTGTTAAACTGCATCATCTAAAGCTGTCTAAAGAAACATTTCAGAAACATTTGGAATAGTTCAATTTCAATTGATAATCCATTAAAAAAAAAAGACATTTATTTTGTGAAAGAATAAAATTAATTTTATTTAAAGCAAGTTCGATTTAAATTTTTAAATGTAAAACCATCGAGGGAAAAAAGGTCACTTAGAAACTGAATCTAGCTAAATTTAACTTAAATATCAGTAACACCTGTTTTATGTAAATAACTTCCAGAATTGCCCTGTGATTTATAATTCAGCTACTTCAACTAAATCTAAAACCTTAAATATTATGTACGAAAGTAGTTAAGCAGTTCCAATTAAATATAATTTATAACTAAAATTTCAAATGTAAAATCGCAAAGAGTACAACTCCTATTTTAAAAGTCTGTGAACATTTTATGCAAAATTTATTTATGCTATCGTACTTTACTATAAAGTTAATCTCAGAACAGTTCTCAAAAAAAAACTTTTTTTTATGAGACCAGATGTTGTTGGTAGTTGAACTGATTGTTTTTAATCACTAGTTCGCTATCGTCCAACGTCCAACTACTAAATTAGGTGTCGTTGAATTAGATGTCGACTAGCACGCATACTTTACAATTAAATTCTCATATTAACCATTAAATCAAATCCAAGGCCTGAACTGGAATCGAACCCAGTACCACAATACTTCATAGCTTTGAGGGAACCTCGCCTCTAACCGCTCGGTTACCGTGGCGCATAAGAAAGGTAATCGTTTCTTATTCAATCATTAACATTAGTCTTTGAGCGTTTCAATTAGTCTTAATAGGTTAAAGCAACGATTTTTTAAAAACTTTATTTTTTTATAATTTTCATTTTTTAATTTTAGTCAACATTTCATCACTAGAAGTGTACATTTAAATTTTATTAGCTGGAAAGATAATTTCACGATTGAGGTTCGCACGAAATTTATTTCAAAAATATGAATTGTATTTTGACTACCGATAAATTAAGATGTCGAGTGTGATAATAGATTGCTTCATTATTTATTGTATAATAAATAAAAATATGCAGAGATACATTAAAATTGAAAATTTAGCATTTTATTTGTTAATTATGAATAAATTTTAATAATAAAAAAAAATTAGTGGTACGAATTTTGGTGGAGGCGACCATAATATGATCATTGAAGACGAGGTGAATCAACCACTCCCCCATCCTTCATTCCAAACTTCAAAGAGGGGGCCTGGCGCAAGCGTGCCCTATAGGGGTGCTTCCATCGTTCACCGTAGCGCCTACTGTGAACTACCCGGCAATACTCCGTCTGGACGCGACCGTGCTACACCATCCTTCCGTTCGGTACGTGCCTTTTAGTTTGTATTGTATAACAAGTGCCGAGTGAGGAATAACTAACTGAAAACAGAAAAACGAATAGGACAAGATGCCGATGACAACCAGCAGATCCACCAAGTACACGTACCGCTCCACGGGCGGTGGCACGGCGGACGTCAACATTGAGTACTCTGCCGACCTCAGTGCCCTTTCCAGGCTCGAGGTATTTTTTAAAATAAAAATGTATTGTATTTTCTCCTATTTATCCTGTCTTCAAAATCCTAATTATTTTTCTTAAAATAAAAAAATTGCATGAGCACGACCCTTCATCTGTGTTATTTCAACAGGACAAGATCCGACTTCTGAGTGAAGATCTGGAATCCGAACGAGAGCTCAGGCAGCGGGTGAGTTAACCGGTGAAAGAAAACTTAAGAGTTTTTTTTAATCGCCATGTATAGTGTGTGCTTTCGCTTTTGCAAAACAGAACAAGAAATTAATTTGACTGTTAAATTAGCATTTGGCACTAAAATTTTATTTTTAGATTGAAAAAATAATCATAAAAAATAAAAATAAAACAAATTAATGTTAGGCCAAATGAATATTTCTATAGAGGATAGACGTAGGCTTGCCTCTCTTGTAAAAATAACTTAGGCCTTCTCGACCGGCTTTAAATGGCACTGGCCTTATTCTAACATTGCCAAGATCTGAATTTTAACTTATGCTGCTTTAGAATATCAAATTAACACTCTGTTATGCCTCAAGAATTAAATATTTTAACATTTTGTCTCTTATTGAATCTGGTTTCCCAGGATTTTACAAACCGTAGCAGCTATTGTACCTAAAAAATAAATTACTTTAATAGAACGTTTATCAAATAAATGATTGGAGTTGAAATTGGAATTTTAATTATTTCAATTTTTTTTTTTTAACTACTTTGGAATGTTCGTGGAGCATGTTTTTCTTAAATTTAATTTTTTTTTTTTTTTTTTTAAGAAATTAAAATAGTAACTGTGCAGTCAAATTTTTGTTATATGTTAGAACAAAATAACCATATTAAAATTATTCATAATAAGACAGCATAAAACAAAAATATGTCCATTTCGGCCATGTATAATCGATAATATAGAAAAATCAAAGTTATATAATGGGTTTGATGAATTTTCACTCAATTATTCCAACAAACCATTCAAATATTTCTGCCGACATTTCCCTTGGACAGCCTATTTACAGATAATCTAAAACCTGTAAAACATTTAACTAGTGCTTTAATTCAAAATATTAATCATAATTTCTGTGTTTATTTGTTCAAAAAATAATGAAAAATTTCCAAAAAGACTTGAATAAAATTAAAATGTAGATTTAAATCAAACAATTTATAATATAAAAAGGTGTGTGTCTCTTCGAATTAATGTTAAAAAGATTTTTAATGCAACTATTAATTGTTAACCATTTATACAATTATTTAAAATCATTTCTCAGTTAGCATCCTCAAGTTTTCTATATATTTTAAGCACTTTCATCTTTGTTTCTAAGATTACATTGAATAAAATTAATTCTATCATTAAATCTATTTCTTTCTAAAATCTTGGCCTACTACTTATAATAAATGAATTCTATCCTATTGAATCTAAACTCTACAAATTAAAAGTTAAAACAAAAGAATCGGGATATGTTTCGGAGGCTACCATGAGACATAAATCCCAATAAAAGAAAACGCAGCTAGAAACATCCTTGCATGACTAACCGTCTTAAATTTAGTCCATTAAATAAGTGCCAAGTTTTTCTAGTACAAATTAAAATTCTATTGCAAAAAGTAAAATTCTATTATAAGCCAAGGTAATATTATTTAATATCACATCACGGAAATTTTCTAACGATAAAAAAAAATAATTCTGTAAAAATGGGTGACTACATGAAAACGTCTCATTTGTCCGTGCTTATAAAGTATATTCTAATTAAAAGATTTGACGATATTTGCCTTTAATTTAACTGCATGCTTTTGATTTGTTTCACTTTATAATGATCATGTTCATAATTATCTATTCTAATTTAGATCGAGAGAGAGAAAGCTGACCTGAGCGTTCAAGTTATAGCATTACAGGAGAGACTTGAAGAGGCTGAAGGTGGTGCAGAAAGCCAGGTTAATTGTTCACTATAATTTAAAATTATTTTTTTAAATATTTCTCTTAATATTTTACAGAAAGTAAGAACGCAGATTTCTTTTACAGTGGACAATTTATCCTATGTTAAAAAAATAAATACAAATATTATAAACAATTTTAAATTTAGGTTAATAATAAAAAATAAAGCCATTTATTTTCAATATCATGGTATTAATTAAATTTGTTTTACTTCTTAGTTTGAGATCAACAAAAAGCGTGATACAGAGCTTTTGAAATTAAGAAAACTACTAGAAGATGTACACTTGGAATCTGAAGAAACTGCTCATCTCTTAAGAAAAAAACATCAGGAAGTCGTTGTAGATTTTCAGGAACAACTGGATCAATTGACAAAAGCTAAACATCGGTAAATATTTGAATATTTTAGAGAAGAATTATTAGTTTTAAATGAAGAAAATAAATAAAAATGTTTGTTACTTGGAAAATACTTTTAACATTAAATGAATCTTCCACAGTCAACAAATAAAAATAAAACTTAATTTAGAAAATAAGAACTGCGTTTAACTTTTAGGACAAATTATTAAAGATAAGGTAAATAATAAATCAGCTGACTTAAACTTAAAGGTGATGATATAATTGTAAAGAAATTTTTCAAATAAAAGTGTTGGATCAGCAAGAATGTAGAGTCCGTCCAAGTTTTAAAAGAGAATCGGTCATTTTTAGGAAATCGCATAGACTAAAAATTCCTCTTTAAAAAAATAATAAATCAATGATGAATGATTTCCTAAACATACATAAAGTGGTTTAACATGTAAAGTTTAAATCTTTCTTTATTTTTATTGAGTTATATACTAATTCACAATAATAATTCTCAGCAAATATACTCACATCTTCGGAGGGAGAGAGATAACTTATTTCTTAAAACCCAGGATTTCTCAAAAAAGGTGTTCATTTCGAACATAGTTATAAACCTTAAGTAGGAAATTTAAAACAACAGCTAAAGAAGAAAATTTGAAATTGAACCCTCAAGACAACGCTTTAATCAGACGATATTTATCTTATTAAACGGTGTGCTACTATCTTAATTAGCCAAAAGTTTCTCAATTATCTGAGGATTTTCGACAATTGCTTTGGAACTTTGATATTTTATCTGAAGTTTGGCTATCGTTCCACCTTTTTTAATTTAATAAAGCCTTGCGGTCTCTCTATTTTCGCACTGTATATAAACATCTTACCAACCCTAACCTTCTTATTTTGAAGCTACTTCAATTAAAAGTAAAGTAAAATAATCGCCAATTTTTCTCAGGCGGCGGTTAACACTCAACTACCGTTTGCTACTTCAATTATAAACATTTTAAAGAGATGATGGTAATGGAGACATCACTATGCACTAACTTTGTTGTGATTTACTTACTTTAACGTTACTGTTGAATGTCAACTTTGACGTTTCATGCAATCTTCTAACCCTTCTTGATCTAACTCTCCTGTTTGTCATTGATACTTCTCTTTCTTGAGCTTCCCCTATTCCTTTTAATAGAAAAATGTTTTATTGCCAGGATTTGGAATTGCTTTCTGGCTATAGTTCTGCATAGCTAATTCTCACCAAGGTTCTCAAGAAGCACTTTTTGTGGCCCAACTGCATTTTCATCTCCGGAACGAACCGATACTACGTAGATTAGAAGCCTGTTCACTATTAATATTAAAGCTTCAGTTTCTGGAGTGTTGTATACAGAAATATTATTTAAAAGAATCGAGATATCAGAATTTCTTAATTAAAATTTGTTAGATACAAAGGGCGCTAAAGAATTGAGAATTTATTTTTGTTTTTTTTCTCCTCCCAGACGCGTCTATTGCTGCAATCTTTAGCGTCCAGAACTTTTTGAGTAGTTCCGGAAAATGTTCTTACGTTTCAGACAATACTGTCCAACACCCGACTGTGACCTTTATAAGGGGCTCTTTAATTTTTAACAATTATAATATAATATTAACAATAAGTTGTAGCTTTTTTGTTAAATTTTGTCGTGAAGAAATTGTTCACTTTTTCATTTATTTATTTTCATTGACCAAAGAAGGTATGTACTTTCATTATAGAAATCATTTTTGATATTATTTGAGTTTAGATTGATGCTGTAATTCGATGGCAATGTTTTTGTTAGAGGCTTGAGGTGTTAATGGCAAGCTGCTTTTCAGATTTCTTTTTTGAAGTACTTTATTCTCGGAAATAAATTGTCGCTTCGGAAGTTTCCATTTTTTTTATTTTTCATTTATTTTATTTTATTTTTATTTTTTTTAACGGTAGCTAGATTCGTAGAAAAGCTAATTGAAAATGTTCAATGAGTAAATAAAAATGCACTATCTGTTAAGCCGCCTTACAATCAACAAAAGAAACTTTACGGTTACATTTAAAAATATAATTAATTTTTTTTACAATTACACTTTATACCAATTGAATTTCAGTACCACAAAATTTGTTTATGCCTGCCTTTTTGTTATACAAAACTATAAAAATAAAAAGTTTTAATGGGATTTGATGTAATTCTTAATTTGTTTCTCGCAAGAATAATAATGATAAGATTCTAGCGAAGTAATTTGATTTTAAAGAGATGTTTTACAGGTTCATAAGAAAAATGTTTTCCTCATTTCTATTTCTTGATTACGTACTAAAAATAAAATAAAAAAATGTTTATTAATTTGTCACCAGAATTCAAAAATTTTGAATTGATTTTTTTATAATTATTATTATTAGATAGATTACAATGTATTTCCTTAAGGTAGAAATTGAAAACAGCATTAAGTAAACGCGGATCTACCCAGAAACACCTGTAAAGCGTAACTTCTGAATTCTTCCTTTAGTGCCAAGAAGTATGTAACTAAGCCACCAAATCTATTTTTAGTCTAGGAGACTATGCCAAGTCTTGCAGTACGCTGCTCCCAGCTCCATATTTGTGCAACTTCATTCAGATCTAGTTTCCCTAATAACAATAAATTAATTTTTACTTTTTTTTTAAGAACGATAGTCATTTATAATTTTATAATTGTTATTCTGTTGTAAATCGAATTTGTTGTTCTAATAAAAGATAAAAGCACTGAGATTATTTTAAATTTTCGAAATGGAGCTTTTACCGAAAATACATTTCAGAGTATTAGATTTAGAGCAGATTTTACTAGGTTATGATTTAAATTCTGTTCTACCCACCAAGAAAAGCTTATTAACATTATACTAGAGAGGAACTCTAGCTTAAAGGTTCGAGTTTTTCATCTCCAAAGAGCCGTACTCTAAGTCACACACGAAATCCTCATTAGGTTTAGGGCTGTTTTCCCTTCTTTCTGGCAAACCTACACAAGCTACACTGACAGACCCATGCGATTCATGTGTTTGTTCAGTTTGCAGTGGCTCGACAAGAGCCTAACGCCTCCCAGTCTTTTCGAGTGATTCCGAAGTATACTTATAATGAATTTTTACCCTTGCGTGGGACCTACCAAGCCTACACGCTTTGTTGGCTTCTCATCTGCGGCAATTCGTTATGCCGTCAATAGCTCAGCTCCATTGAGGGGGAACTATGAGAATCATCCCGGGTAAAACAGGCTGCCGTCCCATTACGCTTTCGTTCTGAATGCCTGAGAACCAAGACAACTTGTACCAATATTTAAAGGAATTTCAATTTCAAATTTTATAAGAACAGAGTAGAATACAAAGAGAATTTTCAATTCAAAAACTTACCACCTAATGAATTCGAATAAGAAAGAGGAGTTTAAGCCATCAAATGTTGCTTTTTAAAATAAAACCACTGTTTGTTGAGATTCTTTACGGAAATTTAGATCTATATTTTCATAACATCTGTCTGATATTGATTGAACGTTGCACCATATTTCTTCTAAGGACTTTAAAATGTCAGGTCCGCAAGATGCATTGGCAGTCCTTCTATTATGGTGTACACTCTCCACTGCCTAGAATCAACTAGAAGAGCCGGTAAATGTCTAAAAAATTACGACCCTGGAATCTATTACCATTCTCTTACACTGTGCTGAACAAATTAATTGCAACAAGGGCTGTTTGTTTTCTTAGACCTCATCTATGTTGGAGCCACTCAAGACCCTCACTGATTCATAAGCTTAAAGAAATGACCTATTATTGTGTAATTTAATTCTTATATTAACCAATTCCTAAAAAGTTTGTTAGTGCTTCCCTGGTTGAACAGGGAATTATAGTAATAATTTAGTTGTCACTTGTTTCAAAGCAGTATAAATAAGATAATTTATTTTTAGGGCTGAAAAGGAGAAAGCCAAATTCCAACAAGAAGTATACGAGCTTCTTGCCCAGGTAGAAAATTCCAACAAAGACAAGGTTTGTCTACAATATTAATCATTTCATTTATATTTATTCTAGCACAATTCGTTATTCTTTAACTAATAAAAATATTTGTTTATTTATAAACGGCAGTTGATAAGCATCAAGCATGCTGAAAAACTTGAAATTACTATTCATGAACTGAATGTGCGCATTGAAGAACTGAATCGCACCATTGTTGACATTACATCCCATAAAACTCGACTATCCCAGGTAAGTAATTTATTTTTTTGACTTTAAATTATTCTTTTAACTAAAATATTTTATTTGAGTTGAGTCCTTAAGCTTCCCTCTGGAATTTCTTCAGCAGACTCTGTCTTTGAGCAATTACGCTTACCATGTGCATAATCCATAACAGATCATTTACATCGCAGAGTATTTTGCATACACTGTAAATTCCAAAATAAATATACATAATGCTTTACTTAGTCATTAAGCTAACTCGCGGTTTATTCGAACAATTAATGAATGAACTCCAAGAAAACTATTTAATGAAAACTAACTTTTTAAAACTTTTGACTTTTAAAAAAATATTCAATTAGAATTGCGCTAGCTGCAGAAAAAGATTTTACTCTTAAAAGTATATTACTATTTCCCGACAAAACTTTGCATATATTTTTAAAACAGTTTTAAAATTAAATTATACTAATTTGGTTTTTTTTTAGGAAAACATTGAACTAACCAAGGAGGTTCAGGATCTTAAAGTAAACATCGAAAATGCCACTTACTTAAAGACCCAAATTGCTGGTCAGTTGGATGATGCCCGCCGCCGTCTTGAAGAAGATGAAAGGGTAACTACTTATCAGTTCTTGTATGATTTATTATTAAAAAGTTTCTATTTTAAAAAGTTCCTTTTACCAAAAAGATGTAGGTCCATATTATAAAACAAGTACTGTGAATGAACTTTGAAACTCAGATTGATGCCTTTTTTATTTATTTAACTATTTATTTTCTTTTGAGAAAAGTAATTACGCTTTTTCTTTTAATAGTGCTAAATGCGAATTCAAAAAATGTGTACGGTCCTACAGTTTGTCGCATTGGAGAAAGTACTTGAAAAAATTATACAACACTAAAATTGCTATTTGAGTTTATTAAGTCGACATTTCTTGGAAATAAATCACTAAATAAACAAACAAACAAAAAAAATCAATAATTACGAGGAGCTCCAAGTTAACTGGTATAGTGTCCTTTAATCATCTATCTTTCATTAGGAAACTTTGGAAGAAATTAAAAAGCTTGTAACTCCAGTTTTCTCCATTCCTCTGTAGAAAAATCAAACGTTTTCCAATAAGAAATATCTGGAATAAATTATTTATCTTTGTGGGCTGCAATCTGTGATTAATAAGACCTGGACATTTACAGAGACGATCCACTTTGGAGGCTTCATTGCATCAAGTGGAAGTTGAACTGGAATCAGTTAGGGTCCAACTTGAAGAAGAAGCAGAGGCAAGGCTAGATCTGGAAAGACAACTTGTCAAGACGAGCAGTGATTGCTTGACGTGGAAATCAAAATATGAATCCGAAGCAGCTGCTCGCACTGAAGAAGTTGAAGAAATTCGGTTAGTAAATACTAATTTGTTGAAACATAATAAGGTAACTCATTTTTTCTCTTTGGTTTAACTGATGGTTTTTCCACTAAAATTTAATTATTTAATGATCATTTAGAAAATTATGAAAAATTTAAATCTTGCATATGTAATTAAAATACATAAATAATTATTTTAGCAAGAAATATACTATTCGCCTCCAGGAGCAGGAAGAACATATCGAGACTCTGATTGTTAAAATTAACAACCTTGAAAAACAGAAGTCTCGACTCCAAAGCGAAGTGGAGGTCCTTATCATCGATCTTGAGAAGGTACACTTCATTAATATTTTATTTAAAACATTTCCTTTTAAATTATGCTAATAAATTGAAACAGTGTAATTCAAGTCAGTCATAACAATTAAATAACATATATGTATATGTACCCTACAGCATTGCTTTAAGATACTTTATTTTAAAATTAAATTGACATTGAATTTTATTTTTCAGGCTAACAACACTGCACGGGAATTACAAAAGAGAGTCGAGCAGCTTGAACGCATCAATATTGATATGAAAACTCGCTTGGAAGAGACGACCATTGCTTTAGATCAGGCCCAAAGAGATCTCCGCACTCGTGCAACTGAAATACAGCGTCTTAACCACGAATTAGAAAAGACACGAGAACAAAAAGACTCACTAACAAGGGAGAACAAAAAACTTGCAGGTTATCATAAATTTGTATATGAGTAAAAATTTTAATAGTTATTGCTTCCTTTACTGATGTAAGAGAAGATTTTTCAATCAAGTGAGTTTCCGATAGATTTAAAATTTGTATTTTGAAGCTCACTGATCAAATAAAAATTACTAGTAATTATAACATTACTAGTACTGAATGGTTTATTGAGCGCTTCGGCTTACTCTTTCTTTCTTAGACATGTTC
Organism: Rhodnius prolixus; assembly: GCF_049639745.1. Classification (NCBI taxonomy): domain Eukaryota; kingdom Metazoa; phylum Arthropoda; class Insecta; order Hemiptera; family Reduviidae; genus Rhodnius; species Rhodnius prolixus. The sequence goes on from NW_027411592.1 coordinate 29,121,476, forward strand.
ACCTTGACAGCACCTTAGATGAAAACATTGTTTTTATTTGTTTGATTGTTTAAGGCGTCTGAAATAAACAAACTGAAGTTATTGGCGCTCGGAGTCTTTTTCAGTCACTGCCCAAAGTGTGTTCTCCATAAACACCAAACTTTCCACCACTGAACAGTAAATTCACAGCTGGAAATAAAAAATGCTTCTAGGAATAAGAAACTAAGCTGGACTCAAATCCGGGATTGTCGCGTAGAAGTCGCCCATTGCACTAACCATCGAACAATCCCCTTCCTCACCATTATGTTGTTCGCATAAAAAGTAAACAATTAATATTTATACAGGTGAAGGACTGAATTAAGTTTAACTTCTTTCCAGTATATTTTTGTTATTCCTTTTGGCACAAAAAGCTCTGCTTTTTTTCATTATAGCCATTTTTTTTTTTTAATCAGTCCACTTCTCAGAACCGAAAGGGATCATTTAATCTTCCCCAAGAAAAAAGTTATCAGATACTCAGGAATCTAGACCGATGTGTAATCCATGGGAGATTGGTTCAAAAACTTGGCTGCTCAGATGAGTTGGGCATTACAGTTCACTTTAAGAAGCATTCTTTACCAATATGAAATTGGACATTTATGTTGATAACCAAGAAAAAACTAACTTACATGATACTGCGGACGCATGGTGTCCAAATAGGAAAGTCAATCTGGGCCCCTAATGGAATAAAAAAGATGAACTATTTGTCTTTTTGGGATCTGTTGTCTTTTCTTTAACAGAATTCTTGCTTAATTATCTGTACAATGATGTAACATGTTCATATTATCATGGCGAAATAAAGTATCTTCGTTGTATCAAATCGATAATATAACTTAAATTACATTTTTTAGTTTCTCTTCGTAGTAACTCTCTAATTGTTAAGGCAATCGCTCCAAATGTGACGCGCTACAATAAAACAAACTTTTCTTATAGGAAGTAATTTGTGAGTGTATATATACTGTTTTCAAAAAATATATAAAAAAAAAGAAAGGGTTAAAAATATTTTGAGTCAAAACTTACGGAAAAAATGAATTCTGAAGTGTGAACCCTGCAATTTTTGGTTTTCGAGTCACGCTTTTTAACTCTAATCAATTCTTTAAGTCTAGTAAGTCCGAAAAAAGTGATTAAAAAAGTGATATGCGAACGAATGTCTTAAAAAACAAGAAATCACTGGAAGCACATACTCTCTTACAATTTTGCGACACCAATCGTGACTTAGGTCAAAATTCCTTGCTGAAATGCCACCTTAATGAAAGGATTTTTTTTTAGACCTTTTCAGAAATACTCCAATATTTTACTTAAATAAACGCACATCGTTTGGTTTCTGGAGAAAAAATCGGGGAAGCTTTCTTTTTATATTGCCATTTTATTGTTTGCAGTGGGTTGTCACCTACCAACCAAAATGAGAATTATGTTTTTCTGACTAGTTTAAAGAAAAATTTCTTGACCAGAAGCATGAATTCTTTGAAAAATTCTTTTTTTAGTTTATCTGGTTCAATCTATCAATTTTTGCTTGGAATTCTTAAGGACGATATCTGGGATGATATACTGCCTTCAAAAGACGTATTAAAACTGTGAACATTTATTGAAGTCACTAAAAATTCTAAGAGAAAGAAATTCTAAGTTATAACCAATCCTTTAGAAATGTTGCAAGAGCGGGTTGCTAACAGAATTAGTATCAGATTAAAATATGTTGGACAAAATAACATACTTAGTTTTACGCATTTTAGTAAATAAATAAAATTAATTCGAACCTTAATAAAAACCCACTTATTCATTAATTGTAAACAGATGATCTGCATGATGCCAAGAACATATTGGCAGAAATGAATCGTCGCCTTCATGAGTTGGAGATTGAACTGCGAAGACTTGAAAATGAAAGAGAAGAACTATCTGCAGCTTATAAAGAAGCAGAAGCTGTAAGTTTCCAGTTGCACAATTTTTAATACTTATCTTTTATTTATTTGTTTTTATTAGCGTCTATTTGCGAAATATTTTATTTAATTTTTCAGGGAAGGAAAGCAGAGGAACAAAGGTGCATGAGATTAACAGCTGAATTTGGACAATTTAGACATGAAGCCGAAAAAAGAATCGCAGAGAAGGATGAAGAGATCGAAGTCATACGGTAACTTAATATTTGTTGGTGTTCTAACTTTTATGTATGTACTCACTTTTCTTCAATTGAACTTTTTGAAGGATAGGATGAGTATTAGTACGAAGGAAAATTAACAATATTGTTAATTTTAATATATTTATTTCTTGTCTTTAAACAACATTCTAAGCCCAATCTACACTTTTGGCTTTAGTACCCTAATGGCATTGCTTTCCAAAGTCTACTTAACCAAACATTTTACTAGAACACCTTGAGCATATTGAAACTTGTCAAAAATGCAGAATTAAAATCTAGACTCAATTAAAAATTCGTTCAAGTAATTTTCACATTATGAAGACAGATAAGCAAATCACTTGACAATAACAGCACTGACATACTTAATATTTCCATATTTTATGCCATAAAATTTCGGTACCTAGTGCTGAACTTTAACAAGTAGTCTCACATTCAACTCTCAGACAGGATAAAAGAAACGGACTAAACAGAATTATGGACCATTCGAGATACAAGGACCTAAATCCACCCTGACTCAACAAAGCTTCTCCGACCAATAAGAAACTTCTGAAGCAGAATTCTATGGCTCCAAACCTTACAATATTCAACCTACACAATTCTTCCAGTTCAAAGACCTTCGCATCTGTACACAAACTCCTAGTTTCCCAACCTTCTGCAACCTAGAGTGTGCCAGCGTTACTCTTAATCACTTCCTCCCAATCGAGGCCCGAGCAAGTTCAGGCTAGCTATATAAATATATATTCTGCAAATACCCTTTTGCTATTGTATGTAAACTGAACAATGGATGTAAATAAGGAACCAAGAAATCCCGTAAAATTTGTTCGTTCTCAGCTTGTTTACAAAGCAGAAATAATGCAATTATAAAATATTGCCCATGCTACTATAAAACGTTTTTCTACAAAAATAATTATCTCTGTCCCAGTTTATTTGGTATTTAGTATTTAACTGTTAATAGAAGAAAAAAAAATGCGAATCTTCTTAAATTGCAAGTTTTTATATTAGATTTTTTCACAACAAAATTTCCAGAAATTATAAATAGATAAAAACAAATCTGAGTTTATGATAAGTGAAATTTGATTAGTAAAGGATTACAAGGTCTGTTTTTATTGTCTTTTCTTCAACAATAGGCTCTTAATAGACGCCTATTCTTTTATTTCTGAATCTCTTAGAAACCCGAACCACTTTATCATCCTTTCCTGGATATCTTATCTGTTTTCTCTAGTTGCGCTATCGTCTTCCATCTTTTTGCTTTCGAATCGTAATGATTCATATTTTTTACCTTTTTTAGCCGAAATTTGTTCACATTTACCTTCCCCTAATTCAAATGTATTTTCCCTCTCTATTCAGAGCTATAAATGTTGATTATACGTACAATTATTGGAGTGTGCTTAATACTTCTAGATTTTTTAAATTTTTTTCTTAATATGTTTTTTATAATAATAAAAAATTAATATTTTGTTAAGCACTGCTTTTTGGAAGTTAAAGGTAAGTAAACAAATTGTATTCTTGAAAAATATTTTTTTTTAATCTGATTTTCGTTGATGAAGTTATTGTCTCATGTCAAGTAGGCATTTCTGCAATTAAACTATAAATAAAAGCGATTCTTGCGCATAGAAATGAATGAGTCCTTGGTGAACTTGGCTTTAAAAGTACAATAGGTGCCCAAGAAATGTCCTATTAATAGTGCAATATATACAACTGTTAAAAGACAGTCCTCTGATACAATTCTTCGCTCCTTTTTGCGCGATCAACAATTAAATAAAGTTGATTCAAAAGAAATTTTTAAAATTTGTGTTATAAGTGCTTTTATCAAGAAAAACATTTTTATATTAGTGTACTTATTTTATTAAAATAACGAACGATGGGCGATAGAAGACCAATATTGGTTAGCGAAATAAGATCTCCAATACAAAGAACACCAAGAGGTATAAAGACGAAATTACTGGGAGAAGTTTATCAAAATTTATATAAAGAAAGTCGACAAGAAAAGAGAACTGTTGAATCATATAGTGCTAAAAAAGTAGTGCACAAGGAACATCGAGAGAAAATGATAGCAAGATGTGATATCGATGAAACCGAATTACTTAAACCTTTAGAAGATGTGAGACAAGAACTTCATGGAATAGATTATAAAACAGCGCGTACACTTTATAATAGCAGGTGCTTTGGTTAACAGTAATTTAATTGATTTTGTTTTTCTTAGTTTTAATAACAGTTTTCCTGTTTTCGTAGCAAGCAGACAAGTATTGAAATTGAACAATTGAATGCACGAGTTGCTGAAGCTGAAACTAAGCTGAAGACTGAAGTCATCCGCATTAAAAAGAAGTTGCAAGTGCAGATAACTGAATTGGAATTGTCCCTTGATGTTGCCAATAAGAACAACATTCAACTTCAACAGACTATTAAGAAGCAATCGCTACAATTGACTGTAAGAAAACAAAAAAAAAAATGAAAAAATAATAAATCAAATAATTTTATATTGAAATTTTAATCAATATTATTCCAGGAATTACAAGCTCATTATGATGAAACTCAAAGACAATTGGCAGTTACTATGGACCAACTTGCAATTGCCACCCGTAAAGTACAGTCATTGACTGCTGAAATGGAAGAAATTAGAGGAAACTATGAACAGGTTCGTTACACTAATTGTATGTTCTACTTTTATTTTTCAAAACGGTTAAGTTTATTTTAACAAAAAAAACAAACTAAAATATTAAAATAAAAACCTTGCAAAGGGGTTAAAAAGAAATCAGAAGCATAAATCTTAACGTCCTCTGTTCTTACTTTCAATATTATCTACCATAAGTATTTAATTCATTGCAATATATATATTCATTTATTTATTGCCAGATCAACAATGCTAGATGTTCTACACGATATTGTATCAAATATAAACTTGAAATTAAATTATAAGAGCTGATCATATCAGTCCTTGAAATAATCAATCCTAAACTTCAACTCTTGCCTTGCACAATTACAACAAACAGATCTTCAAAAAATCGTGAAGATTTTTTATTACGCGAAATGCTTTTTTAATGCTTAATATAATCCTGAAGTTCTAGACACAGTTTATGGTATTCCACCATATTTTACTAAACAGTTACTTTAAAAAGATGCTTTTCTAAATAACATCTTGAAGTTTTTGTTCTAATAATTATCACTTAAAAATAAGATAAATAAGGAAAATAAATAAACTAGTAATTTAATAAGTTATTAACTTAAACCAGTACAAATAAGTCTCACACAGTACTTACATAATCTGTGTAGGATTAATTTTAAATTTTAGATTTATAGTAGTCAGATTGGATTATTAATCAATGTATTTATCTATCTGTAGGCTCTAAGAGGAAAGAGGTCAGCAGAACAATCATATGAAGATGCTTTAAGTCGTATCAATGAATTGACTACTATTAATGTCAATATTTCTGCTGTGCGTGCGAAACTGGAACAAGAATTGTCAACCGTTGCCTCAGACTATGAAGAAGTCACAAAGGAACTTAAGGTATATCACGCAAACTAATGATTAATAATGTGAAAATTTTACAAAAGTATGTTTAAGGAGTAAGGTTACAGCAAAACAAAAAACAAATTTTTCTGTGTGAGATTTTTAAGATAACATTTAAAAAATACATTAAAATAGCTAAGAGCAGAACTCTTGCAGCAACCATTTCATTATTGCACTTATTCTTTAATTAGCCTGCCATTTGTGGATGCAGTCACACAAATGCATGCTAAAAATAACTAAGTAAATAACAGTTCATAACTCAATCTCCTTTCCAGTTACTAATTTAAAAGTCACTGTTTTGTAAATATTTCCCGACATATTGTTTATTTTTTCTTTATTTAATTTAATTAATTAATTTTTTAATTTTGACGTCTGAAACAATTTTGCAATCATAAGTCACAATTAATTTTTAATAATTTAGCTGCAGTAGCTGTGATTCACTTCCACTTTTTTGTGCTATTTAGTTAATATTCTATTTTATTTATTCCATTTTTCAATGCTAATGTAATTTTTTTTTATATTATATTTATGCCTTTTATTATATTTCACTAAAGATGACGCTGATCTTAAATCAATGCTAGTTAGTACGTAAAATGTTCAGGCAAATGGTGAAATCATCAATTTTATAAACTGCAGCACCAAAACTGTCCACTACAAAGATATGTGAGCTGCCATATTTAGGCACAGATCCATCGAATCCTTTGTTGGTCACGGCATTTAGATGAGCACAGGAAGTGGTTACAATGCCAAAACCACTACTCTTTCACCTTTTGGCTAGTCACCGTTCAAACCTTTAGGAAGAGAGGCGAATTCTTAATTCAGTCCGTTCTCGGCTTATTTACTGAGATATATTTACTAAATTAATTTTTGTCTTGTGCCATAGTTTTCCCAATTAGTTATCTTTTAACCGCATTACTTTGTTTCACAATATCTCTTTTCCATGCAATAAATATAAGCAAGTTGGAAAAATAAGAATGAACAGGTGACGATTCTGTTTTAATAACAAATTGTTGAGAAGTTTTATTATTATTAAGTTGTAAATAATAATTAAAAATCATGCCTTGAACCAACCTGAAATTTGATTTTGAAAATCTCGATGTCTTATTAATTCGTTCATCCTTTATCATTAATTTAGATTGCCGATGAGAGGTATCAAAAGGTGCAAATTGAACTCAAGCACAGCGTGGAGATACTACATGAAGAACAAGAAAGAATTATTAAAATTGAAACCATTAAAAAGAGCTTGGAGATTGAAGTCAAGAATCTATCAGTCCGGTTAGAAGAGGTAGAGGCAAACGCTATCGTTGGTGGTAAAAGGGCAATCAGCAAACTTGAAGCAAGGGTATGTTAAGGCATGCTTTCATTGTATTTTTATTTAATAGGATATTTAGCCCACCCAGTCTTACTTAATTTGTATTTTTAAGTAGTTTATATTCATCTCTTTCTACAACACCTGATCGGTAATAGATGTAAGCCATCTGAAAAAATAAGTACACCTTTGTTTTAAGTAATTAGCTCAATGCAAACAAATTCAATGAATAAACTTTTTTTTTTATTATTCATAAAAATTTTTAATTATAAATAGCATAATTCTGTATATGTATACTTAAAATTCATTCGAAATATGAACAAAAATTCTGAATCATGACATCATTGTAATTACAGCGATTTCAAACATGTTTTCAAAATTACTTCCGATATAGTTTAGAAACTTTAGATTTGTTATGTAATGAATTGTTTTAATGTATCCATCAAAGAAATAATGATTCATACTACAGATTCGTGACCTGGAATTGGAATTGGATGAAGAGAAACGTCGTCACGCTGAATCAGTAAAGATTTTAAGGAAGAAGGAACGTTCAATTAAAGAAATAATGATCCAATGTGAAGAAGATCATAAAAATGTCACACTCCTTCAAGAAGCTCTTGATAAGGCCTCTCAAAAAGTTAGCATTTATAAGAGACAACTTCAGGAACAGGTAATACTTTTTATTTAGTTAATTTTTGTTTTGTACAAAACTGGATGTAGAAAATGTAAGTTTTAAATTTATTAAGCATTTTCCTTTAAACGTTTCTAATTTGCTAATGGACTCACTCATTGAAATAAAACAATTAACACTCTATTATTATTGTATATTCAAGTTTTGGTATAAGATGAAGTGTTTCCGGTAAGGCTTTTGGCATAACAACCTTATAAAAAACAGAATTGTACACGGTAATTATTTAAACTTACATTTTATGGAGCTTATAAAAAAGTTGTGGAGCAATTGAATAACATAGTGACAATTGTACTACAATAAAATAAGCACCTTCATTTATATAGGAAGGCGCAGGGCAATAGTGCTCTATAGTAATGGAAATAGTCTTCTGGAAATTAGCTTCAAGTAATGTAGAGAAGGAATCATCCTGACTTTCCTTTAACATTGGTTTTATTGGGAATACTTTTTCTGTTGGGTATTTCCAGAGTTATGGGTAAGAAACATGATACAGTCTGTTTTTTCAATTTCTCGATTCAATTACTTGCGTTCCAACGTTTTGAGAAGTCTTGTAAATGATTAGTTCTACACGAGATTTGCGTAATGTTTACAGCAGTAATGCTTTTGGAATTAAAAGTCATTTATAAGCGACGGAATTGAGAACATAAAGAGAACGCAGATTAGCTGCAGTTGATTTTCATTATATATTTAGTTAAAGTTAAATTCCGACTGAGGAATTCATTTTAATAATAATAATAATAAAGAAAAAAGAATTTGTAAATATAATGTACGACATACCGGAGGAACGTAGTTGCCAATATTCTTTGCCAATAAACTCTGCCTTTAGACTTTTATGCGAAAAATCAAATATAAATTTGCTTTACAGGAGGGAGTATCTCAACAGAGTGTAACCCGAGTCCGCAGGTTCCAAAGGGAATTGGAGGCTGCAGAAGATAGAGCAGATACAGCCGAAAGCAATCTCTCCTTAATCCGTGCTAAGCATCGCACTTTTGTCACTACATCTACTGTACCCGGTTCGCAAGTGTATCTCGTCCAAGAAACTCGTACCACCGAAAACTATTAATGAAATTAACAATCCTGTATAAAATCCTTTTATGGAACAGACGGTACAGAAAAAAAAAAAAATCGTTATAGATTCTAGAAAATTATGTCAACAATACTATTGCTTTGTCTGTTCTATTCAGCTTTGAGATGATTTTAAAAAAAATAAAAATAAAATAAATAAAATGGTTAATGAAAAAAAACTTTATATAATCGTGGAAACTAATAAATAGAATGGAGAAGTGGATTAAAAATTCATTTTTGAACTATCTGCTTTACCACATACTGTATTGAAATTTCAGAAAATAATATCAAATTGCGGTCTGAAATTATTTTCTGGAAATGCACATTTTTTAACATAATTTTATGTCGGGCCAGTAAGTGTCACTTGATCTATGTAAATTAAATGTTAACAGTTAAATTTTAAAAAAAGTGTAAGAATTGATTTTACATCAATAAAAAAGTAATTTTTCCAGATGGATGATTTTATTTAAATTAGATGATTTTTTTTTTTATTAAATTTAATTATTTCATTTTATTTGGTAGAATTTAATTACTTATTTATGAACTTTTGAGAATTTGAACAGATTTTTATTTAGAATAAGTCCGATAAAATGAATAAATCATTTTAGTGAAAATATATGTACAATTTTAAATTGATCTCGATCACAAGACAGTTAATAGAAAATAAAAGTTGTTAGTCAATTTCATCTCAATACTCTACTAAATCGCCAAGATTTTTTAACTTTGATATCCTGGCCATCTACTGTTAAGGGGCATATTATAGAAGTGTAAGATCTGTATTTTGCCTTCAGGCTTTAAAGGCAGTTCTGCAAATTTAAGGTTCAGTTTTTGGAGAATTTTAGTGCTCCAGAGAATTGGATTAAGTAGGGCTATAACTCTTCTGCCGTTACCGAATCTTGTCATTTATCATTCTTATTATACGTCAAGAAATACCGCTTTTATTAATTATAAATCTCTAGTATTAGAACTGATTCATTGTTATCCTGGTTTCCATCCTACCGGACAGTTTTAAAAGGGTTGACCATCAAAAACTGCACGAAAAAGCGTAACGTTGAAAAACACCCAACTTTGACAATTTTTTTCTTTTTTTCTATAAAAGATAAAATTCCCAAATTTTCTTTAAATCTTACTCCAAACCCTCCTTTATCTAATTTGGTCATAATTACTAAAATAGGATGCTGGGTTCTTATACAAATAATAAATCCATGATCGTTGAGCCCCGCCTAAAAAAATAGGCGATTACTTCGCTAAACAAATCTATGAAAAAGAGTTCCAACTTAAATGGAAATTAAATAACAATCTTGCTTCACAAAAAGAAAACAAAACCAAAACTTTACAATAATATAACAGGCGATGTCATGAGGAATGTAAACTTTAAGTTAGATATTAGCAACAAAAAGTACTTTAAAGTAAAACCTTAAATTAACCTTGAAGCAATTTGCTGAAACTTAGATTCTAACAAAACGATTATATGGAATCACCTTAATTTAGCAAAGATAAGCGAATTTACTTATACTTACGTTTTAATTAAGTTTCGTGTACTTTTTTGTTATTAACGTCTGACATGTGTTTCGTGTTTTTGTTATTGATGTCCAACGTTTGTTGGATACAGTTGTAGCTTATCAAATGGAACACCACGCATCATCAAGCAATATCTTTTGGGAAAAAAATTTGCGTTTAATGCAGAGAAATTATACTTAAATCAATATCTTTCCTTGAAATGATCACTTACTCTTAAGGAACACTATTGGGTAAGGGATTTTAAATTTTCACCAATTAATAATGTTTGGATTTAGTACGTTTTCAAAGAAATAGTCGTCATAATTTATTGGTTCAAAAATTAAAAAAATAAATACAGAGATGTATAATTATACAAAATCACAAAAACGCATTGACATGAACGAATTAAGGCAATTATAAGGATAATATTCAATAATAATTTCAATAAGAATGTAATTAATAACAGATTTCTTTTTATTATCATTGAAAAAAGTGAAAATTAAATTACTCCGAATATTGATGTCCTCAATATTCACCTTCAAATGATAAAAAAAGCATTTTGGACCCACACAATTTTAGATGTCAGCCTTAGAAAACTTAAAATTTATACAGTTGAGTATTATCCATGTATTGATGACCCCATGATTCTTTAGAGGAAAATCAAATACCAGTTTCAAGTCTCAAATTATTAGTTGCCATTTTAATTGCGCACAATTAATTGAGAATGAAACATTATTCGATAAAATGGTCGATTAATTTAGCCAGTAATAAAAATATCTGTAACGTTTTGAGCTACTTATATTTAATGTAATACATATATTTTTTGTATACATAAATATAAATTACAAATATTTGTAATCATTAGTGATGTGTGATATGAAATCTTTACATAATCGTAAAGCCACTAGCAATCGACAAAACTCAATTTGTTGGATGCTTATACCTAAAAAAAATCTTTTTAATACTAATTAAATAATTTAATTTCTGACTAAGCTGCTCTATGACTTTCTCTAGGTTTTTTTTATATTGACATACTTATTAGTATCCATAAGCTTATAATTACAAATTGAATCAAGGACCCATTTTTCACGCACTTTAATAGTCGATCGGTCGCTTGCTGTTTTATCACCTACAATTATTTTAGCACCCCTTGCACATGACACTATTTTACCACAACATAATTTTATTAATTCAATTAAATCTTGTGTTGGAGGGCTTGAATTTTGTGATACATAAATAGGCCCACAAGTAGAAAATAAATCCATGACGAAGGCGTTTTTGAAAGCTTGTCTCTCCAGTCTACTTTTCTAGTGATTTTTGTTTTTTTTAACAAGAAAGACAAAAATTAATTCATTCAGCATAAATGCAATAATATAACATCAAACTACTAGTCACTTACAGTAACTGCCGGGAAAAAAGATTTCTGCTCAAAATGTTCCTCTGCTAACCACTTAGTAGCCAAATCCGATTTCAAAATCTAAAGTACAAAAAATTGGTAATTTTTGCTTTAGTGAACTGAACATACAATTAGAAAAGTTTTTCATTACTAATAATAGATGTTTTATAAAAAGGGAGGAAGTAAGAAGTATGAAGGAAGCTCACCTTAAAGAAGATTTTTACGCTCTGGAGATCTCAATAAACGAGCGAAAAAACAAGAATATGGTTGCAGTTGCAACCAAAACCTCTTCCAGAACTTATAGCTTCGAAAGAGAAGGTTTTAACACAATTGTGAGCTCATCTAATTAAATACCTTGGTAACTAGATTTGAAGATGATTATTGCTGCTAAAGAGGCTATTGTGTTCTTATTAAATATTTTCAAATACTGAATGGTAACCAGGGCAACAAAAACCCATTTTATCTTACAGCAGGGGTGTTTGGGTACAAATTTTTGAAAGAAAGATAATAAGATATATTGATGAACCTAAAAGGGTGCGTGCGAGAAAGAGACAATGACTGTACCTTTTTTGACTCTTAATAAAGACGACCCCTTAGAATTAAATAAAAATAAATAAACTAAGATAGGCAAGCCATGTACAAAGTTTGAAAGATGGTCAAATCCCCCCCCCCCTCAAATATATATATAGAGCCTTTAAGCCAGTATGAAAAAGAGAAATTAGCAGGCTCAAAATCGAGATAGGGCGACTAAATCGAAAGAAAAGACAGCAACAAAAGTAGGTACGGTCGCAATGGTGGTCTCTGACAATGAGAACAATAGGACAAGTTCTTGAAGCAGGCTAAGGCACGGGGCAAGATATATATTGGGCTGTAGACCATGTATATATGGTCACTAAATAAGAAAAAGAAACGCCCCGCAAAAGTAGAGAGAGATTAGAGAAAGACATGTAAATCTAAAGTAAACTTTTGTTTTTTAAAAGAAAAATTGTCTAGAAATTAAAGAATATCAATCTTACCCAATCTGTTCTTACAATCCAGCATCCTCTGGCGAGTCCTCGAAGTAAATTTAGTGTACGCCGCATATTATCAGTTACAACATGTGTGGTTTTCTCACTAACTCTTTCTTCTATTTTAAAAATGCCTAAACGTTTTACTATTAACGACAATTTTGTAAAATCACTGAAAAGAGAGAAAGTTTAAAATAATAATAATTATTAATATTTATTATTAAATTACAACTGTTTGTTTTTTTAATAGGACCTTGTTTAAGATAGTAAAATATAATCTGAATTTCTAAAAACTAAGTTCTAAAATTTTATAAAACGCTAAAACATATAGCAATGATTTGCAATGTACAGATTAATAGAATGATTTAAAGCTATAGAAAAATATTTCTTGCGAGACATTTGACTCTTCTACTTAACAATTTACACAACTAATCACACTTTGAAAGAAAAATAAGAAAAGTCAAGGAACTCGGTTTAAGGAACTATATCGAAAGCCAGACGCGGACACGGGTTTAGGACTAAATTTCAACAGAATAGATACCAAAAAATACCAGCAGGAATTCTAAGGTCTTATTCGAACTGAGGCTTAGGATCACCACGTCAGAAATTCTGAGCACTACTCGGGCTAATAAAAAACCGAAATAAAGGAAGCAGGATTGTACGAGGCTAAATCAAAATTTGACCCACAGTAAGCCAGCCAGTCTTTCAGGCTGGGCAAGTTGCAATATTTATTTGTACTGCTGAAATTTTAAGACGACTATAATTAATTCCATAGCAGACATCTTCTCAGATAGCCTGGTGGCCTATCATTTATTCAAAGCCAGTGTAGGACTGCTTGGAAATCCTGACAAGAATTATAACCCAAAACAAGGTCATTCTGGTCTAGTTGACCGGACATTCGGGATATTTGGTCTCCGAGGTATCAGATTATCTGGCCCAAAAGGAAACCTGAGAAGCCAGACCTGATCATGATCGGTAAAGTAATGCCTAATTTTTCAGGAGGCTTTAGGACTAAGTACCAAATCAGGAAAGCGACTTGCCAAAATACTTTGCTATAAATTTCTCATATTATAAAATTCAAGTACTAGGCCGGAAATCAAACCCAGTATTACAGCGCATTTAAAAATAATAGGAAAACGAATTGCACTTATTGTGTCACTAGGGTAAGATTTCGATTCCTCAGAAAAGAAAAGCTCAAGCATTAAAGCTTTACCCAGAAGCCCTCAGCAGTCATCACCTACACTAATAAACAGGACCGGAGAAGATATTGTGGTTATCAGAACATAACCTCGGTCGCAAAGGAGTATGTTGACTGATCAACTCTCACATAAACTAATTTCAACCTGTTTGCTCAGCTTTTCTGAAATGCAGAAAGCTCTTTTAAATAAAATAGAATTATCACAACTGCAGGATTGGTTAGCAGAATGTTGTATTCAGTTTAAGAATTAAACAACTCAACTTTTCTAAATTAAAAAAAAAATGTATCTTGAATTTTTAAAAATATAGAAACTAATATGCCCAATGCAAAAAATAAAATAAAGCATTTTAAATAAAGTGTACATATTTTTTTGTAATTTTTTATTTATTTATTAATTTTTAGTTTATGATTTAGTATATAAACTAAAGAAAAAATAATAATTATAATAATCACCTGCTACCAACACTAGTAAATACAATTGTCGGGGTCAATTTAACTTTATTAGAAGTGTTTCGTTCCTTGTTGTTTATTATAAAAAGTGATAAAGAATTCCTAGGCATTGCAATATCAAGGACGTCTTTTCGGCGTTGCTCTTGAGAGTCTTCAGTACTTGAATCATCATCACTTTTTGATGGTAATGCACTAAATTCTTTCTTCCTGGTAGATCGCACTTCATTTTTTTTTACTGTTGGTGGGCTCTCGGGATATGGATATGAACATTGAACATTTTGAAGAGGAAAGTCCTTTGATAAGTGAGATTCACTAGGATTAAACAATTTTCTCTTTTTATTTTGGGTTATAGGCGTGAAATTAACAGTATTTTCTTCATTTAGTTTATTACAATCGGATTGCAAACGTTTTGTTAATTCTTCAGAGGTTTTTAAATCATTATCTGGAGATATTGATCTTTCTCTCTTTCTAGAAATGTTTTCTTTTTGGAAATAATAATTTAGATTTTTCTGTTTATCGTTTTTCTTTTTTGCTAAAGCACCCGGTGCACTTTTCCTCTTTGGTAGACTTTGAAGTTTTAATTGTTCTAATAAACTAGAATCAGATAAATTGCCATTTCCACTTAATGAAACATCAAGTTTCATGATGTCTTGTTGTTCTGAATCTTTAGGCACTTCAATATCAATAAAATTTAGTTTCTTAGTGCACTGTCTTTCTTTATTAATAAGATCTTTTGACGCTCTGCATTCCTTCAGTTCTGTCACTGCTTTCCTTTTATCACTAAAAAAAAAAGGAAAAAAAAGGGTATTAACAAACACAAACAATGCTTATATTTAGCACACATTGAAAAATAAGCACTACCTTTTCCGGACAACTGGTGACAAACGTAATGAACTTCCTTTCTTTTCCTAAAAATAAGTTATTAATTCATTTCAAAGCACTTAAAACTGTTCACCACATATTTTTATTTTGTTAAGATTTATTGCAGCAGGGAAAACATTCAAAAGCTACCAAAGAAGGTATAGATAGTAAAATTCTTCTACAAATATGGAATTCACTTAATGTATCCAGTTTAAACACCTACCAACGGCCTGTCATTACTAGTGAAGATAAAAGTCGGATTTTAATTTAAATTTAAAGCAGTAAAATGGCAAAAATTAAATTTTATTCTTCGATGGATTGTTATAGTAATGTTTATTATTTACTTAGACTGTAAAAATAAAAAACCTCACATAACTCTTCTTTCTCTTATTGCAACCAATGACTGATTTTTTTTTTAACGTTTAGTCCCTTCCAAATAAATATTGATGTATTAGGAGAGTAAAAAATGATTCTTTTTAGGTATAAAGAAGGGGACATTTTGTTGAACTGTACGCTAACTAGCACACAAGGAATGTTCCCGTACATAAATAGATAGTTACACGAAATTGAAAGAAATTCGATGCAAGCCGTTTTTGAATAAACTTTAAATAACATAAAATCGACAACTAAGAGACATAAAAACATGAAAATGACAGTGGTAAATTCATTCAACGAAGAAAGCATAATTAATAAAATTAATGTTCCTTACTTTCGAAATTATCTTAAAATATTTTAATTGAAAAAATAAAGTTGAATGAATTTCATGCATCAGTAATTCATCCAATCACAAAACAAATCAGCCACTGTTCTTTATAGATTTTGAACCGCGGCCATGATCCAATGGCTTTATTACTCAAAGGTTGAAGAATCCCATCGCGCTACAGAAGTCGGGCTCAAGAAAGTCTACTGCAAAAATACACCATTTAAGTAATATGTGCCGGTGAGCACTTTAATCAAGAATGCGGCAGGATGCCTAATGTTTCAACCAAATGTGCGATCATATACTGCAAGCATAGTGCACGATATTTATAAAATTGCTGCGAACTCGGAGGAAACTCAGAGAATACAGAGTATACCACATCTTCCAACATCAACCCAGCAGTCAAGATAATTTCCTGCTCAACATTCTCTATTCTAATCATATCTTATTTTATGGGAGGGTGGATGAGGGACACCAGCCGCGTCCTTTGCCTCAAGTGCCAACAGCTTCACCCATAAAAGACATCTGTATTCTTCTCGACAGATTTCAAGTGTAGAAGATGTGTATAATGCGCTTTTAGTTCGTTAATTCAAAAACATTCCCTGTTTAATGTTTACACGCATACTTCCTTCAAAAATGGTGAATAGATCAAGATTCAATCTTGAAGCTGTCACTTTTGGCATGATGTTTCTGTTATGTTGGGCTATGCAGACCTTCTACCAGAACATAAGTGCTCTTCAAAGGCAGCATTCTTACTGTATAACGAAGCAAGAGACTTTAGCTCTTGTAACGAAAAGTCTAAAATTTGTAAAAGAGCAACAATGGAGAAGTCCGCAATGAAAAAACAACAACAAACAAACCAAAAACAAAACAAAAGAATAAAAAAAGTGCCGACGAAGGTAGTTATTGTGTGCAGCTACTTGCGTTTAGCGTCCACACAGACAATCTTTAGCTTATCAATACAACACACATTCACCATAATACATCACACCTTACTGAAGCCAAATACATTGCAAGATCATGACCACAATTATTTTAAAAAAATTAAGTCAGATAATTGAATACCAAAAATACTTTTATTCGACTTAATTGCTACCTCTATTCAGTTGTATTTTTCAGAAGTTTGGGCCCCAAGATATGTTGACATACTAGAAAAAAGTGCTGACTAAATTCTTGAAGCTGTTACTGCACCTCTCTTGGCATACCCCAGATGTATATAAGACCTGAAACCGGCAGCTCTATTGAAAGAAAAACCACCGTCAAACTCTCAACAGAGAATCTGATTGGTAGTGGGATTCATTGAGTTACTGGCTAACACCGATTGTCTTTTTTTTTTAATTGGGATAAGTTTCTTCCTTAAGAAAAATAGTTATAGGCTTACGACGTTTAAGGGAAAAACTAAAGAACAAATTTAAGAATAGAAACCTATAGAAGAAATTTGTTACTTATAACACAAGCCAGGATAATACGAAAGCACTAGAATCCACATTTAATGAATATTTTAGATGCTAGACTTCAGATATTATCTCATTAAGAGATATTAAGAGACCAAATATGACATAAAATCATAACTATAAAAAGCCACAAAGCATACAAGACACTAAGCTAGGGCCTATGGCTTCCCAGACAAACACTTTTACTTTCCTACAAAGCATGTATGATTACCAAGAAGTTGAAGAGATTATAGTTTCTCTTAAAAGGGACAGGGTCTTAGATCAGAGTGGTTTATCAAACTAACAGCTCCATTGGTCTCTTCGAAATTGCCAGGTTGAAGCGCATTATATTCTCATAAAAACGCATTTTCGAAGATCTGTGTCTGTCAGGCACCAGTTAGAGACCCAAATGTGCTGGAAACCCGGCGGATAGAAGGGGGAAAGAAGTACAAGAAATATTAAATTTATGGTTAAAACAAACTTTTTCAAAAGAAAAATTTAAAATAAAACCATAGAAATGGCCGATTTATATTTATCTTTGGAGAGAAGTCGTTAGTCTCTAACTGAGCGTCATGAGAACAAGTGCTAACTTATTTTTGAGACACTCAACATCTGAAGTCGTTGGTGTCCAGAGCCTTTCACAGCTGGCCTGCCAACAGACAATGCTGTCCACACCTAATCTATACAGACTCTTTGGAAATGAAAATCTAAGGGTAAATATAACTTGAACACAGCATCTCCATGAAGGTTAACAATAGCTTAATACCTTCCCTATACGCGAATCAATAATTTTTCTTATATTAAAACTGTCCGGTAGGACAGTTGTATAAGGGTTGATCGTCAAAAACTGCACGAAAAAGCGTAATGTTGAAAAACACCCAACTTTGACATTTTTTTCCTCTTTTTCTATAAAAGATAAAATTCCCAAATTTTCTTTAAAATAAAGGGCAAACCCTCCTTTATAACTGTAATTTTTTGCAACAACCCAGATTAAGTAGATTTTGAGAAAAAAGTTGCCGAAAATGACCAAAAACGGCATTTTCAGAAAATGTTCTTGTTCTTGTTCTTCTTGTTGTTGTTGTTGTTACCTTTTTTGTAAACAACGTAGCGCCTAAACGCGAGAACCGATTTTTGAGAATGAGGAGTCATACGATTCGGAATTTTATGTAGATGTGCCTTTTGGGGGTCTCGACGCTGTACATCAAATGGGGGAGGAGTTAGCCCCATATATGTGAGGCCCCTTCACAAAATTATTATTACTAATAACTCTGTAAATGTTAACCCGATTTTAATAAAATTTGGCAGGATGAAAGGTTTAGGGCACTCCTACGTAACATTTAAACGACGTTCTGCTCTTACCCTTATTAGGGGGAAGTATGGTAATCGTTTCAAATTATCGAAACGTGAACCGATTTTCATGAATGAAGTGTCATTCGAATCGAAATTTTGTACAGATTTGCACTTTAAAAGTCTCGTCGCTATGACTCATAAGGAGGGGAGTGTGCCCCACCCAAATAAGGCCTTTTCTAATACTATTATTACCAATATTTCTATATAAAGCTTAGTTCGATTTTGATAAAATTTACCACGAAGAAGTGGTTAAAGCTCCTCTACGTGGCTGTGAAGTGCCATCATGCTCTTACACCTACTAAGAGGAAGTACTGCAATCGTTAAAATTATCAATGAGTGAACCTATTTACATCAATGAATTCGATTCAAAATATTTGCCTTTTAGGGAGAAGTACTGTAATCGCAGTTTATTTTTCTTACTCCTCTTAAAAGGAGTACTGAAATCGCTTTTTAATTTTGCTATTTACGTACAAATACCTTCCTATTTTATTCAAAACGCTTTCTCTGAAAAATTGTTATTGAGGATGGTTTGGGGTACCGCAACTATAATCATTCTTTAAAAAGATCTCTCCAGTGATAGTTACGGTTCCGACTTAACACCTTTTTAGGTTATAATGATAGAATTTATTATTCCAAATTTTAATAAAATCTGTAAAGCAGATATGTAACTTTGCAAAACAGATAAAAAGGAAAATCTATCCAAAAAGTACAAAAATCTCATTAACAAAAACTTACAGTTTAAAAAGTTAAGTATAAGGGTTGATTAAACGCCAAAAGGTACACAAATCAGCAAGTACCCAACATTTTATTAATACTTCATTAATATTTAAGTAATTTTACTGCATTAAATTTCATTAATATTTTTTTGAATTTAATAGAGGTCACAGACCCTTATGCTGGCCAGTTCATTCATAATTTTTTTTTTATTGATTTAAATCGCGTCAACATCTGAGGTTATTGGCGCCCGGAGCTTTTTTCAGTGCACTGCCGGCCTCCGGACAGTGTTCTCTCGTTACAGACAACACTGTCCATCACCGGCCAGTGAGCTGTAAGAAGCTCTTAGGAAGAGAAAATCTAAGGGTCAGCAGCTGGATTCGAACCCGGAACCTCCACGAGGGAATCCAATACGCTAACCGCATAGCTAATCCCTTCCCTTAGTTCATTCATAATATTTTATTTTTTGTTATAATTATGATAAAATGTATATTATATCTTCGTAATTAAATACGTACTTTATTATAGCTTTATTCCAAATTATTCTTCTGATTTATCTTAATTGGGCCCTTTATTCTGAATAGTCACATATACATACATGTTAAAATAGAAAAAGACAAAGTTAGAGTCGCCTACTGTTTAAATTTGAATCACGGATTTATAACAATATTTCAGTCTAGAATTCTTCTTACCGAAGTATGTATTTGTGAGTACAAATAACGCATAGGTAATATCCAGTAAATTATTCAACAATAATTATTCATTTCTCAATTGTAATTTAATGTAGTCCCTCTAATTTTACTTATAGTAGGTAAAATACTAGAATAATTAGCTGTCATAAAAATATGCATATCTTATATTCCAAATATATAACACTGTGGTAAGAATACCTAGATTGAGAATTGAAGAAAACTATTATTTACTATAAAGCCAGATTAATTATTACCTATTATTAAAAACGCTTGACTACTAAATAAAGTAACAATTGCTTTAATCGAATTAAGAACTTAAACCGAAGATTTTTATTTAAAAATAAAAATAAATAAATAAAATAAACAAAATCATTGATGAATGTTGGTGCAAGCATTTTTGAAAAAAGTTTTTGAATTTTTTAGCCTCATATTTTTTTTTATAAAGTTTTTTTCTTTAACCTGTGATTAATAGTTTGTTGATTAGATATTATAGTCAATCTAAGAAATGGTGCTCTATTTGAACAAATATTTTGTAGATTAAAATGGCCAGCATAAGGGTCTGTGACCTCTATTAAATTCAAAAAAATATTAATGAAATTTAATGCAGTAAAATTACTTAAATATTAATGAAGTATTAATAAAATGTTGGGTACTTGCTGATTTGTGTACCTTTTGGCGTTTAATCAACCCTTATACTTAACTTTTTAAACTGTAAGTTTTTGTTAATGAGTATTGTTTATAATTAAAACAAAAGAGACAAAACGTGAAACTGTTACGCTCTGCCACTTAGAAGCCCTAGGTAGTTAAAACACCAAAAAATAGTGCCCTT
Organism: Rhodnius prolixus; assembly: GCF_049639745.1. NCBI lineage: Eukaryota > Metazoa > Arthropoda > Insecta > Hemiptera > Reduviidae > Rhodnius > Rhodnius prolixus. The sequence continues at coordinate 29,142,319 of NW_027411592.1, forward strand.
TTATCATATGAACTTATCTACTTATCAGATGTCGTGGATGGAGGTGGATACTCACATCTTTACTATAAATTTCTCCCATTTAAAAGGAAGAAAGAATATTGCCAAATTCAGTCATAATTGTTTTATTTTTCGCCAAGCTTTCCACTTGGAGAAAGCCAATCTTTAAGGCTTTTGCTATTAACAAGTATAATATTCTTTACAGAGTTACATCTATACTGACGATGACATAGTCCCTAGGTCGAAAGCTTGGCAAAATGAATTTGGCAATATTCTTTCTCCCTTTTAGATTAATGAACCAGTTACAAAAAACGATGAACAATATTTTCACAGTTACTGTTTTTAAATGATATGATCTTACTTTTTAAAGTTTTCTTCTTCTTTTTTAAACATACTTTTAAAGTGTTTACAATCAAATTTTGACAATCTATACAATGCAACATGAAAATAATAGCTTTCAAGAATATGTTCCGTTGGTATGTACCTACAATCTGTCATTAGGTTTTTAATTTATGCATTTTAATGAAATGCAATTGTTTGTACCAATCATTTTAAAAGTTATTATCAAATGAAAGTATATAAATTACCTTTCCACCAAATCCACTTTTCCGAAGTCGTTCCAGCTTTCTTCTCTATTTAAAAAAAAAAAGTTGAAAGTGATTCTATAATGCTTGAAATAATCAACAATTTATTAAATGTAAATGAGTAAATAACATTCGATACTACTAAAAAGTTGCTTCATTAGCGTAAGGAAATACAAATTCATCAATTACTATAATGATATTTGAAAACTGACTAATAATTAAATGGCCACATTTCTTTTATATTATAGCTCTTCTTAATTGACTTTATTTCTTGCATTCTAATATAACTTGTTCCAAATCTTCGGCTACTCGATGCTACGAAAATAGCGGCGAATTATTAACTATTCCAACTTTTGCATTTTTGCTGCTGTCTGACAAATACATACTTCTAAGTCTATTTATTGCTGTTATGGAATATTTTTCGGTTGGAACTAAAGATAACCAAAGGACTGAAGACAAGTTAGTGTATTTGTAAAATTTTCTATTTTAGTACTATTCTCACTGTGAGTTTGTTCTACTGCACTCAATACTTAACTGGCCGGAATGACCTAGTACCCAACCGAATTTTATTTCCTCTGATTTTTACTGTTCATTACTTTCAAACATATTTACTACTTAGAGATTATTTTCACTGATTAAGGGGAATTTGAAGCTGAATAAACTGAATGTATATCTAAATTCTGTATATCGATTTGTAAAAGCAATATACATACTTAGGGGAAGGAAGTATATTGTTTCTCCTAAAGCATTCATAATTTTGGATCCATCAGTATAAAAATTATCTTGGAATTCTTATAATTTATTTATTTTTTAAAAGTTCTAATAAGAAAGATATCAGAGAGTTAAGGTACGATTTTTACTGGAATAGCCATGTGGAAATTTTCAGTGTTATATCAAAAGTTTTACGAATGAGCAAATAAGATCACTAATTTAAGAGAGGGTGGTTTAAGGAGAGGGATTTTTCAGGTTTCCAAAATTAGTGGATATCCTAACGGTTAGTAAAGCTAAATTCCTTTTTATAGATTAGAAAGATGGAAAAATTTTAACTTGTTCAAGGAACAACCAAGTAACACACAGTTTTTTTCGTTATTAAGACTTGCTGATCACAGAAGTACATAAAAAAAGCAAACATAGGGAATTTTTACAGGCTACATTTTCGGACAGGTTTGTGATGAAATGGAATAAAACCTTAAGCCCCAATATGTTTCAAGCAACAGTTCCTTCACAGTTTATAACATAAATAACACTCGTAATTACCATCATCAATGAAAAAGGGGTCTCCTCTTCATACTTTTCCATTTTGGTAGGCGGATAGAGGGCAGGATCAACAGGACCATTTGCTAACTTACATGCTTCAATCCAGACTACTGATACAATTGGAATGCCAAATTTCTTTGCTCTAATGTATGTGGACATTCTGCCCTCTTTAAAAATAACGTGCGTAACCTAGAAAAATAAAATATTTCATTGTAATGCAACAGAAAAAATAATTATAATTTTCTATAAGAAACCTGATCATATAAAAGAAAAATTAACAATGAACTAGCTTATCAAATTTAGTCATAGCATGTTAAACAGAAACACGGTAGGATCGCAGAGAACAAAAAGTAGAACATTCTTTTGTTAACAAATCTGTTATTTATTAATTTTTCGCGGGGCCTGTGAAAAAAAAAAAAAGAAAGTCTAAGTCGATAACTAACTTCATTACAAAGAATAAATTATTTTTTTAAATATCCGTTTTCAAGCATCGGAGTGTTACTAAGTAAATATACCAATTTTTAATTATATTAAATATACATACATAAAACCTAATTATAAATTCCTTCAATGAATTTTGTATAATTTAATTTTTAAACCAGTAATTATTTTTATTAAATCTGCCCGGTAGGACAGTTGTATAAGGGTTGCCTTCAAGATTTGAATTGACTTAGCTGTTTAATGCCTAATTTAAAATTTGTCAACTTCTCGCATAATCCTCAGAACAGTACAAAATATGTACAGCGAATAACAGACCTAATATGTATAGTATATTTACTAAAAACTGTTTAAGTACCTTTTTTGTGAAATTCTTCTCTACTTTAGCTCCAATTGCTAATAATTCTTGCTTGCATATTTCACTATGATTTTCTTTCTCAGTTCGAACGTCTACGTAGCAGATTATACCTTTAATTAAGCATAATACAGTTTTATTAGAGAAAATATTATTTGAAATTGAACTTCAGTGATATAGGCGATCACTTCAGTGACTGGCTTTGTCCCAGTCTGAGGGCTTTTCAATGCCTTGATCCAGACTATGAAGGTAAGTTATCAAAAACTTAAGAAGAGATACTCTAAGGTTGATCAGCGAGGAACGAGCCTTCGAGGGCAATCTTGCGAAAACTAGAGCAGTGCACCACCAATTGTAATCTCTTTTTGAATGATAATGTGCATATTTTAAAAATTACGTACTTACCAAGCAATATTGTCTTCACATTTTCCGATATGGATAAATTTTTGTAATTTGATGTGAAGAGCCACTTAGAAACTGGAGTAACAGGTAGATTCGTGTCCTTATCAGAATTATTAGACATGCTTAAAGGTGATGTTAAAAACCGGATTTCACTCAACGGCAATGGAGTATTAATTCTAAGTGACTTGTTGAAAGGAGTTGTGTGATGTAAGGGTGTGCTGGATCCAAACGTCGGTTTTTTCTTTTTTTTACTGCTGAAAATTCCTGCTAAATAAGTACTACTGTTTATTCCTGCGTGCTCTAGAATTTCGCAGAAGTCTCTTCGACCTTCAACTGCTGCTAGCTTTCTCCCAGATTTAGTTTCTTGAGTCAAAAATTTTTCTGGCGAACTAAAAGGTGGTGTACAATCTGATAAATTAGAAAAACGTTCTCTAGTTCCTTCCATGCTTGGAGATTTTTGGTTGTTCCTAGAATATGGAACATGTATGTCGTCGAACTTTTCAAAAATATGGTCAATGAAACTTTTCCCGTTGGATATGCAATCAGTTGCATTTCTCGAAGATAAAGTATCCATAATGTTTTTTACACTTTTTGTCTCTGTTATATTTCCGGAACATTTATTTAATGAAGAAGGTAAAGAAACGGTGGCTTTCGGTGTCAAAGCCGAGAAGAGCGTGTTGGCTGGATTTAAAGATTCGGTATCCACACTTACCATTTTGATGGTTCTTGAGGAAAAATCTTAGTAATGAACGGTCACTTCTTAAGTCCCAAAGGATTTTGTTTTTTGTCGGTACTAATAATGAACTCATACTATGGAAAGACAAGATACAAAAGCCGCAATGTTACAATAAATCTAGTAGTATCAGAGCGTTTACATATTAAAAATATTACAAATTTTCTTGCAGCACCTTCCTTGCTTACACGACTGCAAAAATTCCTTCATGAATTGGAAATGGCGGTCAACACTACACGCAAACCATATGTAAGGTTTATGTTATGGTTCATAATTATATGGTACCTACCAGTTATAAACAGCGATACCTACTAGAATTTTGAATAACTAATTCTTAATGCTAGTTTAAACTTGTGAAGAGTAAGGACAGATCGATTTATTCATATCAATTTCACTTTAAATGACATTATGTGGTAGTTTATTTAATGAAGATTATTTCCATAATTAAAAACCTTAGATAAAATAATTATTTTTTAGCAAAGAATTTCTTAGCCTCTGATCAACAAAGAGAATTTCTATTTTAGATTGTAAGTCAACCCTTCTATCAAACATTGGAAGAACTACTAAATTTTAAAAAAATCGTATAGGAATAGTAGTAAAATGCTTCCTTAACAACAACAAAAATAAGCCAGAATTACAAAAACAGATTCCTTTGCCACTTTCAGAGATAATTTGAATTTAATGCGATTTTAAACTTGTTTTATCCCAATTGAAAAAGCACCCCACCTATAAAATTGGGAATTGTACAGAATGTTGTTTCCAACTTTCATATTTAATCATCAATAAAAAGAATTCAAACACCAAAATTTCGTAGTTATTAAAATGCTAATTGAACTTAAAATTATATGACAAATTAATGATAAAATTATTTTGCTTCAAGTTTTTACGTTGAATTTTTTTTGTTTTATTTTACGCTACGGAATACTGCATGCTTGAAACTTTCATTATATTTTTCAATCTAAATTTGTAATTTAAAACTAAGTTTTATATGTGTATTCACATACACGACGTGCAACACTGTTCTTCATTATCGCTACTAGAGGGAATTTTGTTTAAAAAAAGTAAAAAATAGTATTATATATGTTTAAGAGTACCTAGATGTTTTAAACTATTTTGAATATCATTCCTAATCTAAATTAATATTTAGAAAAGAATGAAGACAGAAAAATTTCTAGGAATCCCAAAAAATATTTGAACCATTGGATCATTGATTGACAAGTTAATCTGCCGCTGGTCTGTGCTGGTGTGCTTGTCTGGGCCTAGTACAGTCACAGTCGAGTGTATGTTCTGTGTTGCGGGAGTAGCGTAATTTTTGGTGGAATGATTGCCGTTTATGATAAACTTTATAGATTTTTACGAAGATGAGGAATCAAAAATAAATTTGGTGTATGGATAAATAGTAATATGCCAACCAAGGCTTCAAAAAAGGTGCCTGGAATGATAATTCGTAACAGGAAGCCAATCCTTAAGGACAGTGTTATGACGGTGAGTTAATTAAATATTGTCAATTTTTGTTATTATTATTTACTCAGAGGATTGAATTTCTTTTTAACAGATGTAACATTGCTGTGGTTTAAATTAATTAACACAGCCGAATGAAACCTTTCTTTGTTTCTCCTTATCATTGTAAAATATCGAAAATTCTTTTCGAGTTTTTCTATTCCAAAAAAAATCAGGTAAACGAAATTTGTATATTGCTAGTTCATTTTACCTAAGCTCAGTGCTCCTTCTGTTATCAATTTTCTTAAAATTGTTTTGAAATTTCATGTATTTTGATTTGTTTGTGCAATATAATCTTATCACTTCATCTCTTGTATGAAATAGGGTGGTATTCTGGATTTTTAATCCAAATTTACTTTTTACAGTGCACATTTTTTTCTAGAACGTCCGACCACTGTTCAAATAAAAATATCAAACTAGTGCATAAAATTGCTTCCAAGTATGAGATTATTAACTTTCAAGTTCTATTGTTAATTACTAAATATTATTAATGTTTATAATGTAGCAAATAAAAAAGTAATGACAACAGTTCTCCACACATTTGACAACTTTGCTAATCTGACACATTTCCATAATTAAAGTAATTGAAACTTCTTTGCTAACGAATTTTCTACATGGATAAGTTGTTCTGTAGACAAAAATATGTTTGTGGAACCAGTAAATGTTTGTGGTTAAAATGAATTTCGAAAAAGAAGTAATTAAAAGAATTACTGCATATAAATATCCAAAGATATTTATTTATGGGTATTTTGCTCGGAAAATTAATTTAATTGACGGGATCCTCATTTTAACATTTTTGATTAGCGCACATAGTATATATCAAATTGTTTGATTAATTTAATTATTGACTTTCTATGAAATAAAAAGTATTTGTTTTCATATTTGAATATACACATTAATGTAAATTTAAGATACACTTGCTTTTCAGTACATTCAGGATGCATTATTTGATCTCTATATAGTGTAACATCGGAGTCAAAGCTGGGTAGCTTAAATGGTTTTACTTCGAAGTGAGGAAGGCGAAAATCACATAATAGATCCAGCAATAATATATAAGGCTCAAGTCCTAATGTGTTACCTAAAGTGCTCTAAGACCAAGTCCGGCTGAGTTGATATGGTGTCTGATGAAGATGGATGTTAGAAGAATCACAAGAAAATTACGAAGCGAGTGCACAGGAATAAAAAAACAAACAAACAAATATAGCCTTGGGTTTCAAAACTGAGAGACACATTAAAGATGATTTAAAGAGCATTAGAGAGGATTTAAAGATTCTTTGTCTGCGTCTACCATTTTTCTAGTTATTGAAAAAATCCTCAGTTATGAACGGTCTCTTCTTAAGCCCAAAAGAATTGAAAAACAGGAACTCTAAGGAAATCAGTGTTTAAGTAGATTTCACAAAAAGGAGAGTAGATGAGGTATAAAGACGGAGAAAAGGGCAAGATGGAGGCAACTTGATCAGCCAGGAAATTAATTAAAAATGAAATTATTTTTAGTGCAGGGATTAGCATGAAAGCTTCTTTATTTCTTTTACCTCGTATAGTAGATTAAGGCTAATCAAAATAAGTTAAAGATTCGTCACATGAATTATATTGCTTTTTAACATTTTTTGTGGATAGTTTTTAAAACGAACTTTATTTAGTTATATTGAAATCAATGTGTCGTTTTCTTTTGATATGCCCTCTCGGAATTAAAATAAATAACAGTACTTTAATGTCCAAAAATGTCCTTTTTTTATTCATTCAGAACGTTTCAACTTTTTAGTCATGTTAGCATTATATCTGTTATTTCCTCAATTGAAGCGTTCATTAATGACATCTTATATATGTATACTGAAAATGTCTGTTGGATATATAAGGGAAAAATAAAAGATTTTTTTTTAAACTCTTGCATCATTTTAATAATTAATTATATCAAATGGTCAATTGAAATTTATTTTGTTAATTTATTAACTTTATTTAATGGACAGTTGAATTTATCGATTTTAGAACTCAGGAGTTGGAGAGCCCAGCGTTTACCATGCCTTGGTTGTCATTTTCCTCGAGTTCTTTGCTTGGGGTCTTCTTACTATGCCAATTATATCAGTAAGTATTGTAATCATTTTGCAAATGTACATTTGCTTTCCTAAAAATCTAATGCAGAAATCTTTTATTACCTAAAAGCCCAAAAATAATTAATAAATTTCTACATTATTTAATATATGTACGTTGCTTAGTGGTTGAACGTTTTTATTTTTTGATCTTTTATACTCTTGTTTGTTGGTTGTTGATTAAAGAACGTTGTTTTGTATTTGCCAAACATTTCGTCCCGGATTTTATTCTCATTTGGGGCTCTGATATAAAATGAGTTGTGGATGCTATGTGAATACGTTAACCGACAAAAACGCCCTACCACAACGCTTTTATCTTCCAACCATTGCTTTGGTTGTGGTTTCACTTTTAGCGTGTAGTAGTGGGCACTCATCTCATCCACATAACAAATCGGCTCAAAAAATCGGTTGGATTTTTTTTAAAAACGGCCAATTTCTTCTCTGCTAAAAATTATTAAATCACGATATTCATTTCAGGGAGACGCAGCAAGTCCACTTGAAAAAGTCATATGAACTATTCGGTAATCTTAACATGGTTCATCTTGGCCTAATTATTTCTGTCTCTAGAGTACGCCTCCATCTGCCCATACCTTTATTTTTGAGAACTCTTTCACAACTTGGAGCCTCATACTCAGGCTCATCATTCGCTCAGGTGTCTTTCATGCTTTCTTCGACCACGTTTTCTTCCATTCGATGAAAATAAACCAGTTAATTTGTCTGCTAAGCGACTCTGACTCGATCCTATTTTGCAAAGAGGTTTCTTAGTTTCCTTTTCTTACAAATTCTGTGGCATCTTCTACAATGGTCCGTATATTATCTTGCAACATTCTTCTCAAACAGTTCATTCTGAATTAATTCTTGTTTATATCTTGGTCCACTACATTTTTTATTCATAACTGTTACCCAGGATTCTTGATCTTATGAGTACCTCAAAAAACAATATTGCCAATTTGACTATCGTCAAACCTTTAGGTTTAGAGTCTTCTGGTTGTTCTTCTATGGAAGCCTGTACACTTCTCATTTCCAATAGTCCACTTCTCATTTCAAGTATCTGACTTTAGAGCTGAAACAGAACTAGCGTTTAGATTGAGAAACATCATCTTTGAAGGCGAGATGCTGAATCAAGAAGTGAAGAAGTACATGTGTCAACAAAATGATTCATTGACATGTTATGAACTTTCAAAATATTATTTAAACTTTTCAGTCAGTTCTACTTTTATAGATTTGTCTGCCCTTTTTAATTTTTTGTAGTTTTATAAACTAGCATTGTGCTTCTTACTGGCATTTTGTTTCTAGCTAGGTTTATCTCTGGAACAGGTTTTTCTGCAACAAACTTCTAATTCGACGGTGATTACGTCTTTCTTTTAGTATATTTTTTTTGTAACTTTATGAATTATCTACTTTAAATTAGACAAAATTTCTTCTTCTACCATATGTTGCATATATGGCTTTTATGATGCTGATTTATGCACAATTCGGCTTGAACGTAACAGCAATTAGAGATTGTTCCGTGAAAGCTTCTTTACATTCACCCTGAATGTCGGTGGCATGTGAGAGTCAGTAAGTACAAGTCTATTTGATTCCTACTGCGATCATCTTGTTTTGAGCTGGACTGTCTTATGTAGGAAATTAATACTACTTATTCTTAAAATTTTACGCATTGCAAAATCAGTCGTCATTACAACATCCGTTCTTCCATATATCTCGTATTCATTAGAACTTTCGTACGACTAATAATTACTACAGCGTGGAAACTTGTTTATTTTGCACCTAGGCGTTAAAGACACCTGATATCTTGTTCTAATGCATTACTCTCTTTCTAATTGTGCATAAGATTATTCTTGTATATTCGAATCATCCTCTTTGTCGAAGCATGATCACTTAATCAATATTACATTGAAAACCTTTTTTTTTTCATTCTTAGCGTACCTGTTCTCTCGTTAACCACCTTATACTTTGTTATAACAAGCTCTAAATGAAAATAAAATGCCCAGGTTGCATAATTTTTTTCTCAGAAGTGACCTATCCTCTTCTCAGTTCCAAAAAAAAATGGTTCTGTTTTCGGTGAGGTTTTTTTTCTTTTTGTTCTTAGTCGAAAATCCTTGGTTTGCCCCTTAAAGTGGTAAGGGGCGTGGATTTGATTCGGAACAATAAACTATACCTGCAAGCGAACCATAAAATACGCCCGCCGAAACCGTATTTAATGAAGTGAACCATTTAAAGAATATTTGTGAAATAAATTTTTTTTTTTTCTAGTAATTCTTAGTCGTATGAAAGTTTTAACAATTTTTTTAAATATATTCCATCTTTCTTCTAAAAAAAGTTCACCTTAGTTACTTATAAAACAAGTAAGAAGCCAGTGCAACTAGATTAAATTGAATATTCATGTTGAGTAGCCATAATTTTGGTCTTATTCTGCCTAAAGTACTTCTTAAATTTGCCAAATTGGTCTTTTTATTTGGTTTGTTTCCGTTTTCAGACTCTTAACGAGACGTTTCCTGATCATACTTTCTTAATGAACGGGCTTATTATGGGAATAAAAGTAAGTGCATTATTATTATTTTTACTATTAAAGAACTTTATAAAACTTTTATTGAAAATTACTAATGTTTTGAGAAAATAAGGAAGTAAGTACAGTAATTTACGTACATAATAAATTTATCATTATATTGAGCAACCTATATTACTGAATAAAAAATAAATATACTTTTTCTTAAAATAAAGTAAAAAATTTGCAATTTACGATATTATTATGGTACGTTTTTAGTCAGAGTGTAGATTCGTAAATTCTTAGATATAGTTTAGATCAGTGGTTCCCAAAAATAGCAAAAAATCTTAAAAGTTAACCATTAAGTTACCCATTTAGAGCACAATTATCTCGCATAGTATATGTGAGCCGAGCAGTTATTAGTGGGATCTACTAAAAAAAGGCGTATTGTGGTGCTGAGTTCGATTCTTGGTCTCAGATTCTCTCGTTTTGTGTGATTTTACGTTGTGGTCACTTTTACGTTTTGGTTACAGGTCTATTGCCCGGCATTCGTTTAGACCAGTGGTTCTCAAAGTGGTCCCTACGGACCCCCCAGGGGTCCCGGTATCATTCAGGGGGTCCGTAAAAAATTAAGATTGATTTGGGGGTCCCTGAACAACGTCAGGGGGTCCGCGCGAGGTTCAATATAAAATAATAAAACTGTGATCCATTTTTATTATTATGGAAATTAGAAACTAACAAGGTGACCAATTAAATTTAATCAAAACTAAAAGGGTAATATCTGCGTTTGTTGCAAAACGTTTTCTGTAAAAACAAAACTTGGGAAGAGGAGAACGTTCTCAGTTTCCAAATCTTTCGAAATTGCAAAATAGAGATGAAAATTTACTTGCTTATTGTCACCCTTACGGCTCTTCACGCAGACCTGAACCAAAGATTCACTTGGATATTCCCGATTGGGTGTTAAACCCTTTTGCGCGTGGACAAACTCAGATTCCAAACACAGATGAATCCTGTTCTATTATAGGAGCAGCTTATTGAAATATCCACAAATGAGGAACTTAAACCATTGCTTGAACGGGGATACCACAAATTCTGGTTACAAAAACAGATCCCAATTTTATAACCTGCATTATGGGTTATTGTACAGAAGTTGTTGACTTCCTGTTTGGTAGAACGTGGATCCAGAGCCGTTATGAACCTCATCAAAAAAAAAAGAAATCGACTAGAAATTAGTACTCGAGGGGATTTGCGGTTGCTACTCACAAACATTGAGCCGGATATAAATACACTCATAACATCTCATCACGTTCATCCAAATTATTAATTTTTTTAATTTTATCTTAAACAAAAGTTATAATTTCAATAAATACTTCTTCAACAAAATGCTTTTTTAAATTTGTAATTTTTATCGTATGCATTTATTTAGTTTTTTCACTTGGGGGTCTGTGGGCAAGTTTTGACTATAAAAAGGGTTCCATGGGCCAAAAAAGTTTGGGAACCACTGGTTTAGATTAACGTACCTTAAGCTTTATTCGTGAAAGAAATCCCAGAAAATCAAAGCACCCTCTTCAGTAGTGATGGACAAAGTGTATTTAAGAATTTAAGAATTATGGTATTATCTTGCCTTTGTATTCGTTGGGTTGGAATCTATTCCCTATGGTTGAAATCTCGTTCACCGAATTCATTTTCTGTACTTACCGTTTACATTCGTGCAAATGTCATTCAATTCATTCATTCAAATATTTTATTTGAAGTTAGCTTTCTCAAATAGTAACAAAGCTATATGACTTTTACTTACTGAAACTAAAATTCCTAATCAGCAATTACTCAAATACATACAAATAAAATTAATAATTTAGTTAAAAAATAAATAAATAAATAATTTAGTCTCATATTAACACAAAAATCTATTGTATACTGCACTCACATTTAGAGTTTAAAGCAATGCAGTTTTGTTACTATCCAGTTTGACCTCTGATAGGTTGAAGTTAACCAGAAAATAGGGGAGGATACAAGTTTGTCAGTGGGGAACGTAGATGTTAGTTGGAACATTATTCCCCCCCCCCCCAAATTCTAAACCTGTGATGATTAAAACTAAACTGGTCCAGAAAATTTACAGTCATCCCTCAGTTATCGCGGTTGATAGGGACCAGAACCGGCCGCAAAACCGCGAAGTAGTGTCACCCTCTCATTTCTAACAAACGTACATTTTTAGTGTATGTATAATATCAATAAGTGCATATGAAACCATATAAGTGCATATGTTATCATTAGAACATTAATGAATAGTTTCAAACATGTAAATAAAATATTAATAGTATAAATAACATACCTAAAATAATGTATAAATGATATTAATATGATACATGCGTTTGTAACATACGTAGATGTAACTAAAGTGTACATAGTGTAAATATGTTTTTAGAACTCTTTTATTTAGATTTTGAATTGTGTGGGCACTCTCTGCGCCTTTTTTTATGCGTGCGGCCAATTTTCGCGCCATAATTCCTTAATTTTGAATTTTTGAACAATCCGCGATGTGCTGAGGCCGCGATAAATGAACCGCGAAGTAGCGAGGGATGACTGTATTACCTAATTCGTTTACTTACTGTCATCTCCCTTCCATTCTTATTACCTTCTTCACAAATATTCGTCGATTGGGAAATATTTTTAATCAAATAGTTGTTTTATTAGAATTAAAAAAAAGAGTTTTTTTTTTCTTAAGATGATTTAAATTTTTCAAATTTGTTTTTGTCCCTATCGTATAAATTACGAAGAAGGATTAAAACTATATACGTAGTCTAAATGCAGAGCGGTGTTCTGTTGTAAATGTGAAGGACTCAATCCTAGTTACCATGACATTGGACTTGGTCCGAGGAACCTGAGTTAATAGCGTGTATTTCTATTAGCTAGAGCCAGTGGGCTGATTTAACGCACTTTTATTAATAACAATAAGATGTACACGAACTATAATTTTCAGAAATATCTGTGTTTTTTTTATTTTTTTACGAAAACCCTCAATCATATAAATTAATCTTTGAATGCCTTCTTTGCATTTAAAGTAATATAATTTTTTAAAAAATTTCCAAAAAGGGTCAACAGAGGATGGGATGGACGTGCCTATTCTTTTAATTCTTCAAAAAAGTGACTGTATCAGATAACGAACTCGTGAGTCACTGTATCATCCTCTTAATTTTGATAATTTATAGAAGTAGATTTATTTTCTGAGTAATATCCTTTTATTGTAGAGATCAGAACATTAAAAAATTAGAAAAAGTAACTTGTTAAGTTTTAGTCCATAAATTACTCTGGAACACCCTCACTTTACTTTAGGCTAGTAGCTATCAAATTTCTAAACATCCTCTGAACATTTACTTTCCTAACTTCTTACTAATTCAAAATCTTGCATAATCTCTGTATGATTTTCGTCAATAAATCTATTTTATTCTTACCACTTAGTATTATAGCAATGCTTTGAATGTTACCTGATACTGTTCTGCTGTGGAAAGAGTAAAATGATCTGAAGGAAGCATTAGAAGAGAGGTTATCAATAAAGTTTCTCGAGAAATCATTGTGGGAAACTTATTAAAATTAAAAGCCTATAAAAATGTAGATATCGTGCGTACTTCAAAGGAAATATTTACTTGCGGAAGTACTAAACCCGTTAAGTATAGGCGCCCTTTGAATGATTTCGGCAAAAACCTTAGTTCATAAGAGTAATTCAAATGGAAGCAAAGTTGAGATTTCTCTCTAAAACACACACCCAATCACCGCGAAATACAGACCATTTGTTAACAACATTTTTTTTTTCGTCACGGAATCTCAAAACAGTGAAAAATTTATTTTGTTAGTTTGAAAATCCGAGTGAATGCTGGCGTTAGGCTGAACCCTCCACGGACTTGAAAATGAGCTTAGGCCACAGTTATTGACTTAAAACTTAAGTGGCTGCATATTAGATAAAGTTCTCCTCTTGAAATCTCCTTTTTGAAATATCTAATAATTTTTATGTTTTTGTTAAAGACACCTTCACAATATTGTTCCCCTTTGTGACATCTCTTTTTAGAATGAATTTGTCATTATTAAAGGAGAAAGTTGATGGTGTCAAGTTATTGTTCCCTGTTTTAAGAACGCCAAATAAGTCCGTTCATAGAAAATATATGTATTAAAAAAGTTCCTTCAATACAGAGGGGTATTATAAAAGTTGATTATTTTATATTAATAGCCATAATTGGTGGATCTTTGAAAATAATTATAATGTTAGTATAATCCATTGTTTTCTTTTCTCTATGGTTATGATATTTTTGCATTTTAAAAGATTATAATTATTTATTTATTTTAATTTTTTCAGGGTATTCTATCATTTTTGAGTGCTCCTTTAATAGGTGCTCTCTCAGACGTTTGGGGCCGGAAATTTTTCCTTTTAATTACTGTATTCTTCACGTGTGCTCCAATTCCTTTGATGACTATCAACACTTGGTGAGTGATTCGCTTATTTACTTTTCCAATAGGGAAGCTCTTATGTATGAATAAAATTTTATGTGTTGGTATAATTGATAAGAATTTAGTGTGAATATTTTGTTACCAATAAATTGTACCAATTTCTTTTTTTTATTCTTCAGTTAAATTGTTATTTTCACTCGTAATAACTGTTTATATAATTTAAGATATGCGGTTGTTGTTATGATGTTTCGACAGAAAGTTTTTTATTTTTAAGGAAGTGATTATTTCATTAAATTTCCTGTTACTTTATAGGTGGTTTTTTGCAATGATAAGTATTTCTGGAGTATTTGCTGTTACGTTCTCTGTAGTATTTGCGTATGTGGCTGATGTCACTGAAGAGCACGAACGAAGTCTTGCTTACGGCTTGGTAAGTTCAAATAGTTAAATTTTGGACAAAAAATCCAAAATTTGTATTTAAGAATTAGCACTTTTTGAAGTAGTACAATTAAAAAAATAATGTAAAGATCTTTTAAACTAACGATTAAATTAGGAAAAAACATAGCTGATTTTAGCCGTCATTTTAGCTCCTTTCTGTGTAAAAAACAAAAACAAAAAAAAAGTACAAGCTTAAAAGCTAAATTATTGAAAAAGTGGTGAGATCCAAAGTGGATGGATGTTCTATCCATCCATATGCCATCTCGCATGTTTTTTTGTATAAGGGGTGTACGAGTCTCACGAATTCTGACTAGCATTGCTGCTCCAACCTCATGTTCAAAAACAAAAAACAATTAAAATAATTGATCATTTACCAAATTAAATGTTTTTTTTTTTAATTTATTTTGTAATTTACAATCTGTATACATTGTATATAATAAGTAAATATGGAGAGGGTGATGAACTGGCGCGGTAGGAGAGAAACTATCCAGCGTTAGCACTCTCTATAGGAGAGAGGAGAATACGAGGAGAGAGGAGAGATAGGAGAATAATGATTTAGGTCCTCAGCCTACAAGGAAATCGCGGGGCTACTGGTGATTCAGTCGGCGTGGAGTATTAGGGATGTCAGAGGAAGCGAGAGACAGTACAAGAGGATTAGAGCTAGTCAAGATTGTAGTATGGAATTTTTGGTATTTAGTCTTCGCGTGTTGGTCTATGAAGGGAACGTTGAGGTCGGTGTGTAGAGTGAGGTTAATCACGTAGAAAGGAGCGTCAGCTATCTGTCGGAGGAGTTTTGTTTGAAATGTGTATACCGTCCGTACGTTTGTTGGTTTGGCTGAACCCCACAGCTTTAGTCCGTAAGTCAACATAGGTTTGAGAATAGTGTTGTATATTAAGCGTTTGAGTTCAGTGGGTAATTTGGAGCGTCGTCCAAGAAGTCTGTAGAGCAGTTTTGCACGTTTTGTTATTGCTTGTCTTTTAAGTCTAGTGTATGGGTTCCAAGTGAGTCGTTTGTCTATAAAGAGCCTAAGGTAGATCTGTACAAGGAAGAGGATTGCTGTTGAAGAGGACAGGTGGACAGGAGCCCCGCCGGAGAGTGAACGTGGCATGCTGGCATTTCTGTGAGTTCATTTTAATCCGCCACTTCTTTGCCCAGGATTCTATTTTGGGCCAAATTAAATGTTAATATTAATTGAAATATATTTTTTGCTTGAAGTAAACGGCTAAATAAAAAATAATTTTAGGCATGCTAATGGACTAACGACTCACGCTGGAGGAAATTGATCAAAAAATATCACTTATCATATTAATAACAGAGAGGGAAGGGAATAGCACCAATATCATATTAATAACAGAGAGGGAAGGGAATAGCACCAATATCATATTAATAACAGAGAGGGAAGGGAATAGCACCAATATCATATTAATAACAGAGAGGGAAGGGAATAGCACCAATATCAAAATATTATTTAGTCGGCAAAAACATCTGTTTGTTTCTAAATGAAACCTTTTATGGGTGCATTATTTTCGGAGATTCCACTTAGTCCTACACTTACAGAAGGTAGACAGAAAAGAATATAAAATTGTGTAGTGGGGCCATCCAACTGTGCATTCCATCCTGCCTCCATTTGCTTATTAGTACAGGCTAGGAAATTTCGTTGCATAATAGGTGGTTGTTTCTGATGTTTCGCCTTGGTGTACACAGAATGTGCGTTAAAAATAATAGTGTTTTCCAAAGAAAGAAGCATTGCGAGTAGAAAAACTTCTGTTTATTGCATTTTGTGTGTGTGTGTGTGTTCTATTGCAATTTCATCATCCCTAATTAGCTTTAAGTCTTCTCGGAGCACTTACTTTAACATTGCGAGCATTGACTTTAAAACTCTACGTTTATGGTCAAAATTTGAAAGTAAGGTCCCTAAATTTAATTAATTTTATGCAGACGCCGTCATAAAAAGCGATGAAAAATTTGGGTGTTCAATTAACAATTTGCATTCTGAAACAAGTTTGCAATATATACTTAACAGTAATGCATCTGTATATTCTGATAAATGAATGGTCATTATCTTACACCTCATCCAACCAATAACGAAACCGTGCGGTTGTTTCAAGGTATAGCCTCTACTGCAATACAAAAACAAAACAAAATCGCTGTACAATATGCCTGAATGAGACGCTCAGCTACACTCGTAAAAGTTATTTAAATGAATGGAGATAACTCTGTAAAAATAAAATAGTTTTAGACATGTGCAAAAAAACATATCTTTAAAACAAAACATATTTTAAATGAAGGCAAATTGTTTTAAGGTATCTGCTACATTCGCTGCCAGCATGGTCATCAGTCCTGCATTGGGAGCTTACATAATGGATGTATACAGCGAAAGTGTCGTGGTGGCTTTAGCAACTGCAATTGCTTTACTAGATGTGTTCTTTATATTAGTTGCTGTACCAGAGAGTCTCCCTGAAAAAGTAAGACCTTCATCTTGGGGCGCTCCTATTTCTTGGGAACAAGCAGATCCTTTTGCTGTAAGTAAAATAATGAAAAAAGGAACAAATATTTATTTGTTCAGTATATTGATTCAGATTTATGTTTAAAGGCGTTAAGAAAAGTAGGGAAAGATCGTACTGTGCTGATGCTATGCGTAACAGTATTCCTTTCGTACCTCCCAGAGGCAGGACAGTATTCATGTATCTTTGTCTATCTCAAATTGGTTTGTAAATTTTTTTATTTAGTATTGAATAATTTTATTAAATTTTCTGATACAGAAATTTCATTTTTAATTTCTCTTTTCTAGGTAATGGGTTTTAGTGTAATAATGGTTGCCGTGTTTATAGCAACTGTTGGTATATTATCAGTTGGTGCACAGTTAGTTTTAGGTTTCTTAATGAGATCTTTAGGCAGTAAACATACAATTATGCTTGGGTTATTCTTTGAAATGCTACAACTAATGTGGTATGGATTTGGTTCGCAAACTTGGTAAGTGATTTATATTAATGTTTACTATTTATATATTTAAAATCATTATTAATTAATCTGTTATCTTCCTGCAAATATTGATTATGCTAGAAAAGTCATAAGGTGATCACAAAAAAAAATTATTAGGAAACATTGATTTGGTCTAAGCATCCTCTGCATTAAAAAGTATGATAAGGATTATTATTAAAGCGTGACACATAATATATGGTTTGAACTCGCGTGATGCAGTTTATATGTCATTCTAATTGTCTTATAAGAAGTGATAATTATAATAATATGACGTGTATAATTCATAATATGAAGGCGTTTTCTTCTTCTGCACTGGAAAGGCTTTTTTGGTTACTAATCCTATGAAAATTCCCTCAAAATATTTGTTCATTAAAAATTTATTAAGTCAACTAAAATTGTTTTAAAAGAAGCATCTTGTAATATCTGGTAAATTTTTAGGCCCGAATTTTGTACATGATTTACTCGTTTTGAATTTTCACCTCTCTTTTAAATCTGTTTTAAACAGATCATATAGAAAGACTCCGTTCAAACTACTCACAATCAGCTTGTTTTCACCAAACTTTATGATGCTCTGGTGTTAAGATTAAAAAAAGAAACTAAGGGTAATTTCTAGGAAGATCAGTTAATATTAAAACTTGCCTTTTAATCGAATGATATTTGAAATTATTTAATTTTCGGCTTAAACAATTCCCATTTTAATTAAGTTCATTCCAAAACAATGATCACTTATATCAATAACATTAAAAAAATCTGTCTTTAGAGCAAAATATTAGGGAAATCATTCTTTGAAAGCTATTTATTGACAACTTTTTCTGATACTTAATAAATTATTTTGTCTTAGGATGATGTGGGCAGCAGGAACTTTAGCATCAATTTCTAGTATCACTTATCCAGCCATTAGCGCATTTGTTTCAATGCATTCGGATGCTGACAAACAAGGTACTAATTTTTTTTTCCTGCATACTGCAATTCACTGTTCTAATAAAGCATGTAAATTTTGTGTGTAAATCTAGTTCAGATGTTCGCTTGAGGGAAGAGTACATTTAAACTTCTGTGCTGTATTTTCCTCAAAATAGCCTCGTATGATATGTATATCACGAATTGAAAATTATTTCGAAAATTTTTCTTTGCGATGAAGGGGGTCTCACCTTTAAGCTGTGAAATCAATATTATTTTTAACGATTTTTAGGTACAAATAATAAATAATTTAATGTATTCAGTTCTCAATAACGTTCTGAACATTTATTCGAATGCAGAGAAACAGGGTTCTATTCTGCTTACTGCAATTCACTGTTCAAATTACGTCGCGTATTTAGTTATAATATATTACGTTAAATGAAAACATTCTAATTATAATATGTGCTTT
Source organism: Rhodnius prolixus (assembly GCF_049639745.1). Classification (NCBI taxonomy): domain Eukaryota; kingdom Metazoa; phylum Arthropoda; class Insecta; order Hemiptera; family Reduviidae; genus Rhodnius; species Rhodnius prolixus. The sequence continues at coordinate 29,161,381 of NW_027411592.1, forward strand.
AGAAAATAAATAAACAGACGAGACTACAATTTTTATAAACACCTTCCCAGGCATAAATTGGCATCCCTGTGATTGCCAAAGTAGATTTTTCAACGTTTTAACAACGTTCATAACCTTTATTATCCCTTCTTTCGAATTCTGGTTTTACAAGAAAAGTTTAAATCTATACGATTTTTGGATTTAGAGACGACGGTACGGTGTAACCACATCGAGGGCTTAAAAAACGTTTGTTGTTTAAAATGTGATACTTCAAAAAAACAAGTTGATTTTCGCTTCTTATTTGCAAATAAGGTGGCTCCAACAATGGAATCTTGCTTTGAGATCCGTACTCTGGCGAGTTCCAATAGGAAACATTGCAGTAAAATGTTGGAAAATCCATTTCATTGTTAATTAAAATATGAGGGAGGATTGTCATCTTGGTAAAAGTTTTTACGAAAAAGGATTCAGAAGCATTCCTGCAACAACGTAGAAATAATATCGAGTGTATAGTTCTGTATATAATCTTTTTCATAGACAGTAAAATGTAATGTATAGTGAGACCCATCCTTCTCACAGTCTAAGGACTAAGGAGTAGAGATTATTTGAACTAAAATTTATGTAAATGTATATTTCTGATGCCAATAAATCTCTCTATTATTATTATTATTAATATCGGGTGTTGTAAACCAGCTATTTAAAAATATTTGTGCACTTCTACAGGGTTGGTACAAGGAATGGTAACTGGAATGAGAGGATTATGTAATGGACTTGGTCCAGCCATGTTTGGAATTATTTTTTATCTTTTCCACGTTGATCTGAATTACGATCCTGCAAGATTTGATAACAATACAGCCGGGCAGCATATTGATATAACACCTCAAGTGAGTTTTTTTCTTTTAACAATATTTACATTTATTTTCTACCCAAAAAGACCTGTCATTCTTTGATTTGGTTTTAGAATTGCAAGACTAGATGTTTTATATTGGTTTTTAGTGTCAGTTACTCCATTATTAATATTTAATGCAAGTATAGATCCTCCGTCAATCAAGAAATTGGGTTTGATTCAAATTTTATAACAATTTAAGACACTTATTTAGCAATTTTGCTTGTTGCATCATTGTATGCAGTTGCGAAATTCGTAAATAAATTTTTAAAAAATAAAATAGGTTACTTCTAATTTTCGGGGATGTTAGGAATTTGCCTACAGTCCCTTAAGTGCTAGCGGGGCTGCTACCATTAGGCCTCTACGTCGGTCTTTAATTCTGTCCTAGAAGGATCGCTTCCCAGGGAAAGTAGCCTCCCAAGGTGCTATAGTATTTGTTCTTTTCAGTTAAGTGAATTATGTATGTATACATGTCCTGTTCTGGTAAGTGTGCATGGTGTACTGTACTGTGGTGACCCGAGGGGTATAAACCGAATAAAAGTAGAAAGAGTTCTTAGACAAAAATCAAATTTCTTTTGAGAAATTTGCTAAATGTTGTGGATGTGCGGTACCATGAAAGATGCAGAGTGTGACAAAAGTTATTAAAGTTATAGAGGGCATCAAGTTATTAGGAAGAAGATTTAATGTGAGAAATGTGCTCAATGTTTAGGGATGTGGTACCTAATTAGAAGAAAAAAATGTAGAATACAATGAAACTGTTAAACTACCGAGTTGGAGGCAAGAAGATGGACACAAAAAAAAAGTGGTGAGGGAATGGTACCAAGTTTTGGAAAGAAGATCCAGGTTGTGAGAAAAGTTATGTGTACCAAGAGGTACCAAGTTTGTGTGAAGAAAGCGTAGAGTGAAATAAAACTGCTAAAAGTTGTGGAGGAGTGGTACGAAGTTGGTAAGAAGAAAATGCTGAGTGAGAGAAAAGTTATTTGGAATGGTAAAAAGTTTGTGGGAAAAAGATTTAAAATGCAATAAAATTACTAAAAGATTTGAATGTGTGGGAAGTGATGAATAATTACATCCTATTAAGGAAGATAACAGACAAAAAATTGCGGATACAAAACTTTCCTCTAAGAGCGGTTAGATAAATTGTGATTACATTACTTCCTCGTTAGCGATGAAGCTGCGATTACAATAAATTTTTCTAAAGTAGAGCAAGAGAAATTAAACTGTGAAAACAATACTTCTTAAAAGAGACAAGAAAAATTAAACTACGGTTACAGTACTTCCCCCTAAAAGGACAAAGAGAAATTAAACTTCAATACCCTCCTCAGTAGGTGTAAGAGCAGGGTGGCACTTTTTTCGTCTCATTGGGAAGAACCATTTTGGAATTTCGATCTTAAAATTTGCTCAAATTTAGAATTTTTTAATGTTAATAATTGGTAGTCCCATTTAATATACTTAATTGGCAAGTCTTGCCAACATCTCTCCGTTAATTAATCGAATTTTGCAGGAATAATGTTCCAAGTAAAAGTTTAGGATTAATGTTTGTGCAAAGATATAATGCTTGATCAAAGTTTTAAAAATCCTCGGAGCTAATCGCAAGAATATCTTAAAAATTACAAAAGAGAAACGTTTTTGTGCTACTTCCACATGGAAGTTTTGTTTGATTCTGTCCCAAAAGAGTACCCAGGCTAAATAAAAAGCTTCTGTGGTTTTGTTTTTGTGCTAAAGTAACTTAAACTATCAAATTACACTCACAAACAAAGACAGTTTTCTTTAAGAAACACTTGGTTATTGGCGACCGGAGGCTTTTTCAGTGCACTGCCTCCCTCCGGACTATGCAACCTCGTTACAATACGGTCAGTCACCGGACTATGTTGTGTAAGAAGCTTCTAGGAAGAGAAAATATTAAGGCCAGCAGTTGGATTCGAAACCGGGATCTCCGCGTTGGAATCCAGTATACTCGTAACTACTGAGCTAATTTCGGACTATGAAAATATAATTAATAAAATAAAAACTTTAAAAAAATATTTTGCCCGAGCAATTGTAATTCTAGCGTTTTTAAACCTCCAGAATTCGGATAGAGAACTCCACCTAGAAGAACTCTCAGGAAATATATATAGAACAGTGTATATACTTTAGAGACATTAGGAACATGATAAAGCGACGCAAAATCTTCGATTGGAGAGTTTGGATTCAGTTAAAATTGGTTTGTTTTGCCGTTCTATATGTTCTAGTAGTAGTTCAAAATTGGAGCGAGTAGTGTGATGTGAAGTCATCTTTGTAAAGACAGTTTGAAGATTTTTTCAAGGTGTCTGGCAAAAGTCTGAATCGATTAGTAAAGGAGCTTCGTTTGGAGTCTAGATGTAGATTCATGCTTGTCACTTGGCTAAGAAATTTCCAGTTACAAACTTGTCTGCTGTACATTTGTCTACTGTAGAACTTCTGAACTATCCTAGAGGTTTATATAAAATTAACTTTTATGTTCGGGGTAAATAGAAATACCTTAGATTTGGATATATGTTAGTTTTCTCTTTAATTTAATTTTTTATATTCTCCATTTGATCAGCCAAGTTTCCTGTACCTGAAGGGTTTTATTTTATTTTTTTAATTGGATATTACGGGAAGGTAACCCTATTTTCGAAATATTACTGGAGATAAGATTGCTGGAAATGATTTAGAGTATTAGTTGTGAATATAAGGAAATATATGTTCTTGGTGAAAAAGATTTTTTTTCAGCGATTAATTTCCACATTATTTCTAATTATTCCTTTTGTTATTGTGGCTTGCAGGAGCCAGTTTGGAATATTATTCAGCAGGTATTGTATTAGATCATGATAATTTAACAAATTGTAACAAATTAATAAAGTAAACAATATTTAATAAATACATTTTCATTTTCGGTACAGTTGGTGCCTGGACCTCCGTTTGTATTTGGAGCCTTCCTAGTAATATGTGCTCTTCTCGTAGCTGCTTTTATTCCTGAAGGAAATAATCAAGGTATTACTCTGAGACCAACTACAAGGAGACAGTCAGGTTTGTTTCCAAGTGATATTAAAAACCATTCTTTTTCCTTCAATTCATGAAGCTAAAGCAATTAAGCTTGATGAGCTTTTCTGTAAAAGAGAAGGATCCGGAAGTTTCTAGACAAATAAATATGGTAAGATCTGGACTATAATACCAAGCGCATCTGTGAATTGCTGTATCGGAATCATAATCTACCTATATCTGTTAGTGCTGTTTACAAAATATTTGCCCAATATCAAAAGAGTCTCTTCGAACTTGTTGCCCGAAACGACTTTAATTTGCAAATAACCAGCAAAGCTTAAGAAAGCTTAAGGCCGGAGATTTTTTTCTGGTTGGTTATTAAACTGGAATGATAAAATATTTTATTTCGGTGAATGCTACATGGCTGACATAGTAACAGTTTATTACACTTTTTTAAGGTTTAAGATCAATGTTTATATGAATTTTGGTTTAAAGAGGTGATACTGACAGAACTTCAGGCTCTAAAAAAAAAGTGAAGTATACAATCTTAAAAATATATAAAGATGAAGTTTTTTTATAAGCAACGGTAAATACTAAGTCTTAAGTTAAGTTTCTGGTTCAATTTTTCTACTCATATTTATAAATTCTGTTTAAAGATACATAATCCAATTACTTCATTTTTTCTTCACGAAATCTCAGAAACCACAAGGCCCTACAAACTTGAAATTTCGCACGTATAACATACAACACACTTGTGTTGTAGGTGTTCGATCGCTAAAAACGAATTTTCGAAACACTTCGTCATAACCGAGTAGCGAAAAACTCTATAAAGAAATAATTCAATTTTATAGCATGTCCCAAACAGGACATGTATACTGTGTAGCCTAAATGGATATTTGATAATCAATGCGTTCCTCCAAAAAAACGAAAGGTATTTAAGCGATTAATTTTATTGAGTTGTTTTTAGAAGGAAAAGAGGAAAGAATTGCCAGAGAATTACTTGATTAATCTTTTTTGCTTCATTTGCAATTCATTTTGCCCCGTCCATATGGTATCTAATTCCTCCATAAGAAGTGATAAGAAATTTTTGTCAAACTTTTCTAAATTCAAGAATTATTTTATGGGTCATACAAAAGGTATACGTATATGTGCTTAAATATGTTTTGTTATCACTTGTCTAATAGCGAAATTCACGTCTTACACACAAGCTTATCACATCAGGGCGATAACTCCGATTTAGCGAACTGAGGAACGGATAAATTTGACCTTCGAAATGTTAGAAATGATTTTATGTAGATATTTCTACTATCTACCTTAATCATTTTTCGTCTTTTATTAAGTCTTTTCGCAGTTATTAATATAATACATTTGAGTCCACATTCGTACTAAATAAACTGAGGAAAGAAATTTGCTGTGATTTTCTGAGTTCTAGAAATTGTAGAACATAATGAATTTTAACATTTTCCAACGTTTACATTCTGTGCTGTTACCGTTGCTGCTGACATGAAGAGAACTTCTATTTCGGCTTAAATGTCATTCAATAGTAATATACTATCAATTTTGATTTCGACTTTTTTCTATTTAAAGGTGTTGGGTTTGGTAAATAACTATTCTAGTTTTATAGAAGCAGTTTCAGTCTCGCTATAATTTGATCATTTGTGTAATATACAGAATTAGAATTCGAACAGTTGAGAGGTAAATGCAAAAGCCAGCTTTTACTCTAGCCGCTAATATTTCTTATTCCAGCTTTAGTCTTAACATTTATTTGTCGATATAAAAGTTTTTTGTTTTGCTTGGTAATTTAGAAATATATGTTGTAATAACATTTTCAATTTGTTGAAATAATGCGGTTTTTATTTTAAAGGAAACATTTGCTTTTAAATATGTTTCTCTTCGGGGTGAGATTTTTCCTCTAATATACTTCACAAATTTCGAAAGTTATAGGCTGAAATTATCGCCTATACTGTATTTGCTGAAATTATTATTGAGATCGAAACCTGCGGAAAACTGTGAATATTCTAACATACCAAGAAAAGGTGTTGAAAAATCTATAAACATCTGTTTCAAACCATCCATCGAATTTACATTTATGTGCTATAAAAAATTTAAGTGTGCACGATCAAAATTTTTTTATTGTTTCTAATTATTGTCAAGCATTGTGGAAAATGGTTTAATCTCCATTTCAAGAATTGCAGTAAAAATGAACCTCATATTTCTAAGGTTCTTATTCTTTCTAGTAGCTAAAATTAAAATTAAAGGATAGTTTACTGCTCTAAAATACTCTAAAAATGGTGCATTGTTTTATTCCTTTAGGTGGGTAGTAGCGGTGTGGGATGGACTTAGAGTAAATAACTATTTTGAATTCCTACATTTTTCCAACATTCCAGTTATATGTAATTTTTAACAAAAACGCAGTTTTTACCATCAGTTATAACAATCTTATATCACAGTTTTCGTCGAGTTATCTTTTTGAAGACATAAAGGGTTTCATAAACGCGTACACAGGTTCTTCGACTTAAATGAATAAATGATGTTTTATTAAACTAATAAAAAAAAAAAAAGATATATTTTTATCCATTACTTTTTTTTGACTGCGCCTCAGAATTCTTAGACCCAAAATCCCAATGTTTTTATTTCTAGTTAGCTCGACTTGGTACAAATGAGCCTTGTTACATTTATTGTCTTAGTAATAATAAATAATTATCATAACGGAACCATCTGATAGTAATCGATTAGTGGTAATTTTGTTTAGTGGTGAATAGTCAGTCGCTATAATACTCACATGATGGATTGAAAAAGTTGAAATAGTGCGTATAATTGACGGTGTTTGTAAGTGAAATCAAAAGAATAAAAGTGGTTAGTGCATGAAAATTTTTCGCTTTTCCAGTATAAATTTGATACCACCTACATTACGGTGCAACAAACATTAATAAGAGGCTTGAGTTGGAACCCAGTATTTATTTTATTTCTTCACAGTATTGCATTTTCTGTGAATCACTAACATATTTCATTATTTTATTTTTTAAACTGAATTTGTCTAGGACTATCAATGGAAGTTCATTATGAGATGGAAAGATGTAAAAAGCATGATGGAGTCAGTCCATTATCACCACTCGTTGATACCTTTAGTTCTGCACTTCTGTAGGTACATCAGCTGTGATTGATTAATTAATTGGTTTAAAAATGCTATATTATCTAGATTTTAATGTTCTTCACCAAAAGACTTGCTAGCAAAAGCTTTTTAAGTTTGCTATTATGATAGACTAAAACCGATGTAATGTAGAGTTAATGTGTTTCCTCTACTTAGTTGGAATGTATTAGTATATAAAAAGAAAAAAAAGAGCCTCTCAAAAAAGCGGTATTTATTTCTTTATTGTTATGTTAAGTAATTAAACTTAATTTGGGCATTTCTCATCCCAAAGAAAATGCAATATTTGTTATTTTTTTAGTGAACGTTGCTCACACACTAAAAAACATAAAATAAAAATAAGAAGCACTTGCTAAACTTTTGATCCCACCTTATTTGTAATTATTTTAATATTATTTTTATGTATTCATTAATGTAATTCATTAGTTGACTTTCTTCTCTTTTTTTTTGAAACCAAAGCAATTGTACATTTTAATAATTTAGGTTTTTGTCCTTAAAAATAAGAATTTGCTTTAAGGGTTTAATTTTGAACACTGCCTTTTTTTTCATCTTTTACATTTCATCCCAGGTAGTAAAAACGGCTCAACTATTACGAAAAAGGGAAAACGTTTCACTTTTTATTTATTATCTCTTTCTTCAATTTGATTGTTCTTAGTATTATTTATCCCATAGCTCGGTTAAATATTGCTCGGCAGGTACATTAAGATGTAATGATGCTACACCAATCAGCTTATGATTTAACAACTACAAAAAGTCAAGATTGAGGCTAATTTTTAACCTCAACTTACTTGGTCTTAAATAATAATTTACAGAATTATATGTTATAATATGGAGTTTGTTTGTTTTTACATCAGAGTAAAGAGCTATCCTTGAATTCCTACATTTTTCTAACGACATTCCTGTAAATATTTATAATTCATTGTTAACATTTTAAGAAATCATTGTTTTTGTAAATAAATTATAAAAGAAAAGAAAAAATGGAATACAGTAGGCAGTCTCGGTCTCCGAAAATTAGCCAATATTTGTTATGTGATCACTTTATAATCTGTGTGTATATAAAATAAAAGTAAAATAAAGATTTATTAAATATTTCTGTGGTAATATGATTGGTTATCATATTCATTTTACATCAACAAAATTCTCTACTAACAAATTTGTAATAAAAACATTTAATAAACTTTTTAAAAATGTAGAAAAATAAAATTTCTATAAAATTACGATTTTATTTAAAGAAGAACTTTCTCCCCGAAAATGAAATAAGCCATTTCTTTATGTTTTGATTTTTTATGTAAATAATTGTAAATTTCTCAGTTATTAGACCCTTGTTAATTGATTTAAGTCATTCTTGTTAATGTATTTACTACTTGTAAAAAGAAATTAAAATACCAGAAATTCTTTTTTTTTCTCTAAGAGTATAATTTATTTTTAAGCTGTATATTCTACTTGTACCTTATCTTTAATATCTTTAAAGAACAAATTTCACAATCTTCAGAGTATATTTTAACCTATATTTTACAAAAGAAAAATTAAAAAAATATATATATAGTTTATATAAATAAAAAAATGAAAAGACAGTGGATCTAAAGAATGGGTTGATCAAATATGTTTCTTTTAACTAGGGGAGTACAATAATAAAAATAAATAAATAGTCTCTATGAAACTTTTCCTGTTTTACATTCTTCTCTTTAAATATTCTAAATGTATTATTTTGAATTATTAATTCCCTTGAATGCAATTTTTTATTTATTTATTTATATAATTAGAAACTATTTCAAACACTTCTGACATATTTTATTTCTTTTCTAGTAATGAGCAACTATGTTGTTATGGGCACTTGTAAATTGAATTAAAAAAAAAAAGCATTTGGCAAATGAATTTACTTAGATTGGATTTTCTTTAAATTTTCCAACAATAATGTGGTTAAATCAAGAAAGAGAATATGATTAAAGATATTTCTTTTATTTCTTTTAAGACTTACGTGTTGTGATATAGGCTAACAACTTAGTGCTTTAAGTTGGGTCATCAACAAATAAAAGAAGTGTATATGTATATATGTGAAAGTATTACTTTTCCGAAGTACCTAACTTATTTATATTTTTCTTTTTCGGATTTGTAACCGAAGGCATTGTTTAATAAAAAGTTTCAAATAAAACTTTATTTTATCATTTAATTTATCCTTTCATAAGGTAATATTTTGTAATAGAAATCTGTTTAAGTCTCAATTTCAACAAGTATCAAAAATTCTTTGTGCTTCATAAAGTACATGTGATTTCTTTGTGTAGGAATTGACAAAACTTATTACAGAAAAAATATAAGTTGTGAAAACTCATAAGACTTTTGTTTACTTCTTTTCCGAATTCCAACCCAATTTTTTTTTTAGTCCTTATCTTGAATAAAATTTAGCTCTGTCAAATAATTTGTAAAACTACGGATTAAAAAAAAAAAGATATCTTACAGGGAAGCCTACCTCTCAAGTGCCTATTCTTACCTAATTAAGTGTTGAGGTCGGAGCTGAGATGCTTTCTAGAGACTCCTCACATTACGATTAAATAAAATCCAAGTCCTCGGACGGGAATCGAACCCTGTACCATAAATATATGTTAGCTTTGTTAGGCCTTGCCTGTCTCCTATCTGTAATGTGGAAAGATATACTTAAGCTTAATGTGATTTGTCGATATGAGGTGGGCAGTTTCTACACACCAAGAGCAATACTTTTCTTAAAAACAAAACAAAAATTATTAATGGGACCTAATCAAAATGAAAATCTCCGTGAAAATTTAAAAAATTTGGCACGATCTCAAAACTTTTTCAGGATTAGTTTTTTCAAAAACTACATTTTAGCATCCATGCTGCTCCTTTATTTTAAATTGTTGTTTGGATTTTGGTATTCTTTCATGAAGGTGGCCGTGATTTGTTTGAAAAGCAAGAATATTTTTATTGCTTCAAGTTGGTGAAAAAGTCATATTTCTGTGCACCATTCGGAGCTAACCAAGATTATTTTTTCATTTAGTATTTTGTGCAGAATGTATAAAGATTAATTCTTAGCAGATTTAAGTTTTTAAACAAGCATTTTCGACCTCATCTAATCTTCAGTCATCAATAAATAAACTTCTTAGTTTATTCTTGTTATCTTAATTGATAATTTACACTTCCCAATCCATTTATTTTTATTGGCTATTTACTTTTTATTACTTTCCTAACACTTACTTTTTAATTAATTTTTAGGTTTTGTTTTGTAGTTTAAAGTATTTTCTAAATTAACTTTTTTTTTTTGTATGTACGTTGCTTTGGCTTCACGTCAAAAACTGTAGTTGAAACATTTTCCCAGAAAAATTCGATTAAGGGCACTTCTGGGTGTTGTGAGGTCAGACATACATGCCATTGTTGTTATTTGGACTACATTCCCAATTATTATACAATGCTATTAAGAATAAAATGTGAGACTAAATTTACAAATTTAGAGAAAATTGTCAGAAATCAGAGCTGCCTCATTACTAAAAAAGTGTTCATCAAGTTAATATTTACTCTAAAACTCTCCAATTTTATTGAAACATCGTTTGTGATTTCAATTATTTTTTTAAAAAACCTCAAAAGTGGAAAGCTCCATTTAGTAATTTAGAAAGTTGTACTTCTGGTAAAAAGAAGTTGCATTCTTGATGCGACTCAACCAAACAGAAAAATTATTACAACTATTATGCGTATAAGGCCATTGTTTCATTGCTCATGTAAAAGAAACAAATTTTTCTTAGGATTTTGGATTATGCGGTTTAGAAGGTTTGCTAAACAGTTTTTGGTTGGGCGGGGGCTCCTGACGGCTTAGTCAACATGTTGGATTGACAGGAAGTTAGGGGAGACGACAGAGATTGTACTTTCGGTATACATACTTATGCCTCTTCAGTTCCATTGGTAATTTAGAAAGACTTACGAGAGATCTGTAAAAAGGTTTGGCTCTCATAGTCACTGTTGTCTTTTTAGACGTGTGTCTGTTTTACGTGAGTCGTTTATGTACGAAGAGCCCAAGGTCTTTGTAGGAAGAGGATTGTTTTCTAAGACTAGAGACCAGGAACTAAGCTGGAGAGTAAATGTGGCATGCTAGCATTTAGCACCAAACACGATCAAAATCATTTAAAAATGCTTCCGTCAATACTACTTCTTTACTGTGCTAATGCTACCCTATCGATACTTCGAATCCCAAATTAATGGTTAATTACCACTTCAGGCAACGCAAATATCGGATTTATGTGTTTTACCAGTTTTTCAAGTATTTTTCATTAAGTAGGTAACTGTGAATTTTTTAGAGTATTGATCAAATCTTTTTTGAAGTTTACATACTAAACTTTTTTTCTTCCCCTTGAACTTGGCAGACATCCACGCAAGGATAGGCCGAAAAGTAAAATTATGTAGCTTTTGCTTACTATTTAATTTTCAAGCTATTCATTTCAGAATATAATGTAAGGAAGGTAAGGAGTCCATACAGAAGATTTGATTATGATCTATTCTACTTAGTACAGATATTATTTTGACTGTCCTGCCGGACAGTTTTAATAAATTCTTCAGTGGTAACTTTTGTAAAATTTTATTTGAATTTCCCGCTCTCTAGCGAAGGTCTCTAGAATTATACCTTTCTTGTAATATTAGCAATTTCATTATGCTAACATAATTTCAATACAATGATATTAATTTTTAAGTTTCCAAAATCTGTTGGACATTGTGTTTTTTTTATATATAATTCTGAGGACTTAATACAAGTAGCAAAAGATAAATTTATGTGGCTTTGATTTGTATTGCTCATACTGTGTACTAAGTAGAAAATAGAAAGGCCAATAATGTCGTCATCTTTAAGTGATTTATAAAAGCAGTGCTTAAAAAGTTTTGTGCTACAGGTTAATTGTCTAAAATGACACCCAGTGAATCCGGCCTCTTTATTGTGTAAAGAAGACTTTTATATATTAAAAATGGAGGAGGAGACCGTGTACGGAACACATGAGGATTCTCATGTTGTCATGTCTGATAAGGTTCAGTCATTAGCTGGTAGTATTTATCAGGAGTTTGAAAAAATGATCGCTAAATACGATGAAGATGTTGTTAAAGACCTAATGCCTCTCGTAGTTAATGTTTTGGAATCGCTAGATTTATCATATTCAGAAAACCAAGAACATCAAGTAGAATTAGAACTCCTCAGAGAAGATAATGAACAGCTGGTTACTCAATACGAGAGAGAAAAACAACTTAGAAAAGCCTCAGATCAGGTAGTTATGTCCAATTTCATATATATGGGATAGGAATCCAATTGGTAAAATGGAGAATTCAGCAATCATTTCAGCTCTCGTTTGGAATGCGAATTTTTCCTATACTTATACATTCATGTCCAATCTTATTTTTTAATTGTATTGTGAAGTTTAGAATAATTTATGCAGAATGTTAGATGTTCATTAAAAATAAGTTGGAAAGGAACCGCAAAACGGTTCTATCGTAATTGGCGAATAAGGTTTTCTTTTAGAAATGTAAATAGATTAGTGGTACGAGACTAACTGTTAAGGTTTCATGTCCTTCACCTGTAATGATTGTAACATGGTTATAATCCTTCTGTCAATAAGATTGCTAAAGGTTACTTTCTGCAAAACGAAATCATGATCAGATAGTTACAAATATTGATGAATAGTTATTTATCTCTATTTTATCTTTTCGTAACTAAAAGTACAGAAACTAATGCTAACACAAGTTTTAGACTTAAGTGTTCTAAAAATAATGGATTATGTTAGAAATATCTTCAAAATAAATTATATTTTGAAAATATAAATTAATATCTACATATATGTGCAAGGAATCTCAGAATTTTGCAAATAAAAATCCTGTTTCATAAATTACTGAGGGTAAAATTTTGTATTTCGTGAGTTGTTATTTGTCAAATAAATGGGGTATGGAACAGTACGATTAGACTTGTCTAATCGTAATTAAGTTTTGGTCATTTCACTATTTTTTGGAATTTCCTTCGGTTTACAAATAAAAAGATTAAAATAGAGTAAATAAATAGAATAAAGTCAAAAATATAAATAGTAATAGAAAAGTAGTTAATAAAATAGATAAATGTAAATAAGCGTTGGCAGTACTTTAGGAGTGTCCTTAATGATTTCTGGACATTCAAGACTGTTTAGAAAGAAACGCAGTACTTAACGGAGTTTTGATAACGTCAGTTGATTTAAAAAATGTTAAAATTAATAATTTTAAAATGGAGCAGCATTAAAGCATTATTTTTAAAAAGGCTTTCGCGAAAGTGCAGCTCAAGAACTTAGTAATTAATTCGCATTTAAAAATTTCTTGGAAGGAGATTGACTGGGTATTGACTTCTCCTTAGCCTAACAGTTTTTTTTTTTTTTTTTAAAGTTGTAAGAATCTTATCCTTATACAAGCTCTAGAATATTTGTAGTCAGGTTCAGGATTTAGTATCACTTATAGGTACCGCAGGAAAAGCAGTTACAGGCCCCGTAGATCCCTTGATAAATTATAATGAAATGAAATTGGAAAACTACGAAAGAAAAAGAACATAGTTTACATGGTCCAATCTTCATTTCAATACTTAAACAAAGAAACTAGATTTTTGTGAATACTAAACTTGTAAGTATCGTATCAATCTCTATTTTGGAATGACGCTGGGTTGTTCATTCAAATACCCATGCGTCTAAGCTCATGAGAGCACATATTCTTTTGCATCTTGCTTCCTCGAGTTGCGTTTGAGTCTAAAGGCACGCAGAAAATGTTTTTCGACTCGTCATCCATAAAAATTTGAATTTCAGAAGCGATAGTGGCTACATCTATGACAATTGCGCAGTAAATGTCGCGATTTCAAGTTGCTGCTTTAAATTTTGGGGATTAGTGATCCAAAAAGAGGATTCATTTATGAGAGAAACGATTCCAGTACATCTAACTCTTAGATGTTGCTTTATATATTGGTACAAACAATCTCAGTTAATGATGCTAAAGCATGCAGAGCAATCGTAAAGCTTTCCTCTTTAAACGAATTAGCCAGTATCATTTCAAATTTTACAACCAAGTTTCAGGAGAAGAACCATATTTTAGATACATAAATGAAGATAAAATTAATTTAGAGTAATTTAAGAAATGTTATTTTATTGTTCTTAATGATATGTGGTTAGATTTTATATAAATTTTATCTTGTTTAAGATATATGAACAATAATAATAAAAAATACAATTTCACGAAATATGGATAAATTTCACAAAATCCACATCGTGCTTATCAAACTCAAATAACTTGCCTTCTATTTCTGTATTATCATTGCTCTGTCTGTCCTGATATTATCCTCTTCACCCAAAGCTTCCTTGGGGGCTTGCTAGACTACTTCAGATGCTTATGTTTAAAAACATCATCTTTTCCTGATACGTATAACTTGTAGTCTTCTATTGAACCGCTGAATTATGCTTTCCTTTTTCAGCAGCAATTGCGTACATTTAGGTTCATTGAAATGCTCTGAACGAAGAGGCTAAACATATACAATTGACTTGCACAGTGGAAAAATGCCTTTGCTCCTAAGAGATAGGAATCATTGCCACAGTCTGAACTTCTTTAGATCTTAATATTAATATAGTTCTCTATCTTGCTGTCAATTGTAGTCTTTATACCTCTTCCTGAGTGGGATAAGGGGAACATTAATATGTGTTCATATGAAAAAGAGTTCAATATATATAAATCCTATTTTATTTTGGCATTTTATAGCTTGAGGCAAAACTAAAACACAAAGCTCGTACGAAACGTCTGCACTGCCATTCCCATAGCATCCTATTGCTTAATTGTCAGCTTTTCTGGCCTCATTCATAAGGCCTTCCAGATAAAAAACTTTTGTCTTAGCTTGTAGATTACTCTAGGCTATTGTTAACAGTAATAACAAAACTAGTGACGTGTTTGTTGATTAAATTCCTTTCGTTTTTCCTAAGAAAAAATAAATAATCTTACTAAGGACAAATATTAGGTCACACTGGTTTGATTTGTATCAACCAATTTGGTCGTCAGCAAAAGGGAAAAGTCTTAGCATAATTTTAGGGGAAATCTTGTAGACGCATTCAAGTAGTGATAATCCTCTATGTTTAATATATTCCTACTAGGTTCAAAATTTGCTGCATTTCTGTTTCTCTGTTATGGTTGTTAGACGGTGACCTCCAACTGGACTGTGTTTCAGAGAGGATGCCAGCTACTGAGAGAAATGGTTTCGAATAGTAGTGACTTGGCAAAACTTCAAAACTTAAAGTATAGGCAAAGCTATAGTCTTCAATACAAAGCATGAATGTCCTGAATTTGGTGCTTAATTTGATTTTGTCCTGGGTGTAAATACCACTATCCATTCAGCCATAAAATGTAATTAAATTATCTTTTGTTTACAGAAATTACTGGAAGTTGAAGACCTTATAGAAGGAGAAAGGAAAGAAAAAGGAGGAAAAATTGAGAGCCTAGAATCAATTGTCCGAATGCTTGAATTGAAAGCGAAGAATTCTTCCGATCATGGTAAACAAAATAATTATTATTTTAATAATTATTTAATTGTCATTAGAATTACGAAATGAGCAACAACAGAAATTCATTTTTTTCTGACTACCAATTTATGTTTATAGCAAACTAGTGAATCAGTGTGGATAAAATCATTTAGAGAATAAGCATAAAGTACAAATTTGTAATTATTTTAAAACCGATCAACTGAAAGTGACTTCTGATTTTTTAAATTTTATTTCATGCGGTTTTGTTGAAATCGACTCCAACGTTATTAAAGATTTCATCTTACTTTGAGAGATTAAAAAAAAAAAAAACTAAGTTTTGATAAATATGCTACGGTCCAGTAAAAATAGTTATTTAGTTATTAGCTTCGTACGAAGCATCGATTTTAACAGCGAAATCGAAAAAAAAAACCTTTTACAATTGGTGAGGAACTTGTATTGCCCGTAGCAGTTAAAGTTACTGAGTTGATGCATGGAAAAAAAGAGTACAGATGAACTGCGTAAAATTCCATTATCAAATGATAGATACAGTTTGTAAAAGGATAACAGAAACTGCTGAAGACTTGTTTTAACAATTGATGGAAAGAATTAAACAAAGCCCAAAATTTGCCATACAGCTTGATGAGTCTACAGACATTCAAGATTCAGCCAATTGTCAGTATTTGTAGGATATTATCATGAAAACAATGTATATGAAAACTTGCTATTTTGCTGGGTATTGGAAGGTCATACAGTAGGGAAGACATATTCTTATAAGTAGATGTTTTTTTTTTTTAAAAAAAAAAAAAAACTAGAGGGATTGGAATGGGGTAACTGCGTTAGTCTTTGTACTGATGAAGCCATGACAAGAAAAAAATGTTGGATTTGTAGCGAGACTTAAAGCAGTAGGTAATCATCATATTACATTTACCCATTGTATTGTTCACAAAGAAGCTCTTGTAGCAAAACAGATCTTAGTAGAACTAAACTCAGTGTTACAAAATGCGATTTTTTATGTGAATTTTATTAAAGGCCGATCTCTTAATAGTCATCTTTTTGCAAACTTATGCTACAATATGGAATTATGAAAGGTTATGAAGTAAGATGGCTCTCGAGAGAGCGAATTTATAACGATTAGTTGATCTGAAAAATTAAGTAATGCTCTCAGCAAAGTTTTCTTACCAATTGTATAAAGTAAAAAATAAGTAAAGTATAATGATTTATTTGAGAAGAATCTTCTAGTTGTTCTTTGTACATAAACATATTAATATTAACAAATATATATTATTTTTAGTTTATCGTCTGGAAGAGAAAGAGCAAGAAATGAAAAAAGAATTTGCAAAATTGCACGAAAGATATACTGAATTATTTAAAACCCATATGGACTACATAGAACGAACAAAAATAATAATGGGTACTGGTGATAGATTGGAAGTTCAAGGAAGGCAACGTTTACCTCCTTTAGCATTTTCTCAATTAAATAGGTACGATTACATTGCATGCGTTCTTTTTATTTTATTACGAATAAATTATTACCATATCTTAATTACTATACAATTCTAAAAATATAGAAACTAGATAGTTAAATTCATGATGTTGATAATTAAAAAAAAGATTTATTCTTCCATTTAGATCGTCTGGGCCTGTATCTTTTGGATTCCAATCGTTAGAAGGAAATAATATGCCTAGTATAGCTCGTAATTCAGTTAGTCCCGGTGAATTCCCGACAATTCCTGCGTCTCCACCAGAAAGTAATCACTCAGCAACTAGTCTTAGAAATGAATTGGTAAGTATGGTCTCACAATTCAACTTTAGCTTTAGTTAAACTTAATAATAAAATGAATCTAGTCTATTTATTGAGAGAAGTTAATGAAGAAATCGTTAAATTCCTTTTCTGCAGCATGTAATATTTCTGTATAACATTACAGTTGAGATCAGTTCTAATGAGATTATACGAAGGTGCATGTTTTAACTTGAGGCGCGTAAATATCATAGGTCGTAGGTGCCCAGAGGCTTCATTTCAATGCCGGCCAGAGAAGGTCTTCTTATGTTAGCCTAAACTAGCACATTGAACCTATCATAACATTTCAGTGGCCTCCTCATCTTGTTTAGAACCTCATTTATTAAATTTACACTTTGTTCTAATTTCTTATTAAAATTAATACAACCCGATTCTGTCCAAGAGACGCACATTGCTAATATTTTAGCTAATAAAATATAGTACCACACGGAACCAGTTCTGGGGATCTCCCTTTGCATAAATAACCACCATATGAAACTCTCCTTACATAAGGGATTAGAAATATTTATTTATTAATTTTTTAAGAGGGATGGAAATATTAATGTTGTTCCACGAAACCCTTAAAATCTCGTATTACTAAATACTATTTTTTACTGGTGCAGACTTACTTTTATTGAGGAACGTTTTTTTTTTAGGCAGATGAAACGTATTTTTGGTTTATATCCTGATGCATTAGACTTTTGCTTTGCTATGCTTTTACTTTGCGAAAATTTTTAGGAGGTAGTTGAAAACACTGAAGATGACACTTCACTAAGAGAAGTATCAGAAAAAGGATGGTCTGAAACGCTTAGTCCCGGTTCGAAAGACCCATCACCAGATAGTTCAGAAGAATGTCCGCCTCCACCACCAATTGTTACCACACCTCTTGGTCGAACTACTACCAAAAAGTATAAAATTTATTTTTATTTGCTTAGAATTAACTGGTTTTAGCCGTATGTCTAATAATTCATTAATTTAGGGAGCAAAGGAGCGGAAACACTCTTTATCAGGAATTAAGTTTTCAAGATGCTGATGCTTTAGGTGAAATGGATGAAGGAGCCGATATAACTGGTAAATATTTATTTCAAAATATTTGTTGCCTATGATTTTAACAGCAATTCTAAGCTCCTTTATTAAAAACGTTTTTGAAAAAAAAGTGATAAATAACTTTTCAAATTATTTATTAGTCTCTGGTTTCAAAATTTAATCCTTTTATTTTTAAATTACTCATTAAAAGCGTTTTTTTTTCTATTTGGAAATAAATTAATTTTTATAAGAAAATTACAAATAAATGTTATAATCATTGTGCAGGCGGCTGGGTTCATCCAGGAGATTATGCATCGTCTGGTCTGTACTGTAGATTTGTTTTTACGTTACCATGTTTTTTTTCCCTATTGTTGCTTTTACTAATGCACTTTATCCCCCGATTTTTCTGCTTCATATTTAGAACTTATTTTAATTTCATTTTTGTGCAAAAAAAAAGTCGCCATTAACAATATTGTTATAAAGAAATTTATATATATATAATGTATTAGTAATTGAACGAGATATGAAAATTTTTATAAGCTAATTTGACTTTTTCTAGTGATTAGAATTTAATTTTTTTTAAAGCCAATTATTTTGAGACCCAATAAAATTTTAAAAATCGTTTACCCAAGTGTGCATATATTTCGTTATAGAATAGTTTTATTCCATCTGTAGTTAGAGAATGGCTGGAATTCTTGTAACTTGATGAAGAAGTATAGGTTAAAAGGGTCAGATCACTTTAGGTGAGGAAATATTTTTATATTCAACGATTTTATTAATTCTTCTATAAATACCCTGAGATTAAAAGATCTTTGCATTTAAAGAAAATGTTTTTATGCCACTCTATAATAGGGACTTACGCCCTTATAGTTTACCACTTTTATTAAAAATATAACCACTACATTATCATGTGAGATTTTCCCTGTTAGCTAAAAGAAATCTACATTCAATTTATATCTGAAATAAAGATTTCCTGAGGCTCATGAATCCGAAAAAAAACAAGTTTTTAGTTCCTGATCTCACTTCCTTACTCTCTCACTCAGTAAATAAAAAAATATCTCAAAGTAATGAAAGTCAAAACTTACACGTTTTGATTCCAACATGATTCCGATACTGCCGAAATTTGTCCATCTGATATTCGATTGCTTCTTAATGGGCTTTTCAGAATTTTAACAAAAAAAAAAAGACTAATTTTCTTTTTATTTACTTACCGTTAATTCACTTGTCTAAGTACCTGTAATTTTTATTTAAATATTTTTGTTTTAAAAAATTAATTTTTTATGGGTTTTTTGGAAAACAGTCATCTCTCTAACGTGCCGCTTTAGAACTATTTGTCGATTCTTCATTTTTACTCTTAACAAAAGACATTAAAAGTATTTCTAGAGTTTCAGGTTTACAAAAACGGTAACTTGAATTGTGACTTTTTAGAATAGGTTTCTGGTTTTGTTTCTGTTTTTTTTTTTTCATTTAATTTTCTCGATTGCTGTTCCATCGGATGTTTATTATTATCAGATTGAGAATGCTGGTTTTTAGTGTTTATTTTTAAATATTTGAAATATTTTTCTATTAGTAAATTTATTAGTTTGATAATTTGAAATTGTGGTATCAAGTTTTGGTTAAATATGAATGAATAGGATGGTGTCTTGTACTTAGGTCAGTCCTTAGCCATGATATAGGTATAATTGTTCCTTCCATTTGTACTTAGGCAACTAAACAGTTGAAAATTTGTATTTTCGTTGTATAGTTTTGGTCGTACGTCTTAAGAACATAGTGAAAGTTTATAAGCTATAAATAAATAGGAGTGTATTGTGACTAGGTTTGACACAATTGTATCCAGACTTCCTGTAGAAGAGCCCGAAATCTTCGATGCCAAAAAAAAAAAAAACATGAGGCAGACAAACATGGTTAAAAATCTGTAGTTTTCTAGCGCTGCAGAGAACCTACCTATTTACTTTTGCACTTGCAAACTCGAGGCTTACCTGATCTAATGAAAAACAATAAGATTTGTTCAAACATATTCTTAAAACATCACCCAATAGTTCAAGATTTATTAATTGCCATAAATAGGGGGAATCCTGTTTGGTTGTATCACGAAGAAATATGGCATGTCGTCTTCAGTAGCTATCTTGATGTCTGTATTCTGTTGCATGTGTTGTCCTGATATGCAGATTCAGATACAGAACCAGATAAGCTTTCTGGTATGCACTTTTCCCTTTTTTTTTTAAAGTTTAGCTTATTAAATAAATAAATTTTGTAGTAAAATGAAATTCACCTGGCATATTTATATATATTCTTCAAAAATCTTTAATGAACAGTAATAACAATAATTTTGTTAAAATATAATATATTTATTTAATTTTCATTCTTCTGTCATTGCCTCTAGAATTCTTGTTTGGGTACCGAATTAATTGTGTACAGTGTTAGCATCGGCAGTGAACAGCAATAAAGAGTATATAATTTTGAATTTTTGCAACAATCAAAAATTTGTTGCATTATGTTCGGTAATCGAGGAGGGTCCGGCATTTTTTTTTTTTTTCTTCCCAGATTATTAGTGCTACCATATGTTATATTATAACTCCACTGCAGGTTGGGAAGTTTTCGCTGGGTTTTGTAATTACGGACATTTTTGCATTGGGATGAGGACCATATCTCTATTTTACACAGATGCATTTGCATCGTGTAAAAATTCGCTGAACGAGTGGAATTAGGTACAGAATCTTCTCCAACTCTGCAGTTATTTCGCTATCAATTGACGCCTGGTTTTTGATGTTATTTGTGCTTAGCCCACTAACGCCTGATAACTAATTTGGGTTATTATTTTATTTATTTATTTTATTTTATTTTCTTTGGCGCATCGCCTTTGCGGTCGTTGGCGCCGATTTGGGTTATTATTTGTTTCACTTTAGTAGGCTTCCCTTTTAACTAGTGGACGACTTATTTATCCACTATCATATATGAATTTTGTCATGTATTTACTTAATGAAGATACTTCAACATGGCTTCCATGGTAACCAAAATACTGAGAATATTTTCAAAAAATACCTTTTTCATAAACTCTTGAGCCCTAAAAATTGTTTAATGACTTTTTGCTTTCTTTTTTTTTTTTAATGCACCATCTTAAAGTAATGTTTTAGAATAGATATTAATGTTTCCAGTACTATAATAAGCTTTCAAATAGTTTGTTATTCTTTGTTTGCTTCCTTTCTTGTTGATTCTACATATTTTTTGAGACAATTAGCGGATTATGTTACTTTTATTAATTTATTTTTCATGAAATCCTTAAAAAGGCCATGAAAATATGCTGGGTGAATTTCTTTGTTGCTCTACTAAGATTTTTTGATGACACAAAAATTCTTTAATAAATATTTTTGTGTTATTTGAAAGTAAATTTTAGAATTGTTTGTAAATGGACATTAATCTCTACATATCTACTTTTATTAAAAGACATACATACATTTTGCATCGAAAGTTTCTACGTTTTCTAAAGAAAGTATTTAGTACATTTATATTAATATTTATTTATATTTATGTTTATTTATATTATATTCGTACATTTATATTTAGAAAATATTTATCGAGGATTGTTAAAGTTGAAATAACGAATCGTTTACAACTTTTTTTGGATTTAATTTTATTTTTTCTTAAACTTCTTGTTAGGAGAGACTTCTAGTTAATTTAACGAACAATCATTTCAGAAATTTTCATTTATTACTTCAGTTGAGAGAAAAAATTATGGTAAAATTACGGTTAATCACCTATAATTAAACTGTTTTCTTCTCGCGACTTGAAGGCTTCACTGTTACTGAACAGGATTCAACTTCTTTAGTCATAAGAGCACTCTAGTTTGTACCATACACAGTAACATCCGAGTATACGAATTACAAACAACAGCAATTTATTAATAATTTGTCAAATTTCTAGGATCTTGGGAGGAGAAATCCAGGAAATTCACCCTTTTGTTCAAGCGTTCAAAATTAGATTATTCACATTCAAAACACTACACTGACTGATACTTTAAATAGAAATAAGGTTTTATTTAAAATCCAACAACCACTC
Organism: Rhodnius prolixus; assembly: GCF_049639745.1. Classification (NCBI taxonomy): domain Eukaryota; kingdom Metazoa; phylum Arthropoda; class Insecta; order Hemiptera; family Reduviidae; genus Rhodnius; species Rhodnius prolixus. Next base: position 29,183,718 of record NW_027411592.1, read on the forward strand.
GAAAGTGGAAGTACTGAGGTTGCTTTTCAGTTTTTTAGGATTTTTCATAAACGGATTCTGGGATTTTCTTTAAACATATTTCTGCATATATAACTTTTATTTGAAACATTTTTCCAGAAAAAATCGATTAAATACTTTAAATGTACTCGTTTGATTTTTATTTATTTTATATTCTTCTATCAATCAGTTATCTTCTCAAATTTTACTTTTTTAAAATTTGTAGAGCATTTTGAACCTTCATTAAATTTTTATCATGTTTTATACATCGGTATAAAACAGTATATATATGCCACAACTTACTAATATCTGCTTCAATATACTTAAAACCAAAACTTTTAGTACCAATACAGAAATTTGATTAAAAAATGTTTCTGTCACTTGCGGGGTCATTAATATTTATAGATGAGTACAATATAATCTCCTTAACAAAAACTTACAGTTTTAAAAGTTAAGTATAAGGGTTGATTAAACGCCAAAAGGTACACAAATCAGCAGTTCCCAACATTTCATTAATACTTCATTGATATAATTTAAGTAATTTTACTGCATTAACTTTTCCTTCACATTTTTTAGAATTTATTAGATGTCACAGACCCTTATGCTGGCCATTTTCGTCTACAAAATATTTACTCAAGTAGCACACCATTTAACTTAGATTGACTGTAATATCTATTTATCTATAATAATCAAACTATTAATCACAGGTGAAAAAGAAAACGTTATAAAAAATATAAAAAAAATAAGAGGCTAAAAAATTCATAAACTTTTTTTACATCAATGATTTTATGCATTTATTTTTATTTTTAAATAAAAATCATTGGTTTAAGTTCATTCTTCGATTAAAGTAATTGTTATTTTATGTTGTAGTCAAACGTTTGTAATAATAAGTAATAAATAATCTGGCTTTATCGCAAATAATGTAGTTTTCTTCAATTACATTCTCAATCTAGGTGTTCTTCCCACAATGTTATATATATGTAATATAAAATAAAGAAAATAAAGATATGCATATTTTTAGGACAGCTAATTATTCCAGTATTTTACCATAAGTAAAATTAGGGGGACTAAATTAAATTACAATTGAGAAATGAGTAAATATTGTTGAATAATCTACTTGTTATTAAATGTATGTTATTTGTGCTCACGAATATTTCGGTAAGACGAATTTAAGACTGAAATATTGTTTTGAATCCTCCGTGATTGAAATTTAAAAAGTGGCCGACTCTAACTTTGTTTTTTTCTACTTTAACATGCATGTATATGTGACTACTCAGAATAATTCATCACTCATTTTATCATAATTATAATAAAAAAATATTATGAATGAACTGGCCAGCATAAGGGTCTGTGACATCTAATAAATTCTAAAAAATGTGAAGGAAAAGTTAATGCAGTAAAATTACTTAAATTATATCAATGAAGTATTAATGAAATGTTGGGAACTGCTGATTTGTGTACCTTTTGGCGTTTAATCAACCCTTATACTTAACTTTTAAAACTGTAAGTTTTTGTTAAGGAGATTTTTGTACCTTTTGGATAGATTTTCCTTTTTGTCTATTTGCAAAGTTACGTCTGCTTTACAGATTTTTTAAAATTTGGAATAAGCTATTCTATCATTATAACCTGATAAGGTGTTAAATCGGAACCGTAACTACCACTGGAGAGATCTTTTTAAAGAATGATTATAGTTGCGGTCCCCAAACCATCCTCAATAACCATTTTTTTGAGAAAGCGTTTTGAATAAAATAGGAAGGTATTTGTACGTAAATAGCAAAATTAAACTGCGATTTCAGTACTTCCTTTTAAGAGGAGCAAGAAAAATAAACTGCGATTACAGTACTTCTCCCTAAAAGGCAAATATTTTGAATCGAATTCATTGATGTAAATAGGTTCACTCATTGATAATTTTAACGATTGCAGTACTTCCTCTTAGTAGGTGTAAGAGCATGATGGCACTTCACAGCCACGTAGAGGAGCTTTAACCACTTCTTCGTGGTAAATTTTATCAAAATCGAACTAAGCTTTATATAGAAATATTGGTAATAATAGTATTAGAAAAGGCCTTATTTGGGTGGGGCACACTCCCCTCCTTATGAGTCATAGCGACGAGACTTTTAAAGTACAAATCTGTACAAAATTTCGATTCGAATGACACTTCATTCATGAAAATCGGTTCACGCCTCGATAATTTGAAATGATTGCTATACTTCCTCTTAACAAGTGTAAGAGCAGATCGTCGCTTTAATGTTAGGTAGGGGAGCGCTAACCCTATCATCCTACCAAATTTTATCAAAATCGGGCCAAGATTTACAGAGTAATTAGTAATAATAATTTTGGAGGGGGCCTTACATAAAGGGGGCTAACTCCTCTCCCATTCGATGTACAGGGCCGAGACCCCCAAAAGGCACATCTACATAAAATTCCGAATCGAATGACACCTCATTCATGAAAATCGGTTCACGCGTTTAGGCGCTACGTTGTTTACAAAAAAGGTAACAAGAACAACAACAACAAGAAGAAGAAGAAGAAGAAGAAGAAGAACAAGAACAAGAACATTTTTTGAAAAAGCCGTTTTTGCTCATTTTCGGCAACTTTTTTCTCGAAACCTATTAGATCTGGGTGGTTGCAAAAAAATTACAGTTATAAAGGAGGATTTGCCCTATATTATAAAGAAAATTTGGGAATTTTATCTTTTATAGAAAAATAGAAAAAAATTGTCAAAGTTGGGTGTTTTTCAACGTTACACTTTTTCGTGCAGTTTTTGATGGTCAACCCTTATACAACTGTCCTACCGGACAGTTTTAATATGCTAGAAATTGCCTGCAGTTTTTATACTTGAGGATTTTGACGGATTCTTTGAACATACTAAATTGTTACAATAGAGTTATTGTAACTTGTATTGGAAGAAAGAACTACGATTTAATTCATAGGAGCAGGGAAATAGTAGCTAATCCACTTTCTTTAGAACTTTAAAGTCCATAATCCCCCGTGAAATTTCTGCAAGTTTTAAACTATAATAAATAAAAGTGTAGCAATAATTGGAACACACTGAGTTCACTGTTGAAAATCTCCTAAGTGTTATAGTTGGTAATTCTTACTTTAATAGCATTTCATTTAGCTCGGTTTCTGAATTTTTTTTATCCTCATTAAAATTTTTAAATAAATATAAATGCAATAAGTCGCTAAAATATAATTTTTGAAAAGCTTATATTTTTTTCATTCTTAGTAGAGTAACATATTAAATTAAATATTCACTATTTAACATATTAAATAGTGAAAAATTTCACTATTAATTTATGTGATTTTTTCATTTGTTTAGATATTAAGGATATTTTCTTCATTTTAAATTTTTTTGCTTTAAACGCATGTTCTTTTATTAACGATTTTTGTGAGAGATCATTTTAAAATAAAATTAATAATTCCATTCAAAAAATTATCACTGCAATTTCTTTTTCAAAATATATATGTTTAGCATTGGTCATTCATTGTTTTTGGTGACTGATTCATTAATCCGGAAGGTAGAAAGAATAATGCCAATTTCAGTTATTATTTTGCCGAGCTTTCGACCTAGGTTTAAAAAAATGTTTTTTTTTTATTTGTGGGCGAAAAAATCTTAAATATTTACAGATGAGTGTGCATAAGCTGTACATAAACAGACAGGACAGAAGATACACCAACTTTTATGATAACAGTGTAAAAATATTATATTGTCAAAAGCCCCTGAAGGTGACCTAGTCCCTAGGTCGAAAGCTCGGCGAAATAATAAAAATAATAATGACTGAAATTGGCATTATTCTTTCTCCCTTCTTTTTATTTATCGCAATAAGCTGTCTGTCCTTCACTACTTAAAATATTTTCAATTTACCTTATGGGTGATATTCAGTTGTCTCTTATTGTGACATATTATATTGCTGTTTTTAATATATTTAGGTTTTTAAATTAATAATATTTATTGATTCTGGATAATGATACTAATTGTTTAAGGGCAGAATTACAATCACTGGGTACGCCTGAAACAGGTGATAACAGAACTAATCTACCATAAGAAACGCGTCGTATCTTCTCGTACAAAATCTACACGAAATATTATAGAGTATGAAACATACACTCTATTAATTTTTACTGCATACATTTCAATTCCTGATAGCAAATGTTTTTCTAACTAAAAGTTAACTTCAAAATAAGTAGTGGGTTTGTAGTTATCAGATTTGTCTAAGTCCAATTTTGGCGACTGAATTTTACAAATCACGACCATTGTCTTCTTTCCTTCCTTGAACATCGAACTCAGTTTCTCCCTTATCCTTCTAAAATAATTTTTCTATAGAAAACGATTCAAATTAAAAGTGTAGATTTATATACTCGTATATCTGAGCTGCTTAGTAACTCTAGTTTTGCAAAATGTTTGGGAACGCTTTCAACAAATATATACATACATATATTTAAAAAAAATTATTCTATACAATCGCCCCTCCGGTCGAGGTTAGAAAACTTATTATTATCATGTCAATGCTTTAAATAATCTAGGATTAAAAGATTTGTGCTATCTGCAGACAGATGGAATATTGAATGCTTCATTTGCAGCAGATCCCAGCGATCCTCAAAAATATAAAAATTTTCTTGTAGGAATGAATTTAAAAAAATGACACGCTTTAGCTGTGTACTTAGTACATGAAGTTTAAAAAAAGTCTTGTGTTCTTTATTTAGGTGAAAACTTAATTAAAAAATATTAACACGAACTATAAGATTTACAATAGAATTTAGAGAGGAAGTGGCAATACTGTTTTCTTTGAGTAACTTTCATATTGTTCTTGCATTACTTTATTAATTTAGAAAAAGTAGGCAGTGATAATTTTATTTTCTACTGTTAAAAGCTGAAGATTTTTTTTGTATTTAATTTTTTTAAAAAAATACCTCATAACTAACCTTATCTAATTTGTTATGCGCTGGCCTCTGCTCAACTCGTACATCTGCTTCAGTTAACGACAACTTTTATGGTAAGAATCAAGCATGAAAACCAATAATGTATACAAATTCATATCGATTTATTCAATGTTATTTAATGGTGAAATGGTCAAAATTAGATAATTTATAATTAAAGAGCTTAAATAATCCACTACCTGTATTACTAAATTTAGAATAAATTTCTAGTTTATGGTCCATAAAGTCCGTAAGAAAATGTGAAATAAGTTTTAAAAAAAAGTTAACGGAATATCGAAAATAATTGTATTCTTGAAAATTAAAACATAATTATTATTGATTTTGGGGGCTATTAAGGTGCGGTAATAAATTCACAAACAAATTTCTGTCTTCATACCAACGTTTCGGTAAATGTATTACCTTCTTCAGGGTATTGTAAAATTTGTGGAGTTTAACGTTAAGCTACATTTTCATAACTGATGATGTTATGATGTTACAATAATTTTATAATATCCTGAAGAAGAAAATTTACCGAAATTTATATTTACCGATATTTACCGAAACGTTGGTATGAAGATAGAAATTTGTTTGTGAATTTATTACCGCACCTCAATATTCCCCAAAATCGATCAATTAACAACGGTCGAAAACCAAAACTATCATTATTATTATTAATACAACAAATACAAATGCTATATAAATATGTAATAAACTCTTAAATTTTTCTTCTAAATGAACATTTATAATTTTCAGGCATGGGTAAGGAAGTGGAAAACCTAATAATGGAAAACAACGAGTTGCTGGCAACTAAGTAAGAAATATTATAATTTATATGCGAAATATTGCAAGCAGTTTTTATCGTGGCATTTATGTTGCCACTTTATCAGTTCTTGTTATTAATTGCAGTTTATCTAAATTTTTAAAGAGTATTGAATAAACTAAGTCTTTAATACTTCTGGCCAATGTTTCATTAGGTATTGCTTTTGTTACATTTTACAGTAATGAAGTCATTCGTCTTGATTGAGTCTTGTGTAATTACCAAAGCCGTATTTTCCGTATTATTTCTTCGGAAAATTGATAAACACATCGAATAATACATTACTCGTAATAAAAATTGTTTTCGTTGGATTAATTAAAATACTTTAATTAAATTGATTTTAGCGGAGTTTCCTAACACTTAATCCCTTTTAGGCTGTAGCAGCACTCATTTATTTGAAATACTGATCCCTGTGGTTAAGCGTAATTTACAAAGAATTAACCTTTTCACGGAGATTTTTTCCCCCTTGAAAACTTATTGCTAGCGTTAACAGCTGAAATATTCCTTAAATCTTTTCAAATATTTCAGCTTTCACCCATAATTTTCTACAGCTTTTCGAAAGACCTTATCAATTGTTTTGCTATTCACTTTCTTTATCAGTTCTCTCCTACTCATATACTCATTTTCCCACATTGTGGGTTAAAAGAGTTAAATATGAATGAGTAAAATGGTAAGTAAAATGTAGGAAAGAAATAAAATATAACGGAAGCATCTACAATAAATTCCCGTAGACATCATCAACTTGATTATGTTTTTAATATGATCAAGACAAACTACCGAATATAAGTGAAAGTATAAATTCTAAATTTAAAGAAATGCACTGTAAGAATTATCACACAGTGTTTGCATCGAAAGAAGTCAACTTTATCTATATAATTTTCTGCTTTAAAACTATTTAATTATAACTATTTAATAACAGTTACTTTGAATTGTTTTTAGGAATGCACTTAACATTGTGAAAGATGATCTCATTATAAAGGTCGATGAACTCACCAGGTATTGTTTTATTTTTTTTTTCATCAAAAATTAATGAATAATTTATATATATATTTTCTCCCTTGTTCACCTGTTCCTCTCTTCGTTATGTTTAAACTCTAAGGGGGTTTAGGTGTTGAAAGACAAAAAGTAATATTTCTCTATTTGAGGATATATCCTCTTTCCCTTCTAGTAACCACTCAATTCTACCACTCTTAAGTCATGAAGGTTAGTTACTTTAAAGGAGGGTTGCGTCAGAGGCTGAGTTCTCAACTTCCTTGTGCCACTATCTTCTGGCATGACTCTCATGATATGTTGGATCAGTCTAAGCTAAAGTTTGCCTGCGTGTTGCACACAAGGGTTGTGTGAGAGTAAGAATTGACGGTTTTGTGTATTGTGCCGGTGTGCTCGATTGGTCTTAAAGAAGTAAACAAAATTACTTTATTAATTGTTTCTTCTAAGGCAATTCAATTTCGTAAAGTTTTTACAACGATCCATCCAGTCTCATTCTCGGACAGAAATGAAACGATAAAACCAAAGCCAAAAACGCATATTATTAGGAAGATTGAGATCGCAGAAGTAACTATGTGTGATCGTAGTGGAGGACTAGCTGGGAGTTGAACCCATATTTCAACAGACCCTGCAAATTTAGAACCTGTTCTTTGTGGTGTATTTGTTTTGGGTTGTGTTAGAGAAGTAAAATATGAGGGGCATTATTTTTTCAAATTTAAGGAATTAAAGAAATAATTAATAAAATGTAATCAACCTGCCTTCAGAAATGTAATGCACACATTTCTTGTATTAAAACATAAAGTAAGGTTGAAAGAAATTTTCATCAAGATGTGTAGCTTAGATGAAATAGAAGTTATAATTAAATAATACACCTATTAAATCATTCTAACACTGTTGGAATACAAAATATAATTGCTACTTTGTACTTGCTAATTGTCTACTGAGTGCATTTTTTCATTATATAATTTTATTTTAGTGAACAGGAAATCCTGCGAGAGGAAAATAAGTCATTGAAAACAATAAATTCTCGACTGAATCAGAGATTAACAGAAAGAGAAGAAGAATTGAAAAAAATGAAAGAAGAAATTGAAAAACAATCTAAGTCAAACAAATCCGATGATGAGGTATGTAATAAAAGTAATTATTTGATTAAGTAATCATATAATGAAAATCTTTTAAATTTATCATACTACAAGGAGAAGTATTGCGAAATGAGTAAAATTTTAGGCATCTAGTTTTCGCGGGATAAATATGTTCTGAGGTTTCCTGAGGCAAAAAGTGATTTTTAGAAAATAATACAGCTCAAACATGTACGGAGTGAATGATAGATTATTTATTGTAAGATTTTCGAGGGAATACTTACTGTGAATTAAAAATAATAATGTATTTCTATACAATTTTCACGACATAAAATAAAAAAACTGAAACTAAAAATAATTTAAAATATGAAAGCATACAAAACCTTTTGATATAAACTCAAGAATGTTGAAATATAATATTCATTTACTTTGCCTTTTCAAACTACTAAGTTTTATACTTTTTTATTTTATATGCCCACAATAATGAATGCCTTTTGACAGAAGTTTCTGCTTGAAAATTTGTCTTATTGCAATACTTCTTCTTAAGAGGGGAGGAAAAAAATAAAAAGGTAAAAGACAGTTATGTGATTAACAGAACATTTATTATTGTTAATAGGAAGATGTTCCAATGGCCCAACGGAAACGTTTTACAAGGGTTGAAATGGCTAGGGTTTTAATGGAGCGGAATCAATATAAAGAAAGATTTATGGAGTTACAAGAAGCAGTCCGATTTACTGAAATGATTAGAGCTTCGAAAAATGAAACTGATTTGGATAAGAAGAGTAAACAAAGTGTTTGGAAATTGTAAGATTTTTGCATTTACATATAAAGAACATAAATTTGAAACAAATTAAAAACAGAACAAAATATATCAATAATATATTGACAAAATTATGTGTAGGATTATAACATAATGCTAAGATTTTAAACGTTTATTATGATTAGTAATTTGTTTAAACTTAAATTATTGTCATTATAATTAACTCGTTTTTAACAAGCAGGGCACTAAAAGTTGGTAGAGGTACTTTTTTTTCTACGGGTGCGTCGACTAATTGGCCAGTGACAAGCACCTAGGGATGTTGTTGAAACGTTACATTAATTAATCATCCTTCTGTGAAGAGTCGTTAAGCTAGATTTGTCACAAATTCTGCCCTTATAGACTTTGTGCCAAGCTTAACGAAATTGTAGAATTAATCAGGCATTGCGGGTTCTAAATGTACGTGTTAATTTTTCTTCAGCTACGACATAATCTAAACAGTTTTTTTATTTTGATATTCTAATAGGGAAATTACGAATGGTGCTTGAAATTAGAAATTTGGTTTCTAGAAATGAATACCATTTTTGGTATTTGTCTCCTTTGTAACTTGTTACATATAATATCATTTAGCATGTTGCAATACTCATGATATTATCAACAATTTAGTTTCCTTTTTAGTGAAGAAACAAAACTTCTTTGCGCGTTTACATAATTTTTTTGGGATAATCTATTTCTCCAGTTTTACTTTTTAATGGCAAATTCATGATAAAGAATTTACATTAGCTTAGTAAGTAGGGTTGTACAGTATACTAGGGTAAGCTGGAGGTCCAGCTGTTCAAACCTGGCATGATTTTCCTACAGCTCTCTTGTTTGAAACGAATTGTCTATAGCTATAGAACAATGACCTTCGATGTTTATAGTCGAATTCCTTTATTTAGTCCATTTACTAATCATGAGTTATGCTTTTGTTTACAGTTTTAGTAGCCTCTTTAGTGGAAATGATCGTGGTGTTGCACAACATAGAAAGGCGATGCCTAATGCCAACTTTAGGTACAATGCGCCAACTCATCACATAAGTCCTGCACTAGATACTATGAAAAAACGTTCCCTTCATGAAAGAAAGAGAGGTCTTGATCTTCTAGATAGTGGAGATATGTAAGTCATCTATAAATTTGAAATTACTTTAAAAAACAGAAAAATTAACAAAAATGATAGATTTTTCTGGAGATTTGTCTCAGCTTTTCTCAGTACTATTTTGCTTGATGCATGCGCTTAAAAAAAAAAAAGCGTGTTTAGAAATTTCTTTAGCCGGTCAATGTCTGAGAGTACATTTCTTAGGTAATTAAACTCCGCGAAAGGGACTGTTTTGGATGATGTTTGGAAATTATAATTGTGATTTGTTTTTAATGGGTCGTTTTCAATAAATAAATTTAAAACATATGTCATGCTTTGTGTGATTTAATCACAATTAATTTTTTTATGTGTATATTTTTTGATTTAAAAAGTAAATTTACCTAGTTATTCTTATCTCACTTAATTCATGTGATTTTACCTTACCTTTCTTTTGTGGTTTTGGACTTGAGTACAATTAACTTCGATATAATAATTTCATATCTCCCCATTCATACTGCACTGATATTTGCGCTTTGAATAACGGAAAATTTTTACATTAACGTTTTTTTAATATTCGGTTGCAGGAATGGGGAGATAGGAGAAACACAGAATACACCTGTAGCCCAACTTGCTCTCCCAACTCAAGATAGTATAGAGAACAGCAATGAGGCTATATCTTGACAAAAAAACTTTATTTACTAAATAAATTAATTAGTTTTGTAAATATTGTATAATTTGTGCATAATTATTTATGAATTATTTATCAAATATAGATTTTTTATTTGTTTAAGATAAATAAATAATTTTTTAAACGTTGATTTAATTGATGCACCCACAATTTTCCAATTCTATGCTTGTCCTGGCATGATTTTTTTTTCTATCAAAGTTTATATTACTTCTCTTCCTTTTTTCTCTTATCTGTCAAGTTTAGAGGTAATTTAAGAGAGTAAAAAGTATATCGTTGTTCAGTTCTTTATTTGCTTTGATTGTATACTTTTTAAAAATTGATTAAAGGTATGCGTAATTTCAAAAATTGAGCAGGTACAATTTATAAGTAAGCTATGTTAGTTGTAATTTTTCTTGGATTTTGAAGAAATGTTTCGTGTCTTTTTCTAGAAGTAATGAGAAAATAGCTGCTCGTCGTGCAAGTGAAAGAAGAGAACAACTTCGAGCAGTACAAGCTCATGTTAGAAAAGATGATGGCCGACTTCATGCATATGGATGGTCTCTACCGGCTAAAGGCGGGGCTGGTGGTTCTCCAGTTCCACCAAGGTCACAGAATTCTAGTGGTCCACCACAAGTACCAGTTCCGGTTCCTGTTTATTGCAGACCTCTCATGGAGAAAGAAGATGGTATGAAGGTAAAACGTTTTCCTTCCCATTTTGCTTTTAAAGAACAACGATCGAATAAATGAAAACCGTCGGTAATTTTTATTTAAAGTAATCGAGAGGCAATCATATTTGAATCATCCTGATTCAAACCTGAACTTTCTCAGCCCCTGCAGCCATTGACAATGTACTCTAGTCACGGACACCACTTAAGGACAGCACCTCTTGTGTTGGGTATGGTAGAATAGCTATGATATTTTCTGACAGTTGAAAGTGGAACTAAGTGGCCAAGGAATTTTTCGGGTACAACTCTTGCATATCTTCGGTTTCTTTTTTTTGGCTTGGGCTTAACTATGTATTGCGCTAAGGCGTAACTATCAAGAACTAGTGTCTTGTTAGAAAGCCACTCTGTGGCGAACAATATATTCAGGTGTCAATGGAGATAAAGAAATAGGAGATCCTGGACCTGGGATCTCTTAGGTGTGATCTCAGGCAAAGGGAATATCCTTACTGAAACCCTGTTTATATTTTGGCTTCCCTTAGGATTGAGTACAAATATTTCTATAAATGAAGTTTTGGAAGCTGCAGTTTCAGAAGATAATATTGAAACTGAGGGTGCTAATGTGGTTGGTATTCGTTCTGGTGAGTGGATTACCCTTGGAAAGGATAAGTGGCTGATGAGTTCCATAAGTTTACTGCAAATCGTGATGCGACAAATTCAACTATAAGTTCAGCATTAATAAGTTCTGTAACTAAAAGCCAACTTAGATACATTATCGTCGCTTTTTGAAAATTTTTAGATCATAAAGAAAATCAATAATAAATTCATGTTAATAAAAATTAAAATTAAATGCATTTATTTTCTCAAATAAAATGCAGCATTTATTTTTTTGAAAAACTGCGATATCTGTTATATTTAATACAAAAATTAATTCTAATCTGTAATAATTCAAGTTATCAGAACATTAATTGTTTCTTACCAAAATTAAGTTAGGTACCTTGCTCATTAAATTTATTATGTAGTAATTTGAGGAGGTCCCATTTTCATAGCCCTGTATTTATAATGTTTGTCTTTTTTGACTGGTCAATTCTAACTCTAACCTAAACAGGTAAAAATTTAATTCTACATTGAAAGATTATCGTCATTCAAATTTTTATCATTTAAAATCACGTTTTTTATTATACTTATTTCTAAAGTAGGCTTTAAAATTTGAACCTCCAAGCTTCATGTGGCAGAGACAATACGTTAACAATTTCTTAGTGTAGGTTACTTTTATTTATTTATTTGATTAACAATTGCCTCCCCTCAATGTACTAAAACTTAATGTAAATAATTCTTTTAAAGATTTGGTGTGCCGCCGGAGTCAATTTAGCAGGGGGTAGAACTAAAGATGGTGGTGAGATAGTGGGAGCTAGTGTATTCTACAGTAAACCTCCAAGTAACTGCGAAGCTTCTCATGATGCAGAAGCCAATAACCCTGTAGAACAGTTAGAAAAGGACATTGAGGTAAATCAGATAATTTCGATTAAATCATTTTTATTAAAATGATTCCTCAGTTTTATTTATAACTATTTTGTGAAATAGGATGGCGAAAGGCAAAGAAAAGAAAGCGAAGAACAATTGTCTTCTTTGGTTTGGATCTGCACCAGTACAAGATCCGTAAGTTACGTAACTGTGATTGATGCAAATAATCCAGCTGATATTCTTGAAGCATTCAGTGTATGCCCTTCATACTTACTGTGTATCGCTAGTGTTCCAGGTTAGTGATATTAATGTGGGTTACTAATTGTTAAATAAAAATGAACACAATAATTTTGAAATAATAAATACAAATTTTGCTCAGTTCTGAGAGTAAACTTATTTAACAGGTCCAATTATCACATTTTCTGATTTATGATCAGTTTTATTGGAAAGAATTTTTTAAGTTGTGTTGTATCATGGTGTGATAGGTTTGGGTAAAGGAGGGACTTGAAACTTGATTTAGGTCATCACTATTCTCTGTATTGACTACCGGACAGTTTTAATAAGGCTAAAAAGTTAATGAGAGATTTGTTAGCTTTTCCGTGATAAGATTTGGTCCATGATACAACAGTTTGAGAAGAGACTTAAGGTGCTAACTTCAATTTAGCAGTTTTTTAAGTCCACCGAGAATTTTCAAATAAAGTTAGTGATAGATTTGGTCGTAACGTTTTAGTCACAGCTGTCACAGTTGTTCTGTTTCCTGCAGAGCTTATTGCAAGTTTGATGGCAGTTAGTAACTCTTATATTTGCTACTTGGATTATGTTTAGTATGAAGTATTTAGCGAAACTCGTCTAAGCTCACAAAATAAGGTTTCATGGACGGAGGCGGTTTTTCTTTACTTTTTTTACCATTTTAAAATCCAAGGTCACAAACACCGGGAAACAAACTCAGAACCACAGTACATGTTAGCTTTGTGGTCCTCTCCTCTAACTACTCAGCTATCGGGCGCCTGACAAGTATCATAAATAATACAATTCACAACCACAGAACTGAAGGTAAAACACAATAAATTAACTACTAGTGTAAACTCTCCGTCTGGAGGCAGAGTAACAAAAGATTGACCAAGCTTCTTCGAAATTCTCTTAGGTTACCTTATCCTTTATGAGAGAGACGAGTTTAGTATACTGAGACGTAAAGGTTGTCAGTTGTAAGAGTTCAGGTATTGTACCGAGAACTGAGAACTGTTCAGTTCTCGGTAGTTCTGGTATTAGAGCTGATGACAGTTTGTTGCAAAAGTGTCTTGAATGTCTAGGAGGCTGCTTAATGCCGTTGGTAAATAAAGGGGTTGGTTCGATGTCAGATGCGTATGTTAGTTGCATTTAAAGTTTCTTAAAATCACTACCAGAGAGAGTTGGTTTGGAGCACTCCTCCTTTTAAAACTTAACATTATAATCGCCAGTTTCGAAGTAATTAATTTAATTAGTAAGTACAAACAGAACGTAATAAATTATATGTATGACAAGTCGCATTTAATACAAAAAATTTGGATTCTTTAACTTTGTATCCACCCTTTATGATAGAGACAAATTAAATTGCACCATTTTGGTGAAATACAAGAGTGCCTAATTCTAATGTAAGTTGTAAATAATTTATATTTTAATTATCTGAAGTAAACTGTTTATTTTCTCTTATTAGGTGCTTGCGAAAGTGACTACAGAATTAATGATGAAGACGTAGATCCAACCCCAACTTGTTCCAGTGAAGGAGAAGTAAATGAAAATCAACCGGATGAACCAGTGAATAACAATAACAGTGAACAAAGTAACAGTAATGATGGGAAAAAAGAAGATGTAGAAGAACCTAGAATTGGTAGAATTACATTTGTAAGTTGTGCTACCGGAAGTGAAGATACCACCTCACTTCCACCAGCCACACCACTTCCAGATATTCCTCCTTCCATCACCGATGAACCCATTGATACTAATGCCAATGGTAAGATCATTGTACTAATTATTATTTTTATATTTATGTAAATAACTTTTTTTAATCTAATGGTTATTCGGTCAGCTCGGTGTTGTTTGTTATGTGTAATATCAATTTATTGGTTTGTTAGTGAATGCATTTTGTAAGTCAATTTTCTTTTTGTTTGTATCGGTAACCTAAAAACTGCTAGGTCAACTACATTTTATTCAGGTTTTAAAAAGTTGCAACTTGGAAGAAACTTTAGATTAATTATTAGAAATAGAATTACGTTAGGCATTATTTATATTTTATATTTCTATATTTTATTACGAGGTTTTAAGAGATTTCACTGTGAAAGAGGAATCAAGTGGTGCTTTGCTGAAGGATTAAAAAATCGCTTTAAATATATTGCCCAAATCGAAAAATAGTTATTATTTTTAGATATACTTCTTCAGAGGAAAAACATTTGTACTCCTTTCAGATAAAGGTAGACAGATTAGAAAACATTCCTTTTCTTCAACTTCGATAATATGAATAACTTTGATGTGAGTAGTTACTATAGTAAAGTAGATAAGGCTCAAAAAGTGGGTTTTTATTATAAGTAGACACGGCTCTCTAGAATTAAAAAATTGTGTAAAATTTGCTTTGCATTTAATTTGAAAGTGCAAGGTTGTCAATAAAGAAGAAAGTTATGTTTAAAAAAGGTTCTTAAAAGCCCAATCCACGATGAAGCAATGTCCGAAACAAACCTCAGAAAAAATTGA
Source organism: Rhodnius prolixus (assembly GCF_049639745.1). NCBI lineage: Eukaryota > Metazoa > Arthropoda > Insecta > Hemiptera > Reduviidae > Rhodnius > Rhodnius prolixus. Next base: position 29,198,905 of record NW_027411592.1, read on the forward strand.
CCAGTTTCGAAAGTGATCTGAAGTACATTTCAAAGCGGAACAATAAACATTAACACATTAAAACATTTAAACTTTTTTGTAGGTTATCTCTTTATTATAGCCAACGCCAGAATAGTACAGAAAAGGGAATAAAAAACACATCAAACTAAAAGTCTCCGGTCTAGCTGAGAAAAACAATTTTTTTTTTTAGATATCCGACTTTATTCGTCAACATACTCTCCTTCAAGAGTGATACATTCATTCTAACGCTCGTCTCCCTTTGCAATGCTTTTTGTGTAGAACGTCTTTGCTCTCAAAATTTGTTAAATTTTATCAAACATAAGGTTCAAATTTGATTTTTTGTTTAGGCGCCATACTTCTAGCGGGAGGTTTTGTTGAAATTCAGGCAACCGAAATTTGCACTTTAATAAATCGATTTTTGTTTGATCGTTGGTTTGTTTTTTATATAAATGTATAAAAATGTAAATACTACATTTTTTCCAGAAAACTGGTTAGAAGGGCATTTTTGAAAGAGGGCTTCTCTGCTTATCTCTAATGCGCTATTTCTGCACATTGAACTGCATAATATTAATAAAAAATAAATTTGAATTTAAATGGAATGCAACCTCTCTCTCTCTACTTGCTCTAATCCTCTCGTTCTGTCTTTCGCCTCCTCTGACATTCCTAACAGTCCTCCTCACCGACTGAATTGCCAATGTCCCCGCGAGTTCCTTGCAGTCTGAAGACCATAACCATCCGGTAGAGAGTGCTACCGCTGGGTAGTTTCTCTCCTCCTGTTCTTTTCGCACCATATGTTATATATCTAGTAAATGGTAGTTGGACGTTAAGCCCCGCCTGAAAAAATAGCTTTTAGCTATTTTAACTTTACTTTTATATCTCATCCACATTCTAATTTACTCATTGTATACATTTATTCAGATTGTAAATTACTAAAAAACAAAACAAAAACAAAAAAATGCAATTTTACTGAATAGATTCTCAAAAATGGCCCACACGCCATGTTTACTTTCGCGTTACTCTTGTCCTCCAAAATTCTTCAATCATGATCTTTATACAAAACAGTACTAATGTACTTTGTCTTCATAGCAAATATCTCACAATGAACTTACGAGGGTCGTTTGAAAAGTCCGTGCAAAGTCAGAGAGGTAGCACCACTGGCGCGTATCGAGGTTATGTTTAGTTAGTAGCATCTCTTGGAAGAACACACACCAAGTTTCAGCCAGATCGGTCTATTTCTTTGTGTTTGGCATTCGTTTGAATCGAGGAAGTCGAGTGATTTTCAAAAAATGGACGAATAAGAATTTCGTGTGTTGATTAAACACTACTTTATGAAAGGCAAAACGCCTCAGGACACTAAAGAGAAGCTTGATAAACATTATGGTGACTCTGCACCTTCGATTAGAACAGTTTATAAGTGGTTTCAAAATTTTCGGAGTGGCCATATGGGCACAAGTGACGCTGAACGTTCTGGACGCCCTGTTGAGGTTACTACTCCAGAAATCATTGATAAAATCCGTGATATGGTGATGGATGACAGAAGAGTGAAGGTGCGTGAGATTGCTAGTGCTGTGGGCATCTCGAATGAACGGGTACATAATATTTTGCATCAACATTTGGACATGACAAAGCTATCCGCAAGATGGGTGCCGCGATTGCTCACGCTTGACCAAAAACGAAATCGTGTGAAGTGTTGCAAGGACGGTTTGCAGCTGTTCCAGAAGAATCCGCAGGACTTTAAGCGTCGTTTCGTCACTGTGGATGAAACATGGATACATCACTACACTTCTGAGACCAAAGAACAATCTAAACAATGGGTTACCAAGGGGGAATCTGCGCCAAAAAAGGCGAAGACCGTTCCTTCGGCCGGAAAGATTATGGCGACTGTCTTTTGGGATTCGCAAGGAATAATCCTCATCGACTATCTGGAAAAGGGTAAAACTATTGCAGGTGCATATTATTCATCGTTATTGGACCGTTTGAAAACCGAGCTGCAAGAAAAACGCCCACGATTGGCCCACAAAAAAGTCCTTTTCCATCACGACAACGCACCAGCTCACACCTCAGCAGTTGTGGTCGCAAAATTAATGGAAATAGGGTTCCAACTCGTTTCACATCCCCCCTATTCTCCAGACTTGGCTCCCTCGGACTACTATTTTGAAAAAATGGCTGGCGGGAAAAAGATTTTATTCAAACGAGGAGGTGATTGCAGAAACGAATGGCTATTTTTCAGACTTGGACAAATCCTATTATTCGGAAGGGATCAACAAACTAGAGCAGCGTTGGACGAAGTGTATAAGCCTAAAAGGAGACTATGTTGAAAAATAAAAAAGGTTTACCCCAAAAAATTAAGTATTTTTTATTTTTGCACGGACTTTTCAAACGACCCTCGTACATTCAAGATTAAAAGAGCAAACTACCCGATTAAAAATTCATTTTTTTGTGATAATTGAGTTTTCAAGTAAGGTATTGCTCAGTATAAATGAAGTCAAGTAATGCTAACTTTTTTCGGCGTGTTTCACTTAACTCATATTAACCATTAAATTCAATAAAAAAATTCTTTCAAGGGAATGAAATGTTTGTATCAAAAGAATCCTTCATTTTTTAAATTAATTATTAATATTTTCATCAATAATTTTGTAATATTTCAACCATAGGTTTTTTTTTTCGCTCTTATTGATAAAAGCAAGATTCCGAGATTTCACTTCTTTTTTATTTTTGTTATGAAAAAAAAAGTACTACCAGCTTTTAGCTGAGGAGAAAAGACTCATGCTTTTGCCTGGCTTTTTGCGAATTCAAACTTCATTCATTTCTTAAAACGTGTAAACGGTACCTTGCTGATGAAGCTTTTCTGGAAAACTTTTATTATACGATACAAGGCCTGGACTTTCGTTTACGTGATGTGAAGTTACCTTAAAGTGTGAATCGACCTTAGCTTAATGATGTGTTTCTTTCTTTTTTTTAATTTATGGTATCATGTGTTTATTGATTGCTTTCATTACTATCTTACGTCTTACATCTCAAAATCTTTTATTTTAAAGTCTAACATTAACACAACGCTGTCTTAAAAATTCCATATGTTGCATACTTCACCCATGTTCACTGTGGGTTAGCATATCCTTACCAACAAGAGGATCATTCAAAAAACAAAAACCGGGATTCGCTACGGCACAAGAAGGTTTCATTTTTGGATGGACACTTCCTTTTTATTAAAAACCTGGATTTTTGTTTGTTTGTTTTTATTATTATTATTTTTATTAATTTATTTTTCTCCTAAAATTTGCGTGCCTCGAAAAATTATCTTATATCTACCTTTCCTTAGGGGTGGATATTTTTGTATTACCATTTCCTTTGTATTTTCACTTTTGTCATAAAGAATAAGTAGGCCAAATTTGGTTAAATCCAGATCAATGGTGAAGAGTGCTGGGGCCTATTTATGGTACCTCGATAGCAGAACTCTATTAAAAAGTACAAAGAGAATTAAATATTAAAACACCATTTTTGCAATTACTTATCTTCTCTCTTAAAACCGTTTGGTTGTCCAAACTGATTGTCCACATTCTTCTGCAGGGGTGGGCAACGTGCGGCCCGCGGCAAATAATAAAAATTGAAATAATAAAATATTTCAAATTTGATGTTAATTAAGTTTGGTAATTTTCGCTAGTAGACAATTATTGTCTCACCGTTCAAATCTTATATTTGTAATCCGCGCTCTTTCTTTGTATGATCACTCGAAGTTTAGTCGACACTTTGACGCCAGATAGAGCGTTTTCCCGACGTCTCGAAGCTACGGATTTTCGCTTCTTCTCTAGTTATTTGTTTTATGGTGCACCAGTTGATGTATAAATGTGAATGCCTGTGAATTCGTCTGGCTTTTAATAGAAAAAATGATGAAGGAAGATATGAAGCAATTTCATAGCAGTCATTAATGCCGTTTTTATGTTGATTTGTTAATAAATTTCATTTTAATTACTAATCTGTATTATAAATAAATAAAAACCATTAATAAATACTTGGACCTTGGTTTTTTCCACAAGTTATGTAATCTAAGTACGATATTGATCAATCATTTGATTTACATTTACATAATTAATTTTTATACTCCTTCAGATCAGATTGTGTCTGACATTGAAGCGTGATCGATATAATAATATAATATAATACTCGTAAGCCTCTATTTACATATTACACAGAAAAATAACACAAATAAATATCCATCGCTGTTACAATAATACAAAAAATTAAAAAAATAATAAAATAAAACTAAAATGATATAAATCTTTGTTCATTAATCCACTCTTCTGTAAATATGTAGGCCTTCCCTTGGGGAGTTTTAGTCCTTTGACGGTGACCAGCCGTACCTAAGGATAAGAGTTCCCCGATTTCTCCATCTGCACACATTTCTTGTTCCAGTAGGCTCTGTCTTCCGCTTTCCTCATCCAGCTGACTCCCTCTTCTTTTTTCATCTCATCTGACCATCTTTTGCGCTGTCTACCTTTTTTCCTTTTTCCTTCTAAAGGTAACCACTCCGTAACCATCCTTGTCCATCCGTTCTGGCCAAATGTCCAGCCCACTCCCATTTTAACTTCTTACAGCACCGAGCGGCATTTCTTACTAAAGTTCTTTCCCTTATAATTTGGCTTCTGATCCTGTCTCTTCTCTTTATACTTAGCATGCTTCTCTCAACGCTTCTTTGCCAAATTTCTATTTTCTTCTCTACTGCTTTTGTGGTCGACCAAGTTTGGCATCCATAAGTCAGCACAGGAAGTATATTGCAGTTGAGTACATAGCTCTTCCATTTAATATCTATGTTTGCCTTCATTATGCACTTCAAGGACCAATATTTTCTCCAAGACAAAGCGATGCGCCTCTGAATTTCTTTTGGGAGCCTGTTTTGAAAAGAAACTGTTTGACCCAGATAAATAACATCTTCAACAACTTCAATATTGGGATGCTGTATTCTTAACCGACTAACCACGCTATTTGTGATAACTTTAGTTTTTTGGTAGTTCAGACTAAGACCAATTTCACGACCCGCTCTTTCTAAATCTTCAAACATTTTGCTCAAGTGGTCTTCAGATCTGGCTATTAGGACCACATCATCCGCAAACTTTAAGTTATTGAGATATTTTCCATTTATATTTATCCCAATATCATCCCATTTTAAGCTTTTAAAGATGTTCTCCAGCACTGTTATAAAAAGAGTCGGGGATAATGGATCTCCCTGGCGAACGCCTCGCTTTATTGGGAAAGGATTACTTCCGACATTACCTTCAATAAAAGCTGTATTTTCTTTGTACAATTCTTTTATTACGCCGATATATTTCTTTTCCAAACCAATGGAGGCTAACGCTGAAAAGATACTATTATGGTTTAAAGAATCAAAAGCTTTAGAGAAATCTACAAACCCTAAATAGAGCTTAAGATTGTATTCTTTGGCTTTTTGAATTAGTTGATTCACGGTGTGTAAATGGTCTATGGTTGAGAATCCTTTTCTAAAACCTGCTTGCTCGGGGGTCAAATTTTCTTGTACTTTTTTCATTATCCTATTGTTTAGTATTTTAGTGAATAATTTACAGAGGGCTGAAGTGAGAGATATAGGCCGATAATTTTCTATTTTGTTTCTATCTCCTTTCTTATAAAGCAGTACGATCTTAGACTGTTTCCATTGCGTGGGTATTTTCTCCTGGACCAAAACGCTATTAAAAAAGCTACATAAAATCTCTATCAAATATTCACCACCTGCTTTTATTAATTCATTACCGATTCCATCCTCGCCTGGCGTTTTTCCCTTCTTCAAATTCTTTATTACATTTGTGACTTCCGACCTTAAGAAAAGCGATACCTCCTCTTCATTCTGCCTAAATACTATCTCACTGGATACTTCTTCTTCTTCTTCTCTTTGAGCATATAAATCTTTAAAGAAGTTTCTCGCTATTTTTGACATTTCTTTTCTTTGAGTAATATTTCGTTTCTTCTTATTTTCTAAAGATAAGATCCAATATTTTCCTGCATCAAGTTCTTTTTTTAGCTGTTTTGTTGAACTATTAGTTTCTAGGATTTCCATTACTTTATTCTCTTCAAATGTTTTTAGGTCTTCCTTTATTGCTTTCCTAATAAGATTATTAAGTTTTGTTACTTCTGTCATACTTTCCTCTCTTTTTTTCACTTCTTTTCTAGTTTGTAACAGTGACAGAGTGCTTTCTGACAATTTCGAACTATACCCCTTCTCCTCTCCTGTATCTTTTATTGTGTCTATGTTACACTGTTTAATAATCATTATCATTTTATTGTAATATTCCTGAACTTGCCCCAAGCAGTCGCCCAGTCGTTCGTTTTCACACATTAATTTAAATTTTTCCTGCAAGGTTTTTTCCGCCCTTTCCCCTTTCAATTCGTAACATTTTCCCGTTTGTATTGGAAATCTTTTTCTCTTCGTACTTCTTATATTCAAAGAGATTCGGACCATTCTATGGTCAGAGTTAAAGTTAAATCTTGTTAATACTTTTACATTCCTAACGGAATGGAGACTATCTATTAAAATATAATCTATTTCGTATTTTTTCCTATCAGGTGCAAGCCAGGTCCATTTATTTTTCTGTTTAGCTTTAAAAAAGGTGTTCCCAATTTTTAGTCCCTGACTATAACAAAAATTCATTATCATTTCGCCTCCTTCATTCCTAGTACCATAATTTGACTTCCCAATTACAGACTCCTCTCCATGCAGTTTTTGCCCCACCCTTCCATTCCAATCCCCCATCACAATCAATATACTATTTCTATTCTTATATTTTTGCACTAAATTTTCTAACATCATATAGAACTTCACTTTATCCAAGTATTCAGAAGATGAAGTAGGAGCATACACCTGGATTACAACCAGCTCTTTCTTGTCGGCTAATTTAATTCTTATAATTGCTAGTCTTGTGCTAATTTCCTTAAATTCTGTAATGAATTTTTTCCATTTAATATTCACAATAAATCCAACTCCGTGTTGTCCTTTATCTGATCCTGTATGCATAAAAACTGATCCGAAACTCTTTTCTGAAATTCTTGGATACTTCCTTCGTACTTCCGCTAGACCGACTATATCCCAGTTAATTTCCTTCAAAGCATTTTCCAATTCTAACCACTTGTCCTCTCCCAATAATGATCTTACGTTTAATGTACATATATTCATGATTTTTTTCTTCGAATTTAACATATTCCTTTTGTTTATTTCCTGTTGTCTATTGTTTACGTTTTTTTCCATATTCCTGTCCAATTGTCCTTTAGAATATCCATGGTCCAATCCATTTGTATCTGTCCGTACATCCAATAACTGCTAGTCTCTCACGACGTATTGATACGATACGTTAGGTGACTGCACTTTCTTTTTATCATCCTCACCTACCTTTCGAAAAAAAGTCTCAAGACTGCTACTTCGTGTTCTTTTACCTGAATTTTTAATTCTATCCGTAATATTTTTACTTCTATTTTCCCCATTATTCTTTGAATTTGACGGAGAATTTTCTTCACTTCGTTGTCGTTTGTTTAGTTTAAGTTGACCTTCATCTTTTATTAAGTCTTCTAAAGAGTAGAAATGACCATTAATTAATAATTTATCATATTTAAATATGACTTTGTCTCCCCTTTCCTTGTATCGTTTAAAGTAAGGAAAGAGTTCATTCCTAATTTCTCTAACTTTAGGCGACAAATCTTCTTTTATTTTAATATTTTTCCACTGCTCTACTTGGGATAGTTTAAACTTAATCTTGAGAATATCGTTTCTCAAGCAGACCGAGTTTAAAATTACTAGTATTGGACTGCTTTCATTTCTTACATTTAGTCTTACAACGTTATCAATATTGTAATCATTAACAGTTATATCAATAGACTTAATAATATCTTTCACTTGCCTCAAGGCTGAGTTATAAGAGTCATGCTTTATGCCAAATATAACGATATTATGTTTTCTCTTCATCTTGTCTTCCATTATTCTATTTTCATTATACTCAATTTTAAAATCGTCTACTTCTTTTCGCAGACCTATAGATTATAATCTCACCTCCAAACTTAGAGTCAATATCATTAAGCTTTTTTTCTAAAGTGTCTAATTTTTCAAGTTTTTCCAGAATTATATTCAGCTTATCCTCAACAGACATATTCAGCTATTTAAATTATTTGCACTTAATTAATTAATTTTTTTTATTACTTATATTGATTTTTTTTTGTATATCTATTTTTTTTATTTTTATATTTTTTATTTTTTATTTTGAATTTTATTTATTTTTATTTTAATTTTTTAATTTAACGTATAAAATGATTAATCACCAAATAGCTATCTGAGCTTAAATAGTAACATAAGAAATTATAAAGTTAAAGATATAAGCGTACCTTTTATAAACAAACAGACAGCAGTTTTACGTTGAAGTCTGATCTTTTGTTAAATATTTATGTACTCTTAAACAGCAATGTAACTTCCCACTCCTTTCAACATGTACTGCACATTTGCCCCACTCCCTTCTATCGTTCCAATCTTATTAAAAGTTACCAGAAATTATTTCTGCAATAATTCAAAAATGGCTCGATGAATTTCCTCGCAAATTAATAAGTGCATAAACACTGCGTTGAACTAAACTTCTGCTAAATTTAAACTAAAACCGAACACTATAACTCACTGTAAAAGCTCTTTATAACAGACGTGATGTTCGCTTTATCACTGCTAGCAGAGAACTCTGATCGATAAATCTACCCTAACTTACTGGAGTGGCTAGAGAAAGACTTTTCACGCTAGATTCCAGTTTCCAACGTAAGAGAATAAAGAAGAGAGTTTTGTGTCCAATTCCCACCAATTTCATCACTACAGAGCACTGTGTCCTTGCACCTATCATAAAGCATGGTGAGAACGATGCTCTGAGGCTCAACATCAAAACAAAATCATGTAAATAAAGACTAATACGAACCAGAAGAAATTTCTCAAGAAGAAAGGTTCAAAAAAGTAATCCTTTTGAAAAGTTAGAATGAGAGAAGAAAAAGTACTTTTGCTTAAATAAGTAAAGTAATGCCTATTTTTTCAGGTGGACTTTACTACGTCCAACTATCTGATTAGGTTTCGTGAATAACGAAATTTACTATACATTTTTTTTTTTAACCATTAAATAAAGTTCAAACTCGTTTTTTCTTTTATAAGGAACTTGGTATCCCGCGTGTCAATGTAGATAATATTGTAATACTGTTGGGAATATAGTATTATTGAAATATGTACGAGAACCTCCCAAAAAGTGATTCGTTTTTAAGTGAATTTATCAAGATCTGTGTTAAATATTATTTGCGTCACTTTGTAATTCTTCTTTTTCCTTTATGATTACGTTTTATCTACTCATTCTTCCCAATTTGACTAGAAACGTTTTAAGATAAAACCTTTCATTTATAAATACATTTAGAATGGAGCCAAATAGTTTTAACTCTTTCAAGTGATATACGACTTGCCATGGGCCAAGATGTATGGCGAAAGCCAATCCCCCCCCCCAAAAAAAATCTAACACACGAAGAATTGCTTCTTTCTAAAGATGCCTACCTTCATACAATCTCGTAGTTGCTGTCAAATTGTAAAATTTGGGAAGAATGCAATCAACAAACACATGGTAATTTTTTTTTTTTTTTAAATTAAATTAGTTACAAATGTTGTCAGTATATTTTATATCTATGTAGAACTGTCCGGCTCTCCAACTAGGCAGCATCGTCTAGTCAAACATTTCAAGGAAGGCTTGCTTAAGGATGGAGTTAGTCCTGCACCAACAGGTAAATTGCTTGCAATTTTACTTAATTACTTTATTTTTTTAGCATGGCCTTTTTAATTATTGTTTTTTAATTAATCTTCAATTTTAATATAAGTTATTGTATGTTTTCGATGTAACTTGCAAGAATAAATAAATTACAGATTTTGATTTGTTAATCTTATTTCTTTTTCTGAATTCTAATTCTGTACACGTTAACATATTTATAATTCTAACACTGGTTAGTAAGTTCTTCTTCATATACAATAAATTAATAAAAATACATTGAATGTCGCATGACGTGGATGTTAGATTCAATGCATTTTATCATATATATATATATATATATATATATATATCATTCAAAATTGTCTACGGGGACAATCCCCATACAATTTTTACAATGTGTGTAGTCCTGTTATAATAATTAGAAGAATAAAAATAAATTAAAGATCAACTTAAAATGAAATAACAAATAAAAGGTAAATCTTATTTGTAATGAAAAATAATAATAAAAATAATAGTTTACCCTTTGGTATTATAAACAATATTAATTTAAATTACATAAATTTGTTGAAATTTTGCCTCCTCCTAGACGAACATAGATAGATTTAGAGCTTAGAAGAGAAAAGATTTAAAGTTACCTAACTATTTTTGAGCTAATTATTTAAGTTCATTACTATTTTCCAAGTTTGATTTTAATTATTTTATACATAAATATTTATTATTATTATTTTCATTCTCAGTAATTATGTTGATCTATGAATTATTAAGGCTCTTAATTTGAGTACATTACTCACATAGGTACAAATTAATTTTAGAACAGATACAGTTTTAGGATTAAGTAATTTGTCCGTCGAGTTCTCCTCGTTGTTGAAGTTATAAAGTTCTCTAATTGGCTGATACATGGGGCATTTGAGAAAAATATGATACAAGTCTTCGCTTTCCTTTAATTTACAAAGTTTACATTGAAACTGAGGATTAATATTATGTACAGTATCTTGGTCAGTAATTTTAATAAAGTATTTCCTAGAAGTGCGGAGTTGTGCTATTAATCTGGTGTAGGAGACAGGTTGGTTGAGAGCTAGATAAGGTTGAAATGTCAGGTTAGAGTTAAATATTAAACGATAATATGGACTAAAAGTGGAATTAAATAAATAATTTTGGTCTATTGCAGTTAAGTAGTTCTGGTATCTGTCTAAAATTTGGGGTATGATAGTTTTTAAATGAACCCAATCATCAACAAAAATTATCTCGGCAAAATCTATTTTATTTAACAATTCTTTTAATTGGAGAACCCAATTGTATTTTGAGTTTGAGCAACTAACTATTGAAGACCTTAATTTTTGTAAACAGATTTTGGGGTACCTATAATTTGGGTTAGTAAGTTAGTGAGCATAATTTTTTTCATATTTTATCTTGTTATAAAAAAAAGATAACGAAATAGTTTTACGAAAAATTATAGTTGCAATTTATTTTTATTGATAATAATAAGAATAATAAGTAATATGATATAGGGTTAAATGTTACAGTCTAAAAAATTTTCTTGAATTGAACTTTATTTAAAGAATTTTTAAGACATTCTCATTTTTTAAATTTTTCCCATTATTTCAAGCTGAATCACTGTACTATTTTAGGACGAGATGACAAAAAAAAAGAAAAAAAGTTTATCTGGCTGAAGTTACTATCATTTACAAGTATTCCAGGAATGCTACAAAATGAATTGTAACAGCAAAAGGTTCATTTAGAAAATGATCACGTTAGTAGCTCCCACCATCATTTTTCGTTTCTTCAAAATTGTATTGCCTTGTCTTGGAGCATTTCTTATATAAAATATTGTTTTGGCCTATATTTTAAGCATGAACATGACCTCTGACCTGTTTAGAAGGAAATTTTTTTAGTTTCTGAAACCTTTATAGCAAATTTGTAAGGAATAAAAATGTGTTTAAATAAAATGTACGAGCCGTTACAGAGAAAAATACTAAAAAAACTGAAAAATTTAGTGAAATGACACTACTGAGGTCTAGGTTTCTCTGATGGTAACCTCAGTGAAATATCAAATTTGAACCTTCCGCAATTTTTAAGTTTCGTGGCTACACCACAGAGGGAGTGATAGAGTGCGAGGGACAAATTCGTGAAACCATTTTTTACGGATTCGGAGGACCTCGAAACGGATCTTTCCTGTGAAAACTTGAAGTAGGAAATCTGCACGATTATAACATCTTCTCTTAGTAGAGTGAAAGAGTATGATTACAGGAATTTCTTGGTATCAGAGTATAATTAAATTAAAAAATGTATATACTTTTTATATAAAGTGAAGTAGTTTTGAATATAAAGTAATTGTGCAATGTGAATCTTCGTTGTACTTGAAGGTCAAACGGATTTAAAATCCATTGCCCAATTTTTTTTGTGGGTTTTCATTATTAATTTGAGGAAAAAAAAAAAATTAAAAGCTAACTGCTTGCAGCAGACATGTTTCCTTACAAGCTATAAATATTACTTCATAAGCACGTTTTTATAACGCTAATGAATCGTTTTTTTTAAGATAACGAAATCAATGAAGAATTGGAAAAAGCAAGTAGCGTCCTCCCTACTATGTGGCTTGGTGCTCAGAATGGTTGTATATTCGTCCATTCTGCAGTAGCACACTGGAAACGGTGTTTACATTCCATAAAGCTTAAGGATTCAGTACTGAGCATTGTGTGAGTACAATAATGTTTCGTTTTGATATGTAAGATTTTTAAACTCATTTAATAATTAATTAGTTATGTTAGAGTAATAGACAAGGCCTGCACTAATATTTTAAGTTATTTTGATTTATAAATAATTATGCTTGAGCTTAATTTATTAAACGGTTTTTCAAAATTTTAAGTTAAAATGATAATATAAAAAAAAAATAGACAAACTTTAGTTTGATGTCTTCAGCTAAAATAGTCCAGTTATATTTGATCCAAAACTAAACTGTTTTTACAGAGCTTTGGAAGGTTCAAAATCTGCAAAAAATATTTTTATTCCGGGACATAAAAATTAAACTGTTAGCAAGTGAAGTTCTCATCACTATTCGCGGTTACATCCACTTCCCAATTTACTAGATAAGTGGTGGTTACTGGACATAACAAAAATCATTTATATTGATCCCGAAGCCTCCTAAATCTTGTTAATCTAAATTGTTATTAGGGATAATGTGATTTCCACCATCTTAAGGCTATGAAAATGGTGATATAGTTTATATTCTTGTTCATTGATGCAAGATTAGGTCAGAGATTATCTGTATAAAAAATAAGTAGTCTTTTTAACGTTGTTTTGTTTCATACATTTCCAGACATGTTCGTGGACGCGTTCTTTGTGCCGTGGCAGACTGTACAGTAGCTATATTTCGGCGAGGCACAGATGGCCAATGGGACCTTGGTAGATATCATGTGGTAGATTTAGGACCTCCTCAACATTCTATACGCTGTCTAATTGCTGTACATAATAAAGTATGGTGTGGCTATAAGAATCGGATACATGTACTCGATCCAGGCACCATGGCTGTTCAGGTAAGATTGATGGTGTTGATTGGTCTGAAGATAATTAATTTTCTATTAATATTTATCAGAATTCAACTTCATCAAAAACTAAAAACCACTGGAATCTGTAATTTTATATTTAGGGCCGTACCGAGGGACCTGATACAATTATCGATCAATATCCTTTAGCCAAAAGTACCACTTTACTTACCACTCTGATCGGATTTTTTACCTTTTTTTTTATTTCTCAAAAGTGGCTCCTACGATTTTTTAAAAACTCCTTTTAGATATAGTGTACACACATGTTACATACACAGTTGGTCTGCAACCTGTACATGGTGGTGGGGATAACTTTTAATAGAAATATTTCTTAGGAAAATACTATTAAGGGTGTTCTGGGATATTGGTGAGATTGGTGAGTCGGTTTTCCTCCAAATGATTTTTTGAATACAATGTAAGTTTTTTGACATACATGTCATAAAGAAAAGTTAAATTCATATTTTGATGAACATTCCGCGACTTAGTCAAGAAACATAAAATTTTTTCTTTCAACTTACATAACTGAACAAAAATGTAAAGGTTGTCACAATTCTAAATAATTATTATTTGTATATTTTGTGTTGAAATTTTGTACAATTTGATTGTCTATTTATTTACTAAAATAAAAATTAACTCCAAAAATATTTTATTACAATGTGTGCAGAAGTCGTTAGATGTACATCCAAGGAAGGAGAGTCATGTAAGGCAGATGGCTTGGGTTGGTGATGGAGTCTGGGTGTCGATACGATTAGATTCTACTTTACGCCTTTATCATGCTCATACATACCAACATCTTCAAGATGTTGACATCGAGCCTTATGTCAGTAAAATGCTAGGTGAGTTCCTATTTTTAAATTGAAATATATTTGAAATAAAAAAGTTTATGAACATTTAATTTACTGTTAGTGGAGAATATTAGTGAGGAGTGTATTCTAATTCAACGGATGCATTCTTATGATCATTCCTCTTTTAGACATTATTTTTTGTTCTTTTGGATTAGTTTGTAAGTCGTAAATTTAGTTAATAATTAAAGTTATTTCTATTTAATACAATTAATTTAATTAAAAAAAAAATGAATATGTGGAGGTTGCAAAAGCCATAATAAACTATAATATAGTATAGAAGAACAAATTGGAGCCCATTTTAAAGGTACAGATCGTTGAAATCTGTTTCTTCCTCTCTGGTACGAATTAAATCCAACTTTAAAATATTACACCGTGGTGCTTCTATTCTAAAAAGATATCGAAGATAGCTTCTCCGAAAAACTGTTTAAAATACCCAACTTTCTGCTGTTAATTGTTTTTTCCAGGCCCAGGAATGTTAATTGATATAATTCTGTAAAATATAATAAATAAAGTAAAATATTCGGGTTTAAGGTTGTTTAATTGCGTTAAAATTTGATAAAATTAAAACATTATTGATTTAAGTTAAAAAAAATAAAAAGTTTAGCGTTTGCTGCATTATTACCATAGAGAAATAAAGGAAAGTGATAGATTTCTGACGGTTGCTGGGTGAATGAAAGGAGAAAAAAATTCTTATGAAGAATGGAGTATTCCGAAGACGGTTAAAAAATACTATTGTTAGCGATTCAAAAGTTGTGTCATTTCTTTAGATTCTTTTTATCATCAATAACTTCTAAAACCTTTTTTTTTTTCTTCTGTCATTGAAAAAAACCAAAGAGGTTTAGATTCGTCAAAGCCGCAATTCTGAAAACATTATGCTTCCTGAGGATAGAATAATTTGTAATTTTCTTTTTGCAAACCTTTCAGTTAATATTTTGTTTTATTATTATTAATTCTTATGCCATTTTGCGCCGATTAGCTAGTATCATGGATTGACAGTGAAAGAAAAATAATAATTAACTTAGAATACTTTTGAAAACTGTGACTCATTATTCAAGCCTATTATTCAAACAAAGAAAAGCAACCAATCATTTTAATGTAACTTGGTTTTTATTCAGATATTTTTTTTTTTTTTAATGACTCATTATCTTCTGACTGGATAGTTCGAATTTCAGTGTGGGATAGAAATATCGTTGATTTATTTACCTTAAATGATTATTTTCTTTCACCTTATTTCTGTATAAGAAAGATGCTTCAAGGCAGTGCGCTGTGACTAGGGTAGTAATCTAGGTAAGCTGAGCGGTTCATGTCAGTTTCTTCCAGAAAATACTAGGAATGTCTCATTCCTATCACTCCTCTCCAGAAAGTGAGAGGGGGAGGTGAAAGTGCAAGTAGTAGGAATGCTTTCGCGGTAACCATTTTTCGAAGGCCCCATGGGCACATTTATACATAATGCCGCACAAACTTCGGGTCCTGAGAGTGTTCGCTAAGTCCTCTCTTTGGAAAAAGTTTCGGCCTTCTCATTTTTTGCCCCCTCGGTACCCAAATTAGCCTTATACTCAGCCTTACACTTGTAGTTCGCCAGAGCTTTCTAGTTCTCGGCGGCATTCGTTCCCAATCTTCAGTTTGATGAAGTTCGCTTCAAAAGCTTTTAGAGCAGCCAGCCTGTTAAAGAAGATGGTGATTTTTCTGTCTAAGTGCCCTTATCGTTTAGATAATAGACAAAGCTTAAAATGACGAAGATGTCAGCCTGAAAGACTGACGGCAGTTCTCTTAACAGAAATGGCGAGATAGACGCTTGCATCCTTCATATTGTTGTCACCAACACTAGTCCAGAAACTGTATGTGTAAACCACTATCCCATTCCTGCTCGGGCATATATCAGTGCAATTATCAAAATTCACGTCTAAAATTGTTACTTTGAATCTCGGTTCAAGAGGTAAATCAGGTTCTTTAGATCTGCTCCCATATGTAATTGAGGGATTTTTTTCCAAGTTCTCGTCAAGTTAAGCTATATGACTATGAAATATGTATACGAATTTTAAGAAAAGGCTAAGAACCATTTTTGTGGAAGTGAACAATCATTCTGGTCCCTAAACTTTTCTTCAGACTAGATCTTAGCAACCCACTTGACTGACCTTAATAGTGCCAAAGAAATCTGACCATAACAGGGAACATAACATAATGACAACAGGGAATCTTCCCAAACTCTCTTCTAGAATTAATCCTTAATCAAATATTCTGTAAAAACAAATTTAAATAAAAGTTGTTGATTTATGTTTGTAATGGCACCTGGTGTTCATTAAATTTAGAAATTGATTCCATATTTGATTCTATTATTGCACAGGTTGCAAGACAGTACAAATAAACCAAAATAGTACTATAGAGGGAAGCCTTCCTCTCTCTCCCAAAAGTGGCCTTAATTAATATTTCAAAATATAAATAAATATTTCAAATAAAAGTTGGACTACTTATATGTTGCTGCAATGAGTATAAAAAATTTAGCGAAAATCGTTGGAGCCGTTTACGAGAGAAAATGTAACCGTTGTCTGATTTTAAATAATCTTTATTTTGTAGTCTTCTGTTGACATCTGAGCGAAATATCAAATTTGAACTTTCTGTTTTTTTTTTAAATTCTTTTAAATTACGGAGGACAATTATTGCAGACGTACGGAGGGCAGTTGCCCATTTTGCAAAAAAAACAAACTAAAGTTTCTAACTCAGGGGACCTCAAAACAGATATACCATGTGAAAACTCAAAATAGAAAATATGCATGATTACAATATTTTTATATCTACTATTGTACAGTAGGAAAAATTAAAAAGTGGAAATGACTTCTTTCAACCCGTCAAGCGTATGTGATTTTCTCTGAAAGACTTTCTCCAAATATTCTCGAAAAAAAAAGTTTTTAAGACACCTTTCATAGTCTGAATTTGTTTAATAAAAACGTATTTAGTAAGAATTTCTTCTCTATTTAGATTGTCATAATGAAAGTAATTTTAATTCATTTCAATCAAAATCTACTGTTCCCCTGAACTACCGAAAATAAAGTGAACCGAGTAATAAATATTTTAGTTGAAACATCTTCCGGATACCTGTTTTCTGTACGGATTACCCTATGGGTTTAATTCCCGAGATAAATTAAAAGTAAATAAATAAACTTTTTTATTACTACTTTTTTGTTAACTAAATCAAGTAGAATTAAATAGATTTGCATGCTTCTTATTCTGAAATTGCATTAGTGATGTAGTTGATTTAGTATTTCTTAGGGATTTAGCTTAATAATTTTTTAAAAAATATCTTTCTTTTTTAAATTAATTTTGTAAGTTTACACTTTCATGTATTTAAAATTTTGAAATAAATAAATAAATACGGTGTTATTTAAAATAGTCTAAGCAATTCATATTCAGAATAAGGAAATCGTAACAAAATCCATATTTCATATTTGTCTGGTAGTAATTTTTTGCCTTATTTTTTGTTCAAGGTAATTTATGGGAGAAAAAAAATACTAGCACGGTATGCTAGTAGCATTGCTATCTTCAGAATCTCCAAAAGCCGTTGTACTGATAGTATAAGAAAGTATTCTAACTGCTAATCGGAATTAATAGGTCATGTTTTATTTTAAGTGATAACATGAAAACAACCTTGGAATACCCTACAAATATATAATAGGCTTATAATTCTGATAAAACCAATTCTTACGCTCTCCTGTTGAATTTCACGTAGTAGAAAAATGGAACTTGTTTGAAATATCGCACTACTTTTCTATTGCAGTATTCCAGATTCATAAATAGTTTTTCTATCTTGAAATTTTACTTTTCCAAAATCGCTGCCTTGCTGCGGATATGTAGCGACTAAGGCGGCAGCATCTCCCGAGTTAGTATGAAAGTTCAGTTCACCCATATATCGTACATTATACACCCCGTTCACCGACCTTTCCCCAAAGTGCCTAGATAGGATTATTAATGTCCCTATTCGGATAATTTTTATTATTTTTTTTTAGAATTTCAAAGCAGAAGTAAGACGCTCAATAAGTCCGGTGCAAATCTTTTCAAAAGATTCAGAATTATTGGCTGTTTATCGGACAAAATTCAATTCCCTTACAATAGCAATACTTCTATGATAAGAATAATACGCTACACCGAGTAGAAAAGATGAAGCTGCAAGAGAAGCGCTCGGAATCAAGAAACAATAGTGAATTTTTCCACGATGGACTTTTACAGACACCGCAAAATACAAAAAACGCTGCTTACAGAAATATAGCCCAAAAAAAGCTCGAAGTTATAGAAGTTGTTATCTATTGATTGCATCTTGCTGGCTGATACATATTGATTTTATTTAGTTAGTAGAATCTTTTTTGTTTTTGAATATGTAGATATTTATTTGTAAAATTATACCTGTATATTAAACATGCTTTTCGTTTACATTGAAATTTCAGTTATATTCGTGAAATTGGTACTTAATTTTTTAATTGGGGAAGATCGTGTGCAGTGTTCGCAGATAAATTAGTGCAAATTAAAAATGTACTTTCGATTTACAAATTTAAATTAGACAACTGGAATTCAATTATTATTAAGAAAGCACTGCTTTCTTTCCTTTTATTTTGTATTTGCGTAATTCTAATTTATAAAGAATAATACTCCTGCATGATATTCTTCACATCATACTAATCAAAAAATTAAAATAAATAAATAAAAACTGCCTTAAATCCTTTCACCGTTTTTCTTATCTGTTTGCTATCTTGCTGTGGATGTGCTTCGCTTACCCACGTAGCAGTCTTACCCACAGGTACATATTCATTCACGAATTTCATTTCATTAATATATTTTAATGTTATTTGCATGAATTTCTGTTTGTCATGTATATATTTGAGGAATAAAAAATATTGAATTTTTTTAAATTTAAATTCTATAGAATGCAAGTAAGCTTTAAAAAAAAAAAAGGGAACTTAAATAGTTCAGTGCATTGCGTGGGTGCTTGGGGAACGTGCAAAAGAAAACCATTTTATAGGAAATTTTTTTGATTAATTATTGCTATTAAATGTTGACGAAGAAAACGCCATTAGGTTGTGAGCCCGGGGCAAAAATTGGTAAACCGAAACTGGCAATTTTAAGACATCCGCGTCTAGGAGAAATAAAAATACAATAATCATATTTGATCCTAAAATTTAGGGAGCCAACGTATTAGGGCCTCTAATCCTCTCCTTAAAATTTGTAAAGATTTCAACAAGAAAATAAACTTCAATGGTCTAGTGGGGAAGTCTCAAGTAATAACCAAATTTTCTTAACTGGCAGTTGTCATTATCAAGTGTGTGTTCCTTGTTGCCTTAACTCCCTACAATATTTCTTACAAGTCTTATGGCGATCTAATTGTTTATTTTACAGCTTTACAATATAAAGTAAAAAAGGTTTTATAATAACATGATAATGCATAATCTCATCTTATAAACATAAGTGTATATAAAAACGTTTAAATAAAAGCCGATTTTAATGTATAATAGATATAAAATACAATTACTAATTTAATTTGCACAATGACTTTTAAAAAGACAGTTTAGTCCATACAAAGTTATTCATATTGCAGTTTCAGCTATTAACACACAAGTTCAAAAAATTATATGTGAAACATATACCATTAAACGTAAACAAAAATTATTAAAATATTTTTGTAGCAAAATATCTGTTTTGGTGGAATCGGGCGCGAGAGAAATGTTCATAAAGTAGCTTATTACTTCGGGTATAAATAGGTAAACTTTTGAAATTTTGTGATAATATTTATCAAGAATGTACTTTATTATTGTAAAGTTAATGGACAAAGAATAAGATACCAGTTTCTCTTTTGTGGTTTAATGAAGACAAATATGTGAGATGTTGGCTGTTATATTATGTAAAATGATAAATAGTCAAAATGAATTAGTGAAAGATCAAAAATATGCAATATAGTTCAAAGAATTTCATTCTATTTTTCTTGATCTTCATATTTTATGATTATTTGCGGAAGGCAAACATTCTTGACCCATTGAAAAACGGGCGAGTTCAATAGGATTATATAAAAATATTAAAGGGATAAATAAAAATCGTGTCTAACTTCGGTCATTTTTTTTTATATCCATACTTTATCTAAAGTTGAGGATCATTGCAATTAGCTTACATCAAGTAGGCATTAGTAGAATTTTTTTTCTGCATGGCTTTGGAAGTTGTTCATAAGTTCTTACTCTCCTGTCATTTTTTTACGTCCTTGAAAAAGTTGAGTGATCAAAAAAGAGTGATTTAGGGGAGGGGGAGCTTTTACAAATATTAGTTCTTTGGCTATGTTCGCAACCCAGAGCAAAACTAGTTGCTTATTGCATTAACAGGTCATATTCATATTCAGTCACAAACATTTTTTTATACTGATTTGCAATTTGGCATGATCAAATCATGTACGCTATTTATAATCTTGTTCATACTTCCAATCACATGTGGTCTGGGAGACCATCCCGGCCGACCAGCACACCAAAATTACTGATTTCCAAATATTGAACCTGTGAAAGAATGCAAGAGAAGGGCCTGCTGCAAGTAGAAGCTGCTAGCTACCCTATGGGACGTACTTTCACTGTTTACTTATGTTCAACGGTGTGTAGAAAACTATTATTCACTTACTATAAACTGTTACCCCATCCGCACAGCCACACACATCCGCGATACTCTGCACACAAGTCTCCTCTCCGAATATAACTTCCACTCAAATTTTACAATTCAGTAGAGTGCCCTCCAGGATGCTTTGGATGCGGAGCATCTCTTTAATATCATAAGATATATGTACCTTAAGATAAATGTAATTCATAAATTATATTTTGTTAATGGTAAAGTAAGCGATTTATGAATATTATTTTTCTTAAATTGTATAAATGCCCCGAAGGATAATGAATGTTTTCTCGAAAGTTTGAAGATTAAAATTCTAGAAAAGTTACTGTCGAGCACTAGTGCATTGTAGAACGCATCCATTGGTGAACTCAAGGCCAGCGATAATAGCACTATTTCGCATGCGTAATATTTTGTTAGAGTAGCTATTTTGTTAGTAGCATGTGATGCGAACACTTAAAAATTATCATCTTACCGCACCATGGGAAGTAGTAATGAACCAAATTGTTTGCCTAAATGATTTAATTCATCAGAATAAATTCCTGACGGAAAACGTCGATAATTATTTTAATGATTTATCAATGCGCTACTTACATTGTGTAAAAAAAAAAAAAAAAAAAAATTAATGTAGAATAATATATTTTAAAAGAAAAATTGGGAAGTTTATCTTGTCATAGTAAAATAGAAAAAACAAAATTGTCAAAGTTGGGTGGTTTTCAACGTAAGCTTTTTGTGCAGTTTTTGACGATCAATCCTTGAACTACCGGACAGTTTTAATTTATTTAAGTATTAAATACAAAAGAAAAAGTATTGAGTGTAAAAGGTTGCGAACGGCTCCTGCTTCCATGCACTAATGCTCGCTTTGAATTTTAGTGATTTTTGATGTGCAATTAATTTAGTTTCGTTTGTCAAGTTTTAATTTTATTACACGTTCAGGAAATGCAGAAGTTAGCGTTTCCTTGTACTAAATCCAATTTGATGTTTCATGAATAATGTAATAAAATTATATTTCACTACTTTGACAATGCATACTCTTTCCTGCTGTATTCTGATCATCTCATTTGGCCAGTTAGGCATTGATTTTTGATGCTCAGGAATATTTATATACTTCCATTTATTAGAGCTCGCTAAAGGTTACAGTTACAGATGGGATGTGAGGACAAGCTCATACTTGCTTAGGCAATTTTTTTGTGATATAAATAGGCTTTGATGTTTATCCCAAAAAAATATTTGGTGGTTATTTATTGATTTAATTTAAAAATTATTTATTCAGGATTTTAAAAAAAACATAAAGCGATTATTTTGTTTTGTTAATACTAAAAAAGTTGAATTTTTTTTAATAATTAATTTTGTGTCATACTTTTTCAACATTTTTGAAAAGTACTATTTTTGATTTTTTGAAATTATTACCGAAAGTTAAAATATGAAAGTCGTTTCTCTTAGCAGCTGAAAGGCGTATTATATAACTAATGGTACGCTCAAATGAACTGTTTTTTTTATTTGTGGATAGACTTAACATAGTTAATTAAAACTGTCCGGTAGGACAGTTGTATAAGGGTTGATCGTCAAAAACTGCACGAAAAAGCGTAACGTTGAAAAACACCCAACTTTGACAATTTTTTTCTCTTTTTCTATAAAAGATAAAATTCCCAAATTTTCTTTAAAATATAGGGCAAACCCTCCTTTATAGCTGTAATTTTTTTGCAACAACCCAGATCTAATAGGTTTTGAGAAAAAAGTTGCCGAAAATGAGCAAAAACTGCAATTTCAGAAATTGTTGTTGTTCTTCTTCTTGTTGTTGTTGTTGTTGTTGTTGTTGTTACCTTTTTTGTAAACAGCGTAGCGCCTAAACGCGTGAACCGATTTTCATGAATGAGGTGTCATTCGATTCACAATTTTATGTAGATGTGCCTTTTGGGGGTCTCGACGCTGTACATCGAATAGGAGAGGAGTTAGCCCCCTTTATGTAAGGCCCCCTCCAAAATTATTATTACTAATTACTCTGTAAATCTTAGCCCGATTTTGAAATAATTTGGTAGGATGATAGAGTTAGGGCTCCTCTACGTAACATTAAAGCGGCGATCAGCTCTTACACTTGTTAAGGGAAAGTATAGCAATCGTTTCAAATTATCGACACGTGAACCGATTGTCATGAATGAAGTGTCATTCGAATCGAAATTTTGTACAGATTTGCACTTTAAAAGTCTGAACGCTGTGCCTCATAAGGAGGGGAGTTTGCCCCACCCAAGTAAGGCCCTTTCTAAAACTATTATTACCAATATTTCTATAACGCTTAGTCCGATTTTGATAAAATTCAGCTCGAAGAAGTTGTTAAAGCTCCTCTACTTGGCTGTGAAGGGCCATCAAGCTCTTGCACCTACTAAGAGGAAGTACTGCAATCGTTAAAATTATCAATGGGTGAACCTATTTACATTAATGAATTATAAATCTTTGCCTTTTAGGGAGAAGTACTGTAATCGCAGTTTATTTTTCTTACTCCTCTTAAGAGGAAGTACTGAAATCGCAGTTTAATTTTGCTTTTTACGTACAAATACCTTCCTATTTTATTCAAAACGCTTTCTCAAAAAAATTGTTATTGAGGATGGCAACTATAATCATTCTTTAAAAAGATCTCTCCAATGGTAGTTACAGTTCCGACTTAACACCTTATCAGGTTATAATGATAGAATTGCTTATTCTAAATTTTAAAAAAAATCTGTGAAACAGATAAGTAACTTTGTAAAATAGACAAAAATGAAAATCTATCCAAAAGGTACAAAAATCTCTTTAACAAAAACTTACAGTTTAAAATGTTAAGTATAAGGGTTGATTAAACGCCAAAAGGTACACAAATCAGCTAGTACCCAACATTTCATTCATGCTTAGCTGATATAATTTAAGTAATTTTGCTGCATTAACTTTTTCTTCACATTTTTTTTAGAAATTATTAGATGTCACAGACCCTTATGCTGGCTAGATCATTCATAATATTATTTTGTTATAATTATGATAAAATGTATATTATATCTTCGTTTTTAAATAAGTACTTTATTTTAACTCCATTTCAAATTATTCTTTGGATTTATCTTTAATATGCCCTTTATTTTTAGTAGTCACATATACATTCATGTTAAAGTAGAGAAAAACAAAGTTAGAGTCGGCTACTGTTTAAATTTGAATCACGGATTTAACAGAATATTTCAGTCTTGAATTCGTCTTACCGAAATATTCGTGAGGACAAATAACACACAGTTAATAACAAGTAGATTATTCAACAATTATTCATTTCTCAATAAATTGTAATTTAATTTAGTCTCCCTAATTTTACTTATAGCAAAATACTGGAATAATTAGCTGCCCTAAAAATATGCATATCTTATTTATTTTATATTACATATATTCAACATTGTGAGAAGAACAGCTACATTGAGAGTTTAATTGAAGAAAACTATATTATTTGCGATAAAGCCAGGTAATTATTACCTATTATTATAAACGTTTGACTACTACATAAAATAACAATTACTTTAATCGAAGAATGAACTTAAACCGACGATTTAAAAAAATAAATAAAATAAAATAAACAAAATCATTGATGTATGTTGATATAAGCATTTTTTAAAAAAAGGTTTTGAATTTTTTAGCCTCATAATTTTTTTTTATTATTTATAACGTTTTTCTTTTTCCCCTGTAATTAATAGTTTGATTATTATAAATAACTAGATATTACAGTCAATCTACAGTGCTACTTGAACAAATATTTTGTAGATGAAAATGGCCAGCATAAGGGTCTGTGACATCTAATAATTTCTAAAAAAAATGTGAAGAAAAAGTTAATGCAGCAAAATTACTTAAATTATATCAGCTAAGCATGAATGAAATGTTGGGTACTAGCTGATTTGTGTACCTTTTGGCGTTTAATCAACCCTTATACTTAACATTTTAAACTGTAAGTTTTTGTTAAAGAGATATTATTTTAAATCATGTATTGTAAGCTTTACAATGCGGGTTATCCGAATCAGATGAGAAGAAGGTGTTAATAAATATTTTAAATACTATTTGGTTGTAATCATAATTAATACCTAATGCTATATTATGGATTTTATTATTTTATTTAAATTACTTATTTTATCTTATTTATTTATTAACACTATTATTTAATTTATTCAATATTATAATTTTTTGTTCAGGTGCTGGAAAGTTGGGATTCTCTTTCGTAAGAATTACAGCCCTTCTAATATCATGTTCGCGTCTTTGGATTGGAACTGGAAATGGTGTTATTATATCAGTACCTCTTTCTGAAGGTAAGCAGCCAATTATAGTATAGCTTCTTTATCAAATGAAGGGCAACAAGTATCACTCTAAATAATTTCATTAGTAGATAATTTTGCTTCTACTGAATTCATGTAGGACTTGCTTTTCTTAATGCTATTTTTTTTAGCTTATTCAGCAAATTTGAAATATTAAACAAACTCTTGGAATTATTATGTACTTCCGTAATGAAATAAGGCGTACGTAATGTAATTTTTCTTTAAATAAGCAGTTTCATTTAAAATATTTTTAGGGAATGCTTGAGTGTACAACTCTTTAAGTACTACGATACACTTGCATATTTTACTTTTTACTAACCTCAAAGGTCTTTAAGAAAGAGCATGACAAACATTGCGCTTAGAAAATCACAATCGGTTCTGTCGCTGTTTTCACCCCAACGCAGCACGCATGATTATTGTATCCTTTACCGATTTCCGACTTCATTCATTATCAGAGGTAGGATAATCAGATTGGGGTAAAGAATTCGACTTAGTTACCAATCTCGCACTACACTTGCTATCGGAGGTTACATGGTATATCACATTGTTATTTCATGGTGTTACGTTGTTACGTTTTTTTATGTAACCTCCTCACTCAGTCAGCAAGTGGAGTGCGATTTGGAATCATAAGTGAAGTCGAAATCTCTACACCAAACTTATTAATCTACCTTTAGTGATGGTTGAAATCCAAAACCAGTCAATAAATATACAAACTACCACGGGTAAAATCAAAGATATTAAACTTTCATTAGTACTAAATACATAAAAACATAAATGATTATTTGTTAAAGTTGGCGTAAATGTGGGAGGTAGTCGAGTACCTGGTAGCGTGGTACGTGTCTTCGCAGATCCT
This sequence comes from Rhodnius prolixus, assembly GCF_049639745.1. Taxonomy (NCBI): domain Eukaryota; kingdom Metazoa; phylum Arthropoda; class Insecta; order Hemiptera; family Reduviidae; genus Rhodnius; species Rhodnius prolixus. The sequence goes on from NW_027411592.1 coordinate 29,224,837, forward strand.
ACATCTTCTCACTTGACACCGGCCACATTTATTCCATACTGTTCAATGCAGCATGCCCAGTTATCATTTCATGGTCATAGGGATGCTGTAAAATTTTTTGTCTCCGTACCAGGTAAGCTTTAAATAATTAGTTTTCATTATAATTAGAGCTAATTATTTTTATTCAATTGAATTAGATGCTACAATATATTTGGAGAAAAGTTACTCTCCCGGCTTCAGGAAAGTGTTCTTTTGTTGCAGACCTCTTGTTTTTTGCTGGATGTGAGCTGGCAATTAGCTATTGAAATTTCCTGTATTTAGACTAAGTACTTCCGGTGTGTGTCTAACGCGCTACCCTTGGATCAAAACTTTGATATTTCTCAAAATAATTGAGCATCATTGTTTTTTTTTATTGATTAGTAATTCCATTTAGGGATCTCGTGCAGCCGGATCTTTCTTTATTTTCAAACTTTTTTTTTCTTGTATATCAAGTGTTTTGTATTGGTTACGGATTAGAAAACTTTACATTTTTCAGAATCGTAATAATGTATTCTCTGAAGATAACTTGAAAAATGTATGAATTTTAATTCGAGTAGCAGAGATCTACAGAGTTTTAGGTGTCTAAGAATAAATTTACTCTAGTTTATTCAAACATTTTTCCCAAATTTATTTGTGGCGGGTTTGTTTTGTTCACTTTTTTAAATCATCTTTACGGTTTATCCTTAGTTACAATTTTGTTAGTTCATATTAGTATTTTCAAAAACCGTTCTGTACTGCTTCATTGCAAACAAGATTGTAACATAAGTTGATCTGATTTAGGATGTGGAGGTATGTCGGCTGCTACAACTGTTCCAATGACTTCTCCAGTAATAGAAAATAATAATGAAAATGAAAAACCTATGTCTATGTTGGTAATGTCTGGAGGAGAAGGTTATATAGATTTCAGAGTTGGTAAGCATTTTGTATTTTGTTTTATTTTTGGCGTGCGCTTCATTTTATTTTTATTAAATAATCGTTTGGGAAAATTTTTAATTTAAAGTGACCTATTTTTTACGCTTCATTAACTTTTATTTGCACATTTTCTCTTATAATGTGTTAATTTATTATTTTAGATATTTGCTTAAATTAATGTTCAATTTTAGCTTTTTAACCAGTGATAATTTGCACGTGATTGCGAAGGTTGATAGTTCCATAACTAGTTTCTTTTTTTTAAATTGTGCATTAATTTACAGCAATAACGGTTTAATTTTTTTAATATATATATAACCGTAAAGTAGCTTGAATATTAGTAAACGTTTGTTAAACTGCCTGCACAGATTTTGTTCATGCAATTTTTACAGGATTTAGTAAATTAATTACGGTAAGAGTGTAGATAAAGGTAAGTGTTGTTAAGGTTGAGTTTGCGTGATTGTTTTACAGTTGATGATGGTGAAGAACCTCAGGATGCTGCATCTCATCTCATTGTCTGGCAGTTACTTCCTCGGTATGTGTAACAGACAGAGCTCATGAGGCTTTCCTCTCATACTATATTTTCTGTATAATTTGCTTTCCAGAATCTTAATCATGTTATTAACCACTGCGCATGCTAACATCGTATTAGAGAAATTCAGCTTTTAAAATTGTAACTTGTATAAATATTAAAATTCATTGACATTAAATTTATTATCGGATTATATTTTTCTTCTTATATTTACGCAGAACGTGTTATTATGGGGGCTATTATTCATTCTTTAAGTCATGACAAATTACATCTTTAATTATTAAAAAAATTAATGATCACATATCAATTAATAATGATCACATATTAATTTCGTTGAAGTGCTGTTAATGAGACAAAATATAGTAAAGTTCCAAATTTTAGGACTTGTTTTAAACTCAATATCTTGCTCGTCCCAGTGAGAGCTCATTGCCCCAGTCTTGTGGATTTATTTTTTTTGTTTTTGTTTTTATTAATTCAAGTCCAGGCAGAGTTAATAAAGGCAAAAATAGAGGCTTAAACGAGCAGAAATAATTACAGATCATCTGCTCAACCAGCGCTGCACCGATTTTCCATAGATTGACCTCCTGTCCCCTTACTTTTTTAGAGGCTGGTTGAATTATCTACATGTCTCGATTCTCTTTTAACGTTTTATGCCCTAAAAAGAGGCCCGAGTGTTTACGCGGATTACCATGTTACTTGTCATTTTTTACGACCCTTAAAAATGTAAGGATTTCTTTAAAGGAACCTTAATTTCTTTTATAAGAAAATCGGCTTTTTTGATGCTGTGGTCTTTTTAATTTCTTTTCTTCCACCTGAATGTTTTTGTACAATCTTCTGTTCCGTCAAATTTGCACATTCTAAATCCTGACTGATACTTGCCTAACATAAGCGACAAAAATGTTCACAATCGGTTTTATGAGGTAGTCGATCTTACTTCTTCCCTTCTTGTTTTTTTATCCACTTTCCAACCCAAATGATGGGACAATATTTCAGTTTGATTTGTTGAGCTCAAAACTTTCCCTAAATAATTCAGCACAAATATCATCCCAAAAGCCTTCTTATTTTTCTTTCCTTGAATGTCGTTCTGAATATCTTCTAGTTCGGGAGGTTTCAGTGTAAAGTTCTCAGTAAGAAAGATGATTTGAAAGAACTTAGTGTTCAGTATTCAGTGTAAGAATTTGTTATTTTCGATGGATGTAAAAATATGTGTTCTTAAATGTTTGACGTGTTGAACCAAAATTGCAGTATTACTAGCTAGGCCTTATCATATTCTTATACTGTAGACTAAAATATCTGCCTATCTGTGGCTATTTGCGATAGAGAATATCTTTAACGTGGTACACTACCAGGAACTATTTAAGGTTGCAATGTCGGTGTTGTCCCGACAATATCGGGGTTTGTATTTAGATCTTCGGCCTCTCTGTTCTTCCAATCATGTACACTGTCGCCTTAAAGTGTTGCGTGCCTCTTCTCTTGACTATACTTTTTTCCAACTCTGCCTTCGTGAAGTGTATTGTTTTTCGCTTCCTTACGAAAAACTCAATTGTAAAATCTCCAGTACGAATGCCAAAATAATTGATTTTGATAATGCCATAAAGAATTAAAAAACCAATGGCTTGTAGTGATAATGATAATTCAACTTACAGTCGGTTGTTGGCAGTTAGTCATATCTAATATTTACATTAGTCGTAATTATAAATTTTTTTATTCTTACGAAATATAAGCATTTAATGTGACAATTATGCTTATAAGCGTAAGCAATTATGTTGTTTCAGAAAAAACGGCCAGTTTATAATTAATATTTAACATGTTTCTGCAGTTGTCTATCCATGTTTAAAAAATATATTTATGATAGTTTTTTTTAGCATTCGAAATAAAAAAAAAAGAATTTTAAATAAGTGTATCTGTAATCCATATTTGGTACCAGTTTCAAACAAAACAAAAACCTTACATTGTACTATCGTATATAGATTGTAGTATTACAATGATCGCTCTTGGGAATGGTAAACGGCTGGGTGCAAAAGATAAAAGTAAACCCCAGATTGGCCATGTAGTTCTTTACTTGTTTGTTGTTGATGAAGTTCTACGGAACAGTGTGTTTGTAAAGTCTTGCGCCTAGAGAGAAAATGGAATACCACACAGTGGTGGTCAATTGCCTGAACGGGATGCCATGACACTAATCTCTCTGCTGCCTAAGAGGTACTTTTAAATATAACCCACTACACTTATACATACAAAGTGTGACGATGGCCGTGCGTATAGTGTAGATTAAAATGGGAGAGGAGTAAAAGTGCCTCATCTACAGCGATCCTAATTGTCTTAATTCATTAATAAAAGAAACAAATCTGCCTGATGTTTGTTGAAGTGGTGATCCAACCCGCATTCAATGCCATAAAAACTCATGAGTCTTGCGCTTCCTTTCTGATCATATTCGAGAAACTACAATAAACCACTACTTAAGGTGCCGGGATTCCTGCACCCATTTGTAAGTTTGAGAATAATTGTCTTAATTGCAAACAATTTACCGAATTCATTGCAAGAAGGTTCACTGTGGAGGAAAGTGGTTCTAGATGCTTATACTCAGGTATGAATAATGAAGGTTCAGTGTGTTAGTAAAGAAGTCAAATAGTTTTTAATGAATTTATCATGTTGGTTGAAAGAAGATGCAAAGTTTGAGCAAAGTTGTCATAAACAGGTAATATATTGCTTAAAAAAAAGTTCATTCAAAAGTTAATTCACTGAAAAATCATACATTAAATAAATCTGTCAAAGAGTATGGCAAATTACGCAATCCACGCAAAGTACTGCAAAATTGGAGAAGGTAACAGGTATAGGAAAAATAAAGGGGAGAATATATGTATTGTTTGTTGCGAACGAGATAGTCGAATGAGTTTGTTTAAAAGTATAGATGAAGGATCTTTTTATAAAGATCTTTTATTTTGTTCCATTGTTTTCTGTTTCTTATAAATATAGAATAATTATTGTGCATTAAAGATATAACTAATTTCCTTATGGATGAAATTATTACCAGCAAGTGATCGAATAATTGATCCGGTATTGCCTAGGATTGATTCCCTTTTACCATTTTGTCCGACGATGTACTTCTTGTCAATCTAATTGTGATAGTAGCATAACGCTAAGTAAACTTACTGTCATAGTATTAGTTTATTGAAAGTTTAATGAATTCTGGTTTAATTTTAAATTTCAGTTTCATCATAATCATGTGAAACTGTTAAAAACGAAAAAAAATGTGCAGAAAAGTGGTAATTTTTTGGAATAGTAAATAATTTTTTCTGGTCACCACTTCATTAGGATTTAGCAGAACTGTTGAAAAAGTGGTTAAATCTGCAGCTCTGTGATAATATCTTCGATATTATCCGTTGTAGCTGGCAAAATTTAAGATATTTAGCAGAACTGTATAAAACAAGATCTTTATATTAAGGTTAGGAATTTTGATAAGCATGAAACTCGTAGGGCATGTTTTTACTGAATCGTACAGTGTCCATTGCAAGGAAGTACAGTCTGCTTGTAGTAAATTGGGAGAGCAGAGCTCTAACAGTTTAAGAGTGAAGGTTATATTCCGACACTTTTGATCGTTTGCATTCATTTTCTTCTTTTCCTACCATTCTTTTAAAGAATTTAATGTTGTAAGAATCATATAGACTGAAATGTGTCTCAGTAAGAAGAGGGGTGGGTGGCTTTGTCGTCCGCGTGTGTAAAGATGGGGTTGTGTGGATGAGATGGAAGGTCGAGGTAAATATTGTGAACGGGATGGGTTCATGATCAGTTAACATTTTATCTAAAGGTTAGAAATTATTCTTAAATTACTGTACATATTCACAGTAAATTCATAGGCAAAACGTAAAATGTTACGTTTACAAAATAATAATCGAATTAAATGATTCGACCTAAAGTAGTTGATCGAAGGTACTTTAATTAGCTCCCGTCAAACAGATTTTCAGTTGTAGTTCATGAAACAGTTCTTATTTGTCTTTAATGAAATGTACAATAAATATATACATGTAAAATGCACAAAATCATTTAACGCAATTTAGGGAAGTTTAGGGATCTCCCCTGAAATTAAATAATGAATTGTAAATGAAACATTTAAGTTTTCCAATTAAGGGCTACAAAATAGGTGCCGTTTGTTCTTCTTTGGGTCCAACCTACGAACACTATCCGTAATAAACGGCCCCATAAGAAGGCTTGATGTCTGAATAGTTTGCCAGCTTGCTGAAATAATGCCTTAATAGTCTTAAGCTAATAATGTATTTTCGTTATGGCCTGAGATTTCCACACACCAACTGCTACGACTATTTATCTCATTTGAAAGCTTTGTTGCCTTTAGCATTTTCCTTAAAAAAGTTCAAAGCAGGCCAAATTTTTATCTGGTACCTTTGAAATGGGGGATTGAGCCGTTAGTATAATCTATCCAATGTTAGGGTCAGTTTGCATACAAGGTTCTGCTTAATGCCTTCAGCTTAATCAGGTTTAGATCCTTAGAGCATCCATAACAAATACTTGCTCATAGGTTCAATCTGCATTTTGGGATTGCAATAACTCAACAAGTGAAGTCCACTTTCTGAAACAGCTCACGAATTCCTATCAAATTTAAGTTAACTTACTCTTTCGCCGCTTGGGCTATCTGGAGGATTTGTGTCTCTAGGCGTTGCGAGATTTGTTTGTAATTCTTGTCAAAAAGGAAAGGGAAATCTGTTTTAGCCTTTCTACTATACAAGTTTTTTAATAGCGTCGTTCTCTCTTTTCAGTCATGAGGTTTGTGACTTCCTCTGAATTGTACTATAAAAATATTTTATATGTTTGTAACAATCTAAAAGTGTATTATATTTTTATGCCCATATATTTCATGATAATAAGTGTTAGGTAATTAATTACTTTTTTCTAATGTAAATTTACTTTTTTCAATCCTGCAGTGGACCTTACTTAATGGACATTAATTTAATTAACATTAGTAATTATTAATAAATAGTTAATAATGAGGTGGTCTTCGCATGTTAAAACTGATTGCAATATGCTTATTACTTCGTGATCTCTGGTGTAAGTTGATGTCATGGCTCTCGTCCAGCGTCATAATATGCGCCTAGTTACTGCTTTATTTCCCACTTAAATTTCTAGAAGAGTCAACGCAGTTGGTACTAGATGCTTACTAATGTTATAATGAAGACTGTTATTATAGATCTATTTATTTAGAGAAAGAGGAATAGTCTATGTTTTATAAATTAGTAGAAGAGAAAAAAGTGGAAAAGTGGTTGGATCTGCAATGCGAATAAAGTATTCAAGCGCAAAATAAAAATTAATTTTACTTAATCTTGTTACTTAATAATAAAATTAATTAATATGCTTTCAATAATGTGTTCACCAGTAATTTGTTTCAATTACTTAATTGAAATATTAAATAAATAGGGTGGTATAGCATGATTTTTTAAATACTCTAACATTCGCTTAAAGCACACTTAAATGCATGAAATTAACTAATTTTTATTAATTTATCTAATCTTTATTGGTTTTTGGGATTAACCTTATTTAGAATTTCATTGGTTATCTTTAAAAACTCATTTTTTAAAATTTTCTTACAGGTGATGATGATGATGACGGATCAGCTGATCCAAAGAGCACATTAAAAAGTGATCCTAGCTATCTTATAGTCTGGCAGGTAACTCCACCTTCCACTTAGTAGTGCGGACATTGAATTCTTTGTCTTTTCTAGCAGTGCTCATCATATTCTACAATTATAATTCAAATATCAGCCCATGTGGACACATTCAGGGGCTTAGATAAAATATAAAAGACATTGTCTACTATATAGAGGAATGCACTTTTTTGTTTATTTAATAATAAATATATATATATTAATTTTATTACATTATAATTACTTCTGACCAATACAAGTTAGTTCATTGGACATTCAATACTGTAACTGGTTTCTAAGTTTTATGTTTTGTTATATATTTGCTAAATGATACAGAAATTATGTACATAGTTACCAGTTGATTCTAAAACTTTCTTCCAGTATTATTTTCTTCATAGGCATAGATTACATTTTAATTAATTATTTGCTCATGTAATGGCGCAAATGATTTGTGTCTACAGTTGCCCTTAATAAAACGCGGGTTTTATTTTAGAGTAGTTTTTAAAATCCACTTAATATTCTAATCGTCCATAATTTACCCATGGAGGACTAAGCATAAGGGCTTGCTAGCCGACCCTAATTTTTTTTTTACAATTGGATATTAACAGTAAAATAACTATAATATTTTTTAATTTGATTCTTACTCATTGATTTTCAATTAGTGTTGATAAGTAATAAATAATATCCATGTACAATAAAAATCATGTAGAATAAAACGTTAGAGAAGTGAAGGGCAGAAGATGAATTCGGAACACTGAATCCTTGGTACCTCTGGAAACGCCTCTGAGATATTTTTTTTCTAGAATGAAATTATAGTTAAAACATTTTAGTTGTTTCATTAATAAAGTAAATCAACTTTGTTTTATTTTTAGAATAGTCGAAATCTTAATTAACTTAGCTAAATATTATTTATTTTTGAGAATGATTTTTTTTCTTTAATATTAAATGCCTAATCTTTGCTACATTAGATAGGAATAACGGGTTAGTCGCAAGCTTAAATTTGTCTAAAATAGTTTCAGCAACAGAAGTAGTCTCACTTATTCCAAATAAATTGGAGAACATTTCCTTTCTTAAGTGTTTTGGCCAATCTAAGATTACTTTGTATACAACATATTTCCTCTGACTCGGTAAAAAGGGATGTAAAAGAAAATTTATTGTTTTAACAAGCTAATTTTTAAATTAAATTATCAGTATGTGTTAAGGACAAAAATACAGAAGTTTAAAAGCAAAGTAAAGTATTGCCTATGTCTTCAGGCGATTTTTAAGTCCTCCAACTATCGTTGTGGTGTCGTGGACAGAGGCGAATAGCAATCATATTCTACTATAAATTTCTTGTATTATATCATTAACACGTTGACTGCCAACTACGAGGTGTCTCATAGGTTGTTTACTTGCCTAGGACGCCAACTACAAGTTAACTCGTAATACTATAATTAAAGTTTTTGGTAATATAATATGATTAAATTAAATTGGTTTCTCAGACCGGAATCCTGAAAAGTTCCGTGGCAGTCAACGTGTAAAAAAAATCCAAGACATAGACTGAGAAACGAACCCAGTACCGCAATACATCTTACGTTTGCGAACTCGCCCCTGACAACACGGATGCCGTGTGATGCATTGATACTGAATAAGAACTGAAATATATAAAGTATTTGATTTTTGTGCAATCTAGTTAGTACCGTTTTTTAAACAGTCGTAGGTAACGTATACATTAATAAATATGCGCCTGATAATTGATTTATTAATGGTTACAATAAGAGCCCTTTTATTGCCAACAGTTTTACATGGATTTTATTTTTGTGCTATTCATTGTTACAATAGGCTTGTGATATTTCTAAAATTGTATATTTATGAATTTTAAAAAAAGGCGTCTACATTTGCCATTTATTGTTGTTTTATACTACTTTAGAATTGTGGTGCGCGATATAAAAAATTTTGTATATAGTATATAGCCTTTGTAAATTAATATATTTATTTATTTGTTGGGAAATTTTTTTAATACTCTTCTTGTATTTATTTATTTGTTAAAAATGCGTTCTTTGACGAAAATTGTATTACCTTTTGTTGTGATTTTGCGTACTTGTAATAGGATTGTTTTCATCAGCTATTATATTTTTAAATTTCGCTGTAAAAAAAAGAATTAAATTACTGTTTATTGGATACATTAATTAATGAATTAATTACCAAAGATAAAGTGATATTGTTTAGGCAAATTGTATTTATAATGAAGTTTTAACTGAAGTATTTAATCTTCTTTTTTATTTACCTTTGCAGTAACTTTGTTCTTAGTTGGAACTAATCAGAGATCAGATCAATGAGCTAATCAGAAATCTGCATACATAAATTAAGCAGTCATTGTATAAAGTGGCAAAACCATTGCACCTACTGAGCACCACTCATCATTCACGACTTAATTCTGCGCCATTCTTTCCTATGTTTCTAGCACTGGTCGCCCCCATAGGTTTTTCTCAATTCATCATCCCAAACATAATGTGGATGTCCTCTAGTTTATCATCCGCTCTTATAATGGGGCCATCCTATTACCCCCATTTTTTTTTTCCTGCGTCAAAGTTCTGAGCTTGATAAGTAGGCACAGCTGTATGTAGACTGTCATTGAAGTTCGGCTAATCTTTTAACTTAGATTGCACACTACAACTTTTTTTCCAAAGGAATTGGTTAGTGTAAGTGACCAAAAGAAATCTGTTCGGCCCTTTGCTAGACAGAGACAGAGAGCACATACGATTTTTATCCCGATCCTATTTTTCTCTTGGGGCTTCTAGAATTTAAAAAAGTATCTTTATACCGACTAGGGAGGACATTTCTTTAATACCTGCAATTACGAGTACGCAAGCTGCTAATCTCTTGTGAATAATTGCTCGTGCCCTCTAGATTAGTCTGCGATTAGAATCTAACATATTCTAAGACCAGCTTTGTAGCTAACACTAAATCTGCAACGCTTATCAGTGTTCCTACTCAGCATAAGCATAGACTCACAAGCACACAGCCCTCATACCTAGTACTCTCTTCATCATCCCAGAGGCCTCATCGTGAGCGTTTCGACGGAAAACAGTTCTGCTTCTTCAGAGGTAGTTGCTGCATCTTTCCTTACCAGTTTTTGACCAACTTATTCCTTCTATGCAATGTTGCCTAATTAGCATACACTGGCAAAAATCTGGGTTTACTGTTTCCGAACTAATGACGCATGTGCTCAAATCCAATTCTAATAGATATTTCATTAAGAAAGAGCGTATTCACCACACACCACTCGAAGAAAGTTTGTATCTGGTCAGAATGTTTTTTCCCCTACTTTTCCCAGTGACAATTATTTTGATGTGTTAAATTTAGGTTCACTCTAAAATGTCGCTTCAGAATTACTGAACAAGCTTATATAATTTAGTTCATAATACTAGAACATTAAGTAAGTGAAAGAATTCCAAGTTTGAAAAAATCTATTAGCATGAAAGTGCGATTTCACTTAATTGATTTCGGTTAAAAGTTTTCTACTTTCCTAAGAACGACTCCAAAGAATTCTATTTAAGCTAACTTACTTAACGGCTCAACAGTCCATACTGTACCTGGGCCTCCCCAACAAGTTTGCTCCACTCCTCACGATCCTGGACCTTGAGGCGCCATCTTCTGATACCTAATGCACGGAAGTCCTCCTCGACATCGTTCAGTCATTTCAGCCGTGGTCTCCTCGCCTGCTTGCGCTCCTGGCCTACCATTATAAAATTTTCTTTGGCAGCCTTTCACTGGGCATTCGTTTTACATCTCTTTCTTCCTCTCTTTATATGGGCTAATAAGTGCGGTTTCCCTAACAGTTCTTTTAATTGTGAGTTGTTTCGGTGTGAGTGAGGATGCTATCACTTTCCTTCGTCAGCAACTTGGTTATGCTGGCGTATGTCGGTCTGATCATAGTCTTGTATACTGTTAATTTAGCGTTTGTAGATCATATTTTAAAGCGTACCTTTACCTTCCTTTACCAGTACCTTTCCTAACGCAAATTGGCATCTAATGCCTGCCGCTATTCTTGACTTGATATCTGCGCATATATCATTTTTATGTGTTACTAGTAACCCTTATTACTTGAAGCTGGCACAAACTGGGAAATTGCGATGCCTTATTTTTATCTGGGCAATACTTTCTCTCTGGCTTCTCGAGGTAATCATATTTTATGTTTTCTCCTCGTTGATTTCCAGTCCACATTTCGTACCTTTCACCTCATGCACCTGAAAGGCTCCTCCTAGGGCCGCTTTGGATCTTGCTATATCAAGACGTCGTACGCATATGCCAGATGCTGTGTTAGCATGTCATTAATTAGCCACCAGGGCTCGTTTTAATTGCTCGGATTGCTTGCTCCTAACAGAGGTTGATAACCATACTCGAAGAGGATCTTCTTGTCTCAGACTTGTCTCTACTTTGAAGCTTTCTGACAGAGTTATTAATCTTAATTGGGTAGCTTGTGTTACGCCACGTCATACCAATAAGGCGAACAAGTTTTTCTGAAATTCCGAAGGCTCTCAGATCTTCTAGCGTCCTCCTTTTAACCCTGTTGTATGCTTGTTCGTAACCCACAAATAAGTGATGAATATCCTCTTTATGTTCATTTGACTTCTGTAGAATACATGGTCAATAGTACCTGTCTGAATCCACCCTGGTATTCACTCAAAATTTCTTCCGACCATACTGTTAAACGTCAGTTGATGGCTATAGATAATACCTTATAAATTACCGAAAGCAGCGCTATTCCTCTGTAGTTCTTACAGTCCAGTTTATCTCTTTTCTTGTAAACTGGGCGCAGATTGCCTTGCTCCATTCGTTCGGCATCCTTTCATTCTGCCAGATCTCCCAAATAAGCTGGTAGTAACCTCACCTCCGTACTTAAGTTCTGCCTAAATTTCGTCAATTCCTGGAGGTTTATTATTTTTCTGGAACATTGTAATTTCCAGTATATCTTCTTTTTCTGATGGTACCCCCACATCATCCTGAGTGTAGTTTTCATCTTCTCTGAGAATGGTTTCTACCGTTTCACCGCTAGGGTTAAGCACACGTTGAAAATAGCGTACTCACGTTTGCAAGATTTCTTGTCGATTTACCAAATTTCCTTTTCATCCTGGCAGAAACCTACCTTCGACTTGAAGCTGGTTTTTATTTCTCTTATTCCTGGTCCTTTTTGCCTGAAAATCTTCTTTCAATTCTTCTAGCTTTTCTAGTACTTAGTTTTTTTTTTCTGCAGAGTTTTCCCCGCTTTTCTTTTCTTAGCATACTCCTCTGCACTCATTCTACTCATCTATAACAGTATCTGTCTGGCTTCGTTTCTCTCTTTTATTGCTGTTTCGCACTCCTGGTCATACCAACTGTCTTTCTTTTCCCTAGAATATCCTCGCCGTTACTTCACAGCGTTCCTAAGAGTTTTCCATTTTTCTTCCAAACTGTTTCTAGCGGGGTAGTGGTAATGTTACTTCCAATTTTTATTTGTATTTTTTTATATCATCTATCTTAACTTCTTTAAGTCGTACCCTAATTGCTTTTCCTATTTTCCTTGAGGTTTTGTCGCTAGACTACGCCGGTATGTTACCTTTACCATGAAATGGACAGACCAACAATGCGCACCACGGTAGCTTCTTACGTCACTGACCACAATAGCATGTCTCTTATCGATCAATATATGGTCTATTTGGTTTCTTGTTCTTCCATCTGGAGCTTCCCATGTCTCCTTATGGGGGCAGTAGATACTGCTCTCAGATTTCTCGTATTTGCAAAATCTATGAGCCTCACACCATTCTCACTGGACGAACTGTATGCTTATGTGTTTGCCTATATTTGACATGAAAGCTTCTTCCTTCCCTATTCTGGCATTCCAGTTCCCTAAGACCATTTTGACATCGTAAAAGGCAATTGGTTGAAAATTCTTCCCAGTGTGCCATCGAAGTAATCCTTTGCTTCTTTTGTTTTATCCTTCTGGGTGCATGAATGCTCACCATGGCAAGGTTACCTTTTAGCCGTAGCATACAGATTCTCTCACTCACTGGATTAACTTCAAATACCTCTAGTTTTATAGTATTTTTTACCAAAAGTCCTGTACCGAAAAAATTTGGTATTACCGCTATTAAAGAGGGTATAATCCTTTAGGGTGATTACATCTGAGTTCCTTCACCGGATTTCATGTAGGGCAGCTACGTATGTCTACTCTCTATATTTGACTAGTTTTTGTTCAAGTGCCCTAGACGCGCCTGCTTGGAATAGGCTGCGTACATTCCATTACGCATATTTAGATTGAATTGCATTTCCTCGCCTTGATTGTACCTTTAAATCCGACTGGCTTACTTTTTTCTGAGGTTTTGTAACAATAGGCTTTTTCTGGGGCAGGGTTGTGGGCCCTGTGCCCCAACCCCAAACCTGGAGGACCAGGTTTCATTTTGGGGTACACCTCCCGTAGACGGGTTGCTTCCACTACAGTAAACGAGTCCCGTCAACCCGTTGTCGGTCAGTCAGCGAAAACAGGGGCATCACGAGTAGAAAGTACATCACCTCTTCATTTAAATTAGTAACTAAATTTATTAAATGAATTATACATGTTCAGAAAATAGGTGAGCTAAACTTCAATTTAAATTACTAATAAAAGTTGTGGTGAGGAGCCCAAGAGTACTTACTCTCTCTTTGCCATTATAGCTACACGCTGGCAATTCCCAATTTACTTGATTACATCTTAAGGGTAAACCATGGATTGAAGTAATAACTAAAGAATATAATGTTCTCATACCGAAAGGTCCACTAAATGCTCTTCATCTCATAGGCTGTACTTTAAATGTAGAACGCCTAGCTAATTCGGGCACCATAGATAAAATGTGTATAAAAGTTCGCCTGCCATTCCTCAACTTACATTTCTGGATTACACGTATCTTATGAAATATATTTATGAAGAAGTAGTAACATTTTTAGGGTGGAATTCTATATATAAAATTATATTAAATCTTAGAATTTTATAAAACAATGAAAAACCTAAAACTGTTTTTTTTTTTCTTTTATTAACAAATTATCAAATTTAAAATTAGAAATAAATTACAAATTCGTCAATTGTAATTAAGATTAAAAATATGTATAAATATTTTACAAGTGTACACTTTTTACACACAGTCGTTATTATGAACTTTTAATGTACCAAAATTCCCATATTTATGTAACACTATACAGATGGGTTCACTGTGGATACAGCTATTTACTACTAGATAATGAGTTTCTCAATGGCGACGTTGAAGATGATAGTGGTAACCTGAAAAAGTCATTAACAATCAAATTTTTTGAATGCTTGATTACATTTGAATATGAATTAAAGAAAGAGAATGAGTGCTTAGGACGGTTCAACAAGAAGGTTAACTTTGGTCACTTGGCTGGCTATGAGCAAAAGCTGTGGGTGACTGTATCCGGTGATCGTAGAAATTTAGTTCAAAGGAATTAAGGTTTAAACTTATTAAGAAAAGGAACACAACAAGTGGGAATTACAGAGACAGAAACACATCACATCGAAAAGCAGTTCCTGGAGAACACATAGCAAGATGTGGACCTTGCAATATAGTAGAAGGTGGATCATTACGGTTTTATAAAAACGCGTCTACAGTTAGTTGAGTTTTGCACCCATGCTGTTCTAGAACACTATGTAATTTATGCATGTGTCTTGTTTAGATAACATTCTGATCCCTGGCCTCACTTAGAAGTATTCTCGAACTTGGAAGCAGTACTGCAGTGCCTAAGTAAAGTAGGAAAAAGTTAATGTTACAAGAGGCATCGTAAGAGTTGACAAAACTTTCTTCTGTAGTACCTAGACTTTCTGAAAAACCTCTGATTTTCTTAATTAAGGGCTGAGGAACACTATTCCGCAATAGACATGAACCCCTGGCAATAGATTATGTGATCAAGTTCCATTATAAACATAATTATTATAAACATTAATTGTATCTAAGTACAGTATACATTTTTTCTGCAGAGGGATATTAAACCGCACACCAAGCGAAAATTTAAACCAAAGTTAGAGCAACAAACGATTTCATCGAATTATGAAATAGTGGACCACACTAGGAAAAATGGCTTAATTGAAAATGCCAATTTCGAACGAGTTTATAATCTGATTTTCTCTATTTAAAAAATTAATACTTCACAGATCCGCAAGAACTTTTTTTTTTTAAATTAAAAGCGTTTGAAGTTAAGTTTTTCATTTTACACGAGTGCAGCATTTAGAGAAAGTAGAAACTGCTTGTTTTATTAAAGTTGATATTAAAAAACTAACTTATCCACAGAAAGAGCTTTCATTGCTTTCTCAAGCTCATCAATCTTCTTTTGCCTATGCTGACAAAGGCTCTTATATATTTTTCTTTCTTTTTCTAATTTTTCAATTCTTTCTTCATGTTGACGAATTTGTGCCTAGAAAAAATAAAAATAAACTGTGAACCTTAATTAAAATTTAATGCGAATTCCAATAGGATTCCAGGTATAACATTTTACAATAGATCACCTTTTTTTGGATCATAGAAGAAATTAACAATTGGGTGACTTAGGGTTGGAGTCTAATCTGACTAAAATTTTTACAAGTTCTAAATTTTCTCCATATACGTACACTATTTTACAGTAAAAAATTTAGCAAAAAGTTTTCTCACTTTGCCATATCTATCGAAATTGTTTGAAATGGAAAAAGATCTGACATTTGACTTCAAAATTAAAATTTGACTTTCACCTCAACAGTCTTACATTTTTGGTTTTTTACTTACAAAGGCCGTGCGTGCTGAAATTTCGAATCTAAGACAATAATGTTTATAAGAGGATGTTGAACATTACAAATTTAGTTTTATAACGAACATAACTAATGTACTCAGCGAGTTACGTTCTTTATAGTACCGGTACAGACTAAGAAGAAGAGGTCGAAGAGTACCTCTTATATCCCATTTAAATGTATATGCTCTGACTGAAACCATGCTCAAGAATATTATACCCAAAAACGAATGGTGGATAAATTCTAAACTACAGCTGGATAAAATCTAAATCGAAGAGACTTCTTCTGCTAGATCTATTTGTGTCGGAGAATTAAGCCTTTTTATAATTATTTATACCACAATAAATATACAAAAGTTGAATATTCAAAATTTTGATTACATTTCTTATGTCTCCCAAAATTTTCGGATTCGGCGAAACTTGAATGTTCTTATCTTTTTCAATTAGTGTTTCCTTTGACCTAACGGATTCCATCTTATCCAGTTTTTCTTGTAATTTTAAATTTTCCATTTTCATTGACGAAATCTAAAAAAAAAATCCAAGATTTTTTTTTTTCAATTTATTTATTGAAAAATTTACAACTGCAAAATTAGCATCTAGTAAATGTGATGAATGGTAAAGATGAGTGCAAGAGAGGAACAGTTGTACACTGACAACCCTCCGAGATATTGTCAAGCAGTGAGAAAGGAGAAATATGCAGGCGATCGATAGTGAATGTGATAAGGAAAAGTGAACAACTTGAGTTGAGCGAGATGAGAGTAATTAGCAAGGTAATAGCGCTGAGTGAGAATAGTGACTGATAGAGAAGAGAGAGGGATATTTACATATTTACAAAGAAAAAATTATACATCAATTACATTCTGTCAGTAGATCTCTTGGCCACCGTCGTCTCAGTCTTCTATGGGGATTCCCAGGAATGGAGTGGGAAGAAAGTTCTTTGAATTATGGATTGTAATGGAGAGAGAGAGTTATGCAATTTTCTGTACCGAGATGTGATGAGATCGCGTACAAAAGGAACATTAAGATCTTTGTGAATGGTTTGGTTAGAAACGTAAAATGGAGCATTAGTGAGTATTAGTTTTGGATTGGAGTGTTTGTAGTCGGTTATAATCAGAGCGCTTGGTAGAGCCCCACACTTCTATTCCGTAAGTCCATAAAGGTTTCAGTACAGTGTTGTAGATGAGCACTTTATTGTCTAGAGTAAGATGAGAACGTTTGCCAAGTAATCGGGAGAGCAGTTTGTAACTTCGGTTCAGTTCCTTTCTCTTAAGTTTAGTATGTACATTCCAAGTGAGTCTTTTGTCCAAATAGAATCCCAAGTAGCGAACTTTATCCACAGAAGGAAGAATTCTACTATTTCCACAAGTCGCTCTCCGAAGAGTGAAGGTAATGTGGTTACATTTTTCTGGGTTTATTTTAATTCTCCACTTCTTAAACCATTCATCAAGAAGTCTAAGATGGAGTTGAAGCCTTCGGGTTACGATCACAGGATCTTCGTAGGATACATACATATCCTTACAAGGATAGCGGTGTCATCAGCAAAAGAAAATAGGGATGTGTTTGGGTAGGTAGGTATATCGCTTGGGTATATTGTAAAAAGAATCTGGCTAAGAAAACTTCCCTGAGGTAAGCCTGCTCTCACAGGATTGTATGTAGAAAGAGCCAAGTTTTCTTAGCCCGGAAAAATCTTTCGGAGAGGTAAGATAGAAAAGTAATTAAAATTTTAATCTGATCTAAATTTTAAGCCTAAAAGTTTTATTTTTTACTCATTTATAAGAGCAAATAAATAATGCTGAAAAAAACCAAACAACGAAATGTTGACATTTTAATTACTAAACACTTACATTTTTCTTTAGTAAAATAGTTGCAAAAAAATTTCTTACCTTTGTTTTGTATTCAGCTATTAAGTCTGTTTTTTGCTGGAGAAGTTTGTTTTCTTCTTGTAATCGGTTTTCTAACGTCGCAACTTTCCAGTTTTTATTAATTATTTCATCAGATAATTTCACAATTTCTCCTAAATAATGTAAAATATTATGTTAGCAAATCGCAGCCTTATTTGAACATTAACTAAAGATTCTTGGTGCATTTTCTGCATTAATTTGAAGCAAAAATAAAAAATCGTATTAGAGTGGTATACAGTGGCTAATTTGACATTCAGATCTGTTCCCGTTATCACTTGATCTAAAATAAGCACAAACAACTAAATATTTCAAGATTTATTGTTGGGCTCTTAAATGAAGAACTATCAATTATTGAAAAAAAAAGTCACAAACAGCAATGTATCGGAAAATGATGCTTGGTACACAATAAAATACAGAAATTCCAATAGTACTGTCAAAATAATAACTGCATTTGTAAAAATGCTGAAGTAGTTTTAATAAAAAGTTAAAACACTTCAGGAATACAGTTTACGATGCATTAACTTTGCCAATTCCAGTAAAATATAGGAGTTTTAAAAAGTACTAATATTCGGATATTTAACTCAAAACACACGGCAGGAAGCTGCTACGTGTAGGATACAAATGAAGACAGAGATTACCTGATTAAACAGGTGTTTAGCGCATATTGGACGCCTTCGCGGATCCCGGTTCGAATCAAAATGTTGGCCCCAGATTTTATACGGTGAATTCTCCTTTATAACTGTAATTTTTTTTTTTTTTTACAACAATCCACATCTAATAGATTTCTTGAAAAAAGTTGCCGAAAATAGGCAAAAACTGCATTATTATTATTATTAAGACGCGTTAACAGCTGAGGTCATTGTCGCTCGGAGCTTTTCTCAGTGCACCGTCGGCCACCGGACAGTGTTCTCTCGTTACAGACAACACTGTCCATTGACAGTGAGCTGTCAGAAGCTCCTAGAAAGAGAAAATCTAAGGGGCAGTAACTGGATTCAAATCTGGGTCCTTCGCTTGGGAATCCAATACGCTAACTGCATAGCTAATTCCTTCTCTGTGTTCTTGTTGTTGTTCTTGTTACCTTTTTTGTAAACAACGTAGCGCCTAAACGCTTGAACCGATTTTCATGAGTGAGGTGTCATTCGATTCGGAATTTCATAGAAAAGTTATATTTTTATTTATTAATGAAAAGAAAAAAGATTTTTATTCAAAAAGCTATTATTTTCTAGCACGGGTGTATGTTTTATTTTACGGTTGATTGGCAATTTCAGTTTTATGAATTTATTCCTGCTTTATTTTCAATTGGACTTTTCAATACATATATTTTATAAGTTATACTGATAACGTTTCACAATGTGTATTTCTCTGCATAGAGTGATAATCTTCGAAGGTTGATGACAAACCAGAATTCGTCAGAACACGGAAAACAAACTAGCAATGACGAATGGCACTAACACTGAATACCATTGTGGACCCTGAATGAAACAATTTTTATTAAATTCAATTTCAATAACTAGAATAAAATGAAACTTACTTTTGCAGTCTTCCAACAACTTCGTTAACTTGCTTTCTTTTTGTTCTAATGAAGTATACTTAAAAAGCCACTCAGCATTATTATTTTCTAAATCTTTTATTTTTTCCTCCATTAATAGCAAAGCTGGCTTTCTGGTACATATTTCACTTTTCGCTTCTGCTAATTCTTTTTCGAGCTGACACTTGATTTCTTCAATATCTTTACATTTTTTCTTCTCTTCTGTCAACTGCGAGTTAACATGTTCGAGTTCTTTATATGTAAGACCAAGCTGTTTTTCCAGATGTTCTATATTTGAACTGAGAAAATCACATTCTTCATCTAAATGAGTGTACTTAATCTTCAATTCTGTCAACTGTTTGTTGGTATCATTAGTTTCAAACAAGTTCTTTTGAATTTTCATTAATGCTTCTTCGATATTCAGTGGTTTATCACTGAATAAGTCTAGAATTTTATTCTTTAGTGTAGTCAACTCTATATAGGTGATTTCAATTTCTTTTCTTGATTGTTCTAACTTCATTTTTAAGTCAGAAATTATGCATTCTTTGTTTGATATTTCATGTTTAAGTAACAGCTTTTCTTTATTATGGGTTTCGATTAAATGCAATTTTTCCTTTAAATCAGTAATCAATTCATTCTTCATACGAATTTCATTGGAAAATGAATCGAATTGGGATTTTAATTTCTCTTCTGCCTCTTTGAATAGGAAATTTCTAGAGTCTAATTCTGTTTCTAACTGTTTTATTTTTTCTTTTAGATCAGTAATGATCTGCATGTTGTTATTAATTTCTATTTCAAGATTTTTTTTTTCTTTCAAGTACATATCTCTCTGAATATTAATTTTTTCATCGAATCTTTTGTCTTTTTCTTTAAATTCATAAAGAGTTCTTTCTAACTTTTCGCATAATTCATTTTTAGAAATCAGGGCCTGTTTATGAATGTTATGTGCTGCTTTCAATTTGTTATCTAATTCACTAATCTTGGCTGATTTGTACTGAATATCTTCTTCTAAATTATTTTTCATCAGAAGAAAGTTATCCAGTTGCTCTTTATGTTTTTTATTTAATTCTATGATTTCACGATTTGCTTCTTCCTTGGCACTTTTGTGTGGGCAGGTTTCATCATGATGCTCTTTAGTATTGCTTTCACATTTTAACTTAATTTCATCATTTTCTTTTTTCAGCTGGTCATTAGTCAATAATTGTTTAGATAACTTTTCTTCTAAAACTGCATTTTTTTGGGATAAAGCACATAATTTATTACTCAGTTCAATATTAGCTGATAATTCATTAGACAGCTTTTCTTCTAGAGCGACATTTTCTTGAGATAATGCGTTTACTTTTTCTCGGAGATCACAAACAACCAATTGTTTTTCTTCTAAATCTTTTTTTAATGAATTAAGTAAATTCATTTCTTGCTCCATTTTGTCACATTTATTTGAATATATCTCTAATTCTAATTGTAAATTCTTTATGATATTTAATTTAGATGATAAGTCTTCCGTAAATTTGGAATGCTGTTCTTGGTGATTTGAACTAGCGATTTCCAACTTTTCTTTCAGTTCAGAAATCTCATTTTCACACTTAGTTATAATACTATTCTTACTTTCGAGCTCTTCCGATTGTTTTTCAAGATTTTTAATTAAGTTGAGTTTTTCATTAATTTCAGTTTTAAGTTCATCATTGAAATTTCTCATCTCAAAAAGTGATTTTTCAAGCAAGGAAATAGTTGCCTTTAACTCATCAATTGTTTTACTATGTTCATTAATTGAATCTTGTTTACCATCAACTGTAGTTAACAAATGTATAATGTTTTTCTGTTTTTCTGAAAGTGCAGCTTCCAATTCTTGAATGATATTAGACTTTTCAATGTTACTGATTTCTAAATTTTTAATTTCAAGTTGTTTCTCTTCAAGATCTAGTAAAAGTTTTGAATTTAAATGTTCTTTTTCAATACACATTTCGCAGATTTGACTTTTTTCAATCTCTTTGCA
The DNA here is from genome assembly GCF_049639745.1 of Rhodnius prolixus. Lineage (NCBI taxonomy): Eukaryota > Metazoa > Arthropoda > Insecta > Hemiptera > Reduviidae > Rhodnius > Rhodnius prolixus. Next base: position 29,246,131 of record NW_027411592.1, read on the forward strand.
CTTGGGACAGTCTCCATTGCTTGTTTCCAATTTTATTTCGTTAGAATCTTTTGAAACACCACCAGATTCTTTACGATTTGGGAAAACGCTATTATTAATTTCCTCACATTCCAACTTCAATTGCCTACATTCTTCAGATAATTTTTCATTTTCTGTTTCCAATTGCTGAACCCAATTTTGTCGTCTCTTATTTTCCTCTACTAACTGACTTAACTTTTCCTTTAAAGAAGTTATTTTCGCTTCGCAATCGTTCTGAATATCTCCAATTAATATTTTTTCTTTTTCTATTATTGAATTCATAAATGTTTCATAAAGATCTTTTGGTGGCATGTTCATAAGATCATATACACTTTTCTGAGGCTCCATTCCATGTAATTCAACTGCTAATTTCCTTTTAAAACCATCTGCATCTATTAAATTAGACTCTAACGTTTTTATCTTTTCTTCGAGTTCACGATTAGAATAAATTGATTTCTCGCTTGAACAATCAAGTATTAATTTCACCTTTTTTTTTATTACCGACCATACTTCAAAAATATCACTGCTTGAGCAATCGCCACAGTTCAGCATATTTCTTAATGTGTCTAATTCAGTTTTATTAATTTTTGAATTGTGATTTAATGTACAATTTTCTTCAAACAGTTGACGAACATGCTCATTCAATTTTTTTAAACATTCTATTTCTTCACCACAAGTTATTTCTAGTAAGTCCGTATCACCTGGCACGTTTAAGAACTGAAATATTTTACCTATCTGCTCTCGAAGTTGTAATTTATTTTTATCATAGTCACAGTTCTTGCTATTCATTACTTCATATTCTGACAGGAGTTTTTCATATTTCTGTTTAAGATTATCAATATTATTTTCCAAATTAGCATTCAATTCGTTATATTCACTACATTTATTGTTTAGCTCTGACTTAATTAATGCACTTTCCGATGCAAACTGAAAAAATGTTTTCAAATAACACAGCACCTCATCTAAATTTTCTTCTAAGGAAGAGTTAAATTCTATTTGAAATAGGTGTTTAGTATCATAAATCAGATCTTTAATTGTAGATTCAGTATTCAAGAGCATCAAACTTTGATCTTCGCATTTATTTTTCAACATTTGAACTTCTCTTTCTAAAGTTTTGCAAATTTCCATATTTTTGTCTTTATATTCATTGTATTCCTTTTTGAGATCCTCTAATGAACGTGCTAACTCACTGCAGGTTTGTTCTAAATTGTTGTGTTTACTATTTAATTCCGTATTTTGAGAGAGCATACAGGTAATGTAATTGTGAATATTATTTAAGTAAAAGATCAAATTAGTTTCATCCTCGGATACATCAACGGAAATATTAAAAACATTACAAGTATTAACCATACAATGTTTTATATCGGAAATCTGTTCAAATAAAGTTTTTTCTTGTTCCTTGTATGTTTCTTGCAAATTTTGAATTTCTGTTTCTAAATTTTTACACTGAACCTGTAAATTACACAAATCCGTGTTTTCTTGTTTTTGATGAACAACTTCACTTTTAAGTGCTTCGTAATCGATTATGATATCGTTAAATGATTTTTGAAGAGCATCGTATTTTACGTTCAATTCGTCTTTACTACTAATTAAATTGCAGATGGAATGGTAGAGTGAAAAGCAACAGTTATTTATTGCCGAAAGATCGTCACCAGCAATTTCTTCGAATTTATCCCCTAATAGTTCGTTCAACTTTAAAATATTATTTTTTAAATCCGCAATAGATTTTGTTTGCATGATATATTTGTCTTGCAGATTTTCCCTTTCTTCCAACAAATTCCTATATCGTTCAGCGCTCCTTTCGTCAGATTCCAACAGAGTTTCATGTGATCGTTTCAAATCATTGTATTGTTCAATTAAATTATTTTTTTGTGAAATGATGCCACTGATCATGTCGTGCAGTAAGTTTAGGCCAACCATCAAGTTGCTATCCTCAGAATCGGAATTATCTGTACCGAATAAGCAACTAGACTTCTCTAGCATATTTGCGCCCTGCCCTAAATTACAGAACTGAAGGATTTCAAGTAACTTTTCTTGAATTTCTGATTTTTGTTTGCTAATGTTATAGATATCACTTTTTATGACTTCACACTCTGACTGGAGTTCTTCATATTTCTGTTTTAGATTTTGGGCATTATCTTCCAAATAAGCATTTAATTCCTTTAATTCTTTACATTTACTACTTAAATCTGATTTTATTGATGCACTTTCCGATGCATATTGGAAAAATGTTTTCAAATGACACAGCACCTCTTCTAAATTCTCTTCCGAAGTAGCATTAAATTCGAGTTGGAATAAGTGTTTGGCATTATGAATAAGATCTTTAACTGTAGTTGTAGTTTTCAAAAGCATCATACTTTCATCTTCGCATTTATTTTTCAACATTTGAACTTCTTTTTCTAAAGTTTGGCAAATTTCAGTATTTTTGTTTTTATATTCATTGTATTCTTTTTTAAGATCGTCAAAAGATTGTGCTAACTCACTGCAGGTTTGTTCTAAATTTTTGTGTTTACTATTTAATTCCGTATTTTGAGAGAGCATACAGGTAATGTAATTATGAATATTATTTAAGTAAAAGATCAAATTAGTTTCATCCTCGGATACATCAATGGAAATATTAAAAATATTACATGTATTAACCACACAATTTTTTATATCGGAAATCTGTTGAAGTAAAGTTTTTTCTTGTTCCTTGTATGTTTCTTGCAAATTTTGAATTTCTGTTTCTAAATTTTTACATTGAATCTGTAAATTACACAAATCAGTGTTTTCTTTATTTAAATGAACAACTTCATTTTTAATTGCTTCATAATCGAATATCATATCGTTGAACGATTTTTGAAGTGATTCATGTTTCATTCTCAATTCGTCTCTACTACTAATTAAATTGCAGACGGAACGGTAGAGTGAAAGGCAACGGTTATTTATTGCAGCGAGATCGTTATCTTCAATTTCTTCGAATTTATCGTTTAATAGTTCGTTCAATTTTAAAACATTATTTTTTAAATCCGCAATAGATTTTGTTTGCGTAATATATTTGTCCTGTAGATTTTCCCTTTCTTCCAACAAACTCCTATATCGTTCAGCGCTACTTTCGTCAGATTCCAACAGAGTTTCATGTGACCGTTTCAAATCATTGTACTGTTCAATTAAATTATTTTTATGCGAAATGAGATCAATGATAGTGCTGTGCAGAAAGTTTAAGCCATTTACCAAGTTGCTATCATCTACCATTTTATTTTCATTAAATAATTGATTAATTTCTAAAATCTTTTTTTTGCAGACAGAGAATTCCTCTAACAAATTATTCTGATCTTCGTACTTGCTTTGAAGAGATTTCATTTCACATTCTAGATTTTCATGTTTAATTTGAAGTGAAGTAAATGAATGAAGCATGTTATTATACTTTTCAATGTATGTCTTGCATTCCTCGTTTTCTGATTGTAACTTATTCAGTTTTGATTCCAATAACAAATTATCATGTTTAAATTTATCCATCTGATTTGTATATTCTGAAACATCTTTTGTTAAAAGTGCATTATCAAGTTGCAGTTGATGAAATTCTAATTTTAACTTCACTTTTTCATCCATTTTGTGATCAGAAAGACGTTCTTGTATTTCAGAATGACTAGCCAAAGGTGTACCAAATTGAGAACTATCAGAATCTTCATTATCTGTCATAACGTGTAGGTTTGAATTTCCTAATGGATCATCCATAATCAGTTGTTCCTTACTAACTAAATCAGAAGGGAAAACAGATTTTTCAAATAAATTTTGTTGTACGAATGTCTCACTTTGAGAGTCTTCAGAAATAGATGTTGATAAATCTTGCGCAAATTCCGAATTATCAAAAACTTTTTCGGGAGTTTCACAATAGACTGACATACACAGTACAGAAGAATTGTTCGAGGAAAATTCGTTCAAAGTGTGGTGTCGAACTTTGGAGGCTGACACGCTGCCTAAGTTTTGCTTATTTTCTTGGACAATTGATTTCACCATCGTAGCACCTGATTCCTTCTCAGTGTCGCTTTTTTTCAATTGGGAAATTATAAGTTCTACTTGCTTTTCAAGTTTTTGTACTGTGTGCTGCTTACATTCCAAAACATGTGTCAGCTTATTTTCTAATTTGTTTATCTCTATAAAAATAATGTCTACTCGCCCTAAAATATTTTCAATTTGTTTTTGCTTATTTATTTCCAACTCTTGATTTGTTATTGTTAACTCTCTTTCAATTTTTTCTTGGTCTCGAATTTTTGTTTGTAGATGACTAATTTCTCTTAGAAAGTCTGATTCCTTTTGTTTCCATAATTCCACACTGTGCTTTTCACTTTTCTCAACCATTTCCCGAGAATCTAGTCCACTGATATTGAAAAATTGTTCAGATGGCACCATTTCATAATTTACATCGGACTTGCTTTCATTCGCTTTCATTGCCATCAATTTTGAAGAATCAGGATTATCTAGCGTGCCTTCACTATTTTGCAACGCTGTGGCATCCCCAGTTGCATTTCTCGCTTGTTTACAAACACAAGAATTTTCACTTTGAATATTGCAGTAATTCTGTCGTAAAAGAGGAATTTTTGATTCTAAATCATTTATTCTTTTTAAATCGTTTTCAATTTTGCCTTTCACTTTTTGACCTTTCTGATCAATTTCAAGCATAAATTCTGCTATTTTTCTTTCCATGATGTTAAGTGATTTGGACATAGTCGAAATATCAAGCTTCTCATCTGCTTCTACATGTTCATTTTTTTTACTTGGATCTTTAGTAAGTCGATTATACTCCACTGATAAAATTCCTATAGTGTTTTCTAATTTGAGCAGTTTCTGATCTTCATCATTTATTTTATTTTGCAACTGTTTATCTAATAAAACAATGTTATTACTCAGAATTTCTATTTTATTCTTCAAACTTATAATGACATTTAACAGATTCGGGTCTGATAATAAACTCTCGGTAAATATTTTTTTGACTGCAACAAAATTTTCTTCTACTTTTCTAAGTGATTTTTCTTTTTTATCAAGAATGGAACCTAAATCTACTTCAAACAAAACCAATTTTGAAATTATGTGCTCTATACCGTTTTTGAATTCTCTGCAACCGTCGTCTTTATAGATTTGAATTTCATTTAATAGGTTACTAATTTCATTTTGTTTCTTCTCTAATATCAATGCTTGTGTCTGCAGCTTGGAGCGCAACTCTTTAATCTCACTTTCTTCTTGGATAATAGTTTGGCTACTAGTATTACACTTAACAGCGTATTTCTCTAAAGCAGCTAAAGATGAAGTTTCATTCAAATTTTCAGTGTGGTTATCGACAGTTTTACTTAGAAGGTGGTCATTAACAAAACTATCTTCTGAATTATTTTCAGGCCTATTCATTATTTCCGTTGAATCTTCTATTAATTTATCATCTACTCTCAATCCTTTATTACAATTTTCTGATTGAAATTCTTCTGATATTTCAATTGCACCTGCCACTTTTTCAGGTATTTTAATATTAGAGGGGCACAGTGTGAGATCCATATCCCCAGTTTTTAAATCATGATTAAAATAAACGGTTCTGTCCGGACTACATGACTTCATAGGGTAAGATTCTTCTAATATCGTTGAAAATGGTTTTCTAATAAATTTTTCTTTAAGAACAGAAATTTCTTGCATTAATTTATTACAAGTTTTACATTCAGTTAAATACTGAGTTACATTCTTTTCACTAGAATTTGTTTCTCGAAACTCTAACGTATTGCTATCTGTAGAAGTATCCTTCGGTAATTCTTGTTGAGAAGAAAGAGGGTATTTATTGATAAGGTAACCAATACTTTTTAGGAATAATTCTAGTTTGGAAATTATAACTTCTTTTTGTGATAATTTATCATGAAATGCTTTTACAGATGTACCAACAAATTCGTTAGTACTTTCTATAATATTTTTACATTCCAATAGATTAAGTTTTAAAATTTTATTTTCTCTATTTTCCGCAATAACTGCATCATTTTCTGTTAACGTACTTTTTAAATGCATAATTTCTTCAACTTGCAGTTCGCAAATGTTCTCTTTTCTTGAAATTTCACTTTGGAGTGAGTGAATTTCGGATCGCAAGTCCGTTAACAAACTAATATCAGAAAATTCAGTTTGAGCGGCAGCATCTTGCAAATCAGGTGACACGCTTGACTGACATTTCGACTGCAGTTCTTGAATCATCTTATCTTTCTCCTCCAAGTTTTGAAGAAAACATTTTGCTGTTTCTTCAAAATTTTTTTGTTGATCAATAAGTCGAGATTTACATTCTTCTAATTGTTTCTCTAAACTATCCCCAAAATTATTCTCAAATTCAGAAATTTCCATGGATTTGTCACCGACTTCTTCCACTTTTTCTACATAATCTTTTATATTTTTTTCATGGAACGTGTTTTCCTTACTCTTACGGGTATCCCTGAAAAAAAGCTTGTTATTTTAAAAAAATAATAATTACCTACTGTAAAAACTAAAAGAAAAACAAATTTAAAACTTTATTAGCCAACGAGATAAAAAAAATTAAAAAAGTAGAAATAGTATGTAATCGTGATGGTACAAACATTTTTCTTAGGAAATAAAAAATATGGTATCAGTTGGCGTGTTATAATATGGATGAACAATTACATGATTACTTTTATGAAAGATTCAATTAGCAACATTAACCAAGGCAAATTTAAAAGCTGTACCTAAAAAAAGTAACCAATTTGGGTACCGTAACGAACAAAATAATTACCGGTTGTTTCAATTATTGAAGGAACATGAAAGCCTATAACTTGAGGGAGGCTTAAAGGAGTCTAAAGAGAAAAATATTATTACCTTTCAGTTATTTCCTTTATTTTTTCGTTGAGCGCTGTCAAACGTTCTTCTTTGACTCTCAGAGACAACCAAGCTTCCTGTAAAATAAAGATTCACTTTCCATTCAACGTAAAGAATGGTACATAAAAAGAAAAACTATAATTGCTTCAATAAAATTCAGAAGTTTCAACGAATTTTTCAAAATTTAATTTCTTAGAATGTTTTTAAATAATAGTGAGAAACAACTTCAGGTAACTAGATTTTAACAAGTTCATAAAAAATCGTTAAGGCTACTTTGCAAAATTTGGGGCGAAAACTCACATATAACTTCCTCTTTCTGTAATAATTAATAAAATTATATGTGACAATCATTCCAAATCTTACTCAAAATTTAACCGTTCTTGAGTTGTGTCCCTATCCTCCGATTCAAACAACTATTGAACATCTTTGGGAAGGACGTCAAACACCCGTGAAATAAAAACACCGGTGAGAGCATCAGAGATGATGCCATACATTTAGCCATATGTAACAAAATACTTATTCTTGAAATTAACGATCGCTTAAGGAAAATAACACAAATAAAAGTGCTTATACTGATCATTAACAAATTACTAAATTTATTATTTGTTATTATTATTATATTCCCCCGTAATAAGTGAACTAAGTTTTGGCGAACTTTTCTAAACCTTAATTTAACCTAAAACAATGTTTCATTCCATGAAAATAATTCCATATTAGATATGTTACAAAAAAAAAAGTGTTTAACTAATGCACAGTTAATAATAGATTCCTAAAAACTTAATAAAAATTCGTTTTATCTTTTGGGAGATGCCATTAATAATTTAAAATCAATAATTTTATGGTAGTTCACCATAAAAGTGGCAAATTGGTGGAAAAACATTAAACCAAATTTTTTGACTTTTAATGAAATAGTATTTTGTTACAGGGAAAATGGAAATAAAATAATTATTTTTTAGGAACAAAATATTAACAGCGCACATACAACGTTTTTACAAAAATACCTTCCAAATGTTTAATATTTTATCATTTTTATGAATACCTCAAGACTTTTCTTTAATTCTTCTTCTCGATTTTTCCATTTGGTTTCCGAATTTTCCCATTTTATTCCGTCTTCAAGTAGTTTATTTTCAGCAACAGATAATTGTTTTTTAATATTTTTCTAAAACAAAAGAAAAAAGAATTGCGATATTTATAAAAATTTACTATTAAAAGTTTAAAGATTAATAAATTTATTTCAAAATTAATTAAAGTCATGAGAAGTCTTAATTTTTCTTATTTTAAACAATCTCTTACAACAGTTAAATACACTTATAATTACATTTTCTTCAAAAAGAGCGTTATAGCTGGATTTTGTACTTTCTAAAGTTTGATTTAGAGATAAAATTATACCCTCCTGACGTTTTACAGTTTCTTGTAAATTCTCCATTTCGCACTCAAGTTTTTTATTTTGTTCATTTAAATCAGAGACATCCTGAAAATATTTAATTATTTTAGAACAGAATATACATAGAACCCAAGTACATTGATACCAATGAAAGAAAGATGTATTTGATAATCCAAAATTATGCTTTAACAATGCTGCCTGACACTAAAAAAAAAATTGTCTGAGATGAAGTAAAGACAAGATATATTTTGCTCTAAAATGCTTATTCATATATATATAAATATATATATGGTGGGGCTTACGCACTAAGGACACTGGAAACTAACCCTTTCGAAAATTCTCGCGTCCTCGCATCTATACCCACGTAAAATGAGTTTCAAAAACCGCTTTTTCGGACATAAAGAACTCAAAAAAATATATATATATTTCCATAGGAAAGCTTAATTCTTTAAAATTTGGCATGATGGAGTTCTTTACCAAGTAAGAGAAAGTAAAAAAGAATTGTGATGTCACAGAATATAATGTGTAAGACTTTGGAGCTATGCAAAAGTAGTGTCTGAAAAATAGAAAATTAGACACAAAGGAAACAAGTACAATGGCTTAAGATAATACAAAGGAACGTTTTTATTAGTACCGCCCTAGCATAATTAAGGAACAAAGTAACGATTCTACATTTGAAGCAAATTTATAAATTTTACCTAATTTTATAAATTAGGTAACAAAAAAAAATTGTATTACTGTTAAATCGCTCTCTTATACCCCAATTATAAAATTAATTTTTATAAATTTACGAGCCTTGACTTGCTATGATCCGTATTTTTAATCATTCACATAACTTCACACAATATCTTCTTAATTAAGCAAAGCTTGATAATTATTAAGGTTTTTATTAAAAATTAAAACAAAATAAAAATACTAAATATAGTGTTCACACCAAATTTTTTTTAATATTCTTAATTTTAAAAATATTGAAATTTTTTGTTTCACCATCCTTGAAAAATCAGTAAATTGGTGTTACGTGTCTCTGGTACTGACACAGAGACATGTTACTACACATCACAAAAAATATTACTATATTTTATTTAAGTTTGTTATGCTGATGATAACCTTGGATGGATAAAAGGTTCTAAAAAATATATATAGTTATTCTAAATCTAAGGAAATAAATTAGTTTATAAAATATATCATCTTCCATTCTGCACGTCACATTCCGACACTGCGGAAATAAATTTAAGGGCAGTGAGTCGAACCTTTATAAAACTGATGTTAATAAGAAATAATATTACTAACCTTTTCAGCCTTTATTGTTTGTAATTCAAGAGTTGTATAATCCGCTAATTCTTTTAATTCCTTTTCTAAATCATTTTTTAGTGTTGTTATTGATTCTATTCTTTTTCGTAGCACTGATGGAGGTGTTTCAGTAATTTGATGTCTACATAAAAACAAATAAAAAAATTGAAAAAGCAGCTAAAATTAAAACAGAAGGAAAATTTATTTTAAGTAATATTTGTCTGTTTCATTTGCTTAGTCCTTGCAATTTAAATCAATTTTTAGAACTAGAAGAGGAAGCTAACCACTATTTAGAAAACTTTAAAACTATTAAATCAATCTAAATTTTACTAAATGGTCCCAAACTTTCAAACGGCAGAATTTAACCGTATCATGCTTTCTTCTCTCAAAACACAATAGTGTTCTTATTCAAATTCTATTTCATTAATTTTCTTTAAAATTGATGTTTATATGCTCTTAAAATTTTGTAAATTTAAAATTAATAAATTAGCCGGCATAAAACCTTTTAAATAGAAATTAAAAATAGTAAATGACACTCTTCAGCTCAGTGATTGGTGCATTAAATTCCCTCGTGGAGGTCTTGGGTTCAAGTTCGGCTGACTACTTCCTAGGATTTCTTTTTCAAGGCGCTACTTTCGCTTCCGCTGTTTATAATAGATAGTCTCCTCTGAAATGAGAGAACAGTGACCGAAGTGAGCTAAAAAATTCCGGACCACATTTAATCCGTAAGAACACTGAAACAGCACTTCTTCGGGTATCCTAACTTCATATCCTTTCCTGAAAATCTTCATAAAATATACAATGATTCCCGGCCACACTGATATGAGTTCTGTATGAAGGCGGCCGAAATTTTCCGCCATGCTACCTTTGTCGCACAATTACACATATTTTTTTGGTCTCAGAACTGTTACAAGATGTACTTAAGTTCTTAGGAATCTTCGGCACAGCAATACTATTTCAAATTCCAATTAAAAAATACTTCAACTTCAGTGATAAATCCGTGACTTATATACAATAGTTTTTTTTAATTTAAATATAATTTAATTATAATGCTCTCGAGTTCATAGAAATTATTTCTATAATTGTGTTTAAATATGAATTTCAAATTATATATAGGGTGTTCATTTTAAGACGGCTCAAATGCTTTTTATGCTTAAATGAATGATCCGAGCAAAAATTGGTAGAGGAAAAATTTGTTGCCCGTCACCTCTAGTTTCAGATTATGTGACTTGATTTTAGATTCCAGCCCGCACACGCGACAAACGCGCGTCCAAAAGTAAGGGTTCGCAGTTGACCACCATTTTCATATAAACAGTTTTAAAGAGCATAAAAAGTTATGAAAGAAACCGGAAACCGCAATTCGATATCTTAAAAATTAAAGGTGCTGGGCCATTTCAAAATCTGATATTTATTAAACATATTTCAATTTTTCAACTTGTTAAAAGAGAAAGAAGAGCTCGCAATAGGTCATTTTTATGTATTTTTCATACCCTTTCTTCTGAAAATATTGCCAAGGCAGTAAAGCTAAGTATTTTTCTTAATATCGGGAAATAAGTAGTTTTCCGAGTGATTTCCTAAGAAAAATCAAATGTTAAGAGCTTTAGATGTTCTCAAGCATACACAAAATGGCTAAAAAATATTTTACATCTGTTACACACAAGAAGGTTTTATAATTATTTGGTAATTTTGGGAGAGTTGCGTTTAATTACCAAAAATAATTGGAAACCTCCTGCCACTTATTTAAGTGATCAATATGTTTCTTGTAAAGGATCAAACTTAATCCTTAATTTATCAAATAATGCACTTTACGCAGCTTGTGAAGCATGTACGGTGGCTTCAAAGGAGCCTCCTCAGATATAGAGAGCAGTCGATAACAACCTGGCTAACTTGGCTTGCGAGCCAGAGGAGAGGTAAAAGTACATTAGAAAAAGCGGATTAAGTAAAATAAAATAGTGGTTAACTCCCTAATTTAAATAAAACATCAATCAGATTTGTTCCTTTGCAAATATCTTGAATAACGAACAAAAATACTGTCTAAATTATTAAATTCATTACCAAATATAAGTTTTAAAAAAGAAAAGATACACGCCAATTTGATAAAAGATTTGAACTTTGAATTTTACACCTGGCCTCATTTTAGATTTTAAGAGATTTACGAACTTAATAATCACCAGTTAAAAAAAGATAAAAGTAACATTTTTAGAAGTACCAAAAAATTATTTGTTCACTTACCCCAAAGAATGTGAAGATGGTGGTGGTGAAAATTCATTCGAAGATTTTCTTGAACTTTCAAAGTCACTTTGTGAGTTACTAATAGAAGGCCCTTGAAAAAAATACAATCAATGAATGTACTTTTGAAGTTACGTCTTCGCTGAGTAGTAACTGCAATTTACACTTATTGTTCAACCTTAATGTTCTCAAGCATGAACACCAATTTAAAAAATAAGAATAACAGACCTATTAAATTGAACATTGTTCCTCCCCGTTCCCCGACGTTTTAGGAAAATACAATAAAATGATTTTCTGGCTACTTGTTAAGTAAAGAGGATGAGACGTCTTGAACGCCATACACTCCAAACTTAAGCTTCGAAAACAGCAGCTACATTAGGATAGTTACTATCTTTTGTGGTGTTAATTAAACTTCCTAATAAATTTTGCTTTCCAAGCAGTTTTATTTATATTTATTTAGGTAAATAAGAAGGATTTTTCAAGTAAAAAAAGTTAAGTTCAAAGTTTTAATAAAACGCTAGCGAAGATAGTTTCACTTTCGCTTTATTTCGAACAAATGCTGTAACAGACATTCATTTCCTGTTGAAAGAAACAAAGACAAAATTTTCACCTCCACAAAGCATCAATGGCAGCAGCAAGGCAAGGTTTAGAGGGCACTTGTGATCGCCAGACAAGTCAAGATTGTTAAATGCCTTCAAGAGGGAATTATAACTTAAAGTGCCGCCGCCAAACCAATGCCTCACATACCATTATTTTTACAATATAACCTTAGCGTTAACGCATATCACCTTGGGAAATTTCGCTTACGATTCTAAGGGCACTAATAATTTTTAATGATGTATCTTAACTTGTTCTAGAAAGTTTAATTTGCAGACATGAGCTACTACTAGAAACTTCGCCGATTCGCTAAACTTACAGAAGTTCCCGTAATTTCTTAGATGTGTATCCTATAAATTGATTTGTGTGGAACTTTCTAATTGATAGAAAATATTGAGATCATTGCAATGAAATAGTATTGAAAAAACACTCTATCCATATAAAATAACAACATCGAACACACTTGTACATAAAATCCCGATTAATTCATTCTGATTACAGTTCATCAGCAAAACATAATAAAGATAGGATTACACCCTGAAGAAAATATTTCCCTGATAAAATGGACTTGGCTGTTTGCAAAAAGAAACCTATATTATTATATAGTAATAGTAATCTATTTCTTAAATAAAAACAACTAAATGTAAATAACAACAAGAGCATCAACGACATATTTAAAAGAAAGACATAGGAATAGTAATTCTACTGCAGATGTCGGTCCTATTAACATTTCTAGTAACAATGGATACCAAGCAATATTTACTTGAAATATTTACTTTCTCCAGCCGTATTAAGCAGGTTACCTTAAGCTATCTAACTATCCCTAATCTTTCCAAGAATCTGAACCAACCCAAACGTCTTACGTCCAAACGTCTGACCAACTCCATGTATCCCTCTTAGCATTTCTAATAGCACTACATTTTCACAAATAGGGTGGAAGATATGAACTTAATAATTTCTCTGTATGAGTGATACCCTTCATATAACAGAAGATACTTTCAAATTTATACCGCATCGATCTGTATGGTCCGAGGACCACAGATCAAACAGTCAGTCAGCTCAAAGATCAGACAAAGCAGAAATTCGAATCTGTAGTTTGGTGGCAGAGAATTTATATGAGTAAGTCTAGGCTACAGTCTTTGAAGAAATCATAGAAATATATTATATGGCATACTATTAGCAACAAAAATGAAATCTCTACCGCAGGAGGCTTTTCATTTACGTTATCTGACGTCTGGCGACAATTAAAGCATTAATGCTTTCCCAGGCAACAATAGAGTCAGGTGGGATTGCATCTCCTTCCTCTCTGAAAAGAAAGCTCTAATATGCTCATTTTATTCTGGGTGCCAGAAATGCAGATTATGTGCACACTAAGAAGGTGGACGAAAAGTTGGCACAGGAAAAAGTTATACTAAACCATTCCTGGACCCGAATATCGGGTGAATCTATGGCGTGACTAAACGAGAATGTAGTTCTCATTTACAGCTATTCTGGGACCTGGTCGTGGTACTTCTAGCTAAAAGAAGCAAAGATCGTAGGAGAGTCCTCGCGAAAATTAAAGATAAACTTCAGGATCGTATTTTAATCAAGACTCGTCTTAGTGGGTCAATTGACGAGGCTCAGAATACATAATAACGTGGCTGCTAGATCTGATCGAAGTGTTACTGTAGATTTTGCTTGAAAGAGCACGAGAGATATGTGTAAATGTACGGAATACCCTATGATGTTACGAAGCAACCTTGAAAACTCTCCCTCCCATTTGAGGGAAGAGAAGCCTAAATATCTACAAATAATATCAGTTAATTTGTAATCTGAGGTATTTTCAGCTTCAGATGCGGCTACTGAGTGAAATCTCCTCGTCCATTAATTACAATTTTTCTAAATTATCTGATCTTATTGAATGTTTTCGTGCCTTTATCACATTTCGCTACTAAAGAGTAATTGTCAAAAAAAAAAGATTTTATTAATTTTCCTGATTTAAAAAACTTTCTATTTTAATGCTGTAATCTTTTTTTTTTTTATTTCAAATACAACTTTAATATTTTCTGTGGTCTTTTCGTTTGCCACAAAAAATTTATACTAGCCTTACACTACTCGATGCCAATTGTAAGCCCTCGTTTATATTTTTCAAAATAATTTTTAACTGTCCTCAAAAGTCCAAGTACAGAAAAAAAAAAAGTTAGTTTAAAATTTCAAAACTGAATTTACATAAAAAATAATATAAGAACCCTCAGCTTAACTTTCAATTCAATCTTATCATAGTTCAAAAACAATAATTTGCCGCGTCATCTATGTTATGTAAATAAAAAAATAATTTTGTATTAAATTTCGAATTTATTATATTTGGGTAAAACAAAACAAACAAGTTAGATACCTGCTAATACTTTAAAGGTACGCACTTTTTGGCAGAGGTTTTTGAAACAATTCTTCAGAAACAATATCTTCAGATATTGTATCTAATCTAGATCCAGACAGAATACTGATACTCTCTCTTGCAGTTTTGGTAAAAGTCTACAAAAAATTAAAAGCATAAAGATTAAACAAATGTATTAATCAAATTAAAAGTTAAATGCCACATACTTCACTAAAACACAATGAGCTGAGATAAAAAATGTATAAAAATACAAATTTATAAAATCAGCTGTACTTAGCAGTTAGCCAAAGTTTTATATCAATGTCAAAATTTTTAACAAAACAGTATATGGATAAACGAATTGTCGAGCATGGTTATTATGAACTTGTATCTTACCGCTTTATTAATAAGTGAATCTAAGACAGGACTATCTTCTTTTGAACACTGATCTTGACATGCCATCACTCGAGAAGTATTGAATATAGGTACTTACTTAATTAGAATATCTTTAACCATAATAAAAAAAGTTGCGTTATCTACAAATAGTTTCAGATGTGTGAATAACGATTTTAGCTAATTGATACTGTCACTGCAATTTACTTAATACATTTTTTTTAATAAGGAAGAATTTTTGGCATGGCAATTGAAATGCCTAGATTATTACAAGATTATCAGAACTGCCAAGTTGCACAACCGTATGAAACGAAATAAAACCATAATTATTATTAAACCTACTATAACTTATCAAAAACTTTTTAACTTTAAAACAAAAGAATATAGGAAAAATCTATCAGTCTTCCCTAAAAATGTATTTACAATACTCAATTCTCAACTGTAATCTTAGACCAATAAGAGCAAGCTCAAACTCAAAACTCAACGGAAAATAGACAAACTAATCTAAAACCGCCAAAAATTAATTCAACATTCAACTGAAAACATCGAATTAATATTATCTATCGATTCTTAATTAGAATATAACTGCTCATAATTCTCCTTATCCAATATTTATAATTTCTTTTCTATTTTACTACAATTACAATTTTTTACCATTTAGAATTTTTAACAATTTTTTTTTGAGAAAACAGAAGTAAATAATTAGCTGCGTAATCGAAGAATTACTTACTTTCTTCAAACAAATAAATAAGTAATGTTTTACAATCGAATTTTATGTAAAAAAATTTAATGTTGCAAAAAACTAATTTCAAAAAAGTAAATTTAGAATACAATGATATTAGTTTTGCCTATTATATTAAATCAATATTTTCTCATTACAAAGTTAAGGCTAATGATGGCAAAAAAAAAAAATTAACCTTTCCGATCACTATTACATTATCGATACATCATATTCTTCATAATTTAAGATTTTTAAGTTTAAGGGTTCAAATTAAATGCAAAGTTTAATATTCAATATAAACAAACAGACAAAAAAATGGTAACTAACCAGATCAAGTATTTATTGCAAGAAATAAAGAGTTAAAACGTTAAAAACTGATTTGTTATGTGTCGTGGCTCCAGAGAGGTTATAAAGAAAGAGAAATCGGGAAGGACGTTAACATGTAAACCAGAAGGTTACTATAGTATTTTCCTTCTGTCTTATTAAAGCATGAATAAGTAGTCGGTTTCTTAAATAACGTTTAAGAAGTATTAACAATGTGCTCTAGAAATTCTTCAAGTGATATAGTGCCTGAAGTTCAACAGCTAAATTTGTAAGCACATATATTTATACACAGTTTTACATATATATGTTTATTGTATATTATAGCCATATACTTTATAAAAAACTACTGATTCATCGTGTCATTTACTTAAGTATGATCTGTAATACACTAACTTACTCGCACTTTACTATTATTTTCTGAAAATGTATTACAATGCTTAAAAACATAAACATATTATTAAAAATGGCTAATGAAATTCCAAACAGCTCGCAATGTTTTCCAAATAAATCAAAACAGAATTTAATAAGTTTTCTAGTACATAATTGTTGCTTTTTTAAGTTAAAAAACTTAAACTCACTTTTTTAAGTGAGAAAAAAGTTTTTTTTTCTCTGTCACAAGAGACATCTACATTTAAGGTCATTAACACCCCGAACCTTCTCAATAAACTGCAAACATCAGACCTCCGATACATACAACTCTGTCTAGTACTGACCGGTGAGCGTAGGGTCTTCTAGGATGAAGAAATTTAAGAATAGCACACGCCTGGATTTCAACCCGGGGTCATCGCCTTTTAGTCCACTGTGGTACTTAGAGTTAAACCCGTTACAGCAACTACAATCCTCGTACTTTTATTTATTTATGAGCATTTTATAGATTTACAAAATTACCCTTCTGAGAGGACTTAGGTACATTAGCAATCATACTCAAATTAAGAACCGGAGTGAGATATATATGCATTACTTTTAGAGTTAACATACATCTGAGCATGTACTACCTCACTTTACTACGTATATATATTTTGGCCCATCGACTGCCAAGGTCATTAGCGCCTCTCTTCACTACTTTACCAAATATTATCTTCTCCCGTTCCTGTTATGCTTAAGAGAGTCTTAATGATTGCAGAGGATTTACCGTTAGTTAAGCTATTATGCATGATCTATTTCAACGAAAAGAATGAAATTATATAATATATGTATTTTTTAGGATTGGTCATGACTGCAGAAAGTGTAATGTCAAAGCAAGAGTTGTCCTGCAGACAAAATTCCCCTATTGCAGGTGTGTGATTTTTGTTAGTTTTCAATAAATTATATTATGTACTTTCGGCATGTATAACATTTATTTCTTTTGTAACTTGGATTAGAGTAACTTTGTTAAAAAACTTTGTGCAGGGAATGTTTCTTGGAATATTTTAAACATAAATTTCGTTCTACTTTGGGAAAATCAAAAATAATGAAGCATGGAGATAAAATATTAGTTTGTTTTTCTGGAAGCGCTTCTTCGGTTTGTTTAATTGACTTAATAAGGGACAGTATGAACGATGCTAATAAAAAGAAAATGTCATTTACAATTAATGTCCTTTACATTGATGGTATGTTTTATTATTATTCTTTAACACTTCTGAAAACTAAAAGAACTTTGAATCTGTTCGACTGTATAATAGTGAATGTCTTTTGTTTTCTCTAGAGTGTGCAGCATTTATTACAAACAACCAACCTAATGTAACTGAAATTAAAGATATTTTAGCGCCTTATAATTTTAAGGTGTTTTATTCAGATTTGGGCACTTTTTTCGCAAAGGATTTAGACTTTGAGACTCACAGCCATTATAAAAATGTAAATAATATTGACCTTATAGGAGAATTGTTTTCGAAATTTCGAAGTCTTACTTCCAAGATAGACCTTTTGGTTAAAATTAGGTTTGTTATTATCTAATACTTTATAAGTAAATACTTATACTATTTTCTTTAAAATTAACTTTTATTATTATTTAGGAAAAACATCTTGTACAAATTTGCTGAGAAGCTTGGTTGTCAAAAAATCTTCAGTGCTGAAACTAGTGACCATTTAGCGGCGAACACCATATCAAATATAGTTCTGGGTAAAGGAGGACAACTGTCCCAAGACATTGTAGGTATTTTGAATAATCAGACTAATATGGATTGTAAAATATTCTGATGGTTAGCTTCTAAATTTTAATGCCATTTCAGGTTTTTTTTTCTGCATAGGATTTGGTCAATCGATTCCAAAATAAAAGGAAAAAAAATCTGGTATGGTCACACACGTTTTTCATTACATACATTAGATTCTCTTGGCACAAATCTTAGTTTTTCATTCACTCTCCAAATTATTTAAACATTTTCTTACATTATGCAGTTTGCAAAACCTTGCGTTGCACTAAAATGTCATTTTAGTGGAAAACCCTCTCCTACCATTAATCCGAAATTACCTTAAATCTAGTTTTTCTAGAAAATATTACAGTAAAAGTAATTTAACCTTTTTATTGGTCTTTTTGTTATTTTATTTTGACTTATTCGTTACAGTTGGTCGTTTTATTTGTTCTAGCCATCTTCTGCTAGAAGTAAAAAAAGTTATAAAAGTAAGCAAGGGTAGAAATATATTATAATGTACTAATATAAGTGTTGATAATATAATTAATTTTCTTTTATGTTAGTAAAAGAGGATTTATTTAAAAACAATATTAATAAAAGTCTCTACTTTTATAGTAAAGAATGCCTACTTTCTACTATTGTATTTAGGTGTACTTGACGTCTAATTATATTTCAAGTTTCTATATCTGCAAGCTACCATTCTTACTTAATTTTTTCATTAAAATACCAAAAAATCAGGCCTAGTCTGGGAATCGTCTGACAATACTAGATTCTTGGCTTTGCGGACTGCGCCTCTAACCAGACGACTACCTTAAGCCTTAAGCCTTAACATCTGTAAGAGCTGTGTGTGTAATGTATACACAAACTTTGGGAGTGCATTTTGAGTGAACATTTTGTTTTAGGATTTTTCTCGAAAGTTTTTATTTCTATTCAAATAAAATGCCATTAGGTCTTTCACTTTTTTCCTAGATGTATAGCCAGCAACCATGACAACTTATAGAGTGTTGGTTGATAATAATGAAGTCCATTGAACGCAAAATTTTGTATTTTTAATTCCGTACTGCTGACTATAATTTCATACGCGACTTAGGTTTGGGGTTTTCTTCATTATTGGGAGTAGAAAAATTAAATATATTTTTCTTTAATAAACTGTACAGATTGTCTGTGTACAATCCATTTTTATCATATATACGGTTAACTAATGCGCGCCCTTTTTGTGAATAGAATTACATTTATATTTGTAAACCTGACATTGCATAACTAATATGATTAGTATTTATTTTGTGTTTTAGAGAATCCCTTTTTTTTACTACAGACAACTTGATAACTGACTTTTCATTATTTTTTAATGAAATTATTATTAACTATTATTGTTATTACTTGTATGTTCTTTCGCTTTTATTTAAGTATCACGAGTAAGAATCAATTCAATGGCCCTTAGCGTGCAATAGCAAAAATAAAAATAGCGAACAGGTTACATTATTCAATGTATAATATTCAATTAAATTTTTATTTTTTTTAGGGATTTAGTGATAATAGCTTGAATGAATTAATTTTGGTGAGGCCATTACAAGATTGTTCAAAAAAAGAAGTTTCTTATTATAATATTTTTAATGGTTTAAAAAGTTTAAGTACTACAACATTTGGATCCTTAGTGAGTAAAATTTACTTGTACATCAGTACAAAAAATATTATTAAAAAGTTTCGTAACTGGTTTTAATATTATTGTCTAGGCCGATAAATATTCTAGCATCCAGAAGTTAACTGAGAGTTTTATAAATGAATTACAGTCCTCTTTTCCTTCAACAGTTCTTACAGTTCGTGGAACAGGAAGTAAATTGTCTTCAGCCAATTCGGACCAGAATTTGGAATGTTGTCTTTGTCAGGTATTTATGTATTACATTCATTTTTTTAATCTTTTTCAAAGTTTTATCACCTTTATGTCTTTGAACTATAATACATCATTCAATGTTTTTAATAGTGTAAAATTCAAAATGAATGTAATTCTACAACTTAAAAAAAATACAAAATGTATTGTATTCACTCTGGGTCGATGATAATTCTAGTTAATGAGAATTGCAATGAAAAAGTATAAAAACAAAGTTCTTTTTCTTCTTCATCTTTGTCTTAGCTCTTATGCCTTTCAGCGTCGAGCTTTAGATAGCTTAGGCCTTTAACCATCGGACGAACTCTTCTCTATTATTTGCCAATTTTCGGATAGATGACCTTGTTTGACCTTGCTTTTGTGCCAATCGTTCCATGTAGTCCATTAGCCCAATCTTGGTCTGCGGCCTTCAGATTTGGCCTCCATCAAGCACCTCATCTTCTCCTCGCCGCTTCTCCCGCAGACGTGGCCAAACCACCCCAACTGCTGATTCTCCAACTTGGTTTGACTAGGATTGAATCTCTAAGCCGCTCCTTATTGATTCATTTCTATTTCTGTCACGCTTAGTTTTTTCGTCGACACGGCTGAGAAATCTCATTTCGGCAGCAGTAACCCGGCTTGCATGCTTATCAAGCACAGTCCACGATTCTGCCTCTTACTGAAGAAGAGGTTAGTAGACGGTCTTGAAAACGATTATTATCACTTTTTTGCTGACCTCTCTTTTACCGACCATAGTATTCCTAATCAGACCGTAGGCTTTATTGGCCACACCCACTCTGCAGTACACACCTATAGTATACACCTTAGGGCTACCGACCCTAAGGATTCACCTAGTTAGGAAATAAACCAGTTGCCCCGAGGTAACGGGACTTCCAACGCTGGGTTAATTACCCGCTTGGAGTATTAATGATTCAAAGAACAAATAGTTTTTTTATAACAGATCTAATCAAGAGACGAAAGAGTCAATTAGACCGTCAGTGGAGCTGCTGCCTATAAATTCTCCAATAGATTAAATCCTCTTTGTACAAAATGTTTTCAATAAAATTCAAATTCTGATTAAATAAAATTAACAAATCACTACAAGCGCGGCACAAGGATTTTTCTTAAATGATGCATTTGAATATTCTGATACGTCTGTATGTGTATCAGAATTTTCCACTTCTTCTACAGATTTACTACTGCTCATAGTATTGGCGATTTCCCTTTCAGTGAGTAGTAGCAAATCTTCTTCGCGTTGGCTTTGAGAGAAATTAAAAATTAAAATTCTGAGAATTTTATAAATTGTATATTGTTTCTGAACTAAAGGTATTTTATTAAGTTATTTTTTTAAAAATTTTGCTTTCTTAAAAAGAGCTGCGTGAAACGGTAACATGTTTTTAAAAAAGTAAATTGGAATTTTCTGTAGAAAATTTGGTAATATATCCGTTGATACATTGAAGTTTATAGTTTTCACTGACTTCATTAATTCTCCTTTAAAACTTTTTTTTTTTTTTTTTGGCATTGGCTTCCGCCATACAGCCAGCATCGTCTAGGTGCTTATCACTAGAATATCACTCACTCTCCATTCTTACCTACAAATACATTCGCTTCACACATTCATCATTCTACTATATACTGCTATTTACATAAACTACTGCTAATGGATGGAGCAGCACTCTGTGCTCCTGCCATCCTTATAGCTTAACCAAAATTAAAATCACGTAATCCTTCTCTAAGCATTTTCTTCCATTCATTCTAATTCGGCTATAGCTTTTAAATACATTCATATTTCATTGCTAGCTCTGCTATCGACTTAAGCACATAAATGTTGGTGGAGAATATAATGTCTTCGTAGCGAAATGGTGCATCTAAATACCTGTATATATCGTCAAACATTCGTTTCCTTTCTACCACATAACGTGGACATATCATTATTACATGTTTGAAATCCTCCTCCTCATTGCAATCTACGCAAAGAGGAGAGGACCTTTTGTTGATCCTGTGTAGATACGATCCGCACACCGCGTGGTTCGCTCTCAGCCTGCTTATTGTCGTAACAACTCATTTATTAGTGACAGTTCCCTTAAACCATGGTTGTCTAGGTAACTGATCTGCCATAGTTTTATAGAATCTACCTTTATCGCCATTTTTGTAGTGCTGCTTTTGCAATTATACCCTTGATATCGGTGTGTGGTAATTTATAATTAGCCATTTCCCTTAGTTTTAAGAATAGCAGAATAATCGAAGTTGAGTATTTTGATTTTTTTAATTTCAATCTGAAATACTGGTGATTGTTATTATTGTACATTAGTTAAAGTTGATGTGTTTAAGAATGGCATCAATTATTTAACCTAAATTTTCATCATCGATGGCTGGCACATTAGATATTTTTACAGCATTGTAACGTGTTAATAGTTCAATGTAATCAAGTTTCGTTTTTATATACAATTTTATTTTTGCTTTAGCAGCAAGGTATAATCTGTTTTCAGGTTTGTAATTTTTATTTTTAACGGTTTCGAACGAATCTATATAATCCATAAGATTTATCTATGGGGTCAGAATTGACATATTTTGTTTAATGCTCCATTGAAAAGTGTCAGACCTATAGTAAATTTTCTCAATAATCTTAAACTGATAGGTAGGCTTTATCTGTTGAAAACTGTGCTTTTTGCCATTATGAGCTATTGTTTATAACTTTTTAAATTTACATTATATCTGGAATCTCACGGCTTAAGTAATACCTACTTTATACTTTTATTTTATTTAATTTTTTAAAGGCGCGTAAACATCTAAGGTTATAGGCCCCCCGTAGCTTTCTTCAGTGCACTGCCGGCCTCTAGACAGTATTCTCTCGGTACAGACAACACTGTCCATCACCTGACAGTGAGCTGTAAGAAGCTCCTAGGACGGGAAAATCTAAGGTTCAGCAGCTGTAGTATCCTGAGTACAGCCACTTGAATTTTAGTTTAAAACTTTTCGTTCGTAGCCTTTCTAAATTTGCCTCTTAAAGAAAATGGTTCGGCGATTTACGAAAAATGAGTGGCTAACATATCTTAATAAAAGTGCTGAATATTTTTCACAGCCACTGAGAGAATTAATACTTTCTTATAACATTAATTTTAATTTTGTTAATTAATTATTAATTTTTATATCAAAATTAATGTTGGTTTAAGTTACTTTTTAGTGTAAAGTACGGTTTTAAAAAAATCAACATCTCTCATCAACATAATAATTCAAAATAATGTAGTTTAATATAAAAAAATAAATAGTTGTAATTTCATTATTGCAATTTTACGAATAGTTTTATTTATATGTTTGTTTTTTTAGGGGAAAATGGATGAAAGAAAGTATTCATTAACTGCTCAGCAAGCATCTCACATTTCAAAAATGGTCTCAAATACTGGTCCAGATGAATTTAATTCTACTGTATTATCTCCTGTTCAAAATTCAATTACATCATGTAAATCATGTTCATGCCTTCAGCGTTTTTCTGAAGAAGAAGAGCCATTCGATGAACTTTTAAATCTCTCTCTTTGTTACGGATGTCGTCTCGTTCTTAAAGATTGTGTAAGTAACTTTTTGTAAACTTTTAGTACTGAAACTCACTCACAAGGGGAGAGCGCGGTAATTCCTCTTCAATTATATTCCCAATTTTACCAATTATTCTTGATTGAAAATAAGTCGGCACGTATTTGGCCGTTTTTCCGAATAGGCCTCAAGAGCCCCAAGATATTTGGCTTAAAATGGCTATTGCAGTAGTAAAAAAAAGTAAAATAATGCCTATTTTTTCAGAAAGGCCTTGCGTCCAACTACCAAATTAGTAGGGTCGTGGATGGAGGCTATGTAGCGAACTTACTTTTCTGCAAATTCCTTTTATTAAGAATTAAATAAAATCCAAGGCCTAGACTGAGAATCGAACCCGATACCACTATACATATTAGTTTTGCCGACCTCGCATTTGACCACTCGGCTACCATAGCGCCTTTATTATAAATAAAACGGGATTTTTCTAAATTAGCCCTTGAAATGTCATAATAAAATATTGAATATTAGGCTAACGTCAAGTCGGCTCTTTTTTTATTAGCTTTTTTTTTTCAAAAGTGACATTGTTTGAGAAGGCATTGCACCAAAAATGTATTTATTTATATTTTTAATTGTTTACACTATCAACAATGATATATTGACTAACTTTTTGTTTTAGCCTAAATATTTACTATAACTTTTAAGTCATCTGTGGTTGAATCGGGGGCAAATCGTTCATGATACAGGTAATGAGGAACAGAGGATGAACACTATTCCATTCCTCTTTTGATTTAATTGCGATAATGTAGATGTGGGGCGTAAAATACATTTAATCGACAGCATGTCAATCAGTGTGACAAAAGTATCTTTACGGTTTCACACGCGGCTTT
Source organism: Rhodnius prolixus (assembly GCF_049639745.1). Classification (NCBI taxonomy): domain Eukaryota; kingdom Metazoa; phylum Arthropoda; class Insecta; order Hemiptera; family Reduviidae; genus Rhodnius; species Rhodnius prolixus. The sequence continues at coordinate 29,270,655 of NW_027411592.1, forward strand.
ATTATGTTCCGCTTGTCACAAGTTTTCGTGGTAGTGGTATTTGTCACCGCTGTCCATGTCGTCGCAATGGCATTTTGGAAGAACTTCATCCATGGTCGTGGTTTATTACTAACTTGCCTGATAATTTTTCCCGAAGATCAGAATTAATTAGATTAATTTAGATTTATTGGTTGATGAATTTGAAAGTGTACCGTAAGGATTCTTTTACGAGAGATAGTTGTTTTAATAGTATGAATATTAAAAAAAGTAAATAAATATTTACTTAATATTTCGTCAATTACCTTCACAAACTAGTCAAATTCTATGTTTTATTCTGGCAATAATTTGGAAAATATTTGTCGCTATAAGTTCAGAGACGTAGGAGCAGTGTATATTTCGTGAAACCCATTTTTATACAACCTAACAAAAATTTGTTTTGGGCCTTTGAAGCCCATTAAGACGATCGGTGAAATAAGCGTTGACTTATTTTCTAGATTACGTAGTAAAAATTTGAACACAAGCGCTTATGGCACTCTCCCCTTTCAAATGTAATTTCTTACAATTAAATATCTTAAGATGTTTTATTTTTTATTTATGCTTCAGGAATCTGTACAGGCACTCCCGAAAGCTTTTTTAGCCAACTTAAGAGAGAAAACGCAATTGAATAATGTACATAATGAAATAAAGGCATTTTTACTTTACTATTTTATATATATATTAAATAAATGACCTGATATTTCCAAAAACTTTATTTTTTAACAAGTCTTACATTAAGCATTTTAATAAAGCGTCAACTTTGGTCAAGATTTTCCTTGAATGATCAATAGATGTATTATACATTTTCTTTCTTTAAACAAATAAAGAAAACAACAATGATCAAATTCGAGATATCTTAAACTGTTATTTTATTTTTAATTTTTTCTTATTGGTCTCTTGTTCTATTACAAGTTAGCTCCATTATTATTATTTTTTAATTATTTAAGGCGCGTCAACATCTGAAGTTATTGGCGCCCGAAGCTTTTTTCAGTGCTCTGCCGGCCTCCGGATAGTGTTCTCTTGATTCAGACAACACTGTCCATCACTGGGCAGTGAGCTGTAAGAAGCTCCTAGGAAGAGAAAATCTATGGGTTAGCAACTGGACCCGGGACCTCCACGTGGGAATCCAGTACACTAACCGCATAAATAATCCCATGTTATTATTATTTTATCGACCGGTTTTTAGCGTTTTTTCAACTTCAAGAAGTTAGTTCACTACTTAAATATTTGGAAGCTATATTTTTGGAGGGAATGGGTTGGTATTTTTGCGGATTCCAGGATATTGATTAGACAGGAACTGCACGATTTGTGGGGTGGGGTTTCTACCTGATGAGAGCAGTTTATTTCGTCTCAGGAAGTAGAGTCTTCATCACTATGAGGCTTGAAGAAATTCACTTGGCAGCCAGGTGTTACATGTTGCAGCTCCTCCTACGAGGGTCGAAAGGCTGCGGTTCAATAAATAAATGAGTAACCCATTCCTCTTAAAAAGATTACTACAAAAATTATGAAAACTCAGTTGGAAAGATTATATGACGGCGTGGAAATAGGTTACAAAATTGGAACATTAAATCAAGGGGTGTCACTGCCAAAGAAGTGGAACTAAAAAATTAATTTAAACTGTGTTAACTCGAATGGTTGACATCATACGAAAAAGGAACTTGAGGTAGCTATTATTGATAATAACTATTCACTGATAAATTCAGGAGGTAAAAACTTGAAAGAGCTCTAACAGGGTACGAATTTCTCTTCAACAATATAAATGCGTCTTAAAAGTTGGCAATCCGAAACAGAGATTATTGATTGGGAAGGGGAACGGTAGATATGGGGGAATCATTATTACAGCCGTTTGAAGGGAAACAAAAAGAAATCTGGTCAGTTGTGTAATCCTAATTACATGAGAGCCAAGGAATTAGTATTTACCTACTGGGAATGGAAAGACCCAGACGTCATAGGATAGCAGTAGAAACAATAATATTGTAGAAGTTCAGAACTACGCCTTGCCAATGGTTTTCCTTCAAATTCAATGTATAGACCTAAAAGTTTTATTCATTTTTTTTCCTCTTTAAAGATACATGTGTTTTTGTTTCTTTTTTTTTTCATAAATTAGGAAATCCCACGGGCAATCTTCTAACAAATCCATCAGGACCACTTTCCCCCCTGCGAAAATATGTATTTTCTTCTTACGTTGAATATATTAACAAGGATAAACATAAATATTATAAGTGGAGAACCATGTAGATCTAATATTGACCACTTCCTAGTTAGCAATGTTGTTATTGAGGAAGAACATTCGCGATGTAAAGGTATAGCGTGGGTACGAGATGTGATTAATATGGATTTTTTGTACAGTTCTAAAAGGAAAGCAAGTATGCAACAATAGTTTCTAGTCTTATGAAAATTGTTTAGCATTGTTTTCTCCTTCATTTCTTTCGAGTATGAGACATGAGACTTCAGTAAGCCTAGAAAAACTGGATACAATCTTTCAGAGCAAATACAATGCAATCGCGCCTTAACATTCATAAATAATGAATGTTCGTTGCAGTTACACATTTTTCTGGTGCATAAATGCAAAAGTTTAATTTTTTCACACATATTAACGCGTGAGTGCTTATGTATTTCTCACTCTCTCTCACTAAATACATATTTATAAATATATAAAACAATATGCAGGGTGTCCCAAGCTACATGGATAACGACTTTTTCTCGGTAACTAAGATAGCTAAAAAATACGTGTCCCATTAGTTTTTTTGTTAGAAATTCAAATTTAATTTGTAAATTTTTTTCGTTGCTTCCAGAAGCGAGATACCGGCACCAACTTCATTTTTTTTCAAATAGGGAGGTGTGGTTTTTATTTCAGAAATAGATTCCTTGATTTAAAAAAAAAAAAACGGTTTTTTTTTGTGAGCGATATTTTACAAGTTATGAATGAAAACATGATTCTTATAAGAAATTTCAAAATGATATAACGGTTTTTTGATTGTATAAGAAGAAAAGTACTATTTTATTATAAATTTTACTCCTCATTAATATTACAGATCATGCTCGAAATGTCCTCCACCATTAGAGATGCTCTTTCCTAACAATGGGGGAAAAATTATTTTAAAAAATTTAAATAGTATTTTTCCTAGAAATAATTACCAAAAACGATTGGCTAATCTCATTGGCGAACGGGATGTGTGAAGTAGGCGGACTGTAGCTGATGACGTAGTGACACCGTAAGCCACTCCCTCACCAATAAAAGCACAGTTATCCAGTACATAAAATGGTGCTCTTTCACTTTCATTCAATGATCTAGATTTTACTTTCCTTTACTTTAGGAAAATCATTAATTTTTTTTTATTCTGCATTACACTAGAAGTATGAAACCGGAAAAATAATGTTCAAAACATGTTTATTTTGGACATTTTTAGGATATCAATTTTTATTACATTATTCGATAATTTATCAAATACCTATGGGGGAAAAATTTGTAAAAAAAATTTAAATAGTATTTTTCAGTATAGCAGAATCGCCCCCTGTGTCGATATAACACCATCAGGCACGTAAAGAGATTTCTCGATTGGCAATTTGATGGGCGTGTTATATCGACTCGGGGGGGGGGGCGATTCAGTTGCTACCTCGTTACCGGATTTGACACCTATGGACTATTTCCTTTTGGGATACCTGGATACAAGGTGATTATTAACTTTTTTCTTTCTTTTCTTATTTCTGATTATCTAAAAACATTTCTACATCTAGGTGTATCAGAATCAAGCCAGCATTGCATCTGTAGATGAACTAAAGCAAAGAATAATAGATGCCTGGCCTCTCGGTTAAATTCGTATCTATTTCTTTGGCAGTAAGGGACAATTGGCAGGAAAGAGCATGTCTATGCACCTCTAATGGTGGAAGCCATTTCTAGCATGATCTGTAATCCTTAATAAGGAGTATAATTTATAATAAAATAGTACTTTTCTTCTTATTCAAAAAACCGTTATAATATTATCATTTTGTAATTTCTTATAAGAATCATGTTTTCATTCATACTTGTAAAATACCGCTCATAGAAAAACCCGTTCGTGTAAATTTTTCTCAAAAAAAAAAATAGAGGAACCTATTTCTGAAATAAAAACCACCCTCCCCATTTGAAAAAATGAAGTTGGTTCCTCGCTTCTGGAAGCACCGAAAAAAAATTACAAATTAAATTTGGATTTCTAACAAAAAACTAAGGGAACACGTATTTTTTAGTTTTTTTCTAGCTATCTTAGTTTCCGAGAAAAAGTCGTTATCCATATAGCTTGGGACACCCTATACATAACAAATATATTACTTTGACACATTATAAGATAAGTTCGACAATTTCTTTTGAACCGAAAGCGTGATTTTGAACTGTTTTTCTGAAAGGACAAAGCGGTCAGTGGTCAGTATTCAACTATCTTTCTTCGTAGTACCATTTTTGAAATACCCTGCTAAAGCAGTAATAAATAATAAATTATGCAATAAAAATTTAATGCCAGATAAAACTGGTGATGCTAAATAATATTAGAATAATTAACAAAGGGAATTTTTGTGTATCAATTGATATTTTCGAAATCCCCAAATGTTACCTTCTGAAGATGTTATCTTTTCAAGGGATTGATAATTTTTACCTGTGATTAAGGTTACCTGTTCGTTTTTTAAAGTTGGGCAGAAACTAAAGGATGATTATTTATGAATGCAAGTCCTAATTTTTTAATAGGATGTTTTTTACACCTCGTCTTGCTGTTACTGTTTGCAAAAGGAACTTATTTGGAATTAACGCGTTAAGGTATCTCAAAGCTATTTTAATGAATATACAGAGATGTGATAGTAAGTACATATTTGTACCTTTATATTATGATAAAGTTTTCCATCACGAAATATCGGTGCTTAACACCGTAAAACGTAATCTTGAGATTAAATAAGAAGAAATTTATATTTAAACAAAGCTTTTACTGTTTGGTTGAACTTGATATTAAATAAAACTTAAAAAAAAGTTTGTTAGCGTTTATTTAGAAATTTTCAATTGTTCCGTATAGTGTAGTTATTTGTAATAAAAGTATGTACTGTTGAAGCTATTGAAATGTTGGAGTTGATGTGTTTGGAATCCTTAAAACCATTTGATTGGAGTTGCTAGTTGATTCTTCATAGTGGGTAACTACATTGGAAAATTTAGGGTGAGGGAATGAGGAAGGCTCCAGAAATTTATGGCAATATATTACGTTCCTGAATTGTCACCGTAACTTTTTTTTAACAAAAAAAATTATTAATATTATTTTATTTGTTTAATAAAAAAGAATTGGAGCAGAAGTAGACCTAAAAGTTGTATTTATTTTGTTTTCTTTTTAAAGATAAATGTTCTTTTTTTCTAAATTAGGAAATCCCACGGGCAATCTTCTAACAGATCGTCAGGACCATTTTCCCCCCTGCGAAAATATGTATTTTCTTCTTACGTTGAATATATTAAAAATTATGAAGTACAATTGGAGAAAACTTTTCCTTCTGCAATAAGAATTTATAGAGTATTTAAAATAGGTGTCCAGGTTTGTTATTCTTTTATTTAGTCAAATATATTTATCTTTACTTGTAAATTGTGAACATGGAATTATTATTTGCGGAGACCATTATTTTAATAGGACCTTTACAAGGATATTAAATTATTTCTTGGAATTATAAAAAAATTAAATGCAAATAAAAGGAATCTAGAATGTCTTACAAGGAAGGAATTGGAAATTTATTTTCAAATGCCAAAGGATATGTACCGCGTGGCACCAGTTTTACTTATTTCTGCCCTTCCATTTGCTAATTATATAATATTTCCTTTAGCGTAAGTAAAAATGTTTTGAATTAAAACTATGAATTAATTATTATAAGCTAAGTTCGTGTATTTAAAAATTTATAATGTTATGAATGATTTTGGATACAAATATACTTGATACTTTTACAGTTATTTGTTTCCTCGACAACTTCTTTCTTCTCACTTTTGGTCTTTGCAACAAAGAGTGCAGTTTGCAGTTTTGGATCAAAAATCTAGGCTTAGATATTACAAACCTGTCTTTCGATCGCTGCAGGCTAGACTCAAACAAGTAAAAGCGAATCTCTTATATTTTTCCTGGAGGCGATGTATAGCACTATTAGGAAGTGGTCTTCATCCAAGTTCCGCTAAAATACTTAGATGTCAACCCCTATTCGGTAAGGGACAAATATATCATATGAAGAACCTTACGACTCATCACATTGTAAGTAACATTAAATAAGTGTAAACGCATTTAATTTAATCTCAAAATATTCTGGTTTAAAATCATATAAATAGTCTTATTACTCAGTATAATCTCGCTGGATATTTAGCGCAATCAATCAATGTAAAATAATCCTAGATAAAAAAATAAACTCAAGGTAGATAACTCTTCTTCGGAAAAACTACGTAGTCTACTTTCTAGTCACAAATTCGCTGAATTGCTAAACATAGTGGCGAATACGTGAAGCTAAATGGAAGCCGCATTATATAAAATGATTATTCAACAATCCACGAATCTACTCAAGGTGGAAATGTCTTGAAGTGAAAGATTAAAACACTTCCTGACAGTCAAAATGTCTCCTTCTGAAAGTTATAAAATCAGTTGGATAGAAAAGGATGACGTATCTTAAAAAAGAATATCACAAAGTGGATGAATATCACAATGGCTGGCCGGGGCCAAAAATAACAATTCTCTTTAGCGTTCGACAGTATGAAACTTTTTTTTTTTAAGGACTGTAAATTAAGTTTTAAAGTGTAATTAGTTTTATAATAAAGTTACATGTTTGCATTTAGAAAACATAGTTCAACTCACACTTAAACAATTAAAACCTAACGGATACATTGACAGTCTAACTTTCAATAGATTTATCAACCATAACGGCACTGTTTTCTGAGCCTATGGCTTCCCAAAAATACATACTCGTATACCCAAGGTACCGGTAATCCACAATCGTTCAACCTCTTCTAATCTCTGCTTCTTTCTACTATTTGCCTTACTACCCTTCAGTTCAAACAATCTTTATGACGTCAAAAATTATTTTCAATCCATAACAAAAATTAAAAATCTCTCCATGCATTCTCAATTCATGTTTACTCTTAAACGTGACAATGTTAACCAACATACAAAGAATTTGAGTGGTTTCGCTATAAATGGACACTAATTGGTCCAAACGCTATACTTTCCATGGAGATTTTCTTCTTTCCTTTCAACACTATTGCAAATCCAAATATTTCTCCTTTATCAACAATTTTTCCTGTATACTGATGGATTGTACTACCTCATCACCTCCTGTCACTCTCACTTACCAACTCCATCTTATCATTATTTAAATATGTAGACTGTGTTTTACATATTATTCATTCAGACAACGTGCCTCAAACCAAGGCAATTTTAAGTATTACTATCCTCACTTACAGTTCTCTATAACAACTGAAAAAAATAATCAGAGTGCCTTCTTTGATAGACTTATCTTACGGAAGCCGAACCAAACATTCATGTAAACCGCAACTATAAATCTTCGTCCTTAGGCAATTTTCGTTTTTATTTAACTAACAAATTCAACACCAATAAAACCACTACAACAGCGACATCACCCTTTCATCCTCCTCTTACCATAACCAAAACTTAATAAAACGTAAATGACATACTCCCACAAATACGTTGATATCATAACGAAACTAAATCTGTCTACCGCGTTTCCTGCACTTCTGGTATGTAGGTAAAAAAAACACCTTAGAAAAAGACTTAGGCCACCGAACTCGACCAAAATCGAAAACCAAAAAACCGATAGTATTCCAGTTACAAAACACTCCCTCACCTTGACCATTCCTTCCACTCTTCCTGTTCCAACTACTTTGCAACGTTTTTTTTCTGAATTCGTCCACTCCCATCAACACTCTAACTCCATTAATTTCATAAATTGTGTATGCCTTGGATGTGAGTTGGACAAGAAATGGAGAGGCACTGCCCACATTATAGTATTAAAAGGACACTTAAAGAGGAAAAATATTGTTACGCATATTGGCATATTGCAAATTTTATCCATTTGATATTTGAACTTTTTTGGTTTATAATGATATAGAGTGGCGTAACTATTTAAATGGTGGAAAGAATAAAATCTACCTCCGAAATTATTTCGGATTTTACTTTCCAAACATAAATATCCTTTCTAAGTATATTGAAATTTCTAAGAATATAAGTGTTAGTACTGTAATTCAAAAATATATTTATTTTCATGAAATCAGAAGAAATCCCAAAAGAGTAAACTTTATTCAAACAGCACCTTGATTCTTAGATATTACAAACGTCCTTAATGTAGTAAACATTTTAAATATTAACTGTCTAATTCAAAAAAATCCCTTTTTATTATGTCTGCAGGGGAGCCTTCTTAGAATGCATAATATGCATCCCGGTTGGAGAAGAAGAAAGAGATTATTAGACAGAGCCAAATTGATACATTTAATGGACCTTGCAATAGTAAAGGAAGGAGGAGTTGAAAAATTAACCAATGATGAAATAAGAGCGGTTATTAGATAATTTTTTATATTTTATATTTCCCGTCTTCATCATGAGATTAAACTTTGTTTTTAGATTAGGATTTGTTTATACGTTAAGCGAGAAATCATTTCTACTAATATGCAATAGCTTGTATGTGTACTTATAAACTGGACTCATATCCGATTGGTTGATACAATTATTTTGGAACATTGCTTTAAAGCACTAATTTCTGCTACTTCCTCCGTTTTTTGTGTCTAAAAAATTTCCTCTTTGTTCATTTCACTCACTAGCTTGCTTTTTGGGATTGCCTTCCAGAGAAGTTCTTTTCTTTTATCTTGGTACCCAATTGTCAATACTTCAACACATTTACATTATTTTTTCTCTTATTTTTATTATATTATATTTTATTTTTTAATCCTGCAAAAAATGTTGCTGATCGATAATAGCAGGATTAGTGGGAAGGATCTCCAATTTCAGTAAATTATATTTTTCCCTAGTGCTTGGATTCTGTAATGGAGGTTTAACGTTTTTAATGATTATTTTTTCAATCATGTTAAATCTCGTTTTACTTTTCATTCATTCATTCATTTTTTCAACTTTCAACTTTTTACTTTTTCTTTTTGTATTAGTAACTCTCCGTTCTTAATCATACTCCTATTCTTAATAAACTTTAACTTAATGAACTTTTTTAATTAGCAATCATGCTCCCATTTTTTCTTCTATGAATGACATTCATATTTTTTGGGATGATAATTCATTATATTGTAAGAAGATGAACTATGAAATGAATTCTACAACTTCTCAGCATGCTTCGCAACATACCAAAGGGCAAACCCTTATACATTTTGGTGGCGCTTGGCTTTTCTATGGAAGCTGTCTCTTACTTTGAATGCGTGTGACGTTCTTTGCCTTTTGCCTCTAATCTCCACTGATACTTCTTACTAAGAGAATATTTCTTCAGACCTACGTGGAGACTATGTGTTGATTATCATTGGTTTTCGTATCATTTTTACCATTAGGTTTCTCAAAATTACTTTTTTTACATTTTCTAAACGATACGTGATCTCTACTTTGTTTTTTCTAAGGTAAAAGTCTCATTCGAATCTTTACGATTTCATTTGTTTTATAGGAAAGTCCCTCTTTCAAGTAGTCAACTTTGTCTCACATTTTGGGGTTTGATGTGGTAGTTTTGAGCATAACTTGTGGAAGATCTCCATTTCAAAACCAGAATGTAATTATTAATCGTAATTATTTGTTAGAAAAAGTCAATAGTGAAGTAAGTTTCCCCGCCTACATATAATTTAGCATTAATAGCACCTCATTTGTCGTACCTATAAAATTTTATTGTTTTTTAATTTAATTTGATTTTGCCAAAATCGATACCAACTTGAGAGTTTGTAAGCTTCCGAAAGCTACTCTGTAGATAAAACTACTCTGTAGTGTATCCGCTCGATATTTTAATTTTCCTTTTATTTTTATGGTAATAATATCAGTAAAATTCACATGTTTAAAAATGTAAAATTTTATCCGAACAGCTTATAAATCAATAAGACTTAGAAAGACATTTAGTTAAGTTTTAAATGCGCTAATAACAACTTTTGTAAATGAATCGGACCTTTAATTTTATTTCAGGAGCATACTTTTAAATGATAATACTCTTATGAAATTTTCTGGTTTTATCTTCTAACAATAATGAAGAAAGATCAATAAATCAAAGATTTACAATATATTTTTATATATTACAGGCATGTTTTATAAGAGGTTTAAATCCAACAAATATGAACACTGAAGAAACTGTAGTTTGGTTGAATGAGTGGGTCAACATATCATCCAACTTGAGAGAAGATCATTGGTCCTTTATTCTTCATTTACCTATTTTGATGGCTTATAATCACCCTTCGAATTGGGTGTTAATTCATTGAATAAATGTTTATAAATTTTTATGTGCTGTGATTTTTGGCAAAGTGCCGAATGTTTCCCTTATTTGTGGCTAAATATACTATTAAGATATATATGTATTTTTAATAAATTATTTTTTTTTTCGTATTTACTTCAGAAAACCTTGATTTCTTGTTTTTTATGTACTTTTTTTTAAAATGTGAATTCTTTCCAACGTCAATGCCTTTGTAATAACCTTCTGCCATGCCTATAATACTATCTTATAAACTTTTTTTTTTTTAAATAAAAGTATTTTATAACGGTAATAGTATTGTAATTATAACTCCCCAGCTCATCCATATTATTTGTATTAATTTCGGTCAAGCATACGTTTTTCTTTGCCCAGGTAAAATTTGTATTAAGAAAAAAATAATACATAAACTGTCGTCAAAATGTGGGACTCTTCATCGCGGGATAACCGCAGGGAAGAAGTAATAGTCACTCGCCTAAGGATCGGCCATACCCGGTTGACCCATGGTTACCTCATGTGTCAGGATAGCCCTTCCACATGCAGTTCATGTAATGAACCCTTGACTGTGCAACATGTACTTGTGTAATGTTCTGAGTATGATCAATGAAGACAACGTCAGTGTTCCGAACTCACTAGAAGAAGCCTTAGCAAATGACCCGAAGAGAATAGATAATGTAATAAAGTTTTTAAAGGAAATTAAATTATTTAATAATATATAGGAAAATAAATTAATATATAAAAATCATGTATATAAACAATTTTTAAAATTTATATATAACTGTTTATAATTGTATATAGGTATGGATGTAATTTATAGTGTGAATGAATTAACTTTAAGTGTATAGCTTTAAGAATGGGGTTCCGTAAGCGTAGTTGTGTTAGTGAAAGGTTGTGTATGAAGATGGCAAATGCACTGCCACAGGACAGTAAAGGGCATAATAACCACTAGGTTCATTGCCTTTAAAAAAAAAAAAAAAAGCATAAATTATAGCAAAGATTAAGAGGAAGGCAGCAGTGTAGTAGGCTAAAGTAGGCAGAGATTAAGGGTTGAAAACGAAAGTCTAGAGATCTTCAACAATATCTATTAGTATGACTTTTTTTGGGTAGGGATTCTTATCTTACGAGGATGTACTATTGCGACCCAAACAGAAGGTGAGTGATGTCACCGAACAAGTAAGAAAACCCACGCACTAGTTACAATATTTTCCCTACGGTCAAAAAAAAAAAAAAAGAAAAAATTATAATTTCCCTTGAAATTCTACGTTTTTATGTAGAATTGGAATATATAATTTCATTCATGTACAAAGAAATCTCTTAAGACAAACGTTTACTTTGTAAAATGAATGAATAGTAACATAATTACATGAGTATGAAAGTGTCATATTTCAGCTTTAATTTTGCATTATTCTTACGTATATTGTCAAGTTTAGTTAGTGTATAGAGAAATCTTGCAATATTTTTTTAAAATCGGACCATTTTTTTATGTTGATGTAATTTTTTTTAAATGTTTTTACATATTTTTAATTTTTTTCTAATCTGAGATTTCTGAGAAGTTTATTACTTATCTTACGTCATATGTTCACAAAGAAGCATTGTTTTGTTATGACAGTGCTGATGTTTTGACCGTAATGTCTGTGATATGTGCCAGTAAGTGGTGATCTGTCCAGTTAAAGGTTTCTATAACGCTAGCTTATTTTAGTTAAAGGTTTCTATAACGCTAGCTTATTTTACTGGAGTAAGTACAGAAATTTGGTTCTAAATAAATGATAATATACATTTGTGAATTATATTTCTTACTTACCGAGTAAATTCGGATTTTTCAGGGTTGTACTTTTGTACTCGTTCATTTTATAAATGATATTTATTTTTGTGTAGTTTCTTATTTGCCAAATACTAAGGTAAATTACTTAATTATTTACATTTGTTGTTTCAAACTACGTTTGGAGTTCCATATTTTTTAGCGTAACAATTCAGTTTTATTCGTTATCCCATGTAGTTTTGTGCATTGGAGGTTACTTATTTAAGTGAGGTCCAATTTAAAAAATCTTCTTTAATCCTTTTTGATTTAGACTTACGAGTAGGTCTAATTTGGAAAATGAGAAAATATTTGTGGATCATTTTAAAAGGTATCAAGTTTATTCTATTAGTGTTCATACTTATCTGAAGGGTTTTTTACTGTACGAATTTCTCGCTCTCATCTTTATGTTTTGAAGGTTTTATTTCTCATAAATGAAAAATTACGAGTTAGGTTTTTTGAATAAGAGTAATAAGAGTTGGAGTACAAATAAATTACCTTCTTTTTACTTTCTCTTACTCGTACTTTTTCCTTTGACTAAGCATTGTAGCATTTAAAAAAGAGATAAATTTTGGGTACGTACAGCATTACCTCTGAAAATTGAACAAAAAAAAAGTCAAAATTGTTACAAATACTGAAAAGGCTGGCAGTTCAAGTTTTATATTCCACTTGGATCCCTCGATCAAGGTTCAGAAGTTTAAGGGAATGATTTTTCCGAATTTCTCTTCTTCCATAGATTTTTTGCTAAGAAGATTTTTCTAAAACAATTTACATACACTCATTATGACAGCAAATTTGTGTATTTATCTAGATAATTCTTTTTTATGTACCGTACTTACAAAATGGATGGTATAGTGGGCACAAACTAAGATGTATTGTATTATCCTTGATCTTGGCTTGAAATTTAAGCTAAATTTTATAAGTAGAAATGGATAGTATGGTACGTTAGTTATCCGCTCTGCCTATGACTCCTATTTGATAGTCGTTCTCTGCCTGCTACAATAGGAATTGCTTTATTCAATTATGCTTCAATCAATTAGGCTAGGCTTATTTCACAGAAGTTGACTAAATGTTTATTTTGCGACCGACTCCTATGCGATCATCAAAATATATATATGTTAAAAATACAGGAATAAAATTTTACCTATTCGATTTTAAGAAAAGGTTTTACTTTTACTAAAATCAATCGACAAAACTTTGTTACATCATTAATGAACCACAAATGTTGAAACAATTGGCAGACTTTTAAGAAAAGTATGGCAGATTTTCGGTTGTAATTAGCGTATATAGATTAACATTTTGATGTTGACCTTTCAAACGTAATTATTAGCAATTGGAACTTCATTCGTTCTTCTTTTGAATTTCTCTATGTTTGATTTTTATTTTCAGATTAAGGAAGTATGATGTTTATTGTGCAGGTTAATATGTTGTTTTAATAAATTTAATTTTAATGTCTAATCTTAATATTGAAATAAGATAGTAGTTTAATATTGAGACGAAGTGGTAAGTTTTCATTTTTGTCACTTTATAGCTACATGTCTTTTTTGATCCGTGCAAAAAAAGTAATGCCCGAACTGTATTTTTATCTGAACTTATTCCTGTTTACAGTTCCTTACTCTTGCGTTTACCTAAGTTAAGCTTATGCTAATTTATGTTAACTTCGTCTACTCGCAGGCCCGCATGTGGTCCGCTGGATTCGGCACGTCCATCAGATATGTTTATTTCCTGTTTAGATTATATACTGCAATGTCAGTATTAGTACGAGCTCTGTTCTAAAAAATACCGAACTGTCGTCATCAAGCCTTTATGACAATTCTTCAAACTTTACACATGATTTTCTCCTTCAAAGTACTCACCATTGTTTGCTATGCACCGGTCCCATCATTTTATCCACTGTTCGCATGCTGCCTGGTACTCGTTTGGCGCGATCACTTTTGGCTCTGCCAGTAATTTCTCTTGAATTCTTTGACACTTTGAAAACGATGTCCTTTCAAGGTAGATTTTAGTTTTGGAAATAGGGAAAAGTCTGCTGGTGGCATATCTGGAGAGTACGAAGGGTGAGGAAGAACGCCTGTTCCTTTATTGGCCAACAATTGGCATAAAAGTAGAGGCGAGTGACTTGGCGCGTTGTAAAGGTGAAAAATCCAGTTATAGTTTTTCTATAGTTATTCGCAAATATTCTCGTTAACGCCTTAAAACTTCCACGTAGAACTCCTTGTTGACTGTCTGACCTTGTGCTACGAATTCTTGAAGAACTCCACGACAGTCAAAGAAAACAATCAAAATCGACTTCATGTTTGAGCGTCTCATGCGTGCTTTCTTCGGACGTGATGAATGTTGACCAACCCATTGTTACGATTTTACCTTCGTTTCAACGTCATATCTGTAAACCCAAGTTTTGTCACCTGTAATAGTAGTTTTCTTTGCTGTTAGACGATGAAACAATTCCTGGCTGATATTGGCAAGGCTGATTAATTTTTGCTAGCTTCTGAACAGTCGTAGCACCATTTTTGCTGAAACGCGATGCATTCCAAATGTCTCGTGTCAAAATTTCATGACACTATCCAATGCTGATCCCGGTTTCCTCTGTACAGTTAGACGCCGATTTCCACGAATCACAGATCGAACAGCTTCAATGTTTTCATTGTTTGTTGACGTCAAGGAACGATGATCTGCGATTTGAAACGCATAAACCACTCGTAACATTGTGTACGGCTCATACCTTTTGTGCCTACTGAAGCTATGTTCACGTTTCAGAAAAGATGTACTGTGATTTTAAAGCAAAATTTGCTTGCTCCATAAAGTCCTTCATTTTCACATTCGTAGAGCGCCGAGATTCGAAGAATGCTGCTGGTAAACATGGCGCGCGAATTCAAACTGTACACGGTTCGGACGCAATTTCAAAAGTTTTTTTTTTTTTTTAATAAACCTCGTATATAGTTAGATTGTTTTATAAGTTTAATTACACTGATGTCATATTAAAGGGTACAGCGACTATTAATACCAGGTTGTCGAGAGGAATAATTTTGTTGGCGGTTGGACTAATCTCTTGTTAAAATTTGTTAAGAGTAATTTTTGGTTTTATCGACCAAAATAAGAGGTAAGAGAAGTTAATTAAAACAATTTATTTGGTGTTATTTTCGACGATACGCCAAAAATCACTGTTTGAATAGGTGGAATTTGAAGGCATTTTATTTATTTTTAAGGAATGTCTGTTTTGTGTTTATTGTCCTCGTGTAGGGCCAAGGACCCACGATATTCCTGCAATTGGTCTCTTTCCGCATTGGTTACTTAGGCAATATGAACGATATGATCTGTCAAGAATTGGTTCTCAGCGGAAAGCGTTCATAGATCTCAGTGCAATGACCAGCAGATTATACGGATAGTGCCGGGTAGTTGAAGGCATGGAGCTCGAGAAAATTGTGGAGAGTCTTAACATCATACTGAGGGTGTATTTCGGCTCGTCGACCCTTAGGGATGTAGCTATATGGTGAGAGTAATCGTACATCCTGGACTGTAAGTATTTGGGATCCTGTCAGCAATAAGTACAAATATTTATTTAAGTCTAAATTTGGAAGCTGCAGATTTTTAGGCATATTTGAATGGGGGAACTAATATGGTAGGCGGAGGTATAGGATCTGGTGGATAGTTTCACGCTTTCCGCCGCAATGGAATTGCTAGGATGTCTAAGAGTGGTTTGCTTCAACTCAAAGGGAGTAGGCAATTTTGTTGGCCGTAAATTGACATACGTCTTCAAGTTTAGTAACTACTTGAAAAGTTAGACAGAAATTAAGTTTTGAATAATATATCAATGTATTAAGAAAATGATCTGAAAGACTGGTTTAAGGCGCAACACAAGACAAGAGTGGGATCTTAAGAAGAAGACAGTGAACCTAACACATCGGACTTATTTGAGCCAGTATTGTATATGATTGCAATCCAAAGTCGGTTGCTGCTAGTTTCACAACCAAAGCTCTGCTTGAATAACAGGAAGTCTTCCATTCGATTTCGAAGTTGTAAAATAGGTTTTAAATTATTTAAGAAAAATGGAGGAGCAGTGAATAGGAGGGATTTATAGCTGCACCAATGCTTTAATCCGATGTGATAAAATTAAGTTATGCCTCTGCAGTAAAGCGTAGACTGCAAGATCATTAGCGTTTTTGAACCATAGTTAAAATTAAAAATGTAATCGCATTAAATGGAATTAATTAACACTGTTTTAATTTGTATTTTAATTTTTTTCTAGGTTCCACTAAAGAGTAAATTTTATATTCAAGATATGAGCACTGATAGTTTCTTAAAAATTGCTGGAAGTAATGAAGTTGCAGTTCCTGCATTCGTAGATCTTGCACACGCAAAAAGAGAAAATACATATTGCAGTACCACCATTCACGTAAATCCTTTATGTGCTCCCAATAAAATACTGGTGAATAAAGAAAAGTTAAGTAAAGGTACGAGAAATAATGTTCCTTTACAAGCGATTTCTGAGAGAATATATTACAATCCTAAATTTCTCACCAAAACTGCGGATATTTGCGTCAAACCATGCAATGAAACCAGCAAATTCCATGTTGGACCCATGAAATTTGAATCAAATATCCATATAAATAGAAACTATTTACCAACACAAAATGATGCAAATGCAGCCGCATCATATTTTAGAGAACAGAGTCGTGGTATTCACGTAAATCCTAAATTTCTTAATAATCAAAATCAGTTTAATCAATCAGAAAAGTTTAGTGACAATAAATTGTCAACTAACCCTGCGTCAATCGTGCCAGTCGACATACCCTCCATAAAACATATTTCTCCAGTTAAAAGAAAGGAATTAAAAAACATCGTTACCCTTCAAAATAAAAGCTGTGGAGATAGATCAGTAATAAAATCAAAATATAAATTTGTTAAAAATTCTTCTATTCAATCAAAAATTGAGAATAATTCTTCGTCCCTATGTTACAAAACCAAATATTCTTTAAAGAGGCTTAGTATTCGAAAAGATACTGGTAAGGTATGTAACAAGATTGATGAAATGTCAAAAATATTTAATTCAAAAAGCAAATTAGGAAGATTATCTTCTGAGTTTAAAAAGTTAAGCAGGACAAAGTTGGTAAGGAAATCAATGTTGCAATCTATAATATTAGCAAGACGATGTTCAAGAAATAATTTATATAAAAGATCATTATCTGATTTATCTTTCTATAAGAAAATTCCATTGAGAAAAAAGACAAGAAACATTATATATTTTCCAAAACTGAATCCTGAGATGACTAAACAAAGAACAAACAACAGTATTAATAACAATAATACTTCATTCAAAAAATTGGGAAAAATGAAAATTATAAGAAAGTCTTTGTTGAAAGCTCAAATTGAATCAAGAAATCAAGTTAGGAAACATTATTTGGTTGAGTACAGAACCTCGCAAAATCGAAAGAATTACAATATCAGTATTAGTAGTAGGAAATATATTGCAAAACAGCGAGATCTCTTGAGGTGGAGGAAGAAGAAGCAATTGTATAATCTTGTATTGACCAAGTAAGAAAATTACTATTTAATAAATCTGTAATATTTTTCTAATATTAAGAATTGAATTGAGTGCTCACAAGTGAATTAGATATGATAAAAAAACAACGAAATATTTATATATTTTGCATATATAAATATGTATATATATTTTATATATAATATATACTATATAATCTGTTCTAAAAACAAAATTACTGTTTGTAATGCACAGTTACATTTACATGAAAAATTATAACCTATTTTTTCTCCTAATGTGTAATTTTTAGTAAAATTCAATTTAATATTCGCTTTAGAATTTACTAATTTTTTTTTTAAATGAACTATTTAAAGTTATTAATGTTATACCTGATAATCACTGATTATTTTTTTTTTAAGTTTTAAAATAAATTTTATTTCCTCTAAAATATTTTTATTTTTCAACACTTAGTTTTGGTGCAGTCAATATAATTCACAGTTTCAGTTTGAGGCAATATAATTCACATTTAGATAACCAAAAAAGAATCTCCCAAAAAAATTAATTTCAAATTTTGTGAAAGTGCAATAAGACCACTATTAAAGAAATATGTGAAATCTGAAAGATATTTTTTAATTTTTTAGTAGAAGTAACGGTATAAGCTAAAATAAAATTGTAACATTAGAAAATAAAATAAAAACAAAATTATTTGTAGACTCATAAAAGTGGTAATAATATAAATCTACAATTATAGCAGTAATAGATAATTATAATAAATAATATATAATGATATTGAAGAAATATTAAAATAAATCTGAAATTTCTTCATTAAACATATGAACAAAAAATTAGGATGGTCTCCTAAAATAACAAAATCATTTTTAAGTCTAATATGAAATTTGTTAAGTTCTGATTCAGATGAAAATCTCAGCCTTGTTTTTATTTTAATCGTTAGCATCTCAATAATTCAAGGCTCATGAAATTATGTTTTTATTTTTGGTATCTTTAGAGTTGGTAAACAAAAATTCCAATATTTTTACTCTATTGTTAATTGCAATGTAATAAAAATAGTTTTTCATATATTTTAATAATGAAAGATGTAAAAAAAAAATCTCTCTTTTTCAGAAGTAAAAAAAACAGCCAAACACCTTCTTTAAAGAGTTTTAAAAAAAATAACCATCCGTGTCCATTTTATAATCGGTTTGGACGTTGCAAAGGTAAAGAAAAAGGTACATGCTCTAAACTACACGATGTCAAATATATTTCGATTTGTAGAAAGTGAGTATAGGTTTAATTATTTTTTAGAAGTTACATTTCCTAAAATTTTAATTAAGTATTCTCTTTTATAGGTTGCTTCAGGGCGAATGTAACACAAAAGACTGCTTATTATCTCATGACATACGCCCAGGAAAAATGCCTACTTGCCATCACTATCTTGCTGGATTATGTACTCGTCCAAATTGCCCTTTTCTTCACATTAAAGTTAATCCTAAAGCTCCAATATGCATGTCATTTTTACAAGGATTTTGTCCAGACGTTTTTAATGTAAGTATTTTAGAATAAATCAGGCTTGACTCTCAAAGTCTAGCCAAATATTCTTCAAAGTTAGTTTATTTACAAAATGTTGTTGGTATTAATAATATTTGATTTAATAATTATTAATTTAATCAGAATGGGTTATTAAATGAGTGTGAAGATGACAAACTTCTTCAGTGAATTCAAAGAAATATTGATTTTTTTTAATCGCATAAAATAATTACAAATATCTCATGTTTGATCACTATTTTCTGCCGCTTTCGGAATAAGTGTTATTTAATTCGTTAAACCATTAAATTGCAAATATGTAACTGTAGCATACGAAGTACTTTAAGGTCATAAATATGATGGGTGATATCGGAAGTAAAAGAAGAAATCGGTATACCTTGATTATTTGCGATGCGGATTTCCTGACCACTTTTTGTTCATCTCAGGTCTATTATAAATCACTACTGTCTTAAAGTTTGCTTTCCTTTGGTTTTCTGGGCGTAATGAAGAAATCCTAAGGAAAACTTTTTCAGAAGAAAGGAGAAACGTTTAAAGTCCTGTATTTTAAAAGTGACAGAATAATGAAATAAAATTTAATTAACAACACCAGTGCACCTAAAAGTAACTTTTTCATTTCAAAAAGTTCATTTTTGTTTAAAAAATTATAATATAGTTGTTATAGTCGATTTTGGAATTTTGGATACTGATTATTTATTCCTGATGTTGCATTATTTATTTATTTTTTTTTCATTGCTTTTATATAGCATTAATAGTGTAAATCTGATTTCAGTGTTTGAAGAGACATGAATTTATTTGTCCAATTTATGCTGAAAAGGGGTCTTGTCCTAGAGGTAAGTCTTGCACATATCCGCATAGATCTCCGGTTGTGCGTTCTAAATTATTAAAGGATGATCAAAAGCCGTTAATTCACCGAAAAGATATTTTAGTAAATCCTACTTGTGAATCTAAATTTAAACAAGGGGTAAGTAGTACAACCAAAACCTCGTTAGAATGTGATAGTAAAAATGTAGAAACATCTCCAGAAAAAGTCAAAAATATTAAAAAATGTAAAAAAAAATTCGTAAAAGAACCGTTTACAAGGTACTTTGCCGTACCAAGTACTAAAGAAGAGGTGCGCGATGATGAATCAAAATCAAAAGAGCCAAATGAATTGTCTAATAATGTCGTAAACGATTTAAGATAGCATGATACTTTCTGTAAATCATAAAATCAAGAAAATATAAATATGGTAATAAATGTATATATTTTTTTAAAAAGAAAATTTAACTATATTAATTGTATATACTTTTGTATACATTTTTATTTTTAGTAAAATAAAAGTTATTTACATACATGTTCGTATTTTGTTGCAATTACCTAATTAATTTTGGACGAAACAGTGTCAGTCTCTTATAGGAAGGAAAAAGAGAATCATGAAAAGTTGTTTTGCACTGTATTACTCTTTTTTCTTCAAATTTCGTGAATGTCTAGTAGATAGTGAATTTCATTTTAAAACAAAAACGATTTCATAAACTGTAAAGTTTTAAAAATATTAGTAAGTATATTTAACAAAGCAGTTGTATAAAAAAAACATTTGACCCTAATAAGTCTCCATTAAAAGTATAATAAATAATTATATCACAAGAAATTTGAAAGTTCTAATAATAAATTACTAAAAATAACTTGATACATTAAACAACTTAGGTAATTAGATCACCAGTTTGAGGAAAACTATCGACTTATTTACATATATTACAAAAATTATATGCAAAATGTACAAGTACATTAAATAGAAAAATCTAGTTTATAATTTAAAATTCTTAAAAATCTAACCTTAACCTTAGCTAAAAAGCTGACAATTTAAACTATTTTACATCAGTAACATAGATAAACTCTCTTTTAATACTATAATAAGCCTGAGTGAAACAATTTGAGCAAGAAAAATTAATTTGTTTGAGACTTTCTATTCTGTCTTCTTCTTTTAGCTTTGTTCGTAGACAGAAGTTCACAAGCTTGTTGAATTTCATAAAATTTTTCTTGAGCTTCCTTCTTTAGTTCTGGATCTTTCACTTTATCTGGATGCCATTTAACTGCAAGTTGACGGCATTTGGAATTTATAATAGTTTGATTAGCACCAGAATCAATTCCAAGAACCTGCGGATATAAAAAATTTACTATGTTGAATACAAAGTAAAGATATAATTACTTAAGATACATTAATTTATTCCAGAGAGATACGTGTAATGGCTTTCTCTATATTAATAAAATACATTTTTCAACAATAACAAGAGGGTAGTAAACAGGTACAAGGATCCATCCAGTCCAATCTAACCAACTGTCCTTTTAAGAAAAACTAAGAAAAAAACTCATTAAGAAATAATAAGTGAAAATAATATGCTTGTTAATTATTCCAACCCAGTTCTGGTCAACCCGAATGATTCTTGTGGTTGAATGTACATTAGTATTTCGCGGGCCGCATAATTACACTAATGGAGAGGGCTTCAAAATAAGAGCTTGACTTTAAAAAAAATATTCGAATTAATTCAAATATCTACGATAATAAAGATGGTTGTTACTCTTACATTTTCTTTTATCTCAGAATTTTAAAACATGTTTTACTACACCAGATAATTGCACTAGAAGAAAGGAACCTACATGTGAGAACGTTCACTAAACAAATCGATTAACTCCACTTTTTGAAATATTTTAAATTTAAGGGTCAAAGCTCTTGTTTCGGTCATAGCTTCTTATATTTATAATAAATTTCCTAAATAATTAAGATTAACACAGTTAAATGACAAAAAGTTTTTGGCCAATAAATAATAAATAATTTATTTCAGAACCATTTTGATTAACTCCTTTCTGTAATGTAAACAAAACAGTTGCAATAATTCAATTCAAATTCAGTAGTAGGCGCGGGATGATAACGGTAATTTTATTGGAATTTATATTATAACGGATTTTAAAAAACAATGTACATTATTTCATCGTATTTCTCCAATTATTGTTTTAATGGGAGTTAATCGAGTTTTTCAATGAATGAACGGTTCATATAACGGCTACCCCACCTCATGTCAGAACTGTCTTCAAACAAATTTTCTTATAAACTTTTTTCAAATCGAAAGTTGATTGGCATGCGAGCAATACACCTAGTTAAGAAAGAATGTTAGTAGCCACTTCCAAGAATAGCTCCAAAAACATTGCTTTACTGTCTTTTAAAAATAAAGTGAACTCTAGAAATATTATTTAGCCCAAGCAAGGTCAACACCTAATGGAAATAACCCTTTTTAATTAACTAGTAAAAGATCTACTTTCTCCTTTAAAATTAAGCATAAAAATACTTCTCGGTCCAAATTTGAAATCTAGTTTAAGCCAGTTGAAAAATCAGAATGTAAAATTAATACATTTCTAAATCCTTTTAAACATAACTCGGTGAATAATTTGGATTACCTTTTTTTTCAAATACCTTCTTAATCAGAATAGCTAAACCAGAAACTTTTAAGATTTCCGGAGATCCACGAATATCATGAGGATTTTGAGATTAAGGATCAAATTTCCAGAATAATGAACAGAATACAGAATAATGAACGATAGATAAACAACTTTGCCATATAAAAATCAGCCTTCACTTCAGCAACACTCGTGATAAGTTCGTTGTTTAATCGATTTTTTAAAATTCTCCAGAAGAATCTACCAAAGATGCTGGTAAAAGTTACTCTTTTACAAGTACTGCAAAAAGGGGTAACTGACCCACTATCTACTTTGCTGGAACTTCTGAACCTATTATTCATAAACTCAGTAGCTAAGTCTTTAACATCAGATAGAGGAAACTAAGGGACAGTATTCTACCTTTTTTAAGGCAATATTTATTAAAACTGTCCGGTAGGACAGTTGTATAAGGGTTGATCATCAAAAACGGCATGAAAAAGCGTAACGTTGAAAAACACCCAACTTTGACAATTTTTTTCTCTTTTTCTATAAAATATAAAATTCCCAAATTTTCTTTAAATTATAGGGCAAACCCTCCTTTATAACTGTAATTTTTTTACAACAACCCAGATCTAATAGGTTTCGAGAAAAAAGTTGCCAAAAATGAGCAAAAACGGCTTTTTCAAAAAATGTTCTTGTTCTTTGTTCCTGTTGTTCTTGTTGTTGTTGTTACCTTTTTTGTAAACAACGTAGCGCCTAAACCGATTTTCATGAATGAGGTGTCATTCGATTCGGAATTTTATGTAGATGTGCCTTTTGGGGGTCTCGACGCTGTACATCGAATGGGAGAGGAGTTAGCCCCCTTTATGTGAGGCCCCCTCCAAAATTATTATTACTAATTACTCTGTAAATCTTTGCCCGATTTTGATAAAATTTGGTAGGATGATAGGGTTAGGGCTCCCCTACGTAACATTAAAGCGACGATCTGCTCTTACACTTGTTAAGGGGAAGTATAGCAATCGTTGCAAATTATCGACACGTGAACCGATTTGCATGAATGAAGGGTCATTCGAATCGAAATTTTGTACAGATTTGCATTTTAAAAGTCTCGACGCCGTGCCTCATAAGGAGGGGAGTTTGCCCCACCCAAGTAAGGCCCTTTCTAAAACTATTATTACCAATATTTCTATAACGCTTAGTCCGATTTTGATAAAATTCAGCTCGAATAAGTGGTTAAAGCTCCTCTACGTTGCTGATGCTCTTGCACCTACTAAGAGGAAGTACTGCAATCATTTAAATTATCAATGAGTGAACCGATTTAAATCAATGAATTGTCGTTCGATTAAAAGATCTTTGCCTCTTTGCCTTTTAGGAAGAAGTACTGCAATCGTAGTTTATTTTTCTTACTCCTCTTAAAAGGAAGTACTGAAATCGCAGTTTAATTTTGCTATTTACGTACAAATACCTTCCTATGTTATTCAAAACGCTTTTTCAAAAAAATTGTTATTGAGGATGGTTTGGGGGAACGCAACTATAATCATTCTTTACAAAGATCTCTCCATTGGTAGTTACGGTTCCGACTTAACACCTTATCAGATTATAATGATAGAAATGTTTATTCCAAATTTTAAAAAAATCTGTAAAGAAGATATGTAACTTTGTAAAATAAAAAGGAAAATCTATCCAAAAGGTACAAAAATCTCTTTAACAAAAACTTACAGTTTAAAATGTTAAGTATAAGGGTTGATTAAACGCCAAAAGGTACACAAATCAGCGAGTACCCAACATTTCATTAATACTTCATTAATAGTTAAGTAATTCTACTGCATTAATTTTCATTAATAAGTTATTTTTTAGAATTTATTAGATGTCACAGACCCTTATGCTGGCCACTTCATTTATAATATTTTTTTGTTATAATTATGATAAATTACATAAATATGTACATGCATGTTAAAATAGAAAAAGACAAAGTTAGAGTAGGCTACTGTCTTGAATTCGTCTTACCGAAATATTCGTGAGCACAAATAACACACAGTTAATAACAAGTAGATTATTCAACAACAATTATTCATTTCTCAATTGTAATTTAATTTAGTCCCCCTAATTTTACTTATAGTAAAATACTGGAATAATTAGCTGCCCTAAAAATATGCATATCTTATTTACTTTATATTACATATATACAACATTGTGGGATGAATACCTAGATTGAGAATGTAATTGAAGAAAACTATATTATTTGCGATAAAGCCAGATAATTATTACCTATTATTACAAACGTTTGACTACTACATAAAATAACAATTACTTTAATCGAAGAATGAACTTAAACCGACGATTTTTATTTAAAAATAAAAATAATTAAATGAAATAAACAAAATCATTGGTGTAAGTTTTTTATAAAAAAAAGTTTTGAATTTTTTAGCCTCATAATTTTTTTTAAATTTTTTATAACGTTTTTCTTTTTAACCTGTAATTAATAGTTTGATTATTATAGATAACTAGATATTACAGTCAATCTACGGTGCTACTTGAACATATATTTTGTAGACGAAAATGGCCAGCATAAGGGTCTGACATCTAATAAATTCTAAAAAATAACTTATTAATGAAAATTAATGCAGTAGAATTACTTAACTATTAATGAAGTATTAATGAAATGTTGGGTACTCGCTGATTTGTGTACCTTTTGGCGTTTAATCAACCCTTATACTTAACATTTTAAACTGTATACAGATATAAGCTTTCAACAGCTTGTATGTCTCGTTTCCGATGAAAGTAAAAGCTGTCGGACGGATTATTGTCTTGGGCAATGTTTGTTAGCACTAAGTAATTTAATAATAATGTAGGTAGTGTAACCGTTATTTATAGCTATTGTGCGAATAGTGTTCGAGTCCTCGCTTACAGATGTTCGGTGCAAAAGGTATAATTTTAATCTGTTTGTCGGGTGTGACTGAGAGCGGCCAGTTTATATTGACTAGGATGGAGCGAACTGTTAGGTAAAACAGTGAAATATAAATCATAATAGAAACATAAGAGAAGTCGAAATCTCTAAAACAAATTGATTAATCTACATCTGATAATCATGAAGTCGGATAAAATAAATATTTTCCAGCATTCCGTACCTAACAAAATTTTAAATAAAAGTGTAAACATACGTTATAAGCATTTTGCTCTCCATGAGGATCCAGTAGTTCTATAGCCATTTTCCATACTTCGTTCCAACCATGTTTCTGAGCAAATTCCCATGTATCAGATATACTCTGGCCCAATTCCCTCCACCAAGGTGATGTAAAAAAATGATGTAAAACCTCATGAATGGGAATCTCTTCACCATCAGCATCAGTTATAGTGCCATTGAAATAAAGATTACAACCCCATAACGTTAGATAAATCCAGCCACAAATCATTAGAATTGTAGTCCTCCTAAAATAATGATTGCTAATTATTATTTCATTAACTATAACAATTATTATATTAATATAAGTGAACAAAAAGGTAATAAGGAAAATAAACACATAATTTACCTTAACATATTTTTTTTAGCCTTTATTTTACGTCTCCATTGCTTTGATTTATATTCAAATGCATAAGCTGTTGCTAAAACCATTAAAGTAAAACTAATATCTCCTTGATAATATTTGTACAGAGGATATGTACAATAGGCCGCCAATGCAGGCCACGTAAACGACCCTTCTTCGTGGCCTATATTACCGACTGACCAAACACCTGTGTACAGAATTTTCAAATAATCTTACAAATTCGCATGCAATTGTTTAACCTATTTAAGTGCTAAAGACAATGAATTCAGTTGTTATTCTGAATAGAACACTCATTTATTCCTTAAAAACAAATGCAACTAATTGAGAAAATTACTATTCAAAAAACTATTCCAATATTGTGAATTTAATACCGCAATAAATGACTTTTTCGTGGCATAAATGATTTCTTTTCCTTTCGCTTTCTAGCTGCGCGCCCATACGGCTTCTCTTAAGTATTTAAAATCTTACTTTCTATCTTGAGTTCACTAAAAGGTAGGTAGCAAAATCCTTGTTAATGTTCTGACAATTATCATAAATTTGTTTAGATTTTAATCAAAATGTGGTTTATTTATTATATAATCCTCATTACTTAGGAAGCAGTTAAGGTAAGATAGCGAATTAGAACCCTAGTTAAAGGCTTACTGGAAATACCAGAAAAAAGGCGACAAGAACAATGATGTGCTAATTAAATGTCGTCCAATGAATAGTTGATGTTTCTTTTCCCGATATCTACGCGACAATTAATTTGTATGTGCCATTGTTCTTGAACCCGAACAGTTCAAATGGTTGGGATAAATAAGTTATTCGCTTCCCCTTCGCCGGCCCTTCCAAATAATCTATAAGAATTATTTAACATAACAAAGCAGGCCTCTGAAATTATTATCGATGTCTTGACAAGCCAGGTTGACAAAGATGAGTCCTCGAGGAAAGGGGAACTGGAAAACTCATAATAATCCGTTATTATGAAGCACTAAGATTAGACGATAACAATCCACGTAAAACAGACCATACTTTTAAGCTCTAACATACTAATTCAAGGACCTTAACTGTGACATGTACAGATGGGAATTGATCACATAACTTGCACAAGTTGGAATTGTGTATAAAAATCGCATTAGCCCATATAGCAGAATTCCTTAAAAATTACAAGTTAAACATAGATTTCTTAAATACATTTTGAAACATTTTATACGTTCTTAATCTCCGTTGGTTAGCCCAAAGTGATTTTTTTATGTAAATAAAGTTAGTATAATGTAGAGACCAGACAAAATAATTTGTTAAATGTTAACACCTTAAAAACAAGGATTAAGAAATATCTCTTTCCTCTATAAATTATTAAGTATTAATTACTAACTCTTTAATAAATTAAACTTGACGGGCCCAGATATTTTCAGAAATCACTGATAATTCATGTGCAAAAATTGACGTAATAATTATAGTTATTTCGTACCTGTAAACAGGATGATACAAAGAAACATGTTTGGAATTATTATTAATAAATTTTGGATGTTTGAAAGTATGTTTAAAATTTATGTAATTTGTTTATGCTCATATCGTTATTAGGCTTCAGCTTGTCTTGTTAAATAAAATAAAAACAAAGTAATAATGATATTTTCTCAAAAAATAGTTCTTTCCAAACAAAATAAAAGGAGGCAAATTATTAGTAGAAATTCCATAATTTATAGTTGTACTATAATGAAGGTTTAAATAATTTCTTTTTGTCATTCAACTTAACACAAATTTTAAGCTTATAAAACTACTTTTGGAAATCCCTCTCATTTAGAAGCCGTGATATTATTAAAAAAGGAATACTCACCTAGTGCACAACCTAAAGGTACTAATGCATAAAGGAATTGTACGTTGTATCCTGCAAAGCCATCGCGCGGAATTGCTGAATGGATTACTGAACCCCATAAATATCCAACAAATACCATTCCACAAAATCGCCATACAGAAAACGGAGGCTGAAATTTTAAGATAGTAATTAACACTTTTTTAACTTAAATACCTCTCATGATAAGATCTGTACGGGAAATCCGAAGGCGCTAACCTTTGGCTTCCTAAAAGAACTATTGTGGATTTTTCAATGTTAGAATGAATTAACTACATACACCTGTCTTAAAAGGGTGTCTGAATATTACGATGCAAATGTGTATGTGAGGCAGAAGAGTTAGATTTTGCCTAAGGGTTCGATAAAGCCAAATATTTGGGCGCACCACGCATTGCAGGCAAGATCGCCAAGATGGTAGTAGCTTCCATTAATTTTCATTCACATAATAAACAAATTAATAAACGTTTCTTTTTTTCTACGCTCCGAATAATTAATAAAGCAACCTGCTGAAAACATATTTCACATTTTAAGTTCATGGAAAATGAGGTCTACAGAGACAAGACATTATTTAAATGGAATATTTACTTATACAAATAAAAAGCAGAATTTTTTTTTTGCTTCTCAAGATCATTTACTAGAAGTTAACGATGATTTCTAGCTACAAATGAATTCGAAGTACTTTTTAAATATATGTTAAGAACGTATAAACTGCAATGACATGTTTCTTCCTTCACATGGAAAGTAATGACACTACGAACTCTCTTTCAAGTGACTGCACGCTTAATTAACACAGACATATAAACTCTTAAATAAAGTAATGAATTTTATTTAATTTTATGAAATATTATATTAAATAATATTTTTTTAAACGAGAGCTTACATCCTAACGTCTGTCAGATGTGGACGGAGGAAGATTGCAAACGAACTTTGTCTTATTACATTACATAAAATCCCTCGTCAAGACCGAAACGCAATAATAAATATCTTAGCTGTACTAGGTTCTAGCTTCTAAACATTCAATTCGTATCAAACATTAAAAATACTTACAATCTTATAAAATCTCATAGTTTGTGACAATTTCTTATTATAATCGGCATCATTATTAGCAGCTCTTATATATTCAGGGATAAAGAAAAAATCCCTAAACCATCCTCCAAAGTATCCTCCAAGAGTACACCACCAGAGAAATCCTTGGATATCACGGCCGAGATAAAAATGATGAAGACCGAAAAATCCGCCAAAAAGCCATAATAAATAAGTCAAACTCATACTTTTTTTGGACATTTCTGTTATCTATTGTATTTATAATTCTACGATAAACTAAAGTAGGTTACTATTACTACTTGTAAATGTGGACGAACATAATAAGGACACGTCTTCTTTACAATAACGGCACTTTCAAAAGTTTCGCTATACCTTTACCACAGAGACATAAAGCTGGAATATAGGTTCAACCAAGGCTGGTAACATAATGTTGCTGAAGTTCCCCATGAAAAAGTAATTTACTCTGAATAAATACAAAATTTTAAACCCGTCTTATTTAATAGTTAGTTTGACTAGGAGACTCTAGAGCAGTATCAGTCTAATCTAAAATCCAGTAATATCTTACATGTGAAGAAGAAAATTTCTCCCTTGGTGATTTGACTTCCTCTTGTGAGGAGTCGTTCATAAACCATGAAATTTTGTTACCCACCCCCATGTAGACATTCAACTTTTAAAGAAATTTGCGCATTAAATATGAAGTTTTCAAAATTTACATATTTTGTATGTAATGTTTTTATTCAAATTTTAATAATCGTTTTGGTAAATTATAATTAAATATAATATCATATAATTTTTTAGTAATTAAATTATTCCATACAGGCGCAAGGTACAAGCTGCAATTCAATGCGTAGAGGCATTATTTACTTACTTCATTACTTATGTCCTTTTTAAAACTTTTGCGGATAGAAATTTTTTATTATGGGCTTCGACCCTTCAATGCACTTCTGTGACGCAAATGCAGCAATGAACTCACACCACCATATTTGATGGTTACCCCTTCCATCCCGAAAATAGCTTTACATAGTTTACGGACGACCCCAAAATTATTGAACTTCTACTTTAGGTATAATAATATAAACTATAACAGTGACCCAACCCTCTTATAATATGCAAGGGACGTAGTGGACTAATAGTAATTTATGATTAACAAGCATTTTCCCAATTCTAGTCCAATCCAAGGAATCAGTCGACCCATATCAGAGAATGGATGGTAAAAGGGTGGTTGTGATGAGAACGGAGCTTGAGGTTCTAGCCTTCTTGAGAGTAAGCAGCAATTCCTGAACAGTTACAGGGCATTGTAACTACCTCAGAAGAGAAATTTGTAGTTACCAGGTGTTGGAATTGGGTATAATTAAGAGGAAAAGAGTTTTTAGGCACCTGAGAATAGTTATTCCAATCTTTGGGCAACACTTATTACGGTGCTACCTACAGAGCCAGACGGATACCAGGTCAATTTTCCTGTTTCATTTAAAATCTCATCTTTTGAATTTAATGTTTTGTTTTCATAATCTGAATAAAGAGTTACACTTTTTCCCGGCAGATGGATCATTTATGGTATAGTTTTTGAGTTTTTTTAACCTACTTACATTGTATATGTAATTGAATATTAAACTTAACTATTGCACATTTATCTTTTGAACCCCTCTTCAAATATTTACTGCAACAGTGAGCAGTATTTTTGACTTATTCGTTTATAAGGCTGTGCTGCACCTCTTCTTAACAGATCGAAAGCAGTCACTTTTTAAAGGACATTCCTATCTACCAATTCGCAAATTTTTGCCTTTTTCTGTTCTTGGAGTGGGCAAACTTTTGGCAAAGTCTACTTTTGCACTAAAAATTGCTCTCACTCATTGGGCATAAATGCAACACGTAACGCTTACAGAGTAATTCCGTTCAAGAATCGCAATAAACCTTTAAAGTTGTAGTTCTTTGTGGTCTTAACTCTTCCAGTTTCAAGGATTTGTACAAAAAAGTTAAAAACATTTGTTTGAATCAGTTTTCAGCAAAATTTGTTTTATTTAAATAAAATAAATGAAGATAATAATTAGTGTGTAGAGTTAATTAGTGCACCAATGTTCTATTGTATTTTGTATTTCATCTCTGCTCTTTTTAACTTCCTCAGAATCATTTTCCACCGCCATGATCATATCCTGACAATGCCAGCCATCTACAAAAAGTTACGTTTATCTCATAATTCCAATGTTTGACTTGAGTTATCTACATTTACTGCAATGAATAATATAATATTTGAGTTCTCCCAAGTTTCTTACCTTCGATAAAAATTACTTTAGACTTATCAGTTTCAAAAGATTGTATCCCCAAATTCTTCCAGGGGTCTGAAGATCCATATACCATAAGTAGATTTGTAACTTTAATAAGATCATTTACTTTGTACTTAGAAACAGTTCTTTCCACGCCTTCCTTTATAGTGTTCTCGTTGAAGCTTTTTCGGAAGAAAGAGAATACTAGTAGTAAATAGACGCAAATAATCAATATGCAAATGATCATGGTATGCTCATGAAAGCCATAAAAACTGCATAATTTCATGGGGGAAAAATTGCTTATTATTATTATACTAACTGAGATTCATCTAAATTATCTGTTTAATATTCAGAAGATATTTATGAAGAATATTAGATTAGCTAGATTCCGTGAGAGTTGGCCTTAAGCCTAAGCCATCGCGGCTCAAGGGATCTTTCGAAGATTTATTTTTGTCGGAGTAATATATCATTTAGGTATTCTGGGAATTGAAAACGGCTAGGTTAGCCAAATAAAACTAAAACACCTCTTCCTTTTATACTAGCCCAGTTGTTGTTGTGTCGCAGGAAACATGCCATCATGTTTATTCCTTGGAAACGTCATCGTTTATATTTTAGAAAAAACGGTTACTGGAAAATCTAAAATGCTGATTAGGTATCTGGACAGAACTAACAGTTCTGCTGCGTCATTCTCTCTTTAGGCTAAAGTTCCAATCGATCCAAACTATAAGCATTTCCTAGTAACTAGAAATCTGATGGAGGTTATGTTTCCAGTCGGTGATAGAGAACCACGGGTTCAAGAACACAAACTGTAAGATAGATTATGCGCGCAACCTATTTCGGCCCGAAACGACATTGACTTTTCGACAAATGATGGCGGAAAAGAAAATATTCCCGGAAGAAGAGAGAAGAGAACTGAGAAGAAATTAGTTGCTGACAATGGACGTTTAGGTCCGGAGAGTTCAAGATTTTTTGAGACAGCACTTCCATATCAGAAGCTCTCCATAACCCCGAAGTGTAATGGATTAGAGGAGCGATTTATTAGAACCTTCAAACAAAGATATCTGTCAGAGAAAGACGAAGAAAGCAGCCCTCAAGAAAAAGTAGCAAGGTGGTTACTAAGTTATTGGAACCCTCCTCATAGAACTACACACCGACCGAGTTATTTATGAAAAGACTCCCAACAGTGTTAGATAGGTTAAAGCAAGATCCTAAGAAAGTCATGGAGAAAAAAATATGGAAACGAAAAAGTTACCATGACCTAAGTATCCAAAAGAGAGAAAGGGGGGCAAGAAGTTTGGTTAAAACGAATTATGGAAAGGATGGACATCCGATGTGATTAATTGCAGGACTGGAGAACTATCATACCTTAGTCATGAATGAAGGAGAACTAAGGAAAAAGCAGTCAGACCAATTAAGGGCAAGAATAGGTGCCACAAAACAATAGGACGAAAAAGATGAGCTGAAGATGGGATGTTAGCTGATTAAAGCGAGGAGAAATATAGGGATCAAAATATCGAAATATGTATATATTTCAGTCGTATTTAATTATTGTTCTCACACCATATTATTAAAAAAAATTGGTAGAAAAAGACCATATGCTCCAAAAATCAATAATAAATAGAAATATAAAATAAATAGTGGTAAACGTTTTAGTAATGTTAATTTCCTAATAATTATATCAACCTTCGATGTTAAAAGTGTAAAAAACATAATTGTCAATAAGTATTAGCCTCTGAAGATGATAGTCCCCAGGTCGAAAGCTTGGCAGAAAATAGAAAATTATGACTGAAATTTACAATAATCTTTCTTCCCTTCAGATTAATGAATAAGTTACCAAAAACGATGAACAATATTCTAAAATGAAAAAGAGGTAGATACAATTTAGTATACTTACTTTTTACCAAATGCATCCTTGCATAGTTTTGTATAGTAGAAAAGTGGAAGGCTGTGGGTAAATGGCTGCTCTGAAGAGCCAGTAGTTTGAAAATATCCTAACTCTGTACATTTTTGATAGTACCATTGCCTTTCTAAAGCATTAAAGAATATCAAAATTCATGTTCATACCAATAAAATTAAAAATTTTCATTTAACAAAATATATTAATTTAGAAATTACCAAAATTATATTCATTAATTTCGGTTTTGAATAGATCTTGGTTGGAATTGTAATTATAATTAAAACAGTCTCTGCCGGTAGCATAATGGTCTGCAACTAATGATGCTAATTTTTCTAAGCTATTTCCTTTTCTATTTTTTAGGTCGATGCATAAAAGTGAAAGTCGGTCTCCATTTACTACTTTTGTATTGAATTCAACTGCATCAGTAAATAACTCCACAATGAATGATGTTAAAGAATATTTGTCAAACTGATGTTTTGGAGGATCACACATTCTATTAAAAACAAAAAAGATAAATTGAAGTGCAATACAATGTTACAATAATTTATTTGTGGTAGTAAAAAGGAAAATAAATATTGTTGAAATACTCTCATAGAGACATATGAAAAAAATTAAATTAAAAAAGTCATACCACTCTTAAATTTTTGGTTATTTGGGGATCCGATAGACTCAACTCACTTTTTTTATTCTATCGAATCTAAGTCATTCACAACACCGTCAAATTTATTAGCTCTTTAATAAAATTGAATACTAAGAAAAAAATCATTTTCTTCTTAGCTGCAAAAAGGACCTACTTAGATCTGTAACAACCTAGATCATTGTCACATGTTAGCTGCTTTCTCTTGGAAATCCCTCCCACCAACATAGCTTCAATAAGTTCACCTAAATTTATTTAAATAAAAGGTACATGCTTACTCTAGACAGAAATATATAGTATTCGCAGGAGCCCAACTTTGGCAAGATAATTGAAGTTACTTATGGACACTTTTGTATTTTTGTTTGTGAATTTTATTTTGTATTTTAGTAGGTAAAATTTTGGATTTGATAAATAATGTGAACAAAACTAGAGAAAAAAACAATATATTGTTTTTAGAACTTCAGCTACCGATCGCTTGTGTGCTAGAGAAAATTTGAATATAAATATTTTCTAACTTTTGAGTTGTAACAAAATGTAAGTACAGTACCATTGTAACCATCTGCACTGTACAAATTCGTATTTTTCATAGATGCAAAAATAAAATAATAATATAAATATTTTCTAGAAAATCGCGGGGAAAAATTTGAAAACTTCGCACTTTCGATTCTAAAAATTAAAGAAAAATCTTTTAATTTTTGAGGAAAAATTTAGGTATCTATGTAATCTAAAAAAATCATAAAAGATAATGGTTCAATGACTTTAGCCAAATCCTTACAGTTTTTCCATCGGGATAATAACGACCCTGCTTCTTAAATCAGTAAGTGAAAGTCACAATGTATATTAAATTAACTTACTTAAATTTTGTTGCAAGTTTTTCTTTTCCAGCTTTAGTATTAAATGTGTATACAAGCATTTTCATTCCTTCTTTTATAGTGCTTTTACATTCAGCATCCTTTTCCTCTATTAATTTCGAGGTAATCTCCAGATATTCTATAAAAAAGCAATTAATAAAAATAAATAAGTGGCCATAAAGTTCCTTAGAATTAACATCATGATTTTTAAAATGTCGTACTTTTGAAATTAAACTCAACTTGTACAGGTGCGGATGATGATACAGCTCCAAAAATTAGTTCTGGATACATCATTCTTGCCCATGCAGCTAAATTACCTGCATATGAACCGCCAAACAGTATCCATTTATTGCAAACATCTGGAGTGTAATTATTAACAACTTCTATAAAATTTTTTATATCTTCTAAAGATTGATCAACAGTTAAATATTTTAAAGATTCTACACTTGTATTCCTGTTAAAACATAAATATATTTGAAAAATTGCAAATATCAGTTCATTTATACTGTATTGCTTCAAATAGTAAAAAAAAATAAAAAAATAGCTTATAGACCTAAATGGTTGAGATTGCCCGTAATATCTATGTTCAAGAGCATATTTATCAGCCAAGAATTGATCAGCGAGCTGTGACATAAAGTTCATTACAACTGAGCCTGTAGATAAAGCATTTTCACCACCGATAAACAGGAATTTTAAATTGCTGATATTTTCTGCTTCCCTTAATGTTTCATAGTACAGCTAGATGTTTTAAATTTAAAAATTGTTTGTTAACTGTTTCCTAAGTAAAATAAAATGAAAAGTAAGAAAATAAAAACTTATCCATTATGATATTACCTGTTGGAATGTTCCTTCTAACTCTCCAGTGTGGTCAATATCTTGTTCAAAGTACTTCGCTTCTGAAAGAGAGGATTCTAATGCAATTGCATCAAAGAAATGATTTACAAAAAATATGTGGGATTTTGATGCTGGAAAACTAGTTGTTAGCAAAAAAGCTGAAAAATTAACCAGTAAAATACTTATTGGGAGTTTCATTCTATTTTTTACTTGTAAAATCAGTATTTTAGCTACTAAAGAAGGGTCCTATTATGAAAAGCTTTCACTGGCAAATAAATACTGCGTTTTAATTATCTATTTGACTTTCCTATATCTTTAAACTATAAGTCATATGTGAACTCTTAACATTTCCAATAAGTGGGTTGCAGATAATTAGTAATTATTCTTTGTGTTCATAAACAATAACTTCAGGTACTGCTTTGTTTGAAATAGTCATTTCCGTTGTCCATTAAGTTAAGATAACTAGAATACAAACTAACTCTCAGTCTAAATCCTTCGTTCCATTTTAGAATTAAAAGAAACATGTTCTGAAACAATACGAAAAAATAAAAAATAATTGAAATTACTCATCTCTTTAATTTTAAAAACTATATTTTGACATTAATGGCCTTTAAAAAGGAGGAGGCATATAAACGTAGGATATGAATTATTTTTTTAAAACAAATAAATTATTCTTACCAAGAAAGTTATTGTCAAAATGTTAAAATGGAATTGATAACTTCAATATAATTTGTCATTGTTTCAAATATAAAATTACATTTAGTTTCATGTTATGTTATTTAGTTCTTTCTAATGTCGCCCAAGTAAGTTTTTAGGTAAAAAAATAAAAATAATAATAATCAATTCTCTTTTTACCCTTCTATCAAAAGTATTTGTATTGTTTTTCTTTTATGCATTCATAAGATCCACCCTCTGCAATTAATTTCTTCTGCTGTGTGAGCTTGAAAAAGCGATAATAGCCTCGGACTAAGCAATCAATGTCAACTCTTCAGTTGAAAAGTATTTTAAAGAAATGAAGATATTTTTAATACTAAACTTTATGAATAAAAAATTGTAGGAATTTATTCGTTTGACTTGTTACATATTGTAACCTGGGCTGATGTGCAAAATTAAAATTAATGGAATGTCTCAATATTAGTAACAATCATAATGTTATTTTCAGAATCGAGGCTTTTCAGGATGAAATTAAATACTAAATTTGATAGCGGAAAATTATAATGAATAACCAGAAAATCACTTCAAAAGGATTTACTCTGAGGAGACCATGAGAGCCTGATTAGCTATTATAACTAAAAGTAAAGTAATTGCATATTTTTCAGGCGGGGCTTAACGTCCAACTACCAATTAGTTGTCGTGGAAAGTGGCGGAAACTCATACTATAAACAATTTTTTCTAACAAAAAAAGTAGTCATATGCGGGATTCGAACTGGGGATATCCCACTTACAAAGCCACGCTCTTGACCACTAGACCAATACCCGCCCCAAAAATTTTCATAACTAAAGATGTTTTTTGCAAGGAACCCTGAAGATAAAGCGAAAGCTTGTAGGGAGTTCATTAGTTAGGAGATTTAAGTGGAACTTGTTCATAAATAAGAAGCTGAACGAATCGCACGCAAGGTTACTTACATTATATGAATTAATAACCGAAAATCTATATTATAGGCAAAATGCTCTTTATGTAGTATTAAAGATTTCTAAAGTGTCTGATAACACTTGTTGCCCTTTAACTTTTAATTGGAACTGAAATGACGGAATTTAAGAGCACAAATAATATTAGATTGTGACCCAAAATATCAATTCCTTCAATATTTTTTACATCGTGTATCATGACGCCTTCCCTACTGCCCGGGAATCACCAAGGGTGCGGTTTGTACATCCTTGAGGTGTGAATCTCAGAGATTAGAAAACATGAAAAGAACTGGGCGATGTGTCCTGGGGTTAAACACAGCAAGACTATGATGCATTGGCTGTGTAAACAAAGAGCCAGTGACTCTGTGCTTGGGCAGAAATCAGATTACACTGATCTCAGGCCTATTCAAGGGGCATGGTAGGCCCAGGAAGCATCTGTTCAAGGTGGGGCTTATTAGCACGCAACCGTTGTGCAGATTATGTAAGGAAAAAGAGGAAACTGCCTCTCACCTCTTGTTAGATTGCATTGCAATCGAGTAGTTGCGCTGTGAAACCTTTGGATCTTTGAGGCCAATGGAGATAGTAGCGCAAAAAGAACTAGTAGGGAAGACGTAAACCTCCTTAGTAGGGGAGGTTTCGTTTACTAGGTTCAATAGAGAGGGCACAATAAGCCTCTTTTGGCTGCGGTGCCGTGGGGCATAGGTCCTATCTCACTAAGTTAATTAATCTAACCATGGCGATTATTCTAAAAAAGCTCTAAAGACGATCTCACAGGTTTTTCAAAGCCTGAATTGGAAAGCTTCAAGTTGGAGCTATGATAACGAATTAGCAGGATCTGCTCGCTCTTTCTCAACTTTCTTTGAATAATGCTTTTATATATAGCGACATGCATAAGGTTCTAGCGGCGGGTGTGGGATTAGTGGTCAAGAGTGTGGCTTTGTAAATGGGAGATCCCAAGTTCGAATTCCGCGTATGACTACTTTTTATTTTTTAGTCGCTCATATTGTTAAATCGGAAATCATTACTAATGTGAATCCATGGGTTAAAAAGGTTTTTTTTTTTTTTTTTATTGGATATCTACTATTGCAGTAAGAAAAGTGTGCAGGAAGAACATAAATCTATTCAGAAAATGATTCTTGCGTCAACAAATTGACGACGGTGGAGTTAGGAAGTTAGTTTTGTTGGTGGGAAAGCCCAGCCAGGGGGCGAAGCCCGATCAAATCTTGAATCAGAAAACCGTTACTGTAACTGTCTTACCACAATTTGAATTCATCAAGAAGTTACGAATAACACAGCATTTCATCAAGAGTCAATAAACTTTTTGTTATCAAGCATGTTCTCTAAGGCTATTTAACTACTGATTAAGTGCTACTAATCGTTAAATTGTTCTTTCTCATAAATTATTATAGCGAATGGATAATGTCAGTATCCAGGGTCCTATCAGACTTGATCAAAATTAACATCTGAAACAATGATTGCAATGCTTTCAAGGTTTGTTATTTTCTATGGAATTTCAAAATAATAATTACAAAGAAACTTTTTTTTTAGAATGGCTATCTGAGCACCAAGAACCGCACAAAAAGGTTGATGTATTTACCTGTTTGTATCTCTAAGATCAATGTGGATGAACTATTTATTCTTGTTTCTTCTCTCTTCAATATTTCAGCCCAAAAATACAAATATTTTCAGATGCTTTCATATTAACCCTAAGGTCATATTTTGTGCAAATAGTGTCACTAAATGGGGCTAAAGTAGATATTTAAGGTCGGCTCTCTTCACTCTAATTCCTGTACCATTCTAGCAATGTCTGGTCAAAAGAAAGGATCTATCTTCTTTAAGCAGAGAAAGGTTAAGGTTATCAACTTACTTATTTTTAAGATTAGGCTTAATGTATTTAAAAAGAAAAGCTAAGATTCTATCACAAAATGGTCTTAATTTATTTTTCACAAATCACTTTACATTAAGGATAAAAAAAAAACAGCTCAGGTAGTTAATTTGTAATAATTATATGATTATCATTATTTGATCCTAAATATTATGTGATCAATTATTTGATATTTGATTACCAAATTGATGGTTAAAAAAAAAAAATCCAAACAATTTTTCTCATTAGGAGTGTTTTCGAACAGTTAACATTTGGGCAAAATCGAAAATGAAATATCACTTTATAAGTAAAATAAAATGGATTTCATGTAAATCACTTAAACACAAAATAACTATAAAAACAAAATTAATTTACCAGGTAAGTTTGATGCTTATTTTTACAGGATATATTTAGCATAAATCAGTTACAAAAATTTAGATGTTGAACTCTAAAATTGAGGATCCCTTATAACAATCTGTCCCTAAATACTGTAATCAAAATGTTACACCACTCTTCTCACTTCAAAAAACCTTTTGAGGTAATACACTTGTCCTATAGTCATAGTAATAAGTACAACTGCTTCAAAAAAGGACCACAGTACCACTCTACTGTTTGTTGCTTCATTTATACCGTGATGGATTCTATCACGAACTGTCATATATTCTTGTTCATGCTTCACACTAGTCAGGGCGTTAGTTAGCTCCTTTATCATAACTTCCATTTTATTATGGTCACCTTCATCTTTATCCGCCGAAGGAGCTTCACCGATTTCCATATTAAACATAACTACTTTAGGTGTCATCGTGGACATTTGATTACTGAAACAGTATGTGTACACACCAGACTTATGGGCTGAAAAGGTATATTTTCCAGTGCTTTCTCTTTCTCCTTGGTAAATAATCTCGCCATCAGGTCCTACAATTTTCACGTCAATGTCTAGAAATCCACCTTCTGAAGTTTCAAACATTAATCCTAATTTTGTACCTTGTTCTACTTTGTCGAAGAAGCATTCTTCTGCATGTGCATCCACAGTTACAAAGTAAGCTTGTGATAAATTTATTAACTTTAATAAAACAATAAAAGCAGCTACAAAACTCATATTAATTCTTTAAAAAAGTGCTAAAGATCACATGAAGATGTGGCACTTTCACACGCAACACAACAGACGTGAAGGTTATTTTGTCTTCATATTTTCATTTAGAAGCTACACTGAAAATTACAGTTAAGGCAATTATGTCCTTTATGTTAATTTATTATTCATCTCATTTTTAAAAACAGAATTAATTAAATGGCATTAAACAACTTATCAATTTGTTACAGTGGAAAATTAATAAAGTTAATCTTTAGAATTCCCACCCTCCCACAATTTATTTTTCGTAAAAAGACGTTTAAGACGTTTGGTATTATTTTTCAATAATAACAAAAATATTTGAACTGTACAAAATCTTACTCGAATTTCTAAAGCAATAGTTGTTGTAACTTAAAATTTAAAGAGATGTAAGAACAATAATTTGCCTTTATTTATAAGAATTATTTTCTTAAAAATTACACGTTCAACAAACAGAACAAAATTTAATTTACAAAAATTAATTACAGTACTGAGCATGTAAGAGTAATCATTCTGATGAATCTCACCTCTATTGTACAAACTAAATACCATAAAAGAAATAAAAGAAAAAAAAACAAAAAAATTGATCAGCTAACGGATGACTTCCATGCAAAAAGGATCAGGAAATTCTTCTTTAGGCAGAGAGAACAAATTAACCCACCTTACAACCCAAAGAGAATCACAGTGGAAACGAACAAGGAAACATGATAATTAACTTGTAGCTAATGTGGGTACAACACTTTCAGAGGTGTTCAACCCAATAGAAGAAACAACAGGAAGTACCGAATCCCAAACTATTGAGCTATTGGGATACAAAAAGCTAGAGCGGCTAGTTGGGATGACGAGGCGCCACACTTTTTGTCAAGTAAAGATTAAAAATATAAGAAGACTTTAAGACGAGTGAAGACTTGACAATTAATGCAGGTTTGAGGCAGGTGATCTGCTATCATGCACCACATTTATTTTCTAGAGATTATAAAGCGTAGAAATGTCAGCAGAACTAACTACGGCATCTCAATCTAAAAATCAACCCAATCAATCTTTGAACATAATACCTTGACAACACAGTCGATGTACTGGAACAGCAAGGGCTAAGCGGTTCTACAGGAAACTTTACAAACATTTGGAGAAGCTTGCAAGAAACAGGGCTTTAACATTAATGAATAAAAAACAAAGCATATGCATACCTCAAGAATCTAGGTTAAGAACGAAGAGTAAGTTCTATTTAGAGCTCTCAGCTTCCCAATATCCTCCATCTTTAATTATGTAGATTCGATAGTCACAGATGATAACGAAGGGACGGCAGTCATAAAAGCCTGAATGGTTGCAAGTAATAGGGAACTTTGACGAATCCCTGAAGGTTCTGAAGTTCACGGTTAGACTTGGGTGCTGACCAAAAAGTGAAAAGATTATTAAAGTTCGGTAAAGGAAATTATAAGTAGTACATGTGACCATAAATGTGTGAAGGGAGAGTTCGAATCTGAAGGAATGATGAGCCTAAAGAATTATTCGGAGAAACAGATATGTATAATCGTTCATATAAAGAAAATAAGATTAAAATTCGGTTAATATCGTTCATAAAAAGAAAGGAAGGTTAAGATTCGCTGGCCTAGTCCAACAGTTGTCGAAAGATAGGCTACCTAAGAAAGCCATGAATGAAAGACCAGGAAGCACAAAAGGCCTAGATTACCGTGCCTCATTTATCCAAGATGGCTGGATGATGTGAATGAAGTTCTTAGACAAGCCGATGTCTATAGAGTTAACACATATTATTCTAAAACGCCAAGGGCATGAAATATCCTGGACTTCCTTTTTGGAATTTTCTATGGCCTTTAGTTTATAACTTATTCAAGTGAAAATCTACCCATTGAAGATTAGACTTAGTTTTTTTTTTGTAACGGTTTTATAATGTGGCTGAACTTAAACTCTAGGAATAGAAAAACATACATTTTTAAATTAAAGTAAGCGCAAAAGGGTTGCACAATTTATTTCTCATAAATCACATAACATTTCTTATTTTCTTTATAATGTCTCGTCCACTTTCTTTTTCTGGACAGAACAGATTTTAAATATTTCTTAACATTTCATTCCCTCAAAATAAGAACATGACAAAAAAGAAAACATACGATGTAGCAAAAATTTAATTTCGAAACACGGTAAAGTACTTATGACTTTATTTTTGTCTTTAGATAATCTTACATTCTCTGCTGTTCTATTATTTACATTAATTTTTCTTATTAAAAGAACTAACTGTTGAGCTAAGTGTTATCCTTCAACACTTATTATTTTATTGTTATAAACTCAATACAACTCAAATGATAAAAGGAATAGAACTGAGACTTTTAATAAAAAGTTCTCTCTTCAAAAACGCTTAAACACTCATTCTCTATACATACTTGTACTTACCTGCAGAAAATAAATTCAGAGTTGTCTGTTGCAAAATATTTGTGGGTTAACAGCATGAATTAACCATAGAAATCATATTAGGCCAGAATACTTTATTAATTTATGTGACTTACCACTAATTCTAGTAGAATGCAGCATTGAGGTATGTAGTCTAACTTCAGGCCACCAGAGCGCAATTCTGTTGGGTTAGTATTTGCTGTAGAAGTGCAGTAGTAGTTCAGCCATCAGTTGTTAGAGTGCAGTAAATATCAGTTAATGTTCTTCTGTCTGTACTTCTTACGAGGGATAAGAGAAAATGAAAATATTAAATACTTTTTGAGTAGTGGTAAATATTATCTCTGATCCTTCGCTTTAATCCCCTTCACTCTTTCAACCAAAAAAAGGATCCTACTGAGTAATATATGAACGACCACATAAGTTTTACTTCACTTCGATATTTAACAGGAAATTGAAAATAATATAAAAGGATATAATTGTATAAGGGTCACAAATCGGGCAGTTGTAGGACGTGGGTTGTTTGCTTCCTGTGTACGCATTTGGGAATTGCAAGCTCTTTGCTTCCAATCTCCCCTTCGTTACAAAGCTTTCCAAACCAACTTCACACGGATTTCCGATCACTATTCATCGTTTTCTCTTCCTGTTTGTTAACACCATCTAAATTTTGAACTTTTTTTTTTTTTAACAATATTTTCTTATTGTGATTGCTTACAATATTATTTTCTTTTAAAGTAGATTATATATATTTATTTTAAGGATTTCTTTTTTCATTTAACATAAATGTTAAGATTAATGTTGATCCCAAGTTTTAAAGAATAACATTTTCTGAAAGAAAAGTGAAATCAAATGTCAAAGTATTAATCAGTAATAAAATTTGCCGAACAATAATCAGTCTAGGAAAGGATTTAGCTCAATAAGTAGCGTGATGATAGACTAGTAAGCCGGAGATCCTAGTTTCAAATCCTCAGGAGACCTTGATCGATTATTTCCACTCTAATATGATTCAGCAACTGCACAAGGAAAGGATAAGCTCAGAAGTTAGAAATTATTCCTGATCCCAGGTTCCAATCCAGGTGCCTGGCCTAAAATATTCTCTTCCAAGAAGCCTCTTACAGCTCACTGTCCGCTATAGACAATATTTTCTCTAGAGAGTCAACACTGTTGGGAAGGCTGACAGTATATTGAGAAGGCTCCAATCACCGAGGATTTTAATTACAAGATACAAAATTAGGTCAATAATAGTGTTTCTGTGACTTCTATGGTAACCTCTACATTATTCAAACATTAATAATATGACCAAGTTCCTCAACATAACCTCCCCCCTCCGAGTGGTGAGACTTGGCTACCTTGTTCTTGTAGTGAGAAAAGAGATTGGCGGAATTTAGTCAGTGGATTTTCTCCCTAGCCACCCATCATCCTATTCATTTCCTGTCTCCCCTGGTTTGAAAGATATTTGAGCGCCTCTTAATACCGTTTAATTCTACTAAGTCTTCTTAATTATTTTTTTGTCCCACACCTTGCCGATTTTTGCAAATTCGCCACCATGTTTTTATGACATGCGGTGACGACATTTACCACAAAGAAACAAGAAAAATAATAGTTGAAATGTAGATTGGACTTGGGAGATGTGCCTTGGAAATGTAGCTTCATATCAGTTTTAAAAGCAGACTATTTGAACAGCCCAGAAAAGAGGATCTCTGATAATAGTCTGACGAAG
Source organism: Rhodnius prolixus (assembly GCF_049639745.1). Lineage (NCBI taxonomy): Eukaryota > Metazoa > Arthropoda > Insecta > Hemiptera > Reduviidae > Rhodnius > Rhodnius prolixus. The sequence continues at coordinate 29,314,937 of NW_027411592.1, forward strand.
TCGGCGGAAGAGAAGCCTAGGCGAGTAATCACGATCGTGGAGTTTTAGCGGAGCCGTTGTTAACAAAAGACTCTTATACCTTCTGTTACTGCGACCTATTTGGTCATAAGGCATCGAAGTATGGGGATCGACTAAGCGTTCCAATTCACTACGCCTCCAGACACAACAGTCAAAAATACTTCGAAAACTTCTTAACGCTCCGTTCTATGTATCTAACCTCACTATCCATAATGACCTCAAAATCCCTTTCATTACAGACCTTGCTAACGCTCTTTTTCTCAAATTCATTCCTCTACAGCAGCTCATCCTAACCCTCTCATAGAACACCTATCTTCCTCCACATTACCAGGTAATCCTCTAAGGAGATTGAAGAGAAGATGGCCTCGTGATCTAATCTTATCGTGAGAGCAGTATAGCACGTTACTGGAACATCACCACTGGGTGCCTTCTCCACTCATGATTTTCTTTTATTTTTTTTATCAGGTACCATATTTGCTGGTTGCAACAACCGTTGCAGTGGTAAATTCCAATTAAAAAAAAAAAAAATGTTTCTGAGCATAACTCAGTTTTATTGTCAGCTCTCAGAATAAAGTGAGAGTAATTTTGCTCTGAGGATAACCTGGACTGGACCTCAGAGTTTTCTCTTGATGGTCATAACTAAAAAGTAAACCAAAGCATACTAATTCCAATAGTTTCAGGCAAACTTAACGTTCAACTACCAAATGAAGTGTCGTAGAACGGACGGAAGCACATACATTACACTAGATATTTTAAAAATTAGAACTTAGTGGTGAATTCAAATTGGGAACTTTCCTAGTACAAATCCATGCTCATAATAAAACATAAAATTTGCTGCTACTGCAATGGAATCAAGAAGAAAAAATATAGAAATTTTGGGCGATGGGAACCCCTCTGAACAAATAAATATAAATTGTGAACTGTTAGTCCGCATTAATATCTGTTGAATGTTGAACTGTCCTAATTTTTTTTTAATCTGATCGCGAAAAATCTTTTACAAAATGAGCAAATGTATGGACGATATTTTTTTTTTTTAAAAAAAAAAACCTACAGAGATGACTTGTGTCAGCTGCAGAAGGCATGTTGTAATATTTTCCATTTCATTTTCAATAACAGAAAAATAGTGTAGTAGCGTTTCAGAGAGAATATGGACAATGAAGGGGCTGTAAAACTAACTATCACCCTTCTTTAAAAGGGGAACATCTTGTAAAAAAATTTTCGACAATATTCTCTGAAGGGGGTAAAACAAAGTCCACTAGCCATATGTTCTTTATTAGGGTTGCTTTATAAGAAGGAATCAATAATAAGAAAGATTTAAGGGGATACAATGGGAAAAAGAAGGCATTGGATAAGAAAAGTGTAATAATTTATCTTGTAAAAGGAGCAGCAGGATGAGGAGAAGTGATGAGCCAGCAATACCTACTCTCTCTTCCAGCTCCAGGCAGTCCTTTTCCAATAGCTATTTCCTAGTTGATTTAACAGCTTATATATCGTTGGCTTTATTGGCAGATGCAGTTCAAGAAGTTGGTGTGCTACCACCTTTAAGAAGATAGAACCACTACCCTCTAAACTTTATGGCCGCAGACCGATGTTTCACCATGTTAGGAGACCGGATGTTACTATTGCAACTCAACTCTAATGTCTTTAGTTCCCATTTTCTTAAAATAAAAACAACCATTATTTTTACTGCCACAGTAGATACAAATTTTTGTTGACTCGTTACTTTTGTTTTTGCTGGAATTAGACTGTCCTAAATACCTTTTCCTCCTAGTTGCAGGGGGAAAAAAATTAATTTAACTGCACTGAGTTTTGTTATAAAATGAAAAATACAATATTTTGTTCATCAAATGGATGGTTATCATGAAGCCATTAAAATAATGGATGAGAATGACTTCCAATCAAACAATAACGTTTCTCTCTTTTATTGTTTTTCTGGTTCGAGAAAATCCACACCTTATGCTGCAGGTAAGGTTGCCGATTCTTAGAGAGAAAGCGATAGAAAAAGTTTTTGCAAAGTTCAGAAACCACGAGAATATTAGACTAATAATGGTATATGCTAAAAATCTCTTTGTAAGAGAACATGGACTTACTTACGGTAGATTTATGCATGGTCTTAAACTTGCTGAAATTGATTTAAATAGGAAAATTCTAAATTTTAATGTGCGTAACAAATATGGATCTATTATTGCAAAATGGAATCTATCTCTTGTTGCAAATGTAAGATTGACTACCTTGCAATATTGCTCTTTGTTCCAATTAAGATGCTCCGGTAAGTACGGAATTGATAGATCTTCAAATACTTTCTGCAAAAAGCTTGCGTATTCTGCAAGTCCTGGATTTTCAAGCAATACTTCCTCCACTGCTCCACTACTGTATCCATAATGTTTCCAGGTTATTACAGCAAAAATGTAAGATAAAATAAAAACTTTAAGTGTTGTACTAGACACAACTTAATCTGACAGCAACGAATTAACTGACATCTTCCTTCTAAATCTAAGTCCATCTGAAGTAAGATTAAATATAGAAAAAAGAAATAGGTCACAGTTGGGCTCGCAGAGCTGGAATACTTCAGAGATCTTTTCATGATATCCTGCATCAGGTTCATCTTCATTTCAGTAGTATATCTACAAAGATCTACGTAGTGAAGAGAAAAAAAACTTTTTTTGCATTCAACCTACTAAAAAATAGCACAAATGATTGTTTTAGCTAACTTCTACGTTTCTCTTCCTACTTTTTGAATTTAGTTACATTTTTACTTTTAATCGAAATGCGTGGCTTAAGCTTCCAATGAGGAGAGAAAAATAATGATTCTAGAAAGGGTTTCTAGTGGAAGGCCCACATAAGATTTAGTTGTTTAAGGAGAAAAATACTCCATGCATCGTTAAGTCGAATATATCTCTTATTCGTCATTATAAGATTGGAAGACAGGTATTTCTATTTAATTTTTATGTGTCCGTCGAGAAACAATTCACAGTACCTATTTCTATAGAAAATCGTAAGAACCATTTCTAATTAAAACTCAAAAAATTAAAAAATTCTGTGAGAAAAGTGAATCAGGTTAAGAGATAGATATACGAGGGTCGTTTGAAAAGTCCGTGCAAAAATAAAAACTACTTAATTTTTTGGGGTAAACCTTTTTTATTTTTCAACATAGTCTCCTTTTAGGCTTATATACTTCGTCCAACGCTGCTCTAGTTTGTTGATCCCTTCCGAATAATAGGATTTGTTCAAGTCTGAAAAATAGCCATTCGTTTCTGCAATCACCTCCTCGTTTGAATAAAATCTTTTTCCCGCCAGCCATTTTTTCATATTGGGGAAGAAATAGTAGTCCGAGGGAGCCAAGTCTGGAGAATAGGGGGGATGTGAAACGAGTTGGAACCCTATTTCCATTAATTATGCGACCACAACTGCTGAGGTGTGAGCTGGTGCGTTGTCGTGATGGAAATGGACTTTTTTGTGGGCCAATCGTGGGCGTTTTTCTTGCAGCTCGGTTTTCAAACGGTCCAATAACGATGAATAATATGCACCTGTAATAGTTTTACCCTTTTCCAGATAGTCGATGAGGATTATTCCTTGCGAATCCCAAAAGACAGACGCCATAATCTTTCCGGCCGAAGGAACGGTCTTCGCCTTGGTAACCCATTGTTTAGATTGTTCTTTGGTCTCAGGAGTGTAGTGATGTATCCATGTTTCATCCACAGTGACGAAACGACGCTTAAAGTCCTGCGGATTCTTCTGGAACAGCTGCAAACCGTCCTTGCAACACTTCACACGATTTCGTTTTTGGTCAAGCGTGAGCAATCGCGGCACCCATCTTGCGGATAGCTTTGTCATGTCCAAATGTTGATGCAAAATATTATGTACCCGTTCATTCGAGATGCCCACAGCACTAGCAATCTCACGCACCTTCACTCTTCTGTCATCCATCACCATATCATGGATTTTATCAATGATTTCTGGAGTAGTAACCTCAACAGGGCGTCCAGAACGTTCAGCGTCACTTGTGCCCATATGGCCACTCCGAAAATTTTGAAACCACTTATAAACTGTTCTAATCGAAGGTGCAGAGTCACCATAATGTTTATCAAGCTTCTCTTTAGTCTCCTGAGGCGTTTTGCCTTTCATAAAGTAGTGTTTAATAAACACACGAAATTCTTTTTCGTCCATTTTTTGAAAATCACTCGACTTCCTCGATTCAAACGAATGCCAAACACAAAGAAATAGACCGATCTGGCTGAAACTTGGTGTGTTCTTCCAAGAGATGCTACTAACTAAACATAACCTCGATACGCGCCAGTGGTGCTATCTCTCTGACTTTGCACGGACTTTTCAAACGACCCTCGTACTAAGTTAGCCTCGGGATCCCATAGCGAGATCTACAGCAATATTAAGTCACAGTTTCTAGAGATTTTTCGTTTTAGAGGTATTTTATTAGCAATCACAAACACTGAACGTTTTCGGAAACCCATCTTTTTGTTTGGATTCACGGATATTTAAAGCGAATATTTTTTATGTTTTTATGAAGTCTCAATTCAAGAAATCTGAAACGATGGCACTACCTTCGTTTATTAATATAGTTAAAAAGAAATGAGAAAATAAAATAGTAAATTGGTTTGTTCAGATAGCTGTGTGTGATCTTGAACAAAATATCACAAAAATGGCAATCGGAAGAAAGTACAAATTTGTTTAGGAGCCGTCAAAGGCCCCACAATAAGGTTTTGGTGAAATTCAGCAAACCAAATTTGCCACTTTGATAAATAATTTTTTTTTCGCTTCCGTTTTACTGGAGAAGGCAGTGATTTCTTCAAACTGCTTCTACACATCACAAAATATAGCTTTATCGTTTTTATTTGAAACTTTTTTCGCAGATAATTCTTTTTATAGGCGTTGGAGGAGCACGGTTAGTCGCTTCTTTAAAACGCTATTGAATTTCACAACATTATTTACATGAGCCCAATTTGGAGGCCAAAATCCTGAATTTGAAGATTAGCTTTCCGAAAGAGAATTTTTAAAAATTCAATTTTCTGCTATTTGTAGATAAAGAGTCCTTTTATCTTGATTAAATAGATCTTCTTAGATACTTTTTTAGCTATAATCCTAGGAAGGTAGACGGTTGATAGATGGTGCTTGGCGCTTGCATGTACGAGTATTATAAGAGGTGAAAGGTTTCTATAGGCACCGATTTTATTCGTCATAAATTTTGAAAGCTTTCTACAGATTTTATAGGCAGTTAGAATCAGATTTGTTGGTTCTTCTTTAACATTTGAATGTATAACAATCTTTATCGCGGAAAATTCGTTCTATATTTCTGGAAACACTATCAAGAACACCACTTACTGGAAATCATAGCTTACTGCTTTATGAAACGAAGAAAGGTTTTTGTGGAGCCATTGTGTTTTCAAATACTACAAAAACATGCTCATAAACAGTAACTAGCAAGAACTCTGAGATTTCCTTTGTTGATTAAAGTTGCTACTCTTCTTTGTGAGAAATCACTTGTTTTCACAACATAAATTTCATCAAAACTGCTTTTAGAATATCTACTTAATATTTTATGAAGGTTAACAAATAAATAAATTGTTAGAGAAGTTACAGTATCTCTTTATATTCGAAAACTGGAGCTTTAAATAATTTAATTAATATAGAAATTTTTATTTCAATTGTAATACTTAATAACTGTGAAGTATTATCAAAGTAATTATATAAATGAATTCACTACGCAATTTTCTAGACAAATATTAAGAGAAATTCAGTTAAAAATCTTAGTAATGACTTCTTAAACAACGCATTTCTTTTAAGAAAGCTTGAGATCAGTAAAATATAATTGAGCTCTTTTCAAACCAAGCGTTCAGAATTTTCTAGAACTCAACAGAATTAATTATTATTAATCTGATTTAACTTTATCTTACGAGTACTTCTAATCTGAAACGAAACACAATTAGTATTAAGTTGAATTAAATGGCTTGGTTCGCGGAGTTATACAAATATTTTAAGAAGAACTTCTTAAAACTGAATGCTTCTGGAAGCATTAATCATTTTTCTTGCGGACGGAAGCTTGGGCCCTCCTTTCTTAAACAATAATTGAGAGGGTTTAATTATGTTAAAATATTCCATTAGTGGTAGAAAGGGGCTGCTGCTCTCCAAGGCGACTTGAAGAGTGCAAAGAAGTTCTATAATTAATTGGGAAAAGTATAACAGTGGACCAAGGAAGCGGAAAGAGAATATGCATATCTCTAATTGAGCTTCCCTCCTGCCTGATCTTATTAGAACCTTAATTAGGTAAACCCTTGGACATAATATAGATTTGTCTTTGCAATATTTATTACTTATAAATCTATTGATCTTTTTTACAAGGAATTATTTCGTTTTAATCTAGAAAATTCCAGATAATGTATACAAAACAAAACCATTTTCAACCCTTCAACCCTTTTTTTAATAAGGGGGCTGTTGATGTTCAGGCAGAGAAAAGAAGGCCTGAAGTTCTCTCTACAATCTGCAAAGTACTTTAATTATTAAAACTCACTTTATTTGCAGGGATTCGTTATGGGTAAAAAAATTAGGTTTAATTTTTAAATATTGTAATTAAAAGAAAATCTTGAAAAGTATTACAAGCTATGCAGAATGATAATTTTTTTTTGTCGCAATTAGTGTAGATGTTATAGAGGGTTCATGACAATATATTTTAAAAAATAATTGTAGTTTCTGGAATAGTGACATATATCCCCAAGGGAGCAGCTAACTTTGAAATTATTATTTTTGAATGTATTAAGATTAATTAGTAAGTTGTATTAGTCACCTTAAATGCGTGATTGAAAAAAAAAAAAAATCAAAAGACCTATTTATTTTGAGCAATCCAGAGCTTCAAACCTGCACAATATGAAATAGGATAAATTAGAAACTAAGTATAACGATTATAAAATTTTATTTTTTATCTTCCTTTTTTTGGATGAAATAGTGATGGAACCAGGAAAAACCAGCGACAAAGAAGTCATTGAACGTAACTGTACTAAGAATTTCCTGGCCGGCGCAAGTAACTTCAATGTACTTCTTTATTTTTCAATTGAAATTAGCAACCAGATGAGTGGTGTAACGAGTTAATGTGATTACAAAGTAAAACAGAACGAAACTAGAGGATCTGATTAGTGGCAACTCCACTAATATGTTTCTATATTTAGAAAACTTAAAGATCTTTTGGTCATCTTCGCAACAGCCCCTTGATGGGTAACCTAGAATAATGTTCGACGTTCAGTTAACGGATTATGGTAGGTTTTTTTTCTGTGAAAGAATGTAACCAGGGGAAACAGGATTTTCGATTTGATCACTGTAGAAAGGGAATTAGAAATCACTATGAATCGTAAGATCAGATACGTATCTGGGAATTTTTCTATTTTCCATTTTCCTGAAGATTTGGATTAAAGAAATTGTATTTGCTGATAATTGAACCTCTTTGCATAATCTAACAATTGCAGTCTGTACGTTCAGATCGGTCTGATAAGCTACTAAATAAGCTGTAGATAATATTGCAGTCTTTTGTTCATTGCAGAAAGATTTGCGCGTCTGTTATGGAGTTATAAGTGACTTCTGTAGCAGTGGTAGGTTTCTAGTCTTTTCTCTTTAATATAGGGTTTCCAGGGCCTTCATCCAAGTAGCAATCCAGAGTAATGAACTCTGTCGACATTGTGAATAGGTAACTGGTTTACACGAGTGTTGGGATGTTGTAGCCTTTAGAGAATATTAGGTTCTTTTATTTATTTGCTCTTATTATTACCCTTTATTTCTGAACGACAAAAGGATCAGAATAAGGAGAAATAGTTATTTATTTAACACGTGTGGAAAGTAGTACTTTTCCTCACGCGAGGCAGGGTTTGCACGCACGAGCGAGCGAAGCGAGGCGAGTGCAAGTGCAAATTGCCGAGTGTGAGAAAAATACTTTACACTCGAGTTGAATATTATATTTTTTCTGCAACCATTAGGGTTATTAACTAAAAAAAAAACTAAACAGGAATCACTAGAATCCATTTTAAATTTCTATAAGGTAACACTATAACCTTTTTAACTGTTATAATTAAAAATATCTAATTATTTATTAAAGTATTATTTTTATTTCTATATTCCTTTCAATTTTTATTTTATTTTTTTAATATTCGTTTTTTAATTATTTAGTTACGTTAAATAAGCTTATTAAAGTTTTACAGAAAATATTTATGTTAATAACAAAACTTCTTATATCAAGGAAGCACAATAAAGTTTTTCCACACCCTAGTGCGGAAAGTGACACTAATGGGAATTTTTCCCCACTAGTGTGGGAAGTTGGGCATTACACAGCTGATTTTAATTGAGTAATGAGAATTCCCTACATGGTTGCAGAAAAAGATAGTTTTATAGTCCGCAAAGGTACAGAGTATAGTAGTATCTTATAGTACTGCGGAATATCTGCGAAGTGAATGATGAGTTGACAGGAGTATAAGACTTGGAGAACGCCTACGCGAAAAGGAATATAGAAAAGTTAGGCACATTTCACGAGAACCTCAGAAAGATAAGATGGAGAACAAGATAATTAGTTCTAAGAATGAAGTACTTTCATTTCCTCCATAAGAGCTCGAGCCAGACCTGTTCAAAGTCAACGTCAAGGATCAACATCGCAGAGCAAGACCGCATCAGCTCAAACTAGGAAGCAATAGCATTGTCCATAACAGTTAAGTGTTGAATGATGAGCTCTGAATTCAAACTGATAGGAACGGATGATGTTAACTTCATTTAATAGTATGATATCCTGTTAGAAACTTATTCTATTATTTTGGAATGTACAGGTAACAATCTGAGCGGTAAGACTACAACAAGCTAGCTGTTTCATAACTTGACTGAATCTACCATTTTTACCGGGGAAAATTTTCATAAAAATGGAAAATATGATGTCCTGCGGACATCATTTTAAGAAGAGTTAAAAAGAATAAGGTTTTTTGTGAGAGTGGATCTTATCCTGGTAATTTTTAAGAGAGATTATGGATTACATGGGCTGTATGAGAAGAGAGGATGCTTTGAGAAGAAGAGGAAGCAAGTGTGATGAATACAGAATGTCTATCTTGTTAGTCTTTGTCAATGTGAGATGTGAGGGTGTAAGTGCCTCTAATAAGTGGGTTAAGAAGTTTAATGAAGAAGAGAGAGCTAGTAAAAATGGTGAAAATAAATCTTTCATTTTTCCTTCTCATAACGCCACTTCTGGATGTAATTTCCAGAACAGTTAGTTCTAAAGAGGAAATTGGAAGAGGATGTAGGATAGGAATAAAACGAAAAAGGATAAAGTAACCTCAGCGCACTATCTCAAATTAATGAACAATAGGGAACGGCTTGAATAATAAAAAGCGGCACTTTTTGAAGAGGAGATTTAGACGAGATGATGATTGCAGCTGCCGGCTGGCAGATAGCGCTCTTAGGAAACAAGACATACTTTAAGGTCGAATGAATCCTCTCTGTTCTACCACAAATACTGTTCACTAATAACCCATTTTGTCCAGATTGGTTAAGGCGGATTTACAGATGGAAAGTTTCAACTCTAAATATTACTGAGCTGCTAATTGCTGAGGTCTACTTGAAAGGTAACAATATACCCGTTTACTTCTCCAAGCTTGTTTAAGAGATTTTTTTCTATATATTAGAAAGTAATCACTTAACAGTTTTTTTCTCTCTATTTCTCAATCAACTTGTTTTAAAGTTAGACAAAACATTTAGATCACTTTACAATTATAAATTGTAGAATGAAGTAAAATCTTCAAGGAATTTTGAGGAGTGTTGCGACGGCGGGTAGAGGTCCTAAGAGGCCTTTCCTACTCCTCCGCCTAAATGTTCTGGTATAAAAGTAAACACCCACAATAAGCTATTTAGCTTATTGGGTTACCTGAGCTGACTGAAGGAACAGAAATTCAATAGTGCGTTCTGTGATGAATTGCATATATTTACAATAAAAAGGACATAATTGAATTGCTATATGATCAACCCGAAATAAAATTGTAGCTAAATTAATACATAATATAAAAGGATATCCTGTTAAATAACTAACAAACAAACAAGAAATAAACAAACATCTGTGGAAAACCACGACACTTAATAGAGTACAACATATAACCAAAATGCACGTACAGCAAGAAAGTAATTAATGAATTACCTTATGAAAGTAAATGAATCCATCATGAATAAAGTTATTAAATAATGACAATAATTATTTGAATTAAATATGTGAGGGCGATAAGAGGTTAAAATGTATGTGCCCGTTGAGGTGAATTAAACTTGTGTACTTGGCCTGGCCGGAGTCGCTCTGTTGTGACGATAGTAAGTGCACTTACTTGGTTGTGGTTATTCTTCTTTGGTTTTGGCTGCTGCAGCTCTAAAAAATCCAATGATGGTCCCAATGAAGTAGAATAATTCATAGAAGGAAGTGAAAACTGGTCGCACAACGGGTGTTCAAACTAACCCTTTCCAGCCATATATAATAATGTGTCCTCTGAGGTTATAGCGCGGCTACTCCCAGACGCACGCACACCCCAACCACTCGTTTGCTCTTAACAGACTTCGCCCCCCTCCCTTGCAATTGTTTACATAAAACTATATTCTTTTAATTTTAATTTTAATTTTGTTGTTTGGCCACAACAAGGAGAATAAGTTGAATACTATTTAAAATAAATACGTATATGCCTCGAATATCTGGCAATATTATACAGACATTAATACTAACAGTTGGTCTCTTAGCTAAGTAACAATACAGGGGAGATTTCTATCAATGCTATTACATCTGAAAAAACACGAACACTTACGTGTTTGTAGAAACGCTGATAAATTTTATAAGTCAACATAAATAAATAAAAGTGTACAAAAAAAAAGTGTAAATAAATGCCTTTATAGAGTAGAAAAACTGGCGTCACTAATCTATGTATTTTTAAATGTGGATAAACATATTTTTTAAAGTAAAACTGTTTTTTTAATTGATTTTTTAAATTTTTTTTATCAGTCGTAGAGATTACAGTTTTTTCGAGCAATTTGTAACTTTTAGATTTTATCCCTTATTCCCACATGGGCCCACTTCTAGGAATATCACCAATTTCTCAAAAAAAAAATCTCTTTTGATGTCAGGTTATCAGTTTTTGGAGTTTGTAGGTATGGCCCAGCTTTTCGATGCTTGTGTGAGTTACTTCTAAAAAAAAAAGTGGTGAGTAGAAACTAGGTAGGAACTAGAATGACAAACTAAGAGAGATCATTCTCTCCTCAGAACCTCACATGAGAATCTAATAAGACACTGGAAAGGAAGGATTCAGTTGTCATGATGACACTGATCATACCTACCACATGCAGGACACTTATTCAGAATTGGGCTTACTGATAGTCCAAATGAGTCCTCTTTGTTCAGAAGGCGGTATGACTGGGAACCATTTAATGTATGTTCTGCTTAAAAGGTAAACCGAAAGACATTAAGAGGTGAAATACATTATTTGGAACGTAGTAATGTAGAACTGCGAGTCGCCTTATGGCCGAAAAACCAAATAAGAAAAAACTGAATGTTTAAGAAATTGATTGATAACTTATAGAAGTAAATTTTTTGTTTTGATAGGAATAGTTAGGTTTTTTAAAAATATATTAAAATCTATATTTTCTGCTATTGCCATTTAGGATAGCCTAAGAGCTGCAAACCATCACTAATCTCTTCATAATGTGAAGTCCCCACTTTGCAACCTTTTGGCAATTTCTTTACTTTGAATGCCTCTGCAATAGCAGTGGTTTTGGTTTGCCAGGGACTCCAGTTCCTTGAGGCATTCTTTAACAACCCTTGATCTAACGCTTTAAAAACAGTCTAAAAAATATTCTTTCCCTGTCCTGGGTACAGATTAAAATGATGAAAATTTTGGCTGAAAAACTAACAGGGTGCTTCAACACACCACGGTTTGTTACAAATGTTTTTCTAGTTAATAGGGTGAGAGATGAATGAAAGATGAATAAAGTATTTTTTGGGTACTTCGGTTTGACAATTTCACGCAGTCACAATCCCCATAGAAAATCATTCTTCAAACAGCTAGCTTTTTTTACACGAAGGGACGAAGTGAGTGGGTGTTATATCCATGGGAAAGATTTACCATTAAAGTATATCTGTAGATATATATTTACACGAAATGGCGGTTCAGAGAGTGTGGCGTCATTGGCTTATTGGTTACAGCGGCGCGATGGAAAGGCAACTGTCTAAAGACACGAAAAGCGGAGTAAGAAACTTTTCTCCTCCTTCGTCCCGTCCATCACAAAAGGATTTTTATGGCTGGTTGGAGCTCTGCGATAAATTACAGAACCGAAAATAGAGTAGGGTGAGAAGGAGGTGCGGGTTTTAATGCTTTTTCAAACGACGATTCACTTCGGTACTTCTTTGAATGGAGACTTATCCTACTACTACTAACAATTTCTCTACGAATTAAAACATGATTCACCATTCCTTCGGGGGCATATCTAAGCACTGAACCGCCTCTCTTCTTTGGATTAACTTTTCATTCAATTCAAATGAACTCGCTGATAAGTTGAAACAAAATGAACTCCCCATTTACACTGTAATGAAAGCAAACTTTTGAAATTATAAAAAGTTGTTCATGAACAATATCTAGGCTATGCAGTTGAAAAACATTAAAATGAACATTTTGAGAAAGTAGCTTTTTCTTTTCTCATCAAAATGTTAGATACAGAGCAAAGGCGTCTCGTGGTTTTATCAAACTGTACTAATTGATAACATGTATTGTGTAGGTATTATGAAGTTATTTGCCAGCCTCTAGCACGCATTGGATCAAAATACTTAGCTGACATTAATACGTTAAACTTACTACGATTTCAACCGAACCTCATTATTTGTACAAAAGAATTCCACAAAGTATATAGTTGGTTATAAAACCGTATAAAAGCATCACAGACTATCGATAGATCAAATGGAATTCTCACTTCTGGAATGCACTCCAATTCTTATAGCTTTTTTATTTCTTAAATTCTGATAAATCTAACGACATGATTAAGTTTCAACCATTTGTTGCCAACTCTTCTCAATATTTAGTGCTCATGACAAATACAATACGTTTCCTTATTTAACATTAATTCATAAATTATCATTTCTAACTTTTGAAAGAATTTTTAGTACTGCTATCTTTTTTTTTTTTTTTTTTTTTGGCGCATCAACAGCTGAGGTCATTAGCGCCCGGAGCTTTTTCCAGTGCACTGCCGGCCTCCGGACAGTGTTCTCTCGTTACAGACAACACTGTCCATCACCGGACAGTGAGCTGTAAGAAGCTCCTTGGAAGAGAAAATCTAAGGGTCAGCTGCTGGATTCGAACCCGGGACCTCCGCGTGGGAGTCCAGTATGCTAACCTCATAGCTAATCCCTTCCCTTAGATAAGCCTAAATTTTATCGAAGCTGTTCTATGCTCCGCAATCAGGTATTAAAGAAGAAATAGCTCAATTCTCGTTATATTAGCATAAACTGCTTGTAAAATAGTTGTGGAAATAATTATATAAAAATAATTAACCACATTATTTTTTACCAACTTTTTTAATTTTTACTTTTAAATGATTAATTTAGTATTCGAACTCATAATTTCGATCTTGCCAACATTGCCCAAATCCAAAGATACAAAACTTCTTCACCAGATAAAGAATTCAGATTTGTAAATTAGAAAGTATCTTAGATTTCTAACTGTAGGAACTTTTAATTAGAAAACATTTTTTTTGTTCAATCCAAAATATGAGAGAGAGAAGGACAAGGTTTCGTTAATGATAAGATAAATCTAATCCTGGGTTATTACGTCTTGTAGAGACTGACTGAAGTGGATTCTAGTTTATCAGAGGGTACTCAGACGTCGCTGCTCATCCCTCGTCAAAAACATTAAGTAAGAACCTGAGAACTCGACTAGAAAATGAGCTAGTTCAAAATGATATAGTCAACTGGAGAGGCCAGCCTTGAAGATGGGGTGGTTTCTTATTAGCAGCATTGGCGGGCCATGTGTACGCTGGAGGCGGCAGGGGATCCTGGATTAAAGGGAAAATAAAAGTGGGGACCGCCTCATCAAGGAAGGGTGGCGCGTCCTATTTACCAACCCCTTCCGACAGAAAACTTTAAACGCTTTCAATAATCAATGTCTTCCAAGGAGATTACCGAGCGCCATCTTGGAAAATTCTTTTGGTTCTATTCTTTATTTACTTACATTTTATAATTGTTTCAGTAGCAGTAGAAGCAATGAAACTGTTCTTAAATAATGTTAACTTATTGAATTTCATCTTATTTTTCACCCACCTTTGGATTAATGATAATAACAAATTTAATGAAAAATAAGAGTTATTTATTTAAATGAGAAAAGGTAAACTTTTAACATTCTAGTTTAACGCAGAGGTGAAGGTAGCAATTGAACAGAAATGTAAAAGTAGAAAGTTTTAAAATTTTTGTTTTCTGAAACCGCATTGAATGGAGACCATAGATAAGTAAGTACCGAGAAAGTACAATTTTTATTTAATAAATGGTGGATTGTTTTTAATCGATTCCTTAATTTCACCATCCACTTCTGCCCTACAAGAATACCTAATTTATAAAATATCAGTATAATTTAAAATCAACAATTAAATATGTTCACTAATGATGTCAAAGATAGTTGAGTATTGTTCTTATTAAATTAACATAAGACATAAATTAATCGCTAATTCAATCTCTGAAAAAAGGATTAAAAATTAATATTAGACCCTTCTTTTGACTTCTCACTTTGTACTTGTATAAATGTACTTTCTCGTTACTTACTTATCTATGGTCTCCATTCAATGCGGTTACAGAAAACAAATATTTCAAAACTCTTTATATTTTTACTTTTTTGCTCAACCGTCACCTCAAGTCTTCTATGGCTGATGACACGTAAAAATATAAATGACACATCACGCTTATATAAAATGCCATATATTTTTGTATTTCTTGGATATTTTCTTAAAATTGTGATTCCCAAGTATATATTATCATAAGTTTCTATATATTTCTATAATAATAATAATAATAATAAATTCTCTCAGATTTATCACTAAGTCTAAAAATGATACATCCAATATTTTACATTTTTACTTAAGATTTCGCCAATTTCCGTGAGGTTGTTAAAAATGGATTACCCACTAACCTTCCTCTGAATTTAAGTGAACTCGAGAAAGATATCTGGCAACCATGGCAACCACAGCTAACAACGTCTTCAAAAGTTCTTCTCAGATCAGAAACTTGTCTGTCTTATTTAGAACCGGATTCAAACTCTTGTGGAAATGCTCGGGAGCGAATGATGGCTCGATAGACATAACATTAAAGTAATAACTTTCGAAAGGAAGATCAAAATAAGAGATCTTAAGCTATTCAGAAGTATCGAGCCTTCGCAAAAATAGATGTTCTGTTGTGTAGCTATCCTGCTATGGCTGCTGGCTGATCCCGACGGACAAAATAAATAACAATTGGAAAGCTATTAATGATACATTTGCTTTTCTAAATACTATTCAGAAAACATTTACTCGAGAGCTTCAGTTGCCCGATTATCGTGAGACGATTCATCCCGTTGACGGGATTTCCACTATCAAAAATTCTCTAATAAAATATTTAATTTATGAAAAATATTGGGATACTCTAATATACTGATAAAAAAATTGACTAATTTTATGATTTTTATCTCAAACCGAACAAATAATTTTTTCTTCAAAATATTAATGATTGAACAGTTAGTCTTTTTAATTTTTTTAGAATGTAAACGAGTTCGTCACATGCTTGTATCGTTAAACAAGCTGTAGCAAATCACTGTGCATGTCACAAACCGTCGTAGATATTTTTCAACCGAAACCATTTATAAAAACAGACGTGAGTTCAATTAGTATGACAAAGTATAGGCGTCCCTGTTGACGTAGCGCACCCACAAATACTGCGTGTAATTGATCCCATTTTGGATGTGTAGAATTGTCTATTTTTCTTGAAACTTTTTTCAACCAAGTTACTTAACCTGAAAATTTCATTACTGTGAAATATCTACCACTGTTTCTTAGTTAACCTTGCGATGAAATATATTATATCCAATCCGTCTCTTTTTTTTACTAAGCTTGCATAAATTGAAGGAAGTTATTTATCGTGAAATGAGATTAATTTCAAGGAGAAGAGGATGAGATTGGAGAGCATCTGTTAAAGAAAATTCGTAATTGTTTTCAAACATTGTGGAAATCATTTGATTAGTAAATGTTGTTTTCTTATTTTGTAACTTAATAAATGTACTTTCTTATTTTAAATGAAAGTTCATTAATTAAAAGGATAGTGCTACGATTTACCACAAGAGTTTATGAGTTAGTAAATGTTAACTCCTGCTCGGCTGAGTCATTCCAGAGATGTATTTTCCACTTGTTATGTTCATGCACAAAGCAAAGATCACAAATAGAATGTGATTTGCAACATAATAAAAGAATTTTTAATATTTTTTAATTTCGTGAACATTTTGATCACAAATTAGTAAAAATAAAGAAACTGAAATAAATAGTTTCTTCAAATCATCGTATGCATTTTTCTTATCACCTTTCGAATACTTTTCCAATGCTCTACAACAAGAGAATTTATATCGGTTTAGGGTTTCTTTAGTTTTTGGTTGCCTTCTTTCCTTATTCTTAATGTCTTTGCTTCTATTGCTGAGCAGAGGTATCAAGTTTATAGTTCCAGTACCTTAGTCACTATACTTGTTTCAAGTAGATTGCAAGCTTGCTTGTTTTCACCAACGATTTAGATATGCAAGTTGGGAGCCGAGAAATTCTTTTGAGTATTTTTTTTTTACACAAGGCTCTGATAGCAAAAGTTCATCACCATTGTAAACTTAGATAAATATAAGCACAGAATAGAAAACATTAAAGAAAAGTGCTGTGACGATTGAAACTAGTGTTGTTCAGTTAAGGTTCGAGCGGAAGGCTCAACCGAGTCGAGCTTCAACTCGAGCCTTTACGGCTTGAGCCTTCAGAGCTCGAGCCCTATAGCCCTCGAAGCTCGAGCCGTGAAGCTCAAGTTGGAGGCTCACTAAACCTGGAGTTGAAGGCTCATAATGTGCGAGCCTTTTAAAATTCTTAAGGAATGACGAGTAATCAATTTCAATGAGCAACGAACATTTTAAAAATTATTGTATTCATTTATACAAAAATATGTTTGAAAAATTCATTAGCTGCTATAACTTGATTTTATTTTAAGAAATGAATTTATTAATAGTACAAATAAAATGCTTCATATAAAAAACAAAAATAAAAAAGCTCTAGGTATTTGAGCCGAGCCTTGGAGGCTCACCGAGCTCTCTGTGAGGCTTCAGCTCGAGCTCTGACTCGAGCCACCCACTGAACCCTGAGAGCTCGAGCGCTCAAGGCTCGAACCTTATAGATTTATAGCTCAGTTCTTGAACAACACTAATTGAAACTCATTTAAAAATCATTGTTAATTATTATTCAATCATTTTTGTAATTGCAATTTTAGTCACCAATCTTATAAAAAATAATTTTTTCATCTGGACAATGGATTAAACCTGTGAAATTAATTGTAATTCTTTTTTGCCCTTTTCACCTTTTAGCCTTCCAATATATTTACTTCTTATGATTCACTCTAGCCTTAATTCGTTTGTATTAGTTTTCTCAGTGGTTGTCTGAGGCTGTAGTTTTATAGTACGTTAAGGTGTAATTGTAGCTACACTCACTTTCTTCAAATATGACTTGACTATCGGCGAATTAGAGTGAATTTATATTCAATATTGGGCTGTAGAATTATTGCAGATTGTGGGAACTATTTTCGTTCTAATTGTGAACGCTTAATGAGGGACTACTAAACTATGCAGGCGTTCTCTAGGATGATCGAAGGCCTATAAAGAATCAGTAATCTCTGAAACCTGTAGTGCGTGAGCTATACGTCAACTATCATCCGTTAGCCTAAGAAGATTTTGTCTGGAGAAGGACAAATCAGTGGTAGTATAGGAAGAAGAATAAAAAAGTAGCCACTGTAGAAAGGAAGTCAGACAATAATGCCTAGCAGAGAATTGTTACATTTTTTATTGTTTTTAATCGTTTATTTGTAACATTTTTTGCCAGAAAGATTGCTTCTAAAGCTTCTGGAGGAGTTAAGAGTTGGCCGAACATCTTAGAATCTAGAGAATTCTGGTGACTGAAGGTGTCTTTGTGCTCACATTAAATTAAGTAAAAAAAAAACAAGTCAAGTTTATGGAAATTGATTTTTTTTTTATTATTATTAAATAGATTAATAATAAAAAGCTTGTAACTAGTTTTTAAGTAGATATTTAGCTTTTTTCTCTTGAATAACCATAATTATAGTATTAACTTTCATCTTCAATAATTGTATAGGTCAATGATAGATAGGAGTTTGTATTTCACTAGTAGGAAAAAGCTACAGGGATGATTATGGAGAAGGGTTTGAGGTGAAATGTAATGGAGGATGTTTCACCCCTCACAATGAGTAATTAGTATTCATATGCAATCTGTTATATGTATAATGAGAGTCATGTTTCATCTACCCAGCTGATGTGCAGTGTGCATATACAGATATACTTCTGTGTACATCAGCCTAAATAGTAATTACATCATTATTGTTAATGCAGATCTCTAGACAATATATTCACACACACACACTCACAAAAAAAAAAAACTTCAATGTAAATGGGATTATAGAGTTTTCAATCAATAATGCATTTATCACAACTGGTTATATTTAAAGTGAATAATGAATAAATTTAAGTTATTTTACCTTACCATTAGAACTCACCTCATGAACGATGTTTAGGTATATGCTTAATTATGCGAAGAATTGTAATACAAAATTTTTGTAGTAATAGAAATGGTTGAAAAACCATTGGGAAGGTCCTTCTTTACGAGGGTCGTTTGAAAAGTCCGTGCAAAAATAAAAACTACTTAATTTTTTGGGGTAAACCTTTTTTATTTTTCAACATAGTCTCCTTTTAGGCTTATACACTTCGTCCAACGCTGCTCTAGTTTGTTGATCCCTTCCGAATAATAGGATTTGTCCAAGTCTGAAAAATAGCCATTCGTTTCTGCAATCACCTCCTCGTTTGAATAAAATCTTTTTCCCGCCAGCCATTTCTTCATATTGGGGAACAAATAGTAGTCCGAGGGAGCCAAGTCTGGAGAATAGGGGGGATGTGAAACGAGTTGGAACCCTATTTCCATTAATTTTGCGACCACAACTGCTGAGGTGTGAGCTGGTGCGTTGTCGTGATGGAAAAGGACTTTTTTGTGGGCCAATCGTGGGCGTTTTTCTTGCAGCTCGGTTTTCAAACGGTCCAATAACGATGAATAATATGCACCTGTAATAGTTTTACCCTTTTCCAGATAGTCGATGAGGATTATTCCTTGCGAATCCCAAAAGACAGTCGCCATAATCTTTCCGGCCGAAGGAACTTTTCAAACGACCCTCGTATACTACCCTTAACATGGTCGGGCGATCACTTCCACATTTTAAGCCAAAAAGAGGGAAGATGACAGTTTTCTTCCTGCTGTAAGTTTTGCGAAAACCAAGTTTCTTACTAAAGTAAGTTCTGATGTGGTTTTGAGTTGGTTACATCCATAATCAAATGGTCTAAATCAGTGCTATTTGTCTCGTAGACATGATTAAAAAATATAATTTGTAAAATAAAATTTTATTTCCAGTAAAATATGGTTTAATTTTTTCAGTCTTTTCCCTTTCTTTGTATTGTTACTTAAATGGTCTGTACAGCTTCTAACAAAAATTTCAAACTGGTACAAAACACAAAGCACAAACTTGGAATTTAGTTCAAATTTTAGCTTCAGACACATCATCCAAAATCCGTTTATCGGAAGAGCGACTTTTCAAAATTGGCTTTTCTACAATTTTCTTTTAAATTCAAACTCTACTCGCTTTTTCTTTTTTTTAGTAGTTTTTGCTTTTAAGTTTTTTGAAAACTAAGATTTGCTGTACAATCCTTCTTTATCCATTTTAAGTCTAAAAGAAGAGCTTTTACCAGTTGTGTACATTCAAGGTAAGTTTACACTGAAAAAGAGTTTGAATTTTTAAGAAAATTGGAATATTGACGGAAATTATCTTTTTTATTTATTATTTCTTAGTGGGGAGGGAATTCTATGTTATCCAATGCCACTCTGGGTCCATGTCTTCCAATGTCTTCTCAGACAAGTTAGAGGAGGTAAAACGACTTACAAGTCTTTTACTTGAAAGCCTACTGGCTATTCTTTTCCTGCTTTTTTGATTTACCTTTTTAAAATAAATTGTCCATTTGCGACGATCTTTAAGTGAAGACGTAGTTGATTCGTCTCCTGAAATTGAAAAGCCCCCATGTTAGTACCACTTAGACCAGGGGTCGGCAACCTATTTTAAGTAGAGAGCCATTTCTGCTTAAATAATTTTAATAAATCTTACCAAGAGCCGCAAGTATGATAGTGTAAACAACTCTGAAGATCATTTATATTCGCAAATTATTACTTTATGATATTCAATAACATTTAAATGTTTTATATATTTATTTTCACATATTGCAAAAGTAAATAAAGAAATAAATAATAGCCTAACGAATGAAAAGGCGGCAGTCTTACAGTATAAATCAAGTAACTTTTTTTTGATATTGTATAATTCTATTCAATTTCGAACCTAACACATTTAAAATTATTTTTGAAAAAATACCTTTTAATAAATGTAAGTTTCATTCGTTTCAATAAAATTAAACTATACAATATATTTTGGGCAGGCTGAAGAGCCGCACAATTTGGATAAAAGAGCCTCTTGCGGCTCGCGAGCCGCGGGTTGCCGACCCCTGACTTTAGGGTACGTTCACAACGGAGCTGTGAGCATAGATGATAGCAGTGATGCATCAGCGCTTATAGAATAATCTAGTACATTCTTATGTGAGCGTGCACAACGAAGCTTCGACTAGTGACTCATACGCGCTGCTATAAACGAGCATAGATGATAGAATTGAATTTTTCATTTTTCTGCTAGCTGAACTCCAGTATCGGAGCTTCAAAATGGACGTCGAAAAATTATTTAGTGCTGTCTTTACTCATTATTTTTGGTTAGTATTTTATTATTTACTTTTAAACAATATTTTGTTTTTTAAATCGTGCTTACATTTACTTTCATGTGTATTTATTTGTCTTTTTTTCAATAAAATCATTGCTTACCTAAGAGTAATCACTAGTTTTTCTTCTATGGTTATAGGATTTCCATGACAATTTTTCCAAAGTTTTCTTAATTTTGACCTTATTTTTTCTAAAATATAGTCGAATGTGGGTGGACCCATCCTCACATATTCAAAAAAACGATCCGGATAATTTCTAAGTTCCTTATATAAATGTTGAAATTCGCCCAAAGTACTTCGTTTTTTATTTATGGGATGTACATGATATTTTCTAAAGCGTTTTTTCTTTAAAATATACCTTTTTGTTGCTGCTGAACATAAAAACTCTTCTTCACTTTTCGGACATGTTGCATGTATCACAGCTCTGTTGTGCACACTAATCAGCGATTATATTTTACTCTATCAGTTATCATCTCTGCTATCATCTATACTCACAGCTCCGTTGTAAACGTACTTAGACCCATAGTCTAACCTTTACTGCAAAATCTGCTAATGGCTGTTCCCTTCTCTCTTTTTGAAACTAAATTAAGGTATAATAAAAACGAAATTAAAATGAAGAGAAAGAAGGGAATAATATATAAATTCACTTACATTCCATTAATGTGCGTTAATTGAATTATTTAATGGCACAATCAGTTAACGAGAAACATTTGAATTATTAGGCCCCACGATAGCCGAGGGTTTAGAGGCGATGCCACCAACCTAAGATGCATTGTGGTTGATGCTGGGTTCGATTGCCGGTTTAGCACTTAGATTTAATGGTTAATGATAGAATTTCATAGTAAAGTACGTTTTCTACTCGGTTGCGTCCACTAGATCTAATCTGACAGTTGAGGACGTAAAGCTTACCTGAAAAAAATGAGCATTCTTTAATTTATTTTTGCATTTAAATTATTTATGCAAATAAAAACGCAAAAATGTTAACCAATTTGTTCTCTTAGCTTCTAGCTGATCATATGTACAAATATTTTTGTTCATTCGTTTGTCCATGTAACGCTGAGTAATACCTGGCAAGCAATTTTTTTTTTCAAAAGTAATAATAGTGTAGCAATAGATTATCTAGATTAATAAAAAACTTACTTACTTTCTCTGAGCGTTAAGTATTTTTCGTACGAAAGAGATTTTATGTTAAGTGTTTGTCAATTCACTTTCGGGTAATAGTTGAGCTTTCAAACCTTCGTCCATCTAAACCAAAAGTCATATTTACTGCCCTGTCACATCCTAGCTTGCTCCAACTCCAACGAAAATGCTTTACCATACTTAGTGAAAGAGAACGGGAATCACATCTTGTCAAAAAGTTAAATTAATAATTTGAAACGAATGTTCCAGCTTTACGGGATATTAGCCAGTCTGCTTGCGCTTTCCACACTTGTCACTAAACTTTGTTGACATCTTTCAACTTCATATTTTATTTATTTATTTTTTTACGGGGTAAAGTATATTTAATTATTATTATACATATTTGACAATAACATGGTTCATCCATTTCTATGTGGATATTTTATTTCGTTTCCACACAGTTATAATCATGTCAAGTGAAAGGAATGATAATAATATCTATTTAAGCCACTTAATTAATATTGCTATTCTAATGTTTATTTCATGACGTTTGTATTTGTTTGCACTTAATGGTAAAAGGAAATATTGCATCCATTTGTTCATTTCTGAACTGGATCTATTTACTTAACTTTTGAACTTGCTTGAAAAGAGACCAATTTTTACAAACTCCTGTCTTCACTTGAACTTTTAGGTTGTATTGCCGCTGAGGCTATTATGTATTCAATACAAATTAAAAATAAATATTTAAAAAGTGAAACTACCTAATGTAGGTGGTATTCCTTTCATTTGTGGTCATCTAACAATAATGGTGCTGTAGTTGTTTGCAAGAGTTATGGCGGCAGAGTGGTCGACAGCCTTACTCTCCAGATAGTTTATATCCTCAACAATAGCTATACTGAACCATCAGTGGAATCAGGAAATTTCGCCGACCAGTCGCGCTGGAATTTAATAAAATCAGACATCAACTTAATTGTTAAATTTTATAACGTAAATGCAATATTTTGCTTAAAAAATGAAAAAAAAGAAAGAGTGTACAATATTATGGGTACAACAAATTATTATTACAGTTTTATTTTCACTTATTCTGCTAGTAAGAAAAATAACACAATTTTCGACTTTAGTGCCATTGTGAAAACCAATTTAATGATCAAAATCTATTTATAATACAATATTTAAAGAAATGCCAATTTACAGGATAGAATATTCCGTTTTTTATGATTTTCTTACAAAATAAAGACTCCTACGATTTTACTTAAACTTCTTGATCTACATCTATACTTTCTACATCTTTTACTGAATTTTTTTTTCCCGAAAATTTGATTCTGCGAGAGTACGAATTAGATTCTTTTTAAAGAGATAAGGAATTAAATATGACTTTAAAAGTTTTGAGTTTGAAGAAATTTTGTGAGTTAGAAATTTGAGAATAATATTTAAAAAAAGCCATTGAGTGAAGACACCAGATAGTGTTTACTGTCTTTTACATTGATTCCTCTAGGGTGTCAATATTGGTCAGTTCGGCAAGATTAATTGACTCCAACGCTAAAATACATTTAAAATTATAACTAAATTATAAGTAAAGTACATGACAATAGAATTTTACGATCTGTTGCAAAGAGATTTACCAATGATAGCTTTATTATAAAAATGAACCAAATTCTTAATGTGAAACAGATCAAGACCCTTTGAGCTTGTTGTTGCT
Organism: Rhodnius prolixus; assembly: GCF_049639745.1. Classification (NCBI taxonomy): domain Eukaryota; kingdom Metazoa; phylum Arthropoda; class Insecta; order Hemiptera; family Reduviidae; genus Rhodnius; species Rhodnius prolixus. The sequence goes on from NW_027411592.1 coordinate 29,338,877, forward strand.
ATAAATCTTGTCTCAGTGGAAATTCTAAGTCATTTAAATCCAATGAGTATGCTGGTGGTGTGCGTGCGTAAGGAGTAGAATGTAGGAGATTCCAACGAGGTGTGCCATAAATAAAATAGCGATATGCTTGCGAGCGCAAAGCGAACTGGGCATTATTGCATTCTTCTCATTCAATCTGTTCCTCTTCTATACAAGCCATAAATTTTGTCACCAACCTCAAGCACAACAAGCTCTCTTTGCTCTGTAATAATTGAATTCCAAGCGTCTATATGTCTGTTGGTATTCTCTACCCTAGGATCAGATTGCTCTCAACTTTTCCGCAACTACCTTCTTATCACCTCCACTTTAGGCTTACTATCAGCTTCCATTTAACATTCTTCCGACATCTTCATTCGAAGTAGAAATCCGGAACATCTTTAATTAAAATCTTGTAAGTAAATTGCAGAGCAAAAAGGTTTCCATGATGAGTAAATTATTTATTAAAAAAAATAATAAAATATTGTTTATTTGGGTCGGTAGGTTGGTGTAGTGGTTATGAACTTGAACTTGCAGGGTTCTTATCTTATCTAATTCTTGCTCTCTAGGTCGCCCATTTCCTATTTATTTGTCCATTTCTTGAGCTTGAAAACAAAAAACAAAAAATAAAAACAAAGAAGAAGAATCTCACTAAAAATTGTATTTCTAGAAATTGAAAGTAAGTGAGAGATAACCAGTTCAAGACTCGCGTGTAATGGAACTTAGTATTAGTTAGAAAAAAAATATTAATAATACAAAATTTAAATGTCTTTCCTCGTCCCTTCCTTCACAATATTTAATTGCCTCAAAATAGGATACAACCTTATTTTTACTTCCCATTTCTAGAAGTACAACTTTTAGTAATTTTTTTTGCAACATTGTCTAATGTTTTTAAGTTCAAGGAATGTACAAATAAAGAGGAGATGAACGACCTAGATTGCAAGAATGAGAGCAAATTTATGGGACACAAGGCTAATCCTGCTACAGGGATTCAAGGATTATTAGCCCAGCCAGATGTGGAGATGAACTGACTGAGATTGTAGGTGGAATGCGACAAGAAGTGGTAAGTTATGAAAATTGTAAAATAAGAGTTATTCAAATTTTAAAATTAGTTTTGTCATTGATTTTAATTAAGGCTTTATAAATTAATTTTCAATTTTAAATGATAGCCGAGTGGTTAGAGGCGAGCACCGCAAAGCTAAGATGTATTGTCGTACTCGCTTCGATTCCCTGACTTGGACTTAGATTTTTATTCAATGGTTAAAGTGAGAAAATTAAAGTAAAATATGTTAGCTAGACGCCTCCGCCCGCGACACCTAATTTGGCAGTTGGACGACCACCCGTACACAGGGGGGCGTTTTCACCCATTTTGAGAACTAGCATTTTAAATAATGGTAATTAATATATTCAAGAATTGTTCACAAATGGCTACCAAAAGTTGAAACATGAAAAAAAAAAAAATAATAATAACCATAAAATATAGAGCAGGGATTAGCTCAGAGGTTAGCGAATACTGAATTCCAACGCGGAGTTCCCGGGTTCAAAACCAGCGGCTGGCCGTTCTCTTCCTAGGAGTTTCTTTCAGCCCACTGTCCGGTGATGGACAGTACACTAAAGAGAGCGCCGTGCTCCAATGAGAAAAGTCTTGAAAAATACAATAAAATAATAAGACCAGAAAAATTTTGTGATTTAAAATAAAGTTTCTTATAATCCTGGTCTGCAAAACAATAAAAAAAGATTTAGAAAAAATACAGAAAAAAAATCTGTTTTATTAATTAAATTTAGAAAGAACTGTTGGTCTAACCCAAAGCTGGATTTAATAGTGGCCACACCGACTGGAAGTACCCGCGTTCAGAACACTGCCTTCATTATATCAAGGAGAGAACGAGGCTTGCATCTGTTTTTTTTGTCAGGAGTTTTACTGGCAAGCTCCATTATAGAGGGGATCACGCTGACTCTAACGAATTGTTTAGGTCACTTACTTTGACGGAATTTTTCACGATACACTCTATTATCAAACTTTAAATCTCATCTAACAGACAATTACGTCAAATAACATCTTTTTTTGTTTGTAATTTATATTTGTAAAAAATTATTATTATTATTTTTTGTAAATACTTTTTTGATAAAAGATCTTTTGTTTCAAAAATCCAAAAATAATATTCAAACTATTACTAGTATAAGAACTAAAAGAATGCAGAGAGTTTAACTTAAAAATGGCCTTGGTCTCTGGACGAAAATTTATAGTTATGCTTAATGCAAGGGAACGCGAAATGGACTAGTAAGTGAAAATGAAGTAGAATGAAAGACCTCGTAATCTTTAGGATGACTTAGGCCTATGATTTTTACTAAAAAGATTCAGTTGACTAGGCCACAACGTGATAATACCGGCAGAGAGATTACTTCCTTTCGTCTAATGTATGAGAAACCTGGAACAAGAAGAAAATATGGACGTCCAAGGAAAATTGAGCTTGTCGATGCGAAGGAAGTCCTAGAATGGACGGGTATGAGGAATTGCAGGTTAAAGGTGAAGGTAGAAGTGAGTGGACTACATAGAGTGAGCTGGCTCCTGTCAGACTGTACTTCCATCTAGAAAGAGAAAGAACAATTAATTTCTCTTGTGAATATGTTAAATAAAATCTAAGGCCGAGTCAGGAGAATAATGTAGTTGTCACAAATAAATGATATCTTGAGATGCGTTCCTGGTTCATTAAAGTTCTGTTGCACCTTTGGAAATTGTAGTCACTCGATTTCAAAAAGTCCTTGTTGTGTTTTTGATAAAGTCACAAAAAACAAACGTTTTTCACATTGACAATTTTTTCGCTCCTTCCTTAATAATAATAATTGAGTATTTGTGTTAGAAAATTGAACTTTATTAAAAAATTTAAAGAATTTTGATGAGGTTTATACTTCAGTTTATAGCATGCCAAATTTTTAGAAATATGATTCATGGAACAGTAAACAGGAGAATCAATATTTCAAATTCTTTTATAATAAAACTAGTGAATTCCTGAGACCACAAAGCTGGACCAATTTACCAAATAAACATTTTTTCTTCAGATTTAGGTATGTAAATTACTTATTAAATTCATTTAAGCAAATAAATACACATATTATAACTAGTTTTTATTATCTTGTATTGTAAATAAGTTGTTTTTAGTAATTATTTGCATGGCCTTTGTAAAGTCCTTGGCTGATAATAACATGGAGTCTTTTGTGTTTAAAATAATGATAACTTAGACAAATAAATAATTACTTTTAACTAAGAGAAGTCTTTTGCTATATTATGCAACATATCTGAATAAAAACACACGTCATGTTATAATTGTTGTTATACTCGTAATATCAAGAAACGATTCCTTTACGGATCATTGTTTCTCAGACTAAACTATCCGAGCTAAACTGAAGCAATAACTTTGCTCATGCACAAAGGACAAAATAACTGCCAGTTCCTATATTCACATTCTCGAAGTAGAAGAACAAAGAGAGTATGGCTTTAAAGCCAATTATTTTTAAAATTTTCGAGGAATATTTTAATAGGAGAAAAGATTAATGAATCAGCCCAAAAATGAATAAACTCTACAAGGTATATTTTAGTAATTTAAAGTTACTGCTTAAAAGAAACCGTGCTAAAAAGAGAGCTTCAGATTTTGAAAACATTACTTTTTGGATTTAAGCTTTAAAAAAGTATGTAATATTAAAAAATGTATGATTTGCACTTTCTTGAAAATCTCACCACGGCTGATCTTGACATTTTTACCTGTAATTATGTGTAAAACCATTTCCTTAAGTGAAGCCTTCAAACTAGTATTCCTAGGTAAAGACTTAATTTTAGACAAAGTCCAAATGCTAATGATTTCTATTTGAAACAATTTTTAATTAATTGAGTTTAGGGTTCTGAGGGATGAGGATAGTTCTCTCAACGTCTGATTTCAACTACTATTTGTTTCAATGACAATAAATGAAAAGCTGATTTAGCCAAATTTAGATTAGTAAACTTGATACGATAACAGAATTTATTTAGGCATATCCCTTTTATTTGAAACGTTTATCATAATAATTAAATTTTTGTGGTGACCAGGAGCTAGGGAAGTAAAGTGCGCTCTTCATTTTCGATCAAATATTATTAAGCAATTCTTAGAAAAGTCTATGGATAAGCACATGATTTCTTTGATTCATTAATACCCCAGAAATTTCTCCATTCTTTACATACTTACTGCATTATTTTATTCTTGATACTCAAATTGAAGCTGGCCACCGTGGGTAGACTGTGATACGGAACACCACTTCTGATCGTTTTCCTTCTTTCGAAAATATAGTTTGGTAATTCAGTACCCGTTTCATAGTTTGAGACAAAGAAATGGTACTGTATAATTGAACTGGAAAGTACAGCTTGACATGTTCCAAGTTCTTGATTTGGAGTAAATTATTGAGAGTTCAGTGCTTTCTGCTCCTTATCAAATGGCTGCCACGAATGTTTACTTCATATTTTCATCATTAATCAGATGGCTTTCTTAGAGGCCAAATCAATCTAATCTTTTCAATATTGCAGTTATAATATAAATAAGAGGTGTGGCTATTAAATAACGAGATTGATGCTGCTACAGAAGAATTATGCAAGCGCCAAATCCTAACGACCGACAGCTGTGCAGCGTAAAGCCTTCTCTTTTGATTGCTGCGTCTCACGTGTTTGTAGAGAAATCTGTCTGACCGTCGTTTGTGTAAGAAGTGTTAGTTTCGTTTTGCCGAAAACATGATACTACACATGTAGTAGAGCAACGAATTGTCGTGAAATTTCACATGAAACTGGGCAAAACCGCTACTGAAACTTATCTTTTATTAAAAGAAGTTTATGTCGATGAATTTTTATCATGTGCGCAAGTTTTTGAGTGGTTCAAGCGTTTCCAATATGGCCGAGAAAATGTCGGAGAGGATGACCGCCTGGGTCGCCCTTTCACGTCCAAAACGGATGAAAATATCGATTATAATTAATCAACATTACTACCATGAGGTGCTTACTCAACTCCGTGAAAGAGTAAGGAAAAAACGATCCGATTTGTGGAAGAACAAGTCATGGGTTCTCCATCAAGACAACGCGCCGGCTCACACTGCATTGTCTGTCAAGACGTTTCTAGCCAAGTACGAGTACAACAACCCAGGCCATCCGCCTTATTCGCCTGACCTGGCCCCATGTGACTTTTATTTGTTCCTCAAAGTCAAATCTGCATTAAAAGGAACACTATTTTGGTCCGTTGAAGCTGCGAAAGAAAAAGCGACACGCGTCATGCAGGAGCTCAAAGAAAAAGACTTCCAGCACGGTTTCGAACAATGGTAAATTCGCATGGAGCGTTGTAGTGTCAGGGGAGGGGGGCATATTGAAGGTGATAATAACTAAATATGTATAAATTTAGAATAAAATGTTTTATAGCAATAGTCTCGTTATTTAATGGCCATACCTCGAATGGTTCTATTACGTCCAAAAGGCTGACATACCTTGTAAATAACACGTTTTCATTTATGTAATGAACTCAGGTAGGCGGCTTATTCCGTGCTTTAAACTATACTACATTATTCATTGTATTCTTTAAATAAAAAAGTGTATATACAATTATTAAAGTATTATTGTTTAACTAGCTGTACCCGTTCACACGTTGCTGTGTTTGAACAAAAAGGCAGTTTTGATACCTCAAACATAATTTATTAATGACCAAATGTATACAATACATCGAAATGAAAATTAACAATAAAATTACCCCTGAGTACAGTAGTGTCCTTGCAAAGGTATCATTTCTACATAATGTGAAAAATTCAGTTAATGTTGTTGGCGGTGATGACATTGCTCTTGCACGTACATTTTCTGATGTAAAATACACACGCTGTCCATTTTCAAGATGTACTGCTAAATGAACAACCGTTGAATATCGTTCATGAATGGAAAATGATATACAGGTAATACGCCATACAGCCTCATTGCTACTTATGAAGCGTCCCAGTTGATATTTGGTGACTTCATCGTTAGATGCAGTTGTATTTTCCACTCCAAACACTGCCATATCGCTTCCTTTGTTCACATATTTGCAAATATATTTTCTAGCTTTCACTGAATTGCAGTACCCAACATTTATGTGTGCGTTATACGTTTTTAGTAGTAATGGAGAATATGGTACTACCCAACGATTATCAACGTCAATAGTATTGTTGAGTACTTTTAGTTTAATGGATTTTCCACCATCTTCGGTATAATTTATTCTCGTATTAATAATTGCAAAAAACTGTTTTTCATGGTTTTCATGGTTACACTTTCAACAAATATTACTAATTAAATGTTATTTTGATATTTTTGGGATATTTATTCGGGAGCACCTAGAGCCCCAACTCTGATTTAAAAAAAAATTCCAAAAACCTTCCCGGGGATATGCCTAATAATTTCCCAAATTTTCACGGCGATTGGATGTATGGTTTTTGAATCTATCGAGTACAAACAAACAGACACACATTCATTTTTATATATATAGATTTGCATTTTGAGAAATTCATTCAAATATTTTACAAGCGTCATTTTTGTCTGCTTGTTGAATACAATAAATTTAAATTAAAGAGTTGAAATAAACCAGAGTGACAGTGTGGTTTTAATAATTTACACAGTTTGCTACAGTATTCCTGGCAAAAGTAAATAAAGAAAAGAAAGATGAACAAACACAATATTAACAATATGGAGTGATAGGTGTGTGAACTACTGGTATATCCTACTGGTTGGCCACTCTCAGTGCGACGAACACTGTGGATCCTGTAGCTGGGGCTACGTGTGGGCAAATACAGGCTGACATTTGTAAATTACCGGAAGTGATTGATTGGAGTGTGTCTTCTGATTAATCGGGTGAGAGTTTCGCGTCCATCCGCTAACTAACACACTCTAACCAATGCGGGAAAGGGTTAGAATTGCCATCTCACTTTCCTCGATCTCCTGCAAGCGATAAAATATTGCAAACAAGTTTCCAATTATTTATTGCGCCGGAGGATTTTGTCACATGACGATTCAGTAATACTTCATTTTTTTTTTTTTTTGACAGAAGGTCATAGATTTTTTTTCCCCCAGTGGGAATAATGTATATTCAATTCACTTTAGTTAGACTCGGCCAGTTGTTTTCAGCGCCAGATCATATCGCTCCAAACACCTTCTCGTACATGCGCACTTTCATCAGCAAAACTCATAAAAAAAAGAATGAAAAAAGAAGAAGAGATTTTCAATTAAATGCAAGGAAAAATACAATTTCGCCAAAGGTTTATCAAATGATTATATACATTTTTGATCTCAATCTCATTGACAACAAAAGATTTTCCCTGTTTTTGTTCTCAGTTTTATTTTTTTAAACCGATAAAAAGACTTAAAAGGGCTTACAAACCAATTTTTTAACTGATTTATCTAAAATTGGTTTCACTATATTTTTATAAGATTAGTAACATTAATAAACGGAAATAAATGAATTGGTAACCCACAGTTTTAGTAAAACGAAAATAAGTATTATTTTTAATTGATTATTAAGATGTCTTTTCTTTTTCTATTTGAGAGAAATTTATTTTTAAATTCTCTCAAATTTTAAATTATAATAGATCATATGATATCATTCGTTCTGTTCATACTTTACTTTACTTGTTAGTTCAAGCGTTTTTTACCCTATCCAGTTCTTAAATCTGGTGTGTAGAAAAAGAACAAAAAGGTAAAATTATCGGCTGATATTTCATTTCAAATTTATACTGCAAAGATAGTTTTTCAATGTTAAACACAATAAATTAGTACCGTTTGAAGGTAGTTTACTCCAGTATTTCCTTGGTATCATTAAAGGTTATTTTTTCTGTAAGCAATTTTAAACTAGAGGAGCAGGCTTAACATACCTTACCGTTTTTAACTAGTGAATTTGTCCTTTAGAAATACCTTCCAATAATTTCACTATTTCTTTTTAATTTCATTTTGAACCTGTTACTATTCATCCTTCATTTCTTGCATACTTATCATTATGTGGTCTGTTTTTTGTGTTTAAATTCAGGTATTCCATCTTAACATTTAATCTCATCACAATCCACTTGTACATCATCTATCTTCCAGAACATTTCCAGGAAACACTTCCAGACGTCTTAAAAGACAGTGGCCTCGCGATCTCCTCTCTGATGAAGAGAGTCAGTAGAATTTAGAATGTTTTTGGAGTGTTACCGCTGGGTAACTTCTCCATTCTGTTATTCTGTTATTTATTGTTATCATTGATGCTTATAACGCAAAATGCGTTGATTGTAACTAAATAAATGATTTAAAAAAAAATCAAAACAGCAGTTTTCTAAAGCAAAATATTCATGAAATAGTGATCATATAATAAATTAATTAACTATTACCTGTTAGTTCAGCGGTTTTATAACATTATTTTGAAACTAAATTGTATATTTTCCCTTCCTTTATGTAAGGGAATCTATCATCTAAGATCAGTGGCGTCCGGAGTCTTCTTCAGTGCAGCGCCGGCCTTAGCACAGCATCTCGTTACAGACAATACTAAACATCACCGAAAAGTAAGCTTTAAGAGGCTTACTATGAATGAAAATTTATAGGCCGGCAGATGGAATTAAACCCGGGATTTTCGCATGGGTGCCCAAACAACTGAGCTAGTGGGTGCCGGGTCATTCTCAGTTGTTGCTGAGCTGGCCAAAAAATGAAGCATCCATCCATTCTATTCGTTGATCCAGAACCTTATCTTGGTATATCAACGAACAGCTCTTAGGCACTGGCTGTAACAAGGAAAATGCTGGAAAACTGTTCGAGGTATTTACCTTGGCATATGCCTGATATGTATAAAATCAGTACCGAGGAGACCCTGAAGATCATTCTGGTAATTTTCCTCATTACAGCGCAAGTAGTTTCAGAAAACACTTTTACTGAGTGGTTTCATTTAACATTTAAGAAGAGAAGGAAACGGCTTCTCATATTCTGTTTGACTACTTAACTATAGTGAGGTTGCTGCATGAGATGTTTAGTTCTTTACAGCCGGAGGAAATCATATCACAACAAATACTAGTAACTGACATCCTAGAGCTAGTAAGAAGGTGAGAATTGACCTGCTAGATTGTCTAGTGGGTGGTAGAATAAGGCTCCTGGCTCAGTCACTTGGGGAATAGAACCCGCACCTTGTCCCAACTATAAAATTACCACTGAATGATCCGTTAGCTTATTGATGTATCTAAAGAAAGCAACTACATAGTTAACAAGTGGGTTTGATTTTATGAACACACTAGTTTTTTAACAACATTAATTTATTTCACAAACAAATTATAAAACAACATGAGACTTCAAACTAAAGAAATACAAAAATAATCGATTTCATTTTTAAAAACTTTTAACTGACAGCTGTAGTAACAGGACTGTTTCCCTGTAGCCGTTTTGATCACTTTATATCACTTAAGCGCGTTTGGATCGCGCTAGCTTCTTCCCGGTTCAAGTATAACATGACAGAAGAGCTACCCTAGCTCTCCCTCATGATCAATTTGCAAACTTGAGAACTATTATGTCTAAGTACAAAAAAGAATCCTTTAACGACTTTTACATAATTTAAGAAATTCAAAATCCTTCCTGAAAGCACTTCCTTTGTGCTTGTTCTCTAAGTTAGTAATTTTGATTGGTACGATAAACTACAGACAACTTGCTCTCACTAAGAACTCCTCTAAAATGATGTTTTCTAGAAAAATGATCAACGCATTTGTGATAGACCAATGTTTAAAGAGAATTACTCATTTTCGAAAACCTAAATCGACTGTCGCAATGCACGATATGGCTCAGTCTGCGGTTAGGAGGTATACGTTTTCCAAATGACCGTCGACTTTTTGAAGAATTCCTATTACACGAAAACAAGGTGATTAGCTATTCCGCAGAAGCATTTAAGTTCAATAAGGATTCCAAAGGAACCCTCTCAAGCCTTAAGAAAACAAATCTCGCTTCTCAATAGCCTTACAAAAAAGGTAAAGTAAAGTAATTGCCTATTTCTTCAGGCTGGCTTTACGTCCAACTACCAATTAGGTGTCGTGGGCGGAATAGCCTTATGTGTTGGTTACCAGTTCTCAAATAAAGAACCAAGCAGTGTCAAAACGGTTTTGAGCTAAATTGTAGCTCAGACTGCTTTTATAACCTCCAAGTAGTACGATAAGAAATCGACTCGGACCATCCTTGTCTGAAAATGGATAGAAAACTGTCTTAAGCTTACCGAAATGCCAAACCTAGGTTTAGTACCGAACCTTTCCCGAATTACTATTTCTTTCAATTTTCAGCATTCCTTTGAGTGCCAGTCATTGGCAGTTGCAAGTCCATGCTCTTCTGGCTATGAGCTCCTCATAGAAGAATTCCCTTCAATAGCAGTTATATCACAGTTTTTGCAGAAGCTTGAATGTAGAGGTGGAGCTAGTAGATACAAAAGAATCGTAAGCGTAAGATCTAAGGATCTTATCAAGGCAATCAAGCCTACGAATTCACTCCACTTTAATGCGAACGTTGTTCGCCTACCAACCTCTGCCCATAAGAGATCATTGGACAACACCAGAGGTGCCAACTCAATTAAAACACGGGCCATTTGGTGCAACAGGCAATATTCACGCGGGCCGCATTACCGGATCTACACCAACTGGCGTGGAGTCTTGCTAGAACTTAATTCCAACCTTTTTGTCACAACTGATCTTCAATGGCGGTGGTTTTCAAATTTTGGTTAAGGACCAGCAAACTATCAAGACTAAAAATAAAAACGTAAAATTAAATAATATTTTAATTTATTTTATGGATATAAATACAAATTTACAAGCCATTATTTAGTGTCCCGTTTGTTGATTCTTTGATTGCAAATCAGTTATTCGTGGTTGAAGTTTAGTTTCTGAGAGACGAAGTGCAGCATTTATATCTGTTTCTCACGAACCGGCAGAAAATGTTGAAAAACACAGCTCTAAGATAAGTCTTGGGTTTCCAGGAATTTTTAGCTGCTCCAAGTATTTCAAGTCTGAGTTGGAAGATATTGCGTTAAAGATGGAATACGTTAGAACTAACGTACATTCAGACGTAACGTTCGTCATCGTCAACGAAGCAGCGTTCTGACTTTCGGACATCGAAGCTGATAAGAATGCCCAGACGTTCTGAAGTTACTTTACGTTTCCTATCATAAACGAAGCATAAATTTTTAAGTTCTATGAGCAGATCGCTCCGGAACATGATGAAAGCAAAAGCTTCCGTCACGAGAGGCACATTATTACCCATGCTGTAGATGTCCGACGTGAGCGTGTTTCAGTGTAAGCACTAAAACAAACCCCCCTCCATAGTTTGTGAAAAAAATGTCAATATTTGCAATTTTATCAGACACGAATTCTGTTGAAATTCGAATGAATATTGAACTATTTCTCATACTTTAGATTTTAACATATTTGATGGGAAAAACAATAAGCAAAATGCAATTAACCCGGCAAGACATGGTAAAAAAAAAGTTACAAAGCTGAAATAGATGATTTGAAGTAGTGAGAGAGAATGGAATGGGACTTGAGTTGAATTTGGGGTAAAGGGTAAAGGCTAGGAAGAAAGCGCTTGCTGAGGCGGTGGTAGTAGCTGGGCAAATGTGTTTTCCTTGTCTATACACGTGTCCCAGACTGCACGACAACTTGTACAATCTAAACCACAAAATTAACAGCCGACTATGAATCTGTTAAAGTTTGCTATTTATACATTTATTACAAAACTGACTGCTTGCCACGTGACCACATTAATACTAAAATAATGTATTTTTGGATTTGATTAATTACTTCAATTTAAAACATAATTTTAATACGAAAATAATAAATGTATTAATTTACAGACTGGCAATTTGATCTGACCAGGGATATTTCACTTTCAAGCAGTTTACCTCTGACACTGCAATAAATCAGATAAGGGAAGTCTTGCACTAATTGTTCAGTCCTTCTTAGAAGGTTGCGATTGGATCGTCTCTAGTCTTGATTTTGACATCTATTAGTCCTCCGACATACGAGGGTCGTTTGAAAAGTCCGTGCAAAAATAAAAACTACTTAATTTTTTGGGGTAAACCTTTTTTATTTTTCAACATAGTCTCCTTTTAGGCTTATACACTTCGTCCAACGCTGCTCTAGTTTGTTGATCCCTTCCGAATAATAGGATTTGTCCAAGTCTGAAAAATAGCCATTCGTTTCTGCAATCACCTCCTCGTTTGAATAAAATCTTTTTCCCGCCAGCCATTTCTTCATATTGGGGAACAAATAGTAGTCCGAGGGAGCCAAGTGTGGAGAATAGGGGGGATGTGAAACGAGTTGGAACCCTATTTCCATTAATTTTGCGACCACAACTGCTGAGGTGTGAGCTGGTGCGTTGTCGTGATGGAAAAGGACTTTTTTGTGGGCCAATCGTGGGCGTTTTTCTTGCAGCTCGGTTTTCAAACGGTCCAATAACGATAAATAATATGCACCTGTAATAGTTTTACCCTTTTCCAGATAGTCGATGAGGATTATTCCTTGCGAATCCCAAAAGACAGTCGCCATAATCTTTCCGGCCGAAGGAACGGTCTTCGCCTATTTTGGCGCAGATTCCCCCTTGGTAACCCATTGTTTAGATTGTTCTTTGGTCTCAGGAGTGTAGTGATGTATCCATGTTTCATCCACAGTGACGAAACGACGCTTAAAGTCCTGCGGATTCTTCTGAAACAGCTGCAAACCGTCCTTGCAACACTTCACACGATTTCGTTTTTGGTCAAGCGTGAGCAATCGCGGCACCCATCTTGCGGATGGCTTTGTCATGTCCAAATGTTGATGCAAAATATTATGTACCCGTTCATTCGAGATGCCCACAGCACTAGCAATCTCACGCACCTTCACTCTTCTGTCATCCATCACCATATCATGGATTTTATCAATGATTTCTGGAGTAGTAACCTCAACAGGGCGTCCAGAACGTTCAGCGTCACTTGTGCCCATATGGCCACTCCGAAAATTTTGAAACCACTTATAAACTGTTCTAATCGAAGGTGCAGAGTCACCATAATGTTTATCAAGCTTCTCTTTAGTCTCCTGAGGCGTTTTGCCTTTCATAAAGTAGTGTTTAATCAACACACGAAATTCTTTTTCGTCCATTTTTTGAAAATCACTCGACTTCCTCGATTCAAACGAATGCCAAACACAAAGAAATAGACCGATCTGGCTGAAACTTGGTGTGTGTTCTTCCAAGAGATGCTACTAACTAAACATAACCTCGATACGCGCCAGTAGTGCTATCTCTCTGACTTTGCACGGACTTTTCAAACGACCCTCGTACTTCGCTCAATAGTTCAGATTGCTGAATTATCAAAACTCAAGTACAATTAACGCTTCTTTGGCGATTAGCTACTGAATATTATATTTAGATCATTTATAAGATCAAATCTTTGGTAGATATTCCAACTAGATAGATCACATTTATGTAACGAAATAATTACTTAATGCATAACAAATGTTGGTTGTTGAAAATAAGAAGATAGATGGTTTGTCCCAATTTCTCACCAATCTTGCAAAAAAAGCTGATGATGATATTTGTATCTATCTTGCCAAAGAAGATGTTGTACATTTTATGGAAGAATGTTTAATCTCGTCAAAGATTTGTAGTTCTTAATTTGGTCTTTCTTTTTTGACTAAAGCTCTGCTAAATTCTCCAAACTACCAAACTGAATACTCGCCATGCATGGAAATATCGCCATTAGCTCATTGAAAAGTTGAAGAATTTTTAATGTTATTATTATTATGAATATCTAGGTTTCGTGACCGTAAATTATTGAATTAAGGATTCAAGATTGGCGAGGAATCGGTCAAATAAAAACAACAACTCGTCTTTTTGCCAACGTTTCGACAAATATATTGTCTTCTTCAGGGCCTGGATATTACAAATACAAAAATACAAACAATTTAGAGAATCAGTAACATAGAAAATCAGTAATATAAAAATAAAAATAAATAAAATACAATAATATTTTATAATTATTATTTAGAGCCACACTAAGAGGCTCTTAGTTTTTGTAACTCAACCAACCCGCATAGTCACGTAAGTTTCAATAAGACGGATATCCATGCGGTAAAGGAAAGTAATTTTGTATAATTGTTTTTGGTTCTTTGAATAAAGTACTGTTATTACATTCTAATTGTCAGTGAATTTTACCTTAGCGACGAATGAAAGAAAAAAAAAATTTAACTATTTGGGAAATTGTTATCCGCAATCTTCTTCACAACTGAAATGTAACTGATATACGTAAATAATGCCATGTTTAGAGAAATACAATTCTGGGCCAATCACGTTTTGAGTTACCTAGATTTTAAAAAAGTGGTTTTTAAAAAATGGTCCATTTATGTAAACCTCTGGATGAAAAACGAAAAATCGCAGGAAGCTAAAACTTAAAACTCAGTCTGCAAACCTGCATAGAATATAACAGTGACTTAACAGGGAAATGGCTTCAACGATTTCTTGTTAACTCCGTGCACTTGTCGATAGAGTAAATTAGATCTATAACTATTTAGAGTAGTTCTGAGGAAGGGGGCTCCGTTTTTCTCTAAACTATCATTCCAGTTGTAATGTTCGGTTTTACAAATTCATTATGTAAAAGTTTTTTTTTGTCATCATTTATTTAGTTACAATCAACGCATTGCGTTATTAGCAATATGGGTAGCAATAAGCAACATTCACACATATCAGAGTTGAGAAGTTACCCAGCGGTAACACTCCAATAGCATTCTGAAGAAGTTCTACTGACTCTCTTCATCAGAGAGGAGATCGCGAGGCCACTGTCTTTTAAGAGGTCTGGAAATGTTCTGGAAGATAGATGTTGTACAAGTGGATTGTGATGAGATTGAATGTTAAGATGGAAGTTTCTGTAACGTGTTTTTGCAACTTGTGTGACGAAAGGAATGTTCAAGTCTGTGGTGAATGGTTTGACTGGTGACGTAGAAAGGAGCGTTTACTATAGAGCGAAGGATTTTAGACTGCAAGGACTGGATTCTTTGCAGATTTGAGCGTTTGGTTGAACCCCACAGTTCGATGCCATAAGCCCAGACTGGCTTAATAATATACTTACACATATAAGTCTTTTGTTCAAAGTGAGTTTTGATCTGTTATCTAATAGTCTTTTTAATTGTAGGAAGCGTCTGTTGAGTTCTGTTCTCTTAAGTCGTGTATGAGGGTTCCATGTAAGTCTTCTGTCAAGGTAAAGCCCAAGGTAGCGGACTATGTTGACTACTGGTAAAGGAATTAAATTGTAAAAGACAGGAGGAAGAGTGATGCGTCGAAGAGTGAAAGTAATGTTTTGAGATTTTGTTTCGTTCAGTTTGATAGCCCATTTTTTGAACCATTTTTCTAAGGTGGTGAGGTGAGACTGAAGGTTTCTGTGAGCTATTAATGGATCTTTGTTAGTAGATAAGATGGCAGTATTGTTAGCATAGGTGAGAAAAGTAGTTTGAGGATGAGTAGGTATGCCTGAGCAGTAGATTGTGTACAGAATAGGGCCTAGTATGCTGCCTTGCGGAACTCCAGCGTCAGCATGGCTGAATGGAGAAAGAATAGTTCCTAAGGGGAATAAAGTCCCGGTCAAAAAGAAACCTGTGTTCAAGTTGAAGTTAGTTTTATGAAAGTAAGCCTCACAAGATCAGATCATATTCACTAATACTCACTAATCAATCACTAGTGATCTGTAATTAACCTGAACTACAACTGATCAATATCCAAATTCATTCTACAAAATGAATTTAATTTGCACCAATCTACTAACAGAATGTTAAATGGAAGCGACTCGAGACTATTTTATATTAATTACTAGGAGATTGATTGCACTGAAGAGTTGTAAAAATCACTAAGGATCTAAACTTTCCTGCAGGAATATTAGTTTTGTCGTGATGGACTACGTTTTTTTTCCTCCTCTAGTAAACAAGTTTGTATCATCCTGGAGGCTGCAATTAACCCTAATATTATGAAGGGTTGTTGTTTCCAAGCTTCTAGTAACATGAATTTTAATGTTATCAGCGGGTGGAGCCGCCGCTAGCAAGGAGGCGTGTTCAGCTCTGCATAATCACCTCCCCTCTCTTCCGTTACATCATTTCTTTAACATTTACACAACGCTGATAGCATCTTTTTAAATGTAATATGAAAACGAACATACGTGATATGAGTATGTTTTAAATACTTAGGCTTTAAGAAATATATTTAAAACAAAAATTATAGGAAGAGATAAGAAAAGGCGACCATATTGTTACTATTATCTAAACTTTAGAAACTTTCTTTTTATTTTATCCACCTTAAATAGAAATTCAACGAATTTGCCAAGAAAATGTTTAGACAGCCTTATAGGTAGTTTTTTTTGTTTCGGCAGCGGGGAGTCCGCCATGGTGATACTGAAGTTTTGAAGCTCACCATCGATTCCCTTGTTCAAACCGTTAGGATAACTACATAGTCCAGAAAAGGTTTTACAACAGAATAAGGATTTTAAACCACACATCTATCCATTGACCCTCCAGTTATTCCTTTTAAGTATTTGAAAAAATCTTTATCGCCATTAAGGGATCCTGCAGAAATCCAGAACAATCAGCAAGATAATTAATGATTTTAAGAGACAAAAAACAAGCGTTTTGAATTCATCTGAACTTCAAATTAAGTCTGTACTGTTTCTCCTATTTGCGGAAATTAGGAGTGAAAACTGGCACGACTTTCTCTAATCATAATTAGTTTTTCTTAAACGTGCCATGAGTAAAAAATGATTAATTTAAAAATTATACACGTTCACTTTAAAGGTACTTTTATTGAGAAAGTCGCTAAAAGATTGATTGATAATAAATCTTTATTACAAATATGTACAATAAATACAGACATGAAGTACCAATGTACAATACATTATAACCTCCATAATAATGGTATGCGGAAAGCTTAAGATTTGAAGGATAAGAATGCTGGGAAATAGAGGAAAAACCTGCAGCTTGTGTAAAAAGTTAGAGAAGGATATGTTGAATTCTTTTGTGCCTATAAGGTATAGAAGGATCATTGGAGGCTATGTCCCGGCAGAGTGGATTAGGATGGCAGTCTAGGATAGAAAGGAGTTTCAGCAGACAATTTTGGATATAGGAGTGGACGGGGATAATGGATAAATCAACTTTAAGTCGCTAATAACTATAAAATATAGTCAGTCATTGAAGTGCATATACACTTCATGGTATCCGATTTTCTTTAAATTTAAAATTTTGTGTGCAAATTTAATCCTTAAATGTAATAAAATATAATATGTGGTAAAGGCATAAGTATATTTCACTAAAATGGAAGCTTAAAGGAGTGCCCAACCCCGGCTCGCTCGGAAGTGTTCTTATCCCCAAATTTGGCTGGAAAAGTGGATCCAATAAAAGTTGTAGGGCAATTTGTGAGTAATAATTCACTTAATTTAAAGTTAATTCCGAGAGAATCTCAAAGTGACATGAAAAATGGATTTTGTTTGGTGGATATCACAGGGCCGACGGTAATACCAAAACCTGATACCTAATTTGAACCACCTAGAATGTTTGGTTCGTAAGTTATGCTGATTACACTCTTCACACTCTGAGACAGCAACACACGCACACACTGACACTAATTTGTAAAAAACAATTTTTTTTTTAGATTCAGAGGACATTCCGGTTAAAATTCGGCTCCGTCGCAATACTTTCTTTAATCTAGTCCAGTAAGTGTCAAGACAATGATTTCATACATGTTTCAAGAGGATCTGTTGTTATTTTATCCCTTGTTGGTGGCAAAATAAAAATAGAAATTCTGTTTAGTAGGGATTTTGTTGAAACATAATACTGCAGCAAGTTAAAGCAGGAGAAGAAGTGGTATATAACACTTAGGAGAAGAGGTTTTGCGGGTTGCACAAGTGTATAAGGAATGGTACAAAAGGAAATGTAGCAAAGGTTGGTAAGGAATGAGCAGATAAGGAACACCTCTGCTGGGTGTTAGTGATGGTACTAGTTTGGAAACAGTCGGCACAATGTTAGAATAAGGAACTGCTCCAGTGTGTGCTTGCGGAGCGTGTGCAAGGACGGGGCTGTGTCGAGGAACAATGCTTACTTAAGAGAAAGTAAGTACTAGTGATGTTGAAGCCTCTGACTGTGGGCAAGGAAAAGGAGACATGAAACTTAGTCTGTGTCGCTCAATGGAAAGTAGATGTAAGTCTGTGCATACTTAATACGAGAGGGAGGCCGTCGCCCGCCGAGCGTCATCTTGCCAGGAATAATTAACAATAGGCAGATCTGCGTCCCTCCGCCATCCTGTTTGTCGCTCACAGATAAACTTACTAAACGGCAACTTGCTCCTTCCAAAGCCGACAACTTATATTTTATCAACGGACAAGGGGTTCACCGTGAATAATACAATCTGCCTTTGCGCCTCTCTTCTTGCTTGTTTGCGATACTTCTCACCAGTGCTCGCTAGCAACTACAGGGCCAGCTTTTTGTTCTCCAACACTCGATTGTTCCCTTTTCACTTGCTCTCCCCCAACAAGTGCCTGTAAGGAAAGAGAGAGAATTACACATTTATTCCATAAGATCTCCATAGTTATACAAATACCAATAAAGAGAAATGTTCTCTTAATTTTCAATTATTCAATTATTTCTTGCCATCTCTAAAGAAAGAGTATATAACTTTGTTAAACTGTTTGTGAACTTCATTTGCTCATCCTGAATTATAAACTTTGGAAACATTTCTAATTTTCTTTAAGGAAATAACAATACAGGGAAGTCTCGAAGCATTATTTTTGTTTCGTTTTTTACAAGTTCTTTTAATGAAACGATATCTTCCCTTTGTTTCTTTATAAATATTTTTGAGTTTCAGTTATTAAATCAAAGACTGAGTAAAATCCATTTATATAGAATTATTGTTAAAAAAATAATTACTTATTAGTTTTATTGAAAGTATTTTTTCAAAGATACCATGCATAGAACATCAGAAGTGACAGAATTTTATCTTCAACCAAGAGCGTAATCAAGAAGAGGCTAAATTGGGGCAGCGATCCGTCTAAAGCCTTTGGAAAATATTTTATAAAAAAAATAATAAATTGCTTACAAAAAATATTTATACCTGGCTTGAAAAGAAAAATTTATCATTGCTTGATACTGAGAAAAGTAAATTTATGATAAAATTCATCCTTGCAAATTCACTAATCCTTTATTCTACCTTTATCTTCGTATATCTACCTTTTTATTGAACCTAAACTACGAGGAAAAGAATTACGCCTATAAGTAAATTTATAGGCGTAAAACATCTACAGTGTATATACGTTAGCCAAAGTAGTGAAGAATTCAGCTTGGAAATAACAAATAACGGCTAAGTACAACTTCTACGGTACAAAGGTATAAGCTAATTAAAAACCGGAATTTACGATTAGTAAAGAAAAAGTAAAGTAAAGTAATTGCCTATTTTTTCAGGCGGGCTTTACGTCCAATTACCAATCAGGTGTCGTGGACGGAGGCGACTAGCAAACATACTTTAATGTAAATTTCTTTTATCAACCATTAAATAAAATCCAAGGCCTAAGACCGGGAATCGAACCCAGTACCACAATACATACTAGCTTTACTGGTCTCGCCTCTAAACGCTCGGCTACCGTGGCGCCTGAATTTACGATTAAATTCAAACCTATGAATATACTCATGCTACAATATTCCTGATGTTTGTAATAAACATAAACTATGTTTGGAAAGAATTGCCAAGAAATTGTAGAAATTGTAATCTTGGGTTGCTTGTTCTCTCATACAGCGAGCTTAGAGCAGCTTTCACCACAATAAGACAACAATTCTTCATTCAAAGCATGTCCCAACCACTTGATCTACCATCATGTAGCCAGTACAACAACACCATAAAAACTACCACACTGAAAGGAAGCATTTCCTGCTGTCGACTGCAATTAGTTAATCTAATGTATGGTCGCAAATGGCTTCAATTTCTTTTCTTTTCTTTTTTTATGCAATGAACCTGAGGGGTTGATATGTTGTCTTAATCAAGTTGCTTAGGCTAAGTCAGTGTTCTGGATCTACTCGCTAAGTTGGCCGAGTCAAGCCGCCATCGCCAGCCTATTTAAAATGAACAAATATGAAAGATAAATTGTTTCACATTAGTAACTAATCTTTTTTTATACCATGATTCATCCGGGCAGAAATTAAAATTTATTAATCAACCGTTAGGGATGTTCGATAAGCAGGAGGGATCAAGTTGCGTCTAACAAGGGATCTGTTGGATCTTTCTTCATCCCCATCAAGCTCTGGGCACAAAAAAAAAATATGTTATGAGACTCTCTGAAATCTGCAGTTGATATTGGAAGAGGTTTTGTGTAAGCGTGGTGGGCGTGCCGGAGTTGGAAATGTGCGAGTGAACGGCGAAAACGCAGTTGACTCAATTGAGTTTTCATCCTAGCAGGGGTGCCTCAAGAAAATTGACGCTCAAAATTCCACTACCGAAATTTTTATTTTCAAAGTAATATTTTCTTCAGTTCTTCGTGATTTTCTCAAATGATTTGTCTGTTTAATGAAGACAACTATAATTCTATCCTTTTATTTATTGCATACATTTTATAAGACATAATGCTTTTCTCCTAAAACTTTTCTGGTAATGAACGATTTGTAAAGGCTTCCAACTGGTAAATGGACTTCAGGAGCTTTTTATCTACCATTTTTCCTAATTGTTAGTTGGACATTAAGCCCCACTTGAAACAACAGGCGTTTATTTTTTACTAATGTACGATTTTACGAACAGTAACTCAAACTAATGTAACTGAATTTTATTATATTGTAAAAATTATAAATGAAAAAATAGCGAAATTTATTTTATTTTATTAAAAGATTAGTTTTCTTCGAGTAGATTCACGTTTTTGAATTTTACGGAAAATACACCGCCTAGAAGTGTTCAAAAAGTGCAGGAGATATCCAAGAAATCTTAGGTCCAAAGAGGTTCTAGAGAGGTGCACCATTCTCCCACACCTTATGACTTTGAAGGTTTCTATGTCCTCTAACGATGTCACAGTCAGAAAGGAGATATATTTGAGTTTTTTTTTTCCATTTTCCTACAGAATGTTCAGATGCAATTGCGTTTCAGATCTTGTTTTTCCAGCAGCCTTCTGAATCGACAGTTTCCCGTAGGTAAACCAGTCAGCTTGCGGAATTAATTTTTTACTTAGTCTGTGGCATGCAATTGCTCAGACAGATATTCGTATGTTTCAGATATTTAAGGAAAATATTTGGTGATATTTAAGTTTCCATCTCAGTAGCCATTTATTTATTAAGTTGTCATACATTGAATATTTTTAATTCAACAATTCAATATTAACCGCTTATTCAATATTAAGGTAGATTAAATGAGTTGGAAAACATTTGCGAGTTTGAAGAATTTGTTTGAAAGAGTGCGAATTTTCGAAATGTAGTATCAATTTTTAGCAATTTTCGTCAATCCAATGAATTCTATTTTCTTTTTAAATTTAAGGCGCGTCAGAATCTGTGGTCATTGGCGCCCGGAGCTTCTTGTCAGACATTGTTCTCTTATTAAAGACAATCCATTACTCGACAATGAACGTTGTCAAGCTACTGAGATGAGAAAATCATGTTTTTTTTTTGTAATAAACGTATTTAATACCAAATATATAGTAGCAGTTAAAGTCGAATATGATTCAAAAATTGTACATTATGGTTGTTATTAATTTCTTTCCCAGGTAAAAAGGGTCGAAGAGCTGGTGCTTCATGTAATATATCCTCCCCTCCTCCTAAAGGAGGCGTAAGAGAAAGTCATGTGTGCTTCACTCCGAATTTTTTGCTGTTTTTAATTTTTGATTTGACTAAAGACTTTTTTTAGCCAAAAGTGGTTTCCACTTTTAAGTCATTAACCTCACTTAATTTAAATTTGCTATCTCCAAGCGGAAGTGCTATCACATTGCGTGTTAAAACTTTTTGAATTTTATTCGAACGTTATGTTTTTTATTTCTTAAAGTATTTTTGTAATAATTGGTAAAATTTCTGATAATAACAAAAAATTCATAATAATATGTACACCCATTACTTTACTAAAATTAATACGATTAAACTAAAATTGCTGATTTTTTTTAAAATTATAAATTCAATTCAACTTGGCGCGTCTCTAGTTTGAAGATTTTATTTCGCGTGTTTCAGTTTCAAGGGAATATTGTTAGCGATGGCCACGACATTTCTGTCAGTGATTTCTTCTTTAGGAAAAAATAAACAAGAAAAGATAGAAAGGTTCTAACATTTCACATATTCGTACGTAGATACGGAGATACGTAGATTGTAAAGAAACTATTGGTGAACCTCAAATGACAAGAATTCGGGCGATACTGAGGAGGATGTAAGAGAACAAACAGTAAAGGGAGTGCTGCTACCTGGATATTCCACTCAGTAGACCGGAACCTTGTAGACCAAGGATGAGCAACACGCGGCCCGCCAAGCATTTCTAAAATTGAATTTATTTTATCGACTTTCTCCCATCAATATACGAGGTATGTTCAAAAAATAAGGTGAATTTTCAAATTTCGCGGGCTACGTACATTCGAATTTCGATTGTCTTTTTTTTTATGTTGGTACACTTGTCTCGAACATATTTACAAAGTTGTAGCTATATAGCATGTTTAGTTTGTATGTTAGAGGCATAAATAAGACAAGTGTTTTGCGAGTTCGGCGATTTTCTTCTGTCGAAAAAAATGGATCAACGAATTTGAATCAAATTTTGTGTAAAAAATGGAATTAAGTGCTCAAAAACACTTGAAATGTTGAGAGTGGCGTACGGTGAGAGTACTCTGTGTCAAAAAAATGTTTACAAGTGGTACAAGCTTTTCACAGAAGGTTGAGAAGATGTGAATGACGACGCTCGCCCTGGACGCCCCAGCACATCAACAACCGATGAAAATGTTGAGAAGAATCGTCGAATCACAATTAGAGAAGTTGCTGAGGTTGTCGGCATATCGGTTGGCACATGTCCTGCAATTTTTTCGGAAATTTTGGGCATGAAGCGTGTAGTAGCGAAGTTCGTTCCAAAATTGCTGAATTTTGATCAAAAAAACCGTCGCATGAGCATCGCTCAGGAATTGTTGAATGACATTATCATGTCTCAGCCACCGTATTCACCAGATTTGGCGCCCTGCGACTTTTTCCTGTTCCCATGATTGAAGAGACCCATGAAAGGACGGAGATTTGCGACGATTGAGGAGATAAAAACCGAATCGCTGAGAGAGCTCAAGGACATACCAAAAAGTGCATATCAGAACTGTTCCGAGGATTGGAAAAAACGCTGGCACATATGTATTATATCTGAGGGGGACTACTTTGAAGGAGACAAAATAAAAATCGATGAATAAATAAATATTTTTTAAGAAAAATGAAAATTCACCTTATTTTTTGAACACACCTTGTATTGTTATAAAATTAATTATAATAAAATGGTAGTACATACTAAACCGAAATATTTTTTTATGGCGAGTTACTTGTCGACGACGTTTTTAAACATGCAATACGAACGCGCCGCGTCTGCGCGATTTTTTTGTGACGAGATACACACTTGTCGGTGACTTGTTCAAACATGCAATACGGACGCGATGCGTTTCGTACGAAGTTTCGTAAATTATTAATAAGAGTTAATCTATGTGCGGCCCTCCAAAAAAAATTTAAATTTAAATTGGCCCATTGATTAAAAAGGTTGCTCACCCCTGTTGTAGACCATCTCTACAACGCGTAAAATACAAAACTCAATGATAGAATGTCTATAATTTTATGAATTCGAGGCACGGTCACCAAACAAGCAAAAGTGGAATGCGAAATCAACTTCTGCAGGCGGCGATTAATGCAAAAAAAAAAAAGTTTTTGGTAGAGTCTCCAGAAGTACTACAAGAAAAATGGTGGATGCAAAGTGCAATATTCAGGATTACATCAATGACCGAGAGTAATGCAGTATGGACTTTTTTTTTTGTTGGATAGACTCCCAAAAAAAGGTTCTTCATTGGCAACCGCTTGCCGAATGTAGAGGAGTGCAAATGCATGGTCCAAAATTGACTTCCACACAGATAGTTCATGTTCATTTAAAAAGAAAATTTTTCATATGTTCGCCAGATAAACTTTTAGATCAAAATATTTGTTAAATAGTTGTAGTTTCGATGTGCTTTATTATTCAAGGATTCCTAAAATTTTATATAAAGGTTAAACTATAAGAACGCAAAAGGCTTGTTAGTTTACATTTTGCTTTGTGTGCAATGCATTTCTTATTACCAAATCATGATAATGAATTGTGAATACTTAATACATTGAATTATCCTAATTCGTGACCAATCGGATATTTAATGAAGTAAAATGTCTTAAGAATTATCAGATTAATTGTTAAGAATTATCAGGAACAATAAAGAATTTCAGACAAAGATGATTGCAAAGATGCGTTTAATTAATATGGCAGGAATTATTGTGAACTAGTGTCATTAGGAACTGTCATATCTTTTATTCTCAATCATCATCAGGTGGTCATTATATATTTTCAAGCGGATATGGATAATAAATGCGTAACAGGGAGAAGTGAACCAGACAAAATATTGTCATCGCCAATCTGATAACCAGGTCTAACTTATCAGATTACGTACGTAATTTTGTATCCTAACAGAGATACACCAACTGACAAGTATACTCGTATGTACACTACTAACAAAGACCTATACACCTACACCACACAGTGTGTTTATGGAGGTCACGTACAGTGAAGTTAATATGTCCTATACCATGTGCGCAAAATAGAACATATTCACACACTTCTTTTTAATGTATCTTTATTACTGTTGCGTTTATTTTGCTCGTGACTTGCTCGCTTTACAACTGGCGACCATTTGTTAGACATCCGTATCTATACTCGCTTAATGCCATTTATTCACGACAATCGAAATTGATTTTATTACAAAATTATGCAAAGTTAATGTGATGAAATCAAATGTACGGCAATACTCTTAAATAATATTTTTTACTTATGCAGGGTGAACCAGTAAGTATTGTCCATAGGCCTACTGTATGTAGTACATCTAAAGTGGAGTTCAATGACGTATTGGCCAACTTCATATTTTCCTCTGTTCTTAAGTGGCGTCACTTTAATTTTTTTTTCTAAAATCATTACTTTTTTCCAATAAAAATGTTATTACTCAGAATGTTTTAGTCCGAATTCGATTCTGATGACACGGTTAGAAAGACAGATAAATTTTCTAAAAATTGATATCATTTCGAAGCAAAAGTTATTCTCCAAACAGCCTCAATCTTCCTCCGGATGCTGGAAAAATAAAAGTAATCGAAATTTTTAAGAAAACTTGTTAGGCTCTTATGTGATCATTATCTGACCTGGTGCTGGCACTTTTTATAAAAGTTTCCTTGTTTAATGGGCTTTCAAACGTTATATCATTTTCCAGGATTCCTTTTATCTTCGTATGAGAAATTACGTTTGTTTTGCAAGTAAACGTGTTCATGAGCACTCAACAGTGTTAGTTTATCAAGTTTATCATTGAAAACTCTTTTAGATGGACCAGTAGTCAATTTTAAAGTAGGCTGTCTTAAAATAAGGAAGTCAAAGGTTACAAACTGAACATGTTTAGAAAACTGAAATTAACGTAATTAAAACTGTCCGGTAGGACAGTTGTATAAAGGTTGATCGTCAAAAACTGCACGAAAAAGCGTAACGTTGAAAAACACCCAACTTTGACAATTTTTTTCTCTTTTTCTATAAAAGATAAAATTCCCAAATTTTCTTTAAAATAAAGGGCAAACCCTCCTTTATGACTGTAATTTTTTTGCAACAACCCAGACCTAATAGATTTCGAGAAAAAAGTTGCCGAAAATGAGCAAAAACGGCTTTTTCAGAAATTGTTGTTGTTCTTCTTCTTGTTGTTGTTGTTGTTGTTACCTTTTTTGTAAACAACGTAGCGCCTAAACGCGGGAACCGATTTTCATGAATGAGGTGTCATTCGATTCGGAATTTTATGTAGATGTGCCTTTTGGGGGTCTCGACCCTGTACATCGAATGGGAGAGGAGTTAGCCCTCTTTATGTAAGGCCCCCTCCAAAATTATTATTACTAATTACTCTGTAAATCTTGGCCCGATTTTGATAAAATTTGGTAGGTTGATAGGGATAAGGCTCCCCTACGTAACAATAAAGCGGCGACCAGCTCTTACACTTGTTAAGAGGAAGTATAGCAATCGTTTCAAATTATCGAGACGTGAACCGATTTTCATGAATGAAGTGTCATTCGAATCGAAATTTTGTGCAGATTTGTACTTCAAAAGTCTCGACGCCATGCCTCATAAGGAGGGGAGTTGGCCCTACCTAAATAAGGCCCTTTCTAAAACTATTATTACCAATATTTCTATAACGCTTAGTCCGATTTTAATAAAATTTAGCACGAAGAAGTGATTAAAGCTTCTCTACGTGGCTGTGAAGTGCCATCATGCTCTTACGCCTACTAAGAGGAAGTACTGCACTCGTTAAAATTATCAATAAGTGAACCGATTTTCATCAATGAATTGTCGTTCGATTCAAAATCTTTGCCTTTTTAGGGAGAAGTATTGCAATCGCAGTTTATTTTTCTTGCTCCTTTTAAAAGGAAGTACTGAAATCGCAGTTTATTTTGCAATTTTCGCACAAATAACTTCCTATTTTATTAAAAACGCTTTCTCAAAAAAATTGTTATTGAGGATGGGACCGCAATTATAATCATTCTTTAAAAAGATCTCTCCAGTAGTTACGGTTCCGAATTAACGGCTTATCAGGTTATAATGATAGAATGGCCTATTCCAAATTTTAAAAAAATCTGTAAAGCAGATATGTAACTTTGCAAAATACACAAAAAGAAAAATCTATCCAAAAGGTACAAAAATCTCTTTAACAAAAACTTACAGTTTAAAATCTCCTTAACAAAAACTTACAGTTTAAAATCTCCTTAACAAAAACTTACAGTTTAAAATGTTAAGTATAAGGGTTGATTAAACGCCAAAAGGTACACAAATCAGCGAGTACCCAACATTTCATTAATACTTCATTAATAGTCAAGTAATTCTACTGCATTAATTTTCATTAATAAGTTATTTTTTAGAATTTATTAGATATCACAGACCCTTATGCTGGCCATTTTCGTCTACAAAATATATGTTCAAGTAGCACTGTAGATTGACTGTAATATCTAGTTATTTATAATAATCAAACTATTAATTACAGGTTAAAAAGAAAAACGTTATAAAAAATAAAATAAAAATATGAGGCTAAAAAATTCAAAACCTTGTTTAAAAAAATGCTTACACCAACTTACATCAATGATTTTGTTTATTTTATTTATTTATTTTTATTTCTTAAATAAAGATCGTCGGTTTAAGTTCATTCTTCGATTAAAGTAATTGTTATTGTATGAAGTAGTCAAACGTTTATAGTAATAGGTAATAATTATCTGGCTTTATCGCAAATAATATAGTTTTCTTCAATTACATTCTCCATCTAGGTGTTCTTCCCACAATGTTGTATATATGTAATATAAAGTAAATAAGATATGCATATATTTAGGACAGCTAATTATTGCAGTATTTTACTATAAGTAAAATTAGGGGGACTAAATTAAATTACGATAGAGAAATGAATAATTATTGTTTAATAATCTACTTGTTATTAACTGTGTGTTAATTGTGCTCACGAATATTTCGGTAAGACGAATTCAAGACAGTAGCCTGCTCTAACTTTATCTTTACTTTAACATGCATGTACGTATATATGATTTATCATAATTATAACAAAAAAATAATATAAATGAAGTGGCCAGCATAAGGGTCTGTGATATCTAATAAATTCTAAAAAATAACTTATTAATGAAAATTAATGCAGTAGAATTACTTGACTATTAATGAAGTATTAATGAAATGTTGGGTACTCGCTGATTTGTGTACCTTTTGGCGTTTAATCAACCCTTATACTTAACATTTTAAACTGTAAGTTTTTGTTAAGGAGATTTTTGTACCTTTTGGATAGATTTTCCTTTTTGTCTATTTTACAAAGTTACATATCTGCTTTACAGATTTTTTTAAAATTTGGAATAAGCAATTCTATCATTATAACCTGATAAGGTGTTAACCACCACTGGAGAGATCTTTTTAAAAAATGATTGTAGTTGCGGCTCCCAAACCATCCTCAATAACAATTTTTTTGAGAAAGCGTTTTGAATAACATAGGAAGGTATTTGTACGTAAATAGCAAAATTAAACTACGATTTCAGTACTTCCTTTTAAGAGGAGTAAGAAAAATAAACTAGGATTGCAGTACTTCTCCCTAAAAGGCAAAGAGGCAAAGATTTTTTAATCGAACAATTCATTGATTTAAATCGGTTCACTGATTGATAATTTAAACGATTGCAGTACTTCCTCTTAGTAGGAGCAAGAGAATCAGCAACGTAGAGGAGCTTTAACCACTTATTCGAGCTGAATTTTATCAAAATCGGACTAAGCGTTATAGAAATATTGGTAATAATAGTTTTAGAAAGGGCCTTATTTGGGTGGGGCAAACTCCCCTCCTTATGAGGCACGGTGCCGAGACTTTTAAAGTGCAAATCTGTATAAAATTTCGATTCGAATGACACTTCATTCATAAATATCGGTTCACGTGTCGATAATTTGAAACGATTGCTATACTTCCCCTTAACAAGTGTAAGAGCTGATCGCCGCTTTAATGTTACGTAGGGGAGCTCTAACCCTATCATCCTACGAAATTTTATCAAAATCGGGCCAAGATTTACAGAGTAATTAGTAATAATAATTTTGGAGGGGGCCTTACATAAAGAGGGCTAACTCCTCTCCCATTCGATGTACAGGGTCGAGACCCCCAAAAGGCACATCTACATAAAATTCCGAATCGAATGACACCTCATTCATGAAAATCGGTTCCCGCGTTTAGGCGCTACGTTGTTTACAAAAAAGGTAACAACAACAACAACAACAAGAACTCTTTAACAAAAACTTACAGTTTAAAATGTTAAGTATAAGGGTTGATTAAACGCCAAAAGGTACACAAATCAGCAAGCACCCAACATTTCATTAATTCTTCATTAATATTTAAGTAATTTTACTGCATTAATTTTCATTAATATTTTTTAGAATTTATTAGATGTCACAGACCCTTATGCTGGCCATTTTCGTCTACAAAATATTTGTTCAAGTAGCACTGTAGATTGACTGTAATATCTAGTTATTTATAATAATCAAACTATTAAATACAGGTTAAAAAGAAAAACGTTATAAAAAATAAAAAAAAATTATGAGGCTAAAAAATTCAAAACTTTTTTTTATAAAAAAAAATGTAATATGTAATATAAAGTAAATAAGATATGTATATTTTTAGGACAGCTAATTATTCCAGTATTTTACTATAAGTAAAATTAGGGGGACTAAATTAAATTACAATTGAGAAATCAATAATTGTTGTTGAATAATCTACTTGTTATTAACTGTGTGTTATTTGTGCTCACGAATATTTCGGTAAGACGAATTCAAGACAGTAGCCTACTCTAACTTTGTCTTTTTCTACTTTAACATGCATGTACATATGTGTGATTTATCATAATTATAACAAAAAAATATAAATGAAGTGGCCAGCATAAGGGTCTGTGACATCTAATAAATTCTAAAAAATATTAATGAAAATTAATGCAGTAAAATTACTTAAATATTAATGAAGAATTAATGAAATGTTGGGTGCTTGCTGATTTGTGTACCTTTTGGCGTTTAATCAACCCTTATACTTAACATTTTAAACTGTAAGTTTTTGTTAAAGAGATTTTTGTACCTTTTGGATAGATTTTCCTTTTTGTCTATTTTACAAAGTTACATATCTGCTTTACAGAATTTTTTAAATTTGGAATAAGCAATTCTATCATTATAACCTGATAAGATGGTAAGTCGGAACCGTAACTACCACTAGAGAGATCTTTTTAAAGAATGATTATCGTTAAGGTCCCCCAAACCATCCTCAGTAACAACTTTTTTTGAAAAAGCGTTTTGAATAAAATAGGAAGGTATTTGTGCGTAAATAGCAAAATTAAACTGCGATTTCATTACTTCCTTTTAAGAGGAGTAAGAAAAATAAACTGCGATTGCAGTACTTCTAGGCAAAGAGGCAAAGATTTTTTAATCGAACGACAATTCATTGATTTAAATCGGTTCACTCATTGATAATTTAAACGATTGCAGTACTTCCTCTTAGTAGGTGCAAGAGCATCAGCAATGTAGAGGAGCTTTAACCACTTATTCGAGCTGAATTTTATCAAAATCGGACTAAGCGTTATAGAAATATTGGTAATAATAGTTTTAGAAAGGGCCTTATTTGGGTGGGGCAAACTCCCCTCCTTATGAGGCACGGCGTCGAGACCTTTATAGTGCAAATCTGTACAAAATTTCGATTCGAATGACATTTCATTCATGAAAATCGGTTCACGTGTCGATAATTTGAAACGATTCCTATACTTCCCCTTAACAAGTGTAAGAGCTGATTGCCGCTTTAATGTTACGTAGGGGAGCCCTAACCCTATCATCCTACCAAATTTTATCAAAATCGGGCTAAGATTTACAGAGTAATTAGTAATAATAATTTTGGAGGGGGCCTTACATAAAGGGGGCTAACTCCTCTCCCATTCGATGTACAGGATCGAGACCCTCAAAAGGCACATCTACATAAAATTCCGAATCGAATGACACCTCATTCATGAAAATCGGTTCACGCGTTTAGGCGCTACGTTGTTTACAAAAAAGGTAACAAGAAGAAGAAGAACAACAACAACAACAACAAGAACAAGAACAAGAACATTTTTTGAAAAAGCCGTTTTTGCTCATTTTCAGCAACTTTTTTCTCGAAACCTATTAGATCTGGGTGGTTGCAAAAAAATTACAGCTATAAAGGAGGGTTTGCCCTATATTTTAAAGAAAATTTGGGAATTTTATCTTTTATAGAAAAAGAGAAAAAAATTGTCAAAGTTGGGTGTTTTTCAACGTTACGCTTTTTCGTGCAGTTTTTGACGATCAACCCTTATATAAGAACAAGAACAAGAACATTTTTTGAAAAAGCCGTTTTTGCTCATTTTCGGCAACTTTTTTCTCGAAACCTATTAGATCTGGGTGGTTGCAAAAAAATTACAGTTATAAAAGAAGGTTTGGAGTAAGATTTAAAGAAAATTTGGGAATTTTATCTTTTATAGAAAAAGAGAAAAAAATTGTCAAAGTTGGGTGTTTTTCAACGTTACGCTTTTTCGTGCAGTTTTTGATGGTCAACCCTTATACAACTGTCCTACCGGACAGTTTTAATTAAATTATTTAAAATTAAAAGTATAACTAAATTTTGTTACCCGAATTTTAGTCGGTAACACTTGGGTGGGGCAAACTCTCCTCCTTATGAGGCACAGCGTCGAGACTTTAAAAGTGCAAAACTGTACAAAATTTCGATTCGAATGACACTTCATTCATGAAAATCGGTTCACGTGTCGATAATTTGAAACGATTGCTATACTTCCCATTAACAAGTGTAAGAGCTGATCGCCGCTTTAATGTCACGTAGGGGAGCCCTAACCCTATCATCCTACCAAATTTTATCAAAATCGGGCCAAGATTTACAGAGTAATTAGTAATAATAATTTCTGAGGGGGCCTTACATAAAGGGGGCTTACTCCTCTCCCATTCGATGTACAGCGTCGGGACCCCCAAAAGGCACATCTACATAAAATATTGAATCGAATGACACCTCATTCATGAAAATCGGTTCACGCGTTTAGGCGCTACGTTGTTTACTAAAAAGGTAACAAGAACAAGAACAAGAATAAGAACAAGAACAAGAACAAGAACAAGAACATTTTTTGAAAAAGCCGTTTTTGCTCATTTTCGGCAACTTTTTTCTCGAAACCTATTAGATCTGGGTGGTTGCAAAAAAATTACAGTTATAAAGGAGGGTTTGGAGTAAGATTTAAAGAAAATTTGGGAATTTTATCTTTTATAGAAAAAGAGAAAAAAATTGTCAAAGTTGGGTGTTTTTCAAC
Source organism: Rhodnius prolixus (assembly GCF_049639745.1). Taxonomy (NCBI): domain Eukaryota; kingdom Metazoa; phylum Arthropoda; class Insecta; order Hemiptera; family Reduviidae; genus Rhodnius; species Rhodnius prolixus. The sequence goes on from NW_027411592.1 coordinate 29,370,998, forward strand.
GTTACGCTTTTTCGTGCAGTTTTTGATGGTCAACCCTTATACAACTGTCCTACCGGACAGTTTTAATGTTAAGTATAAGGGTTGATTAAACGCCAAAAGGTACACAAATCAGCAAGTATCCATCATTTCATTTATACTTCATTGATATTATTTAAGTAATTTTACTGCATTAACTTTTCCTTCACATTTTTAGAATTTATTAGATGTCACAGACCCTTATGCTGGCCACTTCATTTAAAATATTTTTTTGTTATAATTATGATAAATCACTTTTATAACATATGTACTTGCATGTTAAAGTAGAAAAAGATAAAGTTAGAGTCGGCTACTGTCTTGAATTCGTCTTACCGAAATATTCGAGAGCACAAATAACACACAGTTATAACAAGTAGATTATTCAACAACAATTATTGATTTTTCAATTGTAATTTAATTTAGTCCCCCTAATTTTACTTGTAGTAAAATACTGGAATAATTAGCTGTCCTAAAAATATGCATATCTTATTTACTTTATGTTACACATATTACAACATTTAAAGATGAATACCTAGATTGAGAATGTAATTGAAACTATATTATTTACGATAAAGCCAGATAATTATTACCTATTAATTATTATAAATGTTTGACTACTACATAAAATAACAATTACTTTAATCGAAGAATGAACTTAAACCGACGATTTTTATTTAAAAATAAAAATAAATAAATAAAATAAACAAAATCATTGATGTATGTTGGTGTAAGTTTTTTTTTAAAAAAAGTTTTGAATTTTTTAGCCTCATAATTTTTTTTTATTTTTTATAACTTTTTTTTTTTAACCTGTATTTAACAGTTTAATTATTATAAATAACTAGATATTACAGTCAATCTACAGTGCTACTTGAACATATATTTTGTAGATGAAAATGGCCAGCATAAGGGTCTGTGACATCTAATAAATTCTAAAAATGTGAAGGAAAAGTTAATGCAGTAAAATTACTTAAATAATATCAATGAAGTATAAATGAAATGATGGATACTTGCTGATTTGTGTACCTTTTGGCGTTTAATCAACCCTTATACTTAACATTTTAAACTGTAAGTTTTTGTTAAAGAGTAATTACAGAAGTACTGCTGCTATCTTCACAGCTAATGAATTAAGCCTTACCTGAGGAGGCACTCGTACAACTTATTTGGCCGCCTATATCTTCAAGACTTTCTCTTTACGTCATTCCCAAATTATGAGTGACAAATTTCTTTCACCATGTTAACCCTGACTTGTATCGATTCATTGATCCAGAAAGAAGTAAGATAAACAAATATTACAACTATATTAATAACATACCATAATTATTTAAAATTCATGACATCAATTTAATACATGTACCATTTAAATTAAGTAAAAACTAATATTTTTAGCATATTTTGAAGAAGTTCAGTTTTTACTAAAACCTCATAAATTTCTTCACTGCAAACTAAATTATTTACAGAGCAAGGATTAGAGACATCCAGTGACTGCTGAGATTGGTCTGAACGAAGCTGGTTGCGCACCCCATCAGCTATTTTCTGAAAAGAAAACTGTTGAAATCTTACCAGAGGAAGAAAGATTTTGTCAATGTATAATAACCTTGTTATCATTTTTTGCCAAGCTTTCGATATAGGGATAGCTCAAGCTTGTTGACAATTATATTTTTTACATTTTTAACTTCAAAGAAGGGTGGTATGACCTACTGTGCTGACTGTTTTAGGTACAGAATACTGTGAGACCCAGTATGTTTCATTCAGGTTGGTGATAATTGTAATTTAGCAGTTGCTTCAGCAGACCATTCACAATCGTTATTCACAAATGTTAGCGATAAAAAACACAGTTGTTAGACATACTTTTAAAAGTAAATCAACGGTTAAATTGATTCTAAAATATTAATTTAAAGAACAAAAAAAGAATATTTTGTAAGTTATAAATAAACATAGTATAAATATTATGTAGCTATTTGCGAAAATTAAACAATGAATAGTTACGTAATGTACTTGTAAGTACATTGTTAAAATTTCAAGGACGTTTTCGGATATTGATGTATGTTTGCGAAAAACATTTCTTTTTAACCACGTGTGAACAAGGTCACAAGTTTTTCTAAAGTTTATTGCTGTTTTTCTTTAGTTAAACACTAAACATTAAATAATTATAATTTTTAGGCATCAACACTAGTATACCTTAATCTGATCGAACTTGCACAAGTTGTAACTTCTGAAATCCATTATTTGCTATTAAAATATTTTTGCTCTTCTCGTTTGTATATTTTTTTCGTCAGAAGAAACGTTCGTAATCAGATGGATTTTTGATTTTTTAAAAAAATACCCGTTAAAAGGTCTACTGAGTTAGGAAAAGTTTGTGTATGTTATTCTGACGTAGAAATATTTCACAATTTGATGCTAGAAATCAACTATAATTTGACAACAAAGTCTAAATTTCAAGACAATTTAATTACATTAACCTCGTTAAAACTCGTTTGAATGTTTACATCAGTTTTTGTGTAATCGTGGTATTATGCACTGCGCCCATATTAGACCTATTGTCCTCCTCGCCGACACCAGGTGGAAAATTCAACGTATCAGCCTCAGGTGATGAAACAATTCAAGCAGGTTCTTCAGGGAAATTCTAGGAAGAAATGTGAAAGCGAATTGGTTAAGCCTAGCCACGTCCTGGACACGTCTCACCATCCCCTCAAAAGCCATCACAAAATATTTGGAACAAAACTGCCCTACAAGGGTTCACAAGAAGGGGTTATTCTCCACGTACACCTGGTAACTAATCAGGCTCTCCAAGAAAATCTCAGAGATCCGGGAGTTGGTAAATTGGGATAATCACTCTCAGGTACCATACTTCCTTCTCTAATTCCCTCCAGGAAAGAATGTATCGCTTCAGAATTGATAAAAATCTCGGGGTAACATGCTCTCCTACCAAGAGGAGGTAATAATTCTTCATCACTACCTGGTATCTGCGCAAGCTCTCTAGGAAAACCAAATTCCTGCCAAGTCTGTGTTAGTCAGGAAGCGCTCTTAATCCGAGGAGGTGCCTGATGCCTCGGACTCCACAAAAACTGATTCTAACAAGGAGAACTTTTAACTGAATTACTGATAATTTTGAACAATTGTGCACTTATTTACTTAAAAAAATATTGTAGATAGTTGTAATGGAAGCCGAGACAATAATAATAAGTTGTGATTACTCAACAAAATCTACATTTGCGTGATATTAAAAAATTTGGTCCACTTGTATAAAAACATTTGCACTCATTTTTAATTCTAATAAGAAAAAAATAAGTTAATACTGCTGGTGCTTGTATAATCTACGCCACCAATCAGTATATAAAACCAGAGAATTTTGTTCTAATGTTGCCTTCCCGTAGTTTTAATAAAAATATTTTATCAGATTGTAATACAAAGTTGTAGATATATAATTAACAAATATTAATCTTGCTTCTAGAATCCTATTAACCCCTTATAAATGTACTAAATGTCAAGAACGTAATCTTTATTTTGAAGATATATGAGCCAGAACTGAATACAGTGAAATTATGCATAATACAGTTGGCCTAGATGTGTTAGAAATTGAGGCAGTGAAAAACGTGAAGGAAATCTATAATGGTACAGGGTGAAAACGACTTATTACCATCCGGTCTCCACGGATTGGGGAGTAGTAGAACTCGTGGCTCCCGTCTCACTCACTTTTACCATTAATCTGGCCAATCTGATGAAGATATCAGTTAAAACATAATTCACTGCTTGAAAGTGAAACATTTATGTGCTCGATTTTAATTCAAAAATAAATTATTGAAATGTTGTTATTACTTTCTTTGCTTAAACCTCCCAAATATACTTTGCTTTAAAAATGGCCGTCTATAGGTAACTAACTATACATTCAACCATACACATACAGGTACACCAATTCCAAATATATTCATATGTATAATACCCCCCATTGGGCGGACTTTCATTTAGTTGTTACGAAGCGTGAATTTTTTAACTGGGATTTCCACAGTTCGAATCCCGCGACTAGTACTTTTTATTTGAGAGAATAAAATGTTAATAGTAAAGTAAGTGCTTCACAGTCACAATCCACGTCGCTTAATTAGTTAGTTGAACGCTGAACCCCTTCTGAACCCACTTGACATGAAAAAGGAACTAGAAGGAAAAGTAATTGACAGTGAGCAACTTAATTAAGAAAATAGAAAGTTTTCCAGAAAAATAATGGCAACCGGCAAGTATGTAGTCTCTGCCCGCTTCTACATGTCGTTATGATCAGAGCTGCTATGCCAAATATGTGTAGTATTAACATGAACTGTTGGAATCCGTCATCAGTAAAAAATTGGTATTCCATCATTTGACGGTATTGGCTAACAATAACCAAAATCTTACTGGAATAGGTGCTAAGTCCAATAATGAATAAAACTAATAAAGTTTAGTAAAATGCCACAAAGGAACTATGAGGATAATTAGGATGAGGAGCGGAATAACGGAGCAGGTCTCAAATTCTAAATTCTTAGGAGCTAATACTTGAACGAAGACAGCTTGTAGCCGTGGACATGGAGGTTATAGAAAAGGCAAGTGCTACAGGTAAGAAGCTCAATGTGATCAATAAGGGCTTCCTCATCAATAGTGAAGTGTCCAAAACCAAACCAAACTCTTTCAAGGGCTTCCTCATCAATAGTGAAGTGTCCAAAACCAAACCAAACTCTTTCAAGGGCTTCCTCATCAATAGTGAAGTGTCCAAAACCAAACCAAACTCTTTCAATGTAAAGGAACATAAAAACCAGATTCAAACCACTAAGATGAGATGTTTGAAAAAGATTGTGAGGAAGACAAGACTAGATAGGGTTCAAAACGCCACAATTAGGCCGTTCTGGAAGTGCAATCAGCGGTAGAAAAGATAGAAGTTGCACAGGTTTGGGCTTATCTACGTTTAGATGCCGACAGGACGACAATGGAGGCGTAAGAACGCAGATTGTCGGGCAGAGAGAGGTCGGTCAGTCTCGGACAAGGTGGAAGGGAGCTTGTGAAAAGAGAGGAGTTGCATAGTGCAGCACGAAAGGTTTGGGCAGTGAGGAGGAAGATGTGGTCCAGTAATTAACTTGATGACAATAACTTGTATTAAGTTGTATGTAAAAGTATTTAAGTATTATACGAGTATTATTCCTTTGTTATAACTCTGCACGTAGGATCCTATAGATGTTCAATTTTTTGTGATCGATAGTTTAATATCTATAAACAATAAATTAGTTCAATACATTACTATAATTTAAAAATTACAAGTGATAGAAATTTGTTATTTTTATGCGAATCTAAACTATAATGATATTTCTGCGGGTTCGAGTAACAAGCTAATTCCAGAAGTAATAGACCAATGGTAGAATAAATTAAACGTTCGTTTTGCGACGTCTCCATACAAAAGATGTTGCAATTTTACACATATAATATTTTGTAGGAACTTAATAAATATCTTAAAAACGCAGAAAATAATAATAATAAAAACAAATTAAATAATGACACCAACTTTATCAAAATGGGATAAACACATCAAACTTAGAATGACCAAGGCTCATGGAATATACTACACAATCAAATTTGTTAATTATAAATTTGTTAATAATACAAATATTCGAAATATAACATACATATTTGGTTTTATAACTTAATTCAAATATGTATCTCAAAGATGCAAATATGCATCAGCTTTATGCATCATATTCGGATTTTATACAAATATTTTAAATCCAAGCCAGAACATACTTGCTTAATTATCTTTTTGCTTTCTTTTAATTTTTCATTTCTTAAGACTTAGATATTACAGCCTGAATTATCATTAGAGTGCAGCCGTATTCCTTATTTTCAACGCAGTGAAATAACGTACGTCATTTACGAATATATTATGTTATATTGGTATGCCGTCATTTACTCTGTTAATGTCAAATGAATTTAATAAGATAACAATATTACAGACTCCATTTCCATTTCTGCTTTCATACATATTATTATATATGTTTCTGCTGTTCATATAGAATGGACATTTTAATAAAAATTGTTCCAAATTATCTGGCTACTTACTGTTGCACAATGCACAGTCAGGCGTAAAGCCTTCAAATTTGTAGCAACAATCTACATCTGTCCCAAACTGTCCCAGCTTTTAATTGACATTCTTAGTTTTAGATAAGATTTTCCAAAAGTTAAGCTAAAACGAATGAATTCGTTGCCCAAAAAAGTAGCCCTGACTATTAAACTCAACTTTTTGGGTTTAAAAAATAGCCACCAATTTGTAAGTCCTATTCAAATCGTATTTTCCATTTTGTTTTCGTTTTTTGTTTAACTAACAATTATTTTGCCATGCTAAACAAAATTTTTTTTGTTCAGTTCAGTTTTGTTCAATTTGAAGTATGATTTTTTTTTTTATTTATAAACGGGGTCGCAATAAAGAAACATGTACGATTCTAATTAAACAAAGACATTGTAATGCTCTATCTGACAGTATCACCCTCAACGTTTCCGCTGACAAATATTTTAATGATGAAAGAGTCTGCCCAGAGGGATGTAGCCGAGCAGAATAGGGGTGTAGGGGCCATCGCACCACAGTGCTTAGTCGAGGAGTACATTTCACATCCTGAGCTAGTACTACACCTCATTACCAGGCCTGCCTTTTCTATCTTGTTTGGCAGAAATGTTCTTACTCATTCAACTGGCACAAAACAAACTACAACCACTCATTAAAATGTTACAACTTTATTATAAATTTTTATAACTTTTATGCTCTTCTTTTCCTCAAAACGTTTCTTCTGAGATAACATTTGAAAAATATTTCTTTTTGTAACTTTTTTTTGTTGTTGTTGATTCATTCAACGACATTATTTTTTAGCCTTAGGCTGTTTTAATCAAATTGCTCGTCAGGCTTGAGATTTATTCTGTTGAAGTTGTGATGACTAGCATTTGCCATTACCAGAAGAAAATTTCTAACTCTAGAAAAATAAAAGTACATAATTCAATACTTGACCCGAAATAATTGTAAAATCGTTGCATTATAGTAATCTCCTGAGTCTAGATATTGACAGAGCCCTGAACTCTGGTTATTCCTCAGTTTACAGAAATATTTGTAACTTTACTTACTTAGAACCTCAATATTACTTCACTTTAATTGTTAATATTAATAAATTAAGGATTATTAGCCAATTAAGAATAGCAAATAATAAGGTAGTTAGGCTATTTATAAATGGTGAAGTATATTACTTACATATATAAGGAAGAGGTTAGAAAATTGTGCAAGCATTTAATATTGAATTCTGTTGAACATTTCTTATTAGAATACTCTATTTATTCCAGCATTCGATCTAAGTTTCTGAAACAGACTCCATGCTAACAGGTGTATTCTTATACCAATAAATATATTCTTTTTCTAGATTCGTTGCATTACAGGGCAACAACTAAACATGTCGAGTCTGGAAAGACAATTAAGAAGATGTGGTACTATTTAATGACATCATTCGAGAAACCAGATTACTCGGCTGAGTATCCTCCGATCTCATTATGTTTAACCTTAATCCAAAAACTTTTGAGACAAAACCAGCCAATCGCAAAAACATTACTGAGTAGGTGTTTCAATGTTTTAAGTTTTTCTCGAAAATAGCTCCCACGAATTCCTTTAAACTGGTCATACTGACTGGCCATAAGTAGTTCTAGAACTTATTCTTGTAAAATGTTCTCTGGAAAATTTGATTAAGGCACGTCTGGATGAATGAGCGAGAAGTGAAACCGTTCACACCAGAGTTTTTCAAATTAGCGCTTAAAAACAGCAACCAAAAAGCATTTACTTTGGAAAACAAATAGGTTTTGGGGATATTGGCTGATTGACATCTCAAAGGTGGCTGATGACAATTGTAAGTCGATCACTTCAAAAGTAGTTCTAACCTTCTTTTCTGACTTTGTTTCTGCTTCTTTAGGGATAAAATAACACTTTTACAAATATAACCGCTGTCTCTTACTTTCTTAAAAAATCTTGAAATTACTAAGGCATCGTTGTTAGCACGAAAATGCTATCTCCACCAAACGAACCATTCAAACAGCAGCTCAAATGAAATAATTCTCTATTTTTATTCCTCACAACTTCATTTGACCAATTTGTTTTCCTCCACTTCTAATTCATTTTAAGATAGTGCTTGTACGGGCATTAAAACTAGCATTCTTTAAAATCTTTAGCTTGGTTCAAATAATAATGCGTTAGAATTTCACCGGTGTAATGTTACTCGCTGAAAGGTGATTTGTTTCTCGTTGTAAGGTGCATACAAGTGACAGTTCTTTAATCGTCAGCGTAGATTGAGTAACTTCGAAATTCTTTAAGCAAAATAGCTTCTACATTTTCACCAGATTTAAATGGAATCCTCATGATTTTTTGAGATTATTCCGAATAATATTGTCAAGTCCCAATTTGTTTTTTTAAAAAAGCATTTTCATAGATTCCATTTTGTGCATAGACTCATTTTAACACATCGTTAGTTACTTAGTTTAGGTGCGACGTACCAACTCTAGAGATAAGTTCATCCACTGTAAGACATGTCGCTTAGATTTATTTACAATAAACTTGGCTTGTTTAACTTTTTTATCATTCAATAGATTAGAAGAACATTTGTTTATTAGACTGTAGTAATTACAGAAAGAGATAATCTACCTAGTCTAGTCTCAAAACAAGTTTTGCTGGCTTATATGTACTTAGTTTTGACAATTAGAACAGATAGCCATACTTCTGCAGTAGAAAGAGCAAGCTAGGAATGTGCCACTTGTAAGTATATAGCAATTCATTTGGTATGTATAATGATGGTGTTATAACCATTAAATATGATGAACCGAACAGCGAGAAGGAATTGTGTTAAAATGGTAGTCACAACAAGGCAAGAACTAGTTAGACCAATTGTCATCCAGCTTGTTGGCACCAACAGTAGTTAATATGGAATAGCTGTTTGGGACTCCATGTAGAGAATGTCTGCCTTCATTTAATAATACGCAGACAAAAAGTTTTTACATTGGAATGTTAATAAAAGCTGCCTAGATATTACAGCTTGCATATACTCACGGAAAACATACTGCTATAGTAATAAGAAGAAGTTATCGTAAAATATTATTGATATTATGTTCAACTGAGGACTGTATAGTTGAATTCATAAAATGAAAATTCCTGTGTAATATGTGCTTTGTATTGATGTGAGCAAAAGGAAGGTGACTTAGTGTCTGTTCCCAACAACAGCTTGTTTTAAGTTGAACTCAAGTTCAGTACACAATTTTAGAGCACAGTGCTCCCGGGATTAAGTAATTTTAGTTGTAACAAATTGGCATCATCGCCAATTCATCGCCACGCTCTAATGCCCCCAAATACTGGGTAACATTAAAATGGTAATAATATCGCTACGTGATCAGTTAGATAACCCTCTTAATTCTCGCCCTGTTAAACTCGCCCAGTGTACTATATAGGAACCAGTTGTATGATCCAGCTTCTAACTCCCAAGAATAATTAGGCTGTTACTCAATTTCTTAAATCCTCTAAAAGGGAGAGTAAACCTAAATAATGGGAAAAATTCTACAACCTGGCCCCATTTTTAGAATTAATCTGCCATTAAAAAGAAGGTAATACATAAAACGAGAATGAAGATAAAAGACTTCATTAAAATAAAGGTGAAAAAAAAGGGTAAATTACCAACATCAGATGTTTTACTGCTCCAACTCGGTTAAATATTTGTTTTTACAACTTTCTTCGTGTTGAAGAAGTTGTTAAAAAATATGGATTTTTCCATTTTATTTATTTTAATAACCTTGAGTATCAAACGCTCTAAGCTCATTATTTCAAACCTGAATATAATTAAAAAATTCTAAAAAATTGCAAATGTTTTAGAGCTTTCAGTGGGCCAACTCCCTGAAACTTGGTATTAACTTTACTCCTTTCAGAAATCAAAGGATCATCCCCAAAAAACCATGCAGAAAAAGCGTTGAAGCAGCCTCAATTTGGGGCCAAAATTTTTACATATTTTTGAAATTAAAGTGATAGACATTGGAGTCAACACAATACTGGCAGGCGTCGAGCTAGTAACGTAAAGTAACGCCCTATATTTTATTTTATTAATTAATTTTTTTATGAACAGCTTAACATCGAACTAATAAAGCAACTTTATTTTTAAAATTAACTTAAATTTTGTAGTCATTCGTGGATCTTGTAATGGGGTCCTCCTAACTACAAGATCATCTCAAAATTGCTGCACTAAACTAACCTCTATTTCATGGTTTATTCGCTAATAACAGAAATAACTACTTACAATTGTATGAAATATGAAGTACAATGAGTATTATTACAACTAACTGATGAAACAAAGCAGTTCAGTTATTTCCTGACTTCTCTTGATTTATAGATGGGCATTTTACCAGTCCCACTTTGAAGATACGGTCTTGGCGTCCTAGCCGCTGTCTCACTTGTTATTTGATAAAGGTTGAAAAACGTCAAATATATACATTGTACATTATCCACACAACTAGATGAATTATCGATTTGTAGAGTACATTTTCAGTTTGCCCAGCACTTCTACGCCCGTTGAAAGATAATTCCAAATAATGAATAACATGTACAATAGTTCGAAGAGATAGTTACGATGACTGGATCAACAAGGAAAAGTTTTATTGCTTAATTGTGCTCAATAAATTTTGCGGTAAAATGAAAAATAAAGAATTAAAAAAAAAATATATGTTCCAAAAAAGTTCATGGCTAGTGATAAAAAGCAAAAAAGATGTCTACAAGAGTAACCTTTTTTTAAAGAAGTAAAATACTTTCAATTTTCCATGCAGTTTGTTTCTGGCTTGCAATTCCGTATTATTAACTACAGGTGCACCCAGGCGAAACGGTGCACTTTATTTTGGAAAACTTCCAGATTAATCATAGCAGTCTTAAGCCCTCATCTGTACAGGACAACAATAGTAGTCGGGATAAGTAATGATCTGAGTATAGATAGATATACACAAGAATCTCTAGTAATGAGATATCAGAGGATAGACCTGATAGATTAGTTGATAAAGGATAGGCCTGCCTTAATTTTAATTAAATGAGTGGAGTCCAGATTAGCCTCTTGTCGAGTTTAAGGCTAACTAAAAATTATTACTAAAAAATTGAAACTTTTTGGTAAAATTTTCCATTATAGCCATAAAAGGCGTTATTTCTAATGGCAAGTTCATAATAATACGGAGTGAATACGGAGGTTTTTGAAGCGTTTCGTTGACACAATGAAGTTTCCTACAGTTAAAAGTCATGCATTCTCATACAGTATATAAATTAACTCTGCAAGTTAGAATATTTTTTTTTTAAAGTAGCAATTTTGTTTTTATTCAAACATTTTTGCTAGTGTTACTATATTTATGGTTTCAAAATAAATTAACGGTTAGTTTTAGTGTCACATTTACAAACTGGTTCATTATAGAAACAATAAGGGCAGTTCATTTCATTCTCAAAAAAGACTTAAGACTTAACAGTGTAAATAAAAAATGTGAAAACAACTCAAAAACGTTAATGAAGAAGATAAAATAAAGAAATTCAGCATAATTAATTAGGTCCGAAAAGAAAAGACAAAGATAGTTGAAAAAAAGAGGATTTTGTGTACTAGACAGGTGTAGATGGATGTTTTGAAGTCAATTAGGGCAATTCCTATTGCTCTTATGTTGGTTGATTTAATAGCTGCCAATTAAATCAACTAGTTCTACTTCTTATATACGGAATTAGCTTTTCCTATAACTCTGATTAACTATTAATAGCTAAGTATTAAAGCATGCTTTAATATTCCTAAATTCAATCCTTTCTATTTGTTGAAGTAAGTTACGAAGTATTTTCATTAAATTGGTTTTTGCTCCGCAAACTCTTCTATATATGAGGGTCGTTTGAAAAGTCCGTGCAAAGTCAGAGAGATAGCACCACTGGCGCGTATCGAGGTTATGTTTAGTTAGTAGCATCTCTTGGAAGAACACACACCAAGTTTCAGCCAGATCGGTCTATATCTTTGTGTTTGGCATTCGTTTGAATCGAGGAAGTCGAGTGATTTTCAAAAAATGGACGAAAAAGAATTTCGTGTGTTGATTAAACACTACTTTATGAAAGGCAAAACGCCTCAGGAGACTAAAGAGAAGCTTGATAAACATTATGGTGACTCTGCACCTTCGATTAGAACAGTTTATAAGTGGTTTCAAAATTTTCGGAGTGGCCATATGGGCACAAGTGACGCTGAACGTTCTGGACGCCCTGTTGAGGTTACTACTCCAGAAATCATTGATAAAATCCATGATATGGTGATGGATGACAGAAGAGTGAAGGTGCGTGAGATTGCTAGTGCTGTGGGCATCTCGAATGAACGGGTACATAATATTTTGCATCAACATTTGGACATGACAAAGCTATCCGCAAGATGGGTGCCGCGATTGCTCACGCTTGACCAAAAACGAAATCGTGTGAAGTGTTGCAAGGACGGTTTGCAGCTGTTCCAGAAGAATCCGCAGGACTTTAAGCGTCGTTTCGCCACTGTGGATGAAACATGGATACATCACTACACTCCTGAGGCCAAAGAACAATCTAAACAATGGGTTACCAAGGGGGAATCTGCGCCAAAAAAGGCGAAGACCGTTCCTTCGGCCGGAAAGATTATGGCGACTGTCTTTTGGGATTCGCAAGGAATAATCCTCATCGACTATCTGGAAAAGGGTAAAACTATTACAGGTGCATATTATTCATCGTTATTGGACCGTTTGAAAACCGAGCTGCAAGAAAAACGCCCACGATTGGCCCACAAAAAAGTCCTTTTCCATCACGACAACGCACCAGCTCACACCTCAGCAGTTGTGGTCGCAAAATTAATGGAAATAGGGTTCCAACTCGTTTCACATCCCCCCTATTCTCCAGACTTGGCTCCCTCGGACTACTATTTGTTCCCCAATATGAAGAAATGGCTGGCGGGAAAAAGATTTTATTCAAACGAAGAGGTGATTGCAGAAACGAATGGCTATTTTTCAGACTTGGACAAATCCTATTATTCGGAAGGGATCAACAAACTAGAGCAGCGTTGGGCGAAGTGTATAAGCCTAAAAGGAGACTATGTTGAAAAATAAAAAAGGTTTACCCCAAAAAATTCAGTAGTTTTTATTTTTGCACTGACTTTTCAAGCGACCCTCGTACATCATTCAGACATTGTTAAGTATTTAAAAATTATATATATTTACATCATTAGAAACTAGAAGACACATTCATCTGTAATTGGGCACATAACAAAAAAACTATCGTAAACGAGTGTTGAAGTTAGATTTTGTCGGTTAGAGAGCAAATCTACATTTGCTGCAGATTAGTAATGAAGCTGCAGACCATCTAACTAAACAGGCTTCGCAGAATTTAAATCTGAAGCAGTCTAAATCGCAAAGTGCTACGTCATGCATAAAATGCATATTGGCTATGGAAAGTCTATTCTAGGTTTCAAACCGACTGGGACAACCCAGTTAAAAACTGAGAAATCTAATCAATGAAGTATTCCCGGTCCAGAGATTTGCTTTAAATTTAGAAATTTACTTGTATATTGAATTCTTGTTAAAATTATACGGCGATGTGGCCGTACATGACATGTATCTGCTCCCACCACTTTCCCAAAAAGTGCCTTGACGCCCATCAAGTTGCTGGTTTTTCCACAGCGATAAAGAACTCTTATCATCTCATTTAGCTAAAGGTCGTGTTGCATGAATCGCAAAAAAAAAAAAAAAAAAAAACAACAGATAATTTAATGTACGCAGTTCTGTGAAGTTTCTTCAATTTCCTTAGAGCACTTATGTAATCAATGATTATTTACTGAGTCCGTACAAATCATTACATTCCAAGGCGGACGGTGCAAACGTGTACAGTAGGTCCGCTTAATAAGAAACTTGAAGATACACATCTGCATATCTGCATGGAGGAAATAATGTAGGCTAATTCTGAAGAGGCTCTGTAGACTGTAGATGGCTGGCTAGATCCATTTTCCAGTGTTCTTACAATAACCTGTCCACAATCTTGACCTGAATCCATATTTCTTTCCTGTCCGCTGCAGTCAAAGGCCTTTTATTAAGAAATTATCAGTTCCTTATATACAGGGTGACCAAAGTTATATGCTCCACCCACTTTTTTTTTTAACGGCGGGAAATTTCGAAAAAATAAAAAACACGTATTTAATCATATAACGTTCCATTTGAAAAACAAAAGTTGGATGCTGTCTCGAGATACAAGGGTTTAAAAAAATGGGTCAATCACTAAAAATAAACTAGACTAAAAATGATTAAATACGTGTTTTTTATTTTTTCGAAATTTTCCGCCATTAAAAAAAAAGTGGGTGGAGCATATAACTTTGGTCACCCTGTATACTCTAATTAATTCCATATATTTCCCAGGCTTCCAAGGAAAACACAGATAAATGAACGTGGCTTTCCTTTGTATTTTATAATATATGAGAAAACTTTCCTTATTGTTTTTGAAAATTGTCCTTATTGTTATGAACTGTCCTAATTGTTTTTATAATATATTTGTATATATAATATCGTACTTGAATAGACCGAGGTACTTCTAGTAACACTGTACAGTTGGAATCCAGCTACCCAGCATGTTAAAGTAAAGAAAGCTAACAACGTTAACAATGCTAACCTTCTCAGTGGACTGCGATCCTACGTTCTTCGTCTCCTTTAGCTCCAGCTGCCAATTATTCTTGTTCCCAGCTCTTTTATTTTATCGTCTTCTGAAGAGAGTTGAAGCTACTATTCCTTGCAGCCACCTTAGCTTTAAGCTCTTCATTCATTATTTCCATTAATTATTAGCTCGAGGAATTTGAAAAATTTTGGATCGTAAGTTTGCCACTTACTTCTGTGAATGCGAAATGAGCAAATGGTGTTCTATTTGTATTTCTTTTCTAAATATATTTCTACAAAACAAGCAAAAAAAGCATAAACAAGAGAATGGTCTGGATATCATAGTACAGATAAAACTATCAGATGCTTGGTGTTCCCACAATAATTCCTTCCCTATCTTATAGTCCATTGATTTAGACTATTTAATAAAACAGTTTTTACTGCCTTTTTTCATTTATTCGTTAACTTTACTTCTTTTATTTTCATTCTTCTTCAACAGAAATTGCGTAGCATTAAGAAATTAAAGCATTTCATTTCTTTTTCACCGGAAACTGTTGGGAGTATTACTTATTTACTTGTAAACACAGAAGTACAATTTGGAGACAGATGAACGATAAGAGAAGTTCTAGAGTAATTATGACCGGCACCACCAGCAACTACACAACTAGTGGACAAATGACTGTTATTATTATAATTAAGTGGAAAACCAACGAACACAGAGTTCAACCTTGTTCAAACAAACTGAACCCCGTAATTTTCCTATAATTCAGTAGCTGAATACTTGATTTACATAATAACTTACAGTACTAATTTATAAATTTAATAAGATCCTTTTTGTGCACAATCATTCTCTCAAACAACTTCTATTTCCATCAGTAATAATTAATTATTATCTTATTTATTATGGGAAATAGTTTTAATAAATTGTCAATTTCTCGGCTGTTGATACGCCAAAAAATAAAATAAATAGTAAATACTCAATTATTTAATTAGAGAATCTTACCTGAGCTTTCAACGAAAATATTATGAACTAATTTACGTGTAAAGCTACAACTTTACAGTACTACTCAGTGCTCCATTACAGCAGACATGTCTAACAACTTTAATTAGTTCCTCTTAATGTTGATTTCCCCTGCAGATTTTGGATTTTGTGTTGTTACCAGTAATACATACACTGTGGTCCTCTGAAAAAGAAAAAGTAGTTTTTAAAAATTAGACTGTAACTCCGAACTAAATTAAATTTCAGATATATAATTCTAAATACCGTACCAGACAGAGGTTCAAAGTCTAAACTCTACGCAACAAATACAGCTGTGTTATTGATCACTAGCCGGTTTATGGGCTTATGAATAGAACTAGACAGAACAGCCAAACATCCGAACCTTTTGACATCCAATTCTAGTACCCTAGTCAATGCTACCTTCCACGTCACTAACCACGCTGTTCACAATTACCCATTCCATTACTCCATTCTTATGATCAACCCGTTTATACAACTGTCCTACTAGACAGTTTTAATCTATCCTATAACAAGAATTCTTTAGTATAAGTCCACTCAAACACCGCTTTTCCTGAAACGTCAGTAGCCTAGCGACAAACTGCGGCTATCTAGTGACTTTATAGCTTGCCAAATAACAACAGAGCCATCGCAAGATAGCTTTCGTCGTTCAAGCCGTAA
This sequence comes from Rhodnius prolixus, assembly GCF_049639745.1. Taxonomy (NCBI): domain Eukaryota; kingdom Metazoa; phylum Arthropoda; class Insecta; order Hemiptera; family Reduviidae; genus Rhodnius; species Rhodnius prolixus. The sequence goes on from NW_027411592.1 coordinate 29,387,349, forward strand.
GGTCAGAGTTTGCTTGCTGACCTTCTTTCTGCCAACCTGCGCATTCATTTATGAAATATTACATGTCATCTATTTTACTTGGTTCTTCTGTACACTTGCCAAAATCTCAATAAAATTTCAAAAAAAAGTAACTCCAAAATTAGAAATCACAAAAAGTTCCAATTTGATATTCTATTAAATGCTACCTGGAGAGTCGATAAGATGTTAATAAAAATTAGTGAACCGAAAGAACCACCTAACTGAATTGGATTTTTTTATTTATGTAGCATTTTCCTTGAAAATAACTTCTATGTTTTTCTTTAACTTTGCTGCAACTGTCTGGTAGGACAGTTGTGTAAACGGGTTGATCGTAGGAATAGAGTTTTAAGGAAAACTATGAACAGTGTGGTTAGTGACGTGGAAGGTAGCATTGACAAGGGTACTAGAATTGAATGTTAAAAGGTTCGGATGCTTGGCTGTCCTGTCTAGTTCTATTCATAATTACTACATCAATAATTTCTTTCAGTATTTCCCCGAGTAAATTCATTTTAGAACATCGAAGGGAGGATTTGGAGTAGACGTTCCTCTATAATCTATTTCAGCGTAATTACTGGTACAATATCATCCTAGATTAGATTATTTAAGATTTCTAATCCTCTTCCTAATCTTTTCCTTTACAATACCCCAATAAAATATTGTTCCTCTGTGAAAAACCTTGGTATCACTTTCGATCAAAACCTATCCTGGAAAAACCATGTTTCCCAAATCTCTCGTCGTTCCATCCGTATCCTTAAGCAGTTTAATAGTTCCCGTCACCTTTTTCCAATTAAGACCCGGCAACTCCTAGTTTCCTCTCTTATATTCCCCCATTTCGACTATGGTTGTTTAGTGTATGGCGGTCTTTCTGGTGTTATTGAAGCTAAGTTTAAGCGCCTCACGAACTGCTTCATAAGATTTATTTTCAGCATTTCCAGAGACTCTCGCATTTCGCACTGCTACGATGAGTTGAAGTGGCTTTTTCCTGTCTATCGCCGTTAATATTTTTTGGCTTCTTTCATTTTTCAAGTCATCCAGTCTCAAAGGCCTTCCTATATTTTTCAACTCCTTCAGTTTAAATCCTCCATCCATTCCCGTAACACTAGATCTCGCTCTTCTGATCTCTATATTCCCTCTCACCGTACCTCATCCTTTGACAAGTCCTTCCTAATACGTGCTATCTCTCTCTGGAACGCCTTGCCTTCATCTGTCCGCCATGCTCCTACCCTATCCATCTTTAAATCCCGTCTATTCAGCTTCCTCCGAAATTCTAATTGTTTTAATTTATTTCCTTAATTTCTGCTGTTTTATTATTTTATTTTTACTTTCATTTTCACTTATTATATTTTCACTTTTGTAAATACTTATTTATTTATTTAATTTCTGTATGATCACAGGCCAAACTGTTAAGGCCTCTATTTGTTCCTGTATTTATTCTTAGGGGACAATTGTCCCAGAATAATAAATTTCTTTTCTATTTCTATTTTTAAAAAATTGTAAATATTTTTATCACGCTTAGTTTTTATTTTCTTAAAGTGAAAATCTTTTATAATCTTTAAAACTTTTTATTCCATTTAAAATATGGTTTCTAACATCTTACTATTTTATTGACATTTCGATCGTTTGTTGATAATTTTCAAAATCTCAAAACCCAGTTCCAAAATTGGTTACAATTAAGGTCTACTTCATTTTTTTTAAAAAAATACAAAACCTAAAAAGTAACATGAATGAAACTCATCAATTTTATAACTAATCTGAAGATAAAGTGTGTCCCTTAATTGTGCAAATAAATTATTTTACCGTTTGTAATTTATTTATACAATGTATACTGCACTCATTTTAATATGCTGCAGTTTTTTTTTTTTTTTTAAATATAGGTGTAAGAAGATATGCAAACGAAGGTTCTTTTGGTCTGACAACCTCTCTGAAGAGATGTTTTTTAAAAACATAGATCCCAGAAATACATTGGTAAGGAGAATTCAGTTTAATTTTTCTTTTAATTGAATTATCAGTTTACTTTTTGTAAAGACTATTTTTGATTTTTTTTTTAAGAAGACCACTGTCCTTATTATAGTCTTTAAAAAACTACTGGATAATAATACCAAAAAAATAATATGTGTCTCAAATCAGTTAAATAATAATGTGATGTGATAACAGAAGAAAAAAATATAATTTTTAATTATAAAAATTATAACTAGTGGTGCCAGTCAGACGCTAGTACTTAGGTCAAGTGCCGCGGTCAGTGCACGGGCAAAAGGGACCGCCCGCCAAAGACACACCGCTTTCAAAAGGGCCATTATACGGTCAGTATACAGTGACTACCTGGCTACAGCCCTTTGACAACATCCAACACCTTTCACCGGCCTATTCAAGACTAGGGTCAACACACGGCAAGAGATGTTTGAGTGTGACCCGTAATTACAAGACTTGTCAATGTGTGGTGAGGGCTATATATGGTCTCTCTACAGGAAGTGGGGCATCAGTCGATGATTATTCTTCAGATTTTTACAACCGTAACCTCAAGATTCTACCAGCGAGTTACACCGCGAGCGCGTCCCTATCTAAGTGTTTAAACATATATGTATTCAACGTCGTTATAGTTGCGCATTCTAGTTACAATTTAAATCATTCTAAATTATTGTTAAAATATATATATTTATTTTCCGAATATAAACTCTTTATCTATCTATCAAATCTCTAACTAATTCCCACATCCTCTTCAAGACATCAGGAACCCATTACAATAATGATACAATTAAATGTCATTCACATGATATTACAGTAAAAGCTCTTTATTCGCGGGGTATATGTTCCATAAATATGCCGCGAATACAGAAACCGTGAATACGGAATGGTAATTTATATGGGATTATAGGGGATACGTTCCTAGGTGACAAAATAAAAAAAAACTAATATATAAAAAAATCAATTTAATTGAAGTTTTTGAACATTTTGATTAATTATCTTAAGGCTTAGGCAATGGTTTGAAAAATTTTGTAATTTTCTCTTGCTTGGCAGTTTTTAAAAGCTTTTGTTTGCAGTCAAAGTTTGAACTTGCCACTACAACTACCATCAGGTTCTTTAAAATGAGCGTAAAGATACTTTGCCTTCTCCCGGACCATTGGACCACTCAGGGGCACCATTTTTTTGGATGCGGTCTTCGATCCATAATGACAACGCCACTTCCATTTTTTCTATTGCTGGATCACGGACAATTGCTTTCATTCTGTGCGTTTACATTCTCAAAAACACCGATCGCGGCGGAGGCGGCTTATGTCAAAGTCCTCGGCGATATCATTTAACAACATACTTTAGGCAAAGTTGTAATACTAAGATCTATTTTACTTTTTTTATTAGTCCATTTGACGGCATTTACAAACGATATTGGGTTGGATACCTATTGGAATCCTTTTATTATCATAGTGTACTTCCGAGAATATCCGCGAATATAGGAATTGGGTCGCATTTTTTTAATTCGCGAATAGTGAAAACGCGAATGAAGGAAGCGCGAATAAGGAGCTTTTACTGTATTTTCTGGCAACAAGCTTTGCAAGCGTCCACAAGGGTTAATAAAGCACTGACCAAACTATTTCAGATATTTTAAAACAAAGTACTACATATTACAAGAAAAGCACCAAATTGCACCAGAAAGACAAAAGTCACAGAGAATTTGCATACTACGAGGGTCGTTTGAAAAGTCCGTGCAAAAATAAAAACTACTTAATTTTTTGGGGTAAACCTTTTTTATTTTTCAACATAGTCTCCTTTTAGGCTTATACACTCCTCTAGTTTGTTGATCCCTTCCGAATAATAGGATTTGTCCAAGTCTGAAAAATAGCCATTCGTTTCTGCAATCACCTCCTCGTTTGAATAAAATCTTTTTCCCGCCAGCCATTTCTTCATATTGGGGAACAAATAGTAGTCCGAGGGAGCCAAGTCTGGAGAATAGAGGGGATGTGAAACGAGTTGGAACCCTATTTCCATTAATTTTGCGACCACAACTGCTGAGGTGTGAGCTGGTGCGTTGTCGTGATGGAAAAGGACTTTTTTGTGGGCCAATCGTGGGCGTTTTTCTTGCAGCTCGGTTTTCAAACGGTCCAATAACGATGAATAATATGCACCTGTAATAATTTTACCCTTTTCCAGATAGTCGATGAGGATTATTCCTTGCGAATCCCAAAAGACAGTCGCCATAATCTTTCCGGCCGAAGGAACCGTCTTCGCCTTTTTTGGCGCAGATTCCCCCTTGGTAACCCATTGTTTAGATTGTTCTTTGGTCTCAGGAGTGTAGTGATGTATCCATGTTTCATCCACAGTGACGAAACGACGCTTAAAGTCCTGCGGATTCTTCTGGAACAGCTGCAAACCGTCCTTGCAACACTTCACACGATTTCGTTTTTGGTCAAGCGTGAGCAATCGCGGCACCCATCTTGCGGGTAGCTTTGTCATGTCCAAATGTTGATGCAAAATATTATGTACCCGTTCATTCGAGATGCCCACAGCACTAGCAATCTCACGCACCTTCACTCTTCTGTCATCCATCACCATATCATGGATTTTATCAATGATTTCTGGAGTAGTAACCTCAACAGGGCGTCCAGAACGTTCAGCGTCACTTGTGTCCATATGGCCACTCCGAAAATTTTGAAACCACTTATAAACTGTTCTAATCGAAGGTGCAGAGTCACCATAATGTTTATCAAGCTTCTCTTTAGTCTCCTGAGGCGTTTTGCCTTTCATAAAGTAGTGTTTAATCAACACACGAAATTCTTTTTCGTCCATTTTTTGAAAATCACTCGACTTCATCGATTCAAACGAATGCCAAACACAAAGAAATAGACCGATCTGGCTGAAACTTGGTGTGTGTTCTTCCAATGATGCTACTAACTAAACATAACCTCGATACGCGCCAGTGGTGCTATCTCTCTGACTTTGCACGGACTTTTCAAACGACCCTCGTATAACTTTCTTCGGCAATCCAGAGTCATATAGCCTAGCCCATGACTTCAGGAACATCTAGTCTTTGCTAAGATTGTTAATTCATTATAATGTATCATAATTTGTATAGATCTAATTAGGTGGCCCATATTTTTGCTTTGTGAATAGATAAATGAAAATTATCTATTTATTTTATTTTTTTATATAAACGAGAAAGTAATTTTTTATTAAACTAACAGTACCTATTAGGACAATTAGTAAGCATGAAAAGCAAGAAATAGTTGCTATATAGGACAATGCTGCAGGCCCGTGTAATCCGGCATATTGATGAATTAAAAATTCTACGCCAGTTTTACGCCCAATTAAATTAATGAACTCCGCTTGGTTAAAGCCCTCTTCAGATCCATTCGTATGTGGGAGCGAAAAAATATATCAACCTTCTTTTTTTTTCTGTCTAACAGGGCTGGGAGATTTCCACAGAATCCATAATTAAAAAAAAAGAAAAAAAGTCCGATATAGAGGATGGGGAGTGAAGTTAGTAGCTCTAATGCAGAATTAACCCTCTTTTATAAATTCACCAATATATGTAAAAAAAACGGCCTCATAAAATATATACAGTCCATTAACGTGTAGCTGAGAGTTTTTATTTTTGACGGAGAGTGAACTAACTGAAGGGGATGTGGGTGATCACATGATGGTCGAGGGGAGCTGTTGGAGAAACAGTAGCTCTGTCACACCGGGAGACAGGAGCAACCATCCTGGGCCGGCACGCCACAACCACTAGAGGTACAAAGCTGTACAAGAAGCGACTCCAACGCCCCATTCACCTTCTCCATGTATCCATTATAAAAATGTAATCAATAATACCCCCACCCAATTCTGTCTCCAGTAATTAACATAAAACACGTTTTCCCCATCTCTCATTTTTAAAAAGGTTCGCTACACGCTTTAGTTTTTTTTGTTTTTTTTTCCTCACTGACCTCGCCCTCCAGTCCACCGCGCTCAACGTTCGATACGTAGGTTCTGGCCTATCAATACAGTTCATAAGGGGAGATGATTCAGTGAGGGAAACGGATTTAAAAAAAAATCGCTAAAGCATGGCAAGTCATGATCTGGCAATGTAAGGGAACCGTAGAGAATGTTCGGCTGGCTCTGGACATCACAAGCATAATTGAAGAGACAACTCTGTTAATACACTAACCATATACCGTAACAAAAAATTCTGCTACCAGAACAAAACATTTCATTCCTTTTTTTTCTTTTTTTTTTTATAAAAAAGAAGCTTAATCTTGTTTCTGTAGAGCGCTTTAAAATGTTTAAACTTTCATTCCCACAGAGAGTTCCGTTGGATGGGTTGGCCAACTAACCATTGCTGTTTTACCCGAATTATTTGTTTAACTAGTTCCCAATAATCTTGACAAATAGTGCGAAATTTGCGAAAAAGTTATTGATTTAATTAAAAAAATATACAGGGTGATCCATTTAAAACGCACCATTCGCTAATAACTTTTTAGGAAAGCGGAATTTCAAAAAAAACCCACGAAGTAAACTACGTATATGTTTCTTTGGGTCTAGTTTTCAAATTTTTTTACCCCCGATGCTGTATAATCATTTTTGGCAGAGTTACGGCCAAAAACCTGATTGGGGTTTCATATGTACCACTGGTTTTGACAACGATTATGTAAACTATATAAAAAAACTGTGAAAAATGACTTTAACCCCGTTTCGATATCCGTAATATTTGTCGAGATATTTAAGATCAAATTTACAATTTTTTCTATTCGTGAACGGTTTTCAATATTAATTTTCCACCAGAAATACACGTTTTGGGTGGTCCTCTGATTGCAAAAAATGTTATTTGTGACGCAAAGTAAAAAACTAATTGTTCATTCTTTTTGGTGACTGATTCATAGTTTCAATAAGATGAAAAAATAATTGGATTGATTAAATTTATTTGGATTTGATTAAATGGATTGAGTCCATGAACAGACAAGGCAGAAGACACACCAACCTTGGAATGTAAAAATATTACTTTGTAAACTAGCCCTGAAGATGACCAAGTCCCTAGGTCGAAAGCTCGGCAGAATAAATGTATCACGACTGAAATGGCAATTATTTTTTCATCCTATTAAAAAAATAATAATAATTGAAGATTTTAAAACATGTAGTGCCATGTAATGGTTGTGGGTGAATCAGAATAAATTTGTTTTATCTGCAAATAAAAGCAATCATCACATCATTTTAATGCACCCAGTGTGCAAGACTTCTTGACCAATGATTACGGTAAGAATATCTTGTTAGCATGTTGGTCTAATGGTCAAGAGCGTGGCTTTCTAAATTGGAAGATTTCTAATTCGAATCCCGCGTATGCAGTCATTCGTATTTTAACAAAAACATTTCTATTTATCATTTCTGTATTGTTATTTGATTTCAATATTTATAATATTTCTTATTTAGACATCTTTGCATCATCATCATCGTTGAATATCTATGAAAATCAGATAGTAAAAAAACAATTATTAACATATTTTAGTAGTTTATAAATAATTACAAAACATTCACAATGAATATGACTATATTTCTTCCTTTTTTGTTATTAAATCTTTATTCATCTCGATATATTATGTAGTTATTACTGTTTTCAATTAGATTGCATTAAATTAAATTTATCCTTACCCTCAGATCACACAGAACCCGGGTGTGATCTTTATCGAGGGTAAAATATTATAGATTTTGTTATTATTAGAATTGCCTAAAGGATCTTGTCGAGCGGTACTCCGCCTTTATAGAGGAACCCTTTGAAGAGATTATCCTTCTTCTCCCAGCTATTTCTTAACCATTAATTAGAATACTAATTACCCATGCTAACAACTTAACAGAAAAAAAAATCTTTTGAAGATGACTGAAAAAAACAGTGGAAATAAAGTACATAAAAAGTTTTAATGAGATACATATATATATATATATATATTTTAATACTTAATATAAAGTTTAATGTCCTTTCTGGCTTCAGTAATATATCCCACGGAATTAAATATGTCCCCAAGGAAAGAAGGGATATAAATATGGCCCGTAAAAAGTGCGGTGGGCTTATTATAAAGGCGGTGAGGAAAATGATAATGTATATAAAGTACGTATATAAAGTAAAGACGGAAACTAGCGAAGAGAGAGATGAGAGGACGGTAATTCAACAGAGGAAAGATTGATGCAAAGCAAAAGAAATAACATGCAAATAAGCCACTTATTTGCTTTACCCTTCCCCTAAGAGTGCTAAACTGCAATTTTAAAATAATGTATGTGACAGCATATAAAAGATCATCGGGCTCGTCCTGGACTTATTACTGTGAAGTAGGCGCGCCCCACTGTAAAAGGTAGCGAACCTACTGTTGAATGAAGATGAGGAAACGAGGAAAGAGTGGGTGCGGTTGCTCCCTGGGGACGTTTGGATCCTTGTATTCTTCAATAGGAAATATGGGGAGAATAATGGTATGTGTGCTTGTACCAATATCAACACAACCACCAGAGATGCTTCAGTTTAGTGGATATATCAGAGTGGCAAGCCTGCCCACCCTGAACACATAGATACAGGTCAAATTGGATTTGGTACTCACCCAGTTTACTCTTGGCAAATAGCAGGATTTCATCCCTTCTTACCTACTTACATTCAAGTTCCCCAAGGGACTTCCCAAGGACAAGGGCTCTAATGTTTGCATTTGTTTCGCGCTGTATATGTATATATATACAACGAAACATATATGTGTGTGTATCTACAATATAATATATTGTTTCAACAGTACTCTTTTTCGATTTTTAAGATGTGTTTCACATTTGCCTTCTACATCTAATTACATTTATGGAACCCATAATAAAATACATGTATGGTATCCGTTTAGAATTGTTCATCAAACAGCTTTGATGTTTCTTACCATCCCATTTCAAGATCTGAGTAGCAAAAAGCTGTACTTTCTATCTGTCGTTTAACTTTTACGAAGCAAACACTGTTAAGATGAAGAGGTTAACATAAACTAGTTGTTTAACTGAAATAAATACTGAGTAGTCCTTTATCCAATAGAGCACTTCCGTTATCCTCCTCCCAAGAGAATATTCAACTAATTAATAAGCTTCCTTCAATTTCAAATCTTACAATTAAAAAAGCAAATCGATTTCCCATCAACATTGTGACAACTTACTCTAGTTTACCCTACAAAAATTCAACTACCGCACCCGAGTGGCTGCCGGGCCATAGGCAATTGGTAAAGAGCTAAGGAATTTTCCAGCTACCTAGAACAAACTTAACTCCATACCCGGATGTTCTTAGAAACACCAACTCTGTTCTTGATCTCCCTTTCTCTCGATCTATCTTTTAAAGCAACACTTCCTTCTTAGCTGAAATTCCTTATCGACAACGTATCTTGGAAAAATTCCTGCACCTGAAGTGATTACAACTGACATTCTACATCATCCTCCTAAGAAAATCATTGTTTCCTCAACATCATTTTTAACTTCAACCCATTTCCTCCTCAATGGAAATATTCTTTAATGATTATTTTTCTTAAATTTCTTTTAGCGTAGTATCCTGCTACAACCTTTCAGCCTTCATCCTTTGCTATCAAAAGCCCTTTAAAAAAGACTCAAACGCTTAATTCCTATTCAAGAATCTTAAAATATAAACTTTTCACTCACTTCAGGTACTGCACCAGCCAGTTACCAAGCAACTGTCATCAGAGTTCGTCAACTTTATTTTTTATTTTTGGACATTGCTCAGGCTTTCCACCTAAGTTTGCCACACAAGGCTATTGAACAGCTATGAAGCAGTTGCAGTAACTTCCTTCGGATTATTTGATACATTCATTCCTATGTTTTGCTAGCAATCAATAAAAGTAATAATCATAATTTAAAGGATATAGATTAGGTTACAATGGAAGTTGGGCAAAAAATACAATTTTTTTTTGTTTATTTGTTTGATCCCACCTTTAGAGGGATTGAAAACTGTAGAATATTAAATGTTTGAGTTGAGTGTTCAGCTACATCTGTACAGAAGACAAAAACGCTAATCACTGTATACATCAATAGTACTGAGATGCCCCACTTCAGGGGTGTTATCTCTGGGTCCACTTGTTCAGCCGTCTAACATGGGATCCACTCACCAGACTTAAAAGAAAGTATCTTATCACGAACGAATTAACTAATCAGGAGATTGCTTCTAAGTCTTCAACATATTATCAATGGGTATGCTAATTAAGTGCTTGGAATTATCAGCAGGTATATGTGCAACACGATTGGTACTAGATTTTGTCTTGGTAAACATCGGCCAAATTGGAATAGTGTCCTGGAATGAACTTCGGTGTCTGTTAGGTACTTAACATTAGTAAGTTCCAGAATATGTTGCTTTGTAGATACTTGGTTGTATTGATAAGTACACATTAGGTTTACTATTTCGGTTTGGATATGGTGGAAATTCCAAAACTATCAAGTTCGTATTTTTCGTTGTTTAAAAAAAATTGAGCAAACAATAGCGTTTTTAAAACGCATTCGGATCACTACTGAGCTTGAAACTCAATTGCTCAAGTACTTGACGCGTCGTTATATTTTCACTCCCATCAATATAACTCGATAAGAGAAGGAAGGCTGGCTCGGTAGTTGGAAACCAAAGTAAAATATTGTGTTAACAATTACATGATTTTAGTGTTAAAACAACAATATATCTTATTTAATGAAGTCATTAATTTAAGAAAACAAAATATGATCTCCATTTAGACACTTTTAAGCCGGTGTGAAAGACTTGGTGTTGAAACAGGCAGGTATAAGCATCTTCTGGGCATCAACCAGCTGACAGACCAAACCTTTTATTAATCTGTCTACGCCAATAGAAACCTGTCTTTTCCCATTTCTCACTGGGAGCAAATAACAAGATTGTAAATTATTATTTAATTGCTGTAAAAAAAAAACCATTACTATTAATAACTTCAAAGTTAGTAACATGTGGCGAACAAATTTATCACTTGATAAACTTATATTTTTGCGTTAACACCTGTAGTAATAACTAATAAATAAATAAATCGTATATTTGTTTTTTTATATTAACATTCTTTTTAATGAGTTTGTTCATTCTTGTCACTATGAATAAAAACATTTCTCTTTGCAATATTTTAATAATAATACACGAATATTTTTGTTATGGGGTTCATAATTCAGGTTAGTTTTTCTGTTAATGGGACTCTATATAAACTTTAGTCAATCTATTTTAGTCGCCTAACCTAAAAATATTTTCCAACTAACCTTTGAGTATCCTACTACCTACCCTTAAGAAAGTACTTCAAAAAGCTGCCCCTAATCCGCCTCAAAACTTAACACATCAGGTTTTATTTTTAGCGCTAATGCAGATTTGCTTAGTGGTTACTTAGTTTTTATTAGCAGTAGTTTTTGGGTAATACGTACACATTTTTATGTAGAGCACGTGGTCTATTATAGCAGTGGTGGCTAACTTTTCTGTATATAAGATCTACTTTTGACCTTAAAAGTGTGTCGCGATCGACTTTTTGTCATGCGGTACCTAAAATATACGATTTTCCGACACTTTTTCAAGATAGATTTTTACCAACTTAAAATGCAATTTAATTTTGTATCAACTGCAATGTATAATAAGTTGTGCTATTTGTTAGTAAATATGAAAAAGTTATTATAAAAATGCTAATAATTTGATTTCAATATTTAACTTCTGCGTTTTTTTTGGGCCAGGAAAATTTATCATGAAAGAATAATATGACTTACTTTTTGCTAATCTATCAGTAGCTCGTACTGAAATATAGATATACGGCTCATCTACCTACGTAAAAAACAACAATAATAATTATTTAAGGGGCCAAAAAACTCACATCCAGGGGAATTAAAAGAACATGGATAATTATTAACAATATTTATTAATTCAAAGTAGCTACAGATAAAGACAGATTTAGAATTTACTTTGTTGCCTTAACATTAATGGGAATACTGAGTTAGCATGTCTCTAACCAAGGAATCATAATTAGGTGCATATCCTGACAAAGATAATAATAATAATGAGTCTTCAGTATGGGAATCAGTCAGGACAGAACGTTTAGTCTTCGTTAGCTTCAAGTATGAAAATGCTGATTCGCATAGGTATGTAGATCCGAAACGAGAGTAGATATATTCGCTACATTTGGTGATCTGGGATATTTTTCTCGGTTGACATATTTCCAAAAATCTTCTTCAAATTTTCTGTCTTGTAAGATTAAGTCAGTTTGTTAAATTATAATTTCATTTTCGCTTCAAAGTCCATGGTACATGGAATTCTACCCCAGACATTGCGAAGGATCGTCGATCGACCAAAACTGGCCTCGCGATCGACTTGTTGGCCACCCCTGTATTATAGAATAGATGGTTATTAATTAATTCTATTTATTTTGCATATATTTATTCCATCACTTGGAAAATCCCTGATTGTATGACGATTAAAGAGATATTTTTGGTCATTATTGATTAGAATATAAATAATAAAAACTAATATAACATTTCACAGTTAGTTTTCCTCGCTGTATTTAAGTAGAGTTCAAAGAATGTGTCTTCATGTATTATGTAACAGCATAAGACAAGTTTAGGTGCATTAAAAATATAAGGGGCCTTTTTTTATATGTGTTTGAGGTATTTCTGTTATCTTTATTATTTCTTAATACAAACCAACAATTAAAACAAGCAAATGGAAATGCGAAACAAACTGAAAAAATAACTAAATATCTACAGCAACATGAGATGGTAGATGAGTGCAAATTAGTGAAAAAAAGGAAGAAAATTATTGTGTACAACGAAAATTACTTCAATTGTACTGGGAGAGTACATGATACTTATTTAACTTTTTAATAAGTAATAAGGTTATGGCGAAACTGGAATTAGCAATATGCGTATTTAAAAACAAGAAACATAACTACGTTACAATCTAATAGATCCTGGTTTAATTATTTATTCATTATTTTCTCTTTGTGAATCCATTGAAGGATTTGGTTACTCTATTAACTCCTGTTTTCCTTAATCAGCTATTCTGAAATATTCGTATTGTATTCTTTCAATTAGTGCCTTAATTATAGAGGTTTGCGTTTCTTTTATTAGAGAGAGAAGTATTTCTTCATATTTTGGTATGGTTGTTACATTTGAATGTTCAACAAACTTGTCTTCATTTAACTAGCCTTGTCTTCATTCAATGCCTCTACAATTGGTAAGGATACTGACAGCAGAAATTGGCAGCGTGAGGACCAAGTTCTTGGGTAAAAGTAAGCGTACGTTTGGGGAAGTTAAATGGCAACTTCTTTTCCCATTTTGATAAAAAGATATTTGAGAAGTTGTGACGAAGAAAGTTTTATCTAAGAAAGAGGAAAAAAGATTTTGCGACATTCGGCATAGCGTTAAATTTAATGTAGTCAGAAATGACAGGATTTAGTGACAGATTTGTAATTTAAAAGACAATTTAGTTAAAGTAAGTGATGGTAGTAGGAATTAAAGTTGCATTTTTTAATGAGGAACTGTCGGCAACTTTATTTGACAACAATCCCCAAAGATAATATTACTTAACTGTTATAGAACTTGCAAGTTTCAAAGCATTCCGACTTCTTTTTTTGATAAATGGAGACTTTAATGTACACGCTACAATGTCAGCTCCAGTTATGTCGAGTTCAAGGGACGTCCCTATTGAAGCAATTCAAGGACAATTCTTATGCGACTTAGACTGGTCCACCTGAGTGATAGTTGAAGGCTAAGCCTCCAGGTGAGAGGCTCTAGCACGACAGTATCTTGTTGTAATTACTAACGAAGAACAGAAGAAGATTAAATGTTTTTGAAGAATAATTATCACGTAAGAACACCCAGTAATCAATCTTAGTACATTCTATGAAGTTCATTTCGCAAAAAAGTAAGTTTCCATCCGTTTCCATGTAGCAAGGATCACGACATGTTGGTCAGGTTGCACGTTGTTTCTCTTGAAAATATGTTCCGCAAATTATTATCTCTGCTAACAATAGATAAAACATTTCTCTGCAAGATAGTTAATGCCAAATATAACCTTAGATTTCCAAGATACACTTTTCATTTATCTGTTTAATACAAGAGTACAAAAGCAGGAATTTAATTGATTTACTTTAACAATTACTACAAAGAAATTTGCAGCAGGTTGAGAGAAAATTTGACTTATGCCGACAATCTAGTGGTGACAGCAAGAGCTATATCTGCTAGTGTTGTTCAAGAGCTGAGCTATAAGACTATAAGGTTCGAGCCTTGAGCGCTCGAGCTCTCAGGGCTCAGCGGGAGGCTCGAGTAAGAGCTCGAGCTGAAGCCTCACAGAGAGCTCGGTGTGCCTCCAAGGCTAGGCTCAAAAGGCTCGAGCTTTTTTTTTTTGTTTTTTAAAACTGTCCGGTAGGACAGTTGTATAAGGGTTGACCATCAAAAACTGCACGAAAAAGCGTAACGTTGAAAAACACCCAACTTTGACAATTTTTTTCTCTTTTTCTATAAAAGATAAAATTCCCAAATTTTCTTTAAATCTTACTCCAAACCCTCCTTCATAACTGTAATTTTTTTGCAACCACCCAGATCTAATAGGTTTCGAGAAAAAAGTTGCCGAAAATGAGCAAAAACCGCTTTTTCAAAAAATGTTCTTGTTCTTGTTCTTCTTCTTCTTGTTGTTCTTGTTGTTCTTGTTGTTCTTGTTGTTACCTTTTTTGTAAACAACGTAGCGCCTAAACGCGTGAACCGATTTTCATGAATGAGGTGTCATTCGATTGGGAATTTTATGTAGATGTGCCTTTTGGGGGTCTCGGCCCTGTGCATCGAATGGGAGGGCTAACTCCCTTTATGTAAGGCCCCCTCCAAAATTATTATTACTAATTACTCTGTAAATCGTGGCCCGATTTTGATAAAATTTGGTAGGATGATAGGGTTAGGGCTCCCCTACCTAACAATAAAGCGACGATCTGCTCTTACACTTGTTAAGGGGAAGTATAGCAATCGTTTCAAATTATCGACACGTGAACCGATTTTCATGAATGAAGTGTCATTCGAATCGAAATTTTGTACAGATTTGTACTTTAAAAGTCTCGACGCTATGCCTCATAAGGAGGGGAGTTCGCCCCACCCAAATAAGTCCCTTTCTAAAACTATTATTACCAATATTTCTACAAAGCTTAGTCCGATTTTGATAAAATTTAGCACGAAGAAGTGATTAAAGCTCCTCTACGTGGCTGTGAAGTGCCATCATGCTCTTACACCTACTAAGAGGAAGTACTGCAATCGTTAAAATTATCAATGAGTGAACCGATTTACATCAATGAATTGTCGTTCGATTCAAAATCTGTGCCTTTTAGGGAGAAGTACTGTAATCGCAGTTTATTTTTCTTGCTCCTCTTAAAAGGAAGTACTGAAATCGCAGTTTAATTTTGCTATTTACGTACAAATACCTTCCTATTTTATTCAAAACGCTTTCTCCAAAAAATGGTTATTGAGGATGGTTTGGGGACCGCAACTATAACCATTCTTTAAAAAGATCTCTCTAGTGGTAATTACGGTTCCGATTTAACACCTTATCAGGTTATAATGATAGAATAGCTTATTCCAAATTTTAAAAAAATCTGTAAAGCAGGCGTAACTTTGCTAATAGACAAAAAGGAAAATCTATCCAAAAGGTACAAAAATCTCCTTAACAAAAACTTACAGTTTAAAAAGTTAAGTATAAGGGTTGATTAAACGCCAAAAGGTACACAAATCAGCAAGTACCCAACATTTCATTAATACTTCATTGATATTATTTAAGTAATTTTACCGCATTAATTTTCATTAATATTTTTTAAGAATTTATTAGATGTCACATACCCTTATGCTGGCCAGTTCATTCATAATAGTTATAATTGTGATAAAATGTATATTATATCTTCGTATAAATAGGTACTTTATTTTAACTCTATTCCAAATTATTCTTCTGATTTCTCTTTAATGTGCCCTTTATTCTGAAGTTGTCACATATACATGCATGTTAAATTAGAAAAAGACAAATTTAGAGTCGGCTACTGTTTAAATTTGAATCACGGAGGATTTAAAACAATATTTCAGTCTTGAATTCGTCTTACCGAAATATTCGTGAGCACAATGACACACAGTTAATAACAAGTAGATTATTCAAAATTATATATTCATTTCTCAATTGTAATTTAATTTAGTTCCCCTAATTTTACTTATAGTAAAATACTGGAATAATTAGCTGACCTAAAAATATGCATATCTTATTTACTTTATATTACATATACACAACATTGTGGGAAGAACACCTAGATGGAGAATGTAATTGAAGACAACTATATTATTTACGATAAAGCCAGATTGACTACTACATAAAATAACAATTACTTTAATCGAAGAATGAACTTAAACCGACGATTTTTATTTAAAAATAAAAATAAATAAACAAAATCACTGATGTATGTTGGTGTAAGCATTTTTTAAAAATTTTTTTGAATTTTTAAGCCTCATATTTTTTTATTTTTATAACGTTTTCTTTTTCACCTGTAATTAATAGTTTGATTATTATAGATAAATAGATATTACAGTCAATCTAAGTTAAATGGTGTGCTACTTGAACAAATATTTTGTAGATGAAAATGGCCAGCATAAGGGTATGTGACATCTAATAAATTCTTAAAAAATATTAATGAAAATTAATGCGGTAAAATTACTTAAATAATATCAATGAAGTATTAATGAAATGTTGGGTACTTGCTGATTTGTGTACCTTTTGGCGTTTAATCAACCCTTATACTTAACTTTTTAAACTGTAAGTTTTTGTTAAGGATTATATAAAGCATTTTATTTGTACTATTAATAAATTCATTTCTTAAAATAAAATGAACTTATTGCAGCTAATGAATTTTTCAACATATTTTTGTATAACCCGCACACACGAACTGAAGTTAACAGAAGTTATCGACTACTTAAAAGACTACTAGACCAACGTTCAAAACTTTCACTTAATAACAAACGACTGATTTACAATTCCATAATAAAACCCACCTGGACGTACGGTATTGAACTGTGGGGTTCAACGAAACGCTCCAATCTTCAACGAGTTCAATCTCTCCAGTCTAAAATTCTCCCGCACTATCGTTAACGCTCCATTTTATGTTTCAAATCTAACCATCCACAGAGACCTGGAAATTCCGTTTGTTGGTCAGGTTGCACGAACTTGCTATAAGAGTTTTCATCAGAACTTGCATTCTCATTCCAATCCTCTTGTCCGCCACTTATCATCTCATCACCATCCAGATCATCCTTCCAGACGACTAAAAGGCCAGTGGCCTCGCGATTTTCTTTCTTCTGAGGAGAGAGAATCCTAGTGATGAATTAGGGAGTGTTATCGCTGGGTAGCTTCTCCCCTCAATTAGTTAGTTCGATGTCAGTTATTTTCATTGTTACTTATAGCGTGTCTAAGTAAGTAAAGTAAGTGAAGCTGGTGTAACTTTACAAATAAATTAAAAAAAATAATCTTTTTTTGTATAAATTAATACAATAATTTCTAATTGATTACTCTTCATTCCTTAAGAAATTAAAAAGGCACTTTGTGAGCCTTCAACTCCAGGTTTTTGAGCCTCCAACTTGAGCTTCACGGCTCCAGCTTCGAGGGCTATAAGGGCTCGAGCTCTGAAGGCTCAAGCCGTAAAGGCTCGAGTTGAAGCTCGAACCTCAACTGAACAACACTAATATCTACACTCTTAGTTTTCGAGGAGTTCAACAGAGACGCCAGAACTGTTGGGGTAGTTATCAAAGTAGCCAAGACAAATATTGAAATCAAAGCATAAAACAACGAAGAAATGGTAAACCTTGGAGATATTGTGGCAGTAAAGAATATTTACTGAGCATTTATAACTACTGAAAATGGATAGGTATTACATTTGGATATTAAAGCTCAAACAGCAGCCGAAAATAGGTATTTTTGGAAACAAATTTCGAGTTAGGCCAAGTTATAGTTATAAAACTATTTTGAGGTCAAAATTTGTCTAAGGAAGTGAAACGTGGACCTTAACTTTAAATGATGAAAATGCGGTAAGTGATTTATTTCTCATGATTGGTAAATATTATTTATAATGAGCAGGGAGCATTTTTAGCTAAACACATGATTGGTACAGGTCGTTAATTAGGGTGCGGGATGTTTATTTAAATGTGCGACGAACTTATGTTAGTTCCAACAATCGTGCAGAAAAGCGCAAGATCACAGGTTTGGAAACGTACTTCTTCCGTCATGAACTAGCTATCCGTTCAAGTGCTTTACTAATTCGAATAATTACAACTGCTGTTGATACGGTTTACAATGATACGATGTTCAGACCTCATCTTAAATTTCTATTAATGCTAATTCGCCATATTCTTTTCTCTACTGAAGTCATTTTCAAATTTTATGACTACCACTTCTCATTAATAAAAATAACTTCTTTCTTTTTTTACCAAGGGAGGGAAAAAAAGTTTAAAAAGCAGAAAGTGTAGGTATACATAATTTACATGTTATACATATTTTACATGATTTAAAATTCTGGTAATTTTAAAATTCATTTTACATGCTTAATAAGAATACATGAAGCCCTTGTGAATATAAAAGAGTGTGTACATTGTGTATAATAAAGGTGCGTGTGTCTAGCTACAGGAACAATATACTCGTTTAACATGATTCTGTTCTTTTAATTAACAATGCACCAGCGATTCTTCAACAATCTGCATTCTTAAAGAAAAATACACAGAGCTCATTGTTAGAAAAAATAAGGAAAAAATAGCTGAACAGCCCAACCATTCGAATTAGCATATTTATAATTACAAATCAACAATAAATTATTAGTAATAACAAAATGCTCTGTTTATTTTATCTTTACTTTATTAAGTAATGAAAAGAAAGGTTATTGCTTTCTTAGCTTCAGATATGCTTCAACATTCCATGTAATTTAATGCTTAAAAATTGCAAACTAAATAAGCGAAAGAAGCAAAAATAATGGAAAAACTTTAGAGACAGGAAATACACAATCTTTCTTGATGCTACGACCGCATTCAACAGTCTGACCTTCCAGACTAGTGAACATACTTAAAATGACACGTATCTGATTACATTACTTAAAATCGTGAGAAGTTGTTTTTCACAAGACAAGGTTATACTGAGGAACACGTTCAATACTATGCCACAGATTCTCATGTTTTAGTGGACAATCTTGAGCCCCATACCTTTAGGAAATCACAGACGTCAGACTGGTTCCAAAAATATAGAATTTTCAGCTAAACGTTTCTAAAACTGAAACAAAAATCTTCACTCGACGGCATTGCCTAAACAAAATCCTATTAAGTTTAACAACCAGGAAATTCCATTACATAAAAACAATACAAGGACTGCCTAGGATTATCGCCTACCCCAACTAATAAGACGAAAACAGCTATAACAAGAATTAGCAAGAGCCTAGAAGTACGGTTAATATTAAGATCTTAGACCATTTATTTCTGGTTATACAAGATTATTTTATTTATTTAAATTTTTACAACTGGCTTAACCCATATAGGGTATACAGTTGGAGATAGACCTCAAAAAATACATAAATAATAGTTATACATAATTAATAAAAATAAGAAAAAATAATAAAATTTAAATTCAAACATAAACAAGTAGCCTCATAAGGCAAAAGGTAAACAGAAATACTCAGTGGTTCCAACAAAACAAATTAAAAATAAAAATAAGAAATACTTCATTGCCCTTAATAAATAACAAAACAAAAAAAAAAATTCGGATCTACCTATTTAAAGAATAAACAAACTCCAGATAACTTAGTAAAAAACAAAATAATAATAATAACCAAAATATAAATATAAAAGGCAAGAATAGTAAAAAATAAATAAAATGATAGAATAACTTTGAAAACTAACAAAAAATACTTCTTAATTTAAAAATATTTTGACAGAAAACAAAAACATCATTCAACTTACTGAGATGACCTGGCTCCGAAAAAGAAAGAAAATTTACAAAGATGTCATCACAATTGTCCACAGCACTACAATATTTCTGAACAAGTGGATCTCTAAAAGATGAAAGGGTAGGACACCTTGCGATGGCATGAGCAATGTCATCAGGTTCATTTAATGAACACAGTTGATATAATTTATTACTATTAAATTCAAATTTTTTCCGATTGAAATATATTTTACAGACCTTTTTGTAACTTAAACGAAGCTGAGCCATTAATCTCAACTTTTCAATATGAATATTGTAAGTTAAGTAAACTTCTCCAAAATTTAAATCACTTAAATGTCTGTAACGCGGATTATAGCGACTATTCAGGACTGACTCGATATCTTTAGACAGCAAATTGTTCCCGAACGAGTCCAACAATCCACGGAATTCTTCACGAGTCACAACTACGCTCTGACCAGCCCACAGGTCTTCAGCACCGATAGAAGAGAGGCAATGTCTCAGTGAACTCACCCAATTATATGGTATATTACAACTACCATCCAATTCCTTCAACCTTAAATAGCACAGTTTGGGAAGGCGACAATCTGGCATTTCTAGCAGCCTTAACCACCAGCCTAAAACTCTTTTAAAGATCTTAAAACCAGTATGTATCCTTCCCGTTTCAATCCGTACAAAACAATCAGGTGTATTCCTTGGTAGATGCAGCAGTAATTTTAAAAATCTCAGTTGCCCTCTTTCTATAACATTACTGAGGTTACAACCCCAGATTTCCACCAAGTACAAAAGCACACTCTCAGAGATGGAATCATACAAAGCAAGCTTAGTTTCCCAACTGTCACTCTTACAAGACTTTAACAATGACATAACCGAAGCCGTAGCAGCTACATTGTTATACAAGATTATAAAGCCCTGCGGACAATGTTTAACGTAGGTAATAGATGTGGTTCAAGTGATGGAATATTGATGAGGGAATTAAGTGCTTTTAGACTTATCAACAATTGTGGAAGTTTCGTTCGCGACCACAGATAGGTTCTTAGTATAAGCAAATCATGAAGCAGTCTGTAGTAAGGTAAGATAGTGATTATTTTACAAAATAGAATTTGGATGAAAGAAGAACCTAGAATATAATAAAAAAACGAGCCAGAAAAATGAGAGCCGATTAAAGTTGAGGATTGGCCAACCGGGAGGTGCGAGAAGACGAAAAGGGCTCAAACAAAATGGTGGACGCTATTGAGGATGGAAGAATGTTTGGAGAGGATGCGAATGTGAAGGAAAGATTTTGTGGAAGGAGTCGCAGGATACGGAAGGATTTAGGATTATAGAGCAAGCTCCTCATCCCTAATGGACCGTATAGCTGAAAATTGTGTTAAATAATAAGACTTTGTAAAATATATTTATGCCTAAAGTTATTTATTTTTTAAAAAGAAATTAAAGATATCATAAACCAATAGAACGAGAATAATTCGCAGAGATAAACTATAATTTGCGATATTCCTCCTTGCCAGCTGACAGACGTTAGGCTTCAGCCTAAAAAATATACGTCACTTACATTCTTTCCTTTATCTTACAGTAACGATCATGGTGGCCAGAATGTCTCCACGCCCGCATTCACTCGGGATTTTTTTTTTTTTTAATTTTCGTAGATACATATGTACTTATTTCGTTATAGACGCTTCTGTACGTCAACGGACACTAACTTTGGAGAAGCTCTTAGAAAGAAGAATACTGCAGGGGCAAGCGGCTGGATTCGAGTTCTTTGCGTCGGAATCCTATTCGCTAATAATTTTTAAACGTAAAAGAAATATCTCTAATATTTGTCTGGGCTTTATCTTTCGAAGATTTTTATGCATTGTTCTCAAAAGTTACAACCTTATTTCAATTAAATTTAACACCGAAGAAAATTTATCAATCCATGAACTTCTTATTCTTCGAATCATAAAAAAGAGAACATTTCGTTTTTTAAAAGATGTTCAAAAGAAATATTAATGTTCTCATTCTCAGTCTTTAACAACTAAAAGCTATGAAAAATAAATACATTTTATTTGTAGTAAGAATTTATTATCTGAAATGGCGAAGTATATTTTTACAAAGTTATAAACATTATCAATCAACGTTCAGGCAATGTAATAATGTAATAACTATGTTAAAAGCAATTTACATGTTTTCTAAAAATAAATTAAAGATAATTTACAAAAACAGTACCTAAATATAAATAATTAAAATAGAAAATATTTATCTTATCTTGTAAAAGCTTGTCCATTACTTTTAGAAATTAACACAAATAGACATTTGTTTATTTATTTTTTTAGATTCTTTACTTTTTAATTTATATTTTTGTTGATTAGATTTGGGGACACAAGTTTTTAAAATTTAGCTAGTAGTTTTTATTGCTGTTAAATTCCAACAATACGCTGCACACTCTTTAGAAATGATGAAAAAGTGTGCGTATGTGAATGAATGACCTTGCGAGAAGGTTGAACATTGTTTTTTTTAGCCCAGAGGACTTCACTCGTATTCTGCACTATGACCTGTAACTAGATCTATTATGCCAGGTGAAACCCACCTTGTTTGATGAAGTAACCATCCTGGTAGTTACAGAGAAGTTCGAGAAGTTGCAGCCGCTATTGGGGGATTGCTCCCTGGAGTAAACCACCGTTTCGTACATTCTCCTCTCTAAACCTTTAAAAAATTCTAATTCCTCTTCCTCTAACATCGGCGCCATAGTAGCCGAGTAGTTATAGGCCCACAAAGCTAAGATGTACGGTGGTACAGCGTTTAACCGGTCTTGGCCTTGAATTTTGTATGATGGAGAAATTTAAGTGAATAGTCAATTGTACTAGTTAACCTCCTCGGTCTATGTCACCTCGTCGACCGGTAGTTGGACTTAAAGCCTGCCTGAAAATATGGGCAATACTTAATTTTTATTCACCTCAAATACTTTGTAGCTAACTATCCATACTTTGAGAGGCCTGAGGTTCTCTTAAGTTTAACAGATGTTCTGTGGACACTCTTCCAGATCGAAAAGCTCTCCAAGAAGAACAGGTAGGGAGGAAAAATCTCTTTAATATCCTATGCATCCACCCTTACAAAGCTCAAAATTGAAAGGTCCTAAGAAGGGTGCACACCCTTCCAACCTTTGTAACCTTCTAGAACCTTTAAGGGAAATTCCAGGGATCATGGAGCCGACCAAATCAGGATGACTATTACCTTATGCCACAACACCTCTCTCCCCAAAATAGGGTGTTTCATGAGCTGCCCTATTCAGGAAGGTTTACGAAGCATTAGCTTGGATTATCTATCTATTTATCAACATATCATCCATGCTGCTAGAAATAATCTATCCGTCCATCTATCTCTTCGGCCACCCATCCTGGGGATGATGGTTCGACAGATGGAAGAATGGAACGTCTGTTACTAAGCACTAACCAAGCATTGCCATCATCGAGTTCTAATAAAAACGCTGTAAACTAATAAATTTAGTTTATTCCAAGCTAAATTATTTTTACTTGTAAGACAGAATTAAAAATAAATGTATTTTTATAGATTAGACCAATATGCGCTTGTTATTTTGTTGCATTACTAATGAACATAGCGGGTCGCGTGATGTTCTATAGTAAGTAAAATATGATAAATAATAAAATAATTAAACTGCTCGCGCCTTTGGAGCAACGTCAATCTCGGAAGAACTTTACTAGCGAGTAAAATGAAATCATGACTTACAAGGCGACCCTGTGCTAAAATATCGTATCATTTACCATTGAATTCCAAACTTGATCAGTTTCAGAATCCGTTTGCAATCAAGAGTAGTGACTTAAGTTACCTTTGTAATTGAATATGTACTGCGGATGTTTTATGTACATCTCGAAATCAGAAACTAGGCAGTTTTTACAATTGCCTCGTGCTTTGAAAATACTCTTTAGCTCTAAAACTTTCTATTATTACTCCTCATTGGATGGTTAAATAGTTTTATTTGTAAGGAACGCTGGTAAGAAACGTCCGCCTTGCCATGTCTTACAAAATGCACCCTTAAGTAAAGATTTTGAAACGTACTGTGGAGTTGGCTCTTCCAAGATTCACTTTGAGTTGGAGAAAGATGAAACTCCTTTGTAAGAACGCTCTTCTATGCTGAGCCGCCTGCAGTACCAGCAGGAATGACCTATTTGGCCTCGGTCCGCTGTAAAAACGAAAAAAAATATTACTTTCTATATCTAGAGAAGTGGAGGAAAGTGTTGAGCATAAAGTTTGGGTTTATTCAAAATAATTTATTTAGTATTTATTTGGATTGGCAGAGCAATGGCAGTTCTGATGGTTTTAATAAAACTTCTCAGGAAGACATCATTGGAGGGAGTTATTTCAATTTTGGAAAATTCTTCATTTTCTGGTAGAGATCAAACGGGAAACTGTTTTCGGAACAAGATGTTTATAGGCCGATCACAAAGGAAAGATCTAAGATGATATTGATCGGTTCCATTCCTCACATATCACATCCCTACACTTCTCCATCCAGTTCTTTCCTTCTATCGCAATCTCGGGGTAATATTTAATCAGCATCGTTTCTAGAAGGACAATGCCGTACAAATTCCTAACGATCCATCCCTTAAAACGTAACACCAGCACCAACACATTCTTTTTCAAAATACACGCCAACAACTGCTCGTCTCATCTCTAATTTTCTCCAATTTTGATTATGGATGTTTGATTTATGGGGTGCCACTCTTAATGGGATCCTCAGGGACGCTCACATCACCCAGTTACATAGATATTTTAACTGGCTCTTCCCTACATTCCGTCGCCATTAACGAAATAGTATGTTAGTTGCCCTCTATAACTTCAAACTCCACCAAAATGTTCCTTCGTAAATTATTATTATAACTTTTAATTGAATAATCACTAATATAATATTATAATAGTGCATTGTATTATATTAGTATTATTCGGAAGCTTATAGTTTGTTTATAATAGAATTTCATTTCAATAAGATAATTGAAGAAAATTATACGATGTAAAGATTACAGGCTTGGATATTACTAATACCAACGGTATAAAAGTGGAGAATCGTTAAACGGTAAATTGAGAATATACCCACCTGCTTTTACAGTTTGTGTTGCGGTTAAAAATTACTCTTTTTTTCAACTCGTATTACATTGCATTGCTTCCCAAATATTAACTAAAAACTGGCTTATTTATTTATTTTCAAATAATTAGCTACTAATTGTCAAAATAAATAATTTATTCATAAAATGCGTGGATAAACTATTAGTGAAAAGCCAACAAAATCTGAACATGGACGTTTAGCAGACGAAGCTTTCCAGTTAGTATTGTTTGTTTTCTAACTTCTTCGCCTTAATTTTATGAAGTTCTATCGAAAGAATTTTAAAATTATAAACGTATTTTTAGTAATAATTAAGTTTTCTTTTCATTGTACAGTTCCACATATTTATGTACATATGAGCCGTTTTTTTTTGAAAGTGGGGCAAGTCTATTTTTGAAAAAAAAGAAGATAATGATAATTATAGATAAAACTTAGTATGATCTTTTTATTTGTAAACAATTTAGAGTAAAAAAAAATCAGAATCCTAATATTTGGGAGATGGAAGTTTTAGCTCTTAACAATATTGTAAATATGTTAAATTTGAAAATGGTGCAAGTCCATCTTAGGTTGAAATTATTTAACCGTACAGCAAAATTTAACTCCTGTTGTTGTATGGTGAAGCAAATGTGATGGTTTAACATCATGTCTTATCTATCTATCTTTGATATTGGCAATCGGTGATTGTACAATATTTCATAAAATATATTATTATTTAATAATAATAAGTACATCTTAATTATGTGTTTCGATAATAACACCAACATCGGGAAATTTTAGTACTATTGGCTCTGAAAAACTGTAAATTGTATAACATTCGACTTATATTATCGGCTATCAAGTAAGTTGTGTTGTTTTGTGCTCGGTGTACGAAAAAAGTTTCATTATTTGAAAATGAATAACGGATTGTGGATTATTTTATAAAAAGAAAAAAATGGCTGAAACCGATTACAACGGTAATTATAACACTGATGCATCTGAAAGTGAATTTGGTAGGTAACGAAAATAAAATAAAAATACTTTTCTGGGTAATAACGCCATTTCAATAAAATCCTCATTTGAAAGTAGTTTAATTATTTTTATTAAGTTTGTAGAAATAAGACCCATGACAGTCGGTAATAAAAGAAGAATCTTGGAATCAGAATCTGAATACGAAGGCAATTCGGACCAAAATGATTCAAAAAAAGAAGAAGAATAGTTGAACTATTGATTAGTATTTTGTTTTTATTGTTAAAAAAGACTGATAAGACTGAAATATCCATTTAAATCAACGATTACAACAATTCATTAATTTTGAAAGTGAGGCCAGTCCATTTAGTTATAATAAATCTTTATTTTTCTTAGCCAGCACTATAAACACTATTGGATTATAAACTTATTGTATCTTCTCTTAAAATATAATTAGAATGATAAAACAATTACTAAAAATCCTCAGAATGCTTTGATTACTACAAAAATGAATAATTGAATAATTAAGCAGTTTCACAAGCAAATTAGAAAAAACACAACACGAAATTATACTTTGTTAATATAATAAAAATTGGTTAACAATCATGTCTAAAGCCAAACTGCGAGATGAAATAAAATATTTGTGGCTATTTGAATGACTACATAATCATAGAAGTACACCTGTAATTAGCTCCCATCACGTGCTCCCATTAAGTGGCTTTCTGCATCACGTGCTCCCATCAAGTGGCTTTCTCCCACTACTTTGCACGCACCATTTGTAAATTATTTTGCGATATATAAAACAATATTAATTTTTAGCCTGAACTTAATAATTATCTTTTAGTTTAGCAGAGTTCATGATGTGTACTTAATTGATTAATTTATGGGAACTACTATTACAGAATATCCGTTATATTTAGAAAAAATTACCAACCCATTCGATAGAAAAAATAAAGAACTTATAAAATATAAAATTATTGTTAGAAATATTTATTATTCATGGCAATTTTTTTGTTCAAAAACATATTTAATTACAAAAAAAGAGTGGAATAATGTTGATGAAGTATACAATGCGGGCTGCCATTAAGATGGAATCAACAAAAAAATAAGTTGTAGAGCTTTAAAAAAAAACACCTAATTAATACAAAATAAATGGAAATTGCGCACTCCAACCGAGTTCTAAACTCTTAGGAACTTCCATCAGTTAGAATCAATCAACTATAGTGAGTTATTTTGTTTAATCATTAGGAGACTGAAAGAGTTTGGTTTTTTCCTTTGGCTGTTGAGTGACTATACATATATCAGTTAGTGTTGGTGAAGATAATGAGTGAAGAAAGCTGAAACTGGAAATGATTCTACAGGAAAGTAAGATAGTAGATCTTGCCTTCATAGGTCCAACAGTGTTCTCTACTAAAAGCCAATAAATATCGCTCTAACTTCATCTTTAAGCCGAGTACGTTGTTCCATTCTGATCTTTTTTTTTATTTCTTTTCTTTACCTTTCCTGATTCGAAAACGATAACAAGAGAATGAGACAGAATGCTCCTTCCTTTCCTTCCTACAACAGAGAGAGAGGTGACTCTGCTCTGGTTTCCTCTAATGGTGACCATGTTTCTGCTTACATCCTGTCTTTAATGGAATAATTGATTAACAAAAATCAATCCAAATAGTTAAGTATTCAGGACAGCACTTTCAGTTCCTCCTTTTAGTAATAATAATCTTTGTTCCTTTTTCTACTTTCCGTCTTTCGTTTTTCTACATTTAGCTCCATCGACGGCTGATAATCTCTGTTAGCCAGATTTTTAAAAAATACTTTAATTGAGTAACCGTTTACAAATTAAACAAATGAATATTGAACAAATAGATTTATTGTAGATTAAACAAGTTAAGGAACAGATTATATACTTGAAATGTATCTTATCTTTTCACTTAAATACAAATTTGCTAAGATCATCCATGTTTAAACGTATTTAAACTCTCCATCGAACGTGAATATAACAGCTTGACCAAACTGAAAATATAATTAGATCTGATTTCCGATTCTAGTGAAAAGTACCATTGTCAATCCTGAGCACTTTCTTGCCTAACATGACGAACATCACTAACACTGACACCCAAACCCTCTCATTACAAACATGGGACCCTCAGAGATAATTATTATTATTATTATTATTATTGTGTCCTTTTTAAAGGTGCTCAACATCTAAGGTCCTTCGCACCTGACAATGTTGCTGAATGGCACTACACTAGTTCATTCTAAACTAACACAATCATTCTAGTAAAACAGACTCATGCATATAAATACATTCACCCAAATAAATACAATCACACTCATTAAATCTACCTAAAATGCATTTTCTCGTTTACTAATCGCGATTTGTGATGGAGTACTTGATATTCCTCGCATCACATTAATAACCTAATCTAAGATAAAAACATATTTACATACTTACATAATTATTTACACAGCATTCATATGACCATTCACACTTATGTCGGGTGCCAATCCGTTAATTAATGTGTGCAACAATTAGCGAACCTACAGGCAAACTCTAGTACATACCCATTTTTTGCATTTTAGCACTATTCATACTTCACTCGCACTCTACTCAAAACCACATTATGAGGGTCACAAGAGATCATTTCGGTCACAGTGGAGATGGCTTACGTAATCGCATATCCACGCTCTTGAACATTTAGGTACTAACTATTCTGGCACTGATTTGGAGTTACAGGCTTACAAAAACGCTATTATTAAAAGCTCATCGCCAAATTGTGAACGCTCCTTTTCATGACCGCTATGTAACTGTTCCTCTAAACTTTTAAGAGTTCATTTATATCTGAACTTTGCAAATGTCGCTGCATCACACTTTACATAATCTTTTATCTTCAAAGTCAAATTTTCTTGCTGGTAATTTTGTTTCTAATAGACTTACATCCAGCTCACTAAGTCCGCTGAAACTTGGTTGTTATCGCGACCGATTGGCTAATGTTAACTAAAGTCAGGTCCCTTGTTGGAATCTTCGTGCCCCACTCAATGGTCTTGCTCGTTGACTTTTCTTTACGGCGTTTCCTCTCTTGATTATGCGTCAATGACAACTTGGGATTAGAAAATGCGCGAATTTCCGCATAAAGTAGTCAAGGGATTGGTTTAATATTGAAGAATTTGACCATGAATCGCTAATCCGAGAGGCGATAATTGTTATCTCTCTTTTATTCCAAGTTTGGTTAGCTTAATGAAACAGCGATGTCTTCAGAGTGAAAAATTTATAAAATTCCTCATAATGGCAATTTTGACTAGGAAGTACGATTACAGGTAAGGTTGGAAATGCTGAAATTTGGAAACCGACTAGATCTGACCATTTGTAGGCTTGTGCTCTTATTTAAACTTTTATAAATCAATTAATTTATCAAAAAAGTGTGAGAAACGAGAGTACGACATTTTTGCTGTAAAAAAAAAAGAAGAAATTTAACCCAAAAGAGAAGGAATCTTATCGCGTTTGCCGCCATTGAAGTCTGCCCACAAAAGTGACTCAATAATCACTCCAAGATTCAGTTTAGTACTGACTAGCAAATTATCATTAGCACTTATTTGCATTTACAAACTGCACACTTTACAAACACGAACATTCCATGTACAAACACTAAAACTTTATGCAGCCATATTACTTCTTCTAGAATCTACATCGCAAAATATTGGATTTTTTTTTTGTTAATCACTTCCTCTTGTCTACAGGCTACAGTTTTTTTATTCTATTCTATTCTAAATTTGAATTGCTTGATTTTCTAAATGTTAATTTTATCGAATTCTTAAAACCGGAAAAGAGCTCAAACATACAATCACCTCAAATAACTTTTGGGACCGGGCGAAGCTTGAACAAATAATTTGATCATTTAGAGCAAAAAATTGACACCTGGTTTCCTAGCCTTGAATTTTTCAAGCATCATGAACTCACCTTTAAGTCAGAGTGACCTATGTCTCATCTTCTAACTATAAGTATAAACTGTAATCTTTTACTAGATTGTAAAATTTACGATTTTTTTTATTAAAAAGTACAGTAATTGCCTATATTTTTTCAGCCTTACTTCACCTACCAAAGTAGGTTATTTGTCGACGACTGAGATGACTAGCCAACATACTTGAATATTAAATTCCTTATATTAGCTACTACATAAACTCTAAGGCCTAGAGCGGTAATCGGACTCATTACCACAATACATATTAGCTTTGCAAGACTCTCCTCTAACTCCTCGGCTATGTAAGCTAGCCATCAGTGAAGTCTCAAGTGAAGCTAAAATATTCCGTTTTGATTTTAACGCTTATTATTATAATTAACCTTTAAAATAGGAAAACATTTTCCAATATTTTTTAATTACTTTTCCTTTTTCCGTTTATTGGCCAGATCACAGGCGCTCTCAGTAAGTAATGAGGAGCTAATGTTAAATAATTTATTAGACATGAATTTACGGTAGTTTGTATTTTTTATTTTTTCATGATTTGATTTTAATTCAAAAATTAGTGGTGAATAAAATTTCCTGTTTTTATGTTTTGTTATGAGGACCAACTTGTATTTCGAATAATCACAACCCGTTTTCCAATTTTACAAAAACCCTGTTAGGTTTTCCCCCAAAACACCTGGTTACTTTAATTAGAAAAGGAACTTTTAGAGTTGATCCTGGATTCGGATTCATTAGATACTTTGACAAATGATTTCTATTACTAGGAGCAACTTTCAGCCCACTGTCGGGTGATGGCCAGGGTAGTCAGTAAGGGGAGAACACAGTAATGCAAGACTAATGGTGCAAATGTCCCTCAGTTGTTGATCCAACTTAAAATAAGAAATGAATTCATTTTAGCAACATTCTGTTTAAACCTAACATTTAAAACCTGCAAAATATCTCCATAAATGACTCTAGTTAGTCCAAAATTTGCTTAGTAATTGATTCAATACAGACATTTTTTTGTAAATAATTTCCAGACCTTCCATTTTAATCGCTCTGAAAATGTCCTGGCAGCTCCAACAAATGTCTAACATATGGCAGACATTTTTCCTAAGAGACGGACTCAAAAAGAATTGTTAAATTCACTTTTTATCAACCATTTTAGCCACTGTATTCTGTTCAATATCTGCTAGATGCGCATTAAAGGTGCAAAGTGTAATTTGCACATGCAAAATTATCCCACAAATTACTACTTACAATTTTTTTGCCAGAACATTAATTTTGCATTGTGACTTGTAGGATGTGTTACGAATTATGTTTTGAAGGAAAATTAAACTCACGATATAATATTAAAATGTGCAGCTGATGTCTGTGGTAATTTTTTAATTACCGCTTTTTCTTAACCCTCACTTTTAATGTTCCTTTAATAATAATTGATAACAACAGTCTATAATTTACAAAATATGGATAAATTATAGCAGTAAGTGATATTATTCAATTGGAAATAAAACCTTTTCAATGTTAGGAGTTTTGGGAAGGAATGCTGTGGCTACAGAGACTTTAGTTTTATGTTAGAAACTTGATTACTGGTTTCTGCAAAAGGCGGTGCTTGTATTTCTTTAATGTGCCGACAAAGATGGAAGAAAGATCAATAGCTATTTTCAAGATAAATTGCAAAATCTCAAAATTTATTGAATGAAGTAGTTAGTAACAGTATTCAATGAGTGAATACTAGAAAACCTGAAAGGTGGGGCTTTTTAGGACTTTAAACAGTGCTCAAAACTGTTTCTGAAAAATAAATTTTCGGTTTAAAGGATTTGAAAATGTGGATTTCTGCTGAAAGATCTCACCAGTAGAGAAGTTTCTCTAAAAAGAACACAATCATCAAAAGGGAAAAATTACAATTATTGGAAAAAATCATTATTTGTTATACTATTGAATATTTTTATTAAGTAAAGTATTTTTGGAAAAATGTCTTTCTGTTTACGACTATCTCCATCAAGTCAAATCCCTTAACTTATGCAGCGATTTGCATCTTATGATATGAAAGTTCACTCGTTACTACTGCAGCCGTTAATGAGGCGGACAGTGGCTAGTTAGGAAGTGGACTTCCGGTGGAAGTGCTGGTGGGGGTGTTTGCGTGTCAACCTGAACATGGCTGCCGTATTAATTAGTGATATAAAAATGGTGGCCGGCGCCTGAGCACGCCCACGCTTCCGCACTGCGCGCCACTAAATGTACATCAATTGTATATTATGCTCTTTCCAATTTTTTAGCGTTTCTTATTTATTCTTCTAAGTACACAAGCCGGGGAGGCAAACGAGGAAACGGCTTGCAAAGTCTGGAATTAGATGTGTCCAAGAACGTTCGACTGCCTCTTATTTCTTTTACTTACTTTTCTTCTTTCAGCATTTTTTTTTGGAATAGAAATTTTTAGAGAAAACTCCTGATCATCACAAAACCTACCTTTTATATAATTTCTCTTTAATTATATTTCACGATGAGCGGAAAATTATCAGATTTGCAATTTAAAGCAGAACCAAGAAAGTTAGTATTGGTCAAATCTTACAAAATTTGAGTTGTCTAAGCGTTTAGAGATTAGTGTTTAGGAGATGGTTGAGTTATGTGGTAATTGCGCATGTGACCTGGACAACTCAAAAGAGTAATATTGTGGGGACATCATTTCGCTTGAGGACATGGCACCGAAAAAGTACTTGCTTTAACCCGTTTGACGAAATTAAAGAAGATAACGAAGTTGAATATAATTTTCTCGCCCGAATTTCCTCAAACTTTGTGTTCTTTTTGTAAATTTTTGTTGTCATCATTTTTGTTCTAAATATTTCTGCTTGGGGCGTTGGGAGTTGGTGTTTATTTGATGGGAAGGGCTAGGGTTTTATGGCTGCATTCCTAACCCTTCTAAGTGTTCCTTATCAGTTCACAGTTCTAGTGACTAATACTAGAAAAGGGACGGGACCTATGCCCCTCGGCACCACAGCTGCAAGAGACTTATTGTGACTTAGAAAGAAAATGAACTGATTTCGCCTGTAATGTCTGAAATTTCAAATTTGTGGAATTTGTTCATCATTTCCCCAGAGTTTTAGTAATTTTTCAGTTTCTTAAAAAGATTTTTACAGGAAACTACTTAATAGGTCTCTTGGATATACATAAGGGGTATACGAGGTGTGGCTATTAAATAACGAGACTGATACTGCTACAGAAGAACTATGCATGTGCCAAATCCTAACGACCGACCGCTGTGCAGCGTAAAGCCTTCTCTTTCGATTGCAGCATCTCACGTGTTTGTAGAGAAATCAGTCTGACCGGAACCGTCGTTTGTGTAAGAGGTATTAGTTTCGTTTTGCCGAAAACATGATACTACACATGTAGTAGAGCAACGAACTGTCGTGAAATTTCACATGAAACTTGGTGAAACCGCTACTGAAACTTATCTTTTATTAAAAGAAGTTTATGGCGATGAATGTTTATCATGAATGCGCGAGTTTTTGAGAGGTTCAAGCGTTTCCAAGATGGCCGAGAAGACGTCGGAGATGATGACCGCCTGAGTCGCCCTTCCACGTCCAAAACGGATGAAAATATCGATTATAATTAATCAACATTACTACCGTGAGGTGCTTGCTCAACTCCATGAAAGAGTAAGGAAAAAACGACCCGATTTGTGGAAGAACAAGTCAAGGGTTCTCCATCAAGACAACGCGCCGGCTCACAATGCATTGTCTGTTAAGACGTTTCTAGCCAAGTACAACATCCCAGTTTTAGGACATCCGCCTTATTCGCCTGACCTGGACCCCAATGTGACTTTTATCACCAAATCAAATCTGCATTAAAAGGAACACGATTTCAGTCCGTTGTAGCAGTGAAAGAAAAAGCGGCACGCGTCATGCAGGAGCTGACAGAAAAAGACTTCCAGCATTGTTTCGAGCAGTGGTAAATTCGCATGGAGCGTTGTAGTGATAGGGGAGGGGTGTATATTGAAGGTGATAATAACTAAATATGTATAAATTTAAAATAAAATGTTTTATAGCAATAGTCTCGTTATTTAATAGCCACACCTCGTACTATAAGAAAAATGAGAAGCTGCAGTAGCCAAGGACTAACGATTGCGGGAACATCTCACTCATATCTCTCCTAAGCCCCTTAGAAAAGGATTGTCCTGCCAGTCTTACACCAAATTGTTGGCATACTTAGTTTCTTTCTTTTGAAACATACTTCGCAGAAGGTTTCCTTTGCAATTTTGTACATAAAATTCAGATCAGCCCCCAGTGGTCCATATCGATATGCAAAATCTGCGAGAAAATGTCTTGACTCCCTGTTCTGAGAACTGAAGATCTAAGCGATTGCTCCATCCACACAACGTCTACATTCCTTCACATTGCTGCTTCTAAATGTTCCTAAGTAATCATTACCGAAGTAGTTGCTGCGAGAAATATTTTCTTCCTGAAGCTGAAAGTACTTCAGTGAATGATAAGTTCATTGAGAACATTCACCGTAAAGACGGCAAATTCTGTTATTTCTGAAACTCGTTTGAGTGCTTAAATATGTACTTCAAACTTGAAGTAAATTCCTTTAAATTTTCAAATTAATTAAATAATGAAAAGGAGAGTAAACAACGAGGAGTCCACTTCCGTTTATTTGAGTTTAAGAAGAACCTACAAGTTTGGTACAACTTCCTTTAGCTCCTCCATCCCAGGTAGCTGAAACTTTGTATTTAGATTTAGTCCCTCCAGTGAATACGACTGCCTCAGACCGATCAAAGTCCTCAAACCTCAAATCTCTAAACCAGAACAGACTTTTATAATCATTTCAGATTTTCTCAAAAATGGTTCACAAATTTTTGTTCGAATGTTGTATACAACTTGTACTCATGTTGCACTTTTATTTTGAAATAATTATATAGAAAAAATTTATTAAGGGAACTTTTAAAAAAATATTCTTTCTCTTTATTGTACTGACCTGCATTTTACATAATAAAAGAGGGATAAATCAGTTACTATAATTCTGATTTTGGAGGATATTCCATATTCCGAAGTATCATTTATTTTATTTTATTTTTCTAAGATTTTATTGATTGTGACGCTATTGCGATTGGCTCTAATCTTGTGTGAAGCAAAAGCAAGTTTATCTAAAATTTTCAATTAAATAATATTACAGGAAAATTAATTGTAGAACATTCTGAGGAATATAATTGTGTTTGTTTTAAACTTGGTAGATTAAAGTAGAACCTCGAGAATCGTAGTGAAAAAGAAAAAAGAGGTACGAGGCTATCCATTAATTCTTGTAGTCCGCTATTTATTTTTTGTCCAAACATTTTTTATAAAATCTACTCTACATGATCTTCGTTCTTTAACTTGAATTCTATTTCCTGATTGTCTTACAGCCTAAATTCTATCTGAATAAGATAAATAATACATAAATTTTAGTGAAAGGTTTTTTTAATTTATAGTTTTAGGTTCTTGCTTTCAAATGTATCTTCTCAACTTAGAACAACAAAAATTTTTATCTTTAGAATCAAATAAAAAACAAGTTCCAGTCAAGTTCTAAGATCTACAGAGGGGATTCTGTTCTCAAATCAGAGATTAGCTGATTTTAAAGGAGTGTAGAGAAATGTTTGCAGCGAACAAAGCTTTTCCACATCTAACTCCACGAAGATAAATTTTCTATTTTTTCGCTGTGTATGATATTGAACTGAAGATACAATTCTGTAAATTAGAAATTCAAAGAAAGGGCCACTGCCAGCAGTTCTGCTTTAATAAGAAAGTATTTATGTAGAAGGCAGGTAAAAATCTAACAGCTCCTCCCTATTAGGATAAAGACTTCTTTTTTGGAAGGAATTTAGAAGGAACTGGGAAGAATACCGTATTACGATTACACTTCTAGACAATGATAATTGGATCAGCAGAGGACCCTTTCCAATGTTACACTTTAACTATCCCTCCAAAAAGGAAATTTTAATACTAACCTTCCTTCTTAAAATCTCTCTCTGGCCTTCTACCAACTAGGAGGAGATTCTTCTAAAGCAAGTGATCTGATTATAGAATAATTGAACTTTTTGTATAATACCATCTAATGGATAAGCCATTAACGTGCTGTGATGTTCGCGTCGGAGTGTGAATAGCACGGAAGAGGAGGAAAGGACCAACCGTCCTTTCTCGACGAAGAAGGATTTGATCAACTTATTTATCAACAGTATTCGGCAAGAGGGAAGAGTAATGGCTGAAGATTTTCCAGATATTGGTAATAGGATTCCCTCCTCATCCCAATTCATTTCCCTTGCTAAGCTCTTACTTTCCAAACTTCTTTTACTTTTTTTAGGAAAGATGCTGTCTCTTAGAAGAACATTTCCTTTCAACAACATCCAAGTATTACCTCTTACAATTTCTTCTTTTTTTTAAAAACTCTTCTTTAACTTGACGAAAGCATTAAACTAGGTAAAGCTTTCAAATTCAATTAAAATGGATTAGAAGTAAGTTGTAGAAGTTTAAATTTGACAACGATACACCTTTTTTAAACTATAAAAAAAGTATTGTAGGTAGTTAAAATTAAATTATTTTTTTAGTTGAAAATGCCGATTGTATTGAAACTATTCTCAAATTACAAAAAGTATTACAATTAAAAACGAATTTCAGATAATTTTAAGTAAAAATTATTAAATCGATTATAGAATCTAAGAATATTTTCATTTCTAAGTTTACGCCTTATAGTCTGAGAAATCTCTCCCAACATTCAGCAGAAACTGAGCCTTTTGTACCTTCTCTGAAGTAAAACTGTTCTCAGCGTGTTTAAGTTGCGTCAATTTGACCACAGGGTGTCCAGTCATTTCGTATTCTTTAATGACTTGGCAGATCTGTAATGCACCGAAAGGAAAGTTTCCGGTCATACCTATTTATTCCAGTTCTAGTCTGCCCATATTTTGGAAGCTATCCCAGAACTCTCTCTTCACTCCCATCTCGTTGAACTCTTCATTTAAAGAACCAGTCTTCTATCCCGCACTGATATTATTTCGGTCCATATGGGATATAGGGTTCTCCTTGCCAGGATGACGTTCAACTTTCGCCCGCCACTCACATGTCCCAAGCGTAATGGTATCGTTTTAAGAGCCACCCCAGATGCAGATGTATAGACTCAGAAGCGCCAGCGACTAAGAGAGAACAGCTTATAGGGTGTGAGCAAATTGATGAACTGATTAAAGTTGGTTTAAAACATGCAAAGATGCACTCCGAATTTTAAGACCAAAGCTCAAAATTAGAAGTTATGCATCATTCAACTGTTCGTAGTGTGTACGTTGTACTCATCTTGTTATAAGAGAGCAACAGGTAGTTTTATATGCCTCAAGTATAATTACAGTTTTATCATGATTATTAACATGGCTAGCCGGAGAATGTGGAAGACAGCGCATCACAGCCTTTTTTATTTATTTTTTTTCTAAATTATTATGTAGGTACCGTTTGACTTGGCAGAGTTGGAGTACACGGCACTTGTATTAACTTGTCCATCTTGCCCACCTTGAAAAGGGATGAAATCCTATTAAAAATAGGAAGCTATTATAAAACTTTTTTTTTTTTATACAATATAACCTTTTCATTTTGTAACCCATATACAAAGCATCTTTTTTACTCATTTATTCAGAAACTTTTACTCAATTAAGCTGTCGTTTCTATTGTCTAGTTAGACTCTTACTTCAGCTTTCTCAATGGAATTTAATTAAACCGAGACTCATATCTTTAATTTTTTTAAATTCAAATAAGCGGAAGAATTGCTTTATTGCAAAACTTTTTATGTATTGAATTTTCATCAGATTTGGAGGTCTCTCAGTAATTTTTAGAAAAGGTTCAAGCGTGTTTCTCTGTTTCTAACAAAATCTGTTTACCTTACAAACTAAAACTAGATTGGTAATACATAAATTAAAAATATGGAAATATATATTTGGGGTATTCGCGGTTTAGGTTCCAAATAATATAATATAAACAGACAGTTTTGAATTAGGACTGAAAGAAATGCTGTGGTCTGAATACTAGTATGTAGTTTACATTTAATTTGGCACTTAAATAAAATGAACTTAATTAGCTTATTAAAAGCTACTTAACAATTGGCAAAGCATTTAATGTTTAAAATGCTTAAAACCTCTTTGCTCAAAAGAAATTCAATATGCTTCCAAAAACCTGTGTATTTAGAAGTAAAATTAATGTTAAACTATTTTCTTTTTAGAACATAATGTCCGGGACTTCTTGTTACTGCTGGATGCTGCGGTTTTCCTTTGTACAGACTCCTTAAATTTGTAAAAAACATTCGATTCTTTTCGAAATTTGTAGACTTCTTAGAAAACGAGATGCACAATTTATAAAGCGTTGTTATTGCGACAAGTTTTCTAGTTCAAACTATTTTTAGCTCATTAGGGTAACAAATATTCTTGCAAGTAATTTACTAGGGATAACTGCGGAAGTGAGAGAATGACACTAGACATGAGTATGCAAATATTTTGCATAGTGCTTGGTAAAAAAAAATCGCGTTTTATTATTTCTTATGTTAGAAGATGGAGAACTCTTGACTCCCTATAATTAGAGATCGCTGCAATTAAAATAATGTATTTAAACGTCATTTTGAATGCTCATACTTATAATTACTATATTTTTTGTAATATTATTTGTAAACCGTCAGTTCGCCACGTAGGCAAGCTCACCCAGCAGCCATCCTAGGAGATCGGCGTTACGTGATGAGATGGTCGCGTTGCCACAGCCACTTTTGTCTGCTATGAGGATTTGAAGGGAGCTTTCTGATGGAGATGTTGTGAATCAGTGAATTATAATGATTGTCTAGATTTGATTTAAGTTTTCTGTAGCGAGATTGGCCCATTTCAGAAACGAGAGGAATTATAAATATTTAATAAAAATAAATGTGATAAGTTTTTGCATAAGTAATGTACAATATATGCACATCAATGCAACATTATTATAGTTAGTGAACTAATAGACCGTATGGCGTAGTTTTTTATCCCAACCATCTTAGAATTCAATGATCAAAATATAATTATAATTCAG
Source organism: Rhodnius prolixus (assembly GCF_049639745.1). Classification (NCBI taxonomy): domain Eukaryota; kingdom Metazoa; phylum Arthropoda; class Insecta; order Hemiptera; family Reduviidae; genus Rhodnius; species Rhodnius prolixus. Next base: position 29,426,322 of record NW_027411592.1, read on the forward strand.
AAATATAAATAAATGTAAATAATTCATGGTTTCTTTACAATTTACACACACGACATTCTTTATTAAAATGTTCACGTTCTTGCAACTGACGCAGACGTTACGCTGCTTCTTTAAAGAAGTCAAATTCTTCCTAAAGCAATAGATAACATAAGTATTGTACTTCTTAGGTTAAAATTACTGACTGGATTCACAAAGAAAAAATATAAAATTATCTTCATCCAGAGAAGTGAATCAAATAACAATACTGACAAAATAGTGGGCAAATCGCTAAAATATCTACGATTAAAACTTTCCACAAATCTAACCAGGGTAACATCTAGTACTGACGGACTGGAACGACTGATACTGCTAAAACCACAATGGTACAGACTTCTCTAAACATCTATACGTACAGATTTACTAAATAATGCTTCCCTCTTGTTGATGGGGCTCCTAAGTTTGTACTAAATAAGCTGCATTCCAAAAATAAGGTACTATACATCGCTTTGAGTGCATTTTGGTTAATACGGGATGAAAAAATTAGTTAGCTGGAAACATCCATAATAAATGACTTTATTGACAAGAATTCATATTTTTAAATTACGTACGAACTTATTTTTAAGAGCTTATTTTTTTTTTATGATTTAGGGCGCGTCAACAAGTAAGGTTATTAATATAATTTTTATTATTTTCCCCCTGTGGATCCGGGATTGTAGAAAAGGGCCACAGGGTCCTCCGCTTGACGTAAGAGGCGTCTAAAGAGACAACTGACCGTTGACCCGTCCTTTTGCCCATCCTAATTCCTTGCCGTTTCTGCCTGTCTTCTCTTGGGGAGATGCTCGTGGCTTCCTTACGCGGTGGGCCCCATGGTAGAGGGTAAATCTTAAAAATTGGGCTCCACTATTGCACTTATAGACCGACGGACAGTACATTGGCCCGGTACATTGGGTCGGAGTAGCCTTCAAGACCTGGCGGCTTTATCCTGTCATTAACTCGGACAGAAATCAGACCGTAAACAAAACAAAACTACCGCAAAACAATGAATTGATTTAGATATAAGCTTTTAACGAAGATATAAAATTCCGGTCAAATAAAGAACTTTTTTCCAGTTTCCGTTTCGAAATAAATATGGATGTTCTGAAACTGAGCAGTAAACATTGTTAATATAGAAGCTGTGCAACGCAAACAGAAATTCCTAGTTTGAAGAAATTAGTTATATTATTGGGTTTTACATTATTAGAGGAATCGAAAGGAGAGGGTTATTTCCTTATTGGAATTAAAGAAGAGGACCAATTAATTATTGGCTAACAATCGTAACAGAATGATATCTGTTTGAGCAAAGAAGTAGATAATGTGACAAAAATCCCTGCTTCTAAACCTGTGAAGGGAATCGAATTAATTGAACTATAAATTCTAATTATAGTGTAATGAAGGCATAAAAATACCAGGTATATAAATTTAACATAATCGCTGGATCTATAATTTAATGCAGTTAAGTGGAAGTATTTTTAATTAAAATTTAGCTTTGCTCATAATTAATTCAGAATGTTAAAAGTCTAATTAACAGTGAGCTCACTCTGTTAGTAAGGATGTAAAATAATCAACAATCTTCACTTGCAATTAGCTCCATGTTGCTGTAGTAACTGTACTTGAATATTCACCTTAATACCATTTTGTTGTTTATGGTGTGATTTTGTGATGCTAGAACTACCTTCACTAACCAGAGCTCACTTTTTAAATGTTGTTTTTTATTAAAAAAAAAAAATTGAACAAGCAATCTGCTTATTAAACGTCACGATGAATAAAAATATTTTATAGTTAAATTAATTTTTTTTTGTTTAAATAAAAGTTTTCTGATATTAAAGTAAGGTGCTTAACACGTTCCTTCTAATAATAAACATCCTTGAACTGTCCCGTAGTTGGATTGATGGCCAGGGAATAGCTTTTTTTAGTGAACCATTTCTGTTCTGACTGCGGTAACAGAACACATGTTAACAGCATTTCGTTCATTGGTTATTCATTTTGCTGGTTAGAAGTAGAAAAATTCGAAATTTAGTTTCACTAGAAGAATAAGTTTCGAAGCACCCTACGTTTCGTATCGGATGGTTTCTGCAAATGGGCGAATGAATTCGAAAAATTGGACGGCGCTCAAACTTAGTATTTCTTTAAGACTCTCTTCAAATCTGAATTAGATTGAAATTGCGAATCAGTAGCGTAGCAAAGTTACAATTTCTATCCAGAGTAGATCTAAAATGGCAAATCAGTAAAACGGAGATTGTTAATGCCCGCAAATATCAGACTTGTCTGTAGCATGGTGTAAAATCTAGATGATGAGAACATGAAGGGAGATGCCTCACTCTGGAAAAACTCCCTGAAAAAGTTTAATTTTGCAGTAAAAATAAAAAAAAAACGAATGTTTTATTTCTTGACAGCTTACAGGAAATGGTTTGTAATATGGAAATTATATTGAAAATCCCATCTAAATTTCCCTTCGAGCTCTATAATACTATAATTCAGTAAGAACTATATTTAATTTTCTACTGACCGTATCTCACAAATTACAAAAAATAATAACAATGCAACGGCGAGCCGCTTGTACACGCTTCATATTTTCTTCTTAATAATTAGTATTTTTGAAAGTTCACTGCATCGCAAGCTCTCATATTCTCCAAATTCAGCCAACAGCTAAGATCAAGGACCCCAAACAATCTGAAGCTGAATGTCTGTTTCTATTTAAAATAATTCTACAAAAGAGGTCTGAAATTCAGTCCATTTGTCGACGTGTTTCTTAAATCATGATGCCCACTAAGGATCCATTCAGTCGTCTAATCAACATAGAATCATCATGTAATCAGCTATGTAAGGCTCTCTAATCAGCATTCTGGCCTACCTAAGTAGACAAAGATATGCCAAAAGAAGATTCGGGTTCGTTGAAGAAGAGAGAAGTGCGCCTAATTTAGCCAACCTATCTCCTTCCTCATGTCCTGTAACACCCAGACTAGAAGAACAGCCCATCCTCTGTTATATCGAAACAACAAGACAAACTGCCCATCGTCCTAAGTATCAACATTAATTCATTACAAACTAACTAACTTATTTTATTTTCTGGAACAAGATTAAAACAGGACTGGCCATGATAGATTTGTTAATAACTGGTAAAATCACTATTGATTAGCATTGCACTATAACTTGCGAAAACATTTTGTACAAATTCATAAAAGACAATTGGGCCATCAGTACATTGATGATTTAGCACAGGCAGATCTATTATTCTCATAATGCTGTGACATCCACCTTATTAACTTCTCCATTTTTAGATAGGGCTAGAAACCCATAATTCTATCCGATGAATGACGAGAATGAATCTCTTTTAGAGCAGAAAGAAAATGTTTTACTTATTACAGAAGTATCTGGTCAGGAATTGCTCCAGTTTAATGACGATCTTTCCAATTTCTAATAGGTTAGATATCTTACAGAAAATGAATATTATGTCTAAGGTGGTTCAACCATGAGCTATGTTTTGAAAAAAAGGTTGTAGATTACTAGATATATTTTTTAGAATAATTATTTAGACCAAATAGATATCATCAATAATTCTCATAACTATTATTTGCAATTATGTTTGAACACAAGTTTATTAAGGTGAAAAACAGATTCTATTTGACTCACAGTATTATTTAATTCTGCTGCTGAAGAGCGAGTTGTGAAGTATACGAATCGTAGAAATAAAATATTATTAATAGAAAATAAAGATTATTCATTAAAACAAGCTGGTTATGTGCGATCGATGAGATGACAGTTTTCTTCTAAAATTCATCAACGGAATCTACATAATCAGCTTATGTTAATACATAATCCTTTTTTTGAGTAGCTGTCTTCTTCGTCTTCTTACAGTGACTGGGCGTTTTGCGTTGTTTTGTTTTTAATTTTTAATGTTGCTGGAAATGTACTATCATGCTCAATAATTATTATCTTTATATTTAATTTATTTAAATAGGATAATATTTAAATATTTCTCAATTAATAATATGTAATTAATTGAGCTGGCCTAACATCGCCACTGGCAAACTGTGTTTAGTTTTTGTCCACCGTTTTAGGTCTGTAGTTAAAATGTTGAATTTTTGTTTTTCAAGTTTATAAATGTTTCCTTTACCACTGAGTAGGCGGGCTTTAGTACTGATTTGGGGGCGGTCACAGACCGAAGGCCTTTCATACTCTTATTACAAAATTTTACTCAAAATATCATTATTCACAAATTTATCGAAAAAGGCAGAACAATTATAGAAATTAAGAAAATAACTGAATTACAAAATGTTTAAAAAGCTTCCTGCAATATGAGCGCTATAACAAATTGAACTTTTGTAAAAGATTATCATCCAGAATCACATTTCCTATTTAATTAGGAAGTGAAGAGCACTTATGTTATGAATTTGCCAAGTCCAAACTTATTCATTCAGACCTTATTCTGTACTTATAATTTTTATCAATTTTATAAATATCTAAACTTTTGTCTGACTTCATTAAATGGCGTCGCGAGTGACTCACAATATCTACAATATGCGAACTCCTTTATTAACTTTTTAATAACCTCCGTTAGCGCTCCGAGCAAACCTAAGTTTGTGGACATTCTTTTTGAAAGGGTTCATGTTTGCAAATCGTGTCCCGAGCAAGGGTGTCAAGCCTGTTGAATGCAGCGGAGTTCAGATTTAGAGCTGAATGTGCTTTTGAAGGTATCTTTCTTAGGCCGATATTTCTTCCAAACTATCATTGGACAGTTCCTCACAAGTGGTTCCTCTAAAAATTGGAGGTTATTAAGGTATGAGGGATAAAATGATGACTGATTTAGATGCCATTTGGAAATGTTCAATGAATTCAGTTCATTTCTGTCCATCTTCTTTCGTAAACGGAAAAAGTTATTCAATAAATATACTTTTATCCCTTCGGTTTTAATGTTTAAAAAACATTTAAATTTTTGAAAGGTTAAATAGTTGCAATGATTATCGTAGAAAAACAAATACTAATAATATGAGAGAAGGAATTGGCGAGATTACTATATCGGAATAATACGCGTGAATGCTGGAATCGAGTTCTACTGCATGTCCTCAGCTTTTGTATTGTTTTGAGTCAATAAAGCTCATGGCCGGCTACATAGTAAGAGAAACTTATTTGGAGACCGGGCGCTAATTACTTAAGATTTTAAAGCGCCCTTGACTAACAGGATTGAGGACATATATCCTCTAATTATTCTCAAAATGTGATGTATTTCCGTATTTATTTGTGATAAGACCAAATCACTTTAAAAACTTTCATAGTTTACTTTCTGATTTAAGTTTGTTTAGCTCCAATTAAAATCGATTGAAAGAGAAGCCTAGTAATTTAAGATAACAATCAAATGTCTGGACTCTGCTACAGAATATTGTCTGCGACAGAAACAAAAAAACCCCTGCTGTCCATCAACTGTGCTAGCTACATACAAACGCACTCAAAGATTCATTCCTTGTAAATGGGAAGTTTATCTTGTAAACTATTTTCCTAATCCTGTACAGAGCTAGTTCACTTTTTACAGCCTTCCTCAAGTTAGTTACCTGCCCTTGTGTAATTATACCTTACAAGAAGAGCACAGGGTTTAGCTATTTAATAACCAACCGCCGATTCCTCTCTTCTTCAATTAATTCACGTCCCTTTTAAAATTTCTTATAACAGCAAAAACTCTCCTTAGATAGTTTTTGATAATTCTACACTATTTTTTAAATGGAAATTTCATTACTAAAACGAATATAAAGTAACTTTATATTATGTGGTGATCTTTATATGAACTATTAAAAGATATGAAGTAGATAAAATCGGTAATTATAAGCGAACCTAATTTCAATTTAGTACAAGCATTAATCTTAGTATTATGAGAAAGAGAAAGAGGCGAGCTCGATTTTCTCAAATCAAAGTTTTAGACGTTCCAACCAATACATTTTTTCAAACTCCAAACTATAAAATACATTCGAAGTTTCTTCTTTAGAATTTCCAAAAAACAAAGTTTTCACAAAAATGTCCTAAATTAAAGTTTTAAGTGTATTTAGAAACCACTTTTGTAAAATCTAAGCAAAGTGAAAAATCCATTCACTACATTCAGTTGATAATTATTCTTCAGGATTTCGGTAACGTATTTTTCCCTTCTTTATAAGAACAGGACCGTACAGATACGTCACTTTACAGAGGAACCTACTATTCCTCCTTTGCAAGAAGTGCCTTTTGTTGCAATTGTCTCGGGAAAATGTAACAAATCAAAGTTGAGGAAATAATTAGATAACGTTCAACGAGAATCGTTGAATTTATTTGCGAGAAAATCCGGAAAATGAAAGTCTAATCTGCAAAATTCCCGAGATGAAGTTTCCTTCATACTCAGAAATTAAAGCAACAAATTTTCCGCCCTTCATAACATATAAGACACTCTTTAAAAATCCATTTTTCTGTCTCAGGGATCCTCAAAACGGATATTTTGATTGATAACTCAATTCCGAAAATTTGGTATAATCGCAATCACCAAGTGCAAGAAAGTGCTCCTTCAAAAACGAGAGATTTATTTTTGTTCTTTGTTACGGATGAGCAGAAATCTCATTTAAAATATTCTAGCTGAGTTTCTTGCAGTTATCCCCAAGGAATCAGAAATAAACTTAATGCTTAGTTTGTACAAACAGTTGAAATTGGCTTCAAATTTTTCTACTGATTTCCTTAAAATTCTTACTTATGCGTATAAATATACATAACTGATTAGATCATTAAACGCAAATTAACGTCATTTTTTGTTGATCTTGACATCGCCGTTAAGCTTTTTTTTTATCTGCCGTTAATTTATAAAAATTAACCAAGTACTTCAATGAATGTTATATTAATGATCAAATTTAATTGTTATATTTAATTTAATTAACATAAACGAATAGATATGAGTTGCCTGTTAATAATGGATTATATACCTAATGAAATATGTAATTACTTTTTAATTATTTAATAATTAAAGTGCAACGAAGTAAAATTATAGTTTTCTAAACAACCTTCAACTACATTAACCTTTTCTTACAAGTAAGTATAGATTGATAATGTAGGTATGTTTGGAGAAAATTGATTAATTGGGATCTTGCGTTGCTATCAAGGAAGTCTTAGTGTTTACGAAGGTTTTGCTTGTCAATTTTTAATTAGGTGCTGTAGTGACAAATAGTTTTGATTCAGTTCATCGTAGACGTTTTGAAGTTTCCTTGTTCCGCATTGCTGTTAGCTCAATAGCTTTGTTTTCCGTTCGGATATAACAGAAGCTCCGAAAAGTTAACATTTTAAGGCCTACATTTGAAATAATTGTTTTTCAAAAAATGCCAGAATTTGGAACGGAAAGGATAAAGTTCATTGACCTAAATATAATAAATTGTATTTCTATTTGAAGAAGCACATTTCGCACTAATGTATTCTGTAATTTTTGCCTAAATGTATTATAAAATTATACCATTAATGAATTAACGGTGGAAAATAATATTTTATTTCTAACGACAATCATGAGAATATAGTAAAAGATGAGATTTAACGGAATTTAGTTCTAATGAATGAAGTACACATCCTAGGGGTTTCTATCATTGATAGAGTTAACTATCATTGTGAGACAAATTGGTGAACTAAACTGCAATTTTAAATGTTAATATCATTGAATAATTTTTATTAATAACTTTTTGTATACATTTTTACGAATATTAAATTTTCTTAAAAATTTCCTATTTAATTAAAGCATGGATAAATAATTTGCAAAACAAAAGAAGCGATCACGATTCTAAAAAACAATTTTAGTTTATTCATATTTAAAATCCAAAATTCAGATTGCAGAGGTCTTGGAATCGATTCTAACTTGTTACCCTTCGGATTCCTTTTTCTAGGTAATACTGTTGCCTGTAATTTGTCCTTTCCGAGTAAACAACGTCCTGACAGAGCACTGAGAAGGCTCCAGCTTCAATGCCCTCAGATGTAGATACGTTTTTAAAATTATAAAAATAAAAAAAAACTTAAAATTTGACTTTAGGGAATCAGAGGAGTGAAATTTCTTTAAACCGGATCAGTGAGAATACAGATTCAATAGACGCTTTTTATTGATTCGCTAAGATCATTCGTGCATATGTATAATTACTCAAGATTAAAACAAAAAATCTGGCAAGAAATCACACACGACTTCTGACACAGTTCTGAGGGTTCTTTTCGCTCTTGGTGTTTGTAAAATCATGCACAGATCATAATGTTAAAGGGCTACCTCCAGTTTAAGAGATTTTAGGCGCTTATCTTTTGTAGGTCTTGTGCGGGCACCCAAACGAAATATAAAGTTGGATTCTCCAGCAAATTTTTGTTTTTGAGCTAGAGTTTACAACTGACACAAAACGCACAATATTTCCGTCTGTAACTCACAGATAAAGAGCCATTCGAGTATAAGTAGAAGTGAGGAGAGTGATCGCTGGGTAGATTTAAAAAGTGTGAAATTGAAATACTTTTAATTCCTTCGATTGTTTTTAAAAAAGATATTGAAAGAGGAAATCTTGTTGGAATTGCGGAAAAGATGTCAAGAATTAAAGACTGGAACTTGGCCTCAAAATATTATCCGAGCGTTAAACTGACGTTGGAAATTACTATCTAGAGTAAAGAGACCAAAATTCTTTGGGACATGGCTTGAGCGCAGCTCAACACAATTCATGTGATTTAGAATAGGTCCACGAAGGAAACAGCTTCTAAAGAATGTTTCGCTAATTGGTGTTCCTTGGGCAGTTGATCATGAGGAGGTTCATTTTCCAAAGAATTTGGCCCAGAGATTGAAAAATTTAATATATATTTGATCTCCGTAGAACGGGATAATATCACTGATTCTATCGTTTATTGTTTACGTTATTTGTCAGAAAGTGTGTGAAGGGAATCTAGTAAAGGTCGAATTATCCGCACCACACTGATTAAATGAAGCTCTGATAATGGATGAAAGACGAAACCGATTAGGGATAAATAAACATGCGGGCAACGTCTGATAAAATCAGCGATATTTGTAAATTGCAAAATTTTTAAAATTATTTTAATCACGTTTGATATGTAAAAATAAAATAAAAAAGGGTTCTTTACATTTACTCTATTTAAATTATTTCGTTCTAAACTAATTGTAATTTTTCGTTTCTATATGTATGTACAACACCTATGTAAAAAAGTGAAATAGCAAATATGTAAGGTAAATAACTGTGGAACAGGTGAAAAATATATATTCCTTCAAAAGAGGCACTGTTGTCAGAGCGGAACACGAAGATCATTTCCTAAAAACTGTTATGGACTAAGGGAACTTTAAACTGATTTATCCGGTAAACAATGTAAACCTAAAATTTGACAGGATATCTGGATTTCCTACTGTTAATTTAGTTGGGCACAATAAATGTTATTACTGCAGGATTTACGGTAAGAATAAATTATGAGGGCTTTCATACCGACCTAGTAAGCATTTATTTGACAGTGAATTTATTGATAACATTTTATCCCAAAATAAAAATAAGTTTGTCAAGTTTACTGATTCAAATTCTCAACAAGTTGACTACATGGAGTTCAATTCATGAAGGAATCTTAAGATAATAGGGAATAAATACGCATTTTAATAAACTAATTATGAACTTACCCATTGATGGTGGATAAGTAGTAGGTAATGGGAATCCAATATCCGAAGAAGAAGGTTAAGAAGAGACTGGTGGACCAGGGCATGTTGTTGATCCCAGAGTCCCCCACTCTTCACCCTTATAGTTGAGGAACTGGATAAGAAGAGAGTAAGGGAAGATTGGAGTTGGAAATGAAGACCGGTTTCTGAAGAATAGTAGATAGTCAGGGACGGCCCATCTGTCCCTTATCCCTCTACAGATATGGGACAGCTTGTCTGCCAATTAAATTACTATTCCTTTTACCTTCTACATACCAATAAGAAACATCTTATTAATGGCATTCTCATAGCCTGTGTAACCTTGGCCACACAATCTCTAGATCTGTCCTCGTCATTACAGCAACAGGCCTTCATTTAACGCGACGGTCACTTACCTCATATTATATCAATATGCAAAATATTAAATCAACAATTGTTTGTACTAAAATGTGGACCAACTTCTTCAATAGTCCCCGTGCAGACTAAATAATTGTGGTACTAGAGCCGGACGCTTTAAAAGACTCGATTGTTGAAAAGAGAAAAGTCTTCAGTGAACACTCAGAGCAGGCTTTCTCTTGTCAATATTCTCAGAGTTCTAGCTCACTATTATTCTCAATCTTGGAATACAATATTCTTACTAACATTATAGTAAGTAAAACCGTACATTACTCTAAGATTTAACCTTTCAGAAACGCTTAAAACTACCAATATGAAGTTTAAAGAAAAGCCTAGAAACCGTTTTCCAGAAAGTGAACTAAACATTAAATGAAAAGCTTTTTCCGGTTAAGGAAGAAATATGAGTGTTGTTTACAGAAAAATTGGGTTTTAGAGAAAATCAATCCAACTCCTGTTTCAAAAGAACTCTTAATAGAATTTTCCGGAATTAATGTTTCGAAAAATGAGTACTAGATTTTTTAAATTTAGTTTTAAATTTATTTGTTAGTATTGAATATCTAGGAAAATACTACAATATTGATGGCTTTCTCAGTGCCAGCCTCTGGGCTGAGTTCTCTCTCTACAAACCCTACTGTTCATCATCAGAGCTCTAGAGACTCACAGGAAGACAAAATATGTAAGGGCAACACATTTGGATTTGAATCGGGAACTCGGCTTACAAGTCTACCGTGCAATTGTTCAGTTTACATATAATTTGCTTTGATTTACCATTAATTACTGCAATTATTTTGTTTCTAATCATTTTATATTGGTTATAGCCTAATTAGAATATTATGTTTTGTTTTATTTAGTTTTATAATTATTTGTTTGACTGTTGGATACGCTAGTTGCCATAGCAACTCCTATTATGAGCACTCCGCTGACATTTCTCTTGATTGCAATAAACGGTGCCTCTTCAATACTTATTATACACTAATTTATAGCAATCTTGGTGCCATGATCACCTGTAGATATTCAAATAATCTCCATTCGGAGGGTAGAGGTTAATGCATGTTGACATGACGCTAACGTCCATCAGATTAGGGTTTCTTCCTTTCGAATTAGCCAGAAGGTCTGTCGGGCTAGCATTTCAACTCAACCATCACTCCAACTGAATTCGCTTCCATCAGTTTGCAGCCCATCAATCTGACATAGCTTTGATAGCTGCACCTAAATTGCATGTCCTATATTTAGACGCATTAGATAATATAGGCATTTATCGATCTAACATATTAGTACAACTTAGCTTACTGATGACATAACATCATCTTCGAAATAGCTGAACATTGTTATGATATAAATCAAGGATTGTATCCACTGCTGAATGAATTTATAGAAGCTCCTGAGAGGTTCTTGTAGTATAATCTGGGATGTATCATCCTAAATTTAGGCGAATCTTAAACTCATTTATTAATTTCTTAAGTAGAGGAGCAACTCAGTGGTTACTGCCCTGGATTCTAGTCCAGCTTCCTGCCCTCAGATTTCCCCTTGAGTCTTCACAATTTTTGCAATCTTTAAGGAAAACCACTATCTACAAGATAACAGACTCCATGCCCACTGACCTCAGATGCGCCTTAATATAATAATAATAATTGCGCACAGTTCCCAGTAATGTCTCTTAATTTTAATTAAGAATATTTATTTTTTATTTATTTATTTTTTTAAATTTATTTTGTAATTTACAATCTGTATACATTGTATACAATCAGTAAATATGGAGAGAGTGATGAACTGGTGCGGGAGGAGAGCAGGAGGAGAGAAGCTACCCAGTGGTAGCACTCTCTATAGGAGAGAGGAGAATGTGAGGATGAGTGTGTGAGGAGGAGAGTAATAATTTAGGCCTTCAGACTGCGAGGAAGTCGCGGGGCCACTGGCGATTCAGTCGGCGAGGAGTATTAGGGATGTCAGAAAAAGCGAGAGACAGTACAATAGGATTAGAGCTAGTCGAGAGAGTAGTATGAAATTTTTGGTATTTAGTCTTGGCGAGTTGGTCTATGAAGGTGAATGTTGAGGTCGGTGTGAAGAGTGAGGTTAGTCAAGTAGAAAGGAGCTTCAACTATCTGTCGGCAGTAGTTTTGAATGAAATGTCTGTACAGTCCTTATGTTTGTAGGTTTGGCTGAACCCCACAGCTCTAGTCCGTAAGTGCACATAGGTTTGAGGATAGTGTTGTATATTAAGCGTCTGAGTTCAATGGGTAATTTGGAGCGACGTCCAAGAAGTCTGTAAAGCAGTTAAGAATTAATATTTAATTCATTTGTCACAGCATTTTGGGAATTTGACACTAAAATCAAAATGCAGGGAAAATCATACTTTAATTGAGAATAATATATTAATAAAGCAATACATAACACACATTTTTACTCATAATTTTGTACAAATTATATGTGACATATACAAATTTAATTGAAGTTATAATGATTATAATCAAAATATTGACCTAAAAAATTGTAAAAATGTAATAATAAGAGTTCTTCATTTTTGTTTTGTTAATCAATTGAATGTTGATAGATTGATTATGCAGATAGAAGGGCTGTATTTAATCAAAAATGGACAGGTGATAGCAAGCCAGCCCACAAATCAATCAAAAAACCTGACTTACAGTTAATAAAAAGAAACACCATTATCTCTCAAAAATTGACTTTTAATCGTGCTAAAATTAGAAAGCGGTTCTCAATAACTTGTCAAAGGAAATTATTTTGTAATGCTTACAATTTTATTTCAATTTTAAAATACGTTTGTACATTTTACGAAATTAATTCTTCAGTTGGCAACCGTACCATTTCCGATGTTAGGTTTTCTCCAGAAGTGAAAGTTTCGTGGCTTCAGTATTTTTTTAAATTTAACTTATAAAAATAAAAAATATCAATGAGTTCAAATTTGATAGTTCGGGAACACGATTGTTAGGTTTTTGTCAAAAATGGCCAATCGCAAGGGCTGAATCGCACATTAACAGTTTTTCGTAATTTGGTTTAAAATGTTGGTTTTTAAATTTAGTGTACTTGGGTGGATAAAGGAAGGTTAAAATATGCATGAGTATTCCTGTAAGAGAGTTGTACTGAAGCGTTTAAACTGGATTGAAGTACGAGTATTTTAGATTGAAGAAATTGAATTTTGGAGATTGATGCGTTTGGTTGGTCCCTCTAGCTTAATTACACACGGCCAAAGGGGTTTTAAAATAGATATGAATTTAGTCTTGTTGTCAAAAAAAAGTGTAGATTCCTTCAAAGTTCTGTTTAGGTCCGTTCTTTCAAGACCTTTTACAGGATTCCAAAAAAAAAAACAAAAAAAAACTTAAATCTAAGTAAGGCCCAAAGAAGCGGGCAACATTGTAGGTAGAAGTCTTAGGTTATAGAAGACTTGAGAAAGAGAAGAGCGATTAAGAGATGATGTTGTTTTGAGGCTTACTTCATTAAGCTCAATAGCCAATCTCTTGAGTCACTGTTTTATGGAGGAGAGGTGCGATTGCAAGTATCTGTTAGCTACACCAAGCTCACGCATGAATTTTAGGCAGTGCGCCAACACGATCGAAGGCCTACAGTACATCAAGGAAAGCAGTAATCTTTTTTCTCAAGAGGAGATGCAATGATCTCCATAACACGAAGACAGAATACTGGTGACATCTAAATTCAAATTGATGGTCTGAGATAACTTTAAAGGTAAGTTTAAGTAGAAGTATTTTGAAAGTATTGCCTAAAATTAGTAATAAACTAATGGAATGATGTTTATAAGATTTACTGGGATTATATGACACTCCATGTGTACACGTTGATCGTGAAACTGATTCGTAAAAAGTCAGTTTTCTTTATGTCTGTCTGTGGAGATCGGTATAAGAAGTCTGTTTAGTTCTTGGCCGCAGTGTAAAGTAAGTACAGCGTTATCAAACGCGTAAGTACTTTCTTTGCATAAATGGAATATAGGATGGGGTTCGGATCTTGGTTGCTGCCTTGCGGGATCTTATATGTTCGTACCTCTTTGTTGGCCTCAATGTCTGAGCAGTTTGCCCCTTTCCTCAATACGTTAAACCGTTCTAGATATATTACTTTCAGTAGAGCATTTTAGCTGGGAAAAGCACTTTAGAGAGATTCTAAGGGCTTGGATTTTCCACTTTTCAGGGGAAATTGATTTTAGGTACTTGCTACAAACATCATCTCCATTATAGAAGACTTATAATATAAAATCCAACCTTAATCCAAGTGGCGTTTTAATAGCGAAAATCCAAATTAAAATAAAAAGCGTTTTAAAACTTAATTAGCATTTTAAGAAACTTTAAAACAGCCAAAATTTTGGGCTTAAAGCCATTAAAAAATAGTGGAAAGTCAGGCGAACAAGTATATTGCGTCGAAAAATTATATTTTCTGTACCCAATTAACTTTTTTACATAGGTAGATCGAAAAATGGTAAATGGCTAAAAGGTCTATTCACTGTGGTCTCCAAATGTTCTAGTCAATTTCCTTTGATTATAGGGATTCATAGACAGTAGACTTTAACGACTGTAATATTCACAAGTACTAAAAGTATAAAAGCATGTTTAGTGGAGAGTTGTAGTGTGTATATGGGTAACTTAATCCATGTATTTGCACTGGAGAATCTCTCTATGTTTATTTTGTGAACGCACCGCGATGTTAATGAAAATAATGATCATTTATTCGTGATTTTGGATATCCTTGGTGTGGCTAGTCCCATATTCTACTTTTTCATCGTGGCCATCTTTTTCTCATATATTTTACAACCTTCAGTCGACCCTTGTTCCTTAGATGGCATGTAAAATATGAAATGCAAGACGTAACTTTGCAGCGCAAACTGAAATGAATATGAAATATTACATTAAATGCCCAATCGTATTTAATAAACTAACATTGTTGGCTTCTTATCATTTTCGTTATAATTAATGCTATTATTGTAAAGAATATTTAGTTTGTAACATACTCAAGATGTGAGGATTATAAGTAAAATTATTAAAAACTTTTTGTTGCATGTACTGACTCCATTAAAAAGAGGAATTAATTGTTGAATAAGAAAGTAATTCTATTTAAACAAAAAAAAGTAGGAAATATGTACATATATACTGTAGTTACAAGATAAGAAACGTGATGCCTTTGGGCCATTTCTTAGGCGAGTTCAACTCCTTAAAGTAAAGCTGTATGGTTACCAACCTTATCTTTATTGCTTCGTAATTTTTGTGGTAAATATGTTGTTGTGGGGGGGGGGGCTTGTATTCAGTACAAATATTTCTTTAAAAATAGTTAAATGCTCTATGATCAAGAAAAATATGTACGCTAAAAACCTGAGGTTTAATGTTTTTAGAAGTGAGGTTATTTTCTAACTATATAGTGCTGAACGATGGCGAATATAAAATAAGTAAATAGAATAAAAATTAGTTGAAAAAGATCCTAATTTCGCAACTTCATTCCTACATTTATATTGTGTTTTGCTTAACGATTAAGAAATATTTATTGGTTGAAACAAACTGAAACACTATCATTTGTATACCTAGGTGCAGTGTAGCATAATTTATATGTATAAATTAAGGATTGAAATTTCTCTAAAATGTTCACTTTGAGGAAACTTCCTTGCTAGAGATAAGAGGAAGAATTCAAGCTGTCTGCTATGCACTTATCCAGGACTGCAGTATTTCGCAACCTTTCCCCTTCTTGACACAGCAGAGTTTTGAAGAACTTGCTTATAAGGAAATGTTATTACTCACGAATGCTGAGTATATTTACATAGCTATAGTATTACTTTCTGTTTTACTAAAGCAAAGGTGTGACACCTGCGCATCTAAACTATGTCCTTCTTATATAAAGTGCACTGCACTATGACTAAAATAGATCTTCATTGTGCTTTAAACTCATAAGGCTACGCTGCCAGATTATGGAAACTGCTAGCAGACAGGAATCGCCACTCGCTGTGCCAACAATCTCCTTTAAGATATTTTGAACAAGATTCCCACAAATTGAAGGAATCTCGAAGTATGCTGCGTGAGGTATACACCCCTTCAAAACCTGGTAACTACTCTGGCTCTACAAGGATAACCCAGAAAGGTTATCTTTTTGAAACCAACTCACTCATTCCTCAAAACTTACTTCTTTAAATCCCTCAACTATTCTATTATAGAGTTATTTTTTTTATTTTATTTTAGATATTCCGTGGAATAAGTTAATTTCTTTTTTCTATTGTAAATGGTATAACTGGCAAAGTTCTTAAATGGATATCATTTATAGGGAAAACTTGCTCTCTCTAAATTTAGCATTAATAGCTCATGGTCTGAAATTGTTTGTAATTATAAAATTAGTTTAAATAACAAATATGAAATTTTTAATGCCACCACTAAATCAGTAATGTGTTATGCCTGTCAGATTTGGAGGTTTCAAGCCTTTGATAAAGTAAAAAAGCTCCAAAGGTATTTTGTAAAAAGTTTGTTTGGACTCCCAACGAATGTGCCGAATTATGCAATGTATTTAGAGACGGGATTATCCCCATTGTATTTGTTTACATTGAAGCTGCACATTAATTATATTATTAGAGTGCTCGAACTACCACCTGACAGACTACCATTGATGATGGCAAAAGAAATAATTAGCAGAAAAATGTATTGGTTCAAAGAATGGATACTTATGTATATCAAATAAATACAACTGGTCAATTAATTTAGAAAATTTAACAAGCAGTAATGTCCGGGAAAATTTAAATTTTATCCTTAATCAAATTGAATATGAATTTAAACAGCAATTTTTAATTAAAGCCCAATCCGCTATCTACCATACATTGCATTCCCAACTCACTTGTAGTTCAAACAATAGTTATTTAAAGTTGAATAATTTTGATCATATCAAATATTGCATTAAAATCAGAACAGAGTCATTACCATTAAATTGTAAGCCCTGGTTAAAAGACAGAAATTTTGTTTGTTCTTCTGTTGAATATACGTTTCATTTTTTTTGGCAGCGTGCCCAATTTTAAAAGAATTTAGATTAACCTGCTTTAACAGGAGCCAATTGGATAATGAGGAATGTGCGTTCTATCTCAATGGCGGAAACTGGATAGGTTTGGTTAAGTTCGTTGCTGCGGCGTCCTCCTACAGAGATTTTTTAGTTAAAGAATTTAATTTTTAGATAGAAGGGGAATATTATTATTAGTGTAACGAGTATGTCTTTTTGTTCATAGTATTTATTTTGTCTTATTTTTATAATTTCTAGTTGGATAACAGCTTGACAGGCGGTCGAAAGATCATTGTCTAGTTGTTTTTTGTATGTACTTGAATAAGTAAAATCAATAAACATCTTTTTCATTCATTCTTTATGGATAATTTTATTTAACTCGGCTCGGAAATATTAATAAAAAAAGACCATTACTTGTACTGCGAAGGGCATTTTCTTTGTCTTTGTACCATTCCAAATTTCTGGTTTACTTAACAAAAAAACCGCACAATAAATCAAGAGTATTTTATAAAATGTGAGTATTGAATTAAATGTTTAATTTAGCGATACCTATTATAAAAAACACGAACAAAAGAAATGTATTCGTCATTATTCTTAAAAAAAAAATTGAGAGACGACAAATGTTAGATAAATGCTTGTTGAATAAGTACTGATCTTGATTGGTTACTCTCCCATGCGGGTAAATTTAAAATTAATTGAGTGTAAATAGGTGGCACATTACGAATGAAGATGGCTTAATTAGTGAGAGAGATGTTGTGAGAACGACTTATTACTAATGTTAACGCTCTAATACTCCAGTAATTTATCATATAAATTATTCTCTTTTTCTAACGTATTTTTACAATTGTAATGAAGTTTGATAGGACAATTAAAGTATTTATTGGTCTTTATTGAATGGGACTCCATTTTGTTTTTAAGCACTTTAGTTTGAATGTTAATTGACTTAATATTTTTTTTTCCTATTTACCTAGAATAGTTTATCATAATTTGGGCACGGCAGATAGTTTTAAAAGATAAAAGGCTTGCGCATTTTGCCAACAAATTTGG
The DNA here is from genome assembly GCF_049639745.1 of Rhodnius prolixus. NCBI lineage: Eukaryota > Metazoa > Arthropoda > Insecta > Hemiptera > Reduviidae > Rhodnius > Rhodnius prolixus. The sequence goes on from NW_027411592.1 coordinate 29,444,401, forward strand.
CGCCAGTCACATATACGAGTAATCTCCAAGATAAAGAGGGATTAGCTGAGCACTAGACTATCACGAGGAGATTCAGTTTTAGTCGAGTCTACCCTTAAGGTAGTTTTCTCTATTATCATTGCTTGGACAAAGAAAGCAACTGAGCACACCTCTTAAGTGTTGAATGGTGCGATAAATGAGTTGCATGCTGCCGCGCAAGTGTTTTTGATACCCGTAGCAATCTTTATAAATTTTCTGTTGGTTTTAACGAACTGTTTATCCGGTTGTTCATCTACAGAACCAGACTAGAGAGAAGAAGAGGCTTTTATACTTAAAGAAGACACAAAACCATCTGAGTTAGGGCAGTTTTATGAAAACAAGTCATCAAAACTAGGTCATGTGCAATGGCAGACAGCAAATTCAATTTTTTATTTAGAATTGTAATAAATGAAACGCATCAGGAATATATTCTTCAGATATACTGCCGAAAATTCTGACTCCCTTAACTGCGTAATCAGCTGATTCACAATTCATTGCGTACACAAAGTGACGAATATGCTGTGAGTGCTGCGTCGCCATCTACCATCTTGGAAAACATCCATGCTGAAGATTCATTAGATAATCTTGAAATATATAAAAAAAAGATGAATTCAAAGTTATTATAAATTTCATTTATAATCCTGAAGAACTTTTATTTTTTAAATTTAAAACGAGTTAATACAGAGATCATTCGTCCCCGGAGCTTTTTTTCAGTGCATTGCCAGCCTTCTCTAGTTACTACAGGCAACACTGTCTGTCACCGACTCTAAGAAGCTCTTAGGAAGAGAAAATAATTAGAGCTGGTAGCGGGATTCGAACTTGGGAACTCTTCGTGTAATCGAGTATCGTAGAGCTAATCACTCCCTTGAAAGACCTCCTATTATTGATGTTGCCTTTTATAGCTTTTGTAACTTGAGTTACCTTTTTCTGAAATGGACGCTTAGAAGCTTTGAACAAAGACATTAAAGAACTTTTAGTAGCTATAAAGCTCAAAAGTATAAGTAAGTGCGCCTCCGTAGGTTTCAAGTCTTTCTTTGTGGCTTAGTGCCCAATGATTTCGATTAAAGCCGGGAAAATTCCCTCTTTAAAATAGTTCTTCATGTCCATCCGTCGTCGATATTGATATCTTCGTATTCTATTAATTTGTAAAATTAGTAGGGATTAAGCGTTTTGATTTTTTTGTTGACTTGTTGGATACTGCATGTTGAGTGAATATGGGAGAGATAAGAATGAGCGCAGACGAATTCATTTCGATGAAAGCGGAATTGATAATTGAACCAGTAAAACGCTGGTATAAAAATAAAATCAAGTTTTGAATCTGGCGAGAAACGCACATTTGTTCTAAATTAACCTACTGCTATTTTTTTATGAAATCTAATGAACAAATTTCCTTAAAACTAAAAATATTTATCACTTTAATAAAGTGGTGGGGATGGCGCTTTCATGTTTCTGGCAAAGATTTATGAATGCGTCCTAACCGTGACGCAGCGAGCTCATCTGTCTTTTTGCTTTATTGAACGCTCTTCTTCTGTTCGGCAAACCCTAAATTCAGATCTCAGAACTCTAACAAAAATAATTTTTCCTAATAAATGTCAAAAAATAAAACTTAGGTTTTTGAATGTAGGTTTTAAAATTTAGAGAAAAAAAACTTTCGAAACAAGATTTCCTAAAAACCTGAAATTCTAGCATTGCTTTTAATCTGAACTATTCACAGTAAACCAGTATTTATAGTTTATTTGTGTAGTTTAAAACTATTTAGAAGTTATTAAACGGGTAGGTTTCAACTAGCAGCCATTGCTATATGTTAGAAAAAGGGCGTGGCAGTGGGCGTCGCTGCCATGAAGTTCAATTTTCTGATTGGCTAATCACTAATCAGCAATAATCTTTAATTTTTAATGAAGAAATCTTTTAATAAACGCGTAAAACGTACCGTGTCTACTTAGAAAACTGGAATGTAAACAGTAAAAAAATTTCTTAGAGTCGATGATTGTAATGAAGGAATTTCCCGTTCACTAAAATTTGAACTGAATAGCTACAGTTTAAAATTCTATTTATTTTAAATTTTATTTTTTCCATAAAAATTTTGGAGAAAAATTGCCATCTGTTAAAGTACTCACTCAAAATGTTTGTTTATTACGTAGGGAACGGATTCGTATGTATTTACATATTTTTTTCTAGGCAATTTACAGACTTTTTCAACTAGTAGTATTCATACTGACACTTTTTAAGCCGTTTGAGTCTACTTTTATTTCACATATTTCCACATATTTGGATGTTATCGCATATTTATACATATTTGATTAAAATAAATAAATATTTCTACATATTTAATCAAAATATGTACATATTTTCCATTTTGGGCATATTTTCATAATTGGGTGGTGGTTGACAGGAACTGTGAACCACAGACTGTAGGGCTGTGAATCACAGTGGGTACAATGGTTATTGTAATTTACACAGAATGCTGCTAAACAGTGACGGGCACTTGTTAGTTCTTTGAAGTTGTCTGTTCTTTCAGCTCGTTCGTTGAAGTGTCCAATTCATTTCGTTCGGTCACTTAGTGTATTCTTTTTTGGGTGAAATGCCACGAACATCGGCCTCAAACAAACAACTGGTTGCTAAATATCTTCGCGAGTTTCCAGCAGAACTTTTTCGAAGTGATGGAGACATTTTGTACTGCACAGCTTGTGACAAGCGCGTTTCTTGCTCTCAACGTAGCCCAAGTCACCCAACATATTGACACCGGATCGCACATAGAGAATAAAAACTGAAAGAAAGAGAGGACGTCCTATCAAGCCTTCCTTACATCTCCATCATCAAGTAAGTCTACTCTGAGTACAGATCTGTGTCGGGCTCTGGTTAGAGCAGATATCCCTTTCCACAAACTTAAAAATCCTCATTTCAAAGGATTTTAGTCGTTACAAGTCCATCTTACGCCCAGATCGTCGTCACTTTACGTTCCAACATTTGAAATTTCATGAGGTTGCAAACAATTCGAAGAGTGAAGTTTTCAAAATTGAAAATTTAACACATCTTTTTATAAATAGTAAAAATGTTCTTTGTTGTATAAATCATTATAACTTGTAAAAACAAATTATTTTGTTCCTAATAAATTATTATAAATTGTAAAAATGTTCTTTTCTTGTATAAATATTATAACTTGCCCCCCCCCAAAACAAATTCCATTTTCATAAAAAAAAATGTCCATTTTACTTAAATATTCCGGAAAATATTTTAAGAAAATCACATATTTTCCACATAATTGACGAAAATAAATGCATATTTTAATTAAATATTTGGCATTTTTAAATACATAAAAATCCGTTCCTTATTTATTAGTGTGCTACAATATCTTGGAAGGATAAAACTTGATTTTATGAAAATAAAAAAGAAGTTCAATCACCCATACCAAATCAGGAACCAATCAGTAGAAAGGCATGGAACAGGTTGGAAGTAGCCTCCTTCTCAGAGAGGAAGATTTAAAACTGATCACTAATATTCTCGAATTATATAAGAATTCATTATTCAAAGGACTCAGATATGTGCTTTCAAATTTATAAAGAATACATTATAATACAGGAAAATTAAATTCAAATTTATTAGTCAACAGGAAAATGTTTCCAGAAAACAAAACGTGCTCAGAAATTTTAATAATTAAACAATAAATACACGTAATAGCTTGTCAGCCATGCTATCTCCAGAGATAGCAGAATAATTGCTTAATACTGTTATGCCAGAAACAAATAAGACGTAGAAAAATGGTTTCTAAATTCATTTTATTCCAGAAGGTAAAACTGTAGATGCCATTACTATTTATTGTTGGAATCATAAAAATTAGATATCACAAACTCATGAGAGAATTATATGGAAAAGTACAAAAAAGGTTACTTTATCGATCAAAATTTTAGATTTTTAAACTGGTTTTATTGTAGAGTAATTGTCCTTACCAAGTATGTTGGACAAATTTTGTGGAGCATATCCAAGCATTTTTTATCAAACTTTTTATGGCTTTAATAAGATGACGCATAAGTTAGTGCTTGTAACAGGGTAGACAGATCTTTTATGTTTTCTGAGTTTCATGTGTTTTCCTAAAAACGATTCCAGTGACTTTATGACGAATAAACCAACGACTAACTTCTTGTTTACTCTAATTTTATTGGTAATTATACTCGAATTCTAATCGAAGTCTATATCTAATCAAGGGTCTATATTTTAAATGGGAGCTCAAGAAAGCAATTCCTAAGGTGGCTGCCACGTAATCTTCAGTTCAATATACCAAGAAACTATAATAAAGATAAATTTCTGATGGTGTACTGCTTACTCTGGTCACTGCAGGCTACTCGAGAAGATATGCCTATTCACTGGAAAAAGAGAATAGTGCTAGCCATGCCAATTACGCAGATCAATGAATAAGTCCTTATCAAAGACTTGCACATTCATGTAATTATTTACTGTACAAACCAAGCTTGAGAGAGTTGGAGAAAGGAATCAGGAAAAGAGAAAGGATCGATCATAGATCTTTTGCAGAGTTACCAACCCAGCACAAGCCCTTGAAGCGTGGTGTTCGCAATGGTTATATGGTTATAAGGGCTGCATGCAACGCCTTCAACGGTGGAAAACCGGACCAATAAAGGTCCAAAAAGTGGAAAAATTGACAAGAAAAACTACTAGCAAATTTTATCGGTGTAATTTTACCTTCTGAGATTGTAATTTTACAAATTTATGATAGAATAATGGGTTTTATTCCCAACTTTTTCACTTTTATTCTATTAAGTTTTACTGTGATCTCTAGTAAGATAAATAAGTTCTTTAATCTTCTTGCAATGGTCACTGACCACTACTATATTAAACAAATTAAATCAAGAATTATATTTTGAGAAGATATTTTACGATTCCCAATTTCAATCTCCTAGCTACTAAAATAGCGTAGAGAATTAAGTATTTGCCATGTGCCTCAGATTTATCCTCACACAAAAACTTCAAATGTGGCTTTTTCAATATATTCAACTTCATCATAATAAAGATCATTTTTTTTTTTTTTTAGCGCATCAACAGCTGAGGTTATTAGCGCTCGGAGTTTTTTTCAGTGCACTGCCGGCCTCCGGACAGTGTTCTCTCGTTACAGACAACACTGTCCATCACCGGACAGTGAGCTGTAAGAAGCTCCTAGGAAGAGAAAATCTAAGGGTTAGCAGCTGGATTCGAACCCGGGACCTCCGCGTGGGAGTCCAGTATGCTAACCTCAAAGCTAATCCCTTCCCTCAATTTTTTTTTAAATTGTTTACAAAGATTATTTTTAAAGTCACTTTGATCTTCTAATGTAGGGTCAATTTTAATAATATAATAATGGAAAGAAACTATTGCAAAAGTATCAATAACTTACTTCAAATGTGAACACTGTTTTTCAGGGAGTTTGGCACTTTTAGGATAATCAGCAAATGTTTGGGCGGCTTACAGGTCGGAATGATAAATAAATTATGTTCAGCTAGACTACTCTGGTGAACCTTAACTGCTGAATTATGAATGGAACACGATTTCTAGTCCTACATCATATTTGGAAATTCATCACCCTCACCCCTTGGAACATGCAACATATCCTCGACCCAACATTAAACATACACAGATTATCCCTGGCTAAAACATGTTGGATATTAGCCGCAGTGTAATTTCGTGTTTATCTCGCTGATGTTGCTTCAACAGTTAAAAATTTCATTTGTGTTTATTCAATAATTAGATTTATGAAATAGATTTTGGAAGAATAAGGTTGGGAATAGTTTACAAATATTTCATTCTTGATATATTTGGACAGTAAAAGTAAAAAAAAGTAAAGTAATCGCCTATTTTTTCAGGCGGAGCGTAACGTCCAACTACCAATTAGGTGTCGTGGACGGAGGCGACTAGAAAACATACTTTACTGTAAATTTCTTTTATTAACCATTAAATAAAATCCAAGGCCTAAGACCGGGAATCGAACCCAGTACCACAATACATATTAGCTTCGCAGGTCTCGCCTCTAACCGCTCGGCTACCGTGGTGCCTTTATTTGGACAGTCACCACTTCTAACAAATTCATTATGAGTTACTTGGAAAATATTAGACAATTTTAATTACTTTTATTATTCAGGACAAAAATATACTGTAATTGGTTACATTACAAGTCTGCAACGCCTTCAAAGGTGGGAAACCGGACCAATCGAGGTCCAAAAAGTGAACAAATTGACAAGAAAAACTACCGGCAAATTTTGTCGGTGTAATTACCTTCTGTGTTTGTAAAATTTGCCGGAATAGTGGGGTTTAATTCCAAAAATTTTCACTTTTATTCTATTAAGTTTTACTTTGATCTCTAGTAAGAGAAATAAGTTCTTTAATCTTCTTGCAATGGTCAATGATCACTGCTGTATTAAACAAATTAAATCAAGAATTATATTTCGAGAAGATATTTTACGATTCCCAATTTCAATCTCAGAAAGTTAAGAGAGATCAGGGGAGGTCGCAAGGACATTAGCGCCCCAAATTTCTGTTCCTTCTCAAACTTATTACCACTTTACTTTGGGATGAGAACTGTTCCAGCAACTTAAGCCCATCCAACACTGAACCTTGACCAGCAAGGTTGAGAAAATCTCCAGCTATCGAACAATGGTTCCATAAATCTCCTCTTGAATCATTGTCTCAGACGACATGAAGAAGGGTGCATACCTAGTGTGATCGGCCTATTACAAACAAATGGAGGCAAAAGCTACTTCTTGTCCACAGAGAATCTTTACTTTGCAGCGGCACGAACCTTCTGAAATGGTATGCAGTAAAATAACGATTCTTATTAGAAACCCTATTAGCTAAACAGGATCTGCAGTAATAGAATTTGCATGTGCGTTCGTAGATTTTTTATTTTAAGGGATTAAAAAATACATGAATACATTTTATTTATAAACTTAAGGGATGAGGTTTAGAAAGTAATCTCCCGTGATTCCAGGAGGTCGTGGGCCACTTTGGAGATGAACTCCCCACTTACAAATTCATTGTAACCACACCTAATCCGCTCCTGTAAAATTATCATCGTTTCAATACGTAGCTTACAGTGCAAAAAGGAAGAAGGAAAAAGTGCAATGTCAAAGAGAACATGTTGGGCTTACAAAAAAATTATGATAAAAGAAAAATGGCGTAGAAAGACTAATCAATAAGGAAAACTAGTTCCATCTAGTAGTAGGACCGCTTTTCCTCGTTCTAGCGAGTTCACTATTGCACTTTGAGATAATTAGTGTCAGTGTAGCTGACATGCAACTATTACTTGAAATAGGAGGTTTAGGAGCTTTGAAGTGGGAGCTTATTTTAAAAATGTTCTTAACTGTTGGTTTCGCTGCCAACTACAAACTGAAAAAGAGTCATCTACACCAGGGTTCGGCAACCTATTTTAAGTCGAGAGTCATTTTTCCTTAAATAATTTTAATAAATCTTACCAAGAGCCGCAAGGATGATAGTGTAATCAACTCAGTGGATCATTTGTATTCATAAATTATTATTTAATGATATTCAATCACATTTAAGTGTTATATATTTTTATTTTCACATATTGCAAAGTAAATAAACAAATAAATAATAACTAAACCTTTGTTTGAATGAAAATGGCGGCAGTCCTATTGTATTACGTTTTGTATTTTAATATAATTCTATTCAATTTCAAATCTATCACATTTAACATTCTTTTTGAAAAAATATCTTTACTTTAATAAATGAAATTTTCATTTGTTTAAATAAAATTGAAATATACAATTTATTTAGGACAGGCTGAAGAGCCACAAAATTTAGATAAAAGAGCCGCATGCGGCTCGCGAGCCGCTGGTTGCCGACCCCTGATCTAGGCCCTTATTTTGTTCATGTTGAGATGGTGATGAAGCAACTAGAAAGCATTTATCCCCTAAAAAAACTGCTCCGATTTGGATAAATATACAAAACGTTTTGCGCAACCAGGTACTATTTATTCGAAATAAACAAAAATTACATATGCCTCCACTTTACATTAGAATTCTCCTTGTTCTACGATTTTCTGACAAACGGCTCCTATCATTTTATTTTTAAACTTTGTACAGTGATCACAAACAAGTGAACCAATAACAAAAGGGTACAAAGGGAGGATGTGGGGAATTTCTACGAAATAATTGAATATGAGTCAAATATTCGGAGTTTGAAGAGAATTTGGAAGTTAGAAGTTCGAGAATAGAGTAAGAGAAAGTGAGGAAGTAAGAGAAAATATTGTAATTTGAAAACATCAAATTGTTTAACCAATATTACGATCGTGGTTTCATACAAACAGGATGTAGGTCACAACAAGGCCTTCTGAATTTTCGTTTTTCTACGAAATTCAGGCATTTTTATAGAAAGAAATGCATTATCTGACAAAAGATCAATAAGCTGTAAACGAAGTCGAAGGATCAGTGTTGCATGGTAGCTGGAGCTATGTGTGTGTAGTAAAAAGTGTACAAAAGGAGATGAAGCTGCTTAATCTAGTTCATCTTCTTTTCAACGTCAGTATGTAAACTGTTGGCCGCAGGAAGGATACTTAATGCGATCGGTGATAATACCTTAACTGTACTGCCTCCCTTCAGGACCCTGTTATGTGTTATATAATTTTTATATAATTCTTGAAAGTTATATTATTATAATTATAATAATATCTTATAATTATTATTTGCCCGGAGCAAAATTGTCCCAGAGCAGCCCAGAAAACCGGAAGTAAGTATGGATTATCAGGTATTGCAAAACAAGTGACCATGCTGGTATTAGATAGAGATAACTGAAATATCCCTAAACATCACAGAACAAAACGAAAAAATCCTGGAAACATCACATTCTTTTCCACACAATTTATAGAAAAATCGTGCGACCCATCCTCTAAAACCCAACAATTTTCTCCAAAATGAGACTGGTAAGAGCGGCTCAGTGGTGGAAACTCAATAGGGTCCAGAGAATATTTCCAGAAAAGGTAACTCCTAGTTTCCCTCCAAAAATATTTCAAAGAAAGTAAACCATATTTTTCGCATCTTGTAGGAAGGCAGAGTCCATCTCCATCAGTAACTAACTTTATCTGCCTGTTCTTAGAAAAGCTAGGCCCTTAACATAACCTTAAGAACAATAATCTTTTGTTTTTGTATAAAGGATGGCCAGAGATTTCTGATATCACTCAACTGTTAGACGAGGAATAGGAAGTCCAGGATCGTGATTTTCTCGGACAACCAGTCTACTCTAAGAGCTATTAGTTCCTATCAGGTTAGCTCAAGTCTGGTTTGGGACTGTCTGGATGCCCTAGCAGAAATCCGTGACCAAAATAAGGTTTTTCTAGTTCGGGTACCCGGTCTCACAGGATATAAAGGAAACGAAGTAGCAGATTCGCTGGCCCGTGAAGGCGCTGTGGGAGACTTCGTTGGCCCGGAGCTCTATTTTGGGGTTTCCAAGCGTCTTAAAAGTGCGCTCATTAAATTATGCGTGCAGAGGAGGTCTCAGGAGTGGTGGTTGGCCATCACTGGGAAGAGAGATAGGCGAAGGAGTTTTTTAGGGGCTACTAAGCTGACTGCAGAATTAATCCTTGAAGGCCGTGTGGTTATTAGGATAATTGTAGGCCTATTAACCGGCCATTGCAGGTTCAGGAAGCAGATGCATCGCATGGGCCTGGCAGATGATAGCCTTTGTAGGTTCTGTGTCACTCCACGTGTTGTGTCAGTGTGAGGGGCTTGTCTGGCTAAGGATGTCACTTCTCGGGGAGGAAAAACCAAGGCATGAGAGCTTTACCAAGGAACCGCTCTCCAGAATTAAGAGTCTGCTTGAACGGACGGGTGTGGAGAGTGAGCTCTAGAGTAGTGGGAGCCACTAGAGATCCAAAGGGGTCGCAGAGGCGTAGGCCTTGGGCTGCCCCCATTAGAATCTAATCTAATCTAATCACTCAATTGTTCTATTATTTTGTTCCCTCTACCAAAACGCTGTAAAATATGTGATTTGGTCCAACGAGGTACTTGTTATAGCATAAAGAATGAAGGCAAATATTCAGACTATAACCATCGAATGAATCGACAGAAAATTCCACATATTATGTTAGTAAACTAGTGCGATTCTATTTGTTCAAACAAAAGTAGTGATGATATCCTTAATGAGGAAACTTAGAGCAGAATTATAAGAATGATGTGGGATAAGTATGAACAGAACTTAATGAATGTAAATAAGCGCATAAGGTAGAGTGATCATATAAAGGTATTTTTGCAGCAACTATAGGTAAAATGTAATAAAGACGTGAGAAACTAGCCAAGAATAAATTATTAATGGAGTATTTATACTCTAACTTGTTTAGTTATTTTACACAGCACCTAAAGATAAATAATTATTTAAATAAGATGATTAGTATTCCAGCATTTAAAATAAAACTGAGTGGCCATTCATTGTTCACTTTATGTAAATAAAGATTTTCTATTTTAAAATAAAATCGAATACATATAAACCAGCTAATTATTTGTAGGTTATATATTTAAATTACTGGAACAGAGGCCAGTTTTAAGTGTAGGAGATATAGTCCCGTAATCATAAGGCTTGTTTTTACTGGCTGCTTGGAGAAGAGGCGGCCTGGCCCGCTCAGCAAGGTGGAGGGGCGGCGAGAGTAGAGTCACATTCCGCACGGAGGCGGGCAGTTGGCCACCAACCGCACCGCAAAATAATTGCAGGTTAAAAAGGTATTGTGGGTGCACGATTTCCATGTTAATGGTTGGGCTTTAATTAGTTTTGTGGCTTAGCCACCAGAGTCCCCACCAATCTTCAGGTCGCGCGCGGTGTTGGTGTTGAGAGGGCGCCACTATAATGGCGTCTGCCAAATGCGATTACCTCGCTCACTGTTGCTACACCTACCTGACTACCCCTTTTTCACCGGCCTTTTTACTCGCCTAGCCATAGCCAGTCTATATTTTCACAAATACAATATACTTTATAATGCATTATCAGACAATGTGCTGTATAACTTATAAAATCCAGTTAGAATTTGCATATCGTTTCACAGAGGTTACACTAGCCCAGGCTGGTATGGTTGGGATGTATTCCTGGAGAGAGTGAACTGGAGAAGCGAGTAGGAGCTGTTATGAGGGAGCACCAGAGTGAGTGGAGAGAAGGATAAAAAACGTAAAATCGGCTTTGGAGACGACAGTAACCTCCCAGCTCGCCCTGTCTCTCTCATTGCTTGTACCATTTCTGTCCTTGTTAAGTGGTTTTAAATGGGGGAGTTCACTTTCCCAGCGGATTTAAAGTAAAATAAAGCCGGATGACATGACTGTTTTCTGATGAATACTCTGAAAAGTTTTCTCTTTTTTTTTTTTATTTTCAACCTCTTCTAAAAATAAAGATGACATTTAGTTTAGGTTGGCACGCAATAACAGAAAACAACAATCAATTTATGGAGTTCTTATTTATTTTACAAACAGTATTTCTTTGACAATTTAATTTCAATATTTAGTAACTACTTAAGTCTAAAATAGCAATGTTTGATGGCTGAAGTTTCCCTTATATTTATAGATAAATATTTTTTAAAGAACTTGTCTCTAAAACAAATGATCTTTTTTAGATGATTTTAAAACTCAAGATAGTATAAGCAGATGCCGAAACATTTCGAATAGTTTGTAGATGAAGCACGAAGCTACATGATGAAATTAAGACTGATTTATCTATTTAACACTGCATTGCCAATACGACTGCAAAAAAATAGGAATGGTCTCTGTTTACCCACATCTCATAGCTATCCCAAAATGCTCTTAGATATGCTATCCCCGCTCTCTTACCATTTGATAGTCACGAGCTGAAGACCGTGGAATTCTTAGTTTCTTTTTGCAGATTAGTTAACTTGAATCATAAGAGTCATTTTGACTCCAGATTGGCATTACACGTAAATTAATCGGAGTCATTTCGACTCCTGATTGGCAAAATAAGTACATTATCTGTTATTAACTTGACTCCAGATTATTGCCTAAATGCTTATTTGATAAATTTACATAATTTTCATAGAAAGAATCAAGGAACAAAAAAAAGCCTCTTTCTAGAATTTGCAAAAACTTGTAGCGAACTGTAACTACAAAAATAGTGAATGTAATTAAAAAAATGAAAATGTCCCTGATCAGAAGGCAGTCAATCAGGATTGTAGAAAATACTGAAATTACTGAGATCTTAAGTTGAAATTAATTCCTTCTGCGTGAAATGTTCAAGCTGATTTGTGGACAGCGCCAAAATTTGTTTTTTCGATCTTAATTCCTATTCTTTCTCATCCTTTAATGCAAATTTTATTGTTAAAATTGAAATCAATGTAAAAATAAATTATGGAGTCAATATGACTCAACGTTGGCAATAACTGACTAAGTTCGAGCATTGGCAAGCTGTGTTAAAAGAAATTAGCCTAAAACTATAAGAAAATATATCTATTACATGCCCAGATCTTAGTCAAATGAATCTGTTTATCTGTAAAGTTCTTTTTTAAAATTGTTAGCAAACATTTTGAAGGAAATAGCAGCGCATAGAAATTGCAGTAGGAAATGTTTATGAAGCCTTAGGATCTCGAGGTTCTGATCATTTTCAGAAGAAATATCCAAAATTGCTAAAACAAGGGGTTCATTGTAAATGTATAAGAATATTCTAAAAAATGTGTATTCACATGCGAAGCTTCAAGTGAAAATAGATAGAACTGGATCTGAATCTGGATCTGGGAAGAGGAGTAAGAAAAGGGGATCTTTTATCTCCCAATATTTTGCTCGCGGTTCTGGAACAAGTATTTTGGAAGTTAAATTTGGAGAATTCAGGTGTAACGATCAGAGGCAGACGATGTACGGTCTGCAGACAAATAAACAAAGATGATCCAGGACCTTTTTAAACAGGAGTCTAAAGCAGTTTTAAGTGTAAATGCCCAAAAGACAAAGCTGCTGAGGAACCGGAAATGACGATAGCAATAAATGGAGAAGAAATCAAGTGGGTGTCCGAAAGTAAGTATATACTTAGGCCAAACTATATCATTAAAAAATAGAACGACGCAGGAAGTAGTCCAGGTTAGAAAAATTATTCAAATAAATTAGCAATACCATTCGAATATCCAAAGACATTTTGGGCAATCCTGTTCTGAAGATTAGAGATACTTCCTTAAATTCTGACTGACCTTTTTTAGGACTAGTTTTTTGCTTAATATTTGGTATTTTGTCAAAGTCCCAATTGAAATAGCCAAAAATTTAAACTCGCGGCACTTAAAACTAAATAGGAAACATTCTCTGCTTGCGTAGAAATGTTTAAACTTACCATGTGGATTTATGCAAGAAGCAACCCACGAAACATCACGAAGGAAGCTTTTTTGCCGAAAAAAAAGCATAAAAAACTACCTTCTTTATTTTTTATGCCTAACACCCGAAGTGACTATTTTTTCTTGAATTTACATTTTATTTGTTTTTGTTAAGTTTATAAAAGTATGTAATTAACCGAATCCATTCGTTTGAATTTCATTATTGTTATTTTTAAAAAACAATTCTCCAAATATTGTTAGTATATCTAAAGAAGTTGAACTCTTTCCAATCAATGGACACTAATCGTTCTGCCAGCATTACAATGTATTTTGGTATTCTGTATTCATACAACTGGAAGGTTATATAATCATATAATTCAGAATTAGTACTAATAAACATGTGTTCAGTTTTTTTTTTTTTTACTTTGCATGTATACACATTAATTCAAATTACGTTTTGTAATTTTAAAGAAACAATTTGCAAAGCCTAATACTGAGTGCCAGTGGCACTCACCCCAGATGGCAGCATCTTACGATGAATATGGGTTATTTATACTCTTCATAAAGCGGCCTACGATGAAAACTAAGCTGTAAGATTGCTTAATCTTATGTAATTAGATTAGAATAAACTGGAAAATGTTAGAAAAATAGGGATTTTAGTAGCTATCTAACAAGATGTTTCTGATTGATGGGTACTTACGGAGTAATTGGAAAAGAGGTTTCCGTGGATGGATTTAGCAAACGTTAAAACTGAACAGTTGAATGATGTATCTCCATCTTATCTCATTGGCGATCCTTAATTTGCTGCGAATTGTTCTCTATACGACCCGAACATCTTCTCCCGATGTGCCTCGCTCGCACTGATTTCATCTTTTCATCCTGCGATTGCACAGATCACAACTTAGTTTGTCTGTTCTCTTTATTGTCTAGCGAATAATATTCTTTATCTTCAATACCGACATGAAGTTAAATATTTTCGTTTTGTGGATATCAATGTCAAAAGTTGCATCTTTACTCCTTTCACAGATCTGGGTTAAGATGAAGAACGATCGTGAGCTCTTTTACCTGCGACAAGCCACATTGCTTGAATGATGTTCACGTTCTTAGTGTACTCATAATTGGATAATGAAGATTATTTGCAACAGAAAAGAGTTTTCACTGTGATGAACCATTAGAAATTGCCTTGTGCCCATAAGATTTTGTTATAGCAGACTGCTTACTAGTAAATTTAATTTTAGGTTATTAGAACTACTGGAAAAAAGATTTAAAAAAATCATCTAGTTAACTCACATCAATTAATATAGTTTGGTGGGTGAAGTCAACACTGTCCTGTGAAATGGCCCGCGACTTTTGCGCCGATCCCTTCCCTCGATCATCGCTTTTTTTTATAAGAACACTGACAATAACGCTAGGAGTTGTTCAACAAAAGTGACAACAATTGAGGATAATCTGGCCGAAGGGGAAACAATCAATTATCAAGTATTTTGAAAATTATAGTTTAATATATGGATTACCTTTATTATTATTATTATTATCATCGTCATTAATATTATAATTATTTATTTTACTTTATTTTTTGAAAAAAGTTAATATTACTTTCAATTGGCTCATTTATTGTCTGACTGCCCGGTTTATCTGCTTATTAATTATGCATAATAACCCTGATCTAACCGCCATTCTTTTCATAGAGAAATTCTTTTTCTTTTTTCGATTCTTCCTGGCTCATTAACTGATTAATTATATCGACAGAAACGTAAGAAAACGTATAAGAAGCACATTGTTGCTCCTTATGGCAGTAAAAGATTCATGGAAAAACAAATTATTGCAGTATTGAAATACTCATGTGCATTATGAAATGAATTACTCTTTATAAACGAATAGTTTATTGGTAATAGAACCTTAAGGGATGGTGAAAAAGCTAAGGGAGGATATAGTAGGATAATACAAGAGATGCTTTCTAAAACAGAGGAATAATATTACTGCTAGTGTACAGCGAGACTTGCCAAATCTCCCACACAGCTTCAATACGTGCAAAGACGTGAGACAAGGAGCGCCTGCAGTTCAATCCTGGCAAGGAAAAAGTAGTGCAGGATTCTGGGTCACAAACTGATGAAAAGATATTCCTTAAATCTGTCCAGATACTTGCTTACTCGGACGACACCATCATAGAGATATCGTTCTACTATAAAGAGTGTCCTCGAACTGGAGAATGGTGCCTTAGAAGCTTGGGCTGGAGCAAACTAGATGAAAACTAAATATAGGTACCATATAAGAACGGACACCCAGGCGCCACGGTAGCCGAGCGGTTAGAGGCGAGACCTGCGAAGCTAATATGTATTGTGGTACTGGGCTCGATTTCCGGTCTTAGGCCTTGGATTTTATTTAATGGTTAATAAAAGAAATTTACAGTAAAGTATGTCTGCTAGTTGCCTTTGTCCACGACACCTAATTGGAAGTTAAACGTTAAGCCCCGCCTGAAAAAATAGGCGATTACTTTACTTTACTTTACTTATAAGAACGGACACCCCGCCTATAACGCAGTCTTTAGCATTGGACCAGATTTATAGGTTTTGTCACTTAGGCTTGTTAGTTACTGGAAAAAATTACGTATCGGAAGCGATAAAGAGCAGAATGATAACGACGAATATATAATATTCCGGAACTAACCGCAAAATAAATAGATGGCTCTTTTAGAAACCCGTAGGTGCTCACCTATGGGTCTGAAACCTAGGTACTTCAGGGAGAGTGTCTGGAATCTGTGGCCTGGTTAAAAGCGCGCTTAGCTACATAGCAGAGACTAATTTCGACATAATGAATCTGGTGAGCCGGACTTTTAGTCACAGAAATTAGACACAGTACAGTGAGAAGGGTAGAACATCTCACAAGGATGTGAGAAAGAAAGGTTACTAAAAAGGGGATAGTAAAAATGTCCGAACGATGGTTCATCATCCACAATGCATAACGCTATCTGACTAGCCTGCTGACAAAGCAAACATTAGGGCCCTTGGACATATCCTTAATTTTTGTGAAAGTCCTTTTTCTCGCACTTTATAAAGATCACAAGCAGCATGCTCCTCTCGAAACAAAGTCTATCAAGCTGCATTGAACTTGTCATAGTCCAGCTCTCGGAACCGTAAGAACGAGCCTACTTAGTGTACTATATAAATCCTGACTTTCCTTGCTTTTGACGAACTTGGGTTTGGAGATGTTATCGCAGTGAGAAGCGGCTGCTATTGGCTGACAACTTGAAACAGCCAAAAACTCATATACGAATATATTGGACAAATAAAGGATACTTGCCAGCTTATTTTCTGGAACCGATCGTTCGACTCCTTTGATTGATTGTCACCTAAAAAAATTCTAAAAGAATCAATCTGCATGAATGACTTGATAAATACATGGTACCTACACATACACCTTGACAGCTAATTAAATAGAGTATAGCCGCGGGTGGTACCATGAAAAGAAGTTGGCTAGTACTTCTTCTTTTCAAATTTTTGTATTTTTAACTATTTCAAGATATCATCATCGTATATAATCAAAATTTCTTTACTGAAGCTGATTTTGGCTGATGTGTACATAACCAGCTTTAATCAGGTAAGACGAGAAATCCTATCACGTTAGTCAGAGTAATTAGACATAAGTACTCTGAGAAGAGCAGAACATCTCACAAGGATTTGAGAAAGAAAGGTTTGAATTTTTTTAGTTGACAATCAATCAAAGGAATCGAGCGATCGGTTCCAGGAAATAAGCTGGCATATATCTTTTATTTGTCTAATACATTCGTATATGAGTTTTTAGCTGTTTCAAGTTGCCAGCCAATCGTAGCCGCTTCTCAGGGGAAAAAGAAAGAGTACAGTACCCTTTAGTTTGTGAAAGTCATTCAAACTGTAGGACGTACTGAAAAGTAAAGGATGTCGAACTAGTGTTAGAAGTAAAACTGGGTCCGCTTAACTGTATGGGTAAACCAAATGGCCGCCCAAATCGCCAAAACTACAATTTAGTAGGCATAATTGAAAGTTCTCTCTTTTGAAATTCCAAATAATTTAGTGAAAAATATGCGATGTAATTGCAGCAGCCAACTCTCTTCGCTCAGAAACAAAATTAGTAGACACTAGCTTTTTTGAAGGAAATGAAAAAAAATATTTAAAAAAAAAGAAACAATAATTATTTATTCCTGTAGCGTACGGCTCTGTTACACAAAATATTAAGCGATACACAGTTGGTGGTTATGCCTTTAGTGGACAAACAGCTGCAAGCCATTTCAGATAAAATGTTCATAAAGAAGTAAGACAGCCTGATCACGCTTAACTTTATAATAAGAATCTTAGTTAATCAAAAAATTAGAAAAAAAATAATAATATGAGATAAGTTATGAAGTAAGTTGTAAGTTAGAAGTTACAAGGTTGATGGGATGAGCTGATCAAGTGAAATAAGGGTGAACCTTCGCATGTTTTAAATTCCTATTTTCTCATTATTTTATTCTAATGATTACAGCCGATCAGCCAGGTTACATAGAAATTTGTAATGGCTTTTAGAAACAAGAGTTTCTTTTTAAAAACGCAATTACCCCTGATCTTTTCTTTACTCATCAAATACTTTATCCCAAGAGGAGAGGGAGAATTAGAGATTACCAACTAAGACTGAAGAGTCAATCTTCTGACGTAGTATAGAATTAGATTGCAGGACGGGATAGTTGTGTTCCTATTCTGATCCTCACACTTCAAGAAGTTATCTTTTGGTATTATAAAGTATTCAGAGCAGCTCATGTTTAATTTGAATGAAAGAGTATGTCAGCCAACCAGTATCTACTGTCCAAGTTGTGCGAGGCGAGTGAGAAATGGGTTATCAAGAAGAGATGCTGTAAAAGTAGCATTAGTCGTTTAGTATGCTCATGCCCAAAAGAAGTTACTAGAAGATAGTAACGACTACTGAGAAGCGCAATGTAATTAACTGTGTAAGACTACTGATAATATGATATGATTCTGGCCCATCTAGAACGGCAGCGAGTTTGCAGTTTTTTGACGAAGAGAACGATGTGTGGTACGGCCAGGTTATCTAGGTAATGGCACGCTGCTGCTGTTATTGCCTTGCTCAGAAGAAAAAATGTAAAGTTCTTCTGAGTATTAGAAAACATCAGAGAATAGAAACCAATGAGAAAACGTAAAAGCTAACTTGGATGGGACCCAGTTCTGTGGTTTCAATCCAACGGTTACCATTGTGGAACAATTTTATGTCTGGGAGATGAGGGGTTTTAAAAAGCTTTGAAGAAAGCACAAGTGCTTGCAGCTAACAGAATGGCGAACAAGATTACCACCCGGGTATTCCGGTTCGATTCCAGCTCTTGCTACTACAGTTTATCTCCTTAATGGCTTTTTACTGCTCATTTTTGATGATAGAGGACGTCATAGTTATGACCTCAGATCTCTACTCTATTTTTTTTTTTTTTTAATGTTTTAAGGCGTGTCAACATCTAAGATTATTGGTGCCCGGAGCTTTTTTCAGTGCACTGCCGGCCTCCGGACAGTGTTCTCTCGTTACAGACAACACTGTCCATCACCAGACAGTGAGCTGTAAGAAGCTCCTAGGAAGAGAAAATCTAAGGGTCAGCAGCTGGATTCGAACCCGGGACCTCCGCGTGGGAGTCCAGTAAGTTAACCTCATAGCTAATCCGTTCCCTCTCTACTCTAATGTTCAAGGTTTTCAGCCAACTGTTGGTTGCGGTACTGATCTTGACTTGCTACAAAGAAAGCGGTTTCATATTGGTCAAAGATTCCTTTTCGACTACGTCAGCTCAGTCTTTAGAAAAACTCATTTTCATCAATTGAATTCTCGTTAAAAGCTATTGAAAAGTGGCAGTCAGGCAGATACAAATTTTTCTATTTCATTTTTGGGCTAAAGACAAGAATCAGCGAATAGTTGTCTGAAATAATTACTAAGTAAAATATGTTTTATAATTTTTAAGAATAATACCTAATCACAGTTCATTTTGAATTTGTAATAAAACATATCATCAGCCGAGCTAATAGTCACTCATTACTTTCATGATAATATGCATTATTTTAATTAAACTTGTTGAAAGAAAGAACCAGAATATGGTACAATGTAAAGAGATGTTATCGAAAAGTGATCAGGGAAAGATGCCTTCAGGCCTGCCAAAAGAACCATCATGGGCCAAGCACGAATATTATAGAAGCTGATACATACTGGGCACGGTAATTGTTAATCGGTTATCTTTTAGCCACAAGGTGGGCACAAGATTTCTCAAGGCTTAACTCACTATCGTCCCTTTACGAAGTTAACAAAAAAAAGAGGGTATACTCTTGAGAAGGTCTTTCTGAAGATATTGTTAAAATATTTTGGTTAAAAGAAAAATTAAAGTCACAGAAAGTAATATATATAACTCAGCTAACAAATATATTACATTCAATTCTATTTGTGGTCTGCACTCTAAACATGGTTGCCTAACCTAAATTGGACGCAAGTTTAGATTAGATTTGATCCCAAAGGTTTCGTCAGTCAGTCTATGCCACCGTGACTGAGAGGATCTGTAAGTTATCCTTTAGTCTGACTAGACTTTCAGAGTTTTGAAAGACTTCTAGTAAGAGCTTGAAGGCACCAAACAAAATGCGCCAAACAGCCAAGCTGAAAGTAACGCTGTGAGCTGCTCTACTTTGGCATTTTGTTATGATGTAAATGGCACAGGTCCTGGGACCCTTCCCGATCAGATTGGATACCACCTCTTTCTTTTTTTATCCTGAATATCAGGAGCCTACTGGCAATATGTGCCAACCGTCATCAGGTTGTCCAGGCGGTCTCACACTGCCTGAATTAAGTTTTTAGGACTGGATAGCTAGTAGAGCCATCTGGAATTGTTTATATTCCTTTATTCTTTTATTTAGTCTCAGCATCAGAAAGTTGTGGCCATTACCAATCGAGCTGATACCACTCTACCCCCGCACGCCAGTTACCACTTAAAGGGAGTTTGGTATCTCCATGGTTAGATTAGATTAGATTAGGGCGGCCTCAAGGCCTACGCCACTGCGACCCCTTTGGATCTATTGTGGCTCCCTAACATTAGAGCTCGGCCTCCAGACCCGTCCGTTTAATCAGACTCCTGGGTAAAGCTCACAGGCCTTGGTTTTTCCTCCCCGAGAAGTAACATTCTTAGCCAAACAAGCCCCTCACACTGATACAACTTGTGCAGTGCCGTTTCCTCCTCTTCCTGACAGAACATACAAAGGCTATCATCTGCCAGGCCCATGCGCTGCATGTGCTTTCTGAGCCGGCGGTGACCAGTTAATAAGCCTACAATCATCCTTATAGCCCCACGGCCTTGATGGATTAATGCTGCAGTCAGCCTCGGCGAATAGTCTTTAATGAACTCCTTCGCCTATCTCTGCCCAGTGGTGGCAAGCTACCACTCCTGAGACCTACTCTGCACCCATAAGTTAATGGTTGCAGACTTAACACACTTGGAACCCCAAAACAGGGCTCCGGGCCAACGAAGTGCCCCGCAGAGCCTTCCCGGGCCAATAAATCTGCCGCTTCGTTTTCCTTATGTCCTGAATGACCAGGTACCCAATCCAGAAAGACCTTATTTTGGTCATTGATTTCCTTCAGGGCACCCAGACTGTCTCAAACCAGCCTTGAGTTGACCTGGTAGAAACTTATAGCTCGTAGAGCAGCCTGACTGTCCGAGAAAATTACGACCTTAGAATCAATAATTCTTCGCCCCTTAATCTCGGTAGCGCAGAACCTAATTGCAGCTAGCTCAGCCTGAAAAACTGTAGCTAGTTTTCCTAGGCTAACCGAAAAGCTATATTTTGGCTTCGCCCCGTACACTTCCGCTCCCACACCCTCCTCCGTCTTGGAGCCATCCGTGTACCATTGGTATCTCCATGGTTGGTTTTACCATGTCTTTGATCTCTCTAAGTCTAAGCAATGATAAAATAATGTTTGTATATAATTGATTACATCAATTCACATCCGCCGTCTTGCAAAAGCGAAGGTTTGTTCCCTCGTTGTACTGCGAATATTTTGTACAATAGGATGCCTCCAGAATGCATCTATTTCAGGAAAAGATTTCTATTGGTTAAAATTTATGAATTCAGACTTCTTACACGCGGTTCATTACACCATTTATGTACAAAAATCGCTATTTTTAATAATGCAGATTTGTTTTCTAAAATTAGCATCGCCTGGATATAGTTCAATGGTCGCATCTTGGCTTGAAGGTTCTTAAGGATGTTGGAAAAATGCATAATAGATGCAATTAATTTGTTTTTAATAGTGACTCAGAGGTTTTAACTTTATTTGAGTTTATTACAACCTTTTTGTTCAAAAACTTTAAACTTTTCAATAATGGTTAACAGATGTCACTTGCATGAACCGTTTCTTATTAAATAATATATAGAAATGTATACGCGTATCTAAAATTTCTATTCGTGATAACACTTCATTTACTGCCAAGAGTCGTTGTTTTTAAATTATAACTTGAATAAAACAACCACAAAACGGGACTAAAAATTGAACTAATTTATGACAAATTTTAAAATATTCTAAACACATATTATCTGATAAGAATATTGAAAGTGATTCATTTACATACTGCGTAGAGTTATTATCCGGCCATTGTTTTCGTGAAGCGGCCACATTGAGTTAATCTCAAGAACTTAATTAGCAATTTCATCATGTCCCGTCCTCGTTTGCGCTCGTCCCTTCCCGCCAATCACGAAAGATAATTTTGCGCGGAGAGCCCTTTTAGTAAACAAGGAATATTTTGTCTGTGCAAATGAGTTTTATAAAGTGGAGGTGAATAAAGTGGGAGTCCGCCAGGCTCATATCAACATTCACCATTTTCTTTTAATTAATGTCCATTGAAATGACAATAAAAGTTTAACTGGAAAAAGTTATTTAACACTTTAGAATTTTCCTTTTGCCATATTTAAAACGGTTTCATTTCAACATTATTATGAAGGGCCTTCCCTTGATCGGCTTAGTGATCAGCGTGCTGGTTTCCGGAAGCGGAGATTCCAGGTTCAAATTCTGCTGCCAGCTCTTTAATATTCTCTTCTTGGAGTTTAGGAGCTTCTTACAGCTCATTGTTGTAACGAGAGAATACTGAGAGTGGACTGAGAAAAACTTTGGGAGCCAATGACATAAGATATTGCTGTACCTTAAATTAATAAATAAATTATTTACAAATAATGAGAGTTGGGAAATGGATTTGAATCAAATAATTTTCATTACAGATTGGACAGGTCTCAATCAATAAAAGCAACGAAAGTTACATTTACATTAAATTATTTTATGTTTATAATAATAGATAATAATTATCTGGCTTTATCGCAAATAATATAGTTTTCTTCAATTACATTCTCAATATAGGTATTCATCCCACAATGTTGTATATATGTAATATAAAGTAAATAAGATATGCATATTTTTAGGACAGCTTATTATTCCAGTATTTTACTATAAGTAAAATTAGGGGGACTAAATTAAATTACACCAGAGAAATGAATAATTATTGTTGAATAATCTACTTGTTATTAACTGTGTGTTATTTGTGCTCACGAATATTTCGGTAAGACGAATTCAAGACAGTAGCCTACTCTAACTTTGTCTTTTTCTATTAGGGTCTGTGACATCTAATAAATTCTAAAAAATAACTTATTAATGAAAATTAATGCAGTAGAATTACTTAACTATTAATGAAGTATTAATGAAATGTTGGGTACTCGCTGATTTGTGTACCTTTTGGCGTTTAATCAACCCTTATACTTAACATTTTAAACTGTAAGTTTTTGTTAAGGAGATTTTTGTACCTTTTGGATAGATTTTCCTTTTTGTCTATTTTAAAAGTTACATATCTTCTTTACAGATTTTTTTAAAATTTGGAATAAGCAATTCTATCATTATAATCTGATAAGGTGTTAAGTCGGAACCGTAACTACCAATGGAGAGATCTTTTTAAAGAATGATTATAGTTGCGTTCCCCCAAACCATCCTCAATAACAGTTTTTTTGAAAAAGCGTTTTGAATAACATAGGAAGGTATTTGTACGTAAATAGCAAAATTAAACTGCGATTTCAGTACTTCCTTTTAAGAGGAGTAAGAAAAATAAACTACGATTGCAGTACTTCTTCCTAAAAGGCAAAGAGGCAAAGATCTTTTAATCGAACGACAATTCATTGATTTAAATCGGTTCACTCATTGATAATTTAAATGATTGCAGTACTTCCTCTTAGTAGGTGCAAGAGCATCAGCAACGTAGAGGAGCTTTAACCACTTATTCGAGCTGAATTTTATCAAAATCGGACTAAGCGTTATAGAAATATTGGTAATAATAGTTTTAGAAAGAGCCTTATTTGGGTGGGGCAAACTCCCCTCCTTACGAGGCACGGCGTCGAGACTTTTAAAGTGCAAATCTGTACAAAATTTCGATTCGAATGACCCTTCATTCATGCAAATCGGTTCACGTGTCGATAATTTGCAACGATTGCTATACTTCCCCTTAACAAGTGTAAGAGCAGATCGTCGCTTTAATGTTACGTAGGGGAGCCCTAACCCTATCAGCCTACCAAATTTTATCAAAATCGGACCAAGATTTACAGAGTAATTAGTAATAATAATTTTGGAGGGGGCCTTACATAAAGGGGGCTAACTCCTCTCCCATTCAATGTACAGGATCGAGACCCCCAAAAGGCACATCTACATAAAATTCCGAATCGAATGACACCTCATTCATGAAAATCGGTTCACGCGTTTAGGCGCTACGTTGTTTACAAAAAAGGTAACAAGAAGAACAAGAAGAAGAAGAAGAAGAACAACAACAACAAGAACAAGAACAAGAACATTTTTTGAAAAAGCCGTTTTTACTCATTTTTGGCAACTTTTTTCTCGAAACCTATTAGATCTGGGTTGTTACAAAAAAATTACAGTTATAAAGGAGGGTTTGCCCTATAATTTAAAGAAAATTTGGGAATTTTATCTTTTATAGAAAAAGAGAAAAAAATTGTCAAAGTTGGGTGTTTTTCAACGTTACGCTTTTTCGTGCAGTTTTTGACGATCAACCCTTATACAACTGTCCTACCGGACAGTTTTAATTTCAGAACTCTTTCTTGGAAAATTCAGTGTAGAGTACTTTTGAAGAAGATGATTGTGAAAACCTTGGCCTACTTCGAAAATGTAGCAATATTGTCTTCAGATGAACCCTGTGAAACCTATCTGTTGGTTGAGGGCCAACAAATATATGGTATTCACGCTTAATTTCCTTTAACCCATTAAGGACCGTAACTATTTTATACAATTTTTTTTAATGATATTTTGTTGGTTGCTTTATAATGGTGATAAATACATAGGAAAAATGTTTAAACAAAATTATTTTTGGAAAAAGTATGTTTTTTCAATGTTGCCAAATGGCAACAGAGGGACATTGGAGTACAAAAAACCTTCTTTTTTTATAGAAATAAATATATTATTAAACAGTAATACAATTTAATAATTATTAAATTAATAATATAAAATTAATAACTATTTACACGAATATCATTAATTACCTATTTGAGAATGAAAATTAAAATGTATGAAATTCCGCAAAACCATCGATACATAGATTGACATGACATATTTTGCACTTTGTGCGTATAATTGATTCACTTCCGGTGGCTGCACATCTCCTTTTCTTCTTGCCTTCCGTTTGCGCTACAAAATACCCCATTTGTAATACCTAATTGAATGTCGAAAAACTAATTCAGCAGGAGCTAGTAACTGACCCCCGGGTAAATGGGTAATATCCCCTCCTCCTCCTCCTCATCTGATTCTTCGTCAGTCAAAACAGAAGGCGCAGGGGGTTCAACAAAAAATTCGTCGGGGAACAACTAATCGTCGTAACTTCAGCAGAAAAACCTGGCCTAAAATAAAAGAAGTGGTTGTAGCACAAAGGCTCTTTGTTGCCATATGGCAACAGCAAACTTTAACTTGTTGTAAATTCAATGTAAACATTGCAAAATTAATTTTGTTTTTACCAGTAGTACAAATGCATCCACTAAAACGAAAAACTTTAAGAAATTTCACTTAAAATTAAATAGTAAACAAATAATAATTAACTAACTCTAGGAGCTGCTGAGGGTATTGGAGAACAGCCATTATTTCATCATTTTTCTCACTTAGTTACTCCTCATAAACAAAAACCAAGCCACTAATTACAAAGAAAAAGGTTTCCTCTAAATACCAATAACTGCTAACAATAGATAAACCTATTACAAGATGCGTGGTAAAGTTCGAAAATATAAAGAATTTCGCATACAAATGGCAACAAAGGTCCTTAATGGGTTAAATCTCATATATTTTTGACTTTTTAGAGAATTAAGGTCAGATTGTTACTTCTACCTTCCAAACCATAAAGCCTATTTTCTTTTTATTGTTCTTTTGGCACTTAATTGTAAATCCAAACTCAGTTACTGAGTTCTTGCAGACCAAATGTGGGTACCAATACCCTAGAATTCACAAAAAAACTCCTCCAAATGATAGATTGATGAACTCAATCAAGATTTCAAATTCTGTATTACATAATAATCTACTAAAGAAAACCAATGAATTAACTGCAGCTAAAAACTCTTAAAACCATGTACATTACTTTCTAGATTCAAACCCGTGATCGCCTCAAGAGAGTTCAGCGCGCCACCACTAATTTAATTCCTTCCTTCCAATACGAGGGGATACCCAAAAAAAACCGGAATTATTTTTTAAAAGCTATTTATTTACAAATTTTTTACAGAACAACCTTATCCCCTTCAAAATACTCTCCATTACAACTAATACATTTGTCCCACCGGTGCTTCCACTGTTCGAAACATTTTTTGTAGTCATCTTTAGAAATGGCTGACAGCTCCTTCTTCGTTTTTTTCTTGACCTCTTCAATGTTGTCAAATCGGTGACCTTTCATGCCCTTTTTCATGCGTGGAAATAAGAAAAAGTCGCACGGAGCCAGGTCAGGCGAGTAAGGTGCGTGGGGCAGCGGAACCATGCCATTTTTAGCCAAAAACTGTGAAACAGAGATGGCTGTGTGTGCAGGTGCATTGTCGTGGTGGAAGAACCAGTCTCCTGTTTGCCACAAATCGGGTCTTTTTTGGCGAACACTATTGCGCAATCTTTTCAAAACTTCCAAATACAAGGTTTGATTGACGGTCTGACCTGGGGGGACAAACTCTGAATGGACTACGCCTTTGGAATCAAAAAAGCAAATCAGCATTGTTTTGATGTTTGACTTGACTTGACGACATTTTTTTGGTCGGGGTGAAGATGACGTCTTCCATTGGCTCGACTGTTGCTTTGTTTCTGGGTCATAACCATAGCACCATGACTCATCACCAGTAATGACCTTTGACAGAAAGTCTGGATCAGTTTCAAGCTGTTGTTTCAAAGCACGACATGTTTCAACTCGATGTTCTTTTTGATTGTCAGTCAGAACTCGAGGAACAAACCTGGCAGCAACCCTTTTCATCCCCAAATCTTCCGTTAAAATTCGCTGAACCGAGCTCCAAGATAACCCACTACTCTCTGACAGTTGATCAATTGTCTGTCGACGGTCTGTGAACACCAGCTCTCGAATTTTTTCAACATTTTCGTCGATTCGGGCAGTTGATGGACGTCCAGAACGAGGTTTGTCATCAATCGACATGTCGCCATTTTTAAACCGAGTAAACCACTCGTATACTTGAGTTTTTCCCATAGCGACATCTTTGTAAGCTGTTTTCAACATTAAAACACTTTCGGCAGCATTTTTGCCGAGTAGAAAACAAAATTTCAGAGCTGCACGTTGTTCACTTAAACTTGCCATCATAAAAAACGAAAAAAGAACAAAACAGCGCTGGTAAAAACAATCACTGCAGATGAACAGAACAAGCCAGGCAGACAACACAGGCAGGACTGAACTGGCAAGGAATTGCGCTATACACGTCTACCGGCAGAAATGCGTACTACATAAGCTCCATGCGCGGCAACGCAATTCCGGTTATTTTTGGGTACCCCCTCGTATATTTTTATTCGTAGAAGAAACTTTTCTTTCTCGATTAAATCTCTAAATTAGCAGTTGATAAAACCCAAAAACTAACTATTACAATAAAAAAAAAATTGCGTACCAGATAATATATCGATTGTTACCTTATACTACATCACACAAAGTTGTACTTTTAATTAATAAAGAATGAATAATTAAAAATAAAGTTGGTTTATGCTTGAAGATGATGCGTAATTTTCCTTCTATAATAAAAGCTCAACATTATTGTTACCAATTCGAGAGAAATGTGGCTAGGAGGCTTGGTCCTGGACCAAACTGATGCTGCACTCTTGTGGTCCCAGATATAACTAACTTAACTATAATAATAAAACGTCTGAGAAATTACTGCCCTTTTAAATCTGAACTAATTTATTTTTTACGCTGCACTTTTTTAAGAAATAAAGTTTTAATATTTAAAGCAATAATTTGCCTTTGCAATTACTTCATATTTATTTGTCTACTACTATTACAATAAATTTTCTAAATTCTTTATTTTTTTATAATTTTTAAATTAAGGCAATCCAATAATGTGCATTATCTTTCTGTCAATAAGTAGTTTTAAGCACTTATTAACAAGTGTATCTTCGTAGAATAACTTTCCGGAACTGAAAGAGTTTTGTTCCATTAATAATTATTAGATTTCCGAAATTTAATTTGTGTAACAGCCGGGGAATAAAGAATAATTTCCAAAAATTATTCAATAATGATTTTATTTATTATATTTTAAAAATTGGAGTCATCTTGAAATGTTCGTAGACTTGTTCTTAGAGTTTCCCGGATTATTCGCAGAATTTTTTTATTTTTTAAAAAATATAATGTCTATTGATTGCTTCTCAAATAAAGAAGGAATTAATGGCTAAACAAATTCCTATCTGAAAGTTTTAAAAAATGCGTACGAGGATGCTGTGGGTTCTTACATGAGATGAGAAAAGGTACCAAGATATTCCACTAGGTGGCGTTAGTGCCTTTACTTCCTTCGAGGTCATCTCCTCTTAAACAAGGTCCTCCTTAACAGTCTTTCACTGATATCTCTGCGCTATGGTGCGGTTTCTCGGAAACCAAGCAGTCGTTAAGGGCCTTTACTATTCGTTAAACTTTATTAATTATAGCTTTAATGTGAAAGAATTTCGATTTTACCTACAGAATTAATAGATTTAATTTTAAATAAATTTTTCTGATAATTTTTCAAAATTTATATTTTTAAAGAGCCGTAATTAAAGAAGAAACGCGTTGAGGAACTATCGGAACTGAGTTCGTGATTTTGGTTTTCCTTTGTAGACATTTATGTTCATCGCACGGTTATTTTTTGAACAATCGTTGGACAACTCCGGCAATTAACTTAAAAACTAATGGAAGAATGGTGAATAGAACCACATTGTCCTCTCTAGAGAATGTACATTCTCAGATTGGCACATTACGGGCGGAAAAGGTTTCGAGGGCTTATTGTCTGAGACAGATATTGAAGAACTGGAGAAGGATAAAGTAGTAGATGTGAAAGAGTTGGATAACTTGGTTAATATTTCATGTGATTCTGATGGTTGTAAGGAGATATCGGGTTCGAATCCAGTATACTATTCTTAGATTTTTCTCTACCTAGGTGTCTCCACAATTATTTTAAATAACGGGAAAATACCTTTCAAAACCCGTCGTCTACTTCCAGAAATAATTTTCTGGTCATACATGTGAAGTTTGTGAACAGAATAACTTCTGAATTTTTTTAGACAGAGAAAATTTCATTCTTTAAAGTAATTCCTCATCCTTAATAATAATTCCTCATCCTTATGCCTCGTCTGTGGTATCTTCGTACGTTTTTACGGCTAGGCCTCAGATGTTAAATAAAATAAAGAGATTGAATCAATTACCATCATGAATAGCAAATCCGCGAATGACTCAAAGTGAGCGAAAAATGAATAAAACTTTTCTGCAAATGATCTTAATTTCGCAAGGTGATGTAAATAAATTTTGTAAGAAGAGAACAAGAATCTGATATAGGAAGATAATACTTAGTAATCTTTCATATTACCTAGAATTCGATTCCTATCTTACGGAATTCTACCTACTTTAGCACTACTATAGACAAAAATCTACGTCCACAATTGGAAAAAATATGTATGAACATTGCAGTTGCAATATTACAGGAGATATAAGAGTATAAAATTTACTAATCTTTCTCATTAGAAAGATCACTTTTAATTGCGGATTTCAATGTTTGTTTGTCCTACCATTAATTGTCATTAGTCAATCATTTCAGCATTGCCCCAAATACGCTCAATGAAAGCAGGTTTCTTCGCTTCAACCGGAAAGAAAAGAATTCGTAATCAATAATGTTCACATGTATCAGTACTTTGGATTGATTTTTGTAATTCTGCGTTGTGAATTTCATGAGCTATCTACTTCGGTACTATGTATTTTGAGACACAAAAATATTCGCATTTGAGTAGATATTTTTAAAAACTGATTTTAATTTTAATTTTATCCCGAACTTAGCAGTTGTGAGAGTGAAGGTGTCACTGAATTTTAACCACTTGCTGAACTAATGTAAGTTTTGGTGATTACTTCTTTTAATATTTACTGTCGGCGAGTGTGTTTGGAATAGGCTTTACTTTAAAAACCAACCAACATGGAAATTTTCATCCATTAATAAATTAGATTGAATTTTTTTTAGTATCTTGTAGCTTGAAGAATGTATTTTGAAGCTCCAGAAATAAAGGTGGTATTTTTTTCTCCGGTGCCGAGTGGTATTGTTTATATTTAAATTTCTGTGTTTGTCTGACCTTGGATTATTTGCATAATTTTAATTTAAAATGTTATCTAACCATTTAAAATTTAATTACAAGAAAATCACTTATTTTTTTTGGTAGATAGCATAATATACATTATTGCATGACTGCAAGGAGCACAAGCTTGTTAAAATAAAAGATACCAAAAGCATAATGAAATTTGTAAACATGAAGGTTAGTACTTAATGAAATTATAATTTTATACATTAATTTTTTACATAATTTTATAAACATCCGTTCAAATTTTTTGTGCTTGTGCTTACGAAGCATGGTAAATGCTAATGATGTTTAAAAAAAAAACAATGCAAAAATCAAACTGTGTTGATAATCTACAATTGTTAATTAGAATGTAATAAATGGAGGGTTGATTAAATGGGTGGGAAATCTCAGTTAATCGACTTTTCCTGGGAATCGATTACAATTTTCGACTGTTTTAGAGAAAATCTTAAAAACTGAAAAGTTGATTCAGTAAAATGGTTTTTCCATATCATTGATCTTGACCAAAACCTTATTGTGGCGTTCTCTATTTGCATCTAAGTGCCACATCAACTTTGAACTTTCTACAATTTTTTCGTTTTTGATTTACGGCAATTACGGACAGAAAGACACACACACACATATACAAACACGATTTGGTGCTCAAAACAAAAGGCATTTCTGGTAAAATCTAAAACTTAACGAGTATTTGGAGGAATACAATACCTTCTGTTTCTATAGTACAGCTAACTAAGGATGTCGGGGGGGAAAGGAAGGCCTAAGAGCTTTACTCAGGAGCCGCTCTCTAGAATTAAGAGTCTGATTAAAAGGACAGGTCTGAAGGACTAGACTCTAGAGTAGTGGGAGCCACAATAGATCGATTGGGCTTTTGAGGTTAATGTTGCCATTAAAGTTTTGCAAAGAAATCACTCAAAAAATACAAAGATCGATTCATTGAAATGCGCTACTTTCTTCATTTGTAATTTTGGTTACATCCTTAAT
Source organism: Rhodnius prolixus (assembly GCF_049639745.1). Classification (NCBI taxonomy): domain Eukaryota; kingdom Metazoa; phylum Arthropoda; class Insecta; order Hemiptera; family Reduviidae; genus Rhodnius; species Rhodnius prolixus. The sequence goes on from NW_027411592.1 coordinate 29,475,518, forward strand.
TCTTATTAATTATTTTTAGGCAATTCTGCTGTAGCACTTTAGAGGAAGGTCCAACCAATCCCCTGGCTCGAGCCACAATAGATCCATTGGGTCGCGGTGGCCCTACTAGAATCTATCCCCTAGCTCAGGAGTGCCCTAAGTCCAATTTAAATTGGGAAACGTTTCATATAAACACTGTAGAACAACTTATGAATACAATAAGAAAAGATTATTTTTTGTTTTAAATTGTAGGATTCTTCTTTTTTATTTAGACTAGCTGAAAGATAAATCTCTGGTTGACTGCTATAACCTAAAAGCAGGCGCCACGGTAGCCGAACGGTTAGAGGCGAGACCTATAAAGCTAATATGTATTGTGGTATTGGGTTCGATTCCCGGTCTTTAGGCCTAGGATTTTATTTAATGGGTAATAAAAGAAATTTACAGTAAAGTATGTTTGCTAGTCGCCTCCGTCCACGACACCTAATTGGTACATGGACATAAAGCCCACCTGAAAGAATAGGCTTTACTTTATAGCCTAAAAGCTTACTGTCCACAGAAAGAAGGACCGACTTTTTTTAATTAACATTTTAAAATACGACCATCCTATCCCATAATTCAGATCCAGTGAACGCAATCCGATCCATCCAGTTTCATCTTCATATCCTCGAACCATGGTTTTGCAAATGGAGAATAATGGTCAACGAGTCTAAATCCCATTACATAACCTTTACCCTCAATCAAAGGGAATCCCACCAATCTATCTGAACCATATTCCTATTCCTCCGGTGCGTTATCTTGGACTTTTTCTCGACAAGCGCCTTACTTGGAACCCCCATACTCGACTCAAGCGGACAGGAACTTTACTTAGGTTACCGAATGACCAAAAGACTCCTCGACAAACGCTCCAAATTGTCTATTACCAATAAAAAGAAAATCTACACAGCTCTACTAGCCCCAATCTGGACATACGGACTTGAACTGTACGGTGTACTGCAAAGCGTTCCAATCTCAACCGCATCCAATCCCTTCAATCGAAAATCCTACGCACAATCCTTAACGCTTCTTTCTACGTAAGCAATCACACCATCCACACTGACCTAAAAATCCCATTAATCCAGGACCTAGCCAAATCCCGTTACACCAAATTTCATTACAAACTTTCCCAACACTTCAACCCACTCATAAACAATCTATCCCAAACTACTCTTCCATCAAATCCTCACCGAAAATGGATAATTTCCATGGAAATATGAAACTGGAGGTTGAAAATTTGTCACCATTACTTTTCATCAATTAAATAAAATTTTGATTATTCCCTCATGCTCACAAAATAATAAGAGATGTACACGTAGTTAGTATAAGTATTGTCAGCAAACTGGTAGCACCTAACTGAGATTACTATAGAATATGGTTGCCTAGGTGCCGACGAGTACCAGCTTGACTAGTTCAATAACGAGATCACTCCACTTTTACCATCAGCTTGATTCAGTGTAATCCTTTTTATACTTGCCTCTTCCTTAGTAACGGAAAGGCAAAATATTTTGAAAACTAGTTCATTAACTTGTCCATTTTGTAAGAGTAAAGAGTTGTTTTACAAATAGTGTTTACAAATAAGATTTAAGTTTATAAGTAAATAAAAAACATTACACGCAGTACACATGCTCTATATAAGAGAGCAATAGCTCCGGCTGTGTTGTATCTTATTGCTTCTAGTGGTGTATAGCGTACTGGAGCTAATCCCTAAGGGTGTAATGTGTAAAGGGGTTTATTGTGAAGGGAGAGCATAGCTCCCGGAGTGGCTAATATCTCTCGTAGTCGCCAGTATGTGGAGCGGCCCATTCTTATCAAGCTCGCACTCCAGTATTAAGCTACAACTTCTAAAACCACTCTAACCCTGCTGCCATCATTCTGCTTATCTCACACTAGATTCCTACCTCCTCCTTCTTATTCTCCTCCTCTAATTCTCATTCAATTATATTTAATTCTCAATCTATAAAACACATCTGTATCCAAACACTTCTAGCACGCGTGCACACCCTCCTAGGATTTCGTTTGCCTAAATTTACAATTCATTTGTATGTTAAATAGATATGATATTTCTCACAGGCTGTCAACCCATTCGCATACCGTATTTCATTCATAATTATATTTCTAATCGTCCATGATGTTGGACAACGGCCTCTAGTAAAATTTCGTTTTTCATTTCTCTTTTGAACCTGCTTACTACTAAAAAAATATTAACCCAATCTTTCCTTAATGAATTAAATTGATGCTTATCCTCTTTCTCTGCAAGTTGTCTCTTTATATTGAATGATGGTTTTGGTTTTTTTCGACCATTGTTGATAGATGATTTTTGGGGAATATCGAGGTGAGGTCTTAAATAAAAACAACTTTTTTGCTTTATACCAACGTTTCGGTAATTTTTACTACCTTCTTCTGTTGATGATATACTCGATGATTACAACAGTTATGATGATATACTCGTAGCTCTACATTAAACTTCACAAACTTTTTATTATAATACCCTGAAGAAGGTAGTAAAAATTACCGAAACGTTGGTATAAAGCAAAAAAGTTGTTTTTATTGATGACCACACCTTCATATTCCCCAAAAATCATTTATATTGAATATTTTATTTCATCTTGTCTCATGGAGTATAAACAGACACTAGTGATGTACTCAGCTCTGGCTCTCCAAATGCGAGCCTTTTCGTAGAAACCTATTTTTTTGCGTCAAAACACGCCTCAAAATTTTAAATATTTACAAAAGTACTAGTTAGTACTAATGACCACACCGTCGATGAATCCTTCCAAAACAAAATTACAAACCTCTTTAGGCATTAAAGCAAGCAAAGGCTCTGAAACATCAGGGAGATGGTAAGTTCTGTTCATCATTTTTGTTACACAGATTTATTCATCTAATGGGAAAAAAGATATTCTAGTCGCAGCCATATTTTTTGACTTTGGGACACATTTAGCTGTAAGGATTGCTTTAAATATTATTTAAACATCTTGCGAGGTCTTCAATTTTTTTGTTTAGATGTCTTTGTTTGATAAAAATGAAGTTACAGTTGTTTCTGAAGTGATTGGCAGTTGGTTAGACAATACTACACCAAACTCGCGAAAATACATTGTATAGGCATGAATTTTATCTTTATTTTTGTATAATTTATTAGCAAGGGTTCATCCAGTAAACTTTTTATTTTCTTAAGTTGTTAAACAAATAAGTAACTGATCTATTATTTTCTTTCATTTGTGAAACTATGGAGAAAATAAACATTTAAATTTAGTTCTACATGTAGTCATAGTTACGATACATAAACCTAGAACTTAACGTTTTTCAAGATTGTTTATCAAAATGGTGTTTCAAATAAACCAAAAAGAGACAAACTAATACCAGACAACTGGGGGTTTGTTGATTTAATTTTACAACATGGCGCCAAGAAGTATTCCTCAAGATTTTTGCCATTTTCCGTTACCATTAGTTACAGCAGCCATCACTTTCGTTGCTTTCTACATATTACTTATTATCATTCTCAGAATCGATGTACCCATTGCAGTCCTAAAATCCACCAGAAAAAGGTGAGTTTTATTTAGGAGTTATTGTCACCTTTGGGTAGAAACAATGAATTTGGCACATTCTCTTTGTGTGTCCGGTATCATCTTTGATTAATTTTTTTAAAGAAATTTACTGCTGATAAAGTTCTAGTCCTTTCTAACATTTAAATTTGATTTAATTTATATGAGCTCAAAAAAATGAAGTGTTTAAATTTTGCATCATAGAAAAAGCTCATAATTATCATATTCAAAATAACATTAAAATTTAAATTGAATAGTAGTAATGTAGTACCTTTTGTTATATAAACAATTAATATGAGTCAGTCATACATACATTTTTATTTTGATGTTTATTATTTATGGATAATTTAATATTTGTGAAAAGTGGATATTATAATAACTGCTAATAATTACTGCAAATAGCTTTCATTGATTTTTGTACTTTTCTTTTCTGGAAAAATTTTCATTTTCGGTTCATAAATTATTTTTAGTTCTTGCTTTATTACTTTTGTGACAAAAGTAAAAGTACTTTTTAATTGTACTATTCGTTTTCCAACATATTGTATGAAATAAAGTAATTGATTCTGGCTGTTTATACCAGAATAGTTTCAGTAATATTCTTACCTCAATCAATGTATTCCAGGTTATGGAAGAGTGAAAAGAAAAAAGAGGAATTGATTGAAAAGTGAGGTTCGAACCGCAGGACAATAATTGTACTTTTATGATGTGACAGGTGAAAAATTAAGTCTGTTGGATTATCCTAAAGAAAGCGAGTCGATAAATAATTTTTTGTTTAAATTTGTCGTGAGGCTGAGATTTGAAGGAATGCAGAATGAATCAGTTCATTGTGTGTAATCCAAATATGGGTTCTTACGAAAGGAAGGTTCTCTATATCTTGTCTGGAAGATACACTTTTTTCAGGCAATCACTTTTTGCTATTAGATATGTGCAATTTTATCACACTTTGCATTTGAAATTTGACATTTTCATAATCTTAATGGTGGGTGTAGTTGTCAAAAGTCTGTTCATACGATTAGAGTGCCCTAAGGCAGGGGTCGGCAACCTATTTCAAGTAGAGAGCCATTTTTCCTTAAATAATTTCAATAAATCTTACCAATAGCCGTAAGGATAATAACTCTGTAGATCATTTGTATTTTCACCAATTATGATTTTATGATATTCAATAACATTTAAATGTTTTATACATTTATTTTTGCATATTGCAAAGTAAATAAACAAATAAATAATAAGTAGACCTGTGTTTGAATGAAAGTATTATATAATTACGTACTTTATTTTAATATTATTCTATTCAATTTCAAACCTATCACATTTAAAATTCTTTTTAAAAAAATATCTTTACTTTAATAAATGAAATTTTCATTTGTTTCAATAAAATAAAATATACAATATATTTTGGACAGGCTGAAGAGCCACACAATTTGGATAAAAGAGCCGCATGCGGCTCGCGAGCCGCGGATTGCCGACCCCTGCCCTAAGGCATTGGACTAGGCCAGTGGGCCTTTAACCTACCCAATGGGAAACCTAACTCTCACGTTACATTCTGTCCTTCCTGGTTAAACAAAGTCTAGATACCAAGAAATGGAAGGATTGCTTTTATGGAATAGACTTTTGAGAGACGGACCTCAGATTGAAACACTTACGATTCACGAGTTTAGCGAGTTTCAAGCCTTACAAGAGTTCACCAAACGTAGATTCACTTCGCGAGTAACCATCACTGTTCGCTTGAAGCCGAAGTACCCATGCTTTGTACTTATTAATATTAATCTTACATTCATTATTAGCCTCTAATTACAAAAATTTTCTTTGCTGAAGCCGGGCGTAGGTCACCTTGGTTTGTAAAAATGAATTTAATGAGTTTAATTTAAATTTTAATATTGTGTTACCACATAAGTGTTCATTGTTTATAGTTCAGAGTCATAATTTCATCACAATTTCTCGTAAATACAGACACCAATATGTAGAAAGTTAGCTTGAAGAAACCTCTTCAGCTATTGTGGCTTCATAGATGAATTCTTCAGTGGAAAAATGGCTGCATACTACAGAACTCATTCTTGAAAGTCACAACATTCACTCGAAAACTAATCGCAATGCATTGAATTGCAAGCATAAAATTAGCTGCCGTTGAATCTTTCAAATGAATAATAAGTTAATCTTTTTGTTTACGATGTCCTTTAGATAAAAAAAATGATATTTTTTTATAAATCAATGAAATAAATTATTACGACTAAGAGCTCTAATGTTTTACAACATATGGGGTTTATTTTTCTTATACGTTGTATGTCTTTTAAACAGAACTGATTGACGTTGTAGAAGACTTTTAATGGGGTTAGTTGCTAGGAGAGGGTGAACTAGTAACAGTGTATGTACTCGAAACAAAAACCTTAAACATTCTATTACTCCCTTAAGGGACAGAATGCAACTCTCCTTGGGGAATTTAATACATACTATTTCCATCTTATCAATTACTGTTACCTCGCCCTACAGAGCATGCAGCAACACTCCCTCACTACCACTACTAGTAGCTCACTAGCAAATACCATTTTTACGCAATCTAACTTCATCCTTCCACCCTTATTTATAAAATTCCAACAAGCGTTCAATGTAAGAACGCTTGCACAGTAAGTAAACTTTTTGTAATTTGAAAAATTAGTGAATTAATTATAATCAAATTTCATTAAGATTGTTAATGAAATTTAACTTAAAAGACAGAAACCCCTACAATACATAAGTTTACACAAAATACAGTTATTTATTTATCTTATCTTTTACATTTCAGAATTAGGATTATTGATGCCAACGTAATAATATGTAGTTATAATGCATAAAGCAAATAGCGAATGGGATCCGCATCCTTTATTCTACCCTCTTGCCCAACTTATCATTCACTGAAGAACTCTGGAATTATCAGACTAACAAGCGTCCCAACTGAAGAAATGCATAATCTTTAAACGTACTCATTACTCAGATTCATTTTTTTGTGATCGCCCTTCAAACCAAGGAGACCTACGCCCGGCTTCAGCAAGGATAATTTTGTTAAAGCATTCATAGTCAGCTATTACCAAAAGTATTCTGCACGTTGAATGTGTTAAGTAGGGGCTAAAAACCATTATAGGCCATAGATCCATTAAGGCTTTCTTGGGGAGTAGTGTTTTCACATAGAATGACAGACTGACAGATTATGGTGAATGCATTGAGTTACTGACTTCCATGGGTTTATAAAATTCGTGTAGGGGATCTCCTTCACTGGAAGTATTAATTCATAATTTTCACATTATTAAAAAATTCGAAGGTATAAGAAATCTTGGCATTGTTTACATTTTAAGATCAAATAATCGCAATAATTGTGGATGGGTGTCGGTGTAGTGGGTTATGAAGCATGGATTTGCAAGTGGGCGTAGTTATAAGTTTGAAAAGTAAGTAAACTACTTTTTATTTGTTAGAAAAATAGTAGACGAAACATGAACTTCCACACAACCAGAAGGATAGTTTGGCTCGGACTAAAAGGTCATCTGTTTGCTAAGACTCCCACAGTTTTTAGCCACCTTTGGGACTTGTTTTACTTGAAAATCTAGAATTAAAGTTATCTGTTTTCATATTTTTCAAAATATTTACAATTAAATGTAAAAAAGTAAGGAAGAAAAGGAATTCGTGTTATTAACAGAATAATTAAATGTAGAAAAAAACTAAAAAGGGTGGCGACACTCCTATTATATTTAACTTTAATCCGAAGAGAACAAGTTGGGTCGTAGCACTTTTTTAATTACAAAGCGAGAGACACACGAGTACGTACAAACTCCAACGCCGTCACACAAAAGACAGTAGAGACATGGCTGTTGGTAGGCGCTGAGAATGAAAGAGAAAACGCTATTCTAAAAAATTAATTAATGTCGCTGACAGTGGAAGTTGAGGACAATAAGTATGGAGAAGGGTATGTCTTTTGTTTGGCCGAGTTAAGCAAAAACACGCTGAACGCAGGCCGAGGAGTGGAAGGCATACAGTTTTTGTGTTCGCCCAACATGACTACAGGCAGCCTACCGTCCAAGCACAACCGCCCGTACATATAAAGACCTGCCTCCTGCGCTCCAGTCTTCCTGCGAGCTGTTATTTTTCTGTTTTGACCGTCCTCTCGCTTTCCGTTCCTCCCGACCGTTCCTTGTTCAAGCCCATAGTAATGAGATAAACTTGCCCTCAACTCTGCCAACCCTGCATTACCAGACACTTCGGCACACACTACCGCTAACCACTTTTACGTAATACCTTACTCCTGACCACCATATCCCCGTCTATAGCTAACTCCAAAAAAAAAAAGCTCGGCAATCCCTACCAGCTCTCCATTACCACTGTTTCTCCCTGCTGCACACCGCTGGTCGCTTTTAATTTTATAGCAGACGGGGAATAGAGCCTGCACCAAATACAGCGCCCCTTAAAAAAAAGCACCGAGACTCAAAAGAATGCGTAATTAAAAAAGATTTCGGTTCTATTAAATTTTCTAAGACAACTAAATTTATTCTTTGAATGCAAAATTCAGTAGATGGGTAGAATGGAAGTCCTTATATGTAATGTATAAGGAATACAAGCAGGAATTTAGTATGAAGGCATGTTACTCTTACAAGGTCCAAGAGGAATGTAAGAGGCATGTGTTCGTCTTGGTTAGTGTTTCCTTTGTCTAACTCAGACTTCATTCTTTAGAGCTATTTGTGGATTGGTTCAGTTATTGTTCTAAGGGAGAAACGGTCTTTAAAGTTACTTACAATACAACTCTAACAGAATTTTAGGTCACACAATCCTTAACCACTTCTTATATTGTTGGAAGAACCAAAAAAAGCCGGCAATTTTTTTTCGAAATTCGTGTGGTAAGGGGCATTCTTCTGGCGCTGAAAAGCCTCGTGACCATTGGAACGAAAGAATACATTTTTTCCTAGACTCCCAGGCTATTTTGTCTGCTTAATTAAATTATGCAAAAATTATGTAACCCCTATTTTTTAATAGTTTTTTTTTTTTTAAAAAAAAAAACACATTTGTTTTTTTAGTGGATTCCAGGATAGTAAGGAGCGCTGGTTAATGAGAAGGCCGACCAGTTAGCAACAGAAGGATCAAGATTGGATCAGCCTGCCGACGTGATCACCTACTTTCCACGTTTTGATATATCATTTTATGTGCTTCAAGTTTATTGTGAAGAATTGTTTTTCTAACTGCTTTTAACTACTGGAAGTAAGTTGGAAGCAATAATTGCACATTTAGAAAAAATAAAATGAAATAATCTTATGCTGTTTTATTTACTAAGAATTTACTTTTTAAAAACAATCTCTTGGGACCAAATTAAGCCTCAAATAGAAAGAAGAAGTAAAGTCCCACCACTGCACAAAGAAAATGGAAAGCATCCTAAAAATCATTTGGGAACAAATTCTTTTCTGAACATCATATTTCTGAAAAGGCGTCAAGAAGCGGATGTGAAGGTCGTTCATATATCCTCGAAAGATCCCGGCATAAAACAACAATAATGTGGTGTAGCCATTGGCAAAATTGGGTCTCCAACGAACATTCTTTAAAAGAAATTCACGATAAATGTTTAGGCGATGAGTCTTCATATACAGGGTGATCCATTTAAAACGCACCAATCGGTAATAACTTTTTAGAAAAGCGGAATTTCGAAAAAACCCACGAAGTAAACTATATGTTTTTTTTGTCTAGTTTTCAAATTATTCATCCCCGATGCTGTATCTTCATTTTTGGCGGAGTTACGGCTAAAAACCCGATTGGGGTTACATAAGGACCACTGGTTTTGACAATGATTATGAAAACTAAATAAAAAACTGTGAAAAATGACGTTAACCCCGTTTTGATATCCCTAATATTAGTTGAGATATTTAAGATCAAAGTTACAATTTTATCAACTCGTGAACGGTTTTCAATATTAATTTTCCACCAGAAATACAAGTTTTGGGAGGTCCTCTGACTGCAAAAAATGGTATTGGTGAAGCAAAGTGAAAAAACGATAATAATTGAGGATTTTAAAACATGTAGTGTAAACAGGATGAAAGCAACCATCACATCATATTAATGTTTGCCGTATGCAAGACTTCTTGACCTACGATTACGGTAAGAATATCTTGTCAAGGAGGGGCGGGAGTGGTCTAGTGGTCAAGAGCGTGGCTTTGTAAGTGGGAGATCCCCAGTTCGAATCCCGCGGGGATCTCCCACTTACAAATCCAAGCTCTTGATGACTAGACCAACACCCTGGTAAGATAATGTCATTTAGAACTTTCTAAATTGATGTTTGGGGGAATAAAAGGTGAGAAATGGATTTGTTATTTAAGAGCATTGTATTAAATAAAAACTATCTTGGAAGGAAAAATGGTACAGTCCTTGCTCCACTCTTGACCGCTGTAGAGCCAAGAATCGTAAGCTGAGAATGATCATGAGCTTCGAGGACATTGCTTTCAAAAATATTTATTGTGATTTATGTTGTACATGATAAATACAAGTCCATGTTTGCGACTAACTGTTCTGAAAAATAATAAACACTAATTCTTCATGAATTATTTTTCTTCAGGTAAGTAAGTAACTTTTCGTGGCAACATTATAACAAAAAATGAAGAGATTAGCTCAGTAGGTTGCGTACTGGATCCCAGCGAGATTCCGGGTTCGAATCCAGCTATTGGCCTTTAGATTTTCTCTTCCTAGAAGCTTCTTACAGCTCTCGATCCAGTGATGGAGAGTGATGTCTGTAACGAAAGAACATGTCCGGATGCATTTAAGATAGGAAGCAAGTATAATATCTAGGTGAGGATACAATGATATCAGATACGAGCTAAAAATGAATGTCTTACTTAGACAGTTGCAAAGTTGTGCGCGAGTAGAGATTAGTTCATAATAAAGCAGTGCGCATGTTCCATAAAATGGAAATACAATAAAAGAATGCAGCAGGGTGTAGTCTCCCTGCTAATACCGTACCAAAGTAAATGAAAATAATCCGATTTGCAACAGGCAGACTGACACGTGCGCTCACGAACTCATCTATGAGCTGCAGATGTTTTTGCCAAATACACTATTTTGAGCGTTAGTATTATTGATTCGTAGAAAACTGGCATCTTTATTCAACTATTCTATCTTTCCATTTTATAGATCACAATTTTTTGGAAATTTTAAATTGATGCACATAGATAAGTTAGGACAGTATATTATTTGCATTGAGAAGCCTTCATTTAATAACTCAAGAGCGGGCGCATCAGCCAGCTTCATACCCATAACTAGTACGAGTGAAAGAAGAAAACGAAATGAACCGTATCTATTTTTTTTTTTTTTTTTTTTTTTTTTTTGGCGCATCAACAGCTGAGGTCATTAGCGCCCGGAGCTTTTTCCAGTGCACTGCCGGCCTCCGGACAGTGTTCTCTCGTTACAGACAACACTGTCCATCACCGGACAGTGAGCTGTAAGAAGCTCCTAGGAAGAGAAAATCTAAGGGTCAGCTGCTGGATTCGAACCCGGGACCTCCGCGTGGGAGTCCAGTATGCTAACCTCATAGCTAATCCCTTCCCTCCGTATCTATATTAAAAATGGATTGCAGGAAGAATGGAAACACAATAATTGAAACTAAATAAAAAATTATTTGAAGAAAAGTATACAAAACAAAAGCATTAAATACTTACACACTTCATGATGTATAGTTATTATATCTCCAAATATTCAAAATGAAATTAATAAATACAAATATATAATTTGAAATGAATGTATGCCCTCTGATTAGTAAACTCTAATTACTCATACAAACGCCAAAGTTCTCGTTGTAATCCAGCGCTCAATAAATCTGAATTTGTGTTGATAACTGCTCGGTCTTTGATTTGAAATAATGTACAAATTGATTTTCTTACTGAAATGCAGCTTACAGCTAAATCTCGTCAGTTAGTTGTTTTATAATTGTATAAAAACGTTGTTTTATCATTATATAAAAATAGTCTGATAATTTTAGCAGACAGAGAGTCTCAACTGGCAGATAATTCTTTGTTATTTAATTGGTAAACTAATAATTAAACCAAATTCAACGGTACAATGTATGTGAAATTGCTGTAAAATTGACTGAAATTAGTGTTTTGAATATTCTTTCGATAACTTTGCTTTTATACTTTGTCCTGCTTACTTTGTAGCAGCGTTTCTACTCTACGCAAACAGGAGAGAAGCTGAGATCAGTATTTTGTTGGGATTAGAAAACCAACTGTTCCCTCTTTGGCTACCGAAATAATAAATTCCCACAAAACATGGCAAAACTCAGAACCCTTTGCCTGGTGGCAATGTCCGCTTTTGATAATTCGGTCCCGGTTTTCACTCTCTCAAAATTTTTAGCTACATTAAACAATAATAATAAATTTGTTTTAAGTTGGACGTTTGCAATTTCACCAGTATCCATGAGCCCACAGTTCAGAAGAATAAAGGGCAGTATCCGCTAACATCTTGACCTTAGTGTCAGCTGCCCTAGCTTTCTCTTGCGAATACTCCATTCGTTCTTTCAAGGGTTTTCAGTCCTTTTATAGGACGAAGTCCTGGCGATACACAAAGATTTGTTTCATACACTGTATCACGCAATTGTGGGATATTATTCTACGATTGTTAAATTTACTGTTACTCTAAATCAGAGCATTTTAACATTGTTTCAATCTGAAGTCAAATTATTGTGAGAGATTGATATGCGCCAGTTGCGAATCCAACAAATTTTCTGATGCTCATCACTAGACAACGTTTTCCAAACCATTTGACCCCTTCCCCGAAGAGGGACGCGAGATACCACAATGAAGAGGAGATATTACTTACAAAAATATTATTTTCTGAGTTAATCCAGTCACAAAATTATGAATATTGCCGTAGTTGCCTCATTAGTGAGGAGTCTCTTAGGCGGGCCAGAGGTACAGAACGCTTTCTTTTGTACAGGGCGCTGGTGGACATAAATTCTCAATTTGGACTGTTCTTCGGTGAAAAAGCAAAAAGTAGGTTGCTATTGAGAGATATGCGTTGGCTGCTAAAACTCAAATTACTCTTGAGTTGTGTCCCTTGGTTTGAAAAAGCGGACCCTCAGAAGCTGTGTCCTCTTTGCTCCCATCGGGTCCTAGAAGATCTTTTTCACTTCTTGATTGATTGTCCGATATTACCGGAGCTTCGATCTCAGTGTTTAGTGTAATCTAGTATTACAGGTTATCATATAGTTAATCTTCTTTCTACTCCATATTGTAGTTTCATCAATACCTTTGCTAAACTAACTATAGTATTATTGTACCTCAATTACTAATTTTATTTAGTATATGTATTTAGTGTATTTTGTATGTCAGAGAAGAATCTTTTGGTATAAAATTCTTTTTATTTTTACTCTCTGAGTATCTTTTATTTTTTCATTTTAGAATTGCATATTGCTTTTTCTTTTCGTTCTCATTAATGTATTATATAAATATCTTTTTAATTCATTTATCTGAATGTATTTATCTTTTATTTTCTATAAGCTGCTACTCCGCTGACGGCATCGGCCATACTCTATATCTTTTGCACGTGTTACTTTTGTGTAATTGTATTTATTTAAATAAAGGTTATAATGATAATAATAATAATAATAATAATAATAATAATAGTTGCCTCAAATGCAAGCAAGAGACGATGGGAACTGATAGAAATGGTTGAATTTTCTCAGAAAACCGTGTGCTGGAACCTATTACTCCGTACTTCTGTAAATGAAGACTAGTTTTTGTTAAGAGCTTTATATATTGGGCATTATTTTTTATCCGATTACTTAACTGAAATGTAAGAATAGTATTTATCAAATTTAACTGTTAAAAATGGTGGAGAGCGACAATTTATTATGAATAAGAAGAGGGTACAACAAAGCAGAAATTTTGGAAACCAGTGCTAACTATTAACCCTTACTGTTTTAGAAATGACGGTGGAAACATGTCGAGTTTTATAGAACCCTCAATGTAGCTTTTAGAATGATTTGTTAAATTCGCACATTCATTGGAAATATGTAGTAGGTACAGTAAAACTGACGTAATCAGTGGTTGCATAGAACAGATGTTCTACTAGCAGCGTTCTACCCTTGTGTACACTAGGATTTACTCAGGAAATTTGTAAATGTGGAAAGTTGACAGTCAATTACGAAAAGCTAAGCAATGTTCACCGGTCAACGGCCAATAATAAAAGAAATAGTTATTCAGGGTTTGGTGACATGTGTCAGTACGAAGTTTAATACTGGCTGCATTCAGCTTGCGACGAGAAGAAAACATGTCAATCATATCGGAGAAGAGGTTATGGTGGTATTGGAATGGAAAGCACAGAGTGGTGGGAATACATCTGTCGGGCAATGTGCGCTCACGAGTCCACCGAACTTAACACTTGCGCAAGTCTGTCACTTTTCAAATTAGCATCCTACATTCAAGGGAGATGTTTCTCCGTACGCTCCACCATCTCCTCCGTACTGCTTGCTCCAAGTGGCGGTGGGGTGACAGAGCAAGCGAGAGGCTGGTTTTTTTCCTCTCGCAATATCTCTTATTACACAATAAGCGCCACTTGCAGAGAATTAAACGCTCCACCAACTTACAACTTACCAACTTCACCAACTAACTTGGTACTATTTTATATTGCATTTTTTTTTGAATTTCATTTTATTATTATATTCCAAAAATGTTATTGTTCGTGCTGAAAGTCGCACATCCTGTTAACTGATTCCCCCTCCCGTTAACTTGTTCATATATCGGTTATTTAGTCATCCTCAACTTCTCTGTGAAAGTTTCCCTTGAGGTACAAATACCAATATGTCATCTGCGACCACCAATAATCTCTTACGCCGAGCGCGGTAAGTCTTCTAATATGACCGGGCATGATGTACCAAATTGTATTAACTAGTTTGTGAAAAATATGTTACAATTGTAACAATAGATTTTTTGTAATTTCTGTTTGTCAAAAGGTATGAGGTAATACGATACACATGCCATAATAACTCAAATTAGTTTAATAAACTCAAAAAACCGTTTTCAAATCAAAGTTAGTTTTCTTTAATCAATAACTTTTGTAAATTAAATTCAACAAGCAGAACAATAGAGCAAAGCTTTCATTTTCTTAAAAAGAATAATCATACAACTGTTTAGAATTGGTTGATTCATACTTCAAGTTGTTTTTTTTAGAAAATCTTATCCACAGATCAATAAATTATAATTAATTATAAAAAAAAAAGTAAATGAACGACAATGAAAAGACAACAACCTTTAAAAATACGTACCTCATGATTCTAACTTAACCCTTCAGCCGTCACGTCGGGTCATATTGACCCAGCTCATACTTTGAAGTCTTCTATTTTAATATCTACAAGGGCTGGGCTCGCGAAATTTTTATTTATCTCTTTTTGACGTATTTTGATTGAGATGGCATAGGATTTTTTCCCGCTGCCTGCTATACGGACGTGAACCTGCCATTTTGACCCGAGGTGACAGTGTGTGCCGTTCATTTCCTAGTGTTCATTTCTTAGTCCTAGTTCATTTCTTAATCTTTGTTGGGACTCTTAGGAAAAATAAGCCAGAATCCCCACTACATTTCTGCCACACAAGTCAAGGGAAGCTACCTTTTTGGGTTCACAAAGAAAATTTCTATGTGTCTTATGTACCCAAAAAATCAAGAGCAGTAATTTTGTTATCTACAATGCATAGCGATAAATCCATTGACAGTGGAACATGGAACAAAAATAATCCCGAAATTATAACTTTTTACAATGCTATCAAAGGAGGGGTAGACACTAATGACCAACTTTGTGCAAATTATTCTGTTGGAAGAAAAACAAATAGATGGCCCATAGCCATTTTTTACCACTTACTTAATGTGTCAGCCATTAATGCGTATATCACATGTAAAAATAATGCTCAACGTAAAAATATAAATTTCAAAATGGACCGATACACCTTCCTCAAAAGTTTGGGGCATCAATTATTTCGAAACAGAAGGTCAGAGCATTATCAGAAGGTCGCTGAGCACCGTGATCCCACGGAATTTGAAGGTGAGGATAAATATGTATCTGCAAGAAGAAGGCGCAACAATTCTTCCGATTGCAACAAATGAAGAAGACATTCCTAACCCTAAAAAACGAAGAAGATGACACATATGCCCTAGTACAAGAGACAATAAATATCCTACTTTTTGCAGTAACTGTAAAAATTACATATGTAAGATACCCTCAGTAACTATTTGCACTAACTGTAGAAATAATTGTAATTAATTAACTGTTTTAATTTTAATTGTAAACTGTAAATATTTTCTCTGTTTTTCATTACATGCTAAGCAGCACCTCATTTAGAAATTACATCTTTATGTTATTGATTTTTTTTTAAATTTGTATTTCTGTTTTATTAAAGTATAAATAAATGTTTTGTCTTCGATTTCTATTCCCTATAACATGATATTAGTTAGTTTTTCCTTTTTATTTAATACTTTTTAATGCTGGGTCAATATGACCCGAGGTGACGGATTATAGCACTTTCCGAAAGGTGACGGCTCAAGGTTTAAAGGCCCTTTTCAGATCGTCGGCTCGCCCCGTCATCGAGACAACTTCTTGCAACTGAGATACGTTTTTTTTGGATTTTATCCATCGCAGAAAAAAAAGGCACCGGGCGCCAAAACTTCAAATGTTGACACATCTAAATAATAATAGTTATATCCAGCGGTTCTATAGCACTTATTTCTAATGAAATCCAATTAGGAAAACTTGATAGAATTGCAATGTGTCCGCATACAATTGAAGTAATTTTACAGATTACGCTTCTTTGTATCACCCTAAACTTAATTGCTTAAAAGTTCCTCTAAAACAAATAAGTAGGTTACAAAAAGAAAAAAGGCAAACGCCATTTTAGGCGGAGGAGAAAATGTGCATTAGGTGATATTAGAACAATGAAGAGATTATCCTAGTACTTCAGTTTGGCTGTCCAAATACAGCCCAAACCATGTCCAGTACACAATATAGCATTTGGTGCTATTGAAAGCCAGCTATAATTCACCTCTCCTATCCAATCGCCATTTCCCTTCTTTCTGCCATCCATAACAGAATCAATTACAGGCCAAATCATTACTGTTAACCGCCCCACTATCAATTACTCAACTTCCGAACAATATTTTTTTTGCGAACGGATAACCCCCGAAACTGTACAGATTTTTTTTTGTTTTTGTTTTAATTGGAATTCGATAGTGAATAAAATAAATGTAGGAACAATGTGCTGAATGGATGTTCTGTTAATTTAATTAACCGTCGGTTTTTCCAGTGCTTTTTTTTTGTTGTATTGTTTGCGGAAACGCTACGATGGAAGTATAATCGACTTAACACATGTTGAACGCTTATGAATTCTATTTTTTGTATGGTTTAATCTATTTTTTTTAAAAAATTATTTATTTGTTATTCGTTTTAAACAGTCAACAACATCTGATACTCGATTAACTGATATTTCTGCTAACTCGAGACTAGTCCGAGAATTTTAACTGCTTTGTAAATAGTACTAAATCTCAATGAATATTTAAATATCTCAATGAGTTGATATCTCACAGATATAGAATGCCAAACGCTCCAAACTCACTCTACAAAACAAACGACAACTCCACAACACTCTACTAGCTCCAGTATGGACTTCACAGCACTGCCAAATGCACAAACGTCAATTGCATTCAATCCTACTCTCTCTTACTCTCTAGTCTCATCAGCCATACTGACTTAAAAAATCTCTTCGTTTCCACCAAAGCTAAACTCCGTCAGCTAAAATTTCATTCTAAACTTATTCAAATCCACTTATCCAAGCTCTCTCAACCTCAACTCTTCCCACGAACCCCGATAGACGTTTGAGGTACCGCTAATGCCTGAATGTCGGCTATCTAGAGCAGTGATTCTCAATCTTTTTTTTTTTTTGTTGCGGCATCCTTTTAACAGTTTCAAAATTTGACGTTACACTAACAATAAGATGAGTTTAAAAGTATTTTGCTTATCCATACTACACTGTGTAAAATAGTTTATGTTTATTTTCAATATAAAATAAAATAATATGCACTACAAAAACAACAGTAAACTTTACTCGTAATAAAAAAAAAAAAGCGTTATAATTTTTATTGTATGCATTTGTAAAATTTGGCGGCACATTTCAAAACTTTCACAATGGTTGAGAATCACTGATCTAGAGAGTCAGTAGCACTCCCTGAAGCCTTAAGGGCCTATTACGGCTGTTATCACTGGATGGATGCCGTTGAAGAAATCAAGCGATTGTACACCTACTTGGTGTAAAACTCATCTTTTTTTTACTTTTTGTACTTATGTATGTAGGCGCTAAGTTTGTGATACCTTGATTTATTGTAAATAGAAGACGACCAATCAAATTATTCAATTTTAATCAAGCTAATCAATTTTCCAGGCAACATTTTCCAAATACAGGTAGTCCTCGGGTTAAGACGGTCTCGAGTTTCGACATTTCGTGGTTATGACTTCTATTTACAGTACTGTACAGTATGTACTATGAAAAGCCCGCGAACTACTGTACGTGATTTACTGTGCGGCGGCTCGGGACCGAGGAAGACGGCGTCACCAGCATCCTAGTACGCCATTAACATCGTTGTCACGATCACTTTTTACCTTTTCATTATGGCTCCCAAACCTAAAGCAGACTCTTATGATGGCAGTGCATCGAAGACAAGGAAGGCCATCACAATGGAAGTGAAATTATATATCGTAAAGTACGCTACTGTTTTTTATTACTGTTTCATTTCATTATTAAACGTACTGTACAGTATTTTATATGTGTTTTTTGATAATTATGAAGGGTACTGTGTTATGATAGGCTAAGTGCTTACAGTACTGTACTGTTATTATGGTAATACAATACTGTACTGTATATGGTACAGTTTACGACGCCGTGTAGGAACGGATCAACGTCGTAAGTCGAGTACTACCTGTAATTGTACTAAACATATACGCAAATTACGTAGTAAACAAATAGCACAGTAAATCGTACGCGCCATGGTGAAACTCATTCCAAATACAGTATAAGTTTAATTTTTCATTTTTGAGATATTTCGTAATACATACAAAAACACATACACAAAACCATTTCTGAAAACAAATTTTTTCCCCTCTTAGTGGTTCTCAAAAGGGACATTTTCTGTAAAAATTAGGCGCCATCACAATATTTTTTTCAGCTAAAATTAAGAGAAAATATTAAGGTTACATTTTTAGATTTTTAAATTAGCTCCATCATTTCCAAAACCAATTCACTCAAATATATTACGTCACGCCCATCAAGTAATTAAATTTACTTCCTGAATGCGTACCCAGCCGAACGAGTTATTTTTCCAAAACAGGAAGGTTTGGTAATTTATTTTTATTGATAATACCATTGTTATATGATTGTGGGTGTATATTTATTTAGTGAGCAGGAAATACCCTTTAATGGAATTCTAAATCACGAACGGAAGCAACTACCCCCCCCTGAATACATATGCCATCGTAACACCGGACAACTCGTGCTGCACATTGACAATCCATGGAACATTATACCGAACTCTTCCAATATTAGTGACTAGCCGGTCGATTTGTCATCGTGCTTAATATCAAAATGTGGTTCGTCAAACACCATTTATCAAATAGATGCCATTACCTTATATTTTGAAATCGATAGGCATTAATTTTTCAGAGTTTTCATCAACAATTTAGAAAACTAATAAAACAAGCCTGACCGAATATTTGTGATTTATGTTTTAATATGTACGTCATCCACACTAGATATATACATATATTTGTCAAACTATGAGTATAGTATCTACCTGTAATTGAAATTATCGCAAAATTAATTTAAAATTGCATCAATACAAGAAATATGTAATTTATTGAAAAAGTGTCTACGCAAGATTTTTTACAATGTTACTAAGACTTGATGCCAATTTAGAACACTTTTGAAATTAGCATTCTGACTCTTGGACTCGTATATGTAGGTATCTTATAGCCGAGAGGGTTAGAGGCGAGAACTGTAAAGTTAAGATGTAAAGAGATGGTAATGGTGATGGTAATGGTGATGGTATCGATTCCCAGTCTGGGCAAGGATTTTACTTAATGTGTTAATGTGAAATTTAAGAACAGTATATTAGATATCGGACTCTGACCAAGACACCTAATTGGTAGTTGGACATGAAGCCCGCCTGAAAAATAGGCATGACGTTATTATTAACGTTATTACGTAAAATAGAGGTATACTTAAACTTATTCGAGGGTTCGTAAATGCTCTATACTCAAATGCTTTTTTAGAGGAATGCGTTTCCAACCACTAACCTAGAAGCCCTTATTCTAATTTTGGAAATGTCTTTCAAATAGAGTTGTATACGACCTTAAATTCAACGTGTGTAATTCGAAGGTTCGTGGGAAGAGTTGAGGTTGAGAGAGCTTGGATAAGAGGATATGGATGAGTTTGGAATGAAATTTCAGCTAACTGGCTTTGGTGGAAACGAAGAGAATTTTTAAGTCGATATGGATGCTGAGGCTAGAGAGTAAAAGATTAATAGAAGCATAAACGTATAGACGTTTATTTTTTAGTATTGAGTACTTTTGGGTTAATAGTCTCGTGAAGTGTGGTTTAATGAAAGAGATGAAATAATAAAAATGTTGAGAATAAAAGAATAAAAAATAAACACTTATAAGGTCATAATCAACATTAGACTACACATACTAATTCTGAGCTAATTTAGTTAGTGTCTTGATTAAAATTGTGTGATTATAATATGAATTTAATGATTGTAAAGCAAGTGGTAGGTGTGTCGTGATTGTTCGAGTGGATGTAGATAGTTTAAGTGATGGTTCAATTGGTAAATTGCTGTCGAACTGAATGGCTACTCTAGACTGTGTACGTGTTCTCACAGCTGTAACTATTTCTTGCAATCATCAGAACTGTTCTACCAGATCTGCAGAGAGGCTACAATCCCTGAAGAAGTGGTGGTCCTCTTTCCGCTATGTGCAAAAAGAAGCTGTTTCAAGCTGATCTCAAGAACTAAATACCATAGTTTATCTGTAGCTAAGTGCAACCTACTTCACTTTTCATTATTTAAAATTAAACTATGCACTTCCCACCATATCCTATGCATTTAAGACAAGAGACTCAAGTCAAAGTTACTCGCCTCACATAACTGTAGGATAGTGCCCTCTGCAAACATGCTCAACAATATCTATGACAATATTAAATGGCCATCAATTACGATTGTGCGCTCCATTGAATTCGCTCTATAATGTCCGGAACTAATGTTTGCTGGTGATGTATGTATCACTGTTTCTGCTACTAGCTAGATGGCAAAGCTTGTAGAAGATTAGGATTACTGTTAGCGTTGAGTCAAACAGGACAAAGGATAGCAAGGCCTCGTGTTCTGGATTATTGTGATACTCTGACTTGGAGATTAAGAACGGCCTGGGAAAGCCAAACACACTCGGCCAGCGCCGCACCCTCGGGTATAGCTTGTCAAAGAAATTTATTGATTTGTCTTATACTTTCAATCACACAGAACTATCCTGTGTATTGTAATAGAAATTGTTTTAAGATTCTTTTAGAGATGGAATACTACATAAATGGATTTTCGAAAGTGATTGCGGATTGTGGACCTCGAATTACAGAAGTTTACAGATAACCATTCAAGTACGCAATGGAACCTTTATGGAAGGTAGATTGGAAACCCTTCCGGAAAATGAAGAGATTATCTCGATATTCACATTCTCTTACACTAGGTAAGTAAAGTATTGCAACCTTGCTGATTTTCCAGTTCTGATTCACCAGAAATATCTGTTTTGGGATTTCCGGAGAAAATGGATTTTATAAAATGTTACTTATGGGCGTATGATCAAAATACTTCGAAAACAGAAATCGCTGGAAGCTGGTACTTTAAGATTGGGCTCCAACAGGAGAACCAGACTACGTGACGATCAGAACTTCCCAACCGCGAGTAACACATTACATTAAACAGGCTTTTCACTTTTTTTGAACTTTTGTTGAAAATGGCTCCGACGATTTCTTTTATCCATTGTACCTAAGATCGTATACAACTTCATTTGAAAGACATTTCTAAAATTAGAATAAGGGCTCTTATAGGTTAGAGGTTTGGTACGCTATCCTCTAAAGGAGCATTTGAGTGCAATGTCCAACTTGTCATATCTCGCTAAAATTACAGTTAGATAAGAATTCTACAGACAGATCTACCACTTTACTGGGTGGATCCTTCACTTATTTGAGATTTACCCAAAAATGGTTTCTGTGATTTTCTCTTAACTTTGGTTAAGATCAAAAGTTTTTATTTAAATATAAATATAATATATATTTTTGGAGGGGAAATTCGTTTTGGAGATTTTGAGAGGGAGTCAGCACCTCGAAAATATATTTGTTTTTCTTTTCATTAAATGAGTTATGTACTAAAAAGCAATTCATAACTACTTTTGGAAAATTACCACGGTAAAATGGTTTACGAGATATCTATCACCTGTACTTGTCCAGGATGTACCTGTGTCTGCAAAGTTTGCTTGAGATCGACCGTTACATCTCCCAACTTGGTTCTTTCCCTCGGCATTCACGGCCCCTTTCATTAGATGGAGAATATTATTCTCTTTCTAAACATATTGGCGCTAGCTTTAAAATGTTAACTAATTACTTCTAATACCTAATCGGATTCACAGAAAACCATTTATATAACCTTTGCAGGAAAAGTTTGATGGAACAACTGAAAACTTTTCTAAATTTTAATAATTTTTGCGGTAATGGGAATTATACATCTAAATTGAACTGAGATTCCTCAGGACGAACAATCAAAGCATTTCATTTGCTGCTCGTAACTTTAGTGATTTTGGTGGCACTGGCAATCACACTTACTTAAATTAGTTTTTCTGCAACCATGTAGGGAAGTTCTCATTACTCAATTTAAATCAGCTGTGTAATGCCCAACTTCCCACACTAGTGGGGGGAAATTCCCATTAGTGTCACTTTCCGCACAAGTGAGTGGAAAAACTTTATTGTGCTTCCTTGATATAAGAAGTTTTGTTATTAACATAAATATTTTCTGTAAAACTCTAATAAGCTTATTTAAATTTATTTTATTTAAATAATTAAAAAACGAATATTAAAAAATAAAATAAAAATTGAAAGGAATATAGAAATAAAAATAATACTTTTATAAATAATTAGACATTTTTAATTATAACAGTTAAACAGGTTATAGTGTTACCTTATAGAAATTTAAAATGGATTCTAGTGATGCCTGTTTAGAAAACACTCCTCCATCAATAAAAGAAACAGCAGAAAATGTAATAAGTAATGTAAATACGTAAGTAATGTAAATAATTGTAATATAACAATAAATGTTTATAATAAATAAATTACTTTTTTTAGACTGTAAAAATGAAATTTTTAATTTTATTAGTTAATAAATGGTTGCAGAAAAAAATATAATATTTAACTCTAGTGTAAAGTATTTTCCTCACACTCGGCAATTTGCACTTGCACTCGCATCGCTTCGCTCGCTCGTGCGTGCAAACCCTGCCTCGCGTGAGGAAAAGTACTACTTTCCACACTTGTTAAATAAATAACTATAAGTTGTTCTTTTTTAAAAAAAGACACGATAATATGTTTGACCGGCAGTTTTGTCAAGCAATGCAGCATTTTGCTACTTGCTTTTAAAAGTGCAACTAATATAATTCCCCCACCACTTAACAGATAGGGTAGTATCTGCAAAGACGGAGAGAAAATCTAATAGCCGCACTGCCAGTACTCAAACATAGAATCTCCGCAAACCTCTTTAACTTTGATAGCGCAGAACTGATTCCATTTCTAGGTAGAGTTGATGTTATTGCTGCCAAAGAAGAGTAAGGAGGCCCCGAAGACAAGGTTCAGGCAACAGGATCACTTTTTTACCTTCTTTTTTTATTTTGGTTAAGTTCTTCTAAAAAAATGTTACTTAAATTTTATTTAATCCTGAATCTTATATTTGACATTGTTCCAGGATAATTGCATTAAGCTTTCTACCCGCAGAGAATGGTTTGGATAGATTTCCCTATTGAACACTAAAATTGATACAGGCCGAGTTGGTGAAGGTTATGAATATGTTGCAAATGGTATATTGTGTAATATTTGCGGTAATGGCCAGTTACTATAGTTACGAGAGAGGCGGCGTTTGGGGCAGCAGATTGGCAGATTGACTGGAACACTTCATTAGATGACTCACCGAGAGCGCTCACCCCAATATACCACTTCTTGTCACAATGACACCACACACCACTTAGACCCCTCCTTAATAATGCTACTGTTTTGTTTACAACACGTGCTCCTTTCAGCTACCACTCTCTTACAATCTCTCTCTCTTCAACAAGCAGCCTTTTACTTATCAATTTCCCACTTTCTTCAAATTGTATTCCCCTTGCTAAATTGAATGGCTCAGTTGATAAAAAAAATATATTTACAATTTAATTTCATTTATATTTTAAAACTTTTTGATCTTTTCACAAGTGTAGCAGGAGTATACGTTCGAGGCCCATGTAAGCGGGATAGTGTGCTCTGCAATGCCAGTCTCTCTTTGGTTCTCTCTCTGGCAAAAACCCTACGGTTCTTGTGGTTGTTGGAGCATCTCTTTGACTTCTGTCCTCAATATTTGCCAAAAACTCGTGTCTAATTCTATTTTGGAATTATTATCGCTTCAAACTTAGTCCACTTTACTGGCTGCGTCTTTTCCATTACTCAAAATTTTCTCGAAAAAGCTTTTCATTACTTCACCCTTCTGAAGAGGCGCTTCAGGGTCATGTCCGGGTTCACCACCAAAAAGCCTATCCATAATTCCAAATTTGGAGAAAACCTGATTATTGAAAATAGGTTAACATTAATTATTACAAGTTAATATTTTATAAAAAAGTAAATTTTATATACAAATGTTTTCAATAGTAACAAAATGAATTTTGTTAAAGAAAAATGGAAACTTTTTCCTTTTTTCTTACCAGCTAAACGGTTGTCAGAGTGTTGTCAAAAGCGGTGGTAGTGAGAGAGTGCCAGGGTGGAGAAATACCACAACAAGAGAAGTTGTAAGGAGTAGTGGAGAAGGGAAGGTGTTCCCGAGGGAATGGCGATAAGAAGCCGCTATCTGAGTGCGTGAGAATAGTAGAAGAAGCAAAAGATACTGTCTGTGAGGCGCGCGGGCGCGTGTGTATGAGAAAGTGTAACAAAGTTGTGTATTTGTGAGCTGTAGGGCGGTGACAAGTTGCTCGAGGCGGCGCTGCAGCAGCTTTGTCTCGGCTACACGGGAAATCACTCGTTGGAGGGCCGCCATCCGACCGACTGCCTTTGCTCTGGTCAATCAATACCTACCCTCTAACGGACTGGCATTGTTTACAACTGTCACCTCCTAGTATAACACTTACTTTTCTAACCGCACGTTCTTTAATTTGATAGATTTCTCATTTTTTTTTACCGAAACAAATGTTGTTCGCTTCAGACTAAAATAAATCGTTCATCAAAATGATTTTAACTTGTTTAATTCAAATAGCTAGAATAGCAATTATAAAATATGGTGCAAAGATTTACTGTATCATTCAAAATAGAAAAAAACAGCATTGTTAACAAGTAATTCATCAATTTCAAAAATATTTTTCTTAATTACAACACGCAATATTCAGAAACGATTGATACATACTGTTATCTTCTATGAAACGTACTCGTATTTATGGCCCGCTATTACATTTCTCAGGGCCGATATTGTCAAAGTGAATCGTTGTTCAATCAAGAGATATTGATAAACATTGTTTATTTATATCTCCAAAGAACTAGCAAGTATTGAGATCGTTTTAAATTGCCAAAATTGAGAGTTATTTGGAAAATGCATCTTTGCCGCTAACTTCGTCGCACTGTTGATGCAATTGAAATGCTGTTCTGATAGTTGGAAGTGACTAGAACCAAGCATGGTTCTTTATTAAGTAGTTTACGGCTCACGACTCTGCTGACAGCTGTTTTCAAACTTTTGGAAAGAATTTTTTTAATGTTAGATGTAAGAGTACATAACTTCTAATAACTTATTGAATCCACAACAGTCTGGCTAACAAAAAATACACAGCACAATGGAGCGTCCTGTCGAAAATAACAGACGACATTCGGTTGACTGTTAGCATCAGTTCTTTGGCACTTTTTGATTTTACAAAGGCTTTTAAATCTGTCAATCACTAAATTTTACTTTAAAAATTAGAATAATTAAATTTCTCAGGCTCTGCTCTGTTACGGTTGCGTTCATAGCTTTGTTGCCGGAAGCAGTTAATGGTGGAAGCAATGAGTAACGATTTTCTTGGAAATCAGTTAATTACAGAGTTCCTCAAGTCCTTTTTTGTTCTTCTTATATCTCAATGATGTGCCATTACAATTATGTTTACACGTTTTTACAAAAACATTACAGTTTAACAACAGTTTAACTTCTAGCATTGCCAGAATCAAGATAGATGTAATTTCTATCCTTAATTGGACTAAATTTAGCTCTATTTGCAAATCTAGAGCACTCACTGATGATTGGCAGTAACAGAATGCAATTAATATAGAATTATTACCCAAAACAATATGGGTAGTGTAATGTACGTACTTCTGCAAAATGTTTATGACTGACAGTCACTAATATCTTGTCTTGGAGTATTCATATTAGCAATATCCATGTCAGTATTCTAAAATGTACCCATTAAAACTCTGTAGAGACACGTTGCTTGTAATCGTCAAAAAATAGGTCGAAATCCCACTAATATTTCTTTATCTAGATTACCGCTGTCTAGCATCTGCTGATCTTATAACTAAATTGAAAACTACAAAGAGCACTTAGTTGCAGCATCCGCTTCGTTTCTGGCATCAGAATAGAAGATCATTTTACACCACATTATTACAGATAAAACTGGCTAATCGTTGATTACCAACGAATTTATTTTACTGGCAATTTTATTTATCACCTTTACAAAACTAAAACACCAAATTATATGTATCTGATCGACGTGATTACTGTTAAAGTAACGCTCGACCTACGCAAGGACTGTGACTCCAGGCTCTACCTTACCGAGGAAAATAACACAGAACAGAATTAACAGTACTCTTTCACCGTTACCACTAGTGGAGTGTCGAATACCTACCAACTGACAAGACTAGTAATGAGCACTTATTTATTAGTTTCAAAACTTTTTTTTTATCTTTTCAAAAACTTTAGAGGAAATCGTTAAACAGAAGTAATATAATTTATTTTTAACTTTATCATTATTAATATCATTACTCCTGCAAGTTCAACTTAATAGATTTATTAAGCTCTAAATAGTTAGCAACGTAAATAGCAAGAAAAAATGTATTAACTCTGTTTTATCAGATCACAGAGATTATTCCGTTGTAAAAAAAAAATTTATTTCTCTCATTGTTCTTTAGGGACATAAATCTCGGACGTAATAAATGTTTCTTTCTATCTTCAACACGCGAAATTTTCTTAAGTATCGAATTAGAGAAATTGTTGGGAGTTAATGCGCCAAGCTAAAAGAAAATCTTAAGTCATTTTTCCAAATATAAATAAATAAAATCTTTTCAGAAAAGTAGCACATCTGGTTGCAAATTTTCAGATGCAAGTTATGTTGCGAATAAGTGTGATAGCAAAATATAATATCAGCTTTGAGTTTTCAGCAATTAGTTTTTGAGATTTCTTTAGCGCACTAAACATAAACACCTATCATGTGAGAAACCAATTTTGCTCGATTTTAGAGTCACTCAAAACTTGCTTAAAGTGAACTCATTTGGAAAACATGACGCAGTCGCTCAATTTGCCTTAGAATTTGGAAATAAAAACAAAGGTAAGAAATCACAGCGCAATTTATGTCTAGCTGAACAATGTAGCGATGAAAACTTATTCATTAATTAATTATTAGTGCAGAATTTAAGTAACTTCAGTAAAAGAAAGTTAACCGAGCGTTATCGTTGCATAGATTATTTAACTGCCCTTCTGTTTGGGGCTTCAGATCTGCATCTTAGGATGCAGTATTAAACTTAATTTAGATTAAGTTCCGTTTGGCCTTCAATAGAGACTGATGATCTCATTTTGATAACAGTGTCATCAATAAGATAAGTGTTATGTCAGGCAAATATCCCTGTTTTGATTTCTCACGGACAGTGTTGTGGGAAACGTCTCACAACCTATGGCCATCAATCAGCGATATTTAACTCCAGGACAATGTAACGGGTTAGAACAAAGCCGGACTGACGGACTTGGTTGGCCACACAATGGCAAGGCCTCCAGCCATTGTGGTATACCATACTCTCCGTTACCTACTATCATCATCGTTCGCCCAAACTCCCTCTTTAGTTTTGGCCCGTACGAACGAGCATATTGGGAAACAAGCTAGCGCGTACGTTTGCTTGCTTGTGTGTCCTAGGGTGTTAGGTCTTATCTGGGGGTTATCCATCATCATTACACGTAACGAGCCAGCCGACCCGCCACTGCGCCACAATATACCCATTAGGGCGATCCCTGCTTCATCTGATGTTTACACTGGCCCGTAGACACACATTGGTCGGTGAATGGCGACTTGGCCAGTCATTATGCCTTCAATAAAAGACCCTCTTCCTATCTCCTAAGAGGTGTATCAAACAATTTGCTATTATTTTTCTTTTCATTTTTGTTCCTTCTAAATCTATGAGCAACTTTTAGTTTGCTGCAGTTAGCTAATGAAAGCTCTTAAGTAGAAATGTTTAGGGAGCTGTCTCATTAATTAACAATCAGATTTAAACTTTGTGACTTAATAATTTTCCACTAAAAGAGATCTTTGAAATTATTGATTCTATTTCTACTGCACTTTTATTATTTGTTGATTTAAATTTCTTATTCTTCAAAAGATGATTATTATTGGTGAAAGAAAAGCGCTTTCCCTTGAGCATTTTCTTTGCACCTCCATTGTATTTCCATAAACATTTTATCCACATTCAGATTACGATTGCATGATACCATCTCGTTTGCTACACCTAATTTAATATATACATGATCAATAATGATATTATTTTCATATACTTATAAATTAAGGCGCCTCAATCTGAGGTGATTAACGCCTGGAAGCTATTTTTAGTAATAATATAAATATTTTAATCTGTAGGAAAACTACAGGCAGCTGACTTTAAATATTAACTGAGAATTGTCTAAGCCGGACAACTGGTGATTGTAGACTTCACGAAGTTCTGTTGCTAATTAGTTGAGAAAGATTGGTCAAGCAAGCTGTAAAACATTGATGAGCTCCTTGAGGTTGTTGAGGTCAACAAAGTCCACTAAGCCTTTTAACCAATTAGGCTTGCCAAGAGGAAAGTCACTATCTGAAAGCATCACTTATATCTAAGTTGAAAGATAAGGGGATTCTAATTGTTTAATATTTTGTTAGCTCTCTTTACTCTTAATGAAGATTGAATATTTTATCGAGAATGAAAGTACTGGGTAGTGGTCACCAAGATGGGAATTTAATTATTAGCGAAATTAATTGAAAACTTTCGATTAAAAAGCGACAACAACCTTGGGAGTAACTGATGAATCTTCTCTTCTGAAATATGATGAATAATTAAAAATGATTTACCTGCACTTGTGTAGTTTTTTAAATAATATAGATCAGTTTTGTTTCGAACTTCGAAACCAAAATTTGATTAAAATAATTTTCGAATAACCAATTTGACCAAAAGCTTCGCATTGGACTCCAGTGCATCCGTCATTAAAAGCATTCTACTTAACTTATATAATTTGCTTCTTTAGTTAATTCTGTGATTATTTCGTTTTCTAATACGTATTCCACAGGATTATCGGCAGATGGATTTGAACTCAGGATTTCAGTCATCGAATACGCTAACCTCTGAGATAATCAGTTTTCTTTATTATAACTACTATTATTATTTGAAATCCAAAAGTTAGGGCTGAAAATCCCCTAGCAATAATCAAGCTGTTAATAGAAATATGAGAGGATCATCAGCCAGTAGTGGCTGTACAATGCAAAGTAATGTTCATTAATTGACTTCCATTGCCAGGGAAATCTCAAGGCCAAGGTAACCTCAACGTAGACAGGATGGTCAGGATAAGTCTGAGTTAAGGAGCTAATGGATTTGTGGGTTAGGATGACCAGGTAAGAGAGAATGCCTTCGCTGAAGTATTTTGTACTGCAATAATTGAAGACGGTGGATATTGAAGTTATATATCCATGGTAGACGTTTATCTCTTGAAAATTCCTGAGTATTAACAATTTCGGTACAAGGAAGTGCAGTCTAATTTAGGTTAATGAGTGGACCACTTGCAATTCTGAGGCTGGACCTTTGTTTGTTCACTTTAATTTTCCATTTCATACACCACGGTTATATAAAATTTAAGAGTTGCTGAAAGATGCGAGAGGATGGTCTGTGATGAGAGAATGGCTTTAAACGTCTGCGTAAGAGTAGGTTGATGTATTAGGATGAAATCAGGGCCTGATGTGTAAAAATAGAGGAGAATAGGCCCAGGTGTACTGCCTTGAGGAACCCTCAGACACGGTATAAGGAAGGGCAATCATTCATGCCGAAATATTCCTTAGAATGGTACAACGTGAGAATAGCTAGTAAGCATGAGGGAGAATTTACATCAGCTTCCGTAAGCCAGACTCAATCAAACGCTTGAGGAATGTCAAAGAAGGCACTCAAGCAATACTGCTTCTACTCAAAAACTGGAGACAACAAAATTCACCAAATGATGACATTAGGTAACAGTGAAATGAAGGATGCAAAATCAAGACTGGTGTTGAGGTAGAATTCAAAAAATAGATAAAGACGTCTTAGAAGTTGTTCTGAAATTTTACCCAACTAATAGAAAAAGACTTATCGGCCGATGAGATGTTCTAAGTTGATGAGGTTTACTTGACTTGGGTATCCCCTTAATTAGCAGAATTTCGGAAAATGTGACAAAACTTAAATATATCATTATTTCTGAGAGCAAGATGTTAAATAATGTATGAATTATCCGAGTGATTAATGCATTAGGAGGAGAAGAAGCAAGTTGAAGAATAAAAGTAAGGTAAGTGGGGGGAAGATGCCACACTTAACACTTATTTCCGTTTTGTAGGAAACTGGGTTATCGAAAAACAACACCAAATGTATCAACGTCCAGGTGGTTTTTTACTCTTTAATTACATATATGTTTAGTATATTTAATTAAATGCAAAACCGATAAAAATGCATTTGAATGAAATTTGTCAAAACTGGCATCTTCCCCCATCATATGGGGAAGATGCCAGTTGATGCGGGGGAAGATGCAACAATATCTTAAGATATAAATTGAGAAAGAAGAAATTACAAATTTAATGTTAGGTAAACAGCAAAATATTCTCATTAAACACTGAGGGGAAGAAACACCGAACAAAAGACATTTTTTGTTTAATTTTTAACATTTTTGGCAATGCAAATTGTCTTTGCTGCAAATTTCATGAAGCCATCTCTTGCATGTTATGCATTGAAGCCAATCGCATTTTGGGCCCTTCCTATCATAAAAATATCCTTTACACTCAATACAAAAATCATCGTCCTTCTCTTCAATGTCACTCTCACCACTGGTCATTACCAAATTATCGGGAGCGAAGGATGCTGAAGATGAACTGTCCTTCCTTTTCTTTTTCTGCAGTACTTTTCCCCTTTTTTTTGTCGGCAGAGTAGCCTCTCTTCTCAATGCCTCCCGTTTCTCCACCGTCGTAGGGACTTCAGCAGTTTGTTTCTTTCTTCGAGTTTGCTTAGGTTTCTGAAATCTGGGGATAGGACTAATTTCTTCAAAAGAAGTGATGGCACCGCTGCTGCTTGTTGAAGCTATTGCCAGAGGTGCGTTAACTCCTTGTGTGGCATTCAAATTTTCTTTCATATTGTCAGAATGGTATAAGCATGTTCTGGAATTTTTTGCGAACCGTATGGATAAATTCCGCATGCAGAAAATCCCACGCTGCCATTTCCAACAGTGGCTGCCCTATTCCACGCGGCGCTCAGCAAAGACCCAAATTGAAGTCTGGTGATTCTGCGTCCCGGGTGAGAAAGGATCCAGTTGTTAAGGGCCTGCTGCCAAAAAGTTTTGTCTTCGATTTCTATTCCCAATAACATGATATTAGTTAGTTTTCCTTTTTATTTAATAGTTTTTATTGCTGGGTCACTATGGCCCGAGGTGACGGCTTATGGCACTTCACAAAAGGTGACGGCTCAAGGGTTAATAATATTAATGTATTATACAAAAACTATATTTCGTGTGTCATTAATTGTTTTATATTGATTTAATATTGTACAATATATCATTATAATGTAATAATGAACGAGAATCAATATGAATTTGAAACACTTCAATAGGTGGCATCTTACTACCCCAAGCACTGGAGGAAGACGCCACATAGGTTTATTTTTGTACTAAGGCTTCAATCATGTTGCTTCAAGCTAACACGTACTCACCAAGATGTACACGACACAAATATCACGGAATTATTACGTTTAATCTAGTCAATCCGTCACCAAACCTTAAGTATCGACAACGAAATATTATAACATGGGTACTCACCAAGTTCAAAGAGTTGAATTTTCAGTTTAACGACGATTAAACTAGATATAAATAGAAATACTCACAAGCACGGTAT
The DNA here is from genome assembly GCF_049639745.1 of Rhodnius prolixus. Classification (NCBI taxonomy): domain Eukaryota; kingdom Metazoa; phylum Arthropoda; class Insecta; order Hemiptera; family Reduviidae; genus Rhodnius; species Rhodnius prolixus. The sequence goes on from NW_027411592.1 coordinate 29,507,726, forward strand.
TCACAGTTGTTTACTACACACTTTAACGTAGGAATTGCTGCCATCCAGTAGTAGATATGCAAAATATGACGATACTTGCATCTTCCCCCAACTGGCATCTTCCCCCCACTTACCTTATATTATTTACGAAATGATTATTCGAATAAATTATCGGAATTTTAAGTACAACATTAATGAGAGGGAGGAAATAATGATGCTGAGAGTTTTTAATCCTGATTAATTACTGCATGTTGAGCAACTTTCAAGATTTTCTTAACTAGTAACGTTCGAAGTCATGGTTGAATGTGCGAAGTCAATGAACTGCCCAAATTTTTTTTATTTATCTTCTGTAGCTAGATTTAAACATGTATACGTATATTGTTTTTGGTAATTTCTGACTTGTAACGGAGTAAAGGATGTTTTAGCACGGTTCTTCTTTGCGGTTACGCCTTAACTAACATACCCACTGACGATTGGTAGTCGGTTGTTGACTTCAACAAATAATGCGGTGTCTGGTTATTGGCAAGGTTTCGGGGCAATGTGATTACTAGAAGCGTGGTAATACAATAACTTAGAAGTGGTAATTTAAGTAAAAACATCATTAGAGCATGTCAGCTACTAAAATGGGGGAAAGAATAGGAGATACGTGAGATTTAGAGGGGTTCACAAGGTAATCATAAGAATGGCCTTATCTTTATGGCATGGCATTATACATCACATTATGTCGACAGACACTATCAAGTGTGCAGGGACGATCTAAACATTACCAACTTAAGTAGGATTGTGTGATGATGCTGCTTGTGATGTTGATTCACTGGTCCAGTTTGGCACATACAATACAACGCTTTTACCACTTTTACCATTTCTAACATTGCGCATATTAAAACCATTACTGTTAAATAGTTCCTACATAATTTATAACTCCAGCATTAACTTTGAATAAATGTTATGTGTATCAAAATATTTCTGAAATGTTGTATTCATAAATCACAAATCCAAAAAAGTACTTGCAATAGTATCGATTAAGTGTTGACTGTCACATCCTTTAGTTTACACTCTAACTGGCTAACTTAACTTATAATTAATCATTTATTTTTTGATTTAAGAAATCCATTTCTACATGAAAGCTATTTACCGCAATCCCTCTACTACTTAGAGAAGAAATTGTAACCAGCAGATTCCAAAACGAAAAATATCCCTGGCCAACCACTTGCGATATTTTCACTAAAAGTCGTGTTTTAATTTATTTACTCGTATTTATTTTTATTAAAATGTTTAGTTAACTATCATGAACTATTTTCTCACGCGCCGTTTTCTCCTTAATTCGTAATGAAATTTCATTCTGACACAAAGTGATTTATCTAATTAACTAAGGTCTAACTTTGTTTTATTTTTTTATAACATTGCATTATTCGATCGCGTCTGGCACCGGGGATTGCTTGCTAAACTCAAGAGTATCCTACCAACTACATATTTTCTCATCCTTCAATCTTACCTAACTGGACGTTTTTTTAGTGTCGACTGTGGAAATTCCAACTCTCTTTGTTTCCTAGTTCGTGCAGGAGTTCCCCAGGGAAGTGTCCTTCGGCGTGTACTCTACACCATATACAATGCTGATATTCCTACCAATCCTCGTACCTTCCTTTTTACTTATGCCGATGATACGGCAAACCTCTCTCCTCATAAAGATCCGGTCCTTGCCCATCGCTCCCTTCAATCCCATATAGAATCTCTTGAGCCTTGGCTAAAGAAATGGAGGATTAAAATTAATGAAAATAAATGTAATTACATTACATTCTCCCTAAGGCGAACTATTCTTCCACCCGTTTACCTAAACCTCACTCCTCTTCCCACAACAGATTGTGTTCAGTACCTAGGACTCTTCATGGACAAACGCCTAACCTAGCATCCTAGTTTATACTCAATTGGAAGGTACTGAAGATACGATTCAAACTTCTCTCTAGACTTCTTGACAAACGCTCTAGACTCTCACTACAGAATAAACGACTTATCTACACTATGATACTGAAACCTGCCTGGACTTACGGAATGGAACTTTGGGGCTCTGCCAAAGCTTTCAGTATCTACACAATCCAATCCTTCCCGTCAAAAACACTCCGTCGAATCGCAAATGCTCCTTATTAATGTCTCTAACTCTACCTTGCACCCAGATTTTCTTGTTCCATAGGTTTCAGAAGCAATAAAATCGCGTTATATTAAATTCCACACATCAATCACCTCATATCCTAATCCGATAGTGCCCCACCTTAATTGGGACATTAATTAGATTAATTAGACTTCATTAGATTAATCAATCTAATCTTGGCAAAATTAAAATTGAGTCTGATGAAGCAATTTTAGAACTAACATAACTAAAGTGCCTTCGGCGTGGAATGCAATCGGAATTCATAGCAATAGAAAATTTCATGGCAAAATCAATATATAAGGTAAGTGGGGGGAAGATTCCAGTTGGGGGAAGATGCAAGTATCGTCATATTTTGCATATCTACAACTGGATGACAGCAATTCCCACGTTAAAGTGTGTAGTAAACAACTGTGAATACCGTGCTTGTGAGTATTTCTATTTATATCTAGTTTAATCGTCGTTAATCTGAAAATTCAACTCTTTGAACTTGGTGAGTACCCATGTTATAATATTTCGTCGTCGATACTTAAGGTTTGGTGATGGATTGACTAGATTAAACGTAATAATTCCGTGATATTTGTGTCGTGTACATCTTGGTGAGTATATGTTAGCTTGAAACAACATGATTGAAGCCTTAGTACAAAAATAAACCTACGTGGCGTCTTCCTCCAGTGCTTGGGGTAAGATGCCACCTATTGAAGTGTTTCAATTTCATATTGATTCTCATTCATTATTACATTATAATGATATATTTTATAATATAAAATCAATATAAAACAATTAATGACACACGAAATATAGTTTTTGTATAATACATTAATATTATTAACCCTTGAGCCGTCACCTTATGTGAAGTGCCATAAGCCGTCACCTCGGGTCATATTGACCCAGCATTAAAAATTATTAAATAAAAAGGAAAACTAACTAATACCATGTTATAGGGAATAGAAATCAAAGACAAAACTTTTTGGCAGCAGGCCCTTAACAACCCCGACGCAGAATCACTAGACTTCAATTGGGGTCTTTGCTGAGCGCCGCGTGAAATAGGGCAGTCACTGTTGGAAATGGCAGCGTGGGATTTTCTGCATGCGGAATTTATCCATACGATCCACAAAAAATTCCAGAACATGCTTATACCATTTCTTACAATATGAAAGAAAATTTGAATGCCACACCAGAAGTTAAGGCACCTCTGGCAATAGCTTCAACAAGCAGTAGCGGTGCCATCACTTCTTTTGAAGAAATTAGTCCTATCCCCAGATTTCAGAAACCCTAGCAAACTCGAAGAAAGAAACAAACTGCTGAAGTCCTTACGACGGTGGAGAAACGGGAGGCATTGAGAAGAAAGGCTACTCTGCCGACTAAAAAAGGGGAAAAGTACTGCAGAAAAAGGAAAGGAAGGGCCGTTCATCTTCAGCATCCTCCGCTCCCGATAATTTGGTAATGACCAGTGGTGAGAGTGACATTGAAGAGGAGGACGATGATTTTTGTATTGAGTGTAAAGGATATTTTTATGATAGGAAGGGCCCAAAATGCGATTGGCTTCAATGCATAACATGCAAGAGATGGCTACATGAAATTTGCAGCAAAGACAATTTGCATTGCCAAAAATGTTAAAAATTAAACAAAAAATGTCTTTTGCTCGGTGTTCCTTCCCCTCAGTGTTTAATGAGAATATTTTGCTGTTTACCTAACATTAAATTTGTAATTTTTTCTTTCTCAATTTATATCTTAAGATATTGTTGCATCTTCCCCCGCATCAACTGGCATCTTCCCCATATGATGGGGGAAGATGCCAGTTTTGACAAATTTCATTCAAATGCATTTTTATCGGTTTTGCGTTTAATTAAATATACTAATATATATAAGTTATAGAGACGTAAACCACTGACGCATGACCTACTTAGGAGTGCTGAAGACAGCATCCTCATTTAATTATAAAAGAGGTCAATGCTTAGGGCAAGGCAGTTCCGATCCATCATCTATGTCAAGTGCTTCTCTTACCAGTTAACGCGAGTGCCACCGCGATAGTATTCTGTCAGGTATAATTATAAGTATTTTTGACTTTGAACTTTTAATCATTTCATAATTGTAATTAAGTTAGTTGTTTATTTAATAACTTAGAGAATTGTAGTGTAAGCTGTGCATTGCATGTAAGCGAGCATAGTACCTTATAAAAGAATATCTGCTTGTATTAACTGTGAAATATTGTTGTAATTCAAATAAAGTCTTTTTAAAAAGGCTTCATACGTTACTCATAAGATAACTTATATGTAATTAAAGAAGAAAAAACAACCTGGACGTTGATACATTTGGTGTTTTTTTCGATAACCCAGTTTGCTACAAAACGGAAATAAGTGTTATGTGTGGCATCTTCCCCCCACTTACCTTACTCTAAATTTTATCAAGAACTAGATCCCAAACCGCTGGTCTGAATAGGTTCTAAACAGTAACGTATTTAAAGCAATTAGTCGACTGAAATCAAGCTGCAGCTTCTCTAGAGAATATCTATTTAATACAGGAGCAGAGAGTCCTTCTTATTGATAATGTTCCAGCAAGTAGAAATGTAGTTGGTGAAGGAAGGTTTTATTGGTTGTGATAACGAAAGAGAGTTCAGCTGTTTACACATCAGTGGAAAATTCAGCGAAAATGATCGCTTCCATAGTGGTGAAGTTACCTGGTATTTCTGGAATCACTCCCTTCCTGGTTGCAACAAATTCGTCAGATAGATTTCTAAAGATTTGTAATCAAATTTTGTCTTATCGATGATCAGTTCGAATTTTCTTCTTAGCTTTTCTCTAAAGCTACAGGAGGCAGTGATTCGTACATTCGAATGGGTTTTTGCAAAACATAAAAAGTTAATTAATTACATTCAATTGTAAAAATACTTTTTAACTTTTTTCTTCTACTAGGGTGGCTTCATTAACAAGAGAATTGAGCTGGTAACATCAAAATAACTAGTTATAATATTGGTTGTAGTTGGAAATATTAGCAATAATGCGAAATAAATAGATATTCGAGGCAAAATAAATATTGTTAACATATAATACTTCCATCGAATAACTATTTTATGCCATAGAACATAGAATTAGAAGTGAAAATAATAAAAATTTACTAAATGTCTCAAGCTGAACAAACATAAACAGTTAGTCGGTGTTCTTCCTAGAAGGTAACTTTGGGAACTCGAATGTTTATCTTTGATTTTGTTTTTCTCTTGAGATTCTCTAATCTCCTTGAGATCATCTTTCATTTTGAAATGGAAATCTCATTATTTCTGACTTTTCATTTTAATTTCTTTTATTAATGCAAAATGATGATTGTAAGGGGTTTACTGTTTTTAACTTTAAAAAAATTAGGGTATCAATTCTTACGATATACAGGCTTTATTTCTTAGAGCTGAGATTTGAAAAGGCGCAATCGGTCGCCAGGCTTATTTAAACAAGTATCGTTAGAAACAATTTATTAAATAAAACACAACATTACACTGTCAGATCTAGACCAAGCAACTAGAATACAATAGTAACAATAGCAGGTGTACACGGTACGGCGGAGGCTGAACTTACCTTTTTAAAGGGAGACAGAACCTCTGTATCATATAATTCTTTTTAAGAATGTAACCCACATTAAAGTATCCCCCGTCCTTCCTATTTTTAGTACCTACTTTTAGAAGAGCTACCGAGGATTAAAATACCGGACCATGTCAATCCTATCTTGACAATCCCTTACAACAAGTTAATACTTATCAGGTTTCATCTGATAAAGCTCTAATGCCTCTTACAGTATACGCCCACTCTCTACCCAAAGAGTTTAGGCGACAAATCGTACCCGACCTTCTTTGGTCCATTAGAAAGGTCTTTTAGAAAAAAAGAAAAAATATATTATTGTCACCGACTGTAAAAAAAGAATGAAAAAATATTTTTTTTGTTGTACAAACTGTTAAGCTTAGGTCCCCTATCGGCCTTCTTGCCTTAGGACGGAGTTTTAACAGTATTAGCCTGTAATATTTCAAAGATTTTTGTTATTAGCTAACATGATCACGTTTAATTATAAATTTGATCATTGGATGAAGAAAGATTATGTAATTGTTCATAATTAATGAGAAAATAGTTATTAATGCGACTAGTGCGGAAACTGACTCTTTTTTGGCAATTGCGAAACAAGTCAGAATGGTAGAGGTTAGTTATTTTGTTTTTGTTTGTTTGTTGGCTTCCTGCTGTGCAGATTAGCCAGTGATGTACTAATGTATTATTTAATGATATGGGTTATTAGTACTAGTCTTATTTTTGCTTTTAGTTACGGTTATCTTTTTAACTTTTTTTTTTCAAAGTTTGATTTTGTTCTTAGTAATGAAGTGGAAAATAGCCAAATATATTTCGGATGTTGGTTCTGTGAGGATGGTATGTAGGTTGGCAGGAAGTGGACATTTCGCTTTTATAACTACGTTCCACAGTTTGTCCCTATCATCCTGGAGTCTAGTGCATTCTAGGATCAGGTGGTTGGCGTCTATTACAGTATCAGAAGGGCAAGAGCAAATTGGAGGGATTGAAATTCCTATACGGCTGAGATGGTGGGGCGAGAAGTTATGATTAAAGCGCAGTCGGATCAGAGTAGTGAAGAACTTTCTACCTTCTGCGGTCAGTGTACCACGGTTTCTTAGGTATTGTCGGCTGCAGTGAGGTGTAAAATTTACCTTTGGCATATTTTGATTTTTCGTACTCTATGGTTCATTCCCTATAATAGGTACGTCTAGAGAGGTTCTTTACATCTGCAATTAACATTTTCTCAAGCATTCGATTCTCCAGGTTAGGTTAAGTTTCTTTCTGCCGTTTTTGTTAATTAATTAATTAAATTCATTTTTTCGTGTGTATTTGTATAGACAAAAATAACCCTAATTATACAAATAAATATGCTGAAATTTAATGGAGTAATCTAGTATTATACAATGTATTATGTGGTAGACACTTTCAGCCTGCTGATTGACAACAGTGCGAAAAATAAGAACATTACTCATAGAAGTACTTTCCGCACTCTTAACCAAGTGGTAAAGACCGAATTTCTGCACAACCGTAGGTAAAATGAAAGAACTTTATAAGCTTAATTGAACTAATCTAAAGTGGGAATAACTTGCTTACTTTGTTTAGCACTGAACCTACGTGTTTTGGTGTGGTTTGTGAGCAAACGCTCACTGCCCAAGGATTCAATTATTTTAGAATTTATTCGCTTAAACGTTTTAAAACTAATTTATTCTATGAAAATTCGGCAATTAATATCCTATTTCTGATGATTCATTCTTTGATGATTCTACTGGCCGTCAGCCTATTGGCTGGAAAGGATTTTCTATTTCTTCTGGGAAACAATCTGAACTGATATGCTGCTACCAAATATCCGACAATGGTAGCCACTGTCTTGCATTGTTATCTGACGGATTATGCCAGAGAAGTGTGTTCATTATTAGAGATATTTGTTGATAAATACTAATACGGATTTATATGTTTACTATCAGATGTAGGAACCATTGTGAACGAGCTATTTAAGCATATGATTATCACATTATTATGGCAGTGGATACCTACCATTCGTTATGTCCTGCTAATCCCTGGCAGTCATGTTTGAACATGTTTGTTCTGCATTATTGTTATTCATTCATTTTGTATGGATCGTTGTTTGTATTCTATCTAGTCCATATAACACCATGTACAACTGTTAACGTTACCAAAAGTTATCAAAACTTATTATGTTTGGATTTAAGAGTATATATTTATAGTGTACTATATGTACAAGATAGGTCTGAGATCAAACTAAAGAGAGGCTGCTTAAAATTCCCCTTTCAGAAATAACAGTTATAAAACCTAAAACGGCTTTTCATTTGAAAGTTTATCAATCAGAGGGACGGGCAATTTTCCTTTTAAATTCCCAACTTTTCCTTAATATTCTCTCTTACCAACAATGGGACTATTAGAAATATAATTATGACAGCTGAAGGTTCATTATATTTTGATCATATCTTTACAAAGAATTAATTGAAATTTTCTAACAAAAAATTAAAGCTATTAATAGAAGATTGTATATTTTTTAAATGTGTTGTCGAAAGCTGGGAATGCGAATTGCCATTTCGTACTGGGCAAACAAAACTTGACGAAAGAAGTAACTGAAAAGTTACCAAAGGAAGCAATATCTTCCAAGGATGAAGTAGTATTTTATCTCTCGCGTCAAATCGTTCGAAGACTTACTGTTATGCTTAAAGAAAAGGACTCTGCCTTCAATAGTGGACTAACTTTAGAAAAAGAATGCAGGGAGGCAGTTCGGTACTATGATAAGCGGTAACAGTGAAAGCCACGACACAAGTGAAGCTCAAAGGTACTATAAATTCATAGAGAAGGCAAACTATTACGATGAAACTTAGGAAGAAAGGAATAGAAAAAATAATTTATAAGAAAAAGATGGAACAAAGCGATCGAAAGAAAAATCTGACAACAATGATGCATACGAAGTTAACGAATTTGAAGGATTAGAAACAAGATGAAATGGAAGAGGCCACATTAAATAATGAATGCAAAAAAATAAAAAGAAAAAGTATATGAGAAAGATGAAGCTGACAAAGATGTTGCGAGGCCAAAGTTATTGGAAGCGCAAAGAGATAAGTGATAAACTTGGACTTCGGCATGAGGATAGAGGATGCACGAGCGATAAGACTGCAGAAATCCAGTTACATCCACAAGGTAAAACTAGAACCTTGGGGAAGGATTTAGCGCAGTGGTTTATAGAGATGCGGAGATTACGGCTTCGAATTCAGCTGGTCTTCAGATTTCCTCTCCAAGAGAAGGAGAGAACACGGTCCGGAGACCATTAATGCACTGAAAAAAAGCTGCTGGTGCCATTAACCTCAGATGATGACGCGCCTTAAATTAAAAAAAAAAAAAAATAACAGCAATATTTTATTGTATTTATATCATTAAATAGTTTGTACAAAAAGCATTAATTGTGCACAAATTTGGATTTTGTTATTAACAACTGTGGTCTATTAACTGGAGAAAGTGTGTCTTTAAAAGAGACGTGGACCCTGAAATGAGCGAAGGACTCAGTTTTCAACTGTAACATTAAAAGTAAATGACATTTTCGTATAAAATGTTACCACGGAGAAATGGTGATGTTATATTGCCTCAAAAAGAAAAGCTGGTTCAAGAAACAGGAGAAACAATCTAAAATAAATTTGGCTATATCCTTCATAGATATGTAAAATTTGTTGAGCTCTATATATTTTTTGGTATTAGAAGAAGTGCCATAAATTGGATGGAGGTCAACAAAATATCAGAAGGAGAGGAGCGATGAATTTCACTTGGACTACAAAGTCAGTAGCACCAATACATGTGGTTAGTAAGATGGGTGGATGTAAGCTGAATTGGGGAGTCTGGGAGGTGATGACGGGGAGGAGCTCGTAAGTTCTTCTTCCATGAGTCAAGTGGCCGAATTTGAATTCACCACTTCTCCTATAGCACTCGCATTCCACCTGCCTACTTCATCCACAACCACCTCCTCGCCAGCGCTAGTAGATGGTCGCTCTCTAAGAGCAAGCAATAAAGTCTAGCAGGGCTGCTTTTCTTCGCATGAATGGCAAACTTAAATTTGAAGTTTATTCTAATTTATTCCAGTCTAAAGGAGGATAAAGATAGGAATATAGAATAGGTTTTGTCTCAAGTATAGATTTAAGTCTAAGTTTGCGGAGTTGGTTCCCCGGCAATGTTGGTGGTGGCTATAGGAGTGGGTTGGTAACAGCGCTTCTTCCACCTTGAAGATAATAGAAGTTTTACAAGAACTCAACTCTTCCATCTGCAATAGGCTCTGGTCCTGGGTCCACAATGGAGATTAGTGTGTAAAGTTGGCGGCCCTGCCGATTGCACTTTTGTATGTTGATTTACAAGTTGTTTTTGTTCAACTTTACAAAACAGTAGAAAATCCATCCTAGCTCTTGTCTCTCTCTCTCTCTTTTATCGAGAAAAGTGTCCCGGAAATGAATTCCCAGAAAATCTGGTAAGGACACTCACACGATTATCTATACTCAAGGCTCCTGCAAAGCCTTGCACAACCCTGGGTAAACTTGCAAGGAAAGCCTATCCTTACCATATTCCCAGAAATACCGTAAAACTAATTTTTCCTGATAAATTATAAAATAAAATGTTTGTAAATCTCAAGTATGAATAATGTATATCCAAAGTCTACAGAAAAACCTAACTGATCCCCTGATCCTTAACCGAAACATCTGAGCTTATTGGTGCCATTTAAGTAATTTATTATTATAATATTTTTAATGTACTAATGTAATTGCAGTTATTTTATAAGACCAAATGTAGTTTGGTTGATATGGCGAGCCAAACAGGTAGGAGTGGAAAAGCTACAATCTGCAGCTAGAAAACAGGGTACTTCTGCACCTTGGTAGCCATTGTTACGGTGGGGTCATAGTCGCATCGTGTATAACCTTTCACTCTTAATAATTTCCACTTCACTCAAAACTGTGTGAACAAAAACATATATCCTTCAGCACTTTTTTATTTTTATTGTTATTATTTTTCTCTTTACTTTAAAATGCAGGATACAAAGCTAACTGAAGGCGACCGTCCCAAAGAGCTGGAGTGTTACGTTAAAGGACAACTTAGACATGTTGGTGACGTATCCTTATTGAATTGGTTGAAGTGAACAGAAACATGTGTAACATATAGTACCATAAGGGCTTGATGGTATTATGTGCAAAGCTCCGTCCTATGCTGCGTGTTCAAGGTGCGTGTGTACGCTTGTTGGCAGAGTTGTTAGCCAATGTAGTAGACAAGGTGGTCTAAACCCCCCTACCAGCACAATTTCCAAGTCTAACCGTCTCATCCGTCAATGTATACAAGGCAGCTATTCTGTGTACACATTCCCTAGAGTGCACCACTTTACATCAAAAGGAACCCGCGACCCAGCCGTACAAAAAACCTTTTGTTACGCATCACTCCTACCAATATCTGGAACAAATTGTCAAGAAGGTTAACGTTTTTATTTGTCAGACAAGAAACATAAAATTTAACGCTGCGGTCACGCAGCCAGGAATGAGTACAAACTTTACATCAGTTGGGTTAAAAAGTTTGTTTTTCTAGATTGAAAATCTGGGCTCTAATTTGGAATTTTGAGATTTTTGAAAGAACCAACAATCTACACAACTTGCTCTCGCCACAATTCTCGAGGTCCCGTATTATACATTTTAACTAAACTACCAATTTCGAAACTTTCTCAATAATATTATCTATCCTCATACATCTAGTTGAGTTATTAGGTCCGCTGGTAAGGATCTAATCGACCTTCAGCGCCATGCGTTTTTTAGTTTTTGCAACTTTTTTTTTTGCCACAAACAGAACATTTTTCTAAAAACCATTTTTTCAGGTTCTGAAGATCGTTTGAATTAATTGATTATTTATTATCATTTATTTATTATTATTTATGATTTAAGGCGCGTCAACATCTAAGGTTATTGGCGCTCGGAGCTTCTTTCAGTGCACTGCCGGCCTCTGGACCGTGTTCTCTTGTTGCAGACAAAACTGTCCATCACCGGACAGTGAGCTGTAAGAAGCTCCTAGGAAGAGAAAATCTAAGGGTCACAGCTGGATTCGAACTCGGGATCTCCGCGTGGGAGACCAGCACGCTAACCGCATAGCTAATCCCTTCCCTTATTATTTGTTATTATTATTATTATTATCATCATCATTATTAAGCAGGTTATTCTGCACTGCAACTACGTAGTTATACCTACAGAGCGCCCTCAGTTTCCACTTATGACACACTCAGATCCCCGGGTGAAGAAACAACATTCTAGGAAAAGTCTCCGGAGAGAAGAAAAAGCCGTTATTTAGAAATAACCACTGCTCGATACAAACTCATTCCTCTACCCAATGGTCTTCCTAAATATTCTGAACATTCTAGGTAATGTATATTCTTCACCAATGCCTGGTAACTATCTAGGCTCTTCAGGGGAGCTCCAGTTAGAGCGGAGACCCAGTGAGTGATAACCACGCTTTGGTGCACCTCACACTACTCCCCAAAGCTGCCGAGATGTTCTGAGAATGGCGCGGCTCTCTGGGGAAGGTCTAAGAGAGACAACCTCGCACTTGAGCTAGATAGTAGCTCCTCCCAGATATTACAACGGTGATACAGGCGCTACAGGGTCCTGGATAAGAAAGCCGTCAGGTTAGGATAACAGTCACTTCTCCCCTTAATGCCCTTGAAGAGGTTGGCTGATTGCGATGATCTCCTGTCTGGTTACTAAATATTCCTCCCTTTCTAAGACAGTTTCCATTCACTTCTTTCTCCCAAGAAGTGTACGACCTCATTTAACAACACCTTGAAACTACGCAGGGTTTCTGGGGGTCAATTGTTCTGCCTAATTCGGAGGCTGTGGACACCTGTGATCTCGTAGTTTAAATTCTTTCTCTGTTGAAAATTTCACCTAAAAATGCAACAGATTTTGCTTTTAATAGTAAATTACTATGTTTCGGATTAAATAGTAACAACTGAAATATTATTTATTTAATATAAGAATATGAAACATGAAAATCTATGTTTTTTTTTCGATGCAATATTCTGGACATGTTTTAAGTATCTCAATGTACACTGAAGGCCAATTTACGGTAGAACAACTAGTGCAATGAAGTCGGTACAAGAGGCAGTAAAGGTGGTCTATAAGAGTGCGATGGAGGAACTATACGAGTATATGGTGTATCTAAGAGAGGTTGGCTGTGGTCCGTGAGTGGACTCTTAGCCACACTGGAGCAGAAGCCACATGTAGCCTTCTACTTACCACTGCTCTAACAGCCGACCACGTACTACATTTATACCCTTGTATTTCATTAGGAGCTGAGAGCTGGAGTCGACTTTCTTTAATCCATACCGCCGTGGAGCGCACCTCTAATATCCATTGAACCCTTAAATACATATTGCCATCATCACTTATTGTTATAAACACTTTGTTGTATTATTAGCAATTTGAAAAGGAAACGTTCTACAATATCCTCAACTTTTACACCACTAGTATTTATTAACAATAATTGAGGTTTTCATTATTTTTGGATATCAATAAATAAAGCATATTTATTTATGTCATTTCGTTAAAATTTTAGAATACCAAGTCAATAACAGTTTCACGATTTGCATACATATAAACAAACAAGATTATATATGTACATATTATTCATTTAAATAAATTGACGATCCGATCTATTTGAAAATAACCCCGTATATTTGAAACATCATGTCAATATGTAGGTTATGATGTCCAACTAAACTGTTTCTGCCTCCGTACTAACAATTTTTAACAACTCCGCTATTTAACGCGGAACCCATTCAAGCTTCTAATTACGCTAATTTTTTTTTCGCCTTCAGAGCACAACTATTTTTAAAATTAAACTTTAAAAGATTTCTTTTAATTTGTTTATTCTGAGCCAAAAACAATTATTTTATTTAAAATTTAAATAATTTACTCTGAATATGGGGTATACAAAGTATTCTTAATGTAGTACCTAAACTAGTCATTATCTAAACACTCCTGGGTAATGAGAAGAAAACTGAGTTTTAGAAGACAGGAGCTGTTCACCCCTTCGCGAACCCAGGCCGTGCTATAAGATATTGGCAATTATTGGGCTGCCTGTATCAAAAAGTGGTTCGCACCAACCATAGTTTCTTCGTATTAAAGTAAAATGAAATGAAGAGGTTACAGAGTGTCTTCATCAATATTCGGTTACCATAGTACATATAAATGTTAATTTTATAGATATGATCAGTTTATAGGAACGGACATTCATAATTTATCTTTTATATTAAAATTATATTAATTTTTTAGATTCTATGAGTTTCAAACCAAAAAAACGGTTTTAGTTTCGTACATTGTTATGTAATGTTACATTAATACCTGTCACAAAAATTTTACTTTTGGGTTATAATTTAGAGATTGATGAAGATTAAACAGCTGGAAGTACCACTAAGGGTTTTTTCTCTTTTTAAGATTTCTCAAAGATGGCTCTACTGATTTTCTTTGAACTTTGAACTAAACTTAGTGTTAATTAGTTAAATAGTGTTTAACGAAAATTTTTATTTTTTCGGGCTATTCGTTTAAAGAAACTTCTTGGAGAAATTGGGAGGGATTATTCATCCCTCCAAATTACTATTAACAGTATAATGTACGGTTCATTTGGATGTATATTCTAAAAAAGTATCACTATTTCTAGCTGAAATTCCATATTTTTTTTTTTTTTAATCCTTAACAGGTCTCATTTTCTTCTTTTTCTTAGCCTATTGCCTCCTCTAACTCTTGGTGTAGAGGCTTTCCAAAAGTTCTTTTGTTACTTTTTATCTTCTAATTTTCGGGGATGTTAGGAATTTGCCTACAGCCTCTTAAGAACTAACGGGGCTGCCACCATTAGGCCTCTTCGTCGGTCTTTAATCCTGTCCTAGAAGTATCGCTTCCCAGGGAAAGTAGCCTCCCAAGGTAGTATTAGTATTTGTGTCCTTTGAGTTGAGTGAATGATGTACTGTTCCGGTGAGTGTGCATGGTGTACTGCCCTGGGGTAACCCGTGGGGTCGCTACTCCCGAAGTGCCTGCATGCAACAGGACACCCCTTGCGGGGGAGGTCTCATTTTATGAATTGATTTTTCACTTTCAGAGATTATTTTGAAAACGCATCCTATGTTTTTGCCTAAACCTTGTAAATAGATCAAAAAGTTTTAACTAGACCAGTGGTCGGCAACCCGCGGCTCTTTTATCCAAATTGTGTGGCTCTTCAGCCTGCCTAAAATATATTGTATATTTATGTATATTGTAATTCCATTTCTCAAAGGTATTTTTTCAAAAATAATCTTAAATGTGATAGGTTTGAAATTGAATAGAATTATACAATATCAAAATAAAGTACTTGATTTATATTGTAAGACTGCCGCCTTTTCATTCGTTATTATTTATTTGTTTATTTACTTTGCAATATGTGAAAATAAATTTATAAAACATTTAAATGTTATTGAATATCTTAAAATATCAATTTGCGAATACAAATGATCTACAGAGTTGTTTACACTACCATCCTTGCGGCTCTTGGTAAGATTTATTGAAATTATTTAACAAAAAATGGCTCTCTACTTAAAATAGGTTGCCGACCCCTGAATAAGGATAATTGTTTCAGAGAAATTATTTTTAGGTATTTCCAGATTTATGTTAAGATGTGCCCAAAATCAGCACCTTCAAATTCGAAAAGAAATGTCATGCGAGTGTCCACACCGGATATTTAAATCGAATCAACAATATTTTAAACATTTATTTTCATTTGTTAATACTTTTTTTTTTCTGTTTACAACAAAATCATTGAATCAAGCAATAATAATTTAGTTAAATAGACAATTAATTAAAAATACACGCACACTCCCTCTCAGTACTTAAACGATATGTACTGGTAATGTTAAAGCCTTGCTGTGTAATTTGGATTTACAAAATTTAACACTGTTCAAAACATGTGTTGTATTAACACATACAAAACGGCCTTATTCACTAGTCTGAATTAATGAGTTCAATTAATCAGAGAGCTTGATTAGAATTTCACTGTTCACTAAATTCCACTTCTACATTTTGCCAAACATGCTTGGAATTTGTTTCATTTATGTATTAAATTTACATATTTTCTTTTTGCATTCTTTAATGTACATATATTTTTTTAATTAAAAATCGAGTAAAGAATAGTTAATTCGGTTTTATTTTCTAAAATAGATAGAAATTAGTTTCTATACAATTTCTGAATTTTAAAATAATTATTTCTTTGATTTTATCAGGGATTTTAGAATGAAAGCATTAGTGAAGACATTTCGCTTTTGTCATCTTTCTGCAGAAGGCCGAAATTCGATAGACCCATATTCTGTGATTCAACAAGTTTTAATATGTTGTAAAATAATCAATTTGCCATTAACTCAGCAGTTTTCATTAGCCACTTTCCTGAGAGATGTGGACAGAAACAAGTAAGCTTTCTTTCCAGTACAATGTCAAGTGGGTATCTCCGGGAATGAGAAGGTGGGCAGAAGCAGCCGGGAGATGGTACACATTTCCAATATTAACTGCAGGGGAAATGTCAGAGATTGAAACAAATTTGATGAAAAACTAGGAAAAGTTAAAGAATTTGATCGATTGTGCTCGGTAGAACTATTACCAAATGAAAAAGATTGATTAGCTTGGTTTCGTATAGGTCACACATGTATTTAAAGTAGGGCAAAACCAAGTATATCTTGTATTGAAAGAAGGGAAACCTGAGCTCCAAGTAATAATAACTGTAAGATATGCATATGTAATAGAATGAATGTATTTATTGAGGGTCACTTTGTTTGAATAAACATTTTTAGAAGTATTTTTATTTGGATGAACGTTTGTCATAAAAATTATTTATTTATTTTGATAAAATGATGCGGTAGGACAGTTGTATAAGGGTTGATCGTCAAAAACTCTCTGGAAAAGCATAATGTTGAAAAACACCCAATGATAGAATTCCCTAATTTTCTTTAAAGTATATCCTTGTTTATCATATAATTGTATTTTTTAGCAACGACTCAAAGTCATCAACCATTAAGTTAAGAAGTAATAAATAAAGTTGTGGTAAAAACATTTCATGTCAAATCTAATTAATAAAAATTTAAAAAAAAAAAGACGAAAGAATAGCTCAGTTGGTAGCGAACTTGATTCCCACGCGGAGATTTCGGGTTCGAACGTAGCTGCTGGCCATTAGATTTTCTGTGGCTTGAATCTTACAGTTGATTATCTGCTGGACAAGAAAAGAACAGCAGTTAGAATGCACTGAAAAAGTTTCGGTCGCCAGTGCCTTCAGATGTTGTTACGCCTTAAGTTAATAATAATAAAAGTAGAATGGTACTGCTCTAGACCAGGGGTGAGCAACCTTTTTAATCAATGGGCCAATTTAAATTTAAATTTTTTTTTGGCGGGCCGCACATAGATTAACTCTTATTAATAATTTACGAAACTTCGTACGAAACGCATCGCGTCCGTATTGCATGTTTGAACAAGTCACCGACAAGTGTGTATCTCGTCACAAAAAAATCGCGCAGACGCGGCGCGTTCGTATTGCATGTTTAAAAACGTCGTCGACAAGTAACTCGCCATAAAAAAATATTTCGGTTTAGTATGTACTACCATTTTATTATAATTAATTTTATAACAATATATTGATGGGAGAAAGTCGATAAAATAAATTGAATTTTAGAAATGCTTGGCGGGCCGCGGGTTGCTCATCCTTGCTCTAGACCCAATCCCGAGAAGCCAGGTTCGAAACCATTCCCTGAAGCCTCTAGGCTCACAGTTTTGTGAAGGAGGGTGTTGATTCGGATGAACAGTATTCGAAGTTCGGATCCGCACGCTAATGGCTATATATAAGTTTAGATGCCACAATAAACCAAAGTAAATAAGTCCAAACTTCAGTAAATGAAAATTCATTTATTCGCCCGACTTTAGTGGACTATACGTGATGCTAGATAATGAATGAATATTTGGCGATTCATGTTCACTGTAGGAACCACAGCCGAACTCCAGGCTGGTATGTAGTTGACACTAATGTAACTGTATCTCGCATGCTTCTAGCACGAATACATTCCTAATGCACACCGAGTTGACAGAATCTAGTTAATATGTATGAGTTTTCGATCACTTTGGTCAGTTTTCCTTCTTTTTTTCCAGTTTGTTAACAAGAGGCAGCTCGGCTTTTTCTTCCTTGTGCATGTTTCCACTTTAATTCTAATACACTACACCCTTTTAAACATGATGGATGGTACCGAATACAGTTACAATTATGTTATAATTTAAAACATAAACTGTTTAATAAAATGTGAAATAAATCACAGTAGTAACACGAAGAACTGTTTGTTTATAATTAAAAAAATAAAGAAATTCAATTTTCTTTTATTATTACATTTCTGATGGATTTCTTAAAACTTAATTAAGCTAATTGCTTTGAGAAATGATATGGAAATAAGCCATTTTACTCAATCAAGTTCATACATTATTATTTAATCCAAATGCAGCTTGTGGCTCAGATTTATTTTCAGGATTGTTGGTGGTTCGGTATAAAACATAAACTATCAATGAATTCACGAACAATTTTCAAGATACGGTCAAAAACAATTTGAACTATGTTCTTTTAATGTTTTTTGCCTTCAACGTTATACAAATCATTTCATACATGTCAATGAGTACAGACTGTCTCTCGTTTTTTTCCGTCATTGAGAAAATTGAGCATTCCAGTGGACTGAGGGGGATGTCCAAAGCATAACTGGCTGGAGAGGAAGTCCAGTTTGCTCATACCATGTTCATGCCGCACCTGTCGTTGGGGTATAAAATACAATAACCTAGCGAGTGTGGATCGTGCGGACATACGGCTATATTAGTATTTACTTCTCTAGGCTCATGATTAAGGCCGAGATCGGTTCGAACTCAGTACTTCAGTATAACATAGCTAAAGTATAACCACATCAGCCTTCAGTCCTTAGCGTGGCTCCTTTGCGTACTTTACAGTGATATAAATATCTACAGTACCATTGTTCTGAGATCCTGTTATAATTAAAAATTTTTAAATGCTCAACCATTCAATATTGGGAGTCATGACACCAAAAAATTCAATAAGGAATATAGGACACTTACTTAGGTTACTATGTTTAACATCATATATTGGTCATCCCTCTAGATGTCCAAGTCCGGATGGTCCTTAGTAGGTACACTGGGAAATCTAGTCATTCTATTGTAATATTTAAAGTTTACCTGGATGTCACTTTCTGTGAACTTTGTAAACAGCTAGTACCTCGTACACAGGTAACACCCACGTATATACCTAATCCTAAGTAAACTTACTCCAAGCACAAACCACTAGACTCTCACGTTCGACAGATTTGGACATGGGACGACACCAACATAGTTGTTTACTTCAAATATTTGCCGCTCAGTGATTTCTAGGCGGCATCGTTTTTAAAATCACTATACACTGGATCTGTCCCTTTGTATTCTTGTCGACTAAAATGGATTCTTGTTTAAAATATTCATAGAGTTTTACTTGTAGACATTGTAGTTACCGATGAAGTTATTTTTGTGCATGAACAGATTTTAAAATGTCAAATGTTATTCCAATAGTTTAAATTATGTATTCTATTCAGTTATGTAGAGTGTTTCTTAATCGCTTAATTATAGAAAAATCAATCGTGATTTATTTTAACTTATCATCCTATAGATGGCTGAAGGGGCAAAATTTTTAACTTATCTCTTACCAAGTGTGGGAAACATGAGCTGAAAATAGGTTAATAGGAAAAATGAAGAAAAAACCAATTAAATATATGTTTTCAAATACCTGAATGGATTTCACTTACCGCAACTTAGCTCATGGAATTTTCTTGACACCAATTTGGGCGGAAAATCGCCAAAAAAACCCAAAATTTATCCAGCATCGAGGTACTTCCACGCTTAATGATTTTCATCAAATCTGGAATTTTAATTACATATTCAATTACTTATTAATACTTAGGTAACGAGGGTGTTCATTAGATTTAAGTTCCTATTTGAGAGAAAAACATAACCAGAAATGCCTTAAGAAGTAAATAAAAATTATAAATCTTCACGAGTATATACGAGTAAGTCTAACAAAAAATTTTAAAACAGTTTTTGAGAAAAAACCCAAAACTGAGAAATTCACTGATTAAAGGGGTACATTCGTTTGATTCTTTTCATCCCGAAGCTTGTTACTGAGACCCAAGTTGACACTGATTCGAAATATCAAATTTGGGCCATTCTAGATTTTACATTTTTATGTTAAGCTTCTCTAATTCACACCCCCCCAAAATCTCCTACTCATGCATACATACTTACAAACAGACCAATTTAGAAAACAATCCTTTCGGTCTCAAGTGTCCTCGAAACCTACATTTCTGTTCAGAACTCAAAATCGTGATTTTTCACCGTCGCAATACCTTCTTTCACTAATAAGAAAAAGTAAACCAAAACTAAGAAATGATAACTGTTAAAATGAATAAAACCTTCGCCGTTGGCAGTTAAAGGAAATTGATCTTCAACGTGAGTTCAGATGACATAACCATATCTTGGATTAATAATAATCTAGACTTCGTAACAAATCTTATCTCTTCTTCTTCTTCTTCTTCTACTCCGCTCAGACTTCACCAAGCAAGATTCCGTAGGGATGCAGATCTAATATGAAATGCCGCCGTCTTAGTTTCTTTAGCCGTTCCTATGAACAGCCGGTTGATGGACCATTTTTGTATAAATTTCTTGTGTTCGGCCTGTGTTGACCATCATCGCTAAGCTCAATCCTGTTCCCAATTATGACATACCATGAATTTTTTCCATGTCTCTTTTATAAAATTTCTTTGTACATTCCTGAAGCTTTTTCTCGAATTTATCATTAATAACCAAAAATGTGGTCTACAAACGTAACTGAAGAAAATTTATTAGTTGCAATTCTTACTCTTTCTACATTATCTAGCTTATTGTGAAGATATTAAGCATGAATTTTTAATCTTTCAACATTATCTAGCTTAAGGTGAAGATATTATGCTTAAATTCTTACTCTTTCTACATTATCTAGCTTAAGGTGAAGATACTAAGCTTGAATTCTTACTCTTTCTACATTATCTAGCTGAAAAAAAGAGGTAAGGATAGCTCAGTTGGTAGCGAACTTGATTCCCACGCGGAGATCTCGAGTTCGAACGTAGCTGCTGGCCATTAGATTTTCTGTGGCTTGAATCTTACAGTTGATTATCTGCTGGACAAGAAAAGAACAGCAGTTAGAATGCACTGAAAAAGTTTCGGCCTTCAATGTTGCGCCATAGTTAATAATAATAAAATTAGAGTGGTAGTGCTCTAGACCCGATCTCGAGAAGCCAGGTTCGAAACCAGCTGATAAGGAAGATATTATGCTTGAATTCTTATCTTCTTATCTAATCTTCTTTGTAGATATGATGCCGAGTTATAGCTTATATAAAAGTCACATTGCTTCCATTTCAAATGGTGTTTCAGTCCTAGCTTAACTTTCACATTTTAAAGTTGGAGAATAAGATTTATAGAGAACATTCAGCAGAGAGAGAGATTCTTTTTGCTCATATTTGCATAAGAAGTCACATAATCTATAAACTAGGGCGCCTTACCAATTAACTGAGTCTTTGCCTGAATTCGTGAAGTTAGATTAGTTGTTCCTATGGAGTAGGGAACTCAAAGCCTTCTGAATAGGTTCACAAATAAATAAAATTAAGTAAGTTTTAAGTGCAATTAATTGCCTCTAATATTATTGGCTTGGCTGCAACTTGAAATTGATGTTGGCCGTTATGCAGTTTAAATAATTTAATAGCATTATGTAAGACCAAATCAATGATGGTTCTTCGACATTTCTGGAGTAGCTGGAAGTGACGTTTCAATGACTAGGCAATGCATCATGGTCTAATTATAAATAAAAAGAGGGAAAAAATTAAATAAAGGCGCTTAAACCATCTGTTATCATATTCCACTACATCGCATTCATATATCTTAATGGTCAGTACAAAACATTGTAAACTGAAATTCCCTAACAATAAATGGTACATTATCTAAAAGAACAGCAGTATAAATGTATCAAGTCTAATAAAACAAGGACCCATGTGGACCGAATAAACAAAGATGATCCATCTAGGGAACAGCCAATGTTGGACTACAACGAACTACACTTAGCTTGGGTCTTTATTTTGTTCAACCCCATGTCGGGACGTTTCCGACAGACGTTCTGTCCCCCCATCTCTCTTTAGCTCTCATAGTAACTACTTCACTATATGACACTAACACACACCAATAGTTTGTCTAACATTGGTGATGTGTTTGTGTCGTCATTTGAGTAGGGCCTCTAAGTTTTCAAAACTTCTGCACTAAATATTCTTTCCAATTCAAAAAGGAAAAATATTAAAATTATTCCGATTTTATGATAGTTAATTATAGATAATAAGTTCTATTTTCTGACAAGTATTTGTAAACTTTAACCAAATAGTAAAACAATTTTTATGTGGATTAATTTTACCAAAATTATTCTTACAATATCTTGTTTAGTACAAATTTGCAGAAAAAGTAGCGTATAAGTTAAATTTGAATCTATTGTATTCAAACCGGTTTTGGTGTAGTTTTGAAGTTAAGAAAAACTGTTAATAGTAAAGTACGTACTTTTCCGTTTACGATACCTAATTGGTTTAGGCATCCCGTTTACCTAATATTGAAAGAGAATTGTAGCATTACTTTACTTTGTTATGAATTACAGCTAATAAGCTGGTAGTATTAAAATCCTAACCTTATCGAAAAGATTGGTCTAAGCTGTATTATCGCAATATTTGTCCCATGTCTTGATTCGGCAATAACCCTTATAGAACTACAGTCTGCACTAAAATCTTGCAAAAGGAATAAAACACCAGGTATTGATTTAATTGGAAATGAATTCTACACTAACCTAAATCCTGCTTGGGAGCATTACCTCTTAAATTTATTTAATCAAATTCTTACCCATGAGGTGGTACCTAGGAAATGGTCTGCAGTGGAACTGAGGATGCTTCATAAGAAAGGAAATCCTAGTGATCCCGCAAACTATAGGGGAATTGCTCTGACCTGTTCTGTTGCTAAAATTTTCACTAATATCCTGAACACGCGGTTAATAAGTTGGGCAAGTGAGAATGATGTTATCCCTGAAGAACAGTCAGGATTTAGAGCTGGACGGAGTTGTCTTGACAATTTGTTTGTTTTGTCATCTGTAATAAACGCACGAATTCAGAATAAGAGAAAAGTTTATGGGATATTTGTCGATATGAAACGTGCGTTTGATTCCGTTTGTCACAATAAATTGTGGGATAAGCTTTCTTCTTTAGGTATTAGTGTAAAAATTATAAACATTTTACAATCATTGTATAATAATGCCAGTTTTGTTATAAATTTTAATAATGCTTACTCACGTGAGATTGAGATCACGGAAGGAGTTTTACAAGGAGAATCTATGTCACCACTTCTGTTCAGTTTGTTTATTTCGGATATTGTTACGTTTTTCCGGCAATCAGGAGTGGAAGGTCTCCCTATATGTAGGACTTGCGACCTCCTAATGTTAATGTTCGCCGATGACGTAGTGATATTGGCGGAATCTTGGTTGGATGCCCAACGTAAACTGAGAATTCTCAATTCTTATTGTGAATCTATTGGTCTTGCTGTTAATGCAGAAAAGACAAAAGTTGTTATTTTTCATGGGAAAGGCAGAATCCCAAAACAGCATCAGTTGTTTTATGGAAATATGTCAATAGAGATAACAAACAATTACATTTACTTGGGCGTCAAATTTAGTTCATCAGGGAAGTTTTTGCTTGCATTATCCCATTTTGAAAGAAAAGCAAGCATTGCAACTAACAGGGTCCGTACTATTTTGTTGCGATCTCGTGCAGATAGTTGGGACACCATGATGACTATGTACAGAGCAATTGTAAGAGCAACATTCCTGTACAGTGCCGAGCTTTGGGGTTGCCTTTATGGTGAACGGGTTGAAGCATGTCAAACGCGTTTCTTGAAGAGCATGTTGTCTTTGCCTGCTAACACGCCTCATTATTTGGTTCGATTGGAAACTGGATGCGAATGGTTGAGAGTGATGCTGTTTAGGGCAATGCTTAAGTGGTGGGTAAAGTTAATCAATATGCCTGATTCTAGATTGCCTAGGATTTGTTTTTTGAATGAGGTTAGAACGGAAGGGGGATCAAAGGGTTACAATTGGGCCTCACAATTGAGATCACTGTTAATAATGGTTGGTGCTGATAACTTATGGTTGCAGCAAGATTTGTGCACTGTTCAGCTTAATCTTTCTGACTTGGTGCTGAGAATGAGAAATCATTGTATCTCATTGGATATTAATCGTGCCCTTAATTCTCGGTATAATACAATGTACAGGACTGTGAGTTTGCTTGGCGAGCCGGAGAGTTATCTCCGACTTAAATCTAATTTTAAAAAAAATAAATTTATTTGCCAAATTCGCTTGTCTTCGGATAACTTATTAAGGTTCTCTATCGCAGGTAGGTACTATTCGATTATGGCCAGTGATATATGTATTTTATGTAGCAGAGCGCCAGAATCGTTGTACCATATTTTATTTACTTGTCCAGCCTTAAACCATTTAAGATCTATATATTTAAGCGACTATGAATGCTCCCTCAGCTCACTATTTAGCGATCTCCATCTCATTCATAAAATTAATAATATATATAAATATTTTCTGCACGCCATGTCCCTAAGGAATCTTATAAACTAATTAATATATTTTCCGTGATCTGTTTCATTAGATTCATTCTATGTATTCCTTTTTGTTTATTTCATAATTTCTTTTTTCTTTTTATTACCTAGGATTATCTGATTTATTTGTTTTTGTTTCCAAGATGTTTTTTTTTTGTTTTTGTTCTTAAAATTATGTAATTAAAGTCTGATTTTGTTTTTATTTGTAATCAAAGTTGATTTTTATCTTATTTTCTTATTTTGTCTCTATGTATTATCAATTTGTATAATATAGTCTGTACTGATCATACTCTATTTTTAAAAACTTATGTTTACACAAATAAATTATTATTATTATTATTATCGCAATAAAACCGCATGGTGCAGAATTATTGCAGTAATTCGCACCTGATTGGAATAGAAAATTGATTGGTGGATGAGTTTGAGAGTAAAATTATCAAAATTTTTTGATATATATTGCCATATATTATGAGTATGAGTTATATTTGTTGTAGCCAGTGGTCAAACCGCAACCAACCCCTGGAGTATGTATGTGCCCTGAACTATATAGTTAATATTATGAATGTAACAATGTCCCTTTGTCATAACAGTGCAGCCACATAATACATGTCTAATTAAATCGCCACATGATGTATGGTTCTGTTCTCATTTATACATCTGCTAGCAATATTATCTGCTACATTAATGGATATTATTCCACTATATCTTACATTAGATCAGTTTGTTTCATACTAATATTACTAAGAAATAAAGATTCATTAGAGTTTCTGCGAAGCTGCTGTATTCTTCTACTTCCCTTTCATTAGATCGCTTTAATATCATGAAGAAATCAATTCATTATGGTTCCAATCACTCAGAAGCTCATGCCCTCATAATTTTGCTTGCGTCGCCTTATTCCTTTCCGTTTCCTAAGTTCCTTCATTTTGGTACAAAGCCCAAGTCTATCAAGGAGTCACAGGATACATCCCGAAAGTCCGTTTTCAAAATAGGTTCCTGAGTTGTTCCCGTAGTATCAACCTTCATTTGCCTATCTTCTGAGAAGAGAAGAATAAATATTTATTATAATAAATATATACAATACATAAAATAAATAAAGAAGTATAAATGTATAAAAAAAAACATTTCAACCTTCTTAGCTAAGTAAATAAGAGAAAAGTTAGGTGAGGAGGATTGGAATGCAGGGAAAAAGGAGGAAAAACCTGCAGCTAGTGTAGAGAGTTAGAGTAGGATATGTTTTAGTCTTCTGGGTCTGTATATTGTAGAAGGATCTGTAGGAGGCTATGTCGCGGCATAGTGGATTGGGATGGCAGTTTAGGATGGAAAGGAGTTTGAGCAGACGATTTTGGATATAGGAGGGTACGGGGATAATGGACGCAGTCTCGTGGAGTGAGTCAATTCTAGTGCGTCGTGGAGAGTCTGTTGCGAGTCTGAGAAATTTGTTCTGGGTTATCTGAAGTTTCTTGATGTTGCTACTACAAGTCAGGCTCCAGGCGGAGCAGGCGTAGAGCAACATCGGCCTAATGACTACTTTGTAAAGGGGGAGTTTGTTAGTCTCAGTCATTTTGGAGTCACGTGAGAGAAGAGGAAATAATAGTCATATAGCCAGTTTGCCTGCGTTTACTTTGTTCTGAATGTGCGTAGTGAAAGTCAGTTTTGTTGTCTAAAGTTAGCCCTAGGTACTTCACGTGGGTAGACCACGGAATGAGAGTGTTACTACAACTGATTTGTCGGTTAAGAGTGGGTCTGCGTTTGGTGAACAGTATAGCGATTGACTTGTCGTGGTAATGCCTATCTTCTGTGGTCTCATAGTTCAGGTTAAGTTTCCTTAAATATCCTTCGATAATCCCTAGGTCTCTACCAAATGGGGCAAGTCTCGCAAGCTTCCAGCGGGCAATGAAGATCCAGTTTTTAAGGCAAATGAACTGAACGACTAAATTAAGAACATCGAAACAAATTTTATCTGGTTTCGGAGCTTTTCGGGTTCTCATGATCTTCTTTTCTTCCTCAATGACGGGAGCTCATCATCAATAACTGCTGTTTCTTATTCTGCAAGGTATTTTTTATGGCTAGAAGTTGCAGAAATTCAATTTTGTAGCGCAGTTTTCACTTGTCCAAAGAAATTAGTAGTTTACCCTCCAGCACTGAGCCTTGCTGCTGTTTGGCTCGCCAAGTCGGCTTTTCTCGTACCTGCCGCGACTATGATTCTCGCTTGCCCTTCTTGGCAGCCCCACTCAATATTTCTTGGAATGTGACTTTCAAAAGAAGTGCACATTATGGGGAAAGGATGGGGGACTAAAAAAATACCTTCTAGGCTTTCATAAGCCCGATAGCTTCCCTATCACTCCTTGCAATGAAAGAGAATATCAAAAATAATAATGACAATTATTGTGTAGGGTACCGATTAGCTTTGTGGATTCCATACGGTGTTTGTATGCTGCTGTCTTCTCTTCGATTTTCTCTTTATAGAAGCTTCTAACTTCTTCTTCTTCTTCTTCTTATAAGTTATCTGTAACGACAGAACTTATTCTAGAGGATGGCACTGTACTGAAAAAAGATCTAGGAGCCAATCACCTAAGAGGAGTTTAAGGTGTTGACGTGCCTTAAATGAAAATAATAATAAAAATAATGAAATTGTCATTATGAAATCCCAGCGAGCTAGAAGTAGTTTAAGTGCAGTCTACCAAGTGATTTCATTATGCTCCTAATTCGATTTCTGATTTGAGAACTATAGGTGCAAAGATAGAGAAATTTCTAAAACATTCATTGATATTTTTTTGAGCTCTTTCAATTTGAGTGTGATTTGGAAATCAGCAGTTTGATATGAAAAAGAAATTGAGCAAATTACAATAGTACAAAAACTTTTTAATTTTGGTTTTTACAAAGTGCCAACAACCAATAAGTACGCCTACAAGTTGAGATACTTTAGAAATAGATCGATTACAAAGGGATAGTTGGATTGAAACATCTCGTTAGGAGAAGCCTTCTTTAGAGGGGATAGCATGTCAAGACAAAACTTTACAATGTAATAACCAGATCAAGACGAGCCTTCCCGACGACTGTGGTGAGAGGAAGGATATGATCAAGAGAATTCCGTGTATACCCGCTGTTTAATAAAACACGTTATAAGTACAAGCCGTAGTCTTGGTTGGGGATTTCAGTTCAGGCTCGGGGACTTTTTTCCTTAAGCTACTCAACACGCGTCCGTCATGTTATAATATGAAGGATAATCGATATAAAGCAATTATACTTTTAACGAGCCCGTAGTACTTTATTTCTGTAGTCACGTAGAAGAATTAGCGTGTACATAATGGACCACATTGTACGTGTTTTGTTATAATTAGGGTGTTGGGTTGTTTAGTGCATTGTAAGGATGTATTAACATGACATGTAGCAAACATCAGTTCTGTGTTCTGGTAATAACCAAACAACGTTCATGTCTAATGAAATCACAACAATTTGAAAAAAAAATTAACTAACATAACTTTTTGCATAGATACTTGCTTAAATTAGTCAAACAACCTGAGTTCCCACATCGATTACTTGTTTTTAAGAACTTTTATCACAATATTAAAGAAGTTGAATTAATAAGAGTATTTTAAAGCTTAAAAATTCCATTCGTCGATAAAATCAAAGTAATTATAAATTATTAAGCTAACGATAATGTAGTCACTAATATAGTCAGCGAGCTTACTGCATTCATCAAGCTAACTAACTTAGGATCCGCTCAAGTAACTGGTACTTCGGTTTCTGCTTCTGGTAGAATAGTGGGTTCCTCGTTCTACAAAGGGCTACTATTTCACTTCTGCTGGCTGCTAATCGAGCGATGAATATTAACGTTTCAAACTTAATGTTTACAATTAGGTTTTAACTTAGAACTTTACTTTGACAAACGACCGGGTTGGAATCTAAACACGAGGCTCAAACGATTAGAACTAAAGAAACATACCAGTGCATCTTCGGGGGAATTAGTTTTGATTCTAACACTGATAAACAGAACACAGAATAAGCAGCACTCTACTGAAGCCGATTTGTAACTTAAGGGCTCGAAATATATGGATCAACTAAGCATTCCTGCCATTATCTACTGCCTTCAAACACGGTAATCTGAAATCGTTCTCCGAATAACCAATGCTGCTTACTATGTTTCTAACAAGACGACTAATAAGATGCACATTCCATGCGTACAGCAAATATACAAAAATCCGGTGTGAATTCAACGATTTTACTTAATCACAATTTGATTCAAACATAGTTTACTTAATAAAGTTTTTTTGAAAGTTACAATTTTTATTAAAAATCAGTTAGGTACAATATGTTAAGTGGCACGTTTAACATACTTTAAGGAACCATTTTTTAAAACATAATCGCTAAAAACTAGGTAACTCTATCCAGTGAAAGTACTTCGGTAAGCCATTTTTTTCAATTTTGGAATAAAGCTTTCAATATTTAATCCTTGTTGACAATGAATAGATGATAAGTCTGCTCACCACACTGCTATTGGACTACTATTGGAATAAAGCTTCTCCTGCCCAAAAGTACTATTTATTATTATACATATAATAATTTCACAGATCGAAATACATCCACATATTTAGACCAATTTATGAAATCCACTTCTTTTTCACTCAGGGGATCGTAAATGACTTCCTGAGAAAATTTAAAATCAAAATTTTACGCTCTAAGCCATTGAGGCATCACTTGAATTGAACGGAACAGCTAAGCGTTCAAACGTAAACAGAATCCAAACCCTCCAGTCAAAAATCCTTCGAACAATCACTGGTGCACCCTTCTACTTGAGCAACCATACCATCCACACCGACCTGCGAATCCTATTTGTTTCTGACCTTGCCCAGTCCCGCTACATCAAACTCCAAACTTTACCTACACCATAATCCGTTAATCAGCAACCTGTCCTGCACTAACCTCCCGTCAAATCCTCCTCGCAGACTGAGGTGTCGATGGCCTCGTGATCACCTGGTCGAACGATAAAATGGTCATCCTTCGAATTCAATTCATTCGGTATTTTACTTTAACCGACTTATGATGGTCATCGTTGGATGGCCTTCATTCATGCCATTCCAGTGATTTTATTTTATTTACTTATTTATTTATTATTTTATTTCGTTTTTACTTTATATATTATTTCAGTTTTCTATTTCACATTTATGATGTACTATACTACAGCTATCATATTTGCTTGTTGCGTTTATGTATTACGCAGTTGCGAATTTAAGAATTAAAAAAAACAAAAAAAACGAAGTGTTATGACTCTGACTGTTCCTCGACTGTAAGAGAGACGGAAGCAAAGTTAAAGTCAACTTTCTACTTTAAACGGATTAATCATCCACTAACGATGGATGAAGGTTCCAAATCGGACAGGGAATCGGCGTGTTACCGCGGATAAAATCAGCGAATACTTTTGGAAGTTTATGTTTTCACTTGCGTCAAACATTTCTACACTGATTATGGAGTATGGGAAATGACAAGCAATTTTCATCCAAGAAATGATAAAAAGAAAAATATTCTACTTCAAGAATTCGAAACTATACGATCTCCTAAAGACTTAAGTTTAAGGAGCATTGAAACTTTACTATGCCTGTCCTATTTAATCGAATTTTAAATCGATATGATGGCTCTGCTTTTATTAACTATTCGACAAATATCAATTTAGAATCTGTTAGGCCAAAGTGAAGGGTTTAGAGAAAGAAAAATGGCCTCTCGATTTCTTGGTTCCTAATAGCACCCCACCCAGGAACTCCCTGTTATATGATAATATAATGGTTGGTGAGTGTGTGCATCCAGGTGTAGTCGCCCTAGATGAAAGCCATGTTGACCCAGCCCAAACAGACAAACATATTCTGACAGCTGTTTAACAGATAGTAAGAGAATACGAGAGAAATATAGAAGGCACTGCTGGCGCTCTCTCCTCTCAAACACCCACTTTAAAAACTGTTTACGATACCTATGTTTCCCTCCCACTCAATAACCTTTCAACATCCATCATTTCTTAAATATTTACACTGTCTCCTTTTCTCTATGAATTCTAAATCTGTTTAGTGTTTAACTAAAATCACATCTTTAAAGGAGAAATTGTGTATTAGTAGCGATCGTTGTCTACCCTTGCAATGAAGTACCTGATAAATATTTTAAAGTTATTCTCTAAAAAGACTATTTTGCCAAAGAAGTTCAAAATTCGAATTAGTTACCACAGCTTCTTTTTTCTGAGGTAAGACGTTTATTACATTTATGCTGAAAGAGAAATGGTACTCACTGATAAAAGAATTGCTACTTGTTTTTAATAAGGGCTATTAAATAAAAAAAATCTTTAAAAATTTATATAAAAATAATGTAACATTTTGTGGAAAGCAGCACAGCTATAGTGTACAACTTCCTAAATTAAGTTTTGACCAGAAATACTTGCGAAGCGATCCGAAGTGAAGTAGAGAAAACGCTGGTCTAAAGTATGGTTCATGCCAGCTGCATCTGATTGATTCCGATCATTTTTCTCTATTCTTTGAAGATTTCTGCTCGATCTTTCAATAAGCGGGTAATGGTTTTCGGGGTTTAGCAATGTACAGCTTATCTACATTGCCCCTCTACTGGCGTCAGGCGATTGCTACAATACCCCTCTCTCCCATATCTAAGAAATTCCACGATCCTAGAGATTCCCTAGGAAGGGATGTCCTTTTTCCAGTACCCATAGCTTCCTCAAGTCTTGGAATCTTTCTTGCATAATGGTCTTTTTTTTTTTCTTTTTTTTTTTTTTTTTTTTTTTTTTTTTTTTGGCGCATCAACAGCCGAGGTCATTAGCGCCCGGAGCTTTTTCCAGTGCATTGCCGGCCTCCGGACAGTGTTCTCTCGTTACAGACAACACTGTCCATCACCGGACAGTGAGTTGTAAGAAGCTCCTAGGAAGAGAAAATCTAAGGGTCAGCTGTTGGATTCGAACCCGGGACCTCCGCGTGGGAGTCCAGTATGCTAACCTCATAGCTAATCCCTTCCCTCATAATGGTATCGTAGTCCGTTAGTTGGTTTATTGGATGGTTCTCTCCATCTCCTCTTAGAATCTACGCGACCATCGCGTTCCAGATCTAATTTCTGCATGAGCCACATATTCGTCAATGTGAGAGAATTCCGAGCTCGCGGAATCTATCTTTAATTAGAGTGAGGCTTGCCTCAGCTCTGTTTCGGTTATTTTTTTTTTTCCGGCATATCGGCCATTTGGATATTAGAGCCGACCATTAACCCTCATTAGCATCCCAATGTTCTGGTTACTTAAAGAAAAAGATGTTCGTCTGTCTCAGTCCAGGGAGACTGGTCCAGAACGTAGCTCTTCCATCTTCAACTAATCTTTGGAAAGATTCAGACGCTATAAAAGGGATTTTTGCACCTTTTCCTGCATATTTATTGGCCTTCTAAATCCTCAAAATGCAAACTCGCCAGCTTGATTAAAGGAGCATTCGTCGTCCAACAGGAATATTGTTTCCGGGTCTCTATTATTCTTTTAAAAGGCTACCAAGGCTCGCTACGGCCGCACATCTACTGAAGCAAATTATAAAGATTAGATAAATAATTATTTTATTTAAACATTCTTTTTGTTTTAAATATTTTTTGAAATTTAGGTAGAATGGCTCTTTGACAACTACCATCTGTTCCAATTGTATATTTAGTAATATCTTAATTTAACCGCAAATTTTCTACTAACTGATGTAAGAGTGACACCATACGGTTTTTATTTTTAGAATGAATATTTTATGAGATGAAATACATTTCAAACTGTGGAAAATATCAGATTAATTTTTATTTCTATTTTTAATTAAATTTATTTTTCCGTTTGAAAGAAATGACATGTGAAAATCAATCACATCCATCTGGAATTGGACAAGTGGGTGTATGAATAAAGTAGGTTTTCCAGTATTTATACCTCCGCTCGTCCATTGGCACGTTGAAAGCAATAAAAAAAAAATAAAAAAAAAAATCGTCAAACAGGGACTTGATGTGAAGCATATTTAAGGGTGTTGCCACGAGTAGTTAGTGTTCAGTGTGTGTGCCATTCATATACTAACATGGCCGGACGTATTCATAGGTGGCAGCATGTAAAATATTTATTCGTGTGGTTGGCAATGCTGGCGACAGAGGTACACATATAAAGGGCGCAAGTGGTAGTCTGACAGCAAAGGGCGTGCATTATATATCCCAAGTCCTGATCTATCCTCTTCCATACTTACATTACCCCCCACACGCCGTACCTCCCCCCTTATGTATAAAATCTTCACTCCGTTTTTTTTAAACTTTATCCCAATTTTTTTTTTTTTTTTTTATTTCGACTAGTAATTTTTTATAAAGGTTCAATTATATTTAATTGGAGTTCGCTTAAACGTCGTTTCTCTTTTAATGGTATTTAATAAAGAATCAGGAGAAAAAGGGCCGTCCCAGTCTACCTTACCCAGCCAGTCTACCTTCACTAATCACAGAAAGGTTCACACTGATGTATCACAGGAAAAAAAGTCACTAAATTAGCGGTGATTTTCCTCTTTTTAACATTTAATTTTTACACACCTTTCCCCAGATGACAGTACTTTTTGAAAACTTTTTTTTTAAATATAAAAACTTAAGTTGAATTAGTTTTCCTAAACTTTCATTATTTAAAAGTTTAATTTATTTTTAGGATGGAAGATTTGCGAGGAATCGCTCAAATAAAACAACTCGTCTCTTTGCCAACGTTTCGACAAATATATTGTCCTCTTCAGGGCCTGGATATTACAAATACAAAACAATTTACGGAGTCAGTAACATATAAAAACAGTAAAAATCAGTAATACAAAAATAAACAGTAAAATACAATAAATTCTTTATAATTATTGAAACTTACGTGGCTATGCGGGTTGGTTGAGTTACAGTTTCTGTAGGACAATATATTTTTCGAAACGTTGGCAAAAGGACGAGTTGTTTTATTTGACCGATTCCTCGCAAATCTTCCATCCTAAGTTTAACAATTTGCGGTCACGAAAACTATATATTCATATTTAATTTATTAAATTTTATTTTTATATATTTTTTATTTTATATTTTACCCCGGAGGTACACAACACTATGCCACATTTTAAATTTTTTACAAGAGAGCAAATGAAGGAGTTTTTTCTTACTTACGAGGGTCGTTTGAAAAGTCCGTGCAAAAATAAAAACTACTTAATTTTTTGGGGTAAACCTTTTTTATTTTTCAACATAGTCTCCTTTTAGGCTTATACACTTCGTCCAACGCTGCTCTAGTTTGTTGATCCCTTCCGAATAATAGAATTTGTCCAAGTCTGAAAAATAGCCATTCGTTTCTGCAATCACCTCCTCGTTAGAAATAAAATATTTTTCCCGCCAGCCATTTCTTCATATTGGGGAACAAATAGTAGTCCGAGGGAGCCAAGTCTGGAGAATAGGGGGGATGTGAAACAAGTTAGAACCCTATTTCCATTAATTTTGCGACCACAACTGCTGAGGTGTGAGCTGGTGCGTTGTCGTGATGGAAAAGGACTTTTTTGTGGGCCAATCGTGGGCGTTTTTCTTGCAGCTCGGTTTTCAAACGGTCCAATAACGATGAATAATATGCACCTGTAATAGTTTTACCCTTTTCCAGATAGTCGATGAGGATTATTCCTTGCGAATCCCAAAAGACAGTCGCCATAATCTTTCCGGCCGAAGGAACGGTCTTCGCCTTTTTTGGCGCAGATTCCCCCTTGGTAACCCATTGTTTAGATTGTTCTTTGGTCTCAAGAGTGTACTGATGTATCCATGTTTCATCCACAGTGACGAAACGACGCTTTAAGTCCTGCGGATTCTTCTGGAACAGCTGCAAACCGTCCTTGCAACACTTCACACGATTTCGTTTTTGGTCAAGCGTGAACAATCGTGGCACCCATCTTGCGGATAGCTTTGTCATGTCCAAATGTTGATGCTAAATATTATGTACCCGTTCATTCGAGATGCCCACAGCACTAGCAATGTCACGCACCTTCACTCTTCTGTCATCCATCACCATATCATGGATTTTATCAATGATTTCTGGAGTAGTAACCTCAACAGGGCGTCCAGAACGTTCAGCGTCACTTGTGCCCATATGGCCACTCCGAAAATTTTGAAACCACTTATAAACTGTTCTTGCAGAGTCACCATAATGTTTATCAAGCTTCTCTTTAGTCTCCTGAGGCGTTTTGCCTTTCATAAAGTAGTGTTTAATCAACACACGAAATTCTTTTTCGTCCATTTTTTGAAAATCACTCGGCTTCCTCGAGTCAAACGAATGCCAAACACAAAGAAATAGACCGATTTGGCTGAAACTTGGTGTGTGTTCTTCCAAGAGATGCTACTAACTAAACATAACCTCGATACGCGCCAGTGGTGCTATCTCTCTGACTTTGCACGGGCTTTTCAAACGACCCTCGTATAAGCCCACGGGAGTCATTTTGCTTAAATCTTTGGTCGATAATAAGTAACATAGATGCACCATAAGTGATGGTTGGTTAATAAAAAAAAGAAATATTGTATTAGAAAGATTACAAAAATAAATTTTGAAAAAATAGACTTAGTGTTGTGTACCTCCGGGTTAAAAATATATTATATTTTCATAAATGTTATTCTTTCTTAAACGTCAGTAGTCCCGATGAGATTTTGTTATCAACAGATAATTATTGATCAAGATAGTTATCTAATTTAGCCGTAATTACTTATGAAACAAATTTTATTTATTCGGATCCATTAAAAAATTATTTCAAAAATTATTAAATACTTGCCCTTCGCTTTGGAACTACAATAATATTTTTTTTTATTTTCATTCACAGAGCAATTTAACAATTTTATACAATAGAATCGATAATTATAGGACAAAAACATATGCTTTATCTTGTACCTAACGAATTTTTCATATAAACCAAATTTAACTAAGTGATTTGCGTATGGGTTCGAATCCAGCAGCTGGCCATTTGATTTTGGTCTTCTAGGAGCTCCTCCTTACTGCTCACGGTGATGAATCGTACTTCACACTGGAACGTAACCATACAGAGAAGCCCTGGCCCTTCTTCAGGAACTACCCTAAAACGGATTTCCTAGAAAAATGGCCTATTTTAAAAACAATCTCGAGAGCCAGTTTCAGGATTAACTTTAATAAAATTGCACTACTCAATGTGTAAAGATGTACTCTCAATTGAAGAATGTTTTTCAGACACTGAATTTTAGCAAGGATAGAACGAAAAATGGTACTTCAGGAAATCTACCTATACAATTATACTTAATACTTAATAAGTTAGGAAGGAAGTTATTATATTAAATATTGCTCACATATTAACAATATTAATTTACATAAATAAGCTCAGGCTGGCTGAAGTTTCTTTACTATAACATTATAGTTTGAATAAATTAATCAATAACTCCATTTTGGTGAGTATTTCTGTAGAAATTAAACTAAAACGAATTAAGCGAAATAGATAAACGCAAAATACAACCTGGTGAACTAATTTTAAACGTTAAATCAATAAACATGCGAGAAATGGTAACTTTCCGCAAGAAAATTGAAGTTAGCGCGTACGGTAAAGTAAGTGCTCGACGCAAAGAAGGTATTTCTACACTCGGAAAACATGTCGGATTGTAGGAAAAATATTCTGTACTTTTGAATTTCTTATTTTTAAAGGATAATAGTTTAAGAAGAGATCCGTTAGGTGGTGCTGGTATGATGTCGAAGAGAACCTTGTTGATGATTATGTTAGTTTTTCTTTTGTTAGCCAGGTTATCTGTTGTGAGACCACTCCCCCAGACCCGCCTCAATAACCACTCCCATCTTGTCATTGCTTCTATTTTATTCTTTTAGTTCTATAATAAGTTATTGTATTTTCATTTCTAATAAATTATTCATGCCTCTAACCACTCAGATTGGTATATGTATTGCTATAGTATAGAAGATTCTGCTAATCACATTGGCTCAAAAGGAATTCATGTTATTTTTTTATTGTATAATAGTATTAGACAGAATCTGTTTTTTAAAGAAATGATGTGCAGGCTCCTGCAGCTCAATCTATTTTTGCTTATATTTCTTGGAAAAGCCAGTGCTTAATTTGAGGTTTGCTTTACGAATGCGTAGAAGTAGTTAAAGTAGGTTTTACTACCCAAAAATTTCGTAGAATAAAAAATCGTAATTAGATAACACTTTAGAAAAGTTTTCTGTAACTCAACTAACCCGCATAACCACGCCTTGAAGAAGTCAATATATTTGTTGAAACGTTGGTAGAAAGACGATTTGTTGTTTTTATTGGGACCGATTCTTCGCAAATTGAATCCTTAATATAATACGAGTTTTTTACGCTCACTAAAACCAATATAACTTCAGAAAAAATTACACCAAACAATAATAACTTTTATTTCACTTTATTAGCCATATTTACAACTACTACAACCAATGTTGTATCAAGTAAATTTGATCATACAGGTTAAGTTCACATGAAAGTCATGTTAAGAGCAATCACCCATTTGTGAAACTCTTTCTCGGTGGATATTACACTCACATCAATAGTCTCTAGACCACTTCCGCTTCAAACGACGTGGAGGATTGTCTGGAAGGTAAGGAGAGGAGAGTTGTTGTACAAGAGGATTAGAATGGAGAGCTAGGAGGCTGTGAAAGTTGCGGTAGCGAGTCTTTATTAGTAATAACTTTTTCAAATATTATTTTCGATCTCATTGAACTGAATGTAAGTCCCAAAATTTCCATTCGTTTTTTGTAATTGTTAAGCTGCTTATTACAGTCGTTTCCTTACGATAGAAATCTCTAGAAGAAAGACTGTCCAAGACAGTCTGCTAGACTGCTATAGTAAGTAAGTAAGTAGTAAAGTAATTACCTATTTTATCAGGCGGGCTTTACGTCCAACTACCAAATTAGGTGTTGTGGACGGAGGCGACTAGCAAACATACTTTACTGATTAACCATTAAATAAAATCCCAGGCCCAAGACTGGGAATCGAACCCAGTACCACAATACATATTAGCTTCACAGGTCTCGCCTCTAACCTCTCGGCTACCGTGGCGCCTACCAAGCCCTTGCTATAAATAAATACATTCAGATTAACCCCGTTTATCCTCCTCGGTATTACACAAAGATCAAAGAGTGACAGCCTAGGTGTTTATGCACATAATCATGGTCAAATATTAGCCGTAAAACGCTAATCCATCCTAAAAATGTGTCTTTATTTCCTCAAATTTAAAGATATTCCGCATCGTGTTTTAATAAGCTGGCATTGCTGTATCAATTCGTTGATGTCCAGAAATTTCTGTGTGATTGCAGCATGAATAATTTTCAAGCCTATTTTATCGCTCTTCGTCTAACCTATCAACTTCCTTACTTTCTAGTCGACTAGGTTTCGAGAGATATCTGCTGGTAGTTTGAAATCAACTTGGAAATCTTTGCCGTTTTAATAAGCTGGCATTGCTATATCAATTCGTTGATGTCCAGAAATTTCTGTGTGGTTGCAGCATGAATAATTTTCAAGCCTATTTTATCGCTCTTCGTCTAATCTATCAACTTCCTTACTTTCTAGTCGACTAGGTTTCGAGAGATATCTGCTGGTAGTTTGAAATCAACTTGGAAATCTTTGCCGTTTTAATAAGCTGGCATTGCTATATCAATTCGTTGATGTCCAGAAATTTCTGTGTGGTTGCAGCATGAATAATTTTCAAGCCTATTTTATCGCTCTTCGTCTAACCTATCAACTTCCTTACTTTCTAGTCGACTAGGTTTCGAGAGATATCTGCTGGTAGTTTGAAATCAACTTGGAAATCTTTGCCGTTTTAATAAGCTGGCATTGCTATATCAATTCGTTGATGTCCAGAAATTTCTGTGTGGTTGCAGCATGAATAATTTTCAAGCCTATTTTATCGCTCTTCGTCTAATCTATCAACTTCCTTACTTTCTAGTCGACTAGGTTTCGAGAGATATCTGCTGGTAGTTTGAAATCAACTTGGAAATCTTTGCCGTTTAACGCGTTAAATCGCAAATTCGACTGGACGGATTTTCATGTCTTCATATAGAATTATTTTGTTTGTCTCTATTGAGTTTGAACCTTCTTTTAATTTCAGAAAACCATAGATAGTCACCGTTGTTCTTTTTTAGTTACTATAAGTGTAGGTTACCAGCCAGCCCTATATTGATCTGAATTCTGAATTTACATAAAATATTCATGCTATATAATGTTTTTGTAATAATTAGACACAAGCAATTTATAAAATGAATTTTCTACGTACGTTTAGGCTGAAAAAAGCTGGCGTAAAAGACTTAACGTAACCTGCGCTTATATTAACAGATAAAGAGTAGCGAAAGCTCTTCCTGTTTTCAAGCAGAGAACTCTTTGGAGAATGTTGGTTAGGGCAGAACTTCTATTGAAGACTGTTCATGCCAAATAATATTTGAACATTATTTTAAAGGATGCAACGAAAATATATACAAAGTTAGTTAGTATAACAATAATTTCAGTCGAAAACTACAGTTTTGCTTTTTTCATTCCACATTAAACTCGTATTCTAAAGCTCATTTTTTTTCAAAATGACTCATTAAAACTTACAATTTCTGACAAAAATCCCAACAAAAAATATAAGCTTGCTTGTCAACTTTATTAGTTTGAAAATTTCGAACTTTAAATAATAAATGTAAAAAGCTTTGTAGTCGAAGTAAAAACACTTTATAAACACATTAAAAACTTTTTAAATGAGGTAAGTTTCGTCAACGAAACACCAATTTTATGGTAGAAAAAAAATTATCATAGTAAAAACACAATAAAATTAGAAATTATGCGTTTTAGAAGTTTTTATATTTAATTAGAATTAATTATTTATGGTGAAGCAAGTTTATTAATATTAAGAAAATAGGTCATATTTTTAATGGAAGTTCTCTTTTAAAATGACTTTTTTAAATGCACATTACACTGTAACTTTATATCACACCACCTTCGCCAAATATTTCCAGGTCTGTTTTATACAAGAAGTTACTTTATTAATTAAATGTTAATGGTTGATTATTAAAAAGTTCGTATTTTACTTTCACGAATGAGAGTTGATTTAATATTGAGTGTCCAAGGGCTTTGACACTATCTTTCCAGAGATATTCTGCTCCATTCATAAACAGCGACCCAGAATAGACCCCTGTGTAATGACACTGTTTTTGAAACAAGCTTTCAATGCTCTCAATTACAATAGTAGCGCAGATCCTTCGATCCAGTAACTCTTTAGTTTCTCAATCAGAATGCCTTGAGAAACCAAGTTGAAAGTTTTACTTTTTATGGTAATTGCAAATAAATACTTTATTTTCAATTAGTTATACAAATCAGTATCATGAGATGTACTGCAGCATCAAAAGCTACCTTATTTTTTTTTTTCTGTACGCATGCTGAAGTTGCTCTCCATGTATTCATACAATTTTGTTTTGTATTTTGAGGGCACAGTTCATACAATTTCTCTTTTATTTTCTCTATTCTCATTTATCTTTTTAAAAAGATACAACCCCGTAGGGGGGAGTGGACTAGCCACTTCTTCAGGGAGCTTGGCGTCCCTGCGGGTATCCCAGTCTAACAACACTTCAACACTCACACTGACACCCCTTAACACTCACATACTACACTTAGGACCTGCAGAGGTAGTTGATGTGTGCAGCTACTTGGGTTTAGCGAACCCACAGGTAAACTCGAGCTCCCCACCACACACACTCATTTACACCTTAACATTCACACTATACAGACGACTACACACACTGCACGAACAAGGATACGCACTCGTCGAGAGTCAGAGTATAAATATCTCTCCCTCGCGTGCCGTGGCGAGGCTTTGGGGCTAGGGTGGAAAAGAGGATCCTGGGCATTGAGGGAGACGTTGACCTGCGGGCAGCTTATCCCAACACATGTCTTTGGCCTCGGCTTCACCCGAGAGCTCCACCTGGAGGATACCCCTACTTCAGGAAATCGGCTAGGGAACACTGTCTCAGACAGGTTCCTAGGGGTAGGAAGGGGGTCGCGGGGGCACGGGTCGGTACCTGGTACCGGAACGTCGTCTTCCGCGGCACCGGTCTATGTCGAAGTGCGATGGTCCACCCGGATAGTAACCGGGTCCATTTGAGCGTCCGAGGAGGCGGGACCACGTACTTCGATGAATTTATATGTCTATCATGGATATACATATTAATTCTACCGGGCCTAGCCCACCATTTAACCCTGCCCACAATCCTAACTACCTTCTCCCTCACCCAAACTCCAATACAACTCCCAATCCTACTCCCCCATCCCACATCAATCCAATCTGTTTTTCAGGATCTCGACACGGCATGGACCAGGACAATTCGATGGACGTTTCAACGACGGGGATGCAGGTTACTTTGCAACCCTTTTGCCCTTCTTCCCCGCCAAGGAAGAAAGCCAAGGGCGGCAACCAGAGAGGTAATGAAATTTTTAAATTTGTTGACTTTGAAGCTGATAATTGGGGAAGATTTTTTGTACTCAGGAAGAAAGAAGGTTCATTCTCCAACGAATGTTCCTTCAAAATACACAAGTTTTTGAAAAGTGCACTCGGCAAAACCAAAAGTATAAGAAAGCTTGGCGATGGCTCAATTTGTGTTGAAGCGGATAACCGCTCCCAAATAAGGGCCATTTTGAATTTGCAAAAATATATGGATGCTGAAGTAGAAGCGGGCCCACACAAGCGTCTAAACACTTCCCAGGGAGTGATCACTTGTCGGGATTTTTTAAACAGTGAGCTGGAAGACATTAAAGAGGGTCTGGCCGATCAGGGCGTAATAGAGGTGAGGAGGATTAAGCGGAGGCAGGATGGTTCCTTAGTGGATACCGCCTCCCTTGTCCTCACATTCGACCGCCCGAGACCGCCACAAATGGTAGAAGCTGCATTCTATAAATTGAAAGTACGCCCTTATGTCCCATCTCCTATGAGATGTTTTCAATGCCAGAGGTTCGGACACACCTCCATGAAATGCAAGGCCACCGAAGCGGTATGCGTGTGCGGAAAGCCGAAACATGAGGGCGAATGCACTCCACCAATAAAATGTGTAAACTGTGGCGGAGATCATAATGCCAGATCCTCGGGGTGTCCAATTTTAATAAAAGAGAAAGAAATTCAAAAAGTAAAAACATTACAGCAATTGCCCTACCATGAGGCAAGAGCTATAGTTGAAAGCAGATCTTATGTTACGAAAGAAACTTCTTACGCAGATAAAATGAGGACACCCCTGACAGTGGCACACATTCTTTCAGCCCCTGCGAACCCACAGGGGCATTTAAAAAATGGCCCCTCTCCGGCCTCAAGGGGAGCTATTACTGACTTGGGAGAAATCCCACCGTCTACCTCCTCCCCTACTTTAAAGGGGACCATTATAAAGGTGGGAGAAATCCCACCACCAAAACAAAATGCCCCTCATGGGGCATCGGTAGCCGAAAGGCTACCATCAATCACTCCCACTACTAGTGGAAGTGATTCAAAGGTGGTTCAACAACCACCTAAAAACAAGACTTCCTCCGAAGGGGAGTGGAAGGTGGTAAGTCCACCTAAATACTCTACCAGGAGGAAGCGTTTAAGCTTAAAGATGCCACCTCCTTATCCAGTAGGAATAAGGGGGAAGAGCATCAAATCGAATAAAGAGCAAATGTCTTCCGGCCAAATTGCTCATTCCCCCAAGCAGCAATGGCAGCTAATGGGGACGGATATTGAGGCCTCTGAATCGGAGGGTGGTAACATTTCCGACCACCCCCCAAGAAGAAGAAAAAAGGGCTGGCCTAAAGGCAAGCCTCGAGACAAGTGTGCCACTGATTAGACAAGTGATCATGATTCTCTCTTCAGCATCCATGTATCTTAATACTCAAAACTTAGTAAACACAACGAATTCATTTAGAATGTTCCTGCCACGTGTGGTCACATCGAACTACCAAAATGTGTGAGTCTATCATGCAATGGAATATGCGGGGCTATATGAGTAATGTGGAAGGGTTACGCCGAATGGTGGCGGAACACCGACCATTCGGGTTGTGCCTCCAGGAAACTAAGATTAGACCGGGGCAATCCATTCGAATCCCCAGATACAAAGTATACAGCAAAGAGGTGCAACCTGCCCCAGGAGGGAGGGCGCGCGGCGGAGTGGCCGTCTGTGTACGGGATAATATACCCAGCCAGCGGCTACCTCTCCAAACTAATTTGCAAGCTGTTGCCGTGCGCCTGTCTACACCACTGCAGATCACATTAGCCAGTATTTACTTGCCAGACATATTCTGGCGAAGAAGTGATCTGGAGAATCTACTCTCGCAGCTGCCTGCCCCAGTGTTGCTGTTGGGAGACTTTAACTCTCACAACACTTTATGGGGTTCAGCTAGAACTGATGCACGAGGTAGAGCTCTTGAGGAGATTATAGACAATTCTAATCTGATGTTCCTCAACAGTGGTGAAGCTACACATTTTAACGCACACTCGGGAGGCTTTAGCGCAATTGACCTGAGTGTTGCTACTCCTACCATTGCAGTTCGCTTAAGATGGACCACACTCGATGAACTATATCACAGTGACCACTTCCCAATCTTACTATCAAGCTCCATCTCCAGGGCGCCCTTTGTGATACCCTGGAGATACGACATCAAAAATGCAAATTGGCCTGCTTATTCCAACAATGTGGTGACTCCACCTCTTACAAGGGATGCCACCCTTGATGCAAAAAGGCTTACAAGATCGTTGGTGCGAGCAGCCGAAGGTACCATTCCTAGGATTGGCGGGAAAGTCGCAAGACTCCCCGTTCCCTGGTGGACCCCGGAATGCAAGGCTGCCAACATAGCAAAAAAGCAGGCCTTTAACAGATTTAAAAGGTATCCGACGGAAGAAAATTTAATTAGCTTTAAAAGACTAAGAGCCAGGGAGAGGCGTTTAATAAGGCATTTAAAAAAGGAAACTCTCACCTCATACGTATCGACGATTTCCACATCGTCGACGCTAAAAAAGGTGTGGGATAAAATAAGAGCCCTTTCTGGTGGTAGCAAATATCCATCGATACCAGTTCTAAAACGTAATGATGTCGTCGTCACCGAGCCAAAAGAAGTAGCAGAAGTATTGGCTGGGCACTTTGCACAAGTGTCCAGCTCACAAAATTACCCTGCAGACTTCCTACGGCGAAAAGGTGACGTGGAGCAGCAGCCACTCGACTTTGAAATCGCCATTGATGAATCCTACAACGCTCCGCTGACCATGCAAGAACTAGAAAACGCTTTAAAGAAATGCAAGAATACAACTCCAGGAGTGGATGGAATCCCATATGCTATGTTAAAAAACTTGAACATAACTGGAAAGGTAAACCTGCTAAAATTATATAACAGCATATGGGAGACCGGATAATACCCTGATGGTTGGCGGGAAGCGATAATTATACCGATCCCTAAAGAAGGAAAAGACCCTAGTGACCCCTCTAGCTATAGGCCCATATCATTGACCACCTGCTTGAGTAAGGTCCTCGAATCTATGGTCAACTATAGATTAGTATATGTGTTAGAAACAAGAGGACTTTACAGCCAGCATCAAGCGGGATTTCGCAGGTATCGTTCCACGTTGGATCAGATGAGCCACCTTGAGGTCTACGTACAAAACGCATTTATGCGTAGGGAGCACGTTCTGGCCGTGTTCTTCGACCTCGAGAAGGCCTATGACACCACGTGGAGACATGCGATCCTGCGGAAGTGTCATGATTGGGGTTTGAGAGGGAACATGCCGAGGTTCCTTCGTGGCTTTTTAGAGTCGCGAAGGTTCCGAGTACGCCTGGGGTCGGTCCTTTCGGACCCACACGTCTTAGAAAATGGAATACCTCAGGGATCGGTATTAAGTGTTACATTGTTTACAATGGCGATA
Source organism: Rhodnius prolixus (assembly GCF_049639745.1). NCBI lineage: Eukaryota > Metazoa > Arthropoda > Insecta > Hemiptera > Reduviidae > Rhodnius > Rhodnius prolixus. Next base: position 29,552,074 of record NW_027411592.1, read on the forward strand.
AATAGTCTAGCCGATGTTGTAGCAGATCCGCTTCAAATTTCTTTATATGTTGATGATTTGGCAATTTATTTATCAGGAAGGGATCTTTGCGAAGTTGGAGAATCGCTACAACAGGCAGTTGACAGAGTGGCTGCAGAGGCTTCCAGGAACGGATTTAAATTTTCAAAACTTAAAACGGTGTGCCTACATTTTTGCCGCTTGAGGCATGATCATGCCCCTCCAACACTGATTTTGGATGGCACACCAATTCATTATAAAGATAGCGTTCGTTTCCTGGGCCTCATTTTTGATAGTAAGCTATCCTGGCAGGAGCATATCGAATACACTTCTACAAAAGCAAGGAGAACCCTCGATATCTTGAAATTTCTTGGAAGTTACAAATGGGGAACTGAGCGGGAGATCTTGAAACGTATCTTCATTTGTCTTACCCGCTCCAAACTTGAATATGGAGCCCCCGTTTACAGTTCTGCGCGCAAGTCACGCCTGGCGCTATTAGACAGAGTTTATAATGAAGGTATTAGATTATTTACAGGCGCCTTCCGGACCAGTCCTCTACAGAGTCTTTATGTGGAATCGGGGATGTTGCCTCCTCAGTTAAGAAGAGAGCAGATTACCCTGACTTACACCGCCGGAATATGGGGGAAGCGGTTTCTTACCTTATTCCCTACCATATTCGAGAGCCTACACGATGAAGAATTTCGTTACCAACGCTCGCGGACGCGACCCCTTAGTATCCGAGCTAAGGAAATCTTAGCTGCAGAGGGTATAGAATTAGGAGAAGTTATGGGTTGGGGCTTTGCACCCCACCCTCCATGGTTACTGCCCTCTGCGCGCGTCCGCATGGACCTGGCAATATTTAAAAAAGATGATACACCGCCCGTTGTCTATAGACAAAGATTATTAGAATTAATGAGTGTTTATTATGATTCTAGACCTGTCTTTACGGACGGGTCCAAAACAGACAACGGTGTTGGTAGCGCTGTGTACACCGATGGAGTTACCCTTAGTTGGACACTCCCTTATTACGCGTCGGTGTACACGGCAGAGGCGTATGCACTTTGCCAGGCCCTAAAGCTAATAAAAGATAAAGATTATAATAAATCGTTGGTACTGACTGATTCGTTAAGTGCGATAATGGCTCTCCGGGATCAATTCTCGACGGACCCAATGGTCGTCACTATTTTAAAATTACTTTTTGATCTTCGTGCACGTGGCCAAGGGGTGACATTCGTCTGGGTGCCAGGACACATAGGTGTGTCCGGCAACGAAAGAGCAGATCAGGCTGCTAAACAAGCTGCCTCTACTACCTCTGAAGATGTCATCCCTGTACGTCCTACTGATTTACAAGCCTATATGAAACTTATTATAAATAGAAAGTGGCAAGTTCAGTGGGACAACACTAATGAAAAACTAAAAGATATAAGGCCACGTGTGCTAAATGCCAAAGTCGAGAATTACCCGCGGCATGAATCAGTGATTCTAACAAGGCTAAGGATTGGTCATACACGTCTGACACATGGGTACCTCCTCATTGCCGAAAGAAGGCCGAGGTGCCCGCGATGCCGAGAAAGGCTGACAGTGTCGCACGTGTTGGAAGGGTGTCAGGCACTGCGAACACAGAGAGAAACAGCAGGCCTGCCACATGACAAGCGCGTTATCCTTCAAGAGGGTTCTCCTTACATCAGGAGGCTATTTACGTATCTAAAACAAATTAATTTATATTTTAAAATTTAGGTTAGTGATTAGGTTAGTTTATAGGTTAGTTCTTTTAAAGGGGAAAGGAATATCGAGTACTTTCCCCTAGTGTGAATGCTTAGGATGAGTGTATTATATTAAGGTGAGAATGTATTTATTGGCATGAATGTATTTATTGGCGTGAATGTATTTATTGGCACGAATGTATTTATTGGCGTGAATGTATTTATTGGCGTAAACGTATTTATTGGCGAGAAAGTCGTATGTATGTTTAGGTTAGGTTTTTTATCTCGGGGTTGAAAGAAATTTTATACGAGTATTTCAACCCCATTAGGTTAATTATATTTAGTTCTAGTTTATTTTGGGATGTGCAGGAATATTAGTTCAAAGTACTGCACATCCAACTGCTAGTAGAGTAAATAGCCTCCTCGGACTTAGTATTAGCAAAGCCCAAGCAAATAGTAAACATAGAAATTATAATACTTTTGGTTTAGCCTACAATAAATATAATAGAAAACATCTAAAATTATTAATTCAGATTTAGTTATGTATTGTAAAATTTAGTTTATTTAAGGGATGGCACAATGATGTTCCACACTCCCCCTCGTCGACAATGTCGATGAAATAAGAGGGGATGCGTGGAGACAATCTTGCGGACCCAGGCTCCACCCGACCTTGCTAAGCAAGGTGTAGTGTTTGGAAGCTATGGGTCTGCACACGTGTCATCCCAGCTCGAGTAGTATTTGGAAAGTGAAAAGAACATTATTAGTGGGCGCTAATGGCCAAGGCAGTCGATGCGCCAAAAAAAAAAAAAAAAAAAAAAAAAAAAAAAAAAGATACAAAATTATTATTTTTTTCTTATTTAAATAATTCTCTGGTACCACAAATCTATCAATCTCTCCATTATTTACCAATTTCTCTTTGCCTTCTGTCCTACGCCACTAGCAGTACGGTGGTTTGTCACTTGCTGGTAGAGTGTAGAATGGCAGCAAGAACCTATCGCAGTGTCACGCAAGTGCAGTTTATATTAATGGGGGGCACATATTATCATTTCTTATCAGCTACCATTTCTTGTCGTAAAGTTATCTTTATTGCCTGTAACATCGCATCTCTCAGCATCACAAAACCTGCAACTGAAAATACGATACTCTCGATATCATAACCCGCCGACCATGAATTACCATCAACATACCCCTGTAACAGCGATACAGAAACAAGAGAGTTTAGACGTTTTTCTTAGATCTTAAACTAACGTTTATTAGACTAGATAAATGGATTATTTGCAAAAGCCCCTTCGTGTCTACAAATGACATATTCAAAGTGACGTTTTGGGACGATTTGGATTCTCCTTTTTAAACAGTGGAACTATCTTTGAGAGCTTTAGCTGCTTAGAAAATACCCCGTTTCTCAAACTCAGTATATTGAGGTGTCCTAGTGATTTAAATAAACTCGAAGATTTGCAGCACTTCTTTACCAGCCGGACAGCAATTCCCAAAATATCCTTACTTTTCGAAGTTAAATCTATGGAGAATATATAGTGATGCGCCCTCCAATGAGGTTTTTGTAAAGGAAATTTTTGTTCATTATTTCACGTTTTGAGCGCTTAGTTTTCCTTGAGCTTATTTTCACTCAGTGCGCACGCGCTTTTTTTGAGAAAATGGTTGGTAGTTTCAACGCTTATTCCAGAAGAGGTGAAGAACCCTGTTACCTTCATAAATAGTGTAATTGTGCAAATAATTGATATACATTCTTTTTTTGCTAATCGTGTAAAATAGCGACTCTGTACTTGCGGAGGAAGTATTATTTATTCAAACCGCTATGCTATTGTTATCAGCTCAGAAGAATGAATACACTTTCTTGCATATTAATAAAAATAAAACGGCATTGTGTTTATTACAAGTTTAAATAAAAGATTTTCATTCACACAATGATACAAGTTTATGTATAATAATGGAGGCTAATCAACAGTCCATTGTATAATATAAATAATATACGTGATATATATAAAAGAGTTGAAAGTACCCATCAAGAAAGGATGTTTACCCAAGAAGGAATGATATATATATAGCAGTTTGTATGGGAGATATCCGCTCATTGGGAGTCACTTTGTGAAGAGCGGAAAAGGTACCTCCATCCGGCGGTAGTGGCTATTGCTCACTATCCTCACAGTTCCTGCTGGCCGTCAACACGACCGACTACAACAACAACAACAACAAATACTTGTGACTCACTTAGATGCTTGGCTAAACAACACTAATTGATATGTCTCGTCCAGCAGGGCCCAGCTCCTGCCTATAAACCTCTCCAGCATCCATCCAGTGTTTCAGACAAAACACACATGGCCTTTTAATTTAGTCATATGTGCTTATTTCTTGATTACTAAAAGGTTTTAAATAATATAGAATTGGAATAATATTTTTTGTTGAATTCGGTTTGATCTAATTATACTCATTGTACCACATTAGAACAATGATAGTTTTTTGTTTTCTTTGTTATTCAGCTTTTCTTACTAGATAAGGAAAATATTGTGTATATGCCGAATTTTCGATTTTGAATTTATTACACCGAAATATCCGTGAGAACGAAAAAAGCGGTTTTTAGAAAAGTCGACTTTACTAACTGTGTGCGTTTTTTATATCCTTAGTCGATTGTATGCACTCATATAATGCCACAATATTCAATGGATAACCATGACGTAGTTTAAAATTTTCTTACAGACTTATTGATATTCTCAGCAAGAAAGAAAGATTATCGCCAATTTCAGTCATAATATTTTATTATTTTTTGCCAAAGTTTTCGACCTAGAGATTAGGTCATCTTCAAGGCTTATGCTTGTTGAAAATTATAATACTTTTAAGATCAAAGTTTTGTGTGTTTACTTCCTGACTGTTTAATAACTGAGTGCAAAGTTAATACTGGACTACAAAGCATTACCGAGCGCCAGTGTCCTTAGATGTGTTGTGCCTTAATTAAAAATAATAATTCTACCAAAAGTGTCAGGGAAAGAGAGAAGGTCTATCGGCTCAACTGTTGGCTAACACTGGACCCAATTGGTACGAATTCAGCTGCTGACCGTTAGATTTTTCCCTTCCTGGGAGCTTCTTAAGCTAACTATCCGGTCATGTACAGTAGCTCAGGGTAACCTGTGAAAGCAATGTCCGGAGGCCAGCTGTGCTCTAAACGGCTGACCAATTTAGACGCTGAAGTACCTTAAAAGAAAAATCAAAAACTTGGGAGGCTCTACTAAGAGTAAAGTACTAACTAAAAGTATTTAGGTAAAATATTTGGTTTAGGCAACAAAGATCAGCAGCAACATTTAAGTTAGAAACAGGAAAAAAGGAGATGTGAAATTAAATGTTAGCTAGTTTAGATGAAAAAAAAAAAAGATGGTTGCGAAGAATGTGGTACGATCCGGGTAGGTATGGTAAAACTTACTGGCGAAAGATAAACGGGATCAACGACTGGACAAGGAACCAAATGAGATCTCATCCTAATCCGGAAACTATATGATATAGGAAGCCGTGGTAATATTGCGGTTAGGAGAGCCCAATCAATGGTTAAAATAGTTTAAGAATTAGAAGGATCTTCTAATTAACAGGTAGGTTACATGAAGGTTTTTTAACATGGAGAGATTTCATTATTTCAATTACTTGGGATTTTTCACAATTCCAGTCCAACAACAAAGCGGTAAGACCTGATTAATGATGAATATTTCTTGCATGGAGACTACATTACTTTAAGTCCAGTATTAGTACTACAAGCACTCAGTTTTGGAACTGCAGTACAAGTACCCAGTATTGATACTACAGCATGTATGCAGTCAAATTTTCGTATTACACTATACATGTAGCCTAGTATTGGCACTACAGTACTGTAGTTCAGTACAGGTTCTGCATTACCGGTTCTATAACGCATATATACTCGCAATGAACGTATGCATGGAGTTTATACACTTACTGCATGTAATATAGTTTTTGTTTTTAGAAAGAATATAAAAGATCTCACGAGTATACGTAAAAAGGACTGTTTATTCTTTCGTGATATAATTTGTAAAGCATAATTTAGTATTATACTTTATATAGTTTCTAAGCAATAATTCTTTTAATTTTTAACTTTCTCTTGCTAACCTTTGTAAGAGAAATTATTTTGAAATGTTAGTATTATACTTTATATAATTTCTAAGCAATAATTCGTTTAATTTTTAACTTTCTCTTGCTAACCTTTGTAAGAAAAATTATTTTGAAATGTTAGTATTATACTTTATATAGTTTCTAAGCAATAATTCTTTTAATTTTTAACTTTCTCTTGCTAACTTTTGTAAGAGAAATTATTTTGAAATGTTAACTGATTCGATTAAAGATTTATTTTGGTTCTTAAATTTGACATATGTTAGAAGATTGTTTGGTCCCTCATCCTAGATCATTCCACTTATAATACAAATGCTTGTTAGCCTCTTAACTTCTTGATCTTTCTATATTTATCTCTGTAGAAGATGGCTTTATTTTTAAAAGCCGAAATTAACACCTCATCATTCAGATGTGATATTAAATTGTGAAAAGTCACAATCATTCAACGTTGGATGCATCACAATTTGCTTAAAACCCTTTAGGGAAAAACCTCTTCTAATCGATTCCACTAACTCTTGCTTTTTACTTTGTTCCTCTTCGCTGTGCAGTGTTGCGGTGCCGCTCTCAAGAGATGTATTACTGGTAATACATTTTTCCCCAGCGGCGCTACTTCTTCACCATTCAGCCGCTCCACCGCCGTATCTTACTCTAACATCGCCCTTCCCATGGCTTACAAGTCTTAAAACAAAAGCCGCCCATTTATCTCAATTTTTTAAAAAGGTTCAGACATGTTTCATACTTTTATATTTGGCGATTTAAAAAAGTTCTACATTGTTATGGGGACGGTAAACTTTTATTTAGTACGTCATCTCGTTTTTTTTTTTGCTCTCTCTATCATTCTGCTTTAAATAAAAACACACACGAACACGATAACAGCACAGTGAACCGCCACGCACAATAAGCAGAAGAACGGCGGGAAGCTACATAAAGGAGATGATAAATTCACTTCGTCTGATTACTAAACATGCAGTACCTTTAAACCAAGCCCCTTGTAAATAACATTTATGGGAGCAACTGCAAGAAACCTTATGCTAAATAAAATTTACGATTCTACAAAAATTAAAATTATTAATAGCAACTATTAACTATTTTTACATTAGGCTTATAATTAAATAACTTCCCTTATTAAAAGCTAATATTTATGAACTAATAACTTTTAAATGTTTAAAGTAGCATCTTTTTTAAAGAAAAAGAAATCCAATAGAAAACTACAGATATTATGTACATGAAACGTCATTATGCTTCAAATCCATGTTTATCGTCCACACGTTTGTAAACGAATCAATTAAGCATCTATGATCGAATGGAGGAAGTAGATGGACTGCTTGTTTAGATGCGCCTGGACCTCCATTTTGTCCTTTGTGTTCGTCAGGCCCTTTTAGTTCCATTTATAATTTTGCTTTGTCATTAATACAAATCCTTAGAACTAGGTTAAGAATCTTTTACCGAAACGGTATAAAATTCAATTGTAAAAAAAAAAAATTATTGAATTTTATATCATTGATTTTTAAAGGGCATGTTGGTCTAGTGGTTGTGGCTTTGCAAGTGGAAGGTCCCCAGTTCGAATCATGCGAATCAACTTTTTGTTTGCTAGAAAAAATAAGTTTAAGTGTAGGCTTCTGCCTGGGGAGTAATCATCTTCAAGGCTTATGCTTGTAGACGATTATAGTATTTTTTATATTTTTATACATCAAAGGTTGGTGTGTCTTCAGTTCTGACTGTTAAAAGCACCTAGAATGGGCAACAATTTTTCTCCTTACGGGTCAATAAATCAGTCATCAAAAACTATGAACAATATTCTACACTTTTTCTTTTTACTAAGTTAGCTGCTTCAATGTTCTTTGGGGTTTTAGTTTTCCCATTATTTAATTATGTCTTTTAAATCTTTAACAAATTTTGTTAAGGAAATTAATTTTAGAAGGGATTCATACTGAAAAGATGGCTTTTATACAGGGTGAACCAGTAAATATTGTCAATAGGCCTACTGCGTGTAGTACATTTAAAATGGAGTTCAATGACGTATTGGCCAACTTCATATTTTCCACTGTTCTTGAGTGACGTCACTTTAAAGTTTTTTTCTAAAATCATTACTTTTTTCCAATAAAAATGTTATTACTCAGAAAGTTTTAGTTCGAATTCGATTCTGATGACTTGGTTAGAAAGACAGATAAATTTCCTAAAAATTGACACCATTTTGAAGCATAAATTATTCTCCAAACTGCCTTAATCTTCCACCGGAACCTAGGAAAATAAAAGTAATCGAAATTTTTAAGAAAACTCATTAGGCTCTTATGTGATCATTTTCAGAGCTAGGTGCTGGCACTTTTTAAAAAAGTTTCCTTGTCTAATGGGCTTTCAAACGGTATATCATTTTCCAGGATTCCTTTTATCTTCGTATGAGAAATTGCGTTTGTTTTGCAAGAAAACGTGTTAACGAGCATACAGCAGTGATATTGTATTGTGTTGTTTAATTCATTAAACTCTTGTGGATGGAGCTGTAGTCAATTTTTAAAGTAGATTATCTTAAAATAAGGTAGTCTAAGGTTACTTATTGCACAAAAAAAAAATCTAAACTGAAATATTTGACAAATTGTTAGAAAATATTAGGAATAAAAATGTTAGGAAACGGGCTTGAGGCAGTTAGGGAATACCGACTGTATTTTCCTTCACGACGCGTCCCAGACCTAAAATATTTTCTAACATTTTGTCAAATATTTCAGTTTAAATTTTTTTTTTTTGGAAAATATGAAGTTGGCCAATACGTCATTGAACTCTACTTTAAATGTACTACACGCAGTAGGCCTATTGACAATACTTACTGCTTCACCCTGTATATTCTACAGATCATTTTTAAAATCATTCTATAAAAGTCATCATAAGAAGAATAGGAAAAGTACACTGTAAGTACAATATGCCGGGTTCTAGATCTGCCAGCTTCCTTTCGATTTATCTTTTGGAGTCCATCACTTATTCAGTAATGGACTGTTACGGTGCTTATTTGTTTGTAATAGAAAACTTCATCCGAACGCAATACGGTGCCTGATGTCATTGGTCTCAGATAATGACATACCATTAAAGTAACAAACAACAGACATATTTGTTGTAGCAAAGAGCGATATAGAGTAGTTGTGAAATCGAAGATGAAGGTTTGCTGATAAGTTGATGACCACCTTATGGAGCATTAACCAAGTTTTACACACTATAAAAGAATTGATGTTAACTGGGAACATGTTCTGAGTAAATTGTGACATCCTTCGTTCAATGAAGATCAACTTCTGAGTAACAGGCTCCCTCGCCAATAATTTGGAGAGTAGTTTGCTTTGTTACGAACAATGTAAGGTGTTCTTTAACTATTCTATTTTAATGCATTCTTATAATAATTTATATCCTTTTTTTTTTTTTTCTTTAAACCGCTATTCTGAATTCTATTTTCTACAATTTTCTCAGCTAGTTAAATGTTTATAAACTCTATAACGTGCAATTAAAAATGAATATGGCTTGTAAAATCAGTTATCGATTAACGACGTGTATTAGGAAAGAATTTTTAGCGCACGATATTATATGATGTATATGTTAAATGCTTATATTTATATAGTTATCACAACAAATATTGGTTTTCGTTCAGCCTACATCCGCAAACCAATATGTTGGCGGTAGATATGTGACTTTTTATCGTCGTCTGTCACGAAATAGTCGTTAAATTTAATGTGAACCTCGTGTCGTTTCATTGTGAACATGAACAATTCATACATTAAGCTTTTTTTTTTCTACTTGGTCTACTTTATTGAATCTTGTTAAAATATTTTTAAATTTTTAATGTCATTTTACTCGTTTATTTTTGATTAGTTCAAATTTTGTAAGGGATATTTTAAGTGTAACCATTTTAAATATATTTGCAAAATGTTGCCCTATATATGGTTGTTGTATATGTATAGCTTGACTAGATGAACATTTTGGCAATTTGACAAACTATCTGAGTAATTAGTCGAACTTTTAACAATTCAGCTAATTATACATATAATAAAGTACGCGCCAAAAAATTTGCATCACCCAGAAGAAATAAATTTAAAGGCCTAAAACTTACACGTTTATTTACCTTAATGTAAGTGAAATGATTTTAATTGAAGATAAGAATGACAAGAAGAAATCTGGGTTCCATTATGATGGATACTGGTAAACAAAAAATAGTTTTTCGTTAAGTTTGTATACAATAAAATAATCATCAAAGTGTTGAACATTGGTAATACATTCTTGTTGCCAACTTGCGCAACTTGAAATATCTGCGTTATGGGGTTCCGCTTTCAGTGAAGAGATCAATCCTTGAGATGGAATTGGAAATAGAATGGTGTACACAGCGAGTGCGATTCGTCGTGGGACCGTAAGGCCCTGAACTTCTAGTTCTGGTTACGGGATATGCAGACACTCTTCTTCTGACACTCTGAAAGATGTTCCGTAGAGCATTTATTCGGCGATTGAAGCTTGGAAGTCCTCCTTATAGGATGTTCGTAAATTTAACAAAACTAAAGGCAGAGAGAGACATCCCAGTAAGTATCGAGTAGGTGACACGTGAGTACCGATTTCTAAACCAATGCATACGTTCACCATCCCGTTGGTTTGTTGGTGGTGGCCGGTCTTGATATTAATATACTGTAAAGTTTTTCTACTTTTTATCTAGAAACTTTACCTATAACTAATGCCTGCCACTAGTTACGTTAAATATGTGGGTTTGATTAAATAATAAAACTCGCTAAATTTGTAAGTAATAACCTGATTTATTAACATATTACCTTTACTCACATTAACATTTACTAGCAACTAACGCTATTCATTACAGTCACCATTTACAACAGTCACAACAGTTTACTGTTACTTACTCACTACGTAACGCCACAAAACTGTTCCCCGACTGACCACTGGTCCGCACTGCACCGAATTGCACTAGTCTCGGCTACACAAACCAAGCTCTACTCACTAACTGACTAACCGCCTGACTAGCTATCTCTGAAGCACTCCGCAACACTGACTCTCTCAAACTGTCACTTCCAAAGTGTCTCTCCAAACTAACGTCTCTCCAAGACTCACTCAAAACTAACTGATTAAAACTGATTAACAACTCTAATAACTCCTTAAAACTCACTTCTCCAGCTGTGTCTGCCTCCTTTTAACTGCGTGCCTCCCTCCAACTGGGACTGCCCTCCTCCAACTCTCTGAGCATAAGTTTCCACGCCCTCCTGACGTTCATTGGCTGGAGAAAACATACTGCCACCACCTCAGCTGAAGCCACCCTCCTCCTACTCTCTGTCTCGCTCCTACCTGTCAATCACTGGCTGGGAAAACACATATGCCACCAGCCCAACTGAGGCCTTTCTCTTAGCTGGCTTTTACACAGGTCACTAACTCCTTGAACAATCTAGCCCTTTCCTTTCTAGTTCAGGTAGAGACCGGCCCTTTTGTCTACACAGTGGTGGCCTGATACCGACTTTGGTCGCTTAACCCCTAGAACAATCTAGGCCTTTCTTCTCTGCCACAGGTAGATACCGCCCTTTTGTTTATGCAGTGGCGGCCTGTTACTGACTTTGATCGCTCAACCCCTAGAACAATCTAGGCCTTTCTTCTATGCCCAGGTCAACTTCGTTACAATACCCTTAGCTAAAAAGCTGGAAAAAGTTCGCTTTCGAATTGACGCCCACAATATTTATACAGTTAAGTTAAATTTAATGAGCTTGTAGCAAAAGTCTGCTGGCAAAATGTTTTAAGACGGTGTTTTAATAGTACGAGTTGGCAAGAATACCGCCCACAATGTGTTGGATGTATTACCAAACAAACTTATAATTGTTAGACTAATTTATCCAAAGAGTTTAGCTGTTATCCCTTTGTAAGTTTACTGTTAAAAGGAAGAGTGTCTGGAGGCGTAGAAGGGATCTTTGGTAAATAATTTATAGTTGAACTAAAGGAGGCAGTGCAATTTGGAAGCGGAAGGTGGCCCAGTGGCGGCAGTGTTTGGACTAGATGCTGTGAAGGTGATTAGGCAACAGTTTCCTGTTTGAAGTATCAGAATTAGCGGGCCCCTCAGTGATTTAGTAGGCTTGGGGTGAGGTTAAATCCTGACTGCACACACTTCCATGGCCACATACAGTTCGAGTATACGTAGGTAGTTTTACACTTTGTAAAGAAGAGCTCTTTAAAGTTGGAAAGAGATAGAGTGAGAATCATATTCAAAGAGATTCTGACGTGTCTAGAAGCAGGACCAATGACAAACGCACAAATGTCTAAAAAAAAATAAAATAAATAAAGAGAAAAAGATACCTTGTATTAGTGTTAGTGTTGGCCGGTAGCCACAAATTCATCACTCACTAATTATTATTAGCAGGCAGCCGAGCCACGAAACTACGCCCATGCCGTAAGTTATATATTTCTTCAGTGATGTCTATTTCTTTAGCTGTTTCCATGTGTGCTTCACGCACCATTTCTAAACGACACCTATTTCTGTTAGATATTAATCACAGCTTGTTAAAGATAGAGAACTACCAACTAAACTCCTACAACCCAGCATCTAATCTAAACCGGTATAAAATATTATCTACGCGTAATGTTTGGTTCCTTGTTAAAACATTAGGTTGCAAATAAAAACTTTAACAGGGAAAGGATTAGCTCAGTGGTTAGCGGTCATGAAGATTTTCTTTTCCTGAAAGCTTCTTGACAGCTGACTGACTGCCCGGTGATGGGAAGATCTCTACCTGGAGGCCAGCAGTGCAATGGTAAAAAAATGCTGCATGCATTAACGACCTATGATAAAGAAGAAGAAAAAGTTTTTGGTTTCACTTAACTCTGATTTCTTTTCCCGAAAGTATGGCTAACCCAAATACGAACAACATAAAGTATAATAGTAATCAAATAATAAAATAATTCAAATTCACAATCTACTTTCCGTTATCGTATTAGTTGCAAAAACTGATCAAACATTTTCACTACGGTCCTTTGTCCTTACACAAATTCTGATGAGAAGTTTTTACAAAAACGTATGTGTCTACGAACTGAATGTTTAACTTAAATGACAAACAAAAATCGGGGTAAATAAATTTGAATTCGATATCTAATTTAGGTGCCACAATCGAAACTGACAGTGAGACAAACTCATTTAATCGAAAGTGCCATTTCGAACGAAATAACAATCGATTCATCAATTTTTTGGGATTTTATTTACCATAATAATTCCAACGATTTTCTTATTGTCTACAAGTATTTCTGCATTTCTAATTTTAAACATTTTCCAGAAAAAAAATGTATTAACAGCACTTTTGGGGGATGAACGCGTTCCGGGGTATCTTCTCATGGTTCCTTTCAATGTTTTCTATTGATAACACTGTAAAACATAAACAAGTATTAAATATTTAATCGAATGCCAAATTTAAAGACGATTGGCCGAATATGACTTTACAATTATCCGAGAAAGTTCTCCAGTTTTTCTTGACAATGAATAATAATATTTATTTACAAACTGTACATATGTACACAAATTTGAAATAATACAGAAATTGAGGTTTCAAGCTTAGCGCCTATATACACTCATCAAATTATATTTAGTTCAGATTAAAGGAAATATATTTACATATTAAGGAAAAATTTTTAAAAAAAAACTCAGCTTGATATACAGGTAGGTGTTACAAAATATGCTTTAAGCGTTTATATTTATATTTTTTAAAACCAAGAGAGTTTACGAGGGTCGTTTGAAAAGTCCGTGCAAAGTCAGAGAGATAACACTACTGGCGCGTATCGAGGTTATGTTTAGTTAGTAGCATCTCTTGGAAGAACACACACCAAGTTTCAGCCAGATCGGTCTATTTCTTTGTGTTTGGCATTCGTTTGAATCGAGGAAGTCGAGTGATTTTCAAATCGTGTGAATTGTTGCAAGGACGGTTTGCAGCTGTTCCAGAAGAATCCGCTGTGGATGAAACATGGATACATCACTACACTCCTGAGACCAAAGAACAATCTAAACAATGGGTTACCAAGGGGGAGGGAATCTGCGCCAAAAAAGGCGAAGACCGTTCCTACGGCCGGAAAGATTATGGCGACTGTCTTTTGGGATTCGCAAGGAATAATCCTCATCGACTATCTGGAAAAGGGTAAAACTATTACAGGTGCATATTATTCATCGTTATTGGACCGTTTGAAAACCGAGCTGCAAGAAAAACGCCCACGATTGGCCCACAAAAAAGTCCTTTTCCATCACGACAACGCACCAGCTCACACCTCAGCAGTTGTGGTCGCAAAATTAATGGAAATAGGGTTCCAACTCGTTTCACATCCCCCCCTATTCTCCAGACTTGGCTCCCTCGGACTACTATTTGTTCCCCAATATGAAGAAATGGCTGGCGGGAAAAAGATTTTATTCAAACGATGAGGTGATTGCAGAAACGAATGGCTATTTTTCAGACTTGGACAAATCCTATTATTCGGAAGGGATCAACAAACTAGAGCAGCGTTGGACGAAGTGTATAAGCCTAAAAGGAAACTATGTTGAAAAATAAAAAAGGTTTACCCCAAAAAATTAAGTAGTTTTTATTTTTGCACGGAATTTTCAAACGACCCTCGTATATTGTAATTAACAATGGCCACTTATGTGAGGGTACGGACTATTGTAATAAGTGGAGACGAATTTTTCTAAGAGACAGTAAACAGTAATGGAGATGCTAGGAACAATGGCTTCTAAGAGTTTTTATGTATAAATTTAAAACTTTTATTTATAACATTTTACCGGAATAATTCGTTTAAACGTCTAAAGCCCAATTTATGGACTTATCTTCAATTTAATAAGTAATATGAATTCCATATTTAAAGGAAATTGCAATCTGTAGATCATTTCACTAAATAGAATTCCCTAGTTATTTTATTTTATTTTGTTTAATGGCACCTTTAAAGTGGACTTGCACAGGTAAACTATTTTTAATTTTTTTTTAGTGAAATTCTAAGTTTTAAGATAATTTAATCAGGTAAACTGCGGTAACAATCGTGTGAGTGATCACAACCAATTCATTCCTTTATTTGTTATCAATTTTATAGAAGAGTGTTGCGGCGATGCAAAAAAAAGTTTGTATACTTATGTTTATTTCTTCCATCTGTTACACCCATAGAACAACTTCAATTTATTCTAAGCTGTGAAATCCATTTGATCTGCTGTCTACTGCTTCAGCAGAACCTTGAATTCTTGAAAAATAACAAAAAATTAAAGCTAGTTTACCTCGAACCAACCGTTATACAGGGTGATCCATTTAAAACGCACCAATCGCTAATAACTTTTTAGGAAAGCGGAATTTCGAAAAAACCCCATGAAGTAAACTATACGTTTTTTTTGGTCAAGTTTTCAAATTTTTTACCCCCGATGCTGTATCTTCATTTTTGGCGGAGTACGGCCAAAAACCCGGTTGAGGTTTCATAAGGACCACTGGTTTTGACAATGATTGTGAAAAGTACATAAAAAATTGTGAAAAATGACGTTAACCCCATTTCGATATCCGTAATGCTTGTCGAGATATTTAAGATCAAAGTTACAATTTTATCTATTCGTGAACGGTTTTCAGTATTAATTTTCCACCTGAACTACACGTTTTGGGAGGTCCTCTGACTGCAAAAAATGGTATTTGCGACGCAAAGAACAAAAATAATAATAATTAAAGATTTTAAAACTGTAGTGCAATGTATGGGTGAGTTAGAATAAATTTGTTTTATCATCAAATAAAAGCAACCAACACATCAGAATAATGTACCCTGGTATGTAAGACTTCATGACCTATGATTGCGGTAAGAAAATTTTGCCAGGGTGTTGATTTGGTGGTCAAGAGCGTGGTTTTGTAAGTGGGAGATTACCAGTTCATTACATTACACTACATTTTTTTAAAATCTTCAATTATTATTATTTTTGTTCTTTGCGTCGCAAATACCATTTTTTGCAGTCAGAGGACCTCCCAAAACGTGTATTTCTGGTGGAAAATTTATATTGAAAACCGTTCACGAGTTGATAAAATTGTAACTTTGATCTTAAATATCTCAACAAATATTAGGGGTATCGAAACGGGATCAACGTCATTTTTCACAATTTTTTATGTAGTTTTCACAATCATTGTCAAAACCAGTGGTCCTCATGAAACTCTAATTGGGTTTTTGGCAGTAACTCCGCCAAAAATAAAGATACAGCATCGGGGGTGCAAAATGTGAAAACTAGACTAAAAAAAAACATATAGTTTACTTCGTGGGTTTTTTCGAAATTTCGCTTTCCTAAAAAGTTATTAGCGATTGGTGCGTTTTAAATGGATCACCCTGTATAGGTCAACAATGATGAATTTGTATAAAAAAATAGAGTTGGTTTAATGCCAGCTTTATTTTTAAAGTTATTCTGAAGTATATTGATAATTGTCTATCTTAGAGACTGGTCAAGACTAGAGTACTAAGTGCTACGGTCGGTCAAGATGAAACAGTTGGCAGGAAATAGAGAAGCGTGCGAGACAGGAAGAAGAATGCAGTATAAGACAACGTAATCACAGATTGTGGGAGTAGGTTTAATAGTTTGCAAAATTACAGATTACAGACTGTATATCGTGATTATTGTCGGCATAACTATCTAATGAGCAGTGTACACTTTCTCAAACATTATTCAGCTGTATTTTGATACCGAGTAAAAAAACAAATACGATGCTATGAATAATACAAGTAATAAATAAAACTATAGCCTTAAAATCAAAGTGTTTAATGTAAATGGCTGAACTAGCTTTTCCTAATCTTA
Organism: Rhodnius prolixus; assembly: GCF_049639745.1. Taxonomy (NCBI): domain Eukaryota; kingdom Metazoa; phylum Arthropoda; class Insecta; order Hemiptera; family Reduviidae; genus Rhodnius; species Rhodnius prolixus. The sequence goes on from NW_027411592.1 coordinate 29,568,676, forward strand.
ATGGTGTCATCTTGTTTCCTTTCTGGCTTATCTGCCGACCCGAGAGACACATATCTTGTCTGGAATGATCGTCCAAGAATACTTGGAAACTAAACCGCTCCACTCAACCTTCATAATAAACTATCTAATATCATTAGTTGCATTATGTTTTATTCATATTTCAAAACATGAGATTGTAATTATCACCAATAATTACACAAAAGGTTTTATTAAAAAATAAAATGTAAAAAAAAATCACATGACTCTTTCTCACAACGAATCTGACACTCTAAGATCATTTGAGTGACATACTCGTATACGTATTTCTTGCCAGCACTATAAATTTGTAACTAAGTAATCTTACAAGGAAGCATGGACGTCTTCAGGGAAATTATTTCAATTTTGAAGGTGAAATTATTGAAAGAAAAGTAAAATTGGTAAACCAATTAAAACGCTTGTGAAGATTTTACTCAGTCCAGTGAACAATTAATCTTTTTCTGGATCGGATCTTTATGAGAAACCAGATCATTAACTTCCGTTATGCTAAAGATTGGTCAAAACTTACAAAGAATAAACGATTTCTAATCGGGAATAATTATCGTTTTGTACAAAGCAAGAATCGCTTTGCGCGATATCGCTCATCGTGTAGATCAAATCATCTTACTTAGCCGAAAGACCATCTTAGTACCTCTTACTTAGCAAGAGAAACTAAATAATTCTCTCCGTCCCAGACCATGTGTTGAAAACCTTTCAACCATTTACGGCAATCTGCTTATTTCTCGCTAACCCAGCATAAGTAACCGCTACACTTCCATTGCTCTCTACCAAGTGAATAAAAGTTTCGTCCCAAAGATTTTAGGTATTGCATACTTAGTGCTTTCTAGTCTGTACAGCATTAGAGTGGGAAAAATAATAAGTTACTTTCTATCTTTTTATAATAGGACCGCCGGAAACTTCAGCTTTTCTTAATAAATTAACTACAGTGGTACCTCGGTTCTCGACCACAATACGTTTCGAAAGTGCGGTCGAGAACCAATTTGGTCGAGAACCGAAACAATTTATCCCATAAGAAATAATGATTTTTAGTGAATATCGAGGTGCGGTCTTAAATAAAAACAACTTTTTTGCTTTATACCAACGTTTCGGTAATTTTTACTACCTTCTTCAGGGTATTATAAAAAAAAGTTTGTGAAGTTTAATGTAGAGCTACGAGTATATCACCGTAACTGTTGTGATCATCGAGTATATCATCAACAGAAGAAGGAAGTAAAAATTACCGAAACGTTGGTATAAAGCAAAAAAGTTGTTTTTATTTAAGACCGTACCAAAAATCATCTATCAACACCGGTCGAAAAAACCAAAACCATCATAAGAAATAATGTAAACTAGTTTATTTCGTTTCTATGCCCCAAAAATGTGCCGTTTTACTGGCCTAATTTTTATATTTTATGTAAAAACAAGAAATCTAAACAAGAAATAAGATCTAAAAGTGTAAATATAAAAACAACTCGGCTCATCTCGGGTGTTCGAGTTCCAAATGTTTGTTCGGATTTCAGGACAATATTTTCTCGAATTTCTTGGTCGAATACCGATTTTGTTCGAAAGTCAAGTAGTTCGAAAACAGAGGTACCACTGAGTCATTTTGGTTTAAGCGTCAACTAAAAGTACATAATCTCTTTCAATTGGAAAGAAATCCAGACAATTTTCGCGAGAAAAAGTGAGAAAATCTACCTCCAGCTTTCAGAAAATGTTGTAAAAGTGGTGATTAAGTTGGGAAATATTTAATTATATGGTATTGTGGATGATACAGGAATGACGTAATAATGTTTTCGATTAGGCCTCTGAGTGGGGAGTGAGGAGACTTCTTTAATAAGTATGAAAATGTATCTGCAGTCCTGTGTGCACATTTACATACAAATAAGCCTAGCGTTGCACAGCCACACGGAGAAAGTGAGCAGTTAATAACTTGATCTTCACAAGAGTTATCACCCCCCCTTCTTCTTATAGCAACCGCCTCCATGCTGCCCCCCACACACTCTGTCTCCTACACATTTTTAATACTCCAACAACCAGAGAGTCATTATACTTTACAATAAGGACTTGTTTGCCCATTTTTCGCTTCACCCGCACACTTCTGGCCGGCCCCACTTTCATTATTCCTCGGCTTCCCAACCCGACTATACTTCCCCTGCTACTGCACTACCACATTGTCCATAACTTAGCCGCCTCTTCATCTACACTTTTAGAAAGTTTCTCCAGTAGCTAGCGGACGCCGTTCTTCTCGCCCAGTAACAGCTAAATTTAAAATAATACGGTAAAAATTAAGACTGGTTCTGGTTTCATTAACATGGTAAAGAATGAAGAAGTTGGTAACACTGCTTGCTTGTAACTCCATATTACCTTCCCAGTCTTTTATTTACAACTCCAAATATTCCAACCCTTTTCCTAGCCGCGAATAAAGCGGTACGCTAAATTATAATAAAAATCCTGCTTTAATCTTTCCAGATATTATTTAATAATTTTATTTTGGTAGCAAATTAATAAACTTTTTGGTTTAATTAAATAAAATTCTCTTGTTTTTATTGTGGTATAGTTTGAGAACAACCAAACTGAGACTTTCTGATCATACTGTCAGCAGTCTTTCCCTTTAGGTATTCTTTCAATTCTCATTGTTAAATCTTACAAGAATACTTTCCCAATAATTATTTTGTATATACTGTAGTTGAACTATAGTAGTTAGGCATACGGAACTGCTACACAAGCACAAGGGCCTCCTATAATCTACCTTCACCTTATCCGTACCTGATCCTATCTCTCCGAACAGTATTTCCAAGTCTTTTTTCCTCTCCTATCTACTCTAATTCTACCAGAGCTCCACTCTTGATTCTCTGCTTTATATGTTTGTACGGCTGACCTACTCACTCATCTCAGAGCAGTTAACTTCATCTGTAGTGATTACACAGTTATCCGAAACATTCACTTCACTTTTAACTTCTAGAACCATGGCTCCGCCAGTCTAGTAGCAAGTTGACGAAATAGATAGTGGTCCTCAATGAATTGCAAAACTCACCTACTACTTTACCCTGATTATATCCCTACAAAGTTTTGGGTGCAATGATATATGAAAGTAGAATTTTCTTTCAGGTTAAATTTAAAAAGAGCTCGGCCTTTATGATTTATTTTCATTATAGGTTGACTTTTACTTGGCCATTGTTTAACTGTTTTTGTTTACTTATATTTGATAAAATATCTAGGCGATGAAAATGGAAAATATATTGTGTGGGAAAACACTGGTTCGAGGTCAATAATCCACTGCTCTAGTTGAAGATTTCTTCATTTTTCTCTATAAACATAGGCGTCCAATCAAAGCCCAGCCCTACCTTCCAACTAGATAGCTACTATTAGGTCGAATTTTCCTTCCTACTTTACATTTTACCGCAACCATGGAGTCACCAACTAGAAAGAAGAGTTTAACGTCATGTTGAGAACTTCCTGACCAAAAATCAGTCACTAAATTAAAGCAGCTAATTTTCCTTGTATTTCAAACTTCGAGAAATTAAATTGTTCCGACGATCCTTCATTTCAAATGTATCCACTAGCTAGCTCATTTCACTTGTTACATACCTTTTACATACAAAGTCATTCAGTAAACGAGTTTTTTTCAATGATCTTATTTCGGTTTTATCGACACCTGATTAAAAACTGCTAACGAAGCAAACATGTCTTAGATTAGCAATCTGAGATATATTCAACTAAGACAGTTGTTGGATAGTGCGATAGGATAGCAGTCATGCTCCGCTTTCACATTTGTGGCGATAATGTTGAATAAGTAAAATGTCCATATAAGTGTATTAATAATATATAATTAGTAAGTGCTTTTCTCAAGTATGTATGCTTATAATATGTACGTCAGTTCTCTAACATATAATTGTCAATGTAGCCAACAATGTAGTCAATGTAGCTTGTTACATAATACATTATTAGATATAGTCTTATCTTCCTTAAATTATTCACGTAAGATCCATATAAAGTGGGTTACCTACAACATAAATTTCTGTTTTATTATTCACAGACCTCGGAGATGTTATTTTTGGAACGTAAATTGCAACACTGTGATCTCGACTAATACAACAAGCGCTGTAATACCTGGCATGAAGTAGTTAAATTCTAATTTGCTCATCTGTAATTCTACTAACTTTTTTGAGAGATACATTTAAATACAAAATAATTACAATAAATGAACACAATTTTATTAACTTACTAACAAATTCAATAAATTTATTAATAATAAAATAATTTATAAATAGGAATAAGAGTTTCTTGTTTCAAGAATTTAGAAGTTCTTCGGATCTTTGATTTATCTTATTAATGAATTGAAGGATTTAAAAACTACTTTTTATTTGTAAGAAAAAATTGTTTACTGTAAAGTATACAATACGTCCACAATACCTAATTGGGCTTAAAGCTCAGCCTAAAGAAATACGCGATTAATTTACTACACCAAGTAGTGAACATTGTTAAAGCAACATCACCAAGTAAAACTAAATTCTTGAAAGACTTCATGAGAAGCCACTCCTCTCCAATTGCCACTGCGAATGGGCAACCAATTGGATGGTGCTACCGTACGCTGTAGAAGGCATTAACTGAGATGGATAGATCGTGGCCTACCTGATTATCTAATCTTAAGTCTCTGAATTTTAATCTTTGAGTCTCGTGTTACAGTCTTCAAATAAACACTGAGAATATTTACTATAAAAAATGATGGTTGCTGCCAATATACTTTATAACATAATGTGATCGGTACCTGATTGTGACTATAAATCTGCAAGTGTTACGTTTAGGTACAACCTTAAGGATCATTTTTTCATCCTCTTCTGCAAGTCGCATGTTTTACTTATAACCTGCCCATCAAATTTTCCTAGTTTTGTTTTACATATTTTGTAGATCTCCTTTATAACTGTTATTTCTGTTTAACAAAGAAAATTTAATGCCAAAATTAGTAAGTGTTCTGTCTAAAATAAAAACTAGCAAAGATATTAGGTAACATTTAGTTGTTAGTTGATTACACGTGTAGACATGATGTAAGGTTGAAGTATGCGCTAAAAGAGACATCTGATATAAATCGATTGGAAAGCCAAACTGCAAGGAATGTGTAACTAGTGCCAACTACTAGGTCTAAATGCAACCACCGCAATCCGCTCCCAATAAACTTGCAACCAACACTTGACATTTGTCACCTAACCTTATTTTATTTTAATTTCATGAAATAGTTTCCTGTCAATTCTTTGAAATGAAGATTTAATTTTTACCTTAGTCTTTTTTTTAATAGACCAAGACCACTGCTTTATGAATGGTAACGTTAAAACCTCTAACAAAATTTTCATATTTTTTTTTTTTAATTTTGTTTCTTGTGGAAAAATTCGAAGCAACGAAACAATATGAGCCATCAGATTTTGCATCTTTTAATGTGGGTTCTCCTCACATTTCAAACTTGTGTCACACCACAACCACCAAAGTTTTTATGCATCTTCGGACCCATTTGTCTTTCATCCAATGAATGGGTGAATAGTTTTCGATCTGATAGTGAAATATGTGATTTTTAGTATTGTATCCATTTCTTGTAAAGACCTGGTCTTTATTAAGCCATGTCTGAACACACTAGAGAACTGTTCATCTTGCCCTAGTAACTCAGCTTGACTTTCAATTTTTAATAGTTTTATAGTACATTTTGTAGCAGGATAAAAACAAAAATATCTCTTCAATGTAGAAGTCCTGTTAAAGAAGTAAAGTTTAAAAGAAGCAGATTTTCAACGAAAAGATAAAAGAACAAAATATAAAAATGCCAGTTGAATAAACAAAAAAGAAAAAACTTTAAATTATGACGCATGAATCCCAAAGGAACAATTTTAGAACTTTTTTATATTTAATGTATATATTTTTTTAAATGAACATTACAAGAACAAACTATAGAGACCTAGAGTTTCGCTAAGCAGGACTAAGTGGTCCTGGAAGGCCACTCATCATCTGTGAAGACAAAGAAGCCAACAAAACTTAGTGAATGAAAATTTAGGGAATGTCTACTATATCCGTTGCAAGGTTAATATGTCTGTGAACAATGTCCCCTCAAAAAGAAGTAAGTTAGAAGAAGAGAGAGTTGTGCAAATTAATATCAATTATCAACTCTTGAAGCAGGGACTAATTAATGAGCCGAAACTAGAAGGGTGGTGAAGCCGTGAGGCGCCCGAGAGAACTGTGCTGCTCGGAATGCTGGAGATTACAAAGAGATCGTACCAAGGTGGCTCTCCAGACAGTTCCTGCTTTCCACCCCTCATCCTTTGGCAGATAGCAACTTAATTAATTCTTGACAACGCTATTATACCGCCACACTCCATCTTTAACAAAATGCCCTTGGATAAGAAAATTTTTGGGAGAATTACACTTTTCTCATTCTTACTAAACGCTAAAGACACTCAATTTAGTTTGATTCTTTTCAAAATATATTTCATTATCAATTTGGCCTATCACTTTTATAAACTCCAATTTTAATTTCCTGGTTGGGGCTTGTTTGAGCTAAAAATACTTTTGCTGAATAACCTAGCAGTCAACAGTGTCAATCAAGTAATTAGATAACTTTTCTAATTTTGTGTCAGATTCAATGTAAAAATGAACCCCAAGCTGAAAACTGCTTGAGACACGGCCTCAACACTGTATATTATAACACCTGAGACAGCTATTTACGGTAAATCCGTGACTTACACTTCATTTAAATCTGTGGCTCCCAACCTTTAGATTCAGCCCTCTTTTACCACCTTGACCACTTCGTCACTATTTGAAAACTTCATATCCAAACCCCAAGGACACATTCTCATTGGAAATCATAGCTGCTCATTGCTCAAATACATTTCTTTTATCTGATATTGCCAGGAAGAAGAGATCCTGTGATTCAAGGTCAACATCAGTCTCGGAGACTGCCCTTGACTGTTCAGTTTATTCCGGTTATCGAGTAAAGTAATAACTAAAACTAATAACAAATTAGTAAATTAAAGTAATCGCCTGTTTTTTTTCAGGCGGGGCTTAACGTCCAACTACTATTTACTAGGTGTCGTGGACGGAGGTGACTAGCAAACGTACTTTACTATTTCTCATTTAACCATTAAATAAAAATCCAAGGCCAAGACCGAGAATCGAACCCAGTACCACAATGCGTATTAGCTTTGCAGGTCTCGCCTCTTAACCCGCTCGGCTACCGTGGCGCCTTACTAACAATTTATGCCCACATAGTTCTGCATAAAGCCAGTTATGAGAATTTTTTTCAGAATGTTTGATGGTTACTTATTTATTTTCAAACTGCTTACCACCTCTTGTAAGAGCTAAGGTCCTCCAGGAGAGGAGTTTTACAACTACTGATCTAAGTGAATGAATTGCCACTTGGCAAGGCTGTGGTTGAGTTGACGTTATTTTGACGCATTTCTGCAAAAACCCTTATTTAAAATTTGACAAAAGAAATTTGGTACCTCTCTTGAAATATTGTTCGACATATTTTGTATGCCTAGTACACCTGCTACAGGAACCTTTAAAAAAGTTTTCATGTTGGATTACATATTTATAAAGGAAATAATACTCTTTCCAGCAGAAGTTATCAATTCAATTTATTCAAATTGAATACATTGAAATTCAATTAATTTTAGAATAGAATGCAATTTTTTAGTTATTATTCAAAGCAAAAACAATAATCCTATGGAACAGCGCTGGTAAAAAATGGTGAGTTAAAATAAAAATTTACATCTCGGAGCAATCCATTTTTTTGAATGTTCATTTTGTTTTTAGATTCACCTGACGCCGTAATTTAGAGTATAAAATGGCTTGAAGCTAAACTGAATATACACAAATAGAATTGGATTAATTCACCGCAAGAAAACACCCTTCCAAACGGAAAGGGTTGCAGCACGTGAAGTTATGGCCCTTTTAGGATTTAGACCTAAGTAATTCAGAAAGGGGAATGAGCGGAGAGCTTCCGCCGCTTGCCATTGAGGCGGTCAGAACGGTCTCTTAAAACAATTACAACGATTTAATAGAGAAGAAGGTTGGAAAAGCCGTTCACCGCTTACGCACACCCAGACTAGTCTAGTGAAACTGCCTAAAACAATTAATTCCCTCCAAGACACACAATATCTTTATTTATTGTCTATAATCTTAAGGTTAAATACCTGCATTACACGAGATTCTAACATTGTCGCCGATTTCTCCTTTACATCCAGAGTTCTTGTTACTAAAGTGATCACACTGGAAACAATCTTCTTATCAATATTGTCTAATCTGAAAGCAGTTTGCTAATTCCGCTAATAAAATTAACATTCCTACTTGTTTTGTAACAAATAAATTACTAATTTGTATGGAAGACAATAATTTAGGAGTTCTTGAGGAAAACTTGCCGTTTCTAAATCATTTCTCTTAACTTTCATCTTTCACCAACGTTTAGTAAGACATTTTGATATCCTCTAGCATAGAGAAAACCCCAAAAAATGGAATATTAGCCGTAAAATAATGTTTAAATTTGCTTCATATTACAAGACGAATATTCTGGTCAGTGAATCGTCTGACTTTAATGAAGAAGACTTTTTTCCGGACACGGCCCAAGAATTTCTTTTTAGAGACAAATTTTTTTATTTAAGGCGCGACAAAATTTGAAGTTATTGGCGCCCGGAGCCTTTCTCAGTACACTGCCGGTCTTCGGTCAGTGTTCACTCATTACAAATTATACTCTCCATCTCCAGACAGTGACCTGTATGAAGCACTTTAGAAGCGAAAATCTTAGGGCCAGCAGCTGTATTCAAGCCCAGGAGCTCCGCGTGGGAATCCTATACATATACGCTAACCACTGATCTAATCCCTTCTCTAATCACTAGAAGTAATTATTTATTTATTTACAAGACGGGCACTCACCCATTTACAAAGAAATATAATTTAAAATAACATTTAATAATAACTCAATATATAATAATTATAGAATATACATATATCATACATTTATACATATATATATCGTAGAATAGAAATAAAGATAAAATAGAAATAATATATACACATAATTTACTTAATAGATAAAAAATACTTCAAAATATGTACTATAAAATACGTATACTTTAAAAATATAAACTTTACTCAATTAATAAATATTAATAATATCACAAATGACCGGTAAGTTTTCCCCAGTACCAATCACCGCAAAATCAGCTATTTAACAAATGTTTCAACTCGATCATGTTGGTGTTGAATATATCAAAATCAGCGGGTAGATGATTAACTTGATCCGCAACTCTTGGAAAATAACTGAACTTACGATAATTAGTACTATGGCATACTTTAGAAAACACTTGTCTTTGTCTAGTACCGTTTGTTGGCACGTGAAAATTTAACAATGATAACAGTTCAGGGCAGTTAATATTATTATTTAGAATTTTGAAAATAAAATTTAAGTCTGTGGCTTGTCTACGAAACTGTAAAGTACTCAAACCAGTAAATTCCATTATGTCATCGTACGGTACCTCCGTCATGGCTTTTGTTTCTCGATACCAGAGCAATCTTAGGAATCTTCTAATTAAAGAAGAAGAATTACTTCTAATGATTACCTCTAAAATCCTCACGAATGCAACATTTCCTCATATGAGAGAGGTAAGCGAATGTAAAAGTTTTATCTTCAATAAAAGAAAATTATTTACAGTTAAATTAGTTTATATTAGTGAAGGTCGGAAAAGAAGAAACAATAGTCCGAGAAGGGGATGGAAGGTCTGTAAAGAAAGGATCTCGACACCATCACTGTCTTTAAGGATGCAGGATTTACATTCCCTTTAAGGAATGCCACTTCCACCATATTAAAGTAATCGAGTCCTTATCGTCAAACCGTCAGGCTGGAAAATTAACTCTGTCTAATGCTGTAATTCCGTCATCTGTATAAAAAACAAAAGCTAAAAAAAGTTTCATGAAATTAAAGAACGCAATTTAGTTTTGCTAAAACTCTTGTAACAATTATCTCAATTTTAAAAGACAATCTTGGGTAAACGCAGCTTGCTTGTCGAGGAAATCATTACTTCAAAAGATAAGGCTCGGAAACATTTCTTATAATAAGATCAAATGGTAAAATACATTTGATACGTTCAACGGTAAAAATTACGATAAGATTAGCCAATAGAATATAGTTTTTCTTAATTTTATTATATATTTCGTAAATAAATTGGAATTTTTTTAATAACATTGAAAGAACAAACAATCGCATAGATTTTTGAATTTTTTAGTTTCTAGAAGTCCTTTTGGTAAACCCGTACGACAAAAACGCACTAAACACTGAAACTGGTTGTTTTTTTCTCTTCCTTTTTTTTGAAACCGAACCTGCTAGTAGCATTTCTCTAGACTTAAATCTGCCAATTTTTTTTAGGCACGGCTTTGTGGCTCACAGTGTTGTCTGCAACTAACTCTAAGGAGCACATCTTTCTGGCCACCAATCCTGGTTAAATTCATGAATAGGCATTTTTTATTATTATTTTTTTTTAATGATTTAAGGCGCGTCAACATCCAAGGTTATTAGCGCCCGGAGCTTTTTCCAGTGCACTGCCGGCCTCCGGACAGTGTTCTCTCGTTACAGACAACACTGTCCATCACCGGACAGTGAGCTGTAAGAAGCTCCTAGGAAGAGAAAATCTAAGGGTCAGCTGCTGGATTCGAACCCGGGACCTCCGTGTGGGAATCCAGTATGCTAACCTCATAGCTAATCCCTTCCCTAATAGGCATTTATTGTTTGTTTTTTTTTTGTGATAGCTCCAAAAGCTCTGGACAACTTTATGCTTTTGGATAAATCGGTTAATAAAAAAAAAATTATTTCACAAATAGTAGCGGTAAAGGGAAATTATGTGACTGGTTCCTACCTTTTTCTTTTTAATGGAACGAAAAATATTATTGTTGTTTTAAATGATTAGTAATTGAGGGTGAACAATTATTTATGCATTGGAATGCTGAACTTTGCTGAAACAAGAAACTTAGCAAACAGTTGCAGGAGTAGAACATTTCATTAAGGTAGTATTAAACTAAATGGAATAAAATTGTACGATAAGATTTGGTGGAAATGAAATCGACAGGGAATACGAAATAGAAGGGAGCTGTCACATGGTTGTGTTTAGCGTTGCCAGCCACACCAGAGACCTTATTAAATAACGCAAGAGGGGCCCCTCATCGCTATTGGCCCGTTTGGAGATAATTCTCACAGCCTCTTCTCAACCCTCGCCAGTTTTACTGGCAACCCTCCTCCAACATCAGCCGGCGGCTTCTAGCATTGCTGTTGAAGACTTTCAAGAGTTAATTTTCCAGTCTGTCACCTAGACGATAAAAACTCGATTATTCTCTTTAATGTCTCATTCCTTGGTGCAGGGATTTTCGTTGCTCCGATTTCGATTAGTAGGGTGAACGTTTTGCGGCAAATTTTCTTCATAACAAATGGTTTTACAAGCATTAAGAAAAAAATATTCCTTCGCTAATAAAACGCAGGGGAGTTTTCTTTTTAACTGCATTACTGATCTTAAAGAAGTTCTTATTTTCTACGCGTTGTTTACGATATTTGTTTAAAAATCTGTACAAAGCAACTCAAGCCAATTTTTGCGCTCATGATTTCTTCAACCTTACTTTTCAAGTCGTTAAAGTAAATTCTCTGGAAAAACTGTGTAGACGATAAGTTTTCTCCATCGCCTAGATTTTTCTGCATACGCCAAATCCTAACGACCGACAGCTGTGCAGCGTAAAGCCTTCTCTTTCGATTGCAGCGTCTCAATTGTTTGTGGAGAAATCTGTCTGACCGGAACCGTCGTTTGTGTAAGAGGTATTAGTTTCGTTTTGCCGAAAACATGATACTACACATGTAGTAGAGCAACGAATTGTCGTGAAATTTCACATGAAACTGGGTTAAAACTGCTACTGAAACTTATCTTTTATTAAAAGAAATTTATGGCGATGAATGTTTATTACGTGCGCGAGTTTTTGAGTGGTTCAAGCGTTTCCAAGATGGCCGAGAAGACGTCGGAAATGATGACCGCCTGGATCGCCCTTCCACCTCCAAAACGGATGAAAATATCGATTATAATTAATCAACATTACTACCGTGGTCAACTCCGTGAAAGAGTAAGGAAAAAACGACCCGATTTGTGGAGGAACAAGTCACGGGTTCTCCATCGTTGGTTCACACTGCATTGTCTGTCAAGAAGTTTCTAGACAAGTACAACATCCCAGTTTTAGGCCATCCACCTTATTCGTCTGACCTGGCCCCATGTGACTTTTATCTGTTCCTCAAAGTCAAATCTGCATTAAAAGGAACACGATTTCAGTCCGTTGAAGCTGTGAAAGAAAAAGCGGCACGCGTCATGCAGGAGCTGACAGAAAAAGACTTCCAGCACTGTTTCTCGGAGGCCTATCGTAACCCAGTACAACTTTCTAATTTGAGTATTATTCAAATTTTTCTGATCATTATTTCGTAGCTTATAAATTCTAAACAAATTAAGAAAGAAAGCAAGGAAGTTAGAAGGTAAACTTTTACTTCTTTTTTTTTAACATGACAGATTAGCTAGCTAAGATCTGAGGAGATTCCTACATCTCCTACTTCAAATAATAAAGGCTAGGTCTGAAATAAATTTATCATTATATCTTCGAACGTTTATTTAGATGGCATGTCTGTGGTTAACTCATTCTAAGTAATTCGATTTAAGTATAACGGCCGCAATCACCAAAGTCGGCAATATGAAGCTTCAGTGAAAGAAAAACGTTTTTGATTAAAGAATAACTAATCAATGAATACTCTGCATATATTAAATTACACGAATAGGAATAAAATTTACAAAGTAGGTATTAATACTTAAATTTTCTCCATATACTGAAACTTCAACTGACTGTTTTTAAATTAAGATATTTTAATGTACAAGGAAAGTCAAAGAAAAACAATTCTGAAAACACCCACAGTTTGAAATAGTTTAAGTAGAGTTTTATAAAAGCTTATGTCAAACAACTTATTCATCGCCATTAACGCCGATATTTCGTATCACCACATTGATGGCCGCAAGTTTCTCAAATAACAACCACTACTTACGGGCGATAAACTTTTAGATTTGTGGAAGTTGCAGTTAATCATTTAGTAAATCTACTTTATATCTTTGAACAGCCAACATTAACCTTAAAAAGATGCAATACTACGGCCATGATTCAACCGCGCTGCAATGATCAATCGCACAAGTAAAGGTTCAGATTTTATCTGCACCTTCAGTTTGGTAGGTTTCCTCAATGATGGAAATGATTATCAATTACAATAAAGCCATTATTGTTCGTAACTTATGGAATAATGTTATTGCGAAATGATTCACAATTTCGCATTTAATTTTTAGTTGGATATTATTCAATCATGCAACCAAAGCCAGAGTATTAATGAAAGAACATCGGTGGGGCCAGCGTGGAGCCCTGAGCCACTCCAACATAAACAGTTCGAGCAGAAAGAATAAATAAAGAAAGTGTATATGATGTCGCTCAGATAGTGCATTTGAGGGTGATATTAATGCAAATAGTGTAGCAACATGGCCTTTTCAACTGTGTACTACCCAGCCTTGTGTTGCCGCTTGGCTGTGTATTTAACGTGTAAATTTAGGTTAGAAGTGTGCGTAAAGTGCGAGGTTATAACAACTAGCTGAAAAGTGGCGAACAGGTGCTTTAGATATAACACTAGCTTTAGTATGTTATGCTAGTAATATCCACTGGCTGTACACAAAACGTGTTTATAAAGCGAGTTGCCAGTGCCACACTAATATTACTTGGCTCTATGTGTGTATACTACACAGATGCCTAAATACCATTACTCATAAACTAGAGTAATCAAACAATTATTAGTAACCTCCCCTATTTTAATAAACATTTTCTCTCAATTACTCAACACTAGAACTATTACTGTTTTCATAATGGCTAATGAAGCTTAGAACATTTTTATGAGTCGTCTATCAGTTACCATTTTATGGAACTTCATTAATGGCTTTTATGGAAAATGTAAAAAAAGTAGTTGAGTACAAAAACAAAACTTTACAGGTCATCAGTTTATTTTAAAGCGCGACCACATCTGAGGTTATTGGAGACTGATGCTACTTTTAGAACACTGCCGGCCTCTGGACAGTCTCTTGTCATAGACAACCCTGTCCATCACGAGTCAGTGAGCTGTAAGAAGCTCCAAAGAAGAGAAAAATCTGTGGGTCAGTTGCTGGATTCGAACCCGGGATCTCCACTTATGGATTCCAGTCTGCTATTCACTTCAACACACTGTTAAATTGTAGAAGAGACTTAAATGTCCAATCCCATATCGTGATATATTGGCTCTTGTCAGCGATAATGAATAGGAAAATCGCGTCAACTAATCAAATATAGATTATCAGGTAATAGAACAAATTTTGGATGTAGATAAAAATTTCCGATTTTTTTTGCGTTTATTTTTGCTACAATCAGCGCGTTAGCGCTATAAGTAACAGTGATAACTGAGTAACAAATGATAAGGTAACGAGTGGAGAAGTTACCTAGTGGGTTTTGGAGTGTTAACTCCAAAACATAAGATGGTTAGTCACTCTCTTCACTTGAGAGGAGATCACGAGGCCATTGTCTTTTAAGACGTCTTATCGGGTAGTCAGGAAGAGTTCTAGAAGAAAGATTTTGAGCTAGAGGATTTATATGAGATTGCAGGCTGAAGTGGAGTTTTCTGTATCGTGTTTTAACAACTTCGGTGATAAAAGGAATGTTAAGGTCAGTGTGTATAGTCAGGTTGGAGACATAAAATGGTGCGTTTACAATATTTCGAAGTATTTTAGATTGAAGAAATTGAATCCTTTGGAGATTGAAGCGTTTGGTTGAACCCCACAGCTCTATTCCATACGCCCAGATGGGTTACAAAATAGAAGTATAAATCAGTCTTTTGTTGTCCAGAGAAAGTTTTGATCTATCGTCTAAGAGTCTTTTAAGTAGTCGATAGCGTCTGTTTAGTTCTGTTCTTTTAAGTCTAGTGTGGGGGTTCCAAGAAAGTCTTCGGTCTAAGTAAAGCCCAAGGTAGCGGGCAACGTTCACTACTGGTAGAGGTGTTAGGTTATAGAAGATTGGAGGAAGAGTAATGCGACTAAGATTGAAGGTGATGTTTTGCAACTTAGTTTCATTAAGCTTTATAGCCCATTTCTCTAATGAGGAGAGATGTGACTGCGGATTACATTTAGATTTTAGATAGATAAAAATATCCATCCAAGGAGTTCTCATTATTTTTGTTCTCATGTATTTATTGGCAGGACGAGTTAGCTAAATGATATCGTTCCTTGCATAACATGTTTTCATGCTCTACGATCCAATCGTCCTGAACGATGTTTTCACGTGAATCATTATATTATATTCTTCCAGGGTTGGCAAAAAGCCTAATCCATCGCGATCCAGAGGGCCTATCTAATTAGAACATGCTCTCCAGAAATGTTTGTATGAATTGACTTAGAATCTAGGAAGACACTCCTGGGTAAAGGAATGATAGGCATGGATATTTCTTTTCCGCATAGCCGAATCCTGAGCTAAACTAGCCCTTCACACTGGCACAAAACGTGCAGTGCAGTTTTATTATCTTCATATCTGTTACCTGACTGACAGGTTGTCCTCCACCAGGCTTAAGCGATGCATGTGTTAGTTCAATCTACAATGGTCAGTGAAAGAAACCAATGGATCATTTTAATGACCTTCCGGCTTTGATCTAAAACCGCAGTAAGTTTGTGAGTTGTTGCTAATAAATTGTTTGCCCTTATTTCTCGCCTAGAGTTCCCCCATTACTCCTGCGTAATGCATCTTTCCCCTGATGACTGCACTGAAAATGCGTTTTTCGATGCCCCGAAAGAATCAAAAGCCTTGCAGGTGGCGTAGGACCCTTCCCGGGCCCAACGATCCGCCGTCTTACTGCCTAAAATCTCTTATTTTTATCGATACCAATTATCGCCAGGAATTCTAAACAAATACTCACCCTAATTTGTTCGCTGAACATATTCTCTTCAACATCATTGCAGGTTACCCATCCAGGCGGCTAAACGAAGATGTCCTAGAGTTCTTCTTAAAAAAAAAAAGCTTTCAAAATAAGTAAACAGGAAAATGGAACGGTTCTACCAGGTAATTTCTCCATTCCATCAATCTGATTGCGTTTTTCTTGGTTATCGCGATTACCTGGTACATCACAGATAAAGTTGCAAATAAAAATAATGTCTAAAAAATAAGAATAAATGTACGACATTTTCGACAGCTTGCTTTAAATGAAATAGGCAATATAATAAGTAATAGAGGTACATATTACATTTAATAGTGGTAAATTGTATCTAAATATATATTATGTCTAAACGATATAAACTGACAGTAAAAAATTATTCCAAGATTTGACTAAGCACTGTCATCTGTGGCTCTAAACTTACTGAAAAAGCAAATGTTAAAAAGAATGAAGAATATGATAACCGTCGGCCAAAACTAATGTTTTTGTAGTTTGTCTATTTCTGTGTTTGAAAAATTTTGACCGGCTAATTACCATAGTGGCCAGACCTGTCGTTTCTTGTTCTACTAAATGAGACAAGATTAAAACCCAAGGAGGTGGTTGGCTGAGTTCCATTAAAGAGGAGGGGGCCCCTTGCCCGGACCGAATTAGAGCCGCAACACTCACGATATCCCCTCACTGCTGCCTCTACGTCGGCATCTTCTTTTACCGCCCCTCCTTCCGTCTCTCTCAACCACTTATCTTCGTTCACGGCATTCCTTCCAATTAAATTACTCACCTCTAATCACGGTCGGGTCTAAATCTGAGCAGGAATCGTGTAGAAGTCTGGGCCAATAGAGGATAGACGTGTGCAGATGAATCAACTACTTTTTACCACCAGAAACATGTTATGAATCTTTAATGTTAATCACGTGCATTAATTAGTGATAATCAATTTAACAATTATTAAACCCAAGGCGTAAATAAATGAGTGTGGCCAACTTAAATTGGCGACAGTCTAGTTTCAAGTATGTATAATTTCAAATATCTCTTACACATGAGATATAAAGCACCGTAATATTACTGCACAGTAATCGACATTAGCTTTATTTCGTTACTTTTACCAAAATTTGTTTTTTTGAGGCCAATCTAACTCTATTTCCTAGCTAAACGCGAATGCTGCAACTGCACTGCACCGCTAATATTTACTTTTTGCAGCGATATGCAACTACATCAAAAATTATTAATCAATTTATTAATATTTAATTAAAGATCTCTGAGAAACAGCTGCCGAACTTCATGTCTTGGTGACAACAAATCTATCTTTGTAACGAGGGTTTGTACCTATTTCATTAAACACTTCTGCTTTTACATCGTGGTTATTGCACAATTACTGATGGACTGACCACTTACTTTAGTAGAGTTGCCAAAGAAAACGCTACATATTTATCAAGAATACTTTCCACTTATGACAATTTATTAGAAGTTAAAATTTTAAACATTTTTGGTCCATAAAAATAGAAATGAACTGATAAACAACATCTAAATAAACACCATCAACAAGTGATAATCAAAGTTTAAGAGAATAGATAAAATATCCACCTAGAGTAAGGACAGTTGAGTCGAGAGGCAAGAAGATAGTCCAGAACAAGAAGTTGGAAGTATTTGGGGGACCTCTGGATGTTGTAAGGGAAAGGAATAGTCACTGTACCTCAGAGTTCTTACGCTTATCGAGAAGAGTGATTTTAGAAAAAGAAAAGATTTAGTGTACGACTTAACTTTAAAGTTACGTTCAAAAATAAACTAAACCTTCCCCTAGATATTGTATAACAACTAAACTACTCGTAAAGTTTACACGCAATTAAATTTTACGGTTTGAATTTGCCTTAATTAGATCTTTCAAGTAACAAGATGTACGTTTCTGATCTACACTTAACATCCAAGAGTGGACAGGTTCGCAACATTAGGAGTTTTATGCTAATCTAAAATTAGATTGGGAAGCCAAGCAGGCTGTGGACTTTTCTTAATCTCTGGCATCTTGAAGTTTAAGTAGAGTTTTCCCAAAATAACTAAAAAAAAAGATCTCTTTTTTTTAGAGTTTGGAGGAGAAAACTCCTACAGTTCTTTAAAAAAAATATTGTTGGTTGAATAGAGATAACTGACTAAGTTGTTTCTCGAAGAGCTTAGGCCGTTTTTACTTCTAGTTACTATCCAATTGGTTTGGATTGTAGAGAATCACAGTTCCATTTGGTCCAGATCGAGATTTCCAGACACTCCCTATAAAGTGACTCTACCACTAAATAGACTGTCTCAAGAAGGACTAAGAAGTAGTAGTGTCCTTGTAAAGATTGAGAATCGTTTCAAGAATATTTAGTTGAGGTCCAAATTGTACTAATAATAACTCAGCGCATTGTGATAGATAAAAGTTTATTGTTAGAAATGATTTTGTTGATTTTGTTCTTTAAAGCACAAATGTTCCTGATTAGTTCAAGATTTTCATCCACGAACAAAGAATGAAGAGGATTTGACTTTCATCTGAAAAGTTTGAAGAGTCTTGAGACCAATCGGCAAGCACACAGCTTGTGCCAGTAGCTTTGCAAGCTGAAATCAATTCATTAAATCTCTGATCAGTCAGTTCTCTGATGACGGAAGAATACCAGCAATTCATTAGAATTAAAGAAAACCAGCGTGCTATGACCGAATTGTCTCTGTATTCCAACACGGCACTCCTAACCACGTTTATACGGAAGAATTGCTAATTTTAGTAACAAATGTTATTTAACTAATCCCTCGAGCCACTCCTCAAACTAAATTGTATTATTAATTGCAAATTAAAGAAAAAACTTAAGTTTTCATTGAAAAAAATGTATATTATTATAAAAATAATAATAAATAATTAAATTAAATAATTACGGAAGATATGCTTCAGTATCCGTCGCCTCCATGCATCTTCCCAGTTGAAGTCGTAAAGAAAGTAGCGAGGGATGAAGGCGAGCCATCCTAGCACGAGAGGTTTTAGGTGACGAATGGCCCAGTTGTCGATGTGCCTGGAAAAAAACAAAAAATATACAAAATAAATAAAAAAAATAAAATGAGTAATAGTAAAAATTAATTCTGTGGCAGATAACGTGCTAAAATTATATCCACCCATACATTATTATAGCTTTAAATAATAGAATAATAAAGGTGAGAATAAAGAATTCATTTTGAATGTTTATATTTGGATTTGGTTAAATTTGTAGAGCAGATTTCCAGATTGAATTTTAAATATCTTGAATAATTTAAAATAGTTGAATACAGATAATGATAATATATGTTTCAAAATAAAAAATAATAATATTTATACAGATAACAGAATTTTTTTTTGTCTGTACGCAGAATATCTATCAATTTATCAGCGGTTTTTGTTACTAGATAAATACAAAATATATTTATATTTATACTGAAAATAATCTTTTATGAATGTTAGACACCGAAAAAGATAACAATTTTCCCTTTATTGATCAAATACTTATTTGCCGATTTTTCAGAAATATGAGCGAAAATTAGTGAGGCAAAAACGGTGGGCGATTCTAATGAGTGTGCAGTTACTGTTTTAAAGCATACATAAACGATATTTTTATCAGTTTGCTAAAAAGACAACATTTTATTTTAGGATTATATAAATTAATTTTCTACAAAGTTTAATTAATACAAATATCCTATCGTGTTTTTTTTCCCATTTTTATCTATTACACATCGTTTTGTTTGTGGCTTTCATTTTAAATTATTTTTTATCATTTTTATAATCATACAATACATTTAAAGCAACTTGTGAAGCAGGTATCTAATTTGTTTTTTTAGAAAACCATCAACAAACGAAATCCTCATATTTTGTGCTTACTTTCAAAAACTTAGCTTTAGAAAACCTCTAAACAAAGCACCAATTTAAGGGCATAAAAGGTTTAGAAACCCTATAGAATTTGTCTAATTCCCTCCGAAAAAATTTACGAATTATTACAACGATTCTAGATGGTTCCGAAGGCTATTGAGTCGTACCCCATGCTACGGTGCTTCAGCAATCAAATAAACACATAAACCATATTTTCACTGATGAGGAACTAACAAGATTCCTGGTAATGCAGTTGTAAGTGGAAAAACTAGATGGTTAGGAAGTGAGAAAATTGAGGCGTGTAATTTGGCATAGCTTTTCTGGCAGCTTCAAAAACGTAGAGAGCAAAGAGATTTCGGTGCAAGATAGAATCAAAGTAAGGAGCATTAACAATTCGAAGGAGGGTTTTCGATTGGAATGATTTTATTCTGGGGCTGAGCCAAAAAGTTCGAATTCGTATGACCAGGCAGAATTAATTAACATAGAGAGAAGTTTAATTCGTGTGTTTATTCAATCTAAAGTGGGTTGTAGATCAGGAAATCACGTCGGAGAATAGTTCGTCTTAGAGAGAATGCAATGTAATCACCATTGTTTTCATTAATTTTAATTTTCCATTTCTTTAGCCAAGGCTCGAGGAATTCCATGCGGGGTTGAAGGGAGAGATAGGAAAACTGGAGAGAGGATTGCCGTGTCTTCGGCATAAGCAAAAAGAAAGATATGAGGATTAGTAAGGATATCAGCGGTAGGTATGGTGCAGCGTGCAGGCCCACTTCCCTAAGGGGCACCTTCACGAACTGAGCATAAGAGGAGTAGGTATTACTACAACCTCATTAAAAACAACTTCAAGAAAGATAAGATTGGAAGATTAGAAAGTATGTAGAAGACAGAATGCTTTTGAGTTTAGCAAAACAGCTATTTAATAAATATAAATATATCTATTTTGGTTTCTGGAAATATTCTTGCTTTGGTAAACACTTATTCCATTCTAAAATCCTATCACTGAAAAAGAATGAGGTTTGCTAGATCTGTTAGAATTGAGAAAGTTGTAAATTACTATTACAAAACTATAGCAGTAAGAAAAAGCCAAGAGTGTAATCTATGTTACTGACGACAGAATGCAAAGTCCTTAACTATTCGATTAAACCAGATTGATAATCTTTGTTTTATCGAATCCCCCAGCGTGCTTACTAACTTAGCATAACAGTAATGACCATAACAATAAGCGCAAAAAAAAATCTCGCAAATAAGTAGTTTTTAATTTAAATTAAACAATTACAAAACATTGATCATGCAAATTAACTCATTAAATTCTTTATCAAAACATTAAGAAATCGTGCCAACCACACAATTAATTCTAGATAAAAGTAATGGCATAAAAATAACTCACTATTTCATTTTGACAATTTGTTTTATTAACAACCAATGTTGACCTGAAATTGAAAGTAAATTTAACTATTTTGCACATGTTATTTGTTTAATTAGAGAAATATATTGAACAAAAGTAACTGTTCAAACTGATAACAATAAAATATTTGTTTAAAAAGTGAACAAAAAATTTGTTATTTCTAATCGGGATTTTGTTTTCAAATTAAAAAAGACCAATTGTTTATTAATTCTTAATTTTCTTTTGGTGGAAGTTCTTTGAACTTAAATGTCAGTTCAGAGGAATAACATCTCAAGACTATTGGAATTACCTGCAACTAGTAAATTGGTAACTGATACCAAGACACGAGATGTGACAAACTCCTTTAGTGACTCATCAAGTGAGTCAATTACGGAACTCCAATCGTGAGGCCAGCGCCGGCTCGTTCGGGATAGTTAGGAATAGTCAAAGATGAAACCTGGCCAATGGGAGAGTTGGTATTTGTGGAAAGACGAGAATGAAATTTCTTATAACAGGCGTTGTAAAAGTAATTTTGAATAAAAGTACTTTTTTGATCAGAGCGATTGTACAGTCCGAAATATACCGCAGTATCAATGCAGGAAGTACAGTCAGGTTATGGTAACTGGAGGTTACATGGTTCTCTAGGAATTTTTTTTTAAAACTAGCTATTTATCCGCACTAGGTTAGATCTTGCCGATTAAGATCCTTTTACGGAATGCAGGAGACGTTTTTAAAGCTTAGTAGGCCACATTTTGTCTGCATAGTAGCTAAAAAGCCTCATAATAGAGGGTATGGATCATGTAAATTATAAACAATATTTCGAAGGACAGAAAGAAAGTCCTTTTTGGTTTGGAAAGTCTTAGAAAAGAGTGACTATAGCTGATACCAACAATATTCATTGCCTTCCTCGTCTATTAGATCGACAGAATAAAAGAGCTGTGTGAAAAGAATGAGCTAGGGTGAAAAAGACATTGCGATTGGAAATCAAGTAGATACAGCATAAGCATACCAGCTCGTTTGGTCTCAATCAAAGAAGGAAAACAATTTTAAAGACGCTGATGGCCATATTCGGCAGTGCGCAAATATATGTAAATGGGTACATATATATGTTCTTAAGCTTCATATATGTATGTGTATGAACTTCCAAATTTAGGGAACCTAAAAGCTAAAACTGTATTCCTAAATATTCCACAAAGAAGTAATGGCAAGAATTCTTTGTGGAAGAGAGATAAACATGACTCGAGTGGGCACATTATCACGCCATATCAAATTGCTGAAGATGACAGAAGAGTATCGACCGTTGCTAATAACTACAGTAAATAAATTTTTCAATGAAGATATAATGACTAATACTGATAATATCTGAAATTTACATTAAATTACATCCAAATGAAACTGTTTTGTCATCAATCTTTTAACTAAGAATGGAGTGCGCTGAAGTAATAAAAAGCAGAATATTGGATAGTATGGAGGATGGAACAAAAAGAAAAATAATTTGATAAAGTTTTGGATGTGCTTATTTCAGAAGTCAATGTATTTAGAGAGAATTACAAATGAGCCACAAGATATAATACAAGAAAAGTATAAGGAATGAGCCGGTCAAGTTTAAGATAAACTGTAGTCAGGTAGGGAGTTCCTAATGGCAGATCCTTGTCTTATGTCTTTTAAGGCATGCTAAGAGCAGCGGAAACAGTGTTGGAAGGTTGTATAAAAAAATGTCAACCACCAAAAATAGGACCCAATACTCATGGACAAAAACACGATACCAAGCGACGTTAATTTGTCGACTAGTGTGTCCATTAGACCTTGTTTGAAGAACTGGATATACCCAGCCAAGGGACTCCTAAACCATCACTTCTCCGTTTTCACCACCGTCGCTCCTCCAGTCCGTTACTATTCGAGCGTCAAGGTTTCTTTACCTGTACAAGTGTAGAACTGCCCAACTGCTATATAGATAAGTATAGGTCCTTGTTTACCTCTAAATCCTTATCTGGTTTAAAGTACTTGGACATGGTACTACGATTGTTAGTGAGTTGCCGAGGTACTATTAATCACACACCTACACACTGAACAAGTTGCACAATGATGGAACACTATGCCCCGGGTAACCTCCGTCTTGCTGTTACCCTCTCCATTCTCATCATGTTCTCCTTATCATGAGACAATGTACAATCACGAGACAATGTACAAACATATACCATATATATATAACTTATATCTACAAACAGTTTTACAATGTATCTTTATACTAGTTAATAATACTGAACAAAATTGTTTAAATTAAGTGAATTATCACTTACAAGTCTCCTAATGATTGGTAACACGTCTACAAACTTTACTTTCCCAATTTTAATTTTTTTTTTTCAGGAATTCTAGGGATTATTCTGTGAGAAATTTCGTAAAATGGTGACATTGGGTTCCTCAGACCATCACTAAAATTTCAATATTTATATCTGCAATACAAATAATTTAATGGAATAATATCATATTTCTGCTGAGTAGCCTTGTTCTTGTCACTAAATTATAGAAAATCAGTTAATAGATTACAACAAAACAAAAAACCTTTTAATGCAAAATTGAACTATAACTTGATTTTCAAATTTTTAAAAATAAATCTCGAAAAAGAATCTTAAAAAAATATGCATGAACAACATGCAAAGATATGGAGAATTCTTCACTTTAAAATGTCACTCATGTAATACAGGTAAATGCGGAAGTATTATTTTACGGTGTAAATTTTTATTGTTTTTCATTTCATTTCCGCACTAAAATTTTAAGTTAAAAAGAAAACTCATTATGAAAATTGCGGTAAAGAAAAATCTGGAAATTGGAAACATTTCACTTCATTTACCTTCAGATAAAGTACACGTCATCAGTTATTTGACATCAGTAAAAATGTTATTTGTGAAGTAGCCATTGACTTTCTTAGCCAAAATATCGATTTTTTTTTTGTGTTACTGGTGTACAAGGCCCAAATATTGAAGTGTGACATTTATTCCCGTTCATTTTGTGAATTTTTTTCCTGTAAATAATATTTGCAGTCATCGTACTTCTTTTCTGCTGGTTAGAATGATTTTGAGCAAATATTGCCGAGCACTTGGATGGGCTTGATTGTCCTTTGGATGAACCAAGAAGAAATTGTAGTTAAAAAGTTTCACGAATATGTTTATTGCGTATATTTTCTTTGAAAGTAGAAAATCTAACTGGAATGTAATTAGAAGAACAAGATATATAAGTTATATCTAATTGTTAGTTAAGTGAAGGTAATTATACATTCATTAGGTTAGAAACTTATATAACTGGCATTAGGCAAGCTAGTACGGAGTTAGTAAGCCGTGTAACTTAGTTACTCGTTATTATATTATATGCATAATATAATATACACACATGCCTGCTTGTGCCATTAGGTCTGTTACTCCAGTTATAATATTTCTATTCTCCTGTGTCGTGGTGCTGCTTCTCTTTGAACCTACTTCCGCTCCGAGCATCTTAATGTTATTGCTCAAAATAAAAGGTGGATAAAGAAATACCAGAAATTAATGTTTGAATATTGATATTTCATAGAGTGGGGGAAAAAACAGGAAATGCTGATAATTATCTCTGGGTTATGCAACTTCCGCTGCAATTTAAACTGGAAATTTTATGAGAAGGTGCGATGAGAGGAGCGTCACTTCTCAAAACAGAGGAAACAGTCTTGAAGACTTCGTGACTTTATATTGTTAACTTGGTTTAACTTGTACAGCTTATAATTGTTTTGAACTCTGTGCAGTTAAATCTATTTACCGGAGTTTCAAAGTAGCTGTAGACTAAGGATAACACTCAGACACACTATTTTCAGGCCATCAGACGTTACTTGCGTTGGACACTAAAGGATCTCTTTTTTTGGTTAACGGAAGGTATTCTTCAATCGAACAGAAATAAAACATTCCAATTTAATCTGGAATTAGGGCATTCATAAGGTAGTAAAATGTGCCCCAGGCTACAAGTGGGGCCATTGTGTTCCCCCATAGAAATCAGCCCCCATCAGCACTGTAGCATTCAAGCAGAGGGCAGAAGCGAGCGAAGACTCTGACCTCCCTGTTCGTTTGGAATCGCAGTGACGAAAATAAGAATAATTGGTGGAATAATGAATTTTCTAAGGAGGTGGAACAGAGTTTAACTTCCCTTGTCACATTTCAAGCCACATTTATGCTAGATGCTTCCTCAAAAGGCAATGGACCTTTGACTATCGCAGTAATCTTTCGTTCTCCCAATGTCCCGGTATCCAACTTAGCCTTACACTGTTTTGGTTGCCTCTACTTCTCTGCGACACCATTTGACGCAGAAGCTCGTAAAGCTATCAGGGCAACCTGAACCTGGCGATTCTACTGACTGTAGTACCCTTAACATTCTACTACTAAGGCACTACTTAAAACGGCGTACATTTCAGCTTGAGACACTGATGGGATGCTTCTAAAAAGAAATGGCAATGCCGACGCTGGCATCCCTCAAGTAGAGGGACCGTCCTGTCGCCGACCCTGGTCCTGCAGCTATCTGTGTAACTCACAGTAGCGAAGATTAAGTAAGATTAGTTAGTATTAAATAATATTTCCGAATTAGTATAACTTCGTGTTTATATAAGACTAATGGGGGTTAAAATTTATTAAAAGAATAACAACATTCCAGCTTCACTCTTCCAAAGGTTATCAGCTGAACTAGAGTTTAAAAAATAGCAACAGTTTCTTCGCTGCTTTATAAATAGCTACTATTCGCCACTGATGTATAAGCATATCAATCTAATAAAATCGAAGGCTATTTTTTTAATACATCCCTAATTGCAATTTATCACCAGTTAAAAAACAAAATAGGAATTAAGTGATAAGGAGATAAAACATTATGTGAAGTTTATGGGTGTAGATATGTGTAATATTCAATTATTTGTGTTAGTTCAGGGTTAATGTTAACTTTTCTAGGAAGTCGATAATCTCATGTTATTTGTGACTTTCAATTCATAAAGTAACAAAAATTAATGCATCCTTATATAACTTTTGGTTTTTGTTTTCTTTATTAGTGTTATTATTTCATAGAACAGTGTTATCGTACTTCAGTAACATTCCAAACATATTTTTTTGCTCCATTAATTAGATGATAGTTACTATCGATGGCTATAAATCGAAAACTGTATCAATTGATTATCATTATTAACTTCTTGGAATTATGTGATCATATATTAGGTGTATGGGAAGACAGAGCGCCAAATATAAAGGGTCATCTTTGCTGTTTTTTTGAAGCATTGCATAGGAATCACTCTAATAACTTTATCTAAGTATGAGCACTTCGAAGTTTTTGGCGAAATATTGAGAATTTGTTTTGTAAATTATGTTTTAGGTGCAAAAATGAAAAAAACGTCACGATGAATCTTCTCTGCAATTAACCGCTTGCCGTTCATAGCAGCTTATCGTTGGTGGCTTTTGATTTGTCACTCTACAGTATTTTTTTCCTCTCACTTATTGCTAAATGTGGAAGTATTTCTATTTTCTAAGATTTTTTTTTTTTATTCGATCTAAATTCGTTGTTATTATTAGTGTGTGGAATAGATCATTACCGTTAGTCTAGATTTACGAATATACAGGGCCGGATTTAGATGAAAAGAAGCCAAAGGCTATTCCACTTATGAGACCCTCATGCAAACTAACAGACCCAATGAGCCGAACGCGTTGATCTTAACCAATACATTTTTATGTTTGTTTATTAGTCATATGCGTAGAATTTCTCCTTATTTTCGGTTCAGTGTTCACTGTTTTTAGAATAGTGTAATTTTTAATTTTGCTAACAATTTAAATGTAGGCCCCTTGATCTTGAGGCCCTAGGCTGCAGCCTAGTTAGCCTATAGAAAAATCCGGCCCTGCGAATATAATATGAAGATAGCTGGCTGGCGGGTATTATTCCAGAATTAGTTCGATCCACCTTGCGAGTACTCCCTATAAAGTAAAGATAAAGGGCGAAAGAACTAAAAACATCTCAAAGAATTACCAAGGAACAAGAAGCGAAAGGAGGTACAGGGAAGTTTGATCATCATGATGTTCTATATTCAAATAAATACTGTTCAACTAGCATCGGTTTAGATTTTGCCATAATAACTGTTCTACATCACACTATAATAACTGAAACTAATCTATCGCTGTCCTAGTCAGATTAGTTAATAGTATAGTGTATTCTAAATACTAATATGCACTAATGGGACGAATCAGTCATTACATTCATTACAGCAAAGACAATAGACATCAATCACTGACATTTCGGCCACACACTTCCGCTATAATGCTGACTCTCCATTATTTCCGGTTAGACATACGCTGTTAACATATCAATAAAATCAATATTGTAACGTCCATTATGAAACTATTATTATCATAGTTAACGATGTATGAAGAACACGCTCGACTATAATCTAAGTAGTACTGCTTATACGAGGGTCGTTTGAAAAGTCCGTGCAAAGTCAGAGAGATAGCACCACTGGCGCGTATCGAGGTTATGTTTAGTTAGTAGCATCTCTTGGAAGAACACACGCCAAGTTTCAGCCAGATCGGTCTATTTCTTTGTGTTTGGCATTCGTTTGAATCGAGGAAGTCGAGTGATTTTCAAAAAATGGACGTAAAAGAATTTCGTGTGTTGATTAAACACTACTTTATGAAAGGCAAAACGCCTCAGGAGACTAAAGAGAAGCTTGATAAACATTATGGTGACTCTGCACCTTCGATTAGAACAGTTTATAAGTGGTTTCAAAATTTTCGGAGTGGCTGTATGGGCACAAGTGACGCTGAACGTTCTGGACGCCCTGTTGAGGTTACTACTCCAGAAATCATTGATAAAATCCATGATATGGTGATGGATGACAGGATAGTGAAGGTGCGTGAGATTGCTAGTGCTGTGGGCATCTCGAATGAACGGGTACATAATATTTTGCATCAACATTTGGACATGACAAAGCTATCCGCAAGATGGGTGCCGCGATTGCTCACGCTTGACCAAAAACGAAATCGTGTGGAGTGTTGCAATGACGGTTTGCAGCTGTTCCAGAAGAATCCGCAGGACTTTAAGCGTCGTTTCGTCACTGTGGATGAAACATGGATACATCACTACACTCCTGAGACCAAAGAACAATCTAAACAATGGGTTACCAAGGGGGAATCTGCGCCAAAAAAGGCGAAGACCGTTCCTTCGGCCGGAAAGATTATGGCGACTGTCTTTTGGGATTCGCAAGGAATAATCCTCATCGACTATCTGGAAAAGGGTAAAACTATTACAGGTGCATATTATTCATCGTTATTGGACCGTTTGAAAACCGAGCTGCAAGAAAAACGCCCACGATTGGCCCACAAAAAAGTCCTTTTCCATCACGACAACGCACCAGCTCACACCTCAGCAGTTGTGGTCGCAAAATTAATGGAAATAGGGTTCCAACTCGTTTCACATCCCCCCCATTCTCCAGACTTGGCTCCCTCGGACTACTATTTGTTCCCCAATATGAAGAAATGGCTGGCGGGAAAAAGATTTTATTCAAACGAGGAGGTGATTGCAGAAACGAATGGCTATTTTTCAGACTTGGACAAATTCTATTATTCGGAAGGGATCAACAAACTAGAGCAGCGTTGGACGAAGTGTATAAGCCTAAAAGGAGACTATGTTGAAAAATAAAAAAGGTTTACCCCAAAAAATTAAGTAGTTTTTATTTTTGCACGGACTTTTCAAACGACCCTCGTACTCGTATTTCTGCTATGAAAATGACTGTGCATCTGTTTATGGTTGATAAGTGGTATCCACCAAACCTAAACTTGACAGGTTAGTTAATTAGAGCTATTGGTAGCGGTGTAACGTTACCACCCTGGCTGAGAGTTTTTCATATACTGAGATAATGAGAAATATTGTTTTTTAAATCCCCAACAATTGAGGCGTACAACATACTTACCAATATTTAACAGTTTTTAGAGCCGAACATTTCTGTGAAACGTGTCTATGCAAGCCTAGCTAATCTCCTTACCAAAAAACTGTCCTAAAACCTTCTTTAAAAACAAAATGTTAACAGTAAAAGCAATAAATCTATGTGTATGTGAAATTGATGTGGTAAAGGTAATTCTAGAAGCTATTTATTGAACAATAAGCATGACCATAAGAGCCCTTAGAAGCTTTGGAAAGCGAAGCAGACTTACAGCATGATTCTACTTTTTAAGGCAATAATCCTATTAAAACGAGTTTCTAAGCGTTCGAGCCTTAACGCTTTCAATCCAATCATCCGACACAATTTGCCTGTTCTTAGGAGCTGGCCAGTGATTTCTTTGTTTTGTGGAAGAAATGTATAACATTTGTACAACCGTTTTATTGTTGCGACAGTGCATTATTTATATTATCGAAAAGCAAGTTTATCCACAACCATAAAATAGATTCTTGTTTACATTTTGAGTTTATCGTTACTCATTTCTCATAAAATAAAAAATTCGTTTTCGTCATATCAATAAAATAAATGTATAAAAACACAAAAAAAAAAAAACCCTGAGATTTATGTGGAAATGAGAACGGATAAATATTGTAAACAGGAACCAAGATTATGTGAAAGTTGCTAACATGTAAATCAGAACACGATTCACCTTTATAGCCAATTTGGTGTTTTTGATTTTATTTTTTGTAGCGGAAAAGGCTAATGAAGAAACGATAAGTTAAGTGCATTAAAATATAGATGTGTTTCGAAATCATTTGGTCATAAAAGATTTTATTGCTGTTAACTAAATATCTTTCTTTTTCTTTTTATTTTATCTAAAAGCTGATTTAAAATACTTGTTTCTTTTCTCAGAGATGCTGGGCACCCTAATGTTTATTTAGGCAACTTACTTCTAGAAATACCATTACAGCTAAACCTACATTTAAATTGATCCTAGGGTTAGGCAAATGTCTGTATGGGATGTACGGGAATCATCTTTATAAAAGAAGGATAAGAGAAGAAAAATAAAATTCTCGCCGAAATTGGGTGGATCCTGATGGTCTTCAGTTATTGAGGTCTAGGTCTTACTGGCATTCGCGTTTATAATACACAGTGTTGCAAAGCGTGATCGATTATTATTTAATAAAGATATTTCTTTCCTATTTTGATAGAGAGGAATAAATAAGAAATCGATTATAACAGGCTACACAGTTATTAACCAGTTAAGCGCGGAATATAATTTTTAAAAAACTCCCCCACAGTGTGCGGAATTAAAATCAGACAATGACGTGTATGCAGGTCGAACGCAGGGAAAAACAACCAAAAGTTTACAATTCACTGCAAGCACGTTTTTCTGCAATCTCTGGGGCTTTAGATTACAAAGCATTCTGTGCATTTCAAAATCTTGCACCACTTCATTGTATGCATTGCCTGTAGACGCAAGAGCTTTTACAAGGAAGAAAAGTGCTTTGAATTCTGTGCAAAATGAAATCATGCTCGTACTGAGTTCTGAACCTCTATCTAAGGTAAAAACGGCATTGCACAAGGGTTGAGAGCTTCTATTTGTGTGCCTAATTCCCAATCTCTAATGCGGAGACCAAACATGTACCAACCACACTTATTATTTGGCCGGCTCCGATCATCCCCTCCGTATAAAAATACTTGGCAGTTCCATTGGTAAGATAAAGGAAACATACCACCAAATAATATTCTTATTGTACGAGGGTCGTTTGAAAAGTCCGTGCAAACATAAAAACTACTTAATTTTTGGGGGTAAACCTTTTTTATTTTTCAACATAGTCTCCTTTTAGGCTTATACACTTCGTCCAACGCTGCTCTAGTTTGTTGATCCCTTCCGAATAATAGGATTTGTCCAAGTCTGAAAAATAGCCATTCGTTTCTGCAATCACCTCCTCGTTTGAATAAAATCTTTTTCCCGCCAGCCATTTCTTCATATTGGGGAACAAATAGTAGTCCGAGGGAGCCAAGTCTGGAGAATAGGGGGGATGTGAAACGAGTTGGAACCCTATTTCCATTAATTTTGCGACCACAACTGCTGAGGTGTGAGCTGGTGCGTTGTCGTGATGGAAAAGGACTTTTTTGTGGGCCAATCGTGGGCGTTTTTCTTGCAGCTCGGTTTTCAAACGGTCCAATAACGATGAATAATATGCACCTGTAATAGTTTTACCCTTTTCCAGATAGTCGATGAGGATTATTCCTTGCGAATCCCAAAAGACAGTCGCCATAATCTTTCCGGCCGAAGGAACGGTCTTCGCCTTTTTTGGCGCAGATTCCCCCTTGGTAACCCATTGTTTAGATTGTTCTTTGGTCTCAGGAGTGTAGTGATGTATCCATGTTTCATCCACAGTGACGAAACGACGCTTAAAGTCCTGCGGATTCTTCTGGAACAGCTGCAAACCGTCATTGCAACACTCCACACGATTTCGTTTTTGGTCAAGCGTGAGCAATCGCGGCACCCATCTTGCGGATAGCTTTGTCATGTCCAAATGTTGATGCAAAATATTATGTACCCGTTCATTCGAGATGCCCACAGCACTAGCAATCTCACGCACCTTCACTATCCTGTCATCCATCACCATATCATGGATTTTATCAATGATTTCTGGAGTAGTAACCTCAACAGGGCGTCCAGAACGTTCAGCGTCACTTGTGCCCATACAGCCACTCCGAAAATTTTGAAACCACTTATAAACTGTTCTAATCGAAGGTGCAGAGTCACCATAATGTTTATCAAGCTTCTCTTTAGTCTCCTGAGGCGTTTTGCCTTTCATAAAGTAGTGTTTAATCAACACACGAAATTCTTTTACGTCCATTTTTTGAAAATCACTCGACTTCCTCGATTCAAACGAATGCCAAACACAAAGAAATAGACCGATCTGGCTGAAACTTGGTGAGTGTTCTTCCAAGAGATGCTACTAACTAAACATAACCTCGATACGCGCCAGTAGTGCTATCTCTCTGACTTTGCACGGTCTTTTCAAACGACCCTCGTATTTTATAAAAATTTCGTGTTTTTATAGTTAACGGCACCTTTATATTTTTCACGACGAGTTTACACGTCAAACTCACTTAACAGGTTAAGACCATGTTAGCTTTGTATCAATTACTTTTTATTTCATTAGGTATATTAATTATATGTGAAAATACTCTTTTTCAAGTGTTATTTATATATATTATTTTGTACAAATATATTTAAAGGTTTCTTCTACTGTTTAATTAATTGTTTAAACCTATAATATATATAATTTGTTACAGAAATTGAAAATGATCGGCATACGATCGAACGAACATGCTTTACAAAAGACAAATGCAGAAATGACGAATTTTAAGACTATAAAACATCCTATAAAAACATGTATGAAAGGGAAAACATAATTACTTCGCCAGCTTGCCACCACATCACTTTGTACTTTCAGCATAACGTTATTTTGTTCTCCACTTCTAATCATGTCCACCATCACTACTGTAAGTGGAAATAATCAAATTCTACGACCGTATCCAATTTCGAAATTTATTTTTAACACAAACCAATGTAAAATTCTCTGAAACTGAAAATAGTTTCTTTTTTTTTTTTTTGGTTTTCGCTCGTTTGCATTGTTTTAAGCAGAAAGAGAAACGAGTGTAATGAAGGTAGATAGATTTTCATATTAGTATGAAGAACATGGATTGCAATGCTGGACTAAGTGGTGCTCGTAGACGGGAGAGTTGCAACGTACTGGTTCACTATCTGGAGACACCATTCTGCCAGAACTACATTGTCGCTGGCAGTAGTTCTATTGTTCGCTGATTACCCAGCGGTACCTGCTGCAAGCGTACATGATGTCTCCCATTTGCAACAATGTGTACATTACTCAGATACTCGCCAAATTCCTTTATTTACACGTTCCTCTTCACTCTATCTTCCTCTTTTATTACTGTTTAATTGCATACTGTAGGAATGCAATAGTAATTATCCTTTTAAATCAAAGAAAATTCACTATGGATTACATTTGCTCGTAGTTAATTATGCACACCTTTCTATTTGTTATACAATTGTTCAAGCGAGCAAAGAGAAATGTTTCAATAGATTAAAGCAATATAAGTCTCGATGTGGTATGCTAATTCACCTTACAGTACTTTGAAGATTTGGGCCTCTTCATCGCTAGCCAGATAGATGCCTCGCAATGCTCTCATCACCCTGTATTCATCACGATCATCATCTTAGTTGTCTTTCTGTCAGTTTCCAGACTAACGTTTTTCGTAGGATACTTTCGTCAAAAATACTTTTGCTATTGGTTCTTTTAATTTCCATCGTCAGTCTCTGCTTTCGCTTCCCTACATGACAACAGCTCTAATACTTGGGTAATGTGATTTTGTTTTGGTTATCCAGCACGGCGACATTTTAATTAGATCTATTGTAGTACTCACTCGTGCTAGATGAAAACTCTGTAGCATCCTGGACAGGATATAACTTACTTAGTGCTCTAAAGACGTTTAAAGATTTATCTAAAGAGAACCAAGCTCTTCAGAGAGGTTGTTGTACAAAAAAAGACAGCTAGTAGAAATTAGAACCTGCCTGCTCGTACAATGCTCAACTGCATTTGTTGTTGCCTACAGGCTAGCTTTGGTTTCGTGTAAGATTTCATTATTTTCAGGGACCAGAACTCCCAGACATTTAAACTTAGCACCATCCCATTCTTCTTAAGCTCTTCAATTCGTCGAAGACGTCACGGACGAAGAGATTTGTACTTATAAAACGTTTTAATAAAAAGTTCTATTGAATGGAAATTGTAGATTTACTACAACGTTTTATTTATAACCTTATTTGAAATAAATACAATTTTGAACAAAACGGAAAAAGTTAAAGCATCACAGCAAGTAGTTTAGATGTAGAAACTTCCCAACATTCGAAAAGTTTTCCAATCAAAACTGGGTCATTGAGATTAAAGTACCAATTTAATCGTAGAAAAGCGATTTAATTAGCAATGTGCCCACTTTCCGTTTTGTGTACAGAAAAAGAGACGTATAGATGACACGACAGCATCTTGAAGGGTCGTTAGCCTCATAAATAACTACAGACAAAATAAGTTTTTAGTAGCGAATTAAATTAAGCCAAAACCGTTTATAACCTTTCCGACGGTTTCAATGAGAGTCACCACCACTGATATCACAGTAAACAGTTGAAATAAAATAAATAAATATTACCCACTAATGAAACCAATATTACAAGAACGCAAGAGAGAACGGAAATATGACCTGTAAAAAAAATAGAATTTTCAAGATCAATAGTATAAGTGGTTAGGCCATGCTTGAATTAATGTCTAAGATGGATAGAAAGCGTGTTCAGATCTTATTACGCTTGGGCACAACCAGATTTGAGCGGACACTCTCGTTTCTGTTTCAAATCAGAGTTGATCTTGTTATTGTGAAGATTAAAATTGTTTCTCCTCTTTCGGTGCAGAAACAGTTATTTATTCGGTTAAAAGATAAATTTTGATCTTATTTTAAAAAGTGAATATTTTAAATAATTGGGCAGATTTGAATTTCGGGTCGTTCAATTTTTTAAACTGAATTACTTCAGTTCTAAATTCTTTTATCTTTGTGCGAGTGATTGCCTGGTGTTTGAATTAGTTCTTTTAATTATTATATCTTCGATTCACCCTCTATCTTAATGAACAGTATCTAATCAATTAATCATCAAAGTAGTTTATTTCTGTAAACTGCTTCAGATTTAATATCATTACTATTTATTAAATTATCAATTATTTTGCTCAGGCCAGTTGATTCTTATTGAATTTAATGAATTTTATTGAATTGAATCAGCTATCTTTGCGTCGCTGGCACAAGTATGTCGGGTTTCAGGGTATGTTTTGGAACTTGCAGTATTCAATCCTTAAGGATAAGCTCTTTCGGCTGTTGATGGTCTAAACTGCCTCTGAGGCACCTGTTTGATCCTTGCTTGGAGCGTTGTAGTTTAAGGATGTACCTCTCTACAAAATAGATTCTTAGTCACAATCCATTTGAAGCGCTTGTGAGATGAAGAAACACTCATCCATGTTATCCGGTATGATTCAGAGCTTGAGGTACATGATCTCTGGCTGGCCTTGGTCGATGGTGGAGGAGCCATGTTCACCTTTAAGGCTCGATTTGTTCGGATAAGCTGGAGATCTTGGATGGTTTAGCCTGCATCTTGATTTTTACCCTAGATCGGTTGTTCTAGTTTTCTATTTGGGCCCAGCGTTACTTTGAATAGCCCTTCCACTGAAGAACAATAAGTCAAATTAATTATTAATTGACACAATTTATAAAAAAACATTACTTTAATTTTTGTTTTCACATTATTCTATAACAATGCAATAATCAATTTAAGGTTACAGATCTGTGATGCAGTTGTATAATCTGGAGATTATACGAACACGTGGTTTAGTGAAGTTAAAACCGTTATTAGGGAGATCAGGAACTATTTTCTTTGTATGTGTGTAGTCTGTGAGAGATTAGAAAGGAACATGGAAGCTAGTTAAGTAAAGTAGATAGTGGTAACTCTTTAGAAGAGATACCTACCTGTGTATCCTTGCTACTCGGGTCGTGGATTTTAGTTGCAGTAAAAATGGTAAGTCCAGTGAACGTTGGAGATACGGTTTGTTGGAAGTGGTTAAATAGGAAAGGATTGAAGACGCCGAAGAAGGGGAGTGAGAACATGTAGGGCTAGTGGCGCCTGTAATTACAGGTGGGCGGAGCCAGGTGTACCTAAAGCACAGACACAGCATTGCGTAACCTACACCTACACACACATACACAACTATACATGTATATACAAAGAGAAAAGAGAGAGTAAGAGTGAAAGAGAGCGGCCACGCCTCTTTGCCCTTCCACGGCGGCTCACACTGCCAAGCGGTCCAGCACGGCTTGCTGTTATTTCAATCTGGTACTTTTTTTTTTACCTAGACCCAGGTGACACTTATCAATCACTCAGCACCACCGCTATATGTTACAGGTTGGCAGACAAAGAGCTCTCTCGGACTCTGTTTTCCAAGGGCTGTGTCACATGCCAGGTCACCGACGGTCCTGCATCACCTTAACATGCCCCTTTTGGATTTACCAACAGCCTGCAACTTTCAACTATAATACATTTAAAAGATTACTAATTAAATCAACTTTGCCTCTACCATCTCTCTTGTTGAAAGCTTAAACTTAGCTAGCTAAAATACAAATGATTTTGAAATTATTTTAACCTTCAGTAAGATACAATGGTGCTCAGCGTACCAAATTGATCGCATTAACTATCTCTTTCGAAAAAATGCAACAATTGTAACAGAATATTCAAGTTAAATTTCACAAGCCTTCTAGCTATACACAAACCTACTCAGCAGGTTTGAGCGATCTCACTCATCATAAATTTATGTCTTCCCAACAATTAGGATTTAGGAAATCATTTTTTACACCTCAAAAACTATAGCGAGTAACAAAATCAATAGTGAAATACAGGCAGTTGTACCATTGTTCGTGCTTGATCCAAAGTACCCTTTATATCCCAGATATTCTAATTCTATTTCTACACGAAGAACGTTCAAGCTAAATACGTAATATAAATTAATATAAATATCTGTTAGACGAACAGATTTATCAAGGCTGGGCTACCTGGGGGTTCAGTTTTCAGTCCAGTACTTTTTTTTAAATGATTTAAGGCGCGTCAATATCTGAGGTTATTGGCGCCCGGAGCTTTTTTCAGTGCACTGCAGGCCTCTGGACAGTGTGCTCTCGTTACAGATAATACTGTCCATCACTTTGTCCAGTACTATTTACAATTTTCCTCTATTACCGTTCCGCACGCAACTGTTCTGTTATTGCAACTTACACAGGGGTCCCACCTTTCTGATTCTGTTCATATTATGAAAATCTATTAAATAAAATAATCGACTTGTTTTACAAATGAAGATAGACACGAAGGCGCCACAGTAGCCGAGCGGTTAGAGGTGAGACCTGTAAAGCTAAGATGTATGGTGGTTCTGGGTTCGATTCCCGGTTTTAGGCCTTAGATTTTATTTAATGATTAATAAAAGGAATTTTACAGTAAAGTATGTTTGCTAGTCGTCTCTGTCCACGACACCTACTCGGCAGTTGGACAGTTGGACGTAAAGCCCGCCTGAAAAATAGGCATTACTAGACCCGAATGTTCCGCAGAATCAGGAGAAATATTTTTTGTTTACAGTCTGCATCCAATCATTAGACTAAAAATTATTCAATAGTGACACATTTTGGAACAGGACAGATGCTACCTTAAAATATTTTGGCTTGCTACTCTATAGACGGCTGACCTGGAATTCACAAATTACACTGAAATTAAGACAGGCCTACCAAACTCTTAGATAGCTCAATTCTCTAAATAACCGACAGAAACCGCAGTGATATTGACAATTACATTCATCTTTTACCCAGAATGTAACTGAACTGTGCTTGTATTATTCGGATGGAATCTAGAAGCTTGAAATGTATTACAAACTGCCTCAAGAGAACCGTTGTTCGTACGGAAAGAAAAAAATTCACTGGCAGCTAGAGTTATCCACATTCAAGGACTTCATAGTCAGGACAACCCGCATTTTTATGGAAATATTAATTTCGTTCAACCTGAAGAAGTATGAGGCAATAACTGCCACAACAATTCATTCAATATTTATT
Source organism: Rhodnius prolixus (assembly GCF_049639745.1). Classification (NCBI taxonomy): domain Eukaryota; kingdom Metazoa; phylum Arthropoda; class Insecta; order Hemiptera; family Reduviidae; genus Rhodnius; species Rhodnius prolixus. Next base: position 29,606,576 of record NW_027411592.1, read on the forward strand.
GGGGCAAATCTAAAAAAAAAAGTGTACAGTAACCTTAATCCCGTGACTTCAGTCGTAGATCTGGAACGTTGAATAACTCTAGCCTGCCTAGATCTTGACTTCGCCACCATAAGTGCTGCTACAAGCAAAGCGTGGGAGTCCAGAGTTTTGGCTTGCCTATCCGTTGGTTGTGCCCAGTTTAAACAGATTCTTTTAAAAAAATAAGGTAATTTTGACGTTAAACAAATTTATTTTTCATATTTTAAATTACCATAACTTTTGAAAAACCTAACCGATTTTAATTTTAATTTTTTTGTTTTTTTTTAGGAGCTCAAATACTATAAAAATATGCACAAAAAAAAATTTAACGTCCCATTTGAAAAAAAAAGTTGGATGCTGTATCTCGAGATATTAGGGTTTAAAAAAATGGGTCAATCACTAAAAATAATCTAGACTAAAAATGATTAAATACGTGTTTTTTATTTTTTCCAAATTTCCCGCCGTTTAAAAAAAAAGTGGGTGGAGCATATAACTCTGGTCACCCTGTATTTCATGCACTTAAATCTGTAATTTCAAATTTAGCTAAGTTTGTGAGTGAGTGAGTGAATCTGAGTACCATTTGTGACACAATAACTCAATAAGTGTTTAAATTTGGTATTCTGCTTAGTCAACACAATTGATAATACCACCATAAGGTATTACACAAAGTCGGTTAAACGAAAAATGACTGAATTAAAACAAGTTCGCTTTACTGGATTGCTTTTTAAAATTTTCTTTAAAACGACTCCAAGGCTCTATTTAAACTTGTACTTCCTCATGTTTATGTTGAGATTATCTTCTTATAAGGTTATATTTCAATGTATTTTAATGGTTGCACATTGTAATGATAAAAAGAGTTATGATCAAATCTTAGGGATGTAAGGACAGAGTAAGATATAACTGAAGGAACATTAAGAATAAGCGCTTTTAAATGTATAGAACATTTATCCAATAACAAAACGTTAATGTGGGGGCGGAGGGTTATTTAATGTGAACAAGAAGAGCCGATGATTCAGCAAGGTTGAATATCGCAGCCATTACTAGAGTCAGAGAAGTAAAATCAATGTAAATTTACTAAAATCGCAATAATGACACTTTGAAACGAACTATAGAGTAAAAAAAAAGAAAAGTCAATTGAGAAAGATTGACTTATTGAGATGATAGCTTTAAATGGTGCAAAGTTAGCAGGAGTGATAGCACATGAAGAAGAGTTTATCTTATTTAACCGGATGTAGTTTGATAGCAAGTTAATTAAAGTATAATCTTAGTTCTATTTACGTCACACTGGCTTTGATATTTCATTTATACGCCTAGAGTGAAAGAAACTATTTGATGTATATCTTTTATGTATGTAATCTAATTTAATGTATTCGCGTTCATCATTTCCTTTCTGTAATTACAATTGCGCATTTATAATCTTGCAATATTTTCCTTCTTGTTGTTTTTTTAAATAATAATATTAGTCATAAATATTTATTATTTCACTTTTTTTACTGTAAAGAGGAAGTATTGCCATTGTAATTTATTATTTTCATGAGTTTCATTGGAAATACAATTTCGAGGTCCTCTAAGTTCGGAGTTCGAAAAAGAAGTTCAGAAAATTGAAATCAACATAAGGTAAACATAAATTAGAACAAACAGATATTGCGGTTAACAATAAACTATTACGGATGTAACTAAAATAGTTTCTAAAATAAAATTCTTGTTTTTCCATTTACCTTTTTATAAATTGAAATATTGTTGCTCTCTCTTAACAGCCCACAATGCTTAGCAAAATGTCAAACTAAATTTAAAAAAATAAATAAATAAATTACTTTAATTTTAATTAATGTAATAGAATAGAATAATTTATTCGTTGTCAGGGTACTACCCTACACAAATGGAATTTGGTTAAATAAAATAAAATCATATAATACCTTATTAAACATAAATAAAACAACTTAAATTGAAAACTAAAAATATACATTCTAATCGAATAAAATCCAAAATTTAGAAACATAAAAAATTAGAAACCAAACAAAATTTATAAAAGTATTTTTTTAAACTCAAAACCAAATTCCTCATTTTGAAGGCACTTGTTATAAAATAAAATAAATTATTTAATTTATCAATATCGGCTACGTCTAATAGAGCTTGAACTTGAACATCTACATCTGAAATATTAGATATGTATTTATTCAAGTATTTATCTCTAAAAGATTGCAGCCTTAAACATTTTAATAAAAAGAGTTGTAAATCCTCTCTTTCGGGAATACTGCATATAGGGCAATTGGAGATATCTGCTTGAAAACTGTTTCTGAAACCAGAGTTATGATCAAATCTTAGGGATGTAAGGACAGAGTAAGATATAACTGAAGGAACATTAAGAATAAGCGCTTTTAAATGTATAGAACATTTATAATTAAAGTACTTTGAAAAGAACGAGGCTGACATAACCTCTTTTTTTTTTCTTTTTTTTTTGGCATTGGCTTTCGCCATACAGCCAGCATCGTCTAGGTGCTTATCACTAGAATATCACTCACTCTCCATTCTTACTTATAAATACATTCGCTTCACACATTCATCCCTATACAATATACAACTATTTACATAAACTACAGGTAATGGATGGATCAGCACTCTGTGCTCCTGCCATCCTTATAGCTTAACCAAAATTAAAATCACGTAATCCTTCTCTAAGCATTTTCTTCCATTCATTCTAATTCGGCTATAGCTTTTAAATACATTCATATTTCATTGCTAGCTCTGCTATAGACTTAAGCACATAAATGTTAGTGGAGAATATAATGTCTTCGTAGCGAAATGGTGCATCTAAATACCTCTATTCATATCTCATTGACTAATTAATTTATGTTTTATAATTGGCACCCTCAAAGACAAAATATTGCTCACCCAGCGTTAGACTACTTATCTTTCTGAAGTCTGGATTATAATTTGAATGCAGAACTGCGTTAATGTTTAAAGAAAATTTATTGTTCCGAAATTTCAGAATGCTACTACTGAATTCATCCCTAAATTGTGCCATTCCGCTAGTATTTAGCAAGCTAACTGCATCAATAGAATCCAATTTTTCTTTTAACTGATTGTACCAATTAAATTTAATCACAGATATTCTGTCATTACTGAGGGATTTTAAAATATTCAAACATACCTTTGGGAGGCGGTTACCATCCATTAGTTGAATTTTATTCCACCATCTAACCATCTTTTTTAGAACCTCAATTTCTATACGTACGTAATGATTAGGTACATTTCGTGGCCAATTTGAATGAATGGATTTTACTCTGATATTGCTAAGTTTAAATGCTCCAACAATTTAACTATCCAAGTGTTCTCTCTGTATGATTTACAATATCCCATTTTATAACAACTTCTTTTAAAATGACACTCAATAACGTATCTTATCTCCAACAATTTGGATAAATTCATACAAATCTCGCATATCTCATACTGCTATGAAGATTATTGCTTACATATACTGATAAGCAATCTGTTAATTAAGCTCTCAATGCCAAACTTCTTGAACGATGCTCTCAATGTACAACTTTTGGAATAGTTATAAAAAAAATTCTAAAATGACTGGACTCAATTCATTCGAAAACTTATTTAGCCCTTATCTCCGTAATGAAAGAATGCACAACCAAGACAATCAACTATTTTGAAATGTACTTAATGGTTAATTTCTTATCCGCCAATTAAGATAGTTTCACTTCTCGGCTTCTAGGATTTTGCTAATTTTTTTAAGTAAAGAAATATATTTAGTTATAAAATGTTACTACTGTAAGAAAGGGATGTATCCAATAGTAGAGTAGTGCAAGGAATTGGACTGCTGTTGAGGGCAGTAAGTAGTTGCAGGAATGCAGGTGTTGTTAAGGAACCCAAAAGTAATGCGTAAGGAAGAGAATATATTGCCTTGTAAAAGATGAAAATGTAAATAAAACTAGAACAGTTAATAATGTAATTAAAAAATCTTTGTAAAAACACTGGGTTTATTTTACACAATAAAAATTAATGATCCGCTCATAATGAAGCAGTGAGAACAAATCGAGTTATTACTTTAAGCCAACTGGTAATTATTGCGTTTGAATTATTAAAAAGTCTGTAAAGTTCCTGAGGATGTATTTTTGTTAATAAGGTCGAAACGTTGGTGCTATATATTAAATATGCTACAAAGCAGCTTTCCTGTTTCCAAACAGAATATTATTTGAAGCGAGGATGCGTTAATGTTTGAATATTAATAATATGTGTGTTTAGTATAACAAGGTTGAGTTAGAATTAATTGTAGGATGCGTGATTTCCGAGATGGTGTGAAGACTTCTTCAATTGTGTTTTATTGTATAGCGGATGCTATCATCTTTGTTAAATGTGTAACTCCGGATGTTGATACTGAATTCAATTAAACAAGGACAAGCCACAAAGTGGTTTGTAGTTGTAATAAAATGCAGAAATTTTAAGTTGTGACGTTTTTATTTATACAAATTATATAATAATTGCATCATTAATTAATGAGCCATCATATTAATGCGCTCACATCCAGCCATTGAACGGTGTAACCAATTCTTATTTAAATAATGTATATGATATAAATTATGATGGAGGCAGATGCTTATATTGCATCCGTCAATTTATAATTGTTATATAAACTTTTTTGGTGAGGGGAGGTAACTCACTGTAATAGCAGACCCTCTTGTAGACTACCGGCTGCAGCACCTCCGGCTTCTAGCAGTGGCAATGCTTCGGAACTAGGCATTCCTCAAGAGGTCCAAGTCAAGCTTTTTGCGCTAGAGAATGTCGATACAGTAGAGATACCAGTCATCAGATACCAGTTAACCTAGATACCAGCTATCCAACAATTATTCTTGTTATGTCAGAGAAAGTACCCTTGGCTTCCCAGTGAAGCATCTTAGACCAGGCATGCACATTCTTATTATTAACCCCCCGACGGCTAGATGAAAGGTTGCGTTTCTCTTCTTTTGACAATACTTTTTTTCTCCGTCACCCGTATTTCATGAGGCAAGTCACCTTTCCCTTTCTTGCAAGTAGCTTGATTTTTGATACTAGGGCGATTACCTCCTGATTTCCGATTCTGACAGAATAAGATAGCTAGAGGAATCCTCAGTCGACCAAGAGGACTCATAAACTTCTTTATTTAGAGCATCCATTCAAATTTTAGCTCCAGAAGAAGCACCTAATGAACTAAGTTCATCAAAAATCGGATTTTTTCGAGGACCTTCCATCGAGTACATCTGCTCAAAGAAACCTTTTGGCTGACTTCCTCAAGGCGTTCCGGATATGGAACATAAGGAAATATCTTGCAATGAACTCCTGCGATGGAAGTACTTTTAAGATTATTGATCATTTAAATAGCAGCTACATAATTGTACGAAGATTTTCAGTTACTGACCCTGACATTTCGTTCTTCACAGGTAAATAGCAGCCATTAAGATTCTGCGGTCTCTTAGTTTTATCTAACTCTCAATTCTTTGGGAGCTTCGATATTAATATTGTCTCAGTTTCTGGTCTTCGAGGAACTTTGAGATTCCAGTGAACGGAATAGTGTTTAGGCAGTGTGGTAAAGAGCTTCATTGGTTACAAACCTTTTTCATTGGTTCCTCAACCCGTTATATCTATTCTCGCTTCATCTGGCCAGAAAGGCTTTGAGCCTTACTAGAACGATTCCCTTAATTTCACCAGGACCCGAATCAGCCTGTTAGTCCAGATGTTGGCTAGACCTACTGCTTTGGTGTATCAGCCTAATGAACTCGCTTTGAATAGAATGGTTACTCTTAACGCCAAAACCAGATTTCTTGTCTTTGAAGAACATTTTCGCAACTGTTACATTAAAGAAACTCTCCAGGTCTTTACAAATCACTGCGAGACTGAATGGAATGTCTGCTTGTTTCCTGCGTGTAGTTCCATTGGTAAGAGGTACCTCTGGTATCCATTTTTGATTGTCGAGATGATGAGTAGACGAAAAATAATAAGTCTGCGTTCTTTCTCTAACGGGAGTCATCCTTATCGTCAATGGAATTATTGTAGCTGATGAACAGTACGCTGCTGAAGGGTACGCTGCTGAAATTGTTTACTGCAGTCTAAGACCTACACAGTGCTTTTCAGGTATCGGGCAGTTTTCTCTCCTTAAAGTTGTTTTAGATAAATACTTTGACAAAGAACATCTGGGTCAGAGAGAACTAAGGATTGGGCAGCTAGCTCGAAACCTTATCCATACATTCCGATGAAGCATATTTCAAAATCTAATAAGAGCGTTAAATTAACTATCACTTTCTAGCAAAAGATCTGCTTCTTTGATAGCGTTGACACATATCGAAAAAATTACGATTTATTATATTAAAATATTACAAACTAAGTAAAAGGTTTGGAAAGTTAACCAAAACGAGAAATATATAAAATCATAAATCAGTCAAATAGAAAAGAATTAGAAGCGGATTGTTCTAAAGAGACACTATCAGTTGTGTTGGTCACATATGACCGCAATGAAATACATCACGATTGGAACCGGTCACTCACAAAGCACATTTCAATAACCATTTCAACCATCTCAATCCGACGTGGCTATAAATTTGTCAGAAAGTCGGTTCAATTTGCGTCGATCGACATCCATAGCTTGAAGAGAGAGCGGCATCTGAGTAAATGTGATCGAGAGAGAGAGAGAGGCAATCCCAGTCACTAAATGTGGGAGTTTATTTATTGGCGAGGAGCGATCTGCCAGAGTGGCTGAACGCCCAAAGAGGCAGGTTTTTTTTATTTAAAAAACAAAAAATCGTGTGGACGGTTGGTACGGTCGATTGAACACTTTTTAATTGACAGACTAAAATTCTGCGTGATTCGTTTGTTCGCCCTTCTGATTTTATTTGAGTGCGTGAAATTCTAATTCACCTTCCTGGTTATTGACTGTGGGGGACCAGAGAACTGTGACTGTAGCCATTGTTGTTATATGTTAATGATCAAGTTAGCCACCCCAAATTGTCAACTCACCGAGAAGGGAACTTCAATGAATGCTATTTTATGTATAAGTGAAATAGCAGTTAACAACTTCTAAACAGGTAAATTAACTGAAGGGCTTCGATTAGCCCTTCTTATCAATTACAGAACCCTTATTAAAGTGAAATTTTATAAAGCTCTTAATCAAACCACTTTTACCGTTTTCCTATATTTTCTGCTGAACAAAATAACGTGCAAATTTGGAGATTCACTAGAAAACTCTGAAAAGAAGTAATATCTCTTCCAGAATTTTTACCCATCCTGATTAAATCAGTGATCCGTCCTAACCTATGCCTGTGCTGCCTATAGTTACATCTCGAAATCCAACCTCTACCAACTCCAAATTCCTTCGCTTTTCCCATAAACTTGCCTCGCTGCAATGGACACTATTGCTGACACTACGTAAAAACTGAGACTATTTAAATTTCATGCCAAAGACAGAACAAATACAAATCCACTTTGCCAGACTATTGCTGTCTAAGATACATCACAAAACTATCGTCAAAAATGTACAGCATAACCAATAACGATATATTTATTTTATTTTGATATAATAGGAGATTTTTCATCTTTTAAGTTGTGGGTTTTTGCGGAACTGCATTCTCTAGTAGGTATAGTTTCCCAATAAACACTGAAGGAAGGGTAGATGTAATAAATATCTGTATTTTCCCTATTACATTTCAATATTACATTTGAAACAAATTTTAAAGTATCCGAAATGTAAGAAAAACTCAACCAGGCCCATCTGAAATTACCAAAGTAGCATGTACATTTCATTCTAAAATCTTTTTAGTCTTTAAATAGTATTTATTGTTTGTCAATTTGAGGAATTTTTTTTGTTTCCTTATGAGACATTTCTGACCTACATCTGATCATTTTAAGACTAAATTTATTTCTTAAAATAATTACTGCCTTTCAATAGTTGTAAACAAAATGTGATTTATTGTATTATTTATTTTCCCCCCAAAAAAACTACATCCCTGATAGGTTTTTGGGGGCCGAGAGAGGAGGGGACTCTCAAGAATTTGAGAACTTAATTACATTAAGTGGTAAATAAGTAAGAAGTCCAATTGATGCAAAAGTAATGAAAAGGAGTCATTGTGAAAAATGTAGTATAAGAAATAGGAAAAATGATAAAGTAATTGATTCTATTCGCTTATGCATTTGAATTTTAGATTGAAGATGAATAGATATCCGAAACGTCTACTGCAGATAACGAAAAATAATGTATTGTCAAGAACAATCAATACAGTCTTGAAGACTCAAAGGAAAGTCTTTTCATTTGAAAGAGAAATTGAAATATTTTGGCCTATAAAAACGGATATAATTAACATGTACCTACTTTTTGCCTCAGGTTTGAACAAAAAAAGGAATAAGTCTAATAATTTAAAAGTTGTTATTTAAATTATTCATCATTAATCATTTTGTATCGTAATAAGATATGAGAAAGAGGGTCATGAGTGACATTGGAGGACGGGGTGGTGCACTTCGTAAACCCTTCTGTACACATAAGGGCCTTATAACTTCATAAGGTTGTGCACCCCTAGAACAGAGAGGGTTCTGCCCCACCATGGAAATAATTGGTTAGCAGGAAATTCATTCTAATTATTCAAGAGAAAAAAAAAATAAATAAACTAACTAAAAACTCTGTTTATATATTCCATACTAACTAAATTCATAAAATAAGAACAGTATTAATGTATTTGTTTGTAGATATATATTCAGAAGTTAGTTCCGTGTCGGAGGCCATATTGTTAGAGCAGCTCTTATATTTAAAGATAACACCCTTTTAGTTAGATTACTTGAGATTGTCTGCTATCACGCAATGTTTACAATGCTTTTCTTACTTGCTTTTGTAATACTCATTATATCCAAAATGAAAGTATTATTTATTATATCGGAATATTTTATGTTACCTGCCAGTATACACAGTGGCCAAAGTAATAGTAAATAACACGAGAAAAGCGCTATGGCGGCTAATCTGTTTATATTTCCATTGCAGTCAAGAACAGCTGTGATTCTTCCTAGCCTAGAGAATTACAGTTTATGGAAAAAATTACTGTATCTTTAGTACTCAGTTGACGATATCTAATTTTGTAAATTTGCTAAAAGGTTTTACAATGATTTGTTAAACTCCACATCATATACTCGTATGTGGCTAAATACCTAGGTATCCTCCGCAACTTAGAAACGATCCGCAGCAGAAATTAAAATTTGATATTTCGCTTTGCCAGTGGCCTTGCGATTTTCTTTCTTCTGAAGAGAGTAGTTAAACCTGAAGATGACTTAGAGAGTGCTGGATAACTTCTCCTCTCAGTTAGTGAGGGACAATATTATGGCCATTGTTACTAAAAGTGCATCTAGCGCTGGTGTAACTTTCAAAACAAATTAAAAAAGAAAAGAAAAAAAAGAAGATATTTCGGTTAGGTGCCATCAGATTTTTTTCGTAATTAGTCTAATATACTCGTAATTACCACTTCACCGAACATATTTTTCACTTTTTAGAAATATTCTTATTGCTACTTTATATGTTGATCTAAAACTTTTATTTAAAATATTTTCCCAAAAGTTTCTGGGATAGGAATTGTTCTAGACCACCCTTAACAGCTGTAGCACTATCTTTTCACCCGTATACTTATTAGTATCAATTATTGATCAAAATTTCCAAATTTTGAAGACAATCAGTTCTGACTGGAATGCCATTTTACTGCAATTATTTTTTTATTACTATTTTGAGGTTTTACCTAAAATGGCTTCTATGATTTTATTTAAAATTTATGAATAAAAACATAAAACTGTCACATTTATCGTAAAATGTTTTCTTGGGAAGTTCGATCAAAGGTATGAATTCGATCTCGAGAATGGATATGGGTAGATTACGTCTAAAGGGTTATTTTTGTGTGATCTATGGTCCTGTTTCATGTTTATTGTTAAGGTGGATTAATTTGTCGATAAAATTGCGGATTTAAAGAGATTTGGTCAAAGTACCACTTTACTCATTGGGCTATAAGTTGGATTCGAACCTGGGATCTCCGCGTGGTAATCTAGTGGATTAGCTAATCCCTTCCCTATTTACATAATTTTTTGCTAGTTTAGTATTTATAATAATATCTCATTACTTTTATAATTTACACTGCATTGCCAATGCTCGAACTTAGTCAGTTATTGCCAATGTGGAGTCACATTGACTCCATAATTTATTTTTTTCTTTTTTTATATTTATTTCAATTTTAATAATAAAATTTGCATTAAAGGATGAGAAAGAATAGGAATTAAGAACGAAAAAACAAAATTTTGTCCACAAATCGGCTTTAACATTTCACGCAGAAGGAATTAACTTCAACTTAGGATCGCAGTAAGTTTAGTATTTTCTAGAACCCTGATTGGCTGCCTTCTCATCAGGGACATTTTCATTTTTTTAAAATTGCATTCACTATTTTTTCAATTACTGTGCGCTGCTGACACGGATCGGAAATTACCCAATTCGCTGCAAGTTTTTGCTGCAATTCGGACATAAAATCAGTTCTAGAAAGAGGCTTTTTATGTGCCTTGATACTTTCTATGAAAATTATGTAAATTTATCAAATAAGCATTTAGGCAATAATCTGGAGTCACGTTAATAACAGAAAATCTACTTATATTACCAATCAGGTGTCGAAATGACTCCGATATATTTACGTGTAATGCCAATCTGGAGTCAAAAAGATTCTTATGATTCAAGTAAACTAATCTGCAAAAAGAAACTAAGAATTCCACGGTCTTCAGCTCGTGACTATCAAATGGTGAGAGAGTGGGGTTAGCATATCTAAAGAGCATTTCGGGATAGCTGTGAGATGTGGGGAAACAGAGACCATTCATATTTTTTTTTTGGAGCCAAATTGACTTCGGATTGTCAATGCAGTGTTATATTAGTAAATATATCTTATTTCTGCTTGTCTCTTTCGCTCATCTTGACTTGTTGCATAAATATTCTGCATCCTATAATGATTATAGCCACTTAGTGAGTGTAATTGTACCTTCATCAATTTAACTATCTACACCCAGTACATAACATATAAGTGTGGCTGTTAGTGAATGTGTTATTTGGGTCTCAAGAGCCATGGCATACCGAGATCATGACTGCGCCAAAAACCGCATTAAAAATCTCAAATGTATTCGAACTTTTTATCCCAATACTGTAGCCAGACACAAAGAACTCCTCTACTCGAATCACACCAGGTTGAAGCACATATTTGATGGAAATAAAGCAGTGCCCTTAGAGTTCACACAAATATTGCTGCCTTGAAGTGTGACTCTAGCCCCCATTCAATTCAGCATATTGCATTCAAGCATTAAAAAGGCATCAAACAGGACTAAGTCAACATGGCTCAGGCTCGAGTTATGAAAACAATTTGAAACCGTGTTTCTTGCTGAAGCATGTGGAAGCAATGTTACTCAACTCGAACATATCTAATTGCTTTATTGTAAAAAAAAAAAAACTTTTACTTTTTAAATGTTTTCTACATGAACACATTAATAAAACAATGAATTATTTAGTTCTTTTTGGTAAACATATTTTCCCAACATGGCGATGATAATAATGCAATAAATAATACATTTCTGGCCCATCCTCTCTCATATTGCAGAGGAAAAGTTGTACAGAAAATGATGCAATATTCTGAAGTGTGTAAATATGTATGTAATCCCCAAGTGAACATATATTTTTGCCAACTGTTATCACACATCTAATTCACATACGATATATATATATAAAAAAAAAACATCTAGTACAATTTTATCTGAATATTTTTGTAACAATATGAGTTATAAAATAAAACTTCTATAGCTGACTGTGAATGCAATAAAAACAACATGTGGATGTATACACACGTGTATAAATGTATATATGTAAGTATGAAAATACGTAAGTGTATATGTATTCATGCATGAAAACGATATAATTCTAATATACACTTTTTATGTACAATATAAATTAAAATATGAAAAACAAGTAAGAACATTTATAAAATTTTATTTCGATTCAAAACATTCAAATGCATGTACATCCACCCCTCCTAAATTCCTCTTTTATCGAAGATTTTATAAATGCATTTATTTTTAGCATATATTATTCTATTTAAAACAAAAAAAAACTTCGACTTATTTTCACATTAAAACGAGATAACTATTTCTAGTGAAGTTGTTAACAGATTAACAAGTTGTAGATGTTTAGGAATTTGAGAGTGATCAGCAGGTAACTGTTATCTCTGCAATCAAGATGATAATATTTAAAAAATATATTTTATAAATCAAATTCTGGCGATAGATGAAGATGTGGAACTTAGGGATTAAGAAGAATCAATCTGGAGTTAATCCGTATTGTCCTGACACTTTATTTGACGGTTTATTTATTCTTTTAATGTCCCTTAAAACGCCACTAGAGATTCCAGTGACTTTCCAAAAGACTATGAAAGGTTATGGTACAAGCGATGGCAGCGGTACTTACTTAATTATTCGGCGATTTCTTATCTTAGGGCCGCCATGTAGGTTAAAATCTCCTCCTAATCTCCGTATCCTGCCAATAACATTTCCTTTTTGTTTCTATTTCGCTAGGAACTCCATCTTCTTCCAAGCTAAGGCCATCTACCGGGGTGCGCACTCCTAAGACCTCCGTATCCTCCTTTTCTCCGTTCTTGCCTTCTTAGTTTCTATTTCTCTCATTTCTTGCCGGAAATTTCTATTCTTCAATCTATTCCTTCATCTTTTTTTTTTTTGTATATATTTCCTTCTAATCTATTTCTTCTATCCCTTATCTTTGAGAGGTTCATCGGGTTCTAGTCCAGATCCAAGCTGAGATACACTCGATAATTGAGTAAAAGTCTATGAGTGATTTTTACGACCTTTGGAAGTACTACTCTTCCACAAACCCGGGCGAAAAATTCCTCACCATTCCTAGCATTCCTCGCCATTCCTAGCATTCCTCACCATACCCAGCATTCCTCACCATACCCAGCATTTCTCACCATTCCTAGCATTCCTCGCCATTCCTAGCATTCCTCACCATACCCAGCATTCCTCACCATTCCTAGCATTCCTCGCCATTTCTAGCATTCCTCGCCATTCCTAGCATACCTCATCATACCCAGCATTCTCACCATACCCAGTATTCCTCACCATACCCAGCATTCCTCGCCAGTCTGTTTCTTCTCAGCACTCCCTCCGTCCTCTTCTAAAAACCGACCCCAAATAATCGGAGCTCCTCAAAAACTCCTTTTTGCAGGTAACTACATTTCTCTCATAAATACTACTTCCCTCCTCTTCTATTTCTCTCAAATTCTCCACATCCACTCTTCTTTGCAAGCTTTCCAAATTCTATGAAATACTCTTAACTTCGTTTAAAGACACATGATGAAAATGTTGTCGATGCAGGACTTCCAAGAAATGAATCAAATCAAATATATGGTAAGGTCATTAAGAGATTTGTAAGTTAAAATGTGAGAAAAAGAAATTATTCCAGGTATTCTGATTCAAAGTTGAAAGGTGTCACTTACTAGTAGTAAGTTTTAGTACTGAAAATACTGGTGTAGTGATTGAAGTTTTACTGCTGCTTCTGTTTCGAAATATAAGTCAATTTACGCAAAAGGAAATCATTAATTGCTCAAAAAAAAGTTTTTGGTTATACAGGGTGATCCAGTTAAAACGCATCAATCACTAATAACTTTTTAGGAAAGCGTAATTTTGCAAAAACTTATGAAGTAAACTTTAAATGTTTTTTTTTTTTTGGCCTAGTTTTCAAATTGTTTTACCCCTGATGCTGTATCTTTATTTTTGGTGGAGTTACGGTCCAAAAACCCGATTGGAGTTTCATAAGGACCACTGGTCTTGACAATGATTATGAAAACTAAATAAAAAACTGTGGAAAATGACGTTGACCCCGTTCCCCGATATCCTTAATATTAGTTGAGATATTCGCGTATGACTACACCTTATTACAAAAAGTATTGATTTTGTAAGTAATAAGAATGACTGCATACGCGGGATTCAAACTGGGGATCTACCATTTACAAAACCACTTTACCAACACCCGCCAATCCCTGGCAAGATATTCTTACCATAGTCGTAGGTCAAGAAATCTTGCATACTGGGTGCATTAAAATGATGTGATGATTGCTTTTATTTGATGATAAAACAAATTTATCCTGATTCACCCATATCCATTACATTACACTACATGTTTTAAAATCTTCAATTATTATTTTTATTTTACTTTGCATCACAAATGATATTTTTTGCAGTCAGAGGGCGTCCCAAAATGTGTATTTCTGGTGGGAAATTAATATTGAAAACCGTTCACGAATAGATAAAATTGTAACTTTGTTCTTAAATATCTCGACAAATATTAGGGATATCGAAACCAGATCAACGTCATTTTTCACAGTTTTTTATGTAGTTCTCATAATCATTGTTAAAACCGGCGGTTCTTATGAAATCCTGATTAGTTTGGCCGTAACTTCGCCAAAAAAGAAGATAACAGCATCGGGGGTGGAAAATTTGAGAACTAGTCCAAAAAAACATTTAGTTCACTTCATGGGTTTTTCCGAAATTCCGCTTTCCCTAAAAAGTTATTAGCGATTGGTGCGTTTTAAATGGATCACCCTGTATAAGAAGTTCGAGAATCTAATTGCAAATTCACTAGAACAGACTAAAGTTACAGACGGTTAAAAGAGATTGAGGGAGAGATGACTGAAGTAGTTTAGGAAGAATGTAGAGAAGAATCAATCGGTAGGCTGTAAGACAGGTAGACAGACAGAAAACGGAAGTGGCGGCGGTGAAGTGTTGCGCCGTTTGAAGGCAGTGTGTTATATATTCTCCTTTTTGTGAACGAACTTCCCTTGCCAACAGTTTGGCATCTTTCTTTTATTCTCCATTCAGTGAAGGAAATCTAGCGAACGGAGTTGCGTGTAATTTGTGTAATGCATATCTAATCCTGCAAGTCTGTTTGATTGATTTGTATATTGGTTAAGAATGGGGGAAAAAAAATAAGGACAAGAGAAGCCAAACTGTGGCTGGGAACGTTATCCATCAGCTCGACAATGCGCAGAGAAAAACGAATGCTACAGAGTTTTGGCTTGTTGACAGCGCCGACACAAAGACTTCACTTGATAAAGTAATAAAACTGACAACTCCAGTTACCCATAAATATCCTCTTCACTCGCTGTTTATTCTGTCCTGATCTATTAAAAATAAATAAAGTCACTTTTATATATTCTTGCTAAAATTTGCAACAATTTCAAAAGAAATAGGGAGAGACCCTCCTGTGACTTCTTCCTACTTAACAGGTATATTAATAACTAAATTGACGGATCAAAGTTATGTTACCCGGTTCTAAAAGGTTTCTTACTCTTTTACTGGGTCTTTCACCCTGATTGCTTGCAATAGAATATATTTTGCCAAGTACAAACTATAATACGAGTATGGTAATCCTAGAATTTTATTTAAAATTTTATTAAGTATAATATTTCCTTTAATCTCGCATGACGGACATGGGCAAACGCTTGTATTTATTCGCATATTATTGGTTTCCAAAACACGTTTTCTCGGATTCATTGTTTGCGGTACTCAGTTAATGGTGTGGTAATGAACTAGCCTGAGCTACGTCTGATTATAGTTTCCTAATACTTAGTTATTTATTATAAATACATTTTTTATTCTAATTTACCAGAGAAATTAATTCTCAAGATAAGAAGTGAAGGCTTCTAATTTCAATGCGTCTTTGTTATGTCTTAAAGAATCCTTATTTTAATCTAAAACAGCTAATATTCATAAAATCAAGTTAATTTAATATCAGCTAAATTAGTTCATAGTATAACCGAATTTAAGCAATGGTTGGCAGTTTTATACTTTACTAATAACACACAAAACCTGTCCAGTTATAAAGATTACACCGGTTTTAATCAATGGAAAATATTCTAATAATATATTTAACAGAATATTTAAATGAGTAGTAGTGTGGTGTTATGCAAGTGTATGCATTCTCTATTATAAGCTTTACACATGTAAGTTATCTAAGTGCAGTCAGTAATCGACTTTGGTCTCAAGCAGTTCTTAGGTTTGTTTGTAACGTTAGTAAGAAATACAAAAATAAATAACATCAAGAAAGAGGGAGACAAATTAACAGTAGGTATTGCATATATATTTAAAAATTATTGAAAATAAATCAAGTTAACCTACAACACCTTTTTTTTGAACTGTTGTGTCAATTTTCAGACATAGAAATCGTCCTTTTCTTTAATAAGGATCTTTAATAATGATTTTTCTAATTCGGAAAAATCCTACTTCAACCATCCGTAGTATCAAGCATAGGTAAAATTTTATCTTTTTTTTTTTCCAACTATCTTAGTTTCCAAATTAAATCGAAATTCTTATAATTTGGAACACCTTGCATAAGTTTATGTATATAGTACAAATATTTCGGGGGTCTTCAATTATATTCATTCAAAAAATTATCTATGCAATTTAAAGTAGCCTTGAGGTCTGAACAATATACGTGTTGCAGAACTTAGTGGAAAACCCATTGAAGAAACATTTAAGGTTGCAAGTTCAAAAAACAAAAACAAAAAACCCCGTGAAAAATGATGAACACAACAATAATTAGTTACAAAATCCGCAAACATACCCCCAGCAAATCCTAAATGTAAGTAGAATCGAAATTATTTTCTTTTTGGTGACTAATTTATTAATCGAAAAGGATGAATTTTTGCCCATTTCTGTCATAATGAGAGCCGAACCAACATTTTCACTGAAGTGGAACATACCTTTGTATTCACTGTTAAGAAAACGACGAAAAGGTATTCAGGTAATGACTGAAATTGGCAATATTCGTTCTTTCTTTTAACTATTTTAGTTTACATTTTTTATCCAGGGTGTGACAGTACTGCATGACCCTCAATTTTGCTTTAGTATTGGAACCAGGCTAGTCCAGTACCTGATTTCGGTGAAATCTGGCAATGTGAGTGGGCTCCAAGGAAGGTGTATCCTCCTTCAGTACTCCTGGTCATTTCCCAGGTGGCAGAATCTTCTTTGGGTTAACAGAGTCTCATTAAGTTAGGGTTTCTAGCTGCACAATCTGCAAATGCTACCACTTTCTAGACCTAGGTTTTTCATATGCCTCTGAGTCGTCAATGCCTCTCAAAGAAACCCGCTAATATCTTTACTCAAATCAAGGCACTCCTCCTGTTTCAGTGGTTAATTTACACACAAATCCAGCGTGCCTTAGAAAGATTTAGATCCAATGAAAGGGGTTTTAGTGCCTTGCATGGCTCTCAACGTAGTCATCCACAGTAGGGTGGGTAACCGAAATGATATATACGTATTTTGGGAAATATTCTAATACACTTACACCTGATCTTATATACCCGTCCACCATGTAAGCAACAGTTGGAGTAATAATCAATGGAAACCAGCATCTGCAAAGTTGTAATGAACAGAAGCCATTAGTTATTCACATGTCAACGCACAGACTAAGATGAACTTTAGACCAAAGCGACATTAGCAAGACTCAAACATGACAAATTCATGACAGCTCTCATTACCAACTTTTCACCATCCTATGGCTGATTACATTTTATGTTCATCTTTCTTCATATTTATCAAACACTGATGCACATTAAAAATATATGTACTAAGTTAAGGGAAGATGATTATTTCTGTTTACTTTCATTTGAACGAAACTTTTAATGAGTTTTACCATTACTGTAGCCGAACAAATTGTGTACACATTGTTAGTATTCAAAAAGAAAATGAAAAAGAAGACGTTGTGTTTGACATTTACCAATCATCTGAAACCAAAATCTGGTTTCATTTTTACTGAATTCTAGCGGTTTAAATTGTTTTCTTCCATTGGTACATATATTTTTATATTGATGAAGCTATTGTTTGATAATTTTTATTTTTGCAAAAATATTTTGATTTCAACTAAAAGTTTTTTTTTTTAATAAAAAAGTTTAATTAAAAGAAGTGGAAATCGTGTGACATATAAGCGTGATTGAAGACTGCTGAAAAAACATCATCTCAGAGTAAAAGAAGCCATTTTTTAAATTTCACTACATTGACGTCTAATATCTTATATCAGGAAACTTTAATATTCTACGATTGACTGTAACACCCAATGAATGTTTCACTGACTCCATCACCGTCTCCAGTGCCGTCTCAGTCCACAGAAAGAACCAAATAATGAAAAACTGGTCATTGAGAGTGTTGGGATGCCTGGCAAGACTGAAATTTCTTTTACTGGGCTGTGGTTAAGTCTAACGGTTACATTCACATCAGCGTTAATGGTTAGAGACAAGCACTTGTTCGTTAGAGTAAGGAGCATTTGTTATGCGACACAAAATTTTTGACTGTAGCAGTGGCGTAGCTTCAGGGAAGCAACTGGAAGCAACGCTTTCGGGCCCCCTAGAGCAGGGGGCCCCTTTAAAAATTTATTTGTTTACTATTTATATTATAAAAATATCAAATATTTAATTAACTTATTTTTGTTTATAAATATCGTTTAGAAGTATTAAAATATCAAATACATTCTATTATTTAAAATTAAATTATAAGTACAAAACAACATTATTAAATAATCATCCACGTATCCTTATCTATTGGTTTCTCGTCTGAAATATTTAGCATTGATTGCTATTGAGAATAAAGAAGCAAGTCAATTAAACACGAACACTCTAATTGACAAATTTGCGGCTGCAAAATCTAGACAAAGAATCAATTAAATAACTTTTTATACTTTGCTTATATTCAAATATGTTTTGCTTTTTATTTGTAATCAGTTTTCTTTTAAACTTTTAATCCTCTTATTTAAATGTAATTTAAAATCCTTAAATATATGTATCCACAGTCACTCAAACGCATCCTTCCTAGCACTTATTACCTCTTACTCAGCTCTTATCTCTCTGACAGATTCTTTCAAGTTCTTCAAGGCACTACTCACTCTTCCATCTATCCTGTCCTTGCTGGTGTGCCACAGGGAAGTGTCTTAGCTCCTCTTCTTTACACAATCTACACTGCCGACTTACCTTCTAACCTTAATAACTCTATTTACACCTTCGCTGACGACACTGCCATTCTCTCCACACACTCTGACCCTATCCACGCAGTACGCTCACTGCAGTCCCACCTTCACTCAATAGAACCTTGGTTAGAAAACTGGCGTATAAAAATTAACCCAACTAAGTCTAAATACATAGTCTTCACACTCAAACGTCTAACTCCACCACCTGTCTTCTTACATCCCACCAGCCGACCATGTGCGGTAACTTGGAATGTACCTAGACAAGAGACTTACCTGGAACCCCCATACGAGACTTAAACGTACCGAACTAAACAAACGATACAAACTTCTAGCCAGACTACTCGACAAACGCTCAAAACTCTCACTACAGAACAAAAGACGACTCTATACAGCTCTTCTCACACCAATATGAACTTACGGACTCGAACTTTACGGAACAGCTAAAAAATCCAACATCAATAGACTGCAAACCCTACAATTCAAAATTCTCCGCCGCAGAGTAGACGCTCCATTCTATGTTAGCAAGCACACAATACACACAGATCTCCAAATTCCACTCATCTCCGAACTTGCCAAAATTCGATATAAAAATTTTCACCAAAAACTCTCACTTCATCCCAACCCTTTAGCTGCAAACTTATCTTCAACTACGCTACCCTCCAATCCTCGAAGACGGCTGAGGCGCCGTGACCAACTGGGTGACTAATGGCGGCCATCACTGGATGACCGTCATTCACTTCTGCCACGCTATTCATATACGCTTATCGCATTTACTTACTGTACCCTGTAGGTACAGGTGTAAATTACATTAAAAAGATAAATAAAAAAAAATATATATATGTATAAATGTTTCATTTAATATAACATACCTATTTCTTTCTCTGCACTTCCCTTTCTATAAACAGTTGAAATAAAAGAAATGTTAGTAGTTAGAATTTGCTTATGGGCCTAAAAAATCTAGTTACGCCACTGGACTGTAGTCGCGAGATACAGGCTAAGCCTTCACTATTTCAAATTCTTCAGCCATTCTTAAGCAACATAGTTCACATAACTAGACACGCAATTTCACCCACTAGCAAAGATAAAAAAAACATTTTCTTATTATTTTCTTTAATGAACTTAGAAAAGTTAGAAGAGCCAGTGATATTTAAAGGTTTAACTTGGATTGAGAAGGTCTTAATAGAATAGAACAAAGATCGGCGCAGATGAGGAAAAAAAGGAAGAGAAGTATCTTTGTTAAGAACAAAGCGGTGTCATCACTCTCTTTTGGATTAAGTGCCTAAGGGTGGCCGAGAGCAGAGCGCACCCAACAGAATGGAAAGAAAAGAATGGAAATAAAGAAGAAAAAGATCAGCTGATAGAAAAGGTAGATTGCAACTCGTCTTCTCCGGCTTCATTATTTCTATTTACTAGGGACTCCTTATTACTTATTGCCCAAGGGAGGGGCTAATCCAATAGGCTGGGGTTTTCTAATTGAGGCAAAGTGGGCCCGCCAATTCTCTAGGCGATTTGCTAATTCTTGTATCAATTAAGGAGCGGATTTCTTTCTTGGCGGCTGTTCAATCAGTGACGGCGAGGGGCGTTTGTGTGACGTTGCTATCAGAAAAGTTAAGGGTAATTGTAAGACTTTAGAAAAAAAAAAAAAAGGAAAGAAAGTAAAGTAACCCTCCTCCAGGGCGCCGTTAATCAAGAGCACGCCCTTTTGAAAAAGATCCAAAAACAATCGAATAGGAATAGGGAAGTGGGAATGATCCTTATTATAATTAAGGCCTTGTCCAAGGAGAAGAAGTGGAAAAACGACGCTAGAATAGGAACTGAGGGTAATCAGTGAACGGTCTAAAATGCTGCATAATTATCATCTCTTTGCATTAAAGGAAAACGCAAATATTCGACTAATGATACTTCTTTTATTGGTTACAGAAATCTTTCAGATAAAAATCAACTAAACTAAACAACTTTAGACTTAATGAAACTGAAATTTTAATACTAAACGAAATGAAATTTTAAAAAGACCTGTAATCTTTAACTAATTAATCGATTCTTTTCTAACAGTTCTTTTAGTCTTATCAAAGTCAGTCTGTTTTTTCAGATACTTGCTTTTTTCAAAAAATAAATTTGAAACATACTCCGATGACGAAACTCGTTTTAGTTTTATTGAAGATGCGTTAAAACCTTAGAGTGAGACAATGTGATTTCAAGGAGAAAATGTTTTATGAAAAAATAATGAATCATTGGTACCACTAATATTTGATAAAGATAATTCACCTGATGTTGAAAATTTGGAAGGATTCCTCCGTAGTTACTTCTTTATTGAAGAAACAAATGAGCTGACGATACCGAAAGTATCTTTATTAACAGAAAGTAATTCGGAATAAAAAATACAGTTAGCCCTTGAGCTTAAATTTCATTTAATGGTACTGCAAATGTCTAAAATTGGATAAGTGATCCTAAAAACTCCGCCTTTTATAACCAAAATCCTTTGTTTATGAGAACATTAAAGAAAAACAAATTAACTTAGGATTAAGAGAATGTAAAAATGTAAACATTTAGAACAAAAGAGTTAAAAGGAATATACGAGTAATAACCCTAGCGCTAGGGCGCACTTCGTTACCTGCGGGCAGTTCTCACTAGCGGTCCACGTCATAACCAGTTTATGGTATCTACTCACAAGTTGTAACCATTATTTCGTTTTAAAAAATGGTTAAATACACTGCTTAATCAGTGAACGGTTTAAAATGCCGTATAAATATCATCTCTTTGCTTTAAAGGAAAACGCAAATACTTGACTAATAAAAGCCAGTCTGGTTTTCCAAATTCCTGAACAAGAGAGATTAGTGTACGAGAGAGAGTAAAACATAATGAATTTTAATCTGGTTCTAGAAAAGGGTATTGGGAAAAGTAAATATGAACGCAGGAGGAAGTATTTTCAACAGAATTGTATGACATTTAGCCAGTGCTGCCAACTTGGCGCTTATAAAGATCAACAGCCGCGACTAAAAGCGCATTTATGGAATTAGAAGGAGGAGGAGGAGCCACAAACGGGCTTCAGGTCAACACTGGAAGGCCAAATATATGCTAACTACCAGAAGGATAGTAGATTTGCTAGTCGGGAACACCGTTTCGAAGGAATGAAAAAATGTATATATTTAGTCACATTTATATCCTCACAGCTAAGAATGAGGTCAGTGATGAGACAAAGGGTAGCAGAATCTTGATAGTTAAGAAGGGCGATACGAAGGATGCTCTGTAATAAGCAAGTATGCAGACAGCCGAAAGTCACTGTATACAAGACAGTTTGTCGACTTGTATTGTTACATATGTCTCGAAGGCATAGTGGTTGACTGCAGTAGATGATCTGAGCATCAACTACTAGCTAGAAAAAGGAAACTTTTGCTTTGTATTTATAGACGAATAGTAGCGCATCCTCGTAAAATTCTGAATTGAATCAGCTCAATGGAGAAGAGACATTTATGGCTGCCATTAAAGTAGGAAGGTTGCGCTGGTTAGGTCACCACCACAAATGAATGAGCAAAGAGTAGCTAAAAAAATTAATGAAGAACACCTAGAAGGTAGAAGACCTAGAGGAGGGGCAAAGTTGCGTTGGCTGCAGGGTGTCGATATGAATTTGATTATGTCTGGTGCAGTACATGTGATCAGAATGAACAGGCGACCATCCAGCAGATTTAGTGAACGAAAGGAAGGAAGAAGAAGTCGACGTCGTCCCAGAGGAACTAGCGAGAAGGAAATCAGAAGGGTTGCCGGAAAGGCTTCTGTTCTGTCCTAAAAGGTGCCTGAGGAGTGGATTATGATGTTGATTAGTATGTGGGAACAGGTTTTTGGCTTTAGTTTTTTGAAATTGTAATTTCAAAAAGTAGATAAATAGAATAATGAAGAATTGATCCCTTATTAATTAAAATTGATTAATTACTCAAAGCATCCCATACTTTGTTCACTCATTTTTACAAAATAATCAATATTCTTTAGTCAAATCAACTATTTTGAATAGAGTGAGATAACAATTTGGTACAGTTATTATGCACCAAAGGTCCTGCTCTCAAAATAAATTTTAATTCCGACAATGTTTTTAAAGTAGAAGTGAAAATTTCTTATCGGAGTTGAAGTACTGTGCCAATGGTCTTTATTGACATTCTGGTTTTCCAGATATTCTGAAAATCTGGAAAGTACGCCTTCTACTCTAATGGTAGATAATCTCAAAGCGAAATCTTAGTTCATATATCTCCAAATTAAAGAACATAATGTGTTGTAATAACACGTTTTGTAAAAACATACTAGCCTTTGGTTATCTTGGTAAAAATCACGGTAGAATCTGTAGGATAACTTAAATACTGCGTACGAGCTTTCCTGCATGGGAACTGGACACCCCATCATGACTTATTCATGTCTTGACCTGTGAGTGGCTAGATAAAAATTTCGCTACATCACCGTCCACTCGCTCCTCAAAAACTAAGCCCTTAAGTATCGTAACAGGAGATGCACCAAATCATGTATCAAGATTTCTGTTTACTTTTCAAAAGATGGTAATTTTTTTGGATCTGGTGATGACCCCCATGAATTTCTCAACTAAATTTTTCTAATTCTAAATCTTTGCTAGACTTTTCTTTTAGATTCATCCCAATGATTGCTCATAAAACTGATCAAGTAGAAACCAAGGTTCATAATTTCTATTTCTGGCTGGTTTCGGATTATTATACATCAGAGGTTTGTCTGTAAGCGACGGACTAAGAGGGGATGTATGGACAATATTATAAACCTGGGCTCCTCTTACCTTGCAGGAAAAGGTATGCGTACGGACATCCCAGAAGTGCCATTGCAGCTTGATTAGCCTCGGATTGTGGAAGAAAATATTTTGGGAGGGAGCGCTAATGGCCAAGAAATGGATGCGCCCCCAACAAAATAACTGCATTTCTAGAAATAAAGAAGAATCCAAGAAAAAGATTGAATTAAATCAAACACTTCTTTACCGCAATTGCTGAAGATTTGGACTTGCAACAGTTAACTATTGCAGAGCGTATCTAGCAGACCAATTTTACTTGCCACAAAACTGTTTTACCAAGTTGTGTTGAGCACTCGTTTAATTAATAGCAAACCGATTTCTCTGTCTGTTTTAAGCCAGCCAAGTTTTAATCAACTCCTTTTTGCCGATCTGAGTTAGAGACAAGAGGCAATTAATTCCCAGGGCCAGATCGTCCCCCCGGGTCGCCAAGTTAATTAAGAATTTGCATGTAAACGAAGTCAGCGCACCCTGAAGAGACGGCTTCTGTTCGTGGGTCTGTTATTTGTAATTCCCTCTGTTTCTCTATTTACTCAAATGTGTGGACATTTTGCAGAACTTTCCTACGGCTATTTTTATTGCTTTTCTTTAAATAAAATTTGTTGCTGCGCTAAAATAATTATTTCTATTTTATTACTCTGTCTTAACATTTGTTTCCAACTAAAATTTTAAACTACTTTGAATAACTTTAAAACCCACAGGGAGAAGTAGATAGGCCACTTCTTGAGAGATGTTGGCGTCTTTGGTGAGTGCAGTTTCCAGTCAGAAATAGATCTGTCTACTAAAGGGTCAACTGGAGTGTTTTCCTTCTCTTTGGGATGGGTGTAATTCTTATTTCCCACCAAACATCAGGATGCTGCAAATCTCCGTACATTATTTGGGCTTTCAATTTGGACAAGGAAGTAAGTTAGAGTTAATAGTTGTGTTTATTAAAAAACGTTTGCAAGGAGCAACCTTTCTACTTCCAATGGCCCCTTTATCCACTCGTGCAAGTGGGATTCCACCCCACAAACGGCTAACTTGGTGCCATTTTTGACTGGAAGATACCAAGTTAGACCATGTTGAGTTACCTCTCTTCTTAATTTTCTAAGGACAAACATAGCCTGGGCAAGCCAACGATAAGTTATCAATAGAAATTTTCCTGTTCTAAGGGTACCCCAAAAAAACTGAGTTTCCATTCTTGACCTAATGCATCGAGAGTTTTTCCACTGGTCAGCCTTTCTCCTCTAACTGGCCGAATCATGAGAATCGTGTCTTTACATTCACTGTTCTAATTGTGTATACATTCAAAAGCAATGTCAGTATTTGTGCAGATTATTTTTGAAAAGCTGTAAAGTTTCATAATAGAAAGTTAACCTATTTAAAGTAAATTTGATTGAATTGCAGCAAAGTAAATTGATTGTTTGTAGAGTATCACTTCCATCTAGCAACATGAAATGAAGTCATTGCGGAGAAGGTACTGTAAAAGTCAGAACAGGGAACGCAATCTACGCGATTAATTATTTGAAACAAGTTCAGCATTGGAATGGCTGGCTGGTAAACTAAAATAACAATAATAACAAAACAGTTGTGTGACAACGTCGGGTCTGCTAAGGAAGATTGCCAGGGTGGTGATATTGAGCTGTGCGGTGCGCGCAGCGCGGCTAATGTGATAATTATGTAAATAAAAGTGTCAGTGTGGTGGATGGTAAGAGTGGGTTACTGCAGCACAACCCTGGGTTACTTCATCTCCCTTGATTTTTTTCCTTTAATAGCTCTTCACCAGCCAACCCTCAAACCACTCGCAAATACAATCCTGTCACACCCCACCCTTACAGACCCTAGTGTTTCGTTCAATTATCATAAAACTGGTGTGTACACTTCTTTCCCTTGTCCTCCGATCCAAAAGTATTGTGGATAGGGCGAGTTGTTCCTAGCTGTACTACTCGTACAATAGAGACCTTCTTCTGGCAGAGACAACGCTTGATTGATATTTGCTTGGTTTTACTTTCTGCACTACAATATCACTCCAATGTTCGTTTTGCCAGCTTAAACTTATATTACCATTATCTATTACGTTTAATGATGTATACAGATACGATACTCCTGTCAAAAACATTATACATTCTATAGCCTCCTTACAATTTATTACAGCCACAAAGTCTTTATAGTCTAATCTCAATACTTGATCAGCAATCCCTTTGTCGAAATGTCTCCTACTCTTATAGTGTTTTCAACTGATGGTACACTGATATGACAACTCTTTGCCTTTAGATTAACTTTGGAAACAAAATGGCATCCTCTCATTAATTAATTAGTTTTTTACTAAAATTCTTCTGACCCACCCATTCTTCCACGTACAAATCCCTGATTTCACAGCATAAAGCAATGGCTTCTATAAGTTTATAGCATCTTCTTCACTGCAGATTTCTACGTAACTTCAATGCAGCTAGAAGACTCTCGAGCAGTATATTTTATACCAAAAAAGAATTAGAAACTAAGGTTCTAAAAACAATTTCCGATAACTAATTCAATAATTATTACAAGCCTATAAGATGTAGAAACTAGATGACAATTATAAACGACAAGACAAATTAGCATAAACAGAGCGTGTTTAAAGGTTGAATTTAGACCACTTTCTCTGTTAGGATGTCTTATAGTTTATACAGATGCTTTTATCGTTTACTTTATCGTCTTTGTTAACGGGATAAATATTTACCTTTTGACCTAAACCAAATTTGCATTGATTAAATAGCATCATCAGAAATCATGATTCAGGAACTACACATTCATTCTCGTTTAAATGATTGAAATGCAGAAACTTAGTTACTCAACCATTTTTTTTTGTATTTTCATGTAAATTCACCTTTAGTTTATCTTAGTATTGTATACTCGTATTATTCATTCTTTATTTAGGATTTAAAAAATAAATTTTATATTTTTGCATGTAATTATAATACAAAATAATGTATATTTAGAACGAATAAATTACAGAACATATTTATCTCTTATCTAGTTTTGTAGCGTACTGTATTGTAAATAAGCCAACTAGCGGAACTGTAGGGTTCCGTGACGTGGAGGCATGACTGGCTAGAAATGAATTACATTTTGTAGATAAACATGTAAGATGGAAGATCGGGGAGTTAGTCATAGGTAGAGTGTTCCAGGTGAAAGGGGGTGGCTAGCGCTGTAATGGCCGACAGCCAGAGGGGGACGATTTAGTTTAGATAATATTGATACTTCACCAAACAGTCACCAACACCTACACCTGCACAATCTGTTCAATTCTCATTTATAATCAGTGATATCAGAACTAATTTCATTGATGTAACAATATTTGTTACAATATAGAAGAAGTCTATCCCAAGCACTCTTCGAATACTGCCTCACAATGAACATAGTATTTCCAAAGTTTGCAGACAATCGTAGGCACTCTAGATTCTAACTATAAACTATAATTTCATAGAAAAAGGTATGCAACTATGATATACAAAATACAAATGAAACATTAATTATTACAAAGTAAAAACTTGTAATAAAATTAGATTTGCATACTAATGCACAGCAAAACTAATGATTATATCTATCTATGTTGCAGGATGAACCTTTTTATGCTTTGTTCTTATATTCTCATGTAACAACACTAAAGTTACAGCAATTTGCATTTCCACTTGCATCTTGTACTTCATTTTTCATTTTCTTCATAATGTAAGTCTTAAGTATAATTAAACAAAGTAAAAGAAACCAAAATTAGGAAAGGCTCAGGGGGTTTGATCATTAAGATAGAAAATTATAAAAATAACACAACCCTATTACATAAGTTTTTGGTAATTCTAAATAAAATATTTATTATTTTCTCCCATTCCTCGTTATAGTAAATGCCATTTTTTAAAGAAACAAAGTAGGTGGAGTTCATGAATAAATCTTAGCAATAAAGTGGTGATAATTTGTGCAGCAAGCTTTTGGATATTGAGGTGACGGCCTTGACGGTCGAAAGGTTAAGGCGAGGCGAGTCTACTTTTAGGTTAGGGTCGTAGGCAGCCGGAGCCTTTTCAGGCACTGAGAGTGTTCTCTGACAACTAACAGCCTTCTCCTTCGCTGGATAGTAAGCTGTGTGGCACTGGAGGGACGCGCGCCCAGATTTGAACCGAGATCTCCGGCTTCAACTCCAAAGCGCTATCAACTCAGCTAATCTCCTCCCTTATACTAAATTAAAGTAAAGTCCCAATAGACTTACTCCCGCAATAGACTAACTAAATAATGCACTAAATTTAAAATAAAAATAAACCTTTTTTCTCAACAGACAAATTAGACACAACACTTTGAGTCTTTAGAAGAACCGTCAAGTATCTCGGCTTAACTTTGGACAACAAACTGACCTTCTCTACACACGTTTAGGACAAAGTCAATTCCTGTAAACTGACAACAAGAAGACTCTTTCTTTTACTCTCTCGAGACTCGAAGATGACTGTATAGAACCAACTTCTTACTCTACGCCTGCTCCGCATGGAGTCTGACCTGTAGCAGTATCTGCACTCCTATATCCAAAATCGTCTGCTGAAACTCCCTTCCATTTTAGACTCTCATCCTAATCCATTCTGCCGCAACATAGCTTCCTACAGATCCTTCCATCCCCTAAAAAGAATAAAACACATCTTGCTCTAACTTTCTACTCTAGCTGCAGGTTTTTCCTTCCTTTTTCCCTGCATCCTCCAACCTTCCTGTCCTAAACTTTCCTTTGTACTATACAATGAAGATTGTAATGTTATTACACATTGAAACTTCATGTCTGTAAATATTGTATATATTTATAATAAAGTTTATTTATCTACAGTAAAGTTGAAGTAAAGGAGCGGTTCTTCCCTAAAAATACTCTAGTAAAGCTAAGTGTTTAATAAATGACTAAGGTTTAGTAAAAATTCGTATTATTATGGAAAAAAGTGCTTTTAGAGAAAAGTCGAGTTGAATGTTTTTAATTCTAATGTTTTTAATGCATTTTTGTTTATTCATTCTAGAACGAAATTTCCGTACATTGATTGTTAGAGTTTGGTAAATATATCAAAAAAGTTGGGCAAATATAATGAGCTTAATTGATTCGTTAACTAGTTTGTTAATTTAGATCTGAAAGGTAGGGGCTGTCAACTAGCCTAACTGGCTATATTTATTGTCATTTCGAAAATTGTAAATAACTATTTTTATCCCCATTAAACTGACAATTGGTGCGATAAGGCAGGAGAGAAAGGAGAGGATCACAGAGGATGTAGGGAAGACACCTGTACCAACAGGAAAACATAGTTAGACACGACCCTGTAGCTGTGTCAGTGGTAGTAGCAGGCCCACTGGTCGCTGGCTGGCTCTGCAAAGGGACGCCAAAGATCTGAAAGGCTCGTAGGTCCGAACGTACTCGAATAATATAAGAAAGAACACTAATATAAAGCGAAGCGGGACGCATACTTACCCATAAAAAAAAAAAAAAACAAGGTTCTCGTTAAGATAACATAGGTTTTCCATTATTACGCGCAGAAGAGAAAACAACAAACTACGGGGATAGCATTATTTTTAATTATTTACTCCTCTTTAGAATGGCGCCGCTGTAGATTCTTCTTCTTCTTCTTCTTCTTCTTCTTCTTCTGTTTCTTGTTCATTAGTGATATTTATGATTTCGCTTCTTATAAATAAATAAATAAATTGTTTTCACAGAAATCTTATTAAATCGGAAATGTTATGCTTCTAACAGGTTTTTAAACAGATCGATGGTTAATTGAAACGTGCCAAGTTTGGTCGTTCCACGAAAACCAATAGTGGTTTATATTCTTGTAATATGATCGAAAAATAATAATTTCATTAAATCAAGATTACAATTGATAATTTTTCTCCCAAGAAAGCACAGTTGCTTCTTTTGCAGGAATAAGAAGGTCGAGGACTGTATACTGAAGGCATACTGAAGACACACTGGAGGCAAAACAAAAAATCAGTTTCACAGATTATACAAAAATTAATGTAATCTCTTTTTTTTTTTTTTTTTTTAAAAAAGCGTAACTCTAACTTTTTTGTTTTTTGTTTTTTTAAATTTATTTTGTAATTTACAATCTGTATACATTGTATACATCGTACAATCAGTAAATATGGAGTGAGTGATGAACTGGTGCGGGAGGAGAGCAGGAGGAGAGAAACTACCCAGTGGTAGCACTCTCTATAGGAGAGAGGAGAATGTGTGGAGGAGAATACGAGGAGGAGAGATAGGAGAATGATTTAGGTCTTCAGCCTACAAGGAAGTCGCGGGGCCAATGGCGATTCAGTCGGCGAGGAGTATTAGGGATGTCAGAGGAAGCGAGAGACAGTACGAGAGGATTAGAGCCAGTCGAGAGTAGTATAAATGGTTTAAATACGGTATAAATTTCTTTACAACTACTTGATATGTACTTGAAATACCACTGAAAGACAAAAGACTTATTTATTGTACTATCATAGAGAAGGATGCGAAGGAAGATGTAAGATATGGGGTTCCCCCAAATATTACAACCCCTATCTATTTGTGTTCATTGTTCCAGTCAACATTAAGAAAAAATTACCTGTACTACGAATCAAACTTAACAATTAAAAAACAATCAATTCAGATCTCAAAATTAATGTACTGTACTCAAACTTTCTGTTGTCCAATAACTTACTCAACGACGTCCAACCATCTCGATCCACTCTATCAGCTGCACATTCTCATCTGGGTCAAACCTCCTAGGAGACTATAACGACGCTAGTCCTCGAGACCACCATCAACCAATGATCTGAAGTTCTAATTGAGTTTCTCAGATGGAAAACACGATATGTATAACTCAGATGTCCTGATAATCCGTTTTGTTGGTTGTAAATTGATGAACACTACTTTAAATTAAAAATTTTAATTCATTACATGAAATTTGAAATAAATGTTTAGGTGATCAACAGTTTTGTGGTCAACTATTCATTTAAGCCTTTCAATACATTCTATTACATTCCATGAATATAATGGTCTGAAAGTAAAAACCTAATACCGAACTATTGAACGAATTTTTGAAATCGTTTCTGATTTTAGACTAGATTAAAATCTAATAAGCCCAGACTTGTAAAGCCCCCCCCCCCAATAGTACGAAGACGTTCTTAAGAAAGCGCGAGAGGATGACCCTTTAAATTACAGCCAACTCTCTTTGGCAAAAACCTCACTCAGTAACCATCTCAAAGCCACTTGTCGCTTGAGCCTTTGAAATAGTTCTGCTCATGGTCAGTAAAACAAAATATATTAAAATGAAATATAAGTGATTTGAAAGAAACGTTTTCTTACACTTGAAGAATAGAAAATATCAACAATATCTCTGATGGTTTATCATTCACAACTTTATTGTACTTGCAGGGAGTGAACAGTAGTTGGATTTCTAGTCGACCGGACTTTGCTATTGAACAAAAATCAGAAGTACTGGGGTGGTGGCGAACACTACATAAATAATACATGAGTGGAAGTGCAAATCCGAGACGGTCGGTATAAGAATGGTGTGTGTGATATGGCCGTGGTTGGTAACTCCGTGTAAGGTAGTGCTTTGCGGGTAGGAGGTGTGCAGGATGTCCACCAATATGTTACCATCGCGCAGCTCCTTAAGTCGCCACATTACACCTTAGCACGCTACACGAGCCAATATGCTGCCGGTGCCCTACACTGTTACAGTAAGGGGAAACCAGATCAGTCTGGGAATTTCATCAACCTGCACATTGCCATCTCTTCTACTCACCAATTCAATACGATGGCGCTATCCAGGGCAGCGGAAGGAAACCAACTTCCACTTAATTATTCTGCCTTAGTTATTAGATTTTTAAACAATCCGTAATTCCTACTAAATTTTACTTTTTTCAAACTTCGAGAAAGTATTGACCAAACTCTCCATTTAAAGTATGAAAAATGTAATTTTAAAAATGTGTCTGCAATTATGTGGTGTTTAATAAGTGACTGTTGGTTTGTCTACAAAAGCTCAGCATAAATCAAAAATCTAATAATGTTCAATTTAATATCCGGTTGACCTACCAGGGTGAGTTCACTTATTATGGAGCTTTTGAAATACAAAAAAACTTTGGCTTTTAAATTTTACCCAACATTCCTATTCCAGACACTTAAATGTGATTAAATACATGATTGGACCAATCAGAGTGAGCCACCACATCTCCTTGATCTTATAGCTCAGGCTGATTGGCCAACCTATAGAATCTAATTGTAACCAGTTTAAAGAAAATATTCGGAGATATTTTTGAAGAAATCCTTCCAAAAAAACTGGAAAATTGATTTAGTAAAATCGAAAGTACGACTTTAATTAGAGTTGGCTAATTTTGACCAAAAGCTTACTGACAGAACATGCATGACAGCTTGGTTATGGTTATACCCTAGTTTTTGTCAAATATGAATGGCTCACGATTTTTGGTTTTATGCTATGCTGACCCACACTCCCTTCAGGCAGACACACTTAAAGGCAGTTATTTGGACTCTGGGGGGGGGGGGTCTAGTCCCGATGAAAGCTGATCTGAAATCAAAAATTTGAAACCATCGCAAAACTTCTTTTTACGTAGGATAGAAAGAAGCAAGCAATGTAGACCTATTTAGACTATTGGACGAAGGCAAATAGCGAGTGAGGGGATGGATAAAGACAAAAGGAAGTATTAGTGATGTTGACGAGCTCAGGGGATCAGCCTGAGGGACAACATTATGAGATGGTATTAGGTAGATCAGTGCTGCTAGGACTAGAGAGAGCTGCTAGAAGGTAGAGACTGTACGTCGCTAGATAGCGGTCGAAATCGGCCAGGTCATTGTCTGCACAGCTTTATCTGCCGGCCAACACGCCCCTCTTGTAGTTAACACCGCCATTTGTCAACCTACCCACTGCCCTTGTTACGCTTCCAATGCCAAATAATCTCAACTAAATCCTATCCATTTCTCATTTACCATACCACCCTTGCTCACTGCCAATAATTACATCTATCTATAAATAATATTACGCACCGTCACATTTAGTAACTACATTGCTACTAATCTGTCCCAAAACAGATATATTGTACTCTCACTAAAGGTAAGGAATGTTTTAAGCTCCACAGTGTACGAAAATGAATTTCTAACAAACAAACCAAAAAAGGGGGATTATAAAAATTCGTTTAGAAACCAACAATAAGGTTTAGGGCGTTAGCAAAACGGAAGCAGTACTTTAATAATCGAAGTTTTCAGTTTCGAAAACGGCTTAAAAGTAATAAAAAATAGCCAAACCAGTCAGAAGATACCGTCGATGTACTGAGCAGCAGTTCGATTAACGAAAAAACTGTTCTATTCTATATTATATTAATATAGAATATTATAATTAATACTCCTCTGATTTTGACCAAAAAAAAGTTTGACATGGTTCTTTTATTAAAGAATTTTTGAACTTCATTCTTAGACACACCGTTATTTCTTAAATGATCGTCAGAATCTTCAGTCTAAATCTATTTGTTCTAATCAAGTGAATGAATGCTGTGAAACAATGTTGGTGTATGGGCAAAAGGGATCGTATGAAATTTCGTCTAGTAACAGACGGTGTAAACTATTGGTTTAAGTTAGAATGTCAATTTAGTTAATGTGATGATTGTAAGTCTATTTAGGATACAGTGAGCAGAGAATGTGATTAGTAAGCATTGTGATGTGATATTGGCTAATGTATTAGGCCATACTGCGACCACAAGCAGCTCACTCGCACATTAACTCGACGCACATCGACCTGTCATCGTCTCCCACTATACTGTTCCCCAGCTAACTCACTTAACTTCACTTGATTAGCTCCAAATTGGGGTAAAATCCTAAGGGAAAGGCATTCTGCCCTTCTCAATTATTTACCACCAACTACTACGCTAACTTCGCCATCTAGTCATAATTCTTAGTGAAGATTGTTTTCTAATTATATTAATTTATGATTTTATCAAGATATTTTTTTATTGATTTTTTTTGTTTAATGATAACCAAAGTAATAATAGAATATTTTTCAATTGATCTTTACTCGCCAATAATCTTAATAATTTTGTGATTAGATAAATATTTACACTTATCTAAATAGCAGAAATAATCCATCATTCCATACTCTATCTTACGGAGAACCATAGACAACTTCTTGCCTTTGTTCCTACCGTTAGGTAAACTGTAGGACGCGTCCCTTAGGGTGTTGGCGTGTCAATAGTAGGAGGCGCGCAACCTTTAATAGAATTATCTGTTTTGAATCCAAACCAACTACAGAATCACAAATGTTAAACATGTTTATTAGCCCATTAGGCGATAAAATGAGAAAAGAACATTAATAGATGAGATAAATAGCGGTTATATACTGAGAAATACGCATGCGTAAACTATTGTACTATATACTAATAAATAAAGGCTCCATTTTGCTGATAAGAATTTACAAAAATAGATCATTGTTTTGTGATTCGATTAATATTACTTCCCTTCCTGAAGTCATTTCTGCTGTGAAAGCGCGCAGCTTATTTAGCCATTATATTTATGGTCGTCGTCAGGATGACTGCATTGTAATGAGGAAGAGCTACAGATGGTTTGCACCCAACAGGCATTTGGCAAATCATTTACACTATTGGAGATGATGGCCAATCGGGAAGAGAAATCATGACCAGTGATTATGATTCGGGCAAAGGTTAGGTAACTCCAAACAACGCCAAATTGTCTAGTTGTTCTGCAAAAACATAACTACTCCATATTTCATGCTGCTAAGTGTGGTGAATACCAGGGCCGGATTTAGATGAAAAGAGGCCCTAGGCTATTCCACTTATGAGGCCCTTTTACCTCCCATTTTTAAGTTTGTAAATTACATGAGAGATAATAAAATACATTGATACATCACTAAAACAGTGACTAAGTGTTCACTGTTTTTTAGAATAGTGTAATTTTAATTTTGCTAACAATTTGAATATAGGCCCCTCTTGATCTTGAGGCCCTAGGCTGAAGCCTAGTTAGCCTATAGGAAAATCCAGCCCTGGTAATACACACTACCTATCGCTCATTTTGTTTTTTGTTTTTTGAGATTATTTATTATGCAACTGTAGTCACTAATTAGCCCATTAATTTAATATTTATGGCAATTTATAAGAAAAGTTTTTTTTTCAAATGTAATTTACATTTCAATAAAAAGTTTCCAAATTTGGAAATAATTGAGTCAATAAATAAGAAAAAAGCGACAGGCCAAATGATATCATTGCGCTAGTGTATCACCATTAGCAGACATGTGCTGGTTGGTTCAACTATCTTCCGTCAAACTTGTGGAAGAGCAGCCACCTGTTTCATGACTCCTAACTAATTCTATCAGTTTTAGAGGATGTGGGTATACATTCCGGCGCTGTTAGCTGGTGATTTGTTATAGCTATTAGGAGTATTAAAATAGGCTGGCGCACTCTAGCCCCCGGTCGTGGTGTCATGGTTACTGGGAGATCCTAATAGTTTGGAAGTAGGTGAGCCCATATGTGGCCCAAATGTTACGTACTATAAACCACCACTCTATCCCGAGCTATTTATCTATCAACCCTCCGGCCTCTCTTTGCTTCTCACACGGTGTACTCTTGCTGGCTATATACGTCATATGTTGCAGCACAACAATGCAATGTATATTCACCACTATAAAATACCCCCTTCGTTACACATCTGTAAACATTTACTGGGGTTGTTTTCACCAGCCACGTGCAGCGCCCTCACCAAGCCCGTAAATTGATCAATCACATTATCCTGATTAAGAAGTCATTTACTATTTGATAATAACCAGTTTATAATTTTCTTTTTTTAAATAATAATTTGCTGCAATCGCCAAATAAGGGGCCAACTATTACTTTAAATAAAAGACTATTAACTATTTTATGCATTTCTGCTACTGAATACTTAACTAGACAGTTTTTAATTTACATTAATCATACAAACAAAATAATGCAATATAATTGTTAAATTCGGTATTTTAACATTTTTTTATGTTTTTCTTGTCATATTCTTTCACTTTACTCTTCTTTGTGCTGTAATTCACTGCTGAAGAATATAAGAGATTTATAGAATTAAAATTTTTCGATAGTAAATTTACGAATCATCTGTAATACGAAATAATAATCATTAAATTCGGCACAAATTCTTTGAAAATGATAGTAATTGATCTTATTGAACAACTTAAGATCAGGGTGTATCAAATAATTCGTAGAAAGTGATGTAACTGCTTCGTAAACTTTGTTAAATGGTTGAAAATTTCATTTATGACTTTTACTCGCGATCAATTAGAAACGAATAAGTAGAATTTTATAAAGATGGAAATCTTTTTCCAAGTTGACGGTTTGCAACACGCTAACTATCTGTAATATCTTGACTCCCTTTAAAAACAGTTTTCATGAAATTGAAAACAGTAGCCTGCTTTTGCTAGTCTATCAACAGATCTCAAATGATTTGAAGTTGTGCTTCCGCAGCCACCGCAGCTAAAATAGCCATATTGTGATACCCTGAGGCATGTGAAATAGCCCCTTGGACGTCGTTATAAAAGACTTCAGCTTTTCTGCCAGATCCTACCATGTTTGCAGTCAAGATGCTAAATTTTTCGTTTAAAACACTAACCACCAGATTTCCAAGTCTGCTTGGGGACTGAAAAAAAAAAGAATTGCCTAGCCCCACAGGGGTGATTCTGATCGTGTCGTACCTTGTAATATTTTTCTTAGCATTCTGCGTCATCCGGCTCAAAACATGCGATCAAGTTACCAGCGGAATCTCAAGAAGGTGTGCATTCTTTCTAAATTTGCAACAACTAAATAAATGAATCCAATTAAACTTTGAGGTGTCTTTATTACTGAATGAAATAATTTTGTTTGGATAAATTCTCAGTGTTGTTCAATTTGAAAATAATTGGCAATTGGTTGAACATTTTTTAAACCTGTTTTATGTAATGTTAACTGCAGCAGAATGGCTTTATGGGAGTTGTTTTTCATTATATTGATTTTTGTTAAAAAGCTACAATTTTTTTTTTAAACCAAGATAAAAAGTGTTACTTTTCTCTTCTCCTAATGGGTTTAAATAAATCGTTAAGAAGATTTAGGTGCCCACTTATTTACTAGCACCCGCGCGCAAGTTAAAAAAAAAGTATATAAAAAATAAATACCATTTAAATGGTTCTTGGGGTTACCATTAAGCGATTGGAATTGAACAAGAATAATTTTTATTGGCTGAACTGAGAAGGGCTTACAGGAAGGGTGAATACGTGGTGGTAACTTGACCAAGCACCTCAACCTTGCCCTAAAGCAAATGAAATAAGGCCAATTCAACATTTTGTTTGGAAAAATTTAAATAAAAATCAGGTGAAAACCCCAAACGTCTTTCATTTACTAATAGTCTCGACGTTCTCATTCTGATATTTTTCTTGCGACTTCGAAGAAGGTGGTTGCAGGCAGTTAGAGACAACTACTTCATGGTGTTTCCCACGTCATTATCTCCAAAGCTTCCGAAATGTTCTGAGGATGGCACCCCGTGGACCCCGTAGAGATCAAGGGAACTGCAAGGAAGTTCTAGAAAGAGAGAGGAGTTGGTAGTCAGGTATAATCACGACGGTGTCGCTTGCACCCGTTCCTGCAATGCTATTTTCAGATATTTCACTCTCAAACCCACCTCAAATTATTGGGTTTATCCCTAAAGAGCTTCCCTCAAATCTGCGTAAGTCAGGAAATTATAAACTACTTACTTTTAGAGAGAAAAAAGTTGCTCCGAAGACACAGTTTTCGACATATTCTCGCCTAAGCTTACCACAATCTTTGGCACGGCTCCATGGATAGAGCTAAATAGATGTTTGGAAGCCAGAGTAGGTGACATCGGCCACCATAGCGCCAAATGTTCCCTTCTCTCTCCTCAAACACCTTACCAGGATATTCTGAGGATGGCTTCCTTTGTCCACCTAAAAAAATGGTGAGATATGGATTGAAAATTACCTTAATCTGTTTGATTAAGTGTACCTGCATTTTACATTTTTTTATAAATCTTTTATTGAATTTACAACTGCAACAAGATTGTTGCAACAAGTAAATGTGGTACATGATTAAACAAATAACGTGAAAATATACGATGGGAGAAGGCACCCAGCAGTGTCACTCCTTTATCTTGGACCTATGTATGCACTTATGACAGTACGTAGATCACGAGGCCATCTTCTCTTCAATCTTCTTGGAGAATCGTCTGGTATTGAAGAAGAAGATAGTTTTTCGATTAGTGGGTTAGGATGAGCTGCTGTAGAGGAGTGAAATTGAAAAGGATTTTGAGGTCATTATAAATGGTGAGGTTAGAAACATAAAACGGAGCGTTAAGAAGTTTTCGAAGTATTTTTGACTGTAATGTCTGGAGGCGTAAAGAGTTGGGACGTATAGTTGATCCCCATACTTCGATGCCGTATGACCAAATAAGTCGCAGTAACATTAGATATAAGAGTCTTTTGTTATCTAGGTTGAGTTTAGATCGTTTGTCAAGTAGTCTGGCGAGAAGTTTGTAGCGTTGGTTAGTTTCTCGTCTTTTCAGTCTAGTATTTTACATGTTAAATTAATTTCGTAAGGACTGTGAAATTAGATGTACAGCAGATAAATTTCAGGAGCCGAGGTATTGCAAAGAGAAGTGGAGTTAGTAATTCATACTTGATTATATTGCAGTTAGTGGAATAGTTGTAATCAAAGTTAAAATTCATATAATCTAATAATTTCATTGTACCAAACAGTTTGGTCCCTTTGTGTGGGCGTTACAAGCATTTCCAACTTGAAAAACCAATCTTATTCTCAAGTAAAAGGAAAAGACTGTTGGCTCCGAGTAAAGAGTCAAATATGCAACCGTGTGAACTGCTTGCCGGCTTAGAAGACCTTAACGCGCATCAGTTAGTGAATTATTAACACTAGCAAAGTAATTGGGTGCAAATGAACATGCCGGACTGGTCTGATATCTCAGTGTTTAGCTTTAATAGTATTTTGTATGCATATCGCTCACTCTACCCAAGTATTGTATAAATTTGCTGTTAACAATTCACTTCACGTTCTATTCCTCCCCTAAATCAAGGGCGCTTTTCACAAAATCGTTTTATATTGGCCAGTACTGGCGCTAGTTTCTGCCACAGACTATCCTGTCGCCCCATTCAATATTTCCCCATTGTTATTACTGTATCTAGGTTTCCCTACATAGTCCAAGATTACATTTAGATCAGTGCTCTCTCGACTAGTCCTACACCCTAAACTTACCAGTTTTCTTATTGTGAATTACAAGCAGAAAACTGATATCTCTTCCACGACGGAATATTTCCATTTCCGTTCGTTTTTCCTTACAGATCCGCACATAGGATATAAGAGCCGCATACAATAACATATATACAATTCTCATTTTTAATACAGAAGCAACCTGCGTTGCCGTATGCAGCTGATACATACTATATAGGAAGATAAGCAGTGACGTGGAAAAGTGGATTCTGGGCCTACATCTTCTCCAGAAAAAGATAAAACGTTTATAAGCTACTTGAATTGAGAGAGATATTCTCCATAGTTTTTTAATTTAACCATTATTGAGGCTTTTTAACAAAGATCGGTTTGGATTGCCTTTTTTTGCCAAAAAACGGTGGCGAACAATAATTCTATCACTCGTGCATAAAGTTAATTGCGACATAACCGAACTGTGTGGTTGCCACGCACAATATTTTTTAAGAATAACAAGGAAATAAAACTATTTAAATAACAAATATTACGAAAAACAGTGAGGAGATCCCGGGTTCAAATTCTGATGCTAGCTCTTAGATTTTCTCTTCCTGAGAACCTCTTACAACAGCTCATTGACCTGTGATTGAAAGTATTGTTTATAACAAGATAACACTGTTCGGAGACCGGCAGCGCACTGAAAAAATCTCAGAGAGAGATAATCATCTCAGGTGTTCAAGCGCCTAATATTAACCCTTGAGCCGTCACTATATGTAAAGTTCCATAAGCCGTCACCTCGGGTCATATTGACCCAGCATTAAAAACCATTAAATAAAAAGGAAAAACTAACTAATATCATGTTATAGGGAATAGAAATCGGAGACAAAACATTTATTTATACTTTAATAAAACAGAAATACAAATTAAAAAAAAAATCAATAACATAAAGATGTAATTTCTAAATGAGGTGCTGCTTAGCATGTAATGAAAAACAGAGAAAATATATACAGTTTACAATTAAAATTAAAGCAGTTAATTAATTACAATTATTTCTACAGTTAGTGCAAATAGTTACTGAGAGTATCTTACATATGTAATTTTTACAGTTACTGCAAAAAGTAGGATATTTATTGTCTCTTGTACTAGGGCATATGTGGTATCTTCTTCGTTTTTTTAGGGTTAGGAATGTCTTCTCCATTTGTTGTAATCGGAAGAGTTGTTGCGCTTTCTTCTTGCTGATAAATATTGATCCTCACCTTCAAATCCCGTGAGATTACGGTGCTCAGCGACCTTTTGATAATGATATTTCGCAATAATTGATGCCCCAAACTTGAAGTGAATAAGTTGAAAAACAGTTTGGTAGTAAGTGCAATTATATAAGTGAAGACTAGACTTTTCAGGCAGGCCTTTCGTACAACTACCAAATTTCGCACTTTACTCTAAAATTCTTTAATTCGTCATTAAATAAAATCCGCCTAGCCTGGGATCCGGCCGCATTACCAATATATATATTAGATTTGCAGACCTCCACTCTAACCGCTCGGCCTTCGTGGCGCCTGTTTGGAGTTTCCTTTTAGACACCTTGGAACTTACAAAATATCTCGCTAGTTATTTAATTTTCTAAAAGATTAAATGTTGGGACTAAATTTTCAAATTTGCAGGAAAACGCCTGAATGGAAGGAAGTACCACTGAGTGAAAAGAATTTTCAGTATTTTGAGTTCTTTCTAAAACAGGTCCCATGATTTTTTAGGTACTCCGAGAATAATTCAATAAATGGACATACAAACTAATTTTGTGAAGGTGATGTTTAGTGGAGGGAGTTGAAACTAAGTGTCAGTCGGCAATCTTGCAGTGTAGATCAGATGTGCGATTAATATTTACGTAAACATAACATTTGAAATCTTAAATACGAAGATATGTTCGCTGTAGGAAATACGAGTACTTTGAAGAACAGGTTTTTTTTGATCAATTTTTTTACTTTCGGAAGGTGTACAACCGTCAGAAATATTCTCATAGGTTGAAAAAAAAAAAACAATTCGTCAGTAGATGCGAGAACCGCACAAGTTCTTATGAGTGGGTGGAAAAGTTTAAGTGGACGTAAAAAAGCGTAAACGACGAGCATCGCTCTGGGAGCGCCTATGGCCTAATTTCCTAGATATTTTTTGGAGGAGCAATGCACTATTACGCCTGTAATACTCAAAAATGACTGAGAACCAAGTCATCTGCGCTGGTGGGTAAATGTCCAGGATGGCTGTGGAAAGGCATGCTAATTCTGGACAACTACTTCACGCTCGACTCATACGGCACAACAGTTTTAGCTTTGCCCCTTCGAGTTTATATTTGTTTGGCCCGGTGAAAGAAGCTTTTCGTGGCATCAAGTACAAAGCATCGTAGAGGTTGGAAAAAAGTACAAAACTGCCTTCGAGATCAAGGTAAAGAACTCTTCGCTGAGCGGATGAAAAGAAACTGAAGAAAATGGGAATTGCTTAGAAGTTGGAGAGGACAAAGACGAAAAATAAACCAAATATTGTATTGATTTGATAAACGATTTTTGATTTCTTGAAAGAAATTTGTCTCTTTAATTATTGAATGACCCTAAAATCAATAAAATAAATCTAAAACTTATATTTAAACATTTTTTTCGAAAATTCGATTAGCGGTACTTGGGGGGAAAGGGTGAGTAGATTACCTCTAAAGTGTTATTTGCGTATAATGTACGGCGCTATCCTTTATGTTCTTGTTCAAGCGTTATATGTGTTGCCCAAGTCAGGTTCGAAGACAATTTCTCAGCCCCGCTAAGTGGGTGGTTCAAGTATTTTTATATTTTCTTCAAAATGGCTCCAGTATTCAGTATATCTTGCTTTGGTACAAATAAATTTGAAGCTTTTACTTTTATCAATAAAAAAATAAACCTGCAGTTTTTTTTTTTTGCCTTTTTTTGGCATTGGCTTTCGCCATACAGCCAGCATCGTCTAGGTGCTTATCACTAGAATATCACTCACTCTCCATTCTTACTTATAAATACATTCGCTTCACACATTCATCCCTCTACTATATACAACTGTTTACATAAACTACAGCTAATGGATGGATTAGTACTCTGTGCTCCTGCCATCCTTATAGCTTAACAGAAATTAAAATCACGTAATCCTTCTGTAATCATTTTCTTGCATTCCTTCTATAACTTTTAAATACATTCATATTTCATTGCTAGCTCTGCTATAGACTTAAGCACATAGATGTTGGTGGAGAATATTATAATGGTGCATCTAAATACCTGTATATGTCGTCAAACATTCGTTTCATTACTACCACATAATGTG
The DNA here is from genome assembly GCF_049639745.1 of Rhodnius prolixus. NCBI lineage: Eukaryota > Metazoa > Arthropoda > Insecta > Hemiptera > Reduviidae > Rhodnius > Rhodnius prolixus. The sequence continues at coordinate 29,648,947 of NW_027411592.1, forward strand.
GACATATCATTATTATATGTTTGAAATCTTCCTCCTCATTGCAATCTACGCAAGGAGGAGAGGACCTTTTGTTGATCCTGTGAAGATATGATCCGCACGCAGCGTGGTTCGCTCTCAGCCTGTTTATTGTCGTAACAACCCATTTATTAGTGACAGTTCCCTTAAACCATGGTTGTCTAGGTTACTGAACTACCATAGTTTTATAGAATCTCCCTTTATTAATATTACTGTAATCTGTCTGCCATTTCTGTAGTGCTGCTTTTGCAATTATACACTTGATATCGGCAGTTACATTTCCGTATTTGAATTTTTACAAACTGTTCAGGGTTGATACGAATATGGCCCAAATGTTGGAGTTCTGATAAAATTTGTGAGTTAGAAAATCATAGAAATAGTAGTAATAAAAAGTCGTGTGATTATTTACAGCATATTTTTGGTTTTGTTTTATTTGAGTTAGATTTATTTATCTACAGAAAATTAATCTTTGAAATTTGATTTGATTCCATTATTTTGTCTTACTGCACAATAAAAAGAAGTAGATGCCTTTAATAATGAACTGCAATAATTTTAAAAGTTAATAAATGTATTCTGGTAACAAAAAAATATTCGTTAAACAATGTCGTAAGTTGAAGTAATTATGCTAGGGTACAAATGCAAATTATTTGGAAGTATAAATAATAAATAGATATAACAAAGTGAATTGAATGGACAAGAATGTAAGAGAGGCCATTTAATTTGAAGGAAGTGAAATTGTGCCCCAGTGACACCGCTGCTGAATATTAACACCACGCTGTAGTACACGTGTACTAAGAGAGTGACAAATTAAAACGGGACTAGAGGGAGAGGGGAGTAGTATAAGAAAGAGATAGAGTATTCGGCAGACAGCTACCTTTAACTCCTAATGTTCACTGTGGAGCTCTTGTCTGCTCTTTCTATTCAACTATCTACAAGAATTGAGGGGGATGGGCGAACGTCCTAAACGTAGAGTGTATTTCCCCGGAGAACTGGGAGGTGACGAAAATTAAACCGAGGGAGTAGTCGTCGCGGACGGACACTACAGAGCACCAACTACCATTGCAAGACAGAGAGATAACTCGAGGGGTTGTGAGGAGAAGGATAAAAGAATGGGACGGGAGAAGCAAGACTATCATCGGCTGTCCTGTGATACTGGGCCATTGCTAGTCTCTCCACCATCGTCGATATGTTCCTGGACATGGACAAGGGTCTTGATTAAGGTCTGTCACTGGCAGCTACAGAGAACGTGAACTTCGTTACTGACCACCAATTGTCTGTCGTTACTCTTTGCTCGACAGTTCCATGAAAAGACAAAAAAGGCCAATATGTTTGACAAGGATCACTGCCTTTGGTCTAGCTGAGGCCGAAATTGGAACTTTTTCAGGCCTTAAAGCTTTTCTCTGCCTCTCACCCCTTTCACATATAAGCAGGAGAATTACTAACTTATTTTTAACTATTACATTAAGTATTTTTCCACAAATAACTTATTAAATAAACACACAAAATTAAGTTGTTTTTGCTACTAAAATTATCAGCTTTGTTTTTCCAAAGTCGAATAAAAAATCAGTGCCTAGCACAAGGTACGGAGAGTTTTCTGAGCATTAACTTACATTCTGCACCTATATCAATTACCGTGCGGGAAGTCGAAATTGTGGAAACATGTTGAGCGATTTCCAAAATCCCTTTTCCACTTATTTATGCCAGAAAAATGTAAATTATTCATTATACAATTATACAAGTTTGGGAAGTTTGGTATGCACTCACCGAGTCCAGACTTTGCCCATTCGAGCAAAGTAAGTTGGCAACTAAACCTTGGAAGTGAAATCGCTTCTATTATGTAAGGTTTTTTGTTCCTGCAATCAGTTTAATACTCGTAATTTAGAAGATGAACTTTGAACTTAGACGAAATGGCTACAGCAGAAGATTAGGTGGTTTATTGAATTTAGAATATTGAGTCAACTTGTGCTTTAGAAGAAGAAAAAAATGAAAATTGTGTTATATTTTTGTATTGTATTATATAATTGTTGATTTTGTAATCACAGTCGTTTCCGTAACTGGTATGGTAAGCAATCTAACTGTTGCTACTTTACGTTAGTTAGTTTTAAGTAATTAATTACCAATTTCTGTAATTGATTCACTCACAGGATGAGTATTTTTAGAAAAACATTCATTTCAGCGTGAATTGGACACAGCAGGAATATACGATAATTTAGTTTCCCTTTAAGTTAACAATAAAGGTGTTTAAATTGCATGTAATATTTAAAATGAATTTCTAAATTATAATTTATAACATATTAATATTGAATTTAAATATCCATTAAATTAATAACATTTTTAATTCTTTTGTTTGTTTGGTTAATGTAAAGATGAAAGCTTAATCAAGCACACAAGTAGTAAGGCACAAAAAGATTACTCAAAATTTCTGAACGTTTAAAAAAAAATGTTATTTAGCCAGTTAGAAAAATTTTATTGTGTTACCCGTTGGCTCCAGCCTACCGAAAAGTATAACCAAACAACTACTGTATGTCCAGGCGAATTAACAACCTCTTTTATTGTGAAAATAAAATATATTAAATAGCAACCTACAAAAGTATGCTTCAAGCAGAATTTAACCCGGCGAAATAGGTAAATAAATTATTTTTATTACAGTAAAAAAGGGACCTTAAATGTTTGTAAGTACACAATAGACTATGAACGTGTACATTGCTATCATTCCTTTGAAAATGCTTGTATATAACTTGCTATACATAACGTACCCTAAATTCCCTTCATGTATTTCTAAATAGCAAATGTACGAACAGATCGGTGGTCTGTTCTTGTCCAATTGTACTAATATCCCCACCAGAATAAAAGGTTATAAAGATGGCGCAGTAAATTCACCCCCGTTTTTACTAAGTATCACGAACAGCTGGCATATCCCAAACTATGATCATCCAGATGCTCGGAGTAATTAATAAGTTGTGACGTCTCCCCATGGGCCGGGCTCAGCAGGGTGTCCTGATTGTATTCGGTTAGTTATATTGTCATATATCCAGTATTCCATTCCCCCGTCATTCCACACATTCTTCTAAGTAAATGGATTCAACACATATCCGCGGCCATATTTCAACAGATCCTATTACAATATATCTGGTGTTAGTATTTTTTTTCTCTTTCCCTTTCATGTACGTCTGTCTGGGAACTTCAATCGACCGTTTCCCATTTTACCAACATAATATACGAGTATGTCTAGAAAAAAAAAAGTTTTGAGATTTCTTGTAAAAATTTTAAAACTTCTTGCAATACTCCTGGGTTTAATCCCAGGATGTTGGCCTTAGATTTTGCCTTCCTAGTGCCTTTTAAAAGTCATGAGTAAGTTACCTACAATGATAGAGCACTGTCTGAAGAAAGGCAATACACTTGGAAGGCTTCAAATAGCTTTAAAAATTAAAAATCTTTTTCTCGGAGAACCGGTAGTGCATGCTGAAAAAGTAACCGGGAGCCCATGAGCTTAGATGTTATCGCGCCTTAAAATAACTTAAAATAATTCCACTGTGGAAATAAAACACTTTTAAAATCAAACCATTGGAAAACTTTCAAGAATAAGTGCATTTTTTTGTTTGCAATGCATTCAATTATTTTTGCGAAATATTTGTAAAAAAAAACCTATAACACGCTGCTTATGCCAAATCAATAGAAATTATACCGCATTGTCTTATTAATTAATGGAATTCATCTTACTTATTTCCCTCATTGGCGCACAATCAAAACGAGGTTTTTAAAGCATCACTAGGTCAATAAATTTATTAAGATTAAATGTGTTCATCTTGTTAAAGAGGTTTTAAACGGAAAACCCCTTTGAAGGTGGCTATTCTAAATTCTTATTTTCTGTAGAATCTGTGAAAATTCTGGCTGGCCTTTTGTTTAGGAAGTAAAGAGAATAAAGCTACTTTAATAATTATTAAAAGTAATAGCTCTAGAAATGTTTAGAAGTATAAAATGTAGTAAAAAGATTAAAAAATAATATAAAATAAAATAGGCTTAAGATGAATTCAAAGACGTCCGAAACATCTCAGATATAAGTGGCAGTCCGTGATGGTTGATGTAAAAACAAATGAAATATGAAGACTAACTAAAAGTTTTTTGAATTGCCTTCTGAAAAACTTACAGCTACTTCAGAAAATCTCTTAAACCTCTGAAAAGGAAAAGAATAAAACTAAGTATGTTTAAAATCAAGTTTTCAAGATGTCCTACAGTGATAATAAATGTACTCCAACCAAATTATCTGCCATGCAAGAACCCTAGAAATAATCGAGTATGTAAAATGGGCTGAATGTTAGCGAGTAATTGAGCAAAATCTATTTAAAGCTACAGAATCATGTGCAGTGACCTATAATTAGATAGATAGATAGATAAATGTTCTGTATTTAGTGTTTAAATATACACATTACAGGGGTTCTGTGCTATAATTTTCCAATACAATGAAATAAAAATCAATATAAACTGCGTGCAATACGTAAACTTAAACTAATTTATATATATGTACAAGTATATTAAACTGAAATATTAACTAAAATTTAATAACAGAAAATAATACGAACTTATTCGTTAAGGCAAAATGATCTTATCTTTAAAGCTTCTATTGTAAACAAATATATTCTATTTAGATGGTCCTTATTTTCAATACATAGAAGTTTATTAAGAGCATCTCCGTTGACAAACTCTGATAGATGGTGGCGCCTAATTGGTTGATAAATGGGACATTCTATTAGAAGGTGTTCGAGAGTTTCGTACTTGTTCAAATTGCATATTGTGCAGACCGATTGGGTATCTATAGAGTGGTAGCCTCCACTTTTGAACCAGACTTTTACACTTTTATCGCTTGCTACTCGTAGCTGGCTCACAACCCTAATTTTATCGATCGCACAATTGAATTTAACATACTCCTCTATCATACCTAGCCCACTAATATGCCTGTAAATCGAACTATAGCTTGAGTTAATCGCTCTTTGAATATCCATAGACCTCACATGACTTGTCCACTTCTCTATAAGATCCGGAATATTTTTCTTAATTATGTCGACTTCTGTTTCAAAAATAACATTTGGCTCTCCGATAACAGTTAGCCATCGCCGCAACTGACTGAACCAATTCCTGTCTGCTCCTCCTGTACCTAGTGTTTCTAACTGTTTAAGTTTGTTAAAACACAATTTTGGCAACCTACTCTCTTCCATTGCCAGAACCCTAGACCAATAGGACAACATTTTCTTAAAAACGGTGACGCTTAACGGTACCCTTCCAGTTTCTAACCGAACTATGTAATCGGGGGTACATTTGGGCCAACAAAGGAGCTGTTTGAAAAACCTCACTTGCCCTCTTTCTACCGTGTGTAAATTCTGAGAAGCCCAAAATTCGGAACTGTAAAGCAGTGTGGAGGAAACAATCGCGTCAAATAATTTCAGCCTGGCTTCCCAACTATTACACTTGGATTTGCATAATATACTTATAACTTTGCCTATTTGGGGAACGGATTTGTCTAAGAAGTACTGGGCTGCTGATTTGAATTTTGAGTTTGAAGAGAATGGTACTCCGAGGTATACATATTGCTTATCAATTTTTAGTGCCTCACCTTGCCAAAAAACGGTTTTTATATTTCTTAAACGGTTACTTGTACCAAACGGTATCACTTTAGTTTTTAATGGATTTAGAGTAATGGAATTGTCTCTACAATAAGTTTCAAGTATTTTTAATTTTAAGACAGTATCACTCCACGATTGACTAAGAAGCACCACATCGTCGGCAAATAACAGTATATTTAATTCTTTTTTGTTATTTATACTTAGGCCCTTTGAATTACGCTGTTCAAAATACTCAATTATATCGCTGATAAACAATATAAATAATAACGGACTCAAACAATCACCTTGCAATACGCCTTCCGTAATTGCTATTTCTTCCAGATGGTGTTTATTTTTTAGGAACATGCCGGCATTATCATACATTTTTTTCAAAATTCTAATAATCTTACCACTCAGCCCAATGTGATGTAATTTATTCCACAATTTTTCATGAACGATGGAGTCAAACGCCCTCTTAAAATCTATAAATGTGCCAATGAAATAACTTTTTTTAAATCTCGTATGAATCCCTATCATTGAAACAAGTGTAAATATATGGTCGAGGCATCCACGATTCTGTCTAAAACCTGCCTGTTCCTCAGGAAGTATTTTATTTTCCTCTGCCCACTGCATTATTCTTTTTGCTAACAACCCCGTAAATATTTTACAGATAGAATTTATTAGCGCGATACCGCGGTAATTGACAGGATCAGAGTTATCACCTTTTTTGTACAACAAACACAATTGTATTTTAGACCAACTTTTAGGAATTTCTTCATTTTCTAAAATTACATTAATCATATTAAGTATATAGTGTTCCCACTCTGGTGTTAAATTTTTAAGTATTTCATTTGGTATTTTATCTAGTCCGGGAGATTTATAATTTTTAATTTGTTTTAATATTAATTGTAGTTCAGATAATTCAAAGTTCCGGTCTAGAAATGGGTGACATACAGTGTAAAATGAACAAGCAACACTAATTCTAGGTGGATAAATATTTTTAAAATAATCGAGCCAAGTATTCGTATCAATGTTGTCGTATTGTACAGGGTTCGTATTATAAAGCTTAACTGTAGCCCAGAAATCTTTACTGTTTTTAATATTTGCAAACTTTGTCAATACTTCCAAAGTATATTTATTTTTCTCTATCTTTAAAACTTGTTTATAGTTCTTTTTAAACAATAGATACTCTTGGAGCAAACCCGAATTGTTTACATCTTTCTTGTAATTCTTATACAAATGTCTTACCTGCCGTTTCATGTTTCTGAGTTCTGAATTAAACCACGGCTTATTTGTTAAATTATAATTATTTTTATAAATTGGCTTTTGAACAACCATACCACTCTTAATAACAGATTTATACACCGCCACTAACAGATTTTCATACAGATTGTCTATATTTTCACTGTTGTAGTAAATATTGTAGCAATTTAAATTCTTTTGAAATAAATTTAATTTTTTAGCATCCCATCTGATACATTCATTACTTACACATAATTTATCTTTATTGCACGTACTACTGGTGATATTTACATTTAATGTTAGATCACATAATAAATGGTTTGTTTGTTCAGTTAGGACAGTTACTTCAAAATCCTTAATAATGTTTAAGGTTGACATACTCACCCATATTAGATCAATAGTGCTGTTACCGTTACAAGAAACATATGTGAAATTAGCAGGTCTATCGGAGAGACTCCTACCATTACAGACAAACATACCGCGTGATTCCATAATTTCTACTAATCTTTTCCCTCTATAATTTAATTTCCCATCTAAAACACATCTTGTTCCATTCATACTCAGCCCTTCAAAGAAATCCTCTTCAAAACAATTTAGATTCCCAATTCGACAATTAAAGTCCCCTCCAATAACTTTATGGACATGATTCGGGTAATTTGTCTCTAAATTAAATAATAACTGGTCCAGTAGCTCTGTACAAAATTCAATATCTGTGTGAGGAGGCCAGTAAACGTTACCTAATATGAAAAGCTCATCTTTTAGAGAAAACTCAATGACAATATATAACTCATTAAACTCAATTACTTTTACATTATTGATATAATTCTCAACTAATACGATTAAACCACCGCTAGCTCGACCTCTTGATTTCTCTCTATTAGCTTTTGACATAAACACATTATATTGTTTTAGAAAATTGGGTAATTTTATATCGGTTGTTGTGAGCCAAGTTTCTACCAAACAGATTATATTGAAGCTACATAATATTTCTATTTCTTTCTTATCTAAATTATAAAGGGTTTGAAAACCATCTAAATTCCAGAAACAAAATTTCAACAAATCAAATTTAAATTTACAACAGCCAGATTCATAATTCCTTTTACCTTGCCTCGCCATACTCCGGTCTATATTAGGTTGCTGCTATATGGTGTCCGTAGATGGTTGTTGATTAGATGAAGCTCCCTCTGTATGTTTAGTTTCAAATCTCTTTATAAATGTATCCATAGATCCGAATTTTCTTAGGGGTGCACCCGGAGAACCATTAGTCGCTTCCTTCCTCTTTTTTGGTTGAATGTTTAGTTGTTTCGCACTATTGGATCCGATTATTGTGCCACCTTCATTCTTACTGGAGTAATTTGAATTAGCTATCGTACCGGTGTTTGTGGGTAAATTAGCTGTTTGTTTTTCCACATTTTTATGTAGACCTTTCATGCATCTTTCTAAAGTGTAGGCCTTACCATCAACAACCAATTTGTCGTACCTTAACAGAGCCACAATGTTATTTTCTCGAGCTTCTCTTAAATATGGTATCAGTTTTCTTCTTATGACTCGAACCTCTTCGGGGTAATCGTTCGAAACAACAATATTTGTATCTTTCAGTTTTTTACCAGCCTTAAGTATCATAATTTTTTGCCAAAATGAGTGTAATTTAAGGAGTACAGGTCGGTTTCCACGATTTTTCCCTAATCTGAAAACATCATCGATGTCCTGTGGGGCCAAAGTGACGTCCATTTTAGTGTAGAATAATTCCATTATGCGTTGCATTAAACTGATTTTGTTTTCCTCAGGTATGTCCTCCATATTGAAAATCAATAGATTATTTCTTCTGTACAGGTTGTTTAATTTTTTAATTTGATAATCTTGCTCATTTAATTGTTTAACTATGTCCAATTGGACATGTTCAACTTCAAGAATATGTTTGTTAGTTTCTTCTATTTGTTCCCTAAACAGTTTGATTTCCGCAGAATTTTTACGTATTTCTTCTTGGAGGTTTAAACCCATTTTCTCAATTAAAGAAGCGAGCTGTTCATTAGTTACTTTCGAAGACATATTGAATTCTTGATTTAATTATTTAAATTATTAGTACAAAAATAAGAATACCTATCTTTTCTTTTCAGCAAATAAATAAGTAACGAAAAATATAATGCTCACTTCTCCCACCACATCTGCAACTCTAGTCCCCACTATACCACTTACAACAATAACTTAGTTCTCTTTACTAATTTTATAGCCAATTTAATCAGCTTATAACTCAACAAATATAGCTCGAATTGACACGAAATTTCACACTATTAATCTTTACTGCGATAGCAATATAATGAGAAAATTTCAAATCAATACTCCAATTTGAACACACGAAACGCCGGTTTTAACAGAGAGCGATGTGAACACCTTCAACGCTAGCACAGAACTCAGTGACCTATAATTACATTGCTATAGTTAAAGATATCGTGCACATAAGTACTATGATTAATTTAAAAGTAATTATACGTTAATTAATTACAAGTAATTATCAAATCTGCACATTATTAAATTAAATTTGATTGCTACTTCATTTTATGTCATTAACTTGATTGCAATCAAATATTTCTAAAAAAAAAAAATATGGTTTTACAAACACCACAGTTTTAATTATATAAAAAGCATAAAAATAAAAAACCTTATTGATGGAAATTTATTGCCCCCATAAAAGTATGAATTTAAAATATAATTCTAAGAATCTAACACAATATTTATTCAAGCCCTAAATTTTCAAAAATTTAAATACCTTTATTAGACATACTAACCAAAGTAAAATACTATTTCTAAGAAGAAACGCAACTGGAGTAGATTTTGGAAATGTGTGTAGAATCAGTGAATTAGAAGTTCTGTTTGAGTTAGTGAGTTCTGCAGGCTTAAAAGTAACATACAACCTGCTAAAAGTACCTAAAGAACTGCCTTAACAAGCTAACACTATTGTTACCAATGTTGGTACACTTGTCTCTGGAGAGGCTTTCTCCGTTGAGTTCAACGGAGTGAGAAAAGAACAGAAATTTCAATATGAGAACGATCTTGATGTAATTTAATAAAGGGCGATTTTTATATCATTTTGTCACCAAAAGAAAACCGAAGGTCCAAAAAAAAAACAAAAACGAAGGCACTGTAATCCGATCTTAAAGGACAACCTCTACCTGGGACTAAACTTTCATTTAACATCCCTCGGAAAACTATGTCATTGGATGTTTTATTCTTCGAACACTGGCTTCATCTTGCTTTGAAACCTGAGGCTTTATAGATTAGGTTTACCGCTCCTTTGATAGTTACGGCTAGCGAGTACTATAAGCGCTCTACAGCATCCTCTGTTTTGAATTATTTAATAGAATATGACCAAATCGTTTCACTAACTATCGTTTTCAGCATGATTTATTTTTAGTGTTTTACAAATATACGACATAAGTACGTGTAGCAGCGCTAGAATTGTACCTAAACTCGTACACTCCAAACTGTTTATTACCACTAAGGTTAAACTGTTTAAAATATATAAATTTAGTTTATTTTTGTCTTTTAGCGAAAATGACTTGATAATTAACGACTTCTTTGAAACTGTTTTTCACATACTCTTCGAGATTTCAAATAAACGCCTCATTTTAGATTCGAAAAGTGTATTTATTTCTGAATTACTGTACATATTCACTACAAAAATGCCAAAATAACGATGAAATTTGTTTTCTACAAAATGATTTTAAAATTTTAATGACTTTAACCAAAATTGGGTACTTATGGTCCCGGAAGGACAGTTACAATCCGTAAGCAGAACTTGCTAAACTAATGATATTGCTTTCACGTGGAAAACAATAATGTGCTGAACAAAACAATAAAACTATTCAGAACATTATCATTCATGCAAATGAGAATCAGTTACGAATAGAAACAGAATTCAAATTTACATCTATTTTAATCAATACTACACTTTGATCTTAGCCAAAAGGCCGAGAAGCGATCTTAGCAATTTTAGATTGGCTGAGAAATAAATTCTTACTATTTCATTTTCAAGAGGAGCTGGTTTCTAACTTAGTCCAATTTGAAAAATTATTGTGCTTAGATGATATCAAAACAAACCATATTTGTAAATTTACTATCGAGGGATTAAGAGTAAGATCAATATTATTGTAGGGCTTAAACATGTACTATTGTTGTCTCCTTTGTGCTTTTGTGTCTGAATTATTCTCTGACATAACATTCATTTCTTCAAAATATCATTATAATTATTGTCATTTATCTACATGTTAAGATGCTGAAGATTTCCATTATATTGTCTAAATAAGGTTTTTTTATACCCATATGTATTTTTTATGTAAATTTCGCTATTTTACAGGATTTCAAAGAACCCAGCACTAGTGTCAAATTGATATTTTGTAATGTTTATATGTTATCAGCTTTGTATGCTCACCCCCTTGCTATGGTGAAAACTTGAAAGCAATAAATTTATTATTATTATTACTATTTTAGTCAAAAACGTTTCACAAAAATTTGTAGCATCCAATTCATTTCAGGTTTTACACATACCAATATCTAAAAATGATTTATCGGCTCAGGGGAATTTAAAAACTCTCTTAATTCCAAGATATCCTCTTGCAAGAGACCAATAAATGTAAAAATTGTATTCTTAAATAAAAAAAGGTAGAAAATTTACCATACTAGTTATTAATATATTACGAGGGTCGTTTGAAAAGTCCGTGCAAAGTCAGAGAGATAGCACTACTGGCGCGTATCGAGGTTATGTTTAGTTAGTAGCATCTCTTGGAAGAACACACAGCAAGTTTCAGCCAGATCGGTCTATTTCTTTGTGTTAGGCATTCGTTTGAATCGAGGAAGTCGAGTGATTTTCAAATCGTGTGAAGTGTTGCAAGGACGGTTTGCAGCTGTTTCGTCACTGTAGATGAAACATGGATACATCACTACACTCCTGAGACCAAAGAACAATCTAAACAATGGGTTACCAAGGAGGAATCTGCGCCAAAAAAAGGCGAAGACCGTTCCTTTGGCCGGATAGATTATGGCGACTGTCTTTTGGGATTCGCAAGGAATAATCCTCATCGACTATCTGGAAAAGGGTAAAACTATTACAGGTGCATATTATTCATCGTTATTGGACCGTTTGAAAACCGAGCTGCAAGAAAAACACCCACGATTGGCCCACAAAAAAGTCCTTTTCCATCACGACAACGCACCAGCTCACACCTCAGCAGTTGTGGTCGCAAAATTAATGGAAATAGGGTTCCAACTCGTTTCACATCCCCCCTATTCTCCAGACTTGGCTCCCTCGGACTACTATTTGTTCCCCAATATGAAGAAATGGCTGGCGGGAAAAAGATTTTATTCAAACGAGGAGGGATTGCAGAAACGAATGGCTATTTTTCAGACTTGGGCAAATCCTATTATTCGGAAGGGATCAACAAACTAGAGCAGCGTTGGACGAAGTGTATAAGCCTAAAAGGAGACTATGTTGAAAAATAAAAAAGGTTTACCCCAAAAAATTAAGTAGTTTTTATTTTTGCACGGACTTTTCAAACGACCCTCGTAGCATGACATCAAGTTTATATTCGTTGCTGTTGGCTGTTGAACATTTTTGGTATATTTGCTACAGTGTAGGGGAAAGAAACAAAACAAAACAAAATAAGGCAAGGAATATAATAGAAGACAAGAGAAATAAACTAAGAAAGAGGATGTCCCGTGGGAGAAAAAGAGGCGATGTAGTGAACAGTGACTGAGGAGATTCCAGATTGGTATTAATGCGTCGAACAATGCGGCGAATAGATATTAATGACCCCCGGGTTAGCTCTGGGGTTTTGCATGTGACCACAGTCCATTTGTCAGTTGGTAGGTTTACCACCGCCGCCGGCCTTGCCATCCTGGCAGGGTATAGCACACTGGGGTAGTGGATTCTGAAACGTCGGGTGTCTGGCCTACAGCTCAGCTGATTCAGTTAATCTGTCTTCTTTAGTCATCCAGTTCGAATACCTCCCCTCCTCTCGCTCTCTCTTCACGTCACATGGACACACCAATACGTGCGCACACATATTACTACTTCAAGATTTATCCCAATCAGAAACAATACGAGAAAAATAGCAACCCTGTCACAAAAGAAAAGTGTACATTTAGGAGGAGGGTGCAAGAGTAAAAAAAAAAAAAACTGCTTCGGTTCTTTCTCGATTTAATCGGGCTGACGGCAGCTATTCATCTTTTATTTAATGGTTGGTCGATTAGAGCTTTGAGAAGGTCCTGCCACTAATCGGTTTGTCCTCAATTATTAACTCCTCTTCCCTTACTGATGGCCTACCATCTGAAGGAAACTACAATTTTTCATGAAGGATTTTAAATTGGAGAGTCATCCAGGTCAACTTCATTTTTTTTTTATCTGCTCTCAAGCATAAATTGGGACTCATAAATTTAGTAATGACAATCTGTGTCCTTAGACACAAAATTTCTGCTTAATTCACAAAATTATATTTAAAATTTTTTGAAAACAAATGTAGTTACATTACATTCTCCCTAAGGCGAACTACCCTGCAACCGTTTACCTAAACCTCACTCCTCACAAACAGATTGTGTTAAGTACCTAGGACTCTTCATAGATAAACGCCTAACCTGGAATCCACATACTAGACTCAAACGGAAAGAACTAAACAGACGATTCAAACTTCTCTCTAGACTTCTCGATAAGCGATGTAAACTCTCACGAAATGGAACTTTGGGGCTCAGTTAAAGCTTCCAATCCTTCCAGTCAAAAACTCTCCGTCAAATCGCAAATACTCCTTACTATGTCACTAACTCTACCTTGCACAGAGATTTCCTTGTTCCTTATGTTTTACGAAAAGCTATAAGATCACGTTATATTAAATTCCATACATCAATCACCTCACATCCTAATCCACTAGTATCCCAACTTACTATTCTACCTGGAAATACTCCAAGACGGTTAAAGCGCAGGTGGCCACGCGATCTTCTAAATGAAGTGAGTGCCAATGTACAATAGTGAACTGTACCTCTTTGGTAGTTTCACCAATGGGCGAATTCTCCCCTCATGTATTTATTCTATTATCACATTGTATCAGCTTCACTTGTTGCAGAATTATTCTGCAGTTGTGAAAATAAATGAAGTAAAACAAAAAAAAAATTGAGAATTTTAACAAAGTTAATCAAACTGATCAATGAACCAAGTATTGGCGATAGTACAAATATTTATATGAACTTACTCACATCACACTCACATATCTTTTTTTCGCTTTATGTAATTTCCAGGCCAAAATCTTAAGGTCCTAGTTCATGATGTGCATTCATTATATTCTTTTGTCATTAATAATTAATAGACTGTGGCCCTAGCAATGATTTGATTCGGCAGAACCTTCTTTAAGAAAGTGCCATGTCATGAAAAATGTGAAAATTGTAAGTAATTGAAACTATTAGAAATTAACAAAAAAATAACAAGAACAAACCTAGCCTACAAAAAAATAAAAATTAACCAACATGTCAAGTTAATTAATAATTAATGATTGAATTAATTAATTAATAATTGAAGGAAGAAGGAAAAATACCAATTTCCAAAATACCAAGTAATTATTTTGTTAATTTTCCGAGCTTTCGACCTAGAGAATAGGTCATCTTCAGGGCTTATTAACAGTATAATATTGAACTGATCACACTCAGTTCATAATCAGACAAAACGAAAGACGCACCAACTTTATAATAACAATGTGAAAATATTAAACGAGGGTCGTTTGAAAAGTCCGTGCAAAAATAAAAACTACTTAATTTTTTGGGGTAAACCTTTTTTATTTTTCAACATAGTCTCCTTTTAGCCTTATACACTTTGTCCAACGCTGCTCTAGTTTGTTGATCCCTTCCGAATAATAGGATTTGTCCAAGTCTGAAAAATAGCCATTCGTTTCTGCAATCCCTCCTCGTTTGAATAAAATCTTTTTCCCGCCAGCCATTTCTTCATATTGGGGAACAAATAGTAGTCCGAGGGAGCCAAGTCTGGAGAATAGGGGGGATGTGAAACGAGTTGGAACCCTATTTCCATTAATTTTGCGACCACAATTGCTGAGGTGTGAGCTGGTGCGTTGTCGTGATGGAAAAGGACTTTTTTGTGGGCCAATCGTGGGCGTTTTTCTTGCAGCTCGGTTTTCAAACGGTCCAATAACGGTGAATAATATGCACCTGTAATAGTTTTACCCTTTTCCAGATAGTCGATGAGGATTATTCCTTGCGAACCCCAAAAGACAGTCGCCATAAACTTTCCGGCCGAAGGAACGGTCTTCGCCTTTTTTGGCGCAGATTCCCTCCCCCTTGGTAACCCATTGTTTAGATTGTTCTTTGGTCTCAGGAGTGTAGTGATGTATCCATGTTTCATCCACAGTGACGAAACGACGCTTAAAGTCCTGCGGATTCTTCTGGAGCAGCTGCAAACCGTCCTTGCAACACTTCACACGATTTCGTTTTTGGTCAAGCGTGAGCAATTGCGGCACCCATCTTGCGGATAGTTTTGTCATGTCCAAATGTTGATGCAAAATATTATGTACCCGTTCATTCGAGATGCCCACAGCACTAGCAATCTCACGCACCTTCACTCTTCTGTCATCCATCACCATATCATGGATTTTATCAATGATTTCTGGAGTAGTAACCTCAACAGGGCGTCCAGAACGTTCAGCGTCACTTGTGCCCATATGGCCACTCCGAAAATTTTGAAACCACTTATAAACTGTTCTAATCGAAGGTGCAGAGTCACCATAATGTTTATCAAGCTTCTCTTTAGTCTCCTGAGGCGATTTGCCTTTCATAAAGTAGTGTTTAATCAACACACGAAATTCTTTTTCGTCCATTTTTTGAAAATTACTCGACTTCCTCGATTCAAACGAATGCCAAACACAAAGAAATAGACCGATCTGGCTGAAACTTGGTGTGTGTTCTTCCAAGAGATGCTACTAACTAAACATAACCTCGAGATGCGCCAGTAGTGCTATCTCTTTGCACGGACTTTTCAAACGACCCTCGTATTGTCTATAGCCCCTGAAGATGACCTGGTCCCTAGATCGAGAGAGCTTAGCAAAATAATAAAAATTATGTCTGAAATGGGCCTTGTTCTTTCTTCCTTTTAGATTAATGAATCAATCAGAAAAATACAATGAATAATATTTAATTAATAATAATTTCAACTCTGATGAATTAACGTTTATAATTTTTCATGAAGAATTATACATAGAAAGAACATCAAATTAAATTGAAAGAAATTTTGAATAATAATTATTCTGTTGTTTATAAAATCCATTTTCTTGTTTCAGAGTGAATTTAATTATTGTAAGTCGGTAGTACGTTCAGCTGACAAGTAGTAAAATTGTAAAGTTTAACTCGCAATTAAAACGAGCTTTTCAGTTCATGTTATAAGAGTAGATATTATAAGAGGGAAACTGTAGGAGACTTGGATGACAGCAAGTTTCTCAGATACAATAGACTAGCAAGCAAGAAGCAAGTTAGGGTTGGGTATGCTGTTAAACTTTCTTTGACAGAACTTTTAAATAGTATTACAAGTTGGAAAGTGTAGCCAAGAATGGAAGCACACCCTGTAAAGAAGGGGTTGTACGGGTCACGAGGGTAGTGTGGGGTGAAAGAGAGAAAAGTAATTAAGTGCTTATTAAGCTGAAGACAATACAGGCAGAGCTGTTCGTCTAATGGTAAGAGTTACACTGCTGCACGGCTACACCCTAGTTGGAAGGGTTGCGCTGGCAATGAGCGCAGTAAGAACGTTAATTTGTCCAAACTGTTTTCCCATTGCAGCACATACTGCTGCACCAGATTGGATAATATATATTAAGATTTGGCATTCATACTCCCCAACATCTTGCACTTCCCTTTATGAAATAATTAAAATGTTCGACAAATTGTAAATGAAATCCTTTGTCATATAATTTATTATGTGTATACATATGTATAACTGTCCCTTCGCAAACTATTCAAATGCTAATGTGTTACCAATAGGGGATTGAAATAGTTTTTACTTAGAGTAAAATGTTTGATTAAACTGCTCCAACATTCTGGGTGATCCCCAGGGACAAGAGTGTCACGATTTTACCCCCCGATTTTACAGCAGTTGTATGACTAGTGTACACATCTCTAAATCTATTTATTGTAAGACCGAAATGGAGAGAAGTTTCCAGATGAAATTTTTTTACAAAAATAAAAGATCAAAGAAGCACAGCCTCCTTAAGGAACGAAATAAGTTCGTAATTCCCTCATTCTGTCCTACACCTTCTGACTTTGCAGCATGGACACCGGTTCTCAAGTCAGTATTCCAATTTTATCCCTTTTTTTTTTAAGATCGCAGCATAAAGCCGGCAGATTGAGGTACCTGGGACACAGAAAGGCGGAGATTAGCCTAAGGTAGTAAGTATTTTGTGTGGAACATCACTATCTATTTTTATTTTATTTTTTTCTCCGAAATATTTCAGCTGTTGAAGAATTAAATCTGATTTGTAAATAATTTCTAGGATGAATATAGGAATTGTTGAAAAAAAATGACAAAGAATTATCTGGTAAGAATAAAAAGTTGAAAGGAGCTAGGGATTCTACCGAAAACAAAACCAAAACGCTGATAGTTTCACAGACGGATCTAAACAAGAAAGTGCATTCTTCTGGGAGCTAGTGCAGCAACATCAGCCGCTTGGCTACTGTTCTACTGTCTTGACGATTCTTCAGAACACTCAAAAATCTACAGATCCTGTGGGATAGAATGTTTTATGAAATAAAAAGAAGTCTTAATAAAGTTAAGTTATCTGGATCGTCGGTCAGAAAGGAATTCAGGGTATTGAGAGCGCAACCAACTGATTGCTAAGGCAAGATTAATCTTCCACAGGACCAGAGTCCATGTAAGACATTTGAAGAGAAAATGCTAAAGACATTGAACTATTAAAATAGTTAAATCAAATTCACAAATTAACCAGACATTGTTAACAACAATTATTTTAGAGATTCTCTACCAAATATTAATTTTCGATCATGATAAAGAATCAATATACTAATTAATGTAATGCTTAAAACTGAGTTTTTTATTTATTTTTGAAAATTATACTTAAAAACAGTTAATTACATTAAAATCATTTTAATTGCAAAATTTAATAATAATAGTATTAGGGAATTTAAATTAATAGGGATTAGAGCATTCAAGACGGTGTGTTGATCAGAGAATAGATAATCAGCACAGCATCACAGAAGCTGTACCATATCTTGTTGTCTTTCGCGTATTAAGTCCCTCCCTCATAACTTTAACTTGGCTTAACACAATTAATGTTACCACTATCGGTGTAGTAACTTTAATTACCTGACTAATAGTAGGTAAATATGATAGTAATTTTAATTAAAGCAAAATAATGTTCCATGAGAATATAGGTTTTTATTAATAAATATGTAAAATTAATAATCTGTAATACACGATATTTGATATTACCTTCCATTATGAATTTTATAACTAACCTTAAGGCGGAACACAAATTTATCAGTTTCCTCTATAAATATGGACATATAAAATAATTGTAAGTTATGATTTCTACATAAAACTGTTTAATACTAACTAAATATTAAAATATGAACACACGCTTGGAACATGTTCCTGCCCAACAATTCTAACTAATTAAATCTCATATGTTTTAGTTAAAGTTGGAGCGAGGATTCGAGTTATGTGGGTTGAATCATTTGATTCAATTGAACAGCATGAACTTTCAGCAATTACTTTGGAAGGTTGTCAATTGCTTTCAACTGCTATTGATATCCACTTATCTCATCTTGTACAAGAAAATTTATTTTAAGTATATCACGAACAGTAAAATAGTCATTTTAAAACACAGGTTAGTGAACTAAAATGACCATGGGTCCAGTCAGGTATGTTTTCTTTTTCTGAATTATTTCGTAATTACTCGTTTATTTATTAGTTGATTCCAAAACAGTTTGGAAATTACATTTATAACGATTTTTTTCATTTTTATGTATAATATGTCTTCATTAATGAAAAAAAAAGGGATCTCGATTAAATTTTACGCGAACTTCCCGATTGTGAAAGTCGATTAAATATTATTGATTTGTTTGATTGTAATATGGACGGGATCTTGAAGAAGAAAGATCTAACTGCTCAGTTTTAATTACAATAGAATCCTTTTTAAAAATGGTTTTTGATCAAAATGCTTTTGAGGAAAAACTGTGAAAGGAAATGTAACTGGTGTTTTTTTTTTCAGTTTTTAGGATTTAAAAAATAACATTTTTTTTTAAATTTAATTTGAATATTACGAGTTGGGCCGTAAAAGAGATATGTTTCAAGAAGAACGAATAGATTAGAACAAATGCCCTAACAAAATTTGTTTTGTATACTCAAAACCACTTGCACGCCACTCAAGGCCGGATTTAGATGAAAAAAGGCCCTAGGCTATTCCACTTATGAGGTCCTTTCACCTCCAATTTTTAGGTTTGTAAATTACATAAGAGATAATAAAATACATCACTACTGTGATATATATCAATATGTTAAATGAAACATGTTGTTATTGGTAGTGTTTTTAGAATAGTGTAATTTTAATTTTGCTAACAATTTGATTGTAGGCCCCTCTTGACCTTGAGGCCCCAGGCTGAAGCCTAATTAGCCCCTAGGAAAATCCGGCCCTGCGCCACTGTTTCTTCGTAAAAGATTTTCTCTTTTAACCTGATCGTTTATGAGATATCTTAGAGAAGATTAACATAAAGGTTATCTCACTTACCTTTACTTTCACAATACATTGCGGGACACGTATCAAAAATTAAAAAAAAATCAGATAAAATACGAAAATACTGCGCCTAATCTTCTTCTGCAAACTGTTCGTTAACCGCTGAAACAAATCAAGAGAACATTTTTTAACTTTGCCTTAACCTTCTGTTACAATTGTTGAGAATTGTAATTTCATCGTTCTAATCGATTCAACCTCCTTAAACGTACCTCTTTTAAACTATTTAAATTTTCCAAAAAAACAAAACTAAAATCAAGAAACTAATTCTACCACCTGTATTTATGAATAATTAGCTCCGAACCACAGCCGAGGAGAGCCGAGGACGCTCCATGGATTTTATGGTCAGCCAATTCAAGAAAGCAAATTTTTATTGGAGACTGTGAGAAGCTCACTTCGGTTTCAATCTTCGACAGTTCTTTCCATTCCTACAATGTCCGATACAACCTGCTGCTTCTCATTTCCCTACTAGAATCGAACCTGAATTCTAAAGAGAGTGGGAAATGGACAACGAACACCTTCGCAAGACAAGTGAGGACATGTGTACTTTAAAGTTAAAAATTGTAGTCGAAATTTACCTTTAAATTGACATACTTATTACATTAATGTTTTGTGATATTGGGTACGATTTTCGGTCTTATCCTTGGATTTTCTGTAATGATTATTGTGAGAAATTAATTGTCAAGTATGTTTACTAAATGCCTTCGTTCACGATATCTAATTAGGTAATTAGTTGGACGTAAAGCCTGTATGAAAAATAGGCATATTAATTGTATTACACATCATTTAAGTGTTGCGAACCAGACCTTATTACTGCTTCTTGCTTCTTGAAAAATTAAGTGTACAATTTCTTTGTACGTAAAAAATGTTACTAAAATCTCCCTGGTTAAATCGAATCAACTGGTCAAATACGATTTAATAACTAATATATTGGAAATAATTTCTTGTAATTTAATTTAAAAAATGATATTTGAACTATTTCCAAAAAACAGACAACTGCTTGATGAGGAATTTAATCTTTTCCATTCGAAAGTGTTTCTCTAATTTGAATATCGGAATATCACTGATAGAAAGCCCAACACAACACCTTCTATGACGTGTCATAACTGCCGACTAGATGTCTCACATGGGTCGGCCCCTTTGTGCTTTGGTCATTAAAATTTATCGCCAGAATGAACTTTATAGATACTCGAACAGATAAAGATTATAAAGAATTTGTATATATTAAACCAAAATAATATCAAGCTACGAAAGAAAGTTTTCATTTTGGTGTACGCCGATAAAAAATCTGTATAATATGTAAACAGTTTTATATTACCTATTTACAAAGTGTATGCCTAAAAGATCTTGTTTTTAGGGAATTAGTGCTTCATTTCACGACATTATTTACGATTGGAATTCTTTTTTAAAGAAAAATCTTTAAACTTAAAACTCCATAAATCATCTTTCGCAGATTCCTAATCCGTTCGGTTTGCACGCACACAATTGATTTATATAGAGTAACTGGAAACCAATCTTTGTAAACATTGAACAGTAACCTTACACTAACTTCTCTACAGTTAATTGCCTTAAATCTTCAGAAAAGTTATCTTCCTTAATTAATTTTTTCCTCAAATGTGACCAGCTCAAGGCCAGATCTTCAACTTAGGAGGCTCAAGATAATATGTTCTGATTTATACCCATGTTGAACCCGTTATTCTCTTCAGTAAGCGCAATGTTGGGTTGCTTGTTCGGTTTGTTTTCGTTCAAGAGTTATTTGGGTTCGAGTTTTATTCACAAATAAGAGGCTTCTTCAGTTCTGGTTTGGTCTTCTTAATTGTTGAAAAAAACACTGTGGAGTGCTTAGTCATTTAAAATGCATGAACATTGAAAAAATATACGGCTGTTTTCCTATCAATATTTTGGCTTGTGGAGTCGTTAAAGGCAAAAATTCCGATGCCAATATTTTGTATTCAACCAATTTTGAATTCTATTTTTCTCACACTAATTAACTGTCGGTTAAATGAAAATATAGTTAGAAATACTGAAGGTGCTTATTAATCATTAACTTAATAGCAATTTTGGCTTGCATTAATAAACTGCAGTTTTTACTTCTGACCTTTTCTATGCTAAAACCATCAATGTTGATGAGTACTTTTAAGGCACTTACCTTGCGTATTTACGAGGGTCGTTTGAAAAGTCCGTGCAAAGTCAGAGAGATAGCACTACTGGCGTGTATCGAGGTTATGTTTAGTTAGTAGCATCTGTTGGAAGAACACACTCCAAGTTTCAGCCAGATCGATCTATTTCTTTGTGTTTGGCATTCGTTTGAATCGAGGAAGTCGAGTGATTTTCAAAAAATGGACGAAAAAGAATTTCGTGTGTTGATTAAACACTACTTTATAAAAGGCAAAACGCCTCAGGAGACTAAAGAGAAGCTTGATAAACATTATGGTGACTCTGCACCTTCGATTAGAACAGTTTATAAGTGGTTTCAAAATTTTCGGAGTGGCCATATGGGCACAAGTGACGCTGAACGTTCTGGACGCCCTGTTGAGGTTACTACTCCAGAAATCATTGATAAAATCCATGATATGGTGATGGATGACAGAAGAGTGTAGGTGCGTGAGATTGCTAGTGCTGTGGGCATCTCGAATGAACGGGTACATAATATTTTGCATCAATAGATAGATAGATAGATAGATAGATAAACTTTTATTTACAGCATAGATAAATTACAAAGACAAAATTTCAGAAAAGTAATAACTGACATAGCCATTGGCTGTCTGTCAGGAGTGCTAATTTAAAATAATAATGTATATATATATATTTTTTTTTTTTTTTCTACATTGAACTAAAAAGTGTAATAAGAAAATAATAAAAAATAATAAAAGTGTAATAATAACAAAATGTAAATAAGAAAACAACAAAATTAAAATAATAAAAAAGTAAGTAATTTTTCTCTTTAAAATTATAATTTTTATTTTACATATCATTAGTCCAACCAGCAATTAATAATTGAAGTGGCTAACCAAAAAGGAGCGATAGGCTAGAGCGTCTCTTATATAGCCAGCCAACACCGCCCAATTTGCGCCATTCAAATACCTCAACATTTCATCTTCCGTTAAGGACTGTGCCCCAAAGAACCTCAATCTTATCTTTTTAAGGATTCTACAACGGCCCAAGAAGTGGAAAACATCCTCGGCTTCCCTAAGGTCACACATCGAGCAGTTGTAATTTCCTCCAACAATATAAGGTTTGAAATTTAAATTGAGGGCTTCAGCCCTCACTTTAATCAAACTACTGATTTGCGACCTCTCCAGTCCCAGATTCAAATTGCTCACGCTTGACCAAAAACGAAATCGTGTGAAGTGTTGCAAGGACGGTTTGCAGCTGTTCCAGAAGAATCCGCAGGACTTTAAGCGTCGTTTCGTCACTGTGGACGAAACATGGATACATCACTACACTCCTGAGACCAAAGAACAATCTAAACAATGGGTTACCAAGGGGGAATCTGCGCCAAAAAAGGCGAAGATCGTTCCTTCGGCCGGAATGATTATGGCGACTGTCTTTTGGGATTCGCAAGGAATAATCCTCATCGACTATCTGGAAAAGGGTAAAACTATTACAGGTGCATATTATTCATCGTTATTGGACCGTTTGAAAACCGAGCTGCAAGAAAAACGCCCACAACTGGCCCACAAAAAAGTCTTTTTCCAACACGACAACGCACCAGCTCACACCTCAGCAGTTGTGGTCGCAAAATTAATGGAAATAGGGTTCCAACTCGTTTCACATCCCCCCTATTCTCCAGACTTGGCTCCCTCGGACTACTATTTGTTCCCCAATATGAAGAAATGGCTGGCGGGAAAAAGATTTTATTCAAACGAGGAGGTGATTGCAGAAACGAATGGCTATTTTTCAGACTTGGACAAATCCTATTATTCGGAAGGGATCAACAAACTAGAGCAGCGTTGGACGAAGTGTATAAGCCTAAAAGGAGACTATGTTGAAAAATAAAAAAGGTTTACCCCAAAAAATTAAGTAGTTTTTATTTTTGCACGGACTTTTCAAACGACCCTCGTATTTCTATACATATCACTTTATTTTTTATTTTAGTTGAGCACCGAAACTGCAAGTAAATATTGTCCACTTGGCGTCAGAGACAGTCTAGTTGCACTGTTTGGTAATCCGCTCTCATATTAACGTCACTATCTGCTCCAAGCATCTCCCTACGTCTTGATATTCCATTTGCCTATTCTCTATAACCAACCTTTGATTTCATACGTTCGCGTTGCCTATATTTTATACTTCTTTTAGTGTTCTATTCTTTAGCATTTTTGTTTTCTTTCTATTTCTTTGGGCCTATCTTTTAAAAGAAAAATTAGTGCAAATTGTTGCATTGAAGAGCAAACGGTCCAGCTTTTCAAGAGATAGTTTTAACTAGAAATGTTGCGATCATTTGATTTTTGTAAAAACAAATACCTGCAGAACTATGTGCCTTAAAAGAACTCCTTGAATTCAAGCGCAGTAATGATTTTTTGCGTTGAAAAAAAACCAAAATAAATCAGTAGTTTGGTGGAGAGAGAAATAAATTGGGCAGAATAAAGTTCTCTCGTGCTTCTTCTGACTGAAGAATTAAATGACGACAGAAAACCATTTTAATCACTGGAAGTCAAAACAGAAGAACATTCATACACAAAAACCTGCCTAAGACCTACGGTATGTGAATGAAACAAACATCATGTTAAAAAAAAAAGGAAAATGGAGGTTAGCTAGATAAAAAAGCGTTTAAAGGAAGGCTAGCGGTGTAGCTGAAGTAAAATATTCATTAACTAAGGGTTAATGTAATATAAGTAGTACATATATAGCGGAGGATAAGTCCGAACCCTTGTTAGAAACCTCGTGGTAATCTTAGGGCTATCAGTTTAATTAAATTGTGTTACAAAACATTAGCAAATAGTAGTGGTGCGGCAGGGAACTAAGGATTATTAGATGTTGAAGAGAGAGGAGTGATTGGCGTTCAGGGTTAATGTGTGCGGCGGATTGGCGAAGGGTTACCACTACTTACAGAAGTGCAGGGTTAAATCTCCCCCAGCCACTGCTACGCCCCACTATAATGCTGCGCCCTCTACCTTCCACTCACCGTATTCAGTGACGTGAGGGTTAGCGGGGGTGGCAGAGTGCCCTCTCTCTGTCGACTACCTTACGACCGTCGTTCTCTTGTATGAATATTTCATGGAACTCTCCTTGTGCGGTGGGTACGTTCTCATTTACATGTGATGAGACTTGTGACTAAGAGGCAACTGCTTCTCTAAGAAGAGTAGGATAGAATTGAGCCGCCTCCAGAATGGGACTCCCAAAAGCAAAAACTAACCCAAATTACTCCATCAGAACCCTCCGCCGCAGTTGATATATTTGTTGTAGCGACTACTCCCCAGTTCATCCACCTTTCCTCTAATTCCCAAGTCCTTCTCTATCTCGCATCCCAAAATAACTACTTGCTGCCTTATATACCCAACATTTCAAACGTGCTGTTATTGCATTCGCCAATTAATTCTTATTTAAAGAATGCCCTATATTCCTATCAATTTAATTACATCCCGTTCCAATTTAAAAAGTACAATTCCTAATTTTTATCTGAATGCAATGTTTTGAAGCAACCTGGAGTCTTTCACTCGGGTTCTTGACGTTGCTTCCTTACAATCACAGAAAAATTTGTTTAGCAATGTACTGTACACTTTATGATCTACCATTAATATTTATTAAATGATGCCTATTGCAGTAAGAGGATGGTGTCATCAACCCAAATTCTGGCCATTACCCTCGGCAAATTATGATGCAATTTAAAGACCAATTGAAGAGTGACATGTCACGACGTTGATAACGTTGATGGAATCTCGAAACCAAGCGAAGATGAACATCACTGAGCGTTGTTTCTTCGATGCCTTCATGTTTGACCCAGAAGCCTCTTACCATACTCCATGTCTGATTAAAAAGATAACACTGGAGGGGTTGCTCTAACTTTGTGGTTGGCACAATGAACCATCGCGGTCACGGTGGCGTGTTCTTTCTAGCCTGCCATTGTAATATCTAATCTAAGCTTGCGAAGACCCACTTATATTAATTTCGAAAGACCACTTAGATAAACTTTTTGTTGGATTCAACCCCTTCAGGACAGTGTGGCTGCCAATTTGCACTGCCTACTTATCTCCTTGCAGTGAAATATGGCGTCCTAGATCCAATTCATTTTTATCTCTGACCTAAATCTTCTTGTAATGCACATAACGTAAAGACATTTATGTCGGTTGAAAATTTGTTCGGGTCTCTTATAATTAGAAAATAAAGGAATTTTTTTCTGATTGTAAGAGACTCCTTCAAGTAATACCTTTTAAGAAAGAATATCTTCCTTTCATGGTACAATGGTGATGCTATTATCTCCAAATTGTAGCCGACCCAACCCGGTTATGGATGTCAACTTTACAATTCAGGAAAAACAATGCTAAACAATCCTCCCTACTCTAGTTGGAGCCTATGGACCTTCAAATCGATCGACGGTTAACTAGGAACTTCTAGCATTACGTACATCACTCACTGATAAGAAGTCCGATTATACTTGGGTACAAAACTGGGGTTATAAGCTCGCAAGGGAAATAACTGAAATTATAGTTCTAAAATTATTGGTCTGGATCTGAACAATCTACAAGAAGTAACTTATATAAGCTACTACTACTATTCTTGAATAATGAACAAGTGTTAACATCTGAAGAAGAAGCCATCAGTATTACATCTAAGAGTCTCTACGACTTCTAAAACTTAAGTCGCTGCCCTCGGCTAGATACGACTTTACCTGCATTAGTCAAGAACAACTTTTGCCTTTACTAGTATATTGAGTGAGATAATGTACAATGTCAACTAACCGCTATTACACTAGCTGAGGGATTGCAGTAAGTAAACTGCCAATATCGTTGCCTTTAAATTCTGAAGTCTTTTAAAAGCGAAGCAAAATAATGCTTATATTTTCAGTCAGTGTTAATGTGTGGTTAGAGTCGGATAGCCCCAGTAATTGACTAAAAATCCACATCATCTGATTTAAGAACGAGAAAAATCTCAATACATCTTATTTTCACGGCCCCTATTCTTTAACCACCCCTGGAAATGAGTTTAACGTGTCCTGATGTGCGAATCTAGGATCTGTTTAGAGAGAATTTGGATTGAAATGTTAATTTTGTACACCTAGCCTTTCTTCCAGCTATCCAAACAAAAATATATATTTAGAAAAATTGTTTCGAGTTAAACTGTGGAATGGGAACAAGTTAAGCCTAAAGTTCCGTTTCCATGGATACGCACAGGGTGAACAATCTAAAGTAATGTTTGCAATATATAAAGTAAATCGGTATGGTTACTCCTAGAGCTGGTAACTAAACAAGACTAAAATAGCTACCTATTTGTATTTATGTGTAGAAGAATAGCTCTCCTGTGGATAAAGCTTACCTCCTTGACAACTAGGAAACATAGAGGAGACCCTCATTTTCCTGAAATCTGGTAAACCTTTTGTAAGTACTACTGTCCTTTATGGTACTTTCCAAACTATTTATCTGCGTGTCTTTATTATTGATCCTTTTGACATTGAAATGGAAACTAGTCATAAATACATTCTTCTCTCCTGCAAAGATATCTTGTTGAGGATACGTTTATATTGTAGATTTGGCAATATTTCTATTGTTAAATTATTGTCCTTGAACCATTTAGAAACAATCTTTCTCCTTTTAAGCTGTAGTTTATGCACTCCTGATGGGAGAAGGAGTGTTGGTATCACGAAAATCAAATATTTTAGGAAGCAAATATGTTTAAGACTCAAAGAGGTGATATGAAAAGTTATTATACTTGTCTACTTTTCGATTGTTTTTGAATTGTAGTTGAGGTATTTATTGGTATCAGAAAAAAGTTTCAAAATTTATTACCATTAATTTCAAAATTTAAAAACATTTATATGACCATTTTCGAGGAAGAAAAAGCTTTAACGATTTTGACTTTCAGGATGTCTGTTTGCTGCCTAAAGCAGGTTAGATACTTTACTTTCACTCAAATTTTGGCAAGACTGGGGATTATTGTTAGGATTTAAAAAGAATAATATGTGAAGATACAATTGTTTTGATGGGTTCTGTTCTAATATTAGTATATTAGCATTGCTGGATAACATCAGCTTTCGTCTTTCTGTACCAGCAAGAGCCACTTCAATTACCCATCTGGGTTTTCTCAGAAAGAGAGAGCCATTATGACATCAGAATTAATTATGAAGGGTGTAATCAATTATTTATTGCACTCAAGTTCTGGATAATTATATTCAGGAGTTTCGGCAATGGACGATTCTCAACTGGCTCAAGTCTTCATTTACTTATATTTTATCACAAATGTAGTGTTGTTAATATTTCTAGACATAAATGAGAAAAAGCAACAACAAAATATTGTGAAAAAACCAAACAAAAATTGGTAATAAATCCATGGACATTGCTGTATTATAATATTACGATCAAAATAGCTCGAATTTAGGTAAAACCATTTTAGGTTACTCATAAGATCTACTGAAATAGACATCAAATATTATTTTATCTCAGTCGGCAATGATTTATATGTCAGGCAGACAAAAAAAGTAGATTAGAAATGTAAAAAAAAAAAGCAAAAAAAATAGAAAAATCTAAGGCATTGCTTTATTTAACAGATTGAGATTCAGGTGGCGACGAAGCTGGCATACCATCACGACCTTGGCGAAGAGGGTGCCGACATACTTGAAGAACTTCGTGCTGAAAATTATTGTCACTTCCAATACTGGCATTGTCTCCACCATGGTGGGAATCATTGGCGTAAAAAGAGGGGAATTGTATGAGTTTTAAACGATTTACACAAGAATTGAATTATTCCATAATCGAGTTGATCAATGCTAATTAATCTGATGTTCTCTTCATCTTCTAGTTACTTCAAATCTTGTCCAAGAAAAATTATTATAAGAGAACGATTAGAAGAGCGGTAGAAAGGTAAACTAGTGGTTAGAGAAAACCATTAGCGTTCGAGCCTCTTTAGCTGTAACAGCTTACCAGACGGTGACAGTGGACCACCAGTGAAATTTTTTTCAATGTTGAGGGTTTACACCAGACCAATTACGAAACTACAGATGACTGATAGCCTCGGCCTTGCTCTGCCTCTCCCAAGGGTGTCCACAACTAGGTGCCCACTGTCATTCTCTAACGATCTCGCCCATGTTTTATACACAAAATCACTTTTATACAAAATATCTTGTTTATTGCACTAACAACAGCTACATCAAAAGCAATTTTCTAACAACATTTACCTAAAATTATTCACCATTATCATTGTTTTGTACTTCAATAAAAAAAAGAAGCTAGAAGATCCAATATATTAACGTAGTTCACTCCTCGTGCAAAGATAGAGACAGTTGAGCTCATTATAGAAATAGAAATAGAAAAGAAATTTATTATTCTGGGACAATTGTCCCCTAAGAATAAATACAGGAACAAATAGAGGCCTTAACAGTTTGGCCTGTGATTATACAGAAATTAAATAAATAAATAAGTATTTACAAAAGTGAAAATATAATAAGTGAAAATGAAAGTAAAAATAAAATAATAAAACAGCAGAAATTAAGGAAATAAATTAAAACAATTAGAATTTCGGAGGAAGCTGAATAGAAAGTAGATAACTGAATAGACGGGATTTAAAGATGGATAGGGTAGGAGCATGGCGGACAGATGAAGGCAAGGAGTTCCAGAGAGAGGTAGCACGTATTATACTTCTAATTATACTAAAAAAAAAACAAAAAAAAACAGATTATTTGCATCATTTAATCAGTAGGTCAACAATACCGTAATAATTTTAATTTTTTAAATTTACAATAAACAAAATAAAATTAGGTAGGTAGCTTTCGCCCATTTGCAGAAAATTTAATTTTTCAAAGATGAAGAAATTTCAAAAATTGAGTTTTTATATCCAACATTTGTTTTGAGGTTCTGTGAGTCCGGAAAAAAGGCCTCTGTTCGTGTATTTGGTTTGCAAATGTTTAAAAGACGAAACATCCCAGAAAATGAAACTTTATATTAGTTACTATTAGAAGTACAAATTTGTAATAGTTTTTTCATAATTTTTTGAAAATGACTTCAACTTTTCTTAAACTTAGTCCACACTTTATACCCAACTACAAATTTATTTGAAATATTTTTTTCAAAAAGGTTCCCCTTTAGAGTACCATTTTTGTACCATATATGGTTCTAAGTTTTGTACATTATAAAGGAGGTTTAAATATGTTTTTTGAAATTCTGGAAAAGAAAATTGTGGTTATGGAACCAAAAAACCACATTACTGTTAGAGTTTTCCACTTTTTTTAAAATTATCTCAAAAATAAATCCAAAGGTTTTAAACTATGGGTGTTAATCCATAACTATTTGTTACATTTTTCCAGAAACATTGGATTAATTTCATTTCATAAACTAACACTTTACCGAATGGATTTCACTTTTCTCAAATTCTTGCATCTCTCATAGGCGCCACGGTAGCCGAGCGGTTAGAGGCGAGACCTGCAAAACTAATATGCATTGTGGTACTGGGTTCGATTCCCGGTCTTTAGGCCTTGGATTTTATTTAATGGTTAATAAAAGAAATTTACAGTAAAGTATGTTTGCTAGTCGCCTTCGTCCACGACACCTAATTTGGTAGTTGGACGTTAAGCCCCGTCTGAAAAAATAGGCGATTACTTTACTTTGCATCTCTCATACGATTGTCTCTGAACTTCATATTTACATTATATGCAATCATTAACTTTTATTTGAATAATTGTCCTAGCAAAATTATTTTAGGGCAATTTAAAGTGTCATTTGGAATAATGTGCAGTTTTTTACAGATAGTTTTGGCAATAGTAAGTAATTTTGTTTTTATTATTTGGAGATTGAAAAATTACGAGCTATACCGACCATAAAATGTAGGTTCAGGGATGTTTAATAAGCAACTATCCGCAGGACTGGTCAATCTCCATGCAATGACTTAGAATGGCTAGCCTATAAAGCATGCTTGCAACTCCGGAGCACATAATAAGCACGCAGCTTTGGATCAAGATATTGTTGGCAGTTTCGTCTCAGCAAACATTAAGCACTCAGCTTATTGGTTGTGGTAGGCGCCACGGTAGCCGAGCGGTTAGAAGCGAGTCCTGTAAAACTAATATGCATTGTGTGGTACTGGGTTCGATTCCCGGTCTTAGGCCTTGGGTTTTATTTAATGGTTAATACAAGAAATTTACAGTAAAGTATGTTTGTTAGTCGCCTCCGTCCACGACACCTAATTGATAGTTGGACTTTAAGCCCGCCTGAAAAAATAGACATTACTACTACTATTGGTTGTGGTGCTCTTCGCAGTTTAATCTCGTCTGAACACTGCACAACTCCCTCTGTGGGGTCGCTTTAGATCCTTTGGCGTTTATTCTGTGTGTTCCCTAGCAAACCTCACTGATTAATATGTAAAAATCAAAGTCGAAGCATGGGGGCTCCGCAGAAGTTACATCATTCTGCTACCTTATGCATTTCAGTTAACCTGGAATGAATCTACCATTTCACAAAATATCTCTTATGTTTTCTTGTCCTGCCGGAAGCTGAGTTTTAAAGTGCCACCAAGCCTTGAGATTCAGAGAAAAAAATCTTTTACTCAACTAATTCCCCAAAAATTATTCGTTTTTAACCCTAGTAGTGCAATTTTGGCCTTTACAAAGAGCATTATAGAAAAAGAACTTACTTGAATTCCAGTAAGTTAAATTAACCAAAAATAAAAAGAAAAAAGTAAAATTGTATTTTGTAAGAAGTTTGGTTAGTCAAGTGATTTAGATAGCGTTTTATTCTACTAGGTAACCAAGCGGTTTAAAAAAGTGAAACCTAACAGTTGTGGGTTAAAACCTTGGGGACGATAAAAGAGATGCATTGGCAGGAAAGGATCGGCAAATAAAGACACTGAGAAGGCCTTTAAGGGATCCAGTAGACCCTAGTGAAATATAGGTGTCCATAAAATATGGCTACCGTTTGCAGAGAGAGACCCTTCTACTCTGGAGGGGCGTTTCCTTCTTTTTTATCTTTGAGAAAATAACTTGGTCTGCTTTGCTTGTGCTGGCAAAACAATTAGGTTTGTATATATACCTTTATTTTTTCCCTTGTATTATTTCTTCATACGATTGCGAGTGTTATTGCTTTCAATAAATAAGTTTGAATTATTTTTATTTTTTTTTTCGTATTCATTTATAGGGTTTTTGTGTGTAAAGATAGAAACCAAGTTATTGTGAGAGATGCTGAAAGTTTTTGCTAAAGAGATCTAGTAGTCAGGCATTGAAAATAATGTGCACTTAATAATATTAATTATCTTCCATCTTCCATTCACCTACTATCTGATCTTAAGACCTTACTTAACCGATCGGTACTGCCGCGTTCGTCCAGGGCATGCACTCTCGTCCTGTATACCCATAAAAGCTGGAGTCCCTCAAGGAAGCATTCTCAGCCCTTTCCTTTTTCTAGTATACATTGCTGACTTACCTCTATCCCAAAATACAATAGTTTCAACATTCGCCGACGATACTGCTATGCTTTCGTCCCACTCCGATCCGGTCCAAGCCAGTCAGAATATTCAAACTCACTTAAAGCTTCTCGAAACCTGGTTTCGAAAATGGAAAATTAAAATTAATGAACAAAAATCAGTGCACATTACTTTTATTACATCCCGAAAACCTGTGTGACCACTAGTTCGATTCCTTCAGCTGACGCAGTACAATACTTAGGACTGTACATTGACAAGAGACTCAAGTGGAACCCACATACTCGACTGAAACGACTAGAAGTGAACAGTAGCTACAAGCTACTTACTAGACTACTTGATTGCAGATCCAAACTCGACTTGAATCACAAACTGATAATTTACAAGACACTGTTAAGACCCATATGGACATACGGAGCAGAAATGTGGGGCTCAACCAAACCCTTTAACTCCAAACGCCTGCAAACACTACAGTCTAAAAAATCTTACGGAAAATCCTGAATGCTCCATACTACATTTCTAACCTTACCATTCACACTGACCTTCACATCCCTTTTGTCACCGATCTAATAAAGTCTCGCTACCGCAACTTTCACAGCCTCCTAGCTCTCCATCCTAATCCTCTTGTACAACAACTCTCCACTCCTCACCTACCAGACAATCCTCCTCGTCGCATGAAGCGGAAGTGGCCTAGGGACCTGCTGATGTGAGTGTAATATCCACTGAGAAAGAGTTCCATCAATGGGTGGTTGCTCTTACATGACATTCATGAGAACTTAACCAGTTTCATCAAATTTACTTGATGCAACATTTGTTGCAGTTGTAAATGTACTAATAAAGTGAAAAAAAAAAAAAATAATAATGATAATATTAATTAGTATTTAAATATTAAATTTTAATCTAGTTTTCTTCAATAACATTCTTAATCTAGGTGATCTCCTCACAAACTAGTACATATATATGTAATATAAAATAAATAAAGATATGCATATTTTTAGGATAGGCAAATATTGTTAAAGTACTTTTCGATATTTGATTATAAAACTTTTTTACAAGTACTCAATTAAAGGGACAATGATAAATTATAATTTAGAAGTGAATTATTATTACAAGTAATTATTTATTTGTTATTAACTGTGTGTAATTTGTGCTCACGAATTCTTCTGTAGCAAACAAACAAAAAAAAAATCCTAATTTAAATAAAACTGGTTAATACTTAACGTTAGTCAAATGTTATAGAAAGTAGAAAAATGATAAATACAGATCTACCATTTTATTGCTGGCCAAAGAGGCTGTGAGATAACATACACGGGGGATAGACGTGTTTTAATAAACAGTTCAATTTAGCATTGTTACTCTTGAAAGTGGTCCTTCCAGTCCCTCTAACCTTCATCTTTCACTCGCTATTTCAATTAATTTCTGAATCAGAAGTTTGGTAAAGGGATCGTGCGGCGATCATTAAATGTATTTATAACATAAATTTAAAATTTACGCCAAATTCCTCATAATTAAGGATTTAACTTTGGCTTGACCTCCACCATTAACTGTGACGGTACTAGTGACTGACCTGGCTACACACTTACAATATCAATCCATCACTGCTAAATGACAACACTGAAATCGATTTTAACATGTCTCTTTGCCTGTTTCACTTATTTTGACATAAAGTGAAGTTCCACCAATGGTTAGTTGACTAATAGTCTTTTTTGTACTAAATAAATTTTTTTTTATTATTATTTTTAAAATAATGTGCTTAGCTTCTGAGGTTTTAACGCCTGAAGGTTTATAGTTGCACTGCTGATCTTCGGACAGTGCCTTCTTTTTAAGGATACGGCCTCGGACGAATTGTGACCTGAAGAGGTATCTAAAAAGGAATGTCCTTTGAACTCAGCTCTGGTTGTACGCGAACCTTATCTCTGGGATGTCAGAATATCTGTGGAGGGTTGCATAAGCCACGAAGGAATGATTATGCCTCACTCACTCTTTCTAGAACTCTTTAAGAGTGCTTGGTTACCCTGATCTCGGAAAGCTATACTCAGAACAACTGAGGAGCGTAGAACATGATTGCGAACGAGGTTATGTAAAGTTGAATTCCATAGCAATATACTCTCTGCTCTGCCTAGAGTTTTCAGGAGAGCCTGGTTAGCTATCAGTGCCAGAATGTAAAATATCCTACCTAAAATCCTGTCGAAGGAGTTTTCTTCAGAATATTTAGGGGAATAAAAAGGAGTGATGGCTCCAGGGAGTGTTTAACCTTAGTTCCTGGATCTTCCACGTCTAGAACTTCTCTAGGTCACCTTCTCTCTAGATGGTCTTTTAAACGAGTCCCAGTTTATGAAATCTGTTATAAAGAAGAGATAGGTTGCGCTTGAACTGATCTTGGCCCAAAAATGGGCTTATAGTTCCTTCAAATCTAGATCTGAATGATTTTATTTTTTCTTAGAATGTTATGAATGAATATTTTATGTCACTTTTCTAACCTTGCCACTTAATCAAGTGAAAGTTAAAATAGACTCCACCATTATTATTATTTCCTAATTGAAAGCGCCCTGCTTTTTGGGTGTGCTCTCTCGCTACAGACAACACTGGCCATCACTGGCTCCTTTTACAAACTGGCAAACTTTCAGTTCCTAGTAATAGAAATCAAAGGAAATACTGCATTCGGACCTTGGACTTTTGCATAGGTATGTATTGCACTAACCACTGAACTAATTCTCTATTATTTTTATTATTATAAATATTATTATAAATGAACGTTTGATATGATTATTAAAATTGAACTGATACGATATCAATAGAATGGAGTGTGCATCACTGTAGGTACGCGAATTCGATCAATGGCGTTCAGTTAAGTGATTTGAATAACATATCTGGCCGATCTCTGACTCTCTCCCCAGGGGGAGTATCATTTTCACCAGGGGGGTGGAATGTGTTGGCCACTCACTGGTGTTGAAGTAGGAGATTATTCATGCTGCCTCCCAACCATATCCTAGAATATTTCAACATTTATCTCTTAAACATATATCATCCTTATCCTTCTATTCCAATGTATATCTGTTGAACTGAACTACGAAGAGATTTAGAGGTAAAAGACATTTTTGACGAATGTTCCTTCAGTTTACCAGATATCTTGTGCGAGATTTTTTTTTAATAAAAAAAACCTTTAGTTATGATCACTTTGCGAATAAAGGAGCAATATCAATCATTCCTTACTTTTACACTACAGGATATGAGAAGTAGTAAAATGAAGGTATCTTATTTCCGGAAAGTTTGGTTCTCTCAGGTTTTACTGACATCTTATTTATTTATGAAAGAGTGGCAGAAAATAAGTCTTAAAATTAGACGAATCAGTAAAGAAGATTATTGTCAGAAGAAGATAATTATTTCTCAAAGGTGTGTAGGGCGATAATATGATATACGATATGGTTTGGCAAGGAAAAAAGTCATCTTTCATCAGGACAACGCCCGCCCGCACACAAGTGTTATTGCCATGGCAAAACTTCATGAACTGAGGTACGAATTGTTGCTACATCCACCTTATTCACCTGATTTGGCACCATCAGACTTTCATCTCTTTCCCAAGCTGAAAATTTTCCTCGGTGGACGGAGATTTCCTACAACGGAAGAACTGACAGCCGAATTGGAGAGGTATTTTGCAGGCCTGGAGGAATCTCATTTTCGAGATGGGATCAAGGCATTGGAACATCGCTGGACCAAATGCATTAGTCTACACGGAGACTATGTTGAAAAATAAAAGCAGTTCCTCCGAGGTAAGACACTTCTTTCTAGTACATTCCGAGAACTTTTCAAACCACCCTCGTAGATTGAACAGAGTTAATCTTTTATATAATCACCTATTGTAAATGAAAGAGTTTGGTCTAATGACTTATGATTACTGCCTTGAAAGTAGCAGATCCCCAGTTGAATCCGCGTAAACTACTTTTTATTTGTTGAAATAGATTTATTATTTACTATGGCTTTGCTCGACTACCGCACCTAATTTGGTAGGACGTTAAGGTCTACCTGAAACTTGAACCACTAGCACTTAACTTAAAAAAATATAACATTCTGTTATCGTTTAAGTCGTGTGTACGGGTTCCAAGTCAGTCTTTTGCCTAAATAAAGCCCAAGATAACGGACAACATTGGCAGGAGGAATTGGAATTGAGTCATAAAAGATCGGAGGAAGAGAGATGCGGCGGAAAGTAAAAGTAATATTTTGAGATTTGGTTTCATTTAACTTGATTTTCCATTTTTTTAAACCATTTCTCAAGAGAAAAGAGATGAGTTTGAAGGTTTCTGTTTGAAGTTCCCGGATCAGTGTGAGGAGAAAGTATAGCGGTATCATCTGCATAAGTTAGGAGGACAGTTTCAGGATGGACTGGTATGTCTGTTGTGTATATAACATATAGGATAGGTCCTAAGATGCTTCCTTGAGGAACACCCGCTTCAATACGATGTTTAGCTGAATACGATGTCCCGATTTGAATTTGAAAATGAAGATCAGATATATAGGACTTCAAGATGAGGAAGTGAGTGAACGGAAGAATGCCCTTGAGTTTCCAGAGCAAGCCCGGGTGCCAAACCCAGTTTGTTGCACAGTTCTGACTGGAAACGCGTAGTCCCAGGAGCCTGGGTATTTAGTAATGCAAAAAGATGTAATTTTGAGGACAGTAGACATAACAAATAAATACCATTATCCTTCTACAGTAACAATAAATAGTTTATAAAACGTCACACAAATTTTATAAACCAGCGTCTACTTATAATTAAATTCTAGCTAGAATAATTATTTTAGAAAAATTTAATATTGAATTTAATCTCCTTAACAAAAACTTACAGTTTAAAATGTTAAGTATAAGGGTTGATTAAACGCCAAAAGGTACACAAATCAGCAAGTACCCAACTTCATTAATTCATTAATGTTTACGTAATTTTACTGCATTAATTTTCATTAATATTTTTTTGAATTTATTAGATGTTTCACAGACCCTTATGCTGGCCAGTTCATTCATTTTCTTTTTCTTTTTTTTTATTATTTAAGTCGCGTCAACATCTAAGGTTATTGGCGCCCGGAGCTTTTTTCAGTGCACTGCCGGCCTCCGGACAGTGTTCTCTCGTTACAGACAATTCTGTCCATCACCCGGACAGTGAGCTGTAAGAAGCTGTTAGAAAGAGAAAATCTAAGGGTCTGCAGCTGGATTCGAACCCGGAACCTCCACGTGGGAATCCAATACTTGAACAAATATTTTGTAGATTAAAATGGCCAGCATAAGGGTCTGTGAAACATCTAATAAATTCAAAAAAATATTAATGAAAATTAATGCAGTAAAATTACGTAAACATTAATGAATTAATGAAGTTGGGTACTTGCTGATTTGTGTTCCTTTTGGCGTTTAATCAACCCTTATACTTAACATTTTAAACTGTAAGTTTTTGTTAAGGAGATTTTTGTACCTTTTGGATAGATTTTCCTTTTTGTCTATTTTGCAAAGTTACAAATCTGCTTTACAGATTTTTTTAAATTTGGAATAAGCAATTCTATCATTATAACCTGATAAGGTGTTAAGTCGGAAACGTAACTACCACTGGAGAGATCTTTTTAAAGAATGATTATAGTTGCGGTCCCCCAAACCATGCTCAATAACAATTTTTTTTAAAAAAGCGTTTTGAATAACATAGGAAGGAATTTGTACGTAAATAGCAAAATTAAACTGCGTTTTCAGTACTTCCTTTTAAGAGGCAAAGATTTTGAATCGAATGACAATTCATTGATGTAAATCGGTTCACTCATTGATAATTTAAACGATTGCAGTACTTCCTCTTAGTAGGTGTAAGAGCATGATGGCACTTCACAGCCACGTAGAGGAGCTTTAACCACTTCTTCTTGCTAAATTTTATCAAAATCGGACTAAGCGTTATAGAAATATTGGTAATAATAGTTTTAGAAAGGGCCTTACTTGGGTGGGGCAAACTCCTCTCCTTATGAGGCACAGCGTCGAGACTTTTAAAGTGCAAATCTGTACAAAATTTCGATTCGAAGGACACTTCATTCATGAAAATCGGTTCACATGTCGATAATTTGAAACGATTGTTATACTTCCCCTTAATAAGTGTAAGAGCAGATCGTCGCTTTAATGTTACGTAGGGGAGCCATAACCCTATCATCCTACCAAATTTTATCAAAATCGGGCCAAGATTTACAGAGTAATTAGTAATAATCATTTTGGAGGGGGCCTTACATAAAGGGGGCTAACTCCTCTCCCATTCGATGAATAGCATCGAGACCCCCAAAAGGCACATCTACATAAAAGTCCGAATCGAATGACACCTCACTCATGAAAATCGGTTCGCGCGTTTAGGCGCTACGTTGTTTACAAAAAAGGTAACAACAACAACAACAACAACAACAACAACAACAACAACAACAACAACAACAACAACAACAACAACAACAACAACAACAACAACAACAACAACAACAACAACAACAACAACAACAACAACAACAACAACAACAACAACAACAACAACAACAACAACAACAACAACAACAACAACAACAACAACAACAACAACAACAACAACAACAACAACAACAACAACAACAACAACAACAACAACAACAACAACAACAACAACAACAACAACAACAACAACAACAACAACAACAACAACAACAACAACAACAACAACAACAACAACAACAACAACAACAACAACAACAACAACAACAACAACAACAACAACAACAACAACAACAACAACAACAACAACAACAACAACAACAACAACAACAACAACAACAACAACAACAACAACAACAACAACAACAACAACAACAACAACAACAACAACAACAACAACAACAACAACAACAACAACAACAACAACAACAACAACAACAACAACAACAACAACAACAACAACAACAACAACAACAACAACAACAACAACAACAACAACAACAACAACAACAACAACAACAACAACAACAACAACAACAACAACAACAACAACAACAACAACAACAACAACAACAACAACAACAACAACAACAACAACAACAACAACAACAACAACAACAACAACAACAACAACAACAACAACAACAACAACAACAACAACAACAACAACAACAACAACAAGACCAATTTTTGAAAATGCCGTTTTTGCTCATTTTCGGCAACTTTTTTCTAGAAATCTATCAAATCTATGTAATTAGGAAAAAATTACTGATATAAAGGAGGATTTGCCCTATATTATAAAAAAAAATCGGGAATTTTATCTTTTATAGAAAAAGAGAAAAAAATTGTCAAAGTTGGGTGTTTTTCAACGTTACGCTTTTTCGTGCAGTTTTTGATGGTCAACCCCTTATACAACTGTCCTACCGGACATTTTTAATATTGAAAAGTTTACATTAAATTTTCTTGGAAAAAAAAAAAATTAATTTGAAGCTTAAATTACAGTTTAAATACGTACTAGTGTAATCTATAAATGATTCTAAGTTACTTTAGAATGACATTTAAGCTAAACTATAGAAAACATCTACTTGAAATTCAGAAAAAAAATGAAATAACTAGATAAAAGGAAATAGATGAAATTAGAATTTTCTTCAGTTGTTCAATCACCAGTGAAAAACTATTTGAAGAAAAATACTTCTGTTTTTCTACGTTTCGGGTACTATTGGTGCAATAACGAATTGTTTTCAAAAAAAGATTGTAACTGGCCATTGCCGAAAAAAAACCTTACCATAATGGGTTGGCAAATAAGTTCGTTCGGTTTTTGAGGGTGGAATAAATAACAATTTTTTGGATACAAAATTATATAGATTTAATCAATTATATATTGACCATTCTTATTGATAACTTCTTGCCATCTTTCTACCAACTTCATTATACCACGTTCGAAGAACGTCTGTGGCTTATCGTCGAAAAACCAATCCAAATGTTTTTTGACAGTCTTCTCGTTATCGAAAATTTTTCCGTTCATAAAGTTCTGCAACTACCAGAATAAATGATAATCAGAAGGTGCCAGGTCCGGTGAATACGGAGGATGAGGCGAAACATCCCAGCAGTTTATTCCGAGTGGTCAATGACGCATGATTTTTGGAGCTCGTATGGGATATGGTAAGTGCACTTGCTACCTACCTCACCGATTTGCATGGATCTTTATCGATTACGCTCTTGACATCATCTGAATTAATCTCGGCGGGGCGCATCATTAATGTCAAAATCTCCAGAACGGAATTTGGCAAACCACTTTTGGCACACGCGTTCTGTTAAGGCATCATCACCATAAACACAACATATCTTTTTATGAGCCTCTGCAGCTCGTTTGCCCTTTTTAAAATGATAGAGCAAAATATGACGAAAATGCACTTTATTTTCTTCCATTTTTACAGCTACGCAGCAAGCACAATAGTAAAGTTTGTTAAACCGAAATTTATAGAAAGGTAACGCTTAACATAACCTTTCAAATGAACAATCGAGTTGGGCGCTTGCGCCGAAAATAAAAACAGAAAATCGGAATGAATCTACACCAAAATAAAAACCGAATGAACTTATTTGCCAACCCATTACATCCTGACGATTCACTAACCAGTTTAAATTAGATACAAATTAAATTTTAATTAAGGAATATTCTTGATACTGGCGTAATAAATTTGTTGTTTAATCTGAGGGCATTTAGTGGAATGTTAATGAAAGTAATTATAATATTTCTAAGAAATATAAGTCAGCAGTAGGTTGGGAATGGTAAAGTAACTGAGAATGGTTGTTTATCAGAGTTGACAATCTCTAACAAGTTTCAGTATGGGAAAGAAAGTCCGGCAGAAGAAGAAAACTAAGTACACTTGCGGCGAGTATTCAGTGTAGGTAAATAGAGAGACATCACATAAATAACCTTTCTGTTCTCTTTAATAAGGTAAATAGATTTTTATATATACTTGGTGTGTATATTGTTGATCCCGCGGGTGAAGGAGTAGTTAGGTGCTGCAGGGTGGCGGGCGAAGGCCCTTAACTGGCCGGTGAGTGACGTTTTGAATTGTAGCCCGGCGAAGGTAGCAGTGGCCGATCAGGGCGGTGCACACAAGAGCAGTGCATCGGCTGGAATGGCGGTACAATTATACGTCGGCCTCAACGCACTGGGGATGTTTCACATTTATGTATCAATGTGTCTGTGGTAGGCATGATAGAACGCAGCCAGGACATCACACACGGATGGAGATAGGCAAGGGAGAAGTTACAAAAAACAAAAAGAAATAAAGTAAAAAAACAAAAAAAGCGGACAAACAAACTTTGGTCTCCCACCTTCCAGTTGCGGCGACCATCTCACACTAGACTAACTGTGGTCACCACCTCAGCCCACGAGACAATGGACGGTGAATTGTTGTGCACGGCGCCAAAGATTCCCTTGTAATTCTACCGTCTACACGTTACTCAGACTTCAACTTGGACATAAATTGCCCTCTTTTATCACTCTCAAAGGCTTCGTCTTCTGGCATTTCTATTTTAAAGCTGGCTTCTTTTCCATTGAAAACCTTAACATTTTTACTGTCCTTTTTCTTCGCCATCAAGCTATTAATATTGATCATAGGCGTGCATAAATTCCCCAGAGTATGAGTCGTATATAAAAATAAATAATTCCCTGTTCATTTTGTCCTTTAACAAATTACTCTTGAAGATTACTAAAAAAAGAAATTATTGAAGAAACCTTTGTCATTGTTCGAAGAACGGCAACTTGCGGTTAGAATGGGAAATGTTAAATGACTGACCAGCGATCTATACAGGGAGCAGGTTGGATGTATAAATAGGCTTACCATACGTTCCGGTTTGACCGGGATGGTCCCGGTTTGAGATCCCGGCGTCCCGGTCAAACTTGAACAACACCGACACCCCGGCCGATCGCCCCCCCCCGCGCCCATTTGATTTCAATTTT
Organism: Rhodnius prolixus; assembly: GCF_049639745.1. Classification (NCBI taxonomy): domain Eukaryota; kingdom Metazoa; phylum Arthropoda; class Insecta; order Hemiptera; family Reduviidae; genus Rhodnius; species Rhodnius prolixus. Next base: position 29,691,076 of record NW_027411592.1, read on the forward strand.
GAATTTTGATTGCATTTCAAATATGAAAAACACAAATTAAGCGAAAAGCAAAACGAAAATGAGCCTCTTCCTCCTCTGCGTCCCGGTTTGGCTCTTCGTAATTATGGTAAGCCTATGTATAAACCTCTACTGAGCATACGAAAAATTGGCCAAACAAGTTGGAGTATTAAGGACCAAGTCTTTAGGTCTAGCTCCGTTGATGTTCAGTAGATCCAAACAAACTGCATATTTGCCTGTGCAGATCGATTTTCCTGTAGAAGCGAGAATTTCAATTCAAAATTGATGGAATTTCAGTTCCATTGTCTCAATATTTATGTTCTTAGACAACGATTTCACTCAACTCCTGCTTCAAAATATTTTCAGACCCAGGAGCTTGATTACCTGAAAGCCTATCCAAAAATTGTAATGCTTTAGGGATATTAAAAAAAAAAGAAATTATTACCATTTCCTTAACTCCTACATAAATTCCAAAGTTTCGTGAACTATATTAACAAATATTAATACAGTTCAATTTGAATTTGAAACCAACTTTTCCTAAAAAAAAAAGCTAGTGGAAAGCTGCAGTGATGCTGATAGCTTCTCACCTGAAGATACATGCTGAATCGGAACATATCGACAACATAGGCACTCTCAAAACTGTTCTTTAAGGGGACTCGAATATAAAAATTATAATGTGAATCACATTGAATCTAGTTTTTAAACCTGTTCTAACCTGTGTAAAATTGCGATTCTTCTTCCTAGAATAAATTGTAATATTACTATTAAAAACTAGACCATATTTGTGGAAATGGTTTTCATTGGATTTGCTTACCTTATCATTATTATGGTATATAATTATTTATCTTTAAAAGAACCCTTTTCTATTTTTCAAAAATTGAGTCCCCAAAATTTCTTTCATCTGGGCCCCAAGGGTCACTACTGGTGGATTGGTAAGTTGGTTTGCACTGCTCACTTGCATTGATTTCCACCTCAGAGATGGCGCTTCTTCAACTATCCTTCGCTCAGTACTGGAGATTGCTGAAGCACGTATGAACCACAACCTTACTGTTTGCACTGTTCGGATCTTCCTGCTGAGACAATCTCCAGTACTGAGCGAAGGATAGTTGATGTGAATTCTCTGCTCCAAATGGATTAATCAATTCTGATGATCCGAAATCCGAAACCGGTGAGGGTTCCAAAAACACACGTGCCTCGAGGCGTAAAAATCAGCGATATTTAATATTATCAGTGACTGCATGCAATCAAAAATATTCATTTTATTATTTAAGACTACAGTCAACGGTTGGTACAGAGAACTCTGTCGATTATTAGACAGCGAGATAAAGAAGCTGTAGAAAGAGACAATCTAAGGACTTCTCAACCAATTATTATGTTGCTGTTAATAGTACTAATTATAAAATCATTAACAATATCATTAAGAAGTAATACAGGAATTGTTGAGGTCAGTCTTCCTTCTATGAACTGGGGGGATTAGACGACGTAAAAAAATACGATTAGACTTCATTAGTTGAGTACATAAATTGTCAAAGTGTAAAGTTTCGGACAATGCTATTATTTACGTACATATTACGATATAATTAAAAATAAAAAAAATTGGCCAACATTTATTAATTACAGCATTTTGTAGACTAATGCCCAGGTTCCTTATAAAATGCCAGTAAGATGAATAGTCAGTTTGCGAAAAATTTCGAAACGTAGCTTTTGAATGTTTGTAATCCCCAACATCAAGCAAACATCAAATTTCGCTGATGCACTCAGGATTTTTTTTTTTCTTTTATTTATACATATACATCAAGTAAATGTGATCTTCATTTAGTTATGCACAGCTTGTAGGCTGAATCCTGAAGGATCCAGCGCCACAATCGGGAAGGCATGCTGAGAGGGGCCAGCCAATGCTGGAACTCTCTAGAGGTTGGAAGGAAGTTTAGGAAATAGGTAAAAGGTCGCGGTGCCAACGTCGTTTCAGGCGTCGTGGAGAACTGTCGGGATGGGTTGTTGTGGATAAGGCTTGTGCGGTGGGATTAGGATGTATGGTTAGGCTATTATGGCTATTAAGGAAGCGAGAATGGATTAGGTCATTGACAAAAGGGATATTGAGGTCTGTGTGGAGGGTTAAATTGGATACATAAAAAGGAGCATTGACGATATGCCGAAGGACTTTAGATTGAAAGGATTGGATTCTTTGGATGTTGGAAGGTTTCGCAGAGCCCCACAGCTCAGCTCCGTAGGTTCAGATGGGTCTTAGTAGTGTCTTGTATAGAGTCAGTTATATAAAATGTTTTCAGTTATTTGAAATAATAAAATGACTAGTTGTTAAAATATTATACTCAGTGCGAGGTTATGTTGCTGAATTAATTATTTAATTTTATTTCTGGGTGGAAATTTAGTTCTTTTATTGTTGTATTATATTTTATCTGGTTTTAATTACTATTGTAATTTGAAAATTGTCCAAACAAAATGTAAAGTCTGCGTTTTATATAACGCTTTTGCGCAATTGACACTTTATTAAATTTCTATAATTTTCTAAATAAACTACCTTATTCGGTAAAAAAACTTAGTAAAATAACTAGGCTTTAGATACGCCATGCTTTAAACAAATAATACTCTGCGCTAAAATAAATGCCATACATTGTATTTTAAAAAATTAAATGATTAAATTCTTGTGTTAAAAGTTCATTAGACTGTTAGGGAGCACTACAGGAGCAGCTGCCGTCTTGTGGCCGTGTTAAGAAACTTGTAACAGGTCAGTTGAGCGCAGTTCCAGAGGACAAGGTGACTTTCTACGTTTATATTCAAATAGAACAAATACAATTGTTCACTTCCTGAAGGAAACCTGTTACTTGCACGAACCGAAGAATCGCTGAGAAAAATTTTTTAAAAATATGAACACTTCTGTCAAAATTTATTTATTGATCTGCTACAAATGACTGTTTATGGTACAGAAAATGCAAAGTAATTTTTAAAGTGTCTATTCTTTTTTTTTTTGTTTTAATTTAAAAGAAACATAATAATACATTAATAACACTTTGAGCTTAAATTTAGAAAGAATACTCTTCTCATTGTTCACATCTAACGACATGAACCAGCCATTTCACTCCTACAAAGGACAGTTTTTGTCTCTCCTCTGCAATTAATCCTTCTAGATTTATCGTGCCCAAAACTTTCATAATACAACTTGGAGCTAACAGGGATACGAATCTCAGAAAAACAAATGCTACCATAATCTATGTTACTAACGTATGAGCCGTTCGCTGCACAACTCGATTAACTCCATAAAACAAAAAAATGGAGAAATACGATGAAATAATGCACATTGTTTTTTATAATCCCATTTATAATATAAATTCAAATAAATTTACCGTTATCATTCAGCGCCTGCTACTGAATTTGAGTTGAATTATTGCAACGATTTACAACAGAGCCGGAGTTAATCAAAATGGCTTCTGAAATAAAATATTTATTATTTAATGGCCAAAAACATTTTACCGTTTAATGGTGTTAATCTTTATTATTTGGGAAATTTATTATAAATTTAAAAAGCTTTGACACTTAAATTTAAGATATTTCAAAAAGTGGAGTCAATCGATTTGTGCCGTGAACGGCTCATATAAGAATACACGTTTTGAAAAACGAAAACCACAACAAAATTGAATTAAGATTTTACTCCATAATAATGGAAAAGTAAAAATTAACGTAAGTGGTTAGGTAAGGTTCCCCAAACAAACCATCCATATGTTTCTGAGACCCCATAGCATCGAGCCATACCATTTCAGGTTTAAAAGTAATTTATAGAATCAGCTGCAAATGTTTGAAGGCTAAATAAAGGAAAGTTAAGTTCATTTCTTGCAGAACTTACTTGCACAGAGAATGGAAGAGATCTCAAAGAGAGATATGTATAAACAGCAAGCTTAATAAATGTTATACCCTTTTTTCTGACCACATAAACTAAAAACGAGTCTTACACAGATTCAATTCATTCTTAAAAGAGAAATCCATAACAATAATACGTGTACGTTGTAATGAACAGATATATATCTGAGCGCAAAGATGTGTAGATAGCGTGTACACAATGGAAATATTAAATGTGGAGAATACAAAGGGCACCGCGTATTCAATTTTGTTACAAGATGATACATGCCCTTGTAATATCTAGAAACATTAAGGCTAACTCCTGCCTGCAGTGGTGGAGAGCTAATGTTGTGGGTGGTTGTCGAACAGAACAATACAATGTACTGCAGGTTGGAAACTCGTGACCTATATATTGTCCACAATGTTCATTTCTTATCCTCCAGAACTGTGTTGTACTCTGGTTGTCCTCGTAATCGTCCAGCCGTAGAGATAAAGCAGACCATGTTACTCAGTTATTTATCTGCTTTAGTCCAAGCAACATTACATAGGTTTCTCGGCCAAGCCAACCATTTAGACAGATATATTTATTGAGCATCACAAACACAATAAACAGTTCTTCTCCTTTTTGTTTAAAAACAAAAATATACATCTTACGGAACATGGCTCAATTTTAGCCTTCTATGGGCAGTACGTCTTTGTACTATAATAGCACGTTGGAAGGAAAGTTTTGTTTCAATCAAAATTGAGTAACTCCACTAATGCTGGTTATAGAAATGAAAAACATCAGCATCAGCATATCTCGGCCTACAAGAAACGAGTCGATCGACCCCATCTTATAAAAGTTAAGTTCTTGGGATTCAAGAATGGCCGTTTTGTCTGGTTTTCAGTAGAGCAGGTTCACCAGTAAGAAAGACAATGAGAAAAAAAATTAAAGGTGATGATAATCAGTTAAGACTACAGGTCTGGAGAGTATGGCTAATGTTGCAGAACAACAATCTCCTAATCATTTAATTGTCGATTCTGATTGTGTAACATATGGGCGTTGCGTTTTCATGCAATAAGATTGGTCTCCCTCTAATGACCAATGCAGGCTGGAGTGATCTCTGGTACAAATAGGCCAGAAGTACTAGGAGTCAAGGTAGACGAGCGGTTAGAGGGGAGACCCGCAAAGCTAAGATCTATTATGGTACTGGTGGTAGTTGGACATAAAGCCTGCCTGGAAAAATAGGCATTCTCTACTTTACTTACTGGTCAGATGTTACTATTTTTAGCTCATATCTTGAACAAAGTAGCTCAGATATGTAGCCATAAACGAAAAAAAAACTTAGCAAAGTAAAGAAAACAGAAAGGGTCCAGAAAATGATTGTATCTTCGATGTTTCTCCACACCTGTGTGGTCAAGAGCTCGTAATGAATGTCGCAAGTTGCGTGCAGCATGTGTGTACTACCAGCATCGATAGCGATGTCGATACTGATGGCTGTGGATTACGTTTAAATAACATTAATAATATACAATTAATACCATCATAAGCTCACGATCAACTCTACTATCGGATACTAAACAATAAATTAGATATCAAAATGAAAACAACGTAGGTTACAAAAAAATTGTAAATATACGGTCATAATGTTAGGTTTTATATGTTAACTTTTGACATAATGTTAATTATGTTATAATTTGGTCATAATATTGAGGTATTCAGCCTATTACAATAGCTGTGAAGCTGTTGTCCTTGAGGTGATAGTGGTGTCCTCTTGGTTGGTTCAGTATAAAGTTTTACAAAATTTATAAATACCATGTCATTCAGTATTCAAACTAATACGCAAATTAATTTATTCAATAATTTATGTCGCTAGGAGAGTTGAGGCCTACAAAGTAACGCATTGTTTTTTTATCGTCTTCATTTCATGTCCAAATGGCTGGTGAATCAAGTAAATAAGATTACGTGCAATAATAAAAAGAAAATGGTATAAAAGATTTGGTTGAGAGCCGTTCAACGTTGACCATCGTGAATCGGCTAACACAGTGATTAACATGATGAATTAAATTAGAAGGATGTCCTTTTCTATAATGAGACCATCGCCACTTCTGAGGTCATTGGCTCCCAGAACTTTTTCCGTTGCTGTGCTGTCTTTAAACTGTGTTTCCTCGTCAACAGTATACGTCACCGCTTTTAGAAGCTCCTAAAAAGAAAAGCGATGAGAGAAGTCGCTTGACTGTTACTCATATAAAAACACTTACGATAATTGTAAGCAATTACTGATAAATAAATACTTTAAGTAAAAATAGAAATGATATGAACCGTAAGCAACAGAAGTGTGCCAGAACGATGCAAAATAAAAATAAATATTCTATTTACTATTTTCTATAAAATTAATCAAAAATTAAATTGAATTAAATAATAAAAGTTAAACTATTTATAAGAAGTGTCAGCAGAGAACGAGTATTTCTATGAAGGTCCACTGCGATCTGAATCCACAGAATTTATAGTTCACCATCTGGAAGTTTTAGGTTTGACAAGCTTCCATTGTGTAGAGGTGAGCGATGGGTGAGAAAGCTGGGGTCAATTTGTCCTAAACACATAAGTAGAAGGATCGGAATGAGGCAGGAAGTTCCAGCGAGATCCATTGTCAAAAACTTAGTAGAAGATTTCCAGCTTCTAGAGATACATAAAACTTTCAAAATATAACCCAACACCTGAACCCTCTCCATTATTGTACATTTAAAATAGGATTACCCTTGCAATACAAACCCATCTTCGTGCAGTCTTGCTCTTATATTGTAGAAATATTTGCTGAGTTATTTGCTGCTGCTAAAACTCAAACAATGATTTTTGTAGAAGAGTGACATGTTTTAACAAAGAAATCTTTTGAACAAGTCCCCTTTCTGTCGACAATAGGTAAATATTTGTAAAAAAAATTTTCTTTTCTCGATTTAAACAGATTTACTTAGTTAGTTTTGAAGAGGTTCTTCAAAGAGAACGCGTCAATGGTTCGGTGCAGAAGTTGTGGCATGAGAGAGATCAATGCTAACGAAGTAAACAATTTCCGAAATTTGGATTATTATTATTATTATTTTATTTTTTTATGATTTAAGGCGCGTCAACATCTAAGGTTATTGGCGCCCGGAGCTTTTTTCAGTGCACTGCCGGCCTCCGGACAGTGTTCTCTCGTTACAGACGTTATTATTTGGAAATGGTTCCGATTTTCTTTGAAGTTCGGATACGCACACATGTATCTATTATATTCACTCATATAACTAAACATAACTTATATCTTGGAGAGTACCGTTCTGATTTTTGGCGATTGATTCATTAATCCAAGTAGAAAAAAGATTATTGTCAATTTCTGTCACAATTTCTTTGTTTTAATGCCAAGTTTTCGATCTAAAGGTACTCATTACTTGTACAATCCGGATGGAAAACTCTGTTACTTCGAAGGCAAGCACCCAAGCTGTAAAATAAATTAGAATTGTGTATATGTATAAGGCTAATAAATGATGTACAATTATTTTTTGTATTAACGGAAAAATTAAAACAAATAAAAAAAAATTATGACAAATTGGCAATAATCTTTCTTCTATTTAATTTTTACTCGTATTTAGTACACATTTCCTTTTAGAACATAACTGGAGCAGCGAAGGTTAGCTCTTCTTTTTAAGCTCTAAAGAGCTATCTTAGAATTTGTGCGGCTTTGTAAAACTTGATTTTAATTATCTATCTTGAATTCCGAGCAGGAGTAACATCATCAACTTCAATAACATTCTGTTGGAAGTTGAAAGGGATTCCACTTGAACATATCAAAACGTGTCGTAGGTCTATCTCTCCTAAACCGTTTGGTCTTCTCGGAGAATGTAGAGCGTGGTTCTATGGAATCAGTGACGTAATTTCCCCTTCAACACGATTATTTGTTCACAGTGAACATGTTTAATATCGAAGCAAACTATTTTGAACAAACTATAAATTTGAAGGCAATTTATATTCACAAAATTGCAGCAAAAAGTAGTCGTGCGAGTGTTCACACAAAATTTTTTAGTAGGTATTATTTTATTTTAATTTTTGTCAAGTAAATAGTATACTTGGTATGATGGAAACGAGCATTAAAAATTACATGAATTATAATATTAGAGGCCCAAAAAAAACAGGAATTGGTTTACAAGTTAAAATGAGCCACTGCTCTGGGTGATGGTAATGCATAAGTTATGAATGAGCTAGTATCTGCTGTTGTGTGCGTGAGATTCGAGGTATAAAATAAAAAAATAACAACGAAGTATTAGTACATTGTTAGGAGGCAGTAACGTGTATTTGTGTACGTTTGCTTAATTCCAGTAGTCACAATAGAATATTCATAGGATGATAGGATATGGTTATTAAACTGCTGGCAGTAGCGGAGGTTGCTGTCACAACATAATGCGTCATCTTTTCCTTTCAGATTTATTGACTGTATTAGTGAGGACTATATGGGTAGGATTTAATGTGAATGCAGTGGTTGGAACTAGGTAGCTAGAGGAACTTTCAACTGTACAAGATGATTGAGGTGCTGCGGAAGTAATGACACAGGGAGGTAAGGCTGTAAAGAAGCACAAGGGATGGATTGTAAGGATGATGAAGAGAAAAAAAAAAAGAAAAAAGAAACACACACAAACAAATGTATACAGATAAAGGTAATAAAAGCGAAGGACTGTTATCCCGTAGTGGGACACTGAATGGGAGATTGTGGGTGGCTACAGGTGTGTCCAGGATGGCCATTCACACACTGTATTCAATAGAATTTCAGAGAGGTGGTCTTTTCTACCTCCCTACATTTCAATAAACATTTAATGCCTTCTTTAAGACATTCATACAGGAGACGGATAGACGAGAGAACGAGGATACTTTAGTTTCCTTAACATTGGGTAACTTTACAATTTACTAGTAAATACTAGCAAGATTTGACTTATGACCTGGGGCTGACCACAGATGACATCTGTATCCACACTGTCCCGGAGTGATGCATTCATTTCTTTCTAATTTTTTTTTTTTTTGGCCTAGGCGGGGGTGTCTAAATAGTAGAACATAATAGACATGTACTCTAGTTTCTCAGCTAGGTCAAATGGTAGTTTGACAACAAAAAAACACAGTTCCATAAATTTTGGTAGACTTATGTTTAACAAAGAAAAAATAAAAGTGTACAGTTGTGTGTATACAAACAAAGATATAGAGAGTTTGAACTGAATTGTTGCACTTTATTCTTACTTGCATTACTAGGTTTGATGTTTAGTTACTTATAAGTAGCGATTCTCTATTATTCAAGCCTGTTTCTCAATAATAAATTGTTTTACGTTCCAAAAATTTCTATGCCTTTTATACTAATTCTGAAGAATAGTTCGCATTTAGTGGCTCTCACCCGACTATCCTGTAGGCCCAACAATTCTTGAGTTTAAGCAATATACTCACCTGTATTATTCTTGGACGTCTTGCAGGCCGGAGAGAGATGAAGGTCTTGTTTTAAAGATGAAAACAGTTTTACCCAGCGCTTACTATTTCATTCTGTTATCTATGTTAATCTAACTGACCGACATTTTTAAATCATCCTAGGCACTTCCCAATTTTGTGGATAACGGGGTACACTGCAAGGTTGTGTTGTAGCTTTACTTCTTTAATCTGTACTTACTTTCAGACTCCTTTGAAGACATGCTGACTGCATTCGCCGCTCACTTTCTTCAGATTAATCTTCGCTCTCTAGAACCTTGAATACAAAATGAACGCGTAAAAATCAACACTGAAAAATCTAAATACATCATCTTTAGCCCTTAAAGGACATTCTTCTTGCCTAACTGACCTGCTGAATTATCTAGGAATGTACCAAATCTCAAAAAAAAGTGTACAAAATCGTACTCCTACTCAAGAATGAAACGTATTGAACTCAACACAAGATACAAACTCCTGGCTAGACTATTCGACAAAACTAACATTACAGAAGTAGGTCAAATCTAGCCCTTCCTTCACAGATTTATGGAGTTGTGGACTCCAAGTGGACGGTAAAAGATCTATCATGTACAGAATACTAACTTTAAAATTAAAAATCCTTCGTCAAATTGAGTACGCTCCAAACCTGAAGAATCTTTTTATACCTGAACCTTCCAAAAATGGTGACACCAAATTCCATCAAAAATATTCTCATACCCCAATCCTGATGTACTGGCGACTTGCAACCATCTATTTAACTAATAATTATTAATATTGGATGGCCTATTCACATGCACTCATCACATTTATGTGTTGCGCATTTTAACACAAAAAACGAATAAATAAATAAGATATTAAACTTGTTACAAATCAAAATAGTCATTTTTGAATTAAAATTCCTCCAGACGTTTAGTCAAAAATGCTACGAAAACTTTTGATCCCTCCGTTCTATGTATCTAACCTCACCATCCGTAATGATCTCAAAATCCCTTTCGTTAAAGATCTTGCAACAGCTCGTTTTCTCAAATTTCATTCCTCTTCAGCAACTCATCCTAATTCTCTAATAGAACAACTATCTTCTGCAATACCAGATGATCCTTCAAGAAGATATAAGAGAAGATGGCCTCGCGATCTACTGTCATCGTAAGAGCTTACGATTGTTATGTCCACGATTATGGAGTGACACTACTGGGTAGGTACCTTCTCCACTCGTATATCGTTATATTGTTTTATCATGTACCACATTTAATTGTTGCAACAATCGTTGCAGTTGTAAATTTCAATAAAAGATTAAAAAAAAAAAAAAAAAAATTATTAGAATTAATATTAAAAAACCCAAATTTAGTTGAACCTCACGTGAAAATCTGTATTTACTGAACATACGTATTGGCCATACACAGAATTTTGGGAAGTTTTCCGATGTAGTTCATCTTTGCTACTATAAAATGGTACTGTATGCAACCCAGTGTATTACACATATTCTACACTACGTATCGTAGTGTTGCGACCTCACACAACGTACAGCGTAAACAAAATAATTTCATTCATTTGACTAATCCAATGAATACAGCGTAAACCGTTCATGCTAAAGTTAGAAATCCACAAATAACATCCATTATCATTCATGACACGCAAAATTCTCTCATTGAGAGCAAAATAGTTCTGTTAAACACACTGATGAAGGGAGGTTCAGGAGTGTTATGGCACGCCGCTAAGTCTCCATTTAGGCCTCCTTATAAATAATTACATATAAGTATATATATGTTTAATGTACAAATAAAAAGCATTTTCAGTACTTTGCCTGCCTCCGGACAGTGTTCTCTCGTTACAGACAACACTGTCCATCATTGGACAGTGAGCTGTAAGAAGCTCTTAAGAAGAGAAAATCTATTTCGAACTCAGTAATTCCGCGTGGGAATCCAGTATACGCTAACCGCTGATCTATGCCCTCCGCTAGTATAATCTAAAATATAATTATGTACTTACTCGTATATCACCTTCTTTTAATGTTATGAACTTTTCTAGTTTGTAAACTCCCACGAGTTGGTAGTCACTGCACCAAATGCTTCGCGATCTTTGGCGAGATAGATGAGTGGTGTATCACTTCTTGTTAATCTCTAATCAGGAAGCCTGCCATCCTCTCCCATCTTTCAGAGCTTCTAGATATGCTACAGAATTACTTGTAACATTTCATACGACTCTCCTTTAGGCCCTCCCTTGCCTCTTCATCCTGAATGTCCAGGTTCCCTATTTTAGCTACCAATAAATTAAATTCAGGTAATACAATAATTAAATATAAATTTCAAATTAACATTCAAATCAACATTTGTAATTATAATATAAATTTAACAATCCATAAATACAATAATACATTTTTAAATTACGAGAGAGCAATAAGTGTACCGTACAGTTTCGCACCCCTTCGACCCGTGACCCAAGATTCCGCACTGTCAAGAAATGCAACGCCTTTAATTCAAATTAAATTAAACTAGCTAAAATAACACTGCTTGTTTAAACTCTATGAAACTTTCACTAAACGTTTTTCTACTCCAGTGTGGTTTAAACATGTCACACATTGGCAAAACTGATTAATGGTTTACCATATCTTATATACTTACTTTAATAGTTGATAATCATTGCAAGTTTGAATGTTTAGCTAATTTTTCAAATAAGAGGAGGTATGGAGAGTAATAAAAGACACAAACATTCTAACTTAAGGAAAAATTGGCATACTATTAAATACCTCAAAAGAAGACTTTTTTTCAATTAAAAAAACACATATTTTTTTAAAAAAGAGAGACAATATATGCATGAAGAATGATTGAATTATAAGATTGTCGACTTCGCTGTGTTTACCAATACTTGGTAAATTACCTGATTCATAATATCTCAACGCTAGAAGGAACATAACGATACAAGAAACATTATTGTTGGATTGGTGCAGTAAGTTTGCTTTATTTTATTGAGTTTAGAATCTATTCAAAATCTCAATTTCATCCCATTTCTTGTAATGTTCAATTCTTATATCGAAATTTTCATTCTTTATTTCATCAAAAAGTTCAAGAACCTCTTTCATTTTCATTATTCCCTGTAAGTCATAATTTTTTATATTTCTTGACAATATCACAATGGCTGAACTCACTGAATCACTCATCAACTAAAATTGAATAAAACAACATGGACGAAAGCAACCCAGACTGCTACTCACAGAAATGGAGGTTGTCCAATATTCTTGGAAGTTGAGCTTTAATTGATGATTAAACTGGTTTAGTGAATATAATTTTTAGATCAAACCATGAGTTAAACTAGTTAGGGTTAATCCACGTTTAACTTTATTTTGTAAGATAGGCCTTAGTAGTATTCTGTAAAGTAATCTCCTACTTTTACAGGAAGGGGCTTAACGTCCAACTACCGATTAGGCGAAATGGACGGTGGCGGAAGCTCATTCTTTACTATTAACAATTTTTTCTAACAAATAAAAAGTAGGAATTCAAACTGGAGATCTCCCACTTACAAATCCACGTTCGTGGCCATTATACCAACCTCTGAATATTCTGTGTCGGTATCGTTTATGTTAAGTCTGATGAAAATATGTTTTAAGTTCCCAGATCTGGGGAAAAAAAAGGTCCTGGGGGTAAAGAGAAAAAAATCCTGACTGAAAACTGACAAGACTTTCTGTTAAAACTGTTCTCCAGGTTTAACCAAAATAGTATTAGTATATTTAGTAAATTAGTAATAGTATATTTTCTTCAAAGTCCGAAAATTTTAATCACATTCAATTATTACTAAAATAGTATAATTTGTAAAACTATGTGTTCACTTTGAAGGGAGGTTACCCTTTCTAATTCTCCCGCAGACCTGCCACAGAACTATTACCAGAAAATTAATAAAGTAAAAGTTATAAAATCTATTGGAGTTAAGTTAAGATGACGTACCTTTCTCATGTTTTGTAATCAGGAAGTTTAAGTGAGATCGTAGGAGCAGTTTTTGGTGGAAATCTTAAAGAACTGGAAAATCTACTCACAGTAAAGGGGCACTTTCGGCCGGCCGATTAGAAAATTTAGCGACTTTTTCTATTTTTAATAAAATTATATCAGTGGTGAGACGGTAAAATTTACGGAAATGACACCTTAGAGGCAAGCTGATTCACTCTTTTTTCCCCCCAAGAAGCGCCATTAATAGAATTTTATTCGAAAAAAAAATTTCAAACCAGAAAAAGTTTTAGTAAAGTGACTTAGGGAAGGGATTAGCTATGAGGTTAGCATACTGGACTCCCACGCGGAGGTCCCGGGTTCGAATCCAGCAGCTGACCCTTAGATTTTCTCTTCCTAGGAGCTTCTTACAGCTAACTGTCCGGTGATGGACAGTGTTGTCTGTAACGAGAGAACACTGTCCGGAGGCCGGCAGTGCACTGGAAAAAGCTCCGGGCGCTAATGACCTCAGCTGTTGATGCGCCAAAAAAAAAGAAAAAAAAAAGTAAAGTGACATTTCCGGTGAAACCAATTTTGGCTAAAATCTGGATTTTAATATTTAGGAGGCCTCTGATGATACTCTGATATCAGAACATACTCGATTTTTCTATTTTTTTAGCTACGGTAGAAACAGAGGGGGTTTCGGAGGGGAAGAGAGAGAAGGAGATCAGCCATTTTTCTCCCTCAGGAGTCCTGAAATCAAATATTCCCATTTAAAAAACTGAAAATCTGCTCGATGACGGCACTTATTTTACTAAAGAAAAAAGTCGGTAGTTCTATCGTTATGTCCCTGAATGAACACGTAAGTGGACACTTTCTTGAACAGAGCAAAAATAAATTAATGACCTAATTACTGGCGCGTTTTTTTCGTAAATAAACCCGCAGAGAGTATAGATAAGCTATGTCTAGGAATCTAAAAAACTTCGTTTCCCACTGTAAACAGATATTTCTGTGTATAAAGGAAATAGTATCTATATTGTGTAATGAATGAATGGTCTTTTACTAGAGAATTTCGGTGAAGAGGCCAAGGTGTGCGATGTGTAGTGTTGATAAGGAGGTATAGTCCAGTAAGGTTGAATGGCATACCTGTTCCATCAAGATATCCCACCTGATGGACTCTACTGATTTCACTGAATTTATTAGACAGATTTCAACCTATTAGGAGTGTTAAAGGCTCATTCATGCCATCAGACAGAAAAACTAACTTCCTGCACCGCCTGCTGTTCAGTAATCGTCCATTCCATCGTTGTCCATCTAATTCTGGCATTTAAACCTTTTCAGAATTACTTTAAAAAAAACAATTTTTTTTAATCAAGGTTTTTGCACCTTCCGATTTATTTATTTTTACTGGATTTACTCAGCAATGATAATGGTTTCTGAATCTTTCTTTAAATTATGCAACAAACCTTTAACTTCTTCGAAATAATAAAAAAGATCGTGCTCGTTAGAAACATTTTCTGGACCGTGGCAAGAGTAAATCATTTCTACTCTGCATTCATTCAGCTTGTCACGTTAATGCTTTACTGAGAAGTTTATATTTATCTTAGTAAATATCAAGTTGCATCAAGAATACTAGAAGCTTAGTAAAGTATAAGCTACACCCATATGCAATACAGAAGCATTAAAAATTGCATAATGCTACTGATAAGCCCGCGGAGCTATATGCATGCGTCTACACCAATCTTTAAAGTAATAATTTAAATAAAAATTAAATAAAAGAAAATAAAAAGTTAATTTCATTTTCAAATTATTTCTCGGAAAAACTCGCTAAATTCCAAAACTGACCACTTTTTCATACTATCATGATTATGATATTTTTCATTTATTTTTCTTTCAAATCCGATTACGCCTGTCACTATTTTTGTAATCTCAAATGTGCCTCGGAAAGGTTGAGAACACCTGATTATAAGGTCATAATAAAGGAGGCTTGCTTCTCTTAGATTATAAAACAGGAATATGTAACACAAATATCATATGGTATTTTAACATAATTTACAATTACAAGACAATTACGATGGCGATGGCTCTAAGATATTAAGGATGATCTATAATGCCAGCTAAAATCCACTTATATTTACATATTTACTGGATGTATCCAAAAGCCCTTGTAAATTTCAAACAAAATAATGTAAAACTTGACAAAGTAAAGCAATCTAGTAAAAGTAAAGTGTTATTTTATAAGGAGAGGGATTAACTCAACGTTTAGAAAAGCATTGGTTTTCTTGGTTTACTTGAATAGTTATTTTAGTTACTCCTGTACTGTCAATCTAGGCTAGGATTTCATCTTTTTCCAGTATTATTTACACTATTATTGGTAAATAAAGACGACCTTTTTATCTTACATCCAGCTCTGCTCCATGAAGCGGTGATCAGAGATAATGTCCTCGATACCGATAAGTCCGATTTTGGAGAAGTTTATTTGGAAAAGATTTATACTGTTATAAAATGGGAGAATCAACTCCGGCTACTACTTACCCCGATAAAACAACTACGCTATGCTACTGAATGTACAAAAATATTTACAATCTTGATCTATAGTCGGCCGTGGATATGGTCTTGTAGTTAATTCTCTTCGCAGCAATCTTTTAATGAGCGCTTCCAAAATAGTCCGCAATGTCCGATTAACTGAATAAAAACAGCAGTTGCAAGACTTTAAAAGCGTTTGACTTTGTTATTAAAGAAAGTGAACTTTAACACGCAGGATATTATTGTAAATCTTATAACACATGAACTTCTTTAACCTCCAGTAGTAGACTAATCTTAATATGTGGTCGCAGTATGTCAGTTTGTATACCACGCAAGAAATTTTTGTATAAAGTATTTGTGTGCGCGTGTGTATAAAGGCAAGTACGTGGTTTAGACACATACTGCATCGTAAATCACAAAGATATCCTTTTGTAGGCCGAACAGAGGTGTAGGTACAATGGAGGGGTAGCATATCGGACCCTTTTGTACAGCTGAGCACTGTGCTGGCGAAAGAAAGCTCTAACCGACTGCGGCAGTCCGATGCTGCTCTTTCTGTCTGGGCACCCCCTCTCTCCTACAAAAGCTTTACTAACTCAGACATCATTCAACGAGAGGGAAGTGAACACACAATCGTAATTATTTATTGCCGCTCTATCTCTCCGTACACAAACAAACATACGCACGCTCTCTGACTCCTCCCATGTCATCAACAACAATAACCTTCTTTTGCTGCTTTAACGCCTCCATGTGGCTCGAAGATTCTCTTTTCCCTTCAACCATCACAGCTAACTCTAATAAACTTATTAAATGATTTAATTTTCCACCAGCATTTAATTCCTATAAATGGCCACTTTTTTAATGTTCCGTAATTGTAAAAAGTAAAAACTTCTCTCAAATCTAAACGGAAATATATCAACGCATAAACATTGGTGGTCGGGATTGTGGTTATTAGTTCCTGACAAAGACTTATGAATGGAACCAGATTGATAAAAAAAGAGATTCGCTCTTTGAACTTGTTCAGCTTCGAGCAAATCGAGCTTTCAAATTTACCACAATTCTTTTAGGCCTTGGGCACACAGAAAGCGGTTCTGTCGTGGTGGGCAGCGATCCAGCGGTCGTTGCGGCGGTCTGCGATATGGGGACGTCACGTAGGACGCGATTCTTTTGTTGAAGCTACCAGTTTGATAGCTTTCTTCTTGAGAAGTAGTAGTGCGTTTTTTGTTATTTATTTTAATTTTTATATATTGAGTATGGGCTCGGACGAAGAGCAACTCCTTCTGCTATTAGCTTTGCAAAGCAAAAAGAAGAAAAGACGAAGTTGGGTGCATGAAATCAATAAGAAGAGAGAACAATTAGGGGAATACCTCCTCTTATGTAGCGAACTGTAGTCACACGAAGATAGGTTCTTCTAGTATTTTCGTATGTCGCGAGAATTAAATAAAAAATGAGTAATAAAGTTTCTTAACATTAAAATCTTTATTACGTATTACTAGGTGGCAAGGCGGTAACGTTGAAATCTGTAATTTTGTAAAACCAGATCGCTTGTCGTCGCGACAAGCGACTAGACCGCGTTCTGTTTGACAGATATGATGCAACATTGTGTACGTACTACTAGACTGCCTAACCGCCTCGGTCGGAGATCGTTCCCCGTCGCGACAGACCGCTTTCTGTGTGCTCAAGGCCTAATAGAATCAAATCTTTGGTTAAACATTTTGCTCAAATAAAAGAGTTTGGCATATCTTACACTAATACAGCATTAGTATAGTAAGAACATACGGAGGTACAGCAATCGGCAGGTAGAAACTCCGGAATCATCCAGGTTTTCTCTTTGTGGGAGCTTCTTTGGCTCGTAAGAGAGGGACCATACTCTTGGTCTTGGTCTGGAATGCTGGACATTGTTGGGCCATTGGTCATAGATTAATGAACTCAGATGGTAACACGCCTAAAATTAGTAATTAATCATTTTCTTTTTCCAAAAACAGTCGGTACTTAATATTTTTTAATAATATAGGTACGTATCATTAACATTACTTTTTTTTCTGTATATATTGTAAAATTAAAAGAAATTTCTTTAAAAAATAATTAATTTACATATTAATTAGTTTTATAAGGCTAAAGTGAGTGATAGGCAGCTTGTCCTGTGTGTAAGGGAAGCAGCGTTATCCAGCGTTTATCTTGCAAGCATCTGCGCGCCACCCGTTAATTAAAGAAGCGCTTCGTGCATAATTGGAATTAACTTCTTTTTCGATTAAAAATAAATGGTAATTAATTTGTAGTTTAATAAAGAAAAATTTGTTGATAATTTTTATTAATTGAGTTATTTTATTTGACTATAAAACAACGTCAAGTTTGTTGCGAGTGTGCTAATCCAGATTCCGACGCGACATTTCGAGTTCAAATCCAGCTGATTCTTAGAGTTTCTCTTTTTAAGAGCTTCTTACAGCTCACTATCCAGTGATGGAAATAATGTTCTCCGTGGCGAGAAAACAATAATTAACCTTTCGTTTCGGGAAGGTTCAACTCTGTTATATTTCTGAATAGATTTATGGAAGAATATAGTACTAAATATGAAAATATTATTTGACAAATAAAACCTTAGTAATTTTTCCCCATTCGTACCAATTCTCTCCTCCTCATACGAACCTATTACCCAGCCATATATTTCACTGTAAATTCCAACTCTTCCATTCAGATCTCCCAGTATAAGTATATCCTCGTACTCATCAACCTTTTGCAGATTATCGAAAACTGGTCTTTGCTTTCTCCTAAGTCACCTGTAAGTGATTATCAAGGTTGTTGTAATTTTGCTTGCTACATCACAAACTTGTTCCGCAATTAGTCTTTCATTTACAAAGTTCCAGTCCTAAATTTGGCTAATCTATCAGCCTTTGCACTTCCAGTAGGAGATACACCCGAACAGAGGACTAGAAATCCATCAGGTATAATCTCACAACCTTGGATCTTCTTCTATTTCTGTTACAGCCAACATCGTTAGATTCATCTTCTTCATTTCTACCACAAGCTCAGATTCCTTACCCTATAAGGCCCCTCTCATTCGAGGATCCATATATCAAAGTTCCATATCCTCACCAAGTCATAGCCATTCTTTCGAGATAGGTATTTTTCTTTTCACTCTAGCGTAGTGGAACGGCTGCTTCCTTCAGGCACCTTGCGGCGCTACAGAGTTAATAATACATTCTAAAACGTAACTCTTACTTCCTGAGACGGCTGAATGTTCTAGCCCATTCAGATGGCTTTCCCTCCTTCTTTCTCAACCGGGCTTGGGACCGGCTATGGCGGAGTTACATGTAGATCAATAACATTATTAATTTATTCATTGCTTTGAAGTGCTTGATGTCTTAGAAGCAAGGAGTTGTGTTTTAAGAAAAGATGAAAATAAATAAATTTATTTGTGCTACAATATGCGCGTTGGCGCTACAAGTTACAATTACTATAAATAACAATGATAATATAAACAAATGATGCAAACGAGTGGAGAAGTTACCCTGTGATAATACTCCAAAACATTAGACTGTTAGTCACTCTCTATCACTAGTGAGGAGATCACGAGGGCACTGTCTCTTAAGGCGTCTTGTCGGGTTATCAGGAAATACAAATCTTCTAGCTCAAAACCTTTCTCCAAGAACTCTTCCTGAAATAAATATTAAACTTCTAATTATATAAAAAATAAAGCAAAAAAAAAAAAACAAAAAACAACGAATTGAAAGAATACCACAGCTATGCATCTTGTTCAGATAATACCATCCCGGAAGATAAATCAGGAGCTTCCCTGCAATAATGATACATAATGTATCATACTCGTACATTAACTTAAAAATAACTTATTCGTAGATTCTGAGGTTGATTAGGGTTGATTCCCGTCGAATGTCATTTCGATGTAATGTACACTTTTATAATCTTGATAAGGTTTTTAAATTTTTGTTTAAAATTGGAGTTCGAAAAAATGAAAGAGACAGGAAAGGAGATCAAAAGAATTTCCACAAAATACTTTTATAACTAAATTTCTATAAACATTTTGTATAAAGATTATCGAGAATATTAGAGAAGATTATAGAGACAGTTTATATAGATTATAGAATCACGCTCTCAGGTACATAAGTAAATAGTAGTTACAGAAGACTGGTTTTTATTGGTTCTCAAGCTGCGATTTTGGTTGTACCAGGTAGAGTAAGCCTGCGTCTCATGGAACTTGTGCACGATTACTAGCTCAAGATATTATTGTTCTGCAACAGATTACCGGTCATACTTGATTCGGAAGCGACAAGAATGTGAATAGATTGGCAAAGAAGGGCACCCGGGAAAGAGCAGTCGCACGTATGCCTATAGAATAAGATTCTACTAAGTGGGCCATTCAAGGAACGCTGACGAAAACTGGTGGATAAATAGGCAGTCACACGAGGCTAACAAAGTAGTGGTCCATTCTAAGAGATACCAGCGGCAGGATTTCTCCTAACCTTCCTAGAAGTGGGGCAGAAGCTTCCTTTCGGATGGTCACTGGCCACGACTGCATTCAGGCTTATCTACACCGTCGGAGATGGATATCTCATCTACAACTTTTGGGGTGGTTGATAGCCCAGCATGTGTGCTCTGTGGATTAAAAGAATAAAGTGAATAATAAAGAATAAAGAATGAAGGCTGCTGATCAGGTGTCTTGGACGGAGGAGACCAGCAAACTTACTTTACTATTAGGTTCTCATATTAACCATTAAATAAAATCCAAGGTCTAGACCTGGAATCGAACCCAGTACCACAATACTTCATAGCTTGCCCGGCCTTGCTTACAACCACTCGGCTGTTTTGGCACCTACTAAAATCATTACAGGTGCCCATCTTAAGGAATGTCTTTCTTGAACTAAATTCAAAAACAGATACTGTTCGAGAAATGTTTGAAATTTCAATTTTAGAAGACTGGAAAAGTTTTTTTTTTTTAAACTAGATAAATAATTAGTTTAGATAGAAATGTGTTCATCATAGTTTACAAATTTCTGAACTTGTTGTGAAGTAGGTATTACAGTTTTTACACCAAGTTACCAAACATCAACCTTCCAACTTACAGCTTGTGAGGTCTGTTTTCCAATAACAACTTTATATTGTTGCCAGCATTAGTGTCAACCTAGTTTAAGGAGGACAATGCAGCCAAAGAATGAAGCTGCAGATCTCCAGGTGTCGCACCCTATGCTCCATCTCTCTCGCTCTTCATTCACAACAGACGCTCTCACCGAATACACAGCTACATCTTAAGCTTTCTCCAGTTATTCTAGTAGCTGGCTCTTTCTATTCACGGTGCTGTTAGTTCAGATCCAAGCTCTAGCTAATTTACGGCTCACTACTCTTTCAAAATATTGTTATACTATGAATAAGTGTTGGAAATAGACATCTTGTGGGTTGGTGGAAACACTAGCAATTTTTATTATTTCTATAATAGGCCCATTAATCGCTAGAGACCTGGATTCCGCAGGCTTGTAAAATATTTAAGTGTATTTAAGAATATTTAAGCAATATTTAAGAATATCACTGACCTAGAATCTCAAGACGCATAAATAACTACCAAATTGTTCAAAAAATCTTAAATCCCACTTTAATTTAATTTCTATTAAATCAAAACAGATACTGAGAACTATACACGGTGAACCAGTAAGTAATGTCCATAGGCCTACTGTGTGTAGTACATCTAAAATGTAGTTCAATGACGTATTGGCCAACTTCATATTTTCCAGTTCTTCTGTGACGTCACTTTAATTTTTTTTCCTAAAATCATTACTTTTTTTGCAATAAAAATGTTATTACTCAGAAAGGTTTAGTCCGAATTCGATTCTGATGACACGGTCAGAAAGACAGATAAATTTTCTAAAAATTGACACCATTTCGAAGCATAAGTTATTCTCCAAACAGCCTCGATCTTCATCCGGATACTGGAAAAATAAAAGTAATCGAAATTTTTAAGAAAACTTTCAAAATGTATATCATTTTTTAGGCTTCCTTTTATCTTCGTAAGAGAAAGAAAACGTGTTCACAAGCACTCAACAGTGTTAGTTATCAAGTTGTTTAATTCATTGAAAACACTTTTAGATGGACCAGTAGTCAATTTTTAAAGTAGATTGTCTTAAAATAAGGAAGTCTAAGGTTACAAATTGCACTTTAAACGTTTACTTCTGATCTCACAGAAATATTTGAGAAAATGCTAGGAAATATTTTAAACTTAAACTTAAACAAAAATTCATATAGTTTGTATTTACTCCAAATTACAATTTCACACATAAAACTGCACTGTTAAAAAAGAAAAGAATTTGAATAAGCCTTAACAACCCTTTGAACCCACTAACAGATAATCCTTATATCGGAATCTGGAATTAACCAATACAGCTAGATATCTTGTAATCTTCCCTGATCTGTTAGACTTGGTTTTTTAAAATTTTCTATTGTACCCTATTTGAAACTAAGCAAAATAACCTTCGATTATAAAAATAGCACTTGTTTGAAATATTTCCTAACATTTTCTCAAATATTTCAGAGAGATCAGGAGTAAATGTTTAAAGTGCAATTTGTAACCTACGACTTCCTTATTTTAAGACAGCCTACTTTAATATTGACTACTGGTCCATCTAAAAAAGTTTTCAATGAATTAAACAACTTGGTAAACTAACATTGTTGAGTGTTCGTGAACACGTTTTCTTGTAAAACAAACGTAATTTCTCGTACGAAGATAAAAGGTATCCTGGAAAATGATATCACCGTTTGAAAGCCCATTAGGCAAGGAAATTTTTATAAAAAGTGCCAGCACCTAGGTCTGATAATGATCACGTAAGGGCCTAATGAGTTTTCTTAAAAATTTCGATTACTTTTATTTCCCTAGCATCCGGAGGAAGATTGAGGCTGTTTGGAGAATAACTTTTGCTTCGAAATGGTATCAATTTTTAGAAAATTTATCTGTCTTTCTAACCGTGTCATCAGAATTGAATTCGGACTAAAACTTTCTGAGATAACATTTTTATTGGAAAAAAGTAATGATTTTAGAAAAAAAAAATTAAAGTGACGTCACTTAAGAACAGAGAAAAATATAAAGTTGGAAAATATAGAGTCATTGAACTCCACTTCATATATACTACACACAATAGGGCTATGGACATTACTTACTGGTTCACCCAGTACATAATTTACTTTGACGATTACATATTTGCAACTTTAGTCCAAACTGTAATTTTTAAATATGAAACCAGTGCGAGTTAAATTTATAAACGATACTCGATCTGGAAGCAAATAAAAGAATATAATTTTGTTCGTTAAGAGAAACACAATATGAATCGCATACACACACTCCTTATATACATTTATATGTATATAAAGAAATAAGAAAATAAAAATGAAAATAATCGAAATGACATAGTAAGTAGAAGTTTGTATGTAAATACAAAACGCGAGATATTTCTTGTTAAGAGAGGTTAACAAGAGCTGATTCACGTTTTCTCCACCAGGGTCTGTGGGCGGTTTGTAAAGGACTGGAGATTTATAAAATGATTAATAATACTAACTTCCGTTCGTATTTATTTATAGTCAGTTAGAGGTGTTAAATTTCCAGTGTATATATCTGTTTATCTTAGTGTTAGTAGCTATCCGAGATCATTTTGAATAACTATGTACATGACACAAACTGTTCTTGCACTTTACCATCTAGAGTTGTTATATTTTTAAATGTTGACAATCTCCTTTCACTTGTAAGAGAGTGTTAACTAATCTCAACTATAAGTGGGCTGTGTTTGAAGAAATTAATAGCCCAATAAGATATTTTGTTCTATGGAAATGTTTTTTATTCAGCAGATTCAGTTGCTTTGACTTTATTTTTATTGTTTTTAAATAAATTAGTTCACAAATATGTGAAATGGTTATAGGTGCAGTTATTTATTTTTAAGTTCACAGAAAACTCTATAATAAATGAGGGATTTTTAACATTTGAGATGCCCATGACGCAATGCCCCTAAGTAGCATTGCCCAAGCAATTAGCGATTTTCTCGTATGTGCAACGTCGACGTGTAGTAGACTGGTGGTCCTTATCCAAGCATGCAAAGTGGATACGCTACCTCCGCATTCCATCTTAGACACTATAGCCACCCTTAATAGTGCATTTTACCACTTCACGAAAATTTAGTACATCGTCATCCTCTTTACATTCCGCAAGGTGACTTCAGCAATCTCGCTCCTATCATCAGACAACCAGCTTCGCAGCTGATTGTTTTATTGAAGTGGCTTTAGGGCGACTACGCTTTAACCATCTCCACCTCAATACTCAGATATATTAATCCTAAAAGATTTTAATCATAACCCAAAGGCCTACATCATCTACAGGGTGAATCAGTAAATAATGTCCTTCTGTGTGTAGTACATCTGAAGTAGACTTCAAAGACGTATTGGCCAACTTCATATTTTCCATTGTTCTTGTGTGACGTCACTTTTTTTTTATAAAATCATTACTTTTTTCCAATAAAAATGTTATTAATCAGAGACTATTAGTCCGAATTTGATTCTGATGACACGGTTAGAAAGACAGATAAATTTTCTACAAATTGACACCATTTTAAAGCATAAGTTATTCTCCAAACAGCCTCAATCTTCCTCCGAATACTAGAAAAAAGTAATCGAAATTTTTAAGAAAACTCATTAGGCCCTTATGTGATCATTATCAGACCTAGGTGCTGGCACTTTTTATAAAAGTTTCTTTGCCTAATGGGCTTTTTAACGGTATATCATTTTCCAGGATTCCTTTTATCTTCGAACGAGAAGTTTCGTTAGTTTTGCAAGAAAACGTGTTCACGAGCATCCAAAAGTGTTAGTTCATCAAGCTGTTTAATTCATTGAAAACTCTTTTAGATGGACCAGTAGTCAATTTTAAAGTAAGCTTTCTTAAAATTAAGGATGTCAAAGGTTACAAATTGCACTTTAAACATTTACTTCTGATCTATCTGAAATATTTGGGAAAATGTTAGGAAATATTTTAAACAAGCGACGTCACTCAAGAACAGTGGAAAATATGAAGTTGGCCAATAAGTCATTGAACTCCACTTTAGATGTACTACACGCAGTAGGCCTATGGACATTACTTACTGATTCACCCTGAATATCAAACATTTTCTTAAATTGATTTTTAAAGTATCACTAAGTACAAGTACAGTCATATTTCCTACATTATTATCAAGCGAATTAAAAATATTTTTAGAAATAGACGTTCTTAAACGGTTAAACTGAAACTACGATTTTACAGAATAGAATCCACATTATTTTATACTACTGTGACTCCCAGAGCTGCGCACATAATTTTCTATAACTTCTATTTAAAATATTTGATCAGGAAAATTGATTTTATAAGGTATTGAGGGGCGTAAACTTTACTCTCACATTGAAATTGGCATTTCTGAATTAGTTTTCAGCGCTGCAATGATTAATATTATCTTATGCAGTAACTAATCCACCGCGAGGTGGTAGAACTTGACGATTTTGATGTTTAGAAAAAAAAAATATGCTAGAAAGGAGATTGATTTATAACAAACATCTCGTACATTACCAGCCGAGAAACGCAACTGTAAGTTTTAATTGGATTACAAGTTCCGAGGCACATTGTTTAACGTTGAATTGGAATAACTCGCCTGAAGGATCTCCTTCTGATTTCTTCTTGATAGTGAATGTAAGAGAAATTGATTTACGAAGAACGATAATGAATTCTTGGCAAAGAATTATTTTTAGAGCTTATAGATAGTGCGAGAACTTCTACTTGATGGATCTGAAATGTAAATGTGTCTGACTGTAATCTAGGGAAAGGGCTAGAACTTGTATCTCCTCTGCCCTTAGACTTATCAGTTACGTACGTCTTTACCCGCACTTTTTTGGGGGGTTGGTTGATTGTCAGGTAACAGATCTTTGTCTCTTACTAATATAACTTCTACAGGTATAATTTCCTTGCTGGTTTAAGTTATCGATTCCTTCGATAGCAAAAAAATTCATTTCATTTTATTTAATGAAAAATTAGAAAAACTTTTTTTTAAAATTTATTTGCTATTCACAATCTACAAAGAATAAAATTCGTAATAAGTGAATACGATAAAAGAAGTCTTCATGACTGGATCAACTTGAGGAGAGAAGCTGCCCAATGGCAACACTCTCGCTGGAGTTGCTTGCACTATTGAAGATGGTCACGAGGCCAACAGCGTTTCAATCGTCGTGGAGGACGATCTGGAATCGTTTTGGAGGCGAGATTTTGAACAAGAGGATTGGTACAGAATGGAAGAGAGACAAAGAATTTTCTATATTTAGATTTAGATTC
The DNA here is from genome assembly GCF_049639745.1 of Rhodnius prolixus. Taxonomy (NCBI): domain Eukaryota; kingdom Metazoa; phylum Arthropoda; class Insecta; order Hemiptera; family Reduviidae; genus Rhodnius; species Rhodnius prolixus. The sequence goes on from NW_027411592.1 coordinate 29,717,138, forward strand.
GTCAGTTACGTATGAGATTTTGAGGTCGTTATGGAGGGAGGAGTTAGAGACATAAAATGGAGAATTCGTAATCTGACGGAGTATTTTGGATTGGAAGGACTGGATTTTTTGTGAATTAGAAAGTTTGGCTAAACCCTACAGTTCGAGTCCGTAAGTCCAGATCGGTTTGAGTACGCAGTTGTATATTAGTCTTTTATGTTCCAGTGTCAGCTTAGATTATCTGCCAATTAGTCGCAGTAGTAATTTGTTTCGTCGGTTGAGTCCAAGTCTTTTCAGTTTAGTGTGCGGATTCCACGTTAATCTTTTGTCGATGTACATCCCAAGGTAGCGAACTAAATTAGCAGAAGGAAGAGGAATTGAGTTAAAAGTTATAGGGGAACAAAAATTACGACGCAGAGTAAAAGTTATCTGTTCGCACTTTTGAGTATTGAATTTGACTCTCCACTTTTTGGCCCAGGGTTCTAGTTTGTGTAGATGAGAGGAGGCTGTCTGAGTGGCGTCTGAGTTAGAAGAGAGAATAGCAGTATCGTTAGTGCAGAGCAGTATGTTTGAGTCAGTTGGTAGGTCAGATGTGTACACAGTATAGAGAAGCGGTTCGAGAATACTACCTTGAGGTATACCAGCCCTTGCCAGAGAGTAGTCGGAAGAGGCAGATCCACAACTTATGAAGCGATCGGTAATAAATGATAGTATAATTAAGTAATAAGTTGATGGAAGAGCTCTCTTTAACTTCCACAATAGTCCTGGGTGCCAGACTCGATCAAAGGCCTGAACCACGTCGAGAAAGGCCCCACAACAATATTGTTTCCTAACTAAAACCATGTTCAATATAATAATTGTTTGTATCCTAATTCCCTTAAAAATTCAATAAAAAAAGCTGAAGTAGTTTGAATCAAAGCATTGTTTACAAAAAGCCTTGAAGTTTTACGTTCGACTTTTACCGCTTATTCGCTCACATTTTTCAAAAGTAAAACTATCATTTTTAAGATTCACACTTAAAAAGAATTTAGTTAGAAAACCAAAGAAATCTGCAACAATTGTAGACTGAATGTTATTTGTATTTTCCAAAATATGGCACTCAAAATAAACACAGCTATCTATATTTACGAATCTAGAAAAAATAATATAATAAAAAATAGAATTCTCACCAGTGTAAATAATTATTAAGTTGCATTTTATGTGGGAAAAACATGAAAATATATTCATTAATAAATTATAAGTTGAATTGAATTCAAATATATTTACATTTTAATTTTCCAAAGTATAACCTGTTCGTGATATTAACAAATAAATAGTTAGGTTACAACAAACATACAAACATCTCTCAAACAATAATAGTGAATACTGGTGGAAACAAAAAAAAAGAAAAGTTATTTGTATTTTACATTATATTTTATCTTCATCAAGGCAATAAATAATATAACATGTGGGATAATAAAGATAATAATCTTAGAGAATTTACTCAACTAAAAAAAAAATCAAAGATATTAACTTCTAAAACAACTTTTGACACTTCCTTTGTCGTTATCTTATTTTTTATTGTTGTCCTAAAGGTGTCCTCCATCCTAATGAATTCGGTGTTTTAACTTAATTTTGTGCATAATTGGATATTCAAAACTGTAATTATTATCTTCTTGTATTCCTTGTCCCTCTAGGGAAGTTACTATATGTTCGTGTCAAATTTTCAAAAATTATGTTTTAATCTAAATATGTTTTGTGATATTTTTAAATAAAAAATAATGTATTGTGAACACATGAAACTCTTACTTACTACCACTCTCCTGGTTCTTATAACAGATTGTATACACAATTAATCTATCCTACGATAGATTACGACCACTAGAACTAGCTGAAGGCTCAACCAAGTCGAGCTTCGACTCGAGCCTCATAGCCCTTGAAGCTCAAGTTTTGGAGGCTCACAAACCTGGAGTTGAAGGCTTACAATGTGCAAGCATTTTTAAATTCTTAAGGAATGACGAGTAATCAATTTCAATGAGCAACGAACATTTTAAAAATTATTGTATTCATTTATACAAAAATATGTTTGAAAAATTCATTAGCTGCTATAACTTGATTTTATTTTAAGAAATGAATTTATTAATAGTACAAATAAAATGCTTCATATAAAAAACAAAAGTTCGAGCCTTTTGAGCCGAGCCTTGGAAGCTCACCGAGCTCTCTGTGAGGCTTCAGCTCGAGCTCTGACTCGAGCCATTCGCTGAGTTCTGAGAGCTCGAGCGCTCAAGGCTCGAACCTTATAGCCTTATAGCTCAGCTCTTGAACAACACTAATTAGAACGCTCTAAGTGAATTTGTTTTTATACAATTTTCAAATTATTTACTTCGGTAATTGAATTTGACTTCAAAATCGTAATTCTCTTCACCAATTTAACCCTCAATAATAATACGTACAAAAGAGATAGGACCGTACATTATATTGTAATGGTACTTTAGGATGTAGCTATCCACTCCTTATTCCATTAACGACGAAAATCTGTTGGAGCCATTTTTGTGAAGAGCAGGTGGAGAGAAACTATCCAGCGATAGTATTCTCTACAGGAAATCGATGATGACGGCGATCTTGCAACCTCCAGGAAGTTCCGGGACCACTAGCGATTCAGTCGGCGTAGTGGTCAGTTAGGAATATCAGTAGAGGCGAGAAACTAAAGATGGATTAGAGCAATTATAGAGGAGTAGTACGGATCTTGTAATATTTTGTCTTTGCGACTTGTACGAATGGGATGTTGAGGTCGTTGTGAAGTGTGAGGTTATAAAGAAGCGTCAGCAACCTGTTAAAGTAGAATGTCTGTACAACTCCTATATTTGTAAGACTGGCTGAACCGCACAAAAGTCCATGTACTCGTAGGTTTGAAGATAGAATTTTTACATCAATCGTAGCATTACCATTATTCAGCAAAATTCAATGTAACTACTATATTTGTGTACACCCAACTCTTTTTTTACACTGTTGTTACGTTCCTTAGAAAACCGTGCAAAAAGAAGAAATCGTGTAAAAAAAATACATGCGACGTATGATAAATTTGAGAATATGTTTCACATCTTAAAAATTTAAATTTAATTTAGGAATACTTCTCGACAAGCGATCTAAACTCTCACTACAGAATAACCTACTTATCTACACTATAATACTGAAACCTGCCTGGACTTACGGAATGGAACTTTGAGGCTCAGCCAAAGCTTCCAGTACCTACGAAATCCAATCCTTCCAGTCAAAAACACTCCGATAGAATCGCTAATGCTCCTTACTATGTTTCTAACTCTACCTTGCACCGAGATTTCCTTGTTCCTTATGTTTTAGAAGCTACAAGAGCCCGTTACATTAAATTCCATACTTCAATTAGGAATTTAAGATCAATTTCTCCACTATTCATCACTATTTTGATAACAAACGGTGCACATTTATTACGAACTGGATCAAAAAAGCTATCATCGTCAGTAGTTATGTCAGTATATGTGATATACTGAACACTTTAACACTGACTAACGACATGCTGTCTTCGAGTTGAAGTACAACGAGATAATAAAATTCGGGTATTCCCCGTAACCTTCGGAAGGCAAAGTAAACAAGCCATGAAGTCATGCGATGTCAACAAGACCAAGTCACTAACACATGTGTGGGAATAAACCGACCGACTTCTGATCACACGGTCAAAATTAGAATAATACAAATTTTTTTTGGGGGGGGGAATTCGTGCTAAAACGAAAAAAGTGTATTTGTTCTTATTGGTGTACCGTGTTATTTCAAAATCGCTTAAAAGAAACGCGTAAAAAAGAGTTGGGTGTACTTATAGTTTCTCGTTTTTGTTTTCCACTCAGCAAATGAAGTTCTGAGACAGCGTAAACTTTTGGTCATGTAGAACTCGTTGTAAATATAATTTTGAGGCTTTTGAGGAACAAAAAGAAATAACAGAAGATCTCTATCTACTTATTGCTCATTTCTACGCAGACTCATTACCGGCAAGGTCGACATATGTAAACGCTGAATTGATCTTCAACATAAATATCTCCTTTATTCTTTAATAGTCTTATTGCACGTCTATATTAATTGAAAACAAGCAGGTTGGAGCCAACAAAATGCAAAAATAAAATAAACACATTGTGCAACACTAGTGTGAAGTTCTCAAAAGATGTTTATCAATAATTATCGATACAATGTTGCAGCAGAGTACACAGTTGTCCGCCGAACTAACTAAACAGCAGAAATAACACGTACTGCGATTAAAAAATTTCGGCAAGTCAGCGTCTATATATACTATATATACAGCATTGTAATGTTTACATTTGAACATGCTAGTGTGATGTTGGCTAGACTGTATCTGATCATTATGCTTAGCCGTCAGTCGAGAATAGTAGTAGCCTTACACACTTTGTAAGCACGTCCTCAGATATAGAGTGGGTAGTCACGTCACTATGTATCTACACTATAGTCAACATAAACTATGATGTAATGAATAAATATTTTGTTATAAGTGACAACAATCAACGAACGATATTACTAACAGGCCCACATTTCTTATTTACGAAGTAATCGCAGGTACCCAAATTGATGAATACATTTTCAATAAATGCAGTCAGAAAAATCTACCCAGAAAATAAACGATGAAAGAAAAATCGTTTGGACTCGTCGAATGAGTGGTTTTAATCTCGAGAAGTTTGACGAAGAAGAACTGCTTCGTGCTAAACGAATCTAGAAGTTGCACGAATAAACAGATAAAACGAAAAAAAAAAACAGTTTTAATTCGCAAACATATTTTTCTAACCACTTGGCTACCGTGAAACCTCGTTGATAGCTTACTGAAAAATATGGATCAGTGGCCGATATGTGTGGGCTAATAATATTGACCTGCAAAGCTCCTGAGAACACCTAGACTTTGGGGAAGTTCAAGGTGGGGATTTCCGTTTCCAATCTGATTAGCACCCTGGGCTAATCTGAAGATAGCATGAAAAGCTGTTGATTGATTTTAAATTGAGTATAAAAACATGAAAATTTAGGATTTTTTCTGAAAAACTTTTTAATTATGGGACTCAAAAAATTGGATTAAGTTACACGAAGTTCACATTTTGGACTTCTATCTTCTGGAACTGAAAAGAGGAGCTAGAAAGAAGTTAAGGACCTGAGTTTGATTACATTCACACAATGTCACGCAAGAAAATTTGAATGGATATGGCAGATAAATGTCATTAAACAGTTATAAGCAGCGTGGACTATTTGAAATTTTACTTATTTATTATTTAAATTGAATTTTATACATTTGGAATATTAAGAAAATATGTAAGTTCTAATAAAGTTATTAAACCTTTATTATACTGTGTTTCTATAATAATAAAATATAATATTAAAATTATATTATTAAGGTACTGGAGCAATAATTAACGTTAGCAATATTAATGATACAGAAACAACTTAATAATAATAATAATAATAATGAGATCTATTAGCAAAGGAAAATTGTCGAGGTTCTTATTTTTTCTTTTCATTTCATTTTATTTACTTTTTTCTTTAATTAACACTCAACTAAAGCTGGCTTAAAGAAAATTGGAAGATACAGTGATACTGGAAAATTTATATGCAGTTAACGTATTGTGCATGCATAAACTGGATCTTGTACACAAATGCGTTGAAGACCAGAGGACTGGACAGTCGCGAAACCATTCTGTTTGCATTTTCCAATAAAGCTTAGGTACCAATAAAGTACGAGTATGTCACTATAAAGGTTTGACCAAAATCGGCCAATTGTACGGAGGGTGTTGGTCTAGTGGTCAAGGGTGTGGCTTTGTATCGGGAAGATCACCAGTTCGAATCCCGCGTATGACTTCTTTTTATTTGTTAGAAAAAAATTGTTTATAGTATAGTATGAGCATCCGCCACCGTCCACGACGCCCCGCCTCAAAAAATGGGCGATTACTTTTATTTGGAATATTTTTCCAGCCAAATTTAATGATTGAATGAAAGCAGAAATTCCACTGAATAGATTCGTGCATAGAAATCGTAAGAACGATTAACACGAGATTTTGTTCACGCATACGAAATTCAACTGAACCGTTAGTTATGCTTAATTTCAGCTGTTAATTATTATTTTCTTGTCCTCGTATGTCTACGTTAGAAAAAGATTGCGTAATTCTATTTTTGCAACCAAAACTAAAAATATAATCAAAATAAAAAGTAAGCGACGAACCTTGTTTTGAAAGGATTGACAAACTGTAATTTTTGTCTCTTTTTATCTTCGTCTGCCAGTGTAACTTACAGTTCTAACAAAAATAAAACAAATGCATCTTTTGATTTATAAATCCGCTATTATAATTATATTTGGAATCGTTTTCAAAAGAGGGTTACTTTTAGAGATTCAAATCAAAACATGCTTTTGAAAGTGTTTATATTTATTACTAGTTCAGAAGGAGGTGCTGTCGTCACATCAGTTCGAATGTTAATCCGTTTGTTATTATTAGGTAAAAATAAATAACTAGGAATAAAAGTTGATTTTATTGTAAACTTAAAAGTTAGAATTTACTGAAAATGATTATTAGCTGTTGAAATTGGCCCTACTGTTGCTATTGAAAATTAATATGTAAATATGTACATAATCATATTATGTTTGAAAGTTAACAGCTAGGAGTGGAGGTACATAATGTTATGTTTACATCGAGACATCCTGTTCATTGCATATGGAGGAAGTCACGCCGAATTAATAGTTAGACATAATAAAATTAGACACACATACACACCAACCAACCAACTCCATTCAACCAGGAACACGCAACTTTGTTTTAAGCTGTTAACAAAACCAGCTTCATTCATTCTATTGAAATTATTTAATAGGTATTATTCGTACCTAATGGACGTACAAAAGTTTTATTTATAATATTAATAAATGTATTTTGATAATAAATTCTGTAACTGTTAAATTCTGTTGGCTACAATTACGTGAGACAGGATGTCTCGATGTAAACATAACATTACGTATCTCCACACTTAGCTGTTAACTTTCCATCACAATATGATTATGTACATATTTACATATCCAAATATCACCTTTGTGAATTCTTTTTTTGAGTCCGCAAAAAAGCTCAGTTTTGGTGGAATTTTTGTTTGCTTTTTCACGAAAAGTGAGTCCAACATCTAGTTGCAGTAAACGAGATGCTCTGGATTACACGTATGTTTTTTTTAAAATTCCATTATGCACTTTCCACTATGAATCCCTTTACCAGCATAAAAAACATAACATACCTCTGCCCTATTCAGCTCTTCTTTTCCAGTGTTGAGTCTTACGGACGCAAAATGTTTAAACTTCGCAGAAGCGAAACATATCAGCTATCGGATCCTTTGGATGGTTCTTCTTACTAAAAGTACTTCTTTAATCCCGAAAAGAGGTCGCTGCTACAGTAATCTTTTCTTGCCCATTTTCTCAAATATTTCTGTGAGATTAGAAGTAAATGTTTAAAGTGCAATTTCTAACCTTTGACTTCCTTATTTTAAGACAGCCTACTTTGACTACTGGTCCATCTAAAAGAGTTTTCAATGTATTGAACAACTTGATAAACTAACACTGTTGAGTGCTCGTGAACCCGTTTTCTTGTAAAACAAACTTAATTTCTCATACAAAGATAAAAGGGATCCTGGAAATTGATGTACCGTTAGAAAGCCCATTAGGCAAAGAAACTTTTATAAAAAGTGCCAGCACCTATGTCTGATAATGATACATAAGGGCCTAATGAGTTTTCTTAAAAATTTCGATTACTTTTTTCTAGTATTCGGAGGAAGATTGAGGCTGTATTGAGAATAACTTATGCTTCAAAATGGTGTGAATTTGTAGAAAATTTATCTGTCTTTCTAACCATGTCATCAGAATCGAATTCGGACTAATAGTCTCTGAGTAATAACATTTTTATTGGAAAAAAGTAATGATTTTATAAAAAAAAGTTGAAGGGACGTCACTCAAGAACAATGGAAAATATGAAGTTGGCCAATACGTCATTGAACTCCACTTTAGATGTACTACACAGTAGGCCTAGGGACAATACTTACTGGTTCACCCTGTATATCTGTTTGTGTTCTGAAAATTCGTTCAAAGTTTAAATATCTCTTTACGAAAAATTGTTTATAAACATTCAATATTTTTTTTTTTTACTATTTAAATTAAGCAGTAACATTTCTTAACTTATTATTTATTATTATAACTATAAACTTATTATAAAGTCTGACATCCCGACGGTGCGTTTGTTTTTGTCTATATGGCAGGAAGGGACATGTACTTTATCTCCTCGCCTTGTGTTCTAGTTGTGTTCTTTGCCCACATAACGGTTTCTATTTCTAGTACACACAACTTTGTTTTCATAAATAATCAAGAAAGTAATAGTTAATATGTTGAGTCTCTTAATGAAGGTTAGCAGCGTGCTTTCTTCCTGCTTCCAATGATCGTTTTTAACCCGTCTTGAAAATATGGAGATCCATCCCACACATACGAGCAAACTTAATGTCTGAGAGAGACCAAAGTAGGCCATCCACAGCACTTACCTTCGTTAGAAAACCTTCCAAACCGCCGAACCTAATTTCTGCTCTGAGTCTTCAAATTATGACTTGAAATCTGCACTGAGACGAAGAGTTTCTATCGTTCGAGACCGACTCTACCAGCATGATTTTGCTTTTTTAAGCTTCAAAAGCTCTAAGCCTAAACTGATGTAGTGTGTATATCTGTTTTGGGTATTTACTAGCGATAAAAGGGGGTCAGTGCATGTTTACTAAGTTGCATTTATTCGTGTATCTTTCGTGCAACTAGTTTGGCCAGAAAGGAAATTCCAGATAAATCTGTTGTCTTTTCCGGCGTCCGAAAAGCTTGCTCAGGAAATACTGATCCAAGTGGATTATCGAAAGTTTAAAGAGAATACAAAATAATACTAAACATTGGACAGGACAACGTACTAAAACTCTACAAGTATTTCTCATAATAACACATCCCTGGACGTGGGTTTATCTCAGTCGTTCGTTAGCCCAGAACTGACATTAGCCAATCCAGAAAAATCTTTTATCTAGATTTGACCAGATTAAGTATTTCAAACTTTTAATTGTTCGCTAGTTTAAGAAAAAGCATAAATAAACGTAAGAATTGCACAATTGCTGGTGACCAGAAACGTATAGAGAAGATCAGTTCCTACCGTGGACTGCATGAAAGTCAAAAAAGTCATTGATGAGATTATAACAGAATCGGAATTTATTAAGAGAATATAATTTGATATTTGGAGAAAATATATTCTTCCAAGTAGCTGGACTAAATGAGATATTACAGTGAACAAGAGCCGTCCAATTGTGAGTTTTATTTAAATTCATTCAATCATAATCTTTTTTAGAAACTAAACGTTTTAGAGTGAAATAGTGTTTGCATCTTTTTTCTAGTTCAAGTGTAATTAACTTTAATTATAAAAATAATTTTCCAACAATTAGTTGTGACGTTTTATTAAAGTAACTTTTTATATGGGGCTTCATTTGTTCAATAATTTGAGCAGAATCGATTTGTGGAAGATATTAGGGCTAACTACTAATCACCTTATTCAACAATGGAGAAGGAAACTTAAGTGACTGCCCGAAGTTTGTGGAAACCTAAAGAAAGATGTCCGGTACCGACAAATTTGGAGAGAAGCAGGTCAGACTGGATTTATTTGAGAAGACCTCTCAAGGAGACCGAAAGCTTCTTGTTAATGTGGGCAGCTTGGATAGAGGTTTAGGCTGAAGTGAGGAATTTTGGTCTTGTTTGGGTTGGATTTTGGGCCAAGATCCTGCGCCCTATGATCCAGTACTGAATAATAATAGTGATACTCCTTTTCAAGGGATAATTAAGACATTTCCAAAGGCCTGCAAGTTACCTTTCACTTCAGGAACCTTTGCGAGCAATTTCTGGGCAGTATAAGTGCAGAGTTCATTAATAGCCATAGACGTAGATGCGTTTTATTAAATAAATAATCGGAATTTTATGTTAGTATTCCAAAATCATTAAAGTTCAGTGACTGTTTCATTCATATTTGCCAGCTAAAAAGTAAAATATTACTTTCTAGACTGCACCTGATAAAGAATTGAAATTACCTAATGATACTATAAGTTCATGCTTACAATTAATCTAATTGTGAAAATAATTTTTCGGTCGTCAGACCTTACATTTAGAAAAAACAGTTCAATTCTTTAAAATTCCAATCAAGAAATGACTGAAGTAATAGAGCTGTATTTTCAAAATACGTCTACACAACAAAAGATTTAGATCTTTTAAGTTTTTTGATGTCACTATAGAATGACATCAAGTCCTAAGTAACAAAAGTTTGTTGTTCAGAAAGAAAGGATAAGGTAAGAAACATACACAAACATATAAAAAAAGAATTTGAGCCATTTATCAGTGTGTGCTGTCTACTTTGTTTGTGTACTGTGTGCATCGTTAAGGTTTAGAAAAAGCGAAAGAAGTAGTAACAATAGATGAAATGGGAACGACGTCCAGGAGAGAAAAACCTAAGTGTGAATAGATGTGTTACAGTGGAACATGTTGTCTCATCGTCGGTATTACCACCAAGTCAGCAGGTATCCCAAAGAAAGCTTCGAGTTAAGAGATGCGTGCACACGAAGGTAGCAATGACAGGGCAGCTGAAGTAACAATAAAAATCGAAAATAAAGAACCGAGCACAAGATCCTACCTTCCAACTTTCAAATCCGATTTGTATTACTTGAAAATATTTTTACCTTCGCTTTATTGTTAGATTCGTGCGTGACGTCACAATACTTTCACGAGAAAAAGTAAATAATAACGGTGAAAAAGGAACTCTTGTGAACTTACTAAGTAGATGACTTGTTCGTAGGCGCCAGTTTTGATTAATATTGATCTAAATTCCTAGGCACCAGTAACCGAAATGTAAATTCTTGTTTCTAAGCTGGCTTGCAGTTTTCAGTCAGAAACTAAACAAGATTATCTCTAACATTTAAAAGAAAAAAACGGTAAAGCAAAATCCGGCATCCATTATTCCGAATTATACCATAAAAAAATACAGATAATTACTCAAGAGGGCTCAAATTTCAATTTAAAACACTTGATAAATTTGAATATCTTTTCCAAATATGAATTTAAATGACAAAAAGAGGATCAGCGCTACTTTTATTGAAAGCCAACTTCGGCGTCGCCATGGGAGGCCGGTGCCCCCTCCCGTTGAGTGGTAGACAAATTAACAAGAAAGAAAAACAAAAAAATGAAAATGAAGATCTCACGAAGAAATGATTATAACTGACGAGGAAATAAAAATAGGTCATTGCTCATTATTGAAGGAAGCAGAGTTGTTGGAATTTAGGATTAGAGTCGATGCACCGGTTTTCTTTCTAAGTGCATCTCCACTTTTAGCACTTGTTACGCTCCCCGATGGGGAAGGTAAAGCAGTGCCACTAGCTCAGTGATGAAGGGGTGGGGAAGGGCGGTTTATAGTTGCCTTGAGCGCCACGCTGTTGTTTCGAGTGAAATAAGTACCTGTTTCAAGGGGATAAATGAAAATAAATAAAAGAAAATAAAATAATAAATGATTAAACAAAAGGTGTAGGGAGAGAGGATGTTTATGGGCTTGTAAGAGTAGGTTCTTGGGGGTACAGCAGCGAAAACCCCCAATACCCGGAATAGTAGGTTGACTGGAGTAAAAGAGAGAACAGTAACTATAAGGAAGCAGGAATTTAATTTAATTTAGATTTACGGAGCAATCAGTCATCGTGTAATGCACCAGCTACAGCAGGTCGTACTCACTTCAATATCAGAATAGGCTATTTTATGATCTATAACAGAAAATACAATGCTTGGTTAGAAATTCCTGAACATGAACATTATATTAATTATACAAACAGAACTTGGAATTAAATTAATGGGCCCAGCTGACTAAAGAATATTTTCAACACATTGTACATTTAATAAGAAAAATAAATAAATTTAAATAATAATAATAATAATAATAATAATAAAAAAACTTCAGTTCAGAATAATAACGGATTCAAACTTTGTCAAATTGTCCAATCTCCATTACCTTTGCTACCACCAGCGCTGGGGTTCACTCACCGCTCCTTTTAAATTCAACTTGAATTGGGCAGACACCTGGTTCTCTACTCTTGCCTGTACGCCTTTAGAGTTTTCGTTCTCTCGGTACACGATAAATCCTCCTGCAAGCGAGTTTTCGTTTACTTTTCTTCACCAGCTATCCAAAGGCTCAATTTACTTCGCCAGCGTCAGAACCAACTCTGTTCGGTTCCCAACTTTTTTTTTTATCATCTGCTCCCACTGCCTTCTGTACTCCTGGATTTTCTCTCTTCTTTTGTTTCCGCTCACTTTCGGTCTTCTAATCCTTTCTTTTCCCAACTATTACTAAGCCTAATTTTTTTTTTTATTACACCAAAATCAAATTCACTTCATTAAGAAGTGCATTACAAATGACTGACCCCCTCTCAACAAAAAAAATTATTATTTATTTATATATTTTGGTTTTTGTCTGTATAAATAATCACTGCCTCTCTCTCTTTCACCAGACTGACGGACCTAGCTATTATTTTCTTTTTAACCCCTAACACACTGAACATCTTGAAGAAGTAAATTTACGAGATGAAACCTTTACAGTTTATTATTTACCTGAGAAGTTAATTTTGTAATTGCATTAAAATCGTAAAAGTTATTTGCTATTTTTTCTTTATTGCAATCAATGTAAGATACTTGAATTTTGCCAGTCTGTAACTTCTTTATTGCTTCTATTTAATGATATAATGATAATTGAATTTTTTTGGTATGCAGTTTATATCCTTTGCAAATGGAGAAAAAATACAACTTAATTCTACAGTTTTTACGATTTAGAGGGGATAGAAGCGGAGTTTGATACAAAATAAGGAAGTGAAATATACAGGGTGTTCATTTTAAGACGGCTCAAATGGATTTCATTCTTAAACGGTCGATCTGAGCAAAAAATGGTAGAGGAAAACTTTGTTGCCCGTCCCCTCTAGTTTCAGAATATGTGACTTGATTTTAGATTCCTGCCCGCATACGCGGCTGACGCGCAACCAAAAGTAAGGGTTTGCAGTTGACCCCCATTTTCATATAAACAGTTTTAAAGAGTATAAAAAGTTATGAAAGAAACCGGAAACCGCAATTCGATATCTTTAAAATTAAAGGTGGCTAGGCCATTTCAAAATCTGGTATTTATTAATAATATTTCAATTTTTAAACTTGTTATCAAAGAGAAAGAAAAGCACGCGATAGGTCATTTTTATGTATTTTTTCATCCCCTTTCTACTAAAAATATTGCCAAAGCCGTAAAGCTAGTATTTTTCTTAATATCGGGGAATAAGTCGTTTTCCGAGTGACTTTTCTATGAAAAATCAAATGTCATGAGCTTTAGATGTTCTCAAGCATACACAAAATGGCTATAAATTAATTTTACATCTGTTACAAACAATAAGGTTTGGTAATTTTGGAAGAGTTGCGTTTAATTACCAAAAATATTGGAAACCTCCGGCCACATATTTAAGTGATCAATATCTTTCATGTAAAGGGTCAAACTTATTCCTTAATTTATCAAATAATGCACTTTACTCAACTTGTGAAGCATGTATTGTGCCTTCAAACGAGCCTCCTCAGATACAGAGAGCAGTTGATAACCTCATGGCTAACCTGGCTTGCGAGTCAAATTTTTCCTCTACCATTTTTTGCTCAGATCAACTGTTTAAGCATAAAATCCATTTGAGCCGTCTTGAATTATATTTATTTATTCTTTAATATTTCAAAGAAAAACAATTTGAACAGAGATGTGTGACGCTTAATAATTTAAGCAGTAATGCATTAATAAAGACAATCTCGCTGAAGACTGAATCTATCTTTCAGACGACGAAATGGCTCTGCTGATATGCTCGAAAACTATTTATCACCAGCAAAGAGCGTTCTCAGGGTTCGTAAGAGCGTAACACTAATGGTAGAGGTCCGGCTAAACGGAAGTATTGAAGATAGAAACATGTTATAAACTGCGATTGCATTTCCGAACATTGCTTAAATATTTTGCGATGGATCTAACTATATAGAATGTAAGCAAGCAAAAGAAATGAGATGATTCAGGAAATTGTTTAAATACAAAGCCAGTATGTAAACACATACCTGCACCCGGAGGCATGCATGGAACAGTGAGAGAAGTAGACCGCAATGTTTATAAGTATTGCGGTTCTGGGTTCAATTCTTGTGTTCAGTAAAGTAACGTGTCCTCCCTGTTCCTTATACCTGATTTACCGTACCAGTATGACGCAATAGGTATTTTTTTTAAATAAGAAATGAAAATTGCTGGATAAAACTTTAGACTTTCCCAGTAATCCAAGTATCGTGACTCTCACAGAAAATGTTATTTATGTGATCATGCTCCCATATTGTGGATTAAAACGAGAGCATCCCGTATAAATGGGTCATTACGAAGAATGTTTTTGCAGCTGCTGGACCTTTTTGGATATTAATAAATTCATTTTTTGAATACTGCTTTTATACCACTTTTTTTTTTGGTATCCAATATGAAGGTTTAATATTTATTGACTTTGTTAGCATAATGTTTTTATTTGTCAGTATTATTTATATGCACTTTTACATCAATAAATCTCACTGGCCTGCTTAGTATTGTTTAATATAACTTGAATTATTCTTTAATATTTCAAAGAAAAACAATTTCGAACAGAGATGTGTGACGCTTAATAATTTAATATTCTATCGCTGCTTTAGATCTGAGAAGTAGAGTGATACATCATTTTCACTATCACAATTTGGTGACGAATAGTGCGCCTATTATCTCACTTATAAAGTTCTTATGGATGTAATGACCGCAAAAATCTGAAAATTTAAAATATTTCAAAAATATCGTAAATTGAAAGAATTTAATAATTATAAAAGCTCAAGTAGGACAGGAGTTTCGATGTGGTTGGCAGAATTGAGATTTCAAAAGAGATTTAAGCAACAAACTTAAGGAAATTTTTCCTCGGGATAAAATACTCGAAGAGGAAACGAAGCAGGATGTGTAATATGCCAGGACTTGGCCAACAGAAAGACGAGGCTGAATTCAAGGCACTTACTTTGCCACCTTGCCTAAATCTTTAGTTTCTAAATCTATTCCTTGAATAAATTCAGCTCGTCTGTAATTAGGTGTCCTTCATTACATGAAGTTAACGTATTAATAGCAATACTAAAAACAGTTAATTTCTTCATTCATCTCTGTCTTTGATCTTGTAGCGAACAAGATGAAACTTCTTAAACTAAGTAGAAAGTAGTTGGATTTGAAACCGAAAGAGGCTGCTATATTTCACTTTCGGTGAACCTTTTTCAATCAATTACAACACTTTTAAAAGCTGCAGAAGTTTATGCTTTTCTTTAATTTATTTACAAATCCTTACTTTAATAATCAAAAACGGAATTTAACACTGAATTATGATTTAGAATAAAGAATAAGCGAAAAGATACTACGCTGTACAATGGCGATCTCCCTCGACGAACAATGCGTATTAATAGAAATTAAAATTAGTATTTATCTCGCATTTGCTCGTCTACCTACACAAAAACATACCAATCAGCTTTTTAGGACTCAAAGGATCTCAACTCGATAGCGATCATTTGACACGTCCCACTAATTCTTTTACATATTACCTGAAGTATTAGAAATTAAAAAATATTG
The DNA here is from genome assembly GCF_049639745.1 of Rhodnius prolixus. Lineage (NCBI taxonomy): Eukaryota > Metazoa > Arthropoda > Insecta > Hemiptera > Reduviidae > Rhodnius > Rhodnius prolixus. The sequence goes on from NW_027411592.1 coordinate 29,732,839, forward strand.
CTTTTTGTTTTTCTGCATTTTCAGGCATAGATTACAAAAATGGTGCCAATTTTAGCCAAGAAACTGTTTTTGTTCGATTAAACTTGAAAAAGTAGCCGCAAAACCACTTTAAAAAAACAGATTTTAGATGTTTCTCTGTTTTGTATGGCAGTATTCTTTATCTCCCTTTTTGCAAGTAGCTTGCAAAAGTGATGAAATTGATGCATCACATTCTTATTTTAAGATAGAGGAAAGATCGAAAATTACGATGTAGGCGACTTTAACAAGTATTGTGAACGAAGTACACTTTTTAATGTAAATATTATTTTCATTTATTTTATTTTTTTTAATGATGATTGATTGTAACTCATTTGTTAAGATAGAATGAATAAATAAGAAGTGAAGCTTTCATTTTCACACTTCAAAATACTTGAAAAGAAAACGATTAACAGATGATTAAACATCCCCACCATGCAGACTGCGGCCGTAGTTAGCACAATGTGATAATTCCAATAACTGATTTGGTTGCATGGCTAAGGTGTAGTTCAGTTAACTGATCATCCTATTCTAATGGGGCAGATGTCCGATATTAATTACTTCCGCTCTTATAAGTGAATACATTATAAAGAACGGTTAGTGAGTTTTTTCTTCTTTTTTTTTTTTTTTTTAAAAAAAAGAGGAATTAATACAAGGGAACTGGCCCACTGGGAAAAAAGTTTTTTGTCCTTGGTTGCAGATGTGATGTAGAGTATATTATTTTATTGATTAGTAGCTTGTTGGAAAATGTGGGTTATTAAATGTAACTATATTTGTAACATTCTAAATACACATAATAAGTTGTTATGGTCAAACATTCCTGCGGGCTTCTACATCACTCCGGCTATTTTTATTAATTGAGTGCAAATTGTACCAGCAAGTCCAACATTGTAAGCGTATATTGAATGTTATTCAATTTCCAGCAACACTATCCTCGATCGGCTCGGCAATTAGAGAATGCAAATTTCTACACTCTGTATCTTAAAGAAATCTTAAGGAAACCGTTAATGTACAAAATTTGCACGAGGAAAATTTCGCTGAGAAAATTGTAAGGCTAGCACGGAGTCGCACAATTGGAACACCTTACATTATTTTTACTGCAATTTCCGAGGATGGGACTTTTACACCTGTTTTTAAAAAATACGTAACTAATACGAACATTATCAACTGTAATATAAACTGATAACAGTGAGTAACTTTAAAAACTGTTTTGTCCCCATGATAATTACACGAATTGAATTTAATTCATTTCAAGAGTTTTTAAATTATTGAAGTAAGCGATTAACTTATTAATTTGATTATTTTGCTCACAAACTAAACAGTAGGGTGTTTCAAAAAATTATGACTTTTAAATTTTAAAGAGCGCCGGGCGGAAAATCAAAGTCCATTTAAAGACAAAAAGTTTTTTCCGTATTAGAGCAAAATCGATTAATATTTAGAGGTCGCTAGCATTGATCAAAAAAGTTTTGTTTTAATAAAAATCCTAATTAAATGTTTTGTATCTTTTCAAATTATTAGCAAAACATGTAGGTAATTGAACAAAGTTTATTTAAATATAATTTGCTATAAAGACTATGCAGTTGGAATCATTTTGATGGCCTTTTTACTTTCAAAGTTATGAATAATTAAAGAAGCTGTATTAAAAAAAAAAAAAATTAAGAAAAGTATACATTTTTGAAAAATTTCGATTAATTAACGTTAAAATCACCTCATTTTTTATGTGTTTCGAATAGAATTTAAAAAAATAATAATTTTTGTTACTGAAACGTCTAAATTAGGGAATATTTTGCATTTATTGTTAGAATTTGAAATTGATTGATTCATAGTGAATTAAAGCTTCTTTAATTATTCATAACTTTGAAAATAAAAAGGCCATCAAAATGATTCCAACTGCCATTGTCTTTATAGCAAATTATATGTAAATAAACTTTGTACAATTACATTTTTTGCTAATAATTTGAAAAGATACAAAACATTTAATAAGGTTTATAAAAAAAAAAGCAAACCCCAAATTTTTTGATCAATGCTAGCGACCTCTAAATATTAATCGATTTTGCTCTAATACGGAAGAAACTTTTTGTCTTTAAATGGACTTTGATTTTCCGCCCGGCGCTCTTTAAAATTTAAAAGTCAACATTTTTTGAAACACCCTACTGATTAGCCAATCAATTTGAACCATTTTAATGATTTCAACCAATCAGATGCTAATTACGACAATAATGCACAGTCGTCCAGTATTTCTAATGTCGTATGATAGTGTAAGGTTATTCATATAGTAAAGCTATTAACTGAAAATTAAAATGTAAATATTTTAATTAATTAAAATGCTTAATAAAAATACTTTTCTATCTCGAAAAGAATTGATTTGTTTAACTTAATCAAATTATTATGTAATTTACTTATTTAAATTAATTGAGTGTTCGTTATATTATCCAATTAAAAATTATCCTGGCAACAACTTTAATTCGATAATTTGGAACAGATTATTAATTCTGCCTTGTTTCCATTAGACAATCAGACTGGAGCACTTAGCGCGCTCATGTAATTATCAATGGAAACAAGGGGCCATTTAATCTACTCAAAACTACCAGAAAAATTAACAGCACTTTTAGTATTACATATTGATAATAATGTTTAACAAATTGATACCTGTCAAGATAGAAAGTTCATATTAATTTTATGCTTTTTAATTAATTTTTTTTTTTTAGTGAGTAAAATATTTACAAATAAATGCTCAGAGAATTATTTTACAAATTACAATTGATATGGTAGAAATAATCTAACCTTACTATCAGCTGATTGGTAGAAACACAGGCTTTGTATTACTGTGATATTGCAGCATGGTGATGTATAATCTCTGTAATACACACCTGATTGGTTGAAACCATTGAAATGGTGCTAATTGATTGGTGATGGAATTTTTGAGTGAATTTATCTGGATTGTCAATGCAGGTTACACCGAGAGGACCCTGTTGTATATGTAAGTTTATAAACGATATTTAAATCGTTGGAGGTATTTTTGAAATAAAAAATAACAGTAAACTGAAAAATCCTGTCATTAATGTGATTTTTTTCGGGTGTAGTGCTTCCTTCCAACTCAAAATTTTAGCTTCAGATTTTCGTTCATTAGATAAAAGACGTAGCACCGTACATTGTACTGAAATGGTACTTCAAAGGAAAGCCTCTCCTCCCTGAGAGGTGCCCTTAATCGAGTTTTACTTGAATTTTTTTTTTACTTCATTTATTTTCACAACTGCAGTATAATTCTGCAACAAGTGAAGCTGATACAATATGATAACAGAATAGATACATGAGGGGAGAATTCGCCCTTGGTGAAACTTTCAATGTGGTATAGTTCACTACTGTACACTGGCTTTTACTTCATCTAGAAGATCGCGTGGCCACTTGCGCTTCAACCGCCTGGGAGGATTTCCTGGTAGAGTAGTAAGTTGGGACACTAGTGGATTAGGATGTGAGGGCGATTGATGTGTGGAATTTAATATAACGGGATCTTGTAGCTTCAGGAAACATAGGGAACAAGGAAATCTCGGTGCAAGGTAGAGTTAGAGACATAGTAAGGAGCATTTGCGATTCTACGGAGTGTTTTTGACTGGTAGGATTGGATTCTATAGATATTGGAAGCTTTGGCTGAGCCCCAAAGTTCCATTCCGTGAGTCCAGGCAGGTTTCATTATCATAGTGTAGATAAGTCGTTTATTCTTTAGTGAGAGTCTAGATCGTTTGACGAGAAATCTAGAGAGAAGTTTGAATCGTCTGTTCAGTTCTTTCCGTTTGAGTCTAGTATGTGGGTTCCTTGTTTATCCATGAAGTGTTCTAGCAACAAAAAATGTTCTAAATAAAAGTTTCAGGGTCATAATATTGTCCACCCATATTCCTGTCAAGTTGTGAATGAACACTTTCTTCTTTTTTGGGTATCAGAGGAACTGAAAGCGTGTTTATTCGCAGAAAACTCAAATTCGAAGCCTGCGCGATCGCAAATTTCCTCTTATACCGTGGGACAAGGGGAGAGGAAGAACTATTACTTATAGCTATAGTTTAACCTTTCATTAGGGCAAAACGAATGTGAAATAGACTTAGGTCAAAAATGCACTTGAAATAGCCTTTAACAATTTTCTTTTATCTTGCACACATGTTGATCTGTATCTTTTATTTTAAACTTTTTCCCACAAAATCGCTCCTTAAGGCAGTTCTTCTTAAGGGGAGAGGTGGTTAGTGGAGTTAGCTCTATCTAAAGAATCATTTGTGTACATTGTACAGTCTCATAACAACTGTGAGATTAAAAAAAATTAAATTTGTGAGTAAAATTCCAATCTTGAGACAAAATGGCCGTTGCGGAAGTGCTATATTTTTAATGAATAAGTTTTGCCATATTTTATTAAATTTTTTTCGAGCCAAATAGTTTCATTAAAACTATTATTTCATAAATTGCGATTAATGGCCGTCAAGTGAGTGTTTCGTATCAAGCTTCTCTTGTTCTATTTATTTTCTATTTTGTAATTATTATTAGTTCTTACTACAAAAATTAAATTGTATTAAAAGTAAACGTCCCAATGATGTTCGAAATTATTTTATGTTCTGAACTAATTGCACTTTTCTAAACAATCGATTTTTTAAAAGAAGTAGACTAACCTGGAATCCTCACACTAGACTAAAATGAAGTGATAAACTTAAAAAAAACTACTAGATAAATGTTCGGAATTGATATAGTTTCACAAAAGAAAGGATTTACGAGGCACTGCTTGGATACAAGGAATAGAACTACACAGGACAGCCAAACGCTCGAACCTTTCTCGCTTTCCCTTCAATTCAAAATCCTAAGTAACCTATATTTCTTTCTACGTCTCTAACCACACTATCCACAATGCCCTTTAAAATTCCCTTCGTCTCAGTCATAGCCAAATCTCGTTACCTAAATTTCCATTCCCAACGATCTTCTTACAGGAACGCTTTACTCCCTATCTCCACGCACGACGATTGAAGCGTCGGTGGCCTCGTAATCAACTGTGAATGTAGCGTCAACTGTTTAGAGTGACACTCGTGAACCTCCTGCTATAATGGCTCATTACGACTGCTATCGCTGGATGGCTGACGTTCACGTCTGACATATCAGTGTGTGCTCGCTGGCCTTTAGCCTATCAGCAAACTTATTTGTGGACTATCTGTTTTACTTGTTGCGTTTATTTCTGGGCAGTTGTAAAAATCTCAATAAAGATTTTTTTAAAAATAAAACTGTTTAATTATCTCTGCTATATTAAATTATATATTCCTTGAAATAGATATTTCGGTAAAACTGAAAATAAAAAGTGAAATATCTGTTATAATATTATACTAAAATAAAATTGCAACTTTAAAATTAAATAATTAAGAAGAAGTTATGAACAACATTCTGTTAAATCTCGTGCGTAACAAACTCAATGTATGAGATAATTATATAAAATTATGTAAATGTATGTATTATTAGCATTTTTTGTTTGTTTTTTTTTTGCATGAGTCATACATTTTGGGATGTGTATGTTTACACGTGTGAGCCGCTTTATCACTACTAAGTTGGGGTAATTAAATTTTTTTTTTTATAATTTATATTATTTTTGTTGTGGGATTGTTATTGTTTGATAAGAGTTTTATTGTATAAAAGGAACATTTCAACCAAAAAGTCGGCACAGAAAAGGAAAGAAAAAAATATATTTCTTCTGCAAGTGACGAATCTTTGTGACTGCAAACCCACATGCCAGAAAATGAAATGCAACGAAACCCTTCGTCATTTATAACCTATTTTCGCTCAAGTGGGCACAGTATTTAACCTGCCTTCACACTTCCTTTCTTATTGTGAATTTTAGAATAATCTGCATCCCATCATATGGTCAAATTGTATTTTGATAAACATCTTAAATTTTTACGAATTTTATTGGTAGAGTCAACAACTTTTTTGCCATAAAGTCTGTAATCATCATTCTAGCTTCATGATTGATCAAGAATTTGTCAACGATTAAAGCACGCTGAGGTAGCTTTTAAGATCTACCCCGTTACCTCAAGAGAAGTTGCTCATAGTTCTTCTCCACAATTTGGGAGGCGGATGATTTGTTGATTGTTACGTAAAATTGTCTATTCGTTCTGGTGTCTATCAAAAGAGTCATAGAGTGTCTCGTACGAATTTTCTACCATTAAGTACTCTATTTGGACCTCTGGTTAGATGAGTGTTCTTCACTTCTACTAGTGACGAATGAAATATTTTCAAGACAATAACTTGATTGATGTCATGCTGCATGCCCTTTTAGGCACTTTTACAACACTATCCTTTAAAGGCTACCAGGTAAAACATTTGTTTTCTTTCGGTAATTTAGGGACTATCTGGAACCTAGGTCCTAAACCTTAAGACACCCCCTCAAAAATAATAATGTAATCCCAAGAGCCAAATTATCCTGAGTTATTCAAATAACTTAATAGCTTGTGGAAGAATTTTTGCGTTTATTACTCAGTAAGAGACTACTCCGAGTAATTTAAAGTTTGGAAGTTTCTGCCAAACCAGCAGTTGTACAGATGGATGTAGAATCATTCCATTCCAAACTACTCAGACTCAGAATGAAATATTTTCTGCTTACCAGTCACTAAGCTTAGCGATAATGCATTTCAAAAAGTATTTGTTGGGTCTACAAAAGTGCAGCCTCTTAGAAGGGTCTCGTTTATTATCTAAACCGTAAGATAATCCGGTTAGGGCCGAAGTAGGCGTGTCACAATATACCTTAGTGACTATTTTCACTTTAATGCTGACGGAACTGAAAAGTTGACTATTGTACAAAAATTTACTTTGAATGGTCTTCATTGAAGGGCATTTATTATAGTGGAGAAGAAATCATGAAAGCCAACAGCAACGAAATGTCAGAAACTTTCATTTCATAAAATGATTAAATGCTTTTATTAAAATCATATACTCAACTTTTCTCAAAACAGTTAACTTTAATTAATCAATTGATACATCGTGGAGTAAGAAATTTTGAAAATGAACAAATCAAATGAAATTCTTGGCCTTCTTTCTTACTTTCTTTTAGAAGGATAAGCCTCAGCTTATAACCAAATTTTGAAAATTTAAGCTTTAAATAATCACAATCGAACATTGTTAAGCACTGGCAAGCAACACAAAGCTGAAATTAAAAAAAAAAATTAGCTGGGTATTTATGGAGACTGCTTTTATTTTGTTTTTAATATATTTAATTTCTTCTAAAAAGTTTACTTTTTTAATATTTAGCTCTAGAAGAAATTTAGTACTATTTTAGCACGAATATACATTTCATTATCATTTATTTTTTCTGGAATCAATTTTGTAAAGTAAGGAAACTGTTCTAAATTTGAAAAGTAAGAGAAATATGAGAAAGAACAACGCTCGAGATTTCTGGCTTCCGTTCTTTCGTACAATTACAAGGCGTCGCCGGCAACTTCCCACCATACCGACAAAATTATCAGGATAAGTAGGGAATTGTTCAGATTAGCCTTTAGAGAAGTGCGTCAACAAAAACATAGAAACATTTTAGTCCTGACGGCATAAATGGTATTTTCCACAGACCTCAACAGTCAAAATAAAATCTATCTTAGATTATTTGCTTCAAAAGATGAAAAAATTACGCAAACTTCATTATTCATGAAATAATTAATTATGTAATCTTTCACTGGCGTCAACATATTTTTTGAAAATATTATTTACGTTTTTTTCATATATAAATTATAATTCAAAATGGGTACCTGAAATATTAAGAAAATTTGTCCACAATAATTGCTGCAAAGGAACATTATGCCAGACTACATTTTCCGAATTCTCGTTAACATTTAGATTAATATTTAATCTATTTAGAACTAAACTGAGACTCCATTTTGTGAAGGGTAAAACAAAAAACATAACAAAAAAAATGATTTAAAAATTAATTTTATTAAAGCCGCTAAAAAATGTAGGCGCTAACGAAACTCCGGAAAAACAAAGCAGAGTCACTCTGCTACAAACTTCTACATGTCACAATTAGGGCAAGCTTTGCTCTACTAAAAAGAATATGCGAATGTGCTAAATTGTGTACCTCTTTTTTTTTAACGGAAACAATAATAGAAGTTTTCAAATTTGTTTAAACGAAATTTTAAAACAAAAAATATTATTTTTAATGAAATTTACAATTTACGAGAAGCTAAAAATCGTATTGCTCTTCGAACAATGACAGTCAACTCCCTGATCACCTACTTTCAACTTTTTGACTCTTCGCTACGCTATTTTGCTTTTGCATTCCTGTCACTTCTCTTAGGATGGAGAAAAACTAAATTGGCAAGGTCAATTACCCTAAGTACTTACAATACAACACAGTTCAACTTAAAACATCATTTTAGAGAGGTCTAAATGAAACAAAGATCAGGAATAATAGATCTAGATTTTTTTTTTTGGCGGTATGTAGTGGGGCTTCTTTCAAATTTGGTGTACAACGTGCACATGCCTCGTTGTTTACAAAAATCCTTTGGCATGCCATTTAGTTATGAACCTTTTTTCTGCGTCTAAACGTAAGAGGTTTTCTGAAACAAATACAGTGCATTTTTAGATATAGTAATAGCAAGGTTGCGTGAATTAGCCTAATTGCGGAAAGATGGCGGCAAAAAAAGGGGGATTCCCTTTTTTGTACTCGAAGTCCGCTGGTGATGCGCTTTCGCACAGTGTCAAACATAACTGGACCAGTTCATAGCAGGCGATTAGGCCTACTCCAGCCCTGTAGATAATCCGTCTTCTCATCACATTTCACATTCTAGTCTATTTCTCACATATTTCGTCAATTATTGCACTGTAAATTAGGTATTATCCAGTTGCATGCCAAGATATATTCAATCTTCTTTCAATAAGAAAACCAGTCCCTGTGTTTGTTCTTTGCTTAACTTACTGGATTCTACCAACCAACCAATGGAAAAGGATTTTTACCTTTTTTTGACCCCTTTAACTGTGAGGTTAAGGGCCACTGGCTCCTTTGATATTAAGGTCTAAAGGGTCACCTGTTGATCTCCTTCTCAAAAAAATATTAACAATTTCTCTTAAACACAGAACCATAATCTAAAATTATGATTATCTACCTTATCAAAGTGAACTTTTTCGGGCAAACAAATCTAAAACTTTAGCTGCATTTTCACTATGGGCAGACATGAAATGTTCTATTACTTTCATTAGCTTTATATTTCAATTCACAATAACTTAACCACTAAAAATAGCATTGATGCTTATGAGATCCATCTCGTTCGTTAAAGCAAGTGATAGACTAATGTTAAAAGAGAAATTTGTATTGAAACTAATTACTAATTATTAATTACATTTATCAACTAAATTTAAATTAATATCTACATATTTGTTCATCCCACCTTTTTAAAGTATTGACAAGGCCAGCTGAAATCGGAGTATGCCTTCAAGGGATACAAAAATGATGAATTCCAAAATAAAATCTTAGAACTCCCCTTGATCATACATTTATCTATGATTTTTGCCGTGAGCGTCAAAAAACTAGGAAGCGATGATTAAAACAAATCGTTAGTGTAACCATCCTTATTCCATTTAGTAATTAACAAATCTCGTGCATTGTGTTTAATTTATTTTGCATTTTGTATCTTATATGTATGCATTCTCTCCATCGGGCGCCATTTTTATGGGAGATCATGAAACACTGGAATCTGCTATATCTTTGAGTACTTATAAGGATTAATGCTTAGTGGGTGCACATTTTACTGGATAATCCCGGAAAATCGACTGCATGGATCCTTCTATCAACTCTTGGATTTGTTTAAATCGACTAGTAAGATCACCAAGATCTTGTATGAAGAAAAAAATCACACAAATAATAAATGTAAAAAAGTTTTACAAACAAGTACAAATATGACAACCTTTAAAACCAAGTTACAACTTTAGATTCCTGTAAGGAATTCTTAAGAGTATAAATTATAAGTATGACTTTATTTTTATTGTTTAGAATAGTTAAAATATGCGCATAATTATGTGGCAACATTTATGTTGCTTTCTTTTTATGATACATAAATTAAAGTACTTGTAAAAATGTCGTGTCACCTATCTTGAGAGATCTTTCTAGAAGACACTACGCGCGACCAGTAAGGGTTTGGAATAGTTTACCTTCAAAAATTATTTGATAAAAATGTAAGTTAGCGAATATTTGTTACTTTTTATCCCACTTATTTTTATTATAAATTGTTTAAATAGACGTTTTGATCGTGTTTAGATTTCATTGGGAGTAACCTAGAGTGACTTCGAGTTTGGTCACATTTAAAGAACTGTGAGAGAGCATCTTCTAGAAACCAGCCGCGATTTTGAAACTTTGATAGGATCGTAATATTTTACTTAAGGGAAGAGAGAAATACATTCAAGCACAGACTTTCGAAACTAGATCCGTTAAGAGAAGTTCCGAGATCTCCTGGTATTTCTAAGTGGCCAGCGAAATTCAGAAGCCAAGGCTACAAGGCTAAGGCAACCCATTTTGGGCATATCGACTGTAACGTTTCAGAAAATCTCGTCAGACGAATTGTGAGGATTTTGTTAGAATTCAAATTCTCCAAGAAGGGTTATCTCTTTAATCAGAGTCCAGGTAACTATAACCAGGTATCTCTCTGCCTAGCGAATTGATATTACTCTATAACTATGAATCTCAGACAAAACAACTATGTTTAATGCCTCCGTTAAGGTACACTTTCCAGTTTTATGTACCAAGCATCTTCAATGACTACATCTTCCACCTTAGTTCAGGATGGCCAATTCTTCTCGCAAGATACAAATTTCTTTTCCACTGTGCATTTCGTCACTTGACATTTTAGCCATATGGCTAGCCACCCAGCAAAGCTTAGCAAGCATGATTACATCCAGTTAGCCTGCCCACTGGTGTAAATTCAGTAGTTTGTTAGTCCAACTTCTCCTGGTCACTCCTTTGCTCACAGAACGTTTCTCTCTAAGATTAGCTGCACCTGTCTCAATTAGAGATAAGCCAGGCTTGTAGACCTACACTATGACCAGCCAAATGTGGATCCAATAGAGAATAGTTTTCGTATTCCTTGCTACTTCCTAATCATATAACGATAAAATCGTTGTTATCAACGATAACGATAGAAGTTAAGTCAATTTCTTCTAGGCAATAACATATCACTTGTAAAGAATATTCTACAGTATGCGGACTTGTATATAGCAAAACCTAAAGACTTATAAAACTTAGTAGAACATCAGATAAATGTGTATAAGTTGTAGGTTGGAAACATATAAGGTACAAGGTTGTGAAGGTTTGGACTACAGATGTACCAGGTAGGTGTGTGTAACTCACTGTGAAATGTGATATTTCACAGTCCAGTTGGTCCACTCCAGATAAGCTTTTGACAAATAGAGGACGGTCTCAGAGGCACCACTACCACCGCCACTCCGTCTTATAACACTCAGAAACTCCTGGAACATCCGCTATCGTCCTTCAGCGCTGACCTCCTTCCATTCTTCTTCTTTATTTGTCTAATATTGAAAGTATTTACACACATTTATTTTTAAAATATCTAGTACACATATTGTACGCACAATTATAATATTTTGTCTTTAATATTATTTTATTTTGATTTCTTCAGTTAATATTTTTAGTATTTTGGTTTTTTACATACCTAAATGGTTGTTACCACGAATTGTACTAATTATTTTACTCGTATGTTAACTGATTTAATTCCAAACATATTGTAAATTATTGTTTATAAAGAAATATTTTTTTATTTTTAATATATTTTTATTAAGGGATTCGTTTATTTTGGACAGAATTTTGTGATGTACATATTTTGTAAGAGATCATCCTAAAATGTCGAAAGTAGAGATAAGCTACAGGATGTTACTGGAAGGCACTGAATGGCAGGACATAACGCTTAAACCCTTTTCCTTTCTTGCACCCATCCCTTCGCTCTTCAACAACCAACGGCGCACCAAGTGTCCGTGTCTGCAGTTAATTAATTGAAGGGTCGCACAGGGGTAATGACATGTCGCCATCATTGTTTAGGGCTGTGTCGCTATGGTAACTCACTATACACCTGACGGCTCTCCTTCGGGTCAGACAGACTGACAATCGATTGGTATAATTATACGATCACCCAATTTGATCTTCTTAACCAGCATCTTTTTTTTTTTTTTTTTACTCCACCATTTTTAACTTTGGCAACTTTTTTTGATACTTTGTTTATAAGGATTCTAACATTGTAGTATGAGTAGTGTACTAAACTTCGTACTGTCAACATCTACGAGTTTTAGATCGCTCTACTTTAACATCATATTATATTTCAATTATAGTTTTCTTTTATTAATATATTCTTAGTATTTACAGTGTTGGTAATTTTCCTTTTTATTATTAATTTTTTTGTTTCGTTTTTTCTCTTTTTTCCTTTTTAAATTTTCTTGAAAAAGTGAATAGAGTTTAAGTTTAACTAAAGAGGTCCGAATGGACCAGGAAGGAGGAGGAGGAGGAGGGTCTGACCCCCTCAAGCCGGAAGCTTCCAAAGAAAATTTAGACACGGATAAGTACAATAATTCGTTTTACTTAAACAACTCTAACCAGAATACTAACCCCAGTACTAATAACTCTGGGTGCATGGATAATAATGCAACTAACAGTATGGAGATGGAAGGTTCCAGTCCACAAGGGAACCAAATCTCAAAAACTAATAACAGAGATAGTAACAAACGAAGTGCTGAGGTGGAGGAGGTCATTAGTAAAAAGGTGATAATTACTCGAGCTGCACCTGCTACTCGTAATACAGATAATAGTCAAAGATACTTTACGAATACGGTAAATAACAGATATAAAACAACAGACGAGGGGCCGTATTATGTGAATATTGAAGGTACAACAGGTGATATAGGTAAATTACACAGAATGTCGTTTGGAAAGTGGGTTTATCAGTCCACATTCAAGTACAAAGACGAAATTCTGAATATCACTGTGACGGGGAAAAATAGACTCAGAATAGAAATGAAAAGTGCCCGGGCGGCAAATAATATTATAACTCTAGAGGTATTTAAAGAAAAAAATGTAATTGCGTACATACCTAACTACCTTATTACGGTAAATGGCGTGATAAGGGGAGTGGATCGAGATTTGGAAGAGCTGGAAATTTTAGAGTGCATGCAATCGCCCATAAAACCTATAGCGGTTAGAAGAATAACTAAAAAGGCAATAGTAAATAATAGGCAAATTGTAGAAAAACTAGCGACATGTGTGGTAACATTCGATTCCCAGATACTACCGACCCATGTAGCGATTTACGGAGCTAGATGTGCGGTGGAACCCTATGTGCCCCCTCTAAGACAGTGTAGAAATTGTCTGAGATTCCGGCATTCTGAAGATCAGTGTCGTAGTCGAGCTAGGTGTGAAAACTGTGCGGGAGATCACCGCTCGGGGGAATGTCAGGTAGACAAATTAGATTCCCTGGTGTGTGTACACTGCAACGGCAATCACAAAGCCACTAGCAGAGACTGCCCAGTCAGAGTTATGCAAAATAACTCTGATAAAGAGAAGGTAAAGGGAAGGAAATATTCTGAGGTAGTTACAGCAAATAGATTCGAACTTCTCAGAGAAATAGATCAATTTCCGGAAATAGAAACGAGCAACGCGACCATGTCTACATATAGAAGACCAAAAACACTGAAAAATACGTCGCATAAGAATAAAATAAATTTGCTAGTGAAAGAGAAAAGTAAAAGTAACGAAAGTAAAGAACAAATTGAACAAAAAATATTAGAAGGCCGTAACAAAGAGACGGACCGGTCAACAGATCACATTATTAAACAAAATGAAAACAATAAGCCCGGACAAATAAACAGAATACAAAATAAACCTAGAAATAAAGAATACATAGAACACCTGCGGCAACTAATTTACAGAATACAAAATGAAACCTTTTTAAATTCAAATTCGATGTTTCAGGAAATAGGCAGTACTTTAGAAAACATACTTAAAGAATATAGCCAATCTGTAACAACCCAAGATACACGATCAGAAACACACCATTACAAAGATAAAGTAAAAGAGACAATGGATTTAGATGATCGCTCATCTGAGTCCAGTACATTCTAAGAATTCTCTCTCTCTCTCAAAAAAAAAAAAAAAAAAAAAAATTCAATTTCATTTCTCACTCTCCCTCTCAAAATAAATAAGTAAATAAATAGATTAGACGAATAAATAAATAAACTGAATAAGTGAATAAATTAAATAAATAAAAAGAAGTAAACTATGGAAAGAAAATGCAGTAAAATTATTACAAGACATCATAAAAACCAGCGGAAATACAAAATTACGTCAGGTCAAGGATCTTACAATGTAGCGGAAGCTTTACATAATATTCCCAACCTGGAGGAATATCTAAACGCTAAATTGAATCTCAACGAGAAATCAAAGCATAAATTTCATAAAATTCAACCAATACAACTAACACTAAAAACACAACAATCACTAGACAGTATTAGAGTTCCGTCGAATGTAGAAGTTGGACGACAATGTTTGCTCTCTAGTCCAAACTCTAATAATAAGAGCATCCTCATTCAATACTCCGTGTTCACCAATTATATAAATTGTAGAGTCAAAAGAAATTTATTAAGAAGCCAAAACGGGGACGACATCTTTATAGTTATTAGCATTCAAAAGTGCATATCCGGTGCTGAGTACATACATGGGGGATATATATATGTAACTATATGTATGTGGGTGTGTAAGTATGTATGGGTGTGTGGATGGATGTATATTTATGAATGTGTGTATGTATGTATGCGAACTTCTCGGAATATTATAGTTAACCTAATTAGCAAACCGTAAATAATATGAATATATTTCAAATCAACGTAAGATCGGTTTACGCTAATAGAGATGCTCTAGAAACATACATAAAAATTAACAAAATAGATGTAGCTCTGTTATCTGAAACATGGCTAAATCCCTCGCGTAAGTTGAACATAACGGGCTATAGCTGTGTTAGATCTGATAGGTCAGATGGGTATGGAGGCACGGCCATCCTAGTTAATAACTCACTCATATATGAAGAAATACCTGTTAGTCCTCAATTCAACAATGACATCAGTCAAATCTGCGCAATTACTACTGTAATCAGGAATAGGAGAATAAATATAGTTTCGTTATATTGCCGTCCAAACCACTCTTTAACCCTAAATTTTTGGTCCTCCTTTCTGGATGCCTTTGATTCCTCGCCATTGCTTCTGTGTGGCGATTTTAATGCGCATCACCGGAGCTATGGCTGTTCATTCGAAGACAATGAAGGTAAAAATATAATTGAACTTGTGCAGGAGTATAATATGTGTATTTTAAATGACGGTACCCCTACCATTATACCTAAACCTTCCTCTTCTTCAATTTCGGCGGTAGATCTGTCCATATGTTCCGCAGCTCTGGCAGCGGAATGCTTATGGAGTGTTGTCAGCGAACCATTGGGATCGGACCATTTAGGTTTATCGATCAAGATCGGTGCGTATAACTCATACACTCAGCCTGGGGTTATCAGACGCTCAAAATGGAAATTACATAAAGCGGACTGGGACAAGTACAGTAATTTAGTTGACCAGCAGCTGGGAGGGGTAGATACAGGTCAAGACCCCACGGAGGAGTATAGCAAATTCGTGAATGCAATGAACTATGCTGCAGCCAAGTCAATCCCGAAATATACATTGTATGCAGGGAACAAGAAGACGGTTCCTCGACCTTGGTGGGATGACGACTGTACTAAAGCTCGATTAGATAATATTGAGGCCTTTAACAAATACAAAAATCAATCTTCTCTGACCGCTTTTATCCGCAGTAGACAGGCTACCGCCAAGTGTCGGTGGATGTACAAAAACAAAAAGAGAGAAAAGTGGAGGCAATTTTGTGGCGAATTTAACTCTAGCACCCCTCTTAAAACAATTTGGGAAAGAATAAAAATTCTGAAATCTGGGTATAAGAAAAGAGCTGTTTCAGCTAAGCTGGACTGGGCGAACGACCTTCTGCACGCACTGACTCCGGATTACGCTCCACAAAACCTTAGAGTACAACCACTTGCGACTACAGTACACAGACTAGAGGAACCTTTTGACATTATAGAATTTAACCACGCCCTCAAAACCAATAAAAACACATCCCCAGGAGTGGATGGCATTCACTACCCCATGATAAATAAACTGACAGATAACAGTAAAGCAATGTTATTAGACATATATAACAAAATTTGGACCAATAGCATTAATATCAAGGACTGGAACGCTCATCTCATTGTACCTATCCTAAAACCAGGAAAAGACCCAAATGACGCGCTATCTTACCGCCCTATAGCACTGACATCTACTCTTGGGAAGACATTCGAACGTCTCCTTAAAGCAAGACTGGAATGGTGGATTGAATCGGAGGGACTTCTCCCAAATTGTCAGAGTGGATTCAGAAGAGGCCACAACACCTTAGACGCAATTACATCATTCTACAATGATGTACTCACTAGCAACTCTAACAACAACTATCTTCTTGCAATAAGCGTTGATCTGTCTAATGCCTACAATAATGTGAATATCAACATTCTAACAAATAAAATGCAAGAGATTGGAACCCCACGAAGATTGCTGTTAAATATAGTGAACTCCCTTTACGAAAGAGCAATGATGGTGGAGGTGAATGGAAAGCGACTGGGACCGCGCCTCTCGGGTACTGGGTTACCTCAGGGGGCGGTGCTCAGCCCTCTCCTCTTTAATATCTATACAGCCAGTCTAAGACGGGTATTGGACCCCGAGGTGCGCATCCAACAGTTCGCTGATGACTTTATGTTATACTGCGAGGCGAAAAAAGCGGAAGAAGCGTTGGCAGCAATAGATTCAGCCATGGAACAATTCTCGAATTGGTGCGATCAACATGGGTTCACTATAAACGCTGAAAAGACCAAGGCAATTATGTTCACGAGACACAGGAAGTACGTTGTACCTAGAAGAATCAAGGCAGGAAAACTCAGAATTGAGCTGGTTAACTGCGTGAAATGGCTGGGGATGCTCTTGGATTGCAAACTTCTTTGGAGAACCCATATAAACAATCTAGTGGGCAAGTGTGAAGCAGCTCTCAATGTCATAAGGTGCATCACTCATCTGAATTATGGAGCTGATATTAAGACCTCTCTGATGTTGTACAGACAGCTAGTGTTGTGCCAACTGGACTACGGGTCATTTCTATACGGCGATGCCTCTCACACACACCTAACTAAAGTGGACAGGCTCCAATATAAAGCTTTAAGAAGCTGTTTGGGCGCTATGAAGTCCTCCCCTACAAATGCCTTATTGGTAGAAGCGAAAGAATTTCCACTGAGGCTGAGGCGCAAAACATTGGCGGCAAGATATCTAGTTAACCGACTCCCCATCACCTCCTATCCACTTTCCAAACAAATCCCGATCCTTACCTCTAGAGTTCTGACAGAACAGTACTGGAAACTAAAAAAGACCCCAATACTAATCGAAACAATCTGTGAAATAGCAAATTACTTACACCCACTGGAAAGACTTGACAAACTTCCTTATCATCTATACGATTACAAATTGGCCATCACTCCGAACAAATTCTGCTGTACAAACTTTTATCAATTTAATCGAAACATCCCAGACGAGATGAACGCAGCTTTATTATTTGAAAAAGTTGACAAAGTATTCCCGGGTTCTAGATGGATTTTTACAGACGGCTCGAAAAATACGATGGGTGTAGGTTGCGCTATATATGACCAAATGGACAAAAAATCTTTTCAGTTTCGCCTTAAAGAATTTACGTCCATCTACAGTGCGGAACTTATAGCAGTCAAAGAAGCCATCAAATATGCAAGGTCTTGCTCATCTATGGAAAAAGAGATACTGATATTTACCGACAATATGGCTGTGGTAACAAAGCTTCGTCATCCTGCTAAGAGTCATTCTACCATCATATTAGAAATCCAAAAGATGATCCTATCGGATAATCTCCTTAGTAAAATAAGGATCATTTGGGTTAAGGGTCATGCCAGTATTGGCGGTAATGAAGTGGTGGATGCCTTGGCGAAAGAAGCTATCACTTCGGGGATAGCCTACTCAGAGCCATATTTGGCAGCGGATATAAAAAATCTAGTCCGGCGAAGTAATTATACGCTATGGCAAGACGAATACAACAGCAGCAAAACCGTTAAAGCGAAATTTTACTCCGCTATACAGCCCACCATTCCAGTCAAACCCTGGTATGGCACGCTAAGTGCAAATAGAACATTCTACACAGCTATAGTCCGTTTAAGATTCAACCATAACCGAACGCCAAGCCACCTATTCCGCATAGGGGTTCTCCCGGATAAACAGTGCACATGTGGGGAGGAAGCAGAAGCTGATTCCAACCACTTAATTTTGGCATGTCCTCAAAGAAGTAAAGGCAGGGACAAACTTTGGGAAGCCATAGTGGAAAATAAGTTGGAACTGCCGACTAATTTGCAGCAGATAATGGCAGGGGCTAATATTGTAACTCTTGAGGCAATAGTGAATCATATTAAACAGAATCACATTCTAATATAATTTAATTATTAGAAAAATACTTTTTTAACTATAATATAATTAAATAATATAATTTATTAAATTATTGAAGCAATAAATACATCTCCACACTGAATCAATGGCTAATCTGCATGCCCAGAAGGCCAAAAAAAAAAAAAAAAAAAAAAAAAAAAAAAAAATTTCCCAAAATCTGTTAATCTTTTCGAGAACTGTTTTGGAACTAATTTTGGCCTAAAGATACTCGGGAAAGTGCAGGACGCAGATCTCCCACCCAATTTAGCTTTATTAACCAAAAACCTAAACCTCATTTGGGCCATAAAAACGCTGTTGCATCGCACCAGTTAAAACACATTATTAATTATACCCCATTTTTATGTGCATACTGCAGAAGTAAATGAGCCGAATTGAACTGAATAGATAATTGAAAAATAAGCAAGTTTGGTTACCTAACTATATTAAACACGGAATGTAAGTTCATGTCGTACTTAAAAGTAATTTTAAAACTCGCAAACATTTGCTCGGCTGCGAGAAAGAGTATTTTTATTTGAAGGCCTAAAAACTAATGAACGTCAAAGCAGATAAGTAAGGTCGGTATTTTCATATATCATCCTGTTGTGTTGAATCGAATGCAAGAAGAATGTGTCTCAATTTTCTGGTATTGAAGCGTAAAATTATGTCAAACAACGTCTTTTTTTACGTTCAACTACCTTAAATGTCGTAGACACAACCGTTTAGCAAACTTACTTTACTTTACATTTTTTGTATTAACCATTAAATATAGTCCAATACCAAAATCAGGAATCAAACCCTAACATATACTAATACATTTTCACTTTACGGGCTACGCCTCTAACCGCTCGGCTATCGTGATGCCTTCAAGAACTATAGTTCTCTTCAAAATTAATGCTAGAATTACTCACTGTATAGAGTATTTGACAACAAAAAAAAAAAGTTTAATGTTAAAAAAACTTCATGATGCCCCAGAAGAAGCGGTGAAATCAATCGTTCTTTATTATATAAATATCAAAACATTCTGCATGAATTGTAGAGTTAGAAACAATTTTTAGAAATTTATTTCACAAATGAAGTTTTAGGATTAACTTTTAAATCGCGTGGATTTGTCTTTGTGGCAATATCTCTTACAGCTTTTACCATCGTTCCTTTATCCGTAATCCTAACTTAATATTTGGGTCCATCATGTTTAATATCACTAAAGATTATCTTCATGATTTCGCAACCTCATAGGTCGGTTTGGATTAGGACGAATTAACCATCATCAGGATGATTTTTTTTCTCTATCTAGTGTAACTTCACTGGCTTTTTTCAAGCTTGAAGCACTATTATGTGATCATGAACATCTACTTCTTCCTTCATCGGCCCTACAGCCCATCCGTGTTGCTGGGCCTCCTAGTTCCACCTTCGCCGTCCTCCTTTTAGCAAGAACAGAATAGCTCCATGTTTCCTATCTCTGATTGCGCAGAATTCTACAGAGTGATACTCTAACTACACACGTTTCACCGAAGGTTTCATATTTTCGGAGTAATCTGACGTAGAAGTTTTCGTGAAACACACTGTTCAAATAAAACTTCGAATAAGATCTCTAAGAATGCTATCATAGACTGAGTTGAAGTTCACGAATAGGTGGTGCTATTGTGTGTTGTATTCGCTTGTTGTTCCCATAATCATTCAAGGAATCACCTCCAGAAATGGAACTCACAAATCTTCCCCACAGGCGTGTGCGCTGCATGTTAGACCACCCATGAAGGAACATACTTTAGTCACATATCTTGCATAACTTTGACAGATCGCAGCCGGCCTTCTTCAGCTAGTAATAAAGGTAAACAAACAGTGCAAACTTGATACTAAATTGACCTATTTAGTCATCCATCATACCCGATTTACACTAACAATTTTCACTCTGGCAAAAGACAACACTGGTGACAAAAAAAAAAAAAAAATCATTGAAGTCAAAGAGTTTGTTTAGGTGAACTTTGTACAAAGTGTAGCAGAGTTTGGGATAAGCACTAGTATAACTGGAGGCAGACAAGTTAATTAAGGGGAATTGTTGTCTGAGGATGACAGCAAGGATATCCTTTGGATCTGAGAAGTGGCACGTAGACTGTAGGCAATGTCTGTCTTCTGTGGCACGTACCAGGGTCGCCGCTTCTCCTCGCTGTTGCAGGGACTTCAAGATCCACACCCGGGCCACACCCACCCTCTGGTTTTTATTGACTCGTGGTTTTCTCTTTAAGTTACAAAGTCAATTAATTCGCAATCATGTTTCCGTGTTGCTATTAGATTTTTATCTATTAGCCTTTTTCCCAGCACACTTTGCTTAAGTGAAACAAGTTTTCAATACATGTTTTGAGATAGTAGACTCGAGGAAAGACTTTTAGCGATACTCTTTGTGCTTCATCTTTATTTATCAGTGTAAACAAAACATACTGATGAGATGGCAGAAAATCAAACACCGGTCAAAAGTTCGGGACCAATTAACAAAACTACTTACTTTTGCACCATAATTCTACTTTTAAAAAATGTTCCAATGGAATGAAAATTTTACATTATCATTCTTTATGCAAAAAAAACCTAACTTCTCCCCACTTCAGAATCCTACTTCTAAAATAAATATTTTATGAATATAAAGTCTGATTCTTTAATGATTTGTCAACACTAAAAGCGACAATCATATGTAAAAATAAGTTCAACACTTAATATAATAAAAGAAACCTGCAACTTATGGTTTCAGAAATCATAGGGGGATTCAAATAAGTTCGAAACCAACATCTGTGATAACTGTTAAAACAACTATTTTGGTACAGTAAATTAATAGTATGAAGTTCAAGGTTGGATTTTGGGCTGCAGACAAAAAGGAACATTTACAGTGGGCTTGGAAGTGCAACAGCTTCGTAGTTGAAGATTTGATGGTCGTTTGATGAGACCCATTTTGAAGGGTTTAATGGAAGGGATAGGGTTTCCGAAAGAGAGTCAGCGTTTGAAAAAAGCTAATCCAACTCATAAAACCCATAGTTAAATATAGGGGGAACCCAGAAATTGGGAGAACACAACATTTTAGTAATGAATTTGATTATGCATCAAGTGATGATGGAATACTCAGAATCGCATAACGATGGAACTGCGATCTCTTAGCAACCTAACTGGTAATTTACATATTTCTTAATTATAAATTGGTTCTTCAAAAGTAATTGTCCGTAACTAGACATAAAGCAATAACTCCAAAATTAATTAAGAATTTTTTAAGTAAAGTAATTTCGGAAACTTTATAATAATTTATTAGCTAATAATAAAGGTTGTGAAATGCAATTACATGTTGTCCCGAACACGACCTTGAAAGGAACCCTCATGGACACGTCCAGGTTTCCTTAAATAAAACTGAAGAGGCGTTAACCCAATAGCACAAAGTTTATTGCTTCCATAGTAAATGGTAAGCACCGGATCGGAAATTGGAAATTTCCTCTGGAGGAAATGGGCAATTTAAAACCTTTTC
Source organism: Rhodnius prolixus (assembly GCF_049639745.1). Taxonomy (NCBI): domain Eukaryota; kingdom Metazoa; phylum Arthropoda; class Insecta; order Hemiptera; family Reduviidae; genus Rhodnius; species Rhodnius prolixus. The sequence goes on from NW_027411592.1 coordinate 29,754,920, forward strand.
TATCCGGAAGTTAGTTGTATTATAGAATGGAATTAAGTACTTAGAAAATGTAGACACATACAATAGTTGTTGGAAACAGGGGTCGTACATGTAGTGGTGGCAGTTACACATAGCCATACCATAGAAGGAAGTCTTGGTTAGTTGGGAGCTGGAAAAGGAACACATTGGCTGGGAGGAATGCAGCGTAGTAGCGTTCCCAGTAGTTTGAGAGAGAGATGTACTTAGTAAGAACTAGGACAAAGAGTGCATAACCTCTAAGGTCCCGTGTTGGCACTTTGTCCAACTTAACTGCCAGCGCGTACTTTGATTATACCATGAGTGTGTGCCTGTAATAGAGCAGTTAAGCACCTTGGATTATCTAAACTCTGCGTGAATATTCCTTAGGCAGACTTTCTCATGTCGTTTAAGTAGACTACAGTGTAGTAACAACTTGAACTTTGTCAAGCCTTACTTAACTTTTAAACTGACTACTTCGTTAGTTTTGTGCTAAACTGGACCCTACAAACAAAAGGTGTGGCCCAAGAGCATGTTCAGTGGAAAAAGGCGATTAATTAGCTCGCTTTAAAAGCGTTTTTTGTTCAACCCAATTCTAATTAGAGTTGAATAATTTCTTTCCGAATTTAATTCTAGTTTTTCCTTATTGAAGAATTATTCTTGCAATCTTAATTTACTAAATAAGTGGCGGAATGTACTTTGCTCTAGAGCAGAAAAATATGGTAGTAAAATATGCTCTCGAAATGGAAATCAATCCAACGCATTAATTCACCCACTTAACAAAGTTTACCAGTCTCCATTATGCTAAAGATGCTTGATATCACATTTTTGTCTTTTTAATTTTCTTACCTTACTTTGCCCTGTTCTTGGGTGTTGAGAGGAACACAGAGGTAAGTCAGAGCAAAGTGGAGGGAAGTTTTCAATTGTTTTCCATACTGTGAGTGTTGAGATAACGCGGGCTTACTTGCGTTAAGTGACCATCCAGCCAGATCCGGCGCATCATCTTCACTCACGTCTCGCGCCGTCATTACCTCGTCAACCTGTTATTATTGGTCTTCCTCTGTTCTGCCTGCCAAACAGTTGCCGATTGAATACTTCTTTTTGGAGGCGCCTATCATCCATTCTTAGTAGATGTCTAAAGCATGATAGCCTCTTCTTTGCCTACTCTGTCTAAAACATCTTTTTAGCTACGACTGTCTCCTTGTTGCTGCCATTCGAATTCTATCAAGGAACTCTTTACTCAGCCAGCTTCTCCAAAACCTTATTTTAATGGCATTCGGGGCATAACTTCGCTGATAGGGTCGGAACATCCGAACCACACCAAGTTACGCTTTAAATTAAGAATGACTACATATTATCTCACATCTTGGTTCTATACTGTGTAGTGCAGCAATCGCGATTCGTCCTTCCCTTTCTTAATTTCTGTTTAACATGAAGATAAGATATTAGATAGGAGGGGACCTACGCCCCATGGCACCGCAGCCACAGAAGACTTATTGTGCCAGCCCCTTCTTAGTTCTAGTAAGCGAACCCACCCCTCCTAAAGAGGTTGAGGACCTTCCCTACTAGTTCTTTTTGCGCCACCATCTCCTTCGGCCTCAGCGTTCCAAAGGTTTCATAGCGCAAACGTTCGATTGCAACGCAATCGAACAACAGGTGAGAGGCCGATTCCTCCTCTTCCTGACATAATCTGCACAACGGCTCCGAGCTAATAAGCCTCACCTTGCGCAGATGCTTCTTGAACCTACCGTGCCCGGTGAATAGGCCTGTAATCAGAGTAATCTGATTTCTGCCTAAACACAGGGTCTCTTCGGTTCTTTGCTTACACAGCCAAGGTGTTTAACATGAAACTGGTTCCTCTTTCTCCAAAACGGTCCACGGTACATATACCGATCATAAAAAAAAAGTAAAGTAAAGTAATCGCCTATTTTTTCAGGCGGGGCTTAACGTCCAACTACCAATTAGGTGTCGTGGACGGAGGCGAATAGCAAACGTACTTTAGTGTAAATTTCTTTTATTAACCATTAAATAAAATCCAAGGCCTAAAGACCGGGAATCGAACCCAGTACCACAATACATATTAGCTTTGCAGGTCTCGCCTCTAACCGCTCGGCTACCGTGGCGCCTATACCGATCATAATCGCGTAGGGTTCTTTTATTGTTAGTGTTTTTAAATATTAATTAAAATAATAGACTTTTCATTTGAGAAGTCATGATGGATGTTCGTGAAATATTTAGTGTCATCCAAATCTCAAATTATTTAGTGATTTACAATTTGTATGAAATATTACAATAAGTAATGTGAGTGGTAAAGGTGTACAATGGTGAAGAGCTGGAAAAGAGAAACAACCAACAGATCTCTGGAGGATATCAGGAAATCTCTGGAGGAAATGTTCTCTTCATACTCCCAGAAAGTCCCGGGGTCACTGGAGTAGTAGATTGTCAGGAATGACAGTAGAGGCGAAAGACTGTGCAAATGGGGTAGAGCAATTAGAGTGGGCAGGATGGAACTTGTGATATTTTGTCTTGGCGAGTTGTACGAATGGGATGTTGAGGACACGTAGAAAGGAGCGTCCACTATCGGTCGGTCTAATAGATGGAAGTGTAGACATTTCCACTATAGTTTAATCACTATGGATACATAAGCAAAACACATACAAGTAGACCAATTTTTAAAAAACCGCTTCTTTGGACCGGAAGCGGACCACGAAACGAATATTTCCGGTTGTACCTAAAAATCGAAAATCCGCACGATTACAATACCTTAGTAGTAAGTAGCTCTATGAGAGTAATAGAAATTACAAAAAGTGGAATTATAGAGCATAGCGCTCACGAATTTTGCTTAAATCATGACGTGCGTTTGTCTTCATAAAGTTAAGAGAGGAAACACAAATGAAACTAATGCCTATTTAGGCGGGCTTGGGGCTTGAGTCCAACTACCAAATTAGGTGGCAAACTTATTGTGCTGCGATTTCTCTTAATAAAACAATCAAAATCCTGATTTAAGGCTGAAAACTGAAACAATCCGTTTATAGCTTCACGTTCCTCGCCACTGACCGCTAAACATTGGAGGCGCCTGCAGAAGAGGATATATGGCGATTATAATTTAATCAGGATAAAAAGTTTAAGGAATAAAAATTGAAATATATTTTTTTCCAACAACTGCACGTACAGAAAGAAGAAGAATAAGATCCTAAGATGGACGGTCCCAACATCTCCTTTCCAACAGCATGAAATTAGGATGCTGTTATTATTTAATACAAGGTTTATGAGGGATCACATAAAACGTAGGACGCTAACATCTAAAGTCGTTATATGTTTTATAGCCTATCGTAATTGTTTATTTTGTGAATCAGTTTTAAAAGAGATTCTAGGGTTAAGAATTTCGTATCCCGTTTATTGTCATTTTTACTACCTTTATCTGATACTGATATTAATAATACTGATATAGCACAGTGATTAAATGCCATGATATTTATGTATACACAACTGTGAGTAGTGTTAGGGTACAATACTGAAACATATATTTTTCATTAACTTCGGAGAGTAAATTTATTTACATTGTACTCAATTTTGTGACGTTAGGTCGTTGATTGGTATTAAGGTTTAAATTAATGGCAGCCGTAGATAATATACTGCAAAACTATGAACTCATCCAGGATTAGTATTGGAATAAGTGCCGGCACTGTCAGCAACATCTGTAAAGTTGTACCTGTCAGTTTTTCAAGATGAAATTTTGGCCATCTTAAGTTTTAGAAAGTACTCGTACAATGGACGGGGAAAGTAATTTTGGTTTTTGTTTGCTTGTTGTTTTCAGGTATCAAAGAGGAGGTGGCAGATCTAAATTATCAGTGTAAAATTTTAAAGAATTGGATACCTTGGACAACCTCAGCAGTCAAGGGCGATGTTAGATGCCGCTACAAAAACCTATTCAACATGAAGACGAAATCTCTACACTAAACTGATCTATCTAGCTCTGATGATGTATGAAAGTGAGAAACCAGTCAGGGATACAATAAACGTGCCTGCTACGTCACATAAAAACGAAAGACTTACCTTTTTTTTTACTCACCTCACAAATGACGCGCCTTTTAAAGAAAAATAGTTGCCTGAAAATTTTAGTCGAGCTTTGAAAGTGTAGAGTTGTTGGTATTAATCGCTTATGGTAGTGTTGGTCGAAGAGATGACCTCTCCATACGGACAGAAAGACTTTCTTCAAAAAGAAGATCGTCATCCTGTGCCTGCTTGTCACACAGTATGGTAGAGTGCGGGGAGATTTGCATAGTGACCAGCCTGCTAACACTGGTGATTACAGCTTCAGAGTGCGTGTGTGGTCTCTAATCTCCTCAGAGATCTTCTTAGCTTCCGGACAGTGTTACCAACACTGACTGATCCTATTTAATGTCTGTGTGTCACCATCTTTTTCTTTTTCTCTTTTCTACCTAAGAAACTTTATTTTACTTTTCACAACACTCGTCAATTTGCCATTGCTTTGAAAATACGCAAAAATTGACGTTTTTTTTTTTTTGCAATTAATTTTTACTTACTACGATTCTCGAGCTGTTGTCTGTTTAGAAACATTTTGACACACTTCGAAATGCTCAAAATGAATTTTTTATTGAAATTCATAAATAAGAAATTTTGTTACAGATACGAAGTTCAGAGAAAAATGTAAAAACATTTTCGTAAAAAAAAAATCTCAGAAAAATCTATCAGTAATGTGGTAGTTTTGGAATTTTCTCCGAAGAGGAAATTTAGCCACCCATTACAATATGAAACACGCGGAGTCGTACTTCATACTAAAATGGTACTTTGTAGGGGAGAATAGTCATCCCCTCTTCAAAGAATCGCTTTAATCCAATTCACCTGGAAAAATTTCCGCTAATGGTGTCAGCGCTACTCTCTTTTTTAGTGGTTTGAATTTAATTCTAAAGTTATATCCCGAAACAGGCACCGAGAGATGTCGGACACTACCAGCGTAGTTAGGAAGTTTCTATTTTAATCCTTAAAAGTAACAAAGCCTAATCCTTGATGATAGTCCGGAATTAACGCGGATTTTTACCAGTTGTAACTTGCATTTTTATTGTATCCCTAACGGTTTCGGACTTACATCCACCATCAGAGGTATATTAATGACTTTAATAAAGAGAATTGCTTATATTTCTCGGGTTTGAATCCAAATGCTGGCCCTTAGATTTTCTCTTACTACGCGAGCTTCTTAAACTGCACTACCTGGTGGTGGGCTGTATGTCTGTAACGAGAGAACACTGTCCAAAGGCCGACAGTGCACCAAACTTTGGGCGCCAATGACCTCAGATGGTTCTGCGTCTTATATTAAAAAAATAAATAATAATAAAATAACGCTTTGTTAATATTTTGAACTTACAATTAAAACATAAATTAATTAGAACTTCTTTTATAATGTGGCCAAAAACAGTCTGCGAAGCGTGCTGAATTTATGACTATGTGAATTTCTTAATTAATTATTATATTTATATTCTAAAATATTCTAATTAATATGAAATAGAAGGAAAAGAAAATGATAATGATTTTTTTTGCTGAGAAAACTAGTATAATTCGCTCAGTTTGAACTTTAAGAAAACCGATCTGTTATATTAGTAAAGTAATTGCCTTATTTTTTCAGAGGGGCTTTACGTCCAACTACCAATTAGGTGTCGTGGACGAAGGTGACTAACAAACATACTTTACTGTAAATTTCGTTTATTAACCGTTAAATAAAATCCAAGGCCTAAGACCGGGAATCGAACTCAGTACCACAATACATATTACCTTCGCAGGTCTATTATTTATAAACACAGTGAATTTATCATTATACAGTGTCGAGTTACAACACATAGCTTTATGAGAAAATTCAAACAGGGTGCAGGTAGAGTGCTTAATTTAGACGGTTATGTCGCTAAGTAAAATATTTATTAACTATTTATTGGAGTATTTACCAGGACAATATATCCAGACCGCGATGTAAGAAATATTTTTAGGCCAGTTCGTATAGTGCCTTGTTAGAAGTGCTCACATTAACTAGAATTATGCTAATACACAGCATTTTGTTTAGATTAATGTAGTGAAGAGAACATTAGGTAGGACGAGCAAACAAAACACCGTCTCAATTAAACGTAACTGTTCAAAATAATAAAGAAAAAGCAATAAAAAAAAAAAAAATGGACGTCCCGCTAACACATGAAGATAACATCTTGAATTACTAACAAGGCTGTAGTCATTAAAATTATTAAATTTTAAGTAAGAAAAATTATAGAAATCATACTTTTGAGAGCATTAAAACAAAATACAATGATTGACCTTGAATATTAAATAATGGCTGGTATGTGTGAGTGTGTGTAAGTAGTTGTGCGTGGGCGAAGTGTAAAACAGGTAGCCGTCTAACCATGGAGGTAATTAGGTCCGAGGAAGTACCTCATTAGGGCGTGTAGTTGGTAGAGACTGTGCACACAGTGACATGCTCTGCTGCATGTATAGCACTAACACAGGCTACAATCACAACCAAGCTATCAACCAACAGAAGATATATAGCAGCGGGAGGCTGCCACAGCTGGAGCGAGCCAGACTTCCTTGAAATCTGTTCATCTGCTTCTGCTTGACAACAACCTTCACACCTATCTCATTAAAGTGTTATAATCTGTATTTGGCTTCTACACAACATGATCACCAGTTTGTATTCGCTCAAAATATCTGGTCCACCACTTTGTTTCGTACCTTTACTTGTTTCACATTTCAATAACAACAATCTGGCGTATTTCTTAGCAGCTTCAAAAATCCTTGCGATTTGGCTACGGCATTATTTGGGTATGTAATTCATTCGGCACTTTGTTAATTTGTTAGAGTAATGTATACAAACCAGATACATATTCTAAAATTTTAACAAACTCAGAAGTCGAAGCACTGTCCAAGACAAACTGGAGTTAGAAGGTTCTCATGAATGAAGAAATTATTTCTCAGGCACGTCTTCCGGTTTACTTGCAATTACATCAAATTTTGAATTAAACTTCGAATTTAAAAATCCTCATATTTCTGAAATGGACTTTTTGATTGGTCTATCTATTTGCTTTGTGTCTGATCTAATCATAGATTCCTCACCACCCTATCTTATCACCACAGACCTCTTGTACAACCGCCTCAAGCCTAACCTTACCCAATACTCCTTATAAACATGTACTTTTTTTTCGAAAATTTCAGTAATGAAGAATCTTCCAAGTTTAATTTGAACTAACTATTCTACTCTGGGGTTCGACAGAAATCTGCTTTGTCCATCCATCTATGTCAGTCGAACGTTGGATTGAATCTCGACATTCTCCAATTTAGGCCTTTCACGGTAACATATACAGGATGACCAGAGTTATATGCCCACTTTTTTTTTTTAAACGGCGGGAAATTTCGAAAAAAAGTGAAAAAAGGTAGGTATTTAATCATTTTTAGACTAGTTTATTTTCAGTGATTGACCCATTTTTGTAAACCCCGATATCTCGAGATACAGCATCCAATTTTTTTTTTTCAAACGGAACATTATATTTTTTTTTGGACGATTTTTTGTGGGGATATCGAAAAAATAAAGTGTACAGTAACCTTAATCCCGTAGCTTCAGTCGAAGAACTGGAACGTCGAATAACTCTAGCCTGCCTAGATCGCCTAGGCTTTGCCACCATAAGTGCTACTACAAAAAAATTTTGACATTAAACTGAAATTTATGAACTCCCACGCTCTGTTTGTAGCAGCACTTACGGTGGCAAAGTCAAGATCTAGGCAGGCTACAGTTATTGGTGCCAAGAGATTATTATTGCAGTGCTTGCCTCCGGACATCACCGGAAAGTGAGCTGTAAGAAGCTTCTCGTAAAAAAAGGGAAAGGCCGGCAGCTGGATTCGAACCTAGAACCTCCGCTTTGGGCGAAGTACTAATAATAAAAAAAATACCCATTTTACAAATTTGACAGTTACTAGCTAAACTAGAATTTTGTTAACATTTATCAAAAAAAAAAAAAAAACAAAAGAACTCTACTGATAAGTAGAAATATTGTGGAAGTTTATAGTTCGCTATTAACTTGTAATTTCCTGGAGAGAATTTATAGCTGGTGTAGATTGAGAAAAAGTGGTGAAGGAAAAAATCTACGCAGCATTTATATTGCGGAAAAGGTATTTCCAGAGTATAAAATGGGTATGAGGGAGTAAAAAACTAATCGTGGTGGTACTTTTAGTAGAAGGAGAATGAAGCGAATAAGAAGGGCGCCGGAGTCTTGAGGTATATTGCTGGGATTTCAAACAGAAATGAAGATCTTATGAATAAACTTGAAGTGGAGTGTTTGCTCAGGGTGGGAATTAGGAGGGAGAAGTGAGCAATAGAGGGAGCTGGCGCTGGCTCAGTGGGTTAGCTTCTTCTTCTTCTTCTTCTTGACGACGACAAGTAACGACGATGAGTGGAATACGGTGGGCTTGCCATGTCCCTAATACCGGGACAGTTATATTAAAGTCCTCACCGACCCGCTAGCCTGTACGCAGCCATATTACAGTTGGCAAGGACTTGTTTTTAAACTTTAAACCCACCCTTATCTACAGCGATGATGGGGTGGTGCTACCAACTTCCACGAGAAAAACTCCAAGTATTACTGGTTCGACTACAGCACCCCTTCCCGCGCACCAGTGTCATATCTATGTTTTTCTTCTTCATATTGACTTATAAAATGCCGACATCTTTCTCTTTCTTCACTTCTCTAATCCATACTTTTCTTACATTTAATAATTTTTTTAGTTTTTATTTAGTCAATATAAGAATTTTCCTTTTTATTAAACTCAGAATATGGATTTCTGAACTAAAACAATATTTGGGTGATATTCGACCACAAGTTTACGTAAATATTTAATATAAATTGTTTGCTTACTGCAGTACACCACTTCAGTTCAAAGTGTTGTCTATTTCTCTGCCGTACTATGATATAATATCCAATAAATTACTTAATTTTATGACTACATTCAAATAGCAAATATAAAATCTATTGTGCATTGCAGCATTCAAATTATAATCAAGACTTCAGAAAGATAAGTAGTCTAACGCTGGGTGAGCAATATTTGACTCTGAGGGTGCCAATTATAAAGCATAAGTTAATCAGTCAAATGAGGTTATGTCAGCCTCGTTCTTTTCTAATTACTTCCACTGGTTTCAGAAACAGTTTTCAAACAGATACCTCCAATTGCTCTATATGCAGCATTCCCGAAAGAGAGGATTTACAGCACTTTTTATTAAAATGTTTAAGGCTGCAATCTTGTAGAGATAAATACTTGAATAAATACATTTCTAGTATTTCAGATGTAGATGTTCAAGTTCAAGCTCTATTAGACGTAGCCGATATTGATAAATTAAATAATTTATTTTATTTTATAACAAGTGCCTTCAAAATGAGGAATTTGGTTTTGAGTTTAAAAAAATACTTTTATAAATTTTGTTTGGTTTCTAATTTTTTATGTTTCTAAATTTTGGATTTTATTCGATTAGAATGTATATTTTTAGTTTTCAATTTAAGTTGTTTTATTTATGTTTAATAAGGTATTATATGATTTTATTTTATTTAACCAAATTCCATTTGTGTAGGGTAGTACCCTGACAACAAGTAAAATTATTCTATTCTATTCTATTGCGCATTGTTACTCTAATTATTGGGTTACATGGAGAGTTGTATTCCCTGCTGCACTGCAGCCAGAGTGGTTTTATTCTACAATACCTTTGATTAGAGTAGTTAGATAAAGCCTCCTCCCTTTACGCGACCAGATCTCCTTTGGATTCAGCATCCCAAAGATTTTATGCCACAACCTAGCGATTATATTGCCGGAGAGAAAGAAGTTCTTTTACATCTCTCCCTAATGCAGGCTGCCATACACTTTTTCTTAAGTGCTACCCCTTTTAGAGGTGTACCGTTTGCCTTAACCATAGCTGGCACATCTTATACGTATGATGCATGCTGTCTCCTAAGAAACTACTTCTCCTTCTTAATAACTCCAGAACACAATGTGCCACAAATGGAATGAAAAAATCCTTCCGTTAGAGCAACTCCAGGTCGAGTAAATAAAATCGCCCTCTGTTGAATGCCCAATTACTTCCCTCATCAATCCAAAATTAAATAGCAAGCATCTCAGATTAGAAATATTTTTAGATTTTTTTTTTTAACAAATTGTGTCTTTTATAATCGTTGAACGATACATCCACGGAAATTAAAAGAAGAATCGCGGCGGCTAACAGGTGTTATTTTGGATTGCAGAAGTACATGAAAAGTAGGCTTCTTTCTAGGCAATCCAAATGCACTCTGTACAAAACACTTATCCGCCCGGTACTTATTTATGCTTCCCAGACTTGGACCTTATGTAAGACAGATGAGAAGGATATGCTCATTTTCGAGAGGAAGATCCTTCGGAGAATATTTGGCCCAGTAAAAGAGGGAGAAGTCTGGAGAATAAGAAAGAATAGGGAGCTGTACGACTTGTACGCTGAAGCGGATATTGTTAAAGTTGTTAAGACAGGCAGGCTGAGCTCCGCAGACCACCTAGCTAGGATGGAGGAATCTAAGATCCCAAGGAAAGTGTTAGAAGAGACTGTTCACCGAACAAGAAGGGCTGGAAGGCCGAGGCTAAGGTGGCGGTTGACGCAAGATTTTTGGGAATACCCAACTGGAAAGCAGCCGCACAAGATACAGCAGGATGGCTGATGCTCATTAGGGAGGCCAGGACTCGTCGCGAGTTGTAGCGCCGTAAGTAAGTAAGTAAGTAAGAGTCTTTTATATAGAAGGCCCGGAGGCGTCAGAATAAGAGGTAGGCCAAGAATGAGATAGCTTGATGACGTCGAGGGGGATTTGAGGAAAATGGGTGAGCGAAGGTGGAGACTGAAGGCTCTTGGTAGACCTCAGTGGAGAGCCTTAGTTGAGGTGGCCCTGGTCCTCTTAGGACTGTAGCGCCGAAGAGGAGGAGGAGTAAGGGTGAATAAAATACTCAATACAAATTAATTTCGTAAACCTCGGTAAGAAAAATTCGTGAGTCCACAGTAACCAGATTTTTTAATAAATTTTTAGTTTGAGGATAATTGCATAAATGTGCGCCTACGATAAAGATTAGTGGTGAGCACAGTTTTCATATCAATAAAAATGTGAAATTAAGTACAGCAGAACCACAAGCATTTTAGTAATTTCATTCTTTGTAGGGAAGAAGAAGACAATGTTGTTAGCGTCACATACTCCATATTATTCACTCTCTCTGCCTAACGGTTATCATCATATATTTCTTTATCCAAACAGAGCTGGAAGTAGCTCACTCTCCGGGAGTCGCTCACTGCTGGGTCATAACCAGCAGACCATGGAGAAAATATAAGGAATGCTCTCTAAGCAGAGCCAAGTGGGGTTGGTGAGGTCATAAATTCACGTGTCTGAAATTTAATCAAACAGGTTGATTCTTGGCCCATTCTTTTATTCATGGATATGGTAAAGTAGGAGGATGATGGGCTTGCAGCAGGCCGTGTAAGAATAATACAGAAGGATAGGTGAAGGGGGGAAGAAAATAAAGAAATGCAGCAAAAACTCCCTCATCGTAGGTGGTGATGATCATAAGTAGAAGAACGGTATGTAGCTGGAGGTCAACAGTATTCATGGGTTCTGCTCTGACAACCTCTTACATCCTTGGACTCTTGCCCACTAATCTCTCCTTAGTCTCACAATATCTCTCCTCCTAATTCACCATATATTATCTCATATATTTATAACTGTCATCGTAGTTTTACTTTATATTTAGATTGTAATTTGTAACGCCCACTAATGGGTATTATTTACCGTGCTATCATTAGCAAAAACTTTGTCATAACAAATAGTGTTAATATTTCAAACAGAACATATTATCTAGAAGGTTTTCGAGCTTTCAACCTGCATTTAATGCGAATAATAGTTTTATTACTTTTACCATAATTTACGCTAATAAATAAGAAACATTAAAATTCATCTTAGCATTTCAAGATATATTTTAAAAATAGGTACTTACAGGTGCTTGAGAAAACGAATTGATACCAATTTTAGAAAGAAAAAAAAAAACTCTGGTTTAAATACTGGCATGAATTTCTTTTACCACTTGTCTCTTAACCTCCTCTCTAAGAAAGAATTGTGCTAGTAAACATTATGCAAATAGAAATCATTGATGTGTGAGTATGAAATGTGGGTTAGGAGTGTAAAGACAATCATCTCAGGAAAGTGACCAACCTCATTCAGATCCTTCTGGGTGTAAGATTTTACCCTACTCTCGAAATTTGAGCAACACCTATAATTTTCTTTTTATTATATGAGCCGTTCACGCACAACACGATTCACTTCATAAAACAAATATTGGAGAAATTTGTCTTAGGCTGGAATCATAGTGGAGCGTCGAGCGAAGCGGCGCTGATAGCGAAGAGCAAAGCGGCGAAAACAAACACAAGTTATCATATGGGACCGGTTACTATGGTTTGCATAGTAGGAAGCAAAACGAAGATAGAGCAACGCTACCAAGAGAGAGTAGAGCAACTCGTTGTGACATGTTTGATTTTTTCGCTCTCAATTTTCAAGGTTAAAATGGATATTGCTGCACTTATTGGTGTAGTTTTTTTTAAAGAAACCTCTGGGGGACCAAAAGGATACCGATTTGTGGTGGATAAGGAATAGGACAGGATTAATGGGGTTAACATTGAAATTCGCCTTTTTCTTGATTAACATGCCTTCAACCCTGGTTAGTAATGTTGAAATAGACATTCAAAAATACGAATGAAACTTGCCAATATGCTTGCCCGAAGTTGTTGCCCTGTACAAGAGATGGAGACTATGTTCATTTCTAGTTATGTTTATATCAGGTACACTGCAGCTCCTGCTTCTAAGCTGCTGTAAATACCAAATTTTCAAGGAAGAATTTTCGTATAGAAATAATTCCTCCATGATGACTAGTCGAAAAGAGACCGCTACTACACTCGTCACTATGTGCATGCGACTCTGCTCGTCGCGCTCTCTGATGTGAATCATCTTTGCACTATCGTCGCCGCTCCACTATGTTTCCAGCTTTAGGTAGCGGTATCAGTCGAATCTTCTAAAAATCTTCCATTTGGTACCACTTGTTTGCCAATAAGTCTGAATACTCTTACAGCTAATGGGGGATGCTCCCAAGGCCTCCAAATTTGTTGATGAAAAAATAAATAGCTATTGTTGGCCGTTTGTAACTACAATACCTACATTTATGCAGCTTTGATAAAAAAATATCATTGTTAAAATATTCTTTCTGCTATTCATATTTACAATCATATTGTAATATAAATGATCCGGACATTTAGATGGAACTTTTGCTACTGACAGATTTACAGTTCTGGCTCTTTTAAAAATATCAACATAACGGATCACTGTATTAGTGGCGCCGCAAAACCCGTCGTTTTAACAATGAAACCCAGTGGTATAACAGCTAGTGTACTCCATGTGGATAGTTTTACAGTTACATAAAAAAACTTCTTTGTATCTAGTTTTCTGGCGCACACGTATACTGTCTGTTCATCTCTTGACCGGTTCTGTGCCTTGTAACCAGTAAACACACGTACCAAACATTGTAGAGATTGTAGAGAAGGAGGGTTGAGGAGTGGAAAACAGCCGGAGAGATTTGGTTTTGACAGTGGGGTACACGTGTCCGCATCATCTAAATCAAGTGGGCTAACAATCTCTTTGTTTCATAGAGCCACCTCTCTCTGTACTAAACCCACCGAACAGAGAGCAGAGATCACTGTGTCTGACGCTCGCCCATTTGTAACCCACACAACTAAGATGTGACAGCCTTGTATTTTATAACATTGTACATTTAGTTACTATCAGTTACCATTTTACAATACGGTTGGCTCCCTCATCCTGCGGAAACAATAAGTAACTCTATTATCCAATAATTTAGTTTCAACCATTTGTAAAATCCAATAAAAACACTATTTGAAGCCAAATTTCGGCTGCCTCTCACTTTTAATCTTGAAAAAACAATCTATAAAATTAGTTCTTCTGGTGGTAAAACATTTAACTACTTCGGTATTTTTGCAACACATTCAGACATGTTAATATTATTAAGCAAGTGATAAGATCGTACATTATACGGAAATAGCGCATTATTACTCGCCCTAGGAGGGCCCTAAATAGAAGTTATACGCTACATTTATGCAATCACTATTCCAAGTCCACTATACCAAGTCCCAAAATTTAGAAAATCCATTTCAGATGGGTGTTATTTTGACCGCTGATTCCAGTGATTTTCTCTGTGAACCAAATTGAAATATAATTTTTCAGTTGCTGAGATATTCTTTCCTTCTTTTTCCCCCCTCTCCTACACAAATTTAAGAGTTCGGAAATAGAAGGATGCAACCAGTGTCAAAGTTCCAGTATCAAGGAGCATTCTGATGAACCGGCGAAGTTCAACAAACCTCAAATTTGAGACACTCCGTTATATAACAGGGGTGTTCTGCAATTAAGACAGTGTAGAAAAAAAAGCGATCAGAAGTGGGTAGCCCTTTTCATAGTCTCCCCACGGTGGTCAGTTTCAATTTGAGAAGGATATTTGGGAGATATTAAGAGTGGACCAAACCCGAGGAGAAATCGCAGAGTATGGGACGAATTAATGAAATCAAACGCTTAAACCAAAAGAGAAATTTAAGAATGGTGTGAAGAGCAATTATTTTTGCCAGGCGGCGATCATCTCCAGACAAAATATTGACCACAATATTGGAAATGGAGTTTAATGGCTGTAGGATAGGAGCTTCTTAATGTTAGTATGAAGTTGGAGGTACGTAAGAGGATGAGCAAATAATTTTTTTAGGAAGTCTTTTTTAAACTTTTCTAGAGCGCCATATGCTTGAAAACACAAAACCAGGGAACCATAGCACTCAACCGACAGACAAACGTAATTAAACATTGAAGTTTAGCCTTTAAAGGGACATTATTATCTAGTATAAAGATCGGCCAAGTCCCTTTAATAGCCGAGTTTTGCTGCGGATTGGATTATATCCAGGATGTGTGAAATAACCGAAAGGCGTGGTATTTTTAAGAATTAACTACCTCAATATTTTTATTTCTGCGAGACCACGGAAGAGACAGAGGAAGATACAATCAGCTATCTGAACCTCTAGTTCGTTCAAAAAGGTAAATTTAAATTTTCTTTTTTAAAGAAAATAAATTGTATTAGTTTCTTTATATAAGTATATATATATATATAGTCGATAAAGAGTAGATGATATTTTTTATTCATGTGAGACAAGTGGAAGTTAAGTTTGGTTAGGAAGTGAAATATATGGAAGTAGGGATCTTGGAGGCAGATAACTCGGCCAGATATAGTGAGATGGCCCGGGTCAACACTATTCATGATGTTATAGAGGGCGCCACTCTAAGAATGACGAGCTAAGAACAAAGATGATCACCCGTGGCGAAGTGGTGGAGCTGTGGGAATAAGGACAGTCCAGAAGCCGTTGCAAAGGGGCATTACCCTAGGCTTCTCCGCCCTGACGACACCACAATCATCCGTAAATGTCTTCATATCAGGGTGTCTCTGCACTACCGCCATCTCCACTTCCTCACTTACTTTCCTTTCCACTTTTCTATTATTCATGTTACGACGAGAACTGCTAAGGTGAGGTGAAAACAGAGGGAATAAGTTACAAAAAAAAAAAAAAAAAAAAAACTGCTAGGGAAAATATACTATCTCGTAGATTTTTCTTCTCTTTCCATTTATCTCGCTCAGTTGAAAGGTATATTTTTGTTTCTGGTTGTAAAAATCGAATGAATTTTCCAGATACTGAGCTTCTTGCTGTAGCGATAAACCTATCAGATAAAGCTTTACAAAACAACTAGGCAGCCTTTCGATCCTTCCACAAAAAGGCAGGTATTGCAATATATTGACTTATCGAGAATACTGATGTTAGAAGAGGGGGAAGAAACTGCTGTGACCACTCACATGACTTACTTTTACCGCGATTTACGAATTGAAATTTAAATGAAACTTAAAATTGGTATACATATTCCCTTTAAAGACGCCATTTTTCGAAAAATATCGCTGAAACCTTCAAAAAATCGAATTATTTACTAAATTTTGAGCATCTAATGTTTCGAAAAATTGCTGGCGAAAATTTTGAGATGTAAGAATGTCAGTTCATCATAAATACGATTGTAAATATGGAAGGTTTCCAGTTATTGATTTTCTAAGGAGTCGCCAAAGGTTGAACTTAGAGATTTCTCTTTTGTTTGAAACTCAGCGAACATTGAATTAGATGGGTGGGCTAAGAAATAACAACAGTATCATTTTATTGTAGTGAACATGTAAGTATAATATCGAAACAAGCGTCTTTTCAGTACTAATTCCAAGTTTCGAGAAATTAATTCACTGTTTGATGAGGTTATCTTCAAATTTGATTCTCTGAAAGCGGAGATTAATAATCATAATCAAACTTGAAGTATAAAAACTGACGGATATGGATGGTATAAAGTGGAATGCGATGGTGGGTTCTTGAACAATTCGCAGCCTCTCATCGATTTAGTGGGGGAATGAATATTAGCGATGGACTTTAGTAAGGTCAAACAGAGGAGCTGGGTGAGCACAATTATGAATACTCCCTGGTTGTAAGGAAGATGGAGCTAGGAAGATTGAGTGGAGGGAAGAACGTTGAGTATTGGTGGATGCCATGAATTGTACTCAGTGAGAAAAATCCAATATAGTCATCGTACTGAGAGGACAATGACAGGTGGAGGGCAAACCAGGCGAAGCTATAGGACATCTCAAGATCGGCGAGGAAATTTATCTTTCATTCAATGCACATTGAACACGTTCTTTCAGGTATCGGCATCTTCCTTACTTCTGTTAGCAACCATTCCTTCATTCCGCGTCTCCCAGTAACTGCATACTTCATCAATATTTTATTTTGAAGGATAGAATTATTCAACAAATCTATCCTAATTTATATAAAAACCCACAATCTCTGGATGGAACTTTTGCTTTTTATTCAAGATCTCGAAATATAAAAGTTAACTTTGTTCAATTTTTGCAGTACATGTAAACCACAGTCGGATGATAGTGTTAAAGGGAGTTTTCTTGCTCCTCAATACCCCACTATTTCAAAGTCCTGAGAATTCGAACCGAAGTGAAGAGTTTAACATGCGTTAGTCCCACTTTAAATGAGACCCTTCGTCTAGATAATGGGCCAAAAACCGATAAAGTGAGATTTTGGAGTTGCAATTCTAGTGAACTGATATTCTGCAATCTCTGAATTGACGCAAAACATGCATCGCTCAAATTATTCAGGTGTTAAAACCGTATTGAAAAGTTAAATTAAGGAAACGATCTTAACTTAACCCAACACTTTAAGAACTTAGATTAACTATTTGCCTCTAAAAATGAATTTCCAGTTATAATTCAGTTTATCACGTTAGGAATTTGATCTATGTTTTATATACAGAGAAGGAATCAGCTGAGTGGTGGTTGACTTACATTTTCTCTTCTTGGGAACTTCTTCAACTCACTATCTGCTGATGGGGAGCGTTGTCAGTTTCAGGTGCACTGAAAAAGCTCTAAGCACCTCTAATGTTGAAGAACTTTAATTAAAAAGAAAATGTTGAGTATTCAGTTCCGAGAATTTGATTCTGCTCACTGAATCCAAAATGTACTTACAACAAAAAATTAAGAAGCTCCTAGACCAGTTTCTTTAAAAGCATATTAGTTTCAACTCAATAGCGTTGAATACTCCCGTTCGGTGGATCAAACGCTCTCTCTGCAATACCTGGGTTTAGAAACTTTTGTCACACTGTAAACACTCTTAGGAACAAAAAGAGCAAGCCAGCTAGAAAGATCAAAGACTAGACTGGAAGAATCACATGGAAATGAAGAAATCAATAACATCAAATACGAGATTTTTATCTTTAAAAATGCTAAATTAGTGCTAGACTGAAAGATTGTTAGCACATCGCGGGTGGTACCAATCACCCGTCAGCATTTTTTGAAAAGAATTGTCCCCTAAATCAATGCTTAGCACTTGTATTTATCTAATTCTTAATCCTAACGGGTGGTTAAAAGAGAAGGAATTCTGAGGAGAATTAAGAATCTTGAGAATAGCGATAACCCCAGTCTCTTGTCCACTTCCTCGTTTCTCACTCGCGATGAAAGCTAGACTCATTTTATCTCGTCCACATTACTTCGCTATAAGAAAAGGATATTTCGCAAAATCTATTTTGGTTTGTAATTGTATTTGCTGTCCCTATTGGGTCTAAATGTTTCTTGCAAGAAATTAAATTTATAGGAGCTCTTAGCGCAAGTGGGAAACATTTTAAGGATTAGCGAACTTGCCTTCGTTACCGCTGAAGCACCTCTAATTTATCGTTTTAACAAAAACATACAGTTTAAAATGTTAAGTATAAGGGTTGATTAAACGCCAAAAGGTACACAAATCAGCAAGTACCTACCCAACATTTCATTAATACTTCATTGATATTATTTAAGAAATTTTACTGCATTAACTTTTCATTAATATTTTTTAAAATTTATTAGATGTCACAGACCCTTATGCTGGCCACTTCATTTATAATAATTTTTTTTTGAAAATAATAATAAAATGTATATTTCTTCATCTTAAATAAATAGAAGCTTATTTTAACTCTATTCCAATTATTTTTCTGATTTATCTGTATTATGCATTTTATTTTGTGTAATCACATACAAATGCATATAAACCAAAAAGAAAAGACTAAGGTAGTTCTGATTACTATTTAAATTTGAATCACCAATTTAGAACAAAATTTGAATCTTCAATTCGTCTAACAGAAGTATTTGAGAGCACGAATATCACACAGTTAATAACTAGATTAAAAACTAGACTAGGAAGTGCCTTTCTAATACTAACTATGATATTGAGATACATCTTTTATTATTCTAACAGAAAAATATTTATGGGTGATAAGAGCCCAGCACAAGGGTCTGTGACATCTAATACATTCTAAAACATTGTAAAAAGTAAGAATGAGATGTTGGGTACTTGCTGATTTGTGTATCTTTTGGCGTTTAATCAACCCTTATACTTAACATTTTAAACTGTAAGTTTTTGTTAAGGAGATTAATACCTATGAACTAAAAACCAATAATCAAAACGAAAGATAAATGAATCCACTCGAACATACAGTTAAACAAAAATTCTAGAAGAAGTGAAAGTATACGTAGGTATATGTGGATAGTGTTTTGTCTGTGTTGTGCAAAGTTTGTGCTGAGGGGATGGAAATTTCTATAGCATATAGGACCCTTACATGTAGAGTAGAGAGCAGGCTGTCCTCGTGTACACGATTTCTGCGGGCGGACAATCCGCCCAAATCTACATAGACGAGGAAATAGGTGGCGGAAGGAAGACACATCCGCAAACTTGTCGGCCGCGCCAAACTCGGCTACCCGCGGTGATTTACATAAAAAAGCAATTGATTTGACTGGCTGTGTTGTGGGCGGTCTGTAGAGCTGATAGTGATACAAGAAGTAGGTAGATAGGATAACTGTGTATGTGAGATCTAGGAGAAGTGAAGGGTGAGCCCATGCAGAGTTCCGTGCATGTTCATCGTGTATGTGTAAGTATTAAGAGAGAAAGAGATGAAGAGAGAGAAAAATAAAAGAGTGCATGTTAGATTTGCAAGGCTAAAGATTCTGTGATGATAGTAAGTCGTGCACGTAAACGACAAATTTAATTTACAAACTGCATATTTACCGTCTCTAACATCACTATTTATGAAAGTATAAGTTGCACTCGTAGCAACAAACTTACGGAAGGATGAAGAAGCAGAAGTAAATTATTTAAAAATAATATTTATACAGGGTGATCCATTTAAAACGTACCAATCGCTAATAACTTTTTAGAAAAGCGGAAATCCGGTAAAACCCATTAAATAAACTTATGTTTTTTTAGTCTAGTTTTCAAATTTTCCACCCCCGATGCTTTATCTTCATTTTTGGCGGAGTTACAGCTAAAAAACTGATCAAGGTTCCATAAGGACCACTGGTTTTGACAACGATTACGAAAACTACATAAAAAAATTGTGGAAAATGGCGTTAACCCCGTTTCGATATCCCTAATATTTGCCCAAATATTTAAGATCAAATTTTTAATACTCATTAATTTTCCACCAGAAATACACTTTTTGGAAGGTCCTCTTACTACAAAACATGTTATTTGTGACGCAAAAAAAAAAAAAAAAAAAATAGTAATATTGAAGATTTAAAAAAATGTAGTATAATGTAATGGTTGTGGGTGAGTCAGAATAAATTTGTATTATCTTCAAATAAAAGCAACCATCACATCATGTTAATATGTACCCCGTATGCAAGACTTCGTGACCTATGATTACGGTAAGGAATATCTTGCCAGTGAGGGACGGGTGTTGGTCTAGAGCGTGGCTTTGTAAGTGGGAGATCCCCCCAGTTCGAATCCCAAGTATGTATTTATACATAATAATAATAATACTTAATAGGCGCCACGGTAGCCGAGTGGTTAAGAGGCGAGACCTGCAAAGCTAAATATGCATTGTGGTACTGGGTTCGATTCCCGGTCTTAGGCCTTGGATTTTATTTAAAGGTTAATAAAAGAAATTATAGTAAAGTATGTTTGCTAGTCGGACACCTAATTGATAGTTGGGCGTTAAGCCCGCATGAAAATATAAGCAATTACTTTACTTTACTTGACGACTTTACATCATACACAATAATACTTTTTTAATAAAAAGTAGTCATACGCCTCACACTAGTTTGTCTTTAAACATACCAGTCTGGTTGTGTAAATGTCAGTTGTGCAAAATAGGGATACGACCTTACATTAATGTTTAATATTATTGCATTGTACACTTAATTACAGAAATGCCTTCAATGGCTAAAATAAATGAATAATTATTGAACAGTTCAAAAAAACTTCATACTTTGCCAGATTTTTTACCAAAAACGTTTATTTAATCTAGTGTACTGGATTCATGATTCATGATTCAATCAGGCGCATTTCTCAGAATATTTCGTACTATTCCATTTTCCTCTCTAAGTGGAATCTTTTGATGGCCTAATGAAGCACCAGCGTACATTTATAGGTTTTATGGCTTGTTTGTATTCAAAAAATGAATGCTTTTGACTGCCTGCCTTCTTGCAATTGGCGTCCCACAGTTTAGAATAAGTTATCATAAACAATGAAAATATTGCCAACGTGTAAATCATTTGGAACTTGAAATTTTTACGAGGTCAGCATATTAACAGAAAATTGAAATGGTGGCAAAAGGAAGACAGAGAATAATTTGTGAACAGGACTTTTTGATAGTTCGGAAAAGATTATTACAGAATTATTTAGAGAAACGTCTTTGTTTGATTTATTATTATTATTATCATTTATTTCTTTTTGGCAATACCAAGTAAGTTTTTTTCTAAGTATACTTGCTTTCACGCTAATAATAAGTAAATAAAAAAACATTAGGCGCTTTCATTCATAACTGTGGAATTCCTTTTTGTAAAATTTCCGCTGGAATGATCTAGGTACAATGGAGAGATGTCGTCAAAATGTGGAACTAATGGCGTGCAAGAGCACTACGCCAACACCATTAGCAGCTTGTCGGCCGCTGCCATTGTTCCTCAGGAGCGCTAAAGACTCTCTATAGACTTGGCCACACACTCCTCCGCCTCTGTGACAAATTATTAAGTAATCCTTACTCGTGCCTTTCGTTCTTCTCTTTTAATTCAGTTCATTTTTGTTTTGGCGTGCGTCCTGAAATGTTTTTGACATTATTACTCGGCTACCCTTAGTACTTTGTATTGATTACGAAACTAGGTTGTTATCTTTTTTGAAATACAGAAAATTCTTTTCGTAAGTGTTTGGTTGCTTTTCTTAAGTTAGAAATAACATAACATTTCTTATAATTAAATTTTCAAAACTTTTTACATTATAATTGTTATAATGTATTATGACTTTGGAAGCGTTAACATTTTGCAGCCTTACAGCAGCCAGAGATTGGTACCACAAGTTCTGGGCCTTCGAAGGTTTGACCAGAACCCACCTTCGCCAACTCTTCTGCTTTTTCATTACAAAAAGGAAGAGCTCATTGCTTCCTTTAAGCCTAATTCCCCTAAGTTCCCTTAGTGTACATAATTCTTTACCAGCTTTAGCCAACAATTTGGTTTCTCCAGGACTTTCAAAAGCAGCCTGACTGTCTGAAAAAAATTCTTACTTCACTAACCTGTTGTTCTTCTCTAGCGAGCATTATTCTAGAATACACTTTTGTTTAACTTAACTTTCAATTCATAAACTCTGTAGATAATGTGAATATAACTCATAAGATTCTGTTTTCTAATGTTTTGAATTAGTAATTGAAACTGTGTGGCCCGCAGAAATAACTGACAATAGTTTGCGACCATAAGACTAATAATACAAGTAAAAACCACAAAAGGAGCCTTCAGAGAATAAAAGAAGAAGTCACGATTAGGAAATTCTGTTCAATGCGTTTAGTTTAATAGAACAGCTGGAGTAGAATTCCGTTTAAGGCCTCACAAGTGGAATCCTATTGTTGAAACAAACCTTTTATGTAGCAACTGACAAATAGAGAAACCTCATATACACCTTTGGGCACGATTTTTCATCCCTTTCAGCTTCTGTAAGCAACCAAATTGTACCATGAAGGGCTAGCATAAATATAACTTGATCAATTACTTGATTAATTAATTGTTTGACATTACTCAAAGACTTGACTGGGTTATTCAATATTAACACGCTCATGTCGGATTATACTTATATTTATTTTCTTTCGATGAGATTTATATTTTTACTGACTTTGATCACATGTTTAATTTTAGGCTAACAAGTAATTCTTCATAATTCATGATACATAATATTTGCCAGTTAGTTAATTATTACTAATAGACCTTTTCATAAAGAACAGATTGAGTCAGAATGTCGAACATCAATCTAAGGTAATATTATAGCGCTTTAACCCTTTAGTGAACTAAGTGTTCTTGAAATAAATGCTAACTTAGCCAAAGTTTTCAGATGCTGTCAGGAGCTAGTTGATGTCGATAAAAAGCAGGCTCTGCAGTGTGTTCTGTCATATTTAAATGGCCATGAATAGGCGGACTGCATGGTGTGGGTTGAAGCTGTCCAACCACAGCCCGAATCGCCGATATCTCTAATCAGCGTTAAAAGGATTGCCACTGTCATTAGCATGGATAGTTTTCTTGAGGAAATGGCGAGCCACTGCTTGGGGAAAGCAATAGCCTTTAGCTTCTTGACTCAGTATATGAAATAGCACCCTTTAGGCTCATCTTTGGCCTTAACTTTCTCTAGCCTCTTCTTCACATTTTAAAGAAAATTTGGGAATTTTATCTTTTATAGAAAAAGAGAAAAAAATTGTCAAAGTTGGGTGTTTTTTAACGTTACGCTTTTTCGTGCAGTTTTTGATGATCAACCCTTATACAACTGTCCTACCGGACAGTTTTAATAGAAAGTAATAACAAAGTAATTTCTTTGAAAATTGTATTTAAGCCTAAAAAGTGCCCTAAAGCTAGGCTTACCATAATTACGAAGAGCCAAACCAGGACGCAGAGGAGGAAGAGGACCGGGACGCAGTGGAGGAAGGCTCATTTTCGTTTTGCTTTTCGCTTAATTTGTGTTTTTCATATTTGAAATGCAGTCAAAATTATTAAGAACTGAAAACATATTAATAAATGGGCGCGGGGGAAAGATCGGCCGCGGTGTCGGTGTTGTTCAAATTTGACCGGGACGTCGGGACAGGGATCTTAAACCGGGACCATCCCGGTCAAACCGGAACGTATGGTAAGCCTACCTAAAGCCAAATTGGTTCTTTTAAAAGATCAAACCTACAGTCCCACAGAGCCTGAAAGAAAGTTTTCTTGAGAAATGCGACTAAACCTGCTCTCCCATCCCACTAATGTGATAACCAGCTCTTCAAACTAGCTGACAAATATTATTGGCTAGCCACATGCACACAATGTCTGCTCAGTATGTCGCATTGTAATCTTGCTACAGCTTTAACCTACCTGTAGACATTTTCTTACCAGTATGTAAACACTAAGTAAGACCTCACACCTAGCGTTCCCACACTAACACCTTACCCTTTTACCTGCATTTATGTACCAAGCTAATTGTACTAAATTGTAAAAGTAACACACGTACACATTCTCAATGAACAGCGTCAACTGTGACTATTTAACATATTTAAGGCTTAACGGATTATTTATGTAAAACATCTGTTTCTTTATAAAGATTAAGAAAGTTCTTTAGTTCACTGTTTAGAAATAAGGAATTAAAATAAAAACAAACTAGAAAAATAAATAATCATTAGCTACGTATAATAGAACCATTTTGGTAGGTTATTAAGCACAAAATCTAACAATTAATCATTATTTAAAATAAAAGTCAGTTGGGCTGTGAGAACTGTCTTGAACATTTCTTAAAGATGCTGTAAATATGTGATTTGGTAATCTTTGATGGGACATTAACACCATTCTGACATATAAAATCGTTAAAAAGTTCACCTCAGTAAAATAAAAGAGGCTTAAATATAAAAGATATTACAGTTGCTCTAAACTCTGGATTATTGAAATAGAAACAACAAAAAGGCCCCCAAAATGGACTCAGATAACGAGGAGCCAAAAAATAAAAAAATAAAAATATGACTGCTGGATGAACATCGATATTTTATAGAACTGGTCTTCGATTATTTTGTAGTCAACTTTTATTTTCACCAGTTTGTTGTCGTTCTTAGTTTTAGCGATCCAACACTTTCAAAATTGGACAATTATCGTTGCAGAAATAATATCGTGGTTTGGAGACCTATCTTAGACAAATATGTATTTAAAATTAAGCCAAACTCATGCAAATTATAGGAACTAATTGGATTATCAATTAGAAATAGAATCTCAGCAGGAAAAGTTAAGTAATATTTGCAATTTCGTGTTAAGACTTAAAATTGAGATTAGTGTACAAATTCTAAGATGAGCAGAAGTAGAAACAAAGCAGTAAGGCAATTGTAAAGATCCCTAAGTACTAGAAAATGGGTTTCTATCTACAAGATTAGCGGAGGATTAGATTAGACTAAACGGAGGACTGTCAGACGAGAAAGGGTTCGACGGATCGTATCACTTATCTGGTTTAGAGAAAATTAATATACCTACTAAGATCTTCATCATCTTAGATCATCAATTGTTACGTAAACTTAAACTGAAGAGAAGTAAGTGGTTAGGCAACCACTTGTTCCCTGTATTCATATTAAAACTGGATTGAGACAATCACAAATCAGCAATCTACTAACCCACCTTTATCACCAAAAACCTCTACCTATATACGGTCTTGATTGGAAAGAGATCGAACCAGGTGATATCATCCTTAACATTCGCAGACGATTGGCTCATTTATGGCATTGACGATTCTTAGAAGAATTATAATATGGATAACTAAGATGGGACTCAATATAAACGTTTGAAGCAATGAATGCATGGTGGGTAAAAGTATGAGAGTTTCCACGCCAATTTTTTAGGATTCACCAAAACAACGAGAAACAGTGTCCTATAAGTGCATTTACCAGTAAAACCTTGAATAAATAAGAATTACATTGTATTTCAGTGGGTTACATAATAGATGGTCTGTTATTATTGTTGTTACTATTGTGACAAGAAATTATTGATGTGCTTAGCAATAAAAACAAAATTAAATATTTGTTTATTAATAAATCTCGACAAACCGTACCATTTGCCTAACACAATGGCAGCAGCGCACCAGGGAACAGTTTCTGTGGACAGCTGTAAGTTGTATAAATATACAACCACAATTATAACAACATGAATGTGGTAGAACATAGTGAGAACATCGTACACAATAACTATAACAACAGGCACCTTTCTTTTGGCCGAGCTGCTATGGGAGCAGGGCGCTACTAAGTCCTAACGCTTCTATATAGGTCAAAGTGTTCGTCTAAATGGGTCTTCTGTTCTTCTCAGTGAAAGTGCTAAAGGAGAGTTTATGACAAAAAGGGGATGAAGGCAGTTAAGAAGCTGTGTCAACATTGCTCCCTACTGTACACAAAAGAAATGCAACAACACTGAACATTAGAAGGGTATCTGCGCCGTTTCAACAACCATCTACACGCTCAACACATTTCTAGACTATGTAGCCTCTATTTTGCACATAATCGGTTCAACTTAATTAATATCTCTTCCTGCTGAAGAGATAACTTGATTGTTCCTTAGTTTTCTTTCTGTTTAAGGATTGAATTTATGATACGATTAATTTCTGACTATATGTTACCTACTTAGCACTAAAATCGTAACAAATTTTCGGTTTCAATGTATTTTTGTGTAATTGTTATATAGGATACAATGATGATGACTTTGTGGCTCGAAAAGTTGGAAGTGAACAAAATATAATAATTACTCCTTAACAAAAACTTACAGTTTTAAAAGTTAAGTATAAGGGTTGATTAAACGCCAAAAGGTACACAAATCAGCAGTTCCCAACATTTCATTAATACTTCATTGATATAATTTAAGTAATTTTACTGCATTAACTTTTCCTTCACATTTTTTAGAATTTATTAGATGTCACAGACCCTTATGCTGGCCATTTTCGTCTACAAAATATTTACTCAAGTAGCACACCATTTAACTTAGATTGACTGTAATATCTATTTATCTATAATAATCAAACTATTAATCACAGGTGAAAAAGAAAACGTTATAAAAAATATAAAAAAAATAAGAGGCTAAAAAATTCATAAACTTTTTTTACATCAATGATTTTATGCATTTATTTTTATTTTTAAATAAAAATCATTGGTTTAAGTTCATTCTTCGATTAAAGTAATTGTTATTTTATGTTGTAGTCAAACGTTTGTAATAATAAGTAATAAATAATCTGGCTTTATCGCAAATAATATAGTTTTCTTCAATTACATTCTCAATCTAGGTGTTCTTCCCACAATGTTATATATATGTAATATAAAATAAAGAAAATAAAGATATGCATATTTTTAGGACAGCTAATTATTCCAGTATTTTACCATAAGTAAAATTAGGGGGACTAAATTAAATTACAATTGAGAAATGAGTAAATATTGTTGAATAATCTACTTCTTATTAAATGTATGTTATTTGTGCTCACGAATATTTCGGTAAGACGAATTTAAGACTGAAATATTGTTTTGAATCCTCCGTGATTGAAATTTAAAAAGTGGCCGACTCTAACTTTGTTTTTTTCTACTTTAACATGCATGTATATGTGACTACTCAGAATAATTCATCACTCATTTTATCATAATTATAATAAAAAAATATTATGAATGAACTGGCCAGCATAAGGGTCTGTGACATCTAATAAATTCTAAAAAATGTGAAGGAAAAGTTAATGCAGTAAAATTACTTAAATTATATCAATGAAGTATTAATGAAATGTTGGGAACTGCTGATTTGTGTACCTTTTGGCGTTTAATCAACCCTTATACTTAACTTTTAAAACTGTAAGTTTTTGTTAAGGAGATTTTTGTACCTTTTGGATAGATTTTCCTTTTTGTCTATTTGCAAAGTTACGTCTGCTTTACAGATTTTTTAAAATTTGGAATAAGCTATTCTATCATTATAACCTGATAAGGTGTTAAATCGGAACCGTAACTACCACTGGAGAGATCTTTTTAAAGAATGATTATAGTTGCGGTCCCCAAACCATCCTCAATAACCATTTTTTTGAGAAAGCGTTTTGAATAAAATAGGAAGGTATTTGTACGTAAATAGCAAAATTAAACTGCGATTTCAGTACTTCCTTTTAAGAGGAGCAAGAAAAATAAACTGCGATTACAGTACTTCTCCCTAAAAGGCAAAGATTTTGAATCGAACGACAATTCATTCATAATGTAAATAGGTTCACCCATTGATAATTTTAACGATTGCAGTACTTCCTCTTAGTAGGTGTAAGAGCATGATGGCACATCACAGCCACGTAGAGGAGCTTTAATTACTGCTTCGTGCTAAATTTTATCAAAATCGGACTAAGCGTTATAGAAATATTGGTAATAATAGATTTAGAAAGGGCTTTACTTGGGTGGGGCAAACTCCCCTCCTTATAAGGCACAGCGTCGAGACTTTTAAAGTACAAATCTGTACAAAATTTCGATTCGAATGACACTTCATTCATGAAAATCGGTTCACGCCTCGATAATTTGAAATGATTGCTATACTTCCTCTTAACAAGTGTAAGAGCAGATCGTCGCTTTAATGTTAGGTAGGGGAGCCCTAACCCTATCATCCTACCAAATTTTATCAAAATCGGGCCAAGATTTACAGAGTAATTAGTAATAATAATTTTGGAGGGGGCCTTACATAAAGGGGGCTAACTCCTCTCCCATTCGATGTACAGGGCCGAGACCCCCAAAAGGCACATCTACATAAAATTCCGAATCGAATGACACCTCATTCATGAAAATCGGTTCACGCGTTTAGGCGCTACGTTGTTTACAAAAAAGGTAACAAGAACAACAACAACAACAACAAGAAGAAGAAGAAGAAGAAGAAGAACAAGAACAAGAACATTTTTTGAAAAAGCCGTTTTTGCTCATTTTCGGCAACTTTTTTCTCGAAACCTATTAGATCTGGGTGGTTGCAAAAAAATTACAGTTATAAAGGAGGATTTGCCCTATATTGTAAAGAAAATTTGGGAATTTTATCTTTTATAGAAAAATAGAAAAAAATTGTCAAAGTTGGGTGTTTTTCAACGTTACACTTTTTCGTGCAGTTTTTGATGGTCAACCCTTATACAACTGTCCTACCGGACAGTTTTAATAAGACAAGACAGGACAAAATATAGTGAGTTTATAAATCCATACCGGTTAAAATACAAACTATTTAAGATGTTATTTTGCTCTTCCCATTGCTTTTGAAGTATTCACGGATTGTCAACTTGCCTCCTTACTTAATCAACTTTCCAGTTTTTCAGACTGTTTACGGAAATGCCTCCTTTGATCTGCTTCAAACTTGGCATACTTATTGCTTGTACAAAGTTCATTCGAAACCCGGGAAAATTCGATTAGGGGCACATCTAGCCAAGAAGAGTATTAGTCGGATTCATGAAAGTTTCATTTCAGAAAATGTTTCTATTTATTGCCTATTAAGTTCTAAGTAAGACTTGTAATGGCAAATTTAAGAAATACAAAATTAAAAAAAAAAAAAACTGACTGGAAATGGTATTTCTATTAATATTTTTTAGAAGCTTTTAGCAATTTTTTTCGGAAATATTTCCTTTTAAAAGAGAGCTCGTATAATATAGAAAGAAGTGAACTACATTTTAGAGCCAATTGTAAGTTTCAAGGGAATCAGGGAGTAAGCCTCTGTAAGAGAAAGTTATCTTCCAGATTTTACACCAGATCTTCATCACAGACAAGAAAGCATAAATTTTGATATACAGGGTGTAACCACGAAGTGGTCAAAACATCGGGAGGTGATTCAGCAGCTCAAATGCAACAAAAAATATTCTATTCACTAAGGCCCGATTTTCAATAGTGTCCAAGATATTTGCATTTTTAACTTTTCCGTCGATATTCGTGTTTTTCACCATAAAAACGGTCGTAACTTTTCTATCCTTTGTCCTGCAACAAATCTGCTTATTCTAAACGAAAGAGCATTTAATTTCCTATAAATTTGCTCAATTCCGAGCCTCAAAAGTTTCTTATAACAATGAAATGTTTACTTTAATGTCTAAAAAATTCGATTTCGATGATTTTTGTTAAAAATTTTATCTCTATTTTTTCAATGATTATTGAATCAAGGAGCCTAATAATTTCCGAAAAAGTTGTGCATTTTCATGACCATATGGATGTTCTTGTTTTTAATAAAACCCTACCCCGAACAGAGGGGGCGTAAATGCAAAAAACTGGGAACTTGCGTAACTGACTTTTCACTGATATCAAATTTTTAATTTATTCGTATGTCAATTTTTGGAGAAGGAA
Organism: Rhodnius prolixus; assembly: GCF_049639745.1. Lineage (NCBI taxonomy): Eukaryota > Metazoa > Arthropoda > Insecta > Hemiptera > Reduviidae > Rhodnius > Rhodnius prolixus. Next base: position 29,784,934 of record NW_027411592.1, read on the forward strand.
CAAAAAGAAAATAAGCATTTAATTTTTGAACAATTATTATTTAATAAAAGGAAGTAAAAAATACAGTATCAATAAAATACAATAGTTAGGCGCCTACCTAAAATCTACAAAAATTGTTCGAATAGCCCCTCCTTCTTCACTAATACGTACATAACCTGCTCCGTTTTACAACTGACGATGTTGCACTTCTTATTTTAAATTGCTCGAAAAACACTGGATGATTGGATATTGAGTCAGAGATGAAAGATAAGTATTCAACACTTTCTAGAAGTGAACAGATATGAACCGTAAGTTAGCCTCCCTCATACATTCTTATATTATTTTATTTATACCTGACTCTAGTCACAAAAGCACATCCACTCAGAGAATAGGAGCTTAACCCAGGAGAGGAAGTGTCGCTCATGTTTGTAGCTCATTCAGTAAACATTTCTTTTGCATGCTGACTTCCGTTCATTTTTTTCCTTTATCTTTTCAGCATTAACATTATAGGATTCATAGTTTAGTGTAGTATATAAAATTATTACAATAGAAGAAGAAAGCTACAAAATTTAACATGTTTCGAAACTACATCTGTACAGAGAAATCTGCAATAGAGCCTATGTAGTGCAGCACATGATGAAACTGAGTTTTACATTTACAGTACCTCAATAATCCCGACTTAATATTTTCGGGTTACACTTGAAGAAAGGGATGTAGAGATAAGAGCAGTCTCAATTGAATGTTCTCTTTTCAAACAGATATTATGATCCTGGCTGTGAAGTGGGCCGGGTGGTGGTCTAGTGGTCAAGAGCGTGGCTTTGTAAGTGGGAGATCCCCAGTTCGATTCCCGCGTATGACTACTTTTTTTTTTTATTAGAAAGAATTGTTTAAAGTAAAGTATGAGCTTCCGCCCCCGTCCACGACACCTAATTGGTAGATGGACGTTAAGCTCCGCCTGAAAAAATAGGCGATTACTTTCCTTAACTTTTTTTACTTCTGGCTGTGAAGTCCTGCCCACGTTCCTTTCTAGCTCCCAAGTCAAGCAACGATATTCCAATTCTAACTTTATCAAATTCCTTCTGAGGTACAAATTTGTTGAACTCTACACAAAAATTATACGCACAATACCGTAGATTAGTTCAGAAAACACTGCATCGCCTCTATATGTCCGATTTATCCAGGTTACTACAAATTCATGATTTTTAATTTTGTTTTACCATAAAGCGCTTGGTAGCAACGTTCGATACCAGGGCAGTATCGTCCTCAGATGGCTTCTTGCTGGCAGGCTCTAAATCTGAAAAGTAGTAACAAGATCGAGAGGGACAGTCCGGGAATCTGCTTAGAAAGTTCCTTGTACCAATGAGTCCAGATTTTAACGTTGAAAATGATGCGTGCTCCTCTGTAAATGCAGCGACTACAGCAGACGCCTGCATTAACTAATTGTGAGAGTACTCTGACAACGCAGTCACCTAAAATGTGTAATAATGCTACTGCACTTCCGGCCCATAATCCTCTAGTAGTTACATACGAGGGTCGTTTGAAAAGTCGTGCAAAAATAAAAACTACTTAATTTTTTGGGGTAAACCTTTTTTATTTTTCAACATAGTCTCCTTTTAGGCTTATACACTTCGTCCAACGCTGCTCTAGTTTGTTGATCCCTTCCGAATAATAGGATTTGTCCAAGTCTGAAAAATAGCCATTCGTTTCTGCAATCACCTCTTCGTTTGAATAAAATCTTTTTCCCGCCAGCCATTTCTTCATATTGGGGAACAAATAGTAGTCCGAGGGAGCCAAGTCTGGAGAATAGGGGGGATGTGAAACGAGTTGGAACCCTATTTCCATTAATTTTGCGACCACAACTACTGAGGTGTGAGCTGGTGCGTTGTCGTGATGGAAAAGGACTTTTTTGTGGGCCAATCGTGGGCGTTTTTCTTGCAGCTCGGTTTTCAAACGGTCCAATAACGATGAATAATATGCACCTGTAATAGTTTTACCCTTTTCCAGATAGTCGATGAGGATTATTCCTTGCGAATCCCAAAAGACAGTCGCCATAATCTTTCCGGCCGAAGGAACGGTCTTCGCCTTTTTTGGCGCAGATTCCCCCTTGGTAACCCATTGTTTAGATTGTTCTTTGGTCTCAGGAGTGTAGTGATGTATCCATGTTTCATCCACAGTGACGAAACGACGCTTAAAGTCCTGCGGATTCTTCTGGAACAGCTGCAAACCGTCCTTGCAACACTTCACACGATTTCGATTTTGGTCAAGCGTGAGCAATCGCGGCACCCATCTTGCGGATAGCTTTGTCATGTCCAAATGTTGATGCAAAATATTATGTACCCGTTCATTCGAGATGCCCACAGCACTAGCAATCTCACGCACCTTCACTCTTCTGTCATCCATCACCATATCATGGATTTTATCAATGATTTCTGGAGTAGTAACCTCAACAGGGCGACTAAAATGTTCAGCGTCACTTGTGCCCATATGGCCACTCCGAAAATTTTGAAACCACTTATAAACTGTTCTAATCGAAGGTGCAGAGTCACCATAATGTTTATCAAGCTTCTCTTTAGTCTCCTGAGGCGTTTTGCCTTTCATAAAGTAGTGTTTAATCAACACACGAAATTCTTTTTCGTCCATTTTTTGAAAATCACTCGACTTCCTCGATTCAAACGAACGCCAAACACAAAGAAATAGACCGATCTGGCTGAAACTTGGTGTGTGTTCTTCCAAGAGATGCTACTAACTAAACATAACCTCGATACACGCCAGTAGTGCTATCTCTCTGACTTTGCACGGACTTTTCAAACGACCCTCGTAGTCTCGGCAACAAATTTTGAGCAGCGTATCACTTAAATAGATAATTCCGACATGTTTCATTAGTTTTTATGCATCTACTTCATTCGTCTGAATGCATGACGCATTAAATTTGTATTATAAAAAACGTAAATAGCAATAATAATGAAATACGTAAGAATTTCATTTAGTTGAGGATAACAGGCCATCTGTGTTTATATAACTTGAGCATCTGTGAGGAAAGAGCCTAGGTGCAAGGGGAGCGAAGGGCTGTTTGTGTGGTTACATTTATGAAATCCCCATAACCACGGCCACCATTAATATTTTGGGTTCACTAAAAGCTTAATTCTTTTATGTGTAGTTTTGACATGTTAAAAGAGGATTATATTGAACAATATCTCCAACATAATAAATCATAAGCTTGGGTACAATGAAATATTTTTAAAAATATTAAGGACAAGTTCAACTCATATGATTTTTATTGTAAACAATATTTTACCAAATTATCGCTAATAAATTTATTTGAATTTGCGGTACAGTAAGAAATGATAAATGAAATAAAACAGCTCGATAAAAAAATATCTAAATTTTCGTTGCTAAAATATTCAATAAATGCCAGATCGAATCATAAGAGATTGTCTTTAAAGCGGCCTTCAAAATTAAAAGCATTTTCCTTAAATTGACAGAATTTAAGTATTAATTGTTTCTCACTGAAATTAATTTTTTTTTTTTTTATATATATATATATATAAAATGAGCGTTTTTAACTATTTAAATCCAATTAAGTCTCTTTTCGAATCAAGGCTGGAGCTAATTTCGTAAACTTAAAAAAGAAATCTTGCGCAGCATTTAACAAAATTAAAGAAAAAAATAAAATAAAATTTTGCAAATTTAAACTGATGAATTCATTTAATTAAAACAAAAAAGACTATTTCTGTTTTTATGACCAAACGTTTTCTTTATAAACAAAATTGAATGCGGACAGAAACTAGTCAGGGCCCGAGTTTAGGCAGGCAAGAAGAAAGGCAGGACAAAAATGATTATTTGAGACGTCCATTCCCAAAATGAACCTTGGCCAAAAGATCTGATTTTTGAGAAATAATGAAAAACTAATCAATCATTATTTTGACGATGCTTATTAAGGAGTTCTCTTATGATAGTTTTATCAGAGAATTATTGCCAACTTAAAGAATATGTTTAAAAAGTTTCTGTTCTAATAACAAATATCATAACGGTAATATCATCGAAAGAATTTAAGGTTTTCACTTAGGTAAGGATTCTTTGGGTTTGTACGGTAGACAAGGACTGCATTGGTACCACGACATACATATGTGTCGCCTTTAGACATGTGCACAATGTTCTGGAATGAATATGTCCGGAAAAAGGGCATCTTTGTTTTGATTCAGACCGGAGGAATGTAGTCGGCCATCTACAGTTTCTTTAATACTCATGGTGCGATTTGAGTGGCGAATGTACAAAGATTAGCGGATCCATACCCGGCCAATATTGTAGACAATAAGCTTTGGTATGGGCCCATACCCGTTTTTAACTAGTGAGTGAATGAATTTAAGTGTGTACGATTTGATAAAACCCACGGAGATGTTAACAACCTTAATTATCACACAGCTCCATAAATTACAGTAGCAGACGACAATTAAATTGAAGATATATTTAACAGTTCTGTCGGTTCACTTTTTGACACAAAGAACTTTGCACTAATAGATTAGCATCGAGCTTCACTTCCTCTTTGTTCACTCTTAGAATATCCTGGAACAATCGAGGTCCGCTAAGATCAAACTCAAAGGAATCCGCCACCAGCTCTCTTTAGTGGATCCACATTGTCAATATTAATTAAGAGAAGAAAATTAACGATGATTTGAAGACTATCGTGCTGAAAATTAAAAATTATCAAATTCAATATTGCAATAATATAATATTAACAGTGATCTTGATCTTATTGATGCAATGTAGAATATAAAAAGAATAATATTATAACATACCTATCGGTGTGATTAAAGTTATTTAATATTGTCAATATTAAGCAAATGATTGTTTAATATTGTCAATATTAAGCAAATGATTCAGCTTAATATTATTAAGTGCTCTGAGTTCACCCCGTCGGGTGAAAATTCTTTTTAAATAATAACAATTGAATTAGAACGCAATTCTTGAGAGATTTTATTAAAAAACTTTTTTGTTTTCTGATGGAATACACTTACAATGCAATTTTCATTATTTTTGAAGGAAATTTATATAGTTTTCACCTTTTCATTTAAATGAAAAAATTATTTAATGAATTGTATTGATTTTATTATCAAAGTATTTCCTTTAAAAATATAAAGCCGTAAAGCATTTTTGAATTACTGAAGAACTTTATGGCAAAGGGATATTTTCACTTAATTTCCATCACTTTACTAGCGAAGCAAAAAGCTTGTTTTTGTTTAGTTTTGAAGTAAACGTTCTCTCTCTCTCTTTTGGGTGGTTGTTCCGGTTTTCGAAAGAGTATAGAATTTAGAAAATTAAAGTGATGAATCATAGGAATGATAAAAAAGATTTTATGAATTATTTTCGATGAAAGAAATTGAAATTTAAAAATAAAATCAAATTAATATATGACGAATGAGTCTGAAGGTGAATGAGATTAATACTTTATCAACAAGGTGCCAATAAGTATCAATATCTTTTGATGCCCTTCCCTTCATACAGCTAATATTGACTGAAAGTCTCAGTTGGCAAATACTTATTAAGAGATTAAGCGAGAAGGTTGGCACTACTGATTCATCAAGTGCTGTCACACTCTTCGTTCTTCTTTCATATATCCACAGTGGACCACTTGGAGCAATCTGATTGAAATGGTGATCACTTCTCTCTTGACCTCCTCTTCCATTAAACAAACATATAGGGACGTCCGGCTTTTTCTCCTTTCCATTACTGGACCCTTCCAGATCATTCGTGGGGTTTCCTACAGTTCGAACAGAACCAAAAAAACGAATCTCAATCAAATGTCAATATTTATGTTGGAGGTTGCTGATAAAAGCGACCATAAATGGAAAATATTTAATTCGGATAGACTGCGCCGTTCGTACACCCCCCTCATTTCTTTTTGATCGTTATTCTTCAATTTAATTTTCAAAGTGCTAGCTCTTGTGCGGGAGAAATGTGATAGATGAAATAGAATTAAAAAGAAAAAACTATAGATAGTTGAGAATACTTAGAAATAACAAACTTAGTAACTAAAACAAGACGAGCGATTTACTCATACAAATTATAGAACTAGATAGACAATAATATCGGCTAGACAAACTGTCATAGATATTGCGGTGTAACAGGTTGAATTAGACCCTATCTACTGTTGTAACTACTCGCAAGTTGCCTTTTTTTTTAGATTACCACTTGGAAAAGAACATATGATCGTTGGATCTATGTCAGTCATTTGATCTTAATATCTACCAATCGCAATAAACTCAGTCTAATTTGAGTTATAGTTTTGAAAGTATTTTCAATTACTTGCCCGTTTTGATAACATTATGTAATATAATGAGACTGATAGGTTTAGGAGTAATTAGCTTGAAGATTTAATGCGAAAATTGGGTTTTCTATCGTGTAGGTTAGCAACCCAATCATGCCCTAGGACACCTGTCAAACATCTTTCATTATCTTCAAATTATTACTAAGCCCTTTCTAATTATTTTTATAGTCATTGCCTTTTTATACAAATATTTAATGATCCGTGGGTTTTATAATAAACTTTTCTTCAATATTTCTTTGACTAAGCTGTACCAGTATTTATATTATGAATTGTTACTTTATGAATTACTAAAAGAATTTTTGAAAGCTAACCTTTGATGAATTAGTTATGTTATTCGGAATTTTCTATTTTGTTCAACAAAGTTAAAGTTGCTTTAATTACGGTGCTGGTAAAGTAAAAATAGCATTTTATGAATGAATCTTTGCCAAAACCCAATTTAACCCTCAACTGGTTTCATCGGGTCAAAGTTGATCCTCGCGTTTTTTTTTTTCTTTTGTGTGGCATTTTGTAGGAATTAACTATAAACATCTCCCCTTCTCTGGATTCTCCTCTTTCATCCTCACCAAAAATCGACCATAAAAAGCAGTCGTTCTTCGAGCAGTGCAAGTAAATAAAATATAGGTTTGGGGTCGAATTTGACCCGATAATACCATTTACGTTATAATCTTTTTTCTTAATAGTTTTTATTTTTATGTTTTGGAGTTTGTTTTCTGTTCTATTTTTTTAATATTATTCTACAATATTAAATATTATACAATATTTAATATTATTATTGCTGATAACTGGTTCTGTTCAGAAGAGCTGGTCCATGAACTAGGAAAGCTAAATTTGTCTTACTCGGGGAAGAAAATAAAAAAGAAAACCCCTCTTATATAATTCCAAATAAAGAAAAACTACCGTCGGAGCTTCATTGTTTGTTTTTACTGGCAACAAAACGTTGGTTTTTTGTACCAAAACAAAACAAGTATGTTATACTCGCATCATGATAATTCGGTACTTGCAGAATTATGGAAAAACGATTTTTTTTTCTTTAGGACTTTTCTTTTCTTGGAATGAACATCTAACTTTAAGAAAATAACGTTTTCCAGTAATTATTATTTTTTGATCTTCTTTTTTTGTAACTTAAAAAAAAAAAATGCCAACTTTTGCATATTTTAACTTTTTTTTTTGTTTTTCTTAATCTTATGAAACAAATTTAACAAAATATTCATCATTTTCGTTTGCTAAATAAATTTTCTAAGAAAAACTAAATCGACTTTAATTATATCAATGACCTTTTAAAAGAAATGTGCATTTAAAGTTTCGGGTCAAAGCTGACCCGACGATACTCGTTGAAGTTGAGATTTTGAGGATACCAATTAAGGGTTGAGAGAGTTCAATCCATTTTCAATTCAGACGAAACAACGAACAGATTTGATACTTCTTTCATACAATTATCTACAGAAATCCAAAAGTAATTTAAAGAAATAATAATGCTATTTAATGTTTGTAGTTATTTGCTATTTCTTTTCCCTTCATATAAAAGTTGTAGCCAAGATGGTTGGCCGTAAGTTGCTCTAGTTGAAGTAGATAATAATAATTTCCTACAGTGCTCTAAAGGTAGTGGAAGTAAGTACTAGGGAAGGTTAGTGGTGATTAACTGGCTGTTTGATGGGCGCCTGTTTGCGGAGCACTTGTCCCGCTAGTGTACAGACCCTCAAACAACACATATTACACTGCGGCCAACAATCTCTAATTAATATTCAAGCCAGCCACTCATTCCTTCTTCAACTCTCTCTCGTCTCTATCTAGACACCACTGGTATGCCTTCACTTTAACTTCTATACACTAGATCTTGCATATGTGCTTCTGTCAATCTTTATGATTACATTCAACTCTGCTAACTCTCATATGCACTCTTCTCTTGCACTCTACTTCTATCAGCTATGCTAATGCTTCTATCGCGTCTCTGACAGCCATTCTTGGAATTAACTTAAATAGTAAGCTACTTATAAATACTTTGAATTGGATTTCCACCCATATTCAGACCGTATCTTTATGTGTACAACCTGATTAATAAAAGATATGAAGCAGCGAGGAATAATGAAGAGTATACTTTTTGTAAAATGTTCTTCCTAGAAATCTTGACGGTCATTCGAAATCGTTCACAAGATATACGATATTGAAATATACTAATTTGTCAAAATCACTTTTTCGATTTCAAGGGGCCTCAAAACTAGTTTTCCCATTGAAAACGTAAAACCCGATATCCGCAGTTTGATTACAAAGGATAAAGTAAAAATAGAGTTAGTAAAGAGGAGGATATTAGTAAAAGAAAGCAGTACTACGTTGGGACGGTGGCTATAGGCAGACAGGACGATTTAAGGGAAGTTGACAAGTTAAATGGGACGCTACCGCCCACTCAACTTGGGGACTTTTCATTTCCGTTGTAGGGCAACTGTCAACATGAAACTGGCAACTTCCCACCGAGTAAATAATTCTTCCAACTCAATACGGACTCACTTATTTAACCCTAATATATATATATATTCTTCCAGGAATAAGTATAATAATCTGTTATACAAACTAAAAACTCATCTTAATGATTCATTACTCTTATCCAATTCTTTATTATCAAACTCTTCAAACTTGCGTGGGAGTTAAGTGTAGATCGATTAAAAAGCGGGACGGGACTTGTGCCCCACGGCACTGCAGCTAAAAGAGGTTTATTGTGCCTGCCCCCTTTTTGGATCTAGTACAGCGTTTCCCAACCTTTTTTGGCTCGCTTACCACTTGGTAAGTATATAATGCTAAATTGTACCACTTCGTAAAAATGATTGTATTTCGTGAAATTTTTTATTCTGAGTGTGTAATTTTGCTATCATCTTTATTTGTATAGAGATACAAGGTATCTGTTACAAAGGAGTTCAAGTTCATGTTCACTTTATGAACTTTGTAAAGTGTAAGATCTTAGTTTTAAAACTTTTTTTAAATTAAATTTAATGTTGCTTGGATAGAGCGTACTCATAACAATCTGTCTCTTTAAGCAGATCTTTACATAGTTATCATTTAAGCTCTGTCACATGATAATTCTATTAAATTTTCTTTATCTTTTATCGATAATGATGTAACTTTTCCTAAATTATCTTTATAGAAGGGGTTTGAAATCCAATTATCATTTGTGTTTTCGGGTTTTGGAAAATACACCATGAAAGACAATTTTAATCCTGTTAAATGTGCTATTATATTTTCTCGTATATCTCGAGGCAGACTAACCTTATTACTGTACATATTAACAACTTTACTGTATAATATTATTAATTTAAATAATTTGTATGTATTATAGGAAAAATCGTTTCTATGATATTTTTATGATTTAATTTTTTATGTCCGCCATTATTGATTATTTTTCAACTCGCGTACGCGTACCACAGGTTGGGAAACGCTGATCTAGTAGATGAAACTTGACCCTACGTAAAGAGGTTGGGGACTTTCCCTACTAGTTCTTTTTCCGCTACTATCTCCTTTAGTCTCAAATTTCCAAAGGTTTCATAGCGCAACCGATAGATTGCAACGCATTTTTTTCCCCCCAGCTGTGAAATTTAGCTAACCCAAACTTCAGTACTTAAGTAAGTTAAGCGAGACCCAAAACATTTCACTTTAAACAAAAATTTATCTCAAAAACTTTAATAATAATTACATGATAAGCTCTTACTGTAAGAGAAGGTAAGAAAGCGATCTTGAAAACAAACTAATTTAGTTAAACAAGTTGTTAATTATTCGTCTAGAAAGACAGGTGGAATGCCGTTCGAAGCCTGGTGACTATAGTGTGTACCCGATGTTTATGTATAATTATATAGAAGGCAGAGGCGATGAAGTGGGTTACAAGTCAAGCTGCTGTTTCGCCAATAATCAAGTCACGCAATTAGGGAATCGTTCGATATCGCAACCATTTCACCGAGGTTTTATCACGGATGAGACTATTATCAATTTGCAATAGCAGTTCATTAAATTGGTAATTATTCTAATAATTATTGATGGATAATTAGAATTTAGTTCTTCTCACTAAAATGAAATATTCGACTACTCTTGAAAGGCATTTTTGCTTAACCCCTAAATCGCTAAACCACCTAGAAGTCATAAATATTTTATTGAGGAGCCCCAGTACATTCATCAGTTTGTTATGAAACTATAAATGTCGAAGTGTTTGCTCAACCCTCAAATAAAGTTTGCTGAATACGGGCCAATCAAAATATAATGTTATTGAATAAAGTTGAAACCTTGAATAAATAACGAATCTAACTATGCAATCTATTTTCAGTAAAAACAGTTAGGCTCAACTATTAACAAGAGTTAGACTGCTGACCTCAAAGCAGTCGATGCGCAGAAGAATGAGAGAACAATAAAAATAAATACAGTTGGTGGTAAAGTGGAATCCTAGTTAAATCTGCTGATTAGTGCAATGGAATCTCACGTAAAGATCCCAGTTGTCCCATAAATCTGCTGATTAGTGCAATGGAATCTCACGTAAAGATCCCAGTTGTCCCATAAATCTGCTGATTAGTGCAATGGAATCTCACGTAAAGATCCCAGTTGTCCCATAAATCTGCTGATTAGTGCAATGGAATCTCACGTAAAGATCCCAGTTGTCCCAGAAATCTGCTGATTAGTGCAATGGAATCTCACGTAAAGATCCCAGTTGTCCCATAAATCTGCTGATTAGTGCAATGGATTCTCACGTAAAGATCCCAGTTGTCCCAGAAATCTGCTGTTTAGTGCAATGGATTCTCACGTAAAGATCCCAGTTGTCCCAGAAATCTGCTGATTAGTGCAATGGACTCCCACCTAAAGATCCCAGTTGTCTTCCCTTAGAGTTTCTCTTGCAAGAAGCCTCTTACTGTGAAATGCCCGTTGAAAGTTTTGTTCGTAAGGATTGAACATTGTACGGAGCCAGAAAATGCGCTGAAAAATTTTGCCAGGCGTCAATGATGTCGGACGCATTGTTTTCTTTAATTTTTATAAATTTGAAAAAAGAAGTTTTAATTGAAAAAATTAAAAATTCATTTATAATTTGTATGAAACTTAGTCTGACACATCCAAATGCCAGGTTTTGTCGGTGAGAAGCTTATCCAGTCGCTTGAACTTTATCACTTACACAATACTTAATGCTATGAACTTAGATTTACAGAAATTTCCGTTTAAATTTTTCTTTCGAACACCAACAGCCAGTGATCTTCCATAATAGTAAGAGCCGATGTCTTTAAGATAAACAGTAGGAAATGACGAATGAAGTAAAATTAATAGCCCTGGTTGTTAGATCGCTCTTTCTGCGCTTATTCGTAAAAGCACTTATGAACTGGCACAGCCTTTGAGTTGTCTAAATATTTGTCACAAGGAATCCCAGAAAAGTAAATTTTCAGAGATTTCCTAAAACATGGCTACATCTAGTTTCAGAGAAGTACAGTTTAGGTTCTTTCAGCGTTGCTAATCGAAGCAACCCGACCTCCTTTTTTCTCAATGCTGCAAGCTAGCTTTCTCAACTAGTTTTGTCCATTTCTTCTGGAGCCTCATGTGATGAAAGATTATCCATTTGTTGAAAAAATTTTATCGCTGAGAAAATTAAAACATGTATGATAAACTTAATTGTATGAAATTAGATCAAACATCTGCCAAAGATATTTTTTGTGCACATTATTTTTGTTCATCTAAAGAGAGCAAAGGCAATAAAATCTTTAAGAGATGCCAGGTGACAAACTAGAAGCCGTTAGATGAATTTCTACCTGGCCTTATTATCGCTAACTATTAACTTACATTTGCAATCAAATTAATTTAAACAGTTCATTCCGTTATTTTATCTAATATCTGAAATTTAGTACACTATTTTACTAATAATTAACTTGATTAAAGTTTATCGTAAATCATAAAAGATATACTTTTATTATTGTACCATATTGAATGGGTAACAAAAGGATAGAAAAGGTAATTATCAAGATTTCTTTAACGAAAATGACGTCATTTTAACAGAAAGTAAAAACCCAAGGAGAATACAACTATGGAGGTAATATAAGGTTTTAGCCACCAGGACACCCTAGTGCGGTGTTTCCCAACGTGGGGCCCACGCCCCCCAGGGGGGCAATTTGATAGTTAAGGGGGGCAATTCGAAAATGGACTCGACACGACTTTAACCCTTTCGCTCCGGGCCATTTCAATGCAATGCTAGATATCGGTGCCAAATTTAACAAAAAAAGCAAATTCTTAAATAATTGCGGTAAATAATTATTAGGTATAATTCCGTTTGACGAGACCAAAATATCAACTAGGTGATTGGCGTCGTCAAGTAAACTTCGTCCGGGGTTCACCGCGGAGCGTGCAGTCTGCCGCGGGGAACCCCGGACGTTTTAAAAACTCGCTAAACAGCGCAGTTGTTGGCACTTAATTGGCCCATCGCTGCATATCAAATATGCAGTATCAAGAAGAACTCGCAGAATTGCAAAATGATGAGGCAGTTAAAACTTTATTTAATATAAAAGGAGCGATGGCATGGCTTTGTGAGGAAACAGAAATCAAATACCTAAATTCAACCAAATGTGCAAGAAAACTATTGCTACCGTTTCCATCTTCATTTTTAGCTGAATGTGGATTTAGTGCTGTAAATGATTTACTGGTAAAAAAAAGAAATCGGCTGGATATAACACAACGTGGAGACTTGAGACTGCAGCTAACCAAATTGGAACCTTATATAAAATCTCTGTGCAGCAAGCATCAAGCGCAAGGATCTCACTAAATTAAAATAATAAATTAATATAGAAAAATCTGTATTAAAATTATTTGGAATTTGAATTTCAGTTTTTCATTATATGTTTTGAAATTTTACTTACTGTGTTTTGTTAACAATTTCAGAGTGTTTTCTTCCTAGAACCTATCATTTATGTTTCTTACAGTGAACAAATCAATTTTTTTAATGTTAAAAATTATGTATGTCACATAGGGGCATAAAAATTTTAGAAAGGTTTAAGGTGGGGCATGACACAAAAAAGGTTGGGAAACACTGACCTAGTGGTTTGAAGCTGCTAAAGAAATCGAATTTTTGATGATGTTTTAGTTGTGCTTAAGTATGGCTGCTGATCTCTGAAACTAAATAGCATAAAATAAATGTATTTGGATTCTAAGACCTCCAGTAAAAATAATTCCAGAATATGGAGTTTAATATCCTATTCTCAAATCTCAATAATATCTCAAATCATCGATAGGGATTTTGAAACCTTCACAGTATCATCCAACAATGAAATCCCCTGTATTAAATAGCTGTCTCCCCTGTATTAAATAACGAATTGCCGTCTCTCCTCGTAAAAACCCCATCTTGTACAAGTCTAAAACATTTTCTAAGCAGAAAAATTCAGAACGAAGAATACATACTAGTTTTTCATTAATTAAGTATTTTACTAAAATGTTTTACAGTTCATTAACATCTTAAATGATTTACCTACAACCCATTTTACCTGCCACATTCAGTCAGCAGTTTATTGTCCGACGGAAAGATAGTTGAAGTCAGTTTCTCTACACCAAACTGTTTAGTCGATCTCTGACGATGAAAGCCAATCTACGACAAAATCTACGAGATTATAACTAAAGTTCACCATATACAATCCTTAAACAAGTGCATATTTATGGTGACCAGATCTGGACTTTTAGACAGGAGTCTAGACATTGTGAGGGGAAGTTATTCTGCAGAAAACTTATTATTCTGTCCAGTAAAAAGAGCAGACTGAGAAAGTTAAAGTTATTATAATGTAGAGTAAGGGAGAACGCAAGGAACGCCCTGTTTGCATTATAAAGAATGATCTGAAATACTAAAGAAGATGGCCAAAGAAAACATGAGATAAGAGATATGCCTTAGGTATTTCTTCAGGCATAGGCAACGGTTCTTATGGTGCTACGTAATCAGTTAAAGAAATAGCAGTAAATATGTGGCAATAACACGAAGTGAAATGAATAAAGTAGGGTTCGAATCCAGCTGCTGGTCCTTAGATTTTTCTCTACCTAGGAGCTTCTTGTAGCTCACTGCCTGGTGATGGAAAATGATGTGTGTAACTATAGAACACTGACCGGAGGTACACTGGCAAAAGCTCCGGTAGCCAATAACCTCAGAAAAAGAAATCACTAATATTATTAACTGTCTCATTTTCATTCAATATCAGGAAAACTTTATCACGAGGCCATTGCAGTAATCATTTTTTTTTCTAAATAACAAACTTGATTGACAAGTAAAGAACAATGAAGGTAACATTGCGATGATATAATTGTTTTTGATAACCAAAGTTTAGTATAAAAGCTGGCCATGGAGAATGGTCTCTTCACTTTAATTTCAAACATGTTCCATCCAAGCCTCAGGTTTGCACTCCTCGCAGTGTTCATCGCACTTTGCTTCTCAGGTAAGAACGAATTTTAAAAATTTATGCATGCTTATTGTATTTTTCATTTTTTCTTACGAGTGTAGAAGCAATGTTACTTAGTTTAAAAAGAAAATCTCCATTAAAAATACATTTTTATGGTCTCTTCTTATTTGAAAAATCTGATCTGAATGTTTACGTGTTTAAGATTCTCAAGAATTTAATTCATCTCTCTTAAAATTATACTTAATATACGGCGTAGACATACTTAACTCTTATTAGCACTGTACACTTTATAAAACCGTATATTCCACTAATTGACTCTGTAGGGGAAACCTTACTTCATTCAGAAAAAGAAATATTCCTGAATGAATTGGATGGGAAAAATGTAAATGAAAGTGACGTATATTTATAAAACAACTACAGTTTAAAAAGCCATTGTGAACTGAGATATTTATGAAAACTTCAATAAAAAGAATTAACAAATCAAATAAAAAAAATTTCTTAATTGCAGAAGCTTATGGTACTGTTACTCAGGCAAGTGCAAACGGATATGGCAATGGTACCTCCATTGTTTCTAGCCAGAATGATGATGGAGACTGCGAAGGAGGACAGGACGGATGTGGACAGGGAGAAGGCGAGCAGGGAACAGACGATCAGGGAACAGGCGATCAGGGAGGATGCGACGAGGATCAGGATGAGGGATGCCAGCAAAGAAAGAAGCGTTCACCAGAAGGTAACATAGGTTTTTTTAAAATTTAGGTTAGATCTCTATGGGGTGCGAGAAATATCCAGTACTTCACCCCAACATTAGTAAGATTAGGTTAGAAGGAAATACGAGTTAGGCCAACCACTAGGTTAGTTTCGATTAGAGTGACTAGGTATAGATTAGGCTGTATAGTAAAGTGTCTATTCTCCAGTATAGTGAAGGTGCAAAGGACCCTTATTGTTGCGCACCTTACAAAACCAAAAAAAAAAAAAAAAACAGAAGGTAAATGCACAAATATCAGATGTAAAATTATTTGTCTGTGAATATTGCAATTAACATGAAAAGTGCTTTAATTACTGACTCCCTCAAATCTGTATTGCATGCCAACAAACTATTCACTCAGAACCTCCAAATCTATTAAAACAAAAAACAAAATTTTTTTTTCAAAAAGATTATCATTCCAAGTTAATAGAAAAAATCGTTGTCGCCCTTTACGAGTTAAATGGAAGGTTAATTATTTTCTTATTTTTCGAACATTATGACTTCGGCACATTGACTTCGACACATTGACTTCGACACATTGACTTCGACACATTGACTTCGACACATTAACTTCGACACATTAACTTCGACACATTGACTTCAACACATTAGCGCCTAATTTTCATTAATTTCGTGGTAACTCAGTATAAGAAAAGTAAAATGGCGTTTTATAGGGTAGCCTTACCTACCGATGAGCTAGAATTATTTCGCCGGAACTTCATATAAAATTTGTTTCCTTTTTTTATGAATATTTTAAAGGGATCATCAGAGTAGTTGCCAAACTCAGACCAAAAAATAAAAAGAAGAGAATTCTATGATATCATAAGACAAGAATTCCCGGTGATAGGTCCACCTCTAAACTTTTACCATCATCTTAATTTTGAATGTTTAACGAATTTAAAAAAAAGAAGAAGAAAAAAGAAAATTATTCGAAAATTGTTAATTATTTATGAAAAAAACCATTTCGAAACATTAACAGAAATACCTAAAAGTCTAAAATTGCAGATGCTCAAGTTACAACGGCAAGTGCAAGTGGATTTGGTAATGGTTCCGCCAATGCAATCAGTAGTCAGAAAGGGTCAGGAGGAGAACAGGGAAGCGGCGAAGAATGTGAGAACGGAGAGGGAGATAGCAAAGAAGGAGATAGCGAAGAAGGAGATAGCGAAGAGGGAGATAGCGAAGAAGGAGATAGCGAAGAGGGAGATAGCGAAGAGGGAGATAGCGAAGAGGGAGATAGCGAAGAGGGAGATAGCGAAGAGGGATGCGATGGGAGCTGCGAGAATTGCAATGACAGAAAGAAGCGTTCGCCAGAATTTGGGATATCCGCTGTGCCAAGAAGCATCCAAGCACGTGGTAAGTATATGCAACATCCGGCATGAATCAATCAATTATTACATTATTTCATTTATTAATGTTAATTGCAAATTGAGTAATAATAATAATTGATTAATAACTATAATAATATAATAATAATAATAATAATGTTCAATGCATGAATGCAATTATTACATTTTTATAATTACACATTTACATGAACCCTAAACATGTAAAAAACTAGGAAGCGTTGATTTAAATTTAAGAAAAGTCGGTTACACACGTTTAAAAGTAATTCAAGTTAGCTCATAAATCTATTTAAACGGTCATACCAAAAATGCTGATAAATTGGTTCCCTAATTTTAAGAAGAATAAAAGGGCCCCTTTGTTTCCGAGGTTATTTGAAGAGTTTGCAAAGATCACATATGCTACTAACTCGCCGAAACAAATCTCAAAGTATCGAAGTAAAAGTAACTCAGGAGTCGTATTTAATTTTGATAATTTCAGGAACGCAACCGATCGGTGTAAGGTGACACTTTATTATATCGTTTTGTTCCAATGAAGTAAAAAAGAAAATAATTAGAAGCATTTATATTTCTATTTATCTATAGTAATTAAATATTTACAGTTAATTGTACCATAATTAAAAATTCCCATTCAGGGTAAAGTAAAAAACGAAACAATGACTTAGTTGATAGTTAAATAAGCCGAAGAGGACGGGTTCGAATTTACCTGATGCCAGCTGTCCTAAGATTTTTTCCTAGCCCTAAATTACATTGTCCAGTGGCCGGCAATGCATTTTGAACGATTTCTCAGTATTTATTCATAATTTTTTGAGATCTCAGTGAATTTCAGTAAATTTAGAATCTCCCAATTCACCATCACGAGCTGTTCTCTAGAAAAGACCTTCAGAACAAGTTTCAGTGATGCCATCTACCATTATTAAGAAAATGGTTAGAATTCCAAATTTTCACGAACACGATTTTAAAAAATGGTAATTAAATTTTCCTTAATTTGTTCCAAAAAGGTCCCCTAACTTAAAAAGTGCTAAATACTTGTACAACAATCAAATCACTTTCATGTGGATTTTTATCAAACAAAATGGCTTTATGGGAAATAGGATTAGATCCAAAATTGACACCATACTTCCGGGGTTACTGAATAATTGAATCCACCAGTCACTAATCATAAATCATAGTCATAAAATAATTTAGTTAAAAGTCAAAATAATAATTTATTGTAGATTTCATTTATGCTGAACAAAGGAGATTGAGTGAAATTCACGTTTTAACGAAATCTGTAACTTTAATTATTGACTTGTAGGTCTTGTGAAGGGTTCACATTACATTGTTGGTTAATGATAATGTTTCTTTAAATATCATTTATTAATATTGAATGAAAGAAAAATTATAGTCTGTTGACGTTTGTTTGCTATTTATATGTGAAATTTGAATTGTTGCTTTTACAGCTGAAACATCAAGATACAGAGATGCTGCAGGTTCCGCCACTGGGTATGGACAAGGTTCAGGATCATCTCAATCTTCTGACTGAGTCATAATCGTCTTCTCACTGCTCGCAGTGATATAGTATTTCTATATTTTTATTACCATCAATAAAAATATTATAGAGATCTTATATTTATTTTTAATTTTTTGGAGACTTTCCAATAAAATTCCTTTCCCTTAATTGATATTGCAAAAATCATCCCATCCTGAAATTTTTTTTAGAACAATTTAATCCACAGCTTCATTTTATCAGTCATTTCCTCCAGCTCTTATGGCTGAACTAACACTTCTCATGTTAACTTTCTGAGAAGAGAAACTAAACTAACCTTACCAGAATTCTTAACCAGAAATCTGATGAAAAAAGTGATTGTTACCGTCATTTGACATTTCTGGTGCAAGGTTTTATTGCCATTAATCTTGAAAACACTCTCGACAGTATCTAAGAATCTTTTTAGAAGGACCCTAGTAACCGAGAGCTTACGCAAAGGTGAAATGTGCCAGGTTGTAGCTGATTAAAATCGAGTTTGAAGTACACTTCTTAAACGGAAGTACAATTTTGTTCACTGTATAGCTTGCCTTCCGGAAATTTAGTGCTGCACGAAAATCGAGACATTATATATATCTCGTCGAGAAATCTCGGTCTCGTCTCGGTTTTTCAAATATTAATTTTTAGCTACAAAATTATAAAATTGTGTTCTTTATTAATAAATAATCATTACGGGTATTGAATTAATTATTAAAAGATACGATTTTATTATATATGTTCAATAATACTACATCTATTTGACTTCGAATTACATAAGTAAAGTAAGCAAAGTAAAGTAATCGCCTATTTTTTCAGGCGGGGCTTTACGTCCAACTACCAATTAGGTGTCGCGGACGGATGCGACTAGCAAACATACTTTACTGTAAATTTCTTTTATTAACCTTTAAATAAAATCCAAGGCCTAAGGCCGGGAATCGAACCCAGTACCACAATGCGTATTAGCTTCACAGGTTTCGCCTCTAACCGCTCGGCTACCGTGGCGCCCCCTTCGAATTACCTAATTTTTACATAAATTCACAAAATTTCACTATTCATATCATTCATTCAATTTCATAAATCTAATACTTTGAACTTAGATATTATTTGAATTATATTTTAGAATTAGTGAATTTGAAAAAAAGACTATGCATCTAAAAAATATTATCACAAATTTTCGTTTTTAAGATATTCTTTGCTCAAGCATTGATACATAAAAGAGCTTTTACTGTGTCAGAAGTTAGAGAAGATCTCCTATTGGTCATTATCAACGGAGCTTGCGAAAATAATCTTTCAGATGGCACTGAAGTTGCACAGATACTAAAAATATCTTTCGCCATTCTAGACAAATTTTCGAAGGAATTCTCAAGTGTTTTCCACCATTCTAAAATGTCAACCTCTACTGGTGCTTGGTCTAATTTGGTTTAATTATCTATTTCTGTCTTCCATGCTTCGGTGATATTTGCTGATTTTTGAGCAAATGGTGAAAAAATATTGATGCAGTCGTCGTCGTCGTCAAAAGGTGAATCATTAGATTCTTTATCTTCACCAACAGCCATAACTAATGAAGCGGAAAGTTTGTTGGGAGGTGTATTTTTTATTTCACGAATCGACTTGTTATAGCAGGCAGATATGTTATTTGGGTCTTTCATTTGGCGTGTTTTTAACATCTTTTTGAAATTATATAAAGATATATAACAGTAATAGTAACATATGATGCATTGAATCAATACCAATATATAAATTAAAATAATTATTAGAAAATAATAACATTTTTTAAAAGATTATTAATAGCCAACCATTTTTAATACTTAAACAAAAATTCAAAAAACCGAGATACCTCGACGAGTCCGATACCGAGACCGAGATATCTGGACAAGACCGAGATCGATACTGCATAAAGTCTCGCCTCGTCTCGGACTCTTGCAGCACTACCGGAAATTGATATGGGGCAAATATTCGGAGTTTTGAAAGTGTTAGAAGTTTGAAAATAGTATTAAGAGAGGTCGTCTGAATGTTTGGAGAGGGCAGTAACATTAAAAGAATACAGGCGAGAGCGCTAAGGTCGAATTCAATTAAACTATAGGTGCCGACTTTAACAAAAAGTTGACTAAAAGTGTAGAGTTATTTTTAAAGGTTTCTATTTTTAGGAAACATTCCTGGCAATATACTGTGACATTTTGTTTAATCCAAGGAAACTATTTAAGTTCTACAAAGGTACAGTGATAGCTAAGTGATAAAATAAGGCGGCCATTAAAGTTGGTTGCACTGTTTATGTTCAGCAGTTTGAAACTGCTATCCTTATATTCGGCAAAAATGCAGCGGGGATATATTTGATGTTTAGTTGTAAATCTCTTTTCACGGTAATAGAATCTCCATGGTTGTTGGGTAGTGAGCGGAGAGCTGGAAATGGGCAGAGCTCTAATTGTGCGCCGAAGACAACTGCCCATGCCAGGACTGCTAGCCGACCACAAGCGCCCCTACACACTCCTGAAGGCCACTTACCGCGATATTTAGTGCCCACTACCCGTCACATACATGGTCCAATCCCCTTCTGCGTCTTCGCCAACCCACTTCATTTTTTTCAAACTTTCTCCAACCCCTCTTATTTCTCCACACACGTCTCCAAACTAACCCCAGAAGGCTGCACACTTTATTCTCATGCAATTATCTCTCATAACCAAAATATAAACCCCATACTCTTCTTTTTACTAGTTTAATTTTAACGCAATTACTGCAGGACCTTTCCTTTGCATTCTGCGTAAGCTAAATATATGATCGCCTTTATATTATGCTCACTAAGAGCGAGGCCGACCTCTGCCAAAAGCATTATTAGACCAGTAATTCATTTAAATTTCTACCACTTCTTTTTTGTTCTTATTATTCCATTTTAGTTTAATATTTGTTTAACAAATATTCATTCTTTGTTTAGAGCAGTGGTTTCCAACCTATGGTCCGCAAGAACTAAATTATGAACCACGAAACACTTTACATTTTTAAAATAATAATTATTTGACATGCGGCCGCGTGTGAGGTAAGAGCGCCTAAAAGCAAGTCCAGGAGTCGACTAAAATCAAATGATGATGTGCGAGTCGCTTTGAGCAATCTCATCAATCCCAGGATTACCCATCTTGTTAGGAAAATGCAAGCTCAAAAAGCACATTAATATAACTGAAAACATAATCACAATGTTAATTGAAGTTTATTTTTAAAATCTATAAGTAGTTTATTGTGATATTGAACCTTGTGGTCCCTGCTAACAACAAAAATAATAAAATGGTCCCTGGTCATAAAAAGATTGAGAACCACTGGTTTAGAGCTATTGCCCAGTTTATGCTTGTATAAATTACTTGGCCAGCTATTCAGAAAATTAACAGGAATTGTTAACGTAAAAAATAGCTGTAAGAATTTTTATACTATAAATATAGAAAAAGGACCTTTTAAGACAAACCTAAAGTGCGAGGTAAAAATTGATGTCAAAAAAGGAAAGGCTTCAAACAAAGGGCGAACACTAACCACAAACAGTCAGACTTCCGAAAGTTTGGAATGATTGGTTGAACCCCACAGTACAGCTGCATAACTCCAGGTAGTTCTATAATTATAACAGTTCATTGTTTCGTAGAGACAGTTTAGCATATATTCTTACCGAATGCAGAAGCGCCTTGTCATGTGAGCCAGGTGTCAGATCTAATTACAATCCTAGGTATCGTACCTTGTTCGCATAATGGTGGGGGTTAGATTGAAGGACAACTACTTTTTTTCCAGACTTGGATTAAGAATAGTTATTGTGCAAATTGTTGGAACTATATTATAGATTTTGTTTTAAATTATTTTTTGATGGCCATGTAGGTTGTAATCAATAATTACTTCTACAATTCATAGTATTATAATATTCAAAGCCCTAGAAGATAATAAGAAACAGATATCAATAATAAAATCCAGGTGTTTAATGGTGATGGAGTGGCGCTAGGACTGGCGCCGAAGATGTACCAGATATTGAGAAAAGACATGTCTTCGGTCTACAATCGTTGACAGGATCTAATTAAAGAAAAGGAAATGTCCTTTGCCTACTCTAGTTCCTTTCATCCACCAACAGTTCATCCAAAGATCCACAAAAAAAAAAAAATAAAACAACAACAAAAAACTGAAAAAAAGTGAACAAAAAAAGAGGTGAAAAGCCAACATGGATGGGCGAAGGAGTAGCCCCCCACTGCTCCCCCATTATCTACGGATCACATGTTTAGAGTACACGGAACTTTACTTTATTTTACGAGGCAATAAATAGCTATACGTGTTTACAAGTTGTGCTAAGGCGGGATAGTATCAGATCCAAGACTAGGGATTTGATTCGACCACGTTGTAACAGCTTTTACAAGAATTCATCTCACTACTTAGCCTCTAGAATATCTTAAATAATTCTCCCTAAAACTTGACTTGTTAGTAAAAAAAAAAATATATCTAGTGAAAATATTGCAACGCTTACGTCACATAATTCACTCTCATCTTACTTCTATAATTTTTGACAATGTATTCATTCTACTCGTAATTCAGTAATTTAGATACGTAAAGAAGAATTAAATATGGTTTTGTATTATCGAAGTAAAACAAAAAAAATGATAACGCTTCTAATTAATTAAATCAGAAAAGCGGTGATTCGCCTCTATTTTACTTCCAGATTGATACACCTCAATTGAGACGCCAATGGCCTCGTGACCATCTACAACTGTAAAGTGACAAACTCCAGCAAGAATACAGCTTTACACCTCCACCTGATTCAGCCAAGAGAACTACTTACATCATATTCACTGATTATTTCTGTTGATTGTGAATAGCAAATAAAATGAAAACAAAAAAATTAGCGGTGACTTCAATCCAGAAATCGCCTGGAATCGTGAACTGCGCACATTATATTTTGAGTTAGTAAACCTAAGAACTATTAAAAGAGAATAATTTTCTTTGCTTAACATTAAAAATGTATAAATAAATAAATAGATTAATTGTAATTAAAAAAAGCGAGAAATAACATTTCAGGGAAGGGATTAGCTAAGCGGTTAACGTACTGGACTCCCACGCGGAGGTCCCGGGTTCAAATCCAGCTGCTGGCTGTTAGATTTTCTCTTCCTAGGAGCTTCTTACAGCTTACTTTCCGGTGATGGATAGTGTTGTCTGTAACGAGAGAACACTGTCCGGAGGCCGGCAGTGCACTGAAAAAAGCTCCGGACGCCAATAACCTTAAATGTTGACGCGCCTTAAATCATCAAAAAAAAAAAAAAAAAAAAATGGAAATAACATTTTAATGGGAAGGACGGCGTAAATTGGTAGGATTTGATGGACTTCAGAACAAATAGTCTTTGGCCAAAGGACGATTCCAGATAGTGAGCTTTGGCCAACTATATTCTACTTGTTTATGAATGATCCATAAGACATTAAATAGCGATAATATTGGATTTATAGTTACTGGAGGCAACGACTGGACCACGACGTAGTATATGGTATTCAAATGAGTAGACTCATGCCTCATGTTATTTAGACCACTTACAGGACTGGCTTTTCAAATGGCGAATCAAAGCTAACGTTACGAAGTCAAAATTTATAGTATTTACTCTTAGACGGAAAATCCTATCTCCCATCATCTTGAACCAAACTGCTATACGTACTAACTGTGCACAAAGTACGCTACCTTGGACTGCATCTAGACAAACGGTTGTCATGGAATCCCCATACCAGACTGAAAAGACAAAAAACTAACCAACGCTACAAACTTCTCGCCAGACTACTTGACAAAAGTTCGAAACTTAACCTACATAACAAAAGACTCTTATACCTGCTGCTACTGCGACCTATTTGGTCAAACGGTATCGAAGTACAGAGATCGACTAACTACGCCTCCAGACATCACAGTCAAAAATACTTCGAAAACTTCTTAAGCTCCATTCTATATATCTAACCTCCACTATCCATAATGACCTCAAAATCCCTTTCATTACAGACCTTGCTAACACTCGTTTTCTCATTCATTCATTCCTCTACAGCAGCTCATCCTAACCCTCTCATAGAACACCTATCTTCCTCCACATTACCAGGTAATCCTCTAAGGAGATTGAAGGGAAGATGGCCTCGTGATCTTCTCTTATCGTGAGAGCAAAGCACGTTACTGGAGTGGCACCACTGGGTGCCTTCTCCACTCATGATTTTCTTTTATTTCTTTTTCTTTTACCATATCTGCTTGTTGCAACAACTGTTGCAGTGGTGCAATTGCAATAAAAGATTAAAAAAAAAAAAGAAGAAATCATTGACATTAAATTCTAATATTCAGAATTTGGTAAGCTAAAAAATTGTTGCGCCGTAATTTTAACTAACATCACTCGCAAAAAAATTAAAATAAACAAATTAAAAAGAACTGCAGAATTTTGAAAACAACATCCGCATTAACCACAAAAATATTTTGTTGTAACATGGTAAATAGGAAATGCAATTACTTATTTGAAAACACATAAAACAATAGAATAATTAATTTGATTTACTAATCGAGACAAAACACACCACACACATTTAACTCAGTTAATTTGATACAAAGTACGTCAATTTGAATTGTTACGAGAACTAAAATGCGAGCATTTCTCATCCCCGCTGCTCGCATTTATTGATGTTTTAGGTATGTTGGGTTCTTTAATCACATCACACTACAGGACTGTGCTAATTTATTTACATGGAAATGTTTCATTTGAATTTAGTGTAACCAGATTTCATTTTCTATTATTTTTGTCCATTATTTCGATTTAAATTAGAAAAGAAAGCGTTGTAGTAATTTAATCTCCATTATAATAACGAATAATACCTTAGTTAAGATATAATTAGGTAAGTAAAAGTAAAGAAATCGCCTGCTTTTACTCAGTCTTGCTAAGATTAGGAAAGTGTTGCAAACAGGTCCAAATTTTCCAATTCGAGTTATCACCGAAAATATTCGGTTTGAAATCTCCTGACCCGGAAAACTATTTAAAAAAGAAAATTGTTTGGGCTCATGAGTGAACAAAATATCTCAAAAACTGAGAATAACAGGAAGTTCAAGTTAACTACTTAGATTGGATCCTTCCGGGAGGCACAAATCTAACTCAGTAATCGCCGGAAGTGTCTCTTTACCCAATAAATTTTCCACTTTTTTGACATTTTCAGTTAAAAATGGCTCCACCATTTTCTTTAAGTTTCATATAAACATTGTATTTGTGTTTGCCATCATCTTTTATACAAAAAAAAAATTTTAACTTCTGGTAGTGAAAGAGTGGTAAGTAGTCTTTTCCTTTTCAGTACCATCTTAGTACAATATACAGTTTTATGTATTTCACATTATAAAGTAGCATATGTGATGCTGCAGTTCAACAAGCTAATCTTTTCCACTGATAACCTCAAAAATCCATCGCAACTCTTAAGACGGCGATGATTCCGTACTGTGATCAATCTATCTTAATACCTTAAAGAGTTCCAGCAATGGCTAGCACCTCTAATACGTACTTCAGTGTATGTGGCAACTAGGCAACATTCTACTTTCTTTATATAACTAAATAATTTGCAAGAAGTAGAGTCTAGAGGGAGGCATATTTGAACAGGAGGCACCTTTGAACAGTTTTAAATTCTCGCCAAATATTTAAAACTTTTATGATCGGTAATTTTCTCCATATTTTGTGGTAGACCTGTTGTATAATTGACAGAGTTTCCCTTCGTTTTCATTGTTTGTAAAGTCCAGAATTGAGGAATGTTATATTTTGTTAGGTGGAAGTAAAATTTTTGTTGCAGCTTTGGAAGTATATTGTGAAGATTGTAATGGTCAAGGTGTAAATATTGTTAGTCCATATTAACATTTGGAATTCGTATTCTTAAACCTAGTATTTACAAAAATCTATTTTCTTGCAAAAAGTGTTGGATATTATATTATCTTTTATGGAAGGAGAGGGGGCACATTTCAACATCACACCGATCTGCAAGTTTGTGACTTTTTTTTAGTTTATTCGCAGAGAAGGGGAAAGTGGGTCTGAACCTACATTAAGAAGCGCAACAAACCAAATATTTTGTTCAAACTTCCTAAACCCATCACACTTCGGGTACAACATCCTGAACTGAGTCATTCTTGATTTTTGAATTAGATTTCAGTGGTTTAAAAGAGAAAGTAATGTATTTGTGAGAGAAATAACTGATAGAAGGTAGATTCAGAGTAAAGTAATATCATTTCTTTCTATTTTATATTGTGTTGAAAGGTACCCCACCAGTGGGGCTGATATTAACATTTGACAAAAAGTTTTTAAATTAAAAAAATATAGACATGTATATAAAGTACCAACAGTTTATTGATATAGATCTGTTATGAAGACTTAAAAGTTGTAGAAAACAAAATAAAAAGGTTCAATAATACGATTCTGTGCACTCTGTAACAGAAAATGTAAATTCTGTTCAAATGTGCCCCCCTCTCCCCTACATTTTGTATAGGATGCAATAAATAAAAGTTATTGGAGTAATTTAGAGGTTCCGGTGAAACCACTCCAACGATATGCACTCAAAATATTGGACCATGTGTGGAAAAAGTGCATCTGGTACAAACCCAAGAAGCAACGGGAACAATTAATTCAATTGCATTAAAAAATATATTGATTAAATAAAATCAGTTGATTAGATTTGAAATAATTAGTTGCAAGTTATTTAAATCTAATTATATTTAGCTAGTTGCCTTAACTCAACATAAATCAATTTTACTCTACGCAGTGGCACAACGTAGGTAAGTAGATCAAGAAGATGTCAAATAGTCTAATTTGAGATTAAATTTGTATTGAATACATTATATTAAGGTATTTTAATTATACATGCATTTATAGAAGCTGATATTAATATGTACAGAAGTAAATCAATATTATGGATTATTACAACAGAAATGTTCGCTTCAAGTAGTAAATTTGAATTTTGAGATATCTATACAGTTGGAGTGTGCTAACAGTTCAGGTAAATGGATTGCAAATGTAACCACATGTGGGGACAGCCATTACTAAAATTAACATTGTTCAACCAACTGATGTATGTCGTATGCAATTTACTTTAACACGCTATCATGAGTGCATGCAAATATGACATATGACAGCGCATCATATATGTAACAGCGTGTGCCCAAATAGATGGAACAGTTAGCCAGGTCCACTGATCTTTTTGGTAATGAATCATTTGAGCATAGAAGAAATATTTGCATAGAATATATTATGCATTTAACAGAAATAAACTAGTAATACTAGCAGCTGATATGGATTTAAATTTTAAATAAGATAGTAATTTTTTATTTTATTTTTTTAAAAGTTAGTGGGACCTCCCGAGGTGTTAATCAGTGAAGCCACCTCCAGTTGCAAGCAATTACGGGAGAGCACAATTAGAGCTATAAGAGAGGAGCCTGAGGGAGAAAGAAAGATACTTGGGTCATCTGTCTGCGAGTAGGATAGTAAGGGACATGTAGGATGTCCAGGGTGGTCCTGAGGTGGTGAGGCAGCGGTTCTGTCAACACGTGCCTCTCTGTAACCTTCTCGATCTTGCTCCCTCTCCTCCGAACCTCCTCTCACCAAGACCACACTCACTATCCACTCAACACAAATCTCGAAAATCAGGATATCATGAATAATGTATATATACATTTTTTCCCAGTTTTAATTCTGAATTGATTTACATTTACTGAACGCTGGGAGAGCATTTGTTAACTTCTATAACTATATTCAAACATTGGTTTATAATCAAAGCCATGAAATCTAAATTACCTTATGTACACAATTCACATAACGAAGAAAAATAAAAATAATATTGTAATGAACTTATATTCAATTATTATAATATAGTACATTTATTGTAAAACTAAAATATTATCCGTAAAACTGGCATTAACTATAATTTTTTACCCTGAAGTGACCTTAATTAATCCTAAACGAAACTTTGGGAAAACTATTTCTAAAATAAATACAGTTATAGATCTGCATTAATACAATAAATAATGAGACAAACGGAAATAATGATAAACCTATTTAGTAGCACTTTTTGTCGGTCTTGCGAATTTCCAAATTTAGGATTAATAGAAATAGCATGTTTGGAGATGGATTAGAAGCCATCTGAAAAACGAATAAAATGTTTTCTTTTGCGAGTTTTTTTAACCATCGTTTTCGTTTTAATACACGTGTAGAACCATCATGAGGAAACTACAATATTATCCGTAAAATTGGCAATAACTATAGTTTTTTTTTATAACCTATACGTTTTTTATTGAAGATATTTCACAGGATTTTTTTTTTGTAGAGTTTGGAGAAGTGAATGCCGGGTTTGATAAGGAAGAAAATAAGAACCAAATGCTCGCTACCTAACAGCAAGATCCATAATCACTTATAGTTTGAAGAATAGAAGAAGATCGAAAGGCTCGCTACCTAACAGCAAGATCCATAATCACTTATAGTTCGAGGAATAGAAGAAGATCGAAAGTCTCGCTACCTAACAGCAAGATCCATAATCACTTATAGTTCGAAGAATAGAAGAAGATCGAAAGGCTCGCTACCTAACAGCAAGATCCATAATCACTTATAGTTTGAAGAAAAGAAGAAGATCGAAAGGCTCGCTACCTAACAGCAAGATCCATAATCACTCATAGTTCGAAGAATAGAAGAAGATCGAAAGTCTCGCTACCTAACAGCAAGATCCATAATCACTTATAGTTCGAAGAATAGAAGAAGATCGAAAGGCTCGCTACCTAACAGCAAGATCCATAATCACTTATAGTTCGAAGAATAGAAGAAGATCGAAAGGCTCGCTACCTAACAGCAAGATCCATAATCACTTATAGTTCGAAGAATAGAAGAAGATCGAAAGGCTCGCTACCTAACAGCAAGATCCATAATCACTTATAGTTCGAAGAATAGAAGAAGATCGAAAGTCTCGCTACCTAACAGCAAGATCCATAATCACTTATAGTTCGAAGAATAGAAGAAGATCGAAAGGCTCGCTACCTAACAGCAAGATCCATAATCACTTATAGTTCGAAGAATAGAAGAAGATCGAAAGGCTCGCTACCTAACAGCAAGATCCATAATCACTTATAGTTCGAAGAATAGAAGAAGATCGAAAGTCTCGCTACCTAACAGCAAGATCCATAATCACTTATAGTTCGAAGAGTAGAAGAAGATCGAAAGTCTCGCTACCTAACAGCAAGATCCATAATCACTTATAGTTCGAAGAATAGAAGAAGATCGAAAGGCTCGCTACCTAACAGCAAGATCCATAATCACTTATAGTTCGAAGAATAGAAGAAGATCGAAAGGCTCGCTACCTAACAGCAAGATCCATAATCACTCATAGTTCGAAGAATAGAAGAAGATCGAAAGTCTCGCTACCTAACAGCAAGATCCATAATCACTTATAGTTCGAAGAATAGAAGAAGATCGAAAGGCTCGCTACCTAACAGCAAGATCCATAATCACTTATAGTTCGAAGAATAGAAGAAGATCGAAAGGCTCGCTACCTAACAGCAAGATCCATAATCACTTATAGTTCGAAGAATAGAAGAAGATCGAAAGGCTCGCTACCTAACAGCAAGATCCATAATCACTTATAGTTCGAAGAATAGAAGAAGATCGAAAGTCTCGCTACCTAACAGCAAGATCCATAATCACTTATAGTTGGAAGAAATGAAGAAGATCGAAAGGCTCGCTACCTAACAGCAAGATCCATAATCACTTATAGTTCGAAGAATAGAAGAAGATCGAAAGGCTCGCTACCTAACAGCAAGATCCATAATCACTTATAGTTCGAAGAATAGAAGAAGATCGAAAGTCTCGCTACCTAACAGCAAGATCCATCATCACTTATAGTTCGAAGAATAGAAGAAGATCGAAAGGCTCGTTACCTAACAGCAAGATCCATAATCACTTATAGTTTGAAGAATAGTCTTGGATTAGAATTACTGTAACTGCAATTAGGGGCAGTTTAGACAAGTCCGAATATTGACTGACTGTTTCTCGCCGAATTTACAACGTAAAAGTTTTACAATTTGACATTAAAGTTAACCAAAACATCCTGATCCCACTGGGTTGAAGACCAAAATGTGGAGGAAGCACACCGATAAATACTTAAACTTTACAAATCTAATCATCTAATTAAAATTTAACAAACCGTTACTAATTTACAAACCTCTCATTGTCGACATGCCAAGTAATCTTGCAGTATCATGTTTTATTAATGGAATTAGGCACCTTAATGCCATTAAAAGTAATAAGTTGTTGGACTTTTATTAAAAAAGTCATAAATAATCACATTGCTATTAATTTGTTGTTTTGAATGATAACTTCATGTTATCGGTTCAGTATAAATAGTGTAAGTGAATGAAAAAGTGCTGTTATATTATAACAACATATATTATGAGGCCAGTTGTTATAATGCTGTTTTTACACACTATGTTATTGTGTTTAACAATTAACATAAATTTAACATAAAGTGTACATCAATAGTATAACAATTTTAATAAGACATATAAAACAAAAGACAGGCCGGGTGAAATTATATTTATTGTCTTGTTTAATTTAATGCTTTTTTTGGGCCAATGTAAACAGTTAACATGTGACAGGAAATACTTAACAATCTATTGAGTCAGTAATTCGATTGTCTTATCGAATAAACTCACGCATATGATCCAAGGGTAAAAATATATTGTATTGTCTTAAAAAATACGAAATAGGTTTATTTTTTATGTTGTATTTTTAATCGAATAAACATATTATGTAAAGTTATGATTAAAGACAGGTGTGAAATACTCTTAGGACCTGGATGTCAACAGTAGGCAGCAAAGATTCTGTAGACTGGTCAAGTATCTAAATACTTGCACCTAATGTTTAACTTTCATGTAATTATGGATTTATAAATGATAATGTTACTTTATCCTCATCAATCTAATATAATCATTTAAAGGAGTTAGAAAAGGCGGAGTCTATATCTGCCTTTTGTCTGTAATCGAATCTATATCTGTCCATATCTATATCGAATCTATATCTGCCTATGTCTGTATCTATAATCGAATAGTTTCCTCATTCCTCACTCATTTTTACCATCAATGGATTTATTTCTTTTGCTATACTCTAATATTCAAAGTTCCAAACTTTATCCATTACACTTTGGATACTTATGTATAAACATATTGGGTATCTAAATCTATGAGGTTTAACCAATTAAGAAGCCCCACGCTAGCCGTTTAGTTAGAGTAAGATATATTGAGGAAATGGGTTCGGTTCCCAGTCTAGGCATTGGAACTTATTTAACGTGTTTTTTTTTTAATTTATTTGCTATTCACAATCAACAAAAGAATAAAATGGAATCAGTGTATATGATAAAAAAAAATACTTCATGACAGGATCAGCTTGAGGAGAGAAGCTGCCCTCTCGCAACTTCTCTCGCTGGAGTTCCTTACATTACTGGAGCTGGTCAAGAGGCCAACAGCGTTTCAATCGTCGTGGAGGACGATCTGGAATCGTTGTGGAGGCAAGATTTTGAACAAGAGGATTGGTACAGAGTGGAAGAGAGTCAAAGAATTTTTTATATTTAGATTTATATTCGTCAGTCACGTATGAGATTTTGAGGTCGTTATGGAGGGTCATTTAACGTGTTAAATGAGAAATTTAAGCATGTTTGCTATTTGCCCTCGACTTAGAACCTTTAGCTGGTAGTAAGTCGTAAAGCCCGTCTAAAAACTTTACTTTTTACTATCCCACTAGACAATCTAAGGAAAGGTATGCAGAACTCTTTGAAACATCTGCAAACCTCAAAAAGAAGCATAACTACAATATTTTTGTATTATTTTAATTATTCCTCTTTATTATTTCCTCATTTTGAAACCGTACTTGACTGACAGACATTTTAGAGTGAAGGTAGGAACTATTCTTTCTCCATTCAGCCATGCTGACGCTGGAGTTCCGCAAGGCGCAGCATTCTAGGCCCCATTCTGTACACAACCTACTCCTCAGACATACCTACTCATCCTCAAACTACTCTTCTCACCTATGCTTTCGATACTGCCATCTTATCTACTGACAAAGATCCATTAATAGCACATAGAAACCTTCAGTCTCACCTCACCACCTTAGAAAAATGGTTCAAAAAATGGGCTATCAAACTGAACGAAACAAAATCTCAAAACATTACTTTCACTCTTCGACGCATCACTCTTCCTCCTGTCTTTTACAATCTTATTCCTTTACCAGCTGTCAAAGTAGTCCGCTACCTTGGGCTTTACCTTGACAGAAGACTCACATGGAACCCTCATACTCGACTTAAGAGAACAGAACTCAACAGACGCTTCCGACAACTGAAAAGACTACTCGACAACAGATCAAAACTCACTCTGGACAACAAAAGACTTATATATGTAAGTATACTAAAGCCAGTCTGGGCTTGTGGCATCGAACTGTGGGGTTCAACCAAACGCTCAAATCTGCAAAGGATCCAGTCCTTGCAGTCTAAAATTCTTCGCTCTATAGTAAACGCTCCTTTCTACGTCACCAATCAAACCATTCACACAGACTTGAACATTCCTTTCGTCACACAAGTTGCAAAAACACGTTACAGAAATTTCCATCTTAACATTCAAACACATCACAATCCACCGGTACAACATCTATCTTCAAGAACATTTCCAGACTACACTTCCAGACGTCTTAAAAGACAGTGGCCTCGCGATCTCCTCTCTGATGAAGAGAGTCAGTAGAAAGTAAAATGTTTTTGGAGTGATACCGCTGGGTAACTTCTCCACTCTGTTATTCTGTTATTTATTGTTATCATTGATGCTTATAACGCAAAATGCGTTGATTGTAACTAAATAAATGATAAAAAAAAAAAAATTAATTATTCAGTTTGATGATCAAATAATAAAGTGATAATCGAATTGAAATAGTCGATGAAAAAAAGTCTGAAAACCAATCCAAATTTTGGCTGTGTAAGGAACGATGATGTCAAATTTGGAAAATTTGAACTCGCTCACGATTTCTCAATTTAGATAAATAAATGATACTTGAAACTTAAAACTGGCGCGGAAAAATGGCCAAAAACCTCAGAATGTATTCGATAAAATGGCTCTTTCGATCATTCGATTTTCTTAATCTTTAGAATTTAACTTAAATATATATTATAATCCTTATTAACGTAACAAAGAAAGACACAGATACAAACACTGATGAACTCTCGCTCTTGGACTATTTTTACCTGTGACAAAGAAAGATCATTTTTAACATTTAGTAAAATAAGAACATTTCAAAAAAGAATTAACAACACTGACTAAACTAAACATTAATATTCATTTGTAAGTAATAATTCAATAATAAAATGTTATTTGCATGCAAGAATAATAAAAGTATTATTTAACTTTAAATAAGTAATTGAAAAAAAGTCTTACCTTGTTTAATAAGGAATATCAAAATTAGCATCGGATTTCCCTCTTTTTTTGGAG
This sequence comes from Rhodnius prolixus, assembly GCF_049639745.1. Lineage (NCBI taxonomy): Eukaryota > Metazoa > Arthropoda > Insecta > Hemiptera > Reduviidae > Rhodnius > Rhodnius prolixus. The sequence continues at coordinate 29,818,689 of NW_027411592.1, forward strand.
GAGGGGAATAGATTTCTAAACCTTTTTAAAGAATTCTTTAATATTTTCTTATGTGTTCTAAATTGCCTTTTCTTTGGTTCCCATACATTTTTTTAAAATTTTTTAAATGGATTTTTATTGATTTTTAATCGACTCTACCTATTTTAACGACCATAAGTTCAAACATAGCATTCATTGTTTCTTCAAATTGTCAAATCTTGAGAGCTATATAGTAAGGAATGTTCGTTTGATCTTCACTCTATATTTTGGAAAAACTTCACAGCTGAAGTTGTCAAAAAGAGAACATTATGTTTGTTAAACTTAATGTCGTTAATTGCTAAGGCTTATTTTCATTACTAATTATAATAAAATAGAAAATTAATTTTTAAAAAATTAAAGGCATAATCATAGAAAATTATATTAAAGTAACAATGATATTATTGTCGGAAATTGTGTTTACGAAAACATCCTGGAAAATCAGCTAACTACGTAATTCGTTGTTTCCGGTTTTGTAGCTTGTTTTGCGCTATTATATGGCATTGCAACTAGTTCTTTTTTATATATATAATTTCAGGATGCTGGTTAGTACAAGTTAATTTTTTTTTTAATTTAACACGTAAAGCGAAAATTGATGGTCTAAAATAACCGCAGGTGTCTTGATAGTTGCTTATGATTACTGATGTTTCGGCCCAATACCTTTCCCCTCATACTTTGCCCAGTATAAGTGAGATAAAGTGGTGTTAAATTAGGTACTGTAAACCTAGTCGGAAGCAAATTATGATTAATAATTTGTTGGCCACAAATATAAATAGTTATTCACGAATCTTGAACATCTGTTACAAGAAGTCCTACTATTAACCGCTCATAAAAAATTTGAAGCGCTCTTTACATCTGGAGTTTTTCCAACCTTTTCAGCAACGTTTTAAATTTTAACCCTCAAACCACAAGATGCAGGGCGGATCCGACCCGAGGCGAAAACAAATTTCCATTGTTCCCCCCACAATTAACTCTTAGCGATTAGACTCGGTATACCCTTTCTGTGAGTCCTTAGGAAGAGGCCACACTGTTTCCGCCGATTCGGAAATTTAAACAGTAGCCGACTCTAAATTTGTCTTTTTCTAATTTAACATGCATGTATATGTGACAACTTCAGAATAAAGGGCACATTAAAGAGAAATCAGAAGAATAATTTGGAATAGAGTTAAAATGAAGTACCTATTTATACGAAGATATAATATACATTTTATCACAATTATAACTATTATGAATGAACTGGCCAGCATAAGGGTATGTGACATCTAATAAATTCTTAAAAAATATTAATGAAAATTAATGCGGTAAAATTACTTAAATAATATCAATGAAGTATTAATGAAATGTTGGGTACTTGCTGATTTGTGTACCTTTTGGCGTTTAATCAACCCTTATACTTAACTTTTTAAACTGTAAGTTTTTGTTAAGGAGATTTTTGTACCTTTTGGATAGATTTTCCTTTTTGTCTATTAGCAAAGTTACGCCTGCTTTACAGATTTTTTTAAAATTTGGAATAAGCTATTCTATCATTATAACCTGATAAGGTGTTAAATCGGAACCGTAACTACCACTGGAGAGATCTTTTTAAAGAATGATTATAGTTGCGGTCCCCAAACCATCCTCAATAACCATTTTTTGGAGAAAGCGTTTTGAATAAAATAGGAAGGTATTTGTACGTAAATAGCAAAATTAAACTGCGATTTCAGTACTTCCTTTTAAGAGGAGCAAGAAAAATAAACTGCGATTACAGTACTTCTCCCTAAAAGGCAAAGATTTTGAATAGAACGACAATTCATTGATGTAAATCGGTTCACTCATTGATAATTTTAACGATTGCAGTACTTCCTCTTAGTAGGTGTAAGAGCATGATGGCACTTCACAGCCACGTAGAGGAGCTTTAATCACTTCTTCGTGCTAAATTTTATCAAAATCGGACTAAGCTTTGTAGAAATATTGGTAATAATAGTTTTAGAAAGGGCCTTATTTGGGTGGGGCGAACTCCCCTCCTTATGAGGCATAGCGTCGAGACTTTTAAAGTACAAATCTGTACAAAATTTCGATTCGAATGACACTTCATTCATGAAAATCGGTTCACGTGTCGATAATTTGAAACGATTGCTATACTTCCCCTTAACAAGTGTAAGAGCAGATCGTCGCTTTATTGTTAGGTAGGGGAGCCCTAACCCTATCATCCTACCAAATTTTATCAAAATCGGGCCAAGATTTACAGAGTAATTAGTAATAATAATTTTGGAGGGGGCCTTACATAAAGGGGGCTAACTCCTCTCCCATTCGATGCACAGGGCCGAGACCCCCAAAAGGCACATCTACATAAAATTCCCAATCGAATGACACCTCATTCATGAAAATCGGTTCACGCGTTTAGGCGCTACGTTGTTTACAAAAAAGGTAACAACAAGAACAACAAGAACAACAAGAAGAAGAAGAACAAGAACAAGAACATTTTTTGAAAAAGCGGTTTTTGCTCATTTTCGGCAACTTTTTTCTCGAAACCTATTAGATCTGGGTGGTTGCAAAAAAATTACAGTTATGAAGGAGGGTTTGGAGTAAGATTTAAAGAAAATTTGGGAATTTTATCTTTTATAGAAAAAGAGAAAAAAATTGTCAAAGTTGGGTGTTTTTCAACGTTACGCTTTTTCGTGCAGTTTTTGATGGTCAACCCTTATACAACTGTCCTACCGGACAGTTTTAATAAATGTGATATTTTGAGTTATATTTGAGTATTTCACTGTAAGCAAGAAAATATAGTATCGGGTTGGATCCGACCCTACCTTAGTGTTCGTGTCAAGAAAATTCATCTTGTGGTTTGAGGGTTAAGCTGAGATGTTCCGCTCAGGCCATCTCACCGCCGTCTGTAGTGCTAACAAAATATTGTCGCTTATGCTAGTAACCAGTTTTCTACGTTATATGATTAAGATGAAGAAAATTTTCTCTTCTGCGTTGAAAAAATAGCTCAGTCACAACTACTAGCAACAAAGGAAATTCTAAATGGCCTTTGTATTCTCTGCAATCTATTGTAATGGTTTCAAAAAGTGTAATTGTTTGCTGGTATCCATTGTGATTGCGTTTCTATACGTAAAAAATTAACTTTTTCTCCATCAATATATTTTTTAGAACGAAGCTAGACTTCTGATAAACATTTAATAAACTGTACTTATGTCATTCCTTATTTACTTGGTAATAATAATAGTCTTTATTAGATCCAGGAGACTGCCTCCTGGTCAACAACCATCGGGAGAGTACATTACATAGATTAAATAAATAGATGTTACATTACAGATAAGATACAATAAGATAGACATAAACAATATAAACAAAATTAATACAAAACTAATAAATTAAACTCAAAATAAGCAAAAGTAAAATAAATAGAAAGTTTGTATGTTAATTTATATATAAAAATTAATTAATAAAAAATAACTAAAATAAATAATCTTCCACACGAATTTTAACTACTAAATTTTAATATTTGTCGTAATTTCGTGGCAATCTTACAGTAACTGATAACTGAATTCCAGTCATAATCTCGATATAAATATTTTATTAAATCATCTTTCGACAATATCTCTTGATTAGAACATTTTAATCTGATTTCTTTCAATCTGAGACAGACAGCAATGAAATGAAAAGAGTCTTCCGTTTGAGACAAGTTTCTTAAGTTACTGAGTGAGCTATGTTCGCTATGTTAATGCATCTTAAAGTTTAAATTCAGCAGGCCACTTCTGGCCTTCATGATCCAATCACCATCGCTCATGTTATTGTCGTACACATTATCTAATACATTTTTGCTCTAAGTTCAGTTCTCTGTACATCATGTCTGAAATTGATCTCTGTGCCCTTTCAATGAATTCTAAATGAAAAAACTGTTTCTAAACGGTTACGTATTTTATCAAATTCAGATTTCCAATCACTCATTCTAAAAAAAAAAAATATCCGCAGTTTTTTTAAATTTAGGAATCTATGAGATTGTCCAAATTAGAATACCAAAATAGTTTTTCCCCTCTTAATTCTTTTGTTAATATTGTGAGGGTACCTTTAGTTGGGTGATGGGTAATTTTAATTATGTAATTTAAGTGCAACCTGAGTGTGTATTATTTACTTAGAAAATATGGCGAATTCAGGATCTAGGATAAGTTCCCAAATTTTCTTTTTAATACGGCGCAAATGTAAGTTAAATGGTGCACAACTCTTTACTGAACAAATATTTTTTTTTTATGAAAATGGCCAGCATCAGGGTCTGAGACATCTAATATATTCTAAAAAAATATTAATGAAAATTTAATGCAGTAAAATTACTTAAATGATGTTAGTGAAGTATGAGTGAAATGTTCGGTACTTGCTGATTTGTGTACCTTTGACGGTTAATCAGCTCTTTACTGAACTTTTTAAATTGAAAGTTCTCGTTTGAGGAGATTTAAATAAATGATTTAAGGATTTAATTTTTAATGTGTTAATAATACACAGAAAAAAAATTAAAACAATGTTTGTTTAATTAAATAAGAAGTAACCTTGGGAAGCCAGGATTGGATAAAAATGGTTATTTAATCTTTAGAACTTTCAGAAAAAATAATACTCTCATAATTTAGAATAAATGGTTATGACGTAAATAATAATTTAAATAAATAAACTTAAAATGAAAAGAAGGGATTTGGTTATTTTAACATTGCATTTCAAGATTTGGTCAGTGAGTAAAATCTAAGGAATTTGAGGCTAATAAGTAGACAAAAGCAGAAGTATATCTGTAAAATCGATATCTGTGCAGCAATCTCCCAAATCTTTTAAAATATACGAGGGTCGTTTGAAAAGTCCGTGCAAAGTCAGAGAGATAGCACTACTGGCGCGTATCGAGGTTATGTTTAGTTAGTAGCATCTCTTGGAAGAACACACACCAAGTTTCAGCCAGATCGGTCTATTTCTTTGTGTTTGGCATTCGTTTGAATCGAGGAAGTCGAGCGATTTTTAAAAAATGGACGAAAAAGAATTTCGTGTGTTGATTAAACACTACTTTATGAAAGGCAAAACGCCTCAGGAGACTAAAGAGAAGCTTGATAAACATTATGGTGACTCTGCACCTTCGATTAGAACAGTTTATAAGTGGTTTCAAAATTTTCGGAGTGGCCATATGGGCACAAGTGACGCTGAACGTTCTGGACGCCCTGTTGAGGTTACTACTCCAGAAATCATTGATAAAATCCATGATATGGTGATGGATGACAGAAAAGTGAAGGTGCGTGAGATTGCTAGTGCTGTGGGCATCTCGAATGAATGGGTACATAATATTTTGCATCAACATTTGGACATGACAGAGCTATCCGCAAGATGGATGCCGCGATTGCTCACGCTTGACCAAAAACGAAATCTTGTGAAGTGTTGCAAGGACGGTTTGCAGCTGTTCCAGAAGAATCCGCAGGACTTTAAGCGTCGTTTCGTCACTGTGGATGAAACATGGATACATCACTACACTGCTGAGACCAAAGAACAATCTAAACAATGGGTTACCAAGGGGGAATCTGCGCCAAAAAAGGCGAAGACCGTTCCTTCGGCCGGAAAGATTATGGCGACTGTCTTTTGGGATTCGCAAGGAATAATCCTCATCGACTATCTGGAAAAGGGTAAAACTATTACAGGTGCATATTATTCATCGTTATTGGACCGTTTGAAAACCGAGCTGCAAGAAAAACGCCCACGATTGGCCCACAAAAAAGTCCTTTTCCATCACGACAACGCACCAGCTCACACCTCAGCAGTTGTGGTCGCAAAATTAATGGAAATAGGGTTCCAACTCGTTTCACATCCCCCCTATTCTCCAGACTTGGCTCCCTCGGACTACTATTTGTTCCCCAATATGAAGAAATGGCTGGCGGGAAAAAGATTTTATTCAAACGAGGAGGTGATTGCAGAAACGAATGGCTATTTTTCAGACTTGGACAAATCCTATTATTCGGAAGGGATCAACAAACTAGAGCAGCGTTGGATAAGCCTAAAAGGAGACTATGTTGAAAAATAAAAAAGGTTTACCCCAAGTAAACCTTTAAGTAGTTTTTATTTTTGCACGGACTTTTCAAACGACCCTCGTATAGTACGCGTAAAATGCTGCTGAGGTTGTGTTTAATGAGAATGTATCGCTATTCAAGCACAATTATTTGGGAGATCGTTGTGGATAGTGATTATTTTCTATTGAGTGTGCAATATTGTGACTCGGGGCCCCAAAAGACAGCGTTCTAACCGCACGCAAAACCTATTGTTAGTAATCCTCGGTTATGGTTGTCCCATAATTCGCGTAACTTGTGTTTAACCACTCTAATAGGGACAAAGAAGAAGTCGCTTGCTTTTGGACATTGTTGCTTCATCACGTATAAAGCATCCGCATATTCTTCAAATTTGATACTGAGTTTTCTTGGGCAAACAAAACCCATCTGGTACTTCTTCAGCGTCGCTATTCTCTGTGACATGGCTCTGTGTGTCTTCTGGCTGTTTCTCCAGCCGAAGGTGACTCTTAAAGTGATCAGTTTTCAGTCTAGGAATGGGAGGAAAGGGACCACCATAATTTCAGGCCATCATGCCTCGGGCCAGCTGCGCATTGTAAAAGACGTTCCTTCGCTGTTTCCTACTGTGGCAGAAGTGTTGAGAGTGGTATGTGGAAGAGTGAAAAGTGCGCAAAAAAAGACAAATACGTTTTCGCGATATTACGTATTGTTTTGACTTGAAGCAGTAAACGTTTAAAGCAAACTCTGACCTGTAAAAATTCAACATCAAATCATAGAAGAAAGCATAGACTTGCGCAATGTGGCTCCAACTTTTACACTAGAGCCAGATCAAAGTGACTGACGAAATAAGTACCCAAAGCAAAAGTTCAATTTATACATTTATATCATAAAGAATGGCTTAAGCTATATTTGTATTAAATGTTCTTTGATTTAGTATGAGGCCAAGATTCATTTTTAATTATAGATTGTGAATTCGGTTCAAATTTATCACATTATATTTTGCTGTTCATTATATTTGGTGACTGAGTCATTGTTTCAATAGGATGAAAATAGATGAAAGCTCGCACAAAAAAAAAAAAAAGACTGAAATTGGCATTTATTTTGCGTTAAATATATTAGCAATATACTCGTATTTTACATCTATGTAAACATTCTAATTCTGATTCAAAGTTAGATGTAAAGGCCGCCAGTGAAGTAGGTACGTCTCAAAACACAGGTGATACTTTTAGTTTCAACTGACTGGTTAAAACTCCATTTGCTCGACGTAATCTTTCTTTAAATAGTCAATATTTTAAAATTCTAAAACTAAACAAAGTAAAATGCATTTGAATGGCTTGCTATCAGCTGCATCTTTTACACATAAAACCAGTAATGTACACAGAACTTTTTCCTTAGTTTCGTGACATTTTCAACCTTGATTTACTGAGTACTTGAATTATTTGAATTATAATTGGTTATTATTGTATAAAGGCTATTTATAGTCTTTCATGATCGTAAGTCTTATTTATAAAACAATTTTTATTCCAAGTAAATTGTAATATTTAAGCGCTACTAATGTTTTAATGAAGAGATTATCAAAATATTGAAATATAAGTATAATTAAAATATATTGATGAATACATTTATGTATGCAAAGAGCTCTACCACTTCATTGTCCATGTACGATACATTAATCTACTGCTATAGTTCCAGAATAAAGAAATATAAAAGGACATTATTTAATGTTTCAGTGTGATTTTAAATTAATTACTAGAAGCGGCGCATTTTAATCTTACAGTTTACTCATTTTATACTTCATTTTTTGTCATTATTTTCATATACAAATATATATTTTCTTTGAATTTCATACATTTCCAACTGCAAGCTGTATCTGAGAAAACAAATAGACAATACATCCAGCAGAAAAGAAATTAAAAGATTCAGCTTGACTCTAGAGTCTCGGGATAGTTCTCCCTTCCCAAACGGACGAATTGGTCAACGTAGCGAAACGTACATTTAGTATTTGTTTTTTAGTTGTATAACTTTAGACCTATTAGTTTAACTGCTGGCATAGGAAAAGTGTTTGCGAAGGCTATTGAAATTAGGATAAAAAAGAAGCCTAGATGACCAACAACCACCTGAGCAAGCAGGGTTCAGAAGTGGATTCTCCACTATTGACCACCTTCATGCATTAAATATGATTATAGGTAAAACCAGAGAGTACCAGATGAAAATTTATATGGCCTTCATTGACTATAAAAAAGTTTTTGATATGGTCAATCACTCGTTTTTAATTAAAAGCCTGATAAGACAGGGAGTTGATGGGAATATTGTTCAGGTGATCAAGAGTTGGTATAAGAGTAGTGTAGCAAGGATAGTTTTGGACAAAACTGGACCGGATTTTCCTGTTAAGAGAGGAGTTAAACAAGGAGATCCTTTATCACCCATCCTCTTTAATTGTGTTCTTCAAGAGGTTTTCAAAGGCTTGGAATGGGATGGAAAAGGAATAAAGATTAACGGTACCTTTCTTTCAAACCTTCGATTTGCAGATGATGTGGTGCTTTTTTCGGAATCACTGCAAGAGCTTTCAGGCATGATCTTGGAGCTAAGTGAAAGAGGAAAAGAAGCTGGACTCCAAATAAGTGAGGAGAAGACTTATTTAATGACTAATGATGATGGTGCGGGGGACGTATTTCTTGAAGGCTTAAAATTGAAATGGGTTGAGAGCACTATCTACTTGGGTCAGCTCATAGCACCCTGAAAGAAATAAACAGACGCAACGCTATAGCCTGGAAAAGATTCTGGAGCCTCAAGTTTGTGTTTAAAAGTAAGATGAGCAACCAGTTAAAAAGCCGTGTATTTGAGGCGTGCATCCTCCCCTCCCTTCTTTACGGAGCCAAGTTTGGACGTTGACCAGGAGAGCTAAGAGTCGTCTTAGAGCTACCCAGAGTGCGATGGAAAGAAGTATGTTGGGTATTCAAAGAGCTCAGAAAATTAGGAACTCCGAAATTAGAAGGCAAACTGGGATGACGGATGCAGTAGAAGCAGCTTTATTGCTGAAATGGAATTGGGCTGGACACGTGGCCAGGATGAGCGAGATGAACTGGGCAAGGAGAGTCACTGAATGGATACCGTTAGACAGACCAAGGAAAAGAGGGAGGCAGTTCTTGAGATGGAAGAATGATCTGGAGAAATTCTGTGGGGTACTGTGGAGCAGAGCGGCTCAAAACAAATCTGGATGGAAGAAACAAGGAGAGGCCTTTGCCCTAAGATGGGCCTAGTTACCAATATTATTTTGTGCTTATTCTTTTCAATTATTTTTAATTTCAATCATATATTCAGTGTAAAATTTCAGTTCAAAAGTTATTTTAGTTATTTTTATTTTAAGTTTGTTTCAGGCAAAAATTTCGTTTTATATAACATTTCTTTTTGAATTTAATTTACTGTTTGTATATATATTTAAATTAATTTAAAATGTTGAATTATATGCTTGTGTGTAATTTGTATTGGTAATAAAGGCTATTATTATTATTATTTTTAGTTGTACACAGAAGGCTGTGTGAGGGATTACCTCATTTGGCAGCATTATACTTGCAAGCTTCTCCCGAGTTCAAGACCAGCCATGCTGTCCTTTGATTTTTCTCAACCACTGGAATTTCTTCAGCTCTCTGACCGGTACAGGACAGTTTTTTTCTTTAAAACGAGAAGACAGAGTGTCATGGAATACAAATCGGGTGCCAATCTTCAAATAAAAGACGGAGAGAACTAGTTTTGAAGCCTCAAATCGTTTTCTCTAACCCCTTTTTGTGGAAGGGGTGCATTCATTATGGAGCTTAGGCTTAGTTCCTTAAACTTCTTCATAATCTATGAAATCGGCGCTTCATTATGCCGATAAGTCACCTGCTATTTAGCTCTGTGTTATACAGCCTTTTTCCAATTCCTCAGCAGGCTTCTTGCATCGGCCACATTACCATCTCTCTAGGGGCTCTTCTGTTATCATGGAACACTGCTTCTAAAACCATCCTTGCTATATCAGTCTCTCCCATTTTACGAAGGTGGTACAGTCTTCCTAGCCTTATTATTCTGACAACATTCCCTCTATTTCTTTAGTTTCACCAGCATTGTTCGTTCCTTGACTTACCGGGCTAAATATTTTTCGAAGGAGCTTACAAAAAACAAGTACGTTCTTCTTAACTTTCTTTAACTGATCCTCTTCTAAGAGCATAAGTATGGGCAGGACGAATCAGTGTAACGTAGATTGCTGGGGTTTTGTTTGTCTACTGATTAGCTCAGTTCTTTGTTCCTCAAAAAACCGGAATAACAACCGGGTTTATTTTCGTTATAATCAACCTTTGGTATGTTTGCAAATGTGGAAGTAAATTGCATAAATGCTTGTCTGCAAATCAGAAAATTTAAATAAATTTGAGAAAAGAATTAAAACAATCTTTAAGTTTGGATTTTATTGATAACAAGCCCTTCCAATATATGAATAAGAAATTGAAATGAATTAGATGAACGTTGCTGCTTGAAAAGGAATCAAATTTAAGTATTTTGTATTAGATATAATGCTGCGTCCCAAAAAACTTTCAAAAAGTATCGTGTATCGCACCCTACAAGGTGCCGAAAGTACCTTAATTCTGAATTTTTTTTCTCGAAATTACTCCCTTAATTTTCTCTTAACTCTCTGTTAAGATTAATATTGAAAATTAGTGATTTAAATAAAGTTCTAAACACAGGAATGAATGCGGCCGAAACATGGTAAACTATCATGTTAAGTACTTCGGAGGTAGGCCAGCATGTTAAACCGAGCATTAAAAATGAACTCATCAGTCACAGTGGGCGTTCAGTCTACAAAAAAAACTCCAGTGTGATGTTCAGGATATAAAGTAGCGCACAACATGAAGGTTGGGACATCCTGCTAGAGTCCTGGCTAGACCGTTCCAACTGCTGGTAGTGGGGGAAAAAAAAATAGCTTATAATATAATGGAATATTATGTAGTATGAGAAGCATGGTTAAGTGACCCTTGTGTTCTAACATACTTACAGGTGTTCTGCACTCATAGAGGAAGTTCACCTCATTCTATAGATTAATTAAGTGATACCCTTGATGATAAGCTGAAGGTAGGATATGAGACCTCCGCATTACGTTTGCAGTCAACAGTACCTCCTCTAAATTTATACCTTCCCGGCCGGCAGCCATTAAACAAGGTGTTTGTATAAAACAATGCAATGACAACTTCGCATACAATGTTGTCCTTCTATTAATCGCCAAATAACCATCTAATATATTCTTTATTAAATAGTGGAATAGAATTTAATTACCGACTCTTGTAATATTGTTTAATTGTTCCAACACCGGATGCCCTTCTTCGCAGTTAATCCTCAAAAACCCCTGGGCACTGTTTTAGAGCCTCTTTTGTTCTCCCTTTACCGTAACAACATATATTTTCTTTCATTAATACCTTCAATGCTGACTTCAGAAGTATGATTAATAGCAGTTGACCAGAGAGTGCTCCATTATTTTGTCCTTGACTATTGACAACGCTTTATTTTTCTCTTTCCTACTTATTTATAATGGACCTTTTATTTTGTAATTTAACTTTTCAAATCTATTTGAATTTTTTTAAAATATAATATATATCAGTACCTCGGAGGTACATATTCTATGTCACATTTTAAATTTTTTACAGGAGAGCAAATGAAAGATTTTTTTCTTACTTATAAGCCCACGAGAGTTATTTTACTTAAATCTTTGGTGGATAATAAGTAACATAGACGCACGTTAACTGATGGTTGTGTAATAAAAAAAAAAAAATTTGGATTTGAAACATTAAAAAAAAATAAATTTTGAAAAAATGGACTTAATGTTGTATACCTCCGCGGTACTGATTTGCAAAATATTTAGTTATTTTGTATTAATTATTTATTTTCTATTTTTAATTTCAATAAATTGTTCACAAAAGTTATAGATTGAAAAAACGAATCTATAATTCTGTAATTAAAATCATTAAAAATATTTATCTCAACAATATATGTGCAACAAAAGCTATAATTATGAAAGTATATGATACAAAATTAAACTTTATTCATAAATTTATATATGTAACTCCAACCAGTAAAGCTAATATGCATTGTGGTACTGGGTTCGATTCCCGGTCTTAGGCCTTGGATTTTATATAATGGTTAATAAAAGAAATTTACAGTAAAGTATGTTTGCTAGTCGCCTCCGTCCACGACATCTAACTGGGTAGTTGGACGTTAAGCCCCGCCTGAATAAATAGGCGATTACTTTACTTTATATGTAACTCCAATTAAACAATAATAAATGAATTTAAAAGCTAGTTATCTATAAAATAGTAAGTCTAAAAACGACTTCAAACTAAAATCTATGTGCAAGTAATTAAATAATGTGAAAATGATAACAAGAAAAGATCCCAAATTACCAGGAGAAATCGCGTATGATAGAAATCTAGGATGGATAAATAAAATAAGTTTTGTAGAGCGGCCAGACACAAAAACTGTAACTTCCAACGAGATACCGGTACTTTAAAAGTTAGGGTCTAATAAGACGGGCAATTACGTCCTTGGCCACTGGCAAAACAAAGGCAAAGTAGAATGTGCAAAGGTGGCCTTGACATTGAACGTGTTATGGTATTAAAAATATAGCCTCTGTGCATACAGTTAGCGGATATAGTTCCGCTATATACTGCCTGATCTAGAACAGAGAGCAGTTAAAGTTAATTCAGGATTTGTTTTCAAATGAAAGGTAACGCTTTGGTTTTAAATTGTTAACCAGTGTTACCACGGTGACCGTTGATTATTTCTGTTTGCATTTCAAATAATTTACATATTCTTAACTTCTCTCACTTTCAGACTGCAAGGAAGTCTCTTGTTCTCTCACTTAGTAGGCAAGAAGTGTGCGATCGTGTCAAGATTTCTGATTGCCAGTTTTCACTAGAAATATTCCCTTTGAGATCCTCTCAAATAGTGGTTTTTACAGATCAATCTGAATGTGTACGCGAGCATGTGTATCAGTCTGTTGAGCACAACAAGAAAAGAACAATAACCAGCGGCTTCCAATTTGTAACCTGGTTTAGCTGTCCGACCACAGAGACAATAAGCTTTTGCATTAAATCGGCCGAACAGAACTACCACATTACTGAATTAATTTGTAGTTTTTTGCAATGTTCCCAATAACGGCATCTACGATTCCATATCAACGATTTGAAACAGTTCCCCGCACAAAGTCCTGTTAAGGTGGGACAGAGAAATGGAAGGGCTTATTAAGTATTGAAGGGTTCAATGTGTTACCGAAATTTGACCGAAAATTTTATTTCGTTAATCACAGTTTGGAAGATTTTAGCGATTTAGCCGGAAATAGTATTACTTTTAAAGTGTCAATATTGAAGTACTTGTTAGTGCAAACTGTTTTCAAAAAATGGTGGTAACAAAATGTTATTTGAGCGTTTTCACCAATATTTTTGATAATCTTAGAAATAATAAAAAAAATTATTATGAAATAATAAAATTATTATTATTAGTGCGGAAATATATTTACACGTGTGGCCTTCGGCACGTGTTGCAATAATTTGCACTGAAGATAGGATTCACTTTCCGCACTAGTTACACGAGTAACTATTGTTCTGTAACTGCATACTAACGGTATAATCAATTAAAAAGGTAACGTGTTCGAAAGGTGGTGGGTTATCGAGTTCGGCAAACTTTTTGTTCACACATAGCAACGTCTCAGAGAAAAATACTGATGAAAGTAGAAGATAAATCAACAGGACTATCGGGCTTGTCAGCCGGAGATAACTAGCCGTAAATATACTTAGAGGACATCTTAATAATAATTAGTGGTGTTCAGAGAGGTGTGACGTATTTCACAGACTGATGGAGCCCTGATGCAAGTGCTGTTGGATAAAACTCTACTCGGACACAATGTATCGCCGGCCTACTTCCGCAATAAACACGGGAAATGGATATTTTAAACCTCTTTCTTGTCATTAATAAAATCATTAACCCAATTAGTAAATATCAACATGACGTTATCAGTACTTCAAAATAAGTTACATCATGTCCTAAGGGAGTGAAAACCTACCTTATAAGGGAATATCCGCGCTATATTGTAATCTCTTAATTACCTCCACATAGTTAAACTGCGCGCGCATTAATTTAATCTCTTTGTCTCTCCAGACCAATTTAGAATTAACTAGTGGGAAATTTTAACATCTCTCATGCTATTTGTGTTTATACCAAACAGTAGCATGTTTTAATTATATTTTTATACTCAATGAACTATCTGGTGTTAATTACAGCCAGCATAATAAAACTGTTATTTTAATTTTCGTTTAGCAAACAATACTAACTGCTCGCTTGTTTGCGCTTTCATGAATTTAAAATTATCTAGTCAAGTTCCACTCTGCAAGTGTTTTATCTGCTCCATTTTATTTTATTTAAATTGAATTTCTTTAAAGATTTTTCATCATCCACTGCTCTTCTATCGTTTAGGGCAGTGTACAGGACTTGCTGAATCTCCGACAGTTATTCGTTCTAGTAGGACAATCAGCGAAGAACAAAACTGTACGCGAACGCTACGTTTATGTAATTGGTAGAATTGGTGAGAGAATTAAGTGGAAATTAAGGGCGTCATACGGAAGCAAATAGAGTTTTAAATACCTAGGAGCCCAGCAAAATAACTCAGGAAGAATGGAGGGTTAAGTAAAAGAAAAAGTAAGTATGGCAGGAAGGCTTCTTCCAACACCATTTTCCTTCCGATTCCTTACTTTCTAAAGTGAGTCTTTGATCCTAACAGAAAAAGCTGAAGCGATATTTTCAGGTTGAAGTTTTCAGGAATTGAATGGTAAGAAAGGAACTACTACGACAGTAGCCACACAGCAAAATCAACTTTGGGATCAGAATGACTGATGATCAGATAAGAAAATTAGTTCGTGAGTCTCGGTTGGAAGGAATAATAGGTCGGAGTCACCCCAGAGGATTTTGACAAAAGGAAGTACCATCAGAGAGGGATTGCGGGAATGAGGGATTGAATCGAAGTAAAGGCAGAAACTGGAAAAATTCTTATAAAACAGAATCCTTTCTTTCCAAATAAAAACAGTGCAGGTGCCTGCCCTGAGTAGAAAAAGTATATATTCTCTGACCCTAGCTTAAAACGAGGGCATTGCTATCGTGCTAAACGTCAGGGTACTGCTGCAAAAACAAGGCACTGGAACTGGAACATAAATCTTTAGCATAGGACCACAGCGATCTAACAGAAATAGATTATAGAAACAAGGCACTAACATAGTCAATATGTCCCTTTTTTTTGAGGGGATTCGGAAAATTTGGCTTCTGCAGATACGGAGACCTTACTAATCACTTCTTTAGATACCTTATTTCCTAGTTTGAGATAGCTAATTAATCATAGCTAGCTGAAATGACAGCAAGGCGGCTACAGAAGGAGATAAGTTATAAAACTTGACCAGTAATTACCTAAGCGATAAACTTAGCCCATTTCCTTGTAACCTCATGTCTCCTGGTCAACGGGGTTACTTCTTGTGTTTAATGGCTTCAGGGTTTTTGGCGACCAGTTGGGTATCAGCCAGTCGTCTTAAAGCACTAATAACTCTTAATCGTAAAGCATCTTCTTAAAGAGTAAATCAATTTACATGTGCCTAATTATATAGCTGCGTACTTTAGTCCAAGAACATACTTAGTTAAAGTTGTACAAGTAAATCGCTCTCCCAATCATTCTTCAACGTATCGAGTTTTTGGAGATACGCTTATTTTAGGCGTTCGCAGACTATTTTCGGCTAGAACATTGCACAAAGGGGTTGTTGATTTCTGTGTAAAGGAACACAAAAAAATACTTATATTTTTATATCTTTGGTATTATACTACTACATGCGCCGATTTGAAACAGACATGCATACATAGTCAGTGGACTGTCTCTAATATCGATGCAAAAAGCGCACTTCAGGCTTCCAAGAAAAGAACTGTTGCAGTCGACCTTTTGGTCAATTAGATAGAAACAACTTTTTTGTTGTTACTATCGTGTTGTAATGTTGTCATTTATTTCCGGATACCCTATATTCAAATTTTAGATTTAAGCTTAACGAAGTGTTTAGAATTTGGAGTACTCTTGTCCAGTATTTATGTATAATATATCTTTGAATATCTCATTTATTTATTTTGAACTATATGGTAGAAGTTAGTTATAGATATATTTTTTAGAATGAGAGTATTAAATTGTGGTGAAAGTAATTATTAAGATAAGAGTCAAGTGAGATGTTTTGAATTGAGAAAGATAAGTAATGGAACAGTTTTAAAGGAGGTTTTACAACAGATTGTTATAGAGGCCTGAAACAAAAAATTGTTACCTTGTTAACTATGTGAACTGACATAGCGTTGCCATTATGATATAATGGAATAGGGACTTGAAACAGTTACTGTGCTTACTCCCCAGCTCACCAACACTAATCCATACTTCTAGGTTACTGATTGGGCCTCTATTAGGGACCTAGCGTATCACTCGTTAGTCGAATAGCCATAACAACATCCATATTTCAATGTGTAGTTGACTGAAGACTCCCTTAAAGAATTGTCCACTTTTGTGCGAAATTCCAAACTAATTTGTTACATTTTATCAAATACTTGGAGAAGTTATCAGATTAAAAGTCAGTTAAGTGAATTAATAATTTACCCATAATACATTTCAACTTTATTGTTACTGAACTAAGTAGAAAAGTTAAGCACAGTTTTTAATCATACTTAATATAAAGTGAATAATAAATATGAAATACTTTACTTCCAGCAGTAATTATTTACACTAGAATCAGTAATAATTTTATATTTGGCGGCAATTTAAAAGGAAGTGGCAGGTGATCAATCAACTTTAATTGATATCAAGGGACAAAGAGGTAGTTTGTTTGTAGCTCATTCATTAAAAGTATTATGCATTAACTTTGTGCGCTTTGTGGATGGTTTACCAGTTCTTTTTCTAGTAAAGTAACAAATCTAGAGTGGAGACGTCAACCCACTTCAACTCCTCACCGTTAAATACACAATTGTAATTGACAAATTCTCTAGTAAATGACAATTTTAGAACACGCAGTGATCTACGGTACATTCAATTATATTTGATCGTGTGTAATGGCCAGAATTAGTCCATTTCTCAGTCTTGTCCCCTCTAATTCAGTTTTCCTTCATCCCTTTCTTCATCGCGGAATGCCATTTTCTTCATAACCTTCCATCTGCTAGCCAAAAACTTGTCAGTTTATTACCAAACATGCATTCTCGAAACTTAATGGACATATTTGGTACTTTTCCTTTAGCCGGGCGCAAGCGAAAAACCGCTAAATAATGTAGAATTCCGCCAAATTTCTTATAACCTTAAGGGGAATGTTCGTTTGGGGCCATGTGCTCTAATCATTCAAAATTCTGGAAAAACCAATAATTATAAGCATTCTTATTGGGTAATACTGTTTTCTTTACAATTCATTAATATTTCTTTATATTTGAACTTGTTTTGCTTACTATTAATTAATATTTGTTTATAGTTGAACGTTTTCGACTTTTATTCCGTTGTCTGTATTGTCATTCGCTTCGCTAGGCGACTTGGCTCACGTTTAGTTCACAATTGGCGTCATTTGCGCCCAGCTATCAGAAAAGTACCGCATATTTTTGTACACTAATGCAGTTACTTTTTTTTTTTAGTTGTTGAATACTGTTCTGTTTTAAAAAGCAGAAATGTTGCACCATGTTGATAAATTTAATAATAAAATAATACAACTTAACACAGCAAAAAGCAAAATTAAAAAACTAAGTACAATTAAAAATTAAGTAACTTAGCCGCAATATGCCTGCGGCTCACAAACTGGAGCGTGAACGGTCGCCTGAACTTGAGTCGGATCTTTCCCTCAACCGTTATTAAAACAAAACACAGGTATTGTATAAAAATATAATTAATAAAAACTATATTTTACAAAATACATTATAAAATCATATTCTAAACAGTCAAGGCGTAAAATACAAAGAGATATAAATTATGTTATGGAATTGATAAATAACTAAAACGAACATTAAATTCATATTATTGCTTGAACAAGTTGAATAAGTAGGCAGTGTGTTTTACTGATTCAGCGATTTCCACTTTAATTTTGTTAATTAGCACACCTACAAGCGTCTTAATTATACATATCTAATTAATACCTTCTTTTTGATAGGGACCATTTCTTTAATTGGAGTATTTTTGCAGTAGTTTTTGTGATTTCTTTGTAGACCTGTATCTTATCACAGACACGAACAATAGTGAGATAATCTCCCGAGTTAGATACCTCTTGTTTCAGCAACAAAGTTCCTGGTTAATTTGAATTTTTTGAACTGTTAAAAATGGCTTTACAGTGACTCCCATTAATATTGGGACAGTACATACAGAAGTTAAAAATTGACGAAAATTAAAAGTGGCACCCATTTATTCAAATTTTTATAAATTCATTTCATTTTATAATTACTATTAATTAAATAAAAACTATTTAAATAAGTACATAAAAATGTTTTGGTAGATTAAAAAAAATATATATAATAATAAGAGCAATTCTACCTCTCATAAATATTGGGACACTATTATAATTTATAGTTTGTCCAAGGTTTTGCCCGAATATTTATACAATTTGTAAATATATACCTTAAGCATATATTCAATACGAAATTAATAATTAAATTAGTTTATATAAATCAAGCCAGGTGTAACATGTCGCGCAAAATTACAAATACAACGATTGAACAAAGAAATATTATAATTTCTTTGCACAAAGACAATAAAAAGTGTTAGAGAGACAGAAAAACTGATTGGACCTAAAACATCTACTGCGTGGAACATCATTCAGCATTACCAAAAAGAAAAAAGAATTGTTTCAACCCCACAAAAAGGCCGTCCTCGACTGCTCTCTGAGAGAGAGCAGCAGAGAGCAGCGTTATATTTTAAAAGAATTAAAAAAGATCACCGACTTAGTGCTCCAAAACTTCTATGTGAAATTTTTGACATGTTCAGAGTGCAAAAAAGGAGCAGAAACAGTTCGGAGAGTGCTAAGAAAACTCGACTATCATGGTAGAGTAGCCTGGAAGAATCCTTTTGTCAGTAAGATAAATAGTGTTAAGAGAGTGAAATTTGCCGAAAAATATTCCAATGTAAATAGTGACTTTTGGAATGATATACTCTAGCGATGAATCAAAATTTAATGTTTTCCAGTCAGATGGAAGGGTTATGGTCTTAAGAAAAACGAATAATATCTAACAAAAATGAATTAAAACGATGTTTCCTGGAAGAATAGGAAAAAAACACCACCTGAATTAACCAAAAACTTGTTTCACCTATGCCTGATCGTTTGAGGACTATTGTAAGTCAAAAAGCAATTATTAAATTATTACCAACCAATTATTAAATAGTAGGAGATTTTAAATATTGAACATTTAAACTCTAGCATATTTTTGAGAGCCTTATTTTACACTTTTTCAAAAAGTGCTACCTAACAGTTTGGAATTTCATCGATTTATACTTATATATAATTTGTACAGATGTTGCTAATGTAATTTAAAAAAAAAAAAATTCCAAACTTCTGTATGTTGTTTTCATTTTCCTTTTAAATCATTTTGTAATAGGTGTCCCAATATTAATGGGAGTCACTGTAATTGTATTTTAAAAAAATTATAATTGCAAACTTGTACTGTCAACATTGAGAAAATTCAAGATAGGTCCACTCTCTCTGAAATGAAAAGAAGTTGGTTTATAAACTCATTTTTCTTAACATTTACCTACTGCAGAAATTCCAAATTCTTTTCAAATAAGTTGTTGATAGAGCTTCTCCACTTACAATTAACCATAGAAACAAATAATTAAGAGAAAAGAAATATTTTTTAGGTTATTTAGCAGTTGAGGTAGTAATTTCAGCGGTCAACATTTTTTTTAAAATATTGTCAATGTTACAGAGTTTCTTACATTGTATTACAGAGTATTGTCAATGGGTATTTTGTTTTTGTCTTCTTCGTACCCAATAAAAATTGGATACACTCAATGTTAGGACTTAGGAGACGATCCAAAGGATGTGAAACGATGGTGCAGTGGATTGTTTTGAACATCAGTGATTATCTAAAATAAATTCGAACTTTCATTGTAAAAATCCCAGTATGGCATAAGATAAACGAATGCAAATAACAGAGTTAAGACTTCTTTATTAATTAAAGCAAAGCGGCATTATGGTAATAAATAATTCGCTACCAATTAAATTATAAATTCACATTTCAATTATCCTTGATTACTAATTAAAGGGTATAAAAAGCGAGGGAATTGTAATTATACAATGTTATGTTTACTCGTCTTCTTTTTTCCTCTTTTAATTATAGCCTTTTATTAGAATTATGTTTAATTAAAGTGTTAATGTTTACTGTTTTCTTCTCGGGAAATGGAAAACTGTTTATCTACCGACCTAGATTCAAACATCGGCACTAAAAGTAAATAATTTTTCATCAGAAAATTCAAAATATAGCGACTGGAAAATTGCATTCCTAAACTTGGTGCAAGATTACTTGAGGTTTTTAAAATAAAGATGGCAATTAGTGCAGTGCTGTTCTTTGTAGAGATCTTTCTATTTCATTGAGCCATTCTTTGTGATAATAAATGGCTTAATCGAGTTCATTGAAAGCAATAAAAGTAATGGAATTGACAGTTTTCTTATTTGAAATTATTTATTTAGTTTCTGGTAGTTCACGAGCTGTAGCTATTAAATAACGAGACTGATGCTGCTAAAGAAGAACTATGCAGCGCCAAATCTTAACGACCGACAGCTGTGCAGCGTAAAGCCTTCTCTTTCGATTGCAGCGTCTCACGTGTTTGTAGAGAAATCTGTCTGTCCGGAACCCTCGTTTGTGTAAGAGGTGTTAGTTTCGTTTTGCCGAAAACATGATACTAAACCTGTAGTAGAGCAACGAATTGTCGCGAAATTTCACATGAAACTGGGTAAAACCGCTACTGAAACATATCTTTTATTAGAAGAAGTTTATGGCCACGAATATTAATCACGTGCGCGGGTTTTTGGGTGGTCCAAGATGGCTGAGAAGACGTCGGAGATGATGACCGCCCGGGTTGCCCTTCCACGTCCAAAACGTATGAAAATGTCGATTATAATTAATCAACATTACTACCGTGAGGTGCTTGCTCAACTCCGTGAAAGAGTAAGGAAAAACGGCCCGATTTGTGGAAGAACAAGTCAAGGGTTCTTCAACAAGACAACGCGCCGGCTCACACTGCATTGTCTATCAAGACGTTACTAGCCAAGTACAACATCCCAGTTTTAGGCCATCCGCCTTATTCGCCTGACCTGGCCCCATGTGACTTTTATCTGTTCCACAAAGTCAAATCTGCATTAAAAGGAACACGATTTCAGTCCGTTGAAGCTGTGAAAGAAAAAGCGGCACGCGTCATGCAGGAAAAAGACTTCCAGCTCTGTTTCGAAAAAAGGTAAATTCGCATGGAGCGTTTAATGTACAGGGGCAGGGTGTATATTCAAGGTGATAATATCTAAATATGTTTAAACTTAAAATAAAATGTTTTATAGCAATAGTCTCGTTATTTAATAGCCACACCTCGTAGCTCCAATCTGTCACACAAAATAAAGGCGAGGTTCAGTTATAAAACCATCATTCTACGACAGAATGTGGGTGAAAACTATGTTATTCAATTAGCAAAGTAGAAATGCCTATTCGTTTATTGCTTTACTCCAACTACCAATTAGGTGTCGCGGACGGAGGTGGATAGCAAACATAATTCACTATAAATGTCTTTTATTAACCATTAAATAAAATCCAAGAGTTAGACCCAGTACCACAATACACCATTAACTTTGCGGGCTACGCCTCTAACCGATGGGCTATTTTGGCGCTTTACATTATACAATTAATTTCTCAGTGTTCTATACTTAAAGGAAATAGGTTCTTACGTAGAATTGAATAGAAATAGCGAAGATTCCATTTTAGGACCCAAATTAGTTTTAAAAAAAAACCTAAGTTTTTATAGTTCGATAAAGGCAGACTCTGGTGCACGATACCACAAGTTCATATTTTGGAAAAGCTTCTTGAAGAAGAATCTCCTAAAGGAGATTAGAGATTGTTCTGCATAACTGAAGAACCTCATGAAGCTAAGCAGTGTTAAAGCACTGTAGACTAAGCGAAAGAGGAAATGGAATGCTTCATTAACGACTGGAAATAGTTTAAAAATGTATTTTATTTTAATTTTTACATTATTCTTTTTTAAAAAGAGTCTATGGTCGATAGCAGATTTGAAGATTATTAGATAACCTGTCGGGTATGATCAGTTTTCGAACATGATCGAGTGCAGTGTGTCAAATTGATCGCATTAGGTAACTATTTTGTTAATTATATCTACATTAGCAATAAGGTATTCGTTGGTATCAATTGTTATTCGTTGTAAAAAAAAAGCAATCCAACAAACATAAAACAAACAAAATTCAACAATAACAATAAAAACAAACATAAGTTTATTTATAAAGAAATAAAACATTAGTATTCCTGATAAAACTTTAAAAACTTTAAATGTGGATGTGCTGGTTGATTGTTTATTGTTCATTATTTATTTTCTAGCAATTCTTTGCAACCCACTCTACAAAAAATTATATACCCAATCATATTGACGTGTTGACTTTCTTGGAATTATATTTGGCTGGAATTCTTTTTTGATGTTTAACACAGTTTTGCCTCAGGCCGACCTGTCGTTACCTGTCAGAACAGCGATAGTCTCATCGTAATAAATGAATGATTTGAATAAAAGCCATTTTTTTTTAAGTAAAGGAATTTTCGCGGTGTAATTAATTTTCAGGATAAAATTATCGTCGTACGTAATCAAGTATGCAAGAAATTAACTTATTATGCTAAAGAGGAATTTAAGGGTATTTTATGGGTTCGAAATGGGTGCCGACTGAGGTTTGCAAACAAGCCAAAGGGATGAGGAATCAGCGGCGCCCGAGGAAGATTAAAAAGAAAAGGCAGATTGATTGAACAATAACTATGAAAAATATTTGTTCATTTATTTTGCAACTTTCTTATCCAATACAACAAGCAAAAGTGATGAGGGATAAGGGATGGCGCAAATACACATGCACGTATTATATGTATGTACGAGGGTCGTTTGAAAAGTCCTTGCAAAAATAAAAACTACTTAATTTTTGGGGGTAAACCTTTTTTATTTTTCAACATAGTCTCCTTCTAGGCTTATACACTTCGTCCAACGCTGCTCTAGTTTGTTGATCCCTTCCGAATAATAGGATTTGTCCAAGTCTGAAAAATAGCCATTCGTTTCTGCAATCACCTCCTCGTTTGAATAAAATCTTTTTCCCGCCAGCCATTTCTTCATATTGGGGAACAAATAGTAGTCCGAGGGAGCCAAGTCTGGAGAATAGGGTGGATGTGAAACGAGTTGGAACCCTATTTCTATTAATTTTGCGACCACAACTGCTGAGGTGTGAGCTGGTGCGTTGTCGTGATGGAAAAGGACTTTTTTGTGGGCCAATCGTGGGCGTTTTTCTTGCAGCTCGGTTTTCAAACGGTCCAATAACGATGAATAATATGCACCTGTAATAGTTTTACCCTTTTCCAGATAGTCGATGAGGATTATTCCTTGCGAATCCCAAAAGACAGTCGCCATAATCTTTCCGGCCGAAGGAACGGTCTTCGCCTTTTTTGGCGCAGATTCCCCCTTGGTAACCCATTGTTTAGATTGTTCTTTGGTCTCAGGAGGGTAGTGATGTATCCATGTTTCATCCACAGTGACGAAACGACGCTTAAAGTCCTGCGGATTCTTCTGGAACAGCTGCAAACCGTCCTTGCAACACTTCACACGATTTC
This sequence comes from Rhodnius prolixus, assembly GCF_049639745.1. Classification (NCBI taxonomy): domain Eukaryota; kingdom Metazoa; phylum Arthropoda; class Insecta; order Hemiptera; family Reduviidae; genus Rhodnius; species Rhodnius prolixus. The sequence goes on from NW_027411592.1 coordinate 29,842,601, forward strand.
GTTTTTGGTCAAGCGTGAGCATTCGCGGCACCCATCTTGCGGATAGCTTTGTCATGTCCAAATGTTGATGCAAAATATTATGTACCCGTTCATTCGAGATGCCCACAGCACTAGCAATCTCACGCACCTTCACACTTCTGTCATCCATCACCATATCATGGATTTTATCAATGATTTCTGGAGTAGTAACCTCAACAGGGCGTCTAAAATGTTCAGCGTCACTTGTGCCCATATGGCTACTCCGAAAATTTTGAAACCACTTATAAACTGTTCTAATCGAAGGTGCAGAGTCACCATAATGTTTATCAAGCTTCTCTTTAGTCTCCTGAGGCGTTTTGCCTTTCATAAAGTAGTGTTTAATCAACACTCGCTTTTCCATGCTTAGAATGTCAACACTAAGCTTCATTTATCTAGATAAATCTCTGTAAAAATATTATTTATAATAAGACCGACTAAAAAAGAATCAGTCGAAATAGCATTAGACTCTCATTAGATAGTTTAATATCGCATGTCTTTGTGAAGATTATGCAGATGTGTATCAGATATTTTCTTTACTCTCCTTGTCATGTTTATAACTTGCACGATATTATTCTCACAATATTTATACATAGTTATCATGTAAACTAGTATATAATATGCATTTATCGTTTTAGTAGCAACATAGTATTAATAATTATAATTACCTATTTTAATTACTGTTTACAGTTAGCTGTACAGTTGTGCCCCTTTACGAGCGGTTTCTACACTGGCAGGCTGCACTTCAATCGTTTTCACCTACCACGTGGATCGCACATTTCTGCTGCTCTTTAAATTTTTCTTTTAATTTTCATTCCAAGATCTGAAGGCAGTTTCGTGTGATTGAGATATAGAGAGAGAACACTAATAGCCAATTTATGTATCAAACAATGAAAAACAATTAGGTATCTAACAGGTAATAGATAATAATTATTAATTCATTTCTTTCATTTCTAATATTTTTAAGATTTTACTAAAATTTTACGTGACTAACCTCACTCTTCACAACGACGTCAACATCCTCTTCGTACACCAACTAGCAGAGCTAGTTCATTCCAAACTACTCTCTCGACTTGCTCCAATCCTTTAGTACAGTCTCTTGCCTCCTCTGACATTCCTTACAATACGCGCCGACTAAATCGGCAGTGGCCCCGCGACTTCCTCGCAGTTTGAAGGCCTAAAAATCATATCCTGTAGAGAGTGCTACCGCTGGGCAGTTTCTTTCCTCCTTTCACGCATCCATTTATCCTTTATTCTCCCTATTTACTCATTGTATATTATATTATACAGATTGTAAATAACGAAATAAATTATAAAAAAAATTTTGTTTTGTTTTTTTTTAAGTTTTAAATTAAACTCGTTTAATTTTTGATTTATAGCATAGATTCAATTAAATTAGTTGAACATATATTTGTTTTTTTAATTTAAAACGTGCCAACACCTGACTTCATTGGCGCCTGCATCAGTAAACTGACAGCCGATGGAGCTATATTTCTCGTTGCAGACAACACTGTCCATCGCTGTTCAGTGAGCTGTAAGAAACTCCTAGGAAGAGAAAATCTAAGGGTCAGCAGCTGGATTCGAACCCGGGATCTCTTCATATGTTAAATCAAACAGCTTTTCATTATTATTATTATTTTATTTTATTGTTATTTTTTAATGATTTAAGGCGCGTCAATATCTAAGGTTAGTGGCGCCCGGAGCTTTTTCCAGTGCACTGCCGGCCTCCGGACAGTGTCTCTCGTTACAGACAACACTGCCCATCACCGGACAGTGAGCTGTAAGAAGCTCGTAGAAAGAAAAAATCTAAGGGTCAGCAGCTGGATTCGAACCCGGGACCTCCGCGTGGGAGTCCAGTATGCTAACCTCATAGCTAATCCCTTCCCTGCCCGATTATTATTATTATTTGTAGTTTTGACGACTAACCTTTACACAACATTCTACCGGAAAGTTTTAATTAGTATTTTCCTGAACTGCTATACAATTATATTAAACTGGCAATTTTTTCTATTTGTATATACTTAATGAGAACATCCAAGCTATTAAAATAATGATAATAATAATAATTTCAATTAATTATTAATTGTTATTATTTTAATGGATTGGGTCTCTTTCAAATAAAACAAACTTTCATAGTGCTACTTCAATACACTCGTAATACGGGGATAGCAGTTCAGAAAAAGGCTAATTAAGACTGTCCAGGAAGAACTCTGTGTAAGGGTTGGTCCTCAAAATATACAAAATTTATTGATTTCTCCGTTCAAAACAAATGGTGTCAAAGCTCTATTGTGAATTAGAGGTGATTGTTGGTCTAGTGGTTGTAATAACTCTAGAATTGTTACAGATGTTCTTTATTCAGTTTTAATACAATCTAGTTTTATAACTCAATTTAACATTCGTTTTTTATATCACATGACAATTAATTAACTATATTACAGAGGTCATGAGCGCCGCTTTGAAGGTGGAGTTCGAATCCCGCGTATGACTACTTTTTATTAGTTAGCAAAATTTTTTTATTGTAAAATAAAAGCTTCCGCCCCAGTCCGCGTCACTTAATTGATAGTTGGACGTTAAGCCCCGCCTGAAAAAATAGGCGATTACTCTCCTGTCAATTAGGTATTAATCAGTTGAAGTGTAAGTAGCCTCATCCTAAGGAAAGGCAAAATGAAGATGTTGCCAACAAGTTATTTCTATAATTTTGTAAGTTAATGCGTCACCATAAATGTTCGTACTCGATTTGATTTTCGTGAGCAGCTCCTATAGTTAGAATTTTCATTTTATCCAGCCCAGATATCGCTAACTACACCCTCGAACTCCCAGGAGAGATGCTAGGTCGTTGTAGCTATAACCATGGTTTTGTCCAAAGCTAGCTAGACATCCTTAAAGGAGTATCCTAGGCAATCCCTCTTTGTGAATCATTTCTAAATAGCCTATTAATCGTTCTAATCCACTTCTCTTCACATCCATTGTCCATTCAACAAGCTTGGGCCAAATATCTTTTTTTTAAGACCTTTATTTTTCGTGTACTGAGCAACGAAATTTTTTCTGGACTCACCAATTTCTCCTCAGCATATGTAGTAATGATCCTATTAAAGTCATTTAGAGTGTTACCTTGGCATCTATAGCGTCTATAGGCGGTTAGAGGCGAGACATGTAGAGCTAATATGTATTTTGGTACTTGGTTCGATTCCTGGTCTTAGGTCTGGGATTTTATTTAATAGTTAATGAAAGAAATTTACTGTTAAGTATGTTTGCTAGTCGCCTCCGTCCATGACACCTATAATTGGTAGTTGGAAGTAAAGCAAAATAGGCAATTACTTTACTTTACTCTACTTTTTGGCGTCTGTCGTGTGAATCATTAAAAATCCTTCGTTAGTGCATAGATGCACTTACAACTCCAATTCATAGGCTCAGTTTTCTGTTAATGAGTTTGAGTTATTCACAACTTCTCCAGATATATGTAACTGTTCCTTGTAAGGTGTACCAAAACCCAGCCATGTTCTAAATTCCTGGTTGTTTTTAAGCACAAAGTTGTAGTATAAAAATTTGTGGTTCATGTAAATTTCTCCAGAGGTCGTTCCAGCAAATTTGGTTGGTCTAGAGTTGAGGACATCCAAGGGGCATAAAGGAAGACCTCACAATGCTTGGCTCCATTGAGTCTTTTGAAGTTACGAGTAAGGTTAACCCCTTTCCTTGGCATAACTTACAATTTCGAATCAGTAACAGGAAAGTTACAATCATATTCGTTGCGAAATTATTAGTTAAGAAGCGCTACTTCCATGATGTCTAATTCGGTAAAGAGGTATCAAACACTCGCAAGATTTAAAGGCGATTGTTTCACTTCAATAAACTCTATTGAAGCTTCAAAAATAAAAACGTAGTCAACTTTATTTATGTTCTACGCTCGGTTATTTATTCCAACTAAATACCGTAAAACATAGAAAGAAATGTCTGTAATTTGACTTACTCAAATAAAGTACAATAAATGTAGATTGGTTGTTTTATTAGTTTAGTCGGTGGCTAAGTTGGCCACAGAGGGTTGGAACGCTGCGATTGTATGTAAATCCGATGGGGCTACAAACACGGTGGGCGGGCACCACTTGAAATATCGCGCCAATTGTTCCCGCTTTATTCTGTTCTCTAACATCGATGCCGCCACGGCGCGTCGTTGGTCTCCTATCTAATTGTAAATGGCGCCTATAGTACACAACTACTGAATACCTGGCAAAATAAAACAACTAATTCTATCAGGATTATCCGTGGGAAATACAAACTTTATTTTATATATTTATTTCCTGAAAACTAACTAAATTTGGATTGGTTTTTTTCAATCATCAGTTTTATATTTTTAATCTATCTTTTTCCATTTGAAAACTCAAAAGATAAGAAATTTTCAATATCGATTTCACACCGGGAATACTGTTTTGTATTCTCCAAAGACACGAGAGTATGTTACATTTTATTTTCAAATTGCACTTCCATAAACTTTGCAAACTCATTGCACATTTACAAATATATAAAATGTATTTAAAGTATTTTCTTAGAAAATTCGAGTAAGGGCAGCACTTCTGAAGAAAGAGTCCTCTAAAGGGCTAACTTAGTAACTGTGCCCTGTTCTTCCTGTCAGATACGATGAAGGAGGGTTGAATATTTGTAAAACTTAAGGGTAATAAATTAATGTGTTCCTTGCACTTAATATTAGATCTAGAATTTTTTTACTTCATTTATTTTCACAACTGCAGTATAATTCTGCAACAAGTGAAGCTGATACAATATGATTACAGAATAAATACATGAATACATGAGGGGAGAATTCACCCATTGGTGAAACTCCCAAAGTGGTACAGTTCACTATTGTACACTGGCACTTACTTCAATTAGAAGATCGCGTGGCCACCTGCGCTTCAACCGTCTGGGAATAAAATTTAATTCGCAGAATTGCAAGAAATTTCGATTCAAAGCACATGCGGAAAGATTAGTGCACCAAAAACGTGCCATTTCAATATTTCAATTTCAATATTTTTGATGGCCCTATCGTAGTTATTAAAGGAAGGCAAAATTAGTTGGTAAAATTTTGAGCTTGTAGAAAATTCCTCGAATCGAAACAAAAGGGATTTTACCATTCTTTTACAATTGCCTAATTACCTTTACACAATTTTAGATATTACCTTACAAGTTGTTTAGCTTTAATAACTTTGCTTTGGTGCAGTAGCTAGAATCGAATTCGATCAGTTTTCTTCTTACTGCTTGGCTATATTGTAATTATACACTGACAACAGCCAGTTATCAGGTTTATACAGTTTGATTATTAACATTTATCACTAGAGACAGGGTGGGGATTTAGCTCAGTGACAATCGCCCTGGGTTGCCACGCTGATATCCTCGGTACATATTTAGCTGCTGGCCCTTAGGTGCTTCTTACAGCTCACTCTTTGGAAATGGACAGTATCTGTAGCGAGAGAAACTGTCCGGAGGCCTACAATACACTGAAATAGTTCTAGGAACCAATCGCCACAGATGTTAACGCGCCTTAAATTAATAATAATATTGAAATATAATGAGATTACAATTAGGCGTCATTTAAAAACAACTACACCACTTTTGCACAGAGGATCAGGATGCGCTCCTAACAGGATGTAATTTTCGGTACCTGTAGGAGCGTCAAGGTGTGACAGTAAGAATAGGTCTGGGTGAGTAGTTCCTGTGGAGATTTAGGAAGGAGCTAACTAAGCTCTTTGAAGCACAGAACTTGCAAGGTTCGACTTCTTGGGAAGTTTTGAGCGATTGGCCCCAAGTTCAATATCTCTTGCTTTAATGTAATTATATAATTAGGTCTTTAGTTGTCCGGGGAGAGTTTAAATCTGTGGTCTAGTAGTCTTTTCAGTAAGATTAGTAAGATACGAGTTTGAATGAACTCGTAGTTTGAATCTCATGTTGTCCTGTAGTTTTCACTCCTCAAACCAAGTAAGTTTACACTGAGGTTATAAAACTAACTGCTCAATTTAGTTAAATATAATAGAACGCCTAGGTTAAATAATGTTAACTTACTAACTAATTACTTTGTTTTAGTGATGAAGATGCTAATTCTGAAAGAAATGTCTATTTAAGCTGTAAAATAATATATTACTTTGCTAAGAAGTTACTTTAAAGTAAGAAGTAAGTCTGTTGTGTTCTCTTTAGTCGCGACTCTACAATGATGTTTTCAAAGGTTCCTAGATAAAATCCGGACTACTGTAGACCATGGTAGCGAACCGATATTTTAAGTAATTCACAAATAAAATTAGTATATAGAAGTTGAAAAAAATGAACTAAATATTTTAACCATTGTATGTCTTGTTTTAAAAGTAATAATAATAATAATAATATTTGCTAGTCTTTGCAGTTAAATTTGTTTAAAATGTAAAAACACATCAAGCATAAAATATTGTATCATATATCATGATTATTTCCTTTAAATTATCTGTGATTCTTACTGCAGTCAGTAGAAACACACTTATTATGTATATACACAAAGTATAATATACATTATACGTAGAGTAAAAAAAAATTACTTTGTTCAAAAAGTACAGTCAACTGTAAAGTTGGGAGAATCACAATGTAAATTTAATAGGCCGTGGATGGTGGGATGAGGAAAGGAAATGCAGCTAACATGACCGTTATCGGCAAACATGTACGAGTTCCTGGGCAACTCTGGTCTCCTGCCGCGTGAGAAACATTCCAACTCGTAAATATGTAAAACTGGACCGATTATTCGCGCTTCTCTCTGTCTAATTACTAATTATTTAATCATCTCTATTTTGTTAAACAAATATAATTTTCTTTCTTCTCTTGTATTGGTACAATTTGGCTTACTGTAATCCACTTCATGGCTTACATTCAGGTTAATTTGGAATTAATACATTGATAAGTACAGGAATATAAGCGAAGCAATGTAAAATACATCAACCTTAACTGAGAAAACATTCAAAATATGTTTTACTTCTAGCAAAATTATTTAATTTAATTTTTTTATTATACTTTGTACAGGTGGAGAACAGGTTTTCTTACCACTGTAAAGAATTGGTTACGACTGTGAGAGACATTTGCTTAGTTCAGAATGGGAGAAGTAGAGAAAACTTCCTTCCGCCACGCTTTTATCCCCAACTTCAAAGAAATGTATTTCGAGTATGTATTGTAATGCTGCCTGACTAGGCACGTAAAACATCCAGCCTAAAGTACAAATAAGATTTTTCGCAAAATTTACGCAGAAATGAAATTACTAACCCTTATTAATAAAGGAGAAATTATATCTTTACCTCAAATAACCTTGCTACAATTCCTTATCCGATATTTTTTTCACTAGTGGTTTTGTTATTAAAATTTAATTTTTATTATTTAGTTTTTAGGATAGGTACCTAATTTTATTTTTATTATGACATTTATTACTATTGATAAAAAGTCCATTTTGCAGTTTTCCTTCAAACCTGTACAGATAATGTACAAAGTATTCGGTTTTACTAAATTTTAATTAAATTTTTTTTTTATTAGAACTTCAAATTTTCATGTATTTAGATCCAAAATTTCATTCATATTTCCCCTTATCTCTTTTTTTATGCTTAAATGTATCCCTAATATATTATTAACACTTAATCGTAAAATTTCATCTATATTATCTACTTCGTCAATGCTGCCCTAAATTATGTATCTAAAATGCTTTATATTTGCTTATTTTTCTTTAATAAAGATTGATTACTAAAACAAAAGAGATTGGATGGGACATTTAAGAAGATTGAGCCATGTTGTCTGCGATAGAGACAAAGTTTTTCCCTGAAGAAAAACCGGTGAAAATAGACCAAAAATAGAATAAAACTTTGCAGGATAAGGCTGATTAACTCCTAATCCCCTTGTTGGTCAACGATGAGAGTTTAGAACTAAGTATCTCTATCTGGAATATTCTCTGCTTTAAATAAACTGGGCAGGCATGCGGATATAGTTGGCGCAAGGAGCTGCATAAATTGTAACATATAAAACACAAAATATATCGTATATGAATTACGAGAATTTATTTGTAACTGTGAACACACTACATGCTGCAGAAAATGGCATACGTAATATGTATTAAACAGAGTGTCACACAGCGCAACAACTGGGATGGAAGGTACCGACAGCCATCACTGGAACTCCTTTAGATCGGATAGGAGAGTGGAAAATAAGAAGATCTTGTGTCCAGCAATGTTAAATGCTCGAGGGTATTTTCATGATGTAGGAGTGTTCCGAGAGATTGTGCGAGAGAGTTAGGATGATCCTGTTGGTTAGTAATGAAATCCTGGGAACGGAGAAGGATTAATTCAGAAATGAATTGGTCACTGAAGTCGTAATGGAAGGGTTCACTTGAAAATGCTATAAGGTGCATTAACTATTCGGCGAAGGATTTACGATTAGAAGGATTTTATTAGATTTATATTAGAGGGTTTAATGAAGCAGTGAATCCCAAAAATTCGGCTCCACATGTCCGTCCACAACGACCTGAATAGTGTTTTGGAGAGTGTAAGATATGTCACTTCAAATCCAAGGAATCTTTTAAGCAGAACGTAATATCTGTTAGGATACTTTATGTCTTATGTGTGGGTTCTGCAATGACGACCGTCTAAGTAGAGTCACTAAGTAACTTGCTTGTGTAGAATGGATGTGTCGGGAACCATTGTTGTGGAGGGTTTATAATCATATTTATCTTCGTTTTGTGAAAGTGGACCTAGACACATTTGGTTCAGTGGATTTTATTATTCAGATTTTACTCCAAGATTAAACGTGTTCAAGGTGCTATTCTATTGAGGCAATATCTTCTGAAGGATCCAATTGGAAGGACAGGATTGTGATGTCATCCGCAAAGGGAATATGCTGGATGGCGTCTGGGTAGATGGTGTGATTGAAAAGTTTGGAAAAACAAGAACAAAAATCGAAAATATCACTTCACGGAAACGTTTTTCAGTATTTTTTTCTGATTTACTAAACAAATTTTGCAATAATTGTCTCTAAACTTCTCAATACACTCTGTTATTTACAACATTTCGCCAGGATAATGTTTCTTAAGATAGTTGAAGAAAGGCGGATTCCTTCTTAGTGTAACGAGTAAGGCGCCACGGTAGCCGAGCGGTTAAAGGCGAAACCTGCAAAGCTAAGAAGTATTGTGGTACTGGGTTCGATTCCCCAGACTTACGTCTTGGATTTTATTTAATGGTTAATAAAAGAAATTTACAGTAAAGTATGTTTGCTAGTAGCCTCCGTCCACGATATCTAATTGGTAGTTGGACGTAAAGCCCACCTGAAATTATACCATTGTTTTATTTTTTAGTATAATGTGCGACCTTATTTCCTGTATAATGTAATTACCAATTAAATATATTAATAAAATTCTTAATTTGAAGAATATGGGTTTCAGGGCAATGTCAATTTAAGTAATAACGTTTTAGCGATTTTTAACACAAAATATTTTCAAGGAAAATTTGCGCCAAGAGAAGATCAGGTGGTTGTCCGCACAAAACATCCAACTTCAAAAAAAAATGTAGGTCTATAACGCAGGAATTAAGTAAAATCGCCCTTTCTCACTTAAAATACTGTAGACAGAAAAGAAGATAGAAATTATAAGACAAATTGTGCTTTCTGCTTATTTTGAGATTTTATACTAACCAAATATTCAACTAAGTGACTTCAAAATCCGATTTCTAAAATTCGTCACAAACGGTAAAAATTTCCTTTAAAAAACAGAAAATGAAATGGATATTTTTTGTTTATATTTTAAAAGAGTTGTGTGTTTTATTGTCTACTATAAGAGTCATGTGATAACCCGTGGGTTTTGAGCTGAATGGGGGGTTTGATGTGAACATTGTGCGGGAATAATGAAATGGGAAAGAGAAGTTAAAATGTCGACCCATGTTGGTCCACTTAGTTCAGTGCCAATCAGTGAACGGGCCAGAGGCAGTCAATCTCTGAAGGGAAGGTAGAAGACTCGGAGATTAGCCCTTGAATAAACACAGCATCCACTCCTCAACACTGTTCTAATGCCCTTCTCCTGTTACCCTGCCTCTCAGATTGCTGGCTGTAGCAAAATAGAATAAAAAATTGTGATCGAAAGAAATTTCCACTCCACAAGTACCTCCATCCTCCACGACCCCCCCCCCTTCAACTACATCTTTCCCCCTCCATTACCCTTGTTGTATTCACTCAACTCGCAACAGCTGTAGAAAAAATATACACATCTCAACGAAATGCAAATGCCTTTCGAGGATCTGTAAATAAATTCAGACAGGACGTCGCAGAAAAATGTAAAAATCAGAGTGAAAACTCCTGTAGTGAAATATGCTAATGTTTTTTTCCTGCCCAAATATAGGGAAGGGGGCCAAAGGGGGATTTCATCAAGGTAAAACGAGCCTGGCACAAAGTATATAGGCAGGGGTTAGCTCGGATAGAGTTTAGGAAATTTAATAAAATATGTACCTCTCTGAAAATGTTTATGGATTTTCATTTTTTTTTTGTTTTTTAACTGAAAAGAAAAATTGTTTGGGTCAAGTTTGAATATCAAATTAATGGAGGTGAATTTTTTTTTAAAATTGGATCTTTATCAACGAAGATGTGAACACAATGATATTGTGTAAAGTAACTCTGTTGGAGGAGATTATCGAGTCAGTGGCTCTATTGTTCTCCGATATACTTTATACGAATTAGTTTAATAAAAAAGGAAAATATATGCAACTTTTGAACGAGTAATTTTCAAAGAAAATGTAAAAGTCGAAAAACTAAAGTCAACTATGATGAATGAGCACATAAACGTGACAAGAATAGTTTATATTCATCCCTTTTCACTATCTATTTCTCTTTTTGAAATTTTGTTTTGCCTTGAGTTCCCTTGAGCCGCAAAAAAAAAATTTTACAAATTGATCTCTGCTTGTGTGAATCCACTGTACCTCAACAACGAAAAATTGCCGAAAATCTGACAAATAAATAGCATATAGCAAAATTAAAATAGCGCAGGTATGCCAACAAAGAATGCCACAGAAAGAGAGGTTTGGATCTAAATCGGTAAGCCGGAAGTATTGCTTATTGAAAAGATTTTTCAGTTTTTTGTAGATTCTCTCTCAAAAAAAGTTCGAACGACTTCCTTTAAACAATTGTATGAAAACGGCTCCTTCGATTTTTATCTAAACATTGTACAGTGATTACAAACCCATGAATCTACAACTGTTATAGGAAACATTTTTACCGGAAATGGGATTAAGGGTACTTCTGAGTGAGGGGGTGCGTAGCTTCCCTTCGAAGGGGATAAGTATTATATAAGCCGTTCACGCACAACTCGATTAACTCCACAAAACAAAAAGTGGAGAAATGCGATGAAATAATGTGCATTGTTTTTTAAATTCTGTTTATAGTATAAATTCAAATAAATTTATCGTTATCATTCAGCGACTGCTACTGAATTAGTTGAATTATTGCAACGATTTATATTAGAACACAAAGTTAATCAAAATGGCTACTGAAATAAATTATTTATTATTTAATGGCCCAAAAAAATGTTGTCGATTAATGGTGTTAAGCTTTATTGTTTGAGAAATTTATTATAAATATAAAAAGCAATGACTGAACCCACTGGTTTGACACTTGAATTTAAGATATTCCAAAAAGTGGAGTTAATCGAGTTGCGTGGCAAACGGCTCAAATATAACTCATATATTCGGTGTTTGGAGAAAATGGGTTCGTTATAACATTGAGATTAGTAGTTACTGCATATTTTTGCATTTCTTAAAGAAAAAAAATAGAACTAATTGCAATGAACAACTTGGAAGCAAGAGATGATAATCTCTAATTATCATATTGATTACAATTTCTAAATGTTGAATTTTTGTCTTTAAGTTATTTTCAACTCTTAAAAGATCAAAATAACGCCTAATAGAAGTTGTAGTTGAAGATATATAGTATTAATAAAACAAATCATTATGAGTACAACTACCGCAGATAGATCACACTATATATAGTTGTAGCAACGGCCATAAAATTCTCTTACGACTTGTGTTATTGCCTTACACGATTCTAATAATAGCGCTTATACTTAAAGTTTTTATAAATAATATTTTGTTCTCCTTATTATTCTGTCTAAGGTTGTTTCTTTTTATTATTATTAAAATACTAAAATTGTGTTTCTAAAAATAAAACAGCTCTTTAAATTTCATTTTCCTGGATTCGAAGGGGGAAAACTCGAATTATAACACGCACAGAAAAAATTAGATTTACAATGAAACTACAAATGACTCATCTAGGCAATGATACTCTGACTGGAGGCTCAAAATGTAACATTGGGACTCAGAGCTTCTACATCCACAGAATCCAATTCTTCCACTTCATCGATTTGACTGCTCGTTACTTTGTATCTAACACTATCTTGCCTCGAGATCAACTTGTTCCATACGCTTTTGTAGCTGTTCGTTTCCGTACTGCCAAATACCTCACCTATTTTTTCCTCACATCCTAACTCTGTAGTTTTCCTAACTTAATTCTCCAATAAGGTTGAAGCACCGGTAGCATCGTGATTTTCTTAATGAAGAAAGTAAAGCGCCACGGTAGCCAAGAGTGTTATAGACGAGACCTATATGTATTGTGGTTACTGGCTTCGATTCCCGGTTTAGGCTTTAGATTTTATTTTGTTTAATATGTGAAATATACAGTAAAATATGTTTGCTAATCGCCTCGCGGATGAGGATGTGAGGTAATTGAAGCGTAGAATTTGATACATATAACGGGTTCTTGCACCCATTTGTGAAACTCTCAAAGAGGTACAGTTCACTATTGTACATTGGCTCTTACTTCATTTAGATGATCGCGTGGCCATCTGCGCTTCAAACCGTCTGGGAGGATTTCCTGGTAGAGTAGTAAGTTGAGATACTAGAGGATTGGGATGCCAGGTAATTGAAGTATGGAATTTAACATAATGGGAACTTACAGCTTCTGAAACATAAGGAACAAAGAAATCTCGGTGCAAGGTAGAGTTAGAGACATTAGTAAGGAGCATTTGCGATTCGTCGAAAAGTTTACGCCGTCTCACAACTTGATTTGCTGAGTAGAAAGCCAAAACGAGAAACTATAAGCACACCCAACTCTTTTTGCGCGTTTTTTTTACACGATTTTGAGATAACACGGCACACCATTAAGAACAATTACACTTTTTTTTACACAATCTTTTTGGTCTAGCACGAATCCCCCCAAAAATGTTTTTACTCTATTTTAGACAGAAGTCGGTCGGTTTATTCCCACACATGTACGAGGGGAACCCAAAAAAAAACGGAATTATTTTTTAAAAGCTATTTAATTACAAATTTTTTACAGAACAACCTTATCCCCTTCAAAATACTCTCCATTACAACTAATACATTTGTCCCACCGGTGCTTCCACTGTTCGAAACATTTTTTGTAGTCATCTTTAGAAATGGCTGACAGCTCCTTCTTCGTTTTTTTCTTGACCTCTTCAATGTTGTCAAATCGGTGACCTTTCATGCCCTTTTTCATGCATGGAAATAAGAAAAAAGTCGCACGGAGCCAGGTCAGGCGAGTAAGGTGCGTGGGGCAGCGGAACCATGCCATTTTTAGCCAAAAACTGTGTAACAGAGATGGCTGTGTGTGCAGGTGCATTGTCGTGGTGGAAGAACCAGTCTCCTGTTTGCCACAAATCGGGTCTTTTTTGGCGAACACTATTGCGCAATCTTTTCAAAACTTCCAAATACAAGGTTTGATTGACGGTCTGACCTGGGGGGACAAACTCTGAATGGACTACGCCTTTGGCATCAAAAAAGCAAATCAGCATTGTTTTGATGTTTGACTTGACTTGACGACATTTTTTTGGTCGGGGTGAAGATGATCTTCCATTGGCTCGACTGTTGCTTTGTTTCTGGGTCATAACCATAGCACCATGACTCATCACCAGTAATGACCTTTGACAGAAAGTCTGGATCAGTTTCAAGCTGTTGTTTCAAAGCACGACATGTTTCAACTCGATGTTCTTTTTGATTGTCAGTCAGAACTCGAGGAACAAACTTGGCAGCAACCCTTTTCATCCCCAAATCTTCAGTTAAAATTCGCTGAACCGAGCTCCAAGATAACCCACTACTCTCTGACAGTTGATCAATTGTCTGACGACGGTCTGTGAACACCAGCTATCGAATTTTTTCAACATTTTCGTCGATTTGGGCAGTTGATGGACGTCCAGAACGAGGTTTGTCATCAATCGACATGTCGCCATTTTTAAACCGAGTAAACCACTCGTATACTTGAGTTTTTCCCATAGCGTCATCTTTGTAAGCTGTTTTCAACATTAAAACACTTTCAGCAGCATTTTTGCCGAGTAGAAAACAAAATTTCAGAGCTGCACGTTGTTCACTTAAACTTGCCATCATAAAAAACGAAAAAAGAACAAAACAGCGCTGGAAAAACAATCACTGCAGATGAACAGAACAAGCCAGGCAGACAACACAGGCAGGACTGAACTGGCAAGGAATTGCGCTATACACGTCTAGCGGCAGAAATGCGTACTACATAAGCTCCATGCGCGGTAACGCAATTCCGGTTATTTTTGGGTACCCCTCGTATTAGTGACTTGTCACATGACTTCATGGCTTGTTTACTTTGTATTCCGGAGGTTACGGGGAATACCTGAATTTCAGTATCACTTCATTATCTCGTTTTACTTCAACTCGAAGACAGCATTTCGTTATTCAGTGTTAAAGTGTTCAGTATATCACATATACTGACATAACTACTGATGATGATAGCATTTTAGATCCAGTACGTAATACTCGTGCACGCTTGTTATCAAAGTAGCGATGAATAGTGGCGAAATTGATCTTTATTCTTGATTGAAGTATAGAATTTAATGTAACGGGATCTTGTAGCTTCTGAAACATGAGGAACAAGGAAATCTCAGTGCAAGGTATCATTAGAAACAAAGTAAGGAGCGGATACGATTCGACGGAGTGTTTTTGACTGGAAGGATTGGATTTAGTAGATATTGGAAGCTTTGACTGAGCCCCAAAGTTCCATTCCGTAAGTCCAGGCAGGTTTCAATATCATAGTGTAGATAAGTCGTTTATTTTGTAGTGAGAGTTTAGATCTTTTGTCAAGAAGTCTAGAGAGAAGTTTGAATCGTCTGTTCAGTTCTTTCCGTTTGAGTCTAGTATGTGGATTCCAGGTCCATGAAGAGTCCTAGGTACTTAACACAATCTGTTGTTGGAAGAGAAGTGAGGTTTAGGTAAACGGGTGGAAGAATAGTTCGCCTTAGGGAGAATGTGATGTGATTACATTTGCTTTCAATTATTTTAATTATCTATAACTATGCTAATCAAGAAGAAGATCACTAAGGTTATACTACACCAAAGATAGACAGATAAATTTAAACTAAATTTGTTAAATTTCATGTTCAACGAATTTAGTAATTTGTGCCTGGTACATTGTAAATCACGTGAGGCCAAATATAAAGTGGAATTTGAGATTTTTCTAAGAATACCTAGACTGCGCCACCATCTGATGTAGGGAGGTCGACTTTATAAGTAGCCGGCCACTTAGCACTTGTCATATTATAAATTATATAACAGCGCTGCCAACTTTCACTCTAGATATACTTAATGCTCATAGTTTAGTTTGCTTTTAATATCTTGTTATTTTATACTATAATGATGATACAATAAAGTTATATAGCCTCAAATTGGTTATTGATGTCATAGGGCTAAACTTTGTTGATAATTATCAAATGTTTTCTTCTGCAGCTTCTCAAACTGATCAGTGTAACCGATAATAGCAATAAAATTTATTTTTATTAAACTTAAAAAATATAAATAAACGAAAAATATATCTTTCTATATCCATTTAATTTATGCTGCCATTAGAAGAAACAATTTGATTGTTATATAGCCAAAATGCTACTGCATATCAGATTACCTAAGTTGGCTATTAAACTGAACATCCGCCCTCACCCAACATACTGACAAATATTTAAACACTTTTTTAAAACTCGAAAAGTGTTTTTCGTATTAATAATATTTTTCAAGATTAAGGAAACATGGCTTTTCAGATTATATAAATAATAATTCAGATTATATAAATAACAGTCAGTAGCAGACATCCTGAGAAAAAAAGATGTTCTGGAATAAGAATACAATGCTCGAACGATTCTTTAGTTATCCAAAACATCTAACACTACTTTCTGATGCTTAATGTTAATTACTTCTTAGATCTATGATTGATTAATTGTTACATTATTACACGATTTCAGAATGTTTATTAATTGAACAAGTGAGAGAAGTTGAGTTTTCGCTAACCGAGCTCAAGTGATGCCCAAACGTGATTGGCTAGTGAGTACTCTTCGACATTCATTCTTTCTGCAAACATTTCAATAATTCAGAATAAACTTAAAACGAAAAAGCAATCCTGAAAATTAGCTCGGTATTTCGAAAATTGAGCTTTAGGAGTATAAAAATAAGGAAACAACGTTATGAATATATTAATAAATTAATTTAATTTAATTTTACGCAAACCATTTAATGTTATTGATGTTCTTTGTATTTATTATAAACTGGTTCACACAATTGGCATGTTACGCAATCCTGCGGTTGATTAATTGGTATAAATATTGTTAATTTTAAGTAGAACAAACTGCTTTTCCGTACAAATATTTTGTTGTGTTATTCTATATCAATTTTGAAAACAAAATGGACTAGGAATTAACTAACAAGGCAAAACTAGAGTGTTATGTTTGTTTTGCTATTCTCCCAGGAATACAGCACGCATACTCATGTAGGAGTATTGCTATGAATATGGTGACATCCGTCAAGCCATTCGGATTTCTAGGATGTCGCCGTCATCCATATCTAGAAATACAAGCTTTCTTAACTCCCTACTGTAGATAACTAATAGCAGCCAACGGATAAGAAATGATGTTTTATATATGTGTGATATGTTGTTTTGGTGAAGAAGGAGTTTAGTTTTCTTGTAAATATAGTATAATATTTGTTAGTGTGTGTGTATTTAGATAAATCATAGAGGACGGACTGGCGTTCACAGGACCAACACAACGCCAACGTCTCGTACAAGCGACAAATGTTCTCACTTATGCTACAGAAATGTTAGATATAAATTAGCGAGGACAGGCCAGTCAGCAATCAGCCCCAGGGACAGAAATAGACTGCACACTCTCGCAGTCTCTACCTGCTCGTCGCGCTCCTGAGCCCTCTCTAACATCCAGCTCATTTGTACCCAACCACTTGCCCATGGTTTTCACTCGCCTTCCCTAACTAAAACTACTCCAACAAAAACTATAATTTGTCAATTTTTATTTCTAGTTCCGATCCCAGTTAGTGCACCGTGTTCTAAAGCTCAGATAAGTTTCTGCCTTATTTCATCTCGACTATAAATAATAATCTGTATTATTTTAAGTACCTATGCAGAAATAATTTGCAAAGCTCGAACTTGCTCTCACACTAATAGGCGAGAACTATTGAGATCGTGCCAAATTTTCTATTTTGGGTTTTCATTAGAAATTTTACTTTTTAAAATCCCTGAATAAAACAGAAACTCTAGATTAAAATACAAGGAAAGTAAAATGCCCTATTTTTCAGATTGGCTTTAACCTCAAACTACCAATTAGGTGTCGTAAACGGAGGCGACTAGCAAACATACTTTACTAATAATTTCTCTTAAAAATCCAAGACCTTAGACCGGGAATCGAATCCAGTAGTACCACAATACTTCTTAACTTTGCGGGCCTCGCTTCTAACCTCTCGGCTACTATGGTGTTCAAAAAAGTACACAAATTCTAAATCTGTTCATTAGAATGAGCTAACGTCAGCTAAATTTTCTCAAATTTAAAATTTTGTTTAAATATTTTATGTCTCTAAGTCTACCTTGCACCAAGATTTCCTTGTTCCTTACGTTTCAGAAGCTATAAGATCCCATTACATTAAATTTCACACATCAATCACCTCACATCCTAATCCATTAGTATCCCAACTTACTACTCTACCAGGAAATCCTCCCAGGCGGTTGAAGCGCAGGTGGCCACGCGATCTTCTAAATGAAGTGAGTGCCAATGTATAGTAGTGAACTGTACCACTTTGGGAGTTTCACCAATGGGCTAATTCTCGCTCCTTATGTATTCATGTATCTATTCTGTTATCATATTGTATCAGCTTCACTTGTTGCAGAATTATACTGCAGTTTTGAAAATAAATAAAGTAAAAAAAAATTAAGTTGATCACTCCACCACGTTCGCGGAAACCTGGAGCAAAACTCCCCATACCCGAGAGTCCCTTAAATCAAAGTTCCCAAGAAATATGTTTCGATTATAAGTTATAGATTAACTTTAGAAAAATTTGGACACCAAATGTAAAGAAAATCGTTAAAGGGATTTGGGAGAAAAATTAATAAGTAGTGAAAAATCCATTTTAGTAACCGGATATTCCTGATAGAAAATAATCCGGAACTTTGGAACGATTCCATTACGATCCCTTTTATGAGTACAGAAAATGATTGGCGAATGTCTCATATTCACATTACTCATAAGTCACACATATTCGAATTAAATCCCAATCCTAACTATGGTGGACATTATCGTGCTAATAATCCTTGAAATTTGAAATAAATTTAAATAAAACAAAAAACCCAGTGATTTGATTTATAATAATAATGCTATTCTAACTATTATTATCAACAGATTGAACACAAGAGGCTGACAATCTAGCAATATTAAATTCACTATAAACTCTTGTAGAAGTTCGTGATAGTTTTCCAATTTGGCTATCTAGATTTACCTTTTAGTTAACATCAACTACACATTTATTTATCTTGATCCACGAATAAATACAAGCTAAACATTTTACATTACCGTCCTAGTAGTCACCATTTACTATTCACCGCCTGCTAACAATAAGAGTTAAATGTTAACTTTACCGAATTTACTTTCTTTCCAACTTTCCCTTACTTGGTAAGGATTGGTAAGGCAAGTCAAATTTTCTGTATGGAATATTTACTGGAAAATGTCCGAAGATCCGTTAATCCAATCCGAAGCAGTGGTTATTAGAATATATTCTCCATCGGTGAATAAAATATCTAAACTAAAGATTTCAGAAAGTTGTAACTTTACATTTACATTTAGAAAATTTAATACATTTTATTGACCTTTGACTTTCGTACAATGATATATGAAGTGCTTTGATAAAATTTACTTGACAGAACAAGAATTATTTTTATATTTAAACGGAAGGAATTGGAATATAATTGTAAATTATTGTAGAGAAGGTTAAATACACTGTTATTTGCAACATTTCGCCAGGATGATGTTTCATAAGATATTTCTTTTTTTTTATGATTTAAGGCGCGTCAACATCTAAGGTTATTGGCGCCCGGAGCTTTTTTCAGTGCACTGCCGGCCTACGGACAGTGTTCTCTCGTTACAGACAACACTGTCCATCACCGGACAGTGAGCTGTAAGAAGCTCCTAGGAAGAGAAAATCTAAGGGTCAGCAGCTAGATTCGAACCCGGTACCTCCGCGTGGGAGTCCAGTATGCTAACCTCATAGCTAATCCCTTCCCTTATTATTATTATTATTGTTGTTGTTGTTGTTGTTGTTATTCTTATGATTATATTCAGATTAGCCCACCAAGAAATCTGACTTTAACGTTGAGATCTAAATCTTTTAAACCGAAAATACCATTTTACTTGGAATCACAATGGAATTTTTTAGTTTTTTGAGATTTTGTCACAAAAACCACAACTATTATTTGCAAACTTTGTTCTTGACAGGGAGAGGAGGAAACGACCTCTCACCTGCTGTTCGCGTTGCAATCGAGCGGTTTCGCACTACGAAACCTTTGGAACTTTGAGACCAAAGGAGATAGTAGCTCAAAAAGAACTAGTAGGGAAAGTCCTCAACTTCTTTAGTAAGGGAGGTTTCGTCTACTAGATTCAAAGGGGATGGCACAATAAGTCTCTTGTAGCTGCGTAAGTCTCCGTGGGGGCATAGGTCCCGTCCCTTCTAGGTCCATTGGTGAACTCTTCTTTATAGGAAGGACCAAATGAGTATAATATACGAATTTCTGATATGAAACATATCATGAAAGAGGGTTGAATGTTTTGGTAAAAATTTGGGGTTTCATGAGAATCCCGCGAATGAAAGCATCACCTTATGCAACAGATTATTCAGTTTTCATATATTTTTTTCTCCCAAAAAAAGTGATAGCTTAAAAGAAATACTTCAAACTCTTTGTATCCTAATTGAACTAATGTTGGTCTCCAATTATTAATTCGAATACATTTTTGTGGGACAATTTCATTGATGAGGAAGTGTGGTTGGGTATCCATACCCTAAAGTACTATTTCAATATATTGTACATCTCTGCAAGATAATATTATTAAGGTATATTAAATATTGATTTTTCGACTTCGAAACACTCTATTCTCATTCAGGCTCATAATTACATACAGTCCACTCGTAAAATAATCATTTCTTAGGGGTTACCTAAAAATATAACCTATGGAAACGGTTACAAGTAGAGAAAAAGTTATTAAATTAATTTTTAAAACCGAGAAGTTCAATTTAATCGAAGATTTTTATAAAAAAATATTAATTCATAAAATAAATTAATTATCTATGAACATAAAACATTAATTCAATTTTATATGCTTACAATGGAGAACACAATAATTTAACTATTTCTCGCTAATCTTAAAACAAACTTTTTTTTAACTAAAAATTATTTTTCAATTAATTTTTTTAAATGGGATTCTACTGTGAATTGTGGATATGTAAACAAAATTTTTAATGTATAGGTAGTTAACATTATAAATATAATTTAGTGATGGTAATAATTGTATATATATATATATACACAATTATAAATATATATATATTCAGACATGGAGTAGTGATCTTGTAATCTCCGACTGGCTAACTGTTATGGAAGAATTCCATCGCAACGCAACACTGGTTACATTAATTTTAATTATAATTCGACTCTGCCCATTATATTACAAATTTATTCATTTTCACAGTTTCCCTTGAGCACGATATTAATACTTTTTTATAGCATTTTTCTCCTTCAATTTACATCTTATCTCATTACTTAGACTTCTTTGTTTACATATTTTTTAAACGAGATTTCCTTATTCTTCATTATTATTACTATTATTTTTTTTTTCTGAAAACTATATTAATTAAATTCGATATTATTATTAATTTTAATTTATAATAATATTAGCAATTCTTGCCAACTTATTTTGTATCCATCAGGCATAACCTGCAAGGGAAGTAGATGCATTTAGGGCGTCAGTGGAATTCTTGAATTCAATGCCTTGAACAATATGATTAATTAACAAGTTTTTTTTAATTGTATTAAAAAATATACAAAACTTCTATCTAATCAGCACACCTGAGCAAAAGATTCGTCGAAACATATTTGTTCAATAAACAAATTCGCCTTCAGCGACCTCTAGAAATTTAAAGATGAGAAATAATTAAGCAACGATCTTTTATGGGAAATCGAACACATTGGTCAAAGACATTTAGGATAGAACTAGAAGATTAAGGAGAGAGAGGGAAAAACCTGCAGCTAGTGGTTAATTTTAGAGAACTTTTGAGTCCATTAGGAATAAAAGGAACATTATGTGGTTATTTCGCCGTAAAGTGGGTTAGGATAACAGTCTAGACTGGAAAGGACCGTCAGCAGTCGGTCTTGGGTCTTGGAATGTGGGGGGGGATTATGGAAGACTCTTAAGGAGTGAGTCGATTGTACAGGGTGACCCAGTAAAAATGACCACATTTCTTTTTTGAATAACTCTGGCTACAGGGACGAACGCGCGCTCTATTGTTAGTAGAGATCTGGGAGATTTCTGTTATCAACATTTTAGTAATCTTGGAACGTTACACTGCAAAAGAACGAGCATTTTGTGTAGAAGCGTATTTTCGAAATAAATCGGTTGTGAAAGTTCATAGAGCGTTTCGTAAACAGTTCAAAATTAAAAGTAATGAATCTGTTCCTACGCGAAAATCGATCCTCAGGTGGGTTGAAAACTTCCGTGAAAGTGGCAAGACGACTGATAAGATTCATCCAGGTGCCAAAAGAACAGTTCTTACACCGGAAAACATCGAAAAAGTTTGCCAAGCAATAAAAATTAGTCCAACTCGTTCCGCTCGCTGTCACGCAGCTTCTTTAAAGTTATCAAGGGAATCTGTGCGTCGAATTCTAACCTCATACTTGAACCACCATCCATATAAGTTGATGATCACTCAAGAGTTAAAAGAAACTGATTACCGACAGAGATTACTTTTCGCCGAAAACACGTTAAAGAAATTGGACGATGGTGAGATTGATTTAAATAATCTTTTAATGAACGATGAAGCTCATTTCGAACTCTCTGGATCGGTAAATAAACAAAACTTTCGGTACTGGGCAAGTGGTAATCCCCAATTCATTCAAGAAAAACCGTATGAGCCGGTGTAGCGTCGTGGGGAATTATCGGACCGTATTTTTTCGACAGTACCGTCAATGGAGAGAGGTACAGGGAGATGTTAAACTCGTTCCTCATCCCCTAACTCCGCCGTAAACGTCGTTTGAATCAAACCTGGATCCAGCAAGACGGGGCAACTTGTCACACCGCCGCTCTTACACTTGGGTTATTGAAAGAAACGTTTGGAATTCGTTTATTGTCACGTTCTTCAGATTTTACTTGGCCGCCTCGCTCGCCAGATTTGACGGTTCCAGATTTTTTTTCTGTGGGGGTATTTGAAAAGTCGTGTTTATGAAACCAAGCCCCGTGATCTAGAGGATTTAAAATCGAGGATTAGAGCCGAATTCGCAAAAATTTCGGCTTCCATGCTGAAGAAAGTATTCAAAAACTTCGTAAAACGTTTGGAAGAATGTAAAGCCCAGAACGGTCATCATTTGAAGGATGTAATATTCCATAAATAATCTCCCATGTTTCTACTTTTCAAAGATTTTTTTGTTACTTTTATATCTGTAATACTTTTGTTGTTATTAAAGAAAGAAATGTGGTCATTTTCATGCTAGGCTCGAGGCGGAACCGGCGGCGGCGTAGAGTAACATCAGCCTAATGTCCACTTTGTAGAAGAGGAGTTGGTTGTCAGTTTACCAGAATTCTCTTTGTCCTTATGCATAAAATTAAGAAGATGGAAGTATCAGAATGATCCAATGCTATTCGCTCGTTTTCGCCTTGACTGTAAAAAAACGAATGCTTTTCTTCTGCGTCCTGAATATTCCCCAGCTAATTGAATTTCCATGCGGAGATCTCGATATCGTATCCAGCTGTTGACCCTCAGATTTTCTTTTCTAAGGGGCTTTTGCAGCTTTTAGTCCGGTGATGGGCAGTATTATCTGTAACGAAGGACAAAGTTTCGGGCGCCAATGCCTCAGATGCTGATGTGCCTTAAAAAAAAAGAAAAGAATTATTAATAAATAAGTAAAGCAAGGGAAGGGATTATCTAAGTGGTTATAATCCACCTAATCCAGATTTCTGAAATTTCCTTTATTAGAATCCAGATGCGGAACCTCAGCTATCTCTTTCTAGCAGTTACGTGAAACCCACTTTTACGTGATCTTCACCCCTCATTCCAGGGCAAAAAAAAAAAGTAAAAAAATTAATTTAATCTCTTCTCGATCTAGCACTTTTGGATTTTAAGTTCCTCACGTTACGTTTTTTGGAAAGAAAGTAGTCAACCATTGAAGAAGAAATCAAGAACCAATAAACTCAGAGGTATAAATCCTTAAAATTTTGGGGAGCTTTGAAAGCATCCATTTTATACTCGAAGATTGAGGCAGCAGTCCGGCTGTGAACACCAGATGTTTAGAGAATGATTATCGTTCTTTCAGTGAGCTGGAATCTTATTTTCATCGATGCTACGGCAGGGACGCTACGTCAGTTGAAATGGTAAAGGGCAATAAATCAGCTTCTTTCACACCGCAATTACAGCACTACAGTAAGTATATATCTCATTTTGACACTATCAACCAATTTACAGTAATAGATTCTATGTTTCGTAGCGGAATTTCGTTTACTTAGCCCAGAAACATATTTGATAGCCATCTTTGCCGATCTGAACTTAAAAAAAAAAAAACCACTCAGAAAGAAAAACAATACTAAATTAGAAAATGGTGGCTACTTGGTGTACTAATTTTCACATGAGTGTGCCAACGCTGGTGGTGATTTCATTACACCTTTTACGCTATTGTGAGAAAGATTGTGATGCAGAGGCTCTCATTGAATAGGCTTGTTCTAACGGTCTACTTCCTTTTTGAATAATTAACTTCAACTATATAAGAACTGTTTTGTTTTGAATTTTATTTTAATGAAGTTATTTTAAAGATATTATATAACTTTTTAATAAACTAATTTTAAAAGTTATTTTTCTTCTTTTTTCATTTATCACCCATATAATTAATGAATAATAATAATTGCAGGAAATTGTCTTGTAATTTGTTAAATCTCTGTCTAGTTAAGATTTGATCCATTTAGAAAAGTATCACAAAAATTGTTCAGAACCTTAGCTAACTTTCTTAGAACTTAAAGATCCCTTACTTGGCGATTGAAGAGTGATGTTTGTTGTAATATCTGCCGAGTAATGCTGAAAGAAGATAAGAGTGATATCCGAGAGAATGCATGGAAAATTAGACTTCTAGGTAAGGATATCAGGGAAATGTTATGAGATATGAAGTAATTGGTAAATAGTGTATTGAGGAATATTACGTATCCGAGCAACTAGCCCGGAAAATGGACTTTGTCATCAATAAAAAAGATTATTAACAAGCTGTGTGTTAATTAATGTTGTAGTTTCTTGAATGCAATGTGGTTAACTATTTTGTTTGTTGTAAATCACATTAAGTTTTGATGATTAAGTGGACCTTGGCGATGAGAACAGAAGGGTCTCAGTCCTTTTATTGGCGAGAACCTGTCTGGAGCCGAACAATCGTGCGGTTCTTCGAGGTTGATCGAGATATGAAAGATTTAATCAATTTCACTAAGATGCAATATCTTAGGCGAGTGATGTCTGAAAAATGTCAAGTGATATGAGGTGTTTGACGGACGATGGCCCAGGGAAGTTGATTATTAAGTGAAAAGTAAAGTTTGTTTAAATATCTTGCAAGTAATGTCCAGGAAATAAAGGATCTGGGACAATAAACTTTACAAGAAATATCAGGAAAGTGATGCCAGAGGTAAGTAATGTCAAAATAAATGTCTGGCGACTGGTGTCCGAGAGAAGTCACGAGATAAGAGATATCTGGCGACCAGTTTCCAAAAGAAGCCATGAGAAAATAAATGGCTGGCGACTGATGCCCGAGAGGATCGAGAGGTAACTGACTTCTTCATACATTAAGCTCAGCAGGCCTTTAGAAAAGTAATGAATCAGATATACAATGGGAGAGCTCCTTTCGAGGGATTTAGTTTGATTATTTATAGCTCCTTGAAGGCTGCAGCGGCCCAAAATGTCCCAAAAAATACTTAAATACTGAAAGCATTGAAGGAACAACAAGCAATTACTAGCAATTATCTGTACACTTCTATTAAAATGAACATAATTCTTCAATTAATAGCGGATACCTGCTGAGGTTACATAATCGTGTGCCCCCCACTATACTTACCCACCATTCAGCGCAGATATCGTAGCAGTTGAATTTCATTGTAGCATTCATTGAGATGCTCTATGAAAATGTATTTCCACACTCGGCTTTCAGTGTCGCCGAGTAGATCCTTCCTCACTAGCATTCATTGGACGAAACAGCAGCTATTCCAATTTCACTTAACACTTTTCAAATTAATTTAAAGTGCATTTTAACTAAACCTTCATAAATTTAAGTATATACATATTTGATTATAATCAGTTTGCAGTTTAAAATGCAAATAAAAAATATATAATTTATTTATGACTGTAATATACATACATTTAAAAGGGAATTCTGCGCAGTTTGAAGATCTTATCGAGCTCCTATTAGTTCCAGACGGAATCCTGCATCCAAAAAGCCAAAATAACTCACTCAGATTCCCTGGCTACTCCGTGGATGTTCGAGGAGAAAAAAGTGGGAGCCGATTTTAATGACTAGCTACTTTTTGCTGGGCACTCACCTTTTAAAATACTGAATAAAGCTCCCCTAAGAGGAAACTAGTAGGAATATATTTCATCTAACACCTGAAATTGCTCAACGTTTTCAAGAATAGTTCCTCAGATAAAAAAGAGAATGAAGCTCTCCAGGGGAGTTCTAAGAATAGAAGAGTAAGAGTCACATTAAACCTCCCTGATAATCAGGTACAATTCTCCGCAGTAGAGGGGAAATGGCGGTTCTGTACCTTTTTTGTGCAAGATGGCCGCCATCCCCACTCCGCCCAACCCTACCCCCCCACCCAACCTTATTGATTAAGCATCGAATTGGAGGAGGGTTTAAGCCACGCCCCCCTTCTTATTGACTAATCATCGAATTGTACGAGGGTTTAAGCCACGCCCCCTACCCCCTCATTATTGACTAATCATCGACTTACCTAAAATGTGCAAGATGGCTGCCCTCCCAGGCATTCATCGATTTCGACGTCATCACCTTTACCCCCACCCCTTCCTAATCGACCAATCAGTGAATTCGACGACACCACCACCTCTACCCCATCCTTCTTAATCGACCAATCAGGTACTTAGATGAGGGCTTTAAGCCACGCCCCTCCCACCACTTAATCCATTAATTGGCGAATTCAACGACACCACCTTCACCCCCCATCCAGCCATACTTACATGACACCTACCTTTATCCCACCTCTCAGTCGTCATATTCATTGGCCTATCAATCCTCCTAAAGACGGCTTAACCGCTGTAGTACACAAGATGGCGGACCTCGTATTAGCTGATGACGTCAATATGGCGGGCTTCATACCACCTGTAGTGCTCAAGATGGCGGACCACATACCAGCTAATAAAACATACCTCCCACCCCTCGCCCACTGATTGACGGGAGGGTGCATTTT
This sequence comes from Rhodnius prolixus, assembly GCF_049639745.1. NCBI lineage: Eukaryota > Metazoa > Arthropoda > Insecta > Hemiptera > Reduviidae > Rhodnius > Rhodnius prolixus. The sequence continues at coordinate 29,869,641 of NW_027411592.1, forward strand.
TTTTTATTTATTTCTTACCTGAGATTCGATCTTACAACCTTCGTGTTGGAAGACACGTCATCTTCACCAGTCGGCTACAGTAGCATACTCGAGTTATGAACGATCTCTTCTTTAACCTCCACCCCCTCACCCGTCGATGGGAAGGATTTCTCACGTGGGAGTCGATCCTACAACCTTCGTGTTGGATATTACGTCATCTTCACCAGTAGGCCACATAGTCTCGCTTACTCTAGTTTTGAATGTTCTCTTATGTTTTACCTTGGAATTATTTTTTTAAAAATCTAACCCTCTTACCAAGAATGTTTTTTTTTTAATTTAAATTGCCCCCACTATCACAAAAATATACAACTTGAATAAAAATGGATAACCTCACCTTAGGTAATAAAAAAAATTATTTACTTACCCCCTTCACCTGGACTGCTTCCTCTGCTGATGCCGCGACCTACACTCACTGAAAATTAAACGCTAACTAACACTTGGGTTATCCTACCAGCTAGCTTCTAGCATTATCCCCCACCACAATTACGTCACACTCTAACTAGCCAAAAGAATTGCGTCTTTTTTTCCAAATGATTACCTCTCTGGACATGCCTCTGTAGCAAGCCTCTGTTAATTCATACATGTGCCAACATCTGTTTTTTAAATTGGAAAATGATTTACACTGCTAACTTAATCAACTGCGCATGTGTAAACTTCAGTTGTGTGAGACCATAATACAGAAAGCAATTGTACCCAATTATATATGCGCTGCATTTATTAATATTTTTGAAAAATTAAATAACAGAACTGAAGATCAAGCGTGATGCAGAACACTGTATTATTCAGTATAGAAAAGTGCGGGAAATTCAAATAATAATATTGATTTCTAGTTTACAATATTTCTAAGCCAGCTGAGAATGCGATTTTCTAGAATGGCGCCATGTAATTGTTGTACAGCGAAAATGTTAGGGATTGCAAATTCCCTGCTGGTATTAGAAACTGTGAACATGTACATTGCTGATAACATGGCGAAAAAATAATTTTAAATAAAATTATAGCCCTCCATGGTATTTTGGTCGGAACACATTTGGGATGAAACTAAATAAAGAAGAAAAAACCGAAGCCCATTAAAGGGCGCGTTGGACGTGGCGTTCTCTGGTAGCTTGTAGTACCATGGAAGGACAGGAGAGCGGCTCCAACAGCGACCATGGCCGCTGGCCTAAAGTTTATTTCTGTGTAGGTACAAGGGTGGTGTAAATCGGGCTGTGCTAGAGGTACAGTTTAGTCGCTGCTACAATTCCATTGGGAGGCTTCACAGACAAACATGCTTCACACATACCCTACGTTTCGTTCAACTAATTTATATTAAGGGCGATTTTTAGGAGTGGTTGATGTCTCTAACAATACTGTTACTACCAGGGTTAGTAAACAAAGAGTATTTCTGTTTGAGACGACATATCTACCAGTTTTTTGTTAAACCAGTGTTTTTTGTTACTCTCATTTCATTCTATTTTCATGTTTAACTCTCACATCTAAACTTCTACATTCCAGAGACTGTTCTACATAGTAACAGTTTTTACCATCGCGTAATTCGCAAACAGTTTTCGAATATTCTTTTCGGATTTTGAATTCTTTTCCTTGGAATAAACCGAAGAGGGTAAATCCACAATAGTAATGGATTACAGACCATTTCTAAATTTCATTCTGGAGCTCCAACTAGCCAAAATATAGATAATAAATCTAAAGAAAATAAAAGCGCAAGGTCTACTTTGAAATTACCAACTCGAGAGGTAACTATCCTTGTAAATGCACACGTATTTCATACTTCTGAATGGCCAATTAGCAATGGCGAAAGTGGATTAATGATTAATTGAGAGTAATATCTAAAAAGAATAATTCAAGAACTATTATTATTATTGTGTTCTTTTTAAAGGTGCTCAACATCTAAGGTCCTTCGCACCAATTCAAGAACTAGATGGGAAGTGTAAATCAAAACTTAAAAATGATTATAAGTGGCCTTATCATTCAACTAGCACAGTGGTTCCCAAACTTTTTTGACCCATGGACCCCTTTTTATAGTCAAAACTTGCCTACGTACCCCCAAGTGAAAAAGCTACATAAATGCATAGTCTAAAAATTTAAAAAAGCATTTTGTTGAAGAAGTATTTATTGAAATTATAACTTTTTTTTAAAATAAAGTTTAAAAAAATTAATAATTTGGATGAACGTGATGAGATGTTATGAGTGTATTTATACCCGGCTCAATGTTTGTGAGTAGCAACCGCAAATCCCCACGAGTAATCTTTGGTTCAGGTCTGCATGAAGAGCCGTTAAGTGTTCGACAGTGAGCAAGCAAATCTTCATCTCTATTTTGCAATTTCGAAAGATTTGGAAACTGAGAACATTCATTCTCCTCTTCCCAAGTTTTGTTTTTACAGAAAACGTTTTGCAACGAACAGATATTACGCTTTTAGTTTTGATTAAATTTAATTGGTCACCTTGTTAGTTTCTAATTTCCATAATAATAAAAATGGATCACAGTTTTATTATTTTATTATACTGAACCTTGTGCGGACCCCCTGACGTTGTTCAGGGACCCCCAAATCAATTTTAATTTTCCACGGACCCCCTAAATGATACCGGGGACCCCTGGGGGTCCATAGGGACCACTTTGGGAACCACTGAACTAGATCATATTGGTCATGTATCATACCGATCATGTATTGTGTTGGGTCCTGTACGCAGCTAATGCAACAATATTATCAAGTTTAATCTGGTTCCTCTTTAATAAATGCAACATTATGTTTCGGTAGGTAAACATAATTTATTTTTCCATCTCAGAATGCACTGGCTGCATCCTCAAATATAAATTCCTCTCTTATTTCGAGTAACATAAATCTATCTCTGGACACTAATCAATGACAACTGCTTCCCAATCGTTTTGTATTTCCTTCCCCCTCAAACAATCTTAGTGGTGGCTCCAAAAAAGTGAATCAGAAAATGAAAATTATTTCAGCTCCTAGATAGCAGCAGTTGCTATGCCTCTTGTAACTATTTCACGTAGGAAGCTACAAAAACAAGAACTGTTTTTTTTATTATAAACATGAAACTTTTAGGATTTAAAACATTTTCTTGACAAATAACTGAAGATTATTTAATTATATGAAATATATTATTCGGATTTTTTTTTTGTCTGAGGTCTGAGGTTGTTGTTTTGCTACCAGCCGTGAGGAAGTCATTATTTTGTAGGACAGGATTTTAAAATTTATAGCGGTTAAAACATGTTTTGGAATACGTTAAAAAAAAACTCTTGACAATTACATATTGCTCATTGGATCAGTGAGGAAGAAGGGGAGTGAACGCCTTTTGGAGGGTAACCCGTGGTAAATATAGAGATCCGAGGATGGGTGAGGAAACTAGTTACAGTACTAGTCCGCCACTCAGTAGTTGTCTAATTCTGTATGTGCGCACGCTGTACGAGCAAAACGTATGCACATGTCTAGTTTGTTATGACACGACTAAATGTGACAATCCTAATGATCAAGTAACACACCTGCAACATTTAGCGGCTGCCTACAATATTCCCCCCCCTTCAAAACTCTCATGCCAGTATAAATGACAATATGTTCACAATAAGCTGAACATTCTGCGATTGTGTGTGTGTGTGTGTGTGTGTGTGTGTGTGTGTACTAATTCCCTGGTTCATGCTGGCTTCTTAGATAAATTAGTGTCAACGTTTTTGTATTTAAAAAAAAACAAAAATTCATTGAAAATCATTAACTTTTGGAAGGAGAACCACATTTATTTGAGTGTGCGCAGTATCCACTACTGTCTCACCATTTGTAAAAAAATAAAATGATGAGACAGAAACGTGTGACGATGGAATTATTAGAACTCTTTATCAACATAAAAATCATCATTTACATAAACTGCGAAATTTGATGAAATCAAGATATTCAATTATTAAGGTATCAGGAAAACTAGATTCATCAAAAGGACGAACGATTCAATTGCCGTTCGTCCTTAGATCTCCAGAAAGCAGCTGCGTCGGTTGTTTTGCTATGCGATCTTAATCTCTATTAAACAAAAAACAAGTTTTAGTTGTTTGTGACATGTTGATGCATGAACGTTTGTGTTAAGCATTAGTATATGTAGTAACCTAATTCTAACTGTAACCTCGTCAAAAGGTTTTATTTTACTTGTATTTTGCTGTGGAATGTAAAGGTCCATTCTACGTCATTCTTTTTTACAAATTATTCGGGAGATTCAGATGAATAAGATGAACAGTAAGATGATTTTTGGTTCATTGACGGTTAGATAATTAGAGAATATCTTTCTAGTAAATTTTCTCTCAGATTCCACGTGGAACATGAACGAAGGAATTGCAGAACTCATAGAGTAACTGACCTTGAGGAACCATTGGCTGGAACTAAACCATAGAGAAATAATGTTCATCCTTTCTGCACATTAAATCACTTTTATTCCCTTTTAATTAGTATTTCTGACAGAAGGCTGTTGAGTATTGAAGCTGTTGGCTATTGAGTTCTGGGCTGTGGAGTAGCATTAGGGAGGTAAGAAATCATGATTTCTCTGACTTTATCCGTGGTAGCACTCACGGTTTTTGTATTCCTGATCGGTTTCGCACCTTCATCTATAATCAGAGGTTTATTAATCGATTTGCAGTAGAGAATTCGACTACACTTACATCTCACACTACACTTGCTGAGTCTGCACCCCAAAACCTTAAAGTTTTTGTAATAGATGGTAGGTTTTGGAATCAGTGGGCTTTAAAAAGTGTTTTTTTTTAAAAAATGAAAACTTGATTTGAAAAACTTGTAATTCCACTTGGTTTAAAAAATGCGGTCTACTTGCAGTGTACTTCAGCCCTGCATATCAGTGACCTAACAACTCACTCAAAAATCTCAGGAGAATTCTCACGATCGCTGCAACACTCAATTTTGGTAAAGATTTTATTCCTGCAGTTTATTCTTCTACACAATTAGTTCCCGAAGAAAACTGGCATGCCTTTCGAGATGTCCTTCTAATAAATAACTATATATAATTAAGTACAAGTGACGAGTTGTGCTGCAGTGAATTGTGTTTATATTGTGAGATATGCTACTTTAAGCGCACCTAATCACATTCGATTCAGTTGTAACTAGATCTGAAAACATGATTGCAGTTCTAGAAAGATTTGTTTTTTATGTTTGTATTTTCTATTATTAGTTTTTATTCATACTTATTCATTCAGAAGTTCCTTTATTCACAAAAAACTATTTGCTTCATCCAGACTCATCGATACAGGTTTTTGTAGAAGCCTTATTTTCGAAAATAATCTCAGAAAGAAAGGTTCGTCCCAAATTAAAGGAAGACAATGGATTTGATTAAAGCAAGAAACTGAGATTACAAGGTCTCGGTTTTGAGTTATCTGAGTTCTGTAATGAGTAGTGACCAACAAGCCACGTCTTGCCTAAATTTCTTTATGACATTCCGAGATAATACTGAGTACATAATCAATAAGTAACCTCTTTAAGATAATAACTGGATGTAACTGTCTCTGTACGACGGGTGGTATTTGGTGCTTCACTTGTCTCCTCTTCTCCTAGCAATGGAAAGCTGGGGAAAATGGCTGTCCACAGAATATCTAAGGGATGGAGCGGTAATAAGGGAAGCTTGGATAGCAGCGGGTGGTATTCCTGCACGCTTGCTCCTCTATCTGGAGCCTGCCCGAGGGACGTAATGAATAAAGGAGTGAATCCACCACACTCTATCACATCAAGGAACTTGCGATTGTTTGGTATAGGCAGGACACCTGACAGAACTGGGGCCAGAAGTTTCAGTAGTGGAATACTGTAGACTTGGCTTGTTGGAGTTCATTCAACTGACAGATCCACTAGGTAGCTTTATTTTATAAACCGAGACGGATAATTTATAAGAATAGATTGTTAGAAAGGGCTATCAGTAATGAGATATTTTGAGTAATAATATACTGAAGGGATCAACTCAGTGATTAGAGTATACTGGACTCCACCGCGGAGATCCCGGGTTCGAATCCAGCGGCTGGCCCTTCGATTATTTTTTCTTTCTAGAAGCTTCTTACAGCTCACTGGCTAGTGATTAAAGTGTGGTCTGTAACGAGAGAACACCGTCCGGAGGTCGGTAGTGCACTGAAATAATCGCCAATGACCTCAGATTTTTACGACGTACCAAATTTAGCAAATAAAAAGTCTAGACTAGACTAGACCCGCAATGCTAAGATGTATTGTTGGTTAGTGGGTTCGATTCCCTGTGTCTAGGCCTTGGATTTTATTTAATGGTTAATATGAGAAATTTATAGTAAAGTATGTTAGGCGGTTAAGAGGCTAGACCCGCAATGCTAAGATATATTGTTGGTTAGTGGGTTCGATTCCCTGTGTCTAGGCCTTGGATTTTATTCGTATGTTAGGCGGTTAAGAGACTAGACCCGCAATGCTAAGATGTATTGTTGGTTTAGTTGAGTTTAGAAGTATAAAAAAAGTAAATATCATCATGAAAATGGTTAGTTTCGGCATTTATACATTTTCATTTTTTATGACATAATTGGATTGTTTAACAAATACCTATGGGGGAAAAATTGGTTAAAAAAATTTAAATAGTGTTTTTCCTAGAAAAAATGAAGAAAAAGAATTGGTTAATCTCATTGGCGAACGGGATGTGTGAAGTGGGCGGACTGTAGCTGATGACGTAAGGACACTGTAAGCCAATCCCGGATTATTTACGTGTCTTAAAATAATAAAAAGTGAATAATTACTGGCATTAATTTTAACGAGAGATAGTTACAAATACTTATCTGCAGAACTAAATGTACAGTAATCAATGAGAAGTAAATTACCTAAGAGGTAAAACTAGGTTGCTGGATATAGCAATAATGTACCAAACTTGAGCGGCTAATCATGTGTCTGACTAGTGGTCGAACCAGGAATGATCTGTCGTTGGTTGGTGTCAATGAATACTTTCTTATTATAGGAAACAACTTTTATTGCAATTACTATCAACAATAATTATAATACAATCTGCTATTAAAACATATGTTACCCTAACTAAAACATTGATAACTCAACTTCGATCCCTTACATCTCCCTCTTTTAATTCGCTACTTTAAAGTTAAGAACAATCGTAGTCTTTATATTTTTCTGGCCTTTTAACCTTTCTTATGAATCGTCTATTCCGCCATAGTTCTCCTCCCTTATTCATCTTTACATCGTAAGATTTCTTCCTATCACCATGGCTTCCTTTTACTTTGCCTGGCTCCCATCTTCCTTCCCTCTGTACCATCACCTCTTCACCCTCCTGTAACATTGGTAACTCCTTCTTCCCTCTGTTATAGTAAACCTTCTGCATCTCATGCCTCTTCTTAAGAGCTTCTCTGATTCCTTCAAAGTTCCTATGTATAGGATTGTAGGGCAAAAGCCCCCTAACTTTACGTCCAAATAGTATCTCTGCCGGTGACGGTAATTCCTCACTAATTGGTGTGTTTCTATATTCTAATAGACATAGTTCCATCTCTTTTTTGTCTTCGCTCGCCTTCTTCATCATTTTCTTTATTGTTTGAATGTGCCTTTCTACCATTCCGTTTGACTGAGCATTGGTCGGGCTAGAGCATCGGTGTTCAAAGCTCCATTCCTCTGCAAATCTTCCAAATTCTCTTGAATCAAATTGTTTTCCACCATCTGACCTTACAATTTTTGGGATACCGAAACGTGCAAACACAGTTTTCAATAAGTTGATTACTCCTTGACTGCTTAATGAATTCAATACGCTTACTTCCACGAATTTTGAAAAGTAATCCACTATTAATAAATATGATTTTTCGTTGAACGCAAATAAATCCACACCAATAAGCTCCCATGGTCCCTGAGGTATCTCCAGACTTTGTAACGGTTCTCTAATATGTGCCTTTTGGTACTTCATGCAGACTGTACATTGCCGTACGAAATTTTCAATATCATTATTTATGTGCAACCAAAACACACACTCTCGTGCCCTGTATTTACATTTTTCTATTCCCAAATGGCTGTAATGTATTTTTTGTAACGTATCCTTCTTGAGGCTTTCAGGAATTATGATCTTATTATTTTTTAGCAAAATTCCATTTACTTCTGTTATGTCCTCTTTTAGATCCCAGTATGGCTGCATTTTATCATTGAGCTCCGTTTTTTCTTCTGGCCAGTTTCCTATGAGCCTTTTTAATTCCCTCAAACATGGATCTTTGCTTGTCTCCTCTCTTATTTGGTGCCACCTTTTGTCTGATATTGGTATGAAGTTATTAATTAGATTCACCTGAGCCACCAAACTGTTCTCTATCCATTTATCAAAGACGTTGTCTTCTTTCGCTCTCGTTCTACTCAAGGCATCTGCTAGTAGTAGGTCTCTTCCTGGTGTATATATCACTTGTATATCATACTGCTGTAAGGCTATTCTCATCCTTTGCAATCTCAACGGGCACTTTATCAATGGTTTCCTAAAGATTGTTTCTAGAGGTTTGTGGTCTGTTTCAACCACTACTTCTGATTTTCCGTATATGTATTGGTGAAATCTGTGGCAGGCAAAGACGATGGCAAGCATCTCTTTCTCTATCTGGGCATAATTTTGTTGCGTTTCCGTCATTGATTTGGAGGCGTATATAACGGGCAAATTGTCTTGTAACAGCACCGCAGCGACTGTATCTCTGGAAGCATCAACTGTTAGTCTACAAGGTTTTTTCCTATGGTAATACTGCAGGACTGGCTGACTGGTCAACATGTTTTTTATCTCATTCAGGGCCTTCTCTTGATCCGAACCCCACTGCCACGCAACATCATTTTTTAGTAGTTCCCGTAATGGTGCCGTCACCTTTGCAACATTTGGCAAGAATTTTCCAACGTAAGTCACCATTCCCAGTATTCTTTGCAACTCTTTCTTGTTGTTGGGTGTCTCTATTTGTATGATCGCTGCAATTTTATCTGCATCCGGTTGTACTCCCTTAGCCGTTATGATGTGACCCAAAAATTTTACCATGTTCTTTGCGAAACAACATTTTTCTATATTAAATTTTATGTTAGCGTCTTGTGCTCTTTGCAACACACTCATCAGAATTTCATCATGCTCCTTTGCCGATTTGGCATAAATTAACAAGTCATCAATATATGTTATTATCCCTTCAATTCCTCGAAAAATATTCTTAAATCTTTTGTGGAAAACTTCCGGTGCACAGGAAATGCCGAATGGTAATCGCTTGAATTTATATCTTCCATTTGGCGTAGCAAATGTGCATAATTCTGAACTTCGTTCGCTTAGTTTTACTTGATAAAATCCTTGTGAAGCATCCAGAGTGCTGAAAATATTTGCACCCGCTAGTCTGCTCAAAATCTCTTCTTCCGTTGGCAGATCAATGTACTCCCTTTCAATATATTTATTTAAATTCTGTGGATCCATGCATAATCTCACATTGCCATTAGGTTTCTTTACTATTACCACAGGATTTACCCATTCAGTGGGTCTGTCCACTTTCTCAATTATCTCCAGCTGTTCTAATCTGCCTAACTCTTCCTCTAATTTATCTATGAGGGCAAATGGTATCTTGCGCGCAGTATGAACTACAGGATTATAATCCTCTTTTAACTTTATGTCAAATACCTCTGACATGCAACCAATACCTTCGAATACTCTTTTATATCTATTTACAATCTGTGTGCAATTATCCTGTCTAATTGCGCTTATGCGACGATCTATAAGATTTAATTTTTCGGAAGTTTTCAATCCTATAATTGGTGAACTATTGTTATTTCTTGTTTGGACGACATAAAACTCTTCGTTAGCTACAAAATTATTTTTCGTCTTGAGCTGTAAGTAACATTTCCCTAGCACATCTAATTCCTCATCATTGTAAGTGGTTAACTTAGCTTCCGTCTTATACAGAACTCCCTTGTTTGGAATTTTCTCATAAATATGTTTAGGTAATACATTAACCTGAGCTCCTGTGTCTATCTTAAAATTGATGAACACATTTGGTTGAACCTCAAATGGAACTTTCCATTCCACCATATTAATCCCCTCAATCGTAATGGCCTCCAGCCACAGACGTTCAGTTTCATTTTTGTTCCTTTCTTTAAGTTCTTTTATGGCTTTTCCTTCTGACTCACAACACCTCGCAAAATGGTTCATTCTATTACACAGATTACAGGACTTGCCAAATGCTGGACACTTATTCGCCAAATGAGTTAGACCACAATATCTACAGTTACTAGTAGTTTTTTCTTTTCTGGCAATGAAACTATTTTTCTTATTATAATTTTTTAAAGCATCCACACATGCTAAATTTTCGAAATTTTTCATCTGAACAACTGTATTCTCATGTAATTTGCAAATATCTATCACTCTCTGTAAAGTAATATCGCCTTCCTTCAAAAGTTTTTCTCTTAATTTATCATCTTTTAACCCACAAATTACCCGTCCTCTGATGAGCATGTCTTCCATTTGTCCAAATTCGCAGGATTGGGCCAAATTCCTCAATTCTGCCACATATTTTTCTATATTTTCCTCCGCACTCTGATTACGAGTAAAGAACATGTGTTGTTCGAAAACAACATTTTTTTTCGGCAAGAAGTATTGATCAAATTTTTCTATTAAGCTCTCAAAATTATCAACTTCTTTTTTTTGAAATTTAAATGAATTGTAGACTGGCAAACTTTCTGGTCCTAAGGCGTGTAATAATAAAGCACACAAACGCTTACCCGAATTCTTACTTGATGAAATGCCACTGGCAGTGACATAGATCTGAAATTGTTGTTTAAAAATTTTCCACTTATCAGTAACATTTCCTTCCCAATTGAAACCCGTCGGTAATTGTAGATGTAATATGCCATCTTCCGACTGCGCCATGTCAATGAATACTTTCTTATTATAGGAAACAACTTTTATTGCAATTACTATCAACAATAATTATAATACAATCTGCTATTAAAACATATGTTACCCTAACTAAAACATTGATAACTCAACTTCGATCCCTTACAGTTGGGAAGTCTCTTCTTTTAAAGACATTAGAGACAGAGAGAGAGACAGCGCTTATGGGTACTTAGATCCCTTTCTAAACTTTGCCACTACCACTTTTTCAATTTATAAATTCTGCGCATACATCTCTTGCTTTTACTGACCACTACAGTTTGCACACTGTAGAAAGGTGGGTTCAGTTTAACCACGACAGAAGCTAACACGAACAGAAGTTTGTTATTGCACCGAGGATGCCATCAACTGAACCCTGAACCTAAACTCCTTTGTTATCCAGCTGGGGAATGTTCTGGAAATGTCTTAGCCGACTCAATGATCTGAACAGAGGTAATACACATCCCACGGTAACACTTACTCTGGCATGGTCAGAGGAAAGTTGTTATGACTGCAAGCTGCTTTCTTTAGGGCAGGGTAAGAGTAATTACGAGTATAAAGAGATAGGAATACTTCGAGCAGTTAGGCTGTGCCCTAATGAAAATATTAGTTAATCCTAAAATCAAACTGAAAACATGGTACCTAAATCTCGGCAATGAAAATTCTACCTGATAGCCACAGATTTTTCTTGTCCACAGATATTTTGTTTTTCATCGGATGTTCAATAGATGTGTGCAACCGAGCGTGAATCAATATTCCCGTTTTTTTGTTTCTCTTCTCCTTTTTTTTTTAAAATTTTATTTAGGGGAGCAACGTTTTATTTAACGAATAGTGTTATAAATCCATTGTTTTACGCGTGTACGAAGGAAGTAGGTTAGCTGGTTTTTTTCTCCTCCGCCCCCAACTTGGAATGATTGATAGATGACCGAATGGGAGCGGCCGACTGGGGACGGCATTGAACACCCATTAGGCTAACCTCCTCTAGTAAATTAATGAGTCGCTCGCTACAACTGCCCGTGCAGTTAAACATAAGGTATTACAGTCATGGTAACGGTTAGTTATTTTTTAAACAAATATTTTGAGCAACATTTTCATCAGTTTGGCCAACTGCAAATTTTTTACTGCAATCCAAACAATTCTGTCTGTTTACTGTAAATCAAATGCAGCAGTGTTGTATACAAGAGCCTTCAAATTCATCTGACTCTAGAATTAGACCCCTTCGCCTCCAAACCAAAAAAAAACTAGAGTCAGGCATCCCCTCTAATCGATTTTATTGGACAACTTCTAGTCAACAAAGAATTGCAGTCTGTTAACAGTTATGTTGCATATTTACGTTCTTCTATTTCCTGAGACAGATTAGTGACTATGGTTCAATTTTACTTAACAAGAAGGCTCGTGAATCGAAAAAATTGGACTTCGAAAGGATGCCGAATGTTGCGGCTGACGCTTTACCGTTGAGTCTGACAATTTCTATGTATGATTTAATCAAGTAATTTAGTAAATTCTGCAATATAAAATTGTATTTTTAGCGTAAATGGTTTAATTCTTTGGAAATTTTGCTATCAGGTCCCAGGGTCATCTTTTATTGTATTTAGTTAATTCATTCTGATCCTCCATTGCACTAGGGTTTAAAAGACCACAAGAGTTTCCCGCTGACAGCAGAGAGTTTTGCATATCAAACATCGTCATTCCCTGAGTAGATCTTGCAGATCTATATTCTCTTACAAGTAACTGTTTAAAAGTGTTTCTCAATGTAAACCTGGATACATTCTCTAAGTACGAGAATTTCTTTTCATATATTTGTATTACCATGTGAGATTACTTTAAAAAAGAATTATGTCACTCGTTGCTTGAGAATTCTTTATTCGATGAATTGACAATTCTTCGTTGTCAAGGATATTCTCACATTTTATTTGAAGAGAACGTATTTTACTTTTTATATTTTTTTTTTACATAATGAATAAAACGAAAAGATCCACCATCACCTTTTGAAGAAGTTCTTGAAAATGGGAACGCGAAACGTGCCAGATGACACGTATCAACAGAGCGCGCAAACTGTCGTTACATGAGCGTACACATGCCGACATCCTGCTAATTTGTATTCAATAAGCATGCACAATGTAAACTATACATGCATATTTTGTCATGATCTTGATCACATCATTTAATCAAGTACTGATTCATTAGGGTGTAGCATTTTACTTTGTTCGGATTTATTCAAAATTTACTACTATAATAATAGTAGTAACTGTCTCTGTTATGTCTGTTATTGTTATTACAGTTTAAAAACTATTGGCCGAAAAATGTATTGCTGAGGGGGTCTTATGGAAATGCAATGTTCTCATACAGTCACTTTGCTTCTATCTCTGGATTGTTGGATCCAAGAAATGCAATTCACTGTGGATTTCTAATGCCGTCGCAGTAAAGAAAATGTCCAAAAAATTTACTGCGAAACCGTTTTACGATTTCGGTGATCAATCAAAGAATTTTTATTTATTCTGCTGCTGAACAGAATCATATATCCACGTTGGTCATGGCGAATGCGTGCTGCTCACATTTTATTCTATTCTAGTCATATCATTCCAACTTAAAGTATATTTTATGATTTGCAAACGGCAACAGACAACATTAAATGGTATGCATTTACTGCTTCACTTTGCCATCACATCTCTTAATTAGGTCGATTCAAATGCATGTAAAATAATAAATAAATCTGGCCTTTTCTCTTCAAAATATTATATTCAGTTAGACTCGGGGTGTGTAAACGCGAAATTTTCTCTTATTACCAACTTACGTAATTAAATTTGTACAAACTAGACTCACTATATTAGATCTTTAGAGCTCGGGTGCCTTTCTCAACATTGCGCTAATGATCGAGTTTGGCATCTGATGAGTATCCTGCGGAAGACAAAGAACAAAAAAAAAAATCTTCCTTACACTTATTTAATCCTCTCATAATACTAAAAAGGAATGCATGGATCAAAATATCTGCATTGTAAGAAGTTATGCACTTATCCCTCTGCTTCTTGCACCACCCCTATGTCAGACCACGTTTAAACGATATTTTTAAGTTTAAATACATTCCTAGACCGATCGTAATAGACTTCAACACCATTCAGATCATACCCTATTACATACTTTTGTTAAAAATGTTCGGTAGATATATCAAAAATTATATTGGTGACGCACACACCGATATCAAGGGTATAATTGCAAAAGCAGCACTACAAAAATGGCAGACAGATTACAATAATGGTGATAAAGGTAGATTCTATAAAACTATGGCAGATCAGTTACCTAGACAACCATGGTTTAAGGGAACTGTCACTAATAAATGGGTTGTTACGACAATAAGCAGGCTGAGAGCAAACCACGCGGTGTGCGGATCGTATCTTCACAGGATCAACAAAAGGTCCTCTCCTCTTTGCGTAGATTGCAATGAGGAGGAGGATTTCAAACATATAATAATGATATGTCCACGTTATGTGATAGAAAGGAAACGAATGTTTGACGACATATACAGGTATTTAGATGCACCATTTCGCTACGAAGACATAATATTCTCCTCACTAAACTGTACAATCGAAAAGAATTGTTAAATTAAGTTTTTTACTTAACAAAACTATCACGCAAACTTGTATCAGTACTGAAATGAAGAAATGATCAAACACAAACAGGAAATTGTTAATTATAAAAATATTGTCACAGGATGTCAATTGATATCATTATCAGTAAAGAAAGAAAAAAAGTTCTTGATAAAATTATTGTGCGAGTAGTTAGTTATGCAAAATGTCTTTGAAAAACAACCAATAACTCGATTATTGTAACAATGAACAATCACTTTCTCTGACTGCAATCAGTTCTTTTTATCGATTGTGTACAGAATTTAGCTGGCTTCAGTTTCACTACAATAAATAGGGGTATTTTTAAAGAAACTGATTCTCAACCTGCTACAGGATGCTGAATTCGATTCAAGACTTCATGACAATTTTCAATGAGAGACTTAGCTACCCCAGTTTTAAAAATAATTTATTATTTTAAAAAGATATTTCTCATTAAAAAAGAATTATCTCTCGGTTGCCGTCGGCTTTGTTATTATTTTCATAGTAAATCAATAATGCTGTTTACAGGTTCTATGAACCCACCCTAACAAGAATTTTAAAATACTTCCGTCGTTTGGAGATGAAAGAAAATGATAGAAACAGTCAAGCATTCACTTCATGGAAAGAAGCTGTGACAACGAAGATAAAAACAACTAGTGGAATGAATAATCGTAGTTACATATTTAGGCTTCACATGGATTCTAAACTAGCGCTCGTTTTGCTAAATTCAACCGTTATTAAAAAGACAATTCAAACTAGGCGTTATTATTAATAAACCATGGTGGCCGATGTTAACTGCAGCTCAATTTTTCAGCTTAATTTGTAAAAGTGGGTTAATAGATCGAAACATTAGAGATAATGTACAATAAAAATCTAATTCTTTAATCTAATAAGTTTATCTCTAACAAAAACAAAAAGTATATTTTATGATTTGCAAACGGCAACAGACAATATTAAATGGTATGTATTTACTGCTTCACTTTGTCATCACAGCTCTTAATTAGGTCGATTCAAATGCATGTAAAATAATAAATAAATCTGGCCTTTTCTCTTCAAAATATTATATTCAGTTAGACTCGGGGTGTGTAAACGCGAATTTTTCTCTTATTACCAACTTACGTAATTAAATTTGTACAAACTAGACTCACTATATTAGATCTTTAGAGCTCGGGTGCCTATCTCAACATTGCGCTAATGATCGAGTTTGGCATCTGATGAGTATCAGATGCTTGACTGTTTTTCCAACAGGTTTTGCTTTGTAAATCAGAAAGGTTTATATTCTTCCTTTTAGCCTGTGAAGATAGCGATCCACAGTGAAGCAAAGGGCCGATTCTCTTCATTTTACTCATTGTCGACTTGCCCATAAACTGTTTCACTTATACAGATGACCTAGCAAGTCTAACTTCGCAAATTAATGATTTACAATCCATTCGCCTCTTCCAACTGCTCTTCCTCTCTTTTGAGCAATGGTTCGTCAAATAGGAAATGAAATTTAATACTTAAACGTGCCAAAATATAACGTTATCCTTAGTTAGTCCTCCCTTTATACCTAGTTCAGACTGTATTTCCTTGCGCAGATTGAGTACAATACTTTGGACTCTAAAATAACGATGTTAATTTCTGTGGGCGGAAGTGAACTATCAAGGGACTTGGCGTACCTCAGGTAAAAAAAAATCAACATTTGACACCTTAGAAGTACATCTAACACCTCCAACACTTAGAAGTACATCACAAGTGTGCAGAAATGGTTTGTTGTATGCAAGTGCTTGGGTTTCACGTATCAACGGGTAGTGCTCCATCTCCCTACTCCTCCCAAATTCTGGTACATATTTATTTATCGTAAGATTTCACAAAAGAAGTACCATTGATTGTTGAAGAAGTTGAGAAAACAGGGATTTGGCCAAACCTTCTTCATTCTATCGCCTCTCATAAAATTAAATGCTGGGATTATAAATGGACACTGACTAAATTCGCTGCACTTTTCGGGGCACATCCCTAACAAACAGAAATCTTTAGAACTAACCAAAACAGACGGCCTCAGCGGGTGATGGAATGGAAAAAAAACTAATTGTGCACATAGTTTCTGTCCAAATATTTAGAAGATTAACATTTGTTACATCAGACCTCATTTTAATCATTTTATGGGAGATTGTTTTCTACAAAAATAATACAAAAGATCGGCTAAGTAAGGACCCAGGCAGTGCGCACAGGTGTGCCACTATTAAACATTATTATTCAAAGGCGAATCAACTTTCACATGCCTGAATAATCTAAACTGTCAATCAGTGGTTGAATAGATGTTTGCCGCCGTGTTTTTACATCTACGGCTTCCGAAAATTCCTTTCAGCAAGTTACCTTTGTCGGCATCTTCCCTTTTAAGCTTTTAGATAACATCTTCTTCAGTTGTTTGAACGGACACTTTGTCGTTGCACTCACCATACCATACTGTAGCAATCTTCTTTACCAGTTTGTAACACCCTTCCCGTAATTGGATAAAAAAAGTATGATAAAAAAGTGTTTAACTTTCAACCATAAGCTTCTTTCAACCTCACCTTCGACGCTTTTGAAGCGTATTTGATTCTTTAAAGGATAAAACAAATTTATCGCTAGAATACAAATAAAATTATATAAATCTTCAGTTCTATTGACCTGTAGGCCAAATTCAATCAGCCAGCTGATAAACGTATCTTCCTTCCCTCCTTACTCTCCTATGAAAGCAGGTGTTCCGCAGGTAAATATTTAGAAATCTATTTTATACACAATTTACACTGATGATCTTCCTTCGCATCATTACTTCGACCTTTGCTGATGATACTGCTCCTCACTTCTCATCCCGAATCTATCTCGGCCCCTAAACACCTTCCACAACATCTATCCTTCATAGAAAAGTGATGCTAAAAATGGAAGATAAAGGTGAAGAAACTAAATTCCACTTTTACGCTCCGACATTTGTACTATTTTTTTTTTTTTTTTAATGATTTAAGGCGCGTCAACATTGAGGTTATTGGCGCCCGGAGCTTTTTTCCGTGCACTGCCGGCCTCCGAACAGTGTTTTCTCGTTACAGACAACACTGACCATCACCGAACAGTGAGCTGTAAGAAGCTCCCTAGGAAGAGAAAATCTAAGTGCCAGCAGCTGGATTCGAACCCGGGACCTCCGCGTGGGAATCCAATACGCTACCTGCATAGCTAAAATCCCTCTTGCCCATTGTTAAATTCAATGCTATGTTGATTTCTACTTCTGAAAGAATACGCTATCTTGGGTTACCTTTAGACAAACGACTAATTTAGAATCTTCACACCAGATAGAGAAGTATGAAGACTAACAGATAATTTGGCATCAAGACTATTCCACAAACTACCTAAATTTGCTTTACAACTTACATTGTACAAAACTTTGCTGTGACCTATACGGACTTACGGATTAGAGATGTGGGGTTCTGAAACCAATCCTTACAATCCAAAAAATCTTTCGAGAAATCACCAGTGCTCCTTATTGTGTCGTCAGTAAAATACTACATAATGATCTATCCATTCCATTTTTGTTTAATCTGATAAAATTCCGCTATCAAAGATCCCCAACTCCTTATCCTATCATCATAAATCCCTTTTTCAACAGCTTTCAAGCAAAACCTAACCCAATACTTCCGTTTAGGCGACTAGCGCCAGTGGCCACATACATTATCATTTTCACTAATTCCAACTCCATTAAGTGAAACCATTGGGTACCTTCTTCAAATGTCATTCACATGATTTTATTCTGTGTTCTCTTGTTGTAAAGTATGCAGTTGCAAAAAGACAAAAAAAAAAAAGAAGTTATTTATCAGCCATTTACTTATTGGTCTTTCTTTAAACAGTAGGAAGTTTGTCTGTAATACGCAGTTTTAAAATAATTGTCAGGGTAGATGCGTGAAAGTTGATTAAATTTTAATTTTATCAGTCTTTATACATATGAGTCTAAGCAAATGTTTGGGCAAGTCCGTAGAGTGTTTAAGTTGGTCAGTTCTAGAATTCACAGCAGGCTAAGATGCTGTGATTTGATTCCACAGTTGATTCATTATCACAAGAGCATATGGGTGTCTATTTGAATCTCAGCCTAATCATGGTACTGTAAAACGGGTCGACTTTCTGAGTATTCAGTGAACCATGGTTTTACTGGAATGGAGGACTGTATTGAGGAGTAGAATTTTCCTTTGATGGTATTTGAGATTGAGTAAATTTGAACCCATATAGTGTAGCAGATTCTTTTCTAGAAGTTTCTTTATATCAGAGATTGTTAGTGACTCTATTGGCGTCTTAAATTGAAAATACTGTTATTGTTAATTTGATTTGTCTTGCAATAGCTTCCGTTGGAATCACCCATTACTATTCGAGAGAAACCTGGGCTGAAAATATACACAAACTTAATGTGTATTGCATTTTATTGTTGTGGCAAGCGGAGACGCCTCACTTAACTATCTTAAGGTGATTTTAATGTGGAATTGAATCTAATTTTATCGAGTACATTATAACATGAACGAATACAAAATTAATGACAGACTTAAGAAACTGTGTTAATCATTACTCATTCTTTATAATAAGAGGCAGATAATTAATTATTTTACATAAATTATTTAGATACGCTGTTGGTTTTTTTTTAAATAATTTTTTTAATTAACAGAAGTTCGCACCATATGTTATTAAAATGTGCTTTTTGTTCCGACGGTTTTCGTCAAATCTGGGATTGCTAAAAGCTCATTTAGAAAATCAAAAAATTTTATGGAAACATGTATTTTACTCGGACGCTTTGGACTTTAAATGAAAGTTGAAATTTCCGTTACGAGTTCTGCCAGAAGGAAAGAGAGAGCGCTCTACCGGGCTACTGTTTCCTCTCCTCAGACTATTGTCGCTAAGATCGATTCAATTTTTATCGATTCATTAATTTTGAAATGCACTAATCTCAGTATGGGAAAAACATGCGAATGTTTCCTCTCCGATTTATGTAGAAACGCCATTAAAAAGTCATGGCAAAATCAGTGTTTATTTGTGCAGAAAGATTCGTAGTCTTAATGATCGATTGTTTTCCTCACCTCTCAGTTTCCATTCCAATCCTAATTATCGATGCAATTGAATGATTTAAGAACAGCTACTTCCCTTACAGCTTCACTAATCTCCAATCGACTCTTTTCTCAGACTAATACTGTTTAGTTTGGGCTGAATTCTGAACCAACATTAAGGTCTCTTCTAATAATCATTTTCTTCCTCCTCACAGTCTAAGGGTACGTTCACAACGGAGCTGTGAGCATAGATGATAGCGGAGATGATAGCAGTGATGCATCAGCGCTTATAGAATAACCTAGTACATTCTTATGTGAGCGTGCACAACGAAGCTTCGACTAGTGGCTCATACTCGCTGCTATAAACGAGCATAGATGATAGAATTGAATTTTTCATTTTTCTGCTAGCTGAACTCCAGTATCGGAGCTTCAAAATGGACGTCGAAAAATTATTTAGTGCTGTCTTTACTCATTATTTTTGGTTATTATTTTATTATTTACTTTTAAACAATATTTTGTTTTTTAAATCGTGCTTACATTTATTTTCATGTGTATTTATTTGTTTTTTTTTCAATAAAATCATTACTTACCTAAGAGTAATCACTAGTTTTTCTTCTATGGTTATAGGATTTCCATGACAATTTTTCCAAAGTTTTCTTAATTTTGACCTTATTTTTTCTAAAATATAGTCGAATGTGGGTGGACCAATCCTCACATATTCAAAAAAACGATCCGGATAATTTCTAAGTTCCTTATATAAATAGTGAAATTCGCCCAAAGTACTTCGTTTTTTATTTATGGGATGTACATGATATTTTCTAAAGCGTTTTTTCTTTAAAATGTACCTTTTTGTTGCTGCTGAACATAAAAACTCTTCTTCACTACTCGGACATGTTGCATGTATCACAGCTCCGTTGTGCACACTAATCAGCGATTATATTTTACTCTATCAGTTATCATCTCTGCTATCATCTATACTCACAGCTCCGTTGTAAACGTACCCTAAGGAGTAGAGATTTCTTCAACCAAAATTTATGTAAATGTATATTTTGGAACCATCAAATCTTTATAATACGAGTATTATTGTTAATACTCATCTTTAGAAACATATTCTTTGTACTTACCCACTTTATATTTAATCCCTTTGTTGGATCCTTGAAAGAACTTGTTCTGTAATGGATCAGACACTTGTTAAAACCATGAGGATAATTAAAAGGAACAATTTTAGTAAAATAATTAAAAAAAAAAAATATTAATTTTTATAACAAATAGTTTATTTAATTTGCAATGTCTTCAACTTTTTTTCTTGCCTATTAGGACTACATAGTTACATACATGAATATACATAGAGTGAAACGTATATTATACTTGCTATCAATACAGATGACACTGGGTTGTTCCAAAAAAAAAAAGGAAAAAAAGAAAATAACATTTATTAAAAATTAACAAACAAACCAAATTAAAAAAATGGTGTCCTGAAATAAAGTTTCTCTCGTTTAAAAAATTTGTGATATTCTTCATTAATTTACAAAATTGTGTTTCACAAAGTGAAGGAGAGGTTTCCCTTGTAAAGCCAGGGGAGATGCAAGTATTAAACACTTGTGGAGTCACTTTATCTTCTAAAATTGATAGAAATAGGATAATTTTTTTTTTTTTTTTTTAATTTTAATATAAATTTAAAATTAATGAAAGAAAGGCTTATTTCTTGACATAAATTTTTAATTTTTTGTTCTCTTATTATTAATTTCTTCTTTTTTATTTTGTAATTTTAATTTTTAAATTTATTCACAAACTAGCCTCATTAAAATATATTAATTTATAGATAATACTGCGAATAATAACGTAATATATAGTTCCTAATATTTACAAATTTTGACACATATGTTAAATACATATACATTATATTAGAAAATTCGTATCTAAATTCGTAATATCAATAATTTGCTTTTTCTTTTTTAATTAATTTTTTTTTTTTTTTAACTCATTTTATTTGTTAAAGCTCATTGGAATATACAAAGTTTTCTTAAGAAAAAACCAACCTCTGTAAATTTTAACTCCCTCTCATTCTATAATACAAATTACTACAAACACGAATATATTAATTTTAATTAAACAAAATTTAAATACATTTACAATGATTTTGTTATTTGGGGTTTGGAACAACCCAAATGGACGTATAGTACCCTAAAATTATTATTTATTTATTTTTTACACTTTTTTTTTTTTTTTAAATTTATTGATGGTGACAAATAAAGTTAATTTTAAATATTTATAAAATTTGATTTCCGAACTTATTTTTTGTTTTTAATTTTTTAAATTTTAGTTTACCTTGACTAGTGTTGCCTCGAGTCTATTGCTTGTGCGGCCACCACGAAAAAATTGAGAATATTTCATAAATGTATTTCTCTATTTTTTTTTTTTTTTAAATTTGTTATTTATAAAAACTTTTATGTAAAACAGTCTCATTTTTCGATGGCGACTTTTTAATCTTTCATTTCGAATTTTTCTTTATGTTGTCTGCGATCGGCGGATAGGCTGTACATGTTTAATTTCTTTTTCCTTTCTGTTGAAGTGATAATATAATTGAAAATAATATAAATATCTCATAATTAGCCCATGTAATCCACGCCCGGTGGAGCAATAACAGAGACACTGCGCTTTGGTACATTGCAAATATATATCTAGTACATAAATGTACACTTTTGTGTAAACAAATATGTCCTAAATCGTAAACAGAAACCAACAAAATAAATACAAATTAAATTGAGTATCTACCAAAATGTCAGTTATTTTAAATATTTTATTCAGATAATAACCAGTTTTATTTCAATATTATATATTTCTTTGTTTAAATATATATCGTGTATTTATTTCCATTTAAAATATAGATCTGCAATATAACACTGTAAAAAAATATTTACTTTTTTATATTTATTTATGTAATGGTAATATTTTATGTAGGCTTGACTGTGTTGATAAGGGAATAGACCTAATAGAGTAACCTTCAGGTATATAGGTAGCACCTTGTTCGGAGGTCTGGGGTCGTCCCTTTACGGCACTAGAGGCTTTTAGATCGGGGTCACGGCAAACAACAGAAACGAGCATTCTATAAATAAAAACTCAAATATATATATATATATATATAATGTATATATGTATATCACATTCATACTTTCTCCTTGGACTGTACAATAATCGAATTTACAATAATGTTACTATTACTTTTTTTTTTTTTTTGTATTTTTATGCCATTAATTTTATTTTTCTTTAATTTACGATTATCACAAAGAAATATTGGGTTGCAGCAACGTGGCTGGTCAGGCTCTAGGTGTATCCGGCTTGCTTTCTGGTTGACCGGACGAGTTAGAGCTTGACGAAGGTGGTGGAGAAGCATATGCAGGACTTCCTGCTGCCGCTGCTGCAGCCGCAGCAGCCACTACAGCTGCCATCGATTGCGAGGAATGCGCTGCCATTCGACTATAAGAATCGAATAATGCCGGATCGTGTGCCGCATACAATCCTCTATAGAGATCAGGATGTGGCCGAGCCGTGTAAGGCAAACACCTATTAACCCGTGGTGTTACCATTTTACAACCGCTAGCTCGCCCGCTTTCATCTTTGTTATTGGCCATATCGGCCAAAGACCAGATGCGTGGTTTGGATGATGCCGTCGTACCTCCTCCACCGCCTCCGGCCCCTGACGGCGGTGTGGCCGAAGGCGGTGATGAAAACCTTGGGTAGGCTGGCGCTAGGAAAAGGCATTCAGGTGAGTCTGGCCTGGATTCACTCCATTCAGAGCCGGTATCACCGCCGCCTGCGTTACCATTGCCACCGCTGCCAGATCTCTCGAAATCTAGCCGGTGGCTTCCACGGTCGCCGTCTTCGCTGGAGGCCGTGCCTGAATCCTTTGAATCTGCAACAAATTAATAAAGAAGTTAAATTAACAAATAAGAAACAAATGTTATAGTATGCTGTTTCAGTTTACAAAAATGTGGAAAGACATTTGACGACATTTTTAAGGGAGCAGATATTAATCCGTCCAGATGATGTCCACTTTCCGTTTAAACTGTTTACTTCGTTAAGTAAAGTAAAATAATAGCCTATTTGTTCAGACGGTATTTACGTCCAACTACCAATTAGGTGTCGTGGACGGAGGCGACTAGCAAACGTACTTTACTGTAAATTTCTTTTATTAACCATTAAATAAAATCCAAGGCCTAAAGACCGGGAATCGAACCCAGAACCACAATACATATTAGCTTTACAGGTCTCGCCTCTAACCGCTCGGCTACGGTGGCGCCAGTAAAAACCAGTAATCAATCTTTAAAAACTGATTAGAGAAGTGAGCTTTCCAAAATCAATCTGATTGCCAATAGTAATCAATCTGACCCATTGGCAATCCAAGTCTTCGCCGAATATATATGTTTTAGAATCCCCATGAACACGAAATGGATCAAACAGTTTGGTCAGTACAATTTTGGAACGAAACATTGCAAGCAGTTCTTTTGTATGATTACTTAAATCCATGGAACCAGTTCTATAAGATTTTGTTTAAAATTTATCAACCATCAACCTAAATCATGAACTTGAAATTTTTCAGATCTTTCTTGAAAATGGTAAGAACAATTTTCTAGAAAATAGTTGCGTTTACTTATGTTATAAGCAGTTCTTCGTCAATATGTAATTTTAAAATTGTTTTCAGGATTAAATAATCCTTAAACTTTTACAATCACGCTTCTCTGTGAAATTTGATTTTAAAGTATGGTTCTTCACTACGACTGATTATAACATTAATAAGAATAAACTTTGTACAATAGCTGAAATCCTAAATATAAAGCAAAACTTGATTGGAAGTCCGCAAATTTGTCCAAAGATTTTTTAAATATTCTAGATTTTAAGTTAAAAATTTTTCTACATTTTTCAGCTTTTTTTTCGAATTATATCATTAGTTTTAGAAGTATTCTGAGGGAGTTCTGAGATATCACTTCATTTTGGTAACTAATGCAATTTACTGTTAGTGAAATTTTCTTTAAAAGAAAACGCATTTTGAACATACAGCTTCATGAAGGTATCCATCTGTTGTTCAATCTAATGATTTCTAAAAATCGTATAATTAATTTCTTTGCAGAAAAATTTAAAAAAGTGCTAATCAATTGAACTCTAAGCAGAATAATAAAATAAAATAAAACAGTTTAGTCATATTAAAAAGTTAAACAAGAAACTGAGAGATGTATTTGGAGTGCATTAGGGGAAGGCAGGATAGAGCTCAGCATCCCTCAGCAAAGTCATCATCATCTCCTTACTTGTGTGAGTGTGTGAGTGAGATAGAATATGGAACCCCTCTATGGGAAATATCAGAGTTCCGTTATGGCTAACCCAAACGGCGTCAGCAATAAACTGATTAAGCACTATCCCTGATTTATGATGCCATTGTCACAAGCCAGAAATACTAGAAAAAGAAGACTGGCTTTAATTGCGTATTATAGAAGGTCACGTGATCGCATTCGTTGCGCGAGCTAGCTTAACTCTTGTTTGCAGACTTACATACATGAACCTCCTCGCCCTCCTCGCCAACCCCTTACCCCACTGTTTGACACAGTTGGTTCTCTGAATAGAGGGAGGCTTTTTTTTTTTTTACAAAAGACAATTTTATTCATGGACGTCGCTAAGCCGACGTTCTCAGCGTAAATATTTGCCTTCAATATATACACAGAAGGGATGGGGTGTTCATTCTCTACTTTTTATACACTGTTTTCAAAACCTCTGTATTGTTATACCAGAAATGTACACATGGCCCGTAACAGTACTGTTATTGTAGTAGGTAATTTTCCTTTTTAAATACGTATTATTGTATGTATTTAATAAATTGTTGAACAGATTTATTGAACGTTCAGATAAATCTGGCATTTTCTCTTTAAAATATTATATTCAGTTAGACTTGGGGTGTGTAAACGCGCAATTTTCTCTTATTTCCAACTAAAGTAATTAAATTTTTACAAACTGGACTCACTATATTAGGTCTTTAGAGCTCGGGTGCCTTTCTCAACATTGTGCAAATGATCGAGTTTGGCATATGATGAGTTTCTTGCGGAAGACAAAGAACAAAACAAAAAATCTTCCTTACACTTCATTAATCCTCTCATCCTGTTTTTCCAACAGGTTTTGCTTTGTAAATCAGAAAGGTTTATATTCTTTCTTTTAGCCTGTGAAGATAGCGATCCACAGTGAAGCAAAGGGCCAATTCTCTTCATTTTACTCATTGTCGACTTGCCCATAAACTGTTTCACCTATACAGATCACATAGCTAGTCTAACTTCGCAAATTAATGAGTTACAATCTATTCGCCTCTTCCAACTGCTCTCCTCGCTTTTGAGCAATGGTTCATCAAATAGGAAATGAAATTTAACACTTAAACGTGCCAAAATATAACGTTATCCTTAGTTAGTCCTCCCTTTATACCTAGTTCAAACTGCATTTCCTTGCGCAGATTGAGTACTATACTTTGGACTCTAAAGTAAAATAAAATAAAGTAACGCCTATTTTTTTCAGGTAGGCTTTACAACCAACGGCCAAATTAGGTGTCGTGGACGGAGGCGAGTAGCACATGTACTTTACTATAAATCCCATTTATATACCATTGAACCAGTTCCAAGGCTTACGCCGGGAATTGGACCCTATGCCTCAATAATAACTTTACATCCTGGGCTGGCCTTTAACTGGAAGCTAGAGCATGCTGATAAGGCAAGACGCTATAGTCCCATTTTAGTCACCTTTCTGCTGGATAGGTGATGGCTCCTACGGGGGAAACTGAAGAGAGAGTAGGAAGTAAGCAGAGGAACTACGCTCAGCTTTCTTGGTCTGAGGCTGATGAAGATGGATTAGGCTAATTACGATCGTAACAGAACTGCAGCGTTTCTCGGCCTAGAATTAAGATAGTTTCAGCAAACAGATGGGTTTCCTTACGAGCTGTTGTTCTCAGAGAGCATTTGAAGTAGTTGGATCTAGTGTGCGATGGCACCTACAGATACTTTAAAGTGTTGGAGGAGACTGCAGCATATCTTTTAACTGAAAACGCTATTTTATTCTAGGAATTCGCCTGGGACGCTTCCGTCATTGGAGGAAAACTTTACCTGGACCCTGTCAGGTTTTCTTAGTTATCTAGGACTGTATCAATACTATCAGGTTTTTTAGGTATCAATCATCGGAGTCTTGGACATTGACTAAGAAACACAATAGTAAATTGCAGGTAACTGAGATATGGTATCTGAGGAAGGTAGAGAGGAAGACCAAAAGAGACAGGATTCGGAACGCCACAATAAGAACCAACTAGAAAATATAGCCAGCAGAAGAAGTAATAGAAGAGAATAGATGGATTCTGAATGAATGGCTAGAGTAGCGTATGAAGCAAAACTGGAGTGACGGAGAGGAAAAGATAGACCGCGGTGCAGTCGGGGTAAAGGAGGCGTGCGAGAGAAGAGGAATTGTGTGGAACGATAGGAGAGCTTGGGCAGCAGACAGAGAATGATGGAGCACACAAGAAGAAGGGAGCCTTACACCGCTAAGGCGGAGGAAGAGACGTACGATTCTGATGATGATCTAGGACTGGAAACGGTCTAATATGGATTCGAAATAGATCTTCTAGGAGGCAAGCATTGTAACAACTACCCCCACAACAAACCAAAATTAAAAGAGACTAACCAATTTTTATAAAATTCTTTTTAGAGGAGAAAGTTGAACCATGAACAAAAATGTGCATAACTCTGTCAGCCATATACAAATCGTGAGGAATGCAATTAAATTTTAGTGTCACTAATAAAGAAGAAAATAATTCTACTTAATTGAATCTTTCGGATATTGTGAGTTAAAAAATATCTTTCCAGAAGTTTGAGTAAGTATCAAAAATATTGTTTAAATAAATAGTTTATGTATTTTATTACAACAAAAATAGTGATAAAAAGGAATTAAGAATGTTGTTTAGTTGCATGACCATGTATGAAGGAGCAATTAACTATGTAGATCACGTATGTGTGAATATGATTGTTGTTATGTCCGGCCACTGTAGCAGAACATCATGAAATTACCACCAAGCCAATCACTCAGACATGATACGCCAACAATAAATATTCAATGATGACCGCAACTGTGTCTAAAAGTGTTTCCGGTCACTATTTGGTTTGTCTGAGGGCAACTGGGTCACTTCGTCAACTAAAAATAACATTAATTTTTTTTTTTTTAACAGCGGGCAAGAAAGTGTAGCAATAATTTTGTATTTCCGGTTTATGATGTACATCGGACATACTCCTTTTGAGGTTACCTAAGTAGGGAAAAGTGTTTTTTGGATATGCACTTCTCTCCTTACAGTCAGAACACAACTCAAAATTTAAGAAATCGTAAGTAGCAGGAACTTCATATTCGTTTGGCTAACTCAGTGAAGCACAGACCAGAGAAATAGGAAATTCAACTCAACAGAGTTACCACCTAATAAGAAATAAGCTAGGTGGTTAGCGGGATATCCAAGAGAAGATAAAGGGGTTCGAATCCAGCTGCTTGACCTTAGTTTTTCTCTTCCTAGCTGCTTCTTACAGCTCACTGTCCGGTGATGGACAGTATTGTCTGTATCAAAAGTGGTCTGCCTTAGGCTGGCAGTGGACTGAAAAGTATTCCGCGCGCCAATGACCTCGGATGTTGATGCGCTTTAAATTTAAAAATATAGTACTAAAATAAAAGTAGTAAGTAATCGCCTATTTTTTTTCAGGCGGGGCTTAATGTCCAACTACCAATTAGGTGCCGTGGACGGAAGCGACTAGCAAACATACTTTACTGTAAATTTCTTTTATTAACTATTAAATAAAATCCAAGGCCTAAGACCGGGAATCGAACCCAGTACCACAATACATTAAATTTAAAAATATAATATATACATTATATTATATAATATACATATATACATTGAAATAGTATTGCTAACTTTAAATTTAATTTTTTTTTTTTTAATGAATAATGAATTTAACAATCTATTAAATATTTAGGATTGAATTAGTGAGATTCGGTCAATTAAAAAACAAGAACTCCACGTGATTAACCAACCCAACTCAACCAACCCACGAACGAACATCTCTTACATAAGTTCTAACGAATTGTTGTTGATATCATTTCTTATAGTTTTTTAATAAGATGTTAGTTATGTATTCTCTTTCCAGTGTTCCAATAGTCTCATTTTTGTGTTATTTATTTATAACATGCAGGCCTTGAGAAAAACAATAAATTTATGGAAACGTTGGCGTAAAGACGGATTTGTAGTTTTTTCACTTAGACCGAATCCTTGCTATTTCAGTCCTAAATATTTGTAATTTAACATTATTTCGTTTGTTTAACTAATGTAAAAATAATTATGCACATATAACGATTGCCCTCAAAATAGTAGCCATTTAAATATTTTTCAATCGTTCGTGATTGTTGAACTACCTTCGCTAAATGTAATTTATATTAGTGGGCACTAAATTTAGCGATTGCGCAGAAAATATACGTAATTATTAGAAGGTTATTATTTTATTTGCAATGATATTATTAATTAATGCATATTTATATTATTCATTTCTACACCAGTTTATTGTTATTTTACAAGCATTTCTAAAATATATCTATTTAGCATATCCATTTTATAAAATATATCTATAAAAAAAGCTGATAGCATAAAAGTCGAAGCACTCAGCCAAAGCAAATGAGGACGTTTATATTCAGGAATCATTCGAATACTTTTAATATACATGTATTATATATATAATACTCCTTAACAAAAACTTACAGTTTTAAAAGTTAAGTATAAGGGTTGATTAAACGCCAAAAGGTACACAAATCAGCAGTTCCCAACATTTCATTAATACTTCATTGATATAATTTAAGTAATTTTACTGCATTAACTTTTCCTTCACATTTTTTAGAATTTATTAGATGTCACAGACCCTTATGCTGGCCATTTTCGTCTACAAAATATTTACTCAAGTAGCACACCATTTAACTTAGATTGACTGTAATATCTATTTATCTATAATAATCAAACTATTAATCACAGGTGAAAAAGAAAACGTTATAAAAAATATAAAAAAAATAAGAGGCTAAAAAATTCATAAACTTTTTTTACATCAATAATTTTATGCATTTATTTTTATTTTTAAATAAAAATCATTGGTTTAAGTTCATTCTTCGATTAAAGTAATTGTTATTTTATGTTGTAGTCAAACGTTTGTAATAATAAGTAATAAATAATCTGGCTTTATCGCAAATAATATAGTTTTCTTCAATTACATTCTCAATCTAGGTGTTCTTCCCACAATGTTATATATATGTAATATAAAATAAAGAAAATAAAGATATGCATATTTTTAGGACAGCTAATTATTCCAGTATTTTACCATAAGTAAAATTAGGGGGACTAAATTAAATTACAATTGAGAAATGAGTAAATATTGTTGAATAATCTACTTGTTATTAAATGTATGTTATTTGTGCTCACGAATATTTCGGTAAGACGAATTTAAGACTGAAATATTGTTTTGAATCCTCCGTGATTGAAATTTAAAAAGTGGCCGACTCTAACTTTGTTTTTTTCTACTTTAACATGCATGTATATGTGACTACTCAGAATAATTCATCACTCATTTTATCATAATTATAATAAAAAAATATTATGAATGAACTGGCCAGCATAAGGGTCTGTGACATCTAATAAATTCTAAAAAATGTGAAGGAAAAGTTAATGCAGTAAAATTACTTAAATTATATCAATGAAGTATTAATGAAATGTTGGGAACTGCTGATTTGTGTACCTTTTGGCGTTTAATCAACCCTTATACTTAACTTTTAAAACTGTAAGTTTTTGTTAAGGAGATTTTTGTACCTTTTGGATAGATTTTCCTTTTTGTCTATTTGCAAAGTTACGTCTGCTTTACAGATTTTTTAAAATTTGGAATAAGGTATTCTATCATTATAACCTGATAAGGTGTTAAATCGGAACCGTAACTACCACTGGAGAGATCTTTTTAAAGAATGATTATAGTTACGGTCCCCAAACCATCCTCAATAACCATTTTTTTGAGAAAGCGTTTTGAATAAAATAGGAAGGTATTTGTACGTAAATAGCAAAATTAAACTGCGATTTCAGTACTTCCTTTTAAGAGGAGCAAGAAAAATAAACTGCGATTACAGTACTTCTCCCTAAAAGGCAAAGATTTTGAATCGAACGACAATTCATTGATGTAAATCGGTTCACTCATTGATAATTTTAACGATTGCAGTACTTCCTCTTAGTAGGTGTAAGAGCATGATGGCACTTCACAGCCACATAGAGGAGCTTTAATCACTTCTTCGTGCTAAATTTTATCAAAATCGGACTAAGCTTTGTAGAAATATTGGTAATAATAGTTTCAGAAAGGGCCTTATTTGGGTGGGGCGAACTCCCCTCCTTATGAGGCATAGCGTCGAGACTTTTAAAGTACAAATCTGTACAAAATTTCGATTCGAATGACACTTCATTCATGAAAATCGGTTCACGTGTCGATAATTTGAAACGATTGCTATACTTCCCCTTAACAAGTGTAAGAGCAGATCGTCGCTTTATTGTTAGGTAGGGGAGCCCTAACCCTATCATCCTACCAAATTTTATCAAAATCGGGCCAAGATTTACAGAGTAATTAGTAATAATAATTTTGGAGGGGGCCTTACATAAAGGGGGCTAACTCCTCTCCCATTCAATGTACAGGGCCGAGACCCCCAAAAGGCACATCTACATAAAATTCCGAATCGAATGACACCTCATTCATGAAAATCGGTTCACGCGTTTAGGCGCTACGTTGTTTACAAAAAAGGTAACAACAACAAGAAGAAGAAGAAGAACAACAAGAACAAGAACAACAACAATTTTTGAAAAAGCCGTTTTTGCTCATTTTCAGCAACTTTTTTCTCAAAACCTATTAGATCTGGGTTGTTGCAAAAAATTACAGTCATAAAGGAGGATTTGCCCTTTATTTTAAAGAAAATTTGGGAATTTTATCTTTTATAGAAAAAGAGAAAAAAATTGTCAAAGTTGGGTGTTTTTCAACGTTACGCTTTTTCGTGCAGTTTTTGACCATCAACCCTTATACAACTGTCCTACCGGACAGTTTTAATAAAGAGAGAAAGAGAGACAGTGTGAGAGTGAGATGGAAAATAATGCGAACTTATTTCAAAGCGAAAACGTCGAGTGCAATCCAACCGTTTGCATTAAAATTATCTCGCGCTAATTAAAGTTGCAACAATAAATTATTATTTTTTTGAGTTTACAATTACATTTTTTTGCTTGTCATATTTTATTTTAATCTGCCCATTATGTCTTAGACATATTTTTTTACGTTTCCTTTCAAGACAAAAGGAAGACAGCAAAAAAAATCCTTCCGCCGACATATAATAATAGCTTGTTAAGCCATTAATGAAAAGAAAACAATAAGTAATTAAATGTTATCTTTTATTTTATTTTATTAAATTTTTTCTTATAAATTCTACTGAAGAAACGCGCAAGTTTTTTGTTTGAGAATTATAGAACATGAAAGAGATGCGAGCGATTGTTTCGAAATTCCTCAGAGAGAGGCGAGGGAATGGCCATTTGAGTGGTTTTCTAGTTATTCACTACTGTCCAAGATAGGTTTAGTCACATAAGGCTGCTGCTAGAAGAACTCTTTGATCGTGCAGAATTTTTGGAATTAAAATCACACCGGGAGCTCATAAATCGGGTATTCGTGAGTCTAGTGCAATATTTATTGCATCACGAGCTGAAGGAGAGTGTTGCGACCGCATAAGTAAGAAAATCATTTATTAAAAAAAATAATAAT
This sequence comes from Rhodnius prolixus, assembly GCF_049639745.1. Classification (NCBI taxonomy): domain Eukaryota; kingdom Metazoa; phylum Arthropoda; class Insecta; order Hemiptera; family Reduviidae; genus Rhodnius; species Rhodnius prolixus. The sequence goes on from NW_027411592.1 coordinate 29,902,023, forward strand.
TTTTTTTCTCCAAATTTATGTAGCAATTTCTGTAAATAAATATACACAATAAGTAAATCTGATGAAGATATACAGGATATTCATTTTAAGACGGCTCAAATACATTTCATGGTTAAACGGTTAATCTGAGCAAGAAAATGGTAGAGGAAAGATTTGTTGCCCGTCACCTCTAATTTCAGAATATGTGACTTGATTTTAGATTCCTGCCCGCATACGCGGCTGACGCGCGACCAAAAGTGAGGGTTCGCAGTTGACCCCCATTTTCATATACACAGTTTTAAAGAGTATACAAAGTTATGAAAGAAACCGGAAACTGCAATTCGATATCTTCAAAATTAAAGGTGCTAGGCCATTTCAAAATTTGGTATTTATTAATCATATTTCAATTTTTTAACTTGTTATCAAAGAAAAAGAAGAGCACGTAGATAGGTCATTTTTATGTATTTTTCTATCCTCTTTCTACTGAGAATATTGCTAAGGCAGTAAAGCTAAGTATTTCTCTTAATATCGGGAAATAAGTCGTTTTACGAGTGATTTTCTAAGAAAAATCAAATATTAAGAGCTTTAGATGTTCTCAAGCATACACAAAATTGCTATAAAATAATTTTACATCTGTTACAAACAAGAAGGTTTAATAATTATTAGGTAATTTTGGGAGAGTTGCGTTTAATTACCAAAAACAAATTAAAAAACCTCCTGCCACATATTTAAGTGATCAATATCTTTCATGTAAAGGATCAAACTTATTCCTTAATTTATCAAATAATGCACTTTACTCAACGTGTGCAGCATGTACTGTGCCTTCAAAGGTGCCTCCTCTGGCTCGCAAGCCAGGTTAGCCAGGAGGTTATCAACTTTGCTCTGTATCTAAATCTATAGATCTAAAGGAAGTCTCAGGGCTACTGGTAATTCAGTCGACCCTGGAGGATTGTCAGGGATTACAGAAGCAGCAAGAAACTGTACGAAGGGATTAAAGCAAGTTGGGAGAACAGTTTTTTTTTTTCATTTAAAAAAGTTTTTCTATTTTAGACTTTTTTCTAGTAGACTCGGACATTTTAGCGGGGGGATAGAGGGGCTTGTTTTTACTGCAGCCTTATGCAACAGTACGCCGGACAGAGTTACTAATTGAACAGCTTTAATGAAAATTAAATGTGAATTTCTTTTATTAACCATTAAATAAAATCCAAGGCCAAGACTGGGAATCGAACCCAGTACCACAATGCATATTAGCTTTGCAGGTCTCGCCTCTTAACCCGCTCGGCTACCGTGGCGCTTGTAAATCAGTGTACAAAATAGAGGTTTTTGAAATTTCTTTACGCCGTGGCATGCCAATTGCAAACGAATGTAGCCGTTACTTTTTATTTGGAACAATTTTAGGACAGTTGAGCGAAATGGGAGAATTATGGGTCAGTTCGATAGGCGAATACAGCAATGGTAATGTAAATAATGGCAATTTGTCTGCCACATTCACACATTTAACGACAGCTAGCCATGAAGTGCACAAACCGCTTAGAAATAGTTTTTTTCCTAGCACAATATATTTGCTCAAAATGAATGTTCGAATTAAATAAATATTAGTTTCTTTTTAATTAGATTCCCTTGACTAACTTAAGTATATGTAAATTTGGACAACGTATTACCTTCACATGTGGCTGAAAAATAATAATAATAATAAAAAGAATGTCATCAGAAAACCAGTCATAGCTCAGTAAGAAATGTCAAAACATTGGAGGGGGCAAAAGTAAAAACAAAAAAAGAACACCTGCCCAACTGACCACGTGCATTCAAAAGCGGCATTAAATTATTCAATTGGTGCCAGTCATGAGGGTACTGCTGCTAACTAACTGTATTCTAACCACATTAATTTATTTAAATACATAAGTTTTAAAAATTTTATTAAATTTGAACCAATTATTCTTAAAAGCAGAATTGGAATAATTTAAATCAACAGTAATTTGAAAAAAAAAAATATATTTTTTTTTTTCAAATTACTTGCTCTTTAAATAGAATGGAAATAAACGCTATATAAAATATTGTCGGAAAATCTGCATTGGGAAAACTAATTATTTTTCTTTTTGTGAGCACAAACCTAACAGACATTCGATGAGAAACTTGTCACTTAAGAATCATTGCTATGGAGATAACACTAGTTAACCAATTTCTATGAAGAATCCACCTTTGGAGAAATATTTAATGAGTAAGTCGTAAGCTTAAAAAACATGCCGAGTGTAAAGCGTATCGTTGCATCCATTTTCAAGATTATTGCCTTACAAAGAAAAAGAGCCATTCAACGGGGGGGGGGGGAATACCTGGTAGAAGGATTTTTAGCGAAACTTTGATTCATGTGAATCTATCCCAAGTTTCAAGGCCCTGGGGCTTTTCATTAGGAGTCTTCCGCCTCGCATTCGCAAACAAACACAGATTTCTGAACGAATGCTTAAAAATTTGTCATTATAATCAGGGCCGGATTTTCCTATAGGCTAACTAGGCTTCAGCCTAGGGCCTCAAGATCAAGAGGGGCCTACAATCAAATTGTTAGCAAAATTAAAATTACACTATTCTAAAAAAATGTTCCAATAACAACATGTTTCATTTAACATATTGATATATATCACAGTAGTGATGTATTTTATTATCTCTTATGTAATTTACAAACCTAAAAATGGGAGGTGAAAGGGCCTCATAAGTGGAATAGCCTAGGGCCTCTTTTCATCTAAATCCGGCCCTGATTATAATAGTTTGTTGTTCGTCGGATTAGAAAGAAAAAGTGAAGCGAAGAGTCTGTATCAAAAGGTTTGACTTGTTATTCCAACAGCTTTAGCTACATAACGTTTTTTTTTAAGCACTAAAAATAGCTACACGATCTGAATCATTAATCATTAAATTATAATAAAATAAATGGTTTATTAACTTTAGTTGGCTATAAAAATTACATAGACAGCGCCACAGTCGCTTGGTATTCTCTGGTAATTAATGCCATGTTTGCTCGCAAGAGGTAATTACAAGGTCATCGCTGTTTTAAGCGGCATGGTGGAATAGAGGGCTTGCGATGAATCCGGATGAAGATGCCTGGATAGATTATTGTGGCAAGTAAGGAAACAGGAGCGGATTAGATCCGCAAGTAAAATAGATCTTAAGATCTTTATGGAGGTTATGATTGGAAACGCAGAAAGAAGCGATGATTATATTCTCTGGATGATGGAGTGTTTGGTGTATCTTTATAGTTTGGCTCTTAGTCCATGTGTTAATAGAAGCAGCCAGTTTTAAATGTATGTTTACAGCAAGATTCGATCCCAATATTAGACTTAGAAAAACTATACTACTGTTAAGAACTTGTCTTTTCTGTCGAGTATGTAGTTCGAGTAAATTAAATAACTATTCGTCTGGGTTTATCTGCTATTTGAGAAATTAATATATCAAATTATCAAAACAAAATCAAATGAAAATTAGAACTCCTTAAAATTAATGAAAAAAAAGTAAAGAATGACTTACCTAGATTGTCCTTATTTTCGGCGCTCTTCCTGCCGGTACTCCCATCTTCGTTATTATTGTCCTCGTCGTCGACCCTATTTCGCGGTTCCCACGTCATTTTATTCTCCTTTTTAAGACGTCTTCTAGCGTTGGCAAACCATGTGGACACTTGAGTTAGCGTCATTTTAGTTATTATCGCTAGCATAATTTTTTCTCCTTTGGTTGGATAGGGATTCTTTTTATGCTCATTCAGCCATGCTTTCAGCGTGGAGGTAGTTTCACGGGTGGCATTCTTCCGTCGAGCACCATTCAGATCCATGCCATATCTGGAAGAAATTAAAAAGCCAAAGTTAATAAATGTAAAATGCGTTTATTTTTTAGCTTTATCAACCTTATTAATTGACGCTATTCTTATTGACTTCAGTAGCCCATTCAATTCAGTGTTTGAGGCTAGGATGAGTTAAAAAAATCTTCAAGCGTGCAGCTTGAAAAATTGCAGGAAGTCAAACTTAATAAAAAAATAAACTCCTTTTGAGTACTTGAAAATATCAACTAAAGAAAATTTAGCCCTTCATCTGGAGCAATATTTTTGTAACACCATAGGGCGCAACTAATCTGTGAGATTAATGACCAAATAGCTGTTAATTTCATCAAATATTTTTGGAAACGTTTGCAAAATTTCAGTTTAAAGTTTTTCTTTAAAAAAAAAAAAAAACTCGTAAAGTGAAACAGAACATTAATGTGAATAGAAAAATCAGTCATCCCTAATTTTGAGGTGCACATTTATGAATGAATGTGTGAGATCGTTTATTAGCATTATCCAAGAAATGTTTTATGCATTGATGCCCACTATGTTTAGAAGAGCTCAAGAATGACCATGAACCATCTCCGAACGTTTCTGTCGACGTTGTCACCAACTATTCCAGGCAAACGCCATAAAATATTATGGCTCCCTCGTCCTAACACTAGAAGTAGGTTTACTTAACCGACAATTTGGTTACTTTATCTGTACATACGCACTCAAAATCATCCGCATCTTGATCTTCTAAAAATTAAAAGAAAAAGCTTGTTTAGTGTCCGAGCCCCCTTCTCTTTCTTCTATTCAATATTATTCAACAATAGACACTCGTTGCAAAAATAGTCAATAAGTAGAAAACTGTCTTTTAAATGATAATATGTACTTTGTAACAGTTTTTGATAAGAAAACTTGAACAATTTCAATACCCAAAGAATAAGACCATCGGGCGCAACTAATCTGAGACAGATTACGCGGACGCTAAGTAAGACCAGATAACTTAGAGGAAAATACCGACAGGCCGATTGGTTAGAAGAAGGTAAAAGAGGAAGCTACTGAGGGCCATGGCTCATTCTAAGAAATACCTGAGTTGCTATCAATAAGAAACTGCCTTCTTCATCTCACTGATTAAATGCTCCCGATGGAGGGTTAGTATACAATTTTAGATTTTCCGAAAAATTAATGTAAAAGATTAAGTAAGAGTTAAAATAAATGAAAAAAGTAAATTTTTTTTTTTTTTTTTTTTTTGCTTTAGCTTACACACTATATAGCCATTTACGTTAGTAAAAATTTGAAAAAAGTTAAAAGGCCATGAAAGTGTTTACAACAAATTGTTTAAAAAATCAAATCAACTAAAACTAGCTATTTACAGTCAAATTAAACTTCCTATCAACTTAGAGCCCCCAAGATGAAAATTAATTATTATTAAGGAACGGATTTTTATGTATTTAAATATGCCAAATATTTAATTAAAATATGCATTTATTTTCGTCAATTATGTGGAAAATATGTGATTTTCTTAAAATATTTTCTGGAATATTTAAGTAAAATGGACATTTTTGGGGGGGGGGGGCAAGTTATAATTATTTATACAAGAAAAGAACATTTTTACAATTTATAATAATTTATTAGGAACAAAATAATTTGTTTTTACAAGTTATAATGATTTATACAACAAAGAACATTTTTACTATTTATAAAAAGATGTGTTAAATTTTCAATTTTGTAAACTTCACTCTTCGAAATTGTTTGCAACCACATGAAATTTCAAATGTTAGAACGTAAAGTGACGACGATCTGGGCGTAAGATGGACTTGTAACGACTAAAATCTTTTGAAATGAGGATTTTTAAGTTTGTGGAAAGGGATATCTGCTCTAACCAAAGCCCGACACAGATCTGTACTCAGTGTAGACTTACTTGATGATGGAGATGTAAGGAAGGCTTGATAGGACGTCCTCTCTTTCTTTCTGTTTTTATTCTCTATGTGCGATCCGGTGGCAATATGTTGGGTGACTTGGGAACGTTGAGAGCAAGAAACGCGCTTGTCACAAGCTGTGCAGTACAAAATGTCTCCATCACTTCGAAAAAGTTCTGCTGGAAACTCGCGAAGATATTTAGCAACCAGTTGTTTGTTTGAGGCCGATGTTCGTGTCATTTCACCCAAAAAAGAATACACTAAGTGACCGAACGAAATGAATTGGACACTTCAACGAACGAGCTGAAAGAACAGACAACGTCAGACAACTTCAAAGAACTAACAAGTGCCCATCACTGTTTAGCAGCATTCTGTGTAAATTACAATAACCATTGTACCCACTGTGATTCACAGCCCTACAGTCTGTGGTTCACAGTTCCTGTCAACCACCTCCCAATTATGAAAATATGCCCAAAATGAAAAATATGAAAAAATATGTACACATTTTGATTAAATATGTAGAAATATTTATTTATTTAAGTCAAATATGTATAAATAAGCGATAACATCCAAATATGTGGAAATATGTGAAATAAAAGTAGACTCAAACGGCTTAAAAAGTGTCAGTATGAATACTTCTAGTTGAAAAACGTCTGTAAATTGCCTAGAAAAAAATATGTAAATACATACGAATCCGTTCCCTAATTATTATGAATTAAAAGCACAATCGGGCAACAATAAAATGATATAAAAGTGAAGAAGGTAAATCTGAATAAAATAAATGAATGATAAAAACTAGTTCTGAAGACAGTAACCAGAACAAAGAGCCGTTAGGGGGTCCTAAATTTGTAATATTAAAAAAAAAAATAAATTAATAAAAATCTGTCTGATTAACAAAGTATTACAGAATACATAATTATTACTAATTAGCGATTTAAATAAGACAAGTTTCGACAAACATGGATAAAGAAAGCCATGGCTTCCCATTTTAATCATCCATTATTTCTTGTCCCGAAATTGTTTCTTTGCTAGGCTGTACCAATCTTTGTCCAGTGAACTTAGCACAGACAGCAATAAAATGATACGTTGGATCAGTGAACATTGTTCCGCATAAATTACGACAAAAAATAATTTAGATATCTTATGGAATGGTACGAATTTCATATTGTTAACCAGCGGCGCCAAAACAGCAAATTAAATGTGTAAAAATTGTGCCCCTTATCTTTGGAAAAATTATGTACATTTCTTAACAATTTTTCTTGAAACATAAATTGCACAGAAGAAAAGTTATCCAGTTATATTCGTATGCAGATTTATATATTTTAAGAGATAGGCAATGAGTTTTACTTTGTCTTGTTTATATTACTATCTCCATTTTAATCCGGTTTAACCAAGTTTCTAACTAAATACTTTTATCCTCTCCCCCCACGGCATGTCCGACATTAATATTATCATATCTGTTTAAAAAATACATTCCTTTGAAAACTAAATAGTATTTATGTATCAATTACGAATTTGTTATTTAAAAAAAAATAGCTGGCCTGGCCGTGCAGTTAAACTCAGTTAAACTGTGGATAGCGTTTAGGAACAGTCGTTTGGTTATAAATTCACGGTTTGTCTAACTGTCAACAGGTTGTTAAAACATTTTATCAAATGTGGTATTGCCACTTAGCCAACTACTTGTCTGTGTATAAGAAAGTTCTTGTCATAAATGCAATCTCTGTTTGTTAAATTTGATTTAGAAAACAAAGTGGAATAGTATTAGAAATGGTCATTTTAAACTTGAATTCTTTAGTCACTTGTGTTTGGAAATGGTAAAATTTTTAAGGGCAATCTAATGAACAACATCTGGTTACCACAAACTGATTGTTTCAAAACCAGGTAAGTGCAGGTGATAGACTGCTTACAACGAACACAACGTAGACTAGTTTTATTTTTGCAATAAAAAATTATTGGACGAATAACAATTATTGTCCTATGCTTTCGCCTAATCAAACCATTCATCAAATACTTCATCTTGGCTCGTTAATAAAGAATACATTTTCGCTTCTTTAATCATCCTAAAGCTGGATCATCGGCTCTCTTCTTTAACCGTTCCCCACTCTGATTAAGAGTAACTGCGTTAAGAGTACGTAAGAAATAAGTGTGGGTGACCCCTCTCACTCTTGCTGTTGAATGCACTATCTTGATCTGATCTGATCGAAAAAAAAATTAACTAATATTTTATAAATTCAATGCTTAAACTGGCAAATCCGAAGTAATAATTTTTACATTATTTCAACGTATTTGCAGCTCAGTGCCTTCTGCCATCCGTTTATAGATGGGTTAAGTAGAAAAGAAGAAAAACTCCTAACCAAAAATCAAAGATAAAAACCGTAAATCTTTATGAGTAGAATTCTACAAGTGCTCTGCTTCTTGAAAAAGGATATGATTCCCATGTGTGGCTCATTATGCTTCCAAATAATTCTGTTTTCCCATCAAAAAAAAAATCAGAATAGCAATAGGAATAGATAGATCTCAGGAACGCACCAATACGTGAGGTTACCCTCTGGTCGCCTCATAAGACCTGACTACTTCTGACCTAATCTAATCATACCAGTACGATAGGAAATGTAAGTACAAGGAGTATAATATTTCGTTGGAATTTTCTTAAATTTCTCTTTCATTTTTCCACTTTATTTGTATATGTACAACTTCAACAATTTATTGTTGCATCAAGTAAATTTGATCTTACTGGTTCAGTTCACTTGTAATGTCATGGTTAGAGCAATCACCCACTGGTGAAACTCTTTCACAATGATTTAATCACAGTAGATCTCTAGGCCACTTCCACTTTAAACGACGAGGAGGATTGTCGGGAAGGTGAGGAGAGGAGAGTTGTTGGACAAGAGGATTACGATGGAGAGCTAGGAGGTTGTGAAAGTTGCGGTAGCGAGACTTTATTAGATCGGTGACAAAAGGAATGTGAAGGTCAATGTGAATGGTAAGGTTAGAAATGTAGTATGGAGCATTCAGGATTTTCCGTAGGATTTTAGACTGTAGTGTCTGTAAGCGTTTGGAGTTAGAAGGTTTGGTTGAGCTCCACACTTCCGTATGTCCATATGGGTCTTAACAGTGCCTTGTAAATTGTCAGTTTGTGATTCAAGTTGAGTTTGGATTTGCGGTCAAGTAGTCTAGTAAGTAGCTTGTAGCGTCTGTTTACGTCTTGTCGTTTCAGTCGAGTATGTGGGTTCCACGTGAGTCTCTTGTCAATGTACAGTCCTAAGTATCGTACAACGTCAGCTGAAGGAATCGTTGTACCGTTCAGTTGAACTGGTGGACTCGCAGATTTTCGTAATGTATAAAATTTTCTCTTAAATAAATTATTTTGGCGAATGTTATGAACTGCTAATATGATTTCTTGAAAGTATACTGTCTAAGTTTACGAGCTTTAAATTGCTACAAACTCTCGCCCATCCGGTAGCTTTAAGTAATTGATGTTCCAATACAGCAGCAACTGAAGATATTTTAAATAAGTTCAGCTATTTTTATGTGTAACTTAATAATAATAATAATTATTATTATTATTTAATGCAATAAATTATATTTTTACACAATAAGTAGTCAATTTTTACGGGGATTACTCTTTGGTAAATTAGTTTGTCAAATCTTGTTGGATACTGCAAGTGGTTTTCTCAAGCATTAGAGGGTGGTTTAATTTAAATATATCTTTTCCGATTTATAATTGCGTTTTAAAGCCGCCCAGAAAGTGGTAGAAGCGAGGCGGAGAGTGAGTGGGGGTGAGGAGAGGAAAGTTTAGAGGATTGCTTATTCAATTACAAAAGAAAGAAATTATAAAAAGAGGGTATTATGGGTTTGCTCTTTTTTTATTCTTTTTATTCGGCGCGAGGAGAGGAGGTTAATTTGAGCAAAGTCAGCAAAGAGTAAAAAGTAAAGTAGGGTCGCGGCAGAGGTTGTTCCCTTCTTCTTCTATTAACCAGTGTGGTTCTACTACTGCGCGTTCTTTGCCTGTAATGGGGGGGATTTGCGGAAGGCGTCTCCCACATTCAACTGGGCCGGGAAAAGGATCAGAAGGAGTTTAAGGGCTGCGTTAGGGACAACACGCCGTAAATAATGGCGAGGGCGGGAAAGGCGGAACTCACGCCCTTACAACACTCCCGCCAATTCCCGCGCGCGCGCTACCTCGTCTCCCGCTGCGCGAAACGAATGTAACCACGTCTGTGCACGAAGACCATGTCGAATCTAAGTTCTAACCTACTCATGTTATTATAACGGCCCTGTAAGCTTTGCAGGCAATCAAGCGTAAAACATTATCCACCCAAGGCGCATTGGTGTTTCTGCATGCGAAATAATTCAATAGTGTCTGCGCGTCACTACAATTTATACATAAACATTACATGTGTACATAGCTGCAATACCATATAGCAGGTCTTGTTTCTGTTCTTAATGGCACCTGCCTTTCTGCATGTAAATGCGAAATAAATACTGTCATCGGCGTGACAAATTGATAATTCATATTGATGCAAAACATATCCGGTTATAAGCCAGTGATGCAGTCAGTATTGGAAACTAAATCTATCTGCAAGTAGGTAATAATTTATTGAGTACAAATGGGGATATTGTTCAATATTAACCAGCAAAGTTTGCAGCTAGCAAGAAAACGGTCTAATAATAATGGCGGTACAGGTAATAGAATAGCTCAATGGGGCTAGCCCACACCCCCATGGAGAACTCGTGCTCGAATTCAGATGCTGGCCCTTAGATTTCCTCTTCTAAGGAGCTTCTATCAGCTGACTAGCCTCTGATTGGCACTTTGTAGCGAGAGAGTACTATCAAGAGGCCGGCAGTGCCCTAAAAAGAGGCTCTAAAAATAAATAATAATGTCAGTAAAATTAATCTGGTTTTCCAGTTGTCTAATAATACAATAATTACATCTACACTTTATTATTATTTTTTTCATATATTTAAGGCACTTCAATATACGAGATATTAGCACTCGTGGCTTATTTTAATGCATAACCAGGCTCCGGACAATGTTCTCACGTTATAACCAACATTATTTATCACCGGACCGTGGCTGAAAGAAGCTCTTAGAAAGAAGTAAATCCTTCAATTAAATTAGACGATTTCAGAAAGTTTCTTCAGTAAACAAAGTAATCCTTTGTATTTAAAAGGATACGAAATGTTTTTGTAATGTAATAATGTTAATTTAGGTAACAGTGTTGAATAGACCCTTATAATGTTAGCCGAGTGGTTAAAGACGCGATCCGTAAAGCTAAGATGTTGCGCGGTACAGGTTCGATTCCGAATGTAGTACTTGGACTTTATTCAAATAAAAGAGAATTTTTTTTAAAATCATTTATTTAGTTACAATCAACGCATTTTGCGTTATAAGCAACTATGATAACCATAAAATTTATTTTATTTACTTCTCCACTCTGATATGTGTGAATGTTATTAAATAACATTGCGTAGATTGCAATGAGGAGGAGGATTTCAAACATGTAATAATGATATGTCCACGTTATGTGGTAGAAAGGAAACGAATGTTTGACGATATATACAGGTATTTAGATGCACCATTTCGCTACGAAGACATTATATTCTCCACCAACATATACGTGCTTAAGTCTATAGCAGAGCTAGCAAGGAAATATGAATGTAATTAAAAGTTATAGAATGAATGCAAGAAAATGACTACAGAAGGATTACGTGATTTTAATTTCGGTTAAGCTATAAGGATGGCAGGAGCACAGAGTAATGCTCCATCCATTAGCTGTAGTTTATGTAAATAGCGGTATACAGTAGAGGGATGAATGTGTGAAGCGAATGTATTTATAAGTAAGAATGGAGAGTGAGTGATATTCTAGTGATAAGCACCTAGACGATGCTGGCTGTATGGCGAAAGCCAATGCCAAAAAAAGCAAAAAAATAATAACACACACATATCAGAGTGGAGAAGTTACCCAGCCGTAACACTCCAAAAAACATTCTAAATTCTACTGACTCTCTTCATCAGAGAGGAGATCGCGAGGCCACTGTCTTTTAAGACGTCTGGAAGTGTTGTCTGGAAATGTTCTGGAAGATAGATGTTGTACCAGTGGATTGTGATGTGTTTGAATGCTAAGATGGAATTTTCTGTAACGTGTTTTAGCAACTTGTGTGATGCAAGGAACTGTTTAGGTTTGTGTGAATGGTTTGATTGGTAACGTAGAAAGGAGCGTTTACTATAGAGCGAAGAATTTTAGACTGCAAGGACTGGGGATCCTTTACAGATTTGAGCGTTTGGTTGAACTGCACAGTTCGATGCCATAAGCCCACACTGGCTTTAAATGAGAAATTTAAATTACCAACCTTCCTTTACTTGACAAGATCGACTTCTTCTAGTAAGACCTTCAAAAACTTCAGACTCAATCTAGGACCTGGGACTAATCTATTATTTAGAATATGTTTATTTCACTGTACCAAGTTAATCGATTTCTTGTAAGTAGCTCTCAGCAGGTTCTTTTTGTCACAGAATTCAGTCTGTGCTCATCCGCCATAGGTTTCGAGCTACCCGAGGGCAATACAGTTTTCTATTTGGCAATCTCTGCCCTCTTAATGGTACAAACAACTGTCCTCTGTCTAGATAGGATTAAAGTATCTCTCCACTCTTAAGAAAGAGACTTGAGGAGTCAGAAATGTAAGAAAGTACTAACTTAACGCGTACTTCGCCAGTAAAACCAACTCAATCGTACCTTAAATTAATTAGTTGGATAATTGTAAATTAGTATTAGAAGGTGGTCTAATTTAGCTGCCTCATTAGTTTTATTCATTATCTCACCTCATTCATTCGCGCTCGTAAGGCTTCAGTCTTACACTATAATATGAGAATGTAGTTGGTTAGTGTAAAAAGTAATATTTGCCAAGTAATCAATAAATAGTAGCTGTAACACAAACTCTAATGTTGGCGCTCTCACGGAACTTGTATGAAAATAATTTCAGTCCCCTCTTCCTTCAATTTTATAATCGTAACTCACAGAGGTGGAAATCTCTTATCTTAAATTAAAAATGGCCGCAAAACAAGATCGACGGATCACCGGTTCGTATAATAATACTCGTCATAATGTTGCGCAAAGATGAACACTATTGTTACCCCCACCCTTTCCTCACCGTGATCCTGATATGTTTCCATGTTCAGTATGTGTGTGTGTGTGTGTGTGTGTGTATGAATGCATTGTGTTCTCTGTGGTGAACACACTAATACTTGAACACAAGCTTTCCATTTAATATCGCCTCTTTTGTGAAGCATTTCAACAGCAAGCCTCCCCTACTCTGATCTACTGGGAAAAGAAAAACACCTGTCACATCTGATATGAAAACTTTATGTACATAAGTGAATTGTTGTGTACCATTTAAATGAAAATATAAAATGTTTTGTTCTAATTCAGATTTCTTTTAATAAAATAAATAAATACAGTCATTTCATTTTAATTAAAAAAATAGATTTCCAGCGTGAAACACTCACGTGATTATAATTTAATTTTGATTATTTTGCGTGAAAATAATCGCTAAAAGCCGTTTAAATTTATCTTATAAAATGGCACACCAGCCCTACCCAGTCTCTTCAATTTTTGAATTTTACTTAAGTATTTAATTCCCACAACATTAAGCACCAATTCACTTAAATAATTCTAGCGAATTGTAAATAATTTTCATATTTTAGAATCGCCTTCACATGCACTTAACTATTGTATTTATCAGTTTGTGAATATGGTATAAATGAAGGAAGAAAGATTATTGCTTAATTCAGTAATATTTTTTGCATTTATTTTTTGCCAAGCTTTCAACCTAAGGGACTAGATCCGTGATGGCAGACCTATGACACGCGTATCATACGCGACATTCTTCGACAGAGACAAAAAAATTATAATATAATTTTAAATAATACTTGAGCGCTTTGTTGAGTACTTTGAAGAAACTACGGTACTTATTGAGAATAAGGATCTGGCAAACTTTCCTCTGATCATAAGTGGGAAATGGATATTTCTATATGCGACACGACACCAGAGTTAAGTTAGGGTTTTTCAAAATTTGGACACGCCGAGCTCAAAAAGTACGCCATCACTGGACTAGGTCATCTTCAGGGCTTATGCTTATTAATAATGGTATTTTTTTTACATTTTTACCAAAGGTTGGTATGTCTTCTGTCCTAAATGTTTAGTTACTCAAATACATATTATATAAAAATAAATACAAATTGTACATATAAATAAATAAATAATTGGCAATAATCTGTTTTTCTTTTAGATTAACGAATCATTCACCAAAAACGGTGAACGATATTCCATTATGTTTCAAATAAAAGTTATATGTGGACATTTATGCAATGAGTTCGCCAAGATCAAAGAGAATCATCAGAGAGCCGTTTTTGAGAAAATTAAAAGAAAAAGAAAACAGTGAATTGGGGCTTCCAATTGGGAGATTTTGTCCAATAGGCAACAGGGGACCGTGTCCCTGTTGGCATCGATCCCAAATTTTAAATTTGAATTTTCCAGTTTTTAATATAAGATGCACAATGGCCGGAAGGACAGTTCTACTAGAGACCGTCAATCAGAAATGTGGACTGATTTGACGTTTTCAGAGGAAATCGCTTAGGAAATCACTTTTAATTTAAGTGAAAATATAGTCTATAAGTTTGCAGCAATATTCTTGCAGATAAATATTAAAACTGTCCGGTAGGACAGTTGTATAAGGGTTGATCGTCAAAAACTGCACGAAAAAGCGTAACGTTGAAAAACACCCAACTTTGACAATTTTTTTTTCTTTTTCTATAAAAGATAAAATTCCCAAATTTTCTTTGCAATAATGTAGGGCAAATCCTCCTTTATGACTGTATTTTTTTTTGCAACAACCTAGATCTAATAGGTTTCGAGAAAAAAGTTGCCGAAAATGAGCAAAAACGGCGTTTTCAAAAAATGTTCTTGTTCTTGTTCTTCTTGTTGTTCTTGTTGTTACCTTTTTTGTAAACAATGTAGCGCCTAAACGCGCGAACCGATTTTCATGAATGAGGTGTCATTCGATTCAGAATTTTATGTAGATGTGCCTTTTGGGGGTCTCGACGCTGTACATCAAATGGGGGAGGAGTTAGCCCCCTTTATGTAAGGTCCCCTCTAAAATTATTATTACTAATTACTCTGTATATCATGGCCCGATTTTGAAAACATTTGGTAGGATGATAGAGTTAGGGCTCCCCTACGTAACATTAAAGCGGCGATCAGCTCTTACACTTGTTAAGGGAAAGTATAGCAATCGTTTCAAATTATCGACACGTGAACCGATTTTCATGAATGAAGTGTCATTCGAATCGAAATTTTGTACAGTTTTGCACTTTTATAGTCTCGACGCTGTGCCTCATAAGGAGAGGAGTTTGCCCCACCCAAGTAAGGCCCTATCTAAAACTATTATTACCAATATTTTCATAACGCGTAGTCCGATTTTGATAAAATTCAGCTCGAATAAGTGGTTAAAGCTCCTCTACTTGGCTGTGAAGTGCCATCAAGCTCTTGCGCCTACTAAAAGGGGGTACTGCAATCGTTAAAATTATCAATGAGTGAACCGATTTAAATCATTAAATTGTTGTTCGATTAAAACATCTTTGCCTCTTTGCCTAGAAGTACTGCAATCGCAGTTTATTTTTCTTACTCCTCTTAAAAGGAAGTACTGAAATCGCAGTTTAATTTTGCTATTTACGTACAAATACCTTCCTATGTTATTCAAAACGCTTTTTTAAAAAAAGTTGTTATTGAGGATGGTTTGGGGGACCGCAACTATAATCATTCTTTAAAAAGATCTCTCCAGTGGTAGTTACGGTTCCGACTTAACACCTTCTCAGGTTATAATGATAGAATTGCTTATTCCAAATTTAAAAAAATCTGTAAAGCAGATTTGTAACTTTGCAAAATAGACAAAAAGAAAAATCTATCCAAAAGGTACAAAAATCTCTAACAAAAACTTACAGTTTAAAATGTTAAGTATAAGGGTTGATTAAACGCCAAAAGGTACACAAATCAGCAAGTACCCAACATTTCATTAATTCTTCATTAATATTTAAGTAATTTTACTGCATTAATTTTCATTAATATTTTTTAGAATTTATTAGATGTCACAGACCCTTATGCTGGCCACTTCATTTATAATATTTTTTGTTATAATTATTATAAATCACATATACGTACAAGCATGTTAAAGTAGAAAAAGACAAAGTTAGAGTCGGCTACCGTCTTGAATTTGCCTTACACGAATATTTCGATTCGTGAGCACAAATAACACACAGTTATAACAAGTAGATTATTCAAAAATTATTGTTTCTCAATTGTAATTTAATTTAGTTCCCCTAATTTTACTTATAGTAAAATACTGGTATAATTAGCTGCCCTAAAAATATGCATATCTTATTTATTTTATATTACATATATACAACATTGTAGGATGAATACCTAGATTGAGAATATAATTGAAGAAAACTATATTATTTGCGATAAAGCCAGATAATTATTACCTATTATTATAAACGTTTGACTACTACATAAAATAACAATTGCTTTAATCGAAGAATGAACTTAAACCGACGATTTTTATTTAAAAATAAAAATAAACAAATAAAATAAGCAAAATCATTGATGTATGTTGGTGTAAGTTTTTTATAAAAAAAAGTTTTGAATTTTTTAGCCTCATAATTTTTTTTTATTTTTTATAACGTTTTTCTTTTTAACCTGTAATTAATAGTTTGATTATTATAAATAACTAGATATTACAGTCAATCTACAGTGCTACTTGAAAATATATTTTGTAGACGAAAATGGCTAGCATAAGGGTCTGTGACATCTAATAAATTCTAAAAAATATTAATGCAGTAGAATTACTTAAATATTAATGAAGAATTAATGAAATGTTGGGTGCTTGCTGATTTGGGTACCTTTTGGCGTTTAATCAACCCTTATACTTAACATTTTAAACTGTAAGTTTTTGTTAAAGATTTTGCAGAGCATTTTCTACAGCTGGCATGGAAAGCTGTTTAATAAATAAATGGAATGTGTAGGGCTAATTTTTTAATGTCAACATAGATTTATCTTGGAAAAATAAAAATTACAAGTAATAAAATTCTATGCAAACAGAAGCTATTTCTTTTACCATAAAAGTGTAAATTTAAAGTTATGTTTGCTAATATATAAATATTTATCGCATAAGTTTGTAAATAAACGTTTAAAAATTGTTTCTATGCAAGCTAACTATGCAAATATTCTAAACTTTATGTCGCATTAATAACAGAAAGTAATGATGTTTAGGGTTGTTAATTTACTAGAAAGATATGCATATATTGTCCATATAATTAGTTATTTGTAGACAAATTTAATATTTATACTAGAAAGGTAAAAACAACATAAAATTAATGGTGAATTATGCTGTAGTTAAGTACATCTTGTTGAAATTCCCTCTCTCATCTAACTGTTACGACTGCGGGTGCAGTTTTGCCGAGTCTAAGTCGTCGTAATACCAATGCCTCGGGTCATTACGACTTTATACGTAGAGAAGATGCGGGTAAATCAAGTAAATACCGACAAAGAGTATTAAAGATTTCAATTGGTGAGAAACAGCTTGAAAGTAAAGTGAGGCATTCCATTGAGGAGTCGTTAAAGATTCTCCGACAGGTATTTTTAGCAGGCGCCTAATAGCACTATAGACAAACTGTTTGTCATTAACGGCAAAGGTATAGGGAGAGACAGTTTTTAGGGCGTCTTATTTGATTTAAATTGTCGCAAGTTTTTTGTTTATTTTGTTTAATTGTTTGAGCAGCTCTTTACTGCAACAGCACACGTGCTTGGGCATTCATGAAAAGGGAATTATTTAGAGTCCGCTCGGCTGCAGCACGATGAAATGAATAAAAAAAAAAACAAAAAAACTAAAAGCAAAAAAGAAGAAGAATTAAATGGCAACTATTACTGCAGACTCCCTAGAGACGCCACTGTCCACCTTAAGAACAATGTATAATTTTAACATTACTAATGAGCTGTTAGTATTTATTTTAATTTAACACAAAGAATTCTGCTCTGATTAGATTTAATTCTCTGGGTGATGTTCAGGCATTGCACTAGCCGACTAATTTCTAGTTAATTGTTGCAAATATTTCCACTTTACCAAAGCTGTATTTTTTTTTTTCTCACTGAAAGTGCACATTAATTCAGACGATCGTTAATGGCTCTTTTCCACAGAAACACTTAGTTGCAAACGAATTTATTTTACAGCAGCAGCCTGTCCTCGACAAAGTAGAAAATTTTGAAGCCAACGTGATTGTTTGAAATTTAATCGCTTTTTTAAGTGAATTCTTCTAAAACCATATCGAAAAGTTGTAACATCACCATGAAATTACAACTAACATAACAATTAAAACATTATTGTCGAGCCAACAACCTAAATGCACTATTTTAATGCATTATTTTATCATTTATTTCATAGAATTGGTCCGTCTTTAAAATATTAATAAGAATAGTAAATGAAAATACTTTTTTTCTGCAACCATGTAGGGAAGTTCTCATTACTCAATTAAAATCAGCTGTGTAATGCCCAACTTCCCACACTAGTGGGGGGAAATTCCCATTAGTGTCACTTTCCGCACAAGTGAGTGGAAAAACTTTATTGTGCTTCCTTGAAATAAGAAGTTTTGTTATTAACATAAATATTTTATATAAAACTCTAATAAGCTTATTTAAATTTATTTTATTTAAATAATTAAAAAACGAATATTAAAAAATAAAATAAAAATTGAAAGGAATATAGAAATAAAAATAATACTTTAATAAATAATTAGATATTTTTAATTATAACAGTTAAAAAGGTTATAGTGTTACCTTATAGAAATTTAAAATGGATTCTAGTGATGCCTGTTTAGAAAACACTCCTCCATCAATAAAAGAAACAGCAGAAAATGTAATAAGTAATGTAAATACGTAAGTAATGTAAATAATTGTAATATAACAGTAAATGTTTGTAATAAATAAATTACTTTTTGTAGTCTGTAAAAATGAAATTTTTAATTTTATTAGTTAATAAATGGTTGCAGAAAAAATATAATATTTAACTCTAGTGTAAAGTATTTTCCTCACACTCGGCAATTTGCACTTGCACTCGCATCGCTTCGCTCGCTCGTGCGTGCAAACCCTGCCTCGCGTGAGGAAAAGTACTACTTTCCATACTTGTTAAATAAATAACTATTTTCTGCAACCATGTAGGAATGTTCTCATTACTCAATTAAAATCAGCTGTGTAATGCCCCAACTTTACCTCACTAGTGGGGAAAAATTCCCATTAGTGTCACTTTCCTCACTAGTGAGTGAAAAAACTTTATTGTGCTTCCTTGATATAAGAAGTTTTGTTATTAAATATTTTCTATAAAACTTTAATAAGTTATTTTATCTAAATAATTAAAAAACGAATATTAAAAAAATAAAATAAAAATTGAAAGGAATATAGAAATAAAAATAATATTTTAATAAATAGATATTTTTACTTATAACAGTTAAAAAGGTTATAGTGTTACCTTATAGAAATTTAAAATGGATTCTAGTGATTCCTGTTTAGTTTTTTTTTTTAGTTAATAACCCTAATGGTTGCAGAAAAAATATAATATTCAACTCGAGTGTAAAGTATTTTTCTCACACTCGGCAATTTGCACTAGCAGTCGCCTCGCTTCGCTCGCTCGTGTGTGCAAACCCTGTCTCGTGTGAGGAAAAGTACTACTTTCCGCACTTGTTAAATAAATAACTATTTTAATCCAAATCTTCTGCCTTCTATATTGTATATATGTAGTATAAAGAAATGCCCATTTTTGCGGCAGGAAATTATTATTAAAGCACTTTGGCTCATTTCAGTTTTATTATAAATTAAAAAAATAAATCAGTTATAAATTAGAACATAATTTTTACGAAAACTAACAAAATGAAAGTATGTAGAAAACTACGCCTTGTTCTGGCAAAAAATATTTTTTTTTAAATTTATTGCAACCTGCACGAATAAAATTGCACATTTTGTAAATGGGTTGACACGGAATGAATTGGAATAGAGGCTCAGAACTCAGGAATGAAAAGCCACATGGTGCAACTAGGTTATCATCTTCTTTTTTAAATTTAATTTTTCTAAGGCACTACAAACTGAGCAGATCCTTTCATCTGTGTATGAAAATAAACAGTACACACACCAATGATGTAGTGGTCATCTTAATAGTTCTTAAGACCCAATAACTGAATAAACCAGGAACAAAATAGGAAAATCCGGATGATAGAAATAGAATTGTGGGTTGAGAATGAATAACCACTGAACTTTAGTAAAATAAACTTTAACCAAATGCTTCTAGAAGCCTCTCCTAGACTTGGCTGACCGCATCGAATCACCGAAATGAAGGTTATCAAAGGTTGATAATGAATTCAGCTAAGAACTAGGCTGAATTAAGAGAGTGCTGTTCTGTAAATAAAGCTATGCACTGCAAGTTCATACGGATTGAACATTGACATTAGTAACTAGGGAAATTAAATAAAATAATGTAAAACTTAGCAACTGTAAATGCTGCTATAAAATTATTAATAACATTTTATGATATTATAAAATATTTATTTAATGCTATTAAAATTACAAATTAAAAATTAGTAATTCAAATTACGAATAATATTATTGAAGAAAAATACAATCTTTTTTATATCTAACTATTTGACAATTCAAAATCACATTTACAGACAACTCGAATTTGTTTCTTATGAATAAAATATTTATATATATTTTTTAGAATAGATATTAGAATAGATAGTCAATGAAAATGATACAGTTTTTTTTTTTTTTTAATTTATTTGTTAAGTTACACCAGCGCTAGATACACTATTAGTAACAATGACAATAACTGACACCACCACAAACTCACTAATTGAGGGGAGAAGTTACCCATGAGATAACTCTCCGTAAGTCCTCTCTAGGATTAGCTATTCACCTCAGAAGAGAGAAAATCGCGAGGCCACTGGCGTTTTAGTCTTCTGGGAGGATGATCTGGATGGTGATGAGATGATAAATGGCGGACAAGAGGATTGGAGTGCAAGTTCTGATGAAAGCTTTTATAGCGACCTGACCAACAAACGGAATTTCCAGGTCTTTGTGGATGTTTAGATTTGATAGGTAAAATGGAGCGTTAACCATAGTGCGGAGAAATGATACAACTAAAATTTATAATTTATAAGTAAATATGCAATTAGTTATACAAATATCAAGAAATTCGTTTGAGCGATTTGGTTTTTGGGTTATTATGGGAAAATATTGCCAGGCAGATAAACACATTCAAAGTTATAGTAAACATAGTTTTTTTCTTGTTCAAAGAACCTCCTCAAACCTGTACCTATTAAAAATCAGCACAATCGCCACACTTCTTCTGAAGTGGGGTAAGAAGGAATTAAGAGTAGAAGGAAATAAAATAACTAAATAAATTAGAATAACTTGAAACTGGTCGTATATATCCTTTAAGGTCATTATAACATTATATAGAAGATAGAAGAGAAATTATTATATATCTTTTTTTTAAAAAAAAAGTTGAAAAAAAGGTGAAAATAACAAAAAACATTCCAAATTTAATTTACTAAGATATAACCTGTTTTGAGCGGCATTTCACAATTTCTAATCATTTTTCTTGTATAATTCATTAAAACAGAAAAAGGGGCAACAAAATTAACCACCAAGCCTAATCAATTTTTATTTAATTCTTCTTAGTATTAAGACAGATACACAAATGTTCAACAGGTTCCACTTGTTATTACTTCGTTTTTTTTAATGAGTATAAAATTTTAAAAGGAGTTTGCTGTTAAGAAGATGTAATAAGCATGGCGGGACGTGGCCAAGGGCTGGCGGAGTGTGGAAGTCAAGTTCTTTAGGTGCTGTTGGAGGAGATAAGGAGATATCTGGCTGGTGAAGAATAAAGAGAGAGCAGCCTTTGGGGTGGTAGTAGCACGTACAACAAGATGTCGGCTGAATTAAATATGTAAATGATAGCAGTGAATGTATATACACAAGGTATGTGCGCGTGTGTAAAATAGATTGCGAGTGAGCGAGCGTACGAATGAGATATAAAATGCACAAGTAGAGTTAAGAGGCAATGTGGTCTTGGCTATCTGCTTCATGGTAAGCAGACCAACTCCTATAGAAAGAGACTTTAAGACTGCATCAAACAGTACAGAGTACAAACGGACACAAACATTGCATTAGTGCACTTTCAGATAGGTCTCCAGGAGGAACATATGTCTTGGACATCCTGATAACACGCAAAAACATGTAGACCACTGGCCGCTACCACTATAAAACTCTGTGTGCACATTCTCGACTAATCAATTAATGAGAAGTAATGATTATAATTAATAATACATTTAATAAGATTTTGTTAATTCAATTTTCTTCTCGCAAAAGCATCTTTCTTTGAGAATATTTATTGGATTCTTTTTTTTAAATAGACAATTTTCCAATTTCGACATTTTTTTAAAAAAAGAATGGAAGAGATTACAGCCAGCTGGGGTTGGTCCTAAAATGAAAAATTCGCGGCACAAGATAAACAAGCGTTTTGTGGGGAAAATGTTACAAATAAAACTTAAAAATCTGCTTGTGTACCATCAGCGTACGAAGTTTAAGGGATTCGTTTTCGCAAAAATCCAAAAAACTAAAATATGGATTCATATACAATATATGGCTTTTCCAGATGAGTGATTTCGTGCAAAACATTACATCTTCGCTCCGAATTTAAATATCAAATTTGGATTTCCCCGTTTTTGAGTTATGCTGTAGACCAGTGGTCGGTAACGTGCGGCCCGCGGGCCGCTTGCGGCCCTTTTAACATTTTCCTGCGCCACAAAATGGCAAATAATAAAAATCTAAATCATAAAATATTTCAAATTTGATGTTAATAAAGTTTGGTAATTTTCGCTAGTACAATTATTGTCTCAGCGTTCAAATCTTTAGATTAGTAATCCGCGCTCTTTCTTTGTATGATCACTCGACTTTTAGTACGCCATTTTTACACCGACACAAAGCGTGTTGTCGCCGTCGAAGCTACGGATTTTCGCTTCTTCCCTAGTTATTTATTTTATAGTGATATATAAATCATTGTGACGATTTAATGTCTAATACAATAAATAAATAAATAGTGATATATAAATTTGAATGCAATCGCATTATTTTTATTTCGTCTGGCTTTTAATAGAAAAAATGATGAAGGAAGGTATGAAGCAATTTCATAGAAGTAACTAATGCCGTTTTTTTGTTGATTTGTTAATAAATTTCATTTTAATTAATAATCTGTATTATAAATAGATAAAAACAATTAATAAATAAGAACCCGAAATAAATATATATACTGCGGCCCTCGGTAATAAACCAATACCCTTATGAGCGAGCGGCCCTTTACAGAAAAAGGTTGCCGACACACCTCATTACACAGATATCAATTTGTATAAATCTCTTTTTCGAACTCAGGGTAGTTCAATATTTGCTGTGAAAGCTCAAAATCTGAAATTAGCAATGCTAGCAGAATCAGAGAAAGTAAAAAGGATTTGGGATAATTGATTAATATTTTGACGGTTTAGACAGACAAAATTTTAATTTATCAAAGGAAAAAGACTGACTAATTCCGTTAGACTTCGGAACTGGAGATTTTAGGTTCGATTCTTTAGATTTTCACTTTACATGCTCCTTCATTGAGATGCACAGTTTAGTAAGTATACAATGTTTGGACGCTGAACTGTTGTATCTTATTTTAAAATCAAAATGCCAATTTATTGGGTTGTCCTGAAAATAATGCAGGATTACGGTTTTAAAAGAAAAAAATAAAAATTAATGATTTATAACTTATTTTATTAATCAAAATAATCTCCATTACTTTCTACACATTTCTACCAACGTGTGGGTAACTTATCCATACCCTCTGTATAGAATTTGGAATCCTTAGAATTTATAAATTCAGAAAACGCATTTTCTAATGTTCTTTGGTCAGTAAATTTTTTATTTTGTAAATAGCGATCCAGGTATCTAAAAAAAAAATGGTAACCAATTGGCGAGAGGTCCGATGAGTAGGGGGCGGGTGTGGCAGAGTCTCATAGCCAAGCTCCAACAATTTTCGGGAAGTCAAACGTGAGATTTGTGGGGCCGAGCGTTATCATGCAACAGAATGGGCCCCTTTCGATTGACTAAAGATGGCTTCATTATTGCAAATTTCTGATGCATTACGTCAATTTGGTTACCAATAAGATTGGGCATTGATGGTTTGATTGGGATTGAAGGATTCAAAAAGCTGTAATGAATCAGACCAAATGAAGCCCACTAAACAGTAACCATCACCTTTTTCTTGATGATTTGGGAGCTTTGGAAAATGTCATGCTGCTTCTCCTTTGTCAAGCCACTGTCCAGAGCGTCTGCTGTTGTCGTAGAGGATCCACTTTTCATCGCAAGTCACAATTCTGGACAGAAAAGGATCGCTGTTGTTTCGGCAAAGAAGTGCAGCCCAAATTTCATACCGCTGATCTTTTTGGCGATCGTTTAATGTGTGAGGAACCCAACTTTCAAGCAGGGACAACCCAATAGAAGTTTATCATGACTATATTTCAGAAATTTTAATAATTCATTAAACTTTGCGACGATTAATAATAGCTGAACTTGCAACATGGCTCTGAAATGGGCACTGAAGCCACTGAATGAGTAAAAAATAAATTCTTTAATTTAGAATTAAAACTCAAGATTGAGGGAGCGGAAGAGATAAGCAAAGAAGAATCAAACAAGTGAAAAGGCTTTTAATCAATTTAGATGTTAACTGGATAATTAGGAAAGAAGGTTTGGCCGAAGGGAGCTGCCAGGGGATAAGAGAAGGGTATTGGACGTAATGGGAAGGACAGAGGGTGTAGAAAAACTGTCTACCGGACACAAAATCGATTTAGGCAGTCATGTGTTGACCAGTCAGCTACACGGTTCCCGCATTTCCAGCGACGCCACCCTATCCTACATTATTCACACATATCACGGTCTCCGCCTCTTCCAGCGCGCTAAGTCCCTGCCACTCCTCTTTATCAAACCATGGCTCACATTTTTTATTTATATTCTTTTTTTCCCTCTCAACCCCCACTTAACTAGGGACGTCCAGGCTAGCAACTTCAGTCCTCGGCGCATACACAATGCCGTGTTCTCTTTAGCCATGGGATCCTGCTCTCTAAAAACTAGAAGCTTCTCTTGTTCTGTATTAGAGTGGTCTAACATTACCCTCACTCTAGCCCATCCCAGCTCACACACACGTATTCTCTGCGCACACAACCAAACCCTGCGATCATCCAAAATGTCTCACCTCTCCCCTCTAATATATATATATATATATCTTCTGTGAGAGAGTCAATCGGCACCTGGACTATTCACCGCCCTGGCCACCTCTTCACCGCCATCCCCTTGAGAATCAACTCCCCTCGTGACGTAGGCAATTAATGGATGCTTCCCTTCCTACCACTGCTGCCAACCATTAGACTCTGTAACACTTCTTCAATATGCCAAAAACCATTAATACTAAACCTTTGTAACAGCTCCTATTGTGACTAAATCTGTTAAAATTTATACACTACATCTGTAAATTTATTTAAGTTAAACTGAGTTATGCTCAGTTGTATAAGTTAATGAACGTATTTATTAGGATGATAGTAATTGTTGGAGTGCTTGACATTAATTGACTAATGGAACGGAAGTTATGGTAAAGTAAATAAGTTAGCATTGGCAAGAAGATGGCAATTGCAAGGACCACCCCTGAAGAGAAAAAATAATTAAAACTAATTATCTTTTAGCTAGTTAGAAGAAAATTCAAATAAAACTAAAGTTGGGTCAATTGTCAGGAGAGAATGAAGCTTTTGTGAAACTTGGTGATCGGCTTCATCTCAGCCTTTCCTCACCAACCTCATCCTCTGACATCCCATCATCTCCTTTCTTAACGACTTTAAATCAAATCTTTGTAAACCTTCTAATTACTCTTCGCAAATGGGATAGTAAGTGATCTGCTTCCTAAAAGAACACGATGAACTCTTTTACCAACAGTTCTCCTTCAACTCTTGCGAATGTTCTCCAGACTCGCTTAACTCACGTTACTCTTACACGAAAGATAAACTGACATTGTCTTAAAGAAAGAAACTCATCTGACTGTTCCAACAAATTTTTATCCCCTGGTTGCAGCATCTAACGTTCTGCCCATTAACAAAGAACATTCCAGTTACTCCGTACTGGAGTTCTGCTTCATAGAATGTTGTCAATTAACAGCTTCTCCACAGATAACAGATTTACATGTTTGCAATTTTAAATATCGCAATAAATATTTCTTTTAATAAATGTTAATTTTAACTTCTTTTACGATTAATTGAAATTATTTAAAGAACTGTCTGTGCACCATTGAAAATTCCTCAACTGAATGCACTGTCTTTGCGGAGGGAGCCTCTGACATAAGGTTCGTATTCTTAGATTTTTCTGAAATGCTTTGAAGAGACTCCTACAATTGGACAGAGCGAATACTTAATAAGATAAATACATACTGTCTGAGCCACAAGGAGAGTCTAAGAAAAATCTTCATTATGAATGAATGAATGAATATGCTTTATTTACATAAAAAAAGAAACTTTTACAAATTAAATTACAAAATAAACTCTTTTAACTTATTAAACTCAAAATTATATTTCTTAAAGAATATAAAGCAATCTGACAATGGTTGCAAACAACCGTCTGCCAGGAATTTGACCTTTCTTTGTTTTGTTTTTTTTTCCTAAATGAACATATTTATTTTGTTTAATTATATACAATCCAGTACAACACATACACTCACAAACGAACACACACACCAACGTACACTCAATAATTGAACTGCTCTACCAACCAATTTCTGTACTCTAAAGCATTTTTTGTATACATATATATACTACTGAGTTGATCGGATTTTAAAACTCGGATTAATTCTTCTTTTGTTATTACAGACCTTCCAAAAAATGCTTTTCTGATAAAACCTAGCGTTGGACAGGCAGTCATAAAATGTACAGTATCCTCGAATTCTTTCTTATTACAGAGTGAACATAGGTAGACCCTATCTGATAACCACGGTTTATAATTTAGGTTTAGGAGTTCTCCTTTAACTTTAACTATTGTTCTAATAAAATCTATTTTTTTATTATTAATATAGTGATTATTTTCTATGGGTAGTAGTTCTTGGTATAATTTATGGTATTGCGATTGTTGAGCTTTTGTAATAAATTCCTGATGAAAAGATTTTTTCATTATTTCAACAATATCATCTATTTGTTTTTCCCATCTGCTTTTAGAAATGAAAGGACTGTCTATATTACATTTATATTTATTTGCTAAATTCAGCCACTCACCAAACCATGACACTTTCTCCCTAATAATTAATTTAGCCACAATTTTCGGAAACCTTTTATCATCATAATCACATATTTTTAATATATACTTAACATGTAGCTGAAAGACTTTGTAAAAAAGCAAATCCTTTCCAGTTTCTAAGTATAAAACATAATTAGGAGTGACACTTGGGATCCTGAGTATTTTCTTTAAAAAGAACCTTTGAATTTTTTCCAACTGTTCGTAAATATTGTATCCCCATATCTGACAACCATAGCACATAGATGCCAAAACTATTGAATCGAAAATTTGCAGTTTTTTTGAAAATGGTATATAATCATTCATAAAAATGCCAGACCAAATACAATTAATGGCTTTTTTCGCCGCTTTATATTTTTCATTTAAATAGTTTGTATATCTCAGTTGTGGCGTTAGCGTTATCCCCAAATACTTATAATTATTTACAATTTCTACAGGTTCTCCTCTAAAGTACCACCTCTCAATTCTTTTTAATTTTCCTGTATTCTTTTTAAACACCATCATTTTAGATTTTTTCATACTTACAGTTAAATTCCATAAATCTGAATACATTTCTAGCTTTTTTATCATTTCTTTCATAATAAACGGGTGATCAGCAATTAACACTACATCATCCGCGAACAGAAGGGTGCCAATTTTAATATTTCCAACCTTTAAGCCACCGCCAACATATTCAGCTAAATCGTTTAAATAAATAGAAAATAATAAGGGGCTCAAGAGGCAACCTTGCTTTACACCCACATTTGTGTTAAATGAGTCAGATACTCCGTTTTTCAGCCAAACTACTGCATTTGTTTGTTCATATAATGCTTTTATTGCATTTACGAATTTGGCGGATACCCCCAGATTAAACAGTTTTATGAAAAGTGAATAGCGATCTACCGAATCAAAAGCAGCTCTGAAATCGATAAAAAAACAATAGACTCTTTTATTTTTATCTTGAATGTAATATTGAATAATATTTGTTAGAGTAAACAAATTGTCCATTGTTGAGTATCGTCTCCTAAAACCGCACTGCCCTTCGTACAACCGGCCGCCATTCTCTAGCCATTCCGTCAATCTATTTGTCAATATCCCGGTATACAACTTCATTATTGTATCTATGAATGATATACCTCTGTAATTAGTAATCAAATCCCGATCTCCTTTTTTATATAATGGAAAAACTATAGATGTTTTACAATTATCCGGTAAATTTCCGTTCTGTTTTAGATTATTAAAAGCTTCTACTATTAATTTCAAAAATGAATAAGGTGCATTTTTATAATATTCATACGTAATTCTGTCAAGCCCCGGGGCTTTATTATTTTTAGCTTTATGTAAAACTTGTTCTAATTCAGGTAATTCAATTGGAGAGTCCAAGTATTCATCTTCATAACGTGGTTCTACAAATAGCATTCGATCACATATGATTGGTGGATTGAAGAGCAACCGGAAATATTCAACCCATTCTGTTGCTTTAATTTGTGGGGCATACTGAAAATTGCCCTTTTTAAATTTTTTAACCATTTTCCAAAATGATTTGGTATCATTTACTTCTGTAAAATTTTTACTAATTTTAATGTAATATTCTTGGCGTGCCTTCTGTATATAACTTTTGTATTTTTTATTGGTTTCTCTGTATTGGTTTTTTACTAAATCACTATTACACCTCCTAAACAGGTTTAAAAGAGCAAAGGTCTTATTTCTTAATTTCTGACAGCTATAATTAAACCACGGTTTAAAATCTTCATTAAATGGGCATTGCTAAGGATACGCCAGGCAGGAATGGTGGCCTGTAAGAAGAAGAAGAAGAAGAAGCCTCATTCATCAATTTGAGGAATGCATGAACCATTCTCAAAGACGATTTCTAACAATTAACAGCTATTTGGTCTACTGATTCTCTTCTGACTGGAAGGCACCAGTTCCAGAGTACTTAGAAGCGCGTGAGTCTGATTGTTTCAAGACAACAGCCAGAGATTAAAAGAATTACTTAGAAGGATACTAACAAAGAACGCAGAGAATTTGGAACAAGAATCGTGCAGCAGTAGACTGAATTTAAATCTAAGAGAACCTGAATCATTGATTGCTCTCTATTACACCATACTATGACAAAGTAAGGCTGTATAATTAAGGTTAAACCAAAGAAAGGCAGATTTCATTCTTTACCTCACATTGTATATAAGCTAATTGCTAAATGAGAAATAAATCAATATTGTCAAGACAATAAATGTAATTTTTTTGAGAAATTTAGACTGAGCCCAACGAGTCTTGTTAGATCTACTTTAGATGTACGTTGATATAGATCTACTTTAATCGGTTCAAATCTAACCATCCACATAGACTTAGAAATTCTTTTTGTAAATCGAATTGCTCGAACTCGCCATAAAATTTTCATTGAAACTTACTCATTTCAATCTTCCAGTACGCCATTTATCAACTCACCACTTTTATCCTCCTAGGGCCTAGGCCAGGGGTCGGCAACCCGCGGCTCGCGAGCTGCATACGGCTCTTTTATCCAAATTGTGTGGCTCTTCAGCCTGCCCAAAATATTGTATATTGTATAGTTTAGTTTTATTGAAACGAATGAAAATTCCGTTTATTAAAGGTATTTTTTCAAAAATAATTTTAAAGTGATAGGTTCGAAATTGAATAGAATTATACAATATCAAAATAAAGTACTTGATTTATATTGTAAGACTGCTGCCTTTTCATTGGTTATAATTTATTTGTTTATTTACTTTGCAATATGTGAAAATAAATATATAAAACATTTAAGTGTTATTGAATATCATAAAATAATAATTTGTGATTACAAATGATCTACAGAGTTTGTTTACACTATCACCCTTGCGGCTCTTGGTAAGATTTATTAAAATTATTAAGGTAAAATGGCTCTCTACTTAAAAAAGGTTGCCGACCTGGCCTAGGCGATTAAAAACGCCAGTGGCCTTGTGATTTTCCTATTCCCAATGAATCTGTAAGAGAATTACAGTTGTCCTCAGTTAGTTTCAGCAATATTGTCATTGTTTTTAGAAGTGAAACTGACGTTGGACAAACATTTAAAGAAATAGATAACAAAAAATTAAACATAGAAAAAACAAAAAAGTTGGGTTTTAAGTCAATGATTAGCTCTTAAAATTCTTTGCTAGGGTTATCTTCATTGCAAATTGTAAATATAAATGATTGTAAATTTTCGGACGACATCTTTTGATTTATCAGTCAACCTTTTGAATGCTTTTTATAACTTCCAGTTTTGTGTTGTTTGTTCGCTTTTCAATTGTTATTTATTATTTTGTTTTTCCACACGTTTCATTGTTTGAAAAAACAAAATAATAATGGAAGATATCACTTTCTATTTTATTTACTTCACATTTTACACAGTCTGCTCCTCCATTCTATCCACTTGGGCACGCCCCCATAAATTTAATCAATCAAATAATTTTGCCCAATTTAAATCTTCAGTTTTCTAATTTCCCGAAGAATCACTGTGACTTCCCTAACGGGAGAAAAGATATGTCTGCTTGCCTTAAAGATACAAGGTGCTCCTTAAAAGTGTTTTTTTAAATAACATTCCTAATTGAAATGTATTACTAATGACGTAAAACATCAAATATTGTCAGCTAGAAATGGCCAAGATTAATTATTCTTTGTCAACACTATTAATAGCGATCTAAAAGTAGGAACATCGCCAGTAATCAAACGCGATGTCAAATTTTAAATAAAGATCTGTAAAAATAGAAATGTAACCGCTCTTAACACACACCCTCCTTCAAAACCGGAGCGCACGGGACGGGCAGAATACTACCAATGTTCATTTCACTGTCAATAAAACTTCACAAATCCCCTGGGGTCAGTATTTAAAGATTAGGTGCACATCCTAAATGTCTATTACAAGGTTGGTTTAGTTCATTAGTAGGTTCCCCTTATTACCTAGCCCTCCTTAAATATTAGGGAAGTAGTTTTTATCTGTAGTTCAAACACATCATCCTTCAACTTTCCTACCTCACACCACCTCGCTTCCTCATCACCATCATCCTGCCTTCTTTTATCCCGTCTAAAAAAACTACAGCGTTCCTCCAGTAATTAAATCCCCATAGATCAGTTTTTCTTCTTGGAGGCAGGAAGGGAACATCCGTTTCACTCATGCCAGACTTATAAGTTAGCTGGTGTATTTTTGTGCCCTAGCTGCACCCTCCCTTGACATGTCCTTCTTCTTGCTCACTCATTTCTCCAGAAGTGAAGTCATGAAGGGAAAGCAGGCGGGGACAAATTGTTCTCCAGAGCTTTAGCCATCTGCATCCACTTCGTTTTTTTTTTTCGTTTTGTTTATCTCCTTTTTTTATATTTCATCCGTTCTCATCCTAATTCTTAATTCGGGACTCGTTAGTTCCAGGACATTTTGTACTAACAAAAACAAAATAATGCTTTTATAAAAGGCTACATTTTTTTAGCCA
The DNA here is from genome assembly GCF_049639745.1 of Rhodnius prolixus. Classification (NCBI taxonomy): domain Eukaryota; kingdom Metazoa; phylum Arthropoda; class Insecta; order Hemiptera; family Reduviidae; genus Rhodnius; species Rhodnius prolixus. Next base: position 29,933,596 of record NW_027411592.1, read on the forward strand.
CTTTAACGCCAGTTCGATTGCAAGAAAATTTTTAACTACTTCTTCTCATGTTACAACAAAATTAATTAGTGAAGAAAAATGGAGAAATCTGTTAACAAACTTTAATTTTCATGAAGACAAAAAACTACTTTTTCGTTCCCCTACCAACTAACTATGTAGGATTCTTAACGGGATTAACCGCTCAATCAACTAGAATTGCACAATGGCGAATTAGGAAAAGACACAGTTGATAAAAATTAAATCTCTAAAATAGCATTTAGAGAGCAGATAAAAGTTTAAATATCAAGTTCAAATATTTATTCCTTAAAAACTTACAGTTTTAAAAGTAAAGTATAAACTTAGGATGGAAGATTTGCGAGGAATCGGTCAAATAAAACAACTCGTCTTTTCACGAGTTGATTGAAACGTACCAACGTTTCGACAAATATATTGTCCTCTTCAGGGCGTGGCTATGCGGGTTTGGTTGAGTTACAGAAACACAGACGAGTTGTTTTATTTGACCGATTCCTCGCAAATCTTCCATCCTAAGTTTAACAATTTGCGGTCACGAAAACTACATATTCGTAAAGTATAAAAGTTGATTAAACCACATAATGTACACAAATCAGCAAGTAATTCAAAATTTAAATTAATTCAAAATAAAATTTTCAATATTGTTTAGAATTGATTAGATGTCACAGACCCTGATACTGGCCTTTTTCATGTTCAAAATATTTGTTCAGTAAAGAGTAGCACATCTTTTAACTTACTTTGGTAAGTTTTGGTCTGAGTGGTATCAAATTATTGATCATTCAATTTTTAAAAATCCTTAAGTAACATCCCTATGCAAATAAACTCACAAAATGGTGGGAAACAATAAGTGAAACATGATCCACAATTATCTTTTACCTACTTCGCAAGGAAATAACCATTATTCCCAATTTTCAGTTTACCCTCACATTATTAGTGTAGAAATCAAGACTTTAAGGAAGAAAAATCTTTTATTTTTTATGTTTTTGGTGAGAAAACTTTTAATTGCAGAAAGTTGCTGTCAAGAAAAACTAACAAAACTAGAAACTTTGTAAGTACATAAATGTAAATACGAGGGTCGTTTGAAAAGTCCGTGCAAAGTCAGAGAGATAGCACCACTGGCGCGTATCGAGGTTATGTTCAGTTAGTAGCATCTCTTGGAAGAACACACACCAAGTTTCAGCCAGATCGGTCTATTTCTTTGTGTTTGGCATTCGTTTGAATCGAGGAAGTCGAGTGATTTTCAAAAATGGACGAAAAAGAATTTCGTGTGTTGATTAAACACTACTTTATGAAAGGCAAAACGCCTCAGGAGACTAAAGAGAAACTTGATAAACATTATGGTGACTCTGCACCTTCGATTAGAACAGTTTATAAGTGGTTTCAAAATTTTCGGAGTGGCCATATGGGCACAAGTGACGCTGAACGTTCTGGACGCCCTGTTGAGGTTACTACTCCAGAAATCATTGATAAAATCCATGATATGGTGATGGATGACAGAAGAGTGAAGGTGCGTGAGATTGCTAGTGCTGTGGGCATCTCGAATGAACGTGTACATAATATTTTGCATCAACATTTGGACATGACAAAGCTATCCGCAAGATGGGTGCCGCGATTGCTCACGCTTGACCAAAAACGAAATCGTGTGAAGTGTTGCAAGGACGGTTTGCGGCTGTTCCAGAAGAATCCGCAGGACCTTAAGCGTCGTTTCGTCACTGTGGATGAAACATGGATACATCACTACACTCCTGAGACCAAAGAACAATCTAAACAATGGGTTACCAAGGGGGAATCTGCGCCAAAAAAGGCGAAGACCGTTCCTTCGGCCGGAAAGATTATGGCAACTGTCTTTTGGGATTCGCAAGGAATAATCCTCATCGACTATCTGGAAAAGGGTAAAACTATTACAGGTGCATATTATTCATCGTTATTGGACCGTTTGAAAACCGAACTGCAAGAAAAACGCCCACGATTGGCCCACATAAAAGTCCTTTTCCATCACGACAACGCAACAGCTCACACCTCAGCAGTTGTGGTCGCAAAATTAATGGAAATAGGGTTCCAACTCGTTTCACATACCCTCTATTCTCCAGACTTGGCTCCCTCGGACTACTATTTGTTCCCCAATATGAAGAAATGGCTGGCGGGAAAAAGATTTTAATCAAACGAGGAGGTGATTGCAGAAACGAATGGCTATTTTTCAGACTTGGACAAATCCTATTATTCGGAAGGGATCAACAAACTAGAGCAGCGTTGGACGAAGTGTATAAGCCTAAAAGGAGACTATGTTGAAAATTAAAAAAGGTTTACCCGAAAAAATTAAGTAGTTTTTATTTTTGCACGGACTTTTCAAACGACCCTCGTATGTATGCTTATTTAATAAACGATAAAAAATTCAAAATATTTACCACGAGAGCACATGGCCACTAACGCCTTATTACAATAATCGCTTTTTATTCCTTATTTCTAGAAAGATAAAGGAGTTGTGTACCCAAATTAATGATATCCAAATCTTTCCCAAGACGTACCTACTTCTATTACTAACACACATTGTACGCTTTTTAGCAATCAGACTTTGGTTTGCAAGTCATGTTATCCACAGAAATTCTATTACTGTAATTTTCAGGGCAATTTGCAATAATTATCACCCCATTAAAAGATGTTTCTAAAGAACTAATAATTAAAGAAAATTCATTTAATTAACAAAATCTGTTCACGTGTCGAATATTTGAATAATTAGTCGTTAATTTGATTTCAGTCAGAAATAAAAGAAAAATTTCAATGATTCCACTTTACATAAGAGCTGTTAGTCTGAATTTTATTATTGTGTCGTTAGTAAGTTGTATGCTAATTATGGATGTTGAATAAGACAACAACAATAAACACGCTGAGCTCAATTTGAAATAAACAATGAACGGAAACGCTGAACTTTTGAACCAATGTATTTTTCTTTCTCAAGTACTAAATATTCATTAAAGTTGTACTGCACTGAAGTATTGTGAAGAATTTTAGAGAACAACCAGCAACCACACTTATATGGATGTAGTTATTTAATATTGTTAACATTGTTGCAGAGAGGAAATGGACAATTGTTACTTGTAGACTTCATTAGGAAGTAAAAACAAGTTATTTGCCCCTAGAGGAGTTAATGAAAGGTAGAAATAGTAACATACAAGAAGAATTTTTGACGTTTTTATACGTTGAATGACGAATTCCGAGATGGCCGAGAAGACGTCGGAGATAATGACCGCCCGGGTCGCCCTTCCACGTCCAAAACGGATGAAAATATCGATTATAATCAATCACTATTACTACCGTGAGGTGCTTGCTCAACTCCGTGAAAGAGTAAGGAAAAAAACGACCCGATTTGTGGAAGAACAAGTCATGGGTTCTCCATCAAGACAAAGCGCCGGCTAACACTGCATTGTCTGTCAAGACGTTTCTAGCCAAGTACAACATCCCAGTTTTAGGTGATCCGCCTTATTCGCCTGACCTAGCCCAATGTGACTTTTATCTGTTCCCCAAAGTCAAACCTGCATTGAAAGGATCACAATTTCAGTCCGTTGAAGCTGTGAAAGAAAAAGTGGCACGCATCATGCAGGAGCTCACAGAAAAAGACTTCCAGCACTGTTTCGAACAATGGTAAATCAGCATGGAGCGTTGTAGGGATAGGGGAGTGGTATATATTGAAGGAGATAATAACTAAATATGTATAAATTTAAAATAAAATGTTTTACATCAATAGTCTCATTATTTAATAGCCACACCTCGTATTTGAAGCAAAGAGAAAACAAAGTTGCAGCAATATTATATCGAATGCGGTCACTGCAAGCGATTTTCTCTAAGTTGCAAAATCGCGTCAAACTTTCAGCGTTTATTTTTTTATTCTTGAAAAATACTTCAATTAAATTAAAGTAACTAAGGAGGCCATCATTTTTATGTGAAATGTGTTCTAGTAAAATTGGTTTATCGCGGGTAATCGGAGAACTGCTAAGTTCAGTTTCATTCTAACGTGGTCCATTAGTACAATTTACTCCAACCTTGTCATTTTCCTAAAAAATATTCAATCGATACAAATAGAAAATTATGCGGAATGCAATTTAATTGGGGACATCATGTTGTTAGAAACCGATTTGACGGAAGTTCAGTTTTAGAGCGGATATTAGTTAAAAAAATAAAATAATAATACATTTATTTTTTGCAACTGTAAAATTTACAAGTAAATGCGATGATGTAATGAAATGATGAGTGACATTAAAAGACGATACCCAGTGGATATCACTTCATGGCGCTGGAGTTGGTGAAGATGATTCGAGGCCACTGGCGATTCAGTCGCCAAAACGGGAGGGTAAGGTTTTGCTTGAAAGCTATTGAACAAGAGGTTTGTGATAGGGTAAGGGGTTGTGGAATCTTTGATAGCGAAACTTTATCAGATCGGAGTAGCGAATGGATAAATCATTATGAAGGATTTTACTGACGACATAATGAGGAGCATTGGTGATTTCTAGTAGGATTTTAGATTTTGAGGATTGGATTCGCTATAAATTGGAATGCTTAAAGGAACCCCACACTTCTAGTCCGTGGGTCCATTTAGGTAGCAGCAAGTTTTATACAAAGTAAGTTTGTTCTGTAATGTAAGTTTAGATCGTTTGTCGAGCAGTCTTGTTAGCAAGCGAAATCTTCAGTCAATCCCTATTCTTTTCAGTCTGGTGTGAAGATTCCCAAATAATTGTTTGTCCAATTGTAATCGAAGATATCTTACACTGTCAGATGTAGTAAGAAATGTATTATCGAATTTAAAACACTAGACAAGTAAAGTACCAGAGCGTAAAAGTGGTTTGAATACATTCTTTCATTTATCGCTCTTGAAAAATTCCTTACAATTCAATTTTTTATTCTGGAAATGTAAATTAATTTGAATTTATTTGGATTTTGTTAAAAGAAATTAACCATTTCAATAACAGACTTAATAAGTACAAAATAACAATGTAGGGAACCCGATCCACACATGTGCTGTCTGTCACAGTTTGTAAAAATATCACTCTTGAAGACAATACTTGAGTCCATATTAAAAAATGCCTCTGACAGTGATCGAATATCTACAACAATCATTTATCATATTCTTGCATGTTATTGTTTTCATGTTGAATCGTTTCATACGTTCATGTGATTAACGCTCAAGCCCAAACAAATAGTTCCTCTCCCTTGTCGCCAAATAAAATTAGAATTTTTGTTTCTGTTAAGGACTAATATGTTTATTTATAGTATCAATAAAATACGTATGTTTGTCTTCGACCAATTGCATCTACCTTTGAAAAAAGAACGTTAAGTTTCATGAAGGAAGAACAGTAGACATTTCTAAAAATCGTATTTGAGAAATATGGTTATTGAGATAAGCTTTGGGACTGAAAAATAATTACCAATCCGAAAGTTTATAATCAAGGGAAAAGTTTTTTATGAACAATTTCAACTCTAAAAAAGTCTCTTACGCATCAACACTATAATCAAATAAGATTCGCAGCAATTATTAACAAAGAAAATAAATAGAAAGATCATATTATCTGTAGCCAATAGAAGCAAGGATAATTCTAAATAACTGCATTCTTAGATTAACTATTAATTTAAAAAAAAAATGAATCAGACATTTAAATTTAAAAAATAACTTTGACTGTATTTTTAAAGAAACTCTAAAGACACATTTTTCAGGTAGAACAGACATATTCGAACATGGATTACTTTACATCAACAAGAATTAGAACAGTTAAACAATATTGTCGATGTAACTTACCAAAAATGCATTGCAAGATAGAAGGAGAGAATGGTTTGGGTTAAGAGCGAAACTATGTTCGGGTGAAGAGCTGAGAGTGCAAAGGGTAGCCCGTTATTTAGCGAAGAGGTGCAGCAGTTTGATGTAAACATAATCTCAAGTAACCTAACATGCTAACTGCACTTTTGGCACATCTTAATGTGTGCATCTCTATAACATATTTCTATATCTGTTTATATACATTTTCCTCTGCCCCCAACCGTTAAAACTGTCCTCTTTAAACAAATACCAGCCAACTCTCATAAAGCAGATAAATGTCAGATATAAAATTTTGTAAAACAAGCGCTTTTACAAAGTTCTATTTATGTTTTGTTAAATATAAACACAAAAATCTAAGTGTAACATACGCATATATTTAGAGCAATCTTTAATATTTCTATAATCCTAGGATTTTCAGTTAGACGTTTGTTTAAATCAACTGTATTTAATAAGTATTAAAAGTGTAAAATTGTTATAGTACAATCTCTTGAATTAGATTCGAGAGATTATGTCAGACAAAATGTGCATTTTTTCAACTAAATCTGTATTGGAAAGCCAAATCTTTATTCATTTATTTATATTGTTTGGTGATCGAAGAAGTTTAATTAGCAGAATTCTTTTTGTATTAATTAAAGACTTGTTAATAATGACACTTTTAGCATCAAAAATTCAATTGAATAAATTAATGAAATTCCAGAATAGATTCCAGAGGACTGGAATCATACAGCCACCATTTTGAGAAACCCCACTTCATCTGTCATTAACTGATAATTCTGTCTCTGGGGGAATGCAACTGTCAAAGAGAAGAGGGGCGGATGATAACGCAAATGATGGTGCAAATCACTCAATGCCAGTTTCCCAGTCGCTAAGCTCTTAGCACTAAATGCTTTGATGGAAGGACATTAGAAAACGTCGGGCTATAGATTATCTATCAATCTAGCCAACTCTGTCCCACTGATAGAATGTATTGTTCATCTGTCTGACAGCACAACCTTTCTCCGTTTCCAAAAGCTCTCGAATAAGCTGCAAGAAAAGCAAACAGCAATACATGTCTTACATGTAAGGGACAGAAAGACAATGCACTTCGAATAAATATAAGATTCTAAAATAAATAAGAAACCAATCCCTAAGTCAATTTAATGCTTGTAAAAAAAAAAAAAGTATTTGCGTAATAACATTTTCAGAAATTTAATTTTGAAAACGACTATTATCTCAGGTAGATGTTCAAGAGAATTTTATTTGACGCCAATATTAAACACCGGAAATATACGTACATGCTAAAAGGAAGAAGTAAATTTCAGATTTGTTAGTTTCAGCCTTGAAAAAGAATCAAAAATTCACATATAATTGTTTTGTTTGTTTTTTTGAGATGAAGTTTCAGCCACCATTATGCACAATGGCAGAAAAAACTTACAGATAATTTACTTTTACAGTTTGTTATTATACTGAAATGTAACCATAAAGGGAACCCAATCCCTTCCTGTGATCTGCCCTTAAACATCTTCTTCTAGAAAATTTTTTCACTTATAACTCAAAATTTATCATCTATTTGTGTGTAATAAAAATACAAAGTTTTCAGAAAAGTCTAAAAGCAATTTTGGGGAAAGTGATCCAATTCATTGAGCAAAGAAGTATGTAAATTTGTTTTTAAACTTTATTTTGGCATGCCATTTAACTCCGCTTACTGTGAGATGAGACAAGAGATAATACGAGGGTCGTTTGAAAAGTCCGTGCAAAGTCTGAGAGATAGCACTACTGGCGCGTATCGAGGTTAAGTTTAGTTAGTAGCATCTCTTGGAAGAACACACACCAAGTTTCAGCCAGATCGGTCTATTTCTTTGTGTTTGGCATTCGTTTGAATCGAGGAAGTCGAGTGATTTTCAAAAAATGGACGAAAAAGAATTTCGTGTGTTGATTAAACACTACTTTATGAAAGGCAAAACGCCTCAGGAGACTAAAGAGAAGCTTGATAAACATTATGGTGACTGCACCATTGATTAGAACAGTTTATAAGTGGTTTCAAAATTTTCGGAGTGGCCATATGGGCACAAGTGACGCTGAACGTTCTGGACGCCCTGTTGAGGTTACTATTCCAGAAATCATTGATAAAATCCATGATATGGTGATGGATGACAGAAGAGTGAAGGTGCGTGATATTGCTAGTGCTGTGGGCATCTCGAATGAACGGGTACATAATATTTTGCATCAACATTTGGACATGACAAAGCTATCCGCAAGATGGGTGCCGCGATTGCTCACGCTTGACCAAAAACGAAATCGTGTGAAGTGTTGCAAGGACGGTTTGCGGCTGTTCCAGAAGAATCTGCAGGACTTTAAGCGTCGTTTCGTCACTGTGGATGAAACATGGATACATCACTACATTCCTGAGACCAAAGAACAATCTAAACAATGGGTTCCAACTCGTTTCACATCTCCCCCTATTCTACAGACTTGGCTCCCTCGGACTACTATTTGTTCCCCAATATGAAGAAATGGCTGGCGGGAAAAAGATTTTATTCAAACGAGGAGGAGATTGCAGAAACGAATGGCTATTTTTCAGACTTGGACAAATGCTATTATTCGGAAGGGATCAACAAACTAGAGCAGCGTTGGACGAAGTGTATAAACCTAAAAGGAGACTATGTTGAAAAATAAAAAAGGTTTACCCCAAAAAATTAAGTAGTTTTTATTTTTGCACGGACTTTTCAAACGACCCTCGTAGAACTACGGTTCTATGTACGCATTACAGAAAAATCGCACGTCAGAGGGAAATCTATTCTCTTCTTTTACCAGAGTTATTCTTAATCGAATTAGTTTAATTAATCGAATTACGAATAAACGTTTCACATCTGCCTGTAGACAGACAATAAGTGCTTCTAGAAAATAGTAAGACAGATTTTTTTCTTATTTATATGTGGAAGTGGGCTGGTCATCTGTGCAGATTTGAAGATGAAAGGTGGACGAGAACTTGCGTGGAATGGTGGCCCTCTTGACAGGAAAAGAAGAAGAGGGAGACAGTTACTTAGGTGGCGCGATGAACTGAATGGAGTAGCGGGCATTAACTTTAGTAGAAAGGCAAAGTCTAGAGAGGAGTGGGACACAATGAGGGAGACCTTTCCCCAGAAATGGGCTTAATTCCAAAATCTAAGCATCTAACTTAAGTTTATTTAAATTATTTTAATCTTGCTATTTATAATTTATAACAGTGTAATTTTTATGGAATTGACTTATTTGCAGGAATTAATAAAGGCTATTTTTATTTTATTTATTTATTATATCAGCGCGTAGGCGTTATAAATATCAATGAGAACACGGAATAGAAGATTCATACGAGTGGAGAAGTTACTCAGTGGTAACAGTCCAAAACACAGAACTATTGGTCACTCTCTTCACTAGAGAGGCGTTCTCGAGGCCAGTGCCTTTTGGCACAGTGAGGAACAGTTATAGAAGAAAGATTCTGAGCTAGAGGATTTGCGTGTGATTGCAGGTTTAAGTGGCGTTTCCAGTATTGTGTTTTGGCAACTTTGGAGATAAAAAGAAATGTTAAGGATTTGTTATGTATAGTCCGGTAGAGACATGAAATGGAGCGTTTGCTTTAATTCGAAGTAATTTAGACTGAATGGATTGAATACTTTGGAGATTGGTGCGTTTGGTTTGAACCCCACAGTTCTATTCCATACGTCCAATTGGGTATTAAAATTATTGTAGTATAAATTTGTCTTTTGTTGTTCAGAGACATTTCAGATATCTCGTTTAATAGTCTTTGAAATGGTCGGTAGCGTCTATTTAGTTCTGCTCCTTTAAGAAAAGACAGATTTAAAATAAAATTAAAAATCTACTGTATTTAATAATAGCATTTAGTATTTAAATAATGTATTTCATAGCTATTATAGTACCATCTCTTGAATTACACTTGGAGATTATATTCATTAGGTGGCACTTCCGTCCAGTCTAAATTTTTTCAAATTAGAAAAAATTTAGTTACAATACAAGGTGGCAGAGCAGTGAAAACAAAATTTAAGCCCTTCTCAGGGAAACTAGCCATCCACTCTCTGAGAAGAGGCTTAATCGAATTTTACTGGACTTTCTGACTATAAAAGGATACGGTGCATTTAGAGAATATCTATTTAAGCTGAAACTACTTCGTTCTCCAGCTTGTTTTGGCGACAGGGTAACTATTCGGGCACATTCTCTTCCACTGCAGCCTTTGGAGACACAAACGGTCTTCACTTGTAAGAAAGATAAAACTGGCAGGAGATAGATGGCCAACCGAGCTTAGAAATTTCATGAACAGAGACTGTTATGAGGAGTTCTAAAAATTCATTCACAGATACAATGAAGGGTGTAATTAAATATTGAATAAACATTTTTATTATTTTTTTTTAAATACAGTTGGCACTGGGTGTAATTATGGCGGGAGAGAGAGGGTGCAGTGTGGCGAGAACAATGCGCTGCGAGGTGCAGAATGCCGGGCAGTGCTTGTAAACACTTATCTTGATCAGCCGCTGCAGAACAGTGTTCTGTGGCCACTTCCATAACTCGCTAAAATGTCTTCTATTTTTTTCCCAACTACCATTTTCTCTTTGTCCACAATCACTTGTGGCTATTTCTTTTTCTTCTTCTTCTTCTTCTGCTTTTTTCCTTACATCCTAGGTGTTAAGCATTTTTAGTCTGTTTCTTTAGATGTACAGTGATGCCCGTGTTTGGGCGGTCTGCGTTCCTCTTCAGAAATAGTGTAGTCTTTTAAATGAATTTAAAATGAAATGCAACTTGCATTAAATCCGAGGTTCTAAATACACTGGATGTCGAGTTTATTTTATCATTTAATGCTTTCGCAGTTATGCAGAAGTTAATATGAACACAGCAGGATATCTTGTCAAAGACATTCTCAAATTAGAGTGAGAAGCGACATGCACATTTGCATAACCGAACTTCTCTTGCCATAAATCATTACACCAGTTTCGAGGCGATCTAACATACGGCTGCGAGGCAAGATCTTCATTCTGTTGGATTGAGAATTAGTGTACTGAAATTAAATATTTTGTAATATCTTATAGCGATCTACTAATTTAAAACCTACATTCTAAATTTTTCGCCATCTTACATATTACGTTTCCAAAGAGGATCTGAAGGTTTTCTGTGGCAGAGTACGCCCTGAGATGCCCGAGTAAGAAGGAAAACAATTGGTGTTAGAACCTTCCTCCAACCCCCAATTATCTTACAAATTAAGTTCTCAGTTTCCTCATTTTTCACTCATTCTTCCACCTTAAGATTTTTGTAACATATAAATATTTTTAGAGTGCCTATTTTACTTTCCGTTAACGTTCGCAATTACTTCTCTCTCTCTCTAAAATTGTGAGTATATGATGGAGCTACCATAGTTCCCCCTAATGTCAGATCGGCACACCTGGTGTCAACTCAACTATAAACATATTCCACTTTTACGGAAATGTGTCTATCACAGCTGAAAGTATTGAAGAAGTGAGTAAAGTGATTGTTATAAAATCTTTAGTTTGTAGTAGTTATTGTAAAACTTGATATGTCAATGCTTCATATTGTAAGAGCCGTCTGCAACATCTAAAGCTAACTGAGGGATGGCTTCATTCTGTCTTAAAATACATTTCAAAATAATAAAAGGAAGAAAGATTATTGCCAATTTCTGTCAATAATTGTGATATAATATATTCTTTCATCCTTTTGAATTAATAGATCAGCCACCAAAAACAATGATGAACACTACTATAAAAATATATATGCTAAAAATACTTTTTGTCTCCCCATTGGCAATGTTGGAACAAAAAAATTCTGATTAAAAGTAACTAAATTCCATCAAGTTGTACTTGTACTTCTTTTTTCTCTTCTAGCTGGGCTTCGCTAGTTCCTTTCTCATCATTGTGATGACTAAACGTTCTCAAACAATAATCTAGTGGGCAGTGAGAAAAAAAATAGAACTAAACATGTAAAAACTTGTCGGCCCTGTGCCAATCACAAATTTGTAGTGCTGTTTGAAGAACTGTATATTTGTATTTAAGGCGCTAACATTTGAGGTTATTGGAGCTTTTTTCAGCGCACTGCCGGCCTCCGGACTGTGTTCTCTCGATACAGACAGCACTGTCAAATCACCGGACAGTGAGCTGTAAGAAGCTCCTAGGAAGGAGAAAATCTAAGGGCCAGTAGCCTGCATTCGAATCCGGGACCTCCGCGTGGGAATCCAATACGCTAACTACTAAGCTAATCCTCTCCCCATTGATGAATGCTGTCTCTAAATCGCCATCTTCTACGCAGCCATCTTAAAAAAAAATTTACTAAAAATTAAATAAATAAATAGCTTTGCAGAAACAAGTAGTTGCTGTTACTATCTGATTAATTACAAGTCGCTCCAACTTAAAAATTATTTTAAAAAATCGCACTTAACGCTGAAAAGCCACTTTAGAGGAAATCAAACTTCACTTTATCCCCAAAAATGTTCCCACCTCAAAAAAAAAAACATATTTGAAAAATAATTGAAATATGGTTTTCGATTTGCGAGTTCTAAATAAATGAATTTTGTAGAATATTGCCGGATACGATTCTCAAGAAAGTGAAGAATTCAATTAGAAAAGTGAAATTTTCTTCAAAATCACAACTAATTGAACAAAATAAAACATATGACCGTACATCACACTGAAATGGTATTCTAGAGCGGTGCCTCTCTTCACGCAGAAGAGGCCTTAATTGAGTTTCCCCATTAAAATGTTTCAACTGTGGAGATAGAAAACAAAAACTTTTAGAAAAAAAGTATCGCACCTTAAAGTAGCCTTTTAATGTAGGGAATTTCAATCAGAAATTACAGACGGGTCTTTGCTTAGAAAAACGAAATTGAAATTCAAAGTCTGATCTTTCACATTTTCTAAAAAACATTTCCTCAAAATGCATATTTCCCCCAAAAAAACTGACACAATCTAAAGAAATAATTTAAGTTTAACCAGGAATAAACGATATATCAGGTATTTTGTTATTAGGATAAGAGTAATCTGGTGACATCAAAATAACCTCTCTAATAAAACATATAATTGTTCTGGTGTGAACTTAAAACGTAATTAACAAGCTTTTAACAATACAAATAAGATAATGGCTATCTCCAAAAGACGATCATTACATTTCAATTATTATTAATACATACGCGAATGTTTATGTGTTTGTACGTACATGAGTGTATGTGAAATTACTCGACCTGGTTTACATAATTTTCTTTTTATTACTTTATTTAATTAAATAAATAGGATATCTTTTGTATAAGTAGCATTGCATTGTTTCATAATTAACAACCTGTATATTTACGTTATATTTTTATGTTACATTGAACGCATCCACCAACTTTCTTGTTAGCTACCTTAACACTATGTGGAATACAGTCGCCTAATTAATTCAGCTTTGACTTTAAGAATTATTTCACTTTAAAAGTTTGTCCTTTAACACTTTGATAAAATGTTTTAAATAATTTTATCTGCCACAGTACAATTATGTGGCAATAATTCAATAAAAAGTAAATACTAAGTTGCATTGCTCTAGCGACAGAAAGTGTTGACTTCAGTCGCGGTCGTTAAATTTAGTTAACAAGTGAGGCACATTATTCAATGATTTCAATCCCAATATAAACAGTTTTTGTTTGATTTCGATAGAATTATTGTCGATCAATTAAACCAGCACTAGGCTCAACACAGACTAGAATTTAGAATGCACTACTTTACATATGAGGTCGTTTGAAAAGTCCGTGCAAAAATAAAAACTACTTAATTTTTTGGGGTAAACCTTTTTTATTTTTCAACATAGTCTCCTTTTAGGCTTATACACTTCGTCCAACGCTGCTCTAGTTTGTTGATCCCTTCCGAATAATAGGATTTGTACAAGTCTGAAAAATAGCCATTCGTTTCTGCAATCACCTCCTCGTTTGAATAAAATCTTTTTCCCGCCAGCCATTTCTTCATATTGGGGAAGAAATAGTAGTCCGAGGGAGCCAAGTCTGGAGAATAGGGGGGGATGTGAAACGAGTTGGAACCCTATTTCCATTAATTTTGCGACCACAACTGATGAGGTGTGAGCTGGTGCGTTGTCGTGATGGAAAAGGACTTTTTTGTGGGCCAATCGTGGGCGTTTTTCTTGCAGCTCGGTTTTCAAACGGTCCAATAACGATGAATAATATGCACCTGTAATAGTTTTACCCTTTTCCAGATAGTCGATGAGGATTATTCCTTGCGAATCCCAAAAGACAGTCGCCATAATCTTTCCGGCCGAAGGAACGGTCTTCGCCTTTTTTGGCGCAGATTCCCCCTTGGTAACCCATTGTTTAGATTGTTCTTTGGTCTCAGGAGTGTAGTGATGTATCCATGTTTCATCCACAGTGACGAAACGACGCTTAAAGTTCTGCGGATTCTTCTGGAACAGCTGCAAACCGTCCTTGCAACACTTCACACGATTTCCTTTTTGGTCAAGCGTGAGCAATCGCGGCACCCATCTTGCGGATAGCTTTGTCATGTCCAAATGTTGATGCAAAATATTATGTACCCGTTCATTCGAGATGCCCACAGCACTAGCAATCTCACGCACCTTCACACTTCTGTCATCCATCACCATATCATGGATTTTATCAATGATTTCTGGAGTAGTAACCTCTACAGGGCGTCTAAAATGTTCAGCGTCACTTGTGCCCATATGGCCACTCCGAAAATTTTGGAACCACTTATAAACTGTTCTAATCGAAGGTGCAGAGTCACCATAATGTTTATCAAGCTTCTCTTTAGTCTCCTGAGGCGTTTTACCTTTCATAAATTAGTGTTTAATCAACACACGAAATTCTTTTTCGTCCATTTTTTGCAAATCACTCGACTTCCTCGATTCAAACGATTGCCAAACACAAAGAAATAGACCGATCTGGCTGAAACTTGGTGTGTGTTCTTCCAAGAGATGCTACTAACTAAACATTACCTCGATACGCGCCAGTGGTGCTATCTCTCTGACTTTACACGGACTTTTCAAACGACCCTCATACTTTTGAAGTAAAGTTTTAACTATTTATTCTATTTTATTTAAATTCTAATAAATTTATCATAAAGTGAAATTCAGTTTTCTGCAAAACTTAGACTCGTTAATGTTTATCGTATTATCATACATAATCATCATGATTCGAACCTAAGGCTATTTTCCTAAAGCATAAATGTGCAGTTTTCTATTCTTTGAAAGAAACTTTATTTGGCGTTACTTTTTGAGCTTTTAAGGGTTAGCCATTATTGGAAGCGAGGCTGCAAACATAAGAAGCTTGAGGCATGCGTCGTTTATAAAAAGTTGTTTTTTTTTACTGCAAATGAAAGATTAGAATCCGATCTTTCCCATTGTAGATCATTTTATTACTTAAGTTTTCTCCGGCTAAACTGGCTTTGAAGAACTTTAAATAAGCAAAATATTCTTCGAGAACCATATAAGGTTGACTAAACAGTCTTGAGGAGACTGATTTTTTATTTTTCGATCAATTCCAGTTCTTCCTTATTTTTAGCAAAATGGTTAAAAGGTGCCATCTACTTCGAATACCACATCCTACTCTAAGGTTTAGGACTTTCCATAAAGGGACTCAATATTCTACTCCTGGAATCCGAAGAGTCGATTTCGAGTGACGATAGAAAGGGAAATTATTACGACTCCATAAAAAGAAAAAATTCAGCTTTTCATTTTAAATAGATTTTTGTTTTTATTTTTTTATTTTTTGGCAAATCCATTTTTTTTTTTTTTTTTTTTGACATGCACATTATCATCAATTAACTGCATCATTCTTTGGATGCAATTTATTACATTCATAACTGAATGATTATTTTTTATTCTTGTAACCTTGGATTGAAAGAAATCACCATTTTGATAATTAACAAAGAATGCAATATCTTAAATGGTGTAACTTCTTAAAAATAACTAGCGTTAAACATAGCATAATTACTAACAAACTGTGAAAACAATAAATGGTACATTTGGTTATAGCTTGCCAACAGTAATTTTTACAATTAAATTTTTATGGTTTACAATGTATAACTGTTTAATTTGATTGCATATTATTTTATTGTTTTAAATAAAATTTGTAATTAAATTATAAAACCCAGAAAAATTTGAATCAAGAGATTGGTAATTGCATATTTAATGTTTCAAACTGTTCAAAGAAAGTTAGCGATATTTTCAAATTTTCAAAATTGAATTTCCAAGGGTCATATAAGTTTAGAGGTTATCTTAGGCTGGAAACATAGTGGAGCGGCGAGCAAAGCGGCGGTGATAGCGAAGAGCAAAGCGGCGAAAACAAACACAAGTTAACATATGGGACCGCGCATAGTGGCGAGCAAAGCGAAGATAGAGCAACGCTATCTATAGAGAGTAGAGCAAAGCGTTCTGGCATGTTTGATTTCTTCGCTCTCATCGCGCTCAATTTTTGAAGCTTATTGCTCATAGGTTATGGATATTGATACATTTATTGGTTTAGTTTGTTTAAAGAAACCTCAGTGGGACCATAATATTTGCGAAGCTACAATAGTTCTTAACAATTATAATAATTAATAGTTGAAATTAATTAAACATTAGTAGTTAATGGAGAATTCAGGTAATTTTTGCTACTTTTAATTTGCTTCTCAATCCCTTAATGCTAACTTTCATCTAAGTACTAGGCAAAATTAAATTACATTTTCACGTCCTACTACTTCTGATCAGGTCGAATTCTCCAATCCTTCTTCTGTAGCGTCGTACTACTCCAGTTTTACAGATGAACAACATTAATTTACGACAAATCATGGAGTAGTGATTTTTTTTTTTTTTAATTGACTAATTTCTTTTTATCTGTATATATTTCTACTTTTTTATTTATTTTTTCTAACCTTAAAGTAACTGCTAGGATTAATGGGGTTACACTGGTTAGTATTTAGTTAATTTTTCTATATTGTGCCTCTCGTGTTATGAGTTGTATTACTCAAAAACAATAAAATTTGATTTTGATTAATGGGGTTACACTGGGCTAGTATGTAATCAAATGTTGATACAGACATTCGAAAATACGCATGAAACTTGCCAGGATGCTCCCGAAGTTGTTGGTACAAGTGATGAAATTCACCAAGTTCATTTCTATACTTATTTATGTCATGTACAACTGCAGCTCCTACTACTAAGCTGCTGCAAATACCAAAGTTTCAACGAAGAATTTTCATATAAAAATAGTTCCTCCATCTTGTTTTGTCAAAAGGAGAACGCGACTAAACTCGTCACTATGTGCATGCGAATCTTTGCTCGCTGCTCATCGCTCTCTTTGATCTGAAGCAGCTATCATCGCCTCTCCACTATGTTTCCAGCCTTAAGCTCCCTTGAAGAGAATGTTTCGTTTGTGTATGTCGATAAACCTCAAAAAACCGAACGTTATTTTTCTCCATTTCTTCAGATAAATATGATTACGGAGAAGCCTAATTAGGCCAATAAGCAACCATCTATCTTCTTCAATTTGAACCTAGCTGGTAATGAACATATACCACGTGGGTTTACAATTGAAGGTCTTCAGAACAATGAGACATTCTAGTGCACCCTTTAAACCTTCTAATCATGACAATAAGTGACGGTGCATTCACGGAAGTGAAAACTTAACATAAAAAAAAATAACTCTAAATATTATTGTGAAACTACAATGTGATTCAGGTTAATGTTATTTTAATAAAATACGTTCGTTTGAATTAATGGAAAACCAATTATTGGTTTTATGTTATTATTTTTGTTTGTAATTTGTGGTTTGTTTGCTCACTTAAAAAGAACCAACACATTTACTCGACATTTAAAATAATACCGACATTTATTTAAGAACCACCTTATCTCTAACAGCAAACATAAAAAAAAATAAATTTTTCCATTGAGTGAATGTTCTACAGATGTTATTATTATTTTGTAATAATTCGCTTACACTTGATAGCGGTTAAGATAACGAATCAACAAAAGTACATTAGATGTATTAATCTAATTTATTTCTGCAACGTTTTTACCAAATAGTTTGGAAATTTTAAATTTATATAAATTTATTAGCCATAAAATGGATTTATTAGCCATAAAAAGTATGAGGAAACATGAATTAAAAAGTCAGTAAATTCTCACTTTTAGCAAACCGGAAAATTTAGGAAATATATTAGCAAGGAGATATTTTTGTAAATTTTTTCATGTAGATTCTAATTTTATCATAAAGTGAAATTTAGTTTTCTGCAAAACTTAGACTCGTAAAATGTTCATCATGATTCGAACGTAAGGCTTTTTCCTAAAACATAAATTCGTAGTTTTCTAATTTTAGAGAGAAAATTTATTTGACGTTGTATTTGGGCGTTATTGGAAGCGAGGGTGCAAACAGAAGAAGCTGGATCTAAAGGCATGCGATGTTTAAAATAGTTGCGGGCAGAAGGGTGAGCTGAGAAGAGGTAAGATTGATTTTGTAGGTTTATATGAAAGTTGCTGAACAGGAAACGGGAACAGATTAATTCAGTAACAAAGGATTTATGATGTATTGAAAACCGTTGGAAAATGCACACTGAAGGTTCTGCAAAGTCTTTATTTGGGTGTCTTGATTTGGAGGGATTAGTGAGGCTCTAAAATTCTCCCGTATTCCATATCGTCCTTAATGTGTACTTTGATGAGAGTAAAGTATGTCCTATTTGGATTAAGAACAATTTGTAACGTCTGTTAAGTTCTTTTAAACCTGTGGGTTCCGCGATGGTGACTATATACGTAAGTAGAGTCCCTAGGTAACTCAGTTGTACCGTTCATATGGAAGGGTTAGCATCTTCATCTTCGTGTTATGAAAAAGTAATCTGAATACATTTGGTTGGGTTAACTTTTATTTTCAGTCTTTACAATCATTTCAATGAACTCAAAGTGCTCTTGTGATAAGAAAGATACGTAGGGATAGGATTAGGTGCCATCGGCGTAGATTGTGATTAGACACATTCGGATTCGGAATTCGGATGCGTAGTTGTGCATAGGATTGGCGGAAATGTCAATACCTGATACCTGAGACCCGGTCAATCAGGTAGAATTGCAGAAGAAGTTAGAATTACATATTTTTTTAAAAATTTTAGATGTTAAATTTTATTGAAAACCTGAGCCACGTCCAGGAATACAATTAGGCAATACGTATTGTTTCCGAGAGGGAAAGAATGTTGTCGATAACGTTGTAGATGAGTTGGATTGTAGATTGGGGGTAGAATCTGAATTTATGGTAAGAGAAAACTTATTTTGTGGCTCTGGGATAGAATTAGGAGTTTGTAGAGGAGTTTTAGATTTCAATTACTGGTAAATATTTCTATATTTCTGTTAAAACAAAATAAGTAATGAATGAATTTGTTGCTATTAAACACATGTAAAATAAGTTAGGGAAATGCAAATATAATACCTAAGTAAAGCTTGTGAAATTAGATAGGAATAGTAGCAAATCTGGACGGTTGTATAAACAAGGATAAGGGATTGTTAAACTAGAGGGATTTAGTGTGGATAGTGAGGAAGTAGTTAAACATTGTTGAGCAAGAGGAAGTTGCGCGCCTGTGGAGGCGGCAAGTTAGCGGTGGAGTACTCTTGCCGCAGAAACAGTCATACTAAGAGAGTAACTTGACTTCACAAAGAGGGTCGGAGAAACGGCCATATTCCTTTAGTTAGTGAGTCTAGTAGTTGTGAAGGAGGAGTTGAGAGTGGGTAGTGTGGATGCTGCTGTATCGAGCGGTAAAGTCATTTGGAGTATATGTAGATGGGACGAAGAGGTATGAGAGGTTTGATACTAGGTTGTGTTACTGGATACCAATTAGATGTAAAGGGGGGTGTCTCTACGGGGTGGAACAACGTCTCTAGTAGTGCTCAGATAGGAGTTACCAGGTCCAAGAGGCTTAATGGCGGAACAAGGCAAAGCCCATCTTAAAATTGGCTTAAACACTTTGTCCGTGGGCCCGAATAGAGATTACTGGATGAAGTGGAGGGTCTGTGACACAGCTAGGGAGCTGGATTAGATGAATTTACAGAAACTGGTGCTTTGGATATTTGCAAACTGGCGTTTCTACGGCCGACCGCCAGGTGGTCGCAAAACTCTTCTTCACAATGACAACCCCAGGCTCTCGCATTTTATATCCTTGGATATAGGATTGACAAGAGCTAATATAATAAAATAAATAAATTAATTAATTTTCAAGAAATTATTTTATTACTGCCGGAGCATTAATATTTCTGATCAACTCCATTTGGGAATTAAGATGTTTTCGAAGAACATTGGAAACATTTTAAAAATAAAATAGTTTGGCTTCTAGATTAACATGTCTTTATTTTATTTCTTATAGCACATTAGCTTCTTATTGATTTGTATTCTTTCATTTTTTTAAATTAATTTTTGTTGACTTCGGTAATTACGTCAAATTGTTATTTCTTGGATTTTTAATTTTTTTAAAAAAAATCTGTTATAAACCTTTTGATTAAAAAAATAGGCTTTTAGATTTGTACTAATCTAAAAAGTTTCTTTGAAAATTCAATGGAAAATATAGAATACCGCATCTGGTTGATGCATTTTAGCCAAAATTGGAACCCTTATCTATAGTATTGGGATTTCAATAAAAAGTCACAGGTTACAGTTATATCGCGAGATACTTATCAAATTTTGCAGACAACTTCTGCTCCGAATTTCCAAAAGGCCCAGATACTTTGCAATCCCTCCAATTTGACAACGAGGATTTGCCAGGGTCATGATGAGTAATTGGTAAGAAATTTTAAAACTGTAAGATAATCGCCAAAAAAAACCATCACATTCGATTCATATCATCAAACTATGAGCCAATCGCTTACAATTTTTGCTTTTTAACTCTGTCAAAAGTTATCGAAAAATATTTTTGAGAAATAATTCAATTCTAGGATTTTTTATTTAAAAAAAAAAAAATCTGGTTTTAACCTGACTTTCTCTTGCTGCGACCCTCGAGTTATTCACTCTCAGGCACGGTTTTGACGCACCACAAAATGCCCAAAATGAATTCCCACAGAAAAATTATTCAAATTATTTTGATAAAAATCGGTGATAAGAGAAAACTTGGAAGGAATTTTCTAAAAAGAAATCCTTCGAAAAGTGAAAAATCCATTATTAACTTCCGGTAGTTTTCTGCGAATTTAGAATTTAATCAAGTCATGTAACCGCTCTATAAAAATACAAAACGCGAACATGTTACTTTACATCGAAATGTTACTTTAAGGGGAATAGTAACCATCCTTCTTCAAAGGGATCCTTTGATCCCTTTAATCGAATTGGTCTGGAGAAATTGATCAAAAAATTAAAAGTTGTAGACCAATACTAGCGCAAAGAGGATAAATAGTTAAGAAAAAACAGTTAAAACCACTTTTAATCTGAAAAAGTAAATAACACTCTCAGTAAAGATTTAGTTTCGGTTGTGAAACTTAAAATTTAAGCAAAACATTTATACCTCCTTTACGAAAAGAAGTATCCAAAACCGATCATTACAATCAAATGGCTTCAGAGGTAAGCCTACTGATCATTAAAATCAAATGGCTTCAGAGGTAAGCCTACTGATCATCACAATCAAATGGCTTCAGAGGTAGGCCTACTGATCATTACAATCAAATGGCTTCAGAGGTAAGCCTACTGATCATTACAATCAAATGGCTTCAGAGGTAAGCCTACTGATCATTAAAATCAAATGGCTTCAGAGGTAAGCCTACTGATCATCACAATCAAATGGCTTCAGAGGTAGGCCTACTGATCATTACAATCAAATGGCTTCAGAGGTAAGCCTACTGATCATTAAAATCAAATGGATTCAGAGGTAAGCCTACTGATCATCACAATCAAATGGCTTCAGAGGTAGGCCTACTGATCATTACAATCAAATGGCTTCAGAGGTAAGCCTACTGATCATTACAATCAAATGGCTTCAGAGGTAAGCCTACTGATCATTAAAATCAAATGGCTTCAGAGGTAAGCCTACTGATCATTAAAATCAAATGGATTCAGAGGTAGGCCTACTGATCATTACAATCAAATGGCTTCAGAGGTAAGCCTACTGATCATTAAAATCAAATGGATTCAGAGGTAAGCCTACTGATCATTACAATCAAATGGCTTCAGAGGTAAACCTATTAACTCCCCTCTCTCCTAAATGATCTAAATTGATCTTTCCAGGCAAAAAGTTTCAACTAAAATTACCGATGAGTGAAGCCTTACTTCCGGCCGAGAGTTTTTGATTTGGTAGGATCCAATCTAAGGTTAAAGTTTCTTTCACCTTTCTACGATTTTTATTTTTTCGAGTTATTTTGTTCAAACACACGTACATACACATTCCATTTTCTAAAAACCACTTTTTCGGACTGTGTGCACCTCAAAATGAGTATTTCCGGTGAGAATTTGAAACCGAATATTTGGACAAGATCTCTACTTCCTCTTATCTAGAGGAGGAAGTAAGGGAATTAGCCGCACTTTCTTCGTTCACTGCTGACTTTACTGTGAACTGTGGCAACAGAAACAGATCTTTTAGGGTTAAAAGCAACAAGTAACTAAATCGCTACCAATACATAAATATAAATAATTATATAAAAATAATTCAAAGAGAAAAATAATGTAGCCAATTGGCTGCGCAGTGCAATGAAGTGTTAATTTTTACCAACAGACGTAGCGCTTTGCATTAATTCCGTGTCTCCTTCTGAGATTGTAGTGCCTAACGGAAGAAAAACCTCAAGAATTTCCACTAATTTGAAAGAAAAGTTTTTGATGGGCCATAAAGAGAGTGAAAAACAAAGGAAATTCACCTAAAAGTCGGTTTGAGCTACAAAGATGTTTTCTGTGTACTGCGGGGCCGATACTGGTTCGTTTCCAGTATGTAAATGCTGGGCCCTCGTCTTTTCGGAATGAAACCTCTTGTTCCCCCCCCCCCTCTGAAGACCTACAATGTGGGGAAATAAATAAATAAATATCTTCAGTTAGAGAACAGTGGTAGTGCTTGTCTTCCTGTGTAATGGTATGCTGATAAAGAGTTGGTTTTGATTTGATAAGAATGACCATCGTCCGACTATGTTCCCAGTACTATTAACTACTAAAGCGAAATACTACCTCTAGCCGATCAATTAAGGCTCCATACTATAAAGTCAAAAGGATAAAAATACCAAAGCTAATGTAATTTCTGTGTAGTTTAAAGGCAGGTGTGTAGTTGTGTATACGTAGAGATGGAGCTAAGACTGGGGTTAGTATTAGTTAGTCCGAGACAACCTGGTCCAATTTAGATAAGATAGGTTCACCATCTCTCCACTTCATCTTGTTTGCCAGCTTCAACACTGTTCACCCTTCCTCCTCGCCACTCAAACCACCAACTCTCCCCAACTGAGAGAATCTAGCTACACAGTTATGCTCCAATATTCCTCTTTAGAATTTAGTTGAGTAATTGCATACTAGACTAGTACAAAGATTGTTTACCTACAACCACCTAGCCTTGTATACATTTACACAGGAGACCTCTTTAATTAACCAAAGATTAATCATTTAGCCGCACCATTATGTATGAACGCTAACTGGCTCTGGCACTGCTCTCTGCTAATATCACACATGTTACCAACTTAACTAACTACATCCGCCCCATTTCAGTCGCTATCTCTTTATACATACCTTTACATTCAATAATATTTCTCTATCTTTTAAGTTATACAGCTTTTACAGGCATTCTCTTTGCCAGGTTTGCAAATAAATCGTTAACGTCCATCTTCTTTTCCTCAAAGATGATCAACAAAACGATAATTTCCGCTGTGAATTATATAAACACAAATCCAGTTGACCAACACAGTGATGGATGGTGCATAAAGCTAATTTAAATTTTTATCCACAAAAATAATAGTGCAATTTCCATTTTCTGGCACTGTAGCTAGTGATATGAACGCTGAATTAAGCGAACTTGCAAGGGAGATACACATTTATGGCAAGGGCTAAAACTAGAGGATTTTGAAAGTTAAAGTAGTTTGCTGCAGCTCTATAGACGTGGTACTATGAATTTTCAGTTTTTCCGCTTTCTTTTGTCAACTGACTTCTTTGTGTTAGGCAATCAAACAAACTGTGTTCAAAACTCTACATTCACGTCTCAAAATAACACCTGCTTAGGCTATTTTTAGGTCGCCTCAATCAGGTCAGGCTAAACAGGTCTGAATTAAACTTTCTTTGTTCAGGAAGCAATTAATTCCCTGTATTTAATTCTGAACGTGGTCATTTCATGGTCTCATTTTTTAAAGAGGTTTATTTATTCGGTAATATTTTTTAGACATTCTAATTTTTTTCTCTTTCGCATTAAAATATTTAAGAAAATCTGTTATCAAAATTCATATGACTTTCTCTAACCGCAGCCTACGAAATTAAGTACCTTGAACCTGACAATTTGTGCCAAAAAGTAGTGTTCAACATTTATACATGTTCACCTTAAAAGTATTTAAGAAGAAATCGCTAAAAATTACAAAAATCTATTCAGTGAAATGCACTTCCAGGAATATTTACTTCTAATTCGTAATTTTTATTTCAAATTGTTCCGTTATCAGTGTTTAATAAGCGCTAAGTCCATACAATGCATAGAAAGTGCATTTTACAGGAAAAGCCAACCACCCACCCTGGTTAAATAGCGCCCTTAACAGAATTTACTTAGTAGATAGTTTCAAATAAAAGTTTTAAAACTATTTGTGCACAATAATTGCACCAACTTAAAATAAAATCATAGATGCCCGTTTTCTATCCAATCTCAGAAAACTAAACCTCGATAGAGTTAAGCACATATTTGGTTAGCTGATCAAGCCAAATTAGGTATCTATTTTGGAATAAATATCAGAATGGAGCTCTTCCTTTGAGTTCATGTTTGCGAGTTGTACTAATTACTCATTCCAAAGAATAATTTACCCAAACATAAGACCTATTTGTAAAACCTCAATGAATCTCCTCAAAACTTACCCTGGAGATGGAAATCCGAAATTGAAAATCGATAGCAATATATTCACTTAATTAGTAAGTAATTGTAAAAGGAAGTAACAAAAGAAGAAGAGGAATTTCAGTGGGTGTTGTTTAGACTTCAGAGTAAAGACTAACCTAATGCTCTAGAAATAGCCTAAAATACTTTCCCAAGAAAAATGGTTCAAATAATCATAATCAATCCAAATAAGCGGCTTGCAAAAAGTTAAATGAAGAATGAAGAGATAGAAGCTGTGCTTCAAGGTACTCGCAAAGTATCTAAAATTAAATCTATAAAATGGAACTTCTAAGGGGCTGAAGGGTTTTCTGGTAGCACTTCAAGGAAATATAAAATTAGTACCACTTACAAGCGTTAAAAGGGAAAAGCAGGTGCAGAGAAGTAACCGGAGCTTTGTCCTTCCGTTAGGAAGTTAACCAGCCAGACTGACAGTTCTCGTTGTCAGAGATTACTGACAACGAGAAGACTAGTTTAATTAAATAATCGATTATACGAACCAATCGACCAAAAAATTATAACTGTGATTCGAAAATTATACATATTATTCCAATTTTGTAGCTCATTATGACGTCAAAGTGACCTTTGGAACAGGTAAACTCGGATTAAACCTTCCAGATGTGTTACAATGAAATATAGTTATACTAGTTATTACTGTAATTTACAATTTATTACTTACTAATTGCTATCACACGACCTTGGAAAACTTTTCTACGTCCTTTAGACATATTCACACAAAGCCCTTTCGCTAGTGATACAACGATCTCGTTCTCGAAACACAGATCCGGTTTGTCGCTAGATGAGTCTTGTAGGCTCACCTAACGGCTCTTTAAACATGGTTTTACAAATAGAAAATAATAGTAAATGAAACCAAAAGCAACTTCAACTCCTTTACTTTAAGTAGAGGTGTAGTTGCCATCATCTGCTTCAACTAAAGCCCAAACTCTTACGCGGGACAAATCCGCAATCTGTTATACTGTATTTAGACCATCGACTCATGGGGGAAATTCCCACACAAAACTCAAAAGACAATACCATCTAGTATTACGACGGTTACCAGTAAAACATTCCTAACTAGCACTACCAAATAAAAGACATTTACTTGACCTATCTGGACTGACGGAGCTGAACCTTTGCCAAACCTTCCAATTCTCTTCAACCCAAGCTGAAAATCCTCCATAATGACCTCAATATCCCTTTTATTCCTGATTTGGTTATATCTAGGTGTACTAAAATTCCACTACAACCTTCTCACCCTTGCCGATCCCATATCTCCTCATTATCATCTACCACTATTCGTTAAAACCCTAGGCATCACCTAGATACCATCTCATTCAGGAATGCAGATCTTTAGTTAGGGAGGCACTCCAAAACAGAATGTTAATCTTTTAAATAGGTTTGATGTTAATCTAAAAGTTTGGTGTAAGACAACGTTTGCAGTTAATGAGTTTAAACAGAAATCTTTCCGAAATGAGAGAGCATCAACAATTTATTAATAAATTCCTAACTGAAAATATAAAAATTAGTTTACAGCGTATATTGAACTCGTGGTTACAATGCCTAGACCCGGAACATAAATGGAGAATTTAAACATTGTCCACAATCAAACAATTATGGAGATGGAATTCGGGGACAATGGCGCGTACGTGGCGGAAATACGATACATATTTGGAAAAGGAAGAAGTTATAGACTCGGGACCACTCCTGATCGGACAAAGAGTTCTTCTTGTAGAGTGTGTAAGCTACGTGATAGGCGAGTCTCTTTTAATACATTTAATATATACATTTAGTACTGACCATTTTTGGGAATCAAGTAGCATGTACACGGCGACTGAGTCATCATATAAGTTCAGAGAATGGGTTTAACAGTCATACGTTAGCCAATCATGGCTTTGTATCGGCTACTGTGTTGTGTGACGAACGATGGTTCTTATATACATGATATATAGAGAGAGACAAGCGACATTGCTGGCATGGTAATGAGGAGGCACCAGGGCAATATACTCACCATACCAACACATTATTAACAAAACAACAGTTAGATCGATCCTTCTGATAGACTGTCCAATGTGCAACACGCATATTATTATTATTTTTAATTGCTTTATTGAACTTAGCCTTTTTAATAAAGAGGAAAAAAAGATATTTAAATGTGGATGGGAGAGAATTCGGAATTAGATTCATCCCGAAAACTGCATTATAATCAAATTAAACTTAATTAAACAATGAGAACAAAAGCAATCCTAAATTTTTCGCCTTTTTCAAAAGATGGCAGTTCAGATCAAAATTTTAAGAGATTTTATTTTTTCCCCTAAGTGCTGCATGAAATATTTACAACTACATCTCGTCAAATTTCCACACCTAATTTAAAAAATAAATGAATGCACATTATTCATCAACTAATTCCGTGATACAAAGATGCCATAGCGATAACGTAAACAATTTAAAGAAAAAAGCAATACGACTTAATATGGATTTGTTTTAGTTTTTCCAGATCTACACGTATCCCACAACTAAAATGTGTTACAGATAACCGATATAACAGAATTGGCCACAGTTCTTAAACAATAAGCTTCAGGCTTACTTAGCGAGGTAGGCTCAATGCTTACATTCCAAATGTATTATCTGTAGGCGTATTTAATAGTAATTAACGAGGCGATAACTCGTTATTTTTTCTAACACTAGTTTACATCCTTTCAAGTGGATTGGAATGAGAATACAGATGACTTTAGTCGGGTGAGATATGGTTTCTGCTCTTGGTCCATGGTCTGGTGCCGCCGACTATGGTGACGGTTCAAACCACACACACATACACACACAAAAAAGAAATTTAACTTAGACAGAATCTTTTCAATGTTTGCTCACTAATCAAAAATCGAATGCTTAGATGTGTGTTTAGTATAAGTACAAGTGTAGGTGTGTATATTTATTTGGTGATACGTCAAGATGGGCCCTGAGGATGGCTGAAACTAAGTAGATACTACATTTGTACCAACTGTCAAGAAGATTCTTTGAGTAATACCGACACTAGCCTTATCTACGGCCTTATATATATTTTTTTTTTTGTGGAGGCCTGCTATCTTGTCATAATAGTAAAGTGGTTTTATTTGATCATCTTACCCGTTAAATGGATACGCAGCAAAAGCAGCGTCGTACGGATGGTAGACAGAAGGGTACGGCCATGCCGCTCCTGAAGCTAGTCCATCCTTCACATCAAGGCCGACCCCCTGAAATATACAATACAATTGTTAATTATGGAAATTTTATGAGTTATTCATTACATATTTTATACTTTATGTAATTTGTTTGTTTTTACAATAATTTATTGTTCACGGTTAGCATTTTTTTTTTCAGACGCTTGAAGATTAAATCTAATACAATCTAGAATAAACAAGGAAAATATGATGAATTCATTGGTGCCCAGAGAAAGGGCAGATTGCCCTTTAAGTTCGTCACTCCTTCTGTGGACCAACACTTCTTCATAGAAATTTCCTAAACTCGTTTTGCTGAGAAAATTATTGCGATAAACGTTACAGAATTGTGATGTATACATGAAAATCAGCGAAAACTCAATGTAGTGAAGGACACACTGCAAAGTGGCATTTCTTGTAGAATAATTTCTCAGAACTTAGATCTTCAACGATTCAGTTAATTTCTCAATCAATTTTCATTTTCATTTCAGTCAATTTTGTATTTAGTTTAAGTTCTCCACGGAATCTGATTGTAACTAAGCTTTTTTTTCGCTTTATTTTTTTATATTTTTTAAGGTACATCAATATCTGAGGTATAAAATTCCCGTGTAAATCCCGCTATATCTGTATATATAGACCTGCTTCTCCAGTTCTGGCTCTTAGTTTCTGTAACTCAACCAACCCACATAGCCACGTAAGTTTTAATAATTATAAAGAATTTATTGTATTTTACCGTTTATTTTTGTATTACTGATTTTTACTGTTTTTATATGTTACTGACTCTGTAAATTGCTTTGTATTTGTAATATCCAGGCCCTGAAGAGGACAATATATTTGTCGAAACGTTGGCAAAAAGACGAGTTGTTTTATTTGACCGATTCCTCGCAAATCTTCCAACCTAAGTTTAACAATTTACGGTCACGAAACCTGTATATTCATATTTGAAAACAGTAAAATATTTCTCTGACAGAACTGATTACATTTAATTATTTTTTGTTCCAGATTTTCGAAATACAATATGTAGTTTAGAACCATTAAACCCGGACGCGGTTTCCTCGTGAGCATATTCCCACACAAATTCACAGTTTATTACAATTTAATATTTTCCTTTGAGTTTTTTGTACAGCTCAACTTGAAAATCTTCATAAAATGGAAAGGGTGTGAAACATGTTTTTTCATGCTTGAATCAGCTGTAAATAGTTATTTCTAATAAGTAACCGCGTAAAAACTCACAGCGGGGATTCCCAAGCAGCTGCCACTCCTTCCACCGCTTTTTTTTCTCGTTTTTCCCTTGTTTTCCTCAAAGAGGCTGCGTTCTGATTGGCTACAGCTGGTACTCCCAGGGAAAATGGGCCGTTCATTGTTCACAACTGATTAAATCCATTCTTTTTTAAATAAATCTTAAATTTAAGTGTCAAAGCACTTGGATCAGTCATAGCTTTTTGTATTTATAATAAATTTCCCAAATAATAAAGATTAACACCATTAAACGATAAAGTTTGTTTGGCAATTAATTAATAAATAATTTATTTAAGAAGCCATTTTGATTAACTCCGTGCTCTCCGTGTAAATCGTTGCAATAATTCTGACTCAAATTCAGAAGCAGGCGCTGAATGATAACGGTAAATTTATTTGAATTTTAATTATAAACGGAGTTTTAGAAAAACAATGTACAATTATTTCATCGCATTTCTCCACTTTTATGGAGTTAGTTTCGAGTTGGGCAGTGAACGGCGCAAATAAAAATAAGATACTGGTTTCTTTTTCGAATGTGAAACGGCGAACAGTTTAGAGATTGCATATTTGACTTTTTAAAAGATAGTATCATTTTTTCAAACCCAAGAAGATCAAAAAATTGTGGTTAATACCAACATTCCAAAATGGACGAGGAAATGGAAATGCCGGAAATAAGTGCATTTTTAAAGTTTAAATAAGGGCGTAGTATGTCTATAAAATTATTTTGTAAAATTTTAAATAGTGACAATTTGTACTTAACTTAATATAGTTTGGTTAATCTATATTTGTAAAGAATAAAATACTTCGAAGACCCCACAATATTGAACATAAAAAGCAAGAACTTAGAAATAGAGTACATGAGGAAAAATGCCCCGGTGACACCCACACAGAAGTGCACGACACCTTTCGGGTTAACGCCCATGAAATATTATTTGAAGTCAGTAATAAGAGAGTCTTGAAAGGAGAAATGCTTAAAGAAGAGGACTAGACTTGTTATAATCATAAAAAATGAATAAGGGGAAACCAGGATGAATAGATGAAGTCATTTGCTGCAGTAAGTGAAGGTTGACAGGACGGACAATATGAATTCCGAAGAAGTTTTTGAAAGGAGCCTTACATAGTTAATCAGGAGTACGGATGTCTATTTACAAGTAGTGGGCAAAGTATTTTGGAGACCGGTGGTAACCACCATTAGAAATTAACTGTAGTAAAGTTATTAATAATTAGAGGTGACATAGCCGGCATGTACATAGAACCTTATATACCTTATAGATCCATTAATAATATTTCAGTATTGTATGGGAGAGTGGCCTTCATTCTGGGATGAACTTGTTTAGTGCCGACTGTCCAGCCTAGAGCTCACAGCGTTATCTTTATAGAGCGCAGTGTCTGCTTGACGTGGCTTTCTTTAAGAAGTGCCTTCTAATGAAGTACTTTGTTGGCCTCAAACCTGGAGGAAAATGCCCCGCGCCTATACATCAGAATAGAAGTCATAACACAATAACGCTGACATAGCTACTACCATAGTAGCCTTAGCCATTCTTTACTCTACATAAATCATAATAAATTGTACAACTAACATAATTTACAAGAAATTATTGGTTGCTCCAATTATATGCGATGAATCGCTTTATATTAATGTTATTACAACCAGAATTTCTTAAAGATTCACACGTTTACAACTTAATCGTGATTTATACGATCATTACATTAATTCCAGTAACACCGTTCGTGTAACATTTATACCCAGTGATGTAGCTGTTCTTTTTCTAAAATATTAGACAAATATAAGTTGCAGATTATATTATAATTACAAGTGAACTCAATTCTTTCGTGCAATTAACATCTAACCAAAAGTTGGAAAAAAATACCCTTTAAATAAACCTAATTGATTATTTGAAGCTATTATTTTAACGAATTTAAAGACTTTTAACTTTTTTCGGGCGCGGCAGGCCTAAGTGATACAAAGTGCCCGTTTTGTTGGCTCATCTGCACAGCAGCTCTGATTCGATCTCACAATCGTTTCTTATTTCTCTTTCCTCTTTATCACAATAAGTTTAGGTTTTGCTTAGCAGCGCCCAGTGTGAAGATAAGTTTATTTTGATCAATTTATACACAGCGTCTGTTAATACGAGGGTCGTTTGAAAAGTCCGTGCAAAGTCAGAGAGATAGCACCACTGGCGCGTATCGAGGTTATGTTTAGTTAGTAGCATCTCTTGGGAGAACACACACCAAGTTTCAGCCAGATCGGTCTATTTCTTTGTGTTTGGCATTCGTTTGAATCGAGGAAGTCGAGTGATTTTCAAAAAATGGACGAAAAAGAATTTCGTGTGTTGATTAAACACTACTTTATGAAAGGCAAAACGCCTCAGGAGACTAAAGAGAAACTTGATAAACATTATGGTGACTCTGCACCTTCGATTAGAACAGTTTATAAGTGGTTTCAAAATTTTCGGAGTGGCCATATGGGCACAAGTGACGCTGAACGTTCTGGACGCCCTGTTGAGGTTACTACTCCAGAAATCATTGATAAAATCCATGATATGGTGATGGATGACAGAAGAGTGAAGGTGCGTGAGATTGCTAGTGCTGTGGGCATCTCGAATGACGGGTACATAATATTTTGCATCAACATTTGGACATGACAAAGC
Source organism: Rhodnius prolixus (assembly GCF_049639745.1). Taxonomy (NCBI): domain Eukaryota; kingdom Metazoa; phylum Arthropoda; class Insecta; order Hemiptera; family Reduviidae; genus Rhodnius; species Rhodnius prolixus. Next base: position 29,965,478 of record NW_027411592.1, read on the forward strand.
TATCCGCAAGATGGGTGCCGCGATTGCTCACGCTTGACCAAAAAGGAAATCGTGTGTTGCAAGGACGGTTTGCAGCTGTTCCAGAAGAATCCGCAGAACTTTAAGCGTCGGTTCGTCACTGTGGATGAAACATGGATACATCACTACACTCCTGAGACCAAAGAACAATCTAAACAATGGGTTACCAAGGGGGAATCTGCGCCAAGAAAGGCCGGAAAGATTATGGCGACTGTCTTTTGGGATTCGCAAGGAATAATCCTCATCGACTATCTGGAAAAGGGTAAAACTATTACAGGTGCATATTATTCATCGTTATTGGACCGTTTGAAAACCGAACTGCAAGAAAAACGCCCACAAAAAAGTCCTTTTCCATCACGACAACGCACCAGCTCATACCTCAGCAGTTGTGGTCGCAAAATTAATGGAAATAGAGTTCCAACTCGTTTCACATCCCCCCTATTCTCCAGACTTGGCTCCCTCGGACTACTATTTGTTCCCCAATATGAAGAAATGGCTGGCGGGAAAAAGATTTTATTCAAACGAGGAGGTGATTGCAGAAACGAATGGCTATTTTTCAGACTTGGACAAATCCTATTATTCGGAAGGGATCAACAAACTAGAGCAGCGTTGGACGAAGTGTATAAGCCTAAAAGGAGACTATGTTGAAAAATAAAAAAGGTTTACCCCAAAAAATTAAGTAGTTTTTATTTTTGCACGGACTTTTCAAACGACCCTCGTATTAGTTTAAAATAATGTTTGTTTTTTTTAAACTTTTTAGTAAATACTACTGCTCATTTTAAACATGTAAAATGCATGAATGACAAGAAGTGCAACAAGTCTGTGCGCTTTTGCATATTGAAAGTTTTTTTGTTGCATCTACGCTAAGAATTGCTAGAACATAAAACACAAATAACATGAATCAAATTGTGCTCGTCAGGACTTATTTGATAGAAGTTTTATTAGGAATACTAATGTTTATATTTAAATTAATAAATTTTTGAATTATATTAATTAAAGTATTGCCAATTTTTTTCAGGTGGGTTTTACGACGAACTGCCAACACGACAGGGTCCTAGACGGAGGCAGATAGCTAATATACTTTACTATAATTTTCTTCTACTAACCATTAAATAAAATCCAAAGCCTGAGACCGGGAATCGAACCCATTACCAATAATACATATATTATTTCCCCGCTATTAACCGCTCGGCTACCGTGGCAACTATTATACTCGTAGTTTGTGTTATTTTTGGTGGGTGTACCTTTTATATTTATACGTCGAATAAAATGATTAAAATTGAGAATGGAACTGTTGATGTAAAAAAAAATTCTTCTGAGTTATATATAAATAAAAAGCAGAATAATGTTTGTTCACTTTGATATCCGTCCATAAATACTAACGAATTTTTGCGTGAAAGAGGATCATTTTTCTAATATTACAGCTTTGTCTTTCAATTTTACAACTGTTAATATAAAAAAATTTATAAAATGTTGTTAAGAGCTTCATAGATCGGTTGTCCATTTAGGGAAATCATGATTAGTTTGCAAACGGAGATTTGAAAAATTGAATTTCAGTATCACAGCATTCTACTTCAGAAAATATGCTTATTTTTGTAAATCAATCATCTTTGAAAAATTCATTTTCTCCTGCAATATCGATTGTTAAACTATTGGTTATTAATTTTTTAGATTTTGTTTTATCCGAAAAGTACTAAACAAACAACTATATACATCTTTAAAATCTAAAGCATTAAACAAAATAAAATGGAGAGAAATATTAAATATAGCACATTTATAACACACGACTGATCACCCTCGTTGGATCAAGTCAACATTTCCGTTAGATCTTATTTCTTTCCACATTTCAAAGTCATTTTGTACAGTTATGAATTAATATTTTTTCTGCAACCATGTAGGGAAGTTCTCATTACTCAATTAAAATCAGCTGTGTAATGCCCAACTTCCCACACTAGTGGGGGAAATTCCCATTAGTGTCACTTTCCGCACAAGTGAGTGGAAAAACTTTATTGTGCTTCCTTGATATAAGAAGTTTTGTTATTAACATAAATATTTTCTGTAAAACTCTAATAAGCTTATTTAAATTTATTTTATTTAAATAATTAAAAAACGAATATTAAAAAATAAAATAAAAATTGAAAGGAATATAGAAATAAAAATAATACTTTAATAAATAATTAGATATTTTTAATTATAACAGTTAAAAAGGTTATAGTGTTACCTTATAGAAATTTACAATGGATTCTAGTGATGCCTGTTTAGAAAACACTCCTCCATCAATAAAGGAAACAGCAGAAAATGTAATAAGTAATGTAAATACGTAAGTAATGTAAATAATTGTAATATAACAATAAATGTTTATAATAAATAAATTACTTTTTGTAGACTGTAAAAATGAAATTTTTAATTTTATTAGTTAATAAATGGTTGCAGAAAAAATATAATATTTAACTCTAGTGTAAAGTATTTTCCTCACACTCGGCAATTTGCACTTGCACTCGCATCGCTTCGCTCGCTCGTGCGTGCAAACCCTGCCTCGCGTGAGGAAAAGTACTACTTTCCACACTTGTTAAATAAATAACTATAGTTCTTTATTCTGGAATAAATAAAATTTTACGAATAATTATATTCACATTAGATAGCTTTATCCAAACTAAATTGGCCCTAGCATTACTAAGTCAACTCTAGCATTATTATTATTCCTAGAAACGATTGTTATGTTTAATGTTAATGATGAAGAATACAAAAACCACTCTCACAACTAGAGTTTGCTCCTACTCTTTCGGATTTGTTAGAATAAATTATAACATGACAGAAGGTTCTGGATAAAAAAAAGCCATATTTTAGAAATTGATAGGAAACATTTGATATTATTGAAAAAGAGAGTATTGTACACTGAGAGATCGAAAATAGAAATGATTTTTGAATAATAGTTTTACTGCTTAATTGCAAATGGTTGTTATTATATAAGCGAACTTTGTTTGATCTTGAAACAAATTAGGGTGACATTTTAACATTTTATTGAAGCCATATTTAGTAACATCTGGTGGCAGGTGATTGGTACATGTTTTTGGTATGCATTTTTTTGTATAACTTTATTATGTATAAAATTATCATTTTTCCGTTATTACATTTTTTACATCATTATCCCAAATTTTATTATTGAATTATTGTTTTACTAATGGTGATTTGTTACTGTTTTTATTTTACATTTAACTTGCGGCCAAGTTCTTTTCGAGGTGTAGTTTTCGTTTGGCCTTCAGCGTGATCACCTGTTAAGTTTTCAAAGTATTTTCAATTAATTTTATTCATCTGACCTGCATCTGAAATGCAGAGTGAATTTCACATTTATTATTTAATTTGAGACAATTTCAGTGCCCAGGATCATCATCCTGCATGATCGTCTTTTTGACATGTTTCAATTTATCTGAAACCATACTTTTGTGGCCAACGCATGATGAATACAAGTTAAGTCTACCTGAACTTAACAGGTTAACTTCCTGAACATCATCGGATTACTGGATAATCGTCTGCTTACATTCCGTCATCTTACTAATCATCACTTTGATTTTTTTTCTGAGCTAAGAGAACGTGGAGTGGAGAATTGTTAGATTTACCCTTCTTCTGGCCAAGGGTGGTCTTTTATTCCCTGCACTGTAGACATAGTTTGCTCTATAACTTTCATGTATTCTTCAGAGCTTTAATTATTTTAGTTAAATATTTTCATCACTCCTGGTCATTCTCTTCAATTTGGTCCTTCACATTTATCGCCTTCATCTTCACTGAACCAACGAGCCTATTGGACTCTTTCATGATTCCATTACCTCGAGAAGAATTCATTACCATCTTATACGATTAAAGGCAGTAGCCAGCTTGAGCTGTGTTTTCTTCAATTCAACTATTATTACAGAAACTACACTTTTATTCCTCTTAAAACCACTGTTAAGGCTAATTAGGCAACTATTGGAGGAATAATAAATATTCTTTTTTAAACCAAATTTTAACACTATTTACCAATACGTTTTTATCCAAGTATGGTCCATTTACTTTAAGTTATCCTTTTATAAGAAAACTATAGTTGTTTAAATCTGTATTATTGACCTTACCATTAAGCACACAGGGTTATTTATCTTGTGACTAAAGCGAGACAGCATCAAAAGCTTCATCTTTCACAATAGAGTGGTATTAAAAAGGCAGTGTAAGAGATAAAGAAACTCGGAACTGGTAATCCTGTTGGGTCGCTTCAGAGATTTTTATAATGTATACATATCTTATTTATTGCGGCCAGATATAATACCCACTCGCTCTCGGCACTTTTTTGTCCGCCTAATGTTGAATTCCAGGAGCAGAGAAATCCTCTTGTAATGGATATAACAGTCAGTGGAGGACACATGTATTAACAATATATCAGTGAAGCCGAGTATTATATACTTAACTAGAAATACAACACAGCACACTTTATACAACTGAAATTAACATAAGTTGTTATTCACATTGTAACAGGTTTGTGTTAAATACCTGATTATCCCTTTACCTTATACATAAATGGAGGACAATTGTTTGTAATATACAATAATAAAAATGTTAATATAACCACAACTTAGTGTTATAACCTTAAGCTGCCAGTTAATGCAGTTAGTTATTAGTATAATGCTTAAGTTACTAATATTGATTATATTGTGCGCTTATCTATTAACTTTAATAGATTGTAATGGAAATTTCTTTTTGCAACATTTATTACGGGGAATTAAATTTATTCATTTATGTATTGTTCAATATGATGTGTATTTTAGAAAAGACTGTAGGCTATCAATTTTGATTTCCGGTCAAACAGGTTCCCCCCCTCAAAAAATACAAAGATGAAAAACATTCCTATCACGATTTCTAAATGCAAAATTTTCTTGAGCTCAAAATTCTTAAATATAACGCCAGCGAAAAGTTTTTTTCGGAGCAAGTGGAAGACATTTTGAAATGACAATGCTGACACAATAAACTCTTGTTGCCATAACTTCTCCAAAATGAAAGATTTAAATTTCAAATAATTTACAAAAGATAATAAAGAGTCAAGTACGTGCTTGAGAGGGAGTTTGAAGCACGGGAAAACAGAACGGGAAATCAGTCAAGTAATTACTTAAATAATGGCGAACAATTATTTCCTTAAATAAATAACAGAATAGCTGGAGGTTTTAGGGAAACCGCAATCATTAAATACGAAATATTCTAATTCCCGTACTAACTTTACACCTCTTTACCGATTTAGTTACGGGCTGGATAACCTTATTCCAGCAGCATCAGTAGCAGATATCTCCGCTAGGTAACAGGGCTAAGTCTTTCCCAAGGGGATCTTTCCCTGTGCTACGGCTCAGGTTAGATGTAACGGACACGGCTATATCGATTTGGTAGACCTTTCCATCCGCATATCCCTAAGAAAAATCGGGGCAGCAACGTAGTTTCTGGATGACCAGACGTAAATTTTTTTTTTAAAAAAAAATCTATTTAACGTATATTTTGCAATGATAGTGGAACCAAATTTTGCCTTTCTTTAAAGGCATTATCATGGCGTGCCGTTGTTACACTTAAATCCATTTTATGCCTTCATTACTGACTCATCTGTAAGATTGGTTTCACATACACTGACATTCTCTTTCATTTCTCCTTATAATAATAGTTCATAATAGTGTCAGTAACGAAAGAACACTTCCCGGTGGAGGGCAGAGCACTAAAAAAGTTTCGGACGCCAATTACCTCAAACATTGACGCGCTTTAAATAAATAAATAAGAATAATAAGCGCAAGCCCTTAGGGAGGAGATTAGCCCAGTGGCATCAGACCTCGAGTTCGAGTCCTGCGGCCAGCCCTTAAATTTACCTAGGAACCTCATACAGAGATCAGGGAATAGATTAGCTTATAATAATTATCGTTATTTTACTATAATTTTTCCAACAAACCTCTGTTATGACAAGAGTGTTTTTTTGAAAACGAATTTCACCGACCTGGTTATGACAGCATTCATTACGCAATTATTGTTCTCATAATTATTAAAAATATCCAAAAAAATAAAAGAATCTCATGATTTTTCTGGCGCAAAACAGTTTCCTAATTATTCTGAACGTTTTTTTGTTTTGTTTTTAATTTAAGGCGCGTCATCATTAAAGGTCATTGGCGCCCGGGGCATTTTTTCTCTCCGTCTTTGCACAGAATCCTCTCGTTGTAGACAACATTGCCTATCATCGGGCATTGTGTGAGCAGTTAGAAGCTCCTAGGCAGAGTAAATCTATCGGCCAGCAGCTAGATTCGATCCTATTTGGGAGATATTACGTAGCATTGTATCGTATGAATGTAATGAAATATTTATGATCATTGGATAATTTCTGTTTTTAATATTGGTATTTCCGGCGAACTCAAATTCTAACATCAGCACGATCGCAAAAACTTCTTTTAGAAAGTAAGAATATAGCGAAATTTGATTAAACAATAAAATAATATATACCTATAATTTAAAATTTTATAATCTTAAGAAGAAGCATTTCAAACAGTTTGTGACGTGTAAGTTCTAAACATGATTAATCTAGTAATAAGTTTCATGACGTCACGTAATCAAAGGCTATGCAACAGGTGAACTAACTATTTATTGCACTTCAACTCCCATTAACCTGTACCTATCCGTTCACTGGGCTATTTACCAATGAATTTATCACTAACCTCCTTCTGGCTACATGATGTTCATTTGGTAGGGATTTGGATAGTATGGTAATCGATTAGAAATTCGATTTGATTTGTTACAAGGAGGAATAACATGGGATTGGTTTTGAAAAAAATCTGGTTACAATGTAACTCTTTCCGTGAACTGCTTTAAAACGTTTTTTTCTCGAAAAATGATTGATGTTATAAATCTATCAGTATGATTCATCCCTAACAGTACACAAGAGATAGGACCGTAAATTGCAGTAAAATGATACTCAAGTGGTAATCTAACTACCCATCTACCCCAAAGTACCCGTAATCGTTTCAAATGTAAGTTGTAGATTGTAAATGTAGATTGTTCCCCATAGGGAGACGTGGACTAGCCACTTCTTCACGGTACCTGCGAGTATCCTAGCCTAACAACATGAACATGAGCAACATATACTGTTACACACCACAATGTATTTACACAGTACACATAGGGCATAGTCATCTGTACAAGGTGGGGGCTTATTAGCTCGGAACCGTTGTGCAGATTGTGTCAGGATGAGGAGGAAACGGCCTCTCACTCGCTGGATTGCGCTATGAAATCTTTGGAACTTTGAGGTCAAAGGAGGTAGTAGTGGAAAAAGAACTAGTAGGGAAAGTCCTCAACCTCTTTGGTAGGGGAGGTTTCATCTATTAGAACCAAAGGGGAAGGCACAATAAGCCTCTTTTAGCTGCAGGGCAGTGGGGCACAGGTCCCGTCCCGATAATCTAATCTAATCTAAATGTAGTTTGTAGTTGTAGATTGCTCCGTTTCTGAACAGTTTAAATAAAATCCTTGGAGTCGTTTTCAAGAGAATCTTCAAATGCTTGAAAACTCAATTAAATAAGTTTTTTTTTTTAATTCAAAAAATTAACTTCGAATTTGATTATTATTGCTATATAAGTAGCAAGAACAGTACAATAAACTGTATAGATAGTAATGGTGTACTTTAAAGGAATACCTAGCCAACTCCCCTTTTTAGAAGTAAAGTAAAAGTAAGTAAAGTAAAGTAATCGCCTATTTTTTCAGGCAAGGCTTAACGTCCAACTACCAATAAGGTGACGTGGACGGAGGCAACTAGCAAACATACTTTACTGTAAATTTCTTTTATTAACCATTAAATAAAATCCAAGGCCTAAGACCGGGAATCGAACCCAGTACCATAAAGCATATTAGCTTCGCAGGTCTCGCCTTTCAACCGCTCGGTTACCGAGGCGCCCCCTTTTTAGAAGTAACTTAATACAATTTTTCTGAAAAATGTTGCAAATAAAAGTTTAGGTCAACATATTTTACTTTTAATGCACTAATTTTGAAGAAAATCGTAGAAGCAACTTTCGGAAAATCTAAAATACTGAAAACTTGACTTAGTAAAGTGCTATTTTCAGTAAAGTGGTTTTGACCCAAAAACCTTAATGTGGCGGATTTTTGATTTCTGAGTTACGGTAGAGTTACGACATACATGCACAGACAAAAACACACAATTACAGATTCCACTTTCTTAAATACACTTTTTTGTATTCATGGGTTCTCAAAATGAGTATTCCCGGCGGTCATTCTTATTTCCAAATCTGCTGGAAACCTTCACCTATTGACATTCAGACCAAAAGAAAATAGACCATTGCCCAAATCATTAGATCATAATATTTAGAGAGGCTGTGGTCTGGTCCGCAGGTATTTTTCTAGCCTGTCAATACGCACCTCAATACTGCTGAGCCCTTCAGGGAATGAAGGTACGAGCGACTACCTTGGGTTAGCATATCAATAGGCTAACTCCGGCCTACTCACTCAAAATACGTATTCCATACTTTCCAGTCGACTACATTCCGTATTCAAAGATCGGCACATGATAAAAATCACAGTAGATCAAAGAGTAGATTTGGATTTACAATCTCCTTCATTTCTAGATCTACTTATAGGTCTACCAGATCTTAGTGGTCAAGAACGTCGTAAGAAACGCTACTTTCTCCAACTGCAATTAAAAATAATATTAATTAACAATTTTCCTTGACGCGAGCACAAAGTCTAATGTAGATAAGCTGGTTGCACTATGGCTCCTCACGTGACAAGTTAGTATAGCCTCAAGAATAGCAGCAGAATCAGGCAGAGAAATAGGAACTGAAATAGGTATTTAGAAATTGACAACCATTTCAATATTTGGAGTATTGTTGCTGCTGGCTGGTACGTAATTCAAGAATAGAGAAGGCAATTGCCCAACACAACATTACGGTTTTTCTGGGTAGCAAGCTTCACAAAGAAGGCAATAAAACCAGATTGCGTAAGTACGAAGACATCGCCAGGAGAAAGAAGTGATAATTCAAATGTTAAGCACGCTGTTACACTGCCAGTTTGATTAGCCCTTAAAGTTATATACTTGGTTCTATATTTTATAAGAGTAAACTGCTCGTATTATTCTAGATAATTAGTTATTTCAAAATTTTCTTAGGGATTACAATCTTAAGTCTTTCGTCAATAAGTTCATACTCTAAATAAATGATCCTCTCTTGCGCACTACCTGGCTGTTCTACAATTCTACGACCAATCATACAGCCACACGATCCTCTACCTCCTAACTTAACGCCAATTTCTTCTCTACTACTCTAAATATCGTTTGCTCGGTAGTACTTGTAAGCAACAATAACATCAAGATATCACAGTAACAGCGTTAGGCCAGTATGTTAGCGAAGTTTTCATCATTGTCTAGCACCATCATACAGGAAATCATCAAGTCAACCAGAAATAGCTCTCAACTAACTCGGTCAATGACCAGAGACTGAAACAGACAACTAAAATAACAATTTCTTCCCTTTTCTAACCAATTCCTGCATAATTGGTGCATAATGTTTATTATTTTTACATTTTTTTACACAAAAATAATATATATATATATTTTCCACACTCCAAAATAATTTATGCAACTATACTAACAAACTGCATGTGTATAAGTGGATATGAAATTATAACATTAAATGAATAATTATATAGCTTGTTTATGATAATGAGTTACATATTAACTAGATAATGGTGCCATCATGTACCTGTTGCTTCTGAGCTTCACAACAACTACTTAATTTTGTTAATAAAACAACTCAAGTTAATTTATCAAATAATATCCTATTTTAGAAAGTTTTTTTTCTTTACCATTTTGCCAATTTACTGCTCAATACTACTACTTTTTCTTACTATTGTAAGCTGAAGTATTACGATTCAAAAGTACTCAGCGATCTGTGGTTTTGGTATTATTCTTATCACATACAGTTAGGTACACACTTACTGACTCGACTGTGTAAGAATCACTTTTCTGCCTTCAAGAGAAATAGGTTTTCTGGTGTAAATCTGAAAGGTAATATCATAAAGTGATAATTTTTCCAGTTATTTTGAGCAGATTAAATGACTACCGTATTTCCATGATAATTTTCCGATCGCGCTAAGCCCACGAGTGAGAAACAAAGCAAGAGTATCAATAGGATGAAAAAATATAGTCATTTCAGTCGTGATACATTTATTCTGCCGAGCTTTCGACCTAGGGACTAGGTCATCTTCAGGGCTGTGGAACATATTTACAGATTGTTAACAATATGTTCCACAACTCTGAAGATGACCTAGTCCCTAGGTCGAAAGCTCGGCAGAATAAATGTATCACGACTGAAATGGCAATTATTTTTTCATCCTATTTAAACTATGAATCAGTCACCAAAAATAATGATCAGCAAAGCAAGAATAAATAATTTACTCAAAATTACGGGAGAAAATTTGTTGCATTGTATTTAATTGGATAATTGCAGGAAGAAAAATACTTATTAAATTGGGAACGTTTGGCTAAACGATGCTTTTGGTTATAGCAAGTACATATTTATTGCATGAATTTATTTATGTGTAATTCAAATATTACCTAATAAATTGTCAGTTATTATTATAAATTAAAGCTTTATATTTGTACTATAATCTAGTGTAGTATCAGCTGATTAGTAGCCATATTGGACGAGCTGGTTTATGCACCAAACACCTGATTGGTTGAAATCATTGAAATGGTGCAAGTTGATTGGACGATTGAGTTCATGAAAACATCAGCTTGATCACAATACTTCCTCTTACGAGGGACAAGAAAAAGACAAAGTAAAGCAGATAATAAATTTAAAGAAATGTTAAGGAGTGCGGCTTCAGTTTACCACAGCTCTAGGTCAGTCTTATTGTAAAACTACAGCGTCTAGACGTATTCCAACAATTGACTGCAACAACTGCTAACATCCAAGCGTTGTATTCGATTCTAATCAGAAGTCTTCTAGCACGTAGGCAGCCGCCTTCCGGTGTTGTCAAAGAACCGTAATGTCATCCTTTTTAGGGAATAGAAATACCTGCTTCAGAACACCAACACGCATGCGCACATAAACTTCCTGTTTCTACAACTTCACCTGTCCACCACTGATTTTAATGTTTTCTAGTTAAAAATCAAAAATGTTTTGTAGTTGTTTTTTAGATTTTTGCGCTTTGATCGTTTGTAGTACTTGAAATAAGAAATTTAATCATGCATATTTTCTGTAAAGTTGGAAAATGTTTCTTTTTCTCGTTTAACATTCAAAAATTGCTCTTATGATTAGAATCCGGACTTACTCATCTTGAAAGCGGAAATTAAGATATTCTTGCCTCAATTTCTGCTACAAAAATAAAGTAATTTAGCGTCAGATTTGATTCATTACAAGGAAATATTCAAAGTTTTATTAGGCGCCACGGTAGCCGAGCGATTAGAGGCGAGACCTGCGAAGCTAATATGTATTGTGGTACTGGGTTCGATTCCAGGTCTTAGGCCTTGGATTTTATTTAATGGTTAATAAAAGAAATTTACAGTAAAGTATGTTTGCTAGTCGCCTCCGTCCACGACACCTAATTGGTAGTTGGACGTTAAGCCCCGCCTGAAAAAATAGGCTTTACTTTACTTTACTTATTCAAAGTTTTACTTTAGATTTTTTTTTTCTTTCTTCTATTTGTGACAAATTTTTGAGATTAAATTCATTCCGGAAAATTAATTTCAATCAACTAGGGCAGGGGGCGGCAACCTCCGGCTCTTTTATCCAAATTGAGTGGCTCTTCAGCCTGTCCAAAATAAATTGTATATTTCAATTTTATTGAAACAAATGAAAATTTCATTTATTAAAGTAAAGATATTTTTTTCATAAAGAATTTTGAATGTGATTGGTTAGAAATTGAATAGAATTATATTAAAATACAGTACGTAATTATAAAAGACTTCCGCCATTTCCATTCAAACACTGGTTAAGTTATTATTTATTTGTTTATTTACTTTGCAATATGTGAAAATAAATATATAAAACATTTAAATGTTATTGAATATCATAAAATAATAATTTGTGAATACAAATAATGATCTACTAGAGCTTTTTACTCTATCATCCTTGCGGCACTTGGTAAGATTTATTAAAATTATTTAAGGAGAAATGGCTCCCTACTCGAGATAGGTTGCCGACCCCTGAACTGGGAAGTTGGCAGAGGTACTTAATACATCACAATCAACTGTGTGTTGCCAGCTACCAAAATTGGAGAAAGTTTGCAAATTAGGAGTTTGGGTTTCTTATAAATCTTAGTGAGCAGAATAATGCAGATGAGAGGACAATTTCCTCTTTCAGCAAAGAAAGAGCTTTTCTAAGGCTGCACAGTGACAGGAAGTGAAAAATGGATTCGTTACAAAAAAAAAATACATTCGAAAAATAGAGAAGCTTGATGAAGATCAATTATCTTTTCCAGAAACGAAGATAAACGATGGCGGAAAAAATATTATATTGTGTGCGGTGGGATGGACGCAGCATAATCGACTACGAGTTGTTAAATCAGAATGAAACAATTATTGCAGATAGATATGTTCAACAAAGAATTCAAGAGAAAACTATGAGAAAACCGTTCTGCTCTTATTAATTGCAAAAAATGACTCAAGAGAAAGTTCTGGAAGTTGACTTTGGTCAGTTTTATCAAATCCCCCTTGACCTCAGGGAACTTGCCTTAACTCACTACTACCTTCTCTGTTCCTCAACAGAACTTTCTGAATGGGAAATACTGCTGTACTCAACAGAATTTCAATGCAGTTGTTGAAGATGTCGTCAAACCGACAACGTTTTATGAGGTAGGAATTGATCAGTTGTGAGTTAAAAGGAAAAAAGTTATCTTTAATGAGGGATGCGCGACAGTTTTTTTTTTGTTACTTTAACATTTTATTAAAATGAAATGAATGCTTAACAAAACTTAGGAAATTATTTAAGGCTCAGCCTTATTTTTTCGTTAAGTTTTTGAAAGTTCGACGTACGAGGTGTGGCTATTAAATAACGAGACTGATGCTGCTACAGAAGAACAATGCATGCGCCAAATCCTAACGACCGACAGCTGTGCAGCGTAAAGCCTTCTCTTTCGATTGCAGCGTCTCACGTGTTTGTACAGAAATCTGTCTGACCGTAACCGTCGTTTGTGTAAGAAGTGTTAGTTTCGTTTTGCCGAAAACATGATACTACACATGTAGTAGAGTAACGAATTGTCGTGAAATTTCACATGAAACTTGGTGAAACCGCTACTGAAACTTATCTTTTATTAAAAGAAGTTTATGGCAATGAATGTTAATCACATGCGCGAGTTTTTGAGTGGTTCAAGCGTTTCCAAGATGGCCGAGAAGACGTCGGAGATGATGACCGCCCAGGTCACCCTTCTACGTTCAAAACGGATGAAAATATCGATTATAATTAATCAACATTACTATCGTGAGTTGCTTGCTCAACTCCGTGAAAGAGTAAGGAAAAACAACCCGATTGGTGGAAGAACAAGTCGTGGGTTCTCCATCAAGACAACGCGCCGGCTCACACTGCATTGTCTGTCAAGAAGATACTAGCCAAGTGCAACATCCCAGTTTTATGCCACCCGCCTTACTCGCCTGACCTGGTCCCATGTGACTTTTATCTGTTCCCCCCAAAGTCAAATCTGCATTAAAAGGGACACGATTTCAGTCCGCTGTGAAGCTGTGAAAGAAAAAGCGGCACGCGTCATGCAGGAGCTCACAGAAAAAGAATTCCAGCACTGTTTCGAACAATGGTAAATTCGCATGGAGCGTTTTAGGGATAGGGGAGGGGTGTGTATTGAAGGTGATAATAACTAAATATGTATAAATTTAAAATAAAATGTTTTATAGCAATAGTTTCGTTATTTAATAGCCACACCTAGTATTTCAGATGAAGAAGAAAAGGGTTTGTACAAGTTCGAGCGAAAGATAAAGGCACAGCGCATGGACCCTTGTCATAATCCTAACCAAGGTGGTAACAAGTTTGGTTTTTATGAAAATTTGTAAACTTGATTCACAATTAATGTACCAGGAATCCGAACCGCAGCGGATTGTTGAAGCAGACCCTCGTGTCAATAAACTCTGCGATATGAATCAATACTATTTCCAAGTATGAAATGAAGCACTAAACTTCAAATAAATAAAAAATGAGCTATATTCTCTGTCAATTCTTTAATGTAGATTTCTTCCCGCCTCACAGTTAGTTTTTGTTTTTTGTTTTCTCAAGTGAAAGCAATAAATTTCAGCTAGAATAAATATTGTGTGAATATTTGTATATTTCTAAGAACACGATCTTAAACGGACATGCGCATTAGTTAATATTTTTTTTATATATATAGTTATAATATATGCAAATAAATTAGTACGCTGTTGTAGTGTATTTATCAGTTATAGAAGATAAATCGTAAGATGTAAGGTGATACAGTGCTTGAATTCAAATCTTTCGCTATCTTTGTCTTTTACACCAACTTCTTAGATATATCTTGTTTTGTATAATGTGGAACAACTCGTAGTAAATAATTTGTCATTTATCTGAGCTTATTTTAATAATCAGCAAGAGATATCTCGCCAGTCATTAATTTATTGTCATCGTGTGCATACTTGTTCAGATTAACTGTTTAAAAACAAAAACAAAGACAACACAATAACTGTGACAATGTATTTCTTTCCAGTGTCTGAACTAACAATTATTTTTATTCTTTTAATTTATTAGGGTAAACTGCGCTTGAGCTAAATTTGCGAAATAAATAAATAATCCGGTAAGATAATCCCTATTCACGCAATGAAATTTTATTAAAACAATTTATGCGGTAAAACCGCTGAAACTGTAAAATTAATTCACTAATATGGCGTCAGTACTGATTTTCCTCAAATTTGAAATTGTATTTATTTATTGGATTGCCTCTAGTAGGTGATGAGGCCGTACCTTACGCTTCAATAGCGCTTTAGAGCAAAGCTTATCCTCACCCATCTATCTCCTTATAGATCTAAAGGTGTTCAAAGGGTATACGAAGGGTATATATCGCTGAATACTTTTCAGAGGAAATGACCAAAAACTGAAACATCTATTCAGTAAACTGCAATTTCTGGCTGGCTGATTTCATCTAAATGGATCCTTTTGGTGGCATCGATTTGAAATAAACTTATTCCAACGATTTACTGGCTTTGATGCTAATCACATAAATATAAGACCAATTTTTTTTTTTTTTTTACTTTGACTCAGCAAAGAATGTAAGACAAAAAATTGCATTACTAACCCAACTACTAAATAAACATTCGAGTGCGTTAAATAGCACTTTTAAATGGTTAGTGGTTTGAGATCATTTTCAGCAGACAGTTTATCAAGTCTGATAAACATACTTTCAGTAAGAACTACAGTACAACCTCGATTAACCGGGCTGACCTCCGGCTATACCCACCCCGGAAAACTGAAATCCCGGTTAAACCGAATACACGGTATTTTACATATAGTAAATTTGTACCTATGAATGTACATATGTTTATAAGTATGTATGTATTATACGTTTACGTTTAGTACCAGTTTAGTTCCGGCAATACCTTCATCGCTTCCGCATTATTAGTGACCCCAGCTGCCAGTGTGGAGATTTATCGAGTCAGACGGTCACCCATATTATTTTTGATTGCAGGCTGCTTGAAAATTTTCGCCTTCATTTAATTCAGGCTATTTTGGTAAATAACTTGGAATTGAGTCACTTGTCTCTGCTGCATAACGAAATTCTACCGTTATTTGTGAAATTTGTAAATAACATCAATTTTGATAAATTGTAATTAAGTCAATCGACCCAAATGTGATCTTTCTTTATTTAATTATCTTTCTTTTCTCTATTTTGATTATTATGATTTTAATATTCTTTATTATATTATCATTTAATATTATTTTATTATATCATTTAATTTAATATTATTATTTTGTTAGTATTATCAACTATTATTGATGTTAAATGTTGTATACCAGCATGTATTATACATTGTATGGAGCATGCAGAAAAAAAAAAAAAAGTCCCAGTTTTCTTAACGGATCCCATTGCGTAAGTGAAATAAAAAATTCGACCGAAAGGGCAAACGAAAGATGTTTTCTGTAGGACGAACTGATTAACACTGAAGACTAGCTTGAGATTAGGCTGCTCTCTGGGAATATTAAAATAATGCCGGTAATTTTCCATAAAAATATTACATATAACCATTTACGATACGTAAACCCCATGGTCTTTTGTAAGACCGTGGTAAATCCCAAGAAATTCAGTACTAATTGCACCATATTTTGGGTTTTTACATACATACATACGAGGGTCGTTTGAAAAGTCCGTGCAAAAATAAAAACTACTTAATTTTTTGGGGTAAACCTTTTTTATTTTTCAACATAGTCTCCTTTTAGGCTTATACACTTCGTCCAACGCTGCTCTAGTTTGTTGATCCCTTCCGAATAATAGGATTTGTCCAAGTCTGAAAAATAGCCATTCGTTTCTGCAATCACCTCCTCGTTTGAAAAAAATCTTTTTCCCGCCAGCCATTTCTTCATATTAGGGAACAAATAGTAGTCCGAGGGAGCCATGTCTGGAGAATAGGGGGGATGTGAAACGAGTTGGAACCTTATTACCATTAATTTTGCGACCACAACTGCTGAGGTGTGAGCTGGTGCGTTGTCGTGATGGAAAAGGACTTTTTTGTGGGCCAATCGTGGGCGTTTTTCTTGCAGCTCGGTTTTCAAACGGTCCAATAACGATGAATAATATGCACCTGTAATAGTTTTACCCTTTTCCAGATAGTCGATGAGGATTATTCCTTGCGAATCCCAAAAGACAGTCGCCATAATCTTTCCGGCCGAAGAAACGGTCTTCGCCTTTTTTGGCGCAGATTCCCCCCTTGGTAACCCATTGTTTAGATTGTTCTTTGGTCTCAGGAGTGTAGTGATGTATCCATGTTTCATTCACAGTGACGAAACGACGCTTAAAGTCCTGCGGATTCTTCTGGAACAGCTGCAAACCATGCTTGCAACACTTCACACGATTTCGTTTTTGGTCAAGAGTGAGCAATCGCGGCACCCATCTTGCGGATAGCTTTGTCATGTCCAAATGTTGATGCAAAATATTATGTACCCGTTCATTCGAGATGCCCACAGCACTAGCAATCTCACGCATCTTCACTCTTCTGTCATCCATCACCATATCATGGAATTTATCAATGATTTCTGGAGTAGTAACCTCAACAGGGCGTCCAGAACGTTCAGCGTCACTTGTGCCCATATGGCCACTCCGAAAATTTTGAAACCACTTATAAACTGTTCTAATCGAAGGTACAGAGTCACCATAATGTTTATCAAGCTTCTCTTTAGTCTCCTGAGGCGTTTTGCCTTTCATAAAGTAGTGTTTAATCAACACACGAAATTCTTTTTCGTCCATTTTTTGAAAATCACTCGACTTTCTCGATTCAAACGAATGCCAAACACAAAGAAATAGACCGATCTGGCTGAAACTTGGTGTGTGTTCTTCTAAGAGATGCTACTAACTAAACATAACCTCGATACGCGCCAGTGGTGCTATCTCTCTGACTTTGCAAGGACTTTTCAAACGACCCTCGTACATACATAATGACCCTTCAAGAAAATCAGGTATTAAAGAGTTGCTGCCACGCCTACAATTATGTTTTAGGGTTCACTTATTTTGTTTCGATTTTGTTGAACTTTAAATATATCTTTGCAATGAAACATTAGTAGCCAGTTTGATGGTAATCTTATGATTATTATAAATAATAATTTAAAGAATTAATAAAACTAACAAAATCTACTACAAAAAATATTTTGTGGGTTTATTAAAAAAAAGTTTGGAATTCAGTGCAGTGCCAAATAATCAGATGGACGGAAAACCATTTTAAATTAATTACTTAAGAATTAGAAAGAACTTCTTTTACATATAATCACCAAAAAAAAAAAAAATTATGTAAGACTAGAATTAAGGGACAAAGTTGGTAGTCGGATATCCGGTAGATCAACACAGCTGTCGCCTATTCTTATCTTTAAGAGTCTCGCTTCAAACTAGATACCTTGCCGAACTCCCTAAATGTATTATTTTTGTTTTTGTTAACCGTCAGTTTGGAGCTCTTAAAACTTAATAAATAACTTTCCCCCACTACTGCTCGACCTGCCGTCACCACTGTTTATACTTCATCAATTTAAATTTATTTCGAGGCATTTCCTTTAATCTTTATGTAAATAAAGTTTAGTGTTTTTCTATGGTCAGGGACTTTTATCAAGTAGAAGTTGTTATTGGATTTTGGCGCACCATTCTTATTTACTAAATCAAAATCTTGCCACACTACTTTTACAAAGATCTATTTTTAAACTACGAATTTTTAATAAATATTGGTAGGTTGCATCACAGGTTTATTATAATAAATCGGTACTTTCAGCATAGCGGTTCAATACATGTTAGCTTTGATGGTTTCTAACTGAGATTATGGAATAATAAGGCCACACAATTAACTTAGGCAAT
Organism: Rhodnius prolixus; assembly: GCF_049639745.1. Lineage (NCBI taxonomy): Eukaryota > Metazoa > Arthropoda > Insecta > Hemiptera > Reduviidae > Rhodnius > Rhodnius prolixus. The sequence continues at coordinate 29,984,045 of NW_027411592.1, forward strand.
AAGTCCATGGCATGTAAGTAAAAAACAAAAAACAAAAACATATACAATTCAGGGGGAAGTAAAAAACTCAGTTTTTCCAAGCCGCTTTATAAATAATATTAATAATAACTTCTACCAGGTAGATTCAAGTATACTTCTAGCTAGCACTTGAACACGGCAAACATTCCACAACTCTCCAGTATGTTCACAACTTTTGCTGAAGACATAGTAAACTTATCATCACATCCTGACGCTCAATAAGCTTTACAAATACAAACTTAAGTTCACTCCCCTTCTGGGCTAACTTGAGGAAGTAAAAGTCAACGCTAACAAATCAGTGCATACGACATTTACACAAAGGCAAGATTCAAGTCCTACTGTGTATATAGTGAACCTCTACCTACATAAAAACCCGCACGCTACCTAGGTCAGTCGCTGGAACTGACGTCAAACATGAAATAATCACACATACAACAAACCGTCCTAAAAATAAAACGTCAATTTGGAAAACTTAAAATACTTGTACGACTTTTGATAGATGTTTCCTTAACCTAAAACAACCAACACCAACTAGATAATGCATTCAAGAAACCGGTTTGAACATATGGCACCAAGCTGTGGGGAACAGCTAAAAAATTAAATATAACTCTACTTCAGGTGGTGCAGTCGATTATACTCAGGCTAGTAACAGAAGCGCGCCACACTATGTCTGAAACTTGACTTTACAAAAAGTTTGTAAAACTGACCGTTATCAGCGCTTCTGTAACCGACTTAGAACGGTGACGCACTCAATCCATATCTAATCCACAATCACACAACCAGACAATGCAGATCGTAGTCTGAGTAGGACCTGTTCAAGAGATCTGCAACTAGACTGACAGACTGGCTAAAGTAACATAATATTAATTCTCATATTAATGCACAAAAAGCGACTAAGTGCTGTCAAGTTTATGTAAAATAAGTATTTTTAAAGGATATTTTGTAAGAAAAATTTGTGTATAGATTACGGATAGATAAATGATAAAGCAATGAACCGTACTACGATATACTTAAAAAAATTCTGTTTGAAAATCATATGAAGGTGTTCACCAGATCGTTTGTTTCAGTCTTTGAATTTGGAAGCGTCGCCTTTACAGTTAATAATGTCTCAGCTTGAAGTTAGAAGTTATTCTGAGGGTAAAATAAAGCCAGGAAGTTATACATCAACTTTCATCCCTAGTGTTTTAATCAAAGAGAGTGTATGGGACTGTCAGATGTTTAGTAGGCCGGCATAACCGCAGGGACTTGAGGGAACCTGGAAAAAATGGTCATTCCCCTCTACGGGATACACAATCAACCAATCTCGTCAATACACTCTAACTATTATTCCCAATGTTGCAACTATTCATAAATATTCTGCTTCAAACGTTTGAGAAATATTTAATTCGGATCCTTAGAAGGAACCTACCCAACCTTAATGTATACGTCATCTTGGAGAATGGACACTATCACCAACAGACTTACTCTTGCTACCGACAGACTAACCAAATTCTGCACTACATGGAGAATTAGAATAAACCACGATAAGACTAACGCTATACTCTTCACCAAACGCAGTCCCTCTTTTAATCGACAATCCCGTGGTCTGCCCACGTTAAATACCTAGACCTAACTTTGGACAACAAACTGACTTTCACTAAGCACTTTCAGGACAAAGTAAACTCAGGCAAACTGAACTACAAAGACTATTATTTCCTCTACTCTCACGTGACACCAAAATGACTGAGACCAACAAACTACTCCTTTACAAAGTAGTCATTAGGCCAATGTTGCTCTACGCCTGCTCCGTTTGGAGCCGACTGACTTGTAGTAGAAAACATCAAGAAACTCCAGGACAACACAGAACAAATTTCTGAGACTCTCCTCGACGCACTAGAATTGACTCACTCCACGAGACTGCATCCAATTATCCCCGTACACTCCTATATCCAAACTCGTCTGCTGAAACCCCTTTCCATCCTAGGTTGCCATCCTAATCCACTCTGCCGGGACATAGCCTCCTACGATCCTTCTATAACCTACAGGCACAACAGAAATAAACACATACTTCTCTAACTTTCTACAATAGCTGCAGATTTTGCTTCCTTTTTCACTTCATTCTTATCCTTCAAATCTTAAGCTTTCCGCATACCATTGTTATGAAGGTTATAATGTATCGTACATTGGTACTTCTTATCTGTATTTATTGTACATATTTATAATAAAGATTTATTTATCTATCTAAAAAAAGGATTCTAAATCGAATTTCAGGGGAAAATGTGCCCCTTAAAACTTTTAGATTTTTGGTTCGTAGACAGTATACAAAGTCTAAACGAAACCGTCACATTTGGTTCTTATTAATGTTATACAGGTGGTAAACCAGTTCAATAAACAGTAATAGCACTTTAGAGGCAAACGTAACCACTGCTACTCCTAGAATTTACCAGGAAAAATATTCCAAATAAAATCTATGGATCTACGAATGGGCAATTAACACATCAAGTTTTAGCGAATCGCTTGAGCTGGCAAAAGCTGGATTACATGAACATTTCAATTCTTAAAATTGTAAAACGATTTAATAGCAGCCCCGTTGAAGGAAAGTTAGTAAGTTCTTTATGTATGTTTAAGTTAAAAGACAGAAGCAATTACTTTGGTTCGCTTAGCGCCTAATTAGGCGCTAAGAGAACTAATTATTAGAAATACTATCGGTTAATACTTCAAAAATAATTTAGGTACTATTAGTCACAATTAGAAATAAAAGAGATTTTAAGATGTATGAAAATTAAATTAATAAAAAAATAAAAACAGTGCCATCAAAACGTGTGTGAGAATAAAATAAAGAATTAGTTGCCGCTAAAGAAATGAGTGAAGTGGAGACAGACTCGTGCCAAGGAAGGCCTGCCGAGGTGACAGCAACAGCCGCCACAGTTGCCTGGCTATGCCCATTGTATGTTAATTTCGCTCGCACCAACTACATCAAACTATTAGCTACACAGCTTCTCTTTGTTACATCAACTATCTCTGAACTATTTTATATACTTCACACAATATCTTTCTGTTGACTGTACTTCTACTGTTTTTAATTAGCATATCTAATATGTATTGTTTTATTAAATAATTACACTTGTGCATCTCTCTCCCACTCTCCGTGCCTACTGTAGTAAATATAATGCAAACAATAGTTTATTGTTTTAATAAGGAATACATTGGTTATATTTCAATTTGCTTTCATTACTAAGAGTGTTTGGGGTTTAGTAAATAGCAGTAGACATCAGTAGTGCCACGTCAGCGGTACCTATTGGCAGAACGATCAAAAACCTCACAGTTTTATTAAATTCTGTGGTTTGGTGCAAGAAGTGCCAATGTCAAAAAAAGGATTACGAGTGTACGACCTCTTTGGTTTACCAGGAGGGGGGGGGAATATTGATGCTAAATTTTTTCATTGGCACTACTAGTACGTTTTAGTAGATTTAGACGGGGCGGGACGGGACCTATACCCCACGGCACCGCAGCCACAAGAGGCTTATTGTGCCTTCCCTCTAAATCTAGTAGGTGAAACCTCCCCTTCTAAGAAGGTTGAGGGCTTTCCCTACCATTCCTTCTGCGCTATAATCTCCTTTGGTCTCAAAGTCCCAAAGATGTCGTAGCGCAGTCTCTCGATTGCAACGCAATCGAATAACAGGTGAGAGGCCGTTTCCTCCTCTTCCTGAAACAGTCTGCAAAACGGTTCCGAGCTAATAAGCCCTAATTTGTGCAGGTGCTTTCTGAACCTACCGTGCCCTGTGAATAGGCCTGTAATCAGAGTGATCTGATTTCTGCCACAGCCCAAAGTCTCTTTGGTTCTATGTTTGCACAGCAAGGGCATAACACTCTTGCTGTGTTTGACCCCAGGAAGCATCACCCAGTTCTTTTCGTGTTCTCTCCAGATCCAATCTCTGAGAGCCTCACGAACTGCACCCGTGGTGATCCCCAGGACAGGCTCCGGGCCAATGAAAGGAGTGTTGGCTCCATTCCTGGCCAGTAGATCAGCTGTCTCATTCCCCTTAATCCCCACACGACCCGGCACCTGTTCTAACCGAACTTTATTGTGCCGAGCCAGTAGTTCTAGGGCCTTTCTGCATTCCCAGACCAGGGAAGAGGTAGTTCTGAAGGAGTCAATGGCCTTCAGCGCGGCCTGGCTGTCCGAAAATATGCGAACCTCCCTATTCCTAAGATTCATTCGCAGATTTTCCTCAGCACAGGTTTTTATAGCAAAGAATTCGGCCTGAAAGTATCTCTCAAGAGCACTCTCAATAAGTACTCAGGTTTAGCCCCATACACTCCAGCTCCGGTCCCGCAGGCCATCTTGGAGCCATCTGTATACCACATGGCTTCCTTCTGGCACTGTTCTGTCCAGTTTACCCTCCATTCAGTCCTCGATCTAAGGATCACCTGAAATGGAGTCTCATAACTGTATTTAGAACAGACACTGCCCCCAACCATGTCTATGACCGGAATTGAGTCGACCTTGTCTGTAATATTCATATGTCCAATAGAGGAGCTAATGCGCCTCCATTGTTCATTTCTCGCTAATCTATACGCGCCAGCCCTTGCCTCCGCCTGAATAACAAACTGAAGCGGAGACAACCCCAGCAGTACCTCCAGCGGTACCTATTGGCAGAACGATCAAAAACCTCACAGTTTTATTAAATTCTGTGGCTTGGTGCAAGAAGTGCCAATGTCAAAAAAAGGATTACCAGTGTACGACCTCTTTGGTTTACCTGGAGGGGGGAAATATTGATGCTAAATTTTGACATTGGCATTAGTACGTTTTAGTAACTCAGTTACTACTTTGAAATTGACTTCGGCACTTCTTGCAAGAAAAATTTTGATGGTTAATATATCAAAACAGATTTTTTACTCATTTTTACCAAAATCTAACATTGGCACTTCTTGCACCAAGCCACAGAATTATTTATATAACTAATCTCATATCATTGTACGCTTAGATGAAAATGACATCACCATTTCACAACTAAATTATTAAGCTTAAAAATCTCTTCATAATTTAAATATTTGAAAGAGTGTGCTATAAATGCTAACTTATTTACAATAAATGGCGGTCTGCTGATCAGTACTCCTCATTATAAGTTATTCTTTACACAATTTATCCCGCATTTAGTTTCGTTCAAAATTTTCGCTGAAAATTTTCGTTTGATAATATGTAAATTATTATTATCATTAACTTCTCAAATAAACTTTACTTACACCTTTAGTCGTAAATTTTTTTCGGATTTGCTAAGGATTAAATTATGTCAAATTATAACTGGTATTGGGAGGATTAGAGAATGTATGCTGCTGATATAGTTGCATCAACCAGCTGTTCCTTAAGTCCAAAAACTTTCAACTAGAAAATATTTAAATTTAATACAAAAGGCAAAGAATGATATAACTTTCAAATATGAAGAATATTTGCTGCGTTTTATTGGCCACAAGTGTAGCGAAAAAAAGATATAAGTGTGATTGAAATAAATGCTTATTCTTGAGAAGTAAATCTTAAAGATTTTAAAATGATCTCTAGAAATTGCCAGTTTAACGAAGATAATGTAAGTTACTCGTAGTAACGCACAATAAACCAGGACAGTTTTTGTGGGTTGGTTACAATAAGCCAGAATGGACCCAGGCTCTTGCCAAAGAAGATTTGAGATGAGCAGCTGCACACGTTGGTTAGGGTTACCGAAACTCCTTTGTATGGATGACGTGGAGATTGATTTGCGGGCTCTACTGGAAGCCAGACACAGATCACTGGTATTAGTCTAAGAGAGGCTAGGACTCGCGTGAGTGGGTATAAGAACAAGTAGCACGTTCGCTTATCTATTCAAAAATAATTCAAACTTTAAAAAAATGGGAACAGATTAGCTCAGTTAGTATCGCGGCGGACTTTAAACCGAATGTCTGGGATTCAAATCCAGGCATGCTGCTCTTTCTAAACTGCTAGGTATCTAGTGATTAGAGGACACAGTCTAGAGACACAGTCTTGTAATGAGAAGGTTCAATTACCTCAGATGTTGAAGATTTTTAAGTTTTTATTTATTAACTAGCCATTAACATCTTTATATAATTACAATAGTGAATAGTGAAATGACAGTTAATAAACAAATGAGTCACTTTGACAATGGCGCGACTCTATAGAATACAAATGTCATTGTAATCACTTAATCCCCCATAAGGGAGTCACAAGGTCTTTTCAGACGTACGAGAGGGTTATTTGGAAGAGAAGAGGAACCAAGCCGGCGATTTAGTGAGTTGGTATCGTTTTTATGTTTGGTTTTAACCACTTCAGAAAAAAAGAAAAATAAACAAACTGAGATCTTGAGGCAGGGTTAAGGTTGCCAAATTTTCTCAGTGTTTTTGACTGGAAGGATTGAATTCGGCGAGGATTAGGATCTTAGGTTGAACGTTATAGTTTGATAGAACTACATAGGTTTCAGAATCCTTAGGTGTATCAGTCATTTGTAGTGGTAGTTTTCAATACTTCCAGATAGTAGTTTAAATCGATTGTCTAGGTCTTTTTAATTGGGTAAAGTGGTTCTATGTGAGCCGTTTTGTTGATGTATAATCCTATGTAGCGTAAGTGAACAGCGGACAGAAGTGAATGTATTAGAGGTAATGTAGACCGTCTTTTTTGTAAAAGTATTATCTTTTTGTTGCATTAATTTTTAATTTCCATTTTTGGAACTAACTCTCTAAAACGTTTAAGTGGTTTTGAAGATTTCCAAAAGCTAGCAGAGGATCGCTATGTGGTGGTAGGGTGTCAGTGTCATCAGCAAAGGTTGAAATTAGTGTAAAAGAAGAGATGGGTGTGCCAGCAACGTGCACCTGTGCAGGAGAGGATCTAGTAGGGAGTCTAATGTTAAAAATAATATAAACGTAAAATAAGAACTAATTAAAAATCAGCTGGAATCAATCAGCGGAGATCCTTTCCTCTTACAAATTAACTTCATTGATATTACCAGCACTTATTTGTATTCAGAAAACAAGCCACTGGAAAACAAATTGCTAATGTGTCCATTTTCCTTCCAATCAACGTTGGAATGCAACTAATTCTTAATTAGTTCCATAGTATAAAAACTATTAGCGATTTTCTTTTTAAGTTTTTAAACATAACTTTTTTTTTTTAATAAAATAATGTTAGTAAGCTTGCATAAAATCTATGTTAAACGAACTAAGAAAACCAATATTTTAAAATATGCAAAACATTGTCTAAGCTAATAAGTGATTACTTAAAACTTCAGAAGCTAACATATATTCATTAATATTGAAAGTACGTATAATGTACACGTTGAATCATGCATTGCATATAAGTAAAAAACATATCCGTACGTGACCACATTTTTAAAATGAAGTAGTCAACATCGTAACCTTCGTCATAACTAACCTAATAAACATATGTTTGTAATGTTAAGAAAATATTATTTTATGTATTAATAAAGAAAATAATTTATTTTTTTCTTGAATCTAACTCCAAACACCAACAATGATTACATTTTGTTAGATTCTAACATTGTTAGAAAGAAGAGTAGATCACATTTGACTTGGTGCAGTCTAACGGTAGCAAGATGTCAAGTTTCAAACAATAATTTTAAATGTAATAGCTTACGAGTAGTACTTTTGCTTTTTCGAATGAACTACAAACTGAGGACCAGGTAAGTACTGTTTCAAGTTTCATGAAGTAATCATGACAAAGATGAGTTTAATTGACTATATTTTGAAGAACAAACTGGTCTTATTTTCGAATCTACTTTAACAGTCATTCTAGTTCTTCAGTGAAACGTGTCGAAATTGGTAAGCCCAAGGTTTAGAACCAGTGATATTCGAGTCAGTATTATCAAATATGATAATATGAAAGAGGTTAAAGATGTTATATTCTTTGAATTATCAATGCATTTAATGCGAAATCATTGTATTAACACAAATAAAATCGAGGAGTTAGTTTGTAATTTCTATAATTTTTGATCCTAACAACCTACCCTTCAAGTATGCCGTTTGTATTCAAGTAATTTCTGAGTCCTAAATAATAGATAAATAGATTTAATCCATTTCTGGTCTGATAGAAAGTCTGATCATCCATCTCTTCTTGCAGCAGAGAGAACTCCACATTACAGCTTTGCAAAATGTTACATACTACTACGGTGTACTAGAGCGACTAAATTTTGCCTAAGTATAATCGATTGAATCCATCATTATACCAGTAATGCCGTTTGGTACCAAGGCTGTTCTTTAAAGGCAAATAATTTAACCTTTTTTTGTTTACATCCTTTTCCATACTAAAATTTTTAGTCAGTAAAAGTCATCCAAGGTTTGGAATAAGTGGTAGTTCGAAGAAGAGGGGTCTGGAGATACTCGTATAAGTAAGTAAGTAAAGTAAAGTAATCGCCTATTTTTTCAGGCGGGGCTTAACGTCCAACTACCAATTAGGTGTCGTGGACGGGAAAAAGATACTCGTATAAGCAGAGTGGAAACAAAGTCAAGCTCTGGCTTAATAATTTTCGAGGCAAATGTGTGGCCTTGCACAGCACTTTTTGTTATATAGAGAGATAATATGTTACTTTACAGCAGAACTGCATCAATCTGAACCGAAAGATACTGAATGCTGTTTAGAAGAAAGTACGTCTATAGAGAACCAATACGAAATGAAACTAAAAAGGGGTACCAATCTCTGTTAATTATTAGAAAACGCAGAGACCTTTTGTTACCTTCTATTATTTGCTGACACATATTATTGTAGTCAAATCAAAGTATTTGTACGAGAAGAAAGAATGAACTGTGATCGTAAGAGGTAAAAATAAGCAACCTCATTGGTGAAAATATCTTTTCAATTAAACGGCTCGCAGCAATTATTTCAAAATAATTGAATTTTTTCTTTTAGAAGTTAATGCCATATTAATTCAAGGCTTGATAAGCCTCTATTAAATGGTTAGAAAAGGAAATTTATTCATGTAAGCCTTAATAAACAATATAATCGTGCCCATAAACAAACATATAGAGTAATCGAATGAATAATAAATGTCTTTTTTTCTGGCCCAGACGTGCGTTCGTTGTCGAACGATCCCTTAGCGCTAAATGGGGGGAAATAGACCAACAGATGTTTAGAACCTTCCCCTAGTTGTGACCACTTTTATTGGATTCAACATTGATTAAAATATCTTTTGTTTTTATTTTATCTTTATTTTCAATTAAGATGGAATTAAAAAATACCCTAATTTCAATTTAAATATTTTTTATTTTTAAAGAAAATAAATGATAAATTCCACTTTTAGATTAACATGTTTTTTAAAACTATATTTGGTGGAATACAAGAAAATTTAGTCTTTGTAAGTGAATGATATATAAGTTAGCGGGTAAACATCGTAAATTTCCAAGAAGAGTATAAGAAGAAAGTGTCCGTGATAGAGGGTTAAAGTGAGCTTGGAGTCTGGAGTGAAATCTCTTATAGAAGGATGTACATATCAAGTGTGGACACCATTTAGCAGAGGTCCACGAAATTGATATTTCCGGCGCATTCTTAACACTTTCAAGATGATAAGAGGAAATACAAATTAATAAGCTATTATTGAAGACAATGGCTAAACCAATTGAACTTAAAAATCACTATTTATTATAATGAAGGAAAAAATGCATTTTAAAATGCTATTATTAGAGATAAAATTAATAAAAGGTGGGTGACTAAAGGGAACTAGCAATCAGATTGGTGACAAGGTGAATTCAGTGTGAGTGAAATGTGCACTACCAGCCGAGCGTTGCATCAACCTGTTGGAGAGCAAGTACTGGTATTGAATGCACTAAAGCAAGTATATGCGGTGAAACTAATAGCAAACACAAAATGCAGAAAGTATCCTCGAAGGCTGTAGGTAATGTGTTCGAAGAATGTTCAGTGAAGAGGACTGCACCAATGAGAGAGTGAGGTAAGCTTCTGAACGAAAGGCGGAGCTGAATATGTGAACGAATGTCTTCTAAAACTGAACTCTGGGATGTTGAAAAACAAGGAAAGCGAAGTGAATTTGAAAATACCTGGCAATGGCGAGGCGAGGTGATTGTGTTGTGGCTTGTTGCCGGGAGTTGATGGCTTCATATTTCTAGAAAGAAGTCACACGTATGACGCACAATCAAGTCAAGGATGGCGGAACATTGAGCTTTTAAAATGTAAGGATTTGAATGTTTTCATTTTAATTATTATTTAGGTTGAAGCTGAATGGTAATTGGATAAATTTCCATCTTTAAAACACAGAACTTTTTTACTTTTCTTCTTATTTTAAACTTTTGAGGAAAAAATAAAACAAAAATCTATTAATTAAATACAAATTTCAGTTAATTGCCTCAACTCTTATCTAATGCCGCCATTTCTCGTACTTGTTTTACATTCAGAAATCTAGATGGAAAGCAATTATACACAATAAAAGCAAAAAAAACCTTGAAGGACTTACAAAATATAAGTATGATTTCTTGTAGCAATAGTATAGAATACATTAAATGGAATGTGCCCAACTGTTTGCTTATTGATCAATAAGGATTAAGTAATAAATATTGTCTTGTTCCTGGTTAGAAGTATTAATAAACGAATTTACACCATTGTAAATGTAAACCATATGGAACTTATGTATATGCAAAAATTAACATAAAATAAAGAAAAATAAATTATTACAGTATTTCGTGTCAATTAAATGAATTAATAGCACTTTAATGAAACTGTAAATCAATTAAGGTATCATTAAAACACAATTTTTCTACGAAACGTGAACTGCGAAATCAGCTAACAATACACTACTAATAACTATTAGTGCGATAGAGTTAGATATAATTAGTTGTGATTATGTCAGATTGTGGCAGTAGAGGCTAGAGACCCGCGTTCTTTTGGAAGTGGTCCTCATCTTCAAATACCGCACAGGACGGCAGCTCTTCTGCAAGTGGAGGATAAAAGGATTGTAGTGTCCTGGCTGAAATTGTACATAAATGTATCTGGATAAGGAACGTGTAAGCTCCATGATATTAACTAGCCTTCTCTAATTACAGGATCATATTAGCCCAGACAGAATTGAAACAAGTTAACACCCACAAAATAAAGACTGATAAAAGGATTTGTAAAGCAAGGTATTTTTAAATTAGGATGTTATTTCCTTAATTTGAAGGACGATGGGTTTATATGACCTGTTTAGGCACATAAAAGGGACATTTAATGTCATCGACCTCATGTAATGATCTGAAATGTAACAATAACATTCTTCTACTAATAGAAGAAATTACAAGGGACATATTTTGTTCAGTTAAGAGTTAGATCGTGCCACGCCTGTCTTTTATATTTCTGGCAGATTTTAGATTTACAACCATCATCAGATGTTAGGGTGAGGGAGGTTATTGTGTTAAATATTATAAGTATCAACGTTTCTCATTCTGACAGCAAATGTGAATAGTGTACGACAGAAACATAGATGAAGTCAAATTCTCAACACCAAATTATGGATTAACCTCTAATGATGGGTGAAAATCCAAAACTGATAAACAGAAACAACGTGCGTGCTACAAGAGATAAAATAAATAAAAATTTATAATTACATTCTTTTCGGTTAAAAATGCTGTTTTTGCCAGATCCAGATTCTATTAGAAATACTTTTCAAGATCTAAAAGTAATAGTTCGTGGGGAAGTGGTCTGAGGAGTATGGTGGGTCAGGTAGAACGTCGATCTCGAACTCATTTCGATCTCAAATTTTAGGCAGTAATTTTGGGAATCATATGGTCGGGCGCAGTAGAATCGAATCGAATCCTTCTGTTAAACATTGCTGGCTGCTTTTGGCGTAATTTCCAGTAAATTTGGCCAGTTTCTAACCAGAACATCACAAGCATTGATAATTTTCAAAACTCTATAGTGGATGTCAACAGGCGCCGACCACCATATTTTGGGGGGAGGGGTTAGCTCTTTGGAAAATGTTAGAAGAGTTTAGCATTGCATCCATCCACTATCGAGAATGTTCATACAAGAACCAAATTACTTACTATTCCGTCCAAAAAGTGAGTCGCTTTGTGGCGCAAATACAGTAGATAAACCTAAGTTTCAATTTTTTAAGGAGGTTCAAAATGTCAACAACAGTAATGTGGCTAACAACCAGGTTATTTTACAATCAGCCGAACCTTTAAAAAAGACTATCTTCATTTAGATTGTTCTAAAGCATCATATTCGAGAACAAAGATCGTCCTGATTTGTAGGTTTCCTTTGAAGTAAAAACCTAGAACCAACATGAATATTTCCTTATCACTAATGTTTCCCCAAAAAGGCATTCATTTTTCTAGCACAGAGACCACATAAAAAAGAATTTTCTGAATTTTATTTTTCGACACGTTGCAATTAATCTGAAAAAAGAAAACATGATAAAATAGTAATACAAGTTGCGTTAATAACAAAACACATAATTTATTATACAATAAATCTAAAAACGACGCATCAAGTAAATATTTATTTAAGACAACCTCGTGGAAACCAGCAAAACCTTACTTCCGAACTTTGAATCAGTTACTTTTCAAATAATATGCACATTTGACTGGATTGGCACAATAATCTTTCCTGACTATGAACTAGTATATTTGACTAAACTCTAAGAAAGCGTGTTTTTTATAAGGCTATCATTTTTTTTTTTTTTTTCAGTATAAAAGAGATTTTTTTGTAAAGAAAAGATTATCTAATAAAGACAAACTCACGACAACGATTGAGACACATCTTTCAAACCATATTGACCACTTAATAAGAAAAAGTTGAGCAAATAAAGGAGAACAACTGAGTAGATAGGGAGGAAATAAGAATGAAATGGAACAAAATAAAACTTAATGTTGTTATTGTAATTTATTGCCAGACTGGACTATTGTCAGCGATTACCAAAGCGTAAACATGTTACCGGAGGTATTTATTTGGTGGCAATATCTTTGGTCAAGCCGAACACCTTAACTGATCGTAGATAAAAGATCCACCAGGGTACACCGGTCCCCCTGGCAGTAAATAAAAAGGAAGGAATAAAGTAAAACAAAAAAGTAGCTGGGTGACCTACCACTTGGACAGTGGGGAACCTCTTGTATAAATTTTAACTCTTTTGAAGATGGTAAGACAGGTCGGCCGGCCAAAGGTGGCGAACGAGAGGTGGGGTCCGAGTTGGGTATAACTTTGTGGAGATACCGCCAGCGCTGCCACTGTGGTACAAGCGAGGGTAGAAAGAAATAAAAACAAGTCCTATAAGAAAGCAATGTGAATTGTCGCGCTGAACAGATGCTGACACTTCAGCGATGCGCTGGCGCCTCCAATTTTGTACCTCAACCTTATTAAGAGAATGCCAACCTTTAAGAAGGGTTTCCTAGACATGTTCTTTATGCTTCTCAATGATAATAATTGGTATTATAATAAATTTCTACTTTTTACATTAGAATGTAAATAAAACCGAGTGCGCATCTTTCAAGTTAAATTTTTATCAAAATTACCAACAATTACATATTAGATTTTTGTTTTATAACGAGGAATGCAATCAATCATGAAGCTTGCAACATTAGAGCGAATCTTAGATTCTGATCGATAAGTTAAAAAACTTACCCGCACCTAATTGTGTTTCTAATTATTGCCAAGTAAGTGCCATCGCCTCTTACCGTTTTAATAATAAAATACCACTGGAAAACACCATTGCAGAATGAACATATTTTGTCTTTTCAACATCAACTACGTACATACACTACTGATCCCGACCTCCGCCAAATCGATATGTAAATCGAAACATTAATCCGCCACAGAATCTTATTCTGCAAATATATAATATGACCCTTAAACAAAATTATTTCTGATGAGAAGATCTCTTTCTTCTTGTCGGTTAACTTCAGTTACCATAAAATGCCGCTCCTCTAGGACGATGTAGTACATTTCTTGCAGCCTTCGCACTGTTCATCCTTAAAAGAAGAATCAATCTTATTTTGTATTTTTTGATATCTTTAGGCAATGTTTTCTAGGAGACGGCTTTTTGCCATTGCTTAATTTATTTTGGGCATTCACATTGACTGTGTATATGATATCTAAATAAAATAATAATAATAATAAATAATAGTAATAATAAATAATAATAGTAATAATAAATAATAAGAACCAATCTTTATCTTTTGGCAATAACCCGTCCAAAACGTTGAACTTGATGATGGCAGGACATTTCAGTGACACGGCAACTTTAAGAAACCGTATAAGGAAAGCTATCCGTCGATCAAATTATTAAAATACGTAAGGTATAAGTTGATTGTCCACTTATTCAGTGGACCTAACGGGTAACTCATCCCTACAAGGCGAACGAATATTCACATAGTGTACGAGGGTGGTTTGAAAAGTCCGTGCAAGTCAGAGAGATAGCACCACTGGCGCGTATCGAGGTTATGTTTAGTTAGTAGCATCTCTTGGAAGAACACACACCAAGTTTCAGCCAGATCGGTCTATTTCTTTGTGTTTGGCATTCGTTTGAATCGAGGAAGTCGAGTGATTTTCAAAAAATGGACGAAAAAGAATTTCGTGTGTTGATTAAACACTACTTTATGAAAGGCAAAACGCCTCAGGAGACTAAAGAGAAGCTTGATAAACATTATGGTGACTCTGCACCTTCGATTAGAACAGTTTATTAGTGGTTTCAAAATTTTCGGAGTGGCCATATGGGCACAAGTGACGCTGAACGTTCTGGACGCCCTGTTGAGGTTAATACTCCAGAAATCATTGATAAAATCCATGATATGGTGATGGATGACAGAAGAATAAAGGTGCGTGAGATTGCTAGTGCTGTGGGCATCTCGAATGAACGGGTACATAATATTTTGCATCAACATTTGGACATGACAAAGCTATCCGCAAGATGGGTGCCGCGATTGCTCACGCTTGACCAAAAACGAAATCGTGTGAAGTGTTGCAAGGACGGTTTGCAGCTGTTCCAGAAGAATCCGCAGGACTTTAAGCGTCGTTTCGTCACTGTGCATGAAACATGGATACATCACTACACTCCTGAGACCAAAGAACAATCTAAAAAATGGGTTACCAAGGGGGAATCTGCGCCAAAAAAGGCGAAGACCGTTCCTTCGGCCGGAAAGATTATGGCGACTGTCTTTTGGGATTCGCAAGGAGTAATCCTCATCGACTATCTGGAAAAGGGTAAAACTATTACAGGTGCATATTATTCATCGTTATTGGACCGTTTGAAAACTGCAAGAAAAACGCCCACGATTGGCCCACAAAAAAAGTCCTTTTCCATCACGACAACGCACCAGCTCACACCTCAGCAGTTGTGGTCGCAAAATTAATGGAAATAGGGTTCCAACTCGTTTCACATCCCCCCTATTCTCCAGACTTGGCTCCCTCGGACTACTATTTGTTCCCCAATATGAAGAAATGGCTGGCGGGAAAAAGATTTTATTCAAACGAGGAGGTGATTGCAGAAACGAATGGCTATTTTTCAGACTTGGACGAATCCTATTATTCGGAAGGGATCAACAAACTAGAGCAGCGTTGGACGAAGTGTATAAGCCTAAAAGGAGACTATGTTGAAAAATAAAAAAGGTTTACACCAAAAAATTAAGTAGTTTTTATTTTTGCACGGACTTTTCAAACGACCCTCGTACATATGGCTTGGGCAAATCCAAGATATTGTGCGACCAAAACGATTCTAGAGTACTGCAACGAGAAACGGTAACTCTGAGACTGTTAGCGAGTAATTCGGACAAGTGAACAAGAGTGCGGGCCTCGATCTGCTCAAATTACGTAGCCATTACTCCCAACGGTCTAAATAAATTTGGAAAAGTATTTGTAGAGAGGGCAAACTATAAGACAGACGAAACAAAACTGTCGCTTACCCACATATGGGTTACAGCCGCAATACAATACTCAGTTATTGATCGTTAAAGTATCCTTACTGATGTTACTTCAGTTATGA